>NC_135629.1:22042500-27042500 GCF_053574225.1 Canis aureus
AAAGTCCCTGAAATAGGGTAGCACCCTAAAGTCTTAAAAATCGGCTATCCCTCTTATTGTTGTTGTTGATGTTGTCGTTAGAGCATGTGATAATTTTACCTTAAGTGCAAATTTTGTTTGGGCCTAAATGTCAAGAAAATGTTCTTCATAGAATTGGAGATGAATCTCTCTTTACATAATGAAGTCTTTTTTATCACTAATAGGAAAGAACTGAGTTATAAGGATACAGGAATTTTCATTTTTAAAATTTTAGGCTTTGATTCAGCCCTCTGATTACCAGAGCTCTTGCGTATGGTAAAAGTGATTGAAATTTCAATTTGTTAGCCTTTTCCCTGTTGGAAAATCTATAATAAATAGTAAAAGGACCACAAGACAGGCATACACAGCATGTGGCCTGAATCATCTATAAACTGGATATCCAGACCATTAACAGTGAAGAACCCAGGCAGAGTTTTCCTTTTAAATAATTGTCTGCATTTTGTTCCCTCTCCATGGTACATAATTTGCATGTGTAGGTTCATGCTTCAGATTTTGTGTGTTTAAAGTTGCTTTTCCACCCTTTGCCGTTTCTGACATTCACGTTAATGCATTTCAACATAAGGGTGTGTCATCAGTTACATAAAACCCGTGTTCTTGTGAACAAATGCTCCTATCCAGACCCTGACAAATTAGGCTTCTGAACTCTCCAGAGATCCCTGGCTGTCCCTTTCTTAGATATCTACCCATCGAGGGGGTCTTAAATGTCCACCTCGACTTAATTGCTGAAATTTCCTTTTATTTATGTGTAAATGGTTATCTCTAGATGCCCTGCAGAACTTCTTCCTGGAAGACTTTTATTTCGGTGATAACAGTGTACTAAATTACGTGTAATGCCAGTATTCAGTGGTGGGGATGGAGAAGTGCAGGCTGTTCACAAATGGACTGTCCGCTGCGAACTAGACCCAACTAGTTGATGCTTAAACATCCTGGTAACTTATATTTTCCTTTTTTTGTTTCTCCATTTCACTTAATGATTTTCTATGTATTGTTGCAGACATCTCAACAGTGAGCATGCGCTGGACGATAGAAGTACAGCTCAATGTAGAGTACAAATGCAGGTTGTACAGCAGTTAGAGCTACAGGTAAAACCAAATTTATTTTTAATATTACCTCAGTATTCCTCAAATTCCAAATTTCTGTAGTGTTCTGAAATGAGTTCCTGTGTACTCATTATTGAATGGAAGGTCCAAAACTTGTTGTTGTCCTTTCTTTCTTTTCTTTTTCACTCTTGGGAAAGGTTCACCTTCAGCTCCTTCTTTGGAGCTGCTGCTCAGATGTTTCAAAGTTCTGTGCATCTCTGTGTATGCCTCGAACGCCCCGCTACCTCTGTGAGCTTTCCATCTCTCTCTCTCTCTCTCTTTCTCTCTCTCTCTCTCTCTCTCTCACTTCCCCTCCTCTGTGTCTTCTCCTGCAAATGGAAAATGTTCGAAGTTAAAAAAACTTGCACCTTATCTGTTGTTGATGTGAGTCCCCTGAGTTGCCAATATCGGTAAACTGGAGTTAGAGGAGCCAGGGAGAGAGATTGGAGAGAATGGATGGGAGTGGAAAGCACACTCGAGTGTCAGCAGCAAGTACACACAAACACACACACACACTGTCAAAAGTTAACATAGAAGCCACATGTGGATTTATTCCTCATGTTAATTTGTCACCTTTTCTCTCAGTCACTGAGAACAAGAGTTCAGTGCATACATTTTAAATATGCACACACATGCACACACCTGCAAACATGTTTTCAGATATATAATATATAATATGTATACATATTTTTATATACATATATATATATACACACACACATATATATATATAAAACCTAGTATTTGGCAATCCATTGGGCCATGTGGAGTGTATTTTGTAACTCTAGAAAATAAACTTCTGCCTATTTCCCTGTGGATCATAGTTGTGAGGAATGGGGGGCACTTTTTAGTGTGGGTTCTACTTCTTGATGTCACTTGTTGATGAACCACCATATTTTAACAATAATTCCATTCTTGGTATAATTAATAGAAAATTCATTTCTAAAAGTAAAAATTGGGTCAGAAATGGAGATTATTAAAATGTACAATTGCAAAAGCCTGACCCTGCAAACCCCATTTATGCAACCGAGTTCCAAAATGCTTTTGAGTGCTTGATGACTCACTGTGGCTTCTTCCTCTGGCTGGTTTAGTGTAGGCAAGAGGTTAGCCGACTAGGGGAAATTAAAACAATGTTGTACATTATATTGTTACCAGCCATCGAAAAGCCTATTTTGTATGCAAGACAGCAATGCCGAGATATATGGAGAGCCCTAGGCTAAGTACAGAAGATAATTACATTTGGAATTTTACTGAGTTAAGTCATTTACAGCTTCAAATAGTTGCAGAGAAAAATCAGCCAAAACATACTTAAACTTTTTGTTGTGACTTTTCAGGATAGAAAGGATTTTTTTTAATTAGTTAGCATCTTTTATGACAAATTACATTTTTTTAGTAAGATTGTCTCAAAAGTTATTTTCTTTAGCTAGTTAATATTTTTTCATTCATACTACAGATATGAACTTATTAGAACAGTAAAATATTCATACAGGCAAAGGGCACATCATAAAATCCCCAAATTTTTACGTAAGTCTTTGGAAACATCTTTAAATTTAGCATGTTTATTCAGAAGGAAAACAGTAGTGTCATTTAACTCACCCCCAAAGTTCACTTCTGATTGATGTGTAGTTAGCCCTTGAGAAATTGGTTTCAACAGAACTTTATGGCTCTTGCTACCTAAATCTTTATGTATTAGTGGTTATAAAGTGATTCAAGTTCCTGCATTTATTTAGTTGATAAATTCTTAACATTCGGTTGGAATAAAGTGTTTTTCAGAGTGTCACAGTTTGCCCAAGTAGGTGTTCCAGACTCCAGATTTGAGTGTGGGGCTGTTGTTCAATACTGAGGAACTGATTATCTGCTTTATTCATTATTCCTCACTCTCCCCAAGAGCTGGCAAGAGAAGGAAAGGAGTTAGACCATCAGTAAGTTAAGTGGTTCTCTGCTGGAAGCTTTTATGTTATTTTTTGATGGGTGTGGCCTAGGAGCATTGCAGACTATTAGAAGGATTCTTTGATTATTTTGGATTTCATTTATTCATAGATTTCCTTTTATTCTTTAGCCCTAAATCAAACTGAAAGTAGGGTTTTCAACTTGTGATAGGAATCAAAGAAGATCATCTGGCCAGAAGTTACTATATAGTAGTTACCTGTAATATTCCTAGTAATATTTTTGCTTGAGAGTTTGCTTTAACAAAGGAAGGGACAGGCTCTCTCTAAAGGATTTGGTTTCTTCAGAGGCCAAGGGAGTTAAGGTGATAGCATAATGCTTGCGAAGAGCAAGAGTTGCCAAACTGCAGATTATGAGCCAAATCCCAAGAGCTAACAAAGGTTTTCACATTTTGAATAATTTAGGGGGGAGAGAATCAAAATAAGAATGAATTATGTGAAATTCAGAATTCAGTGTCCATACATAAAGTTGTATTAGAACATGGCCATGCGCATTCATTGACACATTATCTATGGCTATGGCTAATGGCTGCTTCTGCACTAAAACAGAAGAGTCGAGTAGTTGCAAAAGAGTCCCTGTGGCATGCAAGGCTAAAAATATTTACTGTCTGGCTGGCTCTTACAAAGTTTGCCAAACAACCTCTGTTCCAGAGAATTCAGAAAACCCATTTGCATCACATTATGTAACAGCAACTTTTCCCCTTAGGTTCTGGGCTATCTAAATGTCTCCTAACCCCTTCTTACTTCTTCCTTCTTCACTGTGGGGTCTGAAACCATTCTAGTCACCGCACTGGTCAGGTTTCCCCAACGGCAGCTTCACATAACAAGTATTTGTCCATCTTGGGGATCGTGGAAAGCAGGCTGATGGATATTCATTTGTTTATCTGTTTAGTTTACCAGTTTGTTTAGCACACATTATCCAGAGCCTGTAACATAGCAGGAACTTAGCCGAAGCCAGTAAAAGGGTGGCAAAGGTGAGCTAAATGGTTAAGGTTGCCTTCCTGGTTCTTATATTTTAAAGGAAAAACAGACTGTAGATAAATAATTTTCCAGTGCTGCTATCCTCTTCTTGGGTAGTGCTAGCTGACACTGATGGGTTCCTGAAAACACCAGAAACATGCTCAAAAGAGAGTTTCAGTGCTAGAAAGGAACCCAAGCCAAAGCAATTTTATCCATTAGATATTGTCCAAGCAGATGAAATATATAAGAACATGTTAACTGTTTTTAGTTATTAAAGAACGCTCACCCTGAGCCAGAACTGAGAGGTCAAGATTAAGATGGAGTGTCTCTGGGTGGCAGACTGGCACAGGTGGGACAGTGTGAGACAAGGTACACTTCAACCCACCAGCTGTACTCATTGTGGGCTTCCTCTTCCTCTTGTGTTCAACATCTCCATGTCTGTACTGTCACATTTGCCATTTCTTGTACCCGTGTCTAAAATGCACTTTTTAATGGACTTAACGAACAATTGCTGTGCCCATAGAACCTGAATTATTGGGGAAACCAGGTCCCTGCAGCGGCCCAGAAGGAGTTTGAAGAGGTGTTCTCATGCTTGAACAGCCTCTCTCTTATTGCTCGTAGGCATCATCCCCCCATTCTCTGCACAGCACACTGATGAATCATCACCTCCTCTAGAGAGGATGCCCTGAGCATGACCGTCCCCGTGACTACTTCTGTTTGCCTTAAAGAAGGCATTCCCCAGACCAGGAAGTACCTGAACCTCCAAGTATATTATAGAATTACCATTCATTAACTTGAATTTGAAAAACAGTTGCACAACTTAGCACTGCAGGAGAGAGCCATCAAAGATGCACAGTAAGTTCCCCAACGGTGATCTCTATATTGTTGGAGGAGCAGTCTCTCCCTACCAGCCAGACTCTCAAGGCACTTCTCTGCACAGCATTTTAGGTCTCTGGCATTTACATCTGCGAGCACAGTCACATGTGTGCCCCCATTAGAAAAACAAACCCAATAATCTCAAAATGGAGCTTACATCATAGACCAGTGGAGGTTCATTATGTCTACCCTGGAGCATCACTGTGGAAGGGTTCCATAGGAGACAACATAGGGTGTTGTCAGCTAGCACCAGACATGACCATTATGAATGAAACCCACATGAATGATGTCCATTTCTAGTCCCACGGATCTAAACCCCAGAACCCTTCACTCTGACCCAAAACAGAAGCCCTTGTGTTTCTTACCTCCAATGAACCTCTCCTCAAGAATTAGGTGGAAAACAAGGGGATCGTGGCTAGAGATGCTTCCTTTCTTGGCGCTAAATCTGCGTAACGCTATACTGGAGTCACACGAAAAGCCTTCATGATTCCAACGTTAAGAGTTAGGGCAAGAAGGCAGAAATCACGATGATGGCCATGAAGTCTGACTCAGGCCCATTCTGTCAACATCGTGTATAAGATGCATGCGTATTGTTTTTATTTCAGTGGGAAGTTACCACAATATGTAATGCATGTTTTCCTATTAGTGGACCCATTATGTGGAACTTATTAACAAAATGGTTAATTGATGTCTCATGTTACCTCCCATTACTGGTCTCAGAGGAAAGAGGGGTTGAAAAGACATCTTAGTGGCATTCTTAGCCTTTCTGAATATTTCTAACCACATTTTACTGTTAGAAAGACAGTTGTAATTTTTGACATCGTAGCAGTGGACTCAATGGTGGTTAACTCCATCTGTTACCTGGAAGCCCAACATTGTAGAGACTTTGTGTGCACTGCTTGCACTGTACACATAGGTACCTAACATCAAGGTAGACGGACATCATGGTAATCATTTGGGTGCAGAACATGACTGTTTGAGGTAAGGGAATATATTTTAGGATTTTATCTGTTAGACACTTTCTTTTGACAGAGTCTTCTGGATGCTGTGCAGACAAGAGGATAGGTTAGAGCTGGAGGGGGATGATGTTCCCACAATCAATATGCACGGTGTTTTATAGGTCATGAAATGTGCATGTGCTTGCACACATACACACACACACACACACACACACACACACACACATAGACACAGAAGATAGAGGAGCTGGAGACACAGGATGTGGAAATAGTTTGCCCACCCAGATGCCATGGGCAGGAGTGTAAGAAGGCAGCACCTGAAGCTTCCTTGATACTCTGAGCACCAGCCAGGATGGCCTGAGGGATTTAAATATTCATATTAACCTAGTTACCTAGTTGCCCAGGTTCACTTAGGTGGGAAATGCTTCTGAATTATCTCAACCCTTAAGCTGTGAATGAGATGGCACAAAAGTTATCTTAGGGACTAGGTCAGAATTCCACTCTGGGAAAAAGGAAAAGCATCTAATTTAACAGATAAGGAAAAGTCTTCTGACAGATTTCCCTCTTCAGAAAGCTGAGACATTCATGGAATAGATAAATTTTTCTGACTAGATATATGTTGGTTTTAATGATCATGTGACCTTGCTCAGTTGTCAGAACATCCTCCCTGGGTATGAAGATGGGTTTTGAGTGAAGAAAAAAAGCATTGGAGACCTGATGTTTCCTCACATCCACAGCTCAGCATGTGTCAGGGGACAGGGCTCAGGACAGGATTCCTGCAGTCCCTCAGCCTACAGACCCTTTAGAGTGAATATTGAAAGCAGCCAAGAGGAAAAAGAGCCAACCAAACCAATGGAGGTTTGACCAGGCAGGAGGGTGGGAGTGATGGGGTGGGACCTTTTGTCTTTAATAATTTGATTCCATTCAGTCACTATTTATCAAGCAACTATTGTGTTCTGAGCACTGGATGCAGATAAGCAAGGCAGCCTCTTCCTTCCTGTACTGTGCAGCCTGGCAGTGAGGGAAGACTAGCACGTCTTTAATTCCACACCAGGCAGAGTTTCTCAGAGGAAGCACAGGAGTCGTTGTGGAGCTGACCCGGGAAGGGGCAGGAGCAAGTAGATTCCAGGAGGAAAGAGCCATTGAGGGATTTGCCTTGATCGTAGTATGAGGGAGCATAGTGGAAGAATGTATGTTCGTTCTTGAAATCATCTCTCTGTTCCTCAAGAAGTGGGATGACCAGTCTCCACAGTTTGCTTTCCTGAGACTTGGGATTTCCAGTTTCGAAACTGGGAAAGTACCTGGCAAAGGGGAATGAGTTGTTCACCCTGATGATTACTTTGCATCCATTGGCTTTGGAAGAGAGCTGTCTAATGCCTCCTGTTCTGCTTGTAATTTATAAAGGACCTGGGAAGCCATTTGAAAAGGTAGTTATTGAGTTCCTACTAGATGCCAAGGCAATCCTAGGTGTTTCATACCCCTAACTTCATTGACTCCTCACAACCCACCTGTGAGTAGATACTTCCCTGTGTCCTCAATCCTAAGAGTTATTTTCTTAAAGGAAAAACAGAACTTTTGGAAATCAGTATACATCAGACATCTAATGAGCATGTGCCTTTCTTCTCTTTCGAAAAGGTGTTACTAAGTCACTGATGACCTTCACAGTTATTGGCTTTTTGAGTCAGAAACAATTCTCTGTGCCTCTCCTCTCACAGATGAGGAAACTGAAGTTTACAAGGTCTAATTCACTTGTTCAAAGCCAAAGGCCTGAGATTCTAGCCCAGCCTGTGTAGCTCACGCCTCCTTTTGTATGGCGCTGCCACCTGGCACTTTTCATGCAGGGTCATCATGGCTCATTGAGGTTCTGTGTATTACCCCAAGGCATTGCAGATCACTGGGTTTAAAACCTGCCTTGTGAGGCCATGCCTTTCTCTGCCCCTTGGAGCTCCCTCCTCAGCAATCCATGGCAGCTAGACAAGGGTGGAACTTAGTGACATAGGAACCCCTTGGAAGTTCTCTAAATCATCTGCACCAGGAACTGTAAGCTCCAAGAAAATGTCAGGAGGGAGAAAAGTGTACAAGTTTCAATAGCAGAGGGAGACATTAAGCCTAACACAGATCAATTACTGTAGGGACTTTACGTGTGATCACTCTACCATTAGCATTACTGTTTGTAATCACACTAGCTTCCTGGACTTTTGCAAATATATTATCTGTGATGTGTCCCACTTTGGGCCCCTCTAACGCCACTGAAGGCAATACTCAGGACCGTTCTTCACAGCAGTGGCCTCACAGAACCTCCTGGACTCTCCCTGAGTAAGCTCAGACCATGTGGGGGAAGAAGTTCTAATGGCATCATCGCTGCATATTGTCACTGCTTTGTGACTGGAGCCAAGAAAAAGAAGAGGGGTTCTCTGGGTTTCTCACTTCCATGTTCCCTCTTTGAAAACCAAGACACTTATTTTTCATAATTTAAAATCCTGCTTAACTCTGGGAGCATTAGAATTCCTAGACTATGACTGAGTATTAGTGTGCGTCTGCTTTAAATGTCAAGAGAGTCTTTAATAATAACACGTAAGGAATGTTAAGATGGTGATAGAATACAATAAAAGTAGGGAAATTCTTCCATTGGGGTGAAATGAGCCATAGGTTGCCTCCCACCTGAGAGCTGTGGTTGTGTTAAAGAAATCATTTATAAGTTTTCACTGGTGCTGAGCTTTGAAGGCATGTGAATGACCATAGCTTGATACAGTGGGTCAAAAAGAACTCTGGTAACTACTCAGTTAGGTAGAAGATTTTCATTTTCCCTCCTTCTAAGTCGCTATTTTGTTTTTTGTTTTTTGTTTTTCCCCTTGTTTTTCTTCTTTTGATCCTATGTATGGTAGAGACCCATGGAACTGGATGAGCTCTGCCTCAGTCAGTTCTGTTTGGATCATCATTGTATATAAAATGAGACAGTCACTGTCAGGACTTCCTCAGTCTATGGACAGGAGTCTTGTCTCCCCAAACTAGTGCATTAATCCCGGACATGTTGGGGTCCTTATTAAAACTTTTACTCCCACATTCCCTCGCTTGGCATATTGGGCTTATTAGCAGGTTTGGGTGAGACCACAGTCAGTTAAATTTGGGATCATCATCATTGTACAGGAATAAGCCCAACTTCCCTGCCCCTCAGTCAAGTGGCTGCTGAAACTCCTCATCTCACCCTGCCATGGAGGTTCTGCATCAGTGGTTCAGTGTAGCAGATGGGAAGAGTGGCAAAGATCTGTGTTTGCATTTAGCATCCCAGGTGCATCTGATAGTCAGGCATCCTGTAGCTGGAATTCTAGTTTCATCTCTGCCCCTTCCCAGCTCCATGATCTTGAGTAAGTTCACCTATTGAGCCTCAGTTTCCCCAACTATAGAATCTAAGAGTAGGACTTAAGAGGATTTGAAGTAGCCACAACAGTCTTTGCTTCTGTGAAATCAAGTGAGTGACTTGGTCCTTTCTTCTCATCTGTTCTTGGTAATTCTAGCATTTTTACGCATCCAGAATCCTTCATTTGTTTCAGATTTTGTTTCTCACAAGTGAGAACCGCCAAATTGGGCTTAAAATGATTAGTCCTCCAGACAACATATAAAGTGATTATGTTAAATGAACCTAAAACCATGTTCCCTTTTCTCTGCTAAAAGAATGAGTTTAATCTCCTCAGTTTTTATCTTTGAAGACCTTGAATGGAGATCCTCGCCTTGGGCGGTTATCAGAGTGTCCGGAGTGATACACACGTTCCAGTCTTTCACAGCCAGGACCAGATAAAACACCATTTGAGGCCATGGCTAATAGAAGAGGGGATGACCTATATCAGCCAAGGGGAGAAAAAGCATTTGCCTAGGATGAGGGAAAGAGACAGTGAGAGTCAAGGAAATAAATCCATAAGCAATGGGCTTCATCTTTCCTACAATTTCTGTTTCATTCTTCAAAACATCAAAATTATCTCCCAATCTAAGCCACCTGCAAACTACACAGAACTCCTGTTACATGGACCTGGGTTCCAAGCATACAGTCAACCAGTAGAAGTCTAAATAGACTAGACTGATGATCTAACTTTGCTTTAAAGAAAGTTAGATATTTTTGAGCATCCATAAAGTGCTAAAAGGCTCTGTGCTAAGCCTGTTATGTGCAAGAACTTATCTAATCCTCAAAACAACCCTTCAGAGTTCAGAGATTATTATTCCATATTTAGAAGAAGAAACTAAATACTTAAAAAGGTTACATAATGTGCTCAGAGTCATAGAGCCAGAATTTGAATCCAGTGTATTCTGATTGTGGTGCCCACGACCTCCATCCATTTTCACCCTGCTGTCTCTCCAAAATTGAGCAGCAACCTGCTAAGAAGCAAACACTGTACGAGCAGGGCCCCTCAGCTGTTTGGCCCGTTGGCATTCTTTTTATATCAGATACCCGCCCCCTGTATCCACCAGGAAAGTATTTAGAGAGTAATTTCTGAGAGCACAACATAAGAGATTGTTTTAATTTGCCAACCAAATTTTTAGTTGACCTTTGGTGTACATTTCTCATCCTCCTTTTCTTTGCTTTTCATGGGATTCAGTTTATGAGGAAATGCTGGAATATATACTTGCTAATATTAAATGTTTGTATTGTCATATTATAATAATGAAAAGATGCCGTGAAAATGGATAGGGATGCTGAGCTCATGGAATGATGGCATAAAAAGTAATAAAGAATCAGAAAGCTTTTCGAAGGGCCAGTGAATATTAAAAATGCAATACAGCCCAGCCCCTGCAGAGAGAGGATATGGTTTTAATAGGTGTGAAATATTAGCCTTTTTTGCCTAAAACAACAAGAAGTAAATTTGGCAGGTGTTTTTCCCCCCTTTAATTGTTAAAAGGGTTTGTGTTAGAGGTGATCAGCTCACTGATGGTGAAAATCCAGAACCCATCCAAGAATATAGTAAGTTCTAGTTAGCACCCATCAAACAGAAACAGAAACTTGGATTTTTGTCTTTTTTCTGTAACCTTGCACATCATATGTTAAAAAAATAAAAAATAAAAAGCAGAACTAGGACGGTAGAATTGAGTGCAACTTGGATTTTTGTCTTTTTTCTGTAACCTTGCACATCATATGTTAAATAAATAAATAAATAAATAAATAAATAAATAAATAAATAAAAAGCAGAACTAGGACGGTAGAATTGAGTGCAAGGCAAATAATGACCCGGGGTAATTCTCAAAATGGACAATGAATTCTACGTTAATATTCTCATGGAAAAGTGAGAAATTGTCTCCCTTGGCAGTAACCTCCAAGATTTATGGATGTGGGTGTGTGTACAAACTCTAGGTGTGTGTTTGCAACATGGTGTTACTACATTTGACCAGTAAAAGGTCAGCACAGTAGACATCTGAATGGAATATAGAGGTGATGATTCCTTTTGATGCTGGGAATTTGGATTTCCTTCTCCTGTGTTGGTTAATTGCTGCATCAACAATATTTACCCCCAAATTAAATCACAATTAATATTCATCAGACTCTTAAGTAAATATCACCTCTCACCCTTTAACTTGTAATGTTTAGTGCAGCAGAGTACTTGTTTTTAAAAAGAATAATAGATATGCCTTCATGCCTTCTGCCCCATGATAACTTTTAAGACAAAACATTATTTAAAATTCTAAGAATATTTTGGTCCTAACATCAAAAAAACTTAAAACACAGTGGGAAAAAAAAAAAAAAAAACCCTACAGAAATACAAATAACTGTTGAAAAATGCCATTGCTAACATTTTAATTGTTCTAACCGAGCCACTTTGGAAAACTAAATTCCTTTGGCATTATGTGTTCAGAGCATCTTTTAGTTTGGCCGTTCAATAACTTACTAAAGCACAGAGGATGAATAACGTAAAGTGGCTCCTAATATGGTATCATTTTCATTTCCTGTTTGTTGAAAGATAAATGCTAACACTGTAAGGCTTTTTTTCTTCCTAATTTATTCCTCCCTGTACCACAAGGGAATAAAAAGGAAAAAAAATCAAATGTGATATGGCTTGAGACTGAGTCATCCAGCCAGGGATAAGCCGAGAGCTTTTTCTCTCTTGCTTTCCTACCTTTTCCCTTTCCTCTGTCTTTTCTCAACTGCTGAGACACTCCTTCCCCTTGGAAAACACCTTGATTTGAAAATGTCTTATTTGACTTCTATTTTGGAATAATACAGCTTACAAAAGATTCATATTTCTTTTTTTTAAGATTATATTTTTGAGGGGCGCCTGGGTGGCTCAGTGGTTGAGACTCTGCCTTTAGCTCAGGTTGTGATCCTGGGGTCCTGGGATCGAGTCCCACATCAGGCTCCCCGCAGGGAGCCTGCTTCTCCCTCTGCCTGTGTCTCTGCCTCTCTGTGTGTCTCATGAATAAATAAATAAAATATATTTAAAAAATAAATAAGTTTTAAAAAAAAAGATTTTATTTTAGGGACACCTGGGTGGCTCAGTCCATTGAGCCTCTGACTCTTGGTTTCAGCTCAGACCACGATCTCAGGGCTGTGAGATTGAGACCACCATCAGGCTCCTGTGCTCAGTGGGAGTCTGCTTGAGATTCTTTCCCTCTCTATCTCCCTCTGCCCCTTCCCCTGCTTACACTCTCTTACTCTACACCCCCTCAAATAATACACATGTAGATAGGTAGGTAGGTAGATAAAATCCTTTTTTTAAAAAGCAATCTCTATACCCATCGTGGGGCTCAAATGCACAACCCTAAGATCAAGAGTCACACACTCTACCAACTAAGCCAGCCAAGTGCTCCCAAAACTTGATAATTTGAAGACTTAAGGTTAATTATGTGACATAGAAGAAATCAGCCCTTCCTCAGTTGAAAGGCATTATATTGGACAAATGGTCTATAAAAGTGCTGATCTAAGACTCTCTCAGTGTCTCTCTCTCTCTCTTCCTGTCACTCACCCATTCATTAATCTCTTCATTTCCCCCAAATTCCACAGCTCTTCTCTTAACTCTATCTTTATCTTTTGGAGATATACTCCCCACTGACTTTACAGAGGTATTTATTATCATGCCTGTCAGCTTCACCATAAGCATCTTTGCCATAGACCTCTTTGCCACAGTCATTTGTACCACAGAACTAATTGTCCAAAGGCAATTTGGCCCTAAGAGATTAAAATAATAATAATAATAACTGACAATATGGTTTGACGGTTTAATTTCATTTCTCCATTGACACAGTACTTCCATTTTTATGTTATATAAATCTTGGCCCTCATAATGGTGTATACCGTGGCACAGAGTTTCCAACCTACATGTCCCATAGAACTTTGGAACGCCTCTCAGTGGACATGTGACCATATGCCAAGAACAAGCAACAGTGTAGAAGGCTTTCACAGTGCCATACAGAGCTCAGTTACAAACATGTATCCTGGTATTTAGAAACTGATACCTCTCGTAATGAAGGAGGAAATGTTTTTGATAAAAGAAAACGTGCAGTGCTGAATGAGGGTGAATGAGAGTAAGAAAAAAAAAGTAACGATACTCTGAAAAAGTGCTTCAGTATAGTCTACAAAATAAAACCCGTTACTTGCGCTGTATGGCCATCATTCCACACTGTACACTTTGAATGAATTCAAATGTTTTTTATTCACAGGAGAAGGCTTTTTGTTTTGTTACTCATTTTTTATGTTTCATTTTTTCCTTTTTCAGGAATGCCCCTCCCTCATTTGTCATGATTGTATCTTTTATGGTAAAATTGTCTTATGGCCTATGAGTTATGTGCCAAAGATGCTGGTGGCAAAACTACCTAGATTTTGTCTCCCCAGCTGTCTTGAATTATCAAAAATATCATTAGGTTAAAACAGTTCAGGGCAAGCATAAAGTATAATCCAGTAAGTAATATTCTGAGTGCCTACAACGTATATCTGACTAGGAGCTTGTATGCCTTCAGAAGATAACTTTTTGTGCAATGAGAGGACTTAACTTTTTTTAGGATGAGATCAACACATAGTAGGTACTCATACATTAAATAACTGAATGATTAAGCTTATTCTGCATTCCTTTGGATATGAGAACTTGCCATCTCCTGGAGCCCCGTGCAGGCCCTGCCAGTATTGCTCACCAGCACGGTGCTGATCTATGCCTACCTGTTAAAGTTAGTTAGAAGTTAATTCTGCATAAATGTATCCATGTGTCTAAGAGCTTTTCCACAACCACAAAAGATGAATTTTATGAGTTTTTAGCTACCTCACTCGTTTTCCTTTGGCTTCCTCATGAATAAGATTGGCTAATAGGCATGATTCACGTTTTTGTCTTTTAGCTGTCTGTGTTACATGGGACTCCTTGGTGCCAGCAGGTCTAGAACTTCCCAGTTAAAAGCTAATGCATCTTGTGTTGAGAAATCTCACACTGACACCTCCAGTTACTTCGAGTTTGGCAATGGCTGTGTAGATTTCAAAACGATTAAGCAATGAGAAAGATTTTGTCATGTGCAATGGTGCTATAGTTTAATTTGGAATATGTATCATTTTGGATGTTAAAATAGTAATGCATCTGTATTCAAAGAAATAACAGAGCATTTCCTTCCCCCACTAGCTTGCAAAAGACAAAGAGCGCCTGCAAGCCATGATGACCCATCTGCACGTGAAGTCTACCGAACCCAAAGCCGCCCCTCAGCCCGTAAGTACCAAGCTCTACACCAAGGGGACAAAACCCTACAGTATCTTTTCTCTGCTTCCTCACCTCAAGTGTAGGAGGCAGGACAGCCTCCTCTGGCAGCTGTTAGTATTGAAGGATCTGAGTTGAGTTGACTGTTTCTGGGTATCTTTTATGAAGAGAGCAGTGTGTAGGGCACTTAAGAAGATAGAGGATGATACAGAGCCCTAGCCATGAGGCCCAACAACTAGCTCTTCGAGACAGATGACTGGTGCTGTAGCAGGGTATGAAAATATATTATGATAGGTCACTGGGAAGAGGGAGAAAAAAATCTTTCCAAATGCTCTGTTTTGCAGACTCCATGGTCTGCAAAAGACAGACCATGGAGTCAAAAGAAGAAGGCATTTCAGCCTGGGTTAGCCATGAGACAGAAGGTATGAGAAACAGAGTGAAGGCTAGTCCAGTCTAACTGTAACAGAGGAAAGAAACAGAAAACACACTCTTGGAATAATTGGAGGCTAAAATTGTGGAGGGCATCCAATGGTTGTTAGACAGTTAGAAGTGAATATTACTCTTTTTTTTCAGGTGGGAGATCAAACACCGTTCACTGAAATTGCATTTAACTTTTAGGAATCTCCTACTTCCTGCCTTGTTCCCTTTTCCTTAACCTTGAAGAGTGCCATCCAAGCACAGACAGTTAATATCGAAGCAGAAGGATGGTTTCTAAACCCCAAATCCTGTCTTGGGCCTCATTCCTTGCTATAAATTGATCGCTTTAACAGTTGTATTTCTCATATACTTATATTTCTAAAAATCTCCTTGTAGCTTCCACTGATTATTCAAAATGGAGAGAGTGCTGTGCTTCTTGATTTTTAAGATTTGTAAAATTTAAAGGTACACTGCCTTTATTCGATTTTGCTTGGAGTCACTGTGTGAAAATTAATTGAGCGTTGACAATCTATAGTTAGTACCAGCAATTTTAATCAATATGCAATGATGCAGCGTAATGGCAAAGTATTGGTTTATCTGTTTTGACTGATTTTTTTCTATAAATAAAGCAAACATACACCCATATATGTATGATTTATGGTGATAGAAATAAAACGGAGTCAGACTATTAACCCAGCAAATATGGTAGCCTGCCAAGATGCAGTTGGCAGACAAAATTAATGTCTGAAACAGAACACATTACTGAGATATAGGACATAAAATCATTAAACACTTTGCGCATCCATTTTTACTAGGAAAGAACCCTTAGTTTCCATGTGTTTTGCAGTAAATGGCTAGAGGACTGAATGTGTAGGCTACCAAAAAGAAAGGGAAACAAAAACCTAGGCTGTTTGATATTGTGAATCCACAGTAGTCAGCTGTGCTGTTTGTATTGCCTTCATCAGCCCCTCCTTCCTTTAAAGGAGGGTCCTTGGGAATAATAGGAGCCCAGCTAAACAAGTTGGTAAGACCTGGAAATGACTTGATGGAGTTCTCCAGTGGGCACAGCCAATTGCTAGGGGAATCGATTACCTTCTAAACTCTGGTCACACTGCTTTGTTTGAGATGGGATTTTTTTTTTTTTTCCCCAGGATGAGGAATCTGAGTCTTTAAACCTAGTAATGAGAGAGAGAAAGAGATTATCTCCTACTTCCTCCATGGATTAAAAGCAGTGGATAGAATAATGTGTGGACTCCAGACTCTGGTCTAGGATGGACTCATGTTGTTGTATCTGGGGCTCCTTGGGAGGAGGAGATACGAAAGTGGAGTTGTGAGACCCCATGGGGTGCTCAGTAAGTGATGGGGCCAAGTGTTGGCAGGAAGCGCCATACAGGTACACCTACATAGGCCACAAAAGGATCATTGGGAATCTCCATGAGGACCAGTGTGAAGCAGCCAGTAAACAGGGAAAAGCAGTCATGGGGGAAAGGCACAGGGAAGGAAGGTTTGTCTTGATTAGTATTAAAAAAAAAATGTTTTACATTCTAGAAAATTATAACTTTGAAGGGGACCTCCTACTAAATTTATTTTTAACTGTTCTATTGAAAATTCTCTACCACTAGTCAACATTATCTCTTAGTAGCTCAGCACAGTATTTCTTTATTAAAAGAAATAGGCACGAATATTTTTGACTGAAAAATTAATAGCTTTTGAATTCATACACAGCAGGTTTTCTTTTGCAAAGAAGTCCAATATCGCTGCACAGCACTTCTATAACCATTTATTTAGTGTCCAAGTCAAACCTTTGACAGCTAGAGCAGCGCTACAAGCCAATATAAAGAACTCCAAGATGTAAACCAACAATAGGCCGTCTGTGTGAGGTTTGCCATTGTCAAATACATAGATTGTTTGGATTAGTTTATGTAAATGTACTGTTGTATTACCCTTTGAAAAAAAAAAGATCACATTTGTGTATGAAAAGTGGTTCCCTTCACAGGCAGCATTATAAATTCCTTATCCTTTAACTTACATGTAAGAAGTAAAAATTGGTGCCTGACAAGCAGATATTGTGTGACACTCTGTTGCCGGAGTGAACCTACCTTCTTTTCATTTATTGGAAAATAGAAAATTTTATTATAGATACCATCTTATAAATCAGGAATTATTAAAATATGTATAGGTGAGGCATTGGGAAATTAATTATAAAAGGTAGCCGTGTAGCGTTTTGCATAAATTTTTACTTTCCTTGCCAAAAAAGGGGGGGAGGCATACACATTTAGCAGACCCTTGATTCTTTCAACTTTAGGGATACAGAGCTATCTGATGATCGATTCTAAGGTGCAAAATATTCCTTTTTGCCTGTAATTAATTTATTCCACCTTAAATAATAGAATGCATAGTATATCCTTCTAGAATCTTTGATTTGAAATAAGCAGCCACCAGGATTCAAATCTAACCATAGATGGGGACTTTCACGTTATATCCTTGCCAGTAAGTTGATGAGGTTTTTTCTTTTTTCCATTTCTGTTTAAAAGGAACTTCATGTTTATTTTAAAATTCTTAGTCACTAAGTGATAGAATGCTTTGCTGTAAACGTTGCTTTTCACTAAATGCCATTTGGGTGGTAAGTGTCATTTGTTGTATCCAGTCATCCAACCAGTCCCTATTTCATTGCATCAGAGAAACTGCCAAAACCTTCTTGGATTGTCCTTATATCAGCTCATAGACACATTCCTTGGACCCTATTGTAGAACTCATCTTCCCATTTGGGTAGATGGAGAATATGCTCATCTCAGGACGGTCCTGAGTGTTTAGGCTCAGCTGTAAGCTCATCCCACACTGGGACGTGTGTGGGGGAGCCTTACTGTTCTTTGGATACTTTCAGTAGCACATCTCCCCCTCCACTTGCCTTCAGACACTTCATATCGAAGAAAACCTTTGCTTCCATAGTCATACCCAGGACAACTCACACAGCACATTATTTTTGGAAACAAAATTCCTGTGTTTCGAGTCAAGCTGTTTTATCAACAAGTATGTATTAAGTATGCTGCTAAAAACACAGAGCAATAAAACAAGAGAGCCCCATCCCTGCCACTAAGGTCTTTGTGGAGTCTTGAGGGACAAACAACGACACACACTCATTGCATGATCATGCCATGTGTCAATAGGACAGCCGATCTACAGTGGGGATTCTGGGAGAAGTGGTGTCGGAGATGAAAAGGAAGAAATGGACAGGAGACAGATCTGTGAGTCTTTCCTTGGGTTCAGAGGAGGTGCGTGTGTCTGTGGGTCTCTGAGGAAGGCAGTGGGGAGAGGAAGGCATGTCACAAGGACCAGTGTAGAGGAAGCAAAGGACCAGCCAGCATCAGATAAACAAGGCTTTCTGGTTTTGAATTTATTTGTAAGCTTTTAATTTTGTGAAGACTGGGCCCTGCATGGAAAAGATATGTAAAAGTTTCCCAGAGCAGCTGTATATTTTAGCAGTTGGGGATGCACAATGGGAAAAGCCTTTCTTGACATACGTTGAGAAGGGCCAAATTGACTATATTTTGAGTTTGAAAAGATTCTTCTCTTTTCCGTGTGAAGAGCAGCAAAAAATCAGACAGGAGTAAATGATCCTCATGAGACTGATGGATATTCTTTGGTTCCAAACACGGTAACATTCTCAAAGTAAACACCAAAGTGTATTGCTGGGGGTTCGTGTCCCCATGCTTGCTCCATGGAGAATTTGCTGAGCTATTTCCTTGGAGGGAAGCGTAACTCAGAGGACAAAACAATAACAACGAAAAGAAGCATGTCTGTGTCATGACTTTATTAAGCTGTTAAGGATTTTTTAAGAAGACTTCCCTATCATAATGTCAGGAAAATCCTATAAAGCGTATTTTATAATGCCGGAGTACATGAGAGGTACGCCTTGCTTCGGGGTATTCCTGCACACCAGAAAACAACTCCTGATCCTGGAAAAACCACATTCCTACAGATTTGGTGGGCAAGTAATTATAGCGTAGGTAGTATATCCTTCTTTATGAAAATGTTATAAAACGCTTACAGGAACTTGGATATTTGAAGCGAAATGCAGTATTACATTTTCCTTTTTACGCATTCTCTTTTCCTCCAACCATAGCAATTAGGACTGTTTCGAAATAGTTTTTAGCTGCTATAAAAACAAAGTGTCCCCCCTCTATAAAAAGGGTCTTTTAACTCTTAAAGCAATGGCTGATCCTTTGGGCTGCTCGCAGCCTTGCTTGAGGCCTAGAGAAACAATCATAGGCAGTCATAAACGATTCTCTAGCACAGTACACACAAGCTGTTTTTCTGTAGTGTTTCTCATGAAGCCCCCCCCCCCCCAGCCACCACCACCACACCCCCCAGCCCCATTCCACCATACCCCTCAGAAAGGCCGGCCACCTCTGAACGCCCCCAATTCACGTCTAGAAACCGTGTGCCGTTCAAGCAGGCCTCAAGCCCGCTCAGGGCAGTGAAGCCAAGAGCAGAAAAACGAGTTCTGTGAGCCTCAAAGTCCCTACTAAGCAGCGAGGTGCCCCAGTGTTTGGGTTTCAGGTTTGTCTTTTGTTCTCAGAATCTGTTTTCATGTGAGGCAAGAGCACAAACAAAAATAAAAATGAGTTCTTATGGGAATACTTACGACAAGTCTGTTTCTGTCCGGGGTTTACATCAGCGCTTTGTTTATTTTTTAAAAATGTGAGTGACTCATCATCTTTAAAAGAAGAGAGGAGGTTACTGTTTAAAAACTAAAGATTAATCTTTTACAAAAGGACTCAGCAGAATACGAGGCGGCTGACAGGGTCCTAGCAGTTGGGACGGGTACAGTCCCCAGGACAGTCTTTCTGGAAGTGAGCTGGGGTAGAGATGGGGGAGACGGTGGTTAAGGGCACCCGGAGATTTACAAAAGAAAACCCTGCAGCAATCTTAAGTGATAGAAGAATGTAACTTCTGGCCAGACCCTCAAAGCGATTATCTTTGCCGAAATCATCACATGACGGAAACTTGCCATGTAGAAAATATCAGAGTTACTAACTTTTCCAAACATAGCAACTTCTTTTTAAATAGAAAATACACACAATAAGAAAAATAGGAAAAGAAACCCTCCCAGTCCGATCCCTTCCTGCTCCATGCCCCGGAAAAAAAAAAAAAAAAAAAATTATCTTTTAAAACCTTAACTACAATCAGAAACACGAAGCACATATGCTTTCATTTCTAATTGATGATTATATTAAGATTTAATAGTTTACAATTAAGATGAATATTTCAAGATTACAGCAAAACCCACACCAGTCCCGATCTGTTCTTCCGTTCTAAGTCTGTAATTAATTTTCTTTTTTTTCTTTTTCTTTCTTTCTTTTTTTTTTTTCTTTTTCTTTTTTTTTGAATCCACTGTTTTCAGAGAGACCTTAATTAGAAGAGCAGGTTTGGTTTGAACACAGAGCCTGTTTTGAACCCTTCCCCATGCTCCATCTTATCTTTCCCTCGTGACCCTCCTCCCTGAAGATGGTTTTTCCTCAAGACAAGCATGTGATCATCAAACAAAAGTTTAAAAGTTAACAAACTTCTATAGCAGTTGACAAGGTTGACATTTCATTAACTTGTTGGTTCAGCCTTCAAATGATTCCGAGAGGCGAAGCACCCTCTGTTTGGAGTTTACGGCTTTTTGTTCTTCCTTCCCTCACAGACTACAGTCATGTTTAATTTGGAATCTGGGCTCCTTTGGCAAATTAGCAATTAGAACAATTTTGTGGGAATATGTATATGTGTCATTAGTTTTCCTGCAAATTAATAGCAAGGGCAGAGGTCAGGCAGAAATTTTCCACTTGACTGCCGTTCCTCTATTGAGACTTGGCACTTGGTTGTGGAATGGCCACAGCTGCTCTCAGCCACCCTCTTCCTGTAGGAACTGTCTTTTAATTAGTTTACCTCACAGCCATCATTACAAATATTACTGCCTCCCCTCCTCGAAGTAAAATTACTGTTTCTACAAAATATTCCAGTGACATCTTGCACCACTGCACATTGATGGTAGGGTCACTCGAATGCAGCATTTAATCATTAGATCACCTCCGTCCGCGTCTCCTAATTAGAACCCTTACAATACATTTTTATCTGGTAATTAGCTGAGATTGGCTGCTTCCTCTGTGGCTTATTAGAGACAGCCCAGCAGTGGGTGTGAATCACGGTGTCATTTGTCAAGCCTGGTAAGCCCCCTCTCCGCTCTCTCCTGGCTTCGTGTTTATTTCCATTTGCTACCTATGTTCAAAACCCTCCAGAAAACTCTACCAGGTATTTCTTTGCGGGCTGTGCTAACCTGCAGGGATTTTATTTTTCACTATTGCTCATTCGGTACACACAGTCCAGGTGTTAAGACCTTTGGTAAAAGCTACAGATGTCCCATTCTTTTCACCTTTTATGACACAGTACCACGTGACGTGCCTGTTCTCCTGTGTGAGCACCACAGATGGATTTGTTACTTGCCGAATGTTTACATGAGTTTTGGCTTTTTTCGAGTCCACTGCACTGGGTGCCCCTTCCTCACAGGATGGGAAAGCAGCCGGCACGTTTCTTGCAGCCGTTGTATTCATAATTCTCATTACGTGTTTAAGACAGTTATGGTGTTTAGGTGACTGTGTTTAAACGGAAAAGCCTAAAAGTAGAATTAGTCCTCAGAATCGCTTTATGTTTGTCACACACACTGTCCTTTGACCGGTGTCTGTATTCGATGGTAGGATCTTCAGGGGCAGCGAACGAATGTTCTGTCCCTATTTTTGTCATTTTGGTTTCATGTGCCTTATATTTGTTCAATAGTATTTCTTGAATGTCATAAGTAGGGACTAAAGCTATTCAGTGAATCCTTTCCAAAAATGAGCCTATAGAGAAACGAAACTGGTTAATGATTATTTTTCCCATTAACTGGGCATAAGAGATGCTTATACTGAGAGCCTAGGATCACGAGTGTGTGTTTGGTTGTGAATATAGACAAGTTATTTCATCGATCATGAGCCTCAGTTTACTCACCTGTAAAACGTGAGCGGTGACATGTCCCTTATTAATCCTGGTATGAGAATGAGGTGAAACCACACAGTGGCAGGTGGCTTACAGTATGGTTTATACAAATGGTATCCATGCCTTTCTGGAATGTTTGGATATTTTTAGGCCTAGCAGCATCTGAGTTTTAAAAGCTGTATATTTATGAGCAGTAGCCTTTCATGCACTAATTTCCTTGACCCGTTGCTTAGGCTGATGCTTATACATACTGTTGCTGCACTTGGTCAGTGATTAAGGCCCAAGGCAAAGAGGAGGTCAGCCCCAACCTTCCCAGTGGCTTCTCAGTTCTCCATTCCGTGGCTGCTACTCTGAACTGGAAACACTTAGTCCTCAAATAGGTGTCATGAAGTCAGGTTTCCAGCACTAATAATAAAGCAACTCACAGCATTGGCCCAGTTTGCTAGGGGGGGTGGTCCTCTCTGGAACTTGGTTTTCTCCCACATGGGGGCTGGGGGAAAGGTCTGGCATTAACTGAGTCAGCATTTCACCAGGGGAGTTAAAAAGGAAAGCACAACTACAGGCTTTCAATCCACCATTCCCTTTGCAGGACCATGTTTACATTTTCTCCATTAATATTTACCTAACAATATTTGATCTTTCTTTTCTTCGAATTCCTTGTTTTTATTTTATTATTATTTTTAACGGAACTACCCTAAACATATGAGAGGCATTCTCATGGCCTTTTTCATTACTAGAGTATGAGTAGAGTTGAATCTTCTCAACAAACTGGAACTTTTAATGTCCTCTTTATGATCCCAGAAGAGTCCCATTTTGAATACTTTCCATAAGTAACGCCTTATCCATAGGGCTACTGCAATAGTGAAATACTTATTTTGTTAAATGATCGAAAATCAGGTTGGAGAACATGTTACCAAATAAACCTACTTGCCTAGGTTTACTTGGCCGGCTATAAGTATCTGAGATAACCAATTCTGTGTAAATTGTAATAATATGTTGTAAATGGCCAAGTTCTGTAGTATAGCCAGACTTAGTATTTCTGGAAGGACAAATTCAGGGTAAGGGGAACAGGCCCATTTTTTCAGTATTAATAAGAGAAGCACTTCAAGGTGAAGGTTTAATGGAAGGAAACCTTACTCCTTCATTTTCCTTCATATGATTTTAAATAAATACTACTCATTTCCTCTCTTAATTCCATTATATTACTGAGCATTTGAAACTCGAAGAAAAAAATAATTTTTACAGTTCCCAATGTGTTTCATATGTCATTTTTTAAAATAGAGTCCAGTCCTCTATTTGGTTTAATGAAGATTATACATTAAGCTTTCAAAGATTAGTCTTTGCCAACTGATATAACCCCATGACGTCTTATTGGATCAGTGCCACTCTTTTTTAAGATTTATTTATTTGCGAGAGAGAGTGGGGGTGGGCAGGGCTCAGAGAGAGACTCTTTTTTAAGATTTATTTATTTGAGAGAGGGAGTGGGGGGGGGGCAGGGCTCAGAGAGAGACTCTCCAGCAGACTCCACGCTGAGCACAGAGCCCAGTGCAGGGCTGGATGCTCAACCAACTGAGCCACCCAGGTGCCCCAGTGCCACTGATTTTAGTAGCAGTCATAGGCCGAGTATCCCTGTTGGCTCCCATTGGTGAAGTTTCTTTATGGGGTTAAGTAGCCTAGCCCTGTGCTGGCCAGCGTGGCAGTCACTGACTACATGTGGCTATTTAAACAAAAGTTTAACTCTGATAAAAAGTAAAAACAGTTCCGTACTGGCTAGCACAATTGACAAAGTGCTGTTGGAGAGCTCAGGTCTGGAGCAATGTATCCCAACTGATGGCTTCTATAGTGTTGGTATTCACTGGTGCTACCAGGACTCTGTCACCTTCCTTGAGGTTTGGCAAGCACAGTAGGCAGCCCAGGAGAGTTTGAAGTCATGACTCAAGAAATGTTTTGATCCAAATCTTGTCAAACTTCACTGTGCCAGGTCACCCCTTTCTGCATTCTCCACTCATTTTCCACTGTCTTTGGAAGACTCCTGTGTCCCCAACAGGTCAGGAGAACATGGCCAGAGAGATTTTGAACTAACTACTATGTAAACTGTTTTTACATGAGAACTCATCTCCTATTTCAGTCAATTATAAGCATCTACTTACAGAAGTAAAACTAGCCGGGTGTCCCCTGCATTATTCCTGCTGGATTTCAGATGCCTGCTTACTCACTGTTTTTCTGAAGCTCTTCTAAGAATTCTTCTTTTCCTCACAGCTGAATCTGGTATCAAGTGTCACACTCTCCAAGTCTGCATCTGAGGCTTCTCCACAGAGCTTACCTCATACTCCAACGACCCCAACCGCCCCCATCACTCCCGTCACCCAAGGCCCCTCCGTCATCACCACCACCAGCATGCATACGGTGGGACCCATCCGCAGGCGGTACTCAGACAAATACAACGTGCCCATTTCTTCAGGTAGATACTCCCATTTTTGCCTTATGCAGAACTGTAATAGGCAATTCTTGTAGACCAGCCTCTTTTTAAAAAGTGATAATTAATAGGACAATGATTCTTATTTAGCAGATATTGCGCAGAACCAAGAATTTTATAAGAACGCAGAAGTTAGACCACCATTTACATATGCATCTTTAATTAGGCAGGTAAGTAAATAACACAGTATGTGAAATTATATCAAAAGGTATACGTGTACATGGATATATTGATGAAGTAGATTTAAAACCGTTTAGTATGCAAGCATGCTAAAACCTTTTCTATAAGGTTTTTTAAAACTGCAATATATAACATAATTGCTTTTGATTAAGTATTACAATACGATGTGATTATTAGGAAATTCATTTCACACAACAGTGAAAATGAGCCTGTTTAAAGATGGCAAGTCAATTATCACAAGCTACAGTAATCTCTGATCCCTAGAATTAATCTGAGCTCTAAATAATTACTGAGCTTTAATCAGCTAGTGAAATGTTTTGCATTTCTCTTTGATTCTGCTTTATGAATGACTAATAAATTAATATTTCTGTACGGAAACAGAAATAAAAACTCAAAACAATTAGATAATTCCATTTTGAATTTTGCTATTGAACTGTTAAATACAACCATTAATCTTAGATCATTTCGTGAAACCTTTCTTGGGCTCTAGCTCTGAATCATGCTTATTTTATACTTTCAAGAAACTATAATGACAATTCTGCTGATTTGGTCATAAATTATCTTCTTTTGTTACTTTTGCTTCTATAGGCCATTCTCGAATCTCCAGAAAAGCAGCTAACACTAAATGAAATCTATAACTGGTTCACACGAATGTTTGCTTACTTTCGACGCAATGCTGCCACGTGGAAGGTAAGCTTTCTCACAGGCCTGTTTAAAGCTTGGGTCTTGCCATTTAAGAGTTTGTTGTTGATAAAATGGAGGTATTGTAAGTTCAATGTGTGTTGTTTCTATACACTCAAGGAGTCAAATTTATGGGAGTATTTTATTAAGAAAATAGTACCATTGGGGTTAAAATGCTGGGATAGAAGACTCCCATTACATTGACATCAGATTTTGGATAGACCAGCCAGTGAAATCATTTCTGTCCAGTTAAAATACGTAGGGAAAAGGAACGCATGATACTGTCATCCCAATATGAAAGTTATCCTCTTATTTACACAGACCTCATGCTTATCGGTTGTTAGCCACCACCAGTATTTGCTGAGATGCATGGCTAACTTTTTTTAACTGGAGAAATAATCAGACAAACTGGACATAACTTTCATTAGTTGGATTAAAAAAATAAATAAAAAAACCTCCTTACCATAATTAGTAAAGGAAGTTGTGTGGTCTCAGGACTAGCCCTGTATTTGGGAGTTAGCACAGGAAAGCACAATATATTATTAAGTTTTTGGTTTTATTTTGGGTTTTTGTTTTTGGTTTTTTATGTTGCACTGTCTGTCAGAGATTCATAGATACTCTGGAAAAGAAAATTATCTAACTTCACTGTAACACCATTTGCTATAAAACAAAACAAATCCCTCAGCTCCATATGGGATGCCACCACAAGGCTTGAGGGTCACATGACTATACCTCATTTCCAGTTCAGCAGTGGGTTCACAGATTCTTAAATGAAGCCCTCACAGATTTTTGGATTTTGCCGCTTTTAATTTCTTGCTTTAAATATTCTTGCTATAAAAGAGGGCCGGGTCCAATCTGACATTTTTGTTTTGTTTTACTACCTACAATTCTTATAATCCCCAAATTCCGCAACACGTAAAATGCCAATATGTTAGGATATTTTTACATGTCATTATTATAAATATGATAGGGATTTTTGATAGGATGCAAAGGAAATTTGCTACTTCTTAAATTTTAGATAAGAGAAAAACAAAAGTAGAAAACACATTTCCTCCGTTACGTTCTTGATAAATTAGCATTTTAAAAGAAAATGAATATAAGCATAGAATTAATTTATCAACCTTACCCAGGCATGAATATCTATTATGGCTCGAAGTATCCTTTTTATTTCCATTAAGACACATGGGTGCTGAAGGGAACCTATGTTCAGAACCTTACCCGCTTTTCCTCAGCCTCCCTCAGGAGATAAAATGCAAAGTATCTTTAGCTGTGCATGCTTTTCAAAATGTAGGAACTATAAGCAGGAAACAGACATTTTTTTCAAATTGCCTTTTATAAATAGCAAATGATCAAATTTAAAAATAATTACTAACTGCGAATATGATATTTAAGCTCAGATGTACAGCTTTAACTTTTTCATTTCTGCAAACTGCAGGAAAAAGTGCCATCAATATAAACAATCCTAGATCAAGTACCAAATGACTCATAAATACATATAATTTTCTCTACGTGTCCTTATTTGTATTGTAATCTTAAACAAAAGATGAAATGCCCAGTTTAAGTTATGATTGAGAAGGGTTTATGTTTTTGGGCAATTTTGGATTTGTGAGTACTTTTGCTTAGATGTACAGTCTGGGAAAACAAAACTTAAGTTTGAGTTTCTGTCTTTACTTACATGGCTGTATGCTTCAGACAGATCTATAGCAATCCTTCAAACAGACATGGTTTTTTTAGATACAGTTCTAAATATTTTGATGATTATTTTAAAATATTAGACAATGATAAGGTTGAGGGGAAATGCTGCTTTCTTTCCCCATTATGTCGTCTATACATGTGTAGGATCTGTCTGGATTTTTTTTTTTTTTAAAGAAAGTTTGGGTTTATTTTAACCTCCTTAGTATTGTTCTAGGGAGGTAAGAGGAGACCTTTCACATCCCTATACTATGCATTGGTACAGCATAAAAAAGAAAATGCTTATTCAGAGAGCAGCCTACGATCTATATGTAAAGAAATTGTCCTTCCAAGTATAAATACAACATGACAAACATTTTCAGAGATTTTTCTTTTGTTTTTATGCAAGCCCTCCAGGCCACTTGAATCAGGGATGTCCTTTCATGGTCACCTGGATGTTTTCAATCTACCCCAATGATGCTGATGTTGCTCAGAAATTCTGAGAATCTCTTCCATGGATTCTCCTTGCGAGTAGTTGATAACTTAGCTATGTAATAAAATATGTCTCATTATCTTCTCAATATTCCATATCGTGAAAGAACAATCATCACTATCTCGTCTAACGCCTCAGTGTCACCAGTGGTGATTATCTGAAAGTCAAAACAGTGCTCAGTATCTTGAGAGAGGAAATACTGCAGGTAGCACAAGGGGTGGAGTGCCACACATTTGAGCAATGGCAGCATCATTGGAATGGAGTAGAGGAGATCCTCTGTGGCATGGGAGGTGGGATTTATGCATCCACTTCTCAGGCCACACTGGTCACCCTCCTTACTCTCTCTAAGAAGAAAGTTTTGAGTAAAGGGCATAGGTCTTTTTGTAATGTCTTTATGTCTAATTTGGAGTTTAGATCAGTAAGCTCAACCAAGGAGGCTAAAGTATGGAAGCCATGCTTGTTTCTGGCCCCAGTAGGGGGTTGGGGATTCTTCTGAAACTCGAGGAAAAATGAGATGTTAAAAGCCCTTTACCTTTGAGTTGAGATCCTAGTTTTTGGTGGGCTCTAGCCATCAAGGAGCTCAGTTTAAGAATGCTCTTGGAAATGACATTTAACCATAAGAAACACGGAGAGGGTAGGGGTAGAAATAGAAATATGTGTCTTCAGGAACCATCAGCTTGCAGGAGTATCATCTTTTTGCCATTGAGAGTTCTACTCAAGTGTTTTCTTTGGCATTTTCTGTTAATTAAGGCAATTGCCCATCATAAGGGCCAAGGTTTGTATCTATTCGGGAAGGTAAGACATAGCTTGATGATGGATACTGATGCCCTGGGGATCCTTTCACTCCCTCATGCTGCCAGCTGTAGGAGGTGATGCTCTCAATGGTAAAATCCAATTTAGATAAATCTGACAAAATCCATAGAAGGTATTAAAGCCAAAACTTTGAAGAACAAAAAAAAGAACAAGAGCAAAATGTAGTTAACAATATTATCATCTTGCATGATTTTTTTTTTAAATACCCTTTTTTATGGGAGATAAGTGGGCTTACAGGGGACGGTTTTATGCTTTCCATGTTTATTTTGAAGTCATATTAACAACATTTTCAGATTTTTACTGTGAACCCTATTTTGGGGCTTCTATGCATCTTAACTATTTCTTCTGGTTGGCTCCTACCAGAGACTAGACGTCAATGCCAGAGTTTAAATTCATCGATAATTTCGGGGTTTTTTATTTTTATGTTTGGAAGAGGCATCCTTGACCACAAGAAGGTCCTCCACGGGGGTGGTGCAGCTACAGCTCTTGGGGATGGTTTTACAAATGTGGACTGTGAGGCTGAATGTACTGCTGTTTTTGGAGTCTTTCCTTATAGAAAATGTAAATGTTCTCTCTTTTATACTTGCTGCAGAATGCAGTGCGTCATAATCTTAGTCTTCACAAGTGTTTTGTGCGAGTAGAAAACGTTAAAGGGGCAGTATGGACAGTGGATGAAGTAGAATTCCAAAAACGAAGGCCACAAAAGATCAGTGGGTACGTCCACCATGTTTGAACTTCTTAGCCCAGCTCGGATTGTGCTAACAAGCGTCAAGTAGAGGCTTTTGGCTGCTAGACGGTGTTAGACCAACGAACCGGTGTCACGTTGTCTCAGTTAAGGGAAGCAAAAAAGCATTTCATCCCTCCTGTTTTGTATCCCCACCAGTCCCCCTGCCCTGCTTGCCGGTCTTTGTTGCATCCCACGCTAGTAGCTTTAGGTGGCAATGCATATTAACCCTCACAAACCATTTTGCTTATGCTTATTGCATTTTATTTTCTTTTTCCTGTTCCCTGTATTGGATGTCTGTTCTGCCCCCCCCAACCCCGTCTCCTTTTGTTGCCACTCCATCTCCTTTGCTGCTGCTCCTATCCCAGGGTGCCATTCGCACCAACCTCTCACTGCATAAGTGCTTTATCAGAGTAGAGGATGAGTTTGGGTCCTTTTGGACAGTTGATGATGAAGAGTTTAAACGTGGCCGCCATATTCAACGAGGCCGTCCTCGCAAATACTGCCCCGGTGAAAACTTTGACGAGCTTGTCACACAGTAAGAGCCTTTACTTGCTTTTGTTTTGTTTTTTCTGCTGTTGCTTTGGCTTTGCATGGTTGACTCATCCCATGTAGTTTTGCATTTCACCCAGTAGCAGTGCCACGGCTTTCTGCAATGGAACTAAATTGTGTGATTCGTACATGTATTTCTCTTGTTTCTCTTTGGAACACCAGTGCCTTGAATAATGCTTTTTTGACGTCTTTGATGCACATATTGGTTGTATCTCGATCCAGCAGCTTACGGGGACCCTTTAAGAGTACATACCTTGGCGTGAAAGTTAATTCCTCCAAGTACTCGAGAGTTAAAACGTGTATTTTCACGGGGTCAGTTTCTTGTCATTTGCCCATTCAGTGACAGTCCTATAAGTGAAGTGAAATGAATGATTACGGAGAAATCAGTGATAGCACATACGCTTCCCTTAAAGTCCAGTGATCAGTCTGGGTGACTTCCTACTGGAAGCCTCTCCTTCCCAGAGATTCTTTTCAAACAGTATCTTGTCCGCCTTTGATCACCTAATGGACGCAGCATCTAGTATTCTTACACCCTCCCAGGTTTGGCTGTGCCAGAGAGATTTCAACCCAACCTCCTGCCTTACTTAGGAACAACCCTTCCCTGCCACACCCTTCTCCCCATCTTCTTTGGCAATACATGTGCCACAGAGGGGAGATCTTTAAGAGCCGTCCTACCTTTGCTCCGACGGTCATTCTGGAGTTAAGATCATGGAGATGAGTCTCCTTCTAACTCCCAGGAGCCCCGGATGCCAGCACCACTGACTGACTTCTCCCAACCCAGTGCCCACACCCCCACCCAAGCTTCTGCCTTCCTGTTGGACTCATGGCAGCTATAAAAAATTTGCAGAGAGATCAAGATTTTGTGGGGGAAAAAAAAAATTGTATCAGTGGAGGGAGGAGTCCCCAGGGCTGGTCTAACTGAAGCTAGAATTTTACACCCAGTTGCCTTGAAGAGCAAAGTCCCGCCCAAAGGTATAGCCCCATAAAGCCAGGGGGTGGGGAGCAAACCTAACTTTTCTTTGGTTTTGTTAATGGGGGAAATCTCTGATTTGGAAGGGATACCCGCAAGCTTAAGATAAAACTTAGCTAGGAACTCAGGGGATGATTGGGTTTAACTTTGAGTTTTTATCTTTTTTCTTACGCAGTAACCCTTCCCTTATTAAAAACATGCAGAGCAGCCACGCCTACTGCACACCCCTCAACGCAGCTTTACAGGTAAGATTAATGGTTGTCCCGAATATGCAGCAGAGGCACATGTCTCCCCCACTCATTGCAAAATATATTAGCCTCGCTCTAATTAGATATTAAATTTTAATTCCGTTAAACTTTTTTCTTAAGTGCACAAAGCATCGTACTCCCTGGAGGCAAACACATCAGGCTGCTTCAGCATTAGCGGGATGCTTAGCATTTTGAATATTGTGGCAAAAAAATTAAAAGTTCACTTATTAATATTTATCAGCAGTATCATAATTTCCATCCTCTTATTTCAGAATTTCACTTGAGGCAAAAATACCACAAGTGTAATTACTCTAGCACAGCTATTAATGTGCTGGATGATAGGCCACTGTATCACATGACCTTCCATTGTTCACGGGTTTAAAGAGAAAGCAGAGCTTTTTATTTCTTCTTCTAAAGTCGGCTTTAGCATCTTCAGTCCATTGAGGGGGGGTGGGGGGGGTGTTGAGGTGGGGGGGGGGAAGAGCTCCAGGTTTGGTTCGCTTAGTTAAAAGTAAACTGTTTTTGTTTAAACCAGAGAGGTGTTTAAGAACACTCTTTAGGTTTCCAGCACATTGCTCAAGATGACATAATCACACAGAATGTTTGTTTCCTCCCTACAAACCCAGCACTCGTTACATAATCAGCATCACCAGGGGATGAAGACACTACCACCCAGATGCAAGTCACCAAGGCAGCCGAGAGCCTTTTCATGGTCACATTTTTCAGTGGTCCAGTTTGAGTTTGACCCTACATAGGTTGTTCTAGAAGATAGGCCAGGAGACTCTTGCTACCTTTAAAAAGACATAATCTGTAGGTAGATGAGACATACATAATCCGAGGCCATCACAGAGCTTAACAGCATGAGTTCTTGCTGAGGGCTTTATCCCCCCAAAATGGATGCATACTTAGCTATTACACAGCCTTGTGCCCTCCACAGGGCCCTAACACACAAACAGATACATTTACAGAGAAACAAGAGAGTCCTAGAAAGGCTCCTTACAGGGTAAGGGAAGAGAACGAGAAATGGTTGAGATTCTTGATGTTATGGGAATAGAGTGGGTGAAGAGATCAGGATAGGCCCCTGGTTCTCACTACTCCTAGAACAAATATTTATTGAGCACTAACGTGCATCCTACGTAATCAGTTTCCCAGATCACTCAGCACAGCCTCACGGCTCCCAACAAAAGAGGATGTTTCCGTGCAGAGGCAAATTCACTGAACCTAGCTGTGCAGTAATTATATTTATTTATTTTTAGCCTGAACCAACTTTATTAGGAGGAACTACTTTCTGAGTTTCTGTTAATTACTTGTAGTTTACACAGTAACTTTAGAAAAGCAAATGAGAGCACGCTTAGATGCCGCCACTGTAAATACCATTCATTAGTAACTTATTTTCCCTGGAGTCTTGTGAAGTGTGAATTTAAAGGCTGCTCTATCTAGAAGAGTATTAAGATTACAAGCACATTTTACATTCACGAGGCGGAAAGGAAAGAAGAAAAGCAGCGATCCTCTGGATTCTCTTAACTATGTGACTAATTTAAATTAGTATGCCTTATCATGACAGGAACCGTTCGTGTTTCATCTCGAAAACATTTGTTTTTGGCATCCTCCCTACCCTTTCTCATTTCCAGGGGTAGCCCAAAACGATCCTGTAGTTTTCCAAGAACACTTTATGTGCATAATGAGGTGAGGTGAATAAATGGATAGAAATTCATGATTCGAAGAACGGATCTTTTTCGTCTTGTCGAGGAGTTTGGATCCACGGGCAGTAGACCGTCTCCTGTAACAACTTTCTGCTGTGCAAATTAAATCAGGGCTCTACCAGCAGGCTTTCCGTCCCATTATTGCCCATTTCCATTTTTCAAGACAAGTAAAAATAATAGTGGAACAACATCTTAAAAAGATTACTAGAGCAACATAATGCATGATATACAATATATAAAATAGGACAGCAGAATCCACTACAGAAATAAAACATTGGACGTGAGACAGATTGCATTATGCTCTGAAAAAGTGAAGTAACTAAGGGTAACCGTAAAGCTTCTTATTTATAGCCTGCCTTTCCCCCAAGGATCTTAGTATGGTTCATGTTCCAGGAGCAGCGGTACTTATGGACTTCTGCACCATTACTGGAGCACCTTAATTTTTTTGGCGGGCAGGGGCAGAGGTGCCAGTCTGATAGGAAACCACGTACTATACACAGGACCATTTATTGATATCATTAAGTCCAGTATTAAAATCCTCTACATAGGAGCAGTTTCAGCACATCAACTAGGAAAGCATAAGCAGTTGGTGAGAATGTTTCTAACCTTGGGTGGGTTGCTTTGATCACTTACTCAACAAAGAAGGTACAAGAGCCTCTGTGCCCTCTGTCCTCCCACTTAGTCATTTTCTTAAAGAGACCAGGCTGGTTTTCTTCACCTATATCTTTCTTGTCTGTCTCCCAAGTGAGGGATCGGTAGAAGTGCTTGCCTTTTTGGATGCCTTTCACCACCGTCGCTCTTGGGCCTTAACCCATGTTTCAACAACCTTCGCCTATCTTAAGAAGGTTGCTCTGTCCGTAAAGTGACCAGCTTATCCCAAAGAACATTCTTACAAACATTTCAGTTTAGTCTTTCCCTCTCCATTTTTGACCGTAGAGATGGCCTCACTTTGGCCACATTCTGTGTCATAGTGAAATGTGAATGTGGGAGTAGAACTTCCATGACTGGGAGAAGCATGACCAGTAAGTTGTCTCAAATGAAGGCAGTTAAGATGCTTGTCCAGCTGCAGTTTGGGGGGAAAAAAAAAATTGAAAAATTAAAAAAAAATAATCTGGCAACCGTTCTTGCTTTTTGCTCTGCCAAAAAAAGAAAAAAATGCTTTATTGCAATTACAAGAGATCTGTTGAAAAAAAGTACTTGATGCAAATTATTTAACAAACTGTAGGAGAGCGAGGAATGTTCAGATTTGCTGTTCATCAAAATGAGTTCACCACATTTGGAAATAAAAACAGGAATTTTTTTCCACTTTTTAAAAGCAGGCAGTTATGTAAATCCAGAAGTGGAGGGAAGGGAAATCTGTAGGCTCTCAGAGAGCCTGGCTTTGAAATCGTCCATTCGCCATTACCGTGTTAAGTGAAGACCCATCACGGGGGCTTGTATCTAAGAAGGCATTCCTGGCTTTGGAGTTTGTACAGTGAGCAAGGCTGCAGTTGTCATAATAGGCACATTCCCTGCAGCCCAGCTTTGCCACCCGTTCCGTCTGCATTTTTTGGCGTGCACTCTCTCTCTAGAGCCAGGATTTCTAGAATACTTTGGACTCTTGTATGACTGGCCAATTGTCTTGTGATTGCACTTTCTCTTCATTAGGATGGAAAACCCGGTATACTGTAGTCTGTAAGAGGACAGTTTTGATAAATCTCCGTCTAATTACACTGCCAGTATTTGAAAATCTGCCCTCTTTAATAAAATCAAAAGTTACTGGGTCATAATCACTACCCCAATGGATACTTTAGCCTGGGGTTGTATTTAACTACTATTGGCATTTGAGACTGGGTGGTCATTTTATTCAAACACCGGAGGATAGGAAGTGAACAGTATCCCACCACAGACTTCAGGATTTCTTATTTTCTCCATTTCAACACTTTTTGGCTGACACTCATATAGAGTGACAGATAATATTCTCCTTCAGTCCTAAAATTCCAGGTGACCAGTCTGAGCCTGAAAGATTGAGATAACTGTGGGGTAGGTAACACCACACAAACTACACTTAAACAGATTCAAAAATCATTAAAACAGAAACGATGGCAGGAGATAAAAATGGACTCCAATTCTATAATCTCTTCCTTTTCTATAGGATCTAAGAGGTAAATGTTTATGGAAGTTCTCATAAGTTTGAGCTGTGAGGCCAGAATAATTGGATCAAATCTTTAATATCCAATACTGAAGTCGTCAAAGTGGATAAAGAAATGAAAATTCCATTATATTTCCCTGTGATCTGGAAATATTCAGTTCCTCCCGAAAGAAGGCATCAGACAGCTCATTTTAGATAGCCCTGTCTAAACCATATGACTCTACCCCAGCGGAGCTAAATTGAGTCCTCCCTCCCCACGAGCACTTTGGTCCCAGCTAGCTCTTGGAAACCAAGCGTGGGACATGTGTCACAAGGCTTCCTTTTTAAAGCAAAACCCTTCTCTGCCTATTAGAAACTTGTTATTTGCTGGCCCTACTATGAACCTAAACGGAAGATCATTGACTACACCCATAATTAACGGCTGTCCCTGTCTCTACTTACTCTGTGTCCTCATATATTTTCTCTTGGTTGCTAACAGGCTTCGATGGCTGAGAATAGTATACCTCTATACACTACCGCTTCCATGGGAAATCCCACTCTGGGCAACTTAGCCAGCGCAATACGGGAAGAGCTGAACGGGGCAATGGAACATACCAACAGCAATGAGAGTGACAGCAGTCCGGGCAGATCCCCTATGCAAGCCGTGTGAGTACTGTACTCCCAGCAGGTCTCCGCGTTCCGGCCCCCGTCTCTTGGTTTGATGTGCACACAAGCCCTTCCCTGGCTGCTCTTGATACCTTTTCTATAATCTCTGCTTTCCTAGTGTCTTGGTGAAAGTTTGTGCTTCTGGAAAGGGTTAGCTCGGTTAGCACATAAAAGGACCATTTACTAACTTTCCCATAAAAGCACTCAGCTCCATGCAGCCCTACAAGTGCACACAGCAATAAAATGGGTGACTCATTTGCTTTTTTTCCCCTCTGCTTGGCATCTCGGGCCATTATTTAAGCCACATTACCTTTTCCTCCTAAAATCGGTATGCGTCTCTGTCAGTTTGCTCAACTTGGTGGGCACACCAAACCTAGCAGGGGGAGAAAGAATGCTTGTTTACTTGGTCGGGTGATAGGCTGAACCGCAAACACAAGGCTGAAGCGTTATGGCCAAGCGTTAATGATGGCACAAATGAAAGGCGGCATGATTTATAGATTGCTCTTAAAATATCAAAAGGAAAATTAATAGGAGCATTATAGCAGCAGACGGCAGTATAATGAGCACCATATAACTGAATGAAGTGATGGGCGATGGGTGTTCCTGCTGAATGTGAATGGCACAAGGACCAGGCCAACCAAGGGAGAGGCCCTGATGCCTTTGGGGTGGGGATCGGGGGGTGGCAGGGAAGAGCCAGGACTGGGACAACTCCCTCTCTGCCAGGGAATGTTTAGAAGAGAAAAGAAGCCACATTGTCCCAAATGATTAGATTTGCAGGAGATACTATAGGATGACAGTCTCTCCTCCACCATTGCCCACTTTAAAGGAACACACTAGTCCAGTGTTTGAAATACTGGTGCCCCCTAGAATAGGCCACTGGTCTGTACCCTCCTTCTGAATTACTTGACCAACATCCTATTTGAAGATAATTTGAGTGATAAGAATGGAAAATATGACCCATAGCAATGAAGACCAGAATACATTGGCATCAAATGACAAGGAAAAAGAAAAATGCTGTCTGCCAGGGTAATTGGTGGGTACATGGAAATCTGAAATTTGATTATTTAGCGTTTGAATTCCATACCCAAAGTGCTTTGAAAAGGATCCTTAAAGAAGGAAATAATTGTTTTTAATTTATGTGAACAATCTCGTAGCATTTACTACACAACATTTTAAGAATGTGTTTATCTTTCACACTGACACTGCCGTATATTATCTTTTCTAAAGCAGCCTGGTGTTTCTGACTTTACTGTAGTCACACTCGTGTTCATTTTTAAATCATTGTCATGACAGGAGTGTTTACTCAGATATTAAGGAAGTTCAGAGCAAATATAAATTGGTATATAAGCTACTTGAAGAAATGCTCATTAAAACAAATATTTCTGAAGTTACTGAGTGGAAGAGAGACTATTTCTCATCATCTATATGAACTCCAAGGGTCAGTTGATGTCTGTTCTTACTATTTAGGGCAAAGGATTACTGAAAAGAGAAAGATATTTGGATAAAAACCTCAGGCAACAGTTTAGAACGCTGCGAATTTTGCTGTTCAAGATAAAGCTGCCACAAAGTTAATTTGTTCAACAACTCTGATTTAACCCCAGTGTTACCAGAAACCACGTTTCACAGGCAGCATAATTCTGAACGAAATGAAGGTTTCGGTTGTGTTTTGTTTTGTTAAGGGAACCCTACGTAAAGATGTCAGAACGCACACTGTTGTTCACATCTCCCCGCTTCACACTGTTTGTTAAATATAATTATGTCAACAGCACAGTCCCTATGCCGGCTCTCAGTGTCACAGACTGTGACTCTTTTTGACCCCGTATTTCCATTAAGCGAATTCCGTAATGACACAGTTTTCCTTCTTGTGCAATATGCATTACCCTGCTATGATGCAAATTGTTTCTTAACTGTTCTAGTCTAATCGGAATAAATCAAGCCGTAAACTTTATGGCACGGCTCACAGGACCTTGTTAGTCTGGCGGCCCAGCTACTATCATCTAGTGTTGAAACTGAGCCCCTCACTCGTACCCTTTCTGTGCGGCTCCAACACTACAACATTTTGTTTCTCTCTGAAACGCTAGACAGTAGTCACATAATTATGGCTTTGGGGCATTATACTTTTATCCTGATAGGAGCTAACAGAGCTACAAAGCACAGTACTCCATGCTGTGCACACACCCTCAGAACACAATGCCTCTAAACACCAGTCAGCTTTAGTTAAAAACTCTCGTGTTCCCAAGAGTGGCTAAACAAAGGAATTACTCAGATATGAGGAGGGAAATGTGTGGTTTTGCACAGTTGTTCATCGGGAACGATTTGGGAAGGAGGAGTTGGGGTAGGGAGGTGGGGCAGGGGGTGATGTGCAAGATGGTGCATGGTGCGGTTCCCATTTCTAGGAGACACATGAATGTATGTGAAACCTCGTATCTTAAGTAGTTTGCATCTTACCTGCAATGTATCTTGCTTGGAAATCCATTCTCTTTTATTCTCTGAAGCACCGCATGCCTGTGTGACTGCATTTGCCACACTCAGGGGGATCTGCTGGTATCAAGAAATGTTGTGAAGCTGGATTTCATTTCTCTGGAGTTTTAAGGAGCCTTAATGTCTAACTCAGTTGTGTTGTCAGGTTGTCACACAGATCTCGTCAGTTAGCATTGGTTGGGAACCCACTCCGCATTAGGCACTGGGGTGAGCCAGCATGGGTGATAGAGCCCTAACCTGTGTCTTGGGGTTGGTAAATAATCTTACTCAAGTTTAGCCGCAACTTTCAAGGGCAAACAAAATATTCCCTAACATGAACATTGTATCTGGTTTGGTTTGGTTTGTGCCAAGCAAAACATTTGTCAGAGTGGAAAATTATAAAGCGAGAACTTAATTGAGAATGTTTGATTTCTTCTCCATCCTCCCAGCCCCTACCATCCAGATAGCCGTGTATTGTCTCGTGTCCTCAAATTCAGGTTTATAAACCTGAAATGATTAATAAATCTGATTGTTTAAAGAAGTGAAAGGAGAAAAAATGTTGATCAGGGAAAGTACATTTGAACTTCAATACCGGGCTAAGTAACACATAGATACATTTCTAGCCAAATGTGATCAGCAGAGAAGGGGAGGGTAATTTATGAAGTAGCACTGCTCAATAGTAAAAATTTGAAATTCAGACATGAAGAAGTGTTCACTGCTGTCAGTAATCCAAGAAGCACAATCTAAGGTAACTGGAGCTTACCTTATACCTGCTAAGCAACAGATTTTTTTTTTTTTTCAAAAGTAATGCTTGGGGCTGATGAGGTTGAGTCTAAATTGATATAGCCCCTTTGGAAATTAATACTGTAATAAATCTTAAGAACCATAAAGATGTTTTTGGCCTTTGCTCCCAGAATTTCATTCTTAGAAATTTATCCTGAGGAGGTAAATCAACAGAAATGGGAAGATTAATGGATAAAAGTGGTTGCTGTATTATTCAAAGAGCAAAAGACGGAGGGAGGGGGGGTTGCTATGTGTTATAAAAGACAATCACAGAATGTCCAGTAGTAAAAGACTGACATGTCCACACAAGGCATCTCATCTACTCATAAAAATTACAACTGAGGGACGCCTGGGTGGCTCAGCAGTTGAGCATCTGCCTTCGGCTCAGGTCCCGATCCCAGGGTCCCAGGTCTCAGGATCGAGTCCCACATCGGGCCCCTGCAGGGAGCCTGCTTCTCCCTCCGCCTATGTCTCTGCCTCTCTCTCTCTGTGTCTCTTATGAATAATTTTTTTAAAATATTTTATTCAACAACTGAAAAAGCTGGCAAAGTCATCATATTTGTTATGGATACAATACGTAAAAACATGACGCCACCTGGGAGAGGATAGGCAGAAACCTATAGGCACAAACCTACCTTAATTTGGGTTTATGGGTTTTTTTTTTTTTAAAAGGAGTAATCATCAGTACACTTAATTCTTCCCCAAAGAATATAGGTGATCCTACCAGGGCTGGCTCCAGAGGCGTAGTTAGAAGTTTCAGTGCTCTGCCATTTCCATATTGAAATTCTAATTTTTGAAGCACGTCTTCACTTTTCACTGGGGCTCTGCAAATTACATGGCCAGTCCTGGGTCTTCCTGTAGAAACACACCTAAGCAGGACCATGAAAAAGCTGAAAAAAGGATGGAGCACCACCAGCAAAATGCACTCGACTACAACTGTGATAACATTTCATTTTGCAACTAGTTTTTAGGAAGATGGGCACAATTTTTTAAAAGCTACTTATCCTGACGTCTACCCCCAGACACTCTCGAGGCTGTGCTAATTTTAGAGTCACTTGCTTTCCTGAAGGTTCACTTCGTCAAGGGCAGTCCAAAGCACTCCTGTTTGTTTTTAAATGGTTCAAGTGGCCTTTGGGGTTTGCATACATCAATTATTTAGGAAATCAGCCATCCCCAGTACCACCTCTTATTACTAACACTTGATAATGTCAATTAAAAAATCCTCCCTTCTGCAGCCTGTCCCAGCGATGGGACCATTTTAACTTGAATGGTTCTTTTACATATCAAAAGGCTTGCAACAGAAAGTAATTTGTATTTGCAAAGGATCGGTTGTAAATATGATTTACGAACAACATTTCTCAATTGTTATCGGAGTGGTTTCGTGTGATCCCCCGCAGTCCCCTTCGGGTGAACCGTGTGCTGGTCCATAATGAGAAAGTTGGCAGATCTCGTCACAGGCTGCGGCGTCCTGGTGGCCGCTACCAGCCGGGCCTCTTGTTTTGCCTTGTTTACAGCTGACAGCGTTATTATTCTGATTGGGGCTCTGCTTTCTTATCATATTGTTGTGTTGGGCGAGCCTTTCCTTGCCGTTTGTGTTTCCTGGCAGGGCTTTTCTTGCCTTATTGACAGTTTGTAAAAATATGCATTAATTTGGAGTTTCAAGCATGTATCATGGTGTCTCTTTGCTGTGTTTGCTTGAAGTTGATTAATGATAGAACCTCGCTTGGGGTCGGTCTCTGGAGAGTTCTTTCACAGGTTCTGCATGTTAACTAGCAAAGCAGAACACACAGCAAGCCATGATTAGCCCAGCCTCCCGCACTCAGTGGTCCCCACAAACCACCATTGTATCACCGATTCTCATTCCACATAATTATTTGAAGATCTGTATTCTTCTACCCAGGATGCCACTACGGGGCCTGTTATCTGGCACTCAAAGTGTGGTCCTCCTCGGACCAGCAGCCTTGCCTGGGAGCTTGCTAGGGATGCAGAGGCTCGGGCCCCACCCCAGGCCTGCTGAGTCACACGCTGCACTGTAACAAGAGCCCAACGTGACTTTGAGTGTGACTTGAGTGCCGGTTAAAGTGTGAGACACACCCAAGGGAAGAGAGGCGGCTTCTGGCCAGGGATCATTCTAGAGCGGCACTGCCCTCAAGGAACCTTCTGCCATGGTGGAAATTTTTATCTCTGGGCTGCCCAGTGTGGTAGCCGCCAGCACCCCCACCCCCGCCCCGCCCGTGGCCAGTGCAACTGAGAAACTCAAATTTACATTGTATTAAGTTTTAATGGGTTTTCACTGAGCTAGCCACATGTGGCTAGTGCCCGTGGCGTGGACCGTACAGTCCTAGACTGTGGCTTTTGCTGCCCAAAGCCCCCAACCTGCTTGGGGATTGGGAGGCGCCCTCAAGTGAACGAACCTGTTTTCATTTCTTCCAGGCATCCTGTGCATGTCAAAGAAGAGCCCCTCGATCCAGAGGAAGCTGAAGGGCCTCTATCCTTAGTGACAACAGCCAACCACAGTCCAGATTTTGACCACGACAGAGATTACGAAGACGAACCAGTAAACGAGGACATGGAATGAACGTCTCTGGGCGGGCCAACCCCAAGAACGAAGATTGGGAAAACAAAAACAAAACACAACACGTCAAAAGTTAGCAGTGAAATTGTTCTCCATTTGTTGTACAGTCGGGAGGATTTTCACTCCATTTTGACAACTCTGAAACGTGTTAACTCTTAGTGCCATCAAGAATCCCATTTGGGAGTATTTTTGATTTTTCTACTTTTTGTTGAAAAAAGGAATTTGTACTCTGTGCATTGGATGGACTTGTTTGGTACTTGGGATTTTCCTCTCTTAACAGTCAACATCAGTGTTGTAAATTTGCTAAACTGATTCACTTCTAGCAGCAGACTTTGAACTGCAGTCCTGCCAGCGTTGGACACGAGGACACCCAACTGAGCATGTGCACCCGAGCTGCAGACCAAGCCTCTGCCCAGAATTTAAGGATTCCAATGGACGACCTATTTGCACAGTACTGCATGTTGATTATCACTGCCTTTACTCCTTTTTTTTTTTTTTGTTCGTTTTGTTTTTGTTTTGCTTCCAGTTGGGATGGGGAAGGCCTTTGTGTGTGTATTGGGGGGAGGGGGTTAAAAAGTCATATCCCAAACTTTTTAATGTATTGCTTTTTCCCCCCCCACCCCCCGCTTCTACTATTACCATTTTAAGTTCTGACCTCAGGCCTCCATTTGGGCCCACGGCCTCACGGAGGCTTCAAGTTTTCTGTACCTTGTGATGAATGTTAATAGGTGTTTTTATTATACAAGAGCTGAATGTCATTTCTCGTTCGTAGTTTCCTGTCACTCATTCCAGTTTCCCTTCAGACATCACCACGTTTTCTCCAAAGTCAAAAAACATTCCGTTTTGGTCTTTTTTCAAAAAGGTCCCAAATGCTGCACTCTACACATGAAGGTCCTCTCACACAGACGTGAAGTCCTGCCAGAAAGAGAATGAATGACAGAAAAAAAAAAAAAAAACATAATAGAGACACCCCAGGAACAATGCAGATTCATTCCACGAAGCCGTATTGGAGGTGGGAAGGGGGCTGTTTCAGATTTGGTTTTGGTGGGGTTTTTGGTTTTTTGGTTTTTTGGTTTTTGGTGTTTTCTTTCTTGCAGCGACCACCGTGGTTAATCAGTGCCACAGCATTTTCCCAGCACAAGGAAAGCTAGGCAGCATGTCCCCCCCAAGATCTCCTCCAGAGCGACCGTGTGGCTGTTGGAAGGCTCTCCCTTGGGTGACCACATTGCCATGGGCCACAGGGTCACTGATGCTAGCAAACCAGCATGGGTTGCTTTGTTTGCAAAATGGCCAAAAAGCTGGCTTTCCAGGAGCAACTCCGCTGAAAGTCGTGGCGGCGGCGCTGAATTTAAACATCAGTCCAGACCTGCTTGGTGGCATTAATCTGTTTGAATGCAAATTAGATTTCAGATTGAATTTGTTATGGAAGTTAATGAGGACTCAGTTCAGCTAATGCTAAAGTGTTCATTTCAAACGTGCAAATTCGGTACTGCAATTCAGTTTGTTATGCAATATTATCACACCAAGCCAGTATCCAAAACTAACGGTAGAAGATATCGAGGGGGTGCGGGGGGGCCTGCACGTGGTGCCCCTGGGCGTTTGGAGAAACATACATGACGCACAGAACATGACAGTCACTGGTCAGTACAACCTCAGTCCTTAGGACCCCTCAACGCTTCCACTCTGCACCCACTTTCCTGTCACTCATTTATTTATCTAGGACCGTAGCTTTTGTTTTTAGTTTTGAGAGCCTTTCGGAGCTTAATTTATATTCTTTGTACCTTTTTATTTTTTTTTCTAAAATTACCAAAGATATTACACAAAGGTAAATTATGTTCTCTGTTTTATGCTTTATCTGATGAAGCCAAATATCCTCTTATTGTTGATCAAAGGAGGCGAAAGAATTTAGAGGCAATTGATGAGTTCTAGGCTATTGCTAACCTGAGAAAGAGAACTGCTCCTTCGTCATAGAATAAATTTAGCAGACCAAGTAGGTAATGGAACCAAAGTTGTTACTTTTGTTATTTTTTTTTTCTTTTCTTGTTCTGTACCTCAACAGAGACCAAAACTCATAGAGCGAGGTTACGGGGCTGCTGAAGGTGTTACAGGAGCGAAGGAAGGAAGGGAGTCCCGTCTCAGAAACCTGAATGAATGCCACTGAAAATTAGGGAGTAACCAGTAAAGGAGACAGTCGAGATAAAGTGGAAAGAAAACAGAAAAGCTTCTACAATGCAACTCAAACACATAGTAGCATTTCTAGAGTATATATTTTGTTTTCCAGAGAGATCATATGTCACTTTGGTTTTAAGAACCATGCTAGGATCACTGCATCAATTTTGCTTTGCCTTGGCATTGATCTTCCAGTTTTTTGTTTGGTTTTTAATAATGTTTCCCTTTTTTTTTTTTTTTTTTTTCCTGATTAGGCTTTGGTCAGCATTTTTCATTAAAAAAAAAAAAAAAAAAAAAGTAACACTCCCGTCCACTCATAAGCTTGGTACAAAAACTTCTTTGCAAGTTTCTTTTGAAGCTTCACTCTGCTTTCTGTATAAAGGGCAGTCTGTGGTCACTCGAGACTTTTTTTTTTTTTTTAAACTTTTCCAGGCAGCTTCATGATGTGCAGGCAGTAGCCAGACAGGGTCATGGGAAGGGGGCCCTGTGCTTCTAAACTGAGTGGTTGCTGGTTAGTTTGGTATTCAAAAGAGGATAAAAATCTGGTAGATTAGTTCATTCTCAGCATGTGTAGCTAGACATGAGTAAAGATAACAGCATGAGAAACTGTTAGTACGCATACCTCAGTTCAAACCTTTAGGGAATGATGAAAATTTAAAAAAAATACATTTCACTCAGTTGCACTTAGTCGTATGTCTTGCATGCTTAGTCTAAAGACTGTAGCAAAAAGAAAAAAAAAAGAAAAATTAGATTTTACATATCTTTGCAGGTATCACAGCCCTGCAGAAGAACCAACTGAAAAAAAAAATTCTCAGGCTTTACAGCAAGCAAACTTCACTATGATTTTTACAATTCTGATTCTGTATCCCTGGGGGGGTGTTCCAGTCGCTTCTTTAGGATGGGGTTTATTATGTTGTACATATATTCCAATGTGTCTGTGTGAATCTTTGTCTTTTTTGGGGGAGGGCGGAGGGCGGTTCTTTTTTTAGATATTGTTCCTAAAAAGGAATAAATGCATACACCTGTTTGTCAAAACACCTTTGCTTTTTGTGCAACTGCTTTATATTAACGATACTAAAAAAAAAAAAATAGCTTTGGAAAAAAACTACTGTATGTAATGGGATTGCAGAATATGCTGCACATGTATTTTATTTAGTTATCCTTGCTTTAAGAATATTGGATGACATTTCCTGACATGTGGGAGGGAGAAGTTCCCTAACCTTTTTTTTTTTTTTTTTTTTTTTTTTGGCTTTTAAATTGTAACATAGTTGACAGATTTTTTTTTTCTGTTCTCATTGATCAGAGCATTTTGTACAGATTTGTGTGTGTGTGTGTATGTGTGTGCGCGGGTATGTGTGTTAATCTGTTTTTTGATACATTCCTATCCCTTGTGTTTATCCTACCACTGCCTTCCTGGCTATCTTAAACCAGTTCATACATTTGAAAAGAGAAAAAAAAAATGCTGTTTTAAAAAATGTTTTCTCCTGCTGCAGTAAATATTTTGCATGATGAAATGCCAGGGTCACACTTTCAAAGTTTATCAGTGAAGTAGTGATTAATAATGGGGAGTTGTCAAAGCTATTGAACTTTTTGTATAAAAAAAAAAAAAGAAAACTTTACAAAGGTGCCAAGATGTAAAGACAATTTGTTACTTTTTTTTTTTTTTTTTTTTTTCAAAGAAAAGCATACATGAGGGAGTTAGTCCCTTGTATCAGGCAAATGCACTGTCAGGAATGAGAATCCATCCTCCTTGTCCCTAGAGTCTGTCCTTGTAAGAGAGTGACACTGCCTGCAGTGAACCAGCAGTGAAATGAAGCATCAAGGCTTCTGTATGTGGAAGAGTGACCGCCAGCCTCCCCACCTTCGGACAGCTCTGCCTCGATTTCCAGCATCCCATCAGACCCAGTAAAGAATACCTTGGATTCTTCACCCCAAATCTGATTGATGGAAATCACTAGCTATTTTATCATGAAAAAAAAAAGTTAAAAAAAAATATTTCCTCTCCTTTCTACATTCCAGCTGAGCTCCGTTTCCAAGGGTACGAAGAACAGCATGCTCATAAGAATTTTGAATCTTTTGGGTACCTGTTGGTTCATGGTATCCCCTCTTGATATTTTGGATGGTTTTGAATGTCGGTTTCGCTTTTTTATCCTGAGAATGAGACTTAACGTTGCTAAAGGCATTTAATGGGCCCAGTGTAGTTCCCACGATCTCTGCTACCCAGAAGCCTTGATGAAGATGGTACAGTCCGGACTGTGAGCACGGTGCTTCGTGGATTTGTGCTGCCAGTAACAAGAATTTTTTCTGTTTCGTTTTGTTTTGATAAGGCATAAAAGAAACTCATTCCTTGACATCAACTGTAATTCCATCATTCCGTGTCTGTGGATACAGACAATAAAAAAAAAATGTTGTGTAGTCAGTACTCATTACTGACATGATAGCATTCTCAAATGCAATAAAAATGCTGGTTGTTCACACTGGTAGTAAAAAGTCGCGACAGCCTAAGTTTCTTTCCCCTTCTGACCTGCTGATCTTGTATGTTAGGCATATGCCTTCGGTTTATCACCAGCTGCTTCCGACACAGAATTAAAATCAATCTTAACTAAACACTTTCATCATCACAGAGGGCTAATGCTCTCATCCTCAGGATTTCAAAGTGCTAAGTCTCCACTTAGGGAGCAGGAAAAAACTAAAAAAGATATAGGCTACCTTTTCTCCCGAGGAAGCACACCCTTATTTTTGTTCATCAAATTTTATACAGAAAAAAAAACACACACAAAATGTTTAATAACTAGCATTAAGAGCAAACTAAAATTTCAGAGGAAAGCAATTTCATGAATAATTCATTAAAATTTCACATCTGCAAGATTAGTCATCCAAATAAAATGCTAATGTCAAAAACATGCACCGTCTATAATATTCTCATCAAGAAATCTTTTTGCATATAATGATAAATGCTTAGATTAGAACAAATGATTTTATAAAAATATTCTATCAAAAGTATGCTAGATAACCACATCCAGTACAGAAAACAGTGAAGCTTTAGGAACTAAATACTCAAAAAAACCATCCTGATTTCGAGATTTGTTTCACTGCATACCTTGAGGAAAAAAACACACAACACTGCTATTTGTCTTTAATACTATTATGTCATATATATTCTAAGGATTAATGAGTTTGGGCATCATCTTTCAGTAAAAATTAAGTAGGTATATTGAAAGCAGCACTTGAAGTGGCCAAACCGGGGTAACATAAAACCGTTCCGTCTGTAATTGAGAGCATAACACAAGCCAAAAGATGACTTGAAAATTAACCGAGCTGCTGTTCCTCGGCCAAACACCGGCTGCCGGTGAGGAACACGTAAGCGTGCTTGCTTTCCCAGCATTGTTTTGAAAAGCCCGTCTTAGGGGAAAAAAAAAATTTTTAATATAGGTTTTGCTATTAAGTTGCAAAGTAGTGTCCTCTTTTCATTAACAGTTATGCCACAGTCTAGAAGCCCTCTAGTCTGATAATTAATAAAACATTTGAACCCTTAATTCTCATCTAGCTACTAAGAATATAATATTAGGGTTAATTGAAATTCCTTTAAATGCCAGGCTTAAACATAAATACTGCTTACAGCATATGCAGTTGGTAAAATTAAATGTGTACACATATTTGAGAAGGCTGAAGGACCCAAACCAAGTATGACGATGCATTAGGGGAGAAGTGGCTGGTGCTGCGCAGGATCTTTCTCATTGTGTTTCTGGAATTCTGAAGCAGGAGCATCCTCTTGTACACATTCATTTAAGGCTGGAGCTCAGGTAAACGAGGCAGCAAGCCCAACATACATGTTCTTCTTTTAAATGGAGGCCTTTCTATATAAAGAGCCTAAACTCCGTAGCACCAATTTCACATCAATTAAAACAGCAGCATGATATTAGCAATCTCCCCACCACACACACACCCCAAAGACTAAAGCCAAGTGTAATTAGTCTTTGACTTACTACATTTTGTCTTCTTTAGTATTACATATTTTCATAGAGGGTAGTTATCACAATTTACCTTTCATCTTCATTGTAGTTGAGTCAAATAAAAGTATTCTTTATTAAAATAAAGTGAACTTGGGTCTCAAACCTTCGTTTAAGCAACTGACTGATTGATGAAAGGTTTAAGACAGAATTCACACTGGAGGGAAATTAAATTACATACAAAAACACTGGTTTAACTGGGACAATATTTGGATTAGAAAGCCATCACTCTAGATAGAACCTACTTTTATTTATTTTTAAACAGTATTTTATTTTTTTAAAAAACAAAACCCTATGTCGTCTTATTTCCACTCTGATTGTAAAATGACATTTGATGCTTAATACCATATATATATATATATATAAATATATATATATATTTGAAATGATCAGTGGTCTCCCCCCCTCCTTTTTTTTTTTTTTTTTTTTTTTTTTGGCTTCTACCAAGAATATAGGGAGGAGAAAAAGACAAGCTTCAAGTTATAATGTTAATTTGAAGGTAACCGGCCTTTCAAGAATTAATTTCAGCCAAAGCAATAATCATTATTTACCAGCTTGTGACATTTTTATCACTCATCATATTAGCAAATTTCCATTGAAAATGCTAAAATGGTTCGTCATAAGGCAGATAACTGCTCTAGCTGTAAAAATGACCAACACAAGTGCCGGTACTCAAACATTAAATTATACTGTAATTAATAAAGACAGTTAAACTGTCTACTAGCAACAGCAATTTAGGTAACCACATTTGATCGGCTATAAATTGTAACTACATTAAAATTCCAGAAATATTAGCAATATGGATTACTTGATGGAAGTCAGTGCTGATCACCAACTCGCCCCCCCCAACCCTACCCCCTTTTTTTTAAACAACGGAAGCACGGGTCAGGTTGACCACAAATCCGTGGGCGAAGATCAGGCCTTAGCACTTTTAATCTTGTGAAACAAGCAATTACAAATAGTTGCATCGATTTGTTAAAAAGCTTTAGGTGACATAAATTGTTTCCTGTTTAGCTTATTGCTCTGATACATAAATGTCACCGAGTCCAGTATTAATTAGGGCCAGGGAAGAACACAGGGTGGCTTCCAATGAAGAATTTGCCGGTCCTTTTGTGGAACGTTCTTGAGAGCTGCTCTCACTGCACCATTTTTCATGAGTGGTAGAGGAAAGGAAAACTATTTTGTCCTGTGAAGTCTCTAATACCAGCTTCATTTTGGGTTCTGAACTATATGACAGGATTTCAGACTTGCTTTACTGCCATCTGACAGAAAGCACCACATTTTTAAAATATCTTTTAAATAGAATAATATTTGCAAGGCATTTCAGCCCCTGAAAAGCTAACACTTCTCCCTTCTGAATGTATAGTACTATATGTGTTTCCTTGGGTTGCTATTTCCACACTTAAAATACAATTTTAAATGGCTTGTGTGCGTTATTGACTTAACATAAATCAAATGTATCGTATATACTTTCTTTAGGTTGGCATGCCACTTAGAAAAATACGTTAGATTCTGGGAGCAAAAAAAAAAAAAAAAAAAAAAGTCTGAAGAAAATTTATTAAATAGAAGTTTTTACTGTAATAGAATATTAATGTAAGCCAATGCTCATTTGCCATTAAGCTGATCCTTTTTTAACATACACATGCTTTTTATTATTTTGCACTCAAGCAAAAATTCCACATTCAAAGACTTTCCATCTAGTCGGGAATGTCTCTGGCAGGAAACGCATAAGAAATCCTGACCTCCAGAAAGACAGCAGACATCGCCCGTGCTGAGCATTAGCCCCACTAGGCAACAAAGGCAAACCCACTCCTAAAACGTAAGGTACGAGAGCTAGTCAACGGTGTGGAATTGGGAGAAATAATTATTCCTGAAATCCTTCCTTACTGCTACTCTACCAGCGCACAGATGAAAATGTTTGATTTGCAACATAAAAGATTCATTAATTACCACTTGAATATTTAAAGCTATTTTGCAGTCTAACAGAGATAGATAAAGCAGTGAATTAAAACCTCTAATAAAATTGTAAAAATATTTCGGTAAGTTTACCCGTGTTATGATTTAGGGAGAGATTCAAGCATTCTCACAGAACAGAATCTCAGCAATTTTCAAGTGTGTATTTGAAGGAAGGAGCTAAGTGTTCTGAGAATAATTTGTTTCTCACTTTCAAATGTTTACTAATAATTTATTTTCAAGTCAAGCTCGCTACTTTAGGGCTCTATGGATGGGGAAAAAATCGGCCAAGTACATTGGAGCCTTGTATGTCTGATCCGGAAGTTAAAATACTTGCAGAAGTATTTACCTAGGCCGAAGGGTTTTGTAGCTCTCACATCAAAGCGGTAGTTTCCTGCCCACAAAATGCATCAAGTCTAGGAACCCCCAAACTCCAAAACACAGCACAGCGGAGTCCCTCCCAAGCATTGGATTTATCTACTGAGGATCCAATATAGCATCTCAGTGTTTGGATCCCAGGACCTTTGAAGTAGACAGTGCCAAGCACACTCTTTGAATCCAATGCTAGAGAATCCAAATGCCAGATTACCATCTCAGCACTGACTGTACCAGTCTAGGGTGACCCTGATGAGTCAATTCCTCTCTTGGTCCTACCCTTCCTCTTTCTGTTAACTGAGGACATTTAAGTACATGACAGAAAGGGTTCCTTCTAATTTTAAAATTCTAAACATTTAATAACATGTTCCCCCGTAGGGACTTTTCTTGATGAAATCTACGGCCTCAGCACGAGAGGGTTCGTGTGGCACTCCATATTTCACCAACATTGTAATAATTGTCTAATTGATGTCTGCCTTGTAACATGCCCTGTTAGGAACAAATTTCACTAGCAGGCACACACGGCTCCATCCAGCCATCCACCCACAGATAAGTATTAAATGACCTGCTCAAACCCAATGCTAAGATACACAACTGGAACTAAGATAAACAGCTTTGGCCTCCCTGTACCCAGTGGTTCACTGGGAAGAGAGTTCTCGAAAGTTAAGGTGCACTGTAATGCATAAGTGCTAATGAGAAGGAAAGACACAGGAATACATAGGAACCTCACCCAGTTGTGCTAGGCACAGAGAAGCTTCCCAGAGTACAGTATCTAACTGGAACCCAAAGGATGAGTAAGAGTATGCCAGCTAGCAGGAAGCAGGGAAAAGTTCTAAGCAGAGGCAAGAAAGCTGCAATGTCAGCGGCATGGGGCTTCCCAGCAGGGTTAGCAAGAAATTTATAGAAAAACACTAAATAAAATCAGCTCTGCAGTTAGCATGTAGCAAGCAGATGGCAAAATCATAATTCTAATCATTGTTAACAGATCTGAGTGCTGTGTATAGTCCAGCTTGGTAAGTCCTGAGGAGGTGGTGCTAAATCAGTTGCACATTCAGGTGGGGACACGGCTTCTCTCCAGGCTCCCTTCCAGCCGCACTGGCCACACCATGCGCTTCCTGGGCACCACGCCCGCTCTGCTTCCAGGCTCGGTGTTTCTATTCCCTGTGTAGTGGATGTTCTTTTCCTGGCTCTCGGTATGGCTCACATCCTCCCTCCTTTTAAAGGGCACAGCAGAAAGGACTTTCTTGACCATGCATTGTAAATGGCACCCTAACTGCCCACTCTACCCTCCATATTCCATACCCCTTGGCCCGCTTTATTATTTCCACTGCACTCAGCACCTCTCAACATTATGCATTCATTTGTGTCTTTCCTAATGGCATGGCTCCCTCCAACCTTACTGGCAGAAACACTCCCAGTATGGTTTGCTTCTGCCCTCCCATCGCCCAGCGTGAGGAGCACAAACGGATGCTCACATTTGCTGAGTGAAGGAAGCAATGTGACCCTGCTGGGAAGGATGGGGGCAGCATGAACACCTGCAGTCATGTTTCACAACCTGCCCCTGTTGAGCCTTCTACTCTATTTCAAAGCCAACCAAACCCACTATGACTTCTAAGATTCTCACAGTAAACCTGCAAGGTGGGAGTGGTCAACAGCATGTTACAGATGAGGACACTGGGGCTTCCTTGAAAACACACCCAAGGTCACATGGGGAAGACTTTGCAGAGTTGGTTAATTGCATCCATGGTTTGCTTGGCAGCCCATATATTAGTGCTGGATTGTGCCACCTGCCTCTCAACAAAAGAGCAGACCTTATATTGAGGAGCAGATATGTTCACATGATAATATAGGTTTAAAATAGAGTCACTGTTGTTCATTTTTAGTATATTATGAAGCTGTGAAGTAATGTGTAGAAAACCATTTAAACATGAACCCTATACAGCCAGCAGTGCCCAGTATTAAACACAGTGGTGGGAGGACAATGCCTGGGTGTAGAACAAAGATTCTATCTACCATGCATCACAGGGGATTTCTGACTTGCCTTACCTCAAAGAGGATGATCTCTGCTCCTGCCCGGATGGTAAACAGTCCTATGCCTTCCTAAAGTCTTTCTAATGAGGTACATTAGAAGTCTTTCTAATGGATAGATAATCACCTCTCTATCCAAAACCCCATTCCTGTGTCTCTGGAGAAGATGCTAGAGCAACCGTGAGCAGCTTGGGGACAAGGCTTGTTTCCTGGAGGACCACCTTGAATGTGCTTGCTGGGGAATGTGGTCGGGAGCTGGAGCACACGGGTCTGGAACTGAAGCCAGATTTCAGATTTCGACAATGGGCAAGTTACTTAAACCTCTCTGAGCTTTCATTCTCACATTACAGGATAGTTATAAAGATGCAGCAAGCCACAGAATGGATTCCTAAAATGGGACAGCATGTTGACAGAAAACAGACTCAGTGCCTGTCCTCATGTCTTTTATACTCCAGCTGGGGGCCAGGACTTAGTCAATCGACTTCAAACAGAAATCTAAAGTTTCAAATGTCACAAGATTGTGTGATACACAGAGATATATGTTTTTGAGGGGAAAGCTTAGAGAATATATGCAAGGATAAGAGCCGGAGTCAAGACCAGAAAGGTATGAATCAGCTAGGCAGGCTATTCAGGACCTAGTTCACTAGCATTCATTTCCTTTCTACAAGTGGAGCCCCCTTGTTATCCTTTGGAGGACCCACCCTGTCAAGGACACTTAGCACTAGCACTTCAGCTCCCCACTCAGTGCATATCCCTGGACTTGTATTGTCTTTTGTACTCAAATAGTCCCTATGAATGTCCTGAGGGGCTGAAGGCACCTCACAGAGGGAACAGCATGCAGGAAGGCCCTAGGGCAGGAAAGAGCACTTGAAGTTCAAGAATCTGTAAGATCTGTATGTCTGGAGCTCCAGACATGAGGGAAAGCGTAGGCAGGATGATGTTGAAGACAGAAGTAGGGCTTGGCCCAGTCCTGATCATGGCTTCATGAGAGTCACGTGACACATCAAAGCTCTGTTCTAGATTTTCTTTGGTTGTATTGCAGATAAAATGAAGACTCCAAAAACATAATGGGTATTAGGGAGAAAAATGGCATCTCTTTGGGGTGAGAAGGGAGGCCAAATTAGGATTTTGTGTTCTTACAAAGTCCAACGTAATCCAAGATGCCAGAAAGGGAGAGTTTCTTGAGGTCATTGGAAAATGACTTGAATAAATTTTCTATCATTTGTCTCATTTTTTTTTTTTTTTTTGATCAAAGGGAATTTGGCTTCAGGCTTGACTAAATGCAAGGTTCCAATGCAGAACCACAGCTAAACAGAGAAAGGGGTCACTAAACACTGGAGCACGGTTTTTCAGAACTGGGGATTTTTCCAAAAATGTGTTCCTAGTCTCAAATAAGCATATCAGTTAAGAATATGAAAGATGCTAATGAAGGACACAAGATGAGACACATGAAGAATGGACTCATAGGGTAGACTATTATGTGCTTCTTTCTCCACAAACTAAGCATTATCTGTCTGTTTCTCTCCCTTCCTCCATCCCACCCCCAAACACTAGGTCTTGTGTACATACCTCACACTCCTACCATAGGTGAGTGTCTGGAACTGAAACACAGCTGACACACAACTATATGGTAGAGTCACTATTTCTGTTCAGTGCCAATTCTGACTAATTATTGTCCGTGGCATACCAGCTGCTCAATATTTTCAATACTGTCCCTGTTTTCCTCTCTGTGATAAGGAAGGCAGTGCCTTATCTGTAAACCCTGAACAAATGTCCCCTACTCTCACCATTGGAGAAGTCTATGGGAAGACTCTGATTGACCCAACTTGGGTTATCCCCTCATCTCCCAGCCAATCATGATGACCGACAGCAGGAGAGACATCCTCTACTGGCCATACCTGTGAGATGTATGTTCAGCAGACTCACCAGAATCACAGTGAATAAGGTAAAACTATTCCCTGTAAAAAACATTTTTTTTGTACAGGGAAAACCAAAACAACTGTCCACTGCCACAACAGGTGTCCTAAGCATTGTATTGAGCTCAAAGCAGTGAAAGACCTACTTCCCAGCCCTGAAGTTGCTTATAATCTAGTCACACCTTAGAGACAGACCATTTATCTAACAAGCAGTTTTACTGAGTACCTACTCTGTGTCAGGTACCTTATTAGGCTCTGGGGATTCAGTAGTAAACAAAGCAGAAAATAACCCCTGTTTCCACAAGTTTCCTTTCTAGAAAGGGGAAACAGGCAATAATAGGTTAGATGGTGATATGTAGTTGGCAGAAAAAGAAAGCAGGGCAATGGGATAGAGAGCACCAGGGAGAGGGCTGGTGGGGTGATGGTACTAGTAAAAGCCTCAATGATAAGGTGAGATTTGAATAAACATCTGAAGGAAGCAAGCCAAGTAGATATCCGGAAGCTGAGATGATATCTCTTCTCTGGAAGAGAAGCATTTTACCTAGAAGAGAAAAGGCAAAGGTTCTTAGGCTGGAACACAAAGCATCAGAACGAGGGTGTTACGTAAGAAACCAGGATAGAAAGGTAATGAGCAGCAGATGATGATATGTATCAATGGCCTCATTATGAAGACAGTTGCTTTTCTTCTTCAGTGAGACGGAAGCCATTGGAGGCTATGAGCATAAGCATGGCATCCAATGACTTAGTTTAAAAAGATTCCTTTGCTATACTATAATATAGGGAAGCAAATGAAGCAGAGGGATCCATTATAAGAAAGACTAGTGGCTAAGACTCAGGGGGCAGCAGCAGAGATGGTGAGAAGGGGCTATATTTTGAAAATAGAGCAAATAAAACTTGCTGCTAAATATGATGTCCAATGTGGTAAATAAAAAAGGGTTGGTGGAGACCCCATGTTTTTTTGATGAGATAAATTTGAAAGGATAGAATTGTTGGGGCACCTGGGTGGCTCAATCAGTTAAGCATCTGCCTTGGACTCCGGTCATGATCTCAGGGTCCTGGGATCAGGCTCTGTGTCAGTCTCTCTCCTCAGCAGGGAGTTTGATTCTCCTTCTCTCTCATCCCCACCCCCTCAAAAAACTAAGTAAATAAATAAATAAATAAATAAAATCTTTAAAAAAAAAAAGGATAGAGTTGTCATTTACCAAACTAGGAAGACTATAAGAGGAACAGATTTTTGGTAATATTATAAGTTTTTTCTAGACTTTTAAACTCAGAACCTTCCTGATCATCCGCTTGAGATGCTGAGTAGGCAGCTGCTCAAAGGAGTCTGGAGTTAGGGAAGAGGTTGGATATGGATATGTGCAGGAGGGTGTGTTAAGGGAAGGAAAGAGTAAATCATATTTTGTTCCAATAGCACGGACAAGGTAGAAAATCTTGTCTGATGAAGAGAGAATCTAATTTGGAGAAATTGCATAGTTTGGACTCAATGAAATCAAGAGTTTGGAGATCCAGCTCAATCATTTTTTTGCATCAACACTAGATAATTTATCTAATGAACTTAAAATTGATGGGGAAAGTCTCTTATGCTAGCCTTGAAGGAAAAAAGATTTAGTAACTACTTAGTGCTAAATTAAGTTCACAAAAGAAAAATTTTAATTTCTATCATGAGAACTAGAGAATTGTGTGCGTGTTTGTGTGTGTGTGTATGGAGAGAGGGAGGGAGAGAGAGAGAACAAGCAAGCATGTTGTTTATATATAAACAACTTCTAATCTCAAGTATCATTTCCTGGGATGGACATTTTCAAAGAGTTACTAATTTAAAAATAAACATTTTCAAAAAGATCAGTTCACCCTACGTTCATTCTCTCTCCGAAGTCCTTCCTTAATTACAAAACCTGCATAACCCATTTCCTTTGGTGTGCAAAAAGGTGTGTAATTAAACCATCAGCATAATACCTATCTCCATGTAAAACCCGCACTTATGAACTTTAACTGCTGAATAAAAACTCCTATTACATGACCATTAAGTATTATGAATAAAGCAAGTCATGGTAGGACTTGATTAATTTTTATGCACTATGGATTATGTCTAGAAGAAATTTGATTTTGGTGGGTCTCCTCCTAGGCAACCCTGCAGACTTTGATGGCTTCACCTGAGGAAAAGCATGTGCTGAATTGACTCAGGGAAAATGAGTCTGACCCCACTATGGACCTAAGCTACTCTTGGAGTGATTCTGTTCAGGGAGAAATCTCAGATCCCAGTGATAAATAAGCAATACAATCAGCATTGGAAAGAAAGGAAGTGAGGGCAATGGGTGGGCAGGAAAAAAATAGTTGATTCCCTTTGGTATAGTTTCCAAAGGTAACATCTTTTTAGATTAATATGCATTTTAACTTTTTAGGTTAATACATAAAAGCCACAGTTTGAGACCTAAGTGTTTCATCTGGAATCTAAAATTCACCAATTTGTACACCAGGGACTGGGACTTGGCCATTCTTGGTTCTGACTTTGTTTGGGAAAATGAAAATTTGTGAGTGGCATCTCAAAAGCCCCAAGAAATTTTATTTTATGAATCTCCAAGTAGAGAAGTAGGATGTAAAAGCAGTGTCTCCAACCAAAAAGAATTGAGTTTGATCAGCAGGAAGAAAGGAAAATTTGGAGCAACAATAAGTACAACTTAGATGGTTAAGTCTAGAAGTGCCGATACAGTGTCCCTGCTGGGATAGATGTCAGAGATACCAAATAAAAGGATTCTCAAATGGGAAGGACCTAAACTGGGTTTCCCAGGGTTAACTCAGAGACAAAGGATCCCATATCCGATGGAATGACCAAGAGATAACAATGAGAAAATGAGGGTGCTAGTGGATGGCTTGAAAAGACACTGGGAAGGTCCTGGTACTTGGAGTGGTAGGAGAAACATGGAAAGTATTTCCATGATCTCCTTTCCAGAAGGCCTCAGGAATGGATAGGAGCCAGAAACTAAGAGGTTTAATTTAGTAGGGTAATTGTGCAGAACTCAGATGGTATGAAAAATGGGTAACACAGGTATAGGCAGAGAGAGCCTCACCTAAGCCTTCCTTTCTCCTCTTTTCTTCTGTACCCTGAAGTATACAAAATCTAAACTAAGGGAGTCTACTCTTAAAAAACATCAGTGTTGAAAGTGGAAGCACAAGACAATTCTGTGAGAGATTCAGGTTGTGGAGGGAATAAAAAATGGTAGAGGTAAGCCCAAGAGATTATAATGCTAGAGAGTCAAATACCCTTTCCCTCCCCCAAGGCTTTGACTTATTTATTAAATAAGTCACTTTATTAAAGAAGTTTGTTGATACCTGCAGGGGTGCATGAACTTAGAGACAAAAATAAGACACCTCAGATATACAGTTTGTATTCAAGATAGATAGATGTCTTTTAAAGATGAGGTCAAAATTAGATTATCAGCATAGATCTTTTAAAGAATGGTCTTAAAGGAAATACTACAGCAAAAAAGAGAACATGTCCTAGAGAATATCATATTTGTTATGTGAAAGTAAGTAAATAACATAGCAAAGCTTACTTTTGTGTACAAAGCAAGGATAAAACCAATATACATTATTAATAATCCAAAACTAAATTCTAGTTGATACCAACATGCAAGTGCTGAGGTATGGACTCATATCTGAGAGTATAACAAAAGAAAAAGGGAGAGGAAACTAGAATAGTTATCTTATTCAGAGGAAATATGTTGTTTTTATTACATATAACAAATTCAGGGGATCCCCGGGTGACTCAGCGGTTTGGCGCCTGCCTTTGGCCCAGGGTGTGATCCTTGAGTCCCGGGATCGAGTTGGGCTCCCTGCATGGAGCCTGCTTCTCCCTCTGCCTGTGTCTCTGCCTCTCTCTCTCTCTCTCTCTCTCTGTCTCTATCATGAATAAATAAATAAAATCTTTAAAAAAAAAGAAATTCATAGGGAAGCATGATAATATATATGATTATTAATAAATCAAGGGTAACCACTGAGATTGTGTGAGAAGATTCAAACTAGCTGGCCAGGGATTGGAAAGAGGAGTAGAGTATATAGGAAAGAAGAAACATGAAAGCAAATTAAGTTTTAATAAAAATCTTCTGATGTTAGACTGAAAAATACAAGCTAAGCTCTAGTAATGTTTTTTTTTCTTACAAGAAGCACATTTAAACAAAAGGGTAGAGTTTGAAAATAAAGCAATGAATTAAAAAGACAAAAAAAGAATTCAAACAAAACAGATACCTATTTCAATAGAAGGAAAGAAAAAAAAAGATTTGAAGGGAAAAAATTAAATGGACAAAGAGATAAATTATGAGCCTGACGAAGGAAGGAAGGAAGGAAGGAAGGAAGGAAGGAAGGAAGGAAGGAAGGAAGGAAAGAAGGAAGGAAGGAAGGGAAAAAAAGTAAAAAATAATTACGATGGCACAACATGCACCTAATAACATGGCCCCAAAACATACTGAGCAATGACTAGAGATACAGGAAGAAATAGACAAAACATTGTGACATTCTCTTCTGAAATTGCATTGAATCAATCAGAAAAAAATCAGCACAAATATAGAAGATCTAAATTAATTGATTTGTAGTTTCAAGGTAATTATTTGTGAGGAGAACTGTATGCCAAAGAAAACCATGCACTTCTTTTGTCTTACACGGAAAATTCCCCAAATTTGTATGGGTTAATTAGCCCTAGAGTAAACATTGTTCAGGCACTCTCTAACAAATCTTAAAAGCCACACACTAAGAGATATAACTACTTCTGAGTAACTTAATGGCATCCCTGAATAAATCTCAAGAATATTGGTAGGATTAAAAAATATATTCAGTACCCACGTAGGTAAAATTCACAACACCTGGTATCTAATAAAAAATTATGAGGCATGAAAGAAAGCTGAAATATATAACCCAGGAGGGGAAAAAACAAAATCAATAAATTCAAACTGTTTCAGAACTACCAAACACATATGAGTTTGCAGAAAATATTAAAACAGTTCTTATATTTCATATCTTCAAAAAAGTTGAATTGAGACAGATATATGGTATTTTTAAACACCCAAATTTAATTTCTAGAAATTAAAATGATATTGTCTGATTGAAAAATACCATGGAGGGGATTAATGACAGTTTAGACATTGTAGAAGAAAAGATTATTATACTTGAGATCATAGCAATAAACGTTGCCTGAAATAAAAAATAGAAGAGAGAATAAATAAAAGAAAGAGAATGAATGTATGAAGAAAGGGAGGGAGAAATTAGAGGAGGAAAAAATGAGTAGATTAGAAAGTGTATTAGTGATCTGGGGGACAACATAAATAACACTACTTCCATGTAACTGGAATCCATAGAGTGGGAAGTAGGCCATAAAATTTTGAAGAAATGACTGAACTTTCTTCCAAATTTGCTGAAAGCTATAAACTCACAGTCCAAGAAGTACAGTGAGCCGCAACTGATTGAACCCTGAAGAAAACTAAACCAAGGGAAATTATGATCAAATCACTCTAAAAGAGTGGTAAAGAAACTCTTAAAAGCAGCCAGAGCAAAACCCCACATTTTGTAGAAATGACTATAGGTTTATCATCAGAAACAACACAAGAAGACAGCGGAGTAACATCTTTAATATACTGAAATAAACTGTCAACCCAGCATTCTAAATCCAGAAAAAAATATTTTAAAGATGAAAGAAATACTTTGCCAGACAAAAGCTTAAAGAATTTATCACCAACAAACGTGCTCTGCAAAAACAGTAAAGTCCTTCAAATAAAATGTCAACAGGTGGAAACATGGATCTATACAAAGACATGAAAGATGCCAAAATGTAAAACTTAGTAAACATGTAAGCTTTTTAGATTTAAATTCCTTTAAAACAGAATTAGTTAAACAAACAAACAAAAATAATGTATTGTGAGGTTTATAACATATATAAAAATAAATGTTTAATAATAGGACAAAGATTAGAAGACAAGAAATGGAAGTATATTATTATATAGTTATAATAATATGAAGCAATGTAATGCAAACTTAAAATGGACTGGAGTTGTATTAATCCCCAAAATAATGGCTCAAATAAAAAAATTAGAGAGTTTTAGCTAAGAAGCCAACACAGGAGGTAAAGTAGAATAATAAAAAATAGTCCAAAAAAAGGAAGGAAAACAAAGCACAGATGGCAAAGATACAACTCAATAGCAAAGTAACAAACTTAAATCTAACCATATTGACAATGACTTTAAATGTAAATGGTCTAAATACTTCAATTAAAAGGGAGAGATTGTCAAGTTAGTAAACAAAAGCAATACTAACCAAATGCTGTCTATAAGAAGCATAATTTAAATATGAAAAGCAAATAGGTTAAAGTGGGTGAGAAAAGATATACTATATTTAAAAGGAAGCTAAACAATAAATATACCATATATAAAAGAAAGCTAGAGGAGCTGTGTTAAGTAGATTTCATAGCAAAAAATATTAGCAGGAATAAAGAATCATAATGATACTCCTTAAAAGCATAAAAATCCTCAGTATTTATGCACCCAGTAAAAGAACTTAAAAATACATAGAGCAAAAGCAGATAGAGCCACAAAGTAAAAAAATTCCAAAATTATATGGTGAGATTTCAGTAACTCTTATAAATTGACAGAACAAGTACACAGAAAATTGGTAAGGTTCACTGCCTCATCACTCCCAAATGTTAGACTCAGCTGGCACTGGAGCCCCATAAGCACCTTCGCCCTGGGGTGGGAGGATGAGTAGACCTGCACACCAGAACACCTACAAGAGTTCAGCAAAACCTCATAGCCAGTCATCCTGGGGGCAAACCCTTCATCCTGGGGGCAAATACCCCACATATGTGTGCCTGAAATAGTTTTGGCTGAGCCCCTCAATTGGACAGCTGGGAGCTAGTGACACTTACTAGCACCCTGTAACATTTGCAGCCAGACCACACAGACAACTGCCCTGGGGCAGACCTACACACCAGTAAGTCATACTAATCACAGCCCAGACACAACAGGAGGGTACGAGTAACCCACAGAGGAATCACTTCTGGGGCATCTGGTGCAGGTGACTGGGGAGTTTGTACTACTGTGCCACACAGGACACCTTCTGCATAAAGCCACTCTTTTAAGACCAGAAGACATAAATGATCTCCCTGCTATATAGAAACTAACAAATAGACAACATGAGAAGACAGAGGAGTATGTTCCATACAACAGAACAAGAAATTCAGAAAAATAACTACATAAAACAAGGACAAGCAATCTACCAGATAAAAATTTCAAAGTAAAGGTCATAAAGATGCTCACTAAACTCAAGAGAAGAATGGATGAAAGCAGAACCAAAAATAAAGTAAAACAACAATCAGAGATGAAGACTAAAATAAGTGAAATGAAAAATACCCTACAGGGCATCAACATCAGAAGAAGGTATCCATGATGTACAAAAAAGGATGCTAGAAATCACCCAATCAGAAGAGTAAAAAGAAAAAAAATAATTTAAAAAAATTGAAGACAACTTAAGGGACTCTAGGACAATATTGAGCCTACTAACATTTGCAGTAAGGAGTCCCAGAAGGAGATAAGAGAGAAAAAGAAAACTATCTGAAGAAATGATGACTGAAATGTTCCCAATGTGACAAAGGAAACAGACATCCAAGTCCAGAAAGCACAGAGACTCCCAGGTGAGAGGGAGCCAAAGAGACCCACACCAAGGTGTGTTATGATCAAAGTACCAATAGTTAAAAATCTTAAAACCAGCAAAAGAAAAACAACTTGATATATACAAGGGAACCTCCATAAGACGCTCAGCTGATTTTTAAGCAGAAACTTTACAGGACAGAAGGCAGTGACACAATATATTCAAAGTGCTGAAAGAAGAAAAACAAACTTGTAACCAAGAATACTCTACCTGGCCAGATTAGCACTCAGAATTGAAGAAGAGATGAGAAGTTTCCCAAATAAGCAAAAACTAAAGGAGTTTGCCAACACCGAACTGGCTTTACAAGAAATGTTAAAGAGACTTTATAAATGAAAAAAGAAAAGACTACAATTACAAATAGGAAAATTGTGGAAAAAAACCTCACTGGTAAAAGTAAACATATACTAAAAGTGAATCAACCACCTGCATAGCAAATATGTAGGTTAAAAGACAAAAGTAGTAACGCTAGCTAGACCTACAATAATGAGTCAAGGGATATGCAAAGTAGTAATGTGTAAAACATGTCAAAATCATAAAATGTAGGGGGAGGGTAAAATGTAATGCTTTTAAAATGTACTTGAACTTAAGTGACTATCAAAATAGATTTCTATATATATAGGATGTTATATATGAACCTCATGGTAACCAGACACCAAGTATCTCTAACAGATACACAAAAAATAAACAGAAATCCAAGCCTAAGACTAAATATAAAATCACAAATGAACAGAACAAGAAGGAAGAAAAAAGAACTATAGAAACACCCAGAAAACAATCAACCAAATGGCAAGAATTACTTTATATTTATCAGTGATTACTTTACATGTAAAATATGCTAAATGCCCCGATCAAAAGGCACAGGGTAGTTGAATGGATTAAAAATCAAGACCCATCTATATGCTTACTGCAAGAAACTCACTTTATATCTAAAGGTACATACACACTGAAAGTGAGGAGACAGAAAAAGATATTCCATAAAAATGGAAATGAAAAGGAAGGTAGCGTAGAAATATTTTTATGAGACAAAATAGACTTTTAAAAGACTGTAAAAAGAGATCAAGAAAGGCATTACAAAATGACTAAAGGATCAATCCAACAGGAAGATATAACATTTATAAATATTTATGCACCCAACATAGGAGCACTAGTTTATACAAAGCAAATATTAAGAGACCTAAAGAAAGAAACTGACAACAATAGAATAATAGCAAGGGACTTTAGCACCCCGCTTATATCAATGGATAGATTATCCAGACAGAAAACCAATAAAGACATGTTGGCCTTCAATGACACATTAGACCAGACAGACTTAACAGATATATACCAAGTACTCCTTCCCAAAGCAGAATACACATTCTTTCCAATTTCATATGGAACACTCTCCATAAAAGATCACATGTTAAGCCACAAAAGAAGTCTCAATCAGGGCAGCCCGGGTGGCTCAGCGAGCGGTTTAGCGTTGCCTTCGGCCCAGGGCCTGATCCTGGAGACCAGGGATCGAGTCCCACGTCGGGCTCCCTCCATGGAGCCTGCTTCTCCCTTTGCCTGTGTCTCTGCCTCTCTCTCTCTCTCTCTGTGTCTCTCATGAATAAGTAAATCTTAAATAAGAAAAGAAGTCTCAATCAATTTAAGAAGACTGAAATCATATCAAGCATCTTCTTCAAACATGATGGTATGAAGCCAGAAATCAGTTACAAGAAGAAAATAGAAAAGCAAAATATGTGGAGATTAAACAATCTACTGGTAAACAACGAATGCTGTCAACACAGAAATCTACTAGGAAATTTTTAAAAATACCTAGCCTTAAGCCTACTGGGATTTATCCCCAAGTCTATGGGTTGCAGCAGAAGCAGCTCTAAGAGGAAAGTTAATAGTGAGACAGGCCTACCTCAAGAAACAAAAGTTTCAAATAAACTAATGTTATACCTCAAGAAACTCCAAAACAGAGATCAAACAAAGCCCAAAGTTAGGAGAAGGTAGGAAATAAAAGATCAGACCAAAAATAGAAAATAGAAAAAAAAATAGAAAACATCAGTTGAAACTAAAAGCTGGTTCTTTGAAAAGATAAACAAAATTGACAAACTTTTAGCTGGAGAGAGAGACCCCAAAAATTAAAATCAAAACCAAAAGAGAAGTTATAAGTAATACCATTGAAATAAAAAGGATGAATCTACTACAAACAATTATATTCCATAAAATTAAAGCACCTAGAAGAAAATCATGCATTCATAGAAACATATAATCTTGCAAGATTGAATCAGTAGGAAATTAATGTGAGCAGACGCATTACTTGTAATGAACCTGAATCAATAATCAGAAAACTCCCAATAAGCAGAAGTGCAGACCAGACAGTTTCAGAAGTAAATTCTACCAACATTTAAAGAAAAGTTTATACCTATATTCCTAAAAAATTGAAGAATAAAGAACATTTCCAAACTCATTCTGTGAGGCCAACATTACCCTTATACCCAAACTAGACAAAGACATTACCAAAAAAAAAAAAAGAAAAAACAAAATTATAGGCCAATATGCTTGATGAACATTGATAGAAAAATCCTCAAGAAAACATTAGCACAATGGGATCCCTGGGTGGCGCAGCGGTTTGGCGCTTGCCTTTGGCCCAGGGCGCGATCCTGGAGACCCGGGATCGAATCCCGCGTCGGGCTCCCGGTGCATGGAGCCTGCTTCTCCCTCTGCCTGTGTCTCTGCCTCTCTCTCTCACTGCATGCCTATCATAAATAAATAAAAAAATTTAAAAAAAACAAAAAAACAAAACAAAACAAAAAAAACATTAGCACATTGAATTCAACAATTCAGTTAAAGGGTCATGCACCTGGAGCAAGTAGGATTTCTTTCAAGAATGCAAGTATAGTTCGATATCCATAAACCAATGTGACACCACATTAACAAAGGGATAAAAATCAAATATCATCTCAATATAGATGCAGAAAAGGCATTTGACAAAATTTAACATCTGTTTATAATAAAAAAACCTTTTTAACAAAATAGAGACTATACTTCATTATAATAAAGGTTATATATGACATACCCACAACCGACATCTTATTTGACAATGAAAACCTAAAGCTTCTTCTCTATGATCAGCAATAAGACAGAGATGTCCACTCTCACCACTATTACTCTGCACAGTATTTAGAAGTTCTAGAAACCACAACCAGACAAGAAAATAAAAGCCATCCAAATTGGAAAAGAAGTAAAACTGTCATTATCCACAGAAAACATGATACTATATATTAAAAAACCCTCAAGACTCCACTAAAAATCTATTAGAATAAAAGAATACAGTAAAGTTACAGGATACAAAGTTTACATAAATGTGTGGCACTTCTATATGCTAATAATGAACTATCATAAAGAAAAATCAAGAAAGTAATACCATTCACAATTGCATCAAAAAGAATAAAATACTTGGATCGGGCACTTGGGTGGCTTAGTCAGTTGAGCATCTGCTTTCGGCTCAAGTCATGATCCAGAGTCCTGGGATGGAGCCCACATTGGGCTCCCCACTCAGCAGGGGGTCTATGTCTCTGTCTCCCTCTGCCCTTCCTCCCTGCTTGTGTTTTCTCTCTCAAATAAATAAATAAAATCTTAAAAAAATAATAAAATACTTGAAAATAAATTTAACCAAGGAGGTGAAAGACGCATACACTGAAAGCTTTAAGAAACTGATGAAAGAAAATGAGGACACAAATAAATGGAAAGATAATCTGTGCTTATGGATTGGAAAAATTGATACAGTAGATGCCCACACTACCAGAATCAATCTACAGCTTCAGTACAATCCCTATCAAAGTACCAATGGTATTAAAAAAAATTATTTAAGGCAGGGGGAGGGGGGAGGCAGGCAGAGTAAAATGTAGAGGGAAGAAAGCTGACTCCCTGCTGAGCACAGAGCCTGAGGCAGGGCTCAATCTCATGACCCTGAGATCACAACCTGAGTCAAAACCAAGAGTCAGACACTTAACTGACTGAGCCACCCAAGCACCCCAAAATATATATGGCATTTTTCACAAAACTATGACCAATAATCCTAAAGCATGTATGTCATTACAAAAGACCTCAATAAGCCAAAGTGATCTTGACAAGGAAGGAAAAAGTTGGAGGTATCATGATTTCTGACTTCAAACTATATTACAAAGCTACTATAATCAAGAAAATACAGTACTGGTACAGAAACAGATACATAGAACAAAACAGTCCAGAAATAAACTCACACTTACACCATCAATTAATCTCCAACAAAGCCAGCAATAACACACAATGAAGAAAAGACAGTCTCTTCAATAAATGGTGCTGGGAAAGCTAGGCAACTATATGTAAAAGAATGAAATTAGACAGCTTTCTTAAATCTTGTATAGAAAAAACTCAAAGTAGATTAAAGACTTAAATATGGGGCACCTGACTGGCTCAGTCAGAAGAGCATGTCTTTGATTTGGCCTCAGGGTTAGGAGTTCGAGCCCCACATTGGGTGTAGAGATCACAAAAATAAATTAACTTAAAAAAAGAAAAGACTTAAATGAAAGACCAGAAGCCATAAAACTACCAGAAGAAAACAAATACAGTAAGGTTTTGGACCTTGGTCTCAGCAATGTTGTTTCAGATTCGTGTCCAAGAAAGGACAACAAAAGTAGAAGTAAACAATTGGGATCTGCATCAAACTAAAAAGCTTTTGCACAGCACAGGAAACCATTAACAAAACAAAAAAACAGCCTGCTGAATGGAAGACAAAATTTTCAAGGGATTAATAACCAAAATATATCAACTCACTATCAAAAAACCAAATAACCCAGTTTTAAAAATAGGCAGAGAACCTGAATAGACATTTCTCCAAAGAAGGCACATAGATGGCCAACAACATAAGATGTTCAACATCACTAACCATCAGAGACATGCAAATCAAAACCATGATGATGTATCACCCTTACATCTGTCAGAAGGGCTACTTATCACAAAGACAAGAATAACAAGAAATAAATGTTTTTAAGATATATGGAGAAAAGGGAACTCTTGAGCACTATTAGTAGGAATGTAAATTGGTGGAGACACTGGAAAACAGTATGGTGGTATTTCAGATAATTAAAAATAGAGCTACTCCCTTGATCCGGCAATTTTACTTCTTGGCATTTATTCAAAGAAAATTATAATACTAATTTGAAAAGATATATGCACCTCTGTTTATTGCATTGCTATTTATAATAGACAAGATATGGAAGCAACCTAACCATAATTAGATAAATGAACATAGCAGATGTGGTGTGTGTGTGTGTAAATTTAAACTTGTTCTATGTAAATATGCTATATATATGTTATATGTTTACATTTATATATTTATAATGGAATAGTTTTCAGCCATAAAGAATGAAATCTTGCCATTTGAGACGACATGGATGGATTACGCTAAGTGAAATAAGTCATCCAAAAAAGACAAATACCATATGATCTCATTTATATTGGGAATCTAAAAAACAAAACAGATGAACAAACAAAAGAAAACAGAAATAGACTCAGAACAATTTGGTGGTTGCCAAAGGGGAGAGGCTGGGAGGATGGTTCAAACACAGAAAGGGGTTAAAAGGTGCAAACGTCCAGTAAAAAAATAAACAAGACACAGGGATATAGCATACAGTATAGGGAACACAGTTAATAATATATAACAACTTTGTATGGTGACAAGTAAGAGCTAGATTTATGATGGTAATTATCTCATAAGGTATAAAAAATGTTGAATTAATATGTTGTACATCTGAAGCTAATATACTGTATGTCAAGTACACTTGAATAAAAAAGAAAATTAGTAAGAATACAGAAGATTTTTGCACCACAATTGACTATCTTGATGTAATTATTTTTGGAACACTCTCCAAAAGGAGAATACATACTCTTTTCAAGTGTGCACAGAACATTTACTCAAATTGACCTTATTTTGGATCACAAACAAGTCTCATTTATTTTAAGGATTCAAATTATACAAAGTATGTTCTTTACAAAGTATGTTCTTTGACCTATGTAATTAAAATAGAAATAAATAAGAGAAAATTTCTGGAAAATATCCATATATTTGAAAAGTAAACAATCACATTATAAATCATTTTTAAAATTATTTATTAAAAAATTTAAAATTATTTATTCATGAGAGACACACAAAGAGAGGCAGAGATATAGAGGAAGAAGCAGGGATCTTGATGAGAGACTTCATTCCCAGACCTGGGATCACAACCTGAGCTGAAGGCAGACGTTCAACCACCGAGCCCCTAATCTATAGGTTAAAGAAGAAATCAAAAGAGAAATCAGAAAGCATTTCAGATGAATGAAAACAATAACAAAATATATCAAAATTTGTGGGATGCTGTTATAGTAAATATGTATACTGGAAAAGAGGTGTCAAATCAATGATGGCAGTTTCTACCTTAAAAAACTAGGTGAAGTATAGAAAATGTAATCCAAAATAAGAGGAAAATATATAGATTAGAGTGGATATCAATGAAACCAAAAACAGAAAATATTAGAGAAAAATCAATGAAACACAAAACTGGTTATCTTAAAGATGAAAGAAATTGATAAATCTCTATTCAGATTTATCAGGAAACAGAGAAGAAATAAATGACCAATATGAGGATTGAGAAGGTGACATAATTACAAATTCCTTAGATATCACAAGTATAACAAGGAAGTTTGATAAATGATTACATGCCAAAAAATTAAACTCCTTAGATGAAATGGACAAATTCCATGAGAGATGCAAACCACTGAAGAAGAAATAGGTAAGTTGAATATCTGTGTACCTATGAAAGAAATTAAATTTGTAGTTAACAACCTTCAGGATGAAAACTCAAGGATGGTTTTCCAAGATGTAAATGGTTACAATGGTGAATTCTTTCAAACAAAGAAAGTAACAAAAATAATTCTTCACAGCTCTTTCAGAGAAGTGAAGAAGAGGGAACATTGTACAACTCATTCTATAAATCCAGCCTCACCCTGACACCACAACCAGACAAAGCCATTACAAGAAAGGAACTAGACTAAAATTCCTCATGAACATAGATGTGAAAATTCTAAATAAAACTTGAGCATACTGAACTCAGGAATACATAAAAAGATAATGCATCATGGCAAAGTGGGATTTATCCCAGTAATGTAATGTTAATTTAACATTCAAAAATGTAGAAGTTCTGACACCTGCTACAACATGAATAAACCTTGAAAATATGCTAGGTGAAATAAGCCAGACACAAAGGACAAGTATTATATGATTCTATTTATTTGAATATCTTGAGCAGGCAAGTTCTGAGAGACAGGAACTAGAAGAGGGGTAACTAGGCACTGAGGAAACTGGTGATTTTTAATGTTTGGGATAATGAAAGAATTCTGGAAATGGATTTTGGTAAGAGTTTACAACATTGTGAAAGTACTTAAAGTCACAGAATTGTGTATTTGAAAATGGTTAAAATGATATATTAATGTTATATGTATATCTTAACACATAGAAATTAAAAATTGAAACTCATTGCAATTCACCATATTAACACTCTAAAAAAGAATATTATGATCATTTCAATAGACACAGAAAAAGCATTTGACAAAGATCCAGAATTTATTTTCAATAAAAACTCTGAGCAAACTTGGGAGAGAATGGTACTTCCTTAACCTTCTAAAGGGCATCCATAAAAGACCTACAGCCAACAGCATTCTTAATGGCAAAAGATAGGATTTTTCCCCAGAAGATTGGGACATGTCTGTTCTCACCACTCCTATTCAACACTGGACTGGAGGTTTTGTCCAGTAAAATAAGGCATCCAGACTAGAAAGGAAGAAGTAAAAATTTCATGTGGAAGTCTGATGGAATCTGCAAAAAGAAACTAGAATTAATAAATAATTTAGGAAGGTTGCAAGATAGAAGATTAATGTACAAAAAACCATTTTCTTTATGTGTATTAACACTAAAAAAATTGAAATTGAAATGAAAATGCAAGGCCATTGACAATAACATTAAAAATATGACATACCTAGGAATAAATCTGACAAAATATTTTAAATCCCTATATAATGAAAACTATAAGACACTGCCAGGAAAAACTGATGACAACTTAAATAAATGTTCATTGGTTGGAAGTCTCAATATTGTTAAAAATGTAAATTCTCTCAAATTCAACTTATGCATTCAATGCAACCTATACATTCAAAATCCCAGTAGATGTGTTATAGAAGCTGCCAAGCTGTTTCTAAAATGACTCCAAAAATGCATAGGACCAAAAATAGCCAAAACAACTTTGAAAAAGGAGGTGCAATACTTGTATTTTCAAGATTATAAAGCTACAGTAGTCAAGACAGTGTGGTATTGGATTAAAGATAGGGAAATAGATCTATGAAAAGAATAGAGTCCTAAGATAGACCCACATACATACAGACAACTGATTTTTTGGCAAATGGGCAAAGGCAATTCAATGGAGAAAAGATAGTCTTTCAATACATTATGCTGGAATAATTAGATATCCATATGCTAAACAATGTTTTTCTATCTATACCTCATACTTTCTATAAAAATTATTTCAAAATGGACCACTGACCAAATATGAACCCTAAATTGTAAAACTTCTAGAAGAAAACATAGGAAAGAATCTTTGTGATGCTGGGTCAGGCAAAGATTTCTTAAATACTACCTGAAAATATGATCATAAAAATGCCTGAAAATTGGATTTCATAAAAATTAAAAAAGCTTTTGCTTTTTTGAAGATGTTGCTAAGATAACAAAAAGATAAGCCATAGGCTTGGAGAAAATATTTTCAAATCACACATCTCATAAAAAATAAACTTGTATGTAAAATATACAAAGAACTCTCAAAACTTGCAACCCCATTAGAATGAGCAAAACATTTGGACATGTCATTAAAAACATATAGAAATAGGCAATAAGCACATGGAGGCAGGCTCCACATTATTATCCATTAGGGAAATGCAAATTAAGATTTTATATATTCCCATAGTGGGATATGAATACACATCTATTAGAATGACTATAATTAGAAAGACTGATCCTATCAAGTGTTTGCAAGAGTGTAAGAGAATTGAAACACTCCTATAATACTGGTGGATACCTAAGATGATACAATCACTTTGAAAAAACATTTTGGAAGTTCCTTAAAAATTAATCACACACCTAACCACATGATTTAGTCATTTCACTGCTGAGTATTTAACCTGGAGAAAAGAGCATTTGTCAATACAAACGACAATACATAAAACATCATAGCAGTTTTATTTGTAATAACAGAAATCCAGAAACAACTGAAATGTCCATCAGTAGGTCAATGGGTAGGCAATTGGTATATCCATGTAATGGAATACTCCTCAACAAAAAGGAACACAATATAGATACATCAGTGCTGATACAACACAGAGGATCCTTAAAATGATTAAGCTGAGAAAAGCCAGGCAAAAGAACATAAACACTGTTATTCAATTTATATAAATGATGTGAAATGTGAACGGATTCACGGTGACAGAGCAGATCAGTGGTTACCTGTAAAACAAGGTGTTGGGTATGGTGGGAGAGAGGGGTTAGGTACAAAGCGGCATGAGGAAGCTTTTGGATGAGCTGGTTGTGTTCAATGTTTTCACTGAAGCAATCATCTCATGGTTGTACACATATGTCAAGTCTTATCCAAATGTATGCTTTAAATATGTACAGTTTATTCTAGGTCAATTACACTGCAATAAAACTCTTTAAAAATAAAGTTGAGAAAGGAAATAGAGCAAATGGATAAGAATAAAGAATTACATTAAAGATAAGAACAGACATCCTTATAACACAGGAAAATTAGAGAAGATTAACACAAGTAAAAGCTAGTACTTTGAAAAGATAAACAGATGAAACTTTCACAAGACTGATCATGTACACAAAGGAGGAATGATTTTTTTTTAAAGTACAAAATATAGAGAAAGGGAAAACAACTCTGTGTCCAAAAAACTTAAGTCAAAATACATACTGTGGCATAAGATGAAAAAAAAAAAAAAATAGAACAGAAATTGTTGTGGTCATTAAAGATGTACCCACTTCCATAATATGGCCCAGGACCAAATGATTTTACAGGTGAATTTTAAACTTTTAAGAGGACAGATAATTCTTACTGTACTATGATTTCTCCAGAAGGAAAAAAAAAAAAACCCAAACACTCAACTTATAAGTCAAATACATTCCCGATTCCAGAATATGATGAAGATAAAACAAGGAATTTATTAGCCTATTTCTATTAAGAATATTTATGTGAAAATACTAAACAAAATAGGGTTGAATGAAAAAAAAGTATTACAATTATATAATAATCAAATAGATCTTTGTTCAGAAATACAGAGATAGTCTGACTTCTGAATATTAATTCAAGGGGAAAATTACAAGATTAACAACAAACAAAAATCTGATAAATTTTAACATCTATTAGTGAATATATATTGATCAAAATATATCTACCTATCAATATCTATCGATCACTGATCAAGCAAAAGATCGATTTCTTGATTGACACAGAAACATCTTCAACTTGATAATAGAGTAACAAAACGTTTAAGAGCATATGTAACAGGACAGTCTTAGGTGTGTTTAAAAAAACAAGACATTGGGATCCCTGGGTGGCGCAGCGGTTTGGCGCCTGCCTTTGGCCCAGGGTGTGATCCTGGAGACCCGGGATCGAATCCCACATCGGGCTCCCGGTGCATGGAGCCTGCTTCTCCCTCTGTCTGTGTCTCTGCCTCTCTCTCTCTCTCTCTCTCTCTCTCTATGTGACTATCATAAATAAATAAAATTTAAAAAAAAATATTAAAAAAAAAAAAAAAAACAAGACATTGATGTTTTCTATGATTACTACTGTTCAAAATAGTGCTTGGGATCCTTTTCATTTAAATAAAGAAGGAAGGAGGGCAGCCCAGGTGGCTCAGTGGTTTAGCGCCGCCTTCAGCCCAGGGCGTGATCCTAGAGACCCAGGATTGAAGCCCATGTCGGGCTCCCTGCATGGAGCCTGCTTCTTCCTCTGCCTGTGTCTCTGCCTCCCTCTCTCTCTGTCTCTGGTGTCTCATGAATAAATAAATTTAAAAAAACTTTAAAAATGAATAAAGAAAGAAGGAAGGGAATAATAGCTATAAGAAATGAAAGAAAAATGTAAGTCCCTTAAGCATACTCTATTTTAAAATGTATAGTCTTTCTAGCATTTATAAAACTCTATTGAAAATGCTAAATTAATGGGAAGACTTATGCAGATACTAATTCTCCCCAAATAGATCTTTAGATTCAAAGCAATTTCAACCCCGGCAAGTTTTTGTGTGGGGGGCGGGGAGGGGGAAGATTTGACAATCTGATTCTAAAATTTATATAAAATAGAACAGAGTCATAACAACAGCTTAAAAGAAGAACCAGATGGGGACCTTACTCTGCCAAATATCAGCACTTATTATGAAGCTATAATCATCAAGATAATGTTATATGTCATAGGGATACATAAATAAGCTACTGTATGAGAACAGTGAATCTAAAAGTCAAAAACCCACATGTAAGCAAACCCCACATATATGAATACAATTGGTGCTGTAAATGATTGAAGAAAGGATGTATTATTCCCCCCAGAATTGGTGCTGAGACAGTTGTTTTTTAGTACGGAACGACATGAAGTTGGGTCCCTGTCTCACAGCGTACATAAATATCAATTCCAGATGGTTTTAAGAACTTAAATGTCCTTAAAACAACCTAACAGAAATTTAGGCAAAACATGCAATAGAAAAAAATCTGCAGAAGACACCAACAGTCATTTCACAGGAAAAGGAAATATAAATGCCCATAAAAATATTAAAGGATGCTCATCTGTTGTCAGAAAAATGCAAATTAAAATTTCAATGAGATACTACCTCACTCAGTCATTTGGCAAAAGCCAACAAACCAACAAAGCCAAGTGTTGCTGAGGATATGGAACAAGGGGAGCTGTCCTCCTTGGCCCGTGGTAGCTGGAAACAACACACTCACTTGAGGAAACACTACAGTACTAAGCAGCAAAATTACATGGCACATTCCCTGCAATCTAGAAATCCTACTTTTGGAACATACTCTAGAGAAAATCTTGCAGATGTGCACCTAGAATCACATAAAAGTATGTTTATAGTAGTAGCGTTGTCTGTAATGGAAACAACCCACATGTCCATCACTAATAGAATAGAAAACTTTGTTGTACATGAACTAGAAACCTGTAAATGAAAGGACAGCGAACGAACCATGTCAAGTGGAATTCTCAGGACACAATGTTCAACAAGGGAATCAAGTCACTGAAGAATGAGTGTAGTATGATTGCATTTTTATGAAGTCCTCCAATAGCCAAGAATAACAGTATTTTGTTTAGGCAATATAGCAAACCAATAAATATGAAAAGAACAAACCAAGAAAAACAACAGGTTTATGGTTTCCTCCAGTGGGGAAAGAATGTAAGAAATAGGACAGGGGATGGACATATAAGGAGGTTCAATGGTTCTGGTAACATTCTGTTTATTTCACTTTGGGGCAAGTTTCTAAGTTTTTTTATGGCCACTGCTACCAAATTGTGTTTGATTTCTGGTCTGGTAATGTCATCTGCCTGGCTATTACTTAAGTTTTTGACCCTTGCCATAAATCCTCTTATAGCTCACCTTCCCAAGGATGAGTCTATCCAAACAGTAAGTGGAGAAATTAGCAAGAAAGCTGACACATGATACTGACTTTAAGAAGACTTATAAAAACCAAGTCCTTACCACTGCTCTGTCTTGCTCAAACTCATGGTAGCTATCATAACCATCTTTTATTTCCTCCTGAGCCCCAAGTGGCCTGAAAATGCTCAGCAGCAGACACTACATACCCACTCCCAATCCATCAGCGTTGACAAGTAAGATACAACTTATTTGCAAGCCCAGTTGCTGAGTTTAATATCCATAGCCACATCCATGCCAATGGGTTCAGGACTGCCAATCAGTGCATTCATAAAAGTCTGAAAAAGGCACTTTTCAGATCAGGTGATCAGCACCAAGAGGGAAGCCCATGGTTTTTACCTAAGTCACCTGACCTATCCTAACTTGAATTTATGTCATGGAAACAAAACCACCCTTGTGCTAACTTAGCAACTGACTTCCATGCATAATATTTATTTTGGGTGTGAGGATGCAGTTAGAATTTAAAAGAGAAAAATCAAATAAATCAGATTCCTGCTTTTTTTTTTTTTTTTTTTTTCTGGTTCAGGTGAATCAGAGAGGCCTTTATCAGTTGCTGACGTTCTTTACATGTGACATAATCCTCTTAGCTGGTAGGAAGGTAAGTTAGTATTTTCTGTGATTCACACTTTATGGGAGGGAGGTGGGAGCTATGAAAGACCACTTTCTTCCTCTCCTGTCATTAGTACAAGTTCATGAAATGGGAACATAAACTCACTCTGAAGTAGTAATAAGAAACTGCTATCTTTATTCTTTTTTTTTTCCCCACTAGTTTTTCCCTATAGAGGAAGGGTAATTCTTTTGAGTCTGACATTCCTTGCTCTGTAATTCTTTTCTACACTGTGTTAATGTATTAAGTTTAGCTCTGCACATGTGGTCTATCTTTTGGGTATCCTAATCTCAAGTGAGATGAGTAGCATCATTTACCTTGACCCTCTGTGGAGCCAACCATCCTCATGTAGATCCCAAGTCTAGCCATAGGGAAAGGACTACACAGGCCTGCTGGGCTTGGGTCTATTCCAAATAATAACATCTAGCATTATCAGTAATAAAACGTTTGTTCCTACTCATTACTTGACTCTTCCCCACCTCCCTTAATGGAGTATGAACACAGAGGAGGAGGATGCAGTCACCCTCAGACTAGGGTGTAAGGGGACATGAAGGCTAATCTTGGTTTTGATTAACAAATTAAAATGGAGAATTAGTGCAAATCACTAAGTGCTGTCAGAGGAAGAATCAAATCAACATGCAGATAACATTTTAGGACAACACAATAAGAATAATAGCATCTAGTATTTAGTGAGCAGTTTCTACATGCCAGATGCTGCTACAAGTGTCGTACATGGATTGGCTCATTTAATTAGCTCAGTGTCACCAGGGAGGTGCTTCTATCGTCTCCAGTGTTCAGATGGAATAAGCATAAAGAAGTTAGGCAGGCAGGCTGCAACCAGAGCCCAAGGTCATCATTTCCTTTTCTTATGGATTATTAACTAAGACATGGTCTAGAGGCTACTGGAACCTTTAATAAAGTTCTAATATGCATTTGGTCATTCAAGTATTCATCCTACAAGAACTAATCCAGTGCTTACTAGGGGCCAGGGATGCTTATAGATATTGAAATGTGGTGAAAATAACAAGATCCTCGTTTTCAAGAAGTTTGTATTTTATACAATACAATATTGAGAACAAGTACCTCTGAGATAAATAACTGATTTGAAGGCTGGGAAAGGAAAAGTACAAGATGAATCTGTACCATCTTGCATTATCAGAAATTAAGGAAGAGATGAGAAAACAAGAGTAGATGGCATATTGAAAGGATATAGAAGCCAAACTGAAAGTATTCCCAAAGTTCAAAATATATATATATACATATAGAAAAGTGTATATATATATATATATATATATATATATATATATATATATATATATATACTCCTAGAAAAGAGGGGGTAAAATCCTTTATACTGGTGATGGCAATGCTTTTTTAAAAAGTCTTATACTAAAAGCAAAGACAACAATGCAAAAATAAGCAAGATTAAATCAAATTAGAAAGCTTCTGAATGGCATAGGAAATCATAATAAAATGAAAAGACAACTAAACAAATGGGAGTAAATATTTACAAATCACATGTCTGATAAGGGGTTAATATCCAAAATATACAAGGAACTCATAATTTAATAGCAAACTAGCTATTAAAAAATGTACAAAGGATCTAAATAGATATTTCTCCAAATAAGACATACAAATGGTCAACAGGTTCGTGAAAAGATGCTCAGCATCCTTAATTATCAAGGAAATACAAATTAAAATCATAATAAGATATCATCTCACATCTATTAGGATGGCCACTATAAAAAAGACAGAAATAATAAGTGTTGGTGAGGATATAGAGAAAAGGGAACCTCTATAAACTGTTGGAATGTGAACTGGTATAGCCACCATGGAAAATGATATGGAGATTCCTCAGGAAATTAACAAGAGAACTATCAAATGATCCAGCAATCCTGCTTTTGGGCATATATCCAAAGAAAACAAAATCCTTATCTTGAACAGATATCTGTACTCCCATGTTCATAGCAGCATTATTTAAAATATGCAAATGGTGATAATAGTCTGTTGATGGATGAATGGATAAAGAATATGTGAAACAAATATATATATGTGTATGCGTGTGTATATATATACACATATATATGATGGAATATTATTCAACCTTCAAACCAAAGGAGGGTTACAGTTCAAGATGCAACATAGAAAGATTCTGAACTCACCATATGGATGCATATGAAAAAATTGCCTCTGATAAAAGAAAAATAAAACATCAGCTGAGTAATTTCCACACATTTAGGAAAAGAGAAAGAAAGCTACATTGATGGAGTAAGAGAAGTGGAGACTCAGTCTTGCCATAAATCCAATTCTTGGTGCAATGACTCACAATACAGAGGGAACTTAAAACCCAGAGTTTCTCCCTGAAAAGTGAAAAGCTTGACCCCACATCAGTCACCCCAACTTTCAAGATGTACACCTGAGAGGTGAGTCCCTGAAACATCTAGCTTTGAAAACCAAAGGGGCTCATATCCACAAGAACCACAAGGTTATACCAAATTGAGAAATGGCTCTTGTCCTTGGACTCATTCACACCAGGGACTAGCATGGATCAAGTTGCTTGAAGGGGGCCCAGATTTTGTTAAAGAGGCTTGTTTGCTCATCTTAAAGCATCAGTCTGAGAGGCAGACATCTAATAATGCACATCTAAGAGTCTGCTAGGGTACTCTCTGGGCACAGAGGCTTGGGGCTGCCATCTCTGAGCTCTCCATGTACCTTGCTCTAGCTAGCCAGTATTTTCTAGAGAGGAGTCTTTACCCTCTTCTGGTAGTATTTGTGACTGCCACCAAGGATGTCTCTAGATCACCTGGCTCTGGTGACCAGTGGGGCTTATGCTCAGGGCCCCACAGGACTGTAACAAATGGAGATGGAGCTCTATAAAGATACCATCATGAGGACAAAGAAAGAGGCAATATTCCAAGGAGCCCAGCCTTTCTATGAAGGAGGCCTATTGGCTTATCTTTGTAGAATCAGCAGAAGAAGCAAGCTTCTAATCAAACACACATTTTAATCCCTTCCAGAGATATCAGAGAACAGGGGCCAGCCTTGTGCTTTCCCTCCTTTATGCTCCCAAGCACCAATATCTCCTAGAAGAAGAGCTTTTACATGCATCTGGGCATTAATTTCTGTGGCTGCTGGCCAAGGTATACTCTTTGATTACTTGGCTCTGGTGGCCAAAGAGGCTTGGATTCTTTGGTCCTATAAGACTTTAACAATTGGCAATAGTTCTTAGCTGGCTATCATCCCTGGGCACTGCACAGACAGCAAAGTGAAATACACCACCCCACCCAGTCCTCTGTGAAAGGTCTATTTGCTTGTCCTTCAGCCAAAAGGACAGGCTTCTGGTATGGAATATATCTAGAAGCCTACAGACATTCTCTAAGAAGATAGAAAATGATGGTCATCATCTTTGCACTCTGCCTCTACCTTAATTCAGCTTGCTAATATCTCCCAGAAAGGAACCTGTACCCTCCTGTGGTATCCCAATTCTTATAATTGCTGACCAGGAGACCACCTCTAGGCTGTCTGGCTCTGGTGGCTGTTGGGGCTTCTGTTTGCATTTCCCATGAGAATATAACCAATGGAGAAAGAACTCTCAACTGACTCATACCCCATGGACACAAAGGGGCAACAGACCAAGCATGCAGTCTTTCTGTGAAAGAGGTCTATTAGGTCATCTGCATAGCTAAAGCCTAAGGGGTAGGCTTTCAACTAAACACACATATAAGGGCCCACTCTAATATTCTGGAGACTTCACAGGGCAAGAGTTACCTTTGCATTTTCCCTCTGCCACACTCCAGAGCACCAGCATGTCTGGGAGAGGAGCTTTTACACATATCTGGTATCCTGGTTTTTGTGGCTGCTGCCCAGACAATGTCCCTTTCATACTTGAAAAGCTGCTGCCCAAGATTATGGCTTCCAATCAGCCTGACTCTGGGGCCTAAATGATATTCTCCTCTATGGGAATTCACAGGTATAGGCATGTCCTCAACTGGGAGCCACCTAAAACAAAGTAAGCTTCTTGGATAATCACAAAGACTTGGGAGAAAACCAAGAGCTAGGGCAGGTTGAATAATAAATTTCATCTCCTATATGAAACTTGAGAGTGGAGAGATGGAGGGAAATGGAAGAGAGCTAAGGGAAATGGAAGAAACAAACAAACAAAACAGGAATATGTTTCAAACAAACAAACAAAGATAAAACCTCTCGGAAAAAAATTCCTAGTGAAATGGAGGTAAATTATTTACTTGATAAAGAGTTCAAAATAACATCCATGCAGATCCTCGCTAAATCAAAGAATAAGGATAAACACAGTGAGAATTTCAACTAACAGACAAAAAATATAAGAAAGTACCAAAAAGAAGTCAAACAGCTGAAGAATATAATAATTAAACAGAAAAATACTCTAGAAGACTTCATCAGCAAAATATATAAAGCAGAAAACACAGGATCAGTGAACTCAAAGAGAGAAGAGGAATTCGCCCAATCATAGCAGAAACAAAACAAAACAAGCCAAGATAGCTTAAGCAACTTATGGGATGATATCAAGCAGAATAATGTTTGCATTATAGGGGCTGTAGAAGGAGAAGACAAAATGGGGCAGAAAACTTATTTGAAGAAATAGTGATTGAAAATTTCCCTAGCCTTGGAAGAAAACAGACATTAGATACAGTAAGTCCAGAGAAATCCAAAGAAGATGAACTCAAAAAGATCCACTTTGAGACACACTATAATTAAGATGCCAAAAGTTCAAGACAAAGAGAATATTAAAAACAGCAAGAGAAAAACAACCCCATAAGACTATCAGCAGGAACTTTATAGACCAGAAGGAGGTGGTACAATATATTCAAAGTTCTGAAGAAAGAAAAACCTTCTAACCAAGGATACTCTACCAGGCAAAACTTATATTCAGAATAGAAGGAGAAACAAAGAGTTTTCCAGACAAGACACAGGTAGTAAAAATAAATAACAGTTAAGTACCACAATTAATTAAGAGACACACAAGATGAATAGATATAAAATGTGACATCAAAAACCTAAAATGTGGGTGTAGAGAGAGTAAAAAGTGTAGAGTTTTAGAATGTGTTCAAACTTAAGTTGTTTGTTAAGTTGTCAAACTTAGGTTCTGTATCTACCTATAGTAGATACAGAAAAGATAAAGAGAAAGGAATCTAAGCATACCTTAAAGAAAGTCATCAAACCACAAAGGAATGGAACAAAAGAAGAAAAAGATACAGAAGAACAACAAAACAGCTAGAAAAGAACTAATAACATTGCAATAGATACATACCTCTCGATAATTAATCTTTTTGGCAGAAACTTTGCAGCTCTAAGGGAATGGCATGAGATAGTTAAAGCGCTGAAAGGAAAAGTGGCATGATACAAAGTGCTGAAAGGAAAAAACCTTCAACCAAGAATACTCTACCTGTCAAGATTATCATTGCAGAATTAAGGAGATAGTTTCCTAGACAAACATAAGCTAAAAAAGTTCATCACCACTCACTTGGCCTGCTATGAAATGTTAAAGAGACTTCATTAAACCAAAAGGTCATCACTAGAGGAAAATCATGAAAGAAAAACCTTCAAAGGTAAAGGCAAACCTATAGTAAAAACAGTCACTTACAAAGCAAGTATGAAAGTTAAAAGTAGTATTATAAATTATATCTAGAAAAATTAGTTAAGTGATATGCAGAATTAAAGATGTAAAATATGACATCATATACCTAAAACAAATGTGCTTTTAGAACACACTTGAACTTAAGCTACCATCAACCTGCTATATAGATAGGATGTTATATATGAACCTCTTGGTAACCAGGAATGAAATATCAATAATAAACACACACACAATAAACAGAGAGTAGTCTAAACATAACACTAAAAAAAATCAGAAGATCACAGAGCTATAGGAGAGAACAGTGAGAATTATGAAAAACACCCCCCCAAAATCAACAAAATGGCAATACTTACATATATGTTAATAATTAGTTTAAGTGGACTAAACAGATCACCCAAACAGAAAATCAACAAGGAAACAATGGCTTTGAATGACACACTGGACCAGATAGATTTAACAGACATATTCAGAACATTCTATTCTAAAACATGGCACATTCTCCAGAATACATCACCTATTATTATTATTGGGCCACAAAACAAGTCTCAGCAAATTAAAAAAAAATCAGTCATAATATGCATCTTTTCTGACCACAACACTATTAAATTAGAAATCAACCAGAGGAAAAAATCTGGAAAGAGCACAAATATGTGGAGGTTAAATAACATGCTGCTAAATCATGAAAAGTTCAACCAAGAAATCAAAGAAGAAAAAAATTACATGGAAAGAAATGAAAATACAAATACAATGGTTCAAAATCTTTGGGATGCAGTAAAAGTGGTTCTAAGAGGGAATTTTTTTTTTAAAGATTTTATTTATTTACTCACAGAGAGAGAGAGAGAGAGAGAGAGAGGCAGAGACACAGACAGAGGGAGAAGCAGGCTCCATGCAGGGAGCCTGACGGAGGACTCGATTCCGGGTCTCCAGGATCACACCGCAGGCTGCAGGCGGCACCAAACCGCTGCGCCACCGGGGCTGCCCCTAAGAGGGAATTTTATAACAATACAGGTCTGCATCAAGAAGCAAGAAAAATCTCAAATTTACAACCCAACTTTACACCAAAAGAAGCTAGAAAAAGAAGACAAAGCCCTGACCCAGCAAAAGGAAAGAATTAATAAAAGTTAGGGCAGAAGTAAATGATATAGAAACTAAAAAGAAGAGAACAGATTAATGAAACCAGGAGCTGGTTCTTTGAAAGGATCAACAAAACCAAAACCTCTAGCCAGACTTATGAGAGAGAGAGAGAGAGAGAGAGAGAGAAGATTCAAATAAATAAAATCACTAATGAAGAGGAGAAATAACAGTCAACGCCACAGAAGTACAGTTTTAAGAGAGTATTATGAAAACCTATATGCCAAAAAATTGGACAACTTGGAAGAAATCGATAAATTTCTAAAAACATAACCTACCAAAACTAAAGCAGGAAGAAATGGAAAATTCAAACAGATCATTTACCAGCAATGAAATTTAAACAATAATAAAATACCCCCTCCCCCAAAAGTACAGGACCAGATGGCTTCACAAGTGAATTCTACCAAACTTTTAAAGAATTACCTATTCTTCACAAACTAGTCTGAAAAATAGCAGAGGAAGGAAAACTTCCAGATTCATTCTATGAGGCATCACCCTGATTCCAAAATCCAATAAAGACATCACAAAAGAGAGAGAGAGAGAGAGAGAGAGAGAAATGCAGGCCGATATCTGTCATGAATATACATGCAAAATTTCTCAACAAAGTATTAACAAACTGAATCTGACAATATATTAAAAAACAATCATACACCTAGGGAGTCTGGGTGGCTCAGCTGGTTATGTAAATCAACTCTTGATTGATCATGAGCTCAGATCATGATCTCAGGGTGGTGAGACTGAGCTCTGTGTTGGGCTGTGTTCTAGGCACAGAGTCTACCTGAGATTCTTCCTCTCCTGCTTCCTTTGTTCCCTCCCCTACACACTCTCCATCTCTCCCTAAAATAAATAAATAATATTTTAATAAAAGATCATATACCTTTATCAAGTGAGATTTCTTCCTGGGATACAGGGGTGGTACAATAATTACAAAACAATCAATGTGATATGTCACATCAATAAGAAAAAGGATAAAAATCATATGATCATTTCAATAGATGCAGAAAAAGCATTTGACAAAGTACAACAACATTCATGATAAAAACTCTCTGCAAAGTAGGTAGAGGGCACATACCTCAACATAATAAAGGTCTTATATGAAAAAACCCAAAGCCAACATCATTCATGGTGAAAAATGGAAAGCTTTTCCCCTAAGATCAGGAACAAGACAAGGATGTCCACTCTCACCACTTTTATTCAATATAGTACTGTAAGTCCTAGTCATAGCAATTAAACAACATAAAGAAATAAAAGGCATCCAAATTGATAAGGAAGATATAAAATTCTCATTATTTGCAGATGACATAGATACTATATATAAGAAACCCTAAAGACTCCACCAAAAAAACTACTAGAACTGACAAATTCAGTAAAGTTTCAGGACACAAAATCCATGGACAGAAATGTGTTGCATTCCTATACACTAATAATGAAGCTAAAGAAAGTGAAATTAGGAACACAATCCCATTTACAATTGCACCAAAAACAAAGTATCAAGGAATAAACATAACCAAAGAGGTGAAAGACCTGGATTCTGAAAACTATAAAACACTGATGAAAGAATTTCAAGATGACACAGAAATGAAAAGACATTCTATGCTTATGGGTTGGAAGTACACATATTAAAAGATCTATGCCACACAAAGAAATCTACAGATTTAATGTAATCCCTATCAAAACACCAACAGCATTTTTGACAGAACTTGACCAAACAATCCTAAAATTTGTTTGGAATCACAAAGATCTCAAATAGCCAAAGCAATCTTGAAAAAGAAAATCAAAACTGGAGGTATCACATTTTCTGATTTCAAGTTATATTACCAAGTGGTAATAATTAAAACAGTATGGCTGTGACATAAAAATAGACACATAGCTTAATGGAACAGAAAACCCAGAAAAAAACCCCATAATTATTTAGTCAATTAATCTTCAACATAGGAGGAAAGAAACTACAATGGTAAAAAGAGAATCTCTTCAACAAATGGTGTTGAGAAAACTGGACACCTACACGCAAAAAATAAGACTGGACCACTTTCTTTCACTATACACAAAATGGATTAAAGACCTAAATGTGAGACCTGAAAACATACAAATTCTTGAAGAGATAACAGGTAGCAATTTCTCTTTATTGACTATAGCAGCATTTTTCTAGATAGGTCTCCTGAGACAAGGGAAATTAAAGCAAAAATAAACTGTTGGGACTACATCAACATAAAAAGTCTCTGGACAGTGAAGGAAACAATCAGTAAAATTAAAAGACAACCTACTGAGTGGGAGAAGATATTTGCAAATGATATATCTAAGAAAGGGGTATTATACAAAATATATAAAGAACTGATACTACTCAACACTCAAAAAACCAGAAATAATCCAATTAAAAATGGGCAAAAGACATGAACAGTCTCCAAAGATGACATACAAATGGCCAATGGGCACATGAAAGGATATGCAGCGTCACTCATCATCAGGAATGTGCAAATTTAAACTAAAATGAGATACCACCTTTTACCTGTCAAAATGGCTAAATCATAAACACAGGAAACAAGTGTTGGCGAGGATGTGGAGAAAAAGGTGATGTCTTGCACTGTTGGTGGGAATATAAACTGGTGCAGCCATTGTGGAAAACAGTATGGAGATTGCTCAAAAGTCTAAAAATAGAACTATCCTTTGATTTAGTAATTGTACTACTGGATATTTGAATATTTACTCCAAAAATACAAAAGCACTAATTCAAAAGAATACATGTACAAGATGTCTATTGGAGTATGATTTGTAATAGTCAAAATTTAGAAACAGCCCATGTGTCCATTGATAAATGAATGGATAAAGATGCAGTATGTATGTGTGTGTGTGTGTGTATATATATATATAGATAGATATAGATATAGATATAGATATAGATATAGATATAGATATACCCACCCCTCCACACACACATACATACATACACACACAATGGAATATTTTTCAGCCATAAAAATCAATGAAATAAAAATAATCAGTGAAATCTTGCCATTTACAACAACATGGATAGAGCTAGAGAGTATAATGCTAAGTGAAATGAATCAGTCAGGGAAATGCAAATACCATATGATCTCATTCATATGTGGTATCTAAGAAACAAAACAAACAAGCAAAAAGAAGAGAGAGAGAGAGAGAGAGAGAGAGAGAGAGAGAGAGAAACCAAGAAACGGACTCTTAACTCTAGAGAACAAACTGATGGTTACTGGAGGAGAGGTGGGTTGGGGAATGGGTGAAATAGGTGATGGGGATTGAAAAGTACTCTTATCAAGATAGGAAAAAAATATATATATATATATTGACTAAGTGCTCCAATCAAAAGACGTACGGTGGCTGAATGGATTAAAAACTAAGACCAAATCTAAAAAAAAGAAAAAAAAATAAGACCAAATCTATATGCTGCCTATATGACACTCACTTCAGATCTCAAAACACATGGACTGGAAGTAGATATTCCATGCAAATGGAAACAAAAATAAAGCCGAGATAACAATATTTATGAGATAAAATAGACTTTAAAAAAAGGCTCTAAAAAGAGATAAAGAATGGCATTATGAAATGATAAAACCAAGAAAAAATATAACACTTAAATATCTATGCACCCAGCATAGGGGCACCTAATACTTACAACAAATATTAAGAGGTCTAAAGAAAACATTTCTGCCAATAGGATAACAGTAAGGGACTTTAACACCCAGTTTACATCAATGAGTACATCATCCAGACAGAAAATCAATAAGGAAACATTGGCCTTAAAGGACACATTAGACCAGATGGAGTTAACAAATACATACAGAACTTTCCATACAAAAGAAGCAGAATATACACTCTTTTCAGTGCACAAGTAACATGCTCCAGGATAGACTACATGTTAAGCCACAAAACAAGTCTCAATAAATTAAAGAATGAAATCTTATCATGCCACTTTTCTGATAGCCAAACTACGGAGGTAGTGATCAACTTCAAGAATAAACCCCCAAAAGGGATACCTGGGTGGCGCAGCGGTTTGGCGCCTGCCTTTGGCCCAGGGCGCGATCCTGGAGACCCAGGATCGAATCCCACATCGGGCTCCCGGTGCATGGGGCCTGCTTCTCCCTCTGCCTATGTCTCTGCCTCTCTCTCTCTGTGACTATCATAAATTAAAAAAAAAAAAAAAAAAAAAAAAAGAATAAACCCCCAAAAGCCACAAATGGATGCTAAAGAACTAAAAAATAATCGGTCAAGGAGGAAATCAAAGAGGAAATTTAAAAAATACCTTAAAATATATGAAAATGAAAACAAATGTTCAAAATGTTTGAGATGCCTCAAAAGCAGTCCTGATAGTAAGGGTTATAGTGATACTAGCCTACCTCAAGAAATAAAAATCTCAAATCAACAATCTATCAGTACATTCAAAAGGAGTAGAGAGAAAAGAACAAAGTCTAAATTTAGAAGAAAGCAAACAATAAAGATCACTGTGGAAATAAAGACCAAAAAAGAAAAAACTTGAAAAGATCAATAAAACTTAAAGCTAATTCTTTGAAAAGGTGCACAAAATTGATAAACTTTTAGCCAGACTCTTCAAGAAAAAAAAAAGAACTAAAATAAGTATAAATCAGAAATGAAAGAAGTTACCACAATGAAATTGATACCACAGAAACACAAAGGATTATAAGAGAATATTACAATTATGTAGTAACAAGTTGGAAAACTTATGAGAAATAAGTGAATTCGTAGAAATATTCAAGCTTCCAAGATTAAATCAGTAAGAAACAGAAAGTCTGAACAGACCAGTTACTAGTAATGAAACCATGTCAATAATTTTAAAACTCCCAACAAAGTCCAGGACCAGATAGCATCACAGGTGTATCCTATCAAATATTTAAAAGTTTAAAATATTTATAAGTTTTATATTTAAAACTCTTCTCAAATTTATTTAAAAAAACTAAAGAGGAAGGAATACTTTCAAATTTATTCATTGAGGCCAGCATTACCCTGACACCACAACCAAAGACACTACAAAAAAAAAAAAAAAAAAAAAATACAGGAAAATGACCCTGACCAATATGGATGCCTCAACAAATTATTAGCAAACTGAATTCAATAATACATTAAAAAGATCATTTACGACAATCGAATAGCATTTATTCCAATAATTCAAGGATGGTTCAGTATCTATAAATCAATCAACATGATATACTACAGTAGCAAAAGGAGAGATAAAAATCATTATCTCAATAGATTCAGAAAGAACATTAGACAAAATTCAGTATTCATTTGTGATAAAAACTCTGAGCAAAGTGGGTATAGAAGGATGCATCTCCCATAATAAAGGCCATATATGACAAACACAGCTAATGTACTCAAAGTGAAGAGGTTATTTTCTTTTAAGATAAAGAAAAATACAAGGATATCTAGTCTCATCACCTTTACTCAACATAGTAATGGAACTCCTAACCATAGCAATTAGACAAGAAAAGTAAAAGGCATCCAAAATGATAATGTAATACATTCGTTACTATTTGCAGCTGAAATACTACATATATATATGATGGCTTATTATTATAACTGATAACTTCAATAAATTTGCAAGAAACAAAATAAATATACAAAAATCTGTTGCATTTCTATATATTAATAATGAAGTGGCTGAAAGAGAAATTAAGACAATAACCCCATTTACAACTGCATTACAAAGAATAAAATATCTAGAAATAAATTTAAACAAGAAAGTGAAAAACCTGTACCCTGAAAACTATAAGATAATGACAAAACAAATAAAGAAGACAGAAATAAACCGAAAGATGTACCATACTCAAGAATTGGGAAAATTAATATTGTTATAATGCCCATATTAGCCAAACCAATCTATCCAAGTAGATTCAATTCAATCCCTACCAAACTACTAATAGTTTTTTCATAAAACTAAAATAATATTACCTTTCTTTTGAACCCACAAAAGACTCCAAATGACCCAAAAAATATTTTAAATTGACCAAAGAAATCTTGAGGAAAAAGGTATCACAATCTTTGATTTCATACTATATTGCAAAGATACAGTAACCTAAACAACATGGTATGAATGCAACAGCAGACACATAGATTAATGAAAGAGAATAGAGAGCTCAATAATAAACCCACATTCAGATAATCAACCTATGACAAAGGAATGCAATGATATAAAATGGAAAAAAGAGAGACTCCTCAATAAATGGTGCTGGGAAAACTGGACAGCTACATACAAAAGAATGAAAATCAGCCACTTTCTTACACTATATACAAAAATGAACTCAAAATGAATTTATGATCTAAATGTAAGAACTGAAACCACAAGACTCTTAAAAAAATATGGGCTATAAACCCATGTACATCAGTCTTAGCAATATTTTTTTGTATTGTTCTCCTTAGGGAAGAGCCGTAAAAGAAAAAATAAACAATTGAGACTGCATCAAATTAAAAAGCTTTTGCACAGTGAAAGGAACTGTTAACAGAACAAAAAGACAATTTCCTGAATGGAAGAATACATATGCAAATGACCTATCTGATAACAGATTAGTATTCAAATATATAGAGAACTCATACAAGTCAAGATAAAAAAGAAGCCACCCCTAAACCTAAACAATCCAATTAAAAAATGAGCAGAGATCCTGAACAGACATTTCTCCAAAGAAGATATACAGACATCCATCAGGCATAAGGACAGATACTCAACATCACTATCAGGAAAATGCAAATCAAAACCACAATGAGACATCACTTCATGTCTGTCAGGATAGCAGCACCAAGATGACAAGAAATAACAAGTGTTGGCTAGGATGTGGAGAAAAGGGACACCATGTGAACTGTTGCTGGGAGGTAAACTGGTACCTCCACTATGGAAAACAATATAGAGCTTCCTTAGTAAATTAAAATTTTAAATATAATATGATCCCCTAATTCCACCTCTGAATATTTCCCTGAAGAAAACAAATAAAAACTCCCTATTTTGAAAAGATACATGCACCCCATGTTTATTGCATTATTACTTACAATGGCTGAAATATGGAGTCAACCAACCTAAATGTCCATTGATAGACAAATGGATAAAGATGTGATATATGTGTAATGGAATATTACTCATCCACGAAAGAAAATGAAATCTTGCCATTTATGACAGTATGGATAGATCTAAAGGCTATAATGTGAAGTGAAATAAGTCAGACAGAGAAAGACAAATACATATGATTGCACTTCTACAGGGAATCTAAAAAACAAAAGGAACAAAAGAGACACAGATTCGCAAATGGAGAATAAACTGGTGGTTGCCAGAGGGAAGGTGACTGGGGGTATGTGCAAAATAAGTGAAAGAGATAGGTAAAAACTTAGAGTTATAAAATAAGCCACGGGGATGTAAAATACAGCATAGGGAATGTAGGCAATATTATTTTAATAACTTTATATGGTGACAGGTGGTAACTACACTCGTTATGGTAATCATTTTGTAATAAATATAAATGCTGAATCATTATTTGTACATGAAAAACTAATATTATATGTCAACTATATTTCATTTAAAAATAAATAGGTAAATAAAATGTTTAAAAGAAAGAGTGATTGAATGAATAAAACAAGACTCACTTATATACTGCTTATAAGGGATTCAATTCAGATATAACACACGCAGAGTGAAGGAGAAGGGATGGAAAGAGATATGGAAACCAAAAGAAAGATGGGGTAGTTAAACCTGTATCAGATAAATCAGACTTTTTAAAAAATATTTTATTTAAATTCAACTTGCTAACATATAGGATAACACCCAATGCCCAGACCAGACTTTTTAAAGATTGTAACAAGAGACAAAAAAGAGCATTACATAATGATAAGGGGTTCAATCTAACAAAAGAATCTAACATTTGTAAATATTTATGCATCCAACATAGGCAGTATATAAATATATACACTAAATATTAACAGATCTAAAGGAAGAAATAGGTATACAATAATGGTAGTGATTTTAATAGCCCACTTTCATCAACGAATAGATCATCTACAGAAAAAATCAGTAGCAAACGTCAGCCATAAAAAACACATCAGAACAGATGGAATTAAAAAATATATACAAAACATTCTATCCAAAGGCAGCAGAATATACATTCTTCTCAAGTGCACAAGAAGCATTCTCCAGAATAGATAATATGTTAGGCACAAAAGAAGTCTTAATACACTTCAGAAAACTGAAATTGTATCAAGCATCTTTTCCAACTACAATTATATGAAACTAGAAATATATTACAAGAAGAAAACTGAAAAAAAAATCACAAACACATGGGTATTAAGCATGCTAACGAACAACCGATGGGTCAAAGAAGAAAACAGAAAACCAAAAATACCTTGAAACAAATGAAAATAGGACACACTAAAATTTATGGGATGCAGAAGAGCATCCGTAAGAGGAAGTTCATAGTGATAAATGCCTACAGTAAGAAATAGAAAAAAAATCTCAAATAACCTAACTTTACATCTCAAAGAACTAAAGAAAGATAAACACAGCCCAAAGTTAATAGAAGGAAGGAAGTAACAAAAATCAGAGAAGAAATAAATGAAATAGAGACTAAAAAGAGTAGAAAAGATCAATGAAACTATGAGCTGGTTCTTTGAAATGATAAAATTGAGAAACTTTTAGCTAGAGTCACCAAGAAAAAAAGAGAGAACTCAAATAAATAAAATTAGAAATGAGAGAGATGTGACAACTGATACCACATAGGATTGTAAGATACTAAAATTATTAATTGTATGCCAATGATTTGGACAACTTAGAAGAAATGGATTAATTCCTAGAAATATAGTACCCTACCTATCTACCTACAATGAATTACTATTCATTAGTAAAGAATTACTAGCAAAGGCTATTACTAGTAAGGAGATTGAATCAGCAATTTAGCAACTTCCCAACAAATAAAACTTCAGGGGGCAGATGACTTCACTGGTTAATCATACTAAACATTTAAGAGGACTACATATGAATTCTACTCCAACTTTTTGAAAAGATAAGAGAAAAGGGAGTATTTCCAAACTCATTTTACAAAGCCAGCATTACCCTAATACTAACATTAGATAGCACACACACACACACACACACACACACACACAAAATTACAGGCCAACATCTCTGATGAACAAAGATGCAAAAATCCTCAGCAAAGTATTTACAAACCGAATTCATAAATTCAGTAAAAGTATTATACAGCATGATCGAGTGGGATTTATTCCAAGGATTCAAAGGTGGCTCAACATCTGCAAGTCAATCAGCATGATACATAAGATTAGCAAAATGAAAGGTACAAAGCATTTGGTCATCTCAATAGATGCAGAAAAAGCATTCGACCAAATTCAGCAAACATTTATGATAAAAACTCTTAATAGAGTGGGCATAGAGGGAACAGACCTCAATATAATAAAGGCCGCGTATGACAAGCTCACAGCTGACACCACACTCAATGGTGAAAAGCTGAAGCTTTTCCGTTAAGATCAGCAACAAGACAACTGTGTCTGCTCTCACCACTTTTATTCAACAAAGTATTGGAGGTCCTACCTAGAGTAATTGAGCAAGAATTAAAAGGCATCCAAACTGAAAAGGACAAAAGTAAACCAGTCATTATTTGTAGATGACTTAGTATTATACATATAAAGAACCCTAAAGACATCATCAAAATTTTTAGAATCAATGATTCAGTAAAATTTCAGGATACAAAAATCCATACACAAAAATCTGTTGCTTTTAAGCCATGTCATTTACAACTGCATCAAAAAGAATAAAATACCTAGGAATAAATTCAAGGAGGTGAAAGACCTCCTTTGAGTGAAAAACGTTAAAGAATTAAGGGAGTTAGTCAAGTAAATATTTGGGAAAAGACTCACCAGGCAAAGGGATCAGTTATTGCAAAGGCCCTGAGGTCTGACCTTGCCCCATGTGTTAGAGGGCTTGGAAGAAGGTCACTGTGGCAGGAACTCAGTGAGTGGAGATAGCCATCCAGGCCAGGCAAGTAATGGGCCAGATCATGCATGGTCTTTGTCTAATGTAAGGAATTCTACTTTTGCTCTAAATGAGATGGGAAGGCATTGAGTGTGACAAAATCTGACTGATTTACCATAGTCTCTCTGTGTTGAATAGATCATGGGTGGGCAAGGATAGAAGCAGAGGTCCCAGATAGGAGGCTACTGTAGTAATCTATTATCCGAACTTCTTCACCCTGTTTCTTGGGAAAAATAACTAACTGCAAACACTGGTGAAAGAAATTGAAGAGACAAATAAATGGAAAAGTATTATGTGTTCCTGGATTAGAAGAGCATTGTTAAAATGTTCGTACTATTTAATCTACAGGAGCAATTCAATTCCTTACAAAATTCCAGTAGCGTTTTTCACAGAAATGAAACAAATAATCTTAAATATGTATCGAACCACAGAAGATCCCAAATAGCCAAAGCAATCTTGAGAAAGAGGAACAAAGCTAGAGGTATCATTTTCCTCGATTCCAAAATATATATTACAAAGTTACAGTAATCAAAGAAGTATGGTATTGGCAGAAAAAGAGACACACAGATCATTAAAATAGAATACCCAGAAACCTCTCCCCCATATATATATTAAACTAATTTATAACACAGGAGTCAAGGATACACAATAAGGAAAAGACAGTTTCTTCAATAAATGGTGTTGGGAAAGCAGGAGAACCATATACAAATGAATGAAACTGAACCCTTGTCTTGGACCATACACAAAAATGAACTAAAACTGAATTAAAAACTTGAACATGAAACCTGAAGCCATAAAACTCATATTAGAAAACACTGGTGCTAAGATTTTTGACATAAGTCTTGGTGATGTTTTTTTGGAGGCTGCACCAGTAGCAGAGGCAATAAAAAAAAAAAAAAACAAAACAAGTGGGGCTACCTCAAACTAAACAGAAAAAGAAATCTGATTACAAAATGGCAGAGGAAATGAATGGACGTTTTTCCAAAGAAGACATACAGATGGCCAAGAGACTCATGAAAAGGTGCTCAACCACACTCACCATCAGATAAATGCAAATCTGAACCACATGGAAACATCACTTCAAACCCATTAGAATGGCTAGTATCAATTTGACTAGAAAGAATAAGCATTGGTGAGGACATAGGGAAAAGAGAACCCTCTTGCCTTGTTAGTGGGAATGTACATTTGTGCAGCTGTTACGGAAAACAGTATGGAGATTGCTTAAAAAATACGTATCTACCTAACATATGATCCAGTAATTCTACCTCTAGGTATTTATCTGAAGAAAACGAAAATATTAACTCAAAAAGATAGATGAAGTTCCACCTTCATTGCAGCATTATTTATAGTAGCTGAGATATTGAATACATACACACATCTTATAAGGATCTTATAAGATCAATAAAATCTGAGGCTTATAAGATTAATATACCAAGTATAACATGGTGACTATACTTGGTAACACTACATTGTATAATTGCAATTTGTTAAGAGTAGGATTTAAATATTCACACACATACATACAAAAGGTAAATATGTGAGGTGATGGATATGTTAATTAACTTAGTTGAGGGAATTATTCCACAATATACATATGCCAAATCATCACAGTGTACACTTTAAATATCTTACAATTTTATTTGTCAATTATACTTTAATAAAGCTGGGGCAAAAAAAGAACAATAAGAGCAAAAAATAAATAATGTAGTATTAGATTGTAACCCAAATTGTAAAACTAATGTGTATGGTGCCACAGGGACATACATCAATTATTGAATAAACAAACAAGTGGGAGAGAAGAGATAAATATTTCTTACAGAAGAAATCCAAGAGCGACCACTATCTTGATTTCTAACAGCATAGATTGTATAAGTACAGAAACAGGCAAAACTAAACAAAAACCAATGTATCATCTTTGTAGGTTTTTAAGCAAGACTATTACCTGTTGGGGTGTTAAGGGCACTCAGGTGAAACATGAGAAATGGAAGTAGAAGGGCTCTGAGTTTTCATCATCTCTGGTAGATTTTGTTTTCTTTTCTTCTAAAAATGCCTACAAACCTCTGACTTGTGAATTTAACTCCTATCCAACAGAACACTTTAGACTTTCCTCTTCCTTATAAATCTGATATTTTTGATCTGTCAGATTTATAAAATTGCAAACTGGGAAATGAATTAGTTATTTAAGACTTAATTCTTCTAATCACGGATGAAGGCTCCATATAAATCAAGTCCCATATGTGATGAGGTTTGCACAAAAAGCAGATGTCATTATAACAGGAAAATATTGGTAGTAACTCCTTGTCAGATTTGTCTCCACTCAGTCATCCCTTTCTATTTACCACGAACGGCCACTGCTTAGTCCTTGTGGGGACTTTCATGGAGAATTTTAAAGATCCAACAGAGCCGTTTACATTTGTTAAAAAGCGAAATCGTCCATCTTGGAAAAAGACCAGAATTCCATGAAGTTGACAAATGTGATGTTGGAAAAGTGTCTTTCGGGGAGTGTGAAGGACTTTGCTCTGAGAACTGCTTTTGAACCGCACACAAAAGCCATTGATAAAGGACAACCTGGCAGAAATAGCCCAGGTAACACAGAAAGAGGAGAAAGTCAACGTGTGGGCACTTCAGAACAGAAAAATGTGAATATCAGAGAGTCATGTGAGGACTTGGAGGTAGTTCGATGAAACTCTGGAACGTTTTTGCAAAATATTTATGACTGTAGTATTAGTCAACAGTGGAGTTTAGATTATTATCTGATGCGATCATGCAACAGTGTGCCTGAAAGTATATCCTATTGTAATTATTACCTGAAGTTAGCTAAATATAAAAATGTCAGCTTATATTATTAAGTGTTTCAAGGTTAAGTCTCAAATTAATTTCTTCCTTTCCCTACTATTTACTATAACATTTTGACCTATTTATATTATGTATTATACTGAAAGAGTGAGAAACTCTTCTTTGGACAAAATGATGCCATCCAGAAGCTTCACCAAGGAAATGAGGGTCTTAGGAGAGAAATATTGATTTAGTTGACAGGAAAAGAGAGTTTCCAGATCTGGGTAAAAGACTAAGATAACTGCAAAGCAAAACAAAGAGCTGGGGTGTGAAAGGCAGGTGCCAGGCACTGCGGAGAATGGAGTATTTTCATTTCCAGGAGGAGAGGATTCTTGCTTTAGAATGGCTGATCGCACTACCTTTGCTTTAAACTAGACATCTAACCTGGCCAAATTAAGAAAGTATTATACTGGAAAACCTATCTGAAAATTTATGGTAGGAAATGATGGGACTAAGAGGTTTCATTTTATAAGATCACACTTTTCTAGTTAGCCCTGTTGCACATGATATATTTTTAAAAATTTGCACGGCATTTGTAAGAGTTGCAGGTTTCTTTTCTTTGGCAATTTATTTGCCACATGGAATTAAAGATTACAAAAGAATCTGATTCAAAGGGCCCCTTAAGCCATTTCAAAATATTTCTGGGGAGTCCCTCTGGCTCCTGCTACAAGTATCTATGGCAGCATTTCTGAAAATATGTTCTTTGAAATACTTACCCATCCAGACACTCCATGAAAAAAAGGATTGTGTGGTCAAAATAAGGCTAGGAACTTCTGTAAGCCCCATCTCCCTGAGATGCACAGTGAGCATTATGAAGGTTCTGCATCAAAGTCCAACCAGAAACAAAATTGAGACAGTTGAGCTATATCTAAAACTTACTACACCACATTTTTTTTTAGGCAGAATGGCCAATAAAATACTATCACACGGGGGTTCTGGGACCACACTTTTGGAAATAGACGTGAAATGCAAGATGGCTCCCCTATTCCAGACTTTTCCCAGCCTACAACACCCAATTCTTCCTGGCAGGCTGCTTTGGGAACTGGGTTTGTTCCGCTGCCCTCAAGGTACAATCAGTGACATTTTAGGTGACATCGTGTACCACAGTAGGCCTTTACTGTGCTGGTGGTAGCTGCAGAAATGAATAAGATCACAAGACAGCTCTTTCGTAGATAGCTATTATCTCCTTAGAATAAAGAATGTCTTTGGTTGAGTGGAATGTCAGTGAACCTTTAATTTCTGCTAGCTTGTTGGCTCTGAGTATTCTTCTGTTCCACAAACTACTATATTTGAGCTTCCTGCTTTTTCCCTCTATCATATCAGGCTGAAAAACGACCTCTGCCATCCTGCTGCTCCGGGGCTGATGGGCCACAGGAGATCCATTGTATATTCAAGAAGCTGTTGTTTCCCATTCCCCACCCAGGTAAGAAGTCGCTCTCGGTTTCCTAGGAGGAGTGATAATTACCCTCCTTAGTAAGGAGGTTGGAGACTAGAGGTCAGTCATGGCAGTGATGGGTCTTTATACCTCTATGGGGAGTAAAATCCTCCCAGATGAGGTAGTGCTCAGGGAGGAGGAGAAAGAGAAAGTAGATGAAGCAGGAACAGTGTCAAATGAGGTGAGAGGTTAACTATTTCCTGTAAAATGAAAATAGCGGACCTTGTGGTTTTTGCTGTCAACTCTTAAAAAAATAAAAACAAACAAAAAAATGAGAATAGCCTATTTTTTTCTTGGTCATAAAGCTCGAAGATACTCAGCAAAAAATCAAAGCTATCAAAAAATAACCTAAGGAAAATAAAAACCATTCAGGAATAACCACTATAAACATTTGGTGAATAATGTTCCAGATACATTGTTCATTATATATTTATACTCTTCCACACATAGAATGCATATGTTCCCGGTTTATCCAATATGGGAATGAGAAGACACATGGGCTGGGGCACCTATGGCCACAGACATTTCTCCTCCAAGGTGGTCTTTATTCACTAAGCCTGAACAAAGGCTGAGAATCCTTACGGATACTACCAGGGGATGGGAGTGGTAATTCCGACTATACATTTATAATTGTTGCTTTTAAAACTTATGCATGTACTATGAATTCATCCCTTCTTTCATTCATCCATGTGTACATATTGGAACAAACTAAGTGACATTATACCCACCATTATCAGCCCCCAGCGCACTCCTCCTTGCAACCAACACCTGTTTGTTGACATCTGTTTGTTGTATGGCTTCTCTGGATACATAATCATGTATGCCTCTGGTTTATACCTTTCATGAATCTCTTGTCTCAGTTTACTAGACCTTGTGAATGATGGAAACAATATCTCAAAAAGGTATTAGAGATTTGCATCCCCTTTCTTTGTATGTAATGATGACAACAATTATAGCTGTTCTGTAGAAGATAGCATGACAAGTCAAAGTGAGATATCTACATTATTCCATAGGTTCTATGAGGTGCTGCTATGGTCCTCATTATACAGATAATATAGTGGCTATAACAATACATATTATTATTACATATACTAATATATAATAAATTATACATGTATTAATATACCAATAATTTATATTTAACACATTATGGTGTATATATATAACCATCAAACAATAAGGGGTCATGCACTTAGCCCAAGGTTACATGATTAGCTGTGCTCTGAACCCTGGAGTCAGATAAAACTGGGTTCAAACTCCAGCTCTGCCACTTACAAATTGTTGGTTCCTTGGACTCTCTATGCCTCAGGTTCTTCACCCTTATAATGAGAATAGTAATGATGCCTGCACTTCACAGAGTTATTTTGAGAATTTAAAGAGAACACATGCTAAATGGAGATATAACATAAGTCTGTAGAAATTATTGGAATTGAGCTGTGTGTGTGCTTGGTGGGGATGGGAGGGAGGAGAGAGAAAGGGAGAGGGAAGGAGGAAGCGAGGGAGACGGAGGGAGGGAAGGAATGAATGAGAATATTCAATAGTGTGGCCTGTCCTGCTCTCTCCTCCAAGCAAGAAAGGCCTGCCCCAGAATGAACATGAAGCAGGAGAAAAAGTGCTGTTGCCTCCATCACATTCTGTTCCCAGGCGTCTCTCAGGCTTGAGGCAGCTGCCAAAATAAGTGTGATTCTAATGTTAAAAGGTTCACATTCTCCGTACATCAAGTTCCTAAAACACTCAATTACTTCATCATGCTCTCAGGCCAAAAAAGCAACAGTCTGTTCCAATATTGTGAGGAAAAACTGGCCACCCTGGGCACATGGAAAGAGAAGATGGTGGCCCCACTCAGGGGGCCTTCATGAGGATTTGCAAGGCTGATGTGGACCCTACTCAATTTTTGCCTGATGAGCCATCTTCAGTACCAAAGGTTCACATGAGTAGTCATTCCACTAAAAGTTAAACAGTAGAGCCAGGATGCCAACCATGCAATGTGCTGAGGTCTGATCAAATATTTATGATTCCTTCTGAAGAAACTCCAGCTGGGAGCAAAGCAGGAAGGAGGAGACATACCAGCCCCAGCGCGGTCGACTTCTGACCCAAAGATGTGTTTCTCAGAACTGGTGAAGACACAGGTCCATTCCACACTCACAGTAAAATCTCACCTTCACATCCAGTCATTTATGATCCTGGATAACATGGTGTCAACCTACCCTACAGTTTGTCCCTCTGATATCTAGTAGATTTAGATCCTCTAGATCAGCAAGGCCAATTAACTGACTGGCCCACTTTTCCCCTTAACACAGCTTCTTCTTCCTCACTAATATTTGGTCATATTTTTCTTCCCTCTGCAAAGCAGTTTCTTTCCTCCTTACCAAGCTCAATCCTAATCACGCTGTAGAACCTAATTTGGGTTGGATGTCATGGTGAACTTTGCTGTAGTGCAGGCTTCACTCCCCGTTAGGTGCTGCCTAAATGCCAACCTGGGGCAGCCTTGTTGGCTTTTCCCACTATTTTGCTTTTTCACAGACCAGGACCACATTACCAATAGAACAACGAATAGAGAAAATCCATCCATCTTACCTTGTTGATAAAAGGCTATAAGCCAGAACTCATCTTTTCATGTTTCTTTCCCTGACCTTGTCACTTCTACCTAGGCAGATATAAAAAGCTCCCAGAATGTTTGGTGGTTGAGTAATTGGTTTTAAAAATGGCCTCTACCACTCCCTCACACTGCCCTCTATGTCTCCCCACCCCACCCCCCAAATTCTGTGGCTGAAAATCTCCCAGAGGTTAGTCATTTAGCGGGGAGTCCCATAGGGTAGTTAAGTAGGTTGGTCTATCATTAGTTTTGAGGATTAAAAGCTTATTTTGAGAATTTGCAACTTTTAAATGCTCCTCCCCCCAGGTTAATGACTGACATCTGGTGGGTGTGCTTTGTGGTCTGGGCTGGTTTCCTAGAATCTCTTTGTTTGGCCTGGCCTGGGTGTCCAAGGACTGCTTAGGGGAGTCTAAGGATGTTTTAGGGCTAAGGTCTAGATGATTCTTAGATTAAAACACATCTTAGTTGCGGAGAAGAAATATTTTAATTTATTCAATTTCTAAAACACTTGTTCTGTGTGCAATATCCTAATTAATTTATAGAAATTTTCAAGCTTGATCTTCATGAGAACTCTTCAAGGTAGGTAGTGTCATCCCATTATAAGATGAGGAAACAGATGCTTAAGAAGTTTCTGTCCCCAACGAGACCACACAACTCTAAATGACCAAGTGGGGGAGAGAAGCCATGCTTTTCTAATCACCTTTGACTAACTACATTGTTCCCTAAATAGGTCTTTGGGAAAGACTGTCTTAATGCATCAAGGTAGATATCAGGCCCTTATAATAAATTGTTTCCTTTTTATTGACTTGAAAGAAAATGCAACTGTGAATACTATACATTAATAGATTTTATGTGTAACTAATGGTTTGATGGACTGCTATGATGTCTAATATTATAGCAAACGATCATTAGATTTTCAGAAGAGGAAAATGTGCTTTATCACTTGAAAATGGAATCCTTCCTAAAAGGTAAAAGTAGATATTGAAGATTGATTTGAAGGGTCAGGGTTAACAAGCTCATTAATGGCTAGGTTAAAATCCAACCCAATCCTTCCCTTTTTGTTAGATAAATAAATCACTTAGCTAAGTGTTGTCCTTCATTGGTAGCCTGGGGCTTTTCTTGTACCATGGCAAGGATCCTGCCAAGTCCTATGCAGTAGAGAACAGGAATTAAGAACATGGGCTACAGAGACAGAGGTTAAAGCCTTGCTGTCCTCTTCACTGGCTGGGCAACCTTTGACTGCATTGTAGAACCTCTTTGTATCACAGCTTCCTTAACTAAGGAAAATGAAGATAAAATCTACTCTCAAAACTGCCAGGAGAACATGAGAGAAATCATGTACCCCGTGGGGTCCCATTGCAAGTAAATTCTCAAAAAAAAAAAAAAAGCTATTATCTTTTGAGCTAGAGGTCTGAAACTTTTTTGGTAAAGGGTCATCTAGCAAATATATTAGTCTTTGCAGGCCAGTAGTCTCTACTGAAATTACTCACATCTGTTCTTGTAGCCTGAAAGCTGCAACAGACAATATATGAGCAAATGGTTATGGATGCTTTCCAATAAACCTTTATTTATATAAGTGGGCTGCCAGCCAGATATGACCAGTGGGTCACAGTTTGTTGACCCCTGTTCTAATCTAAAGCAGGTAGGAATACACATTCCACCTTGATTTCCCTAGGATGGAAATAATGGCAATGACACCTATAACAGCTTGACAGAAGGCAGAGCTAATTTCTCTGCTCCCAGCTAAGAAAGAGACTGACTTGTACAGAGTTATGTGATCTCAAGTCAGGGTCCTTGATGGGAGATTTTAAAAGTACAAAGCCTCCCCAGAAAGGTGATGTGGCTCAGGACTCTGTATTTTCACGGGCGTTGCCAATGTGCAAGATCTTGCCTTGAATCAGTAAGCATTGAGTATTGCAGTCGCCTGGGGAAGAGCAATGAATGGGGGGTCTGACTACTTTATTTTTCCAAGCTTCACCTTCTCTGGAAGGAGGTGGGGGTATAAATCTGCCTCTGGGAACATACAGAGCCCTGAGGTGACCACTCCAAGTTTTGCTGGATCTTTCCTTTTAATATATCCAAATTCACCCGAGAGGTGAATTGAGCTCTACCTTCCCTGAGATCATGAGATTCCCAGAGGAAATCTCAATGTGAGCAAGATGCATGTCAGCTGTGGACGTGGCACACCAACGTGGCAACCCCCTCATGAAAACACTAACAAAATGCAATTTGCACCATGTTCCACAGTCCCCCACAAAGAGGTTGGTAAATTTTTTACAATGTGCCAAAGCAAAGTTGTTTTGGAATTCTTCACCTGTTATTAAAAAAAAAAAAATTGGTCTTTTCGGGGGCTTTTTGCTTGATTGTTGGTGCGAGCCATGCTTTTAATTTACATTTCACACCGCTATGCTTTGCATATGCTCTTCCCTTTACATTGGATGTTAAGGTACATATAGTAAAGCCCTTGTCACCCAATTTACTGCTTTTTAACATATTGGACTTTAAATAAATGTTTATTTAATATTCACATTGGTTGGCTAGCATGTGATTTTGCTACTGGGGATGGTTGAAGTCAGGATTAAATTGCTACCTGAAAAGGAAAGAGGGCATGGCCCAGCTTCATTCTCTTGGTTTTTTTTTTTTTTTTTTTCATTCTCTTGGTTTTTAAGCTGGGGCAACATTACCATCATCTTGGATTAGTTTGGATCAGGCAAAGCAAGAAGATTTTCCCATCTATCTTTGCAGCCCATATAGATTCGAGGATTATTTGAGTCCTTCTCTCTGTTGCTGTGGAACTGTAGAATAATCCAGGAAGGAGTATAAACAAGATCTCTTTTATTTCCATTTCATAGGAATTAAATTTTAAAAAATGTATTTTTAAATCTCTTAGATCAAAACAGTTCTTTGATGCCCCAGTGATCCTCCTTCAAGTGAGGACAACAGCAATGTTAACCTAGCCACAGACTACTTAGCTTTAGAATTTTAACGGAGCAAATAAAACTGATTTATTAATAAAGTGTATTGTTGAAAGAGAATCTTTGTGGAATTTCAGACTGTGCAATGCATCCATTTTTATTGGCTTCACTTTGTTTTGCTTTCAGAGCTGTTTATAATGTTAGTTCACTGAAAATTCCTTTCCATATTGTCATTTGTCTTCCATCTCCAGAAAGCTTCCCATCCAGATTAAAAAAAACAGTCTTTCTTCTTTCTTCTCCACCTCCTTAAAATCAATTGGAAGTGGCATCTCCTGGGAATGGGTCCATCTCTTAACTGTGTCTGAAATTTCTCCTGCTCCTAGCAGGGGAAGAAAATGGAATTTCCTTTCAGAGATTTTGCTCCTCAAAAGAAGTAGACCTCAGGCAAATGCTCCCACCTTGTCACTCAGAAGTGATCTGCTTATGACATTTTTTCTTTTAGCAAAGATCACATAAAAGAGTTATCTTCATGGCTATGCAACCTGTGCAGTCACATGGGCCTGTGCTCAGAAGGACCCCAAGTATTTGGTTTGATGCTCTATACTGTCACCATCTTGAAAATCTGAATAGTCTTTGAACAAGGGGCTTAGTGTTCTCATTTTACACTAGGCCCTGCAAATGATGTAGCCTGTCCTGGTGAAAATTGACATGTCAGAGAACCGAATACTTTTTCCCAAAAACACTTCTTTCCTTGTGGAAACATCAAAGTTTTAAAAAATTTCCAAGTTCTTATGACAAGTTAGGTTCTATGCTGAGCATCATGTGTGAGTATTTCATTCCTAAACAATCCTGTAGATATAACTATGGCCTCCGTTTTTTTCCCCAGATGGGGAAATTAAGATTTAAAAAGAGTTGACAGTTTGCAGGTCACAGAGCTACTGAGGATTGAAGCTGGCTTTTTAACTTAGTTCTGCTTCTGAAAACCACTATGCTGCTTAACAGTTCATTGTCAATTTTCACTTTGAAATCAATGGTTCAAACTTTTAACTGAACTCACTTTTTTTCAGTCATAAGATCTGGACACTGGATCCAAGGGACTTTTTTCAGGTATAAGATTTGTGGACACTGGATCCAAGAGATCAAGCTGATAGATATTCTCCACCTCAACACTGATCCCCCATTTCCACCCATTCCTGGGTTATGAGGTACCTCCAGGCTAGAAGACTATTGCTTCTTCCACTTTCACAAAATTCTTAGACTTTAGGGACGTCTAGATGGCTCAGTGGTGGAGCATCTGCCTCCTTCCCACTCTGTCTTTGTTATTCCAGTGGAAGTGCCACACCCCAACCCCAGACAATCAACATCTTCTGTCTTGGGATACCATCCTCCCAAATGGTTTTATAATTGATTCAGGAATGGGCAAAGTTGTGGGAACCTCTGTGAAAGAGAAGTATTTTTTTCCTGCTGAGCTGAAAAATGTAAAGTTGGGGTTCCTTGGACTTTCAAATTCAATCAGAAACAAGAAACAAACAAACAAAAAAGAACCAAGAAAGAGAGAAAAGTGTATTCCTGATGCACTTGAGCTCCTTGATGCATGTCTGACATTCACTCCCTGGACAAGTTTATTTCATGACCCATGAAAATCCTCTTTTGCTTAAGTCACTTTGAGTTTAGTTTCTGTCACTTGCCCCAAAACGAGTGTTGGTTAATATAAGTAGCAACCTCATTTGTCAAGGAAAAACAAGGCTTTCCCAACATTCATGTGGAAGACTAATCTAGGAACCATTCATGTGACCTCATCATGACTTTCTTCTTTAATAGATAGGACTAAGTGTAAGCTCTGCTGTTGAGAGTCAGACATCGAAATAATCTGTTTTTCTTCCGTGATGTTTCTTTGCATAGTTCAATAACTGCTGTTACTTTTTTCTTCTCCAGTTGTAGTCAATGACTTGCTAGTTCTTGAGGAAAGGTATCCAACATGCTTGGTAATGGTCTCAACTGTCATGAGTCAGTTTTCCTGGTGCCTGGCAAAGGTCCCCACTCTATTGTAGGTGATCAGAAAAAATTGCTGAATGAAGGAAAGGCCTATCACAATTCTCCTTCTACTGCTGGAAGTATGATCATTGTCATTTATGGACTGAGCCAGTTCCCCATTTCAGTATCAATCTGCATTTGGACTGCGGACATGACAGCCTCTTTTAAACTGCCTGTCTCAACTGAATGAGGGGATAATCGGGAATTGCAATTGCTAATGGCATTTGGGGAATTTAAAACAAAATTACAAGAGTTTTTCTTCATTTCATATTTATCAGAAGAGACTTTTCCCAGGGTACTTCATTTTTCAGACTCCATCAAACAGAGAGATTCTCTTCTCAAAAATACATGCAGGACAATTTATAAAGTACATTTGGCTCTGACAGGGTTTCAGTGAGCAAACTTGTGCATGTGTCATTTTGGTGACTTTGCACATATTTTCATACGGGTCACGTGGCTAACTTTGTCAACCCCAGGAATAAAAGAGGGGGAACTCTACTCTCCTTCTTGCTAAGTGCAGTGCTGGCAGCCATCCAGCGAGTGCAGGGTGTGTGTACCATCAACCTGGATTATTTTTTGCTTTGGGATATCTAGACATCAGTTGTCTATATGTTTAAACCTGCAGGAGGACAGTCTATCCTTCACTTTGCTGTATGGATTTGAGCATTTAAAGAGAAAGGGAACTCTCCTAGATATTCCTAGGAAACAGCAGTCCATCTTTTTATGCTTCATAAATTCTCTCTGGTAAAAGTATCTTAACAAGATGATCTAAAATGATAGGTGATGGCTTGGAGTACAAGTCTGAGCTGGGAAGTTCAGCCCTATTATTTCCTCTCTGTTGTGACCTTGGCCAGGTACTTAGTGTCTTAGACTTGCAATTTTCCCTTCTGGAAAATGGGAATAATAATATCAATCTGGCTGAGTTGCTGTATAGATTACAGATATTCTAATACCACATTCGACACACAGGAGGTGCTCCATATACTCTGGGTTGTTTCCCTTGGGAGAGAGTGCCAAGTTCACGGATATCCATTCTCAAGCTCTGCCTTCTCTGGAATGAATGCAAGAGCATGGATTGGCAGTCAGAAAGCATGGATTCAAATCATAGCAGCACTCCTCATGGACAAATTTGCCAGCTTTTGCAAATAAAAATACAGAACACCTCATTTCAATGGAATTTCAGGTAAAAGAGAAATAATCTTTTAGTATAAGTATGTCCCATGCGGTATTTGGGACATACTAATCCTTAAAATCTATTTTTTGCTTATTTGAAACTCTCTGTTAATGAGGCATTCCATATTTTATCTGGCTATGTGACCTTCAACAACTCATGTGATATCTTCAATTTTATCACCTATAAGGATATTATTAACAGCAATTACAGAATACTTCTATACCATACAATTTTTCATTTTTACCCTTATAGAAAATTTATAAACTAATCTGTTAATCTTATTTTGTGCATGATTAAATGGAAACACGGAGACGTTAAGTTACTGACCCAGGTCCACAGAGCTAATAATAGTTGAACCAGGTTTTAAATCTAGAGGCATCCAGAGGCTTCACCATGCCCTAGTGCCTCTATAAACTAAATATGCCCATCAAATATGGACGTCATGTGTGAAAAGTAGATAATACATATGGGTGTAATCCTAACGAATCTGAGGTTCCCACATAGCTCAGTCTCGTGGAATCAAACTCGAAGAAGCATGGTTCAACTGCCAAAAAGAATTTTTTAAATTTCCATTAAAGAGAGCCCAAATATTTGAGCAACACTTATCAAAATCCTCTTCCCTTTCCTGCCACTTCACTCACAGTCTGCAAACTCCTAAGGGACTTCTCAGCATTTCCTGAAGAAAAATTCTCCAGCCCTTGCCTGTGACTTATTTTTCCTCTTCTCTCCCACCCCCCATCTTCTCTTTCTCAGCCCTTTATTATGTAGATTCACTTGGCCTCTCTCCTAGAAAAGAGAGTCCATATTCTTTAGAAGAAAGGAGGAAGAAAATTGGACTGGCAATTTCACAATTTACTCTGGCAGGCTGGGGAAATGCTCAAGTTCATGTACATTCCCGTGTTAATAATTTCTTGTTCTTTTACACTAGGTACTCATTAAATGTTAATTTACTTCTGCCTTCCTTTGCTCTTGCCCACGTTTGGCCCACTATTCTGGGAGGTTGCTCCCATGGTTTCATGTCCTCTTCTGCACATGGCCTGACAGGTACCTAAGGCTCTTGGATGCAGACTGGGATTGAGGCCCGTGGGTATTTCCTGAGATTACCGGGTTTGACTGAATAGAAGCCTCAGAAGAAGACAGCTCAGAGAATAAAGGCATGTCTTAAGAGCATGTGTTTCTAGGGAACCAAGCAGCAACACAGAAGCACTGAGAAGTCCAAAAAGAAAAGAATGTCCTTCTCAAGTGCCAAGCCGTTGCAAGCTGAGGGTCCCTGTCTCTATAACTGGCTTCTAATTGTGATTGGGTTGTTCTATATGATCCAAAGGTGGATATAGAAGAAATCTGTGTGTAGCTAACTGGCCAAGAGTGCTTCCCGACTTAGTTCAGTAACAAGGGCAACACTTAACAGGGATACCTGAGGTTTATGTATGTTCCAGGGACTGTGTAATCTAGAACACCCAGTAGAATTAATTTTTAGTTCACCTTAGCTTTTAATCCCAAGAAAAAAGAAGTTTCAAGTTCAAGTCTTGATAGTTCTTACCATTTTTCTTAAAGCAAGATCTAGAGCAAATACTTATTTGTCAAGGCGAACACAGAGATGAGCTTTTATACCACTTCTTTTAGAACTTCTACATGCTTTGAGGCAAATCTTTAGATCATTTCATTATTTCTCTATTCAAAGTTTGTCTTCTTCTGATGTGTAGATATTATAGTTAAAAAAAAATCTCCTTAACACATGGGAAATAATGACAGACCCCAGATAACTTAAAAAGGATATTACTCATTTTACTCTCAAAATCCCACGTTAGGGTTGTTCTTCTCTTATCATTTAGCAGCTGAGAAAATGGTGGCTCAGAGAAGTATAAACCATGCCTTGAGGTCCCATAGCTAAAAATGCTATCAGACTCAAAGCCTATGTTCTTCCAACTTAAAAAAAACAAAACAAAACAAAACAAAACAAAACAAAAAAGACACTTTATCCATTTATTCATGGAGAGGGAGGCCAAGACATAGGTGGAGGTAGAAGCAGACTTGCTGCGAGGAGCCTGATGTGGGACTTGATCCCAGGACACCAGGATCACAACCTGAGCCAAAGGTAGACACTCAACTACTGAGCCATTTGGGCACCTCTGTTCTTCCTATTATGTAGAGAATGGTTCAAGACCCATCATGAAAGATGGGATAGACGTTTCTCCAAAGAAGATACATAAATGGCCACTAAGCACAAGAAAAGATGGTAGACATCACTAAATATCTAGAAATTCAAATCAAACTACATGAGACACTATTTTCCACCCATTAGGAGGATGAATAATAATAAAGAAACAGAACAACAGGTGTTGGTGAGGATGTATAAAGAATGGGTAGAAAGAACTTACTTTCTGAGGTAGAAAGAACCTAAACATCCCTTGATGGATGAGTGTCTAAATAAATAAGGCCTCGGTGTATAATGGAGTATTATTCACTTTAAAAAGGAAGGAAATTCTAACACCTGATACAACATGGAGGAACCTTGTAGACATTTGGCTAAGTGGAATGAGCCAATCACCAAAAACCAAACATGGTATTATTCTACTTAGATGAGGTAGCTGAAAGACAGTAAAATTCATAGAGACAAGGAGGAATGGTTGTTGCCAGGGGCTGGGGGTAGACAGGGTTGGGCGTTAGTGCTTAATGAGTACAGTTCCAGTTTGGAAGGATGCAAAAGTTCTGGGGGCAGCCCAGGTGGCTCAGTGGTTTAGCGCAGGCTTCAGCTCAGGCCCTGATCCTGGAGACCCGGGATTGAGTCCCATGTCAGGCTCCCTGCATGGAGCCTACTTCTCCCTTTGCCTGTGTCTCTGCCTCTCTCTCTCTGTCTGTGTCTCTCATGAATAAATAAATAAAATCTTAAAAAAAAAAAAAAAGAAAAAGTTCTGGAGATGAATGATGGGGATGGCCACACAACAATGTGAATGCACTAAAGCCACAAATACACACTTAATGGTTCAAATGGTAACTGTTATCTTATATACAACTTACCACACACGCCCCCCCACAAAAAAAGCACACATGTGTACATGCACACATATACAAAAGCTAAGAGGTTCCAGACCAAGATGTTCAGAGGGTATGGTTCTTGAGGACGGTGGATCTCAGTTTCAAAACACTCATTCCCCTGGCAAACCCAGTAAGATTGGAGTAGAGCTCAGGGATGCACATTTTTAACATGCTATACGGTGGCTGTGAAGCAGTAGTTCCATGAATGGACAACACAGTTTGAGGTAAACCCACTTTACAACAGAAAATTTAGACTCCCGACATTTCAGAACTAGTAATTGATCGATCTAGAATTTGTTCACAGACAATCTGACTTCAGAGTCAGCTCTCTAAAGCATCTCTGTGGGAAACCTAAGGGTATACATTTAAAGACTTCATTAGATGAAGTCTTCTGGTGTCCAAAATAAGAGATATGAACTGACAAATTGGGAAAGAGAAATTCTGAAATTCTGATGAATGTCACTGCAGATGAATGGTTCTCAAGTAGGGGTGATTTTTTTTGTCCCCCAGTGGAAATTTGGCAGAATCTGGAGACATTTTTTCATTGTCACAGCTGGGGCTGCTACTCGCCTCTTGTGGGTAGACATCAGGGATGCCACTAAATATCCTCTAAGGTACAGGACAGCTCCCCACAAGAAAAAAATTATCCAGCTCAAAATGTCAATATAGCGCTAAGTTGAGAAACTTCCATGTGTGTTATATATTTAGACCTTATTTATAGTTTCTTTTGACAGTTGAACTATGCTTCTCCAAATTTCAACTCTGTGAAACGAGCTGGATGGGAACCCCGAATGATTTCAATTTGACCTTCAGGCATGTTGGTATTAGTTTTGAAGACCATCTGATTTTGCCAGTCAAGTAGTGTCTGTTCAAAGCATGTTGCTGAAATTATTTGTTTTTTTCTTAATCCAGTTGTTTTTAGGATTTTTAACCCAGGAATCTCATGCAAATTGAGCAAAACATCAAGCATCCATTTCCCCATATCAATATATAAAATCCTCATGTTCAGTAACCTTGAATGTATCATGAAGTTTTCAAAATATACTATTTCATTTTGACTTGGCATGCTCCTTCTGCAGATTTCAATCTGCTTTTAGAGGTCTAACGATGACTTTGTAGCACTTGTGATACATGACAGCTTGTGTACTGATGTTCTCACCTTCCTTTCCCAAGCCCTTCGGGTCTACTTTGGAATACAAATTATCATTGAAGCTGAGCGTCCTACATGAAGTCAGGAGGTTTACTGGCTATTGATCAACAACTGTAATCTGAGCTCCCCCTGGAGACATCATCAAAGCTCTTCCCATGAAGTTGAACCATAGACCAGGGAGGAATGGGTTTAGCAATCCAAACTCTACCCACCCATCTCGGTCAGCAATACCCCCAATCAATCTTGACATCAGTAAAAGCAGAACCAAAAATCATGTGCATCCTGATACACTGCAAGAGGAAATCCATAGCCCTGCCCCTGAAGGATTCTTGCCAAAAATGAAATTTAACCAGAATCCACAAACGTCTCTAGTTCTAACAACTTACTTACAGGAAATTAGGGAGATAGAGAAACAAATACAATGAACACTGAGAGAAAATAATCAGCCAGCATGAGAATGTGGGAAATCCACCAAATGCAATGGACCTTGTTTGGATTCTGATTCACACAAACCAAGCGCAAAGGGACCTTTGAGACAAGAAGGAAAATTTGCCAGTGGTGATAATGGCATTGTGGTTATGTAAAAAATAAGTTCAGCACACCCATTGTTAGCAACAATGTTTTTCCAGACAGGAGATGCCACAGTATTATATCACATGTTCAAGATTAACTATGTTTTTGAACTGGGACAAAATAGCTCTCTCACACGCCCTTGGCAGGAACATTTCACAATGGGTTATCGTTCAGTCATAAAGTGCAGAGTGGATGATGACTGTCCAGCACAGAGAAGACAGGAAAATCCAAGTGTTCACAGCCTAAAGCACCTCAATAGAGCAAAAGCAGAATTTCAACACATTAACTTAGCCAAAAGAACACATGACATTCGGATGGCCTATGCTGAAGAGAGGAGAGCCGAAATGTAGTTGAGGGTACATGATTGAGTTGCTTCAGCCCAACTGTGTTAATGAAAACTGAAGATCCCTGAGATGTGCCAAAGAGCATCTTGCTGACTTGGGTCTCCATCGAGACAGTTTCACTGGGAAATTCCATGTTATTTTGCTTACAGATCTTTTTGGACAGTAAAACAGGACATAGGGAAGGCAACCAACCAGTGAATCAGTCAAGATTTAATGATTTTCAGTTAAAAAACTTGCCACTTAATTATATATAGGCATTAGTAATGCTTTTTTTTTTTTTTTTTTTTTTTAAGAGATACTCTTCTTTTGTTGCATTTGGGCCTGTGTAGGTTTAAAGGCACGGATAATGTCATTTTCATGCTCATTAGGGTTAAAACTATAAGCATGAGAACCTCTTCACTCTGTTGTGAGTTGGCCTGAAACCAAAGCACTGGTATGAAGGCATGGGGAGGAATAAAATTCAGGTAGAGGGTGAACCTGATAATGTGGGGGCAGGGTTGAGGCTGTAACTTCAGTATATGAACACACTTGTTCACAAGCAAGAGAAAGCTGGGCCCCACGTGGTGATTTTAGCCTTAATTCCGTGCAGTATAAGGACTGAAAGCTATTTGGAATGAATTAACTTATGTTTTTACTTCAAATAGACAAAACAATACCCTAATTTTCCTTTAGTCTGTCTTAAATTCTTCTCCAGTCTTCCTAACCAAGTCTATTCTAACGACTGGCTGTCTAAAGTGTGCTCTAAGAGAGAGGAGTAGGGATGGCTCAAAAGGAAAGAGTAATTCTAGCCCTGGCTCGGCAAAACTCCCACCTCAATTCTCTTGACTGCATTTTCATGATGTAGTAAGGAATTCTAGCTAAAAGTGAGGGCAGAGATTCAAAATGGTTTTCAAATTTCTTTTCTATACTGACAGAGTGAAAGGATAGGATAACCCCTCATCGGTGATAGAGGAGCTCATCTTCTGAGCTAAGTCTGAATTATTCACAAATACTAGGGACTCCTCCGTGGGGAAGATTTTCCTTCCCTCCCCACATTGGCACCAAGCTTGGCTATGTGACCTTCTCTGGCCAGTAAAATGTGACTGGAGGTGATGTGGCACTTCTGGTTGGAAGCTGAAGAGCCTGTGTGGAGTTTGCCACGTTGTCCTTTTTTTTTTTTTTTTTTTTTTTTTTCCTCTCATGAGGTCATGTTTCAGATAGAGGCTGTTCCCTGATTTTGTGTTCCAGAGTAAAGAAGCTGTGGAGCAGACGTGTAGTCAATCTGTGAGAGATAGGAAATAGGGGCGAATAATTTGCCTTTGTTGTCCTAAACCACTAAGACTGAAGGCTGTTGGCTGTTTTGTTTTCCTACAGCATCATCCATCCTATGCGGATATATACTCCCTGGGTGACAAACTGGAGTTGAGGTAGGGAAGCAGGCAGGATGGAAAATAGTTTGTCAGATGATTCTATGTTTGCCTCTGCTTCCAGACAGGTAAAGACTGTTTCATCGAGGTGATACTCTTCGCCACAAACCAGCAGTGAGAACATCACAGTCTCAAGCCTGTATCAAGCTTTGGCAGTATTGTATAGCTGCTTATTTATCTCCTGAGCCACAAACTTACCTTCTAAGGTACTGAGGATGTTATTATTGATGACAAATAAACAGTTCTTGGGGTTTGGTGTTAATTTATTTCCTCTTTTACGTTTTCTCATCTTGTGATTGCAGTTTAACAGCTTTTTTTCAAACATAAGATCGTTATCAGGCTTTGTGATCTCATGACTAAGTTGAACTGCTTTGCTCTGAAAACAAAACAACACAAGGAAGGCCAATAGCACGCTCTGAGTTCTTAAGCAGTTCTGGGGCCTTCCATCCGGTGCGGTAACATCACAACTGCTCTCACTGAACAGAAAAGGAAAAGACTCAGAAGTGTTAAGTACCTTGCCTAAAGTCTATCACCTAAAAAGCAGAAGAGCAGGGACATACCTATAGGCCAATGGAACTACCCATTACCTCAAAACACCCTTCACAGACCACTGTAGCACCATTTGCACATGCTTTTCAAATTATCTAAGTCAAAGAACTCCTTTGCAGTCCTGGGTTCCTCATGCCTGTCTTCTGCATCTATTATTTTCAAAGCATTTCAAACTGGACTCCGTGCCAGGCAGGATATGCTGGTTTATGTTGCAGTAACAACAATTGCTCCACATATCAGCGGCCTAACAGAACATGACTTTAAATGCCGCTCAGACTACATGACCAACATGAGTCTGCAGGGGCTCAGCTCCTTCTAGTCGCCTTGGGAGTCCAGCTGCTGTGTCTTACCTCACAATTTTGTGATGGCCATTATGGGAAGAAGGTAACACAGTCCATAATGCACAGGCTTTTAAAGTCTCCCACTGGAAATGTCACCCATCATTTCCATTTCACTGGTCAAAGCAAGACCTCTGTCCATGCCTACTTTCAAAGGCTTTGGGAAAACATAATTGTGTCATGTGCCTAGAATGAGGGGAGAAGTGGAATAATCATGAACATTTAAAAACTTTTGTGCCCTAGTAAATATCAAATGGTGTCTCATCATCATCTAAATGAATCCTTTCTTACTACAAGCATAGAGCAGCTACATAATTTAGAGTTATTGCTAGTGTTATTAAGACACCCCTGACACTCATGGATTGGAAACTATCAGACAATGGTGACTATCCAGATCACTCTGAGGTGCATTGTTCAGCACAGCTTAGGTTTTCCCAATCTTTTTAAAGTCTCCAAATCGAGAATTCATTCCTACACAAGTTAAAAGGTAACATTTCAGAGGTGGGAGTGAAATTCCTATTTCGTGCTTATCAGTGGGTCTTTCCTTCACTAACTTCCTCAATGCTGTGGTCTGAAAACACTGCCTGTTTGTAAACAGGTTCACTGTTTGGCCATTGCAGGTAAATGAAGGAAAAAGGCACACATTATAATTATGTCATTAATAATTAAAGCCAGATAAAATTGTATACATTTCACTAAATTACCTTTCTAGGCTTTGCAAATATTCTGAGGGCAGCTAATCTCTCCATTTTAATTAGATTGCACATCTTTTTCAAAGGCTACTGTCCTGATGTTTTAATATAAAAAGAACGTTCCTATTTAAGGCAGAAATCTGGAGAGCTGAGAATTAACATTCGCTGTTAACCTTTTCTTCAGGGGAATGATTTAACTTGAAGTGAGGAAGACCCTCTATATTTGAACCACATTTAGGAATTTTAAAATAGAATCATAGCAAATGATAGGCTGCATGTTTGCGACACAAAGTGTCTAAAATTACAACCCTTACCCTCTCTCTGTAGGTCCCCCTTAGCCCATTTCCCCCCAGTAAATTAACATTACTGAACATGTTCTTCATCCTACTTATTTTTCATTTCCTTTCTCCAAGAACTCAGAGATCTTTGTCTGTTGTATTCCTTTAGTTTCAATGCCAGGTAATGTGCCTGGTACCCAGTAGATGCTCAATAAGTATTGTTGGATGAATGAACCAATGATTGAATCACACAATGAAGGAGTATTTGTCACCTGAACATAAACCCTTCAAGGATAGGATCTTGATCTGTCTTTTCTTAATCCTGTCTGGCACCAAGAATCCCACTGGACATAAGCAGGCTCTCAAATATTAGTTAAATCGAGGCAGTGATGGAATCTGAGAAAACAGATGTTGGCCAGGGATTTAGACAGCTGGCAAGGCGAGTTGACCGCACATTAATATGTATTCATACTGAGTAGTGGAAGTTGTAGGATATAGGACAAATTTTGCTGACTAGGCACCAGCTTTGCTCAGTGACTTTCTCCGTCCGGTTAGCTATGTTTGCCATAGCTCAGTACTCACACATATGCTCAGACAAGGCTGGACCACTCTTCAGCCATGCATTTGGTCAGTCAACCCTTATTTTTCCTACAGGCCTTAGCTTGGACACCACTTTTGATAGCTCATAGAAACTCACAAAAGAAGTATTACTGAATGTGTTAAATCATGTGGTCCAGGCCCTAAAGCCTTGGATTATCCTTAACATCACTCTCTTTTTGATATCCTGTGTGAAATCCACTAGCAAATGCTGTCAAATCACTCCGAAACATACCTAGAACATGACCTTGCCCTCCAAACTTCACAGCCACCTTCATCCCCTAGTGGGGGATATTGCAGTTAACTCCCTAACTGGACCTATTGGTTCAGCCACTTGCTGCCTCCTACAGTGTTTGTGTAATTCAACAGGCAGACTGATTCTTTCACATGGTAAACTGGATCCACATTCTTCTTCTTTTCGAGACCCACCAGTGTCTTCTCAACTTGGAACACACACGGGTGTTCTCACAGTGATCCACAGCCTTACCCGTATGATACATCCCCACTTCTAATAGTCCATCCACTTTCCTTCTTGTGCACTGAGCCCAAGCCATAGGACCCTCTTTGTAGTTCCTCAAACCACCAAGCACAATCCCCCTTGGATGGCTTTGTGCTGGCTCTCTCAACTAGAAATGTTTTCCTCCAAGATACTTTCAGGACTTGTTTTCACTCTCTTTTGATCTGAGCTCAAAAGGAACTTTATCAGAGCAACCTTCCTCGAGCACCCTATCTAAAATAGCATTCACATGCCCATCCCTTAACCCAAACTCTCCTCTTGACACATATTTATGTGCTTATTGCTGTCTTTTCTCTCCTCTAGAACATGAACTCCAAATGACCTCAATCTTCCCAATGCTTTATGCCTTATGGAGAGTCTAAATTCAGGAGGTATTTGTTGAATCGACTTGTTTAATTAGAATCAATGAACACAGGAAAAAAATTTTTTTAACCTGAAGCTTTGTCTAGATTGTACAAATACTACTATCTGGCAGGTGGGCTTTCTAAGGAAGAATCCAAACCATGTTAAGGGAAGTCAGATCCATGAAAATGCAACTTGGCAGGGACATTTTAAACCAATCTTTAATGGGTATTAAGAGAGGAGGCATACCTGAGCCTGTCTTCCACATGTAGGAATCCTCTGCATCATTTAGACTTTAAGATGACACTGAAATTTAGAATCTCTTCCAAATAAAACATTTCTTAGAAAAACAGAGGGTTGAGAAGCTCCCTTGGGAAGCCTATAGATAGCACATCGTGCTGGTCAAACATCTATAGACCGCTGGTTTGAATTCTAGTCATGCCTTTTCCTGGCTGTAAGGCCATGCATTGAACATTCTGTTTTTACAAGTCAGTTCCCTCACCTCTAAAATAAGAATAGGAATGATTCCCGATAGGCGAGAATAAAGGAGATGACCTATATGCTTAGCATAGTGGCTGGCACCAAGTGAGAACCAAATGTGAGCTGCTACTATTAACACTGCTCTGCTCATCACATCTGTTACATGGTACCAGCCACACTTCAATTATATACTCAATGTGGAGAGAAGGAGGCTTTCTTTATGACTTAAAAAATGTCTTTATTCAGGCATTTACCCCGAAGCAAACTCAAAACACTTTAACAGCTCTCTTGCTGGGTCTAGGCATGTGGCCATTTGTGGGGGCGGCGGAGGGAAGGTCAAGGTCAGCCCAGCCCAGGAGAGGCACATGGTTGTAGATGCTCTATACATATCCACTAAAAACAATGTCAGAATGAATTTCACCAAGTAAGAATGGAGCCTGCTTTTAAATGGCCAGATACAGAGAGATTGCGGCACAGAATTGTCAGAAATCACAACAATTAAAGCTTTTGTGTCCCCTTTATAAGAAAAATAAAATGAAGTTTTGAAAAATCCATTTGTGCTTGTATATATAAATCTAAGTAAGTGGTTTATGTTCTTGCAGATGAATTGATGGCTCACGTGTGCATTTTTAGTTTGACCAATCGGAGCTCTGAACCACATCATCGTGAGCAACAAACAGGGGGAGGATTGAAAAAATTTTTTAAATTCTTGGAGCAAATCATGCTCAGGCCAGGGTTTTAAACCAGATGCCAAGTAAGTCTCCCTTCAGCTATAAAATTGTTATAATGACCTGTAAGATCATAACTCCTATTGGTCTGATCCTTATCAAAGACATTCTATTTAATTACCCACTTCTTCAGTTTCTAAATTCCCATTTAGATGGGAGCCTTCACTGTTAATTTCAAATTGTCTTTCTTTTTATTTATTTTGAGATAGCTATAGATTCACCTGTGGTTGTAAGAAATATCAGAAAGTCCTTACACTTAGCTCAGATTTCCTTAGTTCTACTTGTACCTGTATGTGTATACCTGTTTGTGTGTATTAAAGTTCTAGAGCAGGTTCATTTATCATGTACCCCAGCAGTCAAAGTCCTGAATGGTTCCAACATGGCAAGGATCCTTCCTGTTGCCCTATTATAGCTACCACACCCCCCGCCCCCGTCCTGTGTCCCCGCCTCTCACTGGAGTGCCTAACTCCTCACAATCTATCTCTCTATTTTTAAATTGTCACCATTTCAACAATGCTATATAAGTGGAGTCCTCTAGTAGGAATTCCTTGGGATCAAGTTTTATCACTCGGCATAATTCCCTGAAGATTCACCCATATTGTTGCTCCTATCAATCATTCATCCCTTTTGAATGCTGAGTAGTATTCCACAGTATGTATCACACAGTTGGTTTGTTCATTCAAACTGTTGAAGGTAATCCGATTTGATCCTAGTTTGGGCCTATTACAAATAAGACTGCTATGAACACTTATGTATCAGTTTTTGTGTTGACAGAGATTTGATTTTGGGGGGAGATAATGTACAGAATACAGTTATTGGGTTTTATGGTAGTTGCATGCTTGATAGATTTAGGAACTGAACGACTTTTTCAGCGTGGCTATACTGCTTTACATTCTCACCCACAATGCAATGTGTAAGTAATGTAGTTTCTCTGCATCATCAACAGAATTTGTTTTTATCATTTTTTTTCTTTCAGTCATTCTGATATCGGTGAAATCTGGTATCTAGATGCTTTGAAACTTCATTGTGGTTTTGATTTTAATTGGTAATTGTGTTGACCATCTTTCCATTGGCTTATTTGCTCTTATTTTGATAACGTATCTGTTTATATATTTTGCTCAAATTCTAATTTTATTTTTTTACTGTTGAGTTTTGAGAGCCCTTTATGTATGCTGGGTAATACTCTTTTGCTGGCTACGTACTTTACAAATACTTTCTCCTTGTCTGTAACTAGTCTTTCTCTTTACCTGGGCTTTCACAGAGCAGTAGTTCCTACTTTGATGAAGCATTTTATTAATCTTTCCTTGTATGGATCATGCTTTTGGTGTCAAGCTTAGGAAATCTTTGTTTAGTCCCCAGATCCTAAAGCTTTTCTCCTAGGTGATTTTCTAAAACTTTTATAGTTTTACATTTTAGATTAAGTGTATGATCCATTTTGAATTCATTTTTGAACAAAGTATTGTCCAACTGCTCTAGCACACGTTTGTGTTGAAAAGGCTTTCTTTCCTCTACTGAATTGGTTTTGCACCTTTGTCAAAGCTCAGTTGGGCATATTTGTGTGGGTCTCTGTCATCTATTCTGCTCCATTGCTCTGTGTGCCAATCCCTTCACCAATATCATACTTTTGTGATTAGTGAAGCTACTATGTAAGCCTTCATATCACGTGTTCAACTCCTTCCACTTTATGCTTTGTCAGGATGATTTTCACTCTTTTAGGGCCTGTGCTTCTCCATGTAAGTCTTAGAGTAAACTTATGTAGGTCTGTGAAAAACTTTGCTGGGATTTTGATGAGAATTACATTAAACATATCGATCAATTCGAGGGAGAATTGTATCATTATCATGTGCCTCTTCCAATCCATGAATAGGAAGGTAGGTCTCTTTATTTATTTAGGTCTTCTTTGATTTTACGCATCAGCTTTTTTTTGACTTTTAAACATACCAAGCCTATAGATGCTTTGATTTTCTCCGCAATATTGTATATACTATTTTGTTTTTAATTTCAGATTCTGCAGGTGTATTGTGAGTATATAGAAATGTGATTGATTTGTTTGTATTCATCTTGTATTTGGGGACCTTGCTGACTTCATTTATTAAACAAAATCTTGTTGAGACTATGTTCTGGTCACCCTGTCTCTGTACCACATAACTCTCTGGCAAAAGCCTGAGGCCTTTGGGGTCACTATTTTCTTTTGAAATGGGTTGAAGACCATAATCTGCTTCTTAATTCCTTTAGACCTTCAACAAGCCTCGAAGAGATACTGTCATAGAAGAGGTTCATTATCTGTTTTAAGAAATCTCTGATCTGTTTTAACTAACCTACTTTTCATGCAGAACAGATCAAGCTTAACGATGGAGAAATGATGTAAGGTCAGCATTTTATAGAGAGAATAATTCTAATTCTGGAAAGACTTGTCAAGAAACTCTGGGTTTACTAGCTTACAGAAAATTAAGTCGTCTGGAGACTTGAAACCCAAATTTAAGTCGCGAATGGTCTCGGAAGTAATAAAACATGAAGAAGCCATCTTCTCAAGAAAAGCTCAAAAGGTGCTTGCCAGCAACCAGTCCAAAATAGCTCAAGAGACCTGTTCCGAGGCATGTATCTTTCTTACAGTTTTTTTCCGATTGAAGAGTTTCCTTTAAGAAATTAAATAGGACGAAATCCTCAACTTCATTTTTTCCCCAGGTCCCTCATTTTGATTCAGAACCACATCTTTGTTTAAGGGTTTATGTAGATAAACCTCAATTTTGTCAATCTCAATTTTGTCTAAGAAGTAGGATCAACTTCTAATTTTCCATGTTAAATCCCATGCTCTACTTTCTCTTGCAGTATTCTCAAGATGACTGTACCAGGTTACATCCCATGCTGGGCCAGACATTCTCTGTAAACTGAATAACTGTCCCCATGTTATTTGCTCAGTAGTGCTACTGGCATAGTCTAAAACAGTTTATATTCAGCAAATTCAGTTGATTCATGTTATGGCATCAAATGCTGAAAAGAACAGAGGGATATCCCAGCAATGCTCATTGTGTGTGCCCTTTCCTACCCAGTTCTGTGAGGCACATGGAGGTCTCCTGGGATAGCCTGAGGCTTCTTTGGTGAGCCTTTGAGTCGAGCAAAATTAATCCACATGGTTACATTCTCATTGTCATTTCAAGGAGATCAGAAGGATTCTCCAAGCAGCAAGATCTATTACTGCAATGGCAGATGAAACTGGCACTATTTGTCATTAATTGTTAGAGAGTAACCAGAATAAAAAACATGGATGCCTTGGGTGAGAGGCACTGACAGGAAATGTAAGCAAATTTAACGGGGTGTAGGGCAGTAGAGAGCAGTGGGGACTGAGGAGAACCCACCATGCAACATTGCCTGGAGGCACCGAAAATCAGAACCAATTCTAAGGTATTAAATGGGACTGAAAAAACACAACAATTTGCTAAGTTTGTTTTCAAGACTGCTAATATAAAACCTCTGCATAGTCATTGAGACTCTGAAGAAAAAAAAATAGTCAGGATTGCAGATATTGTTCATCTGCAGGTCTGTCAAGATGACCAAATCTATGGCTAAAGAGTTGGTGAGTAGCTACTAGTTAGCCTCAAAAGATGGCTTAATGACAAGCTTTACCATGTATGGTACCCAAGCTTCTAGAACCATATCAGACATTGCATTAAAAAAATTGCCTTTTAATTCAAGCAAACAGACATTTATGAAAATTACTTTTCTGAGAAACATATTTATGTGCGTTATAAACAAGAACACTTTTTAACATTAAAAAATTTGAACTTTAAAAAATATGTAAAATGTTCAAGAAATGTAAACAGGAATTTTCATCTCATTTTCCATATGGTTATGTAAGCACCTTAAATATCAACACAGATCACAGACAAGCCCATTTACATTCATAAGAATTTTCTAAATAAGAAAAAATTAATTAAAAAATTGTTTCCAAAATTAAATGTTATTTTTTGGCAGCTAAAGTAACGCTTCTTGCAATCAGAAATTCTGAGGGATAATGTGCACTAAATCTAAGTAAAATATCCACATAATTGAAGTTTTTTTTTTCTTAAGCAGCAACTTTTAAATGTTTATATTTAACATTTGCAGTAAACATTTTTCTACAGGTCTCTACATTTTTGTGTCTGAAGATACAGAAGATGAAATTCGATTTTCTTGATGACTCATGTTAGTAATATATAAACATTCATAATTGTTCAGCATTTCCTTCACTACTTCCCTGCCTTTCTTTGCTGGCTGATTGTTTATAGGGGTTTATGCCTATTTTATCTTCCTTGAGCATCTTTACCAACTCTAGTATTATTATTTGCAATAGGCAAACTGAGAAATACTTGCTCGATAATACTAAATTATTATTGAATGAGATTTGAAGACACTACTCAGTGAAGAGGAGGTAGTTGTGATAGTTCCTTGATAATTGTTTTAGGCAATCCATTCCTTTAGTTTTTTGTTTTGTTTGTGGTTTTGTTATATTTTTGTGTTTGTTAGTTTTTTTTTTTTATCACAGATTAAATTCTAAGGTTGTGAGAACATGGATTTTCAGCAGCTTTTAAAAAGAAAATACTACTAGTGTGGTTTCCAGTTAAAGGAATCAACTTTTGCTTGTTAAGATAGGACAAAAATCTCTGCTTTTGTTTCTGGTCTCATGTATAAATACAAATATTTAAATGTGGTCAAAATTTAAAATTATGTAAATTTAGTCTTCTTAACCAAAACACTTACTTTTGTCTTACTTTGAATAAAAATGAAGTTCTTCTTAATAGAAAAAAACCAATGTATGCAGTATTAGTTTTTGGGCTTCTGTAAGAAGTTATCACAAACTGGGTGGTTTAAAATAATTAAATTTGTTTTCTGGAAGTCCAAGTTGGAGAGGTCATTGGGCTCAGTTCCTTCTGGAGACTCCATCTGTTCCATGCCTCACTCTGGGTTTTGGTGATTGTCAGCACTCCTCGACCTTTGGGTCTTCTCTACCCCTTCTTCACCTAGGTTGTGTATGTGTGTATGTGTGTGCCTGCGTGTGTCTGTGTGGGCACGCATGCATGCTCATCTGGGTGTCCACCCCCGTCTTCTTCTAAGGACACCAATCATTGGATTTGGGGTTCACCCTAATCCAGTCTGTCTTCATTTTTAACTTGATTATATCTGTGAAGACACTATTTCACAGATACTAGGAGTCAGGACCTTGAACATAGCTTTCTTAAGAGGGGAGAATACAATTCAACACATCATTTCTATGTATGTATGAGCTGTTTCATATGTACTTTAGAATGTACAATGTATAATTACATAAAAGTGCAAACTTTCTCAATAATTTTACAGATATGGAGGAGATAATCAACTGCAAATCGATTGTTAAATGGCACCATCTTACCAAATTAAAGTTTTAATGTCCTACGTGGAAAAAGCATGTAACCTTTCAAGTCAAAGAATGAAGTTCCAACACCAGGAAGCTCTCTATTCTGGTCACTCTATCTTGATTTTAAGTGAACATTCTAATTAGAACCGACCCTCATAATTACCTTTATATTAATAGCATTATAAGGTAAATGTTCTTCTATCTGGGTTTTATCTCTCTGCTATAAATTGCATTGTTACTTTATATCATGCCCCTTGCATTATCAATTATTAGATACGCTTTTAGACCGAATTGGGGCCATGAGTAATTGTAGAGGCATCTGATAGATGGGAGAAATTTTCCCTTCCTTTGCAAGACTGGATCTCTATAATTTGGCTGTGAAAACATTGATGTAAGACAACCCTAAATTCATTCCTGGTAGGTTTTGGAATGTCATTGCAAAAAGCTATTGAACAGGTAAAGGAATTCCTAACAGAGGAGTCTGATTTTTAGGTTTTTTTTTTTTAGCTGATATCTTGCTAAGAACAAAGTATATTTATGCTGATGAACACGGGGTGTTTCCATCTCTAGGTGATAACGTCTACAATTCTTTGATAGCCACCATCAAACAAAGGAAAAGTTTACATCTTAAAGGAGCAGACTTTTAAAAGTGACAAAAAAAAAAAAAAATTCAACATCGATTGCTGACCTCCCAGGGCAAAGCATTTCAGACACTGCCATCACTGGATTCACCCAGAAATCCAGCGTAATTCATTTTCACTCTTTATACTGGTCTGATTTATGTCTGAAGATAGTTTTTACGGGTATCATGTTGCCTTTCTCATAAGCCTTTTTAATGTGCACCATTATCTAATGGTAATGGTGTAATGGGCCTGCATCTTCTGAACGATACAAAAGTGTATATTGCCACAAAACACTCTGAAGACTTTGTGTGTGGAGGGAAGCTCTGCTGGATGCTACTAAGGGTATGAAAGCTGACTAAAAAACGTCAGAAATATAAGTTATTGTTCCAGTTCACTTGAAACCCTAGAATATGTTCCCCTAGTCACCTTATTAATGGAGATATATTATCTCTCTGAGAATTTCCTGTCAAACTCTGTTAAGTAAATAAAGGCTCGGTGAACTATCAGAAACAGGGCTAACAAATGGAGTGAAGGCCTCCCCTTGAAAGAAGAGAGCCAGCTGTTTACTGTGCTAATTCGAAGCAAAATGAAAATGTATGTTTTTCATCTTAGTGGAATATAATTTTCAAACACAGATTGAAAATTGGCTTTGGAAAGGGCTTTTTTTTTTTTAACTTTTTTTTTTTTAAGGGATTATTAGTGGTCTGGCTTTTGTGTGACAAATGTGACCAGGGCCTGACAAAAGACAAATGCCTGGTTGAGCCTTGCATATTGCCTCTAAAATTGAACTCCAACCACAAAGTGATGTTTGAATCATTTAGCTGAGTTAGTCTGAATGTGTCAAGATCAGAATAGACTCGAATTTTCTTTCTAGTCTGGGATTCATAATTGTCAGTACCAAGGACTAGGCAGGACATAGGAAGATTGGTACAGATGAGCAAAGCCACCCAGCTCTCTGGTTCTAGTGGGGCTGCGTAGGTCTTAGCCACACTTTGTCACTCTGGGAATCCAACATGTACTTGGTATGTCATACTGTAGGTCAGTGGTTCTAAACTGGGCGTAATTTTTTTATTCTTTCAAGGGACACTTGGCAATGTCTGGATATATTTTGGTGGTCACAGCTAGTGGGGGGTTGCTAAAGGTATCTAGTGGCTTTAGACCAGAGAGGCTGCCACACATCCTTCAAAGCACAAGACAGTCCCTACAACCAAGTAGGGTTGGGCCCCAAATACCGGGAAGGCCAAGGGTGAGAAAACTTACAGTAGAGCAGTGGTTCTCAGGACCCTCCAGAAAGCTCAGAAGGAATTTGAGGGCCAAGCTCAATAAAGTAGTGAGGGCCTATTCCTTTGTATTTTTTTTTTAACAAAATTTTCAGGTGACTCCCACCAAAGTTTGAGAAGCACTGCTACAGGGCATTAATAAGGTTTGAAAATTGGACGCAAACCATTATTCAAAACCTTTTTAGAATAGATCCCCTTCAATTGCTCTAGCTCTCTTGCACAGGGAAGAAAGAAATCATTGGACAGTAAGTGGTTCATCATCATTTCTCTAGGCCAGTATTTCTCAGTCTGTGGGCTATGAAGTTTCAAGGGCTGTGAGGATCCATGTAGGCAAGCATTGATAATACAGCAGAATGTTCTCTTACCATATGAGTGTTTTCCAAATTGTATAGATGATTTGATGAATAATATCTACATTCATTTAGAAGGGTTACCCAGATTTTTAAAAAATAGATGAATGATAATATATGCGTCATGTGCAGGCTCATGAAATATTGGGATATTCATTTTACAAGGCGTCTTCTGACTTGAAGATCACTTGCAGGTGATTAGGATTTTTTTTTTTAAGTTTTTTTTTAAACCAAATTATCAATGATAACACTTTCTTCTGGGATGCCATGTTTTCCCCACATACTACCTGGTTTAGAAGAATTTTTCTCCAAGCTTGGTTTTGCAAATAAATCACCTAGGAATCTTGCATCCTACAGATCCCCATTTGGTTAGCTTTGACTTGTGACTCTGCATCTGTGATGGGCTCCAAAGGAAACACAGATGCCCCTGGTCCTCAGACCACAATTTGAGTAGTGAGGATTCAGACATGGTTAGGTCTTGATAGTTTTACTACATTTCTTAAAATACTTCTAACTGGATCTCAGTAAGAGGAGGAAAAAAATATGTATTTACTCAATGAAATATCATAACTCACATTTAACTTGTATAAACCCTATAGAAATTCCCTCTACAGGAATCAATTTTTTTGGAACACAGGTTTACTTGACAATAAAAACACTGGAAAGAAATTCAGGTGACAACAAATTCCCATATAGAAGATATAGGTGATATAGATATATTGATATAGGTGGTGAGGGGGTGGGGCGCCTGGGTGGCTCAGTTGGTTAAACATCTGCCTTAGGCTTAGTTCATGATCCTAGGGTTCTGGGATCGAGTCCCACATCGGGATCCCTGCTCAGCAGGGAGTCTACTTTTCCCTCTCCCTCTGCCCCTCCCTCCCCTTGTATGTGCAAGCTCTCTCAAATAGATACATAAAATCTTAAAGAAAAAAGATTTTGACTGTGGGAAGGCTCTATGGAAGGGATACTTTGGATCTCCCTGAATATGAACTACATTTTATTCCTACTCAACTCTAGCATCATTACTTCTACTAGCATGGCCAGGGGGAAAAAAATCTACAACTTTATGACGAGCAAGTGGAATCACTGACATCACTTAGAGTTTCTCACACATCTTGATAAGTGCTCCTAAGTATTCTTCTCTGACTGTATGCAGCTATTATTTTAATATATAAACTTCAATACACTAGCAATTGTGACAGAACTTAGATTGAAATTAAATAGTTCTTATAAAAAAATACCCAATCAGGTGGATTTCTAGGACAATTCATTGGTTTTTCTTTCTTTTTTTAAAAAAAATTTTATTTATTTATTCATGAGAGACACACAGAGAGAGAGGCAGAGACACAGGCAGAGGGAGAAGCAGGCTCCATGCAGGAAGCCTGAAGTCCGATGTGGGACTCGATCCCAGGACTCCAGGATCATGCCCTGAGCCAAAGGCAGATGCTCAACCGCTGAGCTACCCAGGGATCACTGGTTTGTTTTTCTATAGTAGAAAGGAGACATTTATGCAAGATAATTAGCATTTAATAGATTCTCAGTACAGATTCTCAGATTAGTATTAGTTTAAATAAAACATCCTGGCCAAATTGGCATTTCCTCCTCTGGCTAGGACCTGGTACTAAAATCTGGCTAATAAAATAATTTAAAGCCTATATAAAAGAGTAGTGAATAATATACTGATGTTCACTCTACATGGACAGCTCGTTTTGAAAACGCTAAGATTCATTGTGCAAATCAGGTCTCCTCCTGTAAGGGTTCTACAGAATAGACCTCACCTAATTGGGAGGCAACAGTGACTCACTCTAGCAAGTGGGTATGAGGAGGAATAGGAGTTGAGGCTTTCTCAATTTTTGAAGGTAGAAATCTGATTTTTTGTGTGTGAAATCTCCTGATTTAAGTATAGAAAAGTAATTTCAAAAATTTTAAGTACCTGCATGGAAAAAAGAGACAATAATGGAAGTTGAATTTGGTTTCAGAGCCCCAGTTTACCATATTTGCTTTAAAGCAATGGCTCTCCAAGCATGGTTCCCAGACCGGTAACATTGACATCACCCAGGAACTTGTTAGAAATGCACATTCTCAGGCCCCACCCAGATCCTACTGAATCAAACTCTGGGGATTGGGTACAGCAATCTGTGTTTTAGAAGACTCTTTATATGGCTCATCTATAGGATCTGGTTTGACAAACATTGATCTAGAGATTTTTCCCATATACCTGATCAATTCCTTCTGCCATGAACCAGAACTTTCTGCCTCAATTTATTCCTTAGTGCTACAACTCCAGGAACTTTGAGGTATTGGCTTATTTTCTGCCATTCTAACTTTTAACTCCCGAGGGCCGGTCTGCACCTTTATTCCATTCACTTTACCCTGCTTCTTACCTGCCTAAATCTCTGGAAATCCTTTGGCCCTTTTAACATTAAGTTGAACCATAGGAAAGGTCTGTTTTGAAGGTCAAACCTTGTCAGTTCTGATGCAACATACTTAGTATTATCTTTTAGGATATACCTCTTTTCTACCCTGCATGTTCATTACCGCAAAGAGTCCCAAGCAGCTAACCCAGTAATGCTTATAAAATGTCTAGCGCAATGTTTGGCATGGGGTGAGCTCTCAGTAAATGTTAGCTATTTCTATTATCAGGTCTAAAATGCTAACAATCCAGCACTACAATGATTTTCTCTTTCAGGTGAATACCTGGAGGCTCAAGGAATTTAATTGTCGGAAACTCAGTCACAAAGCTAATAAGAGGCAAGGATAGGACTTGACATAATATATTTATGCTCCCCAATCCTGTAATTTACCACATTGCATGGTCTGTCGATCTGTCCTGGTGAGTGGCGCCCCTGGGTTTCCCATTTCTTGGGCGCTGCATTTTGACTGTTAGATCCCCTTGACCAGACCTTGCCCTGCTCTGCTAGCCCACAATGTACTTAACGGAAGTTCTGCTTCAAGGTTGTGGGCATGCTGGGGTAATGTCAGTTCTGAAAGATACCAGCTCTGAAAGATAGCAGTGATTCTGCTGGTGAAGAGAGGTGCAGGGGGAGGTAAGCCCGGCAGGAGAGAATCCCAGGGATTTGCTATCTCCTAGTTAGATTGGTGGAGCTGCTCAAGCAGATGCATCCCTGGCCACTAGCAGAACATTTGGGTCCCCAAAGCTGGTTACAAGAAATCCAGGAAGGGTAGGTTATTTCCTGTATGTGCACCAAGGGCATTGGTAGGAAAAGCCCCAGGTCAGAGGAGGTGACCAGCAGAGGGCAGCACGGCTGACTGCTCTGTCAGTGAAGCCCTTATCCAAAAACAACCGAGCCATCATGAAGGTTTCTGTCTACCTCTAACAGCAATTCTCAGCGAGGAGACAAGACCTAAGTGTTGACTAGGCTCTGCTGCAAAGCTCAATCCCCATGGGCTGTACCACTAGGAGGAGGTAGCTTTTTTCTAATCTTCTCAAAGATAGGGAATATGTTCATGCTGGTCCTGAGTCAAAGATCAGCAGGGATAGGAGAAGGAACAGGCTGAGATTTGGAGGACCCCATAGCAGACACAGAGCTGTATAGGACCTTTGAAGTTTAGGTAGCATTGAGGAATGATTAAACACGGTCACTTGTTTATTGAAAAGCACACAACATCTATTCAGTCACTTATCAGCACTTGAGAGCTTTTTAACATATTAATAGACTTTAGGTTTAGAGCAGTTTTAGGTTCATAAAAAAATTCAGCATAGAAATGAAGAGAGTGGTCATATGTGGTCTCCCATTCTCCTTCATGTCTCTCCCTCTCCAGGTTCCAGATCTTATATTAGGATGGGTCATGAGTAACAAGTGATGAACAAATATGGATACACTTTTATTAACTAAGGTCTAGGTTTTATGTTAGGTTTTATGCCTGTTGTTGTACATTCTGTGGGTTTCCACAAATGGCTAGTGACATATCTGCCATTACACTGTCATACAGAATAGTTTCATGGTCTTAAAAACCCCCTGTGTTCCCCTTATTCATTCCTTCTTCTATTCACTGACTGCTGATCTTTTTACGAGCTCCATAGTTTTACCTTTTCCAAAAAAGATAGACTTGAAATCATAGAACATGTAGCCTTTTCAAACTGGCATCTTTCATTTAGCAATATGCTTGTAAGTTTACTTCATGTTTTTTTTTTTCTTGGCTTAATAGTTCATTTTTAAAACATTGGGTGATATCCCATGACATTTTCAATTTGCAGAATCAGGGGGCTAGGTGCAGGCTAGGTGCCTGATATACTATCAGCCACACCTAAAATTTCCACCACCAATCTGATGTCCAGAGTTTTACATGGCAATTTTAAAACATAAGCGCATTTAAGTCTCATAAAATCCCAGGGGGAAATTGGGGATCACTTAAGTTAGTAAAGGTGCTTCAAAGACAGCATGTGGTAGAAACTGCATTTGAATTGGGGACTTTTATCCTAAGTTTTTCAGTCCTTTTAACATAAATACATATGCGTTGTATCAATACAATATGCACTGTCCTTGGGAGATCGTCATTTGGTGGGACAAGACCAGAAGGATTTGCACTCAGACTCAGGTTTCAGTTTCTTCACTCTCTGTGCACTTGCGTAAAATTCTTTTCCCCTGCCAATGGTCTCTTTCCCTATCATAAATATCCTTCAAAAATTGGGTCTGGTATACCATGCAGTTCAGATCCTGCCCTCAGTTTGCATTTGGCGCCAGAAAACCAAAGCCTAGTGTTTAAGTAAATGAGGTCCCCTTATCACATTCTATTCTGGCTCCAATGCCCATCCTTTGCTCACTGTGCCCCAGCACACCTCCTAGAAAAGACGCAGTTTCGGCTGGTAAACCAGACGCTGTCTTCTTTAATTTTCTATACTTAGCAGGTCCTCTGACATCTTGGCCAGATGGTTTGCTGTTGAGAAACTCAGGATGTCCAGTGAGCATTGTTGGCAAGACTTCTGAACTGGAGTTCAAGGTCAGAAGAGTAGGACAATGTATTTCCTCCTCTCCAAAATGCAACAACAGCTCACATGTTACACAGAACTTCTTGATTTTGGCTGTTACCCCCAGGGCCCAAATCCCTTCTCTAACTAGTTTACTTGATGCAACAATAATGTCAAATTTTTCCTACACAAGACTTTGAATTCTGTCTTCTGCTACTTAACATTCCCCGTGAAAAGAAAGAAGGTAAATTTACAGTAGAAAAGCCTGGCAGACACTCAATGTAGTGATTGAGTTATTGTCACTAGGAGTGGGACACAGGGGAACTCCAGACCTGGGAAAGGGGGCCCTAAGTAGAACAGGACATCGCTCCTGTGATTTTCTTGCTAAAGTGGCATTATCTCAATCTACTCATGAAAGGTCATTAGACAAACCCAAACGGAGGCACATTGTACCCAGCTACTGGCCTGTAATCCAAAAGGATCCAAGTCATGAAAGTCAAAGAAATGACTGCAAGCTAAAGACAAAAAAGAGACAAAGTATATTGCAATGTGATTCTGAACCAGGTTTTTCTTTCTTTCTTTCCTTTCCCTTTCCCTTTCCCTTTCCTTTCCCTTTCCTTTCCCTTTCCTTTCCCTTTCCTTTCCCTTTCCTTTCCCTTTCCTTTCCCTTTCCTTTCCCTTTCCTTTCCCTTTCCTTTCCCTTTCCTTTCCCTTTCCTTTCCCTTTCCTTTCCCTTTCCTTTCCCTTTCCTTTCCCTTTCCTTTCCCTTTCCTTTCCCTTTCCTTTCCCTTTCCTTTCCCTTTCTTTTCCTTTCCTTCTTTCCTTCTTTCCTTTCCTTCTTCTTTCCTTTCCTTTCCTTCTTCTTTCCTTTCCTTTCTTCCTTCTTTCCTTTCCTTTCTTCCTTCTTTCCTTTCCTTTCTTCCTTTCCTTTCCTTTCCTTTCTTCCTTTCCTTTCCTTTCCTTTCTTCCTTTCCTTTCCTTTCTTCCTTTCCTTTCCTTTCCTTTCTTCCTTTCCTTTCCTTTCCTTTCTTCCTTTCCTTTCCTTTCCTTTCTTCCTTTCCTTTCCTTTCCTTTCTTCCTTTCCTTTCCTTTCCTTTCTTCCTTTCCTTTCCTTTCTTCCTTTCCTTTCCTTTCCTTTCTTCCTTTCCTTTCCTTTCTTCCTTTCCTTTCCTTTCTTCCTTTCCTTTCCTTTCCTTTCTTCCTTTCCTTTCCTTTCCTTTCTTCCTTTCCTTTCCTTTCCTTTCTTCCTTTCCTTTCCTTTCCTTTTTTCCTTTCCTTTCCTTTCCTTTCTTCCTTTCCTTTCTTCCTTTCCTTTCCTTTCCTTTCCTTTCTTCCTTTCCTTTCTTCCTTTCCTTTCCTTTCCTTCCTTTCCTTTCCTTTCCTTTCTTCCTTTCCTTTCCTTTCTTCCTTTCCTTTCCTTTCTTCCTTTCCTTTCCTTTCTTCCTTTCCTTTCTTCCTTTCCTTTCTTCCTTTCTTTCTTTTCTTGAGTGGGGCGGGGGAGAGACGGGGAGAGACGGGGAGAGACGGGGAGAGACGGGGAGAGACGGGGAGAGACGGGGAGAGACGGGGAGAGACGGGGAGAGACGGGGAGGGAGGATCCTAAGCAGGCTCCATGGTGATCATGACTTGAGCCAAAAATCAAGAATCGGTTGCATAACCAACTGAACCACCCAGATGCCCCTGAACTGGATCATTTTGCTCTAAAATAGGCCAACTGGCAAAACCAGAATGGGATCTGAAGATTGAATCCATGGTGGTAATATAATCATGTTATTTTCTTGAGTTTGACTTTAGTACAGTAGTGACATCAAAGCATATTCTTATTTGTAGGAAATACTATTTCAAGTACTGGGGGTAACAGGGCCAGCCAATTAATGTTTTTAACGTTCTTGTACCTTTATTCTAAGTTGGGTTGTTTCAAAATTAAAAAAAAAAAAAAAAAAGAAAGATAGCTCCCAGTGGCTATGCTTATCCATAATGCCTCTGGTGGCTATGTCAGAACCTCTATAGTAGGATTCCACCCTCCCTTTGTCCATGGGTCCTCAAGCTGCTGCTCCTGTCCTCAGCTATTCTAAGGGAGAATGTTCCTAAACCTGTTCTGTGCTTCCGTCTACACTCAAAACTTCCCTTTGTCCCACTGCCCATTACCATCCTACCAGTCCAAATCCGAGGTCAAACTCATCTTTTAGCTAGCACGCTGGTTATAGCAGCCCTCTCCATTTATCTCATCAATTGGATTGTTAGCTTTTAGCAGCCAATTTAATATTTACCTGTATAAAGATATCTACTCCTTGCTAACTCAAATGGACTCTGTTGGGAAGCACTGCTTAATTGCAGATATTTTCATGAATATCTTCTTCATAGTACATGCTCAATAAACACTTGATCCCTGGTTCAATAATGCCTGCTCAGATGTTCATGGTTATAGAATAAAGACCTATTTAGGATTCATTTCTCCATGAAAAACTCAGCACTTCACTAATTCAAAGGATTTCTACTCTTCCTGGGCTTTACTGAAAATTTAAAACATGTGGCAATGAAGGTCCAAGAGCCAACTTTCTCAAGCCTAAGAAAAGCTCAGCTGTAAATATTTTCCAACAAACAACTTGATCTGGGTGTCCATCTGAGACTTCTCAGCCATCTTTCAACCCCCTTTTCTTGTTGGTTTTTATCTTAGTAACACTTGCATGGTAAAGTGTATTCAGCAAAAATAACCTGAGAACTAACAGAAATGAAGAACTGGGCCCACATGCTAGGTTCACAAGAACATTAAACCCAGCTATTTGCCATACAATAGGCAAATCATGCACACTCATGCCTGCCGCCTTATAAAGATTCTGGTCTTTGAAAGTTATCTTGTCTTTAAGCTACACATGGTCTTTGGTAGGAGGGAAATCGAGACAATAGAGGTAGGTGGTACCTGAAGGGTAGGGAAGTCCCCAGAGTCTAAGACACCTGCAAATAGGTCTCCTGGGCACACTGATTGCATAACTGCATGTCCAACTGCATTCTTATGCATGTAATTCCCCATTTTGTGTCTTCAAACTCTGCTTTGATAGAAGACAGAGAAAGTCTCTGGCACTTAGTGTATGTCTCTGTTTTTGTGGATGTACTCGCTCAACCCAATTTTGGAAATATGGCCTTCGGTGGCTCATTTTTGTATGATTGGTACATAATGATACTCATCAGTGGCTTATTGCTATGTAATCAAAATCACTCAAGATTTCAATGCTGCACTAATATTAACTTCAACCATTTACTATTTTAATGAAGTGAGTGTTGATATAAACATTTGCATACTTATTTGTCAATACAAACAGATTTGATGTTGAGTAATAAGGTCATTAAAAGTAATCACATATTTACGTTTTTAATCCCCATTTCCCTCCACCCCTTGCTCCAATTCCTCTCTTCCCACTGAACTAAATAAGTCAACAAGGTAGCATTGAAACTACAGTACAGGACCACGATGGGCTTTTCTATTATAACATCTATCACCATCATTTGAGAATCTGCTGGCAGGTGCCAACCACACAAAGGAAGGTTGCTTTCTCTGGTCAGAATCCTTCAAGGGCCTCAGAAGCCCAAGAGCTGAGCTGGAATTCATTTTGGGAGTTTGATGCACTAAGTCCCAGATGAGACCAAACAAACAATGAAAATCCCATAAACAGCCTTCACTGGGGTGGGTTAAGGCTACATCGCAAGCTGCAAATGTGCTTCCTGGACCAAGATCCTGCTAAATAAAGTCTCTTGCCCTCCTTCTCATGCCAGCCCCAATCTAAGCAATGGAGGTGTGGCTCTGGGAGAGGAAATGAACTGGGGTATTGGATGAAGCAGGAATCTGAGTCACTTTCTGGAAGCCTCAGTGCTGTTAGAGCCTGAAGGGATCCTTGAGAGCCCTTGACTAAAATCTATATTTTATACACCAAAAGTGAGAGGCTCAAAGAGGCAATGTGATTTGCCTAGTCCTACAGCACTCGGTGGTTCCTTAAAATTGCTCTTCAGAATGTTTTCCCCCTCAAACTAATACAAAGAACTCTGCCACTATTCAGAAATAGGATCAGTTGTCCTGAGTCATTTCAGCGTGTGTGTGTGTGTGTGTGTGTGCACATGTATACATATTCTGACTAGTATTCATTTCCACTCCACCCCCCACTACTCCCAATCACCTTTGGGTAATAGATATGGCAATCTATCCCTTCTGCATTGGCTATTGTCTTGGTGGGACTGTTCATCAAAACGCCCAGTTCTTCTTTCACTGAAGGTAAGCTTATTACCCTGGACCAATCTTTTTTTCTTTCCTTGGGATTTAGGTCCTAAACAGTTGAAGTGATTAGAGTGGATTCATCCCAAGGGAACTGTCTAGTAGAGATGGTCTCCTGGGTCCTGTTCCCTAGAACCCAGTCACTATTCTGGTTCTATCACTTTGTCTTGGATTTTATAGTACCCATATTATCTGTGGCAGATGCTGTGGATACACTAAGTCAGTGATTCTCACTGGGATTGATTTTATCCTCCCAGGGGTATCCAGCAATATCTGGATACATTTTAGTCATTATAACTGGGGAGATGGAGGCTGCTAGTACCAAGTGAGTAAAGGCCAGGGATGTTACTAAACATCCTTCAAAGCAAAGAACTTCCCTCAAAATAAAGAATTACCTGGCCCAAGAGTGTCTGTTTTGGCAAGGTCAGGAAATCCTGGGCTAACCCACTACCTATTTCCAATACCCCTCACATTCCTGCTTCCCTTTAGAGGATAAAAAAAATGTTCATGGTCTCAGCCTTCCTTATAACTAGAGAACAGGGATGCAAGTGATAGAGTTTTGGGCAGTGAGACACAAGCAATCTTTCTTTCTTTTCTTTCTTTCTTTCTTTCTTTCTTTCTTTCTCTCTTTCTCTCTTTCTCTCTTTCTCTCTTTCTCTCTTTCTCTCTTTCTCTCTTTCCATTTATTTATTCATGAGAGAGACACAGAGAAAGTCAGAGACATAGGCAGAGGGAGAGGCAGGCTCCATGTTGGGAGCTTGATGTGGGACTCGATCCCGGGACTCCAGGGTCACACCCTGTGCCTAAGGCAGAAGCTCAACCACTGAGCCACGCAGGCATCCCAGAATCTACTTTCTTAACATAAGTGACGGGCACAGCTGGTACCTTCCCTTCTTCCTCCTGCTTTGAAGGTAGATGAACTTTATTCTGCTGGCAGCCATTTGTGATCATCAGAGTAAAGCTGAGACTCCCAGCACCCAGTCCTTACTTTTTCTAGCCATCAAACCAATTCCAATGACTATCTCCTTTCAGACTTGTTGCTGTTCAGTAAAAATTGAAACCTCACTTGTTTAAGGCATTAAGAGTCTAGGATTCCTTTACTCACAGTTGAGAGCATTCCAATGGTTACTCCTCCTAACAAATGGTTTTTCTGCTTTTGTTAGCTAGAGTCCATTTTTCTATTTTTGCAAGAAACTAACTCTACCTAAGACAGTACACTAAACATGAACCTTTGTGGATCATGTATTATGGCCAGAATTGAGGTTTTTCTAATTATTCTTGACGCTGACCGAGATTTTGGCTCCATGTAGAAAGCCAATGCGGTCAACTCTTTGCTAGCATTCAGCAGTATTTTTGGATCTGTGCTTTGTGATAAGATTTGTGATAAAAATTACTTTCTGACTTTTAACTATAGGTCAGAAAATGTTTCTGCTTTTTAACTATAGGTCAGAAAAATCCTCCAAGCTAGAGAGTCAACTAGACATGTGTGCAGGGAAAGCTTTTCCAACTTGGGACTGGGGAGTAGAGCTGAGGAAGGATTTTCTATGCTTCTTTATGAAGTGACCCTGAAGATTCAACAGCAGGCCTTTAGGTAGGGAGGAAGATCTTTGTATTTGGGTGGAGTAGACAAAGCAGGTGCAGAATGACCCATGATCCTCCAACTGCCCATCCCTCTTTCTCCCAGCAGGTCTCCGATGAATGAGGGGTGAGGAAAGGGGCATCAGGGCACTAGCAATGATACTTCTGACTATAGCCAATCATTGCAGGACCTGCATATTTATTGCTGGTTTGAGTGGGGACGGTCAGAGAAGTAGAAGCATCTTGAGGCACTCTCCATTTAAGACCTGAACTGCCCTGGTCTCCTCACCCTGCAATGAGGGATCAGCCTTCCCATACTGCATGGCCTCTGTCCTCCACTTCAGATCTGCCCGTCAGAACAATGACCACTCTGGCCTCATGCCTCACTTTCAGCATGGTTCCTTTAGAAGCAGTGGATGATCATTCATTGGTTTCTTTACTCCCATCACTCACTGGGTCTTAATTGCTATAAACTCCACAGCTTCTCTTGATCAGAGTGACCAAGCTTAGTCAATTCTCAGAAGTGAAACATTTTCGGGAAGCAGTCTGTGTATGGTGGTTAGGAGCACAGTTTCTGCAGTGTACCTGAGTGCAAATGAAATGGAACTTTACCCCTCAATAATAATGGGAATAACAGCAGAAGCAGGGAATGTCAATAGGGATTGACCTTACACAACAGTGCTTAAGTGCTTTACAAATACTTTCACCCCTTTGCTTAACACCTTTGAGCTTCAGGTTACTGAGACCAAATGAGAGTAAGAAGACCCAATTTAGACTGTGACAAGGACAAATAGACAAAAAACACATCAGAAGGCCAGCCACCTAGGTAGTAGTCTTTTAGTGTTAACATGGAAGGCCAGAGGTCCTGACCAGTTGAGAGTGACCTGAAATTCTTATTTATAAGATACGTTCTCAAGCAAACCATTCAGTTTGGCATATTTTGACTTTTTAAGAGATCATCATCATAAGCTGAACTCTGGAATATCTCTTCTACACACTAACCACCAGCTAGCGTAGCTGGGATACAAAACCAAGACTGGACTACTGGGCCCTGTGGTGGCTTCTAGCTTCTTTCTTGCCCCTGGCAACCTGTAAATCTGATCTATGAGGCAGAATAGTTTCAATATATAGGATTGACGGGAGTGTTTGAAGGTTCATGATTCAGTATTTTCTTCCTTTGCTAAAGGAACAAACTTGCTAAAGCAAGTTCATAATTAGTCATTTGGAAGCTGTTTGGCAAAAACATCCATTCTAATGATTTGCAGTAGGTAAAGTTGGAAGGAAAGAGGGCAGTTGAGCTGGAATAAGATGACCAAGGGATAATGATGATGATCACTGATAACAGAAGATAGAAGTACTGACTATGTTGTGACAGAGTACAGAGTAGTACTCCTTCCATCTCAGCAAGACACACATCCTTGAGAGAATGACATTACCCAACTCTATGCAGTAAGTATCAGTCATTTGCCTGGGGTTCCAGCTAGGAATCAGCAAAGCTGGGTATGAACCTACATCATTTCCAAATCCACTTCCCAGAACCACCTAGCACAAAGCAGACAGGGCATCCTGCAGCTACTCTGTGCAACCCCACTACACAGGAGAGAAATTGCCTCCCTGGTCCAAAATAAACGAATGAGGCTTTGTGGCCTTCTAGAGTGTTCTTGCTGTTTAGAGCATCATGGGGAACCTGACTGGTCAGGAGCAGAGCTCTGAGAAGCCCTAACCAAAGATTCTTCAAGCAAAATAAAGAAACATTCATTTCACAGGTCCAGGGAATTAAAACCAAATTTTCATTTGATATTTGGAAAAAAAATAAAAAGCTGGCAAAATTCAGCCTATTTTTCTACCACTTTTTCTGATATACCATACACAAAGCCTCCAGGGGCCTCCTAGACCTGGAGATGCCCAAGGGTCTTTTCATGAGATACTCAGTATAAAGTGTATCCCAATGACCTCATGAAATGTTCTGGTATTTACCTCAACTCAGAAAAAACGATGGTCTCATAAGGGACAGGTTACAGCTGTTTGGCCTCTTTAGTGTGTGCTTTGCAGGATCTACAAGCATTCATAAACAACCCATCAGTCAGGTTCCGGCCAACCTCACCGGTGTGGATGCACTCAGCTGAACCTGTAAACCTCTCACTTCATTAGCCATACCTTTCTAGCCATTGTTTATTATTCCTTGAGATAAATGAAACTTTCCTCTTTCTTGCCAGGGCTGTTACAGAGAAACCTGGTCTTTTTTCTTTTTCTTTTTTGTCCTTGGTCAGGCTCAAGTTTAGAATTGGTTGGAACTTATAAAACAAAACAAAACTTTAAAATCAAGTCCAATTTACTATATGTGCCTTAGATTATTAAGTCAAGAATTTTTTTTTTTTTAAATGAAGAACTTACTAAATGAGATTCAAATAAAAAAAAAAAAAGCACTTCTAACCAGTGATAGAAGAATTTCTAGGAGAGACCTGCTGGTCATTAGACAAGGCAGTAGAGTCTTAGATAATCTTAAGAGAATTCATCAAGGTCTAACAGCTAACCCACAAATCTTTCTTTCTCCTGTCCCTCCATCTTGCCAGGCAGTAGCCATATTTATTAAGTAGGGCAACCATGGGTGGTTGTACAGGCTGTACACTGCACAATCTTTGTCAACAAAGCTGATTAATAAAGCTATAAAATTTTATTTTACATGAGACATAATTCACATTTTATGGGGGTAAGCAGGTTCTTAGTTTTTTGTAATCATACTTCTGAGACCCAGAGGACAGCTCTGGATCCTCTCTCCAGAAAAACATATGTTGATTATTGAGAGTTGTACAATTTAAAGGGGTTCATGGATCCCCAAATACAATCTGTGGACTCCAGTAAGACTATCGGTTTCTGGTAGAACCAGCTGAAAAGCCAAATCAGAATAAGAAGCTTGCTTGGTGAGCAAATATTCACATATTTAATGGTATCAGCCTAAGAAAACACAGTGTATCTACTCCATGCTGAGAATAGCTTTACTTTGGCGCAAGAAGGAGCCCAGTTATAGGGAGGCTCCCTCTCCTCCATAGGCAAAGCTGGGATGGGCAATGTCAGTGGTCAATGTCCAGATGCACATTTTTTTTCTTGGCTTTGATTTCAGATCAATACCAACCCAAACTCTGTTTCCTGCCTGACACATTCTTCCTTCAAATATGTTGATCTGTGTAAGCCTCACCGGCCAAGTGCCAGCTGGGTCTTCAAGAGGTCTGGCATATCTCTGCCCAGATATACTCTGTGTTTATCTTGCCTTTTAACCTCACATAGTGAGGTCTTATTTCCAAATTCTCCAAGGAGTTCCCTCTCTTTAGTTTTCTATTAGGCACTATACTGGATCCTGGACCTAACATTTATTTTATTCATTCTATGTGTTAAGTCCTCTGGCTATTATCTGACATACCTGGACTTGTTTTTAGCTCATTACCACATTTTGCCACAGGTACCAACTAGGATCATCAGTCCCATTTTACAGGTGAGCAAACTGAAACCTAGGATCCTGAAGTTAGTTGAGCAAAATTATACAGTCAAAGCTAGCTTGGAAAGTCAAATCTGGTCACTGGCATGTAACCTCTACGTAAAAGGAGGGCACACTTCTTCCTATCAGGTAGGAAGTATTTTAGCCTTTGCAAGTCATATGGTCTCTGTTGCAAGTACTCTGTTCTGCCATTGGCAGTGGGGAAGCAGGTGGAGATGGTGCTAAAAATGGCCACGGTCTTGTCCCATACATCTTTGTTTGCCATCCCTTTCTCTGCCATGCTTCGAGCTCCGTGCTTCAGGGTGTGCTCATCTCAGAGAACAAAAGCACAACTTGCACATATACAGTTTGGGAGTCTTTTAAAGCATCTCAGTTTCTAGTTAAAAAAAAAAAAGATGTCATAGTAAAATACCAATAAAGTCGTCATAGTAAAATACCAATAAAGTCATACTTAGAAAGTAATGTGCATTGCACTTGTTCTGGGATATTTTGCCTAAATTATGTGTTTGAAATTATGCAAGCCTTCCGGGACCTCCCTAGTCTTTATTTTCTGGAGATGTGGGTTTTAACTGAAATACAACAAACAGCTAAAATAAAGGGTTAGGAACATCAGGATTTCCCCAACTTCCCAGCATGCTTTGGTACTAGGGGAAAGCAACCACCTTTTTCAATATTCCTGTAGCATGCTAGGTCTGGGGAAACAATGGTTTGTTTATAGTAAATACCATTCATGCAATGGCTGATACAAGACATTGAGTAGCTAACAACAAAGATTGATGTGAAGGTTTCCAAATCACATTTACATTGGTTTTGCGTATTTTCCTGTTCACGCTTCACAAGCTCCATTCTTTGCCTGCCTGGAGAAGTTTGTCTTAAAGTTCAATTACAGATACCATGGTGACAGATAAAAGATTTGATTTGCAGCTTCTTGCTTATGTGTTGGCTTTCTCTGTTATCACAAGGTAGCCAAGGCAGAGGGTGAAGCGATAGAGAATAGAAAGGCCGAGTTGCTTGGAACCCAGCATGGACACATTAGAGTGATCCTTCACTCTCCTGGAAGGAAGACCAATGGTAGATGGGATAGCCTTGGAACCATCAGAATAGCGTGTATAATGTCCCAAGTCATGATATCCCGAAGTGGGAGATGTAAAGAACAGGAACAGTATTTAAAAACAGTTCACCTTTCTAGAACTGTTACTCCTCTACATCCCTGATATGGTCACAAAGGCTCTAACAAAATAGCAACAACAAAACAATGTTAACCACAAGAGCAACAGCCAACCTTTATGAACATTTCCAATGTGTGAAGCATCGCTCTTAAAACTGTGGAAGGTACTATCATTACCTCCATTCTGTAGAAGGAGGAACGGGTATTAGAGAGTTTATATTTTTCAAGGTTTCACAGATAGGAAGCCCAGAGATAATTACATTATACTGAGTCAAAGAATTACTGGTGTTTCTCTGTGGTACTCATAAATGCATAGGAGAGACTAGAGGTTTCCAGGTAAAAGCCAGACATAAAAAACTCAAAGGGATGTATAGGGGGCGGGGGAGGGTGGTTCTCCAAAGGTATATTTATTTTTCTCTTTTCCCTTTTTGTATTTCAGGTTCTACTTAATACTGTAGCTGTGACTAATATATATATTAAAAAAAAAAAAACAAAAACAGACTCACATTAAGAATACAAGAAGCCATTTCTACCATGGCTTCAAGTACTCCCAGGGTCAACCTGCAAGTGTTTGAGAAATGAAGGTCAAACCATCCCTTCCCAGCAAGGGAATAGTCAGACTCAAAGGCCAAGAGGGTCTGAAGCAATATTCAGATTGTCCAGCCACACAAACACAGCTCTAAGAGTGAAGAAGTAAACCAGGTTGACCTTTGAGGAATTTAGGGGGTTATGAATGTTTGGAGGTCAATAGACGTCAGAATGGAGTGTGGCCAGATGGTTCTGGAAAAGTAACCCTTTCTTGACTCTGAAATGTCCGCTTCCCCTCAATACTAACTTTTCCTCAACCTCTGACAGAGCAGTCTTGAAAGGCTGACAGTGTCTACACATCCTTGCTAAGTGTCTCATTAAAAGGTAAAAAAAAAAAAAAAAAAAAAAAAAAAAAAATCTGGTTTCTAAGTAACCCCCTTTGAATGTAGTCTATGTTCTTCATTTTGTTTTGAAAAATAAATGATTCAATAATGGCCAAAATATTTAAGTTTGAAAGCTAGATAATGAGAACACACAATAATCACTTCCCTCAACTTTTTTTTTTTTATTCCAGCAATAATTTCCTTGTCACTTGAATGTGACTCCCGATTGTCACAATGATTCTGAGACAATAATTCGGTGCTGCCTGATGGCACAAAGTGAAGTTGTGAAGCGGATGCCAAAACCATGTCAGTTCCACTTAGGAGAATGACAAAAGCTCAGGAGCAATCACACGAGTGTTTAGAGTGGGCCAGGCCGCCACACTGGCACACAGGTTAGTTCTGGCAAATTTGAAGAAACCTGACTGGTTGCCCCTCTCATCGCCTCATGAGGAGCGTCTATTTGCTAGACAAGCTGTCTAAGATGTCCAAACTCAGGCCTGCAGAAGGCAAGAAAGCCTGAAGGAGCACCCGAGGGAATCTCCCCACCCCGGGGTAAAGCCTCCCCATATTTTTAATAAAATAATTTCAGTTGTCTTAGCTGTTAAAGGACAAATCAAAAGACTACTTAGCTCTCTGTTTTTCACAGACAGAAAACCTAAGGCCTTGAGGCTGCCATTCTCCACTGGACGGCCATAGTGGTCATTCCCACTAAGCATTCACCCAACTTCAGAGGCTGCCCTAACACCCTACCGGCCGCGAAAGATTCAAGAAGGCAAGAGACAGAAATTTCTCTGCACTTATCTACAGTCCAAAATATTTTTTGTTACCTCAGCATATTGGTAATTACTTGTTTATGTCTACATCAATCAGACTATGAAATGAGGACTTCTGGGTCTCTCTTGTTTACTAATGAATCCCTACTATCACTCGCTCACTCATTTCTTTACTCATTCCATGAATGTTTTACGAGCATACCTTATTAGTTTCCCATTGCTGCTTGTAAGAAGTTCCCACCAATTCAGCAGCATAAAAAACACAAATTTATAAGTTTGCAGTTTTGGAAATCAGAATTCCAAAATCAGTCTCACCTGGCTTAAATCAAGGTGATGGCAGGGCTGCATTCCTTCTGGACGCTCCACCAAAGAATCCATTTCCTTACCTCATCCGAATTTCCAGAAGCTCCCTGTATTGCTTGGCTCTTGAACCCACAAAGCTGCAACGTTGGCTTTGCCTCCCATAGCTTGGCCTCCGAGGCGTCAGCCTCTCTCTTTATAAGGATGCCTGGGCCCACCTGGCTATAATTCAGTGTACGCTCCCCAATTCAAGAGCCTCACCTTAACAACACCTGCAAGGTCCCTCTGCCAGGCAAGGTAATGTATTTACAGGTTTTGAGAATTAGGATGTGGTCATCTCTGTGAGGTGGGGATAGGAGAAAATTCTTCCTCTTAGGATAACCTAGTGTGTGGCAGGCATGACACTAATGCTATAAAGAGCAAAATCACATGTAAGTCCTGTCCTGTTGAATTTATGGCCTCGTGGGGTTACTTCCCGAGAGAGGAAAAGTCATGAACAAAGGCTCTGGAGAGACTCCGAAGAGAACACGGCGACTTGGGGGACTGAGAGCAGGTCAGCAGAGGGTGGGGTGGGACACTTGCGGTAGGAAGCAGCGGAAGGTGCACCCCCAGGATTTTGCAGGTTTATAATGATGAGACAAGGGAAAGTCAGTGCAGATTTTTAAAGAGGAGTGTATATTTGTGTTACCTGGGAATGTGACTAGCTGCCTGGCTGACGACTGGATGAATAAAAGAAGATGGGCCCCTGGAACAGTGAGGGAACCATGGCAAAAGTCCAGGCAAGTGGCAGGAGTAGCATGAATCAGGGCATAAAACAAAGATGGAGAGGGGGTGAATGAATGGTTTAGAACAGGGATCAGCAAACAGCCTAATAGCCAAATCTGACCCACTTGTTTTTGTAAAATAAAGTCTTATTGGAACTATACCCACTTGCTTATATTACAACTTTCACCTATGAAGGCAGAATTGAGTATCTGTGACAGAGACTGTGTAGCCTGCAAAGCCTGAAACATTTGCTCTCTGGCCATTTACAAAAATAGTTTGCCAGCCTTTCATATTGGAGGTTAAACTGATAAGCCTGGCATAGAGATTGGGTATGGCAGGTGATAGGAAGCTTTCTGCAGGGTTGATGAAACCCTGGTTTGGAGAGTGGAGAGGGATGGTGGTTTTGAGGGAAGACCATCAGTTAGTTGTTATTTAGGTCAGGTTTGAACTGACCTTGAGACATTTAAGGGACAATGGGCAAGTAGATATGTGGGTCTGGAGCTTTGAGGAAGTACAGACCTCAGTATGCTGCCTCATATGCTGGTGTTCAAGAGCGTATTTATTATAGGTTGGACTAAATTCCGTGACGAGAACATTTCATTTAAGTTCTGTTTTAAACCCTTATCCTCATTCACGTTAATGGAAAAGACAATGCCAAAAACACTGCTTGAAAATGTGTGTATATTTATAAAAATCAATTTGCAATTTTGGGAAGACATTAACATTTTGATTCGGCTTACTTTGATTCCTGGTCATTGTCTAAACTTTGTAGCCAAATAGCAGCAAATTCATATTTTAACCTTTTCTCAAATTTGAAAATTATGAGATCTATGTTTTGTTATTTATGAGATTCAATATTAACGTGTCAGAAGTGAATGGCAGTATGAACGATAGAGGGTACTTTTTATCCAAGCAATTGTCAAAGAACCAAGTGAATGGCAGTGGCATTTCCCCTCCCAGTTAACTGCTCGAGATTTCAGTTCTCCTTGACACTGCTTCTCATGGTCAGAATGGGAAACCTACTCAGCATGCAAAATTTGGGTGGTGAACCAACGGTTTTACTTACTTGAGTTATAAGATATATAAACTACCTTATCTGTTTAGTCAGTAATCAACACCATTCTCTCTTGGCCCCAGAATAGTCAGATTTCTGATCAGACCTTTCCACCATAATATTTCTGACACCTGGTCCCCTAGATAGGAACTCAGCTGAAAAATCTATTGTGAGGTTGTAGCTAGTTTGTGACTACCATCTTTGAACTAAGCAACATATACCTTCTGTCCTCTCCTTTCCCAGACAGAAGAAAATATAGCCCTCTGGTTTACTGCTCACCATTTTACTCACCAGCATTTAACACAGTTTTTATTTTATTTCTTTTGTTTATTATCTGTTCTTCCCACAAGAATGGAAGCTACTCAACAGTAGAGATTTTTGTCTTTTGTTCTTTACGTTCCAGTACCTAGAACAGTACTTGAATTGTAGAGATTTAGTAAATAGCTGTTGAATTGGTGAATGAATAAGCAAGGGGTGGTAGGGATGCAACCTTCATAAAAATCTCTATCATTTTGATCAACATTCAACCATCATCAACTCTCTGAACTGGGCAAGTTTTCACTAAGAAACGATTCCAGCACATTGCTATTTAATAGGGAATACAGTAAAAAATGAACCATAGTGTCAGTGAGATAGCTTGCAAGTGATCTTAAGCCTAGTAGTACTTTATTGAACTGGAAGATTTCCTAACCTTCATTATCAGTCTGGTCATCAGCTTACTTCATCTTTCTCCTTTCGAACAGCTCAATATCCCCATCCTTGGTCCTAAAAATAAACTTGGAGATTTATGGGCCAACATATTAAGTGTCATTTCTAAACTAAGTTGATGAACTGGTAGCAGATTAGCTTATAACTAGAGCCCAGAAATCTCTTGTCTTATTTGGGCAATGGAAAGAGCAGCCTTTGCCTCCACCTGAGGTAGGAATCACCAAATAAAGGAGTTTTTAGATGTCCATTCTTTAATCACATGTATTATTACATGCTCTTTGTGGGAGGTGTTAATGAGGAAGAGGGGCAGAGAGGAGTTTGCATGTAATAGTCAACTACTGCTCTGAGACATGTCCTCACTACTACCCCAACAGATAGGCCTTTTTAACCTTGGGTAGTCACTAGACCCAAGCTGAGTCATTTACATTCTCTGTCCTGGAAATTTCTCTTTGGAATTCATCCTTGTTCCTTTCTGTTGGATATTCTCAGGAAGGCTATTATAATGATAAGACCATCTTTGTCATGTGCATAGACAAGCTGAGTGAGGTTTTTCAGGGAAAGGGGAGAAAAGGAGAATCTAAATGTAGAGACGAATGAGAGAACATTAGTCCCAGAGAGAGAGAATAAAAGCATCAATTTCCAATTTCCATTCCTTCTGAGACCTGGTATTACCCAGGATTCTTTTGGTCAGAAGTGACAGAAATTCAACTCAAATGTGCAGCAAAGGAAATGTATTTGTTTAATGCAATCAGAGAGCCCAAGAGTGAGGTTTCAGACACTTCTTGATAAAGGGACACAAACTGTGTGATCAAGATTCCCTTTTCTTCCCAGGCTAGATCTTATTCTATGCATTGGTGCCATTCTCTCCCCCTGCATTTAAGTTCTTTCCACATGTAGAAAAGTCAGCTACTTGCAGTTACTGATTTGTGTGCTTTCAATGCCATGAGCTATAGGGCAAGATGAGTTTTTCCCCAGTTCAAAACTGAATGATTCAAGATGAAAAATTCATTTTGAGTGACATGCTCATTCCTGGACTAACCATCATGGCTGAGTGAATGGATGGTGTTGACTGGCTAGGCTTGAGGCTTGTATCCCTTTTATTTGCTAGGGTACCAGCAGGATGGGCAGCCCTCCTGATTGTAGTGATGGTAAGCAGTTACCCAAAGGAAGAGTAAGGGATGTGCTAGAGGGACAAGAACCAGCATATCTCTGTGTTGTGTTCACTCACTCACACCCTGGATTTCTGTGAAAAGCCTCTTAGCCTATTTTTACTTCTTTATGGGTAGATCGTTCTTGACCTAATGGCCAGTGTGATTTTTTTTAAAGCTTATATGAGAACCTGTCACTTTGCTTGTACTTAAACTGTCTGTGATAGATTGAATGATGGCTCTTCAAAGATGTCCACATACTAATCCTCAGATGTGTGAATGTGTTACTTTACATGGCCAAAGAGAGTTTGCAAATGTAATCAAGCTAAGGATCTTGAGATAGGGCATTATTGTGGAATATTTGAGTGGGCCCAATGCAATCACAAGAGTCCTTCGAACAGGGGGGCAGAGGGCCAGATAGAAAAAGGCAAGCATAGAAGAAACAGCGTTGGAGTGATGTGACCGGGAGGCAAGCCATGCCACCAGGTTCAAGAAACTAGAAGAAGCAAGGAATGGATTCCATTTTGGAGCTTCCAGAAGCAACCAGCCCTGCTGGTACCTTAGTTTTAGACCTGTAGGCTTGTTTTTTATTTTTTTCATCACAATTATAAGATAATAAATTTATGTTGTTTTAAGCCATTGAGTTTGTGGTAATTTGTCACATTAGAAATAGCAAACTAATACACTTCTAGTATCTGTTTATTATACTTAGAATAAAAGCCAAAATTCCAAATTCCTTACCATTGTTGACCAGGCTTACATTGCCAATTCTCCTTCTTTTCACCCCATCTACCTCTACTATACTGAATTTCTCATCCTCTTGTGCCATACTGTTCAAAATGTTAGCCATAAACCAAATGTGGCTATGGAGCACTTTAAAGATAGTTCATACAACTGAGGAACTGAATTTTGATAAATTTACATTTTAAGTTAAAAATGAAGCAGTATAAAATATTTTTCCATTAAAAATAACTACTTTATTATTTTGATAAGATTACATTTTACTTAATTGAAAATTTAGCACCAAAACTGAGATATACTTTAAGTATAAAACACCTGCTGGATTTTGAAGGCTTAGTATAAAAGATGTAAACTACGTCAGTAATCTTTATATTGGTTATATGTTGAAATGATAATGTATTGGATACATTAGGTTAGATGAAATTTGTAAAAATTAATTTTGTTTGTTCCTTTTTGCCTCTTTGGGGGGATGCAGCAACTAGAAAATTTAAAAATTAAATATGTGGCTCACATCCTATGTCTATTGGACAACAGGCTCTAGTCTTCTGGCTTTTGACTTGTTCCTTCTGCAACCAAAGCCATTCCCTTAGATCCTACAGGGCACACAGCTATAGCCTCTTCCAGTTCATTTAGATTTCAAGGCCCATGTCCCCTCTTCAAGAAAGCTCTCTCAACTGCAAGAAGCCCTCATTTCCCGGGACTCTTGTTTTATCTTACTTGGTATAATACATACTTATTTTATCTTCTTCTTCATACTTGTATTTGACATTCTTATTTATGTGGTTGTGTGTTCATTGTCTGTCTCCCCACCTGGAATGCAAGTTCATGGGAGCAGGGCCTCTGCTGGTCTGTTTCAGCTTGGCCTTCAGCACGTACAATGATGCCTGGCAAATTTCAGGTACACAATCATTATTTCTTGACAAGATCCAATTGTACTTCCCACTGTTGAGTTCCCAGTGATTCCCCTGGAAGCTCTTAAACAAAATCCCTTGTTTTGCTTGAGCAAGTTTGGAAGCGTTTCTATTGCCAGCAAGCAGAGTGCGGTCACTGGCTGTGCTGAGGGGAGTGAAGAAACTTCTTCACTCCGTTTTTGCACTTGGAGCAGTTTTGCCATCCCATTCAAATATAAATGTATAAATCAGGCAATTGATTAGGGAAATGAGGGTAATAACTGGCCTCCTTTTCCTTTCCCTCTCTCCATGATGGTAGGTAAGAAACTTTATCATTACTTGTTATTTTTTCTTTAACATAAGAGTTTTCCATAAAAGGTTTCCCTCTAAGCTCCTTGATACAGTAACTTTGAAAGAAAACTGAATTTGGAAAGGAGTCGAAGCACAGCCAACCCTTCTGAATCTATTTACAGCAACTTGAATTCCTTCTTTGGTTCTTACTGAGATTGCTGGTCTCCTTTTATTAGTTAATGTTGTCGCTGTTATTTACACAGCTGTTAATAACGCATTTTCTCCCCATGTTATTTTTGTTTTTTCCAATTCTGTTTGTCTGGGCAAATTTGGATGCTGACAGTTTATGTACAGCCTGAGATTTAAATGTGGAGTTGTCAGTTATTAAAAGCTACAGAAATAACAGTTCATCCTCTTAAGACAGAGTGTTCTGGATGCCATTTTTGAAAACAGGACTTGAACGGCACTAGTGATGTAAGCAACTTAGACTTTGTATTCTTAGTCAAAAGGTAGATCTATTTTCCTCTGTACTTTTAATTTGAAGACAAAGTAGATCATGAAGATAAGGTCTCCTTTATGATGATATCTTCCATTATGGAGGGCAATCTTTGGTTTTCCAATTTACATATTTTACTCTAATTTTACATTTTCTCCGCTATTCTTTTATCTTACGATCTTTTTTTTTTCTCTTACTGCCAGTCCTCATAAAATACAGAAGGTAGAAGGAGGAGAAAATCTTTTTGACATGAGAACACAGGAACTGACCTGTACAGCAGATTTAGATTGACATCTTTTTAGTGATAAGCAGCAGAAAGTGGACAATTTTTTTTTTTTTAAGTTTGACAAGTGATTCAGTTTCATCTACAGAAAATAAATAGCCATGCAGTCAGGAAATTTTCATGTCCTATGTTTCTCTGGGCATGAATAATTGGGTTTTGTGGAAAGAGATAAAATTAATGAGGATTGGAGTTTTTGTGGAGGTGTTTACACAGCCCCAGCTGAGATAGCTGGCAATTAGTCCATTAGTTTGAACTATATGGAGGACTACTCTATGCCCTGAACAACCACTGATGAAATCTGAAGAATTGTGAATTTCCACCTTACTCTGAACCTCTCCCTCCATGCCTCTCTGTATAGGCCGCATCATCCATCCTACAGGGTATAAGCGGTCCTATACGTGTTTCAACAGAAATTTCCACTGTGAAAAACAAAATGCACAGGACAATTAAGGAGATCATTTTATTCAGCCTATTGCAACAGAGAGCATGTCATTAATGAGGAATATATCTAAGAAAAGGAAGGGAACCTTGGGTCTTACAGAGGCAGGTAACCAGGAGAGTCATCCCAGATCTTACGAGAGTCACAAGGACAAATGGAGATGAGTCTTCTCTGAGTCATTGAGGAAGGATGAAGGTGAGTCATAGCTCAGAATAGGTGGGGGCAGAGTGGTTCTTGGTGGGTAGTTCTTTCTCAAAACCCGAAGAGTAGGAAGGACTTATCAATCATTGCTGCTTTCTGGGAGCATAGGGCTGAGGCAGTGTTCAACAGTGTCAGTATTCCCTTTTGTTCAAGAGGAGTGAATATTATTTGTTGCTGAACAACTAAGAGGTGATCCAAAACCTCCTGAGGGGTGCTAAGCAGGGTCTAAAAAAATCACGTCTTGAGGATTCTTGCTTTCATTTCTCCAACCCAGTTGGACTATCTGTTGAGAGGTAGTGGCAAAGATCAGTTGTTTGAGAGTCCTAGAGATCGGGCATCTTAAAAGAGGAATGCCTAAAGTAAAAAAAGAAAAAATTTAATATAAAAGGTTGTATTCCAGTTAAAGAGTCAGATATTGAATTCTGAGGGTAATGCATCCAGTAGATTCTAAGAGGTCTGTGGAGGAAACTCTTTTGATTATGCAGTTATGAGTTTCTTGATGTTCTTCAGGTATGGTGTTAATGCTGTGGGTGACATTGTCCACATTAATGGTTACCCTCTGGTACAAGCACATGCATGACCAGGCTTCCTTAATAATCCAGATATGGCTTATTCAGGAAGAATTCTGGACTACATATAGTTAGCTGTGATGATTCCTTTGACGTTTATTTCAAATCTCTCGGCTTCAAGGTGCAGAACTTCTTGAGATTTTTAGAGTCTGAGAGGGATCTGGCCATTCAGGTTTAAATTCTTGGTGATGCTAAGCGAGGGAGGGGAGAGGAAAGATTGGAAACATTAGTTTGGAGGATGGTAGTCAGCTGCTATAATGATTGAAAATTTGGTAAAGATTGACAATTTAAGTAAGGTAAAAGGTTCCAGTCCAATTTGTAGGCAGGAACCCACAGAGACAAGATTTCTAAAAACCATTAATCTATTTACAGAAATCACCAAGTGGTCAGCCCCCAGTAAGCACCTGAAGTCAAATGAGAACTCAAAAAGAATAAAAATCAAATCCATACCTTGCTGCCAAGGGACAAGGATCCAGAGCACAGGATTAAGAACTGGACTCACTGTTGGGTCCTTGGATCATCAGTCAGGAAAGAACTGTCCTTGGTTACCTAGCTAGAGTAAGCAGGGATCTGAAGATGAGGTCAAATCTTATCCAAGCCATGGTCCCAAATTGTATTCACAGGACAAATAGAGTTGATTCTGTTTAGGCTATTGCAATAGGGAGAGCATATCTTAATGAGAACTATCACACACACACACACACACACATACACACACAAAAGGGAAATGAGTTTAGGGTTTTATAGAAGTAGGTAAGTAAAAGATCATCTGGGAGTCACAAGGAAAGATGGAGATGGGTCTTATCTGAGAGGAAAGGTCTTTGTACGTGTTGTCTTGGAATAGATGAGAGCAAGGTAGTCCTTTGAGGTTTCTCAGAACCCAATAGGCTGAGTCAGAGTTCTCAACCATCATTGTTGCTTCGAGGAGCTGAAACTCAAATCGACGTCCACACTGTCTCCATTTTCCATGGAGTTGCTTCAGTGTTATATCAACAGGGACATAAATATGAATACTCAGGGAATCAACAACTGGCCTTTGTTTGACTAAAGATGTCATTTATAGGACACCTGAGTGGTTCAGTGTTTGAGCTTCTGCCTTGGGCTCAGGGTGTGATCCTGGGGTCCTGGGATCGAGTTCCACTGCCTCTCTCTCTCTGTGTCTCTCATGAATAAATAAATAAAATCTTTTAAAAAAAAAAAAGGATATCATTTACATGGTAGGTCTAACCACTAGTGTAGTACTAGGTCTTCTCAATCTGTTATTCAGCTTTCCCTTGTACTCTTTTATTGACAAGGAAACTCATTTACCTGAGGAGGCAACCAATTTTAATTTGAGCCACTTCTGTTAGGAAGTGTTTCTTTTTCCCTCTAAATTAAAAAAACAAAACAAAACAAAACAAAACAAAAACAAAAAAAACCTTTTATCTACATGTCAATTCTAACCACTGGGAAAAATACAATATTAGAACTTTACAGAAGAGAGTTAGGAAGAGAACTGAAATTGCTAGCAAAATGTTAGCAATTTGGATTAATTAGCAAAAAGTAATTTACAATTAATGAAAATTCTGAATTAAAGAATACAGTATTTAAAAGAAACCCTGGTTTATTACTTTCTGCCACATTCTGTAACTTAAATTCACTAAGGGAACTTGCCTAGAAGATCTTCTTAGGAGACCTACTTTAATAAGAATTACTTATAATTAGCATAACAATTTCATATGCAAATGGTACTTCTAAAGTACTTTAAATTTACTCTTAAGTACTTTATACATTCCCATTTGCAGTCTTATTTACACCCTTAATTTGAGCTTTCTATGAAGAACGACTTCCCTAATGAAGAGTCAACTTTAAGCCAGCTCCACAAACTCTGAATTAGCAAACCCAAATCAATGAGATTTTACTTCACATATGTTAAACAGTACTATATATAACAAAAATACCGATTCCTAGTGATATACTATTATACTAAAACTCTGCACATATTTAAATTCTGTACCGTTTATATACACATGATTTATTATAGGTTGGGAAAGAAACTAAGTTATTGCAAGTAATTGGATGTGAAAGCCTTTAAAACTCATACTGTAACTGCCTGTACTATATACCATATATCCTCAGCTGGTACTTTTAAAGAAATAGCACTTTTGAAGACTATTTTCAGAAAATAGTTCTCCAATGCCCAAAATCTTAGTTCACATGTAGAATCAGTAGGAGAAAACTGTAACCAACAGCACATTAATAGGTCTTTAAAACAAATATAAACTAAAATGAAAAAAAATACATAGTTCCCCAAATTTGCAACTAAAGGGTGAAAGAATATGCAAAATAGTTTCTAATTTTAGCTACCTGGGACACTGTATCTTCAATTTTACTTTGAAAGAAAATGCTTTGGGCTGCTTCGGATTTTTAGAATATTTTTTTCCATTTGGCAAGCATCACGGGCCACAGTTTTTAAAATCTGATTCTTTCTCAATCTACCTTTTGCGGTTTCCAACGCTCCCATTTATCTCTAGGGACTCGCAGGCTGTGTTTACGTTATGCCAAAGAGCTGAAGCAAAAGTAAAATTTCAATTCATCACCCAGATGTTTCCAAACTCCGTGTAGCCATATTTGGAATTGTATATATAAAATATCCCTATAATTTATTAATTTTTCTTCCCCACCTGGATGTTTTGGCATAAAGTCACTTTATGTCTGGCAACTCCTGGGAACTTCATATTAAGACCTGGAGAAAGGGGTTCCTTGCTAATCAGTCTGCTTTAATCTTGAAGTCCAGCCAGATTGGTGGGGGTGGGAGGTGGCTAGCCATCCCCCAAAGGCCTCATGCTTATAACTCAGGTATTGCCTCCCCCCCCCCCACCCCCAAAGAGTAGAGATCCAAACACCAGGATCAGTGAAAGTGAACTTATAGCTCTGGAATAGTTAGTGACCAAGGAGAGAGAAAGCTAATTTATTCTGTAGTACTTAAAAATAACGTGTATATGCGTATGTGTATGTGAATGTATGTTTATGTGTGTGTACACTATGCATGTGGTGTTCCTCTTGTCATCAGAAAAAGGAATGTTTTTTCTTCCAAAGAGAATATAATAAAACTTTTTAAGTCTTAGAACTAGACACTCTCCTTAGAGGAAATTTTAGTTTGTTTCCTTCCTCCCACAGATGAGTCCATGAGAGCTAAGACCGTGGAGTTGTCCAAGGTGGCAGAGTGAACCAAAAAGGAACTGAGATCAGAACCAAGATCTGAGCACGCTATGCGCTGAATGTGTCTGCCAGTATTAGGTTCCTCTATTTTGCCACTGGGAAAAGCTGTTGGGATAAATAAGGCTTTTATTATTTTAAATGCCAAATTATATTGGTATAATTTTCATATTGAAAAAGGCTTAGTTAAGTTTTCATTTTGTTTAAATGATGCAAGCGCTGGTGTTTTTAGGCCTGAATCAAATGATCCCTTCAGATGGTCACATGTGATTTATACTGGGGTCCTATGGAAGCTTGTAGTGACAGAGACTCTGAGCCTCAGTTTCTCCTTCTGATAAACAAGAAGACAAACACCAGCCCCACAGAATAGATCTATGGATGAGCCAAATGTGTGGAAAGCACCCACACTGTGCCTGGCATACAGTAAGTGTTTAATAATAGATGGTTTCAGTGATAACAGTGACCTGAAAATTCCATACTGGAAGGAGAAACTGATGTTTCTGTGAATAAGTGGATTGAAGACAAAAGCTAGTCTATCCTTCTGCTACGATAGCAAACAAGGTGGTATCACATGGATTGGCTGAGTAATGTGTCACATCTGGAGGAAACCAGCTCAGGAATCATAGGGAGAGCTGCTGTGGTTAAAAAACAAAACAAAAACACAGACATGTAAACTCAACGAGATAAAGACATTGATTTTATAATTCTGGGGTTAACAGAGAAGAAAGAGGTGAGAGGTTTTTTGTGTTTCTTTGGTATGCTCCACGCTGGATATGGAGTTCATTGGGGGGCTTGAACTCAGGTCCTTAACTATGCTTAACTGACTGAGCCACCCAGGCACCCCGAGGTGACAGGGTATTTTAATATACAAAATTAATGTTCAAAAGAGCTTTGATAGACCTTGAGGGACATTTAAAAAAAAAAAAAGGAAATTGGACCAAGCAATCTAAGTAACCCACCAAAACTCTTTTGTGCTGAATTAGAAATATTTTATTTATTTTTTAAGATTTTATTTGTTTATTCATGAGAGACACACAGAAAGAGGCAGAAACACAGGCAAAGAGAGAAGCAGACTCCCTGCGGGGAGACTGATGTGGAACTTGATCCCAGAACCCTGGGATCACACCCTGAGCCAAAGGCAGAGTCTCAACCACTGAGCCACCCAGGTGTCCCCTGGAAATATTTTAAATATCACTGACAGTGGTATTGCTTTGGAAATTGAGAACCTGTGCCAGCCTACAGTGTATCACTATGTTTAATCACTGAACCCTATACTTATTTTGTCATCTCTTTTAGCTACATCTTCCTGAACAACAGACCCACCTATGATCTTTTATGAGAAAGTTAAAAAAAAGAAAAAAGCCAACTCCTTTGTAGGTGAAGTGATTAAATGTCTACTTGGGGTTAAGGAGACTGTTTGTTAAAAGGTCTCACCTCTCCTGTGAGCTTATGTGGCAGACACTTGACATTTAGGAGAATATGTTCTGAGACCATTGCAAATATAATTTTGGCCAAAAATTGCAGTCAAGTATCCCTGCAAAAATTTAAGGAAGTCTTGCACTCTTAGGGAGAATTTTGGCATTTGTATGAAACAAAATGTAAGATAATAAAGTGACATTAAGATACTCACTCATGAATGAAGAGATGAGCTCTTGAACTCAGCTTGCTTCTACATCAATTCAAATCAGTAACTCTATTAGTTACGTATTATTGCATAACAACTCGCCACAGACTTAGAGGCTTAAAGTGACAGACTTTTATTATCTCATAGTTGCAGAACTGCAGTCGAGGTGTCGGCCAGGGCTGGGTTCTCAACTTCTCAACTGGAAGCTGGGCTGGTCAACTTTCCTGCTCCTGAGATTCTAGGCAAATTCAGTTCCTTGTGGCTCTAGGACTAAGAACTTTTTCTTTTTTTCTTTTTTTTCTATTTGCTAGCTGTCAGCAATTGGAGGCTGCTTGCAGTTCCTTGTCAGAGGGGCTTACCAATATTCCACTTACTTTATGGCAATGGGCTTCTTAGACAAAGCCAGAGAGAGATAGACAGAGAGAGAGAGAGAGAGAGAGAGATTCCAGAAAAGATGGGTACTAAGATCTTATGTAATTGTGTACATGAAATCACATGCAGCCTGTCACCTTTGCTATATCCCATTGGTTAGAAGCAAATCATGTTCTCATCCACACTCAAGGGGAGGATATTGCATAAAAGTGTGAATTGTCAATGTGTGGGAATGATGGGGGCCACCTTCGGAGACTGCCCCTGACAGTGTGTCTGCATGATTGCAAGTACTAAGGATTGTAGTATTTGTCTCTTGTATACTCAAAATTATCAGTATTAATTCTGTAGATACCAAAGGTCTGAATTTGCTTAATCTCAAGAGTTCCTGCCTCACACAGCCAGTCCGCAATTTTTTCTTGAGCAGCTACTAAATGGCAGCCCTGCCTTCACAGAATTATAAGTTACTGGTGGACTTATAGGCATGTCCTCGATACTCAGTTATACTTGCTCGCTCTTTTTTCTTCAAGGTATTGTAGCAAAAGAGAGCTATTTGCCTGCTCCCCTTCCTTTCCTTTCGTATCTCTGCCATTCCTTCCCTAACTCCAAGGAGAGAAAGGGTTCAACATTTGGGATCGTCTTTGTGTAATAGCTCATTGAAATAATGCTATGACAGCAGGTCAACACTAGCGTAAGAGAGTATAAGCTTTGATCTCAGCTTCCTCACAGGTGGGTGCCTGGGAATTCTGAGAGAGACAGAAACTAATGGCATGGTGAGGCATCAAAGATGGAAAGACATCAAAGAGAGGAGAATAACCGATGAGTACCCATGGGACATGGAAGTGGGATGACCGATGTGTGACTTGATAAGGCAAGTAATGACCTGCCTTGTACCTCCTTCATGACCTGCTAGTAGTGGCTTACACGTCTCTTAGGTACACGGGCAGGAATACAGTTTACAATTCTAATTTCTCCAAGTCCATGTGGATTAGGACGCCTTCACCCTTAAAGGGAGAAAAAGTGTTTGAACATGACACAGTTAGCGTTTCACCCTAGATGATTCTGGAACATTCTTCAGGGTGAGAGAAAACTCAGCCTTGTTATGAAACATTTTAATGTCCTCTCAGGATAGAAAAAACTTCTTGGGAGAAATTCTCAGAGCAGAGAAAAGGTAAACTGTTTACATTTGCTCCTTGCCCTATTCCCGTTGAGCACAGAAAGTGCTATCTTGTTAGCAAAAACAAACGAAAGGGGTGCCTTCTTGTCTCAGTACGTGGGGATTTATGCAGACAACCGGTATTAGTGTTAATGGGTGTTAGACGTGTAAAACCCAGCCCTTCAACATGATAATACATAATACACCCCTTAATTTTTAATTCACTCGGGTCTCAATTTTAAAGCATTTTCTTGTAGTTTGTCCTAATTATAATCATTTTTAATGACAGCTTAAAAATTTCATCCAACTGTCTTATCACATACGGTACTTAATTTCTCAAGTGAACAGTTTTACTGTACACCATTCTGGGAATTTTAAGAACTAAAACATAAAAGGAGAGAAAAGTCCTTTGTATGGCGAAACTAGATGTTAATTGTTCTAATATACATAAAGAGACCAAAGCAGTTTCTTGAAGCATGGGACTGGCCTTCCTGCAGAGGCTTCTCCATCCCCTTTCAAGGGAGATTCGCAAAACCCCAGGGGAAAGAAGAAGAAAGGGATTTTTTTTTTCTTCATGTTGCTGGGTTCTGCCAAAAATCAGAACCCGGATTGAATATTCATTGATGTTTTCTTCATGTTGAATAGACAGTCCTGTTCGCTTAGACCTAAGTGGAAACTACCCAGCTAGAGAGAATAACGAGCGGACTACCTTGGCCATACCATCTTCGGATCAGCTTATTGGCGAGGTTGCTTGAAGCACAATGAGTTTTCTAACATCTGCTTGCCACTCTTAGGGAGAGGTGACTTCCTGGTATGGTATGCAGCATGTTGGTGCCCAGAAAGACACAACTGACCCCAGAGTTATTATACTGATTGGTTGTAATTAATCATGAGCCCCCTGTAGGATATAGGAGGGTTAGAAACACACACCTTTTTTTTTTTTTTTTTTTAATCTGGCAAGATAAAAGACACTTAAGGTTTCAGTTTGTTTCCCATCTTCAGTGATGTTAACACCCTTCATCCATTGTTTCCTGGAGTACCTTTCCCCACTGCCCTTAGCAGTCTGACCTTTGGCATTACACTAAGTCCCTGCCTCAGGACCTTGGACTGTGCTCTTCCCTTCACCCATTGTTCTTCCCCCCCCCCCCCCCGCCCCCAAACTGAAGTCTCTGCTCAAAATGCTTCCCTCTGAGAAGTTTTCTTTAACTACGCTTTGTACCCATCTTCCCAGTCACTCTTTATGGTCCTACTCTGCCTTTTGTTTTTCTACAAACCCTGTATCACCGTGTAAAATGATCTCATATGTTATAAAAGGAAAATGCTCCACTTTCAGCAGCAACTGCCTAGAGGGACCCAACACTGAGTGCTGTCCTTCATCATGACTGAAGCACTATGACATGCACTTTGAGGGGCCCCCATCACCAAGACTCTTTACTGATCACGAGCAGCAGGGCTTATTTTGACTACTTCCCCCATGGACCTTTGTGCTCACGGGCTCCTAACCAGTCCTTCATTTGCACAACTACTCAGTGAGTGTCTCTGATGTCTATGCCCTTGCTTAGCAAATTAGTAAATTGAATTTTAAAAAAAATTATATTTGCCTACTTGTCAGCTCTGGTGGTCTTTGTTTTGTTTGCCAATAGTTCTCCAGTTACTTATTTACTGCTTTTCTTCCACAGATATAAGTGGCATGAGAGCAGGCATTATACCAGCCTGCTTACTGCTCTGTTTACAACTATCACTAAGGTGCCCGGGTGGCTCAGTAGGTGAAGGGTCTGTCTTTAGCTCTGGTCATGATTCCGGGGTCCTGGCATGGAGCCCTGCATCATGTTCCCTGCTCAAAGGGGAGCCTGCCTCAGCTTCTTCCACTCCCCCTGTTTGTGTGCTCTCTCTCAAATAAAATGAAAAATAAAAATATTCTTAAAAAAAGAACTGTCACCAGCTTTAACAGATGATCAACACATCCCTGTTGAATTATTTTGCTAAATAAATAGCAGATCATCCTTATCTTTGGTCTCAGCATAAATACACTGGCCAGAGTGATTAAACAGTACTCCTAGTTATTTCTAAAGTATAAAGGCAACGGGGAGCTGAGGAGAGGCTTGGATTATGCGAGTCAATATTATAGAATTGTCATGGTTTGACTGTTTCTTTTTCAATGTGATTTCTGAATCACTAAGTAGAACATAGAGAAAGAAAAGGGCCAGATCACCAACTTAAGGGCTTGGAGAATCTTCACAAAGTGAACATACATCTTCAAGGTCAGCACCCAGCTCAAGAAACAGAACATTAGTAGGATCTCAGAGCCCCTGCACTCCTTCTGGATCTGTCTGCCATGAGCAACGACAGGAATTGGAAGGGTTCCTCCCAAGCAGATCAGTCACCTGGGGGATGGTTGTACTGTTATTAGAACCCGCGGCCCTTTCCCGTGCTAAAATAACTGTTGAGCTGGGAAGAGGCTATGCACCTTCTCTCTTTTTGTAATGTTCTGGGGACTCCTGAGTTTCATCATGCTTCAGTCATTTACTATTGTTTGGAGAAGCTGGGAGTCTCCAGGGATTGCCCATGGAGGTGGCCGAAGTTTTATGAAGTTCGCTTTGTCTGCTGGAGACTGTGTTTGGGTTTCTTCTCTTTTGGATTCCCTAGGTCAACTTTTATGTGTTGTGATGAACATGGGGGACATAGAGAAAGAACACAGGGAAACGTGAAAGTTGTGAAATTTGCATTATGTAAGCTGTGCTATAGAACAAGCCATGGTCCTGGGGCTTCTGACCTCTGCTACGTACTGAAATCACCTGGGGATGCCACAGCGGGGTGTGAAGCTAAGAGGGCACATGCCTAAGGACTCACTTCCAAAGACCCAGATTCAGCTGTTCTTGGAAGGGTTACTTTTATTAAGAACCTCATAGGATTCTAAAGTAAGACTTGTAAAGAGTGATTTGGGGACTGGCAACCTGGTTTCGTTGGTAGGACGAAAGGCTGAAATAAAACAATTCTAAGCAACATCCAATAACAATAAAAAAAATGTCCCCACTAAATGCTTATAAGTCTTCTTGAGCAGGCAATTTCCCTTTCCTGTAAAAGAAACAACCCTAATAATAGAGTTCCTACACAGTCACACACAAAGGTTTTCTATGCACACACACACACACACACACACACACACACACACATGCACACACAAACATTTCAAAGCTTTCAAATAAACCAGCCACCAGTGGGTATTAACGGGAGTTTCATCAGGAGCTTCATATTGAAAATGACATTTGAGGGAAAAATCTGGCTGTGGTTTGACCCTCTAGAGTTTGGGTACATCCAGATCTAATGTAACCAATGGGAAAAAGCAGCATTCTCCCCCTCGGTTTACTCCTGCCGGGCTCCTGTTCCAGATGGCAGGAAGGCACAAACGCTATTTCCGTGCGTGTGCGGTCTGTCTTCACTTCCTTTTGGGAAAGGCCCAGGTTTTTCTGGATGGTGTGTGCAGAGTGTGTGGCTGTGTGTGTCCCCTGCGCATTGTCCACCCATACATCGACGGCCTCGTCGACTCTGTACGTAAGGGCTCTAGGGTTTGCAGTGTGATGATCAGAGCCCAACATTTGCCCAAATAAGTTTACTCCGATCATGTGCCAGATGGAATGAAGACTGCAGGCACAAACATTCTCTCTATCTCTCTTTCTTTTTTTTTTTTTTTTGGATGCATCTCTCTGATCTATGTGCATGTGCAGTCTGTTTTGACTTCTTTTTGAGAAGAACAGGTTTTCCCATGTGTTTTATGTATGGCCAATATTAAGACCAATAGTGGTATTCTCCCAATGGCACAGATTGGTCTTATGCTAGTACCAGTCACCCCCCAAGTGGCCCATGGTACGGTTCTAGGAGAAAAGGGGGGGGTTACAGAGCCGGTGTAGTTTCTTTTTTGGTCAAACATACTTAAGGAGTGGAACTGAAAGCCAGTGGCCACCCCTGCAGGTGCGTGAGCTCATGACCACAAAGGCCGTGGACAAGAAAGCTAATCTCCCTGTCCCAGTGTGGCTGGGTCAAGGCATTCTCTGACCCTTCAAGCAGAAGGGGAAGTTGTATCCACTGTAAGTGCTGGAAGGTAAAAATCACTGCCAAATTAGTAGCTTTCAAATATCATTTTCCATAAAAACTTCGTGATAAAAAGCATGTGAATACCCAATGGTTAGTGGTTTTTATGATGGCGTTAAACCATTTGTGCTGAGGCTCTACTCTCCATGCCGCTTTCCTCACCAAGGAATGAAATTGGCTGCTCGTGCAACGTTTGTGCGTTTTCACTGTTGCTATAAAATCAGCCCCCAGGAGAATTTTAAGTCTTCTTGAATTGCTTTTTAGCACCGACTAAGGAAGTAAAAGTTCTAAAACTGCCTGGTTACAGACAAATCACTTAAAAAGCCAGCTCTGTACTGGCAAAGTCGTGCTACACGAAATGTTTCAAAAGGCAGACTATAACAATACGAAAGCTAAGTATTGTTATTTATTTAACAAATGGAGCAGGCTGTCATTGAAAACTAGGAGCCTCCAGGCACCCTTTAAGGTCATGCAAAATGCCAGATCCTTGTTGTACCAGACGTCCTGCTATCTAACGCGTGATGATGTTTCCACACGTATGTCTTGGCTGGTGGACTTGTTTATAAACAGACATACAGGCACACATTCTCTCTTCAATAAAAGCTTATTAATCTATTGCAAATTGATTCAAAATAGTACCTACGTGAAGCTGTTCTCCAGATGGCCAGAATCATTGCATCTTTCCAATGTGACATATAGAATAATCTAGATTTAGTTCAATTCAAGTCTGATATAGTGAAAGTTAAATTAGCCTGATTTAGTTGTATGTTGAATACATCCTGTGTACACAGGGTTTTTATAAAATGGAGTCGAGCCATATCAAAAGAGTCACCATGAAATGTCAGCAGCATTCCAGAGGCAGAATTATTTGACTTGATTGGTCAGTGTTACATGCTCTTGCCACTGCATGGCAAGAACCTTCGGGACAGACACTTGTGAAGTCATCTTTCTATTCCTTCCCTGGCTCCTATGGTGGCATTCTGCACCTCAATGTGTTCAATAAGCAGAAAATGTCAGAAAATTGATGCCATTGTGTATTGTCAACTTCAGGGGAAGGACACTATTTCATTTCATTCATTGGCCAAGAAAATGAAGATCGTAATTGAAAGAAATAATTCTGTCAAACAAAGTGAAATATTTGGGCTGGTCTTAATGGATCCTCAGTGAGACCCTCAGTCCAGGAATCCACCTAAAAGGGATCCGATGTAAGCCACATGCCGTAATGCTCCCTGGCTTCTATGCGGTGACCTTTGGGTTGGCCATCCATGCGTGTGTCAAACAACATCTCTTCCCCAAATGTAACAAAAAGCTAGGGTTGTAAAATCCGGGAAAGACATTTTAGAAATGATAAACAACCCTGAGGATTTGAGTATTTATTCTAGGCTGCTTATGATGACATATTTTTCTAACACTTGTCTGGGTGCCAGGTAATGGCAGGGTGGAAAATCACATTCCCCAAATAAGTGAAGGGTGTGTCACCCTGAACCGCTTCCATCTCTAGCCAACTCTATCGATAGCTGAGAAAGAGACTTTAAAGGTGCAAGAGAGATTTAATTCCTCTCAAAATGTCTTTTAAGAACCTTATGTTCTGAGAAGGCTTCCTTTTCTTTCTTTCTTCTTTCTTTCTTTCTTTCTTTCTTTCTTTCTTTCTTTTTCTTTTCTTTTCTTTTCTTTTTTTCTTTTCTTTCTTTTCTTTCTTTCTTTCTACAGCCCACACTCAGTGTTTGCTAATTTGTGATCTTTAGAAATGTCTAATGTGTTTTGGGGCCTTCTGTGTAACTTTAGTGAGAAAGGTTTTTCTGCCTAATTAATTTGCATTCTTTTTCTGTTTGCCAGATAGGGTCTTCTGCTAAAAAATGTTTTTTTTTTTTTCTTCTAGAAAGCAAAGAAGAAATTGGAATAGTTTTGCATGTCAGTTTTGGAACATTTTATTTACGTAATTTGGGGTTCGAACTGGTGAGAAGAGACATAAGAATCCGATTCCTCTCATTTTCTAACACCACATTTCGTAGAGTATTCTCCGGAAGGTTAACTTGATGTTTTCTAGTAATGTCTGACTTGAAATTAGAATTCCAGAAGGAAGCATGTATACTTCCTAAGCATACTATCATTTTCCCATTGTAAAATAACCCAATATAAAGTTTCAAACCCTACACAAATTAGGGATGGTCATTAAAATAGTCACCCAAGATGCCTGTATGTTTTCCCCTCAAGTAATTAAATTTACACAAGGAAGTTAAAAGCTGCCACAGAAAAGGAAACATAATTTGTGTAAAAATCAGGGCTGGGAAGTTGTCCCTCTTCACTGAAAATTACAATTTTCAGAGCTTGTGGAACTGTAATACTGACTTCATGCTGGTCAAGTAAGAGACCATTATTACTGACAAGGAAAACCGGGAGATTTGCAATTATGACTTTGTTCAGTTAGAGGTTGAAATGTGCAGACAATTTATGCCAAATCCGTCTGATGTCCTGCATTTTTTGATGTCATTAGTAGACCTGGCTTTCACATTTGCTGAAATTTGCATGAGGTATGCCCTAGCTCTAGGGAAGAGAGTAAAAACTTGTGTTGCAGTGACCAAATCTAAACCTGTAACTTCCAGAGAACACAGAAGACTGTTTCGGGGCCAAGGAATGTTTCTGAAAAATGTCAGAGATGGCATGCAGGGGAAGACCATTTTCATCCTTCTTAAATGTCCAGTATCCAGCTTTTGAAGAAAATGTGGGGATGTTCCAGGATATACACAAGTAGACCATGTCATTCTGTTTCAGGGGAAAGTGAATAATTCAGGATCATAGTGTAGAAGGGTCTGTGCTGCTTCTGGTACTCTGCTGTCTCCACCATGAAATTTTAAGTAATTTTAGCTTGAATCTGTGCTTTGCAAGTGAAAGCCAATGGGATCACAGACCATGCATGAGGACAGAGGAAATATATGTAATATGCGTATTCCTCCCTTCTTGCCACCTTATCTCCATATAACCTTTGAGAAGCTCCTGGAACACAGAATTTGAGGTGGGGGTAGGTCCTTGGTACATGGGCATTCACTGAGACTTAAAGTGAGGAGAAAGGGCGTATGTTATGGCAGCCTCAAGTTCCATGGAGTACTGGAAGAATGTGGGTGAATCAAGAAGCAAAATAAAAATAGTCGAGTTGGTTTTGTATCGTGTTTCTACTGTTGTGGTAAGAACGAAGTACATGCACATATAAGAGCTACGAAATATAAATTGTGTAATTTTGGTGAGTCTGTGTATGACTTAAATGTTCTGACATTTGCATTTAAAACTGGAACTGGAACATATAAAGATGAATGGTAAAAATCATGCTAATGATTTCATTTTAATTTCTCTTTACTGAGAATATTAAAAATCAGACAAAAAGCCCTACGAGGAGTTGAGACAGAGAGAGAGAGAGAGACCACTGAAGAAAGAAAAAAAAGAAAAGAAACCTATATTTTAGTATCTTTATTGGTACTTTTCCTCTACTATTTTATACTAAGCCCTGCAAACTACTAGCTGTGGTTGATCAGGAAGATAGAAACCACACTAGCTATTTCAGTGGAGATAATTTAATATAGGGACTACTATAGGGAACTGGATAAAGAGGTATGGATGGGCTGAAAAGGTGAAAAGAGGACATGGAGGTAATTTGGATAATAAAGGCAGGCAACGAACAGTCACCACTCACTTCTGTAGCAAGGAGAGAAGGGATGAGCTGGGGTCATCAACACCCAGGAGCTCAGAGGAGGAGCCTTGTAGAGTGTGGGGCCCAGGTGGTTAAGGAAGGGCACTGCCCAGCTGGTGCTGGTACCTCAAGAGCTCAGAAGAGCAACTTCCAGAGCTGGAGCTCAGACCTCTGAGGAGCAGACACTGCTTCTTGTGCTGCAACCTCTGATGGAGTATGGGTGACGCTGGTTCTGGAAACTAAATCAAGTCCTGCAATTGACTACTGCTGCAGGAGTGGCTCTCATAGGAAAGGAGTAAGGCCCTTCCTTCTGCTTCCTGTGTCTTTGAGTTTACTTTTAGTGTTCCTGATTGGCCAACCTACTAGGAGATCAGTTGGTAAGAGAAAAATGTAGTTTGTAGAGTCCCAATGCCAATGTCACAGAGGGCGGTAACTGAGAGATTCCCTTAATAACCAGAACATCCATTAACTATGTTGAGAGCTCTGGAATATTCACGGTTTCTAACAAGGCCAAGATTTCGTTAGTGGCTACATAAAAGGTTCTATGGGTCATCCTGAGAAGTTAAAGAGAAGTATTCCATATGACACCACCCTATGTCCAATGCTAAAGATTTGGCTCATCTAGGCTCATCCACTTCCAGCCATCGACACTTCTACTCTCTTCCATGTCAAGCCCATTCTCACCTCAGGACATTCTCAGGTCCAGAGTACCTTTGTCCCAGATGTTTCCATGGCCACCTCTTCCCTCTTTAAGTCTCACCCCAAACACTTCTCTCTCTTGGGGGAGACCTCAAGGAAGGCCTCTCTTGACCTCAAATGCAAACAGCGACTTTCCTTCCCACCCTGAGGCACTCTCCACCTCACTGTACTCTTTTGTCTGAGCAGTTGTCAATATCTACATATACGTGCTTATTTAATGTCTTCTCTGAGCTAGAGGGTCAACAACATGGGAAGAGAGAGGTTGTGTACCCTATTAGGTGCTTAGATGATGCCTGGCACATGATAGTTACGAAATAAAATATTTGCTTTTAACTCCAAGTGAGAAAGAGTCCTATAGCAAATATTTCCCATCATTAATATTATTAGGTGAAAGTAGAAGGTAGAGCTAGAATATGGTACTTTGCTAACACGGTATTATGACCATAGAAACCTCTATTAAAAAATATATATAAAATTGAGGATTAATTACACTTAACTCATCATAACTTTCTACTTCAGGGGGTTCCTGGTGTGTGTGTGTGTGTGTGTGTGTGTGTGTGTGTGTATGTGTGTGTCTAGGCATACTTTTGAATCTAGAGTTTTTAATGACACAGTTGAAGAGTTAAAAGACTCAAAAATGCTTTTTGGACAACCCGAATGTCCACCAGTTGAAAAGATAAAATGTGGTATATCATATGATGGAATACTATTTGGCTACAATAAGGAAAGAAGTACTGATATGTATACAACATGGATGAACCTTGAAAAAATTTTTGTTAAGAGCCAGTCACAGAAGACCACGTAGTATGATTCCACTTATATGAGATTTCCAGATCAGACAGGTCTATAACAACAGGAAGTAGAGTCATGGTTGCTAAAGGCCAGGGTGGTGGTGGTGGGATAGGGGAATGATAGCTAAGTGCAGGATTTCTTTTCGAGGTGACGAAAACGTTCTAAAATTGACTGTGGTGTTGGGTATATATATTTGTAAATATAGTAGAAACTTCTGAATTATATATTTTGTATGGGTAAGTTGTATGGTTTGCAAATTATAACTCAATAAAGCTATTATTAAAAATAAATGTTTTCTGATTCAGTATGGTAGATGAAGAATATACATTTATATTGTCTTCTACCCTATATATTAGGGATGGATACTATGGCCTGTGGACCAAATCTGGCCCAAAGTCTGTTAGCCATTTAAAAAAAAAATAAAATTATATTGGAATAAAGCCATGCTCATTTGTTTATAGATTATCTATGGTGGCTTTCTCATTACAATATCAAAATTGAGTAGTTGTGATAGAGACTTCATTGCCCACAAAGCCTAAAATGTTTACTATCTGGCCCTTTAACAGAAAAAGAAAATGCTAACCCCTGTTTAGAAGAAAAAGATGGGCAGGGAAACAATAGCAATGTTATTGAAAGAGCAGATACACGTCATGCTAAGTACTACATAGCATAGGCTGGAAATGGCCACCTGGAAAATTTCCAAAGAAAAGTCAACCTTATGATGAGCATTTCTTTCTTTTACCATCATACTATTGCCTAGATCACTCTGTTTCATTGACTGTACACTTATAAGAAGCACCATTACTCTATGTACTACTAAGGAAGAAAGACATGCTTTAATTAAAATATAACACAAGGCTTTCTCATCACATAGAACTTCTATTTTATACTTGTTGAAAGAACTCTTTCAGATACATTTAGATAGATTTTTAAAAAAGATTTTATTTATTTGAGAGAGAGAGAGTAGGATGGGGGGGTGGGGTGGGAGTGGACAGAGAGAGGGGGAGTAGCAGGCTCCCCACTGAGCAGGGAGCCCCATGCGAAGCTTCATCCCAAGACCCCGGGATCATGACCTGAGAAGGCAGACGTTTAACTGACTGAGCCACCCAGGAGCCCCGTACATTTTTCTTTCACACACAGAGAAAAGTGGCCATGATCTATGGCAACATACAGAGAGAAACTCCAGGACTCTGGGTAACTCTGGAAAGAAGTTCTCATGCTTGGCATTCTATTTCCTGCCTCGTTTCCATCACTTCTCCTAGTCTCTCCTTCCTTTCTCTCCTTCTCTTTCTAATTGGTGCATTTGCTAGTCTCCTGTGTCCAGATGCTCCATATGTCCCTTCCTCTCTCTTTGTCCATTTCTCTGCTTCTTCTCATACATCCTTTGTCAGTACAAAGGACCTGTGGATAGTGATTAAAAGAAGCATCTGGATTTCAGAGAGAGTAAAATATGAAAAAAACATGTGACTTGGAATCCATGAACGATGGTATCGGAGATGTGTGAGTTGAAATGAAACTATATTAAATTATAGTTTATGTTTTATAAATACAAACTATATTTAGATTTTAAAATACATATTTATATTTTAAAATTGAAAATTAGATGATATAGAGTGGTTACAGGGTAATGGGCTAGTGCAGCCAATGCCATTTGTATTTTAAGTTCAGTAGGTTTTTGTATGTGCGTGATCAGCTGATAATGCTGGGAGATATCCTCGTGTCCAACCCTGTGAAGAAGGACCCGCCAGCCCTCTGCTGGGACAGCCTGTGGTGATGGGGTCATGCACCAACCAGTTCCTGCTGGAGTTCCAGTGGCCAGAGCCTTGTTTCTGAGCAGTTCCCGCTCTGACGGATAGGAGGCTCTGTGGTGACTTGGAGTCAGCCTGGGCATACTCCCCTCTCTCTCCTCCACCTTCAGTTGGCTGCCTGTCACTGGCACTCAAGGTGTAGGTGCCAGCCTAACCGTATCAGCCTCACCTGGAAGCCTGTTAGAAACACAAATCCTTGGGCCACATCCCAGACTTATTGAATCAGAAACTCTGGGAGTGGTGTCCGTTAATCTGTGTTGTCACAAATCTTTCAGGTGCAAGTAAAGGTTTGGGTACCACTTCTTAATAACCTACCTGGAGTGGAAATCTCTATGACTTTTACCACTTCCTGGCCTGTGGGCCTTCATCTTCCACCACATTTGGGATGAAAGGTGGCAGGAAGTGACAGTAAACCTAAATAAAAAAAAATTCATACCTGATGCAACTTTGTTGTTTGTGGGAGGGACTGCTCAGTTCAGGGGGACAAAAGGCCTTATTCTTTTTTGCATTGTTGAGAGTAGAGAAATTGTCTTCCCTGGGGGATGTGATAGAACATGAATGATGAGCATGTATAGGGCAAAGAAACCCTCATTGACAAAGAGACACTTAAAGGGGACCTGGAGGACCAGAGAGGCATTGGCCTTTCAAAGATCAGGAGCAGTGTCCTATCTTCCTACCCTCTTCTCTATTTCAAATCATCCTTCACATGGATGACAAGTTAATATGCTTAAAGTACCCGCTTATTCAAGCCACACCTCTGTTCCAGAAACAAATGTGGCTCCTGACCCAGAGTGCCTAACACTACCAGAGTTAGTCGGCATTCCTCCATGGGACACATACCACCCATCCTTCCTATCCAGGGAGCCCATTTACATCCATCTCACTTTGCCCATGCATTCACCCTGCCTGCGTGCTTCTCTTCCTCAATGCCAATTGGAAGGGTTTCTACCTATGACTGAGTCACTATATTCAATAATCACAATTATCATGCTTCTTTTACAAAGCCCTCCTATATATGATCAATACTTTTTCCTAACCTAAAACCTATTAGCATCTCTATGCAATTTATACATTGCTTTATAACTGTTGACTTAAGGTGTAAGAAATTCTTCCCTGCGTGTACGCAAGCATGTATACATCCATACACCCCCCGCCCTGGTTTTGTGCAGATTCAGATCAGATTCGAGTATTTTTTGTTTTCCCTGAGTCTTCATAGAAGGTATTTAATGAGGGTATATCAAATTCAAGTAGGAAGATGTGCCTCTAAGTGAGTATTCTAAAGGAATTATTGCGGCAGAGTTAGCACTGAATTCATTTTTCCTTAACAACAATTTTGGTTTGGTGTGTCCTAAACAAACAACAGAGGTAGGGTTCACAGGAATCACAGAAAAACAGGAAGACCTCTGCTTTAGATGAAAGCGTTCCCTAAAGGGATCAACAGAGTAGATTTTTCAATATTAGTGATTTCATAAATAAGAATAAAAAAGAAAGGGAAGGAAGAAAACCAAGAAAGATGAGAGAATGGATTGCAAACAGAGTTAGAATTAAAAAAAAAAAAACTGAACTACGAATCAAGGGATTCAGTATTTAAAAAAATGATCATAATAGTGGTAGTTTTTTTTTTTTAATTACCTATTTCTAACCTGCCAGTTTTTGAAAGTTTACTACAATGTAATTGAACCAGAAGAAGGACAATTTCCAAACTACAGCCTAAATGGCAAAAATCAAGGTTCGGACGCAAGTCAGACACCTGCTAGCACACACCTGTGATCTTAGCAAGCTTTCCCAGCATCACTGTGCCCATCGCAGAGCAGTGTACATTAACGTACTAAGTACTAAGCGAGCCTCTGTGCCTTAGAAAGTGAACCAAAGGCATGGAGGTTGCAGCTTGGTTAAGAGTTTAGGGTTGCAAATGAGACTGCTGTTGAGTCAGACAGCTGGTGTCAAATATCTGCTCCACCCCTTACCAGCTGTCGGCCTCAGGCAAGTTACGGGACTGCTCCTGGGCTGAGTTTGACAGTATCTCTTAGGTTTGGGGGAGACAACAAGAGATACAGCACGGGAAGCTCTTAGTGTCGGGTTTGGCAAGCAATAAACACTCAATAAATGCTAACTATCGTACAAAAAAGGGGCCTTTCTGTCTAACCACCAGATGACATTTCCTTCCTTTTGGGCTTGCAGATTCACTGCAGTGAATATAAAGCTATCTGCTATCTCACAGCAGAGGACTACTTTCATGTTTTAGTTTTATGAGTTTCCTGGCTATCTGAGTGCTAGGAAATCCTTCATTTGACCAATGTGCCAAACCCATTTCCCTGCTAACAAACAAATGACAAGAGTGTCCTACTCAAAAATAAAACAAAAGCCTGAGAACTAAGGCATTTCCACAAAGAATAATGAGCACATCAAGCACATATTTTCTGCCACCGTCCAGGTGGCCTTCCAGGCAGGTGACAGCAGGGGCCATGATGGTATTAACTTCATAAGAGTAGATAAGTCAGCGGGAGCTACTCAATCACTTGACAGAAGTCAATTCAGAAGGCATCTGAAATGCCTGGCTTTAAAGATAATCATGTTAGGAATCAAAAAGGGGTCTAATGTTTGAGTCATGCCTTTCAAATGCAACAAATCATTATACCTGTCAAGATTTATGGACAGATATATTTATGTTGACACTGGACCACTAATACTTTGACAAATGAGGGGCCTTGACATATACAACAGATACGTCTAAGTCTATTTCCTGGTTCAAAAAAAGGGATGAAGCAGTGAATCATGACAAGCTGGCGATGGGGGCTGGCATGGCTCTGGGGGGCTTCTGCTGCCCTGGCCCCATCGTTGCCCATTGCCCACTGCAGCAGGGCCAAACACTGTTCAGCACATTGGGCCTCTCTCACCAATGAATAAGACTGGAAATGGCTCATATGAAAGTCTAATGAAGAGTATACTCCCATGGAGGTTACTCACTCCCAGAAATGATCCTGATTCCCTCAGCTTCAAAGCATTTGTGGCCTTCTGTGAAGGAAGTGAGAATCTGATTAGCAGCTGAGAGTCTGAGTGTGGTGACGTTGCAGTGGCCTCAGATTCTAAGTTTATTAAGGAGGCTAATTCTTACCAGTGAATTAAAGTCAAAGCTTGATTCATACCCAAACACTTGGAAGAAATTTGGTTTGGAAAAAAACGTCTCTAAAGACACAATTAGATTTATGATGTATCATCAGGAATTTGATAAATTCACAATGGTCAAAAGGGACCTTAGATGAAATTCGTTAATGTAACCGGATCTATGGCATTAATGACTTTTGCAGATGGAATTTTATTTCTACCTGCTTGTTTTTGGATACCGTCCCCTGAATTTTTTCTTTTAACGACTCACACCTCTTACCCTAGGTAAGTCCAATCCATAGTAGTTTAGCTCCTGGATTCAAAGAAGGAATTTCTTTATTATAGGTCAATTCACTGTGCACCAAGGTTTTGCCTGGAGGGAATAAGAGCCTCGAATGATGACAATGAGCCTCTTTATAGGGACAGAGATTGGATATGGGTGTTGTGGCAGAGAGAGAGAACTTGGCCCCATTGACTTCAGCAGATAGCTTGGGTGGAAAACACGGATTAAGCCAATGTATATCTATGCTTGTGCACAAACACACGCACCTCTTCTGAACTTAGTTGCGATGATGAAAAACAGAACAGTTAGAGGAGTTCTTCAGGGTACAGACAACAACTACCTCAACATTCACTCATTCATTTAAAAAATATGTATGAACACACTGTGCTCCAGACATCATGCTAAGCCCTGGAGAAGCCCCAGCAGAATATTGCAGGTAGCGCCTGCTCTCAGGAGCTTCCAGTCAAGGTGCGGGTGATGTGAAAGGAAGGATCATCAAACAATGAACACACAGGCAAATAAAAAGATAAATGCAGTGTGAGTAAAAGCTGTCAAGGGAATAAATACTGTGAGATAGAGAGCGACATGGAGGAGGGAGCTCCTTTAAGTAGGAGCTTTAAGGTCCCTTTTATAAGATGACTAAGAAGACCAGGAGAAGGAAGAATGGAACAGCCATTGCAAAACCTGGTGTGGTAGAGAGTGGGGTCAGCAAGTAAAAAGACTGTGAGATCGGCAAATACTTGGCTTGTTGGAGGAAAAGAAAGCAGAGTGGAGGGGATCCACTGAAGTGATTGACATTTAGGAGTGGCATCATTTGGTTTCAAAGAAAAAATATACATTCTGATTGCTCTGCCACTGATTGCCTGGAGAGAGGTAAGAATGGGCTTAGGAAGATTTGTTGATGACCTGGTAAGTTAGGCAAGGTGACAGCAGCTTGGACCATATGGACAGCACACAGATGGAGGAGAAGTGGATGGATTTGGGATTTATTTTGGAGTCAGAGGACTGTAACTCCATGGTCAAGTTCTTCTAAAGTTGCAATCTTTTTTTTCTACTATGCACCTAAGATTTATACGGAGATTAATGAAATGGTACCCACACAGTGCTTTGAATTCCTTGGAGGGAAGTGAGGCATTATTTTCTTTACTCATATTATAAATTTATTAACTTTTAACTCCTATACTGAGGTAGGTATTTCACTAACAACTGGGGTCTCATTTAGCTCACCAGGTGCCCATGTTAAACAAAGGTTATATTATTATTGAAGTTATTATTAGAAAAACATAATAGCTCATGTTGAATGCCAATAACAAAACCTAATTTCATGTAACTCCGGCAGGCAGCTTTAGTTATGGGACATGGGCGAGCATACTCAGCGATCACATTTCTGATGTTCAACGTTCACTTCTCTTACCAGCTTTAAGGGGGTTTGGGATCCTGAGTGGTTCCAGCCCAGTTCATTCAGAATGATAGCTTTGCACAGTGGTGAAACCAAAAATTTCTCCAGAATTTAAAATTAATCTCTGGAGGAAGTGAGGGACAGCATGTTGATAGGGCAAAAGAAAAACCCAAATTAACTGGTCCTTAAGAAGCAATTAAACCCAGGAAATTTGGTTATAGGAGGAAGGCAATTTTAGAATAGGCTTATGATTACATTTAACAAAATGTAATAAATGTAGGAGGAATACACAGTAATATATTTTTCATAGTTTGGATGTGGACAAAATCAGAGTTAATATAATACCTGAGAGCATTTTAATCCCCACCCCTCCCCTTAATCTATCCTCCTCCAAAATTGGATTGTACCAGACATAAATTTCATAGTCAGTTACAAGCACCATCACTTGATAGTTGTTTTTTTAAAAACAGTAGAGCCTGCTAACCAAATAACATTTCTTAAATGAGGCAAATGTATGTAGAAATAATGGTTAATGTCCATGTCGACCAGGGTAAAAATATTACTTAATACAGACCAGGCATCTGTTGAGGATACAGTCATTGCTGTTAATGTATGTGTGTGTCAAAAGACGCACCTGAAAAGAGTGCCTTCTGAAAGTTAGGAAATCAATATATCATTGAGAGATGGCTATTACCAACAGCGTTAATCCAAATAATAAGTCAAATGGGCAAGGAAGAGTGATAGGTTGTGAGCTCCCGAAAAACTGAAGTATGCTTAGTTTTTCCAGGACAAGGCCCTCACGCTCATGGTCCATGCTTCCTTCCATGAAAGGAGATGTGAGACTTGCTTCATTTGCCTATCCAAGTATTATTCTCCTTTTCTTGATTTTATTTGGCATTACTGTGTGCTTGGGAAAAACACCCCAGCTTCCCAGCTTCCCTTGCAGCTAGGTTTTCTTTGAGACACAGTCCTGGCTAAAGAGCTGTAAATGGAAATCTGTTGGGTAGGGATTCCAGAAAGGTACTGTTTTCCTAATTTTAAAAAACCAGACTTGACTGGTATATCTTTTCAAAATTTTAGCCAAATACCCTTTGTCCCCTCTCTCCTTTGTGCCAGAAACATGGATATGATTTCTGGAGAAGGAGCAGACATATTGACAACATGAAGCATTGAGCATGAGGACAAATGCTAACTTCCTAAGGATGGTTTGGAAGAGCCTGGGCCTGACCTATACTGTTGCACAGCAATGACAATCCCAGGCTGCCTGCTTGCAGATTTGCTAACACATTTTTCAGCTACACTTGGTGGACCTCTCTGTTACTTACACACTACCCTGAAGCACTCAGATGGATCTTCAGCTTTCAGCTCATTTGCAAACACTGCTCCTCTATTTCACTGTAACTTTCCTGAGGGCAGGAACAGAGCTTGCTTTCTTTCACTGTTCTCCATGGTGTCTGGGTAAAGGCTGAAATAGCCAAGTAATTCCAGATGGGAGAAATCTAAGGCTTCTTTTAGAATAGTGATCCTTAACCAAGATCACACATCTGATTCACCCTGTGTGTATATGTGTAGAAATAAACACATAAACATATACAATATACCTACCTAGACCCCATCTCTAAACATTCATATTCAGAAGGTCTGAAATGGGACCCTAGCATTGGTCTTAAAAAAACGAAACAAAACAAAACAACAAAAAAACAAAGCTCAATAGGGTGAGACTGAAATCCTCTCTTCAGACAATTTCCAGGAAACTTGGATTTAACTTATTGTACTATATATATCCATCTATCTCTGTTTCTGAAAAGTACTCCCTTCCAGAAAAGTCCTACCATGAATGGGCTTCCTAAACTTTCTGGTCATATTTGGAAACTTAGTGTCAAGAACCTCTTCCTCCATTCACCCAATAATGAAAGATGGTTTACTGTAATACCCAGAGCCTTTTCTATTTTAGCCATTTGAGAAGAACATAAATGAGAACAAGTGGGAGTTCAATCACGGCCTGCCAGTCCAGAGTATTTTCAATGAGAATGCTTCAAGAGTGTGCCTAGTAAGGAGTTATAATTATTGCATTCCTTAGGTAATTAGAACATCTCAAGGTAGCTAAATAGTGGTTGTCTCTGGAAGGATTAGTGTAGGGCCATGGGAGCATCCAGTCAGGTAGGGGCACTCTGGGGCTTCAGAGTGGAACTGTTTCTAAAAACAGGTGTTCAGTGCATGGGTATTTGCTATCTATATCCTTGAACATTAGGGATAAGCTTGTATCTAAGAGTTCATTAAAAACATTGAGCAGGGACACCTGGGTGGCTCAGTGGTTGAGCATCTCCCTTTGGCTCGAGTTGTGATCCCAAGGTCCTGGGATTGAGTCCTGCATTGGGCTTCCCACAGGGAGCCTGCTTCTCCTTCTATGTCTCTGCTTCTCTGTGTCTCACATGAACAGATAAATAAAATCTTTAAAAAAACTGAGCAATTCCTGCAAAGGTTACTGGAACTTTGCTTCAGTCAAAGAATATAGAAACAAAGCAAAGCAATAGCCAACAAAGTGTTTCACACAAATTTTCCCTAACAGTGAATGATTCCAGTTACCAGTTTTGTTTTCTACTGCCTTAGGACACAAATATTCCTGATTAAGGGGGTCTTCTATAAAAAAATGCAGACCCTGGCTACATAAAAGAACTCACCACTAAAGTAAGTAGTGTTTTTATTGAGAGCAGTAAGGGTATAACTGCTTTCCATTGACACTCAACTTATAAAAGAGAGACAGGTCATAGCAGATTGTACATCTATCTTGCTTTACTTCAAAAAAATTCTGCTTTTATTTTCCCTTCTTGGACTACACTTTTCAATGATCTGTCCCATAGGGGAGAGATGCAAAAGTAGACAGACCCCACAAAGCAGGCAAACTCACAATGGTATAATCTTAAAAGCTGCTTACTTCCTATCCAACCCTACATCCTCTTCAGAGTTGGAGCTGAGTTAGACATTTGCAGGCATGCCTTTCCTTCCTTCCTGAAAACAATGGAGGCTGAAGCAAGGCAGTGATGGGTAGCAAGAGTATAAAGGGTATGCCCCCATGGAGAGTCAATGGCTGACACTGATAATTGGTTAGAAATCTCTTTCTTATTGAGTTAAACAGTGGACTCAGAATCTACAACTTCAAACAGCACTTCAAACAGCACTTCTAACAGTTCCTACCAACCTGTTGGAGATGACAAACTCCATGGACCTATTCACCACTGTGGGTGAAAGTTGAAGACAACTTCCCTGGGTGAGTGGGGGAATAATGAGTTTCCCAGCTACATACTCTTGCTTCTGCTTTATGACCCTCCACCTGGAGATGTCAGCCATCTGGGGAGTAGGTTTTTGAGATGTTGGAGACCATCTCACTAAATGAGATGACTTCCTCCTCACTTCCTTAAAACATCCAGAACAATAGTTCTCAAAATTAGTATGCATTCAAAGGATTTGCAGCTCCACTCCCATAGATTCAGGGGGTCTAAGGTAGGGCCCAGGTCTTCCACAGTTGACGCTCTTAAAAACACCATCTCTGGATTGCTCTTCTTCCTCTTTGGAGTGAGAGTCATTTTTGGTGGCTCTGGGGACTCAAAGGGGTACCAAATAGAAGGTGAAGTAGATCTCTCTGCCAGTCCTCACTGCTCCTACTGGTTTGGTTCAGACCTAAAAGTTCACACCAGACAGAAAGATTTGTTGTAATTCTTCTTGGCAATGATATACTCACTGATTCACCTCAAAAACAACTATTCCTGACACCCAGTAATTTTTAAAACCATGTTGAATGGATAGACTCATGAGTCTAATTTTACTTCAAGAAAGAGCTCTTAGAGGTCTTTTGATATATATTTGATAGATTTTAGAAGTCTTTGATCTGCATCACCTCTTTAAATACTTTTGCAGGAACAGAATTGTGGAGCCCACCCCAAAGTCAACACTGTCAATTGAAATGTGCTTGGAGTGACTTGATCAAGGAGCATTTCTGCTGCCTCGATACCTAGTCTGGATAATTGAGAAGAGTGGCAGTCAACTGGCCCCAGAGCACAACCACTGGCTGACAAGATCCTTTGTTGCACAAGCTGCCCACTATGCATAAAAGAACAAAGCTTGGAGCAGATGTTGGCATGAGAGTTGTCCAGTTGAAAAACTGGCTCCATTGTCAAATTTAAAATAGGACTTTATAAAATAGATCACACAGTTATTCACCTGTCTCAACATCATTCAAGGTCAATTGTGCCAGCTACTTTTTACATAGGGAAGGAATTGGCTCCATTATGTCTTTGTAAACTGTAATGCCATATTCTCAGCAAGAGCTCATGCCACGCAACTGTAGGGTGTCACCTGACACATCTCTGAATGGGACATAAGCCATCCGCTACCAGAGGGTCCACCTTGTCCTCCAGGGACGAGAGAACTATCCAGATTCATGGCGAGTGGACTTCCAAATAACATGAGATTAAAACTGATTCAGCTTTCATTTCAATTCAGTTCAGTACTTATTTACTGTGTACCTGCTGTTTACCAGGCTTTGTGCAGGGCCCTGGTGATATGGTGGGGATTTAGCTAAATGGGGTTGGGCCTTGCAGAGCTTTCAATCAGGTACAAGAGTTCTCACCTCTTCTATGCCATAGAGCCCTTTTGAGGTTTAGTGAAGCCTACGAACCTCTTCTCAGGATATTAGTTTTAAATGCATTAAATACATAGGGTTATAAAGAAAATCAATGATAATGAAATTGTCTAAATAATTTAAAATTTTTGATATAATAATATATGTGTTTCTTTATTAATGTATTAAATAAATTCTTGAGGCATGTCTTATGACTACTATAATAGTGATGAGCATAAATATTTTAAGAGATTAGTAATAACTGTAATGTGTTATGAAATATCTATGCTCTATTGTTGACAAAGTCGCAGCTGCTGCCACTACTGTGTTTTGTTGCCTCCATTCATAAAGGAAGGAAATGATGAATTTCAGTTTGAGGTTAGCAAAAAAAATGTAATTTTTTTCCCAACTAAGTCCATAAAACACTTGCCCCCCCACCCCCAAATTTCTATTAATGGATCACTTGGAGGTTAGTCAAGTCAGGTGAAGAACACCTGGAAGTGGGATAGACAATGAATTTGGTCATTTATCCACACCATATCTATACCTATATATCCATATAGAAGTAAAGTATAATGGATGGCAGCTGTTGTGATAGAAGAGTGCAGGTGCCACTTTATTCCCCCAATGCAGTCATGAGTGGAGGAAGGCTGGGACCTTTGGAAGAAGTAACAGGTAGGTTGGGACATAAAAGTAAAGGTATCCCCATGGAAGGTATAAAAGGAGAGGAAAGTCAATACTGTTTCAGACAAGAGAAATCATATGTACAAATCCATAAGGTAAATTAGAGCATGCATGGGAGAGATGAGAGGAGTTTCTGGGGCTCGACTATGGAATGGTGAGGTGTCTGTGGCTGGGAAGGGTTAAGAGTGGAGAGTGGTGGAGATGTTAGACCACGAGGGAAGGTGGTCCTCCATGCTAAGGAGCTGACCTTCATCCTAAGAGCAGTGAGAAACCATGGTTAGTTTTCAGGAAGTGTGTTAATTTAGAAGATCACTTTGACTACTATGTGGAAAGCAGCTCATGTCGGGTAAATGGAAAGAGGCAGAGAGACCGTTGGAAGGCTTCCAGGCTAATTTGGTCACTGATTTGATGTGGGAGTGAGCAGGACTCTGGGTGTATGATGGTGCCTTTACTGAAATTGAGATTGCAGAAAGAGATGTGAACTGAGAGGAAGGGAGAAATACTGAACGTGGTTTTGAGCATGGTAGATTTCATGTGCCTGCGAAAAACTCAAGTGGCCATAACCAGTATGCACTTGTGTATCTGCATGGAATCTGATGCACAGAAATAAAATATGGGCTGGAGATGTAAATTAAACTAATCTTTTTCTTGTTGGATACCAAACGAAAGATTCTAAAATTGGCGAAAAACTATATTGAATCACATATTATGTAATTATTTTTAAATACCATTTAATGCTATGCACCAGACATAATATATAATTTGGATGTATTTTCTCTGTCTTTGAAGAATTGTACAATTGTGCTAACTTTGCAGACAGGAAAACCAATACTAAGAGAAGCTAAGTAATTTGTAGGTCATAGAGTGAGTAAGAGACAAAACCAGACTTTAAACCAGGTCATTGGATGCCCAAACCCATGCTCCTAAATAGTGTGTTATAGGGATTCTCTCAACTACCTCCCATGAGAAAAAAAGTATAATGTTCCATTTACAGAAAAGACAACAGAAATTTTAGACTTTCTCTTTTTCTCTCCCTAAAAAGTCAACCAATTTCTACAAAATTTTCTGCACATTTTCAATTGAGGTTACATCTTATTAAAATCTTTTAACCCATTTCATTCATGTGTACCATATGTGCTCAATACCTATTAATTAAATGAATGGAGATCCAAGCTTCACCTGAGTTAGATTCATTAAGGAAGAAGAATATGCTTAAACATTTCATGAATTAGGTAGAATTATGTTTGTTGCAAGAGACATTGACCCATAAACTTAATTCAGATTAGTTTAAGGGGAAAAACAAAGGGTGATTTCCTGAATAATGGAAAAATTATCTTCTCTTCAGGATGGCTGGATCCAGGTATTGTTCAAATGATGCCACTAGAGTTGGTCTCCACTGTTCCTCCACAAGGCTTTTTTTTTTTTTTTTTCCTCCACAAGGCTTTTCACAAGGCTACCTCCAGTAGCTCCAGGTTGACATCCTCTTGGATTCATTTCCAGGAAAAAGAACTTCTTTCTTGCAGCCATTCTAGTATGATTCTTTGAATTGCATCTCTTTGGTCTGGCTGGGATCACACACTCAGTTTGAGCCAGTCTCTGTGGCCAAGAGGAAAGACTCTGATGTCTGGCCTGGTCTGAGTCACGGGTCCACCCTTCAAGTGTGGGCGAGGGTGAGAGTCCTCCCAAAACCATATGCACTAAGGGGATTAGAGGGGTGGGACCTCCCCCAAAATGCAGCCTCTGCTAATAGTAAAGGGAGGAATATGTGCTGGGCAGGCAAAAACAACAGATGTCCATTACATTTGGCCACAGCAAAATAAGATTCTGGTTTGTCACAAAGAATGCAGTTTTCATATAAATATCTTTGTGTCTAGAGATAAGAATATTTCGACAACAGTAAGTTCCATCGTTAACTCTTCAATCACCAGGTGCTATTTCATGAGTCGCTTTGTGGTTTTAACTAGAATTGAATAACATAACCAAGACATAAAACTTTAAGGGCAGCTAACTGCAAAAAATGAAAACAACCATAAGCAATGTTACTGGCCTACTGTCAGAAATTTCTAAAGCTACATGCTCTGTGATTTAACAGAAAAAAAAAAAAAATCATCCCTGACACCAGTGTAACTTCTGTGCGAAGAATAAGTGACTAATCTTAGAGCAGAATAAGAAAACTCGCCCTCATTACCTAACATCTATTTGGTTCCTGATTTTGGATAATGTGAGTTATCACTGTGAGGGAAACCTATATCGGATTTAGGCTAATAATTCTCTATTCTTTAGGTAGAATAACTTTTACTTTTTGGTGTATCCTCATAAACATCAATGACATACACAATTATGTAAATGTAACATTTAACAAAATAAGAACAAAATTCCATCCGTTAGAGATGAACTATAGCATTCTCGAGATGTGTGACAGTGTTAGTTTTGTTTAGAAGTAAAAGCAAAAGAAGGAGTAACTAGCTACCTAATAGAGCTCATTAAGTAAATACGTTGTCATCATTAACACTGTATTTCTGTGGTGCCAATATTAGGATGCCCTGGGATGACAGATGTCTAGACATTTCCTAAAGAATAAGTTCATCTCATAACAAAGCAGAGCAAAATTAGACTGAGGTTTTTCTTTTCTCCCTCTCCTTTTTTGTTCTTGGCACCTAGGGAGAGATTAATTAAAGAAGGAACAATAGGAAATTGTCCCAGGAAACTAATCAACATAAATATTTCAAGATCAAGAGAGGGAGATGAGTAGGATGTAACTGCCATTCATTGAATACCTACTATGTGCATGGAATTTGGCAATTAAGAAAAAAATCCTTTTTATCTTGAAATTATTTTAGACTTACAAAGGTGTTGCAAGGAAAGGTTACAGAGCTCCTATTTATTCTTTAGCCATCTTCCCCTCATGGCAACATTGTATACAACCATAGAACGTTTATCAAATTAAGAAAATAACTTTGGAATAATATTATTAAATTAAAGTACAGACTTCATTTGGAATATATATATATATATATATATATATATATATATATATATATTTTTTTTTTTTTTTTTTCTGTTCCAGGATCTAATCAAGGATTCCACATTGAATTTAGAACAATTCTTTTTAAGGACTTACATATATGTCCTTTGGTCTGTGTGACTTCCATGCAAATGAAACAACAGTTACTAAGAACTTATTAAGATTCTCAGTTGGCAGATTTTCTGACATCAAATGCTATAATTTTCTTATCCCTATACTGCACTTTGCTTATGAATTCATAAATTTAGAAATTTATATTAAGGATATTTTTGCCTAAATATCATGACCAATTAAAGCATTTAAAACCCGTACTTTCAGAAACTCCCCCCTTTAAAGTGTGATAGAGCCATTTTCACCACCTATATTGATCCAAAATTAGTTGGTCATGGAGATCAATATAACTATAAGTATATTGATACTTATTGATCATATTGATAATATAATATTATTAATACGATAAGTATTAAGTAGCATAAGAATACTACTAGTATTTGATCAATTCAAAGGACGGACATTTCCTTCAAGGTTCTGAACAAATAAACAAGAAGTGGCTGAGTGTACCTTGTGGTCATTTGTAGCCTCACGTCCATTCCCGCTCTTTCGATGTACTGCCATTTTGAGAGGGGGAGGTGAAATGAGCTCTTCCCTCTTACACATACTCTTGGTGAAAGGGCCGTTTCATGTGATGATCCCACACTGCAAGCAAGTCAGGGATCACCTTCACCTTCTTCTGACCTGGAGACAGCCTAGGAGGAGGTATAAGAACTAAGCTTAACCAATTGCGAATGGTTTCCCAGAACTTTGGATCTTGAGGAGATAACATGAAGATGAAAAGACTGATCAGAAGTCAGCAGCCAGCTCACCATGGCCATTTCTACTATTAAACCCTAGTTCCTGTTGTCCAGCCTTCTCTTCCCGTCCATTTCAAAGCCAAGTTCTCTGACTGCCCATTAATTCTGTGCATCTGCACCTCAAATTTCTTTCTGATAAACTCCCTTTTACTTCGATGAGCAGAACTGGTTTCTGTTGCTTGCAACCATGAGCTCTAAGAAAAACATACATGGTCTCTGGCCTAAGCGTGACTAATTCATGTTTATTAGGCTTTGGAGGCCAGCAAAATGCTCTCTTACCCAATTGTTTCTCTGCTGAAAACTGAATATTGGCTTCTAGCACCGTGGGCCTGGACCCAGTGCTGCTCGTTTGGTCATAATCCTCACACTTGGTTCTTGATGTCTGAATTCTCCCCAGATGATATTCTCTATGCAGGCAGGGCCTTGGCCACCAGCATAGCATGGTGTTGGGCACACAGCTGGCACTCATGAGCTACAAGGGAAAGAAATGCATGAATACCAAAAACATTTCTCCCAGTGAATACATGCTGTTTTGTCACTGTCTTTGTGAAGTCACATTTTTTACCTTTGTGATAGTTATTTCAACTTTTAGGGAAGGGCCACCACTTACATCCAAATTAGCAAAAGCAGATACTATTTCTCCAAATATTGAAGGAGACCCGTTTAAAGGTGTCTGCCGGAAACATTGCCATCACTTAGGTTGGAAAGTGTTTACCAATTTTTAGTTCACCAGATAAGCCCATATTATTAGTTGGTATAGGGTGGTTTAGAAAGAAACCACTTCCATATGCTCCATGGAAGCTTGTGATAGGTCATTACAACTCTTAGGGTAGACACTATTTTTCTGTAGAGTTGAGACATATTCAGAATCATGGACTCATATGTGGGGGCAAAATTATAGCCCACCAAAGCCATAACAACACTGTTTAGCAAATGAGGGTGATGTTTACAACAGGACTGAATGTGACAGCTTTCAAAGCATTATGTATATTGCTAGGCATATACATGTACTGCACTGACAGCATGTCAGTTATAATTTTTGTAATAACGTGGACATAATTTATTAGAATTCAAATATAGAATAAACTAAGCACATGCTTCAGTCCAAAGTACTAATTTGTCTATTGCTGACAGTTTCGTATGTGTTTTAAGTAGAAATAAAGACATTATAATTGAATAAACGTTTTCCCCTTGCTAACCATGCCCTCTCAGGGTTAACAGCAAGCAAATGGAATAAAGTGGAATCCTTGCAAAAGTAACCACAAATAAGACAACCATAGGGGGAGAGGTGGGTTTCAGCTTTCCTGGTTGCCTGCCATAGAGGTTTGCTCATATGTGATTGATTGCTCTGGTGAGTAATACCAGTTGGCAGACATTAGTAACACTTTGTCTTACTTTTGGTACAGTTGTTAGCTTTTCTATGTTTAGCATGTTTTCATATTTTAATAAGAATTCTGAAGCTGTGTGTGTGTATATATATATATATATATATATATATATATATATATATTCAGCATTAGCCTGAAACTTGACACTTTTGATTCTGGGGTAATTTATAGCTTCATCTGTATTTGACATAACTACAAGATGCTTTCAACATATGGAATTATGCTTGTAAAATTTAACCTTATTACATTCCTTTTCCAGCCCCCGTACGTTTTTTTTAATACACATTTACTCTGCATTTTAAACATTTTGATTATATATTGTTAGCAGGGTTGGCATAGTTTTGCAGAAGGTACAGAGGACTAGAGAAAACTAGGGGATACGTGGAGTTGTTTTTTGTTTTTGTGACAATTGACCAGGAGGCTCCATTTCATTTATGAACTGAGATGGATGAGGTACCAGCCTGAAATCCTTTGTGATTTGGCCAACAACATGAGTACCAGGAATGTTTTTACCCCTGCACTAAAGTATCCGATGAGGTGTTGGAAACATGTGGGCTCTTCCAGTATTTTGTGTGGTGCACTTGCTCCCTTCTGGGAGTTGGAACACGTCCACCAGGCGAACCATGTGAAAGGCATGAGCCTTCAACAATGGTGTGATGGAAATTTAAATAGGCAAGGACCCGCGCCAAGTTTGCAGAGCATTGTTTTAGGCTGACTTTAGCTCAAGCCAATGAGTGGCTTGGCTTGCGTACTTCAAGGCAGAAGTTGAAAATGGCTTAGGGTTGTCTTAGAAGTCCTGGGTACTTAATAAAGCACCCCCCATCTTCATCAGAAGGTATTTCCAAGGACTGGCTCAATCTAGGAAACGGCACAAAATACCTCCAAGAAAGAAGGCTCTGGATGGTTTTAATTCACAATGACAAACTACAACTAAAATTAAGTGGATGATAATCCATTCTGTATTTGCTTATTTCGGTTTATTGCAGCAGAGAAGTGCATTTTAAATGCTTTATTATGTTCTTTCTGTGGAGTTCAGTTAACATTGCCTCGGGCCCATGAGTAAGGGAAACTTAGAGGTTTTTCTTAAACAAAAGAGAGGAGAGCTTGCTCCTGAAGCAGGTTTCCCAAGGTCACGGCCACTTCTAATTACAATTCTAATGAAACATAAGGAGATCTTCCCAGGAGATCATTACTTGGTAATTTTTCAACAATAGCTATACCATCTTCTTCCCTATTTGGAAAATACAGAAAAATGGCCCATCAGCGTCCCTACCATAGATGTCATTTTCATACTCAGTATTTCTGAATCCTTGATTAGCTCTCTGACAAGCAGCACATTTATATACAGTATGAAATATGAGCATTATCTGTGCCTCGGTCTTAATTTAAAATTTGCATTATACAGTATTTATGTAGACCTTCCCTGCAACCTTTCAAGTACTCAAACAAATGATTCTCCATTAAAAGAGTTTATCTTGAAATATCTGTCTGAGCATTGTAAATAGCAAGTTATGGATCACGCGTTTATTTAGACAAGTGAAATACAACATCAAAAGCTATCGCTGAAAAACTAGGCCAATATGGGCATTAAAAATATAGCATCATATATCTTGGGCAAGAAAGTTCTCCAGATCCCATGTGCGATGATGGGGAATATTTAGACTCTCTAGCAAAGATTACATGTTTCTTGATTCATCTCACAGAGCAAGTCTACTTCATTTGCAAAGTGATAACCTATTACCATAACTAAACCGCCTATTGCATGGAGGCTCAGAAATAAAATAAAAAGATTAGCCAGTTATCTTATTTACATATATTGAATTGCAGTAATACAGCCCGATCTCTGCCTCTCATTTGATTCTAATTAAAGCGTAGCAGAGAAACTGCAATCCACACAAGAGCTTATTTTAATAGTCAGAGCTGGCAAAGTCCCAATATCACAATGTAGCAATTAACAGCACGGCTGTATTTGCTATTCATGGTTTGATGTAAAAACTTGTTTATTAAGATGGGCTGGAGGCGCTGGTGTGCAATAGACCTGCATGTAATTAGATTCCAATTATTTGTCTGTTTCTGATATTGTAAACTGGCACTTAGCACATCAGTTAAATTGACACACGGCGCTGCATGGTTTACTCGGTAATTAAAACATGTTCTGTTAATTAGATGATGACCACTTTATTTCAGGGCTCTTGTGTTTGGGTTTTCTAGTGTGCTCTGTTTGTATCATGAGCCACCAGACGCTCCTCTAATGAGTCCTTGTTTTGTTTCAATTACCACCTGCTGTTCAAAAGCAAAGCTTGTTTTAACTAAACAAAATTAATGCTTGTCTCTTCCTTTGTAAGAACTTAAACGTTAGACAAATTAATACGCTTATTATCGAAGTGCTAAGCTCTGGTTTTAAAGACTGCTAAGGCAATTAGAAGAAAGTTATAAAATGTTGTAGAGTGCGGCATAAATATTGTTTAGCGTATTAAGAGGCATTACAAACAATGAAATATTTGTTGGAGTTGAAAGGGAGCATAGAGACTTAGCCTCCCCGCCCCCAAATTAAATTAGCTCTTGCAATTTGCAAAGGGATCCAGACACTAATGATACCAGGGACTTTGTAAGTGAAGGAATTGAATAAAGTTAGACATGAAGGTATGTGGCATGGCTATAAATAAATTCATGAATGATAATGGATGGTCCTGGATGGTTTCCAAAATTATGCGTTTGCTCCATGTTCTCTTACACGATACGTGTGGTTTCCATGCGAAAGAATCGGTGCAATGGTTTGGGAAGACTTTTACTGCAAAGCCTAGCAGGAAAGCTTCTGCATTTTCTGAGGGGTTTGGCTTTCTATGAACTAAGCTGCTTGCTCTGCAGCTACTTCCCTATCAGCGATTCTCCCAGGGAACCAGCATAGCCCAGCTCAACTTTACAACACTTCCATACCCCTTCCCGTCCCAACAGCTGCTCATTGCACACCATGACATCATGGATGCCGCTCCTCTCTAGAGTTGGGCGCTGAGATGGTGTAAGGGTCAGGAGCAAAGGATGAGTACTTATTTCCCAGAAGAGCTTCCTCAACAGGTTTGGAGGACTCATTCATGAGGCTAATAAAGCAGTGTCAGGCAAGTAAGCCACTGATGGGTGTTTGAGAGGGCACTCTAGACAGAGTCAGATGCTTCGGAATGGCCCACAAAACTACCAGTTCATTCCCGTCCATCGGCACCAAACCAGCCAAGTCAAAAGCTAGGGGGTTGTCCTACACAAGACAGCCCAGAGTAAGGTAACTCCAGGGTTCAGATGTACTCTTCTGTAAGTGGCAATTCAGAGTCATTCAGGGTTCATGTCACGTGGTTTACACTTACTACCTGTCATCTTTAGGAAAACACGCAGACGAATCTGGAGTGGTATCTTCACAATGTATCTTCTCCAAAAGGTATTTTAATTCCAAAGCAAATCATGTTCACATGTCGAAAAAAATCAGTTTTATTCTTACAGGTGTATCCTTGAATTGGGGATTTCATTGCCACCAGGCATTCAGCAACAGCAATACGGCAGAGCATGGAAGGTGAACCTGAGATTATGGACTTCAATCAGCCCCCATGAGACCATGGCCCATCAGCAAAGGTGATACAGTTGTATACAAAAACTAAATGCCACACTTCCTCCTGGAACATTAATTGAAAAAAAATTTCACAGTAGCTGATTTCTATACCTTAGGGTACATTTCCAAAGCAATGGGTGGCAAGCGAGCAGCGAGACTTCTATTGATATTAATGGCAGTCGCAAAGCTAAATCACTGAGCACCACTTGGCAAACTTACTCCTTAATGTTGCAGTTGCCTTAAATTAATATTTTACAAAGACCTAAAGTAATTAGACTGTGTCTAACTAAATGCCCCATTTACTCATTAGATAATTCAAAATGCATCTTTTGCTGCAGGCCCATTGGGCCACATTAAGTACTCTGAAATATATAAATGACTTCAGTGGGATCTTTTTAAAACATACTGGTGGAAGGGAAGGGTACAGACTCCTCACCAGTGACCAACTGATACTGGCTCACTGTGGTACATGTTGTTGGGACTCAGGGACATGATTTGATCATGGTCATCCACATCCGGGAACCAATGAGTTATTTTTCAACCATGACTCGTGTATAAATTTCAGATATCAACCCTGATTTGTATCCTTGTGGTAGACATTTGCTGTTTTTGGCCTTCTAGGAACTACTTCTATTTAAGTTCTCCTTGCCCATTTAAACCTGGGAAAGTTGATTTCACTCCAAGTTCTGGAATGAGAAAGCCAAAGTGAGCCCACCCTTCCTGGCTGTAGTGACTGGTTTACAAGTGAACACCTTAACCAAGATGGTTGAATCCCTGACACCAAGGATGCTTAATCAATAATTAAAAGAAGAAATATTTTCTTTTCTTTTGGATGGCTATTTTCTATTAAGAAAATAGCCCCAACAGTTGCTGACAGACATCTTGGACTACATTTTTTCAGCAAAGGGTCAATCCAGAGGAAGCAGAAACAACAGGCGGAACTTGGTCAAATCATGTGCAACCTATATCAAGCCACGCCAGTGCTACCCCTAGATTTATGTGAACCATTATCTCTTCCAGTACTTTTGCCACCATGTTGTTCTAGTTTGTTTTGTTCTAGCATTTAAGCTTGTTAAGGGTGGGTTTTTTCACTTGCAAGTGAAAAAATTTCTAGCCCGACTTTTCACATCATATCATCACACTGTTTTTACTTATTTAGGTCCTGAAGCTCAAGAGAAGAATCCCTTTTAAAGGTAAGTGGTCCAAGATGGATTTCAGAAGATTAATCAAATCCATGAACTCATAAGCAATGTTTTACCCTGTGTGCATTTTTCTGGGGAGTCAAAATGATTGTTAAAATATTCTCCACCTCAGGAAGTTTAGAAACCCCTGAGACTGGTAACAAAAGTCTTGGAAGGTCAGCAAGAAGAGGCGCAACCAACATGAAAAAAGATTTTGCATGAGATCACCTTCCCATAAGTGTCAATTTTGACTGACCTCAAAAAATTCAAGCGAGTACACAGGGGTTCTCTGAAGAAACCTGCATAACTAACAGGTAGAACTTCTGGTTGTTCTGGGAGACAGAGGAGGCCAAGTGAGGCCACATATGAATTAATGAGGTGGTGTTTTTTTGTGAAAAACTTAATGATTGGCCTGCTTCAGAGTTTGCTGCATCAGTGTGTGGATGATGTGCAGAGACTATACTACATATGTATTTTTCCCCACATAAAGCCCCTCCAAGGATCTGAACCAAGAAACAGATATTTATAGTCCATGTGGCACCTGGAGAAATGCATAGTCTCACTGTCAAATGCACTCAGCCAAAGGGCTTGCCACAAGGCTCTGTAGAATAAAACCAGAACCAGATTCAAAATAGCTGTAATGCCGTAGACATGGAGGCCAAGTCTATCACAACATCTTCCCATTTCTCTCCAATGTTCATCAACATCTGTTTCATCAGATCTAGATGAAAATAGGTCCCTGCTCCTCAGTGATGATAGTACAAGAAAAAGAAGCACAGCAAAACCAAACATAAAAAGTAAAACCAATCCTTCCAGACTTATCACTCACTTACACTCTGGAGTTCTAATGACTGTGTCAAAATGATCCAACTATGAGCTCTCGAGCTAGATTTTGAGTCCCAATTCTGGCTCTGCCTATTTCTACCTAAGTGACCTTGGAAATGTGAATTGCCATGTCTCTAGCATAGTTCATCCTCTAAAAAGTGCTAATAGACTAAATTATAGGAAATGGCTTGACATTCATCTATATTTAGGAAAAGAACAATTTTATATGGTTCAGAGACTCATACTTCTGTACTAGTTTCCACCCAGTTTGTGTGGTAGCTTAAAACACCAGGAATTTATTGTCACAGCTCTGGTCTGGAGACTAGAAATCCAAAATCAAGGCATCTCAGAGCCATGATCCCTCTGAGGGCTCTGAGGAAGAATCCTTCCTTACCATTTCCAGGTTCTGGTGGGTGCTGGCAATCATTGGCACAGCTTGCTTTGCAGCTGCTTCGGTCCAGTCTCTGCCTCTCTCTTCATATGGTGCTCCCCCTGTGTGTGTGTCTGTGTGTGTCTCTGTGTCTCTGCTTGTAAAGGACACCAACCTAATCCAGTATGACTCCATCTTAACTTTATTACATCTTCAAAGACCTTATTTTTAACTAAGGTCATATTCTAGGTACAAGGGATTAGGACTTGAACATAACTTTTTGCGGGTTACAATTGAACTCTGGGGTGAAGGGATGAATAATGAGGGCTGAGTTGGGACATTCCTGTGAGACCTAACCAAATGCTACTAACTCTCTTTAAAAAATCCTCCTTTTCTCTCCAAATGACATTTGGGTTTTCCCAAGAGATACTACTTTGGCTGTAGGCTTATTTTGTGCAGGAAGCTGCTTTTCCAGCATCCTGTGGACCTTGGATCCTCAGCAGTTTTGAATTGGCATCGGGGCCCATGGTTTATTCCACATCATGACTTGTGAATTGATTAAAATAAAAAGAGCCATCATGTTATAGGTCTTTCCTCCCTCTCTGCTTTGTTCTACTCCTACCTCTCGCAGTCATTCTCATTGTCAACCCCAAATTTCTGTTGGTTGGTTGGTAAGTTAGGCAAATTGAGTTGTAGCTAAGCCTTACTCTTCCAGCCATGTGTTCAGAGATATCTTCTCCAAACAAAAGTGGCCAGAAGCTCAACACAAGTATATATTAGTCAGGGTTTGCCAGACAAGCAGAGCCAGTAGAACGTACATACTTACAGAAAGAGATTTATTCTAAGGAATTGGCTCAAGCAATCATGGAGGCTGAGAAATCCCAAGATCTTCAGTTGGCACCTTGGAGACCCTGACTGCTGATGTGTAGTTCCAATCTGAGTCTAGGGCTTGAGAACCAGGAGAGCCAATGGGGTAAGCTCCAGTTTAAAAGCCAGTAGGCTAAGGATGCCTGGGTGGCTCAGCAGTGGAGCATCTGGCTTTAGTGCAGGGCATGATCCTGGGATCCAGGATGGAGTCCCACATCGGGCTCCTTGTAGAAAGCCTGCTTCTTCCTCTGCCAGTGTCTCTTCCTCTGTGTCTCTCATGAATAAATAAATAAAATCTAAAAAACAAAACAAAACAAAAAACAAACCCCCAAAACCCCAGCAGGCTCAAGACCCAATTAGAGTCAATGTTGTAAACTGAATCTGAAGGCAGGAAAAGACTTGGAGTCCGAGTTCAGGCAGGCAGTCAGGCAGGAGGAATTCCCTTTTATTTGTGTGAAGGTCAGTCTTTTTACTCCATGTAGACTTTTGACTGATTGAATGAGGGCCACTCTCATGAGGAAGGGCAATCTGCTTTACTCAGTCTACTGATTTAAATGTTAATCTCATCCAGAAACACCGGCACAGATATACCCAGAATAATGTTTGAACAAATATCTCGGCACATTTTGGTCCAGTCAATTTGACACATCAAATTAATCATCATTAGAAGGTTCTTTCCACTGAGAGAAATTCTACAGACAGCTTTTACATCTGTTTTTTCTTCCCACTCTCTTAGATTATTTTAGTAGCTTCCTAATTGGTTATCCATTACCAATGGCCTCATACCAGTTCGTTCTCCACATAACTGGCAAACTAAATTTTCTTAAAAAGTTGACCATCCCTTATTTTTTTTTCCCTGTTTACCCTATCCTACTTTTTTGCAAAAGAAAAAAAATGGGTAGAATTCAAAATCCTTCATTTGGTTTACAAAGCCATCCCCAAATTAGCCTATGATACTTTTCTTAGCCATTCTTTGCAGCATCCTGACCTTTTGTCACACTGAATTTTTTATTTTCTTAGAAGCTTTTTGGTATTTTACTCCTATCATCTTGTTCACTTGTACATTTGTTCTCAGCTTACGTAAAACTGCTTGATCTGGGGAGCCTAAGTGGCTTAGTCGGTTAAATGTCCGACTCTTGGTTTCTGCTCTGGTCGTGATCTCAGGGTCATGAGCTCAAGCCCTGCGTTGGGGTCCCCACTCAGTGGGGAGTCTGCTTCCCTTGTTCCTCTCCATCTTCCCTCACCCCTATGACTGTCTCTCTCACTCTCTCCAAAATAATCTTAAAAAAACCCTGCTTGATCTATTTGTTGTGTTTATAAAGCATATTCTCCACATTACTATAATGAAGCTTCCAATTTGTGGTCTGTTTATTTATCTTTCCCTATCAACCATCCCAGGAATTAACAATATAAGTACCCGGGAATGGTAGCCTCAGAGGAAAAAAAAAAAAAACCTCTTAAAAAAAAGCATTTCCTTTTTTTAAGGAATTGCAAAATGTGTATACTATATTCCCCTGTTAAAATTTTGTAATGTATATGCTGAAGACATGAAGAAGGGCTTCAGAGAAGAAACCTATCAGATCTAACCTAATATCTATTTTAAACTGTGATTTCTTTTGCATGTATACTGGCTAGGAGTTTGTTGAGTTTTTTTGGATCTATGGGTTGAATTTTTTCACATCACTTGGAAAAAATTCAACAACATGTCTTCTCTTTATTCCCTTTCAGGACTCCAATTATACAACTAGTTCATTTTTCCATAGTTAGTCAATGCTCTCTCTATATATTTAATTTCTTTCAACCTCTCCCTGTCTTTGTCTTCAGTATGAATACTTTCAATTTACCTGTCTTTATTAGTCCATTCTCCTTCAGTGTTCAATTTCATACTAAGCCTCTTCCATGAACTTTCAGAAATAATAGTGCATTATCATTCTTTTTTTCTTCTTTTTTTTTTTTGTGTTAGAATTTTCATTTGGTTCTTTGGGTAAGTTTCCATTTTCCTGATAGAAATATTCTCATTATACCCATCCTTTCCTATAAACCATTTCATGTATGCATAAGTTATTTAGAGCCTTTGCTAATTTCAATGAATGTGTCATCTATTGATCTGCTTCTGTTGGTTATATTTTCTTTTGATTAGGTGTTACTTTTTCTTATTCCTTTTCATATATCATAATATAAAATTTTCTGTTTGTATAAAATGTAGAGTCTGAAAGATTAGTTTTTTTAAAAATTTTATTTATTCATTCATGAGGGAGAAAGAGAGAGAGAGAGGCAGAGACACAGGCAGAGGGAGAAGCAGGCTCCATGCAGGGAGGCTTATGTGGGACTCGATCCCAGGTCTCCAGGGTCATGCCTTGGGCTGAAAGTGGTGCTAAACCACTGAGCCACCCAGGCTGCCCACCCAGATTAAAGGTTTTGAGAACAGGGTTGTGCCTTTTCTCCTTTCCTCCTTGTGGAAAATGAAAGTGGAATGCTCCATTTTCCTAACCAAGAGTGAGGGCTTCAGGACACTTTCTTGTAGAGATGGTAAGTATTTGCAGGAAGAAAGACTGGGAATCTATTTCCTGGCTGACATTTGCTTGTATAGTACATTTTCTTCTCTGTCTCTGTGCCCTTTGAGTTTGAGAAAATGAAATGGGAGAGACAATAAGGTAAAGAGAGAACAGTAGGGAACCTGGCTAGACTGCTATACTCAACAACAAGAACATTTGGGTTTTTTGTGGCTCAAGTGGACCAACCAGGCTGTACTTGCAATTTTACTGGCTGTCTGCACAGAAGGTTGTTTGCCAAGAGGTGAGGTGTAGGGACTTATGGTGGAACCTAGGGGGAATACCAAGGCATCAAAAGGGCTTAGGATACATAGAAGAGGGCTCTTGTAGGACATTTTGGAGAATTCGCACATATCTGTCATGGAATGGGAAAAGAAACATGGATAGGGCACACTTGAAAGTAATGATTTTACCACATCATGGCTGATTACCATACCCCCCCCGCCCAGGGTTTGAAATGCATAATAATCTGGTTACATTTAAGTTTATGACTCCTCTGATGAGCTATATGAGCCAGGGCTTGTGTCTGTCTTGCCTGCTTCCCAGTGTCGTGCCTTGTACATAGTGGGTGCAGTGCATTCCAAATGTATATTTTGAATAAATGACCAAAGAAGTAGAGAGTCCCCACTTGTCCCCATATACTCACTTCACTTTAGTTTTATCCCTAGCACTCATCATATCTGACACGTTATATACTGATGTATGCATTTTGGTTACTGCTTATCTTCCTCATAGAATACAAGCCCAGTGGGGAGGACTTTGCCTTGTTCACTGCATGTCAGCAGGACCTAGAACAGTGACTGGCACCTACTTTGTGCTCAGTAAACATTTGTGAATGAGTGCTTTTTCTGTATGCCACACTCGATACACAGAATATGAAATTGGGGGTGGGGTAGCTAAAAAGATATAGTCATGGCAAACATTTGATGTGTATTTTGGTAACACAAATGAAATTGAGGCAGGAGAGATTTTTGATGCCAAAATAGTTTTTGAAAATGAATTGTGAAGCTACTCCAAAAGGCCTTTCTTAAAAAAAATTCCCATAAGTGTAAAAATGTATCTTGAAACATTCACCTTAGTTCACATCTTTTATAAATGATAAGATTTTAACAATACATGGTATGGCAAAGATAAAGAAATTTCTGATTGATAGGATTAAAAAAGAACCCATTTCTGACTGATAGGATTACAATCTAAGAAATTAGCTGAACACCAAATATTTTAAAAACCAGTTGAAGAGATGTTTGAATACTGGCTAACATGAGGCTTCATGCAGTAATTAATGAATCTGCTTACACAGATAGAGTGAGTAGTACTTTTAGAGCAACAGTGGTTTTTTTTGGTAAGGATTTGTTTATTTTTAGAGAGAGTGAAAGAGAGAGAGCAAGAGTGTGTGTGAGCAAGGGAAGGGGCAGAGGGAAAGGGAGAGAAATCCTCAAGCTGACTCCCTGCTGAGCATGGAGCCCCACTCAGGGCTTGGGGCTCAATCCCAGGACCCTGAGATCATGACCTGAGCTGAAATCAAGAGTCTGATGCTTGACTGACTGAGGCACCCAGGCGCCCCTGGAGAGATGCTTTTTTAAAAAATGTTTTAAATGCAAAATGAAATAATCTTACATTGAAACCGGAGATTGTTTTAATCTAATAATGTATTTCTGGAATGTATTTGTTTAGAATATCTGTTGACTTATAGCCCTTCCTCTGTCTTGCATGTAGGAAGGGCACCAAACCATAAACCAGGTGAATGAGGAATTATGCGTTGGGGAGTTTGTGACTGTCAGAATGATCTGGTTTTAGAGTGTTTGTAAATAGGGCTTTGGTTGACTTCCATCTGGATCGCTGTTAGTCACATCATAAACAATGAAGCTACTTCAAAGTGTGTGTCCACTAGAGAGGAAAAAGAGAGGCATTAGACTTTTGCCTTGTGGCTTGGAGCTTTGTGCAACAAATATCTTCTCTAAAACAGCAATGGACAGTCCAATAAGCCCATGACTCAGCTCCTTGCTTCTCTTTGTCATCGTCTGATTAAGTTGCAACCAACCTGAACATAAGGATTTTTTATCCCTGGTAATCAAGAAGTAGGATCCTAGGCAGGCGCACCAGTCATAACACTGTATTTCTTTTAGTTAGACGTAGTGTGGAAATGGAAGAAACACCTTTAAGATTTTACCTGATGTTCCTTAGCTGTTTAATGATAAACCTTAAGGCAATGCCAGGACTTCAGGAACACCTATTTTAATAACCACACTTCCTAAAAGCATGTGCTCTGACGTCAACGAGGTGTTGTTTCACCACGCAGGAAATTAGCCAGAAAAAGAATCTGCAAGTGGCAATTTCTACAGTAATAGATTTTGATGAATATTTTTTCAAAATGTTCTGCTGATGCTTGACATGGTAATGAATCGTGCCAGATTACATCAATCATGTTGTGTCACTTAAAAAAAACAAAACCAACAACCCCCAAACCACAACGTGGCTATTAAAGATGGAGTTATAATGGCCATAGTTAGGAAGCCTCCATTTTTATAAAGAAAAAAAAGTACTATAAATACTTGATACTTAGTGCCCAATTGCCAAATCAGGAAAGGCTTCTAAATTCTCTCTGAAAGGCAGAGGACAGTTTCATATTTAGGTTTTAAAAGTAAGATATAAACTAAGGGAAAAGGATCATCTAAAAACAAATTTAAAATCATATATAACCAATTCACAAATCAGATTGATTGAGACCTTTCTCAAAAGATGGTTCAGTTCTCTCCTACTTGAACCCAATTCTTGGTTTATGAACTGAGTGGGGCATGTAGGAACTTCCCCAAGTAGGAAATAGCTGGCAACACAGAATGACTCATTCGGAGCAGGGTAAAAGTGAAAACGGTGAAAATGAAAACATCCTGAAAAGTTCTGTGTCACCTGTAAAGTTCCCAGGGAAGGTCTCAATTAGTCTGATTCACATAAATGCTATTTCTGTGGGAAGTCAATGCTCTCAGAATCAAGGAGCATTTCCTTTTAAGGAATGTTATTTAACTCTATTTCCCTTCTTCTTGTCCCTAGTAAAAACAGAATGGCTTCTAATATATTACATATTTTTTTTGAGATACAAAAATCACATCTTTTTTTCTTCTCTGAGACTACTATTTTCAAAATGTTTTGGCCTAAGAAATCTCTCTTCAAATAAAATTTTAATATAAAACATCAAACCTGCTCAGGTTGAAGGAGGTATAGGTGGTCCTCAAATCCTTCTTATTTCATTGACCCAGCCAGGTCTACAAAGAACACCTGTAGTGTATGATGACAACCACTGTTTGATCTATATTTGTATACTCAGAACCAATTCCTAATATTAGTATTTTTGTTACTTTTTCTGTTCTTTTTTTCCCCCACCAGCATTTTCATACTCAGACCCGGAAACTAAAGGGTATTGAAAAGTTCATGCTGAAATTTTGGTGTGAGAAAAAAGAATGCCATGGATGAACAATCTGATTAAGTTTAAGAAAACTTATCTATTTTTTAAAAAAGATTTATTTATTTTAGAGACAGAGAGAGAGCATGAGAGAGAGCATGCACATGAGCAGGGGAGGGGTAGAGGGAGGTAATTTTCAAGCAGACTCCACTTGAGCTGAGCTCAGAGTCCCACACAAGGCTTGATCCCATGATCCTAAGATCATGACCTGAGTCGAAACCAAAAATCTGATGCCTAACCAGCTGAGCCACCCAGGCACCTTTGGTCTATTCTTCCTATTGTAAATATGTTTTTTACTACCTTTAGGGACATGAATGTCTCCACTGGTATTTCCCTGTTTCCAAAATTTGTGACTAGGTGAAAAGTTAGAAGTTTATTAAAAACTCATTTTCTATGTTTATAAAAGCTTGAAGCTGATATATCAAAATCTTGGATTTTATACATGGTTGCAACTACCCTAATATATGCAGGCAGGAGAATAGAAAAAAAGAAAAGCAATCTGTGGTGTGTTAATCTGACACACAAAGGAAGATGTCTGTACATATATGAGGGAGTGCTGTAGAGTAGTGAGATCTGTAGTCAATCTGCCTAAAGTTCAAATCTTCATACTAATTACTAGTTTAGACTTCGGTAAACTATTTTCTCTCCCAAGATCTGTTTTTCACCTACAAATTAGGAAAATTAATGTCTGCCAACTGGAGTTATTATAAAAAGAAAATGACACAGCACACATAAGGACATGTAACATGGGGATCTCACTCTCAGCAAATACATACCATCTATATTATAAGTTTCATTTGGGAAACAATAGTCTTTTGTAGTGTTAGCTTGTCACTTTAAATTTTTCAGGGGTCAAGAATGTAACAAAGTATTTTTTAGATTTATTTATTTATTTGAGAGAGAGGGACAGAGAACATGGTTGGGGGAGAGGGGCAGAGGGAGAGAGAGTCTTAAGCAGACTCCATGCTGAGTGTGGAGCCCCATGCAGGGCTCTATCTCAGGACCCTGAGATCATACCTGAGCCGAAATCAAGAGTCCCATGTTTAAATGACTGTGCCATCCAGGCACTCCAGTAACAAAATGTTTTTTTTTAAACCTTTCTTAGGATTGAAAAATCAACCAATCTTAATCATAGACTTTTATCAGAGGATCAAACACAAAACCAATAAGTATTAATATTCTCATTCATGTCTTGCAGAAATACAGGCAAAGAGGCAATGTAGCTTGACTGGAAGTCATGGTTAAGGAAATGCCTGATTCTTCAAGCCTCTCCCTTTAACCACTAGAAAATATTTACTCTGTAAAAGTTCTCCCTTGTTATTGGATCTCTTGCAGCTTTGACCTCAGGCCATTGGCTGATACGTTTTTGGGTCTTCTTCAAGTGACTGGAGTATATTCTGGGTTGAAACTGAAAGTTGGGGAAACCAGAAATCCTTCATGGTGAATGATGGCCTGAGGCTCTTGTAAAACTTCTCAAAGAACATCACAAACAATTTACCACCTGCTCTTACTTGCATGCATCATGAAAATTAGTGATGTGCTGGGTGAGTAGGGGTGAGTGAGGGCTGATGATTTACAAAGAGCTGCTTCAGCTACTCAAGTTTGACAGCATGTGAGAGCAAGTCACGTGGGAAGGACTCAGAACGTAGTCTGCTTTGATGACGGCTGGCCATCGCCAAGGAAACTGCTCCCTTGGTAACCATGGTCAGTACATCTGTCTAGTTGCATTTCTAAGATTCACATAGCCACTACCATGGAAAATATATTTTAAAACACAAACACATAGGAAAAAAACAAATAAAAAATAATGGAGTTAATAAGGAATTCTTTGCTTTTGTGGCAAAGTTGTTAGGACACAATTACAGTGTTCGACAGGACATGTTTAGGGGTGTTAACTCATAAATGGAAACCAAAATGTCTTCAGTTTGTAAGCCAGCCTGTAAAACAAAAACAAATCTAAACCAGATAATCATTGTTTATTATTCACAATACACAGGGGTTTAAGACTTCACAAAAATATTTCTAGGGAGCTTATTTCAAACACTGAGCGCTCCCAAGTACAGTTAAGCTAAAGTTTGCAGAACTTTATCTATCTTTAAAAGAGAGGAGGCAAGAGTGAGGGAGATAAAGTTAAAGACCCACTTGGGGAGAGAGTAGAATGTGAGGATCTAGTAAAAATTAAGAAAAGAAATTCTGAAGTACAAATCTAAGGTGGTAGAAAATATGGTTGTATTTAAGAACACCTGATTTATTCAGAGCTCTTCAAGAATACAGTAATGCAATATGTCAGGAATGCCCACAATGAATTATCACTGATTTTGAGAGGCTACAGAGAGTTAAATTTTTAAACTTAAAAAGTTTGAGTAAGGCCAGGGACAAATATTTTAATATACATTCCCTACATGAATTTCATGGGCAGTTTATTGTTTCTGTGAAAATAATTTGAGAGTGTCCTTTACCATTAAACATCTATATTATTATAAAAGGCTAAAAGAAAGAAAGAAAATATATGTAATGCTAGTGATATTTTATATTCCAAAAACACTAGACAATATTAGGGAATTGAGATAAGCTGTTGGGTTATGCTTGCATATGTACCTTAAACAATCAGTAGTATTTAACAAATTCTTGATAAACTTTTCCACATCTTTGTGGAAATTATCTTAACATCACTGCTGGCAGGGCAGTGGTTGTGGCAAAGCTAATACCACCTGTGCTTGCTCATGAAAACTTACTGTCTGAGAGACTGTCAGCAACTTGGAAGAAAGTCTTGGGGATAATAGTGGAGCATTCTTTTAAGGATGCTAATGTTCATGATGGCACAGAAGATGAGAGTGTATGGAAAAACACAAACATCAACAACTGTGTCAAAAATGAATTCAGAAGAGTTGGACTATAAATATGTGGAGATTTTAGGAACACTTTAACCAATTTATTTTACTTATGTTTTACTTTTTATGTTTGTACAAGTGTGAAATATGATAAAAATGTGTCTAAGTCTAAAACTGTTCTTTTGGTAAGCAAAGAATAAAAATTCTAGGTGATAAGAAAGCATTACATTCTAGCTTAAGCAGCCCTGTGTTTTCTGTCTTAGTGGTAAATAAAAATGGCGCATCTTACAACTGACAGTATCTTAGGTTTAGCGAAATGCAGAACTAAGTTTAGACATCACCTTTCATTGTCTAAGAAAGTGAGGAAAAGAAAAGAGTGAGAGATACAGGGACGAAAATATTGGCTAACAAGGACACTATCTTCCCTCCCCAACAAGTAGCAACAAGCAAAGATAATAAAAGATATTCAATGAATTGCAGGTTGACAAAGACGAAGTACAAAGCTGGTAAGCATTTCTCTATGGCAAAGGATGTCGCCATTTAGCACGTGATTACATCGATTCCATAGATGATGTGGGCATTTAATCTTAGTCTGCCTCTGTCACTGAACCTGAAATCCAATTTAATGTCTTCTTTTTATATTGAAGAACAACACAGGTCCATGCCACACATTTTCCCAAAGAGAAAAAAGTAAATTAAAAGAGAAACGTTTCCCAAATAGTAAGGTTGATGTCAACGCATTAGGTAGAGTTACAGTAAATTTGGCAGTTGTATAGAGCAAGTTGATTTTCTTTCTGATAAATTATTCTTCGAGAATATCTTCAATGTCAAGCATAAAAAGTTGTCTTTACAATACTGCCAGTCAGTTACTGTATATTCTCTCTTTCAGCTGGTTTATCTACCAGAGTCTTTTTTGTGTCTGTTGATTGAAAAGTCAACCTCGTGTACATTTGGTTTTCTTGATCTATTTGACACAATCTTAGGAAAACATCCAGAGAGAGGATCCTGCTTTCATAGTTACATCACTCTGAGATTCCATTGAAATTCAGCAATAGATAATACCAATTCCAACTTTATAGTATAACTTCCATTTTGTGGAAAGCTATTTTCATTTTGGCACATTAACTAGTACAATATGAAAATGAAAAATCCTTAAGTGAATATGAAAATCTGTATACCCTCCAGCTGATTCTTCAAAGTTCATTTTCAAAATGTACTTGTTTTGAGATTCTCTGCAGTAGGAAAACTGTATTTACCAAATCATGTAGCACATTCCTAGACAGACACAATACCACTAAATCCATTTAATGTTGGCACTTGCCTTACGTGAGAGTTTGGTTGTAAGCACGGTTCTCCTTTTCTCACTGACGCTATGATTCTTGAAGTACCTAGTAACTGCTGGCAAATTGTATTTATCTTACTTAATTGTAGCAGAAACAGAGCTAGGTGTTGCACTAGGAAAGCTACATTCCCCAGCCTGCCTTGCAATCAAGTGCGATCATGTGACTGTACCCTGGGTAAGAGAGTGTGGAAAGAAGTGATACATCCACTTCCTGGTGTCATCCTTCTGTTTCTTTGTTTATTGACTGATAGATACCAAGTATTCAGGGGAGGACTCTGAGACTTAACAAGGGGATGAGCAGTGGAGAAAACAATCCAGGTCCCTTTATGACTCTGTGGAGCAGAGCAAATCCATACTCCATCCTCATTTGGGGGTGCCAAGAGTGAAATATCAACCTCTGTTATGTCAAAGTGCTCAAATGCTGGGCTTGTGTGTTACAGACACTAGGGCCACTTAACCTGACCAGTAATGGCAGAATAATAAACAAGTCCCCTCGATACTCCTTAGGAGCTCCACCAGATATTATATTATAGACTTCAGGCCTTGGTAACATAGGAAAACATAATCAAAACCTATCTGGACATTTCTTTCCTCCCTCAGAAATATTTTTGAGTCCCTACATTTGAAGCATTGGGATAATTTCATGGGATATAATAATGAGCCAAATAAACGCGTTTCTTTTCCTCAGGGAGCCACCAGTCCAAGAAGTAGACATCAGACAATCGATCATGTGACGTAAAATTATAACCATGATCATTTACATGATGCAAGAATCATGATCTAATCAGATAGGAAAACAGAAGTACCTGCCTTAGGGAGGAGCCCAGGAGGAAGGATTCCATGCTAAGGGAGAGAGATAGGCAGTCACCACATGGAAGTCAGAGGCTGTGAGACAAAATGAAAGAAAGCCAGAGTAGGTGGGGTAGAGAGAATGAAGGGAAATGATATGAGTTGGGCTAAGAATGCAGGGGCCCATCCACCCCTACTCAAGGCTAGAGTAAGGATTTTGCTCTTTACTCAGGTACTAAATAAACAGATTTCCTTTTTATGTCTGAAAAGGCTGCTCAAACTACACTGTAGGTGAATGGATTAAACAGAAACATGTGTCTGTATTGACAGGAAGAGAGTATGTAATGAATTAGAATTACGTATCAATATACATATATCCCAGAAATAAAAGGAAATTTAAAAATAGTTCAGCATTGTAAAAGGTTTTGGGATTGGAAGGCTGTTTTGGTAAAGTGTAATTACTTTTAATATGTCCTTCCTCCACCTTTTTCTTTTACAATTACAAATCACCTAGTAGTTCAATCTGGTACGTTTGACCCAGGAGACATTTGCCCAAAGCCATTGGGAACATTCGAGGCAAGTGAAATTGCAGCAAAATATGAGACAGGTTTGAGTAAGATTTTTGTCTTTAGTGGCCCTTGTATCTTGTCTCCTTTAAGGACCTACAAGTCACTCATCCATACCAGCCGCCAAGGAAGACTCCAAATAGGAGGCTTTGGGATTCTGGGACTTATTACTGGGAAGACATTATGACATCACAGTTTGTCCATGGAATTTATGAAGAATTAGGGCCAAAACGTAAAGGAGAAAAGATTTTTCTCAGCTTCCCTGATTTACCCAGAGTTCTACCATTGATGGTCATCTGTCTCATTCTCCTAATCCCTGTGAGAATTATAGGCTAATATCTTGATTCTTTTATCCTGATTTTGTTCTCTGTACATGAAAACTACCGCTATAGAGGCTTATGCTTATGTAATCATCTTGAGATGTTTCCTGTCCTATTCTGGGTCCCAATCTGATTTCCTTGCCCTTGTGATTCAGGCAGAGCCTGGCAATCACATCTTCCCAACCACATACGCATCAGAGTAGGTTCCTACTGGCTCCTTCTCCTTCATGCATGGGCAAAAAGAACTGGACGCTCAGCTCTTTGTTGCTTTTCATTTTTAGACATGCTTCACCTTTCCAGAAACAATTTACAGAGAACATGCTAAATAGGCTGCCCTGCATGGAGATCCATCTCAAAAAATGTCTTTTCCCTGTAAGAAAGGGTGATGGATTCCAAGTAGTTAGCTTCTAAGGTGCAATTGTAGACCTTCAAAGTCAGGTTGTTAATTCAGTGATATTAACTTTTGAGTCACTTGACTAGTCAGTTTAGGAAGCAACAATTCTCTTAAAACTCTTATAATTACACTTGGACAAGTTTGCGCGTAGGACCACAAGTCCATCAGCTTATTATAACCATGGCGCGTTTCACACACCATCTTCATTATCTTGTGCTAAAGAAGAGAGCACACACTCTTCTGTGGGTAATTTTAGATTGGCCACTGACACACTCCGCAGTGTTTATAAAGAAAACAAAACTTGGATGTTGGCCCTTTTAATTATAACTGGCAGAATTGCTACACCCAAAAATCACATAATCTCTTCACCATATTATATCTTTGAAGACATCTGCTTACAAAGCAGTAACAAGGAACTTGAAATCTAAAAACAAACTTTGTACTAGATTGATTGGTTTGGCGAGCCATGCTTCTGAAGTACTGACGGATTCTGAAAGATATATTCCTGAACTTCAGGAAAAGTTTGAAATATGCTATACTGGAGCTACATGAAATTGTCCTTGGTCTGGACAGGCAGATTAGAGCCTGTTATTGGAGCATCTATTGTGAAGGAAAATCCACTAGCCCAATGGAATGTGCCATAAATTTCACCGGTCATGTCCACATTTTTGTTTCACAGTTTCCAAATAAATGTCTTGCTAATGAAACATTTTGATGAGTTCAGCACACTCTTTTACCTGGGAAAGGAGCACCCTGAAGGCACTATTTTCTAGGTGCTTTGTATAATATTTTGAAGACAACTGAAAACACTAGACATTCCACCAAAGGATGAAAGCTGATCTATGACATCATCTTGACTATTCATCAAGAAGAGTGGACCTCTATTCTCATGTATTTGGACATGACCTGAGCTCATCTTTGTGTAATTACACTGTGATGCTAGTCACTTACCTTTGGGCAGATCATTTTACGGCTCACAGAGTTCCTAAATGGGTAGTAAGTACTGTAACCTGAAAGATAAAATGGAACAATTAATTATTAATTAATCTGTGCTCTGCAGATGAGTATGAATCCCTTCTTTTGAAGGATATGGATGCACATGGACTTGAATTGAGTGTAAAAATAAAAGGCAAAGCTTGCATTTCTTGCCAAAATAAAATTGCCTACATCTTATGGAGTCGTGTAATTCATAAGGTCCCACCCTTCTTCCATAACTCCAGCCAAAGAGTCTGTTTTTGCTTCCCTAACAGTGTTTTCTGAAACCCAGGACTAGTTGTTAAACACTAACACGTCTTGAGGCGACTGCTGGGAAAGTGAAAGCCATCTCATTGTGCTGCTTTAGTTCAACCACAATGACTAACAAATTTCAACATTTAGAATATCCAGTTGGACAAATATTTACTGCTCAGTTAGTGAGTTTATTTTAAGAGTCTTAATCCCAAATTACTTTGCTGGTGGTAGTGCTTTGAACATTGTCTATATTTGAGACAAAGTGGCTTTCCCCCGATGTTAAAAATTATGTTTATAAATAGGACACTGCCTAAAAGTTATCAAACTGTGTGTATGACTTTTCAAATGTGAAGAGTGCTCGAGAAGCTTCAAATATGTTGACGCTCATTGCCATTCTCACACTAATTATATTAGTCAAAAATATTTTTTCCCCACATGTTTTTCTGAAAGGTGCAGAGTAACTGCTGTTATTAGTCCAGAGCACTGAACTATCAACTGTTAACAGCAGGGGAGTTTCCAGGTTCCAATATTTTAGTGCATGCTTGGATGTACACTATTTTGCTCATATGTCTCCTTGCAAATACGTAAGCTGAGAACGTTAATAATTTTGGTGTGAATTAAAAACTTCTGAATGTCTGCAGATATGTAGCACAGCCTCAGGAAACATTGTTAGAACTAGCAAACTACTAGAATGATAGAAAGTGTGAAAGTAAAAAAAAATTCAAAGAACAGTTACAGCACTAAGATTGATTTATTTTAATGGAGCTAGTTCAGCATTTCCATTTTGTGTATTCATGGTACAGTTATTCCACATGTTTTCTCCTTCCTCCCACGCTCCCTTCCTTTCTTTTCCATTTCTGCCCTTTCCTTCACTTTCTTCCATCCTTCCCTTCTTTTCTTTTCTGTTTTCTCCTTTTCCTTCTGATAGGTCATGTCAGGAAGACTTAGGCTGAAGAAAATCAGAATAGACAAGAGATAACTTAAGAGAAAAAAAAAAACTTATCATATGGGGTTGTCATTCTAGAACTCTCTGTTTGCCAGGGAGTCAGACCAGGATGTCTGCGGCTAGGTACATTTGGGTTAAGACTTCGGTTCTTTGGACTTCCACAGAACAATGGAGAGGGGTGGAAAAAGACTATAGAAGAATTGTGTGGCATGTACCAAATCTTACTTTCTTTAGAGTGACTTTGTAATTTTGTGCTCACAGACAGATGTCCAAGTTATAAGTTCTGGGTGATTTTTATATATGCCTGTTTTGCAGGACTAGTCTTTTAAGGTGTTCTCCTGGGCCAAGCAAAATCTCAATTGTCAAGAAAGGATAAATACATATGCACCCACCGTAAATTAATGTCTCAAAGCCTGCTAATGCATGAAATTCCCCTCGGGCTCAGAGAATCTAGAAAACCTGTAACTTCTGTATAACTCCCTCAAATGTGAAGGAAGCAAGCACGACTGCTCTCTGATTCTCTTAGGAAATGTAAAGAGGTAATTTCTGCAGTGAGTAATGGTACAAATAAAATTATGTTTATTTTTATTTTATTCACAGCATTTAATTATAGAGGGAGATGGGTAGTCAGATGGCAAAACAGCCATAAACAAGGGAAAGGTCCCTCATTCTTTTTAAATGAATGTTCTAAAACAATTGGGCAGAACATTAATAGAACACCCAGCTAAAGACAGACTCCACAAACCTAAGTGGTCACTTGGGGTTTGTCATATAATGTACTGTTGGTCTATGTTCAAGCCATTTCTCTGCAGTAACTTGACATTCCATAGGATTACCTTTAGATTCTGGTCTGAGTCTCTGCTATGCCTGAGAAGATTGTCATCTTTTGATTTAAACAGAGCCAAACATGTGAAACTGTTCTGCAAAGAGTCAACCTGTGACTCATAACCAAATATCCAAAAAGATTTTGTCTACAGTTTGCTTTCTTACCTCACTGTTGTAACTAAAACGATCGAATGACTAGTTTCCATTATAAACACTGTACATTTATTTTATAAAAAAGCTTGACATTCTTCAGAGATGAAATGTAATAGTATCATAAAACTCGGAGGTGATTCTTTTCCCCTGAAGACTCAGAGCATTTGCTGATTATAATTTTAATTCAAAAGTTTCACCAAAAAACATGAATCAGTTTTACTTAAGTCTAACATTGGTCAATTAAAAAAATGTGAACAGGTCAGACACAGATAAAACCAAATTTTGAGGCATGGGAACCGTATAGTGGAGGACGAACAAAACACAACTGAACGTTGGCAACGCAATTGACCATTCAAAATATAGTTAATAAGTTCCCAAACATGCAAGTTCGAATTTTAAAATTAAACCTCCCAATTGCCAATTTCAAAAAATGTAATGAGTTTAGAGTGGCCTTTTTATTATGCATGGTTTTATGTCTTTGGATTTCAAAATTACCTAGCATGCATTTTCAACTTTGCTACAATTTCTGGGCTGTTTTCATTTCTATTTTAAAAAGGCTAAACAGTAAGATGTGCCTCTGCTTTGCATTCTAATTGCATGTAACTGATTTGCACAGCAGAACAAAAAACTCATTTTCAGATTAAGAATCGTGCACCAAGAAATAATTATTGTTCTACTGGAAAAAAACTATTTTCCCACTTTCTCCCCTCATTTATGTGAACTGTTTGCTATGTTTTCCCCTAGGTTGATCTCTTTTATAGACCACCATGCATTGCTCTTTAGGGACTAAGACAATCCAAATGGAAACAAGGAACATAGAACTGTTTTGACTACATTCTTCTGCCTGCAACATAACACTTGCCTTTATTATTTTATCTCCAACAATCAAGGGGTGACTAAATGGTTGCAGGTGGTGATGAAAATAAAAGCCATCCATCATTATTTATTAGGCATGAAAAAGATACACAATAATGTAATTTAATCTCAGAGCAGACAATTATTTCCACATATTGATAATACAATGTGAAAACTGTCATGAATTCTAATATGATATTTTGGCTTTATTGGTGCACCACGGCCAACATGACAAATAATAAAATTGTCTCAAAAAGAAAAAAAAGGTAATTATGTGCATATGTCAATATCATGGGTAGAAAACATTATCACCAAATTTTTAAAGCTTCTTCACTACAACTTACTCAATTCAAAAGTTTGAAGTGGAAAAAAAGTACATTTTCAGTTTTCACTATTTAAAACACCATCTCTTACATTCACACCACAATCTATAATCTGAATAAACATTGACTATGTAAGTGTTTTATCATACAAAAGTTTTGAAGACTAGCCAGTCTGCTAAAATATTTGCGCGAAGTATATATACACCACAGGGTCGAATTTCTAACATGTTCTTTGGTTCACTTTAGTCTGGTAAAAATCTTCAGATGAAAACTCTGTGATCTCTACTTTGGGTAGCATACACATGACTATTAAATGTAGCAAAAAACGTACCTTTTAGCCAAATAAAGCAAGAAATGGTTGAAAATAAACATCTTTGGTAGGAAAAATCCTGACTGATGAAATGCTCGGTCAGAAAAAGTGAAAGTGAGTTTCTCTTTATATTAAATGATTCCTACTTCCACGTGGTTGTTGAACTCTATCCTCAAATAGGTCTTGGAAGGTGAACATATGACAAAAAAGAAACAAACTAGCATTTGATCTCTGTATATGGGAACCAAAAACATTTTATAACTTATATTTGAATTGATTTGGGTTTCTGCTGGAAGAGGGATCATGATTAGAGGCTTTCCTTGTTAGAAATAAATGAGATGATTTTCAGAGTACCTGTTCATTATACAATGTATATATACACACACAAACACATTCATCCTATGGCATGTATGCACAGCATACTCCACACTTGCTTAAAGACGTATTTATTCACTGTTCACATATTGATTAGGGATAAAAATATAAGCTTACTGGATAAGATAAATGACCTCCTCTTAGAAAAATGCCATTAGAATTATTAAGGAGGGAAAATAGTTTAGACTTGGCTTTGAGTGATGGACAGGACCTGGAAGAAAAAGTATCTCTGAGTGATCACAACACTGTGACCATTCTGGGCTGGGAGAGAAAATTTATATATCATGTGGTTACTCAATTTTATAAAGGGAATCTAAGAACAAGTGTAGGCACTGGTTAGGAAAAACAAATGAAAGGAATAATTTAAAAAGTCAATAAGCCACAGGAAATCTGGAGACTGTTTAAAAACACCTTATTGGAAGCCTAGCAAAAGTATGTGCCAGAGATCAAAGGGACACTTGGAAATGTGGCCCAACTAAGGAAACCAGGGAGATCCGCAAACTATGGCAGGTCAGGTGTGAACAAGAACGCAGGCAAGCCAAAAGAGAATTCAAGTGTACCTTGCAAGTGACTCCAAAGCTAATAAAAATGTTCTTCAAAATATATCCATGGCAGGAAACCAAGTAGGGAACTAATGGGCCGGTCAATGACACACTCTGGGCAGAAGAGATATGCTTCTTAGAGGATGGAAACTCTTCTGACTTTATTCAAGGTGATTCATTCATATATTCATTTTAACTCACTCAATCATCCACTCACACATTCACTTGATCATCTTTTTATTAAAAAAAAAAAATCAAAGAATGCTTACTATAAGCCAGACTTTGGGTTCAGCATTAGGAATACAGAAATGCAAAAAAAAAAAAAAAAAAAAAAAAAAAAAGGAATACAGAAATGCATCAACCATTCATTTATATCAACAATTTATTTATTTATTCTTTCTTTTCTCTCAATCTTTAATGCATCCACCTGTCGTGCATTTGATTACCTATTCGTTGAACAAAAAAAAATTGCAGAGTGTGTATCATGAGACAGAGCTTGGGGTGAACACCTGAAATATATCATTACGTAAAACATCCATTCATTCAATCAACTAATATTTGAGTGTCTACCATGTGCCATGCACTGATCTAATTCTTTGAGATAGTTCAGTGAACAAAAGAGTCAACATTTTTATTTGAATATTTCTAGGAAAGACTAGTAGTGGAGGTAGACAATACACACAATAAGCAACTAATCACAAAATTAAAAGCAATCATTTAGTATGAAAAGTATTAAGAATGACATGGTCAGATAGCTGTGAGTGCCTGACAGGGATCCCATCTGAGGTAGAAAGCAGCATCCTATCAATAGATCTTAAGGAAAAAGATCAGAGAGAGAGAAAGAATAGCAGGAGGTAAGTATGGCACAGGGTGTCACCATTTGGGGCTTGATAGGCCACATGAAGATTAGCCTTTTTTCTTTCTTTTTTTTTATCATGGTAAATGTACTTTATTATTTTTTAAAAGATTGTATTTATTCATAAGAGACACAGAGAGAGAGAGAGAGAGAGAGAGAGAGAGAGAAGCAGAGACACAGGCAGAAGGAAAAGCAGGCCCCATGCAGGGAGCCCGATGTGGGACTTGATCCTGGGACTCCAGGATCATGCCCTGGGCCAAAGGCAGGTTCTAAACCGCTGAGCCACCCAGGGATCCTGGTAAACATACTTTAATCCCCACACCTATTTCACTCATTTCCACATCACCTCCCTTCTGGTAACCATCAGTTTGTTCTCTATAGTTAAGAGTCTGTTTCTTGGTTTATCTCTCTCTTTCTCTTTAAATTCCACATATGAGGGAAATCATGTCAAATATTATAAGTGAAAGTCACTTAGCATTATACTGTATAACTCCATCCATGTTGTTGAAAATAGCAAGGTTTCATTCATCTTTATGGCTGAATAATATTTCATTATATGTATATATACCCTTTATCCATTCTCTTTATCCATTAATCTATTGATTGGCACTTGGGCTGCTTCCTTAGTTTTGCTTCCTTAGTTTGGCTATTTGTAGCTATAAATAATGCTACAATAAACATAGGGGTGCATATATCATTTCAAATTAGTGTTTTTGTACTCTTTCGGTAAATACCCAACACTGAGATGACTGGATTGTAAGACAGTTCCATTTTCAATTTTTTGAGGAACCTCCATACTGTTTTCCACAGTGGTTACACCATTTTGCATTTCCCTCAATAGTGCATGAGGGTGTATTTTTCTGCACATCCCCACCAACACTTGTTTCTTGTGTTTCTGATTATTAGCATTCTGACAAGTGTGAGGTGATATCTCATTATGGTTGGGTTTGCATTTCTCTGATGATGAGCGATGTTGAGTATCTTTCCATGTGTCTGTTGGCCATCTGAAGAACATTAGGCTTTATCTGAAGAACAAGGAAAGTAGCTTAAGTGTTTTAAGCCAGAGCAAGCCACTGAAAAAGTTTGACACACTTCACTCAAAACCCAGCGGTGGTTCCCTACTTCAATAAGAATGAAAACTGAAGTCCTTACAATGACCTACAAGACCCTCTATATTCTGTTCTTGTTAGCTCTCTAACTTCAATTTTTGCACTCCCTCCTCTGCTTACTCTTGCTGCACTGGGCTCTGTGTGCTCACTGGCTATTCTCCTCCCCTTCTCCCCAATCCAAATGGATCCACCCTACCTTCCTCTTGAAGTCCTTACTGAAATTCCTCCTTGTTTATGGGGCATATCCTGAGGACCAGACTTAACATGGTAACCGCCTTGCCATTTCCACTTTTGCCTTGCTTTGCATTTTTCCCCCTCTTGTAGCATTCACTGCTTTCTGGTATAATATAGTACATTTCATTTATTTATTGTGTTTTGTATCATGTCTATGTCTCCTAGCAGAATATATTTTCCATAAGGCAATAATTTTTGCCCTTATGTTCACACTGAACTTAGTCAACTAAAACTGTGCCTTGAACATACAATTTAGTAATCACTTGCTGAATAAATTAATGAATGTAATGGACAATGTAGTCATATTGGTGTTAAAACAATTACTCTGGCTGAAACTTGAGGAAAAAATTGGGAAGAGTTACATGCAGATGTAGAAACATAGGAGTTTGTGTGTGGGGTCTAATTAAAAAGCCATGGCAATTTAGCCTAGGGCAATAATGCTAGAAAGGGATGAAGGTAAATTGGTTTAAGGGATTTTTTTTTTTTAGGGTAGAATCATTACGGCCTACTTATAGTAGTGTGCTGGAGCTAGTTGCCTCTCACTGGTTTTCAAAAGCCAATAGTTAATTTTCATGTTTTCAGGAATTTTCTTAGTTATTACACATAGACATTATTAAAAATTAAATTATATAAATTTAAGATCAAATAAATTATACTAAAATAAAGTTAACATTCAAATGTAATGAATTCCTAATTATTTTATTATATTTTACTATTATCTGTGCTCTTCATGTTATTTATGTCTTTTGTGTTTCTGTGGGAAATACCATATGATGAGGTGTTACTGCACAAATCTTTCCAACTCTCCGTTCTGTTATGTCATGTCTGCAGTTTGAAATCAGCCATACCAGGAGTATTTAATCCTTGGTAATTGTCAAACACTATAAATCAGGGATTGCTTTAATATGTTGTTGATTTTCTAGACTTAAAGTGATAGAGAAAATGTTAATAATATAGATTGATTTTTAAAGTGTGTCAAGTCTGCAGATGTTTCATTGTTAATATTACAGAAAACTGAGGAAGTATTCCTCCAGTATGTGAAAACAATGATCTGATTCAGCAAAGAAGCCATTCACATCATTGAAAAAAAGAATTAAATTTTGACATACATCTTAGTTTTTTCTCTTGTGTCTTACTCTTTAATGTAAGGGAATTATCAACCAATATACACATCAGAAATACACTCAGCTGCAACCCTAAGTTGACTATGGATCAAAGAATTTGGCCAAAAGGAATGAAAGCATCCTGTAAGAATCAACTGGCTATATGAAATTTACAACAGGGCAGTGCGTAATTTATTATTTGTAAACTATGTGCTATAGAGTCCTCATATCAATAACATCTATGATAACTTAAGTATATATGCATACATTTTCTTTTTAGGAGAACAGTTGTTAAACAGCATGGGTATATATAAGACAGAAGGAGTTTGCAAAGATGCTGCCTACATAATGGTACCCATTTCCTTACTCAGAGAACACTAGACAAGGACGAGGGTTGATGGATGGGGACAGGGAAGGCATTGTAATGGACTAGGTTGGGTAATACTGACTTTAAAGAGACAGACTACACCGTCCAGTGGCCAGTTGGATCTGCAGCTCTAGAACTCAGAAGGTAACTCTAAGCTGGCACCATCATCATTTAGGTAAAATCTGTGAAGAACAAGTAATTAAAGACTTGAAAGTGGATAAAGCTATTCTGTGTTTCTTCCAAATTAACTTTCAAAGGAAAATTTGGAGGCATTAAAAGAAAAGTGTTCAATGCTGGATGTTCTAGTTCTAACAAATTAATAGCACATATATCATTGGTGCTGAACAAGATCCTCTAAGGATATGGGAAGTTTCCATCAGCAAAATATAGTTCCATGACCAAAGACGTGTCCTCCTTAATTACAGAAGGATGTCTGAATTAAATGGGTAGTGTCAAAAATATGGATTACTATTGGAAACCTGTGATAAGCAGGAGACTGGAGAGACTGCCATGTGGAAGGGGACTTGAGTTATTTGCTTCTTACTTACCAATGATTCTGAGATCTGTGTGAAGGGGTAGTTAGCTGATAACTGATATAAAATGTGGGGGTCAGATCCTCAAAAACAGGCTCTTTATTTGAGGGCTTTATATTACCTTTGAAGAAGAGAATCATAAACTTCTACTTCTGGGAAGATGTGGTTTTCTCCCACTTTCCTCACTTAAATACAGCGAAAACTCCCAGACTATATATATGTAGTTAAGTCTTATCATGTGTATGACACATCCTCAAAAGGCAGAGGAAAGCAGGTAGACCACAGAGGGAATTTAGGACCCAAGAAACAAGGTGGAAGTGAGTTTTCTGGGTTTCCTTGGAGCTGAAGGAAGTTAGCAATCCAGAAATGCCAATGGACACAGACAAGAAGAAGAAAGAAAGAAAGAAAGAAAGAAAGAAAGAAAGAAAGAAAGAAAGAAAGAAAGAAAGAAAGAAAGAAAGAAAGAGCAGCTTCAAACAAAAGCTAAAAGTATTAGAGAGTACTCTCTAGTCAAAGAATCAAGAAAGGAGCAGCCTAAAAAAATGGAAAACTTTTAGAAAATAACCACTCTACTCCAGCCAAACACCACAGGAAAAATGTTATTCCACCCCAGCCATACCAGCAAAAACCAAGTGGGAAGCCTAGACATTCACCCTTGTTGGATTATAACAAAACTTCCCAACACCATCCACCAGCAGGATAATGTCAGAAAAAGCCAAACAGAGAGCTTGGACTTTCATCCCTGCCAAGTGGTAATGAGAAATACACCCCAACCCTACTACCTGTGGTGTTGGTGGAGACCACAAATGGAGCCTAGACTTCTATCCCCATGAGCAATAATGTGGATGTCACTTTTAGTGTCAACAGAATCTGAGTGAAGAGCCTGAGCTTCTACTGTCCTGGCAGTAAGGAGTCATTGCTTCCTCCTATTTCTTGCTGGAGCCATACAAAAAAATTCAGCTAAAACAGGGGTTTAAATAAGAGTGAAAATATCACAAAATACTATGAAAACATCCATATTTCAGTTTAAAATCACACATCAAAGCAAGAACCATGGAAGTCTAAATGAGAATGAAAGAAGACAATCAATAGATGCTAACACCAAGATGGCAAAAATGCTAGAATTATCACAGATTTTAAAGCAGTTAAGATAAAAATGCTTCAATGGGCAATGAAAACATGCTTGAGGCAAATGAATAAAAAAGAACACCTTATAAAATAGAAACTATCAGCAAAGAAATGAGGGCAAAAAGAAGAACCAAGTGGAAGTTTTAGAAAAACAACAACAACAATACAATGACCAGCATAAAGAGATCAATGCATGGGTACAACAGCACAATGGAGGGGACAGATAAAATAATCAATTAATCTTTTAAAAAATTATATTTATTTATTCATGAGAGACACAGAGAGAAGCAGAGACAGGCAGAGGGAGAAACAAGCTCCCTGTGTGGAGCCTGATGTGGGACTCAATCCCAGGACCCCAGGATCATGATGTTAGCCAAAGGCAGATGCTCAACCACTGAGCCACCCAGGTGCCCAAAGAATCAATGAATCTTAACAGAGAACTACAGAAAGTATCCAATCTGAACAACAGAAAGAAAATATACTGAAAAAAATGTGAGTGCCTTAAGGACCTGCAATATTATAATAAAAGATGTGATATTTATGTCAATGGAGTCCCAGAAGAAGAGGAGAAAGAAAAATGGGCTAAAAAAATAGCCAAAAAATAATGTGTGAAACCTCCCATATTTGCCAAGATGCATAAAACTACAGGTTCATGAAGGTGAGTGAATCCCCAATAGGGTAAACACAAAGAAATCCATGCTAAGACACATCATAATTAAATGTCCAAAACTTAAAGACAAGAGAAAAATCTTGAAAGGAGGAGAGAAAACAACATCTTACCTAAAGGGGAAAAACAATTAGAATGACAGGGTATTTCTCAGTGGAAATCAGGGAGGCCAGAAAGAAGTGGCACAATTTTTTGCAGGTGCTGAAAGAAAAGAACTAGAATGTAGAAACCTGTATCCTGTGGAAACATTCTTTAAGAATAAAGGGGAAATAAAGATAACTCTAAAAAATAAAAGAAAACTAAGATAATGTGTTGCCAATAGATCTCTTCTGAAAGAATGGATAAAAGAATTTTGCTAAATGATAAGAAAGAAGGAAATCAGGAAGGAAAACAGAACTTGAAAAGTAAAAATAATGGTAAATACAATAGATTTTCCTTCCTCTCCTGAGTTTTTCAAGTTTTGTTAGATGATTAGAGCAAAAATTATAACACTGTGTGATTTAGTTCTAAATGTATTAATTTTAAAAAAGGCAGGAATGACTATACTAATATCAGATAAGACACACTTCAAATCCAAGAATATGAACACAGATGAAGACATATTTTTAATGATAAAACGGCCCATCCCTCAAGAATGTTTCTGAATCAAACATAAAACCTACAAAATATGTAAAGCAAAAACTGAAAAAATTTAAAGGAGAAATCCCAAATTACTTATAATCAAGAGAACTAGAGAGAAAAGCATCAATGATGTAGAAGAACTCAACACCACCCAACTAAGTTCTAAGTGATATTTGTAGAACTCTCCCTTGAGCCACAGCAGGATGCACATTATTTTTAAGTGTCCATGGAAAATATGCCCAAACAGACCATATCCTAGGCCATCATACAAACCTCAATAAATTTTAAAGAACCAAAATCCCACAGAGTGTGTTTTATGGCACAATAGAATTAAACAAGAAATCAGTCTTTCAAACAGAAACATAACAAGAAAATCTCCACTTAGAAACTAAACAATACACATTTAAATAACTCAGGGGCCAAAAAGAAATAACAAAGTAAATTTAAAAATACACTGAATTGAATGAAAATAAAAATACAACATATAAAAATTTGTGGGAAACAGCTAAGGCAGTGGTGAGAGGGAAATTTATAGCACTAAATGCTTATATTAGAAAAGAAACCAGGAGAAGCCTTAGATCAATAATCTAGACTCCTACCTCAAGAACCTAGCAAAAGAAGAACAAATAAGCCCAAAGCAAGGAGAAGAAGGAAAATAATAAAGAGCAGAAGTCAATGAATTTGATACAGTAAAACAATAGATAAAATTAAAAAAATAATCTGCTTTGGAAATGGAAATGATTGTTAGCAAATTTATACTGAGATAGAAAAAAAAGAGAAGACACAAATTATCAATATTAGGAATAATACAGGCACTGTCACTATAGACCTGCTGACATCAAAAGTATAAGAGGATACTACAAACAACTCTACAAACATAAATCTGACAACATAGAAGAAGTTGACTAATTCCTTGAAAAACACAAACTAACAAAACTCATCCAGTATGAAACAGATCAGCCCTATGACCAGTGAGGAATTTGAATTCATAATTGAGAAAATTCCCTGACAAAAATTTCTGGTCCCAGATGGTTTCACTGGAGAATTTTACCAAATGTTTAAAGAAGAATTAAAGCCAGTTGTACACAATCTCTTCCAGAAAATAGAAAAGGAAAACCTTCCCAATTCATTTTATGAGGCTAACATTACTCTGATAATGAAACCCAAGACAGTGCAAAACAGAGCAAAACTAAAGTCAGAAAACAATATTCTTCTGAGTATAGATGCAAAAGTCTTTATGAACATATTAGCAAATAGAATTCAACAATACATAAAAAGAACTATACACCATGGTCAAATATGGTTTATTTCAGAGTTCCAAGACTGATTAAATAATTTGAAAAATCAATGTTAACCCAGCATACTAATTGGCTTACAAATGAAGTTCGCATGATTTTATCAATTGATACAGAAAAAGCATTTTATAAATTTAAACACCTGTTCATGATACAGACTCTCAGAAAAAAATAGAATAGAGGGAATCTTCCTCAATTAAAAAAAAAGAACACCTACGAAAACCTAACTTTACAGCATCCTTAACAGTGAAAGACTGATCTCTTCGGCCTGAGACTAAGACCTGAAAGAAGGTGAGAATGTCTGCTCTTGCCATCTCTATGCAGCATGGTACTGGAACTTCTAGTCAGGGTAATGAATCAACTGATTTTTAAAAAAAAATTTTTTAAATTTATTCATTATGACAGAGAGAGAGAGGGAGGGACAGAGATGCAGGCAGAGGGAGAAGCAGGCTCCATGCAGGGATCCCGAGGTGGGACTCGATCCTGGGTCTCCAGGATCACACTCTGGGCTGAAGGCAGCACTAAACCGCTGGGCCACCGGAGCTGCCCGAGTCAACTGATTTTTGACAAAGGCAAAAAGCAATTGGGGTGAAGGAAGACAGACTTTGCAATAAACAGTGCCAGACCAAAGGAACATCCATAGGTGAACCATGACCCAAGATTCATGACTTTTGCAAAATTGAACTCAAAATGACTGTGGACTTGAATGCAAAACTATAAAACTTTAAAGTTTTTAAAAGGATTTATTTATTTATTTGAGAGAGAGAGAGGGAAGAGAGAGAGAGAGAGAAAGAGAGAGAGAGAGGCTGCCCTGGTGCACACATGCTTGAGTGGGAGAGGGGCAGAGGAGAGGCAGACAAGCAGATTCCCTTTTGAGTGCTGATCCCAATGTCAGCCTTGACTCTTGACCTAAGCCCCAATCAAAAGTTGGTCACTTGGGACTCCTGGGTGGCTCATCAGTTGGGCATCTGCCTTCCACTCAGGGCGTGACCCTGGAGTCCCTGGATAGAGTCCTGGAATCAAATCCCACATCGGGCTCCTGCATGGGACCTGCTTCTCCCTCTGCTTGTGTCTCTCTCTCTGTGTCTCTCATGAATAAATAAATAAAATCTTGAAAAAAGAAGTTAGTTATTCAACCAACTGAGCCACACAGGTGCCCCAAAACTCTAAAACTTATAGAAAAAAAATATAAGAGAATATCTTTAGGATCCAGAGCAAGGCAAAAAAGTTATTATAGTTGCCATCAAAAGCATGATTTTAAAAAAATTGATACAATGGACTTTATTAAAATGAAAAGTGCTTGCTCTGCAGAACACCCTGTTAATAAGGTGAAAAGACTAGCAAGCTACAAACTGGGAGAAAATATTTTCAAACCAAACCACTTATCCAATAAAAGACAGGCATCTAACATATATGAAGAACTCTCAAAACTTAACAAACCCAAACAAATGAATTAAAAATTGTGCAAAAGACTGAGAGACATTTTACCAAAGAGTATATACAGATGACACTTCATCATGCAAAAAAAAAAAAAATCTTCAACATCATTAACCATGAGGAAAATGCAAATCAAAACTATAATGAAATATCACTCTACACCCACCAGAATGTCTAAAACATGAAATTCTGGCAAGAATGTGAAGACACTGGATTACACATGTTCCTGGTGGAAACATAAAACAAGACAGTTACTCTAGAAAAGTCTGGCAACAGGTGAAATAAACTTTCACAACACATTCTCTCAAGTCCAATATTTAAATTACATCATTTCAACATGAAATCAATATTAAAAAGTAATAATGATATATTTTACATTCCTCTTTTATGCTAATGTTTCAAATTCTTGTGTGTATTTTCAACTCACAGTACATTTCAATTTGGACTAGCCACATATCAGATGTGCAAAAGCCACTTGGGGCTAGCGGTGAGTGTCTTGGGCACTTGGAGTTTCCACACAAGATTTGAAAGGCAGAAGAAGAAAAGCCTTAATCTCCAGCAGAAGGTGCAGTGAGTCATGTTGGCATTGGCAGACAGGAGATAGGAGGTTTTGCCAGCAGCTTCTCTGAGTCCTACAGGCAGCTGAAATCCTCAATGACAGTTTCCTGTGATCCCTGGACTTGCTGATTCCTTGAATATTAGTGGAATCTTGCCTAACCTTCACGTTCCCTGTCCTTTTCTTGGTTATGTGTGGCCTCTAATGTCCTATATTAAATCCCTTCCTACTTGAAATACCTAGGGTGGTTTTTGTTTTCCTCACTGAACCCTGACTAATAAGGCTGGCAGAGGATATTTACTTCTCAGCAAACATCCATATGCTCTCCCACATTTCCTAGCACCCTTTCAGTTATGGAGCTATGTATGTGGTTCAGGCCAATATTCTAAGAATTAGTGATGGATGTTATTTGCAGTCTGGAGCTTTTCAGTGTTATGCGTGACTTCCCAGACACGTGCCCTCTGAGGCAACCTTAGTATCACATATTGATATGACAATGTCATGAGATAAAAGCCACAGGATTGCATGAATCACTGCAGGGGAGACAGATGCCCTGGAGCTGCCCCCAACCCACAGTGGACTTTTCCTAAGCAAGAGATAAATTTTTGTTATGTTAAGCCACTGAAATTTCAAGGTTTGTTTGCTGCTGTACCACAATCTAGATTATAATGACCAATACAGAAATTAGTCCTGGGAATAAGCATCAGCATCAAAACCCTAAAATATGTGGCATGGATTTCATATTCCTGTGAAATAAAGTGAACCAACACTTATTGCTTGAGCACAGTGGATGTCATGGATTAAACAATGAAATCTGATCTTGTGTAAGAATGGGACGCTGGGTTGGTTCTTTGGAAGGAGAAGCCTAATATATTTTGAAATTGGTAATAGTGAGAGGAGAGACTATCGGAATATTCAGACATCTACTTAGGACTTGATTTCATATACCCAAGACAATCTTGTATAAGAAATATACATGTGATTTTGTTAGACATAGTCTAAAAGACTATGCCCGAAGAATGATCAGTGTCTCTTCAGAAGTAATGTAATTCCAGAAATATTAACAAATGGAGAGCAAAGAGAGGTATAAAGAAACCTATGTTACCATAGAGGAAACCTTTTTTTAGAGTTAAGATTTTTTAAAGTTCTATATATTTGGTAAATAAAAGAAATTAAAATGTTTTAGAAATACAGAGAAGCAGGACTGGTACATGGATATAGGAAGGAGAGAGGCTGACTTGTCTTGGTATTCAGAAAGGAGGTAATCAACAGGCTTGAGAAGTCTAGAATAAAGCCAATATTAATCATTATTAAGTCTCACATTGATTGTTCAATAAAAGATATATTAGGAGAAAAAAATAGGCCAAACATTTTTCTCTTCTGAGAATAGATTGGGGATCACTGATTGATAAGACATGAAGCATTTCATCCAATTTATGGATGGCTCAAAATTGAAAGAATAGTCAATTGTTTGGATGAAGGAGGCAAATTCTAAATACTAAGAGAAAATCATTAAGATAAAGTAGCTTTAAAAGCTACAAATTAATAGATATAAATTTCTTTAGCTAATCCCTTCCCCCAATAAATTAAGCACAAAATAAAGGCTATTTAAATTAACATTTGCAAATATGAAACATCTGGGATTTTATCTGGTTCATATTAAACAAGCCCCAAATAATCTGTTGTGAGTTCACATGTATTTAAAGCACTCTTGGGCAAAATTAATTACTGTCTACAATGAAGGATGTAATAATTTCCTGCTAACCAGACCATAGCTGAAAGTGTGTGTGTTTAAATTTGGGATATTGGCAAGTTGAAAGTGAATTTTGATTCCAAGCAAGGAAAAAGTTTCTAATAATTGTGACTACTGAGTAGCATAGTTTTCAATTGTTTACTCCCCAAATGGGTGGACCCATTTCTGTCTTCTCCCCTGAATCTTAAAATTAAACAATATAAACAGAGCTGCCCTATTTTACTGAGCTACCTGCACCTACAATCTCACTGCCTTCTCTACCCATCCCAAGGTTTATGGAAATACAATCAATAAATAAAATGGTCAATTGTCTAAATTGTAAATGTGATGATTGATGCATGTATATATTGTGAAAATATTCTTCCCATCAAGTTAATTAGCACGTCTATCACCCCACATATTTACCTCCCCCATTCCTTTTTTTTAAAAAACTTTTGGTTGACAGAGAGAGGGTGCATGCATGTGCATGGGTGGGAGAGAGGGGAAGAAGAAGGTGGAGAGAGAATCTCAAGCAGACTACCCATTGAGCACAGAGAGTGACATGAGGCTCAGTCTCACTTTGCTGAGATCATGACCTGAGCCAAAATCAAGAGTCAGATACTCAACCTACTGAGCCTCAACCCAGGTGTTCCTTTTATTTTTGTTTTCTTTTTTTTAAAGCAGCATTCACTTGGTTTTCTGTCTCCTGAATTCTTTTCAGGCTCCTTTGTTCCTCCTCATCAGTTCATTTAACCTCTAATTGTTGAAATGCCCCATGGTTCAGCCCTAGGCTTCACCTCTGTTCTATGTACACTTTCTCCTAGATGACCTCATAAAGTCCCAAGGCATTAATTATCATTATTATATTAAATGACTCCCAAATTTGTATCTCTAGCTTTGACCTCTATAAACTCTGATATTCAGGTGCCTACTCAACATCTCTTTTTGGACAGTTAATAGGAATCTCAAATTTAGCATAGGTAATCAGGATTCTCTTTCCCTTTGTGAATTTCCCCAACCTGGTTGTTTCCATTTTGGAAAGTGCTGCCTTTCCCTATTCCGCGAGTGAAAACCTAAGAGCGATATTTGATTTTTCCTTATCCCAGCTCTCACAGCCAACCACTAACAAATCCTCTCAGCCTCCTACAAATACACGCTGGTGAAATCTAGTTCCTCCTAATTTCTCTGCAAATACTCTCATCTGTAGTTTGTATTATTTAACAGTTTCCCCAAATGTTGCTCAGCTAGCACCCTAGCCAATTTACAATTTCCTTTCTACACAGATGCAGGAGTGGTAGTCAATGAACCCTCCAAAGTCTTCCCATTGCACTTAGATGATGAGAGAGACTATGTTCATGTGCCAAACTGGACTTTCTGACCACACAATTTACCACCCCTATCTTCTCTCTTGGCAATCTTGCCTCACTGGCCATCTTTCTGACCTGCAACATGCCCAGATCCATGCTGGCTTAAGGCCTTTGTTCTTGTCCCTCTTCATGGCCTTGTGGAATGAGCTTCTGCTCTTCCATGTTGCAGCTCAACCTCACTTCCTCAGAGAGCTCTTCTCTGGCTACCATCTAAAATAACACTACCATGCCTATTTAAGCTCCAGTTTACATATCACACACGTGTCTTGCTAATACACAATACGACATTGTAGAAATTTATACAATTATTGTGTTACATTGTCTTCATAGCACTTTTAGCATCTGAAGGTTTCTTGTTTATTTTTTTAAAAAAATATATAACCATTGTTTCTTTAGCAGTTCCATGCTATCAAATGGAAAAGTCCAAGCCCTTTTGAGTGCCATCCAAGACCTCCATGATTTGGCCTATTTGACCTTTACTCATCTTTTGCTTATATCTAATTATTGCCCATGAACCCCATCCTATTACAGCATATACTCCACTCAATACCTTTTCCCCTTGGTACACTGAACACTTGCTTTCCCTTTATTTGTCAAGTGACACCCTTCTCTCAGACTCCACTCAAATGCTATCCTTTGGAGTCCTCAGAAATGACCATTTATCCTTCATCCTGTACTCACAGAGTTTTAGGTATATACCTTTTGTATGGCATAGTCCTTTGTCCATCTGTCTCAAATTTCTTACTTCTAAAGAGTGAGAGATGGCTTATTCATTTGAGTAGTCTCACCACTTACATCAATTTTGCAACAAAGTTTTTTTTAAATAGGTGACACATGCTTTTAATAACTCTCTTTAGCCTGAATACTCTGATTTCTCTTTTTTGAATAGTTTTGGTTTGCCCATCTTAATTTTGAAATGTGAGGCTCAGAAAACTGTAATTAAATTTGTCATAAATGATTTATATCTGTATCCCTAGGCTCAGTACCTGGCATGTAGTAGCAACTCAACAAATGTTTGCCTTTGCAGGAGAATGAATGCAACACTGTAGTATATATGGATCCTCTAAGTTCCAATAGAACTGGATTCCTCTCTTTCTTCTCAATCCAATTAGTGTACAGTTAGCGAAGGCTGGTCATGAATCACACATATAAATTAATCTAATAAAATATTGTATTTTATTTATTTTTTTTTTAATTTTTTTTTTTAATTTTTGTTTATTTATGATAGTCACAGAGAGAGAGAGGCAGAGACATAGGCAGAGGGAGAAGCAGGCTCCATGCACCGGGAGCCCGACGTGGGATTCGATCCCAGGTCTCCAGGATCGCGCCCTGGGCCAAAGGCAGGCGCTAAACCGCTGCGCCACCCAGGGATCCCAAAATATTGTATTTTAATAATATGCAACATGACGTGATAAAATGTGTAACTATTAAGATCACTATGTATCAGCAATCATCAATCAACAAAGGCTTCTTCAGCACCTGCTATGTACTATATACTCTAGTAGGCATTCAGATTGACAAAAAAGATGGCATTAGTCAGGCTAGGCTTGCTATGGCAACAAAAATCTTCACATTTCAGTGGCTTCACAACATAAAGGTTTCTCTCTGGCTCCTGTCACAGCCCACCTGGATATTGAGTGGACAGTGCTTCCTCAGATGGTTTGGGGATCCAGGCTTATTCTATCCATGAGATCTGCTACCTTCCAAGACTTTGAGTCCTCTACTGAGACTCTGACATCCTGCCAGTTGACTAGTGAGCAGAAAATGAGGGAATGATCTCCCACAGGACAGAGAAGTAACATTCAAAATTCCTGACCACATTATATTGGCAAAAACTAGTCAAGCAGCTCTAAACTAACTACAAAAGAGGTTTTGAAGTATGTCTCCAGGAAGAAGAGGATCAATTAAGATAGTTTCTGCCACACAGACAGGACCAATTTCCTCCCGGATGTGCCAATCTGTGGTGAGATGCTTCAATCTGATCCTACTATTTAACTCAAGACAATTTGGATTATTAAGTACAACTTTTTCTTCTACTGAAAAAAAATATGCCAAAGTAATTAATCATATGGTGAAAGAAACTTCAAGAAAAATTCTTAAACTGCTCAGGGAAAACTTTTAAAGAAGGGGTATGTGAATGCAGTCTGTGAGATGAGTCCAGCCTGCTGTGTTTGGGAAAGCAATCTCAGAATGGTTTTTACATCAATGAATGGTTGAAACACATCAAAAGAAAAATATTTCATGACACATGAGAACTGTATGAAATTCAAGTTTCAGTGTCCATACATAAAGTTTTATTGGAAAACTCCCTATATGTATTTATATACTGTCAAGGGCTGCTTTTGTGCTACAGGAATAGAACTGAATAGTTGTGATCGAGACCACATGTCCTGCCACACCTAAAATATTAATTATCGTGTTCTTAACAGAAAAAAATTTACCAATCTCTATGTAAAAGCATTTGAATATCATATATTTTAGTGTTGACAATTTAGTATCTTAATTATAAGTCTTTGTCATGTTTATATTCACGTTACAGGAGTGGCTCCCAGAAAACAGCTGGATCTGATGGAGAATTAACCTAATAAAAAGTCAAGAGGGCAAATGAAGATGCTTTCAAACCCAAGAGATAAGTTTAGGTAAATAGGATTATTTACCAATAGGTTCTTAGAAGAAACAGAGGTTAAGATCTCTCTTCCTGTGATAAATAGATGCTTCTGTGCTCAGATTATTGAGGAACATAAAACCAGGTATTCCACACTGCCAAAGCAAGGCCTCCTGTACACTGGTACTTCAGCTCCTAGACATGGAGACACAATTCTAGACATGGAGACATGGAGCTTGTGGTCATAAATCAGAACTCCAGTGTTTAGTAAGACAGATGATTCACTGTCAGACACAATGAGAATAAGCGCTACTGAACTACAACCATCTCAACAAACACATCAAGTTTTCAAAGAACATCCAGTAGATATTTTAGTTCAACTCTTTTTATAGTATAAAGCCTTCTTTCTTTCTTTCTTTCTTTCTTTCTTTCTTTCTTTCTTTCTTTCTTTCTTTTTTTGAGAGAGAGAGAGAGACACACACACACAGAAAAGGAGAGGGAATGAGAGAGTATGTGCAAGTACAAGGGGAGGGAAAAGGGGAAGGAAAATCTCAGGCAGGCTCCACACCCAGCACCAAGTCCAATACCGGGCTTGATCTACAACCCTGAGATCATGACCTCAGATGAAACCAAGAGTCAGATGCTTAACCAAATGAGCCACCCAGGCGCCCCTATAGTGTAAGCCTTTTGACTAAGTGTCTAGAGTAAACTATTTCTCTCAAGACATTCTGCATTTTAGAATTTATTAGCTCACACTGGCCACTTTTAATGAATTGCTTAACATATTCAAATGACAGTGTGGATCAACAAAGCCAGACTGACTTATTTTTCTTTTCAAGGAAACTCCGACGATGTTATGGAAATTGATGCAACACAGCAACCCAGGGAAAAGTCCTTGCCTGATCTGTACTGAGTTGTTTCCTTTGAACTCTGCTTTGGAATTTCCACAAATGCTTATCATGAGTTTGAATATTTTTTCATTTATAACTATGAATATATAAATATTTCTATGTGTAACTGTGAATATACATAATGATATATTTTTATTAGTTCAAACTGTCTTGTTAGTGTAAATGAAACCCATGATGGTATTTTCAATAAAAGTTGTAAAAATGACTAAGCCTTTTGCTCAGTTCTGTGTCATAGCTTCCCCCTAATTACTACTGTGAGGTCCTCCTTTCCAAATAGAACCCTGATGGAATTCTTGCTATGACAAGTTCATCTTGTCTAGTGCATGAGGCATGTAACCAGGATCTGGGATCAGAAAACTGGAGTTAAATTTCTATTTCTGCTCCTAACATGAAGTAAATCTTTAAGTTTACTTTTAAATCTCACACCTCCTGGTATGGATTTATCATGGCCCAGATGGATGAGTGATAGGTTTGCTCATTTTGTTTTCATTTTTGGATTGGGCAATTTTGATAGAAGAAAGCTAGAAGTGATTTTTAATTCAATACAATGCCCTAATTTTAGATCTCTTAGAGCAAAAACATGTCTGCTAAGGTTTCTATTGAGGGACCACAGTTATAGATATAAAAGGATTTTGTTTTTATGTATATATAGTATTTTTAAATGATGAGCATACTGGAGGTTTTTTTAAGCGGAAAGTGGCCATATTTATTATTTGTTTCCTATAGACCAAATATGTCAAAATGAAAGGCCCTATTACTGAGGTTTGGGAGATTTATTGTGCTTTAAGATTTTTATTTTGACTCTCTCTGCTGATTGATTTTAAAGTTTCTCTTACTTCCCAGTCATCCACTTTTTCTCAACATACATATGTTATTAAATGTGAGCATAAATGAGCCATTCTTATTTTTATTGATATGTAATTACACCGGGGCCAGATATTTGTTTGATAGGAGAGCTGACAGATTTGGCATCTCGATTTTTAGACATGAAGGGAAGACTACAAGTTCATGAGAGCTTGTGGTTTAAAAAAAAAAACCCAGAAAAAAATAACCCCACATTTCTTTTGGATGTAGCCATGAAATATCTTGAAATTATACAAAATTCAAAGGTAAAATACGGGAAATGCTGGCAAATTGTTCAGAGTAGCTGAAATTATGCATTACAAATATTTGTGTGTGTGTGTGAAATAACTGACATTTTGTGAGGATCAAAATTACCACAGAAATTTGGCCAAGTCAGCATCAAATGATTTCACACAATTATTGAACTTTTCTCTGTTGGAGATGTTCCCGGCCAAATCCTTCCTTTTTGGAAATTTCCTGGAGCTCCCACGTCTGCTGCAGAATAGCACTGAAAGTCTCTCATCCAACGACTGAGGAAGACACTAGTGGCTCCCTTTATTTTTTATCCAAGCCTTTATATTTTACCTCAGGACAAGCTCCTCAGTTGTTTACTTTACTCTTGATTTTTGTGTGATTGAATGGCTTTCTAGAGAGGCCTCTAAGATGGATCTTCTCATCCATTCACCTATTTCTGCATGTCAAATCTCTAGAACAGTGCTTTCTGCTAGAGCTTTCATGACAATGGAAATGCTCTATATCTGCATTGTCCAATATGGCAGCCACTACCCACGTGAGGCTCTTGGGCACTTAAAATGCTAGTGCACCAGAGAACTGAAATTTCAAGTTTATTCAATTTTAATCACTTTTAATTTAAATAGTCACATGTGTTTACATTGGACAGCAGAGCTCTAGATGGTTTCTTTCCATGCAGACTCTACAATCCTTTTAAAAACTAAATTATAATAAACTCCATGAATACAGGTCTGTTTTATGCACTGTTGTTTCAACATGTGTTTGACATGTAGTAGGTGTGCAAAGTCTTTCTTTAAATATATGAATGAATATATGATCTTTAAGAATAAAGAAAAAATTCAAATGGGGAGGGAAAAAGCGGTCTATTTGCTCCCTTTTCTTAGAATACATTAAATTGATTCCTTTTATGCCATATGATTTCACTCATATGTGGAATTTAAGAAACAAAACAGATGACCATAGAGGAAGGGATGGACAAATAAAATAAGACAAAAACAGAGAAGGAGATAAACCATAAGAGACTCTTAGCCCTAGAAACAAACTGAGGGTTGCTGGAGGGGCGGTGGGTGGGAGGATGGGGGTAATTGGGTGATGGGAGTTAAGGAGGGCCCTCGAAGTAATGAGCACTGAGTGTAGTATGCAATGGGTAATCACTGAATTCTATCTCTGGAAAGAATAAAACACTATATGTTAATTAAATTGAAATTAAATAAAAAACAAAATAAATAAAAAGATGATCTCTTCAAGGTAGTATTACTGGTTAGACGGATACAAAGAAATGATGACTTCCCACTGACTGTGGATTAGTTTCTGAGTCCTAATTTCTTAACCCAAAAGGACTGTGTCACATATGTATGAAACTGTATGGAAGTGTGTTTTCATTGATACGTCCTGCTTATAGGATTATATCAAAGAGTATTATCAGTGGATGACACATACTCCCTTTCTATAAATGTAATTTCCTGGGAGATCAGTTACTGCACCTATTGATTGTAGCTTTCTGGACATTTGCAAATATGAAAGAAACAGAACAGAAGGGATGCCTGGGTGGCCCAGCAGTTGAGCTTTTGGCTCGGGCCGTGATCCCAGAGTCCCAGGATCAAGTCCCGCACTGGGCTCCCTGCATGGAGCCTGCTTCTCCCTCTGCCTGTGTCTCTGCCTCTGTGTATCTCTCATGAAGAAATAAATAAAATCTTAAAAAAAAAAACAAAAAAAAACAGAAGGGAAGTGCTGAAGACTGGTGAAGTATGGTTTTCACTCATGAGTTCATTTAGCTCAATATTGCTCCCCTCTACCTCTTGCTTCACTAATTATGGCCTGCCATGGCCAAATGTAAAACAACACACAAAAAATACGGAATGAACTTGTAATCTCTTCTTATAAGAACACAGTCATATTAGAGCAGGGCCCTTTCTAATAATCTCATTTTACCTTAATGATCTCTTTAAAGTACAGTCACATTCTGAGGTACAAGCATACCTTGAAAATACCTTCAGTTCCAGACCACCACAATGAAGTGAATATAAGTGAATCAAATGAAATTTTAGGTTTTCCAGTGCATATAAATGTTTACACTATACTGTATTATGTATGCAATAGCATCATGGCTAAAACACAATGTATGTTAAGAATACATAATTGCTAAGAAATGCTAACTATCAACTGAGTTTTCAGAGAATTAATTTCTTTTTGCTGTGGAGGGTCTTGCCTCGATGATGATGTTGACTGATCAGGATGGTGGCTGCTGAAGGTTGGGGTGACTGTGCCAATTTCTTAAAATAAGACAAGACTGAAGTTTGGTGCACTGATTGACTCTTCCCTTTGTAAATGTTTTCTCTGTTTCATGTGATGCTGCTTGATAGCATTTGACCTATGGTAGACCTTCTTTCAAAATTTAAGTCAATAATCTCAAACCTTGCCACTCCTTTATCAACTAAGTTGATTTAATATTCTAAATGCTTTGTTGTTATTTCAAAAATCTTCACTAGGAATAGATTCCACCTCAAAAAGCCACCTTCATTGTTCATCTATAAGCAACTCCTCATCCACATTTGATCATGATATTGCAGCAATTCAGTCACATCTTCAGACACCACTTCTAATTCTAGTTCTCCTCCTATTTCCAACACATCTGCAATTACTTCCTTCACAGAAGGCTTGAACCCCTTAAAGTCATCTGTGAGAGTTGGAATCACTTCCTTCCAAACTACTGACTGTTCATGTTGATATGTTGATCTCTTCCCACGAATCACAAATTTTCTTAAAATGCCATCTTGAATGGTAAATCCTTTCCAGAAAGATTTCAGCTTACTTTGCCCAGATCCATCAGAGGAATTACTACCTATGGCCTTACAAAATGTACATATTTAATAGGTGCTGAAAGTTGAAATGACTCCTTGATCCACAGGCTACAGAAGGGATGTTGTGTTAGCAGGCATGAAAACAACAATCTCATTGTCCATCTCCATCAGAACTCTTGGATGACCAGGTGCCCTTTTTTCTGAGCAGTTTTTCTCAACAGCGGGTTTAAAATCCAGTTGAAAACAGATGTGTTGTCATCTTGGCTGCATTGTTCCCCTTATAGAGCACAGGCAGAGTAGATTTTGCATAGTTCTTAGGGACCCTAGGATTTTGAGATGGTAAATGAGCATGGTCTTCAACTTAAAGTCACCAGCTGTATTAGCCCCTAACCAGAGAATCAATCTGTCCTTCTAAGCTTTGAAGCTAGGCATCAACCTCTCCTCTCTAAATGTAAGACACCTAGATAGCATCTTCTTCTGATAGAGGCCATATGACCCACACTGAAAATCTATTGTTTAGTATGGCTACCTCCATGAATTATCCTAGCTAGATCTGGATAACTTGCTGCAGCTTCTACATCAGTACTTGCTGCTTCGCTTTGCACTTCTATATTACGGCAGTGGCTTCTTTCTTTCTTTTAAACTTGGGAACCAATCTCTGCTTCTCCAAACTTTTATTCTGTAACTTCCTCATCTCTCTCAGCCATCAGAGAATTGAAGAGAGTTAGTGCCTTTCTTTGAATTAGGCTTTGGTTTAAGGGAATGTTGGGGCTCATTTGATCTTCCACCCAGACCACAACAGTTTCTCTGTATCAGCAATGTTATTTCACTTTCTTATCATATATGTATTCACTGGAGTAGCAGTTTTAATTTCCTTCAAGAACTTTCCTTTGCCTTCACAACTTGGCTAGCTGTTTGGCACAAGAGGCCTAGCTTTCTGCCTATATTGGCGTTCCACATATCTTCCTCACTAAGCTTAATCATTTCTAGCTTTTGATTTAAAGTGAGAGATACATGACTATTTGTTTCACTTGAACATTTAGAAGTCATTGAAAGGTTATTAATAGGCCTATTTTCACTATTTCTATGCCTTAGGGAGTAGGGAGGCCCGAGGAGGAGGGAGAGAAGATAGGAAACCCTGGTTGGTGATACAGTAAGAAACACATACAACATTCAGAGATTGCATTTGCCAGCTTATATGGGTGTGGTTTGTGGTGTCCCCCAACAATCACCATAGTAACATTAAAGATCACTGATCACACATCACTGTAACACACATAATAAAAATGACAAAGTTTTAAATATTGCAAAAATTACCTAAATGTGACACAGAGATATAAAATGAATAAATGTTGAAAAAATGGCACTGATAGAGTTGGTCAAGACAGCCTTGCCACAAATATTCAATTTGTCAAAAGAACGCAGAACCTGCCAAGTGCAATAAAGCAAAGCACAATAAAATGAGGTACACCTGTACCAAGGATCAGGACTTCAACATATGAATTAGGGGGTACACAATTCAGCTCATAATAACTGCCTAAATACAAACCATTGGTAAACCATTAGATCAAATAACAATTATCTCATAGTGCTAGATCAAAGATAAGCACAGGAAAATGGAAAAACATTTCTATATATGAATTTTATCAATTAGGAAATACAAATGGACAAAGTCATAATGTTGGCAAACATTATCCAGGAACAAGTCTACAAAACTTATAAATTATGTGCAAGACCATGTGACAGAGACCATTAACATCTGTACTTTTATACTTATTAATGAAGCCTCCTGTATTATTGGGGGGAGGCTTTATTGGATCTACTTACAAGACCACATTTCCCAACCTGCCTTTTACTTAAATAGGGCCAGGAGACTATGTTCTGGCTAGTAGGATGTAAAGCAAGTTACTGGTCTACCTTCTGGAGAGGCTCCTTAGGGGTGACAGACAGATCAAGCCGCTTTGCCTTCTCTCCTTTCTGATTGATAAAGATAAAACTTTCAGAGCTCCAGAAGCCCAGAGGTGTTACGGTAACTTTAAAGCAAAGCCCTGTGTAGGATTGTTGCAGAAAGTTAGGAGAAGCTGGGTCCTTGGTGAGAGTAAAGCTGCCACATCAGCCCTGGAGTGACTACCTCAGATTTCACTGATGTGAGAGAGAAAGAAACTCTTTTGTTTAAGCTTCTGTTATTTTAGGTTTTCTGCTTTATCTAGGGTAATCCCAAGTAGTATAACAATAAAGGATATAAAGAAAGACCTGAACAAGAGGAGAGATATTCAAGAATATGGGCAGAGAGTGTTAAGGACATAAAATTGCCAATTCTCCCCAAATTATGAAATAGCTGGAATTTAAGCAAAATCCCAACAGCATTCATGGAATTTAACAATATGAACCTATCTGGGTAAACAAAGTCACATGGGTATCTAAGTAATTTTGAAGATAATATTAATGGTGGGATGGGGAGAAGCATACCATATAGGGTATCTAGATTACAAAGCTATAATCATATGCTTTAAATGAACATGGTTTTAGTACAGGGCTGAGGCATAAAACAGTAAAAATAAGTAGAGGACCTTTTTATTGATATGAGAAAAAGAGGGATTACTCAAATTCACCCAGGAAAAAGGTTACCCATAAGTAAAATAGTGACAATCCCGTTTTTTCTACACATCACAAAGTCCAGTTGAATCAAATACTTACACATGAAAAGAATACATTTTTATGACCTCAGAGTAGAGAAGAATTTTAAAAAGGAAACGTGAGAAGCAAAACCTCAGTTTTAAAATTTGAAAAATCCAAGGGTGCCTGGGGGGCTCAGTTGGTTTACCAGCTGTCTTTAGTTTAGGTCATCATCTTGGTGTCCTGGGGTCAAGTCCCAAGTTGGGTTCCCTGCTCAGTGGGGAGTCTGCTTCCCCCTCTACCTCAGCCCGGATCCCTGCTTGTGCTCAGTCTCTGTCTTTCTCAAATAAATTAAAAACAAATATTTTTTAAAATAAATTAAATTTTAAAAGCCCATGCACAGTATTAAAATACAGACTGGCCAGAAAAGATATCTACATATACAATGTATATGACAAGTGATTATCATTCAGAATACGTGAAGAATTCCTAAAATCAACAAGGAATAAAAGTACAAATGGGCAAAAAGCATGGATGTGAAAACACTAGTCTGGAGAGACACTGTGAATGGTCAATAAGCATATTAAAGAGGGCTGGTCTTTGGGTGCCTATGTGGCTCAGGTGTCTAAGTGGTTAGACTTCCGCCTTCAGATTTGGTCATGATCTCAGGGTCCTAGAATCAAGCCTCATGTAGGGGCTCCCTGCTCAGGAGGGAGTCTGCTTCTCCATTTTCACCTCTGCCTTGCTCATGTACACTCTCGTTCTCTCTTTCAAATAAGTAGATAAAATCTTTTTTTAAAAGTATATATAAAGAGGGCTGATCTCAGTGGTAATCAGGGTGATACAAATTAAAGATCCATTTTATGCTTACCAGGCTTCCAAAAAATTAAGAAATCTGAAATATAAGGTGTTAGGACACATGAGGATTAGGACGTCCCCATGTCACTGGTGTGCATGTGTGTGTCCCAACCATTCTGAAGAGCAGCTTTGCAATAGATAGTATAGTTGAAACTGCATCCTCTTCCCTTCATTCCTGCAACTCCACTTCTAGGAATGTCTACCAGAGAAACTCTGGTGCATGTGTATTAAAAGATAGGTACAAGAATGTTCATATTATCATTGGTACAGTACAAAAGCCAGAATAAATTAAATACCTGTTAACAGAAGAGCAGGTCAATGAATCTCACCTGATTCATACAACAAAATATACAGTAATGAAAATGAATGACATGACATGTATTAATATGGCTAAATCTCCAAAATGTTGAAGACAGCAATGTGTATGACATATAAACTCAAATACTGCTTTTATAAGACTTAAAAACTTAAGAATTGTGCCTCAAATTTATGGACACTTCTATATGTGGTAATGGGTTAGGTATCTGCTCAGGAATGATAAACATAAAAATCAGAATAGTGGTTACTCCGGGAAATGCTGGGATTGGGCTCTAAATACGTCTGTCAAGCTTTATTTGCTGAAAAAAATGGAAATAGAGCAAAGTAATAGGACTTGATGAAAGACAGTACTATATATATATATAAGCACACTTTTTTGAGTATTTGAAATATTTTTCAAATAAATTGCTACCATTTTAGAAAGTTTAAAAACCATTTAAATTAGGATTTTAACACTCCAAGTGGAAGATTTTTGCCTATCCACAACTCACAAGTGTATTGAAAAGAGTGGATTTATAGAAGTTGTGCTTGTGCATGGAGACTGAGCTAGGCTGACAATTTGTAAATATTCCTAAATGAATTTAAGTTTGACCCAGAGTTTTGCACATTACACTCTCTGTGGTGAAAGGAGGATATGACAGGTAAATTGAGACTTGGGGGGTATGTGTGTGTGTGTGAAAAGATGATGTTGCTAAAATTAGCTGAAATACAAAACCCAATTCTATCTTCTCCACAGAAATAAAGTCAGGATGTCTAAAAATGACACAATCATAAAAGCTGCACTTCTCACATAGTTGAAGAGGTTTTTGTGATATAAAGTTTAGAAATAATGCCAACTTCTGTTCAGAAAGTACTTATGTGCCAGGCAGTGTGCTAGGTGGGTTATGTTTTTTAATTAGCAGATAATAATTTAATATCCATTATGCAGATGAGAAAAGTGAGACCCATCTGTACAGCTCACTCAGGTATATTGATGGGCAGAAAATGCCTTCACGCACAGGGTTTTCAATGACAAATGACCTTTCATGATTCTGCAAGGCTGCTAAAGCAGTCTTTATAAATAGTTCTGTTTTCATGTCCAAAGTGCCTAGGTCTGGTCTCAGAACTGGTATTTTTAGGTCTATTATCTGCCCTCTTTCTATCAAATAAACATTCTTTTGAGGCCCTTTGAATGCAATTTTACTTTCCTCTATTCTTAGGACAGTTGTCTTATATGGGAGAGCAAGTCATAGAGCTTCTGTACTGGTTCACTGTCTCTGATATTATATTTTCCATGTAAATAATGAACAGGTTCCTTGTTCCATATGCTGGAACTCTCAAACTCTAAATTCAAAGGGAAAAAAGGAAGAAATAAAAGAGGAAAGGAAGAAAGAAAAAGAAAAACTCAAATTTCCAATTAGTTTCTTTCCACTTATTGTTCTTTGGCATGCCAATGATTTTAGATAATCATATGCCTTTACTCAAAATGGCTTTACAGGGAACATCTCCAAATCTATAACCAGCAACTGAATTTATCAAACTATGGAGGGATAGGGGAGAAGATGAGAAGACAAGAGGAACATAGGCAAACATGCACACAAGATCATATATATTTTAATGACTCATCCAGGACCACACCCATTTTGTCACCTAGCTAGCTATTCTATAAAAGCTCAACTCATTTTTGCAAGTTAGATTGGAAAAAAAATCCATCAATAATCTTATTTCCTTACTGCTAATCGCTTGAAATATTCTGTTGACATTATATAGTTATATTCTCAGAGGAATTCTCCCCCTCTCCAAGATTAATTTTCATTTTTCTCAGATGTATTTTCTGCATAAACCCAAGCAAAACAACATTCTAGATGCTCATGGAAAATTCTCTTTTTCCCTCTGCAAATATTATGCTGAAATCTGTCATTCACTCTATGTCCCAAATCAACAAATGGTAAATATTTCAATATAGTTGTCTGGTATATTTTGGTATCTTCCTCTCTAAATTCCTTTTAAAGAAAAAGTATGCCCTTCAGTTAACTAAAGGTATCTGCAAAGAAACTAAAAACAGTCTGGGGAAAAAAAAAGTGTCTTTGTTCTCCTTTATTGTCTCACACAAGGACCTTTGTACTTACAATTATGCTGTGGAAATGTCTTCGTGTTCTATCAATAATACATTGAGGCTCAGTTTATTTCATTTTATGTTGTTTTTACTTTGCTTGGCAAATAACACACTCTTGACTTTCTCATTTTAATCAAACTGTAGAATGCTAATAAAACAAATCCAAACTAATAAAGCCCATTTCCTCTACATTACTCCTCTTAAAGTTATCAGGGACTCACATCCCTAAGTATGAATAGTACAATCAGACATAAAGTAGAAGGATAAAATATGGATAAAGGGACTAGTAACATACAAAGTGTTAAGACAAAAACAATGACAAAAGCTGTACTGAACTTGATGATTATTCAAGACATGTGTTGGGTGGAGACTCCAGTCAAAGGAAATATCTAATACCATTGAACCCCCGTGACCTCTGCATGAATATTATTTCAGCATTCATAAAAGGGATTTTTAAAGTTTTATTTTTAAGCTGATTGATTTGTTTTGAAAAACGATTTCATCCTGCAAGCCACAAATTTGATAACTGTTTTCCTAAGCGCTTAGGACGAAGGAACCACTCTAGAGATTCTTTGCTTTTCGCAAAGAAGAATTTCCTCTAAAATCTAGTTAAGTTTAATTATAGCAGTCCGGGTGTGATTTCTGTTTATATCCCTCCACTTGAATCTGCTCTGGCTGGGTTTGGGTCAGAGCTATTTCTAGGAAATGCCTGCTACTTTTTCTCAAACGAAAACTTCTTTGCGTGTTTCTTTTTCCTGCTGGATGTCTTTGTTCCTTTAATATGAAAACAGGTAATCCATGTGCACATCTGTAACGAGGCCCGTGGCCACAATTCCTGATGCTACTAGTTCTAAAGGAGGTTGGCCAGTATGTGATTAGGCTAAGGATTCTTATAGAACTATGAAAGCCACTAACTCAGTTAAGGCTCTTCAGTTCCAGGTAACAGCAATCGAGCGTGGTTTAAACCAAACCCACCAAATGCAAAAGCAAGGAGAGAACAATGCAGGGATGACGACGCAAGGGATATCTCATGGATTTCTGTGCAAGTGATCTGTTGGGTTTCAGGATGTACTAGGCCCCAGATTCCCAAGCCAGCCTGGAACCCGTGGAGTACTCTCTCCCACTTCATGGCTGATCCGTTCTCTCCATCTATTCTAATTCCTTCCTTCTGTCCAAACAGCTTTATCTGTTTATACAATACAGACTGAAGGTGGCTCTCAGCAACTCCCAATATCACAGATAACAGTTACTTTCTCACAGGGAAACAAATATTCTTTTCTTCCTAGTTCTAAATTACTAGGCATCTGACAGGAGACAAATTTGGTACAGATTCCTGCTGCTTCCAGTCCAGCTGTCCAGTCAAATGCAACTGGGAGATCAGGACTCATTGTAAGAGGCCCCCAGGAATAGATTAGGGTGGTGGTTAAGAACACTTGTCAAGAGTTTGGTAGTTGCTGTATACAGTTGCCCCACCCCATTGCCCCATTGATGAGGAGAAAACAAATGTATACCCGTGATAGAGTAGGGAGGCTGAGATGAACCGTACTCCCACTGGCTCATGACCACACAAGTCTGGTGAGCTTCATGCATAAGTCGGCTGCTATCTTGAGATGTTCAGCCAGACAGGTGGTAGCACCTGAAACAGTTCATAGTTCTTCACAAAAGGTGGGATCTAATATCAGCATGATACTCCCGGTTGTTGATGCTCTGTTGTATTGGGATTAAATTCCGCCCAGATCTGAGATGTCAACTTGGTGCCCCTCCGGCGAGAAGACACTGTGTTCTAAACATGTGATTTCTCTAAAGCCTTGTGAACTTTATTCCAGAAACTAAAGTTGAATCTGATGCCTCAAAGGAGAGTTTATAGTGAAAAATCTCAGACAATAGTGTATTCTGACCAAAAAAAATCAAACGCAAATAAAAACTAAAAAAAAAAAAAAAAAAAAAAAAAAAGGTTTTGTATTATACAGCTCACAATGTTTCACCTGTACAAGTCTTGGTTCCCAATTAAAGGTATGTTTTCTTTCTCTGCTAAAAGATAAGAGCAAATTCAAAGAAATTCCTTGGGACTACGCCATCAAAATTCATGCACTCGTGCCTATTAAACCTAACCCTAAATTCAAACTACAGTTATTCCTTGTGCTGGGATTTTATTTTTTTCCTCGCCCAAAGTGGGCAGCAGGAATGTATGAGGGCATATGCGGGTGGGAGCTATTGGCAACAAAGAAACCAACAGTGATCCACACTTCTGCTCAAATAAACGTTTTCTTCTTGATTCTTTTTAAAGAGTAGAAGTAGTTCCTTTGCCTCTGCATGTGTTGACCCATGTTGTCCCTCCACTAAAAACAGGGAGTGCATCATCAGCTTTGGTCTGTAACCAGCAGTGAGGGTTGTGACATCTTCCTTTTCTGTTCTTCTCTTGCACAGTATTCGCTGCAATTCTACACCGCGATTCTATGTAATGGTTATGCTAAGGAAGAAAAACGAACCTAGAGAGTCATCCTGTAATTTACTGAGAAGCAAGGGCCTCATCTGACCCACATCTACTGTCTATAATTTTCTTCATAGGTTTATTATATTTTGTAATTATGCATTTGTTTTCTGTGATCATTGATCAATGTCTGTCCTCCCATAAGACTATATGTTCCCTGAGAACAGGGACTCAGTGTATCTTGCGGTTTAGTAGTAAGTAAAACCAAGAGCCTAGTGCAGTGCCTGCAGTTTAGTTCTGGGGTATGTAACCTACCTGTGTCTAAGTTTCTCATCTATTAACAAAAAAAAAAAAAAGGAGGCTATCTATACCTTAAATATGCACTGAGGGTTGAAAAAAGTTATATATAAAGCACTTAGAAATGGCACAGGCACATAATAAGTGTGATGTAAGTGTCTATTAAATAAATAACAGGCCCTCAAAGATTTGTTCAACAATTGTTTAACAAATCATAGAGAAAAATGAATGAGAGAGGCACTTAAAATTTCCAAGATCTGAGGTCTGGTATATAGTTTTATATTTTGCCTGCAAACTCCAATCCATTGTTTTTTCCCTTCATACTATTTTTATGAACATTTCGATCTAGGACATTATCCCCCCACCCCCACCCCTTAGTGGCACAAGGAGTTTTGTGCTCTAATATAGGTGGACCTTAGTTGCTCTATGCCATTCATGGATGCGGGATGGGGAGCATCTCTAAGAGGAAGGGAAATCATTGATATGTTTGGAACCACCAATTCTCTCCAGTTGTAAGAAAAATTTGTGTCTTAGTAAATTTTAGTTTCATCATAAAAATACATTTCATTACAGAAAATTTTCAAAATAAAAACATGCTTATAGAGAAATAAAATGAAACACCCTTAATCATATTACTTTGAGAATCAGTTTTATTGAAAAAAAGTAGATATGTTCTATCCCAGTTTAAAAATAAAAACATATTCACCTAAAATTGAGGTTATCGTAAACATTTTATTCTACTGTATTCTTCATTATGCCATGAGCATTTCCCCCGTGTTATTAAATAGTATTTAATATGAGAATTTGTAAATGGGTGTGGATTTTTCTATCACATGGTTAATTTATTTTATGCTTCCAAGATTTTTCAGAAACACAGGATGCTTGTGATTTTTCTATTAAGAATCATGCTGTGAGCAGTATCTTCACAAGGGGGATAAAAGGGGGGATTTACCTGAAAATATTAATAAACAGGAAGGGAAAAAAGTGCCTGCAGAAGAGAAATCCTTGCCTTGGCATTAACCTAGCAGCCCAAGGAATATTTATTTCTGGTTTCAGACTTGCCCATCAAATTTTAGTAAGTTCACATTTAATCTTTTAACCTCTATATTCTTGCCAAGTATTTAAAAAATGCTGAAAATAAGTTCACAGTGCCAGGATCACCATCTCTGCTCAAGAAATACATGCTGTATGACTGACCCCTATTTGCTTTCTCCGTGAAAAGTTTTAGAATTGAATCCACAGAGCAAGCTCCAGAAAGAGAGGGCAATTTGAAGATCAAGATATTGGAGCAAAGCTGAAATCTGTACAAAGAATAAGAGGGAAGATGCGTGGATGAAAAATTTTACTTTTTTACAGATGTCTAATAATCAGGAGATGGGAGCTGTTAGTTTAATGAACACTTAAGAATTAATTCTCACTTTCACACAGGGTCAAGAATTTTATAGGTGCAAGGTTATATATTCTTACCTTATTTTGTCAGAAGTGGAATACAGAGGTGCCAAGTTTAAATAATTTTCCTAAGGGTTCATTTGGAATAAAATCTAAACTCTTTACTCAGGTTTACCAGACCCTATCTGACCTAACTCCCTGCTATTCCCTGGCACCACCTCCCCACCCCCCACCATGCTCTTCCCATTAAGGGCTGTGTTCCAGGCACACTAGCCTCCAGGAAACCAGGACCAAGGAGGGGGGGGGGGGAGCTGCTGGCAGCCAATCACAGGGAAGCTCCCTGCCCTCACACTGCCACCTCCACATCTCTCTCCTCTAACTCCTCACACTCCCTCCCTTTCTCCTCCTCACTCTGATTCCTTACTTTCCTTTCCAAGGAAGAAAAAGAGAAGCAACAAAAAGAGCAATGAACAGACCCCTATTAACCCATGCACTCACCTTCCAGCCTCTGTACCCACAGATTTTGTCTGCTTGCTGGTTACCTACTTAAATTTCCTCTGTTCTAAAGCCACCCCTCTCCAATGTACTCACTCAACCCCTTTTCTTGCTCAAGAACACTGCTCCAGCAATATTTTCTTCACTCTTCTGCATCCCCAATTTTTCCCCTCTACCAGGTCAGTCTCATCTGTGTGCAAACACATGCTGTTACTTCTATTAAAAAAAAACTTTAAAAAACCAAAAAACCTCTCTCTTGACTACACCTGCCTTGCTTACTACTTTGCTTTCTATCTCAGCAAACTCCTTAAAGAGTGGTCTGTATTTGCACTCTCTGATTCTCCTCTCATTCTCTTCAAGCTAAAGTTGATCTGTTGGCTCTCCTGCCACTCCACCAGACTTGCTCGAAGACATGCTGTTAAATCTCACCTTCATTGTGCAGTTGCCTATTATGTGACCTATTGGTAGCAACTGATACAGCTGGTCACTGCCTCCTATGCTACGCCTCCTACACCTTGTCTGTCTGGACTCTGGGGTACCATACTTTCTTGATTTCCCTTTTACTTCATTGCTTACTCTTTCTCAGAATCCTTTGTGGTTTTTCTCCTCCCCAACCTCTTAACCCTGTGGGGGCCATGAGATATGCCCTTGGTGCTGCTTATATTTCCATATTGCCTATTCTTAGGACATAAAATACCAGACTCTTCTCCTGACCTTAAGAATCTTATATCCAATGGCCTATTTAACATATCCAGTTGGGTTCCTAATAATATACCAACATTAACGTAACTGAAACTGAATTCTAAATCACCAGACACCTCTAACACCAAAGCTGTTCTATCTTCAGCCTTCTTAATCAATGGCAACTCAATTCTCCTACTGGATCAGCCAGTAAGCCTTGACTTCTGTTTCCTGTGCATCCCAAATCCAAACCAAAGGGAGTCATGTTGGCTTTATCAGCAAAACATATCCAGAATTGGACAATGTCCCAACTCCCCTACAGCTCTGGTCCAAGCCACTATCCTGTCCTGCCTAAATTAATGCAGCAGCTTCCTAACATTTCTCCTTGCTTCTACACTTGCCTCCTGAGAGTCTCTTCTCAATTCCTAGCCCAAGCGGACCTTTAAAAACATGTCAGATCTATGCTCAAAATTTGCAATGGCTCCACATTTCTTTCCAAGTAACACAAAAATTCTAACTTTGGAGACAAGGCCCTACATAATCTGATTCTCCATTGACTTTCTGACCTTCTCATTGTTCACTCTGTGCCAGTCACTCTGGCCTCCTGGAACAATGCTAGGCCTGCCTTTGCCAGGGGGCATTTTGCACTGGCTGTTCCTCTCCTGCTTTTCAGTTCCCCCAGATAAGTGCTTGGCTATCCCCTCATCATTTGCTCAGAACTTCTTTTCAGTGAGGTAGACCTACTTAATAATGCCCTCTGCCCCTGGCCCCCTCACCACTCCCATTGTTTGCTGGCTCAATCTACCCCTACTATGCAGTATTTTTTATAGCAGTTATCAATGTCTAACTTTAAATATGACTTATTTATTATGCTTGTTTATGGTCCAACTTCACCTTTACATGTGGGTACTGTGACTCAAATCTTTGTTTGGTTGACTATTGAATTCCAATGGCAAAACAGGATACAGTAGGACTATTTAGTTTACATATTTCTAAAATGGATGCAGGAATGAATGAATGAATGAATGAATGAATTGTCACTGCTCTTTAACTGTTCCCTTTGTCTGGAATATTTTTTGTTCATTGTCGCATGATTATCGGCAAAACATTCAGAGGATGAAGACCTCAGGGGGGTCTTTCCTAACAACACAACCTGAAAGAGCCACCAGTTACTTGTCATCACTCATCCTACTTTTATAGTTCTTATCACCTTCTCTAGTATTTTCTTGTCTATTTGTCATATATTCCCTGCCCTCACCGTCACTCATTCCTATTCATATCTGAATCCCTAGGACCTAGAACACTGCCTAGCATACATCAGGCACATGTTGATTACATAGAGAAATATCACACAGTTAGTGCGCCATCTGGAAGGCATTACCTAAATTATATGTTAATGGCAGGATCCAATGCAGGAGTCTTTCCTACTGCAGGTCAAAGCCTCCCTAATGCGTGTTCTGCCAGAATCAGAATACTAAACAAGAAGATAAAATATGATATTACTATTTTTAGTAGACTGTACTATCATGATTTATCTTAGTCATGACCTAGTTTTCAGACCCATGGCTCAAACCCATGGAATGTTGCAACATCTTGAACTGAGATTTTCTCCAATTTCATAGGGTTGCTCTTACATTGACAGGTCAGTCACTTCCTTGCTTGACATCCCCCGTTTATAAATGTAATTGCCTTCGCTTCATTTTATCTGAACAAACATCTAGAGGATCTTAAACCATTGCCATTTAATTTATGTATAAATGCCCATATACTTAGTAGGCCGTGAAGGAGGGTCCATTTTTCCAGGTAGAGTTAAAGCTATGAAGAAATGTATGGTGACAGCAATCTATGCCTATCCATCCCCTTCTTGGTGTTGCATTATGGGCACAAAGGCTCATACTGGACATTCGTATGTCACATGATGAACACAGGAAGCTTGATGGGTATCAACAGATATTTAGGGATCAAGAACTTAGAAGGGCTCAGATCAACTGACTGAGATATTAAAAACAGAACATATCTTGAATATGATGAGAATACATACTCATGTTACAGGTGTGGGTTTTGCTATTTCCAGACCCCTGTAATCCTCTCTTTTCATAGTCGTACAAAGTGATGAGCATCCTGGACCACTGACAATGTAGAGGTCTTGGCAGGGTAATCTGGGGGACTTGGCAAAGTCTCGGGGCCTTTTGCTGAAGCATCCAAAGGCAGCCTATAATACTGATGATGGAAAGTCTCCACTGCTGCGAATTAGAAGATTAGCCAATGGGGCTTTTGGAGGTACTCACCTCAACAGCCTCCAATGGCTTAGCTTCAACACGAGCCTCACCATGTTTCCATGCTCTTCCGTGTTTCTCTTCATGGAGCTGTCCCAGGTGTGGCACTCTCCTCTCTCACACTTCTGTGCCTGGCCTTCAATGTCATGTTCTCCTCACTTCTCTGTCTCCCTTTAGTCTATCTGACCTTCTTCTCATTGTAAGGATTTTAGCAAGCAACACAGTTCACGTTGGATAAAACTGAAGGACATCCCTGGAAGAATTTGTTTTATTTGTTAAAATCAGTGTTAAATTACATATCTGGAGCAATGAAGTCGGAGGCTACCTCAATGCTCCTGAGAAGGTGAGGAAGGAGAACAATGAGATTCCTCACCAGAGGTGGAAGGCAGGGCTGAGGGACATCAGGGGTGGGGAGTGTCCATAGAGAGTGGCAGGAGAGGTGTCTCAATTCTAAAGCAACAGCTACCACTGGTCAGTGCATTGGCCTTTAGGCTAAAATGCTTTAAAAGAATGGAAAGGGGGTGAGGGGCAGATATTACATAAGCAGTTAGGTTTAAGACACGTGTATGTCTTAACTGAAAATTATTTAAACAAGGCAAACAAAAAATAAATAAGTAAATAAATGAGGCAAACATATACTCTGCAATGAACAGCACTTAGAAAAACCAAGGCTTATCCCTGTGATGAATGCTCCTCATTACTACTTATCATACCAGAACCTACTCAAGTGGGACACCTGGCACAGGATGGAAATGATTTTAGCATGTGTGGTAGATAGTTATGGCTTGTCAGCCCAGCATTCTGTCCTTCTTCATTTGAAAACAGACCCCAGTTTAGAGAATCTCCTTCTCCCCTATTTACTCTCAGCCCAAGGAGCCTTTACATCCTTGCTTATGTGGATGACAGTGGCCTGTGACGCTGGTGAGGTTTGAGTACCATAATCATCAAAGTGAAGATTCCTGGGGTGGTTATGTGACTCAAGCCCATCCAATAAAAGGCAGTCCTGAAAGTTTTATCAGGGCTATAGGAAAGAAAAATCTCTCTTTTCCATTGGAGTTAATGCTGGAAACCTAAAATTATTTTGGGGGCATTGGGAGGCACAGGGACAACTTGCCTGAGAAGCCAACACAGAGAAAGGCATGAGAGAGAGAAAGAGATCTGAAGAAATAATTCACACACCTGGATCCAGTAGTATTTTTGTGATTTCAAGTTCATTGAGTCAATGAACCCGTACTGTTTGAATTGGGTCTCAATAGATTATCTCTGTCACTTGCAGACAGAAGAGCCCGACAAACATAACTCTTACATCCTGCTCACCATGTGTCAGTGACATTAAACCTTTTATATACAAACTGATTTGATGCTCTCGGAACCTTATGAGGTTGACACTACCGCATCCCCATTTTAGAGGTGGGAAAACTATGTGATCTCAAGATCATATAACTAGTTAATGATGGATTCAAACCCAAGAAGCCTAGCCTCAGAAACCATGCCCTTAACCACTACATCCCTCTAGGCATCATTGAACATAGAATCAATTTGAAGGAGAACATTATGGCTTCCAGAGTAACTCATCTGGGCCCAGCTCAACCAAGGTTAGAGAATTTCTTCAGGGTTTTGGCTTCACTCAAGTGTTACCTCCTGCAGGGCAAGATCTACATTTCATTCTTTAAACCCCCATGCCTACCACACATTTGGCTCACAACTATAGAGTCAAGATCAACACGAAACTGAAATAGAAGGCAGGACTCCTTAAAAACAGGACTGTAGTTTGCCAATAGGAAAAAGAATAAAAGCCTGGAGCCAAGAACCCAGATAAAAGTGTGTGCACACACTTGCACATATGAGCAGTCTTGCTGAGGGACAGAGCTATTGTAGAATTCCATATAGGACTGCATGATGAATTATAATTCACTTCAAAAAATCTCCATATTTCCCCCCTCTCTCACAATAGCTAGAGTTGTTGCTTAAGTCATAAAGGAAATCAATTTTCTGAACTTTCTCTTGGAGTCCTATGCAGGCTTCAACCGCACCCTCTGTATGCTTGGCAAGTTCTCTTCACTTTGCTGCCTCTGCCCCGTGGATTCTGAGCACGGGTTTTCTTTTGCTGTCTGTCCTCCCCCTGACCCCACCTTCTTCCAAATGTCCATTCTAATCAGATGGACAAGTCAGGCTTTGCCCAATTAGTCCACTTTAAGTAGCTTACCCTGTACTTTATTAAAAGCAAAATCCACATTGGGTTGACAAGATTAGAGGAAAATATAAAAATAAATTACTGTATTAAAATTAATTAAATGAAAAGCTGAATCTAATACCAGGAAATGATGGACTTCACAGGAGCAGTGAAGCCCTTAGTTCAACAAATGATTTTTAAAAATCTTAAAAACTCCCCAACTCAGGGCGGAATTAAATATTCCACACCGAATGCAAAAGCAAAAAGATGTTAATTTTGGCTTTATGCACAAAGTGAATAAAAAGTTCATTCTGCTCTTCACTCTGCAGGAAAATTCTTTTGATTGCAACACTATTCCACAGGCTCGGTGTTATAATAACACCAACTCACACTTATAGAATGACTGTGGACTGAGGATCTCTAAGAATTTTGAAAACACTCATGCAATTGAACTGACAAACAAGTAGGACTACAGGTTCAACTGCTCAGTTTAACATTTATAGAGTACATGCCAGGAGGCAGGTTCTCTGCTGGGTGACAGGTATACCAAAAAGGTGTGGACACTAGAAATTAGGAGGTAACCAGAATTAGAATCCAACAACAAGTGCCATGTGCTCTGAATTATTATACCCTGACATCAATTATTTTTATAGTTTACGTGTTAAGTTCAAATTCCTTCATTTACTCATTAACAATAAAAGGAATTGGATTAGGATTTTAACAGGTATGGAAACAGTTGGGTGAAAAATTCAACTCCAAAATGGAATATAATGGAAATGACTAGATTCTTCTATTCTTCTCTGTATTTTAGATCTCTGACCGTACATTTCCTTCCAAACCCCAAAAGCATTTTCTCATTTTTCTTCTGGGTATGTGTGTTGGTGGGCATGGGCTGCGGTAGTCAAATAATGAGGGTTTTCTTGTGTGCCTCTTCCTGGTCTAAAGCAAGTCCTCATCAAGTCTGACACACCTTAGGAAGCAAATGGAAAAGTGACTGACAGAACCAAAGGCTGGGTCCAGGCTGCTTGGCTGGTGTGACAGAAGGCCAAGGACTCCATCCCTGAGCCTCTGTTTTCTCATCTGTTCAAAGAAGAGAATCACAGAGTTGGACTCCTGCGGTGACTGTGTAGAGAAATTGAGCTCATTTATGTAAAGCCCATAGCACTGTGCTTGACACATAGTACAGGTTGACCTATCCTAGGTACCCACCTGAGCTGGTACTGCTGTATTTTTTGGGCTTTGGTAGAATTTCAGTGCATTGTCTTATTTTCCTTCCCAGGAGAGACTTGATCTCTCTCTATTCTAACTATGCTCCAGGTTCTGTCACTGTCTATCCCCATACTCTGCCTTTTTTTCCTCAAAGTGCATAACATCATGAACCTATATATTTGTATATTTCCTGTCTTCCCATCTGCCTCCTTGAGGTAGTTTCTATGACTCTTACGAACGAGGCTACAGAGTTTCTTTTTCACTCTCCACCACTAGAACCTAAGCTCCGCGAGAGAAGGGATTGGTTTGTTTTGCTCCCTGATGCTTGCCTGGATTCTATAACAGGGCCTAGCATACAATTAGCACTCAACAAATATTATCGGAATGAATGAATAAACTAGTTGCACTTGAGAGCATCATACCTCCAGGCACAGGTCAGACCCACAGTCCCTTCCTGCTTGAACCCATGAAGAAAAGGCTATACATGTTCTACTCTGGATTTGAGGAGACCCAAATGATTACACTCTAGGCAGATTCCTGATGGTGGTGTTTCTCCAGGGTACCTGGTACCTTGAAAATACATTGATACATCCTCCTACAATTCCATGTTCCTGAGAGGTGATCATAAACGAGGCACTTGGGCCTACAATGTGTGTGTACCCATGTGTGTGCACGTATACAAGCATGCACACGGGTATATAATGTGTGTGTCTATATTTAATAATTTCAACAAATAAGGAAAAACTAGAAGACTTCAGATGAAAATATAATTTCAAGTTCCCTTTTAAAATCCAGAGATGTGGCCCATACTCCTAGGCATCAACTGGCTGGCTTTGAGTGGCTGTATCCCCATTTAGATAAAGTAGGTGTCTCTAGTTTGCTCTAGTTTTTGCCCTCCCTTTATTGTCTTTCTAACAATGTGGACAAGTGTCAGTTGCAATTTACTATTTCAAGTGAGCAATCTTTCCTAAAATAGAGAAAATCTCTTGATCAAAAATGGGCAAACAGAAGACTTGGTGCTTTAGGTAGGGGAGAAAACATTTTTTTTTCATAAGGAAATAGATTATTCTAATGTGTGTGCTATTGAACTATTCCGCAGGCCCGAATCTTATGTTACTTGGCCACTCCAGAAGTTTCCAGATGTTTGAGTTTGCCACTCTGTCCTAGGAGGAGGTCCCGTGGTTTGGACCACTCAGTAGCCGTCTTGGGGTTCTGTTAGATTGATGGCCGTTTAGATTTTTTTTCCTTGCTGGTGTGAGCAAGACCTGTTTGGATGTCAACTTATTTTCTGTCATTTAACTTTATGCAAGCGCTGGTTTGGGTAATATTTCTGCAGGATATCAATCCACAAAAAAATTGTTAGAAATTGCTACTCCTTCAGGATCAGAAACAATAATCTGATTCAAATGCATTAGAGCATTTTATTTCTGATTATATTCATATTGAATATGTTTCAATAAGTCTCTATCAGTAATAGGTATTATAGGAAAAATGGGTTCCTAGTTAAATAAAACTGGAAAACACAGATGAAATATGGTTCTATGGGTTTCTTTACTGTGAATTATTTTTGCTTTTTTTTTAAAAAAAACAAAAAAACAAGCACTGTGAATCCCTGAAGTACTGAGAGTTGGTTGGGACGGAAGGGGGCTGCTATGTAGTATTTTCCAAACTTGTTTGTCTGGTTATAGATCTTTCTTTTTTTTTTTATCACAAAAGATCAGTTGGCAAGTCCTATAGTTTTTGATCTTTTACTCTGCATAGAGTACATTGCCTACATTTTGAAATCAACTTCAACAGGACCTATGAAAATACTAATACAAAGACATCACCACATCCTGGATTCCCAAAGACAGCACTTATTTGAAACATGCAAAACGGCGTTTAGATAATAATCACTAATATTGCACATTCATTAGGGTCTTATTATTGCCAGGCATTGAACCTGCCGTACACTCTCTATATTTTCTCTCTGAATCTTTAAATTAAACAAAAAGCTTCCCAAGGCTTATTTTACAGATGATGGAAGCCAAGACTTTGTGACATTAAATAATTACCCAAGATCCTACCTCAAAGGGGCAAAGTTTAACCATTAGGAAATATTTCACATACGTATGTGTTCTGAACATCAGTTTTCTTTAATGATATAAACAAATAGCTAGCATTTATTTAAATGCTAATTATGAGTCTGGCATATATGGATTTTTGTAGGTATTACCTACTTAAGTCCTCCCACTATGAAGTGCTGCTATAATTTTCATTTTCAAAATTAATTAGAAATTAAGATTGAAGCAAGGCTCTTAAGTGATACATCATCACACAATGAGTACATCGCACCAACTCTATGTGCATCTGGGAGGATGCTCGTGTTCATCCGTTCTGCATTTAATGGCCTTCTGGATGCTTCTGAGACATGCCTTGAGTATCTGCTCCTTACAGAGTTCCGTGATAGATATTGATAACCAGCAGGGTTTAAAAGCATAAAAAAAGGAGGATGGAAATAGAAAAAATTCCAGTCAATCCTTTAATGACTTCAGTGAAGGATTTCTAGTCTTTGGGCATGTTTGTGTATCACCGTTTCATTCTTTGTGTATACAGTTTGGCCTACTGGATTTTCTCTATTAGAAACAACAACAACAACAACAACAACAACAGTTGTTCTTGACAAATCCCATGTGAAAAGTCGTACAATGCACCACCCCTATGTGCTCTCCAAAGCATGGCAGCAGCCTCTAGGGCAGGTGGGAGTCTCTACTCTCAGTATCTTCTCATAACTGGAAGGGGTGTCTCCACCATACAAGGTACCCACCATCACAATAAAGAGGTTGCCAGATTCCCCAAGAATGTAACAAAGGCCTAGAGGAAGGCATGCTTGGGAAAAAAATTGGAGGTGAACACCAGAGCTTTACAAAGAGCTCCCAAAGTAGGCCCTTGTAAAAGTGAATAATGAGCTGCATAGACTAGTTCCTTCATGCTGAGCTCAACACACATCTTTAAACATAAGATTGTCAAGGAAGCAGATACTCGGAAACCCTTTCATATTAATTAAAGTTATGTGGGCTACGAAATACTTTTCCTTTATATTAAGCTCTTATTCCTGTGGAGAAATTTCTATTTGTTTTTATCTAATTTGAGCTTCAAGGTTAATCTCGGTTTAAGACTTTCACTCCCTGGGAGAGATGGTCCATCCAGTTCGCCCCTGATCCCATGTATATGCATGTATCCACCGGGACCCTGCAGGGCTCCAAAGCCTCTTGCTGGTGGTGCATTCTTTACACTGTTCCCCTCAACAGAAAGAATGGATGGTATATATGGGAAGGATATACGGAATGGGAAGATTTTGGAAAAGGTCACAAAGCTTTCTATTTTAGGGTTCTACATGCCACAATCCTTAAATGTGGAGTTTCTGATAAAACTTGCTCTGGGATGCAGAGCCTGAGGTTTTCATGATAGGGAAGGCAGGAGGAAGAGGGAATACACTGGAGACAAAGAAGAAGGCATTTCATTCCAGAAAGGGGTTTTTGCAGACTTTGAGACAACTGATAGATCAGACTGCTGGGCACACCATGTTCCCTAATTTTCTTTCACAAATATATGTTTGGTTGGATTACACTGATGATGAAAGTCATGTGTCCTTTTGATTTCGAAGGGAAAGTAAGAAATCATAAACAAGTTGCAGGAGATCTAATTTAGGATCTAATTGGAATTTTCTACAAACTTAAGGCATGCAACAACGAGCATCCAGATTAAGAAACAGAACATTCTCAAACCCCCAGAAGCTTCTCTTTCAACTCTAGCCACTATTCCCCACTCCAAGGGAACTTCTATTCTGACCTCTAACAGCACAGATTAGTTTTACAACAGTTGGTAAATTTTAAAATGCTTACATCAAAAGTGGTTTACCCTAAAAATATTCTTTGCTTTGCTATACATACTACATGTCTTGGCTCCGAGTACAAGAAAATTCAGTCAGAACACTTTCCCACCCATCACCTGCCTTTTTGCCAAACAGGTCCAATAAAGAACTTCCCATTCTTTTACAAGGATATCTGAGCTCATATCTAGCTCTTCCCATTTTATTTGGGTCAATCTATTGTTGCAAAGCATTTTTGTCTTCTTCAAATTGGAAAACTGAGGTATTATAAAATGGTATTCACCGAGTTTAGCAAAGTATTTGGAATGATTTCTGACTTAAAATATAGAGTGTATGGAATTCATTTTAGCAGGAGGACCTTGGGGGAAACCCAAAGAAATAGCCAACCATACTCCAGAGTGCCTTTAACTGAAGTAGAACAAAAGTAACTGCTGTTTGAGGGAGACAGATCAAATCTAATAAGGTGCTGGGGGGCCAAGCAAATAAACGGGGGTTTTGAGTGTGAACCCAAATCAAAAGTCATACTGCAGGTGTTGAGTTGCGATCAGGAAGCTTCACACATGGGCAACTCTATTTAGCATCCTCCAGAGTGACTAGCAACAGGGAATTCTTTTAAGGATTCTTTGTGATTTTCTTACGATTCACTAAGGATGCTTACTGATTCTCTGAAGCAACAGAGGGGAACCCAGATGGTAATAAATAAGATGCTGCCCCGTACTCTTCCTCTCTGAAATCTCCACATTTTGATTATTATATACTCTTGGCTCCAGGCCTGCAGGCTTCCATGATTTTCCTGTGAATATCTTGATTCCTCGTTGAGTCCTTACTTTCTTGGTATTTCCTGTTGTCTCTTTCTCTTGTTTCTATTGACTCAATCTATCATAGTCAATAGTCAACTGAATTGGCAGTGTGATGCCTCATGAAGAAATTACAACATTTCACAGATAAACCATAGAACACATGGGAATCTGCCTATCTGATTCCCCAAAGAACTTCTTGGCATATCTAGTTAATGTGAATAAACCAGAATGAATGGTCTCTAGGTGATGGTAATTGCATTATATTTATTATATCTATTTAGTTCCCTGAAAGATTTAAGATGACTTACAAGAACACACCATACAGAAAGATAAGTTAGAAGAGGTAAGAAAGCAGAAAAGGAACATGGATAACATTATTAAGTGAAATGAAAAAGTCCTTTTGAATAACAAATATTTATTATTTAGTCTTTTGCAGCTCGTGGAGGGCAAGTTTGACTTTAAAACTCCAAGATTCTGGGGCACCTGGCTGGCTCACTCAGAAGCATGTGACTATTGATCTTGGGGTTGTGAGTTTGAGCCCAGGACTAGGTGTAGAGATTACTTAAGTTAATAAAATTTAAAAAAATCATAAAGTTCCTGGAATTTAACATCAACAGGAAAGCATTAAAAGTTACAAAACCGGTATTGCCTATAAGATTTTTTAAAAAAGCAAAACAGCTCTTTAAGGCGAGACACTATTTTTGATGTTAAGACAAGAAACAGAAGTCTCCAAGTGTTCTCATGAAGAAGACTCTGAGTGATGTGAATGACAAAGGCTACAGGGCAGGTGTAACAAAGCATTCCTAAGGGCTCTAGCTTATAACTGTCTTCTTCAGTTCAGTTAGATGGCATTGTACCAAAGAAGTATGTGGCTTAGGGTCACAGTTTTCCCTTAATGAGTGGTAAACATCCAGAAAAAAAATGGATGAACCACATGTGCACCCTTAAAAAAATGGTTCAAAATTATTATTGGTCTGGATGGTAGTTCATCTGTGTTTCTCACAGGGCTGGAAACATAAGTTTAATAGTCTTTTAAACCAAGTAAAACGGCTTGATATCATTTCAGTAAGGTATGAGGTACTTAAGTTCTCATAATTTCCCTGCAGACAACTCTACTGCTGCTCAGAGGTAGTCAGGAGCCTAAATTTACCTGGGATTATGACTAAAATTTCCCCTAGATAATAGTTTTAGATTTACTCCAATGTACTGAAAAAGTGGGTGACAGAAGGCCCAAAGAACTATGCTGTAGAGCGTAAGAAGATGTCTGTTGTTAGCCTGAGATTTTCTCATATGTTCCCAGTGATATACTAGGTGCACGGCTGTATGTTACTCAGAGGGCATAAATAAAATCTATACAAGACTTAACCTGCACCATTATTCATTATCTTAATGGCTAAGTTCCAAATTAGACACAATAAAAATCTCTTTCTACTAATTGCAGAATCTTTTCTGATGAGAAGGAAAAGCAATCTAGGCACTGAAACTCGAACTATAGAAAAATACTCCTTAGCAGAATGAGATAAAATATAGATCTACTATTCTTTCTGCACTTGATCTTTTGTGTTTGATCATAAATGCACATTGTGAAGAGATGCCTCATACCTCCAAGCTAAACACTGTTTGCTACTCATTAGTGATTTATAAATGATATTTTCTCCCTGGTGACATATCTTTTGATATGATTCTCTAATAATAACATCCACCAATATTAAAATAAGAACATCCCCATGTATTGTGATCATCTTCAACCACATTTCCTCATGAAAATTAAATTTTAGCACACCAACTGATATTGTATGCATATATTTGTCTACCATCATTATAAATCTCCTAAGGGTCTCTATAAAATGATAGTTTTGCCTCTTTGCAGTAATTCTACCTAATGCTCCAAAGCAAGAAACTAATTACATGCTGACTTTTCACTAACTTTGATCTTTCAAATACCATACTATGGAGGTTCTATAGGTAATCATATAATTACAATTCACTAAATGAGTTGAAATTAGCCATAAACCTTTTTATTTAAATTGTATTAACTGTTTCTTCAGTAACACTGTCTGCAAGGCTACTCCTTCCTACCTAAGTTTGCGATATAAGGTTTCAAACTAAAATCTGATTATGGTCACTAATGTTTATAACAAATGCCTCATTATAACACCAGAAGCACCAATGAAGATGAATATGCAAGAATTTCTTAAAATATGCTTAAGGAAGGGCCAAGGATAAACTATAGTGGCATAAGGAAATGACTGAAATTTCTCAGGGGAATGTTTTAGTCTGCAAGAAAAAAAAAATGACCTCACTTGTGTTTTCCCATTCAGTTGGTGCAGTATTTCCTGACAGAAAAATTAAAGACAATTGTTTCTTTCAGTACACCATAGGGCTATGCACAGAAAGAGAAAGAAAAAAATCCTAGATTTCACTTTTGGAAAATATCAATCCCCTCAGCACACACTAATGGGAATACTAGCACAGGATTGCCACCCTCCCCTCCTTCTTTTTAAGCTCTCTTAATTAAATTTTATTTGTTTAAAATAGCCATTATTGTTGGAGAATTTTAAGTTCCTGTTGTAGTTTTTTTTAACATTACATATGATACTATTTTTATGGGCTGTTTTTACTTGGCACTGAAAATGCCTTTTCTTGTTAGTATATTCAAAACACTAGACCAGTGGCTCACAACTAGGGCTGATCTTGCCCCTCAAAGGACATTTGGCAACGTCTGGAGACACTTTTGGTTGTCACAACTTAGGGGTTCTACTGGCATCTAGTGTGTGGAGGCCATGGATGCTGCTAAAATCCTACAATGCACAGGACTGCTCCCACAAGAAAGAATTATCCAGCCCAAAATGTCAACAGTGCTGTGAGGTTGAGAAATCCTGCCTTAGACCACATAAAATGAATGAGTGTAGATTAGTGATTACTTTGAAAAGTCTTAAAATGAAGAAACCCAAGCCTTTTGAGTGGGCAAACTGGTAATGAATTTCCTCTTTAAAGTTGAGCCCAAAAGGTATGGAAAGGAAGCACTCCATTGTTTGGAAAAGAGACCTCTACCTTTACTGTGTTTATGGACCTTATTTATCTAATAACATTCAGAGCCACACAAAAACCCTGACCACCACATTCACTTTAAAGCTGAGTAAACAAAGTGTGTTTTGACTTGTCATCAATCAAGACATGTGATCACAGGGAATATTGTGTGCAAGAGGCAGTTGTTTTATCTGGAGCCTCAGCCTCTAAAAAATTCAAAACAGTAAAGTTGTTTATTTGACACCACTCTTGACCTGACTGCGGTGCTTCATTCTAAGAGAAAGTAAAACACACAGTGCTTTCTGATTATTTGTAATTATATAGGAAGTCTATTTCTCGGGCGAACTTAGCGATGGTCTAAACCCAGAAAGAAACAGGAAAAGCTTTCAAACAAAACAAAACAAAACTCCCAAGGAAAATCGGGTGACGAGGATTAAGCATTGTTTCCAAGCCACGTGTGGAACCAATAAAGACTGTCATTTTCTGAGTCTTCAGGAGTATGAGGGTGCATTTAGCTCTAGGAATTACATCCCTTTGGAGATTGTTGTTCCAAAGAATAAAATTAAATATTGAGGAATAATAACTTGGAAACAGAGCTTCTGAAACACATCCATAAACCAACATAAAAACTTTGGGCTTTGTGTAGGTGGATTGCCAGCACAGTCTCAGACATGTACTTCACCTATTTTCCAAACCTTAATTTCTTTGAATAGACTCTCTCTCCATATCAACTCCTTCCATTGTGTTTAAAGATATATTTTGCTGACTTCGATGGCCTAGTTAAGAGGTGTTTGCATCCTTTTAACATCCCTTAAGAAGTGTTTTGTATCCTGGAGCATTAAATGACTTTTCCTGTAGAGTCCTGAGACACTTGGCCTGGTTGACACAACTATGTCCTAAGCCTGGTTCTCCTCCATACCTACTGAGCAATTAATATCAGCTACTTGGCTTTTACCCATCAGTGATTTCTAGGATACAGTCCAAAGCACTCTTGGGGTGATATTTTCTTAGATTCTTTTGGATAAATGACATGCAAACTCAACAGCTATATCTTTCTTAGGCAGGTTGTTACAATTACTTGTAACCTAGTAAGAAGTTAATGAGCATGACCAAAACCTGGTTTTTACGCACCTAAATTACCATGGAAGGAAGCTATCACTTGAGTTCAAGAACCATGTTATATTTGAGATACTGGGCTACAGAGCCTCTCCTTGCCCCACATGGGCACACAGAGAAAATCCTAGTGGGTTCTGATGAGTGGGTGCCAGAGCCATGTTTTTGGCTTGTTTGATTATATTTAATTGCTTATGTGGGATGTGGTCAAAAACCTTACAGAGTCTTTGCTCTAGTCTCTGTTTCCTCATTTTCAGTTTAGGACAATTGGATAAGCACATTTCAAAGCTACCTTCTAGTGACTTTTTGGGGGAGGACACCTACATATTCAGGTCTATCTTACTTCCTTTGGGTCAAGCATACATTATGACAGAGTTGGGAAGGAGAAACATTTTAGCAAAATGAGCATTCTGTATTATATAAAAAGAAGGCAATATTTTGGATGTAAGTGTAGTCAAGATATCTATTTTGATTCAGAAAATTACTTGATCCTACTTGCCTGAAGGACTTGATTTTTGCTTTCTCTGCTTAGAATATGTTACCATCCACCCTGTCAAATGCTACTTGACTTTCAGGTCTCAACTCAGCAACTCTTCCTCAGAGAATCATCCCCCTACCACGGGGTCATGCCTTCCTTTGTAGCAACCATAGCTCTTAGCATATACCTACATCTACAACTATCATGCCACTCTGTATTTTTAATAGCTTATTGAGGTGTTTTTATCATATTATAAAGTTCACCATTGAAATGTACACTTCAATGACAGTCAACTTACAGATAATACCCAAGGCAAATCTAGACCATTTCTATCACACCAAAAAGAACCTTCATGCCCCATTTACAGTCATTCTTCACTCTCACCTACCCACCCTCAGCCCCAGATTACCATTACCACTTACCTAGTCTTGTTTCTGTAGATTTCATACTGTCCTGTGTTGCCTTCTTTGTGCTTTCCCTTTTCCTTGAGAAACACTTCCTTTTTCCCCATGATCCTTGAAGGCATGGTTCATGATTTTCCTTTTAATCTTTTCTTCCCAACTCCTAACATAACTACCATAATATAGGTCATACCTAATGGCATGCAATATTTATCAAAACTTCCATTTATTTGAAGTATGCAATTAAGAGTGTTACAAATTCCCTCCAACTTAATCCCTAAATCAGTCATTGGACTGATGCCATGTTTATCCCTTTCAGAAATAAGAATATAGCCCTAGAATGGTTAAATAACCCACCCCGGGTCATGTCAGGATTTGAAGTTCAGGTTGCCTGACACCAAAGCTAAATGAATGAATGAATGAATGAATGAATGAATGATGAGGATGGGAGTTCTTAATCTGGAACAGGGTTTCTTAATTCTAGAAAGGATTCCAACAGAGACCTCATGAGTTTGTTTGCATGCTTTAGGTGCATATGGTATATATTTGTGCTGCAATGTTCATAGATTTTACTAGAATTTCAAAAGTAGCCTTGATCCAAAATTGAGAGTGCCCCCTTGTGTAGGTGCTGAGTGGGGCTACACTAGTGGTGAGTCATGATCCTTCCACGTGCTTCTCTCCCACTAGCATAAAAAAGTGATATAATCTCTATCCTCTGTGTTATGTGGGCAACGTTTTCTAAGAACCCACTTGTCCTAAATCTCATTCTGTGTTCAAAATAAGGAAGTTAACCCTACCTCATGTATATCAAAGGAAACACCTTCCCACTCTTTGGCCTTCCTTTGTTTCAAGCTGCCTGTCATGTCAATAAAGTTGTTGGGGAAAAAAAAAATTCAAATGGGAGAAAGACTATAAATGGAGAACCCTTAGATCCTTCCGTCTCCCTGGTGTAAATGCTTCCTTTTTCCCCAGAGCTGGGGTAAGTTAATTGTATTTGAATGAATAATTCTAATAAAGCAGTGACCTTTAATGCCAACTGGTGTTTTTAATTTTAATTCACTGTCAGTCACTCCAACGTGAGCCACCCCAGGATGTGAGCAGTAGAAAGGCCAGTATGTACAGAGAAGAGAAAAACAAACATACAGAGCTGGGTGCCTGCCGCCCGCAGGTAAACACAGAGATGGCAGATCTTACAAAGAGATGTGGGCCGGAGTCTCCTTACAAAAGAGGCAGGAAAATGGTGGAAATTAGAACTACAGTTATGTCAAAATTCAATCGAAAAATTTTCTGCCTACCAAGAAGATAACTCAGTGTTCATTGTATAAAATTTAGAAAAGACAGAGAAGCAGGGAAAGGAAATGGAAGAATTAAACAGACAAAACCAAACCCATCTGAAATCTCATTGCTTGGAGACAACCACTGTGACCACAGTTAATATTCTGGAATATATCCTTCCAGTCTTTTTTCTACCTTTATATACATATATAAAATTGATGCACATATTCTTGCATCTATATATTTTAAAATTGAATTATGCTGTACATATTGTTGTATTGATTGCTCGAGGCAGAATTATTTTTGTGTGTGTGTGTGTGCCTTGATATTCAGTTTTTAAATGTTTCACTCATATGAATTGGAAAGATAGGAGGTGCCACTTGGGGGGAAACATAGTTCTAGTAATACAAGATCTTCTAAAGCAGATTTCCGAAAAGAAATGCCTGAAGGAATGGAATTGACCTTGAACAGAGGGCAGAGAACCTGTCTCTCTGACACAGCTCCTATTGAGACCCAACAAGAATTTGGGTTTGTTGGGGTGCCAGGGTGGCTTGATCAGTTAAGTGTCTGCCTTCGGCTCAGGTCATGATCCCAGGGTCCTGGGATTGAGCCCCATGTGGGGCTCCTTGCTCAGATGGGAGTCTGCTTCTCCCTCACCCTCTGCCTCTACCCCTAACGCCCAATCATGCTCTCCCCATCTCTTTCTCTCAAATAAATAAATAAAATCTTTTAAAAAAAGGACTTGGGTTTGTTGTTCCCTGCACTGACTTCAAGTCAGAAATTCATATTTTGAGAAATCTTCCCATTTAAAAATGACAGCAACTAATTTAAATTAAAAATAAAAATATTGCATTGACCAGGTAAATTTGATCTGACTGGAGTCAGCCTAGGCACCAAGTTGCCCATTCTAGTCTAAAGTAAAATGGATAGGGGATCCCTGGGTGGCTCAGTGGTTAAACGCCTGCCTTAGGCCCAGGGTGTCATCCTGGAGTCCAGGGATCAAGTCCCACATCCGGCTCCCTGCATGGAGCCTGCTTCTCCTTCTGCCTGTGTCTCTGCTTCTCTCTCTCTATCTCTCATGAATAAACAAATAAAATCTTAAAAAAAAGTAAAATGGACAGATAATCTCCAGCCCTCCATCCATCCAGGCACCTATCACCATGGGTCCAACAGTACAGTATATATCCTTCCACAGGAGCTCATTGGTCTTGCACAGCATATATTTAAATTTCAACAGATTATAATTAATATTCCATTTTAATTCCTTTCTCTTTTCACCACTTCTCAATGGCAGTGTAAAATGAAAATGGATGTGGTATCTTGCTTCAGAGAATTTACCATGGGAAAGGTAAATATATTAGTGGCATCATTACAAGCATTTTATTTCAACTCAATAAAAATTTCTTGTGCTGCTACTGTATTTAGAAATAAACAGAATCACCAAAATCTTCACATGCAAAAGTGTATGTATTTATTTATTCATTCAACATGTAATTGAATTTCTACTGTGGAAACACTGTTCTTGGCACTGGGTACAGAGCAGTGACCAGACAAAAAGGTGTAAGTGGGCATGTGCAGGAGTCCTGTACCACAGAGGGTGGGGTGGGGGTGGGCAGTGGGAATGGGCCATGGATCCTCATTCCTCCTTCTGTGCTAACAAAGAGCCTTCCCATACCACACAAGAGAGTATGTGAGGGCCAAGACCCCTGTGGGAGGTATAAGAGGGTTTCAGCAAACCAGTGCTTCTAACCTGAGTGCTCCACACAGAAGCTGGACTCCATTGTGTATCTTTGCTGGCCTTTAATATAATAACAGTGTTTCAAGTGCTGTTCTGTCCAATGATTTAACTCTACCAAACATCTTGCCTGAGAATTGAACCAGTTATTCTCAGGTTCTGAAACCTGAACAGAGTAGCTGTTGCTTCTTGTGGGCCCATCTGCCAGGCCCCCTTCTCAGACATGCCAGTTCTCAGCTCAGGCATGCTGATTCTCAAATTCCTCCCTCAACGGGCGCAGAAATAACCCAAGAGGCCAGTGAGTAGGGCAGAGACATTATATAAGTATTTTCCACTTACAAACAAATTGGCCTTTGGGTCTCATTTGAGGACTAGTTCATGACAAGCACAGTGAGTGTTGCTCTATTTAATGCACCTTCCTACATCTTCCTACATCGGGTCTCATTTGAGGACTAGTTCATGACAAGCACAGTGAGTGTTGCTCTATTTAATGCATCTTCCTACATCCTACAACCAAACGCTAAGTATTAAAATATTTCTGCCTCTCTTTAGTCCTTCCTTCATGTCTTTACCTCCGCTGCCAGCTGCCATGCTTAGACATTCAAATGTTGAATAAGTGACCTAAATTTATGTGAAAGAAAATATTCTAGGATCTATAGGCATCTTGACCCTATGGTACATTTGCTTCATCTTAAGCACAAGGACACTGCAGCCCAAAATGATTTGCTCAGATCATACAGACATGCCAATTTAAATGCATCCCAAAGATATTGTACTTGGGAAAAGAAAAATTAATGAACATCATTGTAGATATAAAAGGCAGATATTTTCAGTGGCCAGTAGAAATGGCTTGTTTTGAATTACCTAAATGTACTTGTAAGAACTCAGATGGGTTACCATGAGATGTCGGATATTTGAAAATATGAATATTTGGCAAATATTCATGATCTTAGGTGATAACAGCTATGTATGGCATACCACTTTGAGCTTAAAATAAAATGAAACAAAAAACTACATGCTTTAACATTAAATTCAAGGTGTTTAATGTTATCTCTTTTGGGTAACAATGATTAGAATATGGTTTTAAGGTCTAATTAGCTTCAAAATATGTTTCTGATGGTGAATCTAAAATGATTCACTATATATGATTTTGACTAAAATAATATTTTGCTAGACTCTAATAGGATGTTAATACCCCTATGAGCCAAGCTGACTCCATTCAGTGTTCATCTTAATTAGCTAACATTAACCATCATTAGGGCTTTATATGGTACAATGCACATTACTTCATAACTTCCACCCAGATCACACAGAGCTGGATCATAATACATGTTATCAATCATCAACTTCCTGGGCTTTCTTAACACCTAGCTTTTATTTTAAAAGTTAGGGTCAATGTTAAGTGTTATACTTCAGCTGAAGAAGTTTTAAAAAAAAAAATCAATGTTAATTAACAATGTTAATTAAATGTTAATCATGTAAATGAAAGCATTTTTCATTCACTTGCCTAGTAAATTACAGTCAGGTAGTCTCTCATTCATTATTTGAGAGAACATAGGAAAATGGTGTCCACTATGAGGGAATGGGGAAGACAACTGGATCAACCAAAACAAAAATTTACATATGGAAAGTGTGTGTATTTGTTTTTGTCTGTCCATCTGTTTTTTTACATAGGGAATCCACCTTAATTTCGAGATATTCACTGACTGATACAGGAGAAGGATTTAGAAAAAATAAAGAGGCATATTCTGAGGTAGTGGGATATTTGGAAGGCGTCTTTTCCAACTAAGCTTATCCTTGCCTGACAAGATGCAGACTGTATACACTTGGCTTCAGTATTTTGAGTTCATGAAAAGAAGGTATTTTTAAACAGTTTTTTTTTTTTTTTAATATTTAAGAGTATTGCAAAGCAGCTGGGACCCTTCAACCACTAAGACCATTTGGAAAGGTTACACATAGGCATGTGTATGCTATGAGCAGGCCTGTTTTATCCTTTTCCTATTGGCAGTGATCCTTGCTACCAGCAGAGAATCAGATCAGAATATTAGTTCTTCCGTGATTTTGCAAACTATGTTGTGGCTCTGAATTCTAAGGCACCAATGGCAAACTTTGTGTAATGACACTTATTTCAGTAAATGTCTAAGTGCCTGCTATCTGTTGGATCCTGTGGAAAGATACAGATGGAAATTGCGTGCGTGTGCAATTCTTTCTTATTACAATGCTCATCAGATAAAAAAAGACATTAGACACTCTGAACTACACACACACACACACACACACACACACACACACACAGAATACAGGAATCTCTTAGGCTACTAAATTAGTTTGACAGACAACAAACTGGCGGCCCACAGATGCTTAAGAGTGTAGCCAAAATCCTAGCTATGTAACGCTGGACCAAAACAGTTGTGTGTGTTTTTACCATTTAATTCATGTGTATCATTTGAAAGGAGGCTTAAATTTGTTTGCTTATTTGAGTAAGAGGACGGGCCACTTGTCCAGGCTGCTCTTCAACCTGACCCATTAGATAGGTGATTGTAGCGGACATTATAAAACAGCAACAAAATAGGACCAGAACCCATGAATGGAGCAGTAGATTAACAGTGGCCAAGCTGTTCTCCATTCCCACAGCTGCATGACGATCTGCCCGTCTGATACTGTGTTTTCCTCCCTTTCCTCCAATTACCTGAGACACAGAACAACCTCTGTCCACTCCTTTCCTGCCTAAGTCAGAAAGTGTGTTTCTGTTGATTGCAATTCAAGAATCCCAACTGAAGAAATGACCCTCAGGTGTCCATCACTTTGGCAGTGAGCAGATGGGCTGAAGCTTAGGAACAGTTCCCAGGGCAACAGCTCTAACTTTATCCCCACCTGCCTGTACTGGAAGTAAAGGGATTGAGAAGGATGTACTAGATACAGAAAAGACTACTTTGCTCTACTCGACAAAGTAGTTAAATTATTCCAGACTTTGTATTTTGATCATCATTAGCAAAACGTCACTCACATTACACTCATTTGAGACCCAGGTGTGCCACACATTTGTATTGTGTCACCTCTCTCTAATCACTGTGTGATCTGGTGCTTTAGGCTTCAATTCCTTTGGTCAGAAAGTGGGAATTAGGCTTCTCTTCCAAGAAATGACCGAGATGAATGATTTCCAAGGGAAAATACTTTAAAGAGAATCTTTTTTTTCGTTGATTAAAATGGGTTGTGAAATCTCTCAAGAAAAACCGAAATACCCAAGACACGTTAGAGCTTTTCTCCATTTAGAGGTCCTAATCCTTTAGACAGGAAAGGAGTACGAGAAACTGCCTCTTTATGAAAACTTCTGGCTTTTTTCTCTCCCATACTTACATAGAAAACACACATACACTCACACTCTGTCTCACACATTCACGTGGATTCCAAAAGGAAACTCCTTGTACTTGGAGGTCTAACTTTTGCCTTTTCACATCCAATAACTTCTCTGATCATCACTTCCTTCTGAAACATATGGGCATATCTATATCCTCATTATTAGGGAATAAATTACTTAAGAGAACTTCTCAGTCTTATAAAAAAAAAAAAAGGCCTTGAAAGTCATCCTAAGATTTTATTCATTTATTCAGGAGAGACACAGAGGGAGACAGAGACATAGGCAGAGGGAGAAGCAGGCTCCCTGTGGGGAGCCCGATGTGGGACTCAACCCCAGGACCCTGGGGTCACATCCTGAGCCAAAGGCAGATGCTCAACCACTGAGCCACTCAGGAGTCCCCAAGGTCTTCTATTTAATAGCCAGAAGCCAATACCATTGAACTTGCCAGGTTATCCTTAAAAATCGAATACAAATCACTTGTTTAGTGATCAGGAAGGCCTACTCATTTATGAGTCTTTTCTCACTCTTCCTAGGCTGATATAGCAGTTCTAGAACATATAACTTGAAATTTGTTCTTGAAAAGTCAACCCTGGAAGTTACTATCTTAGGGTGATTTTTATTTCTAGAGCTCTGCATCTAAACTGGAAGTAGGATTCTCAGGTCAGTTAACTGAAGCACCAAGTCAGTGGGTTTCACATGAGGAGCTATCTGGAGGACAGGAGCAAGTGGCAAGGGCTGAACCAGAGGAGCAACGATTGGCACAGAGGAGGGCCCTGATCATATGGGTAACCTGTAGGAGTATTAATGGAAGGCACAGACTCCAGACAGAAAAGAAATTGGAATCCTCTGTTGTGCTGGGGACCTGAGAAGCAAGAAAGTAGCAACTTTTTCGTTTGGAAATTAGTAATACTATTTAATAGACCCTGGTACCCACAGAAGCATAGGGAACAGAAGACTCAAACATTTAAAAGTAATTTTTTCCTTAATTAGTAAATCAAGTCATCATCACGATGAAACCAGAGGAAAGGACATCTAGAAATCCTCAATTTTATTCATTTAATATGCTGGCTTAATATAGGTTCACGTGGAATCAGAGACACAACAATCCCAGGCAGCAGTTTTGATAATGTGATTTACTACTTGTGACTGGGCTTTCGAGGTGGAATTACGTGCAGCAAATTTATTTTTAAAGGGGCACACTCCTAATTTGTCTTTGGAGTCTTGATTCAAAAAATGAGACAAGAGATCGGTCTTTGGAAATGCTAGCCTTAAAAAGGAAGAGGATGAACTCATTTTGGAAAAGTGAGGCACGAAGCAAACCTAGAAGAATTATGCTGGCCGACTCCCTGGGACAGAAACAGGGGAGGTGGGGCCTGGATTCCAGAAGAGGATGGAACCAAAGAGGATGATATAGCATGTTGTCAATCCCAAAACAGCTTCCTGTAAACTCTCCTTCTAACATTTATTTTCTCCTTGCAGCATCTTAACGGCACTTATTTCTGCATCTGAGGCAGAGAGAACTTTATTCTTTAAGTGGCAGCAACTGAAGGCCACGAGTCCAAGCAGCCGCAAATAACTCCTGCTCCAGAGTGTGCGATACTTTACATAAAAGCCGAGTGTTTGTTTTGATAACTCTTGAAATATTTTTTCTTCGTTTTTGCTCTAAGTCTGAGAACTTTGGCATTTGACTAATTTACCATGCATTTAAGGCTGGTAGCAATATCGGGAAAGAAATATGATAATCACTTGCTGCCACAAAGTATTCTATATACTGTTCTCTTTTTCAGCTCTAGTTCCACATGTGTTGGTTCAATGGAATATTCAATAGACATTTATAGGAAATAAATTGAGAGATGAATGTAAACCATATGGCATCTGGAGGTTTATTTGCAAAGTCCCTGCATCAAAGCTTTCTCCAGATCACACCATATTAGCTATGTTTTTCCAGTCCAGCAGAATCAGGAAGGTAACCACAGACTTCCTTGATGGAAAACACATGAAAAACAGAGCAAATCTTACTATGTAGCTTGAGTTGCTGGTCAAGGAGCATCCCTTAAAATAATTTTATTACCGGTGTTTTCAACACATTGTTTAGAACTGCATTAAAAACATAAAACAAGTTGATCTTGCTTAGGATTTTCTTCAAAATTGTAGGACACATTTCTATTTATTTGTGCCAATAAAAATTATATCACCTTAGCGGCATTTTATTAAAATCTCAGGACTATTGCTTTTGGCTTGGGCACGTAAAAATAAATGCCAACCGAAGAGAAACGCTGCATTTAAATATAGCATATATATAAATGTACATTAGAATTTTTGCAAATAGGAACAGAGTGCACAGGCATCCGAATATACTCACATATACAAAGACCACCATACTAAGCTTCGGAGAATCACATTATTATAAGTAATAGTTAAAAAACATTGATTGGACAGAATGAGAAATGGTCCTCAAACTTAATTTATATATAAAAAATTTTCCTCAACCTTGCATGCTCTCTGCTTTGTGCAGTTGGTTACGGCTAGCATTACATCTGATCTCAAATTAATTCTCATGCAGCCTGTAATATAAATCATTATGAAATGTCAAAAGCTTGTACATATATTTTTTTTAAGTTTTCACTTACTTCCCAAATAGTTTCCATTTTTCAGTGTCATAGACTTTTCAGCCACTCAGTCGATTTTAATGATTTTTTTTATCATTTTAAATGTTTCCCTCATTTATAGTACATTTGTGCATGCCTACGTGCATTCACACGTGTGTTATGCTGTGGGATACAGGTGCTGTGCACAGTGGTAACCTGAAAGGTTTTTCATCCTTTGGTTCAAAATGAATGGTCAAATGAATGGCACAGAGAAAGAATGAAATGTTGCTATTTAAATGTACAACATCTAAAGACTGCCCTCCATAAATAAATATTAAAGATTAAAACAATAACCAATTGACTCTCTGCCCCAGGGCTACCCACAGTTTCCCATTTACAAACAAACAGTGGCTTGGGACAATGGTGCTTTGCGCTTTATGGCAATTACTCCATTACCCATCTCAATGAAGTTCTCCTCCCTTTACAGGTTCAGCTTCGAAATTTATGGCAGTAAGTTAATGCCACTTGCAACTTAAAAAAAAAAAAAAAGGGTATGTGAGCAACATCACTTAAAAAATATGTGGCTAACTGCTGGAAGCTATTAAAAACCAAATAAACAAAAGAGATTACACTTCAAAGAAATGTCAACAGTTTTTCCTCTCTCAGAACAGACGAGTTTTCTTTACTTATATCCACATCCACATCTGGAAAATGCTTATGGCTTTATACATCTTTTATGGTGAAATGAATTTATTGAGTTTTAAAATTTTCGTGATGGATTAATGCAATCTTCATAAAAGGTAAACCCACACCCTAGTAAAAATCTGTCTTAACACTGAAGAAGGATTTCGATAATAAATAATAGTCCAATGTTAATTTCAAGGAGCAAAATAATTTTGAGAAAGCATTTGATTAACTTGATTTTTAGAAAATACATACAATGCTATGGAAATGAAAATGCAGTATTTTGTTCTTTCTGACCTGTCTTTAGTGGGTTCAATTAATTCTTAAGTTGAGGGGGGGGAAATAAAAGCAGCAGTGTGCAAAGCCAACTCCAAATTTAACTGAATATACCTACTCCAATTAACTAACAATAGAATTCAGGAATGCACGAAATTTACTGATAGCAAGATCGCTAAGGGAAGATTTCAAAAACAGTTAATGGATTTCTACAGTTCTTCACAAAGTTATACAGCATTGCTTTTGTGTATTTAAAAGGTGAGAATTAATTTCTCATACAAAAATATGTAGCCTGTTCTGGATGTCCAAACAATTGACTTCATATGCTACACAATGTTCTCTCCTGGCCCCAAAATGACAGCATTCATTTGATGTTGTTTTACAATCAACTGGGTAGTAGCAACTTGCTCTCTCCCCAAAGTTGCCAAAAAAAATACCACCTTTGGGATATAACCAAACATCCACATGTGGACAAGTGACTTAAATTTAATAATTTACAGTTTTGATGGGAAGGGGATTAAAAAAAAAGAAAAAGAATCGAAATATGGGGGAAGGTGTCATCTTTTTAAGTCAGGCCAAGGATTAAAGGGGGAAGGAAAAAAAACCCAAACCAGAAGAATGTTTAAAATGGAACAACATAATTTGGACATAAAGTAAGTGGTCTGTAGTTAATAAAAAAAGAGAAAGAAAAAGAAAAATAAACTCCAACAAGCCGGCTGCAGAATAGGAAAGTAGATCTATTTTGTTTATTTATAAGTGAGTAGCAAGTAGATTCTTTCGCACTAACTAAACCAGACAGTAATTATAAACACAGGTTGGTTAAATTCCATGCACCCTATGAAAGGAAACAAGCTTCTTTCTTTTCCAAACATTGTCATTTGTTTATTGAGCCTCTTTGGGGCTTGGTTTCATTTAAAACCATGTAAGCACCCATCTGTTACCCCCAAACAATGTCAACCTTTTAAAGCCAAACCTGAATACTTACTATACAGAAATTTGCAAGTAACCTAACAGCAATTTTTGAAGTAGCCAGTTAGCATACTGAGTAAAGAATTTGGATTATTTTTGTTCCATTACAGAAAAACCCTACATTATAGTGTAATCATACGGGAAGCAAACAGTCGCCGCCTCAGTAGTTTTGGATAATTAGTTACCTAAATTTTCTGAGGTGAATTCAATGTACTTAGACTGAGGAACATTATTGCTTATATTCTGAAATACCACAATACAATCTTGGTTAACAATGAAATTATAAATATTGGAGTAAAACGTCATTTTAGAAATCATTAGGTTTTATCAGTACAGTACAACTGAGTCTCTCGTTTAAGGAACTGTTTTATTAAAAAAAATGGGGGCCTGTGATATTGCTTATATTAGCTCATGTCAGATATCAGATTTCAAAAAACTTTAACACAGTAGACACTATTAAAACATCATTATTAGAGTTGTCATGCTTGGGTGGTTTGAACTAAAGTGAATTTCATGTATTTGCTGGGAGACAGCAATAATAAATCCTGGAGTCTGCATTTCTAAGCAGTGACCTAGAGTCCTAGGGAACTGGCTTAATGAACAGACAGGACAAATGGAGAAGTGCAGTGGGGGGTGGGGGAGTAAGCAGAGGGGCAGATTCTGATTAAAGTTCACTGGGAAAGACAGACATGGCACCCAAACTCCCTGAGGCAACCATTCTAAACAGGACAGTCTCTGTCTACTTCCATTTCTGTGCCACTCATGGAATCCACATAAACCAAGAGAGGTCAATAAATGTTGTGTTGCCTGTATTCCTTCCCTGGACGTGGCAGATATACCTAGCTGATCACCTAACTCTCCCCTGAGTGTGAATGGAGGGCCAGAGTCTTATTCATTACAGCACACATCAGCCCCTTTCAATCAAATCCATCCGCCAGCGGGGCATTAGACCATTCAGGGGTTCTTACAGGGCATCCCTAACACCTTTCACACTACTTGGCACATAGAGAGAGTTGAATAAATATTTGTCCAGGAAATGGTTATCTAACTTGCCTCAGATGGAAAAGCAGAAGAGTTGGGAGTACAGACTGGTGCCAAATTGGGTTCTAATCCTAGCTTGGCCGTTTTACTAATTCTGTGACTTTGGGCAAGGTACTCAACCAGTTTCTTAGTTTTCTCATCTATAAAATCTGAGGAGTTAATGAGTCTGTAAATGTGGACTGCTTAAGGCAGTCTGTGATACATAGTAATCCATGTTGGACGCTATCATTACTTGCCTCATTATTGTTAATGAAATACCCTGTCTACATGACCAAGTTACATGTATGTAGTTTGTTCTGTTCATGTACACACTTTGTACTCCATAAACCTTCACACCGATGCTAGAGACTCTTTCCTGGAATACAGATCTTAGGATATTCCCTTCTTTAAAACTCTGAAGGGACTCCCCATTGTTGATAAAACAAGTCCAAAGCAATCTCCGGCACCTTTCAAGAGGTGAAACCAGCCTGCAGTTTCCAACCTGTCTTTGGCTCCTTGGACTTCACCCACTCTCGGTCTCCCTACATTCCCTGTTACCTTACTTTTGGGCCATGCCTAAGTTCTTCTTGCTCCATGACTAGGCTATCCGTGCTCATTCAGGTTTTTTGAACCACTCTACTTCATGTTCAGTTCCACCTGGCTAATTCCCTTCTGTACCTGACAAACATGGACGTGTCTTTCGAGACACAATTCAAATGTTACCTCCTCTGTAAAGCATTCCCCAAATCCCTCAATGAGCTAATAGCTTCTCAGCACATTTTATTTATTTATCTTCAATACAGCATTTTGGCGCAGTCTGACGTTGGCTTCTCGCACTGGTCTTTGCGTTTCTACAGTCCTGCTACTATGTACACCCTTACACCCTTGCACTTAATACGTGGGAATCATTAAAATGTTTGTTGATGAATATATAAATCTAATCCCCCCAAGAATACATTTTCTAAGGCTATTTTTTTCCTTTGCTTTACCAAAACGGTTAAATGTTGAATACTCTTTACCGTTTTTCAACTTACAAAATCAGACATGCCTCTGGTACAGAAGTGTAACAAAAGCTAATTATGATTCCCTCGTTCTCATTCAAGCCTGCTCTCTGACATAACCAATTGTAACGATGTGGTGTGCATCCTTACCTTTCTTTTTACTTGTGCGAATATATATAATCATGTGTACTAGTGGCTGACGAACTTTTTCTGTAAAGGTCTGGCTAGCATATATCTCATACTTAGCTGGTAATATGGTCTTTATCACAGCTTCTTAGCACTGCCCCTGTAGTGAGAAAGTAGCTATAAACAACACATAAACAAATAGGTGGCTACATGCCAAAAAACTGAATTTACAAAAATGGGCAACAAGCTGGATATGGCCTACAGGCCATAGTTTGCTGCCCTAGGATTGAATATAGGGGAGTGTGTGTGTGTGTGTGTGTGGATACACACACACACACACACACACACACCCTGGTTTTACCTGTCCATTTGCTTTTAAACATAGCGTCATTCTAACCAAATTACACTGCAATTTATTATATACTCTATTATCTTCCAATGTTACTAGATTCAAATAGAATTCTTTTTTCTCTACTTTCTTCATATATACACAGGACATATATATATACATGCTACAGTTTTAAATAGATGGTAAATATCATATATTCTGGTATGTGTGTATGCATGTCTATTTTCTTTTTGGTGTATTTTTTTTTTTGCTTGCTATAGTCTTTTTAGCACTATTGTATGCATTCTTTACTTTCTTCAGTGCTCATCTGTCCATATATGAAACACACATCTTATGTATGTGGTTAGCTTTACTAAAATGTGACATATGGCACACCTGTGTTTGCACCTCACTCTTTTGGCTCATAATAATCTTGGAAACCCTCCCAAGTCAACTGGAAGAGCACTGATCCATACTTCTTAATGGACACATTACATGGTATGGATACCATAAATATTATTAGCCATTCACTTGTTCTAGCTTTTTGCTGCTACAAACACTGGAATACATGCCTTTGTACTTACAGACTTGCATACTGGGCCTTTATATCCTTGAGACAGATACCCAGAAAAAGGTTTGTTGATTTGAACCATATACACAACTGATTTTTCATGGATGTCATTAGAATTGTATTTCTACTGAAAATATAGGAGATTGCTTTTTTTCTGTGCATATCCACAAGCAATTGGTATTATTACTTCAAGTAAATTTCTTTGGCAATCCATTAGGTAAAGTAGTATCTCATTGTTTAATCTCAGCTTTTGAATATTCATAATCCGGAGCATCTTTTCATGGTTGCTGATCATTCAATTTGCTCTTCTTGAATTGTCCACTTGTATTTTTGAAACCATAGTTTTTCATTACCAATAAGCTTGAATCACATGGTCTTCAATTATCCTCATGTTATCTCTCCATTGCTCTTAACTCCGGATAATGTGAACAGCCTATTTTTTTTTCTTTTTTGACCTTGCTACCTGGTATACCTGCAGATATACGCAGATTATAGAGACCAAGGCACAACTGTTTTAACCATTTCTCCTAAGTCCTGAATTCTGTAGCATTTTTTTCTGGTAAGTAGCAATGTGTAATTGCACAGTCATTGCAAGTGTTTGAGGTGCACTGGCTGGGGTTTCACTGAATGGAAACGTAGGAGGTTTATCATTAATAACTAATGAAGACTATTTTTACTTCCACTTTGTTTGTTGTTTTGCTTTGTCTTTTGCTTTTATGCTGTAACAGATGCTATGCCGTGTGCTTTAATACAGCATCTCATTTAAACAATTCTTTTTTTTTTTTTAAGATTTTTTATTTATTTTTTCATAGAGATGCAGAGAGAGAGAGAGAGAGAGGCAGAGACACAGGCAGAGGGAGAAGCAGGCTCCACACAGAGAGCCCGACGCGGGACTCGATCCAGGGTCTCCAGGATCACGCCCTGGGCTGCAGGCGGCGCTAAACCGCTGCGCCACCGGGGCTGCCCCTACAGCATCTCATTTAATACTCACAACAAACCTATGAGGTAGAGGTTTCTATTAAGTACCCTACATGAGAGGGTAGACAATATATATCCATGGTTGCTCTGACACTCCAATTTACTTCAAAAGCTCAGCTCCTAACACTGTTATCCTACCAAATTTAAGACATTTAACAGATAGAAAACATGAACATAGGCTAAATATTTCTTGGATAATTTGGGTACATCCTAAGCTCTACCCGAGATAATTTGTTTGATTAATCCAGACATTCTATTTGCAAGTAAAATTTTTGTCAATCCAGATCTTAAAAGATTAGACCATAAGCCAAATGTTCAGTTAGGAATCTAACAGTAACTGTCAGGCAGCCACTTACTATAGTTAAAAAGGAGGAGGAAGAAAGCACTAGATTTGGAATGAGAAAACCTGAACTCTGAGTCTTGATTGAACAGGCCCCTAGCCACATGATCTATGATCTTGAGCTGTTCTGTTTCTTATCCCCCTTACCCTTAATGGTAAAATAGGGCCATCGTTTTTTCCAACCCATGCTGCTGGGTTTTCACCCCAGCAGCCCCAAAAGGAAGAATTCTAAGGAAGCCTCTCTATCTTTCTTTTTTTCTTTGAGATTTAACAGATGTTTATATTTTGCATATTTGCATTATATTTTTGATGTTCAATTATAGACATTACATTCTCATTTTCATCTTAAATACATCAGACTATAATTCTTAAAAAACAAATACAACAGGAAGCACTTTTTAAACTCAAAAGCATGATTTAGTTATTATGACTACTACATATAATCCATTTTGAGGAATCTGCTTTACCTCCCTGTACTACTGAATTCCACCTATATCATAAACCACTGTGAAGAGCAAGGTCGTGCTCTAATGCTGCCGAGGAGCTTCAGAAAAAAAAAAATGGTACTTATATAATCACCATCTATTCTTTTCATCTAATGGCTGTAAAAAGAGAATCCCTCTCAATTATATTTTTGAAGCAGAGCACCATATTAAAAGCAGGACACCACTCAGTAATTCAAGTTAATATGCATTTGTGTCTGTCCTTACAAACACAGCTGAGGGAATTTGAAGTAAGCAGAAGCAAAGGTTCTTACAACATCTGAAGAAATGAAATAAAATTTACACTCCTGGATCTTGTGTGTGTATGTGTGTATGGGGGTGAGGGGTGGGCAAGGGAGTGGGAGAAGTACTTCCGCATCTTTGAATCTGCCCTGTGTAAGCCTATGGCACCTAGGGACAGCCCCATGCTCCCTGGAGGAGCTTAACAAACATTTCTTGATGAAGATAAACACCTGCTGTATTTAAATATGAGATGAAGTCAGAGCGTAAATGAATCTAAGAATAAACTGGGTGTGTATGTGCACACAGCTACTATTAGCATTATGGGAAATTACATTCCTGCTATTATTATGATTATCATTCTAATGACAAAGGACTACACACTGAGAAAGAGAAAATTATAAAGAAGAAAGGAATAAATCAGTTAAGGAGGAGAGTGAGTTTAAAACACACATATGCCCAAGGGCCCCACATAAAGTAAAAGGGCTCGGTTTCTCTAACTGAAGCAATACCAGGGGTCTGAATAGCAGTGAACACCATGAGATCACAGGAGGAAACAGCTTGAACCTGTGGGAAGAAGTACACCATCTCCTCCACTAGTCCTTATTCCTTCTCTCTCCCACCCAAATGCCTTTGTCCAACATGTTCGATTTAATAGACACCTTGGTGCTTTATCTTGTGTGTGTGTGTGTGTGTGTGTGTGTGGTTTGTTCATATCAATAATGATGGTAATCAGGCTGATTAAACATTAACCAAAATTGAGAAGCACACAGGCTTGCACTAGCAGACAAGAAACAACAGAAAACATGGAGTAAGAAGTTGTAGGTAACAGAATCGAACTTAAAAATTGTACTGGTTTTCTAGAAGTAGGGTAGACTTCACTTAGGAAATCCACTATAAACTAGAGTTTGAAACAAAGCATTTTGTTATGCGAAGCAGTCATTGTTTCAAGAAATAATATCTTTTCCCAATACCATATTTCCCATGAATCCATGGCTTGAGAATAGAACTTTATGGAGGATGCTATGAAATTTCTAGTACCTTGGTGTTTGCAGGGCAAATGTCTCAAGTCCAACCAAGTAAGAGTTCTGCCTAGAATATTATATCACAATTTGGCCTTTCCTAGAAAAGGTAGATCTCTGTAGGAGTGACAATCACTTATAAACAGTATTTGGAAAAAAAAACCCCACAAAATTACCTGTTTTCTTGCAACTGAAATGGCCCATCAGTCAATGAGGAGTATACTTCCCGAAATAGCTTTTCAGGGTAGAAGCCTGACAGGATTTAGCAGGCAACTACTTCTCTGGATCTTCTGTGCCCCTTCTTAATTAGGATGGGCAGACAAAGACAAAGCACCAACACAGCATAAAGAAATTAGTAGGACCTAACGCTTGGGATAAGAAAACAGACAGGGGTACTGGGAAATCTAGGGCCTCTTATTTTTAAATGCCCAAATGTTTACCAGCTGACCTTCCCCCTTTACTGCGGTCCTGGAAGCAAGGTGCATACAATAAAGTTCAAACCAATCAACTGCTTTCAGCTGTTCTTGTGCAATGAATTTTTAAACATTTGGTCATTAAGCCCCATATATATGCAGGTCAGTTTTTGAACAGGATGGGAACAGTTTGGGAGCAGATGCCACGGTACTGCCTTGTGGAAAGGGGATAGTAAAGAAGCATAGAGGATATTTATATGGCTCCACCCATCAGGTTCAATTTCTCCCAGTTCTTTTGCCTCCCAGCCACCTCTATACATTGCTTCAATGATCAGGAATAGTTATTAACTTCTGTTGTCACTTCTTTGCATTAATTGAATGGCAGCCTGAAGACCATAAAGAGAAGACCCTGGGTTAGTTTTTTTCTTAAACTGGACCCTCCATGAATAGTCTGAAGGTGATGTAGCTGAAAATTGGCCTTGTGTGTTTGATTGGTGAACGGCACACTGATTTGTTAGTTTCTGAGCAGTCTGTGCTAGATTCTTCAACTCATTTCTGAACATCAATGAGCTGAAAGCTTTCAGTGGTAAAGAATTTAAATCACTTAACCATTTCCCTTTGCTACATTCTGGCAGCCATATGTATGGGGGTAGCTTTAATGCTGATGTCCTGGGGGTCAGATACAAGATTGTATTGAAGATGGGAAAAGAATAAGACGCAGTATCCTACAAATCAGTTTAAAAGGTTATCTTTGTTAGCTCAGACCAGCAACCTAGTTCAAATGATTGCATTCCTCATGAGGAACTTCTAACAGCAACACTCACCAAATTTTATACTACGTGTTGCCTTCCTCCCTTTGCCCCAACAAGACAGGAGGGGAAGCTGCTGGAGTTCATGTTTTAGATTAGAACATACATAAAAATCTCATCTAGAAGTTACCCTAACAAATAAAACTCCAATGTGGCCAGGTATGTTTGGATGGTGGAAAAACAACCAACCACAGCTTGCTGATAAAATAAAGAAAGTGGTGGTGGGGAAAGGCAGCCACAAGCTTTATAAGGCACAGCTGGTTATGTATAGGGCCTTTTGACTATGGCAGCTGGCAGTTGGTTTAAATATTATTTGAATAGCCAGTAATCTCAATACTATCAAAATTGTAACAAAGCAATAAAGTCGGGGTGTTAAACCCTCCTCCTTTTCTTGTGGTAGCAAAATTCTGTACTCCTTACAAACTGTTGGAGGCACAGAAAAATTTTCATATAGGTATTTAATCGAGACAAATATTTCTAGCATTCAGTCTTAAAAGTATTCAACTCTGAAGATTTTTATCAGGACAAGTGAACGTGTTTTACTGGAGGAAAATCATTATTGGATAATACCTTTGTAGAATAACTATGAGAAAGAAGAAAATTGTCTATATTTCAGTGACCAAATACCTGAAAATCGTTGAAGTATTGATAGTATGTATAGACATTTGTATGTACTTGAATGTCAAAATTTGCCCTGTAAATTCAAGAACTGGTAAACCAGCAGCCTTAAGACAATCTACTTTAGATACAAGAAGGTTCATTTTGAAGTTCCCATTTGAGAAGAAGCCAGTAACATAAAAAGTCCATAGGCAAAAACATTGAGGGAGTCTCCGAGTTTTTCTTAGAATAGCAATCTATACCTACGAGAAAAGAGTCTTTCGATCAGGAGTGAGAAGTTTCAGATTTAAGACATAAATTTTTAAGGGATGAGGCTATACAATCGCTTTCCCTCCACATATCTGGAGTATGCTGCAATTCATTACTGGTAGAAAAAAGGGAATGAGCAAGAAAAGGCAACAGAATGAGCAAGGGAAAAATTTAAGGGTCTTTGCTAGAACTTCATAAATACGACGGGATAAGCCGAGAAAGATCATCAGGCCAGCTCACTTGTCATAATAAAAGTATTTTTCCCAAATCATTACTGTTTCTGACAAAATTTTAAGTAAGCAAATATGACTCATTTTAATAGCTATTACCTGACAAACGCCTTTCAAAACCTAGAGACACAGATTTAATTTAAAAAAATCTTATGCCATGCCACCAGGAAAGTTTATTTTTAATAGCCATTTTTTATGTGTCACACACACACACACAAAACCACAACAATGGTTTGTGCTCCCTCTGTTGGCTTTTCAGCAGCAGTTAATTCATAAATCCCATTCCTGAAGGGACCCTGCCATAGCTGGACGCTCCTGCAGCTGCAGCAAGGGACAAGCTGTGTCCTTGATTGAACTTTATGTTCCCCTTAAACACAAAGTCATTCTCCTTTCACTTCTAGCAAACAATGCAGAAAGCAGAAGATACCTGGTAATAGGACAGAGAGCCACATCACAACTACAAATGACTATGGGTGCCCCTCAAATATCAGGCCAGAGTTTTTAAAAAAATGTATGAAACATAGTTCTTTTCACCATGTGAACTGGTGAAGAAACATCTCCAGGCAATCATTTCCTGTTTTATTTTCTTAATTGTTTCTGTCTCTGTAAGAGATGTAAGCTTAACATCATGAACAGAGAATACTGAAATGGGAACCAATTCATTCTACACTCTGATCAGGGAAACTTAAAAGGGAGATTTAAAACCCTAGAGTTTCACTTAATTTAACTTATCTTCCTGTTAAAAGAAAAAAAAAAAGGAAGTTTGAGGCCAAAACGATTATATGTATTTGGCTACCACCTCACCTTCATGTAGCCTGGCGAAGCTTCCTGAATATCTTAATTTGCTATTTATGATGAGTACTAGTCCCAAAGGCTGGGTTCCCCCCTCCCTCCCCAGCTATTGCCTCATTGTAGTGTCTTAGGCTTTAAAGGCTAGAATACTGACTCTGAGAATTTCAAAACTCCAGTGTGTCTATATTTCAGGTTCCTGTATCTGTGAATGATCTAGTTACAGTATCTTTAAAAACTTATTTGCCTCTGCAGATATCTATGTTTGATTCACGGATTCTTTTTAAAAGATGCACGGACAATAATCATATCCACTACTAACTGAGCATTTGCTATGTGCCCGGCATCATGCTAAGCACCACCTGGGCATTATCCATTTCCTCTTCCGAACAATCCTTCAGGGATTATCAGAGGCATTAGTATCTCCCTCATTTGTCAGGGAGAGGACACTGAAGTGAGAGATATCAAGTACTTTGCCTAAAGTCACAAGTCTGATGAGAAGCAGAGCTGTGCTTCCAACCCAGGAAATGTGATGCCAAATCCCGATTCTTAGAACAGCGCTTCCTCAGCTCCAGGGATCTCACACCAAACACTGAATCACCTGGGAACATGGTGGAAATGCAGCTTGTCTCAGGAGGTCAAGGGCGGGATCTGGGATTTTTGCATGCCTAATGAGCTCCCAGGTGCTGCTAATGCTGCTGCCCTGGATACCACAGAATAGATGAAGCCTGTGCCCAGGAGCTTTACTAATTCTCCAGGCATTGGGAGGGGCTAGGAAGAAGACTTAACCCCAACAGCCCATGGTGATTGTTATAATCAGATAAATTTGCAAAACATAGTTCTATTACAGGAGATACATGTAGCACATATCTACTTAGTGTGTAGTGTTCTACAGCAAGGTGGTTGCTAATAGGTTATACTTTCTTACCTACCAACTACAATAATACTCTATATTTTTTCGAAGAATATACCTCCCATAGAGAAAACCTCTCTTTTTGCTTTTCTTTCTAAAATAATGATTTCCTTTTAGCTAGTTTTTGGGGAGAACTTCTTTGAAGCTGTGCCAGTTTCCTAGAGCAGGGCCCGATGTGGCAATTTGACCTATGGTGTTTTTTGTTTTTTTTTAAATTTTCGGTGTTGATGTGGTGTGTTTCTCAAAATGCTGACTACTGAGCAAAAATCCACTTCACTTTGCTATTTGGTGGATTTCAGGCTGTAGTCCTGACGTCGCAATTAAGCGAATTGTGCATGGGAGATGTGTGTGGATGTGTTCACCGCCCTGTCCAAGCTAGAACCTTCTGAACCAAGCCCAAGTCAGAGAATCATTTGCGAAGGCATCAACTGAGCCAAGGAGTCAGGAAATGCTTGCCTGACGTCTCCAACAAGCTCTGACTGCACATGCACCCTGAGCAAAGCAAGTGCTGACTCCTCAGCTCGGGGAAACTTCCAGTTTGTGTGTGCTCTTTCTTCTCACCTGAATCTAGCTTTGGGCTGGGCAACCTTAAATAATTTCACCTCTTGCTTAGACATGCATGAACCAAACTTCACTGTAAAAGGGGCACTACAGGCAATGTAGAGACAGACCAAATGTTCCTTTTGAAAACAATTTAAATGTCTATTCAGTATAAAAAGAAAACAGAACTCCCCCCTCCCAACACACATCCATGACCATAAGGTTTATTCTCAATGACTAGAAAATTGGGCACTTTGGAATGTTCTACTCATGCCTGACGTTCAGCAAACATTCTAAAATATATAAGACATACAATAAGTATATAGAGTAATATGACAAATACAAGAATATATACCACCTGGGTTAGGAAATAAAACATCAATATATTCGTAATCCCAGGTGTCCCTCCCCTAAATCGTTCTCCTTCTCCCTCCTTGATAAACACTAACATGCAGAATTGATATTTATCACTTTCTTATATGCCTTTTAGCTCTTATTACAGATGTACAGACACTTAAATAATGTTGTTTTGGAGATTTTTGAACTTTATATATATAGTTATCATACTTTACGTACTCTTCTGCAATTTGCTTTTATCACACAATATACTTTTATGTTGAGTATGGCTCTAGCTCATTTATTTTCATGCTCTATCATATTGTGTGATATGACTATACCACAATTCATAAACCCATTCTCTTGCTGATGGACATTTGTACTGTTTCTATTTTTAAATCTTTGGAACAAGATTGCGGTGACTCTGCTTCAAACTCCTGGGGCATATTTACAGTGGTTTTCTTGGGCATAGTATCAATTCTACTAGATGTTGACTATACTGCTCTGTCCGGTATGGTAGCCACTTACCACATGTGGATACTGAGCCCTTAAAATGTGGCTAGTCTGAATTGAGTTGTACTGTAAGTGTAAATACACACTGGATTACAGAGAAAGTGTGAAATAAAGAATGTAAAACATCTAATTAATATTTTTTTAGATTGATTTTAGGTTGAAATGATAACATTTAGGTTATATTGGTTTACATGAAGTGTATTATGAAAATTAACTTTACCTGTTCCTTTATACCTTTTTAAAATGTTGGTAATGAGAAGCAGGACTCACCTCTGTGGCTCACACTTTATTTTTATTGGTCAGTGCTGACTCAAATCGTCTTCAAGGTGTTTATACCAATTTAGTCTCTCACCAGTGATTTGTAAGAATGCTTCCATATTCTTGCTAACACATGGTATTGTTACATCCTCATTTTTGCCATGTTAGCTGTGAAGTTTGTCTTCATGGTATGATTTTGCATTTAACTCATTACTTATGAGGTTCAGAATCATACACATTTACTCTGTTTTGGTTTCTTCACTAATGTCTCTTGACCTTCTACTGGGTTGTTATTTTCTTATTGATTTGAGGATTTCTTTATATTCTCCCAGAGTATGTCTTAAAAGCATTTTTTTCATGGTCTCTTTTGACATATAGAAATGTTTAATTTAATGCATCCATTTATTGACTTTTAGAATTTGAGCTTCTCAGTAAATAACATCTTGAAATGTTTCAAGAGGGGCAAGGAATTTTTAATTTGTTGTAATGACTCCTTTATCCCCAGCATCTAAGACAGGGCCTGGGCTGAATGGGCACTCAACAAATATTTGTTGAATGAAGTTATGTCACTTTTCTGTGGTTTTCTGGAGTCCCTATTATGCCTTTGTCATCAGCTTCCTTGCTCAGGATCTAGACTCTCTTTCCCTTTTAGCTTAATGTATCTTGTTTTCATTCCCTCTGAAGCTCAACGGCATCAGATCTTTAATTCTACGGAAACTTTGTGCTTAAATGGTGTTTCTCCAAGTGTACTGCTTGTGATAGCAGTTCTGAAGAAAGTTAAAAATGTTATGTGAGAAATAGATTATCCTAGACAAATAGGTTTTTGTGAACAAAGTTGGGTATTTTTTGATGTTATAGGACTTTGGAACTTTGATATGCTAATATGATTGTGAGCCTCTAAGAGTGGGGTAGATATGGGTTAAAGCATTATCCAAACCTATTTTACCAAAAGCATACTTATTTTTAAAAATGTTAAAAAAAATAAAAATTAAAAATAAAAAAATAAAATGAATAAAAAAATGTTATTGTGCATCTCTGGCTGCAAAGAATACACTGTTTAAAAAGCCACAAATGGATCCACTGGAGAACTGAATTAGCCTCAAGATGGTGATCACACATAAAGCAATATGTTGAATGTGGTCAATATTTTGGAACCATCAAGTTCTGAAACTCACACACATTTAACTCAAATACCTGAAGTTTTCAGTAGGAGTTGTTTTTTGAAAATTTTTAAGTCCCTCCTCCTTCAAAATATCTAAATGAGCATATCACCCACATTAGGGGCTGTACACGAAATTTGCATAATGAATAGAACATCCTAAAAGTCAGCTTTTTTTTCAAGTTAGAATATTTTTGAAATAAATGCTTTCTAAAATGAAATATTTCTGTACCCGTTGAGATTTATCTTACACAACAACTTAGGATAGAAAAACATTCTTAGTCCTTTTTTTGTATTTTTCTCTTTTATTTTAAATTTAGCATTTGTATTGAGAAAATATGTTCTCTTTTAACACTACACGAATTAGTTCTGTGAGCATTAGGACTTGGTGTAGGATAGGCAGGAAAGCATGTTACGTGTTTGCAAACAGTGGGAAGAAAGTGTTAAGTTTTTAAAATTCTCTTTCATTTGTTTCTGATTTCAGACTACTAACTCTTTCGATGGAGGGGGGGGAGAGTTAGAAATGATATGATAAAAAAAAAAAACCAACCTGTTCCACAAGAAGAGATATCAAGTTGGTAAAGCCAATTTGGAAGACAAGTTGGCAATATTTATGAAAACTAAAAATGGACATTTTCTTAGGTCTAGTCTTTCCATTTCTTGGTATCTAACCTGGAGGAAAAAAGAAATCACTGATACACTTTCAGGTACACATTCAGAACTAGTCACTGAAATATTATTTGTAAAAGTGAAAAACAGGAAAAAATTGTAGACTACTTAAATATTGATTTTGACATATGGAGTAACAGAAATTAGTTAGAAAAAAAGAATCATGACTATCCGATGATATAGAAAGATCTCCAAAATATATTTTGAGTAAAAAAGCAACTTGTAGAACAAAGCATATAAAATAATCCCATTTTATTGTAAAGACACAAAAGCTAAACAAAAACAAAGGCACAAAAGCTGTATATTTCTACATATGTAGGATCTAAATGTAATAAATACATAGAATATGAAAAAAACTAGTAGTTCTATCTGGTGAGGGTACCGGAATTGAAAAAGATGGTCAAGGGAGATGCAAAAAATGACATCTTCTTGTATTGCTTGTGTAATTATACGTTAATGGACAAAATTTAAAGAACATTTTTTCTTTAAATTTCTCTTCCGCCTTTTACACATTTAACTGTACCGCGTCTCAAATTTTGTAAAAACAACTCAAGTAACTTGATCTTTGCTATCTAAAAAGAAAGGCATAACTGATCATTTTCTGCTTACCATTTGGATTTGCACCCTCCTATTATTTTCCGGACTATTTCTTGAAGAGAGGGGACAGAAATGAGGGAGGAAAGGGAAGAGAAAAGCCCCTTTTCTCAGTGAGATGGCAAGAGCACCTTTTGAAGATTCTCCACTTGACAATGTTTCTGCAGGACAGGACACGTAGAAACATATTTGCCAACCACAAAGCCAGCTCTGACTTCTAGAAACCTAGAAGAATAAAAGCAGCTCTGAGTGAAATTCCTCTGAAGACTACCTGTGCTGTCCATTGTTGACATTCTTCCTCTGGCAGAGAATCAGCACATATATATGCGGTGGCTGCATCCCCAAACTGGGCACTAGATTAAAAACATGCCAAAGCAAAGGCGCTAGATGCATGCCAAGATCCGAATGTCTTGGGCTGTAAAAACAGGTAGAGAGGTCTGCTCAGTCGAAACCTGCAATTGGGTATTAGGGAGAGCGGAGAGGTGTTCTGGGGGAATTTATGAACCTATTTGAACATCATAAGTTTGAAATTTCCAGACGAAATTGAGCCTTGTACGGTTCCATTTATCACACTTTCCATTTCAGGCCGGCTGAGATGGAGGGGGTTTAAGTGACAGCTTGCTCACCCTCACCCCCAGGCCACCTGATGAAATTGTGGAGCTGAGCCTGCCTGGCACGTAGGAAGCAGATGAGGGGAAGGGATGTAGCAGCGGGGGGGACCACGGTGGCAGCGGAGCAGGAGGAGCACTCATGGGGTGGGATGGGGGAGAAGGGGCCGGGCCGCCAGGAAGACCTGCGGACCAGCATGGGAGGAAGACTTGCAGCCCAGGCCTCGTGCCAAGCCAAGGATAAAAGAGGATGAAGCAGAAGGGCAGGGAGGACAAACAAAATAGCCCAGCTGTTCAGGTAGCACCGTTGCAATAGAGGGGGATGTCGGTTTAGAAAAGGGATCCATCAGAAAGGCCTGAACAACAAAAGAAACGCAGAAAGGTAGTGCCTGCAGGAAGAAAAGTCTCAGTTGCATTTTTGTCACTGCTTTTAAAACGGACAGACCTGCATAGGTGGGTGGAATTATTTCAGCATCTCTAAACGTGTGGCTACCTGCCTCCCCTAGGCCAGGATGTTTGCTTGGCCGCCTATCAGCTCTTATTTCCTTAGAAAGTTGGAGACTTAACTTATCCGTTCCCATTAGACGTGTGGAAACCATTCCTGGATGCAGCTGTAGCTCTCTGTGCTTCACTGGGCAAGACAAAGTGACAAAGACTGGAAGTTCCAGCGACGCGATGCATGGCTATTCCCCCCCTTCTGTTTGATTTCAGGCTACTATTTCCCTCTCCACTTTGAGTTTCTGTAAAAAACACGAAATATTTTTCGTGTTTGTTTGTTGCATTTTAAAGACCCCCTCCCCCCCACTCTCCACCACCCCAAAAAATTACCTTTGGGAAGAAGAGATCATGGACTCCTAGAAATTCAAAACTGGCTTGGGTTAATCCAAAGCATTTTTTTTTTTTTGAGGGGGTCACTTGAGACACATCAGTAGGACCAGTTTGTTTTGGAATCACATTTAGCAGAATTTTTTTTTTTTTAAGCCGTGAGTAAGTCTGTGTTTTTCGCAAAAGCAAAGAGCAGATTTTGCAAACGAAAGAGGTCATTCATCCCCCCAAATGAAAGTGTTTTGCATATAAACAATATGATGCTTTACGTAAAGAAAACTAGTCGGGAATTGCGGACAGTGAATTCTGACTTTATCCACCCTTTCTATTTTACTGGTAGTAAAAAATTTGCCCTTGCAATAAAATGTGGTGCTTTCTCCTCACAGACTCACAAAGATATCAGTCATTCTGTGAAATGAAAGTTGATACTTTGATAAGCAATTAACATGTGCTTCTTTCAGACAGAGCCAAATGTTTCATTAGATTTTTAGATAACGGCATTTCAAGCCTTTCATTGAAACACACATGTAGCGTATTAGAAAAGGTCCCATTTGAAGCTATTGCTGAGATTACAAAGGAAAAATCTCTCTCTCTCCAGCAAGGCCCAACAATAGGCCTTTTTCACGTGAGCCTTTGCACTAAAACTCCAGGCCACAGTCAACAACAACCAACGTCTCCTGAGACTGCCCAAGTTTAAGTGATATCTGTTGGTTCAGGTGGTCATGCAGAGCTGTGAGTTGTTTTCAAGTGCATCAGAGAGAATGCATGCTACCAAGGAGGGGAAAAGAGAAACTGGTTCAAGAGTGCAATTGATTTGAAAATAACTTAACAATCCGAGCCACATTGTAGACTGTGGCTAACCCATTGTTCTCTGAAATTCAGAGGGGGAGACAATAAAATTAGATGTTCCTTTGGAATGGAGTGTGCTGATCCAGCATTTCCCTTGGCTCCCTACCAAGAGCATAAAATCTGTGCTTTAAAAATGTAAGAGGCAATACTCTGATTGGACAGAATGCCATAAGATACTCCGATGGCTTACACTTCACTTGGGATCGACTGGAAAATGTGTGTTGGAAATCTCTTTCACAACTACGAAATTTCACTTCCAATGCAAAAATATCTTGCACGCTAAAAGAGAAGTAACACCACTCCAGAGAAAAGCATTGGCTGTCTCCCAGATTAATATGGGGTTATGGTCCATGATTGGGTTAGATGAGGTAAAAATTTCCCACCACTCTTCCAGATATACAGGAAATTGTTGTGCTTGAAATAGATTTGGACTAAGTAACTAATTAAAAGAATTTGGATCAAGAAATGTGACATGGAATGTGATGTGGATATTTCCAGTTCTTATTCAGGAAACCTTATTGCAAAAAGGTTGAAAGATAATTGAGAAAATAATTTATATGGTGGTGAGAGTTATTTGTGTGAAGATAAAATACAGAGTCCTTTTCATTGAGATGGAGAAGCTGCCAAATAGCTCTTGGTGATAATTCTATGCACAAAATTTTCATAGTGGGCTTCAATACCTTGCCAGATGAAAGCTTTTGCTCAGTTTAAAGTTGGAAAAGAGATTTGAGTCTCCACCAAGGATAATGTGTTAAGCTTGGTAATTAAAGACTGTTTTTCATAAATAATGCCAAAAGCACATTGGGAACAGTGGGCTCATATATTACTGTACTTTAAAGAAATCAGGGACCTAATAACATTCTTGATAGGACCATACACACACACCTACGCATACACACACACATAAGCATGCATGTACCCATCAGCATCAGGATGTGGAACGAGATTACCTAGTTTTTCTAATCAAATATAATTTAATAATAGTAAAGTATGCCTGTAAATAATGACAGATTTTAAAAATACAATACAAACTTTCAGTTATATGGCCCGATGCTACTCAAAGTGTGGTCCATGGTCTCGTGCTGGTCCATGACCAGACCACAACAAGCTAAATAGTACAGAAAATGAGACTAAGCATTTAAAAACCATTACAGCAATAAGACAATGACTGTTGAATGTCCCCATTTAAAAATGAGCTCGCACTTTCTATTTCCTTATTATTTCAATTTTCTATTTCAAAATTCATTGTATTTTATAAATGCATTGGTCTACAATGTTAAAAAAAACTTCTCCTTCACAATTTGAGAAATACTGCCATGAACTATATTTTTCAGAATCTCAATGCTATTACTTGAATTCATGTTATCTTTGTGTTTTTAAAAGGTCTAAGATCTAACTTCTGTTTCAGAGGAAAACCAGGCACATACATTGAATCCAACCAGTGTTGTCCTCACTGAGGACACTCCCCTTCTGCAACACTCCCCTTCATTTATCCTACCCCCACCCCATGGCCTTCTTTCTGTCCCTCACACACATCAGGATCCTTCCTGACTTGGAGTCTTTGCGCTTAACTCTTCCCTGGAATGTGTTTTCTTCCAAAAGTTTTATCTTTGCTATGTGTGCCTCAGCTTAGACGTACCCCTTTAGGCTGACGCTTCCCTAACTCTGAAAAATAAAGCCCCTCCCAGGCACCCTTAATTGTTCACTCAGTGGCACTCATGACTGCTCTATATTTTTCAATTATTTGTCTATTTTTCCATACTAGATGGTTAACTCAGTAAAAGGAGGAAACTTGCCTATTTTTTTCGCTGCTGTGTACCTAAAGCCTAGGGCAACGTATAACACATGGGTATATTGGTTCATCAAAGAATAGAATATCTGAATATCTATATTCCCTTAAGAAAGTGTAAGCCCCTCAAGGATCGGTTTTATTTTATTCATTTATGAATTCTCAACATTTTTGCACAGTGCCTAGCACAGAGGAACTGCCTGACAAATGTCTTTTCATAAATTTCAAAAGAAATTTATGAATAATATCCCTAATGGGAACAGCCAGCTGGGTGTCCCGTGGGCAGTAAGACTCATGTATTTGCCACTAAACTCATCAGTCTCCTCCGTAGGCCTCAATTTTGATCACCATTCACTGAGGCTCCCAAACAAGGAAACAGTCCCATATTTGATTCTCTCTCACTCTCATTGCTAATCAACCAATGAAAGAAATATGAAGCTGATTTCAAATTCCAATATTTCTTTTACCTTTGATTATAGTCTTTTTTTTTTTGTTCTTGAGTTCTTTCTTTTTATTCTTTCCCTGCCTCTCTCCCTCCCTCCCTTCCTTCCTTTCTTCTTTCACTCTTCCTTCTTTTCTTTCTTGATGTAGGCAGATTTATGACTTTTTTTTTCCTTTATGACTTGTGCTTTTCATGTCATGTCTTGTTTAGAAAGTTCTATATACTTAGTAGTCCTGTGTATTTACTGTAGTGGACATTGTAGCTCTGCCTAATTACGTCAGCTTTTCTTACCAGCTCTACGTGCCCACCTCTGCCCTTCTGTGTGCTTTGCCTCCAAAGACTCCTACCAGAAACTTTCCTCAGAGAACTGCCCTGGGGTTATTGGAGATGTAACCATCTATCCCTTCAAAAGCCAGTAGTACCTGGAACTTTCTATCTTGCCCTCATCAGTATGGAGCCAATGGTCACTTTCTGTGGGACCAGGAAAGCCCAGCTTCCTTGCCTTGAGATAGAATGATCTCTGAGGGGTAGTTTATTCTCCAGAGCTCCCCGAGGGATCAGGCTAAGGCTGAGACTTCACCTGACGCTGCTTTTACTTCTGCATTTCACTAAAAGAAGCTAAGTTCATTAAGGAACTACCAACATAGATTCATTTCTTTCTCTAACCAATAGCATATGACAAGAGTGTTTTTCATATTTCTGAAGAAGATAACACTGTGCGGTGGAAGGAACCAAATAACAACCTGTAAGTTGAAGCTTCCCAGGTACCCATGATGAGGCAACTCACTAGAGCACCTGCAAGTAGGAGAGAGAGGGTCAGCTGCCATTGGTGAGGCAGGTAGGATTTGAGGAAAGAAAAAAAGAGGGTCTGGATAATGCATTTGTCCTATGGAGTTAAATGAGAGAACTGAAATTAATAGAAAACACCCAATAATATGTCATGGAGACAAAGGGAAGCTTATAACCCACGTATATATTTTTATCTCTCAAGAAAACGTTGGATGCTGCAAGCAGAGTTGTATCTTACATAAGAAATAGAATCTACAGGTGGTGTGTATGGTACATGTTGCTAAAATATAAATCACAAAACACTAAGTCACACTCCTTGTGGGGAGATGATGATCCCTCCGAAAAGCACAGAAGAACTGAAACCCGCAAATGCAACAACAGATTCGTGTTTCTCATCCAACGTTCGGGCTAGGATGGAAGCATATTGAGCGGATGGTAAGCAAACTAGTGACATTTTTAAAGTTGTTACTTTTCTCTTCATACTTTTGTTTCACTCTTGTTGATATTCTTCTCTTTAAGAAACAATGTTGTATAAATTTAAGAGGATTCAATGTTTATATGCTATTATACTATGTTAGTATATCAAGGTGATTCCACTGTAAAAAAAAAAAAAATCAAATGGTTTGAAGGAAGCCTGTATTGTCCAGTATTGACCATAGAGTTAATGAAAGCAATTTAAGGAGAGAAAGGTCTTCATGTGTCCCCCAGAATTACCCTTCTTTGGAGGGCCATTAAAACATCCATGAAGTTTTTCATTGTTCAATGACTACAAGGTCTACAGTCTCTTCTTAATTAGAGGAAGCTATTTAATTAATTTTTTAATTAAGAATTTTTAGCAATGGAAAAACTTGCACACATACAGGAAATGGATAATTATTTTAGCATTTGGTGGCCTTTTATTAAATATTCTGAAAAATATAAACTCTGTAGATGCCAAATTTTGCAACATGATCTTCTTCAGTCTGTTACTATACAGAAGTAAGCAGCTGAGTAGAAAGAAAAGCAAAGTTTCTTTGCTCAGAAGAAAGATGGCTTTTATTTATCTGGCCTCCTATGCTGCTCTATTTTAAAAAGATTACACTTGTAAAAAGTTTACTCATGGTATAATCTTAGACCAGGCTTATTAATAGATGCCCTTTTTAGAAAAGGATACAAATGAATAAACTGGATGAAAATAAAAACACAATGGATGTTTATCTCGATCAGAAATCAATACCTTCTGTACGAGAGATTAAAGTTTCGTCAGCTATGTGTCTGCCTAGAAACTCAGTGGTTATTTTTGTTTTTTTCTAACAGAGGATAAAAATACACAAAAATTATTACTGGACAGGAAACCTGATATAAAGTCCTATTATTAGGAGGAAAAGCAGAATTTCTTTATTTGCTTCCAGTCAAACCCAGGAACATAAAAAAGATGAAAACTGTAGGCATCAAATATAAAGAGACTGGCTGCTGGCTTTGGAAGCTCAGGTTGGTCTAACCTTGTCCCTTACTAAGAGCATAAGTTCGGATTAGAAATGTATGCATTGTCTGTAGAAGGGGGATGCTATGCTCATGAACCAGTGTTTAAGGAAGTGATATGTGCTAAGTGCTTGGTAGTATCTGGCACCGTATATGCTTAATATAGATGAACTCTTATCAGCGGTGCCACTGGAGCCAGGACTTTCCTTTTCAGATGTCTGTCTCCCCATCATTAAAATAAGAAGACTGGGGGCACCTGGGTGGCTCAGTGATTGAGCATCTGCCTTTGGCTCAGGACATGATCCTGGGGTCCGGGGATCAAGTCCCCCATCAGGCTCCCCACAGGGAGCCTGCTTCTCCCTCTGCTTATGTCTCTGCCTCTCTCTGTTTGTCTTTTATGAATAAATAAATAAAATCTTTAAAAAAACAAATAAGAAGAATGAAGAAGATCCATGCTTCCCAATACCACCAGTATTAAAATCAAGCCAACATGAGGTGTTACAGGACACAACACTGGGTAAACTTGAGTCTCAATACAAAGATGGTATGTCCATTGCGAATCTCATTCAGATGTTCTCATTAAGTCGTGAAGAACATCATTGTTCAGTGCTAGAATGACATAGCAATTCCTTATTACTGGAGAGAAAAAACAAGCCTTACTCCTTTGACAGACAATGATAAGACTTCAGGGCTACATGTTATTTTATCATATTTATTTTTAAGATTACCTTCTATTTATGACAACTCATACTAGTTTTATATATATAATAATACCACACAGTTTTCTTTTAACAGCTATATTTCAGTAACAATTGTTGAGAAAGGCAGCCTTGTGCATGTAGTCTTTTGATCCCCACTCAGTCACATAAGAATGGGCCTCGGGGGGCACCTGGGTGGCTCAGTGATTAAGCGTCTGCCTTTGGCTCAGGTCATGATCCTGGGGTCCTGGGATCGAGTCCTGCAATGGGCTCCCCACAGGGAGCCTGCTTCTCCCTCTGCCTGTGTCTCTGCCTCTCTCTGTGTGTCTCTCCTGAATAAATAAATAAAATAAAATAAAATAAAAAAAAATAAGAAGAAGAGGAAGAAAGAAAGAAAGAAAAGAAAAGAAAAGAAAAAAAGAATGGGCCTCGGGCCTGGAACACTTCCTTCCCAAGAGACCTAAAGAGTCCTCACAGCCCTGCCGGGTTTAGCACTTTGTGTGGGAATATCTGTCCCTGTTTCAGACTCAGTGGTGTGCTTTTGTTCTGCTTAAGTGCGTGCGTTGTATGGTACCAGGCTGAGACCACTGCTGTATCTGTCTCAGGGAGGGAGGGGATGTTGTCCTTTGTCCTATGACACATGAAGGGAACGTATAGGCCAACTGCCCTGTGCTGTTGCCAGGAGAGGCTCACTGACGGAGGGGGACCAACACCCATGACAGAAACATACAAAGCCCTGCCTCTTCTCGAGGAGTGAAGCATTTTTCCAACCAGTGCTTACCTGTGCCGTGTTTTACTTGCTGACTCTGACACCAAAATGCAGCAGGGAAAAGTGCTCAGGCTTCTATTCCTGGCGATAGGTGCCAGATATCATTTGCCTAAAAATAAATAAGTGAATAAAATAATGAGCGATTTAAAGAAGAATAAAGTAAAGTAGTATGGGCACTTATGCAAATATGCCCAAAATCTTGATCTTGGGTTCTAAAGATTAAAGTTGGGAAGTGCTGGATTTACCTAACATTTTAAATTTCTTGAGGAAGAACTAATTTTCTCTGGTGAGTATCAGCAAGACTGCCTTTAGGGTCAATGTATTCTGAGAGCTTTATTTCACCAGTCCTGAACTTGGTTGGGGTGGGGTGGGGTTGTTGCTTTGCAGGGATCAGACAGCTGAAGGCAACTCAGAGACCTTAGGGGAAAAGAAGGGAACTCTACTGTACTGGTGCTTAAAGAAAAAAAGGAGCAAAACTAACACCGTGCATGCATATGTACACATGCACAGATAAATACAAGAAGTACAATCACTATGCCACTCCATGTGTCTCCCAGGAAAAGAGGATGAGATACCTCACTCCTCTATTCATTTTTTTTTATGGTGGTGACATATACATTCCATAAAATTTCCCATTTAAGCCATGTTTAAACATACAATGCAGTGGCATTAATTCACAATATTGAGCAACCATCACCACTATCCATTTCTAGAACTTTCCATCATCCCAAACAGAAACTGTATCCATTAAGCAATAACTGAATCATCACCTGCCTCTAGCCCCTTGTCACCTCTATGCTACTTTATGCCTCTATGAATTTGCCTAATGTTAGTATCTTATGAAAGTGGCATCATATATATTATTTGTCCTTTTCCATCTGGCTTCTTTCACTGAGTGTGTTTCCAAGGTTCATTCACATCACAGCATGTATCAGAATTTCATTCCTTTTTATGGCCAAATAATATTCTACGTTTATATGGCACAGTTGGTTTATTCATCCCTCTGTTGATGGGCATTTGGGTTGTTTCTACCTTTTCGCTATTGTGAATTAGTGTTCCTATGAACATTGACACTTCTATTTAATATCCCACTCAGACAAGATGTTCTTTCCTTTTTTCTTTTAGAGATTGCCCTTGAGGACTGCCTTGGTTTCCTATTGTTGCTGTAACAAATTATCATAAATTTAGTGGCTTAAAACAATACCATTTATTGTCTTACTGGTCTGGAGTAGTTCCAAGTCAATCTTACTAGGTTTAAAATAAGGGTGCTGACAAGGCTGGTTCCTTCTGGAGGTTCTAGAAGAGAACCTGTTTCCTTGCCTTTTTCAGGCTGCCTGCATCCCTTGGCCAAGGACCTTTGTTCCATCTTCTAAGTGAATCACTCCAACCCCTGACCCTTCTGTCTCCTACCTTCCTCCCTTGTAATTACTGCGGGCCCACAGGATAATCCAGTATAATCTTACCATCTCAAGGCCCTTAATCACATCTGCAGAATCCTTCTACCATGTAAGACAACACATTTACAGGTTCTAGGGGTTAGGACACAAACATCTTTGGGAAGTCATCATTCAGCTTATTTCAATGATTCTGACCACTGGCAAAATGGTAGGAGGGATCCGATGGGGTTCGCCCAGTGATATTTTCCCATTTTTTACTTGGGGTGAGCCTAACATACCAACTCCCCTAGGGATGGCCCCTTGAATGAATCAAGTGATTTCAGAGTCCTTCTGAGTATGTGAAGCAGTTTTAGAAAGAGGTTAGTAGGTTCTATTCAGTAAAGCTCCGGAGTGTGGCTCTGTAGAGGCATAGCCAAGGATTAGCAGTGTGTCTATACCTGGTTGAGGCTTTAAACTGACCATTATGTTCACAATCCCTTATCCACAATTTTAAAATACAAGAGTCTGAAAACTAAAAAGATTATTTTTGTATTTCCATTGGAGGCAAAAATGTGAACAGACCTGAACTAACATAAGGTGATTCATATATTTCATTTGTCCCATTTGGTGTGAATATTCTTATATTCTGCTGAGGAAATCCTAACATGTTTGCTTATAGCATGCTGCCCAGGGCCCCAGATCCTGAAGTTTTTGTTACATGAGGTATGATATGTGCATCTTTGTATCTTTCTGAAATCCCAACAATTCTGAATTCTGAAATATATTTGGCCTGAAGGGTTTTGAATAAAGGATTGTGGACTTGCATTTTTCCATTAATATTTTATAGTCAATTCTGAGAAATGTAATGTTAAACTCTTTCATGTGCAAAGGGTTGAGCCCCAGCCCAAACTACTTCAAGCATAATAAAAGTAACAACAATGACAATAATGAAGGAATTTGGTTAGCTCTTGTAACTTGAAAGTGCACTTCAGATATGGTGGGTCCCAGGTGCCCAGATAGTATTTTTTGGTGCTCCTTTTTAGGCCTGTCGGGACTAAATATCCCTTTATTCTTAGGGATATTCTTGTACCACATGGCAGGAAGGGTGGTTACCCCAAATTCACTTGCTTATGGCTTATGATCCAAAAGGAAAATACCCCTCTCCTCCAATATCATATATCAAATTTCAGAAAGAATATGATACACTGGGTTATGTGTTTACCCCTAAACCAATCACTTTAGGGTGTTCTGCCCTGGTTCTCTGGCCAGAATGGGCTACATGTGCCACATGGTTACTGTGGTAGAGGAAAGAGGCATATGATTCATACCATCACCAGGACTTCAGGGAATGGGGAAAAGACATAACTTAATGAAAAAATGGGGTAGTGTTATAGAGAGAGAGAGAAAAGAGGTGCTGGGAAGGTGAGATAAGCAAACAAACAAAAAATATCACTACTTTCTCTACTTCACCATATATTTTGGAAGGTTCACCTTCCACCAAATATGGGTTTACTAAAACAAAGTACTCTATTTTAAAAAATAATTTATTCATATGTAATTTGTATCTTGATCTGAACTTATAATGACCAATTTTATTTTGAAACTTTTTCACTTTCCTAAGGTTGTCTTTGGCAACCATATTTGTATTAAGTATGCTTGGATATCTGATCTACGATGTATGCGTTAGATTATTTCTGCTAGAATTTGGAGTGGGACTGAGAGTGAATGAGCATCTAAGCTAGCTTCTTGAGTGGAGGTGTATTCTCACGAGTTGTGGAGTGGTGTTCTTGCCTCCATATGTACAGAGAAGTTGAGAAAGTTGTGCCCAAAGAAAAGATTCAAGCAGAAAAGAGAAAAAATAGGAAAAAAGAAAGAATGCTGCATGGGCTCTTTTTGAGCATCCAGTTCCCTATTGTGATCTCTTCCAGAGGTTCAGTCTTTCCTGCCCTTGGAATTCAGGAAGACATCATGCACTCCTTAAACAATCCCCTTTATTGCTTAAGCTAGTGCAGCTAGAGTGGGTTCCTGCCCCTCGTAATAAAAGAATCTTAATTAAGCTAATTTATTTCAGTTTCTTAGATCTGAAATATTCTGGAAATAAAAATGATAGAAAAAAATGATAGAAGTACTATATATATCCAAACATAAGTCAACTCTTAATCACAAGTATCTATTTGCATAACATGAGGACATTTGCTGTAACAGTTATCTAATTCAATATAATGTAATTGGGAGTTCACCATAATATAAGATATTTAGGGAGATTCCTTTTTATTTTAATGAATAATTTAGAAAAAAGGAATCTTACCTTTTGGTCAGACATATACTAATGAGAGTATAATTTGATGCTAACTAACTAGATTGATGCTAACTAACTAGAGGGTGACTTGAACACTGTGGATGGGGTCACATCAGTCCTTTATAAGCTGGCCAGAATACAACTTAACTGAGAAATGGAACATGCAGAAAGTAAGGCATATTTTGCTACTCAGTGCATTGCACTCAGGACCTCTGGTGCAGGCTGTATATGATCTTCCTAGGCAAAACTTGAGGCTGGTAGAAAAACTCAACACAATAATGAAAGAGAAAAGCTCTTTAAGTTAATAGAGCACCAAAGGATAAATTTATTGCCAATCCACCCGTATAACTGCAGAGAAAGGAGAAAAAAGATGTTTAAAATGAAACCAAGAGCTTACAGAGAGGTTTTTATTTATGGGACATGATTTTGCAATAAATCACCTTAATGCTTTCAAAATGCTGATAAATGGATTGATATGATAGCAGATTTTGTTTTGTGGCTTATTTACTCCTTAAAATTAAATTATGAAGTGGAAAGGGCATTAACTCTCTTAGACTACTACGAAAACATTTAGGGTGCTAGACTGCAGAAAGTATTAGAAATAATGATTCAAGGGAGAATGTCTCAAGCCTCTTTATAAAACTGGGGACTGCAGCAGAGTCCAAAAATTACAAAGGCAAGGATTAGGAAACAAACACCCAAATAAAGAAGATTAGCACTTATGTGTATAAGAACTTATGCTAAAATTATTGTATCATTGAATGTCCACAATAAGGAAAAATGTAAGGGAGGACAGTAGATTTCGGCCTATGATCATCAGACCAGCAGCAGGAGCAACACCAGAGAGCCTTGGTAGGACTGTATATTTTCAGGCCACGCTCAGACCCATTGAATCCACACTTCTGGACTCAAATCTGTGTTGTAATGAGCCGTTCAGTTGCTTCTAATGCGCCCCCAAGTTTCAGAGCCACTTGAGTATGGTTAAAGAGTAAGGACTTTGCACTTGGGCATATATAGGTCCAAATCAGTTTTTTTCTCCTAGTAACTGGGTTATTTTGATGATTTGTATAATATTTGAATATTTGAAACTCCCTCATCTGTGAAATGTGAAAAAAAGACTTCCATCTTATGCTAATGTAGGGATTACATTTATGTTATTTATGAACAGGCTTGTCAAAGTGCCTGACACATTCAATTAGTGAACTGTGTTATTAGCCCCATTTCACAGAGGCAGTATATGGTGAAACCAGGCCATGAACCTGGGTAAGCTAAGCCTGCACTCTCAACTGACTAAACCACACATACTTTACAACACTGATTGCTTCTCCTGGTGCTGAAACACTGTTTTTTCTTGCAACTCTACAAGCATCAGCTTAATGGATTTATTTATTCTCCCCAATTACAAAAGAAATATATGCCTAATGCAGAAGACAGAAAAACACAAAAAATGAACCCTCAGAAAAAGTCATCATCATTCTATGAGTCATAAATAACCACTACTATATTTCAGGGTATGGATTTCCAACCAGTCTTTTGTTATAAGTATCTTAAATGTTGTTTTTTTTTTTCCGCTTCGACATTAATAATTAAGAGCCTCTCTTTCATCTTGATAAATGCATCTGAGAATTAGAAAGCAATTTGAGCTACATGAATCATTTTAGCATGTATGCCATCAAGAGAAAGTAGTATGTCTCCAAAATTTTGAGTGTAACTAAATGGGCACTATAGTGGCTTTCTTAAATAGCCATTGTACTCCTCCTGCATTAGGTTGTACTCAGGTGCTTTGAGTGTTGCCAACCCCAGGCCCTACGTCTAGGGATGAGCCCGGATTTGTTTAAACCAATGAAAGTCATCCCATTTCCCTAGTTGCATGATTGGTTTAGAGAACACTAAACCTTTCCCATTTCCTTAGCTAAATAGTTGGCTCTTGAGTAAATATATGATTTAAATTGGTCTAGTCAGAGGGAAGGTATGGACTTCTGTTTGACAGAGAAATGCTTCCCCTCTGGACTGAAATGAAGAAACACACAGCCAGGAGACATTGACAGTCATCCTGTGACTAGGAGGAAAATCAGAATCAAAGTAAAACTGATATCTTAGAAGACTGACTTGGGTAATGGAAAGATGAATCTCATAGAATCTGGATCAGATTAGTCCTGAAGACTACAATATCACCAACTACTTTACTCATATGGTTTAATTCAGTTTGTGTTTTCTCTTGTTTACAACATAAAGAATCCTGTCTTATCGTAAGTGTAGAAACATGGAATCCAGAATTTGAGAAGAACCTAAGAGGTTACCTAATCCAAGTTCCTTCTTTCCAGGGCCAGTGTGATTTTATGCCCACACAATATTCTTCTCCCAATAACTGAAATAATTTAATTCTCCTATTATCTTTAGCCCCACAACAGGCTCTAGGACCAGATTTTTCTTCCATAGATGAGATATTAAAAGACTGAGATTTCTGTTTCTGGCCATGATAGTAACTGTACTGAACCACTCCTCCTTCTGTACTCAACTATAAAACTTCACAAAATATATGTAACAACTACTATTTACAGACGTTGGAAAAAAGCACAGAACTAAACTGTGATGCCTAAGAGAACATAAGCAAACAAGGCGAGACCCATAATCACTCTTTTTGCCTTAGAAGAACTTTACAGACTGCAGTGCAAGGTGAAGAAAAATAGAGTATGGCAATTTTGCTGAACCAAGAAGACAGAGATCAGAGTTTGGGTGTCATAAAGTGCCTGGATTATAAGCAGGTAGGTTTTCTGACAAAAGGGACTTGAGCAAAAGGAACTTTTAAATCTGAATCCCATTGAACCAGTGGCCAAATACTAAACATTTACATACTCAACAAAACAGCATCCATTATATCCAGCACAAAGTAAATAATTGCTAGACATAGGAGTGGACAGGAAGATATTACCCATAAGGAGAAGAAAATTCAGCCATTTGAAACAGACCTCAAAATTACAGAAAAGATGGAATAGTCAGAAAGGGATTTTAGGACAAATAAGGTTTGGAAAAAAGTAGACACATAACAATAATCTCAGTAAAGAAACAGAAACTACAAAAAAGAACCAATTGGGACTTGTAGAAATGATATTATAATATCTGAAATGAAAAATTCAGTGATTAGCATAACAGCAGATTAGATGCTACAGAAGAAAAGATCCATGAATGTAAAGACAGTAATAGACTCTATTCAATGAATCCAAGCAGAACAAAAGGAAACTACACCTCGGCACATCATATAAAAATTGTTGAAATCCAATGAGAAAAATCTTATGAGATGCTAGAGAAAAATATGTACAAGAGAAAAGTGGCAAGAATTTCTGTTGATTTCTCATTGAAAACAATGCAAACCAGATGGCTGAGAAATGACATTTTTAAAGAGCTGAAGGGAGGAAAAGACTTGTGAAGCTAGAATTCTATATTCAGCAAAAATATTCTTAAAAATAAAATCAAGGGGTGCCCAGGTGGCTCACCCATTAAGTATCTGCCTTCAGCTCAGGTCATGATCTCTGGGTCCTTGGATGGACCCCCACATCAGACTCTTTGCTCATTGGAAAGTCTGCTTCTCCCACTCCCTCTGCTCCTCCCCATCTCCGTGTCATGCTCACGCACTCTCTCCCAAATAAATAAAATCTTTAGAAAATGAAATCAAAATAATGGTTTAGACACACAAATTTCTTTGCAAATAATTAAAAGTCAACTTCCTGTAGTGGTAGTAAAGTTAAATGTTTATGTTTACCTCTTCAGGAAAGAACTATAATATACCATATTTAAAAAACCATTTAAATGCATCTTGAAAATCTAAATAGAAACCAGAGGAGAGTTTAATTTTACATATTACAATTCCAGAAGATAAGAAATTTGAGTTTCTGGTTTTCCATTCAATAATGTTGCTTAACTCTTGTAGCTATGGCTGAGATGGACAAAACATAGGCTACTGGCTAAAGATCTCAGAGATTATACTACAAGTCTAGGAAGGAAGCTGGAAATTTAAATGGGAAATATGAAAATTGTAGGAACCTGAGAAAACATGAGACCCCACATCACAGCATAAACATCTATATCTGTATCTAAATCTATGTCTTCTCTGAAAAAAGAGCTCTAGAAATAAATATGTTGGTATATATAAAGGATTGGGTTTTTTCTTCTTCTGTTGATCTATTTAAAATGCCTCTCTAAAGCAAAAATGATAACACTATTTTGATGGGTTTGCAATGTCTGCAGATGTAATATATATGATAACAATAGTTTTAAGATGGAGGCTGCATAATAAATCATCAAAACTAAGTGGTTTAAAACAACATCAATTTATTACCTCACAGTTCTGTAGGTCCTCAGTTTAAACTGGGACTTCTGATTAGGGTTTCAAAACTTGAAACCAAAGTGTTAGATATGGGTGTTCATTCTAGAGTGTAGAGTCTTCTTTCAAGCTCATATGGTTGTTGGCAGAATTTAATTCCATGGAGCTGTAGGACTGAGGCTCCTGTTCTATTGCTGGCAGGTGACCAGGGGCTACTTTCAGCTCCCAGAGGCTTCCCATGTTTCCTTATGACGTTGTTCCCTGTGTAGGTCTTCTCGTGTTTTGAATCTCTCTGACTTCATGAAGGAGCCAGTCCCTTTTAAGGGTATATGTGATTATGTCAGGCCATCTGGATGATTTTTCTTTTGATGAACTCAAATTCAAATGATTAGTGACCTAATCACTAGAATGATATTCTATCATACACAAAATTTCTGACCTCATTCAAGGAGAGGGGATTATATAGTGCATGCATATCAGAGGACAGATATTTGGGTCACCAAAATTAGATCCTACCTCCTGGAGGATATGCATGGAAATTAAAACCATTATAAACTTTTAATGTTTTACTTTAAATAATTATATGTTAGCTTCAGGTAGATAAATTTAAGAGGTATATTGCAATCTCCACAGCTACTACTAAAAATTTTCAAAGTGATATAACAAAGAAGCCTATAGACAAAATAAAATGGAACATTAAAAAATAACTGATAAACTCAGAAGAAGTCAAGGAAGCAGTAATGGAAGATCAAAAAAGAAATCAAACAAATATAAAAACAAGTACAAAATGTTAAATCCAAATACGACCAAATTAATAGCTACATTAAATATAAGTGGGCTAAACACTCTAATAAAAAGTCAGAGATTATCATACTGGATTAAAAAAACAACCAATTTTATACTGTCTATAAGAGATATACTCTAAATAAAAGTCACAAATAGATTGAAGGAAATTAGAGAAAAAGATATGAATGCAAACAATATATATGGGGAAAATGGAGAAGCCATATTAACATCAGACAAAATATGCCTTGAATCAAGAAGTGTCTCAAGAAGAGATAATGGGAGGATAGTTCATAACAGTTAAAGAATAAATATATCAAAAAGATTACATAGTGAAAATATAATATAAATGCATATAAACATACCTGATTCTACACTCCCCCAACCCAATTTCCAGAGCATAGCCAGAGTTATTTCTTTGAAATAAAAATCAGATTGGAGCCAAATAGACCAAAACTCTGACATCACAAAATAGAGTATACCCCTAGAATGTGAGAATAGTTCAACATCACAGAATCCATCTTTGTAATTAACTGCATTGAGAATTTAAATGAGAAAAATGATTTGATTACATGGATAGATGCAGAACAAAGCTTTTGCCAAAGACTATCACTTACTTACAAATAGTAAACTTGGAATTGAAGAGAATTTTCTTCATAGCTAGTGTCTATACCAAAAGCCTTCACAAAACTTTATGCATAATGACAAACCATTAGCCACATTCCCTTCAAAACTGGGAGTAAGGCAATGATGCTCACTTCTGCTAGTGTTTAATATTGTATTAGATGTGTCAGCCAGCACTCTATAAAAAGAGAAAGAAATAACATATGTGAGGTTTGAAAGGGAGAAATAATTCTATCATTATACACAGATGACATGCTCATCTATAGCAGTGCTGTCCAATAGAAATGCAATGTGAGCCACATGTCATTTTACATTTTCTAAGATTTAGCAAAGCAAACGTAAACAGATGAAATTAGTTTTAGTACTATAATTTATTTAACTCAATCTTCCAAAATACTTCTATTTCAACATGTCGCTCTACTTTCAAGTACTCAAGAGTCCTATGTGGCTAGTGGCTACCACCTTTGCCAGTGGAATCAATATAGTAAGTACAACAGCTTCAAAAGATAAACTATAAATACCAGTAAGAGCTAAGTGTCAAAGGTAAACAACATGAGTAGGAAACAATGTAGGAGAACAATTTTAAGACCTAAATTGGAAAAAAGACTTCTAAAATGAATGCCCTAAGTGTAAGCCATAAGTAAAAATTGATAAATCTGATTGTAACAAAATCAAAACATTTGTTCAAATGAAGGGTGTAATAGGCAAAATTAGTACAAGTTTGGCAGATTAGAAAAAGAGGTTTTCGGGATCCCTGGGTGGCGCAGTGGTTTGGCGCCTGCCTTTGGCCCAGGGCGCGATCCTGGAGACCCAGGATCGAATCCCACGTCGGGCTCCCGGTGCATGGAGCCTGCTTCTCCCTCTGCCTGTGTCTCTGCCTCTCTCTGTCTGTGTGTGTGTGTGACTATCATAAATAAAAATTTAAAAAAAAAAAAAAAAAGGAAAAGAGGTTTTCAATCACGGAGACCATATTTAGGTATGCAGGTGGAATATCTACAAATCAAGAAATAGGAAAAACTAATGGAAAGACAAATAAAGGATATGAACAGGCAGTAGACAAATTAAAAGCTCAAAAGGTTGACAAACATAAATCAAGAGACCCATACGTGTTAATATTTAGGAAGATAATTGTTAAAACAATAAGGAGATATAAATTTATACCTATCATATTGAGAAGAATTAGCTAAATAATGTAAATTGTTCGCAGGACTCAGGGATATAAAAGCTTTCAGACACTTTTCCCGAATATGACAACAGGAGGAACCTTTCTGTGGGGGCAATAATGGTTAAATGAAATATTTTTATACCCTATAAAAGGTATATGTACTAGAGAGTCTTACTCAGGTTGATAAGGGAACATGTATAATGGTATTTCTCTTAGCTTTATTGTAGTAGGGGAGTTGGAAGCAGTCTATTTGTTCTTTGCTTGGTTAAAGAACATGCAAGTTATAGTGGTTCATGCTTTGGAATACTGTGAAGCCCTGAGAAGCAATCAGCCAAAAGTACATACAAACTGGCACGTTTTAAGAAAATAGTGTTGAGTAAAGAGAAAGCCTAAAGGAGTTATGTAATGCAGTACAATATGTCCATCAAAAATACATGTCAACAAAATGAGCAATGCATGCCTTATAAGAGTACACACTAATAAAAAGAGGCATCAAATGTATAAGACTGATTACTTGAGGCGGAGGGCAGGGTGGGAGTGAGCTCCGTGAATAAATGGAAATATAAATATAAATGAAGTAAAAGGGCATTCACATAGGCCAACATGACATCGTGTGACAGTGTGGGACATATGATTAACTCAACTCTCTACTTTGGTCCAATCTACTCTTCCTATTCCCGCCTTACATGTGGAAATACAAATCAGGTTTTGCCAATTAAAACTGTCAAATGAACCACCATGGTGCTTCAAATCAAATACAGACACTAACCTGGCCTGTAAGCCCCCTTTTTGCACCCTAGTGCCTAGAACAGTTACTAAGATACAGTAAGCGCTCTATGAATCTGTGTTGTATGTAAAGGGTAATGGGACAATTAACTGCATTAGGCCCTTATCAAGTTTATATGTCTTCTTTCACTAGCTTGTTTATAAATGAGGAAAAGCCAGGAGCTACTTGCCTTTTTTGTGTCCCCAGAAAGTAGAACTGCTCATCCCAACTCTGTGAATGTCTTTTTCAGCAAGGCAATAATGTAAGTAAATTTATGCAGGACTACAATAGGTTCAAAAAGAAAAATTCCAAACTTAAAAATATTAATTAATGTTCAAAAATGTTACATGATGATAATCACAGTCACTATTACCAATCCATTTAAAGGAGTTTTCAAAGGCATCTCTACTTGGCAACACTTGATGCCCTCTGTTCCATGAAAGCTTGAGAAATGCTTTGAATTACCAAATACATTGGAAAATTGTGATATATAATTTCTTTAAAAATATTCTATAATTCTTACTTTTCTACCAGTTAAGTCTGGCTTTCCACCAGTTGGTCTAAATTAGATTTTACTGTATTTGGCAGTTCCTTAGTATTATATAAATCACTCTCTTATTAACATCCTCTCACCACTAATTAGTTAAGGGACTGTAACCATTGCACACATGTAACTCCCACTACCTTCATGAGGATTAAACATTCATACCTTAGGGCAAAACTGGCATTTAACAAGAGAAATTGTTTCATGTGAATTAACCTTGAGGATGGGAGATAAATAATCCAGGAGGTACAAGAAGATTCCCGAGTGTCCTCATTGGGGATTCCATAATCATAGAGTGGCCCAAATAACAGTGACACATTGAGAGATTTAAACTACCTTGACTGAGGCAGACTAGTGTTCAGTCTGTGCTATTTATGTTAAAATTTTCAAGTGCCAAATATTTAAAGAGTATCTCCTTGGATATGAATAAGGAAGCATGCAGCCCCCCAAAATTACTGCCAGCCATTTTGGGACTACTAGTGGGGCAGATAAGAATTCAAAACAGAAGACAGCAAGAGAATAGAGCAAAGGAGGAAGGGAGGAAGAATGGTCCTTAATATGTGGGTACTCAGTGAAACCCCATTTGAAACAAACCCTATATCTAGAGACTTCTCATCAGAGAGACCAATAAAATCCCTTTATGGTTTAAGCCAGTTCAAACTGTATCAGTTACTTATCACTGAAACATCCTACCTGATAGCAAAGTTAATATTATGGAGTCCTTATGCCAGAGATACTTAATGGAACTATCTCCTCAGCTGAGACTGGCTTCTGTTTTTCTCTAAGTGCTCCTATGTTTATTCACAAGGATGGACCTTGGCAGGTGTCTTCTCTGGCTGCATTTGGATGACCTAAGATTGTGCAACTAAAGCAACATAGAACAATTTTGAATTGTAACCAAGAGAAAGATTTACTACGTTGTTTATTCAATAGGTAACACTGGGAGCTGTCTGTATCCCTATTTTGTGCCACTTCGATAGAAGGATTAGAAGAATTTTGTCTCAAAGGAGAGTGAATACTGAAGTAGAACATATGTGCAATGAGAGAAAAATGAAACAAAGACAGAGGGATTTCTAGATCCCTGGTTCCATCTACCCTGCTTTCAAAGGCCATTTTAACCTTTACTCCTAAGTTCTGTGAAATCTCTTTTTTGTAAGCAAATAAGACTATAAAAGAAAATTTTATAGGCTTGTTCAGGACCGATAACCTGTTGTGGTGACAAGTATCCTTGTTTAAAGTCCATACTTACTCTGATGTTATGAGTTATGTGGGCATATTAAAAACATATTTTGGGGGCACCTGGGTGATGCATTTGGTTAAATGCCCAAGTTGTGATTTTGGCTCAGGTCATGATCTCAGGGTTTGTGATATCAAGCCCTGAGTTGGACACTATGCTCCACAGGGAGTCTACATGAGGTTCTCTCCCTCTCCCTCTGCCCCCACCTCCCAGGTCACATGCATGTTTGCGCTCTCTTTTGCTCTCCTAAATCAATCAATCAATCAATCAATCAATCAATCTTTAAAAAATATGTGTTTTCAAAATTGAGATTATAAAAAGCTTTCCAAAAATATTGCTTAACTCTTAATTTTATACTTAGGGAAATACCAAATATTCAATAATATTCAGTCTTTGAAATTAAATGACTTATAATGGTAGCATGGCAACACACTACCCAGTATGTCATGCTTCATGTAACTATTACTCTACTATTAGTTATCTAGTTGTTTCCATTCTTTAACCATTATGTTCCTGCCTGGATATCTTTAAAAAAAGATTTATTTATTTTAGAAAGAGAGAGCATGAATGGAAGGGGCAGAGGAAGAGGGAGAGAGAATCTCAAGCAGACTAAATACTGAACACAGAGCCCCATGCAGGGCTTGAGCTCATGACCCTCAGATTGAGACCTGAGCTGAAACTAAAAGTCAGTACTTAACTGACTGTGACATCTGCAAGGAAAATTTCTTAGTAAAAGTCTATATCCAAATTTTTAAAAATTTCCTCTGAATAATTTTGATTTTATTAATTATTTTTAAGATTTTTAAATTTATTTTAGAAAGAGAGAGAGAAAACATGCAATCAATGAGAGGAGCAGAGGGAGAGGGGGAGAGAATCTTAAGCAGACTCTCCGCTGAGCTCAGAGCTCCATGGGAAGCTGATCTTATGACCCTGAGATCATAACCTGAGCCAAAATTAAGAGTTGGATGGTTAACTGATTGAGCCATCCAGGTGCCCCCTTCAGAGTAATTTTTAAAAAGTAACTGTGGTATAAGGCAGGAATATTTTTAAGATTTAAAATAAATATTGTCCAACAGCTTTTTAAAGAGTTTTTGTCAATTTCTATGGAAATTTACAAGAGTGCTTTTCTTTCTGTGCCATGTTATGGGCTGTATATTTTCATGAAAAAAAATTCCTTATTGAAAGAATGACATCACCAAGATGGGAACATCTTGTCTTTCTGACTTTGTTCCACCTCACAAGAACAACTAACCATCATTTATGGAGAGGATACCAATAAGAAAATCCTAGAACACAAGTTTGAGGCTGAAGCATCCACTCTGTACCTCAGAGATCAAGACAGACTGTACTAGAAAGAAGATGACTGATCTTAACTTATTACAGTAATCATTTGTCAATAAGACAATGATTGTCTTAAGACAATATCAACATATGTAAGACCATTATGCTGTTTACCTTAAATTTACACTTATTGATGTATATCAATTATATCTCAATAAAACTGGGAAAAATTAAAAGGAGTCTCTTAGGATGGGCCTGGCCACAATATGACTAGTATCTTTATAAGAAGGGGGATTTGGACACACAAAGAGACATCAGGGTCATGTATCCACAGTGGGAAGACCATGTGAAGAGGCAGGAAGAGGAAGGCCATTTGGTTTCAGAGGAAACCAACTCTGTCGATACCTTGATCTTGGACTTCTGGCCTCCAGAACTGTGAGAAAATAAATTTCTGTTGTTTAAGCCAAATATATCCATACACATTTTTTTAACCCAGTTCTAGTATAATTCCTTTGCTAAAGAAGGGCTATGTTTAAAACTTTGTGCTTTGGTGTTCTACAGTATGGGCATATGTGTTGTATCTGCAAGTACTGCGTTCTTGGAAACCATCCCTTATATTTCCTTCTAATTTCTCTCACATTTTAAAAATTTGTTCCATCCTTCTAGTCCCTTCTCTCTATTTAGTTCCAATCTTCCCAATGGACCCTGATCTTCACCTTTTGCATATTGATTCAATGGAATGAGATAGTATTGCCTAAAGAGAGTTACATGAGAGAAATGATTTTCTGATCCTTGTGTCTCATTGAGTTGGCTCCAGACCAACATGGACCCTGAACCCTTGAGTCAAAGCATGGTGCACAAAAGAAGATTTGTGTATGGCTTTTTTGTAGGTCAATAAATCTTCATAGAAGGAAACTCAATATGGCATGAAAGACTGCATTCATATTCTCAGGTAACATTTTTTGATGTATGAAAGTTTTCACAAGGGAACAATATGAAAAAAGTGTGTTTCTATTAGATCTGTGTTTGTGTGTTTGGTCTTGTTAGAGACCTTTATATTTCTGCACAAATGTGTTTTGATGTATTGTTTAATCTAAATATCTCCTTACTTCTTTGAAGCCCAAGGTTAAAATCACTCTTTGCAATAAACTTCTGTTAGTCCATTCCATCTTCAGCATTTCTTTATGAAATGCTTATCTATTTATTTACTTCTTTATTTTTAAAAAGCTGTACTGAATACCCAATATGGGACAGGTACATTTTTAGGTGCTGGGGACATAATGGTAAACAAGAAGAGACTCCTTGCACTCATCAAGCTTCTCTTCATTTAAGAGAAAAGACAAATTTTAACTAAATCATCATCTGAATAAATTATAATTATAAGCAATGATAAGTACTTGAATGAATCAAAGCTACAGAGAATCATGAGAGAACATGTAATTGAGAAAGATACTGACCTAATTTGGATGATCAGTGGGAAGACCTCTCTAAGGAAATGTTTGAGCCGGTATCTGAAGAGCGAGTAGAAGATATGGGAAAAAAGAAGGGGAGATAGGATGGGAGAGTAGATTACAATCAGAGGAAATAACATTTGCCAGGGCCTGGAATTGGAAAGGGGCATTCCTTCTATGATTCTTTATATTACTAATGATATTATTAATTACCTATTCACATAGCAAGTATTAATTGAGTACCTTTTATGTGCTGAGCCTATTGAATGATAGGTAGATGCCCTTATGAAGCTTACATTTAGGTGGAGGAGCCAAAACAAAAACAGAATGAAAAAAGCAAATAACTGTCACAATTTCTGCTAAAGAGTGCTATAAAGAAAATACCATACTTGGAAAAGTACAAGGTCCATTGTATGAGGATTTATTATCACGTAATTTTAATTAAACTGGGATGATACCAGAGGCTTGAAATGAATGACCTCGGGATCTCCTGAAGGTCAAAGAGTCCAAGGAGCTCCTATTAACTGAAATTTTGAGAAGATAGTAAATCACTAAGAGAACAAGGTAGTCAAGGTTTTAATAATTTACTGAGAAATATAGTAGGACTAATTCTCACCTGCCCAAAGTTTGCATTGTCAAAATTATTCTAAGTCAGAGCATAAAATCTAACAAGTTAGTATGGCCTTAAATATTTTCTTGAGCGAGGAAAGGGTAAATTTTCCATTTGTAATGAATAAAGTTTTTTTAAAAAAGTAAATAAACTAGGCATTTATTCAGGGGTTGGGATAGGGGAGTACCCCAGTTACAAAGAACATTAAGGGTTTTTTTTTAAAGAAAAACTATATATTATTCTTAAGGAGCATAGCATTTTTTCTTATTTTTATGAGCATTTAGGAAATGTGGCAAAAAGCATTTCAAACTTAAGTGGATAATATTATAGAGTCAGTGGAAGGAAAGTAATCCTGGAAGATCAGTAGGTCTGTTTAATTATTTTCCTGGCAAAAAACATACAACACTGGAAAGAGAATGGAATTAGAGAGAAATCTAAGCAAAAGGGATCTCATTTCTGGCTCTACCATTAGTTAAATAGCTTGGACTTATTACCTGCATTAGTTTGCTAGGCTGCCACAGCAAATTACCACAGACCGGATGGCTTAAACAATAGGAATATATTTTCTCAGCGTGGAAGGCTAGAAGCTCAAGATCAAGGTGTCAGCAGGGTTAGTCTTCTCTCTCTAGCCTTGTTCTCTGGCTTGTAGATGGCCATCTTTTCCCTCCACCTTCACATCACCTTCCCTCTTTTTGGCTGTATCAAAATTTCCTCTTCCTAACTCCAAATATAGACACCTTCTGAGGTACTAGAGTTAGGACTTCAACATATATGCATTTGGCAGCAGGGGATGAAATCAAGATCACAACATTATCTAACCTCTGTGGTTCAGTTTATTCATCCACACAGTGGGAGTATTGAATGAGATCAAGAATTCATAACCTTAAGTTTTAGTTGGGGTTAAGGAAGATGTCCATAAACCCTGTGAAATATACCACATTTTGTATGTGAATTTTTTCTGAGGAGGAAAGTTTACAATGCTAATTAGATTCTAAAAAGGGTATATGTGCCCCCTCCAAAGATTAAAAGGCAACAAATTAGATAATACCTATAGTTCTCATCAGCTCTTAAATTGTAAGAATCCCCTCTTTGAAGAGGAAGACAATGTTTTATTTCACGAGACTTGTAGCCAGGAAGTTCTTCCTAATGGCTTTAATAAACGCTTTCCATTGTAAATATAATTTACTCCATTTTGGCCTGACTCTAAATCAAATGCTGTCAGAAGAAGTCAAATGGAACATTTCTATTTTTTTCATAGTTTTATGAACGATGTCTCTGGTCATCATTGGAATACTGAGATCTATTTCCCTTATTGTTTTCCTTGGAGCTGAACTCACTAATCTGTCAATAATTCTTGTTGTTCTTCCCTAGTCATTACTCTTGCCCTTTAGAAAATTAACACCCAGATGAACTGTCATCCTGCATGCACGCATACCCACACGCATGCACACACACTTGGTACAACTTGAACAATGGCAAAATGACTAGAATGCGACATCGAGCATCATAAGTGTTTATTATCATTTGTTCAATGAAAAATAAATGAATGAGTTGAACCCTGGGGAGAATAGTTAAGTTCAGTTAATAATTGAATAACTACTTCCAAAGCCCATAAATAACAACTGCATTAGAATTTTTGAGTATAAGTAATTACTTCGTTGATCAGTTCAGGTAGAGAAGATAAACCTAGAAAGACTGTCAAAGAGGGAATGTACATGTGAACGCGCATATGCTAGATCTGTGAGTACACATATGTCCAGATTACCTATTTAGTAGTATTTAGAGACACGTGTGGGTGACACAACTAAAGAAAGGGCAATGCAAACCGCCCTGCCTTTATTGATGGAACCTGGGAAGCAAAATCAACTTATTTCCTCACCCTGGTCTCCCTGCAGACTGGCTGGATTTGCTCCTCCCTGTAAACCCATGCTTACTGAGCAACCTGTTAGGACACAACGCAGGGCTCTGGCATTTTTATGCCTCCCCCTCACATATTTGCTCACTGAGTTTGCGCAGATGCTTCTCCCTGTGGCACATAAGTGGAGACCATTCGAGACGCAGAACTAAGAGAGGACGAAGAGGTTGGCACATGATTTTCACTCTCACCGTTCCACATTTCTCCAGCACACTCGTGTCTTACACTCACCAAGCATATTTTACTGTCTGCTTCAGAATACTTAACGTTGAAAAGCTGGATTGCACTGAGGCTGGTGAGGAGGGTGGATGTGTGCATGCTGTCACGGCTCGCAGCAGATTTGCCTCCCATTACACCTGTTTGGGATCTTCTAGTGTTGGGCATAGTTTGTCTTTTTCAACACGTTTAACCTCCCCCTCTTTCATAAACATTCTCTCATGCATTGGGGTTAGAGGACTAAGGAGAAATATGCCTTGGATACTGTGGTCTATTTTATTTGGGGATCATTAATGTCCAGAGAAAACTTAAGCTTTCAAGGGTTCTGCTGAAAGATCACCGCCCTGTCAGGCCTGCATCACAAGGCACTCAATTTATCAGCCCTCCGCTGGGGTGACCCGGCTCGGATTTGAACCTCTGGCTCCAGGGAGTCTAGGTTGAACTACGGTGATGTGGAGGCCACTCAGCCACTGCCTCCAGCCAAAAAAGATTAGTGTCATCAAAAATAGATTAGCGAGTCAGTTAAAAAATTAAAGTAACCCCTTTGTTCTAAAATATTTGTCAAAGTAAGCAAAGAAATTAGCTTTCAGTTCAGATTAATTACAGAGTAAATTAGTATTTGGGGCAAGAACATTGTAGATCTTTTTCCCCTTCAACTGTGGAAATGGAGAAATGTGTAACATTTATAATAACTATCTCTAAAGGCTCAAGCATTTATGCAAAAGCCTGACAGAGTTTACTGGAGCTCCTGCCTGTAAACTTTTTGTCACTGGAGAATTCCTGAAATTTAGACTCTACCCTTATTCTTATGGAAAGAAAAATGTTTTAAAGGAAATACATGAAAATTTGATCTTTGGCTTTTTTTGATTCTGACATCCAGAACCATGTGAACGTATCCCAGCCACCCCCATTCCGTATCCCTGATGCAATTTGGATTGGGGCCCCATTCCCACGAAATGATAATGATAAATCTGTGCATTTAGTAAGTATGGCCTAGATGTCATGGAGCGGGGGAGAAGTAGAGACTCTACTTGTTTGTTTTAAGGAAAATTTGGGAAAGTAACAAAAGGGATCTCCAAGCCAGCTATGCTGGCTTGAACAAACTGAAAAGCTGTATATTGTTCAGCTTCCTGACTTTGAGGGGAGAAATTTAGTTAGTCAGCATTCATTCAGTCATAAGCAAATATTTACAAGGTGTCTATTATGTGCCAGGCACAATGGCGATCAAAAAGAGAATAATAAATTTACAGGGAAGAATCCTAGCAGACCACCACCTTCACCATGTGATCAAAGTTAATGTCACCGGTAATTAGACATATGGATATTAGGTACCCGGATGGGAAGCATTGATACACTATGACATCACTTCTGTGCTATATAGCTATAATCATGTGAAATGGCTGACAAATCCAAATGGAAGGAATATTGAGGACCAGTGCCCTTCAAAAAATTCAAATTCATGAAAGACAAAGTATGACCTAGGAACTATCACAGACTGAAGGAAGCTAAGGAGACGAGTCAACCAAATTCAACACAGGATGTTGGATCGGATCCTGAATCAGAAGAAGGACATAGGTGGGCAAAGCATCAAAATTCAGGTGAGGTTTACAGTTCAGTTAAGAGTATTGTTTATTGGCATTGATTCCTTGCTTCTGATAATTGTCCTATGGTTATATAACATTAGGGGGAAATAGGAAAGACTATACAAGAAATCTGTGTGTACTTTTTTGCAGCCTTTCTAGAAATCTAAAATTATTAAAAGAAAATTTTAAACCCTCAAACTAAAAACAGATGTAACCCCTGCCCTCATAGTGTTTACCCTCTAAAAGGGAAGATATTCAATCAATTAATCACACAAATGAATATGTAATTGCAAACATAAGCATTTGTGTTTAAGGAAACTCCATAAGAGAGTATAATTACAGTAATCATTAAGAGAAACATTTATTTAGTGTATAAATATGTCCAAAACTGTTTTAAGTATTCTATACATCCCACTTTTGTGTTTATCAATATCATCTCAGTGCTGATGAAGTCCTCAGTCAATATTTTAAATATTTTCCTTGAAATTCTCCACTTGTACAGTCAACCTTTGCTGGATATCTCTATGTGAGTATTCCAAGGATGCCCCCAACCCACCAGATCCAGGGTGAACCATTACCTCCCCTGTGAAACCTGTTCCACCTCCTGCCTAAGACCTCAGATGACATCACTGTTCATTAATTACTCCAGTTAGAAACTTCTCCCAAACTTCTTTTTGTTACTCTAATTATGCCCCTGAGAACGTTATCCTTCATACGTAAAACTTCCTAAAAGGCAAACATGAGTATGCCTTTGCTGGCTGGTTTGTTTTAATTCCATAGTATGTATTTCCATTACCTATGGGGTCAATTTTAAACTCTCTGATATGCAGATCAATGTCCTCCATTGTCTGGCCTTTGCACACACCATCTCAACCTCGCACCTCTCCACTCCTCAAAGACCATACACTGCTCTCTTCTTGGGGCAGAAAGCCATGGCCTTCAGACACCTATTTCTATGCTTGCCTCATCCTCCTCATACCTTGAACATCATTTTCTCAAGCTTCAGTTCAGCCCTTTAGTTGTGCATATCAAAGTTGTTTTGTTACAGTTTATGAATGTGTCACAATTTCCCTTTAAATAATTTAATTACTTTGTTTACTGGTAGGCAAATTCATATTTTTATCTCTGGTATAACTTTTTTCCAAGTGGCCACCATTCATGATCTGGAAGCTCCTAAAGAGTTTCTTTTACATTTCTGTATGCTTGATTGGCCCCACTGCCCTGTAAGATTCTGGTTTCGAAATATGCACCACAAATAGCTTCACAGAAAATGAAAACCAACCACCACCATGGAGTTTTCTCAACAACATAGCTTAATATATAACCACATCTCATTTTTGAGATTTCCACCTGCTTATGTCTGAATTGCAGTCTGACCTTAAACTTTTCAGACGAGAGATGGGGACAATAGTGCTTCTGTGAGCCACAGCCCCAAGAATCCAGACCCATTTCATCATTGATAGCCAAGCCGAGTTTAGTAAGAATTTCACGACTTTCATCTTGGTAGGAAACTTGCAGCTGCCTGCTTCCCTCCACTGCCTGCTTTCTCTAAATAAAGCAGTGGCAGTGGAGGGGGTGACTCTGAGTCATCAACACTCCATCATTGTAACATGTCAGATTTGTCCAAAAGAAACATTTTTATGTCTCTGATTATTTTATCATTAGTTAAGAGGATTGTTGAGCTCCCAGGAAAAGCCATGAGAAAGGGTGATGCAGGCACACATCTATTCAATAACTAATGCCTCCCAGACATGGAACATGCTGAGACAAACAAGGGATCCCCAGAGTGCTCATCTGCTACAGGACTTATTTCATACTGGATCAATTATGCAAATTGAGATGTGAAGATAGCTCCCTCTTTTAGTAAGGTATGATTACTCCTGCATTCTTTCCGACGCAGCCTCACCGGAAATACCAGTCAGATTCTGAACCACCTGGTTCCATCTGGAAAATGTGTTTTCTTAATTGGGGGAAGGGGTAAGGGTTTTTAAAATTTCCGCAGCATTAGTATTCATATGCATTTAACATTATAAAATGTTTGCCATTAACTTATCCAAGTAAAGACATTTACATATGTGTGAGCTTGATTTCTCAATAAAAACGATAGAGGATAATGAGTATTTTTAAAAAGTTTAACAATCTGAACACTTATTTATTATTTCACAGACTTGAAAGCTAGGATAATATGACAGGTTCATCCTTTAAGATAGTCTTTTAAAAGCCCTCTTAAAGAACCAGTATATAAAAAATGTTTAAAATTCCAAAGAGTAATTTACACAGGCTAAGAAAATTAATAAGGGTGGTTAATCAGAAAATAATGAGATCAAAGGTAGAGAATAACTGGAGAAATGATATCTGGTTAGAAAACTAATGGGCAATAATTATTATTGCTAGAAATGATAATTATTTCCCTCCCCTTTTCTCTCTGTGTCTGACACTTGCATTTCTCACCTGGGGTGTGCAAGAGCTACTTTCTCTGCCCTGTATCCACATTCCGCCTTCTCCATGAAATGCTTGTCTCGGGGAGAAAACCTTTTATTTTCATTATACTACCTACCTGGTCTTCTAGGTCTCCTTTTCTGGGCAAGCCTCTAAAACTTAGAGAATTCAGCGTGAGAAAATTAGGCACATGCGATCTTGTATTGAGAAATGGCAGAGCAATCTGTTAAACTCCAAGGTGCTTGTGTGACAGACTTTCAGTGGTTTGTCATAGGTGAGATATAGTCATTTTTAAAATGGTAATCATGGCTCCTAGTAGAGGCCTACCATGAAGTGGCCCAAATGGCTCTCTTTCGTCCTGCTCTGATGCAAACCAGTAGCTCAGAGAAATTGGGAACATTTGCCCACTTGAATAATTGCATACTTACCTCATTTTAAAAATGACACGCCCACATGCAGAATTGACAAGTCACAGGTATAAATCTCAACTAGTTGAAAGTACTTTTATTTCAAGGCACATAAATCTTTCTGAGTCCATCCATTAATTTTATGTAGTTTTAATTACAGCTTCTAACCTCTGCAATTATTACAAGCTTGGATGTTTCCCCTTATGTCAACAGATGCTGATGGGAAGCGTGCAAGACGTAGCAACTTTTGCTCAGCTGAACAGAGAACACTTGTCCCTTTAACGCCTCTATGTCCAGTATTGTCAGTTCACTGCCAGTTCCTTGCCTCAGTTTCCTTTTATAAAACCTGGGAGGGCTGGAGCTTCTCACTTGCCTCATAGGGGCAGGAAAATTATTTTAGGTTTACAAGCTTTCTGAAGAGTAAAAAGAAAAAGCTCTTTATGTAAGTGCTAACTATTGCCTTCAGAACTAACCTATATTTTATCAAATATAATGGAGCCAATTATTTAAAAATGTAGACTAAAACTTGTCTATGGCTGACTAAAATGAAAGGAATTAAAATATAAACCTTTGAGGGGTGTGTGTTTTATAGAGCTCCTAAAACACATGCCATCTAAAAATCACAATAGTAGAATTTTCCTGAAAGTTACTGCTAAACGGGAAAGTCACTTACATGGGAAGAATTTGTATTGCATTTGTGAAAGCAAAATTACAATAGCTGACAAAACATGAAAGTTTCATCATGGTGGATTAGAGCATCGCAAGGAACTCAAAGGAATTTATCGTTATTCAACATTTCAGCTAACATTCTTGTAACATCTCTTCTGGGAGTAGATTTGTCTCCTCACTCTGTAGGAAGCCCATGCACATAAAAAGGTTAGATTAGAGACACATAGTAAATAATATAACAAACAGTTCCTATCATGTTAGACTCCACTCAGCATACAGCAGGCAGGCACGCAAATACGGAATGTTCAGATCCCTGCTCTGCTGGCGGGTTTGTCACCCGCACAGCAGGACAGCTCCCCAGTGTCTCACAAAGCTCAGCCTTGGATGAGGCACTGCCTTTCGATATTGTCGAGGACTGATGCCACTTTATCCCTCATCAAACATAAATAATGCTTGCAAATTTCCCCTGTCCTCTGAGCTGAGGGTTTGACTTTAGGAAATGACATGAGGTGAAAAGAAAAAATTGAAAACGGTAAAAAATAAAAAATATTGAGTGCTTCTCTTTGTTTTTACGTGGCCAAGTCGTGTCGGTTTTTTTGTTTTGTTTTGTTTTCTTGTTTCTATGGCACTGGTTTGATGTCATTTCCGCTTTCCTCACAGATTTCCCTTCTTTGCCACAGGTGTCCTCCTATCACCCATAAGCCCATTCCTTGAAGAGTACTGACCACGTTAGGAGAGAAATGGAAATTTCAGGTTTGTCTGCCACTGGACTAGTGATTTTAAAATCTTGGGGGCTCGCTAAATCCGTCATAGTTTGGGTTCCCTCAGAAAAAGACCTTGAGACAAGGGATTCCAGCAGGAGTGGTTTATTAGGAATGGGGTCCCAGAAAACATGGCAGAAAGGAGTGGGCAAGAGAGATGGAAGAGGAGGCAGACAGCAAAGGGGACTTTATTAAACCGTTACCACTCTGGATAACTGGTCGACTCTGTGAGCTTCCAGTAAGGTGTTTTTTTTTTTTTTTTTCTATCGAATCACTCCATAGTGAGTTTCTGTGTTTGTGTTTGTTTTGTTTTGCTTTGTTTGTAATCAAGAACCCTGATTCCTGTAATCAAGAACACCTCTCTAAGGTGTCCTGGAGAGATAGTTTCCTGAGAAAGGGTTTTTAACAGGAAGAGTGAAGGGGCACCTGGGTGACTCAGTCGGTTAAGCTTCTGACTCTTGATCTCAGCTCAGGTCTTGATCTCAGGGACATGAGTTCAAGCCCTGCATTGAGCTCCACAATAAGCATGGAGCCTACTTTAAAACAAACCAAAAAAGAGGGGGAGTGAAGGAGAGGACATGAGAGCAATGGATGTCTCAGGCGTGGAGAAAGGGACTCCCAGTCCCCACTGGAGGGCTGAAATGCACAGAAAGGCAGTTCTGGAGACATCTCTGTCCTTAGAAATCACGAAGATTTAGTCCTTCTGAGAGTTGCCAAAATGAGATGCTTTTGCAATCTGATGTTTTAACTTTATCTAAGTAACATCTGAAAGGAGTTAGCATAGTGATTTTCAGAATCTCTTAGGCTACATCAGAAGTTTTAAGAGAGTTTATGAGAGAGAAAAAAAAAAAAAAAAAAAAGATTGCTAGGCCCCATCCCTGGAGCTTCTGATTCACAAGGCTGGAGTGGTGCTTGAGAATCTGAATTTCTAACAAATTTCCAGGTGATGCACTTTGAGAACCACTAGGTTAGTAGCCAAGCCACTAAGTCAAAAGGCAATCTAGGACTCCAGTGAGCTAAAATATGCAGAAGAAGCTTGGAACAATGTGGCTAGCGTTGGCCTGTGTTGGAATGTTGGCTCTTTTGCTTTGCCCCAATTAAATGACCTTGGGCAAGTTCTCTATGTACTGTAGCTTCCTCAGCTCTGATGCTAGAAGCTACCAAACACCATTCTGTACCAGTTAGCTAAATCTGAACTTCCTGATTCTTAAAATGCATATTCTTGGGCACATCCACCCTGAACCCACTGAACCAGAATAATGTAGGCCGTTCTGATATTCAGTCAGATTTGGGGACTCCTAGTATACTATCCTTCTTTCTTAAGTGTAGCATAAGAGCATAATTTAGCTTTCCCTGATGACTCAGGATCATCTTAATGACCATCAATTATTGTACAGTAGTTTTATTGCTTTGTCTTGTTGCTGTGTCTCACATCTGCAGCTTTGTCCTTGCCTCTGGGGCACCCCCACCCCCAATTCTAATTTGCACTGACTAATGTGCTGTGGTATGATTAATCAGATTGTTGGCACCATCAGGATTGAGGGTAAAACCTGAATCAGGAAGATTTGCCAGGTGTCTGACGAGAGCCTCTGGAAACCACCAGCTAAGGCATAGGATGGAGGCTTTCTGGTTCAGGGCTAGTATTTTGGGTAGGTGATGTTGTCAGAAGCCTGACTTTCTTTAAAAAAAAAAAAAAGAGGATATTGTTCTGTTGATTTTGCATTTGTGCAAGGCTGAGCACTGGCATCAGAGCAGCACACTCTTCTAGATCTAGCAAAAATAGTCTAGCCTCTCCTGAGGTATACAGACTACTGTCAACATTTCAATCCCAGTACAAATAATAGCACACATTTATTTTCACCTTTTTGTTACTGGTTTCCACTAAAGACATATTAAATTTAAAGATAATTTTCAATATTAATCTAATTTTTAATATTTCAATACTAAAGTCATCTAATGATGGGAGTGTATTTGTTTTTCTTGTGGAGATTGATTTCTACATATTGAGGCTAAATTAAGAGGCACATCTTAATTTTTCAGATGTTTTAAAGTCGAGTGCTTCAGCTTCCTATGTTTAGAAAGGCTTACCCTCAATCTTTTCTCACGCAAAGTGACAACATTTTACCTCAGCCACAGGCAAGTGAGTGAAGGGAGGTTCTGAGACAATGGATTTTAAACCCTCTTTCCCATGGCTTTATATAATATACAAATTAAAAATTTCTTCCTCAAACTCTAAAATCTGTAACAATATTTACTTTACATATGTTCTTTGTTCCCACAGTAAAATTATATTCTTGGTAATTTTACAAGAGCAGCTACAGACCCCATGAAGCAACGATGATGGTGTTTTGTCTTTTGCAATGTGTGGCTAATTATTACTCTCAGACAAAATGGTTCAGAAATAGACTTAGGTTCCTAGGCTAGGGGGGAAAAAAGAAATGCATTATGAAAATTATGTATTTGCCCTCTGGGGACCCCACCCCCTTTATGAAGACTCTTGCCAATCAATCCACAGAACAGAATCTGATTCGATTCTGGGGCAAACATTTGCCTGCTGTTGAAGCTCAAGGAAAGAAAGATGCTTCCTATTCTGGTGCCAAGAAGGAAGGTGGAAGAAAATGGGAGAGAAATCTAAGGGGCAAATAAAGAAATATGTACATGTATATTTATGTATTCTGTATTTTGGCTCTAATTGCTTCAAAGATTATTTATTTTTCTTTTTTCCTTTCATTTAAAAAAATACCTTCCAGCTTCTTAACATGTTTTTCAAAGTAGGAGCTGGAAGGCATAATAAAAAGCAAGCAGGGATATGCTTTTTGAATAGAGTGAAATAATTAATGTAAGAATGCTTCCGTTTGGGCATTTTTTTATGAAGTGAAATATATTATTTTTGCTTTTAAAATGGAGGTAATTTGTTACACAAAAGTGGTGTTTTCTTTAATCTGAAAATAATACTAATTATAACACTATTTGGGAGCTGGAGGTTTGAAGCCTAAAATTCCTTTTGTAGTTTGAAATTACTTAGCTGCCATAACTAAACTGGCTCTGCTCCCTGAATATTGTCATTTCTTTCTACATTGTCCTTTTACCTTCACCAGACCACTCTCCTCCCTAGGTTTTCTATGGAATTCCTCCCTGCTCCCCAGGCTTTGGGCTACCGGTATTTGTTCTTTTTAATTTAATTTATTCCCTTTGCAGTTAGGCACTGCTCTTTAAGTTACCCACGATGTTTCCTTGTTCAGCTGGAGAGGAGTTGTGTGGTAGGGCATAAGGAGTCATATATTCTTTGGAGAACTTCTAGTCGGAGTGGGTGGCTGTTTAACCATGGAGAACAGGAGAAAGAAGCCATTCTCTTTTCTTCCTGGAGGATTCTAGGCTCCCCTAGTTTGACCCTCTGTCCCTATTTCTCTGGGATGACAAGGGGCATTGATCAACCTCCTGAATGGTCTGTTGGGAGCAGAACTATAGTCCCTAATTTGTTGGTAAATTGCTTTCTGACATTTCTTTCACAGCCACAAAAAAACGGGGTGGTGACATTCAATACACTGCTGCTTCCAGAAGCTGGAGGTTATCCAAATCTGAGAAAAACCCTAAAATAGGCCTGTGTCTATATGGGCCTGAGATACACTTTGAGAGGGACAGTGAAATCCCTAACTTGGACACAGATTTCTACTGTACACACACACACACACACACACACACACACACACACACACACTGGTCTCTTCCTCTGGTTCCTGACACAGAGCTGCTATAATCCCTTATAAATAGAAATGCTAGAAGAATTTTTTTGTTCTTACATTTAGTCTTTGACCCCGGTTTCTGACATAGAGCTCCTAAGACCTTTGTAATTTCCTGATAGGAGCATCTGACACATCGCTCCTAAATCTCTTGGAATTTCCTGGGCGATAGAAATGTCTTTTGTTCTATTAAGACGACTATTGGTGGGTCCCTGGATAGCCCGAGGAAGAGGGCTGGTCATCAGAGACCATGCTATGATTAGAAGCTTGGAACTTTCAGCCCCACCCACCATCCTCTGAGAAGTGAAGGGGGGCTGGAGATGAGTTAATGATAAATCATTACTACGTGATGAAGCTTCCATAAAAATCCCAGAAGTATAGGAATTGGAGAGCTTCTGGATTTCTGAATACATCTATATTCTGAGAAGGCAGTATACCCCAACTCCACTAGGACAGAAACCCCTACACTGAGGAGCCTTCCAGACCTTACTCTTTATACCTTTTTATCTGGCTGTTCATCAGTACCCTTTATCATTTCCTTTATTATATGATAAACTGGTAAACATGAGTATTTCCTTGAGTACTGTGAGCCATTCAAGAAAATGCCTGGAACCAAGGAGGGGATCATGGGAACCCCTCATGTGTGGTCAAGCTGGACACCAGTCATGAGTATGTAACTCTGGGACCTACCACTCATGATTGGTGTCTGAAGTGATAGGCAATCTTGTGTGGTACTGAGTCCTCACCTGTGGGGTCTGCACTAACTCTGTGTCAGAATTGAATTGAATTATAGGACACCCAGCTGGTATCCCAGAGAACTGCTGGATGTGTGGAAAAGCTACATGTCTTCTGTCAGAAGTATTGTGAGTGTGTGAGTAAAGGAGAAACAGAAGAGTTAAGTTTTTTCCCTAAACAATGGTCATTTTTGAGGAGTCATGGAAAGAACACACAGAGACATATGTATTAAAGCTGTTCAAGATTTTTTTTAAAATTTTTATTTATTTATGATAGTCACACACAGAGAGAGAGAGAGAGAGAGAGAGGCAGAGACATAGGCAGAGGGAGAAGCAAGCTCCAAGCACTGGGAGCCCGATGTGGGATTCGATCCCGGGTCTCCAGGATCACACCCTGGGCCAAAGGCAGGCGCTAAACCACTGCGCCACCCAGGGATCCCAAAGCTGGTCAAGTTTTAAAGGGATTCGTGGATACTTCTACCACCCAGGACTAGAGTCCTACCAAAGGTTTCTTGGTTAAGAACTATTTGCTGTTGCAATAAGACCTACCTATTGTATTCTTTTTTTGTCTTCATTTTGTATCCTGCTTCTCACTGCTCACAATAACTCTTGACTTTCCTGCAACATTACATGCTTGTTCCTGCCTCACAGTCTTTGTATCTGTTCCTCTTAATTCTGGAGCGCTCTTCCCTGAGAATGGCTGCATAGCATCTTTGGGTGTCTCCCCAGTTCCTATTCCTTGAGAAAGGCCTTCACTGACAACTCAAACACAAAGTGATGACTCTCTTTCTTTCTTACACTACTCTGCTTTATCATCTTTTGAGCACTATCCTTATATAAAATACCGGCTAATGTGTTTGTTTGCTTGGTTATTGCCTATCCACCTCCTCCTTTAGAGTGTGAGCTCCGTGAGAACCACTCTATCCTTGCCCTGAGAATAGTGCCTGACACTCAGTAAACATTTAGTGTGTACGGTCTATCAGTTAATTAATATATTGAGTGGAGGGAGTTTTAGAAATATTGCGTTTTCATCTTTATAGTTCTAGTCTACATACAAACAAAGAGCAAACTTAAATAAGTATTTTCTAGGACAGGAGTTTTTCAACCTTGGCACTGCTGACATTTTGGTTTAGATAATTCTCTCTAGTTTGCAGGAACTGTTGTGCATGTTATAAAATGTTGAGTAGCTGCCTCTCTGCCCACTGGGTGCCAGTGGTACCTCTTCTCCCAGTTGTGACAACCAAAAATGTTTCCAACCTTGCCAAATATTCCCTTGGGGCAAAATTAACCCTGTTTGAGAACCACTATATTAGAACAACGAGAAGGCTCATCAGCCGCACAGATCTTCTGGTTTATGTGCTTAGATGATGAAGAGGAGCACTGGGTGAAGCATTCCTGAGAAATCTGAAAATTAGGAGTCTAAGAGAAGGAACCTGCACTATTGGAGTAGCACCTGTGGTTTGAGAAATAGCCATTCTCAAAGAACAAAGGTGGTATGAAAAAGGCTCAAATTTAAACCCGTGTCAAAACCAGAGAGCACCCCTATTAGGCCATTAAGGCAGTACCAATCATGTGAGAAGATGCCTGCATTCTTTTCTGCTCCTTCAATGCCATGTTCCCGTTCCACTGCACTCAATCTGAAGGGAGCAAGTTGGGTTAGGAGGCACAGAAGTTCAAGGCAGAGAAATAAAAAAATGGACTGCAATGCCTCCCCCATCAGCAGGCCTCCCTTCTACAGCAAGAACAAACTGGCGAAGAAGCAGCTTCACATTTAAAGCAATTGTTATGTAACTCTTACATGGGAATGGACATTTAAGTTATTAGGTTGTATACATGGCTTAAGAGGCATCGGAAAAACTTGTGACTATGTGAACTTTCATTCAGGGAAGCTTCTGCCCACTGGTTAAATTTAAGGAGACAGTAGGACACAAAAATAACTTTTATGAATAAATCCCGTGAACTATGCTTGTTTGGTCTTAATCTGCAGGCTCCCAATGCCTAGCACATAGCATATACAACCATATATTTTAAAACAATCTTTCCAAACTCCTGTATATTTGTGGGAGTTATCTGCTCTGGGACTACTGAGTAGAATTTTCTGTTTTATTCAAGTCCCCAAGAAATGGAATAATCTGCAGCCTCAAGATTCTTTGAAACTCTTTTTTTTTAATATTTATTTATTCATGAGAGACACAGAGAAAGGCAGAGACATACGCAGAGGGAGAAGCAGGCCCCCTTTGGAAGAGCCTGATGCAAGACTAGATCCCAGGATCCCAGGATCATGACCTGAGCCAAAGGCAGAGTCTCAACTACTGAGCCCCCCAGGTGCCCATCTTTGAAACTCTTATTAGTCACTTCCTTTGGTTTGATGAGATTATAAGTTTTTCTACTCAGATCAAGGCACAAGACTCTTCACTTTCTTTTCTTCCATATGGCTGGCCATCTCCTCTATCAGTCACTTTCAATTGGCAGCTCCGAAGCTGGGCAGCAATTTACGCAGCCTAACTCAGCTTTGGTTTCCCATCAGGGCTTGTAAGGTAAAACACTGTAATCATTAGGTCCTGCTCTAAACTGGCAGGATGTGACAGAGAATCTACGATCCAGGATAAGGCCAGTGTCAACTAACTGTGACATTCCATCAAACAGAGCATCCTTAATGTCATGGAGAGTTACTCTCTGCATGGGTGATAAAGTATGGGTGCGCTGACAGGCTCTTGCTTAACTGTACTCATTGGCCTTGGTATGTTCATGCCAATTCATTGTTTTATAACAGATTGGCTCACATTGAAAATGAGGATTCAATTTGAGATTTTATTGTTAACCTTTAAGGTCCTTGGAGGCACCGTTGGGCTCCTCTGCCGACAGAGCTAAGTGAAGTTTATGCTCCCATTTGTCGGTGTCTAGCAACCATGATTTTACATTGACACGTCCATATCAGTCTCCCATGCCTTTCCAACAATGCTTAACATAAAAATTACTTATTTTCAGATTTGAATAAAAGAGGGCGACTGGTATGCCATTCTTGCTGTACTTTCCGGTGGAGTTCATTTTTGGATATCAACCTATCTGACTTTCTTTACGCTTGATGACATTTTTCCTATTTCATATTGTGACTTGAATCTGAACAGAAGTAGAACAAGGTCTTATGAAGGGTGACTTAGAATACCACTCCCAAGCCAATCATGGAAATAGCTGCCAAATTTCTATTTTAACGTTAAAGCCTACCAGTTCTGAGGTCCTTCAACTTTGTTAAAATAAATGATTACTACAAGTTTGAAATGAGTCTCAGGAGAAAAGCATAGGAAAAATAGGATGTACCTGGTGTGAAAGAACATTATGAGCTACTGAGCATTGGACTTGACTGGAGTGTACATAGAATTGAGGTATTTATCTTAGACCCAGAAGTGCTTGCAGTTTACCAGGCAACAACGGCAACAGGGCACCCCCAAGGACGATGACAACTATACTAGCCACCTCTCAGAAACTCTGTATAAGTAAATTGGATCATATACGCAAAGAAACCTCAACCTCTTTAATGGAATGTTTTCTTTTTCCCTTTAAAGTGCTGTAATGGGTATATGAGGTTCATTGGCTTATTCCATTTTGGTTTATTCATGCTTTCTTAAGGCAAGTGGATGGCCAAGAAAAGAGTACATTTTCCTACAAATGAGTGAACTCCTAAATAATGGTCTTAGTTGTGTAAAAACCACTTTTACGCAGAGATGTTTTTATATAAATGCAAATATTTCCAGTTTTCCATGTGTACGGCCCAGATTTCTTAAGGCTTGGGCTGTTATCCAGCATAGCATCAGGTATGCAAAGAGGTCTATTGTACTCCATACTGGCTAAAAGCTTACTAAAGCGAAGCTAAAAGAGTAATGGCAGGTAGCCAATTCTACTGTCAATTCCCCAGCTTGTTTCTCTGTTCCTCCCTTGGAACCCAACCATTTCTCCCCTTTCATTTATATAAAGAACAAAGCAACCTACTTCTATTAGGAGTTTTTATCTTTTTTAGTATTGTTTGTTACAATAGGCAGTATCAATGGCCGTGACGGCCCTCCATGCTCAGACTCTTGAATGACACTTTTCACCAGAAGGCTAAGTTTCACTATGGGACAACCAAGAAATTGAGGAATGTGAAATGTCAGAAGCATCATAACAATATGTATGTGGGTTCTGTATTATGATTACTTTGGCGAGTCTTTCTATACAACTAAGTTTCTAATAAGTGTGACAAAAAGTATGTTGTTTAGCAGAAAGCATACAGAATAAATCTGAGTGACACAACTGGTTGAAAGATTCTGATCATCTCATAACTGCTGAAGATTTTCTTCTGGGGGATCTACAACAATAGTATACTATGTGTCAGATATCCCCATTTCCTTCTCTATACCCCTCTCCACCCTACTGCATCTGCTCTCTGCCCTGGGGAAGCTTATCTTTTGGATTCTCATTTGGTTCCATCAGTGGGACACCCTTTAGAAACTTGGTGGAAGAGAGAATAGTGAGGTTAGGTGTCCCACCTCGTGAGTTATCTGGAGACTGATAGACTGTAGTCTACCTCCTCAGAAGATAGTTCTTTCTTTCAAGGTGGATCATTCTAAACAATTAACATCTTCCACATTCTGATAACCACTTCCTTTGCCTGGTAATTCAGGCCCAGGGTGATACGAGTTCAGATGCTCCCAGTCACAATTATAGTTCTACATGCACACCTTTGAAAATTCTCTTTGTGAAAAAACCTTCCTTAAATTATCCTATTTTGAGTGTTCCATCTGTGTCCTATTTTTACATGTTTGCACATACATGGGGCAATAGAAAATTGGAAAGATGTTAAACATATATCAGAGAAATCATGAATAATTATGTTTGGAGGTGAGCCTAATCTGAAGGGTGACTAGTGGATAGGGGTGAAGAATAAGCTCCAAGTACAATTCTACCATTAGATTAAAAACAATTTTATAGAAAAGATATAGAGTCTTTCTAAATATCTCAGGAAATATTATATGAATGGAAGACTTAGGTAATTTTTTATAGAGCAGGATTTGTAGCATATTGGCGGGAGGAAGGTAGACTTTGATTCAATTTAATACAGCATTTACTTTTGTTTAGAAATGAAATGGTCTGCTTCATCAGGGAATGAATCTTTTACTATAAACTCATTGATATGATAGTAGGGGGATTATTTTTTTGAGACGACAAGAATAAATTCTTGCATTGGGAGAGATATTGGACTGCATATCTTTAAGATTCCTTCCAACTCTTAAGATTCTGCGTTGCGGGGCAGCCCAGGTGGCTCAGCAGGGTAGCGCTGCCTTCAGCCCAGGGCCTGATCCTGGAGACCTGGATAGAGTCCCACATCAGGCTCCCTGCTGCATGGAGCCTGCTTCTCCCTCTGCCTGTGTCTCTGCCTCTCTCTCTCTTTCTCTCTCTCTCTCTCTCTCTGTGTGTGTCTCTCATGAATAAATAAAATCTTTAAGAAAAAAAGATTCTGTGTTGCCATGATATCAATGGAACCCAAGTAAAACACAGGGTATCTTGTGGCTTATTTTGAATACACAATGAAAGAAATACAGATCATGAATTGCAACACAAATTAAAAGTACCATCTTTTTTTGTTCTTTGTAATTTTGTGGGCACCATTAAAATAGGTTTAACCTGTTATTTACATCAAAGACTTCTTAAATTTTTTCTTCAACTGATTTGGTTTCTTCCTCTTCTCTCAAAGCTGTTCCTATTAGCTTTTTTTGGTGTGTGTATGTCTATTCTCAAATCTCTCCATCAGTATTCTCCTAATTACCAAATCAATTAAGGTGTTGCCTTCCTACTTCCTCACTCAACTTTTCTTCTCTATTTTTTTTCTCTGTTTACTGAAAGATAATTTCTTGTATCATCTTCTTGATTTTTCTCTCCACTGACTACCCTTAGATATACAATGGGATGGACAGAGCAATGGAAAATGCTGTGTTGGCAATATATAGGTGGTAAGGAAGAGGGTGGTGGTACTAGATGAAGAGGAAGGATAGGAAGTTTTGACTCATTAAAAATGTGTGTCCCCCCCAAAAAATAAATAAAAAAATAAAAAATAAATAAAAAAATGTGTGTCCCTATTACTTTAGCTTCTTAAGCAAATAAGCTATCTAGAATATAAACATATTACTTTTAATATATCATGCTTATACAAGAATTTGTTTAGGAAAGTTTTGAACTAAGAAAAATATTGATAATGATGGAATTTGAATTCAATAATAACAAACCTTTGGGTAAAGCATTTGGGTTAAATTGCAATGGCAACTTTTTCTTTACTGTCTGCCCACCACTTTAAGGAAATTAGTTGAGATTTTCTATGCCTCAACTTCCCTGCATAAATAATGTGACAATAATAATAATAATATCTACCTCATAAAGTATGCTATGAACTTTAAATGATAAAGTATGCTATAGAACTTTAAATGATATAGCACCTGGGTGGCTCAGTCGGTTGAGTGACTAGCTCTTGATTTTGGCTCAGGTCATGATCTCGGGGTTGTGGTATGGAGCCCCAAGTCAGGCTCTGCACTCGCCAGGAAGCCTGCTTCTCTCCCTCTCCTGTTCCCTGTGCCCCTCCTCATGCATGCTCTCTCTCTAAAATAAATAAATAAATCTTTTTAAAAAAATTATATATCTCGACATAGCATTTAACACCATGTAACACATAGTAATGATTAAGGACACCATCCTTATTGCTTTTACTGCTATAACTGTTATTATATATTATTATAGCTATAAAGTACTATTTAGATAGATACTAAGTTTTAGCTTGAAATTTTTTAGAGAAATAATGTAAAATTTTGATTATGTGTATGATAAAGACTGGCCAGGTGAACCTCCAACTAATTTCAACTTCTTCCTATATTTTCTAGTCTTTTCTGCATGAGATGTGGCCATATATCTGAGAGATAGCCAATGGAATGTGTGCCACTTCCAGAATTGCTCCACTAAACGCCTCTCACCTCCCTGATGGTTACCCTTCCGTGACATGATGAACCCAAGATGGTAAACTCTTTAGCTACCTCCTGAAAAGAACTGCAAAGTGCAAGGAACCATGGGTCCTTGACTCAGTGCTTGCAAGAAAGTCACTTGCCAATCTGAGACCCTTATTTCAGACTTTATATGAAGATGAAAGAGACTCTATCATCTTCAAGGCCATTCTTTATCAGTTTTTATTTTGTTTTCTTTTGCTATAACACCTAGGGTTTCCAAGCTGATAATATGCAAAACCTCCCATTAAAATTATCTTATTAGAGTAAAAAGTTTTTGAATGCTTAAATGAAACCATCAAATATTTAAATTTTTCATTTTTATCTCTTTCTTCTACCTGAAATATTCTTTTAACTTCTTTCCAAGGATTCCCCTCATTCATTTCAAAGCATTTTAAGCCTTCATTTGAATATTATTTCAATATTTTACTTCTACCAGACCCACAGCTAATGTTTTTTTCTTTTTGTAATTCTAATCATACATACTTACAGACAATGTGTTTGGTGCTCAATATAACGTCTGAGAGGAGTAGGTATTAAATACATTTATTTATAAATTGGTTTCTGTTTCAGGTCCTATAAACTGAGTCAGAATCCTGTAAAGAACACCTAATCAAATTAGCATGATTATGATGTAACTATCTATGAAAGTCAACCTGCTATATACTACTAGAAATTATGGGAATGATAACATTTTCTAGGCTATCTTGAGGACATGCAAAACACATTGCTTACATGGGCAAAGTGCCCTTAACTGTAAAATAGTTGGGTAAAGATGCTAAGTGAGAGAGAGAGAGAGCTGTAGGCGTAGGAAGGATTTAGACTAGTGAATGTTATAACTTTAGTTGTAAATGCAGATAGATTTACAAGTTAAATGCTAATAATTAAGTCATCATCATTGGTAATAACAATAGTAATAATACTTCCTTAACATTTTTGAGTTGGGAAAAAATTTCATGAGTTTATTTAATAAGGTAGTTACACAAAATATGATTGTGGCTGATATTGTTGACCTGGCTTCTTCCTTGCTAATGGAACTCAAATTTTGTCCAGTCACTGCTGTGGTTATACCTTGATCTCAGGGAGGGTTGGCCTCTATGGTAAGCCTTACCATATGAACCATGATTGGTCTAGCTCTGGCTGTCATAGTAATCCCCTTCTGTGATTGGGTTGGGTGTAAGTAGCTTTGACCAATGAATTATGATGAGTCTACTAGTTGGCTTCCAGAAAGAAACTATGATTGAAAGATCAAGCAACTCAAACCCAGAGCTTTGAATGAACCCTGGGACCACTGAAAAACTACTGGAATGAATTGACTTTTTGTAATGTTTGAAAAATAACTTTTATTTGGTTACTAGTATCTGAAAATCATAATACAGTCATATGGGCAGGTATAATTATCACTATTTTTGTCAAAGTAACCAGATTAGACTCAAAATGGAGTCACTCATGTTATGTCCCATGTAAGCATACCAAAGTTTAATTAAGTTTCTATGCTCAGGTATCCCAGAAAAGGAAGGCATAGGTCAACCAGTTAGTGCTTGCCTGCTCTGAACAAGTTACCTGACCTGGCTGTAAGACTTCCCACTGCTTCATAAAGGGAAAGTTCCTCTCTTTACCAATCAGTATAGCTTCCTTAATCCTGCACACTATTGTCTATAATCTCTCACCTTATATAGCTCTTTAGAGCTACTTTCTGTCTGGTAGATTTGATGCTGTCCCCTTCATGAATTGCTGAATAAAGCCAATGGGATCTTTAAAATGTGCCCAGTTGAATGTTATTCTTTACTAGTTTAAAAGTAGGAATCTGAGAGCCAAAGAGGCCAAGTAACTTAATTTAAGCCAAGTTGTACACCTTAAAATGTAGTATTTCCACCTTCATACACTTGTAAATTATCAGTGGTAGGGAGAATGTTTTATTATTCTTTTATTCTTCACACACAGATGTGAATATAACGTTGAGGCTATAATTGATTTCTTAACTTACATCCATTAAATAAATGGGATTCTCATCCTTATGCTAAAGAGAATTCGTCCAAGAGCAAATAATTAATATATTTTCCTAAGGACAAGATATCTTTTACATAAAAAGCTTTTTGTGTCAGTAGAATTTGATTTTCATGTATTTAACATTTTTTCACTATTGAGAAATTAAACATGCTTAATGTTTTCTGTGTTTTTAAGCATTTTCCTTTATAATGTGCTTTAAGTGGCTATGCTCCACGTCATAAGAATCTTTCATGAATTCACATTAGTTAGAAAAGAGAAGTTTGTTGATTATATACTCTGCTACACTGTGAATAAGATATTATAATAGAAGTTATCTGACTTCAGTCAGATAATTTCATCCTAAACAAGTATAATTTTTTGCATGTGATACTTTATAGTAAAAGTCTCATGATTTCAATTTCCTGCAACTCAAAACATTGCTTAGATTTTAATATATTTCAAACTGTCTGTCAGATCAGAAAGAACAGAAACACTTTGGGCAGGGAAAAGCGAAGGATATATTTCCTCCTTGCAGTTGGGAGGAAAAGTAAGGCAGACAAAATGAATTGACGTGACTCGAGAACATGGCAAAGTTCTAAAGAAATTGTGCTATGCTTGTACATTAATTGATATGGACTTTCTAAAGCTGACACAGAAATACATGTATGTTTGTAGTAAAGAATTGTTCTTGTTTGAGTCTTTTAAAATAAACATTAGCTTTAATATGAAGTCATTAACATTTTCAAAGATGCAGCAGTCTACATAAATCCCAGTGGACTATACATATATTTAATTTTATTGCAGTTTACTTGGATAAATCAGTAGTATTTATTGTTGCTGCAATTCCAAGTTTGCTCTCTTGTGCCCCACCACTAGCATAAATAAATCCCCATTATTTTCATATATATAGTTTTCTAAAAACTCATTTTTTCTCTTTTTTCCCAGGAGATCTGTCATATGTGTCAGATTAACTAATTCTGAACATTCAGAATAGACTCTGATTTCCACGACTCTCCCAGCACACCCTCCCCCCCAACAACTGGAAGCGCCTCTTCCTCCAAATAAGATTTTCATTCGTTGAGCTATCGTGTAATTTAATACAAAAATTATCCTATAAAAACAGATTATTCCTGTGAAGCAGTAAAAAAAAAAAAGGGTGCTACCTTAACAGCTGTAAAACTTAGCACTTTGTCTTTTCTTGTGGCTACACAATGCCAAACATCCAGATGCTATGTGATCATTTCAATCAGTTGGATGCCTCTAACTTGAGGAGTTTGGGAGCTGATCAACAAAGCAGCGTGATTGGGTGGCTTTTTCCCTTTGCATCTGGATATTTGAACACTATCCAGACATAACCTTTATCATAACACTTGGTCCAATGATTGGAGGTGGGCACAATGTGTAAAATTATTCTCACTGTGATTTCTCAATGTTGCTCATTCTAATTTCTTAGAAAACTTGTACCCTTAAAAAAATTAAAGAGTGCTTACATACTTGAAAAATGTGTTTAACTTAATAAAAATGTTTATTCACTCTAGGACATTTTTGCAAAGAGCACGTCTCTTGAAAGTTTCACTAACACCCGTCTTGTAAAAAAATCAGGTGTCATGTTTTATTGGGAAAAATCTAGTTCTACTCTTAGGAAACCACAAAAACTCACTTGTTCTTATTTATTCCTACTCTATAGATTAGTTTGTAGGCATTTAGACATAGTCTGAATAAAGTACATCCTACTTACAATCATAATGGATGTTATTTTTTTATTATTTTTTAAAAAATTATTATTATTGTTTTTAATCATAATGGATTTTAAAGACACTTAGCCAAAGCTTTCAACATAAAAGAAATGCAATTTAAAAAACAAATCATCTTTGTCAAAAGACTATTTTTTTCCCCAGTGCAACCTCCTAGCAGGTACCCTGGCACTGTGCTCTGTCATTAGGTGAAGAAGGATTGTGACGAGAGCCACAGAGAGGAAGAGACAAGGATACCAGGATTAATGAAACATATCTTCAAATAATATTTTCTCATATCAAACTTCCAGTTTTATAATATCTGATAGAATCATATTCTGCCTCTGGTCTTGGGACAGACTGCCTTTAAGGAACTATTCTGATCTACTTTTGTTTAGCCAGTTGAACACACAGGAGAGCGATTTTATTGTCTCTCTAGCCAGTGATGTACCTAGAGGATGGTCAAAGAGGACTTTAGCTTCCAGTAATCTTAACCCTTTTATGAGTGCAAATTGATCACTTAACATTTTTTAAAAAATCCATTTGGTATCTGACCTGTTAACCTTCAAATGACGCCATGACATCTTAAAATCAGAAAAACTATTAGAAAAATTATGCCTTAAATATGGGCCTTTGTATCTTTTACACAGTCTCTTCTCCAGTGGTTATTACCTAATAACTTTTGACACTGGTGATTAAACATAAAGTTTTACATTTTATGATTTTTTCAAACACACAATTGCTAACATATATATCAAGGCAAAATTAAACATTCCTAAAGAGTCTGTAATTATATTTATACATTAAAGTGCCAGCTGGGTGAAATGAATACCTTCAAACAATATTTTAATCTAATTGTTTTAAAACAAAACAATTAATCAGTATTTTATCATCCCTCCTAAATTATCTCCTTTAAAAAAAATAGAAAGGGACACTGATACCCTTTTTTAACTCATTTAAGCGTTGATTATGATTAGAAAAATCCAGTTAATTATTTGATGTTTTCGTAACTACATTCTATCTTTCTGATTAGAGAGTAGTCGCCAGTCCTTTACAAGTTGATTACTAAAACACTTCTTATGCTCTCATTTATTCCTAAATCTTAGTGCTTGAGGCGCCTTCTGGAGGTTAAGTCGTGGTGAAGACACCATGCTTCAAAAGAACAAGTTCACTTCAGATGCTGCATCTGCTGCTGGCAGTCTGGCTGGGCTCAATTCTGAAACAAGAAGTGGAGCTCTTCTGAGGGTGGAGTCTCATTTTGGACAGAGTAGGAATTCTTTGAGCAAAGTTTATCTTCCAGGAGCCCCAGCCTTCACTTTCTGTGTTCTCTGCCCTTCGTAAGGATAAACAACATCCACAGTTTGGAGTGTCTTCGCGAGTTCTTGCTATCTCAGAAGTTGTCTGCTGTGCCGATCTGCCACTGCAGTGCAAGCCTCTAATGAACTCATTCATACTGAGCCACCAGTGGCTCATATTAAAAGCTGCCATTTGAACTTTGGACAAACCAAAGACACGGCAGTTAGAGAATGTGGCAGCCAGCATGAGCAAGTCTGAGTAGTCTCCTTAAACCAATAAGGAAACTGAGGACTTAAACCTTGGTGGCAGAGAAAGAAATTAAAAACAAAAACAAAAATGATGACGATGGAGACATTTCTCTGGACTTCAAGGGTCTTACAGTCTAGTAAGACTGGTGAAAACTTAAAATAAATGAGCTTAGATGTTTCATCCTTTCTTACAAGTCTTTTTTGTGCCACTCCTCCTGTGGATAATGTGTGTAGGAGAACCTGTGGGTATTTTTATCAAAGCCCTTAAAATACTCCAAGTGTCCAATAACTGCAAAATCGTGGACTCTGAGGCCAGCGATTGTCTTTTATTTTGGAATATGTAGTATGTCATAGTAGGTTTTTATAAGCCCTTGTATTTTTAAATGAATGGATATATAAATACGTTAATTAGCAAGCCAAATACTTTCTTTTTCTGGATGCTGTGCATAGGAGGCAGTAATTGAAGAGGTGGAGGAAGAAGGCAAGGAAGCAATCTGCACACCAGAGTCAGGAAGCTGAGAAACTCTCTGCCAGTTGATGAAGATCAGCAGGCCCCCAGTCCCCTCAGCGTATCTGAAGTCACGTTACACAACTCAAAATACCTGCCCATAAAACCAGTTTCAAGAAAGATGTTTACCCTAACACCAAAGGGTTTGAAAACATCTCTTTAGACAAAGTAAATTCCCAAATACATGACGTATGCATGGTGATGGAGAGACTAAAGTCCTTCAAGCCAGATGAATAAGAAAACGTTAAAGAATGATCTCTGAGCCCAGAAGAACACATAAAGAGCTCCAGCATTAAAAGTATTTGTAGAGAAAGATAAATACTGTATGATAACACCAAATACATGGAATCTTAAAAAAAAAAACAAAAAAACGGAACTCAGAAACACAGAGTGGAATGGTTGTTGCCAGGGTCTTGGGGTGGGGCAAATGGTATGGGGGAATTGGAAATTAGAGAAATTGTTTAAGGGTATAAACTTCCAATCAGTAGATAAATAAGTCCTAGAGATCAGAGCAACAAAACCATACTACAGACTCCCAAAGTTATTAAAAGACTAGATCTTAAATTTTCTTACCCCGCAAAAGAAACCACAGTATATAAATGTGACAAATCAACACCATCACACACTTGAAACTTTCACAATGGTATATGTCAATATCTCAACAAAAAAGTATTTTCCCTTATATTTTGGAAACAATCAAAGGAAATGTACTATTAAAGGCCAAACTCTAAGGGTTTCTGCTATTGAGAGAAATTAGGTTTCCAAATAAGAAAGCTGGATATATTATTTAATGATATCCTCTTCAGAAAATAAAAGCAAGTACTTAGTATCTTGGAATTATTCTTAGTTTAGATGATATTTAGTTTTCTGGTGTTTTAAAATCTGTTACTACTGGCTTTGGGAACAAATAGTTTTTGCTCAGTGGTGTTATCTGATGAGGCACATTTTGCCTAACTACACGTGTTTATGTTTCTTTATAAACCCTATGTATACTGCTGAAGTACTGAGGGATATCTTGCCCTTACAATTATTCTGTTTTAAAATAATCTCTGGTTACTGTATGTTAACTAACTACAATGTAAGAAAAATTTGGTATAAAAAAATAAAATAATAAAAAAATAAAATCTCTGATTACTCTTTAGTACTTAGCTGAGAAAAAATATTTTTATGAGCACTTACTAAATCTATATTTCAGGTATTATTTTGTGTCATCCTCATGACAGCCCTTCAAGTTTGATATTTTTACTTCTGTTCTCTCTGTTCTAATGTAGGAAACTGAGGCACAGAAGGGGAAATCACTGAAGGTGAAGGTTACATACACACTCATACATACTCCTCAGTGGTAGATCAACTTCAACTCCCATCACCTGAACGACAGTGAAATGGACTTGCTTGGCCTCTAAAAGCTGCTTTGACCTAGTTGCTTGCAGTATAAATGTCCACTAGTTTATTTGAAGTATAATGAGTTATAAATACCTATTAGAAAAGTCTCAGAAGAACAAAAAATAAAAGAAGCTTTATTTGTTATCCTTCTAAATGCTTTTATGTGCTTTTCTGGGAATAGACATTGAGTTCCAAATGAACTAGTATTATTACAATCAGTGTTATTAGTACTACTACTGCTACTGCTACTTCTTCCAGAATGTAAAAACCATCAATCTTCAGACGTGCTTCAGTTTTCTTAGATGGTTTTATAAATGACCAGTGAGTTGAATTTTCAAATTTTATTTATAGCAGTCCTGGGGCCTGGTGGATATTAATCCCAGGGTGATCAGGAGTGTGAGCTGGTACCCCTTCTTTCTGTTCCTCCTTTTGCCTGCTTCTATTTCTTTCTCCTTTCCTTTCTCCCTCCCTGTAATGGAGACTGCTAGCCACCTACCTCACACTTACTCTTCCCTTTCATCTTACAAGGCTGGTTTCCATCCAGCTAAAATACCATCTTTCCATGCCTCTCTTGCAACCAGAGTGGCCACATATTTAAAATTTGGTCAGTGAGGTGCAAACAGAAATTCTGTCTGAGGTATTCTAGAAGTCGCTGAAATAGGAGAGGCCTTGCTCATCTTGTCCACCCTCCTATTACTTAGAGCTCTGATGGGATGGCTGGCCATCCAGTGTTCACCTTTTGCAACGAGAATGAAAGCTGTGTTTAGAGAGTGATTCCAGGGTTCTAAATGATTTGAGGGAGCCATTGTTCTAGTCCAAGGCTGCTGAGAGAAATAAATGTCTATCTTGTTTATATAATAATTATTCTAGATTTTGTTCTGTTTTGTTCTATGCAGCTGAAAGTTAATTTTACCCGATGTCCAAGGCTGCTGAGAGAAATAAGTGTCTATCTTGTTTATATAATAATTATTCTAGATTTTGTTCTGTTTTGTTCTATGCAGCTGAAAGTTAATTTTACCCGATGGCCACTAGTCTCGGCTTAAAAATCAGTACATATTAAATATGTACATGAAAATAGTGACCTACTTCCATGAGACTTATGTACAGTTTTGGTAACACTGCCAAACTCCTTTATGTTCTAATTCAGTTTTTTTTCTGACAGCTTTCTCCCCCGACACTTTTATAAGAAGGTGGAGCACGCTTGATACATTTTGGAAATGAGATATGAGATCATGCACATGAAACTGCTGTGTAGATCACGTGGTGTTACACAGAATTTCTGAATTATTATTGAAATGCCCCTTTCCCACACATTGAAGTTTGAGAACATCTGACTGCCTCCCCAAGTCTTTTCAACTTCTAGAGGGGAATGAGTTCGATGCACAGTGTTAGAGCCAAATCACTCATTAGTACCTCATGAGAAGTTGTGGCAGAAGGCAAAAGAAATCTAGTCAAATTATACTCAGGCTTTAATGGAAGCCAGAAATCTTTTATCCCTATCACTTTATGATTTTGCTTATTTATGGCCTCCGTGCCCAAAGGCTAATACAAGAGAGACGTTTTATTAATCTACAAAATGAGCCGGTGCAATGGAGCTATAGCTAGTACTTTATACAGCTTTAAACAATAATATAAACAAAATTTTGGCTATTTTGAATCCTATAAATAGGAAAAAATATATACACAGAAACAAGTGCCGGAACATGAACATGTGGACATCCATTGTTAAATTGTAAAGGGATAAACAATGTTCAGATACACCAAAGAAGTAAATAAAGGAATAATTCATATAAAAAATGGCCAGAAACACCCAAGAGGAAAATAAAGGAATAATTTATGTCAAAATGAGAATTATTGTGACCGATTGTCAAGAACTCACGCAGTGAGATGCTTCTGAATTTTGAGATTTAAATTTGGAAATATGTAACTGAAAGATGTAGTCTATAAAATCTACATCAGGGTCTAATTACCAAAGAGAATAAAATACATCTCAGTGCCCTGTTTTATGTTGGCAAAGTGTAAAAAGTTTTTGCAACTTGTGCAGATAATCCTATTTTTAAATTTTTCTTTACTAAGTTCTTTAGATTTTCACCAGAAATTCTGACTTTTTTAGAAAATAAGACAGGCAGAGGAGAAGGAAAAAGACGAAAGGTAAAAGAGAGGCCGTGGCAGGGAGAGTAAGAAAGAGAAGGACAGAGCATAAGGCTTTTCAGAAAACATAAAAAGAATAAAATTACAAAAAGTAAGAGAAGAATAAAGAGTAATGTGCACGATGCCCACCTGAGGATGGATCACTGATTTCATCACCTCTAAGAGATTAGCAATGGATTCACATATTTGGGGGTTGATTTCTATTACCTTTAGAACCAAAACACAGATGGCAAGGATATTTTTACCTATTATTTTCATCACCCAGTAAGTGCTTGAAGGTTTGATGTTAAAGGAGAAAGAACAAAAAACTATACCAGATGCTAATTAAGTATAGGTAGAAAGGAAGAATGGAGCGCTAGAGAAAATGTCTGTAAGAACAAACATAAGATTTTTCTCCATTACTTATCATTACTGGCCTCATATTCTTTATGGCGCTAATGCTTTCAGTACTTATTGATTTACTAGACTGGTAATTACACTAACATCGACCTGCATTTTTCTTTCCTACAGAAATGTTGAGTTTATTAAAAGCGGGTGCGATCAGGTAACTGGACTGCCAAAATATAATGCAGTAGACATCTTGAAGGCCTACTGTGTGCAAGGCTCCAATAGCACTGGGGATACAAAGAAGCCATGTAGCCTCGATTCTTAGTTTTAAGAAGCTATCAGACTGCTTTGGAAATTAATCCAAAATTTTCGACAAAATTTATGACACAATATAAAGAGAATCTCATAAAATGCAAACATTTGCTTCTGGGGAGGTTTCAAAGAAAAGAGAGAGCACTTATTATTTAGCAAAAGTTTTTTTTTTTTTAAGCAGAAGTTTTTAAAAACTTAAATTATGAAATAGATGGCATTCAAGTTATGTGACCTTCACGAGCCGCCTACAGTTACTAAACCTTAGTTTCCTTCTCTGTAATACTGTGCCGATAACAGCACCTACTTCAAGAGGCTTCTGTTGAAGAATTAAGTAAACTGTGAGGTACCAGAATAGTGCCTGTGTGTAATAAGCACTGTATGATGTTAGTTATTAACATTTTGTAATTATTGTACTTATTGCTATTGTTAAGCTTGAACAGGTACTCTCAGAATTCTAGTGGGAATTCTAATTCTAGTCTGAGTGGGACTCAGACAACTTTCATTTTTCTGAAGCACCTAGTACATTAACAAAGAAATGACAAAGAGAGTTGTTAAAAAAATTGAGGTGTATTTTCAGTGTTCAAATATAAGAAATTCATGCCCTTAACACCAAGAAATATAACATCTCTCTCTCTGTATGACTATATTTGAAGGTAAATTTGAGATCTTTTGTGGATATGAGATCTAAGGCAAATGGTCTTCCTTCCATCCCATCATAAGCACTGAGATTGAGAAATGAACAAAAGTAAGAAGGTTGAGATTGATAGGAGGGATTTCAGATGAAAGAAACAAAAGGAGCAGAAGTGCGGAAGTAAGAAAATACAGGGTGAGTTTGGGCAATGAGGAATTGTTTATTTTAGTGGGGGCATAGGAATGTCTAAGAAAGCAAGATAGATATTTGGGGGAACACAAGGTGGTAGATCTTCAAATAATTCAGTAGGGAATAACAGATTGGTTTCTTAAGTCTGTGTATATGCATGAGTGTGTACTGGTGGCAGTCATATAACTGACTTTGAATTTTATTTATTTTATTTTTAAAGAGTTATTTATTTGAAGGGGGAGAGAGGGAGTGCATGCACATGCATAGAACAGGGGAGGCAAAGAGAGTCTTAAGCAGACTCTGCACTGAGTGTGGAGCCTAACTCGGGACTCGATCTCATGACCCTGAGATCAAGACCTGAGTGGAAACCAAGAGTCAGCTGCTAAATCAAGTGCACCACCAAGGTGCCCCTGATGTATTTTTAAGAGATTCGTTTGCTACTGTCTGCGGGTGGACCTCATAAAGATAGGTTGGCAGGGAAGCTCAGGGAAAGAATTCAAATGAGGACCTGGAAATGACACTAAAAAGAAAAAGGAGGATGTTGTAGAAGAATGGTCCTAGATACACAGATCACGGATTCCTGCCTCACAGTGGATTTAGCAGAGAGCCTTGCCTCTGCTCTAACAGAATAAACAGAAGCCATTACATAGACAAAGAAAATAAAACAGAAAACAATAGAGCTCCTTGAGCATATCTCTTTGCTAATTTACACAGCCATCGTCACTCACAGCTACCTTCTCGGGTTTCGCTGTGCACCAAAGGATGGAGAAAGGCTTTCTGTCAATACAGGGCTGATTGTTCCAGATGAGCTCATTGCTTCAGCCCAGAACTATAAAAAATACCTTTCTATGTAAATGCCTCCACTCTGGTCTGAATCCCTTTTGCTTCTACTCCATGGAATTTCTTTAATCCACTCTCTTGTACTACCTCTGTAACCCTTCCTCAATCCTGGTTTCTCCTCCCAGATTTTAAACCTATTTAACATGTTCCCATTTATAATTTCTACGTTTCTGGTTCATTCTTATCCTTTTTTTGTGCTCTTTGTTTTTATCTATTCCACCAAGGATTTGTTCTTTGGTCTTATTCTTTTTTCAGCCTACACACCTCATCTACGTGGGTTCAGTTACCACCTGTGTATTTATGATTCTCAAATACCTGAAATGAGTACCAGGTCATATATGTCATGGATTGTTGGGATGGCTGGTAGATCCAAAGCAGAACTCATTATCTCCTCAATGCTCTTGCTCCTGTACCTTATGAATCACAGAGTGGCAGCACAATTATTTCAATCGTCCAACCCATAGGCCTGAGAGAAATCCCAGGTGCCTCTTTCCTTCCTCATCTATCTCGAATCAGTTTCTAATTCTTGGGCTGTATGAGTTGAGATTCTTTGGAAGCAAGCAACATACCGCAACAGTAATTTATTATGAGCACACCACTAGGAGCTGGAAGTTTGGAGAACTAGGCAGTAATAAGTTTTGGCAAGGATGGGAAGAAATTGGAACTCTCGTACATTGTTGATAGGAATGTAAAATGGTTCAGCTGCTTTGGAAAGTAGTTTGGTACTTCTTTAAATTACTAAATATACATATGACCTAGCAATTCCACTCCTGGGTATACACTAGAGAAATGAAAACATGTTCACACAAAGACATGTACATGCAAGTTCATGGCAGCATCTTTCACAAGAGCCCAGTCATGGAAACATCCTAAATGTCCACTGGCTGATGGATGAATGAACAAGATATAGTATATCCATACAAGTGATTATGTTACTCAGCTACAAGAAAGAGTGAAGCACTGACACACATTAAAACATGGGTGTGAAGTGTAAAAAGCCGGTCAAAGAAGACTATGTGTTGTGTTATTCCATTTATATGAAATGTCCAGAATAGACAAATCTGTGCAGATAGAACACAGACTATTGGTTATCAAGAGGTAGGGGAATAAGAAGCGACTATTAGTAAATATGGTGTTCCTTTTGGGGGTGATGAAATGTTTAAACGTAGAATTTTTTTTTTTTTTTTTTTTTTTTTTAGAGAGGGTTGGGGGAGCAGATTGGGAGGAAGAGGAAGAGGGAAAGAATGTCAGGCAGACTCTGCACCGAGTACGAGAGTCTCAGCCTGAGACTAAGCTCTGAGTCTAAGCTCGGGGCTTAATGCCACAACCCTGAGTTTATGACTTGAGCTGAAACCAAGAGTCGGGTGCTTAACCGCCTGAGTTACCTGGACCCCCCTAAACTGTATACTTTAAATGGATGAGTTTTATAGCACATGAAATATATCTCAATAAGGTTGTTTAAAAAGGCATAGCAAAATCACAGGTTTTTAAAAGCCTTCTAGAGATTCCCACTATCCACAGCTACACTTCTCTGGTTGGGGCATGTACACTGGTCCCCAGAATGAAATCTAAAGTTCATTAACATGGCGTAGAAGGTCTTTGTTGTTATTTCTCTGCCCACAGTTCTTTCTCAATCTTTGTGAGGATTAACCACCCATCCTTTGTTCCTGCCAGGCAGAACTACTTTTACATGGCTCTGCCTTGCATCTTTGCCTCTTGCCATCTGATCCCCCTTGCTTTCCACACCCTAACTCTTATAACACATTCTTCATTATTCTTTAAGACATAACTTTGCATATTACTTCTCTTCTAATGTATCAGTTATAATTGTTCCCTTGCAAAAAGAAAAAAAAGGATTTGGGGGCAATAAAAAAATATAGCTTGGGCAATAAAATGAAATATTTTGGAAGGAAACAGAATGGCTCAGGGAATGATAGAACAAATTGAACTTTCAAGCCACAGAAAGGAAAAATTCAAGATCTAGTCTGTGGAAACCAATGGACAGTTGTTTTTAGATGAGGTCCCTAAGAACGACTTTGTTCTGTTTTTGGACTCCATGAGATTCATTTCAAGATTCAAGACGCAAAGAAAGAAATGATCTGATTGCTCAACTTGGGCAGCATTCCCCTGTCTCAATCAGGGGCTGATAGGACAACTGGATGGACAACACCGCGTGCAGTGGCATGGGATGATGTGGCCTCATATGTTCTCTCACATTTCTAAGCCTTCTTGAAGTTAGATGAAACCATGTGGTTAATTTGAATCAGTTAGAGGAAGTGACCTGTCTAAGAAATCATGCCCAAAGTAAGGCCAAGAGGAGCCAGTGCAAGACCCTCTAGCTGTAACTGCCACGTGTTCCCCATGGTATAGCTAAGGGAAGTAGAATCCTGGTCCCTGGGAGCATTTTGGGCCAGTGAAGCTTTCTCTGTTGGTGGAGGACAGGTAGCCTGGGCATGATATAAAATTTTGGCGTCATTTTTATTAACCTTTCCAAACTAAAATATTTCTTAAACTAAAAAGGCAGCACTGTAAGAAAAAAAGGGGGAATAGATGGAGAGCAAGCAAAACCAGAAGCTGCCCACTAAACTCAAGGAAGCTTCCTGACCTCCCAGGACAGATAATACTTCTGACTATGCTCTAGTTTGGGATATATTTTAACTAGTACATGCTAAGCAGCTGTAATTTGATTGCATGCTTCTTTTTCTTTCACCCACTGTTGAGCTTTACACCTAAGAGACAATGAGCAAATATTTGTTAAATGAAAGAATGAGAAAATGAATAAAAAAGGACAAAGTGAAAGAAAAACAAATCTGGTGATTCGGTAGTCATCTCTATGACATGAAAGTACCATGGTTTTCTCTTAATGGTTTTTCCCTTTGTGTATATTCATGTTTTGTTTCGATCTTTGGTAAATAAAAGATGTTCCAGTGCAAAGTGGGTAAAGTGTAGCCTGCTGGTCTACCTAGCCTGCAAATGTGGTTTTAGTCTGCTCAGCACTTTAAAAATTGTGATTTAATTACCGTATTCTTTTAAATATAGAAAATTTTACCCAAGCATCTGGGGTTTTAGCTGTTTTTTTTTTTTTTCTTTTCTTTCTTTCTTTTTTTTTTTTTTAATTGGAACAGCTTACAATAATGAGGCCCTACATCCTTTTGGAAACAATTAGTTGGCTCTGAGGTGCTATTGTTTCCCAAACACAGAGAAAGTTCTTCATTTTGCATAGTGTCTACCCAACCTGCTTTTCAGTTACCTGCATTCACTTACCAATTCCAGTTACCTGCCAGGCTGTATAGGGATTTTCATCTAGGAACCCTATAAATGCTTTAGAAAACGGAAGTGTTTAAAAGGGCTTTCTTGGGGCACCAGCCCTGTTGAAGGCTCTGTTGCTGTGAGTATTCCTCTTTTCAGTGAAGAATTGATCTCTGCCGTCACATATCATGAATAAAGTGCTAAAGTTTTTAAAGCCATCTGGGTAAAGCATTTGTTATATATTATGCTGTAATGGTCACTGTCTACTAAGGGTGCAGGCGATTAACTTTTACTTGGTGATTTCTTCAATTTTAGGGAAACATTTTTGATTTGGTCTTGATGTAGTTTAAATGCATTGTATGAACTTCCTTTTTTTCTGCAAGAGTATAATTTGGTTCATAAATTGCAGATGGTGGAATCATGCTAAATGAATATCCTCATTGCTCAGAAAATTAATTCTTTTGACAGAATCATTCACTTAAAATGGAGTGAATATTTAACTTTATATATTAAGAGGTTTGAATGAAGTATCAATGCCTTCATTTTCATATACTGCCTCCCTCAATAATTTCATAGTTCATTTCCCTTTTATTGAAGTTAGGGATATTTGAGCCATATTTGTAAGTTCTCATTGCCAAACATTTTTCTTTCATTCATTCTATTTTTTTCTTTTTGGTGTAATGTTTCTGGTTCTCCCACATTAGCTATTGAATATAAATGGTCATAATCAATACATGTACCTTCAACAATTGATCTAAGGCTATACAGGATAGTGGTTAAGGCCAGGGACCCAGAATCAGACTGGCTGGGATTTAAGTACAGGAATAAATATTTTCAGTCATCTTAGGCTGTATGATCTTGGGCAATCTGCTTAACCTCTCTGTATGAATCTCAGTTTCCTCATTCATTCAAAAGAATAAATCAGAGAATAAAATATATATTATACACATATACTATGTATGTACACACATACATACTATGATATTATACATATTAATTTATATATTATGACACACATATAATATCTATATAGTGCACAGCCACTATTATTAAGATAAGACCACAAATTCTATATACCACTGTCAATTTCAATTTGCTAAAAAAAATTTGCATGTATTCAAATCTTTACAGTCAAAGCCCTCTTACCACCAATGCCCATGAGATGGAAACCAGTTGTTTTAAGGTCTTCCACCTTCTAAACTGGTCTTTTACTTACTCCAGGACCACTGAATTTTTGTTTTGTATTTATTTTGCCTCTGACCCCTCTATATACCTTCTTTCCTTTATCCCTCTGCTTCTGTCCATTCTCCCTAACTATAATAATTTTCCTACTCCCCATACTTATCAGAATCCCTCTTGTCCCTGAAGGTGTAGCTCAAATAACACACTCTCTCTCTTAGATTTCTTTTCTGAAATGTAGAAATCTTAATTTTGGAAACGTAAATTTGGCACTTCTATGTCATTTATCTTTTTTATAGTTTCTGTTAATGGAAGCAATTGGGGAGGGATGTGTGGAGATAGAAATAGATGGCCTAAATTTGGATACAAGAAAACAGATAGATTTGAATCGTATAGGATCAGATTAACCATGGTTCCTAACAGGTGTCTGGAAGTTATTTGTCCTCAAGCAGGTTCTGGAAGTATGCGGTAGGAGTCAAGCCTTAAAGTGGGGCTACTTTGGGGTCATAGTGAGTTGGATGCAGGGGAAGGTGGAGGAAGCAACAAAGTTGCTGAATTTTCAGTAGATCAATTGCAGGAAATGAGGACAACCCAGGTTCTTGCTGACTTTTAACCATGGTTTATTGTGTAATCAACCCCCGACTAACTCGTGGGGAGTAGCAAACATTTTCTGTAAAGGTGTAAAAAGTAAGTGTTTTCAGCCATACCTTCTATGTTACAACTATTCAACTCTGTTGTTGTAGCACAAAAGCAGTGATAGACAATATGTGAACAAATAAGCATGATTGTGTTCCAGTCAAACTTTATCTACATATCAAGATGTAGGCTAGATTGGGGTTGTAGTTTGTTGACCCTGTGAGCTAAAATCTGTATAAACAAAATATAGACCTCTGAGAACAGGGTGTCTCTTTCTTCTGCACCTCCAACTGCCAGTATAGTTTTGATATATTTGAAATATTCACTAAAGATGTATTATTCATTAAGGGCGAAGATTATTTGCGGCATAACCCATCTCATTTATAATATATATATGTTAATTCACTCCGATACCTGGAACGTTTTCCTCCCATGCCATATTTGTGTTGACACTTACTATTTTGGGGGTGACAGTTTTATTTCCTAAATATGTTCTCTGTACTACATTCTCTGGATATTTCATTAGTTAGAAATAATATAATTCTTTTTATTTGAGTTTTATAAAGTTACTTCTTCTGCTGCTTTTGATCTCCAAAGACTGAAAAATAAGTGAACATCATTTATTAACTTTTAAAAAGGGGTGAAGGACCAACAACTTATGTACTAACTAACTCCAATAGGCTCATACTTGTTGCTCATAATTTTTTGAGCAACATGACATGAAGCTATTAGTCCCAAGGCCTGGAAAGCAGTAATTGACTGATGTCATCTGTTGTGGGTTGGTGAAGAAGGTGTGATGACATTCAGATCATATATATAGTATCCTGTTGCAAATAGTATAAAAATATACAGATTTATATTTTGTATGTTTGAAAGATAGTCACCAAATTATTAATAGGGCCATCTGGATGGCACATGATGGGAGATATTATTTATTTTTTTTATTTTGAATTTTATGGATTTTCCAAATATTTTACAATGCAAAAAAGTTACCTTTGGGATTTCACTTCTGATAATAGGTGGACACAGAAACCCAGGGCCTGTATGTTGTAGTACAAACTAGGTCCTAGATAATGTACACCTAGTGTATTTTTAATGTATTGCTAGACTTTTGGGAAGGGGAGAGAAAATAAACTAAAATATTTGGTTTCACTAGGGCCAGAAGTCCTAGCAGTAAATGTCAATCCCAGTCCTGGCACCAGGACACTTAGCTATATGTTTGACAGGGCTAGAATTCTGATTCCTGTATTAAGCTATAAACTTGAAAAATAGTAAAGTGGTTCTATGCCTAAACTGCAAATTTCCTCTAGAATAACGAACCACAAATGTGTGCTGTTGGTACTTCCATAGGTTAAATTCAACACAATTTTAGCTCCTGGTAGAAAAGAAACCACCAAACATTAAGTGAAAGATGGCAGTACGAGTGAGAATTGGCACAAACAATGAAGGTTCAGACCCCATGTAAAGAGCAGAGATCATGGAATTTTCAGACATAAAATATAAATTACTAGTATAAGTTACAATAAAATAAAAGTAGAATAAAAGGGGATAAACAACAACAAATTACCAAGAATGACCATCCAAATTGAATTTTTAGAAATAAGAAAGGTAATGGTCAAGAAATTAAATTCAGTGGATGGATGACATTATAGATTAGATACCGTTGAAGTGAGCACTAGGGAAGTAAAAGACATCAAAAGGAACTACTCATATGTAGTACAGTAAGAAAGAAGTGCAAACCATGAGAGGTTAGAAGGTATCATACATTCTCAGTGGGAGTTTCAGAGAAACAGACCAGAGATGATGATGAAGAAGAGAAATGCCTGAGACTTCTCTACAACATGTGAAATACATGGATTCACAAATATGGAAAGCACAATATGTAAAACACAGAGGGAAAACAAACACATAAATACCAAGACAACCACGGTGAGACTATAGAACATCAAGGTCTCAAGAAAAGGTCTTAGGAGTGGCTCCAGAGAAAGGACAGATTGAATGAATGTATATCAGACTGACAGCAGAGGCCTCAGCAGCAGCACTGGAAGCAGGAAGGTAAAGTACATTTACTTCTAGAACTGTGAACCCTTACCTCTTTTAAGAATTAAAATTGTATTTCTTTTTTATTTTTTTTAAAGATTTTATTTATTTGAGAGAGTCAGATAGAGAGAGACGGAGACAGTAACAGACAGTAAGAGACAGCACCAGCAGGGAGGAGAGGGAGAAACAGGCTCCTGGCTGAGCAGGGAGCCCGATGTGGGGCTTGAACCCAGGACCCTGGGATCATGACCTAAACTGAAGGCAGATGCTTAACGGACAGAGTCACCCAGGTGTCCCATAAAATTATATTTCTTTACATAAAACTGGTAGCTTCATATTAGCTTGGAATTTTCTTTGTTGGAGGTTTTGATGAATGCATTCAATCTCTAAACTAGATATAGTACTTTCAGTTTCTTCTTGTGTCAGAACAAAATAGCTGCGTTTTTCTGAGAGTTTTAAAATTTTATCTGAAGTTTCAAATTTATTAAAATGAAATAAGACACGGCAGAGGGAGAAGCAGGCTCCATGCACCGGGAGCCGATGTGGGATTCGATCCCCAGTCTCCAGGATCGCGCCCTGGGCCAACGGCAGGCGCTAAACCGCTGCACCACCCAGGGATCCCTCAACTTTGTTTTTAAAGAAAGAACTTTGGATGCTGTTGATCCTCTGCATTTCTTTTTTTTTTTTTTTTTTTTTCCTACTTAGGTTAATTTCTGCTCTTAGCTTTATTCTTCTTTCTCTGACTTTTTTTTTGTTTTACATTTCTATTCTCTTTTTAGTTCCTTGGTATGGATGCTCAGGATAAATTCTCCATCATTCCAATGTTCTAATATAAATAGTTGAACTCACTAGTTTTCAAAGTTAAAGCCCGAGCTAGGCAATTATCATCAATCCAGAACTTGTTAGAAATAAAACTTCTTGGGCCTAATCTCAATTCTATTAGAGTTCTGAGGGGAGGGGCCCAGCCATCTGGATTCCAGCAAGTTTTCATTTAATAATAGAACATTGTTTATAATAGTTAGTATAAAGAGTAGACAATTAGGTTAAAACTAGGCAAAAGACTGTAAATGCAAGGGAAATTGTTCCTCTAACAGAGAAGGACGTTATTTCAGAAATACATCCTGAACTAAATTTGGTTAAGAAAACCCTAGCAACATCAATACCAAAACCAAAACAAAACAAAACCATTAGCAACACAGAATTTCTAGTGAAGTTAAATGGCTGATCACGCTAATATTAAATGCTAAGATTCATAATTCATAATTCATAATTTTAATTCATCCGTGTTTTCTTATATCAAATGATGTTCCTCCTAAACAATGGAAATTTTCTTAGCCATTGCTATGCATTTCAAAATACGTAAAAGGAATTTCCTCATGATAATCAGGCCTTAACTTCCTTAAGGGTAATATTCAAAGTAGCATGATTTTTTTGCTATTTTATCAAATTATTGAAAAATAATTTTGGCTAAACATTAATAAAAAAAAGCAACCAGTAATATCATCTCAAACAGATAATTTCAAATAGTTGATATGCTATACTTTGCATGGTCCAGTAACCCCTAAAATAACATATAAATCAAAAATATAAAGAAAAAAAGCAAGCAGACAAATCAGGTGTGGCAAACTTCACCTGCAGTTAGTATGGAGACTACCGTGTTTTCAAAAGAAATGTCCACAGCCAACAGCATGTTATGTATTGCTAGATTCAATTTTCAATCTTTCTGAAGAAGATAATATGCCAGAGTAGCAACATCAGTAAATAAAGACAAAACATTTTGGTCATTTGAATTTTAGAGAACAGAGTATCAGTGAAGGAAAAAATTTATATTTGGAATTCCAAAGTTCTATTAAAACCTAGAGAGAAAAAATTTGCAATTCACTTATCACCACTGTGTATTCAGGCAAAAAAACTGCTTAATTCTTATCAAGCTAGCTTATCATTGAATCTAAATTCACAATTTGAACTTTTCACTAAGAAACCACGGAGTTTATACTTTCATATGGAAAAAATCTAATGAAGAGTTTAAATATAACAAATAATATTTTAATTTTTTAACTCAGATAAAACAGAAGAAATATCCCCAATCTGTAAATTGTTCCCAGTTTGACTACAATTGTTGGAATTTGTCAATCAGTTCAGAAAGACTTTTTTTCTCTTTTCTTAATCAAATCATTGAAGAGTGAGTCATATTTCCCTTTTCACTCCTTTCTTTTAAAAATCTACCCTTAAAATAGTTCTGAGACATTGAAGGGGGACAAATAATGGAAGAATAGCAGGAAAGCAAAATTAGTAGGATGGCCCAGAAAATGGGAACAAGTTTTGAGTTTATGCAGAGAAGTTTAACTCCATAAATGCTATATATTACTGATTACTAAGAAGATTCTTAAATTTAAACTCCTATGCATAGGAATTATATTTTAAACTCAAACCAGTAAACCATTATTATTTCTGTATACTAATAGTTGACTTTTTCTGTGTGTGTGTAACAATGACAATACTTTTTATTAAAGATTCTAGGGATGCTTTTTGAAATTTTTATATAGAAAAATAGAAATGTGTTATAAAATTAACCAGTTGTATCAATGTTGTTTTATAGTCAGTGCATATTTTGAAATAAAACAGAGATTTATCAAGTATCTTCATTTGTGCTTAAGTTATTGAGTATGCCCAAAGTAGATCTAAATAAAAACTTTTATTATTCTTTGTAGTCCCATAAATTATTAATGACATGTAAGTTTATACTGTACATTCTGGATTTCATTTTCCTGCTTTTTTGCAGAGTGAAGAAACCCCTTGAAACATAATGACTAATACAACAAGTGACTTTTACTACTGCACACATCCGTTCTCTTTAAAGAACTCCTCTCGTCCCTACATATGGGAATACAGTATGGAAGCTAATTTAAAAGGCATCAACAATATTTTCATGGATAAAATGTTTTGGTTGTTAAGAATACCAGCTGGCATAGTGAGTAGAAACCCTGTTAAATGTTCAAGTATTAGCTTTCAGAAGGGATAATAAATTCTGTGTCAAGGTTGACAGTGGCAGAGAATGAATAAATCAAAAAGTAAACCATGCATTTAAAATAGAACAGAAACCAAGGAAAATAATGTGAGCTATCAAGACAAATAAACAAATGTAAACAGTGACTGTGGTAGATTGAAGTGTTTTATTGGTACTCCCTTGTTCTTCCTCTAGGTCATCAGGTAGATGAAACTAGTTGCAAGCTGTTCATTCATTGTAGAGGTGTGTGTACACAGCAGTAAATATGTCCCACAGCACTGATAAACTCTCAGAGCCTCTAGGCCAAGGGTTTTACGCTCCAAGAGAGACATTTTTGCCAGGTACATGTTCTTGATGATATCATATGTTACTTAAAAGCCTACTGCAGTCTATAGAATTATTTTTTCCAAGATGGACACCAGTGTTGGTTATGGTTAATCTATTACGAAAAGAGATCTTGTGACTTGGGATCTCAAATTTCTTGGAAAAAAAAAAAGTAGTATGCTCACTAAGTCTGTCCTGCTTATTTGTTTTTAATCCAACATGTTATTTATAAATAAATAGAGATACATGAGACAGGGAATTTTTAAATTATTTTGATAGTAGAAAGATGACTAGATTTGGAAGCTGAATGATTTCTTCTATTTTTAAGCAAGTTCTTTGAATTTTCTGTCCCTTAAATTCCTTATCTGTTCAATTAGAATGGGGATAGGAGTAAGTATTTATGAAAAAAGTCTTAGGAACTGGAAATGGATTCAAAAATAAAAGTTATTGTTGATATACTATGTTAAGCCTCTGGGTATTCTTATATTATTTTCAAAATACTATTGAAAATATTTAAAAATAAATAACTACTAATATATGACATTATTTTTAATCTTCCTAGCTAGCTTTCAAGACTTTTTCCCATTTTAGTGAATTTATTTTTGATGTCAATCAGAGGAAGGGTAATTTTTATATGACTAATTGAATATGTTTGCACTGAGACACTTTGAGAGGAAAAAAAACAAAGCCACATATTCTCAACTTCCATAAATAAATTCTGAAAAAGCAACTTAATCTATATTCAAAATTTTTTGAGGGCTGAGCATGTTCAAAATGCTAAACATATAGTATGAATTTGATATAGTTCCTACCCTTGTTGATCTCATAGTCTAGTAGAGGAGACAGACACATAATTATAATAACCAAAAACCATAATAGAAACACAGTCTAATGTAAAAAGATCTACTTTTAATTTACTCTAATGGGTGGTAGCAAAAGAAAGTTTGGTTCATTTATTTGCTTGCTCTTCACAAAGCATTACCTTGCTATGTGGTCATTCCACTCAAGATTCACTTCTACAATGGACTCGTACGGTAGCAGATGGAAAAAAAAGATGACAGTGGACCTGTAGAAGGGGTTTTGTTTTTGGCATTAACTAACATGCAAGCCCTTTTCATTCCTCTGTGGATGTACTTTATGGCAACTAACTATAAGTGACTTATCTATACTTCCCTGAATATTCAGAATTTATAAGAAATGAAAGTAATCGAATCACTCTTTACCGTAAGACATATAGTAAGACTTTCTATTTTGAACTAATTAAGTCATGTGTTTCCTCATTTCAAAATTTTTTTTGATAACAAAACTCATTCTAGGTGAAAGAAAATAAACAATTTAGAAGAGTTGGTATTTTGTTCCAATTTTGTTCTCCTAAACATTAGTAAGATGGTATTGATTTTATGAGCATTTCTTTGTACAGCTCTTTGTATATTAAATGAAAATGCTGATTACCTATTTTGGGACCGATGGAACAGAGACTGATAAAAACATCTTAGTTTACTACAAATATAAACAATAAAAAACAGCATGTGTAAAGATTAAGCGATATCCCATGTAAGCAAAAATTACTTTTTATTTCTTATCGTGTTATGACATAAGGAGAGAAAAAATGTTTTGATGTAAAAATCTGTCAGCTATCATGTAATTTAATATGTAGTGACATATACTGCTAAAAGGTATATATTAACATTAAAGACCCAAACTCCAATGATTAATATTACAGTGATGACAGAATGAGTGCGCCTAATTTTAATCCACTGTTTATCTATGTGGGGTAATTTATAGATCACTCGACATGTTTTAATAGTAGACATAAAAAGATATCCTCTAATACCCACTTGCTTTCAAGATCTGACATTTGCAATTACAAATACAAAGAAATACCAGGGGTTGCCTTCATTGGCTATGTATACAAATAGCTAGTCATCCCATACACAGTTTATCAAAAGTGATCTATTAATAACAAAACTGCTCCAAAGACCCAGGGTCTCTTAATATTCTGGTTGAATATCAAGGGGTTGACTTAAAATGAGGGCAGAAACACAAAGAGTAGAGAACACATTGATTTGCCCGCCAAATATAGTTTTACCATCATAAATCTCAGGCTGACAACTGCACAAAGCTTTCTTCACCCAAACACTGCCAAGTCAGGGCGTTTATTCACTGATTGGCTGATAGTTGCCATGACAACTGATGCCACAATTAGACAAGTACAATCCCACTTTCAAACATGCACACAATTCATTAATTCAGCAGGACTTTGTTGATGATACATTATGAGGTTAGTATTTAATACTATTCAGGGATTGATATATTTGCCTCTTATCTAGGGTAAAGTAAATTTTAGGAAGTGATGAAAACAACTATTTCATTAGATTAAAGTAAATTTGACAAGCAACTCAGTGAATTTAAGTGTTTTTAATAATTTTACAGGTGTCTCATTCTTTAAATGACTATTGATGTTAACGTTCAAGTTATTTTCCTATGGGTCCTTTTAAAAAAAATTGGGAAGAATGTGAGTCCAACTTCCCACATACTAAATAAATGACAATAAATATTTCTTTGGCATTCAAGAGGAAATAATTTTACTCCATGTTGAGTGATCATTGAATTTAACAGATATTCATCTGTAGAGAACCCAATGAAAATTGCAAAAGGAGTAGTTTCCTTATTCTTTGTCTACTAAGAAACCATATTTACCAGAGATGTTTCCTAAAACAGACTGACCACGTAGATTGAGAATCTAAATACAAACAAAAGTAGTCCAATGAGGAGTACAATATAAGTAAAAGTTGTATTTACCAACATTTATGTAATTTTAGCTCAGTCATATTAATCAAAGTACTGGAAGTGAAATGCTGACATTTCTAAACACATTTTCACATATTATGATCCAAAGAGTGTGTGAGTGTCTGAGTATGTAATTAATAAGTTAAAACCTTTTACATCTGTATGTGTTCCTGGTTGTTTCTGTTTGTAGGAATGTACAATGGAAGATATAAAAGGCTAGATACCATATTGTTAGTAATGCTTACTTCAGAGATGTGGATTAGGAGAGGGTGGGCAAATAATTTTTCTTACATATTTTTTACTAATTGTTCTAATTACAGTAAGGCTTAGTTTTTAACTTTAAGTACAAAATGCAGTAAAGTACTGGAAATGAGTAAGTATCAAGGCACCAAAGTATTATGCTCAATATGATCTCGTTTTATTATATATGCACCATATATACCAGTGGACATCTGTGTGTGTGTGTAGTGTGTGTATGCGTATGTAAAATTAAAAAAAAAAGATTAGAAGAGCATACCCCAAATTTTTACCACTGATTGTCCCTAGATAGTGGGATTATTTATTTTGTTCTTTTTACTTATTTGTATTGTTTATAATGAGAACGATTTAATTCTTTCATGAAGAAGAGTGATTATGTTATAATCAACAAAAAAGAGTAAATTAAACATTTCTTACCTTCTACAAGTAACACTCACTGTTAGGAACTAAAGGACCTCAAAGAAAAGAGGCTATGTCCTCAAGATCATTATAATTTAATGGAAGAACAATGATAGTATGAAAAATCATAAGACATAGTATGAAGCAGTATGATTGCATAGCAGTTCAGAATCATCATATATCTTTTTAAAGATATGCATTTGTCATGTTAGTACTACTAGTTTTGGTAAAGTGTAAAGACTAAATTATTTGATACATATATAAAATAAATATGTATTTTTGAAGTAACTACCAAAATTGAAGTTGTTTAGGCAATAAAAGAAGAATAGTAATTTCAAAAGCTTATAGAAGGATAACAATTTTAAAAAAAGGAATTTAAAACACTCCTAAGTAAAATAAGACTGTCTAAATGGGCCAAGTTTAGACATCGAAACACAAAATATTTTATCTTCTTCTTTGACTCTGTGTGTAATCCAGAAGACCATTTATTTTTATTTTTTTTCATTTATTTTTTTTAAAGATTTTATTTATTTGACAGAGACAGATAGCACAAGAAATGGGAGTGGCAGGCAGAGGGAGAAGCAGGTTCCCTGTGGAGAAGAGAGCCCAACATTGGGGCTAGGTCCCAGGATCCTGGGATTATGACCTGAGCTGAAGGCAGATGCTTGACTGACTGAGCCACCCAGGCACCCCCTAGCAGATATTTTTTAAAAAATGGCTCAGGGCAGACCCGGTGGCGCAGCGGTTTAGCGCCGCCTGCAGCCCAGGGTGTGATCCTGGAGACCCGGGATCGAGTCCCATGTCAGGCTCTCTGCATGGAGCCTGCTTCTCCCTCTGCCTGTGTCTCTGCCTCTCTCTCTCTGCATCTCTATGAATAAATAAATAACAAATATTTAAAAAAAAGAATACAAACACTTTAAAAAAATGGCTCAGCCTTTAATGAGGTTGTATAAATTAATACCCATATTTCCTATCATTACATGATTTTTCCTAAGAATATCACACATCAATTCCCAAGTAGCTGGAGGGCTCCTATCATACTGTAAATCATATTTGTTACTTAAGAGTGTATATGGAAATATTTTTCATTTTTGCTTTCCTAATTTGTCTTCTACCTCATAATCAGCCTCACATTTAATTAGAATTTAGTGGGAAATTAGTCCATATGAAAATAAAGTTATGTGGCATTCTGGAATGCCACATTCACGTTGTCTATAGACTACTGGTAATCTGTCTGAAATCAATGACTTATGGAGTCTAAGATAGATATGTTGCCTTTTGTCTAAGAAGGCTGTATTCCTTTGAGAAAATCTCTGTCTTAATCCAGATTCTCCCCAGAAAGTGGAATCAAAATGAAAGAAGTGATCTCAGGGGGGAAGACTGGGGGTAAGGAGAGAAAGCAAAAGAAAGGGGTAAGGCAATTGTAGGGTGTGTTCTTGAGTTAGTCACCACTGAGGGACAGCTAGTGCTTAATCCCACTGAGGAGCCACAGGGAATGCATCTCGGAAGGTTTGCCTGAGGGACAGAGGAGAACCCTTGGTCCACTGGCTTCTATATCCTGCTGGTCAAGAGTTGCACAATGGGATGTTAACTCTTGCATTTTTTAGCTATGTAGCAGGAATTATTCTGAAAGTATCCTATGCCTCGGCATCACAGAAGCCCTTGGAGTAGAAGGAAAATCAGTTGGGGCAAAGTAGTGGCTGGTTATAAATACAAGAAACTACTTACTTCAGACATGGTTATAGTAAAAGTTAGGTTAAGAAGATGTGAAGTAGGGGACAAGAAGAGATATGGTCTTCCATGGTCCACTTATGGTCACCATAAGTGTCTTGAATCTTTGCCAAATGTGGCCAACAGGACGGACAAGGACCCAGATCCATCCAATCTTGGAGCTCTATGCTACACAAACTGGTATATGAATGTTAGGATAAAAAAGCTCTCATTCCACTTGGATTCCTAAGGTGGGAAAAAGTGAAGGTGAGGCTTCTAGGAGACATCTTATATGCTTTTTGAAGAATCCTTGTCTTTGTGATGCAGCCAAGCATCCCAGAGACAAACAGAACCGTGAAGCCTTGATTCCTGCTCCTGTGCCTCTGATAGTCTAAGCTGCTCCAGTATCTTTCCTAGCTAGGAGAGCCAGAAAACTCCAAATTTAATTTGTTTGTATAAGCTAGTTTGAGTTGATTTTCAGACACCATCAACAGACTACCCACTGACTCATCCTCCAGTATAGGGAAGATGTCCCACAGTGGTGGGTGGACTTGTGCTCCTTTCTCTTTCTTTGTCTTACTGGAGAACTACTAATTTATTCTTCACCTTCTTTTTTTTCATTATATATATATATATATATATATATATATATATATATATATATATAGTTAAAAAAGCAAATGATTTCTGTAATTTTTGTTATTAAAAAAGAGATTCTATGCAAACTTAACGTCAGTTTTTCAAATCTTCCTGAGACAGCAACTTTCAACTATTTCTTTTTATCTTTAACTCCAAATCTCTACAAAATATGCATATAATTTTACTTCTTGAACTACCATTCTATTCCTGCTCTTAGTTATTTCTGGTAAATCCACCAGTACACTGGTTGGTTTTTGATCTTTTGTTGTGACCTGATTTTTTTTTTTTTTTAATTTCTGGAAGTTCGGATTGCTCTTGTCTCCAGGGTTCTGAGATTTTGTGATGATGTATTTTGATGTGCTTCTATTTCATTCATTGTGCTGAACACTTAAGGCTTTTCAATTTGGAATCTCACATCTTTTACTTCTGTGAAAGGCATTTGGGTGTTGAATTTCCTGGAAAGATCCTCTATCTTATCCTTTCCCTCCCGCTTTCTAGCTCTGTGACTTTTTTGCACCAACTTCAGATGGATTTTCTCAATTTTGGAGGGATTTTTTTTTTTCAAATTTATAAACCAGTCCTTCAACTGAAATTTTTATCTCTTTTCTGTTAATTTTAATTTCTAAGACTTTTATTTTTGTTCTCTAAATCTCTCTTGTTGTTTTATGGATTTAACATAATCTTTTATCCCTAAGGATACCAATGATAGATTTTTTTTTTAAGTTTTTGTATTTCTGCTCCCAACAATTTGCTTTTTCCTATTTGTATGTTAAGGCTATGCCCTTCCTGTTGGAGCTTTGTTAAGATACATGGCAGCCTTTGGCTGCCTGTTAATACTTTAAAAGTGAGAGACTAAAGAGCTGATTGAAAGCTCTATGACCAGGAGCAGTCACCTACTGGCATTGCAACTCAGGGTGAGATGACATAGGTAGGCTGGTTCAATGGGAGTGTTCTTACAGTTTTGCCCTTGGGCTAGTAAGGCTCACTAGAGCAGAATCTTCCACCTACAGCCTGTAAGATATGCAATTGGTTGCCTACTCTCTGCTGTCCAAGTGGAGTAAAAGGGTTTGTGGGGCAGTTAGTCTCAACATTCATCACTTTGTAGACCTTATTTAATTTTTATATTTTTGATGCAGATTCCCACCTTCACCTGTGCCGAGATCCCTTTGCTTTATAGTCTCCTTTTTGGGAAATCCTAAAGGATGTATAGCTTTGGACATTAACGGTTGCTGCTGATCACAAAAATGGAATGGGCCTCTTTCCCATTGCTATGGAAGAGGCACACAAAATTTTACCCAACCAGAGGTTCTCCTTCTGAGCTTTGAACTCTGGAGTAGTAATGTGCAGTATGGGGAAGTTTGGGGTCATATTTATGGTGTTACCCAGGTCTAATTTGTACCTTGGTGTGAATATTTTCTGTAGTTCTTGCTATAGGACCACTTAGAGGGTTATGGATTGATGTCTGCGTTCTGAGAATTGTCCTCCAGATGTTCATTAATTTTTGTAAGCCCGTTAGAGCCTGCTAATAAATTCTATTTTTGCCTAAGATGACTTGCATCAGTTTCTGTTGCTTGCAACTAAGAATCCTAATGGACACAACTGCTCCATCTCAAGGTCCATGGCGCCTAATGACGGCTTAGAGAATGCCTAAATTTCACATGGCTGTCACATGGCTTATATGTGGTCACATTTTACCAAAATACATGTACCACTGATTCACAAATTATACTGTGCCTAAACAAATTTGATCAATAAAATTTTATAGAATTAACTTAAAATAATATCTCAGAATTCTTCAGAAAGTTCTATTATTTTTCTCCAGTGGGAAGATCTTTAAAAAGGGTTTCAAATCCAAGTTTTCTTGTAAGCTTACATAATCAAAATGGAGTAGTTGCCCACTACAGACATTTTTAATGACTTTTTTTCCCCCTTAGAACAGCATCTTAGAGGAAGTGATTACCTTTCAGCAATTAACAAACAACTTTGTGCAATAATGAAGGAGAAACAAAACCTTTACACTCCACTCTATTTGCATGGCTTGTGGTATCTTGAAAATTATTGCCTCAAAAATATTACTAGTCATCTGCACACCTTCCAAATATTTCTTTTTGTCATCCTATGTTTAAGCCCACAAATGCTTTAGGTTAATAATTTCTGAGCCAATAGTCAGAAAAAAGTCATCCAGCTAATCTTTTTTTTTATTTTTTTCCTTTTGCTAAACATTTATTCTGGTTCTAAACTGGAGTCTTTGACACCATGTGAAAAAGGAAGGATACCAGTTGTTTTCTTGATGCTTGTATTCTGTTTGAGGAAGCCAGTGAAGGGCATTAAACAATAATCTTTACTTCACTTTTTTGCATTTTGCATTAACTGGACCTTACTTTGCACAAATTGTTTTATTGAAACTCTCTGATTCAATAGTAAAAAATTGAACAAAACAAAAACCTCTTCAGCTTGCTAACTGGATTAACCTGAGCTAGCTACCGATTTTTTCTGAGTCTCACTTGTCTTGGTTTTCAATAGAGAATACCTTAGCTTTCCTACCTCAAAAGGTTGTTGTAAGACTCAAATGAGGTAATTATGTATGTGACAGCACTTTATAAATTGGAAAACATTTTTAAAAATAAGGCTGATGTTCAAAGAGACATAGACAATGTTCTGTATGTAAGGCCACCCTTACCTAGCAGTTTAGCATTTCCCACAAAAGCAAATGCTTACATGGAAAAATATTCAACTTCACCAGGAGTAAAAGAAAAATGTTTTGAAACAACAAAGAGATATCAGTTTTACTTATTACAAGAAATGTTTAGAAAATAAGGTTCTGTGGTACCAAAGAGACTAATTTGGAACTGGGACTCATTCAGTGCAGGTAAGATGGTAATAATACTTTTGTCAAACAATTTGGCAACATATCTATTGAGTCTTAAACATTTTGTACTTTTTACCCACTTATTTCATTTACTCCAAATCACTACAAGTGCTTTACAATGTGGTTATTTATACGAACAAAAAATGAAAACAAATCAAATGACCAAAACCAGGATGGTTCAGAAAATTTTATTATGTTGACACAGTGATATCTATACAACGACTCCCTTAAATTATGCTTTCAGAAATTTTCAACAAATTAGGGAAAACTAGTCTGATACATATTATTGGCTGTGTTATACATTATGTGCACATGAGCGTGTATGGTATAAATTGGCTGAAAAGAGCAGAATATTTACATAAGGCAGAATTTCAAAGTTTTCAGATGTGACCCCACCCACCCCCCCCAAAAAAAATCCAAATCACCTGGAAATAGCACATGTGAAAATATTAACAGAGATGTCCCTGGATTTTGGCATTATGGAAGCTTTCTTTTCTATTTCTTTATAATTTTTAGATTTTCTTTATTAAATTTTTTTGTAATCAGAAATCTAGAAATTGTCAGGGACATGATGTATAATCAGGGTAAAACAATATTGCTTATGTCTTATTTTTTTTAAAAAAAGATTTTATTTAACAATATTGCTTATGTCTTAAATCTTTGACTTACTTAAGAAATGCAATGATAGTGTAAGGACTTTTTGAAATGTAGATGCCTCCAATCAGCTCCCACATAATTGGCTCTATTCCTTACTGTCCATTACTCAACACACTCAGAGCATGCAGAGTTTTTAGGTTGGTATCAAGCTTTGTGACAGTCCAAAGAATCTTGCTTTCATGGAAGTTATCAGAAATGCCATACTTCTTTAAAAGTAAGCCTGGAAATGTTCCTACTTTATACATCTTTGCATCTAATTTATATTGTAGACGACACAATCTAACAACAAGCCCCCAAGAAGTTCTCTGCTTTCATGCCTCCCTATGGGAAGAGGTCTACCTAAGAGACATGGGTGTTTTTAAGAGATAACACCATCATAGTTCAATCTCTTTAGCGTAAGTTGTCCATTTCTGTGCTACCATATCATTCCTCAGGGGAACAACAGTCCTGGCTACCACAACTGATGTGACATTGCAGGCACAGAGAAAAGAGAGAGAGGCAGAAAAAGATAGGGAAGCAAGTGGCACAGAAAGAGCCTTTTATCTAATTGTGACATATGTAAACTAGTACTTGGGGAAAAATGTTTCATAGTAATTCATTGGATATTCATTGTTTGAAAGTCCCACATTTTCACCCAATTCAGTTCTGTGTATTTTATTTTTTAATTTTAGTCTTGAAGCAATATTGAAGTGTGTCAATATGTCTTCCAGAAGTATAGAGATTATATTGAAACTATGCTTTTGTCTATTTTGTAGAATATACATTCAAAAAACACTGGTACACTGGTCATTCTAGGAATCTCTCTGAGAAATCTGTTTACATGATAAAATAATTATAAGAAAAATCTATTAAGAAGAATTACAATTTCATGCCTAGTGTTATTAATCATCTGCTCTATATAAACCATAACACTGGAAATGTGCAAAATCAGCAAACAGAACACCAGATCTCTTCCTATTCTTGAGGCTCCTTCAAACATTCCCACAGTGTTCTTTGCCAGCCAAAGAAATGGTTGAGCTAGAAGGGTAAGTTTAGTGTCCAAACTTGGGGGAAATAGCAACTAAAGTCATCAGGCTGGTCTCCAAAGACAAAGCTGCGATACCTAGTGGCACAAAGACCATGTTTCCATTTTGGGTGGACAACAGCAGACCCTTGGAAACGGTGTCTAACAAAGATCAAGGTGAAAGTGTAGATCCAGGATGATTGAATGAGATGTGCATGGTAGGAAAACAACTTTAAAAAATAACTGGGGACAATGAAATGGAACTGGTAAGTCATCTATTGTGGCTTTAAGGAAGTGAAAGAATTGAAAAAAAAAAAACTTGCATTAGATATCTAAATGTTGGCAGGAGCAAAAACTAGATAGTGAAGGTGGTAGATGGTGAAAAATGTAATTTTCTAAATGAACTTGGAATGCCACAAAAAGGCCTTTCTGTGCTACTGCAGTATATTTTATTCCAAATGTTTAAAGTAGGAGTTTCAAACCCAAAGCCCAGTGGGGGCCAGGTGAGGATGTAAATAAGAGATACGGTCTGTACGTATGAGGAAAAGGAACTGTGGAGAATGTAGTGTGCAAGAAGGATGCTTCCTTCAACTGAAGGCCAGTCACTACTTGGCTGCAGACTGTTACTATGTGAAAACATCGTCCTGATCTGATTTGTAAGAGAAGCTGGAAAGCAGGAATGGGAACGAAATTTCTTGATATTTAAAACCGTTGGTTGTGGGCCACAGTTTGTAACTTCTGACTTAAAGATAGAAAAGACATTTCTGAATGACATTTTAACCATTTCTTTTAAAAAAGGTAACCGGTATGGGAGAGTGTCCATAATCTATTGCTGAATGAAAAAACTCAGTTGCAATTCAAAATATATCAAATCGTTCCATCTCGCAAAAACCTGCTTTTGCAATTATGGGAGATGCGGAACAAGTTATTTACAGAAGTTTGGCAGTGGATAGTGGCTACATAGATGTGCGTTGTTTTTTTCCCTCAACATGTATCACTTGTGATTACCAAATTTCATTGATTCTAAGATATATTTTTTCTACATTTCTCAAAATTAAGACTACTCTCATAATTCACAATAGCACATAAAAGAGTGGTGCATTATATAATCAATAAATCCTACATTCAATGAAATACAACTTAAAAAGTCAAAAGTGGGGATCCCTGGGTGGCGCAGCGGTTTGGCACCTGCCTTTGGCCCAGGGCGCGATCCTGGAGACCCGGGATCGAGTCCCACGTCTGGCTCCCGGAGCATGGAGCCTGCTTCTCCCTCTGCCTATGTCTCTGCCTCTCTCTCTCTCTGTGACTATAATAAATAAATAAAAAATTAAAAAAAAAAGAGAGAACTTAAAAAAAAAAGTCAAAAGCAAAAATCTAAAGAAGAAAATCCATTATTTAAATTTGACACTGATGCCTGAAGAAAATAATCTGGTAGTTACATCTCTTTTCTTTTTTTCTTAAGATTTTATTTGTTTATTTATTTGAGGGAAAGAAAATAGGGGGAGGAACAGAGGGAGAGGGACAAGCAGACTCTGCACTGAGTGCAGAGCCTGATGTGAGGCTTGATCCCAGGACCCTGATATCATGACCTGAGCCAAAATCAAGAGTCAGAGGCCTAACTGACTGAGCTACCCAGGTGCTCCTGGTAGTTACAGCACTGAGGGGGGCACCTGACAGGATGAGCACTGGGTGTTATACTTTATGTTGACAAATCAAACTCAATAAAAGAATATACAAAAGAAAAATATTCAGTAGGAACTAAAAATTCAGTTACCTTTTTCTCTGACTATTCAAGTACCAAATTTCTTTATGCATTGAGTTATTTTGCTTTTTATTTTAATGTTTAAGGTGTTGAGCATCAAAACCCAAATCTTTAGGTGATGCACACAATCTGAGGAGCAGATTTTGGTTTATGTAAAAATTCTTGCTTCTAAAGAGAGTTATGGTCCAAACTATTAAAGACAAATTGTCAGAACCTGTAATTGCCCCAGAAAGCAAAAAAGATCTTTATTGCAGGTTTCAGATCAGAGGTATAATGTACTCCATATGGCTAGCCACATTATGGAGCTGGGCAGTTCCACTCAGCACCAGTTGAAGCATCCACAAGGTCTAGGGTCTGTCATACTGTTAGATTAAATTATGAATAATTCCTGGGAAATACTTAATGAATAATTTCTTTCCCCCGTCATATGTGCCATTATGGTGTGGACCCTAAAGAAATTTCTAATAAAAGTATATTACATTCTCTTTTCTTCATTAGTAACTACAATATGTATGCCATTGATGTCAGGGGAGTTCAGTATAAATTTGCAATCAGGTATATTGTGCAAGGTACCACAACAGCCAATATTAAAATACAACACACCCGGATCTAGTGATATGATGTATTTTTTTATGCTATAGACCATGAAATTATAGAATCTCCCATAGTTCTGACATATTATTTCTCCTCCTAAATCATTATAATCACCAGACCCATCTCATGCCTCAGTCTCTAAATGATAATGGAAGCAGAAGCACAGTATAATCAAGGAAGCTCTCAAGATTCATTTTCAGAAAAATATGATGCTCACCCTCACTAAGTAGAATTCTTCATTAATTAATAGTGTCGTTGATGGCATTATGTTACCCACCACCAAGTTTCTGAAAATCTTACTTTATGGCACCATAAAAATCAGAATCTGTGGAAAGTATTATATGAATAAATAGTCATATTATAGTCAAACAGGAAGAATGGTCTGAAGAGACTCTTTAAAAATTCCTCAATCATCCCTGTTCTCAGGAAATGATTCTTTCTCCTATGAACTGAGTGCATGGACTGAATTTTGTCCTCCAAACCACCAAAGGTTGCCATGGACAGGCTTAAGGGAGAGATACCTATGCTAGACTCCATAAAAGGTGGATCATATGGACTTTACCCTCCTTGTCCCTTGCATTCCCAACATGACCACCTGAGTCCAGACTCTTATGAGCTCGCTTCCTGTCTGTGGCTTGGATATCAATGAAACAAACTCACATAATGCTTCTAGAATTCACCATACAGCAAGGATAAGACTCAAATGTGTAGAAGAGTGGGACCTGGCCATAGCTGGCATATAATAAAAATGTGTACTAAATAGATTTTTAGACCTTCTAAATCTAATGTATGCTCATTTGTGTGAAAGAGACAAAGAAAAGAAAGCATAAGTCCTGTTGATTGTTGTTCTAGCCTATAATCTCTTCCTCCATTACAGGCACAATTTCCAACCATGTGTAAAGTTGTGACTCTGTGAATATATATACACTTCATTCTATAGTCTGTTTGCATCTTCTTAACAAATGAGATATCTAAGTATAGAGATGTTTCATTAACTGCAATGTTTTCATTAACTGCAATGTGTCTATATTATTTATCTAACCCTCTAATTATGGTCATAAAAATTGATCCCAGTGATACACTATAGCAATCAACCTTCTATTAAACAACTTGTACATTACAAAGTATTTGAGCCTTTGTTGGAAATATCAGTTTACTCCCATTTTCATCCCATCTTTATCAGTCTTCCTCTCTCTCCTAAATATATAAATTTTATATATCTTTGATGAAGTGTTTTCTTGATTGCACAGAGTCATTAGCCCTGAGTTTTGGTTCAGAATTAGACACACATCTATGTCACTGAACCCAGATCTGCTATTTACTACCTGTGTGGCCAAACCTCCTTAAGCCTTGATATTCCAAACATCATCATATTGGGGGAAGATTAGAGAATAAAATATCCAGAAAAAAAATTAGTACAGTGCCTGGCACATAGAAATTCTCTACATTGAAGAGGTTGACATTGTTGATGTAACTTCTATTACAAAATGGCTTGTTAGGTGACCTACAAATACTGTCATACAGCAATAGTCTAAAATAAAGTAATTCCCTCATCAAATAGGAATTAACCCTCCTGTCAGCTGATAGAACCAAAGGATAATATACAACTAGCTGAATCCACATGATAATACTCCATGCTAGGAGACTGTAATCACTACTACTATGAAATGAGTACGTTTAAGGTAATTTCCCCCCTATTTTTTATTTTTATTCTAATTTACAGGGCAGGAAACTGAGGGTCACTGCAGTTTTTAATCCATGTCTGTCTGACTTTGAAATCACTGCTCTCAATCAAAATAGTAACCTGTTTTCTACTCTGTTAGTTTCGAAAAAAGAACACTATATGAAAATGTGAAAATATTGCAAATACTATATTCATAAAAAGTGAAGTGGTTATCGTGTTTTTAAATAACTTTATTGAGCTGTAGCTCACACACCACATAATGCATTCATTTGATTATTATTTTTTAACAAAATTTCCTGTTGAACACGTTAGTAACTTCATAGTAATACTTGTTCCTGAATAAATTTATTAACAGCCTACTATGTGGCAGGTGCTGCTCTGGACCCTGGAATAAGGATTAGAGTTATAAATCAGGGATCCTCAACCTTAGTGCTATTAACATTCTGGGCTAGAGAGTTCTTTGTTGTGGGGACTGTCCTGCAGATCATAGGATGTTGAGTATCTTCCCTGGCCTCCAACTGCTAGATGCCAGTAGTCCCTTTTCCCCTAGTTGTCACAACCAACAGTATCTCCAGATATCTCCAAATGTCCTCTGAAGGATAAAATCATCCTGTTGAGAAGCATTGCTCCAAACCATATAATCAAGCTCCATATAGGCTCAGGGTGGCTTAATTATGATCACACTGTCCATAACTGGCTTTGATTTAAACTTACATATACATGCTTACACACACACACACACACACACACACACATATGTGAGCATAGGTATATATATATATATATATATATGTATGTAAGCATATATGTGTGAGCATAGGTGAGCATACTACCCAATTGTAGTCTGGCATCAGTCTATGACTTCTTGAATATTTGTTGACTGAAATGGCATTTCGGTTTTATAGTCAGTTCTTAATCAAGTGGTTCAAATCACTACTTTATTGCACAATTCAAGGTATATGTAGTATGCAACATATGAAAACTCATAATAATCGCAGAAGTCAAAAAATTAAAATTTATAATTTGTATAATTTGTGCTGTATACATACCACTGAGTTTATTTATCAACTTACATTTTAAATATATGTATCAGAATGTGTCTGTAGAGATTTCCTACTCAGCATTCATGCAAAAGACACAACAAACCATTCAATAACTCAAAAAATAAAAGCCACTCTGTTGGGATAAATATTCTTGTCCATATGCTGGATGGCAATGATTGATGCCTGCCTGCTGGCATTGTTAAGACAGCTCAAAATTTAAGGCCATTGTGAGGCCCCTGCCATGTCATTCGTAGTTCTAAATTCCTGAACGGACGCCATGACACTTGTGTAGCTGTGCCGTCTGTCTTCAGAACACTCTACTTCCTTTGTTGCTCACAATTGTGCCCTGTTTTCTCTTCCATCTGTAGTCAAAGAAGTAGAATATGGACAGAAATGGCGGCTACATCCTCTTTAACACAAGACAGAATGACAAAAGCCAAGAAGGTAAACTCCATTCAAAGCATGGCAAAGAAAAACTACGTTATTCATTATTGGCTGGTTAGAAAAGTTTCCGGTGGTACTTTACACAACTGTTTTGAGTACTTGGATTATCACACACCCAGTATGCAGGATTCCCATTTGACATACTTGATAATAATTCCTATCTGGAAATTGCACAAGAACTATAAATGAGACACCATTACCTAACAGCTACTTTCCTAAATGATTGCATTAGCAAGGTGTAAATCAATGAATGGTGATTAATGAGGTTACATTTCATTTGTGTTAATTCTGTGGTGCTCAATAAAATAAACTTTGGTTGCTCAGACCAGTTAAAAAAAAAAAGAAAGAAACAGAGCCATAAAACGATTTTTTCTTACTTTACTAACATTCTCTTTTATGATTTGTCTAGTTTTCTGTGGTTATTTTTGCAATAACAACCCAAAGAGGAAAAGAACAATGGTTTTTACAAGGGAGGAATGTGCAATATTGACATCCCACCATGATCCTTCATTGTAATCAAAGAGGCAAAGGTATAATAAGAAGAAAGCCTGGTTTTATTGAGTACTCCTTATGTGCCAGGCACTGTGCGAAGAGCTTGATGTGTATTGTGTCATTTAATTTTCATAATAGCCACATGAGACCATGTGAAAGGCACACCTCTGCATTAGTCATTAGAGAAAAGATAGGAAAATCATAAGACAATACTCCAACATATCAGAATGGATTAAAAAAAAGATAATGATAGCTATTGTTAATGTTAATGTAGAACAACTGGAACTCCCATGCACTGTTAGAGAGTAAACTGGGATAACCGTATTAGAAAGTTGTTTGGTCAGTCCACTAAAGTTGAATGGACACATACTCTATGACCCAGCAGTTCCATTACTAAGTATAGACTTAATGGAGATGTGCACATATATTTACTAAAGGCGTGTATAAGAACTTCTATGGCAAAATATTCAAAGTAGTCCAAACTAGAAAGTAAACAAAGACTTATCAATAATAGAATACATAAAGGGGAACAATGCAACAATGAACAAACTATAGCTACACGTAACAATAAGTATGATCTTTCCAAACATAATATAGAAAGAAAGCAGTTGGATTCAGAGGAGTCCATATTGTATGATTTTATACATATAAATTAAAAAGAAAGGTAACACTGATCAGTCAGGCTAGAAGTTATGACAGTGGTGAACCTTGGTGAGCTGCTATTGACCAAAACTTGTAAAATAATATTGACTAAAACAGGGTAGGTAAGACTTGCAAGATTACATGAATGTACCTAGATTTCGGTGTTTGCTTTATAAAAAGCTCATTGAGCTCTGTACTTATAATCTGTGTACTTTTCTGAATGTGTGATACCTCAATAAAGCAGTTTACAAAGACATTTAGAGAGATCAGGAATTATTGTTTTCCTTCATTTTATAGATGCAGATATGGAGGATTGATGAAGTTAAGGGACATGGCTTTTAGTTTTGCTCCTACCTGCACAGCTCATCACTTAAGGGCCTCTGATTATCCAGAGTTGAAAAAAATGGTTAGAATGAAGCACATTCACTAGGGGCTTTTCATGCTGTGTCTTGAGTTTTCCTGCTTGGTGAGATCTGAGGAAAAAAAAAACTTAACTCTAACTACAGTGACCACATATCACAAGTATGACAAGCCACTGTACTTTCTGTTGGTAAATGACATGTCCAATTTTGGGTAATGCATTTCCTTCCAGGTTTGATCCCAAGGAGAGAATTTCAAAGGTGAAGACGTATAAAAATAGGTATTGCTGAATGCCTTGGAATATGGAATAAAGAAGATAAGAACTGGAACAGTTTCTAGTGAAATCTCCATAATGGCACATAAGTAGCTGTTGAGAAAACTTCGGGAAAAAGAATTATATGATTTCACTCATATATGGAATATAAGAAACAGGACAGGAGATGATGGGAAAGGGAGAGAAAACTGAATGGGAAGAAATTAGAGCGGGGGAGACAAACCATGAGAGACTCTTAACTCTGGGAAACAAACTGAGGTTCCTGGAGGGAAGATAGGTGGGGGGCTGGAGTAACTGGGTGATGGGCATTAAGGAGGGCACATGATGTGATGAGCCCTGGGTATTATATGCAGCTAATTAACTATTGAACACTACATCTGAAACTAATGGTGAACTATATTTTGGTTAATTGAATTTAAATTTTAGGGGCACCTGGGTGGCTCAGCAGTTGAGCATCTGGCTTTGGCTCAGGGCATGATCTCAGGGTCCAAGTTTGAGTCCCACATCGGGCTTCCTGCCTGGAGCCTGCTTCTTCCTCTGCCTATGTCTCTGACTCTTTTTCTGTGTCCCTCAGAAATAAATAAATAAATCTTTTAAATTTAAGTTTCAAAAAAAGAAGAAGAAGAAGAAAGAAAGCTCCCAGAGAAGAATGCAGATAAAAGGAAGCAAATAAGGCAGTTTCCTCACCCGTACCAATAGAGGAAGCTGCTTTGGGCATTATAATGAAAACCAGGGTAATGAGTCTTCAATTGAATAATAAGGTAGTCAATGATCATGCTGTGCTATGCTATTTTTATGGAATACTTACTGGATAATTGTGTTCAGCTATAGTATGCATCAATGTGCAAATAAAATGCAAAATTTTGAGAACTTTCCTCCTGATTCCTATCTGAGACAGAACCCAAGAACCTGTTTTTAGTACTCTAGCTTAGATAGCTCTGAATGTGGCAATGATGCTTTGGGATACACTGGTTTAGTGAATGCCAAATGAAAGAAAATGCCTTCAGTGGGTCCTTCGGCTTATTTCAGGTCCTTGAGCTAAAGGGGCAAGAGCAAAATAGAATGGCAGAGAGAATTAATTCATTTCTCAAGCAACCCTTTTGCAGGTTAAATTTTAATCTAGTTTTAAATTGCTTTACAAATATGACTCTGATTAAAATATAAGAAAATCAAGAACAAAAGAAAGAATAAAATAAATCCCCAGTAATCCAAGGTATGCAAACCAAATTCATTTCTTAAGTACACTCTTACACACACATACACACAATTTCTTAAGCCCTCCAGGCTTTCTAAAAATTTTAGTATGATGGATATCCTGGAGTTAATTGAAGAAATAATTTAAAATGAGTGTTGATATATTCTGGGAGTTGAAAAAAAATGATAGTAACACTAGTAGCTTACAATTTCAAAGCATGATATAAGATTATACTTATTATATTCTATACATAAACTAGTAGAAAATATGTTTATTTTCCCTCAAGCTACTCCTTATGATTATTGCATGATTATTTCTATACACTAGAAAATTAGTATCTAATTTAATGTTTTATTTAACTTTCTCTTATATTATTCTTCTTTAAAAAAATAAGGTGTGAATTGTTTTAGAAAACTCTTCCTTTCCTGTCTAACATTACTTGAGAATATTGTGCATACATACAAGATATTTCAACCTGAGTTATTAGCATATTTCTTAATGACATCTTATACTACATAACCAGAGACTCTCCTATGGTTTTACAAATAATTTAGAGGAATGCCTAGAAACAGCTGTTCAATATATAAGAACAAGAACAGTATGACATATATTAAATTTTTAAAAATTTGCCTCATATGGTTTAGATTTTAAGGTCCCTAAAACTTTTCATCATGAGCTTCTGCTTCTGAATAGTATGCAGTAGCAAATGAATATTAGACAAATCTGGGTAAACTGCAAAGGTTGTATTTTTACAGGCATCAGAAAGCAACAAAAATCAGATTGGCTACCATGTAAGGGAGAGTGGAACCAGTAAGAATCAATAAGAGCTAAGTTGGTAAGTTGAGCAGTGTTTTCCCTGAAAGCATTTGTTAGACTGGGCATGAAGAATGAAATTCTAGTGTAAGCAGAAGGCCACCAGAGAAAGAAGCTGAGAAAGAAAAGTTTTTAGTGGTACAATGCAGCCAGAGTAATAAAATTTGGAGATTTGAGGGCTTTCAAACAGAAAGCCCATGAACTGATTAATCTCATACTGTGTGAAAGGCTAAAGGAATGAACCAAATGATTATGAAAGGCTGCATGAAAAAATTCCATAATCTTGAAGAGTCAAGAAACAAAGACTTTCTTTGCAGAAAAGGCCTGAGGAGAACCCTCAAAGGAGGGATGGATTAGCACAAAATTTTACAATTGTTGTTGCATGGGTACACTTACTGATTGTAGATGCAGCTGAAGCCAATATTTCAGAAAAGGACTCTTGAGAGACAAGAGGTGTATTAATTTTTTTATATTTGTGTGTGACTCACAAATAAGGTTGGAAGCTTAGGGACCTTAAGTGTGAAGCTGCATGAAGAGTCAAAAGCTAAGTTGAAAATTGTTGAAGGGCAGAACTGAATCTTCCACAAAGACAGCTTAGGTTTATAAAAGCTACAGCCCAGCCCCAACCCAGCTTGATCCCTGATTTTTTTTTAGCCAATCAGCCCCTCACAGGTTTTGCCAAAGCAAAAGATAGAAGAGACTTCTTTTGTAGAAGCTAACATTTGGAGTCTCTACAGGTTTTATACACAATGTCTTATAGTCAGTCAAAAATGATTATACACAAGAAGCAGAATGGCCATCAACAACCAAGAGCAAAAACAGACCATAGAAACAAACCCACAGATAATCCACATGCTGAAATAAGCCAACCAAATAGCTATGATTAACATGCTTACAGAGAGAAAATGATGGATAAAATCAAGGAAGGATGATTTCAAAAAGCATACTTGTACCTATAAAAATAATTCAAATGGACAGTTTAGTATAGAAAATACAATATGTGAATTTAGGATGTCAGTGAAAGACAGGTCAATAAAAGACATTCAAACTGGAACACAGCATGAAAAAAGGATGGAAAGAACAAAAAAGAGCCCAAGACATGTGAATTAGTCAACAGTACTATCATACATGAAAATGGGGTCCTAAAAGGAGAGAAGAAAGACAACAGAAATATTCCCAAATAAATAAAAGACATCAGTATAGATATTCGAAAAGCTTAGATAACCCTAAATAGACTTTTTGAAAACTCCAACAGATAGTGAGAATCAGAGGGGGGATGGACTGCACTCTATCCAGCTCTGTGTCTTGCAACATCATGGGGAAAATGTCATCAAGTATAGAAAAGACACTTACTAAATCTTTGTTGAAGTAATTACTCCTTGCCTAGCCTTCTACTAGCACCATTATTTTTTGCAAATATTTTTGTAGAACTTTCACAACACGATTAAACCTGCGAATCAATTACCTCCTAGAATTATGAAATGTTTTTATGAAAAGGGACTTGAGGAATCCCCTAGTTAATAGTTTTAAATTGAACTTTGTTGGTTCCCAGGGCTTTGATTTTGTTCCATTAAAGAGGGCCATGATGGGAAAGAAAGATACTGTGCATGAGGGCTCTGGGGCACCCATTCCAGCTTTATACGAAATTGCCCTGCTTTTATCTGTTTCACTGGTTTGAGCTCACATTTCATTTGAAAAAAGAAAATGTTCTTCAGATAAAAAAAAAAATGGTTGTGGAACCATGAATCTATTGCATACCCCCTCCCCTTTATATAACAGATAATATAATTGAGGCCTGGAGACACAATGTGACCTTCTCAAGGTTACTTTGCTAATTAATGGCAGAACAAGAACCAGACTAAATGTCTCCTGAATTCTGTTCACAGCCTTTTCTAATACATCACACTCCTTCTCTTCATCTAAGAATTTATGCAAAAAAGGGTACTTTTGCAACATAATCATTAAGAACAAGATACTTTCTACCCTATAATTTGAATATTTGTTCTGAACTCCTATAAAATCATTATTTTGCTTTTACTGCAAAACAGACATAATTTAATTTCATTGTTCCTTCCACTCTTTTTTCTCTACTTCTACAATCTCTGCTTCTTTCTAGTCTCCTTATCTCACACCTGCTTGAAGGATGTAGCCATAAGGTTGTATCATATAAATATAATTATGACCATCTTAGTTCATGGTAGTACTTCTTGATCTTAATTTTAGCTTCAAATCTAGCTCAAGACCCCTTAATTCTACACTTTTCCTGAATGGCATAGCAGGGTGGTCATTTGTTAGTTAAAACTTTCCTAGCGCTAAAAAAAAAAAAAAAAAAAAAATCTTAGCACTAAACATATTTTTTGTACTTGTCCTTATATTATCTTAAATTACCGCCTTTTCTTTAAAAACAAAAGTTGATTACATAGGCACAATAAATACTTGCACAAAATTCAAAATCTACAAAAGAATATACAGTGATAAACAAAATTATCATCCAATCCCTAACAAATTCATTTCTTCTGGGATAACAAATTTTTCTTGTGTATTTTAGTGATAATCTATGTATATGGTAGCATCTTATGTATGAATCTTCCTTTTTTATGCAAATGGGAGTCTACTATAACACTATTCTGTACCTTGCTATTTTCATTTAACAATATTCTTTTTTTAAGATTTATTTATTTGAGAACTAGAGAGCTCGAGCAGGAGGGGCAGAGGGAGAGAGAATCTCAGGCAGACTCCACGCTGACTGTGGAGCCTGACACAGGACACAGTCTTATGACTCTGGGATTATGAACTGAGCTGAAACCAAAAGTTGGATGTTCAACTGACTGTGCCACCCATGTGCCCCTTAACAATATTGTTAGATGTGACTCCTTATTTGTATTCACAGTGATGCTTCATTTTCCAAATGGCTGGAGAGTATTCCATTGTATGAATGTATTGAAGTACATTTATTGTATCCTCTACTGATGGATACTTGGGTTGTTTTCACTGTTTTCATATTATTAAGTAGTGCTGCAATGAATACTGTGTATTTTGCCCATAAGTGAGAATATCCTAGAAATAAAATTATTAGGATTATTGAATTTTGGGGATAGCTATTGCTAAATTGCACTACAATGATATTATAACAAATTCTACTTTGATCATTATAATGTTTATAACAATTTACACTCATACTCTTGCTAACAAGTTGGTTATAAAACTGTTCTTTTTTTTTTTTTTTTACCAATATGCTAGGTGAAATGATGTTTCATTACTTTGCATTCATCTTATGAAGACTGTAGATGAACATTTTTCCAAACATGTTAGTGACAGATGTATTCCTTTTTCTATTGTCCATTTTCCTATTATGTTATAGATTTTTTATAGATTTGTCAGAATATTATATCTGTTAAAAATTTGTTCTTTTCAGTTATGTGTGGGGAAAATACTTTCCAATTTGTTTTCTTTTGATATTTTTATGGCATTCTTTTGCTATGTGGATTTTTTATGCACATGTAACATTTATCATTTTTTAAATGGTTTCTGAGTTTTCCTGTCATATATAGAAAGGCTTTCCCCTTTCCTTTAGTGTATAATAGTAAAGTCATAAAAATATTTTAAAAGGTCTATGTTTTTATTTAGTGTGTTAATAATTTCATTTTCCAATTCAGAATTTATTTTGCTATAAGCTATGAGGTAGGGATACAGTTTATTTTTTCTGGACACTAAACATAATTTTAAGAAATTTTTTCTTCTTATTTTATCAAGACTTTTTATTAACTTGATAATTAGCCTTTTTTCTAAAAGTTGTAACTGAAGTCAGAGACCTATTTTTTAATAATTAGTGCAACATTGAGCGTTGTCTCTCAATACATGTTTATAAAACTGAAATGATACAGAGAACAGAGTACTCTAATGATGACTTGTATGAAATATTTGGATATTAGATCAATTTCACTTTATATTTTTCCTTTTTTTCAAGTTCAGATGAATAATTTAACTGATTCCATTTCTTTTTTCTTTCTAGCTAATGTTGGAACACCTATTTCATAAATAAATTGTATTCTCAAATGTGATCACTTTTATTTAAAACTGTTATTTTCTCCTCGGTATTATATATTTTAAACACTGAACATAAGTTATTGTCAATTACTTGTAAAAATTAGTCAAAAAATGGAAAGACAAAACAAATCACGTAACTTCCCTTAGAGAAATGTAAAAAACATTTTTCATTTCTGTGCTCATGTTACATCCTCAATATTCTCTCTGGTATTTATACTACAGAGTGGGGTTTGGAAACCACATTAAAAACAAACTTTATGCATTAGATGAGGAATAAAGAAATTGAAATAAGAATATGCTGTAATTAAAAAAAATAGCTACAGGAGTTAGAAAGAACCGCTAGTGACCATACGTTACGAAAGTCCCCGGACAAAAGACCCAACTCCCATCAATATTTTATGTATGTTTTATTTGCCTATTTATTCTGCAGTTCAATAAAAATTACATGTTGCTATGGAAACATGAAAAATCACAGATACCTGCTCTACTCAGAGGTATGGCATTTCACTTTCTTAATGAAACACACACATCATTGGGGCTTAAGCCTTGTATTTGGTCATAACTTTTGGAAAGTAAAATCTGTTATAGAATGATCAGTTAGTTATTTTTGGTATTTGTACTGATTTAGCCTAAGTGCTGGAAATACTACAGGAAAAAAAAAAACATACAAAAACCATACCTCTAGAACAAGGTAAGTAAAATCTCTGTCTTCACTTAAAGTATAAAGATTTGTTTTCATACTTTTAAAAATAGTATCTAGGTTAATGCTCACCTGTGGGTAACATGATTCTTTTTAGAAAAAGAAAGAGGATTTTTTTTTTCTAGGGGGGACCGGAAAGGTGACTTCAAGAAACGTAAAGCCCCCACCTTCTTGAGCAGACAGGTTTCCACTCTCCTGTGTTTTCAGAATCCATTCCAAGTGGATTAAAAATTCCACACCAAGATTTCCCGGTGCCCACCACTGGTGCAAACAGTACCTAGTGATGTCTGCACAAGTGTCAGAGAGGTGGAGAAATCCTTCAAATCTGTTAAATGTGGAATAAAGAGGAGAATAACTTGAATTAAATTCCTGTCCCCACTTGAAATAGACTCTGACTGTGCCTCTGTACCTGGCCCTGATTTTTGCATGAAAATATTCCTTTTGTCCCTATCTGGTGCTAGCCTTCAAAAAGGAACAGGGTTTAAAAAGCAGGAAATAATGTGAGATTTTAAGCAAACAGTTCAATATTCTTTTAGAATGCTCTCTGTATTCAAAAGCACTTTGATTTATATCTTTAGGAGTCTTTGAAACTGTACCTCTTTTAAAAGACCATCCCTGATTTGGGGTCTTTGTTCCTTTATGAGCTTTGTCCCCGATTTCTAATATAGAGACCCGAGAGGCATGTTGTTAAAGGAAGGAAAAATAATTTTTAAAAAGCCTGGCAAACTGTGTTAAATATGCTTTTGAAAATTAAGTTTAATATAAAGTTCAGTATAACCATCACCATTGAAGGTATTGTCTGTGCCAAATAACTCTTCCGATAAAAATATCCTTTGTTTTCCTGTAATGTAATTAAAAGTGAACCCAAAAGGGCAGCAATAAATCAAGGTGCACAAAAGCAGAAAAATATTATAATTAATATTTAACATAAGTTTTGATTGCTTTTAGAGTAAGTATTAAAAATATCAATTAGAATATATATTCAAAGTTTTCTTCCTTTCCCATTACACAGTGGAAGGGGCTATTTTTAATTCTGGATACTACAAACCAAATAATACATAGTCCCTAATTAAATAAAAGACGGCAATTGAATTGAGAGTTTCTGCTGATGTCATACATAATGAGAGCACAGCTCGAGGTATGAATGAATGGCAGCCGAACCCTGAGAATGAATTACAATGTTAGCATTCAATCAGGGACTAGGTATTGTTATTTGTAATAGATGTAAAATGATTATTATTATTTTTAAATACAGACAAAGGGAAGGAAATTTGAATTCAAAAATCTGAGACTAGGAGGCAAAAAGATTAGAAAGTATGTGATTAAAGTGGATATGCTGTATTGGAAAATGAAATGTACAAATTTACTAGGGAATAATTGCTTTATATATTATATATAGATAAATAGCTAGGTAGAACCATATCCATATCTATGTGGGGATAGATGTGTGTATAGAAACTCTAAATAGAATAAGACTTTCAGTTTGCAGGCATTTATTTTAAAATTTTAAAGAGGAATTTATGATATAATGAAAGGGTAAAGTGGTATACATTTAGCTGAGCTAAAATTCTGCATAAAATGCTCTAATTTACAGCTGCTATCAGAATATATCAGAGACTCTCTTTAAGAATCTTATTTTCAGAGGCACATTTTTAATATCCACATATGGTGAATTAAGTATGTAAATCCAATATGGCTAATTATTTATTGTTGTTGAGTATTGACAATATGCTTGACTCAGCATAAGGCATGGAAAATAATGTGTTTTTCATCCTAAGGGGTTTCAGACAAAAGGAGACAGTGACTTCCACCTCTTTCCTCTTTTTCTCCCTCCTGCTTCCTAACTCAGATCATCACGATAATATAAGTGCTCCAGAATGTCATTTCTAGTCTTCCACGTAATCCTTCCCCAAAGTTTTGCTGGTCATTCCTCCTGACTTATTGCCAGGTGGGAAAAATTTAGACTATATTCAATATAAGATGAGTTCAACTCTAGAACAGAAGTGTCTTGAAGCACCAAGACAGGCAGAGACACTGGAAGTTTCAAGGGAAACAAGTAGGAGTAGAGAGTTTCCAAAGAATTTCAGAAAATTAATAGATCAAGACACTGATTGCTAAAGATGAAAAAAAATAATACATAAAGGAATAATTTTATAGAAAAACTCCTTTAGTTCTGTAGAACCACAGCCCGATAGTTGCAATATTCATCAATTCAAAATACTACTAGGACAACAATTTGGCTTGCTAGTGTTATTTGTGAATAACACCTACCTAGAACATAGTCAGAACTAGAAAATAAGCAAAGTTTCCTGGTCTTCAAGGGCAAGGCAGATGCTAGAATTAGAACTATCTCACAATGACTCATTGACTCTATCCCACATCACAAACACAACTTTCTTAGAATACTAAGACTAATACTAACCATCACCAATAGGATTCCTGAAGACAGTTAAGTGTTTCTTTGGCCATTGCTTTCCTGTTCTCATATCATTTCTTTTAGAGTTGTGGTTGTGCTATGTCTATGTTGAAAGAGCATGAAATCTTAGTTCTACAAATATATATATTCTCAAAAGTCTTTGATGATGCCTCTCTGGTCATTTTGGTTATTAGAAACTTTCTTGGTTTCTGTACAGATGCCAATACCCAGTGGATGGAGTGGTTTTTGTTGGTTAGTCCTTATCTTGTGTATTTGGGGGCTTGTGGTGATATGTTGTCACTTTGTCTTATTGCAAATACTGTCCGTAGGGTTCTGGTTTGGCCATCGAGTTATTCCATTGCTTCTATGTGGATATTAAGGAACATCTAAAAATTATATTGCACTGCAGTTGTACCTTTCCAAAATCCTGTCCTAAATATTTTCAGTGCATTATTTCACTTAATTTTTTTACAACAAACTTAGAAATCAGTCTTAATGCCTCCGTTAAAAAAAAACCAAACAAACAGAAGACTCATAAGTGGTAAATACTTGCCTAAGATCAAATAGCTAATTGCTGAGGGAAAGCTTTTTGACCTCAAGTTGAACTTGCCAGTCCATGTATTTAGCCCCAATTCTGCACTGCAGTAATTTCATAGAGGACATAAATTTTTTTTCAAACTGGGACCTTTTATCTTCTAACAAAGATAAACTTTAAAAAGAAAGTTTCTGTGTACTATCCAAGTTGTAATAATCTTAGCCTATACAAAATAACACTATATGTATTATCATACATGCACATGATGTCTTTTCAGAACTTTTGTATAATCACTAAAGAAATTTCCAATGGATTATTTTTGAAAACTCCTGCATGAATGCTCTGTTTCCGGTAAATGGACTGCTTTCATCAAGCCTTTACTAAATACTAAGAATAGGTAGTATCATTTGTGGACAGAACACAAGACAAATGATCAGAATTCCTAGGTTTCATTCTTGATTCTGTCATCAGCATACTGTGTGGCCTCCTGAAAGCCCATTTAGTCATATGATTATAGACTCCTTCAACACTGACATTAATTCACTCCTGCAAAGTTAGTCTCTGGTATCTAATGTCCTTTGACATCATCTAGAGACAATAGTTGGAGCAAATACGATAAGAGGCACATAATGGATTATGTATTGATGACATAAAGGAGGCATGCATAATAAGGAGCAGAAAATAAATTCTAAGCAAGTATGACAATAAAGGGATTGTTCTATTCTCTTTAAAAATAGGGGGGAAAAGGCATTTTTGGTTTTCAAAATCCATTCAGACAAGAGTTTCATTAATAAACTAATTTCTCTGATTGTGTTGGTCAGTATCTGGGATGGATTTTTATACATGAGAAACTTCCATGGAAAATACCCTATTTTCAACTTCAAATTTGTGGCTCAGCTACAACAGTGCCAAAGAAAACCCAAGGTTACTTCGGAGGAATCAGTTGCAGATATTCATATATTTGGATACTTTCTCACTAAGAGCTGAATGTTGGATTAAGTGTTGAGGGCTAAACGTAAAACCAAAGGGGCAGTCAGAGAGCAGTGGGAATTCTTGTACATTCTGACTTCAAAGTCTTGCATTTTCATGGAGTTTCTCTGTGTATATGCAGTGAGAATTAAAAGGTAAATCCATGCTCTGGAATGTTTTCCTTCTTCCTCTTACTGTCAGAAACAAATTTAGAATTATTATGTAATTCTTTCATTACTAACATCTGTTTACACCAAGTTATATAGAATAAGGAAACACAGGAATCTCTCTTTTGGATTCTCTCAAAGCGGCTTAAAATCTTTGCCGCACTGGAGCATTTTCTATGTATATGGATACAGGGAGGAGAGATGGAGGAGGAGGAGAAAGTGAAGAGATGCAATGCCGTAGAGAAAACAAGAGTCCAGGAAGCATCTGGACTGTGCCCTTTAACTCAGTCTATATGGTTAAGTAACCATCCCTGCTATTTCTTCTACATTGTGAGCTGACATTCTAGAGAGAACTTCACCTAACAGGATGGAAATTCCAAAGTGTTTTTATTTTAAATATGTGAGAAAAAAAATAGTAATAGAATCACTTCACTTCATGAACAGGGCAAACTATGTTAATTCATTATAATTTGAGGCTAATTATGTGTGGATGACACTGTGTAGCAGTAATTATTTCAGATCCAAATCACAGTGTCTTCAAGCTATAAAACAAGTAGGGAGAATATAACCTATACTGAGATTTCTAAACGGTTCCTTCAGACAGTTCAGAGATCTTCGGAGATCACTTTTCAGTATCTAAAAGTTTAAATGCAAAAAAATAAATAGAAGTTTAGATGCTCTTGGGTACAAGTGTGATAGGGGATGTAAGGAGGTATAAGAGTCTCTACTGACCCCCTATCCTCACAAAAAAAAATCAGTCCCATTCTTCTGCACTCTGACATTTCTTCTGTTCATTGCACTCCTTATTCTCACTTTGAAAATACTTGCATCTTAACCACTCAGTTGTTGAAATTTTATATTTTCTGGCCAACTTCATGGATAAGTAAATCCCAACGTTAACTATGTAAACTCATTAAACCCAGAACCAACAAGAAAAGGGAGCAAGTAGAATGCATGAGCATGAGTCGTTAAGTTTTGATGCAAACAGGAAGATGAGTAGAGTTTTGAACAATGAATCTGCTTCCAAAGCAGCTAAAAGGGTATTTTGAAGTTTTATGGAGCTACATGCTAAACAGGGTAAAAAAATGATGCCACTGCCCTGATGATGTTGAAGGAGGAGGAGGAGAAGGAAGATTATGTAAAATAGGAAAGGAAGAGTAAAAACATCTTTCCTAGTACTGGTTGTTATTTGTAAAATCTAGTCTCCTCCACTAAAATTCTGATATAATATTTCTATAGACATAACAATCATAATAATAATATTTCTATGGACATCATTATTTTTATCTGTAAAGTGGCTGTTTTTCTATTGGGGCACTGGCCCTTATCCACACTGCCCTGATTTTGTAAGTATATCAGAGAGCCCAATGCACATAGAGTTGAGCACATGACCCAGGGTTGGATCAATCCTAGGGTATCTCATCTTTTTGGCTACAGTGGTTGACACGTGACTTACACAGGTAGAGAGCCCTGTGTAAGATTTAATACAGATATCAGGAGAGACAAGTTTCTCTTCCATTTGGATAACAAGCTATAAAGAACGAGTCTGAAATTATAATGTTGCCAGCAGCAACCTTCTTTCATGTGAGAGGATCTGGACCATCTGGCAAAATAGAAAAAAGCAAATATGAAAAAAAAATTCTAGCCACACTAATAGCTTGTAAGAGAGCCCTGACACCATCTCTGAACCTCTGAATCCAGCTCTTCCTGAAGCCAATTCAACATTTAACTTCTCAGTTGCATGAGGCAGTCACTTTCTCCTCCAACCATTTTAGTGTTTTTCTTTTTTTTGAGGAGGCTAGTTTGAGTTTGCCTTTTATTGTATGAATGAATAGAAAAGTTCTGACTTCTATAACTTTGAAGAGCAAAACTAATTTTTTTGCATTTGCATAGTTAAAAATCCAGATGATAGTAAGGCATAATCAATTAGGGTGGGTAAATTGACTTCATATCTACTAGAAATGACTGATTTGACTATATGCCAGTAACTGAAATGAAAGTAGCAAGTTTACCTAATGAAACGTTATGGGTTAAAAGTAATTCAACAAAAACAAAAATATACCTCAACGAAATATTTTCATGTAGGTTTAGATCACCAGTTGAGAAACTTTTTTCATAACAGGCCAGATAGGAAATATTTTTTGGCTTTGTAGGCCGTAGGATCTTTGTCACGACTAGTCAAATCTGCTGTTACAAGCATGAAAATAGCCATAAACAATACATGAAAAAGTAGCACAGCTGTGTTCCAATAAAACTTTATTTACAAAAACAAGTGAGGAGCTGGATTTGGCCCATGGGCTAGAGTTTGCCAACTTCTATTTAAAAGAGTAACTACATTTTTCTCAATTCACTTCACTGCGAGTTTCCTAGAATAGCTACATTCTACCAGGTAACATAGTTAGCCTCATAAAAGATTCAGAGCTGTGTATGGAAAAGTTCCTACCCGTAAGGACTTTGCAATATAATAGGAAAATAAGGTAAATGTATCCTTAAATTATCATTTAAACCAAATATCAATTGTCTTAAAAATAAAATAAAATCATATGGAAGCCCAGAGGTGAATAAGAAGTCTACTGAGACCATTTCTTCCCCCAATGGTCTTGAAGGATACTATTTACTCAGGATGACACTTAATCCCATGTTATTCTATGTTGCTATGTGACAGGGAGAAAAAAAAACATAATGATTGCACTCTTCTTCTCTTTCTTCGCCTTGAAAGGTAGATATTTTTGCTCTGCTCAGCAAAAGAGACATTTTGGCCAATGCCAAATTCAACCGATCTGAATTCAATGGTGGAAATTTGCAATTAAAGATGGGGAAAGATGACTGGTAGGAATACAGCTCTACAAAAGGAAGGACATGGAGATACATAAGGAAGAAATTCCCATTTCCTGCTCCAGATTCAGAACGAGATTATTGGCAAGAAATCATTATTCTAAAAAATATCTATCACATCTGAAGGTTTGGAGTCATTTTTCTGTTGCTTTTGAAAGCAATAACATTTAACAGAGGGCATGAAGATGTGAGGGAGAAGACCCAGATTAAATGGATGTTAAATATGCAAATGATATTGGAGGCTTTGAGTTAGAAGTATCTCTGGAAAGCACACATGGTATGAACTTTTTGTATACTGTTTTCTGCAAAATCCTCATACCCAAGACAGGCCATGAGCAGGTGGGTAGAGACATAAGAAGGAGGTTCTGTGGGTTGGACTCTGGGACTCTTACCCTCAGCTCAACCAGAGCTAATGGGTTTGTTTTTAACCTGTTTTATATACTAGGGTTCCAGATATGATGGTTGAAAAGAAGGCAGTAAGACTAGAAAAGGGAATGCTTTAGCACATTGAGTTGAACCAGAGGTTGAGTAAGAGCCGGGGCTATATCTCACAGTTTCCTTTTTCACTACCCAAGACTGCTCCTTCGTGTGCATTTTCAGATATGAAGGTGAGCTGCCTGATGGCATAAAGGGAATTAAATTGCATTCCAATGATCAGCACTGGATTCACATGTTATATTTAATACTGGAATCCCTGCTATGGGCAAGTAGAATTCCTGTGTGTTTGCTTAGAGCAAAGGGCTATTCACATATTTGTTAAATCAAATTGAAGGTGTTTGTGCCTCCATACCTCATAAATTAGATGTACAATTTTCTTGTCCTCTGAGATCAGTCTCCTTGGAACTGGGCTTCACCTTTGCCTCTTACATAACTGCTTCTGCCATTTCATCAAGAAATGCTGGCTATCTAAAAGGGGAACCATATTTTCCTCCTCCACTGTAGTGGTGAGTCTTAGGACAAATGGCTCCAAATGGATCTCGTCAGTCTCTGAGGACATTAGTGACTGTATCCTTTCACGCTATGGTTTGCTTTTCTCTCCTACCACATTGTCATTCTGGCTTGTAGAGTCCATTCAAGAATCCTATTGAGGTTTATATTCACTGGTGCATTTACCAGATAAAATTTCTTCATTTATGTGAGTTTCTGATTACCTTACACTGAAAATTTCTACTTGAAAATTTCTGAGTGATTTTTGGTAACATTCTCGGGTTTAAGGGAAGTGAAAGAAGTCTACTTAATTTATTTCTCTGGTTGGTGAGTCACATGCGTTCTTACTCTGCATCATCACAGAGAAATAAGATGAGATTTCCTGATCTCATCAACAAGAATGCTGCAACAGATATACTGAAAAAGGTGGGTCATGGAAGGATAGTATTGATAAAAAGACTGCAGAATGAGAAGTGATTAGTTTGGGCTGTCCACAAGTTCTTACTCATAAGACACATACTATAGATTAAAATCTTGAGGTTCAGTTCTTACTGGAGTATTTTATTTGCTGTTCCATTAAACAGCTGTCCTCTGACATGCTCACCAAACCCAAACCAAAATTACCCGGTAATCTGTTTAGATTTGATGCACAACAACTAATTTGAGAGGCTGAGGGGGTTCCAGACCCCCTCAAGAGCCAGAAAAGACTCAGATCCTACCCATCTCTCTTCAAACTTGGCAAAAAGTACCAAAAGGCGTAGGAAGGTAGTTCTATGACAAAATGTTCTATAGGTATTAGAAAAAACAAAGTCTACAGAAATGAAGAGCTTTGTGTTAGCCTCCATAAAATGAACAACCTTGAAGGAGAGACCACTACCCTGAAGACTGAAGGCAGGAATGAATACTATCATGAAATCAATAATGGAATACCATTTGCTCTATTTTTTTTAAATGTCAGCTTTTGGATCAATGAACAAATTTTAACAAGCATTTATTTCACTTTAAGTTTCATATATTTTGTATAACTCTTCTGAAAGTTCTGTGTGAATGTATTAACCATAGAACATTTACTGAATTAAACACAGATTAGGAATGTCACAAATTTTTTTAAGTCTAAGAATTAAATATGTATACTTAATGACTTTCATAGGTGCTCTTTCTTATCTAAAAATAGGGTAACATATTTTAAGAACAAAATTCTTTCACCAACAGTCATTTGTAGTTATAACATTAAAACATTCAAATTACAGCTAGAAACATACAAGTTTTAAAATTTCACTGAAAGACAAATTATTTTAAATAATTTTTTACATAAATATTTAGTGGTTGGATAAAGGCTAAAGTATCAGAAGCCAAGGGGAAGGAAACTTTAACAGTTATAGAGGTAACAATAGGCTCAAAATATAAAAAGGACCAATTCAGCTGGTTTAAAAAAAGAAAAGAAAGCACAATAGCACACCAGTAAATTCACCTATTATATAATTACAGGTTTTGTATACAAGTGCAGACAAGCAGACAGAATAAAAACCTCCTCTAGGAAATCCAAAAAACTTGGCAGGTCTGGCCAGGTGGGATGCGATGCTGGTACCAACAACAAAAAGAAACAGACTGTGACTAGGGTTTGGCCTAAGTCTGAATTTGGCTTCTTTTTGCTAAACAGCAGTTTGCGGCAAAACTCTGGGAAACAAAGGGAAAATGGAAAGTGCTAGAGAATTAAGGCATAGAGCTCAGGTAACTAAAAAAAGATGTTGTCAGTCACAGGCTTTGCCAGCCAATGTTTTTGCCTTCATTTATGAGAACAACTCACTTGAGATCTTTCAAGAACTTCAGAAGACGGGAATTTTATAAACAAAGCTCTTTATCAAAAGGCAAAGGAGGAGACAAATAAAACTGTTTTTAGAAAGTGGAACTGTGGTGATTATGTACCATTCAGAGATGTGCTTTATACTCAAAAAAAAAAAAAAATCTCTGTTTTGACTGTGGTCCTGGGAACTGATGAACCCAGACTTTAGAAATGTATGAGCAATTTATTTCCTTTTTTAGCATGCTTATCTTTTCCCAATTGCTTGCCACACTATGTTTACTTGTCATGCAGGAAACTCAAAATATAATCCAGCAATTCCACATCTAGTTATATATTCAAATCACTGAAAGCAGAGACATCAAGAGATCTCTGTACACCCACATTCATAGCAGCACTGTTGGCAACAGGCAAAGAGTGGAAGCCACCCAAGTGTCTAGCGATGGGTGAATGGATAAATAAAATGTGGTCTCATCTTCAATGGAATCCTCAGTGGGAAATTAGCCTTTAAAAGGAACAGAATTTCTGACACACACTACAACATGGACGAATCTTGAAGACATGACACCACTGAAATAAACCAGTCGCAAAAGGACAAGTATTATACAATTCTTCTTTTGTGAGACTCCTAGAGCAGTCAAGTTCATACAGATAGAAACTAGAACCGAGGACCCAGAGGCTGGGGAAGAGGAAGAGGACACTGGGAAGTACAGTGGGGAGAATTTCTATTCTGTAAGACGAAAACTTTGCAGATAGATGATGGTGATGGTTGGAGAACAATGTAAATGCATTTAACTGTCACTGAACTGTACATTTATAAATGGCTAAGATGGGAACTTTTAGGTTAGGTACATTTCACTATAATTATTTATTTATTAAAGATTTTATTTATTTATATGACAGAGAGATAGCATCAGAGGGCACAAGCAAGGGGAGAGGCAGAGGGAGAGAAGCAGTCTCCTCTGAGCAGCGAGCCTGACTTGGGGCCCAAACCCAGGCCCCTGGGATCATGACCTGAACCAAAGGCAGATGCTTAATTGACTGAGCCACTCAGGCACCCCTATAATTTTTTTTAAATCAAGAATTTGAAGGCATGGAGGGAGGAGGTCAATGAGTAACGATGGCTCTGCCACTGAAGAAGGTCTCCCAACTACCAGCCAGAGGGGGCTTACAAATGGCAGCAGATACCGTTAGTGCCTTGCCTATGGTCCTTTAGCCACTTGTCATTTGTTCACATGTCAATCTGAATTCCAGTTGCCAGCCCCAGCACCCTTTGCCTGATGGATTTCATTAGCTGCCAGAGCCTGCTTTTCCTGGGTAAGCAGCAGGCCAGAAGTGCCAGGAAATTAAAGCCCCTTGGGAACAGACCCCAATCAATGGCTGATGGGAACCTGTGTACAAATACCCCAGCTCCCTCACCCTCCCCGACTGGGATGGATAACAGTGAGACAAGTGTTTTACCCCATTTCCAAAATTTCCCAGCAGAACTGCACTCCCTTTTCTGTCAGAACTTGCTTAATGCACTTTTATTGGGTTTTTCGCCTTTCTGAGAAGGTTAGTTTTATGTGTCATGTTGATGACTAGGCCACAGTAGTACCCAGATATTTGGTCAAATATTTTTCTAGGGGCAGCCCGGGTGGCTCAGTGGTTTAGCGCCACCTTCAGCCCAGGGCGTGATCCTGGAGACTCAGGATCGAGTCCCACGTCGGGCTCCCTGCATGGAGCCTGCTTCTCTCTCTGCTTGTCTCTGCCTCTCTCTCTCTCTCTCTGTTTCTCATGAATAATTAAATAAAATCTTTGAAAATAAAATAAATTTTTAAAAGTATTTTTCTAAATGTTTCTGTGAAAATATTATTTAGACAAGATTAGCATTTATTTTTTAATTTTTTTTAAAAAGATTTATTTATTTGAGAGAGAGAGAGAGCAGGGAGAGGGGAAGCAGACTCCCTGTTGAGCACAGAGCCTGACTCAAGCTCCTTGTTAGGACGCTGAGATCATGACCTGAGACAAAAAAAAAGAGTCAGATACTTAACTAATTGAGCTACCCAGGTGCCCAGACAAAATTAGCGTTTAAATCAGCAAAATGAGTAAAGTGGATTATTCTTCATACTGTGAGTGGGCCTCATCTCATCAGTTGAAGGTCTTAATGGAAGATGATTCCTCTCCCCCCAAAGAAGAGAAAATTCTGCTAGCAGACTGCCTTCAGAGTTGACATGCAAGATCAGCTCTTCCCTGGGTCTCCAGCCTGATGGCTGTGCAGGGTTTGGACTTGCACTTCCACAGCTATGTGAGCTGGTTCCTTAAAATACACCAATCTCCCTCTTTTTCCTTCTATATTTTCATCCTATTATTTATGTTTATCTGGAGAATACTAATGTACTTTCCACTTCCACACCAGTGTTGCCTGGGAAACACTTGACGACTTAACGGTATTGCACTTGAATCCTTGACTTAAAGATGTGGTTCTTAGGGTACCTGAGTGGCTCAGTGGTTGAGTGTGTCTGCCTTTGGCCCAGGCTGTGTTTCCTGGGGTCCTGGGATCGAGTCCCCGCATTGGGCTCCCTGCGGGGAGCCTGCTTCTCTCTGTGCATCTCACATGAATAAATAAATAAAATATTTTTAAAAAGATGTGGTTCTCAAGAGTTTTCCCACAACATAGACTTACCCAGCTCAAAGTGTCCAAAAGCGCCAAGGTTGAGAACCCCTGATTTAGAGTGAGCTTCTGGGGAAACCCAAATGAAGGCAGAGGCTAAAATGAAAAAGGTAGATGTTGCTGAATTAGGGGATGTTCTAGAATTGAAGTTGTTAAAATTCTGCACAACAAAGAAATTAAAATACTTGCATGAGGAGTGCAAGGCTATTAGAAAACCAAGTTTATTTTGCCAACCTGAGGGTGCCTCTTCCCTTTAAACTGGCTGGGCCTCAAAATGAAAAAAAAAAAAAACAAAACCCTGGGAGCTCTGTGTCTCTGTGGTCAATCCTCACACATGAAAATAGGCATGAAAGGAGGGCCTTGGGAGGATGGTTGACGGTAGACAGACCTTCTTCCTGGGCATTCTAGTGCTGTGCTGATGTGCTAAGTGACTTGTGCCGGGCTCCAGCCTTGTAGAGCATGGAATTCAAATTCATGTCTCAGCAAAAAAGACCAATTATTTAACATCACTGAGCTTTGGGAAGGTCCTCGAAAGGTCACCCTTGCCAAGGTTGCATCTGCGAATTCCCCGGGCCTCATGTACGGGATTTCCGGCTTTGTGAAAAACATGATTGGTTGTCATCTGTGTTCGCTCATTTTCTTTCATTGGAACTAAGTTCTTTCTTGGCCACATTAAGAAGTGAGCCTGTCAACACTTCCATATGCTCTCCAGGAAGAACGGTCACTCCCTCTCAATCGGCCTTGCCAGAAAATTTCTTTTCAGTGTTACCTGTCAAGTCTCTTGTTTCTCCTGGGAGATGCTATTTTCCTCAGTCATCTGGATTGTTCGAGTTCTCTGGGAGTGTGACTTTAACAGGCACTACAGGGTGTTGCAGTATCAGTTCCTCACTATCTGTGTGTTGTTCATTTTCAGACAATCAATTGCAGAGCTTGCCTTGGCGTCTTTGATAATGGGGTTGGATCCAGGGCAGAAAAGCGGGGCCAGCAGTTGGTGAGAAAAAAAGTGAGAGTCAAAGAGAAGCCTCCAAGAAAACGTTTCTGGCTGCTTTGCTAATGCTTGGATTGATTTGATGCAGAGATATTCTTGGAGAGTTTTGATTATTAATGTGCCTAATTCTACGGCTTCCATGTAGGAAGTGGGTTCTTCTATAAAGTGGGATCCCAATGAGGAATTCTCAGCGTGAGATCCACGGCAAGTCCGGCCTCTTGCCTCACACAATATGTTGACCAGAACGTCCATGATTAAAGCTTCAATTCTGCCACTGAAAACGCCAGACAGTCTTCTGGAGCTGTAACAATAGCTTCTGTGCCACCTGATTCTATTCCAACATGAGAATAGCACAGAAGAATATCAGAACCTGTAGTTTTATAGACACAATTTGAAAAAAATACATGAGAAGGAAACAGTCAAACATTATATTTAGCTTTGAAAACTGTGAGCTGAGACCCTTGTGTACTGAAAACCTATTGGTTTGAATTCTAATTTTATCTGTGCTAGGAGTTATAATCTTGGAAGAGTTACTTAATTCTGCTAGGCCTTATTTTCCTCAACTGTAAAATTAGGGAGTGGGCAGGATCTGGTCCAAGGATCTTCCCCACTCAGGCTTTCTCTGAGTCTCAGCAAAGGTGGGCAAACCAAACTTCATATCATAAAGATTTCATAGCATCAGTTATCCTATTCCCCACTCAATCAATGGCAAAAACACTGCTGATAGAAACCCTCTCCGTCCCAAAATGGAGGAGACAATTTTGCACATGTGAGGTTGATTTGGGATTGAATCAATGAATACCTTGTGAAGAAAACATTAAAGAAACAGTTTCTTTAAGCCAGTAAAATATGCTTCAGTCTATGAAGAAATGATTAGCATGACTATGTGAGAAGGCGAGGATTTTGAGGAGGTACTCTCTCTCATCACGTGTTCTATCATTTACTGTGAGGAGCATTGCATAATGACTTATGTGGAGATCCAGGGATTGAACAGTATTGTTCATGGACACAAACTGTTACATGTGAAAATCATAAGTTGGTCATTGTCTTAGGACTCTCCCTATTGCAGACCCTGGGACAAAGATTTTGGGCAGGTGGCTTATTGAGGTGGTGATAGTAGAAAGCAGAAGAGGTGGGATTGGAAAAGTGAGACGAGGAAGAGAGAGAAGCCAAGAGAGAACATGAATAAGCAGGTGGCTCCAGTAGGAAACCATTGCTCAGTCACACTGGCACTATTCTGAGCCACTGCATAAGAATTATGGTCATAACTGACTCACCGAAGGGCAGGAAGTATTGGGCATTTATCTACTCACTCTCATTTCCCTTTTGGCTGAAGGCTGTTCTGGGGGACATTGACTGCCTGCAATCCTGCTGCCTTATTCTACCTGCCACCCTCTCACATCTTCAGAGAGAGCAAAATGGAGACAGCCTCAGCACACTCTGCTTCTGGGACATGTGCACATAGAGATAACTGCCCACGTTAGCTGCCTGGAAGTCAGCTGGGTCACTGGACGTGGCACGGTGCATCACAGTGCCACATTTATTTTAATCGCAGACAGCATATTTACATCTTAAGTCAGCTAACAGGAGTGAAGAACATGTGCTAAAACTTTTTAAAATTTATAATGATAGTTAACATGGAGACTTGAAAAAAAATGACCTATAATAGCCAAGTTAGAACTATGTTTCAATGATGGGGCTTGGAGAAGAGGGTAGAAGCAGCCCATGGGGATAGCCCATGGACAATGTGGCCGATAGTTGAGCACGTGAGCTCAGGCTTCTGTACTCCCTTTTCATGTCATGACGGCACCAACATCGAGAGCCAGAGAAGCATGAGCCAGCACTGAGCAACTGATTGCTTACCCTTTCACGTTGTCCTTCTATATATATATTTTTCCCCCCTCTGGGTTTAAAAAAACTTGGGCAGAGGGACAATAAACATAACTTAGAAAAGATATAAGCTCTATTCTTTGTACACCTTTCTTTAGCCATGGGCAATCCTATCTCTGAAGAGCATACTTAAGAAGTCTTGATTTGGGCTTTGCTACTTCGACTCTGCAAACTTCCCAAAGAAAGCAGAGGGGTGCATTTTATTGAGTTGAATATAAAAAGAATACTCTTAACTTCATTGGCTAATCATGGCCCTTTTGATTTAAGGATCAGAGTCCTCACTCAAGCTCAGATAAGCAAAGGGGGATTTATTTTAATGATAGAATACAGATACGTGTAGACTCAAAGAAAGCACATTTGGGCTTCACCAGGGCTGAAATCAGAAGCTAGAAATTCAGCATTGAAATCTCTCTTCACTTAGTAGCGGCTGTGCTGTTCTCTCCGTCTCTCTCTGACACATAGCTCCCCTCTCCCCTTTATCCCCCAATTTCTTCCACAGACTTTTTTCTTAGGACCTCAAAAAACCCCTCTTTATAAGCTTTCAGTTCTAGTAACCATTTTCAATCAAGAATTTCCTGTTTCTCTAACACCAAATTTCTAAGAGAGGAGTCCAACGGATTCATTCCAATTCACACTAGACCAGACAAGTCATCAATTATTAGAAACTATACAGATGGGTCAAGCTCCCATCTTTTGTTCAATCAGCTGTTGCTGATTGAGCCAGGGTCACAGAGACCACACATACCCCATTCCTTCTAGCTTCCTGTGTTTCCAAATAAAGTTTTGTTGAAACACACTCACACCCATTTGTTGATGTATTGTAAGGTTTCAATGGCAGAACTGAGTATTTGGAACAGAGATCTTATGTCCAAATAAAGCCTAAAACATTTACTATTGGCTATAGCCTGAACTGAGTCCATCCTCCCCCCAGATTTATATGTTGTGGCCTTAGCCGCCAGTGTGATGGTCTTTGGAGGTGAGGCCTTTGGGATGTAATTAGGTTTATATGAGGTGCTAAAAGTGGGATCCTCACAATGGGATTAGTGTCCTTATAGGAAGAGCAAGAGCGAGAGTGAGAGTGAGAGGGAGAGAGAGCTATCTCCACATGCACGCACCAAGGAAAGATAATGTGAACACAAAGCAAGAAGGCATTCATATGCAAGCCAGAAAGGATGCCCTTATGAGGATCCAAATCATCCAGCTCCTTGATGTCGGACTTCCAAACTCCAGAACTGTGAGGAATGAATGTCTATTGTTGAAGCCACCCAGTTTGTGCTATTTTGTTATGGCAACCTGTGCAGGCAAAGACACTATATATCCTTTTACATGCCTAGATTACTATGCAGATTAATTATAATAGTGTCTCCCAAAAGACATAGCCTGGTGACTGCACACTGTCTCAATGTATGTTAAATTCCTTTTGCTGCATTCAGAACTCATTCAGGCTCTAAGGCCACATAGCTTTGGGGGAAGAAAAGTAGCCTACAGGTTCAAGATCAAGGAAGTGGTTTTTATGCATTCAGTGTACTCTTGAAATCTTCACAGGTTTTCAGTTAATCTGTTAAATGTAGCAGTGTGTTCATAACTTAATTTGTATATTTTAGCCATTTGCCTTAATGCAAGTAATTGGCAGGTACCACATTAACACACAAAAGTAGTTAATGCCATGTACCAAAAAAAGCATATTTAGTTCTTTATTATTTCTGCTAAATAATAAAATGCACAAATCACAAAGCTGAAGGGCCTGAAAAGATGTGTGAAGGTGGATTCATTCATCCTTCAGCTTCTGGGCAGCACTTCACATCAATTATCCTACAAAAATCATTGTACGTTAGTCATTAAAATCACCAGATAATGAGATTCCACAGAATCCCTTGGTAATATGCACCAGGGCTTCATAATTCTTTTATTGGGGGTATTTTCCCAAAATGGAGCCCCAATTCTTCCTGCTGCTTAGTCTTTTCATCTTGCTCTCAAAGGTCCAAGCTCTTCCACCTGAGTTTGCGCATGCCATGAAGTCAATGCAATGACTGGCTCTGTCTCTTGCTCCGTGTGAAGGAGGGCAATAATCCCGCTGCCTTCATAGCAATCTGGGCCTTGGAGATCCCACCTCTACAGCCAGGGCCATGTTGGAGCAGGGGGAAGGAGGTTAAAGCCACTTTTCAGGAGCCTGTGCTAAGGAGGGGAGGCGGTGAGGCTTTGGGAACCAAAGGACGTATTTTTTCTCTGTCTTGTCCACAGAGGACATTGTCCTTTTTTCTAACCATAAAGCTAAAAAGCTGTCACTGTCATAGTATTATAAACAATACCCTCCTACACTGAGTCATCTCTTCAGAATGTTTTGTGATATCCTTTTAATATTTGAAGTGCATTTTCTTAAACCTATATCCTTGATAGGGATAGAAACTTCAGGATGTCATGACAGTAAATGCCTAACAGTTTGAGAAAAATTAACTGCTTCAGGATGAGAGAGGGTCATTTAACAGTCCTATCAAATAAGGAGTGTGTTTTCCTGGAATCACTTTCCTAGAGAATTTAGCTAACCAAAAATATACTCAAATATATTTCTATGAAAACATTGTTGTTAGAAGTAAAATAATGGAAGTGAAGACATGTTTAAAGCTGTATTTCTGCATTACTCCATCTACCCAGAAATTTTTTTTAATTTTTTTAAGACAGCCATGAAAATATATGTTCATTATTTGAGATTCTTATTCTCATTTTAACGATTAACTTAAAATATAGTGTTTGGGGGTTTACTTACAAATCCTTTTTTCTTCCCTTCTCCATGTTCCTGTAATCATACCCTACTGGAACCTAACCACAGACAGACCATTACTGTAGCTTAATTGCCATCAATCATCAGACTTGGTGACAAGAGGTGTTACCCTAAGAATTTATAGTTGAAGATACACCTCTAAGTAAAGGCAGAAAAGGAAATAAACTCTCCGAGGTAGAGGAGAGCTGTAGAAGAGAGGGATCAGTGACATTATTTGATAAGATTGGTTCTCTCAAATTGGTGATGCATCCATTTACCTTCATCATGGGACTTTAAAAATAGAAGTGAAAGAAGGAAATCACTTGGAGCGTACTGACTGACATGGAAACAAACCAATAAAAACTGGAATGTTTCTCGGTAACCATGTCATATGTATAAGCCAGACAACATTTTATCAATATATCTTTGCAGATATAAATATAAGAAAGTTATTACATTCCTAGAAATATACATGAGTTTAAAACAAATTTTTTTTTCTGATAATTTTAGGCTCTACTTTACTAGTATCTGTAGGTTCAGCACAAGTGATAAAGCTTTGGTTACTGATCTAATGTAGAGTTATTACCTAAAATAGGTTAGAAAGTCTTTACAACTGAGCCATAAGCCTATGTTTACTATTTCAAATAGCTATGAAGAGATAGATTAAAGAACTCCATTTTGAAGCCAGATAAAATTCAGAAACTTAAGAATTCTCTTTAGAGTCTGTTTCCAATTTTAGAATGCCATCACATTTGTGCCATTTTCTTAAAGAAGAATCTAAGATGACTTTTTAGGTTGGACATATTCAACTTTCAAATTTGACTAATGAAATATGTTATATGCGAAAAGACTACTGATTTTTAAATTAGTTCCCCATCACATACTCACCAAAACACCGTGAGAGGCACCTTTAATCATGCTAATTTCAAGCAGGTTCATAATATCCTGGAGATTTGTATATTTCAGATTGAATTAATCACCATCTCCCCTCTACCCAACCCCTTATCAAGTAGCCCCTCCTCCTATTCCTTTCTTTTCTGTTAGTGGCACCATCCTCCCAGGCACCCAGGTTCAGAACCTCAGACATAATTGTCACATTTCTTTTCTTGCTTAGTATTTAACCAAATGATGAGCACCACCAATGCTACCTTTATAACACTTTTTGATATCTACTCTTCCTCTTTACAGCACTAATTGGTGGACCTTTAGCTCAAATCAGAGGTCCATTGTTCTAAAGCCCCAAAGTTTTTTGTTTTTGATTTAAGAGTTTGTTTAATAATTTGAACTGACATGAGGCCTTTTATAGTTGTCATTTGTAATATTTGGTTTCAATTTATCTGTAAAAATATTCAAGTGTTTGACTACAGGAAGCTTATCCAGACCCAAGTGTTATCTATCCAATATATAGTATGTGGCTTGTAGCCTCTTTCTAAAGTCAGGAAAATCCTGAATCCAAAATGCATCTGGCCTCAAGGATTTCAAAGAAGAGAATGTGGATATTTGTTATCATAACCTCTTGAAGGAGACTCTACTTATCGTTTCATCTTTCTTTAATCCATTCTAAACCTCTCCATCAAATGAACTTTTCTCAATATATTTATTCCAAAACTGTAGTCTTCCGCAGGTACTTCCACCTCCACATCCTGGCATTCAGCCTTGATGATCTGGTCTATCTTTTCTACTCAAAGCCGGTGGGGCCTAGAGGACATCCAAATTGCATAATGACTAGCTTTGAGAAATATAATGTCATGTCCAATTCACTTTGTATACCCAAAGATTAGCTATTAAGTGTATAATACTCAATAAGTATTTGTTGCATAAATAAAAGAATGAATAACTGGCAGACAAATGAAAGACTGGAGAAAAGAATCAACAACATGTATTGATTTGAGAAAGTATGAATGGTAATGTAAAATGGGTAGGATTTAGTTTATACTTCTATACTGAACACTGGTTGGGCTCTATTAACAGTCAACTTTGGAACTGCTTCAGAAATGATAAATTTTAGGAATAATCTAGAGAAGAAGACATTAAAGAATAAAGGGCTGCTATTAAGAGAATCTAAATAAATAGTTGCGGATCTGGTTTGTTTTGTTTTGTTTTGTTTTGTATTTGAGTAAAGAAGGAAAAAATGAAGGAAATTGTATAGCAGTTATTGGTGGTGGCCTGGGCTTATTGCCTATGTGACTGGCTAGAGAAAGGGTGGAACATCAGACGGCAGGTACGGCTTGTAGTTTGATACACTTAGTAAAAACATGCAGGCACACTCAAGGTGCATGATGGGCTCTCTCCACCCCCAGCACTGATATAAGTTGATTTAGGCATGAAAAGAGGGATTTGGTTTATACTAAACGAAGTAGATATATGCAGACTGAAATTTAGGAATATCAGTTATGTGCTTTGAAGAAGCAGATTGAAATTAATATCATATATATGCTACATCTGAGTAATAAGTACAAAATAATAAATCCAAAACAACTTCATGAAATAGGCTAAAGCCATTGACACAAGTATTAAAATTTTATTTTATTTTTGCTTAAAGAAAAATATAGATACCTATCTTCCTGGAATAGTTTAAAACCATTCCAGTTTGGGAATAGGCAAGCAAACTCAAAAGCTCTTTGCATAGCCTTTGTAATGTGGGATTCTGAAGAACTATATTCAAAGGGCATTAGGTGGGGGGAAAAAAAGGCAAGCAAGCAAGCTACTGGTGACAGAAATAGAAGCAGTGGAGGGGTTTGTGATCCTTTTGACAATTCATAAGGAAAGCTTCATCTGTCATAACCTTAAGCGCAGTAGAATATCTATGAATACTCCAATAACGGTGGCTTATATTTGAATCACCTAGTCAGCAGCTCTGGTAGTATCAATATGACACATATGAATGGACCTACTCAAGCTGCATTCCAATCACTCACTCCACTTCCAATCCAGGACTTTAATGACTGCCAAGCTTCAACACTCGCTTGCACGCGCTCATCTCAGACATGCACTCCTGACAGCTTCTTCAAACAAAAAGAATATGACTAAACTCTCAAAGCAGGACATAGGGAGTTCTAGTGCTGAAAGGCAAGCCAAATTTACAATTTGAAAATAAATTCCAGCAATGTTCAATAAATTACATATTGCATACTATAAGAATTACATTATTATTGCCATAATAATATATGGCACTTATTAGAATTACAGCAATAACATATGCAATAGCTAATGGATTTATAATGTAGCATGCCATTGGGAAATAAAAACTAACCATATTTTTTCCTGTTACCAAACAAATGCTGCTATAATCTATACAGTAATTTGAAACTGAATAGTTATAAGTAGAGGTTTATATCCATATTTGCTATGCATATATGGGCCTCTGTCACATAATTTCTCACTAAAGTTAAATAAGAGGAACATATCGCACACAGACTGTTTCTATATACCCAAACTGTTTTGATTATTTTGCTGACTAAACTGGCTAAATTGAGTTATTCAGTTCAACAAAATTGAACTCAACCAAAAAAAAATCAGAGAGGTCAAAACAATAATCAAGTTAGTCAAAAAGTAATTTTTTTTTCTTTCCTGAAGAGATTGATGTGACTGGTCAAGTCAGTCAAAAGACTCAAACCAGTTTGTGTGTATAGATATAACCACAGTATTTCATCATACCTAGCTCACTGGGAAAAAAATACTATCAATACTTCACATTAACTAATTTGATATTTTTACAAACTCTCTGAGGTAACTGGGACCAATGTTTCCACTTTTCCTTTTAAGCGGAAGACTTTTAGAGAAAAGTGACTAGAATAATGTATTACCTTTAACTGTACTACAGATCACCCTAAAACAATGATTGAAATGGATTTATTAATTTCCACAATCCTATGAGTTGAATGGGCTCAGCTGGATGGTATCTTTGCTCCATTTGAAACAGACTGAGGACATTCATGAAGTTTCATTTAACTGGGACTTCGATGGGCGACGGACTACTCACAGAGATCTCTGAGCCTAATGGATTTCTCTCTATGTAGCCACTCATCATTTCATAGCTTAGCCTGAGTTTCCTTTTAACAACACAGTTGACTTCCAAGGAGAAGCATTTCCCCAATATGCAAAAATTACATGAACCTGTGATTCCATCATGCTTGCTAATGTCCCACTGTCAAAGCACGCCTGAAGACAAGGTAGGAGGGACTCTCCAAGGGCATAAATACTAGGAGATGGGGTTCACTCGAGTCACCAAACGTAACATTCTACTGTATGGAATGTATGGCTGGAATGCTGTGGAGCCAGAATTAAAACCACGCTTCCTTAAACTGGTTTCCTTCCCATCAAACTAAACACATCTGGACTTTTCTTAGTAATATTAAGAGAATTCACTGTCATTTTAGCATTGGTTGTATCTTTAACTCAGAATAGAGAGGATAGTTTGATATTGTATATCTGTTTTGAAGCTACCAGTTATATTTACCTTCCCATTAATTTCTCACCATTTTTTTTTAAATCTAAGATGGGAATCCAAGACATATCTTTACTAGTTTTCACATGCCTTCATTTCAAACAACTCAAACCTTATAAAGACCCAAGAATGATCTTGCTCTCTATCATCTTGCCTTATGCAGAACTAACATTGGGAGGGAGAGTGATGACTATTATGTCCTATATTGAAAAGTTAAAAAAATAGAAAATCAGATTGTTGAGTGGCTGGCTCAGGATCTCATGGTGCATGATAAAGCCAGGCTTCCAGAAGATTCTTGCTCTGGAAGAACTTATGATCTTTTCAGAAACATATTTGCATAAAAATTCTGCAGAAACTTAACATGGGTCTTTTCTACCTGATGACTGTTTATAGCATGGATTGATGGTTTTGTATATTTTGGCATTCAAGGAGATCCATTGCTTGGAATTTAGCATGAAGGATAGCCCCACACAACATTTCTCTGTCTTCTTGATCTCAAAATCCCTTTACTTCCTAAATGTTATTCAGAACCCTAAAAAGCTTTTGTTATGTGAATTATACCTATCAATATATATAGTGCCCAAAATTAAAACTGAGAATATTTTTCAATCATAAGGACACAAAAGCATATATTCGATTAGCTGTTAGGCTGATAACATCATCACATGTCATGCATGATGCCACTGTGCATTCCACTATACACTCTGGGAGGAAACAGAATGAGGAAAAGCAAATTGTGTCTTATTTATTATTACAGAAATAAGTTTTGACCCTGAAAGGGTCTCAGAGGCTTCTAAACAACATTTTAAGAACTATTGTTCTAAACAATTTCCCCCTTAAAAATAATAGTGCTAATAATGAAATTACCTAACATCTCCTTAAATTCACGGCTAAACTGATAAGAAATTAAACACTATTTGTAGAGAAAAAATGCTAAAGGGAAAGCACAAATCCAGAGAAGTAAAAGAAAATTGAGCCTGGGGATACCTGTCCGTCTTTTGTGACCAAAAGAATTTACCTGGACAGATACATTGGGTGGAGAAGTCAGAGAATAAGTAAAGTAGTTAATTTAATAGATGGCGCTGTAACTGGGCTTTCAGCTTTATGCCAAGACCACAGAGGGAAAATGCATCTCAGCAAATGTGTGAATGAGGGAAAAGACCTATTCCATAGAACAGGGTGTGAGGAAGTTTTCTCTCAATATTAGTTTTGGGTGAAAGGAAAAAAAATTTCCCAGAAAATTCAGAACCACAGACTTGTCCTCTTATAGATTTTCAGCCCATTTTTATTATAAAATTGTTACAGATTGGTGGCTTCCAGGTGTGTAGCAAATACAAATGCAAAGTCCACCTGGAGGAACATACTTTTCACCCAGGCTTCAAAGAATTCCCATACACAAATGACATTAAAGAAAATAAGCTCACAATTTTAAAAAAATCATAAAATAAAGAAAGAAAAAACAAATTGCTGAGTAAAATGAGCAAAACCTCACAAATGTAAAGAGTATACAGATGTTTAACATGCTCATAAAAAGATTTGAAAATATGTCATGTGACCAGTCAGATCTGAAAGGAATAAATTAGAATTTATAGATGAAATAATCAAATACAACTTTTAGGAATTGTAATGTTGGAAGTTAAACAGTTCACAAGGATGTGGATCAGTTGGAATTCTCACATACTGCTGATAGAAGGGTAGGTTGGTAAAACCACTTTGGGAAACTGTTTGGCAGTATTCACTAAAGCTGAATGACACATACTCCATGAAAAAGCAATTTCTCTAGGTATAAACTCAATAAAAATGCTCAACATATGTTCCCCCAAAGAAATACCCAAGAAAGTTTACAGCAGCACTATTTATAATGGTTATAAATGTGTTTTTGCTTCATAAGAATTCATCTAGCTCTACATTTAGGATATGTGTTATTTTCTGTACGTATGCTGAAACTGAGTAAAAAGTTTACACACACACACATACATACACAAATCACTCACACGTAGAAATTCCCTAATGTCCATGAAAAAGGACATCCCTGGGAAATCAGAGAATATACCACTCTTAAATGGACTTGTTGCAAAAATAGAAAAAAAAAAAGTCAACAAGTAAACCAAAAAATAAACTAGAAAGAGAAAATGAATCAGAAGTTGCATCCAGGGGTACCTGGGTCGCTCAGCAGTTGAGCATCTGCCTTTGGCTCAGGTCATGATCCTGGGGTCTTGGGATCAAGTCCCGCATCAGGCTCCTCACAGGGAGCCTGCTTCTCCCTCTGCCTATGTCTCTGCTTCTCTCTCTTTGTTTCTCATGTATAAATAAATATAATCTAAAAAAAAAAAAAAACAAAAAAAAACAGAAGTTGCATCCAAAGAAATTACAAAACAAGGTTTGAAGAGACCAAGAGATGGAAGTCATGAAAAAGAAATTGAAAGATATGGGGAGCTAAGAAGAAAGATCTAACATACCTATGCATATATGTATAGATTTATGTATATATGCATATATATATTCACATATATATTTATTTAATCCCAAAAAGAGCTAATAGAGATGAGAGGCAATATTTAAAGTCAGATACTAAAAATTTTCTAGAACTAATGTGAGACTAGAACCTTGGATGTGGAGGAAATAATCCCCAAGGATGAATCATATAAGGAAACATACACCAAAATGCATCATAGAAAAATTAGGGCCTAGCAAAGATAAAAGGAAGATCCTCAAAGCAACAAGAATGAAAAGGGTGGAATTTAGGACAAAACAAAAATTCTTTAGGCTGGCAGTAACAATGGAAGCCAGAAGATTACAGAATGATGTATTCAAAATTTCTGAGAGAAAATAATTATCAATCTAAGAACAGTCTAATTTGAGAAAGAGTTACATAGAATAGAAGCATGTAAATACTTTGTGGTGTCTATAAAGATATCATATCAAGGTACTCTTCTTTTAACCAGGATATTCTGAAAAAAATAGCACAGTGTACCCTTCAGTTGTTTGTAAGATTTTATTTTATTTTATTTTTAAATTATTTTATTTATTTTACAGAGAGAAAGAGAGCGTGCAAGTGGGAGGGGCAGAGGGAGAGAGAGAATCTCAAGCTGACATCTCGTTGAGCATGGAGCCTGATGCTGGGCTCGATCCTACAGCTCTGAGATCATGACCTGAGCTGAAATCAAGAGTTGGGCACTCAACCAACTGAGCTACCCAGGCACCCTCCTTTGTGAGATTTTAAATGTGTAGTTAATAAAATTGCTCTGTTCATGACATGTGCTTTGTCATGGATATGGCCCCAATAGTTGTGAACAGTCTAGACTAAAAACTCAGATCACTTTTTCAGGCTCCAGCATTAGGCTGAGTGTATAATAGATGCTCAGGAAGCACATAAATAGAGGATGGATACATATTTATATATTTAGTCAGATACTTACATACATACATATTTACATAGATACATATATTTTGTAGTTAATTCTTGTCATCTGTCTCTGACCCCTCTTTGGCAGAATCTGATACAACAGAGTCCCAAATGCTAATTTTTCTGAATTTTTAGCTCCCAGAACTGATTAGTGTTTCTTGGGCTAAAGGAAATGCAGGGCAACAGCTTTATGCGTCCATAATGCAGAGCATTTGTCTCTATGAACACTCTTTGGGCGCCACTGTTATGTTATCCAGTGAAAGCAGCCGATGAAAGATCCCTGCCAGGGTGGAGGTCAGGGTCTTTCTCTTTTTCTGAGTGAAATGTGACATCAGATGTTGGCCAGTTGTGAATATCTTTGCCCAAGTCCCAGAACTTATTTATCTTCTCTGGACACTGACAAAAAAAAAAAAAAAAATTGTATGGCACGCTTTAAAAAGTGTGTCACCGTTTCCTGAGAGAAATGATCTCCTCTCTAGGATCTGACTGAAAATCATGGGCAATTGAAAGTCTGGTTTATCCCTGTGGACTATTAGTCACCCTATAAAAGTTAATTTAAAACAAATTAATCCATAAATCTCTACATTGTCTGCAAATACTTACCACTATAAAAAACCTAATTTAAACCCTTTCCCCTCTATTCTAAATTAGGGTTGCACTGCATTTTAGAAAATGTCTTCCCGACTCAGAATAAATTACCAGTTATTTCCTTTCTTATTGATGTCATGGAAGTTCTAAGGGTAGTATTAGGTCCAGTATCACAATCTCTTAGCACTCAAAGAGAAGAAGAAAGTACGCACATTATTTAACAGAAGCCTTAATACATAAACTTTATGCTTTGGAAAAGTTTAATTTTAAATGCAGTTCCTCAGGCCATTCCTCCTGAAAGTCACTTAATAGAGTTTCTTAGTTAACACTTGAGTCAAACTTAGAATGAGGAAGAAAATGAAAGCAGAGAGGTAGGTCTTTGATAAGGATAGAATTTTTACTTTTATCAGGGTCATTAATATTGGAGTCTCAAAGAAGAATGAAGAGTAGTCTTCACTTAATCAAAAGGCAAAAAAAAAAAAAAAAAAAAAAAAAGCATCTGGAACCATTAAGGGGCTTAGATTTCTGCAGAAAAGCCAAAATGCAAACTTTAGGAAAGCTGCTTTAGGAAATTTGTAGAGCATAGTAAATGGCCAGGTTAAAAAATAAGATTTCCGGTCTTTTCTAAATAGAGGAAGTAGTAACACAAACATAGTCATTTAAAATGCTAATTTTTAAACCTCCATCTAGAGGAGTAGCCTGTTCAAAAGCAGGTACCTCTGGTACTTTGGAACTTTAAGAAATATAATTTTTGGGGAGCACCTGGGTGGCCTTAGTTGGTTAAGCAATGGACTAGGCTCAGGTCATGATCTCAGCATTGTGAGATTGAGCCCGCTGTGGGACTCTGCATCTGCTTGGGATTCTTTCCCTCTCTGTGCCCCTCTGCCCCTCCCCTGACTCATGCAGTCTCTCTCTCTCTCTCTCTCTCTCTCATAAATAAAATCTTTAAAAAAGGAAATAAAATATTTTGCATAGAAAAACCTTCTTCTTAAAAAAAAAGAAAAACCTTATTCTTTATGCTAAATGATTTCTATCCTGCACATTTTAAAAAAATGGCTATCTTCAAAGTCAGAGGAGAACTCAGGTGGTGATGAAATCAATTAAATCCAAATGCTCCCCAAGTCCATTGTCCACAACCAATAAGAATAAATAGGAGAGATTTTAGCACGTTGAGACATTTCACGGAAAGGTGTTCTGGGGCTGTCATTCCATAATCTAAAAAAAGGCACTTATCGAGCTGCTAATTATCAAGCTCCCCCACACCACTATACTAATGTTAAATGGCACTGTTCCATTAGCTGTAATTATTCCATTTGTAATAAATAAGCATTAACCATTTTCAAATGTACACTCACCAATCATTTTTAAAAGATGAGTTTCATGCATTTAAAATCATATATTTCAAAACAGCCTAGGTGACAAATCTGTGTGAAGGCCTTAATTCAAATTAGAAGAGCACTTAAAAAATTAAAATGAAATATATTCGGTAACCGAAATTATTATAGCTTACCAACTCTTTAAAAAAAAACAACAATAAGAGAGAATACTGTAACTAAGTAAAGAAGAAAAAGGTTTAGTATTAATTCTTCAAAAGACCCAGGATTCTTTACTCAGCTTCTGGAACCTAGGAGGTGATTCATATGAAAATACATTTGGTGAGCTGAAGACAAGATGCAATTGCACAACTATACAAATGCCTTTGACCTCTATTCTGAATAAGTGGGAAGTCAGCAACTGTTAGCACCTGCAGAGATACAGATGTAGATGGGAGTCAGTGGTGGCAGGTTTTGCATGGGAGGAAAGAAAGAGCTAGAATAGGCTTAGATCAGCCCCACAACTGCTACTTGGAGATTCTTTTAAGAAGTGCATCCCTTATCCCATTCACCAACCCTTAGAAGTTTATTCACCTTGCTTAAATCAGAAAAAAACTCTTAATTAACAGTACTATAAAAAGTCATAGAATTGTACAGGTATGACTTGTACACTTTTCAGTACACTATATTGCAATGAAATTTACAAAACGTAGCAAAAGATGAGTTAATAAACTATGAAGTTACTATGAAAATATTGGTATACCTATATGCAGGTAACAAAAAGAGCTAATGTTGATGTAAGGGATAAAGCCCAATGATAACTTTGCAAAGTAAATAAAAAATAAGTCCTTATTTTTATTAATGAACTTGGAGAGTCAAAGTTCTATTTGCTACCAATTCTATATGGAAAGGAGATGCCTACACATTGGTCCAAAAGTTCTCAAATTTGCTTTACGTGCGGACTCTCTGAAAGTGTCAGTGCTTTATATTTTTTAATTAATTAATTAATTAATTTTAGTTTTAGAAAGATCCTTTTATCTATTTGAGAGAGAGGGGTGGGGGCAGTAGGAGAGTTTTAAGCAGACTCCGCTCTGAGGGTGGAGTCCCACCCAGGGCTCAGTGCCCCCACCCATGAGATCAGGAGCTGAGCAGAAACCAAGAGTCAGATGCTTCCCTGAATTTGCCACCCAGGTGCCCCTGTCTGAAAATCTCAGTGCTTTAATAAGACAATAGAAACTAAAAAAAAAAAAAAAAAAAAAAAAAAAGACAATAGAAACTATTCTTACATTTCAATCGTTTTTATGAATACTAACTGTACTAGCAGAAAATATGACTTGTGGTATTTATTTATATACGTATATATATATATATATATATGTACATATAAACGCCCAATCCATGAGAAATAATCCATTAAGAATAAATAAGATTAATCTATTTGCTACTGTGAAAGAGTGATTGCTTAGTATTTTGTGCTGTCCAATGCAGCATTGATGTAGTTATTTAAATTTAAATTAATTAAGATTAAACACAATTACAAATTCAGTTCCCCAGTTGCACTAGCCCTATTTCAAGTGTGCAATAGCTACACATAGCTAGTGGCTACAGTTTTGGACAATTCAGACGCAGAGTGTTTCCATCACTGCAGAAAGTTCTACTGGACAGTGCTTTCTCAAAGTACTTTCTAGGGGCACCTGGGTGGTTTACTGGTGAAGCATCTGACTCTAGATTTCGACTTAGGTCAGGTCATGATCTCAAGGTCATGGGATGGAGCCCTGCACTGGGTTCCATGCTGGGTGTGGAACATGCTTAAGATTCTCTTTCTCCCTCTCTCTCTGCTCCTCCCTCACCTGTAAAAAAAATAAATCAATCGAAGTCCTTTCTACCAATCAGCCGGAGGATAGACCCAGACAGTTTGTAGTTTCCTAGTTAACCTTTTTTGTTTAGGTTTTCTGAAAAAAAAAAAAAAAAAAAAAAAAAAAAAACATGCTTCTCAGGTTTTGTGGTCAATACATGATCTGAAGTTAAAGTGTATATTCTTGAGACATGAAATCAAAACTTTAAATCTGAAGGTAAGTAGTTTGGGGAGCCGTGTGCACATTTTCTGTCAACATTAGGCAGAAGAACTGTGATTTTGTGATGACAAGAAACAGAACTGTATAGATTTAACCTTAAACAGAGTCTTTGCTCCACTTGCCTGGTGCTGTCTGTTCATTATGCTTCTGCCCTCACTTCAATGTAAATATTTTCTAAATGTCTCTTTCTTATCTTTACCTCTAAGGGTAATAGCTGGCACAGTACAAACACAGGACAACAAGATCATTTTATTTCAAGTACTCTCATCAAATGTCATTGTCAATTCAAAGTTTTGGTGGCTCAAAATTTTCTCCCACGCTATAAACATCAGTTTTACTCTTTGTTCACTTAGAGCACTTTGTAATATTTAGCACTCTGAGACAGTACTAAGCCTTGGGACAGGTTTTCTAACAGCAGCTGTCAACCTTTTTTTTTTTTTTTCCCACTGTGGTAGCCAAATCGTGACTGATACTTGAGTAGGGGCCACCCTAATCTACAGAACATATAAAATTATGTATTAGCACATTTACATACTATGTCATATCATCTATCTCTGTAGCTCCATGTACCTGTATCTCATATATTACAAAATTAAACCTCAAGAAATCTGTTTCCTTCCAATTTTTTTAGCTGAACCTACAGTGATCAAGAGAATTGGCATAGAGTTGACTCTTTCTATCTATGGATGTTATGTACCGAGGAACCCACAGTGATTTTGCTCTGTGGTCTGTTGTGCACTCAGAGGAACTTGGATAACATTACACAGCAACCATTTCCTATGGGAATTGCCATTGGCTGGTCTGTTCTAGATGTCCTTCTATGGACCAAGTTGTATTGGTGCCATGTGGTCATTCGGTTTGTTCTGGAAAGCCCTCTTCTCAAGGCCTTCATTAGAAGCTTCCACCCCTATTTATACACTTGCCCAAGGTATTCTGAATATTTAATCAACTGATTTCTTCAAAAGGTTTTATTTCCTTATGTTTAAAAAAAAAAAAAAAACCTGCCTCTACTGATGGTTGTAGCTCTTTTATTCTTTCTTAAGACAAAATTTCATCTACTCTCACTGAATTAAATTGGAATCCCTAGAGGTAGAGGCCAGGAAAAATCATTTTGGAAAAATTTGGGGGCAATTCTAAGACACATTCATAGGTGAGAAAATGCTCGGAGTGTGATTCATTTTACTTCCCAGGGCATGGGTGTATATCCTGGTGCTGTCACTTAGGACGTGATTTGGGCCAAGATATACCTAACCTTCTTGTACCTCATGATCCTCATCCATAAAATAGGAACAACAGACTCATGCAATCATCAAGAAATGTAAATGAATTAAAACTTGCCTTCTCCTTATGTAAATCTGATTTCTTCCTATTGCCCTATGTTCAATGTAATGTGAAGGTGCTTTCCAAACATGTTTTGGGGAAGAGGCACATTCTTCCTTGGAGCTATCAACACTGAAGTGGGGTCCTTACTGGGGAATGCCATTACCATTGAGGCACCAACTACATTTTCTGAGATGCTTACATATATGAGAACAGAGGTCACATTAGACTCTGTTTTGGGGCCTCTAACATCCCTTGCAGACAGAAGATATTTAGGGAATTGCAACTGAGAAGAACAGGCAGGTTTTAGATTCCAAACAGTAGATCATCAGAAGTTATTTTTTTAATTGGATATTGTTTTCACCTTCCATTTGAAGATATGATTCAAAGATTCTGGTTTCATTGTAGATTACTCAAGTCCAAAAACAACTCATAAAAATGACCGAGAGGGGAAAATACTCAGGGGTTTTAGTTTTTCACAAAGAGTCCGCATGTGTTTTTCCAATATTTCAAGCATGAATAAAGCAAAATCTGAGTGCTCTGGCAGAGCCACAGACTTTTGTAAGACAAGCTTGACAGATCAGTTTGATTCCTGACAATGTGAGGGGAGGGGTCTGCTCATTTTTAGCATAGTTATGTGTAGCTCTGCAGGTGAAACGACTTGCCCTCATCCTACAGTGGGTCCAGCTACAATCTTGCTAAATGACCATGAGGTTTATCAAGAGGTAACACTGGCTGGGGGTTAGTTTGGGGAACCATGGGGATAAGGAAGAGATTCTATTTCATATACCCTCTGGGGACAAATTCTGGAACAATCAAAAGTTAAAAAGAAATCTTCACAAATTCTAGAAATAAAATGGTCTCGGCTCATTTTCCAACTAAACTCAAGAGATGACCCTTAGCAAATTCTGAAAGGCACAAGACTTCTTGACTTCTAACCTTTCTCTGCCCCTTTCCCCACCTCTCAGAGACACTCCTCCTGGTGCCAGGAGCCCCCTGAATTCTTGTCAATCATTTGTGATGGCTGAGTGATTGGCATTCTCTGAATGAAACTCATTCACACTCAAATGTTACCTTGAGCTCTCATTTGCATTTAAACCTTTTTCTGTGGAGTTGCCAGCTTTTTTTCTTCCTACCTCAAAAGATTTTCAGGCAGAACACAGGAGAGATCTGATACCTACCGGGGCTAAGGTTTATATCACCCCACATCCATTTACTCAGGGCTGAAAGAAAAGCTCAGAACACCTTTTATGTTTCCTGTGGAGAAAGCACAAGGAATGGAAGGGTGGAAGGATTCAAGAATGAAGAGAAGAAAGGAAGGTAGAAAGGATGGAAAGAAGAATGGCCAGAAGGAAGGAAGGAAAGGAAGGAGAGGACTTGGATTTTTTATTCCCGAGTTGAAGATTTCCTGCCTGATGTCACTTTAATGGTGGTCTTGAGAACTACAGAGGGTGGGGGGCATGGGGTGGACCTCTTGACAATGATTTCTTCTAGAGCCTGAAGACTATTTACCTTCCCCTCTCAATATCAGGTGACTGGGGAGCTGGTAACTCCCCAGATTCCAGATTAACACAATTAACCTTACTCCATTTCTCTGTCCTGAGACATGAACATACATGCATTCTGTCTTGTAATATTTTTGGAAGGTTTTCCCCCCAATCTTCTACATTTGAATGATTTCCAATGGCTACTATTTTCTTGTTCCAACCTCTGTTTCTGACAAAATAAGCACTTGACTGTCTTCACAGCAACACAGGAATCATCACAGAGCATGTTGCCAACAATCCTTTCTCAGCTCAGCCACTCAGCTGAGCAAGGGACAGGGAAGGGACCTGGCTTGAGACCAGGCAAGGCCAGACTGAAATCCCACATGGAAAGGTGGGACCTCACATATCCTTCTTTTATGTTGGGTTATTAATAGTTTGGCCTTGCACATTCAGGAGGGAAGATTGATTAGCAAGTTCTGCTTTGAGCCCAGGGCGATTGCAGGACACTTACTTACCTCCTCTTGTCTAAACTTTGTGAACAGTATTGACTGTCCAGTCAGTGCCCAGACATTATATGGCCCTGGTCACATATCTCTCTCTTCCACTTGCTTTATTAAATCTTATTTGATTAGAGTTTGGCTATTATTAGCTAGGTGATGTGAATTAACAGATATGACACATAAATGCTCTAAGCAGGGCATCCTAAGATGTCCTGTTTCCAGAGACAACTAATTTTATAAATTTTACCTGGCATTTGGATAAGTGAAAATGGCACAGGTAGCCCAGAGGGGTGGTTGTTATGTGACTGCAAAATACCTCACACTTCTAATTCTGCGATGGTATTAAAATTGCAAATTCTTTATATCGAGATAACATTAACAATAATGATATGATGGCTAAATGCTTGCCTTTCAACAACAGACTCACAAAGCAAGTCAGTTAAGACTGGCTCAGGGAACAGCCACCTGCCATCTCCCACCTCTTTCTCTCTCTCTCTCTTTTTAAAGATTTTATTTATTTATTCACGAGAGACACAAAAAGAGAGAGGCAGAGACACAGGCAGAGGGAGAAGCAGGCTCCATGCAGGTAGCCTGATGTGGGACTCAATCCCAGGTCTCCAGGATCACACCCTGAGCCGAAGGCAGATGCACTTAACCGCTGAGCCACCCAGGTGTCCCCCACCTCTTACTCCAGCATGAAACGGCAGGTGGAATGATTGGCACTACTGAAATTAATTCCCCCCATGCCTTTTTGACAGGTTATTGTCACCAATCATGTAAAGTGGAAGTCATTAAGTTAGATGTTCTTGTTGTATACACGTACTATTTTCCCAGCACACACTCATGCCTGGAGACAAACACTGGCACCTTCTTATAATAGACAAGAATGGGGGTGTCACTGAGTACATGCAAGCGATCTTCAGTCCCCCAAGTGCTCTTACCAATCCAGGATGGCCTTCCTAAAAAGGCACATGGCTAATTAAGAAGGGGAGCCCTCCACATGAGGGAGGGAATGTCTCAGACAACATAGGAATTAAAACACGGGCTTTGTTTGATGTGAAGTAGAATCTCAGCCCTACCATTTATTAAGTATGGCACTCGGTGGCTATTTAACTTCTCTGTTTTTTTTTCTCATTTGGAAAATGGGTCTAATGGCACCTACCTCACAGATAGTACAAGGGTACACTGTGTAGTAGCTACAAAGTGACTTTTTTTTTTTTTTTTGCACCTGGACTCCAAAATTAAGTGCATTCTGGTAATTTCAAGTGAGAGAAGCTGGTTTGGTCTAAGAATAAAATTGAGCTTATCAGAACTGACATGATGGGGAAAGAGCATGATCATCCAAAGCGGGCATCCATGATGCACTCCAGGCAATTTCTGCCAAGGAGGACTCTATCCCAATATTTATAGGTCTTCTAATTTTTCAAAGGATTCAAAAGGCATACATTTTTATGTGATGTTTCACAATAGTCCATGTTGTAGAAACCTTGCCAGGTCAACTGGGTAGACGAGAGAGAACCTGCCCTAGAATAGAATCTGGCCCTTGATCCACCTCTAGCCTAACAAATCATAAACACTCAACACATAATGGCTGTTAGTATTATCATTAGCTTTGCCACTAGCAGAAAAACAACTCCAATTGGAAATCTTTTAACATTTGTATGACAATTGTCTGATCATATAATAAAGTTGATGTTAGAATCCTTAAAATTAACTGATGGCCTGAGGTCTTGTATGTTTTCAGAGCTCATTATGAATTTATCAGGTAGTGACTGCATAAGCAAGCTCTGTCTTATCTAAACCCAAATAGATGCAGCCAGGCCCGCCTGGAAATTCAGTATCATCCTATGAACATAACAACAAACCACAACGCATATGCCAGTGTACAAAGAATGCATTCCACTTGGAAAGCGGGAGGGAAAAAAAAACAACAAAAAGTGCCTGTTTCTATGTATAAAGCATATCCTATAAGTGCTAGTGCAGTTTTACATTATAATAGTACATAAGCAAAGTGCTTATGATATATTTATAAACTTTCACATAGGGATTTGGGGAAAAAGAAGCAGTTGTGTTTGCTCACGCTGAGTTTCCATCCCATGAGAAGGTGGGGGGGGGTTGGCTTGCTAAGTGCTTAGAGGTACATTTCGAATTGATTCTGTCCAAGTTCTTGCCTTCTTGAGCAGTCAGACACAAGGGCAAAGTGACTCCATCCCTCTGAGCCTCGTCTGTTCAATGGGAATAAATACTAGATTCTAGCTCAGAGGCTGACTCCAAAGAATAAAGACCATGGACACGTGGTGCACAGTACAATGCCCAGAACACAGTAAAGACTCAGAGTGTTAGCTATTCCGGTGAAATGTCTGAGGTTAAGCCAGTGAAATTAGTATATACAGATAACTTGGCTTTTTGAATGGGCTAATATTTTTCTTATGATACGACAAAAATAAAGACTTTTGACACTTTCTAATATTAACATCTCTAAGGTAGCATTTAAATGCCTTTATCCAGGACGAATTGCTGGAGAAGACTATTCTAATGCAACATTTGAGTGTTATGAACAGGGAGCTTTTGCCTTGTAAACTCATGGGGTGAAATCTTATCCCTTGATCTTCAAAGTGTGACAAAGAGCTATTGATTGAGAGCATATTGTCATTTAAATTACAATTAGGGATGGGTGAAAGGTGGTTATTCAACAGTTCAAACCTTTCTTTTAATACTGTCAAGGACGACTTAACCTTCACCCAAACACACTTCTAAAACTTGTGAGTTTCAATATGTCTAAAATCAATGTGCTTTTCTTAAAGTAAGAGAATCATGTCATTACTCTCATGTTGAACTCCGTAGTTTTGAATGTGGTGGTGAAAATCTTTCAGAAGGCTTTGCTCTCGGTCACAAAACACTTGTGTCTCAACACAAATCCAGTACTCCATTTGCACCTTAATATGAAATTAAATCATTCAGCGCATTTTTCCTAGAGTAGCTAGTTATACAAGTATATGCATTTTCAAAAATCAAGTGCTATGTGGGTGATGTATGTTTTAATTTAGAGTATTTTAAATAGGAAACCATCCTTCTGAAGGCACAAATTGCTATGAACTTCATGTCTTTTATTACTGGCAAAATAATGTTCAATTCTAAAGGCATTAGGCAGTACGTATCTTAAACGAGACAATGGACAGAATGGAAACTGTGTATGTGTGTGTCTGGTTATTTATGCTTTATTACCAACTCTCTTGCATTTTGCCATATGAATATACTTCATAAATAATTTGCTTTGATGTTGCACACACACACACACACACACACACACACATGCACATGCTAGCATGCTACGCCTGCATTGGCAAAATGCTGGACTCAATCTCACAATCTTGCTCTGGCCAAGCTCCCTGCAGCTTTCACAGGCATGCACACAGCACCAAGACTGCAGCTTAGATCTCCTATATTGAAGTACGGTTAGAATTTATTTTGTCAAAGCATCTCTTCTCTCTCTTCCCTTCTCTATTTCTATAATGCATGCACACCTGTCTGCTTTTCTCCCGAATGGCAGGTGTTTACTGGGATGACATATTATGCCAGAGGTGCTTTTGGCAGCCTCTCGTCCGCAGGGCAACCATTGTTCTGGCAGCAGGAAGTCAGTGAGCAGTGCAAGGTCATCCAGCCCCACGGTCCTCCGCCCCCTTCTCTTGTATGGGGCATGAGCTCCAAGGTACCCTTCACTTGCTTGACACATGAGGTCATGGAAGACAGTCGCCAGCTCAGGTAGATACGAGGTAAGCAATAGCACTGCCAAGATAGTTGGCAGTACCCATCAGTGGGTGGGAAACCTACCAGAGCAGTTCTGAGTGAGCCTTCAATTCTCGCTATCATTAGATTTTTTTTTTCTTCCTCACATGGGAGGGACACCTATTAAAAGTGTAGTTTTCTCTACTGCAATGGTTTGTCAAGGCATCTGCTAAACAAATGAGAACATCCAATTTTACATTTTATTTGAAAACTCCAAGTCGAAAAATCACAGGCGAATGTGATCTTCACATTATGTGCCTGGGGGGAGAGAGAGAAAGAGAGAGAGAGAGAGAGAGAGGCAGAGAGAGAAGAAAAATCAAGATTTATGTTGCTCAGATAGCAACTTCTTCTTTCTTAGAAAATTTACAGGGACTCATCATAACCTTGAAGAACAGTAAGGGAGTATTGCTTATCAATATGAATAGGTAATTTATGTTATCAAAACTTTAAGGATTTCTACTCATCTATCATAGGAGAAATGAATTAAGGGTCTCATCATGATCAGCTCATATTTACTAGTAAATTTAATCGAATGGCAAAGTAGAGACTTAAAGGCAGGATAATTTTTAGTGTAATTCACACAAATATAGTATCTAAATGTTTAGAAAATGAACATTTAGGAATCCAAGATATCGGGGGGAAGCAAGATGTTTTACTGCCGCCTTGTGGACAATTTTGAAAAACTGAGTATTCAAACCAGGGGTTAATTTGTGAATCCTGGTCAGTAACACAACCAGACAAAAATAAGTATAAGAGAGAGGTGGGTTAGAAATAAATATTAATTAAGCTTAGTCAGAATAATATTTCAGCTTTTCTTAAACCCAAGGAGGTCCATAGTCTTCAGGCAATTATGCTACTGTATTTCAAAAAATTCCTGAATCCACAAACAGATGGGGAGAAACTGGGATAGAATTAAATATTGGTAAGAGAGTTTAATCAGAAGACCACTGACCTGCTTTTCTTTTTAATCAGGGGAGCTCCACAGACACCGGAAGGAATGTTCCCACTGTATTTTGAGAAAATTTAGAAAAATCTCAGTCAGTTGCTATAAAATTAAAGGCAGCACCAGAAAAGCAGTGATAAGAAAAACTGGACATATTCTAGGGTTCAGGCCAGAGTTTTAGCTTAGAATGTTTATTTAAACATAACATGAGTTTATAAACTTGTTTTTTAGGGAGATTTATAGTGCTTTCTGATTTTGGCTGGGTTGAAAAAGTCCAGCTTGATTTCCCGTGAAGAGAGTCTTCTGTAAACCACCTTCTTCTTAAGTTCTGGCATGAAAAATAAATTTTCATTGGGTACATTTCTAATTACAAACAAATGTGCAGGTAGATGCTTAATTTAAGTTCAGCTGCCAATATCACAGATACGCAATCCTGGAACTTGCAGCATTCCAGCACCACATAAATCCTTGTTGACAAAACATCAACAAATATATTGTAATGTTCAATATCCCATTGTTGATCTGTTGTATAAATACTAGAAATGCTAACTAATTCATTAAGGAAGAAGTTTTCTTTGCCCTTTTTGAGTAGTAAATCTGATTTAAGATTGAAAGAACAAATGAAGAGATGTTTAATAAATTTTTAAAGCATATCAAGTTATAAAATAAATGCTGTAAAATTTAGAACATGATTTTCGGTGATTTTGTACCCAATACTGAGTCATCATATTTTTTTCATTGGGCAGAGGTGGGGGAAGCTATCTTTGATGAAACAGTCCGAAAAATCAAAGACATGAGTAATCTAAATTTTGCCCAATAATCTAAAATTTAAACTATTCATCTCTTTTTATTCAACTATCTTAACTTGAGTGAGAGGTGGATACAAGGAAAGTATTGAAGCTAAGCAAATGTAATCTCATATTCCTTACCAAACAACAGTCAGAACTCCAAAAGCTACAAAGCAGAGTGTACAAAACATTTCTGATATTTTTCTTGGCCATGAACATGACAAACCTTAGGTAAATACCTTTTTCAGAATATCTGCCCCATATCTGTTGTGAAGATGGTTTCAAGATCACTGATAAATATAGTGATCCCTATTGTTAAAATAAGGGCTCAGTTACGATATTAATCATTTATTTCTCAGTGCCATGGAGAGTTCATTATATGCTATGCACTTTACTTTTATTCTCATTACAACCTCATTACAACCTAGAGATAGGCTTTATGATTACCATCTCCTTTTTTACAGATGAGAAATTGAAGGCTCAGAAAGGTTAAGTAAACTGGCTGTGGTCACACAGCCTTTCCGTGGTTCTTCCAGCAGCATCATCAACTTTGTGTGGCCCTCTCCTCCTTGACATATCTTTGGGAAACTAACATCACATATTTTTCCAGTATTTGGCAGTCCTCTGAGCTCTTGACCAAAGAGCATTCATGAATGGTCAGGCAATTATTGAATAAATGCTCAATCTGTTTATTATTTACTTGCTAATTCACTTACGTAATTACTTAATGCTTTTTCTATGTTGGACACAGTGCTAGGAATAGGGGCACGGTAATGCCACGTCCAGAACGGTAACTGCACTTTCAGAGCTTATGGTTCAGACAATGAGTAAGTTTCAGAAATATAAAAATGAGTAAGACCTAGTTTGTCATGATACAAGGGGAAAAAAAAAAAACAAAAAAACCACGAGCTTTGGAATCGTGAAGTTCAAGCGGCTCTGCTATCTTCTATTTCTGAGAAAGTTAGAAGTATCTGTCTTCCGTCCTTAGTTTCTTCTTGTGTGCAAACAGGTTTATTCAGAAGCCTGAAAAGTATGTAATGGTCCTGCCCCAAAGTAGGTGCTCTATGCAAAGTGACAATTATTACAACAGATCAGGGGGACGAAGAGACATGGAAACAATTCAATGATCGCGTGAAAAGTACTACCCTAATGGTATTAACAAAGGTGGCTGGTAAACCCAGAGAGGCAATGTGCTGGGAGAAGGGTGATGAAAATGTTACATCAGAAGTGGTATTTGATTTGGATCTTTAAGGATGAGAAGACTGCTGGGCCCAGGGCCCTCTATGCACAGAGACAGAGATGGGTGAGTATTTCTACAGGACCCAAAAGTAAGGGGTATGGACGACTGGGAGAAGACGGCAGTCAGTTCTCAGAAGTCACATATGCCACAGTTTAAGGGTAGTATTTGGTAAAGAATTCCGTAACAAATGTTTCCCGTATCATTTAGGAATCTTTGCACGTTTAAGTGAATGAAACTCAGACAAGAATAAATAAATAATATATATATATATATATTTTTTGGGGGGTTCAAGTGACTGGAAATTCAAAAGGGACACTAGTTTCAGGTGAGGTTGGATCAGATGTCATCATCTGCAGTTATTCTGTCCAGCTCCCCTGTCTTCCACACAGTGATGTCATCTACAGGTGAGGCTCTGCTCTTGGCAGCAGCCATGTCTGCCAACAGTGAAGTCAGGTCTCTTGGGCCCTCTAGGGTCAGTCACATGCTCATCCTTTTACCAAAAACTCTGTCCTAGCAGAAAGATATTCTGGTTGGCATAAGCGCTCCCTCAGACCAGGAACACTTCCACCCCGACCGCGTGGCTGTGAGTAAGTAAAATATGGGAGCTCTTAGCCAAAAGGAGAAATGCAACCAACCCAAATCTAACACTCTCCCCTTGTACACTGGAGTCTCAATCGGAGCTAATCCCTGGAAGGGCTGGCAACCAACTCTTTTACATTAAACAAAACCAACAAGAAATGGAGAGAAGAAGAGAACAAGAAAAATATTATCCCATTTTTACACAAGGAGTATATCATTGGCACATGTTTGAGATACAGCAATGAATGATATAGCTAAAAAGAATTCCAAAAAAAAATTTATTCTCCAATTCATCAAGTGTATCCACAAAGGAAGGACTTAACTCTGAATCAAGTATATTTCAAGGCTACTTCTGAAACACATACTCCTAGAATTCCTCTTTAGTTCATATTTTTTTAAAGTTCATTTTTTATGCGAATACAGGCCAGAATGAGTTTAAATATGATGGTAACAAGAAAATTTAAATAAAACGTTTATTGTATTTTTCCTTTGTGTTTCCCAAAATGTTTCCCTTGCGTAAGCTTCCAATATCTATAACTGTAGATGTGTCATCATTACTTAGCTGGAATGTTTGCGTTATTAGAACCACATTAGGCAGTAAGCAAAAACACATGCCCGGGAGTCTAGTTATGAGATTTGTGCATGTTTTCTTTGAGTTGAAACAAAAGAATAATGACCAGCAGCATTCAGCAACTTAGCCTTGTCTCTATCCTATTAGGATCATATTCCCAGGAGAGGGCTCTGGTTTTAAAAGCTATTTGCAAATGTATAGCGACCTTTTTTATTGCGATTTTTTTTACAAAGCAGTTGCAGAATAGAGCAAGGGGAAACACAGGACTTCATGACTTGAGGATGTCCTTTTTTTTCCCCCCTGAAATTAGTGAATGACCAGAATGCTAAGGATTTGTGTTTTTCATTTAGTAACATAGGGAGATTTTTCCATCTGCAGCTTTTAGCTTATGGAGAAGGGTCTTTGGAACATTCAGATTGATGATGTATCTTGATTAGTTGGGATTATAGTAATGGCTGAGAGTCATGCCACAGTTTATTTTTATCCCTAACACAGTAACACGTACGTTATCTTATCCAAAGTCCATAAATTAAGTCTACAGAAAAATAACTTCATTATGTCCTTCTGTTTGATGGTGTTTCGATCTATCTTGCCAGATAGAGTCCCTAAAATTTGACACGTTAGTTGAGACCTCCACTCATTTACCGAATGTCTATTGAGTCCTAATTGGAAGCTCTGCAAATATGGAAATCAACACACTGTCCACCCTCACAGCAAGAATGTCAGGAGGAGGTCAAGGAATAATTTCAAATTTGAAGAACATTGTAAAAAGAAAGAATAATTAGTAGAGAGATGGTGACAACATATGAAAGATGGAGCTGACCTAGGCAAGTGGGGCTGGTGGTCAGAGACCATGTCCCTGAGGAAGTGGCTTTTAAGTTGAGATCACACAGATGAATAGGGGTTAGCTGGGTTTTAAGACTCCGAGTTGATAGAGAGCAGGATTGAAGGCAAAGAACACGTGCAACAGTGTCTATGGCAGCAATGACCCCAGAGGGGTGTCCGCATGCCAGAGGGCCTCGAGATGAAGGCCAAATGTTTATCTGACAGGCAAGGGGAAGCCACTGCTGAGTTTTCACTTGGGATGACACGACCAGATCTGAATTTTCCATGGTCACTCAGGCCTCTGTATAGGGAATGGCTTTCAACACATGCGTAAAATATAAGTGAAATGTTTTCATTCTTGTCATGAAACTCTATGTCTTTGTCCTTATTTGCTTCAATATGGCAACAAGGACTCCTGGCTTCATGTCTTTGATTGCCAGATCAACAACAAGCAGATTCATTCTGACAACTGATTTCACCCAACTTTTTTTTTTTGTAGAATTGTACAGTTATTGGCTTTCTGTGCTTTTTTTTTTTTTTTTTACCTCAGTGGCTAAGTAGTCTGATTGCCAGATTAAGGGATATGGAAAAGGATTTAGCTGTGAAAGTTCTTTCGGAGCTAACCAGAACTAAGGCCAGTTAGTCAGCAGCCTTTAAAATTACTCCTACTAAAAAAATAAATAAATAAAATAAATAAAATAAAATTACTCCTACTAAATTACCTTCTTTTAATTATGCCCCCCATCCTATTTCAGAACCCCAGAAGATTTGAGTCATAGGACATAAACGGGTTTTCTAATAGTACCTTTCAAGAAATATATGCTACTTCATATATGCAACTATTAGAGATCGTACATGCCCCAGCACGAGACATAAGAGTTTGTGTCCCAGAAGAAGAGAACTGCTCCTCTTATTCCAACAATTCTTCAGGTTGTTGAGAGAAAATCAAACACACTGGGCCTGATTATACAGAAAAAAACAGAACTTCCCATTTTCTGGTGAATGAGCTTTACAGGATGCAATGCCCTCTTTGCTTTGGCCGCGAGGCATCACAAGGCCAGATTCAGGGCCATCTTGCGAATGAAATTTACTAGGCATTCAGTAGCCTAATAAACCTACAATTAACTTGCATTAAATTTTCCTTTCATCTTTTTGCCCAAATTTTCTCTTTTTGCTTCGAATGGGCATATTCCTATAAGTCACTTCAAGTAACTTTTTTCTAACAAGGTGGAAGTATACATAAATTGTTTGCTGTCTTAGATTCTCCCAAAGAGAACTCCCTATCAGCAGGCCCTTTTACATGTATTAAAGTATGTGTCAAATAATATGTCAAAATCATGTTTCCTACTTTGAAATAGCTGGGATTGAAATGTCCAAGGCAACCCAAGTAACCCAGCTACTGCCTCCCCATCCTCCACCCTCCACCCCTGATTCAACAAGACGGGATGCTAGAATTTGGCCCAGCCCCCTCGATAATTGATCTAAATGGGCTGTGCATCTGATCAGATCTTAGGACAGCGAGGTCAGATAGAAAGCAATGACCTTGGTGAACTATGGTGGAGAACACTTCCCTGCTGTGGCCACCCCTTATGTGAGTGTAAACAGGACTTCAAAGGGAAGGGAAAGGCCAGCCTGACAGGGGTTGAGCCAATACCACTCTCAGCCCACCCCCCCCCACCCCCCGCAATCAGTATAAAATCCTATGGGCTCACCAGTGTTTTTAACTAAAAAGGAAATATTTTTGTCCTGCGGTCATTGCAACCACTGTAGAGAAAGAGAGGCCCTCCATTTTTTATCCTTTCTTCTGTAATCAACAGGTCTTTTAAAGAGACAATATTCTATTCATTTTCTTTCTTTTTTAAACATGAAACGTTTTGGTAAGTTTACATGGGTTTACGCGATTCCAGGACATGGATAGTCAGGGTGTCAGCCATGCCTCCAACCTAATGCCATTAAATGTTCAACAATGACTTTAAAATAAGTAGCTTTTTGGAAGTTATGTCTTTGAAGTTTCATTAATTAGTCATATCATTGGAAATGTATGGCCAAAGTAAATTACAGTGTTTAAAATATCTACTCTTTCAATGTGAAAAATGAAAGGATCCTGCTACCTTGTCTTTATACTAATGAAGATATTATTAATTGGTTTAGCAAAAACATAGATCTAACCATAATGTGCAACAGTTATTAAAGATAATTAACTACAGATCATTGGTTTGAAACATCTAGTCCAAAATGATTTCTGAAGGGCACATTATTCTACGAGATAAAATAATTAAATTTCTAACTGCTGCATGAGACAACTGTGGCATATCTAGCGTTTTAATTTCTTTTGTTCTATTCTCAGGGTACTCTTACTGTTTTAGGTTTTGAAAAAGCGACCCGTGTTTCACAGTGAGTTCGCTGTTCAGCATGTTTTGCCGAAATCTTTCATGTCTACAGGAAAATTATGATTGAAAGGAAAGGATTACAATGACACTAGACCTAATAAAAAGCCCACATAAATTCAGCCTCTTTTTACTGGAGAGGGGAGCGTGGTAAATCAAACAAATAGAAAACTAAACAAGTTACTTTAATGAAATACCTTTCACACACATCTCTCACAGAATCTATTTTAAAAAACGGAAAGCCTCACATGTGCAAAATAAATAAGGGGAAATACAAGGATGAGCAAATGCCAGGTACTCGTGGATTAATGAATAATGTAATTATGTGCATACGCATATAATAAAATTAAACAATTACAGTAAAAACAATTGAGGCACTAGAACAGAAGGCTGTTTATGAAAAGCTGTAACAGGAGAGGCAAAAAAAAATTCTGACCATATTTCTAAAAATTGTTTTAGTTGGGATTTACTATTTGAAAATCAGTTAAATTAAAGAGGAAAATGAAGACTCGGATGCCAATAGCAGGAGTTTTAGGAATCCTAAACAAAATTATGACCATAATATTTAACAATGCTAGCACATTAGGATCACATGTTGGTGATCATGTTCAAAATGAGGCCTGAAAGTCCTTATTAGCCTCCATGTCAGATATTCAAATTTTAAAATATTTATTGTATTGTCTTGTGACCAGGAATTTGCTTTGTATAAAAACTAAGACTGAAAAATCGTAGAGATGTGCTTTCTTTTTAGAAGCGATTCAAATTTATATGAAGTCTAAATTCATAAATCCTGCCTTAATTTGTCGGAGGCCTTCAAAGGGCCGTGTGTTTGAAGTCCCAGCTCAAGGCTTAGGTGTAAGTTAGAATTTTTAGAAATATTATTAATTTCTTTAATCCAGTAAGTGTACACTTGGTAAAAGAGGATTAAAAAAACACACAAATAAAGGCATTTCTTGCTAGGACTGAAGTATGGAGACATGACTGATGGGAAAATTTTGAACTTACGAAGCTTATAGTGATGCTGATTCCAGATACTTGGAAAGAACACAACCAAAATATTTAATGCATGCCTTTTTTTGGTTCCACACACACAAAAAGTAGAAATTCCAAAAAAAAAAAAAAAGTAAAACAGGAAGGGAAAAAGAGGTCTTGAGACAGGGAGTAAAGTTACTACAATCTTCTTACTATAGATCCATGTTTCTGAAGATGTGTACTTGGCACCCCATGCCCTCTAAAAAGAAAGGAAAAAAAATGTTCTCTGGTCAAAGGTTTCAGAATACAGCGTGCTATATGCCCCCTTTACAGGTATGCAGCTCCCGGAAGCAAAATTAAAGGCTCTGAAAGGTCTCGTAATCACACTGTTCACTCAGGGCTAGCAGTCAGATGTTGAATTTCCCGAACATTGATTCTCAGGGAATTAGTATTCCGTGTAACATTTGGGGAGACTCTGCTCTGAGATACCTTGTGAAGATAAGTTTGGCTTGATTTCAGGGCTCCCAAAGTCCCTTCTTGTAGTCCTCTGGTGGCATAATCTGTCGTCTTCAGCCATCTATTACCTTTCCTCTTCCTACTGAAACAATTTTAAGGCTTCTGTGAGATATTTGCAATTTAGTGAGTAAGTTGCCTCATTGGCTCTTCTAGGAATATTTACTTTTTTTGGAATATTTCCCTTAGAATGCATAATTGTAATAACAGAATAAAAGACTTTGAAAATCAAAGAATATCTGGCATTGTAGAGCTCGGGGGTTGTGGGCAAAGAGGATTTTTAAGTCTCCCTGAGAGTGTAATGCAAAAGTAAGTGCTTCTCACACAGATGAGGAAGCAGAAGCTTGGGTGAACAATGGGGCTTGGCCAAGGACATGTAGCTGCTAATATCCAAAGCTGAGGCTTGCACCTGTGTCCTCTTATTCTTAAATTCAGGGCTATGTTCTCTAATGTCTTGGGATACACATATCTAGAGGTAAGTAGGGGCACCTGGGTGGTTCAGTGGTTGAGCGTCTGCCTTTGGCTCAGGTTGTGATCCCCAGGTTCTGGGATCGAGTCCCGCATCCGGGTCCTCACGGAGAGCCTACTTCTCCCTCTGCTGGTGTCTCTGCTTCTCTCTCCGTGTTTCTCATGAATAAACACAGAGGTAAGTGTCCTAAGTGTGACTGGACATGCCAGACTTAAAGCCTCCAATCTGCATTTAGCCTATGGATATACTTGTTTTTTTTTTTTTTTTTTTCTGCTTAGTGTTTAATTTAGGCAATAGAGAATTAGTTGGCAGCAATTAAAAATCAGGAGATTCCATGCAAACATCTAGATTCTGTCTTCCTCTGAGCAAGTAGAGGACCTTGTGATATCGGACCCTCTGGATGGAGCTATTGTGGTCATTCAGTTTAGAAGGGAGTTCCCTTCCCTCTCCATTGAGCCACTGTCCCCATCACTCCTTAATGCCCCCTTTGACATTAAGGGAGCGTTGGTTGCCACTTACTGCCTTACTCACACTGTTGATTGAGTCATACCAGCCTTGCTTCACTCATTTGGATTTCCTACTTGTATTTTGGGGTTTCTTCTCTTTTCAGTTCCTGATCTTAAGGGTCTTATACATCTGACCTGTTAAGACCTTTCCCTCTCTAAAAATCCTCTTCATTTCCCTGTTGGGAGCAGTATTTGGAATTGATCACCAGAAAGTTGCCGTTAGATAAATAACTTGAACTTGACTGCATTCAACATTCTGAGGGCAATCTAGGGTTCATCCCCTGTTTTGGGTAGCCCTGAATAAAACCTTTGGTTGTTCCAAATCCAAGCATACCAATTTGCCTGTCTCCACCGCCAACACTGCAGCAGATGTGCACCACTCACCTTGCACGGGGTTGGAAAGCAAGGCTATTTTTAACCAGTGCCTCTACAGTGATTCAGTCAAAAGACTGTATTCCCCCTTATCTTGGAGACCATCTGAATTTTTTTTGGAGGAAAGATATTTCAAATAATTAGAACAATAGTTCAGTGATTCACGACATTTAAGAAATGTAGTTTTTTTTTTTTTTTTCCTTCCATGGATTTCACTTTGAGCAGCCTCAAGAAGGTATGATGTATGCTTTCAACTGCCATAGCAGAGCTTTCCGGGGGCCACATATTCGTGTTTGAGGGCTCAGCAGCAAGAGATGAATCTTATCAAGAAAGACTGCTTGCTTCTAGTCCATTTCTGGACACCGGAAAACTGAGCGGTCAGTGGGGGCATCACTCCTAGGCCTACAATCACAGCCTGGGCTTCTCCTGCCTCCTCTTCTGAGCGCCCGCCGCTTGCAGGCCTGTCCTCCTCTGCTGCTGCAGGAGTGAGCAGCGGGGAGGTTATGGATGTGCTGCAATCAGATGGAGAGGTGGAGCCATCTGCTCTAACTTCCCAAGTTATTGTTGGCTCAGTGGCTATAGCTTTGGTTTGGGTCTTTTAACAGTTCATTTAACTGAGGAGGAGGGAGTGGATTCAGAATAGGAGACCTTTAGTATTGGTGAAGTTTCACTGCCAGTTTTCTGCTCTTCTTTCTGACCGGTCCTTTTGAATTCCTCCTCTTTTCTCTTGTCTCAAACCCACTCTTTCTTTCTTTTTTTTTTTTTTTATCCCTCCCCCCTTCTTTCCTGGCAAAGAAATGCTCCTCCTGGATGGTTAGTGAGTCAGTTCTTCCCAGCACTGACCCCAACACATTCACCACCAACAATCACTTACTCATGATACTTAAAATGCTTGGTACACAGTGTCTTCTGGGATATTCTTGTTGCTTTTGAACTGCATCCAATAATTTGGGTTCTTACTGAACAGTACCACAAACGTGTCCTGTTAACATAGGTGTTCTAGAGGTTTTTTAGAAAGACGGTTTGAACGTTATTTCTATTGAACTTCTTTTCATGGGTTGTATTTTGGGTGGAGGAAAGGATAGGTGGAACCTTCCATTTCTCGGTCCTCATAATTTGTCTTTCCCTTAAAACGTGTCCTCTAACCCCTCTCACTCCCATGTAAGACACTTCACCTCCAGGAAAATCATAATTATGTTTAATTGAGATCACAGTAACTTCAAACTGCTCTGAATAATACCTTCCTTTTCAACTGCACAACTGGATCCCCTATATAAAGAAACACTTGACTTTCTTCTGGTTCAGTGACATAACTATACAATGATCTGTCTCCTTTCTTCTTCAGTCTTTTTTTTTTTTTAAATTTGGACAACAAAGAGGCTTGCAATTTGATAAATGAGTATTTAGATAGAAAATAAAGTGAGTTTAACAGATATAGGGGTTTCGTTATTCATTTACTCCAGAAAAATTAATGCTAAGTAAGGAAGTACAATTTGGAAATTCCTTCCAAGGGGAAGCCAAGAAAAAAAAAAAAGAATAAAAAAGTATCCTTATCAATTCATTGATTAAAAGCAAGTAAATTTTGGCACAGGTCATTTTATTTTTCCCTTTTTAGCTACTGCTTTCCCTCGCTTAGCTCAAATGCAGCCTCAGACTCCTTCTTCCCTCCAGAACCCTGTGCAGGCAAAGACAAGAGAATGACACGTCCTGGAGAGATGTAACCCCTCTGGCACTCCTGTGCTCTTTGATGAGAGTTTGACTCTCAGGCAAATAGTTCACCGTCCGTGGACAGGGACCACATTTAAAGTATCTAATGTGGGGATTCAGCAACTATTTTCTAATGGACCAATTTATTTCATCGCAGCTGAGTAGTGCCTACTACCACGTAGAGGATCAAGAGTGAGAATCCCAGTGCTTTGGCCCTCTGAAGACTTGGGATGTTTGAGAAAGAACATGAGAATCAAAAGACTCTGATTTGAAGCCCATCTCTGTCAGTTCCCAACTGTATGACCCAAGGGAATCAACAGGATTCTTGCCCCGTTTCCTATAAAATAACATAGTATTTATTTTATTATTGTTATTTTATTATTTATTATTGTTATTTTATAAACAATACTCACTTCCTATAGTATAATGTGGGCATTCAAGGGGATGAATATTAGGGTGGAAAACTGGCTGGATATAAATAACATGGCCCGGGTATAAGACAGTACATGGCAGCTGAGATTCTAAGTCGAAGGGAGTGGCAGCGCCTGTCATAATCTCAAGATTTTGTGTCCATCAAAGGGGCAGCTGTTCCTATTTGGCTTTAGCCAGTTTTTGCAATGGAAAAAAATGGGGACCTGGTGTTGCCAGATTTTCCGGGAAGCTGGAAATCCGGACTTTTATGTGAAGCCTCCCAATTTTTAGACGTTGGCAATTAATTCAAACTTAAAGCACTCTGCAAGCCAAACAAAACACATCTGCAGGCCACATAAGCCCTGGGAGCCTCCATTTGTGACCCCTGATACATGTGAACATGTCTGTAACAGAACCTGCCTCATTACAGATATTCCATAAATATTCGCCTCATCTTTTCCTTGCCTGAGATACCCAGGATGAGAAAAGAAAAAATAATTGATTTGAGCATTCGAGAACAGCATCCAATTGCTCACTCTTAAGGCTCAGATTTTAGTAAGTCATATATGGACATGTTTCATCTTATTGACTCGGTGGTCTATTGACCATTCAGATATTTACCCTGGGTGTCGCCTGTGTTTGGAAAATGTGTTTGTATCCTGTGACTTTCTAACAGAAGTTTAATTCTTGTTAGAAAACATACACTTGAAAGATGGCTCAGCCACTTTGGAATCACAGCAAGGAAAATTCACCATTTCTGCTGCTGGGCTGAGTTCCTTTTGGATTCCAGTAAGTGAGCAGCCCCAGCCTGTGGATTTTTCTTTGTCTTCAGAGGAGCAGGACCTGGTTTTAACTGGCACATCTTCGTGTTGCTCACTCCTTAAGTAGTTTCACTTACTTTTTAACTGTTACATGCCAACAAAACAGGTTGCTTAATTGGTTTGACCTTTCACAGTATTTTTTAATTTTTCAATCTTAGTTTCATAGTTCCATCTGGCCCTTTAAAACGACATCTGGTTAACTGTACTTAACCAGCTGATCACTGTACAGTTATTTTTAAATGTAATGTATGCTTAAACAGATGTTATTTTTATAGATGTGGATCTAAACTGCACTTGTGTACGTGCTATGTCTGCATAAACTCTTTCTGCAATTCAAATGTTGACACCCAAAATTACAAGCCAGAATGCTTATGAACTCCACTATTATGGTACTGCACTTTTGTGCTGCTTGTTAGGTAAACATCAATTCAGTTCTTTTTTTCTCTCTTCATTGCACATAAATAAAACATTAGCATTTAGTTTATAAAGTGATGAACATTTTGCTGTGTTGGATTTAGCTTTATAAATACAACTGCTGTCAGCAAGAAAAAAGGATTTATTGAATAAATAATAAGAAAGCTAAGGGAAAATGAAAATATATATATTATGCAAAACATGGTGTCTGTCAACAGGTCACAAAGGGGCCTCGATGCTTTTGGTGTTGCTGTCGGAGATAATTCCATCTCTGGCACACTGTGTCTGTAGCGTCCTGGACCTTCCTCTCACGGTGCGTGTCTTAGATTTAATCCAGGAAGCACGCTATAGAAAATAATTTATTTTGTAGAACCCTGAATGCTTAACTGTCCAGGGCATAATTAACATTTAGAACAATTCAAATGTCTTCTTACGCGAGCACGGAAAATGCAGAGCAAACTTGATAAAAAGAATATCTAAGTGGCCATCCAATTCTACACTTTGGTTTTCCCTTATTTACTTATTATTTTTTTTTTTTGTTTTTTGTTTGTTTGTTTCCATCCGAAAGGACAAAAAAGGGAAGACCTGCGCCTACAGACTAGGAAAGGTTTTCTGACGGTGAGAGCATCTCAGCGTGGAGTGGGCCTCGTTTCCGAGAGGACACAGTCTCCGGAGACCAAGCATCGGGGGCACTTTGCATATGACCCAAGGTTGAGTCTTCCTTGACACAAAGACAGTGGTCGCAGTCGAGAATATTTTGCGGAGAACTTTAAAAGTATCATTCTCAAGGTTAAAAATTGCTGTTCTACATAATACCTCGGTAATTGATAGACATTTTCTCTCTCCAGAGTCCAGTTTCTGTGAAAAACACCACGTAACATCTGTTCATAAACAGTCCTTCTGTGAAAACACTGACACAGGTCTTGAGCTTATACGGGCTCAATTCCCCTGCCAGGTGCAGATGGCACGATGTATTTATACAGCTGAAGCCCGCGGAACAGAAGCCCGGCCCGATCTCCAGGTAGGACTGCAGGCCAGCCTGTGCTGCTGCTCGCAGGCCTCACCCCCAGCTTGTTCAAGGGGTTCCTTCTGACACAAAGACAAATTGTTTCCCACTAATGTGTGGGATGCGTCGGGGAAAAAAAAAATCACCTTCGGCAAGGAACGTCCAACTCTACACAGAAAAGGACGTTTTGCATCTTTTCAAAAGATTCCATGGAACACATTAATGAAAAACTAATTAGGTTACAGAGGTATTTGCGAAACTAAATATGACTCAGATCACGCAGTTGTCTCCTTTTCTTTTTTGGCCTTTATACTTGATGTGTGATGTTTAACTGGAATTAATTATTGCAACTCCAAGGAAAAAGTTTGGGGTGAAGGGTTTAAATAGTTGACGTTCGACTTTTTAGGAACGATCATGAGGGGGAAACCGCCGTCCTAAGGAAAGAAATTATTTCTCACTTAATTTTCCGTCAGTTTCTCCCATTTCACATGAAATGGAGATGGGGACAAGGATGGAGGATTTTTGGTTATTGTTTGTTTTTTTTTTTTAATTTTTTACTGAGCATTTGTGGAGAAACACTTAAGAGACTTTCAAATCCTGGTGAGCTTTTGCTGCATTTTGAATCTGGTTTCCTTATTAATCACTGAGATGCTGGTCCTTCAGTTGTCTCTAAAATTGTTCTTTCTCAAAAGTAGACAGACTTCAAGAGCAAGCAAAGCCGCCTTCTCATGCATGACCTGGAGAAATGCTGACTTTAAGTCCAAGCAGGATACTGGAGCTTCCGAAGGGCCCGGGGCCCCCAAAGATCACCCAAATAAACAGAATGAGGAAGCTATACACATGCAAAACCCAGGTTTATTTGTACCTGTCTTTGTTAGACAGCTGCAATGCATATGAGAGTCACGATCAGAGAAACATAGCTACGGTACCCTACTGTAATATAAACTATCCGTATTTTATTCTCCATGAACACCACAGGCAAATTCTTGTTATATTTGACCAGCTGGTGTGCAAAACACTACCCAGTGCTTGGAGGTTTTCATCCCTAGCTCCAATGTCCATTTCAACATGAGTGTTCTGGTTTGTGCATTTTAAGATGCTTTTACAGCATTTATGAACTCTCAACTTATTTAGGGCTTATCAGCTCCGGCTACAGAATCAACTTTGGTACAGATTTGTAAGAGAAACAAAATGGCCATTTGAAGGTATGATGTTTGGGTGTTATGTCTGGCTGGAGGAAGCAGATGGAGTAGAGAGAACTTCTGTATAAATTTTCCTGGAAGGACAATCGTAGGTGTTTGTTTCTATATTATGGGGAAAAAATCAGTCATGTCTCCATGTTTGCTTTTCTCTAGTTATTCCTCACAACAAACCTTACCTGAAACACAGGCAAGAAAAGAATCACAATGACACAAAGTTGTGCCTTCAAATCACACAAAGCAAGATTTCTTTTCACTAAATATTGAGCTGCATTGTTTGGATGAGATGATACAGTTAGGAGTATGTAGAAAGACCAGATGCAAATCACAGGTTACATTTCAGACAGCACATGTTTGGAAAACTTTTCTTGGTTTTGGTTATTAATTCCTTTTTATTGATATTTCATTTTTTTCCTGGAAAATTGAAAGTTAAGGGATGTAAAGTCACTTTTACCTGATGAGTGCATGCATAATGATAGGAGGCTCGATTTATTGGAAATCCTTTTATCATATTTTTATCAATAGGTTCATTATGGCATTATTTGTGTTCATGGAAAATGGAAACAATACGATCATTAATAGGGGACTAAGTAACCAGTGACACCGTAAAAGTACATCATTATGATAAACGGATAAAAAATCCAAATTGCTTATATACTACACAATCTCAACTAGGAATATCTTACAGACAGGCAGAGAAAAAGAAAACCTGAAAAAAAAATATCAATATATTTAAAATAACTATTCTTGGGTAGTAGGCTTATGAACTGTTTTTATTTTCATCTTCTTGTTTTTATGCATTTCCCAAATGTTTCACATTGAACATATATTTCTTTAATAATCATGAAAATGTGATGAAAAGCATAATAAAGGCATTTTCTCCTAAGAAAGGCATTTGTTATCTTAATAACATAGATTCTGGCATCTTTGGGCAAGAATGTAAGTAGATAGAAAGTACACTGAGTTATATTTTTGTCAGAATTTTATTAAATTTGGAAGAGATGGTTTAGGGAAGCCCTTTTCTTCCCAGTAAGATACCTTTAGATAATCTGCTGCCTGGTTACTGAAATAATGCCCTGGGTGGTCTCCCTGACTTTATTAATCCTCTCTTTCTCTTTTCCTCCCTCCCTTTTTTCCTTTCTTTCCTTCCTTAACAAATATGTATTGATTGATAACTCTGTGCCAGGTGCTCAGAGGAGGAGCTGAAACAGAGCTTCCCCTGCGCAATTTGTACCATAGGATGGGAGACAGTGGATGAACAAGTAACAAAGTATCCAAGGAACACACAAATAATGTCACGGCTGTGAGAGGGCAGCGCACCTGAAGGGAGCAGGTGTGAGCAGCCCTGGCATTTGCAGAGTCCGAGGGAAGCCCTCTCTACCCCAGGGATATATGTGCGGAGAACATGAAGCCTAAGAAGGAACTCACTGCTTGTTCCAAGTGCAGGAGAATGCTTGTGGGTGTGTCCTGGGTCCCACACTAGGTACTGGTCATTCCAGTCTTAAACCCTCCCACCACCCCAATAGGGGTTTTTTAAGATTTTATTTTATTTATTCATGAGAGACACACACAGAGAGAGGCAGAGACACAGGCAGAGGGAGAAGCAGGCTCCATGCAGGGAGCCTGACGCTGGACTCGATCCCCGGTCTCCAGGATCAGGCCCTGGGCTGAAGGCAGCGCTAACCACTTAGCCACCCGGGGATTTCCCCCCCCTCCCCCAATAGGGTTTAATACACAGCAAACACTCAAATATTTAGTGAATTGTTTGGGAGATATGCCATTTAGGTCTTCAAAACAGTAAGACCCAGCAGACTGAATTAAATCCTATCAGCCTACAGGTGACCATAATTCCCCCTCTAAAAACAGCCTGCCTTCCATGAGGTCCATCTTCTAACCAGACATTATCTGACTCCCTGTTCTTTTTTTTTTTTTTTTTTTTTTTATTTATGATAGTCACACAAAGAGAGAGAGAGAGAGGCAGAGACACAGGCAGAGGGAGAAGCAGGCTCCATGCACCGGGAGCCCGATGTGGGATTCGATCCTGGGTCTCCAGGATCACGCCCTGGGCCAAAGGCGGGCGCCAAACCGCTGCGCCACTCAGGGATCCCTGACTCCCTGTTCTTGAATATAGAAGCCTTTACTTGAGGAAGCATGGGGACATGGGATAGTTAAAATGAATCTGCATCTCAGTGGAGTGGAAGTTTATCTCTATACGGTGCCTTGATGTAAAGGCCATAATAAAATGAATATCAGACTCTGTAAAATTATTACTGAATTCCTAGGACACACTAAACTAATTTCTAAACATTTTAATACAGTGTCAAACGATCAGTTAGTAAAGTTAGCAGACGTGGCTAGCTGCTTATAATTCATAATGCTTTTCCTCAATAAAAATATTTTGGCTGAATCTCAAAATCATCAAAAAGACCAGACATCGGTTGGTCCAAACCACTCATTCTTTCTGAATTTGTAGCAATTACTTTCCACAAAGAGGATGCCCACCCAGCTGGAAGAAAGCTGAAAGAGTAAAAGAATTTTTGCCTTGATGGATGCCAACAGAGGTTTCAAGTTCTTTTTCCCCCACTGCGTTGATCAAGCATTTGCACCTTTGAAAACGTTAAGTAGTACTACGTCCTTCGGTTTGATGAGGGCAACGATGTATCTACTATCAGTGAGGAATTACCAGTCTTGAATAAGGTCATATTTAAAAATTGAGAAAAAAATGTAACAGTGATCATAGCAATAATACAGTTTCCATTGAAGGGTGTCTAGAAAGTCGGTGATGATAAATACAGGAAATGATGAACCTTCTACCTCCACTGAAACCAAGCTGCTGATCATGAAACCATATCCTGGGCCTGGTATTTAAAAATTTATCATAAATAACTATCGCCTTCCAGACATGTATAATTGATCCTACTTGTATCAACAGTAAGTTCCTTTTCAGTTTTTTTTTTTCCACGTTAACTTCTTTTTGCATGGTATTATTTTCCTCAAATGGCATTTCCACTGACAGCTATGCCGAATGCACTGTGTAATTATCATGTCGTCAGTTTCTTTTTCTACAGTTCTTTTTAATTACAAAATAATACCCTTTTGAAGCGTACATCTTTGATATCTTAACCATCGTTGGGTCAATATAGCAGTGTGTGCTCATTATCAATATATTTTAATTATTTCATTCTTTCTAATGCCCCATTTTTGTTTTCCATGAACTGCCAGGTAATTATATTTGTATCAGGATAAATAATTAACGTTCTCTGGAGCAAAACGACTGTTATTTTTCTTTTCTCTTTCTCGCTCTCTTTTTTTTTTTTTTTTTCCCCAGACATGGCAAGACAATAAATAGGCATTTACCTAGATTGACTAAATGTGTTTTTTTTCTTGGGGGCAGCAGTAACTTATTGGTGATTCAAGAACTGTTTTTGATAAGGCTCAGAATGGCTGAGAACCAAAGCTTCTGGGCTCCTGACTTGTATTTAAATGGCACATGGTGCTTTCATCACACTGTTAAATCCTCCCTCTGTCCAATTTCATGCCCTAATTCATCCCCAAAGCAGGTAGAGGTGGTCAAGGCTATACCTGCCACAGAGATTTATATGTATTTATACTATTTTAACTTTAGTATTTTAACTATAGTATTTTAACTTTAGTTACTGCATTATTTTTTTTTCTTCTGGAAAAATACATCTCTAAAGTAAATCCTAATTACATAAGGCAACAAAGACATGAGCAATTTCACAAATATTCATTGAGAAGAACTTATGATGATTTACGAGTCCAGAAACAAAAAGGAATAAGGTGAAATTCAGTAGGTAACACGTGAGGGAAAGACCAGGAGCTACGTGAATGGAGCAGAGTATGTCGGGGCACAGAATTGCAGTAAGTTTCATTTCTTCATTGTTAGTGTGAAATGGCTTCTTAGCAGTTTTTCCTTGAAGGTGCTGTTCCAAAAGAACGGAAGGGAAAGGTACTATAGTACTAGCTGTGTGACCTTGGGCAAGTTACTTAATCTCTCTGTGTTGCGGCTTTCTTATCTATTAAGTAGGTGTCAATGAGAGAGTCTGCGTGCATGGTTATGTGGCTGGTTTTATAATGCCAGTTGCTATCTCGAGACAGATTTCAAATTTCTACAGTTCTTCAAGCTAAACATCCCAAAGCCATTAGTCCCTCCTCAAATGAGAAGCCTTTCAGGACCTCGCTGTTTTGGTCATGTTCCTTTTGCCTATGTTTGAAGGCCTCTGATGGCTATGGACACTCCAGGAAAAATCTGAGCTGCACAGAGCAAGATACAATAACTTTCCTACACGATTCCATCCAACAATAAAACCTAAATAGTTTTACCTTTGAATTTTCAGCTCTCTGATTTTATCTACTCTTCTGCCTATCTTTGTATTATGTTTAAAGTCTGATAAATGTGTTGCTGATTCTTTTCAGTGTCTCCATATCTGCTGATTACTGGGCCTGGTGCCAGGGGACACAATATTGTCATGCCTGCCCTAATCCCTGCCTTTCTAATAGCGTTAAACTGGTTAGAGCCAAGTGCTCACCTTTATTTTTGATAAGTCAATATTCTCATATATATGGAATAAATATATGGTAATTTGATAAAGCCCCCATTGGGAATGAAAACAGTCAGAAGAACCAGATTTTCCCTGTAGAATCAATTAAGTGAGAGGAGACAGGTGAAAAGCTCTTTATGGACATTTTAAAGACCATGATATGGGAGAGGGGGATAATTTACTTTGGTATCTCTGAAGTGCTAATCTTGGATTGATTGGCCAAAGTCACAGTCATTGCAGATACTGTGGAAAAAGTAACTTCAATAAAAGGTCGAATATTAGGGCTTCCATCAAACCATTCTGCCTAAGATATATATATTAAGTATGGTCATCCCTGAATGATATGACAAACAATACTACAGTATTTTATACTCTATCCCCCAGACCTAGATAAACAATTTGACTGCTTCCTAATTCTGATACATATTTCATCGAAGTCTTACTAAGGTAGCTTCAAGAATTTCACCTGTCCTAAGACACGTGAATTTTTTATGACTCATACCAAAAATATAATTGAGCACCTACTGAGTGCAAAAGAATGATGGTTTTTGAGAAAAGCTTTTATAGTAACATCTGAACAATGAGAATTTAAGACATCTTATCAGGGAGCCTGGGGGGCTCAGTCGATTAAGCATCTGCCCTTCAGCTCAGGTCATGATCCTGGGGTCCTAGTACTGAGCCCCACTTGGGGCTCCCTGGTCAGCGGGGAGTCTTCTTCTCCCTCTCCGCCTGCCTCCCCTCCCCGCTTGTGCTCTCTCTCTCTCTCACATAAATAAATAAAATCTTAAAATAAAAAAGCCGTATTATCATGTTCTCTTTTTAGGCATGTGCTACATTGCATGGATTAGGTCCGAGTATGCGCCCATCTTTCTAGAACCCGGAAAAAGACATCACCATCTCTACTCCTACAATATTGCAATATTTAAAGCAGAGAAGAAAAAAATCAACTCTGAAGTAATTTCAGGCTCAGCAATATAAAAAAATGTTTCCATTTTCACAGGAAGAGTATTACACTGGAATTTAGGCAAACCCCAGTGTAAGAAATCAGATGTTGCAGCTTTCTCTATCAGCTTGCTCAACTACTATTTTTCAAATATTCATATCTCAGGCAACGCATTGGAAAAAAATGTTTAAAAATGAAGAGTTAATTAAATTATCATCATTAATGCTTTCTTAAACAACCTCTTCCTAATAAAGCATTTAACGAGATGAAAATATAAAGAAATACTAGAATTTCAAAGATTTAAATCTGAGGATCTGATCCATATTTAACACTTCTTAAGCTTAAACCTCCAAAGTGCTGTCATTTAGGGGGTGTCTCCAATGTAACTAAATATTCTAAAACAAGACCAGGCAACCTAATTTTGATCTTTGTATGCTGATAAAATCAGAGACAAATTAATATGATTCAGGAAAATTAGATTTTTAACAGAAGATGTTAAAAATCCTGGCAATAACATGATTTTAATTTTAAAAAGCCCTTTACATAAAATCTGTGCACAATAACAAATATTTAGTAAACACAGCATCCTATTTAATAAGTGGCTAAAATCCTCTAGCAACATAAAGACTGTCTTTGCTTCTTTTGTAAAATCAATGTCAGAGTAGCAAGACAAGTCCATGCCTCACTGATAGGTGTTTCTAACCAAATAAAAGATCGAGATCGAGATACGTACAGAGTCAAATGAACTAGCTAAGAAATCTGATAGTCGGAGAAGGACAAACATTATATGTTCTCATTCATTTGGGGAATATAAATAATAGTGAAAGGGAATATAAGGGAAGGGAGAAGAAATGTGTGGGAAATATCAGAAAGGGAGACAGAACGTAAAGACTGCTAACTCTGGGAAACAAACTAGGGGTGATAGAAGGGGAGGAGGGCGGGGGGTGGGAGTGAATGGGTGACGGGCACTGGGGGTTATTCTGTATGTTAGTAAATTGAACACCAATAAAAAATAAATTAAAATAAAATAAAATAAAAAATAAATAAATAAATTAATTAAAAAAAGAAATCTGATACAAACAAAGGGGGTTTGCACAAATAGATATTAAGCTTTTTGTCTTAAAAATTGAATGGCTCTGCCTTACTCTAAGAAGAGCCACCATGAAGTTGCATTTATCTAATGGGTTCAACTTAACTGTTTAAAACAACATTGAATGGAGCATTTATTTACAGTCATCCTGCTTTCACCACCAACCAACCTCATTTTCTACTTTATTTGTGACTTCATTTGTACAACTGAGCTTCTTTCATGCTTAGCAATAAATATTGTAGGTGCTCCCAAAAGAAAGAACTCAAACTAACAAAAATCCTTTGGAACATAAAAAAAAAAAAACTTTGAAATCATAGGGCATAAAAATTATTTGTTTTCCAATGGTATGAGATTACAAATATAATTATATTCTTTCTGAAAACTGTTCTGAAAAAACCACCACAAGAATTGGAACACATACCTCTCTTGGGAAAAAGACTGAGAGTTCTGTCTTTAGCAAATAAACATTTTAAAAATGGCTTCCTTTTATGTTATAAAATAAGTTTATACTGGTGAAACATAAAGAGGTTAATAATCTTGCACAGGACCATGAAAGTAGCAATTCACTTACTGAACAAACTGTCCCAATATACGGATTCACTTTCTATAAGAAATAACAGAACACATTAAAGTTCTACCCACTGGGGAAAACAGAACTGTTTGTATGTATATCTAAAGCAACAAGAGAGAAAATCAACTGCCAATCAAATACTGAGTTGAGAGATAAGAGTAGAAGCTGTGGTCTTGCCTCTTCTCACTCTCTGAACCAGCGATTAGGGGTCAACAGGAGCATCAACACTCAATATCCTGCATTGCTCCAAGTTTTTGGAAATTCTTTAAAATCATAGAATAGGCTGTACCTGACAACCAATCTTAATATTTTAATGTGAAACTCTATGATAACAATTTTCACACTCTAAGAAGATTGAGATTATTATTATATTATCCTTTCAACAAATTAATATCATGAAAGCTGTCAAGATACAAAAAAGGTAACATAGTCCTATATTTCTCAATACTCTCTGACTTATTCAAATAGAGAAAGGAGACAGAAAAATATTTTTCAGGTCAAGAGTGAATTAAATAAGATTGTGTATGTAAATCATAAAAGATCCCGCAAATGCTAATAATTGTGAGGAAAGCAGGGCACTACAACTTTTTAAAAGAAAAGATATCACAATTAAAGGTCTATGAATATTGTTGCAGGGAAGCAATTTTTATGATTTATGTGGGTTTTATCTGTTGGCTTCTCTTGACACACTGTGGTATTAAACGTATTACATTAAGTAGTTGAAATCAGATTGAACACAATTCATTCTGGTCTACTTGCTGAAACATGCCAATCGGATGTTTTCCAATTTTCTCACATAATATTTCTCTTGTCCTTTGGGGTCATGTGGTAATTTCTGTGGGGAAAATAGTCTAACCACCGTAAAACTGATCAAAGTGTTACTACGAATACTGCCTTAGGACAAATGATTTGAACCCTTGCATTATCAAAACATCTGCAAATGTTCTCTTTTATGTAAGTGTCAATGAGTGCACATATGCTGGGTGAATTCCCTTCCCCCTCAGAACACCTGACATGCACCTGATGTGTATAATGGATTTCAAGAAAAATTGACAAATGACGGGACCTTTTAGGAATTAACACATTCAGCTAATAGGACAATGCCCCGATCCTAGAAAGCCAGAAAACATTGCATAGTCTTTTTTTTTTTTTAACATTGCATAGTCTTAACTGTAAATCCACTTTACAATTTTCAGTTAATACATTGGTTCCTAAAATATTGCTATACATAAATACTGCTTTTGTACCTTTTCCAGAATTATGTATGGTGGTGCATAAACCTCACCATGATATACACCACTGAAGGTCATTTACATGCAGTTTTAAATAACCTCAGCTTGATTTTTGTCATGTATCGGCACCGTTCATGTTTTTAGACACATGTTTTTATTTAAAAAAAGATTTACATCTTATTTTGCTAAATGAACTCTTAAGCAAAAATAGGTAAAATACTTGCTTTGATGGTAACGAAGGCATTATGTGCTTTTTTGTGTGCTTCTGTGTATAGGACATGGGTGTGCAGTGCCTATCTCTAACCGAAGACGAAGCTTTAAAATAGAATATAAAACAGAAAAATAGAATAGAATAAAAAATGGAATGAATGGTTAATTTCTGCCATCCTTTTTTTTTTAATTGATTGTCACAAGCTAAGTCATTGTTTGATATTTGTACATACATTTTAAAGATTACCAGTTGAGTAAGGAGACTAGTCCTGGGCCATTTCACTTGTGTGTGTTGCATAAGTGTAGTTGCAATAAAGACATGCAGAATAAGGAGGACAATTTCCTTCTGAAAATCTAAGTGTGAAGCTATGTGGGCCAATGTAATTTTCAAAGTGGCAGATAAGAATAACAATGAAGTATTTTCAATTAGTCATAAAACAGGAAAATGTAAGCTTTCTTTCAGTGGCAGTGGGTTGATTTTGCCCACGGACTACATTTGGCTGAGAAGCCATTGGGGCAAGAGCCCCCTTCCTCTCTCCATCTCCCAGTCTAAGTTATAGGACACAATGAACCTGTGCCTGAATGCAATGATTTTTTCCAGTAAGAGTTTTATTAGAATTTTAAAGTCTTCTAGAATACAAATGGAATATATTCCAAAAGAGTTGGATAATATGGCCCACGTATAGACTATATAACCTGAGGGTTCTTTCTCTATTTAAAGATACTACAACATGGCATCTTAACATTCTGTTTAGCTGATTGTTAACAGTCACAATTCTCGGTTTTCAGCTCCTGTGGTTTTACTTTCATCGATTTATTACTGTTTTTATTTTTCTATATCAAGTTTCTTATTATATTATAAATAAAAGTATATGTTGATGGTGGTATTCTAAACATATTACCTTGAATAATAGGAGTGTTTATTTCCTTTAAACTCTAAATGACATACTTCGTGCTAGTTAAATGTTCTCCAACAATGTAACAAAATATAAATCATCTGGTGGAACCCACATCCTAAAATATAACCAGGTCTATATTCATATGAACTCATGGAAAATTCTTTTCTGCACTGTTTGAGAGAGTATGCTTAATGTTTTACTATGTTTATTCTTCAATAACTAATCACCCTTCTTGGTCTTCCAAAAGTTCCTGGCATTTCACTGGTTTACACATTGATTGAATACCGTTCCCAGAATTGCTTTTGGCACCGGGCCAACTGCTGTGATAATCAGCTATAAGATTTATTCCAGTGGAGAAGTGTTCTAAACATAAGGATTCATAAGGCACTGCACTGAAAATGAATACTGATGCTTTCTTTGAGATGGTTGAAAACTTTTTGTGCCTTCAATGAGCACTAATGCCAGGCTTCACACTCTTCAACTACATGTGAAAGCTTTGATTTCATGGAAAAAAGGCATGCTCATTAGATTTGATGATTTGATATTTGTATTAATCATTATTAGCCAGTTTAGCAAATTGAAATGATTTAATTTCACAAAGGCAAATACAGGAAAAAATCACAGAGAATACTATAAAAGCCCCACCTTTTTGGAAATTAAGGAATTAACTGCTATACATGATCTGACACATTTACTGCAAGAGGATATATTATTATATTGGTTGATGGGTGGAGTGAAAGTACAAAAGAAGCCCTAAAATTCAAAGGGAAACAGCTGGCAGGTAAATGTACTGAGCCAGAAAAGAATAATAAGGAGAAATGAGGGACGTCAGGGAGGCTCAGCGATTGAGACTCAGTCTTTGGCTCAGGTCATGATCCTGGGGTCCTGGGATCGAGTCCTGCATCGGGCTCCCCGCAGGAAGCCTGCTTCTCCCTCTGCCTATGTTTCTGCTTCTCTGTGTCTCTCATGAATAAATAAATAAAATCTTTTTTTAAAAAAAGGAGAAATGAGGTGAGTGGAAAACAGGATGCATAATTATTCCTTAAGTAAAAGACACAAAAGCCAAGAAAAAAAAAATGTTACTTACAGTTTACAGAGAGTTGAGAAGGAAAGGTTACAGAATATTAATCCTAAGTATGGGCAAAGAAGAATCAATGCAGCCAAAGTTTGGGAAAGGGACAGAAATACACTCTTCAAGGAAGGTCATTTATGAATGCATAAAGAAAACGTTGGGGTGAATTTGGGGGAGCTGCAGAGGAGTTTGGGAATAAGGTAGTCTAGAAAGCTCAGTGCCAATGTTACAATGCCTTCCACCGCATTCTGCCTTTTGATGGGCCTAGGGGTACCCCAGGGTCATTCATAGCTCACCAAAACTTCCCTCAGGAGCCCCCCTCCCTTGCTTCCCAAACATGACATCTTCTTTTCTTTTTTCCTCGTTAGTGCATCGTACCGCTTGTGATTATTTATTGGGGTCATTGGAGAATTCTCTCCCAGGGTAATACCCACTTGGGGAATTTGGGGAGGGCAGCCTCACCCTTATAGCCCAAAGTCCCCACAGGGCCTGGAGGAGAGCAGGTATTCAGAAACATTTTTGAATGAAAAGCTCAATGAATGAATGGAGCAGCAATTGAGTGAATGGAGTAACTCCTCCAAGCCCAGTGATCCTGCTGGGAATCAGGAGGCCCAATGACGGGGAAGTAAGGAAGGGACCAGCTGGCAGTGCTCGAAGGACCCTTGGGCGCAGCTTATGAGCATCAGCTGGAGGAGGGCGAACCCGCAAACCTGGGCGAGACACGCTTTCGAGGTTGTGAAAAGTAAAACTAGAAAACCAAGGGGGGGGGGGTGTGTGAAGGAGACAAACATAGAAATTACAGTTGAAATGTAATTTGATACCAAAAGAGGCATCTAACAAAACATGTTGCAACACTTATATGTTTAAAACATTAAAATCTTAAATGTCAACTGTAAATACTGAAATTATAAATAGTGAAATCATCATACGTTTATACTTCGGGCTTTTCTCCAGAAAAGAGGGAGGACAATTTTTCCATTCAAACCTCTAATGCCACGATAATAATAGCTCTCTTTTACGGAGCTGGGCACACACGGTGTGTCCGTTACCATCTTATTTTTGCATGTAACCCTCAGGATTATCATGTGCCAGAACTGGTATTGTTATTTATATAAAATACAATGTACCAGGCTTATTTCTTTCTGGCTCCTTAACTACCTGTGTCCCACAGGCCACCTCCGCGCTCCTCTACAATTCTTTTTAATGTAGCTGCCCGGGGTCCTGCGGGTTACCTGCTCTTCGTGGAATTCCTTTCATCTGTTCACAGACCACAGAGCGAGTGTGTGGGGATCATACTGAGAATGGCATTGCTGACACACTGCCACCCTGAGGACAGCCCTGAGGCCCTTCTCTGCAGACCGATTCCACAGAGAAAGAGATGTCCTATGTGCACAGCTGTGGCAGCCAGGTGCATCCTCAAGAGGAGACGACAGTTGCAAAAAGCAGAAGTGGTGGCATGGAATGGGCATGTTTGAGGACTTCCTCTCTGCTTACCTGGCTAAGCCGCTCCCCAGTCCTTACAGGGCATCACATTCAGAGCACCCAGCCAGGATGGTGAGAAGTCCTGGGCCAGATACCACCTGGGCCAGAGGGATGGGAGTTCCGATCCTAACTCCACTTTGCACTTGCTTTTGGAGCTTGGAGAGCAGGGTAAACCTCACTGGGCATGCTTTTCCAATGATTGCAAAATGAAGATAACAATACACACTTGGCAGATTTGATATAGAGATTATATGGGCTGTTTATTGAGTGCCTCGTAGAGTGCCTGTCATACAGTAGATGCTCAATAAATGGGCACGCACGCTTTCACTGTAGAAGAACAGGGCCAATAGTGTTCTTTGAAAGTAACTATCTCATTGGAGAAATACAATATTAAAATGAATAATATATGAAGCAGCGATTGGCTGAATCTGCACTTGTTTCATGAAGTTTATCACTTTCTTATCTCCTTATTCTTCTACTCGCCTCTTTATCTTAGGTGAATAAATAATTCTGCTTTTCGTTTTTCTCCTTCCCCTCATTCACTTAATCTACTAGCATATTAATCTTTTTCTAAATCTCAAAGTGCTTCATCCCAGTCACACGTTTATCTCTTCAAGAAGATTTTAGGTCATTGCTAGAAATTCAGAAAGGCTGCCATATATTTGCAGCTCCATATCTTATCTTGCATGCAAATTAGAATCTCCATAGCCCCCATTCCTGTGTTTCTTCATCTCTGTAAAGGAAATATCATGCTCCAAGCATCCCAGGCTGGAAGTCCTTTCCTAGGACAGGTCTTTCAACGTGTTGTTTCCTTCCCAGTCTACCACGACTCCAACATCATCTCTCTAAGGACCTGTCTTGGGATACCAGTACTCACATTAATCTCTCCAGAACTCCAAGTATCATAGCCCCGCCTTTTCTGTGGGGGATATGCTCCAAGAGATCCCTGACACTATGGATAGTACCGACCCCTAGACATACTGTTATAAATTTTAATTTATAAATCACACATGGTAAGAGATTAACAACAATAACTAAAAATAAACTAGAACAATTATTATATACTGTAATAAAGGCAGGTGAAGGTGCCTCTCTCTCTCTCTCTCAAAATGCATTAGTGTATGTATCACACTCATCCTTCTTCTTGTGGTGACATGAGATAAAGAAATGCCCACGTGAGGAGATGCGGTAGGTGAATGAGGTAGATGTTGTGACGTAGCTTCAGGCTACTACTGATCATCTGACCATGTGTCAGAAGGAGGATCATCTGCTTCTGGACCATAGGCAACAGCAGGGAACTGAAACCCGAGAAAGCAAAACCGTGGATAAGGGGGAACTACTATGTTAAAATTAGAGTTTGGAAATCTTGCTGCTTCACTGAGTATAGGAGTTCTTTGAGAACAGGAATAAGGTCTCCTTAACACTTAAACTGGTGCTTGTAAGTTTTAGCAAAGGCTCAGCAGTCAAGTGTGTGTGTGTCCACATAACCTTAGTAGGCAGGGCTCTAAGCGTGTTCATGAAGCTGGTTTCTTTCTATGCTTCTACTACGAAAAGTAATTTGTTAGCTTCAATGAAGGAAACCTTGACTGTTGTTTGTAGGTGTTAGCACACGGAGACACAGAGGATATGGCTCAACATTTCTACATGTATGAAAGGCTGATGGGGAGTAGAAATGTATTTGTACAGTTCATGTACTCTACGAGAATAATGACTATAATCATAGAAATATTTCCATCGGTTGTAGAAGAATAAACAAAGAAAAAATTAATAATTTGCTTACTCGTTTTTCTTTCCTGGTTATTAATCTGAATAATACTTCGGAAGTATTATTCCTCCAACTTCCTGGGCATTTTCTTCTATTGTGTCGGTCTTCTCCCTTTTGTTTCACGAATGATCTGTATTTTATTGTGCTATGAAAGGGATCACACATCCAAAAAGTCAGAAGGAACAAAGGGGATGATTTTGGATTTGAGATTGTGAAAGCTTAATCCTCGGATCAACAGGGAACACCCATGTGCACAGCTAAGAGGCCTTGGAGAACGTAAGCAAATCAAAGCAAATGTTCACCTCTGACTCCTGAGAATACACGAGATTTCCTCAGTTATAGGGTGTGCGGAGGACAGATGCTGAGGGAAGGGAGTAAGGGGCAGAAGCCTGGTGATGGGCCCCCCACCCCCACCCCGCACTCAGTAATACAGGGAATATCCAGCCACCCACTCTTCATCTGCACAAGCAATACCTACTGGCAATTCCCTGGAATCAACTGAGAGCCAATGTGGTGCCTACAAACCATGCCGATACCATTCAAGTAAACATCACTTAGGTTTGCCCAGAAGAGCCATGTTATCTAAAAAGGAAGAAATGATTTTTTTTTTTTAAGCCACCTGGGTGACTTAGTTGCTTAAGCATCTGCCTTCAGCTTAGGCTCAGGTCATGATCCCAGGGACCTACTCAACAGGGAGCCTGCTTCTCCCTCTCCTCTCCCTCTCCCTCTGCTACCCCTCCTGCTCACTCTCTCTCTTTCTCTCTCAAATAAATGAATAAAGTATTTTTTTAAAATGGAAAGGCTATTTATCATAAATATAAAACACCAAAAGGGATTTATCAAGAATATATAGGATTTTAATGATATATGTATATATCAAACATGAAATACTATATAATCATTGTATATATTTTATACAAGTACCATATATGTGTGGCACTTAAATTACAGAAAGCATGGAAGGAAAGCCTTAAAATCACAAAAATGCCTACCTGTTCATTATACATTTAATACAAATAAAATTAAATGTATAAGGGAAATTTCTCCAGTAGTTTTTCACATTCTCAGCCTTCTTTCCTCTCCCCTTTTTCACAGTGAACTTCTCACTATTGCCTGAATAAACACCATCCCCTTCCTTCCTGGCTGGCAGTCAATATCTGCTCACACCTCTGGACCTCCATCAAATGTGAAGTGGCACAGTCCTGCTTCAAGAACGAGGGCTCCAAGAAACAGGCACATGGAGTTGATGGCTGGTTTGCTCTTTCCCCATGTTGTGAAGTTGGACAATTAATGAACCTTCTCTGAGCCTTGTTAGCCCCAACTCTAAGACTGGAAAAATGTCTGTACCACCTACATCCCTGGTAGATCAAAGAGAGCCTAGCCAAGTGCTTTGGAACTTATGTGGTCCACATTGAATCATGCTATCTGTCCTTCTAGAGTGTTCTTTTGCAAGAAAGGCTGCCGGTAAATTTGACTGCTCTCTGATAGAGTGGACACTGACTGAGCCCCGGCTGTGAGAGGGAGATAGGTTGCGGTCTTGGGGTAGAAGATGAAGTGAGGCAGTCACAGTCTGTTCTCAGGAAACTGAAGTGAAAAAATTGAAAGGGAATTCCCAGTGAGAGGAGAACGAATAGAGGGAGAGCACAATGTGGAGACAGTCAAAATGCATTAGAAGTTTGCCAGAATGAAGTTTTTGTACATCTTGATATCCAATAATACTGATGGGTAGGATCATTCAGCCCCCATCCTCCTGCAGAAAGTAATGAAAATATTGAAATAAATGTTAAAGCATTGCCTGAGACACATGGACTTACTAGAAATTATCACCACAATATCTGAGGAGAAGTGGGAACCCAGATAGACAGGAGAACTCAGAATACTTGAACAGCCAGGAGCGTTTACTCTTCTTTGGGGAATTTCACAGGATCCAGAGAAGCTAAAGCCCTGGGCCCACATATGACTGAAGTCTAAGAAGAAAGCTTCCATCTGCACCATTGAGATCCAGCAGGGCTGTACCCTCTGTGTAAGGACAAATCAAAGGGAGACTCGCTATGTCCCTCCCAAACCCAAAAATATTTCTGGAAGTGGTGTTGCTGTTGAGCAAAGCAAGAACATAAAACATTTCTGAGAGGAGCATTTGGGTGGCTTAGTGGTTGAGCATCTGCCTTTGGCTCAGGTCGTGATCCTAGAGACCCGGGCTCGAGTCCTGCATCGGAATCCCTGCATGGAGCCTGCTTCTCCCCCTGTCTCTCCCTCTCTGTGTCTCTCATGAATAGATAAATACAATCTTAAAAAAAACAAAAACAAACAAAAAACAAAACAAAGCAAAAAAAACCTCTGAGAAATTAGGACCACAGGCTGGCCCTTGCAGAGATACTGAAGACAAAGTATTCAAGACACCCCTGTAGTCCAAAAACCTTCTTGCTAATAATGTTCAGACCTTGAACTGTTTTATTACTGTTATTTTTGTTGCAAAACACATAGAACATAAGCATTTGCTATAAGTATTTCAAAGTGTGCAATTCAGTGGTATTAACTAGTCCCAAAGCATTTTTTAAAGATCATTTATTTATTTATTTGAGAATGAGAGAGCGCCCGAGCAAGTGAGCAGGAAGGTAGGGAAGAGGCAGAGAGAGAATAATGGACATACAACGTTCCATTGTAATGATTTAGTGCGTTTTGTTTATCCACTCAATTGTTGTTAAATATTTGAGATTTTTTCCACCTTCCTTCAACTATTTTAAAAAGATCTCAAAAAAAAGAAAAGAAAAGAAAGATCTCACATTGGTAGTGACCCTAGGAAGCTGGCAGAAGCAAATCTAGGAAAGACTACTTGACAGAAAAATGAACAGATCATTAAAAAACAACCACGTACGTAAGGAAACACAGCATTATGAGTGAACCTAAGTGATATCTGCAAGAGAAATGCAAAGGTTCAAATACAGGAGTTATCAAGTACAGACTATAAAAAATACATTAAAATTTTAAAAATCAAACTTTATACAGTTAGTTGGGCTAATAAAACATATTAAATAAAAATAATACCGTTCGAAAGTAGATAAAGGAGAAAAGGAACATCTGAATGAAGAAGCGTAGCATTCGGGACACTAAAAACTAGATACTATCAAATACCTGAATAACATTCTACATCTTAGAGATATATTTATTATTTTTAATTTCCTGAGATTCTACCTGTAATGTTTTTCAAAATATTATTACTCCTTAATATCTGTTTGGTATGGAGTTCCTGACCATCATAAAACTGTTCTTAGGTGAAAATACTAGCTGCTTTATAATACTCAGCTTCTTGAACCTATTTCTGGAATGCGGTGTGATAAAAGACAAACACAATTTGTATACTTTATTCTGTGCGCTCCATAAAGATCCATGGAAAGATGTTGAAATGGAGTCAAACCCACAAACTGAAGTCTAGAAGCAGCTGTGAAATATTAAAATCAGTGAAGTCAAGTAGCTCGTAAAGCTTACCTTCATCTTCGAATATAAACATGGACACAAAAACAAGTGAATGAGATTTAACAGGCAAGCAAATGATAATTCAGTATGTTTTTAAAATTATGACAGGGCATCTGGGTGGCGCAGTTGGTTAAGTGTCCAACTTTTAATTTTTGGCTCAGGTTTTGATCTCAGGGTCAGCAGATTAAGCCCTGCATCAGGCTCCACACTGGGCATGGGGCCTGCTTAGGATTCTCTCTCCTTCTCCCCATGCACGCCTCCCCATCCTCCACTGGTCTGCCCATGTGTGGGCACATGTGCTTTCTCTCTTTCTCTCCCCCTCAATCAGTCAATTAATCAATAAAATTATAAGAAATATCTTGAGATGATTTATTTAACTAAAATATAAGAGTTCTTCCAAAAATTGTAATCCTTAACCTTTTCCTATTAACTTACACAAAAGGCCAAGTCACAGGGACAAAAAAGGAAAACCTGAAATATCACTAGACTGCCTTGTCTCTAGAATGCTAAATATCCAGATGATTGATGTGCACATGGTTCGTATCCTAATACTTACACATAGCCAATGGGAATTTAGGTAAGCATTAAGGGAGATTTCAGGGAAAAACTTCATTTTTCATCATCGAATTAATATAGTAAGATATTCTAAGATAGGATAAAGGCTTAAGCAAAAACTAGTTATATTTGACTCTTACCTACTTAAGGAAAGAAATATCAATTAATTTCTTATCTGACCAAAAGTTGTACAGAATTTTATGTTAAAAACTCATAATATAGAAATTCAGCAAAAATATTTGAATACAGGCACTCCTTGCTTTGTAGGGCATTGTGTTAACTGAAGCTCATGCCTTATGTCCTCCCTAAAGCAATGGCTGCCTGTATTCTTAGCAGCTCAATATTTTGCACAAATACATGCATGCATTCACCAAGGAGCAAAATGGAACAGTCTCACTATGTGAGAGCTCTTTGAGCTATTTAAAATATCCCTTGTTTTCCCAATACCATTCTGGTTTTACAAAATATGGAGGGAAGAATGGAATTCAATTTGTATTCAGTTACACCGATTAATAAAACTTCTGTTTTTATCTGAGAATATTATTCTGGGGTCTATTTAATGTGTCCAAAAAGACACAGATTACCACATATCACTTTACGTGAAACTTAAAATGCTCATTCCCGTGAGCTTTATTTTATACTCTGAATTCAGATAAGTATATTCTATTCTGAAATGCTCTTTTGAAAAGGACTCTACAAGCACAAACAGATGGATTAATTACATTGAAAACTGACATGTTAAATATGAAGTTAAAGAAGCCAAACTTATGCAAATAGAAAATTTATCATTTAATACCCAATTGAATCTAAATGAATTCTCTTTTACTGTCATCAGGTTTCAAAACATTTCAGGCATGGGATAAGAGACAATTTATCTGGCATCATATAAATCTGAGAAAATAATTTTTCCCTCCTTTCAAATTCTTGGGAAGAATCAATTCCTATTTGTAGACTAACAATAAAAAAACTTTGGGTTAGAGACTTTTTTTAAAAGAGTAAGTCAACGTAAGGAGGAAAACACAGAACCATTCATTTCCCCAAATCAGCATTTTCTTTTCCAAACCTCATTGTCCTTATCTCCTATTGCTGGGAAAATAGCAATTACAGAGTAACAGAAGGTTCACTTTCCTCCAGAGCACTTTCATAGGCAAAGTCACCAATTAAAAGTATTGCCAGATTTCAAACGATATCATAAGAGACAAGTCATTTTTTTCTTTCTCGCTTTTATAAATCAAAAGGAAGCAACATAACTCTCTATTATATGCTGGAAATTTATTAAATTTCTCTACTTATAACTCACTTATTTGCAAAACTAAAACTGCAGCTACCTGCATTAGAGAGGCAGTGTTATGGTGAGGAGCTCAGACATGGAGCCTGACTGCCTCAGCTCACATCCCAGTTCTGTGACTCCTGGCCATATAATCTTGGGCAAATTACCTAACCACTGTGTGCCTCAGTGTTTTCATCAATAAAATGGGATGACAGTTCATATCTATCCCCGTAGAGTTAAGAAGATTCAATGTGCTGACCATGGAAAGCATTCTGATGAGCACAGTAAACGCTTGGTAAATATTGCAAAAATAAAAATAAAACATAACCATAGAAGTCTGGGTGATGACAACATTATTGTAGGTGGACAGATGTCCAATTTAATTTTTAAAGAATCTTCCTGTGTATTTCCCATTCTATTGCCAACCTGCCTCCTCCAAAAATAGAATTTGGATAACAACAGGGCAGGCTCATAGTTTGCCTTCTCAGCTGGAAGCAAGCATGAGAAGAAAGGGAGGACACACATCTGAATCCACAGGCAGTGGTGTGATTTTGTAGATGAGCTCTTCTAAAAAGGTTCATGGGCAATTTCAATTCAGAGACTAGGCCTCACACACTGACCCAACTCCTCTCTCCCCACACCCAAAGAAGCAATTAATTCCTTAGAAAGAAAACAGCAGTATCAAAGCTTAGCCATGGTCAAGGAAAATGGAACTACTTAGAGCCAAGTCTAGAATTGGAAGTCTTACAGAAAACCAATTAAAACAAGACTTGGAGAATTAAACACATTTGTCAATAACGATCTTAGATTTGCATATGCAAATCTGAGAACTCCCTTATGAACATATCCAACGTGAAAACTTCTTTCTGTTTGCAATAATGACAGTAGTAATAATAATGGCTGCAAATTATTATAGGGTAGCATTTTGATAAACCCTCCATGTAGTTTATGTCATCTAATTCACGCAACTTTATAGGGCAGTAACTATTAAACCTTATGGCATAAAGATTTTAAGTTACTCATCCAGTGGCCAGAGTCCAGGTTTGAAATCGGATTCTTCTGCCTTCAGAGACTGTGCTCTTAAGCCCTGATCTACGGTCACTAATTTTTATAAATTATTTGCTTGGCGTGATTCTCCTTGCTGTAGGAATGATCACCGCACCTTCCTAACCTTATGTAGACATGAGAGAATTCAAATTTCTTTAGGAGAGGTACCTCCACCTGAGGCATTTCTAGGACAAATCTCTGCCTTACCAGGAACCTAAATGAGAGCATTGGGTTTATTGTCCCTCCAATTTTATTCTTCAGATGTCAACCATGTCTTTGGACATAAAAGAGAATGAACTTTTGAAATAATTTCCAAGGACTTCCGATCTTTTTCACTTGCTAGAACTTTCAAGTACTAAGATTTGAATTGTGTGTCAGATTCTCAAATCAGATGTAAAAGCTATGAAAGACTCGAACAGCTTTCAAGATCAAGTTGAGAGGCTAGATATATTTGAAGGGGAAATGACATGTATTCAATTTTAATGTTGGAATTCAAGTTATTCAAACGTAGCTGAGGTGGTTAGTCACAAGGTTTGTGTGTGGAAAACAGATGAAAATATTGAGTCCATTTTAATACTGAGAACATACGGACTAGATGGAAAATTTAATGGAGGCATCTTTCTCCTGGTTTTCTTCCTTGTTATTATATTTCAAGCAACAGTTCTGTCCTGCCAAGTCATCATACTACACTGAATTTAGAACTCTTATGGGCACATGCTTTCAACAGAAAGATTCCCTTACCATAATATTAGTAATTTCAGGCAGCTTATTTGAATGTCAGTGGAAATTTAGGGTGCCCCAACAATATATTGATTTCCAAAAGTAGAAATGTGGTTCTAATATAACCGCTCACAAATATTACTGCCGTTCTCTCTTGGTCTGTATTTATTTTTGAAAAATGAAAATGATAGTTTTATTTTAGCAAGAGCAAGTATGGAAATCTTTAATTTAAAAGACAGTGGTAAATCTCATGTAATTGCTTCAGCATTGAATTTAACACTGAATTTTCCTTGTGAACTCGTGTATTTAAATAGATGGGTAGAGCAAGACTCCAAGGGAAAGTTTTCGGAGACGAACCATATTGTCCCCATTTATCGAGAGAGAGGGAGAGAGGGTAGTTATGGAAAAGGATACAAGATAGGTACACTTGGCCCAGGAGAATCACACTCAGTGGAAGATAGGAGGGAGGGAGTTCATGCTAGAAAGTAGAAGTTCAGGAACAAAATGTGAAAAAACATTGACTGTTGAGGAAGGGGAGAGATGGATAAAAGTAATATTTCTCTGAGCATTTGCTATATAGCTCAGCCCAGACAGATAGTCAATACCAATTGCAAAACTGGCACAGGTTACACGATCACCAGAGAGCAGACAGGTTTGCATTCTTACTGGTCAAAGAAACCTTATTTTGTGACAAGATAACACACCTTTTAAAAGTGTTATATAATTTTAAAGATAATTCATTATTTAAAAAATCATTTAAAAAAAATAAAATAAATAAAAAATCATTAAGAAAACATTTTCTTTTAATTAATAAAGCAAAGCCTTTTCATAGGAGAAAATTTACAAAGAGATATAAGAAGAAGAAAATAATAACAACCATTTAAAACCTACCTGCAGAGGAACGCAACATTAAGAATTTTGTGCACCTTCTTAAATGTGGGTATGTCCATCTAGACAAGTGTTTGTATGTCTACATGTTTATATCAAGCATGAGTGGGGACTCCTTGGTGGCTCAGGCAGTTAAGCATCTGACTCATGATTTCTCCAGTCAGGATCTCAGGGTCCTGGGATCGAACCCCATGTGGGCTTTGCACTGAGCACAGAGCTTGCCTGTTCCTCTCCCTATGCTTCTCCCCCCACCCCTTGCTCTCTCTCTCTCTCTCAAATATACAAATAAATAAATCTTTAAAAAACAAAGCATAAGTGGAAACAGAAATGTGCACAATATTTTATAATTTGCTTTCTGTAAATGTGTTGGGAATATTCTTCCCTCAGTTATTTTTTCTTTAAACCTTAGTGTCTGTCTGTAGAATAAGCAAGAAGAATTCACATTGTGACCACCACTGGACCACCTTTGTTCTGTACCAGCGAAGTGACTGGAGATGCTGAAAAGACAGAAACCGTAAGGGGAAGAAATCTTGTCATACTAGGTTCCTTATCATCCAAAGAAAGTAACGCTGGGCAGACCAGAAATATATTATACACAAACTGGATTGTGATAGAAATCCAGACATGATAATAAGGAATATGACTCATTATCTCAGCATCTCCTTATCCACACATTGGTCTAACAAGCTTTCTTTTCTTAATATATAAGAGATATTCAAAGCACAAATAGAAGCCAGACTGTCTGGGAATGAATCCTATTCCCTGAGTCTCAGTGTTCTGTTCTATAAAATGGGAGTGATGAATAGGGTGTTGTGAAACCAAATGATTTTTTGATAAAGACCTTGGGATAGTGCCTGGTGTGATCCATGTATTCCATAAATTAGGATGTTACTGCTATTGTTGTGGTCAGATTCTCAAACTGATTACTGTGTTTTGATTACTCAGAACTCCCCAACAAATTTGTTTTTTCTTTTTTTAAAAAATTTTATTTTATTTATTTATTCATGTCTTTTATTCATGAAAGACACAGAGAGCGAGAGTGAGAGCGAGGCAGAGACACAGGCAGAGAGAGAGGCTGTTCCCACATGCAGGGAGCCCGATGTGGGACTCGATCCCAGGATTCCAGGATCACACCTTGAGCTGAAGGCAGATGCCTAACCACTGAGCAACCCAGGCATACCCAAATTTGTTTTTTCAAATAGAATTACCTTCCTCAGGAACTATCATTTGGTTACCATTGTATGCTTGGCTTTTGTCATGGCTATCGCATAATGGGGGCACACATGGGACCAAACAAGCCAAGAAAAATCCTCCTTGTACCTGTCTTGTAGCCTTTAGTTCCTTCTATGAGCTACCTGATAAAATCCTTTGATTAAATGTTAAGACAAGTTAGCCGGGGTTGGTTTCTGTTATTAGCAATTAAAGAATACCAGTTGTTCTACTGACTCAGATGCCTCCCAGGCCAGAACAGATCTTGGTGCTCACTGAATGTTTAGAGGAAGTTATGTTATTTGGTCAATTCGTAGGGAATATTTTCATGCAATGCAGTGTTTCCTTCAAGATAGGACCTCCATGGTGGGAATGTGAAAAATGAAAATTCACGTAACAAATCAATTGTCATTAAGACCTTGTCTCCTGGTTCCACACTTTGTTTTATGCTTTACTAACTGTGTTGTGCAGCAAATCATGAAAATTCTCAATGTTCGATTTCTTCATCCATAAAATCAGGATAATAATCATTCCAACCTCAGAGTATTGCGGTTATGTAATGTGCTCAAAGGGTTGCCAGAAACAAGAATTCAATCAATGCTAGGAATAATAATATAAATAATAGTTAATCAGAAGAAGAACAGTCTAGTATCAGCTCAGCTCTATGTTGATTTGGTTCTAGGAAGGACAATGTTAGTGAAGCTCAGGGAGGGCTCTGAATGAGTGAGCCTGCTGCTAAACACCAAAACTACTCTGATTGAATTTCCTTCATTACCAATACAGTTGAATTAATGCTTAATTTTGGAAGTAACAAAATTAAATATAGTAGTCATTAAATTAAATTTGAGTGATTGAACTCTCCCACTGAAGGGCAGAGATTATGACACTGGCTTAAAACAGCTAGCTGGATCCTCTTCCTTATTTAAGAGAGAAAATGTTACAAAGCAAAGGATGTGCAAGGAATACTAGTGAATATAAATAAAAAGAAAATGAAAATAGGAGAAGTAGTACTACTAGTAGACAAAGTGAAATTAAAGAATGAAAGCAGGGGATCCCTGGGTGGCACAGAGGCTTAGCGCCTGCCTTTGGCCCAGGGCGTGATCCTGGAGACCCGGGATCGAATCCCACGTCAGGCTCCCGGTGCATGGAGCCTGCTTCTCCCTCTGCCTGTGTCTCTGCCTCTCTCTCTCTCTGTGATTATCATAAATAAATTAAAAAAAATTTTAAAGAATGAAAGCAGTAAGCTGAATAAAGAGGGACATGATGAGAGCAAAGGAAAAAAGAGAGAGAAACCAAGAATCAGACTCTTAACTATAGAGAACTGATGGTTACCAGAAGGCGGGGGTGGGGGTAAAGGTGGGGGTGGGGGGCGTGGATTAAACAGGTGATGGGGATTAAGGAGTGCGATGAGCACCGGGTGTTGTATGGAAGTGATGAATCACTATATTGTACACCTGAAACTAATATTACACTGTGTTAACTATACTGAAAATAAAACAAGATAAAGGGACGTTATGAGATGTAGTGAGACACAATTTATGACGTGGATATAACTAACACATCTGCATTTCCAGACAAGCTAACTAATATCTAAAGCAAAAACCATTTGTTATCCACAAAGAATTTAATAAAAAATTGAATTATAAATTATAATGAGTTTTCAGTAGCCCTCAAAGAATGAAACAGATCTAAATAAAAAATAAGACACAGAACTGATTAATAAACTCACTTAATAAATACGCAGAGGTATTTTCATCCCTCAAATAGAGAATATTTGTTTTTTCTATATCCATAAACTATGCATAAGAACTAAAATTAAAAATTCTTAATATATTTCTTAGAAGCAGAACTCTATTTTTCAGGCTACTTTTTAAAAAAATCACAATCTAATTCATGTGCCTGATGCAATTGGATATAGGCAAGAGATAATCAAAACAATGTTATATTTAAAAATTAAAAAGAAATATCCTGGATAATTCTGAAATATGAACATAAATGCAGTGTAGAAAATACTGGCAACAGAGAATATTTTATCCCAAATACAGTGATTTAATGAAAGCTGTTCTACTAGCACTACTTCTGACCTTAAATGCCTTCATTAGTAAAGAAAACAGATAAAAAAAAAGTTATATAGCATCTTAAGACATAGCAAAAGAACGAGATAGATAGACTTAAAATTAAGGAAATAAAAAATGAATATTGAGTGGAATTGATACGTAAATCTGAAAGCTGATTCTTGGAAATGCCTAGTAAAATAGTTGGCCCTCTTACAATTACCATCAGAGCAAAAACTATATAAAAAATAGACATGACTAAGAATGAGAAGTGGAACATATAACTGTAGATTAAGGAGCAATTGAACAAATCTGAAGGCACTACTGCCTGAAATTTTATGGCAGCCAATTAGAAATCTTAGAGAAGAAGAAATAAGTGATTACCTGGCAAAACACATATTAACAAAGTTACCCCAAAATAAAAAGGATAATCTGAATAGACCTCTTTACCCCAGAAGACATTATAAGGTACTTTGAAATGTGCCATGAAAGAGGTATCAAGTTCCAGATGTCCTCAACACTAAGTTTTATCTGTCTTTCAAGGATATATACATTGGTAAACAAATGATTCAAGCCACAGAAAAACACGGAAATTCTCCCCAAGTCATTTCATGAAGACAATTTTGTATTAATATCAAAACCTGGAGAAGACAACACAAAAGAAACAGAGCAAAACTAGAAAATTAACTCACTTTTAAAGAGGGATGCAAGATTCTAAATCTTAGAAATAAAACCCAACAGTGTATCAAAACTAATACATGTGATCAAGCAAGTGACTTGGTATCAGTAAAGTCTATCAAATAGTCCCCCAATAAGTTAAAGGAAGAAGGAATTAATGATAATATTTGTGGACTGTGCAAAGCTATTTGACAAAATTCGGTAGCTATTTCTGATGAAAACTCAAATAGGACCAGAAACGAACTACTTAAATAAGACAAAATATATTTCCTATGAACCAATACAAGTATTAGCTGAAAACTATTCCACTTTTGAGTTTTTATTATGCCATTTCTAACTTGTCCTAGTGAACTCTCCCCACCCCCCAGCCCAGCTCCCCACCTCCCGCCCCTGCCTTCTCCCTTCTACCTGCTAACGTTTATTGTGTGTGTGCGTGTGTTTATGTGTGTGTGTGTGTGTGTGTGTGTCTTCTATTTCAGGCACTGTGCTGGGCCGCAAATTGAAGACACTAAATACATAATCCCGAAAGAATTACGGAAAACAAGCAGCACATGAAAAGAATACCGAAAAGGTGACATACTAGGGAAACACGTTAAAAAATACTGATCCAGTTGAACTCGGTTTTCTTTCCTGAATCCCAGGCAAACTGAAATTTCGCTTGAAGCACATTACAAGTGGAAAACATTTTCTACAAATAGGGTCACTGATCTGTTAACAATGAAATGATCTCTGTTTTTCTCACATCTTATCACACTCTCGGAACCAAACAAAAACAAAAACAAAAAAACCGTGACAGCATGTTACCAAAGGGAAGAGGAGGCATTCCTATAGCATCTCCACATTCCCTGCTCTTCTCTGGGGTTTCAGATAGTTTGCATTTAATTAGAGCGCCCTGAAGTGACTGCAGACAGGTGAAGCCACTATTATGCCGCAGGGATTGCTGACAGACAGCTACAGGAGCGTTTAGTTAACAAATCATTACTTAGTGTTTGTAAGACTTCTACCTGAACCCAAACAGAACGTGTAACTGTCTTGGAAGAACAAAGCCATCAATTGTAAAACAAACCCTGGTAAAGGCGGCTAGGATCAGCAGGGAGGGGAAATCAAATAATATATTCAAATTGTACATTAGAATAGCAAGAATGTTTTTTTCCCCCCACTGAAAGTAACAGATTTGAAATCATTTTAAAAAACAACAACGACAATATGAACGATAGATCTCTGCTTCATGTTGAGGACAGGTTGTGCCTTTGTTATTTAAGTTGAGGAAAGGTAAAAACGCTCATGGAAAAGAATATTAATGAACCATTTTCCGAAGAAAGGACCGTGAGTCTGCTCTGGGACTCTTGTAGGATGCAGGCTGCAGGGGTGGGTTTGGTTGTGGCACTGAGAAGAGAAAGGCAAAGTCTCGACACCATCCCATCCTTGTGATTTCTTAACTTTTGCCCCATTCCAGACTCTTTCATCTTCATCTGCTAATTGCCGAAGCCACAAACAGGCAGGGGAGAGCAGGGCAGGGCTAAGCCCGATGCAGAGGGGGGTGGGAGGAGGTCAAAGCAGCAGAGTTAACTATTATTTTTCAAAGACCACATGAAGCATTGCAATTCTGATACCTCATTCTTGTGACAAAAATTGTAATGAGAACAGGAAATGGTACCACATGAATCCATTGTGCTGACAATGATTTAATGAGAACGGGAAATGGTGAGGGCATAACTAATTCGCATTATGATCCTAACGTTGTCATCTTGTGGTTCTGCTCAGATGCCGCGAAATGAAGGATGTGGGACATCAGCTGGGAGAGCGCAACGAAAAGCATGAAGACGGTGACATTGTGCGCCTGAAAGTAATGGCAGAGTGTGTTAGTGATGGGGGGGCAGGTCCGGGAGGGGCAGGAGGGGGCTATGGAGCTTGGAGCTCATCTGCCGAATGACAAAATGGGAATGAGAAAATGAGTGAAAATATCAGAGAGGGTGACACAACATGAGAGACACCTAACTCTGGGAAATGAACAAGGGGTGGGGGAAAGGGAGGTGGGCGGGGGGGTGGGGTGACAGGGTGATGGGCACTGAGGGGGGCACTTGGCAGGATGAGCACTGGGTGTTATGCTATATGTTGGCAAATTGAACTACAATAAAAAAAATTAAGTAAAAATAAATAAATAAAGGTGCCACGGGTGCCAACCGAGGAAGAAGACCAGCGCTTGAGGCAAAGGCTGTGATGGAAAATCTGAGACAGGCAGAAGCCGTAGGAGCAAAGAACACCGGACAGGTGCAGCCTGCCCGAGCTGGAGCCTCCGGGTTTTATCTTCTCTTGGAAATATACAAGTTTGTTAGGCATGAGCTGATTTTGTAGTTCCTAAACACCCTCTCTTTTCCTTCCTGAGTAAGCCTCTACTTTCCACAGTGCACTTTATAAGTGATGCTATTGAAGTTACCCCATTGCGGGCTGCGAAGCGTCTGGACCAAAGTAGTCAAGAGGGGAGAAGGGGCATCATTCAACTGGATTAGCTTGTGATATGTTAGGATTATTTAGAATTTTTTTTTCTTTTTTTAAATATATTATTTATTTATTCATGATAGACACACAGAGAGAGAGGGGCAGAGACAGAAGCAGGCTCCATGCAGGGAGCCCGACGTGGGACTCGATCCTGGGACTCCAGGATCACACCCAGGGCTGAAGGTGGCTCTAAACCGCTGGGCCACTGGGGTTGCCCTGGGATTATTTAGAATTTAAACCCCATTGGTAACACCAAGTAATTTATTTCTGGCTAACCTAATAACTCAGGTTCTACACAGTTCTGAGTAAAGAACGGTCTCAGGACTTCTAGACTTTGGTGCACATACTAATGCAATGGTAATCGTCTGCTTACATTTAGGCAGACACTTTACCACACATGGAAATCGTTAAGCAATTGGCAGAAAAACTGATAAATTAAACTTAATTGTGTATGTTCAAGTCTGATTTGTTCCCCAAAGTGTCACCTAGTCATTTAAAGTGATTTCTTAAAAATCCCTTGGTAAAGGGATTGGTAAAGCTGGCCTTTTACCATGCTTCTCACAGGTGAGTCCCTCCCAGAAGAGAAGATACAGGCATGAGGGATATCAAATGATATAAACTTCTTGGAAAATAAACTATATTTTACTAATTCTAATATCAAGGCAGCACAGTAATCATGGTCCATATTCATTCTGTAAAATGATGATGATGATGATGACGATGATGATGGGGATGATAAAAGGTGGTGTTTTTTTTTTCCATTCAGTTTTTTCTTAGCATCTTTTATTTAAACGTAATGATAAAGGGGATATTTTTGAAGATGAAAAGCCACTTGGATAAAAATGAAAAGTACTGTAATTCTCTCACCACTAGTCAAAAGCCTTTCAAACTAAGATAAATGCCTCCAAGCCATTAGAAAAAAATTATTGCAAACTTATGTGTGCCTAAGCCCCCCTACTTTGCATTTTGATTCATATTTAAAATATTGATTCCATCAAATGGAGGAACAGTTAGTGTCAGCAAGAAGATGATGGAGAAAATGAAGTCAAAGGGGAACAATGTAAACAGTGGATTTATTTATTTACCCTTAGGTGAGGGTGCCATATTTCACTTATATTGAACATTTATTCAATTTATTTTATTAATTTAATCCTCCTAAAGTACTACTTCATACTCTGATGCAATTTCAGATCAAACAGATCACTGTGTACTTGTTGAATTCATGGTTAATGATACATGAATTTATAATCCAGAATGATTCATAATTGAGTGAGCTACCTTATTTTACGCCCCTATTATAGGAGAGGTTCAAAACGAAAGACTATAATGTTCAAAGAAGAAATGTGAAAGATACTGTGGACATATTTAATGTCCATATTTAGGTTCTTGTTCATTTATTATGTGGTCATGTAAGGGGTGTCAAATGCTGATGAGAATTTCAATTTGACCCAGCAAAAACGAAGTAAGCAACACACAGTATTTCATCCATTATGTCCACTTTCACAATGAAGGATTGGTTCCATAATACTTTTTATTCAATCTAATGTCACGGTCTTAAAAACAAATTTTGAAAACGCATAAGAGGTTCTTTTAACAGCCGTATTTAGTAACAAATGACAGATATCTATTAATGCAAGTACATCTTATATAAAATATTTTAATATGGATTTTAAGTGATAGTATATTCTTATTAACATCAGATGTAAATTGACACATCACAGCAGGTCTTTTAGATGAAAGATCCATTTAGCTCCATCTTCAAATTATGGATTGATACAATATTCTACGCCATAATGGTTCCAAAAGCATTGTTAGTGCTATGTATTATTCATGTTTTCAGGTGCCATTGTTTCAGATCATAATAGAGTGTCTCACAATTGCGACTGAAGTTGATAATGAACTGAAGCAAACTACCTAACTGTGGGATTTTAATGGGTCACCTAGTTGGCCCTGAGGACATATGGGAACTATATCCACATCACTACTTAACACTACGCTCAAATTGGAGAAAATAAAAATCCCCAATGATCTACTCCTATTACATCAGTACAGTATATTTGAGATGATATTTTTAGGTGTGCATATAATCATCAGGTATGATGGTTATTGTGGGGAATTTGAGTTGTAAATTAAAATGTTTAGCTGAATTAAAATCATATGTGTTTAAGTAGAGGCCAATATATTTCCATTAGAGGTAAGACCAGTTATACTTATGTAGTTGTAGAATCTAAACACTGTGAAACTTGGTTTCCAAACTTTACTGTGCATACAAAATTACCTGATATCTTGCTCGAGCGCAGATTCCAATCCAGTAAATTTGGGGGAAGGTGTGAGATTCTGTGTTTCTCACAAGATGTCAGGTGATGCTGATGGGTGAACCTGCCAGGCTGCAGGGAACCACTGTGGCCATCCAAACACCTACTGGCTGCTTCGAGATTTCCCACTCTGTGGAAAGTAGTTTCCTAGCACTAACCACTTTATAAGGATGTTCTCCTGAGATAATTAACTGAGAAACTCATGTAAAGGGTTGTTTAGCATAATAAACAACTCTGTCTTTAACACCCACTTTTGGGGATTATCTACTTTGTTTATTTCTTGGGTTTAATACCCAATAAGTGTTAGGTTAAAACAAATCCTTGAGTAGGCTCTAGTCTCTGAGTGAGTGAGTGAGTCCAGTGATAGGCAATTATCAAGACCTTATAAGGCAGCAGATCTAATTATTGGCAAGTGCTTCCTACTTTAGCTGATAGCTGCTATCCTGCAATTAGAAATTTTGCTTTCAGTTTTGCATTTTGAACTGACCAAAAAAGAAACCTAACCCCTTTCTCTTGGTTACTGTTGCTAATATTTCATGGTGTATGGTTATTTTATTTTTCTTTATAAATTTGTTTTATTTATTTATTTATTTATTTATTTATTTATTTATTTTTATAGATTTTATTTATTGAGAGAGAGCACAAGTAGGGGGAGGGGGAGGGAAGGGCAGAGGGACAGGCAGACTCCCTGCTGAGCAGGGAGGCCAACGCAGGGCTCAATCCCAGGACCCTGAGATCATGATCTGAGCTGAAGGCAGACACTTAAACCAATGGAGCCACACAGGCGCCTCTATTTTTTTAAACTTAAAATAACTAAAAAAATTTTTTGAACAGAATGCCTTCTGCTGGTTTAAAAATTGGAATGAATCAGAAGGTATTGTGATGTATGCTGTGGGTACTGGGGGTACTGGGTTTACCACTGGGTGCCTGTGACTTCATTGCTGCTGCAGCCCTGTCCCCGCCCTGCAGCAGTCACCAATCTGTGAGGGGTTCTTGAGCATTGTGGGTAACCCCGAAGGGTAGTTCACATGGTCTGCCAAGGGGGCCAGGGCTATGGAGCTCCAGTTGCTCTTAGTGGTAACTTGTTCAACCATTCATAATCTACTGCTTCCTTCACCTGTCTGTCCTCTTACCGACACTTCCTGGGAACATCTCCTAGAAAGCTCCCTGGATGAAAACCATCATGGCCTCAGGGTCAGCTTCTGGGGGAATCACTCAAGCTGAGCACAAAGTAGAAAGTTTTCCCTCCAGTCCCTGTCCTCATCCTCCCTTTGCCCATCAACCTCCCACACCAACAATAGAGAAGTTTTTATTTTTTCCCAGTTTTAATGTCGCGAATATAGATGCTACTCCTGTCTTTTTATTTGAAATATAGCAAATTTTACTCTCAAGTACTCTGCACCTTGCTGTTTTTCACTTACTCTATCTTGGAAATCTTTCAGTAATAGTACACAGAGATCCTTCTCATTCCTTTATACGCCTGCATGGTGTTTCGCTGTATGTAAATGACCAGCTGGTCCAAACCTCTTTTGCCATTTCTTCTCCAGCTTAAACACAGGGAGGAGCAGAGGGAAAGCACAAGAGAGAGTCTCAAGCAGACTCCCCACAGAGTGTGGAGCCCAACTCAGGGTGCGACCCCACGACCCTGAGATCATGATCACAGCTGAAAGCAGGAAGCAGATGCTTAATCAACTGAGCCACCCAGGTGCCCCTATTGATGTTAGTATTCTTAAGTTACCATACCCCATACTGAACAGTTATCTTATGACATATGGTCTGAAATGCAACAATGGTTTAATACAATTCCTCTTTCTGGAGATAAAAATAAAACCAGCCTGCTCACATGATTACATGGTAAGCTGATACTGAATTTGTAAATAGGTAAAGATCTTAAGGCTTTTTCACGTGGAATTTCTGATTCATCCTGTATTTATGTAACTAAATTATTTTAAACTTAAGTCTGGAACAAAGGTCTGAAATTTTACCTTTTTATATCTATTAGATGTCCATTGCTTCAGCTCTATGTCCTAGTTCATGTTGGTAACACAATTATTTGCTTCCATTACTGAACATTTAATGTGTGCCATGCCCTGTAATATGTGCTTTACATGTATCACCATTTATCACTTTTTTATCGGTTTATGAATCTGTCATTTTCCCCATTTGCAGATGAGGAAACTGATGCCACTGTTTTTATGTAAGTTGTTGGTAAAATCACAAGTTATAATATGAGTAGGATTTGGGCCATGATTGGATTTCTATAGAGAATACTCTCCTGAGACAGTAGTCAAAGTTCTCTATAAAAATAGAGCCAGTAGGATAGATACAGATACAGATACATACGAGGTAATTTATTATAGGCATTGGCTCATGCAGTTATGGAGGCCAGGCAGGCCCATACTCTGTCATCTACTATCTGGAGGACCGGGAAAGCCACTGGTGTAACTCCCAGTCTAAAACCAGAGGCCTGAGAACTGGGTCATTGCTGGTTAAGTCCCATGGGCTCCGGGACCTTGACTACCAATGTTGGAGGGCAGGAGAAGATGGATGTCCCAGCTCCAGAAGACAGAGGGAATTCATCTTCCTTCACCTTTCTGTTTTATTGGGCTCTCAAGGGATTGGATGATGCCTACCCAAATCGGTGTGGGCAAATATTTTTCACTAGTCTACTAATTCAAATGCTAATCTCTTCCAAAACCAGCCTCACAGGCACACCCAGAAATAACGTTTTACCAGCTAGGTAAACATCCCGTAGCCCAGTCAAGTTGACATGTAAAATTAGCTTCACACCTGTTTAGCAATGATCAGTAATCAGCATGTTTTAAGTAATCATCCTTTGAAAAGTTATTATGTTCTATGGCTATTATTACATACTTTTCACCATTTCCCAGAAGAGCATCATGGTTGCCAGAGATTTAAAAGCAGTCACAAACCCCGAAACACTTTATTGTGTTAACTTTTTCTCCTGTAAAAAGAAATTTGATTGACATGACTCATTGTCCTCACCTACATTGTGGATGACATAAAACGCTTTGCTTTCCAAATCATCCGATCTGCCACTTAGGAATGAGTCGCCCAATCTTGCTAGCTATTGGTACAACCTCAGTACAACCTCATTCTCTTCTAGAATCTGCATGGTTCTCCATTTTGGAAAATTAGAATGTGATGTACTCGTCACCAGTTTTCCAACACTTCTACCATCCTCCCACATCCCTTACAGACAACTGAGACAGATTCTAGTATTACAAAAACAGGTGGTACCCTGGACAAAATCCAACTGGGCTTATTGACAACTCACTTTAAGAGCCACAAGCAGTCTGTTGGCTACCTTTCCTGGGTCTCATGCTTGTTCATCTCACTTGAACACCATCTCTGGTTGAGAAAGCAGAAGGATAGCGGGCATCTAGGAGTTTGCTGTCTCGTCATTAGTAACACATCATCAGCCTCACTTCTTTCCAGTGGTTCCTTTTCCTCCAAACTTCCACAAAAATTTTCTTTTGAAAAGTTATTTTTAGAGCATTTTGAAAACTACAGATAATGATTTTTTTCGACTTTGGCCTTTCATATACTCTTCTGTCCCACGTCATCATTTGTTCAAGTCTTTTTTTTTTTTTTTTGTAGTTACTAACTCATTGCAGATCATTCTGTGTAGACCCATTACTTTTATTTGCTATCTTGTAAGAATTTAATTTATAACAGCTTTCCATTGCTTGCATCACCTTTTCCGTCACTGACCATGGAATTTCACGCATCATTTCCAGCAAACTCAAACCTTACCACCATCTAGGTTTATGGTTTTGAAAATTCCCTTTTGGAATTTTCTGAAGACAACATATAACTGCTGAAGAGTGGGAAGCAAGAGAATGTCTGGCAAACAGCACCCGGCCCTCCTTAATTTGGTATTTGCATCAAAGCAAAACATGTGCATGGTTTTAATATTTAATGTTGTATGATCTAATTTTATGAGAACTTGAAAAATCTAAATTTGCAGTGCAACATAGAATTATTATTTAAGTCTTACTTTATGCAAAAATAAATTGAAATAATGGAAATTGTCCCAAATTTTAAATTTTCATCAGGGACTACAGTTTAAACATGGTAGTCCTAGTAGATCGTGTTTATGTTACTTCCATAAAAAGTTACTCACCTCCTGAGGTGCCATCATTTGATAGACAGTGGACTTCATATGTACCTTTGGTGATTCTTGTGCCAGATTTTAACATTTTAATACTGACTATGATTTAAACATATTTTAAGCTATTTTACAATAATCTATATGCCTTTAATTAGCCACATATCTTTATCTACTCATCTTCATTTCAAAAATCTCGGAAGCATCTGTCCTCTCATGAGGCCCCCCCACCCCCTCACTAGCCCCATCCCCGTCCTGTCCTGCATCCTCTATTTCCACTCTAGGACAGCAGGCAGCTTTACTCCTGTTTGTTCAGGATGATAGCTCCCTTTGAGAATGGCATTTGAATAATTGTTTTATGGCTAACATTATTTGAAGACCAACTACCTAGAGTCTATGTATAACTGAACAGAATATTTTATTCCTGGCTAGTTTACAGGAAGACCTGGTGGGAAGACGAGGTTTGACCAAATAGTTGAACAAATAGGGTTCATCCATTCCCTCTAAACTTCCCTTTAAAGACACTCAAGAAGTTAAATGCGAAGCCATAGCTATCCAAAGCCCAAATAGAATTTCCAACAACTCCATCTTTTAGGCAGAAAGGTGGCTAAACAATTCTTGCTCTGTTAACCTGGTCTGAGAACAAAATCCTCACTAACAGCACTTCCATCAGAGATAGAAGTTGTGCAGACCAGCTGACTCTTTTCTGAGTCACCTAGAACCAGAATCCTACCTTCAATAGCTCCTCTGTATAAATTCATTATAAGGTCACAGGAAAAAAAAATTACATCTACAAAGATAAATGGATATATAGTCTCGTGAGATGGTCTCACACATTACTACCAGTCTAGGACAGATTATTCAAAAATAAGTAAGGATGAAGGGATTTAAATGACATTTAATAATGTTGAGTTAAAAACCATGTACCAAGGTTCATATGCTCTATAAAGCCATTATTTTCTAACCATTAAAGATATTTAATAATATCTACTCAAAAAATGTGTAACAGACTGAAAAATAATAGATACATTTTTCAAACACATGGTAAAGAATATGGTCTCTGAGTATAAGATAAAATATTAAAAATAAACACTGTAAAAACTGGATTATTAAAGAGCAGTCTATTCCCCTCTACCTCCTCCCAAAAAACTATTGGTCTAAAATAATATACAAAATTAGAAATTATTTTGGAGATAATAAAAGTGAGACTGTTATTTATAGCATTTTGTGAGATCCACCAAATATAATCCAAGAAATAAATGTAAAATATGACATTTATATTTAAAATATAAAAAGGGGCAATGGCATAGATTTGGCAAGCTGGTGATGTTCTGAGGGATGACCTTGTTAAGAGGCACATAAAAATTTTAAGAGATTGCTTACCCTTAATGAGCAAAAACAAACGTGTGCAAGAGGTGAAAGAGCTGACTTTCCTGTCAGCACTGTTGTATCCTCTTTCTAGACCAATCATGGATATAAACGGCAATAATGCAGACAAACCTGGCCAGACAAACCGAGCACCATTTCCCCATTGGCCTCCATCAAGCCTCAGAATTCTTCTCAACCCAGTTCTCTAGGCCACAAACAATTAAAAACGACAATGTAAAATCTATTTGCTACCCCTGATCTTCTATGTTCTTAGAGTCTGTTATACAGAAATTGATCTAGTACTTTAATGTGACTAGGCTTTCACAGAATAGAGAGGGGACTTCACCTTGCTTTACCTAAACTGCTGTAGCCTAAGGTCATAAATATTCTTGCAATTGCATCATGCCCTTGACAAACATTAAGCTAGCAATCACCTAAAACTTGAGGCTTTCTCCATAAGGTTGCTGTTAAACGGCATCTTGAATGTTTTATATGTTAGATCCCAAAATATAATTCCCAACTTCAATTCCTTGAAATAAAATTAGTGTGCCTTTGGAAATTTTTGCCAATCAGCATGGTTAATAACAGTGGTCTTAAATAGGATTCCTCAACACACCATTTGAAACCATCTTACTCAACCAAAATAGCCATGTTTTAAATTACCCTCTGCATCAGGTGTTGAGATTTTGAGAATAATACTTATATTCAAACTATACATAAGATTTACACAAAAAAAGTACTTTTTTTCAGAGTTTAGAGGAACTTTTTTTTTCAACACCATATCCTTGGTCTACTAAATTTAAAAATAAAGTTAATTTTAAGATTATTCTAGTACCTTTGAGCCTCATGCACAGACTTCAGCCAGAAAAAGCTCCAGGCAAGTAGGGTTTTCAAGGTATTTCTTGATTTCCAACTACATCTCTTGGTTCAGCAGAATACCTGTCATCATGAAAGATAAAAAGAATGTACACACAATTGAGTTTCATTGTGCTAAACAATAAAAAAGTGAGTTATTGCTGTAATACAGCCATAAGACATTAAATACCATCATGAGAGAGCTTTGAAAAGTTACAGGTGGTATACAAATGTAAGGAATCATTTTTAATAACTATCTGTTGCCTTAGGGTGGACAAGGTTACTCCATCTATGCATTTCTAGAACAGAGATGGAAGAGGAGAACAGAATTCTACAGTCTTTAATTTTATTATGCCCTGATTGTATTTTCTTCATTTTTTACCTTGTTTTTTTGCAAAGCATAATTATTTTTCTTTTAGAACTGATTTTCTCGGTGAAAAATGCAGCAACACATTGGTAAACTCTAATTTATTGTGATAACACGATGCTTTAATACAGTAGTCTCACTTGGATATATTCTTATTCAGGAAGCAGCAAACTCTTGCTGCCAGTGAATAGTATTCTAGTCTTGGAAGGCCAAGAAAGAAGGTCCTTAACTCTAAACAACTTTCCTTACTGAAATAATAATAGTCTTTTTTACATGCTACATTTCAATATGTAAAAACCATCTTGGCTCACAGACCATACAATAATAGGTGGTGGGCAACATCTGGCCACTGTTTGGTTATCCCTCCACTAGGGTATTGACCATTAAACAAAAATAAGATCATAGTTGTCTGGACATTTATCAAAACTTGCAACTAGTGACTTAAATTTTGTTTGTGTGACAAGATAGAGGACACAGTTCAAAATTATCTCCATTTTGACCTGTGAAATTTCATGTGTTACATTGTATTCTTTCAACTTAAAATATTAGAATGCAAAAGAATCCTGCTCTTTCTCTTTCAATCAACAAATACTTACTGTCCTTTACATTTACCAGCTTTATGATGGGCAAAAGAAAGAGATATTAAGAACCATACCATGGACAGAGGAATGGATAAAAAAGGTGTGATATATGTATACAATGGAATACTACTCAGCCACCAAAAAATGAAATCTCGCCATTTGCAATGAAGTGGATGGAACTAGAAGGTATTATGCTAAGCAAAATAAGTCAGAGGAAGACAGTTATCATATCTCACTCATATGTAGAATTTAAGAAACAAAACAGAAGATCATAGGGGAAGAAAGGGAAAAATAAGACAAAATCAGAGAGGGAGACAAACCATAAGAGATTCTTAATCATAGGAAACAAACTGAGGGTTGCTGGAGGGGAGGGAGGCAAGTGGACAGGGTATCTGGGTGATGGGCATTAGGGAAGGCACATGGTGTGATGAGCATTGAGTTTTTCTAAAGATTTTATTTATTATTTATTTGAGAGAGTGAAAGAGAGCATACAAGTGGAGAGGGAGTGGCAGAGAGAGAGGGACAAGAAGACTCCTCACTGGGCAGGGAGCCCACTATGGGGCTCAATTTTGGGATCCCAGAATCATGACCTGAGCCAAAAGTAGATGCTTAACTGACTGAGCCACCCAGGCACCCAGAGTACTGGGTATTATATAAGACTGATGGATCACTGAACTCTACCTCTGAAACTAATAATATATTAGTTTAATTAATTGAATTTAAATTTAAAAAATGTTTCTCCTCTCCCTTTGCCTCTCTGCCTACTCATGCTCTCTCAAATAAATAATTTTTTTTTTAAAAGAAAAAAGAATAGGGGTGCCTGGGTGGTTCAGTTGGTTAAGTGTCTACCTTTGGCTCAGGTCATGATCTCAGGGTCCTGGGATCATGCCCCACATCCGGCTCTCTGCTCAGCAGGGGCATCTGCTTCAACCTTTTCCTCTGCCCCTGCTCATGTGTGCTCTCTCTCTCTCTCTCTCTCTCACACACACACACACACTCAGTCTCTCAAATAAATAAAATCTTAAAAAAATAAAAGAAAGAACAATACCTAACTAGACCCTAAATCCATTTAAAAACTGTAACATTTATAAGTGATACTTCCTAGTTCATATAAATATAAGTATAGGTCTCATGAAACAATATATAAAAGGTTTAAACATGGCTTTTCATAGAATCACCACAAATCTCACATGAAATCCTTCCTTTCAATTTACCTTCAAATCTCAGTTTCTCCTCCTACATAAATAATTTTAATATCTTTAAGAATTTTGTAATTAATAATCACATAGCCAAAAGCTTAATACATATGCAGCTCTTTAGTACTGTAATGAATGATAGAGTAAATGTCTACCTATAGCTTTAACAAAGAGTAACATCACATTCTACGGTAGAGAATATAAAGAATCATGACAAATTCCTTAAATAAGAAGTTTTATTTCTTCTCTTTCAAAAAAGAATTAAACTGATATCTAAAAATGCAGAGAAGATTCTATATACCCTCAGGCATTCTAATTTGTCACTGAGACTAACTGTAGTGGTGGTTTTTCATGTTTTCTGGCTATGTGACACATTTTGAACATTTCTCCTGTACTGAAAGAATTTCTCGTTTTAGGAAAGATGCATAACCACAGAAGCAGCAGAAAAAAACATGCTTTCTCACTTCCCTTTCAGATCTTGGCTTTGCCCACATGAGATTTCACTTTGGAAGAAGCAACATGGAGAAACTGGGGCCATACATACAGAGCTCATTTTCTCATGAGAGTATAGGCTCCTGGCTCTCAAGATCAAGAGAGTAGGAGTTCTAGAATGAGTCCTTAGAAGAGAAGATAAAAGACACATGGAGGAGAATGCTATGTGACAATACAGGGACACATAGGAAAAATGCCATGTGACAATATAGGTAGACACTGGAGGCAGCTGCAAGCCAAGAGATGCTAAGGATTGATGGCCACCACCAGAAGCTGGGAAGAGGCTGAGAGGGAGCATAACCCTACTGGAACCTTAAGTTTGGACTTTTAGCATCCAGAACCGTTAGAGAATGCATTTATGTTGTTTTAAGCCACGTGGGTTGCGGTTTCTTTTTATGGTTACCCTAAGAAGCAAATACAGTTGGGTTCCTCAGAAGGAGAGCCTAAGACAAGGATTTGGTGCACATAATTCTTTAAGAAAGTACTCCTGGAGAAGCCAGTAAGGAAGGAAAGAAGCATGACATGGAAAGATTAAGAGCAAAGTAAGTGTAAGATCTCAGGCAAAGTCCCAGCCTCGGTCTAATCCTGCAAGGTACTCCAGAGTTTAAATTACATCCAGATTTGCCCCAAGTGCAGGTGAGGGAGCTAACTTGTATATTCCCTATAAGGGGATGCAGTCAGTCTTTGGCTGAGGGGCACCCTACCTGACCTAATCTCCCTGGCACTTCAGGCCACCTGTGCATGTTGGCAAAGCAGTGATCATAGTTCTGGACAGGAGTGTGAACAAAGTTGCAGGTGAAACCTTAAAAAATATATTACTGGAGTATCTGTGTATAAGCACACAGAGTTAAAGGAATTTAAGGGTATTTGAGCAAAGCCTGGGTTGTGCTTACCATATCATTAGTACATTTCTTTCTTCCTCTTTCATCTTAAGACTTTATGTATTTATTTGAGAGAGAGAGTGGGAGGGAGCAAGAGTGTGAGCATGAGTTAGGGAATGGACAAGAGCAGAGGGAGAGGGAGAAACAGACTCCCCACTGAGTGCAGAGCTGGGGGGAGGTGCCCTATCCAAGGACCCTGAGATCATGACCTGAGCTGAAACCAAGAATCGGCCCCTCAAGTGACTGAATCACCCAGATGACCCAATAAATTTCTTTTCTGCTCGAGCTTCCCTGAGTGGAGTCTGTTGTTTGCAACTCAAAACAATCACTGATATGCCACCCAACAGAAGAAAATCATCTGTGTTTTTCAAGTGTAAAATAACAGCTCAAAGTCATTCATCTTTAAAACACAGACAGGTTCCTAAAATGTTGTACAAAAGCACCCAATTTTTATAAAGCAAATTATGTTTTAAATGCATTATGGGAAGTGGGAAGCTCAATAATAAAAGAAATACTTGTGAAATATTGAGAAAAGTGAAGATTATTTCTATCAATATTCAAATATGAATTCTGACATTACATACTTCTATAAACCTACTCTTATCTACAAATATGTCAAAAGTACCTCTTGTTAGAAAGCACTATTCTTGGGACTGCAAAAAATACAAGCTATTCTTTCTGTTTTCAGGGGTTCATAAGCTAGTATCCATAGGATCTCTGGCCAATCATTTAACATTTCTGAGCCTCAGTTTCCCTTTCTGAAATGTAGATGGTAATAGAGATCATCATGTAACTGAAATAAATGCCTTTTGTGAATGTAAACAATTATATAAATATAATGATACTAAGAAAGACATAAAATATGATATTTACAATAAGTCCCATAGGAATTCCAGGTGAAAAAAAATCCAGTTCATGAGACCTGTGGAATTCTAATGGCAGGCCTATTTCTCTCAAAGATTATAGGTGTACTGAACATTTGTCACTGGGTTCAAGAAACTCTTGAGCCATGCATCTAACCCATAAACATGTATCTGTTGACTTTAATTCCAAATGCATCAAGTAGAATTATAGTAACTTACCTTCTCACAGAGCTAGCCTGCAAGAAGACAATGTGCCAAGCAAATAACATGTAAGGACTTGACAATTAAATTTATCATAATAATTTGAGAATTTGGTTTCCTGATGAGGAAACGTGTGTGTTATGAACTATGTTGATGTAAGAGGTGATTCAATTCTTAGTGAATAAAATAAAATAAAGTTTGTGAGATTTCAAAGTGATGGCAGGCTCCTAAAGCTTCTTCAATTCACTAAGATACCTCAGCCATGGTTTGGCAAATACCTGGTATCTTCTTTCTTAAAATTTTTATGCCATTGATTACATTTTAAATAAAATAAATGCCATGATTTTCTTTAGCTTCTTGAGACTCCCTTTAATTAAATCTGTAGGAAGCCTATAAAACTCAAAAAATAAACCGAAACAAAAAAAGTAATATTAGTCAATAGAAAAATGCCCTTCAATTCTGACAGCTAGTTTGAATGCAGATCGTATTTTTATGGACCGCTGGACTCTAAGCCAGCAACTATACAAACTTCTGCATTTCTTTCTCTTTTGGATATAATCTCTTGTTTACTGATATTTGAAATGTGTTTATGGTAATTTGATGCTTGTTTGTTTTTCCATCTATTCTTAGTATAAAGGAATGGCAGGAATTTAAACACTTCTCTACTTTTATATCCAGGCAAGCATCATTGAAAAAATTTCCATTCAAGCTCAGTTAAGATAATATGTGGGTATTCTGGCCTGGCCCCTCCAGCCTCAGAAAGAGGACTATGTACTCTCTTCTTTTTTTCTTTCTTTCTTTGCCCTTCTTCTTCTTCTTCTTCTCCTTCTTCTTCTTCTTCTCCTTCTTCTTCTTTTCTTCTTCTTCTTCTTTCTCCTCCTCCTCCTCCTCCTCCTCCTCCTCCTCCTCCTCCTCCTCCTCCTCCTCCTCCTCCTCCTTCTTCTTCTTCTTCTTCTTCTTCTTCTTCTTCTTCTTCTTCTTCTTCTTCTTCTTCTTCTCTTTAATTTTATTTATCTATTTTTGGAATATCTGGATCCCATTTCCTCTCTCTTTATCAACTCTCATTCTCATTCAATTCTCAATCTCCTTCTCAAGTCTTCAATCTCTCTGAAACCTACAGACAACGTCTTTTCTTATCCATGCATGCACAGGTTTCTCTTTGTTAGAAAGGGAAGATAAATGAAGCAAAGGTGAGAAGGAGAAAATGGAAGGAACAACAAAACGAAGGAAATAAAAGAACTGGACACGGTTTGCTTTCAGTCAAGCATTCCTATATTCCTACATGAAAAAAAAATTTCTTCAATACCTACTACATGCAAGACTGGGCTAGGTGTTGGGGAAAGTAAAGATAAATTAGACAGTAATTTCCACCTAATAGAGAAGACATTATAGATTTGTGAATAACTTAACACAAAGCAAAAGATAGACAAGTTCCCTAAGAGAGGCATAGACAAATGATCATGACAAGGGAGAAAGATGGTTGCAGAGAATACAGAGAGTCTCGTGCAAAGATGGCACTAGAAATTGGGATGAGATTTGCTTTTCCTTCCAATTTCTTCCAACAGTTTCACTCCACAATTCTTCAAGCAATTTCTCTAGATTCCCTTTCTCATCACTCATTCACTTTCTAGCTGATTTCCCTTCTACTTTTACTCCATCCCCAAACTGATCTTTCAAAGAATACTTGTGACACTTCTGCATTCAAACCCCATATCTTGCAGACTTTTGATTTTTTTTAAAAAAAATCTCTAAGAACTAAACCTGCTCTCCTCTTAACTTCTTTAATATGACACTATCCGAGGTGTCTTCTCATGTTTGACCCAGGCCACATACTTTCATTGAAACTGCTTTGTGATTCACAACACCACCATCAGTATCAGGAATTTACCCATCTAAAGAAGTTTTTAAAGACCTACTTAAGACATGATTCAAGACTTGTAATACTCTTAATAACTCAAATGTAATGGAATCACCTTTGAAAATCTTGGCTTTTGATCTTACCTTTCACCAAGACTCAGCACATGAAGGCACTTTTAAAGAGCATTTTCTACGCCAAACTGCATTAATAAGAATTTTACTAAAAAGGTTGAAGGAAGGCAGTAGGATTTATACTGCCCCCTACCTTGGAGAACCATTCCAACCCATTAGGTACTATTGTTCTAATAAAACATCTTTTGTTGATTGCTTTAGGTCTCCTTTTCTATAGACCAAAGTAGAAAATTAAATTAACTTTGTAGAACAGATTGAAAATTATGTCAAGTTAAGATGTGATCCTGTAACTAGTATACATTAGAAAGTGAAACATGATAGAATAGGTAGAGAGAAAAGAGGAGTACTGGTATTTTCATCTTGTATCTTTGGGGTGTTGAGAGTAGTCAATGATCATAAAATGGCAGCTCAAATACATTATTTAAAGATACAACGTTTTTTAGGAGGCCAAAAAAAATATCAAAAAAATATCAAAATTGGTATTAAGATGGGTAATGTAAGTTAGCAGGGTAGTATAAGGGAGGTAAGTGTAATCTTCTCATCTTTTATGTTCAATATTTTTAATTTAAATCTGATAAGTGGTGATACAGTAATTAAGCATAGTATTTAGCTTTTGGAGGCCATCACTCCAAAGAACTACATAGGAAACCATTTAAAGCGATTTCCTCAGTAAGACCAAAAGCACTAAGGAGTGGGGTGGCCAACTGCTGCTTGCATTGTAAGCCCAGTGTCCCATTTGATTTTTTTAACTATGTGCATGGATTCCTTTATTAAAATTTCACAAAGGATAAAATGTATTGGGGAAAATATTTTTAACATCAATTACTTGAATGAATAGTTTTTATATTTTTTGGTTGAAAGAGCCTACCCTAAAATACAGATCTTTTTATTCTTAATATAACTAAACATATACTTACTTTCATGCTAAATCTAGATGATAGGAAAGGTAAGCAGATTCAGATGTAAAGGTTTAATTAAGAAATAATGGGAAAACCATCTTCAGAGGGACATTGTTTTACTTATGAAATATTTTTTTTCAGTGTGAATTGGATCATTTAAAAATATTTAGCTTCAACTATCCAGTGCAAGGACATCATTTGAGAATCAATGTCCTAAATATTCACAACTGGGTTTGTCTCACCTAAAAATAGAGATCCTCTATTTCATCAAAATGCATGCCCCTGTGGGTGGTGGTTTGTGTTAGTCTCTCTCTGCTTTTCCTCTTTTCTTCCCTTTCTCTATGGGGCGTTCTAGGCTGTCAGGCAGTTTGTGCTCTCACTGCTTGTCTGTTTTGTTCCTTTTTTATTTCCTTTCCTTATTCAATTACTCGTTCTCTGTTTGCCATCCCTGTAACAGCGTCTGAGTATGTTTTAAATTGTTACATTTAGTGAACAATTTGTTATCTGGTGCTCTAAATTCAAAAAGTAGATCAATGTACTGTTTTCGTCCTTGTTATTAAAATAATGAGAGCAGAAAGGAAGGAAGAAGGGAAGACAGAAAAGAATAAAGAGAAAAGGAGAGGATGAAGAGAAGAAGCAATAAATGCAGGTAGAAAGAAGAGAGACATTTTTACCTTTCCTTAAGTTGCCCTTATTTATTTATTTCTTCCTTAAATAGAGATATTTAATTTCTCCCTTTGTGCTTCAGAGGCTTAATGGAAAAGAGCTACTATGACTCTGGTTGACATGGTCTAAATACTGTTTTTCATTCTAGGGTATGGAAATATGGGTTTTTTTTTTAGCTTTATTGAGGTATAATTGACAAACATAACTGTAGTATATGGAAGGTGCATAATGTGGTGATTTATATATGAACTGTGAACAGATTCCCTAGGGGATGGAGATGTTGACAAAGATATTGAACCAAATATTCAAAGACAGGCCTTTATAAGGGAGTTAAATGTAACTCAATTATGCCGACAAGTGCTAAAAGAGGGAAGTAAGCTATGTGTTCCAACAGCTGGTAGCAGGGATTTTCAACTTAATCACAGAGGTCAGGTACTCATTCTTAGGGAAGGAATCACTGAATTGAGCTCTGAAGACATATTGAAACTGGGAAAGAGCTGGGGCAAGAAAGCAGGGAAACTCATGCAGGCATGAGAAAGAGCATATTCAAAAGTCCTGTGTTGGTGGAGACAGGCACTTTCAAAAGTCAGAAGACATGAGGAATCCAGAGAATGAGGGAGAACATGATGGAAAAACCTGTATGAATTCTATTAAGAAAAAAACTAAGTTAAGCAAGGCTGTGTTCATATCATAGGGCTATAGAGATCAAAATGAAATTTTGGGTTATTTCATTTGGCATTTTGACCTAAAAAGTAGCTAATCAATTAAGCTAATCATTGACTGCTTCTATTGATGATGTCAAAAAACCACAACAAAAGGATTTGACAAATTTGAATAAATTCCTTTCAATTCATTCTGGCACACACAAGCACTGTATCAAGGAGTAAATTCCTCACAGCAGCTGTTTGATTGCTTTAATGTACTTATCTGAAAAACATTCTGTCTGGTGAGAAGGAGAAACTAAAATAGTAAACTTTATTGATGGTGTTTTTTACTCGAATGAAATACCCATAAACACCAATAACTGGAGTAACTACACTTTATCATACAATTAGTCAAGTCAATGAAAGTTGAAAAAAGTAAAACCAGCCATACCAGTCTATGGGTCACTTTTAGAACAAAATTTTTAAATAGTCACTTTTAAACCAGAGAACCTAATTAAGCTGACTGTTGGGAGGCATTGATCTTTGAGGTTCAGAAGCTCAACTCTGGGGACATCAACTGGAGCTGGAAACTGTAAAACCTGGAGGTAGAATTGCCCAGCTGTTAAGAATCTGAGTTCTGGAAGTTTAAAGATCTGGTTCTACATCTGGCTATACCACCTTCCAGCTCTGTGACCTTGGACAATACACTTAACTCTTTAATTTTCTAATCTGGTTGAGGACAATGATAATTCCATTGCAGATCTCTTGAAAGGTGAAATGACACAACATAAGTAAATTATCTAATGCAAATATTGACACTCCAGTCTTCACCATTATGATTAGGTGATCTAAAGTAGCTCTTCATGGTTAACAAAGTTAACAGCCTACGACGTGGAACTCCTTGATGTCACCTCACAAATCTGTCCATTTCAACATCAAATGAATTAGCAGTCTGTGTGGATATGTTGCCGGAAGTCAAAATGAGACATCTCTGTAATTGTTGGTGATCAATAACTATCTGGGTCAGATTCATAGAAGCCAAGAATCCCATCTTGTGTAGGGATGAGGACATTCCTTTACACAGCTTTCTGAAAGCTGGCTAGCTCTCTAGACAGGTGGGAGTATGCTGGGTCTAATCTGTTATAAGGCTGTTTTAACGAAGTTGAGTGCATATCATAGATCACTGTCTTCTATTTTTCCACACTAGAATGCCTTTTGAACAAGATGTTTTATTTTCATGGTAATTTAATCATTAAATGTTATTAAATAGAGGTTATAAAAAGGCAATTGTTCCTTAGGAGCTTGAAATTGAGGATTTTCTTTGGAGCTGCCCCTCATTCCCCTTTTCGTTGTGACCTTGGGATTAGTTATTTAGCTATTCTGTACTCTAACTTTTTATGCAAAATGAGAAAAATGCCACTTTTACGAGCAGGCTGTAAATTCCTAACTAACGCTTAAAGCACGCTTTAGTTCCTTTCATCTGAGAAAATTAAAGTAAATGAAAATATTTCATTATTAATAATCTAATTCTCTTTGAATCTTTGATTAATACCATTTTAATATATGAGATTTTCAAAATTGGGTCATATTCTATATAAATTTTTGAAGGTGGAAGCTATATACAAATAGATAAATTTGAGTTAAAACCACTTCTCAGAAGATCTAAAATGCACATAATGCTTTGTGCATTAAGCATAAAATAGCAGGTGCAGGTAGCCCCTTCCAACAAAAACTACAAGTATATGGCGACTTTGAGAATGCTAGTTTCTTTAGTGGTGAGGTAATCACTTTTGTAATTTTGAAATTTGAAAAAATGTACAGCATCACCCATCCTTTGATTCACTTCTCTTACACATAAATTGAGGTTTTGTCAGAGAGGCATTGCACACCTATTGCAAATGGTGTGTTTAGGCACAGGTTGTCATTTTGGATTGGTGAAGATCTTGTTTTTTTTCCTTAATCACTAATTAGAGTGTACTGTGAAGTACTTATCACCACTGCACTCTTTATGATGCTCTGTTAAGGCTTTCAAAAAATACGGTGATTTAACATGAATGGATATTTTGGGGCCATCTTAATGAACACTGACATTTCAGTTGGACCCTGTTTTGTTGGCATCGACTTTCTTCACATCCTTCTATTAAATGCTTAAACCTACTAAAATGTAAGGCACATTCCAAAGGGAGAGTCTGAAAGTGTTAAAAAGAAAGTGTCAAATATGTTATAAAGTTCTGCCACTGAACTCTGTGTTACCCTTCCCCTTTCATATTTTCCAGTTAACATGCACGCAGCTGCTCATGCCATGTAATCAACTGATTGTTACACAAGCATTTTCTAAAGCTATGACAATCTCAGATTTATGAGGTCAAGAAGTGCAGACTTAATCCATTCAATAGCTGCAATTTATCGTCTGATTATAATTGTATACACAAACACAGTAATGATTTAGATGACATAGTGTAAAGATGAAATCCGTTTATTTTAAAAGGGTTTCTAACCTTTAAAATATGTTGCCATGAACACCTTTCAATGTCCGCTTTTAACAACACAATTATTATTGTTTTATTGATCAGGGTTTTATTACGGATTTGACACTTATATTTCATGCTAATCGAAAAAGGTGTAATTTTTCTGCACAATTTTAACAAGAATATGACTGTAATTAATTATATCACTATTATGTTTTCAGTGTCTAGAAAGAAGTGCTTAATTTATCACACATGTCTTCTGCAGCATATGGAAACCTCTTTTAAAAAGACAGGGTGCGTGCTCCTTCCAGAGATGATAGGATATGACATAGGCACGATATTTATAGATTTCTGCTGCCATGCTGACCTGGTTTTATAGTGACAGCTCTTCTGGAATGGGACTGTACATTAGCAACTTAGATAGCCGGGGTGGTGGCACCCAATATGACCATCGTTTGGTCTTATAACACTAATTAGTGGTCATTCCCTAATGCCTTCATAGATCAAGAAAACAACCTGCAGACAAGGCCAAAGTGGTGTGTTGAATAACACCACCATATATAAGTCAGATATTTCTTCCAGTTTGCAACTTTTAACAAATGACTAAATATCACTTGCCAATTTGCGTAGCTATGTATGGCAGTTTTGTTCATTTAATACTCACTATCATACAACCTCACTGGTTGTCAGCTTAAGTACACACTCTACATATGCACACACATGTGACACCACACTTATGAATATATGCAATATTTATATTGATCTTTAGTTTATTGTTAATGAACTTGTTAATGAACTTTCTAAAATATCATGGCTCTGCTGTCCAAGAGAATTAGAATTTCTACATATGGCAGTAAAATTTATGTTTCAAACAAGATTTTTAAAATAATTTGCATCGTATGCTAATAAAGTGAAGCTTTTTCTTGTTCAATTTTTATACATTGTTCGATAACAACCTTATTAAATCACATAAATTTACATTTCACTTTCCATCTTACCTGCATATATGAACTACATTTCATTATATACTGCTGTCCTATATTCATACCATTAGAGTTTCTATTATATTAACCCATAAATTCTAATTAATACATATAATTTGACACATTTAATATTCAGATACATGGTTTTGTGTTTTCTAAAACTCCTTACGTATCGTAAGGTTTGATCTATCTCTGTATCTATTTCCTAAATTTTCAGGATGGTGCTGATTATTTTAGGCTATTAGAAATCATTTGATTTAAGAACCTAAATGGGAAGGCATTAAATATTTAAAAGAATTTATAAATATGAAATTCTATACCGAACATTATGTAGAATGGATGAAAAAGTATATAATATATTATAAGATGGCAAATGAAGTAAAATCAATAGTTGAATTGGTAGCATGTTCTACTGTAATTAAACAGCCATGCTCACTTGCTTTCCTGCCATACTATTTTAAATAGCACAATCCCAATGGAAAAACACAGGCTAAAAGTTTTTCTTCTGCCTTTGAAAGAAGTCAATCAATATTATTATAATCAATACCTTTTATCTTTACTAGAATAGTGAGAGAAAAACATCACAAGTAAAAATGAGCATTTCCTACTAATTCAAATTTTAAAAGATATGTTTTATGTATTCTTGCTACACATCATCTTAATAACACTCACAGCTTTTTACATTTTATTCAAAATTTTTTTCTCATCATCAAAACTACAGTTGTAATATTAAGTCTGGGTTTAATTAAAACTTTGGATGTTTAAAAACAAACAAAAAAGCCCTTCAAAAACAAACAAACAAAACCTTTATTTTCTATTTCATCATTATGCTTCTAGTTTTAAGTCTGCTATGTTGTCGGTGAACTTTGAAATCATTGGAATTATACAGCTGAAACAGTAAAAGGATTTGTAACATTTATTTATGGTCTCATTCATTCAATAGTATGTACTGAGTACCCATTATATTCTTGGTTCTATCCTAAGCTCTGATAAGTCATCAGTGAACAAAACACATAAATATCCCTGCCCTTATAAAGTTTATATTTTAGAATGGGAAAGATAGGCTATTACCATACAGTAAAACGTAAACTACATAGAAGGTTACAAGTGAAATTGGTATGGAAAAACAAAAAAGAAAGAACCAAGGTGGTGAATGGCAAGGGAGGGTGAGGTCCACACTATAAATAGTGTAATCTGGGTAAGGATTACTAAGAAAGGGTCATCTGAAGGAAGATTCCAAGGAGGTGAGGGAAGGAGCCATATGGTTATCTATGGGGATAATCCCCTTCCTAGCAGAGGAAACAGCCTGAGCACAAAAAGATGGAAAGTGCTTCTAGAATGAAGGATGGTCAGCAAATGCTAATGCTGGAGCAGAAATGAGAGTTGGGGTGGAGGAGAGAGGGTAAGAGATATGGGGCAGGTCTGAGAAGGAAGAAGGAGAAATGCAACATAGGGATATTGGTGTTTCACGCTGAGTAAGATGGTAGACCGAGCAGGGAGTAAGATGGCAGGTGCTGAGCTGGGAGGAACCTGCACACATCTAACACTTTGAGAAGATCATGTAAAAATGGTGTTGTCATGAGAGCAAGTTGTCAGGAGATGATGCATGGAATAGAGAGATGATGGCAGGAATCTGGTGGAGAGAGGAGGGAAGATCAAACCCGGGTCTAAGAAGTGGCACTGTGATGGAAACAAAAATGTAGGCTTAATTTAACATCATTCACTGTTGACACATACCTAAATGCTTTTCTTAAGTACAGCTAGCTGGAAATCAGAAACTATTTAGGGTAACACTTCTGTTTTCAGATTAAGATAAAATTCTGGAGAAAGGTCTTTCTTAAAAAGCCTAACTTACACAAAATTCTTATAGCTTCCTTTTCCTGTCCCTACTAGCCAAAATAATTGCTTTCATATTATTCTTGTTTCATTATTTGCAATTGATACTACCATAATATGTAGTATTATTTACTGAAGATTTTCTTATTATCTCTGAATTTCCATGTTCTTTGGGGGGACTGAAATGATTTAAACAGGTCTATGGGCTACTAATTGCCTTCATAATCATTCATTCATTTCTTCAACAAATATTTTGAGTACATACTATGATCCAAGCACTGTGCTTGGTAGTTAGGTTTTAACACGCTTGGATTTTAAACATAAACCCTTACTTTTCTTAAACATGTACTTTTATCCTGGTTCACCTAAGGTGATCTCTGGATCCTCTATTTGTAGTGTGAGCTCTCCCAATTTCATACAACGTATTTCTCAAGGACTCACACAATAAAACAAGTTGTAACAGAAAATAAAGAGAGTTTCTACCCTTATACCCTAGTACAAGAAGGACACATGTCTCACCATCATAAGAAGCAGAAGGGATAAAGGCCAAGATAGAGCCTTGAGCATAGTCCTGAGGCAGCAAAGAGGTAAGTTCTGAAAAATGAACAAGACTCAGGATGCCAAGATGAGAGAGAGAAAGGAGGGAGAGGAGGAAAACAATCCCCTTCCTATTACCACAAAATGAGAATAGTGACAAATACTTGCTATAACACATATACCTTGTCTTCTTTTCTACCTTATGACAATTTCTGCTATGTTAGGTTTAGGATATGTTTGGGATATGGCTTCTACATGGGTGAAATTAAATACATGAGTTCTGCTATAATATAACACAGAAGTACTTAAAAATCACCCACATTATGCAAATTCACACAATAAAGACCGCAAAGCTTATGTGCAAAATAGTGTTAGGAGTGTAACACTCAAAAACAGTGACACAAAGAAAAAAAAAACAGTATGACACATAAAAATACAAAAGGAACATAATAAGAGCAATGGAAAAATTGTACACATTTAAGAAACACAGAAGTATGACAATAAGCATGACACTTTACAGTGAAAACAACAACTAAAGTTTGCTTGTGGAAGCAAAATGGGTGTGAGAAGGTTTGCAGCTTGTAAGTTACTGTGAATGGTAGAAATACTGTTCTCTGGAACTGATTGGAATGCTGTAGCACCACCATGAATGGGTGTGCATAATATATGTGATAAACTGAGGCAGATGTTTAAGGTTTGCCTGTGTGTGCATTCTGTATAGATCTATGTGACCCAGTTTAGCAAGGTGCACTTCTGGCATTTACCTAATATGTCTTGCTGACAAAATCACACACATACAAATGCAAAATTCACATTTTGCTGAACTATCCCCCTGTATATTATTCATGTTGTAAGAAATCACATTTTCAAAACAAATATTATAGCAGAACTGCTGTAGTTTGCATTGGTTTTGAACTTAAGATTTAAACCAGCCTTACCCAGACAACTGGATTTTAAGAGGCTTGAATAAACCCCATCAGAACTGGTGCAGCCTCACTAATGGGCTGATAAGAAGGATGGTACATTTGGTTGAGGAGAAAATAATGCCCCTACCTCCAGCAGAGCTGCCTGGTAAGCAGAGGTAAGCCTGGATTTCAGGTCTACCTGTTTCTCAGCCAGGCTGATAATACGCTAAACTAAGATGAACTCTGAGAGGTTAACAAGCTAAAAATTCACTGATTGCCTTGCCAGAGGTTCTAGGGTTTAATGTCAATGTTCTGTTTCTTTTCAATTGCTGTAGTTGTTTGTTATAATGGCTCATAAAAGATTTCATTCTGTGTAATTTTTAACAGCTCCAAAACACTATTGTTAAAAAGTCCTAACCTATTTACTACCATTTCATTATCTAATGATGAAAGAGAATCCCATTAAAAGAAGCCTAAAAAGAAAAAAAAGGAAAAAGAAGCCCAGAAGGACACAAAAAGCCAAAACCATAAAAGAAAAAAAGAGAAATGGTACTTGATCAAGAATACAATCTCTGCTCAATTGAAACTCAGCTTAATTGAAACTGTATTAGTGCACAAAGCATCACATCAACAGGCTAAATGAGAAAAATCATTCAGTATCATCAGATGCAGAAATACATATGACAAAATCCCATACTCGTTTATGATGAAAACTTTCAGTAAACTCAGAATAAGGGGCAACTACCTCAACTTGATAAAGAACACCTACAAAATACAGTTAGCATTATACTCAGTGATGAAAAACTACACCCTCTTCTGCTAAAATGAGGAACAATGGTATCTCCTCTCACCACTTCTATTCAACATCATACTAGAAACTCTGACTAATGCAATAAGGCGATTAAAAGTACACATATTTGGAAGGAAAAAATAAAACTGTCTTTGTTTACCAATGCTATAATTGTCATGCAGAAAATCTCAAACCCCCTACCCCCAAATTTCTGGAACTAGTAAGCAATTATAACAAAGTTGCAGGATCTAATGTTAATGTTCAAAAATCAATTGCTTTCTTATATATCAGCTATGAACAGTTGGAATTTGAAATAAAAAAATGTAACACCATTTATATTAGCACTGAAAAAGGGAATACTTAGGTATAAATCTGAAAAAATGTTATAAGACCTACATGAGAAAAATGTAAAGCTTTGATGAAAGAAGTCAAAGACCTAAATAAATGGAAAGTATTCTATGTCAATGAATAAGAAGACTCAATATTGTTAAGATCTGTCCTTCCCAACTTGATCTATAGATTTAAGGCAATCTCAATCAAAATCCCAGAAAGTTATTTTTAGATATCTACAAAATGATTCTAAGATTCACATAGTAAAGGAAAAGACTCAAAATAGCCAATATAACATTGAAAGATAAAAACAAATTTGGAAGACTTACTATCAAGCTATAGTAGTCAAGACAGTGTGGTATTGGTCAAAGAACAGATCAATAGAACAGAATAGAGAATACAAGACCCACACAAACTTAGTCAACTGATATTTGACAAAGGAGCCAAAGCAATTCTAATAAAATCTAATAGTCTTTTCAACAAATGGTGCTGGAAAAATTGGATATCTGAAAGAAAAGAAAAGAAAAAAAAGAAAAGAAAAGAAAGAAAGAAGAAAAGAAAAGAAAGGAAAGGAAAGGAAAGGAAAGGAAAGGAAAGGAAAGGAAAGGAAAAGAAAGAAAAGAAAAGAAAAGAAAAGAAAAGAAAAGAAAAGAAAAGAAAAGAAAAGAAGTCTTGCACATTTCACAATTAACCCCAAATGGATCACAGACTAAAGACAAAACTATAAAACTCCCAGAAGATAACACAGAAGATCAGAAGATCTAGGGGAACTTGGAGTTAGTAATAACTTTTTAGATACAACACCAAAAGCACAATCCATGAAAGGAAAATTGGTAGGTTAGACTTCATTAAAATTAAAAACTTATTTGCAAAAGACAGTTAAGAGAATGAAAAATCAAGTCATAGACATGGAGTAAATCTTTGCAAAACATCTTTCTGATAACAGACTAGTATCCAAAATATACAAAGAACTCTTAAAATTCAACAATTGTATTCAAAAATGGACAAATGATCTGAACAAACTTTATCAAAGAAAGATGCAAATACATATGGTAAATAAACATACAAAAAGATACATCTTATGTCATTAGGAAATTGCAAACTAAAATAATAAGATACCAATACACACCTATTAAAATGGCTGAAATGCAAAACACTGAAAACACCAAATGCTGGCAAGGATGTAGAGCAAGAGGAACTCTCATAACTGGAGGGAATGCAGAATAAAACCATTGCTTTGGAAGACATATACAGGTATGTGTATATACATATATATGTATGTATATATGTATACACACACACACACACACACACACACACACGTAGGCATATAAAGAACTCCTAAAGATCAACAATAAAAGAGGAATAGCATAAAAAAGAATGAGCATAAAGCTTTTAACATATACCTCATATAAGAAAATATATTAGGGCCAGTTGTTATATGAGAAGAAGTCCACAGTGAGTTAACACTTTTAACTCACTTGAAAGATTAAAATAAAAAAGACTGACAAAACCAATTGTTAAGTTATAGAGAAACCAAAACCCTCAAATCTTGCTGATAGGAATGTAAAATGATACAACTTCACTGGCAAACTGGCTATTTCTTCTAAGCATTCTTGCCTCATGACCACCATGATCAAGTAATTCTACCCTTTGGTATTCATGCAAAAGACAGAAATATAGATATTCCCACAAAGATTTATATCTCAATCTTTCTAGCAGCATTATTCACAATAGTGAAAAGTAGAATACATTGTGGTATATCTATACAATATATAACCATGCAGTGATATGAGATGAATGAACTACTTATACATGCAGAAATATGCAAAAGTATCAAAAACATTCTGTTAAGCAAAAGATGCCAGAACCTAAAGAACACATATTATGTGATCCAGATCCATTTATATGAAATCCAAATACAAGTAAAACTAACCCATTGTGATAAAAAATTAGATAATCATTGCAAGGAAAATTGCCTGGGAAAGAGCACGAAGGAAATTTCTAGGAAACATTCTTTATCTCATTTGGGGTGATCATTATATGGATGTATATAAATGCCAGAACTCATTGAACTGAACATTCAAGACCTATGTATTTTATAGTATGTTAATTATAGCTAAATAAAAATGCCCAGATGCCAGCACAATAAAATATATTCACATGAATTAAAATGTTTCCTACTATAGAATTTGGGCAGACCCTGTTCCCAAACTAATCATTTTGGAGACAGATTGAAATATTTTATTATATTCCTATTACTCTCAAGGATTCTTATCCTGAGAGAGTTTCGTTCTATATTAAAACAAGCAAAATTGGATATCCCAAGAGAATCATGTAATGCTACAAAGAGACAAATGTATATTGTACCTGATGAGGTATCTCATAGATTTTATTTTACTCCAAACTAAATCTGATGAACTTTTGTAGTTAGGAATGCCATATTTCTGAACAATTTATTACCTTAACATTTGAAATTTAAAACTCACAAGAATCAACAGTTTAGTGATGGTTATTTCGCTGAAAAGGGACATTTCAAAAATTTAAAACATTTTGAGCTTTTCTGAGGACTTCATATAATTTTTATACTTTTTTTGTTCTTCTCATTTGAGCTTTTTTGAGGGAGTTGCTATTCTTTTCAACAAAGAACTCGATAGACTGTCCAAACTATTCTCTAAGTAACCAAGAGCTTAAAGAAAAAATTCAGTAATCATCCATCCATATCCAAACACTGAACAGCTGAAATATATTCTCAAGTGAAAAAAATTGAACGGGAGCCCAAGTAACAAATTAAATGAGGTATCCTCTTTGTTGAAAATTCTGGTGGAATTGTCTCAAAACCAAAATGTAAAGATAAAATAAGAATGAGTAGAAATTATGACTATACTGTGATAGGCACAAATGCAAAACCCTATTTAATAGTTGATGTCAACCAAATTCTTGATGATTATGAGACGAAGGGTATTTTTAAAACCTAATCTTGTCTGAGTTTGTGCCTAGTGGATAGTCTTTGGTGCTGCTCTGAACAATAAAAATAATGGCCTTTATTCTCCTGAATTCAAAATTAGAAGATTACAGTTTAAGACTTGTGTTACTTCTTTGATTGTGTCAATTCAAGGAGTCCTGTTATGGTCTTCTGCATACTCCGCCTGGCTACTTCCATTCAAGTCTCAAACTCAATGTCTTTTTCTAAGAAACCTTTTTCAACCCACCCTCCTCCTCCTGCACTTTTCTACTACATTGATATCAAGTCACAATGCTCTCTTAACAACCTGCATTTTTCAATTCAACTTACTATCATTTTAGTTAGAGAACTAGCATCGTGAGGATTTATTTATCCTGTCTCCATTATTTATTCTGTTGCAAGGTTTATAAGAGTAGGGATCACACTTACCTTGTTCATCACTGTGGCATCAGTCTGTGGCATTGTCTAATTACTCAATGGATATTTGTTAAATGAATAAATGAATTATCCTAAGATAAAAGGAGGACTTATATAAAGCCCTCGCAAAATCCTACACTAGTGACCTATCACATTTTTAAACTATAGTGTCACCACTAGCACAAATCCATTAAATTCCAAGTTCATTTTTTTTTCACATAAATATCCAGTGGTTCTGGTGCCATTTATCAAAATTTCTCCATGGCATTGCCTCTGTATCTTTGTCAAAAGTCAGTGGTCTATCTACATGTGGGTTGATTTCTATCCTTTATTCTTTCCCATTGATTTATTTATCTACCTTGAAGCCCCTTTGATTCTATTTTTATTATTGATTCTTGAGATCAGATAATTTTATTTCCCTAATTCTTCCTTCTTCAAAAATTTTTGGCTATTCTATGTCCTTTGCATTTCTATATGAAGTTTACAATCAGCTGTAAATTTCTACACAAACCTGCTGATATTTTGAATGGATTACATCCAATCTATAGATCAATCTGGGAAGAAGTGATCTTGACAATATTGACGCTCCTGACTTATGAACAAAGTATCTATCTCCATTCTTTTAAGTTTTTATTAATTTCCCTCAACAATATTTTATAGCTTTCAAGGTGATGACTCCTCACATATTTACTCAAATTTATCCCCAGTATTTCATATATTTTCATACTATTGTAAATCATATGATGCTTTTTAAATTTTATTTTCTGATTGTTCATTGCTAGCATGTTTAAATACAATTTATTTCAAATACTGATATTTCATCCCTCGATCTTGTAAACAAATAGAAGTATATGTTGATTGATAAAAATGTCCTTCAAATTAACACTGAAATAAAGAGGTTCCACAGATACTTCATAAGCCAGGATTTTTTCATTTGTATGAATAATAGAGATGGTTAGGGCATTTTTATGAGAATTAACTTCTGTATGTTACTGCTATGTATCACTATAACATTTTGTTCAGTATTTTCGCCTGAGAAAATATGGACTAAGTACACATTGTAAACCTCAAAATTATATACAAATACCAAATAGGAGACACTACTAACAAATCTCATATTTGAATGAATGGAAAATCAAACCTCAACATAAAAAATTCTCAACTGTCTGCTACCACAGACTTTACAATGTGTTGTTCCTTCTTAGAAACTCAAATGTTAGAAGGCTTTTCCTACCTCAATCTGATCACACTATATGATTAACAAGAGTCACATGTTTCATTTTTGTCTCAAACTTCATGGACTGAGTGGCCACTGGAATAGCTTTCTGAAGAATTTAAAGGTCCACAAACTATTAATATCTTTATCATATATACCTTTCAAGCAAAAGTAAAAAATTTTATTTCACAATTACCTTGGACAATCTGAATATAACCTATTTGGGAAATTTTGAATGGTGATCTGGTTGCAAGATCAGTTACTCAATTGATCATGAGTGTTTCTCTGGATGATCCAGCTAGTTAAGCAGGTTCAATTTTATTCATATTCCTATTTTCACATTTATTATACTTTCAGCAGTTAAGTTTTCAAAGATGCCAAGAACCCAAAGCAATAGATTTGTGCTGTTCAGGACATAGAAATAATTCCACTATCTTACGAGATGTTCAGTCTGTGAATGACTAAATGTTCTGACATAAAAAATAATAGGGGGAAAGAAATGTAGACCGTACCCTTTGCCACACTTAAGGAGAAGCAGAAGTGGAAGCAGAAGAGTCAGAAGCAGAAGACAGACAAGAAGAGGGGAGGGGAAACAAAATTCAAAATCCCAGCCTTTTCACCTATGTGACAAAGTTGAGCAGCCTTACAATCCTCAACCCAAGCATCCTAGCAAATTTCGAAATATTTCACAGGGGAGAGCACCTCAAGGTGAGGCACTTCCTCAAAATCATTTAGTGTCTGTAGTTCTTCTTCAAATCTTTGCTTCAGTGATCACAGTGGTTGCTTGCAATACACTATTGTTTGCAATAAAAGATCTGCTCTGTTGAGTTTAAGGAATTTGGGGACAGGAACCTCCTCTAAGCTGTCACATTTGGTCTCTTCACTGTCAAGTAAATGGTCAGGATCAAAGGACTTGGCCTTGAGAAACAGCCTGTTTGATGATACAGGACAACAGGCTTGCCAAGATGCTTACTATTTGTCACACTGTTCCATGTTCAACAGAACAACCTGATGCTACTTGAATTAACGAGTGATTTATGAAGGTTTGAGCAAGTAGTTATCAAATAAAATTTCTCAGATGTTTCTGAACCTTTCTTTCCAATCAGTATTGCTTCTGTCTTTAACAGTAACTATATATTTAGACCAATAAAGGTTCCTGACAATATCACTGAGTTTAAAGAGCCCTGGCTGCAGATGGCACAAAAATAACTTCAAAAATATTTCTGTTGGACCTGACCCCAACAGAATTATGAGAAATATTTCCTTTCAAGTAATGTACAACTACATTTTGGAGGTCACTCATCACCCTGAGTCCTCACATAGGCCTCAAAGAAGAGGAAATAATTCTTACCATTTCCTACCAATTGCTCAATTAATGTTCCTAGGTATTTCCACCCATTAGCATAGAACATAGACAACTTGAAATTGGTCACTAGCCTGCTAGTTAAGGGAGTATATTAGCAAAATTTGAGGACCTGTTAGGGAGGTTCTTGATTCTATTTCTTTTGTGCCCCTAAGAGAGGGTCTACTACAAGGGATATGTTGGAGGCCATTAAGTGTAACATCCTTATTTGACAAATGAATAAGCTGAAAACCAAGAAAATTAAATGATGTGATCACATTCTCCATGCTTATTCCAAATAGGACAGTGATTTTGACACTGAGCTCTTGACCTATGGCCTAGGGTATGCGTAACTATTAATTTAATAATTGGTCTTCCACAAAGTTCTTTTTTCTACTTTTCTTCCTTCTCCTTCTCTTCCTTTTTCTTTCTTGTTCCTTTAGTTCAGGGGTTCTCAACTGGGGGAATATTGTGTCTCAGGGGGGCAATGTATGGAGATGTTTTTGGTTGTCACAACTGAGGAGGGGGTATTATTGACACCTGTTGAGTAGAGGCCAGGCGTGCTGGTAAATCTCCTACAATGTACAGAATAGCTTCCTCCCCAACAAAGAATTATCCAGATTGAAACTTCAATAATGTAGAAATTGATAGAGCTTGTTCTAGTTACAGTCTGCAGTGGTTAAATGTGGGTATAACTGAGGTATTTTTTTAAAAGCGGGAACTTTTATATTTTGATGACTTCTTATGCATAACTCTAATACGCAAATAAAAGTGGTATTCTTTTGGACATTGGATATTTATTTTATGAGCTCAAATCCATAATTTTTACATATTATGAAGTCATGCAATGGAAGCCACAGTTCATGTGTGACATCCAAAGTAAAAAAAACTTGGCATTTAACTCATTTTAGCCCATTTGTTGTTTTTCATTGGCATTTGAAAAAAATATATAGAAAAAAAAGAAAGAAAAAATATGTAGGGACACCTGGGTGGCTCAGCGGTTGAGCATCTGCCTTTGGTTCAGGGCGTGATGTCAGGGTCCTGGGATCAAGTCCCGCATCGGGCTCCCTACATGGAGCCTGCTTCTGGCTCTGCCTGTGTCTCTGCCTCTCTCTCTCTATTTGTGTGTGTGTCTCTCGTGAAATAAATAAAATCCTTTTAAAAAATAGAAGAAATATGTGAAAATGTGTTTAAAAGTAAAACCCAAATCAAACATTCTTAAGATTCCTAAATTACCTCTACAGAGCACCAGAGTTCTGTGGACCATCTTTTGCTCTGATCTGCTATAAACCTCAAATAATATATTTTTGGGGGTTAAGGTAGGATTTTTCAAAAAAATGAAACAAGACTTTTATACAAATATAAAATGAACATGTGTCAACAAAGTAATTAATGAGGAAACCAGTAAAACATCAGAACTGGTTCAAAGAAGATTTCAAATAATACACACACACAAAGTTAGAAACGTTGACATGGAAGAATTAGGTACTATTCCATTGGGCAATAAAATGTAATATTTGGGGCCATCTTTCCTAACAGAATGGAAATTTTATCTCTACTGAACAAAATTCATTTATTTCATTATGAACCCAAATAATTGCAACTTAACCTCTATCCCAATAGAGCTGTAAATTAGTGTAGAAAATAACCCATCAAGGGTGCATATCCCCATAGAGTCTAGTAATCCCAGACCAGAAAGGTGAGCTCCAGGGTGCCCAGGACTCCACTGAAAGATACCTACTAATCCCTCTTGCCCATTTCTCATTCAGTCCTGAAGTTTCTGTATTATGAAGAACCCTTATAAGGGTTCAGAGTCATTTCCAGGTTTTACTTAATGATCTCACTCCTGCATCCTGCCCCACCTAACCCCCTAACACACACACAGCACCGTTGCTAAGAAGCCCTACACAATTAGGTCAGCTGAGCCTATACTTTTTAGACCTCCCATTATAGGTAGAGAAGAAAATGTTAATTAGTTAATGTAAAAATAAACCAGGAGAACACGTTTTTCTCACTGATTGCCTGACTGTTTTCTGGTACTTACAGCCGAGAGGGAAATTAAATTATCATCACTGATTGGAGGTTCAATGCTTGTTTTTATTTGGGGAGCAATCTGGAAACGGAGATGCTATCAGGTAGAAGGGTAAAATGTGATCTCCATGTCGAGTGCTCGGCATGCCTACCTGGAAAGGTGCAACAGTATTTCTAGAATTGAAATTCTTATAGGTAATGAAACCACTGTGGTCCTATTTCTCCATGGAAAGCCAAAAAAGGGCCAATTTTTTTTCAAACATTTAAGCTGATTAAAAGAGAAATCAATTTGTGCCAGAAAATTTGTAAAACAGAGAAAAGAACAAAGAACACAAAATACAATTGTATTCCCCAAGCTCACAGATAAACTCTGCTAATATATTAGGATAAAATTCTTTCCTTCTTTTTCCCTCATATAATTTATCTTTCACAATCTATTGTTTTCCCTTTTTTATATACATGGATTTATTTAAACACTTCATTTTTAGTATATGTTGTATAGCTAATTTTTCCCTTGTTTTTTGATATAATGATACATCTTTCCCAATCCCTAAAAATTTTTGCATCTCCATCACAAGTGGGTGCATGAATTTTAAGGAAAACATGAATTATATTAAAGTTTTATTAAAAATTATAAAAAATTTATAATTGCTTGCTCTTATGTCTAATTTTGGAATATATGAAAATTTAGGATTTTAAAACTTTAATTACTGCTTGTTTATATATGTGCCAGCAGAAGGAAAAAATACATACCTATTGAAGAAATTTCAAAAATGATTTTGTCTTAAACTTTCTTAAATAAATCCTTAGCTTTATCATCACCCTTATTAGAGTTTAATAGGTGGATCTAACAGAAGTGAAATGAGAAAGTCTCCCATTTGTTATGTAATTTACAGAAATTATTATGTAAGATGCACAGTACAATGTGGATGTTATTTCATTTTCTGAATTCACAAAGTGTCACACAATAAATTTATGCCCAAATAATTCAGATGTGCTTCTGTGTTCAGGCAGTTCAAATTCCATAATCTGAAAGACTCCTTTTTTTATCCGAGATTATTAAGTAATAGGTTGTTTAGAATGTAATATTGATTAACATGAGAAAAAGGGGAAATTAATAATGTGTGATTGTTAATGAAGACCAAAACTATTGTCAAATTCTAAAAACAGTACTTGGTGTTGATGATCTCCTTATTAGCCCCAAGTTGAGAGAGTCAAGAGTGAAACAAATGGGGATCAAGGAACATAACCTAAGAACAATGAACAATATTTTTCTCCTTTTATTCCACTGCCCTCCTTCAGAGTAGTTTTCCCTCATACACACTTTATTAAACTCACAAAATGCCTTGGATTTTTTTCTACTTTCTTAGTTGAACACTCTACCTCACCTAGCACAATACCGAAAAATGAACAGTTTTGTAATTCTTAGCATACTAAATACAAGGTTTATCTCTAGTTCACACTGACTTTCTCCTTTATGGTATTTGTGGGTTGGATTTTTTTTTTTTTTTTAATGGACAAGGCACGAGTCAATTCCATCTACATTTTTACTGGTGTAAAATACCGGCATAATTTATTTTAATCAATGTAGCCCTCAGCCATTTCAAATATCTTAGGGGAAAGGAATGGAAATCTCTAGAGAACAAGAAAACTGAAAAGTGTGAATCACCTACATTTCTCATTTACCCATGCTAATTAAGACCAAGCATTTGAAAGTTACCATCTGAAGGAAAATTAAGCCAATTAACCCACTGATGAAGATAATTTTCAATATTCTATCAAGAGGCAAAAATCTTCACCAGCCCTTCTTATTCCTCCTGTGGAGATAATTTTCAAACTGTCTCTGAGCGCTAAGAACTGAAACGAGTGTCACGCCAGTTCTGTGGGTTCTAATTGCAACTTTTATTTAAATTCTGATTTTCTGCCCCACAGCTCGATTTCTGATTGGTTGGACCTGATTGCTTTCCTGCTTGATTAGATTTTATTTGTAGGCCCTTTGAAACTTGCGATGATGAACATTCTCTGAATTTAGAGGGAAATCCTCCTAAGATCTAGCTTTTCTATGTCAACTGGTGCGTAAGAACCACTAGAGGTTCTTTAGGAAAGGGATTAATTTAGGAGCATTAATTACCAAATAATTATAGCCTATGTATAAGTGACTCATAAAGATATATTTCCATATCTACAGCAGTTCTCAGATTAACACATTTCTTTTTAATTTCAGCATATGCAACATTTGGTCTTTTATTGTTTTTTCTACACCTATAGTCAGCTAGTATGGCTAGCATAAATGGACGAATTACAGTAAAAATACCTTTACTCACTGAAAACTGAGCAGTTACTTTGCCCATTTCTTTGTAAGATCTTTTTTTGTTTTGGGGGAGGGAGATTAAGATTGTTAAATGAGATATGTATATAACGGGAGACTTAATAAATGACATAAATGAGAGTTGTAATTTTTGTTTATCCAAATATTTAAACACTTTGACTATTTTAGATAGCAATCAACTGGCTCATACAGAATAAAATAAAATAAAATAAAATAAAATAAAATAAAATAAAATAGTTATTTTTACATATGGCCCTGTTTATGCTTTTGTTGCCTGAGGGTTTTTGAGTTTATGGTTGTCCCTCTAGGTTCTCCATCACTGGCACACACTTACTTCCACCCAGTCTTGCCTGCTTGCAGCTTAAATAATTTTAGGAAAATGTTAATACCTGTCTTCTGTGAGGAAAATGGCCAACTATCTGTATTTAAGCTCCCACTATTTCCTCTTCTGTTTTATTTCTGGAACTAGACCATCTTTAATTTTCCTAAATACCAACACCAAGGGATAATAATCCCATGAATCTCATTGGAGATAGAGGTGAGATATTTTATATTTTTAGCACAAAAATATTTTTATAGCAAAGGCATTTATATTCATGTATTATTTTTATAATATTTTAAAAAATATTTTATTTATTTATTTGAGAGAGAGACATAGCACAAGCATGAGCCAGGGAAGGGCAGTGGGAGGGGGAGAAGCATAGAGCCCAACACAGGGCTCCATCCCAGGAGATCGTGACCTGAGCCAAAGTCAGACACTTAACCAACTGAGCCAGCCAGAAGCTCCTGTAATACATTTTTAAAAATAAAAAGCACAAGCAATTTGTAATACTTTATCGGAGATGTTCAAATACTTTAAGAAAACATTTTCTTAATATTATGATCATATGTCAATGCAATTAACTGTACATTTTATTCAACTCTAGTTACCATTGGCAATAGTATATTAAAATAGTGGTTCTCATTGTTCATTGAACCTGAGAAAATATAGATCAAGAGACAGTAACCCTCCAATTTAATCATAGCACGATCAAATCATGGCATCACTCCACCAGCATACTTCCAGAAACAAATGGTTCCTTCTCCTAAAAACATTCAGTGAGCCACTTTGACTTTGTGGTGAGTTTGGAATGTCTATGGGCAGGTCTTTCCTGCTTTGGGTATTATAATGAAATCCATGATGCTCAGGGCAAACCACTGTGAAAGTACAACAAAAGCCACCCAGTACAGCAGAAAACATGTGGAATGGCTATGACTACTTACAAATCAGTTAGCTTATGCTACCTAGGACATGGACAATGAACCATGAAATCCAGGTATCTTTCCCCAGAAAGGCTCTTCATAGAGGGTCTAGGCCCCTCTTCCATCTTTCCTGCTTCCCTTTCAAAAAGTTTTTGGAGAACTGTTAGTTACTTTCTTCAACGAAGAATATGACAATAAACCAAAGCCAAAGAACAAGCTCTGTTAGGTATAATACCATTTTATTGAAAGTATAATTGTGGTAGGGCTTCAACATGTAAGGAAATCTGTTTTCACTACCTTTATAACCTATATCCTGGAATTGACTTTCCCTTCTTAAAATCAGTGTCAGGTTGGCCAATACAAAGAAGTCTTATCCAACAGAAAGAGAACCATTTGAGGGGAGCAACTATGCAGTAGGTTAACATGTGAAGGTCTCAAGTGAGCTCTCTTACCTTCATGCATTACCTCACTACCTCAGTTGAGAAGTTAGAACAAAGAATCAGTATCTTGGGCTTGGAGCTCCATTGTATTTTTTCATTATTAGAGAAAAAAGAGGATACTTTTGAGTTGGACCATGTGAGAGACAAAAATACGCCCTATTGCAAAATTTTAATGGTGAATATCAAAAGTATGTTCTGAAAAATCTGAGCATTTCTTGTACTAGGTTCCTTGGAAATAGACTCCCACTCAGGAAGTTGCCTGCAGAAAGTTTACAGGAAAGCACTCTTAAGAAATATACTTGGAAAGCCCTGAATTAAAGAAGGATTCAAGGTCCTATTTTGAAGACAAAGCTATACACAGTGGCTTCAAATTGGCCATTGCCTTAGAGAAAGACTGTGTAACACACACTTTCATAGAATTTTAACACTTTGTTCTGCTTAGGGCTCCTTAATACTTGATAATTTCAAATTACTCCTAAACCATTTTCACCTGACTGATGTCTTGGTTCTAGGAAGTAGGTTGACCAAGCCCAGTGATGACTGGCATTGACAAAGGGAGCAAATACTCTGAGGGGTAAGGTCATCCTATACTGCAAAGGATGCTGGATTTTACTCCTGTGCCAAGCCATTTGATGGCTTTGTTCCAGGTTGCTGCCTGGAACAATGGGTAGAAAGGCATTCTGAAGCTGGAACTGGGTTCCATAGAAAAGTAGTCTCTGACTATTAGTGATGTCTGTCACAAGAGTTGGAGGGGCATATGGTAGGATCTATGCCAGGTGTTTTCACTATTCTGATCTGGCTGTAGAGTCTCATTTTCAGAAGCAGAGCCCTTGAGCAATAGCTTATCTAACACTAATTTCCTGGGCCAGTGAAAAAATTCAATAGCTCTGTTAGCTTATTTACATGGGCAATATCAAACATTACAACTAAAAAGATTTAATCCTTGGCTTGTAACTTTCTCACATGGAAAATTCTTATGAATTTCACTGAATTTAAAGGAGTTCTAGGATGCCTGGGTGGCTCAGCCTTTGGCTCAGGGCATGATCCCTGTCTGGGGATTGAGTCCCACATTGGGCTCCCTGCAGGAAACCTGCTTCTCCATCTATGTTTCTGCCTCTCTCTCTCTGTTTCTCATAAATAAATAAATAAAATAATAAATTAATAAATAAATAAATAAATAAATAAATGGAGTTCTTCTTGGTGTAACATATCCCTTTAAACAGTTTAAAACGATGAGGGGTATGTGTGTGTGTGTGTGTGTGTGTATCTGTGTGTATGTTGGGGAGAAGAGTATATACCACACAGAAGGGTAGCAATTCCATTTAAATCAGCCATAAAACTATATGTCTGGTTAAAAAAAATAAAAAGAAAAAAACTGACCAAGTTCTGCACAATACATGCAGAAAAATCACTTCATATTGTATTTAGATTGATTTGGATGACAACAGAAGGAGAAATGTAATGTAAAATGCCATAACTTTTACCACCCATCCGTGAGTAATACTCTGCTAAGATATAGCATATTTACAGTAGAAAGAAGGAGTCCAGATTTGTCCCAATTAACCTTGTAACTAGATGTACTCCAGTGCTTATTAATGACAGTAATGAGATGCAGACAAGACAATGCATTAAACATCATTGGCATATAAATTAAATTCACATACAGTTTAAAAGGAATAGATACCTTTATGTACTGGACACGAAGGGAAATTATTAAGAAGCTATTTCATAAGAAAAAGCTAATTAGAAAGAAAATTCAATACTTTCTCTAGTGCTCATCTCCATCAGTGTTGGAAACAAGTTTGACCACGAACTAAGAAATTGTTCCCATTGAAATTACTGTGCAAGGTATGAAATTAATTTTATGATTGTCCCAATGGAAGCTATAGTAGCTACAAATACTTATATGCCCATTATCATTTTCCTCTATATTGGCCTACATTTTAATTTGCTTAGGTTTCTATCCAAAGCTTATGAATAATTTAAAATAGATCTTCTGCTGTCTTTACAGCAAAATAATGATAGATAGAAGAACAAGATAGACATTTTGCTATACACAGAATCCAAACCCAACAGCAAAAAAAAAAAAAGTAAAATATATACAGAAAGATTGTTTTAAAGGGTCACTTGTAAGACTATATAATAAAGAGTAGCTTAGGATCCAACATTTAACAACATGACCCTGGTTCAAAATATTTGGTAATTAGCCAAAAGGATTTCAAATAGGATTGGGGTGTTCTATGATAACTCTTCAGAAGACTGTGTTCCGTATCTTAGAAGGAGAATCTACATTTTTTTCAGAGCTTCTGACAGTTGAAATTTGATGAGGACATTGACCTCTCCTGACAGTTTTTAGAAAATATTAGCATACTGAAAGGCTGAAAACAAAACTGGGTCTTCCCCATTGTCACAGACTAATAACTACTGCTTTCCCCCCGCCAGATCTAACTAAACACCAGAGCCAATCTTACAATAGCAGCAACCAAAAAGGAGGGGGAGCTCCTCCCACTCACCTATGTAATAAACATCAAACAATCAGGTTGGCACTGACATTAAGTACAAGAGTGTCAAAGTCACCATCAGAAATCAATCAAAGACATTTTTCTTTTGTGAGGGTTTTTTTTTTTTTTTAATTCACAGCAACTCAGAGAACCAAAGAGGAAAAGCAAGCTTCTAAACAAAAACGAAATTAGTAACAGCAGACCCATTGCCAAGGGCAACATGCATTTGACAGAAGAGGAGATGACAGATGAGTCCTCATTCCCAGTCTAAATTTTGTCTACAAAATGAATTCATAATATCTTAAATATTATCAGGCACGCTTTACTCACCTTTGTTTTACAGAATGGAAGGGGGCTGTGTCGGCAGAAGTCAACAGAGGTGTAATTTCCTCCTTTTGCCCCCTTGTGATCCTCCCCATTTACAGTTGACAGTAATTGTTGTAGTTTGTCTATACCCACATCACCCCATCTACTTCATCTTTTCTTTGTATTCATGGATCTTTTCTCCTCTCTACTTCTCTTCTGTTATCAAGTAAGTTGCCATTGTCTAGTTTCTGCCACTGGGACCATGAGTTAAAAAAAAAATCACTGGAAATACTCTTAATCAAAATCATGCTTAATTTTAAAATTTCTTTCTTTGAAAGATATGTTTTCACAGGATTCAATTTGAGTGATTTCGTTTTTTAACGCTAGAAGTTGTCAGGGTACATCTACAGCAACCTCCTCATTTTATAAATGAGAAAGCTGAGATCCAGAAAGGTTACATGGTTTAATCAAGGTCACATTAAATACCTAACATTGACATTGTCACTAAAAGTGTTTAGCAAACTGTTTTCAATTGTATTTTGCACTCTGATTTTGAATCTCTCAAAACCTCTTGGGAAAACCAGCCATTAGTTATCACCACATTATAGATTAAAAAAATGCAGGCTCAGAGAAGGGAATTAATTCACCCGAGGTCACACAGTAAATGACAGTCTTGCTGACTGCAAGTATAGCCCTGTGGTATGCCACTCTAGTATCAAACCACAATAGGTAGGTTACTCATAAAAATATTAATTTCCATCTTTAATTTCACATTAAATGGTACCTTCATTGTCAGTCATTTCCACCTAACTCCAAATAAACTAATCACCTTGGTAAAGAGTACCATCTCATTCTATTTATAAGCTGTATGAATCTACAAAAAAAAAAAAAAAAGGGCCAGGGATTACATCTTGAGATGAGCTGAAGTGACATCATGACAATGGATTTGTACATGTTATTGATCAAAGCAAATTATTCTTACCCTTTTCAAAATTTGTACCCCTCATATAAGACTTTACAGACTGTCTAATGATTAGAAACTAGAAATTTTTAGAGAGCTCTCAATAGAATAAAAGTATCCAAAACAAATGTAGGACAGATATCAAAAACTATTCTGGTACTCTACTTATTAAGCTCTTTGCTACAAAAGACTGGATTTTCCCTTCTTCCATTTTTTTCTTTGCCCGATAAGCTTCAGAGCAGTTTCTATAAAGGACGAGCTAGAAAACAATATCGAGCTTTCAAGCACACTATGTTTAGACAGGCTGTAAAGGTAACAAAAGGTACAATTAACAGAAGCTACCGCAAACTAATAATGGCAGAGCTATTTATTATTGAATCATCTTCCTCTAATTTTAGAAACTGAAGAACCTTCATTCCCTATTGTCCATATTTTAATTAATGCCTATTATTTTCCCTAAATAGTGCCCTCTTTTGACATGCTATTTATACACACAATTTCTGAAAATATACAGAATTTGCATGGCAAGCAGAATCTCCACAAAATGTTTTATAAGAAGTATTTGGGTTCCTTTTGTCTCAGAAATGTCTCGAGGACAAATTAGTAGTTGTGCCCTCTTGGGGGTATTCAGCTTTCAGTTTCTTTTTATGTAATTTTAATATTTGATGTTGTATTTTGATTACTCTGCGTACATTTTCTGCTTCTGCGATTAATTTGGCTTCTGTAGGACAGGCTTACAATAAGGCACTTCAGTTGGCTGCTGATTGGACTTTTTCTGGTCCTTTTCAGGGTGACTTTGGACAAACCCACTGGTGCTATCACACATAGAGTGTTTTTAGAAAGCTTATTTACATAGAACAACTGATATAGGAATATTTGTCGAGGCTAAATGAAGTGTGGCCTAAATTTCTATTGAAGCAATAAAGCAATAAAGTTCAGCTTGATATAGGGAGAGAATAAAGACTGGACACTAGGGGCACCTGGCTGGCTCAGTCAGGAATCTGAATTCAGCTCAGGTTATGATCTCAGGGTTCTGGGATAGAGCCCTGCATTGGGCTCCCAGTTCAGTGGACAGCCTGCTTGTCCCTCTTTCTCTGCCCCTCCCTCTTCTCATTCCTCTTTCTCTCTCAAATATTAAGTAAAATCTTTGAAGAAAGACTGACCATGAGAGCAGATTAGTAAAGAAGGCTAAATAATCCATATTTGTGGCTATCTAGAATTACAGTGCATCAAAGATTTTTCAGGGTAAAAGCTCAGAACACCAAATATTTGACATTTATTCCATTTATTTGATATTTTGATTCCTTCTTTCTCAGTTTACTTAAATTAGGAAAAATAAGTTTCAAAGGACTTATTTTTAGGATATTTTCTGAAGAAATGCAGAATCTATGTTTTTAAAAAAAATAAGCTGCCAAGTTGAAGATGCTGTCATTCCCAAAGTCAGCTTTCCAGGCCTAAACTTGTTTACACCAAGTCCCACCCTCTGTGCTCTGGTGGACTGCCCTTTTAAGTCAAACTTCCTCAGTCCCAGGGCCTCAGTTCTGGTGAAGTTGGTGTCAGGTCTCATTTCACAAGCAGACCAGGGCACACCTAGTTAAAATGGCCAGGGAACAAACACCAACCCCAGTAGTCAAAGACAGTCTTTGCAGATGACTAGCCTGAAGGAGAGAGCACCCACAGCACACACTAGAGACAATCCCTGAAGTGCCAGGCCCTGGGCACTACATGACCTCTTCTTCCAAAGGCCATTACTTTCAGGAACAGGAGACATAACTGGCTTTTCAATCACACAGAAGGAGGCAGAGACAGACAAAATCCCAAGATAGAGGAATTCACCCCAAATGAAAGAACAAAATAAGGCCATGGCCAAAGATCTAAGTGAATGTAAGTAACATGCCCAATGGAGAATTTAAGGTAATAATTACAAAGATACTCAATGGCCTGGAGAAAAGAATAGAAGACATCAGCAAGACCCCTACCACAGAGATAAAAGAGTTAAAAAATAGTCAGAAATGAAGACTGTAATAAATGAGATTGGAAAGAGGACTGGTGCAATGAACAGCAGGCTGGAGGAAGCAGAGGAATGAATTACTGAGATAGAAGACAAAATAATGGAAAATAATGAGGCTGAACAAAAGAGAAATGAGACTCATTCATGGCTTAAAATATCTTGTGGTTGGTTAAACTGTGTGTATATATACATATATGTATATATTATATGTAATATATACAACAAATATGTAATGCATTTTAAGTATAAAATATATCTATTTTTGCAATCTCTAAGAGAAGCAAGATACAAGCATACCAGTGATATGTTAAGAATGCCTTTATTCATTTTTTTAAAGATTTTATTTATTTATTCATGAGAGAAAGAGAGAGAGAGAGAAAGAGAGAGAGGCAGAGACACAGGCAGAGGGAGAAGCAGGCTCCATGCAGGGAGCCTGATGTGGGACTCGATTCTGGGTCTCCAGGATCATGCCCTGTGAAGGCAGGCACCAAACCACTGAGCCACCCAGGGATCCCAGGAATGCCTTTATTCAGCATAGTAAGATGTCACCAACCTCTTGACTCAAGGTATATAAATGAGGCCCTATCGGGTCTAGGAAGACACAAACTCACCAACTATATTCTGTTTTATCTCTGCCATCACAGCAGGTCATCTCCCTGACGTCACTGCAGACAAAGGAGATACTGATTTTTAAACACCATGAATGTACTGCTGATCTGTGCTTCTTAGGTCCTTGTCAGAACCCAAGAAGCAGACTTTGTTGTACCTTATTTTAAATCAAACATTTCTGTATCATTTGTGACTGGATGCACAATGCTATCTCTTAGGAAATTGCCAATTTTTCGTATATTTTATATGTTCATTTGCCTTGATCACTTTGCATGTACCAAAACTTTTCTTAAAGTTTAAGGAAAAGGGCATCTGGGTAGCTCAGTGGTTGAGCATCTGCTTTTGGCTCAGGTCATGATCCCGGGGTCCTGGAATCGAGTCCTGTATCAGGCTCCCTGCCTGATGTCTCTGCGTCTCTCTCTGTGTCTCTCATGAATAAATAAATAAAATCTTAAAAAAAAAAAAAAAGCTTAAGGAAAAAGTGAGCATCTAGACAGTTCACCTTTTTTTTTTTTTTTTTTGCTTCAAAAACTACTTTAATGATCAAATATTTTGTTAAATGTGCCCATGTAATAAGAATTCGTAAACATATCATCAGAGGAAGGGTGTCAGTCTGGTATTTTTAAACTAGGGTGGATATACCATATATTATGGGTTTGAGTCCTACATTCCAACATATTTAAAGACATCTGTCTGATAACTTTGGTAAGGTAAGTCCATAATGGTTAATATGTTTTTACATATTCAATTCATAAAGTTTAACTGCTTCTTTTAATTTCATCAGTGTTGAATTAGTCCTTTAAAAGCTTCCCCTCATTAATGTGAAAGGAAATTGAGAGGAAAAATGAATAGAATGGATTGTGAGATCATTAAAATTATTCAAAACCAGGAGGAAATGTCCTTCTTTCTTCCAAACATCACGAGCACGTTTTGTTAGGTATTTCATGGGTAGATACATTTTCCATAATTAAAAAGCATAAACAAAATCATTTCCTCATTTCCATCATGGTATATATACTGTCATAGCCACTTAGTACAAGAACCAAAGCTTTCAATATCTAACAAAAAAAGTTGTTGATTCTATTATCACGAATGGACATGCTGAATGTTTCTCATCTAATGTTACTGTGGGTAGAGGAAACCTCTGAATGAAGACTCTTCTATAAAATGAATTTGCTATCCACAAATCAAGAACTAGTTCATGTTTTTATTTTTTTATTTTTAATTTATTTTATTATTTTTTTTAGTTCATGTTTTTAAAATCCTTACCTACAGCCTCAAATCAAAGCCATCCAAAGAGGCTGAATCTGACAAAATATAAAAACCTCTGAAAATGAACAAGGAATCTCAATTAATCTGCCTCTGTTTTAGTCTCAACAATTCTGCAATATTCTGGTCTCTGTTGGCTTTAAAGTACTGTAGTTGGGGCACCTGGGTGGCTCAGTGGTTGAGCATCTTCCTTTGGTTCAGGTTGTGATCCTGGGGTCCTGAGGTCGAGTCCCACATCAGACTCCCCATAGGGAGCCTGTTTCTCCCTCTGCCTGTGTCTCTGCCTCTCTCTCTGTGTCTCTCATGAATAAATAAATAAAAATTTTTAAAAATAAAGTACTGTAGTTGTACTACCTTTTGGGTCTGTAAGTGTACTACTTTAGGTAGATCAATGGTGGCCTTCCAAGAAAAGGAAATTTAATTGGGGAGATGGAAGAGTGAACAAATAGTGTTCAATAGTGATAATCTCAATGCCCCTGCCTTCTTAGTTACAACAATTACTGAGACAGGGTTCAGGTCCTCAACAAGTACAGAGGCTATGGAGTGGTTACAACACCAAGAGATTTTAGATAGAAAATGAAAGGTGGACATTTCTTTGGAGTTTCTAAGAAAAGAGACTTTATTATTCATAAAGTCATTCTTGGCCTCGTCATTTAAAAACAGGTCTGGTAGTAATTTTTAACATTATGGTTACTATTTTTGTGGTACAAGATTAAGTTATAATTTCACAAGTTTCTTTTGTTGCTTTGCTCTAAGCTAGAGCTTCACCAAATTATCTATCTATCTGTCTATCTATCTATCTATCTATCTATCTATCTATCTATCATCTATTCATGAGAAACACAGAGCGAGAGGCAGAGACATAGGCAGAGGGAGAAGCAGACTCCCTGCAGGGAGCCCAATGAAGAACTCAACCCCAGGACCCTGAGACCATGACCTGTGCCAAAGGCAGACACTCAACCACTGAGCCACCCAGGTACCCCTTCACCAAACTTTTTAAATTATAGAACTGTGGAGCTTGAATTTTATTGCCCCTTCATAATTCTTATTACCATATGGAAGAGTCTAGAAAGGCCTATAGTCCAGAAATCTGTTTTGCCTTTATTATCACAGTGTCTAACTTGTTTGTTCTGGATCCCTTTTTTCCTTCTCAAGTACCTTCTCTTTCTTTTTAAATTTATTTATTTATTTTTTGAGTAATCTCTACACCTAATGTGGGGCTCAAACTCCTGACCCCAAGATCAAGAGTCATGTGCTCCTCTGAGCTAGCCAGGTGACCCTCCTTCTCAAGTACGTACTATTTAGACCTTTAGGAGTCATGTTCTAAATGCATCTTGGAAGAAGGACTATGTTTTCTAGGCTCCAAGTGTTGACTGTCAATGTCTTGTTGTTTTTTGTTTGTCTGTTTTTTTTTTTGTTTAAATCCTAGCTGATGAGAAGCCTGGGAAAAGGATTAGGGACTAGAGGTGAGTGACACTAAACATCAGGATGGAGGGCTGTGTCATCCTCTTTTCTGTAGCTGTAAAACAAACAGAATACCTGGTTTATCAGAATATGGCATTTAGCTTGGTAGAAGATAAGTTGTAGAAAAATTCACAAGCAGGGTTTAATGAGGAGGTCAAACATAGAGGTGAGGAACACAAAGAAAATGGGAGGTAGGAAGACATTTGAAAATGAGATGGAGAATAATTCAGGGAGAAAAGAGTTCTGAATTCAAAATCCTGATGCTTCAGTACCAAAAGCCAAGTCTCTGAAGGACATAATGACACCAGAATTAAACATATCTCACTCTGTGAGACTTTCTTCTTCTAATTCCTAAAGTCAAAATGGATAATAAGAGGAGGATAATATTTTAAAAATATTAGATTACTGATGTGTTAATTGTGCCTTAAAATGATCTGTGGTCCCAAAGCATCTTAGTAACACAGACCACCCCCTCATTTTACAGAAGAGTAAACTAAATGCCAGGAAGGTGAAATGAAACAGACAAAGTCACACTGTTATTTAGGGACCATTTTATAACCAGAATACAGGCCTAGATCTTCCATGGTCAGCACTAAAATATTTTAAATTTTTCTTCCTTTCCAATGGGAAAAAAATCTTAGTCTTCGAGAACTTTTTTCTCTTTTAAGTTATTTCTGTTTTGGGTGGAGCAAAATTTGCTACATGTTATATTTAAAATTTAATTGTATTTCATGAAATTAATCCCCAAGAAAATTAAAACTTCATTCCCAAATATTTATAATGCCAATAATGTATCACAAAATCTATTTTCAAGGAAATGTCACAAATAGTGGTTGATACCAAGAATTATATTGGCTCATCATAATGTGGGCTCAGGGGCATCTGGGTGGCTCAGTGGTCAGGTCCTGATCCTGGGGTCATGGGACAAAGTCCTGCATCAGAATCCTCACAGGGAGCCTGTTTCTCTCTCTGCCTATGTCCCTGCCTCTCTCCATGTGTCTCTCATAAATAAAATCTTAAAAAAAGGAATGTGGGCTCACAGCAAGATTCTCAATCATCTGAACATTTACATATAATCTTAATATTGTACGTGGTCTGTCATCTTAATGTATTTTGCTCATCACATCTATTCTTTGTTCTCTTTTTCTTCTTTTCCTGTTTTCTACTGAACTGAGTTTTTTGTTGTTGTTTTGTTGTTTTGTGTTTTGTGTTTTGTTTTTTTGTTTTTTTTTTAGATTCCAATTAATCTCTTCTATCAGCTTCTTGGCTTTTTTAGATATACTTATTTGCTTTATTTCTTAGTTGCTGCTCTAGGGTGACAGTGTGCATATATAACTTATCACCAGCCACCATTATATCATGTATAATATAAAGTCTTCCATTTTTCTTCTCTGATCCTTGGGGTTCTTGCTATCATAAATTTTATTTCTATATAAGTTCAAGTTTTCTTAATACATTATCACTGTCTTTAAGCAATTACCTTTGAAGGAATTTTTAAAACCAGTAAAGCAAAGCGTTTTACATTTGCTTCACATAGATACCATTTCTGGGATCCTCCAATATTGCTTTAAGTACATGTCTGTTGGCAATAGATTCTCTCAGATTTCATCCGTCTAAAAAGTTACAGTACTTTTATTTTTAAGAATGTCTTCAGTGGATATAGAATTCTAACTCAATTGTGTATTTCTTTCAGCACTTTAATGATGTTGTGCCTTTGTCTTCTGGTTAGAATTATTACTAACTTCTCATTAGTAGCAAGTCTTATCTTTGCTCTCCTATGTTTAATACACCTTTATGTCTGCTTTAAAGTTCTTTTTTTCTTCATCATTGGCTTCTTAAATTTTATTATCATGTGCCTGGGTACAGTTTTGCATTAATCCTGCTTGTAGGGATCCCTGGGTGCCTCAGTAGTTAAGCATCTGCCTTTGGCTCAGGGCGTGATCCTGGAGTCCCGGGCTCAAGTCCCACATTGGGCTCCCTGCATGGAGCCTGCTTATCCCTCTGCCTCTGTCTCTGCCTCTCTCTGGTTTCTCATGAATAAATAAATAAAGTCTTTTTAAAAAAAAAAATCCTGCTTGTAGTTCATTGAACTTCTTGGCTCTTTGAATTTATAACTTGACAAAATGTGGACGAATTTTGGACACAGTTCCTTCAAGTATATTTTTCTGCCACTTCTTTCTCCCTTACCTTCTGAACTCCAACATGTATGCTAGACTGCTTGATACTGCTCTACAAATCACTGACTCCATTCATTATTTTCCTTACCTTTTCTTTGTGCCTAAGTTTTGGATCCTTTCTATTCTACTGCAATGTCTTCAAGCTTATCAGCTTCTTTCTCCCTAGCATCTAATCTGTTACTAAGCACAATCAGTGAATTTTCTATATTAGCTATTTTATTTTTATTTCTAGAAGGTACATCTAGCTATCCTTTCATAAATTCCATTTATCTACTTTTATGCTCATATTTTCCTTTAAGCCTCTCATCATATTCATGACAGCTATCTCCAAGTCCTCTCATCTCTGTTATTTCTGGGTCTGTTTTTATTGAATGCCTTTCTTCTGGTCATGGATTACACTTTTCCTATTCTTTTTACTAGACCATGTGTGTGAAGTAATTTTTGATCAGAGTCTGGTAATTTTAAAATTTTGTTGAGTGTTTGGATTTTTACTTCTTTTAAAAAGAAGCAAGGATTTTTCTTTTTTTTTTTTCAGGCCAGCATTAAGGTTTATCCTATGGTTCTTATTTCAAAATTTTGCTAGGGCAGGTCTAGAATAATCTTTGATTTAGGGCTTGTTTAGTTTATCTACTACTATGGTTTGACCCTTCTTTGATATCTACTAAATGTCACAGTTTTAATGAGGTTTTGTCACTTTACTCGTTTGGAATTTGGATGTCTCTCAGCCTGTGAGAGCTCCGGCAATTGTTCCATTTAAAACCACCTGGCAGCTATTCTTTCATCAGTATTTTTTTTCTTTTGCTGGCCTCAGTGAGTCTCACCTTACACATGAACAGTTTATTTTTTTATTTTGCCAAAGATGCAAGGTGACCCTTTATAGATTTCTGGAGCTCTTTCTCAGCATAGCTTCCCTTCTCTCCTGTATTCTGCTCATCAAATTCCAGATGTTTCAAGTTCACCAAACTCTGAAACTTGTGTCCTCAACTAAGGGAGACTGTTGTGCTTTGCCTAGGCTCCCTCCCTACACTGTTGTCTAGAAAGTGTCTCATACAGAAATCCAGGGCAATCATAGGGCTTGCTGCCTTTCCCCACCTTCTCTTAGGGATCAAAGTCTTGTGCTGCATTTTATCTAGTTTCATTTCTTATATTTTGTTCAGATCTGGTTTATGACTGGAGTACAAATCTAGTACCACCACTCTACCATACTTAGAAGCAGAGGAGAATCATACTTATTTAATAATAGAATATCTAAACTAATTCAAACTATATACAATCATTACTATGGTTTTTATTCTTGTGCTTGAATCCCAAGAAGATTAATTATATCAAGTCAGCATAGCTCCTTCCCATCTGGTCTTCTCTGTCTACCGGGTATCTCTGAATCTTGACAAGATCAAAACTGCCATATGGAAGTGTATCTACAAGGGTCTAGGTCAATATAAGGTTCATTAATGTCTTATATGGGTTAAATTTGATGCACAACATTCTTTGGTCTCAAAGTCATGGATAATGAGTCATTTCTCAATTGCATGACTTTAAATATCAACAACCCCCCCCCAAAAAAATATAAGGAAGCATTGTGATAATGATGGTAATGAAATCAGGAAAATAAGACACTATATAATGTCCATGATGACTGCATGCTAAATCAGCTTTAAGGTAATAGCAGTAAAAAGTTTTAATCCCTCAGATATTTAAGATATAACCAAAAAATTCATTCACAACTCATGAATGTTTCAATAAAATCACTATTTTGAAAGTTAATGAAAAAAACATTTGATACTGCTTCCAAACATGGACCTTATATTTTGAAAACTATAAGCTATTTGTCAAAATCTGGAAATTTTTTATAGACACTAAAAGTGAAATTTGATAGAATGCATAGTAGCTGTTCTGGGTCAAGAAAAATCTTTTAGCAAATGTAAGGAAGTTTCTACTAAAATACACACACACATATGCATTACATACACATACATACACATATGTGTACATTTATCTATATATCTTTATCTATGATCAGAGGATCCAAATGAGGACATTTGGTATCCTATTACAAGATTTCTTTACAGCAGGAGTCAGCAAACATTTTATGTAAAGAACTCTATCATGAATATTTTAGACTTTGTCACAAGTGCTCAACTCTGCCATTGTAGTGGGAAAGCAGCCATAAAAAATAAGGAAATGAGTGGGTGGGGCAGTGTTCCAATCAAACTTTATTTACACAAAAGGTGGTGAGCCAGTTTTGGCTTGTGAGTAATAGTTTGCCAATTAGTGATCTATATAGTACAAGAGAACCAAAAGTCCTAAAGTCACTTGAAGATAGATGCCTTATGTAGAGTCAGCTTTGAACCATTAAGACAAAGTTCTGTGCCCATCTCTTGTGTAAGCACAATATGGAATTGGTAACATTGAAGGGCTAGAAATCAACCCAGATGCGTATCTATCTGTTCACATTTCAATCCATTTGTGTGCTTGTTTCCATTTTCCTTTTTGGCCCCCACTCCTGGCTTTGGATATTTGTTTGGTCTCTCCAGCAATTTTCTAGAAAAAAATTTTTGACTGGGTCTCTCTTCTCTGGCTTTTTCTGCTCTGGAGTGCTTGAGGCAGAAAACTCAAATGTGATTTTTTTTTTTTCAAATGCTATTTTATCTGTGTCCTAAACCTTGGGTGAATCTACCTAGAGTAAGGTGGGGTGGGCACATGGACTCTTAAGACTCTTATTTTAATTTCACAGATTATTCTGCAGAATAATGTAATCCAAACCATTTCTTTTTTTTTCTGTGCCTCCCTAAACTAACTTCAGAAGCAAAATGAAAATGACTTATGAACTGGGCATCTGTGACTATAAATCAGAAGTTATGGCTTAGGCCAGGTTGGTTAGGGGAAAACGTCCATCATGCACATGGTTTGTAATTTTGAAATAAATACTTTTAAGAGAATATGTAGAATATGTATGTAGAATATGTAGAATACTTTTAAGAGAATATGTAGAATATGTAGAAAACTCCACCAGTTTTGTTATTTACAGCCTTCTGAAAAATATGCCAACCTAATCCATGTGTGATGAGCTTCATAAAACAATGAGTTGTGAAATTTTAATTAAGACAATATATAAATTGTCCAGGACAATATATGTCATATGGTCGGCATTCAAAACTACTTCCATTACTGTAACGTATCAGACACAGGAAAAAATATCTCAATTGAGTTATCTCAATAACTAATTCAATTTGTTAAAAGAAATGTATATTTTCAAATGATGTTTTAGTAAGAAATATGTGTTTTATTATTCCTCAATTCAAGTTCGATTACTCTAGAAGGACTAACAACTACAATTATAAGGAACCAAGACATTGGCAATAGCCACACATTCCCCTAGAAGGCACTGTATATAAATATACATGTTACCTCTACAGAACAGGTCTGAGATGATGGATCACATTGAAAGACAAGCACATAATAGACCAAGACTTAAGCAGAGTGTACAGGGTTGTGCTTTTATGTAACCCGGAAAAAGGGGGCTGGTTAATTATCTGTTGAATGTTCGTGAGCACTAAAGACATACTAAAGAAATACGATTAGAAAAAGGAGAACAAGAAGTGCTTTAGCCAAAGTTTATAAAAATAAACTTCAGTATAAAGAAGAACCTTGTAAATGTTTGCTCATGACTTTCTTCAAAAAGGCAAAAATAAAATATTTAATAATCTCTTTCATATGGCATAATTTCACTTGTTTTTGCCTTAGGCAAAAGGAAGATTTTTTTGCCAATGAATTTGCTTTGAGCTTTTCAAAAAGGAAACCTAAGCTAAAAAGGTATATTTCTTTTAGCAAGAAATAGATCCTCAGACTAAATCTTAACCACATTTTCAATAATGTTTTTGAATTGCAAAAAAAAGTGAAAATAAATAGGAAAAAAAATTCCAGAAAAAATTGGAACAAAATTATGGAAAAATTAGCATTGAGAATTAGCAAAAAAAAAAAAAAAAAAAAAATCTTTTTGAAAAATAAACTGATCTGTGCTTCTATTTCATTTTCATATTATTCTGGGAAAACAGTACACAATAAATGTATGACTGAGTTATTTTATCCAAATTCCTAAGGATTATCTTTTATTCAAAGAATATTAATGAGACTCCTTTAACCCAAAGCACTTAAGACTGCCTTTTGTGGGAGTAGGGCAAGAGCCTACACTGAAACATGCATTTTGAGATTGTCTAGAATTTCTCAAGCATCACGGAGTTTAGGATTTACCTAAATTATGGCCTAATCTAGATAATGAGTGGTTAGATCTTCATTCTGGCTTTCCCGACTTGAGGTATATATTGATATGAAGACTATCAAAAATTTTTTTGTTCATTTCTAATTTCTAATAGAAGACAAATGATTTTCCCATGGGGAAAATACAAATATCTTTATATAAATTATGAGTGTGAACAAGGAAAGAATTTGGCCTTAAAAATGAAAGGGACAGGGCAGCCCTGGTGGCGCCGCAGTTTAGTGCTGCCTGCAGCCCGGGGCGTGATCCTGGAGACCCTGGATGGAGTCGCACGTCGGGCTCCCTGCATGGAGCCTGCTTCTCCCTCTGCCTGTCTCTCTGCCTCTCGCTCTGTGTCTCTCATGAGTAAATAAAATAAAATAATAAAATCTTAAAAAAAAATGAAAGGAACAAATGTAAAAGAAAAAGAAAAAAAAGTAATAAAACTGCTTACAACACTGGTGGGCCCTATTTTGACGTTAATCCTTAACTGTAATATAAAATTATATATTTAGAGTTTCTTAATGGCAATCATCTCTAACTCTCCAACATTCTGCTAGGTTAATGTTTTCCAAATCACAATGACTCATGTATCAAGTTCATGATTCTCACCATGTTTGTATGCAAAGTCTACTAATTGTAATCAACCTGATTTTTTTCTGGATTAAATGGATTAAAAGAAAACTTAATATCACCATGAAATGAAGGTGTTGGTGTTCTGGTAATATTTTGAATACATATTAAAATAAAAATAGTATTATTAAAAATGCTTATCAATATCATCACATAAAATCATCATATACTCTGCTTACCCCCCACTTAAAGAAAAACTACTTATATTAGAAATGTATACTTTGAATTGATGAGAAAACTGACATACATGAAAATGTTTTTATAATTACAGAACATTTTGCTAAAATAATATCAATAAACATACTTTTTTAATTGCATGGACCTTTAGTTAGTCTACAGCCTGGGGGAAATCTAACAGTAAAGAATAATCAGCTCCTTTTATTATCCTCTATCATATTTACTGGCATTTTATCAGGCTTTTGACTAAACTACAGTTTATTCACATGATAACTCAGTGGTTTTGGTACCTCCTCCCTGCTGTTCCCCCTGCCCTGTCCCCTGCTGTATTTTACAGATGAAAAAAATTGGGTTTAAAGAATTTAAGCACTTTGCTTAGAACTAATCAACTGAAATTTACCCATTATCTATCTTATTACAAAGTCTCCCTCTAAAAACTAAGACAATGAGGATGTCATGGAATAGGAGTTCGGCTGCTTATTACAAGTAAAAACATTTCCGTCTCTATTTCCATTGTAAATTTCTCTAAGACTGAAGTCGCAAGATTCATATATTGTCTTTCAGATGTGTCTAGCTCTAAAACAGAATTCATCTAAGCCTCACATTTTCAAATGATCATTAAAAGATGAATTAAGGTATATTTCTCATTAGCCCAAGTCTATTTTTTTCAGTCTATTAACTTATTTATATGGAGGCCTTAGTTTCACAAAGCAATATAAATCATATTTTGTCACATGCTCATAATTCTGGAGTTAGGAAATTTTGGCTCCCAAAAGCCATGAGGCTGACAGATAGCTGTAGTAATTCCAACAAATCTATATTTATGTGAGTCTCAGCAGAGCATCGAGCATTTACATTTTCTACCACACACTCCCTATGTTGTTGATGAAGTGAAAAGTCAAATTTGAAGAGATGAGTATAAAATTTACAGGACATCTTTAGGATTCCACAAATTATGAAGAGTAACTTCAGGTCATTATATATAAAAGCTATTTTGTACTGTGTTCTTTTAATATTTAACAAATGCTTCAGAAACATCTGTTATTTACATAAACTGGTCAAAAAAATGGTTTAGTTAAGGATCACAAAGATGCATCCTATTGAAAAAGAAATTAGTAACAAGAATGTGCTATTTTTATTTGCATTGTTAAAAAAATACATTGCTTTAGAAATTTCTCTCCGTTTGTTTAAAAAAACAAATTTGTAAATTATGGAAATGTAGGAATACATGTTGGAGATACACGTTAAGATATGATCTACAAAATTATTTTGAATCCATTTCAGATGGAAAGTCTTTAATTTTATTTAGTCCAAAATATACAGAAAATCTTGTTAACTCTCAAATGAGATCAGTAAATGATTCTAGTACTCATAATATGAGTAACTACCTCACATTCTTTTCAAATGACAAACATATTCAAACCACTCATACAATACACTCATACAATAGGTGATTTTACATTTTTCTTTTAAATATCAGCTCTATAGCTCATGGAATTTTTTTTCTAAGTTGCTCTAGTGTAATCATTGTGTCCCATAAATTTGCTTCCAGACATTTTGCTTCTAAACACTGGTCACTATGACTGTTGTTACTTAACTCTGTTTTGGAAATTCTAGATAATTCAGTTAGGAAAAATATAATATGTAACTATTAGAAATGAGGAGATAAAATCATAAATATTTGCTAAGATGTTAGAAAAGCTAAGAAAATCAGAACTAAAAAGCCTATTCCACGTTATGCACAACAAAAAGTACAAAGAAGTTGTGATATTGTATTTTGCCTAACCTATTAGGAAATAAAACCAAATACACTGGTGTGGGTACTGTGAGATGAGCTTTCTCTTTCCCAATGTTGAGAATGTAAATAATATCATCTTTCTCAGGGTAATTAGATCATAAATATTAGTATATTTATACCTTTGATCCAATAATTTTACCTTTAGGATTTTTTTCTAAGAAAATTAAATGAAGTTAAATATATATTATTATAATCACATTATAATTATATTTCATTATGACTATATATATTCATGCACATTAATCAAAAAGTTGATTTTCAATAACTGAGAAATAATCATTCTATATCCCTCCATTTACCAAACATTAAAAATCATTTTCCTAAAAGATAAGAGAACAAATGAAAAATCTTTTGATATATGAAAAATCTTTTGATATAACAATCAGCTAAAAATGGAATACTAAACGTGTAGCAATACTCAAAGTCTTGATTAAAAATTGTAGATTTTGCTCATGAAAAATGAACTGTGGGGGCGCCTGCGTGGCTCAATTGCTCAGGCACCCGCCTTCACTCACACAGGGAATATAAGAAATAGTGAAAGGGATTATAAGGGAAAGGAGGGGAAATAAGTGGGAAAAACAGAGAGGGAAACAAACCATGAGACACTCGTAACTGTGGGAAATGAACAAAGGGTTGTGCAAGGGGAAGTGGGCAGGGGGTTGGGGTAACTGAGTGACAGGCACTGAGGGGGACACTTGATGGGATGAGCACTGGGTGTTATACTATATATTGGCAAATCAAACTTCAATAAAAAAAAAAAAAGCACCTGCCTTTGGCTCAGGTCATGTTCACTGGGTGCTGGGATCGAGCCCCACATCAGGCTTTCTACTCAGCAGGGAGTCTGCTTCTCTCTCTCTGTCCCTCTGGCCTTCCCCAATGCTCATTCTCTCTATCAAGTCAATAAATAACATCTTTAAAAATAAACGAACTGTGAGGAAATACATCGACATGATGCTGAAAATCTCTTAATGGTGAGATTTGTGGTGTTTTGCCCTTTTCTTCTTCATCACATTAAATACTAAAGAGTATATACATATAATAATTTGGAATGCTTCTGTTGTCTGTTTTCATGTAATGGACCATAGTCCAAATAAAGGACTCATTAAGTATTTGCTAAATTTATGAAATATTTTTCCATTCAAAGCCAAATTAAAATTTAAAAGATAAGCAAGTAGTACCATTTTCCTTTAGATTATCTTCTTGAGTCCTCCTGACTTCCTTTTTCTTTCCCCAAAATCTGCCCTCTCTCCCCTAGCAGTAAAGGGTAAGAATAAGAGATGATCCCTTTGCTTTCATGTTCTGAATATTGACTTTGCATAAAAGTACACTCTGATTATTCCTGAATTTATGTTCCTAAGCCAGGTTTCTTTCTACAACTCTAGAAACACATAACCAGCTATCCACTTCAAACCTTAAATTAGATATCTATAGGCTTTTCAGTTACTCTATCCAAAGCCTAAAATACTCAGGTTGTGGTTTACACATGCCGGATATCCCTAAAAGAATGCCTAAACTGTACTGTGGACACAGTAGATGCTCATTAAATGTTTGCTGGATGGATAAATACCAGAATTATCACCCCAAGGGCCTATGAGCTCCTGCAATAGTCACAGAGCACCTCTACATGGCCAAGGATCTTTAAAGGATTTGATTTATTGAGTACACTACAATTATGGTTATTAGTCACTGAGTGATCCCTGAAAATCACTGCAAAATAATCCCCTATTTTGACCTAACCCTTTATAATGTACCTTATAATATACACTTCATATTTTTTTCATCAGTCTTTCAACAAACTATGAATCAGCCACAGTATATAACCTTATTTCCTGTCATAAATGGATAAAATAGTAATAACCTTCATTTATTAAACACCTACTGTATGCCAGGCACTATGCTTTGTGCTTGGAATGCTTGATCATGTTTAATCCTTGGTGCTAAATAACATCTTTTAAAGATGAGGAAACAAGCTTGAATAAGCTTAGTATCCTCATGAGCAACGTGCCTTATAAGCTGGGGATTATAATCATTAGGAAGTTTAAAGAGGAGAAAACAAACTTAGAGAGATGAAATAACATGCCAGTGAGAGGGGAGGCTGGATGAGCCAAGATTCAGACCCAGGTCATTTGATTCCCATGCTCATGCCTTTAAACACCATGCAATGCAATCTCCAAGGGAAGAACTCGGCCCTTTACTGTGCTTATCACAGCGAGAAATCAGACTGCTGACTCCTGACCTGAGGCCCTTTACACTTCACCACAAGTTTACTTAATTTTATTTAGTGGGATTATGATATTTGAGCTATTATGTGGCTGTCTCTGCCACTCCAGGTTCCCTGAACCCATTGTATTTTCCTAACCATTTAGTTGCTTCAGAGGAAGTCACAGAAAGCCTACAACAAAACCATCAAATATGTTTCTGGATGGATTTTGTGAACCTAAAACAGAAGATCATAATCCAGGAGCCAAGTACTTTTAGGGAGAAAACAGAAGAGTTTTGCTGGCATTCCTACAGCTTGGTTTAAAATAATAATATCACAACTGTAGAGGTCCCAAAGCATAGAATTCAAACCATAGACTGTGGGTTTTGTGAAATTATTTTCTCGCCATACACAGATAAGAGCGAAGTCCTGTGCAGGTTAGAGGCACAGGAGTGGATAGTAGCAAAAAGACAGAGGAGAACTTTGATGCAGGCAATGGGTTTTTACCCCTTCCCACTTTAGCTTTTGTCCTGGGGAGAGAGAAGAACAGAATCCAGGGGCAATAACATAATCCCTAACAGGATTAGGGAGGTTTGATAGCAATAGGGACCACTGTGTCCTGTCCCCCAGAGTGAGCCAGAGAAAGGTCATGTTCCTGAGAGACCCTTAGTCCACAGCAAGACCACTAAGCAACTAGGTGATGATTCTCACACCATAAACAAAGAAACAAGTGAATGAAGTCTTGGGCTTGGGCACAACAGTTATGGGAGTCCCTAAACCCCAATATTCAAAATAAATAATATCAGAATGCATGATCTCAAACAAATAAAAATTAATGCAGAAAACCAATGATGAACAAAACATCAAAATATTGAGTAAAGATCAACTGTTGTTGGCTGTTTGTTTTACAGCTGTGGTTATTATGCAAGAGGAACCATCAATTTCAATCACCCTGTGGTTCCTGGCCTCTAACTGCTGCTGTGTCCCCTGATTGGTGTGTTTATAAAGGATTGGCACTGAGGTTGGAAAGACTGGACAACACTAGCCTTTATATAGCTTCTCTTGGAGAAATTTTTTAAATTGTGGCGATACACACACACACACACACACACACACACACACTGGGTGCTTGGGGGGCTCAGTCAGTTAAACATCTTTCACCTCAGGTCATGATCTTGGGGTCCTGTGATTGAGCCCTAAGTCAGGTTACCTGCTCAGCAGAGAGTCTGCTTCTCCCTCTGCCCCTCCCTCTCCATGTGCTCACATCTCTGTGTCTCTCAAATAATTGAATGTGTATATTGAATTCAATATACAATTGAATTGAACTGCATATATATATATATACACATTCATGCAACCACCACCACCACCATCCATCTCCAGCACTTTTTCAACTTTCCGTACTGAAACCCTACACCCATTAAACATGAACTCCCCATTTTCTCCCTCCCCCAGTCCTAGTAGCTGCTATATACTGTTGTTTGGTTGTTGAGCTTTTATTAACATCCTCCATTTGGTTCAAAATATGAGAATATGTTTTGATACATATATATGGGAGCAAGCATACTTCTTTTTGGCTCCAATAGACTTGGCAAAACACTGCAAAGGAAATTGCAGGCTATTACCTGCTTTTCTTTGCATGTGTCACTTCTAGTCAGTCATCAGGATATTCTGGGCAATCCTGGAAAAAGGCTAGGATTCATCCAAATAAAGTAACCAAACAAAACCTCCACTTTCCACACATAATTGACCCAGCATGCTAGAAACTTACACATTTCTCTTAAGTGATATTACAGAGCCATCTCTTCTATAGGTAGCAAAACCTATGACCAGAAAAGAGTCTCAGGCTTAGTAGTTCAGGCTGTTACACCTTCACATCGACACACCTGATCCATCAAGATTTCCCATGGGTTCAACTTTCAAAGACTCAAAGTTTTCTGACAGGCACCACTGCTATTGTTTGAACCCAAGCCATCACCATGCTGTACCTGCACTCACTTTCAGATGCTTCCCCTCTCAGCACTTGTACACATACCTTTCCCAATCCGTTCTGTATACAGCTACCAAAGCCATCTTTAAGAAATACTGAATTGGGGATGCCTGGGTGTTTCAGTGGTTGAGCATCTGCCTTTGGCTCAGGTTATGATCCCAGAGTCTTGGGATCGAGTCCCACATCGGGCTCCCTACAGGGAACCTGCTTCTCCCTCTGCCTGTCTCTGCCTCTCTCTCTTTGTTTCTCATGAATAAATAAATAAAATATTTTTTTTAAATAAAGAAAGAAATACTGAATCGTGTCACTACCCAGCTTAAAACTTATGAGTGGCTGTTCTACATACATTGAATAAATCCAACTCTTCAGCAAACCTTGGGCAGCCTGGCCTAGCCCACGTCTCTGAGCTCATCTCCACCTCTGTCTTAGGTTTCTTAGGTTTCTTCCTTTGCTTAAAGACAGAACAGTGACACCTGTTCCTACCTCCAGACCTTTGCATCTGCTGTTCCCCTTGCTCTGTACCTGGCTCACTCCTTTCCATCTCTCCAACCTCTGCCTAGGTATCATCTCTTTAGAGAAGGGCACCAAGTTCTTTCACATCTTATTTTTTTAAGAAGTTCTTATCACACACTTGTACTTATATCATTCTGTTTAATGGCTTATATATTTATTTTTCTCTACCCTTGAAAATAAGTGCCACTCCTTCAGGGATGGCTTTCTCCTCACCCTTTAGCATTGCTTATGGCATACAGTAGGTACTCAAACAACTTGTTGAAACAATGACAAACAAGTGACAAAGGTTTTATGAAAAGGAGTAAAACAGCCACCATTTGTTGCAATCAACTGAGTGCCAAACACTGCACAGAGCACTTTACATATACCATCTCATATTAATGTCCCAATTTAATGTGAAAAAACAGAGGCTCATAGAGTTTTATGGACTCGCCCAAAGCCGAAAACATGTGAAGTTGAGCTTTGTAATGTGAATTAAAAACCGGTGTGTCAGTATTTTGGAACCCAGAAAACATATCAATACCAAGTGAACATAAAAATTTACCACAGATATTCACAGCACAGATCATAAAATGGCATACTACTGAAGAATCTATTACAATAATATTCAGATATTCAAGCTTTTTCCAAAAACATTCTACTCAGTCTCTACACTGTTCCTGCTTGAATCACGTTTCTTCAAAAAGAGATAGGAATTACCTATTCTAAGCAAAATCTTCAGTGGAGATCCCAAAATGTGCAAAATTAACGTGGTGGGAATTAAAATCAGCCTGACCCCGAAGCCCCTGGCTTCCCACCATCCCATGCTCCTGTGGTTTCCACTACCTGAATCCTCAATTTGTTCATATTGCATTCACCTGGTATGGCCCCATCATCACCTGGCATGAGTCAGAATTAACACAAGTTTGATCTCCTTTCATTCCACGACAACCCTCTGAGGTATATATTATCACTATTTCCACTCTACAGATGAGGTAATGGGAATTGAGTTTTTTAGTCAAGTCATGAAGCTGGTAATAAGTCAGAATTCAAATGTGGGTATAACTATGCCAGAGCCTCAGCTTGTAACTCTTTGAATATTCTTCAGGGTGGTTCTGTGACACCATGTGGGGGCAAAACCACAATCTTGCAAAGCAAGCCTAGTCTGGCATGAGTCCCATCAGGCTGCAGAGCCCTGAATGTCTGCCATTAGTGAATCTTCCCTACAGGGAGGGCCATGGACACATTATTTACTTACAGATTTTGAAGTCAGGTAACCATAGGCTTGTGTCTTTTGTAACTTTCTATCTGTGTGACCCTGGCTCAGTTACATAACCTCTCTGAGTCTCAAATTTATAAAGATAAAATAGTACCCTCCTCTCTTCAGGATGGTGAGATTCTGAGGGAGTTAAAAGATGGAAAACCATCATATGGTGCTTGTCACAGAGTAAGTGTTCAAAAATCAGAGCCCTATTATGATTAAGATCTTTAACATTTTTCTGTCTTCTATTTAAATTTTCAGAAAGAAGACAAATTTCCATGATAAAATTGCATCTACTGGCAATATGTCTAGAGCTTGCCTAGGTGGTGACGTACCCACTTCTTTTATCACTGGACAGAAGAAGCTTGGTATTTGTGAGCAGATGGGCTTAGCACTCATGGAGAGAAATAGTAGGGTTCTTCTGATATAACAGGAGAATATTTGGCATATAGTAAAAGCTAACCAGTAAATCTTATAAATTTTGTTTCATGGGTCTATTGATAACTGAGAAGGCATTATTATTTTATATAGAATTTGTCAAATTCTTGCCACATATATTTGTCATGATTGGTGAGGTTGCCTTCCTGTAACAAAAATAAAGAGCAATATTATATTAATTGATACAGTTAAAAGTCCCATTCTTTTAAGGGGATACGTTTTAGCTTAATACCCTGAAACTGAAACTGAAACAAGCAAGCTCGAAGAAAACATGATTCTCTGTTCCAAACCCCCTTTATCAGGAAATGCAATTAATTATTAAAATAAAAAGGAACCACAACATAACCCTCAATACTGCTGACAATCAAACTTTGGCTATAATGAACACAGACAATTATGCACATATCATTGGACTACAGACAACTTCCGCCTTGCAATTATAAGAAGAATATCCCTACGAATACCATGAAAGACACACATTACTGGCACTTGTCTAAAACACATGTTGTGCCATTGAGAACCCATAACAGGTGCCAACATGAAATGAACCTGAAATTGTACACAAAATATTACAAAATATTATGCCAAAAAGGGCATAACTCTAAAGAATGTATCAAAATGATTATAAATATTTATTCAGTTAATTTGAATCTTTTAAGTTCAAAATATTCTACTCACTTATCCATTCCTATTTTAATACAGTTTTGTCAAAAGAGTGGTGGCAATTTACTTTTCTAAACTACTGTCTTCAGATGTGATCTCAAATCAAATAAAAGAGCATGCAAACATGTTAATTCCTAGGGTATATAGATCAAACTGTAGAGGTGAGGATTCTTCTTTTGTATTAGCACTCAGCCTTTCTCTACCACCAACGATTCTACCTAAGATATGGCCTGACCATGATAAAATACAGTAGCACTTTTTGCAAATTGCAGGGGCACAATTAGGTCAATTTAATAAAAACTTATTAACAGGATATCTTAATATAGCGATAAATGCTTTTATAATTTTGTTTATAATATTTTCATCTCCTATGTATTCTCCTTCCCCCATTTTTTAACTTATATATTACTCCAAAATTAGGAGAAATCACAAGAGTGAAGAATTACTTTTTATTTGGTTTCTCTTACATACAGAAAAATTGTATTTATTAAAATAATGTTTCTTGACATCAACTTTTGTATCTTCTACCAAGTTCGAATAGAACAATCTGTAACAATGAGAACCATCAAACTTAAAAGCACAAATGAAGAAATTTTATCAGAGCAATTACTCTATAAAATGATCATTTGTATTCATTTTACAAATGAATAAACTGAAATACAAGGAAGATAATTTGCCAAGATATCATGCACCAAGCATTAACCTTGCTTTTAGGAATCCTGTTTTTTACAATAAGGCCGTACTCTCCTAAATTGTAGGTTAAGTCTAAGAATTATATTAGAGGATTTAGATAAGTTGACTCTATTTCTCCCCCTTAAAAATTGTTCTTCACATATCATCATCCCTCCTTCAGTTGTTGCTCTTGGATTTTTAGAAGAGATGAAAGAGTTATTTGTACTTATTTGTGCTCATTTCTTTCTTCCCATTTTTTCTTGAATACACTTCTATCAGGACATGGCTACAAATGCTCCCCATACACTGCTACAGTCCATGTCATGTATGATATCCACCTGATTGCATCCAGTGATCAGTTCCTGGTCATCAACCTACCGGATCTCTCAGCAGCATTTGACACAGTTGTTTAATTCCTTCCTCTTTGAATCAGTTTGTTCTCTTGGCTTCTAGAAAAATTTGTCAATCCTTTTATGGCCTGGGCCTCGGATGCCCCGGAATGTCAAATATGCTGCATTTAGTTGGTTAAAGCAAGTCACAAAGACCAGTCTAGATTCAAGGGAAGGGAATATAGACTTCACTATATAAGTGCACCGGGAGGGAAGGAGTTGTGGATAGCCATCTTTGGAGACAAGAGCATAGACCTCAAGAATAAATAGCAGTTAAATAAGTGGATGAAAGAAAAGGGAATAAGAGGAGACAAAGGGAACTATGTCCCATTTAAATAAAATAGTCATAATTTAGTGTTATATGCTTATAATGCAGACTATTTTATTTTAGTCTGAATTTGTGGCAACACTTCCTCCCCATTTTTGTTTTTGTACCCCCCAAAATAAGATTTACAAGATTTCAAGTTATCATTTTATATTAGATAGGCTTACTTATGACTGATTAACAAAAATATAAAATATCAGGACTGGTACTTTTGCTATTTCCTTAGGCATTCCCATGTGGATCAACATAGCTGCTCCAAGTGAAGGTTTTATGTTCACATTCAAGGCAAACGAGTGAGCATAGGATGTTGTTAGCCATGGTTGTTCCTCAGAATTCCACAGCCACCTTTCATTCAAATATCAAGGACTAGACCTGAGTCACACAGCTGCATTTAACTATAAAAGAAATTAGAAAGCAAGTAAATAAATTTTTTCAGACTACATTTTAGAGACAGCAGTGGAGAGGAGAGTTGGACTAGTTTTTGCATTTGTGAATCTATAGTAATATACATTTAAAAGAAATCCCCCAAAACAAAATAAAAAGATACAAATAAAAATTTGTCTTTTGTAGCATGAGTCAGGAATGTTCTTCTGTAGAGTCCTAGATAAGAAATATTTAATACTTTGAAGGTCATATATTTCTGCCCAAATTTCTCAACTTTGCCACAGTAGTGCAAAAATTATGGACAACATGTAAACCAATGGGCCTGTGTTCCAATGAAATTTTACTTACAAAAGCAAGTGGTGGGCTGGATTTGGCCCTTGGGTCACTATTTGCTCACTCCTGCTTTAAAACACCAATTTTAACAAAGATAGTGCCCAACCGACTACATTCTCAGAGTCCTATGCCTCTACTCAGTGGCCCACAAAGTCACTAAGAACCACCCTTCTATTTGTGACCAACGTGCCATGAAAGCATTCATCACCTCATTGCTTTTGTCAGTAGGGAATTAACAAACAACCAATAACAAAGCAAACAAACAGGAATAGGCTTAAATGGAACTAATGTAAAATCAGGATTTCATTACAAGAAAAGACGGCCTTTTTTAAAAATACATTTTGATCATAAAATTTCATGTAAGCTCTTCAAGTAACTCTTGTATCTTGATGATATTAAGTCATTTGAGAGGCAAGTAGAAGCATCTCATAGAGCCCCTGCAGGACTGTTACGATGGACCTATACCCATAATACAAGAAAGAGCATATTCCTGAAAATTGTGTACTCAAAAAACATTATCCTTGATAAAACAATCTCAGTGCTATTTTGAAGTTCTCCATGTGACCTGATTGTTACATTTTGCCCCTAGTTAGTCAGAATCTCTTAAACTCAACAGAATTTTCCCAAGTATGGTATCATCATAATAGCTGAAAAGGAAAACGACTCCAAAAATAACTTCAAGTTAATTGTGCAGGTGAGAAAAATATATCCACCTACACATCAACCAGTGCCAAACTGTCTGAGTGAAAAAATAAAAATCTGGAAAGAGAGCAACTAAGCCCCAATACAAAATATGTCACAATATATTTAGAACACTACTTACTATTACAAACAGCATCATTTCAAGCATTCTCCCGGACAGTCTCCTTTATAAAAATTATAGCAGAAGAGTTTCTTTTTGAAGTATGCAAAAAACAAAATGATTTGTGCACATGCCTCTATCCAATAGATTATTTCCCATATATGGCAGGCAGCATTCATGATTCTATTTTGTCTTATATCAACCTTCTACACTGTGACAATAACTGCGCAAATCTTTTTTTTTTAAAGAGTTTAATTCTTATGCTAAAAAGAGCTCTTTTGGTGATCTCATGAGACCAACTTCTGGCTGAGAGTTAGCTACAATCTCCACTATTTCCTCTCCTTGCCATGTCCCCCTACTTGTTTCCAGAAAATCTATAATATGTAATGATTTAGAATTAATACCCCAATTCCCTAGATCTTTTAATGAATTCACTTACACTTGGGGATCTGACCAAGGCATCTGTTCATGAATAGTGGAATGGTTACCAAATCCTGATGGGGAAGGCACGATGCCATCTTTTCCTGAAATACATCCCAACTGAGAAATCAAGTGCCTCATGCCTGGATTTTTTGTGTGTCAATTTTTTTCATTAACTAAAAAAACTCCTTTGGACATTTCCTTCCAAGCTACCTCCCTTTACCTTCGTGAATCTGCTACAAAGATCCAGGATATGATACTTCCCTCATGCATCTGCACTAGGACTTTACATGGGAATTTAGCATCTGAATCGGTTAATAGCCATTGCTACTCCAAATTTCAGAAATCATTTTTTTAATTACATTGGGCTTAACTGACACCTCCAAATTCCCCATCTGCCAAAAACTTAACATGAGATGAATCATAGTCAAATTCCTGCAATACTCCTGGTTAAAGTAATCGATAACGGGTTGTAATATATAATCTCTATTTCTTTGGTTTGTTTCTCACTTATCACATATTCTATTAGAGTTCAAGTGGCTTTATTTTTTTTTCATTTTACATACTTAAAAATGAAGTTAAATCCCTTCACAAATGGGATATAGTCTTAACATCACATGTTTTCTGTTTCCATTTGCCTCAAGTAAACCACTTAGGGGGGTAATAGTGGCTGATAACCTAACTCCCCTCTTGAAATCAGAGAGCCAGACAGAGCTGTTGACTTTGAAATGGGAGACAGGGCATGCCAGGGACCTTGACAATCAGTGGAACTTCTGTCATTTTATGTCTGGCTTGAATTTAAATTGTTGACCTGATAGCATAAGGCTGAGATTTTCACTCACGTTTTCCAGGCTGCTTCAAAACTCTCTTGCCAATAGTATTGTGCGGTCCTGCTCCCCAAGCACCGAGGCAAGCAGCCAGTGTGATTCTCCACCGTGAATAACCTTCCTAACTCTCGCAGATTTGTGACCCTGTCTGGATGTTTGTTCAAAAGCTTACCTCATTTGTTCTGGGCATCACACTGCTAGTTCAAAACTCATGATGGAAAAACACTGCTGAAAAGAGACTATTAATGGTGTCCTTCCAGCGTTGTTTGACACTTTTTAATCTTTACCATTATCCATAAGAATTTTTCAAAAAACAGAACGTGAACTCTGCCACTATGTAAATCAAGTTAAGACAATGTGTCTGTCCTTTAGGAGCTTAAAATCAATAATGGACAACAGTGAGGAGAAAGAAGATATTGAGTTACTGCAGCTAATGAGGTAGCTCTGGTTTTGACACCCGTCATCACGTAGGTCATGCCATTAGTCAAAATTTTCACGATTGACAAACCATTGCTGTGGCCTCCCAACTCACATAATCACAGACTGTCCTAACCTACATACCCCAACAACTCAAGAGCTGGTAACACTCTCCTCGTCACTCTCGCAGTGCCTACCGGAGGGCTGTGTGCAGCCTGGCACTGACTATATACTAAGTGAATGAATGGAATAAATCTAACCTCTGAATGAGTTTACACATTTTGGCCAGTTTCCCAGGAACCCACCCACACCTACACCAATTAAATGCTCTTTGGCTAATGGCTGTGCCCAATTTAGGCCTAGGTCTTCCATCATGAACATATTTGTAATGATTTTGAGGAAGTATTAATATTTGATTAGCACCTCGTAGATGGCAGGTTTTTTTCTAGTGGTCCTAAGAACGTTTTCTCCATTAATCTTCAGCATGGATTAACAAAGTAAGTTATTTTTCTTATTTTTACAGAAATCCATGCTTGAAGAAAAAGTTGTACGAAGGGTGGAATGTCAGGACTGGAACCTAAACGCTCAGACTCCATTACCCCCTTGCTCTTACTCATATATCACTTTGCCTATCAGGGTGCATGCATGGCCCAGCCTTTCCTTAGAAGGGATGGATACGTTCTTGGCTGGAGATGTCTGCCACTTTGGCTAACTCATTCCCTGCAGCCTCCACGTGTCTTCCCATATGTTGGCCACTATTAAAATTATGTGTGGCAATTAAGATGAACTGGAATTGCATAAAATTCACTTCAGAAGTGCTCACTAGCCACATGTGGACAGCACTGAGCTCCCTGGGGATAGAACAGTTCCAGCAGCAGAGGAAGTTGTATCAGATCGCAACTGCTTAGTAGAAAATAAACCCTTAGTTCCTAGGACTCTGAGAAAAAAAATCCACATTCTACCACTTTTCGGTGAGAGACAAAAGGTAATTTTTAGTCAGTTTGTTCTTTATTCGGCCTTCTTATTTGGATCTATTAATGAAAATGTGTCTTTTGTTTACAGTTATTGCCAGCCGGCTGCTGGTCAAAAGTGTAAGAGACTCTCCCTGTTGGTGACAACGGAAAGGGACTTAACAATAATTTGTACCCAGGCCCTTTTTTTCTGCCCCCTGCTTCCAGTTTGAGAGTGAGCTGATTGGTTTTGTGTCCAGAGAAACAAACTATTTGATTGTTTTGAAGATCAAGATCAAAACGCCTCAAAGAAACAACTGTCTGCAGGTTATCAGATTGAACCATATTTATCTCTCTGATTGCAAGGAGGAAAGCACCCAACATTTCTGTATTTTAATAAATATATAGAACTGCAAGTAGGCTTTGATTCATTCATACTATTTGGTTTTCCTTGTTCAGGAGGTTTTATTTATTATTATTATTAATTACTTTTAAGTAGGCTGCATGCTCAATGTGGTGCCCAACACGGGACTTGACCCATGACCCTGAGATCAAGACCCCAGCTGAGATCACGAGTCAGATGCTCAACTAACTGAGCCACCCAGGTGCCCCTTTCAGGAAGTCTTAAAAGGTGCACTAGCCACCTTCAGATCATTTTTATTTTCCATTAAGAAAAACAAAATTCCAATGTGTTTTATTAAAATTTTTCATCAAGTATATTTCACTCTCGTTTCTATTTTTTAACTGAAAAGGATTGATCAAATCAGCAGGTAGCAACAGAATCGTGTTTAAGACTCAGTATGACTGGAGTCAATTATTTTATTCCTAGGGTCTTTTTCTGTTGTGTTTTTAATTTTTATTATTTTTTTAAGATTTTATTTATTTGACACGGAAAGAGCACAAGCAAGGGGAGCAGCAGGCAAAGCCAGAAGCTGGCAGAGGGAGAAGCAGGCTCCCTGCTGAGCAGTCCTATGTGGGGTCCATGATCTGAGCCAAAGGCAGAAGATTAACCATCCGAGCCACCCAGGTTCCCCGCCCCCACCAAACCCCCAGCCTTTTTTTAATCTGGCAAGGCTTGCTATCTCCCCTTTATTCAATGGCACTCAAGTGGTGCAACTTTAACCAAGGGTTTTATTGGTCATTTCACTCCTCACCAAGGACATCTAGAGTAAAAACAAAACAAAACAAAACCAAAAACACCTCAAAATGCCTCAAATGATGTTGCTTAATAAAAATTGACAGGTAGTGTTGATACAAGAGAAATAACTGGTTAGAAGTGAAGAACCTAAAGCAAAAGGCATGTCTTGCTGTAATACTGTTGGGCAGATTTTATAGGCTCGTTGTAACTTGTAGCAAAGTTAAAATAATAATGCTTTAGTAGTAATAATACCTTACATATCTAGAGTGCTTTTCATCTACGGTTAGCCTAAGGCTTTTTGCATTCTATATATAGATACCGTTTCAAACACTGCTGAAATCCAGCTACCTTTGGGGTGGAACCAAACATCCTCCCTCTGCCAGCAACATTACACAACAGTTTTCAGGAGGGAAAATGAAGAATAATTTCTCCTGTTGAAACTCCAGGAGGAATTTCTGAGTGGGAAGAATGTAATTTCTAAGTTAGAATTGGCATTGACACCAGGACTTAACACCCCAACTCATATAGAAAGTAGGTGTGGAAGCTTTAAAGAACAGGAGGGGTCACTACCATAGTTTTACTCCTCAAATGATTAATTATAGCATTTATTTAAAAATGAAAGCTATTTCCCAATATGACTTCTTGCTTTTACCTGTTAGGTTCATTGAGAGGACCATAAGGATTTCTCTCTCTCTCTCTCTTTTTCTTCTTTTTTTTTTTTAAAGGGAAAACAATTATAAAAATACACCTACACTTTAAACCATGCAGAATGGTCAATAGATGTAACAAATGTACATTAAGCCCTGCTAGGAAGAGTGATGTAGCTTTGTATGTAATTGATTATTTTGTTAGTTTATGATTTTCAGAGAAGTATATAAATTAAATGTAAAAAAATGTTAATGAAAACTATTTAAGGGACACCTGGGTGAGTCAGGTGATTGAACATCTGTCTTCTGCTTGGGTTGTGATCTCAGGGTCTTGAGATGGAGCCCCACATCGGGCTCCCTGCTCAGTGGGGAGCCTGCTTTTCCCTCTCCTTCTCACTCTCCCTCTGCCACTCCCTCCTGCTTGTGCTCTCTTGCTCTCTCTCAAATAAATTTTAAAAATTTTAATCTTAAAAAAATATTTAAAACATAGTAGATTTATGCTTTGGGATTCCTCCTGTCTAATCTTCTACTGAAAAAGGATTATCAAGGGAGGTTACCTATTAGAGAATAAGCATGGAAAAGAGGGGATGGGTATGAAGAAAATAGGAAAAGGCAGAAAGGATCAATTTTCACTTACTGAGAAGTAAAAAATAAGCCAACAAAAACATCAGCAACCACCTTCATTTTATAAACTAGAGAATGACTGAAATACTCTTTTCTCATATGTTCTCTCTAATTTTCTTTCAAATCAATCCCTCTCAAGTCTTGCAAAAGAAAAAGCTTCAAAATCTATATACTTTATATCAAAAACTGTAAATATGAACTAAAATCTAGTTCATGGGGAAAAGACTGGAAAAAAAATGCTTTACTTCCCACATTCAAAGTAAAGATTTGGTTTCTTATCCTCTTAACACAACCACATTAATTTTTGAAAAATACCTTACTTTCTCATATACTCTCTGATATTCTTCAAGGAGCTCCAAATTCCTTTTAGAAAAGAATGGTACTTAGAGACCACAATCTGAGCAGTTAGTACACATGGCACCTAGGGTGTCCCATTTTTCTGGGGCTTTGCAGTGCACAGAACTAAGTGCTTTTAGGTACATGGATCTGTAGGAACAGGGTACGAGGGAAAAAAATTAATGAGTCATTCTGATATTTCCATTTCAAATATAATGTTGCAGAATATTTACTTAAATTCTTTGATTTTAGTAATTGTGTCTCTCTTTTTCTTACACTGAAAATTCAAGTTTTGAAAATTAGCATAATTCTTTATCCTGCAATATATGTATTATAGTCTCAAATAATAGCACCAGTAATAATGAAGTTTAAGATGTTTTGTAGTCATGGAGCACCTGCGTGGCTCTGTGGTTGAATAACTGTTTTTGGCTCAGTTGTGATCCCAGAGTCCTGGGATCGAGTCCTGTGACAGGCTCCCTGCAGGGAGTCTGCTTCTCCCTCTACCTGTGTCCCTGCCTCTCTCTGTGTGTCTCTCATGAATAAATAAATGAAATCTTTTAAAAATATAGCCTGTAGTCCTTAAATTAAATATCATTTTGTACTTGTACCATTGCACTTCGGGGTACATTCTCCCAAATAGGATTGCCACATCAAGAGCAAGTATGCAATTTTATTAAATACTGCCCATTCCCCTTGATGAGGGTTGTGCCAACATGGTATGGTGGAAAAGATAGAGATAAAAATGTTAGCATTGCTTTTCTCTGGATCAGAGGGTTATTGATCACTCTTACTACAGAGTCTTTTTTTTTCTAATGCATTGCATGTTTAAAATTATTACTATTTTAAGTGTTTGTTTATATATTATTGTTTGCATTTTAAAAATGAGAAACTCTCCAAAAATTTTTTAAAAAACATAATCAAGTTAGAAATAATAGGGGAGAAAAAGCAGACAGAAGTTGGAAGCATTATTCTCTTAAAACCTGAATAGTATGGTAGAAGTAATTTCTAAAACGTATTTGGCAAGAGATATTAGGAAATTTCAAAGTGTTTGTGTATTTTAGTTTTATACCTATGCTCTTAAAATCATTTCTAGGAAAATGGTCTGAAATGTGGATGATTTATATGCAAAGTTGTTCATAGCACAAATTTTGGACACAAGTAAAAAATGCTGTGCGGTTATAAGAATGAATATTATTTTTAAATAATTTAACTCAAACCTGCTATCAAAATAACAGTGACAACCCAAAGGAAAATTCTCTGGAATTTCATCACCCATCCACAATTTCCATTTGTATGAAGAAAACTTTAGTGCTGCTGCATGTATATGCAACTTGTACAAAGTTACAATAACATAGAATTTGGTAGTTTGCATTTTACAAAACATACAATCAATATGTTTCCATATTGTTACTGCCTTGGTATTTCTTACCTCATTCTCACCCCATCAAGATTAGCTTACTTGTTGATGGGTTTGTATCCTCCCTTACTCACCTAAGTTATATGCATAAATTCACATACAGAGAACATTTTGGTCATTGCTTATTTTTACATAAATGTGATCATTCTTTAGACATGTCTCAGTAAGTAGCTTGTCTGACTGAATAGCATATGTCAAGGTCATCATTGGGGGCCATCAGATATCATTCTAAATCCTTCTTTTGCTTTGTTAGCTGAATTATATTTCCTAAAGCATTGAAACAAACTTTATTTTAACCATTTTCTCATTTATTGGCATTCAGGATGATTGCAAGGTCTGGGGGAATGGAGAGGTGTTTTTGTTTTGTTTTGTTTTTTGCCATTCTATGCTAAATACACATCCCTATACATATGACTACACTGAGTGTTTTAGATAGAAAGGATTCCCAGAAGTGGAATTGCTGGGGCAAAGGGGGATGCTGTTTTAACTTGAAATGCTTATTTTCATATTACTTTTTTAAAAGGTCCCTATACCAGGGCTGCCTGGGTATCTCAGTGGTTGAGCATCTGCCTTTGGCTCAGGGCATGATCTCAGTTCCAGGGATCAAGTCCCACATCCGGCTCCCTGCAGGGAGCCTGCTTCTCCCTCTGAGTATGTCTCTGCCTCTCTCTCTGGCTCTCATGAGTAAATAAATGAAATCTTAAAAAAAAAAATAAAAGTCCATACCAGTAAACATTCCCACCAGCAAGGGATGAAAATGTCCTCATCCCATATACTTTACTAAATTTTTTGCCAGTCTGATGGGGTAAAAAAGTAGCATCTTATTGTTACTGATGAAATAAAGTGTTCTTTCATATGTTTATGGGCCTTTTGATTTTCCTCTTCTGTTAATTGCTTATTTATATTCCATGATCATTTTCCTATTGGGGCACTTACTTTTGCTCATATAATCATAGGTATTTTATAATATTATGGCTAATATTCTTCTTCTGTCCTATGTGTTACAACATTTTCCTCCAGCTTATAATTTGTCTTTTGACTTGGTTTGGGGTGTACTTTAACATGCAAAACACCTTTATGGATTTACAGGTTTTGGGAGGAGGGGCTGGATTTTCTGTCTTGCTTAAATTATCTTCTTTCACCCTGAAGTTATAAAAACATTTTCCTAAATTTTCTTTCTAAATCAGGTTTTCGATTTTTTTAAAAAAAGCATTTAGCTTTTTGACCCATCTGTAATTTATTTCTGTTTATTGGGTGAGGTGAGGGTCTTATATTGCCGTTTATCTAGATGGATAGCCAGTTGTGAAAGCACAGTTAGTAAATAAACCACTCTTTCTCTACTGAATTCAAAGTACCATCTTCATTATATTTTAATTTTCCAAGTATACACAAGCATATTTTTCCACGGATATATTTGTCTGTTCTAATGCTAATCCCTTAATATTTTGAGTAGCATGTTAAATTACAGTATATTTTAATTTCTAGAAATTAATCACCTTATTCCATTTTAATATAACTTTTAGATATTTTGAACATTTATTCTTCCACGTGGATAATAGAGCATGTTACCTTCTTCCTTCACACTTTTCAAAAATACTTTAAAGGAACCTCTGGACTTCTAATACAGATAGAAATATACTTACACATTAAGTTTTAGATGATTGACATTTTTATGATACATCTTGCTATCCAAGAATGGCATGCCTTTGCTTTCTTGTTGTCTAGGTTTGTGTTTTCAACAAGATTGAATAAGAATATTATTCAGTTATTAGAATGATGTTTGTAAAGATTTTAAAAAGGACTTAATAACATTTACTATTAAAGCAAATAAAAACAAACAAATAAAAATTATATGGAAAGCATGATGCCAATTAAGTTCGAATGTGCAAAAAAAGACTGACAGGAAATATTCTAAAATGTTAACAATGTGGAATATCTGAGGAAAAAAATTTGTAGATGATCTTTATCTACCATGTATAATTTTCTATAGCTTCCAAACTTTTAGCAGTGGTTTGGACCCAGAGCATGTTTCTGAATGAAAAAAGCATATAAATTCTTTTATTTTGCCTCCTGAAAGAGGTAGTGAAGTAGGAATCCTAGAATCAATAGTGAAAAATAAGTAGCACCTCTTGCTGTGTGCCAAAGTCCCATTTTGTCACAGAAGGACCTATAAAAAACCCTCTATGACAAGGTGTCTGATGGATTCAGTCAAATTACATAGCACCATTATATGTGTAGAACGTTTCTTTCCTTATAAAACAGAAACTCTAAAATAAGCACACCAGTTCAGTCTTCCAACATAAGCATTATGTTGGAGTTCATGAGAAGTAATAGCAATTAGTGTATAGGGCATTTATAACTTCATTCCAACATATAATAAACGCTTCATGTGGAAATTTTGAAGGCACTTTACCTGAAATCACCAACTAGTCGAAGAATAAACTGGAGACAACGCCTAGTTAACTCAAAAAAAAATTTCTGTGAATTCTTGAGAAAATATTTTGATGAAGGCTAAATTGCCAATTGAAAATTGTTACCCCCCCCCCAAAAAAAAAAAGAAAATTGTTACCCCTGAACAAACCCTATCAACATGTTCTTTGTTGTCTCATCTTCCAATATACGTCTTCTTTTGATTCTTTTGAAGTATGAAAATGAAAGATTGAAACATTAGGTACTCAATAAATGCAGGTTAAATTTTTCCACTCTGAAAATGTCTACTTAAGTCAGCACTTTTTTTTACCTTCTCTTCTTAGAAACCGTATAACAGCAACACAAAGAAAAGGGGGAAATGTCTGCAAACTCCAATTACAATGAAGCTAAGATATAGATATAACCCTGAGACATAGAGATGATCTGCCAAAGACAGCTTAGAGTGGGAAAGGGTGAAGAGAATTAAAAAAAAAAAAAAGTTTGTTGAGAGAACCTGGCAAAAGTAACTATCAGAAAGAGTTAACAATAATACATTTCCTGAAAAGGAGAGCCTCACCTGCAGTGAAAAAGTTCCATATACTATATGAGCAGCAAGTGAGCAGAAAATGAAGTAGATAGACAGGACGGGCAATAGAACAATTCTGACTTAGTTTGGTTCAGAGAAGTAGATGAGGTGGGCCTCTACAAATAATCACACTGATGTGTGATGCTTTTAGGAAGGGTATATTTACATATTTGTCTCTGTGGTAACAGAGGAGAGAGCTTTCTGGTTCTCAGCCTGGAGGTTGTCCTGAGCTCTTCCCCGTCCTAAACTCTCACACCATGGCAAATCCCCTGCAAATAACCACTCAGTCCATTAGGAGTGATAAGAAAAATTCTAGAACAGTATCAACACAAAAATGTAACATGAAATTGGTGGCAAAGAACAGCAAACAGTTCAAGAGGTAAAAATACATTTACCATAAAATACTGCCAGGAAGCAGAAAATAATTCCAACCAAAAATATCATTGAGTGTTCTGAAAATGTGAGGTAGCACTCGCTTCTAAGAAGACCATAAAGAAAAATGCAAGAACACCTGCATGAATGCAAGAACATTATCAAAGCATAAAAGCAAGAATTTAGGGGAAACAATGAAATATAAAAAAGAAGATATAAAAATGGGAGACACTGAGATATAAAAACAAAGATATAAAATGTGGTGTGCGTGGATGGTACTTAGAAGTAGAACACAAAAAAAATAAATTGGGAGGGTCTTTTGCTTATGGCAAGAAGAAGTAGATGTGTCTTTCATTATTCTTCTCACTAATTACAACTTAAAACTCTGGAAATTATATATATGTAATATATGTAGATATTGACAAACTTATATTCGTATTTATAAAAAGACAAAGACCTAGAAAAACCAATACAATATTGGAGAACAACAAAGCTAGATGACTCACACTATACTCTTTCAAGACCTGATATAAAGCTGCAATGATCAATACAGTATGGTGTTGGTGAATGAACTGATTCAGTAGATCAGTAAAATAGGAAGGAGTCTAGAACTAGACTCACACAGGTATAGTCAATTGGTATTTGACAAAAGTACAAAGGCATATCAATGGAGAAGGGATACTATTTTCAACAAATGATAGTAGCAAAATGGAGGTCCACATGCGAAAAATAATAATGATGATGATAAAGCTAGATGCAGATCTTAAATTTACACAAAAATTAACTAAAAAGGTATTATGTACCTAAATGTAAAATCCATAACTGTAAAGCTTTTAGAAGTTTTACATCTGTGTGCTCTTGGGTTTGGTAATAAGGTTTTAGATGGAACACCAAAAGCATAATCCATGTGGAAAAATTTTGATAAGATATTCATTCTTATTAAAATTAAAAACTTCTGCTCTGCAAAAGACACTTTTGTTTTTATTTGTTAGATTTCATTTATTTATTTGAGAGAGAGGGAGAGAGGGAAAAGGAGAAGCAGACTTCCTGCTGAGCAGAGAACCTGATGTGGGGCTTCATCTCAGGACCCTGGGATCATGACCTGAACCGAAGGCAGATGCTTAACCCACTGAGTCACCCAGGTGCCCCTTAATTTTCTTAACATTAAAACAGAAGTTATGGCTGAGAGAAATATTTGCAGAAAACATGATAAAGAACTTGTATTCAAAATATACAAAGAACTCTTAACATTTAACAATAAGAAACAACTCCATTTGAAAGTGGGCAAAATCACAATACAGACACCTCACTAAAGCAGACATTCAGATGGCAAGTAAGAATATGAAAATATGAAAATGTACTCAGCATCATTTGTCATTAGGGAAATGCAAATTAAAATACTGATATGAAACACATATATTTGGTTCAAATTGACAATACCAATTGGTGAGGATGTGGAGTGACAGGAACTCTACTTCATCAGTGGTGGGAAAGCAAAATGATACAGTCACTTTGAAAGATAGTTTGGCAGTTTCTTATAAACTAAAACAGTCTTAACTTAGAATCCAGTGATTGTACTCCTAGGTATTTACCTAACGGATTTTAAAAATTATGTCCTCACAAAAGTGTGCACATGAATATTTATGGCAGATTTACTCATAACTATCCATAAGTAGAAGCAACCTAAATGTCTTCAACAGTTGAAGGACAACAGTTGAATAAACAAGCTGTGGTATATCCACACTCTAGTATATTATTCTGTGATGAAAAGAAATGAGCTAGGGCAAAAACAAAACAAAACAAAACAAGGACATGGATGAATCATAAGTATATTTTGTTAAATGAACAAAGCCTATGAAAATTCTACATAAGTCATGACTGCAATTATATGATGCTTTAGGAAAAGCCAAAAACATTTAAAAGATCAGAGCTTGTGTTAGAAGGTGGAGGAGGGGGGCACCTGAGTGGCCTAGTCGGTTGAGCATCTGACTCTTGATTTTGGCTCAGGTCATTATCTCAGGGTCATGAGATGGTGTCCCCCGTTGGGCTCTGCATTGAGCAGGGAAGTTCACTAGAGATTCTCCCTCTCTCTCTCTCTCTCTCTCTCTCTCTCTCTGTCCCTCCCCTTGATTATACACACATGCTTTCTCTAAATAAATAAATAAAATCTTTAAAAAAAAAAAAAGGAAAAAGAAAAAAAGAAGGTAGAATTGGAATTGTTGGAATTGTGACAGTAAACTATTCTCCAGATGGAGAAGGCACTTTGAGACTGGGAAAATGAAGGAAGCTACTCCATACTGTTGACACAATTTTATTCACAGTAACTTATTGATGGGAGATGAGACAAGTAAGTGATCCAGGCACAACAGAAGTATCCTCCACCACCCATGCTGACATCAATCCACAGGTTTTATAGAGCAACGGGCATTGTGGTGAGGTCAGAATGTAGTTATCTAAAGGGATGCCACCTGTATGTGAGTTTTATCTCTACTAGTTATTTAAATTGGAGCCTTCATCTTTTTTAGGGAAGATCAGAAGAAGCCTCCCCACATTCCCACCTGGGCATACATTATCCTCTAAGGGGCCTGGAACATATAGCCCCAAGGGAAGTCATTGAACTAGCTTGAATAAGATGGAGGGCCAAAGATAGAGTCAGTGTTGTCAGCACTCCTACAGCCTGCCAGGTATTCAATGGGAAGCAGAGTGGGTTGCAAAAGCACATGGTATTCTTAGGCCAGCAAAACTATTGTGTAAGAGAGTATAATAGTAGATATACGACAGAGTATATTTTTCAGAATACATAGAACTTTACAGCACAAAGAATGAACCTTATTACACATAAATAAAAAAACATTCCGGCCAGTAAATCACAGAATAGAATGAAGAGTGTGACAAAACAATCTGAGTGGATTGCCAAGTGTATACAACTCAGGGAAAGGGTTGCTGAAAGGAACTGATCTAGGTAACCAGAAATGAGTGGACTCTTTAAGATGAAAGACAAGAGAACCCATATATAAATACTAAACTCTAGTTAATAAAGTTATTTCCTACACAGGCACTGGTTAACAATTCCAATACCTTATAAACGTTTGCTGGAAATAACAATAAGGTAAATGGATGGCAAATGATGGGAGTCAGGTCTCCTACTGCTAGAAGGATATTTTAGAGATAAGGAAGGGAAGGAAGCTCTAATGATATGTGTGATAATGAATTAAAATTGGACACAGTGTCAATTCATGTTTGGTCGAATATAGATAGAAATACTTATATGTATAAATATCTTGATATATATTTACGTACAGGCATTAGTGTACACATATGTATTTCCTTGGTTTGTAAGCTGAGAGGACTTAGAAACAATACTCCAGTAGCAGGACGCCTGGGTGGTTCAGCGGTTAAGTGCCTGCCTTCAGCTCAGGGTGTGATCCTGGAGTCCCGGGATCGAGTCCCACGTCAGGCTCCCTGTATGGTGCCTGCTTCTCCCTCTGCCTGTGTCTCTGCCCTCCCCGCCCTTCTGTGTCTCTCATGAATAAATAAATAAAATCTTAAAAAAAAAACCAGTAGCAAAGAGTACATATAACTCCCAGATCTTGTTTTTTTAAAACTATTCTCCAACAGAAGAACCAGGGATCTTTGGAGAAATAGCTGATTCTAGAACTCAGGTAGGAAACATACAACATGAGCCCAGGGCATCCCCTCCAAAAAGAAAAAAAAAAAAGAAAGAAATGAAAAATGCAAATACCATAAGACCCAGCAATTGCACTACTGGGCATTTATCCTGGAAAAGTGAATACACAAATATTTTTAGCAGCTTATTTTTTTTTCACTTTCAGTATAGTTGACACACAATGCTACATTAGTTTCAGGTGTACAATACAGTGATTCAGCTTCTCTGTATGTTATTCTCTGCTCATCACAAGTGTAGGTACCATCTGTCACCATACAACCCTTTTACGGTACCACTGACTATATTCCCTATGCTGTATTCTTTATTCTATGACTATTCATTCCATAATTGGAAGCCTGTACCTCCCACTCACCTTCACCCATTTTGCCAATTCCTCTACCCTCCTCTCCCTCTGGCAGTCATCAGTTTGTTTTCTGTATTTATAGGTGCGATTCTTGGGGGGAGAGTTGTTTATTCATTCCTTTGTTAAATTTTTTTAGATTTCACATGTGAGTGAAATCATATGGTATTTTACTTTCTCCATCTGACTTATTTCACTTGGTATAATTCCAAGTTCATCTACATTGTCATAAATAGCAAGATCTCATCCTTTTTGTGCCTGTATAATATTCCATTGCATATGTATACCACATCTTCCTTATCTATTTATCTATCAATAGACACTTGGGTGTTTCCATATATTGGTTATTGTAAATAATGCTTAGGATCTTTATTTTTAATAGCCAAAAACTGGAAACAACTCAGATGTCCCTCAGTAGGTAGATGATTAAGTAAACTGCAATAAGACTGTATCCTTGCATCAGAATCAGCATTAAAGAGGAAGAAACTACTAATATGTGCAACATTTTAGAGAGATCTCCAGAGAATAAAGCTGAGTCAAAAAGTCCAATCTTGGGATCCCTGAGTGGTGCAGCGGTTTGGCGCCTGCCTTTGGCCCAGGGCGCGATCCTGGAGACCGGGGATTGAATCCCACATCGGGCTCCTGGTGCATGGAGCCTGCTTCTCCCTCTGCCTGTGTCTCTGCCTCTCTCTCTCTCTCTGTATGACTATCATAAATAAATAAATAAATAAATAAATAAATAAATAAATAAATAAATAAATAAAATATTTAAAAAAAAAAAAGTCCAATCTTGAGGCACCTGGGTGGCTCAGTCAGCTAAGCGTCTGACTCTTGATTTTGGCTCGGGTCATGATCTCATGGTTATGAGATCAAGCCCCTCATCAGGCTCAGTACTAAGTGTGAAGCCTGCTTAAGATTCTTTCTCTTCCTCTTCCTCTTCCCCTCCCCCCATTCATGTACACACACACACACTTTTTATCCATCTAAAAAAAATCTTAAAAGTTTACATACTGTATAATTTCATTTCCATAACATTCTAGAAATGATAAAATTATAGAGACCAATAGGAGATGAGGGATTGCCAGGGTTATTATTGGTAGGGGGGCTTGGTGGTCAAGAATGAAGTGGGTATGGCTATCAAAGATCTATTTCAAGGATTTTGGTGGTGACGGAAACTTCTTATATCTTAACTGTATCCAAGTTAATATTTTGAGTGTGATATTGTGTGGTATCATACTGTGGTGTTGTATTGTACTACAGTTTGTATAGCTTGTATATGAATCTACAGCTATTTCAAAATGAAAAGTTTAATATAAAAAGAAACTCTTACAAACACCCAAATTACAAAAGCAATAAGCAAAACATTACAAAGAGTATAAGAATAGTTGCCATGGAAAGCATGGAAGAAGGTATGGAGAATAGAGAGGAAAACACACACAAAATAAGGAAAAGACAAGTTTTCATTAGAAAAATAATAGCTATAGAATGTAGGAAAAAGAGATATGACATCTCTATTACTAGAGTCTTCAGAAGAATATCAGAGCAATGGAAAATTAATACACTTAAAGGTTTGATGCAAGAAAAATATCCTGGACAGAATAAGACTTGAGTCTCCTAAAAGAAAGGATACACCATGAGCCATAGATAACTGGCCAGAAGCAGTCAACATCAAGATCCTTCTTTGTACAGTTTTTGAATCATATTTTTGTAAACTTTTGAACCTTAGTGATAAACTTTTGAAAAAAAGGAATTTTGGTGGAAAGTAAGACAAAAAGTTGAGCCACTTGTTAAAGTGGAAAGAAATGACGTTGGCCTCAAAATCTCTTCACAATGACATTTTTAACATCAGAAGAGAGTCAAGCAACATCTACAAGATAGGAAAGTAAAGGATTATGCAAAGACTTTATATTTTATATCCCTCCTCACTGTCCTTAAAGAATAATGCTAATAAAATACACACATAAAATAAAATAAATAAAATAAAATAAAATAAAATAAAATAAAATAAAATAAAATAAAATAAAATAATAATAAAATAAAATACACACACATGCCCACACAGTTTTGAACACTGAAGAACTCAGATGATTTTCCCCATAAGCTCTTCTTGATAAAACTATCTGAGGACAAACTTCCTCTAACAAAGGGATAATTGGAGAAACTATGACAAAAAAGACATTAGTGGGCATTGAATAGGTTTAACTATAGAAATAAGATGGAAATGAAGGGGCTCTTGGGTGGCACAGTCAGTTGAGTGGCTGACTCTTGGTTTTGGCTCAAGTCATGATCTCAGGGTTGTAAGATCGAGCTCTGTGTTGGGCGCTATGCTCAGTGAGAGTTTGCTTGAGATTCTCTCTCTCCCTCTGGCCCTCCCCCAAGCACTGCTCTCTCTCTCTCTCTCTCTCCAAAAATAAATGAATCTTTAAAAAACGGAAATGAATATTGAAATTAATCATAAATGTTATATACTCTGCAAAGTAGAAATGGCAGATATAAGTATTAGGGATGAAAGTGTGGGAGCGGTTGAGATATCAACAGACTGGATCTCAAGACAAAGAGAAACATTTATGATGCATTTAAAAAAAACCCATAGCAAAATAAATAGGAAAAAAAACCCCTAGAAATATATGTGCAGCTCATAGTATATTACATGGCCCATGTAAAACAATAAGAAAATACTAAATCTTCAAAAAATATATGGGAACAGGTGACAGACAAACCCCTATCTTCCTCGCTCCCTCTCTCTCTCTCACACACACACACATACACAATGTAATAATGTAATTTAAAAATATCAGCTTTTTAAAAATGATAAAATTATCCTTTGCTGTGCAAAAGCTTCTTATCTTGATTAAGTCCCAATAGTTCATTTTTGCTTTTGTTTCTTTTGCCTTCGTGGATGTATCTTGCAAGAAGTTAGAAGCTTTTGCACAGCAAAGGATACAGTCAACAAAACTCAAAGACAACCTACAGAATGGGAGAAGATATTTGCAAATGACCTATCAGATAAAGGGCTAGTTTCCAAGATCTATAAAGAACTTATTAAACTCAACACCAAAGAAACAAACAATCCAATCATGAAATGGGCAAAAGACATGAACAGAAATCTCACAGAGGAAGACATAGACATGGCCAACATGCACATGAGAAAATGCTCTGCATCACTTGCCATCAGGGAAATACAAATCAAAACCACAATGAGATACCACCTCACACCAGTGAGAACGGGGAAAATTAACAAGGCAGGAAACAACAAATGTTGGAGAGGATGTGGAGAAAAGGGAACCCTCATACACTGTTGGTGGGAATGTGAACTGGTGCAGCCACTCTGGAAAACTGTGTGGAGGTTCCTCAAACAGTTAAAAATATACCTGCCCTACGACCCAGCAATTGCACTGCTGGGGATTTACCCCAAAGATACAGATGCAGTGAAACGCCGGGACACCTGCACCCCGATGTTTATAGCAGCAATGGCCACGATAGCCAAACTGTGGAAGGAGCCTCGGTGTCCATCGAAAGATGAATGGATAAAGAAGATGTGGTTTATGTATACAATGGAATATTACTCAGCTATTAGAAATGACAAATACCCACCATTTGCTTCAACGTGGATGGAACTGGAGGGTATTATGCTGAGTGAAGTAAGTCAGTCGGAGAAGGGCAAACATTATATGTTCTCATTCATTTGGGGAATATAAATAATAGTGAAAGGGAATATAAGGGAAGGGGGAAGAAATGTGTGGGAAATATCAGAAAGGGAGACAGAACGTAAAGACTGCTAACTCTGGGAAACGAACTAGGGGTGTTGGAAGGGGAGGAGGGCGGGGGGTGGGAGTGAATGGGTGACGGGCACTGGGGGTTATTCTGTATGTTAGTAAATTGAACACCAATAAAAAAAATAATAAAAAAATAAAATCTTAAAAAAAAATAAAAAAATAAAAAAAAATGATAAAATTACACATGCTAACAAGGGCCAATGAAATGGACAGTCACAAACAGTGCTAGTGGCATTGCAAATTAAAATGACTCTGAAAAGCAATGGGTCACATATACACATACAGAGATCTTGTACTAAGACCTTCAAATGTTTTTGCAAAAAGAATGTTCATACACACTGACCCAGTAACTCTTCTTCTGGGCATCTATAAAAATCTGAGCTTAGTAAAGGGCATACAACAATGCTATAATTTAATGAACACTAATTGTATGACATTCATTCTATTGAGCTTTACATGCACTGAATATGTTAATCCTTGTACTTCTTTGGTACCATAATAGGTACCATAAGAAGATACATCACAATATAGAAAAGCTTATGAAATAATAAAGCAGGCATATATCAAAGACATACAGATGTATTCTATGATTGCTGCAACATAAAAACAGCTGACAAAAGTTTTAGCACTAAAACTCCAGAATACATTTACCAAAGATTTTGCAGAATCTTTTTTATAAAACTTGGTAATATCTTTTAAAAGACATTTAAAAAAAAACAAGTCCCAGGGGTTGGGTTGTCTCAGCTGTTAAATTTGGGTGGCTCAATTGTTCAAGTGTTTAGATTCTTGATTTCAGCTCAGGTCATGATCTCACGGGCCATGGGATCAAGCCCACCCGGGGCTCTGTGCTTAGTGGGCAATCTGCTTGAGACTCCTCCCTCTCCTCTCCACCTCAAATAAATATATCTTTTTTTATAAAAAGAAATAAGTAGGTGGAGGAATCGAAGGAACAGAGGTGGAGAGGTGCATACAGCTTAACTAAATGTTGGTAATTTAGAAAAGCATACCTAAAGACCTCTATAAGTTTCTTCTAATTATTGTTCTAAGGCAGAAGTTGCAAATTGGCATCCATTTCACCACGTGGCCTGCTAGGCAATTTCTGTTGGCATTTTGCAATTAACATATGCTCTCCTTTTCTCTCTTTCCTACTCGTCTCTTCCTTTCAATTTATTATTTTATTTTGTCATCCTTTTGTCCCCACTGCCATCTATATGTTAGCCCATACATCTGATCAATCACTGCCTCAGAATTATCTGGAGTGCAGTGACATCCACAGAGAGACCTAGACATCCACCCCAGACCGAGAGGTATCGGTATCATTGGAAATGGGCCAGGGATCTGCATCTATCATGTTTCCTGGGTGATTACTGCTCACACTGCACTCTGAGAACCACTGTTAAAGTCAACACGTAACAGTTTCCACTGAAATATCCATTGGAAGAAAGAGATTAAAGATGGACAGAACAGGTCGTTCCCTGGTCTGTGAAATTCCACAGAATGGGATTGCATATTGGGTTAGAGTCAGTTCTTTAGATGCAATTTGAGGGTAAAAAAGCAATTAACATGATTTAAGGACTTAAAGAAATCACACACTTTTCTACCAAGTTCAGGGATTTTTCAAACAATATCATGTAAGTGATCTTTTTGCCCTGTCCTTCACTTCAATTAGACAAGCTCTCTGCTTTTAACTGTTGCATACTTCATATTCTATGAAATATTTCGTTTAATGAAATGTTCTTCTTCTCAAGGAGAAGGCTTGAAAAGTCATTGGTATGGATCTACCACAAACCTCCTAAACTGATTTGCCATATCCACAGTACACAGAAATAGAAGGTCAAAGAGAGACAGGTTACAGCTTCCATAAAAGAAGAAAGACAAAATCACCTGACCAATTCTTGTTTTCTGCAATTTAAGATTGATCCCTGATAAGAAATCCAAGCATCTTCGATTTTATCTCTTAGATCAATTAATTTCTTATATTTGATCTTAGACTTGATCTTGTGGTCAACTGACCTCTAGCTCTTCTAATACTTCATACAAAAGAAAATCCAAACCTTTCCTCCTTCTCCAAGAATCAATTCAAATATCATATCCCAAGTGAATATTCCCTGACTTCTTCAGTCATCTCTAGAGAGTGTTTCCTTTTTTTGCTAATATACCTTACAGGTGTTTAATACAAAATTGCAAATGATGCTTTACATATCTATATCCCCTCTAGACAATGGCCAAGGTGTAAACATTCACCTTAGGAAATCCTGGCATAATAAGGTACAATAAAATGATTGCATGACTCTAAGTATACAGGAAAAAATTCCGTCCTCTGCTCTAGATAATTCTACAGCATCTTCAGAACATATTAGGAAAGTGTCACCCATTTAAAATTTGTCTTCTATTTTTGGATTTGTTTTCCTGCTTTCTGACCTTCATTTGTGATGAAAATGTTCGAAGAATGATGTTGCCTGCTGCCGAGTTCATGTTGAAAAAGGCACTATATTGAGGTGCAGTCTGAAACATGACAGCATATGTAAATGTGTTGGTGACGCTAAAAATACACAGATAAATGATGCATGACATCCACAGAGTATGCACAACTTTGTATTTATATAGTACCTACATGCAGACATTAGGATTCTATTTATGCATTTGCCAAGAAAGGGAAAAGTGTCTACATATGTCTCGTAAATATGGATCCGGGCTCATGCCCAATGCAGATGCTGCAGAGAGACGAGAGTGGAGAAAGGGGCGTGCTGCTCTGGGAGCCGGCTGTCTGTCAGATCCCTTCCCCAGAATAGGTTTCTGGAAACACGAACAAAGATGATGGCCCGTAGACAACGGAAATTTATCCAAAGAGGATGAAAATTCTCTTCCATGGCGCTTTAGTATTGTGTATGATTTCTTAAAATTCTTTGAAAATTGGTAATCTAGAAATGTCGTAGGTGGTTGCTTGTAGTTTTCAAAAGAACCAGAGCACCTTCATTTCCCAAGTATGTGAAGACATGAGAGCTCTGCATAACCTTCGTCTCTCACCAGGGTAGTGACCCATCAGGGCAGTACAGGCCTTCTCAAAGAAGGAATGATGACATCACTGAGGCACTTTGTGTTAAAGAGCTTTGCCCTCAGAGTCAGAAATACCAGGATTAGAGTTCTGGTATTTAGTACATGGTGTCTCTGTGACCTTGGGCCTCTGAGCCTGAGTTTTTCAATCTGTAATATGGGCATGATTAAGAACCTACCTCATAGTGGCATTTTTAAGGAATCTAAGGATGTGATGCTACTAAAATGATTAGCACAGTGACAACAGAACATTTAAAAATGCAATACATTGTAGCTATCCTTTATATTTATGTCCTACTAATATTTCTCCTTTAAATAAAAGAGGGTTTACTTCTTCATTTAAAATAACATCAGATTATATAATATTTTGACATTTTAACCTTGAATATGAATGCATAATTCCAGAAAAAAGCTTAGCACACACAAACTTTCCCAAAAAATCTGGATTTCCGCCCCCCCCCCCATTTATATTATGAGGTTTTATATGATCTTTCTCTGAAAACTGTTAGATTGTTTGGCCCCATTCAATTCAATGACTGAGTTCAGCTTATGACACTCAGAAAGTTAAATCAAATTCCATGTCTACAATCCTACTCTGCCTTCAGGTTTTCGTTTCAAATAAGTATCGGGAACCTACTAGGTATGTGATCAGGGGTGGGGACAGTGGAACAGAGTGCATTTAGTCTGGTGAAGTGAACAAGTCCCTACAACCTCCTTTCCTTCTGCTGACTAGTTTAAAGTACATAACTGTCATTTCCACAATAGGAAAAATGACCTACTTGCATCGTTGTCAGTTTTTACTGCAAAAGAATTAACATCCATAACCACTTGATTAGCATGGTTTCCAAGAAGGTCCTGTCCTTATTGTACATTAAACCATAATGTTCAATGATGCAGAACCTATGTTTTGAATTTGGAAAACTTGGCTTTTTACAAGCATAACTTTACAGAGTCTAATCCACAGGAGGGACAAGAATCAAATAAAATGGTGTGCGAAGAGAACGGATCTTTTGTCTTCTTCCTGTTCTCTGCCTTTTCTCATCCTCTCTTCTCCTACTGCTCTCTAATCACCTTGTTCACTTCTTATATTGACAACAACACAAAAGGAATATGGTGAAGGAAATAGAGGCTCTCACTCTGAACAGCAAATGCACTGATAGCAATCTGTTCTGTTTATGAGCTCAAATTCCTTAGATGAAGGATTTGATCTTTATAGCAAAACTGGTCCACGTTGATACTGTTCAAATGTGAATTCTACAGCGCCAATTCCACCACCAACTTAACTTATCTGACGGTTGATGTGTATTCCTCTGACTTTGGAAAGCCTTGCAAATGCAGAGATAAGTATATGCTAAACTAGTACATTATAAGGTCCGATATGCCACAATCACCATTCTCTCTAAATATCATAAAAACATATTCTTGCGAAGTACACAAAAACAGTATCTTTGTAATGGAATTAATCATAAATGAGAAGCCCAAATATTTGAAACAAGTAAACAAATATTCTTAAATGCTGCTTAGCTTGCAGACCAGAGAAAACTCTCACTATAGTTTTAAATAATAGAAATACAATTTTAATAAGGTTGTATATTTTTATTAGGTATATTTAAATACTCCTTCTGATCTCTCATATTATACTCAGTAGTTAAGAAGCTTTATTTGTGGAGCTTTTGTAACCACCTCATTTAACATTAGGTATATCTTTTAGTTTAATTAAAGCATTCCTCTTTTTCAGTAATAGTCCATTGTTTTCAGCTCACCCATTATGTATAATTGTTTTCTTTGATCCATTCAAACCTGGCTATTTTTCATGGCTAATTAAATCAACGCTTGACCACTGCATTTAATGCTTAACTCAGTTTCATTTCTAATCTTGCCTACCTGGGCTTCTGCACATAATATGCTTTGAAAAGATTGCTCACATTATTAAGTTACATACCGCCTACAACTTGTCCCTGTAAGTAGAGGCAAAGTGTATATTTCTGGAATTCCAGCAGAGGGCAGTCAAGCAAGAATAATCACTTTTGCAAAAGGAGAAATTGATGATGATGTTTCCTGATATTTTTTCAAATCAAATTAACATCAGAGTATGTGTGTGTGAGTATATATGTGTGTTGGGGGCTGACGGTGGGTGGGACAAATGTATCCTTGGCGAGCCAACTCATTTCTCACTTAACCTCTTCCTCAGCTGAATAAGAGCCACTGTGTGCACAAGATAAGAGACAAGATATTTTCAAAACACTCCTCGTATTAAAACCAAAGCCATAAATTCTGTTACTACAACTGACATTTTTATCACTCTACTTTGGCTTCTTTTACGTTTTATGGATTTTAAGGATAAGTTCACATCGTTGAGGAAAGTAACCAAATTTTGAAGAATATGACTTATCAAGAAATTATTGAAACACATTTTAATTAAAATAGCATAAACAAAAGTAGGGTGGATTTAGTTTTCACAAGAAAAAGAATTATAGGATATATTCTCTATGCCTCTTTTTTTTTTTTTTTTTTTTTTTTTATTTTTTATTTATTTATGATAGTCACACAGAGAGAGGGAGAGGCAGAGACACAGGCAGAGGGAGAAGCAGGCTCCATGCACCGGGAGCCTGACGTGGGATTCGATCCTGGGTCTCCAGGATCACGCCCTAGGTCAAAGGCAGGCGCCAAACCACTGCGCCACCCAGGGATCCCTCTATGCCTCTTTAGGATACAGGAGGCAGAGTTTCTCATTCACAAAATGTTTAGTTGTCACATGATTGACAACTCCATACCGTCCTTGGCCAAAGTGTTCTCGATTACTTACATCTATTCCTTTTCAAGGAAGGCTTCCTCTACCAACTAAAAGCATTGCACCAGGAATCACTGGCCAGGGAAATAGGAATTCATTTCCATTTATTCTTATATTCAGTGGTGTGCTGGTAAGTGGCTGACAACTACCTCTACGGGAGGAAAAAGTGCTAATTCATAGCTTTTGCCAATTTCTGTACTGTGAATACTCCCACCATGGTTGATTTTGAACGACTACCACGAATTCACTGAACATGGACCTGGGAAGAGGTGCACAGTATCAGTATGACACCATTAGATTATATTTCCAATCTATAGACACAGTAGCCATAAAAAACTTCAAGAGCAAAGAAAATAGTAAAATGTTGCAAAATAGGAAGTGATGAGTTTTGAGGATTTATTACCATTGTTTTTAATATAACTAATTTAATTGTAACTTTGTATAATTTAATGGCCATGTTTAACAACTAGCTCACAGGGATCCCTGGGTGGTGCAGAGGTTTGGCGCCTGTCTTTGGCCCAGGGTGCGATCCTGGAGACCCGGGATCGAATCCCACGTCGGGCTCCCGGTGCATGGAGCCTGCTTCTCCCTCTGCCTATGTCTCTGCCTCTCTCTCTCTCTGTGACTATCATAAATAAATAAAAATTTAAAAAAAAAGATATTAACAACTAGCTCACAAAATTACTGAAAATTCAACTCTTGGGACCTGGTATGAACCAGATTATCCTCTTTGATGATTATTTTTTCTCCCACTAGGCACATATTTTTGTATTTAATAATTTATATGACACACTCATGGTTTTTTTCCTGCCATATCTGTGGACATCTGTTATTATTTAACCAAAAAAAATCAACTCAACTTTTAAAATTTCAATAATCTTATTTAAAAAGAAAAATCTCACATCTACAAAGGAGAAATCATTATCATATTTTTATAAATTGGCATTAGCCCTATAAATAAATGATGAAAGCAAATGGGCCATAAATTATAATTAGATACTACTGTTTACCATAAGCTTTATATCTAAGGCATGTTTATCAAAAAATACTCTAGCGAGTTTTAACAAGGTGTTAAAAACATATTAGCACTCATTGAGACTTTATCCTTGACATAATCAAAAAAATTGAAGCTGAATTAATCTCACTATGCAATTCACTGTTGTTAATTTTCTTGTCTACATCCTTATGCTTAAAATCCTTTAGGGTGTACCCTAAAAATCATCTCACCTTCCACTAGGGGTGCATATTCCTTGTTCTTAATACCACAACCATTCTACCACTCATGTGGGCTTAACCCCGTACAATTTGCTTTCTCTAGATGTCAGGTCTATCAATTCTACTTCAAGTCAGTGTTCTTGTGTGAATTGGGGCAAATTACTTAATATTTGCCTAATCCAGGGTTTCCTGCTCAGTTATTATGAAGATTAAATGCACGTACCACATTAATTGCCTGGGGTGAAAGTAAGAGCTCCAAAAAATGCTAGCTATACTTGCTGCTTTGGGTGGAGTCATGACTATTAATACACTTAGCTATGTGGTTTCCTAGTACACAGCAAACTAAAAGCATTAAATTAGAAGCAGACACTACATGGGATTAGTACTCTTAGGGCAGAAAGAAACATTAATTAATGTCGACCATTCATGAGAAAACAAGCCGTACAAAACAAAATCATGGTCAGGTGTTTTCGAAGGAAGAGTAGTGACGAATTGTCCAATGCCAGAGCAAGGAACTGATATCTCTCGGTAGATTCTGAGAATGTCATTAAGCAACAATTGGGACTTGCAACCAGGACTCAGAATTAGCAAGAGAAATTTATAATATATTCAATTATCTGTTTATTTAGTAGGTTAGTATATAGCAATCCTGTAAATCTCTTTATTGACATGTTTAAACTCATTAAAGCTGGTTAATATATACACAATTTGATAATATTCCTTTGTAGGTAGGCCTAGAAAAAAACTGGAAAAATAATATGCCATAATCTTAATAGTTACTATTTCTGGATGTGGAATTATGGGTGATTTTTTTGTTGTTTTCTGTGACCAAAAAAAAAAAAAAAAAAAACATGTGTTTTGTGATCCATAAGAGAAAACAATGTATATTTTTTTAAAAATTCTTTTAGGGAAACAACCTCACTTCTTCAGAAACTTTGGCTAAAAATAGCATCTCCTTCCACTAATGTTACTGAGTCATTACTGTTAGATCTTCAATTGTTAGTAATTCAGATTCATATAAACATAAGGAGCAAATAATTTCTTTACTTTTCTCATGATGAACATTAACCTAAACTTCTTTTTTCTTTTTTTTTTTCTTTTTCTTTTTTTAGAGAGAGAGAGTGAGCACAAGCAGAGGGAGTAGTAGGCAGAGGGAGAGGGAGAAACAGGCTCCCCTCTAAGCAGGGAGCCCAATGTGGGGCTCAATCCCAGGACCCTGGGATCATGACCCGAGCTGAAAGTAGATGCTTAACTGACTGAGCCACCCAGGCACCCTGACTTAAACTTATTCTTAATTATTATGACAAATTTATTAAAGATTAGGGCAGTTTTTTGGGGTCATTCTTTGTTTGCTGAATACTTTTCTGTAGAGTTTTTCTTAGAGCATGTGAGGCATTGTAAAACAAATGTAGTAAGAAAACCTGAATTACATAACTCAAAAGATTATTGAAGGCACAAATAAAATCATGGCTCTGAATGTAATTTATAAACACTACCATAAAAACAATGTCAATGTTTATTAGTATTACCATATATTTAGTTCAGCTCTAAAACTCTCCAACTGTCATTTCTATATTTCTGAGAGTGTTGGCAATAGAAGACATTGTCAGATTAAGCTCCTGAGATAAGTGAGGTCTTAATAATATTTTCCCCAGCTTTAGCAATGTCCAGGAAAACCCAAATGCCATAGTTGAGTTAAAAAGCAAAAACCAAATAATATAAATCTTAGATACATATGATTTGAAGGATATTCATATTTCCTAACTGTGGTCTTTCACTTGTGTCTGATCTATCTCTCCATCCACTCATCTATCCATCCATCCACGCAGCCATCCATGAATCCGTTCATCCATCACAGGCTCATTGAGGAAGCTTCTTAAAGCTCTGACTCTCCCTAAACCAATGCATATTATACAAAAACTTACAAAACACATCAAATGGTTCCTGAACCATCTATACATTTGAAGAATCTCTTCTTTTTATCCCATAGCTTTCCATTTTCTATACATTATCTCCCCTCAGGGTATTTTAAGCACCAATAAAATGATATGATTCTATGGTTCTGTAATTGTAAGACTTTAAGATATTCTCTTGCTGGTTTGCAGGAATTTCACAACAATGTGCCCTGATGTAGTGTTTACCACTCTCCTTTCCCACTATTCCTCATGCTGGGCACCTGGTGAATAGTTTCAGTTTGCAGTATGTCTATCAGGTCTGGAAAATTATTCTTGTGCTATTTATTTATTTAATCATTTCTTGCCCTGTACTTTTCTCTCACCTCTATTTAAAGTTACTCTTTAAACAATCCTAAGAATTTTTTCTCACTTTTTTCTCTCATTTTTCCATTTCCCTCCTTTTTCTCTTCTACTTTTAGAAAATATTTCTGACTTCATCTTCTGATTTTAAAATTGATTTCCCTGCAAGTATTTTTCTTTTATTTCCTAAGAGCTTTCTTTTGATTTTTGGTTATTTAGTTTAATAAACAGTATCCTGATTTTGTTTTGTGGAAGCAATGTCATGTATATCTTTGAGGACCCTTTTTTTTCCTCTAATTTTTAAAAAAGATTTTATTTATTCTTATATGAGAGACACAGAGAGAGAGGCAGAGACACAGACAGAGGGAGAAGCAGGCTCCCTGTGGGGAGGGAGGATCCCAGGACCCGGGGATCACGCCCTGAGCAGAAGGCAGACATTCAACCACTGAGCCACCCACATGTCCCCTTTAATTTTTTAAAAAATTTATTCGTTTGAGAGAGAGAGAAAGCCAGAGCATGAGCAGGGAGAAGGAGAAGCAGATTCCCCGCTGAGCAGGGATCCCGACTTGGGGCTCGATTCCAGGACCCTGGGACACTGACCTGAGCCAAAGGGTAGATGCTTAACTGACTGAGCCAGCCAGGTGCCCCAGTCTTTGAGGACTCCTACTAGTTTTTCTTTTTACGTGTTTTATTCCCCTTGTTTTTATTCTCTGTATGTATCTTCTATCTGTATATAGTTTTATATATCCAGTTGGCTCTTTCCATTTATTCATTTCAGTATCTTTCTTCCTTTGAGGTTTTCCCCAATAGTTGGTGGTACTTAGTCCATTAGTATTTAATAATAAGCTATGAGAAACTGACTTGAAATTCAGCAGGGCTTGTTGACTGTTAGGCAAGGAGTGCCATGATCCCGAGCAGATCTCCAGTGTCAGTATGTACATATCTTTTCTTCCTAGCTGTTCAGCTGATCCAGAAAGGAATCCCAGGTTTGGGACGCCTGGGTGGCTCAGTGGTTGAGCATCTGCCTACTGCTCAGGGTGTGATCCCAGAGTGCTGGGATCAAGTCCCACATCAGGCTCCTTGCAGGGAGTCTGCTTCTCCCTCTGTCTATATATCTGCCTCTCTCTGTGTGTCTCTCATGAATAAATAAATAAAATCTAAAAAAAGAGAGAGAGAGAGAGAGAGAGAGAGAGAGAGAATCCCAAGGTCTCCTGCCTGAGGAGGAGATCTGGTTGTCGGCGTTCTTTGCATCAGTCAGAGGTAGGTGACTTATTTTTAAGTCTGAGATTTTATTTTCTTGTTTTTGGTCTCTGTCTTCAGTTATATTTACTGTATTCCAGTCCTTTATCATCTGTCTTGGTAAGACTTTGTGTTAGCTCAGGTTGTCCAAGGAGCAGAAGCCAAGGTGAGGTTGAAAGTCCAAGGATTTTTATGACGGAAAACACTTGTAGGAGAGAAAATGGAGGGAGGGTTTGGTAAGAAAGGGAAAGCTGTCAGACCAGGAGGCAAGGCTGACACCCAGTGAAGGAGAGGGAAAGAAGATTGAGCAGAAGCATTCTAGAAATGTAGACAGCCCGAAGAAATTTTGACAAGGCTGGTGGGAGAGACAAATTCAGAAGTTCTGTGTCTTTCTTCATGCTGAAGTCATTGGCTCAAAGCAGCCTGTGAGCAACACAGCCTCATGTACAGATGCTTTCCCAGTCCCACAGCGGGGATTCCTGGTTAGTTCCATTTCCTGAAGTTGGAGGTCTGAAGTTTAAGTTTTCATGGCCATTTCCACCTCGATTGTCTACATTCTTTCCTGAATGGTTGATGCTGCTATTTAACTGCTTCTGTTGATGAGTTTAATTCCATGACTATATTTTACTGTCTTTAAATTATTTCTAGCCTTTGACATTCTTCAGTTTCCAGTTTTATATTCATTTGATCTCATCTTTAAATTTTTTCAGGTCTATTTTTTTCTTGAATTTTGAGTGTAAAGCCACTATTTTCTTTTTCTTGTTAAATATTTATTTATTGCAAAGAGAAAGAGGTGTGTGTGTGTGTGTGTGTGTGTGTGACTGAAGGAGGGTTAGAGGGAGGGGGAGAAGAAGAGAATCTCAAGTAGACTCCCCAGTGGGCATGGAGCCTGTGCAGGTCTCCATCTCAGGACCATAAGATCCCGACTTGAGCCAAAATCAAGAGTCAGACTCTACTGTATCGATGCAGGTTTCTGTGCTTTGTCCTGCATAACTGACCACCCTGACCTGCACACGTGCACATGTGCAGACAAGCTAAAGAATGCTGTTTGTAAGATTTATGCAGCATGAGTGACCTCAGAAGCTTGGTTAGTTGACATTAGCTGACCTCCACATCAGAACTGGCCCTTCTAGTCTAGACGCCAACTGTAAGTTTTGCCTTGCACTGCCTCCAGCTCCAGTCTGGGGCTGCCCACATCTCCCCTCCAGAACAGAGTCCAGGAAGGGAGACAAGCACACCTAACCTAGGCTCCTTGAATATGTAAAGACATGATAACATAGGAATGCAGCCTGCTCCAAACCACACGTAGGCAAACAAATGTTTAATTTCAGATCCCATCATCTGCCCTATAAATACAGGCCTTATGGGGATGGTCAGCTGGAAGTCTCACCTGGGCAGAGTGGAAGATGCTCTGCCCAGGCCTCTCCACAGGGACTCTAGCCTGGCTGTCTCCATCAGGCTTCCCCAGCTAATGACATTGGATGATCTAAGTACATGATTTGATGTAATGCTGTCTCATTCTCCTTTACTGTTTACTATTGCCTTCATCTATGTGTAGATTTCCCTTTTCTTCTTTCTGTTTCTATTAGGTTTTTATAATATCAATGAAGTGGGTTTTTTTCCCCTTCAGATTAAGGCTGCCGTGAATCTTTTGTTTAGAACAGATACTTAACCGACTGAGCCACCCAAGCACCCCAGTAAAGCCAAAATTTTCTAAATTTGACTTCTGTCTTTTTCTAATCAAACTTTTATTTGCGTTTGTTGTAGATTCAACCACAGGCATAAAACACGATACAGAGCAGTGTATCCTTAACTCAGGTCCCTCTGATGGTAACATCTCATAAAACCATAGTACAATATCACACTCAGGATATTTATACTAATATAGTCAAGATATAAAATATTTCCATCATCATAAGGACCCTCCATTTAGCCCTCGTACAGCCAGCCACACTTACCTGTCTTACTCCCACTGCCTCTCTAACCCTGGCAACTTTACTCTGTTCTCCATTTCTATAATATCATTTGCAGAACGCTGTATAAATGGAGTTATACAGTATATAACCTTTTCAAATTAATCTTGTATCACTTAGAACGTATTTCTGAAGATTCATTAAGGTTGTTCCTTTTTGAGTTGTATTCCAGTATAGATGTACCACTGTTCACGTAATCAGTCACCCCTTGAAGGACATTCAATTTGGAGTTATAATAAATAAAGCTGCTATAAACAGTCATCTACAGGATTTGTATAAACAACAGTTTTCACTTCTCTCTGATAAATGGCCAAGAATGTTATTACTGGATCTTAGTTTAGGGGTATATTCAGCTATTAAGGAAACTACAAAACTGTTTCAGAGTGACTATACCAATTTCCATTCCCACAAGCAATGCATGGCTGATCCTGTCTTCCTGATCTTCTACTATAATCTGTCATTATTTTTTATTTTAATCATTCTGAGAGGTGTATAGTGTCATGATACCTCACTGTGGATTGGTATTTCCCTAATTACTAATGAACACCTTTTCCTGTGATCATTTGCCATCTGTATGTCCCCATCAGCGAAATGTCTGTTCATACCTTTTGCACATTTTTTATCAGATTGTTTATTTAATGCTGAGTTCCTTTTCTTTCCATATTCTAGATGCTAGCACTTTATCAGAGATGTGATGCAAATATTTTCATGTAGCCAGTAGCTTAACTTTTCATTCTTTCATGGAGTCTTTCACAAAGAAAAGTTGGTGTTTTGATGATTAATTTTTCCCTTTATGGATTTTGCTTTTGGTATCAAGGCTAAGAATTCTTTGTCCAAAGGTTTGTTTTACTTTAAAGTTCATGATCTATTTTAAGATAATTTTAGTATAAGGTGTAAAACTTAAATAGGGTTCTTTGTTTTAAAACTGTGGATAGCTGACTGCTCTAGTACCATTGGTTGAAAAGATTATATTTCTTCCATTGAATTGGTTTTGCACATTTTTCAGAAATCAGTTGAATATCTTTGTGTGAGTCTATTTCTCAGTTGTTCATCTTGTTCCATTAACCTATGTATCTCTTTCTTCACTGAAACCACACAGTTTTTATATCTGTGGCTAAATAATACATCTTGGATTGGGATGAACTCATTCTTTTTCAAAACCGTTCTATTCTTTTTAAATTTTGAAAATAATTTTAAAGTACTTTTGTCTGTATCTACGAAGTTGTGTTTATAGTATAGTTTTTAAAATCACTTCCTGTCCATACATTTAGAATCACATCAGTGTTAAGATATTTGCTCAACTGTTAAGCACATTTCAAAAACTTAAGATGGAAAATCAATTATATTTACCCATATTTTTCCTTGCCACATTCTTCTTTCCTGGACTTCCAGGTAGCTTCTTTTATTTATTTATTTATCTATTCAGGGGCTTCCCTTTATCCACCTGTGGTTAGTCTTCTGGGGACAAATTCTCTTAAGTTTCCTTTACCTGAGAATATCTTGATTTCCTCTTCATCCCTATGGGATATTTTTGATAGTTATAGAACTCTACGTGGACAATTCTTTCAGTACTTGAAAAATGTGCCACTTATTCTGGCATGTATGGTTTATCCTGAGAAATCTTCTGTCATTTGAATTGTAGTCCCTCTATAGAGCAGGTATCATTTCTCTCACTGCTTTCAAGAGTTTTTTTTTTTTTTTTCTTCTTCTTCTTCTTTAGCTTTCAGAGGTTTGGCTATGATGTTTCTTGGCCTACACTTCTTTGGGTTTCTTGTTTGGGGTTCCCTCAGCTTCTTGAACCTGTAGATGCATAACCTCACAAACCAGGAAGCTGGGTCATTGTTTCTTTGACCATTTTTCATCCCTGTCAATTTTTTCTCTCTGTCCAGTACTCCAAAGACATGAACATTCGATTTTTTGTCATGGTCCCAAAGATCCTTAAAGTACTGTTATTTTTTTTTCTTTTTTGTCTTTTCTCTCTGTTGTTTAGATGAAATTATTTCTATCATCCTCTAATCCAGCTGAAGAACCTTGTTACAGCCTGGTAAGTGAGGAAGTCTAGACTCCATTTTGAGCCTTTGCTGGCAGGAGGGGGAGATGGACTCATTGTTTTTCTGCATTGTGTTGCTAGAACAAAACGGCTATTGTCTAAAATATTTTGCCTTGCTAGGTTTTCCTTTCTGGTCAGTTGGTTACAGAGAGCAGACTTTTGTTAGGATGTGTGTGGATGTGTATGTGTGCTTTTGTATGTATGTGTGTTTGTGTGTATGTGCTTGTGCGAGTGTATGTGTTTATGTGTTTGAGTGTGTCTTTACCTATTAGCATTTCTCAGAGGCTAGCATCTTCACCTTCAACTCTATGATATAGGAAATACAAAGAGAACCCAGGAACTCATCCCCGTGTTGTTCTCAGCTCCCTCGATCTTTAGCCAGTCTTCCCTCTGTTTTCCCCCACTTTTCTCAGGCTTTTAAAAAAGGATAGTTCTAGGAGGTTTAGTCGCACTTAGCAGAAGGAATAAGGCAAAGTGCATCTATTCCATCTTCCTGGAAACAGAGGCATTTCTGTTGATTTTAAAACATTTTTGAAATGTATCATTATTCTCTGCCTCAAATACCATGTTCTCCACGTTTTCTGCTACAGAACCTTGCAAAAAGCCCATATATTTTTTCTTCTGATTATTTATCATTAAAGAAGATAAGTTCTAGCCTAGTATTTGTTCATAAAATTTAGGGTTTCTTTTTCATCCTCTATATGCCAACTTAGAAACTTATTCTTAGAATCTTTCTCTTGGTCTTTGAATTAGAGGAATGATTGATGTTAACTCCCCTTGCCATTTTCCCATTTTTCCCACTTTTATGTTGGGAATATATTTTTATTCCTGAAATTCACATCCATCCTCAGGGTATGATTTTACATGCTGTCCTAATTAAAAAGGATATCATAAATTATTCACAAACCTGAAATAGGATATATTTTAGGTATTACACTATGAGCACTATGACAACACTACTCAAGCTCTTTTATTGACCTTCAATACATCAAAGTAATTTCAACTTTAGGGGCTTTCTTGACTCTACCCTCTGCCTAAACTACTCTTTATCTACATCTTTGCAAGACTGGATCTTTCTGATCATTCAGGTCTCTAATCACTGTCACCTCCTTAAAATACCATTCCTAACTGCCTCCTAACATTCTAAATTAGCCCACCCATCGCATAGTATTCCTGATTTCATTATCTTACATTATTTTCTTCATAGCATGTCTCAATATTTGCAAATACTTTAATTTATTTACATATTTTACATTTATTTTCTACCTCCTCTCTTGAACAAAAGTTTAATGAGGAAGGCTCTTTGAATTTGAATGAACAAATGAATGAATAGCTGGTATGACACATTATAAAACAATTTTATATTTATAATTAGTTTTGAAACTTTGAGTTTGAACGAAGAAATGGTGGAAAATGTTGCATATGGGATTGTCTTTCATAAATAGTTCTTAGCTCATTGTGTCATAATAGACTAATGATATTTCCCATATGATAACCTACTTACATACATATTAAGAAATAAACCCAGATCTTAGAAAACAATAGCACTGAAAAGAAGAAAGAAAGAAAGAAAGAAAGAAAGAAAGAAAGAAAGAAAGAAAGAAAAGAAAAGAAGAAAAGAAAAAAAGAAAAGAAAAGAAAGAAAAGAAAGAAAAGAAAAGAAAAGAAAAGAAAAGAAAAGAAAAGAAAGAAAAGAAAAGAAAAGAAAAAAAGAAAAGAATCCCTGTATAGTTTTGGCAGCAAATTCTGAGGTAGAATATTTTACATATTTTGTTCAAAATAGAAAAGCTAAAAAGATAATTGTTCTTTAGAATTTCAATATCCCTCCATGGAAGAAAGTGTTCATTATTTTTAGTAAAAAAAAAAAGTCCTACAGAATCTTTGGGAGTCAAAAAAATTAAGTAAACAGAACTATATTTTGGAATAATAACTTTGGGGGAACAAATTCAGTATTCCAGAGATGTTAACTACCCAGAGGATCCCTCTCTGGCTTAAAATAGATCATTTTCTTTAAGTGCTTCTGGTATTTCTTATGGAATTTGGACCACAGTATATCACCAACACTAGTGTTCAAGTTTAAGTATCCAAAGGGAAGAAGTTTAGGAAAGAAAATTTCCTACTACTTTAATCAATGTGTCTATAGACTTTTTACTAGAGGAGCGCTGTGCAACAATCATATTCATAGAAATATGTTTTGCACTGACATTTGTTCTTAATATCTTTTCAATATCTTTTCCTTTTATTATTTGTTGGGGTGCACAAGCTAGAGGAGGATGCGTTTGCTAAGACAATTACCCATTATTGCTGAGTAGCTCTAGAGGTCTCCTGAGTAAACTCATGCATAATTTGTGCATAAAATACTGTCTGCAGTACTTTACCTACCCCTGCCTGGGGGAGGAAACATTCAAGGCTTCTTGCCCATAATGTTTTTTTCTATATTAAATGATCTCTTCTTCCACCCCTGCCTCCATTCCCATTTCCATATGGCCAAATCCAAACTGTCTTTCAAATTCAAGTGCTTTAATGACCCACATAAAAATGATTTTGCCTCTCTCAATCTCCTTTCATACTTTATCAATATTCTTCTTATTACAGGCAGTTGTAATATGAGGAAAAATATTTATAAACACCTTTTATTCCGTTAGATTGTAACTGACATGAGGTTAGCAACTAATAGGTAAGAGGTTGCCACCCTCTTCACACTCTTTCCTCTAACTGGTCCTCACTTTCTGAAAAGTTCTCCCATCCCACCACCCCATCTCTCAGGGACAGGTTTCTGAGGAAGCAAATATACCCCAGCAACCTGGCTCACCTATTGAGACACAGTTCCTTGGGAAGCAACATTGGCCTGGAGTGGGTTTGTGACCTCACGGAGACTGAGAAGAAGGAGTAGGAGTTTGCTTGTAATGGGTATACATTAATTTCATTGCAAGATCTACTTGTGCACCTCTCCATCCTTGAGTTCTCTGCTCCAGGCACACTGGCAACACCTGCTGCATGTTCCACCTTGAGACCTTTACCCAGATCATTTCTTCTGCCCATAACACTGTTCCCCCAGATACCTGTGTGGCCAAATCTCACACCTCTTCCAGTCTTTCTGCAAATATTATCCTATCCATGAGGCCTATTCTGACATCCTGTCTAAAGTTGCAACCTCTCTGCTGTATTTGCAGCCCACATAGTCTCCCTTTGGCACTTAACACTTTGTACATTTTCCTTATTTCTGATGTTTATTGTTTATTGTCTATGTCTATACACGAGGGTATAAGCTCAAAGAGGGCAGGTGTTTTGTCCCTTCTTCATTGCTGTCTATATTCAAGCAGTTAAAACAGGGCTTGGTGGGCGGGGGGCAGGGGGGAACAGTGCAGGGGTGGTACAGCCAGTTAAGTATCTAACTCTTCATTTCAGCTCAGGTCATGATCTCATGGTCCTGCAATTGAGCCCCGAGTTTGGCTCCACTCTGTGTGGAGTCTGCTCGAGATTCTTTCTCTCCCTCTCTCCAGGAGGCCTCTCCCCTTGCTCACACACACACACACACACACACTCTCTCTCTCTCTCTCAAACAAATAAATCTTAAACAACAACAACAACAACAACAACAACAAAAAAGGATTGGAATGATGAGCATTCCATAAATATTTGTTGGATGTATAAATGAGCACTGTTTTTTATTATGTGAACAAGAGAGCAGAAAAGGAAGGTCTGAAGCTAAAGATAAGCATAAAATGTTTATACAGGAAAGTCAAAGATGACAGGCAGAGGAGGAGAACTTGCTGTATTATTCAGTGCCATAGATCATGCCTCCACAGGCTTCCTGAGGCCCTTTTTCACTCTCACTCTTATGGCATAAGACACTCCTATCAAGTAAAGTTCTTCTATTGAAGCCTGTCCCCGCAAATGACTAAGGCTTGACCTAGGAGTCTAATTCAATTAAGAAGGCAAAATCAAGTTCATTTGTTTCTATCATTTAACCACTCTCTCTTGATTTGTCACCATGCCTTGCACACAATGCACACATTTATGCTAAATGAATAAATACAACTTGGCCTAAATGAATCCTAACTTGCTAAGCTATTTGTTCCACAGTAAGGAATTCTTATATTGCTACTGCTTACAGTTAGAAATTCAGACTGATGATGCATTTACTTGCCCACATTATCTTAGTCTGGTTTGCTATTAAATTAATTTCTGTACATTTCAGGTCAGTGTTTGTGGATCTTATTTTAGCATGTTGCAATCCACCTAATGGCTCAATTCATGCTTTGGGTGGTGATATCCATTCCTCTTCTGCTTAGATCTGTAATCAATATACTATCAGTGTGTAATCAGCATGTCTTTGTGTAATGGGTATACATTAATTTCATTGCAAGATCTACTTGTGCATTCCTGCAGGAGTCAACAACTCGAAGCTAAAGCATAACACATCAGAGATTATTACTTTGCCCTTGAAAAAGGGATGTTCTACAACTGGACTATAGGCATACAAATACTAACGGCACATTTATAATGTTCAATTTTGTTCTTAAAAACAAAACTGTAATGCATCTTTTGTAAGAATTTTAGAATTAAAATTATATTATAAAAAGATAGCTGTTTGTCCGTCAAGGGGCAGAATTTGGAATATTCGACCAACTCGGGAAGACTGATGACAGGTTTCTTTAATTTTCATCTCCTCTTAAGAAATTTCTGTTTAAGAAATATTTCTTAAATAAATATATGTAAATATATGACAACTTTTTCCTCTTGCAATGTACCTAGTACCTAGTACAAAGTTTAAATGTAGTTGTGCTGAATTTTTTAACAAAAAGGACTTCAGAGGAAACACAAGAAAGAATTCAAAAAAGATCTTTTGTATTTTTAATTATATTCTCAGACTTCTTAATTTTCTGATTTTAAAAAGTCATGAAAGGAAGAAACAAAACAGTCTTTATTCATGGATGACATAATTGTCTATATAGAAAATTCCAAAGATTTTACCAGAAAACTTCTTGAATGAATAAATAAGCATAGCAAAGTCATCGAGTACAAAGTAAATTGCTTTCCTAGATAAAAGCAATGGCTTTTAAATAATTGGAATTAGAAATTATAAAAATAAAATAATATATTTATAACAGACATTTGTAATAGCACCCAAAATTAAAATGATGAGATATAAATCTAATATGTACAAGCTTTCCGTATGTGGACAATGACAATGAAAGAAATCAGATATCTGTGAGATTTCTCTTCATGTCTTTTGCCCATTTCATGATTGGATTGTTTGTTTCTTTGGCGTTGAGTTTAATAAGTTCTTTATAGATCTTGGAAACTAGCCCTTTATCTGATATGTCATTGGCAAATATCTTCTCCCATTCTGTAGGTTGACATAGACATGAGAAACATGCACATGAGAAAATGCTCTGCATCACTTCCCATCAGGGAAATACAAACCAAAACCACAATGAGATACCACCTCACACCAGTGAGAATGGGGCAAATTAACAAGGCAGGAAACCACAAATGTTGGAGAGGATGCAGAGAAAAGGGAACCCTCTTACACTGTTGGTGGGAATGTGAACTGGTGCAGCCACTCTGGAACACTGTGTGGAGGTTCCTCAAAGAGTTAAAAATAGACCTGCCCTACGACCCAGCAATTGCACTGTTGGGGATTTACCCCAAAGATACAGATGCAATGAAACGCCGGGACACCTGCACCCCGATGTTTATAGCAGCAATGGCCACAATAGCCAAACTGTGGAAGGAGCCTCGGTGTCCATCGAAAGATGAATGGATAAAGAAGATGTGGTTTATATATACAATGGAATATTACTCAGCTATTAGAAATGACAAATACCCACCATTTTCTTCAATGTGGATGGAACTGGAGGGTATTATGCTGAGTGAAGTAAGTCAGTCAGAGAAGGACAAACATTATATGTTCTCATTCATGTGGGGAATATAAATAATAGTGAAAGGTAATATAAGGGAAGGGAGAAGAAATGTGTGGGAAATATCAGAAAGGGAGACAGAACGTAAAGACTGCTAACTCTGGGAAACGAACTAGGGGTGGTAGAAGGGGAGGAGGGCGGGGGGTGGGAGTGATTGGGTGACAGGCACTGGGGGTTATTCTGTATGTTGGTAAATTGAACACCAATAAAAAATAAATTTAAAAAAAAATCACAGAGGAAAAAAAAAGAAATCAGATATCTAAATAAATAAAAAGATGTTCCATGTTCATTGATTAGAAGACTCAATATCAATTCTTCCAAATTTGATCTTCACATTCAACATAATTCCAATTAAAATTATAGCAAGATATTTTGTATTTATTTATACAAAATCTAAAGTTTATGTAGAAAGGTGAAAGACCTAGAATAGCCAGTACAATATTGAAGAAGAACAAATTTGTAGGACTCACACAATCCGATTTCAAGAGTTAGTATGAAACTACAATATTCAAGAAATGGTGGTATTGGTGCAAGAACAGACACATAGATTAATGGACAGGAATAGAGAATCCATAAATAGACTCACACAGATACAGTCTTTGATATTTAACAAAGTTGCAAAGGCTATTCAATGGAGAAAGAATGGTTCTCTCAGCATTGGAACATCCATATGCAAATAAATAAATCTAGATAGAGATCTTAATCAAAATTAACTCAAAATGTATCAAACACCTTAGTGTAAAATACAAAACTATAAAACTTCCAGGAGAAAACATAGGGGAAAATTTGTGTGGTCTTGGATTTGATGATGAGTTTTTATATATACCACTATCAGCAAAAACAAACAAAAAATCAACTATTTTAAAACAAACAAAAGATCTAAAATAATACCTTATCATAGAAGATATCCAGATGGAAAACAGTCATCTGAAAATATGCACAACAACATTTTTTTAAATAACTAAGATGCAAATTCAAACAATGATAAGAAATCTCACACCTATTAGAATGGCTAAAATAAAAAAAAAAAAAAGAACACTCTAACAATTGTTGAGGAGTACACAAAGCAACAGGAAGTTTTCTTAATTGCTGGTAAAAATACTAAATGGTACAACCACTCTCAACATCATTTTGGCTTTTTTTTTCTTTTTGAAGCTAAGGATGGTTTTATCATATGATCTACTAATTGTCCTCCTTGCTATTTATCTAATTGATTGGAAACCCATGTCCCCATGAACTTGCACAACCTTGCAGTATTTATAGAAGCTTCATTCATAATCACCAAAACCAAATGGCCCTCAATTGGTGAATAATCAAGCTGTGGTACATCCATAGAGTAGAATAATATTCTGTGCTAAAAAGGAATGAGCTATCAAACCATGCAGAGCTGTGGATCAATATTACATGCTACTGCTGAGAAAAAGAAGTCAGTCTTACACACTATATGATTCCAGTTATATGACATTAAGGAATAGGCAAACTAATGCAGATGGTGAAGGCCAGGGTTTCTGAAGAGGATGGAAGGGGACATATGCACTGAACTACACTGGATAATGTTGTTTCCTAAGGGAACATGGGTTATCACTTCTGGGACCACCATGCATGTATACCTTAAATGAACAATTAAATAAATGGATGACAGATGTTGGGAGGCATATTTCTCACTGTTGAAGTAGGAGATTACAGATGAGAAAGAGGAGAAAGTTAGTATGAACCATGTGAAAATGGATTAGAGGTGGAGACATTAGAATGAACTCAAGTTTAATTTAATATAGATATAGGATCTTACATGTAGGAATGTTTATAGATATAGGTATATAGAGGTGTTAGTATACATACATCTATTTCCTTGCTCTGTCTGCAAGGAAGGCCTAGAAGCAGAAACATCATGGTAACAAGCATACTTAGCACCTAGATCTTGGTGCTAGTAAAAAGAACCAGAGATTATCAGAGAAATGCCCTACTCTAAGGTTGGGGTAGCATATATGGTGGGTGACCTTGGATAATCTTGGAGTGCCAGAAACTAAGGAAGTGCTCAAAATTACCCACAATGATGTAGGTATGTTTAAGGAACACAAGAGCCAGTTGGGAAAGATCCTGATGGCCAAAGATGGGACAAAATAAAGCAGTATTGGCTTATAATCTAAAGTACAAAATAAATGTCCATGGGTCCAAAGAAATAAGTAGGGTAAAAGAGAAATCCCATGTGTAGAAGAATTTCAAATAGGGGTGCCTGGGTGGCTCAGTCAAGTGTCTGCCTTCAGTTCAGTATCATGATCTCAGGGTTTTGGGATCCAGCCCTGCATCAGGCTCCCTGCTCAGTGGGGAGTCTGCTTGTCCCTCTCTCTGCCCGTCCCCCAATTCATGCAGATGCACATGTGCTCTCTCTCTAATAAATAAATAAAATCTTAAAAAAAAAAAAGAATTTCAAATAATTTTGTAGGTACCCACCCTTCAGGAGGTGGAGCATAACTCCCCATGCCTTAAGTGGAAAGGTGGGGGTAGCCTGACATAATGAAATCAACAGTGAAAACTTGACAAACATTAGCTCATTTGAGATTAGTATCAATGGTGATAAGCCAAATTGGGAGTGTATACCCTTGATCTGACATGAGGAGAAACACACTTAACCCTCTGTGGTCTTCCTCCCTAAACCCATAACTTCAGTGTATTCATGAAAAAGACACCAGAGAACTCCAGTTGAGGGACACTCTACAGTATACCTAAGCAGTGCTCCTTAAACTTTTAAAGTCATCAAAAACAAAGACTTTGAGAAACAGTCACAGCCAAGAAGAGCCTAAGAAGACACAACTACTAAATGGAATATGCTTCCATGGATGGGATTCTGGAACATAAAAAGAACATGGGATACAAACTAAGAAATTTGAATAAAGTATGAACTTCAGTTAATAATAATGTACCGATACTGGTTTGTGAATTATGACAAAGAGACCATACTAACATAAGGTACTAATTAAAAATGAAACTCAGTGTGGGATATTTGGGGACTCTATATTATCTTCCCATTTTTTCTGTAAACTTAACAGTATTCTAAAATGAAAGCTTATTTTTAAAAAGTAATGAGGAGTTGGCTTCAAGGACAAATTGTCTTCCCTAAAAGGGTAGCATCTTCAGTTCCATCTTGCTTGGCCCTTGTAACTCTTCAGAGCATTTTACACCCACTGCTAATTTTCAGTGCCTACTACTTAAATTTGTCAAGTGCTGAATAGTTTGAATTATAATGTAACAGGAATCAGCTACCTCTTCACTCTCAACTGCCACAATTTGCAAACATTGACCAAGGATGGAAGGAAAAGGAGAAAATTTGACAATGAAAGAGCCATGAAAAGAAAAGACACATGAGCACATTTATGTTGGAAGTGCCAAGGTCACCAATACTGACCTCGTGCAATGCTAACTGGCCCTCAGCCACTGGTTGTCTATCTCAAAGATGATGTTTCTGGAAATTAAGGGTATACCCGAACTCTCTGCTACATTCTTCAGCAAAACTCATAAAGGACCACAGGACACTTGGGATTCCTTTGGAAAATGTAGCTTACAGTTATCCATTAATCAATCAATTTAGTGAAAGAGAAGTGGCATTCGGTTCTTCGGAAGTTAATGAGACACGAAGATGAATACTTTGGAAAGAGGATAGTGTAAAGCCAACTATGCCACTGTGCACCATCGATATATTTCAACTCAAAATTGCCATCAATTATTCACGAATTCTAAGCCAGCTAAGCAGTTATGCTAAGATATAGATACTTTAAAAATTTTCCACTGATTAACAAGCAGTGTCAAATATGACAGCAGGTGTTTACTGCAGCTACTGAAGATATGAGTTTGAAGTGAGTCACCTAAAGTTTCTTATTATAGACACCATGTGATCTTCTCCCCAGTTTTCGCAAAGAAAAAAAAAGTGCTTTCTGTCATCACCATTTATGCCTGAAAAAAATTGACCCCAAACACACAATGGTAATAGTAGTTTATAACCAGAAACGATATAAACAGAATAAGTATTTCTATTAAAGGCTTTATTCTAGAATACAGTTTGTTACTATTGTTCTAAAAGTGTTTCTTTTCCTTGTAACAATCCAAAAGGAAGTCTGTTTTGGGACTCAGAACAAGAACAGTTTTACAGCAAGGCTCAGATGCCCACAGATACAAATGTTTGCTTTGGATTTGACATGTTCATTGATTCACAGGGATACTTATTAACAGGCTTTATATATTGCTGATATATTATAAATACGGTTGCATGTATCTAATATCAATAAAGCAACATTTTTTAAGTTTCTTCTTATTGGAGTGCTTGTCACATTTTGGACATTGTGTCTTTGTAAGGAAACATCATGACTCCATGGCTCCATTAAAAGCAAAGGTCTTTCCATCCTTCTGCTCTGACATCCTTACTTCCTGATTTCTGTCTTCACATGGACACTAAATGGCCACCATGCCTCCATATTCATGTTCTTGATAGGAAAGAAGAAAGAGTCAAGGGGGGAAAGGCTTTTGCCTCTTGAGGCTTTATCTTCTTATGGAGGAAAAAAAAAAAAAACATTCTTTGGCAAGCTTAACTCTTCCATCTTATAAAATCACAACACAGTCACATATCAACTCTTCTACCCATCATAGGTCAAGGGGAATGAGATTCTTTTATCGTGATTTGTTATGACCAATCAGATCCATCCTCTGGACTGAGGATGAAGGTAGAAACCTATCTTTCTTGAGATTAAGCAGTATTATTCTCTCCACAAAAAATAATCAGGCTTCTGATCAGTGGAAATGAGGATGGTACTTATGGCCTGTTAAGCAGGCAAAAACAAAACAAAAAAACCCCAAAACAACAGAACAGTTCTAGATGCTAGTGGGGGAGAAGTGGTTGCATTCTGTGTAAGTCCTTTTCGCTTTATCATAGTCTCTTACAGGCTAATTATGGAATCATAGCAGGGCCATGCTGAGAAAAGGGAGTGACCTGAATGCTTCTCTTCTTCCCTCATACTGCATCAAGCAAGTATATCCCAAAGCACCAGAAAGAGGTCTAACATAAAGGATATAATGACAACAATGCCAAGAAGAGGAAAAAGGAGAAGGAGGAAGGGAGGAGGAGGAAGAGATTAGGAAGAGGAGGGAAGAGAGGGAGGAAGAGAAGGAGAAGAAGAAGAAAAGGAGAGGAAGAGGAGGAGCAACTCACATACATACAATACTTTGCAGATGTACATTTTAATTTCACAGCCACCCTGAAAGGGAGATGTGTCAGCATCATACACGTCTAACAGAAGAGGGGAAAAACCCAGAGAGATTTACTGACTTGCTCAAGATCACTGTGGCGGGGGTCTCCAGACCACCCTCAGTTCAGTGATTTGCTAGGACTACCAGGACTCAGTAGTTCATCATACTCATGGCTGATTTTTACAGTGATGGGACACAGAGCAAAAGCATCAAAGGAAAAGACACATGGGAAATGTGGAGGAAACCAGGTGCAAGCTTCCAAGAGTTCTCTCCCAGTGCTATCATACGGTATATGTTTAATTTTCCCTGGGAGCTGTGACAACACATGCGACACATTGTCTTCCGGGAAAGGTCAGGAGAGATTCAGCACCCAGGGTCTTCAGTGGGGCAGGTTATGTAGCCATCCTTCGCCTGGCATATACCGAGACACCAGAGTCCCTGAAGGAAAGCAGGTGTTTAGCATAAACCACATTGTTTATACAAACACTCTCGGCACAGCCAGCCACTCTTATCATTTAGGGTGGTGGGAACCCTTCTGAAATCCAAGTTCCAATAGGCCAGCCAAAGGCAACATTTCAAGCCAGACTTTCAAAGGGCAGTGGTCCCAGGCCTGCTATGAACTATGCTATGCACGATTGTGCATATCTAGAAGATATTAAAACTTGGACTCAAACCTGAACCTTCTAATTCCATATCCCATCACCCCCCATTTTTTCTTTTTAAGTATAATAAAGGGAATTCATAACATGAAAAAAGAATAGATATAAAGATATCTGCGTCTAAGTATTGCTATGAGAAATAGGGGGTCACACATTTCATATATCTTGCCCAAGATTTAAAAAAAGCAGCCTAAAAAAAAAAAAAAAAAAAAAAAAAGCAGCCTTCGTGGGGGAGTTCCAGCATCAGGATTCTAGCACAGGCTTGTCCAAATGTGGAAGTTAAATTTTCCCCCATTGAAACACACTGCTTTATAAAGTTGATCGTAGAATAAATGTATTTGAAATGTATTATACATTTTGATCTCCTGAGCCATATCCCATAGTAATAAAAACACCTGATTGTAATCTTTACGTATTGGGAAGTATACAATCAAAAGAGTTTAATACCTTAGCAATAATTTTTGGTATCTACAGATTAATACATTTCAAAGGAAGTAGAGAAATAAAATGGAATTGAGTTTTAAATAGAAACAAAGAGATTAATTTGAAGCTACAGTACACCATGTGACCTGTGGAGAAAAAAATACAAAAACTAAAGTAATTACTGATTAAAAGATAACATGACAAATGTTACTGTTTTGAACTTTATTTTTGTAAATTTTCATTGAGTACATGACTAGTGAAATTCCATTTAAAGAATCATATTTTTAAGTCAGTTTATGAAATGCACAATCATTATTTAAGTTAGTATTCAAGCCATATCCCAGCAGGAATAGAGGCACCTTCAAATATCCGCTATAGCATATGGTTATGCCAAGGAATGACAAAATCTCCCTAAATAAAGCTTGCAAAATGTCTATCATCATTGCAAGAAATTATAATAAAGTTTGGACATGCAAGATGTTGAGCATTTATTTATTCATATTCTTTGCTTGCTGCTTTTTCCTCGGGGAAAACTAACAGCTGAAATGTAGCCATAATGCAGAATATACAATAGGGAAAACAAGCACTTAAGGGGGTAACTGTATTCCAACTTCACTGGCCCACTCCTAGGCAGGAAGCTATGGTTCTAAGAGGAGCTGGTGCTCTCTTTGTGGTTCTAAATCCTGGAACGCCAGAGCAATTATTCTTAAATTAAATACCTAAGAGCATGAGATATAAAATTCCCTATTAAGTTTAGATATTATTATTAAGTCATTCTAATTTTCTGCTACATGAGGAAGAATATTTGATTTGCTGGTGGTGGTCTGGGAATAGTTAGCAATAGATAAACTATTATCTCTCAGTAGGAATTCCACTCTCCAATGAACTCTCTCTCTGTCCCTCTCTCTGCCCCCCCACCCCCACAGAGAACAGCAAGAACAACAAAAGTCCATTATGCTTAACTCCTATAACAGAACATTCCAAAGAAAAGATGATGCTTCTCTCTAAGGAAAGGATCCATGACGTATTGCACAAAATAAAACGTTGCCAGTAAACTCAACTACTGGGTTTTACCCTGTCCCAACTCAGGCATCATACTGCTATGGTTTATTTTGTTGGTTTCCTGAAGCTTGACTTTACCTGACTCCCACAGGTTTCTCCCACAAACCTCCAAGATTGACAGATATGTCTTTGTGTGGGAAAAGAAAACTCTGCGTTGAATGGAAAACTCAAGAAAGGAAGTAAATGCTTGGATAACTTTAGAGGTACCCACTGCCACCCTGATTATTCTCATCTTACAACTGCCAGTGTAGAGATCTGGTGAACAGTCAGTTATCAAAGAAAGTATAACGAAATTGTAGAAAGTCATCAAACTGCTCCTTGCCTTCAAAAACTCAGCTCTACTTGCTTTTTTCCTTTTATATAACTTATCAGGCAGTTATTAGATATGCAAAGAAACTGATCATAATTTTCAAGGTAAAGCCACAATATATACACCTGAACCGAACTGCAAGATGGGGAGATGTCCAAGTTCACATATTTTCTGGATGCTGAGAGTTATTTTGTACAGTGGTTTTTTTTTGAAGGTTTATTTATTTATTTTAGAGAGAGAGAGAGTGGGGAGAGGGGTAGAGGGAGAAAAAGAATCTCAAGCAGACTCCCTGCTGAGCACGGAGCCTGACCTGCATCTCGATTCCATTACCCTGAGATCATGACCTGAGCTGAAACCAAGAGTCGGACTTTCAACCAATGGAGCCATCCAGGTGCCCCTGTACAGTGCTTCCTTTAAATATAAAAGATCTTGATTGGAGTTCTGTTCATTTAAACTTGAGACTCCCTTCCGAGTAAGAACTTTCAGTCTTGCTGGTGAAACCAATTCCTAGCTTTAGAAGAATGCCTAGACCATGTTACTGCCTAACCATTGAATTCTTCTTTTGTTGTTGCTTTTCAAGATGGAGCTCCCTGTTTTGGTACAACTATGATAACATAGTGGAACTTTGAGACATATAGCATATTTGAGGCTTATATTATATTTCAAATCTATCATTTGAGAAGTTTGAAGAGTGTGATCCCTATTTTGAAGGAATCCAGATAAGCCTCTTTCCCCTTTGCTGATGACATGATAATACTGTTTTCTTGTTGACAAAGTGAATTTAACTTCTGCATTTCAGAAGCAGCGTATTGACTGAAAATTACCCAGATAGAAATGGACACAAGTTCAAGATACCTACAGTATGCCAGTGATGATGCTAGCACTGGACAGACACATGGTGGCTAGATAAATAGGCTGTCTTTATTTCAGAGCAGCTACTTCCATTATTTAACCTCAGAATGGTCCATTCTAGTTGAGCCCTTTCTTAGAAATACTGTGTGTGGTATCAACAACAACAAAAACACCTAGATAACATTTTGATGAAAATCTTAACAGCAATAATCATGTGCTGGTCAAAGGGACAAAAGCTGGGTATATTGTTCTGCTTCACAATGTTTGGAAATTTGAGGAATCCAGGAGCTAGTGACTGTGTTGTATCAACATGTACCAAGCATACTTATGTTTATAATATTGTGAGAGAAACAAAACACCAAAGCATCTACACTTCAACCTCAAGGAATTTGCAATCTAGTTGAAGATGAGATATACCTACCAGGTGAGAAAATGACATTCCCATGAATATATGCAAGTTCACTATGCTAGGTGTTTCTTCATCTGAAGTGTGTTATTTTGTCCATTCTACAGGTGAAGGAACCGTGGTTTCTTACCCAACATGACTTATTTGTGTGAGACATCAAGATTAGATATCAGGTCCACCTGGAACCAAATACATTTTCCCCCATTATATTATACCAGATTTGATGAGTAAAACTAGGTACTGAAACCATGTCACAAGGAAGGAGATAATCAAACGCCAAAAAAGTGGTAGGCACTGTTTGTGCATAAATTTCAGAAGGAGGTGAGATTATAGTGGGATGGAAGACATGGCAGCTTCTTAATTAGAAAAAAATAAGGGATAATGCCAGCTAGCTAAGAGGGTGACTGAAAATGCTTATTATAAAATGTTTTGAATACCTACCATGCTCTCTAATACATAGCATATGCTTAGCTTTATCTCCTTACTTTCTTTTTACTATGAGAGTTGAGATAAAATAAAGAGCAATTTAAAGCACTAGGTAGGGCTTAACTGTAGACTGGATCCCAGTTCTCTAACTTATTAGCAGGGTAACTTTGGGAAGGTTTTTAACATCTTAATTTCTTCATCTGTAAGACTGGGGAATAATATTTAGTTTGCAAAATTGTTTACAAGGAATATTGAATGAAATAAACACTATGAGGAATAGGGCTTAGCACAGTGCCAAGCATACAATGGCACTTTAAATAAGTGAGAGCACTTATTTATAATTATTTTGTAATACTGAAGAAAAAGCAGGAGTTAGCTCATTAGCAAAAGAAAAATATTGTCCTAGAGGTACAGGTGTCCAATTTACTCTCATATAAATCTGAACTAGAGAAACAGTCTTGAGTTTGTGCCTCCAATGTACACACACACATATATGTATTATATTGTAGACTATTCTTCTATCACAGTGTTCTCTTCCCAACAGGTGGTATAATTATAGTGACTATAAACCCATATTTTAAATTGCCTTCTTGATAATTCTGAATTTTTTGACCGATTCATGTTGGTGATGATTATTCAACCATCCCTTGTTGAAAGATTAACAAGGGATGGTTGATTAACAAAGAGCTTACACACTGAATAGCAGAAGCAGGCCTGCATAGCTATGCTGTCTTCAGGTAGCATAGCTGAACAGAAATCTCTCTAAACCACTTTTTTAGAGGTTAGAAAAAAGCCAAATTATATAATCCTCAAATCCATTTAATCAAGCTCAGGTTACACGGAATATCTCAAATTATGCTAAAAGCAATTGAAAGGGGAGGGTATGTTGTCAATAGATTTCCCTGTGTAGAATTCCTTCCTCGTGCCTGATATGTGACCATCCAGATAAATGGACTAGTGAGAAATCCATTGATAACCAACATAGAAAATACTAGCAAAGTTTAATTTCTCTTATTTATATGTAATTTCTAATGGTTTCTTCACATGACTCCATTGTGTTATCCTGCCTACCCCATCCATTTGAAGACCACCATTACAGAAACTGAAAACTGTTAAAGGCATTTAATCAGGATTATGACATAAAAAATGGGAGGTCTGAAGAGTTCTATTTAGCAGCAATATGTAGGGTTGTTTGAAGGATGAAGAAGAATCAAGAGAATGAGTTGAGGACCAATTTAGACTCTAGGCTCCAAATAATTTTGAAAGGAATAAAATATAATCAAGATCCAGATGGCTTCCATCTATCTTCCCCACCACAAGCCAGTCATTCTCTAAAAAAGTAGTATTTTCTTGCCTAGTATCAGGATGCCTGTAGCAGTTCCAGAATGACAACTTCTAGTGAAGAAAACAATGCCGTTTCCACTGAGGTCTTTTTTTACATAGTTTTTCATCATTTCAGTATTTTAAAGTATTTTATTATTTGTTTCTGATTGTTAATTACTTCTTTTTAAATTTAATTTTTAAAGAGAAGAATACCCTTCCTAAAAGCCTCACATCTCATAGGTAGGAGTGGGTCACATGACTCTGCCCTAGGTGCAAAGGAGAATGAGAACTGGAGTCTATGGCATTTCAGCCTCCAAAGTGGGAAACAGGTCCTGTCAACAGGAGTGAGAACTGACTGTTGCTTAGGCAATATTTGAAGTGAGAGGTTAAAGGATGACAGTGACATGAGAAAAAGAAATTCCCAAAAGATAGTGCATACCAGGAATTTGTGACCACGTTGGACAGCCTGTGTGAGGATGACAAAGGAATGGAAATGATCAAGCTTTGAGGCCAAGTGTTCAAGGAAAGATAACATGGATATAGCAGGGAACACATGAGGACGCACTAGATCCAAGAATATTTATTATTACTTGTAATAGCATCAATTAATAATTGTTAGTAAATTCCACAATGCCAGACACTGAGCTAAGAACTCCTTGTCTGATTCATTTCACATGCTAATCCTTCTGATGATTAGTAACTTCTTCCCAGAGATGGCAATGAGTTGGTTGGGGGACACTAGGTCTGAGATGACACCTGGACACCTATGAAGAAAGTGAAGACAGGAACTGAGGCTTGTAGTCAGGATAAGGATGGGGGAATGAGACCTCAGAGTCATTCAGAAGGAGCTTAGCCTACACATGGTCTGCTAGCCTGGAGTGCCTAGGAGGCAAATAGTCATTTCAACATCATGAAGGAATTCTACAAGAGGCAGCCTATTTATGGGAGAGTTTGTGAAGAAAAAACACAGATCTGAAGTGTATCCTCAAACACATCTTTTCTTTTAGAACACTGTGTATTTTGTATTAAAGAAGGCCATCCTAAAATATCTGCTTAGTTGACTTACATTGCTGTGTCCTTCACTTTGAATATTTGTACAGTGAAAGAGAAAGCAACACTCCAAAAAGATTCACAGTTATCTAAACAAAGGAGGTTTTCACTTCTAGATCATTTATAAGATCCATCAATATGGAATTCACAAATGCCCCACTTCCCTTTGTCTGCACATACAGTAGTGACATGGTAATTTAATTGTGAAGTTACTGTACCAAATCTCATGAGATTTTCCCAAAATCTCACGCTAATACCATTTTGTTCCATTAACTTTTATAATCTCCTGGCACTTGATAAATTCTGAATTGTGCCATTATCTGAATATGACAGTCTTCTGTGAATAGAAGCAAATGGAACTTTATTCCTCCAATACTTTAATAACAGTAGAGATAAAGGGCAGAGATGCAAATTATCTGACAACTTTTAGAAATAAAAACAAATGTACTTTACTGTACTGTTTATATAAACAAGCTGCTTTGCAAAGTTTAAGTAAATGAATTCTACATTTTAAAATGGTTAAATGTACTTCTCTGACAAGATTTATGTGTGCAGACTTTGTTGTTTTATTTTCATCAACAGTGCCTTGAATTTTCCCCCTTATCTGTCATAAAGTACAGTGAGCTGTCGAGGGCTATGTGGAATGCTTAAGTCTAAAATAGATTGAATAAATTGGATTTGTGGGGGAGGTAAAATCTAGGGTCTTATATCAGGTGGCCCCAAGTCTTGTTCTGATAAGAAGGAAACAGAAAACACACATTTCTCCCCTGGAGTCCCATGATGTGATAAGCTGCACATAAGCTCTAGCCATCCACAATATTAGATCATCCACCAGTACCAATTACTTCATGGGACTAAGTTTTGATTGGGCCAAGTAGGAGGGTTGAGAGTAGCAGGAAATCATGCATTGCAGAGAAAAAAATATAGAAGAGTGATGGAAATAAACAAAATGCTACAGGAGTTATTCCTGACAAGTGGGACGAGAGTCACTGGGCACCTTTAAACACTGTTCAGAGGTTGGAAGTACTTTGTGCTTTGTCTCCTAATTTTCCCAGGTTTCATATAACCAAGGACTAGTTGGGAATATTTTTGTCAACAGAAAAAAAACCTAAAATAATTAAGATATGTACAATTCTAACATACTAACTTGAAAGTAATTACATTTTGTTTTCATTTACAAGTATATAAAATCATATCTAATGCATTGTCTATAACTCATCTTGTCACTCTAATCATACAGATTCTATACAGTAAGTGTATTTTTATAGTATTTTCTATACAAATTGAAATGATCTGTTAAAAGAGTCTATTTGCAATGTTTTGTTGAGATGTAAGGCAATTACAGCATTAAGTAGCCACTTACTATAATTTACTATTATTTTTCCATTTAATTAAAAACCTCAAACATGCTCCCCCTTACAGCTGACCAACTTTTTAACAAGCAGCACTGACTTTAATAGTGTAATAATATAGTGGATAATTATCAAGTATAGCCTATAAACAGCTATTTTTGAGTAGTATGAAAAATTATAAATGAAAGTATGGTAGGATCAGTAAATAAGCAAGTGCTGTAATATTGGTTTCCCCCCCTCTGATTATTTCCTGGTGTTCTCACGTCCCTATAAAAACCTCAGGAAGTCAAAATGCTGTATTCAATGGTATTAATATAAAGATAAATATAGATATACCACAAAGATAAAGATAGCTTGTCTGAATATGCCATTTAATGTTAATTGTTCTTTTCACTTTTCATGTACATCAGATTACTGATATGTTCTCAAAGTTCTACAACTAATTATAGAAAAAGGTATGTGGGTTTTGAAAGATTTAGATCAACTATCAGTTCATCATTAAGATTTTTAAATGATTTGACTTTTTTAAAATGTAAAAACACATTTATACATATTACTAGGTATTCCTTTTATCACTTTTGAAGCTTCTCCTAAAGTTTATATATTCTTTCAGAATTAGGCTTCCCATCACTTAATATTAATTAGAGAATTTATGTCCTTATTTACAGATTATTTATTCTATCTTCAAGATAGAATTAGTAGTCTTTTTTTCACATTGTATTACAGCTGTCTTTTTATATGAACCTAGGTTATCTTTTTTCCTGATTAAAAAAATATATCTAATAACTTTCTGTTTGTTTGTTTGTTTCTTTAAAAGAAAGGCAGACTGCTCCATGTACTACCTCATCTGGGTGTGTCTGGAGTCTTGGAAATTTGACTACCTGATGTTCTTTTTACAAATGGACCTTGAGAGTTTGCAGATTCTAGCCATGGAGCACAGCTACTCCTATACCCTTGACCAAAGGATTATCCTCCTCTCCCACCTAACAGAGCTGAAGCTGCAGTGTCAGGAGGGATGCACATGGATCAATGAGGAAGGAAGATCATACATGCCTAGCCCAGCCAGATCAGCCGAATTGACCCTTGGCGATCAACTTAGTGACAGACGCCACAGCCAGATCCCTCTCACGTCCCACCTAGTAACTTCCTATTTCTATAGTCTATATACTTCAGAATCTACTAATATTTGATAGATGTATGCAGTACATCTCTAGGTGTTTCTTTGATGATTTATAAGACACGAAGTGAAAGTCTCTACTCAAAATATTTATTATTCAACTAAACTTTTTATTTCAATGAAGTTTTGAGAAACTTCAAGTAAGCAAACCATTAGCCAAAATGATCTTACTTATTCCTTCCAGATTTAAAATAAAGTGAAATCTTTAAAATCCTTTCAAACATCTGATTTTCCTGTAATCCCAGATAACATGTCTATAAATGAATTTTATGACATATGTTAAAATTCATATTACCATTTTTCTTTCATAGGCAGTGTTTTCTAATTTCACCAGCATATCGGAATCAGTTGAAAATTTTTTATTAAAACAGTAAACTTTTGGTGTGGAAGTTACACTTTCAGTGATATAAGCCTGTGGGTTTTTTTCTATGATGTAATACTTTAGTGATGATTTTGCACAAGTTCTTACTGAGATTCAGATGTAGGTTGAAGTTACTACTGATTGATTAATACAACCAGACACAAATTGAGTTTCAAACCTCTCTTACAGTACTTTCAATTTAATAGTGTTTAGAAAAATTGAGTCAAATAACAATAAAAAAAGCTTAACCATTAACTTGCTCACAGATAGCATTTTTAAAGTTTTCTGAGTAAAAAACATAAAGGAAAATGTTAATAGAGCTTTTAAAATCTAGTAAAATATATAAGGTTAATCTTTCACTGTTATTCTGAAAGTTTCTACTGAAAAGCTTAAGGAGTGCTGGGAGTCTTTTTCTTCTTTAATTTTAAATATTTCAGAAAGTTTGTTGCTATTATTACTTTAATAAGATAAACATGACCATGTTTGTATATGTGCAACAAGCAATTGTCTAAAATTTTGTACTGTGTTGCCTAAAATTTGTACTATATCTTTACTGTCTAAGATAAGAAAGGGAATGCTTTAAATATCTCTTCTTGTACCAAAGGTCGTTAGTATGAGCTCTTTAGAATGATAATAACATTAATAATTGCCAAAAGCATTTGTTGGACACCTGATTCCTTTTTTAAAAAAAGATATATTTATTTATTTGAGAGAGAGAGAGAGCATTAGCATGCAAGTGTGCACATGAGTAGGGGAGGGGCTGAGAGAGAGGGGGAGAGAGAGAGAGAGAATTTCAAGTAGACTCCCCACTGAGCATGGAGCCTGATGCAGGGCTAACCTCAGGATACTGACATCATGACCTGAGCCAAAAAGAGTCTGATGGTCAACCAACTGAGCCACCAGGTGCCCCAACACCTAATTTCAATTGAGATGTCCCACCTCATGTTTTGCCACTTGGCAAAACATGCTATTTCCTGGCTATAAACTAGGTCTTAGACTGGTAAAACAAATATAAGGATAGGTGATTTTTTTAGAATTAAGATTTTAATTTTTTAATAGCAGTTTTAGATTCACAGGAAAATTGAGGAGAACATACAGAGATTTCCTGTACAACATCTGTCCCCACATAAGCATAGCCTCTCCCATGATCAACATCTCTCACCAGATTGGCACATTTGTCACAGGTGATGAACCTACAATGACACAAAATCCATAGGTTATATTAAAGTTCACTTTTGATGTTCCATATTTTATGGGTTTGGATGAATTCATAAGAACATGTATCTATCATTATAGTACCATATAGAGTATATTCACTGGCCTAAAAATCTTCAGTGCCCCACTTATTGATCTCCCCATTGTCATGCCCCAATGACTACCAACCATTTTGTTGTCTTTATAGTTTTATGTTTTCCAGTAATTATATAAATAGAGTCCTACAGTATGAAGCCTTTCAGATTGCCTTGAAATCTATAGATGCAGACTCTAGTCTGGCTATACCATGGCTATGTTTCTTTGGGATCTCACAAAAGGATTAGACAAAGAAAAACATTAAATTAGCACATTGTATTGCATGTTTGTAATGGTGGTCTGCTGGTGGTGAACTCTCTTGGCTTTTGTATGACTTAAAAAGTCTGTATTTCAACTTCATTTTTGAAAGAAATGGTTTTTAGTGGGTATAAAATTTGAGGTTGATTATATCCCCTTGATATTTAAAAAAAGCTGCACCAGCTTGTATTATTTCTGATGAAATATCTATTGTCTGCTGTCATTTACCATTTTTAGTCCATTTTATAATGTGATTTTTCTCCTAGATACTTTTAAGATATTCTCTTAACACAAGTTTGAACGAATTTGATGGGCTTTAGTGTAGTCTTTGTTTCCTGTGGCTCAGATTCATTGAGCTGCTTCAATGTTTGAGTTTGTAATTTTCATCAAATTTGAAAATATGATTTCCCCAAAGTTTAATTCCAGCCATATTTCTTCAAATATATAGATTTTTTTGTTTCCCCACTTTATCCTTTTCTAAACCACAGTTTCACTAAGTTACACTGAGTAAATTTTCCCATATCTCACCAATCCCCTGTTTTTTTCCCCCCAGGCATTTTTTTTCTTCTTGTTGTCTTTTATTTTGAATAATTTCTATTTCTATGTCTTCAGGATCACTAATCTTTTCTTCTTCAGTATTTAATATGCTTTCAATCCCATTCACTGTCATTCTTTTCATCTCTACATGTTCAAATGTTGTTATTTATTTGTTTATTTTAATTTTTCCCACCTCTCCATGTGCATGCTTTCTTCTATCTTTTGGAAACTATAGAGTATATAATCTCAATCACTCTCTTGAAGTTCTTGTCTACTAATTCTATTATCTTTGGCATCTCCAGGTCTATTTATGATTGATTCTTGTCCTGTATATTACAGGTTGTGTTTTTGCATTTTTGCATGCCTAATAATTTTTTTATTGAATCCCAGACATTGTCTTTTACATCTTTGGGTGCTGGAGGATTCTTCCGATTTTAATATTTTTCATCTTTGTTCTGGGACACGATAACGTTATTTAGAAATAACTTGATTCTTTCGTTTCTTGCTTTTACAACTGTTTTGGCTGAAGACTTACTTTATGCCCAGTATGTTAGGTATTTTCACTCTGTCTGATGATAATATAAATTCTTTCTAGCCCTGTGCAAGCTCCAGATACTGCACTGCCTATTCCTTTCTAATAATAGCCTTTCCTAAACTCCAGTAGTTTGCTCATGTAGGCACTGAGTGATATTTAGCTGAACACTTGAGAGGAATCATTCGCTCTATGTATAGTCCTCTTTAACCCAATATTCTACCTTATGAGTTCTATCTGTTTGGGCTTCTCTGATCTCTGAATTCTATCTCCTCAAGTCTGACATGTCAGCCTCTGTTTCAATTCCTCTACCCTGTGTTGAACCTGTAAAATCCTCCTGGGAAGCAGGCTTGGACAATGATAGGGCTCATCTTGTTTGTTTTCCTTCTGTCAAGGATCAATGTCCTGAACTGCTTGCTGTCCAGAGTCTGATCACTGTGGTTGTCCACATTTGCTTCTTTGCTTGTTTGTTTTAGTCATTTCAACTGGGCTGGGGGACATGGTAAATCTGGTCCTTCCTAGTCTGGAAGCTGGAAGCTAAAATCCTCTATTTATATACTTGATAAATGTTAACACTACTACTAGTAGTAATCATCATCACACTACTACTACTAGTAATCATCGTCATCATCATCATCATCATCATTAATATGTCCAGTGATACCTAAAACTAGTAAAACAAGTTTCATGGATGACTGTCTTGCCATCAGGGAATAAATTATATGTCCATGAAATCAACATTTATGGGAAAATTAAATAACAAGACCAAGGGAAAGGTAATGATATGTAATAGGGAAAAGTGTCCAAAGTTTGGTAAGACAAGGAGTAAGAAGACATAAAGGGATAAAGACTCTGGTGTAAGTCTTTAGCTCTCCCATGTATGTCTTCAGAATGTAAGATGATGACCACTGCATTGAACTTCATGTTTAAGTGCCACAGACTTCTGCACTGTCAAACCAAAAAGAAAGTTTGCTGTCCCGCAGAGAGGAAGAGAAGATCGTATAGCATCAAGAATATTCACAAACATTGCATTTACTATGTCCTAGCAATTGTTCTAAGCACTTAACATTTAGTAATCATTTAATCCTACAATGACACTGTGACATGGATACTATCATTAATCCCCATTTAATAGATAAGGAAAGCACTGGGTAATTGAATAACTTGCTCAAAGTCAGACAACTAATAAGTGACACAGCTGGGACATCGAACTGATCATTTGAGGGATATATTAAGAATCCCCACTAATTTGCAAATGTCACACTCTGTGGGTATATAAGAAGGACAGAGAGAATGAAAGAAAGAACAATAGAAGGAGAGGAAGGAAGGAAGGAAGGAAGGAAGGAAGGAAGGAAGGAAGGAAGGAAGGAATAGAGAAAGAAAGATGAAAAAGAAGGAAGAAAGAAGGGGAAAAGAGAGGTTGGAGAGATAAAGCAGATTAGAAATGATATTAGAAATTCACAGAATTCAGAAATGCTCTGCAATCATGCTGATCTCCAAAAGACCAGGATATGGCTGAAATCAAATCAATTTTCTAGGATTTGGAAAATGATCCTAGAAAAGGTGATGTACTAAAAATGTTGTACAATCAATTAGATTCTAAAAATGCGAGGGAAAACAATTCAGCAGAAGGAAAGATGTCTATTGATCTAGAAGAAGGTGAGCCAAAGGGATTTATCCAACATTTTAGACCTACCCAGGCTATCCTAAGGTGGCTTTGGTAGCCTCTCTGTGGAGAGAGGAGCTGAAGACTAATGGACCTTCAATTATTTTGTGCTAAAGTTATAAGCTTAACATTTGTTTCTTCACTTGTTCATCTACCCCCTCCTATAGAGTCTTGCTACTCAAAGTATGGCCTATGGAGTAGCAGCCTAGCCATTAACTGCCAGCTGGTTTGAACTGCAGAATCTCAGGTCCCATTTCAGACCTCCTGAATGAGAAATTGCATTTTAATAAGATGCCCAGGTGATTCTATAGGCATGTGAAATGCTGGGGCCTGGGGAGGATGGGGCCACAGACAAGGTCCCTGTCCAACCCCTTCACTATTATATTCTCAGGGCCTAGTCCAAATCTACACATAAAAGCCTGCCACATTTTTTACAACATAAATTATAGCTGCTATTAGTCACACGTCGAGTCTGAAAACCAGTCCTGGCTTTTTCCTCGACTCTGTCATCTCTGAGCTTTTCCCTGCTAAAATCTTACAAAGTTATAGAATGTGCATCTCCACTGGCACTGATGAATAGTGTGCCATGTTTTGCTGGCTACCTTTCTATGTACATATGGAATTGTATGTGGGACATCTCTCCAACTACAGCAAAACCTCTCTGATGGCATGGATGACTTATACTTCCCTTGGAGTAGCCCATTAAATAAATAGTGGGCTATATTCAGAGCTATCTAGAATATATATAGCCATGCAGGACAGTCTATGAAGCAAACTGAAAAGACCTATATACTTCAGGGTATGTAATGAAGTATGAGCTTAGGTGCTAAACTGACCTGAGGTCAATTCTGACTTCCACCATTTCTGCATTGAATGCATTAGATATTTAAGTCCTCGAAGCCTCAGGTTTCCATCTTTTAGGATGGAGATAATGGCATATTTCCGAGTGCAGATCTTCCATATATACATATGTAAAGCATATAATTCATCAGCTACTCCTACTCTTCTACCTTTGCAGCTTTTAGCCTAAGGTGTGAAAGTGAAAAGGATTACTACTCCATAAACCAAGAAAGAAAATGAATTATTTTTGTTTTGGTCATGTGTAGGCAAGAAGAAAGATAAGAGGCTGCCAATGTGTACAATTACCTATTTTTCATAGAGAGTTTAAATTAATAGGTGAGATTAGACTTCCTTTACATTGACAGAGACACAGTTTACACTGTAATATACCTACCAGTTTTCTTCAAGGGCTGGCCTTTTGTTTTTATAAATATGTATGTACAAAGGTTAAAGGCTGATGCTGTGCTGATACAACATTAGCCACACATAATTTAATTCCTTGGAAAAGATGTCTTGTGAGTGGACAGATAGAAAAGGACAGCATCTGAAATAAACACACTACAAAGGAAGGAAGAAGTTGCAAAATTTCTCTTCATATAAGAGGACTACATTACTATTCTAATAAAATATTTTCATATATTTCTCCTCTCAGAGCATCAATTAGTTAGAGACTCTGGAGTTGATGATTTCCTCTTTTGAAATGTAAATGAACACTTGAAAGTAGAGTTTTACCCCATCTTTCTGCAATAAGTTTTCTCAACTAATCAGATCCACACCTAGTTGAGAGATACACAGCTCTTATGGGGGCGATGACTAAAAAAGAAGAGAAATATATAGAACTGGACGAAGGGCTTTCAGTGTTTCTCAATGGTGAGGCAACTCATTTTGGGTAGGCCATTTCCTTATTGTGTAGGATCCTCCTTGTATAACATGATGCTTAGTACCCTAGGCTCCTCTGCTTTATATGCCCATGACGTTGCCCAATTATTATGGCAAACCCAAAGGACTCCTTTTGGGAACCACTTTTTGCTTTATCAAGAGAAAATACTACGTCATAAAGTAACCTTGTCTACCATACTTTGCAATTCCGCATGGGCTGGCCCCAAAGCATCTCGTGTGCCACAGAAATAGCTCATCTACATGTAAACACCTGAGTTTAAGATACACAAAATGTGTGGGTACTGCCCTGAGCCTGACTTTCCTCTATTCCACTTAAGCTAATCTGGTTCCAGCTTTCAATATCTAATGCCTTTTCTTCCTAATCTCATTGCCCTTTTTGTCATTCATATATTCACCCTCTCACTCATCACTAAGAGGGAAAATGAATAGAGAAAAGGGAAGAAACACTTCCTCTGTTAACCTCTTTTCATTATCATGGTGCAATACACTTTGTCTTTCCTATGCAGGATATGTTCTTTGCCACCAGCCTTTCTCTTGTGGTTCAATATCTTCCGAAAAGTGCTGGAATGAATTACAGTGCATAGCAGCACTTAGTGTTCTTCACTATATTCCTATTATCACACCCCCTGTTTGCGTTTGATTTTGACTGCCTAAATATGATTTTAAGTTACATTAATTCTGTACTTGGATAGTGCTTAGAAATGTTGAGAGCCAAATGTTAAATGATTGAGATTATCAGGATGTATTCCAGTGTTTCTCAAGGTGTGGCTTGTAGACTACTAGTACCAGGGCTTTGTAACAGATACAACCTAGAAAATGATTCTGTGGTTAAGTAAATTTGAAGAAGGCTGGACTAAACAAATTACTTCAGTGCATGCATAGCTTTATAGAATCTTTACTGTGTGAGTGTGGTAGGATCTCAGTGCAGAAATGCAGTGATTTCAGTGTTTCCCAAATGTATTTGGCCATGGCGGCACCTTTCCTACCTATTATTGGAGCAATTAACAAGAAACAAATTGTTCTAGTCTTCATGTCATTTAAGCTCTGGGAATACAGGCTTTCAGGGCTCCTCATGTGGCCCTCAGACAGTGCATTACATAACTATAGGAGGTGGTGCCATTTATATGACACAATGTAAATGATGCACTCTTCCAGTCAGAGATCAATCAAGGAGCAGAGCTACCAGGAGGTTTATAGATTAAAGAATCTGTTACCAGGATTTGACCTTATACAATTTAGGGAGCTGGTTAAACTCTAGAAAGCTGCTGTTTTTGCTTCTGATGTTATCTGAGATAAAATAATTGGCTTTGAGTTGGCAGAAAAAGTAGAAAGGACGAGATGAGTCCATGTGAAGTAGAGTATGGCAAGGATTAGCTGGAACCCACAAGCTTGAGCTGGAACTCATGAGTTTGGATTGGAACCCATGTCCATCCTCACTGCCTCCTGATTAAGTGGCTGTGGCAGGAGAAGTTAGTGTCCTCCTCATCATAGACAGAAACACACAACCACCCAGGAGATGGAGAAGTCACAGGCAGATGTAGGGAGAAATGGAAAGTTGCAGAATGGTGGCTGTCTACAGCAGGAAGTGAGTCAGCAGATACAGAGCAACACACAGGCAGGAAACACACAAGTGGCTACTCTAACCTTCCCAGTGAAAGGCTGTCTTTCAAATTACTGACAAAAATATCTTCCGTGGCCCATTCTAACTGGAAATACACAAGGAAAGGAATTCTGGGACATGTAGTTCAGCCTTGCTAAACTGACATATTACAAGTCCTCTCATTTCACCATGGAGTTCTGAAGTGCCCAGCCTGTTGAACTTGCATGTGCCAGCCTGAAGGCATTCACTACACAATGGTAACCATTCCTATTGTGATAAGAGCTGCAAAGACAAAGTACATGGTGATGGAAGAGACTATCCTAATGATATCACGTGGTCATATCAGGGCAGTTGGCAACTGGGAGAAATGAGCTGGTAGTGATGAAAATTTTCCTTTCAGTGGTACTAATTTAAGATCCATAAGTCCTGAATGCAAATCCCAATCCTGCCACTTATTAGTATGAAACGGACATATTCATAATGATTTTGCTTCCTTCCACATTTCACAATAACAAAAAATCCTAGGGCTTCCATTTCTCTTAATTATGTGACTTAGAATTCAAGGAAAAGAATCTGGTACCTTTCATTTCTCAAAAAAAGCAAAGACAGGGATCCCTGGGTGGCGCAGCGGTTTGGCGCCTGCCTTTGGCCGAGGGCGCGATCCTGGAGACCCGGGATCGAATCCCACATCGGGCTCCCGGCGCATGGAGCCTGCTTCTCCCTCTGCCTATGTCTCTGCCTCTCTCTCTCTCTCTCTGTAACTATCATAAATAAATAAAAATTAAAAAAAAAAAAAAAAAAAAAGCAAAGACAATGACATTTTCAATTTACTCTGTAGAAGAAGAAATATCCCCTTTTTTCACCTTCAGCTATTCCTTCCCCATATTCAACCATTATTTTTGTAAATCTCTGCCCACTAACATTTTCTTATCTCTTCTCCGAAAAACCCATTGTCCCTCTTAGAATTTGTACATTAACAATTATGTATTCTTAGATCACTGTGGCATTACCTGTGTAGGTCCTATGTGGTTTTAACTTTATTAATTTCCTAATTTATGGATATACTGATACTCTTTTCCAATTAGTCTCTATGGCTCTTCAAAGAATTATTTTATCTCAGATAACATCAAATAAAACAGCTTACAATTTTTTATTTGCTTTATAGTTCTTTAAAGGATATAAAGACATCATTTGTGAATAGCTGATCAAATGTTAGAATTTCTCTTTGGATCCAAAAGTCCTGTTAAACTGAAATTGTATTTGAAGTTCAATTTATTTAAATGTCCTGCTTTAAGACTGACCCATGAGAGGTGGTCTAGAGAAAAGACTGATCAAGATAAGGTTTTTTTTTTCTTTCTCTCTCTTGGGTTTAAAAAAAAAGTATTCCTCACTGATGTAGGTAGAAGACCAAGTACTGTATGAAAGAAATTATAGTTCTCTGCCCTACTTGGCAGAGAAGATCTTGGAACTACAAAAGCAGAGACACAGCCAAAAGATGACAGAGGACTTGATAATTAAGGGACAAAACAGGAGGAAAATAACTGCATGCAAAAGAGAGACATTTCCAGATGTTAACATTTAGGGTAAATTTTACTGACATAATGTATTGATTATAGAGAACTTCACTTTAAGCATCATCATACCTCCATCAATAATATCTATTAGTTTACATAATCATTTTAAATAATTATTAAGAATTTAGCAAAAGGTACTGTACTGTAAGAATCAATATATCAATATCTTCTTATTAATAAATAATTTTAAAGTAATTCCTCAGTAAACAACGTTCTATATTGCTGCAATCAGTATCATCCAAATATTTCAAAATATCTAGGTTTTGAGTGAGAAAGCAAGACTGCCATTTCTGTTAATTGATTTTTAAAATAAAATAAACTGAGTTTGCAAATGTACTAAAAGTTCAGTGTCTTTTAAAAAAATAATAGTCCACATTTACAGGAAGACAGTATGCCTCTTCTCTACAGTAAAATTTTGAGAGGTTAAGGGGGTAGTGTCTTGTCTTACTGTCTTTTTTCCCTTTTGAGGATTTTCCAGGAGATTTTAGTTGATCAAAGACCTCTTAGTAGTCAAATATAAAGATGAGCCAGTTACTCCATCTGGATACCAACTAGTCGTTTAAAGGTAAAGTTGTATGTTATAGAATAAAACTGCCTTTGCAAGCTAATGGGTGGTATTTTTAAAATTGCATTTTCTTTCTTTTTTTAAGATTTTATTTATTTATTTGAGAGAGAAGGAAAGAGAGCACACATGAATTTGGGGGAGGAACAGAGGAAGAGGGACAAGCAGAGTCTGTGCTGAGCTTAGAGCCCAATATGGGGCTTGATCCCAGTACCCCAAGATCATCCTGAGCTGAAACCAAGAATTGGATGTTTAACCAACTGAGCCACACAGGCACTCCTAAATTATATTTTCTAATCACAGTTTTATCTATTTTAGGACTTTCTCATTTTTTCCCTTAAAATTTTTTAATTTGATAAATGGTAAACCCACACAAAGTAAAATCACAAACTTGCACACAAGGGTTCATTATAGCTTTATCTGTAATATCCATAATGGAAAACCACTCAAATAGCCATCAACAGGTGAATGGATAAGTAAACTGTGCTATGCCTATACAATGGAATGCAATAAAAATAAGTGCACTCTTGACACAACATTATGGATAAATCTCAAGATCATTGTGCTGAATAAAAGGATTTAGCAAAAAGAACACACCCTGTTCGCTTCTGTTAGATTGAGTTCTAGAAAATGCAAATTCATCTACAAGGAATGACAAAAAGAAGATCAGTATTTGTGTGGGGATGGCAGTGGAGGGAGGGTTGAGTTGTAAAGGAAAGAAGAAATTTTGGGGATGATGCAGATGTTTGTTATTTTGATTATAGTGATAGTTTTCTGGGAAACTGATCAAACTACATGCTTTAAATAAGTGCCATGTGTTGTACTTCAACTATATATCAATAAAGTTGAACAAATCACTCAGAACAAACATAATTGCTATGTCTTTATTTATAGTATTTACTATAGCCTCAGGCTCCTTTCCAAGCTCTTTTTACTCATTAACATTTAACCCTCCAACAACTCCAAGGTAGATAGCATTATTATTATCTCTATGTTACAGATGAGGAAATTGGGACAGAGAAGTTGCTCACTTTGATCTTCCCCAACTGCCCAATTTTTCCACTTTCACACAACCCAAACAGGCCTCCCTAGATGATTTAGACAAACTTCATTGACTTAAAACTGCCAAGTCCCAATGATTGGATCCCAATTCAGATTTTGGGAGCGAGGATATTGGATTGGCTGGAATGAATCACCTATTTCTAACATAATCTGTTATGACCAAGGAACAGGGTCACCTGGGGGTGCTGGACCCATCTCTGTGAGTGATGGCAGTCATTATATAAGAAAAAGCAATTCTAAAGAGAGCTCCTAAAGAACTACTTTGGTGAACTAACTCATTTTACAGCTCTTAGGAGGGTAGAGGGAATGGAAGTATAGAGGAAGGCTATGTATTCAGACCACCAAAACATATAACGTTTTTAATTTTCCACAACTGATATTAACTTGGCCTTTGAGCCCTCATTTCTGATGATGATGAAAAACAAACTTACAAATTCACGTTAGCTCAGTCTCTTCCAGCTTCAAAGAGAGGCTTTCAGGCTATACACAATTGCCTTTGGCTTTCCCTCTGGGTAGCAAATCCAGTACATGATAATCCTCTGTCGTTGTGCTTCACTTAGCTAGCACTTCCTGCTTGCCTTTGGGGATCATCTCTTTTTTCACCATTTCTTCTCCCAGAGCTAGTAACTCCTCCATTGCCAATAGCTTGTATTGTCAATGCAGCATCCACTAATGGCACCACTTACTGTGATCTGGGGCCATGTTCCTATTTACTGGTCCTTATCCTTCACTCAGACTTGGAGGAAGTTTAAGATTCTCTACAGGTTGTTCTAAGAATACATCATATGATGAAAAAAAATGCTCAAGTCTTTCCACCTAGTTCTCCAACTGCTACTGATACCTAGATGTCATGTTGGATGCAGAGATTTTTTTCTAAGTCTTGAAAACCACTAAGATGCTTCTAGAAAACTAGGCAAAGATCCATTCTGCTGTTATTCTCCAGATTACCTGGAGATACTGTGGTCCCAGTCTTTCTAGGATTATCTAAGACAACCAGCGACCAAATTCCTTTTTAATGAACATTCAGCATCTAAACCATAGTCAGACATCTTCTTCAAACTCCCTTCCTACTCACTTGTCAAAATTTAATTTGGTGGGGTGATTAGCTCAAGCACTACTTTTAAGCAATTTTGTATTCTTACCTAATATGTGATTTATGGCTTAAATGTGATCTTAATTCTTTGGTACTTATCATAAAAAGATCTAGTTTTCGAAACTACTGATTCTTCTATGAACTTAAAATAAAGTGAAATTTGAATCTCAAAGATAAGACATCCTTTGTTCTAGGTTCATCTGCCCTGCACCAGGGGATGAGAAAGATAGCTATCTCTGATGTCTTCTTGATTGGAAGGATAGTGGTAAAGGAATTTTTAAAATTATTTCCACTTTTGGTCACAATGGAATAAATGGTACTGTACTTGCATTTCTTCATATATAGCTACAAACTGGACAAAATAAATGAGGAAGGTATTTTTCAGCATTGGACAATAGGCAGAACTGTCCCATAATTTTTGAGAGTAGGAAAACACAAAAGATAAACTATACATTTGCTCTACCTCTTGTCTTGGCAGCACTTTCCCTACCATGGTGCAAGTAGGTGGAACACACAGAGAGTAGCAGATGTGTTCAACTGAAGAAGCAGAGACTGGAGTTTGGACTGTTGAAGTGGCTAGAATTTTCAAGGCAGGGTTCTGGAGATGAGAGAGCAGCACAAAGTAGGGAAAAGGTAGAGTTTTCCCCAAGTAGTCTTGGCTAAGGTCTTGGCTGTGTATGCATAGGATAAGACATTAAATAACTTGCAAAAAGTACCTTCTGTGGGGCTGAGCAATGAATGTGGCTACCATGGTTAATATAGCATTAGAAGACACTCTGGCCTCACTACAGCAGATGTATCTCATTGACCACTTTGGATATTTAGTTGAGGCCCAGGAAAGGACATAACTTGGCCATAACAACCAGATCTTTTAGCATGAGCTACATCATAAAACTAAAAAAATAAACAAACAAAAAAACCAAAATTGACCCACCTTAACAAAACATAAAACCAAGAGTGATAGGACACAGAATATGTGCCAGCAATTTAACTGTTTGCTAGAATAAAATTCAACACTCTGTAAAAGAATGCAGCACAGTCTAGGACTCCCTACAATGTATCATCCAAAATGTCAAGAGTATAATAAAAAATTATTACACACTTGAAGAACCAAGAAAATGTAACCCATCACCAAGAAAACAAACAGTCAATAGAAGATATAGATGTTGGAGTTGCCGGATAATGACTTTAAACTAGCTATAATAGATTCAATCAAGAAATTGAAGGAAAAGATGGTGATATTGAGAGATAGATATTATCAGCAAAGATGTAGAAACTATTAGAAATAACCAAATAACCAATGGAACATAAATTCTATCTTCATTCTAAAATGAAGATAATATCTAAAATCAAAAATGTATGGGATTGCCTTAACAGATTGAGGACTATAGAAGACAATGTTATTGGGCAGCCCCGTGGCACAGTGGTTTGGCGCCGCCTGCAGCCTGGCATGTGATCCTGGAGACCTGGGATGGAGTCCCACATTGGGCTCCCTGCATGGAGCCTGCTTCTCCCTCTGCCTGTGTCTCTGCCTCTCTCTCTGTGTCTAAGAATAGATAAATAAAATCTTAAAAAAGAAGAAGAAGAAGAAGAAGAAGAAGAAGAAGAAGAAGAAGAAGAAGAAAATGTTATTGACCTTGAATGCAAATCTACAGAAATTATTCAATCTGAAGAATAGGAAGAAAAAGCTGGAAAAACATGAGCAGAGTCTCTATAACCTGTGTGAAAATATTAAGGAGTCTAACATATGTGTAATCGGAATGTTAGAGGGAGAGAAGAGAGGGAAGGAGACAGAAAAATATCTGAGGAAATAATGGCCCCAAGTATCCTGAGCCCAAAATACCCTTAGTTTGATGAAAAACATCAATCAACTTGCAGAAACTAGAATCTCAGAAAAACTTAAATAGAAAAAAAGATACTAAGAAAATTACACCCAAACACATTATAGTCAGGCTGCTGAAAACCACAGAAAAAGAAAAGAAAATTAAAGTGACCAGAGCAAGGTGGGGGTGGGGCTGTTAGATATAGGAAGGAGGGAAAGAGGAAGGAAGGAAGGAAGGAAAGAAGGAAGGAAGGAAGGAAGGAAGGAAGGAAGGGAGGGAGGGAAGGAGGGAGGGAAGGAAGGAATCTGCCAATTAAGAATTCTATATCTAGTGTAAATATCCTTCACAAATGAGAGTGAACTAAAAACATTTTTAGATAAACAAAGCTGACCTGAACCAGCAGACCTGAACTTCAAGAAATGGTAAAATAAAACAAAAAAAACACCCAAACACCTCCCAAAAAACAAACAAACAAACAACAACAAAAACTCTTTAGGCTGAAGAAAAATGAAATCAAATGAAAACTCAAGGGTGCTGAAAGGAATTGAAGAAATGGCAACTGTGTGGGTTGACATTTAAAGAATTATCTTCTTTTTCCTTCTCATTTCTTTAAAAGAAAACGGACCATTTCAACACACACACACACACACACACACACACACACACAAACACTGTCAGACTGTAACATTTGTAAATGTACAATATACAAAAATAATAGTTTAAAGGAGCATGTAAGTGAAATCATACAGTTATAAAACTGTTACATTTAACATGAAGTGGAACAATATTTACACTAAGTGGACTGCTCTAAGGATGCACATCATAATTCCGAGGAATCAAAAATCTTCATAATAAACCCACTAGTAAGTGTCACTGACATGTTTATATCTTTTCTCAATGCCAGCCAACATCTAAGTCAGTAAAAGGAACTCTATAAGGTATAAAAATAATTTGGTAAAGGTAAACAGCTCTTTTTAATGATCTGGCATGAAACAAGGATAAAACTTAATGCATTTTATATCCTTAAGTGTTATTTTTGAACCTAAACTTTTGATGAGATCTAACATCGAATAAATCCTTGAATTGGTATGCCTTTGGTGTTAGCTGCAACCTTTCCTGGGAAAGCTTGTGTTACAAATATGGAATTTTCTTCTCATTTTATTTACCCTTGCCTCTGATATTTTGGACTGCTGTTTATTTACTTCATGTTTATTTTTGTATTGAGACCAAAAAAATCCCAAAGAGAAGGTTGAAAATGCAAAATATTTGATGGCGTTAGAATGGTTATTGAAAACATTTTAAGTAACTGTACTAAAGAATATAGACATTCCATTCTTTAACAGAAAGCATACTTTCAAAGAATAGCACAACTTCTTATACCATTTCCATTTGGATCCAATCCACTAATACTTCAGAAAAACTCTGCTCTACAAATTATACACCTCAAATCCAATAATCTGCATTGGTGACTTCTCTCCCCACTGATTAATATTCTCTCCCATGACACATACAATTTCATTGTTTTAGGAAAAAAAGCAAGTGACAGTGTAATGGTTTTGAAGACAACAAAAAAGATTAATTTGATAGGATATAATTATTTGGCAGTTTGTAAGTGTCTAGTAATTTGTCCATTTCTTCCAGGTTGCCCAGTTTGTTGGTATATAACTTTTCACAGTATTCTCTTATAATTTGTATTTCTGTTGTGATCTCTCTCTTTCATTCATGATTTTATCTATTTAGGTCCTTTCTCTTTACTTTTTTTATAAGTCTGGCCAAGGGTTTATCAATATTATTAATTTTTTTTTCAAAGAACCAACTCTCAGTTTCATTAATCTGTTCTACTGGTTTTTGTTTGTGTGTTTCTTTATTGTTTATTTCTGCTGGCTTTAGGTTTTATTTGCTATTCCTTTTCGAGCTCTGTAGGCATAAGTTTGGGTTGTATATTTGAGACTTTTCTTGCTTCTTGAAATAGGCCTGTATTACAATGTACTTCCTTCTTAGGACTGCCTTTGCTGCTGATAGCACATAATTATTTGTTAAAGAAGGATCTAGCTTCATGCACTCAATTTTGTTATTTTCTTTTTAACAGAAACAAGAATATGAAACATATAATGATCTTACAGGTTTTTCTCTTGGCAAAGATTGCCTTCTACTGGATAGTTTGTCCTTAAAGTTTCTACCTTTAATCAGATTTTGACTAGCAACTAAAAATACTGATGCATGAGTCAAAATAAAAGGAATAGAATTATCAAAACAGCACATTCAAACTATCTCTGTTTAGAACAGAAAATCAAAACATAATTTAAAGAGAAAACTGGAGTCTTGAAATCACATCCTTGGGTTTGAATTGTTTTGCCCATTATTTAAAGTGGGCACAATAAACATAATTTGGGCAGTTTATTTTTTTAAATATGTTTATTCTTTTAAAATTCTAGTCAAACTAGCCTGACTTCTGAGGCTGGTTTGTCACTTTTTACCTTCATTTTCGACCATGTATTATTTCCTTGCTGTGCCTGATATTCATCAGACTTCATTTCTTTTCACCTCCTACCATCAACTGTGACATATCTCACCCAACCAAGGGCTCAGTTCAGCTCAAGAGTCTGCTTTGTGGCCCAAGGATATCTCTAGGTAAATGAATAAATGGTTTAAAGATTGGCTTGAGTATGCACTACCCTTAATTCAATGTCTCATAAGGACACTAATGATATGCATTTGATGCAGGAAAGAGTACTTGGTGACTATTCTTACCATCTTTACTGGTAAAGTAGATGAAGGAAATTGAATACGATATTTATTAACATCTGCAGGTCTCATAATGATTGCTAAAACAAAGACCAGAATAGAATTTAAAATGAGATGTTTATTTTCAAAAAATGGTGCTCCTTGGGCAGCCCGGGTGGCTCAGCGGTTTAGCACCTGCCTGCAGCCCAGGGCCTGGTCCTGGAGTCCCAGGATCAAGTCCCATGTCAGGCTCCCAGCATGGAGCCTGCTTCTCCCTCTGCCTGTGTCTCTGCCTCTCTCTCTCTCTCTCTCTCTCTCTGTCTCTCATGAATAAATAAACAAAATCTTTGAAAAAAAAAATGGTGCTCCTCAAAATAAAACAAAGCTCCATACAGAAAATTCAAGTAATGTCAAACACTCTTAAAGATAAAAGGCAATTCAAAGAGCAAAGGTAAAAATCAGAGGGTAGTGAGAAGCTAACCAAAGAAAATGGATAAAACAAAATAACAAATATTCCAAGTATTAGAACATGTTGAAAATAGTATCTAAAAATTGGATAATATTTCCAAACCTGAAATGGATTTTATCTTCATAATATTCCCTCCTCAGGACAACTCTTACAAAGAGATTTTAAAGTCTGCAATTTACTTAACACGGTTCTCAAATAATTGTATCATAGTAACAACAAAAGTAAAACAAGTGGAAAATATGTAGAGATCAAGAATAATCAAAGAATAAACCACAAGCAAAAGTGATCTGTAATCTCAAAAGTAAGAAATCCAGACAGGAGTTTGAGTAATGGACTGCTCTTGGGATGGATAATTGGAAAATAGTTTAAGTGAAATTAAATAAAGTATATAAAAATGACCACAGGATGTGAACCTGGAAGCATCAGAGGCTGACAGGTCAAAATGGGTTTCCTGCCTTAGAACTACATGAAAAAAGATGTTATATGACTTGTAACCTTAGGAAGATCTAAACTCCATTTTGAATCTTAAAAAAAATGTTTTATTAACCATATGGTCTAATATTAAAATACAAATGCAAAACAACTAGGAGTAACAATACACTCAACTGTGTTCCTGGCTCACTCATTATTCCCTTCTGGTTGCTTGACTGACTCTTTTCCACTAGCTGTTTGTGCATTACCTTTTCTCACCTTCCATGTTGTCTCTCTTCACTGTTTTAAGATCGCCATAACTGGTATTTACCAAATTTCTTCCTGGTCCCGCTAATACATAAATTTTTAGATAGTATGCTTTTCCAAAGGACAATGCCTCAACTAGTAAGGAAATTAGATTAGGTCACCAAATGAATGAGTAAGGGACATAAAATGCTACAACAGATATACCCATTTAAGAGTGAAATTCCTCTTTCTTAATCCCTCCCCTAATCTAACACTTTCTGAAATACTGTAATAAGTAATCAATCCACTTTCACTTTCTTTTACTGAGACACCCACTTTTCAAACATTGTGCCCTCCTCTTCATTGCCACAGGCCAATAAATCCAAACTTTGTTGGATTAAAAAAAAAAGAAAAAAAGAAAAAAAGCTCTAACTATAGAAAAGACACAACCTAAAGGAATTTTTAAGTAGGTGTATCCTAGGACTTTGGGACAAAGGAAAACAGCATTAGGTATATTTGCTGGTTTTATTTCATTATATATCTGCAGAATATACATTTTCAACCCAGATCCATATTATCTGCAAGGCTCTTATGCTGTAGAATGCTCTCCTTTATAACCAAGAAGACTAAATAATTTGAGGAGAGGTATCTCCTAGACAATAATCACAGAAAAGAAAGGCATGCTATAGGAAGTAATGTCTACAAATAGAATCACCATTCACTGCAATTAGAGAAGCCACACACTGAATAAGACATAGAAAATGCTGAGATATAGGCCAAGCCTTCAGGGGGTTTATAGTCTTAGAAGGAAGTTAAGACAGGTTTATGTGAGACCAAAATGGAGATGATTACACCAAGAGTGCCAAATGGGATCAGAATAGGGAGCAATCATTTTTCCAGAGGAGAGGTATCAATCAAGAAGGCTTCAAGGTGGGAGTGGAGATGGGATTTTGAGGAAACATTTCTGGAATGTTAATAACAGAAGCAAGCAAGTTCAAGAAACAGCAAACAGCATTGCAATTGGGTCAGAGTAAAAGCCTAGGCAACTGGAAAAATCAGACCACTGGAGACCTTCCTTGGTGGCCTGAAGAATGTTATCTTCTTGATATTGGGAGGAAGTGAAAGTGATTAGTATAAAAATTGGATTATCAAGCAAGTTTTTAAAGATGAGACTGGAAGCAAAGTATAAGAAATGAAGTTGGTAAAGGAGAAGAAATGGGTATAAGGTGATGAGAGAACAGACAGTTGTCCAGGGACACTGGAGGAGGAAAACCACTTTGGGCCAAAAAATAAAGATTATTTTCCATGGGGGAAAAAAAAAAAGACAACCTTTAGAAATGTTGGACTATTTATCATCACTAAGAATTATACTTTTTGTTTTTAACCTTTCACTGAAAACTGTATGATCTTTGACTAACAACCTAATGACAAATTCTCTTTTAAAATGTTACTCCAAATTCTTTTTGGAATATGTGCAGACTCAAAAAAAATTTAAAAAAATAAAAACTTGAAATGTTTTCTTGTTGCCTAAAAAATGTTTTAAAAACTTGCTTTTCAAAATGTCAGCTACAGGATGAACTTCTAGAAAATAAAACTTTGAACTTTGTAGAAATTTCCCTTCTTTTTCTTTCAACCCAGATAGTCCATATCTATTTTTTCCATGGGGTTTTTTTCCACATCCTTTACAATTAACCCCCTAAGTGGTGAATGGCAGGTGTGGAAGGAAAGGGGACTAAAGAAATTGTCAATTTGAAAAGAGTTCATTATTTGCACCTGATTTTGCAGAGTGTCATTTTAAGTAAGTGCTAGCCTGGAAAAGGTTTTTATTGTTTTGAACCACAGGCTTTATATTACCTTAAAAAAAAAAAAAATCCTCTCAGCCGCAAGTTAGATGCTTCTGGCAGCAAGACAAATCTAGCACCACCCAGGGAGGGAGCGTATTTGCTTCTCAGCTCACTTCTGACAGGGTGGAGGAATGCTGGACATCGAGAGACAACAAGGAAGGCTGCCCAGAGCATCCCCAGGCTGCTCCCTTGTCCCGCACCTTGGGCCTCCTCCATCGGGAACACACAGGTAAGTTACACTGAGGCACTGATTCAAGTGGAGCGTCCTAGCTCACTGAGAGCAAGCCACGCAAGTCAAGTGCAAATGCACTGAAGGTGCATTAATAGGTGTCAGCGCCTTCGGGGAGCTCCACTTGGCCTGGCTCAGGTCGTAAGATTCTCACTGGATCCAATAAGTTGCTGAAAAGGTCCTTTTGAGTTTTTTGTTTGTGGTTGTATCTTTGTATATCACTTTACAGCATGCTTTTTAAAAAATAGATTACATAAAAGGCATTAAAACAGCAACTGAATGTTTTTTTTTAAATCTGTGACTAGCTGTTAATCTGTTATTCTTTCATATTCAGAAATTATTCGATCTTATAGCCATCTTTACTGCTGAAAAATGAAACATCATCTAAAGTTTAGTTCACTGTCAATGTTTTAAAATACTACAAATGGATAAAATGTAAGACTTAACATTAGACAGCGAACTGAAAAATTATAGAGATAAAATTGTCCTATAATATGGCAGTAGTCTCTAAATATAAAGCTCAATGTTATAAATTCGGGTTCTTAATGAATTTTTTATATCACAAATTCTGTTTCCACTTAGATGTCAGAAACTGAGCTGGAAAAGATAAAAGTAAGAACAGCTGAGCATTTTGAAAATGATAAAAATAACATTTCTTGGTTAAAGGAAGGTAAGTTTTCTTGCTGTTGATTTTTTATCAATGTGAAAAATTGTGCTTTTGTTTATTAGCAAGAGACAGTGTGGGAGAAGGAGGAAAATACCCTAGAAGCTCAAATTATATTAGTACTTCTGGTTTTCTTTTTTCTTTTTCTTCCTTCTTCTCCTTTTTATTTTTTAATTTTTTTTTTTTTTTGCCTAAGTCATAGTTTGAGTGTCTTTAGTATTGAAGTATTGTTGTACTTTCTATGCTGCAGTAAACACTGATTATTTTGTTGATAAGAGAATATAACATTTTCAACCCAGATCCATATTATCTGCAAGGCTCTTATGCTGTAGAATGCTCTCCTTTATAGCCAAGAAGACTAAATAATTTGAGGAGAGGTATCTCTTAGATAATAATCACAGAAAGAAAGGCATGCTGTAGGAAGTACTGTCTACAAATAGAATCACCATTCACTGCAATTAGAGAAGCCACCTTCCCAGGGGAGAATGCTGTCCGCCACGGGCCTCGCATGGGTAAGATGGTTGCTTGAAATACACACACAAATCGATATGTTCTTCTCAGATGAGTACAAATTTGTGCACTTTGGAAAATACGTAGAAACTCGTGATTATTTACTAGAAGGTTTGGTTTTATAATCTTTTCATTTTATGACCATCTTTAATGGCTCCTAAAGGAAACGGAATTAACATTTTATCTCAATAGATAGGGGCCTTGTAGACTATTGCATGACTCTATCCCGTTGTAAAGAGACTCTTAAGTAGTTCCTAGTCCTCAAAATATTTTATAACATCAGGGGGCGACTTGAGTGTTTATGTCGAAAAAGCTCTACAACATCAAAACAATAATAACGACAACAACCACACTGACGATGTGTATCAATGATTATGCTGAATCATCATACCAACCTGATGAAGCAGTAACTGTTCCTAATTTTCAGATGAGAATTCAAAAGAGAATTTCAGAGAGCTCAAGTAAAATTGCCTCAAATCACAAAATTAGCAAGTGACAGAGGTGGGATTTGATCCCAGACAGTGCAACTCTGTAGTATGTGAATTTCACCACCACCCTGCACCTTATTTCAAAGGAAAGATACTTGAGCTACTTGTCAGGGCATGGTAGTGCTCAGGTATTTCTCTACAGTGCTTAAACCAACACCTCCACCTTCACACCCTCACATTCACTCTTCTTAATCCCGCTCTTATTCAAAAACTGTTGACTCTTTAAAAGAAAATGATTTCTTCTGCCCAATGACCCCCAGTAATCAAAATTAATAGCTGGAGCTCATTTCTACCACAGACTCTATTCCTGGATAAAGACTGATACATACTCAAAATTATTTCCTTCAAAAAGCCACAAGGCAAGAAAATTCTCTAAGTTCTCTTTATTATATACTTTTAAATAGGATGTTTTAAATTCAATGTGGAAGAATTGAATTTGTGTCAAAGATCCCCCTTTACTTTTCTTGTGAACCCCAAACCCATGAAGACACAGGTATTCTTCACTCCTATTTATAGTCAACTTTATATTATTTATTTTTGCTCTAGTTGCTCCAGGCTATAGATGTCTCACAGAGAAGTAATAGTAAAATTGATAGAACAGTCAATTGTCTCCTGAAGATTTTTTTTTAAAAAATTGCGTCCATTAGGTACGATTTAGGCATTGAATTCTTGTAATCTATAAAATCTAATTTCCCAGGTGACCTGTTTTATCCCATTTGGACACTTCATTTAAGCTATACTCAAATTATGTTTACTATATTTCATAAAAGGAAATTGAGCCAGATGCTAGATGACAACATCTTAATTGGGAATTATCAGGATGAGTTAGTTTTCGAACATAAATGTCTTTTTTTTTTTTTAAATGTTAAGGAAAAGTATATGTGCTGGCTTTTTTTTTTTTTTTTTTCTTTAAAAGGCTAACTGGTGCAGTAGGAAAAACAGAGCTTTTACGGCAGGTGTGGTTTTTAAGTCTCAGCTTAGCTATTTATTAGCTGTGTGAGTGTGGCAGTTTACCTAACCTCCCTGAGCCTTGGATTCCTTACATTCCTAGGGACCATGATGTCTGTTTTGTGAGATTATGGGGATAAGAAGATCTTATTATTACTGTGGGGTTTTTCCTCTTTTTATTTTATTTTTAATAGATTTTATTTATTTATTCATGAGAGACACAGAGACAGATGCAGAGACACAGGCAGAGGGAGAAGCAGGCTACCTCCAAGGGGCCCGATGTGAGACTCTATTCCAGAACCCCAGGATCACAACCTGAACCGAAGGCAGATGCTCAACCACTGAGCCACCCAGGTGCCCCCCCCCACTTTTAAAGCATGATTCAAAATAATGTAACTATGTTTTCTGAGATCTTGACACTTTGAACAATCTGCAATAGTAATAGCACTGTATATTTATATAATTTTTACATAAATCTCTTCATTTAGTCCCTACAACAATTGTGTGGCAGCATTGCCCTCATTTTACAGATTAAAGTACTGAAGTTCAGAGAGACTTTGGGTCTGCTCAAACTTGCAGAGCAGTTAAGTGGCAACCCGAATGCTGAACCCAGTCTTAAATTCCATTCTTGGCCTTCATCCACTTTGTCACAGTGACTTCTCCAGTGGTTATCCATCCCTATTTTAAGTTTATCAACCCCTTTCTTACACACACACACACACACACACAAAAGAAAGAAATCAATACTTTAAAGTTGTTTAGAATTTTTGTTCACAAATGACAAGAGTAGTTGCGTCTCACATCACTGTCTCTTGCCTCTCCCTGCAATGCCAGCTGAAGGCTCCCTGCTACAATGTAGGGTATGACAGTGATGTCTAATTAGGGTTGGAGCAAGCCTACTCTGGGATAACCTACAGAAATCACTGACCACAGTGTCCAGCCTCAGAGCACACGTGCCACCCACAGGAGTTACCACCATCATTGCCAACCTGAGAACAGATATTCCTCCTAAACTCTCTACTTCAAACATAAAATCAGTTTGTCCAATGCGATTTGACATTTATGAATCATGGCATTACTGGAGACAAGGCATGAGCATACTAAAGAACAATTAAAAAAAAGAAAAAGCAAACAGGGTCCTATACTCAAGAGGTTTATCTGAGGTCTTGCTTTGGCCTATAAGGTGAAGAGGCTCTTACCTTCCACTTTCCCTCTGATGGGGATGGATCTTATGTGCCCCAAGGCTTTCAGCCATGGTGTCAGGACCTAGCTAACGCCACAGCCAGAGCTGTTATCAACAATTAGAATAAAAAGAGTTTGAGAAACATACTGGCAGACCTGACAATGCACTCACTGTAAGATTAATTGAATCTTGTTTTTTTTTTTTTTCTATCAAACCATCAGGCAATCTTATACCACACTAGTAATCTTGCCTTTCAAGGCCTGACTTTTCAAATTTTAGATTTATCAGATTCCTAGGCCACAACTTAAAGGATTGAGGATCACACAGGTGAAGCCCAGGAATGAATGCTTAGGAAGAAGACAGGTGATTCTGAATTAATATGCGCAGAGACCCTACGTGGAGAAACTCTGTTTTAAGACCATCAGAGAAACAGTGTAATTTTGAAACCTGTAACGAGGCAGGAGGAACCATAATGTACAGGAGTGTACCAAAATAGGTGAGAAAGGACATCTTTAAGGAGCTCATGATCCTTTGCACAGGTGGAGAGGATGAGATATACCTCTGGGAGTGGAGGCATCAGAATAGAAGATTCCTGCTTTGGTGCAAGGGAAAGGGGCATGGTGGCTAGTTATCTGAGTAGGGTTTAACACAAACTGCAGGGAAAAAAACAGACTGAGTTCTGACTACAGGGTAAGTCGCTGGACACGGGTTCTGGGTTGTCACTGCAGGTCTGAGGGCAGGGACTGATGTACTGAAGCGGGATTGGGAGACATAAATCTGTAACTGCTGTGCAGAGTGGGAAGGGACGGGCAGAGGCAAGGTGAAAGCAAGAGGGGTGGTGATGGCAAAGACAGCCATGCATTCCTTCAGTAGCCCAGAAGGGAGGAAGACAACCTGGGTAAAAGTCATAACAAGGAGAGGAAGAAAATAGGCCCAAATGTGAAAAATTTTATGAAGGAAAAATTGATATAACATAGAAATTGGGGGGGAAATTACAGGTGGAATAAGATGGCATGTAATACCCCATTAAGCCAGGGAGCATTCTGGGTAAGCATTTTAGTGCTTGTACCTTACACCATTTGATACGGAAGAGAAACATCAAAATGAAGGGATGGAAGCCTTTAAATTGTTGCCATTTGCAGTTTAAAATCACGGCATCACCAGGGTTGGAAGTGCACACAATTTTTACAGTGTCTCCGGATTTTTCAGGAGAAGATGGGAATCTGGATTTCTGTGTGAAATCTCCAGATTTCTAAAGATAAGGTAAAAACAACAACAGCAGCAATAATAACGCACCACGTAGGACAAATGAAGCCAGGTTCTGTGAGTCCGTTGTAGCCCGGAGGCTACCAGTTTCTAAGTTCTGTCCCAAGAGTTTGTATCTCTAAAAGGCACTTTTCCCTAAATATTGCTGCATTGGCACAGATCTATATAAACAAGCACACGCATTCATAGGTATGGGCAAAGACAAGTGTTCGACCTAAAAAAGGTAAAATTAAGAACCTTGAAATAAAACTTTGTCCTTCAAAAGACTAGCTGTAATTGTTTTAGAGAGGCGTTCTCTTTATGGGTGTAATAAGCAGAGGGAAGAACAAAATCATCCCAAGTAATAAATGTGCCCTCAGCATGCCAGGGCATAGTTTCAGAATCTAACTGGGTGTTCACTTTGTCCAACAGTTGTTAAATTGGGAGAAGCTCCAATGAGAAAATACATACTTTGAAAATGCGTGTGATCAAATAAAAAGAGGGAGGAAGGCAATGCACAAGCTTTGCTCTCATTTTCCATAAATGCCAGGAAGAAAAGGGGGTGAAAATAATGTAGTTATTTTGAATTTAGTATAGTTCCTTTCCTATAAGCAGTTACATGAGACTACACTCTTTGGCGATTTCAAAATCATTATTTAGATACATTTTAAAGTAAACTTCCCTAAATTTAGTAAGCATTGAAGTAGAGGGGCTAGGTCACCAATGACTTGGCAACTTGAAAACATTGGTTGTCATTTAATCAGAATTCAGAAATATTAGAGGCTAGTAATCCAAGATACTGAAAACAGCCTAGAGGTCCCAAAAGCCATGTTCCCCAAATTCCCTTTTTAATATAATGCAAAACCTCAAATCCATAATACAAGAATCCCATCTCACTCTGGATCGATGATTGTTTGCAAATGAGACAGAAAAAGTGAGAATCTTACATTTATTGACATTCACAAATTCTCTGGCCTTCCCTTAATTCTAAGTGAAGACAGTTTACTTCATTTGCTCAAAAAAATACTCTTCGATAATGAGCATTAATTCCAAAATGTGTATTTTCTTCATCTCAATAACCCACTTGATGAGGTTCTTCTTGAACTCACAGTCAACATGTTAAGCAAAAAATTAAAGATGGCAAATACTTATGATGCCAGAGTGCCTGCCCTTCAGAAGCTCCTGTATCTGGATGCTTTATTATAATGACAAATATTAATCCACACTAATTCTCTCCCTCAGATCATTCTCATTTTTAAAGAGGCATTTTTTTGTGTCTACCTTGAAAATTAAGACACACTAATATCCATTTTCAGTTAACTTCCACACATAGAGCATACCTTGAAATGCCTTTTACTATGTATGCACACAAAATGGAATCATTAGCTCTTATTTCTGTACTCTTCATTAACTTATAAAAACGTGTTACCTAATAACAAGCATACAGGTGAGTAAAAAGTAACAGCCAAATAGTATGTTGTTTTGTTTTCAAACACAGTTGAAAGGAAAACTTAGATGTGAAAAATATGCCCTCACAAGTCATATAAATAAGTGAAACAAGTACAAGAACATGATTAATTTTACAAGAGTAATTATTTTGACACTCTGAAGCAAGATGATGTGATAATAATTGGCATGGGGAATTATTCTTTAGAATCAGTGGTCAAAGAAGTTCTGAGGGAGAAATATCTGAGTTAAGACCTAAATGAACAAAAAGAGCCAGCTGTGCTGAATCTGGGAAAAGCATTCCACCAGGGAGAAGAGCCTGTGTAAATAGTATAGCTCAGAATAGCTGGAGGGGAGGAAAGGACAGAGGGAGGGAAGGAGGAACAGGAAGGTGCTTAAGTTGAAAATAATGTAGGACCCTGTTGGCCACAGTCAGGAATTTGGATATTTTTTTCCTAATTGGAATTAGAAGCCACTGATGATTCCAAGCAGGGAAATATACAGTCACTTATATTGTATGAAGCAAAGAGTGTATGCAGAAATAAACAAGAAGACATTGCAGTTGACCAAACGAAAGATAATAATTGGGATAGGAAAAGACTTTGAAGGTGAAAGAGGGAGAATAGGGATTGGGATCTATTTGGGAGGTAGGGCCAATGGAACTGGCTGGTGCATTGATGTAGAGCAATACAAAGAAATGAGTCAAGGCTGACCTCTGGCTTGGGGTGCTGCATGACATGCTGAGTGGAGAAGAATGAGAGAAAAACTGACTGGAGATGAGAGAATCAGAAGATCTGGGTGGGTCAAGCTAAGTGTGAAATGTCCATGAGGCATCCCTGTAAAGACTATCAACTGGGCAATAAGATATATGAGATCAGTTGTCCACTCTGACTAATGTTGACGGGGAGAGTTTTTGCTTCGACATAAGAATGAGAAGGCATTTGTTTTTTTTTTTTTTTTTTTTTTTTTTGACTTTTAAGAGAAGTAAGCCTTTATTTCCTTGTTTCACAAATAAACTTGGCTGAATTGGTTGCTGAGAAGGCATTTGTTGATGGGGAGAGTGAAGGAAATGAAATAAAATTTCAGGTAAAGGATTAAGGCAGGAAAGAACATATCATGCTCCAAGAAATGAATGAAAACAAGAGTGTCTGGAGCATCTTGACACAAAGGAAGGTTGGCATTCAATGCGTCTGGAGAGTTTGCTCAGGAACAGTTTCAAATCTATCATAGACCTTAGGTCAGCATTTGGATTCCAATGTAATCATTACCCTGGAAATGCCTGAAAAAGATATATTTTTTATTGTAGTAAAAGTATCCACTACATTTCATTCTCAAAAGAATATAAGAGACTAACAAAGGGCAACACATTACTTTCAAAATTTAATAATTATAAAATAATTACAAAAAAACTTTAATATTTTTTTTTTTTGTCAGAGTTCTCCAGAGAAACAAAACCAATAGAATGGATATGGATGAATGGATGGATGGATAGATGGTAGATCTTTTATGAGGAGGGACTGGCTCACACAATTATGGAGGCTGAGAGGTCCCATGCATGATCCATTGTCTGCAAACTGGAGGCTCAGGAAAGCCAACGGTATAGTGCCCAACCGAGTCCCAATTTCTGTGAGCCAATGATGTAAATCCTGGTCCAAGTAACAAGTTCTGAAAACCAAGAGTGCTAATGTCCAAGGGCAGGATAAGATATTCTAGTTCAAATGAACAGAAAATTTGCCTTTCTTCTGCCTTTTTGTTTCATCTAATGGATTGAATGATGCCTACCCACATTGGTGAAAGCTTATCGTTTTTTTAAAAAATCAGACTACAAATGCAAATGTTAATCTATTCCTGAAATACCCTCATGGACACACCCAGAAATAGTATTTTACTAACTACTTGGGTATCTTTTAGCATAGCCAATTGACACATAAAATTATTAATTACATAGTTCTTGAGAAAAAAAAAGTAACTAACAGTGATTCTAGCTAAATTAATGAAAAAAAAAGAGGAATTTATTAAAAGGCTTGGAGGAGCTTATAGAGTCAGTGGAAAATCCAGGTCCAGAATGGGCAGGACACTGTCTCAGAGCTCAAAGCTCTGGTGATCCTGTTAGTGAGACTTAACAACATACTTGTCACCGTTCCTAGAACAAATTGGCTCTACATACTTTTCTGTGCTCATACTCAAGACTACAAATCCCAAGAAAGCTCAATAGCTTTGGCCATGAGTCCCCCTTGTGGTTAGGTGATGCAGGGAAACTTGACTGACAGTACCACAAAGCTTTTCCTAAAGTACAGAGATGCCTCTTTAGAGGGAACTCAGGGAATTCGACACAAGAAGAGAGGGAGAACAGAAGCTGCACGGCCCCCAAATGATGTTGACTCTATGAACCAGTACCCATGATCCGATTTCCAGTGCTTTTCTCCACAAGGGATAATATTTTCTTAAGAACCTGACATGTACTTTTGAAGGAGTGCTGAACATTTCAGGAAGGAGAGTACTTACTTTAAATGTATTGGCCTTCTACTGAAGTTCAAATGTCAGAATCATTTTCATTCTCTGATAACCTTATTTTATGTTTAGAAAGTTCAGTAAAAGATGAGATATTCTGTGTTCTCATAGGTCAACAAATTAAATTCCAGTGGCACGTCCTACAGCTGACGTTTGAAATTTCTTTCCAACTAAGTCTATAAAGTAGTAAGCTCATTTCTTATAAAATGATGATGTTGATCCCAATGGAATGGAAGGCCTACAAGATGCCGTGTCAGCCTTGAGACTATGACCAGATGAATTAATCAGTGCAAAGTCCCTATAAGTTGTTAAACAGCAGATTTAAGGACTCTCTTTCAACGATGATAGGGCAGTACATCAAGTCCAGAATGATCTTAGCTCACCATTATTAATTGCAATTTTATGAACTAGGAGTGAAGCAATCTGTAGAGAGTGGAAACCATCTCTCCTGTCTTAACAGGAAGAAGAAAATTGTAGATAACTAGAAACTTCAAGAGATTAACTCCTTTTAGTTGAGATTTTCAATAGACACATTTGCTTTCTAAACATCACAACAGCTGTTGACGTGGTACACGTAATCAACATTAGTATAAAGAGCAGTCTTAGAGTGAGAGAAAAAAGCCCCTTATGTTCTATGCCTCAGGAATAAGGACATTCCATTTCTTGTAAATTCTACAAAGAGATACTTTATTTTTATATGATTATGGCCCATTTCTTTCAGCTTAGGAACAGCATTTAGAGGGAATATACTCTCTAATAAAACGCACCTACACTAGGTGTTCACCAGACCATTAGTAAAAAAAGAAATGTGAATAGAGCAAATGAAGACATCACTCTACAGGCATAAATCATTTCAACCATTTTAGCCATTATTTAAGCCTGTCGAAAAGTAAATGTGCAGCAAAGACGAAAAGCAAGGGCAATGACAGTACTTTTGGAGTGTATAACTTCAAGAAAAAATAGAGAGGACAACTCATAGAGGCATAGTATTAAATAAGACATCAGGAAATTCTTCCTCTTGAGCTGTATTTCCACACCAATGTGGATTTGAAAAGAAATAATTACATTGCAGAAGGCAAGAAAGGTACTTCGTGATCTCTAATCTCAAACAACAGACAATAGGAAAGGAAAATCTGCATTTTAGCTCTTTTTTCACTTACCAATTTTATTTTCTTTTAAATATTTAGAACAGTCAACATTACAGATAGGAAAATACATTTCTTCTGGAATTACCAAAGATGCTACTTTAGTAATTCCAGTAGATGCTACTACTAAAACATCCTGCGTATAAATTGCATAAAAACCTAAGAAGTACCTATAAATAAGCTCTTCTGGAGAAAAAAACATACCAAAGTTATATTCAGGCCACAATTAATAAAACAGAAAAAAAAAAAACCCTCCAATCCATGCATGTGTCTTAAAGCTAATTTCTTACAACAACACATGAGAAGCCAGATTGATAAGTTTAACCACTCATACCATAAAGCAAGCACAAAATAATGTGAAATTAAGTAAACCAAAACAAATAATACACTATGACTCCTATACCCAAGGACCTTATAATTCAGTTGGGGGAAACAAAATATCAACAGTACATCCTGTTTGCCGTATGATTCAGACAGGAGCAAGCTCGTAAGCTGTATTTGAATCATAGTAAAATGTGCACAAATCATTTGGATGGAATCTTTCAGTATCAAATCTCTCACACACCAAACCATATGGGTGCACCCAATTCCTTAGATAGACACAGATTTCTCATAAGATGATAACAGTGCTTTTTGGTTTGTCTTGTCTTTAATGGATTTAGCAGATTTGAGTGAAAACAACGATACGAAGGAGTCACTTGAAAACAGCCGAATTCGTTAAAAATGTTAATGTAGATTCCTTACATAGTCTCTTTTTTAAATAATAAATTTGTTTTTTATTGGTGTTCAATTTGCCAACATACAGAATAACACCCAGTGCTCATCCCGTCAAGTGCCCCCCTCAGTGCCCGTCACCCATTCACCCCCACCCCCCGCCCTCCTCCCCTTCCACCACCCCTAGTTCGTTTCCCAGAGTTAGGAGTCTTTATGTTCTGTCTCCCTTTCTGATATTTCCCACACATTTCTTCTCCCTTCTCTTCTATTCCCTTTCACTATTATTTATATTCCCCAAATGAATGAGACCATATAATGTTTGTCCTCCGATTGACTTATTTCACTCAGCGTAATACCCTTACATAGTCTCTTAAAAGAAAAGACCTTTTGTGTAAATATCCTTTAATTTGTTACCAGCCCTTTTATTTAAAGAAAGAAAAAAGAGAAAACAACTGATATCCTTATTTTAAAATGAAGAAAAACTATAATATAAACAGGTAGAGATATTTAATAGATAGGAAGGGAGTTCATTTCTCCAAGGGAAATTATTTTTTTCTTTAAGATTTTATGTGTTTATTCACGAGAGACACAGAGAAAGAGGCAGAGACATAGCAGAGGGAGAAGCAGGCTCCATGCAGGGAGCCCAATGTGGGACTTGATCCCAGGACCCCAGGATCACAACCTGAGCTGAAAGCAGATGCTCAACCACTGCGCCACCCAGGCATCCCTCCAAGGGAAATTCTTAAGTGAATTTCCATGAAGAGGAAAATTACACTAAGGACTTTTTTTTTAAGTAAAATAATAACATAGTCTAAAGGCCTCATGTATTTGTAGGTCATAAATAGATCGAGTATCCAAATTTAGTACTCTGCTAAGCGTTTAAATTCTTATAGACCAACATCTACTAATTAAGAAGACAGGTACTCACATCCTTGGTCTTCCTGGCTAAATGATCAAGTAGGATATCTTTAGCATAACTTGCTCCCCAATGGAAGAATGTGCTCTGCCTCGGTTTTGCTTAAGGAAATCAGTCTCATCTTGGACTTGCTTGGAACCAGCTGGCAGAAATAACTGGTTCTCACCATTTAGAGATCCATAATGCTACATAAGAACAAAATCTACATTTTATTTATTTATTTGTTGTTTAATCTTATTTTTTTTCCAAATTTAAACTTAAAAACACTGAACAGATAAAAAAGTTATGTAGTTAAAATTATATGTTATATAAAATTATATGTAATATATAAATATGTATAGTTATATATACTATTATTCCAATATTATACACTATGTTACACAAGTAACTATGTTGCTTGAACAAAGTATTTTATTTCATTCTTCTCTCTGCCCTTTCAACAATACATTTGTTGACTGTCTTCCATTTGTCATAGAACACAGTGTTTCTTTGAGGGAGTCAAATATAAATAACACTCAAGGTGCCTACAATCAGAGTATGTGTGATTGCAGGGGGAGGTGGTAGTTAAGTCAAGTTCACCATAAGTCAATAGGTTTAAATAAAGCAGAAATGTTTAGGTATTAGATTGTTAATTGCTCAAGGGCAAGAGTGTATCTGTACTTGTTTACCCTCTATACCTGAGCAACCAGGTAGCCCCTAGAATACAGCAAATACTCAAAAATGATATGAATAAATGAACGAATATATAAATTTCCAAAATTCTATGAGATTCAAAAGTAGGAAAAAGTACACCTAGAATTCAGAAAAAGTGGGAGGTTAGCTGGGCTATATAAATCATTTGTAGGGTTTTAATAGGCAGTAGCATTCCAACTGATGAATATGATGATCTAAAGTGGAGACAGAAAAGTCCAGGGCATTCAGAGAACAGTAGTTATGCTTGGCTGGGTGACGAGTATGTGTGGGAGAGCAGGAAATAAGCCTTGGCTATATTATAAAAGGCTCTGAATACCAGGCTGAAGACCATAAACCAAATGTCCTAAGACAAAAAGAAGCAATCAAATCTATCTGGGGTTGAGGTCAGGAAAGCAGGCAGGACCTAAGGGTAACAGAATCAACTCTGCACTCTAGAAATCATTTGTGATTTGAGGATCTTTATGAAGATGGATTGGAAGGGTAGAAATAGAGGTGAAGAGTGGAAACAGAGTGACTAGTTAGAAGCTTGTTGCATCCACTGATGAGGAAGAATGACTTCTGAATTGGGACACTGATTGCCAGGGCAATGGAAACAAAGGCACTAGCATCCAAGAGAGTGCTGGCCCCAATGCCTTGGCCGTAGACTGGATATTAAGAGGTAGGAGAAAGAAGGAGTTATCAGATATTATAGAAAGCCTCAAACTGGAATTTCTAATGTGTGTGTGTGGCCTTATGTAAATATTCTATGTTTATTTCAGAAAACTTAGAAGATGTGAATAGCCAAAATCATTCCAAACCCCAACATCAGGAGATAGCCACTTTACATCTTTTCTTCTATATTTTATATTCATGCATCAATGTTTGTATGTACACATACAAAGTAGTAATTAACAAATTAGTAATTTTAATAAAATTTGATTATGCAATATATTTAATACTGTGTTTTTCTTACTTGTAAATGAATATGGATGCTTTTCAGGTTAATATAAATGTACGGCATTTCAATGGCTATACACATGGTATTCCATTAATGAAGTAATAAAATATACACAACCAATTTCCATTTTTGGATATTCAAGTTGTTTCCAACTTTTTGCTTTTAAATCTCACACTACAACACCTATTAGAAGTTCCTTATAAGTGAACGAAGGAAAAGCATCTTGCAGAGTCCTCATACCTTAACTTTGGCTTATAGGTGACAGTTCCCCATGTGCTTCACTTTAGTTACATGACAGCCGCGTGCAGAAGGCTTCATCATGCTTTATTTCTATAGATGAAGCAAGTCAGAGATGTTTAGATAATTGGTCCTGAGTCTCATGGGTAATAAACGACAGGACTAGGTCTCATTCCAGGTATTCTGATTCCAAATCCAGTGCTTTCCCATTATGAATACACTTGAAGGTAGATAACCAAAAACCTCACACTGGCACTCATTTTGACAATTAAAATTAAAGGAGCTGGGAAAAGTTTGGAGAAGTCTTACAGATGATGCCTTTTTAAGCCTATTATTCATTTAGCTGGATTCTCTAAACACTGATCTTCAGCCCAGGCCTGGTGACTTGAATGGGTAGGAGGACTTAGTTATGACATCAGGCAAAAATTCAGAAGCCAGCTTATCTACAGATTGTAGTGATTAAATAGTTCAGGATGAATTACACATCTGTAATATTATACTGCATTCATATTTAAGAGATAACAATTGGAGTCCAGCTCCCATAATTTCCAGTCACTCTTAAGTTATAAGGATTAATCATTTTAATATCTTCCTGTTGAAGTTGGCTAACTAAACAAAAAACATGGCCAATGGAGGAGGGAAGTGGATATCTTATTCTGTTTGCAGATCTTTGTGAAACAAGCACTTGAAAATAAAATATATCACATCAAAGCATGGGGGGAAATAACTTTAGTGGCAGAATCAAGATTATGAAAAAGCAATATATTTTTGTGTGGCCAATAAACAGATCAAAACCCTGCAAACGAAAGGGTATTTAGATGCCAAATCTAACTTTAATTTTCAAATATCCCTATCGGGTCATATTATCTCTCCAGCAAGAAAATTATATTACACACAGCCCTGCTTTCTCATATTCAGCAAGTAGCACCCCTACCGTCAACCCTAGACATGACCTTGATTTTCCTCGTTATAGGTAGAATTTTTAAGAATTTGTCCCCTTAAATCTTTAAATAGTAGGATTTAGCAAAGAATAAAAGACACCACTCTGTAAAAGCTTTAAGCCAGAAACAAATATACTTCAGATAGCCATTACAGGTACTGCATCCATTGTTATGTTTCAATTATGAATTAATCTTAGTTATACTTTGGTGATCAGAAACTTGTGAGTTTACAATAATCATATGTTTTAGTTAAAATTAGAATACTTCGAGTTCAAAAAAGCCAGATAATCAAATGCTACTTTACAGATTACCTAAATTTTTAACATCTACCTCACAGAAGAAAAACAACAGTAACAAAATACTTGAGAAAGGATTTAAACTCCTCATTTTTCATAAGGAGAAAGCAAAGTCAAATATTTTTCCATTCTCCAAGAAGAAATATAATGAAGCTCAAGGAATTGTGATTACCCAAATATTAAGCTATTGTTCCGCAAGGCACCCAGACATATGCAATAATAGGCATCTGTATTTCTGTCCAATTGAAACTATACACATTAAATGAATTTGGCATTAGCAAGAAGAGAAACTAAATGAATAACATGGGGATTAAATAAAGGTGTAGTCTAATTACAGCCCTTTAGTGGCTCAAATATCTAAACGGTTAATTTGCACCAAGACATTCAGTCTTTTTGCAGTTTGTAGCAATTACTTTACAACTTCTATTTCAACTTTCCCTAGCATATTTAAGTAAACAGGTAGGCTCTCTGGTTCTTTCACTTTGTTTTCATAAGGACTCACTTTACAATAACTAACTATCCAGAGCCAGGAAAAAGAATTTGTACAATTATTAAAATCGTCCAATGTTAAATTCAACAAGAGAAGTATACTTAAATATAAATTTGATTTGTTCCTTTTTTTAAAAAAAGATTTATTTATTTTAGAGAGAGAGAGGGGAAGAGAGAGAGCATGGGCATGAGTAGGGGGAGGGGCAGAGGGAGAGATTCTTCAAGCAGACTCTCCACAGCTCAGAGCCTGACATGGGGCTAGATCTCACCACCCTGAGATTGTGACCTGAGCCAAAATCAAGAGTCAGATGCTCACCTGACTGAGCCAGGGGTTCCTTGTTTTCCTTTTTAAAGTAAGCAGGGCTCAGAGAGAAATAGGTTTGCATCAATTCTGAAGAAATGTCTGATAAGACATGATAAATACCCTCATTGGTCAATCAACAAATATTGGTAAACCCATGATACACTGGGAGACATCAACCAGAGCCTGGTAACACACTGCTGGGTGCTTCTGGTGAAGATTTTCATTTTGATTCATTTCATTTGGGAGAAGCTGGATGGCTGGTTGCTTTACTGTATTTTATTTTCTTCTGGTTTTTGGCTACTAAATTCTCTTTCGGATGCTGTCAGGTCTTCATGTGATGCCTGAAAGTGGTGCCTGAAAGTGGGGAAGCCATCTTGTCATCGTAAAGTTTGTTATCAGACTGGTAATAGAGCCATACACTCAACCCATAATGAAACAGAAAAAAAATGGGGGAAAAAATCTTATAAGAGTTATTGGGCCATGGATTTGATTATCCGTGAACTGCCTTACTTATGAATTGGCACACGAGAAATAAATTACCTTACTTTTTAAGCCAGCTTCAGTTGGAATTTTGTTATTTTCAGATAAAGACTCCTTTCCTGAATGAGCAAAAATGAGTGAAAATTACCAAGCACCCAACAATAACTACTATTACTATTACTAATTTACTTTTTTTCCTCATGGCTAATTTTTAGGTCTCTTTCTCCCTTTACCTGACCCTTTTGAAACCACCAGGGAATGTGTGGTTTCTTATTCCTTTCTATATTTCCCTACACATCCACACAGTGTCTGGCAGCAGTAAGTGCTCATAAATATTGTCAAATTGCAATAAAATGGAATCTAAGAGTCCTCACATTGTATAAGGTTTCATTAGCAAAAAGAAAAAATGTTTTATAAAGAATAGTATGAGAAAAATCAATGTATTTTTCATTCTTCAGAATGATATATTTTTCATTCTAAAGAAAAATATAAATTCCCATGAACTGAGTTTTAAATGTTGGGGCAGTATTATTTTGAACAAGTGACATTTCTACAGCACTGAGAAAAAGAAACAAAGGGGAAAATACTTGAAACATGACAATGTCTTTGTAAAACTAAGCTGCATCCTTAATAAAAATTGATAAATATTAAAAATTCATTCAACTCTTGCCCAAAGTACCATCCTTGATCTTACATTCGCATTCCTGAGCCATAGCTTGGGCTTTCTGTGGTGTGCTCTCTCTTTCATCAGATAATTTTGCTCTTTCTCTGGCTCCAAAAGTCTCTTGAGGTCTCAGTGTGTAACACAAAAATAAATATAGTAATGAACTAGAACTTGTACAGTTAATTTACAGTTAGCAAACATAACCAGGCTTGTAAGAAAGTCTTTTTTTTTTCTTTCTTTTTAGTAAGATTCTGATACTCATTCATCTTATTTTTTTTTCCTTAAGATAATCTGGATGAATATTAAAGTCACAAACAAAAATTCTATTACTCCTAATGAAGTGTTCTTCTGAGTGAGAAAATGGGAAAGAAGGGAACAGAACAGGTACTATTAAAAAGTCTTATTTGGGAACAAAAACCAAACTAATACCATTTTATCTCCTCCCAACTAAAGCAGAAGTGTTTTGTTTTCACTAATCTCTAACTAAAACTTAGATTCCCCTCCATCATAAATATAGGCAATATCACAATAGTGGTATTGGCAATAACTGTGATTTTGGGAAGAAATCATGGGTATTTTCATATCACATTATAATTGTCAGTGATATCTCAAAATATTGTTTCTTCTTTTTCTATCTTAATTCCAATAGTTAACATCCAATGTTATATTAGTTTCAATATTGTTTATTCTTATCCCATCATCAGCTATTCAATGTCCAGGTCTTATTTAACTTACTGATAAATATGCACATATATTGCTTTATCAAAAAATCAAATATTTTGCTAACTGTATGCCATTGGTTTACATCTAATCCTATGTATTTTATTTTATGCATTTAAAACATTTTTCTGGGGCACCTGGGTGGCTCAGTAGTTGAGTGTCTGCCTTTGGCTCAGGTCATGCCACAGGAACCTGCTTCTCCTTCTGCTTGTGTCTCTGCCTCTCTGTGTCCCTCATGAATAAATAAATAAATAAAATTTTTATAAATAAATAAATAAACAAACAAACAAATAAATAAATAACATTATTCTGAGAAGGAGTCTGTAGGCTTCACAAGGCTTCCACAGCACAAAAATATATTAAGGACCCCTGCACTAAAGGAAAGCAAACAAACAACACACTTCCTGACATCTGAAAAGCAGAGGCAGGGAGCTGTGTTGGCTAACACTGAATCTCTGCCCCTCCTATCATATAATACGCTACTTGTTTCCTGTCAACAAAAATCAAAGGTCTGAGATTGCATGACCATCATAGTCTTCCCTTCTTTCAAAGAGATAATCACTTCAACTTTTAGTAATCAATTGTACATATATTTCTCCTACTAAATAATTTTAAATCATAAATATACTAAGCTTATTTTGGAAAAGTTGCTTCTGTAGGAAATAGATCCATGAGGGTAATTCAGCCATTTAAGAAAAAGTCTGAGGGGCACCGGGGTAGCTCAGTCAGTTGAGCATCAGACTCTTGATTTTGGCTCAGTTTGTAATCTAAGGGTTGTGAGATCGGGCTCCGTGTTGGACATGGAGCTGGCTTAAGATTCTCTCTCCCCGTCTTCCTTTGCCCCTCTTCCCTTAAAAATCTGAACAAAACTGTTACTTTTTAAAAATTTTTATACAGTTCCACTATGTAGTCCTGAAAAGGAAGGGAATTCTTCCCTTTATCCACAAGTTACAGATGATGATGATGATAGATAGATAGATGTTACAGATGTATCTATCGATGATTGATAGATAGATAGATAGATAGATAGATAGATAGATAGATAGATAATGCCTGTATCTATATAGATACATATCATCAAATATAGTTTTAAATATCTAAATATCATTAAAGAGAACATTACATAGGTATCATCCTGGAAATGAATTTTATTTTTTTGTCAAGTTATTAGGCACCTTAAAAAGGCTGCTGCTCAAAAAAAGAGAAATTCATCCCAATACAAGATACTCCTACATAAAAGATACATTAAAATGTATAATAGATACAAAGTACTCCTACATAAAGAATTTTTAAAAAAATAAGTTTATAAATTTTCTTTTCTCAATGTCTCTCAAACTAAAGGAGCCAGACACACACATAGCTTCAATTCCATCTTTGCAATTACTTCCAGGTTCACTCAATAGTGATTAACAGTAATTGAGTTTACTATGTATCAGGCACAATGGCTGAAACTAGCTATCAAGGGGAACAAGGAAGGCATAGTAACAACACTCAGAGCCCCCAGTTGAGCTGAGGCAGATATTACATATTAAAAATAATCGGCTAACCACAATTGTTTCAGGAAAAATCACAGGGTGCATATTCTTAATAATTCTTACAACTCTGTGAGATAGGTACTACTACTATCTTCGTTTTGTAAAAAGAAGTTGAATTCAGAGAGATGGAGTAATTTGTCCCATGTCATAAGAAGGCCACAAAGCTACCAGTATAACAGGGGAAATTAATACACACAAAATAAGTCATAAAGTAATAGCTTTGTAATTAATATTAACTATAGTTATGTTTATAATTAATAATTTTAATAATATTAATGCTTACCTTCTTAAGGAATGAGATCATATATTCATCTTTGAAGTCATTATGTCTCATATATGATAGCTAGAATTCAACAAAGGAATGACTCTTAATTAAAAATAAACCATTGGACAAATTGAAGTAAGAGATGGAGAATGGGAAAACAGAAAGTATTATACTCCTACATTCTGCCAGGAAGTCAATGACAAGATCTGCAGATGCAGACTACACATCTTGGAACAAAGTTAGGTTCATCCTTAGTTTAAAAAAAAAAATCACCATCTGGTTTATAAGGGAAGAGTGATGTTTATAATGGAAGAGGCTATGCATGTGTGGGGGCAGGGGGTTTAGGAAATCTCTAAACCTTCCTCTCAATTGTTTTATAAACCTAAAACTACTCTCAAAATTGCTTTTAAATTTTTTTTAAAAATAATAAATAAACAAAGAGACAAAGGAAATTTATATTACTCCTTTGATGAGCATATATTATATGGGTAACAAATACTTTGCATCTTGGACTCTTTGGTTCTAATCCACTGTCAGTGAATGAATGCTAAGATACTGTGTTGAAGAGATGTCAAGGGAGCATTACTGTCGTGAATACCAGAGGGGAGAATGTCAGCACTGTTTTTGTCCACTGATGCTCCTGGCTCTGTGCTAACACTATCATCCCTTCTCAGGAGAATTCAGAGGAGAGTGGCAGATAAGGGCAAAGAAACAGAAAAAATACTATATAGTGTGACAAGTACCGGAACAGAGCCAGTTCAGGATCGTGGGCCAGCTCAGAGAAGGGAGATAAGTTTTGCATGGAAAAATTAGTAACTCAGTTTTATTAGTTCTAATAACTACACATATTGCATGTTTACAATTTGCCTAAAGTGTCCCAAGCACTTGCATGTTTTTTTAATTCATTGAATTCTCTCAAAACCACACGAGAAGGCTATTAATATTATTACCCCCATTTTACAAAAGAGACAACTGAGCTCTAGAAAAGAGAAGTAATTTGCTCAAGATCAATACGTGGTAAATGGAAAAGCTGTGTAAAAACCCAATATGGTCCAGAACCCTCGTCGTTAACTATTAAAATATGCGAAAAATACTTTCTTTGAACAGGATCTGTTTTCTACAGAGATAAGTAAAATTACTTCAAGAATATTACTTTCCTTGGTAAGAAACAAGTAATTATAGAACTAGTGATTAAAGTTTAACCCACATAACATTGTCAGTAAAACTTCAAAAATATGGATCAGCTATATCGATTCCATTTACTCTTGATGTTTGTCATTCTCCAAAGAATGCTTTTTTTGCTTTTGTTTTTGGTTTTCAGAAAGATTAACACATATACACAGTCAAATACAAATTCTGATAGTTTACAATTTGGAATTGAGTTAACCTCAGTAGAAAATTCATGGCAAGTTTACAGGAAAAAAAAAACCATAGGAATGAACACATACAAATATCTTGGCCTTATCACTTTCCCTGCTGTGTAATGTTCATTATATTTGTCTAATGAAATAAAAACTATAAATAAAACACAACATGACCCTTGCTTACATGGAACTTTAACTAGAACAAGGTGACAGTTTTAAAAGTTGTACTCATGAAAACCAGTCTAACTGGGCTTTAAAATCAAGTTCTATTCAGGACTTTAAAAAGCCATTAGCCAATATTTCTGCCACCCAAAGACTGTGTGAAGGCCCTCTGTTGAAGGGTGGGATGACTAATATTCAAGGATCAGAAATGGAGTTAAGATGAATAAACTTGCAAGATTATGAATAGCACATATATTAACTACTTGATTTTTGGCATTTTACACATTCTTTTAAAAATATATTATTTATTCACCACCCAGATTTAACAGATGTTAACATTTGGCCATATTTGCCTCAGATCCTTTTTTATTTTTTTTCTCCTTCTTTTCTCTCTCTTTTTAAGAAGTAAGTATCACACACTCTTTATTCTGTCTTACTGTGTGTGAAATCAGGACTCTAACTGGCAACTCCCTTAAAATTCAGACACCCAAACCTCAAGTCTGTTATCCTAATAACAGCTGCAAAGAACCTGACCCAAACATCAATCTCTTTAATCTGTGCAAGGCCCACAGAGGGAAGTGGGTCATCCAATTATGCCCATTGTACAGATTAGGTAACAGGAATGAAGACGAGCTGAGACTAGTCTTTCAAAGTCCTTGTTCTTTGCATATGTCTATAGTATCCAGGAAGCATAATGATATCCATCAGTCTTAATGGTAACTACCCAATTCAGCTACTACCAAATCCAGGTCCTATTCATTCCACTGTTATTGAGCATTTATTATCTGCAAGGCACAGTGCATTAAAAACACAGACCAACCAAAAAGCAATCAATCAGAGTATTGCATCATTTTGCAAGGCTTCTGCAAATCTACTCCTGTGTCTTCCCTTCTAATAAAGCTGAGATTTACAGGCATCTCCTGCCATAGGACTGCTCGTGTTCCCACCCAGTTAGTGCTGATGTCAGTGCCAAGATAAGTAGATTCTATTATTTGAATATTAATCGCCCCAAAAGCCATTGCTGGAAAAAATCTTACTGAGATTTCTAAGCACTAGCCCCCAAACCTTTGGGAAGTTGAGTCTCCCAATCATCAAGGGTTTGGGGGTAGGATGAGCCAGGTTGAGTGGTAAGAATGAAGGCCAGAGAAGATCAGGGGCTGGGTGAGAGAAGATTTTAGATTTTAGTTAGACAGGAATGAGAAATCATTAGCATGTGTAAGTAACATGATCTGACTTCTAAAATTTAGATGGTAGGAATAATACAGGCGGCCATTTGGGAATTTAGTGGGAGAACACATCAGATTCCACATGGACAGACACATCTTGACTTGTGTATTTGTCCAGGAGGGCTTTAATTTCAAATAAGGACTTTCCATGTACAGTATACAGGCTGTTAAAGCAGGGCAAGGGGCCACCTACACTGGAATCACTCAAAGATGTTTTTAAGCCTGAAGATTTCATGAGACCCACCAAAGATATGATGAACCAGAATTTCTGTGGCTGGAGCTAAAGAATCTGCATTGCAAACAAGGATCCCTGGTGATGTATGAGTGTAAAAATTTTGGACAGCTACTGAAGTCAGGGAAAGCTTAGCAAAGAAGAGAATTATTGAACTGAGTTTCAAATACAAGAGTCAACCTGTGGGGAAGAAGCAGGAAGTAATGATGATGAGGATCCCTTAGGAAGAGGAGCCATCATGGATAAACACCTAGAGACATAAAATATCATCTGATATTTAGGTTTCTGCATCTGATTTGACACAACTGGAGCAATCTTTTTTTTGCACTTTTACCCTGTGCCAAACATATATGTGGTCCCATTTTATCACCCAATTACCATGAAGGGTGTTTTTAGGAAAGTGAGGGTCACTGAAACTAAGTGGCCTGTCCAAGGCTACTTGGCAACTAAATTGTAAAGCCAAAATTGAAGCAAACGTGATTTAACTCTGAAGCACATGATCTTAATCATCACATTAAGGAATGTCTTAAGGAATGACAAATAATGAAGTCTGAGAGATAAGAGAACAAATCAGGAGGTCCTGAATGCCTTGCTATAAGCCAAGACACTAACTTGCAACTTCACACGTGCCATTTCATTTGTCTTCATGGTAGCCCTTTGACTCAGGGGGTTTCGCTTTGCTTTACAGAAGAAGAATCTGATGCAACAGGTAACCTAAGTTACTTTACCAAGGCCACTCATTTATCAATTGGTAGAGACAGAGATGTTAACCTAAATCCCGATGATTCTAAAACTTGTGTTCTCATTACCTCTCTATGGCCCATTATATTCTCCACACATGCTCAAGTACACATAAAAACATATGCCGAAGCCAAGTGTATTTTCCTTGCATTTTCTGTACATGGAGTATATAAAAGCATTCAAGCTATTAAAATAATAGTGCAACTGACAATACCAAACACTTGCCACAGCACAGAGCACCTGGAGTTCTCATATGCTACTAATGTAGGTACATTTGGAAAACTACTAAGCAGTATCTACCCAAAGCTGATACAAACATACATACATACGTACATAAATCCCATTCTACGATCCAGCAATTCTAATTCTTAGGTTTATACCCAACAGAAACAAGTGTTTATGTCCCTTAAACAAAAACATATGCAAGAGTGTGTTCAAAGCTGCTTTATTCAAAATGGCCACTCACTGGGAACAGCTTCAATGTCCCCTAACAATAAAGTGGATAAATAAATTGTGGTATAGTCCTGCAATGAAAATACTGAACAGCAATAAAAAGAATGAACTACTGGTACATGTAAAAATATGGGTGAATCTTATCAATATGATATTCAGCAATGAAGTTAAATATAAAAGAATATACATTATATAGTCCCATTCATAAAAAGAAGAGGCAAAAGTAATCTATAGTGCTAGAAATCAGAATAGTACTGTAGTTACTCTTGGGGCAAAGGTGCTGACTGGGGGCAGGCAGTGAGGGTGACAGGAGCTGTCTAAGGTGCTGATCGTGTTCTACATTTTGATGATCACATGGGTGTAAACAAAAAATTAAATCAATCTTTGTGCTTAAAATTTGTGAACTTTATTATACATAAGTAATATCTCAATAAAATTTTAATTTATAGCATTGAGGACCCAAAAAAATCTGGCCGGCAGGTTATCAATAGTCATCCTCTTATTAAAACTGAGTTCCATCTTAATCAGATCTATCTCATCCTTTCATCCCCTGTACCTGGCACATAATGGGATGCAGCAAGAGTTTGCATAACAAATAAGCACATGCCTGTGACATTACTCAAGTTCCCACCTAGCTTCAAGTGCATCCATCCTTGTTCCTCAGATGAAACAGAGACCATAGTGGCAGCAGGCCCTGCAGCCCAGGAGGTGATAGAACCATCTCCATACCTGGCCATACTTTCATTAGAAGAAATAAACTATAAAACCAAGCAGCAGTTTTGCAGTATGACACAGCAGTATTGCTTGCATTAGGCCAATTTTCCACTTATGACAGCAGTAATAGCACTAAAAGCCAATAAAAGCGGTCTGTTCGTTCAGAGATCGGCTTTTATGGCTTATTCTAAATATTATCAAGTGAATCAAGAGCCGTCATTATAGTGTCTAAAAAGCCTTCATACCTTGTAAGCAAACAGTGTGACTTTGACAAATAATCATTAGCGTGCCTGTGTGAGGCCAGTGCAGGGGGAAAAAAATCAAATAACTGATATTTCCGTTTACATAAGTCATTAAGGTAATGTAGGTTAGTTTCAGAATAAACAAAATGGATTTCATATGTAAAATGACATACTATCGCTTTCAACAATCTCAGCATTTTTTTAAGTCTTATTCCTAGGCAGCTGAAGATATGGGTGGCTTTAGTTATTCAAGGCTTCTCAGTCCTTATGAGCCTATAAGGAAAGTTCAATAAAACTTCTGAGGGTTCAGTCAATCACACAGGCTCAGCCAATATTTCTCATTTAAAGTAAATCTCAATAGCTCTGATTGCACTAATTTCAGTTTTGGTGATTACTCATGCATGCCATGCTAAAAATGACTTGTGTTGTAAGGAGTTGCTTAAGAAAAAATAAATAAATCCAGTGAAAACCAAGACATGTTTGCCTTATTAATGTGAGGACTTTTGCTGGATTATAGTTGAGAACATAAACTTCCTGGAAGGTAACTTGCCTAAATTAAAATTGACTGGATTAGTGGTTGGCAAATGTTTTCTGTAATTGACCAGATATTTTCAGCTTTGCAGGCCCTACAGTCTCTGTCACAACTATTCAACTCTGCCGTTGCAATGTGAGAGCACAGACAGTACATAAACATGTGAGTGTGGCTGTATTCCAATCAAGCTTCATTTGTTAAAAAAAAAAAAAAAGCATTAGGTTGTGTTAGACTCATGGCCCACAGTTTACTGACCTCTCTACTAACTACAAGATGCAATGGGATTATACTTGCTTAATTCACCAAGGTATTCCCAAGTAGCTATCTAATACAGGGCACAGGTTAGATATTTGGTAAATATTTACTAAATAAATATTGAATAAATCATAATTCCATATAATTCATTGGTCAGCCACCTCTAGGTGTTACCCCCAAGAAAATAATCATAAATTTGTGCAAGTTTTGCTGTACTTGTCACAATATTTGTTTATAATGTAATATAAACAAAGACAGTAGAAGTAATGAAAGACAGTAGAAGTAATGAAAATGTCCAACAATGGGGGAGTAGATGAAGAAATATTTATATTATTTAGATGGGATAATAATCACTCATTAAAAATGATAAGCAATATTGGAAAAACAAAATTTAATTCCATTAAAATATCTTCAAATACATGAAGTAAAATTTTTATTATAATAAAAAACATCTATTCATCATTCCATGAAACAATGTTTATGGAACACTTATCTTATACCAAGCACTATTCTAGACACTGAAATACAGCAATAATAAATCTGGCAAAAATCCCATCCACATATAGCCTATGTCATACTATCTTAAGTAAGTATGATTGTGTTTTGTTAAAAAGAGCATATATACCTGTGTGTGTATATAATAATTTTTAAGTTTGAAGTGTTCTTCATCAGAATATTTTTAAAAATTAATTGTGGGTGAATAAAATCATGGCTAATTTTATCTACATGTTTCGACTAAAAATATTAATCAAAATTGATTAGGTAACAAAGGTTGCATCAATAATAAACAATCTGATTTTAAGTAATTAATTATTACCTCATAGGATAAGATATGGATTTTAGAATCTTATTGCAAAAAAGCCCTTATTTCAAGTATAATTTATTTTATTTAGCAGGCCATCATAGAGCACTTATTACACACACATACACACACACACACACCACTGCTCTAAATACTTCACATATACAGACTTCCTCAGTCTTTGCACCAACCCTATGAGATAAGTATTATTATCCCTAATTTACAGATTAGGAGTTAGGCATGAGGGGTTGGGTAAGTAACTTGCCTAAAGTCACAAAACTAACCAATGGCAAGGCTGGGATTTAAATCTAAGCAAAACAGTTCTAGGGCAATCATAATGAATGAATACTATGTGGAAACACAATATACAAAGCAGATAATAATTTGTGAATTCGACTTTTTGTAAGTTAAAATTCCTAACATTTTTAAAATTAAAAGATCTGTGAGAATAATGAGGTGATATTTCCGACAACTATGGAATTTTTGTTTGGAAGTTATAAATGACAGCTGCAAACTCAAATCACCAAGAAAAGGCAACTTTTTTCTGCAGTGTGCTTTGGAATACAAAACACTGAGATTCTTTGTTACCTAGAAAAGTAGTTGCACATGGTCATAGATTTTCTTTTCCCTTTTTATATAACTCATTTTGCAAAATTGGTAAAAAATATTTAACGAACTAAACCCAGAGTTTAGAGAAGGAATAGTAAGATATTTGGATTTTAAAGTTAAACCACTAGCAATATCTAATAATTTTACAACACTCCTAGTGCATATTCAATTTGGAAGCTCCTACCTTTGTCAGCCAGTTTAACACTAATTATCTGCAGACAATACTTTTCAAACATATCTTATAACACCAAGTTGATGAACAATGTTATCAAAAAATTATGTATCAGTGCTCATTCTGTCAGATATTTAGTCTATATTTTAAAAGAGCTAAGTTTGTTTCGTTGAATATGGTGACTCTAAACCTTCCTTTATTTTTCATCAATCATAAATTTATCTGCTGTCAAAAGCACAAAATGTCATAAGCTGAATTGCCTAATTGAACTCCCTGAGATTAAAAAAAAATCCAGTCTCTGTCTTTCCAAGTCATGTGTGTGCACTCATGCACACACATGCACACATACATGCATTCACACACACATGCACACATAGAGAGGCAGGTATTCATTGTATTTATATTTATAGCAATCTCTTGTTTCTGAAAGGCCAAAAAACTTTGATATCAAAAGCAAATTCTGGACTTCACTGTACATTTCACTACTAAATAACTGGGGGGAAAAACTCCTTTAAAAACTGTGATCAGTTAGTAATGCCTGCCGTTGGCACAATACATTGAGAATGGCAATGGATATGTGCTGCGTGGACCTATGCCTTGCCTTTTCCCCTCTGACATTATAAAAATGCTCTTATAAACCAAAAAAAAAAAAAAAAAAAGACCCTGCACTTCTTTTTTAAAAAGTATCTTTATAACTCAGACTTTACACAAGTATTGACTTTTTCCCAATTAGATGACATTATTGTATTATCTGGAGTTTACTGTTTTAGGGAGGATTTTTCTGGAGCATCTCCCAGGTGATGGCAATCATCCTAAAATACTCCTGAAGAGCAACAATTCTGTGATCTCATCCTGAAGCTTTTAAGACTTCCCTTTGGATTAAAGGTTTTAGCATCTCATTTTTAAGAAGAAAAAAAAAAGGTGATAAGTACTATATAAACACATATTTTCTTTAGAGTAATCTTCAGAGAAATTGTTGAGTCAAGAAAGTTTTAATGAACTAGCTGGGCTTAGCACACTTGCTATTCCACCTCTGGGACCAGCATTCACATCTGCACAAAACCTCATGCATACCTTTCATGTCTCACTGATCACTGGGGTAAATCTCAGATTTGGCAGTCCTCAGGATTTTATCCATTTTAAGACAGCCTTTCTCAGACAAAACTCAGGCATCTGGCTGGACTTGCTTTGGCAACAGGTAGGCAAGGAGTGTGAGAAGATTATTTGGAGGTAAAAAGAGGAGGGAAGATACTATTTGATCTGGACCTTAATGGCACCAGACAAAAGGCACAAGCATACGAAGGGCTCTTCAGAGAGTTTGTGCAGATGTTGCTGGTGAGCTGTCTCTTCGATGGAGTGACCTCAGATCTCTTTTCCATTTCTATTCCTCCTGAAAACCTTGCTGAAAGAAAATTCTAACTCAGTGACACAGTAAATATTCATTTATATTTGTCAATGAGAACTTAGAGGATAAGAGGGTATCTGCTTTCCAGTAAAGCTACAGATTCTATCCAAACCCACAATTTGAAATGTGCTGAGCACTTTTTTGTAAAGTTAAATGTGCTCTTACTACACAACACAGTAATTTCACCCATAGGTACCCACACAAGAGGAACGAAGCCATAGGTCCACAGAAAGATCTGCACATGAATGTTCATAGTAGCTTTCTTCACATGAACCCAAAACAGGAAACATCCAAATTTTCATCATGGGAGATTAGATAAACAAATTGTGGTTTATTCCTATAATGGACTACGCCTCGGCATTACAAATGAATGAACTCAGTAACACGGATGAATCTCAGAAACATTATGTTGAGTGAAATAAAACAGACACAGGAGAGTACACACTGTTTGGCTCTACTTATATGAAATTCGAAGAAAGCAAATTTAATCTCTAGTGACAGAAAACAGATTGCTGGTTCCCTGGGGCTGCCTGATGGGAGGCATGGTGACCTCAACGGAGCAGGAGAAAGCTTTTTGGCAAGATGGAAATGTTCTGCACCTTGATCATGGTGGTGTTTTTGTTTGCCAAAACTCTACCATACATTTAGAATAGGTCCACTATATTGTATATAAATTATACTTCAATAAATTTGACCAAAATAAATCAGAACTCTTGGCTTACGATGATTATCATTATTCCTTTAAAGAAAAAAAGTGTTTGACTCATCCCAATTTTAATTCCTATGAATCAGTGCTAGCATGTCACTCTGTTGTGGCTTCCATAGGTTTTTAGTGTACTGTCTCTCAGACCTCCTTAGATGGGTCAGTAAACTTACCAGGGTCTCAGTTTTCTCAGATGTAGGATGAAGATAATGGACCAGGCCAAATTTGCAAACTGGTGGCCTGTGGTTCACATTTGGTTAACGATTGCAGGTCCAGTGCACTGTAATTCTTGCAGGGTAAATCTTGTTAAATATTTGAATTCTTAAAAAGCAGAAAAATTTTATTTAAAAAATCCAGACTTCTGGCTTCTGTTGAAAAGTAAATCTCTGATGGTACTTAATCTGCATCCCAAATGGCACCAATTAGCTGGAACTGATTAGCCACAAGTCTGTTCACCCATGTGTAATATTTTCCAGTTTGCCTTCGTCCTACCTGGCCCTCATTATCATTTACATACCTGCCTAATCCCTGGTCATGCTGACTTTGGAAATCCTAAACTAGAACAATGATAAATAAATGAATCCTTGAGATCTAAATACAACTTCCAAGCTTTGATAAATGACCTACAATCTAATTTTAGGAATTAAATTTAAAGTATTAAACATCAGTCCTGCAAAGTTACTCACTCATGTATATACATAGAGGAAGCATTCCAAGTTGTGAAATTCCAGCCATCCTTTTGCAAACACTGGAATAGGACTAAGCACAGCACATAAGTACTAGAAAAACGTTCTGATAGTTAAAACAGCCCAGGAATTAGACTGATCATCAGCCACTGATCAACAAGTAAATGATACACAAAATTCAGCCCTGAAACAGATGCTGTCTTCATATGTGATGGCTCTGTACTTTTCTTGTTTGGTTTGATTCATCATTTTGAATTCAGGATTAAATATTCCTTATAAAATTATTTTGGAACCTCTTCCTTTTAATTTTCACTGCTTTGAAATGTTTTATAAAGTGCTGGAATTAGCTGTATCTTGGAAATTTGAAAGGACTCATCTGTGAAATCAGCTGGTAATTGAGACTTCAACTCCTTTTCTTAACATTGTTACTGTATCCTGCTTCTCTCCGTATTCCAAATTTAAAAATAATTTGGAATTTCTAATTGATTTACATAACTTGTGGTTTATATTATTATATTTCTCAGAAATTTGTATTCTCGGTGTCTTTCCTTCCCTGGAAGAAAAATAAACTTTCGGATTCACTTTTCTTTGTATTCTTACTCAATTCATTCCTCTTTCTGCTTCCATCTGGCTTCCTCCCTTCTCTTTTCCTTGGGATCATTTTCTTTTTCAATTTTCTTGAGTTGAGTAGTTATCACTTGAGAACAGTAGTTTTCCTAACTTTATATTTAACTCATGCCTTAAGGCTGGATATTTAGTATCACTGCCATTTTTCCTAAATACCGTATAATTTTTTTTGATTTCTTCTTTGTCCTAATAACAATTTGGAGAACAGTATTTAAACTTTCAATTGGATGGGCATTTCTTTTTAAAATTGTTGTCATTAATTTCTAATTTTATGTCACCTTAGTAAAATACAACCTGTATGTTTTCTGCATTTGGGAATTTATTGGTATTTTCTTATGATGTAGCATGTGATATATAATTAACTTTTAAGTTTTATAAAAAGGGAATATGGATATTCCAAATAAATATTTCACAGATATGTAAAAAAGAATATGTATTTTGTGATATAACTCCACCTTTTAAGATTTTTTCTTTTAAACCCTATTTTATTTATATATAAATACCTGTTTTTTTTTAAACTTTTGACAGATCAATAAAGCAATATCAAGATTTCCTACGACAACAGTATTTTTCTAATTTCTCTTTATATTTACCTGGATAATATACAGGGGGCTGAAACTTTTTTAGCACTGTGTTTTAACTGCTTCCATTGTTAATTAGTAATAGTGGGCATTTTCTGTGTATGCTTCTGAAAAAAATAATTCGCATAAACTGAGTTTACAAATCTATTGATACTAAATATTTTGTAATAATAGTTTAAGGGGTTTCTTTTGCAAATGAAAGGGAAATATTTGAAGCAAATAATTGCAGATAAAGTAGACACTTCACTGAGGTACTTCTCTAAAGGAGTTGCCAGAATCAATAGCTCTTTTTCTAATCAGCTTAAAAAAAGTGAGGGAGGGGGTTACTAAGAATTTAATGGTTTGACAAAGAATGCTCAGAAATTAGAACCAATGCTCAAATTTCCAAGTCCACTTTTCAGAAGTGGACTTGGAACTAATCCCTTGAATGGATTAGTACTCATATCAGATTCCCATTTTTACTTAACAGAATTTGTTTCCTAAAAAACAACTTAGCTTTCACCTGGTGAGGGTCTTTATCTTAAATTGTGTGCTATGAAGCTGCCATGAAAAATGCTATTTTAAAAAATTTTGTATTAGAGATTAGAGTCCACAATCCTACAAAGTTAGACTACATTATTTTAGAACATGAGAGAAATAGAAATACCTCTACAATACTAAGATGCATCCACCCTTTTGCCCTTGATAAAAATGAACCTTCCCTCACTATCTGAGAAATATGGGGGTAATTAAGTATAATATCATTGTATAATTGATCAGAGAAAGTTTATAAATTGGTTGATAACTGACACTCCTTTCTCTACCCCCCACCCCATGCAAACAATTTTGGGGAGTGACCCATATGAATTTATTGACACATCACTCAGAAGGAGGCTAGAATTGGTCATTCATGAGAGCTTGGATAAGAAAAACTATGAGACGCAAATGTTGGCAGTGTTCATTCAAGCACGTCCATATGTGAAGGCTCCTCAGCCAACACAACTCCAGTATCTTATCCCACTGCCAGACCATGCCTCTTATGAGGATGGATGGATAAGATCAATGTTCCCAAACTTCTACTTGATTTTTTTGACATATGCACATAACATCTGGACTGATATTTACTAATTTGCTTTAAAACTGATTCATGTTTCAAAAATTCAGTAAATATATTTTAAAAGAAACTCTGTATCTCTGTGATAAGTAAAACTGCAAAGCAGTTACAGTTGCCATAAAATGTTTGCATAAAAAATAACTATAGTTGAAACAAATGCATTCAACTTTATAAATTAAAAATTTGACATGATATATAAACAAATATAATAAAGGATATGATCAACTTATAAAAATGCATAGCTAAAAAGAAGTTCCTCAATGAAAAGAACAAAACTGTCTTTACATACTTTGCAATAAAGGAATTCTGTTTATTCTGTTTAAGGCTACTTACTTGGGTCAAAGATAGAAAAACCAAATACATGTAAGAGCATCTTTTTTTTTCAATAAACTTTTGGGTCACAAGACAAATAGATCTCACATTCTCTTTTTCTTTTTCCAAAGGATACTACTGAAAATGTCCCGGGTGCCTGGGTGGCTCAGTTGGTTAAGTGTCTGCCTTCAGCTCAGTTTATGATCCCTGGGTCCTGGGACAGAGCCCTGCCTTGGGCTCTCTGCTCAGCGGGGAGTCTACATCTCCCTCTCCCTCTGCCTGCTGCTCCCCCTGCTTGTTCTCTTTCTCTCTCTCTCACTCTCTCGCTCTCTCTCTCTCTCTCAAAATAAAATCTTTTTCAAAAAAGAAAGAAAATGTCCTTTATCCATTTAATGTCGTTATTCCATATTCATGAAGCACTTTGATCACGTCTTTCCAGGTTCCCACATAATGTGGTAGATACCTTTATGGAGCTTTATAGATGAGTTTAAGGCTATTCAGAGAGGGGGGGAAACTTTTGATATTTGTGTTTTGGTTAATGAATAAATAAATTTAATGTATTTTCTATCAGGTCTCTTGGGGCATTGTCTCTGATGCAGGATAAAATAATAATGCTATCATTTACTAGGCATTCATTCGAAATAAGGCACTGTTTGGCTCAGTGGGTTAAACGACCAACTCTTGATTTCAGCTCAGGTCATGATCTTACAGTAATGGGATCAAGCCCCACATCCAGCTCCCTGCTCAGGGAGGGTCAGCCTGAGATTCTCTCTCTCTCTCTCTCTCTCTCTCTCTCTCTCTCCCCCCCTCCCTTTCTCCATGCTCATGCTCTTGCCGTCTCCCCCAAATAAATAAATCTTAAAAAAAGAAATAAGAAATAAAGCACTGTGTTTAAACACACCTCATTTCAATCTCACTTAATCACCTCATTTAAATTTGACAATAACTACAAGAGATAGGTACTATTATTATCCCCACAGAATACCCAAGTATACCGGGCTCAAGATTTACCTAAGGCCATGCAACACATAATGGTTATTTCAACTCCAGAAATAATAGAGTGATGCTGTAAACTACTGCCTTCAGCTGTGTCATGCTCCAAGACTACAATTCCTCCTGATTCTTCCCAAGCCCTCTGAACAAATGGATATGGTTAAGGGCTCTTTCAGATACAGGGAGACAGGAACTACTATTTCTAACTAACCCCACTATTGATGGTTCAGCTTTACCCCAAAAGTCACAACATGTTTGGGAGGTTTCATTTATGAACTACGTATTAATGTGTGCATGTAAGGTGTTGAGGTGAGGTGGCATGAAGCAGGGCTGGGGGAAGGTAGAGTGGTGTTCATCAAAGTCCTACAGTCAAAAGAGATAACTGGTTTCTCTGTTTGCTCTTTCCTCCTTCACATCTACTCCAAAACCTATACCCTACCCTGGTCTTGCCTATCATCAGTGAGAAAAATATCATACTTTGGGAATGCTTAACAAGGTCAGTTTTTCTGCCTTCTTTATTCAGATAATTCATATTGATCCTTTATATATTAAGTTGAGTTTATATCTCAACTTAAAAATGGTGTTCCCAGAGAGCTTTACCTGAATCCTAGCTTACTTTAGTTTCTCCCTTGATACACAGCCCCCAAGAGTTCCCAAATCTTCTTATACATTACCTATCACAAACTTTCTACACTGCTGTTACAGTTGTTTTTTTGCTTAAGAACTTTGACAGCATGGAACTGCATTTGCCTTGATTACCGCATTTAGCAAAGTAAATGGCATATTGTAGGTGCTTAGTAAATATTTGTTGTACAGACGAGTGATACAATGTCTGGCCTGATGCCAGAAACTATTTGATTCACCTAATTTACTTCACTCAAATTCCATGATCTTAAATGAGTCTTCAGGTTGTGTCTCCTAGAGGGAGAGAGTGAACTGCTTATGTAGACTCAGGCACTTTGATGCTTATGGTTGGCCATAAACTAACAAACTAAAATTCTATTCCTTAGCCATTCATCTGATAAGCCTATTGCTGTGAGTAGGTCCTTGAAAAATAAATCCACTCTTCGAACATTAAACAAAAGCACATTTCTAAGAATGTAAAGATGATAAAATACTGCAGTATGAAAAATTACAAAATAAACTTAACTAACGAGACAGCTAGTATTCCCCCTGACAAGACCAAGGCCTTTTAGAAGTCAAGGGAGGTCAAAGCCTCAAGTCATTGCTATTTTTTCCCTAAGGCAATCTACATATTTTTTTTAAATGAAGAAATACCAAGACCTTTTTGAAAAATCTATGCTATATTTTAAATATTTATATTTAGAATCACTTTCAAAGTAATGCTTTATGTAAAGAATTAAATGCAAAATGATTATTCTAGCCACAAGATAATTACAGAATTTTAATAGTAGTAAAATTCATAGTAATCTTACTGCTTCCAGACATGAGGGCAAAGGAGGGTCTGAGTCATCCTTCCACCTGATACTAACAACTAGAAGACTAGAAAAAATATAGGAAATAACTATTTTAGATATTGAATGACAGGAATTTCATGATTTTGATCCTTGGGAGGAAGGAAACAAAGTGAATTCTACCATTATCCAGACCTACTTGGGGGTAATTTCTGGGCTGCAGTTATAGAAGGGGGAACCCAAATGGAGCCAGATAATGTCAATGAGTTGAGGAACTAGATATTGAAGACCAGGGAGGCCAAAAAAGGATAGAATTTGCAGATCAGAGAGCACAAAAGAAGGGAGCTATACAGAGAAATATTTGAGAAATTTGCATATGAGTCCATTAAGGCATACCATCTATATGTGTAGGATGGAAACCCCATGAGGCTAGGCATGACAAACTTTCTGGGAGACAACAATTACTAGAGATTCAAAAGCCAACCATTTCCCAGAAATTACTTCCAGGCTGAGAATTATTTGAATTTCCACTAGCCAAAGTGGAAAAACCTCTATGAATACGTGGACATTTGGGAGAAATTCCAGGAGAGCCACATTTTACAAGGGCTAAATTAACCCTAGTAAATATCACTAGATGCCCACCCTAAAACATAGAAGAATTATTCTGATCACAATTAATTTAATCACCACTAGAACAAGTCTAATACACTTAGAGGAATATAAACATATCCAGCCCTTGATAACACAAAATTTACAATGTCCAGCATAAAATAAAAATTTCTAGGCATATGAAGAAGCAGGTGATCCATAACCAGAAGGAAATATCAGTTGATTAAAAACAAACATAAATGACAAATATAATCCACTTTATTGTCAAGGGAGTTAAAACAATTACAATAAAGCTGCTTAGTATGCTTAAAGATGTAAAGGAAAACAAATGTAATTAGGAGAGAAATAAATTGCAGAGAATTACAGCAAATAAAATATCTAGAGATGAAAAATACAATATCTGCAACAAAAAATTCATTGATTTTTATCTAATTAACAGTAGATTGGACACTGGAGATTTAAAAAGTAATGAACTTAAAAATACAGCAATAGAAACTATCTAAAACAAAGCACAGAGAAAATATATTGAAAAATGAAACAGAGCCTTATTGATCAATTGAACAATATCAAGCAGTCTAACATAATGTAATTGGAGTTACAAAGGAGAGGAGAGAAAGGAGAGACAGAAAAATTATTTGAAGAAATAATAGCTGAAGATTTTCCAATTTGATAAAAAATATATAAAGCCACAAATCTAAGAATCTCAAATAATTCTGAGCAGGATAACTGTAATGCATGCACCAATCTAAAGTCCAGTTATGTGACACAGCATAAACTATAGAATGAATGACTACTTGTTTTGAACCTAGTGGTACATCTCTATATATGTGTCACATACAATCTTATGTAGAAATAACTTTTAAATTATTTTATTTATTTTTATTTGAGGATTTTATTTATTTATTCATGAGAGACACATAGAGAGAGAGGCAGAGACACAGGCAGAGGGAGAAGATGTGGGACTCGATCCCAGGAGTCCAGGATCAAACCCTGAGCCAAAAACAGATGTTCAACCACTGAGCCACCCAGGCGTCCCCTAAATTATTTTATTTAACTGTAAATAGGCCCACATTAAATGACCTTCCAGATTCCCCTAAGTGTCCTCATGATAAATTCCTCTGCATTTCCTAAAAATGCCCTTATTTCATTTTACAGAGACTTCCTAAGTATGTTTCTACATCTTTTAAAAAGCTTTTATTGAAGTCACTGTCCATTATGCTTTTCAACAACCTAAACATAAGTAGCTACTTAAATTCCACTTAGGATTTTTTTTTCCCTCATCACAGCTTATTTTATCAGATGATGAGTCTTAATAGTGCATCATTTTCCATTTTGCTTTGGCCCCCAGGAATCTCAGAGTTACATTTTATTCTAAGTCCTAGTACCTATTTTCACTCTAAAGTTTCTGGTACAACTATTTATCCATTCCCACTCTTTCCTTATATGGTCTTTGCATCTTTATTTGATGGTTCTGTGGAAAGTAGAAATTGTTGCAAGTGTGGTGAAGAAAGCCCATTCAATATACTATCTTATGTAAACAGCTCTCATTCATTGAACTCCTCTACACACTAAAGACTATGCTGAGGACTTTACATGCAATCTCTCATTAATCCTCAGCAACAGTGTCAGTGGTATTATTTCTCTGTCAACCAAATGAAGAAAAACAGGGCTTTGAGAAGTTAGGAACATTCTAAGGTCACAGGGCTCAAACTTATTTTGTCTGACTCCAATGGTCATGTTTTTAACTACTATCTTATCCAGCCTCTCTACATCTTGGGTGCTTGGATATAATAATCTATCATAAGACATTAGGGATAGGGGGATCCCTGGGTGGCTCAGTGGTTTAGCGCCTGCCTTTGGCCCAGGGCCTGATCCTGGAGTCCCAGGATCGAGTGCCACATCGGGCTCCTGGCATGGAGCCTGCTTCTCCCTCTGCCTCTCTCTCTCTCTCTTTCATGAATAAAATAAAATAAATAAATCTTTAAAAAAAATTAGGGATGATAGTAGCATCACTACCAAGAGAAGATTCAGAACTACATTAATGGTTAGGAGGTAGAGAATGAATCAAGGAACAGACAGTCAAGGGAAGTTGCATCAGAGATACTGAAAGGCCACAGATAATAGTGTAAAGTGGCTGAGGTTTCAGATTTAGCATATATGTATTCACATGCAATTTTTGAAGCAAAGATGTTAGAATATGATGAAGAAGGGAGAAATCAAGCAGGGCAGTCAGGAAAAAGCTACACTGTACTTATTCCCTTAATTTAAAAGCAACAGTCATGCTTTTGATTTTAAGAATCCAGGATTGACTCAAGTGAATCATTTAAAGCATTGACCACCCAAGACTTCTGAGTAAATTTCAAACAATGCAAAGGAAGACTAAACTGAAATATAATATTTCCCACTCGTGGACATTTGACTCTTGTGCTTTTATCCAAAATTAATGGAATTGAACTTTAAATATGCTCTGAAGTGCTTATATTCTTACTGTTTGAATAAGATCCTTCTGCAGGTTTTGTTTGGTGCCAAAGGGAGATTTTCAAGGGATCTGGAGTCCACAAGTTCTCTAAATTTTATGACCTTGAGAACCTTGTGTCCACCCAAAGAGATGTTGAAGTCTCAGTCTGCAATACTTCAGAATGTGATATTTGGAGATAGAAAGAGGAGGTGTAATTGGTTAAGATAAGGTCATGCTGGAGCAGGGTGGGCCCCTAATTCCAATATGAGTGGTGTCTTTGTAAGACGATGGCCGTGTGAAGATACAGAGACACAGAGGAGAGTGTCATGTGATGACAAAGACAGAGATCAGAGCTATGTAGCTGCAATCCAAGGAACATCAAAACATTATGTGTGCAAAACATTAGAAGCTAGGAAGAGGCAAGAAGGGATTCCCCTATAGCTTTAGAGGAAGCAGCACTCTGCCAACACCATTATTTTGGACTTCCAGCTGCCAGAACTGTGAGATAATCAATTTCTTTTCTTTTATATCACCTAGTTTGTGATTTTTTTTAAAGCCAGACACAGGGAATTGATATGGAAGCTCTCTGATACAGTCCCTACACATGGGACTTTCAGGGGTGAGGATGGTTGGAAAAGAGTAGAAAGTGAATCTGGAGGAAAAAATAAAAACTATCCAGCAATGAGGTAATCTACAAAGCTCTACTTAGCTGTAACTTCCAAGACAGACGTGAATAGAGCAGACAGGTCCCTACCATTGAAGAACTTCTGTACTACTTCTAACATAACCTGGACCTGAGTGCAAGATCTGAGTTCATCACTTTGAACTGATAAAGGTCAGTTTTCTTGAAAGATAATGCAGAATTCTAGCCCTTACTCTTTCTTTAAGGTTCCTAGCCTTGACTATGAATAGAGTGTATCCTGGCAAATGGCTAAAGTTAGGGCTGTAGATCAAAGAGCCACTTGATGAAAGGCCTTGTCTGCCATCCTGAGACAGTTGGGATATAAACTGAGAACTACTGGGAGCCACTAGATAATTTTAAGTAGGGGTTGACCTGATATCTACATGATCTTGACCTAGTTTGTTATCACTAACTTCAGGATCTTTCTCTATTTTATCTCTTGCAACTTTTTAAAATATTTTGAGTTATTTCTCAATTTTGCAATTAAATTTTAATCATAAAAATAACAATTTCACTGTTAGAATATGTACAAAAGGGACACCCAGGTGGTTCAGTGGTTGAGAGTCTGCCTTTGGCTCAGGGCGTGATCCCCAAGTCCTGGGATCGAGTCCCACATCGGGCTCCCTGCAGGAAGCCTGCTTCTCCCTCTGCCTGTATCTCTGCCTCTCTCTCTGTCTCTCATGAATAAATAAATAAAATCTTTTAAAAAAAGAATATGTACAAAACTTTTTTAAGAAAAGAAAAATACTGACTACAGCGAGGCAATGTCAGTATTTCTAATTTTATATTCTATTGGATAAATAACATCATATTATAAGATTCTGTTTTCCTATTGATGGATATTTATATAATTTTAAAGTCTTCATTATTTAAAACATGCTTCAATGCACACTCACACATAAAGCTTTGACTGCAAAGTTTTTTGTTTTTTTGTTTTTTTGTTTTACTTTCTATAAACTTCTAGTAGTTGAGAGTGGGTTAGAGCATATTAATATTTTAAAAGATTGTGCCAATCAGTAATCTCCATCAGCACATGACAGAAATTCAAAATTACTAACTTTTGAATAAGACTCTGCTGGCTCTTATGACTGGACAGTCTAGGGATTGGTCTAGAGTTAATGGCTATATTCAGAATTTATGAGTATGTGTTCATGTGTATGTATGTTTATATGTGTGTGTTTGTATTCTCAAAGAAAGTTCCTTATCAAGTAAATATTCTGTAAATATTTTTTTCTTTTTTAAAAACATTTTTCCATATCTGACTTGCTTTATAATTTTCTTAGTAGTCTTTCAAAGAGCAGATAGTTTTAGTTTTGATAAACCCAGTTTATTCAATTTTTTTAAAGTTTATGCCTTTGGTGTCCTAAGAAATCTTTGCCTACAATAATGTTCAAGTTGCAAAGTCTTTCACCTATGATTTATTCTAGAAAATGATAGTTTTTACACTTATATTTGTATCTATGACAGATTTGAGGTTAATTTTTTGTGTATGATTTGAGGTGAAATTTGGGATTTATTTAATCAATCCATGTGAATATCCAGATATTCTAGTACCAATTGTTGAAAAGACTACTCATTTCCCTCATTGAATTACCCTGGCATCTTTGTCAAAAATCAGTCATTTAGTAGGCTTTAGTGTAAAGGTCTTGCACATACAGCCTTAAACTTATTTCTCAGTACTTCATGGTTTTTGATATGCTGTTAAGTGGTATTTTCTTCAGATTTATTTTCCAATTCCACTTCCTCCCTCTCTCTCTCTCTCTCTCTCTCTCTCAGTCCCTTTCTTCTCTTTATCTTACATCTCTGCTTGTCTGTGATTTTTTTTTTCTTCTTGGCCACATTGACTTTGACTTCTACCACAAACAGGTTGTCTCCAAGAGGAAATATAGCTACTGATAGTCCTAAACCTAATCCCTTACAGTTCATAATACAAAACGAAAAGGCTCTTCCCTGTTAGCTCTATCAAGAAATTCCCAAAGAAGTCTATCTACCCTTGAAGTGCCCTGAGTGACTTAGGTAACAGGTGTTAGGAACTTGGGAAGAGTATGCCATAGAAATCCCTTCCCAATGTTGACAGAGGGTGCTAGAAAGACAAAAAGCATAGTTAGCCAGGTTCTTCACAATAATCATGACATGTATTATCAAATTACTTTCTAAAAAGTTGTGCTGGTTTACCCTTCCATAAACACTGTATAAACATTCTCTTCCTTTTTCATAATCTATGCTGATATTTATCTTCACCATCAAATCTCTAAATTTTATATTGCTTACCAGCTATTTTCTCCACTATGGACATTGTCTTAACCCACAATTTCCTTGGGCTTCACAGTGGGGACAAATTTTAATCCATTTCCCATGGAACTGGAAGCATCTGCTAAAATCCCATCTATCCATCTAAATAAATTTATTTAACCTTCTAGTTGTTAACAAAGGGGAAGTGCCTATCAACTTTGAATTGCAGTATTAGCATGTTTAACATGTTAGTAGCTCTTAAACTTGAAAGCAAATGATTAATAGGGTCATGTCTTACACAGTCAGAATAAACTAAAGATTAATAATATCATTTGATCCTTTCCATTGCTTCTTCATACTTCTAGAAAAAAAAAAAACGACATATCTTGCAACTTTAGGCTTTCCTGTATAATGCATCATTTAATTTACTGGTGGAAGAGAGTGGCATAGGTTTTCCAACAGCATATCAATTTATTTGAAATCACTTGAGTTCCAATATACAGCACTTAGAACTAACTGAACAATGGGGTCCTGAAATCCTCAAAGTTAATATACTTCCCTAAATTACAGTTGGAATCATAAACTTTGAATAGTTACAATTTACAGCCTACATTCCATCTTAACTAAACCTTAGAAATTATCATCACAGGAAGGGTTGATAGAAGGTTGATAAAGACGCCAAACCATGTCTTGCGAATAACCAGTACATTTATGTGGCCCAGAAACACATAATATAGGTACATGGATACATGTATCTCTGTGACTCAGAGACCCTGTAACACAAATACATGTTATATTTATTCGTATAAAGTGGCTTTATTTTTGCTAGCAATAATTTATATTATTAAGGTTTTAATGTTTCCATCTTAATTACTAGGACCCATATTAAAGAGTTTTCCTTATCATGGATAAAATTCTTTAACCTTGCTACTTCCTGCCCCATTACCTAGGACCCTGAATTCTTTATATATTACTACTGTTTGTACAAAAAAAAATTGGGATGGTATTATTACACTTGTAAATTAGTTCAGTTTTAAAGGGGAGAAAAGAGGGGGTAGATCCTGATTTAAAATTATATTTTTTAAAAACTTCACTAATTATGCATGTAATGAAGTTTTTTTCCCCATAAAATACCCAGGATCTACAATTTACATATAACCAAATAGTTAGAGCACTTTCCAAAGTGACAGAGGCTTCCATCAATTGATGTGCATTGCTTCCTAATTCCCAATGCTCAAAGATTAAAACATGGTTGAAGAATAGGCCACTTAAATGCTCCTGAATCACAGAACCAGCACACTCATTCCATATCTGCTTATTACGAACCAAATATCAAGAATAGCTCAGACTAATCTTCAGCCCTTTGATTTGTGTATTTGTGATGCCTATAAATATTTTTAATACTTTTCACAGTTTCGTTTTCCAAAAAAAAAAATATTACTGGTCATACTATAACCTATTTTTTATCCTATAGTTTACTAATATTGTAAATTCCCTTTATTCTTCTTGTAATCACTGCAAAATAACTTCCTTGCTGCCAAAGGACCAAAATAATTGAAGAATTTCCTTGCTTCCTATTTTCGTTAATTGAAATGTGCACTTTTAATTGGTCCCTAACTTTGACATGCATGTCTCTCTTCTTCGAGCTGAGTCCCTATTCCACCAAAAATTATTACTTTAAAATTATAGGAAACAATCTAACTGTTCGAAACCTAGTATTGGTCCAGGAATATTATGAAAACATTAAAGAGAAATGTTAAAGTGGGAAAAAATAGAGACCCTTACATATAATAACTTCTCATGTTTTAAATAAAAATGGAGGCTGTTATATATGCGTAGATGATGTATAGAAGAGCACACAAGAAACTGTCCACAGTTTAACTACTATGGGGAGGTGACTGGACATCTCCCTTGAGGTAGAGTGGTTGAGAGATGATAGGATTTCTAATTTCATTTTAGAATCTCAAGATTTTTGAGGCCTGATTTCACAGAAGAAAATTGCTTTTCACTTTTTTGTTTAAGGACACTATCTCTGCCACCTTACCATTAGGGAAAACAGACTCGTATTTATTATTCCAAAGACTTCCAAGTGAAAATTAATTTTCCCCAGTGTTTGGTGGAAGGAAAGTCCAAAAACGTCCTTTTATATCTTTTGTATCTAAGATGGATTATGTCATTTCTCTTCATACTCACATCTGTTTATAATAATGTAAAACCTGCATAAAACAAAATGATAATTGAGAATAATTGCACAGATTGCATAAAAAAGCAATTTTTGGATGTTTGGGGTTGAGCTTTTTTTTTTGAAAGATTCTTTTAAGTAGTCTTAAAATATGACTTTCATTTATCCATTAAATTCAATGGAATTCAAATAAATTTATAGCTGGTAAAATCATCCAATTGACACTAATGTTTTATCATTACTATTTAGCATACAATTTTTATAAACAAAACTAGGTTTTGTTATGTACAATCACCAAAAAATTTAACATTCTGAAGAGAATATTAAAAATATAAACATGCCTACTAAATACCTGTTATTTGAATCCAACTATACAGATCAGTCTTATCTCTGCATTTGTTAGCCTCTTTTTTTATTCTACTGAACTAATTCTATTATACCAATGACCAGAATAGAACTTCTTCTGGATTTTGTTTTGTTTTGTTTTGTTTTTGGACATGATTGTGCACTTTTAATATATTTAAATATTGTTATCTCCTGCAGCAGAATTTTTTTAGGTTTATTTTTTGCAAGTGTTTTAGACTTCTATAAACAGGTTATGTCATGGTCTTATTGGATGTGTTATATTATCTTGCTCTTCTTCTGTGTTTTTTTTTCTCTTTAGCACTTAGAGCAATCTGAAATACTCTTCACTTTACTTATTTACTTTTTTTTTTTTTATGGTCTGTTTAATGAACTAGGATGTTAACTCCATGGAGATTTCTGTTTGTTTCATTTACTGCTGTAGCCACAGAAAATCTGTAATTTATGGCATATAGCAGGTTTCAAAAAATGTTTTTGAGTAAACAAAAAGCTATACAGGGCCTGTATGACAAAACCAATGAAGCCAAATAGCTACCTCTTACAAATGGGACACATGTTCTCCAGTTTATGGAGAACACGTGGATGTCGCATTCCTATTACCTGGCCTACTTTATTGATTTATGTCCTTTGCTTGGCTTTGCTTAACTTTTGAGATTGTAACTCTTGAATCATGCTTCTAACATATTACTCTCCAACCTATTGTAAGTGAACTACTTAGCTTAATAATCCATTTGAAAATATTACTATCATAGCTTATATTATCAGTTGAGACTCACCCCCCTCCCTTCCATCATCCATTTAAAAAGGTCACACATAGATTCATGGAAAGTTTATGGAACTCTGGTATGCTCCACCATACCACAGTGGTAAATCACAGCATGTGATACATATATGTTAAGCCTAAGTGATGTATTGAGTAAGAAAGAGTTCCACACAGATTATGTGTAACTCTACTTCAAAAATTTTTCAAATTTGCAAAAACCTTCTATTTTGTTCTATTTCACCAAATAACAGGTTTGGGCATTGATCAATTACACATGATCATAACTTTAAGCTTTTCAAATCTATATGGGCTGAAGTCAAACTGTATCTTCAAAGCTAGCACAGATCCAAAAGACTCAATCAAGAACTTTAGATCAGCACCTGCTCATCTATGTAGAATGTTATTTTGAAGATACTGATTATGGAATCAGAATTCAGTGCACTGTATCAGTTGGATATTGCCATAATAATACTGTATAACAAATCTCCCCAAATTTCAATGGCAAGTGGCAAAGTGCATTTATTTCTTGCTTGCATATCTTTGAGTCACCTGCAGTTTGGCGAATATAGGCCAGGTGCAATAGGGCTCAAGTCAGAGCTGCAGAATGGGTCCAGGTCTGCCTCACATGTCACTCATCTTTCTTGGACCACAACTAGTTACACATGATATTCTCAGTGCAAAAGGTAGGAATTCATATTTGCAAGTATACTGCTCTTATTATAGTATTTATCTTGGCCACATCATTAGACAACACTAAATTCCCAAAAAGAAGCAGGGATGTACACCCCACCCAACATGAGCCAGAGCAAGGACTTGCTATTTGAGGGAGTGAAAATTTTAGACCAATACATCAATCTAATATACCAACTATTATATAAAAGCAGACAGAGACCTGATATATCTATATTCTTAGACCTCAGAATGCATGGTCAGATAAAATAAAATTCTGGTGGTGCCCCTAATATGGCAAATATGAACTATCAATGTTGGATATGTAGATCGAAAACTGTGGTAGATCACTTTACCTTCTGGACATTAAGTTCTAAGAACTCAGATGGTAGAACTGAAACTCTACAGAGCACAGGCATTTCAAAATCCTGAGACAGCAATAACCACAGAACCTGAGGAGTCACTTTGTCTCCAAAGATGTGGGCAGAAACCACCTTTTTGCAATTTCTCTAATGGAATTACAATTAACCACAAGCTTGTTGTGGAATAAGGCTCCACTGGGTATTACTAGTTTGGCTTAATGAATACAATTCAATAGTGTACAGCATATTCTCTACATCTCTCTGACAAGGTATTTAAATGGTGATTTCACAAAATATTACTTTTGATCAAATCACATTGGGACATGTCATTATTTTATAGTTTATCTTTCTCTAAATAGACTAAAATTTATTAAAGATCACTTTTTCAGCCAAGTGTGCTATAAAGTTTTGATAAAGCCTTCTTATTATTTGACAATATGCCCATTAAACCTAAGCTTCTTCTGCAAAGAACTGTGCGCTGAAGAAGAAATGCATATGTTTATGTTGATAAATCCAAAGGGAACACACTATTTTCTTGGTCCCAAATTGCAAGATGCTTCCAGGACAAACAAAGAATTGCCAGTGGAAACTCTGGATATTGGTATTTGAAGTGTTGTGAGGAAGCTGGAAATTTTTGTGAAATAAAAACATACAGTAATTTAAAATTACACACATTCACAGAACAAACCTTTGCCAAACTGGCTGCTCAGAGACTATTTTTCCACCCAAATAGTTTAATGGCTTTTAAGTATTAGTTGAAAATATTTACCACCAAGTTTAAGGAATGTCCCAGAATTGATTAAATTTGGTTGGAAAACATTTTCAGTTTTTGAAAAATTTATTCATTATGAAGGAAAAACAATGTTTTCTTGTGAATAACAATAAAATCTGAAACAGGCTATGGCTTCTTTTCAATTACCTAAAAAATGTCATTGACCTCAATAAAATTAGAAATTATTTACAAATTGTGGACTAAGAAGAATTTTAATAAATGAGAGATTTAGAGCTTTAGCTATAGAAGATAAGAAGAATTAAGAGACCCAACTCAAGAAATTGTGAGAAAGTGCTAAAACTTCAAGTTCTTCAAAATATTTATTGAACAGAAAAGATTAACTAGCAACAAATTGAGGGGGAAAAAAATCCCTTGGCTTTAATCTCTAAATAGAAAAGGGGACATAAAATTTGCAGAACCTGATCATTCCCTCTGTTTAAAAACAATAATTTAATTAAAAACAAAAACAAAAAACCTCGAAGCCAGCTCTCTCTTGATTTTCAACTGAAATAGCTCAACATCAGCTGGACTAGTAGATCTAATTATGTTCTATAACATATTCCACTTGGTGTACTGTTCTTTTTTTTTTTTTTTCCAAAAACTCCCCAGCCCCCTCAAGAATGTTTTTCATTAGAGTTAGCAAATAAAGGAATTTTAGTTCTTTATTTTATGACCACTAGCATCAGTGGTTACAATTTAAATAACTACCGTATCTTAGCAACTCTAATCTTAACAAAATAAATACAGCAAGGAGCAAACAGGCTTCATGCCACACTAGTGTCTCATCAACATCCAAAAAAGGGAAAGGGGGAAATAAACGGAGGATGACTCTCATCGCACTGGTACTCTGGGCTTGGCAGCTTTCCCTGTGACCAAAAACATTACATTTTTTTCCATTTTCACAGCAGGGGCACCTGCAATGATATATTTTAGGAAAAAATGTACTTTGACCTATAGGGGCAAGCATGAAAGAGGTAGAGAAAAAGGATGATTAATCAAAAAAGAGAGATGGGAGGGGGCTGAAATTTAATTATTTTCTTCTCCCTTTTCTTCTGGGACATGGTTGTTACAACAAGGATAGCATCTGGTAGCTGTCTCCCACAATGCATCTACACCAATGCTCATACTTGGACAGCATGTTAAGTTCCTTCCCTTAGACCCTAAAACCTGAAGTAGCAACAAATTATGACTAAAATAAGAAAGAAGGCATTTAATACATCTTGAGTGAATGAACGAATGAATGAAAAACAGTTATGTCCTTTCAAACTGGTTAGGAAATATAAAGACACAAAATTCTTGAAACCATTTCCTAGTCCTGGATAGATTACTTAAAGTGTGCCTGGTACAGAATTAAATCCTTGTTAACTTGGTCCAAACATGCACATCAGTCTGAAGTCAACCTGGTACTATGCATTTTAAAGGGAAAATCAGGAACTTTGTGCTTTGATGGGCTTAAAAAGAGACCTCCACAGCATGATTTCCTAGCTCTGTGAACTTATGACAGTACATTTAATATTTCAGAGATTCAATTTCTTCTTCAGCCAAATGGGATAAAACTTCATAGGAAAAGAAGATGGCTGTAAAGTTATCCATTGGAACAATGTATGTAAAGCTGCCTTGTCCACTTCCTTATAAGTTGATTTATCATCAGAAAAGTTAGCTCACTTTCCTTATCTTGATTTCCTGTTATCTGAGTCATGAAGGCCACCATCAGCAAACACATCACCATATAGAAGCCACTCAATACAATCCTGTTTTATATTAACCAGGTTTATCACCACTCTCCAGAATGTTCAGCTGTTGAATTCCTTGGTTCATTAACTTTTGAATCTGTTACATCCAGTCCATCTCTAATTACAAATTGACACTTTGCTTAAGCTTTCATTACCTCTTGCCCGGACTACTGATTGTAAGAGTCCAAACATTGCTCTTCTAATCTAATCTTGTCCCTTCCGATCTGCTGCCAACATTCTCTTTCTAAGATTGCCCATATATTTTCTTACTTCAAATTCTCCTTTTTTATGAATGTTCAAGGTCTCCAAGTTCTGAGTGATTTGTATTTCTCAAATTTTATTTCCTGGAATTCTTTCCACTCTGACCTTTACTCTCTAGTCAAATGAGTCTGCTTTTAATGCTGCTTCTCGACTCAACACTCTGGTAATTGTACCCTCTATATAAAATGTGGTTTGTTTTATCTTTTTACTTTTTTTGACTAGTTGATAAATTCTTTCTGAATAAAACTCAAGCATCATCTCCCCAGTGAAGACCCTTCTGCAGTTGCATTATAAGCTTGATAGCATTCTACCTGAGACCATGTCCTCACAATATCCTGTCTTCATAACACTTTGTTAAAATTCATTGCAAATCATTTACTTCCTAGTGTGTTTCTCCCATTAGACCATGAGTCAAAAAGTCCTGAGGTCATGGGCCACCTAGCTGGTTCAGTCGGTAGAGCATGTGACTATTGATCTTGGAGTTGTGAGTTTGAGTCCCATGTTGGGTGTAGAGATTACTTTAAAAATAAATAAATATTAAAAATTAAATAAAACAACAACAGAGTCCTGAAGTCAGAGATATGGTTTAGTACTCTCACTGCCTGGCAAAGTGCCCAAATATAGGAGATGCTTGATAAATGTTAGTTTATCTCCCCTATCAGTCTCCTCCCTACTCTTTAAATAATAAAAAGATGGATTAACTTGGCTCTTTTGTATGTTTATTTAGCTCATTTTAACTGAAAATTCTACTTTATTAATGTAAAGTCTAATCTAAAAATAAAAGAATAAACTTCTCTTCACCACACATACACAAAAACAAAAATTTACACTTAAAAAACCACAAATTTGATGTTATTTTTGTGCTTGATGAATACTTCTGGTTTCTGCTTTCTTGATAACCATACTCCTATTCTGTGCATTGGTAATCTTGAGTCTTTAAGGATCTATCTCACTCTGCTTCTTGTTACACTCATTCCACACCTCTGTCACTTTACATTTCCTAAGGAAATGTCCACACATGTATACAATAAAAACAAAATCAATAATAATGAGGAGGAGGATGAGAAGACTGTTTGCTATTAAAGCCTCATAAAATTCCAGATTTCAAAAAAGATGTAATTTTATATATCACAATTTTAATACAATGGAGTTGCAGGTTGAATCTGCTCTTCGAAAGTTGGTTCAGTACCTAGGATAAAAATTCTATATATTTAAAGTCCCTTAAGAAAAATTTTAACTCCTTCATATAGTAGATAATATACATTACATAATAAAGAATACATATGAAGTGCACAAGAGTATAGATTAATTTCTCAAGTTTAATGTTTCTATAATATACCTTTCCTGTGGGGTTAAAAAAATGCTTCACTAATTCTCTCCTTATCCAGGAGGATGACTCTCAACCATCCAGACTTAATCTAAGAAATATTTGTAAGAAATACTACCTATATTTCACTGTTAAAGTGGTATGACATTTCATCCTGTGTACAGTGAAGAATATCTCAAAATAGAAATTAAAATGTAGAGAGAAAATTATCATTATGTGTGAAAAGGAGGAAAAGGAGAAAAGGTTAGAAGAAAGAAGAGAAAATAAATTCAATGGTCAGAGAACAAATTCACTGAAGCAATGTGGACTGAGCTCCTACCATCTGCTTGGTACCATACCTGGTTCTCAGAAAAATAAATTTAAATAAATTCTTTGTCCTTCATGGGCAGTCAGAGAGGTACCCAATAATTATTATAATATAACTTGAACTTTATATTGTTCAAGAATATTCTGCCAAGGGCATACACTCACAAACTTTTTAGCAGTTATATATAAATCTAATATTATGAATTATTATTCTATAAGGAGAAAAATATTTTTATAAAATTATAAGTTGGTAAGTTTGTTTTAAGAATTACAAAAAGATAAAATGCTATTGTTTTTTCTCTTAAAACTTTCTTTATCCCAATTACACAAAGTCTTGCTTTTATAGTTAGGATTGGTAGATTAAATAGAGAATGCCTCCTTAAATTTAAATTTCAGATAAATAACACATAATTTTTAAATATTAATATGCCCTACATATTGGATGGGACATACTTCTACTAAAACTTATGCATTGTTTATCTGAAATTCAAAATTAACTGAGCATCCTGTGTTTTTATTTGCTAAATCTGGCAACTCTATTTTTAGGGGTGCCTGTCCAATCTTCAGACTCTTCACTCTGAGTTTACTGTGTGTGATTTTAATGGATACAATGGATCCCACAATGACTGAGATACAAAGCAGGCTACTTGACCTTGTGTTTACAACTGCACTGTTTTTCAAGTATGCAGACTCACACAACTATGTTCCCAGCTTACTTTCCTAAACTGCTTCTGGCTTATCACACAGGTAACAAAGCGTGACCTTTATCCTTTTCTTTCTCCTGAAGAAAGCAGAAATTTTCTAAAGGGGGAAAAATTTCAAAAATTAAAAATGACTATGAACTATTCTAGAATCCTAAGGCTGTCAATACTTTATGCTTTTAAATAGTTGCCATGGTTCACCCCAGAAGCATCTGCATATTTCTGTGGGTTTTTTCATGGTGTGTAGTGAACTTTGATATCTTTGGGGAATAAAAGAACTCTCTGTCTATCTACACATATATATTTAACAATGCAAGTTATTGTTATATAAATGTAGGCTGTTGTCAATTTCAGTTCCCTGCCATATCAAAAGAACAAAGCAGGCAGGAAGAGCAAGAGGATGATCTAATATGCCTACGCTAATAACAAAGCCAGTGTCCTAAATTGGCAATGGCAGCCCTCTTCTGCGGAGATTGTTTTTAACACCAGCAGTAGACATTTAAAAAAATTGGATGGTGACAGGAAGAGTACATTTTAAATTGTCAACCTTCATGATGTCCTTTTGAAGAATAGCAATTACATAACTCAGGGAGCTTTATTTTGCATTTGAAAAAAATATATATATAAAGCAGTTTGCAGTGTTATGCAAGACTCCATATTCAGAATTCTTTGTAGAAATCAGTTACTTATTCTTTACTGTAATCATTTGTCCTTTTATTATCCAATTGTTAGTTAAGTTGGAAATCAATATTAAGTATTAGTACAGAATGAAAATTGTTTTCTGTTTCAGTTATTAACAAATTTACTTAAAGAGGCTGTCGACCATATGGTATTTCTTAATTATAGTCGAGGTCCAGTTTGTAATTTCCTAAGGGTCACCTACCTTTCTTCTTCTCTATGACATTAAAAGAGTTTGCTAATAATATTGTAATATTTTGTTAAAGTTTTAAGTTGCTTCCTCTTAAGCAGTGAGAGGAAAATGTTATGCAAAAGTAATTTTATATCACCAAAATGTCATTTGGTCTTTTCTTTTTCTAATTCTCTTCTTCTTTTGAAATAATTTTAGAAAAAAAAAAAAAAAAACTCTTATAAAAATACAGACCTAATGCCAAGAGAAGCGCATTGCAAGTACCCTAAATAGTTAATGTATTTTCTAAATGAATGATTTAAAATAGCTATTAAAGGAGAGGAAATGAGCTTAGGTTTCTAGTAATGACTTCTCCTCTTCAAAATGAAATCTGTAAATCCCTGATTGCAATTCCAAATCCCCAAAGGACCAGCAGTTCTGGGACCAGGGCTCACTGGCTTTATGTCTAATAGCACCAGATAAGTAGCATGATTTTTATATATGTAATTTGGGAGAATATTCGGAATTTATAGACCTGGAGACAATTTATGAATGAATTTCCTTTTTAAAGTACATTATTCTAAAAATCAACTTTTCCACCCAAATGGTAAGCAGAGCACGCACATAGGAATGTGAGAGGCATGGATATATACGTACAGAGACATATGTATATGTATTTATATATGCATGCACACACATGCACAAAATATAAGTAGCATCTTATTCATAAGAGCATAATGATTCAGGCTGTGATTGTTAATAAAAATGCATTTCTAACCATCAACTTTGAGTCTATTATTCTAAGTTAATTGCATTTGCCCTAAAGAGACTTACAGCTGGCTGCCAGCCTGTTTGTGTCAGTTTCATTTTATTCATCAGTCAATCTTGTCTTTTTACATCCCATATATTGATCAAATAGATTTGTTAGCGTACCTCCCCAGCTTTCACAGCATTTAAAAAAATAAAGAATAATCTCGGTTTTATTATCAGATGAGTTTGATTACTTCATTCGTTTGCACGTTATCTTAATTGCTATTTCAGTAGCACATAGATGCCCTTCTGACAGGCATATGAGATCGCCATTAAAGTTAACAGATGTAACACTCAAGGAGGCACTGAGAAAAAGTTAAACGAGAGTTATGTATAAGTCTACACTGCAGTGGTCAGTGTCATCCCAACTTTTCAGGTGGAACAGAGCGTGCTCATCATGGCAAACATTCATTCTCTACTGGAGTGCATCGCAGAACAGAAAGCATCCTGTTAAAATTCATCCTCTGAAGAGGTGTATTATTAGTTGGAGAAGTGGATTAAAGAAATAAATGGGCACCATGTTCCCATTTGAGCCAAAGAAAACGGGGAGGGGGGAAGAGCAGGGAGGTTAGGGTAGAAAAGCAGTTAAGGTGGAAAATCTGAGAAGAATTAGAATCTTCCTTATGTGAGTCAAGTTGCATAGAGGGGAGATAAAAGGCATCACGGGGTGAGGAGATAATTAGCAGATCAGAAGCAAAGCAGTTAAAAGGTGACCCTTACCTCCTCTGTTACTCAGTCTAAGAAACTATAGACAATTATTACAGTATTTTCTCCAGGGATGTGTGATACAGTTCCTCCACATATCCTCCAAGATACAAAGCTCTCTCAGCATTGTCATTGCATTGCTTGAGTTCAGTGCTTTTTATGGAAATTCCTTTACATCACACTAGCCTTGTCTTTCAACCTTGCTTTAGATCAGTGATTCTCAAATGGGGTGATTTCACACACACACACACACACACACACACGCACGCACACACACACACACACACACCACCCCAGGGGACATTAGGAATACCTGGAGACGCTGAGGGAAGGTGCTACTGGCATCTGGTGGGTAGAGGCCAGGGATGTGCTGCTACACAGCCCACAGTGCACAATAAAGAATTATCCAGCACCAACTGACAATAGCGCTGAAGTTAAGAAACCCTGCTTTAGATGGATGACTGAAATGCACTTAAAGCTAAAAAACAAAACTACATCACAGTTCAGCAGCAGTGCAGTGAGTAGGATTTAAGCAACTCTGAGAGGCAGAGAGCAGTACAGCTGCTGCACAAAGAATTTCACACTTGCCTATTAAATAATACAATTCATTACCTAGACCCCAGGAACAGTTGAGCAAAATACAACCCCAATTTTGAGGAGAACAAAGAAAAATGAAAATCATTGCTTGATAGAAGACATTTCAAAGACCTCCAAGACAAACCAACTGAAAAATCCCCAATAAAAAGACTCAGCAAGAAAATTGTGTCACAGCCCCTAATCCTCAACAGACCTTAACAAGATGCTCATGAGCCAAAGACTCATGTCTGCAGAAGACAAAAGACATAGGAAGCAATGTAGTCTGGAGAAGGATTATCATTAAGAGGCAGGAGAAAGATAAAACAGATTCCTAAACCTTACAATTAGAACTCCTAAAAATAATAACCACAAATGTGCTGAAAACCATGTCACAATAACTGTTATATCTTTCTGCTCCTAGGGAAATTAATATTTAGGTTAGGCCTGGGGCAATGTTTTTAAAACCTTTATTTTTGATGGATGCTTTTTACCCCACCTGACTAGACACCCCTGCCACCAAACCACTCCCTGGCACAGATGGCCAAGACATTTGCTTTTTCAAATACTCCATATTTCCACAGCCACCCACCAGACAAAAATTAGATTACCAATGCTTGTGTAAACTTTCCAAGCTCTGACACAATAAGATTCCAGGAAATGTACATGCACAGCTAAAAGCAGCATTATACATAATGCACTGTAATTCCAACAGACAAGTTGCTATCTTCGATAGATATATACACATTTTCCATGCCAAACACATGAACGTCAATACATTTTTCTCAAGTTAAAATGGAAACCATTTAACAGATATAATGGGCACAATGAATTTCATTTTGCATTACTAATGCAGCAGCAGTGAAGGAGGGAAGCTCTGGCAAGGATTGCAATGAGACCAAGAAAAACAGGAAACAACTTAGAAGCTGTCATTGCTGTCCAAGTTATTGCCCCAAAGCATGGTCATGGAACCCAAGGGATACTGAAATTTCATATCCTCAAAAATACAGTTCCATATAAACAAATTTTCTGTTTATGAGGGGGGAAAATGTAAAAAAGTGGACAAAATAGTAGCTACATTTACGCAAAAAGAGCAAGAGAGCATCCTCAGGTATTTTCCCCACTGTTCCTGAAGAGATGTTACACTCTATTCAGGAGGATAAAGGAGAAACGTATCCCCCAACACTCCTATTTCATCGCTGTTAGAAAAATTGCCAAAACAGCAATACACATCATTGGTCCTTACCCTTATTTCAAGTCTTACTGGCATCTTACTTTATTTAGTCAATACACAATGAAGGATTTCGGGAGGGGGGTTATTATCTATTACATTTAGGTAATAAAGCTCTAAAGCCCTAAAAAATGTTATCATGCCATTTAGAATGAAGGTTTTGAGCATCTGGTTATTGGAATCAGGCAAATCTCAGTTGTAAGCACATCGCCGCTATTGACAAATTGAGTGAGCTGGGGCAAATGACTTTGACAAAATTACGGTTTTTCCATCTGTAAAATGGGTACATGATAGTTTCTAGGGAGGATTAAATGGGGTCATGTGTGTAAAGCATTTGATATCTTAATGTCCAGCAGCAGCAGGGACATGATTAAATATTCTGGCTTTTCCTGGGTTCAAATCCCTGCCACCATAGTTTACTGACTCTGGGAACTTCGATATGCTAGTTAGCCACACTAAATCTCAGTTTCTTCATCCCTGAAATGAGGATAATAATGATAATAATTACTCAGAGGATTGTTATGGGGACTGAAATAATAAAAATAAAGGGCTTTGTAATCCCTAACACATTTTAGTCATATCCACTCTTTCCATCATATTTACAAAGGGGATATAAACATCTTTCATATTAGACTCTGCAATAACCGGGGAAAGTATCTCAAAATGTAAATGTACATACAGAGAAAGACTTGGAAAGAAACCAACTGGATGAAGAGCATGAGCCTTTCTTCATTATATTTATCATGAGTTCCAGCAGTGATTTGCCTTTCTCGGATTTTATTTTTGCCCTTAGAAAACAAAAACACATCCCTCCACAGTCAAGTTTTAAAAGTGGAATATGACAATATTCAGGAAGATCAAACTGAGCAATAGTTCCAAAATATCTCCACTCCCAGCAACTGATGACTTTTTCCACTAATGTGCCATGTGGTACCTCATCTAATTACACAAGTCAATGCCATCACAGTCAGTCCAGTGGTTAAAAACATTATGACAGCAAATTGGTTTCAAAGTGTAAAAAATTGTGGATGCAAAAAAATGAAGAACATCTTTGGCTGTGAAAGGTCAAGATGAGTTAGTAAGCTATTAACTTAGCTCATTTTTCAAACTTTCATGAGAAATATTCAGTGTTTCCAAGCTGCTTATCAAGATCCTAATTCTGTCATTTTCAGGCCTATATTACTGAAATTTTTAGAACACCACTTAATCTTAATTGTTAAATTACAGTGAGGTGCCCTGGAGGATGAAAATAACTCAAACTTTTAGCTTGTTTCCATCTTCCCATGCAGAATAAACTTTTCAGAATGAGGGGCTTCTGAGGTGCACCATGTTTAGCCAGATGAAAGATAAACCAGATTGGTATGACAGTCAGCAACAGAAAGACAAACAAATTAAGTACTTATAATTAAAGCTTGAGGAATGAAAGAATTCACACTTTCTTAGAGCTATTATTTCAGACAGTCTGGTGTCAGAATTAAAAGCCAACCAGTGCATCTGTTTATATTGCCAAGGATTTTCACAGTAAGAAGGGCTAGGAAACACATATTTTTTAATTAGGGTCCAAATTCCAAAGAACACCAAAAAAATAGTATGTCAAAAATATATGTTCTTGTGATTTGTATTGTTCAATGTCTAAACAAAGACAAAAAATTATGTTTCTTCCTTCTCCTTCACAAACACAAGTGAAAGAATTAAAAAAAAAAAGTAATTCTGTTGCTTTGGCCACAGACTCCTTTTTCTGTTATCCTGCTTGCTTCTGGCTTAGCTACTGCTTTTCTTTCCCAGGAAGAAATAATATAGGAAAAGCCGATTAAGGAAGGTTTCATTCACACAGAAGGTTCACCAGGATGGCTCAGTTACCAAGCCTTAAAAGCTGAATTACAATGGCCACCTAAAATGACCATTTTACACTTTAAAGGATGTCTTTTATTTTAAAAATTTGAGTTTGCTCTTGGCTTATATTGAGCTTTCAATTCAAAGAAAGTCCTCTTTAAAATCTATGCTGATGTATACCACATTGTAGTACTCAAATCTATCACTAACCTATTTTTACCTCTCACCAGCAAAACCGGAAGTATTTTAATTATCACTCTTTTGGTCAATTGGGGGGGAAAGTCAAAATAAAAAGTAGTATTCTGTACACAAAAGTGAATAAACTTCATTCCCTCACCTATTTATTCAATAAATATTTATTGATCATCTACTACTGTTTGCTGTACTCTGGGCTTCCTGTTGGGAAATACTGAATTGAACAAGACACTACTGCATCTAGCATATCATCATCACACAGGGTGATCCGATTTCCAACAGAAGTGTTGAATTCTAGGGAAGCATTTACCAGGAGGAAGGTGCTGGCAAAGACTTGATAGATGATTGGCCCTTATCTTTTACTTGATGGAAAAGGAAACTAAGATTTAGAAAGCTTGGGCCATTTAATCACAGTGCTCTTTAGTGGAAAAATTGCAGGACTAGAATTCATGTCTCTAAATTCAAATTTCGTACTCTCTCTATAGCATATACTCCCCCCTCCCAAAAAAATGACTGCTAGCCCCCAAAACAATAATACCAAGCCATTAGTGTCAAGACAGTCGACCACAAGTTGGAAATGTGCTTTGAGAACAGAGAACAAAGTTAACATCCATCCTAATTTTACAGCATTCCAGATGGTGGAGAAGGATGGTTTAGAAGTCGGACCCAACTGGATTCTAATCTTAAATCTATTAAACCTAACCAGCTAGAGGACATCGGGCAAGACTGGAATTGTGAAAATCATTTGGATTTTTAAAATTTTTTTCCAATCAGGTTAACAATGTTTACATGAGAGGAGTAAATTTGATGAAATAGTGGGATTGAGTAGATGGTAGTCATTATATATAAACTCCTGTGCCCTCTTCTCATTGATGTAAATTGAATAAAACTGATAAAAGACCAGGTCAGCAGAAACCACATTTCAGTTTCTTGATTTCTAACCAGTCATTTTAGCATAAGATCCAGCCTCCAATTTTAAGCCATTTTTGGAGATCATTTTTGGCATACCTTCACAAAATTAAACATTTCCATTCTGTGAACATTTTGGGAGTTAGAAAGCAGAGACTAAACAATTAAATTTAGAGAATTTCATCACCATACATCCTCTAAAAAGAGATGGGAAGAAAATAGAGTCAGAAGAAATATTTAAAATTAATTAAACCTTCTCTATCATTTTCTGAGTCTCTCTTCATTAGAAGGCATTCAAATTCAACTAGCCTAGGTAAAGGGAATTTGGAGGCTTCGCTTACTTATCTAGGATGTCCAGGAGTTGACAAGTGTCAGGAGTAAGTAAATCAAGGGACCCAAATGATGAATTAAAGGTCCCACCTGTACCTTCTTTTTTCATCCATCTGGCCCTTCTGTAGGCTTTACTCTCAGACTTCTTACCCATGGCGGGAAAGTGGGCTTCTGTCAGTTACAAGCCTACATTATCTTTCCACCTTACAAAAGAGGAGGGAAAAAAAAAGAGGAGAGAACCCTCTACTCAATGCACTTATTTCAAGTCCCAGGGAACATCCTCATGGGTACAACCTGACTCCCATAACCAGCCCACAGCAAACTGCTGTGGCTAGCTCATGGAGAACTCAGGTTACCACATCACGGTGCATAGACCAGGGGCAAGGCCATTCCACTCAAGCTACCCGCTGTAGGTCCTCCACCAAAAGATGGGGTTCTCTGAGGAAGGATTGTGGAAAGGCAGAAACAATGGATATCTATGTGAATAATCCCTTTTAATTTTTTGTTCTTTAGGACTATCCAGCTCAATTCAAAATCCTCTTGGAGATCCTGGTAGGTTCTTCCCTATTTCTTTATAATGGCTTCCTATATGGACTGGTGGACACTTTGGATACATGATAAGGGAAGAATTCCATCTTTGCCCACATCCACAGTGCAGTTAATATAGCACTGGCATGCAAATCATCAAGTATCTGCATTAGTCAAGGCATGCTGAGATATGTTCTTGCCTTGAAGGTGCTCAGAGCCTCTCTGTACATATATGTTAGCTAACAAAAAGTTAAAAATCATGTATTTGTTTATGCAATATGTGGATTCAGAATCTCCCATACATAGGACGCTATGTTTAGCTCTGTGGAAGTATAAAAACCTCAGCCTCTGTCCTCAAAATTGAGTAATCTCTTAAAGATATTGCTTTCGGCTGGAGTTAGCAATAGAGGACTCTGTGTGTAAGTTTGCATATGAACTGGGCTTTGGAGAATAAGTAGAAGCTTCATTGCAAGGAATGGGGAAAGAATAACATACACAAAGAGGCCAAGAGAGAAGTGTGAAATGTGTTTTCTCGTTTGGTTAAAAGATGATATATCTGAGAGGGATGGGACATAAATTGCAAGGTAGCTTTTAAGGATTCATCAATAAAATCTGTGTTATGGCGCCTCTGTATGAGGCAATACTATGCAGTAGATTTCGAGATCTAGACGAGCACTCCTCCAAGACATTAAAAGAGGAAAATTCACATTAATAAATACCGTAATGTGCACTTGCATAAAATAAAAATCAAACACGCATGTGTTCATCAATATAGGCAAAAGGTCTATAAAAGAGTTATCCTGAACTGATAATAGTTCTTTATTATTCTGTAAAGAATAGTAAGACTGAGGCAAGCATCAGGTTGAGTGAGGATTTTGCTTTTAATTTTATACTTCTGAGTAGTAAACATGTATCTAATAGTAAAGATGTATCTACATGTTGCTTCCATAACAAATAAATATTGTTTACATAAAGGAAAGTTTTCTATTAAAATAAGTCAAATTACTAGCAGGCTAGAGTCTGGTCTTTTAAAAATTAACATTTTTCTTTGTTTCAATGGGAGCAGATAGCTAAAAACTTGAGGTACAAATTAGAAAGAATACTACTTTGCAGGTGGCATTATCTTAGAGCCAATAAGCAAATAAACAGGTAGAAGTCTTTGGAGGTTATTACAAATATATAATACATATATTTTGTATGTGTATATATATAGTGATAAATTAAATATACAAGTTAGACATATTTTTATATAGGAGGCTATTCTAAATGTACATGTATAGTAAATATAATAATTATAAATATATACTGAATATATATGAATGAATAATAAAAGAAGGAAAGAAGGTGAGTTCTTCTTAAACATAGGGATTTAAGGTATCAAAAAGATATCTTGAGGATGTTCTTTTGGGAGTTATCTTAAAGATAGGAAATCTGGATCTGGGGTCATAATGAGCTGAGTCTGGTTTCAGTTTAGATTTGGTGGTGGCCTACGTCAAGATGGTTGGAAAAAATGAATGTGGTCCAAAGGTCCTCAGGGATTAAATGAAGTCAGCAAGGGAAAGGGTGAAGAGAACTGAAGCCACAGCTTTGGGAAAGATCGTTCATTAAGAGGAGAACAATGCATTTGCTCACTCATTCACAACTAATATTTTTCAAGAACCCCAAACTCAACACTGCCAGTTTTGAGGACAGAAAGAATTGGAGAAAAAAATGGCATGGAAACTGCTCACAGGGAGCTTATAGCCATTGGAATGCAAATACTAACATTAAAGGAGCATTTATTGTCTTTGCAAGGGCATTAAGTGTCACATCAACCTCCAGAACAACACTATTATCACCTCCTTTCTATGGATGAAGAAATGGGCTCTTTGTCTTACATCTTAACAACCATGAAGTATTAGGGACTTGATTTGCACCCTAAGAGTGTCCTCTACCACAATCCAGAAACATGAGAAACATTGCTTCCAAAAACGTGGCCAGTCAAGCATCATACAAGAAACATCAGAATGAGAGAAAAACCAGAATTCTGTTCAAGAGAACAGAGATGGAGTCATAGGCCGGACTAACCATGTATCAAGGAGGAGGAAAACCAATTAAAGATCATGGATTTGGTGATGAGAAAATCATATATTCTTTTGTTTATTCATTCTATAAAGATTTATTAAGCACATAGCATGCAGTTTCAAATGAGCTTTGAAAGAGGAGTTTCATTGAAATGGAGATGGAAGTCAATTGTGAGGGATGAAGAAATGAGTGAATAATGAAGTAGTATGTGTTAAGGACTTCTCTAAGGAATTAGATGGAAAAATTCATGCAGGAAGGATTTGAGGCTATGGTACATCTAAGCATGCATGCAAAAGGAGGAAAGTGGCAGTAGAGTGAAACTCAAAATATAAGGGAAGGGGATATGGTGGATAAAGATATGTCCTCAGTATGGTGAAGAGATAGGGATGCAATTCCCTGATGCATGTGTTCACCTTTAAAAGGCCTCTTCTCTCATAAGGTATAGAAAATGTAAAGGAAGAGATAGATATGGCAGTTAAATACAGTCATAGCAAATTGTACCAATAAGAGTTTATTTACATACTTTCATTGAAGATTTTATGGTTTTAATTTTTTAAATATATTTTTGTTTTTTACTTAAGAATAAGTGACATATGACACTGTATTAGTTCCAGGTGTGCAACACAATGCTTCTATACGTATATACATTATAAAAGGGTCACTAAATAAGTCTAGTTACCACATGTCAGCATACAAAATTGTTACAATATTTTTTACTATACTCCCTATGGTGTACATCTCATTAGCATATTTTATTTGTTTTATCACCAGAAGATTGTACCTCTTAATCCCTTTCACACTATTTTGCCCATACTGATACCCCTTCCTCTCTGGCATCAGTTTATTCTCTGGGTCCATGAACCTGTTTCTGTTTTGTTTTGTTTGTTTGTTAGTTTTGTTTTGTAAATTCCACATGCAAGTAAAATCATATGGTGTTTATCTTTCTCTGACTTATTTCATATAGTATAATATCCTCTGTGTCCATCCATGTTGTTGCAAATGGCAAGATTTCCTCCTTTTTTAGTAACCAAGTAATATTCCAGTGTGTATGTATGTCTCCGTGTGTGTGTGTGTGTGTGTGTGTGTGTATACCACATTTTCTTTATCCTTTCATCTACTGATCGATTTATGGATTTTTAGGTTGCTTCCACATCTTGGCTATTGTCAATTATGCTGTAATGAACATAGGAGTGCACATATCTTTTCAAAAGAGTGTTTTTGTTTTCTTTGGAAAAGAAATATATATGTATATATATGAATATATATATTTATGTATACATATAAAGAACTGCTGGATTGTATAGTAGCTCTGCTTTCAATTTTTTGAGGAACTTCCATACTGTTTTCCTTTGTGGCTATACCAATTTATATTCTCAATACATAAGGGTCCTCTTTCTTCCACATCCTTGCCAACATTTGTTATTTTTTGTCTTTTTAGGGATAATAGCCATTCTGACAGATGTGAAGTGGTATCTCACTGTAGTTTTGATTTGCATTTCCCCGATGGCTAATGATGTTGAACATCTTTTCATGTGCCTATTGGCCATCTGTAAGTCTTCCTTGGAAAAATATCTATTCAGGTCCTCTGTCTACTTTTAAATTAGATAGTTTTGTTCTTTTAATATTGAGTTATAGGAGTTCTTCATATATTTTGTATGCTAACCCTTCATTGGATATATGTCATCTGCGAATGTCCTTTTCCAATCAATAGGTTGCCGTTTTGTCAATGGCTTTCTCTGCTGTGCAAAAGCTTTTTAGATTGACATAGACTTATTGCTTTACTTTTGCTTTTCTTATCCTTACATTGGGAGACAGATCCAAAAAGTGTCACTCAGATTGATAAAGAGCTTACTGCCCGCGTTTTCTTCTAGGAAACTTCATGGTTTAAGGACTTACATTTGAACCTTTAATTGATTTTTAGTTAATTTTTGCACATAGGGTAAAAAAGTGGTTCCATTTCATTTGTTTGCATGTAGCTGTCCAGTTTTCATACCGAGGAAACTATCTTTTCACCATTGTGTATCTTTTCTATTTTTGTTGTAAGTTAATTTATTATATAAGTGTGGGTTTATTTCTGGGCTCTTTTCTGTTTCATTGATCTATGTGTCTGTTTTCATGCCCATACCATACTGTTTTGATTATAACTGCTTTGTAGTATAGTTGGAAGTGAAGGAACAGAATACGTCTAGCTTTGTTCTTTCTCAAGATTGCTTTGGCCATTTGGGGTCTCTTGTGATTCCATACAAATTTTAGATTTACTAGTTCTAGTTCTGTGAAAAGGAGGTTGATATTTTGATAAGGATTGCACTGAATGTGTAGACTGCTTTGGATAGTATAGACATCGTACAATATTAATTCTTCCAATCCATGAACATGGGATATCTTTCTGTTTATTTGTGTCAGCTTTAATTTCTTTCATCAACGTCTTATAATTTTCAGAGTAGAGGTCTTTTACATCCGTGGTTAAATTTATTCCTGGGTATTTAATTCTTTTTGATGCAATTGTAAATGGGATTGTTTTCTTAATTTATTATATAGTTATAGTTTGCTGTTAGTGATATAAACACAACAGATTTCTGTATATTGATTTTATATTCTGCAACTCTACTGAATTTATTAATTCTAATAGGTTTTTGGTGGACTTCTTAGGGTTTTTATTATATAGTATATGTCATACGCTAATTATGACAGTTTTACTTCTTCTTTTCCAATTTGAGTGCCTTTCATTTGATTTTCTTACCTTATTGCTGCAGTTAGGATTTCCAATACTATGCTGAATAGAAGTGATGAGAGGGAGCATCTTCGTCCTGTTTCTGAACTTAGGAAAAGCTTTCAGATCTTCACTATTGTATGTAATGATGTAATGATAGTTGTGGGTTTGTCTTACGTGGCCTTTATTATGTTGAGGTACTTTCTTCCTATACCCACTTTGCTGAGAATTTTTATCATAAATATATGCTGAGTTTTGTCAAATGGTTTTTATGCATCTATTGAGATGATCATATGATTTTTATCCTTTGTTTTATTAATGTGGTGTATCAGGTTGATTGACTTGCATCAATATTCAACCAATCTTTGCATCCCTGGAATAAATCTCATCTAAGCAAGGTGTATGATCTTTTTAATAAATTGTTCAACTTGCTATTGTAATATTTTTTGAGGATTTTTGTGTCTATGCTCACAAGGAATATAGGTCTATAGCTTTCTTTTTTATAGTGCCTTGTCTGTTTTTTGTACAAGGGTAATGTTGGCCTTGTAGAATAAGTTTGAAAGTGTTGCTTCCTCTTCAATTTTTTTGAAATAGTTTTAAGATAGGTATTAACTCCTCTTCTTGAAATATTTGGTAGAATTCACCTACGAAGACTTCTGATTCTGAACTTTTGTTTGTTGGGAGATATTTTTACTATTATTTTTACTAATGCAATCTAGGTTATCCAGTTTGTTATTACATAATTGTAGTGGTCTCTTACCATTCTTTGTATTTCTGTTGTATCAGCAATCTGTTCAGTTGTATTTTTTTCTTTTTTATTTCCAGTTTTATTTGTTTGGGTCCTCTTTATTTCTTCATGAGTCTGGCTAAAGGTTTATCATTTTTTTTATCTTTTCAAAGAATCAGATTTTGTTTTGTTGATCTTCTTTATTGCTTTTTAGTTTCTTATTTCATATATTTCTGCTCTGATCTTAATACTTCCTTCCTTCTAACTTTGGTCTTTCTTCTTCTTTTTCTAGTTCCTTTAAGTGTAAGGTTAGATTGTCTAAGATCTTTCTTATTTCTTGAAGTTAGCCTTTATTGCTATAAATTTCCCTCTAAGAACTGCTTTTGCTACCTCCCATGGATTTTGGAACATTGTGTTGTCACTTCCATTTGTCTCAAGGTTATTTTTTTATTTCCTCTTTGATTTCTTTTTTGATCCACTGGTTGTTTGATCTAACATGTGATCTGTCCTGGAGAATGTTTTATATGCTTGTGAAAAGAAAGTGCATTTCAATGGTTTTTTAGGAAATAAACATTCTCTATATATCTATTAAGTCCATTTGATCTAATATGTCATTTAAAACCATATTTCCTTATTACATTTCTGTCTGATCCACCCATTCATGTATATAGGGCATTAAAGTCCCTTACTAGTATTTATTTTTGCCAGTTTCTTTCTTTGTGTCTGTTGACCTTTGCTTTATATATTTAGGTGATCCTATGTTGAGTGCATAAATGTTTCTTAGTGTTATACTCTCTTGTTGGATTGATCCCTTTAAGGGTATTCATTATGCGATGACTTTTTTGTCTTTTGTTATGGCTTTTATTCTAAAATCTATTCTATCTGATATATAAGTATTACTATCCCAGCTTTCTTTTCATTTCCATTTGCATGGAATATATTTTCTCATCCCTTCACTTTCGGTCTATGTGTTTTCAAGCTGAAGTGAGTTCCTTCTAGGCTGTATATACATAGGTCTTGTTTTCTGTTTTTTATCCATTTAGTCACTCTAGGTCTTTAGAGCATTTAGTTTATCTACATTTAAAGTATTGATAGGTATGTATTTATTGTCATTTTTTCTCCATCGTTTTCTGGTTGTTTGTGTGGTTCATTTTTGCTTCTTTGTTCTTCTCTTGTTCTTTTTCCTTGCAATTTGGTAACTTTCTTTAGTGTTATGTTTGGATTCCCTTCTCTTTATTTTTTATGTATCTATTATAGGTGTGTTTGTGTGTGTGTGTGTGGTTACCATGAGATTTATATATAACAACCTATGTATATAGCAATCTATTCTAAGTTAGCGTTCATTTAAGTTTGAATACATTCTAAAAGCATTACATTTTTACTGCCTCCTCCCACATTTTGATTTTGATGTCATATGTTAAATTTTTTCATTTTGTGTATCCCTTAACTAATTATTGTAGATATAGTTGATTTAAATGACTCTGTCTTTTAACTGATATACTAGCTATAAAGTGGTTGCTCCATTACCTTAACTCTATGTTTGTCTTTACCAATGTGATTTTTTTCTCTTTCATAAGTTTTCTTGTTACTAATCAGTGCTCTTTCTTTTCACTTAAAAAAAGTGCGTTTAATATTTCTTATAAAGCCAGCTTAGTGGTGAAGAACTCTTTTAGTTTTTGCTGGTCTGAGAAACTCTTGATCTCCCCTTCAATTCTGAATTTTATACTTACCAGAAAGGGTATTCTTGGTTGGAAGTTTTCACCTTTCAGCACCTTGAATATACATGCCACTCCCTTGCCGTCTGCAAAATTCCACTACATAATCAGCTGCTAGTCTTGTGGAGTTCCCTTAAATGTAAGTAATTGCTTTTCTGTTGCCACTTTTAAGACTCTCTCTTTATCTTCAATTTTTGACATTTTAATTATGACATGTTTTTATGTGGATCTCTTTGATTCATCTTATTTGGGACTTTCTGTTCTTTCTGGACCTGGATGTTGGTTTCCTTCCTCAAGTTAGAGAAATTTTCAGCTATTATTTCTTCAAATAATTGTTCTGCCCCTGTCTCTCTCCCTTCTCCTCCTGGGACCACTATAATGCAAACGTTAGTATGGTTAATGTTGTCCCATGGGTCCCTTAAGCCATCCTCACTTTTAAAAATTCTTTTTTTTTTCTATTTCTGTTCAGTTTAGATGATTTCCACTACACTTCCTCCCAGGTCACTAATCTTTTCCTCTAAATCTTCTAGTTTGGCATTTATTACCTTTAGTGTCTTTTTCATTTCTGTTATCATATTCTGCAGCTCCAATTGGTACTTTCTTATATTTTTTATCTTTTTTTATTGAAGGTCTGTGTTCATGCATTCTTCTCCTAAGTTGAGTGAGCATTTTTCAGACTAGTATTTTGAGCTCTTCATTGGGTAGATTGTTTATCTTCATTTTGTTTAGCTCTTTTTTCTGAGGTTTTGTCTTGTTTTTTTTTTTTTTCATCTGGGACATATTCCTCTGTGCTCTCATTTTGCATAACTCTGTTTATTTTTATGTATTAGGTAGTTTAGCTATGTCTTTGAGTCTTTTTTTTTCTTTTTTAATTTTTTTAATTAATTAATTTATTTTTATTGGAGTTCAATTTGCCAACATATAGCATAATACCCAGTGCTCATCCTGCCAAGTGCCCCCCCCAGTGCCCGTCACCCAGTCACCCTAACCCCTGCCCACCTCCCCTTCCACCACCCCTTTTTCATTTCCCAGAGTTAGGTGTCTCTCATGTTTTGTCACCCTCACTGATATTTTCACTCATTTTCTCTCCTTTCCCCTTTATTCCCTTTCACTATTTTTTATATTCCCCAAATGAATGATACCATATAATGTTTGTCCTTCTCTGATCGACTTATTTCACTCAGCATAATACCCTCCAGTTCCATCTACATCGAAGCAAATGGTGGGTATTTGTCGTTTCTAATGGCTGAGTAATATTACTTTGTATACATATACCACATCTTTTTATCCATTTATCTTTCGATGGACACTGAGGCTTTGTCTCCCAGTCTTGAAGGAGTGACCTTATGTGAAAGATGTCCTGTGGGACACAGAAGCACAATCCCTGTGCTATCCGAGCCAGATGCTTGAGGTGTGCCCCCTGTGTGGGTGGCATGTGCCCTTCTATTATGGCAAGACTGTGACTGTTGCAGGGACTTTGGTGGGCAGTATTGGTCCCTGGCCCTGCTGTCTTCACAGCCTGGCCACAACTTCTGTGGTTACAGTGGTGGGCAGCATTATCATCCTATTAGCTGTGAGGCCAGCCAAAGTGCAGGGTTGCACAGGGCTCTCAGAGGAGCAGAGCCCCTGGCATTCACAGTTTACAAAGACGATTCCAAAATGGCATTCACTAGTGCCAGGATCAGCACAAAACAAGATAGAAAAAGAGGCCCAGCTATCTCTTTCCTCTTCAGCAGATGCTCCAAGGTTAGTAAGTGGGTCTCCTTCATCTTTGGTCTATGCACTTTTCAATCTGGTGTTTTGTGCTGGTTTCCAGGGTGAGTGAGTCTGCACAAACCCTTTAAAAGCAGCTTTCCTTTCTCTACAGTTCTGTAGTTTTCCTGGATGTATTCCCTGTTGGTTTTTAAACCCAGATGTTTCAGGGGTTCATTTCTCTTGTATAGGATCTAGTAGTTAGGAGGCCTGACATGGAGCTCAAACCTCTTGCTCCTCAGGAAATCTTTGAGACCTCTCCCACTCATAGGATATTGTTCTTCAGGTCTGGCTTTTTTTTCTTCTTCTTGTGACCATGCTCTGGCTCTACCCATCTCAGTGCTGTCCCTTGTGCAGGCTCTGTTCACCCAGCTCCTACATCCCCTTCAGAGGGAATTATTCTATATGAGGCTGTAGATTTGTTGTGTCCACAAGAAGAGCTGAGCTCAGGATCTTCCTACACTGCCATCTTGAACTCTCTCTAGATGTCTACTTTTGGGTAGTGGTTGTCAACCCTGGCTATACATCAGAATCATCTTGGCAGCTCTCACAAATTGTGATGTACTCCAGATCAATTGAATAGAAAAAAACCTTCAGGTTTCTTTGGGTGGAGGATGTCCAAGACAGGTTTTAAAGAGAGACTGGAGGATTTAATTAGGTGAGAAGGAGGGAGGCATTACATATGACAGTGACTTGAGCAACATTTTTAAGATTACTAGGAACCAATGAAGAAATTAATTCACCTAAAACAAAGGAAGCAAGGAAGAAGTAAGGAAGACAATAGAAATGGGAGTATGTGGGCAGATCACATAAAATCATTATAAATTTCTAAATTGCTGCAAGGTAGATATAGGCACATCCCATTATTTATGATGATAAGCTGTATTAAGCACAGAGATCTTATCATTACTAGTCACTTTTGTATTCTCAAATCACTATCAGGGTCCCTGGCATACAGAAGATAGTCAATAACCACTAGTTTAATAAATACACTTAATAAGTAAACAAATATATAACTCAGATGTCAGCCCAGGAATCTCTTCAAATATCAAGAATCCTTGAGAAAAGAAGAACTGCCTCCTATCCAATCCCAAGTTGCTCATTGCAAACACTTTTCCACACCTCACTTAGACCTATCTGGGTCCTCAGCTGGCTTCACTGGATTTGATTTCAATCTCTTTGTTCTTAATGTCATCAATATTAGATTGTATCTAATAGATTTGTACTAAAGTTTGACAAAAGTGAAAAAAATAATAGGGATGAGGTCTTTGTGATCGAAGTACCCACTAGCAAGCAATTTTAAATGATCTTAGATAGCCATATAGTTAACTGTGTCACTTGACCATTCTTCTTGGCCATTATGCCATTCTGAGATCTTGTCTCCTGCCATATTATTGCACTCCAATAATGTCTCCTATACCATGGCTTAGAGGAAACTCACTTTTAGTATCCAACTTTCTTAGAAATTATTCTGCCAAACCAAATTTCAGCTATTAACCTCATCTCTCATAGGGCCTCAAACTGTTACAGCCAACTATGATTTTAAATGGCAATTTTTCTGTCTTTATACAAAAGAATGAATCACCTAGGGAAGACAAGTAGAAAATCTCCAACCCATTAACAAATGAGGACCCATGAAAGAGTAAGCATTCATTATCAGTAGTTCACAAAACAATGTGTCCCCATTATTGTGGAGAATAACCCTTCCCTTTTTTGCTAAGGAGTCACAAAATGAATGTCTTTGTCTTAGAATGTCATCACTATATCCAGTCACATGAGTGGTGGTGTGAATACAGTGGGCACTCAACACATGTGCACTAATCATGAGGATAAAGGGTAAAGATGAGATACTCTCAGAGATTTTATACCTTATAATAATAGTGGTAATAATAGCTACTTTGTATGTCCAAAGTCGTTTAAAAGCATTAACATTTCACATGGTGCACATCCTCAGAAAGCAGATCAATATTTATTCTTCCAAGTGTGTCGAGTATACAGTTGGGGCACCTCGAGGTGAAACCGTCACCCTGCCAGTGTCAGCCTCAGAACTTGGAAATCACATCCCCAGTTCATTATGTCAGAATAATAAAGTGACCCTGGCCAGTTGAACATATTCATTAACGGTTAAGGGGAAGCAGGGCGGAAGGAGCAGACAATAGGCTTTGGGAGCATCCCGTGCTAACTAGCCTTCAAGAAAACATGACTATTATTCAGCATAGCATCAGTTTGGGAAGGGAAAAAGCCATGAACACACACACACACACACACACACACACACACACACACACACACACACAACCACAGCGGGCCTGTTTAGTCCTTCCAGATGAGAATTTATTTTTGTGACTCCTGGTCCAAGTGATTTCATTGCCACTAATTGGGAAGGATAAGAGAGAGTAGTAGGGACTACCTTTTGCCCCATCTCCTTTCTCTCTGTCTCTCTGTCTCTCTCACTCATTAGTGTGTGTTTAGCAAATCAACCTTAATTAATAACTAACTAGGAAAGAACTCTGCAAGGTTTAGTTAAGCAGCATCAAACCCACAGCCTGTTCTCAGAGCCCATTAAGAAGTAATCATCCAGCGCAACTAACAAGTCACTCAGACCATACTTTTGTAATTTGGCTCTTTTGTTCTGTCAGTTTGAAGAGCGCTGCGCATGTGATGCAATTTAGAAGGGAGCTCTTTTAGAGCTTTCACTCAGGAAGGCGTCGGGAGCTCTGGGGGTAGAGCTTAGCTCAGAAAAAGGGAAAGAATTCAAGTTTGCGTTGACAGCTTGATCCCAGAGAGAGATGACTGGCTGCTTGTCTAGCAGGTCCTTTGGGTGTGGATGAGGCAGGGGCAGGAGTCTTAGTCTTAAATGAATGTGTGCCGCCAATGTTAAAGGCACAATTACTGTCCTGTGCACTGCTCACTGTTTGCTACTGCTGTTTCCTTCAATAAAACCTCTTTTCCATTGCCAAGTGGAGCCTGTCAGGCAATATTATTTTTCATGCACGATACACATACTAAAATGCCCTTGTGTGTTTTTAATAGATTTACAGCTGATAACAATAGGGCTGTTTTGTCGAGAAAGGTAGAAATGTATTTGTTACAAATGCAGAGCCATGGCCAGTGTTGATGTGCCTCACAGCTGCTAGTCCCTCATAAGGGTCAATCCATCTCCTGTGAGCAGGGAAAAGTAGCAAAAGTAATCAAGTTGAAGGTCTTTTTATTCAAACGGAAATTCACCTTTTTAATAAAGAGCTTTGTTGGTTGAACCCCTCTTCTCCCACCTGGGAAGAGGATGATAACACAAAGGGACATGCAGAGTCCTCCTATTTGAATGCATACTTGGCCCTTATTCATCATGGAACATTGTCTTCAAAACTCAAGGAGGATGGAGGGATGGGATAAATTGTTCCATAGAGCAAACCACGGAGGAAGTATCCATCTAAAAATGAGAATCCTAGACTAAAAATTTACAGCTTGCTATTATCACAGCTCAGTTTTGTTTTTGTTAAATGAAACCACATATTAAACAGTAAATGATAAATAAATGACTTCTATCAGCCAATTCCAAGAGAGATTTCTGTTGTTATTCAAACATCCATTTGGCTAGACTTAAAAAGTGTGTGTATATAGGATTTCTCTATTATTTGCTTAATTATAAAATGAGTTGGTAGAGGTTTTGAGAACCAACTAAAATCCTAGTGGTCAAAAATAAGAGTTTGACATAAGTCTATAACCAAATACATAATTTTATGAAAGGACATACTGGTGAAAAGGATTTTTGTTCTAATGCTCAGAGTGAAATGGACCTTCTACATTATTTTTCAGAATAAAGGGAATTATGTGGGTTGTTATTCAACTATGTTTACTTATAAGAAATAATATCAGATGTTAGTTGTTTGACACATATTATATCTACCAGTAGGACACAATACTATTAAGTAAGCAACTCTCATGTCTAACAGTATGGATTTAAAACCTGACCACACTATTGTTAATTCTATGATCTTAAGTAAATGTCTCCAACTCTTGAGCTCCAATTTCTCAATGATTATAGTGGGGATGGCAGTAATAGTACCTACTTCATAGCATTTCTTATAGGATAAAATTATACAATAAATATACTCCATTAAAATCCTAGAATTCAATATGTGTTAAATACTTTTAAAATTATTATTCTATAATAAATACTGAAAATATTCATTAATTAATTCACATCCGAGTTGTACTGCATATTATTAGCCAGATTTACTAAGAGCAGTAAAAAACAAACCCCACATTTCAATGGTCTAACTTAATAAAAGCTCATTCTAGGACACTCAAAGTTAAATGCAGGTAGACACTTCTGAGTTGCTATCAACCATGGAGTGACTCAGGGATCCAGGCATTTTTATCTTTTGGCTCTGCTATCCCCAGGGGGGCTCCTCAGTTTTTTACTGCATCCTTTGCTTAAAGCTATCCATTAAATAAAGAATAAAATACAGAGAGAATAATGTGACATAGTTTAGTAGACAAACTTGCAAGTGTGGCACATCATTTTTGCCCACATCCCTTCTGTCAGAACCATTTGCATGACCCCACCTACATGCAAAAAGGCCACTGGAAAATATTGCTTAACTGTGTGTCCAGAAAGAATAAGTACGTTCAACTCAGTAAGCATCCAAGTCAGGATGTGTCACCAACATAAATCTTTATGAGCTAAAGATGGTGTAATTGAGAGTATTTTCTTTGGCCACATTTGAAGCACTGGATACACCAATATATGTAAAGAAGAAACTTTCTGAATACATAATGTTCCTATATATATGCACTAGCACTGTTGACCATTAAATACTTTTACACCCTCACCTTACTTGGCTGTCTCTGGTTTTTCTTCCTTTCCTAACTGTTCCTTCTTACTGTCCTTCACTGGTTCCTTTTCTACATGTATCAGGAAGCTGGTAACAGAAAAAAAAAATTTGCCGAAAGTTTTATACTTGCAAAAGAAAATGTGCATCGTTTCCAGGCTTCCTCTAGATTTATATCATGATTACCTTCTTTAGGAAGACCTTTTATCATGGAATCTGTGAGCATCCCATACTGATATCCCCACAACCTCTGTCATAGCATTTGGTACATGGGATTCTCAGGGTCTCTTTACTGGACTTGGATTTTGGAAGCTATCTGAAGACTGACTTGGGTTTTTATCCAAGTTTTTCCTCACCTATTACAGGGTCTGCCTCATAGCAGACACTCCATACCATTTACCAAATGAATGAAGGAATTTTGGGGTATAACCCAGCTGTCTATTTTAGTCCATAAGGAAAACCATAATACAAATAAAACCTAAATACTGTCTATCAAAGAATAAATGACTCATGAGAAAACATCAATGGGAGGAATATACATTTTCCTTTATAAAAGTATAAAACTTTTTGTTTTTTTATTTTCAGTCAACATTTAGCACCATACTTTTAAAAAGTAAAAAATCTTGACTGTTTCACCAGGGTCCAGTACATTGACTTGGGAAATATTTTCCTTTCCTACATATATTCATGTATTTTAACTAGAAGACAAGGACAAACAACTGAGAAGAAGGATCTCAGGAATACTTCTCCCAGAACTTCTGTGCTATCATTAAAAAACAGAGACCATCTCTGAATCTCTATTAGTGAAACATTATTTTTTTGGCAGCTTAACATTAGTCATAAGACAAAGGGTTCCTTTTGAGGGGTAAGACTGCATACTTAAGCTGTAGATAGTTTAATTTATTTTTCAAATTAAACTTTCATCAGTGGGGCACTTGGGTGGCTCAGCGGTTGAGCATCTGCCTTTGCCTCAGGTTGTGATTCCAGGGTTCTGGGATCAGATCTTGCATCAGGCTCCCCCATAGGGAGCCTGCTTCTCCCTCCACCTATGTCTCTGCCTCTCTCTGTATGTCTCTCATGAATAAATAAATAAAATCTTTAAAATAAATTCATCAGAGACAAAAATTCCGTCGAGGTTTATACCATATACAGTGAAACACAACATGATACAATGCTAGGTTTCTTCAGTATTTTTGCATTATTGTAATATTTTAGATCTTATTATAGATAGTCACCTTTGAAAAATATCTTTCTTCATATCAAAACTTCTAAATCTTAAGAGCACTAAAGACTACTGCTAGCACCTTATCCAGTTCCAAATAGTGAAATATTTAGCACACATTCTTCTAACAATAGTGGCAACCTATTCAAATTGACATTAAAGTTTCTCCTTTGCATATAATTTATATTGCTCACTAATTACTTTCATACTACTACTATATTATCAATATTAACCCATGATGGTACATGTACTATGAATGTCACTATTTACCTATAAAATCTACTTTATCAGAGGCAGTGCACTGTAGTAGTTAAGAGCACATCTTTTCTGAAACCAGACTTCCTGGTTTAAATTCCAATGCTGCCTTTCACTATCTGTAATTTTAATTCACAAACGCCGGGACACCTGCAACCCGATGTTTATAGCAGCAATGGCCACGATAGCCAAACTGTGGAAGGAGCCTCGGTGTCCAACGAAAGATGAATGGATAAAGAAGATGTGGTTTATGTATACAATGGAATATTACTCAGCTATTAGAAATGACAAATACCCACCATTTGCTTCAACGTGGATGGAACTGGAGGGTATTATGCTGAGTGAATTAAGTCAGTCGGAGAAGGACAAACATTATATGTTCTCATTCATTTGGGGAATATAAATAATAGTGAAAGGGAATATAAGAGAAGGGAGAAGAAATGTGTGGGAAATATCAGAAAGGGAGACAGAACGTAAAGACTGCTAACTCTGGGAAACGAACTAGGGGTGGTAGAAGGGGAGGAGGGCGGGGGGTGGGAGTGAATGGGTGACGGGCACTGGGGGTTATTCTGTATGTTAGTAAATTGAACACCAATAAAAAATAAATTAAAAAAAAAACAACTCATATTATCTTTCTGTGCCTCAGCCTCTTCATATATAAAATGTGGACAGTAATCATGTCTAGCCCATAGGGTTAAGGTAAAGATTTAGATCAGCTTATACTTCAAGAGCCTTATGGAACATTGGCATATAAAAAGCATCTAGAAATATTTAGCTATGATTATCTATTGAGAGAGTAATAGATGTTCATTTTTTCTATGTTCTTATTTTCTGCTTTGCCCTCATCCTAAATTAATCTGTCTTCTATCCTTACCCATCTATTGAAATTTTCTAACACATATCACCAAATTGCTAAATGCGGTGTTTTGTTGTCCACTTGGAAATATTGCTGCCTTCTTTGTAGCATATGGTCCTTTTGTCCAGAATCTTTTTCTTAAAATGTTCTCATCTCTTGAGCAAGAGAAGGGATATGAGAAGACTCAGAAGAGACAATATCACAGTGGCTCAGAGAAAGACACAGCAAGTAGAAGATGGCTGTTAAGGAGGGCATGTGATGTGATGAGCACTGTTATACTATATGCTGGCAAATTGAGCTTAAAGAAAAAAGAAAATAAATACAATAAAATAAAACAAGAAAGAAGAGAAGGTAGCAATTGGTTTACACATTAATTCGAAGAAGGGCAGTCGAGTAACTAGAATCCTGGACTTTGGTCTACTTTCCCTATAATCCATCCTTCATATTGGCCTTTCTGAGACAAAGATAGGATCTTTTTTTATTCCTACTTAACATCTTTATTTCAGGCTCTTCAATAGGAGTTTAGGGAATTTGGATATAGCTTGTATGTTTGGAGAGTAGCAGTGGATCATTTGTATCATATGTCTGAATCCTGAGCATTTTTTTCCAAGAGAGGATCCATATATTCCCTTGGGGTCCATCTCTCTTAGATCAAGAACCACCATCCCAATGGCTACATTTTAAAATCCTTAAGAAAAGATAAAAATCTTCACTTTAACTCTCACCTGTCCCTCTCTCTCCTCCACCTGCCCCCACCATGATCTTACCATGCTCTGCTAAACACTGGTTTTCACACTTCCAAGTTTTACAAACTTTTTCTATTTCATAGAATGTCCCTGCTTTTAATTGCCAACTGGCAATTAAATACTAATTCTTAAAGACCCAGTGAAAATTTTATCTCTTCTTAGACATTTTTCTGCATGACATCTAACACACAAATTCCTGAATTTTACACCTCAGAACAGTGTACATACATACCTCTATTACCTGCTTATCATGTGCTGTTGAAGTTGTCTGAATGCCTGCTGCCCCAATGAATAGTGAACTCTGAAGGCAGGGGTCAGGTCTTATTCATCTCTGTGTATCTACCAGCACTTAGCTTATTGCCAGTTACTTTATAAAGAGCCTATAAATGTTTCCTGAATGAGTGAGTGAATTAGTGGTGCTGTCTTGCTTCTGATTCACCTGTTAGGTGAAGTATTATATGGTGTCTTCTGAGGGATTTTTACTTAAATAAATGTTGATTAACCCACATGACTATCAGACCCTTCCATATTGAGAAGAATTCAGAAATAAAGTGCTGTGTTCCACCCCACTTTGAAATTGTTTTAAATCAAAGCAACATCACATCAAGAACCAATCTGGTAGTTGGTAAAGAGCAATGATCTGATGCCATGGTTTTTAAATTTAAGGAGGCCAGCGCTCTCTCCAATGACATTATGTGTCAGATTGGGGCTCACGATGATGTTATCTCAACAACAGCCCCATTATATATCCTGAATGTTAGAGAGGAACTGTACAAGTCACATACATAGCTAAAGAGGGAGAAACTGAGTCGGAAGCAAGTGAAAATATTTTAAAAGACATAAATCTAAAGTACTTTTGTTCTTAACCTTAAAATATACTTTCACGCCATTGTTTCATCTTTGTGGACTTAAAAAACATCAAACCTCTTTTGATCCGGAGGAGTTACAAAATTTTCTTATGAGGGTGTATAAAGAAGTTAGAATTAGGGATGCTTCTGGCATCTCCACTTCGTACAGGGAAAAGATTTTGAAGTAGGGAGAATATAAACAGTATACACTAACTCTTGACACACCATTGCTTTCTTAAACTAGAATAATAAAAATTTGCAAATGAACAAAAGAGTGGGAGGTAGATATCTGATTTACAATGTTTTTGAGATAAAGAACACTATAAAAAAAGATCAATGTGAATAATAAAGCATTGTTAACTGAGTCATGACATTTCTATTCTAGTGACAATTGAACAGCAGAACTGCAAATGAGCACCTCGTGCCACTTTCAAAGTGGGAAGAAGACATATAATTATAATTCTTACACTGACGAGAATTCAAGAAAATCTGGGGAAAAGTTTATTGAAAAACATATTGACATATCAGTATTATAAATTACTCTCTCTTACGAAACCAAAAAAAAAAAAAAAAAAAATTCTTTTGTTGGCTAGCTCATCATGGTACAAAAGGTGTTTCATGAAAAGACATCCCTGCCTTAAAAATCCTTTTCCGAACTTGAAAAATATCTACCATATATTTATTCTGTAACTTTCTCAACATGCAAGGTCTATCAGAGAAATATTTTTTCAAACAGTTTTAACCTCCATTGTCTTGAGCGCATGTATCAACACTGTCATGTCACTTAACCACAAATCCTCATGGAAACCTTGTATTTAGTCAAAACTAATGAATCTGTTTTAACACCCTTTGCGAAAGTAAAAGAAGATATAATATTATGTTTTCACGTAACATACATTTTCATCCATCTCTTTTCTTTGTTGGATGGTTCACGGGGAGAAGAAAAACTGCAAAAATTACAGGGACGTTATCAACTGTGGTGTTTTAATAGAGAACAGAATAGAAAATGGCATTTTGCTGAGTGAACTTCTAAATGAATTAAAAAAAAAAAAAAAAACAGAAGGGTGAATTTTCTCCTGATGTTTAACTCCACTGAAGTCTCAGAGGGTAGACTCCCAAGTGCTGAAGGAAGCTCTCTTACTGACCCCATTACTGCCTCTGGCACTTGGGAAGGCAAAGGGGCAGTTGTAAAGTCAGACACAGAGTGAGCATCGCAGAAATTATAGCGTTGCATTAAATGTATCCTCTGCAGGGTGCTTTCCTATCTTCAGAGAACACACTCATTAAGTGCTGCCAACAAGAAAACTAAGCGTTTTTCTTTATAAAAAAAAAAAAGTGCCACCTTTTATGGAACATCTGGAGCTCATCCAAAGGGCTTCCAGAATAGGCAGTAGAACGTGATAAAGCAAAACGACTCAGCCATTGAGGTGTTAACATCAGTTGCAGCATGGAGTCATGGCTCCACGTGAACTGGGGTGATTCATCTGTCATTATAATGTGCTTGGGAGACCCAGGAAGAATGCACTGTGTCTGGTCCATGTAAAATCCTTAGCTGGGACTTGGAATCAGTCTGCAAAAGGTCTACTTACAAACTTTGAGGAAATTCTGTTTTGGCGATTTATTATAGTTTACTAATTCAGTTTTATCCACACTCAACTATTTTCTATTAGTGATAAAGACACATCCGAGGATTTGGTTTTTATATTGTTAACCTGGTACTTTCTACGTGTCTGTTGTGATAGAGAACAATGATTAAGACATGTGGGAAATATATAGACTATCGATAATGCATTCTTGTGGATAGCCAGTGCAGATAGCATATCAGTTTATACTCAAGAAAGAAAATCACAAGGGTAGGGGGAAAGGTGAGGGCGCAAAAGTCTTGATTGACTAAGATTGACTAAAGATTGACGAAGAGTATCAGAGAAAGAGCACAATAAAAGAGGAAACAAAGATTAGGTTTAAAAGAGTGATAAAAACAAATTCACCTGTGAGGAAAAACAAAACAAACAAACAAAACAAATAAAAACACTGCAAGAGCCCCAAAGCAGCCTAACTTTCATTTGTATGTGAATTAAACTGAATGCATGAAAACTTGTCCTTGGCATGGTTCTGTTCTGTGTGCTCTTAAAGTTGGCTAGTACACACTGGGAAAAAAATTTCTTAGACTTAAGTTTTGGAGATGACCCTGGGACAGGGCACCAGCCTTTACTACTCATTATGACAAGTCCAGAGTCCAAGAACTTGCCAATAGATTCCTCATTTTTCTAGGGAAAGAGAACTTTGATCTTTCTGAATTGAGGCATTACAATTGGTTTCCTTGAAATCTAGATTTAAAAAAAAAAAAAGATTGCTTATAAAGGGAATGGGAATCATTTCTTTTTAAAAAAAAATCATTTCTAATTCTAATTAAAACTCCTTAAGTATCTATGGGCCCAAATACTGGACACGGGTGTTTTTATCTGTGCTTTGCATTTATCTCAGTGGATTTTAAGGAAATCTGTGCAGAGATAGATGATAGCAAGAGTTTGAGCAAACTGGATTTGAGTCCTGGCTGTGTCACCTTGGGCACAAGGTCAGTTTCAGTTCTTCATGGCACAATAAATGAAAACTTGAGCCAGAAGTCTTGCTTTCACATATTAACATCCTGCGGCAAATAGACTAATACAAATAATGAGAATCACCTGAAGCAGGTGGCAGACGTTTGGCCCTAAGACGTGCCAAATTTTCCATCATTCTCTATTTAATGGAATTTGCTTGAAATTAAACACAGACTTACAGTATCAGAAATTCTGAGAGTATAACACAGCGATCAGTGTTTTAACACACACTCCAGATGATCCCGATGAATGCTGAAGTTTAAGAATCGCTACCTGGGTAGGATAAAACAAGGTCTAGGTGAGCTATGCCAACATACTGTATGAAATGTTCACATATGCCAGCTGGGCTCAACCAGTTGACCACCTGTAGAGGTATTCCTCTCAAAGCAACCTTGACAATAGCAAATGTACTTTCTTTAAAACATCAGCAGTATCTTCTGACTTACGGAGCTCTCTTAAAGAAAAAAAAACCTCTTTCAGTCTGGCACAATTATTGAATTGGAATCACCTGGTATATTTATACTTGTTTGTATCACCAAGGGACAACTTCAAACAAAGTATGGCTGGCTCATTTCAGGTTTAAATATTCCATTAGCTAAGTAGTAAGTAAGTTCATGTAACCCAGGAGGCCCTATGGTTCCATTTTAAGTATTATTCCTTTAGAATTTCTGTTACTGTTTTCAACCTTTTGAGCTTCTGCAAATGTATTTGGCATTCAATTAAAGTGTGATTAATCCAAAGCAGATGTAGCAGTAGTAAAGAACTGCTTTGTTGAAAGTCTAGCCATCTGAGGCACTAAATTACAAGCACACAGACACAAACAAATCCATAAATATCAATTATTTAAAATTATTTAAAATGCATAGTTTTATATAACTCATTTGACAAAAATACAAATGCCAATGAGCTCTTAACAACAAACTATAATGACTAGTTTTACCTTTATGGCAACATAAAAGTATTTCAGAAACTGAAGACCTTGAATTTCAAAGTCATCATCTCCAGTTGCCAAGAATTCCCATTTTACCCAAACCTCCAAGACTATTGCTGTGACTGTACTCCTACCTTAGATCTTAGATTTCCAGAAAAAGAAACCAGCAGAACTTCTTTGTCCTGTCAGCTTGAAGGGTGGGTGTGGTAAATATTGTTATTTACTACACTGGAAAAAGCCAAACCAGAGCACTTGTCTACTAGACACACAGGGTGTCGGCCAGGCTCAGAGGTGTCTTTTTTTATGCAAAGTTAATTGATAGAGCCTCTTAAAGGGAGAATCAGGTGATTAATCTACCCAACTGATAGGATGAGAATCAATCCCCATCATCTCATTTACTGAGGTTCTGCAAATATGGAAGATGGCCTTAACAATGATAGCTTGACATAATCATATGCATCAGAGTCCCAGAAAGTGGGACAACAGCCAAACTGCCTTATTTAGCATCATACACAATCTCACTGTCCTTTTTTTTCCCTTCATTTGAATCTTGGTCTCACTGGGGAATTCTGACCAGCCATTAGCATGAAGTGGAATTACCCTGACACAAAAATTAGGTTACAGGTGGCATAGAAGAGTTGCCTGTGGGCAATCAACCTGTTGACATGTTTGGCTTCTTTAAATATACCATAAAGTCCCCAGAGGCACAATTATGTCTTGCTCACCTTTGTATGCCCTACATATACCACAGTGGTTAAGAGGAAAAACTATAGCTGCCAAATACTTAAATTTAAATTCTTACTCCGATCTTTATTAGCTTAGGAATACAACAATGAATTAGGCACGGCCCCCTTCCTCACTAGGAAAACTGAACTTATAATAACTTCCTCATTGGGTTATTGTGAGGATTAAATGAGAATCCATTCAAAGCTTCTCAGAGTGTGAAGCAAATGTTAACTATCATTACTTTTATTATTACAGCAGGTGCTAAGTGAATGAATGAATGGATGAATTGGTGTGTGGGAAATGAAACTGACTGACATCTACAGTTCATTCCACATCTAAAATTCTATACTTCTATTTAGTTTCCAAAGAGCTCCATCTCTGAAAACTTCTTATCTGAAAATAAGTACCAAAGCTGGCTATTATCGTACTTGATTTGGAGGTAATGTGATATAAGAAAATGCACAGGACTAGAAGCCAAAGAACCATATTTAAACATTTGATTACCTGACATCTGGTAAGCTGATACATACGTACATTCATTCAACTTCTACGCCATGCACTGTACTAAGCTCAGGACACCAAGGCATGGGCCCCTTCCCTCAAAAGTGGGAAAGATGCGCTTATCACAGAATGTTAACAGAAGCACAGAAATGACCTTCTTTTTCACCAGTTAGGAGGGCTGAAATGTCTGCGAGGGCAGAAATGGGTTTCATTTATCCTTGTATTTCCCAGTACTCGGTAGGATTTCCTAGTACAGCAGCAGTTGACAAATAGTCGTTGAGTAAAGTACCAGTTCCTCTGAGTCTTGAGTGATGATCAGGAATTCAGTAAGGTGAGACAAGAAGTGAACTCTAAGTAGAAAGAATGACCTTGTAAAGGGCATTCACAAAATTGGGAGGTGCAATTGTACTTGTGTGAGGAGAGTGCTGTTGGTGGGGAAGGAATCCTAGATAGACCAGACAGTGGCTATAGAAGCAAAGTGAACTGAGAGCACACAGCTGTTTTGTTGCTGTGTTGATCTCTACCCTCACTGTGACCTCTCTGGCATCCACATAGTTCTGTGTCCCTCATTCACCTGCTCCAGTGTCCTCTCCAGAATACCTTCATTCTCCCTTTCTTCTTTTTTTATGAAAATATTTTAGAAGATCACTTGATAAAAAATATACAATACTTGCCTTCATCATTTCTTTCGTTAAAAAAGGAAATACTTCTAACACTTTCCAAAAAATAGAATTATACCAATGTCTCCACACTGACCACTCTAGCCACTAATGTTTCCATCTGACTGTCTCCGTTCCCAATCCACATTGTCACGTTAGCATGTTTTAGCCCTTATTTTAAAGATCTTCATTTTTAGTTTGTCATTTTTAAAAGGATTATTTCTTCAATGAAGAAATATATTCTTCTGAGCTTTTATGACAGTCTTTTGCACTGAATGCTCATTTAAGAAAACTTGAAAGATTCAGAAACCTGGAAAATTCATACTTATTTGGAAAATTCAGTAAACACTTCTGTGAGCAGAGGTTTTATCAGAGAATCTTTCATACATGTAATTTCCAGGTTACTGCCACAAGAAAAAAAATTAATAATGCAAAGGTTTCCTTACTCTACACCCAGCTATCATCCTAGAAGGAGACCAAACACTTCCACACAATTCCTGGTTTCTGGCTTAGTAGTTTCCAGAGTTGGTTATCAGTGCTGAAATTCACCCCAACCCTGTCAATTGAAATTCCTCAAGATAACCTGTCACCTTTCCTTACCTCAGCTTCTCAAAACTGGAGTTCCTGACTTTGTTTTTGCTCTTTCACAAAGTGAAAATATGACTTTAAACAGTTTTTTCAAGAAAGTTTTCATTGCTTTTCTTGGTGGTTGGACATTTTCTTTTGACAATGATGAGAATGCCTTACTGGACTTCCACACAAAAAAAGTCGAGTGGATTGAAGATAAAATGATCAAGGTGTAACTCCATTTCCTCAAAATTGAGAAAATGTTGTTCTGCTGTTTTCTGGCACTTAGTTTTGTGCAAGAAGGAGCAGGGGACAATCTCAGGACAGTTCTTTCTACAGTTTTGCCTGTCTGCATGTTTGAAAAAGGTCTTTATTTTTGTAATTTGAAATACTTTCTAGGATGGTAGGTCTCTTTTTCCTAAATTTTTGGCAATGAGGTACATATCAAAAATGATTTCTACTCAGAACATATACTTCAGGATTATCTTTGAACAAAACTTATGTTTAAATTGCTTTGGTTTCTTCTTTGGAAAATTTATTTCCTAGGTGAAAACTCTGTGCTCCAACCCATGCATCTAGCAACATTTTGTTATTGTAGTTTGAATCCTGTGTTTTTTTACTTTTGAACCAAGGGAAATTTTTTCATATTTGCTCTCCACATTACTACTGATATTTTCTGCAGTGTCAATTCTGTGTTTTGCTGCTCCTAAGGCAGATTTTAATTCTTTAAGTACAATTTTGACTTTTTCAGAATCTTTAATTTGACCATGTCCCTTTGGATCTATCCTGTAGGCTTTTCATCTCAATTTGTCTCTTAAGACTATCTTCTCTTTTCTTCTCGGAGCTCTTCCTGCAACCTAATGAGAGCCTTGAACACTTTTTGAAAGTTTTTTTCTGTTTATTGAAACAATCTTTATCTGAATTGGTTAGAGTGATAAAGAATTATAGCTTTTTGGTCAGGTCACAAAACACACCTCTTCAAAACCCACCTAGTTTTGGGGTTGACAAAATATTGATTTCTGAGTCAGGAACAGGGGAATAAAGGCAGTTCATTTGCCTCTCAGCATAAGTGCCAGACTGATTGAATTCTTCAGTTCAATTATAATGGGTTGCTATGTAGTATAAATACTCCCCAGGTCAATATAATATGTATCTTGTGGATGTGAGCATTTTTCTTTTTCTATATTGTCACAAGTATTTTAGAAGGAAGCTAGCAGAAGGTGCATCAAGGATTGCTAAAAAGATATTTTAAACTGGCAGCCTAGATTACAATGACTATTTGGCCTCTGGAAATTATTTTTAAACCTATCATTATTAATAAATAGAATAATTGGACAGTTTTTCTAAAGGAGACTTTTTTCCCCTTCAAATGGCCCAAACACTTCATAGAATGGTCCTGTTATTTTTAAGACCTGAAATTTCAACCTAACTTTGTGTTAGCTTGTTTTAACACTCTAAAATATATTCAGAATAGTCTACCTTAGCATGCTTGAATGTTGAATATTTTATGCTTGGACAAAGAGCAAACTGTAGGTCTTTCGCCAAGCACAGTCAATGCTCTTGAGTATGGGTTACCAAAAACGCTGGAGATTTTTTTTTTCTATTTATTGTTATAGCTCAAATCCTTGTGTCTCTGGTAGGCTTTAAGTGACATAAATATGCATTTCCATCTGCACATCCTTGTCAGGAATAGTTCTGCTGGGAGGTGTTATGCCACCCAAGTACTTCCAGAATAGAGTCTGTTAATCCTGTTACCACTATAGAAACTCAGAGGAAAAGTCTACTCAGGCCACTACTGCAGCTGCTGTGGCTGTAAATGTTCCAGCAACCACACCCTGGGTACCAAAAGGAAGCATAAGAAAATTGATTTTTCTTCAGGTGGAGGAGAATAGAGAGAGACTCGACCTTAGTCTATTACTTAGACTACTGGTCTCCAAAGTTTTCAGTATAAACTTTTATTAGCAAAAAGGGAGGGGGGGAGACATAGTGTGCCCACCATACACATTCACACACACACACACAGTGAAGACATATGCTGCTATATTAACTGCTATATACATTATAAAATATGCAAAATAGCTATTATATCAGGATTTTTTAAAGTCAATTAAATAGATGCTCTAACTCCATTGGATAGTTTTGTAATTCCTCTAGGTATATATATGCCACTTTGGAGACCACAGGGTTAATTTCTACCAGGTAGTTCCACCAGGAACATAAATCTTAACTCCTCAATTAGATTCCTAGATTCCATAATACATTGGGCAGACGCTATGGGCAAAAGGAGTTCTGAATAAGCAAGATGTTTGCTTCTCCTGGTTATTTCTTGCCCTTCCTTCCAGTGTGGCTTGACTTCTGGCCTCTATTCAGAGTCTCTATTCTACATTTATCCAGGTGTATCATGGATGGATACTAATTGATGAAGGCCTAGAAGTAAACAGGGTGCTTCTTCCAAAGTTTGCCAAATGAGATGTTACCAAAGAGCCCCTGTGACACAGAGGCAAGAACCAGCTAAATAAACCAAATTCAATTGTCAGTCATCCAATGAACATGTTTCATTCACCAAAATTTTATTGATCTACAAAAATTAAATGAGTGTCTTTACCTATCTAATCCATATAATGCAAGAGATGTCAGAACTACCCATGAATCTAGTCATGGAACAAAGATTCCTCAGAAAGGCAATGAATATGAGAAAAAAAAAAACAAAACAAAACAAAAAACAAAACAAAAAAAAACCTTTTACCTCTCATGATAATGAAAGACTATCTTTTCCGATGTAGAAAATTTGGAGACTTGACTCAAAGCTCTTTTCAAACTGAAAAAATAAGTTATTTCATTGGTAGAACCTAGAATTGGCCTGAGAACAACAAACTTCTTCCAATCACTGTTGATGTAAGTATAAATTGACATGATCTTGCTGGAAAGCAATAATTAGTACATTATATTCTGAGCTTTAGATATCAGGCCATTAATGCAATAAGTCACTCTATGAACTCAACCAATATAAACAAATAGATATACAAAAAGAATCATGAAAATAATGTTTAAGACTATTTCAAGTAGCAAAAATAGAAAATAATCTATGTTTTTATTGAATGATGAAATTGTTAAATAACTTATGATACATCATGCAAGAAATACTATATATTCTTTGACTTCTAAGTCAAAGAAAGTCAAAGTTCTAAGTACCAACTATACTAAGTACCACATATCCAAGTCCTCTTCAAGGATATAGCAATTAATTAATATAGATAAAGCTCTGATAAAGGTGATGTTTTAGCAAGGGTAGAAGAGACTTAAACTTCATAAGTGAATCAACAAACAGATAAATTAAACATTTTCAGAATACTAGAAAGCACTATGAGGACAATGAGACATAGAATTGGCTGAGGGCAAGAGCCTGGGACCACCCTATATGTGGATTTCTCAGCCTCATCACTACTGACATTTGAAACCATAGTCTTTACATTTTATTTGGGCAGGATGAAAGAGAAGGAAGGCATTCTTGTGCCTTGAAGGATGTTTAGCACCATCCCCTGGGCTACTCACCCTACCAAATGCACTAACCCCAGTCATGACAATAAAACATGTCCAGCCATTGCCAACATTTGCCCCCATTGAGAAATATCACTTTAGACTTAGTATAAGAGAAGGCCTCTCCAGGAAATGATATTTGAGCTGAGATCTGAGGATATTTTATGTATTTTTTAGGTTATAAAGAAATGCTCAAGATATAATGGTAATCTATGTAATGTATTCAATAAAATCCTGTCTCATTTTTCTTTTTAAATTTCTATCTAGAGGACAATATAACATCTTATTTAGAAGCATGGACTTGGAACCAAATAGCTAAGTTAAAATTGCAGCTTCATCCCTTACTATTTGTGTGACCTTGAGTAAGTTACTTCATATCCCTGGACTTAAGTGTCTGCATCCAAAAAATGGGGATGACACCAGTAGTACCTACTATAAAGTTGCTGGGAGTATTAAATCAGTTAATACAGCAAAGTTCCTAAAAGAGTGAGTGACACATCTTGGAAGTAGTATACATATGATATATGTATTATATGAGTATATATTAAAATTAGAAGAGAAACAATATATATTTATTTAATAGAAACAATATATAAATGTTATATTTATATTATATATTTATATTGTTTCTCTTCTAATTTTAATATATATAATATACACATATTCCAGGGATGACATATATAGAGATATATAGACACCAAATATTTCCATTGTCTTTTTTGTGAAACAAATACAATAATGTGTTAATAATGGTAGAATTATAGGGGCTTTTATTTCCTTTGTGCCTTTTTACATTCTTCACAGTTTTACAGATATAAATGCAAATGTTGCCTTCAAATAAAAATAAAAATTAATATGTGTCTTAGCACAAAAGAGAATTTTTAGACTTGCTTCAGGATTAACTGGCATATCAAGAGTGGGGGAGGAAGGCCGATGGAAAACCTGTCCCAGGGAAAATGAGTCAATTGTCAACTAAGAACTGAGACACCCCACATTCAATCTGTCAGTCAGTTCATCAGTCATCTGAAATTTATTTAACACTTGCTTTCTGCCAGACACTGTGCTAGGTGCTGGTAAGTCAGAAATGAATGGAGCATGCATTTCCTCAAGGAGCTCACAACAGGAAAGGGAAGAGAAATACATCCACAATCAACTACAATACAAAAAAAAAAAAGTAGGCTATCAACCCAGACCTCTGAGGACTCCCAATGGGAAGAAGTAATTTCATTTGGAGTGGGAGGCATTGCAGGAAGCTTCACATAGAAGATGACTCACTTTGAGCTCTGAGGGGTATAGAAGATCAGTCATTTGTTGGAGTTCTGGTTTTGAGCACACACACTAAGAGCCTCCCTAATCAACTACTAATGAGGCCAATTAACCTGGACAGAGAAACGTCAGAAGGGACCCAGGAGTTGTACTTCACAAAAGTATCTTGATCTCCTATCAGAGCGCCTGGTTTCATAAAGCGATTTACAAATGTAAAGTTTGACTGTCACAGGAATTACAAGACATTAAGTGCAAGTACTAGCTCTGCCCCTTACCAGCAGGGTAATCTTGGGCAAACCACTAAAATCTCTGACCTTCTATCCATTTCCTCATTCATATAATAGTGATAATAATACTTTGTAAAACTGTTGTGAGCCTCAAATGAGATAATGCAAGGAGACTTTAAGTGGCATTCGCTTCGTTGGGATGAATAAATTGTGATAGTTTTAACATAATAGAGAATATTTTGAATAATTATAGCTTAATTTTTAACATTTATATTTAAATACTGACAATAAAAAAGCGACTGTATATGTAATAACAATTAGGCATGAGTTTATAGCCTGATTGGCTTCACTGAGTTTTTTAAAGCTCTAAACCTATTACTAATCCAAGTGCATCAAGCTATAAAAACTGCTAACCAATTTGTTTTTTCCTGAGATAACATAATCTTTATTTCTTGAGACACTTTATACAAACATTAAACTGAAGGTAACTGCATACAAATGAATTGGAGACTCATAATCGCAAACTGTTCTCATGTCTGAAGAAGATCCAACCACCTCCTAGGACAGAATTTTTCCTTTTTACAGGCTTAGGATCTGGCTATAAAAGTATATCACTTAGCCTATGTCTGTCTACAGATGCCAAGTGTACTACAGGGGAATAGAAAACAGATAATGTTCTAGAAGCGTTAGGCCAAAAACCCCACTTTAGTCCCAATTGGTTGAAGATGCTTTGCAGGTGTGGAGGAAGCTCGGCAAGTGGGCCGCATTCAACCTTATTCTCTCGGTTCTCTTCCCCTCTCTCTAATCCTTTTCACCTTGAACACTCACTGCTATTATGTCAGGACAAATAATATTCTTTTGCTTTTTCTCTCTTTAAAAAAAAAAAAAAAAGATTTACTAATGCTGATTGAAAAGGCTTAAAGTGTCCCCTTGTCATGGCCCTTGATAAAACATTTCATCTAACATTTTTTGAGGCAGGGTTTTAGTAGAAGCACCACTGAAGACAAAACAATCATATATAAAATGACTGCTTTAACTTGAAAGTCTTTAAAGGACATCTTCTCACCAAAGCTGGCATTTGAAAATTACAGAAAAAAAGTGTCCAATATCTTTACCTCATTTATTCTACTCCCCTCCAGAAAAAGAGATTTAATGAACCCAAAGTGGTTATTGTTGGTTTTTGTTGTTGTTGTTGTTGTTGTTGTTGTTTAGTCTAATAGGAGATCACAATGAAACATGCCATGGATAACTTACTTCCATTCATTTAAAAAGGCTGGAATATTTTCATCCCCTGGTCTGAACAAACTATCCCCTTACTCAGCTTCCAAAAAGGAAAACGTGTTGTTTTTTAAATACAGCTTAAATAACAATCATCTTTTATATGCATTTGTCAATACTGAGAAATCCTCTTCTTCCTGATTTTGTTCTGTCTCTAGTCATAAGTATCAGTTCCCAAAATTTCACTCAGGATAAGAATAACAGTACTCACATCCCTAGAAACTGTGATTCTAGCTCTTTCTAATAATTTTCAGCAAGTTCCATCATGTCGAATGCCCTTCAATTCTGTGTTCTTACCTACCACACTATGGAGAATACAGCCTATATGTTCTAGTAATAACAAAATTCATTTCTGACTTCTGTGTGAACTTTATAAACTTTCCATACAAAGGAAAACATGCTTTTTCTCTTTTCTTTGGTGTTTCTTCAATTAACTACATTTACTAACCATAATTATTTGTTGATGGTTCAGTAGTTTATACCTTGAAATGTCACCTGTCTGCTTCAATCTGATTTCAATCCCAGATAATTACAGTATTAAATTCTAAGCTAGAATATAGTTTAAATCCAAGGGAAAATATATAATGTATCATGATAGCTTTAGAAATGGCCCGTACGTTTGAAATACACACTCACTTTAAACATTTCGGTCCAGAATTAAAATTAAAATCACCCTGTATTAAATGCTAATCTGACAACATTCGCATAGGCTTCTGGAGTTTACCACTTACAAGAAAAACTTAACAATAAGCTACCTTTTTTCTATTGGCAATAGAATGTATAGATTAATTCAGAACAAGAGAATGGGAAAATATTCTGGTATTAAAGGACTATTAACATTTGGTGTATGAGTGATGTGTGTGTGTTTTGTTTTGTTTTCTTGAGTAATATGATGAGAATATTGCTCAAAACATCATTTCGATGATAGTGTAAAAGATGTCTTGGGGAGGGTTGTCACATAGGTGAGATCAGTGGTGACAGAAATAGTACAGATTTAAGAACAGAGAGGATTCATCTTGAGTGGTAGAGATGGGAATGAAAAATCAGAGAGTCACTTGTAAGACATTTAAAAGGAAAAGTAAATAAGAACTGGTAAATATTTGGATGGAAGGATGGGGCACTTTGAAGCCCTGGGAAATTGTTAAAAATGACACTACCATGAGAAGAAATTGAATTGTGGGTTCTCCAGGGATATCCAGAATTACCCAGTTTGGGGAGAAGAATAGGGCGTTAGTAGAAAGAGATACACTAATTGTAAAGATTAGCTGATAACTCAAATAAAATATCCAATCATCAGTTACAACTGTGTGACTACAATTCATGAGGACTGTGGACCTCTTGAGGACTGAGACTATTTGCTCTTCTCCTTTGAATCTCCCGGCAACCAGTACAGGGCCAGACACATAGTTATACACTCAATAAATGGGGCCCAGCTGGCTGATGAACCACACAGAGTTCTGGGAGCCAGCTTCTCCAAGAAAATAATTAAATTGTGAGCATGGACAAATATGACCTTGAAGGGTAGGGTACAAAGAAAGGAACTAAGAGGACAAAGATAGAAATAAAGGAATAAATATATTGAAGGAAGTAGAATAAGAAAAAAAAGCAATAACAGAGACAGGCAGGTCAGGGAGTTAAACTGAGAGAGTGGAAGGGAAGGGTAAGGAAGGGGATGGGGGAAGGGAAGGGAGCAGAGAGGGAAACAAGAATAGAATCAGAGGAGCCAGGGAAGAAGAGGTGCTACTTATACACAATTGGAATGCATATATATGCATTCAAACAGAGAATGCAAGGATGCAAAAAGTATAAAGTCACATTTAGTGAGCAAAAATGAAAATCATTAAAATGTTTCCTCAATAACTTAAAGTAAATAAATTAATAGCTCCTGTCATATTGATTCATCTATTGCATGTGGGCACTCAATAAATGTTAATTGAATTAAATTAATAACATTTGCTCAATGGTAATAAAAAATTAATTAACTGTCTGTCTTTTCTGTTACTTAAGTTTATGCCTATTGGTTCTGCAATTACTTCTAGCCCAAACATGAATTTTCTATTTCACTGACTTGAGATACACTTTAATTTTTTTCCCTAAGAAATAGAGTTGAGCTTCTAATTTTTGTCCTAATTTTGGTGTTTTTTTTTCTGTTAAAAAATTATTTTCTCTGAGTTAATGTCAAGAACTATGTATAACGTCCCAAATATAGTTTCACGAGTTCCTTATTTAATTCCAAAATCGTTTTCTCTGCAGGAGATGTGATACCACTTTTTATATGTTTCTCCTTTTAGCCTATGCTACTTTATAATACTTTGGATACAATGTCAAATAACACCGTGAAAGAGGAATCCGGGGAAATTTATTGTTAGCTTCCCACCTATAAAAGATGGAAGATGTCAGTAATGCTCACCCAAAAATTGTGACTCATTTCAGATGTCAGAATTCTGGGTCGAACAGACCTGGGTCGGAAACGTGTGTATGTCAGATGATTTTCTAATGAGCAACAGATAATTCCCACTGGGGAATGAAAAAAAAAATAAAAATATAAACAGAGATATAGAATTAAAATAACTTTATGAATGGCAGTTTAACTTCTCCACAACATTCTCTCAGTACAATCCCAGTGGCTCCAAATGGTTGCTTAATGTAGCACACCACTTAGACTCAAAATGCTATACTTAAAATTGTCGCAAAATTAAAAAGAGAATCATATACCACTTGGCTGTATACAGTATTCTCCGCATGTTCTTATATTCTAGTAACCTCTATCCAACATTTTTTTTTGTTACTGAATTACTTTGTGCAAAAGCAATTTAAATTACATGCAGCCTGACTACGTGTGATAATTTGAACTGATTGTTAATTAATTCCGTAAGTAAATAGCTGCTGCAATCTCTATACTCATCAAGGTTTCGTTCTCTACCGGCTCTGAGCTGCTCTTTAGTGTACAGTATGAAGCAGCTGTAACTGAAGACGCAGGATTCCCTGAGTGTGCAAGAAGGTGGTCCTGCTTTGCAGAGACTAAAGCGAAGTAATCTGCGAGGCTGGATTTGGGGTAGGTGACACATCATGGGATTTAGGGTTCAGAGGGGTTGCTGAGGTGCGGTCTCAGCAGCTAGGAAGCAGAGATAAAAAGCTCAGAACAAGTCAGAGATAATACTACGGAGACAAGGATGAGAGCAGAGCTCTTGGAACACACCAAGCCTGGATTCAAATTCTAGCTCTGTTACTTGCTAATGAGGAATACTGAGGCAACTTATCTAAATAAACTATCTAAACTTTGGTTACACTCCTTCATCTATAAACGGGAAACCGATGCATACATTCCCCTCAGAGAGGCTGATGGTATCTACCTCCTGGAGTCTTTGTGATGCTTCAGGTAAATAAGGTACCTACGTGGTACTATGCCACTTGACATAAAGGGTATGCGAGGGCGTATGCAGGTGTGCGTATAAAGCAGTGGTTTGGACTTCCACCTAGGTGACTTTGCCCCATAGTGCTGTTGGTCACAACCTAGGAAAATGCATGCTACTGGCATCTAGTAGGTAAAGGACAGGGGCGCTGTCAAACATCCTACGATCTCCCCATGACAAAGAATTCTCTGTCTCCAAATCTCAATACTGCTCCAAGTGTTCTAAGGCATAATTTGAGGCTGTTTGTAATATTAGCAGATTGCCAGACACTTCGATACCCCAGAAAAATAAGGTATTATTTTTCTGTCATCATCATTACAACATGAATTTGGTGAATCTCTCTGGGGTTAGAGGAAGTCTAAAGGTTTCCCAGTTGGTTGAGCTAATTCCATCTATCCACTGTTACATTAATTGCTATTAATGATAGATGTTTTCATGAACCCCAATTTCCACTGGTTCAATTTAGAGTGAATCAAGCCACAACCATTTAAAGCCAGCAACATAAGGGGTAGGGAATAAAAAGCAAACTTTGTTGAAAGCCAAGGCTGTCTGGAGGCTGAGAAAGAAACAAGACAATTGTGTGTGTCAGACTGACAGCTCCCATGCCAGTCAGGAGCCTTCGGAGCTTCATGTAGAGAGCTTCAGAAATCCCCCAGGGGCCGTGACCTAATCTGCTGAGGGGTAGGAGGGGTTGCCTAAGCTTGAACAAATTCCAAAGTTTTAAAAGATGTCCCAGGTTATTTTACTCTTTAGAGAAGTCTGGGAACCACTGCCCCATGAGGCAGGACCCAGTAGAGATTTCCATCCGCCAAAAACAAAGATGTAACTTTTGAAAAGGTGATAAAAATGGATGTTGGTAAGAATGTACTTCTTGCACTGAGCTGTGTAAGCATGGAAAAAAAAAAAAAAAACAGGTCTTGAGTTCTATTGTTTATTCCAGTCGCTCAGTGAACATTACTGGATCAACCAGGCATTGGAATGGCAACAAGAAGGCAAGTCTCCAGAATTCATCTTCACTATCCCCCAGTAGGGCTGCCAAATGACCAGGGTTACTGCTTGTTTAGGACTTATGGTGTCCCTAGGAATCTCTGGTCTTCATGTTTGAGAGTACCTTCTGTTAACTGTTTTCTTGATCATAGGATTGTGTGATGGGAATAGATAAGTTATGACCCAGACTGGTGATGACCCAGACTGGTGATGACCCAGACTCTAATGTGGTTTCATGGAATGTTGCTCTGTCCTACACACCTCAATATTGTGAGTTAGCTACTTCTTTGCTAAGTCATTGCAGAATCTGGGGACCATGCCTGCCTCAGGTGCCACTGTCTTCTCTGTACCCAGCCAGTGTACCTTATATAACAGACCCACAATGATTATGTGGGAATGAATGGATGGATGGATGGATGGATGGATGGATGGATGAATATGGGAGCTCTTAAAATACATGAGGCACTTAGGCCTTCTTGGTCTTTTCTATGCCTCGCCAAACCAGAATCTCAGTTAATGGTCAAAGACTTTGCTAGAGGTTCCCTTCCAGGTGGTTATATGGAAATAAAATATATTCCAAAAAGCACAGCCCCAAAAGCCATATAGACAGTCACCTGCATAGGAGCCTAACAAATACCAAGGCAGGAGAAAGGATGGCAACCAAGAGTCTCTGAGGGAGAAAGATGTATGAGCTTATAGACGGTTCATTTATAATCATTTTTCTTATACAGAGGAAGAAACTGAGGTTTGTAGAAACAAAAGCAATAAAACAATCTGATTGAGACTACGTACATATTGAGCAACACTTTGACCATAAGCTGACAACAAACTGTGAGATTTCGTTGATCCAATTGAATGAATTCTTTGATTTTCTCCACCCATCACTTAAAAAAAAAAACCCACAGTAGAAATACTGTTACAAATTAGTGTGATAGAGAAACTTGTAACGTATATAAAATTTTATAATTATCGCACTTTTCTATTCTTATATTTTTATTCAAAATGATCACGTTCAATGATGTTTCATTCTCTTAGATAAGACCTTTTTCTCACAAAAGTCTAGGGAGTGAAACTTTTGCAAATGTCCATTTTGAGATCACTAGGTCATGTCAACTATACTGGGTTTGTGTATGTGTTTTCTTTTTTTTTCATCTAGATACGCAAGTCACAAATGAAAAGCATGCAGACGAGAAACCCATTAACGCTATCATTATAAATTCAGTATCCGAATTCAATATCACAGATGGACCAGCCAAGGAAACCCCCAGTGAGAAAAAACTGTCAGAATCCAGCACATCACTGTCCTCCCTTGAAGAATGCCAAACGAAATGTTCCTACCTCCAAACTGATACTTCAGTTCATCAGAGAGACACTGATGGTATGTTTCTCAGAATCAACCCATCTCTAAATAAAGCTTCCCAACCCCCAGCCCTTGTAAAATCATCACATATGCTGTTAGAAAAAAAGAGCCTTTATGAATATTAAACAGGAAGACTTCGATTTGAAAACCCTGGTGAATGACACATGTCAAGGTCACTCTGCAATTATGAGGTGCTTGGCAGATTGTTTGCTCTCAAAGCTGGAAATCAGAGGCAAAGTGTTTTAAATAGCTGGAGTGAGGTATAATCATTCTTGCTATGGAGCTATGAAGTGGATAAAGAAAAACGACAAACTTTTCTAAAATCTGAGACTATTTCAGCCCATGACTCTAGGCTGAGAAGAGAAGAAGGCAGAGTAGAATGGTATTCAAATGCAGGAAATGTGTAAATGTGGACTGTGAAAAATATCAAGATGCAACCAGGGTTGGTTCCTGTAGGTGATTATCACCTCCTGGGCAATCTGATCAGTACCAACCTACACCAAACTACCCTTGTATATGACTATAAAAGGCACATTCCTTTTGCAAAGCCAATATCAAATTGATTTGGTGCTAAATGGTCATCCCAGTCAAGTTCAAAGTCATGGACTCCACACCAAGACATATGTAATTTTACTCAGGTTGACTTTGTAAGAACTTTACCGGAGACACAAACCATTCAAGAATTTTGTAGTGTTCCATATCTGCATTTGCATTTAAAGAAAGCTTGTAGTTTCTCAAAGAAAAGACAATAGGGTATAGTTTCTGGTCTGTATTTAAATTAATATTTACTTTTTGAAAAGAAGAAAAAAATAAACAAATGGACTTTGTGTAACAGGAGCTTTGGAGTCACATCAGTTTAATTCCTGGCTCTGAAATTTATTAACCATATAAACCTGGATAAGTTTTTTACCATCTCCAAATCTCAGTCTTTCCATTATATAATGGAGCTAGGGTGTTTTGAATAAATGAAATAACATACATAAAGGATTCTATACAGAACCTAGAACATAATAGATATTTGATTTTTGCTTTCATTATGGTTATGGTTTTAGAAGGCAAGGGGGAAAATTTCCAACATGTGTTATATATGATCTCGTGCAAACACTGTCATGGGTGCTTTAGACTGGAAGCTACAGGCATAATTGCATACAGGTGCCAGTGCCAGGAGATAATGTGAGTAATGAGGTAAACTGACAGTGAACAAGAGGGATTGGTGAGGACTGTGGCAAGGTGAAGAGCACTGCCTCTACTCAGCTCCAGCTAACTGTTGCCAGTAGGAGATGGAGGCTCAGAGTTGCCAGCTCCAGAGTGTCATGGGAAATCTCCAAATTGTTTAGGTGTTGGCAATACTTCTATTTCTTTTATGAAGCTCCATACACTCCCAACGATACGCAGCTTGGGACCAACTTTGGCCAGTGGACTGCCAGGTTAGAACCTCAAATTCAAGATGATGCCCAGGTTTCTGGCTTTGCTAGAGTTTGATGCCAATCAAGGAAACAGGAAATACAGGAGAGCTCTCTGTGACACTAGAAAGCACTAGAGCATTCCATCAGATTGTATCAGGGATGCCTGTCATGGATCTTGGTTGTAATGATCCCAGAATTAGGAATTGTCACTGTCACATATCCATGCAGTACAACACAATGCCCTCCAGAACCACTCTGATTTGTCCTATCAGGGATTCTGGGAGAATGAGAAGGGCAGGTGCAGCCAACATGACACCTGAACCCTTGTATTCTCAGGAAAGGGCCAAATAACCACTCCATTAAAATGGCAACTGATACCCAGGAGTCTCATGCAGGAAAAGCACCACTTATCTTTTCTCAAAAGAGCAAAGGAGATTCACAAGGACAGTTGAATTAGACTGTTTTCCTTAAGCCCTAGTGAGAGGCCGGTACAACCCAGAAAATTATGATTTTAGATTGACAACACAGGTAATAGCCCCACCGTTCCTCTTCCACATGGTGAAAGATCTCCCCATTGAGGTAAGAGTTTTGGTACCTGGATAAGAGAGAGAGCGAAACATCCAAACTCAGGCCCACAAATGTGGTTAAGAAGCTCTCATTATCTTAAACAGCAAACATCAAGCATATCAAGAGTTAAGTCAGAGAATTTTTATAGTAATTAATTTAAGGATGCAGAAATTGAAAGCTGGGGTCATTGTTCGTACTGAGATAAATACAGAAATATCTTTCAGGAACAGCAGGGGAAACAGAAGGGAAAAGAGAAGATTGCATCCACTTTCATGTAGTTTGTGGTTAATTTATTTTCAAATGTATAAATGAGTGCATAGGAATGGATGCTTAATTGCTAATATCTATTATTTATATACATTGCCCCACTTAAAACAGAATGGAAAAGCCTCACACATGCAGATTTTGTAAAATGTGTTACATCCATTAGCACAGTTCATGGTGTGTGCTCTGATGGGAATTTAAAAGGATCTTTACTGCACATCACACACTATGTGCTGCAACATTACTTTATTATTAAATTGTGGCTCATCCTGTGTGGTCCCTTTCCTGAATAAAATGGAAAAAGTCCAGAGCACTATCTGTGTCTCTGCTTCTGTTTCTACATTCTGATTGCAGAGGCATCCCTGTGGGTAATAAAATCAAGGCTACGCACAAGACTCGAAAACAGACTCCTTAAAAAGAATCCTGAGACTATACCTAATTGATGTATAATTTTGAATTTGAGACGTCTCATCCAGGTGGAAGAAGAAAATCATAAATACAAGATACCTCAAAAGAATAGTCTTAATTACACCATGGACTACTGAATAAAATGATTACATTTTCTACACTGTAAATTTCATACAATTAAATGCAGTAGTGTCACCTTATAAAATGTTTCAATTTTATAATTATTTCAGTTCATTTGCTCAGAAAAAAACATAAGCACAAATTTACTAAGTATCACCCAAATCCAGTCATCCTCATTCTAAAGAACTGACTTGAACGTTAGTTGTGCTTGTCTGAACTTAAATAGATTTTGACATATTTAAGTAGCTATTAAAATTGATAACATCAAGGATGATACCCCCGCTAGAGAAAGGCATTCAGTCGCACTTTATTTATTCCTATTCTACATTACAGACTTAAAAAAAAAAAAAAAAGAAAAAGAACTTAATGTTAGAGGAGTGGGAACCAATTTTTAGACTTTTTGACCAAAAACTTGGAGCAATTAGTCAGGTCACGGTGTCACGAATCCCACGATCACACTGAATCTGCTGGGATAGCACATTAACCAGTAACATATTAGAACACTGGGTTTGAGCCAGGTTGATTTACCTTTTCTTTTATTACTTTGTGGGGAAGGGAGGGGAGATGGTTGTTTATCTGGGGCCCCTTCTGAAGGAACCCATGTTCTTGCTATTTTGGAGAGTGATGCCCAAACTCACTGGTGGTGTTTCTGGAGCTGAGGAAAGCTGTAAGAACTCCAGTGGACAGCTAAATCCACCTCTGTCCCTCCCCTCTCTTAATCCCAGGCATGGTGGTGACATGATCGAAAGCTGGGAGGGCAAATGCAGAGACCGTGACTGTGAAGCTGACCTCAGGTACACTGGTGGAAGCTTCTTGGGTTGTTACCTTTCCACTATCATTAAACATGACCCTTTCTAATGAGACAGATTCTCCCTCTTAATTAGCCAATCCCCAGCTGTCTATTTAGCACCTTTGGAGGCTGCGTTAATCCTTCAGTATCATTAGGGTATCACTTAGCACATTACAGTCTCAATGCCTTACCCTAGGGGTGTAAAGAGGAAATGAAACAACCCTAAGAGGATTTTTGTCATGGCTTCTTGCTCACAGTCAAATAGCATTTTTGGCTGCTTGGCTTGCAGGCCTTGGCTCCCTCTTGAACTTTCCCTGATCTAGATTTAACAAGGTAAGAAGAGGGAAAGCTAGATGGGCACTCCGAGAACAGTGATTACAGCCCAGGCCGGGATGACAGTGGGGGAGGGGTGGGTGGGGAGTCAATAAAGGGACTTCACCATGCAGAGACTTCCTTACATAGATATTAGGAGAGGTAAAAGGCCAAGTAAGGGAACAGGGAGGCCACTCAGACTTTAGCAACAAGGCTCTTTCCTTGGTCTCTCCAGGCCACTGGTAGGTGACTAGTCCTGGCCTTCTCTTGTGGGCCACCAGTAACTAACCATTCTTAGGCAGACTACTAGCAAGTAGCAGTAACAAAAGCCACAGGACGAAGAATGTTCAGAAAGAGGTAAAACCAAGGAGGAGATACAAGTACTGCCTGAGATACCACTCAAAGCAGAGAGAGGCATTCCCTCCTTCCCACTCTCCCATCTCCTACCACTGTTTCCCACTGGCTAAACCTAGCAGGAAACCACTCAACAGAACCTGGGGAATAGACAGTGACAGTCTAGGAATACAGAGTGGAGCCGGGTAAGAGCAGGGAGCAAAGAGGACAGCAGGCTTTCCATGAGCTGGCCTCATACTGCGCCGTGTCGGATTGTGACAGAAGAAGCGTGAGCCTTTTGAAGGGCAGGCCAGCTGCAGGGTTCAGAGCTCTGGAGGGGATAGTTAGAGTCAAATCATGGCTCCACCATTTCCTGTGCTTCTTAATTTCCTAAGCCACGGTTTCCTTGTCAAAAAAAATTCCTTGTCAGACATGTCAATAAAAATAAGCCACAGTTTCCTTGTCAATAGCAATAGTACTATTTCAGGAAATACTATTTAGATCCAGAAAGATTGAGATTTGAACTCCACCCCCTACCCCCACCCCCTCGCAACCACCTTACAGTTGAAAGATTCAGGACAGTCAGGGACAATCCCTGAGCCTTAGTCCTTTCATCTAAAATATGAGGACCACTTTATTTATCACCCATCATTCAATTATTCACTCATTCACTGAACAACAGATATGGCTTTCTTACAACTAGGTTCTAATAGGAGGAGAAACTCATTAATAAACTCATTAGTTTCATATCATCCTATGGTTAGTACCAGGAAGAAAAAGTAGACCGCTACGAGAGTTTCAGCAAGGATGGGATTTATAGAGGCAAGGTGTTTTAAGCTAAAGACTCAGAGGTTGCGTAGGAATCTAGTCAAGCTGTGAGGTGGGGGATATGGAACACAGGCCAAAGAGCATGGGCAAAGGCTGTGAGCTTGAGGCCTCCCAGGATCTGAAACTGAACCATTGTCGCTGGAGTGCAGTGAGCCAGAAAGACAGAAGAATGCGAAGCCAGAGAAATAGGCAGGAACCTATCACACAGGCTTCTAGGCTATGGCAAGGAGGAGCTAAGGCTATGGAAGAGTGAGCTCTTCCCATCTACAATGAAAAATATCACAGGAGCTGATGATTTGAGCTGGGACTCCTGTAAAAGCTATGTGATAGGAGGCTATCACCGTTGACCTGACAATGGCTGATAGTGGCTGGAACTAAGGTGGTGGCCCTAGAGGTGGGTAGAGGCTGTCTCGCATACTTGAGACAGAATGAGCAGAGCTTAGCAAGGATCTGGATGGGGGATGGAGGTATGACCAGGAGAAGGGAAATGATAAGAATGAGTCTCAGTTTTCTGCTGATTTCATCCGATCGTGCAGGAGCCATTCACAAGAGAAAGCCAGAGGTAGGACAGTTGTGTAGAATGTGGAAAGAGGGAAATCTGAATGCAGTTTGGCCTCGATAAGTGGGAGATGTCTTGAAGACGTTGCCAAAGAGACATGAAATAGGCAGATGGACACATAACATACTTTCCTGGCTAGGCTGAGAGCAGGGGTGCTAATCATGGGCTATGACTTTGGATATTGTGTGTATTGAACCTGAAAGCCCCAAGAAACTGTTCAGGAAAAGAGAGCACACGCATTTGGGAGAAAGGGAAGCCCAACTCTCTTCTCAAACTCTTGCAAATTTCCCTTCTGAACTGCTTTGTTACTTTTGTGCAAACAAAAATTGCCATATGCAAAACAGTTTTGCCTGCCCATGTGGAATTATGTAATATGCCTTTTAGGAAAAGTTTTCAACACTCTTGAAAGTTCGGAAAAATCTGTTTTCAATTCACCAATGTTGCCATGTTTTTTTGGGCAAGAGGCTCTGTCTTTTATAACCAAATAAAAAGGACTGACTTATACACAGAAAAAAAAAAAAAAAGAGCTTTATTCTCAAATACAAAATAAAGAGGTAGAAGAAAACAAATGCCAGTTTGGCCAAAGGATTAGGCCAAACATTTTTGTGTGTGTATAAATAAAATCTATGGTGTACACCAGAAGCAGAGACCTCCTGAATCTGCCAGCTTGAGAAAACGTTGGCAAGAAGAATTAAACCAAAAGATTATATGCCCTCAGGAAATTACAGGGCCATTTCACAAATAGGTGTTTCACACTCTGATAGGAAACACCAGCTCGTATCCCCACGTCACCAGCTCCTACCCTAACTTGCCTACAAACCAAACTTTCAGCCTCACATCTACATCCACAAAGGATGCGATTCCCTGAGATCATTTTTATACGATGATCATAGCCCAAGTCAGTCTCTTGCACCTCCAGCCTGAGGCATATGGAGCATTTGCTTGGAATATTTTCTACTGAGAACTTCTTCTTTGCCGGGGCTGCTAGAGTAGCCTTCTTGGCATTAATAAAAGTTGATGAGGTTTTATGCTCCATATCTTTGACCACCAACATGCCCTCTTCAGAAACACAGACATGAAATAGAGTCTAGGTACTCTACTAACTAACTCCTGAATTTTTGTGGGTGGTTTGTGGTAATTTATATGGGTGAGTTGGCCTCATGCTAGAAGCTGGCCGTAAGTGAATAAAAAAATACACCCCGTCTGGCAGAGAGATGAGTTTATACGCCCTAGAGGTATTATAGGATGTGCTGCCTATACCAGAAATATTTAGTAATGGCCACAGCACCTGCAACAATATATGGCAATTAAAATCATCATAAAAGTCACAGTGAGGTTCTTTATGATTGTCTTACTGGGAAGAAAAAAAAAAAAACAAGGGTGTGAGGCAGGGATGGAGGGCAGGACAGAGGCAGGAAGGAAGACTTTTGTTTACCTATATGCAAGTTCACTTTAGGCCTTTATATAAGGATTCTAAAAGAAATCTTGAAAATATTTGTTCCCTTTTAGAGCAAGTTTCTATGTTCTCCCTCCTCTTAAAAATTAACAAATAAAAGTAAAAAAGCTGTCTGGAAAACATTGTTGGAAGTAAATGAACAGGGCTCTAAGAATACTCAGAACCCTTTAGCAGATGACTCCAGGAGCAAAATCTCTCCTGCAGGCTTGTACCGTCTCAGCCAACTTCAGTCTGAAAACTAAAAGTTATTAACATAACATTCTTGTTGAAGAAATAATAAATCCTTATGAAAATCTAACTTTAATTGATTGATAAACCCATCAGGAGGAGGAATTTTTTTCTCTAATTCATGCCAGATTGTTACTTTCAACCATCAACAATTTTTAGGATACTGATTTTAATTAATTTGATGATGTATCATGTAAACACTTACCTACTCATTTATAAAACGCTCACATGTTTTTGAGGCTTTTTTAACTAAAAAGAAAAAAAAGAAGTTATAATTTTAACAAGAGAACTGCTGCATCTTCTAACTAATTCCCTTTATGGAAACAAAAAAAATACAATAATCTATAACCCATCACAGCTGTTTGGCTAGAATTACCAATTACCTTCAATACCTTAGAGATACTTTGCAGATTTTCACAAGTCTGCGCAGTAAATTTTTAAACCAATTTTCTTAAAGGGGATTGAGAAGACCTACTCTTTTAGGCATATGATGACGTATTCCATTTAACATGAATATAAAATCAAGGCTTCTCATTAAGTGGAGGACAAAGGACACAGGGATTAAAAACAAAATATAACTAAAATCAAAACTATGATTATTTAAAAATCATTCGTAGGAGTTTTTGCAATGTGCTTTTTGCTTGCATTTGAGTATGGGAGTGGCGGATTTCTGGGAATCCGTGCCACACCAATGACAAAGCCTCCTGACAGAAGCCGGAAGTTTGTACAGTCACTCTTTGTCCCCAACACTGATTGCTCCCAAAAGCTTTCTCCACCAGGGGAGGACCTGCTATTTTTCAGAGTTGCGAGGTTTGCAGATGGGTAGCTAATTGTGTGGCTTCCCAGCACCTCTGCAGGCAAAGTAAATAAAGGAGTTTAGAAAAGTGACAGCACTTTAAATAACCAGATTATGTGGAATCAATAGAAATGCTCAGGAAGTTAATAAAGCAATTACTTAAGTAGAGTGAGTCCTGTGCGGGGATGGGGAAGCTTGAGAGAATAATGGTGTTACATTACCCCTAATATGGACAATTAGGAGTTGGCTCTGAAGTTCTCAAGCGCAACGCCGCACCTGCCTGTCCTTCAGAGATGCCCCCATTTGTTCCACTCTTAATTTTTTCTTCTTCTTCTTCTTCTTCTTCTTTAAACAGAGGAGTGTGCCTCCCTTATCCTCACCTGTCTGTTTTGCCAGTTTTGGGACTGTCTCCTGATGCTCCCCAATACGTGCGAAACGGTGTGTATCAACACATGCTGCCCCTCTCACAGGTATCACCACACCTCGGATGAAAGCCACTCTCGCAATGATCGCAACTGCAACTGTGACATGGACTGCAGCCTTTTTGAATCTTGCCACGAGACCAGCGAGTGTCTGGAGCTGGCCATGGAGATTTCAGAAATCTGTTACCGCTAGCACAATGAAGTCACCCACATTCCAGCAGACCCCTTGGCCCCATGCAGAAATTCCATGACAGTAAGACCGATTTCTATGTGCCGAAATGTAAGGACTGTACGTGTTTCTTGGATGCTATGGACCATTTTGTTCTGCACCTGTCTGGCAAAGTAGTACCGTCAACTCTATGGTCTTATTCCAAATTTCGTAACTGCATGGCTCGCTGAAAAATAAGATCTTGATCACATGTGATGAACAAATCTTAAATACCTCTTAAATGCCATAGGTACAAGGTGTTCCATGACTGTAAAAAAGCATGCTGAACCACTCTGTGTTATTGCATTCATTGGCTTGCATCATGGATCCAACTTCATTCACAAATTCAGGACAAATTAGTGCATTCTTTTAGAATTGACATACATTAGCTCGTCTTTGTAATGGACTCATGCATAAACATTATGCATTGTTGGTTATTATTAATAATGTATTGTATAACATCATTTTGTAATTAAAAATTTATTTATACAGTCTCTTAAAATTCACTTATATGTACAGTTTAGGTAGGAAAGGGAATTAAATGAATTAGAAACCATGTTCCTGTAATTACAACAGATGTCTCTAAGACATCTCCAGTGAATTTTGAATATGATGTACTTCGAGAGAGTACTATAATTCTAGACCATATTATTATACGTCTATGACTATGTCATAACAGGTTATGCATGTTCTTAATTTGTTACAGAAACTCTCTTTATTCCAATGAGCATAAATGGGAATTATATGCAAGTTTCAAGAAATGACCCTAGATAATCAATTCTTCATTTTCCTCATTTCTGTTTGTCAGGTACAATAAGCAATAGGATATTACAACAGAATCAGTTCATTTTACTAAACTATCACTTATATAGGAACCAAAAAAAAAATACATGTCTAGGTACTTGCTCAGCACCGAGTTTCCTAATAAAGCATGTGCTTCAGAAGTCCTATTTTTTTTCCTTTCTGATAATTAAAGTAATTCATAATTACACTGAGCACCTCCTCATACATACAAAAAAATATTTTAAAGATGTGGTACAAACTTGGAAAGGGATTTTGAACTCAAACAAATTAAAACAAACCATTTTGGAGGAAAACACATCTAGGTTGAAGTTCTTTTAGAATATTCTTTCCTTTTAGTAGGCATAGTATTGCTCATTAATACTATTATTAATACAAATTAACATGTGTTTATATATTCCCATGGAGATGCCTTAATATATCCATTGAATATTAAAAAAACACCCTATATATATATAGATATATAGATATATCTATATATATAACAAAAAAAAACCACAAAAGTGAAATAAAGAGTAGAGGGAACTTTACACAATCTAGTCAAACCACAAAAAAATTCCAAAGTATTTGCTTTTGGCCACCTTAGGTAATTTCAGGCAAAAGCAACATTTGTTTTGTTTCTATAGTAAACTAGCACATTTTTCTACTCTGCAATAAATTCCTCCAAACATTGAAAACTATTAATCTTTAAAAACTGTGTTTAAGCTGCCTACAGAAAGATATCAAACTGTTCCTGTCTTGCTCTTGACAGCACAGTGCATCCAGGGTCAATATGACCTCGTTCCTGTTTGACAATCACCTTATCCACAAACCACAGAGCATGACAGTGCCCTACACTGTCTAGGAAACCCTTCCTTCTCTCTACTTTTCAGAAGTTCGAGGACAACTCTATACTCTATGCATAGAACCTGCAGATCGTTAGTGAGGAAAAGAAGTCGATTCTTAGAACAGGAAGAGAACATAGGACTGTTCCAATCCAATATTCTCCTTCTCCATAAGAGAAAATGGAGGCCCAACTTATCCAAGACCACACAGTGAGTTACTGGAAGTGTTAAGAACTCTAACTGGTGGTCTAATTTTCTAACTATGCCGCACCACTTGTTGGTTCTGCACTTGTGAGCCCAGCTGGTACACAGTGGTACAGCTGTTCCAATGGTTCAAATATTAAAATACTACCAGACTGACTCATAAACAGTTGTTACCTTGTACCTCCTGAATGTTTCCTCTATGCCCCCCAGGCACCCTGGCCCCTCTCTAAGCACCCATCCTACCTCCCCATGGTCAGTCACTAAAAGACAACTGGCACTGCAGGATCTCTGGAACCCTGTCCCAATAAGATGGTAGCTGGTGTCATTGATTAGGCCATGTCATATTACTGTTAAATATTTTGACCATCACCACTTTCTTCCTAGCCTACATACCCTTAAATAATGCAAGATTATGCATTTCAAATATGAATCAAATGCTTTTCAATTAGAGACATAAAAATTGCCAGGTCTGATTTTATAATGTGGTCAGAATGCTACAAGATTTTTCTGTGGTCTCTCCATGGTTAGTTAACTTGTTCCTCACTTTCAGAATTCACCGTGCTATAACAGAAAGGATTGGTTATACAAAGTACGAAATTTCTTTTCTTTATAACCAATAATAAAACATCATCCTTTTTGCAAACATGAATGGCTCCTTCAATTGAATTCTTACAATAAAACATACGCAGCTGGGAAAATGCACTTGTAGAGGTAAGACAGATGAAAAAGGAATGTGGTTATTGATTAAATACAGGTATCAGAATCTGAGAAGGCTCAGATTTTTTTTCATGATGATGAAGGCTTATGATTACAGGTAAAAACAATGTTATTCTTTAGAACGGGCTTCTTAGAGAACAGAGTATTCCCATTTAAGAAAGCATATTAGATTAAAAAAAAAAAAAGATTTGAAAACACCACATTTATAGAAAATCAAGAACAGAGATTTTTTCCCCCCAGCAACATAACAACATAGTTACATTGTCTTTGCTTTGCTCAGTGGAGTTTTATAAAATCATTGCTTCTCTAAAAGCCTACAGAATATGGAAAGTAATGAAGAAACAAAGTTACATTTAACTTGCTGATGAAATTTTCCCACTACATAAGCTGATAGGCCTACAAAATTAATTATCAATGCTGGACAAAGTTAATAAAGCAAAAGTTGCTTCAGTTTTTTCCAAGGAAGTAAGAAAACATTCAGGCAGGGGAACTTTACAAACAGGAAACATCAGGCCTATCAGCATGTTTTTCAAAAATAAATGTGTAGGTGGAAATGTCTGAAAGACAGAATTCATTATCCAATGTCTCCCAATTTCTCCCTCTACAAAATGGAGCTAAGAAATAATAAGTACACTTAAGTAAGGTAGTTTGACTATAAAAGTTTTGCCCATTAAATGGTAAGTTTGCTCAGCCACACAAACTGATGACCCATGATCAAATGTTAAGCACTTGGTTTAATCGTTTGTTGGGCATTCTTTGAAGAAGATATCTGAGCTAAAACCTAAACGGTTGCCATATACAGCCTCATGTGAGCTGTGTGGAGAAGTAAAGTCAATACAGAATGATTGTCTAGTGATTATAATCAGCATGGGACTAAAATTATGTTGTTGGGCTTCTCTACATAGGTCTGGATAGTCCCTAACATTTCTGGGAAGGGGCTCAAAATACGGGGAGAGGGTGAGGAATGAGGACAGAAGAAGGATCTGCATCATTATTTGGATATGTAGTTGACTCTTGAACAATGCAAGGGTCAGGGGCCCTGACCCCCTGCCCAGTCAAAAATCCTCATATAACTTTTGATTCCCCCCAAAACTTAATAACCAATAGCTTACTGTTGACTGTGGAAGCCTTACTGATAACATAAACAGTTGATTAATACATATTTTGTAAATGGATGATGTACTTATTCTTATAATAAAGTTAGCTAGAGAAGAGAAAATGTTACTAAGACGATCATAAGGAAAAGAAAAATACATTTATAGTACTGTGCTGTATTTTTACAGTACTACACTGCATTTATTGAAAAAAAAAATCCACATATGAGTGGACCCACACAGTTCAAGCCCATGTTGTTCAAAGAGCAACTGTAAGTGCCACCTTCTGGTCTACCATCTTCACATGCTTAACAGTCTTGCTTTTGCCATTATCTCTAAAGCTGTGGTTCTCACTGCTTAAGGGGTTTGCCCCCCAAGAGACATTCGATAATGTCTGGAGACATATTTGGCTGTCACAATGGAAGCAGGGGCAATTCTACTAGCACCTAATGAGTAGAAGCTAGAAATGGTACTAACAATTCCACAATACACAGGACACCTCCGACAACAAAGAAAGAGCTCTGAAAGCCTTCTTATCAAGTCTCGATGAACCATCACCAAACTGACTGTTAAACATCGCTGGAAATAGAACTGCCAGATAACCCAGAGGATGCCCAGTTAACTCCAAATGTCAGATAAACAACAAATAATGCTTTGGTACAAGCACGTCCCAAATATGGCATGTGACACACTTCTACCACAGAAACGATTTCTCGCTTATCTGAAATTCAAATTTAGCTGGTTGTCCTATATTTCTATTTGCTAAGTCTAACAGCCCTAGTTCAAAAGATTCCACATTTTGAAAGGGTGCTATAGAAGGAATGATCTTCTAGCTCCTTCCCTGTCTCCCAGAGAGGAATTGTTTATCTCTTTGGTCAGAGGCCAGGACATTCATCGGACCCCATTTTATAATGTGGTATAATTTAGGTCAGAGAGCTTGGCTTAAAGATCAGCTCCAAAGGAGACTCATTTACCCTTCTGCCCCAAGCTTACACTATGACCTTCAACTAAGCTGGCCTCATCTTATTCTCTCTGCTTCACATTTCTGAAAAGGGACCTCAGCCAAGGGCTCTCTGGATTCAAGGGGTAGAATGCAGTGGTCCTTACTTATACCTTGATATCTAAACCACATATTCTTGTTTAGTCTTGACCAGAAATACGTGTCTTGATTGATGCTTGCACACCTATAAGAGAGTATTTTTTTTCCTATCTAGTTGTTTTCCTTTTCATATTGCTTGCTCTGTCAAAACTCTGTGGGGAAAAGGGGTGAGTGAGCATTTCCTGGACTTGGATTGAAATACCATCCACTAACACATGAGCTTCACCATGCACTTTTAGTGTATATTTAGGGGTTGGCCAGAGAACCTGAATATGCTTCCTTTACTACATTATTCTTATTTATCTTACAGATGAGAAAAATATCCAATAGAAAATATTTGATTAAGTTCTTTATATACATTACCACAGTTCTCTAAGCAGCTCTTAAAATAGATTCTATTATTAATCCCATTTTCCTAGAGGAAATAGAGACTTAAGGAAATTAAATAACCTGTCCGAGGTCACACACCAAATAAGCAATAGCCACGATGTTTAAACTCAGGTCTGCTTACTCCAAAGCCCAAGCTTTCAAACACTGTGCCTAAAAGTTGTACATATGAAGAATGATCAAGCCAAGATAAAGTTTAAGTATTCACTTCTAAAGCAAAATCAATCAGAAAAATATAATGACTAGATTCAAAGAAAACCATTCACTGATGTAAATGTTTTAAAAATTGTTATCCTGTGCAATGATTAGAATTTGGAACATCTTCAAAATGCTTTTAAGATATGTCCCCAATAAGTAATAAATGCAAAGTCAATGTATTGCAATTTAATCTTTATGTCAGTAGCTTTGCCCCATTCATCTACAGTTATGAAGGCTTACCTTTTAGTGTTCCATTTTAGCCAAGCAACTTTGATCTCTGCCTCAAGAATCCATCCTACACACAGCACCCAGACCAGCCCTCATCAGCATTCCACAAGGGGTGCCAGGAGCATGAAGGTTTTTAATCAGTCAACAACACTACAGTCAACCAAATGCATTCTGATACTTAGACCTTTTATCTCAAAAGCTATGCAGAAACCAAGGTCATCGTAACCTCTTTTATGGTTCATTGTTTCTCAAATGTACTTAGAGTGAATTTACAAAGCCACAACTTATTGTGTGGATGCAGAGCTTTCACTAGGTTCAGTCCTCTCCAACATCCACTTTGTTTCCTCTTTCAGCACTTTCTGCCTGTGGTTCCTTATTTAATTTCAAGTTCCCGTAAATTTTTTAAAAAATAAAACAAGAATATCGAACAAGATTTTCCCAGTAGCTAAGCTACTCATCATTTGTAATTGAGGTTCCTCAGAAGCTGCATTCACATCTCAAATCACTGCTGACTAGCTTTGCAATACCAGTGCAAGTCCCTCCAATGGGGTAGGATGACAAAAGGGGGGGCAGTGTCATAACTCTACCACTGTTACAATCAGGTAATTGCCAAAGTGGGCGTAGCAGGAAACCACCTTGTTCCGGAGGTGAGTTTGTGGACATACTGCTGGGAGGTGAGGTGGGAAGGGGGTTCTTAATGTTGTAGAAGAGCTGTTTATAGTTTGGATCTACAAGTGACACTTTTACAATAATGTACTAGCGACGCGTTAGAAATAATTCTGAGGACAGAGGTATCCGTGTAGCAACAAAATCAACCTCCATGCTACCACTAGTACTTGTATCATATGCTGGAACCCTAGGTGCAACGAAAGCCAAGAGTGAGACCAATTCAGTGACTGCCCAACATCAGGTAAGACTTAGTCCGGGAACCAGACAAAGAGGGTGGGTATGATCTGAATAGTTGGGGAGGAAAAGAAGGGGCAAGAGCCATGTCAGAACGGCCTTGAAGACTAGTTTGGATTTTATCTAGGAGCAGAGGGAGAGCCACTGGTGAATGGCAGGGGATCCCATGATTAAAGTGGTGTGCGAGGGAGCCCAGCCACACAACAATGTAAGGCAAGGAGGGATGGGAGAAAGGAGCATTTGCAGAAAGGCATGGGGTGATGAAGGCCTGAAATAGGACGGTGACAGAGAAACCAGGAGGGAAGAGATGGATGGGAAAAAAATTAGAAAAGGATCATTAATCCTTTCTCAAACTCTTCTTATTTTAAGACTCAAATATTCCCTACTGTCTATCACATATATGAGTCATGAAGCCATTATTTTCATTAGGGAAGAAACGGGTAGGGGAAGGGGGGAGATCTCTTCCAAGTGGAAAGTCAAGGTATATTTTTAGCTACATTAAGCCAGCCTTCTGCTGCTCTGCACACTGATGTAATTCCAACATAAAACATAATCTATAATATTCCCGGGGAACAAATCCAATTCTGGGTCATATAAATTTTCATATAAGTCCATCACAATTCATTCCCAAAACATCTCATTCTCTTTGAAAGCTGGAACTGCAGCAAGTGATCAAAAAGAGTAGCTTAAAATTGCTCTGGAATTTCCAGAGATGCTAAATCTAACCTGCCTCCGGTGCAAGACCAATCCCCAAAACTTTAAATCAGAGGTAAAGCATTTTATGTTTTAAAAGATATATTCCTCAAAGTTTATCACAGTGTATTAAAGTCAAATGTGAGTTATTGCTTACCAAATCTGGAGCTGATGTCTCCTCTTGATTACCCTAGGTGGGCGAGAATAAGTATCTTCCAACCAACATATTTTTTACCTTTTCATCTGCCTCTTGCTATTTACAATAGAGTGAAAAATAATAGCCAAGGAGTGACTTTGCAGGGTTGGACGAAGTGCAAATCCCATCTGACTATAGCCTAAATTGTATTCCAGGTCCCTGGCAAGTTCTTCTGCACGGAGAAGAATTATGGAAACGGACTTCTCAACAGCTAGATTGGTCCTGTAGGAATAATCAGTGAAAAGTCATCTGATGAACTTTCAGCACATTTGCATTGGCTTAGAACCCAGCGTATATATTATTGGTCATGCCTGAAATGTACTTCTTTCTGCCCTTGCCGGGGCTTTCTGCATGAGGGAGACAGCTGGACCATGAGCAGGATGCCCCGTGAAACCCTAGAGTGAGCAGAAATTTTATAACTAGTACCTTTTATACAAGGAAAAATCCCTGCCAATTCTTCTGATTTTATCTGCTGTAAACATAGCAATTGTTGGTAATTCAAGATGCCCCCTAGGTCTTGAGAGAAGTGGGAGAATGAAGGACATCCTTTGGTTTAAAGCTATCTTAGAAAGGTCAGACTGCTCTGTGGGTGTGGCAAAGTATCACCTAGGCAGCCTCCATCAGAAGAGTATCCAAAGATTCACAGTTTCAAGCACCTTCCCTTCTGGCCTTTGGGGAGCTTGGGCCATTAGGAAGATCCTGCTCCAGAACACTCCATTAGAATGCAAGTGTGTTCCACAAAAAGACTTCATGTCAGCCTGTATTAACAGGTAAGAAGGTTGAGGCCTACCAACAGACTTAAGGTCAAATCCTGACTGCCCCATTTACTAGCTAAATACATTAAATTAGTAACTAAAACTCCCTGAGCTTCAGATCCCTTGTCAATAAAATGTGGTTAATAACACCTGTCCCAGAGGGCATTGTGAGGAATCAAAAAGATAATTCAGCAAAGCTTTCAGTGCTGGTTGAGTACATCCAGTACACTCACTAAGTTTCAGCTACAATTATTGTTAGCATCACGACCCAGTTCATTTGTTTTCATAACACATGAGAGATGTCTACCGCTTTCTTTCTGCAATACCTCGCATCATACCAATTTCCTTCCAGGAAATGAGCACCTCTACTATTCATATCTCTTTATTTTTCTTTCTCTTATGATATAGTATCCTTTTCTCCAAAATTAGGATAATGCTCGTTATAACAGGTAATCTTAATAACCACGCATAGGTGCCATGCACTGTATGAATGCCCTCTCATGCATTATATCTCCAAATCTTCTCAACAATCCTCGAGGAAAGTGTTGAGATCGCCACAGTACTGATGAGGAAAGTCAAGCCTGCAGCACTTAAATAATTTTTAAATGCCAAGGATACATGATGGCAGAGCAGAGATTTGAATGTAGGAGGTTATCTGATTCCAAAACACACGTTCCTAACCACTTTTGCACCCCGCTCTTAAGTGGTTCCTAACCACTTAAGCAACTATGGCTGAAGGCCAGGCTGGCCAATTCAACACTCTGCAACACCCTCCTCCTTAATCTGGTGAGAAGGACTTCAATGTGACCACATAGAGAGCTTGACACATGCCCTTGTTTTATGGGGAAGGGATGGACAGCATCATTTCCCATCCCGGAAATGAGAGGGGTGAGCTGCTTTGCAGCTGAGTGAGGGAGAGTGGCCTCACCCAGAGAAAGCGCCACATTCCAGAGTGAGCACAGGCAAGGAGTTGTATAAGTTAGGCCCAGGGAGTGTTCACAAAAACCAGGGCATATTCAGAACACTCAATCAGCTAGAGGGAGCCAACCAATACAATTTGCCAATCCCTTACCAGTTGGAAACTCTGGTGAATGGCCCCAGACTCCTTTGGCAGTTGGCTTGGGATCCCTTTAGGATATATGGGACACATTATTGCACTAAGTAAGTCTCCTGGTTACTCCAAGGTCAATGTGACAACCTTGGCAATACTCCATACCACAGAGGCACAATGGTGACCATTTCTGCTATGCACCCAATCTGCTAAATCTAGCAACGGGTCAGTTGCTAGAGCTCACAGCTGGGCTCGGGCATCAGCTTTCCCAGTGCCAGGGAGTATCAGCAGGTGAAGCCAAATGTCCCAATGTACATCCTGATCTCACAAGGGCCACCTGTGATTATTTACCCTTCAGCTTCCTGTGTCTAAGCCATAGGGTCAGTCCTTTTAACTATTTTTTTAAGATTTTATTTATTTATTCATGAGAGACACACACACACACACAGAGGCAGAGACACAGGTAAAGGGAGAAGGAGGCTCCCTGCAGGGAGCCCGATGCAAGACTCAATCCCAGGACCCCGGGATCACACCCTGAGCCGAAGGCAGACCCCCAACCACTAAGCCACCCAGGGATCTTGGGTCAGTCCTTTTAAAACAGCCCAACTACAGCCCAATAGCAAAGGGTGACTGGCCAGGGCTAATAAATGATTTCCAGCCAACCTACTCCGAGTTTGTCCCGCTGCTGCTGTGGTTTATTTCTTTGTGAAAGACTCACCCCAGAGGAACCACTAGGAGCTAGTGTTCTTGTGGGATGTATAAGGTTTCTGCTCCCTTCCAGAGCTAGGACCAAAAATCCTAGGCGTGCTCGTTTTTTCTGCGCCAGCGCTTGACCCACATTTTTGAGTCACAGACAGGAATATCTAACTCAAACAGTAGCCCTGCTTGGGAGAAGCCTAGAGCTATTTTCTGTTTCATTGGTATTTCTGCCTTCTCCAAAGTAGTTTGCTGGTCTGATCCCCAGTCACACATGTGACCTTTCTTTACCAGGGGGACATAAGGGATGGAGGCACTGTGCCAGGTGGGGAATAAAAATACTCTACAACTCTAAAATCCCTACAAAGACTTCTTTTACATTCTTAAGGGTTGGATAGGGTTGGATAAACTTGGACTCTCTAGATCACAGTTTTTGAGACGTGTGTCTTACCCTAACCAAAGATTCCCCAAAACTTTATGAGGGTCCTTGAATTTTCTGGGGGTTTACTCCTCATCCTCTCCTTCAAAGATATTCCAGGAAAGACCACAGAGCATCCTATGACAGAGGCAAGACTTCACGTGTGAACACTACATAACCAGTGTAATGGGCCCATTTCACTGATGTGAAGAAAGAGAACAGGCAATGGGGCCTGGGCTACCATCCTTTGTAATTAATTCCTCCTCAGTTCAGTGGTATGATCTTAGTTACCAGAAAACTACATTTCTCAGAGTCTTTTCCGTGACTCTCCTGGAAGATGAAGCACATCTGCAGGAGCATTTTTTGCAGAGGCATCAGAATGAAATAAAAGCTGTCTGATGAGAGTTTATAATAATACAACTGACAAGGGAATTTGGTTAGTTCTATGACATACATTTAAAAATACATTAATTAACACATTAATTATGGCGGATAACATACCAGGGCATGTCAGATTTTTAGGAATTTCATATAACTTCTGGAACACATATTAATAATTTCCATACAAATATTTCCTAAGGGAAGTTTAGCACCACTTACTTGATAATGCTTCCCATTTAATGTAACATGTCAAACAAGCCCTAATGAGTTAGTATCTCTGTTTTATAAGGGGGAAAAAAACAAATCTTTTGAGATGTTCCGGGAACCCCCTGGAATTCCCAATGTTAGTTCAAGGTCAATAAGACTTCATTAGAATTTGATGTGGGGGAAGTTAGTCAAAAATATCAAAAGGTTTTTAAAAATGTTTGGTTAAACAGGATTACAGGTCACTGTGAAACAATGCTTAGTTATCCATTTAACCAAAATGACAAAGATTTCAAAGGCAAATACAGAAAGTTACATGGTTGTAAAAAAATAGCTTAGCTCTTTTAATATAGAAGGCTCTGTTTTCTTTAGTAATCAAAGGCATGATAAAGACAACATGAAGCATAGGAAATTATTTTGATAAAACACAGAATCTTTGTTTGCTAGGCAGATTACTTAAAAGGTAAAGAAAAAACCTTTTACTGTCCCATTAAGAACAGACCAGTAGTCCAAGAAAACTTTATCCTCTTGGCAGATGAAAGAAAATTGTTTTGCTTTTATATAAAGTACACTATTGATGTTAAAGCTTATTTTCCTTTAAGACAGTTAAATAGAGCTATTTCACAAATTAATTTTGGCACTCCCCTCTGGAGAGAGGAAAACATCAAAAACACGTAGCACATCTCCAAAGACAGACAGACAGACACAGAGACCCTGTAACTTTCATTCCAAACTGCAGCCCTTGGTGAGGAATCTTATGGAGTCACAAGTCTTTGGGCAAGAGAGCTTCCCTAGCAATCTAGTATTTAAAAAGCCTCTTTTCAGGAAAAAACAAAGAGAAAGAAAGGAAAGAAAAGCCTCTTTGCCCTCCCTCCCCTCCTTTTCTTTCAGCCTCTGTGGGCAGTCTTCTGGTTACCTCCCGAGGTGCTTACATTTCAAAGACATGATAAGATTTACAACATCAAGAGACAGAGAAAGCATGAAAGGTTTCTCCTAGGGGTTTTGGGGGGTAGAGTCTCCTATTACTAGAAGTCTAGGGTAATTGCTATTTAAAATGTTCCTTTGCATCCGGGGTCAGAAGGCAGGGGACATTCTGTCGGTTTCCTCCCGGATCACCACAACATCCTCTTGTTCTGTTCATTTTCATCACTTTCCCGTGGATTCCACTTCCCTGGGTCTTAATCAGGCTTTATCACAAGCGCTCAGACCTTCATCTCAGGAGGCTTGAACCCTCCTAGCTTTGCAAAACCACACACTAAGGTCTCCAACTCCTCATCCTACACCCCATGCCCTCAGCAGCCCCACGACACCAGCAGAGTAGGGGACACTCACTCGTCCTTCTCTAGCCTTAGCTCTTCTTCCAATGTTCTCACCAGAGCCTCCGCCTCTACTTGGGCATCAGTGGCCAGCTCATGGTGGCAGACATATGTTTCCCTTGTCTTGGACCATCATAGACCAGTAGATTTCCGCACCCACCTAGCAAATCTTAAAAGCTTATATAGAAAACTTAACTGGGTTCAGTCACATATTCCATCCAGATATCTCACCATCGCATTACAACCTCAAGGATGTATTTTGGGGCAGATCCTGGGAGCAGAGGAGGCAGGTGGAATGCACAGTCCAAGGACAGCAGACAGGGTGAGGAGCATCAGACTGGCCAGGGTCCAGCTGACAGATCTCCAGGCTCAAGTCCTCTTGATGACCCCCCCTGACAGAAGCTCATACAATATCTAGATATGCCCTAGAAAGAAACAGCAATTATTGGAAATTTCTAGGCCTCTTAGTTGTAGGGGAGAAAAGACAGACTGGATACTCATAACTATAGCTGAGGACCTACGTGAACTTTCAGGCGAACACACTGGCACATGGGAGGGGTGTTCTGGACCTTAATATTGTATTGCCTGCAGTTGGTTAGACATGTACTGTGGATGGAATTTTAATATAGTCCCTCATTTTGTGGCAAAACCCAATTCAGGCTTCCTCTGGAGTAGGGGGAGAGCCATGGTTTTCTGTAGCTTGATGCTTCAAACTTGGGAGAATCTTTTTAAGAATGAAGCGTGCAAAAATCTCCCAATTTTGCAACTTTGTCAAAACATCTTAACAGGTTGAAAGGGGCTCGGCCCAAGAGAGGACCCAGGAAGTCGAAGTTTCGTTAGCTTCAAGGCAAATCTCATCTGTTCGGGATACAATAAAACGAGTTATTCCTGCAATCTATTGATAGAGATCTAGAAATCAAAAGGACAAGGAATTTTACAGCTAAATCAGAATGGGTCTCAGCAGGGCATTTGCACATGCCAGCATTCTCCTCTGGTGTAAACAGTCCCATCTCACAGGAAAAGGGCACTGCAAACGTGGCCGTCATGCTTCGGAACAGGACACAGCACATAGTCTCGTCTGCCAACTTGAGGAGTAAAATATGCTATGCCAAGAGGTATCTCAGCCTTCATTTCAGGATTCTTCCTAAGGAGTCCCCGTAAAGGTGACATAATTGCACGTAGTTATTCCAGCAAGTGCTTACAACTAAATTATTCAGTGGGAGCTGAGACTCCAAATTTCAGTTTTGACTTACCCTTACTGTTTTCATTTCTTCTTCAACATCTTTAATTTATGGTTGTCTGAAAATCTAATTAGTTATTAATCCTGAGGAATTATGTGCTACAAGCATGATAAGAAACCAAAGAGGACTAAAGGAAGGTGAAAGAAGAAGATTTAACCGAAAAATCTATTCATAATGAACTTCTGTGTAGGTAGGGGTTTAGCTACGATTACTGTAACCACAATTAAAAAGTAAGACACTTCTTCAGCTAAGTGATGGTATCTGAGCACGTCCCTAAGGCTGTCTGGCAGCATAGTAGTCAGAAGCAGGTATTTTGTGGAGAAAGCATTCTAGGATACAGTGATATAATATTACTCCTTCTTGGAGACTCATGGGGCAAGTTAAAGGCTCTGAGAAGTCCTGCAGTAAAAAATAACCTGCACATATTTGTTTAGGTCAGCATTTTTCAAACATACTAAAGAAACTTGTCTATTAATAAGGGCAAATATATCTGAAGCACTGATTTAAGCATTTATTTAACATTTTGAAAGCATCATAGATGATGCACTTCATTGGGTATTATAATTCTTTAGTTGCACAGACAGTTTTTCAGAGAAAATCAAATGACCCACCCCATCTTTGCAACCACACTGCTTCAAATAGGAATCTGCACCAACATGGAGCATCCATCTGCTTTAGCTCACAGAACTAAGATTTGGAAATCTTTTCAACATGACATCCAACAGAAGATTTTGATTCTGCCACAGGGAAGTAGTGACACCCTCTCTCTTCTTATTTTTCTCTTTGTTTCGTGGCATGCAACTTGCTCTTTCCTTCCTTGTATCCCACTCCTCTAAATATATATCTATGCTCTTATTATTTTTTTTTCTTTTAACGGCTCCCAATTTGAGAACTGTAAAAGTGCTCATTTATTGATTGATGTGGCTCCTAAGAATCAAACACAGGCACAACTTTGGGGGTGTCTCATTCACATTATGCCACTTCGGCTTCTTCCAAGATGGCTCTACCTTTCTGTCACAACTCTGGCAGGCCAGGGGACACGGGACAGCTGCTGGCTTTTACAGAGGGCTGATCCCCCAACAATAAGGAAACTGTAACTTCTGTATTAATTAGCTACGTCAGAGATTCAGTTACATAATCCCTAATCCCTCTGAAAAAGAACAATCTTGACCTCTGAGAGGCAGAAACCCCTGCCCCTGGGGGTAACGGGATTATCTTTGACTTCATCCTAGGATAACTCAGTTTAAAGGAGCTACTGAGAATAGAGAAGTGGATGCAACATTTATTCTGGGAATTATGGAATATTTTGCTCCTTGAGGCTCCTGCAAACTTTTCAAAAAGCCAATCAATCCATAATGCACGTTCATAATAAACTTTTCCACTTAGAGAGTCACATAAATTCTCTAACCTTCAGTTCCTTCGCCTGGTACCTGGAGATCACACTCAGACCTCATAGTCACGATAACGATGAAATGAGAAAGTACGTGGCAATCATTTAGGAGTGGCTGACACATAGCAAGTATACAATAAAGAATGGTGATTATTTCAATCTAAATGCATGAGGAGGACTCCAAAACCTACTTTGCCCTACATCGTCACAATAAGAGGGACTTTTTATACGCAAATTTCAGTTTCCATGAACTTGGTGGAGTCCTTCTTTTGTAACATTTACGTATAGTTACCCCCCAAAATCTAATTAGTCATTAGTCCTGTGAAATTATGAGCCATAGCATGATAAAGAACCAAAGAAAGCTACAGAGAGGGAGAAAGACGAATAGTTGGCTATTAAATGTTCATTCATAATGAACATCCGTGTAGGTAGGATTTCAGCCACAGTTGCCCAAAATTAGCAAGAAATTTGCATCACTGAGAACAGTCCTGCCATTCCCATTACGCGGAACCTGTTAGATTTATGTTTGAGTAAAATTGAGCTAAATTGGGCTAAAATCACATTTGGGGGCCTCGCTATAAATTAGCCTGTGAAATCATTGAGATCGAGGTGAAATTTCCAAAAGCTTAGTCTTCACTGGGAAAATGAACAGACCAACAATCCCTTAGTGTTAGCGCCACCCCACTCCAATCTGTTACTTTTGCGTCCAACGTCAAAGGCAAGCTCTCCTCATTCCAATTGTACCCTGAACACTCTCCCCCATAAAATACGGTTTAAAGGCCAGCTGCAGTGTGGAGCCTTTTCTCGGAGCCTACAGTTTCAAACAAACGACTGGGCAGGAGCCAGGATCTATATGGGCTCACGAAGACTGTAAAACATTTGGTGCCTAGTGGAAAAAGACGCCTGTGAGCTCTGCCAGACGTTTTCAGCTTTCTTGCACCTGTGCCAAGTGTTTTTCAGTTCCCCTACCCCTTTCTTTTGAAGGGGGGGGGAGCAAAGAGTGGGGAGATAAGCAAGCTTTCCGAGGGCATATGCCATAGGAATTGAAAAACTTGTTACCACCATTAGACACTCATTTCCTGCCCGGTCCCCTTTCTGAAGGCAAAATGAGGACTTCCAGCCAATCTTGGTACTGACATTCTGAGCGTTCGTGCCTACTTGACATTCATTCATCCTATCCTACACCACCGTGGATTCCGAAGACCACCTCCCCACCCACCCCCTCCCTGCAGTCTGTCTGAAACCTCTTTCTTGAACTCTCAGTTGAATCACCCCCTGCCCATCACAGACACCAAATTGCCAATTATTTCAAGGAAATAATTTGCACGTTGAGACAGTTTGTAACATGCAAAAATATGTGTGGAAGAAAGTATATGTTTCTTAAAGCAAGAACACCCAAAATGTTTTCGGATGAAAGTGTGAAAATGTCTAAACATAGATGACATGATACAGATCATGAGAAAGTCAATTTGAAATTACCCTGGAACCTTGTGATAATGTTTTCAAAAGAAGGAGAAGTCAGGGGAAGGGGGGAGGTCCTTTCCGGACCCTGCACAGTTCTGTTGGGTATGAAGAGTTCCACAATGGTATGTTTATTCCTATGTGTCAATCCACTTAATTCAACAACTCTAAGCTCCCCCCACCCCCATTTACAGATAAAGGAACGTGAGGGTTAAGAAGATTACGTATATGAGGTCATACACCTAGGCAACAGGGCTTGGACTTGATCCCAGGTCGTGTCTCTGAGCTCTCACACACTGATAGGCTGGCCATGTTCCTCTCCATGAGAAGCCCCTTCAGCTCTTAGAGTTGTTGATGGAAGAAAAAAAAATCACACTTAGAGATTCATTCCTTTGGCTTAAACTTGGGTCTCTCAAGATATAAATGTTCTCTCGAGACAAAATATACAGCTTCATAAGCCACTTTTCTTATCAGGAGTAACAAAATTAAATCCTTTTCTCTGGGCATGTTTCACTAGATAGAGAGGGCAGATGCATCCCTGGGCTGCTGCGGAGGGGAACAGAGCAAGAGGAAGATGCTGCAGGAGGGGAGATGGTGCCAGATAATTCTCTTAAAAACGTAAACTAAAACTTGTCATGTCCTTGCTTAATACCTTCTATGTTCACCCATTGTTCCCTGATAAATTCCAAGCTTCTCGCCATCACTTACACCATGATCCTTGAGCAGAGCTTCTACCCTCAGTAAAACCAGCCAGTTCCCCCAACACAAGGAGCTTTTTTTTCTACCACAGGGCATTTGCTTTTGTTGTTCGTTCAACTGGCTAACTCTGATTCACACTTCAGATTACAGATTTTGGTCTCTTTCCCCTGAAACCTCAATTTAAATTAGGAGACCTCTGTTTCTGTTTCCTAGCACTTTTCTTTTCCTCCATGGTACTTAATTAAATTTGTAACTCCATGGGGCAGGAACAATATGTCTTAGAGACCCTGGTAAATAGTTCTTGGTACATAGTCAGAATAGATTTAATATTGTGTGAAAGAATGAATGGATACAGGACAGTACAATCTACTCTGGTATTCCCTGATTGTTCAGCGAGGAAAAGTACATCTTGATGTTCTGCTAAGATCTTAAATGTTTGCTTGACACTAATGCAATTAAAGGAGATTCTTGCCTAAGTGGGTCTATAAAAGAGACTCTGGTCCATAAAAAGGTCTCAGGTCTTAGATATCTATTTTCTTTTCTTTTTTAAAAAAGGCTTCGGGACGCCTGGGTGGCTCAGTGGTTGAGTGTATGTCTTTGGCTCAGGGCGTGATCCTGGGGTTCCAGGGTCAAGCCCCATGTCGGGCTCCCTGTGAGGAGCCTGCTTCTCCCTCTGCCTGTCTCTGCCTTTCTCTCTGTCTCTCATAAATAAATAAATAAATAAATAAATAAATAAATAAATAAATAAAATCTTTTTAAAAATAAAAAAATGAAAAAGATTTATTTCTTTATTTGAGAGAGAGAGAGAATGCATGAGAGGGGAAGAAGGAGAAGAAGAGAGAATTGCAAGCAGGCTCGGTGCTAAGTACAGAGCTGGACCTGGGGCTCGATCTCATGACCCCAAGATCATGACTTGAGCCAAAACCAAGAGTCAGATGCTTAACTGACTGAGCCACCCAGGTGCCCCTTAGTTATTTGTTTTCTAAGGCCAAGGTGTTCTATACCTGTATATAATACCTACATACATATGTATTAGTATTTACGTTTGTGTTATATATACTGCCCATATATAGTAGGTATATTATTTAATATATATAAGTAACTATCAACATGATTATTATTTTGTTATTATTGTTATTATTAGAGTGATCCCCACTGGCCTGAGATCTCGCTATGTCCTAGACACCAGCTTAGGCGGTGTATATATATTATTTAGTTCATGTTGCATTTAAAAAACCATACGAAGCTATTACTACCTTCATTTTATATATGAAGAATTAGGACTCACCATGATGAAGATATCTGACTGAGATTTCTTAGAACCAGGATTAAAAGCTAAATTTTTTCAAGGTCATTTATCTTCAAGGACAACTGACTTTCAGTTCATTATTCCAAAGCAAAACAAAAACCCAAAATTAAATGACAAAAAATCCTTTTTATCCATCTTTTCTTTTCACACAAACACACACACACACCAGGCTTAAGTAAAACAATAAAAATCTATTCTCTGATGAGAGAATAAGAAAAACACCAGGAAAATGAAGGCCATAGGCCTGGTGAAACCATCTACGGGCATCTCATTGCTACATAGACCGCTCCGCTCAAGAAGTACATCCTCCTTAGGAATTGAGCCTTTCCCTAAAGACTTGTTGGGCATAGCCAGCCTGTCATCACGGCGCAGGACTTTGCACAGAAGGCCGCTGGCCCCGCTCACAGATAGAACAGAGGATGCCAACAGCCAGTGGCCAGCTGCACTCAGCGAAGTCTCGAAGACAGTTATTCTCATATGCAAGTAGAGCCCTGCTTGGAAGCAGAGCCCAGGCCTGGGAGATCTAGATCCAAGTGCTACTACTCTCCAGCAAATATCTTCTTTGCCTCAGGCCTCAGTAAGAGGAGATAGTGGATGTGGTCATGGGAGCAAGCAATGTGGTGGCTGAGTGGTCGGTGGGGCCAGGGTGGCAATTGAGGGAAGCTGAATGGACAAGAGGCTGGCCTGCTGTACCCTTGCAGCCACTGCAGCTCCTCCTCTGTCTCAGGCACTGTGGTCCTTCACTGACACTCATCTAACATTCATTCAACACACACCAGAAACTACTCATTCAGCACATTTTAAGTGCCTAAAAACTCCACCTCTTAAAAAGAGAAGCAGAGGTTTCAGAAGGCAGAGGGACAAAGAGGGAAAACAAGAAACAGAACTCCATCCTGACTACCCTTCCAGCTTTGACGTTCTCAACTGCGGACTCTCTCAACCTCCAGCACCTGGATTTGCCCATCTTTACAAGGGAGGGGGGGGGATCATTACCAGGCTGCGGTCCTCATGAGATTGTCGTGATGTGTGATTCCAGAAGAGAAAAAGGAGGAACCCGCTCTATAGGCGGTAAAGTTCTTGCTGTTGCTCCACGGGCAACTAAAAAAATCATTTTTTTCTAGTGAGGCATCTAATCATTCCTCATGACCCATTAGGGGAAAATTCTAAAGGCCGACCCAATGGTATTTGCAGAGCTTGGAACTCCCAGCGAAGGCATCCTTCACAGTGCCATGCCCCAGTTGCGAAACATTAGTCCCTTCTCAATTTAACGTATTTTCTTGGGTTGCAGAGACTCTTCCACTCACAGGCAGAGGTGCATTAGTGGGAGATTTATGCTAATATCTCAGCAGTGGAAATCATGAGGCTCACTATATTCTCATTCGGTCCGAGACAAGTAGCCTGGGTATGTCCTTTAACAGGATTTCCAGGAAGGATACTGCAGCTTAAGAAATGCTGATTTGCTGGCATTTATGTATTCCAGGAAGAAGGCTGTCTTAAGTGTATCAGAGCCTAGAGCAGAAAATTATTTTAATGCCCCCTCCTCCCTCCACACATCCCTAGCATAAGAGAAGAGCAGAAAATATCCATTGGCTACTGAAATGCTGGCACTGGAGAAGGGCCTGGAACCGTTTTGAAGAGCCCTCATAAGACAATAGGACAACCCTTCTGGAGAATGGGGGTGCTATACATCCCCAGCAACTGCTCCTAAGATGGCCCTGCCAGCATGTGTAACGGCCAACTGGTTCATCTTGCTAACTATAACGCTCAGCATATGGGGAGGGAGTGTTTATAGATATATACATACACCATACATTTTTCACAGCAAGTACATATAGAGACCATCCAACTGTATATTTTGCAGACATACAAACACGCACATATATTGTCCATATGTTCAAACAATTTTTAAGCTATATCATGAACAAATAAGGATCTCTTTTACAATAAAAGTTGCTAAAGGTGCTATAGTGGAGACCTTAGCGCAAGTATCTTAAAAATGAACAGGAGTGGGCTTGAATCCCAGCCTTTCCTTTCCAGCTACGTGAACATGACCTCTTCCATAAAGTGGGGATCATACGGGGATCTTCCACATAGGGTACCTGTGAGGACTACATGGGATTATGTACATGAAGTATACAGCACACTCTTTAGCGCAAGGTAAATTCTCAACAAACATCAGCATTATTAACACCCCATGCCAAACCAGGCTGTGACCAGCAAAGTCTTTCCAAACTGAGAGAAATCAAAACAAATGGCAAGATACTATAGAGGGCTCATCTACAGCCTTCAACTTATTTGTCCCTCCTCTACTTCTCACTGTACCCCGGGTGCACACCTGTCGTCATACTTACCCTACTGTACTCTCTCCCTTTATTAGACCATGACCTTCTAGAAGTCAGGAGCAGTGTATTTTTCATCTTTGTTTTCCCAGCTTCCGGACCCGAGATTGGTTCATGGGAGGTACTCAATAAATACTGATTGAACAAACTATTATTATTATCAGATGACACACCCTCTGCAGACAGATCTGCAAATGGGAAGTGTCAAAATCGGTCAGCCAGGGAGATGTAGGAATGTGAATTGTCAGTTAAAGCTGATCTAAACAAAGGGGTCTGGATAAGGCAAAAGAGTACAAAAGGAGACATATACTTTCTTTAGACATTTTCTTTGGCTGAGAATATATTGATGTCCATTTCTTTCTAATCTTTTAGGATTATGCCAAAGGACAAGTGGATATGTGATAAAGTCCTGCATCGTTTTTCTTGCATATACCACCTCGTTAACACATAATCTGCATGTTCAGTTTTAGCTCTTAAAGATCTTACAGACCCTTAAAACACACACACACACATACAAAAACCTGAGGGAGGAATTCCTCTAGATATTCTATTTTGTGTTGTAGTGAATTTGGTGAATTCAGATTCTTACCTGAAGTGTGAATCTCTAATGCACTGAGCTATTATGGGTATGCTGAATTTGAGTCTTGGAGCAGTGACAGAAATATCTCTAAATGAAATGTGCTCTTGAGTGGCAAACTAAAAATTAAACCTAATTACTATGTGCAAAGGTGTTTTGGTGGCCCAATGTAAAGAGCAACTATGAATGGTCAGGACACCCCATTTTAAAAGCCAGCTTTCTCCCAGGAGGACCCAGGATCCAACTTCTTACCACCATCAAAAGGGATTTTAATTCCAAAGATTTCCTTGTTATTATGCAATAGTCCTGAGAAGCTTACCATATGAAGTCATTCTAAGCCATTAACACCTCATCAGGAATTCATTATCCAGTCATTTGGCAGAATTTCTGGAGGAGACTGCAGAGCAAGGGGTAAGAGAAAGAACAAATCCAAATCCTTGGATAACAGCTATGAAGTCACAGCCCACGTTCTTATTTTTTAGCGCGATAGATTTGTGGAACTGGGTCAGCTTACAAATATCCACTTCCCTAAGGTGGACACTATGAATTGTCTACCTAGATGGAGTCCTTCTGCCTCTCTCCTGAAGACCTCTAATTTCAATCAAGTACTTCCTGTCTCTCAGGTGTTTCATGAGGTTCAGGTGAAGCTTTAGGGGTAGAGCCTGAAGAGAATAAACCAATCAAGGTGAGACATTTACCCCAGTACCTCCGATTGGTCCATGGGTGGTCAGGTGACCTAAACCAAGCCAATCTGACCGGCAAGAAGAGGTATTAACCTCACTTTCATTTGGCATGAATAAGGAAATGAGGTGTCTTGGTTGCATTGACAGCTACCTGACGGGCATGAATAAATCAATACCATACCTATATTCATATCACTGGCAGAGAGGAGATAAAAAGAACCAAGATCTCTAATATTGTTAAACCACTGTGTCAATTAAAAAGCAAACCAATTCATCTCTAGACTTTCTGTTAAATGAGAGATAATTTTTTAAATAATTTTTTTATACTTAAGTCAATTATGTGCCAGCTTTTATGATATAAAAGAAAAACTACTGCATTAAGTTAAGTGTCCATATTGATTTTAAGATGTAGTTCAATTTGAAAACATTAAAATGTATATGGGAAGGCGGGGGGTGGTACTTATTAGAATTTGGGAAATAAGCTATAATACAAAATAAGTTAGAATTGGCTTGGTTCATGATTTTGAAATTAGAATGTCCACTTAGGATTTATGATCTATAATTAGAAGCGGTTCCAGTTCAGTGGCTATTCTTTAATAGACAGCCACCTAAAAAATCTTAGGCCTCGTTGGTATTAATTGAGTAGATAATTGAAAGGATGGAAGATTAACCTTTTCTCGATTTTTCATTTGTAAGTGTATGAATACAATAAAACTAGATCCTATGAGAAAAATAGGTATACTGTTGAAAAGAGTTGGAAAAAAATTCTTTTTTTAGGTTTCATGAAGTACCTCTAACTCCCATAATTGTTTTTCCTATAATGGATGTCTATTTACCTAAATCCAGAGTTATTAAACAGCTGTCACCACTTCCAGGATTCTTGATCTCCATACCACATCTCCCTTAGTTCCTTTCTTTCCCATGCCTTCATGTGCATTCTATTTTGGCTCAACTCTGAGCTTATATTTCAATTGCTTCATAAAGCAATGAACACTCTTTTTCCCCTCTATTCAATCACGTAAGCTCTTTTAAAGATATCAGAAAATGACTAAATTTACCAACGAGCCTCACCTCAGAAAGTGAAATAATGGTTTCCTGGAGTAAACAGTTTCTCGTCTAACCATTATCCAGTGTAAGAGTGCTTCATTTAAGCCCGAGAACAAATAATAAATCCATATAATCATCCAAAAATATGACATTCGGCCAAAAAATAGAGGCTCACTCATCACTTAGGAAAAATATGAGAAATTACACCCTACAGGATACGTCATAAAAAGAATGCTCAACTAATCCAAGGGAGAATGTCATCTAGGGGTTCTCATTCTGAGTAACTCTCCTGGGGAGCTTATTTTTGTTTTGTATTTTTATCTTTTTTTTTAAATCAGCCATTCTGTTTCCCCAGATACATAAATGTGGGCCCTGTTAACATGTTGTGATACAGCTAGATCATGTCCCCATCACTTTAAATGCATAAAATTGTTTCTCATGCTGAAAAGTAAATGAATAGCACCTGTAGGAGTTTTTATGAGTATTTAAGGGGAAGCAATCCTATTTTTTAAATCACCTTCAGAGAACAAATTTAAACAGAAACACAGTTTTTATCTAGCAAATATGATTAACAAGATAGAAGAAACAAGTGCTACAGAATTTCAAGAAGTATTAAGTTTTGTCATTTGGCCACACGATCACTATAATCCATCAACAACTCAAAGAAAAGGGTTTAAAAAAGATTTTGCAAGAATCATCCAGTTTGAGTATCTATGAATTCTATTTATTAAAAGCACATGTAACGGTAGTGGTTAGGGGGAGGAGTGTCAAGGATACTAGGATGCCCACACAGGCAACGTATAAGTTGCAAGACATACTTGCTTTTTTAGTTAAAGTGGATTTTGTTTTTTACTACTGTGAAAAACCTAGGCAAATTTTACCCCATTTCTTGAAATATTCAATATATTAAAAATGGATTTTGAAAAGGCAGGACAAATAGTAGACATTTGATACTTTTTTATTTTTTTAAGGAATTAAGCCGAATCGATCAATGTAGCACCATGTCGGCCATGTGACAAAGAGAAGAGAGACTATTTTAAAGGGAATTCATGCTGAAAAATAAATGGTTGAAGAAACAGTAGCTTGTATTACAATCTATTAAACTCCCAATGCATTAATACAATAGGGTAATAATATCTCCATCAGTCTAAATTTAGGACGCTTATATTTATCCAAGAAGAAAAATGCAATTGACTGTTAGTGGTTAAGTATGCGAGCAATAATTTATATATCTTCCTAATCCCTACGTAGTGCTGGATCATCTTATGTAGATGGTTTCAACATTTTCAGTAGGAGAGAACCAATATAAGATTAATTCACGAGGCCGCTATGAGGCACACTTAACTAAGAGGAGAAAACTCTTGGAAAATAAAAGTTCCAATAAAGAAGCAAATAACTTGATATGAAACTAATATTTGCCCGAAACTGATGTCTTTTCAAGTTAAAGAGATAAATAACCCCTATGGAAAATGTATTTCCTTAATATCATTTCCTTCTCTAATTAAATACTAAAAAAAAAAAAAAAAAAAAAACCCTCAGATTTTGGAAATGTGCCCAACTGAAAATTCTGAACTTTCCAGATTCCCTTTGGGCTGTGATCGCTATCAGAAATACTTCTGTAGGATGAGCTTTGGGGGAAAATCTCGTTATCTCTGTAGAGGACGGGTCCTGCACGCATTGCCCTTCCCACTGCCCTTAGCTCCTCCCACTTCGTAGTTAATTAGGCTCCTCTTACTTGAGCTTCTAAAGAGCCAAAGCCACCCCTAACCTGACATTTCACAAGCAAATTGTTATTATTAAATAGAATCTCCTCAGATCACCTGAATATAAACAAGCACCTGTAAGCAAATTAGTGTAATGAACTTTTTACCCTTTTGAATAACGTGGGAAAGCTGGCTGTAGCAGTTTCTTAACTGCAACTGCCAAGGACTTAAAAAATGAAGCTTTGTTTTTCTCTTTCTCGTGAATGCAGGTGGGGACCATAAACTTTCTAGCGTGACCTAGGGAACTCCCCATGGCTAACATGAGACTGTCACCTAAAAAGAAAAAGACCACTCGTGAAACAAAGTAACAACTTGGGAAGGAAATTCTGTTTGGGTTCCAATAACTAATGAGCCTATAAGGAATTTAAAAATATTGTACCTGGCCTGTGGTTACCCACTGAATAAAGGCAAAAGATGTAAAATATGAAACTTAATTGAACAAAGCTTAATAGAAAGTTCTCTGTAATGGGAAGCGTATTTCTAAAGGATCAGATCAGCTGTCCAGATGAAATCATTGCCATCTAGGTAGTATCTCCCTGTGAGCTTACTTCCCAGAGAAAAATGATCACATCACTGCTGACTTTTCAAATCACTTATCTGCACAAACCAAATCACTTCCAATTTAACCTAAAACCATGGAAACTTGCAATCTGAAGCTTCTTCAACTTAATGCTCTCCTAGGTTCTCTAACATAGCAGGTGTTTTCCTGAAACCCTTGCCAGGGGGCCGGAGGGCAATTCATTCATTTGAATATCCAGTGATTCTTTTTCAGATTTTCTGGGATGATGCCTCTGTTTCTTGAAAAGAGTACAGAAGCTTTAGAGGACAATAGGACAAATACCTAAATATGCCACATGAAAGTTACAGTAGAAGAATATAAATAACCCTCTTTTTTTTAATGATCATTCATATCAGAGTTAAAAAAAAAACTATGAATAAGATTCCCTCTAAATACTATGCCTTTTAAGTTACACCAATGTCTAGTTATTTGGTGTTTTTTCAAGATTATTTCAGCCAAAACTAATACTCAGGTTTTCCATTTTCTGCAGTGCACATTCTGAAAATGTATTTTTATTTATAGCATGATACATAAAACCTGTAAATGCTTCGAACAGTATGGGTTTGCTATGTCTGAAGACTTTTTTAAAACTTATATTCACAATATCTTCCAGGAGAAATATATGGCAATGACGTTAAGCTTTAGCTAACCTAGACATAACTCTTAGGTACTCCCAGATTTACTAGTGATCAATTCTCCACACTTGTCTCTGACACTGTGATATACAAATTTCACTTTTAAAATTATGATGTTCATGGAGTCTCCTGAGAGAATAGACTTCTTAATTTGTGATGAGAAGAATATAGAGAAAAAGTAATATTGGAAAAAAATTTTTAATGTGTGTTTTCTGGACAGCAAGAAAGTAGGCAGTTATTTCTGGAACTCTTGCATTGCATTAAAATATCAGAGCCAAATTCTGCCCTCCAATGATTTTTCTTAAAGTTACTTGAGTCCATATGTTTCTAGAAGCTGAATTTGCTTCCTTGCATCTCAAGGTCTATCTTGCAGTTATTACGCAAGCAGAATGGCTATGAAATTGAATTTTTGTTTGTGTAAGAACAGAGTATTTGAATATTTCCCGAAGCAAAATGTGGTCAAAGATGTGGAGAATTAGGGTTAGTGGAAAATAAATTGCAGATCATCGAAACATCTCTGCATTTTGCAAATTTTTCCTTCAAGTTTTCTCTGTCCACTTGGGAAAACTCCAAGAAGACTTCTGAGAACACAGAAAGTAATGCCTAGAGAATTTTTATGTGTAGCTATCTCTGAAAAAAAATTGACAATGGCCTTTACAATTTCCTTTAAAAAATAGTCTCTGTTTAGCTGGTGAATAAAATACAAATGTCTATGTAAAGCACCGTAAATGTAAAATAAGGGAAAGAAAAATCTACACTGCAAGTGATTCTGCTTAAAATTGTTATTTTTGAAAGTCTGGTTGCCAATTTAATACCATATGGCCATTAATTGTGCAGTATAACGTAAAATATTATGTGCTTTTCTGTATAATTAATGAATCTTAAGTTGAAGAATTTAAAAGAGACAAAAAACTATTCCGCCAGATTCCAGACATTCAGGAACCTCTATATAAAATCACAAATCTTCTTTTAAGGTTTCTGAACATTTGTCATTTTTCCTGTAAAGCTATATTCATCTTCATACCAAAAGTACCTGTTTCACTTTTCAGATAATAAGGGAAAAAAACTCTCCTACATCTGCACAAAATATGTCTATCCTCATTAGATCCATTTTCTCAATTAAATTCAAGTTTCTCTGTCCAAAAGGCATAAATCTGGGTATTGATTTAACTATAAAATCATGAAACTCCCGGTAGTCTTCTAAAACCATTTTACTTGGATGAGCATATAAGCTTTTAAAATATCAAGTTATTCCAGTATTTAATACACATAACTGCTTCCAGAGGGCTAGAGGCAATAAGGCACAGCTGCCCATTCCATTTGAAGAACTGCAACTAGACTACTAGCCAGTGTCTTGCTACTTTCTGGGGATTTTTTTAAGCGTTTGCTTCTATTTTATTCAGCATGAGTTTGATACCTTCTGAACATGAACCATATCACCAGCAGCCAAAATCAATAACCTATCTAATCAAGGCCCTATAAACTAACAACAGACCCTCGGTGCTCTGTTCCTATAAAATGTAGTTCATTCTAAGTCTTTCCTTCCAAACCAGTCTAACTTTAAATTTATTATCCTCTTCTGACAAGGTTAGAGCATTGTCTACTCAGAGTTCTAGAAAGACCCTTTTGGGGAGCAAATCAATTACCTCTTGAAAGAAAAAAAAAGAAAAGACCTCTCTAAACTCTCCTTGAAATCTTTTTATTTAGCTTCAATTTTCTTTTGAGAGCAAGGAATCTTCGCCATGAAGCCTTCATGCAGCAACCAGCTACTCCTTTTCAAATAAAAATCATGTGTAAATATTTCATAGACATGTCTCTCGTGTGAATTGCACAATATGAAAAGGAGATGTTAAAGAAATATTTCCCTAAATCATACCAAATAAGAAATACAAACATTTTCCTAAATCCATGAAGTTTTGAAGTATAAGCCACAAATTCTCCTTGTATAAAAACTCATATGTTTTTTGATATCCTGTAAGCTGTGGCTAAATAGCCTTCACTCAATGACTTCACAGTATATTTGATACTCATGTTTATTTTAAGCTTCTTCAACTGATGTTTTCCATCTTAAAAACTGAGAAGTATTTTTGCCTTGAAAGATTATTCATAGGTAGCAATATAAGCAAAACCAAAAGTTTATCCAAAATTTTTTCTCCCCCCAGATCTGTGACATTAAACACATGTGTGCAAAACCACTTTTCATGATAACAATTTTCCTTTTATATTTTAGTTGTTTAGTGAGTCTTTCTCTCCAGCTAGATTATGAGTCCTTTCTGGACAGGGACCTTGACACCATCACCTTGTTTGCTATAAGATTTCTCTGGAGTAGAGCGATTCAGCACAGCCAGTGATAAATACACAGCTATTGAACTAGATGGAAGCCAGCAAACACAGAAAACAGCTGGACAGTTTGAACCAAGTGTCAAGGACATTGGTGTGAGTTCCACATGTAACCTATTGCTTCTTGTAAAATATAATCAACAACCTCCTTTAAAATAGTAACAGAAATTAAAACTCAGAAATTAAACATAATAAACAAGAAATGTGCTAATAAACCGGTGGACAGGCAGAAATGATACTATTGAGAACACTCCTAAGTAAACCTAATGTCATAAAGAGGGGCCATAAATAAGTATTGATATGGAAACATTAGTGCTGATGTTGGCTACCAATGCAAAATCTAACAGTGTTCTTATCTGCACTCATTGATCTCACCAGTTGTGTTCTTTTAGGATCTATGGATAGCCACATATTTCTTTTTTTTTTTTTTTTTTTTTTTTTTAGGATAGCCACATATTTCAAAGAGCTAATCTCTTTTGCTGCTTTGTTTACTGGCTTTGTGTCCATTCCCAGCTTTAGCGCCAAGGCAGGCTTTCATTGAAAATTCCCTGTGATCCAATTTATAAGCATATGACTCTTCTGATGGTGCAAGCTCTGTGTGCTGTTTTTCTTTAAAAGGTGCCACTTCTGACCCATGCTCCATAGGTTATACTTGTTTTGCCAATAGGGGTTATGGATGGTCCTTATCGGCCACCCCTCTTTCCTTTAATTCCCTTGGGATCAACCACACACTCATTGAAGATAGAAGCTGGAGGAAGGAGATCTGTGACCGAGAAATATTGAAGTTCAGTAGTCTATATGAGAATTGAACCTATGCCCTTGAACTCTTCACGCCTGCTAACTAATGCTCTAATCATGATACTCAATGATGGAATAGAAAAGCATGAGGAGACCACATTTTGCCCTTGGATTGGATTCAGAATATATGAGTCTTTTGCTAAGTGCATTCTGAGCACAGGAACAATGCTTTATTTTTTATACCTTAAAACTACTTCTGGGAGAGTGGTTCCCTGTGAGGGTGGCTCTCTGTGATTCAAAACCATCGTCTTTTTCACATTCGGATGTAATCCAAAATCAATAGCTTCAGCTACTCTCTTTACAAGCTGTTCAAATGATCCTTCAAATGCAGTGATGAGATGACATTGGCACCACCTGCAGTGACCACAGGCTTCTTCCAGCATGAAGTCTATCACTGTAGCCATCTCCAGTGCAGCCATTACCATGAAAGATTTAACAGCTAGAGTGTCATAATGCAGTCGGTGCTGATGTTCATCTGGTTCTATGATGCCCATTTGCTCCCCTAACGCCCTTTATGCTGGCAAAAAAGCTGATGCATTTCATTGACCAAATATCCAAGAGATAGAGAAATCCCAGTAGGAGAAAATCCAGAGTTTCCTAAAAGGAAGCTGAAAGGAGTACACTGACCAGGTTTTTCTCAGTTCAGTCTCTGAGTCACCAAGTTCTCATGGGCATCTTGCTAGATTTATATTGTCCAAAATATATTGCTCACCATGTCCAAAGGCCATGAAAATATAGACTCAACTGCAACTTGAAAAATACAGCATTAAAGCATGGTCTTTATTTTCACTTAGAACATTCCACAAAAAGATTCTCTATTAGAAGATGCTTGAATTCTGCTCATGTTATTTAAATACAAAAAGTACTGACCATGTATTCTGTATCTATTATTACAAGGCAAATAACAAGCCATTTATGTTTCCCTTGATCTGCTTATTTAATATTTGTTAGCTAACTACAGTTTAATATGCATGTATTAATAGCATGCAACTGTGCTATTCTTTTTTTTAAGATTTTATTTATTCATGAGAGACACAGAGAGAGAGAGGCAGAGACATAGGTGGAGAGAGAATCAGGCTCCATGCAGGGAGCCTGATGTGGGACTCAATCCTTGGACTCCATGAGTCCAGGATCACACCCTGGGCCAAAGGCAGGCGCTCAACCGCTGAGCCACCCAGGTGTCCTGTAACTGTGCTATTCAAAATGATAGCCACTAGCCATATGTGACTACTGAGCACTAGAGGGTGGCTATTCCAAATAAAGATGGGCTATAGGTGGAAAATGCACACTGGATTTCAAAAACTAAAAACACAAATTTTTAAAAAGAAGAATTTTATGCTGATTATATGTTGAAATGATATATTAGATATATATATATACTTTAAATAAAATATATTATTAAAAATTTTAATAATATATTAACTACTCTTTAACCACTAAAAAACTTTAGGTTACATAAACAGTTCACATTTGAAGCTTGCCTTATGTGTATGTTGAACAGAACTGATATAGAAGAGAAAGATAGTTTCAGAAGTCAACTATGGCAAATAATATCAACAAAATGAAAATCATCTAGCCCTACCCATTTCTAATATTCTCTTTCCCCAGAAGTGAAGGAAGAAGAAATCTAAGACACTTATTGTACAAACTATGGACATCAATGATTTATTTTGTTCTAGGCAAGTATTCGATGTTGAAGATTCTAAAAGAAAATTGTCACTTCTTAAATTGCCCCACATGATTTTGACAAGTTTAGAATAGAAGGGACCTTCCTTATCATGATAAATGGCATCTATGAGAAACCTATAATGTGGGCAGCCCTGGTGGCTGAGCGATTTAGCGCTGCCTTCAGCCCAGGGCGTGAGCCTGGAGACCCAGGATCGAGTCCCATGTTGGGCTCCCTGAATGGAGCCTGCTTGTGTCTCTGCCTCTCTCTCTCTCTCTGTCTCTCATGAATAAATAAATTAAATCTTAAAAAAAAAGAAAGAAACCTATAATGAAGATTGTATTTGATGGTGAACGAGTGAAGGAAGTGCTCCAAGATTAGAAACATGGTGCAAACGCCTTTCTCGCCACTTCTTTTTAATGTTGTTCTGCAAATGCTTGCCAGTGCAATCAGTCAAGAAAAAGAAATAAAAGGCATCCAGATCAGGTAGATGCAAAATTGTTTGTATTTGTAGATGCCATGTCCTGTATGTAGAGAACCTTTAAGGAACACACACATACACACTAAAAGTAACAAGTAATACACAGCATCACAGAATGCGAAGATCAATATACAAAAATCAACTCTATTTCTATATATAATGAACAATCCAAAATAAATGTATACTTTCATAATAGCATCAGACATAAATAAATAAAATACTTAGGAATATATTTTATTAAAAAAAGGTCTAGAGTCTATCTGGAAAATTATAAAACATTGCTGAAGATCTAAATAAATGGAAAGATATTGCATTTTGTGGACTGGAATACTCAATATTTTTATTGAATTCATCTATAGATTCAATGCAATCTCTCTCTCTCTCTCTCTTTCCCTTTTTTTAAGGATTTTATTTATTTGTTCATGAAAGACACAGAGAGAGGCAGAGACATAGGTAGAGAGGGAAGCAGGCTCCCTGAAAAGAACCTGATGTGGGACTCGATCCCAGGACCAGGATTATACCCTGAGCTGAAGGCAGACACTCAACCACTGAGCCACCCAGGCATCCCTCAATGCAATCTCTTTCAAAGTTCCATCAGACTCTTTTTGATTTTGCTTTTCAAAAATCAAAAACTGATTCTAAAACATATTGGAAATGGAAAAAAGATCTAAAATAGCCAAAGCAATTTTGAAAAAGAACAAAGTTGGAGAACTTTCACTTTTCAATCTCAAAATTTACTATAAAGCCACAAGTATTAAGGCAGTGTGAAATTTATATTATCTGTATAAATATAGACATAGAGATCAGTGGAGCAGAGTTGAGTTCAGAAATAAATCCCTATATTTATGGTTAATTGATATTCAAAAGCCATACTAAAGAAATTCATTGAAGGAATGATAGCTCTTTAAACAAATGGTACTGGTACAATAAACTATCCACATAAAAAAGAGGAAAGAAAATAGAGCCTTACCTCACAACATATACAAAAATTAACTGAAAATACATCATAGACTTGAAAGGAAGAGCTAAAAATAATAAAACTTTTAGAAGAAAACAGAAAAATCTTCAGGACCTTCAAAGATGTATCACATATGACGTCAAAAGATTGATTCATTTAAAAAGTTGATAAACTGGACTTCATCAAAATGCAATATGTTTATGCTTCAAGAGACATCATTAAGAACAAAAAAAGATAAGCAGCAGACTGGGATAAAATATTTGCAAAACACATATTTGACAAAGTACTTATATTCAGAACATGCAAAGAACTCATACACTTCAACAATGAAAAAATAAATCCAATAAAAAATGAGCAAAATATTTAAATGGATATTTCACCAAGGAAGATATACAAGGTGTTCTAATAAGGACATGAAATAATGCTGAACATCATGAGTCATTAGAAAAATACAAATAGAAACCAAAAGTAGATGTGCTTTTACACTCACTGGAAAGGCTATAATAAAAAAGACAGCCAATAATAAACACTGCAAAGATATGCAGAAATTGGAACCCTCAGACATAGCTAGTAGCAATGTAAAATGATACAGTCACCTTGGAAAACTGTATAGAAGTTCCTCAAAATGCTAACATAATCCTATAATCTAGCAATTCCACTACTAGAGAAATCAAGAAAAATGAAAACATATGTCTGCACAAAGACTTGGACATGAATGTTCTTATAGACATTATTCATAATAGCCAAAATTGGAAACAATATAAGTGTCCATGGGCAGGTGAGTGAATATGCAAAATGTGGTATATCTTTACAGTAAAATACTCTTTAGCAATAAAAAGGCATGAACTATAAACCCGTGTCACAACATTGATGAGTCTCAAAAACATGCTCAAAGAAGTCTGACACAAATACCACCTACTATTATATTATATAATGCCATTGATAAGAAATGCCCAGGAAAGTCATGAAAACAGAAAGTAGATTAGCAGTTGCTAGGAGGGGGAATAGGGACAGGGGAGGGCTTAACAGTGAATACATGTGAAGGATCATATTGCTGTGATAAAGATATTCTAAAACTGCTATAGAGCGGTCGTTGCCCAATTTGGTAAATTTACTACAAAATTTTGGAATTGTACACTTGAATTGAGTGAATTATCTGACATGTTGAATATGCCAAATAAAGGTGTTTTCTTTTCTAAAAAAACAAACAAATAAACAAAGGAAACAAAAACTTACAATCTGGCATTTAAGACCCTTCAAAATCTGGTGTCATCACACTCAGAGCAAAACAAAAATGAAAACAAAAACGAAAGCAAAAAAGGAAACAACAAACTATGAGCACATAAGAGGGTGAACTCTGAAGTCAAACAGATCAGGCTTCAAATCTGATTCCATCATTTACCAGCTGTGTGTCTTGAGCGAGTGATTTTACCTCTCTGAGATTTACAAACCTTGTCTGTGAATAGGGTTAATAACAGAGTCTCTTTGTAAGATCATCCTGAGAAGTGGAAGCTGGGCATGCAAAGCACTGAGCCAAGCTAAGCGGAGTAAATGTTAACTGATTGCTAGCTAGAATTATTAGCTACACTTGCAAATACTTCCAGTCTTTTCCAAAATGCTGTGGCTACTTTGGGCGGGCTGTTGCTCCTAGACATTCTTGACTTGGCATATTGTACTACCATGCTCTTCACCTAAAGACCTCTACCTGTCCTACCTACCAAAACTACTCATTCTTCAAGATCCACTAATCCTTTCAGAGCATACCATTCCACTAAGAATGCTTCTCTTCTAAACTCCTCTATAAATTACTGTATACATGTCAGTCATGTGATTTATAAGCACAAAATCACATTATTGCCATCTACCTTTCCTTGAGTGTATAATTTGACTGATGTGTTTTCATAGTCTCCACTGCCTAAGGCCATGAAAGGTATCAAATCCCAGAACTCTTGACTAGGGAGCTCAAATGGAACTTCTAAGTCCTTCTGTAGCACCATTCCAGGTAGCCAGAGTGGTTTGACAGATATTTACTATCCTTGCATCCCGATTAAATCTTTACAGAAATATATTTACATCGAGAAATAGCGATTTTTAGAATGAATAAATAAAAATATTTAGGAAAAGCTAGAAGTCCTATAAAATGCATATTAAAAATTTACCCAAGCAACTGTTAAATTTTCTTTGGCTGGGAGACAAAGAAACCCAGGCCCATTTCTCCTTATCCTACTTTCTAAAGGGTTAAGCACTCAAGACCAGTAGAAATGAACTCAGTAGGAATAGGCAAGAAAATAGAATTCAGTGTGTTAAATCTCTAATTTGTAAAGAAATTCTGAGCCTTCTATTCTTGCACTCTCTCAATATACTGCAAACACACAGCAGTGCTTTTGTGAATGAAGCAATGCATTACTGTAGTCACAATTAATCTTCTGTATTAACGACTTAGCAACACTCCGTTTCTTAAAATAGGAACATACATTGTGAGAAATGTTTCCTTATTTTACCTCCTATAGTTCTTTCAAATGAAAAATATCAGACATTTTCCAGGAGTTTCGACATCAAAATTTCAACCAAAAGATCTGTCTTTATCAAAGGAAATAACTGCTCTCTCTTGCTAAGATTTTTATTCCTCAGACGATTTCTAAATTGCCCCCTTCCTTTATAAAAATACCTTAGAACAGATAACGACCCACATCATTCCTTTTTTTGTCACTTTTGATGGGATCTTCACTTTTCTGCTTCATTCATTAGTCTTGTCTCTCCCAAAGTATTAGTTGCTAAAAAATTGGATAAAACCTCATGGTCGTTCTGGCTGGAGTTTGGGAGAAGCATCTTCCTGGCCTCAAAAAGACACTGTAAGTGAATGTGACCTTAGATGAATGCCTTGAAATACAATGAGATCAAAACACCTACTCCATGTATCTTAGAGGTGTTAGGGGAGAACGAGACTACAAGTATGAAAATACTTAGTGATTTGGTATAAAACTCAAGATTGTCATCATTATGCTCATTACATTTCTTCCTTGGCTCTGCATGGCCAGACCTGCCAGAGACAAATCCTCATCACCTATTTGGCCCCTTAAAGCTTAAAGGTATGTTGGTTAGTAAATTTCATCTTTTTTTTTTTAATTCATTAAGTAGAGGAATGGCCTTGATCAATTAAACTTGGATCTTTCTCTTTGAAAGGAGGTAGATATTTGAGGCAGAGGTTTATTTTGAGTTTTGGCTTGAATCCTTAAAGCTCTGAGCAAGTCACTCAAACTCTGGTCAGGGTCCCCACCTGCGAAATGGGAGTGAACCTCAAAGGTTATAAAACCCTTTAGTGCTGCTTAGATGTAAATGCTCATTAAATATTTAGTAAGTCTGTTTCAAAAAGATGCATGTTCAATATTTGAGGAACTCTAACACCTATCAGCTCTATTACTTCTTCCACTGTGGACTTCTCAAAAAGCTCTCCTCTGCCCTCCATCCTTAGCAAGAACTGAATCTTCAAAACAGAGTGGTTTGGTAGGAAGGGGGGGGGGTATGGGGAGAGAGAGACTGAATTTACAAACATATCGAAGTTGAAAGCAGATTTTTCAAATATTTTGCCTGTTATTGTAGCAAAATATGGGAGGAATGGTTAAAAGAAAGCTTCATTACTGCCCAAGCCAATTTGACTTGTGCAGAGCTAATTAAACATGTCTCGAGTATATAAAATATATCATCCCCAGATAACAGCATACTGTTAAGTTCTTCATCTTATTAAGAGCTTGCATTAATGCTTCTTCAACATAAATTTTATACCCAGACAGGTACGATTTGAGACACCTCACAATAGGAATGACCTAAATTAGGGCGACAGAGGCGAAAGATGAATCACCAGTGCCTGTCTCAATGAGAAGAGGAATGAGGATTCCATCTTCCATTATTGTCCAATTCTGATGTGTTCACATTATTTTCTGAAAAAGCTTACTTCTTCCCCCTTGGGCCCCCCACCCTGGGAGCTCTGCAGAGAGGGAAGGGGTTTCACAATCCAGAGGGATAAACTGCAAACCCCAAGTCATAAACTCAGTGCTGAAGGGTCCACTGAAACTTCACCCTTCACAAATGAGGAAAACAAAACCCAGACAGGTGGCACGTCTATGGGTATGGCACTGCTGGCTAACATAGCATTCTGAGAGAAAAGAAAGACAATTGAATAGGAGTAAGATAGCCACCAGGACTTACTTGAACACTACAAAGAAAAACAAATACAAATTTTAAGAATTAATCAAGGAATTGCATCAGTTGATTTGATTGGTCCATGTCTTCCATATTTTCTCCTACCTACTTGGCTGTCCTGAAACATTATTCCGGCTCATGACCCTCACCCTTTGGATATAGTGCCTCCAGCACATCATTCCCTAGCCTCTATTTAAATACCCATTTTTTTTGTATTTTTTTAATTGGAGTTCGATTTGCCAACATATAGTATAACACCCAGTCCTCATCCCATCAAGTGCCCCCCCTCAGTGCCCATCACCCAGTCACCCCATCCCCCTAAATACCCATTTTGATGCAAAATATCCCCCTTTGCCGTGCTCCCTCTCCTCTATGCAGGATCAAAGGTGAAGCCAAAGCCAACAAGAGAGCCATGATTCACCATAAGATTCTACAAAATAGCTGGCAACCAAGAACATTATCACATTAACTTGCTTAAAACAAGCTCTGCTTATTATATAACTCCCTGGAACTTGCATGATTTCCCCACTGCTAAATAAATCAAGGCCAAGTTTTTTCAAGGAGACAAATATTCAAGGCCATTCACTGGTACCAAGGCTCATTTTCTCTTATTTTCCTATGTTCTATTCCACAAGTTCTCAACTTGACTAAACACTGGAATCACTTAAGATTAAAACACTGTGAGTCGGGCAGCCTGGGTGGCTCGGCGGTTAAGTACTGCCTTCAGCTCAGGGCATGGTCTTGGGGACCCGGGATCGAGTCCCACATCGGGCTCCCTGCATGGAGCCTGCTTCTCCCTCTGCCTGTGTCTCTACCTCTCTGTCTCTCTGTTTCTCATGAGTAAATAAATAAAATATTAAAAAAAAAAAAACCACTGTGAGCCCTCAGACCCCACCTAGACTGATTTAAGCATAGTCTCTTGTTGATGAGATAGGAACATGAGAGGAAGCAAAATATAGCGAGTAAGAGCATAGCCTCTGAAACCAGCCACACTATTTATTTGTTGCATGATCACAGGCAAATTACTTAACCTTCCTATGCCTCAGATCACTCTCCATAAAATGAGGAAAATCATAGACCACTTTTGTAGGGATATTATAAGTATCAAAAAAACGAGTACATGCAGCACACATAGAATGATGCCTAGCACATAGAAAGCCTTAAGTAGTGTTATTATTACTACACTAGAAGACGTAGGACAGGGATATGGCTATAAGGATTAATATATTTTTCCTCGTTTAAATTTAATTTGATGCTGCTTCAAATAGCCCCTGAAACTGCCTTTAAAAAGTCAGTTTCAGAAAAAAAAGGTCAAGTTTCAAGGAGTGCTTTTGTATCACAAAGGCGTCACCATTTAACACTGAAAACAAACATCTTGAAAAAATTCACAGGATGTGTAAAACTTCAAGATATTATGCTAAGTGAAATAAGCCAGACACAAAAGGACAAATACTGTACAATTCCATTCATATGACATAACTAGAGTGGTCAAATTTGTAGAGACAGAAAGGAAAAATGTGATTGCCAGGGGCTTGTGGTGGGAAGGGGAGAAGTGGAGAGTTGCTGTTTATGGATGCAGTTTCAATTTGGGAAGATAAAAAAGCTCTGCAGTTGGATGGCGCTGATAGTTGCACAACAGTATGAATGTAGTTAATGCCATTGAACCGTACTCTTAAAATGGTTCAACGGTAAATTTCTCATTGTAATATTTAGCCACAATAAAAAAATGTTAAGAGTAAAAAAAATAATCACAGGAATATAGAATGTACATTGCTTTGCTTGATTGTAAGATTACCTTCAATCTATTAAAAACCCATTTGTGTTCTTTTTCTCTTTCGTGTTCCCTGGGCCATTATTTCAATGACTTTTTTTTTCTTAATTTATGACCTCACTTTTAATAGGTACAATGGGAAACTGACCCAACCACAAAAATATTTCTCAATGATATCCTTTGCAGTGAGCTGGAGCTATAGAGAATGCCCTGTGACTTCCAGGGTTTCCCCAAACAGAAAATCCTGAGCATTAATGGGTAAATTTTCACTGACATTGTACAGTTTCTGTAGAGTTGACATTTGATTGATGCTGTGACAGCTTTTTCAAACCTTATATACTGTTAGTGCAACCATATTAGAGACTGCTCTTGACTTTGTAAAGTCATTTTAAAAAAAAAAAAACAGGGAGTAGGGTGAGGATTAAAAAATACTTCATTGACATCCCAAGGGCACTTGCATTGACAGAATAATGGCCCTCATTTTGGGATCATTTCCTTGGAAGGAAATGTGTGTGTGCACGCACGCACACACACACACACACACACCCATATATACCCCTTCTAGGGACAATGTGTTGCCCCTGCAACTGCTTCAGATTCATTAAAGGGCCGATAGATGACGACTTTGCATACATTGACGCACTGTGCGAGACACTTCTACTGAAATTCAATTGTGACTGCGAATGCTTCAGACCAGATACAATTTTAACATTTTCTGCTACTGGAGTGGGAAGACCAAATAGCTATTTCAAATTCACATTTCCCTTTTCCAATTGATCGTGGCACTCCCCCTGGAACGCCCCCATGTTACAACAGCTCTAACTTTCCAATTCATTTTCACTGGAAAAGTCTAAACATGAAGCAATCCCTTCTACTCTACCAGTCACTGTGGCTCCCCTAAGGGTATTTTTGTGTTGAAGTAAGTCACTGAGTGGCAGACTCATAGCTTTTTGTCTTCCGAAGCTCATTGACTAAGAAAATAATACACATAACGGCAGCCTATTCCAACAATATCCCAAGGGGAAAAGAGTCTATTGCCACCCACTTTTAGTGATGGGGATAGAGAGGTTTAGGGAATAGAATAAAACACCTGCTGGGTGGGGGGGGGAGCTACAGAAGAGAACATACCAATATTTTATGTTTTGATGGAAAAAGTAAAAAAAAATATATATTGTAAAAACTGTGCCTCTTTAGAAAATTGAGGATAAGGTACCCACTGTCACTTCTGATTAGAAGAAAGAGGAAAAGATTCGTCGGTAATAGATATTTCACTGAATTTGTATGTTGCTTTGCTAAAGGAAAATACAAAAATGAAGGGGACATCAAAATGACTCTTTGTTACTCAGAGGAAACACCTGTCCATACTTCCAGGGACTGTCAATGCTCAAAACCATATAGTGGAAATGGTGACTTTACATTCTCCCTCCAAGTGTTTGATACTACTTTTTTCCTTAGTGGTATTGCAAACCAAGTGTTCAGTTTCAATACAGGATATTTTTGAAGGATAAATTTATCTTTGTGTGAGTTGTCATAAGTGTATCTTATTTTATAAATATTTTCACTTTCACCTGTATAAAAGCAGCATAATTAGAAAAAAGGTCCAATAAGCTTGGAATTACATTTCTGTTTCTGATTTTATAAACATAGCTCTGCTTTACTTTCAGTGCTATAAACTGCAGCTGTAAAACATCCTTAACACTGTTTGTTATTAATCTGATTTCATTTAAAATTGCTTCCTTCCTTCTGTCCATGTTCCTTTCTCTTTTTTTTTTTAAGATTTATTATTATTTTATTTTTCTTTTCTTTTCTTTTCTTTTCTTTTCTTTTCTTTTCTTTTCTTTTCTTTCAGGGAGAGAGAGAACAGAGGGAGAGACAGAGGAAGAAGGAGAGAAGCAGACTCCTGGCTGAGTGCAGAGCCCAACCCGATGCGGGGCTCAATTTCATGACCTAAAGTCATGACCTGAGCGAAAGCAAGAGTCAAGTTTAATCAACGAGCCACCCGGTGCCCCTGTATATATTTCTTTAAAAAAAACAAAAAACAAAAAAAAAACTCATTTATATCTATTTTAGAACTAAAGCACTGAAAAATATTTCACTCATATCCTCAAACACAAAACTTCTAGGGCTTTGGGTTTAAAGTGTCAGTAACATCAGAAAGTAAATAAAACAGTAAGTATATGAAGAAAAGACGAAGAAGAAGAAGAAGAAGAAGAAGAAGAAGAAGAAGAAGAAGAAAAAGCAACAGCTGCATCAGCCACTTACTTGATTAGCCAAAAATATAAGCAATGTCTTAAGTATCTCTTATTTTAATATAATATTTTGAAGTAAAGCCTAAAAATAACAGTACCCAGAATTTATTTGGCATTTTATCATTTCTCAAGTCTTTCAATATTTCTTTATTTTCCTTTATTATTATTATTATTACCTTAAAGATTTTATTTATTTATTTAGAGCAAGCAAGTGGGGAGAGGGGGAGAAGGAGAAAGAGAATCTCAAGCAGACTCCACACTGAGCATAGAGCACAGAGACTGACACAGGGCTTGATCCCACGCCCCTGAGATCATGACCTGAACTGAAATCAAGAGTTGGACTCTCAACCCACTGAGCCACCCAAGAGTGCCAATTTCTTATTTTCCAAAGATACCATCAAGAGAGGCAGAGATTAAGGCTATTAGTTCCATTTTATGGATGAAGACAATGAAGTTCTTAGAGACCAAGGCAAAGGAAGAAAGTAAACACATCCGTTCCGCATTTCAGCTCGAGGGACAGACATCTATAAATGGTCTCAATGGGAAGCCTGAACGGACCATAATTCAGAATAATAGGCATGTCACCCTGGCAGCAGTAATCACCTGTAGCATCTAGCTCCTTTCTGTACTTCCAGAACATGGAGCAGCAGCAAGCAGAGAAACTAGCACCTCAAACAGCCCCACCACTTCTCTGAGGTCTGAACTCCAGCTCCTTGGGGGCCCTCCTCCAAGCTTCTGGAATTAAGAAATTCAATTCCCTTTGTTGCTCCAGCCTCACGCATGGGACCTGCTTCCTGTAGATAGCTCTGTGCTACCTCAGTTTCCCCATTTTGATTTTTGAGTCTTCTCATACCGACTTACCCAGTGCCCTTTATGAGATTCTCTCTGTTGAAATACTGAGTGTGCATATGTTTTCCCAACTGGACCCTGGTTGATACAGACATATTATCCAAAAAAGAAGAAGTGCTCATTTGTACATTCGGTCAATCCAATAGCACAAGAGTTTACTTTCTTAAGTGTCACCTGATTTAAGAAGTTAAATATTCATTCACGTTAATCTGTTTTCTTGGAGATTTACCATGGGTGACCTTCAGGCAGACAGTGGCTGGCCACCTTCTATTTTTCCATGTTCCCCAAGTTCCACTGCTAACTTCTCCTGTCCTAGACATTTTAGAGAGAGAGGCCTACCCATCCCTGAAATGAAAACATCGCTACTCTACAGGTAGTTTACTTTCATGCATATTCTTTATTATCACCTCCAACCTTGCACATGTGATTGTATCCAGAGGTACAAGTCCAACAATTCCATTTTTCTGGAATAGTGAAAAGCATCCTGCTAATCCATTATAACTTTAAACATAAGGCATTTGAGGCCAAATTCAGAAACAAGGCCAAATATGGTTCAACTCCTCTAAGCTTCAGCTTGGTTTATATTTTGCAGTGTTCTAACATCCTTTTTCTAAAGATTTCAAGAGGCATGTGATATTTAGACAAAAACTGGTTCTAACAAAATAATATTCTGATGAGTTAAGTGTAAATGAATCAGAAACATAAGAACTATATTTCCCTTGAAACACACAGGGATTTAAAAGTTAATGGAAAAAGTGCTGGCAACTCACATCTAGAATTTTTATTGAAGCCAGGATGTTTGAATAAACATTAGACATTCAACTAACTCAAACTGAAACGGGGTTCACCAATCCTTAATTATAACAGTGCTCAAAATGATGAGGAAACATGTCACATTCAAGTTTCAGACAGAAAGCTTTACTTGGCAGACATATTTCTGGTTCAAGAAACCTCTACAGTCATATTATAGCAACCAATTGAGATATTAAAACAGACAGTGAAGTTTTAAACTCAGTCTGGCAAGCACCGTAAGAAAATAACTACCAATTGGAAATTTTTAAAAAGAGAAGGAGTATAATGACTAAGTTTTAGAAGGAAGTTAGAACAGGACATATAATTTAGAAAGACCATGTCTTCTTAAATGGACTAATAATGAGCTAATCACATAAGAATCTCAAGAGTGGTAGGTGTTCAGGCTCCTCCTCATTCTTGGGGTCACACTGTTGAGTTGCAAATTGAAAAGGCTTATAAGTAGGAAATGTACAGACTAGTGCTGGAATTTTAATGTCTCCGATGCCTAATGCCTGAATTAAACTAGTAGTGGGCCAACTGGAACTTCTGTGGCCAGGTGGTCAGCTTGGGACAGCATAATGTGAATTCCCAGTGGCTTGATAATCACCTCTGGGGTTGTCAGGAGTGCTGCTTGAAGTAAGTCAAAGCAAAATTATTGTACCATGCTTGCTAAATGCATCAGCCAACCTTAGCTTCCATCGGGATCACCCGAAAGCCTTGTTATACTATACGTTACTGGATGCCACCCAGAATTTCTGATTCAGGAGCTCTAGCTTGAAGCCCTTGAATCTGCATTTCTAACAATATCTCAGGTGAAGCTGATGCTGCTGGTTTGGGCCATCCTCAGAGACCACTAGATCACACATAATGGCTAAGGGCTGTCCTAAGTCACTACTAACCATAGAAGCCAGTTGGCAAGTGCAAAATCCTAGGAAAGGGCTCCAGAGTTTTCATTCCAATTCACCCCCTAATAGACCGGAGCTGTGAAAGGAATTTGCCAAAATAGAAATAGATGAGCAATTTCACTACAAAATCAGCATGAACGCTTTTTTCAATTAAATAGGGCACACCTGCAAAAGGGATTTAAAAAAAAAATAAACTGAGAGTAATCCCATTTGACCTTCTGTTGAGGGATAATTTTCAGAAATTTAGATTGGTCTGGTAGTCTGGGTTCCGAAATTGATCAATCTCTAAAATAACTGTGATTGCACCTGTGCCTGTGAGAGACAAATCAATGTGCAGTTTAGCCAGCCTGCATTGGTCCGCACCTTGCAACAACAGATTTTTTTCATCATCCCTCTTGCTCCTGGTGATTTCACAGAATCTCAAATGGATTGATCTCAGAAATCTAACTGAACACACACTTTCTGCAGGAATCATTTCTACAAGGTCTTGGGCAAGAGTTTCCAACCTTTCATTGAAGATCTTCAAGAACAGAAAACCAATTACCTCTCATGGCAAAATCCTCTTCCTTTTTTAGGGAACGAACATGGTAGATGCCCAACACCAGATTTGTGTATCAATATGAAATGTGTAACATTTACTCCCAGCAGGAGCACTGCGGTGACTCTGTTGGTTAAGCATCAAACTCTGTTTAAGCTCAGGTCATGATCTCAGGTTTTCTGGAATCAAGTCCCATGAAGGGCTCTGCACTCAGTGGGGAGTCTACTTGAGAATTCTCTCTCCTACCTCTGCCCTTCCCTCCTTGCGCACTCTCTCACACGTGCAAATAAATAAACCTTAAAAAATAGTTTACTCCTAGCAAAGGCCTTTTTCTTATCTCTAACATAAGATGGATATCCACGTCCTTCTGTTGGTTCTACTGTTAAAACATTTACTACTTTTGTATATGTCTAGGATGTTGTCCCTATCTCCATTTGGATTTTTTAAATTTAAACTGCAGTAAAATTGACTTTTATGGTGTACACATCTGTGAATTTTAACACAAGTACAGAATTCTGTGACCACCACAAGAGGACACATACTGGACAGTACCAAAAATACAAAAAACTCTCGCATGCCATCCCTTAGTTATCACAGCCTTTCCCCACCCCTAAACCCTGCAACCACTGATCTATTCTTCCTCATCAGAGTTTTTCTGGTCAAGAATATTATATATGGAATCAAACAGTATGTAACCCTTTGAGATTGACTTCTTTCACTCAGTATATGCTTTGAGATTCATGCAAGTTGTCTCATGTGTCAATAGTTTGTACTTCTCATGTACAAACTTCTCATGAGGAATTTTTTACTGTAGGGATTCACTAGTTTGATTATCCACTTACCTATTGAAGAATATTTGGACTATTTCTAGTTTGAGTGATTATGAACAGATCTATAAAACTCACACATGGTTTTTGTGTGCATGAATAGAAGTCTTCTTTTCTCCAAACTAAATACATACCAGGGGATAGATAGGTTATAGAGTAACTGTATATTTCATTTTCATATTAATACCAATAAGCTGTTTCCCAGAGTGGCTCCATCATTTTGCATTCCCATCAGCGGTGTTTGAGTCTTTCAGTTGCTCCACGTTCTCGCCAGCACTTGGTAGAGTTAGTATGTTTAACTTTAGTCTTTCTAATAGGTGTCTAGAGGTACCTCATCCTGGGTTTAATTTGCATTTCCTTAATAGCCAGGGATCTTAAACATTTTTGTGTGTGCATATTTGCCTTCTGCATATGCTCTTTGGTAAGTTGTCTAAGATTTTGCTCATTTTAAAATTTCTCATTATTGAGTTTTGAGAATTCTACATATCAATCGATATATTTCTGTGGTTTTTTTAAATTTAGACTACTGGTACAGTAGATTACATTGGTGAGTTTTAAAGACTGAAATCTCACTTGGTCATGGCATGTTAATTTTTAAATACTGCTGAGTTCGATTAGCTAATATCCTGTGAAGACTTTTTATCTATGTTCATAAAAGATACTTGTCTATAGGCTTTTTTTGGTAATGTTTTTGTTTGGTTTTAGTATTGAGATAATTCTGGTGTTACAAAAAAGTGTTGGGAGGAGTTCCTTCCTCTTTTCTCAAGGAGATTGAGCATAATTGTCATTATTTCTTCTTTAAATGTTTGGTAGAATTAGACAATGAAATCATTTGGACCTACAGATTTCCTTCTCAGAGGTTTTAAACTCTGAGTTCAATATTCTTGATAATATTAGATGATTCATAAGTCAGTCGGAGAAGGATAAGTCAGTCAGAGAAGGACAAACATTATATGTTCTCATTCATTTGGGGAATATAAATAATAGTGAAAGGGAAAATAAGGGAAGGTAGAAGAAATGTGTGGGAAATATCAGAAAGGGAGACAGAACGTAAAGACTGCTAACTCTGGGAAACGAACTAGGGGTGGTAGAAGGGGAGGAGGGCGGGGGGTGGGAGTGAATGGGTGACGGGCACTGGGTGTTATTCTGTATGTTAGTAATTTGAACACCAATAAAAAAAAAAAAGAAAAAAAATATTAGATGATTCAGGTTACCTACTTCATATTGGGTAATATTGGTAACTTGTAGTTTTTTGGTTGGTTTTTTTGTTTTTTTGTTTTGTTTTGTTTTGTTTTGTTTTGTTTTGTTTTGTTTTGAGAGAGAGAGAGTACATGCAAGAGTACAGGTGGGGAGGGGCAAAGGAAAAAGGAGAGAATTTTAAGCAAGCTTCACGCCCAGCACAAAGCTCAGTGTGGGGCACCATCTCACAACCCTGAGATCATGACCAGAACCGAAATCAAGAGGTGGATACACAACTGACTGAGCCACCCAGGTGCCCTGGTAATTTGTAGATTTTTTAAAAAATAATTTGTTAAGTTGTTGAATTTATGTGTCCTGAATTGTATGTACTATTCCTTTACTATTTTTTTAATGTCTGTGGTGACTATTTTTATCCCTGATATTCAGAATTTGTGTCTTTTATCTTTTTTCTTTGTCAGTCTTATTAAATAAGTATCAGTTTTATTGATCTTTAAAAAACAACTTTAATTGAATTTCTCTATTGTTTTTATTTTAAATTTCATTGATTTCCTCATTATTATTTCCTTATTCCTGCTTGTTTTAGGTTATTTTTTTCTAATTTCTAATGGCAGAAGCTCAGATATTTATTTAAGATCTTTCTTCTTTTGGGGAGGGCACCTGGGTGGCTCAGTTGGTTAAGCATCTGCCTTTGGCTCAGGTCATGATCTCAGGGTCCTCGGCATGGAGCCCTGTATGGGGCTTCCTGCTCAGTGGGGAGTCTGCTTCTCCCTTCTGCTCCTCCTCCCTGCTCTGCTCATGCTCTCTCTCTCTCTCTAGTAAATAAATAAAATATTTTTAAAAAAATCTTCTTTTTAACATAAGCACTCAATGCTACAAATTTTCACTTAAATACTGCTTTAGCTACAACCCTCAAATTCTGTTATATTTTTTTTACTTTTTCAGTTCAAAATATATTCCAAGTTTCCCTTGAGATTGCCTCTTTGACCCATGGATTATTAAGAAGTATGTTGCTTAATTTCCAAGTGTTTAGAGCTTTTTCTCTTATCTTCCTCTTATTAGTTTCTGGCATAACACATTATAGTCATAGGATGGCACATATTCTATTAAGACAAAATCATTTTGTATGATTTAAATTATTTTAAATGTGTTAAGGTTTGTTTTATGACCTAGGATATGATCTCTCTTGGGTAAGTTCAACATAATTTAAAAAAAAATTTATTATATTGTTTTTGATGGAGGGTTGTGTAAATGCCAGTTGGATTTCACTTGGTTAATGGTGTTCAGTTTTTCCACATCCTTGCTAATTTTATGTCTACTAGTTTTTTCAATTACTAAAAGAAGAATGTTGGGATCTCCAACCATAATTGTGGATTTTTTAATTACTTCTCCCATTTCTGTTAGTTTTTACTTCATGTACTTATTTTGTAGCTCTACAGTTAGGTGGACCCAGCATGTCAAAGTATTTGGTGGGGGATATTGCACAGGGTTTACAGTACCTGACCGGATTTCGATGGCAAGAGTAGCATTGCATAAGAAGGAAGAAGAAGGGAGAAAAGCAAAAGGTAATAGGAGAAAACTGGAGAACAGATTAAAATACCTGTACCTTACATACCTGTAAAAGTTAGTTGGTGGGCCATGGAGAATAACTGGAGACTTTTAAGCAGAAAATAACATAGTCGGATTGTTCTTCCATAAGTATAACTTAAAGAACATTGTGGATAATGTACATGATCCCTTGGTGTGAAATGTGAACTTAAATATAGAAATAGTTAAATTCTAACCAATAGACTTGAAAATCCAAAGACAGCAGAATTAGAAGAGATGCAATTTCTTCCTTTTGGTCAGAAAAGCATTCAGAAAGAAAGAGACCTGTATACACACAGCAGTCCTGATGCCTACTGAAGTTTTCTCAGGAGTAGAAAGAGGAGAGAGAATTATTTTATATATAGCAGTTTGGTGTATTCATTACAGATTTAGCATTAAAAGTTTAATATAAAGGCCAATATGCTGCCTGTCCCTGTGACTGGACTTATTAATAAATAATGCCCATTGTTTAATGAGAAAGATGATGGTCAAGGTAAAAATATAAAACATTTTAATGGGATGCCTTTACAAAAGGTCATTGCCCTTTCTAAATATTTTTGATGACTTCTTCCCAGGAAAGCTGTTTTTAAATGCACACACTTAAGCATACAATTAGTCCAGCAGCCTAAGAATATCTAAGTGTACTTTGATAGAAATCCAAAACCGTTTCCAAAAATGCTTAGCAAGAGGTATAATGATGGTCCAATACTTATGTGCTTTTAAAGATCTACAAATAAGAATAACAAATAAGTACTTCTCATTAAAAAGGGGGGCATATTAGGCAGTAACCTGACTGGACAACAGAAAACAGGTGCCACACCAAAGGAGCACTGAAAAGAACTTGAAAAATAATTATTTACAAAGATGTAGGCAAGGCTCTGGGAAATCGACAAGGAATGGTGAAGCATGTCAAGGCTAGCAACCATCCAGCACTCACTCTTTGACCTGAATGGTTAAGGAGAAGAGTTGCTTTCCAAAGGGTATCCAAGGGTAGCTGTAGTTGAAGAAGCAAATCCCCTTTGCACTCTACTCTCCAGCCCAGTATTAACTCATTCTCTTACCACTTAACCACTGTCATTGGCCCAGCCCAACAGAATGTGATTTGATCCATAAAGGTAAGCTTCCCAGGGTACAGAACAAGGTAAAAAAGGGTAGAGACTGGATTGGGAGCTGCAGTAGTCAGACAACTGAAAGTATTAATAGGTACATGAAATAAAAATGTTCTACTGTGCATATTATAATTGAAATAATTCCACCTCCATTCCCAATCTCTCTCTCTCTCTCACACACACACACACATACACTCACTTTCTGGTTCTACTCATTAAGCACTTATTTCTAGGTCTCACATGTGCAATTCCTTTCACAAAAATTCAAGCCCTTGATTCTCCTACTGTCATTGAAAGATTAATGTTGCATATTGGAATTCCAAGCCAGATTTCATCACATGGAGAAATTATGTTACCTTCTCTTTAGTATAAGAACTGTACTTGCCCTTTGTCCATCATCCTAATTGATTGGGCTTGGCGTTGGGACAGCAAATGGACAAGCGACAGGTCTAAAACTTTGAAGTTCTATAAGTGCATCCGATCATGCAACTCTGAAAGTAGCTAAATGTCTCAATGATTTAAAGTGCTTGAGGCTTTAAGTGGTTCATTCAGAAGGCACACCGAGATAATTCTGAGTCCTTATCTTTTTTTATCATCACTTGATCACAATCCCTCTAATGAGATGAAGAGCTTCTCCTTGGTGAAATAGGGACTCAAGCATGCTTAAAGCAATTGAATTATGTGTCTTTTGTACAGGTGTTTCACAGATTTGCTACTTTTTATATCCCTCAGGCTGGGGCTGGAGCAGAAACCCATTAGTCTTGTGCCCTACTGACATGCTGAGACCTCATACAGGGCTTGGCATAGATGATGCCCAATGGATTTTTTAAAATAAATTTACAAATGAACCAGACAGGCAACATTGCACTTGGAAGAACACTGCACTACGATCCAGAACTTGTTCTATGTCATGGCTCTAGCTTCTTGGCTGTGTTGTGTCTTCAGGCAGATCATTTAACTTTTTGGAGGCTCAGCCTCCGCAGTCATAAAACAAGGATAAAAACCCATCCTAAGTGGAGTTGTCAAAGCATCATGGAAAAATGACATGTTTGAAACTGCTTAGAAACTGCAAGGCATTCTAACATACACACTATTTTTACTACAAAAAATTGGTGACCAAACCCAAAACAACTATGGGGAATTCATACTCATGCAGATTTTAAGGTATTAACATAAAAGTTTTTTCTCTTCTAGAAAGAACACTGAGAGAAAACAACACAAAACAAAAACTTTTGGAGATGATCTATAACAAACATGTTTTTACATTTGAACTTCACTCCAAAACTTAATTCTTGTATCTATTAAAATTAATTGTGTACATGTCTTTGACTCAGCAACTCCAGTTCTGGAACTCCATACTGTGTAGAAATAAATATGTATAGGACAGGAATGTTTATAATGACAAAAACAACTGGAAGCAACTTGAATGTCTATTGGCAAACTCTCTATCTCTCTCTAGATATATAGATGATAAAGATATAGATATGGATAAAGATATAGATATAAATTATTGTGTATCTGTACTATAAAACTATACTGTCCAGTCAGCAGTCACTAGCCACATGGGCTACAGAGCACTTGAAATATGGTGAATCCAAGTCCAGGTATGCTGTGAGTACAAAGTGTACACTGCACATCAATGACTTAACATGAAAAATAAGCATGTAAAATGTCTCATTTATAACTTTTTATATTGATTAAATGCTAAAATGATCTCTCAGATGTGAGTTAATTAACATAATTACTAAATTTTTTTCTATTTCTTTTTATGTTTTTTAAATGTGGCTGATAGAAAATTTATTAGATTTGTGACTTGCGTTGTATTTTTTTAAAGATTTTATTTTACAAAAAAAAAAAAAAAAAAAAAAGATTTTATTTTACTTTTTTATTCATGAGAGACACAGAGAAAGAGAGAGAGGCAGAGACGCAGGCAGAGGGAGAAGCAGGCTCCGTGCAGGGAGCCCGACATGGGACTTGATCCCAGGACTCCAGAATCAAGCCCTGGGCCAAAGGCAGGCACTTAACCGCTGAGCCACCCAGGGATCCCCCTTGCATTGTATTTTTGTTAGCATGCTATAGACTAGGAATTGACAAACTCTGTAAAGTTTCTGTTGCAACAGCTAAGCTGAGAATATACAAACAAATGAACATGACTATGTCCCTGTAAGACTTTCTTTATGGACACTAAAATTTAAATTTTCATAAAACTCTCATGTATCAGGAAATACTTTTCTATTTTACTTTCCCCCCAACTATTTAAAAATATAAAAATAACTCTCAGCTCAAGGAGCATGTAAAAACAAGTAGCAGCACATATTAGCCCATAAGCCATACCTTACTTTAGACTAAAAAACAGTATTGCAAAGAATGGAGTAGGTCTATATGTATTAGACGTGCTTTCTCTAAACTAAAACAGCCTATTGCAGAACAACATGTAGACTAAGATTTCATGTCTATAAAAAAGTTTATCATGCTTCTATGTTTATCTAATGTTCTGTGACCAGATCACTATGGAAGGATACACACCAAACTGTTCAAACTATTACCACCGCACATAAGATTGGAGGCAAAGAAGCAGACATCTGCCTAGGATAAGTGTTCCTAATGACTATAATCACGTATGACTGTTAATTAAATTTCTGATAAAATAAAATGTACCTCACCTCACATGTAGTACATGTGGTTTACAATTTCAGAAAACCACAAAATTTCCATCATATATATAAAGGGCTTCATCACTGAAATGTTCATATATATGCTTATTTCCTCTGAACATGTTTTCTGTGTATCATAACTACAAAAAGTGGAGAGAATAATTTAGACCAGAACAAAAAACAATGGTATAAAATATTAAGTGCAAGATATTATCACCCTACTTTGCATTGCCTTTCCATTTGTACATCTAGCTTGTCTCAAATTCTACCCTTTAAATGAGTAGTGTGTCCTATGACTAGTTATAAATACTGAAACATCATCTGGGTTCTTGCAAAAGAATGTTCTCATAAGCTCTTATTTGTTCAGGACATAATTAATAGTGTTGATGTAGCAGACACCTTCATTTTCAGTTTGTACTAGTTATCCATTGCTGCATAGTAAATTACTCCCCAAATTCTTAGAGGCCTAAAGCAAAAATATACTCTCTCACAGTTTCTGTGCATTAAGAATTCAGGAGCAGTTTAGCTGTTTGTTCTGACTCACAGTCTCTCCAAAGGCTGCAGACGATCTATGAGCCAGAGCTGCAATCATCTGAAGGCTTGACTGGGGCCAGAGGATTTATTTCCATGATGGTTCACACAGATGACGATTGGCAGGTTTCATGTCCTTGATACATGAACCCCTCCATAGATCTGTGTAATGATCTTGTGGCATGGCAGCTAGAAGACGGGAGCTTCATTGCCTCTTATGGCCCAGCCTTTGAAGTCACGCATCCACAATGTTCTATTAGTTTACAGTTCAGCTCTCATCAATGTGGGAAGGCTGTGGATACCAGGAAGCTTGCTGGTATCGTATCCACTGGTATCATGGGACACCATCTTGGAAGCAGCCAGTATTCAAAAATATTTAGAGATAGCCAGAGGCATGGCCTAAATCTAGCTACTAGCCATGTTTTACAAATGGAAATGTGATTATATTATTCTAATTTTGTTTGTAGCTGTATTGCAGGGAAAAAAATCTTTATGTTATATTGAAAGCATACTTAACTATAACTTGTCAAATACATGACAACCAACAAATCAGTGCTGTTAAAACACTTAGAGAATTCAGGGTATTTTATACAAGCAAATTATCTAACTGCATAATTCACATGCAGAAGTGAGAAAATACAAGTAGTAAGGCATTAAATGGAAAAAAAATTATATTGTAAAAATTACCTGCTTTAGCTTATTATTTTCCTGACACAGTGGCATAGCATAAAAAGTACAAGAATTCATCTGGTAAAGAATTAGGTTCCTAATCAGTGTATAGAATGCATTTCTGGAAAAGAAATACATATGCATAGAAAAAAGACTGGAAGACTATACACTGACAGTAACAGTGGTTATGTCTGGGTGTTTGCATGGGACGTTATTGTTTTCCTTCTTGCTTATGTGTTTTTATCCATGATGTTCACAGAGAAAATGAATTAATTACTTTTATAATAAGCAAAGACTCGTGTAAAAATGCTCATAGCCTTTTTTTCTGGCATACATTAAGTCATTTCTCTTCCCTAAATTGCCTTTTGAATAATTTTATTTGATATCCATAAATCACTCTTACAAACCAAGAAAGGATAAGTTACCTATTCTAATATTTATCCCTGAGGCCACTAGAAGCTAATTGTGAACCTGTGAAATAAGAAGCAAGTTTCATGTGCATTACTTTACTGTTATGCTCAATAAGGTCAAAGGTAAAGGTTTTGTCTCTTTCTGGTCCATAAAATATGGATTGCCATTTTCGAAGTACATCAACACTGGTAATAGCTATTCCCATTAGTCAGTCATATAATCTTATGAAATATTGACATGATAAAACAATGCAACTGAGAAAAAACCAATAGAGCACACGTTTTATTGACAAATAAATGCACAGGCTTAAATTGTCTCTCACCACCTTTATACCTGATTGACATGTTATCAGAAAAATAAAGATTTAAACTGGCCAAGATCAATGATTTCAAAATGATTCTTTAGTGCTTCATCAGATAAAAATACAAATTCAATCCAATCATAATTCACATTTGGGTTCATGCCACTTTGACAGTTACATTTTATGGCAAAATGTACTTTAATTTCATATTCAAACCTTTTCCCAGCTTTTCTTAGAGAATTCACTTTTTAATTTATGATACTTCCTTGCTCAATTCAAGCTTCATTCACTTTTGGATACTTTGGAAAGATAAATAACTGACAAATTCTGCCATTCATGAGTAATGTACTGCCGGTAACTTAAGAAAATAAAATAGGTGGCCAAAGAGATATATTTGTGTTACAAATAAATATGTATCATATGTATAAGTAATAACAATAAATTAGAAATATGTCATCAAAATGCTTTCCTATTTTACTGAGCTTAAATTTTATACTGTAATATATTGTTAGGTCATATACATTTTAAGAATGAAGTACCTCAGTTGTAGCTTATGCTGACTACAACTATGTTTGAATGTAAAGTGTGCAAGCTAAGCCACATATCTACATCTTATTAGAGACTGCTACTTTCCATCTACATCTTTTGAGAATTTTTTTTCTTTTGCTAAAATATGTCATCACAACACTAATCAACACAAAACTTGAAAGTGAGGATATTTCCATGTAGTGCTTAAAACTTTTCTCCAATTTATAAGCCATAGCACAAGAAGTACTCTTCATAAGAAGAATAACCATAACATTTATTGAGTACTGTCTACATGCTAGGAACACTTCCATGTAGACTCTTCCACATGTGTTATTATTTCATTTAATCTTGTAACCTCCTGTCAAGGTGGAAAATATTACTTCCACTTCACAGATGAGGCAATTCACATCAGTCTGAACCCAAAGCCTGAATTCTTAACTGCTATACCACAAAAAGTTAATTGATGTGTGTATATCTGTGCCCTATATACTTGCTTTTCTCATTCACAGGTGAGATCATTAACATCACTCACCTGGTGACAAGGACTCATACCAAAATCAGAGACTAGAAGCTTCAAGTAGCCATTACAGGACCTGCCTTGCTTTAAAGAAATTTCAAACATTGCACATCATCTTTTTTCTCTAGATCTGATCATAAGCAGAACGTTTCAAGCATGGTCAAAAATTGCAAATTCTACTACCTTGAGCTAACCAAACCCTGTTCTGTTCTTCCTTTTAGTGATTGGGATGAAATAAACAACAGAAGGGAATAGTGAACATGAAGGTGACTTCCTTGTATCCATGCTGCCCCAGATGAAGGACTAAGCCAATCATGGTCATTCCATCCCCCACCCCTGCCATTGCCACTCAGTAAGAGTTTTCAACTGGTAATGAGATGTACAGAGACATCTCATTGGGGGCAGAGGGCTGCTTCTAGGCAAAGATCTTTCCCCTAAGAGAGAACCAGAGGGAGAAATAAACTCTTTCTTTCTTCTAGATACTACTGCGACTGGATAGAAAAGACTTCCAAAACATTTTGTCACCAGAGCCTTAAGAATGGCTCCATGAAGAAATGAAGAGGTTGAGCACTTTGATGACAAAGAGCTCACTAAACCATTGAGAATACCAGACTTAGAGCTTATCTAACCTCTAGATTTCCTGTTAAGTGAGATAATATATCTTCCATATTTTTAAAATGAGTTTGAGTCAAATTTCTGTTACTTACACCCATTAGCACCATACTTTATACCAGTGGGAACAAACAATGGTCATACACTTGGGCACTGAAGATCCTTCTTAAGTGACTAGTGTGCCAATCACTACATCTACATCCCAAAATGTAGTGACATAAAACAACAAGTTATTGTGCTCACCAATTCTGTGGGTCAGGAATCTGTTGGACAGGGCACAGAGGGAAGAGCATTTCTGTGCTCCATTGTGTCTGAGGCCTCTGAGAGAGGCTTTAGATTCCTTGGAGTCCTCTGAGTCCTTGAACACTACAGCTTGAGTCATCTAAAGGCTCATTCAGTCAAACATCTTATGGTTTTGCTGGCTATTGGCTGTGAAGTTAGTTGAAGCTGCTGTCCGGAACATCTACACCTGCCATCACCATTGGCCTTAGCTTCCTCAAACCATAGTGACAGAGTTCCATGGGTGAGCATCTCAAAAGAGAGTGAGGACCAGGGAGAATCCATATCACCTTTGGTAAGCTTACTTCCAGAGTTACCCAGTATCACTTCCACTGCATTCTACTGCTTACAGCATTTCCCAAGTTCCACCCAGTTTCAAGAAGGAGGAAAAAGGAAATGCCATCATCACATTGGAAGAATAATACGTGGGATGGGATTGGAAAGGCAATCTGCCACGGTTTGCCTTTTGGCCATGATAATTCACATTCCTAGCATGTGCAAAATATACACGTTCCTCTCCTGAAACCCTCAAATCTTATTACAAAATCAGGTCACAGTCAAGGATCTTATCACATGAATCAGGTTCAGCTACAGATGAGGCTACTTAAATGCACTTCCTTAAATATAGCCCCTTACATTCCTCTCCATCTTAAGACCTGTGAATCAGAGGCAAGTAATCTACCTTTGAGGCATCCAATAGTTGGACGGATACAAAATAATTGCTAAAGTTGGTCTCTATTCATAAAAGTGGGGCAGGGAGACATGTTTAAGACCCTTAAAAGCCCTGTTGTTTGTCTGAAGCACCACCTTAAACCTTTCTTCGTTCTTAATAGTTTTACAGCCACACTCTTGCATTTATCTTTATAAAAATGTTTTCTTGACATTATCCTGGATTTGATCTCCAACTGGAAAACATTTCCTAATTTGAGAATCTTAGAGAGTCTGGAATGAGAAACAGTTTTACTTTAAACTTGGCAAAGCCTGGCTCCTTTATGTTTGCTATAAATTTTACTCAAAATCTGAACAAGTTCATGAGGCACCTTTCCTATTTTCCACATTCCTATAGGTAACTGTGTTGATAAACTTTCTACCCCCCTACTCCACTAACAAAAGGCCTTGGATTTCAGCTTCCAGTATCATTTTCCTCATGTTCTTTTAAGACCTCACCAATAGCCTCTTTGAGGGCATGACTTCTGCTACCCATGTACTCCTCTCAAGACTCTCCAAGAGACCTGCCAGGTCTCCACTAAGATTATCTTCATGGTCCTTCCAGTTCCATCTACCTCTTAATCCCAAAGCCACTTCCACACGCTTGAGATTTTAGTTATGGTACCTCCTCACTTTGGTACAAAATATATTCCTGTTATTACGGTTACTTACCAAATTACCCCAAAACTTACTGGCATAGAACAATCAGTCATTGTGCTCACAGAATTATGATAGGACAGAACAGAGATGACTTGTTTCTGCTCCATGATTTTTTAGACATCGGAAGGAAAACTCAAAGTCTGGAAAATCAAGTCACCTGAAGGCTCCTAGGTCTTACCACTTGAGTAAGAGTTCCTCTTGGGCTGTTAGCTTGGACACCAACACATCACTCTCCTGTGCACCTTGACCATCCTCAAAACATGTCTCTTGGGTTCCAAAGCAAGAGTCTTGAGAAATAGTAAAGTTTGGCAGAAGTCACATCACCGTTTATGAACTGGCTCTGGAAATGACTCAATGTCATCTCTGCCATACTTTATTGGTTAAATTACAAAAGCCCACCCAGTTTAAAGGTGAGAGAAAAAGACCTCACCTATTGATGGAACAGTATGTGCATTATATTGTAAAAATAGTAGGTGTGATAGAATATACAGATATGGCTATGATGGAAAATACGATCTGCTACAGCAAGCTTGGAGATCTGTTTGATTAGAGATAATTTTACATCTACAGACTGTAGTTTATAAGTAGTCCCTAAATCACTGAATCACTGGCTGGATAAAAGACCTGAGTCTGACCACTGTCTGGTCATCCAGAACAAGATTCTATCCCTTTGTATACCTCAGTATTAGTTATTTATAAAGGAAATTATGATTACTTATAAAAGAGATTTCTTAAATAAATGATCTCTAAATTCTTTCCATGTCAAGTATTCTATAACTCATCTATTTTAAAAGATGCACAAATATTTTCCACCAGCTGATATCTGTGTCATCTTTATTACATAGCTTTGCTTAAACATCAGTATTCTCATCTATGAAATGAGTATAACAGTGTTTACCCCTTAAGGTCATTATAAGAATGAAAAGATATATGTAGAAACACTTAAAACAAAGACTGAAATGAGTTAAGTACTCAGTATTGCTTATTTTTTTAATTTTCAGTCACATTTTGAGAACCATGCTCGACCACTTGGGAAGCATGTAATCCCCCCAAAAAAGGCTACTTTTGTATTAACAAGATATGTATAACCTCAGCCTCAAATAAGTGTGAATAGAAATTATTCTTTTCTGCTATTTTTAATAAGAAATATTTATTGGTACCAGGCCTGGTTTTAAAGATTTACATGCATTTGATGCTTACATAAACCTTATAAGGTAGTTTTTAGAATTGAAAATTACTTCCTTTACCTACCCTGTGAAATGTTACTTTTTAGACTGTTATAAATTCTCTATATTTTTAATAATTTTCACTTTCCTGAACTACCAGATATACCAGGCAAAATGTTTAAGAGATACTGAGGGTTATTAATAGACATCATTAGTAATAAACCATAATGCTAATTTCATGCCCCAAATGCCTCTTATCTTGCTCCGATTGAAAAGCATTCCTTCCACTGGCCCTCTTGGCCTCATGTCACCCCCACAGCATAGCCAAGAGTTGGTTCCCCTTCTAAAAGAAGTGGATAATCTAAGGAGCAATATGAAAGCTAATGAGGGTCTCTACAATAAAACTTTCCTAAAAAGAGAGGTATGCCGAAAAGTCTCCTAATCATATGATATCCTTGTTCCAATCCTTATCTTTTGAATAACCAAGTTATTCCTTAAATTATATGATGGTTTTAAAAATTAAACAGTTTTCTTACCCCGGGACTTTTCAGAGCTAATATTTGAGAAACCCCAAGGAGGGTCTGTGAAGCATTTCCCATACAGATTTAATGTTGACACACTTTTTTCTTTGCTGTTGGACTAGCGTTCCCTGGAATACAATTCGGGGACTGCCGAGATGAACTTATCAGTAATTTGCATAATGGTGTCAGCTAATCAGATGGAGAAATGGTAGTCTTGACTTAGAAAGAGAGAAGAATGAAGACACGTCCAGGGTAGACCATCCCGGAGGAGTGGCACAATGAAGCACTCGAGACTTCAGCATCAGCAGGAGGACAAGAAAGCCCACAAACCAGAAACAGGAAGAGGGAAACTCCCCCACATAAGTTCATCTCACTTCACATCATTTTCTTCAAGCCTCCAAACTTCTGCAGGCCATTTGATTCATTCAAGATCTGAACACTAAGGCACCCGATCCAGGGACTTCCTGCAGGCCGGTCCTGACTAATCTTTGTACTCCAGAGTATGAATGATCATTGATGAAATGTGGGGCAGAAACTAATTGAGGAATGGCAAATAGGTTTCACCCCAGCTTGTCAATGCTGATCAATCATAGTACCTTTCATCCCTTTTTGTTAATAATAATTTTTTCTTAAATTTGTGAAACCTTGCATCTTCTTTGTGATATGAAGGGAAATGAAACCACTGTAAACCATTTAGGTTTATAATAATAGTGACCATAAAGCTTTGTCTACACACATTGTATTATTCCTTTTGGAATAAAAATTACATTTTATTTGTGAAGTTTTGAATTAGATACCACCTCTTACTGACATAGAAGTCCATACTTTTCAAGGGAATAGCCTTTGTCACTATTTAAAGCACTTATTCACATAAGTATACCATGTGTTATCCATCTTTGACATCTCAAAATGTTCCACTTAATTTTACTTGATTAAAACTGTAATTTTTTTAGCCTTCCTCAACTTTCCACAATTGATCTTGTCATATAAGGCAGTGAGTCCAAATAACAGAGAGAAAAAGAGAAATTTTTCAAGTGTTTTTAAATTCAAAAAATTATATGAAACTTCCTTTTGATAGATCATTTTTATAGTAAAATGCACTTAATGATATGTCTACTATACTTGCTTTTAGGCAAATTTTGTAGAGAATTGGGCCCTCAAATTTGTCAGGTATAGTGTTTTAACAGTCTAATCATGAAGGATGCTTACATGCCAGATAAAAATGTTCTTCACTCACATTAGAAGACTTGGACATTTTTGTGTATGTGATATTCTCCAGCACCTACTGGATGAGCTTTTTAAAAATACATGTGCTTCCCGAAATGTTGAAAATCTGTGATTAGTCACACCACTAACTTCTAGATTTACTCATTAGTTTATTCAGCACATATTTCTAGAATACCTGCTCCGAGCCAAAAACTTGGACAGAGAATTGAAGAAAAATACATTCATTGATTGCATTCATTCATTCATTCATTCATTCAACAAATCTTTATGAGCTAGGCTTTATGCTAGGGATATAATGATGAATAAGACAAGATACTGTCTGGGGAGACAGGCAATCAAATAATCACAACCATGAATCCAAAAGATGAGAGAAAGTTTAAGAAACCAAAGCCAAGAGTTTGTGACTTGACCAGGGCATTCAATTGGGGGTAAATCAGTTTCTAGGGCATGGGGCACCCCGTCCACCCATCGTGTTCAGAGGTAATAATAGATAATGGCTCCCACTTCCTGCCCTCTCATTGAGTGCCAGGTCGTCTTCATAGATGATGATTCCATTTCATTCTGATAGTGTTCCAAAATTATTTGGAAAGAGAACCTTCAGACGCCTTCCAAAACCTCCTGGTTTTAATCTTTTGGCTCTTCCCTTTTTCTTTCCACCCCTGCCCAGCACACATGCAGATCTCTGAGAACAAATCTATTCTTCTCCCACAAGCTTGGAGATAGGTGGTGCCTTGGAGGTTTTCAGCCCCCTGGCTCAGGTCCCTACCCAGGTAACATGTAAAGCAATAATATACTCCACAATTATCACCAGAACTCTGGTTTCCAAACCTGGCTAAATACCAGAACCACCTACTAAGGGTGCCTTAAAAACAAAAATTTCCCAGAAAAGCATGATCTAGGATAGCATTCCCAAACTCCAGTCTCCAGTCCAGGATCATCAGGATCATCTAAGAACTTGTGAGAAATGCAGAATCTTGAGCCCCATCCCAGACCTGCTGAATCACAAAGTCTGGGGGTACAAAGATACCCAGTGATCTATGTACTAACAAGCCCTCTGGGTGAGTCTAAGGCACTAACCTTTGATCTTGAACTTATGGGGTGGGTGCCTGGAATTATTTTTAAGTACTTAGGTAATTTGGAAGATTAAGAAGATTGGAAACCAAAAGGAACATCACTCATTACAGCTCAAAACAACATTTGGAATGCCACAGGGAGGTAAGGTAAATACTGGAGAAAACCAAAACACTGGGGGGAAAAAATCCCTTGGGAATTAATAAAGGTAAAGGTAAAGAAATTTGGTAGAGGATTCACAAACTAAAGAGGGCTGTTATTAATTGCAGAACATTCAAAATTACACTAAAATATTTTTTAAACATTTATTTTGCAAAATAATTCCATTTTGAGACCTAGAGACTTAATCTTCTTAAGTTATTAATTCTGACGTCATGATTTTTAAAGGAAAATAATTTAAAGAATATGTGCCTGAAAGAGGTAAAATAGCCCTTTTCCTAGAGTTCTTGACCTTGAATAAAATGTGTGGTATTTTTTCTTTCCTTTTTTTTTTTTTAAAGATTTTATTGACGTATTCATGAGAGACAGAGAGAGAGAGAGAGAGGCAGAGACATAGGGAGAGGGAGAAGCAGGCTCTATGCAGGGAGCCGGATGTGGGACTCAATCTGGACACGTCCCGAGTCAAAGGCAGAGGCTCAACGGCTGAGCCACCCAAGCATCCTAGTATTTTTTTCCTGTTAGTTTTTCTACTTATATTTAATGTCACTTTAAATTATTATTATGGGGGCAGGTAGGTGGCACAGTTGGTTAAATGTCCAACTCTTGATTTGGGCTGTGAAATCAAGATGGCCCAGTGTGGAGCCTCCTTAGATTCTTCACTCTCCCCTACCCTATGTCCTTTAAGTTCTTTAACGATTGAAAATTAATAAGAAAGAAAAAAAGAAAATTAATAAGAAAGAGTAAGATCTAGGAAGAATATCACTCTCTTGATTGTAGGCTGCATATAGTACAGGTAAAAAAATAAAATCCTTGATAGGTAAGACTTTTCACTTCTTAGTGAATGCAAAGTAAAGGACCCACAGAGGCACCATAATAGGATATACTTTTGGAATGCAAGAGGTAATTATTAAATCCCAGATCTGCAGAGATCTTGGTCAATGACATGGTCACTTTGAGTCTTTCATGAGATTCATTCCATGTGTCTTGACTGTGCCAAGTACTTTACATGCATAATTGTCCTTTAAAAAAAAAACAAAACATTGTGAGTGTGGGACCACTAGAATCCCCACTCAGATGAGAGAACAAGCTTAGATAGGTTAAGGCACATGGCTGACTCAGTTGACCCCAAGCAACCTGTCTCCAGTCCTCTCCCTGTCACTCTCCTGCCTCCCTCTTGTCTACCATGGTACTACCAGAAACAACATGGTACCAGGAGCACTCAGGCAATGTGGGACTCTTTTGTTTGTTCGCTGTGCACACAGATTGTGCCTGGACTGGCTTAAGGCTTTCAGAGCCCCTTAGAACTCTGACATATATCAAATTTTGAAAAACTGACATGTATCAAATTTTAAAACTATGCTCAACTGTAAAGTAAGCCTACAAATGTTGAACAAAGTTATTTTTCTCACAGTGACTACACAGATGCTTTGTTAAAAGATCAAATGTAAAAATTCTTTAAAATAAATGTTTATTGCTCTGGCTTCACTTGGCATACTAAAAACACATATGGCACAACCCAGGGCTGGCCTATTTCAACCTGATTCACTGAAGATGGGGGTGGGATGAGGAGGAGAGGCAGTAGTTCTTTCTAGACATGTTCCCTACTCAGGGTTAGGGGAAGTACGGCTGGGAGGAGCAGAAAAGAAGCTGCCTTCCACCTGACCTCTGCATACGCTCATCACTAGAAAGCTGCAAGAGAGGGTCTGTGTAAGAGGCTACTCTCCTGGGGGTTGAATATGCTGGTGCCAATCCAGGTTTAGCCACCTTAGTCAAAAAAGATCTTGGCACCCCCCCCCATCCCCAGAACATTTATTTAAGCATGGAAGCATGGGTAACTGCAGTTCTCATGCGTGTGCAGGAACCCCTGTTGGCAGAAGCCCAAGCCAAGGCTCCAGAGCTGTGTATATAAAGCAGGCGGCTACTGTCATTAAGATATGCCAAGAAGAAGAAATCAGGCTTTTGCAATAAACCACATAAAACAAGCTGTGCTCGGCTCTTGGGCTTAGTTGTCTCTGGAAAATGGAAAATTCTTCATCCCAGACCAGTTCTCACTGATTTGGAGACTCTCAGCACTTTGCCTGACCAACCCGCCTTCTAGAACACGAGTTCTTAAATGCCACGGATCCCTGGGCTCCATCATGAACTCCTCACCTTGTTCTGAAGCTTCCATATGAGACTTCTTTTGTGACAAGTGTGGGGAAAATGTAGCAAGAGTTAAAAGTGAATCTCTTACCTCTTTGAACTGTTTTCTTCGTACTTCGTGTACACAGATACACTTTTGATGTGTTAACTAGAAAATCTGACTAGAAAAGAACAAAGCAGCTGTCACTGGAAGGAAGACACTGACAAAAAAACCACACAGTCCTTTATTGAAGAACTGTCAAGCCCATCCTACAGTGCTGGGGTTGTCTGTGGTATTTATCAGAGACCTAGATCTGATGCAGGAAATTAAAAATAATAATAATAATAAATCTGTCCACTGGACATTTATGAAAGGGATCTAAAATTATATTACATTTAAAATAACAAAAATGGGTATTTTAACAATTCAGATACAATGTTGTTTTTACTAGTTATATATATATATATATTTGTATATGCATGTGCATGCTTTCCTAATAGCAAAAATATCCATGTATATAAAGACAAGAAAGGGATACAATGTAGATAAAACACCTATGTAAAGATTAAAAGCATATACATTTTTTCTCACTGTGACAGGAATCTTTTAATGCATTTAAATATTTTTTCCTCAATGTAACTTTCATTTTACTGTTACATATGAAATTGAATCCTTTAAATATTTCTGAAATTAGCTTAAACAAGATCCTTCCAGGCAAATGGATCTCTTTATTTCGTGTTTCTCTACTGACTCGCAAGATTTTCCTGAACATGATTCCCGGCTTTAACGTAATATTCATGCTGTGCTATTTGTTACATATTTGTTTTAAAATTATGTGTTCTAAAAAAAATATGTGTTCTATGTGATATTTGGGCTTATTTCTAACTATTGGACTGCACAGAATTTAATAACCTTTTTCTAAGCAAATAACGCTGTATGTAAAGTGGGGGGGGGTGTTTGTTTGTTTGTTTGTTTACATAATCCCAATAGCATGAACATGAGGAGAAAAGAAATCTGTTTAAGATTGCACAGGAAAAAAATGCTAAACATAACTGGAAATAGTCCGCAGAGTCAGGTGAATGTATTTCCTTGTATTTTTAGGTCATGGTGCTGTTAAGATAGGCTTCGAGGCTTCAAATCTTAGCTGTATCACTTAAGAGCTATCCTGCCATACACAGGTTAGTTAACTTTCCTAAGCCTCAGTTTCTTCATCTGTAAAAGAGGAAAGTATCCACCTCACAAGGGTTGTTTAGACGGGAAAAAAAGAGGGATCCATAGCTAAGTGCTGTATTGAGCAATTCATTCAATTCATTCTACACTGAACCATGTAAAACTGATTGCAGAACAGAACACAGAGCTTCTCAGAGCCTTTCATATACACTGATGAATTTTTAAATCACAAATATAACTCAATATTTGGAATTCCACAGAATCATCTGACCTGGAAGGAACCCTTTTATGATGAGTATTTCTGGAGATCAGTGTTTCTCAGAAGAGAGTCTGAAAGGGCGATGGGGAGGACTTCAAGGAGCATCTTAAGGCAATAGAAATCTTTCTACAGGACTTCTGGGGCTTATATGCATAAAGACTGTTTCAAGACCTGGAGAACTATCTGCAAACTATCGAAATAACTCTTGCTTTAGTTGCAAAGTGCCTCTTGTGGCCTGAGTTGACAAGTGCAGTTTCCGGAGTGCATTGAGAAGAAACTCTCCACAAGACAAACTATTAACTAAACAAATTGCCAGGGATTTTTTTTTTAATTAAGAATTTGAAATTCCCTTCTAAGTGACTTATATGTATTTTTGTATTTAAACATCTATCATATGGCAGCATGGACCAAGCAAGTGCTTAAATTTAGATAAGACAACTACTGGGTGGGAGTCTGATGGACAGTGGGGTGAGTTTTTACAGGTTTTCCATCCGAAATGAACCAAAAGGAAGATTCGCAGGCAGGGGGTGTATACCGTGAGTCCATGATCTCTCATTTATTTTCAAAATACTACATGGAACAAGGGCTTTATCAGTCTCTCTAACTTAACTTTTCAATCAATTGAAGGCAGGACAAATTGATGATTAATTTCTCTCCCTTTTGAAAATTCTGTCCTCTGAAAATTCCAACATTTTAAAAGGATCTGATAAATAATACCAAGTTCATTGGCATTTCAAACAGACAAGACACTTATCTATTTTAAACCATTATGAATGTCATATTTCCATTCAAACTTGGGAAGATCACATTTTCAGCTACCAACCAACTATGGAAAAATCTTTCAGGCAACAATAACCTCTTAATTGAAGATTTCTCTTAAAATTATTTTTATAGAATAATGTGGGTGTTATCCTCCTGAAAAACAAAATTACTTTTAATGAAGCAGTTCAAAATCAGGGCAGGGAAAGAGCAAAGAGTTTCCTTGAGGTTCTGGTGACAGTTTACATAAAAAGATGTTTTATTTTCTCTTTGCAGGGTGTACACCATCATTTTGTCTTATTATTCCTGACATTCAGTTCATCATATTAGCATCTTTGTGGGAAACAAGAAAGCAATTAAGGTTTTTGCTCTTTATTCTTCAGGAGACAGAGATTTTGCTTTCCCTCAAAACTCTTAATGATGAGGCAGCCCTGGTCAAACACCAAATGCACAGATTTTAAAATGCAATAAAGATAGAGCTTTAATAATTTTCAATTACAGTTATTCTGCAATAATGTTAGCGAATCTCATCTAAAAAGTAAATTATTCATTGAATAGGAAATGGGAAAGCTTTGGGATTGTGTGACTCTCCCATTTAAAGTTTCACTAAGATTCTCCTTGATAAGGTTCTTTTAAAAGATTACATATTTTATACTTTGTTTCTATCCCTTTTCTTCATTCAGGATGCTGTTTCTACTTTTTAATATACTTTTCTAACAAAACACGGTAGTTATAGAGTGGCCATTCAGAGGGATCTATTCAGAATAAGTATTCATTCACTTGCTGCCAGAAATACTGATAATATGATATTTTTTATTTCGTTTTAAGAATACATTTTTCATTTTAAGCAAATGAAACTTATAACCAAATTAAAAAAAAAAAAAAACCTGTCATTGGTTTTCATTAGAAAATTGGCAGGAAAAAATCCTGCATGTTGTCTTTGCGTTAGCAAAGCTTGCTTTTCATGTAAATAAATAGGTCATTTATTGGAAAGTGCAGAGAATACAGCAAAACTATAGAATCCCAGAAAATATTTTAAATCAAAATAAAGTATGACACAATAAAAAAAAAAAAGGTAATGCAATTTCCTTTAAAAAAGAAAAGTGTCGCCCTGCTCACAGAACTTGAAACCAAGTCATTCACTTAAGCCATTTTCTCTATTTCTTGTATAGTAATTTCCAGTATTTGTGCTCAGATAAATGTCAGCGTTTTTATCATCGGTCTCCTCACTCTCCTTTCTCTTGCCACAGATTTGGTTACTTTTGTTAATTTTTCTACCTTCAGACTGAAGATGTCACAACTTTAACTTCATGATGAGGTGTGGGCAAAACTCTTGCAGTGAAATTCATGACTGGAAGACTTTGCATTCAGAATTCTAGAACATATTCCAAACTTCCAAGGGACTTATGAGCAGCATTCTTGAGCTCGATAATACATGAATCTGAACTTTTCATTCACTGAATATCACCAGTTTATCTCACAAACCCGAGCCAGTGTGCTTGAGATGACAACGCTGTGAGAAATTTGAAGGAACTTGTCAGATGCTGGTGGTTTCAGCTAAATATTATTTTAAGTTGGTGGGTCTTTTTGTTTGTTTCAAATCTTGTTTAAGGAAAGCATTTGTTTATCCACTTCAATGGGAAACTCCATTATGGTGAGATTAAGTGAATTATTTCTAGTGTCTCTAGACATTGTCCCAGGCTGGAATGAGAAATCCCTTATTTATAACTGCCTCCATCTATTAATTTCACTCATTCCATTTTATAAAGTGCATTAGGTTCATTATAATGGCAAATACTTTAATGACACAATGAAAGAAATGGAATCCACATTTTGCCTTAATCAGCATCCCTCAGCACTACCTCTCTAGACAAGACAGGGATGCTTGAACTTCACTAGCTTAATTTAATTTATATGCTTAATAATACATATTTAAGTATGTATTAATACATAAATATCAAAAAGGGATCTTTTTCATGAAATTATTCATGAAGAATCTTTGTAACATTAACTTTTGTTTTACAACTCTTTTTGAAAAGCTCTTTGCTGAAGATATCTGGATAGACCTAAGACAGCAATTATACGTATGGTCCTTAAGGTCCAAGAGACACGGGTTCAAATTCTGCCTTGACGTATTACCAGCAAGCTTTAACCTATCATCTCTAGACCTTTGTGTCCTTTTCTTTTTTTTTAGAAATTGGGAGACAATAATAGTAGCTACTTCACGGGTTATTGAGATGATTAAAGGAGGCAAACACGTATGAAGTACTCACACCAGCACCCAACATAGAGCAAGCACTCAATGTGCATGAGCTAATGAATAGTGAATTATTATAATGAATAATCAGAAGTAATAGGCATCTTTTGCAATCTTGTCAAAGTCTACCTGGGCCAATTGAAATAATGACCTGATGTAAATTTAGTCTCCTTCAAATCCAGTGCTATATATCTTATTCCATAATTTTCTGTACGATTTGCAATGGTCTTGTTTTTTAACTGTTTTCTCTCTCCCGATTCTGAGGGAAATATTGGCACAAATTTCTCTGATATGATAAAATTATCGTTAGTAACTATAAAAAAATGCTCAGCAAAAATAGGAAAATAAAGCATGACCTAAAAGATTGGCCAATACCAACCCTCAAGGAAGCTGTATCTTAAACAGAACTTGCATTGTGATTTAAAACCTTCACTGGAAAAAAAAAAAAAAAAACCTTCACTGGAATAATTAATATCTTTGCATACTTTGAACTCCATATTATGCTTGAATCACTCTGGAACATGTTTTACCATAGAAATTCAGTGTTCCTCATCTCTACTTGGCCTTTGTCGGAGACGTTTCCTTAAAACTCTCCTCCTAATGTCCTGATTTCTCAAAAATTCTACTTTTCCCTGAACCTGCTGTTTGGTCCAGAGATATGAATGAGCACAGACTAAACAGGGCCAGCAAGAAGCACAAAAATATAAGCACTATTTGTAAAACTATATGACCTCTACCCACTTTAGTTTAAATGAATCTCCTCAATACAGTAAATAGAAAAGTTACCAAAAATTATTTGAGTCCTGTGTTTTGATGCCCTTTGCCTAAACAACTTATGTATGATTTCTTCCCCTCTAATTTTTATCTATAGTTTATTTACAAAGAGATTTTGGTGGAGAAAAAAAAATTGCCCAATATGTTCTACCTGAGGCCAAAAGGAACATTAGCTAAGAATACAGGAGGTAGATTTCGTATCAATTCCTCCTGAGAGCCCATTAAAGCAAGAAACACAGGGTAATGCACTCGCTGTAATGTTGAACAAAATGTAAACTAAGGTTCGGTTTTAAATATTCTTATTATGAACACACACAAGTAGACCAGCACACACCAGAGATTTAGGCTCACCTGGTTTATAGGCTACTTAAGGTTCAATCTCCCATCTCACATGCCCCTCTGGTGGGCATAAAACAGAGATGAATGAATGGGCACCTCCAAATTGATCCACTTGTCAATTCCAACCTCATCAGGGGGGCTTGTTGTCTTAGCTCAGGCTGCTGTAACAAAATGCCATACATTGAGTGGCTTATACAACACACATTTATTTCTTACAGTTCTAGAATCTAAGTCCACGATCAACGTACTAGGAGATTCAGTTTCTGGTAAGGATCCTCTTCCTGGCTTGCAAATGGCTGCCTTCCCACTACGTGCTCACAAGGCAAAGAAAGAGAAATCTCTGGACCCTGAGGACATTAATCCCATTATCGGGACTCCACCCTCACCACCACACCTAAACATAATTCCCTTCCAAAGGCCTCATCTCCAAACACCATTCATTGGGGGTTAGCACTTCAATATATGAATTTGGGAATACAAACACTCAGCCCATAACACCTGTTGCAGTGTATCAGTGTGCCATATCTGACTTTCAAAATCCTAGCAGGGGATAAACTTGTACACGTCACATTTTATATATGAATGTGCTAGATCCGATCCCTTTAAGCCAGGTCTCCCTTCATTATTTGAATCAGTAGTGGAGTGAAATGTAAATATAGATGTGTTCAGATAAATTTGTAGTGAGATTTGATTATCTACATTTTCAAAAGCCACTCAACTTTGCCTCTGTCTATATGCAGATTTCATATAATTATAAATTTGGTTTGTGTGCAGTTACGTGAATATAACCTGGCTTATTATCTACTCTGGCTTTTAAGAACTATGTGCATGATCAAAATATCAACAGCCTAATAAATGGAAGAATTGATTTCAGGAAAACAAGAAAACAAAAGCTTTATGTCATAGCATTATCACAGCTAATTAATGCTTTCATGGTTCTTAAATTTCTATTTTATCATTAATTATGGTGTGGTAAAACTTCATAATTAAAATAACTATACCATATGCTGTTATATGTGTCCATTTTGTTCTAAAAAGAGACATATATGTCCTTTCATATGCTTTATTCTCAGCCATCTGTGAAAACTAATCCTGTGGCAAACACGGACCAGCAGTTCCTCGATTTGATGTTATAAAGCGTTAAAATACTTGGAATCCCACATTCAGCTATGTTCGATTGCTGTTACTTCTTGCTCATAGAAGGCACTCAATACTCCAGAATAGGTGCATGTGAGTTTTGGCATCAATGGCACCTGACTACAGTAAGGTTCTCAAGAGATTAGAAAGAAATCAAGTCCACTATCAAAGTAGGTGCCATTATATTTAAAGTCTGTCTTTTGAAAGAGTATATAACTGGACTGATTGATTGATTGATTGATTCATTCATTTTTTAACAGGAATTTTTTTAAAGATTTTATTTATTTATTCATGAAAGACACACAGAGAGAGAGAGAGAGGCAGAGACACAGGCAGAGGGAGAAGCAGGCTCCATGAAGGGAGCCCGACGTGGGACTCGATTCTGGGTCTCCAGGATCACACCCTGGGCTGATGGTGGCGCTAAACCTCTGAGCCACCCGGGCTGCCCATAAGTGAGATTTTTTTTAAACCAATATAAATATCAGACTGTCATGTGTCAAATTTATTCACTTATATTTACTGTGGTTATTAAAATGTTTGGATTAATTTTGCAAATAGTAACCTATTTGCCATGTCTTCCCTTTGCTTTTCTCATTCTCCTCCCCAGCCCAAAAAAAAAACAAAATCTTTTTAAACTTAAGCTTTTACCATGCTTTCTTAACAATGTATAGAAATATTTTATGTGTACCCAAGAGCACTTGATCTCTGGTCAGTCATGTTCTCTGGAATATTGGAATATTAGAATATTGCAACTCTGCTTGGTTTTTTACCCTCTACCGTATTAGCCTTTTCTCACATATCAATATCCTTTCAGGGTGACTCACATAATTTCCAACATCTTCCAGTGCTTCTTCCATCCCTCCTGGGCTTCTGTGTCCCTCTTTCTAAAGCTCATCCATCCTTCTGTGATTATTTTAGCAAGCTTCTGTGAGAGAAGATGCTCCTGAAGAGTAGATTAGCCAGGTGCCTAACTGTAGGCTGATAGTTCTTTCTCTCTGCCTGTTGCAGATTCTTGTCTTCCCACACCTGCTACGACTCATGAGAATTCTATCTTAGTGGAATTACTACTCCTTTGGAGGAAACCTATCTTTTCTTTCTAGTTGTGATTTCTTTAGATCTCTCTTCTCACTCTCTCTCTCTCTCTCTGTCTCTCTTTCTCTCCCCCCCTTCTCTTCCCCCATATATCTAACCTATTTGACTTATTCACTGAGGTTTAATTTTATAACCATGTTTTTCTTTATCTCTGTAACTCCTGGTTTTGAATTCAAAATGGTCTGTTCTTTCATTGAGTCTCTTCCTCCTCACACATGAAATCTTTAATCAATTTAAACCTACTTAAATAATACCATTTTATAACCTCAAGTTCATTTTCGCATCAATCCCTCTGTTCGTAGACTCAGCTGATTCTCCCTAATAATGGATCCTTTCCCTGTGTGATTTTTTATTTTTTATTGTGAACATATATTTAGCTGAGATTATTTTTCTGTAGAAGTTCTATGTACCAGGAGTTATGGAAACAACCCCATGGTACTCCTTTTTGGTGTGATAAGTGGTCTACACTGTGTATTAAGCTCCCACATCAATGTTAAGATTTCAGTCTCATGTCTTTAAAGATAATAAATAGAACTGCTATTTTGCTAACCATTCTGGACATTTCTTCTGTTTACAAGTCCCTGATACCTGAATATTTCCCTTTCTTTCCTTTTAACTCAGCTATTAATTGTTTTTAAAAATTGTTTTTATCATGTAGTCTACCTCGCCCATCCATGTGTTTTCATGGGGTCAGAAAATATCCTCATTAACTCTGTTCCATGTATTAAAAAGCTAGAAGTCTCCCTCCCCTGCCTCTGCCACATACACACACACACACACACCATATCATTATGTAAAGGTCTAAGATCAATATAACAACACACTATTCTTGGTGAAAAATCATCATTTATCAAAGGGGTTAAACCAAGGGACATTACTTTGATCAAATAAGGAGCAGAGTCCTTCAGGAAAGCCAAGATCATTGTGAGAAAATGGCTTCAGAAGTTTAGAAGGTTACTAATTTCTTATGTTCAAGGAGAGGTCTCCTGCCACACCCAGGAGCTTTTCTCTCAACTATACAGGTAGGATGCATTTCTTCAGGTACCTGCTGAGCTCACAAAGTTTCTCCTTTCCCTGAGAGCTGCTTTTCACCACCTCTTTTCCAGCTCCACAAGAATGGGTCCTCTAGCAGCCATATCTTACTAAACCAAGGTGGGCCAATCTGATTCTCTCTTCAGGGAATTAAGAACTGAGACTGAGAGAGCTGAGTTAGTCTTTTCATGTGACTCGATCTAAAATAACTAAACAAGGGTGGTTTAGATACAGTACCATGTAGCTCTCACTTTCACTATAGGGCCAGACACAGTTACAGATACCTATCCGTTGGTCCATCTTCTTCATAAACTATGAGCCCCTTGAAAACAGAAATGGTGCTTTTCATTATAGTATCTCTAATAACTTTCAAAATTGCTATCACTTAGTGGTTATTCAATGCATAGCTGTTGAGTGAATAACTACATGAAAAAGTAAGTATGGGGATCTGTCTAGAAATAGGGGAGAGGAAAGAATAAGTGATTACCTCCATTTAGGAAGGGTTTGGTAGGCCTCTCAAAGACAATATAGGATAAGAACACTGGTTTTAGAGCCAGAGATCCCTGAGTTCAAGGGCTAGTTCCAACATTCATTAGCTGTGTGACCTTTTCTTCGCCTGTAATATGGGGATGTTCTTGATGAAACTATTGTGAACATTAAGTATGGGGAAGAACCCAAGAGGACACACACAATCCTGCTAATTAGAATCTGGATTTCAGGGAAAGACAAGAGGAATAGAAGCTGTAGGGCATAAAAGATCAAGCTCTTCTCCTGTACGTCATCCCATTACCATTTATAAGTGGACAAGGGGGGAATGGGAATGCAGCTTCAAGCACCTCTGGATCTGCTGTTGGCCCACTTTAGCAGGGAGAATTCAAGGATTCATTGTAACTAGATAAAAGCAGGCTCATGCAGCTGGGACCTCAGGGCAATGACTATATAAGAGAAAAGGGGAACTGGGAGAATGGCAATGAATCCAGTCTAGGTGAATGACTAAAAGCACTAATTTACTTTGATGATGCAGGAGGACTTGTGTCAATATCGAGTGTTTAGTAGTGGGACCTCTTCAAGGTTTCAATAGCAGGTGTCTCAATAAGTGACTCTCCAACAAGTCTCTGTTTCATAGAAGGGTGGCTCTGGGTGATCCAGTTCAGAGTAGCCACACGAGTATAAGGATAAGATCTTACCCCCAGAGAGACAGAGGCTAGAAAACTCTAGATCATGTGTCATCGATGGAGGAAATAATGTTCCAAGGGGGCAAAAATTGGTTCTCATGGATTTGAAGATCTTAGATACCATAATTGTTTTGTGTGCCTGCAAAGGGCCTCAGAATATAAGCAGATATACAATATATCTGTGGTATTAAAATACGGTAACAAGGGAGGAATAACAATTAGGAAAAAACATGCCCACAAAAGACTTCTTAGGCATGTGATGATCAAAAAAAAGAGTAGAGAAACACTGGCATAGGTAAACTATTCCAGACTTGATACTGGCTGAGCCCGTCTGTAGCATTGACATTGTCTCTATAAACTTGGCTTTTCACATTCACCACTCCAAAGGTTCCTTCCCTCTCGCTCCTATGCCTGCAATTTTACTGGGCTGCCACTAGGGTGCTTTGGTCCTATTAAAGCCATGTAGTTTGAATGGTCAGGCAGTGATTAACAGAGTGAGGGATTAGCATATTTTTTTAAATTCTTTATGTATATCTATACTTTTTTCTAAATGAAAAAGAGCTCTTAATTAGAACAGTCTAACATAACCAGCGTTAGTAAACATTAAAGTTTAAAAAACAAGAGGAAAACACATTTAAATCTAAAATGGTACCTCTGACTGATTTTAGACTAGTGCTAATTACCATATAAATTAAAGTTAAGGATAAATATAATTGTTTCTAATATATCTTTAAAGGCTTTAAATGATACAGTGTCGAGTGAAACTATGACTGAATGAAACTGCTGATCCAGGCAGATGTACCAAGTTTATCCCTCCCCTATCACCTGATGTGTTACTGGAGGCCTTCCATGTAAGAGGCATAAATCCAAATGCCTCCTGGTTAAAAACCTCCACAACTCTGGATTATACCTTCTTTGCAATTTATAAGACAGAGTCACCTCTCAGAGGGCAGTACATGGAATCCTCCTTCTCCTCATCTTTCATTTCCTGTTAGTTCCTATGACAAGCTTATCTTCTTATTATAATCTCTTTGATAGATTAGCAAAAGAAATTTGAAAAGAATCAATATGTCAATTAACACACACACTCACACGTAATTCAGATGAGCAAGTCTGAAGAAATTTTGGAATGAGAACTGAGAACAAGCGGTTGGGGTAAGGGACAGCTCCCCACTGCTTACTAAATTCAACCCAAACATCTTCCACTGGCTCTCAAGATCATTTCCAACTTTCTTTCCAAGGTTATTGTCAACCAAATCCCTGCCTGAAGTCTGTACTTCAGCCAAACTGAAACTATTTCCAGTTTATGATACATAAGCTCCTTTCCTCTCCTGTCTTTTCTCTGAGGTTTCCTCTTTTTAATATGTTTGCTCCTCAGTCCACACCTCACAGCCACATTTCTACACCTAATCCCAATAGTTCAAGCCTAGTTTGGCTGCCTGTTCCATGAAGGCTCTCTTGGCCTCTGCCAACAGATGAGTTCTCTCTCTCTCTCTCTCTCTCTCTCTCTCTCATTCTCTCTCTCTCTCTCTCTCTCTCTCATTCTCTCTCTCTCACATACACACACACACACACACACACACCTTTGAATCTAATTAATCTTTAATTTGGGTCTTTCTTAGATCTGAAATCACTTGAAAGAGCTTGTATTTTATGGGGGTTTTCATATGTCGAGGCTGTGTCCCCCCATCCCACCCCATCCTATCCACAATGGAGTTTAAGTTTGCTGGTAGTAGACATGAGCCTTATTCAACATACTTCCACACAACCCTCAAGACAATGCGTTGCAGCCAACGGGTGTCCAACACTTGCAGAAGCTGCTCTGTCTCTGGCTAGGGCTACGTAAGTGAGCTGCCCATGTCATTCAGATGAGAAGTAGTATTTGCAATTCAATGTGAGCTCTTCAGAAAATAGCTCTTATTAGGCGAGGATTTTTGTGAATCATTAACAGGCAAGGGCAGTTCTAGGGATTAATTTTAATAATATTTCTGTTATAAAATTCAAAGGCGATCTTAACGAAAACATGTATATCCCAGACGAGTGCACCTGTTGATAATCACAGTGACCACAGCTGAATTTTAAGACTCCTCCCTGAGTTGGAAAGATATAGAAAGATTTGCCACTCCGAGTGTGACCCAGACACAGTCAGCGTGGTTCAACCTGGGAACACGTTAGAAATGCAGTATCTCTGGGCTCTCTCCAGACTTACTGAATCAGAGCCACATCTTAACACATATACACTTGTACACAATAGAAACTTGAAAAACTGGGTTCCATGGACATTTATTAAATATTTAATGTCCATGTATTTCCATTTATTTGGACATATATTTATATTCAGCCCCATTATATCTGTATATGTATTAAGTGAGTATATCATAAAAGCTTGTTTGACATGTTTCCTAGAATGTAAAGTCAGAAAGTTAATTGCATATAATAGAAACACAAATGAAAAGGAATTAAAATATCATGTCAAATCACTGTTTCTTATATTTTGCCTTCAGATTTCCAAAAAACAGCACAAGGAAGCTAAGGAATGTGGAGCACCCGCTACATAGTCGTTTCCCAAATTTCTCATGAAAGGGAGAAAAAACACTAAATATCAACATGACAGGGTTGGAAGTGAAGAGGCAGTTTCCCAGGTGGGGCTCATGAAATCCAAATTGTTTGATTCAAGTCTTCAAGGGGAAGGGGAGCTTCATCTAACCTCCAAGGAGAGACCCCCAAGACCCCTGAGAAGAGCAGAAATATGGTCTCCCTGCAATGCTGACACCCTTAATTATGGCTTTTGAGCTTTTGATGTTCTGACACATAAATAGCTAAAAATTTGCTTTTTCATTTTGTGCACTTGCAAGTTGGAAATGTCATCAAGTTTCATCAAGATTGAAATGGGGTCCAATTTGCTAAAAATGCCTCATGCATAAGGAAGTTTTGTGCTCTCTTCCACATGGGAGTCAGCCTGCACGATACATTATGCACCTCGTGCTGGATGGGTCCTGACATGCCACTCAAATCCTGAAGTGGAGGGAGCGGGCACGTTTCAGGGTCTTTGCACTTTGAGGAGGAGGGGGCCCCCCACACCCTCAAATATTCCGTTCCCAAATAAAATGGTTCCATGTACTCACTACAAAAGGACTCATGCATAAACTATGTCTCTGGCTTCCCCTTGCTCATTATTTCTGAAGCACAGACCTTTATTCTGCTATAGTGCACCCCCAAACAAAGGAAGGCAGGCTAACGGCAAAAAGAATAATTGCTATTTTATGTCCCTTTCGCCTTGAACAAAGTATAAAATCAACAACTTTTCTCTTTAACAATGGGAGAGCAAAGTGAATTAGTCACGGGAAAGACTACCTTCCTATGATTTCACCTTATCTTTATAATTGGGATCATATTTCCCTTGATTCTGTCAAGAACCTCTCCCTGCATAAGATTCTAAACCTACTAACAAACTTTTAAAAGGGCTTGAGGTACTCTCTGGGTAGACATGTTTATATCTCTTTCCCCAGGGCTGATTTTCCCCCCTACTCCTTTTCCCCAGAATCCATACACAATTACTATTTTAAATACTCATAGCGTGGTGCAGGCTCCTGAGACCCTACATCAGGGGTCTTTGCTGCCCAGCAATTCAAACCGAAGAGAACAAGATCATAAAGTCGTCAGATTATTTTCCACTGGCCCCACACCTGAGAAATGGGAGCATGGAAAGCAATGAGCCTCAAGCTTTTCAATCTACCCACAGATGAAGATACACACCCCAGGCCTCAGCACAGAGCCTGAATGCACTATCACAAACCAAATTTCTGTGAGATCAACTGTGGTATCCCAATCTCATACCAACTCTGGATTTTGTTCCTTAATCTGTTTATTTTAAAGATTTATTATTTTTTTTTTTAGATTTTATTTATTTATTCATGAGAGACACAGAGAGAGAGGCAGAGACACAGGCAGAGGCAGAAGCAGGCTCCCTGCAGGGAGCCCGATGCGGGACTGGATCCTGGTACCCCAGGATCACAACCTGAGCCGAGGGCAGATGCTCAACCATTGAGCCACCCAAGTGTCCCTATTTTAAAGATTCAGAATGTATTTTTAAGCTCCTGGTCATACAGCCTGTCACTTTTTGAAGTTCTCCTAGGCTTCCCAGCACATCTTGACCAAGCTCTTCTTACCTCGGGGTTGCTCAATACCCTCCTCTCTGTGGGGAAAATGAAGGGTCCAGGTGATTGCAAGACTTCCAAGCTTCCTATTTTACACAGTGCTTTTACTTCTCTCAGCATCATCAAAATATTAATAGTCAACATTAATTGAATATCTACTGTATGTGAAGCACTCTCTAAGCCCTCAGGAACCATCTAACTGAACAGTTAAAACACCCCTAAAAGCAGGAATGGTTAGCCCCATTGTACAGATGTGGAAACTGAGGCCTAGAAAAGTTAAATTACTCAGCATCACAAACAAGAAAAACAGGTTTTTGCTGATTACTGCAGCTTACTGCCCATTCATTCCTATTTGTTTGTCACACAACTCATGAGGACTTTATCAGACTTCACATTCAAACAAGGAAACCAAGACTCCTGGCATAACATGACACAGTGAATAAAGAGGGGAACAGTCAATCCAACATCTCCTAACTCTTAAGACCAATGGGTTCTCTGTTATACATCAGATACTCAGATCATTTACAGTTCTACATTTCTTGAAATCTATGATACGAAAAGAGCTTAAATGAATCAATAGAACATGATGAAACTTGGAGTCCTTATTTTCATGCAAATAGTCTCAGATTGAAGGTCAAGACATAAAGATTCAATGACCTTAATTGTAAAAGAATTAGAAATTCCATTAGTAACTATCACAATTTAATAATGCTCATTTTTTCCCCAAGAATGGATAATAGTTACAGGAAATTATAGCAACCTCTTAATTTCTGAGACTATTTTTTTCAAGTGCATTTTCCTAAAGATTAGACGCCTTTTCAGCTCCCGATAACAAAGAGGTTGAAAAAGAATTTTTGTCATTGAGAAGTGCTCTACCTTCAGAACTGTCTAAAGCAGGAGTGGGCTATCTTGTGCAGTAGTAAGTTCCCTGTCCCTAGAGGAATTCAAGTAGAAACTAGACGACAACTTATCAAGGATGCAACAAAAGCGATTCACAACCTCTTAGGGTGGCAGACTTCTAAGAATAAAGGCAATGGACAATTTCTCCATAAAAATGAATAAATGTGCAAAATGTTGCGTATATTGGGGTAAGAAACTTTGCCCTGCCATGTCTATATGGCAGGAAATCGTTTGGCTTGGTATGTATCCCATCTACATGTGGATAACAATGTGTAAACGAAGAAGTTTTTTCCATGAGCTTTATCTTGTCTCCCTTCTTCAGCCTGGTTTCCTAAGACACATGCAAACTAAGAGTTGCAAGCTGGCATATCTTCCATAGCCTATGTGGTAATTTGATTAGCTTTTTTTCAATTTGTTAAATCAAGATATCTCACATAAAAATTCAGACTTCTGACTTGTGATGGGAAAAACATGAGAGGCTTGGGTAACCGTGGGCCTGCCTTCCAGCAGGATACCCACTCGCAGAAGCCGTGTGGAGACCACAGAGCACGCCTTTGGATGGGGCAATGCTACTTGGCCATAGCCGCTCACTATTGCAGCCCTCAGCCTGCTTTCCTCATTGATGCTTCCTATTTCAATACCCACTTGAGGTTGCATTCCTTGAAATAGAAGAATGATTTTTGGTCAAAAAATTTCCACACTGACTCTCCAAAGGGCGGGTATGCTTCTTTTTAACGATAGTCCCTCTCAACAGAGACACACTATACATAAGGAAGGGGGAAAGGTGAGCTTAGGGCCAAATCAAACATAAGAGCAGAGAACCCTATGCCTTTTGCAACCAGAATCTAAGAAAAAAACAAAAATATTAGTTAATTTTTCACTCCATATGCCCATTTTCTCCTGTTGAATACAGAGAGACTCGGTTAGCCTGCATTCAGAAGACCAGGGACAAGATGCAGTCCTCTGAACCAGAAGCTGGCCTTTCAAGCACACTGACTATGAACTTGAACTTGGCACTATCCATACTAGAATAGAGAAGGATTCTCTTTCTTTGCCCAATTCACAGTGTAGAATAAAACCTCTAGCATAATGGTCAAGGAGGGAAGAAGAATCTAGGAAAGAGGAAGAGACCTGAATGGGGATGCTCCTCCTGTGGTCTTTCCACTCAACCACAAACTGGGATTCCCAGTAAAAGTCCAGAAGTGCCTAAAAAGCCACTACAGGTGGCCCTCAAATTTCATAGGATTCACATACCATTACTTACACATTAAAATTAGAGCATAGCATCCAAGTGTTCTTATGTCAACTGATAAACAGACATTTCCAGGAGTGTCACAGGGGCTTTGTTACAATTCCTCTGGGTAGTAATGTAAGGCCATTGATTTGAAAGTTGTATTGGTTCTTACCTCATTGTTACTAAGAACAGAAAAGAGGACAAAAGAATGAGACACTGATCCGAGTAATAAAAATTGTAGAGCTTATAGACTTAATTCAAATAAGACAAAGACGGGATCCCTAAACAATCTAAAAATGGCATTTCTCCTCATTTGAAGTCTCACAGGACTTGAGCTGTATGTGAACTATGAAGGAAAAGACTTAATTATAGAACATACAGGAGATGCTGAAAATATAGCAAAGAGAAAAGCCAGTGGATGCAATTGAGGAACTGATCGTTTATTTCTAATATTCCAGTACTGGAACACAGCCACGTCTTCTTGTATTTTAAACCCTCATAACCATAACCTGCAAGCAGTATTCAACTTTCCCACATGGTACATTTCGTGTGTGATTACAAGAAGGCATTATTTTCGAAGTCAGGGAACTATAATTTTGGTTTTGTTATTAATTGATTTTTCAGCTTTATTCAAGCCACGTAACCTGTTCTGGTCTGTTTCCTCATCTGTCAAATTAGGAATTCTATCGCCCCAGGGATAGCAGAAGGACTAAATGTAACTGGATATAAAAATACTTGGAAAAAGTAAAATATTCTTCAGATGCAAGTTATTACTAAACATAGGAGTATGTTGCTGTACAGATCAAGCGATTGTCTCCCATAAAAACATAACACATAAACAAGGAATGAGTTGTGAGTTTTCTTAATGATGTTAAGAAATGACATGTTTATTTTATCTTACATTATAATAATCTTCTATGATTTTCATTATGTATTTCATTGAAATGTATTTCATTTCATAAATACACCGTAGTATTTTCTCAGGTAAAATAATCAATATGCCATCTAGAAAATAAGTGATCAAAATACTGGAATATTCGTTTATGGCTTCTATCCTGTCATTTGTTATTGTAACATTTAAATATTAGCCCTATCTTATTTATAACAACATTGGATAACACTACTCATTTATCTATTTAAGAAAGGCAATTTGGAGGAGGGGTAGCTCCTGTGATGGCAATTTGTCATTAACAGCAGTTCTAATTAAATAGCCTCATCTACACATGACTGCACCATCTTGTGCATTTTCCCCAAGACTAAATATCTTCTAAACCATAATAATCCACCAGATCAAAAATTCAGCTGCTTATGAAAGTGAGAAAATAGTGATTTACATGTTACACTTTAAAAGCTTCATCAAAGCTGTAATAATTTTGTTGGATAAACAATATGATTCTTGAGATTAATAAGAATTTCTAAATATGAACAATATGTACCCTGAGGAGAATATTATCTAACAAGGAACTGATAAATTATGTTGGGCAAATAATCTGCATACTAAAATGTGTGTAATGGAGACAGGAAATTAAATATTGAAATGTGTAAATAATACACAGTTTGGTGTGTTGGGTTTTTTTTTCCCCCTTAGCTGGGTTAAAGCCCAGCTTCAAAACTATAGATGTCCCAATGCATGCTCTGGTCCTTCACACAAGAAAAAGAATCGAGTAAGTGGCCATGTGTCTCAGATCCCGGTTTACGCCGGGCAGGAAATCGTTAGGTTCTTTGATGAGCTCCATTTGGAATAGATACTTGGGAAAGAATACGGGGAAATATCCATGGAATTTTTTTCTAGGCTTCCAAAAATTACATTTAGGCTTTTTTCTTCTTTCAAGTGGTAAGCATCTTTGAAAACTGGAATAAAATGCTGCTGGTTCAAAAGACTATGATGATATGGAACCCAATGGAAATGCTGCCGAGATTAAATTAATCAGAATGTTTATATAGGACCTTGATTCTGTAGCTGAGCCCTGGCTGAAAATTTCTTCAAAAGGCCATCTCGCCACCCATTCCCGGTAGGCCTTTCAGGAAGACTTCACCAGAGCCAAACGTGTGGGTGGCAAAATCCATCAGGCACTATTTCTGGGAAGAGAGAAGCTGAGTCTTCCCAGGTCTGCACAGGGGGGCTATGCAAGTACAGAGAGGTTGCGGGAGGCAGGGGCAGCAAAATCTTTCTAAAAGATTGGTTTGTGAAAGAGCAATAAATGTTAGCCAGACAAAGATCATATAAGTGCACTCCAAACAGAGGGAACAACATAAGCAAGAACTTTGTAGGGATGAGACATATTTGCCAAAACACGAGTAGGAGGTGGAAAATTTTTAGAAACAAGACTACAGGAGAAACCAAATTATCCACATTTACCAGGCTAAGAATTTTAGATTTTTAAACTTAAGGCAATAAGGAATAAGTTTGACAAAGATATGAGAAACACTGGCCACACACATAACTGACAAATGATTGGTATCCTGAATATATAAAGAACACTTACAAATCAATAAAAAGACAACCCAAGGCTGCCTGGGTGGCCCAGTCAGTTAAGCTTCTGCCTTGGGCCAAGGTTCTAATCCCAGGGTCCTGAGTTCGAGCCCTGTGTTATCAGGCTCCCTGCTCAGCAGGGAGTTTGCTTCTCCCTCTGTCCCTCCCCCCCACTCACGTTTGCATTCTCTCTCTCTCAAATAAATAAATAAAAATCCTTTTAAAAGATAAAAAGACAATCCAGTTGAAAACTAGACAAAAATTATGGTCAGGCAGTTTCCAGAACGCAAAGCTTAAATGACCACAAAATCATTTATGAAGACTATTAGTTGTGGTAGTAATTAGAAAAAATGGATATTAAAACACAGTGAGGCACCATTCTAAAATTATCAGATATAAAAATCTTATAATACCAAGTAAAACGAAAATATGGAGCAGCCAGGACTGTCATACACTGTTAAGAGTAAAATGGTTTAATTAGAGAGAAGTTTGGCAATCATCAATAAAACTTCCGGATACCAATAAATTTTGGTTCAACAATTCCTCTCTTTGTAATATATTTTAGAAATAACTCACATGTATATATATGTGTGTAAGAGACTTTATGAGTGTTATTTATATTTTTTGAATATTTGAAATATGCTTCAAAAATATTTATACTTGAAAAAATATATATAACTTCAATGTCTATCAACAAGATACAACCCAGGGGATCCCTGGGTTCAGCGGTTTGGTGCCTGCCTTTGGCCCAGGGCGAGATCCTGGAGTCGCGGGATTGAGTCCCACGTCGGGCTCCCAGCATGGAGCCTGCTTCTCTCCCCCTGCCTATGTCTCTGCCTCTCTCTCTCTCTCGATATGTCTATCATGAATAAATAAATAAAAATCTTAAAAAAAAAAAACAAGATACAACCCCAAATACAGCATATTCAGAGTGAAATAGTAAATTGCATGGAAAATGAACTAGAGCCACACATATCAAGGGTGAACCTCCTACATACAATACTGAGCAAAAGAAAGAAAAAGCGAGTTGCAGAAATATATGTTTTATCACGTGAGTCACATGCCAGTTTAAAACATGCCGCATAATAATCTATATTGCTTGGAGACACATATATATGTAGAGAACTATAAAGAAAGCCATGGGAATTGGGAATGATAATTGTCACACTTACGAGAAGGGTACCATGGTGGGTAGGTGGAAAGCCCCCGGGACTTTCTGCTTATACTGAAAACATTTTCTTTCTAAAGCAGGGTAGTAGGAAGAAGAGAGTTCATTACAATGTTCTTTGTACACTTTTATATGTTCAGAGAACTTCAAAATAAAATTTTAAAAGTAAGAGAGAGAGAGAGAGAGAGAGAGAGCTCTCTGAGGTAGCAGGAGGAAAATGAAGTGAGGTGGAGACCAGCAGGAAGGAGAGGCAGGAAGCAGTGAGACCAGCCTCCACTTGCCAAGATCCATGCCTTCAAAGAAATGACACAAACTGCATTCTCCCGGGAGGACTGGACGAGACGCTGACTTCACTTGGACTTTAATCTCAGGATTGACTCTGCAAGAATCTTACACCCCCCCCCCCCCGCCCCGCAAATATCCACACATGGGTAAATTTGGCAAATGGGACAGAAACTTGCAGCTGGAAAACACAAGACAACTCCATCCTAATTCGCAAGTAATACCGACTTCCCTGTGGGGGGAGAATAAAGCTAATTTAACCTTCCAACCCCTTGTTCCATATTTATTATGTGTTGATAATAACACGAGGGATGTTGTGAGGATTAGTAAATTCATTTCTCAAGCTTTGTAGATAAAAATGTGCTCCATAAGTATTTTAAGAACTATGAAATGGCTTGTTTATTTCAGTGTCCCATTCAACCATTCCTTAAACCTTATCTCCCACTTCTGCGTTTTGAGATGAATATGGGGTCTTTGAAATGACTGCCCATAACCTCTGGGGATTATGCATTTTAAGCACTGGTTCACAATGAATATGTGACCAGATATATGTCACATAGGAGAAAGTCAAAAATATAATCCCTAAGAGGTTAATGACATAAATTGTATTTGTAGTTTCAATTTGCTGCAATAATTCTGAAGACTTTAGAATAAGTGACTTTGGCCTTAGCACCCAATGTCTGCCAATACAAAGACAACCTGATTGGAGGTCTATCAGGAATAAGCCAGAGTCTGGGCTGGAAAGCAGCAAATCAAGTCATAAAATTCAATGGAAATAGAGACTATTCTCTTTACAAAGATAATTAAAGAAGTTTCTTTGAGTAGTTTTCCTAGAAGCAGGTAATGGTTTATATCAATTCACCCATACTCCCTTCCCTAGCCTCCTTTTGGAAAAAGAGCACATACTTGAATCAGGCCGGCCCTCTTTCAAGGGGTAGTAGCACTCATGGCCCAGAAACCAAGTCACGAGTCCCATGTGCAGCTCACATCTTTCTTGATCTTAGCTTTATTATTTTCCTACTTGAACAAAGAATTCTGGCCATTTTGTGATAATTCCACATTTATTCATTCATTCCAAATTGTCTACCAAAGAGGTATGCCTTTCACACCTTCCCTTGACTAAGCTGCATTAAAACCAGTAGCTGAGTGGCACCCTACATTCAAGTTGTAGGGCAGCATTTCCCGAATGGTATTCTAAGATGTGAACCAGTAATCATTTGTCTATCACCATATCTTCTTCCAAGGAAATCACAGGTCATACTAGTATTTTCAGTTCAGAAAAAGTCACAAACTGGATTTACTTTGGTAATCTGATGTCTCTCAAACTCATCAGAGCGTGGACATCTGTCAACATCTCATCATATACTGGAATTACTCAGAACACGGTTCAGTAAATACTGTTCTATATATACATCCAAGAGCCTCATTACTAGGATGAGGAGCCACATAGACAGTGACACCTTAATTAATCAAATGACATAGCAGGCAGCTTCTAAGATGGTCTTCAATGATCCACATCTCCTGGTACTCATGTTCTTATACAATCCCCTCCTTTTGAGTGTAGATGGGACTTGTGACTTACTTCTAACCAGAAGATGATAAGATGTCACCTCCATTATTAGTTACAGGTGTGACCTCTGCCTAGTTGGCAGACTGCCTCTCTTGCTGGCTTTGATAAAGTGAGCTGCCACATAGAGAGGCCCACATGGCAAGAAATTGAGAGTGGCTTCCCTCCAATAGTCAACAAGAAATTAAGTCCTGCCAATAATCACGTGTGCTTAGAAGTCAATGTTTCCCTAGTCCAACCTTCAAATGAGACCTTAGCCTTGGGTGACACCTAACTTCAGCCTGATGAGGGACCCTGATGCAGAGGGTCCAGCTTACCCATAGAAACGGTGAGATAATAAATGGTTGTTATATTAAGCCTCTAAGTTTTAGATAATTTGCTATGCAGCAATACACAACTAATTTAATTAATTAATTATCTTTTATGCATCAGTGCTGGGCATGGAGATCTATAATATCTTACACTAATATTACAGCTAACACTCATATAGCCCTTACCCTGTGGAGACACTGAACATTCTAAGCACTTTACTATATATTTTCTCATTTAATCCTCACAACAGCCCCTAGGACCTATCATGGTCCGCATTTTATAGGCGAGCAAACTGAGGCCAGGAGAAACTGAGTGACTGTCTAGCATTTCATTTCTGATCATTGGTAGAGCCAGACAATGAACCTACTTCTTAACCATGATGCTATAATCACACTAAAAAGTAGAAAATGTACACTGTGATGAGTTCTACAAGGAAAAGTTATATGGTCTTGAAAGAGATGAGATTTAACCCACCCAGGCAGGAAAACAGCTCACCTAAAATCTGAACGATGAGTAGTAAGAGTTTACTAAAGACATGGGACTTCCAGGGAGTAATAATCACAAAGGCCATGGCCCTGTAGGAAGAAACCACCTGAGACAGAGGTAATAATGTACAGCAGACATTGGGACTAGGGCCAAGGTACCGGGGAGAGATTAGATCAGAGGCCACAGACAACAAACAATGTTGTGGACCATGTTAAGGAGCCATGTCTTCATCTTAAGAGCAATGGATGGAATGTCACTAGAGGTATTGGATGGGGATGAGAAGGAGCAGGATGCTCACATGAACATCTCTGCATTTCAGGCGATCGCTGCAGATTTGAAAGGAGAACAGATTGAAAGATGCATGAATAGATGTCTGATGCTATTAGATTAGTTCAGGTAAGAGACAACGGCAGTGGCCTCAACCGAGGAGTTTGGTGGGGAAGAGAAGCGGGCCCAGCCAGGCAATGTTTAGAACATTAAAATCAACAGCGCTTGGATAAGGGGAAGTGAGGGAGAGTTCAAAGATGGATGACTCATAGTTTTCAGCCATGCACAACTTGAATTTTATATAACATGCACCAATCGCAGGCTGATGGTTATATGATTTCCAAAGTCAAAGTCAGCGCCTCGAGAAAGTTGGCCCCTGGAGTCAGGTTTGTGGTTTCCCCATATATCACAACATAAAACATGGAACACGTACTACAGAAGGTTAAGGGTTGCAAAACATCCCTCAAAGGCACCTAGGGGCTTTGAGGACTTCAATCAATCACACATTTAAAAATCAAACAGCTTCGCTTTTAGAAAACAGATTTTTTTTAATGAATGGGCTAATATAGTTTTGCTCCAGGCATCATTTCAAACACTCTCTGCAGAAATATTTCCAAGTCTCAGACTGTGTCGCCAAACTAGAGCACCAAAGAGATCTGCCCAGTCCACCCCACCACCTGAGCTGCATGGAATTGAGCAAAGCTGACCCCTTCCTTCTACAGCAGCCCAGGGCTCCCATGTGCACCAGACCCCAAACCCCACCCTAACATCCAGTTGACAGGACATTCCTGAATGTCACTCAGAGAGGAGCCCAGAGTCCATCCTATAAACATGAAACTAAGTTTCTTTCATCCTAAAGAAGGTGATGGCACAGATCTGGCACAAAGCATGCAGTCTAGTTGTCCCCAAATAACTAAGCCATCTTCTTGGCCAGATGAAAAGATCCACAATACAAGCCAATGGTGGCCCAAGGTAGCACAATCCTCCAGAGTCTTATGGCCAGTTCAGCACCTTTCTTTTCTCCAGCTCCCATTTAGTTTTTGCTGGCCTCAATTTCCTTATCTACACAATGGGTATGATAATAGTTATCCATAAAGCTGTCATGAGGGTTGAGGGAAGAGATACACAAATGTTTCACACATTGCCTGAATAGAGTACGTTCTTTGTAAATGTTCATGATTATGACTATGCCCTTTCTCGTGATATTCAGGAAAGGAGTGAGACCATGGAAGGTAGAGAAAAGACAGCCCTTAGCCATAAGAGCTTTACACTCCAGGGGAAGAGACTCAGTACAAATGAAGGCTTGTTAATAGGAGGATCAGCAAAAATATCCTGTCATGCCTCTGACTACTCATGTCCCATGACCGTCCCAATGTTCCTGATATTCTGATCCCCAAGAGAGGACCCCTGCGGAGCTCTGGCACAAATCTGCAGAAGTAAATTCGAGGAACCCAGATCCGGTGGAAAAAACACCAGACAACACATCCAGAGACCTTTGCCTAAGAACTTAATGAAGCAAATCATTACACTTGTCTGTCTCAGCTCCCCATCCACGAATGAAAGGAGCCACAGTCTGATCCATACACACAGGCACATTTGCATTTAGGAGAGGATCAGAGGAGATGCTAAATGAGCAGGCCCCTGAAAAGCAAAAGCAATGAATCCAGCATGTATGAGGCTCCTACTCTGTGCTCAGCAATGCAATCAATGTTGGACAAAACGAATTCCAAGCTTGGGAGCAAAAAAGATTGCTTCCTCTTTGGGTGGGACAACGACTAGCCATTTTAGAGCTAAACAGTGCAAAGCAGAATACAGTAGAATGAGAAATGATGTAGTAGAGATGATCGTATTGCAGGATTTTAGAGCAATGAGAGAAGAGTGCGTGGAAAGCATTATAAAGGACAGAAAACAAACACTGGATAGAGAAAGATGATCAACAACTGGAAAGTAGAGGCTGTTGCAGGAGAAAAACAAACCCAGCGATGACCCAAAGGAATACACAGGACACACGTGGAGGAAAGTGAAGCACATGAAAAATGAACACATAACTTTGAAGAAGCATCATCTTTGAAAACATCATCTAATCTCTTTTCGCTTCATTGCTTAATTTCAAAACAGGTATTACTTGGCACATGGGAAAATGGAGACCAGGAGAGGTTCATCTCCCAAACAAAGCCACCCAGCAGAGCAGAGACACAGGTCTAGCAGCCAGAACTTTGGTTTCTTATTTTTACGCTCATCCTAGACATTATGGTCTCAGGCTCCATGAGGAAAAAGTGAAAAACACTAGTCCTTTTACTTGTTCTGTGAACTGAAAGAAGGCATCCGGGGATCCCAGAATGCAGGGAATTGGATTTTAACTGAAGATGCAATCCAACATTATTGAGAGAATATTATTCTCCTGATAACCCTGCATGTTCATGGATGTTATCTTTGAATGCACATCTTCTGACTTTTGGAGGAATACAGTTTAGAGTGTGAGAGCTGCTCCATCCAGCATCTATTATGGGCTCATCCTCTGAGTTTCTGATTTCTGGTAACATGACCCAATATTTGCATGTCGCTTCCAACTGTGGACGTTGCCAGACTTCTCAACTGCACCGTGGTCGCATTGAAGGCAGCTTGCTTACTAGGCTGTACATATATGTCAGCGTTCTTCAATATTGGAAGTCTGACTTTCAAGACGCTTTATCCATAAATTCGAAAGGTAGTTGTTCAAGGTGACCAGTCAGGATTTTGTGATATCAGTGAACAACAGGAAGTCCATCACTATCAGTGTATTTCTACTTCAAATTAGCAAAAGTTGACCAAAAAAGCCATCCTGGCTTTAGCTGGCAGATGTGCCCAAGTGGTACCCAATCTCTGGACAGACCTTGCAAACTGACTGCATGCCACCACCGTAAAATCACTGGCGGCTGGTTTTAATTGAAAGCTCGATGGCTGAGCACAGAGAGATCCGGGAAATACAAGTGCATTAGTGGGAAAGGCGGCTGCGACCTCCGCCTGAGGGCTTCACACACACACACCATCATTTAGGATCCTCATCTCCCAAGTGCCTTAGAAATGGGTGGAAATTATGCAGGCTGGGCCATGTTGCAGCCTCATCAAAAACAGACTTGTACATTTTTCCCCCTGAGGTCACGTGTTAGGTCACCCAACATAAGGAACAATACACGAAGCCATCCAAAGTGTCGATCCACCCCATTTGTATGTGGTCTATGATGGATGGATGAGCAGAGATTAAATGGGACCCCTTTCTCCGAGGCTAACGTAAGTTACAGTCCCACTTACATGTCAAGCTTGAGCATAATATTAACATATACATTGATCTGACGTTTTTAGAAGGGTAAAAAAAAAAAAGGATTTCTAATAATATGGCACCGCATACAAAATTTATCTAAGTAAATAATTATTTTTAAACCAAAGATTTAGGCAGCTTTAGCATTCCACATTATGCTAATGCTTGACAATTACTAAGTGTGGGTATCAGCCAGTGGGTTTTTTTTTTTTTTAAGTTTAATTTAAAGCAATTTGACACGGAAAGGTTATTACTTTAGTTGCCAATAAAAGCTGTACTTTTAACATAAGTGTACAGTAGGCCCTAGGGTATGTGACTATTATCTTTCCCGCAATTATGTGGTGTTCTACATAAATGTTAAAAAAAAAACTTAGAAATATCAAAAGTACTAACTTAGATACAATATGAAAGTTGAATAAAGAGAGAACACGGAAAACCCGATTATTTTCGGCGCAACATGGGTTGAGGTTTCCTCCTAGAGGTTATATTGGGAACAGCACCAGCTGGCTTTGAATAAATTAATTCAAACTATATCTTAAAAACACACACTTAGCAACCAGAATATCGATTTTATGAACATTCTGTCTTGAGATGCAGTTGTTCAATTTCACAAGCTAAATGCCATTAACAGTAAGAGCAAGTCTCTGAACCAATTAACCTATTTTCTGGAGTTGCTGTGGCACCAAAATAAAAAGAACATTTCTCAGATGGTATTTGCCATCCTAAGCTTTCATATGTCCCCAAGAAGAGAAAATAATTTATTGCCAGTAATTGGGTAATCTAAACTTTTCTCCTTTCCCTTGATCTTTTAGGAAGATAGGACTTTAACAAAACAAAACAAAATAATAGTATTTTGTTCTTAAAAAAGACAGAAGGCAGCCCTACACCAGTTCACCTCCCTTCACCTTTTTACATTTATCTCGGAGGTGTTCATATTTAACTAATGGGGGGAAGTCAAGGAAAAGAGGCTAGAAAAGAATTTAATCAATAGCTCCTGTCAATTTTTCATTATTATGGGATACTCCCTTCCTACAATAGGAAATCACTCAAGAAAAGTAAGGCCGGCAGAGACAGGGACATTCACCCAGCCATCTGCTTAATAGGGACATTTAATCCATCAAAGGAGGGCCAAGTGGGGCCTCAGGGGAGATGTAGGGCTGAGCAAAGTAGAGTCCCACACGCTACCCATGAAAATTGACCCATGGGAGTAGGTGCACCTGACCATCACCCTATTGTCCCTCAGAACAACTCTAAGGGATAGGTTGTGCTTTTGGGGGTTTTTGTTTTGTTTGAGTAGGCTCCACAAAGCAGAGATCAAGACCCTGAGATCATGATCTGAGCTGAGATCAAGAGTCAGACACTTAACAGACAGATCCATGCAGGCACCCCAAGGTATAGTTGGTGTTCTTACAGGCGTTCCCCATATGAGTGAGCCAAGGTCCCAATGTTACCAACGGTCGTACTAGAAGCCCAACCCCAGCCTGGCTGCCCCACCTTACAACAGTCGGAGGCATAGGCTTTCTGCGTTTGAATCTTAACTTCATCATTCCCCAGCTGCAAAACCTCAGTGAAATTACTGTACCTCTTTTTGACTCAGTCTCCTTATCCATAAATTGGGGATAAGCATTGTACCTACCTCAGAAAGTTGTGACAGTTACGGTGTCGCGTATTTAGCCTAAGACCTTGACGCAGAGTGTATGTGGATTCATAACTGCCATTTCGCTGCTAATTATTGCTTTTCACCACATACGTATTAGCTCTCTTTAATAAAGGCCTTCATTTCCAGTCCCTTTGCGAGACTCCCAAACAAAGGAAGCTTCCAGGAAGAGGGTCGGAGTAGAACTCAGATACAGAAAGCCTACGTTCTCAAAGAAGCCTCGATAGCAAGCAGTTTGTTTTTTCAAGCATCCTCTTTTATTGCCCCACTTCAGTGCAGAGGAGACCTATTTTTAAATTTAGCAACTTCTATTTTGACTCTTTCTCAGCGGCCCCGAGGGTCTGCTTGTCTTTTTGCTGAGGCACAAACTTGGATCTCCTTGGGAGGTTTGGAGTGAAAACAAGCGTCTGGCTAGAAAAGGTTCCTACTTGCCCCACCCAGCACCAACCTCCCAGCCTCTACTTAGCAGTAACTCTTCGCTGAAATCCGAGGGGATCCCTCTATTTCCCTAGCATCGCTACTCCACTGGAGAACAAGAATCGTATGCCACGACGATGTTTGCAGATTTGTGAATGCAAAACTACTATGGCACCTTGGAACCTTGGATCATTTGGCATCTATTTTGTGAATCTAACTTCTTGATATTCACCACGAGACTATTGTAGAGAGAGCATCACCCACAGTTTCAAAAAGTGGAAACCGAGGCTCAGCAATGGAACCACAGTGGCCCACCTGTACCAGAGGTACCCAGGTGACCATCACGTCTGCAATCTGACCTTCTTCACGGAGCCTCCCGAATTCAACAGAGTCAATATATACCTGAGTCCTACTCTCATTTCGAGTTGCTCTGTAAGCCTTGCCTTCCACCCTAGTTACGGTCTTACTTCTATTATGGATGCACCATGGCAAACATCTGTTATATTTGCCTTGCTCCCTCCGATCGAAATATTATCACAGTTTTCCTTTGAAACCATCCCTTATTAGTTCTCAGTCCATGCGGCTTACCTAGTAAGACTAACCTACTCCCAAGATTGAGTGTGGGCACCAGGTTTGATCGATCAAGGCACTTACTAATCTGACCAAAGAGACGGGTTCAAGGACTGGTATGCAACCCAAGCCTTACTCCTGTTTGATGTTCACTGGAAGCATGGCAAAGGAGGAGCTGTCTTTATCGTAGGGTTGCTCCCATTCTAGACCACAAGCCTAGAGCCTTTGGAGACCCTACAGGAAGAGACCCTACAAGCAAATTAAGCCATCACAGAGAGGAATTCAGATGGAAAAGAGGGAAGAAAGCACATTTTTTTCTCAACATTCAAGTGCCTGGATTCAGCCATGCCTGAAGCAATGTTATCTCCTAGATTTTTCAGTTACATAAGCCTATTTACATTTTAATTTACATCAAAGTGGGTTGTGTTTCTTGGCCTTCTCCGCAATACACTCATCAACATATGCCTACATCTGTGAATATGCTGCCCTCCTTCTGAGTTACGACCTGCCTTAGTGTGTGCCTGCTATAGACAGTGAGGGTCTGGAGAACTGAAGTGCCTGTGATTCTTTTTTGATCACTCCTGGCACATTTCTCCAAGTCCTTAGGCAGTTTGGATGATAAATAACAAAGAAGATGCTTTGCCCATCCCACTCCATTTCTTAAATAGGAAAGCCACCTTTCTCTTCTTTCCCATGCTTAACTGAGTGGGGGAAATAACTCAGGTGTCCTCTGTGCTAATGAGAACAACAGTAGGCTCTGTGTGGAAGATATCCACAAGACTACTGAGTCAATCAAGCTGTTTTTTTCCAAATTTGGGGTCTATTTTATGCCTATGGGTACATTCAGAGGGAAAGGTCTTAGGGGAAGATCTCTAGGATGGCAGGAATATGCATCCAAATTGCATGGCACTGGCTGCTTCTCCTATAACACACATTTGCATAAAAAATACATTTGCATCTACTAGGAAATTTTCTAAGATCATTTCCCATTAAATTAAATAAATGAATATTTATCTGCAGGTATGATTCTGAGCTGGAAATTGGTCACCCTGGACAACAACTTATGGTCCAGAGTTAGGAAGCCAAGGTCAGAGGCTGAGACGAAGCGCTTGACCATCCTGGCCAAAGGAAGGGATTACCTTCTTACCAACGGCCACTAGGAACATTTCTAAGAAACAGAACATGGAGAGATCTAGGCAAGAAAATTCCAGTGTAGTAAACTCTCTGTCTTCCAAAAGAAAGGCTTAAGGCCAATTAAAGATGGCCTAAGGCTTAGAAATGGAATCTCTTGGGGTACCTTGGGTGGCTCAGTCTTTGAGCATCTGTCTTCGGCTCAGGTCATGATCCCCAGGTCCTAGGGTCAAGTCCCACATCAGGCTCCTCGCAGAGAGCCTGCTTCTCCCTCTGCCTATGTCTCTGCCTCTCTCTGTGTGTCTGTCATAGATAAATAAATAAAATCTTTAAAAAAAGAAAAAGAAAAAGAAATGGGATCTTGTGCGTTCAGAGAGCCCGGAAGTATGGTGCATTGATTTCTCACACAGCTATGGCCTTGAATCCAAGCTCAACCATGAACTCTGTAACCTTCGACAAATTACTTTACATTTTCTAAGTCTTAATTTCCCTCCTCATATGAATGGGACTCATGAAGGCATGTGGGATTGTCATGGGGATGAAATGAACAAGCCCCTGAACATGTAAAACACTGAGGACATTGCTTTGCACGCAGGATTTGCTCAACCAAAGTGAACTCTGACATCAGAACTAATTATAATCATCACAAGAACCAGTTATATGGAAAGACTTCTCCAACAAGAATGTTTGAGAGAACCCAAGAACAACACAGTCCAAGACTTGGGAGCTTAAGTCTATAGAATGATAAGAAGCTGTATCTAGAAAGGACAAAAAAAAAATCTCATCAGGCCTGAGAGAACCTTCAACCAAAACCTACTTTGGGCTGAAAGTCAGGGCTTCTTCTTCTAACATCCAATCCCGAAAGCACTGAATGTTGCAGAAGAAACCAGGGCAGGGTACCTACTAAGCTGGATCAGCCAAGTCAATAGGTATCAAGACCTCAACTATGTTAAGATAAGATTCTGGCAGAACAAGTTCTGTTCCCTCATTTTGTATGATTTTCTTCCATTTTAGTTTCTGAAGAACGGATCCTTTTGAAAATACTCAAATTTGTCTTGGTTTAAATAAGGGAAAAGAATTTTCACACTGGAGGCATAAGATAAAGGGATTGGTGCACCCACAGAGGACAGCCATGAGTCCACAGAATAGAACCGTCAAGTATAACCACAACATATGGAGATGTGAGAAGAGGAGAGAAAGCTGTAGTCCTAGAGATAGTTCCATGAGATTTTCTCTGTCAGTATCAAAGTTTGCTTCCCTCAATGTTTTTCTTAGTGATAACAGATTGACCTCTTGTTAAACTGACCTGCTACATCCCATAACAATTTCTTGGAAGGTTTCTGGAAATAATACAAGCGCCATGATAAATGCTTACTCGAAAGGGATGCTTTTAAGAAACCTAGAGTCAATTCTTAGACATTATTAAGCAACCTAGAGCTTAGAATGTTGTTTTACCCCTTAAATGGAAGGTCTGGAGCCATAGACCATGTCTGTGGTTTCACAAGGTGACTGGTTTATGACTTCTTTAAAAGACTATCTCTGTTCAGTGTAAGAGAACTTGTCCCATTGCTATGCCAGTAATATTAGTCCTTCCCTTATTGGGGGGAATTAGGTGGAGAAATTAATAGTAACTGTAACTTTGAAGGGGGCTGAAACAACATACTTCCTTGGGCTTGAATAGGATCCATTAACAATGATCATATTATTCTTGTTAAAATTTTAACAAAGATCACTTTACTCTTCAAAATTAGGAAGCAAAGTGGAATTTACTCATAAAATTTGGAAAGGGAAGGGTGCCCGGGTGGCTCAATGGTTAACCATCTGACTCATGATCTCAGCTCAGGTCTTAATCTCAGGGTTGTGAGTCCAAGCCCCATGTTAATAATAATAATAACAATAATAATAATAATAATAATAATAATAATAATAAATTTTAAAAATTTGGAAAGGGTAGGAATTGGGATGGGTAAGATTGCCTTCATTCACTCTATCTACAGAATGTAAGTTCTGTAACAGAGAACTCAGTCAAGTTAGAAAAACAATCCAAATCAAATTAACACCACTGAACAGCCTAAATGGAAGGAACGTAGTAACGGAAAGATGCCTTGAAATTTACAAATGCTCAAGCCTCATTGGACTGTGTCCTTTATATTTGTCTCAAGTCCTGAGTGACACTAAAATATCTGGTTATCAAACAAGTCACTGAGGAAATGGTGGAAAAGTAGGAATTCAAGAAGAAGTCCTGCATGATTTTTAAAAAGTCAGCCCTCACCAATAAGAAGGTTATTAGGCAGAGAAATTATTAGCTGTTCCTAGTTGTCAAAAATTTTTGAATTAGGGAGATCAGTGAAAACTTGGTCCTTTACTCTGAATATAGGTAAGTTCAGACTAGCACATAGTTGAAAAGGGTAGCTACTCCATGATTTGATTTGAGAAGCAGGTGAAGCCTTGCTACCTCCAAATATGAACTCTTGACCTCTTTTATTAGACATGGTAACTAACCTTCTTCCCTACTCCCTCACTGACTCCCTCCCAGACATCACCCACCCAAAGACATTCTATTCTCAAGTACATGCTATAATAATGCACACATTTTGTCCAGAAGGGATTAATTTGTAACCCCTTGCTACAGATTCATTAATTTATCACTTTAGTTACTTGGTTAACTCTGCCATGGCTCAATTTCCATTTATGAATTGGAGATAATAACTGTACTTACCTCATAGAGTTGTTTGAAGATTTAATAAAATAATTCATGTAATATGCTTAGAACTCAGTAAGTGCCCAATAGATGTTAGCTCGCTTTGTAGTTGTTGCTATTGTTTGTAAGTGATAAGCTGAAAGTCTCATGGTTGGGGATACAGAACTGAAAAATACAGAAGTAACACAGAAAGTTCTGTGATGCATTCAGGAAACTGCCTAGTTAAGCAACACAGCACAGAGGACAGGGACCAGCGGAAGTGTGGACAGACCTGAAGGCAGTGGGCCTTCCCTCTGTCTTCTGTTACCCTACTTCTGAACAAATATAACTTCTCTGATCCAAATATATTCTCTGAGAAAGAAGGAAAGAAGAAAAAAATCTCTTTAAATTTCATTAAATGGTTCACAGGCCACTTTTTTTTTCCATTCTAAGTAGAACCAGACTACATGATTTAAATGCTGCTAATGAAAGATTTTCTCAGCTCCGTTAATTAGTGTCAATTGCAATGGTGGTTTCTGTTTCAAATCCATTCTTGTTCACCACTTTACCCTTACATGATTCTAGAAAGGCTGCAGAAGGCAGCCTGGGGGCAGAGGTAACCCATAATAAGTAATCTCTAGGCAAAATGGTTTGGGTAAATTCCTGAGGGCCCCACTGAGGTTTGTTTATTAATCCCACTGAGGAGCCCCCCAAAAAGTGAGAAAGAGGCATATAACAAACAAGCTGATGTAAAAGTGTCAAGGTGGAAGGTGTGGTAGGGAACAGAAATGTACTTAAAGAGCATGTGCTGGTGTATCTCCCAGCAAATGAAGGTCTGTTTGGTGGATTCCAGCTATGTCTGCATTATTATGTACACAGGTATATTTCATCTCCACTCATTCATTCATTTAACCAATAGAGCTCCTACTTGGGATATAGCTTACAGTTTCACTAGAAAGACATCAAAATTAATCATACAAAAGGATGGATGGATGGATGGATGGATGGATGGATGGATGGATGGACATATAGGTAAGTAGGTCGACACCGGGTGATAAATACAAGAAGGTTAAGTAAAGATGAGAAGACAGTTCATAATAGGACTGGTTTATTCAGGGAAGAGAGCTTATATTCTAAATGACATGCAGAACCAACATCTGAGGGGTGTGTAGCACTTAGCCAGGTTAGGTTTGGGAAAGAGAGCAAAGAAGAGTCCTAGCCTGTGCCGCATTGAAGTGCATTTCCTCCTCGATGCCCACAACTCCAAAAAGCAGCCAAGGAAACCCAGCAACTGCAGGAGGACAGCTCCTCATTGAAGGTCCTGCTGCATCTTTGGAGGTGGGGAATGGCTAGATTTGGTGACTAAAGGTGGGATGAGGTGGGGCCAGAGAACTCTAGCTCTTCTGTCAAGAGTGAGAGGTCAAAAAAAAAAAAAAAAAAGAGTGAGAGGTCATAGCTGGAGGCAACATAAAATGTGTGGATGAGACGGACCTTCTAGGGTTCTCAGCTTAAACAAGAAGAGAAATGACCCACCGCGCTTCCTGTAAAGACAGGGAGCTGACATGCAGACTTCAAGCTTTGGAGTCATGATATCCCTCCACAAGTATTTAAGTCATGGTCACATGTGGCTTTGGAATGAAAACCCAATGGCAAACAATAAAAGCCTTCAAGACAACCAATTCAGGCAAATACTTGGAATTCTGAGCTCTTTAGTAAAAGTGACTTCTTCCAGGAAGTCATGTGCCCTGAGTAATTCCATAGATCAACAAAAGGCTCAAGGTCCTAGACTTGCCAACAGTCCAGGAGAGAGATGATTATTTCAGTTCCTTGGGGTACCTGGGTAGCTCAATTAGTTTAGCAGCCAACTTTTGGTTTCAGCTCAGGTCTTGATCTCATGGTCCTGGGATCGAGCCTTATGCCAGGCTCTGTGCTCTGTTGAAGAGTCTGCTTGAGGATTTTCTCTCTCCCTATGCCCCTCTTCCTCCCCCTCCCCATGAATAAATAAAACATATTTTTTAAAAAATATTATTTCAGCTCCCTTTGGGCACTCACTTGGCCAGCTGCTCTACACATCAAAAGTTGGTAGCCAAATATACAGACCCAGTCACTGTTGAGATTTGAATTAGCTCTAACACTTGACAGTCAATGTGATCTTGAGTAAGACAGCTAACCTCTTTGCCTCAGTTTCCACATCTGAGAGATGGAGACAGCAACAGCACCTACCTCAATGGGATGTTAGGAACTAGAGATGATATACAGCAAAGTCAGTACAGTGGGTTGTCCAGAGCAGAGTTTGCCATTAGGAGGGGACTGCTGATCCTCCTCCACACCCCATGGAGGGTTGTGTTTCACAAATAAAATTCAGAGAAAATAAGAAAATTGCCCAAGAATGCATAGCTCAGTAAGCAACAGAGCTGGGATTCAAACACAGGTTTGCGCTGCTCCACATTTTCCCCCGTTGACTAAACTGTGTTTCCTGTAAGCACTGGTGAGCATGTGTGAAGATAAGAAAAGGACCAGAAACCAAGGTGGCTCAAGAGCCTGTTTTCCTAAGACAGGCTGAGCAGTAATCAGCAATGATTTCTCTCCAAACCACCTTACCCAGCAACTTGTAGTCCAAGAGCTGTTTATCCTTCACTTTTATTTAAATATCATTAAATATCATTTTTGCAGAGATGCTCCCTACCCACTACCCTGTGCCCCTGGCCTAGGCTAGCCTCTTCTGATAAATAGTCTAAAAGATATTGGATCTTTTTTTTTAACTATTAGTAATCACAACTATATTAAAATATTTGTTATGTAATTATTTGTTTAGACTCCATTTCTTCCAAGAGAATGAAAGCTTCATAAAAGCAGGTGCATCTTTAGTAACCTGTCTAGCCTAAGAGCCAATGCTCAGCATATAATAGAAGCACAATAAATGCTTGATGGATAAATGGACTTTGGTTCCAGGAACAATGTCATTAGGGGCCATGGATACAAAGATGGGTGGATACTGGGGCACCACATACTGCCCATAACACGATCTTATTAGCAATGGAAGTAAAAAGACCATGAAATCAAAAGTTAAGTCACTTATTTTTTCTTAAGTCAAAATAAGGTCACACGATTTAATAAATACCACTTCTCTATTAGGCATAAGGGAATTTGAATGTTTGTGTGTATTTTAGTGAGGGATATTTATCTTGATACTGTTTTGTGAATACCAATCCAATAACCTAATAGACTGAGGTTGTCTGCCCAGAAAGTTAAACTACCTCAGTCCTCTGGAAAGAGTACAAGTATCAACATGTTCCGATTTCAGAGTTTGGAATTCTAATTTAATTCTCAGTACATTTTTAAATTAAATTTTAAGCATTTTTATGTGTTTTAAGCATTTTTAAATTGAATTTTAAGCAAGTGCCCATTACATGATGGGAGCAGCGCTGTTCTCATTTAAACCAGGGTGGGTCTTCTAATATCCACCTGCCTTGTCCTCTCTGGCCCTCCATACCTCCGCATTATGCAGTCTCTCAGGGTGGCTCTTAGGAACCAGCTAGGGTTCTAAGGAACTGAGTTTGAAAACACAGCTGATATTAGCACACACATTGACACCTTCAAATACCAGTTCCCTGTTCCTGTGCTGAGATTACAGGCAAACTAGCCTCTCCCAGCACTAAACCTTCACAGCACAACAATGAGGTAGACCCATCTCTCTTTGAGTCAATCCATAAAGCCATCTGAGTACCACCCTAAGCATCTCAGCTATGCTTCTGATCCGAAGTTCATTCTTCTCATAACTTGAATATACCTGGAGTAAATAATCTGTGATGCACATTTTCAATTTTAGATGTAGCACCATTTCTATATTTTTCACATAAGGATTAATTTCAGGGAAAAGACACATGAATATACATTTGCACTCTGTAGAAAAGTATAAGATTTATCCAGCTCAAATGAGAGAAGCTCCTGGCCTCATAGAATAAATGCTGGTAAATTTATTAATGACTCCCTTCATTCACTCACCTTAAAAAACTTTTTTAAGCCTACAGCACAGTACTGTAGCCTCAAAGTCAGCACATTTCTTTTGTTGTGTCGGTCATGGTAAACATTTACTCTCTGTGTGCCTGTCAGGTGCCAGGCTGGACAGGAACAGCCAAGAGCCTGCCTTCATGGAACTTAGAGCCTTGTCAGGGACAAAGATGGTTCCCACTAAACAAGTCAATTAGAAAAGCATAAGTAATGTTGAGAACCATGAATAAATTAAACAGGATGCTGGGACAGACCACAATTGTACTTATCAACTAGCTAAATATGGAGGGTATAGGTACTAATATAGCCATTAAAACCTGTTGATAAGTCTAAGAAACAAGTGTTGCAAGCAAAACATGTAAACTGTATTCAAACATCCCCCTCTGGGAGCTGCACATAAGCTGTGAGCTCAGGGCGATCCTTATACTTGAACACTTGGTAGGAAACACAAGGACCACATTTCCAAAGCCATCGGTTTGGGTTTTTTTAAATACCTAAATAAATACATAATTTAAAAAAAAAACTACTGTTTAGGATGATTGTTGCACTATGATTAAATTGGTTTTACCATGTCTGTCAATATATTTGAGTAAGTTACCATGTAGATAAAGAGTTATGGGGCATGGACACAATAGAAAGGGGGAGAAACAATTCATCTGGCAAAGAACTACAGTGGAGTTGGAAGCGTAGAGTTACATAATTTAGAGTAAGTGTACATGACTCAGAATGCTGCCACTAGTAAGCATCCTATAGACACAATTGGTCTTGATGGGAAGTGCCATTTGGATAAGCAAAATGAAGCACAGGATGCATTACAGGTGGGGAGAGTGGTATGTACAGAAATATAAAAGCTATATGTCTAATGTCTTTCCACTCATGTGCTTGCCCACCCGCCCATTATTGTTTCGGTCACTGTTCTAAACACTTTCCATAGCTCACCTCACTTAGTTCTTACAATAATCAATAAGTTACAAAGAATTCAGTATTCCCCCCATTTGCTCTAGGTTGGGTTTCTGACAAGTCGAACCTAATCAGGTTCGAACAGGAATCAAGGTGTGTGTGTCATACCAGGGCCAGCAGAGGCCAGACAGGGGAAGGAGAATGAGGCCTCTAAGCCACAAAACTTTAGGAGGCACTCATCCTTGGGTCATGCAACTTGCTTAACCTTGATGGCGAATGCATCCTTAAGTTCTGTGCTCTAGATGCATTACTCTGCTCACCTAGATCCTGGGGCAAGATCTTTAGAACCAACCTTCAATGGAAGGAGCGAAGCAGGCTAGTGAAGGTGAAAGAGCCAGGGGAGAATGTGGCCCCAGGAGGAGTCTAGCAGTGATCTGAGTAGAGTTCTGAAGCATAAACTGCACCACAGTTCAGTGCACAGGAGCTGGGCGTGGATGCTCCCTGTAGCAACAAGACCTTGGACTGCCCCTAAGGATGACACAGGTATAAGCTGCCAGCTGCAGCCCCAAGGGGCTAGGTGCAGTGGTGGCTACTCAGGGGATCCCAGTGGGCCACTAATTGCATCTATCACATCATTTTGAAGAAGAATCTAACACAGAGGCAGCAAATCTTTAATTCCTGGGTCTCTGAGAAAGCCTTGATATGTATCATTTGCTGATTTTCCTGGTGGAAATACTCCTACCAAGGCTGATTTTGAGCTCCCAATATGATCCATGAATGTGGAGCTGGCCAGGGACACACACAATCAGCCCCGGCTGACTCCAGCACAGCACCGCACCGAGCTTAAGCAACTTCACCAGACTCAGAGAGGAAACAGAAATTGATCTCAAGCAGTCTGACTCTGTAAATCAAGGCATATCCACAGTGCCAGTGAGCACAAATCAGCAGTTTTCCTGTAAAGGGCCAGATAGGAAACATGTTCTGCTCTGCAGTCTCTGTTGCCACTGCTCAGTTCTGCCCCTGTAGTGTGAAAGTAGCCCCAGACATTACATAAAAGGAGGATCTGGCTCTGTTCCAATAAAACTTTATTGACAAAAAACAGGCGGTGGGTCAGACAGAGCCCACAGGTTTTATTTTTCTAACACCTGCTGTAAATGTTATTCAGTTATTTTATAATAAATAACATCTGCCACTTAATTGTTGAGCATGGCCAGCCCAAGAGTGAGGCAAGAGAGACACCAAGGACACAGAATTTAAAGAGACACTTCTGTGACCCTGAAAATAAGCACCTCCTTAAATTTTGTACCCCAGTCCCTTTGTTGCCTCGCCCTAAGCCTATTCCTGTTATTGAGGCACCTGAACCATACTTACAGATGTACTGAGCAAGATTCAACTGTTCAAGCATCAAGAGCATCAAGAAACCCAACACATGGAATTAAGAGCTTGCAAAACTATTGGAAGGGTTAAAGAAGTAGGCCAGACAACCAGCCTATCAAGGGAGCCTCTACATCTGTCTCTCTCAAGAATCCGAAGAATCAATCTTGAGGCAGCCCACAGCAGTTTGCTGAATTCAAAGATACAGAGACACAGGTGTGACCCAGGATCCGGGCCACTAGCACTGCCACTCAACCCTCAGGAAGTCAGGGAAAGGCACGAAAACACTGCGGCAAAGACACCCCACACCTCAGGCTCATGCCTGCCAGCAACAACAGCTGAAGCAGCAGGAAAGCACCCCTGCCTTGCTCCAACCCTCCAAACAGCACCTGCGTGCACCTGTGTGAACTTCATTTCCTTCCAGAACCCTAGCTGCAAGGGAGTCTGGGGATAGTGGATTTTAGCTGCCCAACCCATGACACCAGAAGAAGGATAAAACACAGGTCAGGTGAGAACTGACCAAACCCACCACGATGGGCATGCTACGAAACATCTAATTTGACGAAAGCTTGGGAGCAGCTGTCCAACAGGCCGGAGACTTCTCCATGACAAATCCGATTCAATCAGAAGTTTCCACTGGTAAAGGAAACACCAACCCTGCCCCTCCACCACTGCAAGCACCTGTAATAGGATTGATGATAGGGATCAGAAATTTATAGGATGATGGTGTAGGATGCATGCGAAGAATTGCAGCAGGGATAAAAAACCTGGGTCCAGGAATGCCAGGAGCAGTGGCAGCCAGGAGGAGAAGAAGGAGTGAAGTTAGGAGCGCTGTAGGACAATAGAGGGCTGGCAGTTGCAAAGGGGTGAATGCAAAAGGAAAGCTGGGAAAATGTGTCACGTGGGTCATTCCTCTTAAGGGGACCATTGCTGTGACCACCATATCTATTACTAACGGGGGCAAACTGCTGGCATCATTCCCTGAGGTCGGAGATGTGTACAATTAAGTAATACTAAGCCTGTTACAAGTACAAAGAACTCCATTGGGGTGCAACTCATAATCGTTTCCCCTGAAGAACAAAATTTGCGAGTCAATAGAAATGGAGCCATTATCTTTCAAAAAATTTTTTGTGTTTTGATATATGCTACATACAAGTGTATGTTACACGTATGTAGTTAAGCCTCACAATAATGAAATGCCCTTGAATCCACCCAGGTAACTTAAGAAATACACTAATGAGGCTGCCGGTGTGTTTCCCCTGATATTTGTGGCTCCTCCTCTTTTATCATCCGGAAGTTTGTTATTTTCATTCCCTCGCTTTAAAAAACATCTAGTTTCATCACACATTTATGCAACCTGAAATAACTCCAGGTTTGAACACTTCAATTTATTTCTGATAGAAATTAAGGTGATTGCTCACATATGTTTGTCAAAACCTATTAATCAGAATTAGAAAATGAATAGAAGTCTTGGGTCTTCCAAACAGGATGGAGAGAAGAAAAGCAGATATCTTCCAGAAATGCTTCAACCTTATCATTTAAGTAAGTTTTCATTAAAAAAATTTTAATCATAAAATCCTTTTAGATAGCTAGCCTACTAAAACAGTGGCTAATTTTAACTATTTTTCATAACGGTGAGCCAGTCGCAGAGTTAATAAAATTAAGCTTCCTTCATTTCTCTCAAACTCCCCCCTCAAAGAAGAGCTGTAATGTCCAAAGCGCAGCAGAAATACGTGGCTGGTTTTCAGACTTGAGCCGTCACTGATTTGTCACACCGCCTCTTAACAACATATTTATATTTTGCAAAATGTATAATTTTTTTAGCCCCTGAACAAATATATTTACATAACTGTGTCTAACGAGAAATTACATTTAACTTCTCAGAAATGACAATAACCAAAACCTGAACTGCCAATTCCACTTCATTAGTGTGGTAGAAATGCATTCCAAATGTTAATAAAAATTCCAACATGCTGATAAATTAGAGCTTCTAAGGAGCATGTGACACCTTGGTTAATATATTCAACCTCAATTATATTTCTCTTCAGCACCCTGTTATCTGGAACCTTTGCTGGCAATCAGAGGTGCTGTTTTTCAGCGGCCAATTTTCTAGATAATGTAGCTTATCAACACTGTGGGTAAACTTGCCAATGGAATCAGGCTGCACTGAACCACACACACGCTAATTGCATCCCTTTTTTATGCATATTTACAGACTGTCACTTCAAAGAAATCAGTGGCCCATTGAGGCACCCAGTTAGCTGGAAGAATTGCCTCTTGCAAATGAAAATTAGCAAACAAGCTAGTGATAAATATGAAATGAACAAAGTATAAAAATACTGTTTTGTTCCGCAACTTCCTTGTCATCCCAATTTATACTCCCAAATAGAAGGAGTTTTGAACATAGGATTTGCCTTTTGTTTCCAAATGAAGACAGAAAGAATTCTTCCTTAAACCCACTAACTAGGTGAAAGCCCTATTAGCTTTCCCCTCTTCTCCCACGCCACCCCCACCCCAAATTTCTATTCACATAAACAGGTTATTAAATCCCGTATTAGGTTTGCTTTGGAGTTTGAATAGACAAATGACATGTTAACACTTCAGAAACAATTAACCCTGGGAACTTAATTAAGTTCTTTCTGACTTTAAGGAAGCACATTTCAAAATAATGCTCCTAAACTCTCTGAGTTTGCTCAAAAATAGCAATGCTTTCCCCTCTCTAAAGTATTCCTAAGTTCTACTTAACAGCAGAAAGCTTTGCCTGGCTATATATGGATAAAGGTTATGGTGTTATGAGCCTGCTGGAATTTGACTCGGAGTGAGTATTCGAGAAAAAAAAAAAAAAGACAGGTACCAAAAAATAACAATAATTGAAAAAAAAAATTTTTTCCCAAAGCCCCAAACGCTGGCCATATATAAAATAGGAAACGATTTTAGAACTATGTCCTGGGAGCTCCGCACAAACAAAAATCCTGAGATATGGACCGTGCGTTAGTCTGAAATCCTTTCCCTTGCTCCTTAGAATAACATTTCGAAATCTTTCACTGCTACAACAATGTTTTTAAGGCAATGTGAGGTTTTGCAAAGCATGTCATTTTAATATAAGCAGGTCATTTTAATATAATTAAAAATAAACCACATACCAATTAAACCACAAATACTTTTAAAGTTCTTGTGCCAAACTGAGCAATGGAGAGTGGCAAAGCTCAACAAATAAATGGCACTTAAAGTCTTAGCTTACAGCAAAGGCTCAGGGAGACTTTATTTGGTTTGGAGTAGTGTACATTGCTCCTGCCGTATGTCACGGTTTCAACAGACTCCTCAATTCTTCTCACTACCAGGGGATATACAATGTCATTTGAGAGATTTTGTTTTTTTTACAGAGCACAAGCAACAATATAAATATTGATACGAACACTGGGAAAACATTGCTATTTTAAGAAACACACTACACCTACATGCCGACTGCTCGTTTCTTACATGAGAAGAGCAGGGTTCTTTAGTAAATTAGTGCTCATCTGTGTGCACTAATTTAGACAATTGTTTTATATCACTTTCCAAATTGCAATATAATTGCGTGTTTATATGTCTGTCTCCCTGCCCGGACTGGGAACTCCTTGAAGACAGGAATCAGGTTTTCTGGAAAGGTGAGAAAGACCTAGACCCCAGCATCTAGGAGTTCATGGTGTAAGAGGCGGGGGGGAGCAGAGAAAGACGCTCACTTATGCAGCTATCCTGTGCCAGGGCAAAGAACAAAGAGCTACGGGATCCAGAGAAGCGACCAGTCTATTCTGCCCAGGGTGGGGGTTGGGAAAGAAAGCAGACCAGTGATGACATTGGCCTCACATCCTAAAAGAGAAGTGATGTTTCAATCCAGCAAGGAAAGGTATTTTGGGCACATTGAACTAAGCAAGCAAAATAGAAGACAGGAGATTAAATGGGCTTTTCATGGAAGAGAGATTTTTGGTGGTGCTTAAAGCTTAGCCAGGTGGGGTGGGGGGCAAGGGGAGCAACAGGAACATCCATGCAATGCATAAACAGAGAGAAAGAGATCTAAATTCTACATAGGACTATGTCACCTTTACCTTGTGTACACTTGTGCTGTGTGGAAGACACAATGTAGGGAAGGCTGTATGAGCCCTTCTGAAACAGAAAAGTGCTCATGAAGACTGACCAGAAGATACCCTGATTAAGGAAAAATTTATGACAATTTGATGTTTAAAGTTTGCCTGTATTGCTACCAAATTCCATAAATACGTATTCACATGGCAACTCTATAGTGTTTGTCTACAACACGGTTAAAGCTGACTCCACAAGACACAAGAAAATCTTATCACCTTGCTGTGTATGGGCGCACTGAGGAATGTGCTGTCCCTCAGCCGCTCTTGCATCAGGGGAAACAGGAACAAATTTCTCTGTCAAAGGGGCCAACTGAAATTTGATTCAACCTTACTCCTCAAAATGTTTGGAGAAAAAGATAGCAATTGTAGGTTTATCTAAAAACTTTGTTTATTGAAAATGGTTTTTAATTTTAACATTCAAAAAACTTGCTTTGGGGAATGGGCAAAAAAAAAAAAAAAGTCCACAGCGAACCAGTTGTTCTCAGAGAAAATTTTTCAATTGATTAATAGATCATTCGCTATTTCTTAGCTGTTTCATAATACAGACATTGCTTCTAGAACACAAGTGGCAAAATAATAATAGTAATAATTAGTAATAATAATATGCCAGCAGCTAATAATTTTAGCACACTCACTCTCTGTCAGGAAGTGAGCCAGGGATTTCACTTACCGTATGCCGTCTAACTATCAGAACATTCCTGTAAACTAAGTATTTTTAAACATTTTTTTAAAATAAAATAAAACACTGAGGTAATTTCTCTTGGCCACTATTGTAAAGTGGTCAATGGCAGAGCCAGGATTCCCATCTGGGTCAGCCTCCCAACCTTATGAGTATGACCACTGCAATATGCCACCTTTCTTTGTAAACATGAGCTTGGCTGGATCCTGTTTGGAAATAAATCTTGAGAGAGAAAGTGAAGAACAAAGAAGCGAGAAAAAGAATAGAGGATAGATAGCTAACTTCTTTGCCTCAGTTTCCTCCCATGCCTTTGGGAGCTCCCCATTCCCCCACACTCTCTTATTACAGGTTTCCTGGCTTATCTCTCTGACAGATTATAAGCTCCATGAGGGCAGGACCTATATTTGTCTTGGCCACCACCGCATCCCTCCAGCTATAGAACTGGCCAGTAATGGGTGCTCAATAAGTGAATAAAATACAGCAATCTATTTCCTTTCTCTTCATGACTTGACGAGTTCACTTCTCAACCAGCTGTTCCCTTGTTCTACAAACAGCCTCAAAAAGAAACGTGTCGATGCCGAGGGCCACAAGGGTAGAATACTTTCTGGATTCTGTACCCGCACCTTTGCAGTCGCAGACCCTTCAGGTCTCATGAGTGGCGTGCAGGGTGGGCCTCCTCAGTATGGTCACTAGAGTCCCAGGCTCTGATGCTCTTTTCAATTTTTTTTTTTTTCATCTCCGACTAGGCACTGGGCAAATTTAAAACAAAGAGTAGAGCTCCTCTACCTTCTTTTAACTTTTTCAAATGAAATTCCCTGTGAGGCAGTTTGAGGACAGTACCAAAACCAGAAATTCTACCTCTTTGAACATTCCACAGAGGTAAAAGATCATTTTAACCATTTTCTGACACCAAAAAAATTTACATTTAACCCACCTAAGAATATTTTTCATGGGCTGTTGCCCCCTCCCATTTCAGAGTATCAATCAAGAAATCATAGGTTTTACTATGTAAACATTTGCTCTAAATTCTCCTTTCTAGAAATATGTATTTACTTCATAAATGAAACCAACTTAGCAGTTAAAAATCTGTGTCAAGTACGTGGCCCGTATATGCTAAGTGTGTTCTGGTTTATTTTGCTCATGCTTCATCAGACACCTGTTTTGTACTGAAATCTTCACTGAAAGGTTTTATTTTTTACTTTGCTGATCTATTTGTTTTCCTTTTCTCTCTTTTTTCCCAAGCCCTTTGCTTTATGGATTTAACTTGCAATTTTTATCTCTATTCTGGGATCCCTCCCCCTTCGCTCACTGGTCAGAAGGAGAGTTTTTCTTTGTGTTAGAATTATTCATGGGACCCACGCAACGAAGGCTGGGCACAAAATAAACTCCAGCTCAGAAAGAAAAAAAAAAAAAACGTGTTGTTTGAAGAGGATGGCTTTGGAAAGTTCACCGAGCTCAGAGCGGAATAAACAGAACTGGAGCTAACTTGGGAGCAGGAATATTCTCAGAGCAAGCAGCCAAGCTGGTAGCCAGAGCGAAACAGAACCTTCTGAACATCTATTTTGTTTTCATTTCAGGAAGTAAGAACACCTTGGTCTTTGCTGATTGTTTTGATCTAGGTAGTACATCTGGAGTTTTGCTAAACAGCACCCCCCCCCCCCAATCTGGGACAACTTGAATAAAATGGGAAAATGCAAAAAAAAAAAAGATTTTTGCTTAATATTTAAAAGAAAAAACAGGAGAGAAAGGGGGAAAGGAGAGGACATACCTTGGAAAGTTTTTTAAAAATTAGGTAAAATGTAACTTGTTCTGAATATTTTTGACACAAGTCACCCTATAATTGCCATTTCTGCAAGGTGTCTCAATTATAGTAGTACAATGTAGCAGTTTAAATGCCTATACATTTGTCTGAAAAATGAAAAAAAGCCACAACATTGTCTATTAAGTGTCAAAAAAGACTTTTCTTTAACCATAGAGGGCTTGGACAGAACTCAGGAAATACTTCAGCTGGAAAAGGAAGGTTAAAAGCTACCCTTCAAGCTATTGGAAAACCTATTATCAAATGTTAAAACCTTAAAAAAAAAAATCCATGAGTGTCCCTAGCTTGATTATATATCTTTATTTAGCAAAAGGTGATCATCACTAATAACTAAAGACAAAGTACCAATAAATGAAATCTAACTGCTAATTAGGAATCACGATGCTTAAATGAAGAAACTCAAGGAGAACAGGTATCTGATTACGTCTGTTCTCTCAATGCTGGAACCACATTTACTTACAGAAAACGCAGTTCGTGTTTCTCTTTATCACATCTCTAAGTCATAATGTCAACACTTGGGACGCTGCTAGCTGTCACTGTGTGTGAGATCCTAAGGAGGAAAAAAGAAAACACAGCATAACTTTCCTTCAGAAGAAAAACAGTGTGGAAAAATATACATAGTATATATGCGCATGCAGACAACCTTTCACTTGTTTCTCTCGGTTCACAGGACATAACAAGAATTAATTAGCACATTCCTAAACCATTAGCCCCAATTTCCTAATGTGTGCATCTACGCAGAACTGAAGATTTTGTAAAGAAAGGGACAGAAACCAGAAAGCTAGGGTCAGAAGCAGATGCACAGATGTACATATAAATGGATGTTCTGTGATTGTGTCTCTTTGTGATGCATAATTACAAATGATTTTAGTTCAACCCCTTCGCGATGAGCTATCTCTTTTTTTCCCCTCTGCTCTAAATACGGTAACTACAAGCCCCCCAAATTCATCTCTTACAGACTTGGAAGATTTAAAAATTTCTCCAAAATGCCACATGTCAGTCAAAAAAGAAAATGATTGGCTTTTAAAATTATAATTTAAAGCACATTGACTAGAAGGTATGTTTTCGTTCAAATTTAACCCTTTTTTGGGCTCAAGCATCTGGGGCTCTGGGGAATGTACTGTAAACGTGGGTTTTTACCTCCAGATCCTTCTGAGAAAGAGGAGCTACAAAATAAAAAGCACAGAATTACAATGAAGAGGAGCCCTACGATATTATAATGTATGTCCTTCAAAATTCACCTCAATTCGGTATTAACTGCTCCTTCACTTGAAATACACAGAAAAACCAAAAGCTTGTCACTTCCATCTGTAAATGGTTAGAAATTAAATGCACCAGGTAAGTTTTAAGTCAGACATGCATGGGAACCGAATTTTTTTGATGGCATCATTTTATATCCTCTGAAGGGAGTTGTTTTCTATGAAGTGTAAGCTTTTTGTACTACATATAATGATTCTGCACTGTGGAAATATTCCATTAAAACATGAATTATTTTGAAAGAGTAGGAAATTTGGCAAAATAAACCCCAAACCTAACAATGCCATCCAACAAAACGATTGATTGTTCGTTCAAAACAGTTTACTTTCCTTTTTCTTCATGCTGGCATTAAAAAGAACTACCTCTTGGTACTTACACAAATCACACGTGGTAAAATCTCATTAAACTGCACAAAACAATAGTGTCCATCTAAAAATTGATGAAATCCACATAAGGTCTATAGCCTGGTTAATAGTATTTTGGGAAAGTCGATTTCCCGCTTATGACACACATAATGACTACATAAAATGTTACCATTGGGGGAAGCTGGGTTAAGGGTATATGGTACCTCTCTTCCATTTTTACAACTCCTTATACATCTACAGTTATTTCAAAATAAAAAGGAGAAAAAAAGCACCTCTATCTGAGTTTTATAAGTCTGAATTCCCAGACATTGTGTTGTATTTTCTCAATGCAAGGAATTGAATAGGTTCTCACTAAAATTCAGATCTACAAATTTTAAGAGAAATTTCTGGAAGGGTCAGAAATAGATCCTTCCATCTACACAGATCAGAGGGAAGTATGATACAAGTATTATCATCCTCAAGGTCCTGATCAAAACTGTCTCTAAGTTTCTCCGATCATCTTACACCTTCTTTACCCCAATCTCTATACCTACCCACTGCCCCAGGCAAAAAGAACATCTCCCTCAGAATGCATAGCAGTAAAGTCTAGTGGTTGAGAGCCTACATTCAAATCGCTGCTCTGACACTACCTGCACCACCTCGGTCAAGTTCCTTACCCGCTGAGAGCCTCAGTTTGCTCATCAGTAAAATGGAGCTAACGGTTTCTATCATGTAGGGATGGTGTGACAGGTGAGTGAAGCAATGGGTGCAAAGCCCTCAACACAGGGCCTGGCTCACAGGGGCACATCAGCTGTGTGCTTCCTACGTAGCAGATGAGGGAAGCAGACCCGTTAACAGCAGCCCCTCCTCTTGTTAACTGCACGACCTAAACTCTGTCCAAGCTGAAACCCCCTTGCCCGTGAAAACGGACACAATGCAGTGCCTGCCGTAGACTAAGTGTCCAGAGCCAGACGATGGTCATTAGGATTGCATTTACCGCACTCTAAATACTGCTCTAACTGCCTGTTTCGCTGCACTAGGTCCTAAAGGCAGGAGTCAGGTGTTCCTCCCTCTTTCTGTCTTCTGCCAGATGTTGCAACAAAGTAGCTGCTCCTTACGTATCCACTAAATTGTAATTTTTTTTTAAGATTTTATTTATTTAGGGGATCCCTGGGTGGCGCAGCGGTTTAGCGCCTGCCTTTGGCCCAGGGCGCGATCCTGGAGACCCGGGATCAAATCCCACGTCAGGCTCCCGGTGCATGGAGCCTGCTTCTCCCTCTGCCTGTGTCTCTGCCTCTCTCTCTCTCTCACTGTGTGCCTATCATAAATAAATAAAAATTTTAAAAAAAATTTTTTAAAAAAAGATTTTATTTATTTATTCATGAGAGACACAGAGCAAGAGGCAGAGACATAGGCAGGGGCAGAAGCTGGCCCCATGCAGGGAGCCCGATGTGGGACTCGATCCCGGGACTCTAGGGTCACACCCTGGGCCAAAGGCAGATGCTCACCCACTGAGCCACCCAAGTGCCCCAAATTGCAATTTTTAAAAAGCCAATGATAGAACTCTAAAACGTTAGGACTCACAATTTGAACCACATCACAAAGGACCACAGAAGCGAAAAGATATTACAGAGCTACTCTGGTTGCTGGAAATTTCCTTTTTTTTTTTTTTTTCTTGGTGATGCTAATCTCCTTTAAGTTTTCAGCCACTGAATTTGTCAAAGTAACCCTCTAGGAGAGTTGCGAGTTCTGGGTTCCTAAGTACAGCAGGCACCGTCTAGCAACCCTGGCCTTGAAGACCTGAGTACTGGGGTGTCCACACAGGCACAGGTTTTGCCTCCAAAGGACACTATAAATAAATGGCAATGCCTTCCTTGTCTTTACTAACACATTCCCACACGCTTTTGGTGAACGATAGCCTTGAGAATGTAATAAATGCCCACAGCCACAGCCTGGGATGCCACAGTTTTCCATGACAACGTTTATTCCTACACTCTGGCTTCCACACCATACAGAGGGGTCTGGCCGTAATCCTGAAGTCGCTTAGAGGGCTGGAGTAGGGTACTCAGAGAATACGTAGTAGGGTACTCAGAGAATACGTGCCTTTCTGTCACAAGCACTTATTGACTGTGACTTGAGAAACCCTCATACAGATAAATCTAACCCCACAATAATTCAATACTTTTTTCTCCAAAACAAAACCATTAGCATTTTATTAGAAGAAATATTTCATCCTTCGGTACCCCTCCCCACCTCTCTCTCTTGAAACACACCACAGATGTAGCACTCTCTGTGGGTTGTTAGAAAGTCAAAGAATATAATTTCTTGATTAATTGCCATACACAGGACCCAAGTTATGCACAATTTTGGTAGTTAACCCCACCACCTCCCATAGGCTGTTACTGCAAAATGTTCCAAACAAGCACATTTCTGATAAATCACTTGGAGCTGTTTAAGTGGATCGGGCCTTAAGTCATTCCTTGGGATAGATCATGTCATTTTCGATGCGTACGAGCTGCAGGAGAGAAACTCCACTGTAAACCTCCGCCACGGTGTCTTCGTTTCCCTTGCAGGCATCAGGGAGTCTCAGTCAATATTTCTTATCTTATTTTTAAATATCTTGTGGTCTCCGAAATGGTTGGTGATTCAGAAATTACATCAAGAGTCTAAAGATAGACTACGGGCTTATGACTTCAATAAATGCGGCAGTTCTATAACAGGAAAAGAAAATGCCTGTTGGTTTTAAGACTACTGGGAATCAAAGAGGGATTCTTCGTTGGGCCGTTTAGAGTCAATCTCTCCAAAAGCAAAAGCAAGTTACCTCCTCTCCTCCACCATCCATCTCCTTCCGTGGGTGCATGAATATAAATCACAAGGATCCCTAGATAGTGCTATAGTGCTGACGGCTGAGCTATGGACACCTTTCTCTAGACTTTTCCCCCCACCGCAGATTGTTGAGTGACAGCTTCCATACTGGTTATTTCCCCAATGGAATAACTGATTTGCCCAAGACAATAGGGCTGCCCACAGCCGAGGCGGGAGGGAAAGCTCAGGTCTCCGGGGTGTCTGGGGGATGCTCCTTTCTGCCCATTCTGCCTCAATGAGTTACACATCCCCCATCTTTCTAAGGCAATCCCTAGCATGAAACCTCTTTACAGCTGACCCCATATTCCTCACCTCTGCCCCCTCCCTTTCCAGTGCAAGCACAACTGTAAAAAGTATCTCATCTCCTCTCATTTCAAATGGGCTTAGTTCACCAATATATAAATGGCAAATAACTGACCCCTCTTCCCCTCATGGCCAATTCAGATCCTCAGACACCTCCTTCATTTTTCTATCTTCTTTGACATCAGAGATGCATTTCCCTACAGTGAGTTTATTTGGGACTTACCCAGATAACCCTCCCTTCTTTAGTTCCAAGAGTAGGAGGATACAAGAATTCTGTTAGAAATGATAGTCAAGTCAACGTGGCTTTCTAGTAAAGAAAAAACAACATCCATTATTACTCTTTTCCTGAACCTCGCAACCTTGGAACTTAGGGTCAATGTATGTTCTTTTAAAATGAAGAAAATTGTATTGATTTTTAATAATCTTTTTCATTTATATTATTTAAATGTCCTATCGCAAGCATGGACCACTTTCATAATTAAAATGTTCTTTAAAATGAATCTGATAAAATGCTCTATATATACATTTTCCTTTTAAAATAGAAAATAACACAAGGAAGTCTCCCAGAAGTCTGTGCCAAGTGTTGTTCGCTTTATAATGTACTTATTTATTTTTTTAATTTTTTTGCTTCTTAACTTTCCCTGATCATCCTAGCTAATCTTATTATTAGACTACAATCCATTCAATAATTGACTACCAAAAAAGTGTTTTACTGAATACGTAAAATGAGAATGAAGGAAGAAAAAACATGAACAAAAATGTCCTCTAAGTTTTCCTACACATATCCTATAATTTTCCAGTTGGCTTAACCACTCAACATATTTAAATAACCAACCAACATATTTATTTAACATTCGGCAGATGGACATGATAGGAACATCATGATTTTCAGATGTACTTTTATAACTGCAAGTTTTTCTTGGTGCCAGGATCACAACAGGTTCTTAAGGTAAAGCCGCCCCTACCTGCTGTTTCTTCAACGCCGGAGTTACTCTCAATCTAAACATGTCCACTCAGATTAATTTAAATCCCCGACATTACAGTGGAAATCAAATCATTCTCTTCAATCTATTTTTTACCCGCAGCATAAAAGAGACTATTTTACATGTTAATAGTAATCTGATGTGGTTGTATAAATCTGATATAAATATGATACTCTGTTTGGAAATGATGCTAATTTAGTTTAAAATGGAGATTACATTTCAACTTGTAAAAGAGCAGGATGGAATATTAGCATTCATGGCTGTTATATAATTTCCCTTTACACTACACAAGTGTTACTCAAAATCTTTTCTGAGCCTCTTTGTCCAAAGATTTCCCATTCTTCCTATAAGAAAAAGGACTTCTCTATTTAACTGTAAGTTAAACAGGTGGTACAGACCCTTGAAAAAAGATTAACAACAACATTATAAATGCATTTTTGAAGAAACATTTAAAGTTACAATGTAATAAACTGAACAGAATGTCATAAGAATGTCAAACTGGGCACAGTAAAAATAAATGTTATTCCCAAGGAAAATAAAAAGTCTGCATATTTATGTAACATTCAGCAGATGGACGTGATATTAATATAGGGTTTTCAGTTGTACTTTTATAGCTACTAGATTTTCTTGCCTAACTTGGCAACCCGAGGCACCATTTGAGTTTTGGATTTGGACAATACTGCAACAGATGTCCAGACCAATAAAATAAATTCCTTAAGGGCTATGCTTAATTTGTGTAATTGATCAATTTTGGTTGCATAGGGCCTCAGCTCACCAGCATGTAACTGCCTTCCACAAAAGCTTTGCAGTTGGGATTTCATTCCATATGTTACAAGGGTTTATGGACTCTCTCGTTGACGACGCTGCCGATGGAACGGGGGCTGTGGTGACACCTGTTGGCGATCAGCGGTGCCCAACAACCACCGACACAGTCCGTGGTGGCGGGGGACAGAGCTTCTCAGCCTCGGCCTATCGACATGGAGGTTTGGGGCCAGGTCCTTGCTGTGGGGCCTGTCCCGTGTGTCCTATAGGAATTTCAGCAGCAGCCGGGCCTCTACGCGCCAGGTGCCAGCGGCACCTTCTCCCCAGGCCCCAGAGTGACAACCACAAAAGTCTCTTGGCTGTGTCAAATGGGACATTGACAACACCACCCCAGGTGAGAACTGATCCAGTACGGTGGATTCTTCTGGAAGAGCCGCACAGAGGACCAGCCTAAGACACCTCACATAGTTTTTTCCAAACAAAACCCAAACCACCTTTTTCTCCCTCTCCTTGAAGTCTCTCGATCTAATAACAACAGGTTTACAGGCAACTCACAGAAACTTTGGCCTGACAGAGGGTACCCGGGACACATGCGCTGGAGCCGCTCCATCAGCACACTCGGGCGGTGCTAATTAAGACATGAATTTTGAAACCTAACTCTCAATGTTCATCACTCACCTATTAAACTTGCCAGAGTTGCTATGTTAATTATCTCCCCGTATCCTTGATTTAGCATAATACGGCCTGCAGCCTGTGACAGAAATTAAAGGAAAGACCAGTGACCTCTTTTGTGATTGTGCTAATAACTACATGATCATAAATTAGTTTTCAATTTTCAGAAGACTCTACATGGCAAAAAAAAAAAAAAAAAAAGGAACAAGTACACGATACACAAACTTGATAGGAGATAGTTGATCGGCATCAACTTTGAATCTTCCCTTTTTAATGAGTTTCCAGTCCCTGTCAACAGGAAATTTAAGCCAACTGCAGCATGTCTTTACCTGGCTCCGCACATTACAGAAAATAATCAGAAGACTGGGTCAGTGTGGGCTTTACAGAGGATATTTTAGCGATGAAGCCAACTCACACGACCTTGCGGAGGGCAGAGAAAACTTGACACATGCACGCTGCACACACACCACCCACAAAAGCTTTTCCCAGTCCTACGCACAGGCTTGAAGGAGTCATACTAATATCAGAATTAAAAACACGCAAAGTTAAATGACTCGTCCGATAGTAAAGAAGTGCCATGACTTCTTGGTATGTTTTGCGCCTTTCTTACATCTGTTCCTGCCTCTGACAGCTTTCTTCCCTTGGCTGGCAAAACACAAATAAGAATGTACAGGAAGCACGGCCCCACTCTGATGTACAATAATATTTAGCTAATTAGAAGAATCCTCCAGCTCATTATGCTAGGCAGGAAGAAGTAAGAAACTACATGAAAGCGTGACACTTGCTAAGCCCTAGGATGGTGTCAAAGCTGAACTGGCATCACTTTCTTCTATTTCTTTATAGACTTGGTTGGATTGCAATTTCAGCCCTTTAAAAATCAGTTTTTTTGACTTTCAGAGGGAGCTAGCTATCCCTTGAACACTGCACCATCTTCTGGCCAAATGCTTTACTACACGATCTTAATTAAAGTGTCAAGTCCCAATTTTCTTGAGAGTGACTGCTGGATTAGTACGTGGTCTATTTTATTATTCCTATTTTAAGACAGCACAATAGATAGATAAGGAACACAAAACAGTTTCCTTCTAATTAAATGGAAAGGCATTGGAAGTCTGTTTTAAAACTGTTTTGTGCTTCACAGCCTCAAATAATTTTTTTAGCCTACAAATATTCATGGAAAGCCGTGGACATATTTGGCATTTAGAATATGCTGATGAAGGGTGGGCGCAGGCACAGAGGTTAAAAAATCTGGTTCTGGTCTGCTGAGAGCTCACAACCGAGGCATATCATTAGGAACTGTAAAATGGGTGGATTTGAATAGCCCAGACAAGAAGTGCAGTAGGACTTTGCAAGAGAGATCTGAGGACTGACCTTGCTGGAAAAGGTTTATTGCAGACAAGCGGGTCTTGAATCATGAAGAAGAATGACCATGTTGCCGCTAATGATGCTTCAAATATGCCAGGCACTGTGCTAAGCCCCTCCCAAATATTACCTTAATTAATCCTCAGAATGGCCTCATCTTACTGATGAAGACCCCCACAACGGCATAGAAGAGGTTAGGACTCCAGCTCAGGTCAGCCTGACTTCACGGCTCATGCTCTGAACCACCCAGCAGCACTGTCTTCCTGTGCGAAGGATGAGATTTCCCAGAAACAAGGCAGAGGGGCTTCTGGAGGAATGCAATAAATTTAGCAAAATGTAGAGGCCAGGGATGTGCAGTGGCAGCTCTGCATGTCCCTGTAGGGGGGACTTTGGTTGGAAATCTGTTTTTCTGGGGTAGGGAGGGATGGTTCAGGGGCTTACTTGTTTGAAGCTGTGTCTGCAGAGGAGGCATAGAGATCCAGGTTAGATAAAATAAGAGGAGCTGGTGGAGATTAGGAGAAGAGCAAACCTCCCAAGGCAACCACAGCTGCTGCCGCTGAGAAAAGGCGTTCTGTAGTGGAGGGGCGGTGAGGGAGGTGTGGGGGCAAACAGCTAAGCGGTTCAGAGGGCAGTCATAGGACACAGGGTCTGGAAAGCAGGTGGGAAAGAAGCAAACACATTCAGATAGGTAACAAGAGGATGGGGCTTCCAAAGAAATGCATAGGAAGTGGTAGATTCGTCTACTTCCATAACCCTTCACTCATCCAACAAAATGAGCTGAAGCGCGAAGGATCCCAAGAGGTGATAGGATCTAATGGACATGTTGCAAGTAGGGGAGACTCGGGGGTACCCACAGCAGGAGAAAGGCAGTCTGGAGAGATGGGGGGAGGGGAGCTTGGACGGAAGCACAGTGAAGGCTGCAGGTGGGAAGGACATGGTCACGGACAAAGGTAGAGGGAGCTGGTCTCCAGGAAGGCTTCTTACGAAGACAGGTAAGTAATGCAATCAGCGCGTAAACCAAGGAGGCGGGCAGAGTAAATGCTCGAGGTGGGCCGTCCAGGTGAAATCAGGGAGTGTTGGCGGGAGGCAGCCTGGAGACACCGATGCCATCTCAAGGGGGTGGCTGAGCCTCAGCTCAGACTCCTGCCATGCAAAAATGAGAACCCAGAATTGCCAGCTGCTCAGATATTTCAAGACAAGCTAAAAAGATGGGTTTCTATATGCAGTCTCTCGATGTGTATGTTGTTGGAGATTTTAAAGAATTTTAAAACACTATGCGGGCCAAACAAAACACATCTGTAGTCCAGATGGGGCTGCAGGTTGCCAGTTTAGGACCTCTGGCTTGGAAGAAAGATGGTAGCATGGTCCCCAGGCGGGGTCACGGCTCTGTGCTCCCGACTCACCGTTGCATGCACCAGCTCGGGGGTTGCAACTCAAGGACCGGCCAGCATCTCAACCACAACCTGCACCAACTCGAATTCATTTTCTCCCCGAAAAGCCCTTTTTTCCTGCTACTCCCATTTCTCATGAATGCCAGGGTTGGTGTGCAAGTTCTCATCTTTGGTATGGCCTGGTCTCCTTTCTTTTCCTGACCTCCTATAAGCCACTTCCTAAAGTCACGGCCTTTACAGCCTCTTGACAGGTGTCCTTTTTTTTTTTCTTTTTTTTTTCCTAACTTCCCTGTCCTCTTTTCTAATTTAAGCTCTCCTTATTTCCAGTCTAGAGCATTGAGATCATATCCCACCTCTACATGCCGCCTCCTGTTCCTCCCAATGTACATGTGTCACTGGACATATCTTTCTCAACTATGGTTCTCTTTCACCATACCCTTCAGGCTTAGTCCAGAAACGTGAAATGATGTCCTCACTGCTTATTCAAATGAGTACGATCAACTTGAGCTGTCTTGTCGTCCATGACTCTTGGCCATAAGACATATTTAACCCAATACTTCTGACCCAAATGCCTTTCCATATCTTTATATATCCTAAGCCTTGGCCAGCGTGAACTGTCCAATTTCCCAAAATCAGCTCAATTTTCAGGTATCTCGATCAGAGTTTCTCAACATCTGCACTATCGACATTTGGGGCCAAATAATTCTCTTTGGAGGGTTGGAGGGCAGGTAGGGGGTGGGGACCGTCCTGCGCATCGTGAGATTTCTAGTAGCATCCCTGGCCTTATCCCACCTAGATGCCAGTAGCTCCTCCTCCCAGCTGTGACTGCCAAATAAGATGTGATGAGAACATTGAGCCCTTGTAATATTTTTCTCAGGATAACCTTCAAATTAACTTGAACTCTTTAGATATTCACCAGGAAGGAGCAGAAAAGCCAGAAATAACCAGAGTGCCAGAGGAAGGGTGGCCGCTGATTAAAAGTTGTTGTGTCTGAGTTACACTGCCAATTACCAGAGTTAGCACATCTCTTGACTTCTTTTTATCTCTTATCAAATAAAAGAGCACTTCCCCCAGGGAGCTTTGTCCCCCACCAGACTCCCATGCCAGGGCAAATTCCCTTGCTCTGGGCTCTCACAGCACAGACTTTATAATCATTGCTCATTTAATGTTGGTTTCTCCCCTCAGTTGTACAATCTGTGAGGGGACAGACCTACATGTCATTGTCACAGCTGTATCCCCAGCCCCTAGCACAGTGCCTGGCATGGAGAGGACACTAAGTGAGGATTCTGGCAATGAATGGTAACCCTTGCAATAGTAGAGGGTATGCTCCGCATCTAGTTCTCAGCAATTCCCAATTCCCTTATTCCTTCCAGACACAGCTCGGGATCAATGATCTCCATGAAGACATCCCCAACTAATGCCAACTGACAGTGGTCTTTCTTTTCCCATAAATCTTTATAGTACTTCACAGCATCTTCTTAGCTTTCCAGATAGCAGGTCTTTATCACCAAACACATTCAAGATCTCCAAGAGAGTCCATATCCTCAAGTTTTTCTTTATTATGACCCTTCACAATGAGTACACAGTTGACAATTCTAAATATTTGCAGATGAAATAGATAAATGATGGTATTAGTCATTAAAACAGTTGAAAAAACCTCCATAACTAAATTGAACCTTAGAAACTAAATTTTGAATTTATGACCTCTGTCTGAAATGCTTACCTAATGCTCTCTTCCGGTATTTTAAAATTAAATTTCTATTGATTCAAGCTCAATTATTATTTATTTGTACAATAAACATGTCACTTTACAAATAATACATACAAAAACCTTCTAGTCAGCACACAATTTTATCATCCCGCAAGTTCGTCAGCTGGTAGAGTCAGTTCTTTGTTAGGAAAAAAATAGAAACCTGTGAGTTCAGACAGATTGATTAACCTCCCTGGTTTCCTTAATCCATAAAATGGGTACATTAATATCTGTCTGCTTGTGAGGGCAGTGATAGTTCCTGCAGGCTAAGGGTCTGACATGCTACACCCCGGATTCAAATCTGTATTCTATCTTATGACAGCTGTGTGTCCTTAGGCAATTATTTTCTCTTTCTGCCCTGGTTTCTTTAAATGTAAAGTGGGTTGGGACACCTGGGCAGCTCAGAGGTTGAGCATCTGCCTTTGGCCCAGGGCATGATCCTGGAGTTCCAGGATCGAGTCCCACGTCAGGCTCTCTCCATGGAGCCTGCTTCTCCCTCTGCCTATGTCTCTGCCTCTCTGTGTGTGTGTCTCTCATGAATAAATAAATACAATCTTTAACCAAAAAAAAAAAAAATGTAAAGTGGGTTTAAAACTAGAAACCTACCTGGTATGAGATGTATATGACAGTGTAAACAGTCCCTGATAAGCAAGTGTTCAGTGAATGCAGGTCCTCCCATCACAAAGAAACAAATGAGACAATGTAATTAGAAAAGAACTTTGGACAAGAATACCTCTTAGAGATGATCCATTTGGTGATTATTGGAAAGTTTACTGATAACAGTACCAATTACCTAATACCCTTTTAAACAAAATTCGGCCTTCTCTATCTTGCAGCCATAAAGTCAGCACTGGGATATTATAGATTGAGAGTAGAAAGGGGCCAGGACATGCATTATACTTCAAAGTGTATAACCCTGTAACTGTCCCCAAAGCTCTTTGGATTTTTAAGAGACTTTTTTGTTCAATCTGGTGATTCTGTCTGGAATATCCAAATCTGTTCTGAGTTAGCTGGAACTTTTACTGTACCAAAACTGAGGCAAGCTAGAACTATAGGTTCAAAATAAAGTCAAGCAGAAATATAGCTCTGGCCACGGAATTCAGTGTCCATCCTACCCCCATGATGGCAGGAGCCTTTGCAGTCCTCATGCTGCGTTGAGAGATTGAACTGGACTCCTTTGCACTCATCAACTCTCTTGAGGCTGAACGAAATACAACTAAATTCACAGTTTTGATTGCATTTTTTCTCAAAAAGAAAAAAAAATTGAGGAGCTATTTTGACCAATTCAGATCCAAGATCTTTATTTAATATGTATATTTTATTCATTCAACAAATACTTATCTTTAACTGAAATATCAAATAAATGTCTCAAATTTCCCTTTCACTTTGGCTTTGAGGGCCTGGATCTTGTTTGACCTTGAACAAGATTTTACTCTCAGATTTTCCATCAATAAAGCAGAGATAATGACAGTATTTGCCCACTGCATGGGGGAATTGTAAAACTTAATTAATTGAAATCTTGGATGAAATGTGCTAGCAACACCAACATTCTGCATTACTTCCTGACCTGTATATGAATGAGTGTTAATTTAAAAAGACAAATTCTCCAATTTATACCATGATTGTAGAGTGGAATTTTACATACATACACACACACACACAGACACGCACGCGCGCGCACACACATACACGTGCTCATCCATATACATATGTATATGCATATGTATAGCTTGGCATTTATACGAATGTGTGATTTCAGCAGCAAATCAGCCAAAGGAAAAATTAGCTACAGTTTTTTCCAAGGGAAATAATTTTCTGTTCATGTTCTGTTATTTTCAAAAGACTCTAATGCTGTTATTTCAAAACTAAATGTCCTCAAACAAGGCAAAGACAATTCTTCGTTGAATTATGCTTACAGATGCCAAATTTTCAGTGTTGTGTTAAAGTCCTACAAGAATAATCCAAAATTTTTAAGAATGTATATGGAAACATTCTTTCAAAATGAATTAAAAATATTCCACCCTTTTAGGATCAGATAACCTTAAAAACATAAATAAACATTCAATGAGAGAGGGAAGAAAGGAGGGAAGATAGAAAAGAAGCGTATATTTAAGGAACTCACTGTCAGCAGCCTCCTCCTCAATAAAAAATTAAAAATCATCCATAAAATTTATTCAGCATTCTTGCTTGACTCAAATTGGGCAGTCATTTTGTGACAAAATAATAGAAAGGAAGAGCACTGATGTAATTTAGTTGGAATATTCAGAAACTATTTTTTTTTCCTTGCGCAGGTCTCCGGCTATCATATACATAAATTCCTGTTTACCTTTTTTTGGGCCACAAACAGATAAGGTATTTCTTACGGATTGATGTATGCGACAACTTTCATAACTGGTCAATCGACTAAATGCCATAATAGTTTGTTTCTATAGATGAGGCTTTTATTCATTTTAGCACCAGTTAGCTCTGTCACCAAAATATGGCCTCGTTGGAAAAGTATGTGCACTGATAAGGATCGAACCCCACCTAATACTTACAGTGGGAAGCATGTATGAATAAGGGCTATTTATCATCTCATGTAAATGAAAATCTTTTGTTAATTCAAATAACACTGTATCTTAACACCTAATACAAGTGTTAGATGTGAAATAGAAACATTTTTATAGATACGTTATGAATTTTAATGCTTCCTAACTTTATTCCATCACTTCCTACCTAGAGACTATATTTCCATTAACATGCCTGATGAAGAGAGAAAGAGACCATATGTAAAACATCAAAGGGGGCTCGAAAAGAGGAAAGAGAGAAGAGCTCTCTCTAAATAAATATATTCAAAAAGAAAACAAGCATAGAATATATGAAAGGTACCATAATTGGTGATGACCAGATAGACACAGATTTAAAGAAGCTACTGAATCCTTTTCATTGTTGAAATCCAGTTTTTCTCTATCTTCCTCAACAATTTAAGGCAGATATCTGTGCCTGTTCTGTTTCCTACCAGATCCTCACAGTCTAGAACAGTGCCTGACACACAATAGGTGTTCAATAAATAAAAGAACAAAGGAAGAGAGCTTGGTGAGGCAGGTTATAAAATTCGGGATTGGTGAAAAGCAAAAGAAATTCCAAAGGCCCTTCATCTGTCATCCTGAGGTTTGCCTGAGAAGGAGAAGAGGAGGGCAGCCCCAGTGGCGCAGTGGTTTGGCGCCGCCTGCAGCCCAGGGTGTGATCCTGGAGACCTGGGATCGAGTCCCACGTTGGGCTCCCTGCGTGGAGCCTGCTTCTCCCTCTGCCTGTCTCTCTCTCTCCTTCTCTCTCTCTCTCTGAATAAATACATAAAATCTTAAAAAAAAAAAAAAAAGAAGGAGAAGAGGAGGGATACCTGGGTGGCTCAGTGGTTGAGCACCTGTCTTTGGCTCAAGACCCAGGGTCCTGGGATCAAGTCCTGCAAAAGGCTCCCTGCATGGAGCCTGCTTCTCCCTCTGCCTATGTCTCTGTCTCTGCCTCTCTTTCTCTGTGTGTCACTCATGAATACATAAAGTCTTTAAAAAAAAAAAAAGATGGAGAAGAGGAAAGAAAAAGAGGGAACAAAATTAGTCAATAAATGGGTCTCTGGTCAGCCTGTAGAGAACCTGAGAGTAAGAACACAGAAATTGCCCAAAGGATACTTGGGTTATTACTATCCTTTTTCACAAGAGTTAAGACCTCACTTTTAGCAAGAAAGAAGTGGAGTTGAAGCAGTGAAAAAATTTGCCACTGAGTAGGGAGCTCAGTAAATATCTTTGAATAAATGAAAGGCTGTCTATGCACCCGCATTGGCCTGGCACTGGGATGGCAAACTACAATTGTCCTCAAAGAGCTCACGGTCCAAACACGGAAGGATAAAGAGGCAGATTCATGTCCTGAAAAGAAAGGAAAAATAGGTAAGAAGGGTGAAAAAATTCAGAGGGAAATAAATCTCTCCTCTTTCCAACATGTGACACATTTGAAATTTGTGCAAAATCCCATGTGCCTTAAAAAATAAAGCACAATGGATCAAAAGAGAGGAAGTCTCTGAAAAGCATGTTGATAAATTTGAGTACTGTTAGGAGAGAAAAATGAAGAACTAAAAATCTTCTAAAAGGATGAAAGCTCAAGGGAATATAACTGGAGGGTTAAAAATTAATAAATAAGGTGCCTGGGTGGCTCAGTTGGTTAAGGGCCTGCCTTTGCCGCAGGTCACCATCCTGAGATCCTGGGATGGAGCCCCGTGTTGGGCTCCCTGCTCAGCGGGGAGCCTGCTTCTCCCTCTCACTCTGAGCCCCCCACATGCTCACACTCTCTCTCTCTCTCAAAGAAATAAATAAAATCTTTAAACAAATTTACAAGTAAAAGGGATGAACATGCATTTGTTCAAAGAAGTTCAAGAACTCTGGAGTAGTATTGGAGTAGTGTGCTTGTGACTAAGTTTAAAAACACTATAACCAAATATAGTACAGATTGAAAACATAAATAGATTGGGATACATACAGAAAAATTCCTGGATCAGATGCAACCCTGGCAGGTCAACAACTCCTGAGGTCAAAACTGGCCTATGGCCATGGTTTTTTTTTTTTTTTAACTCTTTATTGTGGAAACGTCAAACATATACAAATTTAAGTATACATATATTCATCCATCATCCAGCTTCAATAATTATCAATTCATGGTCAATGTTGCTTTATTTACACCTCTTATTTCAGGTAGATTCACTTCCCCACTTTAATCCCTGGACCATTTTGAAGCAAATCTTACACAACACATCATTCATCTAGAAGGATATTTAAAAAAAAAAATAACTGTAATACCAATATAAATTTAAGCAAAAATGCAAGTAATAATTTCTTAACACCATCAAATATCTAGTCAAACTTAAAAATTCCCTGATAGTTCTGCAATTGATTTTTTTTTTATTAGAAACTTATTGTCATATTTGGCAACAGAGATGTTTCAACCAAATGTCTAGATCTCTGACTTTTCTCTTAATGAAAACATCTAGCCACTCTGGTACACATTTTGGAATAGCAACACTGAGCATGAACACAGCAGCCACTCCCCCTTTGATACAGGTCTTGCATGCTCCACATAAGGTCCTCACTATTGCCTATTGTTCTGCCCATTGCACACTCCACATGTCTACACTATCTGGCTCTTGGACACAACTGAGTCTGCAATCCTAAATCTAAGCTCACAAAAAATATGGGTGATTGGAACCCATTCTTTAGTTTCAGGAGTTACTGATGACATAAGTGATGACCACAGTCCTGGTTTAGCCTTACCGACTTGAGTAAGTCATAGATAGAACAGAAAGTCACAACCCCGAAGACAAATGGTCAGATTTGAAGGTCAACCCAAGGGTAGAACAAGAGAAGATGTAAAGTCAACAGACAAGGAAGCCAAGAGCAGTTATGGAGGAGTTATGAAGCACAGATTGATTTGATTAGTTCAAGAATTATTTGGAGAACCAAATTATGTGCTGGGCTCCCCTCTTTGCAATGCATTCCAAGATCCAGAGATGGGTAATGTTGCTTTTAAAGGAGTTATGCCAAGTCCAACACTACATAAAGCCTTCCCTTCCTCCCTATTCATTTGTCAGTTTTGAAATGTGAGAATGCAGTCACAGTGGGTTAAATTAAAAGTATAGTCACTGGGGTGAGGTATTAATGCTCTTAAAATTGAAACCAAAATTAAAATCTAAAATGAGATTTCTTACACTCACCTATATCTGTATGTTGACTCCCTTTCAGATATGCTGGAATGCTCAACACTCAGTGTAAGAAAATAAAATGGTGTGCGTTTGACAACCAGATGCTATTCAAAATTAAAAGAGCTTAATTTTAAGACGGGCAGGAGAGAAGACATGCAATTTGCTTGCGATGCACACAGTAAATTAAAAACTTAAAAAAAGGCAATGAGTGTGAAATATTAAATATTTACTTCTCAGGGTATTTTTGTGCACTCTGATATTAATGGGTAATAATAATTACTGTGCCTTATCCAAGACACACCTAGACTGAGAAATTAAATTCCCAGCATATGGGTATGGGCACCAGTCGATGCACATGCTTAACTCCCATTATGTTAACAGAACCAGAGGAAGTGCACCAATGGAAAAAAAAGAGAGAAAGGGAGAACCCCAGAAACTTAATATAAAGGGAAATCTGGAAGGGTCTGTTTCCCTTGGAAGTAGGTGAATTAATTCCATTAAATTTTCTCAAAATAAATATGCATCCAGGACAGAGAAGCAGAGTCCACAAAATATTTCATAGAAAAAACTCACAGAGCTGACACTGGTCAGTCTCCTTTTGTGCTAAAAATGCCATGGTGGCTTGGGACTTTGTGTGGGAGTTCAGTCCAGGAAATTAGCAGCCATGTGAGACCCTACCAGCATTCACATCTTTAATGGGTAGGTGCCTTGCCTTTTTACTCTTCTTTCTTTTTGCCAATTCCAATTCCCCATTAAGTCATCCACACAACCAGAGCGACATGCACACCAGCCCCCGAGGCAAACACAACTCAGAGCCACACCTACATGTCACACATAGAAAGGGCTGAGGGCCCCCAACCAATGACTAAGGTAGTTAAGGAATCCAGAGCTACGGTCCTACTTCTGTTATTTAACCACTTGGATAGTGTTAACCTAGACTTCAGCATTTATATCGGTAAAGAAGGAAGGTAATAATCCCTATCCTCCTGCTTCATAAAATTGAAGGACTCCAAAAAAAATGATGTGCATATGAAGGTAGGGGCAAATTGCAAAGCTCTCTACAAGAGCAAGGACCATAAGAACGTACCACTCTATGTTCTGCTTTTCAGAACTTTGACAATTTTTTTTTTGTCTTTTGACCTTCTTCTAAAATTAGATATTACACAGGGGATCCTTGGGTGGCTCAGTAGTTTAGCACCTGCCTTTGGCCCAGGGCGCGATCCTAGAGTCCCGGGATCGAGTCCCACGTCGGGCTCCCGGCATGGAGCCTGCTTCTCCCTCTGCCTGTGTCTCTGCCTCTCTCTCTCTCTCTCTCTCTCTCTCTCTCTCTATCATAAGTAAATAAATAAATAAAAAAAATTAGATATTACACATCCACATATAAAAATTAAATAATATAAGCAGACAGAAGGGGGATATCATTCGTGTCCTCACCACCCCAAAATAATACCTATTAACACTATATATATATATATATATATATATATATATATATATATATATATATATCAATCTAAGCCAGTGATTCTCCAATGGGGTGGGGTGCAATTTTCCCCTTCCACCAAGTGACATTTGGCAACTTCTGAAGACATTTTTGAGTATTCAAAATTCAAGACAAGAGAGATGAGGCATCTGGTGAGTAGAGGCCAGAGCTGCTGCTGAACACCCTACAGTGAACAAGACAGCCCTCTGCAATAAAGAATTATTCAGCCCAAAATGTTAATAGTCCCAAGAATGAGAAATCCTGACCTATATACATGCATATGTAGCCTCACATGTAACACTAATGCCGGAATCATTCTAGAATGTCTGTCACCAAATTATGCAAGGTGGAATGGCATCCCAGATTCCCAGAATTTATCCAATATTGGTATTGTTATAACAATAGAAAGGCAATATAATGAAATTTAATACCGAAACTATAAAATGAGGGGCACTTGGGTGGCTTAGCCAGTTGAGTGTCTGCCTTCGGCTCAGTTCATGATCTCAGGACCCCTGGATCAAGCTCTGTTCAGTTGGGGCTTCCTGCTCATCAGGGAGTCTGCTTCTCCCTCTGCCTCTCCCTCCCCCCACTTGTGCTCTCCTTCTCTCTCTCAAATAAGTAAAATCTTTGGGAAAAAAGCAAATTACAAAATGTTTCTTCATATACAATTAATGGAGGCAGCATTTATGATAGTATGACACTATTTATCATTTATTCTCCCAACTTCTATAACTGTAGGAAGCTGGTGAGGTAACAGGGGAGAGAGGAGGTGAGATAGGTTTTACTCAAATTTTGTTGGGTGCCTCTTTGTCATTTACTCCTACAAAATATATTTCTTGACTCTGTCATGGAGTCATGCCAATATGAGATTGGCCATCAAGAACATAGAAGAGACTTAGCTTATTATGCGGACATCTTTAAGTCATTGTTAAAGGAATATTCTTTGGGGTAATAATCTTCTCTTTTGCTTTTCTTAGAAATAACTAGTTATAGAGTTAAGAAATAAATAGGTTCTACATTTTTAACTCTCCTTAATAAAAATAAATATTACTTTTTACAGAGCTAAGAAATCATACTCCACCAAAACAAATTTAGTAATTAAGTTAATAGAAATGGAAAGAGGTCAAATGGGAGAGACATTCCACAATTTTTTAATCCAAAGAATGTTGTATAAAAAGATACTAATTAAATGGGATCATTATTAAAATCAAGATCAGATCTACTGCCTTATTTTTCATTTAGTAATATAGAGTGCACATCTTTATATGGCCACATACATAACTCTGAACAACTCCTTTCACAGCACAAGAAGGTGTGAATGTGTGGGTGTTTATAGTTTACTTCATCATCTACTGTAAATATTTATATTATTTTCAGTTTTGATGAAAATAAACAATGCTTCTCTGAACATCTTCATTGTTAAATCCTTATGTACATCTTGAATTATGCTGTTCACTTGGTAGAAGTTGAATAGAAGTCAAAGTGCAGGATAGCAAGTTGTCCTTCAAAAAATTTCATTGAAAGGCAAAATCAAGTTAAAAAGTGATTTTTAATCAACCTTTACCTAGCTGTTTTACCTTCTCTAACAATTTTACTCTGCTCCTAAAAGTACTGTCCACTGCCATTCCGGATGAGCATGATTGTTTTCAGTGATGCAGTCTACTCTACAGAATAAGAGATGAGCCACAGCCTATCAAACGCTACCTAAATTGAACTAACTTCCAGGTTTTGATTCAACCAAATTTGATTACTGATCACTGAATTATCATTCAAGTAAAAGTTCACAGAGACAGACCCATAGCAAATCTGATTCAGCCATGAGGGAAACCCTAATTAGCAGTTTATCATTCCTTCAAACCAACCTTCTAACCTCATCCAATTGTCAATGTGTCAATTCAATTTACATATGTAATGAATTTTTAAATGTTTTTCCCAAAGACCACCAATAGGCTTCCTCTTTCTGAAATGTTCTCAGCAAACACTCATGAAGACACACATTACTTAACATTTCAGGCCTTCTTTTGTTGTACTTAATGTCAAGAATCTGTTCTTCACTTTTCTTCTGAGATCAGCTCTGCTAAACTGGAAGACATCGGAAGTGGTTGGCCAACTCAAATCTCAAGGTCTTAGGGGGAAATTCAAAAGTAACCACACAGTGTTTTTTAAAAGTCATTACAGCAGACTATGTTTATGCCTGGGTTTGTGTGCTATCTACATAAAATATTTTTAATCAAGTGGATATGATTCCCCAAATGTGAAGAGGCTTCCACACTTCGAAAATGTGAACTATGCGGCCATGGTGCTGCAGTTCTTTCCTCTGGCCACTAGGGTACCATTTCCTGCTCCATAAAGGAATTGGTGAGATGGGGCCTCTAGCCTATAATACCAACATCCAAGTGTGAATTTATTCTTTCCTGCCTTGCTAGCAATTTTTACTTTTCCAGCTTGGCACATAGAATCTTGCAAGTCTCTCTGGAAGGTGACTCATATTTAAATATGAATGGGGCAGCTGGCTTCTGTTATCTTAAAGGGTTACATTATGTCATTGCACATTTTCGACTGGGGTAAAAACAAACTGTGCTCTTTGCACACATCAATTCCAGTAATATATATTTGTATAAGATCACAGGGACTTATAAACTGTCTGAAATTTTTCCAGCCTTAAAAATTAAGACCAAGGCATTATGTTTCTTAATAATTCAGCAGCAACCACCAAAATAATCCCTTTGTTGCCTATCTTGCTGTTTCATATTTCCTAAAAAAAAAAAAAAAAAAAAAATGATGATAATGATGCTACTGATGATGCGAATGACAAAAGCAGTGATAATAAATGTTCACTTGTGTTGGCATTCACCATTTATCAGGCACTGTGCCAATAGCTTTGTATGTCATCTTCACCACAATCTGAAGAAAAAGAGGAATGTTTATTGCTCCCATTTTCCAGATGAGGGCTCCAAGGGCTTAATGAGGAACAAGTCTAAACGTGAGAAAATGGCAGAGATAGGGTTTGAAAGTAGGCAGGGTTTTTGTTGTTGTTGTTGTCGTTGTCGTTGTTGTTTAAGATTTTATTTATTTATTTGAGAGAGTGCGTGAGATGGGAGAGAGGCAGAGGGAGAGAGACAAGCGGACTCCAGGCTGAGCATAGAGTGTGATGGGGGCTTGACCCCAAGACCCTGAGATCATGACCTGAGCCAAAATGAAGAGTCAGTTGCTTAACTGAGCCACCCATGTGCCCCGAATATAGGCAGTTTAAACTCCAAAGCCTACACATTTAATTATTATGATATATGATGATGACCTGCATGTCTTAGGAAGTGATTTTCTGAAGCTCTAGTAAGCAAGTCTTGTTTCCTCAGAACATAGTTCCTCTGGAAGGCCTCTCCTGGCCACTAAGGGCTAGATGAGATGTCCTGAACTTTCCAGAGCACCACATGCAGAGACCTCGCTTAGACCACACTACATGCTCTACGTGAACAGTGGGTTCATAGTCACTGCCTGCCCCCACTATGGACTGAGTGCCCCCCTGAGGCACTAATTTAATCTCCAGGAACAACACCCAGGACTCGGTACGCATTTAGAGTTTGACCAAATAATGGACATATGAGCAAATGAATCTTGTCTCTTTTCTGTAAGATCTCAGGGCTATATTCCTCCTCCATTTTCACAGCACCTTCCACCATAAAATTCACCTCACTGGAAAGGTGTCCCAAATCCTGCCTCCATCTGAGGTGTGACAGACCCAGAGTCATAGCACCTGGGTCAGAGTTCTGGCCTGTCACCCCTTGACATAGATCTGGGACTTCACCCTCTCGCCTCATTCCCTCAGCAGTGATATGGGTTCTATAGAGCACCTAATCCATACTACAGGCTGTGATGTGGATTAAATATCATAATGCGATTGAGCCAAGCCTTAGTAAAATGTAAGTATTCATAAAAATAGCAATTGTATGAGTAGATGTAGGTATAGGAGCAATAGTATTAGAATATTAGAAGTAGTAGCATTCCCTGAAATGCTGAGCATGAGGAATCAGACAGTAGGACACGTCCTCACTTTTTTTTTAAACATTTATCAGCAATTTGATGCTTTCCCTGTAAAAAGTAGAATTTCCTCATGAAAAACAGTACCATGTCTTCTTTAGCTATTAAAGAATATTTTAAAAATTACAAAAGAGGGGCACCTGGGTACCTTAGTCAGTTAAGTGTCCGACTTTTGATTTTGACTCAGGTCATGATCTCAGGGTCATGGGATTGAGCCCCATGTGTACAGCCCTGCATCAGCTCCCTGCTGGGTGTGGATCCTGCTTAAGATTCTCTCTCCCTCTCTCAATCTCTCTCTCTCTCCCTCCACCTTTCCCCACCTTATGTGCTCTCTCAATCACTCTTTAAAAAAGTAATAAATGAAAATTTAAAAATACAAATTTTTTAAATTACAAAAGAGTAATTCTCCTATGCCAAGGACTATGCTAAACATGTATGTGCATTATATAATTTAATCTTTCGAGTGAAGTCCTAGGAACTTCAGGCACAGATGAGGAAATAGAGAGTCAGAGAGGTTCAATCACCTGCCCAGAACCACACAGCAGATGAGTTACAGCACCAGGATACGAACTTTAATCTGTTTATTTACTTAATGGCCTCTCCCACCCACTAGACTGAAAGTACTATGAGGTAAGAGACAACGTCTGTTCTCTTCAATATTGTATGCACACCCCATCACATAGTGAGTCATCAGTAAGAGAAAACTTTGGAATGTGTGGACAAATGAATAAAAAGAATAAATCCAGCCTAAACTCTTAACCAATTGAGCCTCTTAATTATCTGAGATGAATGATATTTTTGAATAACACATCACTGGCAAAATTAGAAGCTGGCTGAGAAATGTTATAATAATAATAGTAACAATGAAACCAGCTATTTACTGAGTGCCTACTATGTTGTTCCTGTCCCCAAAGCTTTATAAAGATATCTTTAATCCTTTCATTGATCCATAAGGGAGATATTATTATCAGAATTTACAAATACATTATGTCACCCGGTTATACAAAATTTGAATGCAATTCTCATGGCTCCAAACCCAACATTTCCACTTCAGTGTGCTACCTCTGAAGTAGGAACAAAGGCAAGTGTGTGCTCTGCTTACTCTCAGAGAAATGCGAGGTTCATGCTAACCAATCCTCAGGGGTTACCAGAAGCTTCACCACTGTTGACTGTGGTCAAGAAGAATCATCCACAAGGCCAGATTACATTTGGTGCCCTATGAGCAGAGCTTTGTCTTGTCCCCCCCTGAAGGAAGCTCAGAATCCTGTATCTTCTGCTGACTATTTCCTTCAGGGAACAGGTGCACAGGTTTGCACTCTGACCTTTGGGAACAGTGACTTTACTGCAACACCCAACATTTAGGGTTTGTTTTTTTTTTTTAAGATTTTATTTATTTATTCATGAGAGACACAAAGAGAGAGGGAGGCAGAGACACAGGCAGAGGGAGAAGTAGGTTCCATGCAGGGAGCCCGACGTAGGACTCGATCCCGGGACTCCAGGATCATGTTCTGGGTTGGAGGCAGGGCCTAAACCGCTGAGCCACCCGGGATGCCCCCAACATTTAGTTTTAAGTTAGTACACCCCACACCTCTGGTAAAACACAACACCAAGCTCTGGATTTGCTTATCCTTATCAGTAAATTCCTGAAAAACCTCCCCATTTCTCTGCCAGTGACCGATCCTGAAGTGCCCTCCCACTTCTGCTACAAGCTCCAAATAATGCCGTCTGATGAAAAAATATGAGAAGCAATCAACCTTTCATTTATTTACTCAACAAACACGTGTTGAGTGCCTACAGTGTGTCACACATGGTCATTTTTGTAAAGGGCAAAAAGAGGCACCAAATAAAATAAATGGCAGCAACTGCTGTTGCTGTTGACTTACCTCCTCCTTCTGCACCTGGAGGCAGACTAATCATCCCCCAAAGATGTCTGCATCCTACCCTGTGAACATGTTGCTTAACCCTGCAAAAGGGACTATGCAAACGTGAAGGACTCTGAGATGGGGGATGAGCCTGGATTATCTGGGTGGGCCCAACCTCAGCACAGGAGTCCCCAAGCAGAGCCCTCTCCTGTTCCGGTAAGAGGCACAGGGAGATGTGGCCGCACTCAGAGGATGGGTCCCAAGGATGTAACATGGCTGGCTTTGACGACGGGGGAAAGGGCCTTGAGCCATGGACTGCGGACAGCTCCTAGAAGCTGGAAGAGACCAGGAAGCAACCAACCTCCTAGAGCCTCCAGAAAGGACACAGCTCTGCCACCACCTTGATTTTGGCCCAGGGAGAACTAGAATGGTAAGATAATCAATTTACACTGTTCATTTGTGGTCATGGGTTGCAACAGCAATAAGAAACTGATGCACACAGCAACTGAAAGAGAAAGTTCTCTGAGACTTCCAAATAGTAGGAAAACTGATTTCTTTTTAAGTATTTCAAAGGTAAATATCAAATTTTATGCCTAAAACTTGGAAAGTACAAGAATGCAATGAATAATAAAATAAATATTAGTATTGGATGCAGTTGGTACCAGCTGCAAAAATACCTATCGCACATATCACATTGCAAATCTTCCAGAATCAATATGCAACATTAGTGGATTAAAACGAGCTCCCTCACGAGTTAGGGTAGATGGCCATTCCTTCTAATCAGTCAGCAGAACTCCACACTGTTCACCAAGCAGAGCCACATCAATCACTTGATGTTCATTGTTTAACTTCAAATATTTTCATTGGTCACAGTCACCTGTAAATATGCTCTTTCATAAAAATGTGTTTTCCACTCTGATCACTTCATCCACTGGGAGGGGAAAGGAAGAAAAAGATTGGAGCTGTGCCAAAGAAGAAAAAAAATTAATTTTCTTGCAGCAGAGGATCTTGTTAAAATGAAACATCTTTCCCATGAAATGGATGCTAACACAACACAACGGAATACTAATAAAGTCCTTTCATAATATTTTTCCTAAAGATTACTTGCATTTTAAGAATTGCCTTTTATATCGCCCCCAAGTGATGCTTAAAAAGATAAATCGCTTCTGAACAAGAGTTACTTTTTCCTTGCATTTCTGGTTAACTTACAGAGCTTTTGTGAAGTTATCTTTAGTCGAGGAAACTTACCAAAAGAAAAGATCATTTATAGTTAAAAGGAGTAATTTGTATGATTTAAAGAAGAGCTAATAAAGCCCCGATTTTCCCAAGATAGCACGAGTGCATGGTAGGACCATATTTGTGCTTAACAACTGGGAAAAAAGTACTCGTGTTTAATATTTCACAAACAATATATTCATTTTATGCGCATTTAATACAAGCAATTTGAAACCCAAGCTTTTAAATATTCACTAGTCACCTCATAATGAAAATTGAATGCATCATGCTTTTGGGGCCCTGGGGGTGGAGGTGAGGGTGTATAAATTTTTAAGAAAATGTGTATCTCCTCTCCCCTCCCTCAAGAAAGAGGAGGGTGGATAAAGACAATGTTGATGGTGCCAGGATATTGGACTGTTGGTGAGCAGGTGTGTGCTACCGAATGGGCCCCTGGTGAATTGGAGGCTTTTAAAAGAGATTGATTCTCTTAACTAATTATTTCAAACATGCTTTTAAAGGTATTAATTACTTGCGGAAAAGATTCTCCATTTACTTCTAAATTGTTTCTTTGGGTGATTCTTTGCCTGCAAAAAATGTCTGGGGTAAAAGTGAACATTCCGTCACCATAATTTTAAATAACATATTTCAATAATATATTTACATGTTACCTTTAAAATTATGTAAACTATATTGAAATGTCATTAGAATTATTAACACATATTTAGAATTATAGAAAACATTTTAAGTTCTTTGTTTTTATATGTAAAAGTAATTTATTCATATGTGAAACCCTTGCATGTATTTATATATTACATACATATACAAATATATGTAAAACCATTTGTATACATATATAAATGTATGGAAAACCATTTATATCCATATATAAATGTACGTAGATGTTAGATTGAACATTCCTTAAAAGATCTTCGGTTTTGTTTTATTTCTGCACGTGTGTGCATGTCACATAATTCTATGAAGACTTCTATTGAATTTATCTTGCAGAACTGTGTAAAATATACTCAGATACTAAGCAGCACCTTCCCTACCTTCCATCCCCGTCCTCAGTGCTACAGAGTGGTTCATTCAATGACTTTTCAGTTTGATCTCCTGGAGGCATTTGAATCTGCATCAGAAAAGGCATCTTTGGTTGGCCCGAAACATTTTAAATGCATCAAATCTAGTATCACAGGGGGAAAGGCATCCCTGTAATCAAGTCATCGGAATATTACACACAACGCCACACTGCCTTGTGACTTAATTGCTGAGTTTTAGCGGCCTGGGGCATTCAGGTTCACATGAAAAAAAAATGTTTGCAACCCCTCAGGCGCAGAATATTCTCACTGAGCAGAAGGAACAATTTCCAGTGACAAGAGGCCATTTGGCCAATTTGCTGTCCAGAACTCAGACTCATGAGTCACAGACAACAGAATAAAGAAACTTAACACTCTTGGCATTAATGAGCAGGGTAAGGATTGGTCATTTTCAATGCTCCTTAGTGATGCCTTAAAGTAACAAAATGACACTTTAAAAAGAAAAAAAAAAAAAACCCACAGTCACCTTGATGTTTGAGCAACTACTTTATTTTAACCCAGCATCTGCCACAATTTATAGGAATATCTTCCCTATGCCAAGACTTCTATATCTTTTTCCCCATCAACATTTGAAACAAAAAAGAATACCTAAAAACAAGTAACCATATCAGTTTTGTTCACTGCTGTCAGATGTTTAATAATACTACTGCTATCCGCCGTCACCCATCCAGAGTTTTAAAAGCTTTATCACTAATGTGAAATATATAGATAAGAGAAACACAGAAGGTAAAAAATCGACGTCAAAAATGCATCTCTGGTTTCCCCCAAAATACATTGTGAGACACTGAATGAATACCTAATTGTTAAAACCAACACAAAGGGCTAGAACCCTTCTCTCCATGTTCCCAACAGGATAATATAGTGTAACAGTTTATAAACACAAGCCAGGAACTAAAATTAAAAACTACCCCAGGTCAGAAATGAGACCACTTTATAATTAGAGAAAAAACTACCAGTCCCCAGTGGAGATTAAGAAGGGGATGGTTTCTGAAAATGTACATAAGAGGGACAGAAATAAACAACTTCCACAGTCTGGTGGCACAATTCTGTTCCCTTGTGATGGAAACACAAAAAGGAGTCTCTAACAAGCTCCAAAAATATGTGTATGTGTATTTTAAGTAAAATTTAGCTTTCCAGACAACTACGTTTTTCTGCTGGAAATAATGAACTAACATAAAAATGATATAAGGATGTGTGTAAAAAGGACATTTAAGAGAAACAGGTTGAAGAGCTTCATAAATTTACCAAAGATTAAATTAAAGCTGGATGTGTAAGATGTAGTGATAAAACAATTGGGGGCTGTTCCTTCTTTTAAGCAAGGATGGTTTGGGCTTTATCGGAAACCAGGCTTGCATAACTAATCAGTGGCATGACCAGCCCAGGCTCTGAAATGGGAGTCCCAGGCAGCCCCTTGCAATGCATATATGCTCAAAACTCATTACGTTCGATATGCCTTGTTCTTGACCTAAATGCAATAGAAATTCTTCCTTGGGGTGCATGATATACATGAAAAAGTACAACTTCTTTTTAAAACACCATTAGAATATTTTATTGTGTGTGGACATACACTCTTGTTACTCCTAAATGCTATTCTATTGAGTACAGTTTATATTCACTGGCAAAGCGAAATCTCCGGGGAAGCCAGAGAGGGAATGCAATTTCTAGTAATAACAGCTCACAACAGTGAATACTATCCACTTATCCCCACAATTTCCAGCTATTTTGGACTCCTTTCTGAATTAACCTTTCATATCAAAAGGAGCAATTCTGCACACTAGAGACTCCAGCACAATTTCATGCATAATTTATTCACTCAGTTCAACATTAAACGCACAGTCCTTGACTTTGTCAAGGTGGATTCTGTTGGCAGACTTCACAAGCAGCAAAACAGGAGAAATGAGATCTACAGCTCAACCTCTTCACCTATTCTGTCTGGCAAGAGATGGTGGGTGGGGGCGGAGGGAAGAGAAAAATAAGGCGAGATTGTAGCACGGTGCCTGTCATCTGTAGGATCCCCGGCAAGCACATGGTATTTTCACATCAGTAGTCTCTGAAAGGTAGGGGATTTTGTTGTTTTGGTTTTTAAGTCCAAAACAATTGAAAGAAGCCGGAATTCTGCTTCACCAACAAAAGTCTGGGGCAATTTGTTGCCTTCCTGACAATTCCACCGTTCACAGGAAAACAATATTTTTATCTTGGGTTGCTTAGTAGGCGCGGTTGGAAGAAATTACTCGAGGCTGTTATTCAAACAGACCCACACATTAGCTTGAGGTCATATTAGAAGGGCTCATTTTAGAAATTTCAATAACACAGACTTTCCAATGAGATCCCAAATCCCAGATTTACACTCCCAAATTGGCCTTCAAGAACATAGACATCCATTTTCTCTCCTAAACTACCCATTTGAACCCTCAAATGAGGGATGTGTGCAACCAGTTGTAAAAACAGAACCCGGATCCACCAGGAAACTGTTCCTCCGCCTTTTCAGAGTCAGCTGAAGCTCAGAGTAGACAGGAAATCCATTTTCTCTCCTTTAAAGGCCTCCCTTATTCAGAGCCATTCAATCAGATACCTGAGCCCAACTACTGTCCAGGTGGAAACCCACAGATGGTTCTCTTTCTCAATCTCACGGATTACAAAACAGTTCTGTTCATCCTGTTACAGAGGGAGTTTTCCTGTTAATGATTGCTGTATGAATACATAATATATGCCAGCAACTTCATTAAGACTTTGCGATCTTCATGGAGTTTATTCTGTCAAACATCACCCTGAGATAATTATTAACATCACACACCGCAGATGAAGAAACCGAGACTTGAGGCCTTCAGAGGCCTTTGCAGGCCTTGCTCCCGTGAAACTACAGCAAGAATTAAATTCTAAAAAAAAAAAAAAAAAAAAAAAAAAGAATTAAACTCTAACCCCAAAACAGATTCGAAGCGATTTCCCTAAATACACTAGATGAAGTGAATTGGTCCTTCACTTTAGCACTTGGTCATTAAAATATTACCTTCCAGAAGCCACAGCCCACTTTCCAAACCTGTGAATAATATGAGGCCCAGGAGTATCCAATGAGACGCCTTTTGGAAATACGACAAAACGCTGGAAATTTTCACACAGGACACCTTGGCAAAAGTCTTTAAATCTAAACTTTCTTAGGCGGCTGCCCCCACAGTGTAGTTAGAAGAAGCCCGAAGCACATAAATTGGAGCCTTACCAAAACTGAGCCTCACTTTTATAATTTGCCTTTAAATTTACTGCAAGACCATGAAAATTAAATGCCTCTGGTACCATCAAAGTAGCTCACTGAGATTTCAGCCGTCCTCCTCCGTTAACATTCAGCAGCAGCCTTTTTATTGTCTCGAGACTCTGGATTTGGACCAAATCGTTGAAATCAGTGAAAACTCAGAGGTGAAGCAGGTTTCCCATTTATGAGCTTTTCAACCCCAAGATTCCCATCCTAATGATGACATAACAAAAGGACCTACCAAAGTGGGGTTTAGAAGCATCATTTTGTCTGGTTCATTTACCCTCCCCCCACCCCCACCCCAAGCTGCTGTGCAACTTGCAGTGATTGGCAGGCAGTGGAAACACACAAGGCACGTTGGATGCGTTGGCCAAAAATGTCATGGCAGTGGCTGGAGTCCTCGACATTCCCACCCCTCACCTCCCTTGCTCCCTTCCCAAGGGCCCTGAGCACCACAGCAGCGGCCTGTACCTTCAGGTCCCCAGAGCAAGATCTCATGCTTCCGGAGAGACCACCAAGTCACAAAGCTTCTAGAACTCTATATGTCAGAAGCCCAACACTATGTCAGGGCTCTATTTCTGATGGACACTTGGAGCAGTGTCAGCTCCTTTGCTTCTTAGCCCAGTGGCCTTGGGCACACATCTCTTCTACCACTCAGTTTCCATGTTAGGAAACAAGATGAATAATACCTACTTTAGGGAACTATTGTGGGAATTTAACCTGGAACTTTTTTTTTTTTTTTTTTTTTTTTGAGAGAGAGAGAGAGAGAGAGAGAGGAGGGCCAGATGGAGAGAGAGTCTTTTTTTTTTAAATTTTTATTTATTTATGATAGTCACACACAGAGAGAGAGAGGCAGACACATAGGCAGACTCCATGCACCAGGAGCCCGATGTGGGATTCGATCCCGGGACTCCAGGATCGCGCCCTGGGCCAAAGGCAGGCGCTAAACCGCTGCGCCACCCAGGGATCCCGAGAGAGAGAGTCTTAAGCAGACTCCACACCCAGCACAGAGCCTGCGCAGGGCTCGAACCCACAAGCCTGAGATCAGGACCTGAGCGGAAATCAGGACTTGGACGCTTAACTGACTGAGCGACCCAGGCATCCGCCCCCCGCCCCCAAACCAGCAATATTTTTAAGTTGCTTAGCCCACTGCTTGGCACAGAGGAGCTCGGTATTCACAGGCAAAAAGCATTTGCTTTTCACATAGACATCAGTGTTAATTTTAATCTTTACAACATAGAGGTTATTTGCAGTATTTGTCATACAGATGTGGAATCCAAACCCAGAAATTCAGTGATAGGGGTAAATATTGCTCAGCGGATAAGCAAAGAGTTGGCGTTTGAATGTATATCTCTCTTTGACTTCAAATGCCCAAAAGTTTGCACTGCCACACTGTGCTGCCACAATAACACGTTGCTAAAAGAAGCTCCGCAAGGATTCGCAGAGTACTGAGGAGGGATTTGTGAAGGGCCATAAACTTAACTTGCAGCTAAATAAATTTAATTTGCTATTTACTCTCACATCATTCTCCAAGCACTCCATAAAAGAGCTGTCCAAATTGGTGCCCCATCAAGACCCCCCCTTTCCCTGAGGGTACATCCAGCCACCAGCTGCTGCTTAGACCCATGACCTTTGCAGAAACCTCGCCCTTGGCAGATGGGAGCCACATCCTCTGAGACAGAGACCTTCAGGACTTGTGTTAGTCAACATCCTCTGGGGAAATAGATCAAATAGAATGGGCATGTTTAGAAGAAATGTGTCACAAGGAATTGGCTCACACAATTACGGAGACTAGCAGGTCTAAATCTGCAGTGTGGCCCTAGGATCGCTGATGGTGCAGTTTCAGCCTGAAGCCTGGCGGGCAGAGACCCAGGAGAGGCAATGGTGCAGATGAAGTCTAGAGGCAACCTGCTGGAGAATTCCCTCTTGCTCGGGGGGCTGGATTTTTTGGTTGCATCCAGCCTTTCAACTGATTGTGCAAGGCCCACCCACCATATGAAGCATGATCTACTTTACTCAAAATTCATGGATTTGGATGTTAATCTCACCCAAAAACATTCTCCAGGTGGATACATAAAATCAACCATCACGGGCAGTCACCCCCAGCCTTCCCTATCCAGATGTTCAGTGCCTGATGAATACAGGATTCAAAGGACTCAGGTAGAATGACTTCAGAGACCAGAATGAAGCTCCACTTCACATGAGATCATCCCCTTACTTGGACTTTCTCCTTCCCTATTCTGCTTCTCTCTCTCTCTCTATTTCGCTCCTCATAGCAAATAGGTTATTCTCTGACCTTTTTTCTCATCTGTAAGAACCCCAACATGGAAGGTCAAGTTCATATAACCAAATGTCTTCATAGGGCATTCAAGGCATTCAAATCCCTCCACACTTTGAACTCAACAACTTTGTTAAATTTACCTGACAACCCGTCCCTCCACAGCGGGAAGGTATCTTCGTCCATTTGGCTTGCTATAACAAAATAACATAGATGGTGTGGGGTGAGCCACATTTATTTCTCACAGTTTAGGGGTGGAGAAGACCAAGATCAAGGCACCAGCAAAACAATGTCGGGTGAGAGCCCAGTTTCTGGGTCATTGATAGCCATCTTTTCACTGGTGAATGGGGCAAGAGAACTACCTGGGGGCTCTTCTGTAAGGCCACTAGCCCCATTCATGAGGGCTCTACCCTCATGAACTAATCACCTCCCAAAGGCCCCACTTCCTGAAACCATCACACTGGGGACTAGGTCTCTACATATGGCGGCACCATCATCTACCCTACTTGCCAAGCCCCAACACCCGGTGACAGCTTCAGCTTTGGTCTCCTTCAGCCCTCCATGTTGTCACCAACTCCAATGGGTCTTCTGTTTCCACATTTCTCCACGCTATCCTGTCGCCTCTTCACCATTTATACTGGGAGCCCCCTCATTCATCTTCACTCCCTGGACCTCGTAACTCCCTGCCTATTGTCTCTCACCTCTGAACATGGTCTGCCCACCAAACATGTCATCTGCCCTCACTGATGAGACAGTCCTGAATTCTTCTCACGCTAGTAAGCCTTTTCTTGATTGATCCCAACAGACTTCTATGGCCTCTTGGCCATCCCAGATCTCTTAGCCCAGCTGACACTGACCTCCCCACAGTTCCTTACACATCCTATCACCTTACGAACCCCCCAGAATCACTCCTGGTCCTTAGTGACTTTACAGTAGTGGCTCCATCCCCGTGGAAGGTACCATGCCCCTTGGCCTACACACAACCTCAACTAACTCCTACTCCCAACATTGAATCCCCAGCTCAACTGCCACATTCTCTCTCTGTTTGGATTCTTTCAAAAAGCAGAGCCAGAAGCCAGCACTTGATGCAGGTGGTTCATTTGGGAAGGGATCACAGGGAGCAGGAAGGCCTAGTGGGAAGACTGAGAAGGAGAAGCAACAGTGAAAAAAACAGCAGTTGTCAAGGTTGTTGCTGTAGGCAATGTTGGGATATCTGAACCCCACACAGACTGTTTCTTACAATTTGTTCCTTTAAAGGTGGAGAAATTGGGAATTTATCTGTTAGCTTTCCTTCCCCCATCAGTGGGAGGTGGCCCTTGAGGGCATTAACTATCTGGGCAGCTCTGCGATATCCTTCCAGGTCCCGATGCCTCAGAGAAAGCTGTTGAGCAGAAGAGCTGAGAGGAGCCACTCACAATGTCAGGGGGTCAGAACTAGGCCCTGCTCCGCAACCACATCAGAGGTGGGCAAAGAGGAGGTGACAAATGGCCCCCAGAAGCACCTGCTACTCATGCTTTCTTCGTAGTTTTCCCCTACCCGCCCCCCCCCCCACTGTTCTTCCAGAGCCCTCAGGGCTTAGTCTTCTGATAGCACTTAAGTAGAGGGTATTATGATTGTCTCTTTATTGTTCTCTGTCTCTCTCTCTTTCTCAACCCTGAGCTCTGAGAGGGCATGTCCTGCTAGCAGAGAAGTTGGTCTATACTTCAATTCCTCAAATGCCTGTTAACCGAATCAATAAAGTTTTTCTGAGCCATTCCATGTTACTAAATGTCTGATTTCACATAGTTTGAACAAGATAAAAAGATAAAGGTACCAGCTCGTTAACATGGAGTTTAAGATCTGCAGCCCTTCCTGTCAAACTTACAACCACGTACTTTAGACTCAGTTCAAAATACTATAGTAAAGTTCTTTTCTTCTTGTCCCTTGTAATTTTGAAAGTAATAAAGTGACAGAGACAGAGGGAGCACAATCCTCCAGGCTGAAGGAATGTAAAATGTATACATATTATTTTTAAATCAATATTCAATATATCTTTATTATATTTTAAAAAATTTTTTGCTACTGTAAACTCAATCAATAAAAAGTGAGCTTTAAAATAATTTAAGTGGCTATATATTTTTTTCTATTCCAACCTTATTCAAATTAATTTGAAGAATTTTTTTCCGTCCCTTCTTTTCCTGTTTGCTTAATGTCCCCTGACATAAATTCAATACGAAGATGGGTGGTTGTTCAGAGGGGTGGCTGGAAATGTTAATTGGCTGATCACAATAACAGTCTCCTCCTAGTTCCAGGCAGCAGCACACCTCTCTAAAAGAATCACGTTCCCAAATTTCTAAAAATTTAAAATAGATTTTCAATGCCTTTGATTGGGCATGCCAGTTTGCATTATTTTTCCATTTTATAAAACATAAGGCTGGGAAAAAATATACACTGCACACAAAAATGTGCAATACACAACTCATAAAATGATCTTCAAAGTTAGAGCAAATTACTGGGTAGCTGTTAGCTTTTGGTTAAGAGAGGCATGAATTTCCCCCTTCAAAGATGTTCACCATTTGTTAAAGGTGCCAGTCACTACACTTACAGCTAATGTCTATCTTTAGATTTATATTTCAGTGGTTACCTACACTTTTCTTTACCCAGCAGTATCTTACCCCCTTCTGTATGTGTATTATGTATTATGCATAAAATATATATGTAAAACATATAAAACCTGTATTATATATAAAATACATATGTAAATATATGGCATATATAAAATACACATAATAAATATACATGCATGTGTGCATAAAATATACAAAATAATAAATACATTATAAATAAAATATACATAAAATGTATTATTTTAACAGTTCAAAGTGTATGATTCAGTGACAAGTACATTCACAATGTGTGACAATCATCACCACTACTTGCAGAGCTGTGTCACCATCCCAAACAGAAACTCTCTACCCATGACACAGCAACTATCCATTCTCCTCTCTCCCTCGTAAGTTCTAGTCTACTCTCTGACTCCCTAGTAAGTTCTAGTCTACTCTCTGACTCTATGAATTTGCCTATTCTAGGCTATATATATATATCTATATATAGAGAGAGACTCATAAAATACTTGTCCTTTTGTGTTTGGCTTCTTCCACTTAGCATAATGTTTTTATGATTTATCCATGTTGTGAAACAGAGGGTCATAGGGGAAGAGAGGAAAAAAATAAAACAAGATGAAATCAGAGAGGGAGACAAACTATAAGAGACTCTTAATCATAGGAAATAAACTGAGGTTCACTGGAGGGGACGGGAGGAGGATGGGGTAAATGGGTGATGGGCATTAAGGAGGGCACATGATGGAATGAGTACTGGGTATTATATAAGACCAATGAATCACTAAACTCTACTTCTGAAACCAATATTTAGTTATATGTTAAAAAATAATAAATAAAATTCTAACTATGCCACTTAAAAAGAAAAGATGAATCCATGTTGCAGCATGTGTCAGAATTCCATTCCCTTTTGTGGCTGAATAATATTCCATTGTATGTAAATGCTATATTTTGTTTATCCATTTGCCTGTCAATGGGCAGGGTTTGCTTCCCCCTTTTCGTTTTGGGGACAAATACAGACTATGAACACTGGTGTGTGGGTATCTGAGTTCTTGCTTTCAGTTCCATTTTGAGCTAATTCTTTTATATGATTTAAGGTAAGTCCAGCTTCATTCTTCTGTATGTACATACCATCTTCCCAGCACCATATGTTGAAAAGACTGTCCTTTTCCCATTGAACGGCCTTGTATCTTTGTTGAAAATCAATTGGCCATATAGATAAGGGGTCCTCTTGCAAATTTGAATTTAGTCCCAGTGGGTCAGTTGTAAAAATTAAGCACTAAAAGGCAACACCAATTCAATAAATCTCATACACTCCACAAAGAGAAATAGTCTTTGACACTGCATAAAACATGGGATTTTTAACATGGTATTTGCCCAATGTTATTCAGATCCCTTATTTTGAAAAATTCAAATTAAAAATACTATTTCTTCTTCTCCTTCTCCTTCTCCTTCTCCTTCTTCTTCAGAACATGTGTGTGAACCAGGGGGCGGGGGAAGGTAGGGGTAGAGGGAAAGGGAAAGAGAGAATCTCAAGCAGGCTCCATGCCCAGCCCAGAGCCTGATTCAGAGCTGGATTTCACAACACTGAAATCATGACCTGTGCTTAAATCAAGAGTCAGACACTTAACCAACTGAGCCACCCAGGCACCCCTAAAAATACCATTATTATTTAGCTCCATATGTAAAAATATCATGCCACGCATGAGCTAGAGGAAGAGCATTGGTTCACATTTTCACTTTAAGGTAAAGGTCAGTTTCATTGGATCCACCCACTGCAAGTGCTCCCTGACTCAAGAATGATTCCATCAGGCGGAACTTTTAACCATCCTGGATAATTTCACTAGTGAAAGAAACGTGTTCAAGAATTCTGAGGCTATGAGTTACAAAGGGCAGTACCTTTCAAAATAATAGATCCTAATTTCTGCATTTAGCTGACTCTACAGCCCAGCTGAATTCAAACCATTATCAATTATTAGCTAAGGGATTCTGCAGACAGAATTAGGAGAAGATTAGGTTAAGATTCCCTAGACCTAGAAAAAGTAATGGAAACATCTCAGCTACTTCAAACATCATCTTGAGTGTGGTATTTCTCTTTGAAAACTTTACCAGGCAAAACAGAACAAAACAAAACAGAAAACCATAAAAATAGAAGCTGTTACAAAAACAAACAAAAAAATCGAGGCAATTCACAACCAGACCTTCCATAAATGAAGAGATTAGAAAACCTGTGGTTCAAACGGATCACGGAAAGATGCTCACCATCACTCATCATCAGAGAAATGCAAATCAAAACCACAATCAGATATCACCTCCCACCTGTTAGAATGGCTATTATCCAAAAGTTGATAACAAATGTTGGCCAGAATGTGGAGAAAAAGGCTTGTGTATAGTTGATGGGAATATAAATTGATGTAGCCACTATGGAAAACAGTAAAATTAAAAATTAAATACAGAACTATCGTATGATTGAGCAATCCCACTTCTGAGTTTATATCTGAAGGAAATGAAAGTGCTATTTTGAAGAGATATCTGCATCCCCATGTTCATTGCAGCATTATTCACAATAGTCAGGTCATGGAAACAACTTAAGTGTCCCCTAGCAGATGAGTGGATAAAGAAAATGTAATGTATGTATGCATGATGAAATATTGGCCATAAACAGAAGGAAATCCTGCCTTTTGCAACAGCATGGATGGACCTCGAGAGCATTATGCTCAGAAGTCAGAGAAAGACAAATACCATATGATCTCACTTAATGTGGAATCAGAAAAAGCCAAACTTGTAGAAAAAAAAAAGAGCAGAATGGTAGTTGTCAGGGGCTGGGGGTGAAGGAAAATAGGAAGATGTTGGTCAAGGGGTATAAACTTCCAGTTATAATATGATTAAGTCCTGGCCATGTAACTTACAACATGACTACTGTAGCTAAAAATGCTATATTATATACTTAAAAGTTCTAGTGGAGTAGATTTAAATGTTCTCATCATACACACAAAAATAGTAATTATGTCAGGTGATGGACATACTAGCTAACCTCATTGTGGTCATCACATCATTTGCAATATATACGTGCAATATATACGTGCAGCAAATCTTCATACTGTACAGGTTAAACTTACATAAGATACTGCATCAATTCTTTCTCAATAGTGCTGGGGGGATGTGGAGAGACAGGGGTAGGGGAAGAAAGCAATTCTTAACAGTGCTTTGTGATTTCCTTGGGGAACAGATACCAGGAGGCCAGATGTAGGTGATAGGGGTAGAAAGCATGAAGAAAAAGGTTTAATCACTACTTCATACAATTCTTTGCATTACCCTTTTAAGACAAACATCAAAACATTATAAAATTTGTGGTTTTAATATAATGACTGAGAACATTTTTGTTAACATGTTTTAAATGTTTTTTGAGCACCTGGGTGGCTCCGTCAGTTAAGCATCTGCCTTCAGCTTGGGTCATGATCCCTGAGAGTCCTGGGATTGAGCCCCGTTTTAGGCTCCCTGCTCAGTGGGAGGTCTGCTTCTCCCTCTGCCCTTCCCCCTGCTTGTGGTCTCTTTCATCCTCTCTCTTGTTCTCTTACTCTCTCTCAAATAAGTAAAATCTTTAAAAACAAAAAGTTAATGTTTTTATTAATAAAATGTTTAAAATATAATAAATGAGGGGCACCTTGGTAGCTCAATCAGTTAACCATCTGCCTTTGGCTCAGGTCATGATCTCAGGGTCCTAGGATCAAGCCCCCAGTCCAGGTCCCTGCTCTGCTCCCTTTCCCTCTGCCCCTCCCTTCTGCTCATGCTTGCTCTCTCTTCTCTCAAATAAATAAAAATTTAAAAACTAAAGTGTAATAAATGCAATAAACCATCTAAAATGTGCATTGCAAAATGAAACAGGTAACAAGAGTTTGTGTGATTATCTTTAGCTGAGGTTTCTAAAACATATCCAAACAGTTGGTAATATTAAATAATACCGTCATGGGTTTTGATGTTAGATAAACACATGTATACAAGCTGATGGAGCCTACTTAAAATATTTCATCCTTAGTTTCCTTATTTGTAAAATGAGGTCATTAATAACCACTTCAAGGTATTGCTGTAAGAAACAAATGAGATAATAATATAGAATCACTTTGTACAATGAGTAACAGATGGTCAGGACTCAACAAACAGTTCTATTCTGAATATATTAGTTATATTTTCTTAGGGAAATGAAGTACATTTATATCTTCTCTGGTGTCTTTGTAAAAACTGAAGATAATCACCCACCAGACCTAGTTGCTTGATATCATCTCTGAGAGTAGCCTGTGGTATCTTTCTATCTTAAAGAAAATTGATAAAGAATAAAGCTAAAGTTATAGGCTGATTCCAGTCTCTCACTTACTTAAGTTCTAGAAAGGAAAATCTGATTAAGATAGTAAATAAACAATTCGTTAAAAATTTTAAAAAGCTTATAAAACATTTGACTTGGTCTATAAAATTAAGCACTTATAAGTGGTAACTATTTTACCATTAATTTTTTCTTGTCACATCTGTTCAAATTTATTGGCAAAAATATCAAGTAAAACTATATTGTCATCCCATTTCCCTCTTATTGGCACTCACACAAGATAAATATTCCGTAGAGTATGAACCAAAATTAAGCTCATTCAAAAAGATCATTACAATTGGATTCTTTCCTCACAATTGGGAGCTGGAATAAGTATAAATTCGAGAAAATAATTCTATAAGTGAAAACTATCTGGTAACGAGCACATTTTAAAAATGATTTCTAATGTAATCCACAAGCAAACAGTAAAGAGCCAGGATTTCAACCAAATATTCTTATTGGGAGAAATTAAAATCGTACTCCAAAGGCCCTAACTCAACACATAACCATTTTTATCAATAAATTAAGGTATAATTAGTAAAAATATAATGCTGCCTCCTGGAAGAGTGGGAAATTTAAAGTCACTATTCTAGCCCTTAGCTGAGAATAGAGAATTCTGAAGGTACAATAGGCAAAATAAAGATTTCCCATTGGTCTTATCCATTGTTTAAAGGCTAAGAATAGTGACATTTTTTAAAAACCCTCAAAATTTGATATGACACCTAGCTAAAAAGGGTTGTGTTGGCTCTTATTGTATGTTTGGCTGGAAAAATGGATGAATTAAATGTATTATCATCTGGTAAAAGTCAATAAATTGGGCAAAGAAATTACTATTTTCAAATTACAGTCTATGACTTGATGCCTATACTCTCATGTTGTGATGCAGAGGAAGATGTAGGATTCATTTTAAAACACATGAACCAGGGCACCTGGGTGGCTCAGGTGGTTATGAGTCGGCCTTTGTCTCAGGTTATGATCTCATGGTCCTGGGATCCAGCCCCCTGTTGGGCTCCCTGCTCAGCAGGGAGTCTGCTTCTCCCTCTCCCTCTGCCTCCTGCCGTTCCCCCACCCCTCCGCTAATGCTCTCGCTCTCTCTCATTTTCTCTGTCAAACAAATACATTAAATCTTTTAAAAAATTAAAATTAGGGGTGCCTCAGTGGCTCAGTGGTTGAGCATCTGTCTGGTTTAGGGTGTGATCCTGGGATCCTGGGATAGAGTCCCACATTGGGCTCCCTGCATGGAGCCTGCTTCTGCCCCTGCCTATGTCTCTGCCTCTCTCTGTGTGTGTCTCATGAATAAATAAATAAAATCTTTTAAAAAGTTAAAATTAAAAATAAATGAATAAGACACATGGACCTGCAATAGGGTTTCATAGTTTAGATCCTGGCATCAGGAATCAGATGGTCCAAACACCACATCTACTCTGTCACCCAGAGCAAGTGACTTACCTTCTCCAAGTCTAAATTGCTCATCTGGAAAATGGGCCTAAAACTCGCACCTGCCCCAATTCAGTGGGACGGAACACAGGAGCGCTCAGAGCAGTTGCCGGCAATATCCCACACGTTTCAGGGATTATCTCTACCGTAATCATCAAGGGAGAAACTCTGTCGTGTGGATATTTGGACTGAAATTTCTTTCCTTGGAAAACCAGTAGACACATCTTATTCTGGCTATGCCCAAAGATGGGAATGATGCTACGTGGGGAGGCTTCACCCCCAAGTATTATGACATGATTTGGTCGCAGTTTTTTGCTTTCTTTGGCGCACAGAGTAAAGACCACACTTACCGAAGGAAAGACTTCCTCCAGAACATTCCACCAAATGTTTCATTTCGCCTCTCCATTTCTCGATTTTAGTGTTTGAGAACTAATGAACGACCACACGATTTCTGGGCATGGATGTGACGTGGCTCTGTGGCACACACAGGAATTTGCCATCCACCCACATACCTTTTGCCAGAACTAGTCTCCAGCCACAAATTCTGCCAATTTTTCCATCCTTCTGGCTGCAACCATGCGAACAACAGTCTTGGGAACAGACCTCCTGCTCAAAGAGCTCAGAGTAAACCCTGCAAATTCGAGGAAGCGCAAGGCACACGGGATCCACAAAGAGAAACGTCAGGTGAGAGATGTGTAAAACGAAAAGAAAACCCCCCAAACAACAAAACAAACAAAACATCCACCTTAACTTCCATGAAGGAAAGCATTAAACCAGTTTTCACTGAAAAAGGCAAGGCCATTTACATTTTCCTTAATACAGCCTAAGTGCCTGTTACAAAGGCATTGAAATACTGTTCATTTCAGTATTCCCCTCAAGTGAAAATGGTTTTGAGATGTCTTCTGTATTCTTTGCTGGGGCCTGAAAAGAAATCACTGCATTACCTTGCATTTGCTCTTAGAGTCATTAGCCTTAGACAGCACCATCATTTAAGAAATTTATCATCACTGCTGTCCTTCGCACAATGTATTAGTGCAATACATTATAAGAACACCTCACTCTGATGATGTATGGCTCTGAAGATGGCAACATTGGGGACAAATGGGTCTAAGAATAGATCTGGTGTAAGAGAATAAATGTATAGATCCACCTTGGTAGTGTTCCTCTGAAATAAACCGGTATTTGTTAATTTCAACCAGCCCCTGAACACTTAAAAACAATCTTTACAACTTTCCTGATTTAAAAAAATTATTCGTGACTTAAATTGATTTTTCACGACAAAGAAGGAAGGTTTCTAAAATTAGTGGGTTGGTACATTGAGGGATAACCTCGCACGAGCTTGATGATAAATTTCAATCGTGGCTTTCGAGAAAACTCTAATTTAGTCCACCTCTCACTCACTTAAATTTTTCACTAGATTCTCCAAAAGAGAGAGAAGATATTAACGTCTAGTGTCTTCAAGGGTATTAGAACCAAAATTGAGTCACAATTAATTAGTCTCTACCAAATTCTAGCTTTCTCCATGGCTGATGATACATTTTTTGCAAAGCGCAATTCCCCCATTTCCATTTTTCAAAGTCCAGAATACTGTCCTCTCCATTACTTTGCTTAAATAGGAAGCAAATATTTTAACTAACTACTGAAATACATCATTATGAACATTCAACTTCCAAGAAGATACGGCAAATGAAAATGCTTCAATGGCCCAATTCATGCATGCTAGAGGAATCTGCAGGGCCGCAGAAATCTTTCTTAAGATGGGCACTTCCCAGTTTGAGCACTGGCCCTATTTTCCCATTTTAAGGACCATGCCTCTGAGAGTGAGTGCTAAGTGATGTCACTGTCCCACTTGCTACCCTATCCCCTCAGCCCATGATGTTTCCTTAACTGGAGTTTATCAATATTCCTCATGCTAAGAGAGGAAGAAAAGATTGAGAAGACAAAATGCCAGGCATGCACCATCTCACAATTATATACAATTAGTGTATATCCTATAACTGTTGACACACCAATCACACTTGGAATCTGAGTGTGGTGAATTCAGAAGATGCCACCAGCTCGAGATTCATGCCCACCAACATGAATCTTGAAAGAGACTTGGGGGGATGCCTGGGTGGCTCAGTGGTTGAGCATCTGCGTTCAGCTCAGGGCGTGATCCAGGGGTCCTGGGATCAAGTCCCACATTGGGCTCCCCACGGGAAGCCTGCTTCTCCTTCTGCCTATGTCTCTGCCTCTGTGTGTCTCTCATGAATAAATAAATAAAATCTTTAAAAAAAGAAAAAAGAGACTTTGGGCTCTCAAGTCTCTCAGCCTGTTTTAAGATCATCATATTATCTGACCTTAACAAGCAAACTACTTTCTTCCCACAGGATGTTGTGGAGGGAGAAAAAAACCCTAGTCTAGACCACTTGTCTGTGGTGATCAGGGATGCTACTACGCTCTGTCATCTTTTCATCTCTGCCAGGGGCATTTCCCTATGTTCTTTGTTACAGACTTACTAAACTACCAGGAAATCTTGATTTTGGTGGGAAAGAAAGACAGAGGTGGAAAGAAATACAGACAAGTCAGAGAGACTGAGAAACAGAGAGGGGCAGAAAGGAGGAAGGAATGAAAAAGAAATGGATGAAAGAAATAAATTGCTGAGCTTCAAATTGTTTTATATTTAATGAGCTAACAACTATCTTAAATCAGAAATCCTATCCTCAGAAGTTGAGAGAGAATATATTCAATGCCTGCAGAGCAGCACTGAATATCATCTTCCAGTGACATTATTTCCTTTCATGAAATACAGAACCTTGGCAAAATAAAATATTTAATTAAGGAACATATCATTGTGTCATTGAATAATTTTCCAAAATTATTTCCTCCTTTTTCACTGTTACAAGTTATGAAACACTCGCCGCTCACCACTTCCATTATCCCGGTTTGTTCTCCTTCCTGTTTTCTGTTTTTAATTCTAAGTTCTTTCTGAGGATAGGATTTCAGATTTAAGGAGTTGTAAGCAAATTAAATAAAAAAACAACAGGACGCCCAGTATTGACATACAACCCCTGTATTCATTCCAAGATCTTTTCCTCCAGACTCTCTTAAGTAATCATGCCTCAAAACATTACCCCACCCAGCAATCCTCATATGTTACAGAGTTTACCAGATTCCATTTTAAAATAATATGTCCTCCACACCTAAGTGGGGATTAGCCTGTGGTGGTCTCTGAGGGAATCTCACAGCGTCATCCAGCGCCTTCACCCCTTTCACTAGGAATGGGACAAGTTCATGACAACAACAGTGGTCTTTCTCTCACCTCCTCCCACCAACTCCTCCATAGACCTAAGGAGTCAAATGTTCTCGATTTACCCGCTTCTCCCACTCCTTTTCCCAATCTCTCTCTTTGCCATCAATGTTAAGATTCCAGATTTGCAAGAGGTAGGGGAAACAGATCATCTGATGGAGACTCTCATATCTGGAAAATGAACCAGCCTTCTATTGGGATCAACCCAAATGGCAGAGTATACTTTGAGGTTTGGAGTAAAAGTTGCAGCCAAGAGCATCCCAAGGGACCTTGTGGAGAATGACAGAAATCAGGGCAAAGCAAAATTCATCTGGGAGGCAGCAGAGCATAATAGTTAAGTGGTCCTCTGGCATCAGAGGCATCTTTACTTTCTCCAACTTCCATTTCATTTGATGGCCTATGGGGACGTGTTGATAAATAGCACCTAATTTTACTATTATTCTTGGGATGCTTGTCTAATTTCATCTTCTAGCTTTTATTTCAATTAGAAAGGATAGGTCTGCCACATTTTTAATTTGGGGCAAATAGAAGAGGTGACTTTGAAAATCAAAGAGGCTAAGACATGAAAAATCACAGTGAACTGTGCCATGGTATATCAGTGAAAGCCAGGAAAGCACGCGATGCTTCCTTTGATCTGATACTCCTTTAATCTTTAACCTACTATATGTCTAGACTTGTGCCACGGAGTGCAGGAATACAGAAGAGATATGGGACATTGTTCTTTGAGTCAAAGGGCTGCCAATCTAGCTGACAAAACAAGATGGATGTAGAATAGTGGGATTTGGACCTGTTAGTGATCAAGGCATATCTAGAACAGGGGATGGACTGTTGTGGGGGACAGTGGTTGGGAAGAGGCCAGGAAGGAGGAGTTTGAACCAAGCCTGGATGGGCAATTTAGGTTGAGACAAGCAGCAGAGCAAAGTTGTGGGCATTCTGTGAGGAGGCCTCAATGCAAGTGGAGAGACAGAGACAGAAATATGCACGGCGAGAGATAGAGATGGAGAACCCACCTCGCAGCAAAAGGAGACAAGCAAATGTAGCTCCGTTTGTGACAGTGGACAACTGCGAGCCACTGACAGCTACTGAGCCAAGAAGCATGAGGGGAGGGTGCAGCACAGTTGAGATTCAAATTTTTAGGTACTATGAACACTGCCTCCCAGATGTGAATTGTCAACGGTGCCTGTGATGATGCCAATAAGAGAGCTGTGACTACGAGGAATAAAGAACAAGATAAAAAAAAAATCGCTGGAAGGTTCCTAGCCTTGGAGACTGGAAATTATTTTGGTGGTTTCTACTGTGATGAATAATGTTTAAGGAGGCAACTTCAGGAGAGAGATTATGAAATTAGTGAAGGATTTGCCATTCTGATGTCACGGCAAGATGTTTTTGAATCTAGGGCAATATCATGTTAAGAGGGAGTTTGGATTCAATTCCTCTAACCATCTTTTTAATTTGGGGCAATCACATGAAGCTAGCCACTCCACCTAGTTTAAAAAAAAAATTATTTATTTGAGAGAGGGGTGGGGAACGTATATGTGAGCGCACAACTGGGGGTGGGGACAGAGAGAAAGGGAAAGAGACTCTCCAACAGACTCCTTGCTGAGGGGGGAGCCTGACACAGAGTTCCATCCCAGAACCCTGAGATCATGACCTGAGCCGAAATCAAGAGTCAAAGATGCTTAACCAACTGAGCCTCCCAGGTGTCCCTACCCAGCTTTTCCGTCACAAGAAATGTATCCATGCAATTGTTCCCCCACCTCCAGAATAAAAACAAGCAAAAATTATTTACAATGAAAAAAGCTATTGCCTTTGAAAATGGTGGCAGTTACCATTTTGTTGTGCACCAAATTGAGTCAGAATCACCGAATTCTTTAATGATATTCTGGAGAAACCCCTGGGGAAGACAAAGTGAACTGGAGAGATGCTAAGTCCAAAGGGACCTCATCTGGCCCATTAGAATTGCCTTTGTAATTTCTGATGCAAGCTAGCGTAGTACATTAATTTTGCAATGAGAAATGAAATTAATCCCATGAATGTTCCCAACTGAAAGACCAAAAGAACACCAACAAACAACAAATAACAGGGAAACCCACCAGGAGGACTATTAGAAATCATCTGTTGTCTCCCTTCCATACTGGTTGTCACACAATTCCATAATGAAATCAAATGATATACAGTTGGAGGCCATAATATCATGTGAATTCTCTGAGTCTCCGTAGAGAATCAGTGAGTAGAAAATCTCCAAATATTCCAGCCTCAACTCAAGGACAACAGATTACTGGAGAAAGAAAATATTTAGGTTGGCAAAAACAAAAGGCCCTTCTTGTTAGTATGTTGCCTTCCGCAAGACTACCTCTCAGCAGGTGACATGAGTCTTTGTCACCTACGGTGGTGGTTACACACAGGTTTAGATCTCAAAGTCTTTCTTCTCCTTGATAGGGACTACTTCTTTAAAAGTGTTGACGAAGATTTCACAGGTTTCTTTGAAAATAATTATTAAAAAGAAATGGCTCCCAGGCTTTATCCACGCATAGCAATAAGCCTCTGCTGCGAGCAAGTTTTTTAAGTCAAGATTTTTGCTTCCAAAAAACAGATTTGTAGAAATGCATTTTAAAACCTTATTAATTGGAACAGGCTATAGGCCAATTACTCCAGTGGCTTGAAAACAATCCCCAAATAATAAAATATATAATAATGCTGACTTTTTCCCCTGTTAATATCACCACAATCAGAAGTCCTGTGAGGCGTTGCACTAAAAAATGATTTGGATCCTTAATGACAATTAATTGCAGAAAATCAAAAGGAGGTTTTGAAAAGTAAAAAATTATAATCAGGTAGAGCAGACACCCGTTTGGCATCATTTAAACAAGCTATGCTCTTCTTGCTTCCTCTTTTAGCATTTTGCCATTTCTTTATTTTTTGCCACAGATGTTGTATTTTACAAGTTGGTAAACCTCATTTTTATAGACTAAGTTTGTAGAAAACGGGGTAAAAAACAGGGACTATATAAAAGGCCAAAGGGTAACAAGCCTGAAAAGTGAGATGTCAGCTTGTTTCTTAAAAAGTAACCATATCGAACAACAGAAAAAAAAAAAACTTACATACATTTTTAACTGAAAATGAAAACTCATTATAGTCAATATAATGGCAGGCAAGGTGTTTTTAGCCTCTTATATGTGTCAAGTCTCCTTGGGTCCTCTCTTCCTTTCCAGGCCTTTCCACACAAACACTTCCCAACACACACACACACAGAGGCAATTTTTTCCATGCATAGATAACGTCATAAAAAGAGAAAGCTCTCTGGAGTCATTTCCCCTGAAACATAAACTTCCCAACTTTAGCTCCCTCCTCAAAGTGAGGGCATCATTATCTCCAGAACATCCATCCTGACCTGCAAATATTCCAAGTAGGGCAAAACATTCCACTCACTCTTAGCAACTCTTTCAAAACTTGGCTCCATCATTATCTCATTCTGTGGAAGACACACACTGGCTTCAAGCTTTAGAATCTGAATTCCACGGGTAATACTGTATGTTTCTATAACGACACATTTCACAAAGTTGGGGAGGGCTTCCTTTGCGTCATGCCTCATGAATTGTAGAAGGAGCTCTATCAACAGTAGCTGCTACGGGGATGATGATGATGATTTACTATCATCGCTATTCCAATTAGCCAGTGAGGAAGGGATGAGAGAAATGCACAATGGAAGCAGCAGAGTGTGCTGGTCCCATGCAGCAGTGGTGGGGGAAAGTGGGAGATAAATGCCACTCCTTCACAAGTTTGCCTGTAGCCGGGCCTGACTTGACTCATTTGCTGCTACTACAGATGCCATGGGTTGGGGCTGCGATACCAAAACACGGTAGACAGCCTTGGCTTATAACAGAAATTGATTTCTCATGTCTTGGAGGCTGGGAAGTCTAAGATCAAGATGCTAAGATGTGGTGTTAGGTTCATATCTTCTAGCTACGACTTCAATGGTAAAAGGGACAAGGGAGCTCTGTGGGGTCTCTTTGGTAAGGGTACTAATCTCATTATGAGAGCTCTACCCTCATGACCTAAGTGCTTCCCAAAGCGTCCACTGCCCCTTCCCCACTCCCCCACCTCCACCTTCCCCTTATAACCTTAAGAGAGGGTTTGGCTTAAACATGAATTTGGGAGGAACATAAACATCATAGCATTAAAAGAAAGGATAGAAAGATAACTTTTAGACCCAAATGTTCATTTCTCCCAGTGTTCATTTCTCCAAGATTCACACAGGGATTTGCCTAATCACATGATCATACACACAACTGGTGCTCAGCTCAGTGTGTTGACACGGTAGAAAGGCCAGCCCTACTATGGCTGTGATGCACATGGGGACATGGGGCACCAAGGCTTTAGAGACTCCTTGCCTGTAACCAGGAAGATGAGAAAGAAGTTTCTGAGCTTCCAGTTCCTGAACTTGAGACAGCATTTTCTGACCAAGTGTTCCAAATTTGAATAATTGTCATACAAGGTGCTAATCAGTGAGAGAAAGGCTACTCAGACAAAGCCAAACCGGCTCCCTTAATGCAAGACTTCTCAGAGCCTTTCATTGTGCTTAGTATGGAATATAAGCTCCCCAGAGTAGCACTTCCTTGATCATCCAACACTTTTTTCACAGAGCATTTCATGGCATTAGTGGTCTCCTAAACACTTGGGGAAATGCTCTGGCAAGTCCCAAGTTGGTTTTCATCTTGATTTACTTCTTTTGTCTTAACTTGCATAGATTCAGAAACTCAAGTTTATATTATCTACCTAAGGGAGGATTTTAGATACCCTGTAATCATACTTAGTAATGTGGGTATGATGTTAAAGGACTCAGAGCTCTGGATCTTTAACTGAAGCCATAAGTTCCCAAGAGATATAGAGAAATGGACAGCTCATGCAAAGTCACACACTGGACTTCTATGAAGAAGCCTATTTCCTCAAATGCCAGTGTAGACTCTTGAAGATCGAGGCCACAAGTTACACTGGGGGTTAGAGGAAAGTCGGGGCACTTAATTTTGCTCCTGAACATAAGTGGCACCTTTTCAGACTCTGTGGAGAAGGTAGTTGTAGTCTGTGTGTTCATTCTCACCTCTACCCCATAGAGTGGAATAGTGCATCTGGATTTGGTTGGAATGTGCAGGTTCTGAGAAAGGTAATCTTTTTACATAGACATCAGGCAAATGTGTCAAAACACAGAATACATTTATATCCTGAGGAATTAGGGATCCTGGTCTTTCAGAAGCTCTCTGAAATCTCATCATGGTAGATGAGGGCTGATTGCACCTGCAATCCCTTCTACCCTCTTCAGTTACCAGAATGTGTTTTATTTTCTTTTTAGACATGTCCACATCGTTGGGGGAATGTCAAGACAAGAGCCCAGGCACTTTACCCTCAATTGAAAGCAGGTTACTTTAGCAAATTAGATTTCCTCCGTCCTTTGGTTAAAATTCAGAGAAAAACAGACTTGGAAGATGGACAAGTAAAGATTTCTGAAGACAGTGTTAGAGCTCTTGGATCTCATACTTCTGAAATGGAGTCCTCCAAAGTTTCAAATTACAGCAGTAGGAATGTCTTTTGTGCTTAAGCTAGTTTGAGTTGGGTTTCCAAAGCTTCAATAAGAAAGTGGCTGAATAATCCACTCCTGTCCTTAAAAATTCATGCAAAATTTGCATTCTCCTTCATAATACATCCATATTTGTTTTAAAAGAAAAATATGTTAAATTATTTACCTTTGAGTAAAGTTGACTTTCCAGGAAGATGTGCCATGTTTATATAGTGTCTTCTCACCCACCTGGCTCATTGCTGAGGACCCCAGTTTTGAGGTGCATGGTTATGGAATAAGAATGTAATAGTGCCTTTCTGAGTCCTTTTAATCTTATGATCCTGAAAGTTAGGGAAGGAAAAGCTGAATAAAAGAAGATGGAGAAGTACATCGGAGGGAGGCTTAAGCATTGACTCCTGGCCTCCTTTATTTGGATCCCCACTGACTACAATGTGTCTCAAGTTTCCTAAGCACTTACTATGTGCCCCATGCTTTATATATGTGATCTTAGTTCTCATAAAAACAGTTGAGGTGATTACTATTATTACCTCTAGTTTATAAATTAAAAAAATTGAGATTTACTCAGGTGAAAAAAACACGTGCAAGATTACAAACCTGGTAAGAGAGCCAGAATCAAAACCTAGACAACTGATCATCATCATCATCTTTATCATCACATGTACCACACTCTAGGCACTGTTCAAAGATTTTACAAATAATCCTCAGATGGATACTATTATCCTTTACTCAGAAACAGAGAGATCAAGGTAAACTTATTTGCCTAAAATCTCAGTATATTTCAAAACCAGATGGTGTTGCTCTTGAGTGTGCACATGTGGCCATTCTACTATCTTCTTTCCTTGGCCTTTAAAGGTAGATAAAAAGGAGTAACAGTGCTTCCTCCCAAGATAGAGTAGGTCCCAGGACCTTTATGCCATCCCACCCTCAAGAGAAACCAGAGCTTCTTAATAAATAAATAAATAAATAAATAAATAAATAAATAAATAAATAAATAAAATCCTACTTTTTATTGTAAACTAAAGCAGAGAATTTGCTACACAAAGTCCCACCTTTCTCTATATCACACATGTTGCACCTTCTAATCTGTAATCTGATGCATGTCTTCTGATTTGACTGAGACCAAGACCTGTAGTTAGAGAAGAAAGGGACAAGTAGGTGTGTTAGGTTCCTGTTATTACTCTAACAAATTGCCACAAACTAGTGGCTTAACATTGCACAAATATATTATATAGTTTCAGAGGTCACCTATTCAAAATGGGTCAGGAGGGCTGTGTTCCTTCTGGAGGCTCTAGGGGGAGAATCTGTTTCCTTGGCTTTTCCACCTGCTACAGGCTTCCATCTTCCTTGGCTTACTGCCCCTTCCTCCGACTTCAAAGCCAGCAGAGGCTATCTTCAAATCTCTCTTGGACTCTGACTCTCTGGCCTCTCTCCACTTAAAAGGACACCAGGAATTACTTGGGGCCCGCCTGGATCATCCAAGGTACCATCTTAAGTTCCTTTCACCTAATCACATCTCTTGCCATGCAAGGTAACATTCAAGCTTCATGCCTTCTGTGAAGTAGCAACTGTCTACTCCAGCTCGGGACCTTGGGGTGGAACCAGCAGGCCCTCCTGCTGTCTGGAAGGTATCTCAGATACCTTCAGATAATTCACACAATTATCTCTATCTCTTCTGGGCCAAAGGTCACATTGGCTTTTAACCCAGAGCACTGCCAGTGGTTGCCAGGGTCTAGGCTCCTGCGGGAATGAACTTCATCTGCTTCTCCCAGAGTAAGTTTCCATAGATCTCTCTTTAATGATTGTGTTTTAAAAGAGAATATGAATAATGATTATTTCCTTGTTTAGGTCTGAGATCACTGTGCTTTCCATGCTTTATAATAGCAAGTGATTTATTTGTTTTATAGCTAGCTTTCTTGGATTTTCGCCCAGGTCATGTTTGAATGAGCATTATCAGATTTTTCCAATCTTTGTTTTCTTCGCTATTAGAGAAACGGAACTGAAATACCCACAGTTTTCTTTTCAGCCACTTCTTAGCCAATGGACTTCACTTCTATAATAAATTAAAAAATTAAATCTATGTTCATTTCAGTCTCTGTGCAATTCTGAGATATGCTCACTCTCTTGGATTTCAGATTAAATGAAAGCAGTTATGGGCCAAAGTAGACTTTTGTTAAGATTACAGACCAATTATATACATTTTGAATGAATAATAGAAAGAAACAAATTCTCCCCAACTACATAATGGGGCTAAATTTAAGAATGTTAATGGCCAGGCCATAACTAAAGATACTTTCAATTCTTAGGTATTCAGAGGTCTAGAATGGAGTTTAAAGGGAGGGCAAGAAGGAAGTGGATTGTTTTGCATAAGAAAACAGGAGACATCTTATTTTTCCTTTTGATCTTCTTAGAAAGTGGTCACAGACAATACATAAACAATTGAAAGTAAAGGTGTTCCGATAAACTTTGCAAAAGTAGGTAATGGGTCAGATTTGGGCCCGGGGCCATAGTGTGCTAATGCTTCCTCTAGTTCTTTACACTGATAAGCTCATTTTCAGCTCATGGCATGTTTTCCCTTTTTGCTTGAGCTAAATTGTTCTGGTACTAAATTAAAACATATCTCAATAAAACAGGCTTCCTTTGTATTTTCTTGTATGCATTTAGAAGCATTAATCTGAGGACTCTGCATCATATTGCCACATGATCTGAAGCACAAAAAAAGGATAAGAACCCCCGAGTACCACACCAAAGTGCTCTGTAAATACATTTCTCAGAAACCAATTATTCCGGAGAGATTATGTGATGAAATCATGAATATGTTATTAAAAGGAAGTCAGGGAGGTTTAACAGAAATCATAAGACATAAGAATGATGTCAATGTAAGTAGCATCCATTCCTTGTTCTACTGTCTGTTGGGAGCACCAACAGGCAATAGAAGAGAGTGGGCCCCAGGATGGCCCCTAGTCATATGTCCCAGGTACAACTTTATTCCCTTTGAGAGACAGCATGGGAGCACAAAACTGTATGGACTTTGCAAAGCACTGAGTCTTGGTTTGAATCCCACTTCCATCTCTCAATAGCTGTAGGTCCTTGGACTACTTGCTTCATCTCGATGGGTCTCAATTTCCATCTTTGTCAGCTTCAGAGATCTCATAAGAATAACCAAAGAGAGGACACAATGAAGGGCAGGCATTCAATGGATAGTCTCTTGCTCCTCTATTTGTGGTTATTGGTTTTCCTTGGATGACTATTTAAAACAAGAGGCTAAAGCATTCCACAAATGTGTATGAGCGCAGCTGCTCGTTTAGCATTTCAGGTTTTTATTAAGCAAACTGATAAGACTTATATTCTGTAATTGGTACGTGTTCTTTTTTTGCCTAATGACACTAATCTGTTTTTATCTTAGTCATTTAACTGAGTTTTGTGATTAGCACAGGCAAGGTTTTAGGGATTTAAATCATTTGTTTGATGTTTTTGCTTTTAGGCATGTTTGATTATTTATTAAAATCGATAAAATCAGCTGTGTCAACTAGTTATTAAAACTATAATTCTTTTATTGGCTAATACCAGGAGGGCTGATGCAAATGAAAAACTAAAACATTACATGAATTCTTGATTATAAAGCAAGCTTCTATAGGGGTGGCCTACATACTTTGCATTAACTGCAGCCTGTTTAGAACAAGTCTGTTCTATCTTTAGTCAATAAGGAAAGGACCAAGTGGGTAAGCATATGCGCGACTCATGTTCTAATTTATGCTTTAAAATAAATACAAGTTTGAAAGAAGCAATGTGTTCTGGTCTTCAGAAAAGAAATATGAAATACTTGCTAACAGAGAGTGGTGAATAGTATCCAAAGATGGCTTCCATCGGTCCCTTCCCTCCCTGTATATGCATGCCACTCCAATGACCAAGAGGTAGATTCAATTTCCCCTCCTCTGAGTCTGGGCATGTACTGTGATTTGCTATGACCAGTGATAAATGGTGGAAGAGACACCTGCTGGCTCTGTTCAAGGTCTTCAAGAGACTTTTCGAGAGCCTCACTTTCAATGTAGGAAGCCAGATGTTGAGCTCTAAAGAAGCTTAGGCCAGAATAGTAAATGAGGAGACACACATGGAAAGAGAAAGGACATGTGGAAAAGCACAGAACTGCAATGACGGACAAGCAGTAACATCTTCTTGTACATTCCAGCCTGGCCCAGCCCACCCATATGTAACAGAAGAGTGGCCCAGATGAGCTATACCAGAATTCCAATAAAGGATAATAAATCATAAGTGTGTTTTAAGCCACTAAATTTGGGGGTGCTCTGTCACTCAAAAATATATAAAATAAACAGAGGCAGGATGGATCAGGGAATGAACACAACTTGTCATGTAAGTGGTCAAAATCAAATACCAGGTATTTGAGTGAGCTTTTATTGACCTAAGATTATTTCTTCCCCTCCTCTGAAATACTGCAGGGGAAGAGAGAGAAATGACCAAAGTTCACACAGTTGTGAAAAAGTTGGTCCTGGAGTTTGCTACATGAAATAAGAGTGACTGTCAAGAATGGTTTAAAAGTCTTAATGTCATTAAGAATGACTTGTCCATATGAAGAGTTAATTTATTAGCCAGAGACAGCCCTTAGATGGATCTCTGTGTCTTTGTGTGTGCAGGAACACACCTGCAAAATAAGAAGATTAGTTACTGAAAACATATATCATACTACTTTAACCTCAATTATGTGAATAATTTAGCCTTGTCTCCTGCAAGAAAAAAAAATGCTTTTAACTTCATAAAGAAATTAAATACCTAAAAGAAGAAAGAGAATAGGTAGTAAATATATAAAATATATGCAAATTAAAGCAGTATGATACCATTATCACTTGTCAAACTGGCAAATTAAAAAAATTAATTCCCAATGAAGGCAAAATAAAGACATTTTCATTCTAAAAGACTAAAAGAATTTGTCACCAGCAGATGCTCACTAAAGAATATATTAAAGAGAGTCCTCTAAGTAGAAGAAAAATTATCCCAGATGAAAGAACAGAGATGCAGAAAAGACCAAAAAGCAGCAAAAATGGTAAATAGGTAGATATGTCAAAATGGATATTAAATACACAGAACAATAACTCTCCTGTTTTATTTGCTTTTGTCACATATAAAATTAAAGTGTGGAATGTCATATTAGTTAGTAGGGGATAAATTGCATTAAAGTGACTAGCATTAAAGTCCTCAGATTATCCATAACAAGTTAAAAATACTAATAGTTGACTTTGGTAAGTCAAGAATGGATGTAATAACCATACAAATTACAGAAGAATGTCAATAAAACTTTCAAACTCATAGAGAAAATAAATGAGACTATGAAGAACTCTTTAATCTCAAATAATATCTTAAAAAAATAAAGGAAAAGAAGAAGAGGCTAGACAGATGACATTCCGTAATATATCAATAATTACATTAAATATAAATGTACTAAATGCTCCATTTAAAGGACAAAGACTATTTGACTAGGTTAAAAACAAAACAAAACAAAATCCACTACAAACTGTTTATAAGGGATGGGTTAAAAGCAAAATAAAGAGAAGAAAAATCTTATGCCATATAAATTAACAAAAGAGAAGCTGTGAAACAACAAGAAACAAATGTAAGTCAAAAACACTACTAGAGTTTAGGAGGAACAATTTAAATAATCAATATGTAACTCACCAAGAAAATACTATTCAAAATTAATATGCACTTAACAACCGAACCTCAAACAATGCGACACAAAAATTGACAGAATTATAAGAAGAAATAGCTAAATCCAAATCATAGTAGAAAATTTTAACATACCTTTCTCTGTTACTAACAACCAGAAAAAGTCATTAAGAATGTAGATTCGAATAGCACAACTAGCAAATCCAATTTAGAGCAAGTACAAAGTATATGGTTTCAAAGACACACAGAAATGCAACCACAAGTGAGCATACAATGGCCAATGAAGCAAGTCCTAGCAAGCTGCAAAACACTGAAACCATACAGATTCTGTTCTCTTTCCCCTAGCAATTAAATTGGAAATCAAAAATATAAGTAGAAAATCCCATATAATTGGAATTCAAGAAATGCATTTCATACCCTCTACTTCTAGCTATGATGATATTGCTTGTTGATAATCCTCTTTATTTTTTTTTATTTATTTGTAAAGATTTTATTTATTCATGAGAGATACAGAGAGAGGCAGAGACCTAGGCAGAGGGAGAAGTAGGCTCCCTGCTGGGCCTGATGCAGGACTGGATCCCAGGACCCAAGGATCACAACCTGAGCCAAAGGCAGATAGATGCTCAACCACTGAGGCACCCAGATTTCCCAATAAAAATCCTTTTTAAAAACACTTGCAGGGCAGATCTGGTGGCGCAGCAGTTTAGTGCTGCCTGCAGCCCAGGGCGTGATTCTGGAGACCCTGGATCGAGTCCCACGTTGGGCTCTCTGCATGGAGCCTGCTTCTCCCTCTGCCTGTGTCTCTGCTACTTCTCTTTCTCTCTGCATCTCTTTTTTTTTCCTCTCTGCATCTCTATGAATAAATAAATAAAATCTTTAAAAAATGAAAAATAAAAAAATAAAAACACTTGCAAAAGCTGGATAAAAAAATAACAATGATGAGTGGATACAATTCTACCAATGTGGGTGAGAGAATCATAAGTGATTTGGTAGTTGGCTTTTCTTGTGTTTATATTTATTTTCCCAGCTTTCTAAGTTCAGCAAGACTCACATTTTCACTTAGTGGCCATAAAGAATTGTTACAAATAAAGTGTTGTTAAAACTTTTTCATCATTTATATTCTCAATGGTTAGTTACAGTAGCGTATTCTCATGTGAAGGCCTTGAACGCTGTTTGATATTATTAAAAATGTATAAAAATCTCCTTTGACCGAGCCGTTTCACATCTAGAAATGTATCCCCCCAAAACATATTCATATGTCTGTCTAAAGGTGGATGTATGAGAATATATTGTGTGTGTGGGTGTATATTCTGAAGTTTTTGTTGACAGAACATTGGAGACATCTTAAATGTCCACTATAAGAGATGGTTCAAGAAACTATGCTATAGGCATTCCCACTTTCCGAAAATTTGCCTTATATGCCACTTCGCTTTTATGGGACACCTACGCTAGTACTTTTTTTTTGCAAATCAAACGAAATCCAAAGAGGATTTTCACTTTTACCAGAAAAGGTGAACAGCAAAAATCTTGTTCAGTGTTTGTTTTGCAGGGAGCTGTTACAGAGGCAGCGCATCCTATCCTGCCCAGTGAGAGAGGCCCTGCCAGCCAAGCTCCTTCCCCAGGAAACACACTCAGCATCTCAGCATCCAGCCACCATCACTTTGAACTGTGTCAGCGAGCATCTGTGCTTTATCTCCATTTATTCTGTTCATCTGTTAGCAAGATGTGTCCTAAGGTATCAGAAAAGCCTAAGAAGTTATTTTTTGGGGGTCTGGGAACACTCAAGATTTTTCCATACAAATTAATGGTAATTGCTTCTTCACTTTACACCACTTTGACTTACAAAACATTCCATGCAATGCTCTGCTCTCAGATAGTGGGGGGGAGAGCTCTACATTGACAAAACAGAACGCCTTTCAGATACTAACAAAGAATAAGATAGGTCTGTCTATGCTGATCTACTGTATGCCTTGGGTTAAACATCTCTGTTACAAGCAGCAGAAATCAATTCTGGAGTACTAGAGCAAAAATGGAATGAATTGGAGTAACATGAGTCACAGGAATGGCCAGGAGTCTGGAGAGAAGATGATGAATTAGTAGCTCCAGACCACTCAACATCAGATTTCACTCCGTCATGTTGTCTCAATATTGTGGTCTCAATCTGAGTCATTTGGGTTGAGACTAACTCAGAAGAGAGAAGAGAGAATGAGCCTGGGTCCCAGGTGGTGAACCTACCCCTTGACTACCAGGTGATTCCATCCCCACATGGAACGTGCCAAGTGAACAAGAGCTGATTCCCTAAGTCAGGGCGCTGTTTGCAAGGGAGAAAAGAATGCTGTACGGAGAAAATAAAAAACTTCCTCCACATAGTGTTACGGGAATAAAACAAAACACAAAAGTGTGTGTAGGGTAAATCACCGCTTGTGTTTTTTAAAATGAGAGCCTACATATTACGCATAAGTATTCACACAGAAGCTATCCTAAAAACAAAACAAAACATTAGAAAACAACTTAACATCTGTATCCCCCGCGAGGGGAAGGACTGTGTCTATTTCCAATGACTAACACACAGGAGGCTCAGAATAAATAGATGCAGAATGAATCAAAGAATGTAATTCTAAGGCGGAGAGCAGGGAGAGACAGACTTACTTTTCATATATTTTTTTTTCTTTTTTTGGTCAAGCGCCTGGAGTTCTTTCGCAACTGCGAAAGGAGGTACAGAGAATTAGTAAATAAAACAATGTATACATGTTTTCATTTGAAAATTCCTTACTCTAGGAAGTCTGGGAACTGTTGTTATCAATGACCTGCCTGCCCTCCCCCGAACCGGCTCATTGTGTGCCGCCCAGAGAGAGTCTAGCAGAAAGGCCTCATTGTCCAATGGAATGAACCAGTTTCAGCAGGGGAAGCTCCCCCCTGTGCTGCACGCGCTGCAGCTCAGCTACTCCCGGCCTCGGGAAATAATGACTGTGGAAAGATAAATAGTCAAGGGTGATTTGGTCATCACACTGGGGCTCCAGCTCTTTAGAAGTCTGCACTGATAGCAAAAACATTGCTGAGTGTCTAAATAATTTGAATGATATTAGTAGGGAGACCCTGGGTAGAGAAAACAACAATGGCTTGATGACAGCAAGCTGACAATGGAACAGAATTTTGTGGGCTGAGATGATTGTAAAAGCAAACAATGGTGATATTGTCCTTCTGGTGTTATTGTGTAACGCTGTAATTTATGGATGAAGTGGAATTTCAAACAAAATAAACAGACTTGAATTTGTTAACTAATACAGTAAGCAGAGAACATTCTGTTATGTGAGAAGAGAAATGGGAATGTTTTATATGCCCCTGCTATTTGCTAAACAGAAATATGTTTATATTTGGCATCAAGTCTTGCTTTCCATTGTTTTTGCTAGCTTTTCGAGAATATCCTTTTTCATTTAATCTTTGAAACACAGATAAAATGTGGGGGAGAGAGGAATATTGTCAATATATATTACTATGCAACTATGTTATAGTTTCAGGAGTGAGGAAATAAAAGGCAGTACGTATAACCAGCCAGAGGACACTCTTCAGCGCAAGCGTCAACTAACTAATTTCCTCTTTCCTTCGAAAATGCAATGGCTGTCTTATCACAGATGCTAGGTGATGGGATGGCTGCTTTTATGTCGCAGGAAGTTTATGGTATCATGTAGGACAGCTTGGTTTCCCTTACCCTTATAAAAGAGGCACTGCTTCTCTCTAAACTAAAAAAATCAGGCTTATACTTTAGTATGCATTGTTAATAAGTTATTACTTACAAAATCATTGTTAATGAGAAGTCATTATTTATGAAATTATTTATTATATCCTAAAATTATTATTTATGAAATTTAGTATACTGGGTAGAGGGCAAATTATGTATCTTCTAGCTCAGTGCTGGGAATGGTATCTGGCATGTAGTAGGTAATCAGCAGATATTTGTTGAATGAGTAAATATTTGATTCTTCTATGGGCAAGATGTTGTTCTAAGTCGGGGATACATCTGTCAAAGACAAAACTAAGTCTGAGACAAAATTAACAAAGACTATTTATTCATAAACTTGCAAAAGAACCCATCAGCTGTCACACTTCTTTCAGCAGAGATTCCAGGGTATTAGTAGGGAAAGTGAGTTTCATAGAGTCTAAAAGGGACGGGAAGGCAACTTCTTATTGGTAAGGGTTCTGTGAAGGTGGGCTTTTTGGAAGTCTGGATGACTTTCTGCAGGTACACTTGGGGTCCTTGGTTGGCTGCAAAAAAGCAAGCAAGCAGTTTGGGGGCATTGCTGAAATGAATGCTAGGGGCAGAGGGTTTTCTGTGGCTAGTCATTTCCCAGAACACTGTGGTATTCAATGGGGTGCATTTTTCATGGTCAAACTGTCATGATGCTCCTTAATGGGAAGCTGCCTGCCACCTGCGTCCTCCCTAACCCCCACCTCTTTAAAAAAAAAACCCCAAAACCAAAACCCACAAAAAACAAATAAAAACAAACAAAATATGTCTCTAAATTGGTAAAAAGCCTTCTTAAAAATCTAAAAGTAAAAAAACAACAACAACAAAACAAACAGGATTTTATATTCAAAATAAAAAATGCCACCATCACCCCATAATCCTAAATGCAAGAAAAATGAGTGATATAAATTTAATTGTTCATGAGAATTCATCAGATGTAAGTCAACTTGCATTTTTATATTCAAGATTTATTTAATCATAGATGTGGTTTCGAGACAAAGATAAAGTTCAATATTTTATTGGGATTTAGGTAAGATCAGTGAAAAATGTTCTGAAGAATCAAGAACATGCTTTCTATAGGTGTCACTATGTTTACGGAGCAAAATAGCCACCTTAAAAAAAAAAAAAAAGCTGCCAAACGCTATTTGAAGTTAATTGCAAGGATTCACAACCTTTCTTATGGCTTTGTCTTTATTTATAAATTTATGAAACTGCTGTCAGGGGGACAGTATTAGTGACCATGGGAAATTTTGAGAAATTAAATAGACCCTTGGCTTCATGCCCAGAAAAAAAATGTCAGCCCTACACAGAAAACCAGGCAAAAGATAAAAAAGATTCCATTATATCTATAACACAATCTTCTTATGGCTTTAGTACAAGTTTCTTCTCCGCTAACAGAAGTCCCCGCAGAAGGTTTAAACAATCTCAACAATTTCATTATGTGAGCGTAGCTAAATCCAATAATGTAAAAGGGTTTAGAGAGCCTTCCCATATGCTCAATTCCATACCCTTTCCTTCTAGGGGAAGTCAAAGAACTTGGCTCTCTGGAAACTGATTCCACTCCGATTGCCCGGAGCACAAATCTTGCTTTGTTGACATCAAGCAAGCTCTCCTGAGGACACACAAAGAACAGAAGAAGCCATTAGAATTTCTCGTGACCCTGCTCCGAGCCAAATCCAGCTTCGCTTAAATGAATGAAAATGCTTGTTACACGGCCCAAGAAGCTACTTTGTCCATTTGAAAATTAATTAGACCGTAGCTGGATGAACAACCGTAAGACGCTTTCACGATGTCCTTAGATGGATGACCCTGGCTGAGTGCCCAATTTTAACAAGTTTACCCTAAAGCTAAAACATGGCCTTTTGGCTAAGCTAGTGCCTACAATTATAATGCTTTCCTGAGTGGTAGCCAACCACTAGGCACAACCCCAAAAGGAAAGGAAGCAAGGAAGAGAGTAGCTGAAACTTTTACAGGCAATTGTGACAGAAGTTGTTCTTGAAGGAATTTTTTTGTTGCAAGGAAGCCAACTTAGTTTCCCACTGCACAGCTGGGCTTGGAGAAAATACTAACATCTTATATATGTCATGATCCAGTACAGATTAAGACTCCTTGAAGGTAGAGATCCTGTTGGTCCCTGCAGTACTTTAAGTTCTGTGGGACCACATCGATTAACTAGAAGCATAACACACAGACCTGCCTATAAATCTGTTTTCCAAAACGTCAGGTGGAGAGTGTTCATGGCTGGCTCTAGCAAAGAGAGAAACTTTGGGTGTATAAGATTCTGAGCCCTTCCACTTACAAAGAGACTAACGGCTATTTTTAAAAGTAATCTGTACGTTGCTACAGTTAAGAAGGTTGTTAATAAATGGTAGGTATGACAATACAACTGATGCTAATTATCTGTAATGTGCAGCTGAGGGCAGAGATAATAGGTGTTGGACCCATTGCGTGGAAAATAACTTCGCAGAGAAGAGCAAAAATAGAAAGATTTAGGAAAGCTTGCCCAATCCGCAACTTCTTTGTCTATAATCACAAGTCTCAAAAGTTGATTCTGTCCCCCCAATGGCTGGATGGGGCAAGGACAGACATCTGACTCCAATGGAGCTGGTTTATAGGCTGATACTGACCAATTATGTTGTGTTTCTGTCTCTGCTGGGCTCTTTCAATCTCCTCTACACACGCTCTCTCATTCTGGGGTAGACAATGGAGGGTCTTTAGGCATGACTTAGATGACCAAAAAGGGACACCAGTCAGCTTGAGAGGAGAATAGTTCAGATGTGGAGAGAAGGACAAAGAAAAGAGGTCATGCTCATTTTAGTTGCTTAGTATGTAGGAAGATTACAAAAGCCAAAGAAAAATAATGGAGCAGACTCTCAGGTACCCTCAAGAATTCCTTCCTCTTGTTTACCTCCCACCAGGAAGTTATACAGTTCAAGTGCAGAGGCATCAGCACATGAATATACTTTTTAAGTTTTCCTAACATTGTTAATTGTTTTAGGACAGCTCTTCCTGGCCCCCTTAACTCCAGATCTTTTTTCTGTCCTTGTATAGCCTTAATAGTTACCAATCATTACCCTTCCCAATGCTCCCTCCAAAAGAAAGTAGGTCTGGGCTCTGAAACATCTCACATGGCCCCAAATCTTTTGGTAGTATGGTAGTATGGGTGTCAGAGAATGGGTGGCTCTGGAAAAGAGGGACATTACATAGCTTTCCTCATCCTTACATGGAGAGAAGGGACTTGTGTTGATCTACATACAAATACATTAAATAATTATTCTCCCAACAGCCCCATAAGATAGAACTGCCATTTTCCAGGTAAGAAAATTGAGGCAAGTAAAGAGTAATTAACTGGCTACAAATGACACAGCTAGTAAGTGGCAGCCCTGGGAATCGGCTCGGGCAGTGCATCTCATGTTCGTGCACCACCGCTGTGCATCCTCTGTGCCGCTCCTGTTAGCTGGTGTAAAGAGTAAATAGCACCATGAGACTATGCTGTGTTTGGCCTAGTGAGAGCTCAATATATGGTAAGTATTCATTCCTTTTAAAAAAGCTTCTCTTATTTATTTGCTGTCTTTCCTATGGCACAAGGCTCTGTAAGGGTAGAGGTGTCCGTTTTGCCCACCGTTACAGCCCTAATGCATAGAGTAGTACCTGACCCAAAGCAGGGGCTCAAAAGTTATTCATTCACTAATGAATGAATGAATGAATGAATGAATGAATGAATGAATAAGTGAATAAGATTCATATTCAGAAGTCTTTTGGGAAGTTGAGGGAGGTGGGGGCCAGAACAGAGTAAGAGCTATTCCCTCTGGATACAGTCTTCAAAACTGGTGCATCTCACAATTTTACAGAAATACCATTCATATAAAAGTTGAGAGTCTGATAAAAAGGCATCTTTGAAAGCAGAGTGAAATGCAAAATTGAAACTTCAAAGGTCAGCCCCTGGGTCAGGGAGAAAGGTGGCAGAGGGCTGTTTTGGGTATAAACCCACTTGTTCACCTACCAATCCCACCCTCCCCCAACCTCCAGCCTTGCACACCCCCCCACCCCAGCCTCCCTTTCCTTGAGTTTAGAATCTGGGTGCTTCCCCGCACACACCTTGCCAGGTTGGGGGCTAAATGGAACCCAAACCTCCAGACTCCTATCTCAGTTTTCTATCATCCTTTGTGACCTTAAATGCCCCCAGAAGGATTCCATAAACGGACTAGGATCCAAATGAAACAACTAGATTGAATTTAGGCAGAGAAGTGAGAGTGTCCTTTAAATGCCAATAGGCATTGCCTTTGGCATAACAAAGGAGTTAAAACATAATTAAGATCTGAAGGCTGATTACAGGAATGGGTATGATTATTTTTATTATTTTTCCTCTTTCTATCTTTGTGATAGCATGTGATCAACCTCTGCCATGCTCCGTTGCTTAGTAGCAGACAGTCAGAGTTTTAATTATATACTAAAATAAGCTAAAGAACAGAAAACTGCTTTATGTCTAATACGTATATATCAAGAAAGGCATGTGACAGCATCTAAATTGCTTTAGTGCCTGATAAAGAGTGCCTCCGGTAGGGTTGTCATCAAAAGATCACGAATGGAGTAGGAAAGTATTATTAATAAAGCTGCTACTCTATTTATATGTCCTCCATTGTTTGTGATTCCTTGTTAGAAGCGAGAAATGAATTTTTATCTACCACTAATTTCATCAGGTTTTTTTTCAAGTCAGAAGGAAAAAAAAAAAAAAAAAACTTTTGTCAATTGCACTGCCAACCCTCGTCCTCCAAATAGAATTCTTTTCACTGCTCCAGATCTGCAATTCCCAAAATATTGTATCTCGCAATAAAAAATTAAAGAATTAGTTCATTCATTCTTTCAACATTCAACGAAGTTGTGTTCCAGAAGCAAACCCTAGAGGAATTCTCTGCCCTCATAGAGATTAGATGTTAAGGGGAGAGGAAGATAATAAATATGTAAAACAATGAAAAGATAATCATGGACTACAACAAGGGTTAAAAAGTAGAGATTACTTAACATTAGGTTTAGTTGCAGGGGAAAGAAGATTCAAAATCATTTTGCTTAAACCAAAGCTGTGATTCAGCTACAGCAATTTTTTGACACTGGCATCTATTCCGATTGATCGGTGCACCTCTTCTTTGGTTGGTTCAGGTTAATATGCTGGACAAGTTGCTATATATGTGGAATAATGATTGTGGTTTCAAAAGTTTATTTCTCCTTTCACATTAAATAAGTCTCTTCACAGTGGATAAGGCAGTTGGGGCACCTGTGAGGCTCAGTGGATTAAGCGTAAGACTCTTGCTTTCAGCTCAGGTCATGATCTCAGGGTCATGAGATCCAGTCTGCGTCAGGCTCTGCCCTGGATGTGGAGCCTGCTTGAGAGTCTCTCTTTCCCCACCCACTCTGCTGCTTCTGTCTGTCTCTTTCTCTCTCTTAAAAAGAGAGAGAGAGAGAGAGAGAGAGAGAGAGAGAGATCGGTAAGGCAGCTTCATGAATTCATCTAGGACCTAGATTTGTGGTTCACCATTCCAAACACATGGCTTCCACTTCATGCTCCAGGATAATGATGGCTTGGGTTTCAGCCATTGCAACTATATGAAGGACAAAGCCAAGAAGAGGACCATACCTCTCCCTTCACTTTTAAAGATGGTTTAGTAAAAAAAAAATAAAAAAAAAAAATAGTGTTTCTCCCAATAGCCAGATGTATTCCATGGCTGCAAGAGAAGCTGGAAAAGTAGCTTTCATTCTAGGTGGTCATCTGCCCACCTAGAAATTGTAATTTATAACTAGGGAAAAAGGGACAGCAAATAGAGAAATAGGTACCAGAAAGTGTCACACAGGGTGATGTGATAGGCAGTCAGTGATACAGAGGGGGCTGTTTTAAATAGGGTAGTCAAAAGCTTTGTTAGAAAGGAGGTAACAATCATGCTGAAGCGTGAAGGATGCAAGTGAGCTTGCCATATGGACTGCAGGGAGAAGACACCAGGCAGAAAGAATGCCTTATTTCAAAATAGATTGACTTATGCTTACAGAATAATCTTGACCTCATTTTATAAATAGTATTATGCAACTATTAACTTTTCCTGGGCTGGATGACAGTCTCTATTCTTCTGTAATTCTTAGTTCTCCAAATTTGAAAGCATGTTACATTACGGGAATTTTCGAGTTATTGAAACAGCCAACTACTGTCACCCGCAATTTTTAACCTGGTAGGAAGATAGTTGAGAACGTATTCAGTACCAGACTGTTTGATATATTACTTAGGGGTGTGTCTATCGGGGGAGGGGAGGTAGCCAAGCCAGATAAAATGTGCATCTAGTATGTCTTAGAAACCACCATAAGTGGTGTAAATAATGCTAGATTCAGACAAAACTTACCTACAAATTAGGGTATTAAATCGCAACTCACATTACAATAACATGATTTGGGTTGGTGTTCACTGGAATAGAACTGATCGTATGGAACTAATGTGATGTTTTGTGTGAATGTCACATTAGTTATGCATTTGTTACATGAGATCGTGGGTGCCAGAAATGTAATTCATTGGAATAAACAGAAGAGCCTAGTGGCATTAAAGCCTAAAGCTATAAAGGGGAATTTGCCTTCATTAAGCCTTCTCATACTATAATTAAGGTGACATTACATCCAGCGCATTTTCTTAATAAATATCTCACACTGACATCAAACAAAAGAAGAAATCAGTAATACTATTTATTTCTGTAGATTTCATGTGAACAAAGATCATTATAAAGTAAGTGGTTTTTGTCTAAATATATCATGCAATGACAACACACCCTAGTACAGAATAAAGAGATGGTGTGTGTGAATGTATGTGCGTGTATGTGTGCTTCAAGCCTTTCTCTTGACTCTGTTGACCAAATCACAGAAGAGGGGTACTGCCATGGGGATCCTTATTATGCATTTGGAGGAAAGAGCTCTAAGAATGTGTGTGTGTGTGTGTGTGTGTGTGTGTGTGTGTGCTTTTAACTGATCAGATTCCTCACATCTATATGTGTCTAGCTATAAACCTAAGAGCTAGCTATTAGACCAAAAAATCATGCCTGTTCTAAAGCTGTTACATTGTAAGTTTTATTTTCAAGGGCAAAGACTATGGCCTTATTACCTCTGTTAACTCCACTTAAGACACTATTTGACATATAGTAGTTGCTCAGAAAGATTTAAATGAATGAATTGTAACTTTCATTCACAATTTCCACTTACTCAACAGCTAAATCTCTATCAGTGTTATTTGACAGAAACACAATAAAACTCCAACAGAAATAAGAATTGATTATTAAAAACATGCCATATAGAATTTTATTGCATACATCCACCTCTCCCCTCAATATGAAACACTGAATATGTATGAGTGAATGTGGATAGCAGTACACATCTTTAGGTGTGCAAAAAAATAGAACTTGGGCACCTGGGTGGCTCAGTGGTTGAGTGTCTGCCTTTGGCTCAGGTCATGATCCTGGCGTTCTGGGATTGACTGCAGCACATCAGGTTCCCCACAGGGAGCCTGCTTCTCCCTCTTCCTGTGTCTCTGCCTCTCTCTGTGTCTCTCATAAATGAATGAATAAATAAAATCTTTTAAAAAATCGAACTTGTTTCATTTTTCTAAAACTAGATTGTCATTTGAATCTACTACTTCCTAATTAAGGAGGTGAAAAATTAATCTTTGTCATTTATGGGTTCCCTTCCTTTTCCCATGGTTCTAGGTATCCCACGAGTCTATAGAAAAGAGGCTCTGGGTGAAGCAAAGCATCCTGTCCTCCACGGCATTCACTCTGGTCCTCGGCAATGGGCCCATGTGGGTTAGCAATGAGTCTTTTCTCATCATCCTTCCAGGATTGGTTGTTTCCTTTTTCAGTTCCAGGTCTTTCTCGTGGGTGATGCTGTCTAAGGCCCCATCCCACCTCAATACTGCAATCACCATGCTTTCCTCTACAGCACTGCTTCTTCTCCAGGAACTCACCTGGAAAGTTTCACGTCCTCTCTGTTCCCAGATCCCATAAAACTACTTGTGATTTTGGCCACCTCCCCAGGCTTTAACCAAAGTAACAATGCATTGGACCCGTCTTTCTGGTGCCACCCATACCTCTGCTCTCATTACTCTCCCTCTGTTCCCCTAACTGGGGAGTCTTTGTGTTGAAATATTTGTCCTATGCAGTGAGAATCTATTCTCTTTTCCTACAAAGAGGCTCCTCAGCTTTTCCCTTTCTGAAGAAACATTCCTTTTCTGAGTTCATAAGCTTGGAAGAGTTGAGCTTCAGCAAGTTGTGGGTAGACCAAGGAGGAAGTGAAAATATTGAGGGAAAGTTTGGCTAGAATTACAAAAATATTATTCCACTTGGTGAGTTTTAGGTAGCAGATGAGCTGGAGCAAAGGAAGGAGGCGGGAGGCAGGGCTGGGTAGTGGGCAGGAACAGGGAATGCTGTCTAGGTGATAGAAGGAACAAGTGAAGGTTGCCAGAGGGATGCTCTAGATTCTAAATCCTAGGGGTTGGGATTAGTCAAGGGTACACAGCAACCAGGGAAGACTAGGGATCACTAACCAGAACATGGGTAACAAGTCCCAAACAAAGCCAAATTCATAGGAGAAAAATTTTAAAAAAGAAATTTTTTAAGATCCTTGACACTTCCATCCAGAATGGCATCTATGCCACCCTCCCCTTGAATCAGAGAAAACTTGGGACTGCTAGTTCAGCAGAGTAGCAGAAGTAACACTTCCTGACTTCTGCGGCCAGGTCACAAAGAGCCATGCCATTTCTGTCTGGGTTTTTTGAAACATTTGCTCTTGGGTTTGCTCCTTCTCAGAAGCGAGCCACCATGCTGGGAGAAACCCAAGCCACGTGGAAAGGCCACGTGTGGGCACTTTGGTCAACGGTCCCTGCTGAGCCAAGTCTTTTGAGTCACGCAGCCCAGGCGCCAGACTTGTGAGTGAAGGAGCCTCCAAGTGATTCTAGCCCTCGGCCATTGAGTCACCACTGGTCCCTGGACTCTTCCCAGCTGAGGCCCCAGACATTATGAAGCAGAGAAAACACAAGCCATCCCAGCTATGCCCTGTCCAGATACCTGACCTATAGATTCTGGGAGCATAACAAAATGGTTTTTGTTTTACGCCATGATTCAGGCCTGATTTTTTTATGCAGCAATAGATAAGTGGAATAGTCCAGAACCAGAAAGAAGAAAAACACCAGAAAAGTAGTGTGCTCACTGGAGCTGCTTGTTGCTAGAATAGAAGGCTTGTCCAAGGGGGAAAAAAAAAAATCAGCCTCCATGGCACAGTAAGAACTAACATTTACTGAATGTTAGTGTGTGACAGGCACAGATCCTTTGATATGTACTGATTCACTTGGCCACACACCGTGCTATGTAAGGAGTATTATTTACTGACATTTTACACATGAGGAAAAAGAAGCAAACCACGGTTAGGTATCTTGCCCCAAGTGACAAGGCTGTAAGTGGAGGGCAGTGAATTCAAACCTCGTCTGTCTCTGGCATCCACGTTCTCAACCACATTAAAGAGTCTGGTATATGTGCCAGGACTTGTGTGGGTCCTGCAGAAAAATCTGCAAACCTAGAGAAGGTTCTATTAGCATTTTTGATAAAAGAAAAATAACCACTGGCCTTTTCCCTCAAGAAACTCTATTTAAAAGAAAAGAAAAACCAAGTTTGACAACTCCTACCATTTCAAACAGTATGACCAGATGCAGGTTGGGCTTTACAGCCACTAGGATATGTTGGCTAATAAGAGTCACTTTTTTATGGAGAAAAGACAACTCTGGCTTGAAATAAAACACTGTGGTATAAAAACAACTGGACAGAAAAATAACAACACAACCATCAAGCATGGAAAGATGTGTATTTAACATTTTCTCTCATTACCTTTACCTCAGCCCTCTGCAACAGGCACTTTTGCCCCTGTCATCTAGACAAGAAACTGAGACTCAAAAAGCAGAAAGTATTTGTCTAAAAAAAAAAAAAAAAAAAAAAAGTATTTTCTAAGAAGGTATCACATAAAAAAGGATGAGAAAAGTGCCTTTCTAACTCTCTTTTTCTACAGTGAATCAGCACAGACAACACGTTTGTAGTAGTTTCAACGCCTCTTGTATGATTTTCAATTTTGTGCAGTGTGTGTGTGTGTGTGTGTGTGTCTAACACTCTACACTCAGCAGTTCCTCATCTCAAACTGGATGTGATTACAGTTCAGCTGACAACCAAAGAAACAGTCAAGGCTGTTATTCAGCCTTTTATAATAATCCCTGTAAACAGATAAAAATCTGCCTGCAGGTTTCGCTAGCCGAGGTAAGATTACATTTGCCAAGTTTGTGTGCTTCTTGTTATTACAAAAGAGCAACTCCATCTCATGAGGTTCATTTTGGAAATACACAAAGTCCTTAGACAGCTTTTAAGTTCTATTCAATGATTCTCATCTAAGCTGCAAAGGGGAATTTAATTTGTTTTTGCTTAAGCAGGGGTGAAAAAAAGGAAAAACTCATTGATTTAGATGATTTGACTAGGAAGGCCAGTAGGAAAGGGTGAAAATCCTGAAGTAATGTCACTGAAGCAAAGAATGAAGAAGAAGAGGAGGAGAAGGAGAACACGGAAGAGGAGAGAACATTTCTTCCTTCGAATTGTACAGCATACAGTATATAGTATTTGCAAACATAACTATAATATAAGATCTCAAAATATAGACTTGAAATAAATTTCTTTCTTTTCCACACAGCAGTCCAGAGGCTGGTGGGGCAGCTCTGCCACAGTCATCAGAGCATCTACTCCTTCCTAGCCATTAGAAAGTAAGGAACAGAGGGGTACTCACATCTGATTATCCAGAATTGAATGACTTGGTCCCACTGAGTTGCAAGGAAGGCTGAAAAGAAAGGTACCCAGCAATGTGGTTATGAGCTGAGCTAAAATTCAGAGCATTATATTACTAAAAGGAAAAAGAAACAACAGATATGGGGGACAGTTATCAGTTTATGCCATAGTCCAGGGGTTGGGAAACTATGGTCCAAATCTGGCTCACTGTACCTGTTCCTGAATAGCTTATGAGCTAAGATGGCTTTTACAAATGAATATTTACAATCAATCTGAGGCTAAAGAACACTAGCTTTGAACCCCAATTAAGCAAAATGTTAGTCCTTCTCAAAAAAGGATTTTGTTCTTCTCATGCGTAAAACCATATTGCAATAATTGTACTCAATTATCATTATTACACTTTGAAACTCATTAATGTAAAATCTGTGGAAATTTGTTTTCTCTCTTCTCCTTCAAGAACCAACATAATATCCTTGATTTTTCCTGTTGGCTCACAAAGCACACAGTATTTACTACCTGGTTCTTTAGAGAAGAATTGGCTGACCACTGCCAGAGTCTGAGCTGGACTAGTATGGTGACACTCTTGCAAAGTATGGAGAGAAGAATGGCCTGTGAGTGGTGTAGCAACACAGAAGCCCATGATCCTAACGAGTCTGGCCTGGGTTTCTTAATCATAGTAAAATTTCTTTAACCAAGTTATGAATCCAGAGACTTCTGTTAGCTAAAGCCCAGTGGGAAATAGGAAATAGGAGGAAAAAGTCTCTGCACAGCCACAATCAAAGCAGGAAAGCTGATGTGCTGCACATAAGAGTGCCTGAGCTTCATCCACAAACAAGACATTTCCCTCACACAAAACACAATTCTGTTAACTGCCAATGACTTAACTGGGTTAGCTGTTCTTCCAAACCCACAGCAGGGCTGCAGCAATAAACTGGAAGGGGTTGGGGAGGAAAGGGGACAGGGGAGAAGCACTGTGTTTAGGGCCTCTTAATACAAGGACCACAACCTCCATCCCAACTCTGAAGCCCCCAAGGACACCACGGTCTTCCAGCTCAGTGAAATAATAATCTTCAAGATGACCCTGTGCCATTAAGCTGAGGTAAAATTATATTAATTATATTCTGTCTCAAAAGGCAGGGAATAATACACTTGAGAAAGTCTATCATCAAATAGTGAAGAGAAAATTTGGGGCACTTAGAGGCACAAGTTACAGTATTTAATTCATATTGAACTTGAACTCTCCCAAGAACTCACATAAATAGGATGTGATGATGTTCTTGTAAACATTTTTTTTACGGTCTTAGCAAATATTCTTTCAGCCTACTACTTTTTTCCAATCTTATTTGTTTTATGTTATTTTTATTAAAAAAGGATTGCCTTCTTTTTGATAATATTGTGGCAAAAATTGCCAGTACTTTTCTACTGATCACAATATGATTATTTTATATACAAATGACAGGAAATCAGGTCACTGGTTTAAGGAAAGGAGGAGGTGGTGGAGGAGAGGATGAGGAAAGGTAGAACAGGAGGAGGAGGAAGAGAACAAGTCGGCTATGAAGGAAATAAGATGGCATATTGAAAAAAATACAAACAGAACTTCCTTCCTGAATGGTGATCAGTGCCCTTTTCTCTGAGGAGGTAAAACTTAATCTGAGCCCAAAATGACAAAGAGTCAAATGGTAGAAGGGCAAGGAGTAGACACCCACAGGTGCAAAAGTGAACAAGGGCTGTAAGAGGACTGCCTTTCCAGATTTCAGGGCTGTCCTTTTCCCCTCCAGAGGGACGAAGTACACTGGGCTCAATGGGTGGAAACAAGATGAGGATGACCTATCAGTCTGTTGCATGCTCCTGGCAACAGTGACTGGTCCTGGCCATTCTGGGCCAAGGAGACTCTGGGAAGAGGAAAAATCTCTCCCAGGCTGGTTGATTCACTGCAGGGGTGTGTTTGGGGCCATCAAGTCATTCTGCTGTGTCACAGGGAGAGTTTGCATGAGAATTAAGCCAAAAGAGGGGAGAGCAGAGGTGAGTTGGAGACAGCAAACCATTCATGACATGGTCATTGGAGGATCTGAGGTTACCATGCTGAGCTCCATCCATGGAGTTTGTTATGTGACCAGTAAATCTCCTTTTTCAGTTTGAGCCAAATGGGAGTTTGGTTTCTGTCATGTGAGAGTGAAAACACTCTGATGGCCCAGGGGGCTTCGGAAGTTATGGAAGAGTTCTTGTGTATTTAGAGGAAGTTGTGCTTTTGCGAGTCTTCTCAACATCTTATTGAAGAGCCCTGGTCTTAGGACATCCATGTGGTAGAGGATTGAGTGAGGGTGAGGGTGAGAGCTGGAGAATTGCTTGTGAAAAACTGGCCACATGTGATGAGGAGGGAGATACAACTCTAGGGATTGGATACTTTCCTTCCCTACCTTTCCCCCATTCTGCCATTTAGGGAGAGGAAAGAAAAATCCCAAATTGATGCACACGGGAGAAGCAAGACTGGCAAAGGAAGAGCTTGCCCAAACCTCTTTGAGATCTACAGGAATTGAGTGCTTGTGGTTTTGCCTGCTCAGAATCTCCTCCCCATTTTAGGCATCACTCCTTGCAATCTGGGTGGATTAACTCCACCTTCCTTTCTGTTGGTCCACATGGTTTAGGTGCAGCTGAAGGGAAATCTAGTGGAGTGGACCGCGTGACCCAGACCTGACCAATCGGTGAGTTCCACCTTCCTGCTGTGGTGCTCTTACAGTAGGCCTGACCAGAACTGATACGGGGACTTGACCATAGGCACTGGCAAAGAAGCGCTTGCTTTCAGCTGTATTGTGGGGTCCACATGGAGAAGAGTCACCTGCAGAGAGGAGCACAGAATCAAGTAAATGAGAGACAGGTAGATTGAATGCCTTTGAGCCCTTAAATTCAGACATAGGTGAAGTTACATTTACCATTTCAACTCTGTGGTCATATAAGCCAACTAATTCTTCTGGCCCACAGGAGCGAAGTTCCTCTGTTCACTATTTCTAGGCAAAGAATGGGGGCTGAAAAAAAAAAACATTGTAAAAAAGGTGTTGAATGAAAGAAATCTCTGATCTCATTTGTAAGGAATAGAATGACGTGCTAATGTATTTTCCCTAAGACTTTGTAATATGGCTATTTCAATTCTATAACAATCTTAATACTATAATATACCAGATCTGTGACAACTAATGTAGTTTTTGTGGGTTGGCCTACAACCAATTAACCAAACTTTGGAGATATAACTTATCTGTTAGGATTTGCCTGCATTAAAAAAAAAAATTGAGGGGCACCTGGCTGGTTCAGTCAGTGAAGCCTACAGCTCTTTTTCTTGGGGTTGTGAGTTTGAGCCCCACATTAGGTATAGAGATTACTTAAAAATAAAACCTTAAAAAAAGAAATCATTGAGAAGACTATGTAAATTCTGAATACTATATAATTCTTCCTAACTCCCTTCCACCAAAAATCAATGAGCAGAACCCAAAGTTATAAACTCCTTGCACTGTAGCCAAGATCTCTTCCATTCTTCCCACACATCAGGTATTTATACTTAAAGGGGTGAGAGGCATGCAATATAAAGGACTACTTTTTACCAGTCATAGAAAACGTACACTGAATGTGAGCTTAAGAGAATTTATATTCCATTGAAAATGACAATATAAATTACTTTTTAAATTTGGGAATAATAATATTTTAATGGCAATAGTTTCCTTAACCAGAGTTTAGTATTTGCAATGGAAATCCAAACCTAAGCAAATTTGCTTCTTCGGGAATAATTCTTTAGTGTCAATGGTTTCTACCAATAGAATAATAAACAAATGTAAGCGTACTTACCTTAGGAATGAAAGGAGTTATCTTTTAGCAACTCTATATAATTTCTGTAAAATCTCTGGAATTTCCCAAACTATGTTCTTTGGAACCATCAGCAAGTGTTTTACACACACACATACACACAAAATCCTGTGGTCAAATAAGATTGTGAAACACTAAATACTATCCTCAATCCTGAAAACTCTGCATATGAGTGTATTTGAGAATGCAAGAAGTCTTGCAGTACGGATACCTGTTCAAATGTGTTTAACATGGCATTTCCCAACATTAAATTCCTCAAAATTAAATAGAGTGTTTTGGTTCCTACCCCAACCTCCAAACCCCAATTCCCCAAAGCAACCTTTGGAACAGCTTGTGGAACTAGTTCCATAAAGCAAAGTTTGGGAAACACTAGTTTAGTGGTTTCTATCTACACAGATTTTGCTGTCTGAATAATATGGAAGGCATTTTGAGTGACAATTGCACCCATTTGGATTTAACTTCAACTGACTCCATAATTAGAAATTTAAAATGCAAATTTTTCAAAAGCAAACTGCCTTTACCATTTAGAAATGTTGCTGAGACTTACTTGGATTTACGTACAGTTCTATTACTTTCCAGTATATCTGGTATAGGTAATAGGCTCCAAAGACCTATAAATATTGAACACAAATAAGATTAGCCATGTCTAAATCTTATCTATAAACAAGGGCTTGACAATTTTAATATGGCAAATGTGCTCTGCTTTTTTTTTTTTTTTTCTTTTTTTTTTTCTTTTTGGTACATGCTTCTTGGGAAGACTGGGAATGGAATGGAAGCTTTTTCATTTATATTCCGCACAAGATGTATATTATGGATTCATGTTAGTATGGGTGAGGACATGAAGCCATTGCTATTGAGCCTCAGATGTGGCAGCAAAGAATTAAGAGATCATCACCATCTCTCACTAAATATAATGAAAATCTAACTTTACAACACTCCTCTTAAACGAGCTTGCCTCATGCTACTTGGCTATGCATTAAATCTTGGCATACACAAAAAATAAAAACAGGGTAGTTCTAAGGGTTCATTTATGTTGGCTGGATTATGAAGATTAACTCCTCAGATGGTGTTCCAAAGAAGTCATCAAATGTAAGTATAATTGAAAATAAAAACCTGAAAACCATTTAAATATTGATAGGAAAGTGAACAGACAGGATATAGTCAAGACATCATTCTTTGGATACATAACATCAGTGTATATCATAAAGGATTAAAAAGTTTAATTCTCTAGGGAATATAATGGAGATTTCAACTTCAGTAAAGCACATTTCCTGGGAATAATATAGCTTAATTATTCTCATGGCAGAGGCACCCATGCAGATTATATACACTTAATACAATTTAAATTTTAGGTCATTTGTGCTAAAAATGTTCTTAAAACTTGTAAGTTGGGTTTATTATTCTCTAAAATAGTCTAACCCTGGGTCCTAGATACAGTGTGGTCCTCTTCTCAGAAGTACTCTGTGGCTTGTCACCTTGCCAGTCCACACAAATATTAGCTCTGTGCTAAAATGTGGCGTTTCTCAAATAGTGTATGCCACTGTTGATACACGCGATGATTTTAGGTAGTTCAGGGATGGTGTTCCATTCTAATAATGGAGGGGATTATGATAATATAAATGCATCTGCCATTTACTGAGCATTTACTATGTGCTGCCAAGCAAAAAATTGTATTTGAATAAACTTCACAAGCCTACCAAATGGTAGCTGCTATTACGATCACCAAAGAACAGAAAGGAAAATGAAGCACTGAGAGGCTAGGTAACTTGCTCAAAATTACATAGCTGGAAATGGGCAGAGACAAGATTCAGCTTCAGGAGATTTAGCTGCCAGTCCATGTTTTGTCACTTTGTGGATATATTTATCTGTTAAGTGGGTTCACTTAATACAAAATTTAATACATGAAAGTCTGTGAATATGAAATAAAGTCACATAAGCTGTAGGCAAATGTGTGATGTTCAGGTAACCATGCTATAGCACATTGATGTGTTTTATTGTTTTCTTTTGGCAGGGTGAAGCTCAAGATTAAGGATCCTTAGAGATTGTGAGGTGAAGGGGAACAGGCAAATGACAGGTCAGGTACGGTTCAGCTGCAGACCTGCTGAGATGAGTAGCTCCAACCTTCGGCTTACCTGCTTTCAGTGTTGCTCAGAGAACTTCTTGTTGACATAGAAAATCTTCCTACTTTTACACGTTTTTAAGGCATCACATAATCACATTTCTATGGGAAAGATAAATAATTCAAATAACTCTGAAAAAGAAAGGGCTTGATTATTGTATATTACAACGTAAGGGGAAAAAATATCAAATTTAACAAAAAGCTGACAATCAGAACAGAAGCATTACAGAAGTTTCTTGCTCATTTTCTCCAGAGGTTAAACCAGAATATTTTTTAAAGAGGGCATAAGTTTAAGGTCTAGCTAGGGAATAAAGACATGTTTTGTCTGACACTTCCCAAGTCAAATCCAACATTTATCAAATGATTCTTAAGTGCTGTATTTAAAAAAAAATACAGCCAGGAGCTGGCAACCTGGGTATATTAAGCTTTCATTATTGTAAATTTGTATTTTAAAAACCCAATGTCTTTTTTCGTAAATATGCAAGGGCTTCTCTGACAATTTCTCTTCTTGTAAAGCCACCTCTCACTTAAACATGTTAAATAAAACTCCTATATCTAAAATGAATTCTTGGCATCTGGGAGTTTAAAATCTCCCCCAAATTCAGAGGGGAAAAAAAGCTGTATAATTATAGTTCATCTGAGTGCAAGTCATAATCAAAAATTTTTTAAAACCAAAAAGTAATATCTGAGAATGGCATTTAAAACAAAAAAAGTACTTACTGGCATTTAAAATTTTTTTCATGCAATTTGTTATTCGTTAAATCAGAAGAAAATGTGCGGTACCATTTTTGATAAGGCAAACAATATTCAGAATTGTCATTAACTAAAAACAATTGGCCACCACTATGTGAAAAACCAATGCTTTAATGAGGCTATCAAGAACAACAGTTCAATTATTTCATTGGATACATTAATATTGATCCATAATATACAGTGCTATGGACCATACAGAAATTATTGCTGCATCCAACAGCAGGTGACTATATTATTAACATTACAGTACCAAGCATCCGCAAGAGACAGTCATTTGTCACTTTTTTTTCAAGAAATAGGGTTTTTTAATATACTGTTATCAACACCAACTTTTCCCCAGTGCATTTTTAAAAAATATTAATAAGTGCATTCCTTTGTGCTTTATTTTATATCTCTTAACTTCCTATGTATTTTATTTGTTCTTATTGCTTTATTATTTAAAAACAACCAGAAAGAACTTTGTCATCCTATGTATGACCAGGTTGGTTGTAGGGTTTTTGGCAAAGTCAAAAGGTTTGGTATTTCCATTGCCTTACCCGGAGGCAGGTGGACAAGTTTGGCATTTTGGTCACTCCATACGGAGGCCCAACCCCGAGTCACAAGTCTGCTCTCAGGGATGCGGGGAGTGGTGTGGATCATTCTTTCATTGTCACAAACAGCGACCCCAAACCACCGCTCTTGGCTTAACTAGTCCCTAAAACAAATCCACACTCGATTTGGCAAAAAAGAAATAAATAAAACCACCCCCGAGGATGCAGCATTCTCCTGGGCCTCCTCACCCGCCACTCCCAGAAATTGTCTCTTAAGAAGAAGGGGATGGGGAAGCAGGTGACAGTGAGCTCAGGAGTTGCGAAAGTCAGGACAGTGGTACAAGATGCCATGCTTCCTCTCAACGGAGCTTTCTATAAGGTCACTTAGCCCTGGCCATATTCCCTGGGCCAGGGGCTAGTCAACCTTGCTCCATTTTTAAGAACTCTCACAATCAGCTAAAGTAAACAAGCATCACACCATCGCGATCTTTGACTTGTGCAACCAGCTCCCCTCCCCCCATATAAATATGAAGAGAAAAGTAGACAATGCTATGATTGTATCAATGAACACTATGGTACAGTTAGCTGTTCATGCAGATTTGCATCACTATACTAGGAAAAGAGCTATACAATTAAGGGGATTGAAAGAATGGGAATTAATTTTCCCTACCCCCTTCAGTAATAAAGCTATAAAACTGATAGCATCATCAGTGTTTCCAAGGATTCTCATTGCCCAATGTGCATGGGAACTATGCAGTTGATTATTTTCACGGAAGCCATCCATTCATACATCTGACAATCACACCTTCTTTTTGAACCCTCCAATACCCATCCACCAATTCGTATTTGACATTTAAACTCATTTTCTTTTTTTAAAAAAAAACCCTCCTGAATAAGATTTCCTGATGAAAGAAGTTGGCACTCTGTCACTAAAATATATTTAATATTAAAAATATCTGAAGGAAAATTGGAAGCTCTTATATTGTCTACATAGGCACCATGCTCCATGTTCCTCTTGACTATAGATACCATCTTGAAACTGTCTCCTATATTATGGTTCAGTCAGTGCTAGTCCAAAAAAGACTACTGCTATATTTAAGGCACTTCATTCTGAATGGATATGCTTTATGCCACTTGCTATTCAATTGTAGGCTGCTACTGAGAAATTCCATTCAACAGCCTGGCTCTTAACACCATATGTCAGCTGTATAAAACAGGTAGGCCAGATAGATTACATGTAACACTACTGTTATTGCAAAGGACTACACAAGTAGATAATGCACTGAAACTAACTTACAACTTTGCTGCTTGTTAAAACACTGTTATCAAGTAACAGTAATTTGCCAATACAGTATTTCTCTCCTTCCAAAAATTCAGCAAGTTTGCTGAAATAAACCCTAATTTAAATGACCATAATGGGCGTATTAACGCTATGGTTATCAGTCTCCAAGAATATTGCTACTTTTATATGACTAAAAATAAATATGTAAGTTTATTCTCTCTAGAAAGCCAGTTTTACCTATTAATACTACACCTTAAATGTGTGGAAAAAACAGTTCCGAGTGAGACTGTAATATACAAAATATTCGCAAAGCTCTCTTTAAACACAAGACCTTGCATAAAAGTTTTCTTTCATGTGTGTACAAAGAATGCGGAAAACCACCAGTGAGTTGTAAAAATATTGAAAACTTGCCATTTTAAGATGCATATTCTTACAAATTAATACAAACATACTGAAAAGAACGATGATAATAAAGAATCTGTACAAATCAAACAAACAGTAAAACATAATTTAAAAATAAAAATAGGAAAGCCAATTAGAAACGTGCCCAGTTTGGTTTTATCAAAAGTGAAATTGAAGAGAAGAAAAAAAAAAGGACAACTTTCAGTGCTCCTCAATATTTTACTTTGAGAGGACACTCATTTCCTTTTCAAAATAAAATGTATCTTATGGAAAATTGAATCACACTCATCGATGAGGAAAATTGTAACAGAGCACAGAGTGAAGGACAGCAAGATTAGAGCCCATGTTTCAGAGCCTAGGTCTCTAACCCTCTTCAATTTCACTTGCACCTAAGGAAGGGATCAGTTACATTTTCTAACCAGACAATCCTCATGAAATTGGGTGCACTTTTTTTTTTGTCTTTTACAGAATATTGTATTGCCTTAAATAGTTTGCAGTAGAAAGACTAAATGCTGTTAGAATGGTACTGGAACTTTAAGGCAGTACCAAGGAATCAATACATTTACAAAATAAAAAAGGGTTAGTGTAGATTTCTTCCTTTCTTTCCTCAATCTCTTTCTTTTTGCTTTTTTTTTTTTTTTTGGTTGCTTTACATTCTTTCGATTAAACTTTACATTTAATTTCCAAAGATGCCACAGACATAAAAATCTCAAACCAAGTTTCCCCTGAATAAAAATGGACAGAAATTTCTCTGATGCAAAAATCCTCTTGCTCAGAAAGCTAAAGTCCAGGGTGAATTCAGTTCACAGATACTGTACACGTATGGTACAAGACTTTGGAGGCATTTGTAGTTGTAAAATAGAATATACAAGTCTGTTTCACAAAATTCTAAAAATAAAATATATCCTGGGCTATTGGTAAAGCATGAAAAAAAATTTCATATTAAAGGAAAATTATCAAGAAAACCCCTTCAGGTAAATTATGAAACCTACGAATCAAGAAAGGAAGCAGTTTTTGAAAGCGCAGAGCAGGGAGGGCCTGCTAACAAGCATGATCGGTTTCTTCCATGCTCATGCTGCTCCTTCGGCTGCTTGTTTTGGAAGCTCCAGGGGACACTGATGAAAGGAGTGGGTCAGTTACACCAACGGGAGAAAGAGTGTCATCCATCAGGATGTCTTCCAGTTTGGATCCCATTTTCGTGGGGACGCTATAGGCTTGGCTACTCTCGGTCCCGGCTCCAAGGTTGTTGTTGAAGGTGATGCTGCCATCTGTGAGATCAAGCGTCGTCGTACAAGGTAGGTCTGCATGATGCTGAAGGAGGTCTTGGTTGCAGTTCTCAAGAGTGGGTTCCTGCTTGATGATCCGATTCACCAAGTCTGGAGAGCAGAGGCCCGTGGATGGAATAAGTGAAAGTCCATGAGCTCGAGCCTGCATTTCAAGTTCCTAAAATAAAAGTAAAAAAAAAAAAATCACGTTTCAAGAGGTGGTTTACAGAGGATTTTAGGGCAAAGTACTATATATGATATACTATAATGACGCATACATGTTATTACATATTTGTTCAAACTCACAGGAGGTATAACACCAAAAGTGAGCTCTAAGGTAAAATAGGGACTTTGGGTAATGATGTTGTGCAGTGCAGGCGTATCAGCTATAGCAAATATACCACTTTGGTGGGGGATGTTGACAGCACTGGAGGCTATACAGGTGGGAGAGCAGGGAATATATGGAGATTCTCTCTACCTTTTCCTCAATTTTGCTGTAAATCTAAAACTTCTCTAAAAAGTAACATATTAAAAAAATCAGACACTTAGAGGAAAAAAATCATAAATTGTTAAAATAATTTTTTAATCTTTTAATTAATAAGTATTATTTCTTAAAGTACAGGAACCACTGGTAGTACATGACTTGAGCTTTAGGTGCTATATGGATTTCATTATGTATTAAATATAAAGACACTCTCTCCCAGATGTTACTATTCATGAAGATAAATTTTAAAAATACAGAAATAAAAGTAAATATAAAAATAGAATTTCAGGGATCCCTGGGTGGCGCAGCGGTTTGGCGCCTGCCTTTGGCCCAGGGCGCGATCCTGGAGACCCGGGATCGAATCCCACGTCAGGCTCCCGGTGCATGGAGCCTGCTTCTCCCTCTGCCTGTGTCTCTGCCTCTCTCTCTCTCTCTCTCTCTCTCTCTGTGTGACTATCATAAATAAATAAAATTTAAAAAAAAATAGAATTTCAAAATGTGAGCTGATTAAAGGAAAATGTTCAGTAAATAACAAAGTTTGGGGGTCTCTCCACTATGCACACATATCAAGGGGTGCTACAGGGAACTCTCAGGACACTGTGACATTTTCAGATATCTGAAGAAATACTACTCCGAGAACTACCAAACTCAAGACAGGTCACAGTCTCAGCATTAAGTCATGCTACGTGCTTCTCCATCACATAACATCGCAGAGCTGGGTCTTTGCTGGCTGCTGTGATAAAAAGTAAGAATTGCATGAAAATCAACAAGGGATAAGAAATGAGCGTGGCACTGTCCAAGCAGCTTCCATGGTTGGAGAAGCTGTATAGTGCTCAACAGACACATACATCCCATTAGTAGGTAATGCAGTTATTCAAAAATAAAATAAAAATGCTATTTTTCTTTTGGCTTATGTATTTTGTACTTTCAAATGGTGACTAAGTTGTTAGGACCTAAATATTCAATAAGTTGCTTGGACCTAACAAAGAAATGGTATGTAGTTCTTTGGCCTAGGGCACAGTGAAACAATTACTAAGATATGAAGGGTTTATGAACTAATAAAATTTGGGTAGTAATGGCGCAACTTGTGGAAATTGTACATGAGGAACTTAAGCCTGAGAAATGTCGCTTAACTCATCTTACCAGGGCCAAGGGAAGTGTTTTGTTTGGTTGGTTGGTTGTTTTTTTGTTTTTTTAATTCCAAAAGAAAGTTCTCATAGGGAGGATGAATAATTTTCTTCTACACTTTCTTCGCATCGTTCATATTATGGGCTGAATTGAAAAATTGTTATGTTACAGGGTCATGAGATTGAACCCTGAGTCAGGCTCCCTGCTCAGTGCCCAGTCTGCTTGAGATCTTCTCCCTCTGCTCCTCCCTCCACTTGTGTTCTCTATGTCTCTCCCTCCATCTCTTCTCTCTTTCTCAAATAAATAAATCTTAAAAGAAAAGAAAGAAAAGAAAAATCTGCATGTTCGAGTCCTAACCCCAAGCACCTCAGAATGTGACTGTATTTAGAGATACCCTTTTTTAGACAGAGTTAAGTTCAGTGAGATCATTTGGGTGGGCCCTAATCCAACCTCCAATAGGATGGATGTCCTTAGAAGAAGAGGAGATTAAGACACAGAGATACACCTAGGTCAGATCATGGGAAAACACAAGGAAAAGGCAGTCTCTGAGAGAAGTGCAGAAAAACCAACCCCACCCACACCCTGACCTTGGATTTCCAGCCTTCCGAATTGTGAGAAGATGCACCTCTGGTGTTTCAGCCACCTGACCTGTGGTATTTATTATAGTGGCCTGAGCAGACTAATGTACTTCCCAACAGTCACAGCCTTCCTGGGTTCTTCGTTTCAAAATGCCCTCAAGGGAGCTCTTCCACTCTCCCTGAGTATTCCCTGGACCCTCCTTAAATGAACCCAACTGATTCTCGATGAGTGTTCTGCTTCTACATGCCAAGGCGACTCTTTCTATACTTGTCATACACTAATATAATAATGACAAAATATAAATTTGAAGGAAGTCACCTTGTCTTACAAAGGAGGGAAAAGTAGCCTCCAGTGTGATCCAGCCACTCAACCTTTGCCCACAATCCTAGAAATGTATGTTCCTAAAAAGTCATGTTCAATGTGTAGTAAAGATCATTCTCTGAACACATGACACATAAGAGACGGGAGTGTGAGATGTCACACAAGTATGTGCATGTTCCTTTGCACGATCTCCAGAAACACAACTCTCTTCAGGCATCATTTTAAAGCCTTGGGCTGTTTAATAAAATTATGGTTCCAATGATATTAAGGCTTCATGTTCTTTCTTCTGTGAAAATTTCTGCATGCATCACTTGGAGTGAAAATGAAAGGGAGCCCTTAGGCCCAAGCTTAAAACATGCACTATTGTAAATCTATACCAACATGCTAATAAGAACAGCTCCCCTACACATACAGCTTGTCTTAAAAAGAAACAACAAAGTTGGATGAAAAGACGCTAACATCTTACTCTGATCTCTTGTTGTTTAATTTAAAATGTTTATCGGCTGATTAAAGCACTACTTAGATTTCTAAACAATATGGTAAGTCTCATCTGGAGAACTCAGGTTCATGTCGCAGCAGAACCTTCCTAGTTAATAATGTTTTCCATGCTTTGCGAAAGTTCTACAGGCTGCCTCACACTGTCACCAGAAGAAACCCAAGACGTCACCACTGTGGCATTTCCAATCCATGTATTTCACAATATTCATATTCCACATGAAGAGACATGTTTAACAAGCTTAAAAGAAAACCTACCTTCTCTTTCAAAATAGTTCCTATGTTTTAACATTTGTATAAAGAAATAATGCATTAGTATAAGCTGCTTTTATAAACGGGTATGTTAATATGTTAAGTTCAAGAGAAAAGGATCTATGGCTACTTATTGAAGAGATAAGACATAAAACAAAAACCAAAAAAATATTTTAAAGAAAGGATTTTCAAATGATGTGCAACCTCTGCTTCACTACAGACATTCTAAACTGCACCCCCTAGAGGAGAATCGTCTTCTGCCTCCCTGTCCTGGGGCTGAAAATCACTGCACTGAAATGAGAGATGTGACAGTAGGAAATGTCCACAGTGTTGTGGAGCACTTAAAAGATCCGAGACCATTAGTGTAAATGAATTATTCTGTTAAAGAGATTTGGTGTCTGGGATCAATACCACCAGATCAAACACACTGCTGTCTGAAGGGTCAGGCTTTGCTTACCCCAAACAGCTGCATTGGAAACCTGAAAAAATGGTAAAACGTGGGTCCATCTACTCAAGGAGAAGGGAGTCTATTAATTGTCACTTACTGGTGGACTGTGTTCGAGGTCAGCAAGTAAATGAAAATTACTCTTGCAAACTCCTGGGGTCATCAGCAGAGAGTCCATTTTTCTTTTTCTTCTTTAAGATAGTTTCAGAGGAAGTTATGTCTTTACACTCAGCATGAGAGCCCGAGTGCCTAAGAGGAGGACCAGGAGCTGATACTACAGAAGGACTGCCCCGTCTCACACTTCACACTGGTACATATACTCAATACATAGAATGATGGATAAATTCCACATATTAAAATTAGTACATCTCTAAGCATAAATAGTATGAGTTAAAGATACATATAGCATAATTTCACTATCAGTACGTATTCCTAAAATTTGTATCTTGGTATGATTTTCTGGATGTTCCCAAGTTCCCCATAGACAAGGGTTTTGACTGTGGGCTACATACCCCCACCAAATACTAAGGCATCTTGGTATTTAACAACTACAGTCAATTCTCATCATTAGAGGTAATGATTGCTCTTGACTGAATGTTTATGTCTTCCTGGTCTCCAAATTCATAGGTTGAAATCTAATCACCAATGTGATATGTTTGGAGGTAGGGCTTGGGATAGTGAGTAGATCATGAGGGTGGAGTTCTGAAGAAGGGGATTCGTGCCCTTGTAAGAGAAAGATGGGAGAGCTCCCTCCCCGCATTGCCATGTGAAGACCCAGTGATTTACCCATCTACGAAACAGAAACAGGCTCTCACCAGATAATGAATCTACCTGGACCTTGATCTTGGCCTTCCTAGTTTCTAGAACTTTGGGAAATAACGTTTGTTGTGTAAGCCACCCAGTCTATGGTGTTTTGTTACAGCAGTCCAAATGCACTAAGATAGGTATGTTCTATAAAGAGGCTCTGAACCCTGAGTTAGTAAATATCAAACGATGCTCCTCGAGGAAAATACGGAGTTGGGTTTCTAAGAGTGCCCTGTCACATTTTCATTAACCAATCAACATGTAACCTTGCTTTATGTTTAAAGACACCTTAATATATAATGTTGATTCATTAACATCAAACTCACAGCCAACAGTATTGCGACTCACATATGAAGGAAACTCATCTCCATGAGAACACCTCACAGCCTTTTCATGCTTAGGAACACCAGACAACTTCAGTAATACCCTTCGGGGCCATTTTAAACAGCAAAATTCACACATAAAACCCACAGAAATGTGAAAAGCGCGGGACTAAGGACCATGAAAAGTATGCTTATTTACCACATGAGCTGAAACAAGACAGCAGGTCATTGTTTTGTTCAACCTTAACTCAAATTAGCCACTCTGCACATGTCCAGTAATGACCATGACAGTGCCATAAATGTTGATCTTAAGCTTACAGTAAATTCTTATGAGTAGCAAAGTCACAAACAGGGACATAAATAACAAGTACCTACTATATAGAATCATGTAAATCAAGTCCCTCATGGCTTATTATATCCCCTCTCCTCCCACCTCCATGTCAGCGACATATTGGAAACCCTACACAACACATGCCCCATACCTGTATTCTGAGCAACAAATGCCGGTTGGCGTGCTCCAATTTCTTCTGTCGATTTTCAAGTTCTTTTGCACGTTGCTGTTCTCGTTGCAACTTTCGGATATAGTCCACAGATGCTTTTAAGATGGTTCCCTTGTTCCAACGCATGTCTCTGTAACAAAGAGGAAGAAAACAACCTTTTTCGGGATTTGAGGCACAATGAAAATTCATTATCCAGAGCACTCAATTTCTAAAGACAAGGTAACAATGACAAGTTGAACTATGCCTGCCATGTGGACACTGTTCACCCACCTCTTACATATCCTACTTAACCCAGGCAAGTGCCTTGAAAGGGAAGGCTGTTGTGCACATGCTGAAACAGACACTACTCAGTATGCCCTTGGTTACAGAGCTACTATCAGGTGGAGTTGGGACTTAAATTTAGTTCTATTGATTACAAAAAACAATATTCTTAAAAACTATATTAGAGTCATAGGTTTTTCGGACTATCAAAGTTAGATCATTCAGACAAGCAGAATAATCTATAGTTAACAAAAAATATCCCTGAGATCCTACTACTTGACCATGTGTAGCATAAAAGCGATATCCTTGGATTTTCTCATGAACATTCATGGCCAAGTTCTCTAACCTCTCTCTGTGTCCCTGTTTCTTTATCTATAAAATGGTGATAGTACACATGTATGAAGAACAGGCTCGCAGGCTTGCAGGTATGTTACAGAAATCCAAGAAACCCTCTCAGATATGAATGTGCTATGAAAAGTTTGGAATGCAATTCAAGTAACAGAGCAGGCACTGTGTCAAAGGCCCAAAAGAATAACTACAATGGCTATCTTTAAACAGCATTTACTATGTTTCAGGTATGTTTTAAGGTAGTTTATAGCCCATTTAATCATAACAACCTCACTAGCTAGGCACTAATATATTGTCCCTATTTTGTAAAGTGGGAAACAAAGACACAGAGAGCTGGAGTAATTTGCCCAAGGCCACACAACTAGTAAGCGGCAGAGCCAGGAAGCCTAGATAGAGGATCTGGCCCCAGACTCCAGGCACTGAACCCTTATATCATTCTTATGTGACTGAGTGCTCAAAACAACCAGACTGAGTAAAAATATTCTGAACTCCTACCCTCTTTTTTTTAATAGATGAGGAAAATCAAGTGTCTTTCCCAACATCACACATCTAGTAAGGGACTGGAATTTGAACCCAGGCAGCCTAAGTTTGGTGCCTGTCAGTTTTTAATCACTGTGGCTGTAATATACTCATGTATGAGTAAATTAAGAACACCATTAAAATGTAGGTAGAAGTGAGCTGAAAAATTTAGAGCACTGCAGAAAAATAATTAAGAATGAAATTAGAATTACATTAAGTAGTATTTCTGTGGTACCGTAATCTGAGCTCTTTCATAGACAATGTTCATGATGACAAAGACAAGGACAGGGAAAAAAAAAAAAAAAAAAAAACAGAAACAACTTAATGTATGAAAACTCTTCTACCCTACAACCTATAGCTGCTGAAGGTTGATCGGAAGTATCAGCCGGGATGTGTGAATGGAGAGTCATTAAAACAAGTCAACAAGTAATTGATCCTCCTATGGATTAGATGAAGAACAAAACAGAAATTCTCCCATGAGAGGCAGACTTACAGACCCCAGAGAATCCCCTGGGGTTGGTCCCTGGGGTCTGAGCACCAAAGATGGCTATCCAGGGAGGTGTCCTGAGATAGAGGGAGCACAGAGGGGACTTGTTTAATGTTCGGGGCTGAGATCAAAGTAACAGACTCTTTAGCAGCCAGAAAGAAATGTAACCATAATGAAATATGCCTTAACTAGGCCAGTAATCTGAAAAACCCTTACTGAAATATATAGGCAGCTACTTAGTTTTTAAGAAGTGACTGTTCCAACCAATTATCTTAGGTTTTGCTTCCTTGTGAGACTCATTCAATCAATTATGCTTTTAGGCTTAAAGAAAAGGTATTCAAAAATTTTTTTTTCCTTTTAATTAGAGAGCAACCCTTTTTTCACACAGAAGTATAAAAAAGATCCCCAATATATAAATCAACAAAAGCAGATCTGCTGTAGGGGAGGAGGGAGTTATGGGGCTAAGACCCTGGGCAGCTGGACTATGTCCCTATAGCAGCCCCAGAGCCTGTTCCAGAAATCTAGTATGGAAAAACCCCTAGTAGAGATTATAGTCCGTTTATCTTAAAACAATGCCTACAATTAAAGATCATTATCAGTTCAGATTATAAACACGTAAGTATTCTAATACAATAGAGAAAGAAGATATGCAAATACGGGCTTTCACTGCAGCCCCATAATTTCATAATACGTTGCTAAAGAGATTCACATGCTACAGTTTAAAAGAATATGCTAAAAAGTGAAAGCTGATAAAGAACAGGAAAATGGGAATTCAATTTCAACTATCATGCAAGACTGACTATAGGAAATGAAGGTCACAGCCCCTTAGTAGGATAAATTTGTGCTGCAGAACTGAGAATCTGAATGTTTTGAGTTTCAAAATGGCTTTCCTTGAAACCTGGGAAAGCAAAATGTTGATGATGGAAATTGTGCTTGAACATCCATCAAAACCACCTTACAATGGGCAATGATTTTATTTTATTTTGTCACAAATTCCCTGACAATAATGTGAATAGCAAATTTAATAAGCCTTGCATGAATAATGCTTGATTTCATCTTTACATTTTATTAGGTAGCTAAAAGGTCATATTCAAAGGCTAATTTCATCGGATGCCTGTGGGAGCCATTAAAATGTACACATTCTCTAGCCCCTTACTTCAAATGGGCCACTTTCTAATGGATAAAAATTGTGTATTTGTTGTCCTACTTGCTGACGTTGCTGGTAGGAAAATTATCTTTACTACTGTTATCTCCGTCTGAAAGGGAGCAGGAGGGGAGCAGAGACTGGAAGCTGTAACCCAAATTAGCTGACGTGTACTTAAAAGAGGATTAAAAATTACTTTTTTTCTACATTGGTAAAACATACAGAAGGCATGCAAGTTTTCAAAAAAAAAAAAAAACCGTCTTTGACCTTTTGTCTGTTGAATATTGTTAAACTTGAAGTCTCGAATACCAGCTCTCAGGACCCATAAGATATTGTATGAGTGTATATAGCAGATAGTCAACAAATCTAAAGAACTACTGAAATCTCTGTCCTGCATGAACTGTTCAGAGAATTCTAGCAGCTTGGGGATCATTTGCCAAGGAGTCTCAGATTTCAGAAAGCCACCTCTTCATATCCAAGGGGAACAGCTCATGCTCAGTAACCCTTGAATACATACAATTCAGCTGATTGCTCTCAAAAGTTTAGTTGATGAGTCCAGCCAAAAGAAAGATATAAGAAGTATACCAGAAATGGAATCAAAGGGAGAGGGGGTGCTTCTTGACTCTAGTTTCTATAACTGTGCATTTTTCGCAACAATATGAACAAGCATTAAGGTACCAAAAAATATACGATGCAGATTAACATGGAATTGTACTCACGGATCATTTGACTTGGGAATCAAAGTACCTAGTTCTTTAATGCGGTCATTTATGTTAAATCGTCGTCTTCGTTCAACTTCAAGAAAAGAGCATAGGAAGGGACTATTAGTAACAGCACCACATACGCATTTAGTGTATCTTGTTAAAGCCATGTGTGCATTACCTTTGCTGGCTCAAGGCAATGCAACCCGAATCTGTATTTCCCCTGTGTTACCATGTTTTCGGTACTAAGGTTAAAGCACTTCAAGAAAATGAGCCACCTTTGTACAGAACTTTATCACTTACAGAATCCCAAGATTGTGATTCCTCATTTGATCCTATAACATCACCGAAATTAGACTTGGTATCTTCAATTATAAATGTCAAAACTACTTTGGGCATATTAGAGGCTTGACAAGGACACCCAACAGTAAGTGGGAACAGAAAGAAGTCAACCCTGAGTATTTCAGAATAGGGGGTAGCAAACTTTTACACGGCTGGATGATGAGTTACTTTTGGCTTTGAAGTCTAATGGCAAAATTGAGGATAGTATGTAGGTACCTACATAATGAGAAAGAAAATAACTTTCTATAGCTTTTTTTAATTGACACAATTCAAAATGTGGTAATATTAACTGGATAAAAGTTTTCTGCAATGCAAGTCTATCAACAAGAAGCAGTGGATGCCAGAATTTGGATTTTATATAATTTTCACACATCATAGAATTAAAAAAAAATTTTTAACCATTTAAAATTGTAAAAAGCATTCTTAGCCTACAAGCCATACAAAACTCCCTGCTCTAGGCCCAACGTTGCCCAATAGAAATACAACGCAAGTGACTCTGTAATTTTAAATTTTCTAGTAGTCAACATTGAAAAAGTGAAAAGAAAAAGGTAAAAGTAATTTGAATATTTTTCTAAACCCAATATATCCAAAATATCATCAATTCAACCTGCAATCTATGTAAATATTAATAAATTAAATATTTAACATTCTTTTCTTTGTCCTAGATTTTTGAATCCAGTGTATAATTTATACTTCTAGCATATCACAATTTGAACTAGCCACATTTCAATAGGCAGTTGGGTTGAGTGGCTACAGTACTGGGTAACACAAGCCTAGGAGTTAAGTGTAGCTTGCTTAACTATACATGCATCCTAATGGCATCCCTATTTTATCAATTCAGTTACATGTTTAGCTAAATTATCATCTTCTTAGGGAGGATGAAACAGTCAAGCATATGAGTTAGCAAATGTTTCTAATTTACCTACTCTGACAAATAAATTCCAAATAAGTTAAGGTCTAATAAATTGGATTAAAGACGTTAATATTTCACTTTAAACATATTATGACCTGATAAATATTTATATTTGACCTACTAATACTCCATACACTTAGGTAAATAATATTATGTACTACTTTCCCAACACATACTGTGTTTTTTTTCTTAGCTGAGTGATCACTTCTATGATTCAATCATAGAAGTTATTTAAAATACTTCCTTAATGGGGATCCCTGGATGGCTCAGCAGTTAAGCATCTGCCTTTGGCCCAGGGTGTAGTCCTGGAGTACCAGGATCGAGTCCCACATCAGGGTCCCTGCATGGAGCTTGCTTCTCTCTCTGCCTATGTCTCTGCCTCTCTCTCTCTGTGTCTCTCATGAATAAATAAATATAATCTTAAAAAAATAAAAATAAAATACTTCCTTAATATTAAGCTTTTATAAAATAGAAATAGTGATACTCAATGGTTCTAAAGAAGGAATTTTGGGACCTCTGATCTTCTAGCTAACCTCCTCTAAAACTCTGAAGCATGACCTATCTTCTGACTTTTCCAAGCATATAAAATAATCATAAAGATTCAAACAGCACTGAAATTCATAAGATGAAGTAAAAGTACCCTATGATCCAGATATGACCACTGTTAAGTTTCTTATATATCTTTTGGGACAATTTTTTATTCTCTAAATATGCTGCATACCCAGGGCACAGTTCTTGGGACCCTTCTTATCTACATTCACTTTTGGTGATCTCATTTAGACCCATGGTTTTTAACACCACATATACACTGATGACTTCCCTAGTTGTATTTCCAGTTCAGACAGGTCCCTGGAACTCCAAACTCATATGTCTGGCTACTAGAGGTTTCCACAGGGAGGGTTAATGAGCAGTCCCAATACTCTGCACACAAACTCCTGGTCATCCATGCTCAATTAACTCTACCCACAGACTTTTCCACCTCATTTAATGTAGCTCCATCCTTCCAGTTACTTAGGCCGGAACCTTGGAATCAATTCTGTACCTCTGTTCCTCTCACATCCCACATCTGATTCATCATCAAAGTCTGTTGGCTCTACCTTCAAAATATTTCCAGAATCTGTCCACTTCCAATCTCCACTAATAGAAGCCACCATCATCTCTTGCCTGGATGACTGCAGTGCTCCTAACTGCTATCTCTGTATCACCTATGTCTACTACTTCCTACCCTCTTTGGTCTATTTAGACCACAACAGCCAGAGGAATGTGGTTAAAACGTAAGTCAGAGCATCCAACCCCTTGCTGAAAACCCGCCAATTATTTACCCACTCACCTAGACAAAAGACGTCTCTGACAAAGATCTGGTGGGCTCCCATTCCTCTGATCTCGTGTTCTACTCTTCTCCCTCTCTGACCACATCTTCTGTCATGACTCATTTGTGTGAACCTCCTTTTAGCCCCATGGGCTTCTTGCGATTCCTCAACCACTTTAGGGCTTCATACTGCTGTTCACTCTTCCTGGAACACTCTTCCTCCAGATATCTGAATGGCTCTGCCCTCACTTCCCTCAGGAAGTGACTCAAATTTACTTCTGAGCCTTCCCTGACCATTCTATTTAAAATTGAACCACCACCTCCTTCCACGCCTATCTTGATACTCTATTCCATTGCCTGTACTTTGTCTCATCAAAGAACTTTCTACCATCTGCATATTTCATTTGTTTGTATTTATATATATATATATATATATATATATATATATATATATATATATATATATATATATAAATAAATGTATGTATGTATATTTATTCACTGGTGCATTCCAAGTACCTATATGAGTCTGGCACCCAGTAGGCCCTCAGTTACTAAGTATTAAATAAAGAATGATAAAGTAGAATTATAATAAAAATGCTTCTGTGCCTGTCTTTTCTCATTTAACAGTAACATCATGCAACATTTAGATAGACTACACTTTATTTAATGCGGTGCCTTCCCTCCACAATTATTTTTTATTATAACTTGCAAAATTTTGCAAAACATACAGAAGTGCATAAAGGAAAAAGTAAAAGCCAACTGCTTACAACATGCAACACCTACTTGCCTCAAGAAATAGGCAATTGATAAAGGTAAACTCCTAAATCTCTCCCAGCACACACACACATCCATACACACACACACACACACACACGCACGCACATCTCTATCCAGTGTGATCTTTTTCTAAAAGGTACCTATTTTTCTGCCACTTGCTCTTCTGACTCAGTAATATATTGTGGACATCCATGTAAGTCAGGTGAAACAGACCAACTCTATTCTTCTCAAGAGCCACTGAGTATCCCATGTAGGAATATAACATAATTTACTTACAAATACTCTACTGATGAATATTTAGACTATTTCCAATTTCTCTCTTGTTGCCAACAGTATAAGGAGTATTTTGGCCGGTGTTCACATGTACATTTTATTCCTATTAGTTCTTGCTCTATATTGAAAACACCAATTTACTGTATTTTTTGCTCGTCTATTCTATCTGCCTTTGACTCAAATGGAAACCCATAAGAGTGGGAAGCCTATCTGGTTACTTCTGTAGAAAAATGCCTGTATAAAACAGAAGCTCAATAAATAGTTGTGAGTAAATAAATGAACGTATTATTGTGCATGTTTTGGCAACTGTGTTTACAAGGTGAGTTTCTAGGAGAGGAAAAGCTATGCCAATGCACAATCTAAACTTGAGTATTCATTTCTAATGGTTAGATGAGATTTTAATATGTTTTTGTAGCCCTTAGAGTGTAACTTGATCATGTTCATACTTTATGGACCACCCTTAACTTGAGGGTATGGGTGCCTAAGTCAAGGCCTTGTTTTTGACAAGATCCAACTTAGTTTTCCACATTTCAGTTAGGTAAAGTTTTGGATAATGCTTAATTATCTTAATTCTAAGTTATTTGAAAAGAACTATCTTAGAGTACAGTTACTCGGAAGATGAAGGAGACTTGAGAAATATTAGTGTAAATCTTTTGGTGGAAAGGAGCAAAGCTTCTCATACTTGAAATAAGAATGAGAAGGGCAGACTCTATTAAAAGAAAGAACTTGGGCAGCCCTGGTGGCCCAGTGATTTAGCACTGCCTTCAGCCGAGGGCGTGACCCTGGAGACCCGGGATCGAGTCCCACATCGGGCTCCCTGCATGGAGCCTACTTGTCCCTCTGCCTGTGTCTCTGTCTCTCTCTCTCTCTGTGTCTCTCATGAATAAATAAATAAAATCTTTTTTTTTTTTAAAGAAAGAATTCACCCCCTCTGGGGCCCAGCAATTCCATTTCTCAGTCCCTAACCTAAACTCCCCTGTCCACCAAAAGGCCTGTGTGCAAATGTTCACTATGGCACTATTTGTAACAGGAAAAAACTGGAAGCAACATAAATATTTAGTAGTAAGAGGATTACTGAATTTCACACAGCCACACTGTGGAGTAGTATGCAACAGTTTTTTTTAAAAGGAGACAGATCTAGACTAGTAACAGCAAAAGTTCTTTGAGACAGGCTGCTGAGTAAGAAAGCAAATGGCAACAAATATGGATAACATAATACTGCTTGTGTTAAAATAGATGCACAAAAAGCCCATTATATTGAGTGTGCACGTGCGTGTGTGTATGTGTGTGTGTGTATATTCTTAAATACATGGGCAGAGGCTGGGAAGACGAATAGCAAATTGAAAACAATGACGACAATGATGATGATGACTCCTAGGGATCAGAGGAGAACTCTAGCTTTATTCTATCATTTTAAATTTTGGTCTCATTCTATCATTTTTTTATGAGGACAAAGTATTTAATTGTAACTTACATTCTTAAAACTCAATGTAAGAAGAAGAGGACAGGAGGCCGTAAAAGGAAAAATTCACACACATGCGCCAATGACTTCAAACCCAATTTTTAAAATTTTTTTAAAACTATGCAGCCTCTTTTACTTTTGTTTATGAAACAAAAATTTTAAGTTCTCATAGGAAAAAGCTTAAAGATTTGATTAAGAGTAAATTAAACACATACAAAATAATTTTAAATATTGGAAGGTTTTTTATTTTAAGTCACAGTTTAAGTTGGAAATTTGGGAGGCTATCTCACCCAGACTCCCCTCCAACTGTTTCATTTTTTTTCCTTTCAAATCTCACTGGAGAAGATGATCCCATAATCCCCTTTTGTTAATAAGTTCCAGTGTAAGCAACACTTATAATTGGGTAGTTGGGGATCAAGTCTCCCTCTCACCAAACACACACACACACACGCCAAAACCATTACTATAAATAAGTAAATACTCTTCAGAACACTGAAAAAACTTCAATCTGATCAGGGATAAAATACGGGAAAAACCTCAGTTTTTCTGAAAAACATTTTTTCCTCCACAAAATGTACCTTTAACAGCAATGTATATCAATTTCCTCCCAAGAGATTTTAAACAATTTTGATACAAGGGGGAACATTCACTCCAATATCAACATCATGAACATAAAACCAACTTACTCAAGTTGTGATTGTCCTTTTTTTGCCTCTCTTTAGCCAATGCTCTCGCTTCAGATTCTGTGGGAAAAATACACGCTGTGCACGTGAATGAAGTAATTAGAAACGGGAACTGTTTAAGGCACACAATGACGCACACTATAAAACATCTCATTTTCTAGATATATATGGAACCATATCTGACCAAACTCTCATAATATTAAAAAAAAAGTTTTTTTAAAAAAATTCTGTTTCTTCAAAAGCTTGTATTTTTTCCAAAAGCAATATATACCTAATAAATGCAAAGATTTGACTGCCACAGAATGGTAAAAGACCAGTAACAAAGGTGTCTCACTCACTATGAACATACAAGAAGAAAACCAGAAAACTATGGAAATTTGCTGTTGCTATTCTATGATCAGGAGTTGATTTTTCTTTTTTTCCTTTTTAAAAGTTTGTTTTAGAGAAAGAGTATGAGTGGGAGGGTCAGTGGGAGAGAAAGCATCTCAAGCAGACTCCACAATGGGTGCAGGGCCTAATGCAGGGCTTGATTCCACAACCCTGCAATCATGACCTGAGCTGAAACCAGGAGTTGGACGCTTAAATGAGCCACCAGGACGCCATGGGAGTCAATTTTTCCTTTCCTGCAACAGAACTTTTCAGTATTTCTTCAATGCCTTTGTAACACATGAACATGAAAACCAGTGAGAAAAGCTACCACGTTGGATCTTCTAACTGGTGGAAATGGATTTTTTTTTTTTTTGGAACTTGGAATGAGGTTCCAACAGAACTTGCTAGAATTAAATAATGCCTGTGAGGATCAACTATTTACTAGTCTAAGTTTTGAAAAACAAAAATAGGAATAGTGTACAAAGGCGTTTAGTGACAACTTCATTTGAAAAGATGTATTTGCATGGAACTCTTGTGAGATCTCTTGTGAGGAGGGATGACTTTGTAACTTACAGACGACAAAACAAAACAAGAGGCAGTTGTTTGATTAATCCTGGCATTCTGGGACCTCCTGTTACTTTCTTTATACAAATGATATCTGAAACATTATACTATGACAAATCAGAATTTTACCCAAAATTCAAAATCTTTATAACTCATAGCCACTGAAGCTTATATACAGATGTACATTTATTATATGTGTATTATATATACATATATACACATAAATAATTCAGAAGCTGAATTATTTCAGTTGGGAAGATCAATCCATTTTCTTTTTTTTTTTTCCTTTTGATCAATCCATTTTCTTTTTTTTTTTTTTTTTCACTTGAGCATTATGGGCACCCTCCCCTCTAGTATCTTAATTTTGTTTCGTTTTGTTTTGTTTTTTCAATTTGCTAGCCCACAACTATGATTTTTTACCCATCAACCTCAACCCACCAAGTGTAGGCCAGCTTTGGTCAAGGCTATCCAGTGAACTTCACTGCCATTTTGTAGTTTTACCCATATCCTCCCCAAGGCAGTAGACTCTTGGCCTTGGGGAGGAGGGCTCTTCCTCAAGCTTAGATAAACCCTCTGCAGCCTCAGGGTATTCTTCAGTATTCATCCTCTCTGAGTAGCTATGTGCCTGCTCATGGTTAACAATTCTTTATCTTTAACCTCCCCTGTTCAAATCATGGTGCCCTCTGCTTCCTGACTAGAGGGAAAATCACTTAATAAAGATCATTTCTTATCCCTTAGGTCAGATCTGAGTCCTAAACTTATTCTCTTTGGCTACATCATGCTGTCTCTCAGCTAGCAGTGTTCAGAACCCCAATTCCTGTCCATTTTCTCCTTTTCTTGGCATTTTACCCTTTTCCTGTCTCAAGTGGTCATTTTCTAAGATACAAAGTGATTCTAGAAGTGTATAGCTCATTATATCTGCTTCTTTTTAAAAAAAAAATAATAAATTTATACCCTCTTACTCATTTCTCTCATTCTCACCCCCTGCCTCTGTTGTTTTTTAAGAAATAATCATACACATAACTCAAAAGTCTACTTTGGGGGGTGCCTGGGTGGCTCCATTAGTTAAGTATCCGACTCCTGGTTTTGGCTCAGGTCATGATCTTGGGGTTATGAGATCTAGCCCTGCATCAGGCTCCCTGCTCAGCTCAGACTCTGCTTGAGATTCTCTCCCTCTCCCTTTCCCTCCCTCTCTGCTCCCTCTCCACTCGCACTCTCTCTAAAACAAATAACTTCTTTTTAATTCTAAAAAAAAAAGGTCTGCTTTGCATTTAAGTCATAAGAATTTTGTTCATACCACACTAACCATATTTTATCATTATTGAGTACAGACTTCATATAGCATTATTTTGTAAGACTTCGTGATATTTTTCTTTCCAGGTAAAGTACCTACTTTTGTTGACTTTCAATGGGTTTTACATATCAATTAATTTATTACCTCTTTTAACCTAAATCAATGTTTTTTTTTTTAAATGGTCTTTCTCTTGCCATTATCTTCTGAAGTATTTTTTTTTTAAAGACACACTTGAACAAACAGGAATTTTTTGCCCCAAATATATATCTCATATTCTTAGACTGTTCATTCACCTAATCCTACAAGATGCAAGGACCAGACATTATAAAGGGGGATGAGGTGAGGGCCATAAACTCAGTATGGTAGAATGTCAGTTCTAATGTAGTTTTGTCATGTTTTAATGGCCAAATGCCTTCCCTAAAGCATTAAACAAAATGGCAAAATAGGTAATTTCTCAGTGCCTCAGGAACAAACAATATCCATCACTCCATTTTATAATCTTATTTTTTTTTACTCTGTGTAATAAAGCTTTTGCACATGATGTAGCAAAAATAACAGGAGGCCTCCGAAGATGGAAGAGACTCATGCCTACTCTATCTTGACAACTGCGGGCTTAAATGCAGGTCAAAGAAAATTCCAGACCAGGGTTCTCAAACTGGAATGCCTCTAGGGGCTTGGCAAGCAACACAAACACCAGACTGTGTAGAGACATTTTTTAGGTAAAAGTGTTGCCTGCTGCTCCACCTCAAAGGGGACAGCAGCCAAAGACGCCACGATGGGTGTCATGGAATAATAATGGTGCTTTGGAGTGACAGCAGATCCAACTCCCAGTATCTCAAGAAAAACTGGCAACCAGGATTTCCAAGTATAAATCCTTCATCTTAAAATATTGCTCGATACTTTCACCACAGCACCGACCTAAAAAAAAGTATGTCTACAAATTGGGAATAGTCTAGAGGTTACAACTTTGATAACCTCACTTGTCAGAAAATAAACAGAAAATCCCCAGGAAGAGGCACACTTGCCAGTATTTACCTGTGAGCTCCCTTTTTATGTTGGGAAGGTTGGCTGGACAGGAGTTGCTGATGGTGAGGCCTGGGGGAGGCAGGCCTTGGTTGCCATAAAGATCAATCAGATTTCCAGAGACAGGTAACTAGAGAGAGAAGCAATAACAGAAATGAACTACTGAGCAATTCCTAGGTTATTCAGCTAGCACCCAGATCTATTCCAGACTTTATCTAAAAGAAATGGTTTGATGTTAAAAATCATATTTTAAAACAGAAAAGTAAGACATGTTTACCTTTCCACTCACTTAGATAAATGGTGACCTTGACTTGTTCCCTTTGAGAGAAGAAAGGATGCAGAATCCAACACCCATAAGATGGTTCTACAAGCAGCTAATAGTTATATTTTGAGCATGTAGACAACAAATAATATGGCAAACTCATTATGGAGCACATCCAGCAGCATATAGCAGATGTTTAGTAAATGCTGACTATTACAGTCTAATAGGGTTCTATGTGGCATGGCTTTTTCCACCAAATTAGGTTTCTCGTCAAAGTCACTTTTTTCCTTCTCTCTCTTTCCTTCTCCCTTTTTTTTTTTTTTTTTTTTTTTTTATTTTTTTTTTATTTTTTTTTTTATTGGTGTTCAATTTACTAACATACAGAATAACACCCAGTGCCCGTCACCCATTCACTCCCACCCCCCGCCCTCCTCCCCTTCTACCACCCCTAGTTCGTTTCCCAGAGTTAGCAGTCTTTATGTTCTGTCTCCCTTTCTGATATTTCCCACACATTTCTTCTCCCTTCCCTTATTTTCCCTTTCACTATTATTTATATTCCCCAAATGAATGAGAACATATAATGTTTGTCCTTCTCCGACTGACTTACTTCACTCAGCATAATACCCTCCAGTTCCATCCACGTTGAAGCAAATGGTGGGTATTTGTCATTTCTAATAGCTGAGTAATATTCCATTGTATACATAAACCACATCTTCTTTATCCATTCATCTTTCGTTGGACACCGAGGCTCCTTCCACAGTTTGGCTATCGTGGCCATTGCTGCTAGAAACATCGGGGTGCAGGTGTCCCAGCGTTTCATTGCATTTGTGTCTTTGGGGTAAATCCCCAACAGTGCAATTGCTGGGTCGTAGGGCAGGTATATTTTTAACTGTTTGAGGAACCTCCACACAGTTTTCCACAGTGGCTGCACCAGTTCACATTCCCACCAACAGTGTAAGAGGGTTCCCTTTTCTCCACATCCTCTCCAACATTTGTTGTTTCCTGCCTTGTTAATTTTTCCCATTCTCACTGGTGTGAGGTGGTATCTCATTGTGGTTTTGATTTGTATTTCCCTGATGGCAAGTGATGCAGAGCATTTTCTCATGTGTATGTTGGCCATGTCTATGTCTTCTTCTGTGAGATTTCTGTTCATGTCTTTTGCCCATTTCATGATTGGATTGTTTGTTTCTTTGGTGTTGAGTTTAATAAGTTCTTTATAGATCTTGGAAACTAGCCCTTTATCTGATATGTCATTTGCAAATATCTTCTCCCATTCTGTAGGTTGTCTTTGAGTTTTGTTGACTGTATCCTTTGCTGTGCAAAAGCTTCTTATCTTGATGAAGTCCCAATAGTTCATTTTTGCTTTTGTTTCTTTTGCCTTCGTGGATGTGTCTTGCAAGAAGTTACTATGGCCGAGTTCAAAAAGGGTGTTGCCTGTGTTCTTCTCTAGGATTTTGATACCTTCTCCCTTTTTATCTCTTTTTATAGGGAAAAGGAATGAAAAGTGTTTTCTACTAGAAAAGAAATGGTTTCCTTATTGCTAAAGAAAAGCGCTTTTCCTTGAAACTGAAATCTCTCATAGAACCACAAGAGGGAGCCCACTGACTTTAATAAAACAACAAAAATTTACACTTAAAAAAAAAAAAGAAGGGTAAAGAAATATTTAGCCCTCTTGAGCTAGCTTAAGAGTGTTTTTCTCCAGGTCTGAATTGAATATTTTGAAGTAGTGAACTTCTTTCTGTCTCCAATGCTGACTTCCTTTTGTTGTATATGCATTTCCCTGTACCTAGTTCACTGATGGAGTTTAATGCACCCATTTTTGTGAGCATGAGAAGTCCCAGACATTTCTTCTGCCTACCCTCTGAATATTAATTATGAGGGCACAGTTAAGTGACCGCACTGCTGCCAGTGCAGAAGCTCCCTGTTCCCAGCTTAATTCAAACAACTGCTCTAAGTGTTATTACCAAGTAAGACTTAGAGCATTCAGCCCATCCCATCCTTGATTATACACTCTGAGTTTTACTTTACATCTGAGAAAACTCAATCTAGACAGCATTTTCAAGTTGTTTAGTGACCAAGAGGTATTGAGCAGAGATTATATTACATGTCACCTTTCATTTTCTCCAATGGCCACTACCATACAAATAAAAATATCCCGCAGGATAAAGATAATGAATGCGTTTCCCTTCATTGATAGCCTTTGACCACCTATTCCTTTTTTTTAAAAACATACATTTATTTATTTATTTATTTATTTATTTATTTATTTATTTATTTATGATAGAGAGAGAGAGACAGAGACAGAGACAGAGAGGCAGAGACACAGGCAGAGGGATAAGCAGGCTCCATGCCAGAAGCCCGATGTGGGACTCGATCCCGTGGCTCCAGGATTGCGCCTTGGGCCAAAGGCAGGCGCCAAACCGCTGAGCCACCCAGGGATCCCCTGACCACCTATTCCTAGTGTGGTTTCTAAGTAAGTACTCTATGAACTAAACCCCAAGCTAAAGAGGTGGGAGAGGCCTGTACTTTCTGACTTTCTGACAGATAAACAAGACACTTGCTCTAATATGACTGAGGCTGAGAGCAGGAAGGACAGGCAGATCGACAGAGCATGTCTCTCTCTTATCCATTCAGTCTTTTGCTTCTTTTTGAAGGCAGGATTTATATTATGTATATAAAATGTAATACACATTTCCCACCACACAGATTCACATATAAACAATGCATTGTGACAATTTAAAATGCCCTTGAACCACAATTCAAGGTCCTCTAGCTAAAAACCTGATAAAAAGTGACTTTGATGATTAGCTGTCATTTTACTAAGTGGTTTTATTTGAAGTACGTCACCTTCCTAGGGTCAATCTTGCTCTGTGTGCAATCAGTTCTACTCTTGTCCAACTTAAGACAGCACAGTGAAAGATGTGCAAATGTCTCAATACAGCGCTGTAAAGAGTGTATTGAGTCAGAGCATCAAAACTTATAAAGCTGCTATGACATCTCATAACCCCTCTGCATTCCAAAGATTTATTCTATCTTTCTGGAGCTCCAGATTTTCAGAGGAACTGCTCAGTATTGAATGTGGCTTCAAAATTCAATGCAACAAGCTAAAAAATATACTTCTATACCCCTAGAAATACAAATCATATCTATAATATTTTCAAATGCAAGCTGCAAGCAAAACAATGCAACTGTGTTGTGATGATGATTTGTTAGGGAAAATTAATAGACAAGAGATACACAGTAAGCTTAAAAAAAAAAAACAAAACCCTTTAAGTCATCTATGGATTTACACTGAACAGACAGATATCTAATTATAAGCTTCTCCAGGGCAAGAACCTGTTTTCTAAACATATTCTAAAGGGGAACGAGGTGCACATATACTTAACAAATGTAGACTCATATGAAGGATGAAGGGAGGGAGGGAGAAATACAGAGAGGGCAAAAGAAACAAAAACTGAGAATAAGAGACAAAGACACAAGGGAATGGGCAGAAACAAAAAAGAGAGACACATGTACACAGAGGAGAGAGGTGGAAAGACAGATGGAGAGACATTCAGGATGCGGTTGGGGAGAAAAAGTACAAGACTGGGGTCACCCAGAGACAAATGGGCTAGGCAGACAAGATTGCTGTGAGTGGCATGGATTGACAGCAGTGCCCGCCAAGAAGGGAGATGAATTTTTTTAAATATTTCACTTATTTATTCATGAGAGAGACACACACACACAGAGGCAGAGACACAGGCAAAGGGGAAAGCAGGCTCCATGCAGGGAGCCTGATATGGGACTCGATCCCGGGACTCCAGGATCACGCCCTGAGCCGAAGGCAGATGCTAAACTGCTGAGCCACCCAGGAATCCCTGGAGGGAGATGAATTAAAATCTCTATAACAGGATGCCTTATCAGACACTCCACTAAGATCAGACATCATTACTTCCAGTCCAAAAAGTGGCTTATAACCCTCCACCTACTTCTCTAAAAGATTTCCCGCTTCGGCTGCTTTTCCAATACTTGCTGATTAGCAGCTGGCAGCATACAACCTGCCAGGATATTTTGCTGGGGAACATTATTTTGTGGGCACCTACTCTGGGTCCGGCACAGAACTAGAAAGGCACTTTGTATATGTTGCTTTAATTGATTTTATGAAAGAAAAGCCGTAGTTCTAGCTATGTCTGAATAGAGCTTCGTGGCAGGAGGTTCATATACCATGTTAATAGCAGTATTTGGGAGGCGGTGTCAATCTGCTGATAAACCAAGTAGAAACTGCAATTTTCAATTAATCTCCAACTGGATATAAGCAAATAAAAACCTAGTTGCTCACTAGCCAAGTATGGCTACTCAAACTTAGAAATTATAGTGCAGGCTGCCTTAGGAGCCAGAGAACTCGGTTAAAACCTGCCTGTGTATAACTGACCTGCTGTGTGATACTAACCTTTCTGAGGCATGGTGCCCCCTTTGAAAAGTGGCAATCCTATCACCCATCTCACAGAGTTTTGTGAGAATTAGAGGTCCAGTAGGTGAAACACTGTATTTAAGTGATCAATAGTGCCATGTTCAGTAATATAATTTTCTACAAAGTACTGTATTCCCAGGCTGTTTTAAACCTCAAGCTAACTTCCATGTTGAGCAACTACATGTTAATTATAAGGTATCCTGTCAACCACTGTACCAATTTTACCAGACTGCAATGCAAACCTAAACACAGGAATCAAGGGAACTATTGAGCTGGAGTAACCACCCAGTGTTCAAATCAGGGCTTCTCCATTGTTAGTGGAGGGCATTTGTCAAAATTGTAGAGCCATTTTTGGGTGTCACAACTGGGGGGGGGGGGGAGTATCACTGACATCTAGTGGGTAGAGGCCACGGAGGCTGCTAAACATCCTTATAATGGGCAGGAAAGCCTCCCAACAAAGAACGACCCATCTCAAATATTAATTATGCTGAAGCTGAGAGACTGCCCTGAAATGGGGCCTTACATTCTTCACACTAATGGCTGTCATTTATTGAAGCTACTAACAGGAAGGTTGATGAAACATGGCTTTCTAATTAAAAACCAGCCATGCATATTTAAGAAAGGATTCTGTGGTTCCCCTTCTGGGTTAGAAAAACTGCCCCATAAACATTATAACTGGGTCAAAGATATTATTTTGATAATAATAATATCTTTGGAGCTAAGAAAGAGGAAGAGGCATCTTCTGCTAACATCGCTATGTCATGTCTTTGCTGGGTTTTTATCCAGCACATTAACCTGATGAGTAAGATTTTAATTCCAGCACACAAGCTGTACAATGGGAAAAAGTCCCAGTCTAACAGGAACACATAAAGAGAAGGTAGACACATGTGGGTCTGTGCCCCAGACTTGGTCTGAATTGAGTTCTTCAATGTTCTGCTCCACCAAAATGAATATTTTTCCAAGTAAATGATCATTGTAAAATGTTATTATTTTTTTCTTTCTGGATGTTCCCCTTCTCTGAATATCAATTGAGCACTGTTAGCACAAGTAAACTGGGACTTTTATTCTTTGTTTGTAATGGTACAAGAGGGCCCTTGTGCTCTCAGAATAGTTATTTCTAGATTCCAATTCCCTTAGGATAGTTTCCTCTCTAAGTGATCCCTCCACTTTATTTTTTTTTAAGAAGTTAACTTGAAATAAAGCATATCGAAGAATCAAATAAAAGGAAAAAAGTGCTTAACATGAAGAACATGAAGTTTAAATTCTTTTGAGAGCGGAAAAAATTAAAATGTTAGTGAATTGTGGTAGCACTGGTATTTATTTTACAACCCAAACCCAAATTTATCAATAAGAACTAGTAATCAATAATTAGTAAAAACATAACAGAATCAAGATTCTTCTAAATGCTTTTATAGATTAACTCTTACAATCGTCATGTGGATTCTATTGTTTTAGATGCTATTATTATTATTATTCCCATTTTTCCAGATAAAGAAAGTGAGGCAGAGAGGTCAAATAACTCATTCAAGAGGAGGCACTGAATTCAGCTATCTGGCTCACAGTCTGTGATCCTAATCTCTATTTTATATAGTGTCTCTTCTAATAGCAAAATGCTGAAATAGTTTTGTCATGGGCTAGCTCTGATGGGGCTACATTTAGACTTATTCAGAGGGGGATCCCTGGGTGGCGCAGCGGTTTGGCGCCTGCCTTTGGCCCAGGGCGCAATCCTGGAGACCCGGGTTCGAGTCCCACGTCGGGCTCCTGGTGCATGGAGCCTGCTTCTCCCTCTGCCTGTGTTTCTGTCTCTCTCTCTCTCTCTCTCTCTGTGACTATCATAAATAAATTAAAAAAAATTAGACTTATTCAGAGTGGAAATATAGAAAAGTAATGTATGCCTGGACAGTCAGTGACATCTGAGGGTAGCTATAGGTTACTCCTCCTCTGGTTGGCAATTAATTCAACTCTGCCCAGGGGATCTTTCCTATCCAGGGACTCCCTTAAGATGGTCCCTCTGCCCCTGAATTACCATCCTCCATTCAAGGTCTGAAAGGGTCTCCCCTTCCCAGTCTGGTAAGCTCCATGAGAACAGGAAGCATACCTTATACCTCTTCATCCACAGCACCTCGCCCAGGGCTGGTGATGACATGTTAGGTATTTAATAAACACTGATTCAGTCTTAGAGTTAGCTTGGAGGCTTTCAGATAATGAAGGAATAAGATTTCCATTCTAATGTAGAATGACTGAAGAGGAGACACAGGTATTCAGTCTAAAGGAGAGAAGCAATCGGGGGTCTTGAGAACTGTCTTCAGAAAAATTGTCATGAAGACATGTTCTCCATAAAGGCAAACTGGATTCATGTCTGGAACTCACAGAGTAACACACTATGAGCTATATCTGGATTATTAAGTGTGATGTTATTCTGAAGTTGGACACATTAGATCCTCAAGGGATATCATCCAAATAAAATACTATCAAAATTATTTGCTATTGGGCAGCCCCAGTGGCGCAGCGGTTTAGCGCCGCCTGCAGCCCAGGGTGTGATCCTGGGGACCCAGGATCGAGTCCCACGTCAGGTTCCTTGCGTGGAGCCTGCTTCTCCCTCTGCTTGTGTCTCTGCCTCTCTCTCTCTGTGTCTCTCATGAATAAATAAAATAAAAAAATATTAAAAAAAAGAAAACCATTTAAAAAAATTATTTGCTATTATAAGAAATCATACTTAATTTAGGTATTGTTGAGTACAACTTCTGTTTCCAATGCTAAATGCTCTACATCCTTTATGAGATGACCATAGGAGATAGGTACAATTATCAGTCCAATTTTAGAGATGGACAAATGTAGCATTTCAAGAAGGTAAGGAATATGCAGGAACACACGGGAAATGACATACTTTGGATATAAACCTAGATATGATCACAAATCTCCAACTCCTAACCACTGTGGTTGCCAGTCTGTCTTGTGAATTAGTGCATATTCTTCATTAGAGGTTTTCCAGAAGATGAACGTTTAATTTTTTTAGTGTATGGGGGTGAACACAAAAGATGCAAGAGGAGGCTAATGCACTGAGTACCAGATTGGCTCAAATGACTTGAAAGGTCCTTGACACTGGAGAAAATTTTAAAGGTGATTTGTAAAAAATCATGTTAACTTTACAGTCCTTCCAGTGTGCCTACTAGATACCACCTAATACTACTGGCAAAATGACCACTCTTGTCAACCAAAGTTCCTTTGGGATGACTGGACCATTGCTAATAACTGCTGCTAAGGCATTGAAAACATTGTATTTATACCCATGTTTCCATGGGTATAAATCCACAGTGCAAGCTCTCCCAAGTGTCTTGCTCACACTGGTCTGAGGATTCTGACCACTGATAAGTGTAGCTCGCCTTACAAAAGGCACAAAGTTGGAAGCAGAAGAGTTCTATAGAAGCCAACCCTGGGTTCAAAGAGGGTAGGGAGGAGGGTCTGACATGGAAATATCTGTCAAAATGGTAGAACATCTAGTTCTTTCAAAATCAGGGGGTGAGTTTAAGTGGGTAGGAAGTTGACAGAAACTAAAGATCCCAGAAAAGACTTTGGAGTTTCAAGGGGAGTCCTCACCCCTCAGGACTTCAGGTAAATGAACTGAAAAGAACTGGATTAAGATGGAAAAAAAGAAAATGCTACTTTAGTTCACTAAGAATTTTGGTGTAAATAAGTAAGGGGTATCATAATCCCTGGCCGAGGGAGTTTATTTTATAAATGCATTCTTTTAAAAATTTTTCTATTGTGGTAAAAATACATATAACATAAAATTTAGCATCTTAACAATTTTGAAGTGTACAGTTCAGTAGTGTTAAGTCTATTCACATTGTTGTCAAACAAATCTCTAGAATTTTTTCATCCTGCAAATATCAAACTCTATATCCATTAAAGAATAACTCCCCTTTACCCCTTCTCCCCTGTGGGAGTTGGTCTTTTAAATACACGTTATTAAAGAATATGATAGTCTCATGGCATTGCTTTACAGAAAACAGAAAAAGACTGGACAAGGTATTCAAAGCCTACTGAGAAGTCCTGACTCTGACACATTGAAGCTATGTAATTCTGTGTAAGACCACCTAACCTTTCCTAATTCTAAAAATGAGGGCAATGATACCACCCCAACTTGACTCTCAGAATTACTGTAAGGACTAGATTCCCACAATTATTACAAGAACTAAATGAGATCTACTATAAGACTTTGGTGGCAAAATGGAAACATAAGATACCACTGCAAGGAGTGGAAAAAAAAATAAAATAAAACCAGTAGGGGCAAGGTTCCAAACTATAGCGAGAAGTTTAATAAATCACTATTTATTAATCAAAACTGGAATACATTTTGCTATTGAAGAAAGGCAACTCAAATGTCAGTCACTCTATTACCTGTGAATGGTAAGGTACTACCTTTCGCTTTTCAGGCCAACTAGAATGCTACTATAAATAGTTCAATCCATAGTATTCTCCTTGGCAGCACTGACTAAGTTGGGCATTAGATGTCAGGGGGAATTGGAAGGCCTAATGTCCTATTGAAAGTGGACTTGGACTCCAGGGAAGGTAGAGCTTTTATCATGGGGTTACCAATAAACCCATGAGAAACTCTTAATTTCTAATGTCAAAGTCACTTATTTGTGATCCTGAGATAATTTTGTTTTATTATTAATAAATCTCTCAATCAATCACTTGCAGAAATAACCTAATAAAAGTTCAGGGAAAGGGAGAGAACACTGGAAATATCTCAAGATTTTCTTTAAAAAAAAAAAAAAAAAAGTCATCAATACCGTATTTGCCATTTGCAAAGCAGGATCCATCAATCCCAGGATTTCTTCATTATAACTTGATTCTAGGCTAATGATGTCATCAATTACATCATCCATCTGTAGGAAAAAGGGCAATGGAAGAGAGATAAATGTAAGCAAAAACTGTGCAAAGCCACCCAAAGAGAGATCCACGGTCTTTTTTTACCCTAAGCACTAATGCTCTTCAGTTAGATTCTGAGAAACTACCGTCCTCTTCCTCCCAAATATGAACATTACTGAAAGTCACTGACACTAACAGGTGACAATGATGACACCTGCAACCAGCACTTAGGGAGGGATTACTGGGTGCCAGGCACCCGGTTCAGGGTTTTTGATGGGTTAAATTATTTCGCTCCCTCACAATAACCCTATCAATGTAGGTACTATTAACATGAATTTTCCAGGTGAGATAAATGAGAAGCAATTTGCCGAATGTCATATGGGAAGAGAGTGAGAGCCACAACTTGAACTCATGCTCTAAAGTGTTACAGAGGTTCAACTGCCTCCCCCAAAAAGCAAAGATGAACCAGGAAACCTCATCTGAATGATGGCTGCCATTTCTTTGTTTTCTCTCGAGACTCACTCCCACAGCCTTCAGTAGACCCTCCTTGCAGTAAGAAGAATCCGGATGGTAATTCAGATCTTTGCTCTCATAAGGATGTATGGGGCACTGTGGCTCCTGGGCTACCGGCTAACCCTGTACTGATCTTAAAATGACTTGTAAAATAAGTTTCTCCTTGTAGAGCTGCCAGTGTGCTCGGTATTCCCCGAGGAGTATATCAGGACGAGGTTATCATTACAGTCATGGAGCTGACATTCCCACTAGATCAATTTTATTCCTGAAGTACCAAAACATTAGTTATGATAATAAACAACAGTGATTACATGTGCATTGCAGCAGTTGCAAAGACAAGTCTGTGAAAACATTTCTTTGTAAACACCCTATGTATCTGAGCTGGTTGGTGTGTCTGTGTGTCTGAGTGCATGCACACATGGTTGGATCCAAGTAGTGCTTTGCAAGTACACAATGAAATCTCAACACTCGGAGGAATGCTCCTTTATGTCTTTCTGCCATTTCCAGTTAAGGGGGACAGGCTCCTGTGCCACAAGGCTTGTTGGAATCCTCATTCTCCCACTTTCTGGATTAGGGGCAAAGCTCTCAATCTGTAAGAGGCTCAATAGGCCAATCTGAAAAATGGGGTTAATAATACTCATTGCCTTTTTGGATCCTTGTGAGATTTCAGGATAAACCATATAAAGAACTCACAGTTAAATGAATATAGTAAATATCCAAAAAAAATGAGGGTTATTAAGTGACTCCCTAAGAAGAATAATTGCAGGTCAGTTTTGAAACACTGCCAGCACACTGCTTATGCAGTTTCATTTCTAGATACATCAGTTTTGTTTGCTTTTAAGAGATGATTTTCTAATTAAGTTGAATAGGCAAATGGGCTAGAGGACTTTATGAACAATCTCTCATTGTAAGTTTTTTTAGGGAAATAAAATGAATGGGCCTGGTATGATAGAATTTTTAGAATAATTTCTTTTTAAGCAAAAAAAAATTTTTCATTGATATTCTTTTTCCTTATATATCTATACACACATTTTAAAATATATAAATATGTTAATAAACATGGCATTTATATGTCTATTAAGTAGGATGTCATAGAAGAATCTCTAATCACTTGGGAAAAATCCATGAAATATTATTAAATTTAAAAAGTTGCAAATGCATGTTGCATGAGATTCCATTTTATAGATCTTGCTTTCTCTTACTCTCTCTTACACACACGTATATCTTCATTTAACAGCCTATTGAAGTTGTTACTCTACAAATTTGTGCAACACATTGATGATGGTATCTTAAAGAAGTACAGCATATTATATTTTATGTATCAAAATTTGTGTATTTCAAGCACTTTTTAAGGACTTGAAACAACTTACAGAAAATGCATTTTAAGTTTAACTTCCCTGAGTTATTTAATAATGAGATACTAGGAGGAAAATGGCCCTGTTCATAGCTTTCTCTATTTAAAAAAAATATGTATATCAACGAGGAGAAAAAAAATCCCTTAAGTCATCAGGAAGGTGTGATGAGCCACAAATATAGATTCTCATTACAAAGTGTTACATCCTTGCACTGCCGAGTCATTCAGTACCTGCATGCACGATGCTCGTGAATGCGTGTTCATGGTTGGGCATTCACTTTCCGCCCTGTTTTGCTCTTCAAACTTATAAAATCCCTGCAAAAACACAAGCAAAATCAGCCCATGACTTGGATTTGCAAATGACTTTTCAATGACATGTTCACACGAGGCTGATGGTGCAGCAACAAGATGGACTAATAAAGCTTTCACAAAGTAGAATCTGACCGAGAAATAAAATAATGCAGAAAGAACTTCCGTCAAATGAGCTTGATAGATGACAAATACGGACAGAGAAAAATAAGACAGGTTGGTTTGGGCACAGGGGAAAAGACTTAGTCCCTCTAGAAATTAAAACTCAGAAACTTCAGAAGAGTCACCTCTGAAATCACATGAACATTTCAGAGTACAGTAAAACTCCATTAAAATGAGGCTTATCATCTTATAATTTGGAAATAACGGGCATTAAATCACAACTCTCCCCTCAGGTATTTTAATGCTTCGAATTTTGATGCAACAATTAGCTTGCGGTGTGTCTGAATCTCGTCTCCAATCCAGCCTTTACAAAAGCAGATTTCACGGCCGCGGCAATCTTATTACGAAACGGAATTTATCTAGCAATTAAACCTTTGCTTTTCTGTTAAATTCTCATGTGCTACATTATTCAAATCCATCCACGCACATTCTGTGCTTTTTTTTTTTTTCTTCAACCCAGGGAGAAATAAAAATAATATTCCAGACATTCACAACAAGCGGAACTTCTAAACCGCCTGTCCCACACCTTTTCTATTTTTGCCTTTTCTTCTCCACCTTGCCTTTTCCTCTCTCTGCATTTTTACTGCTTTGTAAATGGAAAGGCATTGAAGAGAAGAGAGCGCGAGGCTAACGGAGCAGAAACAGGGTGGGAGAGAACGTGTCCTCGCCTCCACGTCCCACTTGGAGCGGCCAAGTGTCCCATCCTGAGCCACACAACCCAATAACCCGGTGACGGTGTCAAGAGGCCGTAGGGTGGAGGCCACATAGCAGAATCTGGGACACAGACCGGCGTGTGTGGCCCCGCAGAGTCCACAGTTGAGTGGGGGAATAATATCCGACAGACATTCATTTAGTGTAAGAAGACAGGAGAGGGGAGGAGACATGAATTACCTCTTTTTCACAGTTGGAGTTAAGTGTGAGCATAGCCATGGGGCTGTTGGGTGCGCTGCTCCCCGGCACTGGTGGCATGACATGATCGCCAGGCTGGTTTGGACATGGCAAGCTCAGGACTTGGTTGGCATGTTTATTTGCTAAAGTGGTAGAAAGGTACTGCTTTACCTGCTGCCTTTGGGCTTGCTGTATGTGGTACTTGGTGGGGTTTTCGAGGTGGGTCTGCACCTGAACATAGCCACGGAGGGAAGAGAAGACAGCGCCGTTATTTGTGAGTTTCGGTCGGCTCTTTTCTCAGGCACAAACATGAGACTGGCCAGTCCACCAACAGAATAAATTATTAAGCCCCTGTTATGTACCAGGCACTGTGCTAATGGATTTTGATATTACTGAAGTTTAAAGTCTAACTCTCAGGATTTGGGGTAATACTTTGCCCTGTTTTATTTCCCTGCTAATTAGCTGCACATCTCTTTGAAAACTTGTGCCCTTTTGTTCATGTCTAATAATTTAAAATTTGCAACCATCTGGAGGGCAAAATTTTCCCCAACACGACTGAAAGGATTTACTGAGATCAGAACAACAATCTAAAAAAAGGAGCATAACAATTTATTTTACTTTCTTTGGCAAACAGAACAGCTTTCTGTTTAAAAACAACAACAACAAACCTCCTTAAGAGCCAGCTGTAAAACGGTTGTAGAAAATAAACAGAAACACTCTGATGATTAAATCAACTAGTTGTAGATTAATTCCTCCCACTTTCATTTGGACATGATTATTCAACATTTTAATTAAGATCTTGAACTCAACATAAAAAGCAATTCTACATGAAGCAGTTTCTTTCAGATGCCTCACACTTACATGTATGTGTTTTTAAAAGCAGGACTATTTAGCCGCCAGGGTATTTTTCCTCCTTTCTTATAAACATTAATACAGAATTAAAAATCCTTTAAATCAGTGATACTCATGGTATCAAACAGTAAACAGCATCAAAGTAGTAGACCTGCACTTACTGGAAAGAGTACAATAACATGAAAAGGTGAATTACTCAATGTATTGCATATATTTCAGACACTAAATATGAATAAGAATAAAGCTCACCTGATAGTGATTATATTCTAGCATTTCCAGCATAACAACGTTTTAGGTGGCCCCAATCCAATGAGAAACGGTAGACTATTCACTCTCTCTACTTTCTGTAATTCCGATTCGAAGACTGACTGGCATAGAGAAGGCACTATAAACAAGGTATCCCGAGACACCACCGGAAACTTTATCACAGCAGCCCTGCTTATAATAACCTAAGCTAATTAGTTATGCATGTTAAAAAAAAAAAAAAAACATTCGCACAAGGGGCTTTTTTTTTTCCTTTTTTTTTTGGGGGGGGGAGTCCTGCGAGCTTGGTCTTCAATATTGGTATCAATTCCCCCCGCCCCCCAGCTTGACGTCATGCTTTTTTTCATAAATATAAAAGAATCTTTTTAAGTGATGAGCTATCAAAGTCAAACTCACTGTCAGATCAAGGCCAATTCACTATTCATCTTTAGTTCCAGTAGTATTAATAGACAATGGTATTTCTCTTTCAGCAATAGGTTAAGAGCTGGCTGCCCCTTTGGAGAAGACAACGCCTAAAAGCTACTATTACACATGAGACTTTCTAATGGCCACATAACTCTGTAACTGCCAACTGCAGGAAGAGGGTCTGTGGAGGTGTCTCTGTGCTGCATTTTCAAGTTCAATGGCCTCATCCTGTATTCTGGTCTCAATATGCATCTTATTCTTAACTGCATGGATATGGATCTTTCCTACTGATCAGGAGGAAGGGAAACTATCCTAAACAGAACAAGAAAAACATACACACACATAGGACTGGATGTATATTTATGTGGAGAATAAGAAATAAATGTCTCCCCAACTTAATCAAGCTGGGAAGCATGAAAACTTGTACTAAAAATCTTTTATTATAATTCTTAGGGATTAATAATAATAATAATAATAATAATTCTTAGGGATAGAGAAGAATAAGAGTTATCATACATATGACTGATATATCTTTACTCATTTAATTGTTCCATTATTTAAATACCATTTTATGTGCTAAACATCTTGCAAGACATGGAAAATACACTGTGAACAAACAGACCTAACTGCCAGTTTTATGAAACTTGTAGTCTGGGGTGAGACAAAAGAAGAAAAAGGCAAACAAATACATATCTAAAAATTATGATAAATGGTTAATATTCACTGCTGAAATGGTGAGCTATCTTAAGCATAAAACTTTGAAATTCAGTAATTCTATCCAAACGTCCAGGAAAATGAAGTCCTTTATATTGGCAATCTCAAATTGTTTCAAATGACTGATCTAACATGTACACAGAGGTTCACAGAGACATTTTAGGTTTATGAAAGGGTCCAGACACGATAATGATGAGGACAACAGACATTACTAAAATAAACATAAAATGAGGGCAATGGGTGTAATGTGTTTATTTCACTATTACACTTAAAAAAGAAAGGGCTACACATTTAAAAATAAATGTTAATTCACTGGCAGATCCTTATTCTTTAATGAATTAGAATTTTATGCTTTAGTACGGAAGGAAGCAACCTGCTATCTCTTTGGCATTGCCAGTGAGCTCTTTACTATATCCAGGTTGGGGTAATCAGAGTGAAATGTATTTTGTCCCCTTACCGCCAGTGTCTTTTTAGTTTTCAAATAAGTTGAGTAAAGATTGGCTATAAATCTTATGCAGGAGGTGGAACGTCTCTAGCTGTTTCTAATCCAAACACTGAAAACAGGTAACAGAAACAAGGAACATATATGAACTTTGGATAATAGAAGGTAGTGAGGCCTGTGGCAAACTAGAACACACATATCTCATCTAAAAGAAATAGCTGGAGGGTATTATGCTGAGTGAAGTAAGTCAGTCGGAGAAGGACAAACATTATATGTTCTCATTCATTTGGGGAATATAAATAATAGTGAAAGGGAATATAAGGGAAGGGAGAAGAAATGTGTGGGAAATATCAGAAAGGGAGACAGAACGTAAAGACTACTAACTCTGGGAAACGAACTAGGGGTGGTAAAAGGGGAGGAGGGCAGGGGGTGGGAGTGAATGGGTGACGGGCACTGGGGGTTATTCTGTATGTTAGTAAATTGAACACCAATAAAAAATTTAAAAAATAAAATAAAATAAAAGAAATAGCTGACATAAACTGCAGCTGATTGTGGACATATGAGTACACCAACTTAGTACAGATCTTCCATGGCAATCTAAACTTTTTTAAGTTAAACTTCCCAGATTAAAAAATTGACACCCAAATGTTTGACTTTTCGTACTGCATAAAACAAGTCAAACACATCTGTGCACTGGACTCAGCCCATAAGCCACTAGAATGTGGTCTTTGCTTCATACCATCCTTGAGGATCACCTTCCTATCTATATTCCCGGGGGTGGGGAGGGTGGCCCAGGTTCTGAGGACAAGTTACTGTCCAAATCCAGGTATTTCCTGGTGCTTTTGGAGAGACAGCAGGCCTGACAGCACAGTCAGCAGAATAGTTAAGAATTCAAAACCTGTGTTCGAATTGTGACTTTGCAACTTCACTATTTATGTGACCTGTGATCCTTGGCAAGTCATTAACTTTTCTAGGCTTTCATCTCCTCACATGCTCAATAGGGATGATAGCTGAGCCTCCATCGTAGAGTTATTGCAGCATTAAATGAAATCACACTTCTAACAGGCTTAGCAATATATCTGAAAAACAGCAATTCTCAAACTTTTGTCTTAAAACCATTTTAAGCCCTTCAACTTTAGTGTTTACGTGAATTATATCTATCAGCGTTCACCATATTAGGAAATAAAGCAGCAATTTTTAAAACACAAGATTATACAGGAGCATATATTGCACTGACCATCAGAACAATGACATTTTAACCTGCATGAAGCCTTCGTAAAACTCTAACGTAAGATCACACAATGAGCATGAAAAAGGGAAAAGAATCTCTCAGTGTTATTAAGAAAATTGTTTTGGCCTCGCAGAACCACTGCAAGGGTCCTGGAGACCCCTCGGGGCTCTCTGACTTTGAGAACCACTGATCTAGAATACAGGTAGTGCTTGAGTATTATTACCACCCCATCTTAGCCATGCTATTCACCACTGTGTATCAGTGGTGTGTGACACAACCTGTGTTGTCTACTTGCCTCTCTCAGCCGGAAGATGCTGGAGTAAGACCCTAAACCCTTTAACTTCCTCACAGCCATATTGTGAGGCTCTAAAGTCCTATGACAATTTTAAAAGCCATATGAATAAAATTTCTGGTCTTCAACCACCCTAAACCATAGCTTTTTAGTTAGTGACTTTCCTTATGTTAGTTTCTAAATAGCCAATCAAGCAAGCATATAAATGAGAACATATATGTAACATTAAACATCTGTATGATTTCCTGATAATTTTTGCATAGGGTTGACCTTCAAACTAACCACCCAAGTTAACGAATTCAGATATCAAAGGTAGGTAGGTATCAAGGTATCAAAGGTATCAAGGCTGAGCACTTGAAGCACAGACCACAAAAAAAAAAAAAAAAAAACTAGAATACTTCATGCTCTATCAAACCATACTATTTTGTTGATATAATGGATATTTCATATAAATAAAGTACATTAGCTTTCTTGTTAAGGTACAGAATTCCAAAGGCTTTGAAACTTTTCTTCCTTGTTACTGCTACTATCTTTTTGTGCTTTTTCCTTTCTTCATTCAGATCCTGAATTGATATGATACCAAGGGAAGCGGAATGGATCACCTTCTAACTGTCACACTTTAGCTGTGCCACTTCCCAGGTGACAATGACAGGTTATTTTCCATCAATTTCATTCGAAAAAGATCCTGGAGCACATCAGTGTGAGATGGTACCTAGAGATATTACCATCTTGAGTGATGAAGAATTCACTAGAGGGGAAAAAAAAAAAAAATCCCATCCAAGGTTCACTGTTCTTCTGTTGCCTCTACTATTTGTAAACCAGAATGTAAATACAATTGAGGGAAGATCCTCATAATCCTTTTAGTTCACAATTTATTTTTTTAACACATCAACAGAGAGTTCAGATTTCTTATTTTATGTTTAGGGAGAAAATATATCCTGTTGCTCAGTAAAGTTAAGGATTATTAAAGGGATTAAATTCACTCAGTTGCTATCCACTACTGCCCCCTCCCCCGGACTCATTTATATTGTTTTTTTAAATGTCAATTTATAGAGATGGTCAATTATGCAATCACCATCCCTGAAAAACATGGTAAGACAGAGAAAGATAGCTTTCCTAAATGGCTTGGGCTAAGTCTTGTCCAGGGTCACATTTGGCAGGTGAAAGGTTCTTTTCAGTTCCACCATTGCGATGTTACCACTAAGGAAACCTCAAGCCCAAAACACACGTTTCTAGACACTTAGTCATGTTTTCTGTGCAGTCTGTACAAAGGTATCCTTAGCAAAACATAAAGATGAGGATATGAATCCTGACCTAAGGGAGAAGAATCAAAATCTGATGCAAACAAAAAGCAAAACCAAAAAAGACTTACATAAAGGAGAGATACAGGGGATTAGGTGGATGAGCCCAAGTTCCTTTCACTAGCACAGGGGTCTGCCCACCAGCCCAAAGGGCCTCGCTCCTTATTTTGGTATGGTCTGTAAACTAAGGATACATTATACATTTTTTTAATGGGTAGAAAGGAATCAGAAGAAGAAAATTCCATAATACATGAAAAGTATGTAAAATCCAAATTTCAGTGTCCATAAATTCTTCTTGGCACAGAGCCATGTCCATTCATTTACATATTGCCCATGGCTGCTTTCACACTGCAGTGACAGAGATGGGTAGAGCCTGCCTGGCCTCCAAAGCCTAAAATACCTATTATCTGGATTTTTACAGAAAATTTCAACCTCTGCTCTATAAGGATATGAATAAAATTTCCAGTCTTCAACCACCCTAAACCATAGTTTTTTACCTAACCAGAGTTCAACTTTCTTATTAAGTAGAAGTTTTACGAAGGAAAGAATGAGGTGACTTTTCTAAAGAGAAACAGTGTATGTGTATATAATTTTGTAGTTACTTCATTAAATATTGTCTAAACTGGACAAGCAGCCACGTAGGAACACAGGATATGCTTAATTATCCCCATTTTAAAGACAAACAGAAGCTCTGAAGAGAAAGTTCAAAGATGTGCCAGGGTTGGAAAACAAACCAAGGTCTTCATCATTCTGTCCCCAGTGGCAAACTACAGAACCGCCCTTCACTGTTGATGAATTTTAATCTAGGACTTTAACTTAATTAAGGGGGAAAGATAAAACTATGTAAATCCAGAGGTGTACTCACAAACTCTAGGTGTGTACACATAAATACATATGAATTTATATCCCATTTCTCTGGTCTGTATACTTTCACACTACTTCCTATCATATCACTTTGTGGAATCATTAGGCTTCTAAATTCAGAGATAGGAGTTATAAATGTGCACAAAAGGAGAGGATGGCAAATCCATTTTTAAAAATTTTGATGTTTTAATAGAATAAACCAGGCTAGCTTTACCAAAAATTCCTAATAGGTCTTTTATCCTTAGCTGATGACCTATAAACCAGTGTGCTTATTATAAATATAAACCACAAGGTGGGCATGCTTTGGGTTTAGGACAAACAATATTTTAGTACCCTCAGGAAAAAAAAAAGTATCACTATAAGTAAATTCCTACTATATACATTATTTTTTCTCTCTCAGACTAAAATAAGCCAAAGGTCTGAGTATAAAAAGAACATCAAGTTTTTATTTCATCCAAATAGAAATAGGAGATTTAAGAGTGGTAGCCGTCTGCCTGCAGGGTATTTATAATCCCAGAATAAAAACGCCATTTTCAGAATCAAATTCCTATGAGAGAAGCAGCAAAACCCAATAAACTTAATGCATTACTCACTTTAATTGAAAACTATGCATTTACCTGTACTAGGAAGATTGTATCAGTCATTATGCATGGTATGTCATATTAAACAGCAAAATTTTAAAACATATATTAAAAAAATTAGTATTCATTCACTCAAAATTCTCTACCCTATACATTTTATATTCACTCCAAGCTTAGGTCATTTAAAAACAAAACTAGGAAATCACTTGGATAACCACATAAGATTTTCTTCAAAGCCTCTTCATGTAGTTGTTTTTGTTTTTTTTTTAAATCATATGATAACTGATTGAATCCAGAAGGAACTACAGAAAAAAAATCTGATTTTAATAGTTTTAACCTCTTATTTTAAGTCTCTGCTGTCTGAGACTATCCCCAATTGCCTTCATGCCATATCCATAAAGAACTAAATATAGGTTTGAGGGCAAACCTTAATGTGTATATAAATCATCTGGGATCTTGTTAAATGTAGTGTGATTCTGTAGGTCTGAGGTGGGCCTCAAGATCCCGCATTTATAATAAGCTCCCAGGGGATGCCCACCCTATTGGTCCACAGACCACACTACACCTTGAGTGCAAGGCTGTAATATGTTCTCACCTGGACTTCTCCCAAAAAAGAGTTATATGTTCATGATTCATTCAATAAGTATTGCTTGAGTGCCAACCAGATGTCAGACAACTGCCCTCATCCTACACAGGCTGTTCAGGGAAGGTCCTACAGAAAAAGTGACAGTGAAGCACAGGCCTGAAGGTCTGGGGAGGAGATAAGCCAGGCAAAATGGTGGGAAGAGTATCCCAGCAAAGTGCGAAAGTTCTCAAGAGCAAGCCCAGCCTGCCCAAGGAACAGGAAGAAGGCTCTTAATACACAGTCCTCATTTGGCTTCCAATTTAGCATAGGCACCTCGTATTCCTCTTAACCTCTTTCATCATTGGCTAGTTCTCTCTTCTGCTCTCATATGTCAGAGTATCTCAAGGCTGAGAGTTTGATTTTCTCTATGGACATGCACAGCCCTGAAGAGCTAAGCCAGTCTCAGGGATTTAAATACCCAGTTCAGGTGTCTCTGAACTCCAGATTCACCTCTATCTGCCTACTCCATAGCGCCACTGCAGACACCCTACACGTCACATAGTCCTCACCCCCTCCAAACCAGCTCCTCTACGGTCTTCTCCATCTTAGTAGATGGCAACTCCATCTATATAGGAAATTACCTTTTTTTGTTTTGTTTTGTTTTGTTTTGTTTTGTAGATCAAAAAAGTTGTCTTCATATAGTTCAACCTAGTTGCACATTCAAAAACTGTGGCCATCTTTGACTCCTTTTTTTTTTCCCTTCACACCTTCATTCTAATCCATCAAGAAGTACTGGCTCCCTCCTTAGAATATATCCAGAAGTACTGGCTCCCTCCTCAGAATATATCCAGAATTTAACCAATTTTCATCACCTTTATTATTACCATCTGATCTACGCCATCATCATTTCTCACTTGGATTACTGAAAAATCTCCGGACTCTTCTACTGGTTTTTGTTTGTGCCCTCTTGTACTCTTACAGTCTATTTTCAATACATCAATAGAATGACCCTGTAAAATATGTCACATCATGTCACTACTCTACAAAATAAATAAAAGACCCTCTAATGGCTCCCTATTTCTCTCTGAGGAAAAAAAAAAAGTACTTACAATGGCTGACAAGTCCACCCATCATACTTGTTAAAAATGCAGTCTTGGGCCCCACCCCAGACCTAATGAGTGAGACTCTTTAGGTGGAGACCAGAAAACTATGTTTTAACAAGCTAACCACGTAGACTCCTACGCACATCAAAGTTTGAAGACCCCTGCCCTCTTTGCCTACTTCCCTCTCCACCCTGGGATCATGACCTGTCTGGACTTATCTCCCACAACCATCCTAAGAGCTTATTCAAAATCCCACAACCATGCCTTGCCAGTGCTCCTGATCCCAGTACCCTGTTCTACCCTGTACAGTACACAGCCTAGCACATAGTAGGTGCTCAACAAGTATCTGGTCAATCAGTGAATGAATGGAGCTGCTGTGCCTGAAGCACATGGAGGTAGGGGAGAAGAGAAGCTAAGCACAAGGAATCAAACCATGTAGGGTACTGTAGGGGTTGAGGCTAGGATTCTGAGAGCCTCCAGAAATGTCCTGAGGAAATGGAGAAGTGACAAATGTGCCCTCTTCCTGGCTAATTCAGAAGGCTCTGGAGAAACTAAGTCTCCAGGCTAGGCAGTAATTCATAGACTGCCTCCCTACTCTGAGAGATAAAGCTTCCTTTTCTCTTCAGGGTCTTCCCAAAGGCTGCCAATTATTATCACTCTCATCTATAAGGCTTGGATCCTGAGGGGCTAGGACATATGGCCAGGAGCCTGGAGATTTGCCTTGATGTCTAAGCAATGTCACACAGTAAGTGACAGTTAAAGTGAAGGTCTCCAAGCAGGTGGCCCATGGGCACAGTCTACAGGTATGGCTTGCCATTATATTCTATTTAATTAAAAATTGGAAATTTTTATACCAAATTTTGGATTTCTGGCTTCTTTGGATAAATTAAAAGATCTAGCAACACTGAAGCTATTCTAGTGGGCCAGCAAAGAAGAGAGTTCAATGGTGGTTTTCCTCTTTAGATGGGCCATTTGCTCTTCATTTTGCCAGCATTCCACCACTCCTTGTACCCACAGTGCCAGTAGCCTGCTCCACTCACTAATCTCCCTAACTCCTGAAGGCATCTGAACTGCAAACCTTCCCTTATCCTTTAAATACTCCCCATTCCCAGAGTAGTTCCAAATCTCACAGAATAGGTAGCATATATATGTTTACAAAGCCACATTAATAAACAATCTTATGCGATGGAGAGAATATAAAATAAATTCATATAGCCTTAATACATAAAATAAACTGATGTAAACTTTTTAAAGGCACATGCATGTCCAGCTAGTAATTAAACAATCAACAATTTTCTAAGGAAATCAAAAGATAAAAGAAAAGGTTTAAGTTACAAGGATGTCCATCAGAGCATCAACCATAAAAGGAATGGTCAAATTATTACCCTAAAGCCCACTGCCTGGTTTTATAAGCAGTTTACAGGGATGCTGCAATGTCCAGTTGTTTGCATATAGTCTGTGACTGCTTTCAAGTTATAACAGTGGTAGAGCAGAGTTGACCAATAGACCTTATGTCCCCCAAAGCCGAAATACTTACTCTGTGGCCCTTTACAGAAAGTTTGCCAACCTTAAATCTCTAACAACAACAACAAAATGGAAACAAAAATCTAATAACAGGCAATGGGTTAAACTAATTACAAGATAGGTGTGTAAGTTCAGAGTTCCCCTGAGCTTGGCCTGTTGACCATAGGGCCAGATACTCCTCTGTCCTGTGCACAGGACAGCAGCATCCTTGGTCTCTACCCAATAAGAAGCCTCCCCTGAAACAGCCATTGTGACAACCAAAAATGCCTGCAGACATTCCAAACATCCTTTGGGGAGCAAAACTGCCCCCAGTCGAGAACTACTGCATGTAGATAGATACAATGCAGTCATTAAAATCCATATTTCACAAAATGATTTAATTGGGGGAACATTCCGAATGTACATAGGAATGCAAAGCAACTTAGAAACACTACATACGCTGTGATCCTAAACTGGCTTAAAACTGTTATTTTTACATCAGCAGAGATGAAAAAAGACTGATTATCAATCACAATGCCTCTTCTGGGATAAGAAAATTATAGGGGTTTGTTACCTTACTGGGGTTTCCCCTCCCAATTTTCTATAATCTACATGGCACTAATTTTATAATTTAAAAAAATCTACAGGGATCCCTGGGTGGTGCAGCGGTTTGGCGCCTGCCTTTGGCCCAGGGCGTGATCCTGGAGACCCAGGATCGAGTCCCACATCGGGCTCCTGGTGCATGGAGCCTGCTTCTCCCTCTGCCTGTGTCTCTGCCTCTCTCTCTCTCTCTCTCTGTGACTATCATAAATAAATAAAAAATTTAAAAAAAAATAAATAAATAAAAATAAAAAAAATAAAAAAATCTACAAATTCAACAAAAACTAAATCCTGTGGACCCAGGCAAACAAAAATATATTCAGGCCGAACCCCTCTACTGAAAATTTTGCAAACAACACCTAAACCCATGAAGCTGTTATATAATGATGAAATCTGCCTCATTTCAATTTTCCCTTTAAATACTTGATCAGATTAAGAGGACCCTGCTTTTCATGAAATTTTTAGTCCAACATTCAGGCCCCAACAGTTTGAGGTTGTATATTTGACATATTTTTATGGTTTTGTAAAGGGCTGTGATTACGTGGTCCAGTGGTACCCTAATAATAACCCATTGTAAGGGCCGTCCACTTCTCCCCCTCCTAATGGGAGCTGCGAACGCAGCGTTCCACGTGCTGTAACTTTTCCATCTGCCCCAGTTTAGCACTGCCTCAGAACTGCAGACGCCTTTTTGTCTTAGTATCTCCCCCCCAAAATGCCCCCATTGTTTGCAGTTTATCGGGTATTAGAGATCATTATGGCACAGGCAGCAAAACTCCTTTTCATGAGTGCCGGCACTCTTAAGAAACTGGCAGTGGTCAAGTTTGTCGGAGATGAAAACATTGCCCTGGGCTTAAGCAAAAGGTCAGTCAGAAACGAGAGCTGAAGGCTGCCGGTTTGAAGGTCAAGTCCACATGGGCTGAAAACTGGCAAAAAAGCAGCCGCCTCCTAATAACAGACTTCAGGGTCCGTATCACAAGACTGAGGGGTCTCTTGGTTTTTAAGGAACTGCATTGTCTTGGGTAATTCCAAAGACTCGTTGCCTAGATTATGTGATGAGGAAAACCCGGTTTGGAATGGACCACTGCACGGGAGCACTTCTGGAGCGTGCTGGGTGCTATGCTGAGCCCTTCACAGGCAGGCTGTAACTACCCCCTTTACCTCCTTTGGTGTTCTCGCAACCAGCATGCACACAGGCACTCACTGAGCATATGGAGAACAACCACCACAGCTAGACTCCTAGGACCACAGAAAACCTGTGTAAGTCCGGGAAGCAGAGACAAATACAATGGAAACAAATCAACAAAGAAACAATTCCATACAATGACTCAGTGCATTGCAAACAACAAAACAAAGTTATTAGGAGAGAAGGCTGCTCTGTGGTGGTGACATTCCAGCTGAAGCCTGAATGACGGGAAGAAGCCACATACGTGGTGAAGCCAAGGAGCTGAAATATCCCGGGTAGGAAGCAGCCTAGTGGATGGGAGAAACAAGGGTGTCAGCAATGAGAATCTGGTGGTGCTGGAGCGATCACCAGGTCAGCGTGTGAACAGAGAGAGCCAGTCAGAGTCACCTGTTTAGGGGCTTCAGAGGCTTTGTAAGGAATTGGATTTTTCTTCTCTGTTACTTAGAAGAAACCTTTCTTTGGAAGGTTTTAAGCAGAGAAGTGACATGACCTGATGAACATCTGTAAGACCATCCCTCTGGGGCTGATGTGGATGGGAAGTAAGAACGGACACACAAGGAACAACTCTGAGACTCCTGTAGCCATATATAGGAAGAAATGAAAATGCCTTAGACTCAAATATTAAGAAACAGTTGGATATGAAAAATATGTTTCTGGACCTTGTACCTGGCTTCTTCTGGGCTTACATCCAATTTAAGAATAGCACATACAAGGAACTAACAACAACAAAGATGATCGTCACAATGCTCTGAAATGTCTCACACCACCATTGAGAAGTTACAATAAATGATGCATACAGTTGTAAAATATCCCATTTAGATTTGTTTGGGGCTCATGAGCTAAGCAATGGCCAGCTGTCAGAGTGCAGCGGAGAGAACCGATCCACCCTTGTTGATACCTGCTTGGAATTTTTATACACTTGAACTTGAATCCTAGCCAAACTGCTTAAATGCTTTTAGTCTCAGTTTTCTATTTGCAAAAATGGGATCACGGATACCTACCTGGTAGTTGCTAAGCTTGATTGGTGCATGAGAAGTGCTTAGCATGAAATAAATGCTTAATAAACAAATACTGTTCTCTATTATTGTTAGTCCTGGATTTTTCACTTTCCCATTCCAGTAGACCAGCGTTAGGTCACTTAGCTCATCCATCTCCAAAAAGAAAAAAAAGAAAAGAAAGGAAAAAGAAAAAGGAAAAGAAAAAAAAAAGAAAATAGAAAAAAGGAAAAAGAAAAAAGAAAGAAAAAAGAAAAAGAAAAAGAAAAAAAAGGGAAAAAAAAAGAAAAAGAAAAAAAGAGTGCCCTCTCCACTTTGAAGCAGTGGAGAGGGCAGAAGGGAATGGAGGCCGTATTCAGCCTCTTCCAGGCATCTTTTTAAGTCCTTCTCTTTAGATGACTCAAATATCACAGATGGATACTAAGGGCGAAAGTGGATACACAACAATCTTAGTGCATGGGACACGTGCTGGCTGGAGTATCTTATAAAAGGCTTTTGTGAAATTATTTCTCTCTTCTAACTTTCTGAATCGGCTAGCTCGGTCACTGGTTCTTAAACTGGGCTTCAGAGAATCTGGGAACTCCTGAAAATTGCATGCAAACTGTTGAGGTTCATTTTTCCTAAGAAGAGATCTAACACAAGACAATACTTGAAGATGAAATTCTGTCTAGGATTTGCAAGGGGGAGAGAGGTATATACATGAAACAAGATGAACCCTGAGTTGTTATTGCTGAAGCTGGCTGATGAGGACATGAGGGGTTCAGTATATTATTCTCACTGTTTTTATAGGAGTTTGGAACAACCTATACACATTCACGCACAGCATACATATTTATGTGTTAGATGTTTTCCTCTGTACTCATTTTTTATCTTCTCTTCCTATAAAAAGGCGAGTCTTACGGTAACATATTTACTGAGCAAGCACTTGGTTAATCCATCAATGTATCATAAGTATAAATGTCTGTTTTTCTTGCTCTTCCGGACTTAAGCCTGAACTTGCTTCTCTAAGAGCTGATTTTTATGTTCTATGAGTTGATCGTGGATTCAATATGGTCCATGCCATTCCTCTGTGGTGGTGTCAGCCTGAGCAACTCTCAAAGAAATATTTTGTTTACAGAGTAATTTGGATCTGTCCATGAAGTGTTCTCACTGATCAAAGCAGGAATGTGTATTTTAGCCACAAATAAAATATTTATTTGTGCACAGGGTACAAAACCAAAATCATATTGACCTTTTCAGATCAAAATCAGGACTACCTCTTTCAAGCAAAATGGACAATGATCTGTATTTATGTTAGATAAAAAAATACAAGCAACTGAAGCTTAAGTTTATAAAGATATTTAGGAATTGTTTTATTCATTAAAAAACATTTGCTAAAAGTGATTTATCATACTTTACAAAGCACATTCTCAGATGGACTTTAAATATGCTAGATAGATAGATAGATAGATAGATAGACAGACAGACAGAAATTTATAAAAGTGGGATGCACTTATTACAAAACCAAAAAATGGGATAGTCCTGTTTGGACTTCTGTGTGTAACAAAAACAATGAATAAAGGAGTGAAGATGAAAAGAACAAAATACTTCTTTTGGGAAGAAAGGTGGGAATTTTGAAAGATATAAGAAAACAAGAGTATACTGGGCCTTCTCACAATGAGGATAAAGAATTAAAAAGTGACACTGAAGTAATGATTACCACTTATTATATGCCACGTAATTTTTCTAAAGGTTTTCAATGGATGTGCTCATTTCATCTTCACTCCAACCTTATGAGGTAGAAGCTATCATTATTCCCATTTTAGGAAAGAGAAAATTGAGGCTTTTTTCCTAGCCACTAGAGTAAACAGTGCCATCTTACGACTTATCTGTAGAATTCATATTTCAATGTAACATTTCTGGTTTTGATACCATACAGACAGCCTACTTCTTTTGTGTACTTGCTTTCATGCTTTATAAATAAGTCCCTCTTTATTTTTTTAAAATATTGTATTTATTTATTCACAAGAAACATAGAAGGAGAGGCAGAGACATAGGCAGAGGGAGAAGCAGGCTTCCTGCAGGGAGCCCGGTGTGGAACTCGATCCCAGGACCCCGGGATCATGTCCTGAGCCATCTGAGCATCTCTCAACCACTGAGCCACACAGGTGTCCTTAAGCTTCTCTTTAATATTCCATCATCACCTGGGTGGACACAAGGCATTTAAACCAAAGTTCTACTCAGTTCTTAAGTGAACAGATGCAGGCACTCAGGCCAGCAGTGGGTCAAAGAAGACAGGACTTCACAACAGAGAAAGTTAAAGAGAACATTTGTTATGGGCAAACTGCCTCAGGACTCTGAGTAATTTAAGAGTTGATGCTTTTTCTTTTCTTTTCTTTTCTTTTTTTTTGGGGGGGGGGTGGTTGGAGGGATAGGCAGACAAACAGAATCTTCCAGACTCAATAGGAATTTTGTTAACCAAAAGCATCTAAGTATCATGGGGTTTTTAAAGGAAAGATTAAACTATTGTATGATATAGTAATTCTTTTATGAGAAAGAAAATAGGCCACTGTATTATAGAAATGCCAGTTGCCATATACCTAATTATAAACCATTATCAAAATAGGGAAGAAGAAAATGTGCAGATCACCCTTTTGTAAAAAAGACCCACTGCACTATACAGTTTGGATAAAAACAAAAAGAGATGGTTTAATGAGTCCCCAAAAGTCTATATATTATGTGCAGTAGATAGAAAGAGCCCTCAATATGAAAGGAAATCCCTCATTCCTGTCCTCAAGAAGCTTATAGCTGTAGGGTTAAGGTGAGGGTGGGAGGAAAGGGATTTCCTACCCTTTGAAACAGCAGTTCTCAACCAGATTTTGCTCTGCAAGGAATATTTTTGGTTGTCACGCCTGGGGGTACTGGGGATGGGGGGGGCACTGTTGACACCCATTGGGTAGGGAGTGGGGATGACACTGTGTATGGTATGGTACACAGCACAGCTCCTCACAGGAGAGAATTACCTGACTCCAGCTTCGACAGTGAGAACCCACAACTAGTAGATGTGGTGTCAACTCCGGGCACCAACTTTCTCAGGGATAGTTTCAGAAAAAGCCAAGGAAACCAGTCAAGGCACAGGAAGGGCGCAGATACCCCAAGAGCTACTGATGTGCTTCCTCCTCATTTCTGAGCTCCACAGTTAGATAAGAGTCACTTCACATCCTGTCTTGACATGCAAAGGACAATTTTTTAGTCAACTGTAAGGAGGAGGAAATGCCATCACAGTAAATAGCTTAATTCAAAATGCTTCATATCAATTGGATAGTAACGTGGGAAGGAAGAGTTATGCTGGAAAACAGAGAACGATATCAATTCAACACAATAATAAACTGTGCCCTAAAACCATGCAGAATGAAGGCGTATGACTCCAATTATCCAAAAGCCCACTGGGAACTTGCTCTGGTGTTCCTGAACATGACCTATGAGTGTACTGTCACTATCACAGAGTGTCACAAGTAAAATACCAAGTAAAGGAACACGCCAGTTTGTGCAGACAAAGCCATTCACTAGTGCTTACTTTTACAGTGCTTCACATAAATCCTCCTTCCCATCCCAAACTGTCAAGCACAAAACAACCACAGTTCCTTATCTATTCATTTCTGCATCTTGAAGGAGGAATTATCTTTTCCTTTTTTTCTAATTTCTTTGGGAGGTGATGGGGGTTTTAGTATTTTTAGGACACAATGTTACATTAATTTCAGGTGTACAACATAGTGATTGTACAAGTCTAAGAGTTATGTTACACTCACCCCAAGTGTAATAGCTACCATCTGTCACCATACAGTGCTATGACAATATCATTGACTATATTTCCTATGTGGAGCCTCTGTGACTTACTCTTTCCATTACCTGAAGCCTATATTCCTCTCTCTCTTTTACCCATTTTGCTCATTCCCCTACTCCTTTCCCTCTGGCAACTACCACTTAGTTCCCTACTTATAGATCTGATTTCCTTCTGGTTGTTTATTCATCTGTTTTGCTTCTTAGATTCTACATATAAGTGGAATCATATAATATTTGTCTTTCTCTCTCTGACTTATTTCACTTGGCATAATATCATCTAGGTCCATCTGTGTTATCACAAATAGCAAGATCTCCATCCGTTTTTGTGGCTGCATAATATTCCATTATATATCTTTTCTTCAATATATTTTCAGAACTTTCAAAAGTCATTAATTAATCATTTTGCATCTGACACACAGACTTTATTTTCTAACTTCTTTTAAAAGTATAAATGACGTATAGCAATCCAGATAACTGTTGAAGATGAAAAATGGAGAGAAAGAGTCACACTGGGCAATTCTTCCCACTTTCATGTATATTAGAAGTTTTTCATGGTAGTTATATAAAAAAAGGAAAAAACTATAAATAGTTCTTAGACATTCTTAGACACATGCACCCATACACACACAAAAGTGGCCTCGTATGTTCACATAAAATTATTTAATCCTGATGACTTCAATGGCAAACTCTTCATCATCTTAAAGATTCTAGCTCTAGCTTTATTTTGCTCTCTGCCTCCCTATCATGTACATTAAAAAAAATACATCTACACATGCTCAGAAAGGAAAAACAAACAAAAACTCCTTAAAGTTGTAGAGGGAGCACTAATTAAACACTATTCTTCCCACAAAGTTTCTGTCTCAAATGATGTCGGTAACAGACAAAATCACCCGAGGATCTTAAATGGACTCTTTTAGCAAAATGACAAAAGGATTCAACTGCCAAACTGAAGCTTCTTTGTATTATGTGTTTTTTTATCTAATTAGCACTCTAGGAAATGCACTGCAGTGACCAAACGTGAGCATTCTCTTCTCTTCTCTTCTGTTGGCCTTAAATTATGGAATGAGGCAGTTACACCTTTCATATAAAATAGTACATGTAGTTGAAAATAATGTAAAAAATGAAGATGAGCAAAGGAAAGAAAAACAATATGTCACAAGTAATCCCATACTGAGAGATCAATCCTGAAAGCATGATGGCATTTATCTTTCTATAAGTCAACGTAGAATTGTAATGTGGTCACCAGGCAATGTTAGTAGGACTAGAGCAAAAGTTATAGTGTTCAAAAACAGCAAGGCTCCATCCTTCCTAAAAGGAGATTTATACAGATCTCTAAAACAGAAAACATGCTTACTAACCTACTCAACTAGATCCTGTAAGATTACACTCAAATCAATCTCTGAAAGTACAGTTCAAATTAGGATTATTAAATTACATTTTACTACTCCTGACTCTTTAACTACATGTTGTAGCATCCCCGTCTTAGCGAATACTCGGATCTATAATAAGCCCTTTGCTAGGTAGCAAGGAAGTAGAAATGGAGTCGTCAATGTGAGGAATACAAGGAGTGTGCTGTAAGGAGAGACTTAATGATGAAAAATCCTGTGCTTTGGGGTGCCTGGGTGGCTCAGTGGTTGAGCATCTGCCTTTGGCTCAGGTCGTGATCCCAGGGTCCTGGATCTCTTTTCCCTCTGCCTATGTCTCTTCCTCTCTCATGAATAAATATATAAAATCTTAAGAAAAACCCTGTGCTTTCTCCCAACCCTTCCATTTTGCTATGCTAATGTCTTTTCCACATCATTCATAAGGGTAACCACCCTCACCTAAGACAGGATTACAATCTAGATTGGATTCAAGGGCAAATGATGACATACATACATACATACATACATACATACATACATACATAAATAAATAAATAAATACAGAAACTGTAAGTCAAATATCTCCATATTTTAAAGGCAAGAGGGTGAGCAATACCTAAGAATTTTCCAGACCTGAGTTCTCAAAATATATACCCTAACCTAAGTGCTAATAACTTAAATATGCACAACTGAGATTCTTTGGGTCATTACTCCCAAAAATAATCCACTGTGGTTTTTTGAAAGCATCTACACACATACATTTCCATATTATACAACCACTTCCTTGACGGAAGCCTGTTGATAGCAGAATAGACTTCCTTCTTGTTCTTGCATTCTAGTATTTAGCACATATCTAACACACATGAGACATGTAATAAACATATTCCAAACATATTCCAAAGTCGTGATAAGAGAAATTCACAGGACAGAGCAAGTCTTCTAAAGATTCAAAATGGCAGACTGACAGATTTATCAAAGAGGCTGGCTAATAAACCATGGTATTATTCTATGAGAATACCATTTAATTTTAAAAGAATCCACTTGTAAATACTGTAATTGATTCAAAACATCACAAAGTAAAGACAGTATCATTCTAATGTTTGTGATCCTGATAAAAATGACGTTTTACTTGAAAAAACATTAAGAGAAAAGTGTTGATATTCAAGGCAGCCATAAGCTTATTATCATACAGATCAAATTATTTCATCTAGATACAGGGTATTTATTATTAGGTCATGTACTTGTATTCTTAATATCAGTTTTAAAAGCACTGCTACTTCGTAAATGTTTGCCTAACAAACATAGCTTGCATATGCCTGGCTGGCTCAGTCAGAAGAACATGCAATCTTGATCTCATGGTTGTGAGTTTGAGCCTCACATTGGGTGTAGAGATTACTAAAAAAAATAAACTCAAGGAAAATAAAATGTTTTAAAAGTTCAAATAGCCTCAATTTTAACTCACTCAATTGTGAACTATAAAATTTCACATCAAAAGGAGTCAGAAATGCAACTACATTTAAATCAATTACAGAAAGGTATAAACTAAATACATTAATTTTTCTTAATGGAGAATAGAGAGGTAATAAGATATATCTCTGAGTTCTTCCCTAACATACAGATGTCAGAGCTTCAGATATGAACATCTTCACTACCATTTTTCATAATAATAAAAGTATATTAGTAACCTCCAACATTAGAAGAAATGGCAGAGTAAGTACATTCATTTGAATTATTATGTAATTATTTTTTTAAGATTTTTTAATTTATTCATAAGAGACACAGAGAGAGAGAGGCAGACACACAAGCAGAGGGAGAAGCAGGCTCCATGCAGGGAGCCTGACATGGGACTCGATCCCGGGTCCCCAGGATCACGCCCTGAGCTGAAGGCATCGCTAAACCGCTGAACCACCCGGGCTGCCCTAATTATTATTTTTTTAAGGATTTTATTTATTTATTCATGAGAGACAGAGAGGCAGAGACACAGGCAAATGGAAAAGGAGGCTCCCCATAGGGAGCCCGATGCAGGACTTGATCCCAGAACCCGGGGATCACACCCTGACCCAAAGACAGATGCTCAACCACTGAGCCACCCAGGCATCCCAATTATTATGTAATTATTAATATTGACACATACGAAGAATATACAATGTAAATACATTTTATATGTAATATAAAAACACATGATATTGAAAAAAGATGCAGTAACATTATAAAAGCTATGATTACACTGGCATAAAAACTAATTGGAAGATTGGGAGAGATTTTTAAAATTGTATTTTTTTTGCTTCTATTTTTTAAGTTTGTTGTTTTTTAAAGATTTTATTTATTTATTCATGAGAGAGACAGAGAGAGAGGCAGAGACATAGGTACAGGGAGAAGCAGGCTCCCCTTAGGGAGCCTGATGTGGGACTTGATCCCTGAACTCCAGGATCACACCTGAGCTGAAAGCAGAGCTCAACTGCTGAGCCATCCAGGTGTCAATTCTAGTTAGTTAATATACAGGGTTATAGTAGTTTCAAGAAAATTTTATTTAATTTTATTTTATTTTAATTTTATTTAATTTTATTTTATTTTTAAAGATTTTATTTATTTATTCATGAGAGACACAGAGAGAGAGAGAGGCAGAGACATAGGCAAAGGGAGAAGCAGGCTCTATGCAGGGAGCCTGATGTGGGACTTGATCTCTGGACTCCAGGACCATGCCCTGGGCTGAAGGCGGGCACTAAACCGCTGAGCCATCCAGGGATCCCGAAAATTGTATTTTAAAAGAGCTTTGTGTCAGAATAGAATATGATGACATTTTCACCTTTTCTACTTTCCAAAGTTTGCAATATGATCATTATAATAACAATTTGCCAATTTTCTTTTTATTTGTCTGTAGAGCCTGCCCTCACTGAAGAAGTGGGAAAATGTAGGTATTTTTTCTGGCTTCCCCTGCAGTTCAAAGTGAACACATGACTTAGGATCCATCAATCAAATGTGCCTGTACTGGATCAGGGCACAAGAGAGAATGAGCTGGTAGAACCATGGATGGTCGTGTTGTAAGAAGACTCAGTTCCTCCTGCAACAGGAGCGATGGAGTGGACTCCGGTGGCTGCTCTCCAGACCACTTCTGTGATATGGTTTGAGGTTCTGCTCCTGGCCACACAGTCCCAAGCCTGATCCTCCTACCTACCTCTGCAGTTATCCCAATATTCTGTCTGTAAATTTCTTTTCTTTTAAAATTAACCAGACTTGCTCACTATTGCTAGCTATTAAAAACTCTGACACAAGGCTAAGATTTGATTACTTTTATAAATATGTATTTGTGTTATAAATATGTATTTATGATAAAATATCACATATTTAAATATATGTGAATATATGCATCTGTGTGTACAAATATATTTACATAAGTATAAGGAGGAATGATTATTCATTAATCTTTATGTATTAGGAACTTTTGACCCAAACAAAAACTGTATGGCATGATTCATTTTTATTATGTCTGATTATGACTATTTGTGTTTAAAGGAATACAAACACTAGTTTAGAAAAGAATCCTAACAAAATGGAAAAACTGCAAATGAATGGATTCTCTTAGATTTCTTCCCACTAGAAGCAACTGAATTAGCTGTTAACATTTGTCTCTGGGTTATATGTTACTGTTAAATGTTAATATGTGAAAGCAAGTAGTATCTCTGTTTAACTTTGGAGGAAAGGGTAATTGATCATGTTTAATGTCCATGGCTGTATCTATGTATTGTACAGTGACCCACAGGACCAAAGAGTGGTTTATTACATATAGAAGTACACCTATTTTATGGTGTTTACATTAGAACCTACCAAACTAGGATTTGGATTTTTTCCTATGCTTAATACATTACTCACAGAAGGTGTTCAATAAATATCTGTTCAAATACTGAATTGATGTGAACTCTCCTTAATTGCTCATTATTTTAGAAGTGGAAGTACCCTAGAAGTAGTCAACTTCAGGGTTCCTCTTCCCAGTCCCCTATTGAACAACGAGCCAACTATTACAATGCATTCCCATGCAGAGCAACCAGCCCCTAGCAATCACCCTTTTTCACACACTTACTCATCCAACCCTGCACAACAATAACAATAACTCTCAATGCTCCAGTGGGGCAGGTGTCACTACTGCTACCTCACAAGCGGACAAAGCATCCCTTCGAGGACGTAACAACATGCCCAAAGACAAATAGACAATGAATACATGATGGACTGTCAAGTTCATCTACTAGAGAGTGTTCACTGCATGGCCCAATCTAAATACCCTCTTCTAAAATCAAAATTATCCTTTAAAAAGCAAAATTGTTCAATTCTAGTATCAATAATTAATGAATATGAATTGTGTGTTGGTCTGTCTGTCCAATAAAGGGGCAGGATAAGAGGGCAACCACAACAGAAACAAATGAAGAGGCCATGAAAACAGCTTCTCCCAAGAATAAGCATTTTATTAATTCACATTTCAAAAAGAGAGAATTCCCTTTCTCATTTAAAGTGCCATAACCCACAGTGTCACAGTTAATAAAAAGTGCAATATCAAACCTATACTGCATTCATGAAAGCCAGTTACAACTTTATATTGTCTTGAATATGGAAAGGTTGAATAGGCACCACCACCACCAAAACAATTCAAAGGCCTTCATTTTATCATGCTATTAACACATTTGTTAGAATGATATAAAATCACTGGCTTAGTTTACACGCTGATGACACTCGTGGAACTGCCCAGCTCTACCTTCCTGTCCAATGAACTGTGCCATTATTTATATCTAAAAAGAATCGACTGTATTATCATAAATGAGATGCAGTCCATCACCGCGCATGATGATCAAGTATCTCAAGGGCTGAATTCTGAGTCACCTTCATGCAAACTCAGCTATGCACTATTATTGTCATTGCTCCATTACCTCAGCTTTTTCTTTGGAACTGTAGATAAACCTTACATTACATATGCAGGGCAAATGAGAGCTCTCAAGGAAGGATTCATCTCCCAAAGAAAAATAATGGCATAGAACATGACATGCAACATATGACATGCTTCCTTCATGTACTTAGACAGAATGTCATCCAAACATTAGCAATATTGCTAGGTGTTAATTAAACACTGATAAAACAAGCTCATTAAAAAAAAAAATCTTAAAACAATAAAGACAAATATAAATCTAGAACAAAAGCCTGTCTCAGTTTCTTCTTATATCCACTCTCTGAAAGTAATCAATTTTAGAGTCTACATGCATTTTTTATATTTCTAGGCTAATTCAAATAGAATTGCATAAAATATAATCACATATATACAATATATGCATTTAAAACAAACACCTGGTTGTGTGATGCATGTTTTCCTAAAGTTTGCATTTTTAAAACAATAACATAGGGATGCCTGGATGGCTCAGTCAGTTAAGCAACTGCCTTTGACTCAGGTTATGATCCTAGAGTCCTAGGTTCAAGGCCCATACTGGGCTCCCTGCTCAGTGGGGAGGCTGCTTCTCCCTCTCCCTCTGCCAGTCACTCCCCCTGCTTGTTCCTTCTCTCTCTGTCAAATAAATAAATAAAATCTTTAAGAAAATACAACAATAACATAATACAGACAACTTTCCATGTCAACACACCTTGATCTTCCTCTTCTGTTTTAAAGCAGCTACCTTGTGTTCCATTCTAGATTTCTAGATTTAAGGACATTTAGGTGGCTCCCAATTTTCACCATTGTAAGTTAGGCAGAAAAAAAGTAAGTAATGCATAAGTATATATCACTGCATTCATGAATATTTTACACCATAATATAAGCTTTTCTCTTTAAGGTAGAAGACAGTTGGACAACGAGAATGCCTATTTTACACTTTAATGGATGCTTCTCAAATTCCCCGCAAAAAGGCTATTCCACTTATATTCCTTTTTCAAAAATTTTTTTTAATTTTTTTATTAATTTTTTATTCATGAGAGACAGAGAGAGAGAGAGAGAGACAGGCAGAGGGAGAAGCAGGCTTCATGCAGGGAGCCTGACATGGGACTCAATCCCAGGATCAGGCCCTGGGCTAAAGGCAGTGCTAAACCGCTGAGCCACCTGGGCTGCCCCTCCAATTATATTCCTAACAGAGGATCCAAGTGCCCAATTATTCACTCCTTCCCCAACAATGACTCCAAAAGGTTTGAGAAACTTTCTAACAATTTTTGTGAGCAGCTTAAAAAATGATATATTAGATAAAGTGGTAGTATCCAAAATCTATAAGGAACTTTTCAAACTCAACACCCAAAGACCATATAATCTAATCAAGAAATGGGCAGAAAACATGAACAGACATTTTTCCAAAGAAGACATACAAACGGCCAACACATGAAAAAATGCTCATCTTCACTTGGCATCAGGAAAATAAAAATCAAAACCACAATGAGAGATCACCTCACACCAGTCAGAATGGTTAAAATTAACAACTCAGGAAATAACAGATGTTGTTGGTGAGGATATGGAGAAAGGGGAACACTCTTACACTGTTGGTGGGAATGCATCTGCTGCAGCCACTCTGGAAACCTTTTTGATTCCTCAAAAAGTTGAAAATAGAGCTCCCCTACGACTGGGTATTTACCCCAAAGATACAAATGTAGTGACCCAAAGGGACACCTGCAGCCCAATGTTTATAACAGCAATGTCCACAACAGGCCACAATGGAAAGAGCCTAGATGTCCACTGACAGATGAATGGATAAAGAAGATGTGGTATGGTGTGTGTGTATACACACACACACACACACACACACACACAATGAAAATACTACTCAGCCATCAAAAACAGTATCTTGCCATTTGCAATGGTGTGGATGGAACTAGAGGATATGCTAAGTGAAATAAGTCAATCAGAGAAAGACAATTATCATATGATTTCACTCATACGTGGAATTTAAGAAGCAAAACAGAGGATCATAGAGGAAAAGAAGAAAAAATAAAACAGTGAAATCAGAGAGGGAGACAAACCATAAGAGACTCTTAATCATAGGAAACAAATGGAAGAGGGTCACTGGAGGGGAGACGGATGGGGAAATTGGGTAATGGGTGACAGACATTAAGGAAGGCACACGATGTAATGAGCACTGGGTGTTATAGAAGACTGATAAATCACTGACCTGTACCTCTGAAACCAATAAAACATTATGTGTTAATTAACTGGATTTAAGTAAAATTTTTAAAAATAAAAATATATATTAAAAAATCTAAACAATTTAAATTATTTTTAAATGTTTTTATTGAGATGTAATTGGCAAATAATATGTCAGTTTCAGGTACAGCATGATTCAATAAATGTATATATTGTGAAATGATCACAATAAGTCTAGATAACATCCATCACCACACAAAGTTACAATTCTTTTAATTTTTAAAATTTGTGCAGAATGATATAATAGCAATCTTCCCACCCCGGAAAGATAAAAAATTTAAAAAATTATTAAAAAATTGCCATTTGCTTTGGATTAAATATTAGAAATAACAATAAGTCCTTCTGGGGTTCCCCTGTGCAGTCCCATTCTCTTCTCTCTTCCCAGATGCAACTTACCCAGAATTTGTGTATCCATTCAGTCTATGTCTTTTGCATCTGCAACATAGCACCTAAAAAATTTGTTATTTTACGTGATCTTCTTTAAAGAATACATAAATGTTGACTGTATGTATGACTGAACCAACTTGCTTTTATCACTTAGGTATTACATTTCTGAGATCTATCCATGATGATATATACACATCTAATTTGCTTATTTTCTCCACTTTATAATGTTCTGTGTAATCCACTCCCTCATTGAGAGACATTTAGGCTAATTGAAATTTTTTACAATCACAAGAAATACTGAGTGAACAACCATGTGCATGTCTCCTTTATGGTTTCTTTAGAGGAATTGTTACAGAGTAGGTTCCATGCATTAAAAACTTCATTAAATGTTGCCAAATTTTCCCCATGGTATCTGTATAATCTGTGCCCCTGCTAGCCAACATATTAGGGCTATGATTTCTATTCTGTCCAAACATGGTATTTTCAGGCTTTCTAATTTTTGCCAACCTAATTGTATGTGAAATAGTATCTGGTTATTGCTCTAATTTGCATTTCTCAGATTATAAATAATGTTGAGCTTTTGTGAATTGTCTACATATATTCTTTTTCCTTCCCTCTACCCAATACTTTTCTTACTAATTTTTAGAAGTTCTTTATATATTCTAGGTACTAATCCTAAGCCTGTTATTTATGTTATCGACGTTGTTTTCCTCTTTATTGCTTGTCTTTTGACTGTGTTTCTATTTAACTGCATCTACCTTCCTTGAAAAAAGGATCAGGAATAAAAGCCTTAGAAAGAGATCATCCACTGTCATTTATTCCATTTGAATTGTGCTTTCATCAAACTTCCAAAGTAAAATTTAAAGAGTTTTAAAAAACAAAGAAAGCATATGATGTTTTTAAATTATTTCCCAGAAAGTATTTTTAATATTCTTATTAGGGAACTAATCCATAAATATTATAATAAAAAACATCAGTCTATAAAATCTGGCTTCTTAACATTGGAAAATTAGCTTTTTAAAAGATTTCATTTATTCATTTATATATTTGAGAGAGAGAGAGTATATGAGCAGAGGGAGGGCAGTGAGAATCTCAAGTCGACTCCGCACTGAGCACTGAGCCTGGAGCCCGATCCAGCCCTTGATCTCACCACCCTGAGATCACAACCTGAGCCGAAACCAAGACTTGGATGCTTAACTGACTGTACCACCCAAGCACCCCATCAGCTCTATTGAAATGAGAACTTCTGTATACAAAAAGATTCACTATTTAAACAAAGTCAGTATGATATTCAATCTTAATACAGAAGATTAAAACCTTATATGATAACTAGCAATCACCTCTGTGGCAACTAAATTTGCCTTTCAAGTGAGAAGTCACACAATCATAGCATCAATGTCCTAACTTTTATAATACCATCCCTTGAAAGTGTTGTTAAAAACACAATTTAGCAACTGGTAAAGGAGTCCCCTTATCCTATAACAATAAGCATCAAAGACATATTTTCTAGGGACTTATTTCATATTAAACATATTTTATAACATAAATAATCTCCAATTAAAAGCAGAACTGACACTACAAAGGAACTAACTCTGATACAATCATCAGAAATTGTGTTTGCTCAAGTACAAACACTCTCAGATTGTTCCTTATTCCTTTCTCCAAAAGAGAAAAATAAACTAAGTGGAGTTATCAGATAAAAGGATAACAAAACACTTGAGGCTTTTGAAGCATTTTGCCAAATTTTCACCACAAAAATTATACCAATTTACTTTATTACTGGCAGCATATGAATGCCCATTTCTCCACATCTTCATAAGAGACTGAATTGCAGTGTCATAAACCACAAATATACAGATAATAATGTGGTAAACAAAAAGTCTATTATTTTATTTTGATAGTATTTTTGTTATTTTACTGTAAATTTTTTAATTTGTTATGTTTGTTAAAGAACAACTATTTTTTTCATTGTCAATTAAAAAAAAATTCTACCACCCAGTAATTTTTTTAAAATGGGAAGGGAGAAAAAAAAAGAGAAATAAGAGTCAATTTAGAAACTCATGCCAAATAAAGGAGTGATATAAGATGTAAAAGAGTTTTGTTTTGTTTTTAAAATTCCAGAAGGCAAAGCAGAAAAATGGAAATCATTCTTCACCACTCAACTGCATTGGAGACAGGAACAAGACCTACCTATGCCCAAGGAGAGCAATGCTCCCTCTAAAATGTTTCCTTACTGTTTAAAATGCTACAAAGTTGAGTCATATCCCCATATTAACTGGGTGGCCTAACCAACTGCATTGAACATTTCTCCATTATCTTTTCATCTCATGTATCCCTCCTGGATGCTCTATGAAGACCAAAAGGCAGAAGGGTAAGACAAATGCAACAAGAACTTCTGCAAAAGAGTTCTAAAAGAAGAAAAAGGACCTGAATATTTTGGTTTATTTCCACCACTCTTGAAATAAAACCATTAAATGACACAGAGATCATTTCCTGTTTCCTTCTAAAAGTTGTTTTTAATATTTTTTTAAGCTTCTCCTGAGTCAACTCTGAGAAATTCTTTGAGTCCAGCAGAAATGTCTTCTCTTGTGTTCATACAGATACTATTTATTCTTAATAGTATTTACACTAGTTGGGAGAGTTTGCTCTCATACATTTAAAAGGCACACAGAGAGGTAAATGATCTTGGGGAAAACTCAATACTAGAAAGTACAGTCAATGATCTAAGCTAAAGTAAAGCAGATGGTGTACTAAACTAAAGGGAGCATTCAAAACTGCCTGGAACAAACAGCTTGCGTTTCCCACCTGAAATCAAAAGTAATTTCAACTCCAAGTTTTGTACCTGTATATGCCATGAGCTGAGGATCAGAGGAGAATATGACATCCAGCTCATAGACGAAGCCATCTGTATTATCTCAAAGTTGTCCATCATATATGTCCCTTGCCAACAGAATATAACCTTCATCAAATAAGGACCTTTGTGTTTGTTTTTTAATCTATTTGTTTGGCTGCTGTATACTCAGTATATATGTGCTTGGTATATACTCAGATTTGTGTTGAATTACTCAATGAATAAATCATCTATTTATTTATTCCAGCATTTGACCCACAAGGTCCCATCTCTAAATACCATGAGGCTTTTTCATTCAATGGTTCAAAAGAGAACATTTTGGACACAGAAAGTAAGAATTCCAGAGATCAATGGCCTATTTAAGTTGTATTTCAAGTTTTGAATCCCTTTCATTCTTTCAGTGCAAAGGGTATTACAGCACCGTGGTTAGGAACAAAGAGTATTTGGGGAAGCAAGGAAAGGATCAAATACAGGATCCATCAGTTCTAATTGTGTGGCCTCTGACAAGTTTCTTAACCTCTCTCCCAAGCCAAACAGGCATTGATAGCACTTACCTCACAGTGACAACTGAAGTATCCAGTATAACAATTTATGTGAAGTATTTATGTAGCACAGTGATCAGCATATATTACTTAGCCAATAAATAAAAGCTGCTACTTTTATTGTGTACGTGGTCAAAGATGTAGAAAAGGGAGTACGATGACGACTTCTATTATAAACCACACCCATCTATAGGTTAGCCAGTCTCCATCCTAGACTCTCTCCACTTGGGCATCCTTTAAAACAGGCAAACAAAACCTCAACCACAGTCCTCCTGGTTGGATTCTGCAATCCACTTCAGAATTTACCAGAGTTTGATCAGTCTTGTGACAAGCTCTCTGAAGTCACTTCTTAAATGTTAAGTAACTATATCGTTAAAGGTTTGTAAAATAAGGCTTAGAGAAAATTAAAGATTAAACAAATGGACTTGCACATAACTCATTCCTCAGGTATTTGGGAAAATTCTGAAATGTGTCAGAATGATAAAAAATAACAAATCATCTTAAGTGAAAGACAACTGATAGAATGCCAGATCATGGCACTTATTAACCAAAGTGATAGAGTTCCAGTTTTACTTTTCTAAAAGCTGACATTATGCACACAACTATTACTCATTAAATCCGCTTCAAAAGTAACAACAGAAGAACAGATTGAAGGGCAATTCAAGACTGACTTCAAGACTTACTACAAGACAGAGTTTGTATCAGTGTTAAGACAGATCAGTAGAAAAGAAAAAAGTGCAGAAATAGACCTCACATTTATGATCAACTCATTTTTGAAAAAAGAACAAAGAAATGCCATAGAGAAAAAAAGTCGTTTCTTTTTTTTTAAGATTTTATTTATTTATTCATGAGAGACATGGAGGGGGGGGTGTGGGCAGAGACACAGGCAGAGGGAGAAGCAGGCTCCATACAGGGAGCCCAATGTGGGACTCGATCCCAGGACCGGGATCCTGCCCTGAGCAGAAGGCAGACGCTCAACTGCTGAGCCCCCCCAGGCATCCCAAAAGTCTTTTCAACAAATGTTGAAACAATTGGACATCCATATGCAGAAAAAAAAACTTATTTCAACCCATATCTTACAACATATACAAAGACTATAACTCAAAATGAATCATAATATTTAAAACTGTAAAACTTCTAGAGGAAACACAGAAGAAAATTTCTATGACCTTAGATTAGGCAGAGTTCTTAGATATGACACCAAAAGCACAATTAATAAAAGAATGGATTAATAAATTGGTCTTTGCCAAATTAAAAACTTCTGTTCTTCAACAGATACTATTAAGAATGAAAAGATAAGGGATCCCTGGGTGGCGCAGCGGTTTGGCGCCTACCTTTGGCCCAGGGCGCGATCCTGGAGACCCAGGATCGAATCCCACGTCGGGCTTCTGGTGCATGGAGCCTGTTTCTCCCTCTGCCTGTGTCTCTGCCTCTCTCTCTCTCTCTCTCTCTCTCTCTGTGACTATCATAAATAAATAAAATTTCAAAAAAATAAAAAAAAATAAAAAAAAGAATGAAAAGATAAACTGAAACTGGGAGAAAACACTTGCAGAGCAGACATCTGATATAGGATGTCTTCATCCAGAACAAATAAAGAACATTCAAAACACAATCAAACAAAGAACCTAAATAAGAAATGAGCAAATGATTTGCACCAACATTTACCAAAAGAAGATATATAGATAGCAAAGAGACATATGGAAAGATGCTCTATGTCATCAGTCACTAAGGAGATGTATAATACTTTCTCATTGTGGTTTTTATTCACATCTATCAGTGTATACACCTCTCAGATAATTAAAAGGCATACAAAGTGTTGAAAAAGATATAAGGAAATGGAGCTCTCATACACTGCTGATAAGAATATAAAATGGTACAACCACTTTGGGGAAAAGTTTGGCAGCTTGTTAAAAAGTAAAATGTATGCCCACTATATGATTCAGCTGGTCCGCTCCCGAAGTATTGACTCAAGAAAAAAGAAAGAAGGCATTCATACAGAGAACTGTACACAAATGTTTAAAGCAGCTTTATTTACAATATTCCAAGACTGAAAACAACTCCAAATGTCAAAAGATAGGTAAATGTTTTAAGCTATCATTTATGTTTTGTCTCTTGTTCACCACCGCATCCCCAGTGTCTAGTGCTCTGCTTGGCACATAGTTTGTACTAAATCAGTATTTGTGAAATGAATAAAGATTCCAGAGAGGATGAAAGGAGACAGTAATTAATAAACAATTATGGGTAACACTGCTTTAAGCCAATGATGACAAGCTGTCTTGAGTTTTAATTCAAAATTTGTAGTAATAGGGTTATAATACTAGTCTTTAACAATTACTGAACATTTACATTTTTGCACAGAGACATTACTTTGTATCTCCAATAACCTTACATCATTATCCACAACAACCTTATAGTCATTATTATAGTGTGTTGTGTTACAACACAATCATCATTATTATTGCCTTTTTGCCAAGGAAAAATAGAGGCTCTCAGAGGTTAAGTAATCTGGCATCCAAGATCACACTCCTAGTATATAGGAGAGGCAAAATTAGAAACCAAGTGAACTGATTCCAGCACTTCTTGAACAGACTCTCCCAAAACATATCCCAAACGAAGGCTATGACTTAGAGTTAGAAGCTATGACTTCTAGAAGGGAGTTCAATTTCTTAAATCCAACTTCAGGGTTATTGGAAAGGACTGCTAAATCTCAGTCAGTGGCAACTCAACAACATCCTTCTGCTGACCACTGATTTAAAAAAATAAGAAAGAAGCCCCCAGCGATAAGGCTGGTGCTTGATGTAGTTAACCAAATGAGCTGACTTTAGAGATGACCCCAGCCACCCCATCACCCAAGAGTTGGTCAGGGTCAGAAACAGGTTTCAGGTCACAGAACAGAGCACAATCAATAGGCGAACAGACAAATCATGCCGATGACCTTGAACTCATTGATCCAGTGTTCTAAATCAGACTTTGCTTATCATCAGAAACCACTAGGGAGTTTTTTCTTATTTTTTTTTTTAAATAAAGATAGAAAGAATACTTACACATCCTAGGTCTGAGCCCAGCTATCTTTATTTTTAAAAGTTCTCTAGGTTATCCCAATGATTTGGTAGTTTGGAAATCACTGTTCTCAACCACACACTAGACCCACATCCTAGGGAAAGAACTGTTCTTATGATACACATCAAATCTTTATCTCTATGGTTTCATAATAATTGAAACTAAAACCCATAAAATGTGGTCAACTTAAAAGAGCAATCTAGTTCCTCAACTCTTTGAAGACTCAGAGATCATAGCTTGTGAACTCCACAAACAAAATGGGTAATGATGAAACATGTTAGAAAAAAATCATTATTTTATTATTTTCATTATTATATATTTTGATAAAACAAAACGAAAACAAAGTAACTAATATTAAAACTCAAAAACAAACTCATTTGGATTTTTTTCATCTTTAAAGTAAAAGTAAATATTAAAATGTTCCATCTAGAGGCAATTCTAATTAAATATCATGGACTGCCAAGAACCAAGTCAAAAAGCAAGCTCTCTAAAGACAAAGAATTGAATGTGTTACCAGCTCAGGGTTCCAGAGGTTATGAGTATAACTAAAGACTGCACAGCAATTAAAAGTAGTATTTTTGTCAGAAGATCAAACTAGCGTCATATATTAAAAAAAAAAAAAAAAAAAAAGGCCTCAGGCTGGTTTTCAAAGGGGTCTATTTTATACCAGAATAACCTATGAGCTATCTGTTTAACTCTTCATTTGCAGGAAAACATAAATCATCCATACAAGTCCACTGGACAGCTAGGTCACTCAAACATAAAAATCAAGGCATGAAATAAGCAAGTCATGAATTCAACTGTAATTCCACTCCATAAACACTTCCTTAGGCTGCAATATGTCTCAGTACTCTCTAGGTGCTGAGGCCCCAGCAATAAGCTAAGGAGAAAAGATCCATGTTATCATGAAGTTAAAACCAAGCTTTAAGTAGAAATATATTAAGTATGGGATGGTTAAAAATTTATGTAAGTGGAAAAAAATATGTAGCACAATAATCCATCACTGGAGAAGCAAAAGAAATAACTAAAGAAAGTAATAACCACACAATATGAATGTATTTCTTTGTAGTAGATCTTTTTTTTTTTAAAAGATTTTATTTATTTATTCATGAGAGACACAGAGAGAGAGGCAGAGACATAGGCAGAGGGAGAAGCAGGCTCCATGCTGGTAGCCTGTTGTAGCACTTGATCCCAGGTCTCCGGGGTCATGACCTGAGCCAAAGGCAGATGCTCAACCGCTGAGCCATCCGGGCATCCTCTTTGTAGTAGATCTTATGATTCCAATGTAACAGGTCTCAATTCCACTGATGGTCACCCCTCTTATCTTTATTTTCACCAAACATGAGAGACACAATCTAGAAGGAAGGTCCCCCTCTCTACTGTCAGTTGGAATGGGGCCACATCTCAATTTCTAATATAAAGCAAACTGAGCTACTCCCACCTTGCTCCCACCTTGCCAGACTGGGCCAGGGTTTCATCTGTCCCTACTATCCTTAAGTGGACATGGAATGGATGGCTCCCAGTTTGTGCCTGCAAGGCTGACACATTCTGGGATAAATGGGTCAATTAATTGCCTACACCAGGTGAGCAATTCATGACATAGTGATGGGAAGCTACGACACTCAGCATACAGCACATTTTGTAGGCGCAAAGTACTTCCAGATAGGTGGTGACATGTTAAAGGCCTAGATTCAGAATTTACTATGTTATTAATTAGTTTCTTCGTCTGGTTGCAATCTATGCTGATGTGTAGAGGTATTCACAGGATATGACTAGTTGTCTTATCTCAAAATGACCATGGGCCATAGGGAGAAAAACAATTAAGCAATCACTAATCTCTGCTGGCTCACAGGCTATTCATTCTAAGTATGCTCTGTCAAAGGTCATCTTAAAGAAATATGAACTATGGTGGATGAAAGAGAGATAGAGGATGAGAGGAAGAGTAATCAGTGGCATAATGGCCCAAACTTCAGTTTCCTAATTGAAAAGACTGTGCTCAGATCCATAAAATTTATCTAAAACTTGGCAAAATGACAACAGCAAAAACAGTTATTTAAGAAAAATAAGTTGGAGGAGGGCGGGGGGTGGGAGTGAATGGGTGACGGGCACTGGGTGTTATTCTGTATGTTAGTAAATTGAACACCAATAAAAAAAAAAATAATAAAAAAAATAAATAAATAAATAAAAGTCAAAGCATCTGATTAAAAAAATAGAATTATTCACGAAAAAAAAAAAAAAATAAGTTGGGGACACTGGGGTGGCTCAGTCAGTTAAGTGTCTGCTTTTGGCTCAGGTACTGATCTCAGGGTCCTGGGACTGAGTCCTGAGTCTTAGTAGTCTGGCTTCCTGCTCAGTGGTGACTCTGCTTCTCCCTCTAACTCTGCCCCTCCCCTAGTTCATGCTCTCTGTCACGCTCTCTTTTAAATGAATGAATGAATGAATGAATGAATGAATGAATGAAATCTTTAAGACGTTTTTCAAAAAAAATTTTTTTAATTTAAAAGAGCCATAAAACTTGCATTATTAATAATATACTGTTTATATTTAGAAAAATAGGCTCTAAATGAAGCAAAATACTACTAATTTTAACATAGAGGCAAAGACTCAATATATATCAAATTCTTAAATATTACATCAGTTCATAAGACTGTTAATTTAATTAAAACGCAATTCCTTTTATCTAGCTGGTCTGGGAGGATGCTGCTTGAAATTACAATCCAAACCAAGTCATACATAAATAAAAGTTACACTGTAGCAACTTTCATCCAAAGAGATCAATGTACTTCACAAGTAACTCATTCCATCTTTACAAGTTTTTTTTTCTTTTTTTAATTGAAACAACTTTTCTGGGGAGATATTAAAAGATGGGTGGCTTCCTGGTGTTTACTATTCTTTAAGCCCACTTTTCCTCTGTAAGTATTATTTTTCCAGGCCAATTCTTCTCATTTTAATAAATAACAAATTCAGGACTTTCACAAAGTATTATCTCTAAAATAGACATTGGACAGCCATTTTTTACTCTATCCATAGGTATTTCCCCTTAGTGAACACTCCCCCACATTCTTGGTTTGCCCTAATTATGCTACTTTCGTCCTTGAACAAATGATCTAGTCAAATACTCAAAACACAATTTCCTCTTAATATATTCACCTAAGCTGCTTCCTCTTTACTAAAGAAAAGGCTGGCTGCAGGATTCTATCTACCCTCTTTTATCAGCTTTTGTCAACTCCAGCTAGAAAAGAAGGTCACTGGTTTGCCAAGCATCAGCCAGTGTCACCTCCTGAGTCAATCAGGATGAGCATAAAGAACAAAGATGTGGGAGGTGTTTTAGTTAAAAGGCACCAGGAAGGATGAGAAGAAATTCAGGTAATTGTACCACGCATTTTTTTTTTTTTTTTTTTTGCAAAACTAATTAAGAAGACAGTGTTGGAAAAAGAGGGAGAGAGGGTTTAGAAACAGGAGAACATAGGAACGAACAAGACAGCAAGGTATCACAATTTTTTAATTCCGTGGAAAAAGATTATCAGCGATGCAAAAATAAACCAGCTGCAACAAGGCTGGCTGAGGGGAGCCTTGACTGGGAGCAGAGAAAAGGCCACCGACCCACCCACTGTGATCAGAAGTGTGGCCAAGGAAGCCCCCCTCACACTATCATTTCTCACTCCCCATCCAAGCCAGTGGTGATCAAGTTCTCTTAACATAACAAAGATTTCTCGGTGGACATCTTACAAACTCTTCTTCGTAATTTTCTTGATTCATCAAATCTAAGAACAGGATACAGAAGTAGGGAGGTGCATAAATGGCTTTATAAGAGAGACATCTTTGGAAATACTCGTCTGCTTTGCAGCCATGTCCCCAGACAGAAACTCACTGGAGGTAACTCAAGCCTAAAACCAGTGACACTCGAAATCATTCCTTTTAGAAGTCACCTGCACCTCTTTCCTTTTGCCTTAACATTGGCTGATCCAGAAATTCTGATCTCCTGATAAAACAGGGTATAGAGTCCACATTCTTTTCTTCAAGAGTATTTTCTTCAAGTGATTTCAGGAGAAATTTTCATGTTGTTTGCCATGCAGGCATAGGTTGGATATGAACTGATGCTTCCCTCAACAGCCTCAGAGCACCCATTCTCAGACAATGGAATGACTTTCCCCTGAAATGAGAATCCTTCTCAGTACTGTCTGCTCACACTGGTTCAGAAAGGTGTAACAGCTTCACATTCTCTCTACAAATAGTAAGCTATACTTCCTAAAATTTTAGTCTGGTTAAATCTGGTTAGCCTGATCAATCCCTTTCCATGGCTTCCCACTGCTCTTGGGATGAGAATCCTTAAGATCATCTACAAAGCCCCGGATGTTCTGGCCCTTGTCTACTTTTTACCCTTATGCTGTAACCATTCTTGCCTCGCTCTCTGCACACAACCATCCTGACTTCACTTCTTGGCATCCTGGAGCTGCCAAGCCCTCTGGCACCAAGGGCCTGGCCACAAGCTTTTTCTCTGCTCTGAAATATTCTCTCACCACAGGCTCCAGAGCTAACACCTATGCTTCCTTCAGCTCCACGATCACTTAGAGGATTCTTCCCTGCTCAAACTACTCCCTTTTCCTTTGCTTCATATTCTCACAGAACATTTTTTCTTTACTTCATAGCACTTACCTTAGTTCACTTCTGTGAGTGGGGCTGGGAAGATTATTTGATTATGTATCCACCTCCCACCCCCACTTACGATAAGCTCCAGAACAAAGGCCCTATCTGGTTTTGCTCAACATTGGGTCCCTAGTACACAGATGCTCAATAACTATTTGTTGAGTAAGTGAATGAATACATACTTGTTTCTATTTCCTCTCTGCTCATTCACTCAACAAGTTGACAGCTCCACCCTTTCCCCTCCACTGCCCCAAATCTAATCTTTCAAAGGTCCCACTGATCTCCCAATTGAATAATACAATGCACACTTTTCAATCCTCAATTTCTTGGACATATATGACATATCTACAATTGATCACCTCAAAACTTTTCTGCCATACCAGATTCTCCAGGTTTTGTTTGTTTCTCCATACTCTGTCCTTCCCTCTATTGGTGTATTCCAGAGTTCTTCTCAAAACCTACATCTTCTCTCACAACACTCTCTCTGGTAAACCCATACTCTGGATTAAAATACTTACTACTGAGTCTCAAACTTGTAGCTCAAGTTCAAACTTGGCTCAAGAAGCAGGTGGATTCCTAATCCTGATCACAAGAGCCCTGCCCATCTCTCCAGTCTCACCCCCAGCACGGCCAGCTTTCTCTTTGTTTTTGTCTGCTCTCATCTGCCACAGAGCCTCTGCACATGGATCTGCCTGAAATACTCTTCTCTCATCACTACACCAAATTAAAGTCTACTCACTCTTCAGACTGCAGGTCAGGGGTAACTAGGAAAGTCCTCTCTGACTTTTTACACTGAATCTTCCACCACTAGCTCCCATAACATTGTGTCCCTGTCTTTTCTGCTACCCCCCAACACTGCAACTGTGCATCCATTTCTGTGATAATGTGATGAACATTCATCTCTTCTATTAGTGGTGAACATCATGACGGCACATACAAATCCTCAAACCAAGAACAATGCCCTGTATGTTGGTGGCGCTCAACAAATACTAGTTTTATTTATTAACTCCTGCTCGATAGCTTTAGAAGAATGAGTACAGAATAAATGCAAAAGCACAGGCTGTGAATCAGGTAGATTTAACTTGGCTACTTTGCTCATTCATTCAATAATTCACATTCATTATTCATTAATCCAGTAAGAGTTTATTTATGAGGCCTTACTATATATTGGACATACTGTAAAATGCTCATGATCAGAGGTGAATAAAAGAGATATGATCCCAACTCTCAAAAGACTGGAAGCCCATGTGCACAGACCAGAGGTCAACAGACTTTCTTTTCTATAAAGATCCAGAAAGTAATTACTTTCAGTTTTGTGGGCCGTGAGTTCTCTGTTGCACTACTCACTTCACCATACTGTGAAAGCAGCCTAAGACCATATGAAAATGAAGGAGCATGGCTGTCTTCTAATAAAACTTTACAGAAATAGGCAGAAGGCAGAAGATGGCCAGGGACATTGTTTGCCAAGCCCTGATAGAGACCAATGTTCCCATCTCTATTATGTTTAGTTCTCCTCTATGTAAAATATATATAGTATCATGCTACCTTCCTTCTCCTTTATAACAAGGTTCCATTCACTTTACCTCTTTTGGTTGTTTTAACCACTGCTTTCTTCTTATGTCTTCTAAGACTTCTGGAGTCAATGCTTTCATAATTTACTCCCCAAATTATTTTGAGAGCATCCCCACCTCCCATCATATTCCTCTAAAACTGAATCCCCCACCTCCACCAGCTCCAAGTGGCATCTATCTGAACATCCCTCTTTTTTGCTAAAATGAAAATAAATGAAACAACTCACAGAAAGAAACGCAAACGCATTCCACCCACAGCTACCCAACACCGTTACAATGTCAGATCCACACTTGGCAGGGTCACATATAGGTGCTTCATTTCTTGGTCCCTGCTCACCTGTCCAGCTTCAACTCCCAACACTCTCTTGGTCCCATCTTCTACTATCTTGCATTTCACTGCGTCACACCAAGATCCAGAGTTCAGAAAGGTGTAACAGCTTCACATTCTCTCTACAAATAGTAAGCTATACTTCCTATATACTGTTGACTTGTCCCTTTCCTCATGCCATGCTCCCTGATCCCAGTCTTTGTTCTTTAAGGCTCCACTCAACATTAGCCACCTCACCTTCTTGTGCTGAACCGCAGTCCCTCTGTGGGCTCACAGTACTTCACCACCTGGCAGACCAACTGAAGCGTTCAATGTTAGAAGGCTTTACTAGTACTGGCTAATATTTATTGAGTTCTTTCGTACTTGTCCTTCAGAACTCCACTCAAAGGCAACCACCTCAGGAGCTGTGCTACATACCTTACATATATTAATTCATTAAACAACCACAACTCTGGAGTTGATTCAGGTGTTTCTGCTCTAACTCCATCTATACAGTCTAAAAAATATCACTTTCTGTAAAATCACACACTATAAATACAAGGGCATATAGGAAAAGAGGTTCGGGACAGACGTCTCCAAACCTCTGGACCTTTGTAACCAGAGCATGAATAACAACAATCAGTAAACCCTAATTCAACATGAGCTGGTTAAATTTCTACTGGCACTTTCAGCCAGCTTCACAGACAGTTTTAAACTCTAAGACTCCTGCTTCCTCCCCTCAAAAGGTAGAGCATGGATGGTAAGTCCATCTAACAGAGAGAATTCTTTAAAAATTACAACCTGATCCTGGATATAAACTTTTTTTGTGAGTGATTGAGTCACTGTAAAGAGAAATATCTTAGCAGCTGCTTCCTCTGCATACTCATCTTCTCCGGAGAGTGGAGTACAGTGAAAAAGGCAAGCAGTTCTTGCAGCTTGGATTCCTCTAAACCTCCAGGAGGGGCAGACGCTTTGTAGACATTCTGCCTATTTTAAAGTCTTCATCTATGGCTAAGGCTTTCTCTTTAAATATGTAAAACTTGTTCTTGACTGCTTCAAACATTTACATGCTGTGGAGAATGAATTCAAAGGAATTCCCTGTTACACTAGCACAAGTTCTTCATTTACCAGTAACACTAGAGGTACTCACATTAAAGAAACATACTACAACAGGATGGCAGGCGTGGGGGGGGGGGGGTGCTGCCACTGTGCCCATTTTACAGATAAGGAAACTAAGACTGAGACTACAGATTAGCTTACCTGACCAAGATTACTAACGACAGCTGAGATTCGAAGGCAAGATACATAATTCCAGATTTGTGCATTTAAGGAAGGAGGAATTGCAGTATCCCTGAATTCTTTTCCCAAAGAAAAGCCTTTGAGAGAAAACTTGCAAACACACACATACACACACTCTCTCTCTTCTCAAGAGAATTCAAATCAGTATTAATATATAAAACTAAAGTAAAACTAATAAATCTATAGAAGTGAATTGTATACACCTGTCCTCACATTTGCAGATCAATCACCAACAAACATCCTCAGCCTCCACTCATTTTCTGTTTAGTAAAGGGAAGAAAATAAAAGCTATAAAACATTCTGTGACTGCAAATTATGTCAGAAATGAGTTTTCATGTTATAGATTTAGTAAACCTAATGATTAAATATTTAAGATGGATTTTAAGCGGTTTGTGCAAATAAACTCATGGCAGCTCTGGGTGCATCCTGATCATCTAGTCCTAGCACATCTGAGCTGGGTCTCTGCTCACAAGGCCTCAGGAACATCTCAGAGACTCAGTAAGTGATAGCCAGTAGTGATACTGCTATTATTATAGGAAGTAAAGCACATATAGGCAAAATAAAAGAATATCTAAATAATAATGCAAGAGGTTTTCTAACGCACATCCTGCCACCCTCAAGGAGAAATTGGCCACTGTAACTACAGTGGACCTGTAAGCCTTATATACACTGAGGTTCTTTGTCATGGTAACTGTTCTGTGTAGCTCAGGCTTAAAAAAAAAAAAAAAAAAAAAACCTAATGTTTCTTTCAAGGGCTTTCAAAGTCCTTTGTTATCTTCATCTTACACGAATTAAATTCCAGTGATGTGTAGGTGGGCACTTCTCAAGGAAAAAGAAGCGACAGACAGCTCATTGAATGCCAGTGTTAGGGGGCAAGTCTGAGACCAGCTGGTCAGATGGGGAAACTGAGACCCAGGAAAGCAACTACCCCAAGGTCATACTACAGGTCGATGTTTGATTTCAGGGCTGTAGTTTTGATTATAAAGTAGCAAGTAGTAAGATCGGTTGAAGACAATGGCCTTTGGTCTTATCTCAAGATAATACATATCATAGAAATAAGATAAATGGTTTATTAGCAAAAAATAAAGGTCAGTGAGTAAGCTAGTGTTGAGTACAGAACACTCAAGGTGACACAGGTTCCTAAAAGGCAAAAAAATAAAGAGATAAGACTAAAATTTTATACATAAGAGATGGGGTTGGGACAGCAGGATCTTAGACAAGAAACAAAAGGATATATCATGTAAGGAAGAAGTCAAGTAACCCCATGGCAGGTGAGTCAAAATACCTGGTAACTAGAAAAAATAATTATGCAATTTGATTAACAATAAAAATTTCCTGAACAGAGATATAGATTTCCATCAGTTTACTGGCTCTACAAAGCAGGTATTGGAGCTCGTGGATGAGATGCTGTGATTAAATGTATTTTGAACATTACCTAACATTACCACTTACCTGAAATTAGTGATGCCTTCAAAAGTGAACTCATAAAATCATATATGGTCACTTATATCTTACCAGAGTTCCAGAACCAAAATTGCTGACTTCTCAGCTTGTAAGTAAAAGTTTAATCTCAGAATCAGGGAGCATTTTGATAGCCTAACATCTACTAAAATTTTTAAAATATACCACCAATTTATACCAGTTTCCTCAGAATTTTCTATAAGTAAAGATTTAATCCTTACTGTCAATCATCAAAACAATTTCTAAGTAATTTTAAGTATTGGATGTAAAGTAATTTCGGGGGGGGCGGCAGTTAAAAACTGTGCAAAGCATCCCACTCTTTCGCCCCTCCAAGAAAAATACCCTGTTAAGGGAACCTGTATCACCAGATGATTTTTAAGAATAAAAATTCCTTGCTGCTGAAATGTAACTGAATAGTTACCAGCTAAAAGAATCTTTATATATCCCATAGACCTCTGGAGAAATTAATTCCAGATCCTATGTAGAATCAATTTTCCTCACCTTTTGCCAAAGCATTAACCTTTTAATCATTTCTCAAGCACCCATTATGTGGCTGAGTCACTAAGGACTTGGTGTGTGTCCTTGGTTGAAACGCTGACAACAGTGATCAGCATTAATAAATACCGTGCCAGGTAGAGACCCAAGTGCTCTGCAAGCATCATGTCACTGGCTTCTCACAGTAACCCTATGAATGAGGATCTTCTATTATCCTTGTCATGCAGACAAGGGAACTATGGTTCAGAAAGGACTTGAACACTGCCAATCTAACTCCGGATCCCAGACCCTTTACCCATGACAAGAGGCAGAGCACATAATTAAACACCTTTGGGTAAGTGAATTTTTTAAAAATATTTTATTTATTTATTCATGAGAAACAGAGAGAGAGAGAGAGAGAGAGAGAGAGAGAGGCAGAGACAAAGGCAAAGGAAGAAGCAGGCTCTATGCAGGGAGCCCTACGCGGGACTCAATTCCAGTTCTCTAGGATCAGGCCCTGGGCTGAAGGCGGCACTAAACCGATGAGCCACCCAGGCTGCCCTGGGTAAGTGAATTTAAATTGAAAAATGGTAACTAGGGAGGCCTGGGTGGCTCAGTGGTTGAGCACCTGCCTTCAGCCCAGAGTGTGATCCTGGAGTCCCGGAGTCGAGTTCCATATCGGGTTCCCAGCAGAGAGCCGGCTTTTCCCCCGTCTCTGTCTCTGTCTCTGCCCCTCTCTGTCTCTGTGTCTCTCATGAATAAATAAATAAAATCTTTTTTTTTTAAAAAAAGAAAAAAGAAAAATGGTAACTCCACCAGAAAAGCAAAATTTCGGTGCAGAAATTTGCCAGGGGCATCTTAGGGTTATTTCCAATTTCCTCGTCTTAGTAGGAGGAAGATAAGAACATAATCTTTATCTTCTGATGGAAGAAAAGTACACTTGATGGCTCCTATGCGAGCTATGTCTCTTTGAAGGCTGGACTTAGGTCCACATGCTGGCTGTATAAGCAAAGGACTCCAGCAACAGAAAGAGTTGGTCTTTCCTGTAGAGCTTCCAAAAATGAACCTTTGTTTTATTCCAACCAGGGGCAAGTTGGCCACATGCACTGGATATACTGCCTTCAGGCAGAAAACTAATACTGGAAGAGAAAAAAGAAAGAAAAACACTTTCTGTTGATGTCAATGCACCAGTGTAAAAGGCAAAGCCAAGACTATGGTCACGTCAGTAAAGACCTTTGATGTCACAGGCTGACCCATCAAGAGCCTGCTGCTTGTGAAATTAGAGATGTTAGGGTCCCTTGGACTCTGAAAGGCCATTTTGTGCTACCGTTTCATTAAATCCAATTTGCCAAAAGGAATGTAGTGTCCAAAAGTAGAATTTATATAACACTTGATAGTTTAAAAGTTTCTTAAAAAGAAGTAGCTCTTAACCTTTCTTAAAAGTCAAATACCTTAAGGCCCCATTTGATTAGGAGTTGTGCTTTTCATTTTTGTTAAGAAAATGTATAAAAGGGGGAAAATGAAATCCATGGTTTTTTATCAATTTATACTTCATCACAGCAGCATCAATATTTACTTAAAAGAGAGATGTATGGTATATATACAAGTGAGGTATAAATTTAGTTAGTATCTGTCGACAATGGATTTATTAACCCCTTAGAGCTCCTCCAAAGGTACAAGTGGTTTCTGTAGCTTAAAGTAGGAATCACTGTGTAATTTTAGAATTTCTTATTTCTCATCTCTGTGGGATTTTACAGGATTAATCTATTTTTATCAACTTTGCACAAGTATATGCATATAATGGGATGTACCACACACACAGAAGGCTCTAAAGAGCCACTGAGTATTCTGCAACTTCTTCTCTTTTTTTTTTTTTTTTTTGAGACAGAGAGACAGAGCTCGAGCACATGCAAGGGTGGGGGGAGGAGGGGCAGAGGAAGAGAGAGAATCTTGAGCAAGCTCCACACCTAGCTAGCACAGAGCCCGACAGACGGCTGGATCTTAGGATCCTGAGATCGTAACTTGAGCTGAAATCAAGAGTCAGACGCTTAATCCACTGAGCCACCCAGGCACCACTATTTTGCAACTTCTACTTATCAATTTTACCTGAAAGCAACAACCACTTTGCTTGTCTTCCTCCTCCCCTCTTCTCAAATAAGTGCCTACGTATTGTACCACTGTTGGAAATTTGCCACAACTCTTTACATATTTACCATAGATCTAAGAAGCCCTAGAGGAAAGAAACTTGGTTGATTTTATTTGTACTAGCATTTCCCAATTTTCCTTAGGTTTCTTACAAATTAACCTCCAGACTTCCACAGCAGTGATTTTCAAACATAAGCATGCATTAGAATCTTCTAGAGGGCTGGCTGAAACAGAGAATAATGGCCCCGCTCCCAGAGCTTCTGGCTGGGCAGGTTTGGGATAGACTCAAGGAATTTGTATTTACATTTTTTTTAATATAGATATTATCAATTTATTTGACAGAGAGAGGGAGTGAGAGCACAAGCAGGAGGAGAAGCAGAGGCAGTCTCCTCGCTGAGGAAGAAGCAGGATTCAGGGCTTGATCCAAGACCCTCGGATCATGACCTGAGCCAAAAGCAGACGCTTAACCAACTGAGCCACCCAGGCACCCAGAATTTGCGTTTCTAGATAGCTCCCAGACATTGCAGGGGCTATAAGCCCCTCAGTCACACTTTGAGAGTTACTGAGTTACAGAATATTCTCCCAGAAACACCATATAGGGTTAAATTCTACACATATTAGCTCACGTCAAACTGAATAAAAGTTTACAGCAAGATTAAATGTCCTTCCAGAATATTATGGCGTTCCCCCCTGTCTAAGGGATATCAACGGTCTTAGGTGTCAATAAAAATGGGCACAATGGCCCCTACTCTTAATGCTAAATTATGAATTCTATCAAGATTATGCCAATTAATGAGTTGAAAAACTCTTGATGTATATGATTTTAATACAAACTTGGAAAGCTATTAGGAAAATTGTATCAACTATATAATGGCCTATGTGTTTATTAATTTACATTAAGATAACAAAATAAATAATAAATATTGCAAATATATATAACTCCAAGCAAAGGAAATCATAAAATCTAACAACACAATGATTTTTCTTTCTGGAAGTCACAGCATAGTTAATATTTTTGCTCTCCTGACTTTCTTACTTGTTGTAATTGAACAAGAATGCTACTTTGTAGGCTTTTGGTATTATATAAAGAACAAATTAAATCTCTCCAACACAGATTAATTCCAGTATAATCAACTCATTGTTTGCATGAGGAATAATGAGGTATCTAATAAAATATAAATTATCATTTTAGGTGTATTATTTCTGGTTTAATAAATGGTCAAAACTGGTATCAAAACAGAAAACTTGGGTGCCCAGTGAATAAGAAAACAAAGAAAAATGGTTTCACTGAATTATTAGCTGTGCTGAAAATGCCTAAAAATATACTGTAAGTTAATGGAGAAAAAGTTGCCTTAGCAACATGAGCATGGACAAAAATCATAAATAAAACCCCACCAAAAAAAAACTAGTTTTCAATAACCTACATGTTAATTTAGCTACTAATGAATTAACCATACATTAGTTCATCCTAGGATTAACCAATCTCCTTTTTCTTCAATGTCTTTTTCTGCATCAAGGACATTTTTATCAATGTTAAGATGCTTATATATTCCTAGGGTTTGAGACATCTTGAACACGCTAGACAGGAACTAGGTAAGTGTGACATGTCGAGGTTTGAAAAGAAATCGGGTTGAGAGCAGGAACAAGACGTGTGACTAACAAGTCAAGAGCTGTTACCGAGCTCAGGCCTGAATGGAAGGCTGTTGGCAGAGACAGGTCCAAATGCCACATCACCAAGGCTGACTCTTCACTGTGCTCTCCTCTCCTGTGAGAGGCTGTTTTTGACACAAAATATCAACCATACATGAGGTATGTCAGCTAACGTGGGCTCCAAAGGATTGTGAAAAGGAAAATCCGGATTAAATTTTTTATGTTCTCTTTGGAGGGGAGGAGGGAGGCCATGAGGAACCAATTGTATTGGGCAGGCGTCATGGAGGCACAGAAAGGTGTTAACATGGAGATGATATTAATTACTATATTTAGGTAATTAGTAACTAGAAGTTATTATCTCATTATCAACAACAATAAAGCAGAATCATTTACTGAGCACTTTCCATCCATCTGACACTGTGTTAAATGCTTCAGGTCTGTGCTAACACAGAGGCTGCAGACCACATGTAGCTACTGATAGTGCTGGAAATGTGGCCAACAATGTGACCGAGGAAATGAATTTTTAATTTTTATTTCATTTAAAACCAAATTTAAAGACAATACCCAATTTTGTTACCAGAAATCTTTTAAATATATTTGAGACAACTTGGGTATATGAATCTACTTTTTCAACTGTAAATCTCAGAGAAGCTAAACACAGGTCAAGTAATTCTGATGAAAATTTAGCATCAAATTGAAAGGTATTTGCAGATGTAAAATACACACTTGGTTTTGAAAACCTGGTATGAAAAACCTAGTATGAAGACTTAACTATGAAAAATAGAGTGTAAAGATCTTGTTAATAATTTTTATATTGATGATATCTTAAAATGATAATACTTGGGATATCCTGGGTAAAATAAGATATATTATTAAATTGATTTTCCCTGTTTCTTTTCAGCGCTTTTAACGTGACCACAAAGAAACTTAAATTGCCATATGTGGCTCACATTCCACGTCTACTGGGCAGTACTGATTTAGGTGAACAATCTCATTTAGTTCTCATGAAAACTTCTCCGGAGCAGGTACTAGGACCTCCATTTCACAGATGAGGACAGTGAGGCCCAGAGTGAATAATAAACTTGTCCAGTCTCCTAGTTAAGTATTGGTACCAAGCTGATCCTAGGTTTTCAACAGGGAAACTGATTATGGTTGCATCCCCAAAGCGTAAAGAAGCATACCAGCTGGCACGAATGGAAATTTAGCATCCAAATAATAATTTACTGCACTGTATGTATGTTGAGACTACCAGGCTGAAGTCATAAGGTTCTGTACTTCTCATAAATTCAATCTTTTCAGATTAACCTGCCTGTCATAAATATCACCAAACACTTAACAATGCAGGAGGAGCAAAGGCCATTACTACAGCCTGTCTTACCAGACGAGGGATTCCAATTAAATTCCATCAAACCACACGGAGCCGATACACTTTGACAAGCACCTTACATCCAAAACCTCCAAGAGCCTGGAATTTTTTTTTTTAATTTGCTCCCCCTTTCTCTTCTTAAGAGACAAAAGAAAACCCAGTAAAATGCTGAATGGGGTAAAAGCAAACACAACAAAGTTAACAGGGACCTATAAATGGCCCTTCAGAATTTGTAAAAACACAAAAACAAGAGGGCGCATTTCCATCACTGCACAATATGGCTTTTGTTTAAGAGCCAAGTCTCAGGCTTGAAACGTGTTGGTAATAAATCAGCAGGCATTATTTTAAATCAACTGGTTTTATGAAATAAGCCAAGAGTTGAAAGAGGCAGGACTAATTACCAACATTCCTTGATGAATTACTTAGCGGCGTGTGCTAAGTCAATGTGCGTCTACGTCTTGATCCCCAATTTTATCCCATACTTATTTCCCAGGAGGTAAAAAGAACATGTGGCTAATTAAGGCACCGATCTCCACAGCCAGAAGTACTCAAGGTAAGATTTCTTTCGAAAAAAAGAAAAGGTTCTTTGCCTGGTACTTATTAATCTAATTTTTACTACTTCACTAGAAAAACAGAGCTAATCTTGTCACCTTTAGGCAGTCTGAACTACCATGCAGTGCTCAGAAAAAAATGTTACATATTTGTAATTTAGCCAATAAGAATTTCTTAAGCCCTTCCTAACCAGCAGGAATGTCTCTGGTTTGTCGCTTCTAATTAAGTCTCAACAAAATTTCTAGCTCCTAAATTTTAATTATACAAAACTCAGGGCCAACGGGGGAGATTACAACAAAGCTATGCCTGGTGGTAAGGTAGCAGAGATCTGAATTTTGCTTTTCATGTCGGGCCTCTTAACTACTTTTGAAAATTATTCACAACCTGGTGATTCAAATTCTTTTCTTCGTTTTTAATTTTCAGGACCGTAGTATACCTTGCTATCTTTCCTGCAGGAAAGGCCATGAGAGTTACAAGGATGCGTGCAGGTCTAGTCAACTCATCCAACAGAAGAACCATACTCAGAAAGTCGGGAGTGAAGAGAACTTTGTCAAGGCTCCTCAATAAAATGCACTGGAGACACTCATTTTAATTATATTAAGAATGCAGGCCCACACTCTCCTAATAAAAATATAAGGCCTTTGACCACCACCATCTCCAATCCCAAAACCCACTCCAGAGGTAACTAGTAGAAACAGTTTTGGTATAGATTTATCTAGACCCTTTACTAAAATATCATTTTTTAAAGAATGATTTTAAATCAATTCTTTTCCTAAGACTACTCTCTAACACCCTCTAAGACTACTCTCTAACAGCCTCCTACTTCATCTGCTTTATATACTCCCATTTTGATTCATCCTATTTGTGCAACGTTATAAATTAATACGCAAAAATATCTAACTTCATAAACAAGGTCTGAAAGACTAGTGTATTGTCAAGGACTCCATTTTCCTTAAAGTTGAAGATGATATTCAAAGAAGTCAATAAAAAGAGACATATTCAGGACAAGAGCTAATAGTCTAGCACTGATTGCAGCTATAACCTTGCACAAAGCCATTATGCTGATTTACATATTTTTAAACACAGATCCTGCCCACTTATTTTAGTAGGGCAATGGTAAAATTAGATTGTGCTTACACATGTCCATAATCTCTGTTGTTCAAGGGTGTATTTATAGAACGTGGTCTTTCAAATCTAAGTCTTTCCTCATTGCAGGGAATAAGTAGGTAACATTTGTGAAGACTAGTGACCTTTCTGTATAGTAATATAAGATTTATTACAGCTGACATTATTCACTTAAAAGCAAACTGAAAAATAATCAGGATTGAAGCTCCAGTTTTAAGTGTTAAAAGCTATAATACTGCAGGGGACAGAGTAAGGAAAACTATAAATGCAACCATAATTTTAGGAGAAAATTCCTATTAAAAGATTGTGTGAGTCCACCATAATCAATATTTCAAAAGCAATTTACTGCAAAACAAACACATTATTAAAATATACATAGCTATAAAGGACATGAATTGTGATAGCTTGAGTCAACAGGATCTTTAGAACATAGGTGATCCTGAGTTATGATTTTTGAATGTTGTCACAGAAACTTTCAATACAGTGGGGTTTTTTTGTCCAACAGTGATACTATAACTAAACCCTAAATTGCCATTGTGGTCAGTGTGGCTGAGCACTCTTTTTATACAGTAAGAACACATCCAGATCTTTCATATGGTTATCATGGAGACTCAGGGATCCACTCTAATTATTCAATATAGATGGCCTCTTAATAATTCTAAATGTGTCAGATCATGTATCCTTCCATTAAACCTACAAAGCTCCTCTATAGCTTCTGAGTGGGAGCTCCCACTCTGCTCTAACAATTCTGTTATTGATGATTCTTCAGAAGTGTTGAGTATGTCCTTGCATGTCCTTGAGCTCTATAGAAAATGCAGAGGCAGCACGGGATGTGGTTATAAGTAGATAGGGTAGGGTGTGGAGCCTGTGCCTCAGTTTCCTCATCTGGAAGATGAGGCCTATTCTATGCAGCCCATAGGGTTGCTAGAGGAATAAATGAAATAAAGAATATGAAGTATTTAGTCTACAACCCAATACAGCTGATAATCAATGTCTGTATAGTCACGGTCTTTCCTCCTCCACGTTGCTTTAGGCAATACTGCATTGACACCAGTAATCTCTTTTTTTATTTACTTATTTATTTTTTTTATTAAGTAAACTCTATCCTCAACATGAGGTCATGAACCCAAGATCAAGAGTTGTACGCTCTACCAACTGAGCCAGCCAGGCACCCTACACCACTATTTCTTTTTAAAATTTTAAGCTGTGGCCTGAAGCTGTGTAATAAACATCTGCCACAGGTCCAAGGCTACCATGTCACCTGAGAGAATGACACTGTTACTTCTCCCTCCTGAAGTTTCTCAGGCCATTTACTCTAAGTGGGGTGCTACATCAATGGTTAAGCAACTTGAACCATGGAGTCTGAGTGGGTTCAAATGCAGACTGTATACCTGCTTCCCCAACTTTGGATGAGCTGCTTAGCCTCTGCCTCATTTCCCACATCTGTGACATAAGGATACTGGATATGACAAGCATGACCGATATTCCAACAGTTCTCCTGGGGAGACAAAGATGGACTGGAATGTAGGAGTCCCATTTATGAGAGCCTCGGTAAGTGTTCTCTAAACAAAGAGAAGAGTTGAGCAAAGTGCTAAGCACTCACAGGAATGTTTCTCAACCTTTTTTTCATCATCACCTCCCTTAGGAGCCTTTTTGGACAGTTTTTTCTCCAAATTGCCTCTCCTCAATCTCACACCCATGAAATTGTAACGGGCACCTATATAAACTTTATATACTAGGGTCCTTTAGAGGCCCAAACCGCTGTAACATCTATGACTTCTTGCCCTCCAAGGACCAATCCCTGCCCTCTGGGGGGCAGGATCACCCTTGTTAAGGATGCGTCCTCGACAGATCCCATCACATTAAAAAGAAATTACCATTCAGAGCCAAATAAAAAAAAAAAAACCCACTTGAATTGTCAATCCTAGGCCCCAGACCTTAATATTCTTCATAAGATGCCACCCTAACCTCCACTAGTACTGAATTATGAGAACTGCATCAATGAACAAAGACACATCTATTAGCATGGCTTCTTTTAACAGCAGGAAGAAAAGGAGCTGAACAGGCACCGCTCACAATCCACAAGATGATTTCGGTGGTTGCAAAGTGGCTCAGTGACAAGATGATAAAGATCCTTGTGTTTAAAGTGTCCCTCCCAAACCTGCAAGGTCCAGGTGTCCGCTGCGTGCAGCTAGCCTATCTACAACCTAAGGAAATCAAATCATCCAGATTCTATTTTATCCCTCGGCCACATAAAAATAGCATTGTGGTCATACGAGGAGAAATTGTTTACATTTTGTGCTTATATTGCCACGTGAACAGGTGATTAGAGCTGATATTTCAATGTTTTCAGAAAGGTGGAATTAATTCATACACTTAGCTGTGTCAAGATTAAATATTTTGTTTTAGATGGTTGCTGCTCCCCATGGGCCTGCCCATTTAAGCGGACCAGGCCTATAAATCTAAGCAGAAATGACTCTCTTCGCCAGCATTTCTAGTTACTAGTCATTGAAAGCAGTGCAGATGAAAACAACATCTCAAATTAATCAACATACATTTACAGATAGTCTTACACTACTTAGCCTGTGTTAAGTTTGATTTTACCAATGTAAGACAAGTCAATGGAGCACATTTCTGTGCCAGCCCTGAGATGACTAAATCCACAGGGCTTGTAAGCAGCATGAGAGGGGCTTGTAAGCAGCATGAGAGGCAAATGGTTCATCAGTCAGTGCTCATGGAAGCTAGCACATACCTGTAACCCCTGAATGATCTAACTGCTTTCCAAACACAGAGTAAGAAGTCCCCACTCTAGGAAGAATAGTTTAAAGCAAGAGACTCATAGTAGAATCCAGAAGAAGAAATTCTATTTCTTTTGCTTGATTTGTAAACATGAACAAAGAGAAAGACAAGATTTACGTCTACCTGGTCAAAACCGCCTAATATATTTCTCCAGAACTCACTCCCACAAAAGGCAATTGTGGAGTGGGAAAACAGCTGAGGTCAGGGAGTCTGTATCCTAAACCACTAAGCACAGCTCCTTCCAAGGAGCTCGAGGGAGGGAAGAGGTAAGAGGGAGAGAAGAAGGGAGAGTTTTTGTTGGATTTTTCTTCCCTGCTGTTAAATTTGGTTCCATGTTAACAAACATGGTCTATGATTTTTAAAAATCAGTAAAAATGAGTTTTAAAAAGAAAGAAAATTATCTTATGTGTCACACTGAACACATCAAAGTGATACAACCAGGAGACTCAAAGACCCTGTAGGCAAATGAAGTCTCTGGGAGGATGAAAAGCTGTTTGAACCTGGAGTATGTTTGCTCCCCTCTGAAGAAGGATGTGGCCTTCCAGACACTAAGTTTGATCCAAAAATGAAAGGACACCAAAGTTTATAAATAGTTCTGAAACCAAGGCTTACAGAATATGTATGTCACACTGTCTAGAGACAAAAACATACGATGGATCACAGATGAACAAGAATAAGTATGTGACAGCTCACAGACTATAGTACTAGAAGAATTCTTGGATGTCCTTTCTTTTGGGGGCAGCACCTATAGCAACAGATTCCCTAAGAGGAAAAATCCAAGCCTATCTGAGACATGCCGTACCTGTTCTTGCTTTCTGTGGCCACCATGATGCAAATTAGGTTCTGTATTCCCAGCTAAATAAATCAGGAACAAAATATAAATGCATAGTGGAGTATGCAAATAGTCCCTTTTGCTAATCTCCAATCCACCAACCCACAGGAACTCTACACACCTTTTTTCATGTTTCTGTATTAACCTAAAGGAGAAGCAACACCTTCAAAATTCTACACCAGGTATTCTTCAGGAGTTATGGACAAAGGCCAGCAATTCAGTCATTCACCTTTCCCTAACTAATGAAATCTCATGGAATACTGAGTGTAGAACAAGGTGACAAGGAAGCAGGACTTCTATCTTAACTCACCAGAGTAACTATCTGAATGGGAATCCCGTATTATTACACAATCAAGTAAATTGAGTTTACAACATAGTGGGCCCTGGCAAAGTGTTTGTAGACTTCATACACCAGCAAGCACCATTTCAAATTTTGTGGCAATCTGCCCAATTTCTTGGATTATCCAAGATAAAAAGGAAAAAAAATTAAAATAGTCTTGCAAACTACTTAAAATAGCCTAAAGTTACAAAAATATCCTTTTTCCTTTTAAATTCATAAAACCTTTCCCCCAAAGCAGAACTCAAAATTTCAATGTACCATCCAGTCCAGAGAGAACACTTTGTCTTTAATTCTTTTAATTCCAAGGTGAAGAAAAGAAGGGGATGAAGGAGGGAAGGGAAAGCCTTGGCAATTCCCTACAAAATTCTGAACAGAGAAATGTCTTCAAAGTATAAACTAATGTTTTCAAGTTAAGAGCAGTCAGAGCCCATGTTGTGGGAGGGAACGAAGGGAGAAATTCTGATGAACCTGCCAGTTCAAGATCAGAGCAACCAGGTGCTCCTCCAATCAGCCAGCATTACAGATGAGACCGCGAGACACAAGCCTGGTGAGTGTGCGGAAGGTAACACAGTGCTTGGGACTGTGATGCTTCTTTAGCTATGGGACCTGACATGTATCCGCAGGGCCCACTCCTGGTTTCTCTGCTTTTGTTTGAAAGAAGCTAGATCAAACTGCAAAGCTATGATTTGCATGACTTCATGTCAACGAAACCCACCTGTAGAAGACACTGACTGCTTCCATTATTGGTTCTTGACTTAACTTTCTTGTTAATTGATAATTTGAAATACAAGGTGTGTTCACTATGATGAATAATGCATTACATACACTAAGTGCTGGTTAATTTATGATAAAGAAGCATCCTTAAATTATAATACCCAATTGAGTCAGGTTGTTTTTAAGAAATCCGGGCAATATACCTAATACAACAGTAAGACTAATCAGTCCATATCACCCAACATGAAAATCAATAATAAGAAGAAAGCTACAAAGTAATTAAATATAGAAACAAGAAGCTAATCCCACAAAGCTTCGCAATTTACACACTAAATGGTGAAAATGTGAGGAATAAGTAGTAATGCAAATTTCCACCCCCTACTCTGAATTCCAAAGACTGGCCTTAAGTTTACAGGAAGCTGTCAACAATTTTTAAACATGCTTTTTAAGTTCCATTTTTTAAGCCTAACTCTGCCAAGAAAAGGAATTAACCTGAAAACATGAAGCTAGCTTTTCAAAATCATTCAACCCACTGATAGTAAAATGTTGGTAACGAGTTTGTGTATGTGATCTATCAAGTTCTCAAAAACCAGTAGAAATGGGGAGATTTAAACAGGATTCTCTAGCAAATGCTACTACATCTGACTGTATACATCTACCTTCACTGAGAAGCAGGTATGTCGGTTTAGCAATTTAAATCGTCAAAAATGAAATGAGGAATTTACTCAGGCTACATTATGAAAAAATATTTATTCAACAGAATTTGTATCATAACGTAGTCAATTACTATACCCACTAATTACTCATTCCTTGAAAATGTATATTTGTAGAAAAATGGTCCAAGATTAAGCAAATTAACTGTTTTTAATATATTAGCCATTTAAGTTTACAAAATTATGCTTATAATTTAAAAACATAAAAGAGAAAAGAAAACAAGACCATATTTCTCTCACCTTTCTACAATAAATATTTCATAATAATATTTTTATATAAAAAAGTTTTGAAAATATGTAAACTATTGTCAAGTACAAAGTCCTTAATTATCTAACACCATCCCCTACATGCTATGGTCCTCAAAAATATTATTTCAATTTCTTAGAATGTCATTTGAGAGAAAATTACATATTTTTATTTAGTCTTTTATCAAAGGGTATTACAATCTAAAACATCTATCAAACCCATCTGCATTGCTATGCCAACTAAACTTTCTTTTTTGTATGACACACTTTTCTACTTTATATGCTGAAGTATAAAAATGCACAAGTTAAATAAAGATAAACTATATTCAGCTTGAAATATAGATATACCAATTGCTCATTTTTAGTTAGATTGGGACTCCTACTTCTAATAATTTATTTGTGCTTTAATTTTGGACATTTTTCTGTGATCCCTAAATTGAAGATTGTAGCTCAAGCCACTGCTACCAGGACACAGCAACATATGAAGAAAAATGGGTATATTATTCAAACCACATGGTACAGATTTTCATTCTAAGCATTTTCAAAATAACATTTTAAGTAATAAAAGCATTTAGGAATGACACTCATTTTTAAGATGAAACAGAGATGGTATTTCAATGCATCTGCATGGGTGATTTCCGCACCATCACCTGTAACTGCCTTAAAGAAACACTGATTGCAATTAATATACTTTAACACAATATGAAACATTACCTTTGAATTGGACACAAATCACTACTACACAAATCCATGTCATCTCTTCTACAATATATCCTTCAGATTTAAAAAGTAGACTATTAAGGTGAATAAAATAGACAAATTTCTCCACATTATAATTTAATTCATATAATTTTAAATTCATCTAACTTTAAAAGGCATAGACAAAACAACTGTGATTCCTGTGAACACTAGACCATGTAAATCCTAAATTTATAAAAACTTAATGATTGTCAATTTTCACCTAAGCAGAACAGAAAGATTTAATGCAGCATCTCTTCCCAAAATGCTTTTACGGTTTTATTAGGGTGGGGGGCAGGGGAACAAAATATCCGTTAATTGTAGCAATACCCAGAACTTCAATCACATCAGAGTAATATTTTATGCTAACCTGTTTGGATCTTTTTTGCCTCACAAAATTTCTGCTTTTTTTTTTTTTTTTTCAGCGAAGAGCTTCATTCTTTCATAACTACATTTTAAAAGTCTATGCAATTTACTTTAAATTTGTTTTTCAAGAATCTTTCCTAGTTCCTGGTAAGAATCATACATTGCTTCCAGTTATAACACATCATCTCTCTATTTACTTTAATTGTCAACTTTAAATAGTGGGAGATGTTTTTTTCTGAGCACACGAATGAATGCAGAGACCAACAATGAATCACCAGTGTGTAAAGTTCACATTGTTTAATGAACAGTAACACTTGGGACTCTTCCGAATGAATCAATTAGGTGAATGGGTTAAAAAAATGTTCTTTTAAGTAAAAAAAAGTTCCCTTAGTTTCCTTTTAGCTTTCCTTGCATCAGTCATATTTAAGAGTTGGAATGTTTATCTTTAAACAAGGAGTACATCCCAGTGTGATGTGGAGGACACATGTGTGAGATGGGATTCTATTCTTAGACTTGTTACAGTTTTCCCCAGTAATTAGGAAGCTATATGTCCCTGATAGAATGATGCTAACAAGCTCCTGCAGTTTCTACTCTAACAAGAAATCAAAGAGCCCCCAAACAGACCACTTCAGTTAAAGGATTATGCATTCTGGTTATTAAAGTGAAGAAAGCTCTCCTACAGTTTTATCCCAGAAGAGACTTTCTAAAACAGTCAGATTCCAGAGCCAAGATTACTTACTAAATAAAGAAGAAATTTAAAGGATCGCCATGGAATGTTTGGAGGGAAAAAATACATGAAGTTACTAGAAGAGATTCATTTCAGGTAACTTGTACATTTTGAAACTTTCCCAAAGAAAATAAATTGAAAGATATCATTACAACAGACACCTATTCGCACCTGCTATTTCTCATGGAGCATCAACACTCTTCCTCCATTTAGTGAGGGCTACTACTAAATTTGCAGTTACTTTGCACCCTTCTTCGGACATGCAAAGTCACGTAGCCTTAGTAGAGTTGGCATCGACAAGACCAATACGATTCAGATGGGTTAACCTGACCAAAAACACATTCCAGTAAACAAAATACCTAGGAAATGGAAAATGTTGGTCTGGAAGAGGGCTTGGCCCAACGGACAAGAGTGACACGTACCTTGAGGACTTCCATCGGCACCTGGGTGGCAGAGGGAAGGGTGGTGGGCACGCTGACGTTTATGGCTGGGGTCTGGCTCACAGGCACTCTCTGTTGCATGAACTGGGCCGCCTGCAGCTTCTGCTGCTGCTCCCTGCGCTCCTGCTCCTGCATTTGCTCACGCATGAGTTGCTGGCGTAGCAAGATGCGTGATGTCATACTGGAGGAGCTTATCGGAGGCTTGGAGGCCCCAGGATGCTCCTCGGAACTGCTGTGGGAAAACCAAAAAAAAAAAAAAAAAAAAGGCACAACATTTAGTTTCCTAATGAGACCTTTCGTTTGCATTTCGGAGGATATCCTAAATTGTACCAAACTATGAAATGATCCTGTGCAAAGATAATCAAGTTGCAGAATGGTATGCCACGTAATTGAAAACCAAGAGGTGACAGGATTTAAGTCATTAGGAGTTGAATTAAAATAAGTCAGCTTGATTGCATCTAGGCATTTTTATCATGAGGCTTAATTTTTTTTTAACATTTTATACCACATACTACTCATCACCACCAAATATAGCGCCGCCATATGAAGTGCCAAGAAGCAGTGCGTCTTAATGGCACCCAGATTTCCACATTTAAAAATAAATTGCTTGATTTGCTTTTTCATAACTGAATCTAACCAAATAACTACTCCTACACGTTATCTAAATTCCTTGAAGAGGTCTACGATGTTTACTAACTTGAAATCATTTAAAGGAAAGGTGAACTTTATCATGAGGAAATTCTGTGAGGATATGGGAAGTAAAAACCACTAATGAAAGAAACATTTTGACCAGAACGTGAACACTGGGCTCAACTTCACACTTCGAGAAAGGGGGCACAGGACGAGCTGGTTTGACAACGCAATTCTCTGTCTGGTTTTCTTTGTACCGTCTTTTCTCCTTATTCATCTTGGCAAGCTCTCTCCTACATGTGTCTGCGAGTTCCCCATGCGGCCTACTTCTAATGGTTTTGGTGCTTGCTCTATCCAAAATTACAGAAAAAGCTTAAACACTAGTCCTAAGTTAGGAAGAAAAGACTTCCTAATTTTCCTAAATATGGGTTGCAACTGCTTATCTTGCCAGCTCTACAGCATCAACAAGTTATTAAACCTCCGTCTGCCTTAGTTACCTTATCCAGAAAAGAAGGATAATAATAGTTTTTTACACACTTACTCATTTATCAAAGAGAGCGGGTTTAAAAACTTGTTACATTTACTTATATTTTATGGCCCTACCTCTTCTGGATTTTGTGAAGATTAAATAATACATAAAATAATGCACATAAATTGCCTAGTACAAGTGACATATAGTACTGCCTCAACAAAGGTTTGTCGTTGCTGTTATTATTAGCCGCAATTTTTCGTTATTTCCAACAATATGGTTTTCTTAAAAAAAAAAAAAAAAAATCTCTGCTTAGGCCAAACAATTGCAAAACCTTAGTACCTAGAAACAGAAAAAAAAGTAACATTTGAGAAAATATTCACTCCCGAGGAAATCACTCATCAAGGGAAATATGTGCAGCTTTAGCTTCCTTCCTTGAGTATAAACCCCAATATTGTCTTTACTTTCCAACAAAAGGCAAAATAAAGCCTTTAAGCCATTGGCTGTCCTTATGAACTCCTTAAAGAGAGGAACCTTTAAACTCGGCAGGTAACAAAACACACTAACAGATGAGGAGATGTTTGTGTTTCTTCCTCACACAGTTCCAGAAAACTACATGATAAAAATCACGCCAGCAGTAAACTCACTACTCACTGCAGGAAGTGAATTCAGGTCATTGTGCTATCACAATGTATCACAATTTTCATGTAATACTATGTAGCCATTCAAAATGCTGAAGAAATACATTTATGGTTGGAATAAAATCTACACAATATAGCATTCCTAGAAAAGCCAGCTTCAACAAAAAGTATTTGGGGGTATGACCCAGTTAAAAAACAATGTTCACCACCGGAAAGAGTTTACTGACAATGTTAGTCTGAGATATTGCTGGCATATACTATCACAAACTTTTAAGAGACACATATATTAAGAAGAGCATAAGACAAACAATATTATCAAAATGCTGTAATATTCTCAGACAACTTGACTCAGAAATTTCATCAATGGACTGTTTTCCTAAGAACATAATTCAAAATGTGGAAAACCTGGCATTACAAAGCTATTTACAAATTGCAAAATATTCCAAACCACCTACATTTTCCCCCTATTATGAGAATGACTAAGTAAAATATTAGGGGAGATACTGATCAAAAGGTACAAACTTTTAGTTATGAGATCAGGTTCTTGGATCTACTGTTCATCATGGTGACTATATAAATATAGTAATAATACTGTATCGTACCCTTGAAATTTGCTATGAGAGTAGATCTTAAGTGTTCTCATGGCAAAAAAAAGAAAAAAAGAAAAAAGAAAAGATAGCAAGTAATTGATGGTGTGCTAATTAGCTTGACTGTAATTATTTTACAATGCATATGTATATCAAATCATCACACTGTGCTCCTTAAATATATATGGTTTTTGTCAATTATGCCTCAATAAAGCTGGGGGAAAAATAAGCAAATCAAAAGATTTAAGTATACAACAGATACTAAAAATGTAAATTATAATACATGAATTTTATAACATACTACTTTAAAAAACTGCACAATACAGAGCAAAGTGAGAAAAGTACATAATAAGAATAAAAAGTAGGAATCAAAAGTGTATTTATGTTTTAATTTAAAATAAGTAAGATGTGTACACAAATACATATATGCCTAGCAGGGACTGATCCTAGCCATCAGATGGAAAGTGGAATTATAGCTTAGTTTGTTTTCTTTCTTTTTCTTTCTTTCTTTCTTTCTTTCTTTCTTTCTTTCTTTCTTTCTTTCTTTCTCTTTCTAGTTTTCCCTCTCTAAATTAAATTATAATAAAGCCAAAATATTTTTTTTTCAATGGCAGAATCTGTATCACTAATTTAAGAACATGAAGAACGTGAACTAATTTGGGAACATGAAGGAATGACTTAAGTAATCAAAGTCATCCTTCGCCTGGAAAGAAAGACACAAGGTCCATCACACACTGTATTTTGACAGTAGGACGGGAAAGTGCTGATGGCATCCAGTGCATTGGTTCTCGTGGATGTCTTCAGCATTCTGGAAGACTTAAACCCTCTGTCCTTTACAGTTTCCTACAGATGCACACAGATTGAACAATGTGAACACCTTGCTTATTATTTTAATATCTTTTACTCATCCACACAGTAGGAACACCTAGACGTTACTCAAAATAATCTAGTCACCAGATAAGTCTCAACTAAAAGAGCATAAAAAGCAAATGTATTTTCCCACTTTTGAGTATGTGTGCAAAACTCAAATGTAGCTTCTTTAACCAAGAAAGGAAGGGGAGGGGAGTAGCCCTTAAAAAATAAATAAATAAATAAATAAACGGTCTTACTATTCAAAGCCTGTCAGGTTAAAACATTCCCAGAGAGACTGATCCTTTTGATAAAAACAGGAGCAAACCTTTGTGCTGTAGCAAATGCAGCTGTGGAATAATCGCACTAATTAGCTGCTCAAGACAAGCCATTGGCTGTGATACTGGGGGGAAAAAATCCTTTCAATTAACAGTAAAGCATTCTTGAGACATCTTAAATTAAAATTACCGGTTATCAACCACACTAAGGCTTCAGACTTTAAGTTCACAACGATACCATTTAAAGCATTTCCCATCAGAAAAAATATGCATATTTATACAGTATACCCATATAAATAAATTGAAACTCCAATAAAGAAAACTTAGCAGAGCTCAGCTAAATAAAATTATTTTAATAAATCGTCTCAAAAAAAAATGCAAAAGGAAGACCGCAGTCACTTCACTGCACACACTCCCTGCGGGGTCTTTCTACATTGTTAAAGAGGACTCCCAGATCTTCAGCTTTACTTTGCATTTTTTAAAGACCCCTGTCTCTTAGAAATAATTGAATCTGCAATTACAGACAAAAATAAAGATATCTACCCTTCAAAATGTTAGCAGGACTAATGAGCATCAGGTTTTAAACTCAAAGTCGTGGTTTATTTGAGAACACTACACGTGGCTACAAAAGCTTGTTTTTAAAATGAGGACCTGATGCTTTCGTCACTAAAGATAAGCAAGGAGAGCTGTCCAAATGAATCGAATTTTTAAAGCTAACTGAACTCATCGGGGCCCATGAAGCTCAATCTGTATTAGGTAATCCTAATTCTGTGAGTCTGATTCCTTTTAATCAGATTATGTAAAGGTCATTTATTCAACAACTACTCAGTGAGTGTTCTCTCTGTGCCAGGTGCTGGAGATACCTGGTTTCTAATCTCACAGAGTTTAAAGCCATGATCACAAACATTTTTCTGAGATGCCTTAAAATTAAGTCAATTATCCAGATTATCTGACCCTTAAATAGTTCCACATGGGACGGTGTATCCCTCACTGTAAAAAATCCTCCTTTTAAAGCCAAATGAAGGAAAGGCAAATGCCATTACTAGCATTGACCCAAAGTACTGGAGCCCAACACCTGAATTCCCTGAGAGCTGCAAATTTCTCCACAGTGATTACATGGAAGAAGGCCATCAACTGGACTCAAGTTCTAGCTCAGTCACTGCTGAGCAGCCTAATCTTTAATGAGCCATTCAACTTCTCTGATCCTCTCCAAACCCTACCTCCCTAATGCACTGCTGTGACTGAGTGCACAAACATTATGTATGTTAAAGTCCACAACACAGCAGCTATTAGATGGACACCACTCAGCCACACATGGGACTGAATTCCCCCCTCCATAGATGAATTTGTATTTTAACCTTCAGAGCCTCCCTCTTCTCTATGATGGTGCAAGTATGTGGACATGTGCTCCAAAGTAGCTCATATATTCCTAAATTCAGTCAATTCAGGGATCCCTGGGTAGCTCAGCGGTTTAGCGCCTGCCTTCGGCCCAGGGCGGGATCCTGGAGCCCGGGATCGAGTCCCACGTCGGGCTCCCTGCATGGAGCCTGCTTCTCCCTCTGCCTCTCTCTCTCTCTCTGTCTTTCATGAATAAATAAATAAAATCTTTAAAAAAAAAGTCAATTCTGTTGCTTTCATCAATCACTTCAACATCAGAAACTACATGAAATCTAAGTGACATCAGCCTAGTCACTCCTCATCTTTCTTTTTTTTTTTCTTCAGATTTTATTTATTTATTCATGAGAGACACACAGAGAGACACAGGCAGAGACAAAGGCAGAGGGAGAAGCAGGCTCCATGCAGGGAGCCCGATGTGGGACTCGATCCCGCGTCTCCAGGATCATGCCCTGGGCTGAAGGCAGCGCTAAACCTCTGAGCCACACAGGCTGCCCCATTCCTCATCTTTGACAGTGATGTCAATATCTCTTTAATAGACCTAATGGTCCAGTTTGGTCTCCATATCATGGTCAGCCAAGGCAAGAAACCAGATGTCATTTGAAGGATGTCTCTAGGCCGAAGGAAATGACACACTTTTCCCTGTGTTTCCTCTCTTCAATTTCTCAGGCAGAGTCCAGCTCTGCCACTGGCTAACCTGTGACCGTGGCCAAGTTAGCTGATCTCTTTGAGTTTCAGTTTTCCTTATTTATAAAGACTGTTTGATACATCTGCCTGTCAACATTGTGATGAGGATTAAAATCTGCAATAGATGTAAACAAAATTAGCACAACTGGAACATAGTCCAGTAAAGTGGAGCACAGTTCAAAAATTAAGAGTAGAAGAAATACTAAATCATAAACTTGCAACTTCCTTTTTGATGCAAAGAAGCAATTTTGTATAAGCCCGTATACAAGTTGGGACGACAGCAGATCTGTCTCTTGAGATTTAGGGAATCCCTATTTAATTCAGAAAACAAAACAAAGTTTTGCAGGAGTGGCGGGAGATGTTCTCATGAGCTGTAAGGTAAAAATCTTAGCATTTTTCTGGGAAAATTAATCTTCATTAATATCATTAAGTTGAGAGAGCTGGATGCCTAGCATTTGCCTGCACTGGAGTATAATATAATAGTGTCCAGGAAAGCACAATGGCTAAGCTTCAAATACACAGTGGAGACACAAGAAAGCACACAAGTGAGAAAGCCAGGTCATAGGTTAAGGCGCAAGAGTTTCCAAATGTAAGAGTAGCTGCCACAAAATTAGCTGAGGACTCTGTTCCTGCCACCATCAATGGGAATTCTAATTTCAGGTAAGGTGAGGCTCAGGAATCAATATGTCTACAAAAATTCTGCAGCTGACTCTGATGCCTGACCATGTTCAGAAACTAAGAGTAAAATACCTAAGGAGTTTAATAGGGACTGGAACTCACATCTCTGATTCTTAAATGAGAACACTTTCTTCCACATTTGAGGAAATTCATTCCATTCCTCACCTCCAGCAAGCCTGCCAAGACCTCTGAAGTCTTTATTACATTGATTTCAACATGTGGAATGGAATGAAATGGGAACTACTCACTCCTGCCAAATGGGCTATAAAACCCAACAAATAAAAACATCTGTCCAGAAAGTGCCAGTGGATGTTTATGGTTACAACACAACTACTTTATCATAAGAAAAAGGAACCAAAAGGCTGAATTTATAGAAACTGCCCCTCGAATCAGTTGTATCAGCAAAAAGAAATTCTTAAGAATCTTCTGTGAGTGACTCTAAGTACACAGATCACTGACATAAGTTGGTCAATGGATTTATCTTTTTTTTAAATGACAATCTGGGTGTTCAATACTTCAGGACCATCAGCCCTTCTATTATCTTAACCTTCCCATTTCTTCTCAAGTAATCACTCTGTAAGCCTAAGAATGATCTTTTCACCATATATGGTAGAACCAATCACCAGTAAGAAAAGATACCGTTACTTGTACTTTGAAACATCTAAGGCTATAACCCGTGTATATGTGAGAGTACCACAGTTCATAGTTCAGCTTCAAAAACTGAGATCTTCTGGAGTTCTGTCATCATCGACTCTGGGTTTTAGTGGTCAAGGAAAAAAAAAAAAAAAGAAAGAAAACCTGCCAAAATTTTTCTGGTAACATTACCAGCTCAGACTATACATACTACAGGTTTCTGGCACAAAGAGAATAAAAAGGACTGCAAAGTACAGCTTGTCTTTCTCCTCTCCTTTCCTTCACCAAATATTTGGATGCTTCCCAAAGGCCAGGATCTGCTAGATGTAAGGGAGATCACGGTGTCCTAAGCAGACAGCACTCCTGCACTTTGAGGCTCTGTACCTTTCATTGTATGAAAGGAGGAAAACATTCCAAAAGAATCACCACTAACCACATACAAGTTAAAATCTGAAATCTTTACTTTTCAACACCTAATTTACCTAATTCATTGGTAAAAACGTGAGACTCTGCATTGACTCAGGACTAATATCCATTCTTTAAGCTGGACCTCCAGCAGGTACCAGTAAGAATAATCTCAGTAATTGATTAGACTCCCAGTATATCAATATTCTTCAAAAGAGGGTTCAAGAAATGATATTCTAGGGCTCAGGAAGAAAAGATTAGAACATTTCTTTATATATATCTTATCCATCATTTTTATTTTCTATTTTTGTACTGGTTGTATAAGGTAATACATGTAAATATTAGTATAATATTGTACATGTTATATAATGTAATATAATTATAATATGTAATATAATATAAAATAATGTGTAGAATACATAAATACTATAACATGTTTATAATTTATAAATAAAATAAAAATATGTTGAGAGTTTTCTTGAAAAAAATTTCTTTAATGAGGAAGGATGACCAAAAATGTTCAAAAGGCCTCTGTAATATATGACCAATGTTCTTGCAGGCAATTTTCATCATCAGATTTACTTTTTTTAAGTTGGTTATCTTCCCCACTCCCAGAGTTTCTCACTTCTACACACTCTAACTACAGAGAATGGCAGCTCTTATGAAAAGATGAAGCTGAATGATACAAGGATGCTATTTCCTCATTTTGTGACCACAAAGGTTCTCCATTTTCCACAGATGCCACTATGGGCTGGCATAATCTTAACACTTAATTGCCTTCAGGAAATTGCCTCTGAGAGCCAGGCCATCGAAAGGTTATAAAGCCAATAAAGTTAAAGTACACCACACTCGAGCTTTCTTTCATATCAAGCATCCTTCCACTAGACCACACTATGGAATTCTTGCTTACTCTGTCCAACTATAGAATCCCATTCACACCTAGCTGCCATGTTTTAAAATGCTCTGAAAAACTCATCCCCTATAAGGCACAAGTAATTTATATGGCATGGCATGATACTACATCTACAAAAGGAAGAACTTTCTTGATGCACATCTAGGACATAGCTACTGAGATGCAAAGTTCGCAGTGCCGTGTGGAAATGAAGATAAAAATACAAATGATGGCTTGAGGAGCAGCCCAGCATCCTGCCTCACTTCTTTGGTAAAGTATCCTGATTTCACCTTGAAAGACCAGGCTCGTCACTTTCAGCACATGAAGTTAGGATGTGCCACTAACTCCAGATATAGAAACACAACCCAGGATCAGCCAATTAGCATATCCACCAAATGGGCTGGTGCTCTAAGATGGTCCAGTAAGAGTAAGTCCTATGCCTTAAGCAAAGATTTGGAAAGATTGTAGGATATAAGTCTGTGATTTTCTGGGCCAACTGAAAAGAAAACCCAACAAGGTGAAACAGTAATGTAAATGGAAAGAAGAAAGAGAGGATGGAGAAGAAGGAAAAGTAAAGGAGCCAAGCTTTGGATGACATTGAGCATCAATGAATCAAATGATCCCTGAAGCCCTGAAAAACCATGAACATTGGATATTGTTTTTAAAGAGACCAGTCATTTTCCAGTTTTGATTAAGGCTTTTGATGTACCCTGGGAGACCATTGCTGTTTTTTTGTGACATTTGAGAAAATATCAGTCATTCTGAAAAAAATAAAGTTTTGCCCAAAATCTACAACTCAATCCAATATTCATTTTCCTATTTTCTCCTCGCTATAGCTGGTCCACTGCCACTCACATTTCCAGCTTTCCAGGAGCTAGGTTACCTTCATGTCTAAGTTCTACCATCATGTCTCCTAGACTTTGGCAGTTGGAGGTCCAGCAGCCACCATGGACTGCAAGGATGAGGCCCAGGCTTAAGAATGAAGCTGAAATGTTCATTGTCCTTTGGGACCTGATCTCCATGAGGCCAGGATTTTTTTTAATGTTTTATCCACATATAGATTCCTCAGCATCCAGAAGAATACTTGGCACACAGTAGGATCAAATAAATACCTGTTCAATGAGTAAATCTGGTGTCTCTATCCTAACAAATACCTCACCTCTGTTAAAATCCGGTAATATTAGAATCTTAGTGTTGAGGGCAGCCTGGGTGGCTCAGTGGTTTAGAGCCGCCTTCAGCCCAGGTCCTGATCCTGGAGACCCTGGATCAAGTCCCACATCAGGCTCCCTGCATGCAGCCTGCTTCTCCCTCTGCCTGTGTCTCTGCCTGCCTCTCTCTCTCTCTCTCTCTGTGTGTGTCTCTCTCATGAATACATAAAATCTTAAAAAAAAAAAAAAAAGAATCTTAGCGTTGGAAGACCTTTCATCAAACCATTTGCTTGAATTATCCAGTGACAGAGAATATATTTTTCCAAAGAGCTCTGGCCTCCAGAGACTTAATATATTTAATTCTAACACAAACTTTCCCTCTACATTTTAAGATTTCTCAATTCAGAAGAGATCTTATAATCAATGTATGTATTTAGTAGATCTTTTGCTCCACATAGTTACCTTATGATTATAATCAACAGTAAACTGCATATAAGGAAATACATTCGTGGCACTGAACTAACTGTGGTCCCTCCAAAAGCTCAAATGAATAACAGCTGGAGTAATTCAGAAATCCGTGCATTGGAGAAACCCACTCAAGAAGAAGGCAGAGGAAGAAACATCAATTCATTATCTTAAATGAAAATCCATAGAACATAACAACAGAAAAGAGCATAAGCCCCAGAGTCAAAATACCTATGGTTGAAAATCTGGCTCTACCATTTCTCAGTTATATGATATGGGCAGGATTTTCCACCTGTCCAAACCTCAATTTCCTCGTCTGCAAAATGGGAGGTAGAAGAAAGTACCTTTGTCATAAAGCAATTATGAGAATTAAATGTGTTAATACAGGTACGATACTTAGAAAGGAGGCCGACACACTATGGGAACAATAAATAGAAGTTTTACTATATTATACTGTTTTAATTCTTGATTTGGTATCCTCTGAGCATCTTCTTTATATCTTAAAACTAGTGAAAACTGACAGGTTATTTTCTAGGAACCCAAAACTCTTAGAATGCTGCCTTCTGTTATGATTTTCCTTTGCTTTCCTAGAGGAAAATACACAAGAAACAATTAATTCACAGTGTGTGCCCTCCCTAAAAGAACAAGCACAAAGAAGTTAATAGGCAACAGCTCACTGAACAGTTTTGTCAAAGATGTGTGCTAAGAATTTCATTCTGAGAGTTTACAAGGGAAGCATGCTCCTATGGTATTTTCTTTAACCAGAAAAAGAAATTCAAAATAAATTAAGCAAAAGTTGTTCAAATTAGGAATTAATTTTGGTGTAAATTCAAGGGTGACATCATTACTGTCCTTAGGCTGCATCAGAATGGCATGTTTTAGCCATGCATGCCAACCACTAATTTGCATAAAATTATTGTTAAAAAATTATTAAGTTACAGAGTACATTCTTGGGTATGAATCACACAGAGCAGTCATCGTCTCCTTAACTATTATCTGATTTGCGAAGCAAAAATTCATAACATTTCTAAGTACAATGACATTTCGAATACGTAATTAAAATACATAAACTTTGTTCATAAAATGCTCTATCATTTCAGAGAGATAAGTCATTAAACTGTTTTAGTGACCTACAGAATGAAAACAGTATCAATGGAAACAAATTCAATACACCAAAAAGAGTGCAAGAAATTAGAAATCCTTTTAAAAGCCTGTCTGAGAACTTCTAAAGAGGTACCTACTGAACACTGTGAACTTCAACCACACTTCCAATTTGTGGGAATTTATTTTTTAAGAATCAAATTCTAAAAATAGTTCTGCTACATTTAGTATTTTTCCATTATTCTTGCCATCTTTAAACACACCTTCACAAGCTGCTGAACATAATGCTTTTCTGACTTAATCAGAACCTCTCTCATGACCCAGGAACGTTCAGTAAATAATTATTAAGCTCCAGAGGTGGCTTTTGCATAAGTTGATTTGCTTGAATGCCTATTCACTGAGGGACACAGCTTTTAGTATTGTTTCCAAATCTTATCACGTAACATTGAAAGTAAATGTTAAGGGTGAGGGGAGTGTGGGGGCGCTGTCACCTACTCTAGTCTTTCTCTTTTTCAGCATTTCTTTGAAACTGCCCATTTCAAACTTGTTCTACATTGATATGCCAGGCAGATGATTCTGATGTTTAGATGTTTTGTTTTTGTCTCAAAGAGAAAAAGAAATCAATATACAAACATGCAAATGAGATGTTTATAAATGTAACTATTACTATTCCTCAGGTTAAAAAAGAGAGAGGGAGAGAAAGCAAAAAATCCAAAGTGTTTGCATTAGGACAATTCTGACAAATGTTACTGCTAAGCACACTCGTTTTCCTGAAGAAAATCCTTTTCTATTCATGACAAAGCTAAGCTGCAATCTATCCCATAATCATAAACCAAGCTCTGTTCTCAGATTTTTCAAGCGGTCATTTTTTTTTTTTTTGGCATTATTAATTTAAGACCAACACTGAATTTTAAACCAGAAAACAAAGCTAATGGGCCAGCATTTTGATTCCCCCCACAAATTAGTTGTTATCCTTGTCATAGCCACATACTAGAGGCTACAGCTGAAGCTGATTAAAGCCACAGTCACAAAGTAACAGTTCCAGTATTTTTAACTCCCAATAAAACCTTCCCGTTCTCTAGCCTCCCACTTAAAAAAAAAAAAAAAAAAAAAAGGGAAAAAAAAAAAAAAAGAAAAAAAGCTCCTGTTAAGTGGTCCCGGGATTATTTCCAGAATAAAACTTCACTTACAGATACAAGCTTTCAAAGGAGCAGGGCATGAACATCTGAACTCTAAGCGCCTCCATCTTTTTTCCTTTAAGGTGTTCTGCAAGCCCTTGGCGAAGAGTGAAAGTCAAAGTTAGTTCTGGCACTGGCTGTGTCACTAGGGGTGGCTCCTGATAAGGCCCTGGAAACTCCAATCCAAACACAGCTCGTGCTAGAACGGTGCCTGGTGTCTGTCTGCAACAGCAGACCTGTTTAATCCAGTACCTACTGTACCTGCAGGACAAAAATGCTGCCTCACACTGCACAGGGGGCGATGCAGGAACCCAGGCGGGCCAGCAATTCACCCAGCGGCCAGGCAAGCACCTCAGGATGCTCACTTAGCGCTCAGAGTGCAGGTACCTGGGAGGCTTTCAGAGGCTGCGCCTTAGCAGAGAACTTGAAAGGGAGGGAATTTCACATCCTGGTGAATTTTTAACACAATACATTCCCAGAATCCAGGAGGGCTGTGGGATTGCTTGTGTCCTCAGTTTGGGAGATCTCAGACCTTTTTGGAACTGCAGCTGATAACTGGACATGCTCTTCTGCTGGCAGGCTAGAGAACAGACAGCATTCCTCACTTTTGGACCCCAAGAATATGAGGGTGGTCCCTGCCCAGTCCGGGTGGGAGCCAAATGCAAGCCGCTTCTAACTGTGGGCACCATCTCTCAGGACACACACATCTTTAGGCCATATATCTGGGCATTCTTAGACTGTCACCTGATTAATTCTGGGCACACTGGTGTACAAGAAGAAAAAAAAATAACAACACATGTTCTCCAACAACACTTTTAAATTCCAACATGACAACATCAATATCATCAAATATTGATGGAGCTCCTACAGACTCAGCACACCAAAGACGTCCTGCAGAGTAATGAAAATATGTATGTTTCTCTCTACACATCATTCAAAGGTCAGAACAAAGGCATGTGACGTAAGCTAGCTGTGTGCCCGGGGGCAAGTTACTTCACCTCTCTGTGCCTAATTTTATCTCCAAAGTAAATGATTGGAAAACAATGTAATCTTGACAAGCCATAATCAAACTCGAATTCCATAAAGTAATGAAATTACCTTTGTCTTAACTTCCCTTTAATAATAGGAAATCTCCAGCCAGAACCCTCAGGCAAGCTATTTTGGTTTATTTTTTTTTTTTTCTGTTGTCTGCACATTTGTTCATTCATTCGGTCTTTTGTTTAATAAATACTTAGGGGACACCTACTATGTCCCAGGCATTGGTAACTCTTAGAGTTTATGGACTAATGGGACACACGTATTAAATAATCATGCAAACAGATAATGATACAAGTAATAACTGCTACAGGGAGCTAGAAAAGCTTAAAATGTAAGGGTCAGAACAGACTGCTCTCAGGCAGGGACCTCTGCACTGAGATCTGAGGGATGGGGGCACCAGTTGAGGCAAAGGTGGACAGGAAAGGGGAGTCTTCTGGGCAGTGGTAACAATATATACATGCAAGAATCCCGAGGCAGGAATTAGAATGATCCACTATCCCTGGAGGGCAGAGAGGGAGGGAAAAGCGTGGTATCTATGAGACCAAAGCAGTGTCCAGGGCCAGACCACACAGGATCTGGAAGGCCAGGTAAAAGGAGGCGATTTTGATACAAGGTTAAAGGAAACCATTGAGAGGCTATATACGGGAGAGCAAAGGGCTCAGATTTGAATTTTTAGAAAGTTCCTTCCAGCTGCTATATTGAGATCAGCTAAAAGAGGGCCAAGATTGGCTACTGCAATAGTCTCTATAGGAGGTAACAATTGTTTATAGGGGGTAGGGAGCACTGAGCACTGTACTGAGAGAAGTACAGGAAAGTGAACAGAGTACTGGCAAAACTAAAGACCAATAAACAGAAAGACTAGGAGGGGGAGGTAGGGAATACAGGTCCCAAATACAATAATTGTATTCATTAACTATAGTTATTGAGCACTTCCTACACACCAGATATTGTACTGGGCAGGGGGGTAAAGAGATGACTAAGATGCTACACAATTCCCCTCACTAACTTACCCGACCTCTCTTCTGTCTCTGACACAAAATGGCACAAAAATAAAGAACACAGGTTCTGGTGTCAACTTTCCAGGCTGAAATTCCACCACTTAATAAATCTGTGACTTTGTGCATATTTACCAAACTTCTATGCTCCAGATCCTTCACCTGAAAAAGGGAAATGGTGTCTATCCCATATGTTACTGTTTTAACTGAAAGACATAATATGGTGATGTGTTTGGCATAGTCTAGGCATACACTAAGCTCTCAATTAAAAAAAAAAAAAAAAAAAAAAAAAACAGCTCTTAGGGACACCTGGGTGGCTCAGCAGTTGAGCGTCTGCTTTCGGCTCAGGGCATGATCCCGGGATCCGAGATCGAGTCCCACATCAGGTTCCCTGCAGGGAGCCTTCTTCTCCCTCTGCCAATGTCTCTGCCTCTTTCTCTGTGTCTCTCATGAATAAATAAATAAATCTTTAAAAAAAAAAACCCAATAACAATAAAAACTCGCTCTTATGGTTATGACTGTTGTTAGGGCTGTTATCCTTGACTCACACTGACTGATCCAGAGAACCAAGGGAAATAGGACAGAGTGGAGGGAGAGAGGGATAGACAAAAGATGAAGGAAAATAGAGAGGATAGGAAATTACCATATCAGGACGTTTAAGGAATTATCTTTTAAAAGACTGAGCTGGATTCTCTCTCACTTTGGGCACTATCTGAAATTGCATTAAGTTACAAGGTATCAGTGAAGTTTTAGAACTGAAACCCTGATTTATTACATGCTTACACACAGGGAAAATCTGTATCCTCCGTGGGCTCTCAAATGTTGACCATGAAACCAATGGTATCAATTCCAGCCATTCCAGCAGGGACACAGAGTGGTGCTAAATGTTCCCCTGGCATGTTCAGCCAATGACATCGCCTGACCTTTCATCCCAGACAATCCACCACCCCAAGAAGGCTGTCCATTGACTATTTACAAGTATTTAAATAAAATTACTTTTAAGAAGCATGTGTTCAACTATTCATGATACTTTGGAAAAATCTATGTTATACCAGTGTTCTTGGAAAATCTGCTTGGCCACAGCAATGAAATGCCCACCAGCCAATGGAGTAAAACTTGAATTAAATGTGCATATATACCACTATCTACAAAATACATGAAATATTACATGTGTTTCCTTAATACTAATACAGTGTTTCCTTAAAACACTGGTCTGCTGAACACCAAAAATAAATGAATAAATAAAAAACAAATAAATATCTGATTAAAAAATGGGCAGAGGACCCAAATAAACATTTTTCCAAAGAAGACATACAGAAGCCAACAGACACCTAAAAAGATGCTCAGTATCACTAATCATCAGGGAAATGCAAACCAAAACCACACTGAGATATCCCCTCCACCTATCAGAATGCTTAGTTATAAAAGACAAGAAATGACAAGTATTGGCAAGGATGTGAAAAAAAAAAAAAAAAAAAAAGAGGACCCTATGCACTGTTGGTAGGAACGTAAATTGGAACAGCCACTGTGGAAAACAGTACAAAGGTTCCTCAAATAATTAAAAACAGAACAACCATATGATCCAGTAATTCTACTTCTGGGTATCTACCCAAGGAAACAAAAACACTAACTTAAGAAGATATATGTATTCCTATGTTTATCATAGCATTATTTACAATAGCCAAAATAAGAAATCCTACCTGCCCAATGAAAGATGAATGGATAAAGATGTGGTAGGTAGGTAGACAGATAGATAGATAGATAGGAATATTACTCAGACATAAAAAATAATGAAATCTTGCCACTTGTGACAATATAGATGGACCTAGAGGGTATTATGCTAAATGAAATAAGTCAGTGGAAGACAAATAGAACATAATTTCACTTATATGTGGGATCTAAAAAACAAACTAACACAAAGAAAGACCAATAAATACAGGAAAACAAGCTGGTGGTTGCCAGATGGTGGATAGGTAGGAGAATAGGCAAAACCGATGAAGGGAATTAAACTTTCTATTATAAAATAAATAAGACATGGGTACAGAAAGTGCAGCACAGAGAATATGTCAATAATATTGTAATAACTTTGTGTGGTGACAAACAGTAGCTATACTTTCATGATGAGCATTCTGTAGCGTATTTGTCGATTCACTATGTTGTACATCTGAAACTAATATAATATTGTATGTCAATTATACTTTGACTAAAAATTTAAAAACAAAATAAAATAGCAGTCCTCAAACAGTCACCCAATTATTCAACAAATGCTGGAGCAGCAGGAACTATGTCTGCTTGGTTCACCACTGTGTCCCTAGAGCCCAGTGGAATAAACTGTAGGTAGCTGATGTTCAACAAATATTTTTAAAATTAATTAATCTATAACATGAAAGTAACTCTCTTGTGTATGTCTATATTATCCAGAAGAGTATCCCAAGTGCATACACATATGCATATGCATATATACACACACACACATACACACACATCTATATCTATATATCTATATATCTATATATCTATATATCTATATATATACACAAACCCTAAATTTAAACACAAACTCAAATGCAAGTGGAGGAAAAGAAATATTTAAAAAAAGAAAACACTGAATATGGATTAAAAATATTACCTGTATTCCAATGGATTTCAAATCTTAATTACTACTCCTTGCCCCAAATTCCAGCAAATCAACTAGAATCATCAGAATTCTTACTGACCTTTCCAAAGATAACCTTAACTAAATGGAACTTAAAACTATCAACCAAGTGACAGCCAACTTTTTCTTTGGATGCTAAATTTGGGCCTTGGAATCTTTTTAGAAGGAAAAATTCAATCACTATGTTGAATGGTGAGAGAAGAGATAAGAGGTTTTACTTGTTATCCTGTCCAAAACTCGGCTGAAGAAAAGTAGAACATTACCAAAGTCAGAATTCTCAGTTTATTTGGATATCAAATGTTTTAATGCCTCCAAAGCATACCATTTTCTTCTATCTTTTCTTCTGACAGTCTTTGCTCTTTATAGTAAACACACACTTCTGCTCACTGGACTTACAACAGTTCCCCACAGTTGGGGACTTACAATTGTGCTTAGCATCACACTGATGCATGAAGTACCTCCCACAGCCAATAAGAAGCATTTAATCACTCTTCAAGTGTTTCATTAAAATCCCAGCCAATAGTTCCCAAGCCTGTCTTCCTATCAGAAGCACGTAGGGACTCTTCTCCCCACCCTGCTCCCTTAAAGTCAACTTAGGAGCACTTAATGTCAAGGATCTTGCCCCAAACAAATGACTGAATGAGACTCTCCAAGACTATAGTTTGGAATTCTGTGTTTTTTTAAAGATTCTCATAAAACTCTAACATGAAGTCAGCCTGAGGAACCACTAATATATATTATAATATATACAATTAAATATAATATGCTCTATGTAAATCATCTAAGAGAGGCAGGAAAATACTCCAAAAGATAAGCACCCTTTAGTCATTGAATCAAAAAGTCTTCACTTGTAGAGTTTAATCCTTTAAAGCATTCACTTGGAATTACTATGGATAGGCTTTGAATGTTCAATGATAGCCTTACTATGATGTAATTAAAGAGTACCGTGAAGTGATAATGAAACTCAAAAAAAATACCTTTTTTTAAAAAAAGGTGTTTTAATTTATTTATTTATTAATGAGAGACAGAGAGAGACAGGCAGAGACACAGGCAGAGTGGGAGAAGCAGGCTCCACGCAGGGAGCCTGACGTGGGACTCGATCCCAGGTCTCCGGGGTCACACCTTGGGCCGAAGGCAGTGCTAAACCACTGAGCCACCCGGTGCTGCCCAAAAAAATACTCTTAAAAGTAACAAATATACCACCTCTCCTCCCCATATATCATTATGCTCCGTTCTGGGAAAAGTCAGATGCACTGAAAGGCCCTGCAACACAAACATTGAGTGGCCCAGCAGGTGAGAAGTGCCTACCCAGTGCTGTGTACAAGACAAAAGTGAAGAAGCAAAGAGCTCTGATTTTTAGGGGCTTACCCCCAAAGAAACCCAAATTCCCATACACATGCCTCTCCTAAGATTAGGCACTGAGGACACTGCCCTCCTCCCTTTCCTTCCAATGACTCTCCATGGCTGGCTCCTCCTCATCTTTCAGAGGAGGGCTTTACAAGTCTGACATTTTTCCCCTCAGAGAGATTTTCCCTGCCCTCCCTACCTAAAAGCAAAACACCCAATTCTGGTTTTTGCTCTCCAAGCCAAAGTTTGCTTCTTTCTTTCACAGTATTTAATCCAACCTTCAATCATTTTATTTAATTGTCTTTCATCCTTGATGAAGGCAGGGTCCTTTGTATTTACTTTATTCTCAGTGTCTGGCATATAGTAAATGTTCAAAAAATATTTGCTGGCTGGCTGGATGGCTAGATGGATGGAAAGAAGGAAGGAAGGTAGGAAGGAAGGAAGGAAGGAAGGAAGAGTGAGCGACAAATGAAAAAAGATCAGTAAGAACGGCCCTCCAAAGTACAACCTGAAAGCATTTCATTAACTAGGAAGGAAGGGTCAACAGGCCAATGGGAAGCATGGTCATCTACTCTGGAAGCTTTTAGTTACTGGACATAGCTGATCTTCATGAATAAGTACTTGGATACAAAGCTACAAGAATGTGGTTCAGCAGTTCTAATTCCAAACCCTCACAGTCTGACTGAAGGCAATTTTTAATGACTATCTATCTGTGGAATAACCCTTCGGTACCATTCAATCATGATTATCTCTTTCATCCTGTTTCTATTTTCTTCTACTACAAGAACAGATCTCCCTGTAAAAATGATGGTACAGCATCTTCTGAAAGACTGCTCATTGTACCTGATACACAAAGAAGCCTTTTAAGGTTGAAAAGAAAAAAGCGAGACCAAGATGACCCCAGGTAAACTTGATTTAAGCTCACTCTGACATTATTAAAGAACTGTTTAGATGCCTATGCAAACATCCAGAGAGAAAAATTAATGTTTGTTAAGGCTGTTTAGAAAAGCTGTCCTGAGAATAAAATTACAATCAACAAAGAGGCATCTCAAATGTTGTCTGAAGTCAATTTTTAGGCAATTAATGAAGGGAGAAATACATGAAGTAATAGTTTGGCCTTTCATTTAATATAATAATCAATACAACAGATTAATTCCCTATCTTGAGCTTTCTGATATTCCCTCTCTTAGGGTTCACTTGAAAAGAAATACTTGTTTCTGAATTAAAGGAGCTTCAGAGGCTGTTTCTTTGTTATCTGGAGTATTTTGCAATAAGTAGACCAAAATCTAGAATATAGGCCAAGTTCGTGAGACAACATGAAGCTCGGGAAGCAAACACTAATGAGATTGTGCCACTTTGACTGGCATTTCTTCAAATGAGAAATTTAGTAATACTGCAATTTACTTTCCTTTATCTAGGTAAATAAACAGGAAAAGATAAGGCTGTCGCCATTGTGGGGGCCCAAAGTTACTCTCAATGTGACTTCACGATAAAAAGAATCTTCCATTTCAGGAATTTAAAACCATGGTATTTTCCTCTCAACTTTAGTGGTTAACTCCTAACTTATTTAAGAAGAAAAATATGGACTTCTCTTTTATTATGTCATTTTTAAAAAGTAATTAAAGAGCAAATAAGCACACAGGATGTCTTTGTCATCCTCCTAAGGGCGCTGAGGACTGAAGCAGGAGCCTGTACCACTGTCACCATCATCTAAAGACTTCAGCCTCTTTCTTCTTCAAAGCAAGAGTGAAGATATTAAAATATTTTACAGCAACATAATATTCGGCTATTAGAAATGGCCTCCACAGACCACCTGAGCTGCTAAGGAAGGTGAATCCATCCTTCCCAAGCTTCAGTCTCTGAAAGAGTGTATCAGGATATCAACAACTCAAAGAATCACCTAAATCTTGTATGGTCCAGAGAGAAGGAAGAAAAGGGGACGAAAAGGGATCGATATTTTGTCACCTAAACTTTCTAATCTATTCATGTAAATGTAATACTTGTATTCCCAAAAACTGAGCTGAAGGTAGAGATAGATAGACTGTTTCTTGTGGACAATCATGCTATGGTGGAAGGTGATACGGAAGTCAACAGAGTGAAATATGAAAATTCCAATTTGTACAAGATGTGGTAAGGACCCAGAAAAGTGATTTCTATCTATCTGTGGGCAGCAAAACTCTGAGAGGTCACTATCTTATAAATGAATGAATAGTTGCTATGTCCCTCCTATGGATACAAATAGAACAATTTTTCAATTGGAGACAACACAGCATGGTGGTGCAAGATAGACCACACACACACACACACACACACACACACACACACACAGTGTTGATCTCATAGTTTTACCTAGGGCACGTCATTAAAATTTCTGAGTCTCAAAATCTGCATCTGTAAAATGGGGACATGAGTATTGACCTGATAGATTAATGTGATGATGAAATGAGGTAAGGTATAAAAATACTTAACACAGTGCCTTAAAACAATCACAACTCAACTAACATTCTGCAAGGAACAGAGATTCAATTTCAGAACACTATAGGGAATGAGAAGTCAGCCTGGAGAGCCTCAAAAAACAAGTTATGGCAAATAAAAGTTATCATTTAGAGGCAAGAGCGAAGATGCTTTTGAAAATTGATGTGTAAAGAGGTTATACAGATTGTATATATTCATAAGCTCAGGAAAGGTCCAGCAGAGATATCTGTGAATAATATATTCCTAATGAATAACCAAAAACTAAGATGTTGATGATCTATAACTTTTGATAGTGGACAACCATGCCTTTTCAATGGTTGTCTTTGCTAACAGGCAAAAATTGTAGCCCAGGGAACCCTCCCCTCTGACTCAGTATATCAATTATATTTTTAACTTGTATTTTTACTATATAAATATACCCATAAGTCAAGCAGGAAATCATACATTTAAATAAGCAAAACTATAACAAATAGAACTTGTGTTCAATAGATCACCTTATGTTAAATTTGTGCCACTAGTCAAATTTCCTAAACTTCTAAAGCATCTCAGTACTGACGCTTACTCTAATGACATCCTGTTTCGGTTATGCTGAGCAAACAGGATTTAAAATGAGAAAAATAATATTTGCACATAAATCCTTCCTGTCTGTTGATTAAATCCAATCAATCATAATAAACGCAATACATATTAGCGTTCTGTACCTAATTTACACCCTAGGGAGTCTTGCCTATAATCAAAGTGTATATTTATGTGGATAGTAAAATGCTAAAATAACCAATATTTTAAATTAATGGCCCGTGTAATTTCAAATACTGCCATAAACTAACAAAAAGGAAAAAAATAAATCTTTGCTTTAAAAAATTAAGTCATGTGTCCTTAAAAAAAAAAAAAGAAAGAAATAGGGCCAACAAAGCTACCTAATTTTAACATTTAATAAGTATTAATTACCTGCCAAGTATTACAGGTAAGGATGGCAAAGTAGATGCAGAGAATAATAACCATTCCTATTCAGGATTATCTACCTTCTAATATCAAATAACTGCCTCATTTTTAAGAAATGTGGATGAAATCATAAAGAAAAGAAAGGAAAACTCAAAATATTATCATTAAAACTCATTCTTTCTAACAGTTAGGGACCACGGGAACAAGCCCCAAGTGAAAAACATTAGGCACCTGGGACATTTTCTGTGGGCTGTTATGAAACTACTACTCTTATAGAGTAGGACCTGGGTGCGGCCAAGGATGCATCCCCATACACAAGCCAGACAACACACAGGATTCCCCCAAAACACCAAAGAGCTGTCTGAGTTGCCTGTCAATATCAACCAATCAGGAAAGGACCATTCCAACCAAACAGAAAGGAGTACTTTAAAAAAAAAAAAAAAAAACCCTTTACCTCATTAGGATAGTGGACCAGACAACAATGGGAATCTACCTAAGAGGGAACTTCTCTGTATAAGCAGGGCCTCCCCTCTGTTCTGGGAGGCCACCCTGACCATTCTTGTTGGTGCTGTGTTTCCCTTCCACTTGAGCTGTAGCCCCACTAAAGCCTTGACTGTACCTTTGACTTTTGGATCTGCCTCGTTTCTACAGGTGGGAGGTCCAGGAACTCTGGTAACAATTCAGCAAATACTTTTTGAGCTCCTACTATGTCCCAGGCATTGCTCCATATACTTGACATAAATCAGTGCTACCGGGGACCTTTGAGCCTGAAGAGAGAAATATTTTGGAGTACCTCTGAATGCTAAAATCACTTATTAAGTTAAGCAATTTAAAAATTCTGTAGCTTTACAATCTTCAAGCATCATCCGCAATGATACTCCCATTAGCAAGGATGTTTGCTTTCTAATACAGGATCAAAAATCAATGTATTTTCATTTACAAGTATGGCACACTGGAAATTTGAGTATCTGGGGGAAAATGACATCAGGTCTCTCTCTACTTCATTTTTTAAAAAGTTGGGGAAGGGAAGAGAAGACAAAATTCAACATACTGTCACAATGATAACTGTACCTTTTATTTACATATCACACCTTATTTATCCAGTCTTCTTAAATTTAAATAGGGACACTGAGTGAGGTAAGTAGTTTGCCCAAAGTCAAGATGTTAATAAGTTGTTAATAAGTTACAGATGTGGGTTTGAAACTCCAGAGCCCCCATGCCTTTCTTTATGCTCCTCTGTTCCAAGTTTATGTGAGCCACCCAACAATCACAGAAATAAACTAATTCTATAATTAGAACTGTGCACTACAGTTGCCTCTTTAGTTGTCTATGCCCCACACCCCACACCAGATTCTGAATTCCATGAAGGCATAAACCATGTCTGTTTAGTTCACCTCTTCATTCTTGAACCAGGCACCATTCCAGATGCAGAGAAGGCACCCAATAACTATTTGTCAATGGGCTAAGTGATTAATTGACCATGGTGCTTTTTCCGACCACTTCTGACCATGATTTACCTTAAAAAAAAAAAAAAAGAAAAAAGAAAAAAGAAAAAAGAAATGAAGCACGCTTCCCTACATATTTATGCAAAGCGTGAATTAAACTAACGGCATTCTCAAGAAGGAAACATGAACATACATTTTTTGTCCTTAAGTAACTTAATCTAGTTGGAAAAGAGGGTGAGAAAATGTTAGATATCAGCGCAAAAAATATTTGTTAATGGAAGAAGTAAGGAAGTGCTCAGAAAAGAATTATTCAAAAAGGCTTTTTAGGGGAAACAAGGCCTTTTGGAAATGAGGAAAATGATGAAGTTCCTTTGGCAAAGATGGTAAATCTTGAGCAGTTTGCCAGTGTGGGACACAAGATGATCTCAAATCCAGACGCACAGACTCCACAATAAATAACCATGGAATTACACAGTGAGAAAAGTACTTTCAAATTTCTTTCATCCCAAGAAAAGTCTCTGTTTGATGCTAATATGTCTTCAATCTCTCAACACTCCAGAAAAGCTCCAACCTCAGGCTCAGGCACTGCCAGACAATACACCTTGTAAGAAGCTAACAGTTTTCTTCCAATTTCATTATATTTATTTTATATGTACTTCCACTTGCGATTTTCATTATATCATTTCTTTAAAATACATTCTTAATTTTTTTAAGCCCCCACCTAGTCAATGGGGGCAAAAGTCATGAAGTTAGCATGAGAATGGCTAAAATTTGGGAAACACTGATTGAGAGAAATGAAGAATGTGCCAGAATCCTTCAGTGGAAATAAGATGAAACACAACCTAGGAAGAAGGGCCTAGTCTATTGCAGTGAGAAGCTCACAGCCACAAAGAATTTCAGTGTGAGATAAAGAAAATCATCTGGGGTTCTGAAAGCATAGTCAGTGGGCCTAGCCCTAATCGCTCACCTAACTGTGGAAAAGGAACATGACTCTCAGATATGATTCCATACAGGAAGAGTGGATCTGGCCAAGTAGGACTGAGAATATCACAATGGAAGTGACACACCACGTTTGTTGACAGTGCCTGTAAACAAGACCTCTATCCAGGAGGGAAAAAAAAAAAAAGGCAAGGCCGTTAGAACAAAATGTTAGGCATGCTTGATGTTGAAGTTTTGATATATAACGACTTCTTTCTTGCTGTGAAGGTCATTTCTGCCTGTGTTACCTCCTAGGGCATAGATATAACTTGTAGTCCACTTTTGTTTTAGTTTTTTTTTTTTTTTTCTAACTTCATAATGAAGCACCAAGAGATTTTCAGTACAGATTTTCCCCCCTAGCTATATAATACTTTCACACACTAGATGGAGCCAACTTTATAATGCTTTGGGATTCATGGACAGGTTTGTGTTGCACTTGAAAAAAATCCACGCACAAAATTATGGGAGAGCTGTGTACACCAAAATATATTTTAAATTTCTCAGATTTTGATTTTAAAAATCAAAAGTCCCATCATTTTATCAATGTGCACACTTTTCCATAACTTCTAAGCCCAAATCAATATCAAACTATCAATAATGGTACAAAATGTGTGTTTAAAATATGTGCATCTTACAGCTTATTGGCACTTTTAACTGATTTATTAACATGTAATTATGTTTTTTTTTTAATGACAATCAATCTCCAAAATTACATGCTTTTTTGTTTGCTTGGGAGAAATGGAAGCAATTCATAAATGCAATAAGCATGATTCACTTATCAGGCCCATAAAAACTACCTCAAGGGAGGGAATCAGGGCAAAGAGAGATGCAAGTAGATAGAAAGTACATTTCATGGTCCATGGGAATATAGAAAAGAGTCACCAGCACTTCTAAGAGGAAATGGGCCATCTCCAGGACCAGGAATGGTCCACTACTGTAAGACAAGAATGCAGACTGTCCACAATCACCAACCTGGGGCTGGTGTGGGGCAGCAGGGAAGTAAGGAAGGCTATACAATGGTTCTCTCCTGTCAGTCATGGAAACTCAATGCCTTTTCACTGAATCCTAACACTTCAGAACAGTGGTTCTCAACTGGGGGTGATTTTGTCCCCAGGGAACACTTGACAATGTCTAGAGACACCTTTAGCTATTACAAATGGAGAGGCAAGTGCTACTGGTATGGAGGAAGCAGGGGTCAGAGATGCTGCTACACATCAAATAAAAGACGATAAAATTATAATGAAAAGCAAGAGAGTAGCCTAAACTTCAGAGTGGCAGTTAGCTTGGTGGCAGGGGACAGGAGGGTTGGGGGGAGGGAGTAAAGGGAAGGATGTGATCTAAGAGGAGATTTCTAGAATGTTCTGTGTCTGGAGATACAGTGGGTACATGTCTATTCATGTTACTATTCTTTACTAAACCAATAGGTTTTAGACATATGTAACAATTAGATCTATGTAGCAATTCGAAAAAGCATTACAAAATATGAAGTGTAAGGGGAGTGAAGAGACACAGCAGTAGTAACAGTGAACTTTGACATAACTGGCTAACATACTACCAGGTCAGAGGTATCTTTTACTCTTTGTCCCATTCACCCTCCACTGTCCAGTCACTTATCATATCTTTCCCATCAACCACTAAATTGCATCTCCTCTGCCCTCAAGGTTATTCTGCCGTGATTCAGCTCTAGCATGGCCTACTAAACTGTTCTCTCCACTGCACTCAATGTACCCTACACCAACTACTAGATAACGCTTCCTAAAGCATGGCTTGCTGTTTTCATGAAACTATTTTAATGAAACTAATGTGTCATCAACACAGAATAAGTGAATTTCAAGTTTCTTATTAAGATTAGCAATCGAGACCTACTTACCTTTCTAGTCTCAACTAATATAAGTATTCCAAGCAATATAAACAACATACTCATTCCCTAACTCTAGCTACATACTCTTGTTGTTTCTCTTGCCTAGAGTAACCTTTGTATACCCACTATCCCTTTCTATTAAAAATCATATACATTCTTCAATAAAATGAAATAGAGATGCATTACCGAATATTGGCAAGGAATGAAGCAAGTGGAACATTCAGACATTGTTGCTGAGGATATAAATTGGTACAAAGCCTTTAGAAGTTTTATATATATATATATACACACACACACACACACACACACACACACACCCCTCTGTTTACTACAGCATTATTTACAATACCAAGATATGGAAGCAACCTAAATATCCAATAAGCGAATAAAGAAGTAGTGTATACACACACACATTCGTACATACACATATGCACAATACTACCCAGCCATAAGAAATAGATGAGATCATACCATTTGCAACAACACAGATGGACCTAGAGGGTATTATGCTAAGTGAAATAAGTCAACTGAGGAGTGCTTGGGTGGCTCAGTCAGTTAAGTGTCTGCTTTTACTCAGGTCCTGGGATCCAGGCCCATGTAGGGGCTGCTGCTCAGGGGGGAGTTTGCTTCTCCCTCTGCTCCGCCCCCTGCCTGTGCATGCTCTTCCTCTCTTTCTCTCTCTCTGTCAAATAAATAAATAAAATCATTAAAAAAGAAGAAAAAAGAAAAGAAAAAAGAAAAGAAAAGAAAAGAGAAAGAAAGAAAGAAAGAAAGAAAGAAAGAAAGAAAGAAAGAAAGAAAGAAAGAAAGAAAGAAAGAAAGAAAAAGAAAGGAAGGAAGGAAGGAAGGAAGGTCGGTCAACTGAGAAAAGTAACTTCACTCACATGTGGAATCTAAAAAAAATGAATAAACAAAAAGCAGAATCAAAAATATAAATGCAGTGAATTGATGGTTTCCAGAGGGGATAGGGGTGGAGAGAGTAGGCAAATGAGTGAAGGGGAGTGGGAGATACAGGATTCCAGTTATGAATAAGTCACAGGAATAAAAGGCATAGCGTAGGGAATATAGTCACTGATACTGTGATAGCATTGCATGGTGACAGACGGTAGCTACACTTGTGGCAAGCATAGCAAAATGTTTAGAGAAGCTGAATCGCTATCTTGTACACCTGAAACTAACATAATGTTGTGTGTCAAATATACTCAAAAAATTTAAAAAGACGACTGAACATATGCATACCATATAACCTAATAATTTTACCTTTTGGTACATACCAAACAGAAATGAATATGTGATCACCAAGACCATATAGCAATAATGTGCAAGGCAGGACAGCTCATAATAATGCAAAACTGTAGACAACCTAAATGCCCATCAACAGAAGAGATAAACAGTGATGTATTTTTATAAGGGAATATTCTATGGGAATGAACTATTGCCGCATACAACAGAGATGAATCTCAAATACATGTTGAGCAAAAGAGTACAGACATAAGAGTATGTACTATATGATTCCATTTGTATAAAGTTAAATGACATATAAACATTATTAATCAATGGTGTTAGAAGTCAGGACAGTGATTATGTCTTGGGGAAAGGCTGCCTACCAGAAAGTACAAGAGGGCTAGTAACGGTCTCAAAGACTGGGTACTGACTACTTGGTGGAAACCGATCAGGAGAGTACATGTAAGACTTGTATACTTTTCTGTAGAAATGTTATACTTCAATTAAAAGTTTATTGAAAAACATTTTAAAACTCTACCGATTCTTCAAGATTATTCCTTAAAAACCTTCTTCACTTTCTTAAAAATAATCGTCCATGATCCCAACTAGATATATCTTCGTCCTCTATCTAAATTCCAGTTAGGATAATTACAAAGCTGAAGTTATCTTAGTTTTTTGCACATGTTTATCAAAGTCCAATTGTTACACTACTAGACAAGCATTCCCTTTATGATTTCCCATAAAATATTGATTATAGTAGCTCACCAGTATTGATGAGATTTAAGTGACAGATATTAATTACCCCTTTCAAAGTCCACACTTCCTAGTGTTGAATATATGCTGGCATTCCTTTTTTTAGGTTATTTTTTTTATTTTTATACATTAAAATTCACCTTTTTGGTGTACAGTTCTGCAAGTTTTGAAATATACATGTTACTGTAACCACCACCACAATCAAGATACAGAACATTTCTATCACCTCAGAACACTCCCCTGAATTGCCCCCTCTGGAGTCAAAACATCACGCACCCCCAACTTCCAAAAAACACCTATTTCTGTTCCTACAATTTTGTCCTATCCAGAATGTCATAAAAATAGAATCAAATACTTGGCTTTTAAGTCTAGTTCCTCTCCCTTAGGCAAGTACATTTGAGAGAATTCATGTTTTTACATGTATCAGCAGCTCATTCCTTTTCATTGCTACTTAGTATTCCATTGTATGGAAGAACCATGGCTTGTAATCCTTCTACCAGGGAAAGGACATTTGGGCTGTGTCCAGTTTTTGGTGATTGTAAAGAAAGCTGCGATCCACTTTAAAGAATTTTTTTAAGTGGATACTTGGAAGTAATTCACTCAAGGTCACAGTTAACCAGTGATAAAAAGAAATAGTATATACTTTCTAAAAAAATGACTGGGAAAAGTAGGAGTCAACAATATTTTCCCTTATGTCAATGAATCTAGCTCACAATATATTTTCTGGGAAGAGATTTTTGAGCTATCTTTTCTATATTTAGTGCATGTTAATGGGCTAGAATTTGTAAGTATCCAACTAAAGCACTTTTCTAAAGGCAGCTTCTTACCAATGTGACCCTATGGCTGTACTATTAGAAATAATGTGTATGTCTTGATCTATGTACAACTATTCATCAGTGCTACGTAAATAAGTGATTATGCCCTGCTGGCTTCTGTCTTTCATCTGACCTACTGGACTCACTTTCGATGCACAGAGGGGACGGCAAGCGATGGGCCTGACACTCAAGAGCTCCAAAAACATGTGAGGAAAATGGCTACCTCAACGATTATGCAGAGGGGTGGCTATAGTTGCACTTTTTTTCTGTTGATTTAAACACAAAAAGCATATGTCCAAATCCTCGGGGGTACAGTGTCCACATCACAAAATTTCCATTAGCTGGCATTTTGAGGTGTCTGTTTGTGGAGCCTAAACCACTAACCAAGGTTGAGGCCATGGGAAAAAGGTGTGTCCAAGAACAACATTTCTAGGAGGTATCTGAGCTGCACCTGCCACCATGGCCAGAGGAAGCCGATTGGTTTTAAGCCTTTAAAACTCAAGAGTGGGCAGCCCCGATGGCGCAGTGGTTTAGCGCTGCCTGCAGCCCAGGGCGTGTCCCTGGAGACCCGGGATCGAGTCCCACGTCGGGCTCCCTGCATGGGGCCTGCTTCTCCCTCTGCCTGTGTCTCTGCCTGTCTCTCTCTCTCTCTCTCTCTCTCTCTCTGAATGAATAAATAAATCTTAAAAAAATAAAAATAAAAAAATAAAACTCATGAGTGTCATAACCTTTTTTATAATATCTCCATGACAGTCACTATAAGAATCATGAAAAAAAAAAAAGAATCATGAGAACCTCATCTTTCAGCCTTTTTCTAATGCTCTTAAATAATAATAGCAGCTAATTACAGAAAGTATGCTCTGCACTCTTGTGCTAAGCATTTCCATACAATACCTTGTTTTAATCCTCATAAAAACCCTCTAATTTAAAAACTGCTATGATGTAACTTTTACCAATGAGGTGAATGAGGCTCTGAGAGATTTTACCACTTGCAGAGAAGGAATTTCATTCAAGGCAGTCTCAATCTGATCACATGTTCTGAACCCAGATGCTGTACCACCCCATAGTCCAACCAGTAAATACATTCATTTATCCAGATACTCAAAACATATATTTTATTATATTCATCCAAGGAAATAAATATGAATAAGATATGCTTCTCCCCTCCAAGTGTTCATTTATTGAGGGAGGGTGGAGAATCCTGTAAACAATAATATCTTAAACTTCTTGGTCAAATCCTTTCCTGAAACCCATATGAAAACCGTTGGCTCTCTAGAAAAAAAAAAAAAATCACACAAGTGGACACACAAAACTCGACTAAATTCTTGGGCCACAGCCTAGAAATCCCAGGCATACTTAAATAGCTGACTATTAGCTGCAAGGGGTTTTGGTTAAGATAGGAACAAAGTGTTGTATGGACTCAAAGAAGAAAGGCAAGGCACTTGAGTCCTGAAGACTGAGAGAAATTTACCAGGCCAGGAAGGAAGGAAGTGGGGCTTCTATGGAGAGGTCCTTCCTTCAGAAAGCCTGATGCCAGGGAAAAATCTAAAGTTGAAAGAGGAGGGAAGCAGGGGAATAAGTAGCAGGACACTGAAATAGTCCAGGCAAGCTTCTTCTTTCTAGAAATAATGTGGTTAGAAGAAGCTGTGAGCCCAGGCTCTGAGGTCAGAAAAAACTGGGATCAGAAATAGTAGGGTTCAAATCTAAGGTCATTCATGTCTCAATACCTGTGCACCCAGGGGAAAAATATTATAACCCTTCTGAGCTTCAGTTTCCTTTTCTGTAAAATGGGGATAAGGAGAGCCCCAACATCACAGGCTGTTGTGAGATAACCCATGGAAAAAAGCATGACAGGCACTTGGCACAAAACCTGAAATGGTGTGAGTGTTCAATACATTGCAGCTGCTATTATTAACCTCGTCATCACCATGGCCTGATGCTAACACAGCCCCACAGAAGGAACTCCTCTATAACAGCAACAGAGCTGAATTCCTTCATATGTGTTTGAGTCAATTGGCGACATTCTTAGACACATGCAGTGCGGCAAAAAGATCTTTGCCCAAAGAAAAATCCCAGTGCCAAAAGCCACCTCTTGAAATACTCTCCTTGTAAAATCACACCATATTTCTTACTCTTATTAATCACATAAAGATACGAGAAGCACATTCTAGAGAAAAGGTTTTAAAGAAACAAATTATGAAGACTATTGGAATACCTATGGTGGGCTTACTTTGTATCTGTAACATCATCAGCGTCTGCTCTTTTCTTAAGTGAGAATAGAGACCATTATCAACAGCTAGAGAGATGTCACATGCTGTTGTCATTACTACCATGTCCATAACAAGAGTCTGAGAGCATTCGTTCTTGCAAAGCCATTCTGCACCCAGTCCATCTATGTCACTATTCCTGGGATGGCATTACTATGCAAAAAAGAAGAAAATGGTACAAATATTCTACTCAGTTCTTAGTCACTATGTGTTCAGTAATATTTTATTTTAAATTCTTCATGTGGTCGAGGAGCTAACATAAAAGTAATATACTGGAATTCATCCACGAATGCTCGAGGAAATGTGGAGAATATTTTGTTGTGATTCCTCAAGCCATGGTAATAGAACATTCATGAAATCCTTGCTCTTAAAAATGTTCCATGGCCAACCAATATTTGCCATAGTGATACTGCCATATAGTCAGCACTGGAAAAATAAAGTCATGAGAAACCATTCCCATCTTCCCCAGAAAGCTGGCCAGGCTATCTGCTTCTCTTTCGGCTAAGCTGACACCATCCACAAATTCAGAATGTTCTCTCACTTTAAAACACACAAATCAAAGGAAAATGTAGGGATTCCAACAATCCATCCTGAACCCAACAGACCATTACAAATTCACCAAGCTTCCTTTCGGCTTTAAATTTGCTCTCCGGCAAAAGCACAGTAGTAAATGAGTTCATTCCATCAACAACAGAAATAAGCAGTCATAAACCCAATTGTCCTAGAGCAAGCAGAAGAATGGGTTCACGAGTTGGGGACAGAAGGGAAGAACTGAGGCTGACGAGAAGATAGTATTTCTAGCACATCATTAAACCAAATGTGATGGGAAGAGCTTATGGGAAGCAAGTGGAATGTGATTCTGACAGAAAATACCCAGGTCTTACCAGCATCAAAAGAAGATTCAAGTTAGGAAGGGGTTCCCAAATGGCTTTCAGAAAATCTGATACATTCTCAAGCAACTGAACCAAAGCATTCTTGGAGGCATACACAAGAAAACAAGAGAAGAGAGTGGTGAAGTAGACCTTTCTCTCCATCTAAAACCTGTCAGATGTGAAAGAAACTTCCATCACAGAGAGAATCACCAGTTACCAATGCCAGGAGCACAGTCCATTTAGCCTAAGTGCATTCTTTTCATGCTTCTACTGCTACAGTTGCTAGTTATACTTTCCTGTAAGCAGCATACTCTGGGGGTTAGGGACAAACCCCTGCACTCAAACTATCTGGCTTTGCCACTTCCTGGCTCTAAGGCTGCATTCCTCCATCTGCAAATGGGCTTAGCAACTAAATGAGTCAAAGCAAGTAAGACATTAGCACTTAACACCGTTATAATCTTTTTGATCTTCTCTAGATTCAGTGTATCTTTCTTGGCAAGGAAATAGAAGGTATAATATCTTTCCAGTGTGACTCCCACAGGGCTTATAAAAAAGTTGAAAATACATGCTGGCTTTGATTTTATTCACTCTTTAACAGATATTTACTAAGATCCTACTATGAACCCACAGGTACTCTGCTGGAAGTTGGGAGATATCCTGAACAACAGATACAAACGAAGACCTTTTTTTTTTTTTTTTTTTTTTAAGATAAAAGTACATTTTAATAAAGAAAAAAATTCAACATTGAAGGCTCAGACATTCTTGGGGTACTGGGAAGGGGAATTCCCACTTCTTCCTCCCACCTCCCCAGCATCATTGTGGAGGCGGGGTGACAAGTTCCCTGCTCTTGGTTTACCTCCCAGTACAGGGGGGACCAATATGTAGTTGAATTTGGGGAACTGGACCTCTATTGATTAGGCTTATGCCTTTAAGAGGAAACTTTCAAAGACTCCCAGGTCCCTTTCCTGAGTCCTAATCGACCCTGATTGTACTCTGTAGCCGTGCATTGCTAAGCATAGAGGATACAGAGTCACTATTAAAGAAAAATTCCTTGTACACATGCTTCCCACCTGGTCATGTCATTACCGTATGGGACTGTGATATATACTTAGCTAAGACCCCGCTTCTGAAATGCTTTACATGCTTTTATAACCATTTATGTGTCCACCCATTAATTGCACATATATTTACCAAGAGCCAAAGACCTGATTTGAGCTTGGGTAGAGACTGGAGAGAAAGGCACTGTCTGTCCCCAGTGTAGAATCTTAATGTTTTAGAGATGAGTTCACAGACGCAGTCCAGGAGCAAAAGCAACCAACCCTACTGCACACCATTAGGAGACACAGCACTGAAATAAAAGCCACATTTGAGGCCGAATCCAAGCATGTTCCTTGCTCAAGAATTCTGCTCTTGCTACTATCCCAACGGCTCACCATGCTCTTCCCCAAACAGATGCATGGCTCCCTTGTCATTTAGCTAGTGCACCTCTCTACTCAGAAGAAACCTTGGAGGTGAAGTCCAACCTATCAGGCTCAAATTAAGTAGCAACCCCTCCCAGCTTTACTTTTCTTCACAGCACTTACCATAGCTTACCAGAAAGTAAACTCCAGTAGGACAGGACATGTATTTTTGCCCATTTTATTCATTGCTCTAGTCCTAGCACAGGAACAGCACCTGGCACAGACTCAGTGCTCCATAAATAATGTCCTAAGAATGAGCCTAGTGTTCTTTTTATCTACATCTCTATCTTTCTGATACTCCTGCTGAAGAAGCTCACAACACTGACACTGGGGGGAAGAGGGACAGTAAGAATCCAACTCCTTAAACCTGAGTGTTATGAAAAGAGCTGAAGCACATGGAATGTGACTAGGGCAGGCGGAAAACAAGCTGAAATATGAGCTCTACTTAAGCAGCAAAATGAGCTGGGGTGGTGCACCAACATGGCGTTAAATAACAATGGGTTCCAGATCGAGGTATGGAATCAGAAATTCAGGGGTATGGCATTCCACCTTAGCTTCATGGAGATGACCGGGGTGGGAGGATGTGATGAATGAGACACAAACCTATCCAAGGGCAAATGTTGGCTCATTCTTATTGGGTCTTCAGATTTTTCAAAGGAATATGGAAATCATGGGCCATATGTGAAAATTAACATTTCCACATTAATTCAGAGTTGTTTTCAACAACTACTTGGGCCAACCTAACATCTAACATCAAGATTCAGACCAGTGGGACCCATGGTCTTCTCTGGACACTTCCCCAGGAGCCACAGCAGTGCCATATGTAGGGCACTGAATGATGTCTTCTCATGCTCTTTACAGTTGGCAAGGAACCTCCAAAGCAGGTTTGTGGTGTCCTAATCCTCCCTCTTAGAACCGAATGAACAACTATTCTGACCTACTAAGCTTTTCAGTTCTTAACGCAAGACCATGGAAAGTCAACTGATCTTCAGTACAGGATGTTTCTCAGAGTCTTTCTGATGAATTACAAACAAATAAACACCAAGTAATTACAGAGATTTGAAGCGTTCTAGAATCAGGTAGACACTAAAATAAATCAGAGAAAGAACTGAAATCATTTAAACTCCTACCAGACAAAAAGTTAAAAATAGGAAAGTGGCTTTTTTCTCTTCCGATTATTTTATTTTTTATCTGTTTCTTTCCAAAAGGACTCAGAGCAGCTTATGTAAAAGTACACAGCATGAAGATGAAACAACAACAGAAAATTAATGTGTGTGAATGAAGGAAATAAGATGAAGGAAAGATAATTCAACAGAAAAATATAATGGACTTAATAAGATTAGTACATAAAATGCAAGTAAGAGTCTTATTGTTTTCTACAGGTGGTCATAAGTCACTTTCTAAGCTGGGGACAGAGAGTCTAATATCTACAGGGGCCAAGCAGTTAGAATAAAGGAATAAAACAAACTGACGAGTGCCTGTTTTAAGGAAAATGGCATTATATTACTAGCTCCCAAGGTTGCCATGGAGACAGGTGAGCCCAGTGTTACCAGATCTGATTTTTCAATAGATGCTGGAAATTCAAACATACTTGTGTGAAATCTTCCCATTTTCCAATGTTGGAAAACTAGTTTTTCTTTTGGCTAAAAAAAACCAAATATGTGTGAGTTAAAGAAAACATGCCTGTGACCATAAAGAGGAAGAAGACATGATCAGTTACATGACTAACTATATCCATAAACTAACCCAAAGCTGCAAAGAAGTACAGTCATTTGTGGTATCAAAACCAGAGAGACACTTCTCCCAAGAGTCTAAGGAGGACACTGTAACATCCACAAGATAAGCACCCCATACAATCAAGATTTATAGGGCTTTATCTTATAACGACCTCCAACAGAGTTGCTAAGGGCATAATGCTAAGTTTAATTTAGTAGAACTAATTGGCAAGGTGGACAGGTGGCAAATTCTCAGATATAGAGATTCCTGCTGGTCTCATTTATTTCAAGTATAGATTTTACAGATGTCCCTTAATTAATTTTTAACCAATTACCCTTTTTGACAAATGTAAAATTCTCACACCCTTCTTTAATGTTATTTCACAAAGTAAAGCAAAAGCCACCTTGGAAAATAATTTTTCAAACAACATTCTCTTCCTCCATGTCTTAGAGTATTCAAAGAAATGGATGAAACCTCTATTCTTCACAATGAAATCCATAAATATTGGTTTTTCAGAGCAGCATTTGATAAGCATGGAGTAATACCATGTTCAAGGTTAGATTCCCTGACCAGGACCCAAAGTGAGGTATTCTACGGGGCCATTGGGTTCAAGGCTATTCACTTTAATGGACAGTCCATCGGGCAGTGGGACTGAACTCTCTGAATGCTGAAAGACCTGGCACATCTCCAGTCAGTGGCCAAGGAAGTATACTCACGTAGGACCAAATGTCTTCACAAAAAGAGCATTGTTCTATATCTGTCCCAGGTCATGAACAAAAGGACAATCAAGTTCTATGCCAGTGATGCTTCATGGAATCCCTGAGGTGGTGTTGATAGAGAGGTTGGATTACAGCCTGGGCCCTTGACATATCTAGAACTAGTGCAGTTTTACCTCATTTATATCATGTATATTCAGTTCTGATATAATGTTTGTTTCTAAAATGGAAATTTGGGGCAGCCCTGGTGGCCCAGCGGCTTAGCGCCACCTTCGGCCCGGGGCATGATCCTGGAGATCCCGGGATCGAGTCCCACGTCGGGCTCCCTGCATGGAGCCTGCTTCTCTTTCTGCCTGTGTCTCTGCATCTCTCTCTCTCTCTCTCTGTGCCTCCTGTGCCTCTCATAAATAAATAAAATAAAATCTTTAAAAAAATGGAAATTTGTTCAGACCCAATTCTTTTTTTTATTATAAATTTATTTTTTATTGGTGTTCAATTTGCCAACATATAGAATAACACCCAGTGCTCATCCCATCAAGTGCCCACCTCAGTGCCCGTCACCCAGTCACCCCCACCCCTCGCCCACCTCCCCTTCTACCACCCATAGTTCGTTTCCCAGAGTTAGGAGTCTTTCATGTTCTGTCTCCCTTTCAGACCCAATTCTTCTATTAGAGTACAATTCACCCAGAACTCAAATGAATTTTAGTTTGCTATGCATTGTTTTGTTTGCAAGAAATACTAGATGAACGCAGAAAATGCACCCAGCTGAATCGAGCCATGTGGGAATACACAAAATGCACACACTTCAAATATCTACCAATTACCCCAGTTTACCATGAACATTATGCACCACACCCATTCACTTCTAGAGCTACAACTTTCCATCAATTCCGGATATGCTTCCTTCCACCTCTTCGCTGTAATGTACAAGCTACAATCCTTCTCACACCCACTCCATAAGCAAACATCGGGTCTTTTCAAGAAAAACTATCAAGTCTATTGCTGTATTTATATACTGCTTAACCATTTAGCAAGTGTAAAACTGTCTACTATTTTCATTAGGTTCTTATCATTTCTTCTTTTAATATGTCACTGATAAAGTTTTTGAGGATGATGCCCCTATCCTATTTTTCCTATAGACTCCATGATTTTGCCTAGCCAGTGATTTCTTAGAAATGCATGTGTTATGTTATAGTAGAAACAACAACCAACCTAGACTCTACATAAAATATTTTTTAAATGTGTTTTGATAGAATAGAAGTTCTACTCAAAACTACCATGCTCTGAACTCCAAGGGATACCATTCACATTATATTTGATGTGTATCCTTTATGGCCAATTAATTAACCTGGTATTTAACAAATAATTATGTGAAACCTCATATGTGTGATGAAAGTATTATGTTCCGAAGAATGTACTTGCTCACTTTGGAAAATTAAAAGAAAACCAAAAAATACATAAAAATAAAAATCCTTCACCATCTTAAAATGCGAACATTTTGATGCTTTTCAGTTTTTCTTCTTTACATATATATCACTACCACTCCTGATATGTGTGCTACTTCATCTGACCTATTTATCTTAATTTGGCTTAAAAATTGACCTGCTACTTCTAAATCAAATACGCTTATTTTTCTGGGTGGAAAAAAAAAAGTGTTGCCAAACTGAGTCAATCACTTCACATTAAATGAGCACACACTATCTGCTTAGCACTATGCTCTGTGGCACGCAAATTAGAATACTCAATAGACTGTGTTTAACCACCAAGAGAATTTCTTTAACTTTCCAAATTTGGCATAGTTACATTTCTTGCCCTTAAGATTAATCACTATTTTCATTCTAGTTCTAAGATTTGTTAAAAATATAAATTATATAAATAGCACATTTAGAAAAGAAAATGGACTTGTATTATTAGTTTCCTGCAAATTACAGCTTCAGGAATTGCATTCTGTCCTTTTCTGTCACCTTTTTGAATATTGTACCACCAAAATTACCTACACAAAACAAAGCTGCATTTGAATATTTTTAAGTAGTAAATACACACATTAAAGTCTCATGACGACTGCCTACTAATTTTCCCTCTTTATTTTTTTCAGCAGAATTATTTTAAGATTTGATTTTTTGTGAATATAGATTTAAGAGTTTAATAAATTATGTGAAAGATATAGATATGTATATATGTGTATGTATCAAAGACTGGGCATATATATATATGACATGGAAGAAACAGATACATATAAATACATACATGTATTACATGGAAGATATAGATATATAAGTACAAGATATAGACAGATACAGATACATACATACATGCACATGTGTCTGTACATATGTACGCATGTATCAATCAAAGATTGGGCTCAAATATACATATTCTTGAATTCTCTCTCCTACAAAATGTGAAATATGTTTGCCATTATAGCTGTCAGAGCTAAATTCCTTAACTGGCAACAAGCTACTAGGAGACAAGAGCTGTTTATGATTTCATCCCCTCTTGTCCTTTAACGCAATGCTTAGAAACACCAAGAAATGAGGGTAATAGGACAAAATCAAAATATGCTAGATAATCCATAACACACATAATAATTTTCTTGAAAATCATCTATAATTGATTTCACTCTTCTCTTTTAAAAAAAAGCGGGGTGGGTAGGGGGCCCCTGGGCTAAGTCACTGTTCAGGTTCCACACCAGGGGTCGGAGGGAACACTTAGTCACAAGGTTACGTCTTCAGGCCAATCTCCGCCACATTTTACTCTTCTCTCTCTCTCTCTCTCTCTCTCACTGAACAAGACAAATGTCTTATTATTATGACAAATTTGCGGAGGAGGGGTAGCTAAGCCCTCAGTGGAGATTGTTCTCTGTGTGTGGTATGACAGGTGAAGTGTTCCAGCTCACCCTGGAACTTCACAATTGATGCACCTGGTTTTACACATTCCTGGGAAGGCTGTGTTTGAGAACAGATGAAAGTGAGCCCTGTAACTTTTCCAACAAAGCACACCTCACACAGCATGGGCGATTCACACCCTTGACCAGAGGACAGAAAGCAAGGCCCAGGAGTGGGCTCCGAATTCACCATCCATAAAGGAGATGTTTCTCTCTGCAGCTCAGATTCTACCTCACATTCTACTCTTGTGATAGACACTGGCCTTCACCAGCATGAAAAAAGTTCCTAAATAGCTGACCTGCTGGATTACTACAATTTTTGCTCCCGTTCTCTAAATATCCAAGAACTATCATGGGTGCTCTGGAGAGAGGGGCCCCGTTAACCTCCTCCAACTTTGCGAAGATCTTTCTACAGATCTTTCTCAGTGACACACACAGCACTAAGGAAACAGGTGCTTTAATTTTTAAGGTCTCTTCCACAGCCCCCTAATCCGAATGTTTTAATTTTTTTTTAAAAAAATCTCCTAATATTCCCTTACTTGTTTTTATGTGTCACTCTTTCCTATGGTAGGACTGCATTTAGAGTGAGATCAATTTTCTCTTTCACAAGTACCGAACATTAATTAACAGAAATCTTGAGGCAAGGTCCCTTCTGAGCTCACAGAGATGTCACGGGCACTCAGAAAAGCTTTCAGCCACCACCGACGTGCCCCAGCCTTAACACCACAGTGACCTCCATCAGCCTGAGAGCTGAAGGGGAAGGGCAGGACCTCCAACCCATGGCAGGCAGAAAATGCAACTGGGCTCTTCCACACCCTCCAGCCCAGGATCCTCTGCATATTCTTCCGTTTAGAGAGCTACTCAGACCCCTATTATTCATCAGTGTCCTAAAAAGATACAAGAAGATAAAGTCCTCAACTGTGCTAGGCACCGGAAGGAAAAAAAGCAGCCACAAAATGAAAACTGCCTTTTAAAAGTAGCTATGGTTAAACATTACAAAAAAAAAAAAAAAATCACATGCTTTTGCTCCCCATACTATAGCTAATGAAAAGGGGCATTTAACATCCAGTGGGAAAAGCAGTGTTTTTATAATTTCATCAGCAATTACTACAAAGCTCATTTGTAAGAGCTTGGCGAATCCTTACTTATTCTGACCTCGAGAACCAACATTCTCTGGGGTTAGAATCCAGGGACTTATTCTAATGTTGAATGTTCTCTCGAGTCCCTTTAAGAGGAAAAAAAAAAATGAACTTCACATCGACTGATGCTTGACATTGTTTTAATCTCCCCACCTCACCCCCCCCCCGCCAAAAAAGTGCAGGTTGAAACCATTATAACATGTCATAAAGCATCAGTAATGGCCACTCAGCAATAGCTAAACCATTTTTAAGGTCATAAACAAGCACATAAAGTGTGCTACACTAATTTATTGGAAACATCCTCTTTAAAAGAGTCACAAAGGGCTCCAGCTCAATCACATTGCTCTCCTCACACCAGCCGCCAGCCACAGAACTTACATATGACCTTTGCAATTCCCCTTGCAAATTCTTTCAGCAGTTGGGCATTCCACTTTCAAACTTAGGGGGAGGTGAGGCAAAGCTATAAAAGTCAACAGCAAGAACACTAGAATATGCTGGTATAGGATAAATGTCTTTCTCACAGAAGAAAAGTGGGCACTGTTAATTTACAGAATCCGGTGCAAAAAAAAAGGCAACTAGTCAGACCTCCTTCACCACTTATATTTTAAACCCAGAAAAGCAAAATCAGACTTACCCTGGGAAGCCATCCTATAGGCTGACTCAGAAAAATAGCCTGTTGACAAGCCAAAAACAGTTTTAAAACCAATGCTCCAAAAACTCGCTGGGTTTAATCCTCTCATCCACCTACTAACCCCTGCTACTACGTATGCATCTGGCTTTTGTTAAAGAACTTCTGCAAACATACAGTGGATGAGTAATCCTTCAGACTTCGTAAAACATGCCAAACCCATCACTAATAACAGTAGTTTCATTTACTCATCACATTTTTGACTGCCTTTATTTTATTTTTCTAAACGAAATTAGTGTTTTTTGCTGATGCAAATTCCCTACCACTAAAGCATGCACATATTATCCAAAAGGCAGTAGGTTGCCTGGTGTGTACCTAACTAACTCTCTCTGGGTCCTTGTCAGCGTCAGTAATGTTGAACTAATACATAAAGGCACCGCCTGCTTGACAAACTACCTTTTAAAATTAATATTACCACTATTCCCCCCAAATAAAAACAATTCTACTTGTTTTTTTTTTCATTGAGAAAGGCAATTGTTTTATGATAATTAATAGAAGTCCTAAAGAATACGAAGCAAAATTTCATCCCCGTCTCCTTATCCAATCCCTGCTCTTAGAGGTAATCGCTGTCAAAAGTTTTTAATATATCATTCCACAAATTTCTAGTACATATTACACATGTGTATTCACCCACACACTTCAAAGAAACTCCCGGAGACTGTTAGGTCTTAGACATTGAAATTTCCAGATTTTATAAAGATAACACTACATATATAGTATAATATCCCCAGTAAGATGGGGCAACGGCTCATAATCAAGTGCATTAATATTTCTGCCAGGAAACATGAATATTCAACTACATGAGATAATAAAGACCATAAATAGCCTTGTGTCATTTGTCAGGTAATTCTGCCAAATGAAGTAAAAAAAAAAAAAAATCTTCAATAGTCAAAGACTTTTGGATTTCAGAATTATGGATAAGAGATTTCAAACCTATAGTTTTTCTCCCAGCTACTAACCAAATTTTAAAGACTTTCTTTTCATTCTAAATGTTCATGATAGGAAATTTAGAAGAATATATATGAATAAAGTTAAAGTCACACCTGTAAAATCCCACCACACAGAGAACTGATGTATCAAGTACCTCCTGGAAGTATAGACTCAGTACTCTATGGGCAGATTAAAAAAATTATAGCAAAGATAATTCTTGTTTTCATACCAGGTAAAAAGTAATACCTATTTTAAAAAATTAGAAGGCACTGTGCTACCAGGGTTCAAAGGAGGCATTAGTCAGGCAGACATGCATTATCTTTCAGGCTACCTATCACCTTTTAAGATACTTCCTGTGTTTTGGAGAATTCCCCTCCGTAAAAAAAAAAAAAAAAAAAAAATTATTTTTTCTCTTCTCTAGAGAGAGAGCATGAGTGAGTGCGTAGAGGGAGAGAATCTCAAACAGACTCTCTGCTGAGTGCAGAGATGGATGTGGGCTCAATCTCACAACACTGAGATCATGACCTGGGCCAAAATCAAGAGTCAGATGATTCACTGACTGAGCCACCCAGGCAGCCTTGGAGAATTCTCCTTCTTATGAGTTCAGAGGGAGACAGAAATGGATTCCATGGTGAAAGCCAAGTGCTCACTTTCCCAGACTCCCTTGCAGCTAGAATGAGATATGTGTGTTCCATTTGTGCAATCAAATGTACCTGGGCCAGAATGTACAGAACTGTACTCTAGCGAGGAAAAAGCAGCTACATCTGGAAGGGACAGCGGTATGGGGTTTGGCTGTGTGGTTTAATGGTCTGCGCTAGTTGGGTCAATGAGGCAAGCTATAGAAGCGGCTACATCACTGTCCTCGCTGGATTGGTTCTATGGTTTGCTGGGGCATGGCTCCTCACTACTCAGCCCCAGGCTGCTTCATTGGCCTCCCAGGGGTCCCAGACTCCTGAATATTCTATAATAAACTCTCTGTCTACTTCAACTGAACAGAATTTAGTTTGTTGACAGAGTGAAGAAATTTGACTGCTATAAGGAGGAAATCTCTTTTAACAAGGCAAGGCAGCATGATATAGTGAGAAAAGAAAGATAACTGAAAGCCAGAGATAGCAGCTTTCAAACCTTGACTCATATCCCCACCCTATGCCAACTGTCTCTGGGAGTGTGGGCAAGCTGATTAGTTTATTTCAACAGCAATTTCCTTATCTGTAAAGTAATAAGATCCACCTTGCAAAACTGGTCCTGAGAAAGAAATGAGTTCTTTCATTTATTCACTCATTCATTCATTCAAATACTTTGTTGACCTTCTATTATGTGATACACACTGTGCTAAATATCAGGTACTAGAGTGGTCAGATGTAGCAAATAAAACTACCAGCCACCAAACTGAATTTGAGTTTCAAATAAACCACAGATAGTATCTACTAGAAGGAAGTCCTACATTTGGGATATACTTATACTTTAAAATGTCCTACATTGGGGACATACATATATTAAAATATTATTTGTTTTGCTCTGAAATTCAAATTTCTCTGGTGCCCTGTATTTCACCTGTCCTATATTTCATCTCAATAAAGAATAGTGCACCAAAGAGGCAGAGTCCTTGTTGCCATGGACCCTCAGTACAGTAACAAGGGGGTAAAGGAAAGGCAGGTTGACAAGTAACAAATAGGTAAACTACTACACAGTGTAAACAGAGAAAAGAGCTACAAAGGTGATAAATTAAGCAAAAGATAGAAATAAAGAGGAAAGTATATTTAGTTAATAGGATTGCTAAGGAAAGGCTCATCTAGGAAGTAAACTCTGAAAAGAAAATCATGCTGAAGGAAATTAAAAACTTCATATAATAATAGAATATCCTGCACAAGGCCTGGCACACAGTAGATACTCAATAAATGTTTCTTTTAATCCTTGGCAGAACTAAGACTTCCACCTCTCTTGGTTACCCTACACTAGCCCTGTCCCTGTGGGGTGCAGGAAGATGCTAAGAACGGGTATAAATTGACCACCAAAGTCCTCCTGCCTCAGAATGTATGGCAGCCACTACCTGCCTACAACATCAAGGAAAGACCCCAAGCCAGAACTTCCCAGCTCAATCCTCCTGAATGCCTGACCCACAGAGACCACAAGAGAGAGTAAAATGAAAGTTATTTTTTCAATCACTGTATTTTAACAGGATTTATTTTGCAGCAATAGTAACCAAGTGTTAGCAAGAATGAGGAGCTTCCAGAACTCTCAGACACTGCTGGAGGAAGTATAAACTGAGACAACTACTTGGGAGACTGTTTGGCAGTGCTTAAGAAAGCTGAACCTACACATACCCCAAGTACCAACCTGGCTTCCACAGCACTGTTGCAATTTTGATTCTTATCAATCGCCATAATATACCCCCACCTCCCTTTTTTGCTGGATCTGTAACACCCCTTCCATCAATTATGCACAGTGCCCAGTTTAATCTTTCTAAAACTCAACTTTCACCATGCCATTCTGCTGCTCAAAAGATTCTCTCTATATATATTTAATAAAATTCTCCTGATTGATTAATTTTAATACTCAAATCTGGGGAGTTTTACTAACCTGTCACTGAGGGGGAAAAAAAGACAAAATAAATAAATAAATAACCCAGGCATTCAGAGATTTAGAAGGCAGCTCCATGAAATGCCCTCCAAAAAAATAAAACCTTTACAGAAATCATGATCACTGTGAAATACATGTCTGGAAATACATCTCAAAGAACCACACTAGTTAACTATTGCTATCTTATTCAAACAGAATGTTGCATGAAAAGCTGAGTGCTATATGATAGTGACAGCCACCATCATATTGCACAGCGAAGAATGAGTTTCAAACCTGAAAGGTCTTCCAGTGCACAGCAAGGGAGAAAAATAGTTGATTCCCAGCATGGAAGAGGAAGAGGTGGAGGTAGAAGTCGAGGAAGGGATGGGAAGGGAAAAGAAGACAACCCTTAATCTCCTCTACAGTTTCCTGCTAACGCCCCACTCTCTGATGATTGTCTGAAACTGTAACACAGGCAGTGGTTAATAATGGGTGGGGAAAAAGCATAGTAACTCTAACAACTGCCATTTGCTCTGTGTCTGCCACATGCTAGATATTATGCTGAGCCATAAGATACTTATATCTTCATCAGCATTATTGCAACCAATATTTATGCCAGGTCTGTCTAATACATTTAACAAGTCTCATCTCATTTCACCTTCACACCTTGCAAGGTTATATATATGATCATTCCCATTTTACAGATGAGGAAGCCAGGGCATGGCGAGGTCAGCTAATGTGCCTAAGATCCTATCCATGAACGCATGGAGAGTCTAGGGTCAAGCAAGATTAAACAAACCGTAAAAGATCAGCGAGAAAAATGTGAAAGCATCTCATGGGAATGCTCAAAACTTGGGAAGAAAAATAAAGAGATGCACTAAAAGCCAATTTATGGCAACATAAAAACTAAGATTCATGAAATCATAACCTATGGGATGGAGTACACACAGAGCAACATGAAGAATCTCAGCTGAACTGACCAATTTTAAGATCCATGTTATACACTCTGAAAGAGAGAGTCATATCCCATATGCATTCATATATTCATCAAATTTTTAATGAACACCTACTGTGTGTCAGACACTGTTCAAGGTGCCCAGGATATAGCAGTGACCAAGAAGCAAAAATCCTGTAGAGTGCCCTGAAGAATAAACTCGATAAATAACTAAGCCACAAAAGAAGTTAAAGAAGTATAAGTAAAGCAGAGCAAGAGGCATCAAAAGGACCAAGATATAGGCAGGAAAGGGATACAATTTTAAAAATGGCAGTCAGGGTAAGCCCAGAGGGTGACATCTGAGCCAAGGCTTAAAGGAGGTTGAGGAAATGAGTTTTGGGTATGGTTGGAAATGGGACTGTGCCAATCACATTGGAGCAGCGGTGAGGAGGCCAGTCTAGCCACTGCAGAAAGTCCAAGGGACAAAATAAGAGGAGATAAATCAGATTAAATAATAAGAGCTAAACTACAAATGGTGCTATAGGCCCCTGTCCATCAATGATTCTTCAGTTTTCTGTATTCTTGAGTAACATAGACTTCTCACCAATGTTTTTTTAAACAAATCGTGTCACCCGTTTGTTTTTTCAAATCCATCACAGACCAATATTTTTATGAAAAGTAAAATAAAAATGAATTCTTAGACAAAGAAAAACAAAACACACACACAAATATGCAAACCCATTTGTATCAGATTCAACAGACCTAAAATTACTCTGTTCAATTGCTATAAACACTCTCAACTTCTGTTCTTTATTGCATACCAGCAACACATAGCTCATGAACCAGTCCACTTCATGGGTCACACTTAGAATAGCATGAGTCTTAGATCATACACACATGTATATATACACACGAATGTGCACACACATTAGGAAGTCCAGTATTCAATGCAGATGCAAATATTTTTGCACTCTAGCTAATAATAAAAAATAAAATTCTTCTTTTAAATTTCTGTCAAATACTTATTTCAGCTATTAAGTTCATGATGCTCATAATATCAGACTCCAAGAATACATTAATATATTGATTATGCCTTACTTCAAATCATCCCAAGAATTAAACAAGAGAAATTAGGATCAGATTATTCATTTTATAACAGATCCTACACTTAGTAAAATAAGTATCATTAAGATTGGCTTTATGTACCTAAATATCACGATGATTTATTTTATTCACAAAATGTAATCCTTACATATTTATCTTCCATATTTATATATCTGCAGTTTATAGAAAAACATATTTATTGTGTAAACTAGCATGATGAGGTTTTAAATATGCTATTAAAATAATGTTCACTTGGACCACAGTGTATTCCTTTCCTTATCTTAGGTTAATACTCCCTACTTGAAAATTATCCTATACAACCTAAATAAAATTTGATTCAATATAATTTGAAAATAAAACTAACATGACTTTCTAAGAAGGAAATAGGTTGTCCTTTTTTGTTTTCATTAAAATAGATCCAGATTAATGAGGGATGCTAGCTAATCTTTTTAAATTAACCTTCATCTAAAAGAAATACAACCTTTGAAACTACATAAACATAATCTTGAAAGCTCTAGTCATTCACAAAGCTTTCTTAAGTCAGGATGATTTCATGATTTTCCTCAAAATCCAAGTAAACATTCATTCCAGAGAAAAGCACACTTGAGGCCCTGCAAGGAGTCAATACAGACTGATTTATTACCCAGTATTCATGCAAGTAACTTTAATTTTAAGCTAATTGTAAATAAAAGTGAAGATTTTTTTTTTTTAAGATTTTATTTATTTATTCATTCAGAGAGAGAGAGAGGCAGAGACACAGGCAGAGGGAGAAGCAGGCTCCCTGCAGGAAACCCGACATGAGACTGGATCCTGAGACTACAGGGCCACACCCTGGGCCGAAGGCAGGCACCAAACCGCTGAGCCATCCAGGGATCCCCCAAAGTGAAGATATTCTTGATTATATTTATAACATGAATTTTCTAGAAGCAGGACTCAAGACCATAGCCTTTGAGCTTCACAGACCTTCTATCACATCATTTGGCAGAAGGAGTAAATATTTACTGAATTGGAGAATGAAACTATGATTGCCCATTTCCTACAGGCTGCAGAGGTCACCAACGTTCAGGCACACTTTTGTAGGAAACAGTAAGTCTCTGGGGCACCTGGGCCATTGACTTATATCCTAGGTCTCTGCACATCTTGTGCATTGCCTGTTTGCTGGTATGGAAGTATTTAAACTGATGTGAAGATCCAAAAAAAAAAAAAAAAATGAAGAAAAAAGCTGACAATGAAAACAAATTGGGAATTTTATCCCAGAGATGCTATCTACCAAAGCAATGAAATGTTTAAAACCTGACTCTGCTGCCCCTTCTTGCCATGTCCATTCCTACTGACTACTCCTTCCAGGAAGATTATATTCCCCTCCCACTAGTACCAGGCTTTGCCACTGACATCTTATGGCCAAAGAAACATGTGTACAAGTGACATGTGCCACTTCCCTGGGGAAGTTCTAAGAGCCACTGTATAATTCCGCCATTTCCCTTTTCCTTCTGTTTAAGACAAATATGTTCCAAATAGGTGCTGCTCTTTACGTCTTAGTTTCACAAAGAGACATAGACACAGCCAATGCCAAGCTGAGATTTTTTGTAAGTCCCTAAAATTTTGCAGTGCTTTGTTAATGCTGCAAAATTTGGCCTCTGCTGACTGATACAATGACTTTTTCTCAGCATGTATTCATGTCTTTAGGAGAAAAGCCTGTAGACAGTGTTTGTCAAAGACTTAATGGTAAAGCACACACCATATTTTCTCAAGCTTTATAAATTCTAAATATGAAGGTAAAAAACAAAACATTAGAGATTTAAAAGTTAATAGGTGGGAGTTAGGGAAAAACAACTGGCTAGGAATCAAAAAATCTGCCTTAGCATATTCTCTAGTTTTCTAACTAGGTGCATACTCTATAGCAAGGCATTTCACCTGACCTTAGTCAGCTTCCCCATTACAAAACTGAAGGGGATCAAACCAGATAATAATCACCAAGGCACCTCATTCTGTTCTTTTCTTTTTTCTGAGTCTTATATTTGCCATTATCACATCACTGCAGCATTCACACAGAAAAGGGGAACAAAAGAGCAACCGCTTGCAACCCTATCACATGATTCTAGGGTAGAAGGAAACAAACTTGACATGTACATCTACTTAAATCAACACTTGATTATCAATGTAGATATTAAGCTCTGTTGGATGATCCCCAAAAACAGAATTACCACTCACCAACTGGGTCCCATCAGCAGCCTTGCTCACATATTCTAAAGTTCCCCGGAAAAACAGAATGGCCAATCTATCAGATACAATCTTTTGTGGATATTTTATTCTAAGACCATGAGAACCACTAACCTCCTCCCTTACTACTAAAGATAATTGCAAATTTCCAGAATTTCATAAAATTTGTTAATTTGGTCAGAAGAATGCAGAGCAATATATAATAGCCTATGCACTCTTATTTCATGCTCCTTTATACAAATCCATTAGACACTTCTTACCTACATGCTTCCTGCAATCCAAGCAAAGAACCTAAATCTATTGATGGTACCCCAGATCAGTCAGGGTCCAATCAGGAGAGAGAAGCTACGCCAATAATGTAAATAGGGAAAGTTTAATATAAGGAATGATTAACTGTAACATGGAATTAGCTAGTAAAAAAGTAAATAGAAGGGGCGCCTAGGTGGCTCAGTCTGTTAAGCATCTGCCTTTGGCTCAGGTCATGATCTCGAAGTCCTAGGATCAAGCCCTGAGGAAGGAAAGAGAGAGAGAGAGAGAGAGAGAGAGAACTCTAAAGAATGGAAGAAGGCAGATATAAAGAGCAGTTACATCCCTAGGGCTGAGACACAGTGACCAAGGGACAGCCTGTCTCCACAGGGCTGAGATCCAGGTGTACTCTACTCACTACATAGCAGGGAATTCACTGTGTGGTGTTGCATGTGCAGAACTTATTGGAATCCATCCTCTAGGGTGCCAGGGAAAGCTGTTCACAGAGAAGTGGCTCAACAGAAGTACATTGCTCCAAAACTGCCTAAGTAGGGATGCCAGGGGAAGCTGCTGGCTACTTAGATGCAGCCCTGGCCACCACACTGGCCACTACAGGAGCCTGGCACCAAAGAAGCACCCATGCTGCAGGAGCAGGGGGATGGTAAAAGCATACAAACTTCAGGAAACAAGCACTAGCGATGTCTCTCATGCTGCAGGAGCCAGGTGCTGGAGAAGCCAGGAAGGAAAACACCTCCCTCCTACAATGTCTCTCCACAGTACTCTCACATCACGCCGGTTGTCAAAGGAAGAACATTCAGAGTCCAGATCCATTTTCAAGGGCAGGCAACAGAGGGTGAATCTGGACCTGAGAGGCAATACGTTGATACCCAGCACAGATCCTACTGCAAGCAATTGCAATCAGTTCTTATAACCCAACACCCTGCAGGCATGCCACAGATATTAAGTTGATCCTGTGAGTACTACCCTGACAAAACTGATTTAGAGGGAGGAAAATTCTCGGGTCAAGAGGCAAACAAGTCTGATAGTAGCACAGAGAATAGCACTATTTCTGGGTCAAGTGCAGGGTTTTGTTTCCTGGAATACATCTAAATTGTCTCCTCCTTACTATATTCTGAGTTTGTAGTAAATCACTTTAGAGATGGTCCTTAGCCTGGCACAGTCGTTGAGAATACCAGTCTTCTGACAAAAGATGACAGACTTTGAATAACAAATCGCTCACTGAGCCATAAATAATGTTGCTCATATTTTGACCTTTGCTTGGCCATTTACATGAATGTGGTAACTGTTTTGTAACTAGATCATTTCAGGCCTGTATATGTGTCAGCGATGGCCTTTTGTCCAAGCTCTGGTCATTCTGCTAACCAAAATGCAGGCTAGAGGGCATATTTTCAACCAAAGAAGAAATCACACTCAACAACTCATATGCCCAGGAGAGCAGGATTAATGATCAAGTAGGGTCGCAAAGGATTCCATTAACAGGAAAGATCCAAAATGAAGGGAACAAACATTTGTCAAAACTCACTTTGGTAAAGATTACAAAATGCAGGCTTTAGGGAGAACCTCAGATGTAGGGAAAGACCCTGATAAAAAAAAATAAAATAAAATCATCACAATCCATTATCTCCAGAAAAGGAGAAAAGCCTATGAGACTAAAGTTCAAAACCCAACTACATCCTACATAGGAGCAGCGAGTCTAAAGGAGAAGGACAAAGAAAAGCTGACCGAAAAACAGAAGGATGGAAATAAATATACCTTGCAAGCACCCACCTTAATGCTTCAACAAAGCCCGGGCTGAGTAATGAATTTCAATTGGGGTGAAAAAAGCGGAAAATAAGGAAATCATGGGAAAAAAAGCAAACAAGTGTTTTTGTGTTTCTGTGTGGGCGTGCGGGGGGTGAATTCAAAATCTGGGAAATAACTTAGTCACCGTTTCACAGCACAGTCCAAGGGAGGACGAACAGAGGGTGAGACACACAGAACCGCCTCTGGCATGATTCTCTATCTCATACTCGGCAGCTTTGTCTTCCCAGCACGCCAGTTTTCAGTTTCTTATTTTTCCATTTGATATGGTCAGGTTTGGTCTTTTTTTTTTTTTTTTTTTTTTTTTTCTTTTTCCTCCTCCACAGGAATGTAAGCTCTGTGAAGGTAGAGAGGTGTCTCTTTTTTTCTTTATTTCCCCCAATATCTAGAACGATGCTAAGAAGAGGACACGTACTCCAGAGGTTATTTGTCGAAGAACTTAAAAAGAATCTGAGGAAGGAACTTTTTATTTGATAACACACCTAATATCAAGTGCATTCTAAACCAAGGGTCAGGAACTCTTTAGGTAAAGGTCCAGATAATGATTTCGGCTTGGTGGGCCACTTATGGTGTCTATTGCATGTTTCTTGTCTTGTTTCGTTTCACTTTGACTGGTTGAAAACAACTATTAATTGTAAAACCACTTTTGGTTCTTTGGCTACACATGGAACAGGCAGCAAGCTGTATGCTAATCACAGTTTACTAACCCCTACTATACACTGCTATATATAAACTCAGACTATGAGAGCAACATATTTCCAAACTACACACACACACACACACACACACACACACACCACTATCAAGAAAAACTGGCTTGTACTTTTGTTTTCAAGGAGAGATTTTTTTTTTTCCCCTATTCTAAATGGGGAATTCAAGATCTAAAATTAGCCTCAATGACTATCTACTTAGGTTTTGTTTTAATTTTTTCAATCCAAATTTAATTGGATCTTATTGATGGAAAAAAATAAATTCAAGGTCCTGAAGCAGGAAAATGCAAAGTGAGCAGGTTGCAGGACGGCAGCAGCAGAGAAGCTGCCTTGATTCCAAGCTTATGTATGGTCTGTGCCATCTCTCATTGTTTCCTATACATCTTACCAATTAAAGTTTCGGCAGCCTCATTAGTTTTTCAGGCTTTATGACTCAAGCATAGGGGTGGGGGAGAGGGCAGCGACCCACAAAACAAAGACTTCAATGTCTCCAGAAGCTGAGAAAATCCCAGCATTGTCAGGGCAGATACTATTTATAACCCGTGTAATGTGTACGCTCCTGAATGCATTTTCTACGGAGAATATCCGACCTACACTTCTGAATTCCTGGCTTTAGCAATGGTGAAGAAGTCCAGCAGCTTCGAGTCTGACGACTGAAACAGGGGTAAGGGAGTGGCGGGTGTGCTGGAGAACTCCTTGCTATTAACTATTTTCTGAGGTCCGGCATCATGTGACAGAATTAAAGGGTTCCTGTTTTTGACTCACCTTTGACAAGAAAGTGCCTCACTGCTATGACTTTTGAGTTTAAGTTACTGGAAAAATGTGGGGTCGGAAAATATCCTACAACTAGGCTGAAAGAAAAAAAAAAGTTGTGGAAAACCCCATTTAACTTTTTTCCAGAAAAATACATACACACATACAAGAATCAATGTCAATCAATGTTACTGGATGTGTGTATATGTGGCTTATAATTATGCACATATTCTCTGCGTATATTTACGTTTTTCTCCTTTTACACCAGAGGGGGTGAGGGGCTTTCTAGGAAGGTATCTTGACACAATGCTGCCCACAGTGGAGGGTGTTGGGCAGCCTAGCATCGCAGCAAAACCTCTGCAGTGATTGATTACATGGACTCTTGCAAGCCTTGCTCATTACCTCCATTCCATTCAGGGATCCCAACCAAATTAATTTTCTCCTGTGCCAATTCTATCACATCCCCTGGGTTTACAAAATTTTACCAGGCCATCAGAACCCAAAAGGGGGGACTGAACATTTTTGTTCTGGCAGAAACTTAAAATAGAGCTTAAAAATAAAACAATGAGAATGAATTTTTAGCTCTGCAAAGCTCTTAGTTTCTAGAAATTTCTTTTACAACTACAAAAAAAAAAAAAAATCCCCACTCTTGCTTTTATTGCTACATTTAAACTGCAAGCTACTAGGAAACTAACTTAAAAATTCCAAGGTTTTAATTCCATGTGTGACCTAACATATTTCAGAATAAACAGTCACATCAAAGTTTAAGTTGGACAAAGTTTACCAGGACATCACTGGTAACGAGTCTCCCACAAATACCACTGTCCAATAGAAATATAAAGCACAACACGTACATAAATTTAAATTTTCTTGTATCTGTTTTCAAAAAGAAAAACAAATTAAAACAGGCAAATTACCATATCTTATTTAACCTAGTATGCCCAAAATATTGTTTCAACATTTACCAATATTAAAAATTAGTAACCAGATATTTTACATCCTTTTCTTTATACTAAGTCTATGAAATCTGCTGACCATGTTATACTCACAGCACATCTCAATTTGAGCTAGTCATATTTCAAGTGCTCAATGGCCATATGTGGCTAGTGCTGCCATATTGGACAACAAAGCTCTGAAGGCTTCTTTTATGCTTCTTTGAACTCGCTCTTCCAACCCAGTTGCAATGACATGGCTATCATCAGGAGAAGATATTCTGAGAAGTGTTTCAACTTCTTGGACAAGTTCACACTCCGGCTTCACTCTCTGGCATGTCCACACTTGGGGCCATCTGTTACAATGGAACAATGCCCACCCGAAAGAAGTTACCAGCTTCCAGAACCAGACATGCAACGACAGCAAGAAGATTCTCCTAGCTTAAGCAGTTTCAAATTCTGAACTTCTGAACTTCATTTTTCCCAGGTGCTGCAACTGGACATTTTAGCAGGGCTTAAATTAGTATCATTTCTGAGATACTGTCTTTGAAAGAGGGGGGAAAAAAAAAGCAAGCCTGAACCTTTTTTAGGATGGGCCTTTGAGGAAGAAGGTTACAGGAAACACAAGCTAACACTGGAGGAGACACTGCTGCCTTTATATGGCATTTTTTAAAAAAAACAAATCGTGACTTATAAAATCCCTTCAGTGTGAAGCTTTATTCCCATCCTACCTTCAACTGAACTATAGCTGCTTTTCTTAAGCTATTATAATGTTCTAATATATAAATGTTTACTTTTTTTTCTTCTTGAAGGTGAATGAATCCTCTTACTGAAATCTCAAACTATTAATCAGATAGGATTAAGGAAAAGTAGAGCTGACAACTGCTGTTTTTTATTTTAAACGCTCTCCTTTGATTTTTTTCATACCATGTGCTATTTATAAGAAAAGTTTTAATTTATTAAAGAAAATTAGCCTACTAATGCCTATATATTCCAACAGTGCTTCCCTTGTGAATAAACACTTTACTTCTCTGACTTTAAAATATACCTTTGACCCCAAATCCTCTTATGTTTTATGAAAATATTCACAAAAATATTCATAAATGTTTTATTTAAATACAGTTCCTTCCACTAAATTTTTTTAAATAGCTAATGAGAATATGTAAGTCAAAAGCTCAAACTGTACTTCATTCATGTATTCGTTCAACACCTATTTACTTACTGCCCAAGTTATAGCAGACACTATACAGGTACTACAGGGGTGCTGGGGCAACGGAAACAAAAATGGTCTCTACTGAGTAGAGCTTAAAATCTAAGCTCGAAAGATGGCCAACTGAGTAATAACAGTAAGGATACAAGCATTAATATGGAGGAACTGTGCAGTGTAATGGATGAATGGATGGATAGACAGAGAGATAGGGATATTGAAGCTAAGATTTAATGGATGTAGAGCTGGGAAAACTAAGGGAAGAGGGAGGGAGTTACAGATGAAGGGAGAAATCAAGTGCAAGTACCCAGAACAAAAACAAGGGAATAAACAAGAAACTGGAGAGGAAACAAAAGAAGAAAAAGAAAAAATGTTGAGGACGGTTGGATGACAGAAAGAAAGAGGAGACAATGGTGGGAGACAACAAGGGAGAATGGGGTGGGGGGGAGCTTCACAGGTGCCCTTAAGTTGTAGGATTTTGTCTTCACAATGAAAAGCCATCCTGGGCTTTTCAGATTTGAAAAGTTCAGAAGAGAGTGGCTGAGACTTGGAGCACAATCTAGCCCCGGAAAAAGTTCCTGCAGTCTGGATTCCCAAAACCCAAACTTAGGTAGACCACACACCAAGTTATAGAGCTACAAATATATATGCAGGAGGAGAGATGTTCTTGATCTCTGGTTTAACTTTGTACTGTGGAGTTGTTCCAGGTTAAAACACAATGCAGAATGTTGTCATCACATCCCAAAAAGCCTTGATAAAACAAGGGGTGCCTACGTGGCTCAGTTGGTTGAGCATTCAACTCTTGGTTTTGGCTTAGGTCATGATCTCATGGGTCATGGGTCAAGACCCACATCGGGCTCTGCACTCAGCATAGACTCTGCTTGGGATTCTCTCTCCCTCACCCCCTGCTCCTCCTGCTGGTACTCTCTTTTTCTTTCTAATAAATAAATAAAACTTAAAAAAAAAAAAAAAACATAACCAAGGCACTAAAGTAAAAAAGTTTTAGCTTCAACTTAAACATTAATATTATTATATTTCCTATATTATACTTCCTTTTAATTTGTGTGTGTGTGTCTCAAGCATAGAAAGAAGGATTTAACAAACACCCATATAAGTACCATCCAGGTCTTAAGATGCTACTCTGGATATCTGATTCCTTTTGTTTTTTAGAAATAAAACATAATGGGACTCCAGAATGGCTAAGCGGTTAGTGCTTGCCTTGGGTCAGGTCGTGATCCCAGGGTCCTGGGATCGAGTCCCACATCAGGTTTCCTGCGAGAAGCCTACTTCTCCCTCTGCCTATGTCTCTGCCTCTCTCTTTCTCATGAATAAATAAATAAAATATTTAAAAAAAAAGAAATAAAACATCATTCATTCAATTTAAGACCATCTTGTATTCTTGCCTGTTTTTCCTTCATCCATTTCTCTTCTCAGAAAGAAATTGTTTTCCTGAAGTTGATGTTTCTTTCCAAACCAAGTTTTTCATATACAAATACACACACTTTCATTAAGAGTATATGGTAATGTTTTGTATGTATTTTAAGTGCAACCTATCCTACCCACCCTGCAATTTGCATGTTTAATTCAGTATCTTTAAAAACATACAGCAGGAATATTTGAGGAGCTAAGACAGTTTTTTCTTTTTTTTTAAGGAACACTTCAGGTATACCAAAAGAAAAGAAGAAAAATATAATAAGCACACCCATCACACAGCTTAAGAAATAAAACATTAAAGATATAATCAGGTTGATTTTTAAAGGCATTCTGCAAAGACTGTTCAGGAGTTTTGTATTGCTAAAGGTTATAGGGGTAGCTTCAGAACAAGCATCATCTCTTCGGACTACCATGCCTGGAAGTCATTGATGAATTTTTGTGTAACTTCTCTGACAGTCCTGCATGCAAAGCAAAAGTGTCTATGTTCTCCTTTACCCTATCCCACTTTGGTGACAACTAACAGCCACAGACTTGCAGCACCTTAACTGTCTAACATAAGAACAGCATTTTTTTTTTCATGTAACATCCTCACTTAATGGTGCTAGTCAAGTATCACCAAAGTAAATATCATCATCATCATCATCATCATCATATATGTCATGAGCTATACTAACCATTTCTCGGACGTTCACACATAATGTTCATAAAACCCTATTAAAGGTTTCTACAGATAAAGCAAGTAAGTCAGAGAGATGTTAACAAGATGCCCAAGATCAGGAGATGGTAATGTTGGAGACTAAATTTGAGCTACATCTGTCTGATTCTCAAGCCCTGGTCTTAATCAGTACATAAAAATTATATTAGAAAAAAAATCCACTTTCAACGATGCAGAGTAACTGGTACCAGATTATCTCTTCCCCTGTAATTAACCAGAAGAAAATTCCTTAGACAAGATATAGGAAACAACAGTTTTCGGTCCCTAAACAATAGGCATATCATGACTATGATCCCTGGAAAAAGAGGAACAAATGAGCAGTATAACCAACTAAGCTTTCTGCCTAGAAGTCTTTTCCCAATTGTGAGGCAGAGAGGGGTCATGTGAGCAGAGCAAAGCAATCTCAATGAGTTGAGAGGAAAGGGTTGCAACAGGGGAAAAATAAAGTAGTTGGGACATGTAGGCTTAAGTGCCAAAAAGGAAGGTACTATGAAAAAAAAGGGGGTGGAGGGAATCTAAAAAACCTTCACAGGAGTCTCCTTGAGTCTTTAGCTAAGTAGCAAGATATAAATGCAGAGGGTGAGACTCTGTAAGGCTGAGCAAAAAGCAATAACCAGAAGGAAAGACTACCAGAAAAAAGCATCTGTTGGGAACCAAAAGCTGAACAACTCTCAGAGCCCACAGAGGGCTGAGAGACAGTCACAGTCCAACCCACTGAAGTATAGAGCCTCCATTAAACACCTGTATGTAGCCCTCAACAGACTCCAGAAAGTATCTAACTTGGGAATAAGGGTAAAGAGGTCTACTATAAAGCTACTCTTAGGTTGCTTTTAAAAGGTTGTTTTAATCTTTGTGAGATTAAAACCTTTAAAAGAAAAATCAAGCTGTTCCCAGGTAAATTAACTGCCTGCCAGAACAAAACTCAACACTTCTTTGAGAAAGACAACAAAATCCAGAGACTCAACAGCATGACATTCACAATGACTACCAATAAAAATACTGCTAGACATGTGGGCAGGAAAGATTTAACTCAGCAGGCCTGGGTTGCTCAAAACCTTTGCACATTCCAAAGAAAAGTCTGTCTTCAGGACCGGCTTTGGTTGCCTCTGAGGAGATAACCTCTGAGCCCTTGGAATATTCTCCTTGATTAGACTGTTTTTGTATGCCTGAGGCCTTGGGCCATGCTGTACCAGTTTACTGGAGGAGTTTATCCTAGAAAAGTTTTCCTAACAAAGTGATTTAGGGTGAACATCTGTTTTTGCAGAATTCTATCTATAATGCTTCAGTATTTTTGCCTTTTGTTCATAACACCAATCAAAAGCAAACAATGTCAACAACACAACCACCAAAAAAACTCAAAAAACAAAGGCACCCTCTGCAAATTACTGGTTGTGCCCTGAACTTCATTCTATAAACTTTAATCAACTTGTCAGTAAGTTTAAAATTAAAAAAAAGAAAAAGAAAAAAAACAAAATGGCATACCCCATTCATTCTGACTGGATATAATAAACTTCACACCTTTTAAAGAAATCTTAAATGTTCAGCAGTTAGATAACTCCACAAAAGCTGCCAATGAAGAAACCTGTGTTTCGGGGTGGCTCAATTCATTAAGCATCTGCCTTCAGCTCAGGTCACAATCCCAAGGTCTTGGGATCAAGCCCTGTGGCAGGTTCCCTCCTCAGAGGGCAGCCTGCTTCTCCCTCTCCCTCTCTCGTACTTTCTGTCTCCCTCTCAAATAAATAAATAAAACCTTCAAGCAAGCAAACAAACAAACTTGTGCTCCAATGTCAGATCTATGAATAGCATTTGGTGACTTTTCCACTAAAGCAACAGAAAACAATTTGAAATGCAAGGATAATGGCCTAGGTCTTTACAGCAGTAAAATCTATCAAAATCCCTATACTATGGCTCTTAGTTACACAAAATGTGTACATGGCTCTGAGAAAGGGAATGATATCAATGCCCAAATATATTGGGAAATGTAACAGTGCTTCCAAAAGGGGAAATTATTCCACTTGGCACAAATAAACGTATCAATGATTGGAAAGATTTTTGTACACATTCTACCTACTGACTGATCCAAACTTCCTTGTATTTTACCTTATCCGTCTTAGCTACCTGACTGTGTCAATGAAAAGTTATCTTCAAGAGTAATGCGGAAGGATGAGAAAATCTTGTCTGAGTCAGACTTATTGGTGCCCAAATGCTAAGCATTTTCATTGCAGGGCCAATTCCCCTCAGTCCTGAACTCTTGACACCCTTACTATTCCAATTATAAACCTTTCTCATTGTCTGCCCAACCCACTGAGTGGGAGACAACAAAATGGTTTTACGATGTGCCAACTGAGGACAAGAAGGAAACCAACCAACTAAATCGTTTGCATGCATGACCCAATTCTTGCTCTTCACTGAACCCAAAGAAAGAAAAACAATAACTTTATCGTTAACTCAAAAAACTCTGTTGCCCATATCTGCAGCAGAACTTCATGAAGAAAACTGAACTACATCTGAAAATATATATTAGAAAAAGCCCAGGAAATAATTCAGGCAACAAATAAGTAGAAGTTCAGAGAATGAGACAATAATCATTGGGAGAAAAAAAAATCAAGCTATGAAAATTAAAAACTGACAGAAGTAAAAAAAGTAGTCCATTTAGTTAAATCAACACTTAAAAATTTGATCCTATAAGCATATTTTATAACTCAGCTTCTCTTCTCTACTAAATCTACCTCTGAGAGCAAACATCTCAAAACACATTCTCCAAGTATCCGTTAACAAGGCAATCCCCTCAACCGACGTGCCCCTTTCCCTTTTCGAAGCATTTCTACAATGGTAATCGAATTTTTCACTACACCATCCCTGTGAGATTGCACCATTCCCATTTTAGACAAACCTGGTCATGTCAGGCACCTTGGATAAGGTCACTGAGCTATTCTGGGACAGAGCTAAGACTATAACTTACTATCCTCATTCTTTCCACAACAGTGCATGATTTTGCTTATTCTCCTTACCCTGTTCCTATTTTTACTACTGTCCCATTTGTTTCTCAAAAGTGTCTACTAACCTAAAGTCCTACTCAAAGTATACGGGGTTGCAAAGGGCAGAAACCCACTGAAGGGAGTACAAGGAAGGAAAAATTATAAGGAAGCAGCACATGATATCACAGCTGCCCAAGGACAAAAGTGAAATACAGCTGGGGCGCTGAGGGACTGGAATTGGGATGAAGACAAAGCTCTCCTTGCCATCACTCTCAGGGGTCATCTAGTGGCATTCTTAAGAAATCTGTGCCTCTCCTCGCACACCTACTCTACGTGGTCCCTCTTTGTGCAGATGGCCTTAGTTCACACATGGTCCAAAGTGATCATCAAGGTCTCCCATTCCTTCCTCATGCTTCTACACTTCACGGACTACAATAACACTGTAGCTTTACTCAAACTCTCTCAAGAGTGAAGTAGCTGTCTGTTGGCCCAAGGACGGTTTGGCAGGCTCTGGTTAGATGTCTATCTACCACTGGTTTGGTTAGCTATAGGGAAGGTAGGGAACAAGGCAGCAGCCGGAAAACCATTCTGGTAATAGATAATCAATATATTATAACAGGGCAAGATGCTAGTACCACCAAGCCCTCACTGAACTTAATGAAACCCCTCATTTTAAAGATGAGAATACTTAAGTCTGAATGCTACAAGGACTTACCTAAGGTGACAGATGCACTGTGGTAGTCATGCCTACAGTCCAATACCCTGGTTCTCTGAAGCCACAGATTTTATTCTGAAACCTATCATTGAAATTGTTTAATCCATAGCTAATGGTATAGTTCCTTTCTCACATCAGGCTATCATCTTGATATACAAACAGCAAATCTATGATTACCCATAATGTGTAAATACTCATAAGATATTCCCTACCTGTAAAGCAAGAAGTCTCTACCACAGCTACCCATTAGAATCACTTTAGGAGCTTTTTAAAAAAAATACCACTGCCTGTGTCCTGCCCTAGACCAATTATATCAGAATCTCAGGACAGCCTTGTGACACTGGTATTTTAGTTTTTTAAAAGCCCCCCAGCTCATTCTAATGTGCAGAGTTAAAAATCACTACTTTAAAACCTTAAAATTAATGTGCAACTATATCTACAGAAATTCTTCAATACCCCTACTTCAATTCAAATTCAAAATAAGGAAAAGTTTTCAAATAATTTAGCCATGTATTTTAGAGTATACGTTTTAGAAAAATTTTCTATAGCTAGAGCTACTACCATTTATTGATCACCCTATGATATGCTCTACAAATTAAGTAGAATATAAGTTCCATGAGGGTAAGAGTTTGGTTTGCTTCTGTCATATTCCCATTGTCTACTATGGTGCCTTGCACAATATAGATGCTTAAGAAAGATTTGTTGGAGGAACAAATGAATGAATGGTCTTATTTATCTCTCAAGTGCCCTTGAAGGTAGGCATTATTATTTCCTTGTCACTGATGAGGATTTTTTTCAAGCTAAGAAAGATAGCACACATGCTCCACTTACACATAATGTTGAAATTACATGTCTTTGCAGGAAGTTAATCAAAACTGATCTTTTGATCAAAGATTAAAACTGGCAGATTTTAAAAAGTTACTTTGTCTTTTTTTTTTTTTTTTTTAAAGATTCCATTTACTCATCCATGAGAGACACAGAGAGAGAGAGAGGCAGACAGAGGCAGAGGGAGAAGCAGGCTCCATGCAGGGAACCCAATGTGAGACTCGATCCCGGGTCTCCAGGATCAGGCCCTGGGCCAAAGGCAGGCGCTATACCACTGAGCCACCCGGGCTACCCTAAAAAAGTTACTTTGAATATTAGCTCTGTTTCTTTATTTCAAAAGCTGAGCATATTGCCATCAAATACATCTTTGGACTGTTCAAGTTCATAGTGAACAATAATCCCGGAATAGAGTTTAAAACTCAAGCCACATATCTAACTCAGTGTTTTAAGAACTGAATGGAAAAAATTAACCACATTTAATCTAAAATATGACTCACTGCTTAGTAAAGTAATGAGTTGGCGAGCAGAGTCAAAGCCACCTGAATTATCCCTGAACACTGGCCTTGGTCATTCTTGGCATTAAATCCTGCAATGAGATATCAAAATTTGTAGTAAGCTTTTGAAAAATAATATCCAATTCTTCTGGCCAGCCAATGCCAGGCTCAGGATAAAAGGCCCAAAGATAGATAAGCCTGCTTAAAATACTCAGCTTAAAACAAATAAAGAGAAGCAAAAAGGGAAGAGATGAAAAATCAAAAGAAAATTAGAATTTTTAACAACATCCTTCCTTACCTCCAGTCACACAAAACTGACTGCTAATGGAAACTGAATCTCTGTGTCTCAACTGGGGTAGAAATTTCATAATTTGCCAAGATAAAAGAGCTCAGCAAAAGAAGTGAAGAGAAACCTCTTCCTCTTATTTAATTAAAACAATATTTGGGGAAGAACATTTAAGATATCATATTAAGAATTTAGAATGCCATAAAACTGGTATTAAATATCTAATGAGTAAATAGAATTTTTCTTATATAATTTTTTTCTTACATAAATTTTGATGTTCTTAGTATAGTGTCTGAACTAAGAGTGCAGGAAGGCCCCAGAGATAAACCTGGTTTAACTGTCACTATAAAGTGTGCATGCCCTATCAGCAAGAAGGGCAGAATGAATGAAACAAGAACCCAGAGTCTAGGAAAGAAACAACCTACAATATGTCATCATTTGGCAAATATTTAAATACTAATGTTAGCCTGATGCTATGCCATTTTCAAAAGCAAAAGTCTTCTACCCACGACATTATGTTCCACAGAGAAAGATATACTTAGTTCACTGGTGTTAATACACACTCACGTGACCCTGTGGGTTTTTATTTTTAATTCATAAGCTCTATTACATCACACTTCAATATGAGCAACAGCCTTATAAAAGAACCATGTGATAAACCAGTTGGCCCAATGTCTAAGATGCATCCTGATGAAGCATCTGGGAATCCTTCCCTTAACCCCTGCAATGCACCACAGTATTATTTAGAAAATTACTGTCCAGGCCTCCTAAATGATACCTTAGTCATGCTGCCCTACAGCCTAGTGGAGAAGAGATCAGGGTAAGAAATCAATGACACAGCAATACTGGTTGGGATCATACTTTAGTTCAACTCTTGCATAAGAATGTAAAAAACTATATACTCTCTCCCCACACCCAACTCATTCCTTATGCTATTCCTCCTCCACACACTACATGGCACCCTGATAACGCCGAAGAGTTAAGATAGCTCAGAGTTTCCAAGGGTAGGCACAGGGCCCCACAAAGGAGCTCTGAAGGCATTCCTTTTGTGTAGTGTCCCTGGCAGGCATGTGCCAGGTCCTGTGCTTTAGCCTTCTGCTGATACTTGCTTTAGCCATCACTCTGCTACCCAACTTCAGTCTTCCATGTTTCGGTATAGATTTTTGTTCAGTGCATGGAAAAATGTTTATGGCACAAAAATGTTTATGGTAAAATTAAAAAGGAAAGAGTCTGAACCATAAAAAAGGAGGGGGGTAGATATTTCTGAGTTTCAAACTTCTTAAACACTATCTCCAGTCACTCAGGGACTGTCTGAGAAGTCAGTGAAGCCAGCTCTATCTGTTCTGTGGTTTCTGCTCAGTGCTCCCATTTTTACTTTACAAATCAGTCCATCTGAACACACAAAAAACAATTTTAAACACCTTTCATTCCCCATGTTTCCAAGGGCTCTGTATACAGTTTTTACAGCTGTATTTATTATCCGATTACTGAATTAATCTCCATCTCTTCCATCTCTTCCATCTCTTCCATCAACTATAGCTCCATGAGGACATAGACTATGCCTGCTTTATAACTAGGTGACCATTCATCAGTTTTCCTGTAACAGTTCCAGTTTACACCTGTTGTCCTGGAGTAATTATTAATAGTGCCACCTTTGCCTCTTGAGGTTATTTACTGGACTAAAACTTATATGGTTATCCTAGGTTTAGTTTGTCATCGAATCCCCAGTAACTACTGCTATTGCAACTATATAGTCAGTAAATAGTAACTGAATAATTAGTGAGCAAAGAGTCTAATTTTATATATCTGTATATTCATTTTTTTTTAAATATCTACCAAGTAGCTTTCCGACAAATGAAGTTGCTAAACAGAGAGAACCATCAAATATATGGCCAACTCTTAAGTCTCTGGCATTCTTAGTTACTAAATACACAATACTTTAGATCAACTCTAGAAGCACCTTTGTATCCATATTACTCCAAAATAGGTCACTGGAAGATTAATTGCTTTGATGAGGTCAGTACCTCAAAGGCTGTGTAAAGAGCACTTTGACGCGAATAAAGGTATCAAAGTAGTTTATCTACCACAGAAGTACAATAAAGTGTCCCGCTTTACTGCACCTAGTAAACAAAGGTGTTGCCTGTATATATGTCATTGAGACTCACCAAATTCACCCATAAGTGTAAAAGAAACTATATTTCATTTCCATGTATTAATTGGCTTTAATCAATATAAAAGACCTTTGTTAAACAACTGTCTTAGAGCAGGGCAATGTAAAATTAGGCAGTTCATGCGTTTGCTTTGGGCACTAGCCAATCTCTGATCATTAATTCCATTAAAGCAATAATAGTTCAGGTGAACTATCTCCTAATACAGTCCTGAATTCCCCATTAATCAGGATGAAGAAGTAAGAGATCCACAGACTGCCCCAGGCAGTAAGAGAACATCCAAGCGTTCCTCAGGTCTGAGGTGTACGATGGCATCCCTAACACAGCTCCTCGAGCGCTACCATGTCTCACAGGAATTTTAAATAAAAGACAAGTCAGGCTTTAAGACTACCAGCCAACATGCTGGGAGAAATCCCGTACGAGAGAATCTGGTGCAAATAGAATTAATTTCTTGGGGGGCTCCACCAAGAAAAAGCAGACCGCTTTGTTTTCCTTTATGTTGAAAATTCTGAACAATCTATGCAGCCAAGATAAGAATCTTCTACAGAGAACTACACAGGGATGAGTGTGTAAAACTCTCTTCAAAAGGAAGCTGTGCATCAGAATTTCCTTGCATTACTCATTTTACTGGCTTGTCTTTTTTCCTGTCTTAATTACACATGGAACCAATCTAACAATAATTGTGGTTTTGATTACAAATCCATAGGCTCAGAGTTTTAATTTTAAGTAGAAGAGCTCCATCTTTAAGCTAGCAGAGTTTCATTCCTTATACAAAGCTTCAGAGAATAGCCTGAATTCTTAACACACGGGTTCAAGGATCCACATATAAAAGTCCATAAATCTTACTGTTCCATGTACAAATTTACAATAGGCTAAACATATTTTTTATAGGGAAAGAGTTCTTAGCTCCAAATTATAAACTGGTTCTTGAGTTAAGAACCTTATTATTACATGAATTTCTCATTTAAAAAAGAATCTCTGTAAAAAGAATAGTAAAATGAATGACTCAGTTTAAAAAAAAAGTTTAGTACTGCAAACAGCCTGTGCCCAAAATTTGCTTTGCAAGGTAGATTTTCACATGGCTAGTATAACATTAAATGGAGTAAATCATAGTAACTCTATATGCCATTCCTCTAAAAACATGTTTCTTCACTCACCAAATATTATCTATTATATTTCATGCATGTTTTAGGTATTGAGGAAGAATAAGCATTCTTCCTGCCCTTATAGCATGTATAGTCTAGTGGAAGAGATGACAATAAACAAGCAAGTAAATGATTAAAATACATAATCACTAATGTTCTTAATCACTATGAAAGAAATCAACTAGCAGCTGTGATTAATTATTACATCAAGTGGTCAGCGAAGGCCTCACTCTTTTTCCCTCCATGGCAAGAAAAAAAAATCTTTAAATAACTGGAGCTAGAGAGGACCATACAGAGCTTCTTATTTTTAGTACAGAGTACCTTTAAAATATTGAGTAACAAAATGAAGTTTTCAATTAAATTAAAAATAAATAAATAAAATATAAACTATTAAAAATTTAAATAGTTCATGGTTGTTAAAATATTCATGATTTTAAAATTCTAGCTTCTAACTAAAGAGCAAAAATTAAGGGACACCTGGGTGGCTCAGCGGCTGAGTGTCTGCCTTCGGCTCAGGGCATGCCGGGTCCAGGGATCGAGTCCCTCATCAGGTTCCCTGTGAGGAGCCTGCTTCTCTCTCTGCCTGTGTCTCTGCCTCAATCTCTCTCATGAATAAATAAATAAATCTTAAAAAAAAAAAAAAGAACAAAAATTAAAAATGGAGAGGAGGTTAAGAAACGTGTCAATAGGGGCAGCCCTAGTGGCTCAGCGGTTTAGCACTGCCTTCAGCCCAGGGATCCTGGAGACCCGGGATCGAGTCCCACGTCAGGCTCCTTGTGTGGGGCCTGCTTCTCCCTCTGCCTGTGTCTCTGCCTCTCTATCTCTCATGAATGAATAAATAAAATCTTTAAAAAAAAATAAAGAAACGTGTCAACAGATGAATTATTTTTCTAATTTGAACTGGTTAGCTAAGGAGGCAAAAGGAAATTGTAAAGTCATGAAAAGCTGCAAGACAAATTTATGTCATGTTAGAGACTCAGTTTCTTGTGAGCTTAAACAGAACATGCATGAAAAGTCAGAGAAGGATTCCTGTAAGCTCTGCCTCTACAATACATCTAGAAAATGACAAGTCTTATTTGAAAATTAGATGTAGAATCACGAACACTACATGTGTAGTAGAGATGTGTAAGCTCCGTGCATACCCCAGTGTGGCTTCATTGTTCTAATGAGCAGCACAAAGTGGTTTCACAGCTTTTCATAAATTCACAGGACAAAATCGCACATGGCACAGGACTGCGTCATGCAGGCCTTCCACAAGATGGCCAACACTCCACATCTTCCTTGCGCTCAGAACTCTCTCACTGAAGGCAGTCTCTACCTCTCCAGGGCTCTTCTGAAAGCCTTCAGAGGCTCTTGAAAGTAGAACCAAAAGAAGCTGAGAGTATATACATTAGGACCAAACAAAAAATCTTGTTCTCATATATCACAAAAGCAAGTCACATTTTCAAACCACCCACTCTCCATTGCACTTGTGTACATAAACATTTCAAAATTCTAGTAACAAAAATAAACACAAGAATAATAACAAGTGCTAGCATATATAATTTTTAAGAGATTTAACCATAAAAACTTAGTAAGCAGCGGGCATGGAAGAATCATAGGAAAAAAAGAGGTAGTAAAGAACAGGAAAAGGAAAGGAGAAGTAGAATGAAAAGGAGGCCTCATCCCCAAAAGTGTACAGAGGGCTCAAAAGAGATTAACTGTTGACAGGAGAGGGGAGATGACCCAAACCGGCAAAAATTGATCAAGCAACAAAATGTTACACTATCTGTCGTGACAAATGGTTATGCTTTTTAGAACTTCAGAAAGATTGTACAGTTGGCTGCCCCACAGTGAAAAAATTCAATTGCTCAGACAGCACAAGCACATTTAAACCAGTTCATACTATGCAGGAGTGACTAGTGAAACTGAGCTCCATAGTGCTGACTCAGCTCTTCCTTACCTATACCACAGGGTACAATCTGTCTTACAGATTTAGTCAAGAACAGAAACACACACATACACACACATATTCACACATATATACACATATGCAAACATATACACACATAAACTCATACATATACATGCATACACACATACACATACACACAAATACACATACACACGCACATACACATATATACATACACACAAAAAATATACATATATTAGCCTAGCTCATCCGTGATGAACATATGCTTCTAAAATAGGGACTTCCCAGCGCCAGCGGAACTGTTTACCTCTTCCTCACTATGGGAAAATTTGCGGTTAATAAAAAATCTTTAAAAAAAAACTTGAGGTATTGGGTCAATGGAGTTCATAATAATAGTAACAGTGGCAATTCTTGCTTTTTCCTTGGATAAAAGTACAAACAACTGAGAATCAAAACCTTTTGTACATATGTGCTTTCCATCAGTAAGGAAATTTCTATCCAAATAGACATACTGCAAAAAATAGAATCACTTAATTCTAATTTCATTCTTTTTTTTGTAAGTGAAGCATTTACTTTTGTGAGGGAAATTAGGTATTTTATGATTCTGCCCACAAAACCCAGCAAAGTAGCTCATACTAAAATACTTATTAAAAGTAAAACCACAGGGCTCAGTAAATATCCTAGGAAGAACCTTGCTTCCCCAAATATTAACCTCAATTCCAGAAGTCATCTGAAATCCAGACCAAACATCTCCTGTTTCTGAAAAGATTTTTCGTGGTAATGAAAATGATAAAACTGTAAATTCTTTCTGAGGGCTATATTAGGGTTTCTGGAAAGACAAATAGAAGACAGATTTCCTTGAGTGTACAGTTTCAGGACCTAACACAGTGCCCAGCAGGAAGACATCAGTGAATGGATGTGTTTGAGTTGTCAATGAAGAAACGATTAATGTGAGAGTCCCAACTTCATAAACTAGATTTTCATATATTGAATACTTTTTTCTCTTATATTACATTTCAGAAATGTTCTCTCCCATTTCAGAGTGATGTCTGGCTAGCAAAAGAGAAGGTGCATGAAAACAGTGACCATCATCTAGCACAGAGTTGATGCTCAATAAGTGCTCAGAAAATTAATGACCAACACATAAATCAATACATGAATATCCAATCAATACAGGAATGAATGGTGAAAGAATTAATGAACGGTGAAAGAATAAATGAATGGCATTTCTCTCCCAGGTCATCTCAGTTTCTCTGGACTTGGTCTGTCATCCTCTGCAAAAAGGCATATTTGAGTCTCAAGACATGAGACTATCATAAAGGGATTTGTCAAAAACTTACTTTATTCCAGTCCCTGGATTCTCATGAAGAAATGGAATGGCTTCAAGGGGAAAGTATAAACATATGATTCAGAAAAATTGGTTCAAATCCTATTCCTTTACCTAGAAGGCCCATGACTCTCGGCCAGGGTTTCTCAGTCTTGGCACTACTGACATTTCAGGCTGGATTATTCTTTGTTATGAAGGCTGTGGAATATTTAGCAGCATCCCTGGCCTCTATTCAGTACATAATATCACAGTGCACTCCAAGTATGACGACCAAAAGTGCTTCTCCAATCATTATCAAATGTTTCCTGGGCATCAAAATCATCCCCAGATGAGAACAACTCCTGTAGGAACTCTCTTGATTATGTAAGCTTCGTTTTCTCACACGAAAAATGAGTGTAATACTATTTTCAAGTAATGATGGAAATAATTAAATTATAAAATAACAGCAATTACAAACAATTCTGACAACAACAAGGTTACTATTTATTGGGTGCTCATTAGGTGTTAGGTCCCAAATAGTGGAGTGAAACCTACAGTGATTCCCCTCCAATCCTCAAAACAACTATATAGATTACGGACACTCTCATCTTCACCTTAATCACACAAATAGGGGGGGGCATCTGGGTGGCTCAGTGGCTGAGTGTCTGCCTTTGGCTCAGGGCATGATCCTGGGGTCCTGGGATCGAGTTCTGCATCGGGCTCACCACAGGGAGTGATCACAGCCAAGATTCTATTAGAAGCCATGTGGAAAAAAAAAAAAAAAGAAGCCATGTGACTCCAAGAACCCTAACTCTCACCCACCGTACTCTACAATCAACTTCCAACACCACTTGGCACTCATAGGCCCTCAACAAATAGTTGTCTCCTTCCAATATTTTTCTTAATTTTCTCTTTCCAGAATAATCAGATTTCAGTATGTTTCCCTACTGCAGGAAATCTAGGAGTGATGTCTTCTACTCCCATGTCAAATATATCATTGCCTCTTCTATCCTTATCCTCACTGGCTTCCTCCGGCCTGGTACATACTGCAAATCCTTCACATCCCTGTATCCACAGGAATCAATGCCCTCTGAATTGAACTACACATTGCTAAAGATCAGAGACCAAGTATATAGGTGTTAATTTGACACTGTCTAGGTTTACAATGAAAAAGCCATATACAAAATTTTAGGAGAGTTAAGACAGCTGAACTTTGGGACACCTAGGTGGCTTGGTGGTTGAGCATCTGTCTTTGGCTCAGGTTGTGATCCTGGGGGTCCTGGGATTGAGTCCCGCATCAGGCTCCCTGTGGGGAGCCTGTTTCTCCCTCTGTCTATGTCTCTGCCTCTCTCTGTGTGTCTCTCATGAATAAATAAAATCTTTTTGAAAAAATACAGCTGAACTTCAATGGAAGTTAAGGAATTTTACCTATTTTTACTACTAAACTACATCTAATGAACGTGAGGAAAAGAATCTGTAATTGTTTACACTTGCCAGTGCTTGGTCCTTAGCCATGATGTTTTATCCACTTAAAATAAAAAAATAAAAAATGGGGTTGGCTAATGTTAGAAGAGCCTTTTCTACAGGATTTAAAGGATCTTATAAGATGCCTACAAATGAATAAGCATAGTGGTAACCGCATATGAAGAATAAGCATCTAAAGTTTAAAAAAAGAAACATTAAACAAGAGGGAAAAACCATAGAAAGACATAAATTTTTATTCCCCAAACTTCTTTTTTGACTTTTTTCCTATAATGATAGGCTTCTATAATTCATACATGAGAATATTTACTTAAGGCTTATTTTGGCAGAATAAATCCTAATTTGTAGGCCTTAACTGCCATTTTTCCGGTTCAATTACTTTCTCCAAGCATGTCCTTTCTGATTGTAGTATTTCAAATACTACTTTCCTAGGGAAAGTCCTAGGGAAAGGCCCATTTTGAATCCCAGGTCCAACAAAAATGACAAGAATAATATTGTTTGTTTTCAATAAAAGGAATGGGGGAGAGGGACTAATCACGGCCCCCCAGAAATCACCATTTAAAGAATAAGACACAGGGGGATCCCTGGGTGGCGCAGCGGTTTGGCGCCTGCCTTTGGCCCAGGGCACGATCCTGGAGACCCGGGATCGAATCCCACGTCGGGCTCCCGGAGCATGGAGCCTGCTTCTCCCTCTGCCTATGTCTCTGCCTCTCTCTCTCTCTGTGTGTGACTATCATAAATAAATGAAAAAAAAAATTAAAAAAAAAACATCTCCTGAGGATTTGTTAAAAAAAATAAATAAAGAAATAAAGAATAAGACACAATGGCTGCTCTGTGTACACTATAACAGCAATAATCAAAAATCTGAAAATAACAAGTGCTGGCAAGAATATGGAGAAACTAGAACTAGAACCAGTACCTAGCTGCTGGGAACATAAAATGGTATAGTTGTTGTCAAAACCAGTCTCAAAGTTCCTCAAAAGGTGGAACACAGGGTTTCCACAGGACCCAGTAATTCCACCCCTAGATATATACCCAAGAAGACCAAACACAAGTCCACACAGAAGCTTGTACAAGAATATTGAGAGCAGCACTATTTGTAATAGCCAAAAAGCAGAAGCAGCTCAAAGGTCCATCAATTGAGGAACAGATAAACAAAATGTGGTATATCCCTACAATGGAACATTCCTAGGCCGTAAAAAGGAATGAAGAACTGACACATGCTACAGCAAGGAGGAACCTTGAAAACATTATGCTCAGTAAGAGAAGCCAGACATATTTATACGAAATATCCAGCCAGCAAATCCATCAAGACAGAAAGGAGACCAGTGGATGCCAGGGGATGGAGAAGAGGCAAGTTGGAATCAACTGCTTATAGCTTCAGGGCTTCTTCTTAGGGGGAATGGGAACATTCTAGAATTCGATAGTGGTAATGACTGCACAAAATAGTAAAAAATACTAAAAACCATTGACATGAATACATTAAAATATTGAATTTTATGTTATGAGAAGTGTATCTTAATTTACCATAATATCCAAAGGAAAGGTTAGAGACTACAGAAGAAAAACACTGAAGTTCCACATGTATTGTTGGTTCCTTACCCTCAGCAGCCACTCAGCCCCTGACAGTGAGGGGTCTCTTCCCCAAAAATGAAAGTCTCCCTGTCCATTTAAGTGACATGAACGACTAAGATGAGAAACAAGTGCTAAAGTTTTCAACAATTAGAAATGGTAAGGGGGGGAGCATGGTAAGGGGATTCAAATCCACTTCAGTGTAGAGAATATAAATAAATTTGTTTCTTTTTGTGTATTTTTGACAGAAGACAGAAGATAGTGGAAGCCAAATGAAAAAGGAAAGGGGTGTCCTAGAAAAGCAGGACAAAACAAAGCCTAACTGCTATTGTTTCTTTGCTTGCTTTTACGTATTTAAGTCTGTCTATGTAAGTAAGTGGACATGGCATCCTAAAAGGATAAATATCGTAAAAACAGACTTAAAAAAAAAAAAAAGCAACTCTGACCAACATGTAAACCAGACAAATAAGAACTACAGCAGAGGAAACAAATGCACGATTTTCTATCAAGTCACTTCTCAGTTATTTCCCCTTTCCAACACTCCACAACTATTTCCTGCCCAGCTCTTTTCCTTCCTCCCTGCATTCCTTCATTTCCACATCTACCCTCCTGCATAAACACACTGCTCTTCCTCCATGGAGGGCCAGACCTTCAGCTAATCCGCCTTCTCTGGATGCATTCTCCCAGGAATGAACCCCACACCCCACGACCTCTCTCTCTCCTCAAAGGTTGCCCAGATATTTTCTATCGCTGTGTCAGTTATGCACTTATTCACTCCCTCCCCTAGCAAATGAGTGTGGCAGGGCACTAAATGAAGATACAATGGTAATCCAAATTGGACATCCTCTCTGCTTACTAGAACCTATAGTCTAGGGTAGGACAAAGAACTCAAATGAGCACACAAAAAGTGTAAAATGACAAGTGATTTAAATAATTAAGTACAAAGCAAAGTTAAGGTTCAGTACAAGGACCTGGGAGGATATTTAATAAAGTGCTGGGTGGGCAAGTGAAGAGGCAGAAAGGGAGGGGAAAAGAGGACAGAACTATTCCAGGGAGAAAAAGTAGCATATGCAAAGTCCTGTGCAAGTAGTAGCCTAACTCTTGAAAAAATAAACAAAGTGCCTGGTGGCTGAAGCACAAAAAAAAAAAAAAAAAAAAAAAAAACTGCAGGGAAGCAATGTGGGAGCAGGGCGGGGAGGACAGACAAAGGCCAGGTCCTGCTGGCTCTTTGTGCCAACAGAGGGAGAGTGTCAGAAAGCTATTGCAACAATACAAGGAGATGATAGTAGCTGGGCTATGGAAATGGCAACAAACCTTTAGTGATGTGGATATATACTTAATAGTAAAAACGATCACAACAATTTTAATAACAGTCGCAGCTGTCATTTGCTGAATGCTTATTACATGCCCAGGTCCACATTGCATATTTTAAATATATTATCTTTTTTCCTCAAACCTCTACATGGTAAATACTGTGATTCCCAATTTGCAATCAAGGAAACTGAGACCCAGTGACTTAAACCACCTGGCCAGGACTCCATGCTATTGGTATGTGATACTCAGGGAATTATATGAAGTCTATCTGCCTGGCTTCCACTAACACAGCATAGTTTCTTTATCATAAAAGGAATAAAAATATCAACTACTGTAGAGTCCAGAATTGTGTTGGGATGTTTAAAATCAGTCAGGCTTTCAATCCTCCCAACAACTGTGTCATATGGACAGCAGCATTCCCACTTTGCAGATGGGGAAACTGAGGCAGAGCCAGGTCAGTTGTGGGTATATGCTGGGTACATAAAATATTCACAGGATCAGAAAGTCATAGAACAGGGAATTGGACCATTTAAGACAATAAAATTCTGGAGGGTTTTTCCTTCTCAATTAAGATGCTGATTAAGAATGAAAACTCTGAGAGGCATCTGGGTGGCTCAGTTGGTTAAGGGTCTGACTCCTCATTTCAGCTCAGGTCATGATTTCAGGATTGAGATTGAGCCCCACTTCAGGCTCCACGTTAGGTGTGGAGTCTGCTTAAGATTCCCTCTTTCCCTCTTCCTCTGCCCCTCCCCACCTTTCTCTCTCTCCTGGTTAAAAAAGCAAAAACAAAAACAAAACCCTAAAACTCTGAGACATCACTTTATCTATGATTGGGTTACAGCCCTCTGTTAAATCTAAAATGATGCTGCTTCTGAAATCAACATTCATATTTTTATTGTAATCTCTGATCCACAGCATCAGGAGTTCCAGATTTCTATCACTACATGTGTCACCTCATCACTGACAGTTCATAACGATAAAGATAATCTTGGTTATAGATAAAAAAAACATTGAGTATTTCCACCAAAATGGGCAGAAGAAATAACTTTGACAAGTCATCTATGAGGAATCATATGATTTTCACCAAATGTACAGTGAAAGTATCAACATTTTAAAATCAAGATTGAAAACAAATGTCACTTACCACCAAACAGGAAGATTTTAGACTGACATTTCAAGAAAATAGGAAAGAGTGAAAGAGGCTTCCTGAATTCCTAATTATCCCATCATAACCTGTCCCCTTCAAAACTCTAACTCTGCAATAGGATATATTTATCTATCTCTGATTGAATCCAACAAAACAGAAAATCCCTCCTGTTTGGTCAAAAGAATCTTTTTTTTCCCCCTATAATCTGTTCACTCCCCCAAAATATTCCATGAATGACCTCTAGAAAAATAACAGACACTGTAACAAATGTTCATTTATATAACTTGCAGAATACTTACTGCTCCCCAGGCAACAAATATCTCTGTGAATACTACTGTACAAAGTGAGAACACAGGTTTAAATTAAAAAAAAAAAAAAAAAAAAAAAAAAAACTTAGAAAAAGAGAGTGGTATTTTATGTTTCCCTCAATCACCATAACCTTCAGCTACTGTAACAGGTGTAATCCAGTTTTCCATTCACATGTGGCATTAAATTGGTTTGATGAAAGCCAAATAATTTGAGGTATAACTTTGGACGAAAATATAGCACAAATCATTGCATATTGCTATCAAAAATAATCTGTAAACTTAGAGCAGAAGACTTTCCCTTTGCTAATGCATTTAGCTTACATAAGAGTCAGAAAAGTTACAGTAAAAACCTCCTATTCAATGGGTATGGTTTCTGCAACCTTTATCATCTAAACGTGGTCTTGGTACATCTGCTTGAACAATGTAACCCCTAGGCATCATTTGTTTGTGGCATTTGCCCAAGTATTTTGAAATGTTTAGTTTATTGCCAAGGTAACAGATGGGGACTAAGTAACAAGTCAGTCCCTCCCAGTTTTTGTTTCACAACTATCCTAAAGAGATGCTGCTTGTCAGCTTCACAGACCACAGTGAATCCAAAAGGCATTAGAGATTTTACTACCTGGAAAACTATTTCAAAAGATTTTTCACAAGCACTGAAAGAAAAATTCCTGCCAGATCAGATCTTCTTTTTCCACCAAGAAGTATAATTGCTATATTTCTCAAAGGAATAACAACTAAACCCAATCCTCAGAAATGACAACAGAAAATTAATTTTTTCCCATAACAAAATATTTTGCACAAGTTAGTATGTAAAGGACCAATGTTTTATAAAAAGTACTACAGTATGAACATGAACAAAAGTGAAGAGAAATCACAGATTGCTTTAAAATGTGTACTGTATACTTAATCATTGTAAAATGTGTGAATTTAAAACATGTAAAATTGATCTAATATGTTAGCTATGCATATACATTTGAATTTTATAAATGGATTGATTTTTAAATGATATAAGAAAATTACCTTTTTTAAACCAAAGGTGATCTTTTTATCATATGAAGAGTGATTACATAATTTTCTCTATTTTTTTTAATTGAAAGTGTTCTACATCAGGCTTTCTTAAAAAGAGGCAAAAGAATAAATACTGGTTGATTACATTTACATGAAGTTCAAGAACAGGTTAAACTAAGTCACAGGTCAGATGGGGGGATTCAGACAAGTAGTTACTGGCTGACAAGGGGACCGGAGAATCTTCTACAGTGCTGGAAACAGTCTAATTCTTAATCTGGGTAGTAGCTACATGGGTATGGGGGATGGGGATAGGGCATAAATAAATCACAAACACAAAGTAGTTTAGATGACATTCCATTTCTTAAGTGCATGTAAATTGTAATGTTTTCCTATTACCTTGACAATAAAGCTATCAGAGCTAAAATGTCAACCAAACACATGACAACTAAGTCTCAATCATCCAAATTCTTATTATTCAAGGCCAAAGAAGGGACATGCACTTGGCTTATTCCCCAGCCCATAGAAACATGAGTAATCTTTATAGTCACCTATCTTTAAAAGATTTACTTATTTGAGAGCAAGAGGGAGAGCAAGAGAAAGAGAGAGTGAGAGAGAGAGCAAGCATGAGCAGGAGGGGCAGAGAGGGAGAGAGCATCTCAATTCAACTCTAGTGAGCCAAGAGCCCAAGGCTGGGCTCAATCTCATAATCCTGAGATCATGACCTAAGCCAAAACCAAGAGCCAGATGCTTACCAACTGTACCACCCAAGCACCCCTATAGTCACCTATTTTTAAAAAGCATTAAGTCAAATCAACACAAGGGCATCTGACTTTCTATAATAAACAAACAATGACTTGATCAGGGGTCACATTTCTGATTAAGGGCCTCATGCCCAGCTTTGTTCAGATAAGACAACACCACACCCTATTAATTAAGCAAATTACCCATAAATTGTCATCTGTAAAATGTAAAGCTACTTAAATCATTATACAATGCCATCTCTTTCCAGAAAAAAAATCACACATGGAAAGTAGAGAGCTCCCCAGTGATCACGCAAGTGGGGCTATTTTGCCCAAGGCTAGAAGCTGGGGAGATTTGGTAGAAAAGAGTTAAGGAGGGGTGGCACGTGACTGGCTTCCTGAGTTCCACTGCCTCATCCACACTTGAAATATCTGGAGTGCCAAGGGCAGGACTACATACACCATACTAAGGGCCTGGACCCCAGTGGAATAAAATCATGCACAACTCAATTGGTATTCCCGTCTCCTTCCCATGGTTCTCTAACTTGAGCAGGCATTGCCCCAAACACAGCCAAGAAATACTCAAACTGTTTAATGAACATCGCACAGTTTACAACCAAGGACCTTGTTATATACATTTTACTTTATAGCAGTGGTTCTCAAACCAGGAGGATTTGTACCCCAGGGAACACTGGCAGTTTCTGGTGACATTTTTGGTCATTACAACTTGATATGGGGGTTGGCATGTTACCAGAATCTAGTGGGTAGAGACCAAGGATGCTGTTGAATATCCTACAGCGTACAGGAGAGCTCCCTCAAAAATGAACTATCTGGCACCAAATGACAACAATGCTAAGGTTGAGAAACTCTGTGCTGTGGCACAGATAAGCCAGCATGCAAAAATTCCAAGACGCAAATTAGAGAAGCTAAAGACTTAAGCTCATAAAACCAGATGAAATCATAAAAGAAATAAAAGCAAAATGAAAAATAATCCTGCTAACTTTTGTCTTCAAATATCACACAGGGTAAAGGCTTTTCAAATAAATATGAAAAATAAGTAGCACTGTCTGGCGGGGGAGGGAATCTGTAAATTATCTGAATCAATCAATAGGGGATTATGTGAATAAATTATGATAAAGTCATACCATGAAATACTCCAAAGCCACTAAAAATAATGGTTTTTTAGCTAAATATACTGATTTTGAGAGACATTCGTGAAACAGTGTCAGGAAAATAAAGTTATAGAACATTGTAGACACAGGAGTTTCCTTTTGTAAAAAATTAACATATATATATGTATATGTGTGCGTATATATATATATATGTATATACATATACACATACACATACATATATATATATATATATATGTTTTCATGAGCAGGGGAAGGACTATTGATACAAACCAAACTGTTAATGAGGTCTTTAGAAGGGCAGGATTGGAGATGGTGAGAAGGAAAATTAACAAGTTTTTCTTCAGATGTTATTCTTTTGCAATTAAAAATGCCTTCTCAAATCAACTGCACTTGGAGAAGGAGCGGAAGAGCGAATAAAGGAAAGAGAAGAAGAGAGGAGGAAGGAAAAGAGCTTCACTCTCTTAGCAGCTGATAGGGAAACCAGGGTCTGTTGTTCCTGTTTTTACCAGTAAGTGCTGCTGTTGACCAATTTAATAGATATAAGCAGTGGAATAAAAAGGGAGAAAGCAACTCCAAACATCTGTCCCTGCACTCACTATCAGGCCCCTTTGGCCAGCAATGTGCGGTCTGGTTCAACTGGCTTGTTGGGTCTGGTTTCTCTGACCCACTGCTCATCTTCAAAACTTCTGTCCCGCATAGTGATGGAATCAACTACGGTCCTATCTCTTCTCAAAAACAGAGACACCGACTGTGCTAGATGACAGCCTCACTTCTGGCGAGCACAGATAAGGATTCAGCCCATCAGTCTCCTTGGAGGAGCAACTCAGAGCACAAGAACTTAATTACCTAAGTCTCATTAACCAGAAAGTTCTTTGAATACCTCTGTTCTACTGTCCTCGACACTAAGGACTCCTCTAGTGTTGGCCACTATTATTCAACACATCAAACCATATCTTTCCGGTTCGACTGCACAAATGAAATAGAACCAGCATGTACCACAGAGGCATTTCTAATAACGCCTCACACACACATACTTACACGTACACACGAATGTCAAGCAATGTGTAACCCTGAGAAATGGACAATGGACGCTTTTCCAGGATTTTGTTCCCACTTGCAATGGACACCACTACCCCTATCTTGAAAGACAACATAAGATTTAAAAGATACAAGATTAAAAAGTTGGGCCAGTTTGGACTTTTTATATTTTGCACAAGTAACCATTCTTAACTTCCCCAAGACAAGTAGGCCCTTGGGTGTCTCTGTGTTTTCTTTTACTTACAGATAAGTGCAGAAGGAATCAGAAAACACAATCTGTTTTTGCTGGTGTAAATGATTTATTACCGTACTATTAATCCAGTACTAGTAAAATGAACTAAGGGACATGCATTTATCTTTTTAAGTTATGACACTGAAAGAACTACCATGCCGTTAAGAAGAAAAACAACTTGGCAAACTCTGGAGCGGTCGCTGAGCTTTTCTTTCAACCCCAGAGCTGAATCACAGTTGAGGCCGGATTTCACAATCCCCCCAGGGTCTGTGAAGACACTGGCGCCAATCACAGCATTTCCCCTGATTAGCAAACTGGCTTCAGACCCATCAAAAACTTTCACATTTGAAATTTAACACATCTATATTTAGAACATGAGTTGTAGGGCAACATTTGCTGCAAGCAAAACAGCAAAGGAGAAAAAAAAAGTACTGAGGCTCTATTTGTTCCTAAGGAAAGACAGATCATAGCTCTGGGACATAAATACAGAATAGGCTACTTAGATATCAGGCACCCGGAGTAGTTAGTGTAGGACCAGCAGAGCATCCACAGGGTATTAGTAGGAAAGGCACCTGGAATTAAGGAGTTTAATATGTTAAAGCTACGAATAACACCACCAGCAAGTTAGTATTATATCTATGAGGACTTGGGTCTGGTATAAGAAACTAGGGAATGAGAGAAAGGCAGTCTGAATTTCATGCCCAGTCTAGAAAGAGGTTGACAATTCCTCAGCTCCAGCCACTTAGATAGCAATGTGGATCCAGACTTTCCAGATTTTCCAGTTTTCCAAGAGAAGCTATTTTTATGTGAAAATTCCTAATTTTTTTAAATGTTAACCACTAATTCGTATTTTGTCAAAAAACAGATTTATGGCTCCATCTGAATGTGTCTGTGGGCCACACTCAGTCTGTAGGCTTGGGGTTTGCAACTTTGAGTAAAATGTTCAAGTAACTCAATCAAGTAGTTAAATTAGCAGCAGGAGAAAAATGTGATTAAAAAAAATTCCAGTTAAAAAAAAAAAAACACACACACACGCAAAATTTACCATCTTTTAAGTGTACAGTTCAGTTTCCAAAGTTTTATCAACCTACACAACAGAAACAATACCCATTTTAAAAATCCCCTTTTCCAAAAAAAAAAAAAAATCCCCTTTTCCCCTTCCCTAAATTCATAGCAACAACTTTTCTACTTTCTGTTTCTATAAACTTGACTATTCTAGGTACCTCATATAAATGGAATCATACTGTATTTGTCTTTTAATGACTGGCTTATTTCACATACTATAATGTGCTCGAGGTTCATCTGTGTTGAAGCATGTAACAGATTTCTTTCCTTTTTAAGGCTAAATAATAGTCCATTAGACATCTGGGTTACTTCCACCTCTTGGCTATTGTAAATACTGCTATTACGAACAAAAGTATAAAAATATCTCTTTGAGACCCTGCTTTCAATTCTTTTGGATATATGCCCAGAAGTAGGGTTGCCAGATCATATGTTTGTTCTATTTTTAATTTTTTGAGGAACCACCACAAGTTTTCCATAGCACAGGCACCATCTTACAATGCCTCTAATAGTACACATTTTTCTGATTTCTCCACATCCTTGCCAATACTTGAAATTTTCTGTTATTTCAATAATAGCCATCCTAGTAAGTGTAAGCTGATATCTCATTGTGGTTTTCATTTGCACTTCTCTTATGATTTGTGATGTTGAGCACCGGTTCATATCCCTGTTGGTCATCTGTATGTCATCTTCACAGAAACGTCCTTTGCCCATTTTTAAATTGGGCTATTTGACTTTTTCCTATTGAGTTACAGGAATTCTTTATATATTCTGATATTAACTCCGTATCAGATATATGATTTGCAAGTATCATTACACAGGTTGCCTCCTCATTTTGTTGACTGTGTCCTATGAGGCACAAAAGTTTTTTAAAGTTTGATGTAGTAGTCTCACTTATGTATCATTCCCTTTTTGTTGCCTGTACTTCTACTGTCATATCAAAGAAATCACAGCTAAGTCCAATGTCATAAAACTTCCCTTAGGAGTTTTATAGTTTGGGATCTTACGTTAGATCTTTAATCCATTTGGAGTTAATTTTTTATACAATGTAATAAAAGGTCACAACTTCATCCTTTCGAAATGAATATTCAGTTTTCCCAATATAACTGGCTGAAGAGACAGTCCTTTCCCCAGTCTGTGGTCTTTTTTAAAAAAGAAAGATTTTATTTATTTATTCATAGAGAAACACAGGGAGAGGCAGAGACATGGGCAGAGAGAAGCAGGCTCCATGCAGGGAACTTGATGTGGGACTCGATCCCAGGACCGCAGGATCACACCCTGAGCCAAAGGCAGATGCTCAACCACTGAGCTACCCAGGCGTCCCCAGTCTGTGGTCTTTGTCCATGTCAAAGATCATTTGACCATTGTAAGTGTGAGTTTATTTCTGAGCTCTTTATTCTGTTCCATTGGTCTATTTGTGTGTCTTTATGTCAGTTCTACAATGTCTTGATTACTGTGGCTTTGGAACATGCTTTGAAAGCAGGAAGTGTCATGGGGCGCCTGAGTGGCTCAACCAGTTAAGTGTCTGACTCCTGATTTCGGTTCAGGTCGTGATCTCAGAGTCCTGAGATCAAGTCCAGCATCAGGCTCTGCGCTCAGCACAGTCTGCTTGGGTTTCTCTCTCCTCTCCCTCTGCTCCTCCCCTACACCATGCTGGTGGCACTATCTCTCTCTCTCCCTCCACCCCATTAGATAGATAGATAGATAGATAGATAGATAGATAGATAGATGATAGATAGATAGATAGATAGATAGATAGATAGATAGATAGAATCTGAAATCAGGAAATGTGAGCCCTTCAGCCTTGTTCTTTTTCAAAATTCTTTTAGCTATTGGGGCAGATACAAATTTTTCATGAAAACTCCTGGCTCAGGTTTTTCCAAGGCTCATGGTGGTAAAAGCTCTCCTTCAATCCTCTACCACTACTAGTCTATACAGAAGCATATAACTTCAGAAGAACTTAAAGACATAATAAAACTTTCTGGGAATTCCAAACTTAACAAAGGATGGAGCACATTGAAGTATCCTGGCTTTGCTGGTGGAAAGAACAATGGTTAAGAGCACAGGGCCCAGAGTCAAAAAGATCTGTGTTTTGGCTCTACCATTTTCTGTCCACATGACCTTGATGCATGTAATTTAATCTCAGTTGCCCCATCTGTAAAATGGAAGTAATGACAGCACCTCCTTCCTAGGGCTGCTGAGATGAACAAACAAAATAATTCAGATAAAGCACTTAGCATAGTGCTTTTCTGGTACCTAGAGAGCACTCAATCCACTTCTGGCTACTACCAGCATTCTTAGAATTTATGACTCTCAATATTATTCTATTTTTATCAGTGGTATAATTTTTATTGAATAAAATATAATGTCAGGTACCTATGAGACCAATATGGAAACATATCTTTTATTTATTAAAAGCAAAAGTTCAATGTCAGAAGATCAACACAAAGAAAACACAAAGTTAGGGTAACGGATACTACCTTAATGAAATCTCAGATTCATTCATCCAATAGACTTTTGGCATAGAGAACCACTGGACAGATACAGACTCATTTAATGCTTTACAAATCAATACTAAACACCAAGACTTTTCAACAACCTAGAAGGAAGAGAATCCTCAGTTTGTTCTGATATAGCCCATACTTCTAAGAACTTGAAACTAAATCCTTTAAAAGTTAAATCTCAATCTAGGTCTTTTATTCATTAACAGGGAAGTTTCACAAGTAACTGCTAACATGAGTGTGTAAGAGAAAAGTATCAGATAAATTGTGTCCTAAGTCCCAAATGTTTATATCTATATCCATTTCTGATTTTCCTACAGGATCCATAGCTCCTTTGGCAAAGCTCACTTTATCCTAGAATCTAGGAGTAGAATATAGCACCACTCTATTTTCCAGTCAGTCTAAATCCATTCTTTCATCAAAGGCATTGATTGATGAATAGGAACATGACTTGAGAATGGCCAACAAGGAAGGTTTGATTTCTTCCTTGCTATTCTGAAGGAGCTTCCAGAAATATGCCTGTCTGTCCTCTCTCATTTGCATATTCTCTCTTTCTCTGGATATGGAGGAGGGAATAAGCAGCCCCAGGAGTATTTGGTAGAGTCTTGACATTAAGTAGAACCAACAATACACTGAAGGTGACATAACCCCATCAGAGTGGATAGGATCAGAAACCAAACCCATGACAGTAACACTAGGACTCTGAGTCAAACTAACCCTGAAGTTCTTTTTTTTTTTTTTTAAGATTTAATTTATTTATTTGTGAGAGCAAGAAAGAGAGAGAGAGCATATGCACGAGCAGGGTGAGGGGCAAAAGGAGAAGCAGACTCCCTGTCAAGTAGGGAGCCTGATGTGGGGCATGATCCCAGGACTCCAGGATCATGACCTGAGCCAAGGCAGATGCCCAACTGACTGAGCAATCCAGGCGTCCCATAACGCTGAAGTTCAAACCAACTCTGAAAGGACCTGGACTCTTCACCTAAATGAACCAACGAATATTCTTTAATGGGTTGGATTCAATGCCATTTACAAGTACATGAATTTTTACCTATACACTGATCAAACTCTAATTCTTAAAAAAAAAAAAAAAAAACTTGTAAAATAACATATATTTGTAAGAATTATGCCCCAGACATGTATTTGGGTCCCTGGCCTCAAATATCTGGACTTCAAAGGATAAGACCATACAAACAAACATACAGCTCTCACAGTCTTATGGGAAACTCATTATTAATGTTACTCAAGTGACTGTCACCATCATATCAATGCTACTCTTAAGCATCTGAAGATTTGACTCAAGGGAGCCATAAACATTTTCCAGATAGATTTCCTTTCCTCCTCTGAGTAATCTAAGGCTACTGAGCCTGTCCTACTAGTGTATACGTTCATTTTTCAACGTTAACCAAAATGAAGAAACTCTGGATATCTGATAAGACATTAAGAAGACCTTGGACATCAATAGCTTCTTTCGTCTAAGGAGCCCCAAGAGCTTCATGCTCATTTACTGTCAACATTCCCATAAAATAGATAGAAACAGGTATTCATAGCCCTGGGGCCAGCAAGATGAAGCTCTGATGAAGGTCACCAGCACTGGGCAGTTCCAGAACAAAGCCAGACTCTCAGGGAATCCTTACACTATCTTGAAAATAAATCACATTTCAAACCTGTTTTGAGGGGTCAGAATAAAATGCATCTCTTGTTTAGGATTTCAAAAAGTACACACTGGCAGATACTCTTACTTCAACTCTTCTCCCTCTCAAAAAAAAAAGAAAGAAAGAAAGAAAAAAAAAAAGGCAGGAGAATTCTATAGTCAAGTAAATCTGAGAAACGCTGGGCAAAGATACACCAGTTTGTTGATTGCCGCTCATTTCAGAACTTTTAGTATGCTGATGCACATTATGATACTTGAGAAGGTTAAGTGAGTAAACACAAATATATGTAAGAACTTAGAAAAGGCCTGACACATACATATGTGCTCAGCAGGTGTCACCAGAAGAGGCAACAGTAGATAGAATCCAGTATCTAGAATCCAGTATCTAGACTCCTACTGCCTTGGTTAGGATCCCAACTCTAATACACAAAAGCAGAATGACCTTTCTGTGGAACTGGGATTAAAATACAGTTGACCCTGGAAACATGGGTTTGGACCACGCTGGTTCACTTATATGTGAATTTTCTACAGTACAATGCTATAAATGTACTTTCTCTTATTAATGGCTTTCTAAATAATACTTTCTTTCCTCCAGCTAACGTTATTGTAAGAATTCAGTATATAATATGTATAACACACAAAACATGCATTAATCAATTATATTATTGGTAAGGCTTACATTCAACAAGAGGCTATTAGTAGTTAGGTTTTGGGGGAGTCCACAGTTACACATGGATTTTCAATTGTGCAGGGGGTGGCTGCCCCTATCCGCTGTGTCATTCAAGGGTCAACTGCAACTCATACTTTACAGGGTTGGTACATACAAAGTGCTAAAAGGGCACGCAGGAAAAATTAAGTGTTAGGTGTCATGGTCCCTTTGTTGTTGTTCCCCAAATGGATGTTAGAGTGTATAGTCCCCCAAATTTACTTAAGCATAGGATCTTTTGTTTTTCATATAACCTCCTATGGCATTAATTACCATCTGGCTGAACTTTTAACTCGTTTTTAAATATATTTACTATCCCTCCTTCTTCTCTCTGAAGGTAGAAACCACCCTGGAAGTATCCACCTGCCTACCCCCTTCTCTCTTATCCAAACCCCCTAACCTTTCACCACTTAGGACTCCTTTTTTTCCATTGACCATTCAGTAAATAGACATGGTCCCAGGAAGAAGGTCATGCTCAGTTTCTCAAGGATGAACTTTTTCAAGTCCTATTCCTTCTCACTCAGAACCTGAATTCATGAAAAACAAGATGAGAGTAATCTCCAAGTCCCTGGATTACCAAGTCAAAACTGCCAAGTAAACACTGATGATGATGGGATTTAAGAGGAGATAGGGAACCCAGTAACATCGTGTACTTTTGTCAAAGAGCGCACAGTGCAGCTTTGAAAGGCATGAGTTGAGGCATCCAAAAGATCAGGGTTCAAGTCCCACCCCTGCTAGTCACATGACTTTGAGATGCTTCTCTGTAACATGGATATAAGAGATGGTACTCGGTTCCTGGGATTGTTGCTGATTTAAATGAGATCATGCGTATGAGGCACTTAGCAGAGTGCCTGACAAGTTGGAAGCATCAATAAATGCTAGGCTGGCGACTGCTATTAAATTGCCGCCACTGCTGTTGTTATTTCGGGACACAACTGCCCCAGCACGCCATGACTCACTGCTCCACTCCGCCTGCCCTGCCTCAGCCCTCATGAGGAATGTTCGAGCCCCTTGCAGGATAACCCGAATTATACTCTGCACCATGACTGTCAGCCCACTCAAGAGTTCTCTGCCAATAGAAAGCTTTCATGGAAGAGACAACAACAGGAAGATAATAGATTTGTACCATTTAAAAAAGAAAATCCAACCGCAGCACTTTGACAAACATAACAGGCTCTCACTTGTATTACCCAGCCCAAACAAAAAGCCAAACAGCAGCTAGAGCCCACAATCCAGGCCAATCTTTCCAGACTGGGATACAGGACCCTTGAGATTTACCTGAGGGGTCTCCAATGGAAAACATACATTGGATCTGACATTTCAGAAAAAAATCACCACAATAGTTTAACTTGATAACATTTAAATTATGATTGCCCTGTGCTATCAAGTCTTTTATAAAGAAAGACGTGCCTCTAAAATCATCATCTAGTTTAATACACCTTTAGGAGCATCCATTCAAATCACCTGAAAAATTCCTAACCTCTAGTAATCTAACTACTTATTTACCATGGATTAAGGTGGAAAATAGCTTGCTAGTTCAACTTCTCAACAAAGGAACTTCTCTAACATGGGGGATAAAGGGGAGGAGACTCACTTGTCTGAATACTTTTGGTTAAAAACTTCATGTTTCAAGGCAGCCGGGGGGGGGGGGGGGGGGGGGGGGGGGGGGGGGGCGTCAGTAGTTTAGCGCCGCCTTCAGCCCAGGGCCTGATCCTGGAGACCCAGAATCGAGTCCCGCATCAGGCTCCCTGCATGGAGCCTGCTTCTCCCTTGCCTGTGTCTCTGCCTCTCTCTCTCTCTCTCTCTCTCTCTCTCTCTCTCTCAATCTGTCTCTCATGAATAAATAAATAAAATCTTTAAAAAACAAAAAACTTCATGTTTTAAAAAATTCACTCAAAACTCTAGTTTTATGACTATTTCCTATACTTAAAAATCTTAAGACCCTTAACACTAAACACTGAGAGAATCATCACTACCTAGTTTGATAGCAGAAAATCCTTCAAAATGATTTCTCAGAGAATTCTAATCACCTTCCCTCACCCTCAAAAGCAGCTTCTATAAATGTCAGAAATGTCTGTACTAAATTCTGGGATTTATAAAAAGGAGGAATCATAAATTGCTGGAAAGCACTGATCATAACACCCATTAGCAATGAAAGCCCATGGTTCATCCTGAGAAAAGAACAAACAGCATGTTGTTCCTTCCTGGAGATCTGCTATAGAGAATAGCAGGTATTTAAAAAACAAAAACAAAAACAAAAAACAAAACAAAACAACTCTTTCCCAATGGCTCCTTTAATATAGACCACAAAAGAAAAGATGGAATTGTGATATTGCTAAGATTAACAAAAGCCTTTCGTAAACAGTAAAAAACATAAACCATTAGAATAACTTTCTTAAGATTTTATTTTTTTAAGAGAGAGGGAGAGTGAGGGGAGGCACAGAGGGAGAAGCAGACCCCCTGCTGGCAGTGAGCCCAACAAGGGGTTCCATCTGAGGACCCTGAGATCATGATCTTGAGCCGATGGCAGAAGCTTAACTGACGGAGCCACCCAGGTGCCCCTAGAATAATTCTTAAAATACTTTTCTTAATATATTTGAGGGAAGGGGAAGAGGAGGAGAAGTAGGCAAGAAGAATGTAAAGCAAAAAAGAAAATTAAGTTAAACTGTCATCCTCATGCTGATACCTTTCAGACCACAGTTCTCCAATTTTTAGTATATGTGCTGCCAAAGCGAGCACAGACCATGATTCTCCCACAGTGATGTGGCAAAGAATCACAGAGGAGCTGAGCAAAATACAGTGGTCCTGAAATCCTCAAATTAGTAGGAACTGGAGTCCCAGGACCCAGGAATTCATATTTTTAGTGCATTCCCAGATGATTTTAACACAAGTGACCTTCAAACTACATTTTGTGAAACACTGCTTTTAGGCACACAGAAGAAAAAAAAAATCTATTCTGGGTAATTTAAAACATCTTTTATCAAAACCTTGCAAATAAATAAAGGATCCCATAGGCCCTGGCAAATACTTCACAGTTAGAATTGAGATGTCCCTGGTCAACATTTACCGTGCTAAAAGCAACATCTCCTGACATGGCATTTTAACAAAGGCTATACATATATACACACACATATATACACATACATATGTATCTATGTGTATATGTATATACTTGACTAAATCAACTGTAGTCAAATATAAGCACCTTATCTTTCTTTTCTACCTGCTCAACATAGACTGTTAGTCAAAAATAATCAGAACTTTTAGAAAGATGACTCTATCATATTGTTTGCAACTTAATACGGTACAGATGGGCAGGTGAGACAAGAAGCATCCAAGCAAAACATAATTTCTGGTATCTAAACTTCCCCATAATCCGTCAGAGGATACCCAGGTCTCTGCTTCCAAACCAGCATTGTTCTCACACCTGGAAAAGAGCCTTTTCATATGTATAAATTTAACTGACAATCACTCTGATAGAAAGAATTCTAGCTGCTACCTAGAGCATAAAGGTATTTATCAAGAGAATGGTCTTCCCCTCTCACCACAGAGCACATTATACTGAAAGCAGTATAAGTTAGATGAGACTAATTTTCCTTATCACTGGTAGGAAATTCTCTGGTGATGTGTAGGGCTCTATTCTCATCTGTGTCAAGGAAATGAGTTAATTTTTATGTTCTCTTAAGGATCTGTGAAACACACAGCTCAAACATAATCCCACTCACCATTTACCATTCGTAATTTCAATTAATTTAGATTGCATATTCCTAGATTTACTTAAGTAGATAACAATAAAACCAAGGGAAGGCCTGGCGGTTGCTTTAGAAAGAGGTAAAAATCCTGAGAGAAATCAACATAGGTGGAAAATATTTAATAAAGGATTTATCTAGAAAAAAGAAAAGGTCCCTGAAAGAACAGGCCTAGAATGAATGGTGAAGTGTCCTATGTAAGCATTCCTCTAAAAGTACAGTACACACCCTACGTAATGGTGCTTGGGTTTGGAAATCAGAACTGGGATCAAATCACAGCTTGTCATTTAATTAGCTATGTGACTATGGGCGAGTCACACAACCACACTTAACCTCGGTGCCCTCATCTGTTAAATAGAAGAATAACAGTAACTATCTAATAGAGTTGTTGTGAAGATAAATTAGATAATGCATGCAGAGTTCTTAGCATATAATAAACATTCAATAAATGTTAGCTTATTATTATTCTATTATGAGGGTCAGGTGTGTGGGTGTGAGGGTAATTTGACCTTGGCACCCACGGATTGACAGGGAAGATTAAAAACAAAAAACAAAAAACAAAAAACAAAAAAACAACAGAAGAGCTTATGATGCTACAAATCAGGGACCCAAACAAGTAAATGAGAGTGGCTCATGTATTATAAAAACTCAGCTGCACAATCACCTCTTCTTTAAATGGCCAGAGGAGACTCTGAGTCTTACAGGGCACGGCTGCTTTGGTTGTGCAAGGCACAATGCCAGGGGCTGCCATTCCCAGACCATCGTCAGAACATGCTCCAACTACGGGTTGAATTATGTGCCCCCAAAATACAAATGATGAAGTCTCAACCACAAATACCCTTAGAATGTGACCTGATCTGAAACCTGGATTGTTACAGATATAATCTGTTAAGACAAAGTCACATTGGAATAGAGTGAGCCCCAATTGAATATGACTGATGTCATAAAATGGGAAAATCTGGACACACACACACATTCAAAGAGAAGCCATGTGAACACTTGGAGTTATGTTACCATAGGCTAAGAACCACCAGAAGACAGGAAAGAGACCTACAACTTATCTCTCCCTAGCACTTACAGAGGGGCCATGGCCCTGTAGATACCTTGATCTTGGACTTGCAATGTCCAGCACCAGGAGACAAGAAATGCAATGTGGCAGCCCTAGAGTCCACCGATGACCTTCCAGAGATGCTGACCCCCAAATCCCTAACATAATGAACTGGGCTAGTGTCTGTTCCAAGTGAACTTACATGCTCATAGATGAGACTGGCGATCCATTCTGTATGCTTCAGAAACAGAGCTCAGTAAAAAGCGAGAAAGGACACGCAGGAAACAACCTGTCAAACACTCAACATGTACTGTCGCTGCTACACTGGTGTCACTGGAATTCAGTGAGACTAACTGGCAGGAAGCTCAGTCTAATGCCTGCCAAGACCAGTTGCTATGGCCAGAAGGTATACTGTCTGTTTGGGAGAGAGAACTGTTCAAACATAAAGCTTCTACCTTTTCTAATTTGTCTAAGCAATGCTTCTAAAACTTTCTAGGGTGTCACAGTCAACTGAGAATTTGATTAGAGCCAATAATCCTTATTGGAAAAATGCACTTTACCCCAACATTTGCACACAGCTTCAAGAGTCTGAGCAGGGCCGGCCTGAGGAGCAGTTACTTGGGTAATTGCATAGGGCTGGTTTGGGCTACACAGCCTGCTGTTATTGTCCTCAAATTCTTAATTTTTAAATAATAGATCACACATTTCCATTTTGCACTGAGCCCCACAAATTATGTAGCTGGTTCTAGATTTTAGGAATACAAAAGAACTGGGAGAATGGACTTTTTAGCTGTACCTATTCGGGGCCAGGAAAGATTTACAACTCTTATTCAACAAATTTTATTTGAGGGCTCCTTTTCTGAAGGAATACATGGTTAGGGATGCGACATAAACAAGCTGGCCACATATGTGAAATACACACCCTCACCAAAACCAGAGTAGATCCATCTTATCACTTATTATTGGTAGTTTTTTTAAAGGACCAGAACCCAAATGACTACAAATGATTTATGTGTCCAAAGAAAGTCACCATGTTAAAAGCCAAGTGTGTTCAGCATCACAATTACCATAAAAACATTTAAAATTACATTTTCTCTAAAAACTTTAGAGGAACATGAGCTAGTAGGCAGGAGAACCTGCCCCATCTTGCCAGCTTATCTTAATAAACAATGTCACCACCATGTGGACATCTTGACTTCAGTTGTAGATAGCATCCAACGATGGCTTTAGGTCGTTTCCAAAGATGGCCATCAGTCAACATAAGCAGACTGCCCAGTATTCATACCCTTGTGTAGTTCCCTCCCACAGTGATTCTGGGCTGGCCTCTGACATGGGGACACGGCAAAGATGATGCTTTGACAATTCTGGATCTAAAGGAAGCTGGTAGCTTCCACTTACTTTCTCCTGGAACATTCACTGTGGAGAGGCACCAAGCAAGGAGTTCAGTGACCCTCACCAGTGAGATCACATAGAGAGGCCACAAGAGACCCTGAAACTATATGAGAAATAGAAAGTTACAATTGACTCAGCACTCAAGACAGATATCCAGATTTCTTCAGTCCTGGCTATCACCTAAGTACAACTATAGGAAGGATCCCAAGCAAGACCAGCAGAAAACTGCCCAGTTGAACCCAGTTAACCCTCAAAACTGTGAGAAATAATAAAATCGTTATTATTTTGAGCCATTTCGTTTGGGTCATTTGTTAACGCAATAGCAAGTAACTGAAATAAGCTCTAAACATTTCTGAAATAAGCTCTAAATATTCCATGGAGAAAACAGAGGGTAAGAACTGGGCATCTGTAAGGTGAATCCAGCCCACAAATGAGTGCTAGTTAGCATGCATCCTTCTTTTTTTTTTTTTTTAAGTTATATTAGGCAACATTTAAATTGGGAAATCTCAAATAAATATCTAGATTTCTGGTTTCTGAAAAATCAGAATAGCAGCCACACCGGACCTACATTCCATCATAATAATAGCCAGCAGCAGCAGAATAATACTTGCCCCTCTGCAAAGGGTTCATGGTCTTATTCAGTCTTTCTACCTGGTCTCTCATCTCTGTTAGGTCATCTTTTCACCCCCACAGTACTTAACAGAGTGACTATGACTAGCACACTAGTTGGTCCACACTTGGTTAAGCAACTGCGCAAAGTACCAACTGGTCTTACTGTCCCACATGATTGCCAAATCCTGTTGTTCTTATCTCAGTTACCCACTCCTTTCCATACCCATCACCATTGTCTTCATGTCCTCTCTTAGATCATTGCAAGAACCTCCTAACTTCCATGTCATACCTCCAATCCATTCCAGTCCGTCCCCACTTGGACCACCCACTTAAAATACAGATTGGGCATATCACAGACTCCCCTCAAAAGTCTTCAGTTAGTTTCCTGGTTGTGATACTGTATCAGATGTTACCACTGAGGAAAACTAGGTAGGCACATGGGCTCCCTCAGGATAATTTCTTAAAACTATGTGCTTTAGGTATCAGAGTCTACAATTATCTCAAAAATAAAAAGTTTAATGTCTGAATCCATGAACACTTTCAATGTACATATTCTCTGAAGCATAAATTCTACTTCCATCAAAATTGTTGTATGAAATTTTTAAATGTCTTTGGTTACACACCTATACCTACACCTACAGAACAAAGTCCAAACTCACTCATCCAGACTTCCAAGACTTTCCTCATTTTGTCCTTTCCTGAAAACAAAAAAAAATCCCTGGAATCCTCAAGCACCCCCAACATACTGTGTGCCTTTGCCCAGCCTAAGACCATCCTCCATCATCCTGTAAACCCCCGGTCTTCTCTAACAGGGAGTTCAAATTCCCTCTTCCACAAAGCCTTTTTAAAGTCTCCCAGAAGAGTTCATCTCTTCCTATCTTACTCCACTATATTCTGTTTGCCCCAAGAGTGTGCCCCAGTCACTCTTGTGTCTGAGCTATTTCTGTGTATATGTATGGTAGGGCATATAACACTTCTCCTTGCTCTCATCCCAATTCATAGAATAAACCAGTTCAGAGAGGTTAAACAAAATTCCCAAGATCAGAAAGCAAAATGGCAGATTTGAGAGTCCTCTTTCCAGAAATCTCTCCTTTTCTGCTATGCCTCAAAAACTGGAAAGTAATTTCTCCTCAGAACTATGTTAGCTAAAACAGTCACTAACAGAATTCTGCATATATTAGGAGGGGAAGGCCTTCTTGAATTAAACCAGGGTAGAAGACAAATATTTGCACCTGAATACCCTGAATAATGTTACCTTCAAAAAAAGTGAACAAACATTTCCCCTCTCTAGTTTTAAACACAGAATAATTATATCCTTCGCAGATATAAAAGTCATAGTAAAGGGTATGACATTTTCCATCATGCACTCCCTGATTTTACTTGCACATAAGTAAGTGAACGCCAAACGGAACTGTCCTCATTTGCTCTAAACCCAAAGAGGTGCACTGAGAGATTAGGGATAAGTGAGATTTGGAACAAATTTAGAAAAATGTCTTTTGTAGACTGAGAATTTTAATCGGACAGGAAAGAAGATATGTTTAACATATTTAAAGACAATTCAGACTTTTATGTGTTTGAAGGTAACTTACAAATATATAGGAGAGTCTGAGCAGGGCCGGGAAAACTTGCCCATTGACATTTCCCACACACATGATTAAACTCCTCTGTGTCCTCAAACATTCCTTACTCCTCCATGTTTTACCAGAAACCTTGGTAAGGCAAACCCAGCAACTATCTGCAGATACCAGTTCCACTTCCTTTGTTTGCTACTAACAGAACTAGTACTTGCTCAGGGCGGCAATATGCCCAGACAGGAGATGCCATGTAACATATTTTCAGCCACTGAGATGCAAAGAGACATCTACAAGGATTTCCTGGGAAAGCCTGTGTCTTTTTTTTTTCCTAGTAGAGATTTTCCTCATCCCTTCCCCATCTTCTTAAAGCAGATGTGATTCCTGGAGGGGTGGCAGCCACCTTGCCACCACTTAGTGAAAAACACTGGGAAAAAGCCAAGACAACAAATGGCTGTGAGGATGGTTCTGACTCCATGGAGCCACTAAAAGAACAGCTGTGGTCAAGGACCTGCTAGACTTCTTATAGGGGAGATGAATGAATGAATGAATTTGATGATGATGAATTTGTTTGAACAAATGTCAAAAGGCTATTGAGTTTCATGCATGAAAACGTAAGCCTGGGCAGCCCGGGTAGCTCAGCGATTTAGTGCCACCTTCAGCCCAGGGCGTGATCCTGGACACCCGGGATCGAGTCCCACACGTCAGGCTCTCTGCATGGAGCCTGCTTCTCCCTCTGCCTGTGTCTCTGCCTCTCTCTCTCTCCTCTCTGCGTATTCTCATGAATAAATAAATAAAATCTTTTAAAAAAGAAAAAAATAAAAACGTAAGCCTGATTGAAAGCCATTCTTCTTTCTTTTCTTCCCACTTAAGTCCAACCAACCACCCAGACCTGTGTTTCTTCATCCCCCAATATCTCTTAATTCCACCCCCTTCTCTCCAACTCTCCAACCTGGGCAGGTCCCAGATAGCACCATCTCCTGCCTGCACTGCCGTTCATTGGTCTTCTTTGTCACTACCCTCTGTAATCCATTTTCTGTGGCACTACCACAATGATGATCTTTCAGAAACACAAATAGAATCCCATAGCTCCTACTTAAAACTGTCCATGCCTCCCTCCTGGCCTTTGAATAAAACCCATCCTCCTAATCATGGATTTAAAAAAGGTCCTCCATTCTATGGTCCCTATGACACTAAACTTAAATTAATTTCCTCTCTAGGTTCCAGCCTTCAAACCATTCCCTTACTGTCAGTTGATATTTGCACATGCCCTAGGGAAACTCTCCCATATACTTTTGATTGAATAACTTCATTCATCCTTCCAGAACACAATCTAGGAATTTCATCAGCACTTCCATGGTTTGGCTGCAATATCTGACCACCTAGTCCTGATACAACCATTTGCACTTCTTTGCACATCCAACTCCCAATGCAAGTTCTCACCCTCCATTAAAACACAGGAGACTTGGGGCCAAATGCTAGTCAAAGCCCTGCTTTTCTCAAATACCTTTTATAGCTCTGTTCTATAATCACAGTTTTCCTTCCCTACCTTATTTAAAAAAAAAAAAAAAAAAGGAAGTTGAACTTAAAGACATATTGCAAAACAACACAAAATTTAAATACAGATACTGTAAAAATAGTGACCCAAATGACTAAAATGGAAAATGTTACCAACGTTCGAATCAGTGTTTATCCATTTCCGGTGATGCATGGTTATCAGTCATAAGTGAGCTTTAACATCAGAAATTTAAACAATGTCAAAACTATACTCTATGAACACAGTTCCAGTGAAGATATGAAATAGAAACAGACTGGATTTAACCATGGTTTATGTAATGTCTTTTTATCTTTTAACTTTGGAAATCTTAGTTCCTAATGTTTCCTAGGAATCATTTTCCATGAATATAACTGTCCCCCTAACATTGACCCTGACTGACTTCAATGTTTTCTGACCTATAAAACTGCAAATGCATGATTGTAAGACTCTTACTGAGTATTTTCAATTTCCTGAAATAGCTCCATTTACATAAACCTACCAATCGGTAACAAAAGACCTCAACATTATTTCCTACATATGAAGCATGTTGGTTTTCAGAGGGTCTGTAGAATCCATCTTACCATATACATTCTGTATCAGCCAGAGATACATTACTAAAAGAATTAAAAATAATAGAAGCAATAATATTGGTAGTAGTGACAATTACAAAAAAGTTATGTAATCGCTATAAATAGTTATGATTTATTGAGTATTTTTCACGTGCCACTCCCTATTCTAAGCACTTTACACATGCATTATCTCACTGATTTCTCATAAAACTTGGCACTACAACCGGAATCATCCTCATATTGCAAAAAGGAAATAGAACCTCAAAGAAATTGATAACTTCATATTGGTACATCTGGTACATAATGGAACCTGACTTATGACCCCAGACCATCTATTTGTAGGCTTCTTCATCACAACTGCAAGCATTTATATAGCACTGGTACATAGCATGTACCAGCAGTTGACAAAGTGTTAAATGTCATGACAATCCAATATAGCAGGTATTATTGCTATCCTCATGTTACATATGGGGAAACTAAAACATGGAAAGGTCAAGTTACTAGGTCAAGATGACCCAGCCAATAAGCTGCAGATCCAGGATTCAAATCCAGTCCAGGACTTCCAGAGTCTCTGCCCTTAACTACCACCCTATTCACTGCACTATCCTCCAAGTAATAATTTATCTCTAGGGCATTTATAATGTGCTGAGCATTGTGATACTTTCCATATATTATCTCATGAAATTCTCATAATAACTCTGATATAAGTGGTATTTTTATCTCCACTTTACAGATGGAGGCACTGGGGCTCAGAGAAGTTAATTCAGTTGTCCAGGGTCACACAACCAACAAGTGCTACACATTGGGGAATATAAAGTAGCAATGTTTGGGTTTCACACCCCACCTCCCCAAATTTTTTCCTGAGGCATGTGTGTCTGGGAAACAGTAGGCATCAGATTTTCCACCTCTTTAAAACTGTTCAGTTCGTGTAATTTAGGGTGTGACTATTCATAGATACCTTTGAGCTAATCTTATGGGAGCCAGTATAACCGCAATGCATACTGCAGAACAATACATGCTTTCTCTATAAATTACACATGCCAACCTGGCTTGGGAAAAGCCCATCTTTGTGATACGAACACTAAAGACAGTTTAGTTTTAGAAATAAAGAAAGTCCGCTGTAGATGCTGTTTTTCTTTTATACACACAGTAGGTAACTTTGCTCTTTCTTCTAGAGAAAGTAGTTTTCTATTCCTACCCTCTTAAAAGTTCCATTATGTAAGCCAAAATAAATCCCTCCAAAAAAGCATTATGAATCTTATTAAGAAAAAGTCATCATTTCTCTATCCATTTTCAACAAATAGAATGGAGAAGGACCTAAACAGAATTAAAGCTCATTTCTGGAAACAGAATTAAGGAATAAAAATGCAACTACAGCAAAATAAATTGATAAATCATAGCCCAACATGTCAAGCCTACACCAGTTAAAGAATGCTGAGTTGTGTGTGTCATTGAGTTTTGGTTTTTGCAGAGACAACTTTAATAAAATTCCACAAGGCCACAGAGTTATGTTGGAGACAAAAATCACATCTTCAGCATCCTCAATAAAATGCAAAGTCAATAACAGTTGTTACCCTCAGCCGGGACAGACACAGACACTTAATATGAATAGACAAGAGAAAATGCGGAGTCTGCCTTTTAATCATTTTATTCTTTCACTTATGGACTCACTTAATCAACAAATATTTTTACAGTGCCTATCTGTGCAGGCCCTGGGCTAATCTCTGGTAATACAATAGTGAACTAAATCGTGGTGCTCCCTGGTCTCATGAAGTCAGAAGACATATACTGAACACACAGACAAGTATAAGATAATTATGTAAGTAATTAAGTGTGTAAGTAGGTGGTATGAAGGAAAAGATCAAGAAACCATACAGGAGGGGGCCTGGGTGACTCATTCGGTTGAGCATTATACTCTTGATTTCAGTTCAGCTCATGATCTCAGGCTCATGAGACTGAGCCCCACATCAGGCTCCATGCTAGGCATGGAGCCTGCATAAGATTCTCTCCCTCTCCTTCTGTCTCTCCGAACCCTCTCTCTCTTGGGAAAAAAGACAAAGAAAAAAAGAAAGAAACCATAAAGGAACAGCACAGCTAACTCAGGTGAGGGGCAAGGAAGTGGGTCAGGAGGCAACCTTTGAGACTGAAAGAATAGAAAGTAGAAAGGAGAATGGTAGAAAAGTTTCCAGATGGCAGGAGGAATGTGTGAAAAGGCTCGAGGTAGAAAAAAAATTAAAAGGAAGTAGTGTGACATCAGAGTTAAGAGTTCTTGGCTCTGTTCCCAACTTAGGTGCTAAAGGACTGGTGAATGTCAGGGTATTCACAACCATGGTAGCTATCCTCAGCAGCAAGGCCTTCGGTGCCCCAGCATATGCCAGGAGACATCTGAAGGGCCAGTCTGGGCAAGCACCAGCCCTCTTATTCCCTGGGGAGTTGTTTCCAGACTCCTCAACCTGGAAACTTATAGCATTTTTTGGTGGCCCAACATGAAACCAGTTAATAGAACATAAGGAATAGATTGAGTGAAATGACTGGGGCTCCATTTGACTCCTGATCAAATGCACACTGAAGACCTGAAGATAAGACAAGGGTAGGGTGATATTTCTCCACAGGGATGATAAATGAACTGACTGGCCATTGTCTTGCTAAAGTACCAGTCTATAAGAGGACTATACTCTCATAGGAAGTAGAAAAAATACTCTGATGGAAGGAAGAGGGTTGAGAAGCCCAAATTCTTGAGTCAAAAACGATGGTCCCTAAACTGCCTTAGAGATGGTTCATTGTACAGCCTCAACGTCCTAACCAGTGAGATGCATGTTTGGGCTGGAGCCAAGTTGCTCAAAGCTGTAGAAGAAAAACTGCTAGGTCCCTAGCATAAGCACCTCCTCCCATACATGGCACTAGATCTAACTAGATGATGGAACATACTTAAAGAATACTGATGTGAAGGTATATCTGAACATTATTAGTCTATGTAGGCCTCCCACAGGCCTCAGGCTGGCCATGCTTCCCACCCTAGTTTCTGCCAAAAGGACTGTTTTGTGGGGTACTCCCTTAAGCAGGACTGTCTCTTCCTACTCAACTCCCTGAGGAGCAGAAGTTGTGTTGTGTGTATCACTCTATCTCAATTGATAGCTTATTGTAGCACTCAATAAATTAGCTCTACGCCTATAACAACAACAAAAAAAATTGTATTAAGTCTATACAATAAAGCTTATAATTTGTGCTTGCCCACATCATTTAATCTGCAAGCAACCTTTAATGTCATTATATAAAAATTACTTCATATCTGCAAAGTTTTCAATGTGAGATGTTTATGGAAAATTTCAAGAAATTAAGTAAAGTGCAGTAAGATATTTTGCACACCGAGGTCCAGCTGTGCATACTCAAAGAGAAATGTAATCAGCCACAAATATGAAATGCTCAAACACACTAAGACGGAGGTGGGGATCAATAAATGCAGAAAGAGTATCAAAACCTGCAAGGTCAATAAAAATTATCTAGTCCATCAGCTTGTTTTATAAGGAGGAAGAAAAAAAATACAACATGAAGCTCAGAATACTGAACAAATCTGCCTCTGTGCAATGACAAAACTAGGACTTAAAAAGATCTCCAAATTCTCAGACCACTATTTTCCCCACCATATTGAGCTGCCACTTGAATTAATCAGGCCTGTTACTCCTCTGGCTGGAAAACTGCAATGGCTCCCCATTTCTCACAAGTAAAGATCAAAGTCTTTACAAACTCCTTTAGTGGTTGCCTCCATTTGTATCCCATTTCTTCCCTGACCTCATGTCTGGCATTTCCTATCATTCTTCCCTTTGCTCAGCCTGTCCCAGCCATTACAGCCATCATGCTGATCCTGAATGGGGTATACAACTATCTAGGGCCTATGTACTTACCTTTCTCTCTGCCTGCTGAGCTTCTCCTCCAAATGCTAGCATGATTCACTCTCTAACCTCCTTGAAATCTTTCCTCAAATATCATTTTCTCAGGAAGGCCTTATTTGCCTACTCAATTTTTTTTAAAGATTTTTTATTTATTTATTCATGAGAGAGAGAGAGAGGCAGAGACACAGGCAGAGGGAGAAGCAGGCTCCATGCAGGGAGCCTGATGTGGGACTCAATCCCGGGTCTCTAGGATCAGGCCCTGGGCTGAAGGTGGAACTAAACCGCTGAGTCCCCCAGGCTGCCCCTGCCTACTCAATTTTAAATCACAAGTTACCCCAATCCATCCATGCTTTACCTCCTCTATAGAACTTAGCACTCTTTCCCATATTATATATTTTACTATTTATGTATGTGTTTATTTCTACGGTCCTCCCTTCCCCCATATGTAAGTTCCCTGAGTATAAAGATTTTCAACAGTTTGAGCCACGGCTCTACTCCTAAAATCCTCATGGGTGCCTGGCAAACACTAAAACCTCAGTAAATATTAGTTGAATAACTGGTTATATGGATTGATGGATGGAGTTCAAAAGTGGCCCAAATCCAGAGAATTCAAGAGCTGTGAAATGTCTGATAGTGTCTGGCAGCCCCTGGGAAGCAGCTTGTGGCCTGGGTGTCATCTGCCATCACTATGTGCCCACTCTAGAACTGGCATTCACTGATACCCTGTGTGAAAGTCAGTAAACTAAGAAATGAAGTGATATAAAGACTTGTCAAAGCAGTCCCTTTTAAGGCTGCGTGACTCTGGGTTGAAGGGGGAACTAGCAAGGAATTTTTGTTTGTTTTAATCAGAAACAAGATGCTCTTACATGTATAGATACAGAAATCTCTTCTGAATTACTTCCCCATGGCCTTCAGCTCAAGAGTAAAGACATTCTAAAATGTCTTAGATTGGACATTCTAAAAAAGAGACCAGATTTCAAAAACTTTCTGGCATGAACCAACATTTGCTATTAAGCCTGAATGGCTGGCACAGCTAAACCTCCATGCATCATTCTAAATATAAAACACCAAGCTTCAATTATAACTTAATGACAGACATATAAAGGGAGATATTAAGAGAGGCCAAAAATAAGGCGGTAGGAACCAAGGGTAGATACTAAAACTACGTAATATCTGGCTTACCCATGAAGGAAAAAAACAACAACATTCATACAGATTCAAATGGACTAAGCAGTTGATGCTCTTTCATGGTTAAAAACCCCATAGTAAAGGTTTATAACCAGACCTTATTTAATCCTACCAGTACTTGAAATAGCAAAATACCCAAAAAGCACTACCTGTCGGAACTTAAAAGATGCAGGCTAATCCTAATTTACAAAAATAAAATACCAGGGACCACTGAATGCCTTGCTAATTTCCAATTGAATTCAGAGCTTTACAGCCCAACACATGTACTAACTAAAGACTGGACTTTTCCATTCCAAAGTCTTAGTAGTGTGTCTCAGGCACTGGGCAAGCTGCCAATCCATTGCTCCTTAGGGGCATGCCTTATTATCCCTTTACAACATGAACACCCTATCATATTTTAATTCATTTGCTGGAGAAGTTGGGTGATCTGAACAAGTTCTGAATGCTGGGGTGATTTCTAAATGGCATTCGCTTCACATATCATTTCAAAAACAACAACACAAAAGTATTAAGAAAAAACTGTTGCAAAATAGTTTAGTATTTATTACAATGGTAACTTACTTTCCAGGATACCAAATGTCCATAGCTAAATCTAAGTTGGGACAGCTCTTCTCTTTAACCTACTCTGGCTGAAGCACCTACCTGTGTGTTGAATACCATAGGCAGAAACCTCCCCATTTGCTAATGGTATACTGCAGGAGAATCATTTGGGACCATTCAAAACCATTAAGGCTATTAACTCTGACTTGGGCCAAATCTAATAAACCAGTGTCATCCCAACAGGAAATGAGTTAAGCTGGCCTTCAAAGTCATTTAAGCAAATACCCAAAGTCAGACTTCCTAGTAAGAAATCCTTCTGTTGTTTTTGCCCAGTTTAAAGCAGAGATCACTAGGAATGAATTTCAGGGAGAAAAAGAAAGCGTTCATTTCACTTAAAAATATTTAAATAAATGACTTTCAGTTGCCTTTAAGTGACCAACTGAAAGAGTGACTAAACTTGCTTAAGTCCCTTTGGCTGCTGCATACATAGCAACAGCAGGTGCACAAAAAATATTTAAGAAACCAACATGGAGCAAATCCAGCTCCGCCTACATAAAGTCAAGTTTCTAAGCCGGAAATTTCTCAACCAGACACAGTCACACGTGAGAGAAGAGATTACAGCCAGTTGCCATGCTGTACATATTTTTGTTGAGTCTAAATAATATATTCATTCCAAAATGTGTCCACCCCCAGATCTTTGTTAATGCTAAGCCTCTACCTAGAACGATTCATTTCCCAAATGAAATCATTCCCTTCTTTGAGGAGTTCTTTTTAGGAAGCCATTCCTAATATAATATGGTCCTACTCCACTGGTTCTTCAGAATTAACCATTTCCTACATTCAACCATCTGGGACCTGGCTTTACTGGCCTTAGACCCTACCCTTAAGTATTCTGTCTTTTGTCATAATTGTTTCCAGACTTGCTGCTCCATTTAACACTAAGGTTTTTGAAGGCTGGAGCTATCTTCGCAATTCTTCTCTACCCCTATGCAGTTGATTTACATCCAATAGATACTCTGTAAATACTGGGTGAACTGAAAGGATCTCAGTCTTAGACATAATCCTCTCAAAGTCTCCAACAGCCTAATAGCTTAAGGGCCAAACCTACCTAAAAATTTAATTGTAAATACAACAAAATTATTCTAAGTTATTAGCAAACTATTCAATATGTTTATTTTTTTACCTGGAAAACCAGGCCAGCCATAGGAAATGACATTCTCTGGATCAGTGACTCAAAGAGTAATGAGGTAATTTCCTTCAAAGATGATTATGTTTTCAGGATTCTCTGGAATGCATACCTACCCATTAATGTGTCATTATTAATAGTTCCCCCTGGGTAGAACCAACATTAGAACATTTCAGAATTTTCAAACAACTTTGTACTATATGCTCAGGTGTCAATATAATCTCAATTGGACAGTCCCATTGCTTACATGAATTAGGAACCAGACTTACTAGAGATACTAAGGGATATTCCATCAAATTTGGGTAACTATTTCTGTACTTATGTTCGAAACGTGTCATTCACTATGCTTATATAAGCTTCCATATACAACTGAGGGGAAAAAATGAATGAGAAGGTGAAGGGGTTTTACCCCAAAACTAGAGTTGCCAGATCTAGCAAATAAAAATATAGGATGCCCAGTTACATTTGAATTTACACAAAGAATAGCTTTTAGTATAAGTATCCCATGAAATATGTGGGGCATACTTATACTAAAAAATTATTCTCTGTTTACATAAAATTCAAATTTACCTGGACATGCTGTATTTAATCTGGCAACCCTACTCCAAACCTCAAAATTGTACTGAGTCTCCAATTTTAAAAAAGAAAGGAAAGCACATATGCAGTTTGTAAAGCCTTAATTTAACAGAATATAGGTCATCAAATAGCATTACAGAATATTTTAGGATGCTCAATATAATCATGGTAAGAAAAATAACTAAGTAAGATACACTGGTGCTAACCACATACCAGGTACTATACCAAAGCCTTTGCATGCATTACCTCACTTAATTCTAACCACATCCTTATAAGGTAGAATTACTACTACTACTACTACTACTACTACTACTACTACTACTGCCACCACCACTACTACTACTTCTCAGATAAGGAAAGCAAATACAAAGAAAACACATTGTCCAATGTCAAAGAGATATAAACCCAGGCAGGTTTAACAAAAGGGCTTACAAGTTTAACCATGACCTCACTTTACAAGGTGAAGAAAAAGAGACTCCGTGATTCGCCCAGTTCACACAGCTGCTAATCAGTACAGCTGGAATTAAGTCTAGGACAGTCTGACTCCAGAGTTTTAGTATCAATAATATACCACCTGTGGAAGCCAGGCAAAATGGAAAAATCGCACTTCCCACCTAAACCAGCTGCAAGTATTATACTAGGTCAGAATGCTTCATCTTTAAAGAACAGTGTTTGAGGGATCCCTGGGTGGCGCAGCGGTTTGGCGCCTGCCTTTGGCCCAGGGCACGATCCTGGAGACCCGGGATGGAATCCCACGTCGGGCTCCCGGTGCATGGGGCCTGCTTCTCCCTCTGCCTGTGTCTCTGCCCCTCTCTCTCTCTCTCTCTTTCTCTCTGTGACTATCATAAATAAATAAATAAATAAAAATTTAAAAAAAAAAAAAAACTGTTGATCTTTAAAAAAAAAAAAAAAAAAGAACAATGTTTGAACCTGGAACAGCTTCCTTGGAATTTTTATCAGATCTCCCAGCTAAATTTTGATTCCTTATAATCAAAGAGGTTATCCTGGGTTGAATGGAGAGTATGGAGATTTATGTTTGGGGGGAGAATTTATCGTTACTGACATTTCTGTACCAAAATTTCTCTTTAAAATAAATCACTTATCCAATGTCAACCAGTCTCACTGCCCTGAGGCAAGTTCTTGGTCCTGCACAAGAGCCTCAAACATTGGAAGTAACCTGGAACACAGATATGGAAGCCAATTTGAAGCAGCCACTGAAGCCAACAAGGACCACAAGAGTCAAGATGTTTCTTCTTTGATCTGGAAGTCAACAGCCAGGATTATTCCATGTAAAATATTAGAGTTCAGAAAATGTCAGGCGATATTCAGAGCTTTACCTGGAACAGGTACTTTAGGAACTGTGCTTATCCTAGTGCTATCTACCTCTAGAGTAAATACAGATGTATTTAATTGTGTGTGTGTGTGTGTGTGTGTGTATGTGTGTGTGTGTAAGCATCTGCAATACAAGGCATATACAATACAATGCTTATCTAACTTTATCCTCAAAATCCACAATAGGGAGACTCCTGGGTGGCTCAGTGGTTGAGCGTCTGACTTTGGCTCAGGATGTGATCCTGGAGTCCCGGGATCCAGTCCCACATCAGGCTCCCTGCATAGAGCTTGCTTCTCCCTCTGTCTCTCCCTGTGTGTGACTGTGTGTCTCTTGTGAATATATAAAATAAAATAAATAAAATAAAATAAGATAAAAACACTATAGGGGGATGGAGGTGGCTCAGCAGTTAAATGGCTGCCTTCGGCTCAGGGAGTGATCCCAGAGTTCTTGGATGAGTCCCACATCGGGCTCCCTGAAGGGACCCTGCTTCTCCCTCTGCCTGTGTCTCTGCCTCTCTCTGTGTGCTTCTCATGAATAAATAAATAAAATAAAAATAAAAAACCACCCACCTTAGGAACCAGAAAGCATGCTGGTGTATGAGACAGCTGAAGTAAAAGGGGGGGGCGGGGGGCAGCCCGAGTGGCTCAGCGGTTTAGCGCCACCTTCAGCCCAGGGCCTGATCTTGGAGACCCTGGATCAAGTCCCACATCAGGTTCCCTGCATGGAGCCTGCTTCTCCCTCTGCCTGTGTCTCTGCTTCTCTCTCTCTCTCTCTCTCTCTCTCTCTCTGTGTGTCTCTCATAAATAAATAAATAAATAAATAAATAAATAATAAATAAATAAATAAATAAATAAACAAACAAATCTTTAAAAAAAAGAGGGGTGGGACTGTGGAGAGAATCTACACTTAGAACCCTTCTCATGTAACTTATAAAGAATAAATAATATCACTGTCTGTTTACTTGACCATGTCTCCCACTAGAATTTTGGCTCCCTCAGGGGAGGGACCATGTCTATTTTATTGACCATTGTATTTCCCAGGTGTGTGGTACAGAGTAGGCATCCAACTATGAATGAATGAATGAATGAATGAATGAGCAATCACTATTGTCACTAGTAAGCAGTATGCACAGTCTTGCCTTTGCCTTCACTGCCCTTAAAATCTGGGACTGAAGTTCATATCCTTTTGCAATCACAACCGCTCTGAGGGCTGAACAGTGTGTGTATCATCATTTCTCACAGAGACTGTTAAACTGGAACCATCCTAACTGGCCTCCGTGATGCCAGATCTGGCCATCCTCCAACCCATTCTTCATTTGGCAGTCAGAGTGCTAGTCCTCTGCTTCCATCCAACCATGCTCTCTGGTGTTCCAGTCATGCTCAAAAGCTTCCACTGTCCCAATGGTACCATACTGGGCTATATACCTCTGTGTCTCCCATCTACCCAGAATGCCCTTCTCTCATCTGCTTGGCAGGCAAATTTTGATAATGGACTCAAATCTTATTTCCATAAGATTTAATCTTCCCTTCTCCCCTCATAAGATGTGACCCCTCCATCTTTTGTACCCAAAGGTACAATTACAAACTTTACTATCATATTCATGTCATTGTGAGTTATAAGAGAGAGCTCATGCCTTATGGGCCAGCTATCTTACCACTAGCTTAATGTCTGGCATCTAGTAGGTGTTCAACAATCACTTCCTAGATGTCGACCAGTGAGCTTTGGAGAATAAACGTGAAAACCTTTATTAATTTCATGATATCTTACTCTACTTGAGAAATATGGTCTGGACCCATTCATAAATGTTATCTGTATCTACTAACTCTACCAGAAAAATTACTGCAAGGAGAGACAATGGTATATGCTGCAATAAATACCAGTATTTAAGTGAATACTGGCTTACCAAGAAACTTCATAGAATATTTACCACTTGTAAGTGGGCTTGACATATCAAAAAGAAAATGACCCCAAATCAAGGAACCATAGTAAGGGACCTCAAAGAGAAGGTACTTCTGAGATAACAAATAAGTTTGCCCTCTAGTATCCATGACGAGTTGTGAAAGGCTGGTACACTGAATTCAGAAGAGTCTAAGGCTCCTCCTGGGATCATGGGACAGAGCGAGGTGATCACTGGTAACACTGACCATGGTGTAGCTGGGGGAAGGAGCAGCAGAATAACACAGAGCCACCCTGATCCAGTCCTTATTCTTCACTGTACATAAAAGGACACAAAGTCCTCAAAAGTGGTTAACTCAGGGTCACACAATTAGCTGGTGGCATAGCTGGGCCTGAAACCAGGCTCCCAAAACATCCATTCATTAAATATGTATTCAGTAGCTATTAGGTCCTGCATGGTACCACTTGCTGGGATGAAATGAACAAAAACATTCATAGTCCTCAATCTAGTAAAATGTACCACATATTTGATGCTTCATCCACAGTTCCTCTTACTACCTCACGATATGTTTCCAGTTTCCATCTTCCCTCAACTATTTAAACTCCCATTTTCTTATATGTAATGACATTTCCTAGATAAACATAAAAACTCTTTTTAAACAAATAATTCATTCCAAACAATTAAACCGATTCATAACTCCTCTTTCTTGCCCCATCTTTATTCTATTTATCCAAGCTTTTTGAAATTCACATTTAAGCAAAAACACCATGGTGATATTTGAAATATTTTTCAAATACCTATATCATTCTCATTCTTAATTCCAAGAATTTAACACAACAGTGTTGGAAGGAAGTGTTGGCTAAGAATATACAGATCTTACAATGCACATTTTCCAGAGACTGAACAATCATAACTTATACTCAGTAACTCAAACCAGAACTTAATAGTTGTTATGGTAAGGAAATTCTATTTTTATTCCTAATCCAGATCTAACCACTAAAAGCTCAACTAGATTCACTCTCTCCTCAAAAACAAGAGAGGAGTGCAAGTCACTATTTTGCATCTTGCATCAAATTGTATAGAACATGGGATTCTGTCCTGTAAATCTTCTGTTTAATCTCACTTTGTCTTTAAACATTAGAAAAATTAACTAGTGGGAAAAAAATCACCAGAAAAAGAGCCTGTTCTGAAATCTTAAATAATTAAGAAAAAAATTTTTTTTTCAAAGAGAGTGACCCAAAATGGAAATATATAAGTATCCATAATTTTCACCGAAGAGTTTCCATTTTGACTCTGAAGTAAACATAATTTTTCAAATTCACATTGGTCTGCAAAATCCCAAGTCACCAAGTAGCACTTAGTTTCCATAAAGTAAAAAGACATATTCTGGTCTTATTCTAAACAGGACACCAGAAAACAAAACTAATACTGTGAACAAACAAATCTTAGCTAAAACTCATTGAAATAATCCAAATGGTTTCCATTCCAGGGAAAATAGTAAGTCAGCAGTTTGCATACGGCTGCCTTTTCCAAATACACAAAATAAGCAAAAACACCACGAGAGGAAAGTGCAAATGCTGAACCCTTTCTATTTCTGTTTCCACGGGACTGCAATTCAATCAATACCACCGCCATGCAGTGCTCGGCCACCTTTTGCACACACTTCCAGGTGGGCTCCAATGTTCTGCCCAGAAGCCCAGAGAACTCCCAGGACAAGGGAGCCATCAAACCACAAAAAAAAAGGAAAAGAAGGCCTGGGGTCCCATGCTCCAACTGCTAGAACAAGGACTAGAAAATCAGAAAAATAAATGTTTGAGGGTGTCTGTCCATCAAAGAGAACTCCCAGAAAGAACATATAGATTGTAGATAAGAAAACAGTGGGGACAGAACTCAGCATTCCTTGGAAAACAAAAGGCTCTGGAAAAAAAATAATAAATGAATCACAACCCTTCACCTAATAACAGTAACCGTCTGGAGTTGGCAAAAGACTGTTGAGTAAAAATATTCTATATAAGGAAACTTACTTAAGGGAAGTATTCAAAACCCTTCACCCAGGATAGAAGACAACTCAGTGTGCAAAATCATGAGCAGGGCAAGACTGCCATGCCAGGGTTATGAAAGGGCATATTCAAGTAGCATCCTTAACCTGAAATTATTTTTGAAAAATAACATTTAACCAAAAAAGAAAAAAAAAAAAAAACAAGGAAAATGAAAATTGCTGTTCTGACTTCAGGACAGAGAACTTACTTCCAAATCCCCATCCTCCTACAGGACTTGAAAGGACAATAATTAGTCAAGAAAAGAGCAAAATGAGGAAGTGGTATTCTTTTACAATTTCTGTTAATCCCCACCAGCTGTAATTTAAGAAATTCAGTGACATCAGCATTTATATTTGATCCAGCAAGAACGAGAACGACAGAACTACAACTGCAGAATCATATGAGAGGGGAAAAGAAACTTGGGGGCGACTGGAAAACACATTTGAAGATGTGGAAAATTAATTCACTTTGCAGTGAATCACTTCAACAGCTTCAAACACCACCACTGCCAAAAATAACAAAAAAAAAGTGGAAAAGGAAGCTTAAGCACTCCAAACCTAATCAAATGATCCAGTGGAACTTCTGAAAAAAGGGTTCACTCAAACAAGTGAACTGAACATTTTAAAAACAAACAGAAAGCAATCTAGCCATTTATGACTGATAAGAAACCAAGACTCAGTATCACAGAAAGATCACCACTCTGTTTTTTAAAAATCTACTACACAAGGAACTGTCAACTGAGTTAACTTTGCTTAGCATCTACATTATCTTCTTGAGGACAGGCATAGGGTCAATTCTACGCTCTCCTTTGCCCACGTAGAGAAAATGGTTCATGGGAAAACCACCACAGTATTTTCAAGGTCTCCCATGTGAGCTCACAGACAGGCTGAGAGTAGGTCTGAATCCCCAACATAAATGCCCAACCATCAGCTTTTTAGTCAGGTCAGAGTCAAAGGCAGTAGAAAACCACCCCAAACCTGACCTATCAAACAACCTACAGAAGATGTGAAAACACTCACCAGGGCCGCCTCAGCCCTTTGGCTGAACATTGAGTCCGCTGAACCGTCTCAGAAAGGAGATTATTACAAAGAAGATGCGATTGCAACTGCTCTGCCACACGCTTACATGCACCTTCTCTCAACACTAGGAAGGCTAAATTAGAGATAGAGTGATAATTAATAGGATCCTTGGCAGCAGGAGCCAGCTTCTTTAGCAAACCAGTAATTGCTGCCTACTTAAAATGACAGGGGATTGAGCCAGGAAGGAGGGAGGCGCTAATGATGGGAATCATAAAAGGTAAAACAGACTTTACATCAACAGGTTACTTGGCTCGCATTCAAAACTACTTCTTTATCTGTGGATTCAGTTAATAATGACAACAATTATATTCAAAATCATTTAAAGGAGGACAAAGGAGGACTAGAGATCAATAATCCTTCTGAAATATCATCACAAATGCAAGGAAATGGGTGAAAACAGATCTCTCCTCCACACACTGCCCAACTCCGAAAATGGCCTAACTTCCTAACGAGATCATGAAAATAATTATCCATTTGTAGAAGATATCATAAAAGAAAAACAATTTTTTCCCTTCAGTGACGTATTTTGACTTGGGATATCCTTTGAAAACATCCAGTCTTATTGAGAAATTTTTAGTGGTGGCCACTGACAGAGTTTAGGCCCTCTATTCTAACATTAAAGTAATTTCCACTCTAGGAAAGAAAAGGTATTGAGCTCACAAGTTGTTTACTGGAACGAATGATGATGGCCAGCCGGCAAGGTAAAGGAAAGTTAGCACACAGTGTCTCTGGTTTAAACCTCCAGCCTCGGGAAATAAGATGGCACATCAACCTGTTACATCGATTACCACTCATATGGGCAATATTCCATCAGAGAAAGGCAGTACCTACAACACATTCCCCATCAAGAAGCAAACCAATGTACCTCTAACATCTTTAGATGCCCAGAGACAGGGAGAGATGAGGATTCAATCTTCTGCCACAGGGAGATGTCTACAGATAAACCAGGGCAGCAGGTACATAGTTTCACAATGACTAATGCTGACCAAAACTCTTCATAAAATCAACTCCACAGGTAAAGAAACATCTCGTTTGCTCAGGAAGTCCCTGGCTCTCAGATGGTGTTGCAAATATGCCCTGACGGCTCTCCAAAGAAAAGAAGAAATGATTATAAAGCGAGGGGCTTTCCAACAAGATGCAGCCCAGGAGCCCCTACTGTAAATATCTCATGGAAAGCTGCAACTATTCTTGTGGTAGTTAGGTAAAGATGCATGTGAGGAAATAAATGGAGAGCAGAAGCACTCCAGAAACTCAGATGGTTTATCTTCCTTTCGGTATGTAGAAGAATCCAGCGTTTTTCTTCCTACTATTGGTCTCTCCCACTAGTAAGGATTAAGAATGTTTTTATGTTCGTTCTGTAAATATCTAGCCCATTCCTGATGGAACCCACTAAATATACAGAGCTTACCATTAAAGCCACCAACTAGTATTTTTATAACTTCTTCCTCTCTATTAGATCAGTATATCCTTTTATTGAAAATATTTAACTCAATACTTTGCAATGACTAATGCTCTTAACACCCACATGTCAAGGCAGAAGTTATGTTCATTACACAACATTATGATGTTTCAAGACCTTTGGCATTCAAAGATAAACAGTCCAGAATGGAATAAACTGGCTACAACTTTATGAAGACACACAGGAAAAGCAATTAACGAGTCAGGTTGAGGAGGGAGGGAGAGATAAGGAAAGAAAGATAAGTGAAAAACATCAAGATGTTAGGAGCTCTATGTTCAGTGGCAGACCATAAGTACGGGTATGTAGATAAGACTTCTTGATGTCATCAGCAAGGAAAATCTGAAGATCTTTAATGAGGAATGAGGAACATAGACAACTTACATACCATATCCCTGTGAATAATTAAGCATCCACCATCCCACCTTTCGCTACCTTTCTTGGAAACTTCAGCACCTAACTCCTTTCTTTTTTAGAAACAGCTTTGAAAACAAAGGACTACCTTTAATAGATCTATTTATCTTGGATTCAGATGTTCAACCACACCCAGAGTCTCTTGTCTTTACTTCATCAGAAACCTTTCTATTCCAAAATCAACATGAGTTGTCACCTCTGATCACTTCCCATCCTGTCTCCCTCTCTGTACCCCAAATACACAGTAACCACTGCATGATGATGGCAGTTAAGAGAGTGAGCTTTGAAAAAAAAAAAAAAAAAAAAGAGGGTGAGCTTTGAAGTCAAACAGTCCTGGGTTTCACTCATGGTTCCACCCTTATTTGAATGGCTTTAGGCAAGTGACTGAAGATGGCCAAGCTTAGTTTGTTGATCTATAAAATGGGATCCTACCTACCTCATATTAGAATTAAATTATACATTTTAAATGTTTAACACAGTATCTGGGAGGTAGGAAGTGCCTTAATATGTTTGTAATTCAACTAGATCTGAATTACTCATCCATTCTGCTTCAGCTTCTTGACTTTTCTAACACAGGAAAAACCTGGGGAAAAAACTGATGTAAGTATCTTCCTGATCCCAGGACTCACACATCACATACAAACACACATACACACACACACACACACACACACACACAAACTAAACAAGCTATTCTTTATACTACACATAAATACAGTATGAAGATGCACAAGGCAGGCTACATATGAAAGGCAAAACAACAGGTAACTTTCATTAACCTCACTGAGTTTGTTTTCACTAAGTATTAGAGGTCACTCTGTATACAAAGTATAGCTCATAGTAAGGGCTTTAAAAATGCTAGGTGATGCTGTTACTATTATTACTGTTTGGGTTTCTTTGTTGTTACTCAATTATGTGATCTGTCCCCTAGGCAACCTAAACTACTGGACCCACTAAAAATAAGTCTTTTCTTCTCTCCTTTATTAAAAGAATTCCAAGCACTCCCCACGAGTACTCAGGTGATGTTTATAACAATAACATGGTTCCAATAACAATAACAATTGCTGATCCTTATAATATGCTAATCTGCAAAACACTGAGAAGTAAGCTGAGCTCAGTTTCTTCAAAACCTGCCTACACCATAATTTCTACATCATCCTACCACTTTCTGCTGAATTCTTCAACAATGGTGCCTGAATATGTCTTTTTCCAGGTTCCCACTCCCACACTCCACTTCCTAAAGAACGGTAGAAATAAATCAAAATAAAAAGTAACATATCTGGACAGTCCCACTCAACTTTGAAAATCTGAAAGTAATGGGCCATTTTTATTGGCAAATAAATGTAAAAATGGAAGATCGAGTACTTAGAAAAGCTTCATTAATGTGGCTTCATGTATAACCCACAATGATGATGCAGCAAATAGTGTTTGAATATTTTCCCAAGTGAATATGTTTTTAAGCTCAGAGAAAGAACTGCTAGAGACAGATTGAAGAAAACAATTTTTTAATATAGTCAACTCTCATTGTTTGTGGATTCCCTATTTGCAAATTCAGCTATTCACTAAAATTTATTTGTAACCCCAAAATCAATACTTGCAGCATTTTTGCACTGACTTGTGGATACACGCCAAGAGGTGAAAAAGTTGAGTCATCCGACACATGCATTCCCAACTGACATCAAACAAAGTGACACTCTGCCTACTTGCTCCAGTTCTCATACAGTACATAAACGTCCTTTTCGAGGTTTTTTAGTGCTTTTCATTTTTGCCTTTTTCTAGATGACTTCACTATGTAAGATAGTCCCTAATACTAGTGCTGATGAGCTGTCTAGTGTTACTCTTCATGAGAAGTCTATGATGAGCCTTACCCAGAAAATACAGGTGTTAGATAAGTTTCAGTCAAGTGCGACTTACAGAACTGCTGGCCTTGAGTTCAATGCTAATGAACCGATAATATATATTAAAGTGTCTTTAAACAAGAAACACATAAAATAAGATTACTTATTCATTAGTTGACAAAAAATGTTGTGACCAGAAGCTCCCAGGAACCAAACTGTGCCTTTCCTCTTGAAGAAATTGTGTGGTGTTTTCTTACTAAATGTTTGTGGTAGCTTTATAGAACATAAACATCACAAATAATAAGAATCGACTGCATATTTATTCCATCTCTGAGCACCCACAGGAGCAACACAGATGGCCCCTACTCACTTACTGGAACGTCTACATACACTAGGTGTGTTACACATTACCTTCTATAACCTTGACAGCCATGCCAAGAAAGAACACTATTACCCCCATATCTTAGGTGAGAAAATTGAGCCTCAGAAAAACATAACGGGGGATGCCTGGGTGGCTCAGTAATTGAGCACCTGCCTTTGGCCCAGGGCATGATCCTGGGGTCCTGGGATCAAGTCCCGCATCAGGCTCCCTGCATGGAGCCTGCTTCTCTCTCTGCCTATGTCTCTGCCTCTCTCTCTCTCTCTCTCTCTTTGTCTCTTATGAATAAATAAATATTTTTTTAAAAAAAAAAGGAAAGGCCCACAGCTAATAAGAAAAAAAGTCAAGATAATTTCTTACATACTTTCCTGAAAGAGCTTAACAAAGTTCCCAAAAGGTACTGATCCCTTCTTGCACACCAGAAACAGTTCATCCATTTTGGTCATTTTTATTCAACAATTATTTATTGGGCACTCTCAATCCTGGGAGATGCTCAGTGAACAAACTCCCCACTCCCAATGGGCCTTTTTCAAGTAAGAACTGAGATAATAAACCAAGTATCATCTATCAGCCTATTTATAGGCAGAAGATGCTTGAATTCTTAAAATACACATTATCCTTTAAATAAGAGCTTCAAATAAAGGGACAGCTAAAGACTGTCTTCAGTGAGTATCAGTTTAAAATTTCTTTCTTTCACAGGGTAGTTGATGAGACCACTGAGCGGGCTCTCTTCCACTCCCAGAAAGAGCTCCTCTGGCCCTCGATGGCCTGATCTGGGTTCCATACCATCCTTTGGTGCCCACCCACTTGACAAGTGACAAAGGTTTATATTCTATATTATCTCCTGATTCCACAGTGGGCTTAATGAATATTTACTGAATATCATTTTACCTCCTAGGGCAAAGAACATTGGCCCAAGGATTTTGCAAATCATTCCGAAACCATGACTCTGAAAAAATAAGGGTAAATGTCAGCTCTCTTAATATCCACCTATTTAGATGCCCATGAAATAAATCTACTGTGAAAATTTCCAAAACTGCCTTGTCCATCTCCAATGGCTGGTTCTTCCCCTACTTGTGGGTGTATTAACTCTCAACTCCATCCTACATAGCTGATTCATCCTGTTGTCTCAAAATGCAGAACTCAGAAGGGCATCTGATTGTCCATATCTGACCATCCTTCTCAGGCTTCATTCTCTCCTGTGCTCATTACTTTTCAGAGTACACTGGCTCTCACCCTAAAACATCTAACTCCATGGTCTTTTGCTTCCCTGTGTGTGGTATGTGTGTGTGTGTTTCAATCACATGGAAAGAGGAAAACTGTCATTTTCTCTTTTTCTTTATAAAATTCAGGACAGGAATTGTTAAACCAAGAGTGAAGTTTTGATTAGTCATGACAATCAAAGAGAAAAGATGCAAATACTCTGAAAAATGCTGCCTTAAGAATCCAGTATGTGTTGGTGTGAATGTGTAAGTGGATTCTTAAAAACATGTCTCCCATTAATTGTTAATCAAATTAGTTCCATTCCTCTGCACACAACAGCTGATAGTTGAGGAAAGTGGCCTGCCAGACTCCCGGGAGGAAAGAGAGTACTAGTACTGGTCTGAAAACTTGCTGAATATGTCCTCAACTTTTGAGAATTGACTCAATTGGGGGGTTTTAAGCTATGGAGAATCAAATTAATTAATTAATTGTGACAAAGCAATGGTAGAGTCAAAACCACTTGCACAGATTAACCACTTTCTTTGATTCTTACATAAGCCCCTAAATTCTAACAGCAGTGACGCCAGGAGGAGCACATGGGCGCACCTCAGGCCAACAAAGGCATAAGAGTCGTGCGGCAGGAACAGGGGCAGGAACGGCAGGGCGACTAGGCATCAGCAGAAAGCCGGCGTCTACTGTACCCTTCCTACAGAAAGTCCTCTCCGTACCTCACTGAATCTTCACAGCGATCTGATGAGGCAGGTAATCTCATCCACAGAACACGTCAAAGCTGTAAGGATGAAGGCATCCACTTATGTGTGCAATATCATGCACCCTTTTCTCATGAGACAGATAGTTACTATTTGGGCTAATCTTCCTTTCTGCTTCCTAGCGACCAGTTTAGCCACTGGTTTGGGGGAGAAACTTTCTGAGGCTCAAGAAAGCAAGCCAAAAAAAAAAAAGAAAAAGAAAGAAAGAAAAGAAAAAAGAAAAGCAAGCTACCTGATGTGGTAAACGTACACCAAAACATCAAGTTGTATACCTTAAACATATACAATTCTTATTTGTCAATTATACCTTAATAAAGGTAGAAAAAAAATAAGACAAGTAAGCTATCACAACAATGTGGATAAAGCATTCAAGGTTTATCACAGGATCAATTTAATCAGTAGATGGAAAGCCACTTGGTTAACAGAAATGGCCCATACAAACGCAAAGGACTATAGCAATCATGTTTTCAGAAAATTCAGAATAAAGGGTAAAAAGCAAGCATAAATTAAACAGTTCTTCTAAAAAAAATTAAAACTTGGGCTCTAGTCTACAAAATAGCTATACATTGCTACAAGGAGGGAAAAAAAATCCTAAAAGAGTAAAAGATATAAAGGTTTGGAGGTGCAGGGATACAGAGCACAATGGCTTTCTTTGAATGAAGAGGCTGAGGAGTTAAATGTGAAAAAATAAGGCAGGCACTCACTAGAAGCAGAGTTGAAAGCCCACAGTTAGGAACGCCAGATCCCCATGTGGAAATGGGAATGCAGCTTGGCTGCTAGACTGCTCAATGCTGTGAAATCTTTATCAGTGCTTCTTATTATTTATTCTTCCACCTGGCTACAGTCTATAATTATGATGAAAGGCATCATGTTGATAAAGACAAAGATTGTTCTGGCAACAAAAGGAACGCCTTACCTGTAAATAGCAGGTGCCATCTTTAAAAACCTCCCTGCTAGGCTTCCTATAGGTCACCACTACTTGACCTGCATCAACTCCCAAAGATCTTGATGTGGATTCTCCAGCTAGGGATCATTTAGGCCTCCCCGCCCCTTCTCTTCTATGGCCCTTCTTTTCCTGCTGATTAAAACGTCATTTCAAGTCAAAACCCTATTCATGCTGTGGATGGATACAAAGGATACCAGAATGTGGGAACCAGACAGACCCTAGCAGCAAGAGTTGGGCTTTGGGCTGAGTACCTTACCCATCTATTTCTTTTAATTCACACGATTACCCTATAGCCTAGATCATATTAATGCCCATGAGCCCCATTTAGCCGCTATAGAAACACAAGCTACAAGAAAAGTAGTTTTTAAATATTGACTTTAAAAAAAACCTGGGCAGCTCAGGTGGCTCAGTGGTTTAGTGCCGCCTGCAGCCCAGGGCCTGATCCTGAGACCCGGGATCGAGTCCCACATCAGGCTCCCTGCATGGAGCCTGCTTCTCCCTCTGCCTGTGCCTCTGCCTTTCTCTGTGTGTGTGTGTGTGTCTCTCATGAATACATAAATAAAATCTTTTAAAAAATAAATTAATTAAAATTAAAATTAAAAAAAAAAAAGCTAATAGGTGGCCAAATTGAAATTTAAGTTAAAAATCTGTTTTATTCTGAAGATTAAACCCAGAACTTTAGACTTCAACTGCTTGGTGCTTTTAACCAGTTTACAAAAAGAGACAAGGACACCAGGACCTCTTCTCCGGAGAAGGTCAAAATGTAGCAAAACAAAATAAAACAAAAAGCAAAATGCTTGGGTCTAAGTAGATGTGGGGTAGGCTGAGTTTCCTGCTAAAGAAAGAAGTCTGGTAATTTTCTACAGGCTCTATTTGTCTGACACAACTTTGGCCTTGGCCTTTCCTGTCACCATCTATACCTCTCCGTCATAGAAGTGAAATGGCCCAGTGAGATCCAGAACAAGGGGAATGACTGTAGTCGAGATGCCCTTACTATGACAAGACACATGCTGGCGGGTCCCAGCCATTCCGTCCCTCTGTTTTGGAAGCTCCTACACTCTGCAAACTGTCTGGAATTCATTAAGATAGGAAAACAGGCTGAAAGCCGTATTTCAAATTTTATTCAGCAGAAGTTTTGTGAAAAACAATTTGGTCATGTGGGCATGCTCAAAATCATCATCACCCTGTTTCTCAACCAAATCTTAATTCAGTCAAGTGACTGCATATTGAGTCTGGATTATAACCCTCTTTTGAGATGTGGGCCAGGACTCCTTATGGCAGTGAAGCTAGGTTAACTCCAAATCATCCAGAGATCATATTTAGAAAACCAAGAATCCTACCTGGTTTCACTAGTGTATATCTGAAAGCTAACTTTCTAAAAGGGAAGTTTTTGGTTTTTGGCTTTTGATCAGTGGATAGTTACTGCCAGTGGCCATCTCTAGGCTGACCACAACAAGCAGCACCCCCTTTTTTTATTAAATGTATGCTATCTAATCCAAGAAGTTTTTCATCCCAAAACAGCAGGGTAAGCATAACTCAAAATGGAGACACGGGATTTATGGTGAAAGCATTGGGTAGTCTTCTTTCTCAAACATGAGTGAGCATCACCAACTCTGGGGGACTTATTAATACACAGACTCCTGGACTGACCACCAGTTTCTGATTCAGTTGAACTGTGGTAGAATCTGAGAACTTGCATTTCTAACTAGCCTGAGGGCCACATTTTGAAAACCACTGCACTAAGGTGGTGGTGGTGGTGGATGTATTAGGGTTGCAGGGAAATGAGGTGGTAATTGTTCAATGACGGTGGAAGAGGAAGCACTGCAGAAAGGTGGGATTTAGAAAATACATAAGCTTGGACAGTTTCCATGCAGGTGGCAGAAAATCCAAACTAACTATGCTTACTTAAAAGAGGAATTTATTGGTTAAGTAACAGAAGGGTCCAAGGACAGGCCTAACTAGGCCTACCAAGGAAAGGCACAACTTGATCCAGAGGTGAAACTCTCCTACTAGGATCATGGCAATGACGGCTGGCCATCCACCAAAAATGCACGCTCTTTTCTATTCTAGCACAGAGGTGTTACTGCGCAGTGGGTGTCTGTATTTTCCAGCTCCCACTCCTGCATCTAGATACAGACACAAGCCTGGTCCTTGCCAACAGAATGTGAACAAAAGTGAGGCCTGTCACTTGGACCTTAGTTATGCCTCTCTTCTTTTCCTTTCTACGACCAGACATGAAGGACTTCAGGGTCCTACACAAAGGGAGAACCAGAAGATGGAATGAGTCTGAGTACTTGATTGGCCACATGGAGAAAAGCCACCTACCACGCAGGAACCACTTACACATAGGACTGTTGCACACCACTTTGATACAGCAACTAATATTAACCTAATTTAAGAACCTGCTTGTTCTCTGCCTACAAGGTATGGTTTTATCCTAAACCCAACATCTTCCCAAGTTCAAGATCAATGGAAAGAAAAGGAAAATCTCTTTCTGTTAACACCCTAAAATCCTGGGATTCATTTTCACTAGTCAACATGAACCTCTCTGAAACCAATCTCTGTGATAAAAGAAATGTGGCAGGACCTGTGTCAAATCTGTGTCAAATTCTCCACTCCTGGAGCCACAAAACTGAAGCATATGGGCTGAACATCTGGGAAGGGGTTGTTACAAGAATTTGGAAAGGAGATTATGGGCAGGTAAACTAAAGTGTCCACTAGGGAAAACGCATAAAGAAAGGGAAGTTGGCTGTCGGTGCGAAGTGATTAGAAAGATGTCATGTATACAAAGCCAAGAGTGAGAAAACGGGGTACACATCAGACCAGAACTGACTCTAGTCAGTCTCACTGACTCCAAAAACACACCCCAGATAATTGTCCTTGCCATTCAGCCCCCTGCTGCTAAATCATGCCTTTCAGTGATTTCATGATGCTATGACCAAGCAAGTGCCATCAAACCTTCTTGTTCATTTCTGAATCAACTGACCTAAAGCTTCCATATGCAATCAGTATCATTAAAACTACATTCTGAGATCCCATCGTTTAGCAGGAACACATACAGCATTTACTTAGATAAAACATTATTAGTGTTTATCTACCTAAGGACAAGTGGACAAATGACCTTGCTGAGATGATGCAAGGTATGGTTCCAAAAAGTGTACAGACCAATTCTCCAATACACGAGCCATGCCAATCTCTCACAGGTTACCCACCAAACATACTTCCTTGCAGCAAATAAACGTTTATTTGGAATGTCACCAGGAATCATGCTAGTTGCTTATATTTTTAGGGACCATTTCACTAAGTTACTGCAAGCTTTTCCTTTAAAAATAAATAGGATTTTCAAGATTGCACGGTCGGTATCATCCTCCCTTGAAAGTAAATGACCCTAACTGGCCAATACTATTTTAATGTTTATTCATAGTTATTCTCTGCCAAAAGCATTATAAATTAGTTGCAAAGGGTTCTACTGGCCAAGGTGCCAAGGTTCTAAATTTAGATGGTGCAGTTATGCAGGCTCAGTAATACACCAAAGTAAAGCTAATCCTGAAATAGTACCTTTTGCTAAAAACTTCAAATGCTCAAAAAAATAAAAATGTACTCAATCCTTTCCATGGAGAAGGGACTGTTACGATATCTGTGTGTCTGTCCATAGACTCAATTCTAGAGTACTCTCTCTGCTTGGGACAGATGCAAGCAAGACAAACAGTGTGGCCATATCTCAGTGAGGTCCTCCAGTAGGCTTTATTGGGATTGTGCTAGGTTCCAAGTTAATTAGGAAAATGATCTTTAGGGTTCCTACATGCTTTTCCTTTCACCAGGTTTCAAATCTCCAGTCATAGAAATAAAATATATGTTCCAAAAAACATACTTCTTGAAACTAGTTAGTATTTAACATTTTACAATACAGGTACCAAAGTAAATGTAGCATTCCTATCTGCCAGTTAGTAATTTCACATACAACCTCTGCCATCAAGCTAAATGAATCTACCCTGCTTCAAATCTTCTCACAGAAGTTAAGCTTCCTAGAAGGAAAATGTGTTCTATAAAAATAAGTTATAAATTCCCAAGAGTAGAGGCAACCACTTTTCCCATTCTGCCTTTGATCACATAGGAAAACAGACAAATGCGTGTGAATGATTCAGCAAGTTATCCCACTTTGGGGAAGGGGCGGGGGGTGGAGAGGGTGCAGGCCACAGATGCCTTCCTGAAGTTGCTCAACAACCCACAATTGTCTTATAGAAGGACAGGACGACTCTACCAGTGTACTCCATACATCTATAACTCTATAACTCACTGCATTTGGATTTAAAATATTCGTTCTCACATGACCCGGGGTTTTTCCCTTTTGAAAGTCACCACTCCATGAGTACTTGAATCAAAGAACACAGCAACTGGAATTCGAACGCTTTGAAGATTTTTGTTTTAAGTTGTTGAATTAAAAACACACTACTGCCTGTAGATGTCAACACTGATGAAAGCTTGAGGTGCTGTGTGGGAGGAGAGGCTTCTTCTTGAATTTCCATTTTTGCACCAACACTGACATTTTCACATCAGTGTGGACAGGAAGCGTGATCTAGAGGCTGAAACACAGGATTGCAAATCAGGAGTTCCATAAGGGCTTCGTGTGGTGTACATGCATATTTTGTTAAATGAACCTTAAGCTCTACATTCTAATCCTAGGGCACTTGGATTCCTCCTTTATATTAAAACTTAACTCAAAATCCAGCCAGAAACCATCCCTAGGCAAAGCATGGTCAAACATGAATGATCTCAATGCAACAACAGTGAGAAGAACAAGGGGACAACTCGGGTAAGATGATCCTCGAGGAAAGAAAGGGCAAGAAAAATAACAAGACCCATCTCCACTTTCAGTCTGAGGTTAGGCTTATAAAGACAAGCATAAATCTCTGACTCACTCAACATTAGGAAAACACTTAAAACCAAGTTATAAACAGTTACAGGGAAGACTAATGTCTGTATTTTTCTCCACTATTCACATATGACCTTAAACCAGTCCTATGTATTTTCCTGAGCACCTGTAAGGTAAAGCCTAATGTGAGCTGCTTTATAAACAATACCTTTTATCTTCACAGCAGCCTTACAAGGTAGCTATTGCCCCATTTTACAAAAGAAGGAACTGAGATTCAAAGAGGTTAGGGAACTGACATTTGAAGAGGTTGGGTAACTTGTCCAAAGTCATACAGCTAGTGAGTGGTAGCACCAAGATTTGCAGACTTTTTTCAGACATTAGGTCTTGCTTCAAAATCACCTCCTCCATGATGTCATTCCTGATATCAGACCCAATCAAAAAGGCCCCTTCTTTCCCAATCACACTGTATCAATTATACCCTATTGAGCAACAAAAATTATTATTTTCCATTTATTTGGTACATTATTAACTGTGTTCTCATCTCCAAAATGGGAAGCACCATGGTAGCAGGAACCTTGCCTGTCTGGTTCTACATTTGATTCCCTCTGGCCAGCACAGAGCCTGACACACCATAGGTGCTTAATAAATAATTGCTGTAAGAAGGGAGAGAAGGAAAAACAATAAACCCAGGTCCTTCTGACCCAAAGTTATATTGCCTCTGCCTGAAGTGACTGAGGGAGGTTTTAGAAGCACCCTGGGGAGGACACTAGGGTCTTCATGATTCTGAGATATCGTTTCCTTCCCTGTAGGTTTCTCTCACTTTTACCCCACTCTTCCCCCGGCTCAACTTCTAAGTCAGATGGAAAACAACCAATAGGTCATCATCTGCAACACACTCGGGGCAGTGCCCATTGCTTGCGAAGCCCCTGAAAATTTAGGCACTGGAAGACAAGAACCTCACGGTTCTGAATCTCAGGGGAGATGTCTCGCGTGAGCACCACAAAGGTGTATCCCTTTATTCTTCGTGGCATGCATGAAAGGCCAAAAGAGGGAAAGACATGGTGAAGAAATAAGGTGGCCATGTTTAAGAATCAGCCTAGAGAAAGGAGGAGCCTAGTACTCTCCCTGAGATCTCAGGAATAGAGAACAGGAGGGACAGGGGTTTGCAAGAGAGATCCAGACCTGCTTGCAGGTCTTCTTGCCCTCTGTCTACATCTGGCTCCATAAAGTTACAGACTTCACAACTGGGTGAAATCCCTTGCCATTAGAGTACACAATGTTCGCTAGACTCACAAAAACCTTCTTATAAACTGCAAACTTGTCTTTATAATACCAAAAGCTTGTGGTAACTCCATTTAATATCTTCAAGCCATCTTCCTGATTATTTTCTCCAAATTACGCATATTTGGAGTGGAGTCAAACATATTTTTATAATTTACTTTGATGAGACAAACCTAACAGCAAAGTACATTTCATACTTAAAACACACATACAAACACACTCAGAACAAATGAAAACTCTTGCTTACTCTCCTTGAAAAGTGCCCCCCCAAAAAAATTAGCCTAGTGTTTTTTTTCCCCTATTATTTATCCTAATACTGCCAGTTCTGAAACAAAGCAGTTGGAAGGAGAAATTTAGTAACTTTGATTTGTCCCAAGATACATTTTTTTACACTGAGGTCCTATTCCTGACAGTAAGCACATGTGACCTGTTCTAAAAAAAGGATATTTTCCACTTCTTGCACAACTGGAGCAGATATAAACATCAGCCTGTGCAAACTGCAGTGCAGAACTCAAAGGGAATTAAAAACACACACACATACGTACACTTAAATAAATTCTATAAATAGCAGTACTCAGGAAAAGGAAATCTCTAATAACATACAGAACCAACACTTACAATCCACTTTAATCAAATTTTCCATCTAATCATACCACAAAACTAATTTGCATAATAAGACTTGAACATCTGCCAGTGTGAAGCACCTCGATCTTGTCTATTTTACTTCAGATTCACGAATCTATAAGTGTCTTAGTTATTGAGGAATATATGAAGAACAAATGACCATGGTACAGAGAAAAGAAAGAATTATATTACCAACATGTGCTAGGCACTCTGCAAAGCATTTTGTAGATTTTATTTCCATTTTAAAACTTCTTGGGGATCCCTGGGTGGCGCGGCGGTTTGGCGCCTGCCTTTGGCCCAGGGCGTGATCCTGGAGACCCGGGATCGAATCCCATGTCGGGCTCCCGGTGCATGGAGCCTGCTTCTCCCTCTGCCTGTGTCTCTGCCCCTCTCTCTCTCTCTCTCTCTCTCTCTCTCTCTCTGTGACTATCATAAATAATAAAATCTTTTAAAAAATAAAATAAAATAAAATAAAATAAAATAAAACTTCTACCAACAGTAAGAGAATGGTTCAATTGACCCCATTTCACCGATAAAGAAACTGAAGCTTCTAGAAGCTAAGTGTCTTGAACACACATGTAGCGGTTAAGTGGCAAAGCTGCTGAGCACAGCACTTCAGCATGGCTCCCTCTGAACCTGTCCATGTACACCCAGTCTCTGCCACCACCAGGTGCTCACAGATCATGAGGAAGGTCTGGGAGTCTGCTTAAACACTTAGCAGACAACAAAAACCCCCAGAAGTCTATTTTAGGATGTGTCCTCCAAGATGTCTAACATTTTATTTAATGCTGTAGAGAAATATGCTTGGGTATTGCTTGACCTTCAAAGCCAAACTTAAATGTCCCTACCTATTCACAAAACTGGCCTCCAATTTCCCTTCATCTATGAAATGCCCATTGCTGATGCCCACCTCCCTGCCCAGATCACACTCTGTCTTGTATGTTTAGCTGGGTCCATGAGTTCTTTCCTTTATCCACTGGGAGTTCTAGAGCACACACAGAATGATGCTACTCTGCATTTCCACTGCTATGCACAGTGCCTTTTTACACAGAAGTACAGGCTAGTGACAAGAGCTAAAGCCAGGGAGTCTCAGGTTGTATCCAGGCCCATCCACTTGCTATGTCTCAGTTTCTTTCACTGTAAAGGAAGAATAATACAAGTACATACACTCAAGGTTGAAGTGAAAACTAATTGAATTAATACAAGTAAAATATACAGACACAGTCCCGGCAGGTAGTAAGCACTGTGTAATAATTATCAGTTTTAAATATTATAATTAATATCATGGTTGTTTTTATTTATTATTATCATCTCATGAAGGTTTTCCAAAGACTAAGTGCACACACATAAAAATACTTAGAACGGAGGAGTCCCTGGATGGCTCAGCAGTTTAGCGCCTGTCTTTGGCCCAGGGCCTGATCCTGGAGTCCCAGAATCGAGTCCCACATCGGGCTCCCTTCATGGAGCCTGCTTCTCCCTCTGCCTGTGTCTCTGCCTCTGTGTGTGTGTGTGTGTGTGTGTGTGTGTGTGTGTGTGTGTCATGAATAAATAAATAAAATATTTAAAAAAAAATACTTAGAACAGGGGCTGGCACACAGTAAGTGCTCCATGAATCTTAGTTATGTTCATTGGTGTTAATTTGCACATATCAGGGCTCAGTAGACACATACTGAATATAAGGTTTTATGTATTCACTAAGGCCACAGCTGCTTTTTTTTAAACTAACATAAATAAACTTTTATGTGTTGGATCAAAAATATAAAATGTGAAAAAAAATGTATCTGAATACCTCATTAGGTGCTGGTATTCATTAGGAGATTGGTTGTTGTTCAACCAACAACTCTGGCCTTAGGGAAGAAAACCAAAGACAACCAAATGCAAACACCTTCTGGAATGTCAGGACTCACTGCTAAGTAATAAAGAAATAATAACTAATAACCAGAACACTATTTGCTAACATTTTACTGAACCCTTACTATGTGCCTGTCACCCTGCTAATTCTGTTCCACAGTCAACGTCACAGCTAATGTTTTTAATACCCCTATGATGCAGGCTTCCATTAGTCAGATGAGTAAAGTGAAGTTAGGCATTACCCAGCCTGCCCAAGGTCACCCAGCTAGTTAGTGACAGTGATGCCAGAATAATGCTGGCAGTTTCCTGCAGATTGGACAGATAGAAAAATCAAGAAAACTCTCAGAAACCAGTAAGAGATTGACAGTTGTGTTCTGCCAAGACTGGATTATCATTTCAGAAAAGAAAGTGTATTTTTTTTTTAATCAGAGAAATTTATTTCTCTTTCAAGTAGAAGTTGGAGCTGATAGATTGGATGGATAGCTAGCCGTGTTCCACAAATTCATTCAGATGTCCATGTTCCTTCTACTCTTGTCTTTTCAGTGTTCCCTAGAGTATTGCCCTTGGCTTTATGGTTAAGCAAGATTACCACCATCATGTCTGTGTCCCAGCCTGCAGTAAGAGGGAAATGCAAAGTGGAGAACAAGCAGGTTCAGAAAGGGTATTTTTAGTAAGAAGACTGGAGAGAAAATCTCAGAATAAATACAAGAAGTGGCAGTGGCCTTATACTGCAACATGTGAGTGTGCATGTGCGTGTGACACAACAGTCTTTATGTCTTTCTCATTTCACCACAACCTGTGAAAACCTCACACGTCTCTCTATGAATCAGCATTTGGGAACCACCGCTGTATCCTATCTTGCCATAAAAACCTAAGACTCACTCTCATTCCCATTTCTAATTTGTAGGAAGTTCAACAACAGTTACCTAAAACATAACTAAGATTTTGAGAAGAGAAGAAACTGGAAATAGATTAGGTCAATTCTGAAGTCTATCCAGGGAAAGGGCATGAGCAAGTACAAAGCCACAAAATTTCACACCCAGTAAACTGGACAAAAGGTGTTACCATGTTTTAAAATTGTTTTCAGGTCCCAAAGACCTAGAGAGTTCCTTCACTGCTAGGAATGCACTGAACAGTTCCACATCTGTTTCCCTGATGCGACTGTACCAACGTGTGAATTCTGGGTTCACCCTTGATATTTGGCACCTTTCCCCTGCCACCTACCACTCAGAGCTCATTCCCAAGAGAACACACAAAGGCTTCAGAGAACCTTGCTGGCGGAACCAAACTGCAAACAATTCTTCATTAGAACCTTTCCTCATAGCATGTGTCTTCCTATAACACAGATTTGCCAGTGAATATGACCAAAAAGGGGTTCACATGATCTAAACCCAGCAGCTTCATATTCCCCAAGGCCAGGGGCCCTGGGTTAGGAATGAAAGAAACTGTCTTTCCCCATGAAACACCTGCACACCTGAGCTTAGCCCAAATGAAGAATACATAAACCTCCCTTTGGAGAGACTGGTTGGATGCCTATTTTAAGAGGCTACAATGCTGAATGCAAAATCTGAACCGAGTACCCCATCCTAAGTAGAGTCCTAAGGGAGAAAACAACACCTGTTCAAACAACAAATCATTCCTGTGCCAGGCATGGTCTAGGCCAACTGTCCTGAAATAGGGCTAACTGTGCCCCTCATGGACATCTGGCACTGTCTGGAGACATTTCTGGTGGTCACAACTGGGGGTAGGGTGGTCCTGACCTCTAGCAGGCAGAGGCCAGGGATACTGCTCAACATGGTGCAATACCCAGGACTGTCCCCACAACAAAGAATTATCCAGCACGAAATGTCATTGCACTGAGGTTGAGAAACTCGGCTCTAGATTCTAGGAACACAACAGTAAACAAGGAACAGACAGAAAGAAATCCCTGCTCCCTTGAAGCTGGCAGTCTCGGTGTGGAGAAACATAAACGTAACATATTAGAAATGACAGTCAGTTATAATATAAATATTATGGAAACAACAGAGCAGGGCGAGGAGAATGAGAGTTTGGAGGTTCAGCAAGTGTACACAGGGAGTCTAGGTAGGCCTGGTGGGAATACTAAAAAGGAGACCCGAAGTTGGTGAGGTCATGAGCACTGTGGCTCTCTGGGCAAAGGACGGTCCAGCCAGAGGCACCAGAAAGTACAACATACAAAGGCCCTATGGCAGGGGGTCTGGAGTGTTCTGGAAACAGCGAGGAAACGAGCCCGGCGACAGCAAATGAACTCAGAGCCGACAGGGAGCTTGACCATCACATACACAGGCTGCCTTTTGCCAGTTAAAGGATCTCGAGTGCTACTGAAACTAGGAGCCATTGGAGAATTTTAAGCATAAAATGACACGATATGGCACATTTCAACCCACCATTTCTCGGCATCCGCAGTGACAATTTAGGGCCAGATAACTCTCTGTTGAGGGAGCTATCCTGTGCAAGCAGCATCTCCAGCCTCCATTGACTAACAACCAGCACCAACCCCCTTCCACTTGGGCAACCAAAAATATCCCCCGGCATTGTCAAAAGACCCCTGGGGGGCAAAATCTGCCCCCCTTGAGAAGCGATTTTATCAGAAACACTGTGGCAGTCGCATAGAAAATCCACCAGAAGGGGTAAGAGTAGAAGGCAAGAGAGCAGTTAAGAGACTACTGCAATAACCCTGGCACAGGCTGGTGAGGACTTGGACCAAAGTGGGAACAGAGGAGTCGCTGAGAGGTGGGCCGACTCTGAACACATTTTCAACTCCAAGAGACAATCCAGAAAATACAACCGATAGACGAAATGGCTACAGCAGTCTTAACCTTTCCGTTTCTGCTTTTTTCCAACCAAAACTTACAAGAAGGGAGGTGCCCTGGCAAAGACTTCAGACAAAAAGCCATGAGGAGGCCCCCAACAACATGTAGCCCTTTTAAAGTCACACAACAGATGCCGATGACAATAAGTTAGACAACTGTGGAAAACAGTATGGGGAAATTTTGCCAACCCCATATATTTATTCACAGATTTTATTTAACTGGTTTATTTCAAAGAGCATGTGTCTGCTCCACAGACAAGTTTTACAACAACTTTTTTAATTTAGCATTCCTCTCCATACCGGTTCTGTCCCGCACCTGTTTCTAGCTTCAACGTGTGAAGCCATTGCTTCCCACGTACCCACATTTTTCCTTACACATGCTAGCTAGCTACCGAGGACGTTCACCCTTGCAAGTAATTTTTTGCCGACTCTGAAAAAGAACAGGCCCAAATCCTTCAACATGAGTTTCATGGCACTCATTTGGGTTTTTCCAGATGGTATTTTCCTCACTCTCTCAAACTCATTTAATGTTATGTATCAGCTCCCATCAAAAATGTTCCAAACAGTCCGGTTAATTCATTTCTTTCGGGACTACACACCACACACACACACACACACTCACTCACTCACTCAAACACTCACTCCCTCATTCTGGCCATGTAAGCATTTGCTTATAGAAGCAAAAGCAGAGACTGCTCGGTAAAACACTGGTCCCTTCAGCCGAATGCACATAAAGCCCCAATGAGCATAACCAACAATACCCTTTACACAATATTACTCAAAACCCCCCACCCCCAACACACACAATCTCTGCTCACACACAAAACAGCCATTATGAAGAGAAACCATCAACTAAAGGCTGGTTTTAGGCATCTAACTGCGTTTCCTTCCAATCCCCTTCAAGCATCTGCAAAGACACTGCTTCAGCAGCCCAGTCAGTGGTACGCCGTTCCCAGATTTTCTTTCCTGACTTGGATTCAGAGTCTTGACACAGCCCTAAAGGAAACAAACCTGGTTCTGCTTGCCACTAGAGCAAACAGGAGCCCCGTGCACCCCAGAAGCAAAGACTGTGCTATACTTTGCTCCTGCTTCAGTTGCCCTTCTCTTCCCCACCCCCACCCCCACCCCCACCCCCTGATTGCTGGACCCTCTCGCCCTCTGCCAGCCAGCCAGGCCCATTCACCCAGACGCTGCCCACTGCCAGGAGCAGGCAGGAAGGTCGCAGACGGCTGCAGAAGCGCCGCTGAACCCTCCACTCAGACTTGCAATGGTCTTCCACAACTCAGAGCGGATGGACAGAAAACCCTTCTCTAGCATCCCAACCTCGAGGGTCCGTCTCCCTCTTGGTAAACGCTGGACACGCCCGGAGGGGGCCACAGGACAGAGAAAGGAAGATACCCAACCCATTCCGATAGACGAGTGGGCATGGAGGTCGCACAGGAAGTGGGCACTCCAGGTGATGGGGCGCCAAACCAGCGGGCGTCTTCACTTCTCTCCAAAAAGTTTTTGAAGTCCCCAGCATATTAAACACGTGCGGCCGCCAAGCCGGGGACCCGCCAAGCAGGTGTGTCGCCACACCCTCCGGTTCCAAGGCTGTCCTCTCCTCCAGGAAAGGCCTGGATTTGAATGGAGCTCTAGAGCCGCGGGGGTGGAGGGATGCCGGCGCGCGGGGAGGGGGGGGAGGGGGGAGTTTCACCTGGACGAGGAGACACGCCCACCTGCGGCCCCCGACGGGACCGCGCTCCCGGGGCCGCCGTCTGCGAGGTGAGAGGCGGGGCTCGCGGAAACAGCACCTGGAGGCGGCGGGGGGCGGGCTTTCCCAGAGGAGCCGGCACCAGACCAACTAATTGCTTCCCTCGGCGTCGCGCCTCAATCCACCCCAAGCACTGCCTCTCCGAGTCCTCAACCCGCTAGGATCTGCAGAAGAGGGGTGCAGCAGAAACTCCCTTTACCTCCTTCCCACCGGGCGGGCGCTGGGGTCCCGCGCTGCTGCTGCTGCTGCTGCTGCTGCTGCTGCTGCTGCTGCTCCTCCCGCACCTGCGGGCCGGGGCGCTCCCCAGCCCCCACCTGGTCTCGGCGGCCGGCATCCCCAGCCTCCCCAGCCTCCCCAGCCTCCCCAGCCGAGGGACCGCCCGCTCACCTGCCCGCGGCGCCCCGAAGTGCACTTGGGCGGAGCTCCCCAGAGGCGCACCGGCCGCGCGGGAGCGGCCCCCACCTGCGGGGGGCACGTCGCCCTCTGCCCCCGGGCAAGGACACGGGGTCCTTGTCCCGGAGCCCGGGCGACCGGCTGTCCTCGCCCCAGGCTGCGGGGCGTGGGGCCCCCCAGCCGCCCGCCGCGCCTCCCTCCGGCTGTCATCACCACTCACCTGCTCTTCAGAGGTTGACTTTTGAGTTCGTAATAGGTTTTGGGCTCTTCGTGAAACTCCTCCCCGACTTCGAAATCCGGCACGATCCCCGATTCCGACTGCATGGCTCCCGCTCCCAGTCCTTCCACGGCTGCAAAGTGAGAACAGAGCCCGGGGCGGGGGGCGGAGGGAAGGTGGCGGGGCCTGGGTTCCCCCCCCGCCCGAGCCGTGCGCCCCCGCGCAGCGCCCAGCTCAGCCCGCTCGCCCGCGCGCGGCCGCCCGCCCCGGCGCGGCGAGTTTACACTCGCACCCGGGCGGGAGGGGCGGGCGGCGGGGCGCTGCCTGGGATCTGTAGTTCGGCCCGGACGGGGCGTGCCCGGCTCGCCGGGGGAGCCGCTCCCGCGAAAACTACAACTCCCAGAAGGCCAGGCGTGGGCAGAGGCAACGTGGTGGACACCGCTATTGCAACTCCTGTTTGGAATCATTGTCAATGTCAGCAGCTCCTCTCCCCTCTTCTCTCCCCACTTGCTTCAAGGGTACAGACTTGGCTATTTAATATTAATAAGAACGGACTCAGCCTTGCTCTCCTACCGTCACCTCTACTCCCCGCTCGGACATTTTCGAGGGCACGCCAGGTCCTTAATAAAATAAAATTTTTTTTAAAAAAAAATTTTTTTAATTATTTTTTTATTTCATTGTGAAGCGTTTGGGCACTCGAAAGTTTTAGCCTTCAAGCCTGCCTTAAAAATAAAAGGGCTTACTCTCAGCCTGTATGCTCCCCAGCGCTGCTGCGACATACCAGCTTGTCCTCAGATTGGAAGAGAGTGGAGGAATTTGCCTTCACTTTATAATTAAAACATTATTGCAAGAATTCTTCTCCTGCATTCCTTTCCTATAACTCAGTCTGGGCTTTTTACGATCCCATTCATCCAGCTGAGTGGCTCTTTTCCCTTTATCCAATTAGCCACTTTTAATCTAAAGCAGCACTTGAAAGTTTCATTAATTTTAAAAGGCACCGAGTTACGAAACAGCGTCGTCACCGTCAGCCTTTAATTTCTCAGTTGGCTGGGAGTAAAAAGAAAAAAAAAAAAAAAAACGAGATTTTCCTGATAATTCAGGAGTGAATTTGGGGGATGCATAAGCTGTACAGGTGTCATCCTCCCTCCTGAGCTTCCTGGCACTCTTTGAGGTAACAGAATAACTGACGCAGTCATGGCTCAATTCTACTTCCAGACCTTCCCTCTGATTAGTTCCTACTAGTAGGATGTGTTCCTTCTTTTAAAAGTGTCTTGCATCAGGGAGGCAGTAGAGAGTTAGAGGCTGGCATTGAAAGTTATAAGAGTCAGAGCTGAAATCCCAAAATCCTTGTCTAAAGGACGGTGTAATCTTTGGCATGTCACTGATTCCTAAAAGCCTCAATTTCTTCATCTGTAACAGAGGAGACTGGCAAATCTGTCTCAGAAGAAGTTGCAAGATCAAACGCAAGGGAAAGTGATCTGTAGCCTATAAAAGTGCTGCTCAATGGTCATTCTTTTATCTATCGTATCTTGAAGATACTCCTCTCAGACTAACATTTCATCTGTGACTTTGTCCTTTTAGGAGTAGTAAACTAAATGACCGCCCTGGGATAAAACTCTAAGGAGGCTGGGCTAATGATTGGGCATCTCCCAGGATTCCATTGACCCCTCAAAGGCTATCAAGAACTTCATGGTAGAACTGCCATGTATAACCTCTTTAAAACTGTAATGAATCAGTCCATTGTCACTCATTACATCAGATAGAACCTGTTAGATCAAAGGAACCCAAACCTGAAGGGGAAAAAAAAAAAAACTGTGGAGAAAGCTAACAGCTCTGAACTTACCTCCAACAAAGTATACCTTCCAGAGAGATCCATAGAGTACAGAATTCTGAGATGAAATTGCTCTGAAGTATACAAAGATAAACTACTGTTTTTTCTCCTACACCTTTTCTCCTGGTCTCATCCTTTTCTGCATTGGGGAAACCTTCTCTTCTATCACATGTGACAGAGTGATCGATTATAGAGTGCCATCTGCCACCCAATGGGAGTGGGTATGTTACTTAATTCTGACCAACAAATGGCTCCTTTTCCTTAGCCACACTGATTGCTTTAGAGATGGATAGAGGACACTAGCATGACCAAAATTTCTCCTTTGATCTTTTGTGTAGGGCAACCAGGAAAGACTGATGTGTGGACGTATGGTGCTCAAAGAAAAACAACTTAGAGCTAATTAGTTATGGCTACATAGGAAAGCTGACCAAAACTGAGACAGTGAGATAAGATCAACAATCAGAGAAACAGATATCCTTAGATTTTCCAGAGATATGAACCAAAACTTCTTTTCTTTTTGCTGGAACTATTATGGTTTAGATTTTTGTCACTTGCCACCAAAAGAGCTTTGAGTAATCACCTAAAAACTTTTCACTCCTTTAAATAGACGCTTCCCTATGGATAGCCATACCATTAATCCACGTTATAAAAAGTTGACCACCTGATAGATGGCCCTGTAGCTCTCTTCATTAATGAATTAAATGCTAGTAGTAGATACCTCTTCTTTAAAAAGGCAATAAAAGTATCTTCCTACATTTCAACCAGGGATTGTGTCTATTGAAAGTACAAAAGGAAAAAAAGTACAAAAGATTATAGTAATTGTCACACTTAGTATATGTTAATACTTTACTCTTTTGTACATGCTTGTCACACATGTATACACCCCTCATTTGAGCACATAAAAATCCAGCAAGAATAGATGGGCAAGAGTCTTCACTTTAATATGCATCAAACATGCACTAGTTATAGACAGAGCCCTGTGTTAAGTAGCCAGACCACAAGAATGGATGACCTCTTCTCTGCCTTCAAGAGACTCATAGTCCAGGAGTTGGTCAAGGCTTGTAACCCAGTGAGAAACCACACAGAAGGCAGCAAGTACTAAGCAGCGAGTAATTGGTGTATGATTTGTACTTTCATATCCACTTAGCTCAACAACTACTTAAGGAGAAGCTACTCTGTGTCAGCCATATTATGCACTAGATATAGGAAAAATAGCAGTTTTGAACCATGTGTGGTCCCTGCACTCAAGACATAGATCTTACTCTTTTAGGAATAGGAGCAAAAATTATCTGATGGAAAAATCAATAGGTAAATGCTACAAGTGTCTGTGAAAGAAGCCACCACTAAAGGCAGGGATGGAGATAAAGTGAAGAATTCTTGGAGGAGATGTAACTAAGCTAAATCTTAAAGAAAAATGAAAAACAAAAGAAAAATCTAGGACATAAAACATGAAAACTGAATCTAATCAAGCCCCTAGATCTAATCACCAATTTACAGGGGGGAAAAGGAGAGAGAACATATTAATAATGTCATGAGGATGCAGTCAGACAAACCCAGAAATTGAGAAATTCTACAAGATGTTGAGAAATTCTTCAACAAACAAATAGTATGACATAAAGAGGAAAGAGGAACTGCTATAGATTTTTAAGGATGTAAGAGACTGTCATCTATGTGAATTATATCTAAATTTTAAAAATAAATTGGGAAAAGAGAAATATCACTCAAATACATTGTGTAGACTTTATCTGGAGCCTTATTTAAACAAAACAATTGCCAAAACTCATTTCAGAGAACACTAGGAGAGTATGAACATAGACTGGAATTGGATGATATTAAAAATTATTGGCAATTTTATTAAGTATGATACTGACATTGTGCTTATTTTATTTTTGAAGTTCTTATCTGATAGAGACACATATAAAGTATTAATGGGTGAGACAATATGATGTCTGGGAATTGCCATAAAATACCCCACATCTTCTCCTTCTATCCCCCCACCCATAGAGTGGGGAAAGGAAAGATGAAATGTGAATAAGATGTTGAAACTAGGTAATGTGCTATGAAAGTTTACTATTCTACTCCCTCTATTTTTGTATATTTGAAATTTTCCATGATAAAAAATAAACAAAAAAGAGAGAAAAAGAGGGAACTGTCAGAATGATTTTTTAAATGGGGTACAATTTCTGATAAAATTAAATTAAAAGGTATGTCATTCAAAAAGAGAGAATGGACATAGGAAGATGTGGATGGAAACAAGGTTGCTCATGGTATGTTTGCAGGAAACAGCCAAGAGCAGCAGGATGTGGCTAATTTCAGCAGAAAGCAATTCATTGGAAGTGGCCTGAGGACTCAAGACTCTCAAGAAGGGCAGCAGGACCTGGCACAGAAGCTGTGTGACCAGCAGCAACTCCAAAATATGAGCCATAGAACTGAGCTAGTGAAGCCACCACCAACACCACCTCCAGGTCATTGGCTAAACATCACAGCTTGCTTCTTTGCCACTGAACATGGCATGCTGACAATATGCTGCCTCTGGGACCTGCACAGAGCCCCAACCACCCACCACCAGAATGGATTAGCCTGACTCCTGGCTGCTTTGCCTATTTGTTGTCCCGTCCAAGTTCAAGACTTGATGCAATTGGCAGACCTAGGTTTTGTGCCCGAACTCTGACTGTAAGGATATATACCCAAAGCCATTTCCATATCCCTTTCCCTTACTGCTTTAGAGACTTAGAGTAAAAAACTATTTTGCATTCTCCCTGGGAGCAATCAATTCAGTTATGTAGACAGAAACACATAAAGCTACCTTCTGTTAGCTTCCCCCTTTTAACTTCTGTTTCTCTTATTTGAAGCATTTCTAATGAGCACAGGATTGAACAGTAATAAGGCTATACAGTTACTTCAAAAGAAGGTGAGATAGGCTCAGAGGAAGAACAATGTAAATTTTTTTTAATGCTAAGGAAAAGGATGATGGGGAAGGGAGAACGAGGTGGTCAACAGGCAAGGCTTCTGCATCACCCCTATAGTGTATGTTCTTCTACATGTGCCAAGGCAGTGGAATATGTGCCCAAACATGGACCTGCTCAAGAAAACAATCTAAGCTACACAAAATTCAGACATGAAACATATCAAATGGGTAGATAATTAATTGTCAAGGCATAAGTCTGCTTTGTGGCTTTGTTGGGTTAACTTTGTGGATAGTGGATTTCTTTGAGAATCTGGTAAAAGCTATAGATCTTCTCACCAGAAAAGAGGACATGCTCAAACATCACTGCAACTTCAGAAACATCATGGACCACTCTGTGGTCATTTATTGCTCCTCCAGGGTCTGTGGTCTTCTAAATATATTATTCTTGCAAGAGGTGTCTAATGCAGTTTTCTAAAGCCATTGAATAAGGGCCAAGGGAAAGGGAAGAGTGCTATGCTGTGTAGACCAGGAGAGGAAAGTGGTGTGCCATGCTCAAAGTGTTTGTTGTTCACGAACTATGTCCATCAGAATTACTTGGGGTGTGAATTGCAATCTGGATTTCCAAGCCCAGAAGCAAACCAGGTAAATCAGGCTCTTGAAGGAGTGGGGACTGAGATTCTACATTTTTAGCAAGGTCCTCCGCTAGTTCTTAGGCACATAAAAATTTTAGAACCATTGCTTTAAGGGGTGTCATAAGGCCAGGATGAAAGAATAAAAATGAGGCTAGAAAAAAAGATAACAACAAATAATAGTTGTAATAAATAAGAAAAATAAGTAATAATCCAATGCAAAGGGGTGCCCGGGTGGCTCAGTCAGTTGAGCGTCTGCCTTCAGCTCAGATCATGATCCCTGGGTCCTGGGATCTAACCCCCCCATAGGGTTCCCTGCTCAGCGGAGAATCTGCCTCTCCCTCTTCCTCTGCCTCTCTTCCCCCACTCACACTCATACAATCTCTTACTTTCTCATAAATAAATAAATAAATAAATAAATAAATAAATAAATAAATAAATAAAATCTTTAAAAAAATAATCCAATGTAAAATTTGTGAAATTTAGATCTGATTGTAAATGGCAACATAAATGGGTTAAGAAAGAGCTAGCTGGGATCTGGAGGGTGATTTAAATGACTTCAGGAATGGAAATCTGATAGGTCTCAAGAAAAGCTGATTGCAGCAGAGCAATTGAAGAGTCACCAGGGTTATGAGCCGAGCAGCGGGGTTAAGGATAGAATTACCTTGTTAAAAGCTGTTAAAGAAAAAGTTATCCTGACACTTACTCAAGAACTGTAAGGCCAAGTTTATTAGGGGGATTATTGTGATATCTATAGGGACCATTGCAATGGGGCTTTAGTCTTGGAGAAAAAGATTAGACTCAACTCCAAATACAACTGGGAAAAGTTGGGTATTTATAACCAAGAAGCAGAATGTGGATGGGGTGGGGGTGGAAGGTGGTCAATGGTAGAAAAGTATGAAATGAGTAGTGTAATTCTTTACTAAACTGACTTAACAGGATTTTTTTTTAAGGATTTTATTTGAGAGAGAGAGAGAGACAGCAGGAGTGGGGGGGCGGGCGGAGGGAGAGGGAGAAGCAGACTCCCCACTGAGTCCAATGTGGGCTCAATCCTAAAACCATAGGATCATGCCCTGAGCTGAAGGCAGACTCTTACCCGAATGAGCCATCCAGGCGCCCCATTACAGGATTCTTACTTAAGGCAGACAAGGGGGCTGGTGGGAGATGAGGAAGGTGACCAGATATCAAGGATGTGAATGGTGGCTAAACCATCTTGACAGGACTTTTGCTAAAATCGGTCAGTGTATCTGGAAACCTAAAAGTCAAGGCCTATTTAGGAAGAGGATTCAGAGAAGACTGACTAAAACCTGGTCAAGGAGAGACTCCAAGCAAAGAAGTGCCTTTGGCAGCCAGGCCAATGGCAGCAGGTGGCTGTCACCCCACAGTTACAAAAGCAATGCTGGAAGAGTGATTTGATACTGGTGTGAACTTTGTGACTCCAAACTCAATGCAGAAAAATCAACAAAACTCATGCCTTTCATTCTTGTTCCAAGCTATCTAAGGCCACAGGAATTAGAATCAGAAGTGCAACACAAAATGCTCCATGAGATAATACAGCAAAAGATGGAATATATACTCCAAAATGGGCATTTCTGGTTTTTGTCTTCCTCTAAATAGCTACCAAAGTAGCCAGAGTTTACTGGCTTCCATGTAAAATATTTTAAATAAATTTATATTCTTATCAGAGAAGTCGTAAAAATATTTATGACTTAAAAATTACAAAATGTTGATAAGTAAAAGAAAAAAAATTGAGCATCCATAATACCAGTATCCAGTGATGTCTATAGTTAGGTATAAGTTGTTCAATATTCAATATATTCATTACACACACATATATGTATGTACAGTCTCAATAAATATTCAAAAGGTCATACTGAATATGTCACCTTGACACTTTTCCCTTTCATGTATCATGAGTAGTTTCCTTACCTACAACCTCATTTAAAATATTTTATTTATTTAATATATTATAATATTAAATAGGTTATATATAAATATAATTTACTTCTTTTTTTTTTTTTTTTTATTTATGATAGTCACAGAGAGAGAGAGAAAGAGAGGCAGAGACACAGGCAGAGAGAAGCAGGCTCCATGCACCGGGAGCCCGACGTGGGAATCGATCCTGGGTCTCCAGGATCGCGCCCTAGGCCAAAGGCAGGCGCCAAACCGCTGCACCACCCAGGGATCCCATATAATTTACTTCTATACAATATAAATATAATATAAAATATTAAATATGTTATATATTTACTAAATTTTTTTCTAATTTCTACATTGTTGGACCTTTTGATTGTTTCCAATTTTTCACTGTTATAGATAAAGGTAACTTTGCTTCTATCTTAGTTACTAAATCTTTGTTCCCATTCACACTCACTGTCTGGAAGTTGAACTGCTAGACCACGAAGCACACATGTTTTCAAAATTTGCCAGAGAGATCATTCTAGAACACAAATCTCATCTTGTCTTTTCCCTATTTTAAGCCTTTTAGGATTTTCACTGCTACAGAATAAAGACTGGGCTCTTTAATATTGGATACCAAGCTCTCCTTGTCCTTGTCCTGGATTCTTCCATCCCTCCCTCCCTCCTCTCAGATCACTCCCTGACTTCCATACTAAGCAGCTGCAGTAACCCCAAACTGCCTGAAGCTCCCGGAATATGTCACACTCTTTCTCTCTAGCCTGGAGTCCCCTTCTCTTCCTCTTTGGTCTAACACACTTCTTTCTTCTTTAAGAAACAGCTCAGGTGTTACCTTCATCAAGAAGTCTTGCTGTACCCTGTCAACTTTCACCAGGTCCCCAGACTGATTTAGAGCCCCCATCTCTAAGTTCTCCAAATACACTATGTGCAACATACTACATTATATTTATTTAACTTTCTATGCAAATTCACCCCCACTACCCCACTGCCCCACTGCCACCATCACAACGCACAGAAACCCAACATACCCCTACCCTTGCCCAGACTCTGAGCCCCTTTAGGGCGGGGATCATGTCCATAATAGACATCTAATAACTGTCTGCTGAATAAACAAATGGATTAGCCATTGAGTAAAAGAAAATATGTTTTCTGACAAATTTACATCATTACTTTTTGTAATGATAGCAATGATAATGCAAATAAAAATGGGATTTTAACTTAGGTTTTCCACAGTGTCCATTTGTACATCAGGCAAATATTGATTAAATGAAATAACTTTCCATCACTAGGGCTGTCTCCTAATCTAAATTGATTTATCACAGTAGAATTTAGCCTGTGTCCCAGAGGCATTGCTGATAAGGAGGCTGAGATCTCTTCATTAGAACAACAAGCGGACACGTTCAGACTTGCTGATGGGTGATTTGGAGAAATATCATGCTGGAAAATAACTGAATGAATCATATTTAGCACTTATTAAAGGAACTAAAATCAGAAACTGAAATAAACCAAGATGCATGCACATTTCCTGTCGTGAAGGTTACAAGGGTAAATCTCAAGGGTTTGATATCCTCATCTGTGTTAGCCCAAAAACTTGTCAGAAAGTTTGACAAAACAAAGACTCATTTGTCGGTTTACAGAAGAAAATACATTCGTCTTTGTTTCCCTGTAAAATCCAGTAAGAGTCAGGGTTCAACAGTACTGCTGTTGAATTGATTTGCAAAAGTAAGATGCTAAAATATCAGGCCCCAGGGCTCAAAAGTCAAGTAAGTAGAAAAACAGAAAACTTCCAGCCTGTCTCAGGGCAAGTGAAGGAAGGGAGATCCCCAGGGACTTCCTCTTAGGGATGAATGAGAGTGGACCTCAGGGGACAGTCACAGGACTCTATGAGAATTAATACTTGTAGGACACATAGACCACAAACCAGTGCTTGCCACATGATACACACCATAGAAGGTATTTACAAAATAAATAAAATTAATTACTTTATTTCTTTAGTCATTCAGAAAACATCTAAACCTTTATTTTCATTTTCTTTTCTCTCGGTTTTTTTTATTGAAGTCTAGTTGACAGTACTTAACTTGGTGCCAGTCCCTTACTGGGAAAGACTAGTAAACTGATCTAGCAAAGGATGTCCAAAGTTTGTTCAATTTAGGCAAAAATAGAGAGTGAAAATGTATACCAGTAGTCTGACCATCTTTTCCGTACCAGGAAGACACACTGGTTGGCTTCAAATGCTAGCTGCACCACTTATTGCTTGTGTGACTTTGGGCAAGATACCTAAATCACCCTAATTCTCAGTTTCCTTATTTATAAACAGGAGATACTAGAAACAAACTAGTTGTCCTGAGGATTAAACAAGGAATAGCACTTTGAGTTTTATTTTCTGGAACTCGTAAGAACTGTTGGAAAATTATATATTATTATCAGTGTTAATTGTTGCTATTGTTACTTTCTTTTGATCATACTTTAAATTTACCTTTGGAAATCTATTCATCTATGTTTGAGACCTCAAAGACAAAAGAACACATTTTGGTTTGGATTTTTTTTTTTTTTTTAAGATTTTATTTATTTGAGAGAGAGAGAGCACTAGCAGAGGGGAAGGGCAGAGAGATAAGTTGACTCCCGAGTCTGACCCAACCCGGAGCTCAATCCCAGGACCCTGAGATCATGACTTGAGCCGAAGTCAGATGCTTTCCTGACTGAGCCCACCCACATGTCCCACACTTTCTGTTTCTCATGTCAATTCTCTTTCGGTTTAATTTTTTTAAGAGTATTTTCTTGCAATTATGAAACATGTTACACTTTGGAAAAGAGCATAAAACAAATGTATTCTTCTACAAATGATCCTTATTCACTCACAACTTCTTTTATGGTAATCATTGCTTTTTGCTCCTATAATTTTAACACCTAAGCATGTCTCTCTAAGCAATATAGGTTTTTTCTACCCATTTTTGGACTTCAGTTAAACGAAATTATGGTTGCCAGCTTCCAAGATGGCCTCCAATGATGCAGGTCTCCTGGTAGTCCCTTCCTACATTGAATCAGGACTCGTCTGTTGTAACTAACTTCTAAGCCTGTCATAAAAGTTTACTATGGTTTCCACCTAGTTCTCTCAGATTGTTCACTTTGAGGGGAACATGAGGGGATTCAAGTGGTCATTTGAAGAGGCCCTCATGGACAGGACCTGAGACCTCCCACCAGCAGCCTGCACCAACTTGCCAGCCTTGTGATTGAGCCACCTCAGAAGTGGACCACCAACCCAAGTCAAGCCTTCAGATAATTGTACCCCCAAAAACCATTTGACTACAACCTCAACCTCAACAGCAACTCTTAGGCAGAATTGCTCCAGCCACTTCCAAATATCTGTCCCACAGAAAACGTGAGCAATAATAAGTGATTTCTGTCACATTAAACAAAGAACCTTTGGAGTAACTCGTTACACAACAATAGGTACTCAGGGATTATACGGTATGAATTCCTTTGTATCTTGATTTTCACTCAACATTTTTAAAGATTTATCCATGATACTGAGTGTAGTTTGTTTTTATTACTGTATAGAATTCCACTGTATGGATGTGATTTGTTTTGTTTTATTTTTTTCAAAGATTTTATTTTTTATTCATGAGAGACACATGGAGAGAGGCAGAGACATAGGCAGAGCAAGAAGCAGACTCCCTGCAGAGAGCTTGATGAGGGACTTAATCCTAGGAGCCTGGGATCATGGCCTGAGCCAAAGGCAGATGCTCAACCACTGAGGATGTGTTTTGATTTGATTTTCATGAACATTTCTGTCTGTGGGGGAAATTCTGAACCTGTAGATCTAGAGAAAAGGTACTTTTGGATTTGTGTGTGTGTGGGGGGTGGATCTCTGCAGATTCAGGAGGGAAAGATAAGTAGCATTTGACACTGTTGAGGTCAAACTTCTTAGAATGATCCATACTTCTTTCCACTGTTAAAAAAGTCAGTTGGCATCCTGCATAACAACTGTAGTATCCCTCATAATGCCTCAAGTAATCACTGGACTTCTCTGCTTCTCAGATAAACATGAGAAAAGAGGATGAGGTAGAGACACACACTCTCTCCTGGGATGTATTTTCCTCTGACCAGCAATTAAACCAAAGCAAACATGTTGGCTGCTGCAGACTGAGAAAGTCATATTTTCTTAACATTGAAGCTGTTTGGTCAAGCAGGAATCTTGAGCACTTCCAATCCACAGCCAGCAGGACAACTCAGCTCCTCGCCCTCTGCCACTGTTTCAGTAGGACCCACAGATTAACGTAGAAATGGGGATGGCATGACAGGTACCTGATAAAAAATTAAGACTAAGAATTCCATTTCTTGAAATTTAGACTACAAAAATATACTCACAAAGCTGCAAAGATGTAAATGCAAGAATTTTCATTCCATTGAAAAACCGGATTCACTGCACAAGGGCTGTAGATAAATTAGGCTGTATCCTCACAGTTGAATTCTATAGGAGTGTTAAAAACACTATAGAGATGTTAAAAAAAAAAAAAAAAACAATGAAACTGAGCTCAGTGAGCACACACAGAAAGGTGCACAAAATAAATCTTGTAGGGAAAGAGGAGCATATTGCAAACAGTAGTATGTCAATTCTATTTTCATTTAAGAAACAAACTGTGTATATGTGTAATGTTCTCCATAGATTAAATCATTAACAGCTGTTACAGGGGCTAAGAAATTACAAAGAAATTCATTTTCAAAATCACACATTCTTGTAATGTTTTATTTTGTTACAACATATACATACTGCTTTTGAAAGCGGGGAGAGAAATAGTAAATTTTTAATATGCCATTTGCGTCAGTAATAACAGCAATGATTATGATGAGATTTAATTCTTTGGATTCTCTTTAGTGCCTGATCTAGAACCTCTTTTTATCTCTTCTTCCCAATTATTTCTACATCAAAGAGCTTTGAAAACCACACCGCAAGGAGTGCCTGTGACTCAAATGGTTAAGTACCTGACTCTTGATTTCAGCTCAGATCATGATCTCAAGGTTGTGAGATCAAACCCCACATCGGGCTCCATGCTAGGTGAGGAGACTCTGAGATTCTCTCTCTCCCTCTGCCCCTCTCCCCACCACACCTTGAGGTCTCTTGCTCCCTCTTTTTAAGAAAGAAGAAAAGGAAGGAAGGAAGGAAGGAAGGAAGGAAGGAAGGAAGGAAGGAAGGAAGGAAGGAAGGAAGGAGAAGAAGAAGAAGAAGAAGAAGAAGAAGAAGAAGAAGAAGAAGAAGAAGAAGAAGAAGAAGAAAAGAAGGAGGAGGAGGAGGAGGAGGGGGAGGAGGAGGAGGAGGAGGAGGAGGAGGAGGAAAAGGGGAAGAAGAAGAAGAGCACATAGCACAAAAAGACTGCACCATAAGTGACTACAGCATGTATTTTCTTTATCATCGTTCTATTTTTAAAATTTCACAAATAGGGATGCCTGGGTGACTCAGTGGTTGAGCATCTGTCTTTGGCTCAGGTCGTGATCCTGGGGTCCTGGGATCGAGTCCCACATCAGGCTCCTCACAGGGAGCCTGCTTCTCCCTTTGCCTATGTCTCTGCCTCTCTCTTAGAATCTCTCATGAAAAAATAAATAAAATCTTTTTAAAAATAAAATAAAATAAAATTTCACAAATAAGGGCACCTGGGTGGCTCAGTCGGGTCTCGATCTCAGGGTCAAAGGATGGAGCCCCACATTTGGCTCCCTGCTGACCAGAGAGCTTGCTTCTCCCTCTTCCGCTCCCTCTGCTTGTGCTCTCTCTCTGTCAAATAAATAAATAAAATCTTTAAAACTAAATAAAATTTCACAAATAATTTGTGTTCATTTTAGAAGGATAGGAAAATGCCACAGGAAACAAAAAAGGAAAAAATTATGTCATCGATCCACCAGAGAGAAATATTTTTAGTATGTTCTTAACTACTGTCCAAATTTATTTCAAATGCTATCGGACATAGACACACACATACATGCAAGATACACATACACACACATGCAATTTTCTTTTCCTATTCTTTTTTTTTAATATTTTATTTATTTATGAGAGACACACACAGAGAGAGAGAGAGAGAGAGAGGCAGAGACACAGGCAGAGGGAGAAGCAGGCTCCATGCCAGGAGCCCGACGTAGGACTCGATCCCAGGTCTCCAGGATCAGGCCTTGGGCTGAAGGTGGCACTAAACCGCTGAGCCACCCAAGGCTGCCCGCAATTTTCTTTTCAAAGTAACAGATAATGCTCTGCATTGTTTTGCAACCCATTTTCTTTACATAATATATTTTGAACAACCTTTCATATTAAAACCATACTCATATTGTAATGATTAAACCTACTTATTGTTCCATTACATCAAAAGTATATAAGATAGTTATGAAATGCCTCTGGATTTATGTGTAAACTTGTACTGGGTTTGCAAAAATCCCAGGTATCTAGGATGCATGCAAAATATATACGCATTTTTCTAGAGAGAGACCTTGTATCTCTACTCAGATTTCTGAGGATTCCATAGTTAAAGGAGAAAAAAAAAAATGAGTCACTGGCTGATACACCTGTGGAAGAGAGGGCTTGCCTTATCCAACCAACCTCTTCTCCATCATGAAGAGTGAAACTCTTCCAGTTTTCACTGTCATAAACTGTGCCACAAGTAAATTTAGGAATTTTCAATTTTACTGTTCAGGAAAACAAGAAACGCACAAAGTACTGTGAAATCATTGAGACTCCATATCTTGAATAACAGGTGTATGTGCTGCAGTTCAAATATCTATCCAGAAGGCATTTGCTTAGTCATCAAAGAAGAGGCCAGAGACTTGCAGACACCAAAACCCCATCAGCTCAATTAAATAAAGCCTAGCATTGGCTGCCAAACCTAAGACCCTGATTGGCAAAAGATAGCAGAAAGTTGGGAAAATTCGTAATACAAAGTAAGAGAAAAATAGACACATGAGGGAAAAGGAAATTCGTGCAGTGAACATTTGTTTTGATTGTGTCTGCCTTCCTTACTTCTTTACTTATTTGCCTAAGAGCACCTTCCTTTGCCCTTGGGGAACTGCCCAACCTCCATCACAGGTGGTATCGGTAGAACTATCAATCAGCAGTACCCAGCTCCCTCTGGTCAGAGGAGTGAACTACTAAAACAAGCTTCTTTCTTCCAGAAAGCTGAGTCTTCTACAGAGAAACTCCAGGAGGGAAGGCTGTTGGAGCTGAGTCATCCAATGGCAGAAACCTTTGAAACCAGCCCATGAGTTCCTGCTGTGGAGATCCCCCAAGGACTCCTGGTTTCTGCCCTTCCACAGACATGATTTTTCAACTCTTCCTTCTGGTCTCTGAGCTATACAATATTCTTCCAATTGATTCTTTCTTCTTGCTTTAGTTAGTAAAAGTCAGTGTCTGTTGTTTACAGCAACAACCCCACAAATCCTAATATAATTAGAAATAGACCCATAGGTCCAGCGAAAACATATGGCTTGCCGCTTGATTGTTGTTGTTGAAAAAAAGACAAAAACATACAGTGATGTCAAGATATTCAGCTAAGGTCTCACAACTGTTAGTGTCAGAGGCAGGACCAAGTACAGATCTTTCCTGAGTAGAATATAGGACAGAGACAACATCCTGTTTAGTGGTGAGTACCCCATCCCAAAAACAGTGGTGGCACAACCGAGGTGTTAAACAAATGATTATTGTTAATGTTTTGTAGTAGTAGCGGTAGTCGTTGTTTCCTGATTTAAAAACAAGAAGAAGAAAAAAAATAAAAAATAATAATAAAATAAAAACAAGAAGAGATATCCAAGATACATCGTTAAATAAAAAAGCAAGTTGCAAAAAATAATCTTGAATTGTGTTGTCCACTCTACCTGTTGAGAGTTGTTATCTCCAGCAAAAGAAAATAAATGGGCTAATTGTTTTATGTTCCAGTATTATTTGATTTTTTGCAATTTAAATATATCATTTCTATGATTAGAAAATGATTATTTAAGGAAAGAGAAGAAGAGAAAAGAAAAAAGAGAAAAAAAGTGCCCCGAAATGATATAAAGAAGGAAGGGAGTAAAAAGAAGGAAATGGTAAAAGGGATGAAGAGGCAAAAGGGCCGCGACACTCCCAGGTGACATTGTCACAGACTCCTTATTATACTGATCCTTAGGGCTGTTCACCAGCATTCCATTTTCTTCCTTCCAGATGCATGGTAAGATTGAACTTACCACACCCTTGAAGTTGTAACTGGCCATTTGTCTTGCTTTTACAACAAAATGTGAATGGAAACAATGCATGTCACATCCAGGCAGAAGCCTCTCAAAGTCAGTGGGTGTCAACAATTACACTACTAGGTATTTACCCAAAGAATACAAAAATACTAATTCAAAGGGATGCATGCACCCCGATGTGTATAGCAGCATTATCAACAGTAGCCAAACTATGGAAATAGCCCAAGCGTCCATCGAAGGATGAATGGATAAAGAAGATGTGGTGTATATAATGGAATATTACTCAGCCACAAAAAAGAACAAAATCTTGCCATTTGCAACAACATGGATAGAGCTACAGAGTATGATGCTAAGTGAAATGTCAGTCAGAGAAAGACAAATATCATATGATTTCACTCGTGTGAAATTTAAGAAACAAAACAAATGAACAAAGGGAAAAAGAGAGAGAGACAAACCAAGAAACAGACTCTTAACTATAGAGAACAAAGTGATGGTTACAGAGGGGAGTTAAGTGGGGGGATGGGTTAAACAGATGATAAGGATTAAGGAGCACACGTGTGAAGAGCACTGGGTGATGTATGGAAGTGTTGAATCACTATATTGCACACCTGAAACTAATGTTATACTGTATGTTAAGTGACTAGGATTTTATTTTTAAACTGAGAAATTCCTGTTGGCAAGATAGCTTCTTTATTTTATTTTTTTTTTAAGATTTTATTTATTTATTCATGAGAGACACACACAGAGAGAGAGAGAGAGAGAGGCAGAGACACAGGCAGAAGGAGAAGCAGGCTCCATGCAGGGAGCCTGATGTGGGACTTGATCCTGGGACTCCAGGATCACGCCCTGGTCCAAAGGCAGGCAATAAACCACTGAGCCACCCAGGGATCCCCAAGTGACTTGGATTTAAATAAAAACTTAAAAAAATAAGTCAGTGTGTCATTTATCATATTCTCTTCCCTGTCTATAGTAATAACTGATAGTAAAGATTCCTTATGCCCTGGGTTCCTGAGTGGCGATAATAGGAACACAGTCCCTGACAACCTGTGTTGGACAGAGAGCATAAAGGAGAAATAAACATTTATTTAAGTCACTGAGATTTAGGGATATTTATTTTTATAACCTCAGCATATCAAGTGTATCATGGAATCTATCCCAGGGATGGAGAATAGAGTATTGTCTTATAAGATCTCTATTATGGACTATTTGTGTTCCCCCTCCGGAAATTCCTACATTGATGCCCTAACTCCATGGATATATCTCTAGAGATGGGGTCTTTGGAAGGTAATTAGGTTTAAATGAGTCTATGAAGTTGGAGATCTGAATTACTGCCCTCACAAGAAGAGACACCATCTCTCTCTACCATATAAAAACTCAGTAAGACGGCAACCTAGAAAGAAGCTAGGAAGAGAGTCCTCGTCAGAACACAACCATGTTGGCTCCCAGTCTTGGATGTTCCAGGCTTCAGAACCATGAGAAATAAATTTCTGTTGTTTTAAGCTACCCAGTCTATGGTATTTTACTATGTCAGCCAGAGCAGACTAATACAATTTCCTACAGAAAGTCAATGCTTAAAAAAAGAAAAAAAAAAGAAAAAGAAAGTCAATGCTGTGTCAGTTTCATCCCAAGAGCCCAGAACTGTTTCTCTAGCATTGTTCATGCTACTCTCTCTTTCACCCCAGGCACCACCCCCATCCCCATGCCATTTGTTGAGCCTGTACAATCCTATAAATTATTTGAATATTTCATGATGCTACAGCTATAAGTTTCACTCTCTTCATGCACTGGACTTTATTCTCTCTGCAAAGTCTTCTCAGACTATCCCACCAACCCATCCACATACAGGTTGAACCTAGATCTCCTTCATAAGAGGTATGGTCCCACCTGGGGCTTGTCACTTTGCATATTGTTGTTGGTTTTATTTGTTTAATAGAAGGGGCATGGTTGTTAAAATATTTTTGGAGGGGTGATACTTATAGATTTATAGAAAAGTTGCAAGGGTAGTGCAAAGCGTTTCCAAATCTTATTCACCCAGCTTACCCCTTATGTTAACATAGCCATGGTACATTTGTCAAAACTAAGAAATTAATACTGATACTATTAATTAAACCATAGACTTTATTCAAATTTCACAAATTTTCCTACTTATGTCCTTTTTGTGTATTAGGTTCTAATCCAGGACACCTCATGGCATTTATTCACCAAGTATCCTTAATCTCCTAAGGTCTGTAACAATTTTTTAGTCTTGTGTTTTTTAATAAGCTTTAAACCTTTGAAGAGTACTGGTCATATTTTGTAGAATGCCCTTCAGTTTGGATTTGACTCCTGTTTTCTCAGAACTAGTCTAGGATTACAGATTTGAGAGAAGAATACCACAAGATGAGATAACCTTCTCGTTACATCATATCAGGAGTATATAATATCAACATGACTTATCACTGGTGATGTTAACCTTGATTAAGCTGATATCTGCCATATTTCTTCACTTTATGGTCAATACCTTTCCCTTTCCATAATTTTGTCTTTGGAAGAGTCACTAAGTCCAGTACACACTCAAGAAGAGGAGAATTAAGCTCCTCTACCATGTGGGTTGCCTTTTCTCTTTCTCTCAGCTGTGATGAAAGTCAGCTGTCATGTAAGCAAAACAATGGAGAAAGTCATATGGCAAGAAACAGAACCCTCCTGCCAGCAGCCACATGAGTGGATGAGTGACTCTGGAAGTGCATTCTCTAGCCCCAACCAACATCTTGTCAGAACACTCATGAGAGACTCTGGGCCACAAATACCCAGCTAGGCTGATCCCAGATTCCTGATCCTCAGAAACCGTATAAGCTAATAAATTTTGGTGGTTTTAAGCTGCTATTTTGAAAGCAATTTGTGGTACAGTAATAGGTAATGAATTCACTAGGCAATACTTTAACCTCTTTGTCTTTTCTCTCTTTGCAGATAATTCTCTTGAACTGAATTCATGCCCTTGGGTGAAACGGCTACTTACTTCTTCCCATGTAACATCTCTTTGGTTCAAGACACCAGACCACCCTGAATAGCGTTCTCTCTATTGTAAATTCTAGGGATAGAGAAACTGGCCCTGAATGGGTCATGACCATTGACCCATTGGACCACTCAGGTCCAATTAATGCGAATGAAGTCAAGTTGTGTAAGTGTGGCTATCTGGGGCCCAATCCCCTGTGTCTATGGAGAGAAGTAATTCTCAGAGAAAGGGGGTTACTTAATATGGGCCTGGCAGACACCCCACCAGTATCCAGCTCTACATGCCTGACACCCTCAAAGGAATGAAAAATGAGACATGAGTTTCCTACTGGATCCCACTGGAACTAATGGTGAAATGGGAATTGTGTCAACTTGGAGGACTTCCTCAGGGTCTTCCATCTGCATCCATAGGCTGGATTGAATCCACCTATAAATGGCAGAAAGGATACTATTTTTACAAATAAATGTCTCACACAAAGACAAATGTGTGAAATGCCAGAAATTATGTTACAAACAATGGAGTTCATGGCTGTGTAATCCCAGTCTCCATGGACATAGAGGGATATCTGCAGCCCAAGAACCAGGAAGTCTCTGATGTATTTCTTGGTAAGGGGATAGTTCTTGCAAGGATTGCTCTTAAAATAAATACACTGTGGGTGAACTCCTTGAGGCAAAGCATGAACAAAAGAACAAGTGTCAGGGTGAGTTAATAACTAAGCTCAGAAGGAGTTCTCTTAGGGTTTCCAGATGTTGAAGAAGTCTAGCCCACTTCACTAGTTGGTGTCCAGCAGTTGCAGGATATTAATGGCCAGTCTTGTTGAAATCTACCTCTCTGCCATGAGGCAATGGAAATGACAAAACCTGTGTCACACAGTAACACTTTACAAGTGGATACAATTTCTGACACTGCATAGATGAGCTAAATCAGCTTTTACAATGTAAGAACTGCCTAGGATTTTCAATTGCTTTGATAATTCAATCCAAGTGCAATTAAAACACACTCACGGGGCACTTGGGTGACTCAGTGGTTGAGTGACTGCCTTTGGCTCAGGTCGTGGTCCCGGGGTCCCAGGATCAAGCCCCACAGGATCATGCTCCCCACAGGGAGCCTGTCTCTCCCTCTCTCTATGTCTCTGCCTCTCTCTGTGTCTCTCATGAATTAAACAAATACAAAAACAAAACACACACACACACACATATGTCAGAGTGATTAGGAAGGTAATAAAGCAAATAACATAAAATATTATCCAAAATTCAGAACCCATTACTACCAGAGGTCATGGGCAAACATCTATTTCAATTCTATTTAAAATATCCTTGAGATTAAGGATGCAAGATGTGTCCTTTTCAAGTGCAACGTTATCTAGTTCAGTTCACAGCTAGCGTCCTGCTAATCATTCCCTCCAGATCTGGGAGAGGGCTGATCACATTGATAATCAAGATTTGCTAAAACAAAACCCCAAAAAAATCTTCTGAGTCATCAGGTTGTAGCTGGAACACATTAGACATGAGCTGCAGAGTTCTATGAGTTTAAAAATATCCTTTTTACTTGTAAGCCTATTCTCTTGAATTTGACTATGGGATTTCAGTGCTTCTCTTCTTATAGCTCCTACCTTTAAGAGAGCATCACACCCCAAATGGAGGCAATCACACATGTCTACCCCAAGAATGGACCGTCTATGGAAAAGAAGCACCCTGGAGATGCCATAGATGACACTGAGCGGCTTATATGGCTGGACCCTTGCTGGTCAGTACCTCTTTTGCTCTGGGCTCTGTTCCCTAGGGAACTGCATTCCCTGGGTTCTGTCGCTCCTTGCCTTTCAGGTGGTTTGGCCAGTGGGAGGCATTGAAGGCCAAGAGGAGGAGAGCAGAAATACTCCTCAACTCTTTCACAGGGTGTTCGTGACATGGCTGTATTTCCTTTGTAGCTCCCTTTCTGTAGGAAAGTCCTACCTGATTGCCACCTGCCAGCCTAGTAGGATTCCAGTTTCCAGCATGGCCCCAAATCCTGGGTTTGGTAACTTATATCCTTTCTCTCTCCAGTCCTAGACCTGGTACAAAGGTACTAAGCTTCCTGCCATTGCTAACCTCACATTAACGGTTTCACTTCTCAGTTCTTCCCAGTGGCTGTATAACCAATTCCCTCTATTAAATCCTCTCTGCTTGAGATCCCTAGAGTAATTACAGTTTTCTTGTCTGGATCTTTATATATATTTATTTATTCATGAGAGAGAGAGAGAGAGAGGCAGAGACACAGGCAGAGGGAGAAGTAGGCTCCATGCTGGGAGCCTGACATGGGACTTGATCCTGGGTCTCCAGGATCAGGCCCTGGGCTGAAGGCAGTGCTAAACCACTGAGCCACCCGGGCTGCCCTCTTGTCTGGATCTTAAATGGTATAAGGACGCCAAACCAACACACATGCATTCAAAACTCAAAAGCAACAAAATTATATGATTAAACAAGTATACTGAATAGCTCAATAAGCATCAAAAAAAGGGGGCAAAGATTACAAAACCCTAGAAATTGAGCTTTCCTCTGGTTCATCATGGTTCCCAGTATGACCTTCAAATATCCTTTTTAAGAGAAGTGTCAGTTTTCCAAATACTGGGATGCAACTTTAACTGAGCTTTGTATTTTATTATGAAAGCCTTCTACATTGCTGTTCCTTCTTTAGCATAAAGATGCATGTCTGTCCATAGACATTCAAAAGTTCTCCAGAACATGCCAAAGAAAAGCTGTAATGCATTTCTGAGTTATTACAATTGATAAACTACTACTCTGTATTATAGTATGGTATGCAATCTGGCCCTATACTCTTATTTCACACTTCTAGTTAGTTATTGTATTTTCTATCAAGTTGATAATATGGAGTTATCAACCACTATTTTAAAACCACCATGTACACTGGTCATAAACTCTTAAGAGGACTAAGATTCATGTAATATAAAAATGGGAACAAAAAAATGAGAACATAGTTTGGTTTCATTTCTCTGTTGACAGTTATTTTATCTCTGACAACAATATTGCCTTCCAGCCAATTAGATGGTGAAAAATGTTTGCATCAAGACTCTGTAGAACTGCCTTGGAACAAGATCTTTGGGTGCTTGGATGGGCACATCTTGACTTTTCAGCTTCAGTTTCTATCCGTAATAACCTTTTCCTCTGAGTATTATCAAGTCACATTTCTGAAGACTTATTCAGTTGTGTCATTCCTGGCATAGGGTGCTGGTTAGTCTATTCACTGATTTCTCTTCCTTAGAGTCCAGTCAGCCCTGGCCCCAAAAGGACTGAATATAACAACAATGATAGCTGACTTTAACTGAGCATTAACTCTGTGGCCGGGAATCTTCAAACAGTTGTCTCATTCACTTTACAAGACAACATCATAAGTTAGGCTACTTAGGAATTTAAGGCTTAGAAATTACAAATTCTGTCTTTAAACATGGTTGCCTGCTGCTGCTGCTGCATCTTCCATGAGGACTGCATCTTCAGTAGCCCCTTTCTTCCTAGAAGACCCAGGAATCAAAGGTTCTAGTAGATACTGAGTACAGTGGAGAATTTGGGTTTTTGGTCTGTTTTTAATTGCACCTGTTCAAAATAAGGACTTCTGAGGTTTTGAATGAGTCAGCAAAAAGCAAAATGGAGCTCACAGTCCACAATTCACACACACACACACACACACGCACACACACACTTACACAGGTGTATGCCTCAATTTGACTCCCTTGTTGGAAGGCAGAAAATGCAAACCTGCATCTCCACCCAGGAATGTCCTGGAGAATAAAGGAGGGAAGTAAGAACTTTAAAAATACTGCCCAGCGAGCACGGGAGCCTCTTATCAACCCCAGCTGTGCAGAACCACCGCAGTCCAGTGAAGTGGATTAAGGAGGAGGAAGCTACATGTCCAGGCTACTGCTGATAATGAACACTAGCACCTTGGAGCAGAGCATTTTTGTAGAAGGGTGGGGTCTCAAGTTGGAAAATAGAAAAATCTCATTTTCAAACTTGATGTATATCAAAAAACACAAGAAAATGTGTCTTTTCTTCACCTTATAGGCCAGAAGTCTTATCACAGAGTCAGGGGGCATTTGAGCACCCATGCTTTAGAACTGGAATGCAATAATATGCCATTTCATGTTATGAGGAGGAATTCTGAGAAAAGGTAGAAGGTGCATCTGAATCTGGTTAATTTCAAAATTCAAGTTAATTTCCTTAATTTCCAAAATTCATGTTGTCACGAACAGAACTCTACTGAGAAATCTACGCTTATCTCTAGCTCTGCAGCCTTAGCACATTACTTGATCTCAGTTTATAAAATGGGTATAAAAGTGCCCATAAGCAGGGAAATTGTTACTTGTGTACAGAGAAAATAGTCAGTTTGTACTGGTATGTGCTAATATGGCTCTACCAAGTGTTAAAAAATATAGATATTTATGCAGCTGTTAAACTGAATCCTTTGACGTGTTTGATGACTATCCTCTGCCCTAGCCATCTTGGCTCATATCTTAGAATCCCCTGGACCTAGACCTCTCCACCCACTAAGGAGCTGAAACTTGACCCTGCAGAAGGACACTAAAACTCTGCTTAAATATCAATGCCAATGTAAGTTCTGTTCTCCAATATCAGCTTTATACGTTGGTTGTGGAGATGGCATCACGCAATGGGGCATGCTTGCAAGTTGTAAAACTCTTTAACAACTTGTTGGTTACTGACCTAGACAGAAGCTGCTTCTTGTGTAACCTCACACAAAACAGTATTTGCTGAGTCAGAAGAATAATTTGGATCTTCAACTTCGAGCCCAGTGACATCCATGCATAAGGCATTTTCCATTCTGCAAAGTCAAATAAGACAGAGTCCTTGCCTTCAAGAAGCCTAGCCCAGTCCAGAGACTAGATTGGAGAGAGGACACAGGAACTAATCTGTGAGAGCTCCGAAAAATCAAAGTGAAACAATCTGAGCAAGAAAATTAATAATGGTACTATTGGATTATAATTTAAAGAATAAAATAAAAATATTTATTTTATGGATGGGGAGAGGAAGCACATCTTCTCTACAGAGGAATTTCAAAATAACATACATTGATCCTCCCCCTCTCCACTAGCACCTCTGCACTAGATTCTACACTTTGGAAATTATTTTACTGTAGGTTCTCATGGTGGGCAGTGGTTATTTGGGAGCAGTCGAGCATTCAATCTCTACTTCTCCCACTTCATCACACATTTTCTGGGTAGTATTTTGGCCTTCCTTTTAGAGGAATTTTCCATTATTTGTAATCTTGGGAGTGGCAGAGAAGGATGGCTATTCCCAAAAGCTAGCCCTCGCTGCTGTTTCCTATAACAAAAACAGAAGACCAAGTCTTGCCCTTACCCTTATATACACATGACCACGAGGCCAATTCCACACCTTGAATCTCATGTGTGTGATACAAAGATGGAGGAAAACGTCAGAGGCTGGAAGTTTGGTGATATCTTGACCACACCTAAGCTCTACAGTTCCTGCTGCTAAGCCTCTGAGATTTCCTTGTTTTCTGTTTTTGAAGCCCATTTTTCTGGCTTTCTTTCAAGCTCCTGATATCCTTCCAGTTGATTCCCTCTTTACTTAAGATGGCTAGTGACCATGTCTGTTGCTTGCAACCAAGAGGCTGACAGATGAAGATGTTTTATTCATGTTTACCGACCCAGCTAGCACAGTTGTTTGCAAGTTTTAATGTGTTCCACAATCCTTGTAAGTGCTTGCTAGAAATGCTCCATTCCCAGAGAGCTCATTCAGTAGGTCTGACGTGGTGCCCAGGAATCTGCATTTGAGTAGGCAGTGTAAAGCACAATGCAGTTACTTGCTGGTTTCTATTGTTATATTTCCGGCCCTGTCTGTAGGATTCACTGACCTGTGCTCTGTGTCTAGTGCAGAGCCTGGCACATAGTAGGATCTCAGGAACATACCTTTAGACACAACATTTATCCTCATTCTGGCCAGTGTTCCCAGAGAATGCAAAACAACCCTTCTGTTGCAAAGGCTGACCACCCTCCACCTGATTGGTAAACAGCATAATCTCAGAATTCAAAGCCTACCAAACAACATCGGTAAGATGGTATATAAAAACTAATTCTCACGGTCAACGACATTTGGAAAATGCTCCATACCAGCATGGTCCAATGGAAATATAATGCAAGCCACATATGTAATTTTAAGGTTTCTGGTAGTCGCATTACAAAAGGTGAAAAGGAACAGGTGAGATTAATATTAATAATTATTTAATCCAAAATATCTAAAGTATCATCATCTCAAGATATGGTCAATAGAAAACATTTATTAATGAGATATATTACCCTTTCTTCTCTACTACATTGTGTATTTTGTACTTGCAGTATATCTCAGCTCAGATAAGCCACATAGCAAGGGCTCAATAGCCATGTGACAAGTTGCTACCAATCAAACATCACAGACCATTTTCAGTATGTTTCTAATGGAGACACAACATATTAGTTCACTAAAGGCTCTGAGTAATTCTGTCCTAAGATTCTACACTAAGAAGACCCGCTTAGTTTTCTCTACCTCCGAATTTCTTTTTTTTCTTTTTAAGATTTTATTTATTTATTCATGAGAGACACAGAGAGAGGCAGAGACATAGGCAGAAAGAGAAGCAGGCTTCCTGTGAGGATCCTGATGCAGTACTTGATCTCAGGACCCCGGGATCACGTCCGAGCCAAAGGCAGACATTCAACCACTGAGCCACCCAGGTGCCCTGCCTCAGAATTTCTTAAGCCCATTTGATCACACACACACACACACACACGCACATGCACGCATGCACACACACACACACACACACCTGGGACCACCTATTCAAATCCCACAGAATTAGTCCCCCTGAAAACACTTGTTTAAAAAACACTTTTTTGGGAACAGATCCAAAAGAAAATCACTACTTAGAGTAGAATCTCTACTAGATAACATGGCAAGGTAGTCCAAATGAATGAATATATGTATGAGGGGGTATATGTTTATCTGAGAGCATGTGTGAGTGTGAGGGTTGTGCGTGAGAGTGAGAGAGTGCATATATCCTGGAAATTGTCAACAGAATTTTTGAAAAGCAAATTGAAATGTGTTGTTTTTTCCTCATGATAGTCTCTAAGGTAAATTGTTATTTGACTCCTTTATTTCCTCATGAAAATTACATTCTTCAGATGAATACTTTTAAATTTTTAAAATATTTTTTTCTTAACTCTAAAGATGAACCAAAGAACAACTGCTTGGGGAAAATAAGAGTTGTGGCATGATTTTCTTCTGCTTTTGTAGCTATGGTAAAATTAATATAGTTAAGGCTAATGGGGGACATTCCAGGAGTTACACATTTGACAAAAATAGTAATTAAGAAAAGAAACATATATTAAACTTCCTTATATTTAATGGTTAGAATCATACAGTATCTTTGGGACCTGGATTTCTGCCAAATGTTCCTTCTTATTTTTAGGCTTTAAACAAAAAACCCAAAGCACTACCACTTCTCAGACAAATCTTGACAAATGTAGCATGTTATTAACTCAATTGTTTTTTATTACAATAGAGTTAGGAATACATTCCAAACAAAACATGATGAAACTACTCTCAGGGAAGGGAAAATCTTTGAGTTTCCAATGTGGTATATGTCCTGAGCTCAGTACTTAAAATGGGAATGTGGCCCAGCAGGTCCCTGAGATGTTCATTAACTCTAATGGGACGGACGTGGTCAAGGCACATAATCAGTGTGCAGCTTTTGAAGTGTTAGATTATTCAGGGAGTCCAGTTAGCATCTGAGAGATCAACACTTTCAGTATTTGTCATTTTGGGACCTCTTCTTTTTCAGATAGTGTCTTTCTGTCTTTTTTAGTTGGTCATCACACCACCTTTTTGAAAGGTAGTATTTCTCTACAGATAGATAAAATGGTAGATGATCTTACTATTGTTACCAGGCTAGCAGAAAGAACTAGAAAGTCCTCAAATATTTTTCTTATTCTTTTTCAATTCAGAAAGTGAGTTTGAAAAACAAAACAAAACATGTGGTATCATTAAATAACCAATGGCAGGGCCATCTGGATTTTGCTTTAGAAATTTAGTGACAGGGATCCCTGGGTGGCGCAGCAGTTTAGCGCCTGCCTTTGGCCCAGGGCACAATCCTGGAGACCCGGGATCGAATCCCACGTCGGGCTCCCGGTGCATGGAGCCTGCTTCTCCCTCTGCCTGTGTCTCTGCCTCTCTCTCTCTCTCTGTGTGACTATCATAAATAAAAAAAAAAAAAGAAGAAGAAGAAGAAATTTAATGACAAAGATGATTCTTCCACCAAGTATTTTGACCACTATAGTCTAGATTTGGTGGAGACTGCTGCTGGAAATATGAGGTTGGGCTAGATAAAACATTCAATGGGACAGTAGAGTACAGATTAGGCCAAGTGTTCTTGTTCTGATATGACCTCATGACTCATGGTGCAACCTCGAATAACTTCTCTAAATAGCTTCCCTAGCTGTTCGATGGGTAACAAATTCATACTTCACAGAATATTGAAACTTAAACAGTATGCATAAACCAAATCTGGATTTGTTTTGGTGCTGTTTATTACTCAAACACTCAGAGATGGAAGCAAAGAAAGTTACAACTCACCACATACTGAGTTAGAGGATGGGGAATCTTCAGCATTTGGTAAGTACCTCAAACAAAGATGGCTGTTTACAATATAGTCTGTGTTTTGACAGTTGTGTCAATGACTAGCTTTTAATGGAATCAACTACAAGATATATCTAAATGACCGATGTTTGGCCTAAGTGGAAAAACCGATGGTTTTCAATAACCTAAGTGGTTAGGCTTGTATAGTTCTATAGACATGATGACACAAATGAATTCAAAGAGAAGCTTTTTATGTCATGAGTTTGGGGAAAACAGTAACTAGGGTCTAAAAATATATTATCTAACATTGGAAACAAATCTCTGGGTTTTTTGATGGCACAGCAGACAAAGTAACCAACTTTTAGGGGCTACTTTGTACAAATGTCTCGCTTTGAAGTAAACAGGGCTGCTCATTTTGAGCAGCCCTGTTCTGTGTGTCTGTGTGTCTGTGTGTGTCAGTGTGTGTGTCTGCAGCACACACTGGTTGGATTTGTTTATGCTGCTACACTATAAGTACCCAGAAGTCAATAATTGTGTTTTCAGTACCTACTTCATAGGAATAAGTACTTAGTTGGTGCTTACTAATGGTTTTTGTTGTTAGTGCTGTGACTAATTGTAGCTTCTAATGTAATTACTGATTAAAATAGCTTTGTCTCGGTCATTGAAGAGAATAGAAATGTGTTGGGTCAGTGCTCTGGAGTACCTGACAAACACATGGGAGGATTCCAATGAGGGTCTTCCTAACTCTTGATTCTGATTTCTTCTCCTCAATCTCATTGCCCAAATTCAGGCTAACAAGATGATTATTCTCTTCCTATCCACATCTGGCCAGTGGACCTTATGAACCTATTTGGGAGGCAGATATCAACAACCCAGTCTATCTGCTACTTCCTAAAGCCTTGCCTTGCTCAAGTTCCAATTCCTCAACGTTCCCTTGTTACTCTATGGTCACACTTGTGTTTCAGGTACCTAGTTCCATAGGCCAGTCTGAAACTTGCTTAGTGCTCTTGATTTCCCAAGGTGAAATGTGGCAACATGGGAATGTGAGCCATAGACCTCCAACTGCAGGGAGAATTATTGACTAAACCCAGTTGCTATGCTCTGAAGTACATCACTGTGCTTGGTCTGAGGCCATGCTTCCCAGAGCCAATGACTGAACATGGCAAGGATACTAAGGCACACCCATTTCTGGAAGGCACAGGACTCTTATAATGGGTGATTTTGACTTGAGGATGTCCCTATGGTCTTACCAAACATTCCATAGTACTGCACTTCAAACTTCCTTCTTTTCCTTTATTGGGCACAGATTTGTAATGTGGTCTGATGGTTCCCAGCATCTCCATATTCTCTCACAGCCTTTTCCCCCGTAACCACTGATACATTTAATCCTGTATTAGCATCTGTTTCTGAAAGGACCCAAAATAACATGTGGGAGGTCGGCTTTTATACTCAGGATGGTAAATTGTCTATAGGGATACCAATCCTATGAGGAGTTCTGGCATTGAAACAGCCCTTCAGAGTCATTCCATTGTCCCAATGATATGGTCCTTGGAGTTTTGTGTTGAGAAGGATTCTGAAGCTGCAGGGCTTTGGGAAATGTGCTGTCACTCCTTCCTTCTGTGTTCATGGTGCACATTGCTAATTAATCATGCCTATGTATAAAATAGAGCAGTGCTGAAGTAGTGATATCCACCGTAGGTCTCAGTACATATGGTAGAATGGTTGCCAAGCACTCGTAATTACATTTCAAACCTATCAGCAGAACCTAAATGTGAAACTGGTATATCAAGATGATTTGATTTTAGGAAGTTCAGTCCTTTACCAGGATCCCTTTGTCAAGTTTTTCTACTGACTCCTAGGAAATGCTCTCACGTTCCATGAGTTTTTGTTGGTTGAGCATGCCATCTCCTTCATCTTTGCCCTTCCCATTTGTCACAATCACTACACAGCAGAGCATTTTCTATCATTCTTTTTTATGAAACAAATGTGTACACATTCCTTTAAAAGTCTAACACAGGGCAGCCCCGGTGGCACAGCGGTTTAGCACCGCCTGCAGCCCGGGGTGTGATCCTGGAGACCCGGGATCGAGTCCCATGTCAAGCTCCCTGCATGGAGCCTGCTTCTCTCTCTGCCTGTGTCTCCGCCTCTCTCTCTCTCTCTTTATGAATAAATAAATAGAATCTTTAAAATAAAAGTCTAACACAGGCAATATTTAAGGGTTTATAGTTTAAGAAGTCATTCCTTGCACGGTCTTTCACTTCTCCCCTAGAGAAGCAATCCTTCTGTCACTTTCCTAGCTACATCCTCTAGCATTTACTTCCATATTTATAAAATTTTGCATATACTACTATTTCTTGGTTCATCAACATAAGAAGGTATCCACTGACTTAACTACATTTACGTAAGTACTTAGGTCATCACCATATCCCACCATTTTCCTTTTTCTCAATACTCAACATAGTCACATGTTTTACTAAAAAATAATCAATGTTTATATTATTTTTATTATGCAAATATTCAATTCATTAGAATTGGGTTCAAACATATATTTCTGCTAGAGTTAATATTATTATTATTATAAATTTTCTTGGTTCCTAGAGCCTTCCTTTCTAAAGCCCGCTGTTCTCCTGATTCTATCTGGGCCAATTTTTCTCTTAGCTTGCTGCAAGTCTGCATTCCTAAGACTGTATCTTTGCCAGTCTTCTGGATAACATCCCATATTTTCCTATCTCTTGTGTCTTTCGCTTTCTTGGTTTACTCTTTCATTTTGATAGACTGTCTATACTTAGTTTGTTGCTCTTCCTTTTTCTATCATTTCACTCTAGTATTTTCCAAAGAAAGATGTAGATTTATTGAGTACTTGCTCATATGAGAATGTCTTTATGCCCTTCTTTCACTTAGTTATATATTCATAGGATAGAATCTATAGTCTAATAGTAAATCTAAACATAGAATGAAAATATTCTCACCTCATTGTTTGTTTGTTTTTTAAGATTTATTTATTTACTTTGAAAGAGAGAGAGCATGCACAAATGGGGGCAGGGGCAGAGGGAGAGAAACTCTTTAGCAGACTCCCTGCTAAGCATGGAGCCCTTGGGGAGGTTCTGTCCTAGGAACCTGAGCCAAAACCAAGAATCAGTCACTCAAAGGAGCCATCCATGTGCCCATCCCCTCATTATTTAAAAGACATTTTTATAGATTTCAATGTTGCTGTTGAGAAATCTAAAGCCATTCTGTTCCCAGTTCCTTTACAGTTGATCTTTTGTGTCCCTCCCCCTCCCCCACTGAAGCTTTTAGGATCTTCCTTTTATACCTTGAGCTCTGAAATTTTATCACAATATGCCTTTAAAAAAATATTTTATTTATGTATTCATGAGAGACACACAGAGAGAGGCAGAGACATAGGCAGAGGGAGAAGCAGGCTCCCTGAGCCGAGTCCGATGTGGGACTAGATCCCAGGACTCAGAGATCATGCCCAGAGCCAAAGGCAGACACTTAACCACTGAACCCCACCAGGTGCCCCACCACAATATGCCTTGATGTGATCTTAGCCTGGGTTCAGAGGCAGAAAATACTGTGCAAATATTGAAGACTGCTCTTGAAAACAGCATGTGTGAGGGATCAGGGGAGCAGCACTAGGCAGAAGAAGACATTGAACAGCGATGCATCTGATCAGAGGCTTCAGCTAAGCCTGTGGAGAGGTCTGGAGTTGGAATAGCACTTCCGAATTGTCCCACCTCAGGCAGGTAGGCTGGGCCCTTATGTGCTTTTCTCCTGCAGGCCAGTCATAGACGCGAGCCATCCCGAGAAGGGACTGACCTTGAGTGAGACAGTACTCTTGAGCTAATGTTAATTGCCCAAGGAGGAATCCTCTGAGAACCCTCAGCCACCAATGCACCCAGGACTCAGTTCTGTAGGGATATCTGGGGGGCATGCAGCAGGACTCACTATAACATTCATCTTATTTCCATAATCATGCTGAGCTTTTGCCAGCATGCTCTTAGTCTAAAGATCTGTGTCCTTCAGTTTGGGGAAATTTTCTTATGTTTGCTCTGTGATAATTTTCTCTCTTCCCTTCCCTGTTACCCTCTTTTTTTTTCTCCCCCATGAGTTATATTCTGTTTCTACAGGATTGACCTTCAAACCTTATCTTTCTTCTATTGACCATCTCTTGATCTTTTCTACTTATATCCGGAGAGATTTCTTCAGCTTTCTTTTCCAATACACTGGCTACAGTTATCTAATGACCTGGTGAGTATGAGAGATATGAGTGAGGCACAACAATAACTACTATGTGAATTAATAACTTATGTCTTTCATGTCATTTTGCAGAACTTGGGGAGGAAGAATATAAAAATACAGGTGGTCTATCTGCAATTATGAACAAGGAAACATCAACTACAAACTCTCTATTCAGTCTGCTGTTGTTCCTCTTCAAATGTAATCAAAGAGAATCTACTCAACTCAAAGTGAAAGCTGACACCAGGCTATAATGTTCAGTGAAACCTTACCAAAGATCTCAGAGAAATTGAAACGCACTACCACACAGAGACATTTCAAGTTGGGTGTTAAATTTGGCTTCACTCGGAGTTCATGAATCCAATTCATTTCAAATGCATCAGGTGAGTGTTTAAGTAATCCTCACCTTGCCCCACATTTTGGGAAATGGGTCACATCTTCTCTTTAAGGGTCCTTGAGTACATCTCATCTCTTCTGCTTGTGTCTACCAAAACCAAAGAGATGAAAAAGGTCATCTTACCCCTAAAGGCTTTCCAGCACAGTTCTTATTTTTAACCCAGGATTGGTCTCTTTCCATGATGACTGATGGTAGGAATTTCCATTATCTCTGTAGCTCTAAGGCCTTTGACAGGGTCATGTTTTTCCCCAAGGGTGATCTCAGAAAGTCTTCCATAGAAGTCCTGTCAGACATCAGCAGTTTAGACCAGGGATTCCTCTGGTTCATTTTGACAATCAAGTCTACACATCTCTCCTGTTATTTTATGTTCTTGGCTCTCTTTCTCCATCAGGCAATTGTTTGAATGATAAAACACGCACATACACATGTACACAGAGGCATGTACACCCATCCCCCTCTAAAACCAAACAATAATGTATAGACATCATAGGAATCACACTCTGCAGAGACAAAGATTTACATTGAATAAAATAGTCTTATACATCCTCCTGCATGTATAATTCCTCAAACTACATTTTCTCCAGAAGAGGGTCTTCCATCACATGGGTATAATCAATGCTTTCCCCTAACCAAGGACATTTAGCCTCAAAGTAACTTCAAGTATCTGTCTCCTGCTTATAGAAAATTGCTCCATTTAGAAGATGTGGAATTACAGGATATGTTTTTTGTGTACTAGAACTTAATGTTTACAACGAATGACTGAAGCCAATCAGTATTGGATTCAAATTCCAGCTGGGTCACTTCTAAACAATGTGTCCTTGGATTAACTATTTGATTTTCTGTGATTTAGCTTTCTCATCTGTAAAAGGGGAATAGTTATAAGAACCTACCTCAGGTATTAAGATGTAAACTGGGAAATCTAGACTTATATACGTTATATGGAGACAACCAATTAAAAACCCATGGATGTCAAAGGTCAGAGTAGATTTTTAGCCCCAACTCAGAAGACGACTCCCTTATTTGGCTTGAATCCCCTATTTCAATGGGTTCAAGAGACAGAGGTCCCAAATTCAGCAGCTTTTTTCTCTTTTCCTCCTGACATGAGGGAGAGGCTTCAGGAATCCTCGGCCAATTTAAAGCTTGACCACTTTAAAGCTGACAATTGCCTGCCACTCTGCACTCTTCAAAAGATGAGTGATAATGAAGAGTTTCCTAATTACCAGGGTTTCAGGCTTGTCAGATTATAAATCTCTTCATGAGATGTAGCTAATTGCTCCTGTCAAGGAGAGAAATTTAGAAAGACCTAGATAATAAGCAGATATTGAATTCAGGATGACTATTTTTTATTGTTTCTGTCCATAGCCCTCTTACATAATAAATCTTCCATCTCTGTGTTCATGTGTAGGAATAAAGGGGGTTTTGTCCTTCCTCCCTCTACTTCAATGGTGTACTGGTAAGAAGAGAATTCTGTGGACTGCTAGTCCTAATCTTCACTGGAGGGTTTTAAAAATCAAAACCTGAAATTATATTGATAACATCTCTCTAGATTCTCTTTTAAGGTTCAATACCATGTATTGTGAAATCAACTTGGGATTTTTAAAACAGAAGACGAAATTTAAAATCCAATCCCACTATTTATAATATGTGGGAATGTGAGGACTTTAGTCATCACTCAGACACCCAGTTTCTTCCTATACAAAAGGAAAAGGATATCTACTTCACAGAGGTTTAAATCAGGTCAGTTAAATAAAACCACAAGCATAATGGCTCCCCATAGTAGTAATTTTTTTCTTGATATTAAAAAGGTTGAACTCTTCTTATTAGATGTATGTATATATATATATATATATATATATATATATTTTTAATTTTCAGGTATTTTTTTTCCTCTGCCTTGTTGCCATTCCAAATCCAGACAAATAAACCTGGGGGAAAATGCTAAAGAAAATGCTTAATTCAATTTTCCATCACGATCAAAAGAAATGAATTTAAAGATCTATAAAATCCATCTCTCAGCTACATTTGCATACATGAGCAAACACTTCCATCCAAGGGTGTGTGACGCACATACATACATACAGATCATGTTACATTTAGTAAGTAAGCTGACCATTCATCAGTACAAATAATAGTACGAAGGAATATAGTGAAGGAATAATACTATGCAGAAAATAAAGCTTATGAAGTAGTTGTATATGTTCAAATGTGCTATAATCTCAAATATTGTTAAGTGAAAAAAAGTTAAATATTAAAAGCTTCAAATGTTAAGTTTTAAAATGAGATCAAATGTAAGTTGCTGGCAACTTCAAATAGACTGTTATAGATAATAGGTTGTTATATGTAGGCCTCATGGTAACCACAAAGCAAAAACTTGTAGTAAATACACAAAAGATAAAGATAAAGGAATATAAGCATACCACTGAAGAAAGTCACCAAACCACAAATGAGGAGATCAGATAAGAGGAAAGGAACAGAGAAACTATAAAAATAGTAAAAAAAAACAATAAATAAAATGACAATCATTAATTGTGTTATGTCTTGATAATCTTTCCTTTTCCAGAATGTCATAGAATTAGAATCATACGATATGTCGCCTTTTTGGATTGAAGTCTTTTGTTTAGTAATATGCATTTAAGGTTACTCCATACCTTGTTATGGTTTGAAATCTCATTTCTTCTTAGCACTGAATAATATTCTATTGTCTAGCTATACCCCAGTTTATCCATCCACCTACTATAAAGGACATCTTAGGTACTTCCAAATTTTGGCAATTATGAATAAAGCTACCATAAACATCTATGTGCAGGTTTTTTTGTGTGGACATATGGTTTCAACTCCTTTGGGCAAATACCAAGGAGTGCTATTGCTAGATTGTATCATAAGAGTATGTTTAGTGTTGTAAGAAACCGCCAAACTATCTTCCAAAATGGTAACTTCATATAATTTTCACTTGTCATGAAATTCATCTTTTCATTTCTTTTCTATCATTTAAAATATAAAAAACCATTCCTAACTCATGTGACATATAAAAATGAGTGGTGGGCTGGGTTTGGCAATTCACAGCAGTAACTTGTCAGCTGCTTCCCTATCATCTAATTTAAATGACATTTTTTTCTCCTCTATGATATTGGACAAACTGGTTCATCTCTCTTAGCTTCAGAGTTCTCATCTTTAAAACTGAGTGGTTAGTGGGTCCAATACAACAGACTGTTTGAAGATTATGTTGAAAGACATACATCTGATACTCTTCCTTCTCCATACACGAATACATTTACATTTTGTTAGAGTTTTGTTAGTCAGAATTTTTTCAACTGCAACTAATGAAAATACCAATTCATACTGGCTTCAACAATAAAGGATATTTGTTAGTTTATACAGCCAAAAAGCTCAGGTATAGCTGCATCCAGAGATTTAGTCAATGTCATTAGGAAGAGATCTCTCTCCATTCTCCCATACTGCTTTCCACCTTGTTGACTATATTCTCAGACAACAGCTCCTCCAGTGTTGATGGCTAGCAGCTCCAGGTTTATATTATCCCAAACTTCTGTTCAAAAGAAAAGGGGCATATCTCTTTCAGGTGCTCAAGCAAAACATGAGAACTAGCTCTGATTGGACTGGATTGGCTTGATTTAGGATAAATATTCATCCCTAACCCATCACCGTAGTTGCATGGATATGATATTCTATTAACTAGATCTTTGTCATAGATCTACTTCTGGAGCAGAAGGTGGAAGAGAGGAGAAATCCGCCCCATCTAAAGATATGAACTAAGATTAGAAGAAAGAGGGCAGCCCTGGTGGCCCAGCGGTTTAGTGCCGCCTTCAGCCGGGGGCCTGATCCTGGAGACCTGGGATTGAGTCCCACGTTGGGCTCCCTGCTTGGAGCCTGCTTCTCCCTCTGCCTGTGTCTCTGCCTCTCTCTCTCTCTGTCATGAATAAATAAATAAAATCTTAAAAAAAAAAAAAAAAGAATATTGGAAGAAAGATGGTTCCCAGAGCAAAATCAGGTTGCTGTTATCTGATAAAGGAAGGATGGTGGGCAGCAAAACTCAAAATGTAAACTCCAGAGATCTTACCCACAAAATCTGATTTCATTAGAAGTTTTCTCTTATTTTTTTGTTTGTTCTTTTAAAGATTTTATTTATTTATTCATGAGAGCAACAGACAAAGAGAGAGGCAGAGACATAGGTAGAGACACAGGCAGAGGGAGAAGCAGGCTTCATGCAGGGAGCCTGAGGTGGGACTCGATCCTGGGTCTCCATGATCACGCCCTGGGCTGAAGGCGGTGCTAAACCACTGAGCCACCCAGGCTGCCCTTATTTTGATTAATATTCAAAATACATAAAGAATTTATACAACTCAACACCCCAAAAAAGCAAACCCAATTAGAAAATGGGCAGAGGACTTGCACAGACATTTTTTCTAAAGAAGGCATATAGATGGCCAGTAGACACATGAAAAGATGCTCAAAATCCCTAATAATCAGGGAATGCAAACCCAAAACCATCTTACACTAATTAGAATGGCTAAAATAAAAAAAGAGAAGAAATAAAAGTTTTGACAAAAATGTGGAGAAAAAGGAACCCTGGGACACTTGGTGGGAATGTAAATTGGCACAGCCACTGTGGAAAACAATATGGAGGTTCCTCAAAAGATTAAAAACAGAAATATCATATAATCCAATAATTCCACTAGTAAGTACGTGAAGAAAATGAAAACACTAATTTGAAAACATATATGCCCCCCTACATTTATTGCAGCATTATTTATAACAGCTAAGATATGGAGGCAGCCTAAGTGTCCATTGATAGACAAATGAATAAGGAAGATGTGATATACACACACACACACACATATAAAATCATGCACATAATGCACATATATGTATGCGCATTGGAATATTACACAGCCATAACAGATTGTACCATTTGAGACAACATGGAACAATCTAGATGGTATTATACTAAGTGAAATAAGTCAGGCTGAGAAAGACAAATGGCATATGATTCCACTCATAAGTGGATTCTAAAAAAAAAAAAAAAAAAAAAAAAACACCAAAAAACCAAAAACACACAAAAAACAAATGAATAAACAAACAAAAAGTTAGAATCAGACCTATAAATAAGGAGAGCAAACTGACAGCTGCTGGAGGGAAGAGGTGGGGTCATGGGCAGAATGGAGGAAGGGGAGTGGGGAATACAGGCTTCCAGTTATGGAATGAAGTAATAGGAATACAAGGGCATCGGGCTCCCTGTGTGGAGCCTGCTTTTCCCTCTGCCCGTGTCTCTGTCTCTTTCTCTCTTTGTGTCTCTCATGAGTAAATAAATAAAATCTTAAAAAAATAAGAATACAAGGCACAGCATGGGGAATATAGTCAGTGATATTGTGGTCATGTTGTATGGTGACAGATGGCAGCTACACTTGTGGTGACCAAAGCATAATGTATAAACTTGTGGAATCACTATGTTGTACACCTGAAGCTAGTGTAACATTGTGTGTCAACTATACTAAAATCAAAACCAAAACCAAAACCAAAAACCCAAAGTGTCTGCCCTTATTTCTTTCCACGTCTAGATCAATGTAATGAGGGATATTTGCATAACTGATGGTTCTGTTTTGCAGCTATTGGTTTTAGTGTGTGTTTCAAAGACACGAATCTTTCCAGTCTCTATATTGAGAGAAATGACTTCAGAGACTTCGATTCCTGAGATTGAATCTTTCAAAAGGTGTCGTGTGAATAATACTCCTCTTTCTTGTACCATTTCTTTATTCTCCACAAATTCCTACCCTCTGGTAATTCTACTGGATACTGAAAGCCCAACCAAAGTTTAAACTTTCTTATTAAAAATCTCTGCCCCAGGGGCACCTGGATGTTTCAGTTGGTTCAGCATCCAACTCTTGATATCAGCTCAGGTCATGAACTCAGGGGTGTGAGATAGAGCCCCGTGCCTCTTTCAGTGACTCTGCTTGGGATTCTCTCTCACTCTTTCTCTCTTTCTCTCCTTCCCCTTCTACCCCTGATCACCCCCACACTCTCTATAAATAAATGAAATCTTAGAAAAATCTCTGTCCTTTTATAGTCAGTAAAATCCACCCAATCTCAGTTCTTTTCCTTACATTCCAATTGGTCTGGATCTTTCTCTCATACCCCTGCTCTTGCTCTAGCTCTCTCTGAATCACTTTTTCCTTCACCTGCCTCCTTGTTATTCCCTAGTCTCACAGCTCTTCTTTTTCTGCACTTCCCCTCAATTGATTCCATTTGTGTTCATTGAGTGTCCCCTCAATTGATTCCATTTTGTTCATTGAGTGTCTACTGCATCTGGCTCTGGCTCTTCTCAATGGCTTTGAGAGGCAGTTGACATTACTCACATTTCACAGTAAGGACTGGTGGCTTACTAAAGGTCACATAGCTAGAAATTGGGAGGCTTGGAGTTCAGGCCTGGTCTATCTGATTCCCTTTTCACAATACCTTGCTCTATTGTTTTATGGCTCCTTGAAACAGACAATAGTGTACTAGAAATTACAAAAGACCTAGTCCCTATCTTCAAAGAGTTCACAGTCTAGTGGGGAAGACAAGCAATCAATTTAATTACAATGTAAGAGCTACAACAGAAACATGAATACATTCCAAAGTTACATCTAAGGCTCAGATCTCTTGCCTGAGATCTATGCCCATATCACCAAGGGCCCACTGAACACTTTCATTTGAATATTATTTTCATTATTTATTGGTGCCTAACTAACAAATCAACCAAAGCATAGTGGCTTAAAACAATGATTTATTATTTCTCATCAATTTTTGAAATGGCTGAGCTCTGCTGAGTGGTTTTTCTGCTGAAAGTCAACTGCCATGCTGGCACTCAACTAGGAGTTTGACTAGGGCTGGAATATGTGAGACGTACTCACATAGCTCCGCATCTCTCTCCCCATGACCTGTCATCATTCAGTGGTCTAGCCTGAGCTTCCTTATGTCATGGTGACTGGTTCCAAGAGGTCAAGTCTCTGTCTGTATCATGTTAATGTCCCATTGGCCAAACAAGTCACATGGCCAAACACAGAGTCAATATCGGAGGCAGCTAGGACGAGCATGACTACTGGAGCCATGGATCACTAGGGAGCTACCAATGAGATGTTCACCATAGGGGTCTAGTTTTTGCCTCCATATCTTAAACTAAAATCACCATATGCCTTCAAAACAATCTCATAATCTCTCAAGTTGTTTTTATTTCTGGTATCATTCTTTTTTTTAAAGATTTATTCATTTATTCATGATAGACACACACACACACACACAGAAAGAGAGAGAGAGAGAGAGAGAGGCAGAGACACAGGCAGAGGGAGAAGCAGGCTCCATGCCAGGAGCCCAACACGGGACTCGATCCCGGGACTCCAGGATGGCGCCCTGGGCCAAAGGCAGGGGCTAAACCGCTGAGCCACCCAGGGATCCCCTATTTCTGGTATCATTCTTAAAATTTAGGAGTTACTGTTGACTGCAAAATCTATCCTAGCCACATGTAATTAGTTCCCAATTCTTTTCAATTTATTCTGTAAATTGTTTCACATTCTTTTCTTTCTTTTTCATATACATCACTACCTATTTAATTCAAAACAGGCTACTAACTTAGAGGATGCCAGCTGTGTGCTGGTGCTCACTACCATGCTATAAAAAGAGTACAGGTATGAGGACATGATGTTTGTCATTTGAGTATTTGGGGGTGAATGGCTTGGGCAGCTGGAGTCTTGGGGCTGGTCACTCCTGACCAGGAGCAGCCTTATCCATTTGCCACAGTGAGCAATACAAACATCATTTTTCATATAAAAAATTTAGGCAGCACTGTCATAACTGAATCTCCTATCTTCTGTCCATCCTTCCTACCATCACCAGGTTAATCTTTTGTACTATAACAGGTTTAATGGCTTATGAAACCACTTCATATTTTACTCTTCTCTCAACAACATAACTTGCCTATTACACAAGTCAAAGCTGGCATCCAAAAATTTTCTGCCATCTGACTTGAACCTGTTTTTCAGTTTTTCCCACTCCTTCACTAAAACAAAACAAAACAAAACAAAACAAAACAAAACAACTTCCATCAAACTGATCTGCTTAGCATCTCCTAAGAATGCCTTCTTATTTTCTGTATCCCTGCCATAGGACAAGTCTACCCTCTTAGAAAACTTCCAAACCCCAAATGTCTTCTGAATCCATTTTGAGTTCTTCGTCTTCCATTAAGGCTACCACATTATTTTGGTTCAAAGTGAGATCTCTGTTTTGCCTCTGACCTCTAAGAAGATATTGTTTATAATTCTCCATTGTTCAATATAGTAGTGACTAGCCTTACATGGCTATTTAAATTTAAATAAAACTGAAATTCAGTTTCTCAGTCACACTAGCTCCATTTCTAATGGTCAGGTGCCACAAAGACTAGTGACTCCCATATTGGATAGCACAGATACAGAGCATTTCCATCACTGAAGAACATTCTATTGGAAAGCTCAGTCTATGCCACATTGTTGGCAGCTTATCATTATTTCTGACTTTGGATTGGATTTTCAATGACCAATTGTCATCTCTTACTTCTTTGTTGCTTCCTGTTATAGAACCTGAGAATCCCAGATACTTCTGTTTCTAGACTTTCTTGCAGGTAGGCTTGTCCTTGTGGCCCAGATCTGGTCAATGCAATATGAGTATGCTTGTTGGAAATTTTTTTAAAAGATTTTATTTATTTATTTATTTATTTATTTATTTATTTATTTATTTATTTATTTATTCATGAGAGATAGAGAGAGAGAGAGAGATTGCCAGAGACACAGGCAGAGGGAGAAGTAGGCTCCATGCAGGGAGCCTGACATGGGACTTGATCCTGGGTCTCCAGGATCACACCCTGGGCTGAAGGCAATGCTAAACTGCTAAGCCACTGGGGCTGCCCTTGTTGGAAATTTTTGGGCAAAAATAGTTTTATATGAAAAAAGAGAAAAGTAAAAAAAGAGAGAGAGAGAGAGAGAGAAGTGTGCACTGAGATTTCTCTTACTAGATACCCCCTTGCCTTCAGGCATAGCCATATGAGAATGTCTTACCTAAATGTGTGGCAGCCATTTTATGCCCATGAGGGAAATACGACTATCTCAGAGACAGCTATGCAGAGCCCTGTGATGGTTAAACCACTCAATCAACCCTAAGACTGTTAGTCCCAAGACATCTTAGTATGTAGTTAACTGCACTGGCTTACTACTTAAGCCTCTCTTAGTTTTAATATTAATTATGAATGCTAATTCTTATGTCCTAACTACACCATTAGGAAAATTGTCTATATCTATGCCCTGCTTCTTCAACCACATTGCAAGAACATTTTTACAACATCTGTTTGACTCATCTATGGCACATAGTAGGTGTTCAATGAAGTCAGGGGACCAGATTGATTTCTTGCCGGTTTGGGAAGTCAACAACGACGGGCTCCTAAGCTGGACCACGGCTTGTGAATTTCTCTTCTGAAACTAATCTTAGCCTATGTGAAAAACTGTGTCATTTTAACAACAGCAACACTTCAATCTATATTCGTACCTGAGAGTTACACTAGAAAGGTGAGAAAGGGAGAAATATAGTCCTTCAGTTTTACCTCCACAATACACCCGGGACAGATCAATTTAAAAAATTAATGTGATGGTATGATGTCAGTGGCAATTTGAAAGGAAGCCCATGAGTCTCATTGAGAGCTTTGCCAGGTAATCTAGTCACACTTAGCTTCAAGAATTATTTGCAATGTGTGGTATGTATGGTGTAATGTCTGGGTGTGTGTATGTGTGCGTTCTCTTCAATGACTTATTATCAAAGATGTGTGAACTGAAATAGGATATTACTGAGTTTACTTTGTTTCTTTATGCCTCTTGCTTTCCAACTTGTGCCAAAATTCTACTTCTCAAGCCAAAAGGAATTCTCATTTCATTCATTCTTCTAAAATTCATTGGGCACCCAGCAAACACCAAATATCCAAAACCAAGAAGAGACAGATTCTGTTTTACTAACGTTATTATAGTGCTACCATTTAGAGAATTGTCCTTTAGCCCATTCCCCAATGCTGGAGTGGGGGCCTCGTTCTTATCCCATGGAGAGGGCTACCTTTAAGGCTGCAAGTGACCTGCCCTCGAGTGCTCACTGAAGCCTGTCCAGATAATCCCAGAATTAAAATTTTGATTTCCTAAATCCTGGTTTTCCCTATCTGGATGCCAGGAGGCCTTATAGAAAAAAGGTTTTCGGATACTGTGAGATCAGAGATTTGCATATATTCCATGGGCCAGGTGTGACAATAGTGGATTATACTATTTTTCTAGGCCTCTGTTCCTCACTCTACAAAATGGTTGTAATAATAGAACCTATTCCATAGGGTTAGTAAGTACTCAGTAATACAGCAAGTGCTCAATAAATAGTACATTATATAGTGAACCATTTTAAAGCAACAATTGACGTGAGTCTAGACATGTGGTTCAATGAGCAAAAATTTCTGTGGGAGATCCTGTGTATCTACTCCAGGTGAAGTGGACAGCAGGCTGGCTGGGATCAGGTCAGAGGTGCACCTTTCTTCTACAAGAAAGGTCATGCTCAGCTTCCCATGGCACCAAGGATTCCCTTTCCCCTATGAGAGAAATTGCAACATCCCATAGGCTCCAGAGTCTCCAGATGCTAGGCAGCTATCATTGTCAGAAAAATTCGGAATAGTTGATTCTCAAATCCAGACCACCTGGAAGCAAGAAGCTGATGATTTCCCACAGGAGGAAATACAGCAGAATACCCTGATCTGGTGTGGACTTTTGTGTAATAACAAGACCAAGGCAGGCTCATGCCTTCTCTTGTTGATCTTGGCTTATGTAAATTTCCCCTTTCTCCAACAAAAGCAATTCCTTAAACCACAGAATTTGTCTTGAACTCTGATCCATAACAGGTGGAGGCTGTGTGGGGGGGGGGGCGGGAGGCGAGGGACCCACCTTACCTAATAAGTAAGTGCAAGTTAGATGCTAACTGACCAAATGGGAATTGGTCCCCAAAGCCCAGTCTGCCTGCAGGAGAACAAAACAAATTATGACAGAAAGAACATCCAGAGAAGTCCACAGTACCCCAAAAGAAAGATTCTAATTTGAGTCCCCAGCTCCTCCTTTCTCATTCCATGTTTCACACCAAAATTTTGTATTTGTGATCTTGTATACTTTTTCTTAAAAGAGTCACCAGAACTATACACATTTCAGATCCCATATACAGTGACTGTGAATGGAGCATCGGTGTTGTTCCATGGCAGGAGGGGATAGAGCAGCTGCATATTCTTGTGAGAATCCAACCTCTTCGCTTTACAAATGAGGAAATTGAGAAGGAGGCTAAAAAGTAACTAAATCTTTCTTGGCCCACAATTAATCAGTAATGATTACTTTAACCCTGCCCCCCCCATGTTTATTAGCAACATTATTGAAGTAACCTGTCCAGTCCTTCCTCCCTCACCCTTCTTCCCTCCTTCCCGAAAAACAGGTACCATTCCTGAAGCAGCTTGGGGAATAGTTAAGTGTGAGGGCCCTGAAGCCAGCCTGGCCTTAAAGTTCAAGTTCACCACCTGCTAGTAAAATATATTATCTCACTGTGCTTACTTCCCTCTGCTGCAGGAATAGAGAGATAGGGATAACTGTACCTGTCCTCGTCAGTCGTTACAAAGATTCAATGAATTAAGTCTCATTAAGTCTTGGGAAGGGTCGCCAGCAGACAGAAAGCAATAATTGTTGGAAGAAGGAAGAGAGAAACATGTTGCTTGACCTTCTTTTTCCTTCTGGTCTGGGTCTGCCTGGACTTCAGATGATATGGATGTTTTATGAACTGGATAGGATATAACAGTTGAGCCCAAGACTTGCTTCCAGAATCAGGTTCAGATGTTCATCCTTCTTCTTGTGTCCAAGGCGGCATGTGCAACAGGGATTCCATGAATAGGAATTCTTGCTCCGGTGCCATGTGCCAAGATCTAGACTTGCATCAAATACTGACGAGGTCCAGAAGCAGCTGCGGGCCGCGCTATTTTCTTCAATTGACTTTACCAACAAAACACCTGTACTTTGGTCTTCTGCTTCATTCATTTGGTGATGAATTGTGGGGTGGTGCGATGGTGAAGTAAAGTAGTGCTGGTCTTAGGTCTCCTTCAAACACCACAAAAGTCACGTCAACCCTACAATGTGGTGCCCTTGTAATTCAGAGTTGTGGATGTCTGTATCTGTCAGAATCAGACACACAAGACTCTCAGATTACAGAGTCCTTTTTGTTTGGGTTTATCTAAGAGCAGCAGGTGAGAATGTGCAGCCACAGTCTCAGGTGTGCAAGAAATAACACGTTTATCCTTTTCAGCCTTTATATGGAGAGAATTTAAAACTGAAACAAATGTAGACGAAACAGCATCGTATACCCCCATATACTCCTCCCCTAGCTTCAGAAATTGTCAACTGATTGTCAGTCATGTTCTGGTCATACTCCCAACCGAAACGGTTCATTTCTTCCTTCAAAAAATCAGGTAAATTCAACCGCTAACCCCCCTCAGGTGAGACTGCATGAAGTTCATTTCCTTTCCTTGGGTTGTTCAAAGGTCCTGGAGTCTTGAAACATTTGAGGAGGCACCCTCCATGTTTGTTTGTTCCCCCCTGGTCACTACAGAGCTTCCCACTGACAAAAATGAAATAGAGTTGGAGTCTTTCTGCTTTTCTGCCAGATTGCAGAGCAGAAGATTCAATGCTGTGGCCAGAGCTCCAGGGCCAAGTTTGGGGTGCAGCCTCCCTGGTGCCCCTTAAAGCCATTCCTTCCTGAGGTCTTGCCAGCCCCATACTTCCCACTAGGGCGCAAGCCAGCCAGTGGGGATGGGTCCTCGAGGTGTTGGTAGGACACACAGATCTCTAGTCCTTTCCTAATGTTGAGAATACTGTTCTTTCTCACTTTCCACTTTTTAAGGACTCCAAGCACCTAACATCATCACCTGCCTGCAGCCTGACTCTTCTCTCCCACTCTAACTGCTTTTTGCCTCTTTTTTTTTTTTAAGATTTTATTTATTTATTCATGAGAGACACAGAGAGAGAGAGAGAGGCAGAGACACAGGCAGAGGGAGAAGCAGGCTCCATGCAGGGAGCCCGACATGGGACTTGATCCCGTGTCTCCAGGATCAGGCCCTGGGCTCAAGGCGGCGCTAAACCGCTGAGCCACCTGGGCTACCCTGCTTTTTGCCTCTTATGGGATTTTTACCACGCAGTGTACTGATCCAACCTCCTTGTTTCTCAGAATGTGAGCTCTGCAGTCAGACAGTCTGAGTTAAAACCTCAGTTCTATCCCTTACTGGCTGTGTGACTTAACCTCTCTGTGCCTCAGTGTCCCCATCTCTAAAGATAACAATAGTACCCATCACATAGGGTTGTTGCAAGAATAATGAGTTAATATATATGTGTATATGTATATAAAGCTCTCGGAACAGCCTAACATGTAGCCAGTTGCTGATTACTATCACTCAGCCTCGCCTCAGCCCCAAGAGGTACACATTATAATACTAATTTTATAGACCAGGGTAAGGATACACTGCTACTCTGGGAATTGTGCAGACACTGATTTCACTTATATTAGTAGCACATTCCCATAAGGGTTTTTAAAACAGAGACTTAGGCCATATCCCAGTTTATTTTTAAAGCTGGAGCAATTATTCACTACATATAATTAAGCACTTTTGAGAGTCCAGTTGGAAATGATATTTCACCAGTAAACGGTAATCTTAGTAATTCAGGATAATTAAAAAAAAATCTTCCTCTGATCCTCAGGGAGAGACAGATTTTTCAAACAGCTGAGAGATATTCTGTAAATCTCAGGTAATGTTGTTCCTGTAATTCACGATTTATTTACACCCAGGAAGGCGTTGACTCAACAGGCAGGAGTAAGCCGTTACTTCATTAACGTCTCATTATTGATCTTATTACTTCCAATATCTCTACTCTGGTCCCCCCAGGTTTTCTCAGGTGACTCCAATTTTAAAGATCCTCTTGAGTTCTCCCTCAAATCATCCAAATATCTCTCGAGGAAGTGCCAGCATCAGAGCATCCCACCTCACCTCTCAGGGTGGCCCTGGCACACACAAGTAGCAGGGTCACCTTTTCACTGTGTGTGTGTATTTCGATTTGGAAAACGTCCTCGCCGAGCCCCCCAGAAGGTCGAAGCAGTGAATTTAAGAGCATAACCACGAAACAGGTCTCCGTGTGCAGAGTCTGGGTCCCGTCAGCTGAGGCCCTGGGGTGACATTGTCCCTTTGCCGGTTAGCTGTGGGACCATAGGAAAGCTTGCTCCATTCATATTCAGAAAACGAAGATCTGTTGGCCCCTGCTTATTGCCCTTCTTCTACTTTAAAGCAAAATGTCCAGGTTCTTCCATAGACAAGTAGTAAAAAACAAAAACAAAATGCTGTTGTTTCCATGCTAGGCTGAGTCAGGAGTTCTTTGTTAAGACGAGGCTGATGTTTATCTGGTATGTACTTCCTCTCTTGTCAGGCTAGCACGTATTCCGTCTGGTCATCCTCAGCATTTTGGTGATGTCCCTCTCCTCCTCTTTCCATCTCTAATTAAGAGGGTTAACCTCTGGGGTCAGAAAGACCTGGGTCCAAGTCCCGACTCTACCCCCATCAGCTGTGTGTGATCATGGGCTAGATACTTCGATCTTGCCTTAACATTGTGCTCTGTAAGTGGGGACACCAGCAGGCACTATAGAGAGGGCACTCCCTGAGCATCAAGCTCGGTGCTTAACATAATGTAACACCTAATAATATTATTATTGCAATAATATATTATTAGGATGCCTAATGAATGAATGAATGGCTCAGGTGTTGAGCATCTGCCTTCGGCCCAGGGCGTGATCCTGGGTCCGGGGATTGAGTCCCGCATTGGGCTCCTGCAGGGAACCTGCTTCGTCCTCTGCCTGTGTCTCTGCCTCTCTCTCTGTCTTTCATGAATAAATAAATAAAATCTTAAAAATATATATTATTATTGCTATAGTGAGAGGAAGGGCCTCAAAGTCTACAACTATAAAATGGAAATTAAAGCCTGTCCAATAAGAAGGATTAAAGGAAAACCTCACAACTGCAGAAAAAACTCACTTATAAAAAGAAAATTACACCAAAGGAAAAGTAAAAGAAGAAATGTAAGCAAAATTGACAAGTTGCCTCATGAGTGATTAATGTTCATTTAATCATATCAATGGGGGATCCCCTGGGTGGCTCAGCGGTTTAAAGCCTGCCTTCAGCCCAGGGCATGGTCCTGGAGTCCTGGAGTCCTGGGATCGAGTCCTGCACCAGGCTTCCTACATGGAGCCTGCCTTTCCCTCTCTGCCTCTCCCTCTCTGCCTCTCCCCCTCTGCCTCTCATGAATAAATAAAATCTTTAAAGAAAACCATATCAATGTAATTAGAGGATATCAATTTAACTGAATATGTTGTAATAGATCTATGTTGTGAGGGAAGAGGAAGAAAAGATTTAAGAGAGTGAAGCTCACATCAACCATAAAAGGCAGTCAATAAATATTGTCAAAATTGATTAATCAAGAAAACACAGCAAAAATATATCATTCAGAAATATGGGTGCAAATATGGGAAGATACAGTGAAAAATATTGCACACAGTGGGGGGCTGGACAAGAGATAGGCAACTGCTATTTTTTTTCTTTTAGTATTGCATTATTTAGGATTATATCAGGCTGCAAGGAACAAGAGCAGTAACATGCAGACAAATAAAAATTGCTTAAATGTGAGGAAGCTTATTCCTTGTTCAGGTCAAAGTCTATAGCCGTAAGTCCAGCTAACAGATTTCCTACCTTAGAAGAACAGGAGATTGGATATAGGATCAATAGTCTTCTTTGACTTTTGGGCTACTTTAAGGTTCAGATGCTTTAAATCAAATAAAACCTAAATGCAAACCATGTGTAATGTGGTGGCTAAGAGCTCAATCTCTAGGGTCAGAGGCTGGGGGTTGAATCCTGTAGTATCCACTTAATAACTCCATTTCCTTATGTGAGATAGCAATTAAAGGAAATGATGCTAAAACATAAAATGATAGTAGCTGGCATATACTAAGCACTCATTCAGGGAGTATTTGTTGTCATAATCATTTTACAATTATTAAGATAAATAAGTGCCTAAATCTTAGTCATCTGATGAAGACTAATCAATGAAAGGGACAAACTGAAGAGTACAACGCTTCCAGGAAATATTTTGAGAATTATTTGGGGAATAGAGGAGATTAACACATTTTAATAAATAACCTTAATTATATTCAAGAAAATACTATGTACATAAAACAAGAAATTAATGCATAAAAAGAGGGCAAAGAGACAGTATCAGATACAGCTAATACAACTAACGTACAACCTCAGATTCTGAACCTCACCAATGTCACAGACATACAGTGGTGTCTTGAGCCTCAGCCCCCCTAACATAACAGGAACAGAGGCCAACCAGTTACTCCTCCTATTTCTGGCTCTTGCCACCACTCCCCAAAATGGTAAATGTTCTGGCTTCCCCCAGAGCGGGGGTAATATTGCTAACATTGGGCGAATTTATTCCCACAGGGCAAACTTTTGACCCGTGAGTGGTGAGTGCCAGGAGAAAGCTTAGCCCACCAGACATGGAATAAATAGAAGTTCACCAATTTTCAGGGGGGGGGGGTTCAGTAAAAAAAGTTAACAGTCATGTTTTAAGTTTTATGTATTAAAAATACAAACAGGGCAGCCTGGGTGGCTCAGCTGTTTAGTGCAGCCTTCGGCTGAGGGTGTGATCCTGGAGACCCCGGATTGAGTCCCACCTCAGGCTCCCTGCATGGAGCCTGCTTCTCCCTCTGCCTGTGTCTCTGCCTCTCTGTGTGTGTGTCTCATGAATAAATAAATAAATAAAATCTTTAAAATAAAAATAAAAACATATCATTCAAATCACCAGACTTAACCAGTAGAGAAGAACTGAAAAAGTACTTAACAAAAATCTGTAGTTTCTTGGGTAATAATGAGCTAGCAAGAGGCAAAACCATTGCTCTGGAGTTGCTTCATCAGGAACTAGTAGCATAAATGTATTATCTAAAGGGATAATGGTAACTGCCAGAAACAAACCCTTCAAATATGTAATTGGCAATTCCTACAACATGGTTGAGAGTAGAAGAGACACCATTTTCATATTATGTTATTTTACACAGTTTAGTAAAAATTTACAGTGTTCAAATACTATGGACAGCATCAGATATAATTACTTTTTAATTGTGGAAGAATATATATGGGCTCTCGCGTTGGTTGATATGGGAAAAAAGAGCTTGGTCTTGTCTTGTTTCACATTATATACCTTGGGGTTGTCATAATGTTTTTGTGGGTCATGTGTGACACGAATAAAGTATTTGGGGAGGGAAACTGATATATTAAGACACACAATGCCTGAGCATACTGTCGGTGACTTCTTTCCCTCACCTGAAGCAGCTGAGCCCAGTAGTTAGGGTGTACATAAAGCATTGAGTATAGTGTTTGGCACTGTTCAATAAACACATCATTACTATCATCCTGAGATTGACGATCTTCAAGTTTCTAGTATTGAATTCACTACATCACATCCCACCTAAAACAAGCATATTTCACAAATCAATCTAGAAAGATTCCTTCTTTCAATCAGCTCAGGGTCCAAAGATTTTCCAAAGACTTTATGGCAATTCATGATTTCCCCTCTCACTTGTCATGAGATTCTGAGCATCAGCATCCTTGCCTGAGAAATGAGAACAGCAATAAGATCTAGCTCAGAGGTTATAAATGCAATAATGCATCTAGTGCATGGCACATAGAAAAGTCTCAATATGGGAAAGCTATATTGCTAATGCTTTTGTTACAAAGACCCATGAAGCCAACCAACCAACATCTTGAATAAGGAGAGGGAGAAATGCCTCCACAGCACTCAGGACAAGGAATCCTTGAGACCCTCTGTAATTGGGAAGCACAAGGCATTCCTTGGCCAAATTCCCCAAGGCTGCAGCCATCACTAGGATCTGCTGCCTCCCTGTGGAATTTCACAGACACAGTCATGAGACAGGCAAAGCTTCCAGGCCAGAATATCATTGCCAAGCCAATCTCAGAAAGATATCCTGGGTTTCCTAAATGATTTGTTCATGAATCATTAATTTTCAAGTCTTTATGCAGCTATCACCTTCTCAATGAGTCCTATAGAGTCCTACTCTATTACAGGGCAACTCACAGCTCACTTGTCCCCAATTCCTTCCACATTGCTCTGTTTCCCTTTTTCATTGCATCTATCACTTCCTAGTATACCTTATTTATTCTCGTTCTCACACTCGCAATTTATTTTACGTCTTTTCCCTTTACTTCACAAGGCAGGCATTTCTTGGTAGGCTTTGTCTGGGTCTAATTTGGTTCCAAGTACCTAAGACACTGCCTGATGCACAGAGGGAACTCGGTATTTTTTGAATGAATGAGTGAATGAATACTTTCTCCTGTAACATGACATGAAATTGTTGGGAAGCTTGAAGATACTGGGTTTGGTGCTGTTGTTGTTTCTGAACTGCATGCATAAAAGCTTGGAGGACCACTGTCCATGCTGCCAAATGTTGCTCTCCTAATTCAATTCAGACTCTGTAACAGGAATCATTTCAGGAACATGATCTCTAAATCCTGTCCAGAAAACCCAAGCAAACACATCCAATACTCTATTGACAATAGAAATGCAGTGGCACCTATGCAACTTCAATCTGCACTATCCTAAGCAGACTGTGCTGCGTGTGCTCTCTCTCTGTGTGTGTGTGCATGTGTGCATGCGTGCTCACGCATGGGTATGAGTGTAACCAACATGAGATTTTGAAAATGCAACACCTGTGGAAGGAAGAACTAGTTCCCTTTCTGATGATTAGAGGATAAAAAGACGGAAAACTGAATTTGATGAATCTTCAAGACTTTGATCTTATACTTTTAGTCAATGTGAAAAACATTGTAAACCCAGATTTTTAAAAGCACAACACAAAATGGGATGGGCAAATCTGAGTAAGACCTGAGGCCTTTTCTAGCATAATACAAGCCAGGTCCAGGATATGTATAATGCAAGTCTTCAAACTCAGGGCTGTGTTCAAATCCTCCCCCACCTCAAAACTTCACTTTAACCCCACTGAGCCTCAAAATCCTCATCCATCAAACAGGTATCACCATTTGGGAATTAAGAGAGATAGTGAATTTATAATTCAACTCTTTGGTATCCCCCCCAAGCCCCCAAATTCAGCTCTTTGAGTCACTTTCCTTTGCAAAAAATCTCAGGTCAAGTCCTTCTCCATATCTACACTGTGAATTCAGGAATTCCTTAGGTAGTGTCCTGGTAGAGGATGACTTTTCACCTAGTAACTTCTTACTCTGATTGCCTGTTTCCTCTGAGTCATGACTTGTCTTTTGCTGCTACTTTTCTTTCTCTGTCCCATGTCAAAAGAAATGTGTAGTATTTCATTATCCTCCCCACCAGGAATCTGTTAATATGGACAGTTGTTGTGGCCCATTCCTAATAAAAGTTGGGAGCAACAGAGGGGGCTTATCTCCCAGGGTTTACTCAACTGTTCTTAAAGTTTTATTAAGCATTCCCTTGTGGGCATCTGTCCCTAGATGTGCTACTGCTGGACACTTCCCCCCTCGCCACACTCCTAGGCCTCACCCACTCTTTCTTTCTTGTAGGTACCTATAATCTCTTCCTAAATTTTTGTCTTTTTAGCTCTTCAGCTCCCACCTGAAATTAACATCACAACTACTTCTACATTACCAAAAGCTCATTAAGAGTCTTCTAGGAGTAGTCATCTCACAGAAGACTTTCACCCTTCGGCATGGCAAAGCCACAGAATCTATGACATACACCCTTTCTTTAACATGATTTTAAATAATCTCAGGTCTGGCTTACTCTTCCCTTTGCTCTCTATATGAGGAAGGAGGAGGTAGAAATATTTGTCCCCACACTGATGTAACTCACTCCAGTATCATTAGAAGAAATGTTTTTTGTTGTTATATCCAACCTGTCATCCTAACTTTTTTTCCCTCTGTACATTGCCCAGCACATAGTGCATGGTCAGTAAACAGGAGCCCTTATCATGATGCTCTTCTCCAGGTGACACTTTTGGAATTCTAAGAGAGGAGGGAAGAAAGCAAAGCCACACAGGGTCCTCACTTGAGACAGGGAAAAGAGACGGTGTCTTAGTTGGGTTTCCCCAAAGCAGGACCTGAGATGAGGGCTTGGATGCAGGGAGTTTCTTGGGGGAATTAGGGAGCAGAGACAGTGAGAATGGAAAAGGAGAAAAGCTAATAAGGAGTATTGAATCCATACCTTCAGGTTACTGCTGTGGACAAAGGGATCAATCATACTGGGGAACCTCGCAGGAACCAGAACAGGGAGACTGGGGCCATTTTCCCAAAAACTCCTGACCTTGGTTGGTTGGGGTTGACTTTTGGGGTATATTACCCCCCCTCCCACCCCTGCAGTTCCAGGTTTGTCTTGTTGGAAGAGGAGTCACTTCCATGGTGTTGGAGAAGGTCCTAAGGTAGAGAGCAGAGCCTTTCTGGTGCTTGAATTGGGAGCTGTGGCACACTGGAGACCATCTACCCCCTGCTGCACGGAGGTGGAGCAGACTGAGAACAGCGTCTGTGCTGAGGGGAAACAGAAGCACTGAATCTTGGTCCTGACGTGGCTCCTAAATATTGCTTGACTTCGAGTAAGAACTTGAGTCTTCTGTGCCTTTAACCATTTCTTCTCTACTATGGGAAAGAGGAGGGAGACACCCTCCTTGTGAGCACATAGTGTTGCCAGACAACTCGCCTCGGGAACTCTTAAGGATGATCCCCGTCTTCACAAGTATCAAAGGAAGTAATACTTTTTCCCTGTCAAAAGACAGGAGGGCTAAGACCAAGAGAGCAAAAGGTATATGCCCAAGGTCCCTCAGCTACCAGTGAAAATATTGAGCTTTAAGTCCAGGCCTTAAAATTCCCAAATCTTGGCTTCTCCATCACACAGGACAAAATGGGGAAAACAACCCCAGCCCAACAATAAAGGGCAAGACCGCTTGCAGAACCCTGGCAAGCGAAAGTCCTCGCAGAATGGTTAAAGGCCTGTTGCTGTGCTCAGTAAATCCTGCCCGCCCTTCCTGAGAACTGGAGGTCGGGGAGGCTGGGAGTTGGGTAACTCTTGTGCTAAGCCTTGGGCAGCTCCACATTTATCTCGCTCGGCTCTGCGTGCACACACACATGCACACACACACACACACACACACACACACACCACACACACCCCAGCCGTCTGCTCAGCTTTGCAATCCAGTGGCGTGAGCTGCAAGAGAAGCAGAATTTTCCAGTCTCTCTGCGTCTGTGACTTGGTGGGCCACCAGAAGCCTCGTGCTGGACCAGCCCCTGAACTGGTAGGATTCGTTTTCCTTGGATGTTTCTCTGTTTTTCTGTTAACTTTCCTTTTCAAGGGATATTTTTATGAGTCATCTGCTGGCTTTTCTTCTAAGTCATCTGATTTCTATTTAGCTTCTGCTCCAACCTCAAGAGGCATTTTCTTTTACAGCCATATTAGTTTGGACTTAATTGGGCTGCTACAGGCCCTCACTGAACTTTTATGTTTCTGCTTGTTTTATGGGTGCTGGATTTTTGAGATTCATTTGGCTTGGCTTGGTCCATATTTTCTTGCAGACTCTCTTACTTTTGACTTCTCTCCTCGCTATTGTTTTGCAATCAACTGACTTTAAACCTCCGTGGATACTTCACTTGGCTTGGTTTTTCCTTGCTGGGTTTTATTGTTCTCTGAGCGTTTATTTCTCATTTATTTCTCAATATGCTTTGTTTGCTCTACTCCTGCTTTTGGACACTGCTGAAGAGTGATGGCTTTTCAGACCCTGATAAGAGGTCCTACAAGTTAAGTGACCATGTGTCCTCATTTGTCTTGGACAGCCCTGATTTGGCCTGCTGTTATGGCACTCAGCACAAGCATCCTTCTGCAAATGTCCTGGCTCCAGTGGGGCGATGAATTATACGGCTGTCCTATCTAAAAGTGTGTTTGTCCCACTTTCGTCAGCTGACCAGGCTTGGGAATACTTGTGTCCTTTTGATCCTGAGGCAGAAGACACATCCAATCATTTGTTACTCTCTGTGGGCTAACCTACACTTTGGGAAAGTTCCCTTTCTTTCCTATCAGGGAAAAGTTGTTAATTTACCTTGTGTTTAAACTGAAACCTGTGATTGAACATCTACGCAGAACATGTCCTTAAAAAGGAATAGTCACTGACTGCAGGTAGGAAGTGGGAAACTGTAGAGAGAGCTAAAGCATCATACCTATTGATTTATTTAGATTAATGTTATGACATGAACGCTCCAATGTCCAAAGCTCTGTTTCAGTGTTTTCCATGAAAAGAGGAAATCCCAGGTAGCTCAGCTGGTTAAGCATCTGTTTCTTGATCTCGGCACAGGTCATGATCTCAGGGTCGTGAGATGGAGCCCCGTGTCGGGCTTATGCTCAGCATGAAGGCTGCTTGACAGTCTTCGCTTCTCCCTTTCTGCCTGCTTGTGTGTTCTCTCTCTCACTAAAATAAGTAAATAAATCTTGAAAAGAAAGAAAGAAAATAGGAAATCCCAGGGTCTCTCCTTCTACCCATGTATTTGAAAGGGCTTTGGATGGTTGGCGTGGATTTGCATCCCCACCTCATTCTGCATCGATGGTCCAATCTTGGACAAATCACTAAAGCTGTTCTAGCCTTCTTTCTGCCACTTGTGCAGATAACAGGTATTTGATCTTTCAGAATGTCAGGAGGATTAAATGAGATAACGTATGTATGAAACTAGATAAAGGAGGTGGTTGTACAACACTGCGAATGTACTAAATACCACTGAACTAAGACAGTTTTATGTTATGTCCATTCCAACCAAATACAAAAATAAATTTTAAAAAATGTATGTGAAAAATTCTAGTGCACAGCAGGTGCTCATGGCCCTTTCTCTGTTGTTAGTAAAGGATCAAGGGACATCTCTGATAGTTTTCAGGGGGGCCCGACTGTCACAGGGCCAGACGTTCCCAGGCTTGCCACAGAAGTGAATGATGCCAACTGTTGTGCAGTACGCTGGCCCTCAGTTCACCAGTTTGGATGGTTTGCATCAGGATTTGCTGGGTGAAATCACTAAAATGACATAATGCACAGGTTCCACTTCCAGAGAAAAATTCAGTAATTCTGGGGTGGGGCTCTGGATTTCCACTTTTTAACAACCTCCCTGGGTGAATCTTCTACATACAAGAATCGCCAGCTTAGAATCTTTCATCACCCTGTAATCTCTTCCTTTGAGCCATATACTTCAGTGATCACAGTAACACCTGTTGGCTGGTTCTTTAACCAGGATGCCATCTAATGCTTTACATTTGCACAATTAGCTCAAGTGCTTTATACTCACTCAGTCCTCACAGGTATTCTCTCTACTTGGCTGGGCACGGCTGACCCTTCTCACTTTCCCTATGTGGAAACTGAGGCAGAGCATTTCATCCCTGGGCACGCAGTTCTCTAGGAGTAGAACCCGAGCTGGATTCCTGACTTCCTGACATTCATCTACTGAGAACTTCCTTCCTCTGGAAGTAAAATCATGCCCACTTATTTTCCCCCATTCACCTTTTCTTTTTGTTTCTGCTTCTTGGAGATTTTCTTTCTTATTCATTCCATTCATCCTTTATTTTTTTGTCCTTAAGTGTTGGCTTCTTCCTCAAATGTGACCATTATTCTTGTTCCTTGATTATACTTTTTTTCTCATTTTAACACAGCAGAGGAGCAACTGTACAACTTTATAGTGAAGGCATATCCAGTTATTAAAAGGAGCGAGAAGGGAAGAGGTTTCTTAATACACTGAGATGTGAGAAGAACAGGTCACAGAGGAGCACCTTGTATCTGTGTAAATGAAGTTATGGAAACACATGTATATATTCATGCTAAAGATATAAAACCAACTATTACCTGCGAAGTGCCCTGTGGGTAGGGTGAACAACCATATCAGTTTGCCAGTTCCTGGGAAACAAGACTTGTGGTTTTAAAAATTGGGAAAGTCTCAGACGCCTGGGGCTCAGTGGTTAAGCATCTGCTGTTGGCTCAGATCATGATCCCCGGGGTCCTGGGATTGAGTCCCGCATTGGGCTCCCCACAGGGAGCCTTCTTCTCCCTCTGTGTCTCTCTGTGTGTCTCTCATGAATAATAAAATAAAATCTTTTTTTTAATATAAAATCTTCTTTAAAAAATTGGGAAAGTCTCAGGCAAGTAAGGACCTTGCCTCTGGGCAGTGATGGCACTGGCGGTGGGTGGGTGAGGGGTGACAGATACAGAACTGTGGCCTCTTGTTCTTTTCCTTAAACAACCCCTGCAAACCCCCGGGAATTCTGGTAGTTGTACACATTGCTTGAATCCAACTGCCTGTGTTACACGATAGCTTAGATGCTGGGTGATCTTACTCAAGGCAATTCCCAATTCAGGGGATCCGTTGCCCCATCTGCTAAAACTGGGTTAGTAATAATAACCACCTCCACAGAAATCAGAGGACTGAATAAATGAATATGTTTGGAAGGATTTTTGGTGTATAGCAGATGCTCAAAAGTGCTAGGCGTTATCACATATCCACACTGTTTGAATCATTTCTATCTGATATTTATTAATTACATTATTATTATTTTTTAAAAGATTTTATTTATTCATGAGAGACCCACAGAGAGAGAGGCAGAGGGAGATGCAGGTTCCATGCAGGGAGCCCAATGTGGGACTCGATTCCGGGACCCCAGGATCACGCCCTGGGCTGAAGGCGGCGCTAAACCGCTGAGCCACCCGGGCTGCCTAATTACATTATTTAAATTACTGTTGTGTGTGCGGGTTTTTTTTTTTTTTTTTAAATTTCAGGGAAATAGACTTAAAAAAAAGAAAAATAAAAACCTCTGATATCCTGACACCATTCTTTTGTCTATGCTGTAACTATATCTCTGTGTGTGTGATTCTCTATGTATCATCTTCTAAATATTTTCCACAGCTGTTCTTTTTTTACTCTGTTATTAAATAAATATGTTTGACTTCGTTCTATCTCAATGCTCAAAATATAAAGCAGAGCCTCTCTTTTGTCACATGCAGGAATGGGTCCAGTCCTCCACATTCTTCTTATTTGCTTATATAAACACTGTTTCCTTCTTTACCAAAGGTATGGGATGCTTGGCCAAAGCAAGCAAATGTCACTTTATTTAATTGCCGGCTGAGGCACTTTCTTTGTCCTAAAAACTGTTTCTCACCCAGAGGTGCTTTGAGCAAGACCCACAATGGAAGACAACTAACTCATTCATGCCTCGGGGTCATGTTTGTCTTTCCATTGTCAGGGAAAAGACCTGTTTGCTTGACCGGAGGTCCTTGGGTTAAGCCTCAGCAAGAGATGCGTATTGGAAGATCACAAATATGTGAGAATTGATATGTTGGGGTTTCCTCAAAGATTCCTGCCTCCAAATCTTTTAGTTTACAGTGGAAGGAGGGATATAAATTTAGGGAAGTTTAGTTATTTATTTAAGCTAACAAATATTTACTCTTCACAATGGGATTGCCAACAGAACTTCATTTCATGAGTTTGTTAGTCCTTCATATGTTGTGTTAAAGGCACAATCTATTACATACATACTTCTGCTTTTAAAAACAAGTTTTTCTTTTTTTTAGCCCACATTAACGCCACCTGTGTAATTTTCACCATTTTTTTTTTCTTATCTTTCCATTAACTTATTTGTAACTGCTGCTAAGCAGAGAGCAATAGAGCTGAAAGGCTGAGAATTCAGACTTTGGCCACCGACTGTCTGAAATCATACCTTGACCTGAAAACATTAGGCAAGATCTATCACCTTTCTATTGTGTGGTAATGACAGTGATAGCTTATCTCACAGGGACTTTGTAAGTAATAAATGATGTAATAAACATAAATGGCTTAAACCTGGACTAGGCACATAGTGAACACAAAAGCGCAGGCTTCCCCTGTATATGTGTATGTATATACGACAGAAAGAGGGGATTTTTAAGCTCTCTGCAGCAGTGGTAGGCAACGGGGTAGACGTCAGTGTTTAGGATGGTCCACCTCCCTTGGACTCTTTTTGTCTGGTAAGGATCTTATTCTTTTTAAGGGACTGCCTCTGGTGGACCTACCCGCTCCAGCCCCCAGGGAATTCATTGGCCCATGCATAGCCAATCAAGTTCCTCCCCTGGATTGGACAAATGGAGGCTTTGATAATAATGATGACAGTGATGATTACAACAGTCAGTCCTAAAGAGCACTTGTTATGTGCCAGACCCAGTTCTAAGCACTTCACATATATTGACTCATTTAATCTTCATGACAACCCAAGGAGAGGATTACTATGGTTATCCTCATTTTGCAGATGAGGAACTAAAGGTTGAAGAGATTCAGTAGCTTGCTCAAGTTCACACAGCTGATAAAGTGAGAGTGCTAGGAGCTCTTTCTTCTTACCACTGCTCAATACTATTTGGCCAGTTTAAGAGACTCCCTTTTTCACCTGGGGTCCTTCAGCTGATGATGGATGCGTGAATCTCTGTGAGGCTATGTGCTGCCTTCTTCTGCCACACAGTGGAAGGCCACCTGTGTAGCAGGCCAACACTCAGAAGACAGCAAAGGTACAAGAGGGAAGGAAGAAATGAGAGACCAAGGAGAAGGCAAAAGAGAGAATGAATCTTGATGACGATGTCTGAGTTCTTTAACCTTGGGCTTCCCAGGGTAAAGAATTTCTTCCCTTCTTCCCCACAATTCTCCTCCTTAAAAACAGTTTGATTTGATTCAGTCCCTTGCAAACCAAAAGACCCTGATTTATTCAGTTATAAAAATGGATTTCGCTTTTCTGTTGTGGAAAAATACATTTAACATAACATTTACCATTGGTGACATGAAGTACACTCACAGTGCTGCGCAACCATCACACTATTTAGTTCCAAAACATTTTCATATGGAATGAAAGGAAACTCTGTATGCATGAAACAATAAATTTCCATTCCTCCCTCTTCCCAGTCTCTGGCAATCACCAATGAGCTTTATCTGTAATGAATTTGCCTATTCTGGGTATTTCATATAAATGAAATCATATAAGATGTGGTGTTTGTAGTTGGTTTTTCCACTTAGCATAGTGTTTTCAAGACTCTATAGCTTGTATTACTACGTCATTCTTTTTTAGGCCTGAATAATATTCCACTATATGGATATACCACATTTTATTTATCCATGCATCAGCTGATGCATGATTGGGTTGTTTCTGCCTTTTAGCTATCAGGAATAGCGCTATGAACATTCATGTACAAGCTTTTGTCTGAACATCTCTTTTCAGTTCTCTTGAGAATGTGCCAAGAGTGAATTGCTGGGTTATATGGTAATTCTATGTTTAACTTATTGAACAATTGTCAAACTGTTTTCCACAGTGCCTAAACTATTTTAGGTTCCTACCACAATGGGGAAAAATGGTCATTATTTAAATGTATGGGAAAAGAATGAAATAGACAATTCCACAATTACTGGCCTCATGTAAAGGCTTCAGGGGTCCTCACAGTGCACACACATATGCACGATGCTGTGTTTAACGTTTAAACGTCTTTCCACAAATCTCTCACCCAACTTTGCAGGTAGCATAAAAGAAGAAGAATATTCACTTTCAGTCCTCAAAAGGCTCATGATATAATACATGTTGTAAATAAATTTACAACTTTTAGGTCAAAGATTGATATAGATAGAACATTTCTTATGATACAACCTAATACATAAGCAGTTATAAAAGGTAATTTGTGATTTTAAGCTATCAGTGGAATGCTAGTTCCATAAAGTCTTATAGCCTAGTACATATACTTAATTGAGGACCCATTCAACCAGCCAACAAGTGTTTTTTGGGGGGAGAGATGTCCCAAATATGTGCTAAGTATGTTGCAAAGTGCTAACAAAACAGATCCTGATGCACTTAGCCCGTTAGTACGGATCTGGAGTAGTAGCCCCAGCCTCCAAGAATATTCATTTAGTGTCTAACGGAAAGGAAATATGCTAAAATGTTCAGTGTCTTTCTCCAGTTATTGGATTATGTGTCATTCTTATCAGTCTCTTTTTTTGAGCCTCATTTCTGAGTTTTCCTAAAATGAGCATGAATGGCTTTACCAGTTAGAATAATACACTCTTACAAGCCTTTTCTCTTAATCAAGCTAGAGAAAGCAAACATCCAATTAATTTGTGGCATAGCTAAACAGATACTTTTAATATCATGATCTTTCACAAGTAAGGGTGAAGGTTTTAAGTTATCCTTGCTTGTTTTGGTCAACCTAAATCTAACTGTTATGCAATTAAGCTCCTTGAAAGTGTCTCCCACCAATGGCATTGATATGTTTCAATTTCAAACATTTGTTTTTACTATCCCCATATATTCATATTTTGACCTCTTCTAATTCTTATGAGATTATTGTTTTGAAGAATATGGTGACTCCAATTAAAACTGTTAGAATAAGTTAAACAGTATAGACCAAGATTTTGTTAAAATAAACACCATCAGTGAAAAATTTGCTTTGGGAAATGTGCGTTTTATGTATTTTCTCAGATTTCTATTCCTTGAGGGGGGAAAGCAATTAAGAAGTCAAAGAAGAACTTTTTGGGCTAGTAGGATAAGTGTATTTGAATATATACGCTTTCTTCACATATCCAGCTCCTATCGAGGTATTCCTTTGTGCCAGGCACTGTACATTGGTTAATTCATGGCAACCCTCATAATAATGCAACAAGCCAGGATTTAATTCCCCTGTTACCTAGATAAGAAATTGACATCTCCAGCAATGTGTTAATTCCCTATTACACAGCTCCTACAAGGAAGTGAGATTTAAAGTCAGATCTTTTAGATTCCCAAGCCCATGTTTATTCTTTTATTCTTTTTAAAAAAACATTTATTTACTTATTTGAGAGAGAGAGAGCGAGAGCACATGAGTGGGGGGGGGGGCAGAGGGAGAGGGAGAGAGAATCCTAAGCAGACTCAGAGCCCAACATGGGGCTTGAACCCACAGCCCTGAACCCACTACCTGAGCTGAAACCAAGAGTCAGTCACTCAACCAACTGTACTACACAGAAGCCCCCCAACCCAATGATTTTCTATACATTATACTTTCTTTCATGGAATCATGAACAATAAAATATATTTTATTTTATTTTATTTTATTTTATTTTATTTTATTTTAGATTTTAATTTATTTATTCATGAGAGACACAGAGAGAGGCAGAGACATAGGAAGAGGGAGAAGCAGGCTCCCCGTGAAGAGCCTGATGTGGGACTCGATCCCAGGACCCTGGGATCATGCCCTGAGCCCAAGGCAGACGCTCAGTCACTGAGCCACCCAGGCGTCCCAGAGAAATATATTTTAAAGTAGACCAGGATTGCTTGATTGGTGATATTGACATTTGGGACTAAATAATTCTTTCTTGTGAGGGCTTCCCTGTGCATTTAGGATGTCTAGCAGCGTCTCTAGGCTCCACCTACTAGATACTAGTATCATCCCTCAGTTATGAGAACCCGAAATGTTTCCAGACATTGCCAAACTTCCCTGGAGGAGAGAAACCATCCCTGGTTAAGAACCATGTACTAGACCATACTTCCATTATTCAGAGGGAAAATGATCAGTTTTGAGTTTTCATAAAGACAGACTGACTCTAAAGGAATTTCCCAAACAAAGCCTGCTTGAAGGAGTCCATGATTATGTCGACATGAAACAAGGTGAAGCAGATATTGGAGATTTGACAATAATTGGTCTGGTGCAGACAGCTCAGTGAGGTAATTTTGACTCTAGAGCGGCCCCCTGCCAACTTTGTGCTTCATTCACTGCCCTGCCTCTAGGATATTAGCACTAACGAATACGAGCTATGTCATATTTACACAAGGAGAGAAGACTTTTCATTATAACAGAAAGGATAGACTGCTCCTTTAAAAACATTAAATCAAGTGAGATAAAAACCCAGAAAAGCAGTCAGGCAGTTAACAACTCTTTAGAAATGCCAGCTCCATGATGGTCATTGTTCTAAACCCTGGGGTTACCATAGGCAGAAAAGAGACAATAGGCTCCTTCACAGAGCTTCAAGTCTAGTAAGGAAGACAGACATTAGCAAAAAAAAAATTACACAAGTGATTAATTAAGTAATTACACATATGCATGGAGCTGCAGAGGTTTCATCCTTATTGTGCATTTTGATGCCAGGTCAAAAAGCACATGATCACCGCTTCTGCTTGTTAACAAACTATTATCCCCGAACTCCTAATCCACCTCTCTATGGTCTGTCTTCTGGTTGTGCACAAACTACATTTCCCAGATGCCTTTGCCTTGTGGCTTCCTGTGGAGTCCTGTTAAGGGAAAGGAGAGAGGGAACTCAGAAGGTGAGAGGAAGTGAGAAGAAAGGAGCAGGTTCTGGAGAAGGGGCTTCTTTCTCTCTATTTGCCTCAAGTCCCTGTAAAAGTTGCCCCAGCAGTACCCTTCAGCCCAGAGCGGCAGCTGGTCCCCACCTCCTGTTCCTTCTGGTGTTCCCAGGCCCAGCCTCCTCGTGCTCTCCAGAGCAGTCGACAGGAGCTGGGCTGTGCCCCTCCTCAGAGCTCCGCAGAGCTCCTCCTATGCTGTCTTGTTCTTGAAACCCTCCAACATCGGTGCACCAATACCCTCTACTAAATCTCCTCTGCTGAAACACCTCGTGTGTTGTCTCTTTTCCTGCCTGACACATGCTATGGAGTCCAGCTTCATTCACAGTGTATAAGCACAGGCATGCTTCCCGTGGACCAAGGCAAGGACAAGGCCGTGTGAGGAGTCTTCCTCATTTAGGAGGGTGACTTCAGAAGACAGAATCTGTGCAAAATAGCAACATGTCTGAGGACAGAGAAGTGAACAAGACCAAGTCCCTGACCCCATGGAGCTCGTGGTCTAGTGGGAGGAGCTAGATAGTAAATGAATAAACACAAGTCACACAGTTGGCAGGGCATATTAGTTTCCTAGGGTTGCTGTGACAAAGTACCATAAGCTGGGTGGCTTACAACAACAGAAAGGAACTCTCTTAAATTCGGGAGGTCAGAAGTCCACAATCAAGGGACTTCTTGGTGTGACCATACCCCTATGAAGGCTCTGCGGGAGGATCCTTCCTTGCCTCTTCCCGTTTCTGGTGGTGCCAGTTGTTCCTCTGCCTGTGGTCACTTAACTCCAATCCCTACTCCCATCTTCATATCACCTTATCCTTTCCATGCGTCTTGTCTTGTAAGAATACTCGTCATTGGAGTTAGAACCCACCTGAATAATCTAGGATGGTTGCATCTCAAGATCCTTACCTTAATTATGTTTATAAAAATGTTTTCTCTGGGGCAACTGGGTGGCTCAATTGGTTAAGCCACCAACTCTTGGTATCGGCTCTAGTCTTCTTCTCCAGGTCCTGAGATTGAGCCATGCCTGGGGCTCTGCATTCAGCAGTCTGCTGGAGATTTGTCTCCCTTTCTGCCTGCCCCCCGCAACTCGTGCTCTCTGTCTCTATCAAATAAATACATAAATCTTTTAAAAATTTATTTATTTATTTATTTGAGGGAGAGAGAGAGAGCACAAACCAGGAGAGAGGCAGAGTTTGAGGGAAAAAACAGGCTCCCCACTGAGCAGGGAGCCCGATGCAGGGCTCGATCCCAGGACTCTGGGATCATGACCTGAGCCGAAGGCAGGTGCTTACTAACCAAGCCACCCAGGCACCCCAATAGATAAAACTTTAAAAAAAATGTTTTCTCCAAAATAAGTCACTTTCACAAGTTCCTGGGGTTAGGATGTGAACATCTTTTGTGGGGACATCATTGAATCCACCATACAGGGTAAGGAAGCAGAGAGTGATGGGGGTCATTGCAAGGTGGGCAGTTCTAGGTAAGGCACTCAGGACAAGACCCCAGTGAGCACAAGGAGCAGCCATGGAGATCTGAGGGAAGAGCTTTCCAGAGAGAGGGAAGAGCAGGTGTGAAGTGCCAGGACTACCCCTGCTCCTTTCCCACTACACCCTAAACGTGAAATTTATTTCTGGGCCTCATGCCCTTTTGATGTTCTCTCTGCCTTGAGCTCTTTCCCTGAGATTTCACGTGGTCCTTACTCATCATCTTTAAATATTTCCTCCTCCAGGAAATGACCTCTGGCCACTCTAAAATACTCCTGTCCTCAGGTAGTAGAAACCCACCACACTCTGCTTCCCATCCCCTGGCCTACGTCGCTGTTCAGCCTCGGCTGCAGAGGACCTGTCTGTGAGCTCGGATTTACCTCCTTCTTGCAGCATCTGGCCCCGAGCTCCAGTCTCTCCTTCCTCCTTCTGCTTCAGGGCCGCCTCTGAGTGTCTGGGCTGCCCCTCAGCCAGTGTCTAAGCATAGACCCAAAGTGTGAGGAGTCAACACTCCTGGAGTCTGGAGCCAGCTGATACACATTCCACAGCCCTCAGGTGGACATCTGGCAGGTATTTTATATACCTGTGTCTCTTCCCACAGGAACGTCCACGCTGAGAAAGCAGGAACTTTTTCTGACTTCACATACCCAGTCATTCTCCACTGAATGACTCTTGTGTACGTTGGTTGTTTCCATGACTCTTCATAACTCGGGCGTTCAAATTCCCATTTTATGAGAAGTCATCTCTATTTGATTTAACCTTTGCTATTCTTCAATATCTGAAAAGTGCTATCTACTATACTTTATTCTGAAAAAATAAATTAGAATTTCAAGGCAAGTTGTCAGTAATTACACCTGGTCCTAATCTTTATCAAAAGAGTACAGAGAAAAGTAGAAAACGGATGCTATTGCTATTAAATTAATTTCCTTTAAATATGAAATCCAAAGATCGATTTTTTTTAAATTCCCATTTTATAGATGAAGAGTTAGAGTCCTAGACAGTTTGTTAAATCCTCAACATCGTACCACAAGATCCTCTCCAAGAAGTGAAAAAATTTTTTTAAAGATTTTATTTAGTTATTCATGATAGACAGAGAGAGAGAGAGAAAGAGAGAGAGAGAGGCAGAGGGAGAAGTAGGCTCCATGCAGGGAGCCCGACGGGGGACTCGATCCCAGGACCTCAGGATCACGCCGTGGGCTGAAGGGAGGTGCTTAAACCACTGAGCCACCCAGGCCGCCCCAAGAAGTGAAATTTAAAATCAATCCTTTCCAATTCCCAAATTGATGCCCTTTTCACACTATTACACATGCTTTTCCTGAATAATGAAACAAGACTTCGGACAACACTGACCATCCAGTAAAACCACTGATTAATTCACTGGGGCTGAATTCTTTTTATTAAAGTCTGTTTTTCCTAGATTAAATAGTGGATGGAAGCTACTGTTTATTAAGCATCTACCTCAGCATTGTTCAGTTTCCTCATAGTCACATAATGGAAGATGTACTCTCTAAACCCTTAGAGTGTAATCTGGAAGCCCTTGATTTGACATAGAAGCATTTTTTTTTTCCCTGCTGATAACCTAGGATTGCTGGTAAATAAAAATTGACCTCATCAAAGATCACAGCTCGGTTGCCTTGGGACAAATCAGTCCTAGTTCTGATAATGGCAATAGCATCATTGAGCCACTTACAGGAGGTACAGTGCGGCCAGATAAGGAGAATGCTGGCAGTCATTTTGTGATTCAAAACAAGCTCACTAATCCAAATTACATTTGCTCTTATTTTTGGTAATGGTTTTGATCTCTATTCTGATCTCTTCATCCAAAGTAACATTCACATGCACCAGGCACTGTGCCCGGGATTTTCACCTATCTTAACCTATCCCCACAACAGTCTCGTGAATATGTACCATTAAAATCCTCACGTAACAGCAGAACCACAGGGAGTCTTAACTGTCTATGGGTGGGGAGAAGTTATAGGCTTCTCTGAAAATCTGATGAAAGCTTAGGGATGTTTTGAAAACAAAGTGTGTATAGTCACAACACACACACACACACACACACACACATGCATGCACGAGCAACACATATACTTTCAAGGGGTGTTTGTAAACCCCCTTAAGTCAAAACATGAAGTTATATATGAATTTGGGTTAAGAAATCCTGAGTAGGATACTAAGACTCTGAGAGCCACCAGCAGCAGTAACTTGCTTGAGGTACCCTAATGATTAAGGGGCTGAAGTATGTTGGGACTCACAACTATCTAACCCCAGAGCCTGCTTCAAAGCCAACACCATGCAGTTTCTCGAGAAATGTCGTTCCAATTCAAACTCAAGCACATTTAGACTGAACTAGAAAGTCTGCCAGTGTCAAGACTGCAGAATGGTAACTTTAAGAAAGATCATCACAACGGTTAATAAACTCCATTAACCTTGTGGAAAGTGCACTTGCCTGCCCACCCAGGAAAGATCTGGCAATGGGAGCCCATTTGGCTGGGGCACATCCACAGAAGGACAGTCCACTTGGCCATCGGGCATGTCCTGGCTTTGCCTGGTCAGACTGTGGACGGTGGCCAGGAACAGCCAGCTCCCGTTGCCCGGATTCACTCAATTCCTCACAGCCTGAGCATCAGCTTAGTGCTGAGCTGCTGAGCAAGACACAGAATAGGACCCACTCAAGGCTATTGTTACCAATGGGCTCCGGAGTAGGCTGAGCAAAGATGAGTCTGTTACTTTAGACTTGTCAGTTTTTATTACCTCCACATGAAATGAAGAGGGTGTGCTGTGATGGGCACTTGATCAAGAAAATTAAACCAATTTAGCTCTAATCTAGTAAACTGCAGAGAGGCGAGGGCTCTGAGCTCTTTAATTTGATGACTTGACCCCATGAAAAAGCTTAAATGGTAATGATGATCATTTTTTTAATGAGAAATGTTTTCAAAATCTGAGATGGGCATTTCTTCTCCATTATGAAGAAACCATTCACTCAGTCGTTTTGATAGCTTGAAATTTTATTTATGCCACATTAAAATTCAAATGTAACCCTAATTGGGATCTCAGGTTTTGCACAAATTTGAATAACAGAGGAGTCAGGAGCACTGAATTTATATTTTTGCAGAGAATGAAGTCCAGGGTTGCATTTTGGAAATTTACCACCAGATGGCAGTGTCTGACAAAGAGTTTTGATCGTCCTTTCCACACCCCCCTCCCCATCTCGCTAAAGTTTTTTTCAAAAGCTATGACGAAGAGTTGCAAAAATATAGGCAATACTCAAGCCTTACAGGTGCACACTGCAACTGAAACTAATTGTTCCCATCCTTTGGAAAAGTAAAATAAAATAATTATTTTGAATCCTTTCTCTAAATATCCTATTTCAGTAAATCAAAACCATAATTAGGAGATTAATTTATGGTAATACAAATACATTTGACTCAATGAGAATTATTTTTTTAAATACTGATTTAATAGGGATGTTCCATAATTTATTTTTTTCCTTATGAATTTCCAATAACAATGTCATTAGGTTTTGCTGGTTTTTCAATTCAATTTGCCATTAACGTGTGCCAGGCACTAAACTACAATCAATCTGCCAGACATCTCCCCTTCCTGTAGGCACCAAGAAATAATAAACAGAAAGATAATAATCAAAGGTTAGGAGGAAGGAATTTAGAATTTCGAGCCTGCCAGTTCTGGTTAGAACCCCAATTTTATTTTATTTTTTTGTTAAGCTTTTTTTTTTTTTTTTTTTTTAATTCATTTGAAAGAGAGAGAGTGAGAGCACCAGCAGGGAGGAAGGGCAGAGGGCAAGGGAAAAACAGACTCCCTGCTGAACAGGGAACCCGATGTGGGGCTTGATCCCAGTACCTGAGCTGAAGGCAGACGCTTAACCGACTGAGCCACCCACATGCCCCAGAACCCCAATTTTAATTAACCTGAAAATGACATTTTATCATTACTCCTTTTTTGTTTTCATACTATATTGTATGTGTGCTTGTTTTAACCTGTATGTCAGGAACTATGCTCTGAGTTTATATAACACACATAGACACACACGCGCACACACATGCACACAATCTTATTCAATAAATAAGTCAGGTACTGTGCTAGGAATTGAGGATGCAGTGGTAAATAAACCAGACAAATTCTTTCCTCCACGAAGCCTGCATTCTGGTGAGCAGAGGCAAACAATAAACTTGTATACAGATAATAAAGGAGTTTCTGAAGCGATCATTGGTACAAAGCAAGTTAAGCCAGGTAAGGAAATGCACAGGGCTAAACGAAAGGGGTCTGGCAGCGTTTCTTAGAGCTGTTGACTTTTGAGTTGAGTCCTGAATGCTGAGAAGGAGAAACTAGTGATATGATTTGGGGGAAGAGCATTCCATGCGGCAGGCCAGCAAATGCAGGGGCTTGGAGGCAGGAAAGACGTGGGTGTGAAAAAGCAATTGCAATCAGGCCCAGGGGATCCAGGAAACATTAGAGAAGGTCCCAGGCTAGATCAAGTAGTCCTGGAGACCAAGGCCAAGGAATTTGAATATAATTCTAAGTACATGAGGAGCCATTGAAGGTTTGAAGTGGGGGGAGTTGATAGGGTTTGAGCTACTCTTTTACAAGACTTCTCCATGAAGTCTTATTATCCCCACTTCATAGGTAAAGAAATTGAGGTTTAGGATGATTAAACAACTTGCTAAAGATCACCCAGCTAGGAAGGAATGACCTAATGTGACCAAGAGCCTCATTCACGTATGCACCAAGCATTGCTGGAAAGTCTACTATGAGGTCTGCACCAAGAGCTGTTGCACCACGGGATGCTGTCCTTGCCTTTAGTTTTAAAAATCGAATTGAAGAATAAGGGAGATTCAGGAAGAGGGCCCCATTTGAATAAAAATTGTATATATCAGTGGATACAAATGACAAAGAAAGAACTGGATTAGAGCCAGGATAGAGCCATCAGTTAATCAGGTTTGGGCTCCGCCAAAGAAAACAAAGGCCCAGTCAGGATTTTAGAAATGTACTCTATCACACCCTAAGGTAATCCCCAGTGATAGAGCCTGGTGTGGTCCCCTCTCCCTGAGCAAGGCAGCACCAGTGGCTTTCTTCTAACCAATAGGATATGGTAAGGGTGATAAGACGTCACTTCCGTGATCACATTTCAGTGTATAAGAGTCTCTGGCCTTGAAGAAACGGCTGCCATGATTCCTACAGCTGCAAAGAAATGAATTCTGCTAACAATCTGAATCATCTTCAAAGTGAATTCTTCCTCACTTGAGCCTTAATGAGACCTCGGCCTCAGTCAAGCACTGAATTGCACTAAAGCAGAGAATCCAGTTAAGCCGTGCCCTGAGTTTTGACACACGGAAAGGTTGAGATAAGAGGATATTGTTTAAGAAGTGCCTAGATGGCTCAATCAGTTAAGTGTCTGACTTTTGATTTTGGTTCAGGTCATGATATCAGTGTTGTGGGATTGAGCCCCATATCGGGATCGGCTTGAGATTCTCTTCTTCCTCTCTCTCTGCCCTTCCCCACGCTCTCTCTTTCTCGCAAATTAATAAGTAAGATCTAAAAAAAAAGAAAAAAAAAAAGCATGTTGTTTTAATTCACTTAAATTGTGGTAATCTAGTACAGAGGATAGAAAACTAATACATGAACCAATGTTGAGGAAATGTCCTAGGATTCTTGCAGTTTCAACCCAGCTTTGTTTGCATTTCTTACTACTTGAATATGACCCCACAATCCTCAGGGAGAAAGGCCCAGGTGTCACCTAACAAAGAGAAAATTCACATGTATTCTAGGAAGGAGAGTGGCACCATTGGAAAAGATTTTCCAAAAACAAATATGGAAACAAATGAATCAAAAGCTTTTCTGCTTAAGCCTGAACTCATCAGGACTTCAAATAACATGAGCCCTCCTTTTTTTTTTTCAAGCATTATGCAATGGAAATTGTTCAAAGTATAGAATAACAAAGCATGCTGGGTAGAGCCCAAGTCTCCAAAGTCCCGAGTAAAGATTTCCAGTGCATATTAACATATTAAAAGCCTGCACAAAATATACCTCATTACATTTGTTTAATCAAGAATTTCAAACGTAAAACCTCCCCCACGTCCTCTTTACCATGGGTATGGCCTACTTGCTTACACATAGAAATGTTGGTAGCAAGAGCAAGGGAAGAGGGTTTCATAATATTTAGTTAGAAACAAACATCCCTATAAACTGAATGATATGTATAATATGAAATGTGCTGGAATTACTTTCCCCCCAAAATCATATAGTTGAGTAACGATCTATTTAGGATTATGAAAATAAGTTGATGTAAGGTATGTTCGGCTCCATAGAGAACTAATTTTTTATGTATCAGACACACAAAGCTTACTGTGTGTCCACTCCATTCAAAATACTTTATAAACATTAAAATAGTAGGTGGCTACTATTATTTTCTCCATCCTCTCTATCAAAGACCAGCAACAACACACTAACTCAGGTCCATATATAGCCAGAAAGGGGCAAAGCTGGGGTTGGAAGCTGTGTAGTGCAGCTTTATACCTATAAAATCTAGCCCTGAAACTCCTTTCTCAGGCTGCCTTTGCTGTGCTGTTGGCTCTTATGGAGCCATTAAGATGATGCTGTATCTGTAGAAAGGGCCAAGAACTGTGAAAGAATAAAGTGAAAAAAAAAATTAGGATGAAATTCTTTGTGATTTGGCTTTTATTTAAAAATAAAGATATATGTAATATATGTGTGTGTGTAAATACATATATATGTATATTTATCTCCGAGGCATTAACTCTTTTGCTGTCTTTTATGTACTTACGTTTTCTAAATTGTCTTCAATAACATACTGATTTTTGAAACATCCTAATTTTTGCTTTAGAGAAAAAATTTAAAATGGTGCATATACAGTGAACACTGCACCAAACACCTAGTCTGGTCATCATTCAGAACTAACTAACGTCATCTCTTTGTCATAGTTGCTTCAGATTCTTTGATGAGTAATATAACCATGACATTTCCATTATACAAATATTGCATGTTCATTATAGACAAAAAAAAAAAAAGAAATCAGGAAGAAAAATTAAAACAAAAAATCTACTTTTAATCATCCTTCTCATGAGTAACCTGTGTGTTTATCTGGGCATGTACCTTTCCCAACTTCTCTATGTGTATATTCACACATTTAAAAGAAATGCGAAAAATGCAGTACTGCTTTGTAACCTGTATTTTTTAAAGATTCTATTTTTTCATTTTGAGAGAGAGACAGAGACAGCACAAGCAGGGGGAAGGGGCAGAGAGAGGGAGAGAGAGAGGCACAAGCAGATTCTCTGGGAGGGGCAGGGAGCTCCATGCAAGGTTCGATGCCAGGACCCTGGAATCATGACCTGAGCTGAAGTCAGACATTCAACCAACTGAACCACCCAGGCACCCCTGTAACCAATTTTTCAAAACTTAATATATTTTGAATGTCTTTCTTCCTTGATACTAAGGAAAAATGAATTTTTTTGAAACAAAAGATAAGATGCTTTGAACTCCTAGACTTGCAATTGTCCAGATTGAGAGCCACTAACCTCGCGTGACTAAGGAGTGCTTGACAGGTGGCTAGTCTGAACTGAAATATATTACTGTGTCACATACACTCTGGATTTTAAAAACTTGCTACAAAAAAGAATGTAAAATAGCTCTTGAATATTTTTATGTGAATTACATAAATGATAATAGCTTTGATAAATTGGGTCAAATACCACTAAAATGAGTCTCACTCTTTTTCTGGGTTAAATAACATATAATCATATATTATTCACACATTGCTAATATTACTTTTACCATGTTTCCCTTTACTTTGCTTAGCACGGCTACTAGAACATTCGCAATGACATATACAGTTCACATTCTATTTCTGTTGGACAGCCAGCTCATTGCTTTGTGCCCTGATGTACTCTCTCATGACCATTCATGGCACATTCAGTTCTGGGTCTTCCCGTCGGTTCTTGCTCAGCAGTCAAAAATAATGTGGAAAGAATCATCCCATTTCCCGATCTGAAATCTGCTTGTGTTGTCTTGGCAAATCTTGACCTTGAGTGCAGTATGTAGCATATGTGTGAGAACACTCTGGATCTGGAATCATCCAAAAGGTCTATCAAACTGATTGAAAGCTTTGTGGTATCCTGGGTTCCAAACATAGGCCCTATCACACCAGAATCAATCCTTCCAGCTCAGTATCTCTGCCAGACTGGGCAACACTTGAGTGAGATGCGGAATGTTAGCTTATAATTGGGTAGCATCTGGGGCCTTCCTGCGTCTTTCTGGCTGATGCCCCCGCCCAGAAGTACAAGTGAAGGAAGGCTGTGTCACAGTGTGGGGAAGTCCAGAGCTTGTTACCCTGCCCTAGGGCATTATCACGATTTATATTTTCCTGCAATTCACACCGTTTCCTCTCCACACCCAACAAACTTCCTACAGTGCCAACGGGCGGGTGACAGCCAACCTCATCTCTTTCCTGCAATGTGTCCTCGCTTCCCAGGAGCGAGGCAAATAGCCCTGATGTTTGCTGTGAAACCAGCTCTGGGGAGCAGACACAAAGCTCCCGGGAGCGCTACATCTTGATTAGCATCCCATACAGCTGCCAAGTCAGTCACTGTCTCCCTCAGACAGAACACAAATAAGCACTTCGCGCCCCGAGAGCCCTCACAAAGGCGCACCAGTGGTTTCCAGGCAGGGACTGGCAGCAGAATTTCTCCCACTTCCCAGAGAATTGGGAAAGAACCCCACCCCACCCCCGCCACACACACACGATGAGTTTTCCATAAATCAAAATGCAATCCATTGAAAGCGTAGTGCTTTATCTCTTTATTTTAAATACTAAGATGTCCAAATAAATAAATACTAAGATGTCCTTACTTTTATGAAATGATGGTCATGATAAATAGCATGGACATGTGTTTAATATGTTCACTTGACAGCCTTGCATCAGCCCTCAAACATGGAAAGTGGCATAATTGGTCCAAGCAAACCAACATCTGGGAATCACGGATCCAGGCTGATGCTGATGGGCAGAAAGGCTCTATGGGTTTTCTATAATAAGAACAAGCCCTTGTTTGTTTAAGATTTCCTTAACAATATTATCAAATCTTTGCAAATAGAAATTGCTCTTCTCTTCTTCCAGTCTTTCCCACAGGATGTCTAAAGGCATGCCAGATACACAAAGGTTCTCAGTAAATACATATGGGTTAGTGTAATGGAGAAGAATAATTGGTAATGCTTTACAATTCTACTTCATGTGTTGACTTTCCTCCAATTTCCTTTAAAATTTTAACACCCATCCCAGAAAAGGGAGCTTTAGTGCATAGAAGTACAACAATGCCTTTCACATGTAACTTGATTATCGTCAGATATCAGTTTTATATGTAACTTTTGAATTCTCATACTAAAACTTGTGTGAGAGTAGTAACCAAATATAGATATAAAATAGAGATGTAATGACTCCTTGAGGAATTTTCAGTCTGTGTTTTTAACTCCTTACTGACTCTGATGAGAAACTGATCAAATATTGATTGAGTGCCTAAAAAGAAAACATATTTATTTGGGCTCTGGGATGGAGCTAGATGAGAGGTCATCCTCATGAAGCTTTTTGCCTCTACAGAGAGGGTGAACATTAACCAGGTGAAATATAAGTTTTAAAGTGGAAGGATAGAGCAAATTTGAATTTTAAAAACCTCTACATAAAGTTATCTATTTTAAAAAAAGAAAAGAGGATGGGTGTTCAAGTGAGTATCTAATTAGTTCCCAGGAGAGAACATTCAGAGGGAAAAAAAAAGATATTTTGAGAGAAAAGTGAGGTCTGCAAAAAGAAAGAGGCAGTAAAGATTAGCCAAGGTCTATATTCACATCTTGTCGCTCTCTGGATAAAATTCGCTGGATGGACATGGAGCTATTTTCAGATTTCAGCTTCGAAATCCTGAGTGAATGAAAAAGTCTGCCAAGATGTGAGTGGATACATCTGTACAAACATTAGGGAGAAGAGACTGGGGCAAACCAGTTGCTGATGACTGACCCTTGCAGTAAGCAGCAATGGTGGTCATTTCTTTGCATCCCAGGAAAAAAGACAAATGACCTGAAGTCAGCTTGAGCCACCAGCTTATTCCCAAGAAAGGGTCATTGAGAAGACTTTCATTTGGCAAGATGGGTTTCAAAAAATTGTCAGTATATGTAATATGTAGAATGTTTTGTTTTGTTTTTGAGTTAATTCAATATTCCTGCATCCACACTCTATAACAATGACATCTGGGAAATAATGGAATGACATTGGCATAAGGTGACGTCTTGGACCTACTTAGCAACATTCATAAGAGGCTTTGATGTTTCCTGGTTTCTGTCAGACAGCTGCCAGAGTTTATTTAATTAATTTGCTTCATCTCATCAGAGTGATAGTCTAATGAAAAGAGGAGGAAGAAATACTGGATTCTGTTGTCTCGATCAGTTGGATCCTCTGCAAGGAGGAATCTGAACTCGGGCGGGGGGAGGGGCTTGGTTTAATCTATTTTTTAATTGGGGATAGAGTTGATACCATATTCCCAACATCCTGTTATTTTTTGTTTTCCTGAAATAAACCACCTAGTAAATAAACCAGAAGAAGTGAGTATGCAAATGCTGAAGGCTGGGTGGGGCACAGTGGGAGGGGTTGGCAAGAAGAACCTCTGAGTCCAGGTGGTAGGTGAGCTGCATTTAACTCCATGGCTCTGCTGCACACAGGCTGTGTGGTACTGGACACAGAATCTTTCTGGGGTTCAGTTTGATTATTTAAAAAAATTTTTTTAAAAATATTTTATTTATTTATTCACAGAGACACAGATTTATTTAGAGACACACAGAAAGAGAGGCAGAGACATAGACAGAGGGAGAAGCAGGCTCCCTACAAGGAGCCTGATTGGGACTTGATACTGGACCATGGGATCATGGCCTGAGCTCAACTGCTGAGCCATCCAGGTGTCCCAGTTTGCTCATTTATAACATGGATATAAAAATTACATTTCCTTCCTAGGGTTATTATGAGGTGTAAGTAATATATATACATATATATATATAGTGGGAAGGTGAGGCAGAGGGAGAGAGAGAGAGAGAGACAGAGAGAGAGAGACAGAGAGACACAGAGAGAGAATCTTAAGTAGGCTCTTCACACCCAGGGGCTTAATCTCACAACCCTGAGATCATGGCTTGAGTTGAAATCAGAAGTCAGAAGCTCAGCCCACTGAGCCACCCAGGTGCCCCATGAAGAGCAAATAATATTAAGATGTGTATGATGTGCCTAAGAGTGCCTACTAATGTTAAGCATTCCATAAATCATTTTTTTAATTTATTTTTTATTGGTGTTCAATTTACTAACATACAGAATAACCCCCAGTGCCCATCACCCATTCACTCCCACCCCCCGCCCTCCTCCCCTTCTACCACCCCTAGTTCGTTTCCCAGAGTTAGCAGTCTTTACATTCCATAAATCATTTTTTATATTTTTAAAAGTTTTTATTCATTCATGAGAGACACACAGAAAGAGGCAGAGACATGGGCAGAGGGAGAAGCAGGCTCCCTTTTGGGAACCTGATGTGGGACTCAAGCCCAGGACCCTGGGATCACGACCTGAGCCAAAGACAGACACTCAACCACTAAGACTCCCAGGTGCCCCTCTAAATTATTTTTAATACCATCATCATCATCATCATCATCATCATGCAGTTCAGTGGCTTTTATCCTGGGTTACTAGGGACTCTAGTGATCATGAGAAAACATCTCGTAGACAATAGAGTGCATGATTACCCTCCCATCCTGCACACCTCTCTAGTGGGGACAGGTCACTGCTTTCTTTCAATCTTCCGTTTCAAACCACACAGCTCTGTTTACATCTGTTCCAGATATCAGACATCTGGGGAACAGTTTATTCAAAAACAAATATTTTCTATTACATTTCATAAAGTTTGGGAAATGGATCCACCATTACACCTTCATTTTAAAAGTGAAGACACTGAGTGCATGTTTGAGAGTCTTGGGTCTCTTGGAAAAAACTGGAATTCCCCACAAACCAGTGTCTTATTCCCAAAAATTCTTTTTTTTTTCCCAAAAATTCTTCACTCCCTGACTGGCCTCTTGTACTGGTCACATTATGCAGAGAGTAAGGTGCTGAAGATTAATATTAAGGTGACTAGAGACAGATTAAGGTCTAGAGAAGTTGGGTCTATTATAAGTTTAAAGCAAATCCCACATACCATATCACATTACCCCATAAATAGTGCAATATATATATTTAAATAATAAGAATTTTAAAAGTTTATACCTGAATTTTTATTTTCAAATTTTTATTTAAATTGTCATTAGTTAACATACAGTGCAATATTGGTTTCAGGAGAATTCAGTGGTTCATCACTTACATACAACACCCAGGGCTCATCAAAACAAATGCTCTCCTTAATACTCATCACTCGTCTAGCCCATCTCCCATCCACCTCCCTCCATCAACCCTCAGTTTGTTCTCTATTCTTAACAGTCTCTTATGGTTTGTTTCCCTCTTTCCTTTTCCCCCCTCTCTCATGTGTTTGTTCATCTGTTTTGTTTCTTAAATTCCATATATGAGTGAAATTATATGGTATTTGTCTTTGTTTGACCTTTTTCGCTTAGCATAATATACTCTAGCTCCATCCACATCATTGCAAGTGGCAATATTTCATTCTTTTTGATGGCTGAGTAATATTCCATTATATATATATATATACCACATCTTCATCATAAGTCAATGGACATTTGGGTTCTCTCTACAGTTGGACAATTTTTGATAATGCTGCTATAAATATCAGGGTGCACGTACTCTTTTGAATCTGTATTTTTATATCCTTTGGATAAATACCTAGTAGTGCACTGCTAGATCATAGTAAGTTCCATTTATAACTTTTTGAGGAACCTCCATATAGTTTTCCAGAGTGACTGCACTTTGTATTTCCACTAACAGTGCAAGAGGGTTCTCCTTCCTCCACAGCCTCGCCAAGACTTGTTTCCTATGTTGTTAATTTTAGCCATTCTGACAGGTGTGAGGTGGTACCTCATCATGGTTTTGATTTGTATTTCCCTGATGATGAGTGATATTGAGCATCTTTTCATGTGTCTGTTAGCCACCTGGATGTCTTCTTTGGAAAAGTGTTTATTCGTGTCTTCTGACCATTTCTTAACTGGATTATTTGTTTTTTAGGGTGTAAGAATTTCTAAATACACAATGTCAACCTCATTATCTCCAAAACAAAATTAATAATAATTCCTTAATATCACAATATCTAGCCAGTGTTGCACTTTCCAATGGTCTTATAACAGTAATTAAAAAAAAATTCGAATCAGGATCCAAATGCAACCTATCTGTTAAGATTGATTAATATATTTAAGTTGTAAAATATTAATATTAGCATGTCTAAGTTTTAAAACTTAACATCTTTTTCCCCCTCACAATTTGTTTACTAAAGAATTACTTCTCTTTTGACTTTGAGGGTAGTGAAAATAATTTTTAATTTTTTTATGATTAGAGAACATTTTCACATATTTTAATAATTATTGTGGCAGCTTGCAAATTCCATGCTGTGCTTCAGGCTTAAAAATAGCAGCAATCCAATTCACTTTTTATTGAATGTTGATTATGTATCAGGTACTTATCTGGACTCACATAAAGCAGTGTGAGATAAAAGCTGTTATCACTCTCATTTCACAGATGAGCAAACTAAGCAGTAGAATGGTGACATCACTTGGACTACAGGTGACGGAGTTACCTGGACACGCTGACTTTAGGGCTTGGGTCCCTAACATAAGCCAGACCACCTTTTATATATGACCTGCAATAATATCACTAGAGGCTGAAGTCAAAGCTCTGGGGACATTTACAGACTTTTGGTTTTCTGTTTTGTTCCTTAGTTGTTGTTGTTGTTGATAAATTTTACTTACCCCTCACTGAGGGATCCAGTTCTCCCTCAATCTCCTGTGGGCAGAATTTATAATCCAGGCCTCAGCTAAGGATCACCAAACACAGTGATCGAGGATAGGCATGGCCCCCAACATGTTCCTGACAATGAATCCTTAGAGTTTTTAGGAATATTGGAAAAATCTTTCTTTTCCCTGCATTTGGAGTTGTTGTTGTCATCTTGCCCATCTCATGCAGCCTGAGGAAAAAAGTCACACCAGGACAGTGAAGCCAACCTGAGAAATGAAGAGGAATTAGATCCTTTGTTTAAGCCCTGAACAAGCCATACCTGCAGACATACTAGCCTTTGTCTTTTGAAATATAGGATTCAATAACTTCCCTTTTGGCTTAAAACAGTTTCGTTGATTTTTGTTGTTGTTCACTAAAAAATAAAATATACTCTAATTGACAGAGAAAACTGCACAATTAAAAAAAAATCCTCATTCACTCCTTTCATGTGGCAAACAGTCTTTGGATTACTGGCTGATAGAATCATAAGTAAAATTTTAACATTGACATGATATTGTTGCACAGAAAGACTGAAAGATCTGTAGAATAGCTCCTGACACCAAAAACACAATCAAAGGACATCTGCCAAAGCGCAAGTCCATTATTGTCTTTATCTTGTTGCTGCACTGAAATATGACTTTAATATCTTCTCCCCATGGACTGGATTTTTTTTCACTATGTGGCTAATCACTTCCAACTTCATGAAGTCAATACAATACAATTTGCCCTTTGCTGTAAATCTTAATGCAATCTGCCCTGAATGAACCCATTTGTAATTCAGAGTTGTTCGTTTGCTAACTGTGGCTTGTATGCATCCTGACCAAAGCACATTTTTATTTTCACTTGTTTTTCAAAAATTCACTTGGTGGGGGATCCCTGGGTGGCGCAGCAGTTTAGCGCCTGCCTTTGGCCCGGGGCGCAATCCTGGAGACCCGGGATCGAATCCCACGTCGGGCTCCCGGTGCTTGTAGCCTGCTTCTCCCTCTGCCTGTGTCTCTGCCTCTCTCTCTCTCTTGTTTGACTATCATAAATAAATAAATAAAAATTAAAAATATTAAAAAAAAATTCACTTGGTGGGCCACGATGTGATTTTCATGGACCCTATACACTTTTTCCTTCATGAGCCACTTCTTGAATAAAAAATATTTAAAAATCTATGTTATCACTCTAATGGTATTAAGAAAAATATAATCCAAGCTGGATTAGATTCATTTTTTAATCTAATATTAAAATAGACAACATTTTGGGACGCCTGGGTGGCTCAGTGGTTGAGTGTTTGCCTTCGGCTCAGGTGGTGATCCCAGGGTTCTGGGATTGAGTCCTGCATTGGGCTCCCTGCAGGAACCCTGTTTTTCCCTCTGCTTATGTCTCTGCCTCTTTTTGTGTCTCTCATGAATAAATAAATAAAATCTTTAAAAAAATTAAAATAAAATAGACCACGTCTTTGTGGGCCCTGAAATGTATCATAGACTGTTGATACTACACTCACTGTGCCTAATCAATAAGTCTGCTCTGCATACTGATTAAATACTAATAAAGGCATTTTAGAATCAGCACAGGTGTAAAGCCTGGGACCTAAACCCTGAAGCCAATCCCCCTCTAAGCCTTTCCCACTATCACCATTCAGCAAGAAGCTTCTCTTTTCTTTATGTAATGAGCAGGAGCTTTGAAACCAGATAGGACTGGGTTCCAGACACCAGCTCACATCTTTCCAGCTGTATGAAACAACTTGTCCTCACCGAGTCAAATATAAAACCGATCGAAAGTTGAGAGCTTCGATGTCAGGATGCATGTAAGAGCTCTGAGCACAGCGTCTAGCCCTTAAGAAGTGCTGAGTAATCATGCCAGCAATGGTAGTGAATATTCCACAGAGAGGCGGCAGGGCATGGGGGCTTAGGAATCAGGCTGCCTGGGTTTGGATCTGGTCTTCAACTAGTAGTGTGACCAGCCTTAGGCAAGTAACTTGATCTCTCTCTGCCTCTGTTATCTCCTGTATAAAGAGAAGACAATAATATATCCCTAGATGTAATTCTTCTAGGATAACAGATAAGGTACATATAGTACTTGATACTTAGTAAGCGAAAGATATTATTATTATTTAGTTTGTTATTTTTTATAATATGTAAAATATGTTCCCCTCATTTATTTATTTGCTTAAATGTTTAAAAAGTAACTCTAAAAAGATGATTTAAGGATGCCTGGGTGGCTCAGTGGTTGAACGTCTGCCTTTGACTCAGCTTACGATCTTGGAGTTCTGGGATCGAGTCCCACATCGGGCTCCCTGCAGGGAGCCTGCTTCCCCTTCTGCCTATGTCTCTGCCTCTCTCTATGTGTCTCTCATGAATAAATAAATAAAATCTTTAAAAAATAAAATAAAGTAAATAAAAAGATGATTGTAACCTTAAGTAAAAGTTGCTTGATTAGTACAAAAATGTCCTGAATTTCCTTTTCTTGGATTCTCTAATTGTTAATGTTTTAGATTTACTCCACCGCCCAGGCTGTCTATACACATTCCTATTATCATTAGTCAGGCAAATGATAGACATGATATTCCATCATCCCTAAAAACTCCAGTGTGTTTCCAAAAACGAGGACATTCTCTGCAAAATCAGCATCTAAACCTCCCAGTCAGCACAAGCAGATCTGATGCACAGATCCCTTTCAAATTTCCCAGCTTCACCCTGATGTCTCCTTCTTTCTGGCTAAGAGATCTATTTTGCATTTAGTTATCTTTTAGATGTCACTTCACACTCCTCAAGTTTGGAACAGTCCTTCAGGCTTTCCTTGTAGTTTATGTCCTTTATACTTTTAAGGGTTGGAGGCTTTGCATTCTGTAGAATGACCTTCAATCTGTGTCCACTCAGTATTTCCTCATGATCACACTCTTGCCATACGTTGTTGGCAAGAATACTCCAGAAATGATGTTGTGCTTTATTGTGGGCAACACAAAAGGAGGTGCATGATGTTGATTTGTCCCCTCACTGATGATGTTTACCTTGATCACCTGGTCAAGGTGGTGTCTATGGTTTTTACACCTTAAATTCACTAAATTTTCTTTGTAATTAATTAGTATTTTGGTGGGGAGTAGGGTGTGAATAGTACACCCAGATCCTATTTCTTATCAAATCTTTATTCACTGTTATCATCCACAAATGACTCCCACCTGAATCTATCACTCCTATTTTATTTATTTATTTATTTATTTATTTATTTATTTATTTATGTCAGCATTAAGTCGCGGATTCCCATTTTAGTCAATGGATTATAATCTGTCACCAACCTTCAGCTGGTTCTTACACCCTTTAACCCATTAGTTGTTGAACATTTCCTTATCTTCAAGCACAATAAGACTTTACAGGTTCATATTAAACTTTCCTTGTCCCCCAAATCCTGGAATCAGCCATTTCTCCAAGAAGCCCTGGCTCATTTTAGAAAGGATGGTATTTAGAAACAAATATTTGAATGTCCATTGTGCTCACTGCTACTGGAGTGTCATTGTTTCTTGGCTGTCAATAGAACTAGAAAAAATACATATATTATATATGTATATACACATATTACATTTATGAATATTTGTGTCCTTCTGTGTATATACATGTTACAAAACCATGCAGTATTATGGCCATCTTAAATTCTAATTCCACACCACTGCATTCTTTCTAGCCTTCTCTTCTGGTTTGGAGGTGAGATTTTTGGTTCCCATTACCCCAAATACTCTTATTTACTTATTTGCTCAGCCTCCATGCTAAACTTTAGATGGAGAGGGAAGACAAAGGAAAGACAAAAAAGAGGACAAGGAAAGGAAAATAGGAAGAGAAGAAATGCCCCCTTTTTACTTAAAAATAAATATTGAGCTCTGTCTTCTTAAATTCAAACTTAACAAGTCCTAAAGTTCTGCATGAAACTTGAAGGTAATTCTATCATATCCAATTTAGAATTGTGCCTTGAAAATTTCGAAGTGAGAGAGGCGCTCTTCACAAACACAAATAATTATCTTAAGCAATGAAGCAAAGGAAAAAATTGACTCATGTCAGCCAGTGTGGGAAGGACATTTTCATCAGTGTATGTATAATCAGTTTCATATTTCCCAGGAAATACTTTGAGAAAATCTGATTAATTTCAACAGAAATAAACCTGATATGCCCAAGAATACACTAAGGATTCATTGAATTTTTTTTTAATAAAGAGAGATTCTTTTATTTGACAGAGGAGCATGAATATCTTGAATTGTCTTTTTAAATATTCTCTTATACATGTTCACTGCAGGTATTATCAAAATTTATTGCAATATTAGCATAGCAATGCTAGTAAATCACTAAGAAACACATTTGTCCTGAAATGATCTCGAGGCCACTCTCTCCATGAAGTGTTCCTGATCCCCGACCCTAATTGAACCAATGTCCCTCATGTACAGTTGTACAGATTGGGCCCTGTCCATCTTCAGGAAGCATTATTTATATAAACTCTTATGAGCCTCCAATGTAAAGGGTTGCCCCAAACCCCAACAGATATGCAGAATACAACCTGCACAGATGTACACAGTGGCCTTGACATTGATCATTATCCTTTCCTTTCAATGCCTTTGATGCTTGCTTAGTGTGTATTGCCTGTTAGTGTGTGTCCATATGTATGTGCGTGTGCTCTTTTCATCTTGCTTCTTCATGAACCCTTCCTAGACCACCTGACTCTAGGTAATAATCTGTTCCCATACTTCACGTACTACAGCACCACTGCCCAAGCAGGTATAAATTATCTTATATTTGTGTTTAACTTTAATCCTACTTTAATCTCAGCTCAGTCCAAGTCTGTGATTCGGGTGTGTTGGGTCAAACTTTGGAGATTTTGTAGAATAGGCCTACCAGAAACTTATTTATATGAATGACTGAGAAATCTCAACTTGCCCCATGTGGAGAGGGAACAAGTAACATGGTTTTTATTTTATTTTTATTTTTATTTTTATTTTATTTTATTTTATTTTTAAAGATTTATTTTTTCATGACACAGAGAAAGAGACAGAGATATAGGTAGAGGGAGAAGCAGGCTCCCTGCAGAGAGCCCGATGTGGGACTCAATCCCAGGACCCTAGGATCATGATCTGAGCCACAGGCAGATGCTCAACCACTGAGCCACCCAGGTGCCCCAGTAACATGGTTTTTAAAAGTAAGTTTGAGTCTTGACTTGAAATTAACTATCTGTAGCCTTAAGTGAGTCACTTTTCCTTTCTATGAAATGAAGAATTTGAATCTGATAATTTGGATGGATTTTCTAGCTCTAACATTCATTAAAAATAGGTTCTATAGTATAAAAATAATGTATATTATTTAAAAATTCAGAAAGCATAGACAAGCTTAACAAATATATATTCAAGTAAGCCTTGAGAGAGTCACTGTTAACATTTTGGCATAGAGCTATCTGGACTATTCTATTAATTCTATTCTAAATGTGTATACCCATATTTTGGGTATTGGGGCATAAGTAATCACAAATGGAACCATAAGATGTTTCACATTACTTTCATATATGCATATATATATACATACATATAAAATTACATTGATTATATGTTTATATATATATTATATGTATAAATTATGTATGTATGTGTATATAAGTTATACAAATCTATATAGTTTTAGGTCTTTGGCATCTTTTAAAAGTTAATACATCTTGGATATTTTACATAACAATAGTATATATTGTACATAGCTTACTTTTCATCTGAAATATTTCATGTTTATAATTCCATATAAACATATATATTTCCACAGAATAACTTCAAATTGACTTGTATGTCATTGCATACAATGGACCTTAATTTCTTCAGCAATCCCAATCAATGGATGTTAAAAATTTCAGTGTTATAATTACCAGTGAGATGGATATTGTTACGTATAACATATCACTGTTTGTGTCTAATAATTTTGTTTGACATATATTATGATAATAATATATACAGTAATGTTTATCTCATTGTTCTTTGTAACTAAAAAATTTTAGCAACTTATACCATTAGATAGTATATAAATATAATATACGTTAATTAATTCTGCTCTTATATTTTCTTTTGTATTAGGTCCCAGAAGTAGTATTGCTGAACCAACAGCTCTACCATTCTATTTTTTTCTTGTGGACTTTCAATAAGTATTTTCTGAGGATGACAGGCCTTCACAATAACAAGCTTTCCAAAGAGCACTACTATCACATTGTGAACCTGACCTGTGCTTTATTAACTAAGGAAACAGTGTGGAAAAAAAAAAAAAAAAGGAAACCATTTTGGTGAAAACAGAAGAGTTGTCTAATCTCATGTGTATAAAATTCTTAGAAGATAAATTTCTAAAGGAAATAAAAAAAGGCAAAGGAAAATAAAAAATAAAAATAATGAGTAATTTTATTAAATCCATACATTTTAAGGAATTAATTCCCTTCTGTGTGGCTTATCTTTATATATATTTAGTAATACCAAGATTCTTAAACTTGCTCTTAGAGCAAGTTTATGCTCTAAGAGTATATCCTATTAGAATGTAAAAGTCCAAATAAATCGACTGTAAAAAGACATTTATATTACAAACAAAAATTTGAAGAAAAGCAACTGACTGAAAATTAGATGATATTAAGAAATCATTATGATTTTAGGTGTGAATAATGACATTGTGGTTATGTGAGATAAAAAAGAGAGAATGATATGACATCTGAAATTTATTTTAAAATAATCCAGCAGAGTGGTAGGGAGATTTGGGGGTAAAGAATAAACACTAAAGTCAAAGGATTGTATGTTTTCAATTGTTGAACTGGGTAATGGGACATAGGCATTCATTGTACTACTCTATCTAACATTTCATATTTTTGAAGTTTTCTATAATAAAAATTTAAGGAAAGAATGTCAACTCCACAGAGGCTGGGATCCCACTTGTCTTGTTCGCTCCCATGCCAAACACAAAGAATAAATGTTGATAATTAGAATATAAGTACTAGGAATAGGTTACTCTGTTTCACATTATGTTTTTATCTTAGTCACTTGGTTTACAAAAATTTTAGGTATTCAAGCTTGGCAATTACAGCAGATAGTGAGATTCCCACCGGTGAGAGTATTTAAATAGAGAAGGCTTTCAGTGGGGTGTTATTATATGGGAATCATGGGTAAAGTTTGATTGGCTGGAAGTTAAGTTCTCTGCCAATTTCAGACGTCTATTTGACTTAATGTTGTGCTTTCCCACCCAGATTTATATTTATACTTAGCATTTTTATAGAGCTGAATGGAAAAAAATCCAATTTCTTTTTCAAGTTGGAAATTACCTTCCTTTTGCATTGGATTTCTTCTTGAAGTTTCATGTCTGTCTGGTCTTTGAATGCAAGCTCCAGAGACTCAACATGTTACTCCAAATAGTTGGGTTTAAATGGACATAAAAATAAGTATCAAAGGAGGTAGGAATTCCAAAGGTGGGAGATCTCCTAGGCCTCACAGAACACTAGCTTAGGATTTACAGAAGTGAGTTGTACCATCAGCAAAGAAAACTCATGGATACTTTGCTCTTGGGGAGCTCTCTTCTATTTCCACCACTCTACTAACTCCTATCTTTGCTTCTCCCAGAACTTCAGATTTTTTAGGGCCTTTCTCTGGATATCTTTGCAGCTTCTGCTCCTAAAATTTGCTATCAACTGTCCCTGAATCTTAGTACTTGAACTCTGAGGGTGGGGGTGGGGTGGAAAGAGAGAGACGTGGAACTTATGAGTAACCATCCTGCCTGTCTGAAGGTAACTTACAACGCTTACCTCACAGGCTACTAGCCAGTCTATGGGTTGGCTCTTCTTAGGGTGTACTGCCCATCTCCAGTCTATCATTGAGATTATCTGGTCATGATTTGATTTTGAACTTATGTGTAAAGAATACCTTAGGGGAAGGATGCTCTAGAAGGGAAAGATAGCAAGGCAGACATCCTGTCCCGTGAGCCCAATGCAGATTGGCAATGAGAAAGGGGCCCAAGGAACAGAGAGGTTGAGAACTAAGGAAAGAGAAAACTCATGGGTCACTGCCCTAGAGAAAGATCTTGGACAGCAGCCATGTTTAACCAGAAGGTCCTAATGCTGGTATCTGGAAAAGAGATGTAAGTTATACTTTTAAAATCTAATCTTGGATTTGAATCCCAGGTCAATCTCATATTACCTGTACACCCTTGCAGAAAGTTGTGTGCCTCTCACTGCAACCTTGTAGTCTGTAAAAAGGGCATAAAAATTCTTCCTCTGCAGGACAGGCAAAAGGTTAAATGAGATAATGAATGCAAAGCATTCAGAAAATAGGCACTTAATAAATGATCTTGTTCTTATCAAGCTAAACCTTCTAACGCTCCCTGTGAATCCCAACCTTCTGTAGCGGAAATAGAATTTGAAACCCAACATTGCTGCAGGGAAGCCAGTGAGAGGCAAGGATGTATGCCCTTTACTACATAAGATGAACAGGCTCCACTAAACTTAGAAGCTCTCCTCATCCTTAAAAATGACTGTCTTCTCCCCGCCTTGGCCCTCCAGTGGTGAGCTGTCAGCAGCAGGTAAAGGGAGATTGCCGAAGGCCAGGCCCCAGAGCTCATAGACTTGGATTTCCTGAGTTCTCTACAATCCGTTCATCTCTGGGCATGCTTCTCCCTTTTTTATTGCTCCATTCCCCAAACATACACACCATCCTCCTACCAGATAAGAAGGGAAAACAAAGGGTATTTTTTTTTTAATTTAAATAGAGGAAAAATGATGTTACATGGATCTTGGAGTGTGGAGGTCCTTGTTTGAGATGGAGCCTTGGCCAGCAGTCTGTATCCTCCAGGGATTGCTTGTGGGGAAGTTTTATCTGGATTCTTTCTGAAAGTCAGCATTTCCCCAGGAATGCCTGAGTGATGCTAGTAGGTAAAATATAGAGCTTTGGAGCCAAACACATCTGGTCTTCAATATCCCCTCCTATCGCATGTGGACCTTGGGCAAGTTACTTCATCTACCTGGCTCTCAGTTTTCTCATCTGAAAAATGGAAAGGTAGCACTAACAAGCAGGATATTGAGACACTTTCGGGAGAGCATAGATGGAAAGTGCCTCACACAGCGGAGAGTGGGCACTTGGGGCACAGTAACTTTCATGATTCATGAAATTGATTTCACAGCAGCCTGTAAACATAACTCAGGTGATATGCTTGTTTAGAGTGACCTCAGAATCCTCCTCAGGTGATACGGATATTAAAATAGGAGAATGAGACAGTCCTCGGTCTACATGCTGGCTCTGCCACTTCCTAATGGGTTATGTGGGCAAAGTCACATACGCTCTGTGAACTGTAGTCTCCTGAGTCATATTGTGGCTTAAAGGGCTTTTGAAAGCAGATGGAGCCCAGTCTATCACCTGGCACATAATAAGGGCTCAGTAAATAATCAATATGGTGATGATGATGATAAGGAAGACTGTTTATGCTGCTGATATTACATAAAAGACAATAATGGAATTTCATATCTGGTATTTCCAGCATGTTCACTAGAGCCTGCGAGTCACTGAAGGCAGAAGCAGTGGTTTGCTTTTATTTTGTGCTTTGTACTTAGCAACTAGCACACAGTGGGTGTTCAGTTGATATTTGTTGTAGGAGTCAGTGAGTTGATAGTAAGAAAATGCTTTGGTGATAGAAGAAGAAATTATTCCCAGATCAACAACTCTGGCTTTGGAGTCAAGACAAATATGTCTTATATCCTGACTCACCATTTACTATGTGCATTTAGCTGAGTTACTTATTCCTCTCTGTCTCATATTTGTAAACTGGAAATAACAGAATCTGCTTCGTGGGGATGTGAGAGTCAAATGAGATAATGCATGTAAAGAGCTTAGCACTGTGCCTGAAACATAGTCTGTGCTCAATAAAAGTTGGCTACTGGGGTGCCTGGGTGGTGCAGTTGGTTGAGAGAATGACTCTTGGTTTCAGCTCAGGTGGTGATCTCATGGATCATGGGATAAAGCCCTGGATAGGGTTCTTTGCTCAGTAGGGGTCTGCTTAAAGATTCTCTCCTTCTGCCCCTCCCACCACACATGCTTTCTCTCTCAAATAAATAAATCTTTAAAAAAATTAAATAAAGTTAGCTACTATGCACTACATAGACAAGGCAGCCATTTGACCTGAGTTAACCAGAAAGGAGGCTAATGAACTCACTTATTTGAACTCATGCTGTGTTTTCTTGATGTGCCAAAGTACCTCCCAGGTTGGAAGTGCACAAGTGTTTAGAAAACCTGGCCATCTTCAAATGCTCATCAAGATGGCAAAAATAAATGTGGGAGCCGATTACCTTCTGTGAAGTGCTCATAACCCCCACTCAGTAATTAGGTCTCAATGCACCATTACAATTAAATATGCAAATAGCAGGCCTTTGATTTTTATCATTTCTGGTAAGGATGAGTATTTTCAATCTGCTGCATTTGCATCCATTTAGATAATGATGATGATGCCAACAGATCGTCTCCAATCCACTCTGCCTTTCATTCAAAAAACCAGGCCCGGAGGTGCTTTTAGAGACCACATTTATAGATTAATTCCATCATTATGGAGCTGTAGGAATCCCTGGGGGTGGCAAGAAGCACATATTAACTTTTGCCAATGACACTGCACAAACACCAGATTATAAAAGCAAATGGCAAATAACTCACCCCGTTGAGAATGTAAGGGACATTTATGAAGAAAGAAAGAAAGAAAGAAAGAAAAGAAAGAAAGAAAGAAAGAAAGAAAGAAAGAAAGAAAGAAAGAAAGAAAGCCACATTAAGTGGCGTTGTAATTTAGCTACAGATTTCAAATAGCAAAGAATCCACAAATGAATGTGGCTTCCCTTGGCACTCTACACTATATGGAGATTGTGTGGGGGCATGATTCGACAGGAAGGAAGAAGAATCCACCTCACTTGTCACCACCCACACCCCTGACATTCAATAATCTCACGATGAACAAGAAAGTGAACCGACTAAACTCTAAACTTGTAGTGCAAGTTCCTTAGGTCCAAATTCTCCCAAGCACTGAAGTTTTGAGCATCTCCTACACTTAACACTGAAACAAGACAATCCTGGTGACTTGGTTCTTCAGGGACACTCAGGACCACACATATTTTTCCCAGAAGCTACTCTTTCCCTTGGCTTTGTATTTTGTTTTTATCCTGCAGCAGAGAAAAGATGGACCCGAGTTTTCTGAAGAGATTGAATTATACCAGTAATTTGTACCTCTATTATTATATCGGACTTCCTTTGGGAATATGATGAATGCTATGGACCAGCTACTCAGATAAATGTGTGCACAAATATCAGCACACAAATCCAATCACAAGGCAACATTGATTTTAGGGGAAATTCATTGATCCTTTGCAGCTTTTCTGTGTACTTCTGGTCAAAAACACTTCTATGGGTTGATTCCTAAGATTGTATCTCTCGATGCATTCATTTACTGATTCATTCAAGATTTCCAGGACCACTGTGTTGCAAGTACCACACAAGATTCTGGAATTACAAAGGTAAATAAAGCATTGCCTCCACTTTTGATGCATTCACAACCTGATACAGAGTGACAATGTGTGACAACTGTCTCTATCGAAGTATAAAAAATATACTGAGGGTATGTAAGAGAAAGAGTGACTGAGTGTGGCTCAGGAAGTCAAGGAAGGCATTGGTATTTTTGTTTTTATTTACTTATTATTATTATTGTTATTATTATTTTGACAGAGAGAGAGAGAGAAAACATGCATGAACAGCAGGGAGGGGCAGAGAGAGAATCCCAATCAGGCTCCATCCGCAGCATGGAATGCAACTCGGGGCTTGATCTCATGACCCTGAGATCATGACCTGAGCTGAAATCAAGAGTTGGATGCTCAATGGACTGAGCCACCCAGGTGCCCCCCCAGAAAGGCATTATTGGGGAAGTGATATTTGGGCACAGTGTTCAAGATGTGTAAACCCAATCAGAGGGCAAGGGCAATGATGTCACCCTGGACAGATAGAACAGCAGGAGCAAAGGCTCAGAGTGGTGAGAAAGCCTGGCATTACCAAGCAGTACTAAGAGTTTGGTTGACCAGAATGCTGGAATGTATAAAGGAGAGAAATGTTGAGAGGAAGCACACAGATTTTGTGAGTTCCACTTACAATGAAGTTTGGACTTCATCCTGTGGGTAATGGGGAACCCATGAAGGATTTTAAGAATGGAAGAGGGACAAAAGCAGGTTTATGTTTTACAAAGATTATTCTATGATCTGTGTAGGAAAAACAAACCCAAGCCTCCCTGGTGCTAGTGAAACTGTTGTCATACTCAATTTTCCATTGCTAGTGCCACACAAAAATAAAAGCATTCAGCTGAATCAATTTTCTCAAAAAGCTCAGTGGAAAAGGAAATATATTTTTAGAGTAAATTCAGTGCTGGTACTCAGCGGGGATGGACACACAATATTAACAGATGATGACCGGGGCTTCACAAATTTGAACCAAGACAAAACAGCTGCTACCTTGAACTAGTCATGAATAATATTTAGAGTTAAACACTAGCTCATAGCACTTGGTGGATTCTGGGGCCACCATTGAAAAGTGTCAAAAGTAATTTGTTATAAACGCAGTGGAATTTTAGCTTAAGATGGTGGTGCTGGTGGTATGAGGTAGAGGGGAGATGTTGCCTAAAGCAAAAAGTGATTATAGACAAAATCACCCTTGGAAACTTCTTAAATTGTTCATGAAGCACAGTATACACACAGTAGAGAGCTGGGGCTATTATTTATAAATAATCTGTACACAATAAGGTTTCTAAAAGGCTACATATTAAAAGTTAATTTTGCAGTAGGTTTGCTGTACTGATGTATATTAAAATTTGCATAAGTTAAATGCATGTATGTAGTGAATGCCACTATAACATTTATAACATCAAATTTGGTGAATAAATGTGATTTTATTTATTTATTTATTTATTTATTTATTTATTTATTTATTTATTTATGAAAGACTGCTTGTAAGTGTACACACGTGTGTAGGAGGTAGGGAGGGACAGAGGGAGAGGGAGAGAATCTTAAGCAGGTTCCATGCTCAGCCCAATCTCTTGACCCTGAGATCATGAACTGAACTGAAATTAAAAGTGTGGTGCTCAACCAACTGAGCCACCCAGAAACCCCAAATAAATTAGAAAGGCTTCCAGGTTGTCCCCACCATAATCTAACTGTCCTATATCCTGATATGCTGTCCCAAGTGGTAAAAGTTAGCACATCCAGAATGGGGAAACACACAGGCAATTTACATTGTTCATAACTGCCTTAGAGTGTAATTAGGAATTTACTGGAACTATGAATGGTTAATAGTAAGCATGGAGATCAGAGACTACTGCAGGCCTTTATTTCTCTTCAAAGTATTTTGGGATTCAGTCAAAATCTAGGTAAATGCATTGGAGTGAGCCCTGTACGTGAACAACATTTGTCACGTGTCCTGGAGACAGTACCTGAAAACTATTGCTACCTGGGGCCTGGTGTAGAGATATTCATAGAGAGCAGCATGCCAGGTAAAGTAGAAAATTTTGCACACTTGATACTGGGGTTCCAGATAATAGTCGGTCAATACAAATGTTTCCATTTAAAGGCTTATGTCACCCTCTGGAGCCATCCCCTTCCCAGGCCCTCCAGCTGTCGTGGTGACAGGTGGCTGAAGTCTACCCACTCACTGCCCGATGGGGGCTGGTGGATTTCCGCTGGTCAGCCATGGGGGAGGCCTCCGCTGCCAGGAGAGCCCATGGGAGATGTCACTCCAATTTCACCGTAGAATATCTTTTTCTGAAACCCAGGAGGTTGACCTCAATGGCCTGTTTTGTGTAAATCTGGGCTCAGCAGTGACCAGAAGTTGACTTTGAAGGATCTTAAAGAAATGTGTTTTTACTTTTTAGCCTCATTCCTACCATTGCAAATGTCAGAGCAGGTCAGGCCACTAAGAGACTTGTCACCCTCGGAAAGATCAACACGTCCTTGAAAATACATGGTCATCTTCCTCTGTCTTCTTTTCTCCTTCTCCTCCCCTGCCCCTCAACTCTTTCCTCCTCATTCTTTCACCTTTTGTCAGCACACACACTCACACCCCATAGTGGATAAAAGCCTGGACTTTCAAACGCACCTGGATCTAATCCCAGCTGGATCCTGAATGAGTTATTTATGCTTCACTTTGCTCAGCTGTAAAACAAGACTAATACAACAGATCCTAGGGTTGTTTTGGGGATTGAATAAGAAAGTGTATACACGTGCTCAGCCCATTGCCTATCACAGGGGCAATGCTCAACAGATACTATTATTATTTATTCCTCTTATTATTTTATTGTAATTATACACTTCCCTGTAGCCTTCCAATGATTAATTGTAAATACACTGTGTAAATGTTCTCATATCAATAAGTCTTCCCAAACAGGAGATTGAGTGGTGGCACAGAAACCATTGTACAGATAGTGTAATTAGCAATATGATTTCATGGCTTCTTAGTCACATTGCTTTTCCTTAGTAAGCAAGAAGAAATGTTACTAAGGCAGCTAAGTGCTTAGCCATATGTACCTAACATAAGGCTTTGTTTTCTTTTCATTTCAAATAGATCAGATAGCAGAAACTATTTTTTTGCTAGATCATTTTTCTCCGTAAATCAGTATAGATTCAATATAAAGGAAGTGATTTTTTAAATAACTCTCAAGGAGTTTTACTATCCTAATTATCAAATGACCTTTAAATAAATTATTTCACCTCTGCTGACACTGCCACAGGGCTCTCAGCTTCACAGTTAAAAGTGGGTACAGCTTTGCCATTTCAAAGAGAGTTTCAACAGATGCCTTGAAAAGATCATAATCATCTGCTCTCTGCAGAACTATTTAAGCTGCTTAATAATGATGACGATATTGATGAGAACAGAAAAAAACAGCTAATATGATTGAGAACTCATTACCTGCCAACCCCTGTTTCAAGCATTTTACATATGTTAATTTACTTACATTTCTCTGAACACTTTGGAGTAGGCGTGGTATTTATTCCCATTTCACAGATGAAGAAGCAGAGATGCTAATTCTTCATGTGTGAAAGGTGGATGTTACCATATTCTGGGGAGCATTGTAGGCCAGAGGGAAAGGGAAATGCTCTGAAAATGTATAACTCTGAGGGCATTATTAACATCTCCTGACATGAATAAGTCTATGGTGATGACCTTTATTTTGTAGATGAGAAAACAGACATGCCCAACATGGTAACGATGAAGTTGTGGCTCACCCTTGTCTCATGGCTCCAAGACCTGGGATGTTTTTGACAGCTCACACACTGTTGAGTTTCAGCACTTCCTCTTTCATAAATCAATAAATCCTTTACCAAGCGGAGGAACTCACATTCCCATGTTAGCAAATAATTAAGAAATAATGTGAGTTTTGTAGAGGGAATGATTTTTCTGAATAACAATGACTTTCAATAATAAAAATGACACATGATGCCTGTAAAATGCCTAATAAAATGGAGAAGCATACAGAAGAAAACAAAAATCACATCTCGGTAGTTCAGAGATGCTGATAACGTTTTGGTGATTAGCCCTGTTGTGTAGTTACACACACACACACACACACACACACACACACACTTTACTGACATGGAATCCTACGGTTCTCTAATGTGCTTTTCACTCAACAATATTAACTTATGAATATTCATGTTGATACTAATTAATAATTAAAATCCACATGAACCTATTTCATTGTTTTTGATATCTGCAAAGTTCAGTGAACCAAAATGCATCTAACCAATCCCCTACTGATGAACATTATGCTATCTTTTTTGGTAATATCATAAAAAATTGGGTGAACCTCTTTGATATAATCCTTTGCGTACTCTCCTCTGATGACCTCCTTAGGGTAAACCCCTAGCAGTGGAATGGCTAAATCAAAGGATCTACACATTTGGCATTTTAAATGAATGAATACCTGCATAATTGGTTTTCCCAAAGACAATGTACGAGAGAGCTTCTGATTCTTCCTGGCTTGTGGTAAACAGCAAGAGTTAACACAGCTGTGAAGCACTGTTAACATAGTTTTCCTGGCTAAACAAAGTCAGAGGGTACAAATTCCAGCAGGCCTGAAGCTTTAGGGCCTATTTCTCCCACTAGTCTCCCAGTTTATGGCTCCTAAGGGAGTAAGAGTTTGCAGTTTGGGTTAACTCAATAGCCTGACTTTGAAATACTGTTTCTGGCACCTGCAGAGAGATTCCTATGGGATCGCAGGATAATACAATCGAAGAATCTCATTGGAATCCAGGAAGAAACTACACCTGCTGACTGATGACATTTAAAACTAAAAAAAAAAAAAAAAAAAATTCCAGGTTGCTACTATAAGGTGTCTTATGTGTTTGTAATGCCATCTTTGTTTCTAGAAAGAACCAGTCTGTTATTCGCAGACTGTTCACTGTGACATCTGGGATAGAAATAAATTCTCCATGGACCTTGTTGGAAATCCAGCTCCAGTATACACGCAGGATTATTGCCATATTATAAACAGGGTAAAAACACCACATCCCATGGCTTCACTGATGCCTTAAATTTTAGAATGAATCAACTATTACTTGAAAGTCTTTCTTGCTTTATTAACTCAGGATCACTGTATAATAAGGGAAATTCTCAATGATTCTCCATTCTGGGGTGACACACAGCACAGATATACTGGGGACATGTGGGTGAAGAACATTTTTTATTTGACATCTACTGCCTCATTGCATTTTAATTACATTCACCCTTTGGTGTCTAGGCATGAGTAGAATATCAATGGCTTTTGAAATGTTCCAAAAGCAGAAGAGCAGAAAAATGTTAATCTTTAAAAAGTGTGCTTTCCTAAGAGATTAATTCAGTAGTTTGGCACCATATAACAAGCCAGTAAATTTTTATGTAGAAAAAAATGAATAAATGCCTTATTTGAAATATAAAGATAGCATTTTTCTTGTTTACAAATTTCCACTTCTAACCTAGTCCTAGATGGTATATATTCTTCTTCCTTGACACTCTCAGGAGAAACACAATGAGTTTCTGTAAGATTGCAAATTATGGGCATGCAGTGAAAAGAAGAAAGGTGAAGAAAATTCAGATTCTGGGAGGTTCAGAAGCAATAAGCAACCTGTCCCTTCCAATTTCACCAGAGAAATGCTTTTTGTCTTCCAAATATAGTTTTTCCAGCACTTCTGAGTTCACAGGGTGCCCCAGCAAAGGCTCCCAAGGAAGAGTGGAGACATCCGTCTCTTTGCTTCCCCTCAGCTTCATATTCCAAGGGAAACTAATGCCAGTGCATTAGTGGAAAACTTCACAGTTTTATAAAAGCACATCCTCATCTGTTGTCTTATTTGACTCTCACACAGGAGAGGGAAGGTATAGGGGGTTATTAATAGCTCAGTTTGGGGGCACCTGGGTGGCTCAGTCAGTTAAGCAACCAACTTTTGGTTTCTACTCAGGTCATGATCTCAGGGTGGCGAGATCGAACACCGCATCAGGCGCCGTGCTCAGGGCTAATCTGCTTGAGATTCTCTCCCTCTGCTCCTCTCCCTGCTCGTGCTCTCTCTTTCAAATAAATAAATAAAATCTTTTAAAAAATAGTTCAGTTTTATCAGAAAAGAAAATTTAAGCCCAGCCATACTCACCCAAGTCACATGAGAAATGCAGCTTAGACAATGCCCAGCTTTACTAAGTACAAATCAACAGGTGTTAATATTATTGGTACTGTTTTTATTACCATGGCCAGTGGCCTTAACAAGGCCAAGGCCACTAGTTGACTCTCAAGAGCCTCTAACTTTTTCCCCAGCCAGCCTTTTCATGCATCTTTTAGAAAGATGCTGAAAATCAATAGGACCTACTCTTGTAAGCACATTATCCTGATTTATAAGCATATCCTACATCTGATGTTCCAGTCTTGTTATAAACAGAATACAATGGAATGATTCATCCCCTGAGAAGCCATAGTCACCATCTAATTCAAGCTGTTTTGAAGAAAAGAGAGTAGAACTGTTGTCTCTCTTAAGTGAGTGGTTTACAAAGATTAACACTAAAATATTTAAATGCTTAAAATATTGTTTAAAAAAATATATATATATCCTATTTTGGGGGTATTTTTCTTTTAAAGATTGGGTATTTTGTAAAAGTAACACTGTAGTAGTTTTTATTTCATTCTGGTATATATTTATTTTCAATAATCCTAATATAATAAATGTAACATATGGAAAATTTGGGATAATATTTAATAGTAAATGATGTGCTAAATATTTTCCCAATTTTGTTTGTGTCACAGGCTTAGTGTACGTTTCAAAGAAGATATTATGAAAGTGCTTTGAAAAGCCTAAATTTGGGGCACCTGAATGGCTCAGTTGGTTGGCTCAGATCATGATCTTAGGGTCATGAGATCAAGCCCCACATTGAGACCACGGTGGGCGTGGAATCTGCGTGGGATTCTCTCTCCCCCTCTCCCTCTGCCCCTCCCCTCCCCTCTCTTTCAAAAAAAAAAAAAAAGAAAAGCCTAAATTGCACCTTAAAAACTGATAATAGTAATAGGTATTACTAATGCTTATAGACATTAACTTTCTAGTAGTAGGTATTAATTATTACCTTTGTAATTATTACAATGATAGTAATAGGTAAGTGTAAACTACACATGCAAAATACACGTTTTACATGTGTTCATCTCATGTTCTTTTTATAACAATTCTATGGATTAGAACTATTATTAACCTCTCTTTATAGATGAGAAGAGCAAAGTACAGAGAAGTGTACTGACTTGTCCAGCTAATAAGTGGTAGTGTAGGAAGGCAGGCTTAACTCTAAAGTGCCTTGGGACACCTGGATGGCTCATCGATTAAGTGACCTTGATCTCAGCTCAGGTTTTTATCTCAGGGTTGTGAGTTCAAGCCCCAAGCTGGGCTCCATGTTAGGCTCCACATTGGGTGTGGAACTTACTTAAAACAAACAAACAAACAAAACAAACAAAACAAAACAAAACAAAACAAAACAAAAAACAAACCAAAGTGCCTTCTCTTTTTTCCTCAAATTTACTATTCATTTTCAAACATACACAAAACTTGAAAATCAGTGAATACTCATTCACTCATCACATAATACAGATTTAATAGTTTTCCTTGCTTCCTTCCTTCCTCCCTCCCTTCTTTCCTTCTTTCTTTCTTTCTTAGCCATGATTCCAAGGAGGCTCCAGGATAGATTTAAGACTTTGAACATTCTTTTCTTCATTTCCCTCCCTCCCTTCCTCCTCTCTCTAGCTGGAAAGTTTGAAAATAAATAATAGGCAGCATACAGTTTACCTACAAATACTGCAGCTTATAACTCCTAAGAATAAATAAGGATATATTTTTACACAAACACAATACTATTATCAAACCTAGATAACTATCAATAATTTCCTAGTATTATCTTATACTCAATTTATAGTGACATTTCCTGAATTATCTCCCAAATGCTTTTTATGGCTATTTATTTTTCTTTTCCTTTTTTTTTTTTTAAGGATTTCATTTATTTATTCACGAGAGACACACAGAGAGAGGCAGAGACATAGGCAGAAGGAGAAGCAGGCTCCCTGTGGAGAACCTGATTCAAGACTCATCCCAGGACCCCAGGATCCTGGGATCCCCAAGGGAGATGCTCCACCACTGAGCCACCCACCCAAGTACCCTATGGCTATATTTCTCAAACGCAAATCAAGTTTCATACTTTATAGGTGTTGTTATGTCTTTTTATTCTAGGCCAATTTTTTTCCACTAATTTTTTTTTTAACTACGCTGACTTTTTCAAGAGACGAAGCAAGCTACTTTGTTGAAGGCTCCACATTCTGAATTTGCGAGATTGTTTTCTTGAATTTCTTTCATCTTTTTCTCTTTTCCCTAAACTCTTGGTCAGGCACCCTTTGTTGTTAAATGTCTAATTCTTAAGTAAAAAGTACAGCATGTAAATAAATAAATCGCAAAACGACCCTCATATTTAATTCTGTTATTAACTAATAATGTTTGTTCTGATGATAGAAAAGTCATTTGGGGCTTCATTTAAAGGAATGACAAACTAGTGAAGGCATTCCGTGCTTAGAATCCTTTGGTGTAGAAAGCTCATGTCTGACATTTTCAAATTTGGCTATGATTTTACTCAGATGCGTTGGTCCTGGAGAGATTTAAGCACATGTGTTTTTGGAAACATTGCCAAAAACATTTGAAAATCCTATAGCTCCTGCCAGTTATGGCAAGTTTGGCTAGAAAATAGTGTTTTCTCTGCTATTTAAATGAAATTCAAGGAAATCTTGGAGTGGGGTCCTACTCTCAAAGTCCCAAAAGAGCCTAGGAGCTGTTCTCCACTATTAATATGCTATTTTTACAAAATTAAACTTCTCTTTGGACTTTATTCCATTGGCAACATTTAACTAACTGCCAATATTCTGGCCCCAGGAAATCCAGAAATCTCATGAAGCAATGAAAAAGCTAACACCAACTCACTTTGTAACATGTTGCAAAACTAAAGAATGATTGCATATTCTAAATCTGACACTAGATAACATTACAAAATGATAAGAGAGTGGGGGGTTGACATTTTGTAAGATTCGAGCCACATTGTAGCTGCTGAATATGCTCGTCATCGCGTATATTCACAGAACAGTAAGAATCATATTTCTTTGTATATTTTTTTACTCCACCAAGCATATGTCGATTGGTTCATTTGTGCAAGATATCCAGGGAACATAGGAGTAAACTGCAGCCTTCAGCCTCAAGAAATTTACTAATAGGGGAGACAAGTCACATAAACAATTTTCAGAATGATGTGGCCAAGAACAATATAATGCACTGTGGGGGCACAGAGGAGGAGTCCTTAAGCTGGTCTGTCAAGTCTGGAAGGTTTCATGGGGGAAAAGGATGACAGGCCTCCATCTCCAGCTTATACAAAGGTCAGAATCAGGAGGCAGGGGCACCTGGGTGGCTCAGTGGTTGAGTATCTTCCTTTGGCTCAGGTTGTGATCCCGAGGTCCTGGGATCGAGTTCCACATGAGGCTTCCATGGGGAGTTTGCTTCTCCCTCTGCCTGTGTCTCTGCCTCTCTCTGTCTCTCATAAATAAATAAATAATTTTTAAAAAGAACCAGGAGGCGGAAGGAAGTGGCCTCAGTCCTAGAGCCAGGACCTGCCGGGGGTTGGAGATCAATGTGGGATACCCACCACTCATCTCTGAGGGACAAGAACCACTGAGATACAACACAACTGGGGTCTGGGCTAGAAGAACAAAGGTTGCCATATTGTTGCACCTGCAAATAGGCTGGGAGAGAGAAACAGGAATAGAGACAGAGACATTAGACAAAACTTCCCACTTAAAAAGATCAGAGGAATAACATGATCATATATATGTATTATGTAGTTTCTTCCTAACCCTGAATGGGAGATGAATTTATGTGGCTTGAGAGTGAGTAGACCAACCAACTAGAACCCTACTGAGGTCATTCGGCAAGAGGGACAGAAGTCTCACCTTTAGCTATGCTGGCAGAAGAACAACAATGAGATTTTGTCAAAGCTACTATTTAGGGGAGTCGATATCTCTCAAAATTGAGTCTGCCTCACAATCACCAGGCTGGCTTGTTAACATGGATTCTGGGGCCCGACCTTAGAGTTTCTGATTTTGTGGATCTGGCCTGGGCCCCCCCAGATCTACATTTCTAATGAGCTCCCAGGTGATAATGATGTTGCCGGTTGTGGAAACCACACTTGAGAAGCAAGGACTGTGGGCTTTTTTCCTGCATAGTCTTCCAGTTACAGCCTCTGGGTTTTGGCTTCTGTGAACTCCTTTCACACCATTGGATACAGTCATGGGGGAACCGTCCATCGAGATTCTCATCCTCTCTTTACCCCAAAGAGGCTAATCAGATATGCTGGCTCATTCTGGAATCAATCTGAAAGCAGCTGATTTTATTCAACCTGCCCCACCTCCCACAGGGATTACCTGTGAGGTTCTGCCCTGGTTCCTTCCCCAAGACCCATCCTTCAGCATTTCCTCCAAAATCACCCCCTATCTTTCCATTTTACTTACCTGCTTGTTTAATAAGTGGTTTGTTTTGCTCAATTTAGCCAGAGTTAGACCAAAGAGCCCAACCGATATTTGGGGAGTAAGGGAACTTTGGTAGAGTGATTGTATTTGTTTCCTGTGACTGCTGCAACAAATTGCCACAGATGTGGTGGCTTAAAATAAGAAATTTATCCCTGCGCTGTTCTGGAGGTTAGAAGTCCAAGATTAATGTCACTGGGATGAAATCAAGATTTCAGTAGGGTCAGAGGGCACCTGGGTGGCTCAGTTGGTTAAATATCTGACTTCAGCTCTGGTTGTGATCTCAGGGTCCTGGGTTCAAGCCCCGTATCAGGCTCCCTGTTCAACAGGAAGTCTGCTTCTCTCTCTCCCTCTGCCCCGTCCCTCCCCCAATTGCACTCTTCTCTCTCTCTCTGTTTCATTTTTTTAAAAAGATTTTATTCATTTATTCCTGAGAGACATACACACACACAGAGGCAGAGAGGCAGACATACACACAGGCAGAGGGAGAAGCAGGCTCCATGCAGGGAGCCCGATGTGGGACTCGATCCTGGGACTCCAGGATCACGCCCTGGGCTGAAGGCAGGTGCCAAACCGCTGAGCCACCCAGGGATCCCCTCTCTCTCTGTTTCAAATAAATAAAATAAATATTTCAACTGGGTCATGATCCTTTGGGAGGCTCTAGGGGAGAAACTGTTCTTGGCTTCTTCCAGCTTCCAGTGGCCACAGGCACTCTGTGCCTTGTGGCTGCATCAGTTGAATCTCTGTCACCATGGCAGCACTACCCCATGTCCCCTTCTGTGTCAGTTTCTTGCCTCATTCTTGTTAGGACACTTGCTAGGGTCCACCAGCATGATCCAGAACAAGATCCTCATCTCTAGTTCTTTAATATATTGGCAAGTGCCTTTTTACAAATAGGTTCCAGGGATTGGGATGTAGATATTTGGGGGTGAAGACACCACTTGTTACCTTACTATAGTGATCAAGGATTATCCTGGTTTGAGCACGAGAAGTCTTATGCTCCAAGAATTCCCGGAGTCCCAAACAAACTTGCATTTATCTGTTTGCCTTTTAAACTCTTGGTGTTAGGAACAAAGGTGGGGTGACCACCTGTCTCAGTTTACCTGGGACTTCTTGAGTTTTAGTCCCGCATTCCAGGCAGTCTCCTAGTTCTAGGCAAACAGGGTTGGTTGGTCACCCTAATTCAGTTTCTCTGTCAGTTTCAGAGAACTGGTCCAGGAAGGGTTGTCCTCTTTAAACTCTTTCCCAGAGCAAAGAGCACTACCAAATAATTGGAGCACATGCCTCAGGCAAAATGAACCTAGAGAGCTACCAACAGAGCAATGAATCCAGTAGATAGCTGCTAAGTGCCAGTGGTCAAACTTGAAAGCAAGGCTTATTTCCCAAGAAAGACATAGAAGAAATATTTAATAGGATAGTTTTTAATAAATGGTAATCAGCTGCTTTGAAACAACCTTAAGGAGTAGGTAAACAATTTGGGTGATTGTTGCAGGTGTGATTTGGGGCAAGTTTATAGACTTGTTTCTCTAATTGTGGGCTCATGTCCCCAGGGTTCCCAATCAACCTTGGGTATTTATTCGATATGTCGGTTCTTGGGCTTCACCATAGAATTTATGACTCAGACTCTCTAGGGTTGAGGTGTAGAAATCTGGATTTTAAACAATCATTATAAATATGTTTTATGCACACCAGTAGGGACAGACAGGTGCCCCCAATGATATTCTGCCCTGTGGTGGCCACATCTTTGTGTAATGTCCTCCCTTTGAGTGCTGGCGAGAACTGTGACTTCTACCCAATCGAATAGGGTAAAGATGATGGGATATCATGCCCACAATTACATCACATTTTGTAAGTCTCCATTTTTAACAGGAGGGAGAAACTTGTGTGTGGGAGAGCTACATAGGAAGGACATCAGGTGGTCTCTAGACCTGTGGGTGGCTGGCAGCCAACAGCCAACCAGACAACCATTACTATTTCAGTCCTTCAGTGGCTAGGAGAGGATTTCTGCAAACAACCTGCAGGAGCTTGGAAGAAGCTCTAGGCAAGGTGGCAGATTAGAATGAAGCCCCATTTGACTCCTGGATTGCAACCTGCTGAAACTTGGGAGCAGACATCCCAGGGAAGCCAACTGTACCCAGATTCCTGACTCAGAAACTGTAAGAGAACCATGTATTGTTTTAAGCTGCTGAATTGTAGTAGTTTGTTACCCTGAAATAGGTAACAAACTCCGAGGTCTGCTCCCTTCTCAGCCTTGTGACCTCAGACAACAGCAAAATCTCTTTAAGCTTCAAATTCCTCATTTGTCATTGAGAGTGTTCGATGAGATAGGACCTGTAAAGTGAGCACAGGGTCAGTCACCTAGTAAGAGCTTAAACACTGGCTTTCTTGATAAGAACTAGCCCAAAAGATGGGATGCCTGGGTGGCTCAGTGGTTGGATATCTGCCTTTGACTCAGGTTGCAATCCTGGGGTGTTGGGATCGAGTCCCCCATGGGGCTCCCCACAAGGAGTCTGCTTCTCCCTCTGCCCATGTCTCTGCCTCTCTCTGTGTTTCTCATGAATAAATAAATCTTACAAAAATAGAGAACTAGCCCAAAGATGAACCGAGTCTAACAAAGTGGCCTATCACAAACAATTTATTAGAGTAGGATTGAGAGCCCCATCAGCAGGTATTTCTAGGATTGGCTAAACAGGTGTAGCAGTAGGATTATGAAAGAACCATCAATTTTGTTAGGTCCAATCCACTGCCATCTGTTTACACAAGTGAGTGATTAGCAGGCATCTCCCAGTATCATTTCATGGTCTTTAGAGTCAAAACACAGGGGATGGCTCATTTGATTTGAATTTGGGAGGATCTAAGTCACTCAAAAGGCATGTGTGAACAGACTAAAAAATGGGCAGTTTATTAATATTTGGCTATGATTTTCCCCAGATGTAAGATAGTTGACTCCTGAATGTTTTTGAGAATTCCAAGTACCTCATATATAGGTTTGGGAACTGCGTGACTGAGAAGTCTTCTCAAACCTGCTTCTGATGGCAAGCATCAGAATCACCTGGAGGGCTTACACAGTCACTGTGCTCCAGACCCCACCCCAGGACATTCTGATGCTGTAGGTCTTGTGTGGACCCAAGAACTTTCGTTTCCAGCAAGCTCCCAGGTGATGCTTCCGCTGCTGATCCAGGGACCAGACTCAGAGTACCTCTCACACTGAAGCAAAGAATAAATGAGTCATGGTGATTTTCCTCAAATATTTGTAAAATGTTGCATCATGAAAAAAAGCAGAAGTTAGACCAATGGGCAAAAGCTAAGACAGATTTTGGCTTTCTATAGCAAAATAGTTCTAATCATCAGATTTGAGCAATGATGAAATGGACTGTTTTAATAGTGAGTTGCTTGTCCTTGAAATACTCAAAAGCAAATGCAAAAGATTGTTGCCAAAGGTGACAGGTGGAATTAAATCACTACTGCACTGTATTTGTTGGGTGTCTGGCAGGTGTAACAGCCATGTTGCTTGAGTGCAATTGATTCCACATCCTGCTTCATAAAGGCCTCAATTTCTTCATCTGTGAAGTGGGGTAATTATTTGAAGTTTACATGTAATTATGCATTGCAGTTTAGGTGCCTGGGGAAACAGATTTCAGAAAGATCAGAGGCAGGAGGATTTATCTGGGAGTGTGCTCAGGATCAGCTGTACCAGGGAATGTGCACAACAAAAATGGGCCAAGGAGAAATCAGGCTGGGATGCAATCACTGGAAGACCTCTGCTTGAAAAGATGGCCCTTTAAAAGTGTCCCACGTTGTAGTGGGATGCCACCACTTTATCGTTTCACATCTACCAGTCTTTGGAAACAGGCTGTCCCTGTAAAGGGGCTTTACCTGAGGCAGTGCAAGTTTCTCCAAGCAAGGGAAATTCCTAGTGAAGACTGTCGGACAGTAACAGTCCTAGAGGATGGGTCGGGTCAACACAGCACACCAGAAATATACGACAGTTTAAAACAATGTCTGGCACGTGATTTTATTATTATTTATTTTTATTATAATTTACTCAATGCATGTTGAACTTCCAAGAGCATGCTTTGCTCTTGGATGACAACTGCTATTACAGTCTGAGTGGAAACACTTAGATGGGTTCTCTAGTTATTCATTCATTTATTTAAAAAAACCCTTCGGCTAGGTGGCTCAGCTGGTTGAGCATTTGCCTTTGGCTCAGCACATGATCCCAGAGTCCTGGGATTGAGTCCCACATTAGGTTTCCTGCATGGAGCCTGCTTCTCTCTCTGCCTCTCTCTCTCTCTTTCTCTCTCTCTGTGTGTCTATCATGAATAAATAAACAATCTTTTTAAAAAATTAAAAATTTAAAAAACCTTAAAGCTACTCATTCTTAAGGATATATGAAACCCATGATGGGATATTTAAAAATTGAGATGAAAGGGGGGAAAAATAAAGATGGTGGCACAATGTACTAACCCCTAAGCTAGCATCCTGCGTTTTTAAAATTCAGGGACTAAGCACCATTCAGAAGTCCATATTTACTTGAATGACCATTTGTTTAATGCCTGACTCCCTGTTCAAAAGCATAGGGGATAAGGAATCTTTTTTTTTTTTTTTTTTTGAAGAGTATCTCCAGCCTCTAGCACAGTATCTGACATGTGGGCACTTGAATATTTGTTGAATGAATGCATGAATGAAAGAGGATGCAGACTGCGACACCTGGGTGGCTCAGTCAGTTAAGTGTCTGGCTTTGGCTCAGGTCATGATCCCAGGGTCCTGAGATAGAACCCTGCATCGAGCTCTGCTCAGCCAAGAGCCTGCTTCTCCCTCTCCCTCTGTCTGCGGCTCCCCTTACTTGTGTTTTCTCTGTCAAATGAATAAATAAAATCTTATAAAAAAGAAAAAAAGAGGATATGGAAATAAAGATAAGATAAAAAGATGTTGCAATCAACTGACACATTTACTGTGAGTAGAGTGAAAATTCAAGACAGTATTTCTTGGCTGCCAATAACAAAAAAAGCAAAAAACAAAACAGAAGAACCAGAGGACCTAATGAATTAAGCAAATCAGGACATATTGCTCAGAAGAAATAAAACATTCCTGGTATTAAGAAGTGATGAAAATCTCCATACGGAGGATAGCACCGGATGCTGGCAGCAATCACCAAAACATCCTCCATAAGGTATGTGTAGTCATGTTTCATGAAGCTGTTTCTGCGATCTCTCCCACACATACACTGATGGCTTCACAGAGAATCGCTGTTAGCCCACAGCAGGTAACCAGGTGTCTGCTGTTCTGGCCAGATGCAAAGTAGATTTAGAATATCTGGAAGAGCAAATAATTCCATTCCCTGGCAACTACCTACAGCCATGACTCAGCCAGTGTATCATACACACTCTTGTGCTGAAAAGCTTTCATAGATGTGCTGTGAAATTGTGTCCAATATCTGGAATATTAGCTGTGGTTATAGCAATTGAACACTGAGACGAGTGGGTCATAGGACACTGTGTAGAGGGAGGAACAACTTACTCCAAGTCTAAAGGAGAGAGGAGCCAGTGGCTGCTGGAACCTGCTCCAGAAAATGGATTATGCTCATGTCTTTCCAAGGTCATGCTCAATGACTTCATGTTCTTAGCTTAAAAGCAGCCTGGGTGGGAGTATTTACACTATGGAAATCAAATACTACAAATAAGGGTTCTCTTTTCCCCCTCAAAGAGCTAGCTGGTTTACCAGTACCCCACTGGAAGTAGCTTTGAGTGAAGCCCAGACTGGATAAAGGCTAGGGAGAAATGTGCTTATTCAGTATATAAGAGCATGATTAGAGCTGATGATGGTTCTATTCACATTGCAGTGAAGCACAAGGAAGGTCAAGTGAATAGCTTGCTAATTGAAGACGGTTCTCACCACTTGAAGATAGGGTTGCACTGTTGCATTGACAGTGTTGTAATTGTTCATGACTTTAGTGCCATTTTGAGCCTTCTGATTCCCTTTCACTAGGCTGCCAAAATTTCCATGCCAGCAAAAGTCTCCCAGCTCCACTGGACTTGAGGAAGATGAGAGTGAAAATAACTGAACAGTGAGCAATTCATGAAATGGACATGCATTCCACGATAAAACTTCGGTGGACACGAATCTGTGTCTTTCAGCTGATTTCATGTCCTGGTTGCTCCTTGTCGAGAGAGCATCTTCTTGTCCTGAGGTCTGATCCAGTGTGTAAAGTGATGTATTTTTCAAACAACATGTCTTCTCAGTGCAAGCCAACTACTTCATCTGGTGTGAACCACAGAACCAGCCATCTGTTCCGGGGCTGGAAGAAAAACTGACTGTTGGCCCTAATGGATAGAATCACACTGTACCTTATGGTAACTTCAGGGTTTTTTTCCAAGGAGATTTTGACTTTACACAATTTTTTAACCCCTGAATAATATATGATGCCACGTACTACAGCCCAGACAGAGAGCTACTTTGGCCTACAAAGTAACTGTCGTATTTCTGGATGAACTCAGAACCACATGGCTCTGGAAACCCAGCTAGAGGTGGGGTCCTTTTAGCATCCTTTTGTGAAAGTTGAGAAACCTGTGGAGAATTTGTGCTTGAACAGAAGACAGGACTACAGTGTGGGGTTACACCTTGATCACCAAAACCCCCAGCATTTCATCATGTAGCTGTCAATGTAGATGTCAACCCCCTCCCATGGGAAGCAAAGTCAGTTTCCTTTGATTTTGCTCCCTGATTGATTTCCACATGAAGACACAATATGTAGACATTACCCTGGTAGTAGTCTACATTCTTTGTCATATACTCATTATACTGGTATAAATGGAACTTCAGATTAGAATTGTCAAACATGCCCATCTACGTGAGAGGAGTCAGTATCAATGAGGACAAAAAGTGCTGGCTGTAGCCCTTTGAGTCCAGAGAAGAGCAGACTCCAAGATTGTGGAGAAGAATGATTTATGTCATAATTTTTTACCTTTCCCATTTCTTCCTATCTCTTCTGCCTGCTTGGCACTATTTAATAGAGAGAAGACGGGTGAAATTATGTGTCCAAAATGGCCATTCACTACCTATCAATTACAACATTGATTTTAATGACTCCTAAGAGTGTGGGGATGACTTGATATAAATTTCAGTTTCAGAGCTCCCAGACTGATTAAAACACTGAAGCCACAAGAGGCCTCTTGAGGGAAAAAGGGAACCTAAAAACTTCCATTCAGTTTAAAAGCCTATATCCCCAGCCAGTACACAGTTTTCTTGGGGTGGAGTTACCCTGCCTCAGTTTTATGGTTGGGGACCCAACTGGGCTGATTGAAGAATATTCATTCAGCACAAAGGAATCTTGTGGGCTCATGGAATGATAGAATTTCCTGTCTCCTTAGGAGAGAGAAAGCAGGTTTAGATGGTGACATCTGAAATATGGCAACTCTAAAGGGACTATGAGAACACTGCCTCCTCTGTTCTTAGGGAGGTCAGGAAACTGCTCTTTATTTTCCAGAGTGAGAACCGGTGGTGGGTGGGTGGAAAGTGGAATGAAAACATGATTTAAACAATATTTGGCTAATTAATAGTGTTTAGAAATAATAGTAGTGATAGTTAACATTTATTGTAGTGGCTTTCAAGGTTTTGGCCTGCGGTTCTTGTAAGAAAGGCATTTCTCAGGAAGTATGAACATAAATATGAACGTACATAAAACCAACTGATGTTTCATGAAACAATATTCTGATATCTAAATGCTTAGATATGATATTGAGTATGACCCAATCAACCGATTTCATGACTCACTAGCACATCATGGCCCACTTTCTCAAATACGGATTTATTGTGTATATATGATGAGCAGAGCGGTGAAGACCAAGATTAAGGCACTGTGGTTAAAAGTGCTCCACAGACTGCCTAATATCCGAGCCCTGGCTCTGCGGTATACAAGCAAGTTTCCTTACTGTGTCTCAGTTTTCTTGTCTGAAATGTGAAGTCGATATCTCAGGAAGTCATTGTGATGATTAAATTATCTAATACAATACATATTTATATACTATATAAATAATTAAATGATGTACTACATATAAAAGCTCCTAGATCAGTCCCCAGCACATAGTAAGCAACCCATAAGTGTTGGCCCCTCTGTCAATTATCTGTGGCCATAGTAGTGCTATCATAAATCAGCCCCAAACTGTAAGGCAAGTTTGTTTAGCTCATAATCTAATGGGGTTTGGGATCTGTGGAGTTTAGCTGGCTATTGCCTAGTTGGCTCTGCTTCATGGGTCTCTTCCTCTGATAGAAGAGTTCAGGCATGTCCTTGTCATGGTGCTGAAAGAGAGTGAGAATCAAAGCAAGTTCAGTCCCCCAGACATCATGTCTGGTAACATTCACTGGCTAAAAGAAATGACAAGTCAGAGTGGGAGGTCACTATAGTTATATCATAAAAGGCATGGATAGATAGGAATGGATAAGTCATGGTCCTTTTTTGCCATTAACCAGAGCTGTGATGATGATCCGAGAGTCTATCTCTCTCTGTTGGCTTGGTGCTTTGTATAAATCTGGCTAATCTGTATACATCCTGAGAATAATCCATGATTATAGTAACGAGGATTCTTGATTGCAAGTGACAGAATGCCCATATGAACAATTTCAAACAAAAAGTCAATTTAACTGGGAAGCAAAGCATCAAGGTTACTTAACATGTCTGAATTGTGGGAAGGTTGGAGATGGAGGCCCAAACGTGATCTTTGATGTTCTCTTTCCATTCCTCTGTGTGTTGGATTAATTATAGAGACCATTTTCCCCATGAAGTTCCTTGTAGCAATTCCAGGTTTAAATCATCCTCACAAAAGCATGCAACTTGGGTGACCAACCACGCTGGTATGTCTAGGATTGAGAGGTTTCCTGGGATATGGGGCCTTCAGTGCTAAACCAGAGCAAGCCTTGAGGTAATACTTTTGAATTACCATTCTACCTGCAATTCCAGAGGTAGAGAGGGCATCTTCCCCATGGATCTTGTAGAAAAGTGCCTTGGTGATCCTTCATTAGCTGGGCCTGGATCATATGTCTATTCCTGAACTAATGATGAGGAATAGACATATGAGAGATCTATGTCTGGTAACATAGACACCTTCTCCAAGAAGGTGGGGCCTCTAGACAAGATTAGGCCATTTTCCAACCTATTGTGGGGTTGACTCTGAATCTTATAAAAAGTAGGTGGAAGAGATAGATACCCAAAGGAAAGGATCCAGGATAGACAATGAAATTCACTTAAATATCATTGTTCCCATTTTATAGACCAAGAAATAGAATCTCTGAAAAATAGAGTCTCTGAAACGTTGAGTGACTTTCCATGGTCACATTATCAAAAAGAGAAACCAAGCCAAGTTGAGAACCACAATCTCTCTTCTGGCTTTAAAGTCTGTACTCTTTCCACGTCCCCGGGGCTGCTTGCCTAAAGCAGTCACAATACAGATTTTCTGAAAGCCTAATGTTGTCCTTAAAAAGCAAAACTATACTTATTAAAATAGTGAGAAACTGTAAGTACCCTAGTTTGCAACTCACAGGGGAAAAATTACAGAGACAAAGGCCACTGGTGGAAAATTACTCTCCAAGAATTTTTCTGCCAAAACACGAACAATTAATTGGACAACTTAAAAATTCTTTTTGCTGGACCATGAACAACTGGTTGGACAAATTAAAAGGTTTTCAGGTTGTTTTCCAGTTTGTGCAGAGATACCAGAAAAATCCTCCCCCCGCCCATAACCACTGAGGCAGATGGGTAAGAACTGCCATTAGACACATTTATGCCACATTGAAGTTCCACTGGCTCCTGACACTTTGGAAACAACATCCCCAACCGTGTCCCCCCCCCACCCCCCGCCCCCAGTAGCCATTGGCCACATTCAGCTACAATCTATCCCTTTTGAGTCTTGAGATAATTTGGATCATCCCTATTTGAGAAGCACAGAGGAGGAGGACAGAGAGTTCTGTTGCTTAGACCAAGAGAAAATAGGACTCTCCGGTCCTTACCTAAAATAACTCTGGCCCTTCTGAGAGATGAGCGTTGGCCAGAGCCAACAGTTGGTGGTGTGTGCACCACAGAGTCTGGCAGCGCTGGGGAAACACCACATGGTTCATCCCAACCATGCTGAGTTTGCTAGAGTAAAAATGGCCAGGGCTCTGTGTAAGAACTAGAATAAAAGAACAAACAGCCTTCATGTCCTCTGTGGGTTCTTCTGCTCTGCCCAGCCATGAATTGTGAAGAGCAGCTGGTGTCAGCGGCCAGAAGACAGATGAGCCTGCTGGGCTGGGTGGGAGAAGTGACAGGTCATTGTTCTTATCAGTCCCGACTGTGCACAGAGCAAATCACCCCACCAGCAGCAAAGGTGAAGATAAATAGCTCTGGCTTGAGTGTTTGTCTACTGAAAAGAACAGAGAGTGGTAAGAGAGAGGCAGAATAATTGTCATGGATAGAATGTTAAAAATAATACAGCAACACACTTAACCATTCCACTTCATTGTTTTACCCGGTACTTGTTTAAAAAACAAACAAACAAACAAACAACCCACCAACCAGCATATAGTTAACAAAGGCATTGAAAAACTATAACAAGTTGGTGAGTGAACAAAAATACCCCTTAATGTGAAAGTGCTATGAAGTGATAGAGACCCAGGAGGAAGGAGAAAAATAGCCTTTGAGCACCGGCTTGGTGCCTGTCACCTTCTATCTACTATTTATTTAACCTTTACAACAATCCTGTGAGGTAATCATCACTATCCGAGTGGTACAGAGGTGAAATTATGAGCACACCAGGTAAAACTCCTAAGAGCACACAGCTTGTAAATAGGAAACTAGAATTTGAATCCATGTCTACTTGACTGAAATCCTCTGATCTTTCCTGTAGGTGTGCAGCCTCCCACACACAAAGACCTTTAGGGAAATTTTAACAGAACGTACAATTCAAGAGTCAGGTGATTTTTTTCTTGTAATGGATCGTCCTCTTTCCTACTATTTATTTATATTCCTGTCCCTGTGGTTGCTAAACAGTAGTCTGCAGATAAGCACAGCTGGCTCAGTTGAAAACATCCTGGAAGCGTTTTATTGTGTGTGTTCACTATTTTCCATGGTTTTCTTCAAGACCCCTGCAAAGGTGGGATCACACATGCCGTGTTAACAACCATGGCTGGGCAGGTTAAAACTTTATCGTGACCTATGTTACCAGCAGGAACTTTGGAGAACAAGTGTTCCCTTTCAATGTAATTAGCTTGGCCGGGCACGATTACAACTGTCCAACATGGACTACTGCTTTTTCGTTGCCAAATCAATGAGCGAGGATCCAAAATAATAATTACAGTGCAGAAATCACCCACCACATACTACACAAGCATGTGAAGACTACCACGGTTATTCCTTCTGTTTGTAATGTGCAATCATGAGATGTCAAAACAGAAGAATAAAAGCCATCGGAACTTAGGAGCTGATGTGAACCTATCCAGGCACATGTCTGCCAGAGGGTATCGTGGGTCTCATTTCAGGCAAGTAAACGTTCTAAGCCCTGTTCTCATTAGAGAAGGCAGCAGTGGATAATTTGTACCTATACAGGTAATTGAATGTGTGCATATAATTTCCTTCAGGGCCTCTGCCAAAAGTATGTAGAGTCTAAGAATAAAAAGCTATTTTGGGTGTTAAAAGGTTGCCTTTGGGTTAGATAATGCCATAATATTAATTCTATTGGGCCAACTTCATTGTTTAGCAGTAATAACATAAAACATGCCCTTCAGAACTTACCTAAGGTCAGGGCTATTCCTTTTACAGAAAACATAGTTTTAGGCTTTTTGGCTTAGACTGCTTGATGTCTGGGGACATGGAGAAGATTTGAGGCCTCTTGTTTTCCCTAGGACCTGGCACAGTGCATGACTAAGGTAGGCTTTTAATCAATGTTTATAGAACTAATGAATGAATGAGACCTTCGTGAACGTTTGGTTTGAGTTTATAAAATTAGTTCAGTAGGTACTGCTTATTTCTGCTTAAATTACTAAATCTTGTTTTGTGCAGTAGCCTCTAGGTAACTCACACAAGGCTTATGCCTCTTCCAGTGATGTTTCTTATATAAAGATGTCTGGGTTTTTAGCTGGATCCGGAAGGCAAAGCCAGGCTGAGTTAGGAATGACATATATCTGCCATTCCTCTCTTCGGTATCCATGACAAACATTTCTGTCAGCACCAATTTCTCCCTTCACAGCCTGACCATGGTAGCTTCCACCAGTTGGCTGGATATGGCATAATAGAGGAACCTACTGACCCTCCTTAAGCTGGGATTTCCTTTTGGGATAGAAAAATGAGAGATTATCTAGGTGGACATAATAAAACCAACTGGTGAATTTAGATTTCCTACTCAAAATGTAATTCTACTGGTAAACCAGTTCTCTTACAAGATAAATCTAGTTTTATTGTTTCATTTTAGGAACAGGACAAGGTTAGAACTGTGGGGTCTGCTTGGTCCATCCAGCTTCCTCCCGCAGCCAGCAAACAAGTGGTCCTGGGTACTTAAGGTGTGGGTGTTCCGGCTCATTGTGGGTGGGGCATATTGTGGGATACAATAAATGCACTGTAATGATCAGATCCTAGTATTTCTAAATGTGTAGTCTACTATAATACAAACAGGAGACAGGAAATAATACAAGAATTATTTTATTTTATTTTATTTTATTTTTTTTTTTTTTAAGAATAATTTTAGAAATTTAGGATTGAAGGGACCTTAGCAATGATCCTGTTCAGCCATCTTGGCTGAACCCTCTTGGCTTTGGGACTCCTTTTCAGGCAAAAACAATCTATTTCAGGCCAGTGAGAACCTCCTAGGGACATTGGGAACACATCGATTGGGAGAGATACCCTGTCTTCCTCCAGGATTGTGAACTCAAGGGATCATGTGAACCAAAGTGGCTGTGAGAAACTCTTTTGGCTTCGGAGAAGGCATCTGCAGAATGGATTCAACATACCGAGGAAACCCAAACTGAGTGCTATAGACTGAGCATCAAAGACCTCTGGTGGTCTCCTAGATCCAGCCATGCCATAGCTCTGACATGTTAGATAACCCTAACTGGTTCACTTCCCAGGTAAGTGACTGAATAAATACACCTTTGTTTGAAGTAGTTTGTGTGAAGATTCCCTTGTCCAGGATCCTTATTTACACAAATACCTACGTTATAGGATTTGATCTAATTTATGCAGACCACTTAGCACAGAGTGTCAGACTCCACGATCCTTAGAGCTCAGCTGATTGCAAAAATGGCCTTGATGCACCACCGCATCTTACAGCCACACTGATGGTTGTGTGACTTTGTTATTCTCTCCCTTCTTCTCTTCCTCCACTCTGACTCTGGGCTCTCATGTGTGATTAGTTTTTCCAATGGGATTTTAGCAGGAATGATGCAGAAAAAGTTTGAAATGATCTTGGGCTACTGAGCTTGCACTCTGTCTTTGCTATCACAATAGGAAGACAAGGGGTAGTTTCTTAAAGATTGCATTCAATGTGGAATCTGGAACCTAACTTTTTTATATTCTATTTCATTAAAATTATTGGTCTAACTTGAAGTTTGAACAGATCTTTTAGCCATGGGTAATTTCATAACATCATGGGTCAAGCATTTGGAAAATACTGGCTCACTGAGTTATGCAGATCTTCCAAAAACTGCACATTTCATTAAAATATCAAAAATCACATACATAAATATTGCCACCAGTCTTATTAGAAAAACACATGATGTCAAGCTCACAGTGGTACTTATAAAATTTTCCAAAATTCCCATTTGCACTTGAAACTTCAAATTTTACAGTTGGCAACACATATTGTCGGTTGTTTTCCTCAAAGTGACAATCTCACTTTGTTCATTTGGAAGAAACTGTCTGCCAAATATCCAAGTCTGAACAACCATAGTCTGTCTGTCAGTAGTTTTTCAAAGATCCTGCTCTGTAGAAGAAAGCAGTTAGTTCAGCTCTTAACTCAAACAATTGCCCACAAGCACTTTTCCTCAAGACAACCATAATACTTCAAAATTCAGCAAAAAATGATTCCTGTATACTTTCCATTTTGTGACACAGAATACTCAGGGTTGGTCTTTAGAAAAATTAAAAATTTGATTCATCAAGAGCATTCTTAATGAAACTGGCATTTATTTTTATTTTTAAATTATTATTTGTTCCTCTGAGTGTCTATCAGAGGAAAAATGTAACGACTGCTAGAAGTTTGGTGCCACTGCTCAGATCCATCTTACTGCCTAGTAGTCTGGCCCGTCATTGCTTTTGCACTAGACATGCAAGTGTCAAAACCATGGTTCCCGGACTATATCATGAAGTTGGAAGCATTACTCAAAATTTGAATATTTCAGGGACACCTGGGAGGCTCAGTGGTTGAGCATCTGCTTCTGGCTCAGGTCATGATCCTGGTGTCCTGGGAACAAGTTCCACATGAGGCTTCCTGCAGGGAGCCTGCTTCTCCCTCTGCCTATATTTCTGCCTCTGTGTGTGTGTGTGTCTCTCGGGAATAAATAAATAAAAGTTTAAAAAATAAATAAAAATTTTGAATATTTCAGCACTTTTCTGTGTCTGTGGCTGAGCATTCACAGAAAAAGATACTATGTGATGATGAATCAATGCTACTGGAGGTTTGCAAGCAAACCAGCAAGCCCAGCTCATCTTCAGATTCGCCTTTTTGTAAAATGTAAATACAATTTTGCAAAGGAGATATTAATGCATTCTTTATGTTTGCAGCTAAATTTTTAAATCATTGAGTTATGGTATCCCTGGAAAATGGCACTGTTGCTGTTCTTTTTACCGACTTTTCATGCAGTGGGCATTCAGCACTGTCAACTGTACAGGATTTATTAGTTTATCAGGTGTTATATGTGCTTCTCAAACCAATGAAATGCTTATCCTGGGAAATGCTTCAGTAGCTGCTTTGTTTCTAGTTTGAAAATCTGAATCAAACAACTGTTGACTTTTAAAGTGTTTACCACATCTGCCGTTAAGATACGGTTTTTTTTCTTTAAACTTTTGATGATTGATCTCAAAGTGATGTCTCAGGTGGCACCGCAATTTTGCACACAATAATACCTCAAAATCTTTTATTGTACAAGCCACAGTGAGGTCATTGTTAACATCTGTAAAGATGGTTCATGTTGTATTTTTGTTATTTACACCTTTGCTTGTTTTGTGTTTTTGCAATATATTCTTCCCTTCCAGGAGACAAAATTCTCTGAGATATCACTTTCATTTTTTCTCAACATCTTTAGCTGTACATGGTGTGGTTGTGGGTTCAGAAAGCAAGTCTTTTCATCTCCCTTTTGTAAGCCAGTGATCCATCTGTAGATAAAGAAAGTAAATATTTTTTCATTTTAGAATAAAAGGTAAATTCTGAAATAATTGTGACAAAACTTTAAATTGAGCTTTTGAAAAAATGTGTGATATTACTGCCAGATAAGACAACAGGGTATACTCCCTTTTAGTTGCATCTTTGTGTGTATACAAGGAAAATGCAGGGATTTCAAAATTTGATGGATGTCGATGAATTTATGATAGTGACAGCACAGTATGAGTATTGACAATAATCTGAGTTCATCTCTGAAAAGATATGTACTTATGCCTTTCAACCTACTACCTTTGAAGAGTGCAAACAGCAGCACAAGAATTTTCAAGCATATTTTCCATTCCCTACTAAATGGGTGATGTCATCACTCATCCTGTAGTTTGGAGAACTATTTGTGAGGTAATGACTATAAAAGACAAATGTGTTTTAAAATTACTATGAAAAATATGGTTTTGACCTCTGAGACCCCCTGAAAGGCTGATGGAAAACCTAGAGGTCCCTAGACTTTGAGGACTTCAAAACTCCTTTATATCTTAGAGATGGAAAAAGAGACAGACAAAAAAATGTGCTTATCTAAACTGGTTCTAAAGGTAGAATTAGCATCTAAAAACCCCAGCTTCCTCTGCTATAGAGTACCTTCTCTGTCTCTCTCTTTGTCTCTCTCTCTCTCGTCATCTTCTTGTCCTACCATTCAACTTAATTATAAGTCCCACCAAGATAGAAATCTTCATATTCATTTGTGTGTATCCCAGCATGCTAACTAGAGCAAATTGATACTCATAAATGATTTATTGTGTTGGATTCAGGATTTAGAGGTAAGGAATTGCTTTTGTACATTCATTAAAATCAAGCATCAGTTAATATGACCATATATTTAGAGAGAACCTAAGAGTTCCCCCTAGTTTAATCTTTGGCTATAGCATACATTCTTTCTGTTTTTGTTTTTAGTAAAAATGATTTCAATCATCAATAAGAGAATCTAGCTGAAACTAACCCACATCACAAGTTAGTTCACTGGCTTATATAAGTCTAGTGATGGGTTTGGCTTCAGGAACAGGTGCATCCAAGAGATCCAACAATATTGGCCAGATACTACCACTGGTCAGGTCTCATTTCTCTTGTTGGGGTATTTTGGCTTCATTTCTTTTTTTTTTAATAATAAATTTATTTTTTATTGGTGTTCAATTTGCCAACATACAGAATAACACCCAGTGCTCATCCCGTCAAGTGCCCCCCTTAGTGCCCGCCACCCAGGCACCCCCACCCCCCGCCCTCGTCCCCTTCCACCACCCCTTTCATTTCTAGAAAGATTCCTTCTACAAGTAAGAAAGAAAACTTCCAGCAGCTGAAATTTATACCCATACCATTTATAATTCAAAAGAGAGAGACATAAATCACATGGAAGTGACTTTCCAAGGCTCACACGCTTACCCCTGGATGAATTACTGAGGTTGGGAGGATGTGGTTCTCTGATTGGCCCAGACTTTAATATGTGCTCATCTCTGAAAGTAGGAAGAAAATAGACCACACTGGTGACTACATTCATGGAGTAAAAGTCAATGCTAAAGAAGAGACTACTGAATTTAATTCACAATATCTTTAATTACAAATCTACGTATATTAGATAATACCAATAAAGAAGAGAGGAAACATGAAAACAAACTGAAATGTTACCATACACAGAAATTGCAAGAGAAAAATGTTTTTAGTAGTTTTCCAGTTTTTCCGTGGATTGGAAATGAAAACAGATAACCTGTTTTAAAATTTAATATATATTCAACCATTTCCTCCCATTCTAAAGTACTCTTCCAGAACCTAACTGCAGGATTGGTTCAGAGAGCAGCCTTGGGAGATGTTCTAATGCTTACAAACCTCCTTCTTCCATAAAAGTCATTTCAGACTTTTTGTAGTGGAAGGAAGGGACTGGTTTCTCTGCAGTATATCTTGGTGCTTGAGCCTGAGCATCTCACGGAAAGCCTTTACTTCCCTATGCTCAAAAATACATGCACATTCCAATATTGAATCTAGGGAAAGATTACAGTCACCTCAGCACACGCCTGGACTTGGAGAGGTTTGAAAGACAGCTTGGCTTGCAGACCCCTCTCAGCCCCACTGTGCGGCTGAGTGGGCTGTGAGGCCTCAACTACACCTGTCCCTGAATGCCGGAAGCTGTGAGCATGGTGCCAACCCAACTTGCAATCTCTGGTTCTTGTTACTTGTTAAATAATGGAACAGTAACGATCTGTAGCAGATGTCCTTGAAGCTACACAGAGCCAGTCATGCCTGGGAGAAAAACTGCATGAAAATCTCTTTCGTTCCTTGCACAAATACAGCTGGATGCTAAGGCCTTCGGTGAAAGTCCTAAGTAGGCCAGGGAAGTGGATGCATTGCATGTGTTCCATTGCTAGACGGGACCCACTTAGGGCTACGCTGGCAAATGTTTAACAATGAAAGACACACCTTCCCATCATCTTTCTGGGCAGCCACAGGGGTGCACATGAACGTCCTGGCAGATGCTTTCCAGAGCATGCACGATGCTGAATTCTGATCAGGCCCTGCTCCAAAGTCATCTTCTGGTTTCTCGCTGCGATGACGGAGCATGGGTACGTTGGCAAATTTGAAATCACGGATGATGACAGTTGACAGTGCTGGGAACATTGTTGTGAACCTCACAGGCAGGCTAAACACGCGTGGAGTGACGAGCCCCACACTTGATGTACAACTTGAAAGATCGAGAAAAACGGCAGACTAACCGGCTCCCCAAACCGGCCAGTTTGGCTTCATTTTCTTGACAACATCAGCTGGCATCATGGACCATGAAGAAGCCAGATGAAAACACACAGTAAGGGGAATCCTGCGGTTCTTTTTCTAGGGGTGTAAGGCATACGTGCAAATAAAATGCCTCAGTGGACTCCGGTGCTTCACTCAATCATTCTGAACTTTACAGCAGGTGGGAAGGGTGTCTACAGGCATGTACAGCCTTTGTGTTAGTGGGAGAATGCTGCTTTCCCAAAGTGAACCAGGAAGTCTTTATTTTTTTTTTTAAGATTTTATGTATTTATTCATGAGAGACACACACACACAGAGAGAGAGAGAGAGAGAGGCAGAGACACAGGCAGAGGGAGAAGCAGGCTCCATGCAGGGAGCCTGACGTGGGACTCGATCCTGGGTCCCCAGGATCACGCCCTGGGCTGAAGGCCACACTAAACCGCTGAGCCACCGGGGCTGCCTCAACCAGGAAATCTTGCTTGTGATAACTGGCACCATCATGCCCATGGCTCGTCAGAGGAGGTCGTATCTACCCCTGGATGGCTGGATCCAGCTTGGGGTCCAGGTGGTGATGCTTTCCTTTCCAGAGTCTTACACTAACCCTGGAAGGAATGGTACCTTTCCTCTTTTTAGATGGACAGTACACATTTCATGCACTGTTGTTAACTGCCCTAAAAATACGGCTTCGCTCCAGTTAACTGTGTAAGTGCTCATAAGGCAGCAGGAAGCAGGCAGGAAGCAGACAGCTAGAGCCCACGGCCCACGAAGATGCAGCTCAAAGTAATTTTGGATGGCATGTCAGTAACCCATTAGCAACATGTGTTGTAAGATGTCCCTTAGGAAGATGAAACCTCTTTTAAAAACTAGTTTTACTGTCACCTGTCACAAATGTATTCCTGGAGTAGAGAAGAGTTAGTGTGCGGGGCCACTTCACTTGGGGAATGCTTACAAAGAGTTCAGCCACCATAGGGGGTAGGGTGGCTTCTGTGAAGTACCCAGGGCTCCAGTCCCCCTTTCTAAGCACGCTGTCCAGTAAGGTAACAAGAGCCACAGATGTTATCTAGCCTTCTAGTGGCTATACAAGAGAAACAGTAAAAATTTAAAAAATAATAATGAAATAAACAAAACAGCCATTATTTGTGCTTGCCAATGTCTATGGTATAAATGTTCCCAGAGGGTTAGTTTTAAACTGTCAACCTGGGGCACCTGGGTGGCTCAGTGACTGAGTGTCTGCCTTTGGCTCAGGTTGTGATCCCGGGGTCCTGGGATCAAATCCTGCAACTGGTTCTCTGCATGGAGCCTGCTTCTCCCTCTGCCTGTGTCTCTGCCTCTCTCTTTCTCTCTGTGTCTCTCAGAATAAGTAAATAAAATCTTTTTTTTTTTTAATTGTCAACCTGACATTCCTGAATGTGGAGTTAGGCAGAGAATCGTCCAATTGGCTTTTCACAGGCTGGCACAGGCCAGTGTCAGTGCAACACTGGTTGAGTCCCTCTTCAACCACATATTTTGCGAGCTCTGTTGAGGTGCCAGGTGTGGCACTAGGCTCTGGGAGTACAATTGTGAGTAAAATACAGGTGTTCCTACTCTCTTAAATTTGTCATCTACTGAGGAAGAGAGACATGAATCAAATATTCACAGAAATAAAAGTTAATAAAAGATAATAAGAGGTTGTTGCCTCATATGGGGATCAGAGAAGATGGCCCTGAGTGTTACATGTCTGTTCTCCAGTGTAGGATACTGGTTTTAAGTCAGAAGGAAGAGTAGTTTCTGGTATCTGGGGTTCACCCCTTCTCTCGTGGTAATCAATTTCTTGTATTAAGTCCCTCATATTTGAACTACCTAGTATGGATTCTCTTTTCCTGACTGAACTCTAAATGACGTACTGAGGAAGTACATTAGAATTGAAATCTGTGGATGTCTCACATTGACTTTCTCCCCAAGCAGACAAAACCTTGAGACAAAGATTTGAAGGAAAGTAGGGGAGCTGAGAAATAAGACAACAGGCAGAAGGAAGTGATCAAAGGATGTATTATCAAGCAAACTGCCACTGGAGCTGAATTCTCCCTGGGACTCTGAAAGACTGTGTTGAAAAGACCCATCAGGGGGTACATGGGTGGCTCAGTCAGTGAAGCCTCTGCCTTTGGCTCAGATTATGATCTCAGGATCCTGGGATCGAGCCCCACCTCAGGCTTTTTGCTCTGTGGGCAATCTGCTTCTCCCTCTCCCTCTCCCTCTGCCTGCTGCTCCCCCTGTTTGTGTGCTCTCTCTCTGTCAAATAAATAAAATCTTTAAAAGAAAAGTCCCTCAGATTTATTTAAGGGGAGAGGGTTTTAGGGTGTGTATCCAACAACCCCCAATGGCCATTTGTTGAAGGCTGCTTCTGAGGGGTGTATTCCTTAACATTTTGGGCCTGCAGTAAAAATGGCAAGTGTACATTCTTGTGGCAAAGGAAGACCACAGGCATGGAGATTCATGGATGGCGTGTGGAAGTCAGGCCAACTGGTCTGAAAATGGTCTGTGGCTAAAGGAATGTGTGAAGGACACTGACAACATCTGTTACAGGTAAGTAAAAATTAATTGGTGTGTGTGTAGAACCCTGAGTGGTAAGTGAGTACCCTTGTAGAAAATGTATTCAAGTCTGTTGAGAGTTGGCTCAAACTCCACAAGTGTGCATAAGCAACACATCATTATATACGGGGCTTCAGCAGCTAAATATGTTTGGACACCACTGTAATAATAAGTGCCCTGAACCAACATGAGTTTATATTGCTCTCCACAGGTTGCTCTTGAAATGTTCAATCTTTGACCTTTGAAAATGTGCAGTTAGTAAATATGTGTTGAATTAATATCATCTGTCAACCTTCTCTCTGACATTTCCCTCTTTCCCACTAAAGCCTTTTATTTTGTCACCAAACTACCTTCACTTCCTCTGCCTGTACATTTTCACAAACTCTTCTAACTTTCTAGGATGCTTCTATCCTCCCCTCTTCCCTCCCCGCCCCAAACACAGTCTGTTTGGTGAACCCCGACTCATTCCTCCATACCCTGGTCCAGCATCAGCTCCTCTGCAAAGCTACCTCTGACCCTCAGGATCAGATAAGCTTAGGGTTGCTACTCTACATTTTACATGGCAGTGGATGGTCAAAAACAAGAGCTTGAAAAACAAACTGCCCTCCCTTTTTATTGATTAGACACAAGTTGATATGACAAAAGTAATTAGTCCATCTTAAAATGCACAATTCAATGGAATTAGCACAATGTTATATAACCATGGCCTCTATCTAGTTGCAAAACATTTTCAACACCCTAAAAAGAAACCCTGTACCTGTTAAACAATCCCCCATTCCCTCCTCCCTTCCCAGCTCCTAGAAACCACTATCTGCTTTCTATGAGTTTATTTATCTTGGGTATTTCATATAAATGGAACTATACCAATATGTGACTGGTGTTTATGTCTCACTTCTTTCTCTTGGCATGTTCTCCAGGTTTCTCAATGTTGTAGCATGTTAGTACTCCATTTTTATGACTGAAAAATATTCCCTTATATGGGTATACTGTATTTTGTATATGTGTATATCAGTTGATAGACATTTGGGTTATGTCTACCTTTTGGCTATTGTGACAAGGGCTGCTATGAACACTCATATACAAATATCTTTTGGAAACCTATTTTCAATACTTTTTAGTATCTACCTAGGAGGGGGGTTTTTGGGTTACATGGTAATTTTTTGTTTTAGGCCCCAGTAAGGGGCTTGAACTCATGATCCTGAGATCAAGAACTGAGCTGAGATCAACAATCAGATCCTCATTGAGCCACCCAGGCACCCCTGGATCACATGGTAATTGTATATTTAACCTTCTGAAGAACCATTGAACTGTTTTTCACAGTAGTTGCACCATTTTACATTCCCATCTTCAATGTAAGAGGTTCTAATTTCTAGAACTGCCCAGTTTGGAATAGCTTACTAACTGTGCAGCTTTGGGCAAGTTACTTTCTGGCCCAATTTATCATAAATAAAGAAGAGTAGAATCATATCTACCTCATATGATTGGGTGATTAATTCTGTCAGTTACACTGAAATACTGCCTTGCCCATGGGAAGTACTAAGCATTAGCTATTTTAGTTATTTACTGCTATTATGGCACTTATACAGTTCAATATGAAAACTCAAAACTTATCTCCACTTTTTAGCACAGTATCTGGCAAACAGAATATAATCAACAAGTGTTTGGAGAATAAAATAATTAATAAAACTAAGGAACTTCTCAAAATAAGTAGGTAGAAATATAAGCCCTAGTCAATATTAAAATATATAGCAATAGGTGTCTAAACTGCATGGTACTCACTTAGTCATAGATACATAGTTCTGTGTAGTAATTAACTAGTCCATAATAGACCCTACTATATATAAGTTCTTAATATATGGAGGACATAGGATAAATGATATAAAAAAAGAATTATAAAAAGTGATTCAGAATTGTCTGTGTATACAAAAAGGATAAAGAGGGTTCATATCTAACACTAAATACCAAAGCCAACCCAGATGAATGTAAATTATTGTTTAAAAATTAAATTATACTAAGTTACAGGAAAATTTAGACAAATATATTTGTCTCCTGTGGACTTAAATGTATGGAATATATCTCAAAGGAAGAGAGCAATGAATTTGGCTATTATAACAGAAGAAGGCTCTGTTCTTTAAAATATAAGTAAACTTAAAAGCAAAATGAGAAAAATTACTTGCCACAAATACTACAAAAACACCATGAAAATGAAAATGATTTGATTTTATTAGGAAACAAGGAAATGTGAACTAAAACAAGGAGAAGCCATTTTTACCTAATAAATAAACTAGCTTTTAGAAACTGGTAAGCCTCAGTGCTGAAGTGGGTATACTGAGACAGGGCTGTCAACATTGCTAATTGCTGCGCAAATTGTTGCGAATTTTCTAGAAATTCTAGAATTTCTTTTTTTTTTTTTTTCATTTTAAAGATTTTATTTGTTTATTCATGAGAGATACAGAGAGAGGCAGAGTCATAGGCAGAGGGAGTAACAGGCTCCTCGAAGGGAGCCCGATGTGGGACTCGATCCCGAAATTCCGGGATCACGCCCTGAGCCAAAGGCAGACGCTCAACCGCTGAGCCACCCAGGCGTCCCTAGAATTTCTTTTAATGCAACCATATATTCTATTTTATATCTGGATTCTTCCACTAGTTTAATGCTTTTTTAAAAAAAAGATTTTATTTATTTATTCATGAGAGACAGAAAGAGAGAGAGAGAGAGAGAGAGAGGCTGAGACACACGCAGAGGGAGAAGCAGGCTCCATGCAGGGAGCTCGACCTGGGACTCCATCCCGGGACTCCAGGATCACACCCTGGGCCAAAGGCAATGCTAAACCGCTGAGCCACCCGGGTTGCCCTAGCTTAATGCTTTTGACATTCACCCAAGTTATTGTATATATCAGAAATCCTTTCTTTTGCTTGTGAAGTAATATTCCATTGTATGAACATGCTACAAATTATTTATCCATTTCTATTGATGGACATTGGGTTGTTTACAGTTTGGGGTTATTACAAATAAAGCCTGTTATAATATTCTTGAACAGATCCTTGTGTGAACACATGTTTCATGGGGTGGTGGTGGTGGTAGTCAAATTGTTTTCCATAATATTCGACTAATTTACATTTCTACCAGCAAAAAAATGGGAGTTGAAGTTGTTCTGCATCTTCACCAACACGTTGTATTGTCAGTCTTTTAATTTTTAGCCAATCTACTGGTTGTGGATTTTTTGTTTCAAAGGAAGAATATTTTATGGGTGGTGTTATGTTTGACATACTACTTTATATCTTGGCCCGTGATGTCTTGTTGTTCCATTCTTAATAGACTAAAGATAGAGCAAGTTCAGGTGACAAAATCCTGACATTTCCAACCATTCATCAATTAATTCATCAACTGAAGGTCTTTGAATCAATTACTTCTTTGGAGAGTACAAGATGATAACTTAGAAAATTCTCATTCTCTCCACATTTTTAGCTAGAAGGCTTCTATAAACAGCAACTTTCACATATTAATCATGACTATTTGGTGCCCTGAAATAGAGTTTATACAGGAAACAGGATAAATCTTTAATTTATAAGTGGCCAATTAATTGAATTGTCAGTAATTTTTTGAAGAGTTTTCTATTGACATGAGAAAATGCTCACAGTATAATGTAGAGTGAGTGCAACAGGACAAAACTATATTTAATAAGACCTTTAGTTTTCTCTGCTTTGTGGGATTGTGGGTAGTTCTTATTTAAATGACACTTGCTATATTTTAAGTTTCTTATAATGAGGATGCAATACTTACACAATCTGTCCAAAAAAGTTGTAAGTTTGTTGACCTATTTGATGGCTGGCTGGATTAAGGTGGGTTTTTTGTTTGTTTGTTTGTTGTTATTTATTTATTTTTTTAGATTCCCCGTGTTAATACTTGTTTGCAGCTGTCTTTTGTACATATTATAAAGGGGGATGGGAGCAGTAGCCAAGGAGAAGGCAGAGGTTCCACTGAGCCAGATCTTGAGTGTCAATGATCTAATACTTTTCTTTTCTTTTCTTTTCTTTTCTTTTCTTTTCTTTTCTTTTCTTTTCTTTTCTTTTCTTTCTTTTCTTTTCTTTTCTTTTCTTCTTTTCTTTTTTTCTTTTTTTTTTTTTAGGTCTGATATCTTTCAAGAAGAAGTGACATTGGATAGGCTGGACTATAAAACTGCTGGCAAGAAGAAAACATTAGCGGTTGCTAATAAAATAGCATAAAATCCTACAATGAAAACTTGAAAAGAAAAAATGTGCCAGGTAAAAGGCTCCTCTTTGTGGTTGTTGATAAAGATATTTAGAGACATCGTATCAACCATAATCTCTCTAATGTTTTTATAACTCATGCTGGTATTCAGCTTCTTGGGACTTGTCAAAACTCTATTCTGTTGCACATGGAATCAGTCAACATGCTCAAAAGAGTGCCGTTTACTGATGTGTGCCTTTTAAGTGTTCAAATCTTTGCACCAAAATGGATGCCACTTGATAGGAAAACAACTCAGTGAGGAATTTTTATGTGAGACCAATACCGATTGGAAAATATGGCTTCCTTTGATCCAGGTACCCAGATCTTCCCTGGAGCCACAGCTTATTTATGGAAGTTGAAGGCTAGCATTTTCATCTTTAGCATCTGATTGTCAGAACCAGCCTGGCATATAAAAATATCTGAACTCACATTTTACCCCCCGACAGGCTATTTGTTCTTTAGTACAGTTTTCATTTCCCTCGGGAGACATTCTCTTTGGCCATCTGAGCACTATTAGACTACAAAATGCCTCAAAGCATAAAATGATGTTTATTGAGATTGACAGTCTATGGGAAGCAGGCTTTCATGCTGGTTTGACTGAGACAAGTATCTCTCCCATGACAGTCACCCCATGCAATTATTTGGTCAGAGAGAGCCTTCATGCTGTTCACCAGTGTGGTGATCCCAGAAATGAAGCTCATGAAAGAATTTCTCATAATAGAGAAAGGTATTGATATTTCAACCGGCTACTATAAGCTGGATTTTTAACTATTGTGGCCATTTGTCTGTTTCCTTCCTGCGACTATCTCTCCTTTGTCCCACCCAAAGTATCCAGTTTCCCTTTGGAGAACCAGTGCTCCATACTTGCAGCCATGAAGTTTAGGGATGATTGAGTTCATCCTCCTGGGGATGGGCTCCCATAGCTTTCCAATAAATGTATTGCTTTCCTCTTACTATAGTTATTGATTTGAGAAGGAGCATGTAAATAAAGCACACCGATTCCACCCCACGTACTGGGAGAAGTTGTCTCCTTCTTCCATGGAAGCCACCAGAGGAGAGAACTTTCTTTTGGCCGGAGAATAAAGTATGAGGGTATATGGCCTGGAACTTCTGCAGCTATTGTTGAAATATGAGGTGTAAGCCGTTCTGGGAACAAGGCCAACACACAGAGGAGGGCTGAGACACACAGGTAGATCCCTCACAACTTCACCGATTCTGGATCACACAGTAGCTGGAGCTCTGGATGTTTTAAGATAAGTGAGCCATTAAATGTGTCTATTTTTCTTCAGCGAAGTTGAATTGAGTTTCCTGTTGTTTCTAATCCAAGATTAAGAGCTAATGTACTATCTCTAATTTACCATATTTCTCTCACCATAAGCTTATTCAGCATTATTGTACTCATTTTAGTGCTGAAGACATCAATTCTCAGAGAAGGAGTCTCAGTGATAAAGCAGCTGGAGGATGAACTTAGGTGGCTTAAAGCCCATATTGTCAATCTCTGTGTCAGGATTTCTTAAAATACGGCTTAGGATCCCCTGAGCAACATCCCCAAGACTCTTTCTAGGTATCTGAAAAGTCAAAACTATTTTCATAATAATACTAAGATAATATTTATCTTTTCTACTCTCATTCTCTTGTGAAGAGTACAGTGGAGTTTTCCAGAGGCATCTTGACTTGTGATAGCATCATTTCTCTGATGGCTAATGGAATATGTGCTTTTGTGTTCTAGTGTTTTCTGGAATTTTCTAAGGCAAGCTCTAGGAGTTCTCATTATCAGAATGTAAAGGAGTCTTGAGACTAAAAAGTTTGAGTACCAGTGCTCTAAGCCACACTGTATGGTTCAAAATACTCAGCATTCTTAAAAACATTTTTCATCTAACATAGAAAGCATTTACAAATATTTTGTATAAAACACATGTCACCTCATTACCATCTCATGAGAAGTGGAAGAAGTCTTCCATTAGATTTTAGTGAGATTTTACCATTTTCCTTGGTGTATAATTATTTTTCCTATGAAATTCCAGAACTTTTTAGTTTTGGAGAATAGAAGCCCTTTCTGAACTTCTTAGGCTCTAATTTTAAACTACTGTCATGGTTGCAATAAAAATTTCAGTGCTTCAAAATGGAGGTGCATCAAAGTGGGTACATTAAGCCTTGGTATAGGCATTTTTTTATGTAGAGATTTTAAAACAATAATAAAATCAGTGAAAAATATGTCTACTTTTTATTAGGACCATGCTCTGATGATGCTAAACATCAGTGATACAATACTTCTCTGACCACTTGTTTAAAATAAAAAATATCTACACCTGAACTGGTATCCTAGAGTTTGAAGTAGTATTGGAACTGTTGATTCCATCCCACCATGATCCCCCGACCTGGATATAAAATCACTTCCTTCAGTTCTTCCCTTAGGTAACTCAAAATAATGGCAATAATACTCAGTATTTCATAGCATTTCTGTCTTCACATTTAGACAGAAGACATTCTTTGTTCCTTACAGGCCTACCCTCCTCAAGGGGCCTTAAGACACCCTTGACGAGCTGACTCACTGTAGCCCAAACTTCAGTGGGAACTCCAGATCACAAGATATTCAGAATTGAAATGGATGCCAAGTATACAGGTACAAGTTCTAGAGAATGCTTTAGTGTTTTGCCTTTACCTCCTCTCCAGTCTCAAGTCAGATCCACTTCTCCCTCCCTTAGTACATTGGGAACACACTGTCCTTCTCTGTTTCTCCATGCATTGTGCTCTCCTACCTCAGGTCTTCACCCCTGACTCTCCTCCTGGCTAGCTGCTTCTCTTCCTCCAGGCATCAGTTTAAATAGCATTTCCTTATGGGCGCCTGGGTGGCTCAGTTGGTTAAGCATCTGACTCTTGATTTTGGTTCAGGTCACGATCTCGGCATCATGAGATAGAGCCCCATATGCTCAGAGCTCTGTGCTCAGTGGGGAGTCTGCTTGAGATTCTCTCTTTCCCTCATCCTCTGCCCCTCCCACCAGTTGTGTTCTCTAAATCATTTTTAAAAAGTAGCACTTCCCAGAGGCCCTCTCTGACCAACCCCTCTGAAGTATGATACCCTCATTTCATTATCTCTGCTATTTTTATCTCATAGCACCTACCACCATTTGTACTTGTGCTTGATTTTTGTTTATCTCTCCATTGGACGATACATTCCTATAAGATGTCCATTTAATTCTTCAGCCTCCCGGGCAGCCCCCGTGGAGCAGCGGTTTAGCACCGCCTGCAGCCCAGGGCGTGATGCTGGAGACCCTAGATCGAGTCCCACGTCAGGCTCTCTGTATGATGCCTGCTTCTCCCTCTGCCTGTGTCTCTGCCTCTCTCTCTGTGTCTCTATGAATAAATAAATAAAACCTTAAAAAAAAATTCTTCAGCCTCCCAGATCTACCAGCACTGCCCCTAGAACATAGTAGCTGCTTAATACTTATTTGGGGAGTAAACAAACAAAAAAAATGAACGAATAGATGATCCACTCTTTAAAGAGTATAAAACTCCACCCAAAACCTTATGAGAAAGAGAAACATTATATTATCTTCAAAAATAATCCCTAAAAAGAAAATCAGGGAAATTAGTGATTTGGTCCTATTAAGTCAAAAGACAACTGAATGAAAAGAAGCCAGTATTACATTGACTCCTTTGGCGAAGCTAACATAGGAGTTCATGCTGTTGATTCTGTTTATGAGGAGTTCAAAACCAGGAAGGACTACTACACAGTGAAAGAGTTAAAAGTGTGGTTAGATCTTGGGAAAGGCGGGATCCCTGGGTGGCGCAGCGGTTTGGCGCCTGCCTCTGGCCCAGGGCGCGATCCTGGAGACCCGGGATCGAGTCCCACGTCGGGCTCCCGGTGCATGGAGCCTGCTTCTCCCTCTGCCTGTGTCTCTGCCTCTCTCTCTCTCTCTCTCTCTGTGTGACTATCATAAAAAAAAAAAAAAAAAAAAATTAAAGAAAAAAGATCTTGGGAAAGGCACAAGAGAATCCTCTACAGGTGTGGAAATGCTCCTTATCTTGATCTGGAGAGTGCTTACATAGGTGTAGGCATATATAAATATTCATCAAGCTGTACACTTAAAATTTGCACATACCACTGCACATATATTATACCTCAATTAATAAACAAAAAAACCAAAACCTTTAGCTAAGTTGAGAAAGAAAATCTGACCAAAAATGGTGCCAGAACTGAATTGATGCTGTAGCTTCCAATAGTACCAAGATGCAAATTGCTTTATCAAACTTCAACAAAAAAACATGTCATCATCTGGATCTCTGGTAGGAGGGTGTCAGTATATACATGACATAATTTAGATATACTTTGGGAAAAATATAAATTCACATGCACACATACATACACACCTTATGTGTATATATACCATATATGTATGTGTGTGATGATATAGATACACATGTATACGTATGTATATTTTCTTTTGCATATATTTTTTCTTTTTTTAATAAATTTATTTTTTATTGGTTTTCAATTTACCAACATACAGAATAACACCCAGTGCTCATCCCGTCAAGTGCCCCCCTCAGTGCCCGTCACCCATTCACCCCCACCCCCCACCCTCCTCCCCTTCCACCACCCCTAGTTCATTTCCCAGAGTTAGGAGTCTTTATGTTCTGTCTCCCTTTCTGATATTTCCCACACATTTCTTCTCCCTTCCCTTATATTCCCTTTCACTATTATTTATATTCCCCAAATGAATGAGAACATACAATGTTTGTCCTTCTCCGATTGACTTACTTCACTCAGCATAATACCCTCCAGTTCCATCCACATTGAAGCAAATGGTGGGTATTTGTCGTTTCTAATGGCTGAGGAATATTCCATTGTATACATAAACCACATCTTCTTTATCCATTAATCTTTTGATGGACACCAAGGCTCCTTCCACAGTTTGGCTATTGTGGACATTGCTGCTAGAAACATTGGGGTGCAGGTGTCCCGGCGTTTCATTGCATCTGTATCTTTGGGGCAAATCCCCAACAGTGCAATTGCTGGGTCGTAGGGCAGGTCTATTTTTAAATCTTTGAGGAACCTCCACACAGTTTTCCAGAGTGGCTGCACCAGTTCACATCCCCACCAACAGTGTAAGAGGGTTCCCTTTTCTCCACATCCTCTCCAACATTCAAAAACTGGAAAGAACTCAAATACAAAAGCTAACCTTACACATAAAGGAGCTACAGAAAAAACAGCAAATAGATCCTACACCCAGCAGAAGAAGAGAGTTAATTAAGATTCGAGCAGAACTCAACGAAATCGAGACCAGAAGAACTGTGGAACAGATCAACAGAACCAGGAGTTGGTTCATTGAAAGAATTAATAAGATAGATAAACCATTAGCCAGCCTTATTAAAAAGAAGAGAGAGAAGACTCAAATTAATAAAATCATGAATGAGAAAGGAGAGATCACTACCAACACTAAGGAAATACAAACGATTTTAAAAACATATTATGAACAGCTATACACCAATAAATTAGGCAATCTAGAAGAAATGGACGCATTCCTGGAAAGCCACAAACTACCAAAACTGGAACAGGAAGAAATAGAAAACCTTAACAGGCCAATAACCAGGGAGGAAATTGAAGAAGTCATCAAAAACCTCCCAAGACACAAAAGTCCAGGGCCAGACGGCTTCCCAGGAGAATTCTATCAAACGTTTAAAGAAGAAACCATACCTGTTCTCCTAAAGCTGTTTGGAAAGATAGAAAGAGATGGAGTACTTCCAAATTCGTTCTATGAGGCCAGCATCACCTTAATTCCAAAACCAGACAAAGACCCAACCAAAAAGGAGAATTACAGACCAATATCCCTGATGAACATGGATGCAAAAATTCTCAACAAGATACTAGCCAATAGGATCCAACAGTACATTAAGAAAATTATTCACCATGACCAAGTAGGGTTTATCCCCGGGACACAAGGCTGGTTCAACACTTGTAAAACAGTCAATGTGATTCATCATATCAGCAAGAGAAAAACCAAGAACCATATGATCCTCTCATTAGATGCGTATGTATGTTTAGCACACACACATACATACCTAGGAACATTTTTAGGAACATACATACCTAGGAACATTTTTAGGAACATACAGAGTCAAATCAAGATATAGTGGCCAAAGAGAACTCTGCTATGAAATAATTTAGTGTTCACTCTTGAAATCATTTTCTTTGTCAAAGGGCAGGAGTAGATGTCATAACTTTGAGCTTGTATTGTTTCCGAAAAAAAGAAACAATACAATTCACTGGCATACTCAATTGCTTCCAAAGGAGGCTTGCCTCTGACAGACAAGTGGCTCACAAATTCATCTATTTACATGGAAATTATGTTGCACTTAATTTTTTGCAGGGCCAAAGCTATAAATAGAAAACAGGTCATTGTATCATGACAATAAATTATTATTATTTATGCACATCGAAGATGAGAGAGTGACTTGCCTTCATAAATTACCTTTGCTCCGTGATTCATTGAATTCTTCCCAACTCATGAATAATAAGTTCCCTAATTTCCTACAAAGAATTGGAGAAATGAAGACAAATTGAGGGTGGGAGGAGCCTGGAGAGAAATTATTGAATTAGGAATTTACATTTTTACATAGCAAGTGTATGGAGAATGTTCCATGGCAGTCTGTACTAAATCAATGCTGCATAATTTGAAAAACAGCAGCCTGATGCTTCTTTATTCCCCTTGACAAGTGTAAATGCTGTTATTCTAACAATGGAACTGAATACTTTTTTGAGACTGCTTGTTACATTTAAAAAGCCTCCTCTACCAAGCTCATATGTTAGTAGCATGTGCAATCCGATCAGCTTTTGTACAATCCCAGCAAAATCCTGCTTTGCCTGTCACAGGCTCTGTTTGCTCCCGATTTTCCAAATAAGCACTTAAAAATGGTGTTTTCATTATAATCCTGAAATGTTCAAATAAAACTGGACTTTGTCAAATACAGCGTTCACCAATAGAAAAAGTCTGTGAATAAGAATAGTCCATGAGTTTATTATAGAACATCATGGGGAGAAGAAAGAAATGTTGACCATTTTTCTTTAACTACATACCAATAAATTCTTTAAAATGTGAGGTGCTAGAGTCATCCTTTGTCTCCTCTAGAGAATGAGAAATACAGAAGATAAGCATTTAGAGAAGAGGAATGAGTAACACTATTATAAAATAATCTTACCATTTTATGATGTCAATAAATTCTCACAGTGTCATGATCATTTCTAATTTTATAGAAGGGCTGCAGTGCGATAAAATACAAAACAAGAATGAGGTTTCTTTCACTTTAAAGGTACTATTGGATCCATTATAGACAGAATTTTATTTTTTCCCAACAAAAGGAAAACAACAAATGTAGTGAAACTGTGACTCTTGTTTATTTTTTTTAAAGGATTTTTCTGCTTTCATCTTTGCATTTCAGTCTCTACTAACATGACATTCATCATCATTTGGGTAAGTGCTCAGTTAAAGTTTTCCCTTGTGGCTTCATATTTAGAATAACATCTGATCAGCAGACTTGGATTCACATTCACACAACTTCTCATTTGAATATATGTGAAGATGTGGTGCAAGGTGAAAAATTAGAGCATAACCCAAACTAATGTTGATGGTCAATCTAAGCCAATACCTTATATAAATCCCCACTTACTTAGTAATGCCTTGTTAATAGTCTGTGAAAGACTTTTATCTGTCAGACCTCTCCAAAATACCAGACCAGACTTTTTAGTGAACTAAGCTATGTCCCCTTGCTCTACCCTACAGGTGTTCTTTTTGGAAGCAGACATATTCGTAGTATTTCTTCCATTCATTCAGCTCCCTCTCTACCCCAGCAAGGTCTCTCTTTTTCAGATTGAATAAGAGACCAAAGCTCCCAGAAATGGAATGGACAGGAAGCTGAGAGGAATGACAAGAGAAGACATAGGAAATGCCCCCCCTTGTACTAGCTGAGAATTGTAGCTTTTCATTTATTTCATGAAACACTTGATAGTGATATTAGGCTAAAATCAAATCAGGCCACCGGAGATGAATTTGATACAGACATTGAGAATGGAGCTGGAAGGTGTACACATGAATTTATTTTCCCAGGTTGTATCTTTGTCCTTTATCAAAGCTGTTTGGACAAAATAAGAGCCTCTATTAAGACACTCATATGTTGGGGCACCTTGCTGGCTCAGTGGGGAGAGCAAATGACTCTTGATCTCAGAGTTCAAGCCCCACATTGGGTGTAGAGCTTACTTAAAAGTAAAATCTTAAAAAAAAAAAGACACTCATGTTTATAGCATTTACAACTAGGAGGACAAATATGATTCAGTAGCAATCCTTACACCCTAAGGATTACCAAAATCAGACGGACTCTGTCATTTTTCTAGACAAAAACAAAACAAACCCTAGACATTTATGAAAAATATGTCAGAAAAGGGAAAGGCACTGTTAACATGAAAATTCAGAAGAACTAGCCTCTGAAAATGACTTACCACAAAAACAGGGTGAAAAAATGAGAACATCAATGTCCTTAATTGAACCATAGGAAAGGCTGCCACAAGGAAGTCATACTGAAATGAAAATAAAATGGAATACAATGAAAAATGAGATGAATGGGCTAAGAAGGGATAATGAGAAAATCAAAATTGCAATGGCAGGATGAAAAACTTCAGTGAGGATCAAAATGGAGACAGATAGTCACTGTGGAAAATTAAATCAGTGTGGTGGAAGATGGAGGAAAGATACTTTTCCATTCTCAGAAGCAAAGAACAAAGACGGTAAGACAATCCAGTCGGTCTGGAATGGGGATTATACTTAATCATTAGCAGGTACTTCTGAGGAAAGAGCCAGACTATTTTGAACAGAAGCAATCCTGAATAGGGATGCCTGGGTGGCTCAGTCAGTTGAGGGTCCGACTCTCGGTTTAGGCTCAGGTAATGATCTCAGAATCATGAGATCGAACCCTGAGTTGGGGTCTGTGCTGGGCCTAGAGCCAACTTAAAATTATCACTCTCCCTTTCCTTCTGTACCCCCCTTACCCTGACCCACTCTCTCCCTCTCTTAAAAACATTTTTTAAAAAAGCAATCCTGAATTAATTTAATTAATCTATAGCTGAAACAAAACAACCAATACTAAACCCCATGTAAACAGCTCTGAAAGGGGTTTAAACCACTGTAAATTAATCAGTGAAAATTTATCATATCCCAGAAGGCTTTTTGCTTTGCAAGAATAAATATACACATCCTCAGAGGGCCTATGAAGATAGTGTGGCAAGATGGGAGTTGGGATGGGGAGAGCCATGTATAGGCAACAAAAATGGAATTTAACATCAGATATCTCTTAGCAGGAAATATGAATGTCTGTAGTAGTTTATGGGGAAATATTTTAATACAAAATTGGCCCTGAAGAAGTAACATATATATTTATTAATAATTTCTTCAAATTGTCTTTGTGGCCAGAGAAATTTGTAGGTGAATTGCTATTTTACAGAAGTGTTCAGCCTTCCCCTGAAGGCAGGAGTTGAGTTGAGGAACAGGATGAAGAAGAGAAAGCCTCTGACTTTTTGAAGACTTCAACCAACGAAAGACAACATTGCAAGCTGCAAAATAAAATACGTGTGTTTATTTGGGGTCTTAGGTATGGCAATACAGGAGGCACAGATTCCTCTGAAATCAAAAGTGTGCTCTGGGGAAACAAAAGGAGGTTAGAGATTTTAAAGAGGAAAGAAGAAATTCATATAAGTTATTTTGAACGAATTGTGACTGGTACTGGTTTTGCTACAGTTAAGTGGTTGATTGCTAGGGTTGGATAGAAAGTTCATTTATGTTCATTCTCACTGATAGTAGATGTCTTGGCTTTTAGCTGGGTTCAGAAAAAATTCCGAGAATTTGAGGCAGAACATGGGCATAAACTTCACCTCCACAGTATCTTCCTGAGTCCATTTAAAATAACCCTCTTAGCAATGCTTACTCCATTTTATTCTGTATTGTCAAAGAGCATAACCATTATTTGCCTAACAGTTCTGTGATGATTAATTTTAGGTGTCAACTTGAATAGGGTGAGGGATGCCCAGACAGCTGGTAAAACATTATTTCTGGGTGTGTTTGTAAGGGTGGCTCAGGGAGAAATTAACATTTGAATAATTGTACGGAGTCAAGATGGCCCTCCCAAATGTGAGTGGGTATCATCCAAACTGTTGAGGGCCCAAATGGAACAAAAAAGTGCAGAACAAAAATATTCAGAAATGGTGAATTCTCTCTTCCAGAGCTAAGACATCCATCGTCTCTTGGACTGGCACAATGGTGCTCCTGGTTCCCACCCAATGAGACTTTGGCTGAATTATACCACTGGCTTTTCTGGTTCTTTGGCTTGCAAAGGGACTTCTTGGCCTCCATAATTGCATGAGACTATTGCTATAATACACCTCATCTTCTCTATACCTGCGGATCCTATTTGCTCTGTGTTTCTAAAGAACTCGGAATCATACAAGTTCAATAGCCTGTTTGGTAAAGAATTCTCTCTTTTGCATTAGACACAAGCCAAAGCATGGTCTCTGCTGCCTCCATGTTTTTGGTACAAAGACCTGAGACTTTCTATTTTCACACTCTTTAATTTTTGAAACAAGGTTTTGGATAATTGGTAGTTTTTTTCCTTAACTATTTTACAGAAGATAACAGTGAAGCCTTCTGACCTAGGCTTTTCTACATAAAATTTTAATTCACTAATTTGATTTCTTTATATAGGTCTATTCAGGTTTTCTATTTCTTCTCACGTCAGTTATGATCACCTGTATCTTTCTAACAGTTCACTTGGTTAGTAACTAAAGGCTTACCAATTTTGTTGATCTTTCTAAAATCCAAAACTTTGGTTTCATTTAATTATTTTCTTTTTAGTTTCTTAAGATGGAAGCTTCTATTATTGATTCAACACTTACTTATCTGCTCTATTATAAATATTTGATGCTATAAATTTGTAAGTTTTGCTTTATCTGTACACAATATTTGATATTTTGTACTTTTATTTTCATTCAGCAAAAAAGATTTTCTACTTTCTCATGGGTTATTTAGAAATATATTGTTTAATTTTTAAATATTTGGAGATTACTCAAATTTCTTTCAATCGTTGAGTTCTAATGTATTTGTTTTGTAGTCAGAGAATATACTTTGAATGATTTCTAACATTTAAAATTTATTGAGACTATCTTGGTACTTAGCATATGATCTATACTAGAGAATATTTCCTGTGCACTCGAAAAGAATGTGTATTTTATTGTCACTGGGTGGAGTATTCTGTAAATGTCAGTTAGGTCAAGTGCTTGAAAGTGTTCAGATCTTCAGTATTCCTGCTAACAAGATCTTCTTTCTTATTCTATTAATTATGTACAGTGGCATATTGAAATCTCCAACTATAATTTTCGAATTTTTGGTTTCTCCTTTCAATTCTGTCAGTTTTTGCTTCACATATTTTGGGTCTCCTGTCAGGTACATATACATTTATAATTGTAATACCTTCATGATATATTGACTGTTTTATCATTATTAAATCTCTCTTTTTATCTCTAGCAATATTTCTTGTCTTAAAGTCTATTTTGTCTGATATTAATCTTGTCACTCCAGCTCTCTTATGGTTACTATTTGCATTCAGTGTTACAATTATTGCTATATTCAATTCTATATTAAGAAATTAAGAGTAGAAAAAGGAAAAGTACATCCAGATAGTCTATTATATTTACCATTTCTTGTGCTCTTTTTTCCTTCTCAAGGATCTAAGTTACTGCCTGAAGACATTTCCATGCAGCCTAGAGTACTGCCTTTAGCATGTCTTGTAAGGCATGCCTTTGGCAATGAATTTTCTCTGCCTTGGTGTCCCTGAGTTTGTTTCTGTTTTGCCTTCCAGAATAATTTTGGTGGATGTAAAATTCTTAGCTGATAATCATTTCCTTTTAGCAATTTGAGGCCTTCTGGCCTCCATCATTCATGATAAGTAGTTAACAGTTAGTTGGATTGTTTGACTCTATGAAATGAGTCCTTTTACGTTGCTTTCAAAACCTTTTCTTTGGGGACGCCTGGGTGGCTCAGCAGTTGATTGTCGGCCTTCAGCTCAGGGCATGATTCTGGAGTCCTGGGATAGAGTCCCACATTGGGGTCCCCACAGAGAGCCTGCTTCTCCCTCTGCCTGTGTCTCTGCCTCTCTCTCTATGTCTCTCATTAATAAATAAATAAAATCTTAAAAAAAAAACCTTTTCTTTGTCTTTTAATAATTTGCTAATGGTGTGTCTAGAAGAGAATTCTCATGTTTATCTACTTAGAGTTATTGAAACTCTTGGATCTGTAGATGAATACTATTCACCAAATCTGGAAAGTTTTAAGCCATTATTTCTTCAAATGTTTTTTTTCTGCTCCTTTTTCCTTCTCCTCATACTGAGGTGCCCATTTTACATGTGTTAATCCATTTGATGTTGTTGCATAAGCCCCTGAGGCTTTCATTTTCTTCAGTCTTTTTACTCTCTGTCTTCCAGATTTAATCTGTACTCTTGATTTATATGCAAGTTCACTATTCTTTCTTCTGCCATCTCAGTTCTGCTAGTGTGTTCATCTGGTAAGTTTTTCATTAGGATTATTGTATTTTTTTTAAAGATTTTATTTATTTATTCATGAGAGACAGAGGCAGAGACACAGGCAGAGGGAGAAGTAGGCTCCATGCAGGGAGCCCGACCTGGGACATGGGACTTGATCCTGGGTCTCCAGGATCACACTCTGGGCCAAAGGCAGTGCTAAACTGCTGAGCCACCTGGATTGCCTGTGGATTATTGTATTTTTCAACTTTAAAATATCCACTTGTTTCTTTTGTTTGTTTGTTTCCAAGTAGACTTTACACCCAAAGTGGGACTCAAACTCAGGACCCGGAGATCAAGAGTCACATTCTCTACTCAACAGAGCCAGCCAGGCACCCCTCCACTTGTTTCTTTTCAATAGATTATGTTCCTTTGCTGATATTCCCTATTGTTGAGCCATGGTCATCACATTTTCCTTTGTTCTTTAAACATGGCTTTTATCAATTATTTGAATATACTTTTAATAGATCATTTCTGTTAAAGCAATACCTAGACCCATAAAGAGACAGTTTCTATTGACTATTTTTTCCTCTTGAATATGAGTCATCCTCTCCTGTTTTCCTAGCTCTCCTAATTTTTAGTTAACAACTGGATATTTTAGATAATTCATTATAGAAACACTAGATTATAATTTCCCTTTTTTTGTGACGGTGGTTTTTATTTGTTTCTGTTTGTTTGTTGCTATTTTAAGTAACTTACCTATACTTAATCTATAGAATTAGATTGTCACCCTGCAGTATGCAGCCTCTGCTTTTTTCTTTATTTTCATTTTTTAGCTATGTCTACATAGCCTACTGGTCAACCAATGATTTGTCAATGGTTGTGCATAAATCTTCAGCTCAGGAGCCTCCACCTTCTGCTGGTGGATCTATGTTTGGTTTGAGGAATGCATTCAAAATTTAAGCAGTTTTCAATTCTTCCCTAGCATTTACTTTCCATGAACTCTCTCAATTCTCCATTGTGTATGAGTGTAGGCTCCCAGACAGCCAGGGATCTGTGGAATGGTTATTAAGCCTTCCAATGACTAGCTTATGTGCCTATTAAAGTTCTTGATAGTTCTTCAGTCTGTCACTCCCCCCCGTAGGGACTAAAATCTCAGGCTCAGAGAGCTGTAGCCCTTTCCCATTCACCCCAGTTGCAAATTTTTCATTCTCTGCTCTAAATCAAGTTAGCCTCCTCCTCCTGCAACAAGGCTGCTAGTTTTCGTGGTCAGTCCCATCTGATAGAACTGGTGTGCTGACCAATTTGGGGTGGGGTGTGGGAGTAGCCACAGGCAAGAAAGCCACAGACTCCTACTGTTCTTACCCAAAGATCAGCAGTTTTTCATGAATATGTGCTTTTCAATTTGTTGTTTCCTTTTGGTCTATTTCCAGAACCCTGAAATGACTGTTTTTGACAATTTCATCTCGTTTCATAGTTTCTTTTGTTGTTGTTTTTGAAAGAGGATTTATCAACCCCCTTACCCTCTCAGAGCCAGAATCTACACCACCTCCATCTCCATATGTGTTCTGTTTTTTGCTTCCAGGCTACTCTAAGTATAGCATTGTCGGAGCAAGTTCTAAGTCACAAACAGTGATTTCTAGGGCAGATTTTTTTTTTGCTTAGTCAGATTCTTACTTGAAAACATCTTATTATTTCTTGTTGATTCTCAAGTGAGTGTTGTATAACCCATATGAGATCTGCATCTTCTCCAGCCCTTTCTTCCTTCCCCTGCACAAGCAAAAGTCTGCTATCTCCAATACAGAAAAGAATGATAGAACATTGATGGGAGCTTCTTAGGCAAGATTATATGGAAGATATATATATATTTTAAATCACACACCACTCAGCAAAAAACCATAGTGAATCCTCTTTCACTAGTCATTTCTATTCTCATCAAATTCCTATTTTTGGAGATTCAGAGGGACATTCTGTCCTCACCTTGACTCTAAATAGTGCTGAGGTCTGTTACTACTCTTCTCAAGGTTCTCTCTATCCATCCCCAACATACACCAGATCCAATTTCCTCCTTGTAATTGTGCAGACTAGCTTCCCTTTTCCTTGTGAAAACTGGACTCAAATTCTAACCCTAGATTCCAAGGGCTTGCAATTTGTTTCATCCAAGCATCTTTTAATTACTATTGGATCTCTCTAGAGATATTTTGTATCACAAGATCAGGAGATAAAAATGTCTTCAAATATTAAGCTCTTTTTATAATCATATTCTACAACCTTACACTTGGGAGATAGTCCAACTTCTTACTTTGTTTAGGAGCTCAAGGTCATTTGACTTGAACTCTTTCATCTACCTGTCAGCTTGTGACTAACACCTCTTCCTTATACTTCCTTTGGGTCCCAAAGGAAGGAGAGTAGGTCTCTACATCAATGTTTAGAGTCCCCACTGAAGTACTGGTTAATGTCATTTTGGTTTCATTTAACTTACTGTACCTCCACATAGTTTAGGCAAAGATTGATTCATCCAAGAAAGCTAAAACAAACAAACAAAAAAACCAAGTCAAGACCTAGTAAGGATGTTGGTAGTAGAGCATGTGGTTCTTTCCTGTGGGATGGTGCCATAAAATGATAGTACCAAACTCCTTTCAAAAAGAAGTCTCTGCTCAAGTTTCAAAAACTCAGAAGGTGTAATCTGATTGGTTAGATTGTTTCAGAGGCCCCCTCCGTGAACCAATCACAGTGGAGTGAGGTGAGATTGGGATCTGACTGGAAGAAACGGGAGCAGGATAGATGAGAGTAGTACTACAGTAGGAATGGACCTAGAGAGTATTGTGCTAAGTGAAATAAGCCAGGCAGAGAAAGACACATTCCATATAATTCCACTTATATGTGGAATCTAAAACACAAAACAAATGAACAAACAAAAACAGATACAGATTCTAAAAACAGAGAACAAACTGGTGGTTGCGCGAGAGGAGGAAAGTGGAGGGATGGGTAAAACAGAAAGGATTAAGAGGTACAAACTCCTAGTTATAAATAAGTCATGTGGATGAAAAGTATGGCATAGAGTCAATGATATTAAAATAACATCATGTGATGACATATAGTAATTACACTTATTATGGTGAGTGTTGCACAATATACAGAATTGTTGAATTGCTATGTTAGGCACCTGAAGCTTATATAACATTGTATATCCACTATATTTCAATAATAAAAGTTAAAAAAATAGAGTAGAACCACAGTGATACTGATAAACTCTTCCCTCCTGACTTTTCCTCAACTGTCGACCATTTGTTTATCTGGTCATTAGTGTCTCTCTTTCAGTTGGTTATTTCTATCTGCCTTCAAATGAGCACAGATATCCCCTCGCTTGAAAGAGAATTTTCCTAACTTTGTAATCTTCGCTTCTCATCTTATTTTTTTTCCTTGCATTCATCAAAAATCTCTCTTAAACCATCCATCTGGGTTCTCAGGCAGCTGTCTTCTCTCTGAAGAGATCTTGCTTATATTGTTCCTCTTCACCTTCTTTGCTCTCTCAAACCCTGTCTGTTTACCAGAAAGCCTTCCCTGCCTCCCTACTGACTCAAATAAAAAACGTGTAAAATACCATTTGATTTCAGCAACACTATTGAATACATCACATACTGTTTACTTGAGTTTTATTGATTTTATAGCTTTTTGATTTTACTTATTTGCTTTTCCTTTTAAGTATGCTCCACATCCAGCATGGAGCAAGTCAACCCTGGGAGTCTGAGAGAACACTTTTTTTTTTTTTTTTTTTTTTTTTAACAAAGATCTTAAGTTTCAAGAAACATAAGTCTACAATCTCAATTTATTGCTTAATCATAGTATTTCCTGGTAGGGATTTGAACCTCACCTTGTGATAGTTCCGACAAAAGTACTATAAATTCTTCAAAGGTAGGGAAAATGAAATCGGTATTTCTTTGTATATCTACCTCCAAATACCCAGTAACATCTCAAAACTAGATTTTATTGAGTGAACACATGGAAGCTTTGATCCTGAAGAGTCGTTATGAAATTTTGTTACAGGTAAGAACTATCTTTAATTGAATGCTGACTTTTATTCAGTACCAGGAATTGTACTAGTGATTTAGAGCACCTCAGTTTTCCTAATAAATTATTAGAATAGGATCTAATTAAGATAACCATTTTACAGGTGAGAAAGCTGAGGCTTAGAGAGATTAAATGAATTGCCTAAGGTCATATACTTAGTAAATACTAGAGCTGAAGATTGCATAGGAAATGATTGTTAAAGAACTAAAAGCTTACAATATAATTTTCTTACAGTATAATTTTCATGATAATTTAAAACTCTTTCTTTGGTAACCTTTACATGTAATTCAGTCCTTACTCTGTAAAAATATTGATAGATTTGTTTCTTTTTCTCACTGAATATTTGAAAAATGATATAAAATTAGTCAGTATTTATATAGTCATGGGTGCATTTCCCCTTAATACATCTGTACTGTTACTACCAGCATTGAGTAATTTATACTCACTTAGTCAAACAATTTTGTTTAACTTTGCACTTGATAAGAGGATATTTTAATATTGCAGACTGCATTTTGTAATATAGGAAATGCCATGCCAACACATCATTAATAGCACATTTTTGCCCATTGACTTTCCATCTAGGACAAGGAAATATGTGTTGTGGTGAGTACTGTACAGAGAATCAATGTTGCTAATATTTCAACCAGGGACTACTATATAAAACACTATAAACAAAATCTTAGTATAAATGGAATAGGCTTGTCTCAGCTCACTCTTTGCCTGATAATTGCTACATATATTAATTTTTTGGCAATTATACATTATAAAAAAATCATTCCCAAGACTTTAACTCCAGGACTTTAACTCTTCATGACTTTGTTTCACATTCTTGACAGCACAGATTATCTAATTGGAAGAAGAGAGGACTGTGTGGTTAGTGTACATTAACACATAGCTTGGTCATGGCTGGGTTTTCCACTCCTATGGTTACAGTCAAACATATGGCCAAGATCACTGTGCCCCATCAATTATGCTTCTCTTGCAAATTTTTGAAGAGAAAGGCCTAAGAGTTAGAGTGGGCCTTATTCTAAGGAATAAATATTTAAAGAGAGGGATTAACTTTCCATATTATAAGGAAAATAATCCAAAATTCTTATGGTCTAGAAGTATGTATTTACACTAGACCAGGCTGGGTAGCACCATTTGCCTCTCCCTGATAATCTGTGTAAAAAATGCTGTTTCCTCTGCCTGAAGAGCTCTCCGGTTCCCCTTCCTGCCTCCTGTTATCCCTACTGTTTCCTCAGATCTTAAGTGAAGGGTTACTTCCTCAGAGACGCCCTCCCCAGCTAAGTCAGAAGCCCTAACATAGACTTTCATTGCAACCTAAACTCTTACTTGGTAGCACTTGTGAGTAGAATTAGAGATTTCTTTTGAGAGCAGGTACTTTGTCTGACAGACAAAAGAGAAGATGTCTTCTCAACTCTACCTGGAGAGGAAGAGAAAGAAAGGGAAAGAGACACATAGAGGGGGGAAAAAAGGAAGAAAAGTATGATATTGTTTGCAGGGGGGAGCAAACACAGATGATGGGCCTCAGAGAGAAAAGGAAGAAAGCAGGGCTGCTAGGGATCCTACACATTTACCAAATTTTGGGTAGCCCAACCTACATTTCCTGCTTATGACAGAGACTGCTGCTGCTTACCAGTACCTATATTCTCCTCTTACTCCTGGGCACCAGTGAACCTGGGTTTCTCAGCCTCCCTTGCTCTTAAGTCATGCCATGTGATCAAGTCCCAGCCAATGGAATACAGACAGAATGGAGGCCTGCTTCCAGATGTGCCTCCCTAATTCTCTAGTGGACTCTTCCAGGCCTTCTCTTTCGTTGCTCATTGACTGGCCAGTGATCAGAATTCAGCAGAGGATGTGACACCTTGTGGAGCTTTTAGCCAGAAGGAGCCCAAGTCCCTGAATCAATTTGTGGAAGGCCATCTAATGAAGACCAAACTGATCTGTAAAATGAGTGAAAAACAAACTTTTACTTTGTTAGATCATTGAAGATTTAATGTTTTTAGCAGCTAACTTTAATTTCCATGAGACATCTTAATATTTTCATATAAAATACCTTTTCTTGGTTTATATTAGTTTGAAGCATATTTTTTTAAGATTTTAAATTTTATTTATTCAGAGACACACACAGAGAGAGAGGCAGAGACACAGGTAGAGGGAGAAACTCCACGCAGGGAGCCTGATGTGGGACTCGATCCCAGGTCTCCAGGATCACACCCTGGGCTGCAGACAGCACTAAACCGCTGCACCACCAGGGCTGCCCTGAAGCATATTTTAATTACTACCAGCTAGCAAAAATTTACTGGTGAAGTATTTTTAAATCTTTTAATTATATATTACCAATATAGCTTTATATTTACTACCAATATATAGCCTTACTATATAATATATGTAATTATACATAGATTATCATATATGTATATGATATCAATTATACATATATTATCATAATTCTGTATGATATCTATGTAGATATATGGATACAGATTTACAGATGTAAATAGAGAAATATTCCTGTTACATATTACTCTGGGAAAGCAAATTCAGAACCAGCAATAGTAACACAGCAAGAGTCAAACATAAAATCTATTACCTATTATTATGTAACTAAAAGAAGTCAAAAAGCCAAATTAGATGACCAGTGAAACAGTTTGCAAATACTTATTAAGCTATTATATGTGTGTGTGTGTGTGTGTGTGTGTGTGTGTGTGTGTATTTTTCCCAATACACAGCTAGGTTAGGAATCATTGTTCCACAAGGATATACACTGAACCACTGGCAGTGTTTACTGCTGGGGAAGCCTGGAAAAGAAGAATGTTTGACCATCTTCTAATATTATATGTTTCTAAACAGTTGTTCCAAAAAGAATGTTTTTAAAATTAAATTTTTCCTTAGGTAATATATACATGTGATAGAAAATTGAAGATACCGAAGGGTGTGTACTAAGAAACAAGCCTCTCTGAACTCTGTCTATAGGGGATGCACTTCACTTTCAGACCTCGATCTCAAAGTAAGCCACTATTACCAGCTAGATTTATAGGTGTATAAATATGTGTATATATAAATATAAGAAATATAATAGCTTAAAGTATATTTCTATATCATATATAAATTAATACATATGCATATAATATATATACTGTAAGCTATTATTTTCATGTTTAATGTAGATTTATATTATATTTTATGCATGTATATTTCCATGCAAACATAGAAAAAGGTTGATTTTGAAACGAGGTAAAGCAGGAATGACTTTAAGTTCATTTATGTATTGAATTGTAAATCATTCTAATTAGTCTAGTCTGATTAGTACAGGATTTATATCACAGCGGATCTCTTAGCTTGCATTCATTCTATTTTGAAATATCCCAACTTAATTTCAACTCTGATGATACCAATTAAAGAGACCTTTTCCATCTTCTCCCTTACCTCCTTCCAGGCATCTTTTGTGCTTCCAAACCCTGCCGATTCCTCTGTGGGTGTGCGAGCACGAATGTGTGTGCGTGCGTGTGCGCAGCGTGTGCCCAAGTGGCCTCTGTGGGAAGTGACCCCAGGGAGCAGGCGTGAGAGACAGATGAGGAGTGCCACAGAGAAGGTGGGGCAGAGGATGGAAAGCCACCGCTCCGTGTGACCACGCAGGGTCCTCTGGGACCTCCCAAGCAGCCTTATGAAATGCATCTCAAAACCGTCTGCCAAGGGGAACAAAAGGGGGACATGTTTCTCCAGAGGCACCCATCACTCATTGTGTACCATTCACTTTTAGATTTGCTTCTTAATGGTCCTGAGGCAAAACTGTCTGGTTGCACAGATGTTAATTATTCGAGACTACTCTTAATTAGTTGTATGAGTTATTCATTCTGGAACCATGACAAAAAAACCTCAGCCGCTTTGGTCCCTAAAGACATAACCCCAGGAGCTTTCTAGGAGTTGGGTTTATGACCCCTCCCCCGTGTCTCTCTCCCTTCTTGAACCAGAACATTTCAGCTCACAGAGGCCACCCCCCATGGGGACCTTTAAAATTAAATGCTCAAGATGTACATGATTTTTAAAAGCCCCCTGCACATACATCCAAGCTAAAAGCTTCAGTGTTGCTGCCCAGTGAAATTATTCAGCCTCAGATCAAATGGCATTGCGGAGGACGTGGTCTTCTCTGACTGTGAGCTGACCATTCATTTTCCTTTGACTTGCAATTTCCCTTGCTCCGGTGATTTGCACATTGCGCCGTGCAGTGTATTAAGCGTGTTGGCTGCCTTCACGATCATCTAAATAATTAAAGCTTTATTGAGGAGAGCACTATACAGATTAGTGCATTAAATACTAATCTGCTTGTTCATTACAGTCTCCTACACACACAAAATTGTGAGGTGGGTATGCCCGGGCTCATATTAAATTACCCGTTCCTCCTAGAATACTCATCTGGACAAAGATGGTTGCATAGATGGTCATTTGGTAAGAGATTATTGGGAGACATTGCTGCTCTGTGAATCTGGGATCCCGCTTTTCCTGAACAGAACAATTGATAGCAACGAAGCTTCCTTCACACTGAAGACCAGCTCCAGGCAGGAAGAAATGAAGCACTCCAGGTAATAAAATATATGCAAGAGAATAATGACTTCCGCTGGAGTTACACCAGGAGGGGCAATAGACTGGTGCTCACTTTAAAGAACTTCAGAACAGCATTCTTCTTATGAGCATGGTATGATTGCTAGATCGGCATGGGTACAAAGAGAACATGATCTATTGTAATCACAGTTTAGACTCTGCTTTATAAAATCCAGTGGATTGTTAAAAAGAAAGAGATAGATTTTTATATACCACCATGGAAGGATATCTATGGTCTGGTAAAAGAGAAAACAAAAGCCACAGTAACAGGCATAATATAATCCCATTTTTATAAAAGCAAGTTATTTAATACTTTATATAGAGTGTACCTATGTTTATGATTAGATCAAATGTCTGGAGGATAACACCCCAGCTATTCTGGTGTTTCCTTTGGGAGAAGCAATTGATATTAGGGGAGGGGAGGAGATGCTTGTATTTGTTGTACTAGACCAAATTTAAAAAAATAAATTAGGGACAAACATTGATAAAAATTAGCTGAAGAATTTTATTATTGTAAAACGCTGTTGTTACACTTAGAGTCCTAAAACATTTTGGCAGCAAAGGCATTGTAGAGAAAATTGATTTAGATTTCATAGTTTTCAGAAAAATCTTAGAGTATTAAAATGTGGACTTAAAGAAAAAGAAAAGCATGTTTTTCTAGAAATCTAGTTTATTTTCCCCACCTCTCCCAGAAATATTCCATGTAGATATAATATATAAAATATATTATATATATATTCCATTTTGACTCTCTTTGGAGTCAAAGAGAATGACGTTGAAATCCCACCTGCCCCGTTTATCAACTGTGTGACTCAGAGCAACACACTCAATCTTATCAAGCCTCTGTTGTCTTACCTGTAAAATGGAAGGATAACAAAACAAAACAATTTTTTTTTTAATTCGCAAAAATTAAGATTCTGTATATAAAGGGCTTAGCCTACTGGCTGATGTAAAATAGTCATACAATAAATGTTAGCCATTCGTAGGTATTGTAGAATATATTATTGTCCAGAATAACCTGTCTATCTTCCGAGAGAAATTTATGTATCTCGAACCTGTTGAACTCAAGAGTGGCCAAATGACTTGTTTCTGCCCATGAATCATGGATAGAACTATGGCTTCCAAGAAGACACATTAAGAGCCAGCTCCTGATTTTTTTCTTTTGTCTCTCCTGCAACAACAATGTGTCAGATAGAAGCTGTTCCAAGAGTCTGAATCTTGGAGTGAAGACAAACATGGAACACACACAGCCAATCAACAATAGCTCTGATGTGTAGCATGAATGAGAAATCAACTTTGAAGTCAGTGAGGTTTTGGATTATTTGTTACTCCAGCTACACCTATCTTCCCTGACTGATACACATACCTTCCCTCTTGGCTAAAACTTTCTGGGTAGGTTTTCTGTTTTTGTTTTCTTGTTTCTTTTTTTCCTATTTACAGTTAGAGTTCTTAGTTGTAAACATCAGAAATATCTCTAGTTAGTTTAAGCTGAGCTGTAGTTTACTGAATAATTTTAGATGGTTCACTACATGTATGGGTGGCCCGTCATAAAGCTGGGTCTACTTAGCCAAGAACAATAACTGGACGATTTTATATGCCAGCTTCAACAGAGACAACACAGCTGATGTGTTTGGCCATCGGCTTTATCGTGTGCACTGCCTGTGTTTGACCCTTAACTGAAACCCTTTCACTTGACCCTCTACCATTCCTGCGTTGGCAGCTGGAAGTGTCTGCAACCACCGCACCAGAATAGAGTCTCCCAGGTGCTTTCATCTGATTGGCAAAGCCTACATCATAGCCTGCATCTAGATACAAGGAAGGCTGGGAAAGTGTATTCCCAGCTTCTACTTGAGGGAGATGCAAACTCGGAAAGTAGACTGACTGTTCCTCAAACACAGGAAAAATGTTCAAATGTTAGGGATGACAAAAAGCAATAAACAAATATGCAAAACAAAGTTCTATTAAGAAATGCACAGCTTGCTGTGGTATAGAACTGCGTGGTTTAACGCAGGAAACCACTAGCCACGTGTGACTATTTACATTCAATTTAAGTGAAATGAAAAATTCAGTTCCTCCACCTCACGGATACATTTCAAGTTGTCCATTGCCACGTGTGGCTAGTGGCTAATGTATTGGAAAGCATGGTTATAGAACATTTCCATCATTGCAGAAAATGCATTTGCACAGTGCTGATACAGAGAATGGAGCTTGATGTTGTTTTGAACTAATCAGCATTGTAGAGAGATGGCTGCTGGCACAGCGAGGGGAGGACTAGTGAGGGCTTAGGGCCAGTTTCCACTGACAGCCCCACCCCTTTGTGGCATTAGGCAGGTCTTTTAGCCTTTCGGAGACTTGGTTTTCCCATCTGTCAATCAGGGGCATGATAATTGTCATGGAATCAGTACCCCCAGGCAGTGCCCAAACAAGACTCCTGTAATTGGCCTCCTGCTGACACTTGTACTGGGGAAGTTTTTAGATCACAGGGCCAGGTAGTGATGAGGAATGGGTCAGGAGTGGATTTCTACTCTACAGATGAACACTTAAGGATTGTAACCTTGGCCCCTTTTCTCTTTCAAGGGGGTATCTTCTTGTCCCATTTCCCCCGCAGAGCCGAATTCACCATTATTTTGGTAAGTGTGAAGGAATTTTCCAGCTAGCAGTGCAGTATGGATAAGGATAATTATCAATCACCATCTCATGTGGTGCAGGTAAAGGTTTCACATCCTGGTGATGTTTAGCTTTTGCCTCACCGCCATTGGAAAAAAAGTGGATGCCTGCAGCTTTCAGCCCTGTTTTTCTTTGCTGATTCATCCAAACTTCTGCCTAAGGCTATGTATGGTCTTCTTTTTCTTATCCTCCTTTTCCAGCCCTAGAGGCCAAGAGGCCAAGACTTTTTTGCCTCAGACTATCAGTTAGCAATAAGACTCTAGGTAAAAACCAAAAACCAAAAACCAAAAAACTAGGTAAAAACAAGAGCCAGTTCTTTCATTCTGAATCCATTCACGTCTTTCCATCTTCACTGCCACCACTTCCTGGTCCAAGCCACTATCATCTCTCATTAGATCACCTGCTAGGTTGCATCATTGATTAATGAATTAAATAAAATTGTTAATAAGGGTTTATTTTATATCTGTGTGAGAATCACAATTTTAACTTTTTTGAAAAAAATTATTTTATTTTTTTAAAATTATTTTTATACTACATTCCAGCTACTTAGATATTTCTATACTCCATAAAAGTTTGTTCTTCACCCAGCAGCCAAAATGGTCTTTATCAAGTGGATAAACAGAGCATGCCCCTCCTTGGCTTTAAAACCCTTTCATAGTCTCCTGTTCCTCTTAAAATAAAGTCTAAACTCACTACTTGGTCCACGGGCGATGCAGGATCTGAGTTCTGACTACTTCTATTTCATCTCCTATTATGATTCCTCTCAGTCTGACTATAGGAGAAGCTTCATACTTCCATGGAAAGCTATATGTTAAAAAAAAGGAAAGCTAAAAAAAAAAAAAAAAAAGGAAAGCTTTATGTTATCTAGACTTTAAAGAACATTCCTCCAGGATATTTGATTCTGATTCTGATTAAGCTATTTTCACAACTCCGTATTTTGACAATGCAAAATAATTCTTGTCTCTAGACATGCAAATCTGTTCTGTCCGGTAGAAGTTCAACTGCCTTCCTTCCCCACCTGTGGAAGAAGCTAGTTTTTGCCTCCCTTTTCACATTCATTTCAATATTCCTTTGCTCCACATAAATACTTGGTGTTGTGACTTCTTTGAACCATCAATAATGTCTGTCAGGTTCCCTCACTGATTAGTAAATTAAATAAAATCTCTACCAAATGTTTATTTTATACCTGTATAGTCATGCTTTTATCCTTTTTGGGAAATTATCATTGAATACTCTGTTCCAGCCACTTGGGTCTCCTTTTTTTTCAACTACTCCAGTTTATTCACATCTTGGAATCTCTGTACTTGTTCTCTTCATTCCCAGATTCCTTGCTCTAAGATTTTCCCATCACTGACTTGTTTTTATTCAGGAATCAGCTCAAATGTCACCTCCTCAGAGAGATCTTCCCTTGTCGCTCCCATTCCTCATTACCACCACTTCCTCCCTGGTGTCTTCTGAGCAAAGTTGAAGCTAAAGGGGTAGGACCATTGGGACTGGCCTCCTGTCAGCAGAATTCTGTTGGGCATATGTTTCCAAACCTTCTCCACACACCCAAAGTGAGGCCACCACTGTCCACTCTTCCCAGGTAATATCTGCAATTTTTTCTTGCCTCAAGTTCCTACCTTTTATCCTTCTACTGGTTGCCACTTCTTAGCTCAGCCTCTTCCATGGACACTTTACCAAAAAGACACATTACTTAGTAGTTAAAAGCAAGGGCTCTGAGATCAAATGAAATCCGGATTTGATCCCAGCTGTGCCACTTACTCTCCATGTGAGCTTAGAGAAATGTTTTAAATTCTCTAAGCTTTAGTCTTCTTATCCAAAAGAGGACATTACTGATAACTCCAGGATTTTTGTGGAGATCCAACTAGATAATGCAAGTGAAGAATTTAGCCAATAAGTAGCATACAGTAAGTGCTCAGTAAATTAGGATTGTTGGCTTCACTTTATTCTACCTTGATTCTTGAATACTTCACTCCTGCTTCATCTTCTCTCTGGCAACATTACAAGGAAATTACATGAGAGGTCATAGAAAGTAGGCTTTTGAACTTGAAGTGTCAAAGTGTTTTCTGTCCTTTCGGTCAATAACATATATTGTCCCTTCCTGGGGAGATGCTGATGGGGGGTAAGTGGGACATTTCTCTCTCTCTTTCCATGGAGTGTCCCTAGGACAATAGGGTTGACACTGTCTTCCTTGGAAATTCTTCTGAGGCCTTCTATTCCTAGGCTTCTTAAGAACTAAGGCAGCATTACTATGGGGCAGTGGGTAAGATAGAATGGAGCTCATTTTAGTTCAGTAGAAAATATTTGTGTAAGTAAAAGGACATTGACAAATGAGATGGGAAGAAGTTTGATGAAAGACAGAGGAGTTTAGCATTTGGAAAATGGCTTGATGGGGTGGGGGGAACTGACATCAATTTTCATTTCAAAGTGAAGGATGGAATTAAATATGCTGTAAGGCCATCCTTTGCTCCCTAGCCAGCATATTGACTAGCAATGGTTGTGCTCCTAGAAAAGAAAACGTATGGTCACGTTCCCACTCAGAAAAACCTGATGGCCAAGGCAAATAAACGTGAACCTTATGTCTGCAAGTAATATATGAGGGCTGCTAGTTTCCATTCTTGCCATGCTTATGATTCTCAGATAGAATATGAATTCTGCAAGCCTGTGTTTTTGCTCATGAGTGCCAAATTCAGGTGAGTATTCTCTCTTATTTCTCATTATTTCTCATTCACGGCATTTTCTCCTTTAAGATTCTTCACAGAAAAGGTTATGGAATGCATATCTGTGTTTCAGTTGCTGGCAAATGAGGACCAAATCTATCTACTAAGGAACTGGATTTAACAGTTATTTCTGTTCCAATAAATAAGTGGAACATATAAAATGATTTATATCACACACTCATATTTATTTTCACCCTTTCATGCAAGGAATACAATTTTTTAAATGATGGGAATTGGGAGAGTGCAGCAGATCACAGAGATAAGAGAGCAGAAGATGCCATTGAACCCAAGGTGATCACCTTCCACAATTAGAGGCATACATGGCACATACCTGGCACTGATACACTGAAAAGAAAAGATAGTCACGCACGTCGGTTCCTTCATTTCTCTCTGAACCACCATGATCCTGAACCACATTTCTTGGAACAAACCCTGGATTGTTTACAGTGGAATTCTTGCCCTGGTGGTGGTCCCTAGGATAAATCATACATTGTCTGCACCTCTATTTTTTTTTTTAATCTACAAAACAAGAGGGAGAATGAAATCATCTCCTCGTTTGTTGCAGCCCTAATGCCCGTTCTGTATGCTGGCTATACTTTGCTTTCTTAGGTAGGGAAAAAAAAAAAGGATTTCACTAACATTTAAACCTGAATTGGAGAGTTAGAATGAAGAGAGACTTTTATGTAACATTCTTTTATTTTAGATGTAATAGAAATTTCCAACAAAAGACCAATGATGGAACCGATCATAGTGTAGCTTATACAACAGGGTATTAAGCAGTAATTAAAAGTGACACTTGCAAAGAGCTTTAGGGGTCTGAGAGAATGCTCTCTAAATAATGGTAAGTAAAGAAAAAAGATCAGGGATCCCTGGGTGGTGCAGCGGTTTGGCGCCTGCATTTGGCCCAGGGCGCGATCCCGGAGACCCGGGATCGAATCCCACATCGGGCTCCCGGTGCATGGAGCCTGCTTCTCCCTCCGCCTGTGTCTCTGCCTCTCTCTCTCTCTCTGTGACTATCATAAATAAATAAAAGAAAAGAAAAGAAAAAAGATCAGAAACAAAACAGTACAGAGAGAATTAGAGCAATGGTAAATATTATTGAGGAAGATCTGTGTCCACATTTTGACGGTGCTTGACTCCTGTTGAGGAATTATAGCTGAATCATTTTTCAACTTATTGATGTTTATTCTTTTTCTATTCTAGTCTATATATTAAATATTCTTTTTATATGCAGTTCACTTCCTACAAGGAGCATGTTCTGTTTTCTAGCCCAAGGTATGAGCTTTGAAGAGTCTTCCCCAGCCATGGGTGATGAATTTCTATGTCTGGAATCTATGGTTTCATGTGACAAATGAAATGACAAATCTGTTTCCAGATTCCTGAGAAACAGCCAGCTGAGTTGGAGATACAGCCCGTGGTCACCCAATAAGGCAAAGTACCCTCAACTAAATAGCAATTGAATCCCTGGCCTTGGTGTTATGAGGGCCATGCACCACCCAAGGGAACTAGCCATCCATAAATGAGTTCTACAGTATTAAAATTGAATGGGTCTCCCTGACCTAGAAATAGGCCATTGACACTGCAGGTGGTTAGATGGCAACTCAAGAAAGTTTCAAGAAACTCTGTGTTACAGTACTCTTCCTCTACTACATGCCAGAATTAAGTGGCACTAGGCATTTATTGGATGTATGCTTCACACCAAGCCTTGTGCTAAGCACTGAAGATATAGAGTGAAAAAGATCCAGTTATACTCATCAAGGAACTCACAATCTATTACTTGATACAGACATAAGGAAAAAAATCATTGTGCTGCCATGTGATGAGAGTGATGATGGGAATAGGCCCAGGGCATTGTGGGAACCTCTAAATTAACCAAGAGATGGGGAAGACTATGAGAATTCTCCCTAGAAGAAAAGACCCTTGAGCTGAGTAGTACCAAATGCATAGAAATTGGTCTGGTAGAGACAAGGAGCACACCAGGCAGAGAAAACAGCATGAGCAAAGTCCAGAGGCAGGAAACAGCATGATGCAAGACCCTATAAGCCATGTAGCTTTGCTGAAGTGCAAAGTGGAGGGAGACAGCAGTGAGAAATGAGAATAGAGAGGAAAAGTGGGGCCGGATCAAGCAGGACCCTATTGCATCCTGTGAGAACAGACTAGACTAAGGGAAGGCAAACTAGGGCCTGCTAGTCATATTTGGGCTGTCACTGTTTTTTTTTAACAACCCATGAGTTGAAAATGTTTTTTTTTTTTTAAGATTTTATTTACTTATTCATGAGAGAGAGAGAGAGAGAGAGAGAGAGAGAGAGAGAGAGAAGCAGGCTCCACACAGGGAGCCCGATGTGGGATTCGATCCCAGGACTCCAGCATCATGCCCTGGGCCGAAGGCAGGCGCTAAACCACTGAACCACCCAGGGATCCCCCTGAAAATGGTTTGCACTTTCTTAAATAACTATCTTTTTATTTATATAAGTGCCTACATAATGTCCTCAATTTTGTGTAAGTCTGCCAAGCCTAAAAGATTCACTAGCTGGTCTTTAAGAAAAAGTCTCCTGGACTAGAATGTACCCTGAAAGTGATAGGAAACTATGGGTTGGAACATGAGCTTGGGAATGAGCTTGAAAAACAGGACTGAGTCTGAAGGATAGCGGGAAGGCTGTTGGGGTGAAAGATGAGACATGTCTTCATTATGGCAATGGTGAAGAGAAAGTAGAAGTGGATTTCTGAGAAGGATCCTGAGTTCAGTTTTGGATGTGTTACCCTAGAAGTGCCTGGGGATGTGTATCTGAATAAGTCTGCCAGCTGTTGCATATATGAATCTGAAATGCTCTGAGGAGAGGTCAGGGCTGAGCAGCTCTAGTCTTAAGAGGCATCAGCAAATATGTGGAGAATGGAAATATGTAAGTGGATGAGATCATCTGGATTAAGTATGTCAGTTAAGTGAGGAGGTCAGAGGGCCATGGGCAGAATCTTGGGGAGCACCATATTTAAAGTGCTAGAGATGGATGATGAAATCACAAAGAAGGAAAGAGGGAGTGGGCAAAGAGGTGAAAGGAGAACAAGGCACATATTATCATGGAAGCCAAAGAAGTAAGGAATTTCAAAAAGTAAAGGTGGATCAACAAATATTTCCAAAGCAACAAAGACTTCCAAAGTACCAAGGACTGAACAGATGTCCTTTGGATTTGGTGATTGGGATGATTTGGTAAAGTTACAGAACTTTCCATAGGGGAGATTGGGTTTTCTTTTTTTTTTAATTTTAAAGATTTTATTTATTTATTCATGAGAGACACACACAGAGAGAGGCAAAGACACAGGCAGAGGGAGAAGCAGGCTCCATGCAGGGAGCCTGACCTGGGACTCGATCCCTGGTCTCTGGGATCAGGCCCTGGGCTGAAGGTGGCGCTAAACCTCTGAGCTACCCGGGCTGCCCAAGATTGGATGCAATTTTCCCACATAATTTCTGTCTAGATTCCGAAGTTACTTGTTGATCTTGAGGTTTATAGAGTCATGGGATTTGTTCATTGTCATTTTTAAGAAATGTTCAAAGAGCACCATAAAGGGTATTAAAATAAACTGAACTGAGTGGATCAAGAGCTTGAATCATTATGTTTGAATTAGTGTTAAAGTTATTGTCCCAGTAGATGTAACAGATGCCTCATACAAAGATACTATGACTTGCCCAAAAAAATAATTAACACACACAAAAACACACATGTTTAAAATTAAAGAAGTTAAACAAGAAGGCTAATAATGAACTTGCCAGCTACCAGCTGTAAATCCCTAGAGAACAAGAAAACAACCAAAATTAAGAATGCAATGATGAATGTTTAAAAAAAATTAAGAAAGCAAAGTATTAGTAAAAAAAAGATGTTGGAATATTAACAACTAGGTGAGTTTATGAGCAATCTTTCTTTAGCTGGCCCAGAATCCCCTCCAGATATAAATCTGAAACCTTCCTACTAGGGAGCCACCTTTCTTTCACTCTCTGTGGTTCAAGTCAAACAGGTCCCATTGGCAGCTCTAGGTAAAGTCATGCCCAACTTCTGGCCAATGAGAACTCTCCTTTCCCATGCCAGGGATTACTACGGAGATGAGCGCTCCTGCCTAGCATTAGCCAATGACAATCAGCCATGGGTGCATCCCTGCCATAGGCTGCAAAGAACCATTACTTTTGCTTTGAGATTGCAAAACCAATAGTTGGCACGTAAGGAGCCACTGATGACTGAGAGTAAAGTTTCCAGAGAGGAAAGTAGAGTTAAGAAAGGGAGAGAGGCACTTTCCCCACAACATCATTTAGGTCACCAGATCCAGCCGTGCCAGAAGCAAGGCCTGGACGTTTCAATTACAACCACCAAAAAAATTTCCCTTTTACCCTTAAGCTGGTTTGATTTTAGTTTATACAGTCTGAAGTAAAAATAGTCCAGATTGTTAAACCTAGCTAGGGATATTTGGGTATGGAATGCAACTTGTCTAAGGTAGCCCCAAAATTTAACTTTTATATGTGCTTCAAAATATGGCCATTAACTTAGTCAAGGGTTTTTTTTTGTTTTTGTTTTTGTTTTTTGTTTTGTTTTTTGTTTAAGGCAGGGGAAACAGTTAATTTGCTCAAATGAAGAGGAGTTCATTGTATCAAGTTAAGGGTCACTCACAAAACCCAACAGCAGGAATTAAGGTCAGTTATCACAATGGAGAATAAATGATCTCTAGAAAGTCCTTAGAAGTTAAGAGAGCTATTCACTCTTCCCTCTCTTTCAGGATTCAGGGGATATGTCCGATGTCTCCATAAACACCTGTTACTGTTCTCAGTTTACCTGGTCCCTAAGAAACCATCCTAATGGGACTTCATTCGTTACTGATGTACATACAGAATTCAACACCTGCAGGTAACTGACCCAATTTTTTCAAGTACCAGTTCTGAACATTGAGAGGGGAAAGGGGAAATAGAAGGATGGAGAATGAATTTGATTAGCCTAATCTAGCATATGTTCACCTTTGATCCAATCAGCTCTGACAAAATGGTGGTGTTACTGGCTCTGTTGCCCAAAGGGCAATGCAGTTATTACCTCCTAAACCTACAAAGTCAGAAAATGAAAAAGACATGAAGAAGCACAGTGGCACAGTGGGAAAAGCCCAAGATATGTAACTCAAGTTCTAGGCAGAGCTGGCTGAGTGGTTTTCAGTCGTTCATTCCCCTTCTTGGAGCCCTAGAGCCTCTATTCTTCCATGCTTAAGCTCTCCATGCAATCAACACTATTGAATGAGATCACGTACCTGAAAATGCTGTGTGAAAAAAAATCAGTTATTTGAATCAGTGTGTGCAAAACACAAGTTCTGAATGAATGCAAGGAGTAGAAAGACTCCAAATAGCTTTGGAGTCAGATATATGGAGTCCAAATCCCAACAGTTAATTCACCTCTAACTGTGGGAACTTGGGCATGCTCTCCGAGTATCTTTTCTTCAACACAGAACAAGGATAATAATATCTAGCTTACTGGGCAAATGTAGAAATTAAAAAAACTGTCCCCTGATATGCATTAGCTAGCCTAGTACCTATGGCATTCACCAAATACTAATTTGTCATCACTATTAGTTATTAAGGCACATTACTATTATTTATTCCAAGGCACATTACTATTTGTTTCCACCCTTAACCTAAAAAATTTTTCATGGCAGTGCTTCAAATAATCACCTCTGTTGGAAAAAGCTCTATGTCAAAAGAGTCCTTTAAACACTGATTCTGAACCATTAGAAATACCTGGGGGTCTTTTTAGGAATACCAATGCCAGGGTCCCACTATGCACCAGCTGAATCAGAATCTCTGAGCCTGGCATCTCTATTTTTAAGAGCTCTACAGGGAAACATAAAAAGCTCACGAAATGTTTGTAGAATGAATGCGTGAATGAACGAACAAATGAGCAAGTAAGAGAATCCTACAATGAATGTAGTACTTTCATAATCAATCGAGGCAAAAACGTAAAATTAGGTGCTCTGATTTATATTTTAAAAGTAGATTGACACACAAGTAGAATGCTTAAAGCAGCTGCACAAAAGAAAGAGTTATGGTGGCTGTATCAAGAGATAGCCGCTTGTTTTCTGGTAGTGTTTGTGCTTTCTTCAGTTAGTTAGATCATTGTTGGCAAACCAGTTGTTGTCGGTGAAAAGTGCATTACTACAACAACACATGGAACTGTAGAAAACTGCTGTGCAAGGGCACAGACATTTGATTCCAGGATGAAAATGCCTCCTCTTATCTGCTGCTGGTGTTGCTTTGCATTTACTTCTTGGATTCTCATGCCTTCATAGGGATGGAGCTGTTGACAGACTGGAACACCCCCACCAATTATACTCTGTGAGCATTTCCTTCTTCTCCTAGATAAGGTTCTTGAGTTTTTGAGTTTCATTTACAATTGGCATGCAGACCACTTCTTTTTCAAACACTTAATCCACCAAGTACTGTAAGTCAAAATAAAGATACTTGGAAGGAAAGAATTCAAGAAGGAAAGAGCTTTATATAGATCTCTTAGCTCAGTTTAACCCATAAAAGGTCAGAGGGAGGGGAAAAGTTTTCACATAATCACTAATCAAAACTCTGAACTGTGAAGTATAATTGATATGCCCTGGCAGTGTAGCTCAAAACTACAGTTTGGGAGAGACTGAACGAATATTTTAAGGCTTAGCAGCATATGAATTTCAGAAATGGAGACCCTAAGGAAATAAGCAATGAATTAAAAGGATTTTTTGGTTGAAATATGACATAGTTATTGGAAGAAGGAAAAGAAAATTGGTTTCATTTTTATTGAAAGTGAGTAAGTTAGTCTGCTAGAAAGATCAAGAAAATAAGGAAAAATAAGGGAGTAAATTAAACGAGATTCATAAATTACTCTTTAAAATGATCATATGAATGAGTGAAAAGGGAAGGTTCTGAAGAAACACACAAGGCTGTTAGAAAACACTGGGACTCAAAGGGATCAGAGGCACCACTCATCAGGGGTCATGAGGTCAAATGTCTACAGAGCCTTTGAATGAAGGGGTTTGTGTATAAGATAAAAGGGAGAGCAGGAAACTTAACAAAATGGATATGAATACCATATTTTAAAAAGTATTCACCACTTAGTATCAGTAATGTTGCCATGTTGGATATAAGCCCACAGCCTCTAGTCTTTTAAAGAGAAGTTAGAAATGCAGATATTTTTCATGTAAAGGTCTCCCAATTTATATGCTGAAAACAAAATCAAATATTTTAAGAATACCAAATTAGCCACAAAACATGTTTGTGAGCTGGATAACCCATGGGCTACCACTTTGAGAATTCTGGGGTATGGATCCGTATGTATAGGCATTGTTCCCTTCCAGAACTGGTTTTTTTTTTTTAAGATTTTATTTATTTTTTCATGAGAGACACACACAGAGAGGGAGGCAGAGACACAGGCAGAGAGAGAAGCAGGCTCCCCACAAGGAGCTTGATGTGGGACTCGATCCCGGATCCCGGGATCACGCCCTGAGCTAAGGCAGATGCTCAACTGCTGAGCCACCCAGGCATCCCCCAGAACTGGTTTGAATCCCATCCACCACAAACCAGCTGTGAGGATTATAGGGAAATGAATGACTTAAATGTTCATGGGAGCCTGGGTGGCTCAGCTGTTTGGCGCATGCCTTCAGCCCAGGGCGTGATCCTGGGGTCCCAGGATCGATCGGGTCCTCTATCAGGCTCCCTGCATGGAGCCTGCTTCTCCCTCTGCCTATGTCTCTGCCTCTCTCTCTCTCTCTCTCTCTCTGTTTCTCATCAGTAAATAAATAAAATCTTTAAAAAAATGCTCAAAACATTTGCTTTATCTGCAGCAGGAGAATACTAACACCTTCCTCCCTTTGATCCATGGAAAAGGACTGTGAATCCAAGGAAAGAAATACTCTTCCAAAACTTAAAAATATGAAAAATCTTTAACATAAGAATATATGAAATAAGATATGCTAGTGGAAAATTTTGAGTCATGATTTACCACATAATGATAAAATAGCTCACATTGTGTCACATTAGAATGTAAAAACAAAATTTACCCCTCTCTCCATCCCAACAAAACCAAACTAGAAGTTAGCTATCTCTTAGAGTGGTGTTTCTCAATTTCTTCTTCATTATCACTCCCACCAAGGAACCATTCTAGACATTTTATTGTTCCTAATGACCACTCTCCATAAAAATTTAATACAACAGGTACACTGCACATCTGTTTATGTATTGTATGTGTGCCTGTGCTTCGTACACAAAAAGAGTAAGTATCTTAGTGGATCAGAATAATTAATATTGGTAAAATGTCCATACTTCCCAAAGCCGTCTATATATACATGTAATGCAATTCCAATCAGAACACCAATGGCATTTTTTTAAAACAGAAATTAAAAAAAAAATCCTAAAATTCATGTGGAACCATAAGAGACCCCGAATAGCCAAAACTATCTTGAGAAAAAACAAAGCCAGAGGTATCCCAACATCCCAATTTCAAACTATACTACAAAGCTATCATAATCAAAATAGCAGGGTACTGTCATAAAAGCAGACACAAAAACCAATGGAATGGAACCAAGATCCCAGAAATAAACCCACCCATATACAATCAACCCATATTTGGCAGGGAAGCCAAGAGATTTCAATGGAGAAAAGATCAGCTTTTCAATAAATGATGGTGGGAAAACTGGATATCCATTTGCATAGGAATGAAACTGGTCCCCTAACTTATACCACATACAAAAATTAACTCAAAATGGATTAAAGATTTAAGACCGAAAACTAAAATTCCTAGAAGAAAGCATAAAGAAAAAGCTCCTTGACATTGGGTTTGGCAATGATTTTTTTGGCTATAACACCAAAAGTACAAGCAACAAAAGCAAAAACAAATAAATGAGACTACATCACACTAAAAAGTTTTTTTCCCCCTTTTTACTGCAAAGCAAGAGTCAACAAAATGAAAAGGCAATGCATGGAATGGAAGGAAATAATGGCAAATCATGTATCTGATAAGGGGCTAGTATCCAAAATAAATAAAGAGCTCCTATAGCTCAATAGCAAAAAAACTAAATAATCCAATGTAAAAATGGGCAAAGAACCTGAAGAGACATTTTTTTCCAATGAGGACATATAGAAAGCAGACAGCTACATAAAGCAGTGCTCCATATCGCTCTTCATCAGGGGAATCCAGACCAAAACAAAAATGAGGTATCACCTCATTCCTGTTAGAATGGCTAGTACCAAAAAGACAAGAAGTAACAAGTGTTGGCAAGGATGTGGACAAAAAGGAACCCTTGTGCACTGCTGGTGGGAATGCAGATTGGTTCAACCACTCTGGAAAACAGTATGGAACTTCCTCAAAAAATGAAAAATAGAACTACCATATGATCCACCAACCCCTATTCTGAGTATATACCCAAAAGAAATGAAATCACCATCTTGAAGAGATATCTGTACCCCCACATTTATTGTGCCATTATTTCAACAGCCAAGATGTGGAAACAACATATATGTGTATTTGTGCATCTATATAATTGAATATATTATTCAGCCTTAAAAAGAAGGTAATCCTGCCATTTGTGACAACAAGGGTGGGCCTAGCGGGCATTATGGTAAGTTGAGTAGTCACACAAAGACAAATACTACATGATCTCTCTTACATGTGACATCTAAAAAAACCCAAACTCATAGAAACAGATTTGATTAGTGGTTACCAGGAGTTGGCGGGGTTGAGAAAAAGGATACAAATGTCCAGTTAGAAGAGGAATAAATTCTGAGCCTCTAATGCACAGTACAGTGAGTATGGATAACAATCCCATATTGTATACGTGAACCTTGCTAAGAGAGTAGATCTTAAAAATTCTCACCACATACAGAAAAATGATAACTACGTGAGGTGATGTGTGTCTTAACCAAACTTACTGCGGTGATCATTTTGCCACATATATGAATATCAAATCATTGTGTTGTACACTTCAAACTAACACGTTATGTGTCGATTATGTTTCAGTAAAGCGAGAAAGATAAAACAGAACAACATCAAAAGAGTTAAGTTCCCTCACCCCCAATCCAATATTCATCTCTTTGGGAATGATAGTCCCAGTGAGAAGGCATGTTTTAGAAAGACCCACAACACAGATTGAGTTCTGATATTTTTTGCCTCACTTTGGAATTAGAGATAATGGATAGAAATCTTATTATTCAATGTCTGAAACAGCATAGATGCACGATGAATCATGGCTTTCATAATACATGTTAATAAGATAACTGGAGATTTAACAGGATATTTCTTTGGGAAAACTGAGCATCATGAGATGTCCAGAGGCATATCTACCTTCTATGCTTTATTGCCTTGTTCCCAGAGCTTTATGAAGGCCATTTTACAAGACATCAGAAACTCTATATCAATCCCTCTGGAGATATCACTTCCCAGGAAACCATATTCTCTAAAGAATATTGGCAACAGTACTCTCCTTTGCAATATTCTGTGTATTTGTAAAATTCAAGGGAAAAAATAGCCTCAGCAAATATGTCAAACAGAAAAATCATCTTTACTTAAACTTATCTCTGGTCAGTAACAAATTCTCATTTGTTTTGCAGCCAAAGGTGAATCTTTATCTTTTTCAGCTGATGAAATCTAAGCCCCCAAAGCCCTGCTATGCAAGACAGGGTTCCTGGGCTTGGCTTCATGCTTTGCAACAGCTTTGATGGTGCATTCCTTCCAGGCCTGCTCCGCGGGGTTGGGTTATTAGCCAGACTCCAGAGAGAAAGAAGTACCACTATATTGTAACCTCTTAGTGGCCTCACCAAAGCCTAATGCTTGGCAGCCTTCTCAGTAATGAAAGTTTAAATTTAACTGTGAGGACGTTAGGAAATCATGCCCCAGGAGGAAATCGCTGCAGATGATGTCAGAACAATTAGATATTAAAAGTTTCAGACTCCATGGTTATTAACAAGCTCAGGAAAACTAATTAAGAGGGGTGAGTAGATGCTACCTGGCTCGCTCAGAGGTATAACTTGCCAATGAAGATTCTTTACCCAGAGATCTGACGAGTTACCTAGGAGTTTCTAACTGTCTCACAGCTAAGGGCTAGGACTGATGACAGAACACAAAGAAAAGAAGCCCAAGAAGTTATTATTCTGGGGAGACTTCTATTAGAGCTCTCATCTTGTGCATTAGCCATTTATTCACTTTTTTTTTTTTTTCCAGCCAGCCTGAAGACTTCAGGGTTGCAACACTGTGCTTTACCACCTAGTTCCCTGCCAGGAATGTAGCTCTTAGCAAGAGCTTGTTATCATGATTGTTACTATTACTGAAGAAATAATGAATCTTTACTGGTAAGGGGATAAACTATAAATATTCCCTCCGAAGAGTGTATGCTTTTGAGTAAGAGGAATGAGTTTCACTTTTGGCTCTGTCACTTAAAACTGTGTGATACGAGACTAATTACTATATATGTTTATAAGCTTCTGTTTTCTCATCTGTAAAATGGCAATAATTATAGCACCTGGCAGTTTAGAGTTGCTGGGACTGTCCAATAAGCTAGTGCATATGAGTTCTACGTTGTAATGTGTTTAGCTCAGTGTTTAACACAGAGAAGGTACTCAGTAAGTGATAAGTATTATTATTGTGATTGTCATGATCATGGTCATTTTTAAGAAGTTTCATCTCATGTAGTGTTCAGCTTTGACCGTCAGGAAATAAGCCAAAGAAAATCATTTAGATTCAAAATATCCCTTGAAGATCCATTAATTGCCCTTAAATCAACACAGCTGAGAGTCTAGGAAGATCAAACACCAAGAATTGATTTCCTTCTGTTTCTTTTGCATTTTGACTGTGGCTTCTCTCTTCCTGAAGCATTGGAGGCCAGAGTCTAGTGTGTAGGGTAGAAGGGAGAAGGTGTAAATGAAAGGATGTTTTTCTTTTGCCCAAGCTCACATAGTTAAATTTGAGTAACTTGGTCACTTGTGTGATATGATTCCCTGTTTTATAACTCGTGTTTCTTTGAATGCCAACTTTGAAGCAAGCTAGAGTCTCCACACATGGAGCAGAGTTGGCTCATATGGGAGTAAAGTATCTCATAGACAAGGTTGATAAATCAAGGTAGATAGGGAACTGCATTGCCATTTATAGGTCACTTGAGTATTTTGTTACCATTCCTAAGAATTTCGGATGACAGATTTTCCAGTTTCGTGAAGTAACCATTAACCATGATTAGTTGTTCTTGTCATAAATTCAACTGTGAAATCTCCACCAGCCCTGGCCATTTCCCTCTCAGAAATGTCATCACGAACAGACTTAATTATCTTCACCACTTGAATGACATATCTAAAATGTCTCCTTGGCACCTGTGTCAGCTGTGACTACCATCGTAAGAAACAATGGATGGTCTTAGTAATAGGGAACTGGACACTCTGCTCCATCAGCACCCCCACCCCGGGATTCTAGGAAGGAACAGAGTGGTGAGAAAGAAGTGGAATGCCAATAAGACCAACATGGACCCAGGCACTTTAGAGAGCTAGAGCCTTAAAATCTGGTGGCTCATAGGTCAAATCCAGCCCACGGATCTTTTTTGTTTGGTCCACACAGTTTAAAAAAGTTTTTCAGGTTAGCTACCAATATTTAAAAATCAGGAGGTATCTCTTAAATTTTGTAGTTTCTGGTTTCCCTTGAAAACTCCAAAGTTTGGACAGTACTGGGCCTGCATTACCATGGTTCCAGCTGAGTGGCAGTCACTCCCATTAGATTGGGTACACTTCTCCAGTTTGCCAGCATTTTAAGTCCTCACTATTTTTGATTCGCTATACTTGTCTTATGCATGTTCCACTATATTATGACTTTTCTTATAGTAAATAGAAAAATAAAATGTTCCCTGTACCCACGTTTCTACCTAAAGCAAGGAATAGAAAGGACTATGTGACTTAAGACTTCTAAAAATCTTATATCTGTCTGCATTCACATATTCATTTGATACACACATAGGGGGCATGACTAGTTTTTCAAATAAGTGAAGTACCTTTATACTAATTGATAAGAAACCACTGTCCCTAACTGTTCTGTGTCCTCTGTTTCCCACAACCACTGCAGCCCCTCTCCTGAAATCCAATGACCGAGGGATTAATGCCAACCCCAGCAAAGGGCTTTCAGGACTCTACAATGGTGCTAAGGTGCCCAGAGACATGGTTCATTTAGTGAGTTGGGAGTAGCAGTTTCCTTGGCCTAGGTTTGTCCTTATTTCTGCCTCTTTAAGACATCTCACCTCTGGCAATATCTACATTGATGATGAAATCCATGATATCCCAACTGGTCTCAACCCTCCAACCTAACAGCTCCCAAGAGCTTCCTGGTCCTCACTGGGACAAATGTTGGGAAACATATAAACTCCTCCCTGGAAGATGATGTCCCCAGGAATAATTGCAGCTTCAGGGAGGAAAGAGCCCACTACTATTTGCTTAAAGAGTCACGGGTGAAACACATGCTTCTATTTTGCTTCCTATTCCTCCACTATGTTTAATTTCCAAAGTGTCAAACGGGATGTCACCCACCTTGAACCCTGTGCCTAGGACTGGCCCTGGACTCTAGACATCTCACCAAGCTAACTTACTCTTATCTTTCAAGTCTCAAACTCAACACTGCCTCCTCCAGGATCATTTCTCCTGGGCTGTTTGGTGTTGCTTTCACTGCCCCCCCATTCCAGCACAATGTTGCCCTAGCCCGTTTGCTGTACACACTTCACGTGCACCATTTATCACCAGCTGACAGCAAAGCTCGTGGCACACAGTGGAAATTCAAAAAGTTGTCATTGCATAAATGAAGGAAGATTTCAGATTCCATAAACTGCATGATCTATCACGCACCAAGACTGTGAAGCGGTGCAAGTCACAGGTCCCTTTAGGTCTCTATTACCACCAGCATCTCCTGCCTGACTCTTAACACTTCCCAAACGGGACTTTCTCCAAAGGATTGCCTTTGGAAATTGCAACTCCCTCCCTAGAAAGTCAAAGGACCAAAGAGTTTCTTCCCTTCTCCCAGAGAAGCCCATGACTGGTAGAGGTATAACAAGCCCAACTCCTTTTCCTCCAGGTGGGATAAGGTCTGAGGTATAGTTTCTGCACCATTATCATGCCCAGGCTGGGGCTGGACCTGAGATCTCAACCTTGTTCCCTTTCCTCTCCTTTACCCCCATCCTTCAACTGTGTCTAATGGGAGAACCCAACTCTTGGCTCAGGGTCTGTCTCTGGGAGAACCCATTCTAGGACAAATTGGCCAGTGAGCATTTATCAAGCACCTCCTATAGATAGAACACAATTATCGAGTAACACCAGGAAGTAGATTGATGTGTGTGCTTCATTACCTTTGGCCTGCATCTTTAGGGATAGTGCAGTTCTAAAAATACTGAACCCTCAATGATACCATTTGAGCCAGCACTTAGTTATTTTGGCATTTTTAGAATAAAAACTTACCACAACAATGGGTAGCCCATTAAAAAAAAATGAAGGGTGCTAGAGAATCAATAGCCTTCTCTCTGAAGTCTTAGAGAAGGTGCCAACTCTGGATTTCCTTGGATGATTCTTCCGGTGGAACTTGCACCAGCTATAATCACATGGTTTTCCCAGATACCAAAATAGAGGAGTTATTTTGAAAGGTCAGTAATGGAATCTTGATGTTTGGAGTCCTAATTGAGGAAATCATTGATTGCCCCATTAATATTTTAACCTGCTTGAAAGATAAAGTAAAGGCTAATCTTGTTTTAAAAATACTCTACTAAAAAACATCTCTCAGGCACACACACATTTGATTCCATTAATGCTAGTGATAAAAATCATAGATCAGGGTTTCTCAACCTTGGCATTATTGACATTTGGGGCTAGATAATTCTTTGTTATGGGGAATGCTTGTGCATTGTGGGATATTTAGCAGCACCCACCCCTGGCTTCGACCCACTAAATGCCAGAAGCACATCTCCATTCCCACCCCAGCCAGTGGTGACAACCAAAAATATTTCAGGCATTGTCAAATGTTTTCTAGGGATAAAACTGTCCCTGTGTGAGGACCACTGATCCGAAGTGGTAAATTCCAGAGGTTGGAGGCTCAAGGGTATGAGAGTGGGTGTCAAAAGAGAACTCATTTCTATTCCTTTAAGTGTGATTGTGAAAGATAAAAGATGTCATCTGGATTCTGGAGATTACAAATAGAACCCTCTCTATAAATTGGCACCAGAGTGAATAGTTGAGGTCTGCTTCAAGACCAATGCAGACGTTTTTACACAGTGTCCTTCTTTAGAGAAGAGGTCCACATAGTAAAGAAGATTCTTTAAAAATGTGTGTTATGATTTGTCCTGATGATTAAAAGACTATCCGGGAACTCAAGAGACCAAATCTAACCACTGATTAAACAGATTTGTCCCTAACACTTTTGGGTCAGCTTCTCTTTACTGCTTAAAAAAAAGCAGGTCACAAACATCTGTTTTGAGTCCTTGGAAACTTGAAAAGATTAAAATCAAAAATAAGAAGAAAATAAACAAAGTTTATTTTACCATCTGCTTCCTAACGGCCTCTAACTTTAAATTATTGTGGTCGTAGAGAAGGACAGACATTCTAAGTCTTTTGAATCCCAAAGTATGCCAGTAAGGAGGCCTTTGCGGATAACTTTAAAGGCAGTGAGGATTACACTAAAGCTTTCTTTTGTTTGTTTGTTGTAAATCTAATTCAAAGCATGTATTTCCAGTCTCTTGGTGATGTATATATTAGAGTGAAGTCCATTGGCTGCCAAACCGTCTATGGTACATCAAGCTTCCATCAACTTAGAATCTGTTAGTGAAAAGTGTCGAACCAAAAACTTAATCCTTGGATATTTTGGATGCTTCTTAAAAATTTTAGAAAGAATTTCTGAAGGACACACGAATTTTCCTAACTTTATTTTGACCTACTTGATGCCATAACAAATAAAGTGGGTCATCCTCTTTGGACTCATTGAAATAGTTAAAGAGGAGGAAGCTTTTACCCATTATTACAGGTATTAAAGAGCTACCAGTTTCTGACCAATGCAGGCTTTCTTTTGACCAATACATAACCATTCTGTATTTTCTTCATTGTAGGTGGTTGTGGGGACTCATTCTTCCTCTTTGCTAACCTCTATTCGTGCGTCAAATGGAAGAGATGACTAAGTTTACTCTCCCAAATGAAGAGGAGGCTGTTTTTACATATCTTATGCTTAGGTCCTGCTGGAGTCAATTTGCTTATCCCCTCATCAATACCCAAAGCCAAAGATAGGACATGTCTTACTTATAATAAAGCCACCACACAATACTTGCATATGTTCCTGTGGTTGACCGTTTAGTATATCAACACTTGAATACTCTTCAGTGTTTGGCTCTTTGCAATTCGGGGTGTTTTTCTCAGGGTCTGACACACACAGTTAAATGGTTAAATATCTACTCTGCTGCATTTCTACTAAAAAGAACTAATGTTTGGCTTGTTTCTAATATAACTCATTATCGACACCATCTAGGAACTGGCAAAGTCAACAGCTGAGTGAGCTGCCTGGTGGTCCAAATTTTAAAGTGGCTGGATAAGGTTTCATGGGTTTCAAATCCCAAGTTCTAGTAATTATTTTGCGTTCTAGTAGGAGAGTCAGACCTTAAGCAAGGAATTACAAAAATAAACGTCAAATTACCAATTTGTTTAAAGCAGTGTTTTTCAACCTTGGCGCTCTTGACATTTTGGACTGTATAATTCCTTGGTGAGGGGCTGACCTGTGTATTGCAGGGTGTATAGTAGCATCTCTGGCCTCTATAGACCAGGGAAATTCTACACCTCTCCCCTCAAATTGTGATCTCCAAAAATGTCTCCAGACTTTGCCAAATATTCTCTGAGGGACACAGCACCCCTAAATGAGAGCCAAGAGGTACCAAGAAGACAGAGAGGTTCATGGTATTATCCAGAGTATACAGTCAGTGATGTAACACAGCCTGGACTACCTGTAAAGATTTCTCTGAGGTTAGGGGTGTCAGAGCTAAGATCCCAGTGGTTAATAGAAATTAACAAAGGCAAAGCGGGTAAGGAAAGCATTTCATTCATTCATTCATTCATTCATTCATTCATCCATTAATTCATTCATTCATCCAAGAGTTACTTAGTCTTAAAAAACCACTCCTTGGTTTTAAGATTTACTGTAAAGCTATAGCAATCAAGATAGGGTGGTACTGGCTAAGGGATACACACATAGGTCGGTAGAACCAGGAGAGTCCAGAAATACTCACACAGAAATGGCCTGTGGGGTTTTTACAAAGGACTAAGACAACCCAACTGAGAAATGCTAGCCTTTTCAGTAAGTGGAATTGGAACAATTAGATATGCATATGTTTTTTAAAAAATTAACCTCTTACCTACCCTCACACTTTATGCAAAAATTCACTCAAAACAGGTTGTCTGGGTGGCTCAGTTACTTAAGCATCTGCCTTCAGCTTAGGTCATGATGTCGGGGTCCCAGGATGGAGCCCTATATCGGCTCCTCAATGGGGAGTCTGCTTTTCCCTCTCGCTCTGTGTGCTAGCTTTTCTCTCACACACATAAATAAATAAGTAAATAAATCTTTAAAAAATTAACTCAAAATGTATCATAGATCTAATGAAATGAATAACTATAAAACATTTAAAAGAAAACAGAGTCAAATATCTATGACCTGGAGTTGGAAAGGAGATCGTAAAGATTACACTAAATGTATGGTAACGGAAGGAGGAGAAGAAGACGAAGAGAAAGAAGGAAGAGAAGGAGAAGGAGAAGAAGAACTTCATGAATGCCTACTATGTGTCAGTTCTGTTCTAGGTGCTGGTATATAGCAATAAGTAAGTCAAAATAAGTTCTATGCCTATAGAATTTCCCTTGTAGAAAGGGAGGACAGTTAATAATCAGGTAAAACAGAAGAGTGTGTAGAGGACTATTTCAACTAGAGTGGGCAGGGAAATACTTTCTTAAGAGGTGATCCTTTTTGCCAGTCCCTGAATAATGAGAAGAAGCCAGCCAAACACACACCTGGGGAAAATGAACTCCAGGCAGGGATAAAAACATGCACCTAGTGACCATAAGGGGATAGTTTGAGAATGTCTAGTCCCAAATCTCCTTTCTGTCCATTTGGAATCCTGACCCTAAGATTAAGAAACTGAAACCCAGAGCTATTTAATGGCTAAGCAGTTGTTTTAATGATACCTATTTCTGGTGTTCTTTTAGATACAAATAGACCGTATTACCATTGGCACAGTAGAAATCAAAGATCCACTGTTAGCAGAACTGGCATTGCTCTATTTTTCAGAACAGTTCGTCCAAGATCATATTGTCTGAGTGGTCAAGAGGAGCTTTCATGGGCTGTATCTGTCCTGTGGCTAAGAGAAAGAGCTCTTAAAATGTCGTTGGCTATAAATCTAACCCCCTTTCCCGAAGACAAAATTTACAAGAGAGATAAACAGCCTGCAATTCCTGTTAATAGAGTCTACAAGATTGCTTTATAATGAGGAAGGCAATTGACAAGATCATTTAAAAAGAAGTAATGTGGCAAGCCCATCCAGAGGGTATGTTTTCTAATAAAAAGGTTCTTGCCATGACATACAATATTTAGCAGAGCACTTTCCTCGTGTTTATTTTTCCCAAAATAGCGGCAGGTTCCAAATGCTAATTCGCCACCTTCATCCTGATAGTTTCCTAAGGATTTAGATTCCCAAAGGAGACTATTGAATTTTAGAGCCAAAAGTATCTAACCATCCCATTTTACAAAAAAAGTAACTGAGGTTCCGATGAGCTGAATGACTTGCCCAAGGTCATAAAATAATTGGTAACATTGCCAAGACAAGAACATCCTTCTCTAAGTATCCCAATCCATGTTTCTTGCCCTGCGTGAACCAATGCCTTTATTTTGCATAAATTGCTCATTAAAGGAAGTGTCTTATGAACTGAAATCCAGGCTTCCCTTTAGTGCTGCTCATCACATTAAACCAAGGGTAGGGACACCTGGGTGGCTCAGTGGTTGAGCGTCTGCCTTTGGCTCAGGGCATGAACCTGGAGTTTCCAGATCAAGTCCCACATCAGGCTCCCTGCATGGGGCCTGCTTCTCCCTCTGCCTGTGTCTCTGCCTCTCTCTCTCTCTCTCTCTCTCTCGAATAAATATTAAAAAAATAAATAAACCAAGGGTAGATTTTTGCCCTCCATGGGACATTTAGCAATGTCTGGAGACACTTAAGTTATCACAGCCTATGGGGAAGAGTCAATGAGCTTCTAGTGGGTAGAAGCCAAGGATGCTCCTAAACATCCTATAATGTACAGGAAAGCTCCCACAGCACAGAATTCTCTAACCAGGACATCAACAGTGCTGCCTTTGAGCAGCATTGCTCTGGGCTTTGGGCATTGCCTTTCTTCAGTAAACGTTCAGGTCAGTGAGATCTGGGCTTTTCCTGACTTGTTCTTGTCCCTGCTACCAGCAACTTGTCTGCGCTGCTGGCATTCAATGCATTCTCAATGCTTAACTGTTGAATAATTTAAGCCACGATGAAAGACAGCAATTCCTTCAAAAAGTGGTGGTGAGAGGCAGAAGAATTGCATAAACCAATGATTACTTCCCATAGTAAGTAGGAGTCTTTTTTTAAAAAAAGATTTTATTGATTTATTTGACAGATATATATATATATATATAGAGAGAGAGAGAGAGAGAACGAGAGCAAGCGCACCAGTAGGCAAAGCAGCAGGCAGAGGGAGAGGGAGAAGCAGACTCCCTGCTGAGCAGAGAGCCCGATGTGGGGCTCCATCCCAGGACCCTGGGATCATGACCCCAGCACAAGGCAGATACTTAACCAACTGAGCCACCAAGGTGCCCCATTAGGAAACATTTGACAGTTCATCCTTTTGGGATCACAGATGTCTTTGAGAATCTCACAAGAATTATGGATGCTTTCCTTATAAGAATACTATCCATAACAAATTTTCCGTACAAAAGGGCCAATGCACTCTCTAACGTAGTCGAAGAATCAGAAGTTCTGAGTCTAGAAAATAGTATAGAATGTTTTTTTCACTCTCCTCACCCTATGGAGAGTATAGTGAACCACTGGTTCAATACCAGCTGTCATTTTTTTTTTTTTCAGGAAAATTGGTTCCTCCTTTAAATGTTTTAAAATAAGGGACACCTGGGTGGCTCGGTAGTTGAGCATCTGCCTTTGGCTCAGGGCATGATCCTGGAGTCCTGGGATCGAGTCCCACATCGGGCTCCCTGCATGGGGCCTGCTTCTCCCTCTACCTGTGTCTCTGCCTCTCTCTCTCTGTATGTCCCATGAATAAATAAATAAAATATTTTAAAAATTAAAAAATAAATGTTTAAAAACGATTCAAATATGGAAATGGTCTAGACAGTATGAAATGAACAAGTAAAACTGGATCTATAAATCAATTTGGATAGACTTTTTAAAAAAGACTGGATACTTAATAAAACACTCATGTGGTAAGACAGCCTACATGCAAGTTTTAGAACACAGGTAAAACAATAATATGTAACATGCACACATACCTATATGGAAATTTGGAAGACTTCATGCAAAATTCATGATAATAGTTGCTCTTGGAGTTGGAGGTAAGAAAAAGCCTGGAGTTGAGTTTAGGGTACCCGGCTGGCTCAGTTCAGTGAATCATGTGACTCCTGAAATCGGGGTTGTGAATTTGAACCCCATGTTGGGTGCAGAGTTTACTGAAAAAGCAACCCAAGGAATAGGAAGCAAAAGTAACTTCACTTTTCTGTAAAGTATTAAATTTCTTCTGATTAAAAACAAAGGACAATAAGCAAACCTGCTAAAATTTTCAATCCTGACTGGCAGCTGCAGGGATGTATGTTATATTACATTCTGCACTGGTCTGTATTTTGAAAACATTTCTGAAAAAGGGGGAAAAATCAGATATACAGTGGAGGCTTTCAGTTACTGAGATGCTTAGAAAAATTATCTCTACTCATTCTCCAAAGTATACCCAGGTTCTCATAGGTTTACTGTGCATTTTGTTTTCTTTGGCAAAACAAGCAAACTGCCCCGAGATGCTTTGTATGCATGGTTTAGTTTTTATAGTCACTGATTCACAAGTGTATTTTGCTTTTCCTGCCCACCTAGTTCTTATTCATGGTAGGCAAGTCAATGTGGTTCCTCTTAAAATTTTTTTACTTTTTTCTGTATTTGGCCAGTTAGTAAAGAGATGCAGGGAGAGAAATATAGAGAAGTAGGAATGCAGAAACTTTCCCTTAGTACATGAATGGAAATAGAGTTATACTGATCTTATAAATGTTAGAACCAATTTAGATTATGTGATCATATGACAAAAAAAAGCCACTGTTGGAGCACAAATTATGTGCTCCAAAGACAGTGAATATCATCATCATTTTTGTTAATAATGTACAGCATTTGAAATCATGTAATTAGGAACATCATTTAAATGTTAGCAAGAAAATAGAAGCAGATGTTTGTATTGGAAAAGCCCTAGGCTAGAAGCCAAGCTGCCAAGATCCCACTTCCTCTTCCATTGTTAAATAGTCATGTGCTCTTGGGCAAGTCACCTTGACTGTCTGAGCCTCACTTTCCTGATCTGCAAAGTGAAAAGGCTGAAATGGATCAGGGGTCTCAAAGTGGGGGCCCTTGAGTCATATCAGGCTTGCAGATATGCTTTGTTTGGCTAAGTGGTTAAGATGGTTCCAAATCCGTTGTCAATATTTAATAATCAAGAGGTTTTAATAAAAATCCAGGATTCTGGATTCTCTTAGCAAATATGGCAACACTATTCCTGCAACATTGTTACCAAATAGTGGAGGTTACTAGAGACAGGGTGTATACTTTCTAATTTGCCACAGTCTCCACTACTCCCTCTTGTACACTTGAGCTGTTATACCCCTTTATTATCTTGCCTGGCCCCCTCTAGGCATTTCAGTTTGTAACTCCTGAACCAGAAATTCTCCAAATTCCTTCAAGTTTTATGATTTCTTAATGCTAAGAAAAAAAAAAAAGAGGGGGGAGTGATAGCGAGTTAACAAGGTATCCAAATGTTATAGACACATGGAAAAATGAAACTGGAAGAGCTTCTATTTATTTCGGGAATGGAGAGCTCTACGTTGAGCTAATGGAACTTCTGTTTCTTTGTTTTATACATTTTTAAAAGAAATAATAAAATCATGAATTTTTAATTAAATAATCCTAGAAGCATGAAAAGGAAGTATAATTATTAGAGTAGCCAGTCTTTGGAAAATCAGTACATCTAGAATAACATTTAAAAATAGTCTTTTAGAAATGACGGAATAATATCATATTATAGAGACTGGATTTTGAATCTTCCTCCAAATACACTCAGGTACACCCACACACGCATCCAGATGTTTGTGCTAACATATCCAAGTTTTAACCACCAGCAACTGAGAAACACCACACAGGCCAAAACACATGCCAGTTTGTAAACTCTCCAGTGAAAAAGCGTCCTTCCCAAAGTCACTACCACATTATCTATTCTAACAAGACTGGGATCTTTGTGATTAGGTAACATGGCTACAAAATAGCTACAAAACATGTGTTTTATTTCCCATGGAGTGTCCTTGCCCTTTGGAAGGAAAGACGATACTCTCTGAACACTCAGATTTAAGATTCCACTGGACTCACACTATTCACTAAGGAGCTAGACCGCAATGCTGGCCACTTTCCAAGGTGTTTCAGTCTGTGAAATGCCAAAAGAACATTATTAAAAAGCATTTTCACATATAAAAAGGCTTAGTGATGTACCCTCAAAAGACAGTTATGCATACATTATTATGAGGTTCCTCTTCTATCGCATTACTTCCGTCATCTGGAAGCAAGCAGTTAGCCTAGTGACACAAGTTCATGTTCACAGTTAATCATTAGCGACCACTTCATTTTAGGTTGAACCCTATGAAATTGCCAATATTTCACCTTTAAACCCCAACGGCTATTTCCTATTATTTATTTATTCCTATTATTTAACTTAATATCAACCTGGGCTTTTTAAAATTTTTCTAATTTCGGAACATCAAAACTAGTACGCTGACAATAAAACACTTATTTATGTTTACGTCATGTGACGTAGGCAAAGATTGAAGGTAATGGCTTAATACTTCTGCTAATGAAAGAAGAGATTTTAATTTATCTCAATGTGTATGCAAAGGCCATGCGGTGAAATGAAAAGGCTTCGGTTATAATCAACACTCCCCATGGAAGCATGAAGTCACAGGTCACTCGCTGTTCTTTGTGTAGTAAGAAGTTTCAGAGTCAGAGGTGTGTGTCTAGGGCTTACACAGAAGTACAGGATGCAGTAGTACCCTTTAGGTATGGGCAAAGAAACTTGGAGTGTGTCTATACATGGCTGTTATTCTCATGAACACTTCTTGGTCATCTAAAATGTGCTTTAGAAAGAAAACACAATGACTGACATTGGACAGCTAAGTAGCTACATCTATGGTTAATGTATCTAATATTACTGTGATTTAATTTTTAAGTCCCTATTAAGCATCCCAGAGGGGTGCCTGGGTTGCTCAGTGGGTTAATAAGTATCTGCCTTCAGCTCAGGTCATGATCTCAGGGTCCTGAGATCAGAGCCCCTCATTGGGCTCCACATTCAGCAGGGAGTCAGCTTCTCCTTCTCCCTCTCTCTCTGCCCCTTTCTCCATTTGCGCCCCTTTTCTCTCTCCCTCAAATAAATTAAATCTAAATAGGAAAAAGAAAAAAAAAAAAAAGAACCCAGAAATCAGTGTGATCTACCTAAACCATTACATTAGTAACAAAAGTACCAAAAAAGGCTGGGCCTCCTTTCGTGATACATGAGACCTCCATTTCCAGCGTCAGAAAGTTCTGGGATCCAATCTTAGCTCCTGACTTATCTGTTGTGTAACCTGAAGCAAGTCATTTCCCCTCTCTGGGCCTTGGTTTTCTCACACGTAGAATGGAGAGAACAAGAGTGCTTTCCTTCAAAAAGTGACTGACGAAATGAGACCTCTTATAGAATGTGTTTAACAAACATGTACATGTGTTCTATTTTTCTTAAGATTTTATTTTTTTATTCATGAGAGACACAGAGAGAGAGAGGCAGAGACAGAGGCAGAGGGAGAAGCAGGCTCCACGTAGGGAAGCCTGATGCGGGACTCGATCCCAGGACTCCAGGATCATGCCCTGGGCCAAAGGCAGGCGCTAAACTGCTGAGCCACCCAGGGATCCTCTCACATGTGTTCTTATTACAAAACTCACAGATATTTGCTCACTCACAAGCCTTTAGCTACAAAACATGCAAGCAGTATTCATGTTCTTACTCCAAACCTGATTTCATCAAGAAATCTTTAGAAAGCACAAACTCCTTGCAGCTAAGAGGACCAGGATGCTGCAGGGTTGCTGTGACTTCTCTTTAGATCTCTATTTAAAATAGTACAGAAAACAAAAAATCAAAGAGACCCAATTGTACGCCAGTACATCAGTAGGGAATTGGGCATATGCATTATGCTACATCAATATAGCAGATGATCTGAATGTGTGTTTGCACGTATATTTTTAAAAATCTAGACGCATATATGTTAAAGGTACTCATTCAGGGTGGTGAACTTATTGGTGATTTTCAATTTCTATTTTACTTACTTTTTGTATTGTCAAAAACTTGTCTAATGAGTATATATCTGTACAAATAAATAAGTACATAAATATAAATACGTACAGAAGCCAATACATAAATCTTTTTTTAATTTGGAAATAAAATATTTATGAAGCATGTTCTTATTAATTCAGGAGCTGAATCTCATGATGCATATACCAAAACATATTCCTTTATACTGTACAGAACTGAGATAACGAGCTTGTAAGTGGTGGTCCGAGGACTTTCCCGCACATCTGGAATCAAAGATCTCAACCTCCAACATTCCATTATGTACAGAATGATTGGTGAGGCCCTCATTTGTCACCCGGAAACTCTATATTTCAGGACAGAATTGTTTCCCCTTGCTGCTTATTGCTTTTGTTTGTTGTTGTTGTTCATATGTATTTATCTCATCTCACCAATTACTCTGTGTTTCTGAACGGTGAGATCCATCTCTTTTATCTAATGTGTTGCACAATTTCTGCCCAGTGCCCAGGCTAGCATTAGGCATTTAGTAGTCATCCCCAAAGTACAGGAATTGTTAGTTATTTTTTAATCTGAGTATGTTCCTCCGGCCATAGTAGCGATTATAAATGGGCAGTCCATGGGTGGATTTGACCTGCAAAACATTTTTCGAGTATAGAATATTTAAAAAAATTTTAGTTGCTTGCCAAGATTTTTTAAAACACTGAGAGATTTCATACCAAAACCCAGGTTTCCAGCTGTTCTTGAAAAATCAAAACATCAGGTCGATCAGATCAACACTCCCACATGGCACAGTGTGCTGAGAATGACAGTGGCTGTCTCCTTTAGAAGGGGACAATATGTTCTCCGTTTTGCCACAGTCTTCACTATTCCTGATTGCTTCACCTCTGTTCTAGTTTACTAGCTAATGTTATTGATCTGGTCCCTGACTTCGTTACTTCTGAGTTCTCTGCTTGGTTTCTCAAACTTACAAATCTCTGGGCCTTCACTGCTTGGCCTATATTCTGTTCAGGCTTTTGACCATACTCTTCTGTAACTGGAGCAATTTCTTTCAGGGAAGCTGCTTGGACATGCAGAATTCATCATGAAGTCCCTTCTGGATTCCTTCTTCCAGATGCATCTTTTCAACGTCTCTCTGTCCATCTTGTCTACAGGTTAAGTGCTTGTCACAGGGCCCCATACATTGTAAGCTCTCAAAACACCTCAATCTTACTATTATATCTTTTCATGTACCCATTTTTTTCTTCTAGATCATAAACTCGTTGCTACCATGAATGATGTTACTCATCTTTGTACCGATTTGTAGTCATTTGTACAAAATTGGTGCTTACTAAATGTACATTGAATTAAATAGGAATACACACACAGTATTTAACTCAAGAGTTTAATAATGTAGGGTGGGAAAAAAGAATCCCTAGGTCAATAAGATGGGGTGGGCATCGAGGGGTGTGGAGGGGAGAGCAACGCAGTATTTCTCAAGTAGCCCCCCGAAAAGCTTGTTAAATATGCAGATTTCCGGTCCCTGAAACTTCTGGAGCTGGAGTCCAGGAATGTGAGGTTTTATCAACCCTAACCCCAGAGATTCTGATATAAATGCCTCAACTATTAAAAACAAAGATAAACCCTCCCTTCTAATATGCAGCCAGAATTGGTAATTCTATACTACAGTAAGAATAAAGAAAACAAGTTTTGTTTCTTTGTTCTGCTGCATTTTGTTTTTTATTTTACTATTTTGGGTATTTTATAAATATTTACCAGAAGGTTGAAGTTGGAAAGAGAGCTGTCCCCTCTCCTTTAATAATAACCACTAATATTTATTAAGCATTCATCACGGGCCAGACATGATTCCAAATACTTTTTATGTGCTAATTCAATCCTTACAACAATCCTATAAGGTTGGCATTATCATTATCCCTATTTTAGGTTGAGTAATTGGAAAAGTTGAGCTTCAAACCCAGATATAACAGCCTTGGAGTTCCCATTGGCAAGCCAGGGCCTCTTTGCTTCCAGAAAATCCAGTAAATATCCTGCATCTTCCAGAAAACTCTCTAGAATACTCTGGCTGACCACATCAACCTTACTGACATCACCTACATTGCATTTTTCATGTAAAGTCTGCATCTGGTGCCCCCGCCCCAAAACATACAGCAAGCACTTTTTGGAGGGCCAGCCTGGTGCTATTCATTTCCCCTGCGTTGCTCCACTTTGCTGTACACTCCCTGGAATATTCTCTGGAGCCCATGCCGTATGTATTGACTTTCTCTTCCCCGAGAAATTACGTGCACTTATGAGGGGGAGAGTAAGCCATTACTCTTTGCACTGCCGCCTTACTGGGGGCCCTTATGCTGCAGCTCACAGTGAACAGACAGTAATGTGCAGTGGTTAGGGGGTCTTCAGATCTGAATTCAAAGACAGGTACAACTGTGTTCCAGTTTCCTATTCTTGGATGGGTCAATTAACCTCTCTGACCCTTAGGTTTTTCCCCTCTGCAAAACAGAAGTCCGTTAACTGACCTTGAATGAGCCACTGCTGTGTGACCAGGTACTTATGGGGCTTCTAGGTATCCCTTTTCTCCCAGAACTAAATGACATAATTCCAAGTGAAGTGCTCCCTTTGCTCAGGTCTGGGGGGCACGCAATAGCTGCTCAACAAATGTCAGCTATTCATTCAATATATTCTATTTAATTAGAAGCAAGTAGTCCATTCGACACCAGAAGAAAATTTAATTAAACTTCACACCACACAGAGGTAATATGATACATCACTCCATCTAAAAGCCATCTCAAGGCTTTAGTGCTTCAGATCTTGTTTTCCACTTCATGTCCATAGCAGCTGTGCCAGACCTGGGAAATCAAGCCAGGCCTTCCTCCCCCACTTCATCCTTCTCTGCAGGCTGGCGATCCGTCAAAAGAAGAAGAGAAAGAAGGAAAGAGGAGGAGAAGTGCCCAAACCAGGGTTACTGACACTGTGATCTCTTTCAAACATGGACATTGACTAATCAACTAAACTTCCCACAAAACGCAGAGGTATCTATAATTGCGGAGTCTCAGAACAATTATTTTTTTTAAAAAATTGATTTAGTCTTAAAAATAATTTAATTTACACTCCTACTGTGCCCCCTTCCACCCTTGCAAACCCCTGCCTGTGTCTGTGTGGATTCCCTAATCCCCAGAGCCGCGCTGAGATGGACACATTGTCTGTAAACCCCTGGGTCACTGTCAAGTCACGATCCAGGCTTCAGGTTGTTCTGTATAAAATACAAAATAAATGTTTTTATTAACAATGAAAAAAAATAAAAATTAAAAAATAAAGATAATTTAATTTGGGCACCTGGGTGGCTCAGTAGTTGAGTGTCTGTCTGCTTGCAGATCCCAGGGTCCCGGGATCGAGTCCTGCATGGGGCTCCCTACTCGGAGCCTGCTTCTCCCTCTGCCTGTCTCTGCCTCCCTCTATGTGTCTCTCATGAATAAATAAATAAAAATCTTTAAAAAATGAATTAAGTCACAGTATATAGAGAAGTGGGTCCGTCAATGGGACCCACGTTCAAAGCTGTTTTGGAAATACTCCCTCTGGGTCCCGCCAGGCACCTCTGGTGTTCTACTGGTCCACTCATTTGGAGATGAGGTCAGAGTCCCAAGAGCGGGTCCTCCCCTCATGGTCCTCCCGTCTTCCTCCACTCTTCACGCATTTGCTGCATCAGATCAAGCTGCAGTCTCTGTCTTGTCACTTACCAGCTCTTTGCGTCAACCTCTGGAGTTTCCTCACCAGTAAAGAGAGCGTAAGGAGACGCAACTGAGTCACAGGACTGTCCTGGAGGGAAAGAGCCAGGCATGGGGTAGGCTCTTCCTCCCTCTCTTTTCACTCTCTCTCTTTCCTCTCTCTCCTTCCTTCTCTCTTACCTACCACTCTCTCTCCCTCCTTCCCTTCTTCCCACCGCCACCCCCCCCCCCCTTTCTCTCTCTGTCTTTTCTTTCAAGAGGAGCCACCAGGTTCGCGGGCATCTCCGATCAAGTCGGTGGCCGGACCCGCTCCGGTTCGGGGCCGGATCCCCGCCGCGCCTCCGCCCCTTTATTCTAAGGGCAGTCGGGGCTTGGGATGCTGAAGCCTGGGAGGCCAACCGAGCCGTCCGCGCGCCTGCAGGCAGGGGAGGGCTCGGGGCGAGGGATGGAGGGGCGCGGGCTCGTGCCCCCTGCACCCCCCCCCCCCACTCCCGGCCGCGCCAGCCGCTCCGCGCCCCTTGGCACCAGCGCCTTTTCTCGGTCGGGGTAGGCGAGCCCAGCCGGCAGCCGCGCGGCGGGGGCCGAGGGCGCCCCCTCCCTCCTCCCGCTCCCCTCCCCTTCCTCCCCGCCCGATACAATGACTGGGCCGGAACAGCGCATCAGCCGAGTCTCATTGGCAGCGGCCGCCCCGGCCCCCGGAGAGGCGGCGGCGGCGGCGGGCGGGGGCGGCTGCGGAGAGCCGAGCCGGGCGCCCGGGCTGACAGCGAGGCAGGCGGGCGGCCGGGCGCAGCGCTCAGTGTGGACCGAAGCGGGGACGCGCGGCCCCGGGCCGGGGATGCGGCTGGCGCCGGCCGCCCAGCGAGCCCGGGGGTCGGGCTGCGCGCCTCCCGTGCGGGGCAGGAGCTCGGGCCGGGAGCCGGAGGCAGAGGAGGGCGCGGCGCCCCGCGGAGTTGCTGGCAGGGCTGGCGCAGAGCCGGGCCCCCGCGTCCCGCGCGGTGAGCCGCCGAGACAATAAAGTAGCGGTCGGCAGCCCCCGAGCGCCCGAGGGAGGCGGCGGCGCGGCAGGTAGGCGGGCGCCGGCCGGGGGGAGGGCGGGCAGCGCGCGGCGGGGGCGCGGCAGCTCCGCGTGCGCCCGGGGCGCAGAGCGCACGGCCGGAGACCCCCAGCGGAGGCGCGGGCTCGGGCGCTCGGGGCTGGTGGGGGCGGGCAGGAAACCCCGCCCACGGCCCCGGGGCCGCAGCTGTCTCCGCGCGCGCCTCGGGGGCACTTGGCGCGGCGCTGGGGGCGCTGGGCTGGTGCGGAGACAGGAAGTTTAGCGGGTTTGAGGCGTTGGCGCTGGTGGGGTTTGCAAACGCGCCGCCGGGGACCATGTGCTCCGGCGGTTGCGCGTCCGTGGGAGGTGGGAGAAACGCTGATGAATCCCAGATACTTTGCAAAGGCGGGGCCGGGACTTGGAGGGGAATCCCCGGGGTCCGCGGCGCGGGCCCGGGCTTCGGTGTGCCTGCCCTTTTTCAACGAGGTGTGTCCGACTCGGACCGCTCCTTGGGCTGGAAAGGCAGCGTGCGTGTGTGGATCGCTGTCCATTTTTCTGGACCGTTTCACCTTTCACCTTCGCGTGTGTGCCTGTGTGAGTGCACGCGCGCGCGCGAGTGTGTGCGCGCGTGTCTGGGTCAGGGGGGAGGGGACAAAGATGCTATTTTGAGAGATGCCATTCGGGGTGGACTGGAAGATAAACTCTTCCTGTGCCCCGAACACCTTGTGCTCTGAACGGTGCTGCAGAGCAGCGGCTGGTGCTGTTGACAAAGGGGGTGGGAGCTGGTCGGGGAAGTCTTCCCGAGCCGGGAAAGCAGCCGCAGGAGGAGGTCTCCTTGCTCTCCTTTGTGTGGCCGCTTCCTTCCAGATGTGAGAGGGTTGGGCTGGGCGCTCCTGGGTGGGATCATAATTATCCCTGAACATTCCTGCGATCTGCTAGGACTTGTAAACATACCCGAGCCAACTCCTCTGAACTTTGCGAACCAACTTGGTGCGCTTGCTGGTACCCAGACGGCGGCGTGTGCAAGGTGGCCCCTTCGGAAGGACGGCGAGGGCTGGCAGCGGCAGGCTCTCGGGGAAGCGGGGTGGGCGTGCACGCCTAGCTAGGGTTTGCCCCAGAAATTCACTAAACCCAGTTGGAGGATGTGTACGGGATTTTCGCGCAATCCCGGACATGCTGCTTCCTGTACTAAAGAGAATGCATCTGTGGAACTTCCAAATCAAATATCTGGAGAAGGAAAACAGCTTCGCCTTACTTAACCTCCTCGGGCTGCACTTTCATCTGCCATACACATGCTGTTGAGCATGGTGGTGGGGAGCGTATGGTGTCTCAGGCGTCCCCGTAGGCGCTTTGGGGGCATCATGAATGGTCCGTGGAGTGGTAAGTGGAGCCCCGAGGGAGAATAAGGGACTTGCCATGAGTCACGTTGGTAATTTGGAGTTGACCTGAGGTCCGATTCCAGATGCCAGTCTGTTAACCGCGACAGTGCCTCTAACGGGGATGTGCTGTAATGGCATCAATGATGATGAGGGAAATAGTAGTAGTGACAAGAAGCACCTCACATGTATTTTTCATTCCATTATATAACATGACGGTGACTGACCCGAAGCAAACAGTATATATTTTGGTCTCTCTCCTTTTCTTTTTTTTCTTAAGATTTTATTTATTTACTCATGAGACACACACACACACACACACACACACAGAATGAGAGAGAGAGAGAGAGGCAGAGACATAGAGAAGGAGAAGCAGGCACCATGTAGGAAGCCAGACGTGGGACTCAATCCCAGGACTCCAGGATCACGCCCTGAGCCAAAGGCAGACACTTAACCCCTGAGCTACTCAGGCGTCCCTATTTTGGTCTCCGAATTAAATGTCACAATGTGGGACTCGATCCCAGGACTCCAGGATCACTCCCTGGGCCAAAGGCAGATGCTTAACCACTGAGTTACTCAGGCGTCCCTATTTTGGTCTCCGAATTAAATGTCACAAACTAGGTGATGGTTATATTGATAAGCCTATGATTCTTTTTTTTTTTTAATATCCAGGAATTTTGTAATAAATAGTAAAGCACGAACACATACCTTTGAACACTGCTTACATTTCCTAAAAGACTCGATCCCAGGTCCCCAGGATCAGGCCCTAGGATGAAGGCGGTGCTAAACCACTGAGCCACCCGGGCTGCCTACATTTCCTAAAAGAGAGCCAGAAGAATTCAGGCAATTCCAAGGACTTCTTACACAGGAGAGGTTACTCGCTTCTTCATGACATCCGCAAATATTAATCAAACATTTTGTTTGTTTTGATTCGGTAATGCGGGTGGAATGTATTTGAAAAATATAATGATGGAAGATGAAGAAATCTACCTAAAATACCATTATAGTGAGGTTTGATATTCATTATCCCTGGGAAAATTCTCAGAAGTCCCTTCTCTGGGGGGTGAGAGCAATTGTCTTAAACTTCACTCTGCTTTGAAATGAACAGATTATCATCTTGGTGGCACGACCGTTCATGGCTTCTCAAACAGGTCAGGCAGCTGCATTTGACCCTAATAATCGAGAATAACTTGGGGAGGAGTTAAAGCTATAGCCATTCAAGAGTGTAAAAGCAGCTAAGTTTTCTCAGGGTTGTTTACAGACACTGGCCTCTGTTTCTAGCAAGCATGAGAATCTGACTTCTCCATTTGATTCCACAGATTTAATCAAGACTCTGCAGTGCTTCTGAGCAGACAAAAAGGACGTTTTGGCTAACTGACAATACAAATAAGGTATACATGGAAAGCGGTTAAAAATACCCTGTCTTATCCAGCCTGCAGTAATTGCCTAAAATTTCAGGAACTCTTCATAGTTATTTTACACACAATACACACATAAGTGAAGGCTTGAGGTTTATACTGTAAGTGACCTCTCTCTCTTTCTCCCCCTCCCTCCCTTCCTTTCTCTCTTCCTATCTCCCTACTTCCCTCTGCATATGCCCCAGAGATCTGATCTTATCATGGAGACACTATTTTTACATACTCAGTAACTGCTGAGGTTCACTGAAATTACTGTCTTCAGCCTATAGATAAATAAATCATGTAACTCAGCTCAGCAGCAGGACTTAAGTGTTTTTCCTTAATGTAGTTCTCACCTATCTCTTTTTAGACATGGTTTTTAATGTGTTTTTAGAAAATGTTTGGTGTTTTTGTTTTTTGTTTGTAATTCATTTACTTCTAGGTCATTAAGATTTTTTTTTTCCTTTTCTGGTAAACATGTCCTGGATAGATTAAAGAGAAATGGTAACAATTTTCTGTTGGTAAACCCTTGAGTTTATTATTGCTAAACCCAAACGTCCTATTTTCTTCAATAATCTGATTGAAATTATCATGATGTTTCTTATCTCACTTTTTCTGGTGAAATCAATTTTTAGCCTAATCTCACAAGGCAGTGTTTTTTTTTTAAAGCTAAGGTCATGAAATCAATTTAGTGGGCTGCAACCAGTATTTTTTTTAAAGTATAACAGGACAGAAAATATCAGCCTTATCCTATGTTTGTGAGTTCTGTTGCTTTATGAAACTTTGAGTCCGTTCTCTCACTCGGGCTGCATGCACATTCTGGGTTGCAGTATAAAATGTAATTCTTACTGTGAGTTGCTCTGTAAAAAATTGGAAAGCTACTGCCACAGGGCATATTTTCCTAGTAAGTGACAAACACCCAATTTAAATGAAACTAGGAGATAGGCATATGTATTATATATATATATATATATATATATATATATATTAATACATACAACTTCAAGTTATTGCAAGATACATACCTAGAACTGGCCTCAAGAGCATCTTGCTCAGGGCTGAACAATGACTTCAGAATCTGACTTCTTTCTTTTCATCTTCACCTCTTTCTCTTCTTTCCTCTGTGTATGAGGCACCTTGTTGGCTGATTAGCTGACTGTAGCAGTTGCTGCTTTACACAATTTCAGGTTCAAATCCAACAAAAATAAATAAATCTCTTTTGCCCAGTTGTTGAACAAAAAGCCTCCAAACCAGTTCCAGTTGGCCTAGTAGGCATGGTTTGTAGGAAAGCCCTGGTGCCAAATGACTTCTGTGGAGGTTAAGGGCTTTGCCTTGTGATAGACTCTCAACTAGACCACACGAACTGTGAGCTGGACCTCCAGATGAATACATTTGCTGGAAAAAGGGGAAACGGAAGCTGAGGAAGTCAAACATTTGCTGAAATGTACGAGTGTCTTAAGTCATTGAAAGCCGATTTCTGTTCTCTTTGATGCTCCAAAGAATGGAAGATGAGCTGAATTATATTCAGGCAAATAGGTCATCAATACGATTTCTCGTGTGCGTAAGGAAGCCTTAGTGGTCACTTTTAACATGGTCAGTGTCAGGACTTAACGAGATCACTATGCAGAACAGGTCAAGTTGTTAGTGGTTGCTCTACTTTCCAATGACACCGAGGGAAAAAAGGCAGATATATGGATTAAAAATCCACTACAGACCCTAAACCTCTTACAAGGGGTGATCTGGATCCTTTTTGCACTTATGTGTGAATCTTGGAAGGCATTTAATTTAATCACTTTGTTGCGCTAATGTGGTGAAAGTAGTTATTTAAGTGGTGTCTTTCATCAAATTATATGAAGAATACACCCCCATAAGGGCCAAGGCCAAAGAGTTTTCTGCTCCACAGCTCTTCAGCTTTGAGATATTTATCTGGGTCTATGTTACTTTGCCCTTGGGGATGTGCTGCATTTAATTATCCTTTGCCACTTCACATACAATTATCCAGTGGGTAAGGGGGCCCTAATTGTGTGCGGCTGTGAGAATAATGTTGCTTCACAGCAGAAGTTCCCTAGAAGTAGTGTGATCATGCTGGCTTGCCTGGGTCAACCCTGGTTAATGTCTGTGACTTCGGTTTGGATGATAAATTATATGGTCACCCCACCTAGGTTATTTTAGGGGGCCATGATTAGAGGCCTTTTTAATGGATTAAAGTTTAAAGAATTCCTTTCATGAGGCAAGATTAAATGATAATATTTAAGGATGCATGCTTGTGTGGTTAGAGTGAAAAAGAAAGCAAGAAAGTGGTTACCAAAAGGGTCATGATGGTGCAGTGGTTCTTAACCAGGAATAATTTTGCCCTCCGGGGGACACTTGTTCATGTCTAGAGAAATTGTTGCCATTTCTTCTTGCCTTTTGGGAAAGGTGCTATTGGCATGTAACTTGTGGAGGCCAGAGAGGCTGCTAAACATCCCACATGTGCAGGACAACCCCCACAGCAAAGAATCACCCAGCCCCAAATGTATGTAGTATTGGGGGAAAAACCCCAGTACAATAGTTATATTTGAGGAGGGGGGAGAGAAAGTATCTAGGAGCTTCTGGGGCAACAGAGTGATGTGGCTGTTTACTTGGAGCTGATTATTGAGCTGCATATTTATATTTTGTTCATTTTGTTTTTTGAGAGGAGAAGAAGGGCATAGGTGGAGGGAGAGTCTTAAGTAGATTCCACCCTCAGCATGGAACCCTATGTGGGGCTCAATGTCATGACCCTGGGATCACGACCTGAGCTGAACCTAGAAGTGGGATGCTTAACCAACTGAGCCACTCAGGTGCCCCTGTTCATTTTCTTAATGTAGGTTATATTTAAGAATAAAAAAAGCATTCAAGAAAAAAGTAAAGAGGTCCTCACCATAACTGAAGGATATGATGGACCTCCCAATGCCTCATAAAATCTTGTTCAGACGTGAAGGCTCACTAAATAATAGTAGAGCTAGTGGTAGCTAGACCGGCTCATGTTCAGCAAGTGTTCACCTGTGCCAGGAATTACTTTGCCAAGATCCCATAATATTTTTTGAACTGGCAAAGTCTATGGGTTGACCAGTATTTTACAGAAAGGCAGGATGAGTTGAGGTTATGAACACTGGCTCTCAAGTCAGATGACTTGCCCGCAAGTTCAGTTACACTACTTATGAAATGTATGACTTTGAGCAAGCAGCTCACACTTTGTGCCTCGGTTTCCTCATCTGTGAAATGGGTGAATAAGAGTTCATACCTCCCTGGGTTATTGTGAGGATAAAATGAGAGTGTAAAGTGATCATGTAGTGCCTACCTCACATTAAATACCCCATAAATATTAGCTATTATTATTTTGGAGGCCAAGAAAAAATATTAATAGCTCTATTTTTTGTTGAACACTGACTGTATGGTGGAACTCAGTCTCAGCATTATTCAGCTATCCTGAAAATATCCTTGCAAAAATCCTCTTGTGTGGGTGTTATGTCCATTTATTGCTCCCATTTTATGAATGAGGAAAACAGACTTAATGAAATTAGCAAGCAAGGGAGACTTAATTTCAACCCCAAATCATTCTGACTCTGGAGCTTCTGCTGTCATATTGTTAGATATGAGGAGAACCTGGTGATTGCAAAAATGAGCCCCCAAGAGGGCTGTGATTTGGCAAGTTTTGAAGGGGTGGTGCAGGTCCAGTATCTAGATTTTCTGCCTCCTATCGTCCCCTACAACCACCTATGTTTGCAGGCAAATGCATCAGCCTCATAAGGCAGCCATGGTAGGTGGGAACAGGCCCGGACCAGGAACACAGGAGCAGGAATTGGGAAGATGTCTTCTGATTCAGCTGCAAAAAGCCTAGAGCTGTGTTTGCTAAAGTGGGCTAGGTGTACACTTGGTGGTGTATGAGTTAATTTTATTTTTGTTTAAGATTTATTTATTTATTTATTTGAGAGGGAGACAGTGCAAGCAGGGTGAGTGGGGAGAGACAGAGGGAGAGGTAGAGGGAGGCAGAAGCAGACTCCCCACTGTTCAGGGAGCCCAAAGCAAGGCCCCATCCCAGGACCTCAATCATGGCCTGAGTCAAAATCAAGAGCCAGATGCTCAACTGACTGAGCCACCCCAACATCCCAATATAAGTTAATTTTAGATGATAGGTGGAGAACCATTTTACTTTGATGGCTATTTACTTATTTTAATGTACACCAACAGATTTTTTTTCACTTGGACCTTCAAATCTTATTAAAGGATATATTTCTTTCTGCCTTGCTGAATAAACTATTGACAGACTGGATATCACTGCTTAGGGTAAGCTAAGCAAGACATAATGTCAATGTAAAATCATTTAAAATATATATATTAGTAACAGAGAGTGTGGATGGTACTGAAAAATGACTAGGTCTTTGAAAGGAAGCTGTGAATGAGTGAAGTCTGGGAAATAGGCTCGAGCAGTGTTTCTCCAGCACCTGCACTTGAATCACCTGGGATTCTGATTCAGAGGATCTGAGATGGAGCCTGAGATTCTGATGAGCTCCCAGGTGAAGCTGCTGATGCTCATCTGTGGACCACGCTGTGCCTAGCAAGGGATCAGAGAACCTAGAAAATGTGTGGACATGTGCTGGATGCTGGGGAGGAGTCAAAGAAATGTAAGGTGACCTCTTGTCCCCCAGGAGCTTAATCTAGTTGGGGAGAGGAGATGTGAATGAATGTGGGAGGTTTGCAGAGAAAGCACAGCACCTCTACCTGCATAGAGATACAGGTACAGGTCTGCCCAGAGCTGCTGCAGCGGGATGGCATTAGGGGATGGGTGGGGTGAGGCGTCCCTTTGGCCTGAAAGATGTGTGGCAACCAAGACAGGCTTGCAGAGCTGGAGGATGGCTACAAGTAAGAGGGAACCCTCTAGGAAATGCCTGTACCCACAAAGTGGATTTTTCAACCATAATCTGATCACTGCAGAGAATTAGCCCAGAACATTCAGTTAGAATAACCTGCCTCTTCAAAGAACAGGCTGCTGCCTAGAAATAATAGTTGCTGTTTATTGAGTCCCTGTAAGTGCCAGGCATTTGCCAAGTGCGTTCCAAACAGTATGTGATGCCTGTCTCCACAGTGACCCACAGTAGCCCACACCTTCACACCTTACAAAGGTAGAAAGCAGCAGCCCGGGTGGCTCAGTGGTATAGCACTGCCTTCAGCCCAGGGCATGATCCTGGAGACCCAGGATCGGGCCCCACATGGAGCACCCTGCATGGAGCTTGCTTCTCCCCGATTCTCCCCCTGCTTCTCTCTCTCTGTTTCTAATGAATAAATAAAATCTTAAAAAAAAAAAAAAACAAAACAAAGGTAGAAAGCAAGGCTTGGTGGGGCTATGTGACTTGTTCAACATGCACACAGCTGGTAGGTGACAGATCTGGAATCTGAACTCAGAAGGGAGTCTGGGCTCTTTGACCCCACCCTGCAAGAGACTCTGCTCTTCGTTATCCCTGACAGTCTCAGCCTGAGAGGTCTAGCTTCCTCTCCAGAGAGCATACCCTTCCAGGAACCTCGGATGGTTCATCTTATTCTCAAATGAGAATATTGCCCTCTGAAACAGATCCTGAGCAAACATCCAAAGTTGTCAAGTAGCTTATCTTTTATCACGATTTATAAAAGACTGTATTCCTTTCTGCCCTGCTGGATAAGTTAGGAACAGACAGGAGTTTGGGGCACTGTGTCCTTGCATAAGAAATAAGTTCAAGACAGCATCCCCCAACCCAAATAAGCGCTGAATGTTTTGTTGCCAGGAGGAGCCACTTTCCTTTGGAAATCACCAAGTAGCCTAGGCAGACAGTTATTGGAAATAATTATGCCTCCGTCACAGCATGGGGCCACTCACAGCCCCGCCTGATTCAAAAGGTCTTTCTGGAATACCAGCATCCATCTTCCAGCTGGTGCTTATAACAGCCGACAGCATCGGTAGGGAACCCGCAACGGATACGGCCTGAGGATTGTTTCCAGGCCTCCCTTGTTGCACCTGACTGAGCCCATCCCATCAATTCAGTCATTGCAAAAGAGCAAGGGGACCATATGTGACCTGAATGGGAGGCGCAAGGCTCACAGAGCCAGCCCTGGCCCTGGTTCAGCCAACTATAATAGTCTGGTAAGTCTCTGCCAGACGAAGGAGGAGCTGTGAAGGAAAAGAGGTGGGAGAATCAGGAAGGCTGAGTTCTAATCCCATCTCAGTGGCCTAACTGGCCTGAGCTGTGTTAATTAGCTCTCTGGGTTTGTCAAATGGGTGGTGACACTTGAGGTTCCCTCCATCTCTAATCCCTTATGCTATGAACAATCAGATGTGTGTGCACTGTACCTTACCTGCACCTGTTACACTATTCCCCTTTTATTTTTTTAAGTCCCAGATAAATAAATGTGCTTAAAATAAATGCATGTATAAAAGCTTCCTTATCAGCAGTATGTTGGTGGAATGACTCTGTGAAAGTATTTGCTGGGTTATGCCAAAATAATATTTGGCATAACCTGTCATCAAATAACCTTTCATTATTGAGGCAAAGCTCAAAACATTAGGGTAGCATAGCTTCTTTGATAAATTGGGAAAGATAAGGGTATTTGAGGCCATCACAAATGAACTAATTGCATCCATTTAAATGGGCAAGTTGAAATTGCAGGATCCTGATTAAGTAATGAAAACCATGTGCTCCTAGACTGGGAACATAGAGCCTTAGCCCAGTGGGGCCATAACACATAAATTGAGGACATAGCATGGTAATTTGCTCCAACTGTGTTAAATTAATCCAATGTATTTTGAAGAGGAAAAAAATGTACTGTGTTATATACCTTCAGGTTCTCAACGTAGCTGCATTTTCACTGCCTAAAAAAATGGGAGTGTCCAGTTTTTTAGAGGTCAGAAGTTTGATTCAAACTAATTAAGAGTAAGAAATCCTTTTTGCAATGATTCAGCTGCTTTAAGCAGTTCCAATCATGAGTGGTTCTTGTACTTTCTAGCAGTAAACTTAATTATACGTGGAAAAAGCATATCAGAAAACTATCATTGGTCTTTTTTAGATCTCAGAGAAAAGTAGTAAAAATGGTAAAGTTAAAGGATATTTAAAAATTGACAGATTGTCAGCAAGTGTTCATACTCTTCCGTAAATACTTTCACTATAAGAATAAGAGGGGACAATGCAACTTTGTCTTCTTTCAGAGCATACAATGCAAACTTTCTCTTCCCACTTCTTATACAGTTTCATTTATCTGGCCTTGTCAAGGAAAAAATAATCTGTTTCACTAAAGTGATTTTTCCAGGTGATTAAAGCTTACCCCTGCCTGCCCACATTATTTTTTTGCTTGAACTATTTTTGATGAAAACATAGCACATACTTCTTTACTTTTTTACATGGAGTATATAAAGGCAGTTAGATCATTCCTGGATTTGGGCTTCTCATGACAAATACTGCTTTTTGTTCCTTGCCATCTCATCCTGTTACTCTTTGACAGCTGAATTGTGGGGCTGAGTGTCTCTGTATAAATAATCACCGATTTCGATTTTACAATTACTGGCATTCCTAATCATAGGACTCCTCTAACTTGTTAGCAAATTTCACCTGGGGTGCTGAGGACTTCATGTACATTATAACCTTGGCTAATCTGCCTAACTGCCGCCCCCCCCCCCCCAAGAAATGAGATTACTCATCCCATTTTATGGTTGAGAAAATTGAAGTTTAAGAAATTAGGAGTAAGCAGTAGAGCTGGGATTTGACCCCCGTCTCTCAGTGCAGCATGCTTGTTGATAGCATACCATGAGAGTTGCCTTCTGTTTCTCCTTTCTGCCTCTATTTGGGAATTTCTGCCTGTCCCCTTGCTTTAAAGACTGTCTCCCAGGTCAGGACGCAAGATTAGGTGTCTGCCTCTTTTACGGGTCATTTTTTGGCATCTCTTTCCTTAATTGGGGTTCTGGGGTACTTTCACTGATTCCTAGGTTCCCAGACATGTTCTGCACAGTGGCAATTTCTGGAATATTAGCTGTGAATTCATCACTGCATATGCTAAAGGCTTTGGGGGGATTATAGGATTTTCTGCATTATGATTAAGCAACATAATCAAGAAATCTGCAATTGAGAATGCTTGGCAAGTCCAGAATGCAGGGGTCAGCAAACTTTCTGTGAAGGGCCAGGGACTAAATATATCAGGCTTTGTGAGCCATATGGTCTGTGTTCACCTACTTAACTCTGTTTGTGTAGGGCAAGAATAGTCACAGAATAATGGATGAAGTTCTAATAAAATGCTGTTTTTTTGTTTTTAAAATTTTTATTTATTTGAGAGTGTGCACACGCGCACATGAGGAGGAGAGGAGGAGCAGAGGGAATCTCAAGCACACTCCCCACTGAGCCCTGAGCCCAACGGGGGGAGGGAGGGCTCCATCTCATGACCCTGAGAACATGATCTGGGCCGAAACCAAGAATCAGACACTTAAACCAACCAAGACACCCAGGTGCCCCTGATAATAAAACTTTATTTAGAAAAACAAGCAGTGGGTAGGAGTTGGCTTATGGGCCTATAGTTTGCTAACTCCTGATGTAATGGGGGAAAGGACCAATTAGGATATCTAAAAAGCCTGACTAGGTACTTAGTTCAGAGGCAGTGAGTGGCCCGTGGACTCTGGAGCCAACTGCCTGGATTTGTCCCCTAGCTCTGCCACTAACTACTCTAATGTAGGCAAGTATCTTAATATCTCTGTGCCTGGTTTTCTGTCTTTAAGATGAGGAAACTAACAGTCCTTACATCCGAGGGTTGCTTTGAGAATTAAGGGAATTCTACATAAAGTACCCAGGAGGGGACCCAGGACTTTAAAAGTTCTGTGTAAAGTCTTGTGAAATTAAGAATCCTAAGGAATCCAATTTCTAGGGATCCGAAGTATTGTAACGAGTTGTTGGGCAGAGCAAGACTTCCTGCGTTCTGAGCGGAGGGGAGGGTGGCCGTCAGGCTGCCGCCTGGTGCGGATGGGTGTGTAGAGGGAGGAGGGAGGTTTGCTAGCGCGGGCAGTACAGTGGGTCAGGGTCGGGACCCTGGCCTGGGGGTTACGGGGAACAGTCTTTAAGTCACTTCTCTCTAGGGCCCTGCTTTCCCCATCTATGAAATAAGGGGTTTCACCTAGGCTGGTGGATGTGACCTGCTTGCCCACAGGTTGACTTCCGCCTCCAGAGAGCTCGGTTAGCACCGAGAGCGTTTTTAAAATCTTTTTTGAATTCATCATCAGCAGTTACGGATCGGGAGGTTCTGCAAGAATTCTGGATTCCAGGTTTCTTTGAAACGTTCAGAAGCTCTGACAGCACTGGCTGCGTCCCCTCGTGGCAGCGGTTGGCCGCGCTCAGTCATGGCGGCCACGGCTTCTATCTTGGCCGTAGCAGCTGCTGCTGGTGCCCAGCCCGTCGCTGCCCTTCAACGCCGGAGCAGGCCGCTTGACTTCCCGCTGCCAGCAGCCGCCGTCGTCTGTCGGAGGACTCTCTCTGACTGTCGAAGTGCTGGGGGTGAGTGCCAGGGAGTTGATGAAGGATTCAGGGTGCAGACACCCGAACTCCCTTGCCCATCTGGTGAGATGACCAAGGTGTTATTCTACACCAATTTTTACAGTCTGCCATGGGGTTAATCTCCAGTCACCTAGTGACAGTTGACTTAATAGGACACTCCTTTTTTGGTGGCCTGTCCTTCCTTTCCTCATTTCCCCCCACTCTCCTACTGGTATTCCCTGGGATGACCTCTCAGATAAATACCTTAAAGTTGAATCCTTGTCCAAGTTTCTGGAGGAAATCACACTAAGAAAACGATAGTCCCGACCCCTGAGGCCAAATAGGAATTGCTTTTGTTTTTCATCAATTGCTTTTGTTTTCATGCTTGGGCAGTTTTGCTTGGGTGGAGAAATAGTTGTCCATCCTATGTCTGTCGGAGGGAGGAAGGCTGAAGACTGAACGGGCTGTAGGTTTCTAGAAGAATGTGAGTATATTTCCTTGTGTAAGTAGGAATAGATGGGAAGCTTTTGTGCAGATGATGTTGGTCACTCACTGAAATCTTGCAGTATAGGTGTCTGAATTTCTCATCCTTTCAATACAAAAGCCTTATGGATTCTGTTTTTTAAATATATTTTATTTAAATTCAATTTGCCAACATATAGTATAACACCCAGTGCTCATCTTGTCATGTGGCTCCTTAATGCCTGTCACCCAGTTACCCCATCCCCTACCTGCCTCCCCTTCTGCAACCCTTTGTTTGTTTCCCAGAGTTAGGAGTCTTTCATGATTTAGTCTTCCTCTCTAATTTTTACCCACTCAGTTTCCCTCCTTTCCCTTATGGTCCCTTTCACTATTTCTTATATTACACATGTGAGTGAAGCCTTATGGTAATTGTCTTTCTCCAATTGACTTGTTTCACTCAGCATAATACCTTCCAGTTCCATTCATGTTGAGATAAATCTTTATGGAATCTTTTCTTTTTTAATAAAGATTTATTTATTTATTTATTTATTTATTTATTTATTTATTTATTTATGATAGACATAGAGAGAGAGAGAGGTAGAGACAGAGGAGGAGGGAGAAGCAGGCTCCATGCCGGGAGCCCAACGTGGGACTCGATCCCGGGACTCCAGGATCACGCCCTGGGCTAAAGGCAGGTGCTAAACCGCTGAGCCACCCAGGGATCCCCTCCTTATGGAATCTTAAAGTGGGGGCTATTTTTGGGGTATTCTGTAAGAAGCAGAACCCTAAAATGTGATTGGCAGATGGCTTTAAACTGCCTGAAGAGGGGTACCTGGGTGGCTCAGTGGTTGAGCATCTGCCTTTGGCTCAGGTCGTGATCCCTGGGTCCTGGGATCGAGACCCACATCAGGCTCCCCACCAGGAACCTGCTTCTCCCTCTGCCAATGTCTCTGTCTCTCTCTGTGTCTCTCATGAATAAATAAACAAAATCTTTAAAAATAAAAAATAAACTGCCTGAAGAGATTTGCATTTTAAAAAAGGAGATTTGAGAATCAAGCTTGTTTTTTGTTCTTTCTTTTGAAAAAAAGATTTTATTTATTCATTTGAAAGATAGTACAGGGAGAAGGGCAGAGGGAAAGGGAGAAACAGGCTCCCTGCTCAGCAGAGCTTGATCCCAGAACCCTGGGATCAGGACCTGAGCCAAAGGCAAGTGCTTAACCGACCAATCCACCCAGGCGCCCGAAGAATCAAGCTTGTTTTCTAATAGGGTAACCAATCATTCTGATTAGCTCAGAGCTGAGAATTTTCCTGGGACATAAGAAAAGTGGAAAAATCCCAGGCAGACCAGAATAAGCTGGTCACCTACTCTAGAAGCAGATCACACCTAGGACCCATCAGAGTCCAACCCCTGAAAGGTTATGTCCTTCCTATGTATGTATGTGTATGTCTGTATGATTATCTATTTTTTAATAAAATTATATTTTTAAATGACTCCAAACTTCAAAGTATGTTGAAATAAAATAACTGTTTTCTGTCTTTCTAGTCATAAAAATCTAAAGTAAGTTTAGCAGCACAATTTCAGGTTTTTTTGTTATTGTTGTTTGTTTGTCTTTTCATCTGTGTCTCTGCTTTGCTGCTATTTGGACTTGGCTGTCTGTGGGGTAACACAATACTGTGAGGAAAAGGAGTGGATTCAGAGATGTTCAGTACCTCTTCCCTTTCACAGCCTCTACTGTCACTCAAGCAGGGGCTCTGCAGGGTCTCACCCCTCACTTGAAACTCTGAGCAACTCTCCTCAAAGGTAAATGGGGAGACTGGTGTGTTTGAGGGTAAAACGCTTACCTGTACATTTGCTCTGCCCTAAGTGATCTGTCATCTTTCTTTGACTGCCTATTTATCTATTTTTAGTGACATCGTGTTTTAATCAGAAATGAACTTGTGAAAATCCTTATGCCTAAATTAGGAGAGTGTCACAGCTGGATGAGGGAGAGAGAGAGCCATGCCCCCAGACAGGAGACATAAATAGCAAAGGGCGTGAATGGCACCAGGATGTGGGAATCTCGGAGAATCAGAAACCAGATGTGTTGTCTGCATAGCACAATGGGGAAGGAAGACCTGGGAATTTGAAGGTTAGCATGATTTGGGGTATCAAATCAGGTAATTAAGACCCTGGAATAAATATGTCAAACTCAATGGAAAAGTTATAAGTAGGTTTGGAACCAGAAATGCATTTGTATTTGAACCCAAGATCCATCATTTAACTCCATTTATAACTTGGCACAAGTCAGGAAACCTTCCTGAGCCTCAGCATCCTCATTCATCAAACAGACGTGAGAAGGAACAGAAGCCAACTCGTGAGTGTCTGCTGTATCCTCTCATCAGTGCTAGGAACCTTGGAGGAATAGTTTCATTTAAAATTTTACAGTATTTCAAGGATGATATAATTGCCACATTTTACAGATGAGGAAATCGAGGCACCAGCAAGTCAAATAATTTTCCCAGCATCGCTCAGCTAGTAAGTGATGAAACCAGACTTCAAGTCCAGACTCCAGAGCCTGTGCCAGCCTGCCATAGCTTACTTCTCACAGTGCGGATCTTTCTTGGGTCCATCCAGAAGCATATCCTGAGATAGATTGCAAGTAGTTTATTTGGGAAGTATAAGAAACAGCAGCGGTGAAGTCAGGAAATGAGATAAGGAAAGGAAGACAGACAAGAAGTGTGTTATCAATCCAGCTCCATCCCAGCGGGGAAACTTGGAAACCAGCAGTGAGTACATGCAGCATAATGCAGCATAATGCAGCACAGTGCAGTGATCTCGTCCAAGGGGCGAGGGAGCTGGGGTGTTTATATACCAGTTCCCAAGAGTCACCAATTGAAGGCTGTTTCTGAGAGGTGGAGTGATAATTCCTAGGTGCTCCTCTTGTATCCTGTGCTTGGCAAAGTGGGACTACCAGCCCAAGAAAACCCTTGGCAGAGAAATGCAGGTGTGGTGGTTTGGAGCAGGACAGTGTGTCCAGAAGCAGTGAATAGAAGGGAGTGAGGAAGGAACGCTGACAGCACCTACTACGGTGGATGTTAGAATCAGAGACCATAGGTACAGAAGCAGGACTAGGGCCACCATTTGTGGAGGATATACTATGATTGTGGAAATAATTAAAGTGAGATGACTTTTGAGTAGGTCTTGTGAATCCTTAGTTGACAAAGAATTGCCCCAGGCACCTATATAAAGGTCTAAGGGAGGTCAGCCTGCATGTGTTGATCATGAACTTGGGATAAATGCCAGGCCTGACCAGCTCTCCACAATGGATTGGTGATTCCATCCATCTGAGGTCCATCAAGATTATCTGCTACCCCTGGCCTGGGTCTGGGTCCAGAGGGAGGAGCCAGAGTAGTTGCTTCCCCACAGAGCCAGACACCTCTTCCTCCATTTGAAAACCCAAAGTTTACCCACCCTGTGTACTCTGAGGAAGGGAGTTTGACAAAGGAGTATAAGCCAAAAGCAGGAAAGGATAATTGTAGCTTAGGTAACATGACTGGCAAGAACTTGTTTTTCTTATGATGACAACGGCTTGTTTTCCTGCCACCGATTAAGGCTCTTTTTTTTTTTTTTCTATCAGAGTGTAATAACTGAGCACTATAGCAGTTATAGTTTTGGTTGTCTCACTTTCATCCTCCCCCCTGCCCATTAGGGGAGTCCCCCATTTTGTGTGGTCTTGATGGGGTAGTGTCCATCTCTCCCTCTGAACCAGAAGACCAGATCGTCCCTCTTTTCATCCAAGAAGATGGCAGAGATTTTGTCCCTCATATCCTGTTCCCTTCCCCTGTTGGTAATAACCCACACTCTGCGTTTTCTCTGGGCATGTGGCTACTGTGGTAGGGACTACATTTCCCAGCCTCCCTTGTATCTGGTGTGGCTATGTGACCAAGTTCTGCATCATCCACCTCCAGGAATGGATAGGAAGTGGGGTGTGTAGGTTCTAGTTGTTCCCATTGAAAGAAGACACTTGCTTGTTCTTCCCTCCTTGCCTTGAACTCTGGAACAAGGAAGTGGTGAGTGGTGATGAACAGTCTCCATGTCTTCAACAGTGGAGGTGAGGGCAATAATCCAGTCTCTGTTTTGCAACTTTGGTGCTTCCCTAGGTGAAATCTGAAACTGATCCTTTTAAATGGAGGGCAAGAGGAAGTTGAAGAAAGAGGTAGACCACTGTACCGTTGGAAGGCCGAGTCCTTGAAATGGCTGCTACTGAGGGAATGCTGGGCAGAACATATAATCCAAGGACAGTGGTCAGGGGGTGGAGGGTCATTAAGGAGCCACTGATTGCCTGAGTGCAACTTATCATCAACCAGCCATCACATCCTCCCTATGACTTCCAACACCAGGAGATGACAGAGCATGAAGGTGAAAGAGGTCTGGATTTTTCTATCTCTGTGTGGAACAGAGCTGTACTACCAGCCCCTGCCCCCTTCCAGACCCCCCTCTACTTGAACTTGGATGGGAAACAGAACTTACCTAAACGATTCTTACTTGGTCTTTGTTAAAACCAAGAACCTATATTTTAACTGATATTAAGGCTTAATACATGACATAGCCTCAGCCAATGGTGGTTACTAAAAAAGAATCAGGGGAGTTGGTGCCAGGAAGACCTGGGTTGAATCCTAGCTCTGCCACTTGCTAACTGGATGCTGTCAAATAAGAGATTAATCGCAACATCTTCTGGGCCTGTGGCAGACACTACCACATTCAATACTCCTAAGCAAGTCTCTTGGGGCAACGTGCCCGGCACAATGCTTGGCACATAGTCAACAACATAGTCAACAATCAATGAAAGATGGCTATTGATGTTATTATTCATATTATTAATTATTCACAATGCTGCATTGTTGCTGACCACTCAGGCAGTAAGACAGTATTAGTAACTTTATACCTGCTGGCTCTGAGCTCTGGAATTAATTTTGCAAATTTCTCAAAGATTTGGGTGATCCATGGTAAATTAGCAGGTCAGGTCAGCAGAAACCCTATGTTCCCTCAGACCTCTGTGGGTAGCACGTGCTTTCTAACCTCAGGTAAAGGATATTAATGGTGCAGAGGATGTATCTGATGATGACATGGACAGACCTCCTGGGGTGGTGCCTTTTGATCCCTCACAACCCTGGGTAGGCATGCGAGGGTGGCAGGTACAGGTGGGGAAACCTACTAGTCAGAGGAGAACTAAATGAGTAACTTCATTGCCAATACTGTTCCCTGGCTAACCTGGGAAGCCACGTCATTAGTGTCTGTGACAACTGCTAGTGGCTTACACGATAGCCGCTCCCTCCATTCTTAGAAACACACCCCCAATTTTATTTGCGGTGGGAATATGCTTTGCTGAAAGACTACATTCCCCTTCCTCCCACAGTAGTAAATATGGCAGTGGGACCAAGTGCTAGCCCATAAAGCAAAAGCAAATGTTTTGGGGAGCTTCTGGGAAGGGTCCCATTGTTAGCTGACTCAGGTGGGAGGCATGCTCTTTTTTGCCTTTCCATCTTCCTCCTTCTGCTTTCTAGAACACTGGCATGGCAGCTGGAGCTTCAACAACCATTTTGTGAATTGGAGAGCAGAAACCGTGGGCTCAGGATAGTGGAGTAGAGAAGGTAGAGGGATGTGCTTTCTGCTGAAAATGGCCACTGCACATGAGTACTTGAGTGCCACTCAAAGCTCCTCCCTCGCTGTCACCCCTCCTCACCCTTTTGGCTTAATGTGTGTTTATTGGCCTTGGCCTTGTTTTATATTAAGCATTTCAGTACTTTGAAGGTTCAAAGCACCATGCTAAAGGACTACTAAGCTACTTTCCCATCCAGTGTGGGGCTGGGTTAATTTAATCATCCTTCTTGCAAGTAAATGCCTGGAGTGCTGCTTCCCCACAGAATAATCACAGATGCTATCATTCTGTCCTTTGTACTTAGGACTACTGAACATTTTGGTCCTGAACTATTCTCTAACTTTTTCATTTGTTATTTTATGGCCTTTGCTGGTGGTCAGAGTTTATTTTTTGTTTGTTTGTTTTTTTCAAATACAATAACCCTTCTTATTTTCTGAATATGTGGAGGGATTCCTGAGGATTATTACTGCAGAGGAGGGATCTTGGAAAGGGCCTTAGAAGAGTAACCCTGGGAGGTAACCTAAGGTTTGCGGCTTCTTGGTCATCTCTGTTGAATCAATAAACTCGACACACTGCTGGTTCTTCTTCTCTTGATTCTCATCTCCAGGCCCATCTCCCTCCCTCTCCTCTGAACTGTGATGGAGGGTAGAAGTCTACAAGTTACATTGGTCACACTCCCTTTTAGCTGGCTTCTCATTAGGCTCTGTCAGGGGGAGCTGGTGGCTGGAGATGGGGATGCAGGAGGATGGGGAAGGGATTTACTTCTGCTTTCAGCTCAGGTGTGCATTGCTCCAATAGCAGCAAACATCAGTGGAGCTTCGGTCGGGAAGTGTGTGTTCGAGTGGGAAGACCAACCCCAGTCCCATATTTACAAACTCCTCTTGCATCCAAGCATCTAAGCTAGAAAGTGGCTTAGAACAGTAAGGGAAGTAACTAAAGTGCCCCAAATGTGTGCAAACTTCACAGCCTGCTACATTGTTCATTCAATCATTTATTCATTCAGGAAACATTTTTTGTCTACACAACTGTGTGAGTGACCATGGGGATCATTAAAAAGGTGATTGAGAGAGTGTAATCTGGAGAGGGAGTGTTACTTTGGATTAGCTGTAAAGGAAAGTCTGTTTTTGGAGTTTGTCTTTCAGCTGAGCCAGAAGGCCTAGAAGGAACCAGTCATGTGAGCCTCTAGTGGGAGAGCATTGGCAGAGGGTATGGCTAGAGCGGAGGGTATGGCTAGAGCCAGGCAACGGGTATGGGTATGGCTAGAGCCAGGCAACGAAGTAGGTACATGCTTAGAGGGTATTAGGAGTAGAGAATGGGCCGGGTAGCTGGAACACCGTGAGCAGGGGAGAGCATGGAGAGGCAAGAATAAATCATGGAAGGCCTTGTAGACTGCTGTTGAGGGTTGGTTTTGTTTTGTTTTGTTTTGTTTTGTTTTGTTTTCTAAATACAGTGGAAAGCCATTGGATTTTTATAAGCAGAGAGGTGACATGATCCAACTCACAATTTTTTCAAAAGTCGCATGAGATATTTACTAGGTGAGAACATCCATAAAAAGCAGCTTGTTAGCTAGAAGGGTATAGCCATGCTTCAGGCCAGCGGTGCTGGGGGCTCGAACTAGGAAGAAGGTTCTTCAGGCAAACCCACTGTGAGAGATACAGAGGGAGGGCAGAGGGCCAGGGCTTTGGGGGCCAAAGAAACCAACCCACGGACTGACAGAGGAGACTACCAGGAAGTTTATCTGCCAGGAATTTCACCGTGTCGTGAAGTCCACTTAGGGTCTCTAAGGCAGAAATCAAAGGGTCTTCCTCAGCATTAGGGCCTGGCCAGCCCCCGAGAGTGGGTGAGCATGGGTTGTGAGGGAGGGTGGGGCAGGGCCCCTGGGTGGTGCCCAGGCCCTGAGAGGATTCAGGCCCGGTGTAGGTAGGGAGGCAGGCCTTCCCACACAGCCGGCAGCCCCTTCAGTCTTCTCTATCAAGCGACACTCAGAGAAACTTAATCCGACTTTGAGCCCAGGCAGGACTGGAAGGGCTGATCCCCAGGATGAAATAGGCACTCACTCCAGACAGTATTAGGGGCCTCCTCTTGGGAATATTAGAACAAAGTGGAAAAAGTGAGAGTACTGCCCACCCCCCCAGCCCCAACAAGCCCCATCTACATTCCAGGTAAGACCAGGAGGGATAACAAACCTTTCTAATAGTTTTTTTTCCTGACTTGAATTCTTCTCTTTCCTCATGATTGCTGTTGGCCTGTCTCAGCATGAGCTTCCCCTAAGGCAGAGCTGAAGACAAGGGTGCCGGTGCCGGTGGTTGAGGTAGGGAAGAAATTTCAAGGAGTCTGAGTGGGGATTGTGTAAACAGGGGAGAGAGAAGGATGCAGACCGGCACCTGGGGCCACCAGTTCTCTATCGCACTGGGGATGCTTTCAGATGTTATATGAAATGCACCTTAGAATTTTCTACCCAGGGGGAAAGGAAGGGGAGTGGTTGTCCCTGGGCTCTGGTCCCCCTTTGGATCAGGCAGCCTGGTGAGCGTCAGCACCCCCACACTCCCAGGCTTGCTAATGCCCCACCATGGGGTGGCTCCTGGCAGCCATCCTGTGCCCAGCCCCAGGGTGAAAAGCCCAAAACCCTTTCCTCAGTAGGCTTTTGCATTAAATACTCTTTTAAAATGCTGGGTTTGGATTCTAGAAATGTCAGAGAAGCTAGCCAGAGAGAAAAAGGGTTTAAATAGAGAAAAATATAAAATGGCTGTCAAAAGCCAGTGAGATTCCTGAGGCAGGAGGAGGGATAGACTGCTGCCTGTGGGAAGAAATAAGAGGGAACTGTTTTTCAGTAGAGGGTTTCCTAATTGTTAGGCAGTGCCCCCCAACCTCTCTCTCTCTCTCTCTCTCTCTCTCTCACACACACACACACACACATACACTGCGCTAGCCACATGGGAAGACTTTGGATCCCCAAATATGCTAGACTCTCTTGACTTAGGTCCCTTCCACAGTCCCTTACCCCACTCCTCGCATCCACTTGGCTTAGTTGATTCACCCTTGTCACTGAAGACTCACATCCCACTTTGTCTCATGGCTTTCCTTAATTTCCCACATTTGGCAGTGTGTACTGTCTTAATTAGATCTTTTTGGTTCTAAGAACCAGACCCGCCCCCCTTCCCCAAAGGCTTAAGTTAAAAACAGACAGATGTAGGGTAGTGTTTCTCAGAACGCGATCCACAGACTACTCACATCAGGACCACCAGGGTGTATCCCTCCCTGCGCCATGCCTACCCGCTGTACCAGGAGCTTGAAGGCCTGGCCCATGAACAAGCTGCCCTGATGCACATTGACATTTGAGAATCACATTTAAGACTCTCCCAGTGGTCTGTGGAGAGAGTACATACAGCCAGGCCTCAGAGGAACCACAACCGTGGCAGACATCTGCCTAGGTGTACAGGAACTTGCTCTCTTTTTTCCCATCTGGTCTCCTTACTTACCCACCTTTGCTTCCTCAGGGCTCCCTCAGTCCTAAATGCTATGATTCCCACAGCCAACTGGCTCAGCCTCCAAATCCCCATTCCAAACCCCTGGGTTGATCCAGGTTGGGTCAGGGGTCACCCTCTCCAACTAGCTGTGGCCCAGGGGATGGAAGGTAGATGGCACCTGCTCTGATGTCACCTTCTCTACCGTGGCTGTGGACCAGGTAGCTTTTTAAGAAAAAGAATGGTGGCTGAGAGAAGGTGTCCTTTCTAGTACAATGTCCTATGAGGCTTTGATTTTCTCCTATTCTACCGTTCACTATATAATATTGTAATTGGCAGTAAACTTCTTGGCATCCACCATTAAGCTGGGAGAAATTTCAGGATGAGACCATCTTATATGTCTTTATATTCCCAGAGTTCACCAGAATGCATATCATCAAGAAGGGACTCAGTAAAGAACAAATGATGATTGACCAGGTGCGTCAGTGCAAATATATAAGAGCACATGATTCCATTCATTTTTTAAAGCTTTAAGTCAATTTTATTAAAGCATCATTTACACATAATAAAACTCACTTGTTTTAAGTGGACATTTCAATGCATTTGACAAATGTAGGCACCAGTTTAACCATGTGCCAGGGAAGATACGGCACATTTCCATTACCCCAAAGTCCCCTCTCACAAGGGGCTATGTTTTAATTCTTCTAAATTTGCTTAGGAAAGGAGTAGTCCATGTTCAGTCTCTGGTGGTTCTTCCCCAAGACAGGTGGAGAAAAATAGCAAAAAGCGTCTCCTGGGACCTTGTTAGAAATGCACATTCTTGGGGCGTCTGGGTGGCTCAGTGAGGTAAATGGCTGCCTTCAGCTCAGGTCGGGATCCCAGGATCCTGGAATCGAGCCCTGCATCGGGCTCCCTGCTCAGCAGGGAATCTGCTTCTCCCTCTCCCTGCCACCTACCCCACCCCCGTGTGTGCTCTCTCTAGCTCTCGCTTGCTCTCTCTCTCTCTTAAATAAATAAATAAAATCTTTAAAAAAAATGGAAATGCACATTCGTGGGCTCTACCCCAATCCACAAAATCAGAAGCTCTGGGTGGGGCCCAGAATCTGTTTTTAATGAGCCCTCCAGGTGATGTTGTTGAATGCTTAAGTAGGAAAACCATTGCACTAGGCATTTGGGGTTTCTTAAAAATAGGCAGCTGCGGGGAGCCAGATGCATGATAGCACCAGAGGGGCTACAACTGGGATCAAAGGAGGCCCTAACATGTGCCCATCATTGTGTGGGGCCTGCCTGTAGGATGGATTTGGAAGCAGATGGTCAGAGTCAGGAGCACCAGCTCTTTTTGCAGCACAGCTCTGGAAGATCCCGGTACCACTGCAAATGTGTAGGAACACATCACCCTGTTACTTGGGGCCTTTGATAGCTTTGGACTCCTTATGCAATGAGGCCTTTGAAATGACATTACTTTATGATGTGATTTGGTAGTTGGGCAGTTTTTCTCCTACTTGGAAAGATTCAGGTCAAATCTCTGATCCTAATGCTACTTTTATTTAAAATTTTATTTCTTTTGTTCAACTCTTCCTCTGCCTTTATGGTGTTCATTTTAAAAATTTATGTGCGTGACTTTATACTCTTTTTTCCACAAGGTTGTGAACAAATCAACCCAACAGTAGTCAGGCCAGTCGTGATAGAGGGAAAGTAGAATGAAGAGACTGTGTTGTGTATACTATATGCTACTTTAAAAAAAACAAGAAATATGCACCTAGGAACTGTAGCTTTAGGAATGATGCTGTCTGATATTCACACTTGGTTGCTGAAGAGATTTTTGAGGGAGGGGAAGAATGGAAGTATGTAAGTGCTTCAGAGAGAAATATAGACGGGGCACCTGGGTGGCTTAGTTGATTAAACCACCGAATCTTAGTTTCAACTCCGGTGGTGATCTCAGGGTCGTGAGATCCAGCCCCGTGTTGGTTTCTGCGCTGTGTGGAATCTGCTTAAGGTTTCTCTCTGTCCTTCCCTGCTCACGCTTTCTTCCCCTCTCTCTCTAAAAAATGAAAAAAGAAATATAGGTAGAGCAAACAGATGTTAGGAAAGGTTATTCAAACCTTGACAATAAAGCAGAAAGATTACTATTTGTCTTTCAGCATGATACTAGAGCACTGTTGAGTCAAGCCCATCCAGGGGTCATCCAGCTCTCTGAGGGAGGAAATTTGACTCATGTTTAACTATTGATGAGAGACCAAATTCTGTAAAGTTAAATGCTAACTTGCAGGAAACTGATAAGATCCAAATGTGTTCCTTCTAGGAGAAATTATATCAATTTCCTTTTGCTGCTAACAAATTACCACACATTTATGGCCATAACACAACACAAATTTATTATCTTAACATTCTGGGGGTCAGGAGTCTTAAATGGGTTTCACTGGGCCAAAATCAAGATGTTGGCCAGGTAATGTCTTTTTTGAGTTTCTAGGGACGACTCCATGCCCTTGTATTTTCCAGCTTCTAGAAGCTGCCTACATTTGTTGGCTCTCAATATCTTTCTCCATCTTCAAAGCCAGCAGTTTAGCATCTTCCAATCTCTCTCTGACTCTGATCCTCATGCCTTCCTCTTTCCGTTATAAGAACCTCCATCATTACATTGAGCCCACCTGGACAGTCCTGGATACTCTCTCCATTGCAATGTCCTTAACTTAGTCACATCTGCAAAGCTCCTTTTGCCATGAAAGGTAACATATTCACATGGACCTAGGGATTAGGACACGGACATCTTTTAGGGGCTGTTATCTGCTAACCACAGAGATGCAAGTGATTTTGTTCATGACAGAAGTTAACCCCAAAAAGGTTTAATATAGATTTGGAAAATTATACTTCACCACAATGATGGGAATATATCAAAAGGACACAAGAGCCAATTGAAAGAACTACCAATGTCCAAAGCTGGGACAATTTGAGCAACAAAATAAATAAAATAGTATTGGATTATAATATATTTTATAATATATAATATAATATAATATAATATAATATAATATAATATAATATATTTTACCCAAAGTGTAAAATATCTATAAGGCAGTGGGATAACAACATGGCTGAATAAGATACCCCTTGCTGGTATCCTTCTTTCAACAATAGCAATTTAGAATTCATCCATAGACAAAAATGCTTTGAGGGAGCTGTAGGAAATAGTACCATGTACCAGGTGACCTGGGAAGGAGTCTTGCCCACCCATGTGCCCGGTCATAGATAGACCTCAGTCCCAGCTGTGGATCCTACAGGAATCTGTGAATAGGCTCCAGCTTCTCTTGGATGTGTCCAGCAGTCCCTGGAAGACACAGTGTTAGACGGTCACCCACAGAGAAAAGAGCCTTTGTGGAAGTCCAGGTTTCCTGTAGAAAGCTGCTAGCACACCACTGCAGCAAAAAATATGACACTCTGGAAAGGGTTCGATGGACAGTTTGTTTTAACCTGCAGCACTGTGCCCCAAGGCAGCATAGCTCAGTGCCAAACAAGACCTTCTCAGCCTATGATTTCTCCCTCTGTGGAAGTGAGCGAGTGTCAGTGACCACCATTTCCACAGCTGTGCCAGGTGTTACTGAAGAGGCCCATTCCTCTCCCACTTTCCAGTGTACTGACTCATGAGCTGCATAACTGGGGGGTGGGAAGAGGACAGAAAGCAGCAGACAGGACTGTTGGAGTACACTAAAGGAATATGAATCCTGCTAACTGTGTCATGGATTCCATTAAGAAATCCACCCACAAGCTCTGGGGACACCTCTCTTACAGTCCCCAAACTGACCCAGCACCTTCATACCTTGCCCACACACAGTCATACTGCATACCTTATCCACACACATTCCCATGGTAGCCACCTCTCTGTGTGCACTCCTGACAGTGAGGAGAGTGAGTTTTGATAGATGGCTAATGAGCTTCTGCAGAAGGCTGGCCTCAATCTGTGCGCCAGGAAGAGACCACCAATTTAAGCTTTAACTCTGCCCTTGAGAAAGCAAAACGGAATATGTCAGCAGGCATCCTGGAGCACTGCCAGACCAAGAGAAGGCATACAAGCTTAAGAATTCTGCCAACAAGAGGGAGCAAGAAGTGTGGAAGAGGTGTATCCATAGAAGCCTCAGACCCCCTAGCAGGACCGATGGAAGGTCTCCATCTTCCAAAGTCAGTTAGTAAAGACTGGAGGAGATGACTGATATATACGAATGTGAGGACAAAGGAAAAATGAGATAAGAGTGAAATAACTAAAATAAAACATGAAAGAGGACTTTACAACCGATACCACAAAATATAAAGATTGTAAGGGATAAGTACAAACAACTATATGCCAACAACTTGTATAACCTAAACGAAATGGATAAATTCCTAGAATCATGAAGTAGAAAGTCTGAACAGACCAATAATGAAGAAGGAGAGTGGGTTAGTAATCAAAAACCTCCCAACAAAGAGAAGCCCAGAACCAGATGGTGTCTCTGGTGAATTCTTCCAAACATTTAAAGAGGAATTAATGCCAATCCTTCTTAAACTCTTCCAAAAAATCAAGGATGAGGGAACACTCCCAAACTCATTTTACAAGGCCAGCATTACCCTGATACCAAAGCCAAATAAGGGCAACACAAGAAAAGAAAACTATAAGCCAATATCTCTGTGAATATAGGTGCAAAAATTCTCAACAAAATATCAGCAAACTGAATTCAACAGCACATTGAAAGGATCAATGCACCATGATCAATGGGATTTATCCCTGGTATACAAGGATGGCTTATACACAAATCAATAAATGTGATAAACTAAACTAATAGAATAAAAGATAAAAATCACAAGATTATCTCAGAAGATGCAGCAAAAGCATTTGACAAAACACAGCATTCTTTTATGATAAAAACTCTGAATAAATTGGATCTAGAAGAATAGATACCTCAACATCATAAAGGCTATATATGACAAGCCCACAACTAACATTATATGCAGATGATATGATCTTATATATAGAAAATCTTAAAGACTCCACCAAATAGCAGTTAAAACTAATTAGCAATTTCAGTAAATTGCAGAATACAAAATTAACGTACAGAAGTCAGTTACATTTCTATACACTAACAACAAAATAGCTAAAAAATAAAGATAATCCCATTCACAATAGCATCAAAACTAATAAAATACTGTAGAATAAATTTAACCAAGGTGTTGAAAACTATAGAATTTTGACTGAAAAATTTAAAGGCATAGATAAATGGAAAGATATCTGTGTTATAGGATTGGAAGAATGAATATTGCTAAAATGTCCAGAATACCCAAAGTCATCTACTCAATGCAGGATTCACTGTGGTCTGTTTCAAAGTTCCAATGGCATTTTTCACAGAATTAGAAAAAATATCCTAAAATTCATATTCAAAGTTCAAATTTCCAAAGTAAGCTTGAGAAAAAACAAAGCTGGAGATATTTCAATTATTGATTTCTAATGATATTACAAAGCTATAGTAATCAAAATAGTATGATACTCTCATAAAAACGACAAACAAAAAAAACAATGGAACAGAAGCAAGAGCCAAGAAATGACCCATCACTTATATCGTCAACTAATATTTGACGAGAAGTGAAGAATATTCGATGAAGAAAGAATAGTTTCTTTAATAAATGATAAAACTAGATTATCACATGTGGAAGAATGAAACTGGACCTCTATTTTATATCACTAACAAAAATTTAATAAGACCTAAAACCATAAAACTCTTAGAAGAAAGCAAACAGAAAAAAACTCTTCGACATTTGTCTTCACAGTATTTTTTGGATGTGGTATCAAAAATACAAGTGATGAAAGCAAAAATAAATAAGTGGGTTTGCATCAAACACAAAAGCTACTGAACAGCACAAGAAACAACAAAATACAATGGCAATATATAGAATGAGAAAAAATATTTGCAAATCTTATATTTGATAATGGTTTAATATCCAAAATATGTAAGGAACTCTTACAACTTAGCAAAACAAATGAGAAAACAAAAACAAAACAAAACTACACTGATCCAATTAAAAAATGTCAGAGAACCTGAAAGGACATTTTTCCAAAGAAGACACACAGATGACTGTGAAAAGACATACAGACAAATGAAAAGATGCCTAATGTCACTAATCATCAGAGAAATACAAATCAAAGGTACAATGAGACATCAACTTACACTTATTATAATGCCTGTTATCAAAGAGACAAGATAAGGAGTGTTAGTGAAGATGTGAAGAAAGGGAATCTTTGTGTGTTGTTGGGTAGGAATGCGAATTGGTACAGGTACTATGGAAAACAGTATGGAAGTTCCTCAGAAAAGTAAAAATAGAACTACCATATGATCCAATAACCCCACTTCTAGGTATAAATCCAAAGGAAATGAAAGCAAGATTTTTTTTTTGAAAGCAAGATTTTGAACAGATTATTGCACTCTGTATTCATTGCAGGATTATTCATAAAAGTGAAGGTATGGAAACAACCCAAGTGTCTAACAGCAGGTGAATGGATAAAAAAGATGTATTGTAAATGTACAATGGAATATTATTCAGTTATGAGAAAGAAGAAAATCCTGCCACTTCTGACAATAAGCACAGCCCTTGAGGGCACTGTGGTGGGTGAAATAAGTCAGACACAGAAAGGCAAATACTACATGATATATGTAGCATCTAAAAAAGCCAGAATTATGGAAACAGAGTACAGTGGTGGTTGCCCGGGTCTGAGGGGTGGTGGAAGTGGGATGATGTTTGTTAAAGATACAAATTTCTAATTATAAGATGGTCAAAGGGTACAAACTTCCAATGATGAGCTAAGTAAGTTCTGAGGATATAACATAGAGCATGATGGTTATAGTTAGCAATACTGTATTATATACATGAAAGTTGTTAATAGAGTAAATCTTAGATTTTTAACCACAAAAAATAAATTGTAATTATATGAATTTATGGAGATGTTAATAACCCTATTGTGGCTATTATTTCACAATGTATAAATGCCAAATCATTATATTGTACACCTTAAACTCACATGGTGTAACATGTCAATTATATCTCAATAAAGCTAGAAAAAATACCCATGAGTCTATACTGATAGCCTTAAATGACTAAATAAATAAATGGGGCAGAAAGGACAAATATCCTTTGCAAAGGAATTACAAATAATTCATGTAGATACTCTATCCTCAAGGGAGGGGAGCATAACTTCCCAGTGCTTGAAGTGTTGGCTGCATGTAGTGACTTCCTTCCCAAGAGTACAGCATGGAAAGGAGAGGAAGAGTGTAACTACATAAAGCAACATGGCAGCACTACCTCAGCTAGGTGATCAAGGCCAACATCAATAGTAGTGTTTTTTAAGTATGTACCCTTGGTGTGAGGAGATGGTAATGATACTCTATGTGTTTGGTCTTCCTTCCAGAACACATAACCCTAATCTAATCATGAGAAAACAGTGAGACAAACCACAAGTGAGGGACATTGTACAAAATGCCTGACCAATACTCCTCAAAACTGTCAAGATCATCAAAGAGAAGGAAAGTCTGAGAAATTGCCAAGAGGAGCCTCATGAGACATGAAAACTAAACGGAAAGTGGTGTTCTGGATGGAGAACTAGGAGAGAAACAGTATGGAGTTTCCTCAAAAATTTAAAAATAGAATTATCGTATGATCCAATAATTCTACTATTGAGTATTTACCCAAAGAATACAAAAACACTAATTCAAAAAGCTATATGCATCCCTATGTAAATTGTAGAACTATTTACAATAGCCAAATTATGGAAACAGATCAAGTGTCCATCGATGGATGAATGGATAAAGAAGATGTGATATATATACAGTGGACTATTATTCAGCTGTATGAAAGAATGAAATCTTGCCATTTGCAACATGGATGGATCTAGACAGTATAATGATAAGTGAAATAAGTCAGTCAAACAAACATAAATGCCATGTGGTTTCACTTATATGTGGAATTTAAGAAATAAAACAAACGAACACGAACAAAGAAAAAAAGAGACATACCAAAAAACAGACTCCTAGAACAGACTCAGAGAACAAACTGATGATTACTAGAAGGAAGATGGGTGGGGGATGGGTGAAATAGTTGAAGAAGATTAAGAGTACACTTGTCATGAGCCCTGAGTAATGTATAGAATTGTTGAATCACTATATTGTACACCTGAAAGTAACATAACACTGTATGTTAGCTATACTGGAATTAAAATTTAAAAAAGAATTTAAGTTTTTAATTTGGATGAAATCCATTTTTTCTTTGGTTGCTGGGCTTAAATGTCATATCTAAGCAACAATGGTTCAATTCAAGGTCATAAATATATACTATCAAGTTTCATAATTTTAGTTCTTACCTTTAGATCTTTGATCCATTTTGAGTTAATTTTTATATTTAGCATGAGCTAATGGTGCAAATTTATTTTTGGGGGGCATGCTAACATCCAACTTTCTTGGAGTCATTTGTGGAAAAGACTATTCTTTCTCCACTGGAGATCCCTTGTTTAAAGATCAATTGACTATAGATACATGAGTTTATTTCAATTCCATTGATCTATATGTGTATCCTCATGCTAATACCACATAGTTTTGATTACTGTAGCTTGGAAGTAAGTTTTGAAATTGGAAGTGTGAGTCCTTTAAATTTGTTCTTTTTCAAGACTGTTTTGCTTATTCTGTGTCCCTTGCCATTCCAAATCAATGTTAAGATTAGCTTTAGTTTCTGTAAAAAGGGAAGCTGTGATTCTGATAGGGATTGTACTGAATCTGTAGATGAGTTTAGAGAGTTTTGCCATCTTAACAATATTGTCTCCCAATCCATGAACATGGGGTGCCATTCCATTTATATGGATCTTCTTTAATTGTTCTCAACAATATTTTGTAGTTTTCAGAGTACAAATCTTGCACTTTGCTAAATTCATTCCCTAAGTATTTTATTGTTTATGATGCTGTTATAAATGAAATTATTTTCTTAACTCAATTTTTTGAATTATTCATTGTTAGTAAAGAAATGTGTGGTTTTTATATGTTGATCTTTCTTGTAGCCTGCAATCTCTCTAAAGTTTATTTTTTTAGCTCTAATAGGTGTTTTTTTTTTATTCCTAAGGATTTTTTATATACAAGATCATGTCATTTACAAATAGAGATAGTTTTACGTTTCCCTTTTCAATCTGGATACTTTTTCATTCTTGCTTAGTTTCCTTGCTTGGTTAGAACCTCCAACACAACATTGACTAGAAAGGATCAGAGCAGACCTTCTTGTCTTGTTTCTGATCTTAATGGGGATTGCTTTCCTTTTTTTTTTTTTTTTTGGCCATAGTAGTTAACAGAGTATCTCTTAGTCTATTTGGGGTCATACATCTTTTGGAGGATCTGCTCGAAGTTATAGTGCCAGTTCCAAGAAAACCACAAACATGAATAAGTATGTAATATTTCACCTACAATTTAAGAGCCTTCACAGCCTTAGCTCAGTGCCAAGAATATAGCAGAAATTTTATGAAAATGTATCAAAAAGCTGAATCCATGTGACCTTTTAATAATAATGAGGCAAATATATCACCTTTACGCTTTTACAGTATTTTGATATTCTCAATCCCTCTTACTCCTCACCGTAACTCTGTGGTTTCAGTTGCTGTGACATTGGTTATCCCATTTATGAGAGATTAAACATAGATCCTGAGCAATTACTCAGCAAGTAACTGATAGAACTAAGACCACCAGCATTCGGTTTTTATAGAACCTACCTAATAATGTATACTCATCCTCTTTTGTCTCTTTCTTTCTAGCAGCTTCTCTTAGAGATGGTATTTAGATTGGGAAGAAGTATAAAATACTTATAATAATAGCTAATAATTTTATATTCCTTTTATGTATTTGCAATTATTATTTTTATTATTACCCTCATTCTTACAAATCGTTTGAAAAATTGAGATCCCACAGCCCCTGTGTTTCCCTGAACTGTACTTATTTTACTAAAAAAATAAGAGCCAAAGAGCCACTTGCCCAAGGTCACACAGCTAATAAGTCTTGGAGTCAGGATTCAAACTCTAGCTGCCTGATTCAAGAGCTGCTAAGCCTGAAGCTTGTCCTATTATTTCTGTTATATATTTAATTTTTAAATACTATGGGATTTGGAATCAGAAAATTTTGGGTTTGTCATACAACTCCTGAGCTGTTGTATGAGCTTGGGAAGTCTACATAAATATATTCCTTCAGTTTTCTCATCTCTAAAATGAAGGTAGTTACCTCAGTGCATTGTAGTGAGGAGGATAAAATGTGATAATGAATGTCAGGTTCATAGCATGCTTCTTGGTGTACAGTTAAGGGCAGTCCCTTCTTACCATGGACACATCACACTGTTCCTAGGAATAGATAAGCTCCTTAGCATAGTGAGAGTCCTTTTGTGATTGGACCCTCTGCAGTGATATTTCACAGCCCGACCTCTTACTCTAAACTCTTGCCAAGTTGAACTGTTTCAGGTTCTACAAAAGGTGTCATGTACTTTCTTGCTTCCAGACATTTGCCTGAGATGCCTTTGCCTGGCAAACCCTACTTTTCTCTCATGTCATAGTTTAGGCAGCTCTTCTTCCAAAAAACATTCCCTGACTATTCCCCTTTCCCATGCCTGGGATGAGTGAAACTTGTTTGATTCCCAGTGCCATTATTACACTGAAGTGTAATGATCTGTCTCCACAATAAAGTGTACACTCCAGAAGACCATGTGATGTTCCCTGTTGTATCCTTATATAGTCTGGCACCATGGTTAACTTGGAATGGGCATACAATGAATAAATACAGAATGAATGAAGAGAGTGTCACTATACCTCCTAATTGTCCCCTTGTATCTGCTCTCCCTTTTGTTCATTTTTTTAAGTTAAACCATTAAAACTTTAATTTTATACATATCCACACACATACTCCACCCCCACATGACTACAAATAAAATGGGGGAATCTTGAAAGAGATTGGTCAATAAATCATTGGGTAAAATTAATGTTAGTATTCTAGCTGTGATATCATACTATTATTTGCTCCCCTCATTTTATAGTTTTAAAAATTGTGGTAAAAGACACATAACATAAAATTTACCATCTTAACCACTATTAAATGGTTCCAATTTTTCTACATCCTCATCAACACTATTATTTTCTGTTTGTTTTTATAGTAGTAATTCTAATGGGTATGAAGTGATACTTCATTGTGGTTTTGATTTGCATTACTCTGACGATTAATAATGTTAATAAGTATCTTTTCATGTTCGTTGGCTATTTACATACTATTTTTGGAGAAATGTCTGTTCAAGTCCTTTGCCTACTTTTTTTTAAATTTTTTTTTCCTTTGCCTACTTTTAAATGAGGTTATTTGATTTTTTTGTCATTGAGTTGTGTGAATTCTTTGTGTGTTATAGATATTAGCCTCTTATAAGTTACATGATTTATAAACATTTTTTCCCATTCCATAGGTTCCCTTTTTTACTCTGTTGATTGTGTCCTTTAATGGGTAGAAGTTTTTAAGTTTTAAGTAGTCCCATCTGCCTATTGTTTTCTTTTGTTGCCTGTGCTTTTGGTGTCATATTCAAGAAATCATTGTCAGGTCCAATGTCATGAAGCTTTTCACATATGTTTTTTAGAAGAAGCATCATAGTTTAGGGTCCTGTATTTAGGTCTTTAACCAATTTGAGTTTTTTTCCCTTTTTCTGTTGTGTGTGATGTAAGATAATGATCTAACTTCATTCTTTTTCATATGGATATCCAGTTTACCCAACACCATTTTTTCACAAGGCTATCTTTTCTCCATCTAGTGTTCTTGTCACCCTTGTTAAAAATTATTTGACCATATATGCAAAGGTTATTTCTGAGCTTTCCATTGGTTTATATATTTGTCTTTATTCCAGTATCATAGCATTTTGGTTGCTGTAGCTTTATAATATGCCTTGAAATTAGGAAAGATCATTCTCCAACTTTGTTCTACTTTTTCAAAATTGTTTTGGCTATTTCGGATTTTATAGGACTTTTAGGATGGGTTTTAAAAATTTTTTCTAAAAATTTTGTTGGGATTTGATATGGATTGCATTTGCCTTGGATAATATTGTCATCCTAATGATATTAAGTCTCCTGATCCATGAACACAGAATGTCTTTCCATTAAGTTGTGTTTTCTTTACTTTCTTCCAGCAGCATTTTGTAGTTTTGTTTGTTTGTTGCTGTTGTTGTTGTTGTTGTTTTTAGAGAGAGAGAGAGAAAGCATGACAGAGCACAAGCGGGGGGGGGGGGGGAGGGCAAAGGAGAGGGAGAGAGATAATCTCAAGTAGGCTCCATGCTCAGCATAGAGCCCGATGCAGGACTTAATTTCATGACCCTGAGATCGTGACCTGAGCCAAAATCAAGAGTTGGACGCTTAACCAACTGAGCCACCCAGGCACCCCTGTTTTGTAGTTTTTAATGTGTAAGTCTTTCACATCCTGGTTAAATTTATTGTGTTTTTTTATGCTATCATAAATATAATTGTTTTCTTAATTTCTTTTCTTGGATTATTCATTGTTAGTGTAGAGAAATGCAACTGGGTGTGCCTGAGTGATTCTCAGTTAAGTGTATGCCTTTGGGTCAGGTCATGATCCCAGAGTCCTGGGATTGAGCTCAGTGTTAAGGCTCCCTACTCAGCAGGGAATCTACTTCTCCCTCTCCCCTCTGCACTCTCCTGTGAATGTGTACTCTTTCTCTCTCAAATAAATACAGTCTTTTTTTAAAAAATAAATGCCCTAGATTTCTGTGTGTTGATTTTTTTTTTTTTTTGTATCCTACAAGTTTACTAAATTTATTTATTAGTTTTAACAGTTTGGTGTGTGTGTGTGTGTGTGTGTGTGTGTGTGTGTGTATAATCTTTAGGGTTTTTTGTAACATACAAGATCATGTCATTTGTGAACAAAGATAATTTTACTTCATCTTTTTCAATTTAGATTCTCTCCCTTTCTTTCTTTCTTTCTTTCTTTCTTTCTTTCTTTCTTTCTTTCTTTCTTTCCTTCTTTCCTTCTTTCCTTCTTTCCTTCTTTCTTTCTCTTTCTTTCTTCTTTTTTCTTTTGCCTAAATGCTTTGACTAGGACTTCCAGTATTATGTTAAATTGAAGTGACAAGAGCAAGCATCCTTTTGTTTTGTTCTTGATCTTAGACAAAATGTTTTGTCTTTTATCATTGAGCATGATGTTAACTGTAGGCTTTTCATAGATGGTTTTATTATGTTGAGATAAATTCCTCCTGTTCCTGGTTTGTTGAATGTTTTTATCATGAAATCAGGTGTTGCATTGTCAAATGATTCTTTTGCATTGATTGAGATGAGCAAGTAGTTTCTGTCCTTCACTATGTTAATGTGATGTATTATTTTGATTGATTTTCATATGTTGAACAATCCTTGCATTCCAGAAATAAATCCTACTTGTTCATGGTGGGGTAATCTTTTTCACGTGCTATTGAGTTTGGTTTACTAGTATTTTATTGAGATTTTTGCATCAGTATTCATTAGGGATATTGGTCCTTAGTTTTCTTTTCCTGTAACATATTTGTCTGCCTTTTGTGTTAGGCTAATGGTGGCCTCACTGAATGAATTTGGAAGTGTTCCTTCCTCTTCAGTTTTTTGGAAGAGTTTGGGGGAGGATTGGTGTTAATTGTTATTTAAATGTTTGACAGACTTCTCTACAGTGAAGCCATCTGGTCCTGGGCACTTTGTTGGGAGATTTTTGATTACTGATTCAATCTCCTTATTATTATTAGTCTGTCCAGATTTTCTATTTCTTCGTGATTTAGTCTTGGTAGTTTGTCTATTTCCAGGAATTCATCTATTTCTTCTAGGTCATCCAGTTTGTTGGCACATAATTATTCATGGTAGTCTCATAGTCCTTTCTATTTCTGTGGCATTGGTTGTCTCTTCCATTTCCAAGTTTAGTTTAGTCTTACTCCTTTTTTTCTTAGTGCAGCTAAAAGTATGACAATTTTGTTGATCTTTCACAAAACCAGCTTAGTGTTATTGACTTTTTCTTTTGTTTTCTATTTCATTTATCTCTGCTCTAATCTTTTTCCCCTTCTTCCCATTAATTTTGGGTTTAATTTGTTGTTTTTTTATTCCTTGAGGTATAAAATTAGGTATTGATTTGAGATCTTTCTTCTTTTTAAAATATGTCTTTATAAATACAGACTCTCTTCTTAGCACTGCCCTTAATGCATCCCATAAGTTTTGGCATATTGCATTTTTGTTTTCGTATGTCCGAAGGTATTTTCTTAATTTCCCTTTTGATTTCTTTTTTGAGCCATTGCTTGTTTACCTTTTGTTCTTTTAATAATAGAACCTTCCTCCAAGTTTTATCTGAGTATATGGGTTCCCAACTGAAGACTACTTTCCCCAGCCTACTTTGCAGGCAGCTTATACCCATTTCTCTAAATATTGATTGATAAGATGCTCTCTTCTCTCCTTCCCCCATTCTCACTGGTAAGAATTGGAAAAATTGCAACATTTATAGCAGCCACATTGAAAGCCATTGTGAAAGATGGCAGAGCCAACCTACCCTCATGGATTCCAGTGTGGTCCAACAGATCACAGATCTTTACCTGCCATAGCCTATCTGCTTCTTTTTGGACCATTATGTAAAAGAGAAATACATGTCTATCTTAATTAAACCATTATATTTTTAGTCTTTTGTGATAACAGTTTAGCCTGTACCATGTTAGTACTTTAACACTACCTAAAGTTGTTATGATAAACTGAGGAATTATGCAGAGTTGGCTTTGTTCTTTGTTGGCCTTTCTTAGTAAGACATTAAAACTAAATGAGTAAGTAAATTCTTAGGAAAAGTTGAATGGGACCCTGACACACATAGGATATTTCTTCTTAACTCCAGCAGCATACTACATCTCACTGTGGTGAGAACGGGTGGACATTTTTTATGTTTGTCTCTTTATCTGGTCCTTGCCTACTTCTGCACCTTCTTCTTGCTTTTTGTCTCTCTCTCTCTGCTTTCTATTCTAGGCAAAGCAACTAAAGCTCTCTTCTTTTCTCTCCATCTGGACACACTCCTGTGACTGGAGGATCTTTGCACACTGCTAATATGTATCTGGAGTGCTCTTCTCTTCCTCTTGACTTCATTACATTCTACTTACACTCGTATTTCAGTTAGTACCTCCCTGCTGAAGTCTTCCCTGATTCCTAAAACTAGGCATGTTCGTGTTTTATATGCTGTGTTAATTCAGATCCTCTGAGGATCAGATGTCAAAAAGGGATTAGATGTGCAAGGAATCTGTTAGGGGAAATGCATGTGCCATTTCAAGGCAGGAACTGGAGAAGCAGGGATAGATGGGGAGAGCCTTCAGACCGTGGTGCAGTCTGGCCCCTGTGAAAGATGAAGACGAGGAAGAAGTGGGAAGTCTCAAACTATGCACAGCTCCAAGAACATTTCAGTGAGGTCGATAGAGTGTCGTCAAGCCTAAGCCACCCATTAGAGGTAGAGTATGCCCAGCCATTGGCCAAAGGATCTGGAGCAGCAGCAGCTGGGACTGTCATGAATTGTGCTCCCTGCAGTAGGAGATACAAATGGTGCATTGTCATGGCCACCACATATGTTCTCTGAGCCCCGTGCCTGTGATTATACAGGCTTGTGTAACTATACAGCCACTTCCCTCTCTGTACTCTATACTCCATGAGGGAAAGGACTGTGTATGTTTCACATGGTGTCCCCAAGGGCTTGCATGGCATGTGGCACATTTTAAAAACAAAAGCAACTGGAACGCCTTTAAAAATTAATTTAAAATTACTTAGAATTTTAAAAAGATTTTAATTTAGTCTCAAAATTTTGGTCAACCTGGTTTAAAGAGGAATGTGCCCTAGGAAAAAAAATGAAGTTCAAAATAAATGTAATCTGTAATGATAGTTGTAGAACTCGGAGAGCATTAACTTGAAAAATCTCTATTAAATGAAATTTAATGAAATAAATGTCTTTATGGCAGTTGATCAGGTCAAGTGGTAAAAACAGCTAACTCCAAGCAAATCTTAAACCTAAGAATTTATTCACTGTGCTTGGAAAGATGGTGTTTGTTCTGAGATATCTTTATGAGTTTAATAAAGTACTCTATTTATAAATGATTCCACATGTAAATAAATGCTTTATTGGTCTACACGGGGAAAAATGGGTCAGATTTATTGGTCAACTATAAAAATGTAGATGAAAAAAAATGGAGATGATTCTCCCATGCTCACTGCTTTGAAGTTCGGCAAAGAGGAAATGTCAGCAAAGGGCAGGCATGAAATCTGGGCACCATGACAGTACTGCATCAAAATTCTTGACTTCCCTGGTATGTTGACTGTTAGTGTAAATGTGGGTGGTCTCAAAAGTGCTTTACTTATAGTGTAATGTACAGGATTTTAGGGGGCAGTGGAATTACCATGTGTGAGCCTACCTGCTGTGGTCATCAACACCCTTGGCTCTCTTGTTGCAGCTTTGAACTCAGTAGCCCTGGATGTGTAAATTCGATCCTTAATTTACGAGTGTCCTCATGGTGCTGGGCTTCTATCCTCAGACAGCATAGGAAATCAAGTGTTTGAAAGTAGAATCCAGTTTTACCCTTGACTTATAATTTCAAATACACCTGAACTTCCTCTAACTTTCTTCACCCCAAACGGACACTGCTTTATTGTTTTATCTGATGATAACAGTAATATTAAAGCAATTCAGGATCAGGGGGAGACTAAAATAAGATACCTTTAATTCCACTACCATGAAAGAAACTGCTTAACATTCTGTGTAGAGGTGTCTGGACTGACGTCATCTCTGATCCTCATTTGGCCATGGCTTCTGACATTGTCATTTTATGTTATGATCTTATCATCCATGTAATTTTTTTAAGAGTTCTAATCTAATAACAAAAATAGCTATTATGATAGTCCATGTGCTTCATGTTTTATGGGGATTGTATAATTTAATCCCACAACCACCTCTTCAAGTAGGCAAGATTAATCTACTCTTCTTATATAATAAGAAATGGAGATGCTGAGAGGTATAAATATTGGCTAAGAAAAAAATCCCAACATTCTAGCCTGGACAAATCCTCCCCAGTTTGGGAGGAAAGAAGTCCTTTATGTTACATCATCTGACTGTATTTATTTTATGGATTATTATGAGCTATTTGTAAATCCTTCTGGAATAAAACTTGAGATAAATCCCATACAAACATAGATATTTGAAGGGACCCAGGGACCTTTCTATGTGAATAAATATATGGTCTGCCTTTCCGGGACCCTGGAATAAACCATTTGTCCAGGAATCGCTCTCCTAATTTATCAGGCTTATAATTTCAGAGTTTCATAAAGCAAAGGCTCAACTGTAATTACTTTGAATGTGCCATTTTTAAGCAGTCATGATTTTTTTTTTCAAATTCTGATGCTTGGAGACCTAATCTAGCATGTCTGCAATGTCCCATATGTCTGCTTAGTCACTCACAAGCTTTCCAAGTAGACCTTCAGCACTTTATGGCTGGTAAATATTCCCAGATACGTTTTAGTGCTCTTGGCCTTCTAAATGGGACATAAATTCTATGTTTCATGTATGAGTGCTTCAAGGATGAGAGATATTTCTGAGCAGCTATCTCTATATCTCCAATCTCAGATGCTCCATTAGGATTCTTGAGTGACTGGCTGAACTCATTATTGAGGTAAGAGAGCTGTTACTTGAAGAGCTGGCAGACTTAGATTCCTCTACCTTGCATGCAGCCAACAATGTGCTTTCTTTTATACACACTCAAGAGCACAAACTCATATTCACACACATGATCCTTAGCTTAGTTTCCAATTTAACATTAAGAAGACTAGGAGTATTGGCCAAATAAACTTGTGTATTTATCATATTAAGGGGAAAGGGTCTAATCTATTGCCTGAAGTCTTTTAAAAATTGAATCAAGAATTACAAACTTGAAATGCTGGTAAGGGCCAAACAGGCAGATTGCATAAGTGTATAATCCAGGCTCGATAGAAGCCATGAGGGAGATGGGGCCTGGAGCAAACTGGAGAACCATGCCCACTTTTTAAAAAATATTATGATGGCCAAACGAAACATGCTAAAAGCATGGAATGGAAGAGTGGTACGAGACAAGGAAACATTTTAAGGCCTTAGAAGTTTGACCACTGTTATCCAAGTAGATCTCCCCCTCCTTTTATCCTATTTTTCAGTAGTCTCTTTATTCTCTTTTGTGGCACTTTTCATAATCTCTGTAAATAACTTCCTTTGTTATGTGTTTCTGTTTATAATCTCTCTCCCTCTTTCTCTCTCCATCTCTCTCAACTTCTAAGCTTCATGAAGGCAGGGACTGTGTTATCTTGCTCGTGTTTGTAGTTACTGGCACTAGCCAGGGACAGGCACATAATTGGTCCTCATAAAAATTATTGAGGGAATAAAGCAAAGAGGGTGATACATCTTATCATCATGTGATATATCTTATTCATCTTAGTACCTCTGGCACTTAGTGCCATAATACTGATGCAAGAAGTATTTGTTGAATAAAATTGTTGGTGATCATGGTTCACCGCAGATGGTTAACCACAGTGAGGTGGTTTACATTTGGTGGGGCCAAGGTTTAGAAATAGATGTGGTCACTAGGCTGAGGATGCGTGAGTACTAGATCCAGCTCTGCAAGGAAATTCAGTAAGACAGAAAATTGCAAGTTTTAAATTATGGACACTAATAAGGCATGAATCGTAATCCGAGCAAGCTGTTGGAATTCAGGATGTCTGATGATGGATAAAAATAAGAAATCTAGGAATGGTCATTGTTCCCAGATACAGGTTTGCAGTCTCACCCACAAGTAAGACGACTGATGATAGAACTAAATCCATAGTAGCTGAAGGTTGAGTTCACATGGTAGTAAGAAGAAGGATTAGAGGAAGGCCCAACTGGGCATAAAGCACCAAGAAACCATGTAGGCATTTAATGTGGATTTAAGATTTTAAAATTCCAGAAATGATTGTAAGGTGTAGACTTGGCCTCAGCATCATGCAGAATAATCTCAGAAGCCCAGAGCAGCCCAGAAGCTCAGAACACCAGCATTAGTGTTCGTTAGTATTGAGTTCCCAAACAAACTCACCCCCACTAAGGACACCATATTGCCAGTAACTGAGAGGCTAAGATCAGTACCCTTGACTCAAGGGAGAAGAGCTCACTCTTTGTCCTGAGTGAGCATGATCCTGGAATGTTTAATTCCAGAACTGGAGAACCTATGTGGGTTAACGCTATCACATGATATAGTGATCAGGACTCTGGCTCCTAACTCAACAGCTTTGATGCCAGAAGGCAGAGAATGATTCAGTCTGCCAATTCTACTTAAAGGAAACATCACTAGGAAGGCTGGTCATTAGTTCAGCCTGTGACAAAGGTACTGTCCATATGAAGGGAGGGATCTTCTATCAAAAGGGTGAAAATTGAGAGATGAGGCAGAGATGCCTCTATCCACCAAAATTTGCTCTCCCCTTCTGAGAGGGGAAGAGCTGTTGCTGGGAAGTGGCTGCCCAGGAACTGGCTGCATTTCCCAGCACTTGTCCCCACTGCATGGGGCTGGGGAGGTAGGTTGTACACATGACTGGTTCTTGCTCATGTCGGGTAAGTGGAGGGGATGTGTGATAATCCCAAGCCAGGGCTTTTAAGAAGTGCTTGTGTTTCTCCATGATTTCTTTAGGATGTAGTTCATGATGAGGACAACGGTTCTCAATCCTCATTACACATTGGAATCACCTGGTAATCTTAACAAAACTAATAACAGGCCTATTTTTATTTTTATTTTTTAGAAGATTTTATTTCTTTGTTTAGAGGGAGGGAGAGAGCATGAGTGGGTGAAGGGGAAAAGGGAGAGGAAGAGAGAATCCTCAAGTAGATTCCCCCGCTGAGCACAGAGCCACACATGGTGGTGGATCTCATCACCCTGAGATCATGACCTGAGCCAAAGTAAAGAGTCAGATGGTTAACAAACTGAGCCACCCAGGCACCCCCCAGGCCTAGTACTATACCAGTAGTTCCTAACCAGGGAGCGTTTTTGTCCTCCCACCCCACAAGTGGGCGTTTGGCAGCCTGAGGACATTTTTGGTTGTCACAACTTAGGTCGAGGAGTTCCTGGAATCTAATAAGTAGAGGCCAGGGATGCTGCTAAACATTCTACCGTACACCAGACATCCTCTCCCAACAAAGAATTGCCTCATCCAAATTTTGTCAAGGTTAAAAAACCATGTCCTAGAAGGTGGAGAGCCACAGGCTAAGAGATGGAAGAGGCCAGAATGCCAGAATGACTGCAGTGAGGAAAGCTGCCTGTCAGTCTGGAACCTTCACCATGGACAGTTACCTTAATGAGAAATAGATCTCTCTTGTGTTAAACCATTGAAATCTGGGATCTGTTTGGGACAGTAGCTAGTGCTACCTTAAGTAACACAAGAAAAGAAATGTGCTAAAGACATTATAATTATTTAACTTATGAAATGGACATATTAGATATTTTACTACTATCTGCCTAGGTATCAATATTAAACTGTGGACCACTGTTTTCTTTAAAATTTACCAATAATTCACAGCACAGATTTCCCTAATTAAAATCTCCCAAATTAGTATGCAGTGATTTTGTGGCATGGGAATAGAATATGAATCTTTGCTTTGTATCCCTGATGGAAAATATTTGGGTCTGACCTTTATAAGTAGGTTAGGTTAGGTTTCAACTCAAAATTTGTTTTATTTAGTATTTCTTCTGTTTTGGTCAGTAAATGTTAAGGTAATCTTTTACATCATCTTATTAGCTATTGTTTGTAATGTAGGCAAGTTGGATTTGTGAAGTAAGAGAAGAAAAACTGTTACAGATGGTAGCTTTAGTAAATATTGTAAAAATGCCAGACTCTTGAATCTGTTTTCTATGCTAGTCACTGTGAATGTTGTGAACTTGGTTAGTATTGTAACTCTTTAGGGATTTTGTTATTTCAGGAATTTTAGAGAAAAGGAGGCAATAGTGTTGGTGTGTGGGGTTCAGGAGGGTCCACCCCCTGCTCTGGGAGTGGCCCAGGGTTGGATAATAAAATACTGAACCTTCTGGCCATATTGATTGATTTAGAGATTGCCTAGGTACCCAAGTTGGTCCAATTAGAGCCAATCTTGCTCAGGGTCGATGAGGCGAGACATGTTTCTTTTTGTTGGTTTGGACCTATAAGGCTATCAGCCATGAGCTGTGGATAGCCTTCTTAGTTAAGGGTGAAGCCAGCATAAAGAAAAGCATATATGAAAGATGAAGAGAAAGGGGGGAGGGAGGGAGGGAGGGAGGGAGGAAGGGAGAGAGAGAGATTGGGTTTTAATGATAGTATTTCATTTGAGTGTCTGGGTCAAGTTATCAAGTCAGACCTATGGTTCCATGGAGTGTTTATTAACTTGAGCTCGTGAGTCCCCCTTTTTGCTTAAGCCAGTTTGGGCTGAATTATTTGTTGCTTATTTCTGTCTACTTACGAGTAACTTGGGTGAGATATGTTGATTATGCCTTATCTGCAGAGGCTTACATCTCTATTTGTTATGGTAGATTATATTATCACTACTGGTTATGTGCTCCTTTCCCAGTAATAAACTTGCATCCTCAATCATTCCATGAGACTGGGGCTGCCTATCCTGTGGAAGGAGAATACTTCTCTAACTCACTGTTGTCAAGTCTGGCCATGTCACTGGCTTTGGTCAATAGCACGTGGAAAGAAATGACATATGTCCATGCAGAATGCTTAAGGGCTATCAGTTGGGTCTGTCATTTTCCCTTTTTTTCTTTGCCAAGTGGCCATCAAACCCCATGATGAATCCTTGAATGGAGAAGATATTGGTAACAGAGCCTCAGCTGACCTACGACTGACAAGTCACATGAAAAAGAAATACATTTATTTTATTCCCAATCACTGATATTTTGGGGTTGTTGTTAATGAATCATAACCTAACAAAAGCTGACTAATAATACTTGTTATTTTTTTTAATGCTTGCCAAAGCTTATAATTGAATACAAATCTAGAGTACCTATAATGTTGCTTGTCATTCATATCCTGCAAATTACCAGAAATGAATTTGGGATGACTGGTTGCTTCTCTCTCTGTCTCTCTCTCTTTTTGGTGTTCAAGCCCTATTATATGAAGTGGTGATCTAGATCATGGGCTTTGTCCTTGTGGTTTAATGACTGGTAAGCTCCTGAACTTTTCTGAGTTTAAATGTCCTTAAAATACTAATACTTTCTCTTAGGATTTTTGCACATACATAGTTAAACACGGTGCAAAGCACATAGTAAAGCACTGAGTAAAGAGTAACTTTTATTTTCATCATTGTAGAAGAAAGTGCCCTGATGAACTCTTTTTTAAAATAAGATTTTATTTATTTATTCATCAGAGACAGAGAGAGAGAGGGAACACAAGCAGGGCAGGCAGAGGGAATAGCAGCTTCCCACTGAGCAGGGAGCCCGAACAGGAGACCTGATCCCAGGACCCTGGGATCATGACCTGAGCTGAAGGCAGATGTTTAACCGACTGAGCCACCCAGGCGCCCCCTCCGATAAACTCTTTTTGTTGCTTTCAGTAACAACTCCCTTGGGTGGGGCCCAAGGTAAACTTATTAACCATTATTAAACACAACTCCCTAGCAGATGGCATTCTGGGGAGGTTCCCAAGACATTACTTTAAAATTTGCATACATGCCATTCCAGGAAACCATAAGAGGGGAGAGTGTGTTAGAGAAAGTTGGATGGGAGTTGAGGGAATATACAGAGAAGTAGGGTAGCCATTTATCCCCTGAATATCTTTGTGCTCTGCGTTTAAATGAAAAGAGAATGATACCTGCAGAGTTGATCCTTAAATCAGAACTGAGAAGGACGTCAGAATGTTAGTTATTGGTGCCCTTGAACATTCTTCTTCATTTACAAGTGGCATGTGGCAAATTCGTTTTGCTAGAGGTTACATTGGTCTAACTTATTTAATGTTCTTGGAAAAGAGGATAAGGAATTTTATGAAAGGAATATTTCTTTGGACAAATATCTCTGGGTGATGAAGAATAAGTCTTTTGAGTGATTTAGATTGAAGTGTGTGTGTGTGTGTGTGTGTGTGTGTGTGTGTGTGTTTGAGAGAGAGAGAGAGACATAGAAAGAAAGGCCCAGTACATGAGAATATTGGGGGAAAGAAGAAACTGGGCTTAGAAACATTATTGGGAATTTGTGTTCAGGTATTGTCAGGGACTAAGGATATAGAGACTTGTTCATTCTGTTACTTATTCAGCGAATGTTTATGGAGTACCTGCAACGTGCCAGGTGCTGTGCTAGACACTTGGGAATACAATAGCGAGTGACATCAGGCATTGTCTGTTACCCTCATGGAACTTAAAGTCTAAGCACAGAGGTGGTTAAATCATCATGTAAATAAATATGAAATCAGGTGAGGATAATTGCAAGGACGGAAAGTAATAAGAACTGGGATATAGGGACCCCAGTAGGGATGTTTACATAAGGGATGTCACCCTGTCTGGTTGTGTCGGAGATGTGATATGGTCAGATTTGTATCTGAAGAGATTAGGCTGGTTTCAGTGTTGAAAGGAGGTGCAATATTAAGACCAGTTAAGGGAGCTAGCACAGAGGTCCCCAGCAGGAAATGTGGTTGGCCCAGACCAGGTTGGTGATCATGGAGGCAGAAGTGGACCAGTATCAGAAATCTTCAATGGTCAACTCTATTGACCTTGATGAAGGATTGCATGAGACAGAAGAGGGAATTGGGGTCAAGAATGACATCTGAGGTTTACATCTCCCTCACTGGCCTCTAGGACCTCACAAATGCACCATGAAAAAATAATATGAAATGTATGCCTCAGGTTAAGCAAAATTTTTGCAGAGATCATTGGGACGTGATAAAATGCCCTATTGCTGCTCCTTGAGCTGAAATGCCTGCGAGCCCAGTGTCTGAAGATGAGAGTATAATGTATTTGTTGCATGGTCCATAGCCAAAGTCAACACAAGTAGCCAGAGTATAATGTACCACTTGAGGACACAATTTGAATATTCCAGCTCTGGGCCCAACTGTAAAGTCACGCTCTTGTGTGGTCCTATAATATTCTCCATCACCTCCCCCCACCCCCAAATGCTCTGTGCTCTTTACTTGTCAGAGCTGTTTGCAAAGCCTGAGGGATGTCACGCAACAGCATGCTCTTCAAGGAATTAGCTTTGCAATTTAATGAAGAGCAACTTTTATGACTTCAGCTGTGCTCAGTGTTTATAATTTCTCAGACTATACTAAGGTTAAGGCTTAGTTATAAAAGCATACACTTAGACTTACATAAGTTATAGAACTTATAACTCTACAATATATGACTTGTAACTCTTGTAGCAGTTATAAGAATAAACATTTACTGGGAGCTTGTTAGTATCACTTACAAATGAGAAAACGGAGACTTATAAATATTAACTAACTTGCTTATGGACTCATGGGGACTCATTATTGTTCAATGCTTATATTTATACCCGGGACTTGTTCCTTTGACAAATATTTATTGAGTATTTACTGTATGCTAGGAATGTTTCCAAATACACAATATAATATAATAAATTTCTTGTTCTCACAAAGCTTATGCTCTTTGGGGGAAGAATACTAAGCAAAAAATATATATATATATAATAATAATATAGTATACATACATATTTATACCATGAAGAATATAACAGTATAAGGAATGTGGTGAAGTACATTAGAAAATGTACTTGGTTCAAGAAGTCCTTTGTGAAGGGAAGATATTTGAGCTGAGATAGGATTGATGAGAAAGAATTTGGGGGACAGAAAGCATTTTGGTTGGGGACACAGCAAGTGCAAATGCCCTGAGGCAGGAAAAGGATTGATGCATTTTACAACAGGAAAGAGAAAGCCATGTGGCTGGAACATCTGAGCCCAGGAAAGAGGAGTATCTTTGGAGGCCAAGAGAATAGAGGCTCTTTAGGACCACAGTGAAGAGCTTGGATATTTTCTAAGTGCAGTGGGAAGTCACTGGAAGGTTTTACAGCAGAAAAGTCACATGATCCAAGGAGGAATTAAGATCATTTAGTTCCTGTGTGGCCAATGAACAAAGTAGGTAGGTATACCAGAGTATAAGAAGAAAGTTTGGTGCTTTGGACCATCACTTTGGAAGAGAAGTAACAGAAAAGTAGATGAATTTTCAATGTCTTTTGGATGTGAACTGAGAGAGCTTGCTGGCCAACTAGATACAGGAGATAAAAAAACAGAAACAAGGGCAACTTCTGGGTTTTTGATCAAAGTGATTAAATCATGAAGCCCTATACTGAGGATTCAACCCAGATTTCCTTAACATTCCAGCAATCTCTTTTGAAAGGCAAGTATCTAATTGCCTGTTCTGGTGAGGAATTCTTCCTTTTGAAGTGTTATCTTATTATTCTATCTACAGGAAGCAGGGAGAAAGAGAGATTGATATTTATAGGGTGCATTTAAATTCAGGTTTGCCTGCCCCAGATGTCTGCTCCAAGCCTTCTGACTAGGTTACTAATAGCTCCACAGCTCTGGCTCTGCCACTCCTGGTGCCTGTCTTAGGGTCCAGTCCCTTAGATCTAAAAGAAGACAAAGAGGTTGACAATGTTGGCCCGACTGACCTTCTAGCTTAGAAAATGTACTTGGTTCTGTGCTGGCTTTTGTTTGCCGTCTACTTCCTGGATCTGGTGTCATGACTTGCCCAAGAAGACTTTGTAAACATGTTTGCTAGCATGTGTTGACAGATTGGTTTCCAGAAGGAGATCTGGACTGTGTTCAGGGCGTCTGATGGTCCCTAGAGGCCAGAGGGAGTCTGGCCCCTCTGTCTCCTTGCTTTCTACTGTCAGAGGGGCCAGTCCCCAGAACTCAATGCTGCGGTGGAGCTGGGTCACCACTGTGGTTTGGACGGAGAACAGGGTGGGGCAAGTTGTCCCCAGGCTGCTTCGGAGTTGGCTTTAGACAAGAGACTAAGGTCCGGCATGTGGTCGAAACTACACATGTGTTTCTGGCAGAAATCACATCAGGATTTATGAAAGTATTTTTTATAACTTCATCGACGCTTAACAACGACCATCTCTTTGTTGGAGATACACAGAGGGTCCTTTGGATATAGTCTTACTATGGATGGATGAACTCTGACACCAAGTGGGTCATTCTTACCCCTTAAAAGACTGTGTAGTCTCTTATTTGGGCCTAGAGGAGAGTGTCAATAAGTCAGGATCCTGGCAGGAAACAAGATTCACCTCGGATGGTTCAAATGGAAGAGAATTAATGAAGGAATTACTCACATGTGCGTGGGTGGTGCTAAGGGAACAAACAGGATTGAGGTGCCATCCAGAGGCTAGTGGCAGGGTAAGCTGTCACCAACCCCAGGGCGAAAGGGGACAATGGGCAGAACGGTGCTAACCTGAGCCAGATGAGACCAAGAACCATAGAGGAGGAGCCCCCAGCAGGGGATAGAGTCCCATCGGTAGCAGTCCTGCCAAGACAAGTAGCCTGAGGTGGGAGAGAATAAGACAGGATTACCCCTGTCCTCTCTCCTGTCATCTCCTGTCTGTCTGCCAGGAGAGAGGAGGGAGGAAATGGAGGCAGCTGCATCAGGAGAAGCAAACAAAGACCCACCAGCATAAGAGGAAATGTCATTCTTCACTCCAAATCATAGGGTTGGCATTGTCTTTAAATACACACTCATACGCACACACACACACACACACACGCATGTGCACGCATCAGGTAGGCACACCTCCTCCCACAAAGGAAATTCAACCTTGTATGTTTTATTATTACTTGGGAAGTAGTGTTGTGGATGTATAAGACCCAATTATATTTTTGGTTAGGTATATTATCATTAAAAAAAACTTCCAGCAAACCAAAATTTGCATTTATTTATTTATTTATCTATCAATTGCATGTAGTATATGCATATTACCATGCTAATATATTGTGCGCAGTGTAGCACCGTAGGTAAGAGCCCGGTTCTGTAGCTCAGTTTCTTTGTAATGTTGCTATGAGTCTTACGTGAGCATCTACAAAATCCTTAGAATTGTGCTAGATGGGAAGTAAGCAGAATGTGGGTTATGTTGCAGTATAAAACATGTCCTAAACACAAGTTTTTAAGAGTGAGATAAAAATATGTAAACAGAAGGTTTGGGGTACCTGTGTGGCTTAGTAGGTTGAGCATCCAACTTTTGGTTTGGCTCAGGTCATGATCTCAGGGTCTTGGATTTGAGCCCTGGGTCCAGCTGTGCCCTCAGTGAGGAGCCTGCTTGGGATTCTCTCCCTCTTCCTCTCCCCCTCCCCCTGCTTGCATGGGGTCTCTCTTTCTCTCTTTCTCTAAGATAAATAAATAAATCTTAAAATATATGCATATATATATACTTATATATATAAACTTCTGTGTGTATTTATATATACATTTGTCTGTTTATATATAGTACCTACCTAGCACACTTCCTCAGGGGTGTACGCTCTCTCCAATTTGAGACCAGCAGTTACGACTTAGTATTTGCTACCTGGCAGACTGTGCTATCTTGAGTAAATTCACCTCCCCACAGCCTCACTGGCCTTATCTGTAAAATAACAGCAGTTAATAGTGCCTATTTTATAGGGCTTCTAGTGAACTAAATGCATTACATCCAGTCAAACACAACCCCGGGCCTTGGCACACCAGTACTCAGTAAAATATTACATGTGCTTATTGCTACAAAAGTAGTGGTCATAGTATTTAAATGATCAAAGAGAAAAAAATCCACAATCGTCAGAACCATACAGGATCACAATAAAAAATATACTGGCATGTTTTTAGACTTTTTCCTAAAGATTCCATATACACACATACATATGTTGCCTAATTAGAATCACTGTACATTCCATTGTAGATCTGTTTTTGTAGTGGCTTATGAAATATAACATCTTATAGATTTAGAATAGTTTAGTCACCCAACCCCGTTGTTGGTTATTATTTTTTCAATTTTAAACAACACTGTGATAAATATTTTTTTTAACAACTTTATTGGGATTATACAGTTGACCCTTGAACAACATGGGTTTGAACTGTGCGGGTCTGCTTGTACGTAGATTTTTTACACTACTGTACTATAAATGTATTTTCTTTTCCTTATGATTTCCTTTTTTAAAGATTTTATTTATTTATTTAAGAGAGAGAGGGGGAGTGCAAGAGCACAAGCAGGGGGAGGGTCAGCGGGAGAGGGAGAAGCAGATTTCCCTCTGAGCAGGGAGCCCGATGCGGGGCTCAATTTCAGGACCCCAGGATCATGACCTGAGCAGAAAGCAGATGCTTAACCAATTGAGCCACCCAGGCATCCCTCCTTATGATTTTCTTAATGACATTTTCTTTTCTCTAGCTTATTTTATTGTAAGAATATAGGGTATAATACATATAACTTACAAAATATGTGTTAATTGTTTATGTTATTAGTAAGACTTCCTTCTGGTCAAAAGTAGGTTCTTAGTAGCTAAGTTTTAAGGGAGTGAAAAGTTGTACTTGGATTTTCAACTGCCAAAGAGGGTGGGCACCACCGACGCCTGGGTTTTTCAAGGGTCAATAGTAACTTATATACCATAAAATTTATCCTTGCAAAGTGTGCAATTTAATGGTTTTTAGTGTATTCAGAGTTGTGTACCAAACTAGAATCTAATATTTTTGTCACTCCAAAAGTAAACTTGTACCCATCATTTTCATCTCCATCTCCACCCCTCCTAGAATTAATCTACTTCCTGTCTCTCTAGATTTGTCTAAATTCTGGATGTTCTGTATAAATTGGATCTTGCAATATGTCATGTTTCGAAACTGGCTTTAGTCACTTCGGATAATGATTTTGAGGTTCGTCCATTTTGTAGTACTGCCAGTACATCATTTCTTTTTATTGCTGAATATCCCATAGTATGGACACATTTTATTTTTCCATTCATCAGTGATGGATATTTGGGCTATTTTTGTGATTGATGATCTTAAAAATTAATCTGTGTACAGATCTTAATTATTTCCTTTGAATACACGTCTAACCATAAAAATGCTGGGTCAGAGATGATGCATATAATTTCTAAACTTTTAATTAGCAAACACTTCTGATGCAGCCTCTCATTTGAACACATTAATTACTTCTTTTGTCATTTGAAGGGTCATTGCTCTTCATCATTAGAACTACAAAACTTTTCTTTTGTGTTCCTGTGACACCTGGAGATATTTGCAACTGCTAATCTTCTACTGAACTATCTCTTGTGATTTGATCCTGTTTTGAGTGCCTGAAACTCTGGTGGGCAGTGATATTCCTAAAGAGAACTAACTGTATTTACTTATATCAATCTGTATCATTTTCAACTAGAAACGCCCTGTAGTCAGTCTGGCATTAATGAAAATCAACAGAGACTTGTCAGTGGCAGATGGTCTCTTGAAATTGTCTGACTTTGCCCTTTTAAGTACATTTTTCTGACTATCAACCTCTTGAAAGGGTTCTGAGCCACGGTTTCACAGCACACAGACAGCTGATATCCTTAAGTGCATCATTTTATTTATTTAAAATATGTTATATAGATAAACTGACTTTTCCCTGCCTTTAAGAATTGGAAGATAAGTGAAAATTTGTTTTCTCCATGCTGGGGTTTTTAATCCAACATAGCTGTTAAACTCTTGGGTGGCCACCTGGGTAAAATCTACTCACACTTTTCCTTTATTATATGAGAGGATCCTGCAGGGAAGGCAGCTGGTGGATAAACACCAAGCTTAAGTCTTACTCGGTGTGAATCCTGGATATTGTTTACAAATAGAATGGTCTCTGCAGCAACCAACTAGCTGCAGATAACAGAGCCACCCCATTTATAGCTTATTATAGAAAGCATTTAATCTTTCCAAAGCCAGAAACACAGGCCTCGAATCATGGTGAATAGAACAGCTTATTATGCCCTCACCTTCACCCCCAGAGCCTCTTTCTCCATTGACCTTTCAGGTCACAAGCATCAAAGGTGATTAAAATACTTTGTTCTTTGTACAAAGACTGCACGTCTCAAGGCTCCCCAATATTGTGGTCAGTGGTGCTGATGCCATCTTTACTTCACTACTTCTTGGGAACAACTCCATGCATTTATGAAACTGATGACCTAGAAGAGAAGAAAAGTCTAGCAAGACTAGTAAGTGTTGGACGTCTCCTACGTATCACTTACAAGAGGCTTTTTTATACAGGCCATCCAATATCAACCTCACAACTCGCCACGAAGTAGGTGCTGTTGTGGCCATTGTTAAAATATGAAAGGTGAGGCACATCTACTCTGTGCCTCTTAGCTGCCAACATGTGAAAATTCTAATTAAATACAAACTTCTTAGGATTTCAGCATAGGAAGTACATTTATTTCTAAGTGTAAATAAAAGTAACCTTCTTGCTCAATTCTTTCCTATCAGTTAGAGACTGTGGCCAAAGCCTTTTAAAATAAATGCTGCCATGTTGTATTCTCCAAGATGCAGTGTTCAGAGACGATGCCCCCCCCCCCCCCAAAAAAGTAGGGAGGTTCTATGACCAAGAAATTTGGGAACTGTTGGGTTAGATTAAATTACATAAGATTCTTGATTACAGACCTTCTCAGAGACTCTAATATAGGATGTACATTGTGAAACCTTAGAACGTACTTTTTTGGTGGGACATCAGTTAACATTTAAAGAGCTGGTTTTTGTGACACACACATGGTCAAAATGAACTTCTTAATGGCCATTCTTTATGGGCTTAATTTTTTTAATAGGTCCAGAGTACACAGAGGTATTTAGTGAAAAAGTGTGTCTCCCTTTAACTTTTCCCTCTGAGATTCCTTGAGAGACAAACATTGATTTCAAGATCTGATGTATTCTATGTGCGTGCAACCATGTTGGTATGTATGTATGTGCATATATGTGTGAGTGTGTATGTTTCCATTTTGAGCACGCTATATACATTTTTTCTGTACCTTTTCAATTTAATATATATTAGAAGTCACTCCATAAAATGCTGTGTCATTTATTTTAATATCCACATCGTATTCTATTTTATGGTTGTGCCCTAATCCATTTAACCAGTACCTGACAGGTGGACGTGTAGAACATAGTATTTCTAATTTTTCCTACCAGGAAGAGTGCTACAGAGGGTGCCCTTGTACATTTGCCTTTGTCACCATGGTGCTCCTTGTATCAGCCTTTGATAAAAGCTGCGGGAATAATAATAATAATAATAATAATAATAATAATAATAATAATAAGTGACTGATGATCTGGCTTGATCCAGAGATATTTAGAGTTCTGGAGACCTATAGATCCAAATCCTTGAAAAAAATAATGCCTTAAATTGTTTAAAATAGAAGAAACAAAATATAGATTATTTTTTGAGAGAAGAAAAATTAAGATTTTAAAAAAATTCTGTTTCTCTGAGAAAATAAAGAAGTTTGGAGTTAATAATTCTATGTGTATTCCTGCTCATGGCAAAATGAAACTTGCAGCATCAGACCTCTAAGAGCAGGGATTTCTTACATGCATAACCTTTGATTTTTGATTCAAACCTTAAAGCAGCCTGCTTTATTCACCCTGGTTCAGAAGTAATGGTTTCACTTCCTCACAATCTCTAACTGCTTTTCATTTCTGCCAAATAGCATTTAACTGACGCTCAGTCTTTAAGCCTTGTTTTTTCTCTTGAATGTATTTCTCCCTTTTCTTTTTTGTGTACTGAATAGAAAAAAAAAAAAAGAATACCACAGAGAGTAACTCTTCACGTAACAAGAAATATAATATTTCTTTTTTAAAATGATGTTGATGTCTAGTGAAAGTCTGCTATAGAATGTGATAGAAATCCTCCCATATTTTGCTAAACGGCTTTATTGATCATGTCTTCCATATTATTTTAATCAATTTGATCAGTGGGGTTCAATCTTAGCACACACGGGGAAAATTTCCTTGTAGCCAAATTACCATCAGGAGATCAGGTCATTTCAGTGCATGTTACATTGGCTGGGCCTCCTTTGGAGAGTGCCAAGTGGTATGCTGTAGCCACCACTCATCATAAAGTGCCATCGCTGTAGGCTAGGCACTCTGCGTGTGATATCTGGTCATTTATACAATATGTTCGGTATCATACGGTCCTGTATTAATAGGTGGGTACTGTTATTATCCCCAGTTTATACATAAAGAAAGCAAAGTACAGGACAATCAAGTAACTCCCTCTAGACCACTCAGCCAGGAAGTTCTCGAGCTAGAATTTGAACCCATTCTTCTAAAGTCTTGCCCAAATTAGAGATGGCCTGATTCTTCAGGTCACATTTGGATTCTTAGAAGCCTGAACACATGTAATCAACAGTAAGAGAAGAGGTGTTATCACTGCTGCAGTCTAGTTATACCAAGGAGTGTGTGGATGGGCCCCAGTGTTCACAGCCCTCTGCAGTGGGACACTCTCTTCTCCTACATCTAAGCGGTCCTTGGCTTCAGAGTTGGCACCGATCTCTAGGCAGGAGGTAGAGCAAGCTCAATGATACAGGTGATTCTTTCAAGGAAGGAGATGCTTTGACTCTTTTGTTAATTCCCCTGGGACAGAAGTCATCAGCTACAGTGATGTCTGATCATAATTGTGTGTCAGATGGGCAAGTCCCTCACCATGTTCTAATAGAAAGCATCACGGGCAGCCCAGGTGGCTCAGAGGTTTGGCGCCACCTTCAGCCTGGGGTGTGATCCTGGAGACCCAGGATCGAGTCCCACATCGGGCTTCCTACATGGAGCCTGCTTGTGTCTCTGCCTCTCTCTCTCTCTCTCTCTCTCTCTCTGTCTCTCATGAATAAATAAATAAAATCTTAAAAAAAAAAAGAAAGCATAGCCAAAAATTTCCCTCAAGAATTTTTACAAATATTCGCTGTTCCCTTCCCGTGTTTTAATGTGTAGAAATGGTCGGAATGCGTAGAACCCAGTATGACAATAAGTTTTCACATCTCCCCTTTGTGTCAAGGGGCTGATGGAGAGTCATTATATAAATCCTGAGTATTAAGGTGTTTTCAGGTCGTAAAGAAGAATTTGACCAAAGGATTCCCCAAAACACGAGTCTAATTTGATTCTAATCCTGTGCTCTTAACCACTGCTGTGCTGTGGGCATCTGGTCATTTGCATTTGTCCTTTGAGCACTATAAACCCATCTACTGCTGGAAAAATCTCAAAAACTATATACAAAGGGAACTAACACCTATTGAGAGCCAGGAACCGTTAGATGCTCCATCTCCCTATAAAAAGGGATTGCTGGCACCATTTCACCCGTGACAAACTGCCAGCTGCCCAAACTCAAACAGTGAAATGCCCAAACCAGGACTCAGATGCAGGGCTTGCAAACCCTTGCTTCCGTATGCAGTCCTTCCACATGCTCTCTTGCCTCCACAAACAAGCAAGATGCAGAAACCAGAGACAAGAGGGAGTCTTGATTGCCAGGTTCAGTTTCCTGCCAAAGCAGGATGTAATTGCAGGGCTAAGTCTAGGGCCTATGATAAGCGGACACTAAACTTGCTCTTTGCAGAACATCTGGGATGCGTTGGGGTTAGGGCAGGAGATGGGGAGGAAGAGGCTGAGGTGCAAGGATCCCTTCATAACCGCTGCCCTCCTCTTGCTTAAGCCTGCAAACATTTCCTGAATGATGGTCCTAGATACTCAGTGGTCTCTCAGATGTAATTTAGGTTTTCAAAATGCTCATAACCTGGAGACATGGTTGCAGTAGCATGGATAGTTTTGCCGTATCTGAACTCGGTCTTCATCTCTTCTTGGGATGCTGGCTTGAGTTATTTAGGATGTGATGTCATTTGGATGTGATGTCTCTCATGATGTAACAGGTACCTGTGCGAAACAGGCTGCCAGTGCTTTCTCTCTTGAGATGCTGTTCACCAACACTGTCCAAAGGTAACGATTCCTTGTTAAGCACCAGCCGAATGGCTTTGTTTCTGTAACTTAAACTCTGGTTTCTTTCTTTTTTGCAGAAAAGAAAACAATAGTTATGTTGCTTTTGTATAACATTTCTTTCATCCCTAATAGGTATTTCTTTTCTTTTGATTTTCTTATTACCTGGAAGAATGTTAGGTAAGGATCTACTCTTGCTTTTACAATTCTTTTTCTTTTTCTTCTTTCCCTTTCTTTCTTTCTCTCCCTCCCCCCACCCTGCCACCACCTCTCTTTCTATTTTCAAAGATTGAAGGGCTCGATGCTTTGTGGTTAGCCGCACAAAGGCAGCTATAAATTTGAGAAACTCCACAATGCGCCATGCTTCATTCTGCTCTTCGTTTCCCCGAGTGATCGTCATTTTGTCAGGGTAATCGCCTACCGGACGACTCCTCATTGAAAGGAGGAACACATTAAAAAAAAAAAAAAAAAAAAAAAAAAGAAAGGAGGAACACAGCACAAGGCTGAGGGGTTTCCTGATACCTATTGTTTGAGCCCGCTTTGATTTTCCCTTTCTTCCAAGTGTGAGCTAGGCTCTATCATTTGCTTTTCTCTCCTCTCATTGATTTTGCTTGAGACCGTAGTTTTACTGAAACATAAATTTCATCAAGCCAGTCAGGTGAAGAGGAATCTATTTTCCTGAAATTGGTCTTTCGGAGAGAGGTTTTCAGTGTAAGACGTTGTGGAGGAAAATTCTGGCTGCTTTTTGGGGTAAGCTGTGGTGAATGAGGGTAGAGATTTGGAGAGCAATAAGGCTTTGCTTGGTGATGGTTGTTGTTGTTGTTGTTGTTGTTGTTGTTGTTGTTGTTGCCGGGTGAACTGAGGAGACCCCAGGCTCTGGAGCTTCAACTCAGCCTGTCCCAAAGATGTCACCAAAGGCTCTTGGTCTCACCATGGGAAAGAATTCAAGCACAGACACAGTGCAATGAATGAGCGACAGAAGTGGGAAGGTCTATTAAAACAAAGGTACACTCCCTAGATGTGAGAGCAGGAGAGCTCCAGAAAGAGAGTGAGCTGCATGCCCTGGGGGTTGGGTTTCTATCTTTTACTGAGGGTTGTTAACTAGGGGCTGGAATATTCATTACTTGGGGCAAGTATTTCTTGGAAGCAGAGTTTCCTGCTTTTTCTTCCTAATTTGGTTGTAGGTTTCCCCATCATGGCATCTGCCATCTTGGGCCTTCTTGTGGAATGTGCCAGGACAGGCTTCTGATTTCCTGATAGCTGGCCATGACTTCCTTATTGCTGGCCTCCAGGTGTCCTGTAAGAATCGAAATGAACAGCCTACTCTAACACAATTACAAGAGCAGAATCAAGCATCTTTTTTTTTTTTTTTTTAAGATTTTATTTATTTATTTGAGAGATGGAGAGCGAGCAGGGAGAGGGGCAAGAAGGAGAGGGAGAAGCAGATCCCCACTGAGCAGAGAGCCGGATGCCGGGGCTTGATCCCAAGACCCTGAGATCATGACATGAGCCCAAGGCAGATGCTTAACCGACTGAGCCACCTGGGTGCCCTGCAGAACCAAGCATCTTAATGGTGCTCCATTCATCTTAAAAGTTGGGTAGCCAGCTCTTGATTACAGGCCTCATGTGGTGGGGTCAGCTAGGGCCCAGCTCCTACTACCCTCAGAGAGCATAAGGTCTAGTGAGGAAGATGGATAGTATTTCCATAAGCAGGCAAACAAACAGAAATGTGAATGTGGAAATGAACACAGAAGCCAGCATCACATACAGATGCATGCCATGAAGCAAAACAATGAGTGGAAGGTGGTGACTGTGGGCTGTTTGAGCTAAAGAAACTGAAGTCTTTGCTTTTGCATTGAACTAAAATGGTGAGAAAGGGGCAGCCTTGAAGATATCTGGGAGAAGACCTTTCCAAGAAGGAAGTTCCATTGCAAGTGCCTGAGACAAGAACAAGCCCGATGTGTTTGAAAGACAGGAACATGGAAGCTGTTCTGAAAAATAAGAGGAGCCAGTTTGTAGTGTACAGAATGAAGGTATTACCGACAAAGAGAAGGGCTGGTTCAAGAACCTAAAGGAAGAAGACTAAAAAGAATAGCGAGCAGGGTATGTGGGTGACTCGGTGATTGAGTGTCCACCTTTGGCTCAGGGTCTGATCCAGGGGTCCTGGGATTGAGTCCCCCATCAGGCTTCTTGTGGAGCCTGCTTCTCCTTCTGCCTATGTCTCTGCCTCTCTGTCTCTCATGAATAAATAAATTAAATCTTAAAAAAAAAACAACAAAGAATAGCAAGCACTCTCTGGCTGGCAGCACTATATGGTGCAGATATATTTTTTAAAGAGCTTTAGTGAAGTGTAATTTACATACCAACATCCCATGAAAAATGTTTATGCATTTGAAATGTTACCAATTTAAAATGTACAGTTCAGTGGCATTTAGTATGTGTACAGAGTTGGGCAGCCATTGCCATAATCTTACTTTAGAACATTTTCATCATCCCTAGAAGAAACACAGTATCCATTAGTAGTCACTTTCTATGCTCCAAACCCCAACTCTAGAGCAAGGCAACCACTAATGAGCTTTCTATCTCTGCATGTTTGCTTATTCTGGACATAGAATCATAAAATCTGTGGTCTTTTCTGACTTCCCTAGAATGATGTTTTTGAGGTTTTTCTGTGTTGTAGCACAGTATTTTGGCCTTCTTATTGCCAAATAATATGCCATTATATGGATATACCACATTTTTAATATATCCATTCTTCAGTTAACGGACATTTGGACTTTTTCCAATTTTTGGCTATTATGAATAACGCTGCTATGGATATTGTGTACAAGTTTTTATGTGGACATATATTTTCATTTCTCTTGGGTTAAATACCTGGCAGTAGAATTTCTAGGTGAAGTGGAAACTCTGTGTTTAAAATTTTGAGGAACTATCACGTTGTTTTTCACACTGGCCATGTTGTTTTACATTTACACCAGCAATGTGTGAAGGTTAGCATTTCTCCATATCCTTAGTAACATTATTACTCTGTCTCTTTTTGATTATAGCCATTCTGGTGAGTGTGAAGTGCTATCTCATGCCTTTGATTTTCATTTCTCTAATGATCAATAATACTGAACATTTTTTTCATGTGCCTATTAGCTATTTGTGTATTTTCTTTGAAGAAATGCCTATCCAAATCCTTTTCCTATATTTTAATGGGGCTGGGTTTTTTTTTTTTAATATTGAGTTATAGGGTTTCTTTTTACATTCTGGAGGTAAGTTCTTTATTAGATATATGACTTACAAATATTTCTCCCAAGACACCAGGTTATCTTTTTGCTTTCTTGATGGTGTCCTTTGAGGCACAGAAATTTTTAATTCTAGTGTAATCTAATTTATTGATCTCTTTTTTTGCTTTTGCTTTTGGTGTCATATCTAAGAAACCTCAAGGGCACTGTGATTTACTACTATGTTTTCTTCTAAGAGTTTTATAGAGTTTTTTTTTCTTTGCTCTTAACTTTAGGTCTGTGATATACTTTTAGTTATTTTTTTGTTTATGCTAGGAGTTAGGTAGCCAACTTTATTATTTCTCATGTAGCTATGACTACTCCCAATATGATCTGTTGAAAAGACTATGCTTTCTCTATTGAACTGTGTTGGCCCCTTTGTAGAAAGTCAGTTGACCATGAACATTAGAGTTGTGCCGTCCCATTTAGCCAAGATGTGTGTGTGTTTGTACAGCACCAGTGTCCTCTGTCTGGTACCCTTCACTTATGTACATTCCCCATCCAGCCCCTGTGGGAATTTGACTTGGCAGTTAGTCCTATAAGCTCTCATGATTCTTCTTTGTTGTCATGAATTGTTAAATCATTCTTCCATTGCTCTTCACTGTGTGTTTGTCTTGGATCCCCCATTAAATTGAAATGTTCATAGCATAGTACCTACAGTGAGATCTTGTATATGTAAGATACTAAATAAGTGCTCTAAAGTGATTTTTAACCTCACATTCCTTGCTCAGAATATCCCACCCTTTGGGGTACCTGGTTGGCTCAGTTGGTAAAGGGTCCAACTCTTGATCTTAACTCAGGTGTTGATCTCAAGGTCCTGAATTGAAGCCCCATATTAGGCTCTGCAATGGGCATGGAACCTACTTAAAAAAGAAAAAAAGAATATCTACCTTTTGCTTACATGGATTTAAGGTAGTATTTTTGAAAGACCTGTACCCAGAGGGTATAGAAGAGGAATTCAAATAAAAAACCAGGGCCAAAAAAACAAAGAGAAATGCAATAAACATGATTGTCATGATTTGATGTACAAAGAGAAAAAAAGGATAAAATATATTTTATTTCAAGGAAAACCAAATCTGCAAGCTGAACCCATGGAAAGCTCACTGACCAGTGTTCTGGCTTCATTTTGTATTGGTTGTATGTAATTGGCTTTTATTTTTAAATGACATTTTCTTTCAAATGAAATAATCAATTCAGGGCTTTCAATAAGGTCATCATAATGGAAATTAAGTCTTCCATTTTATTTTAGTTGATTTTAAAAATAACTCTATGGGTCCACAGTTGGTTAACATTTATTGCTTTTATTTTTAGGAGTTGGCAAAGGGATCTGTCTCTATTTTTCCACCAGCAGTTTCCAGGTTTTCTGTGTCTTCTCTTTTTCATGAAGTTTCCCAGCATGAAGTGCAGGGCAATGTCCCATTGGTGACCAGTTCCCAAGACAGCCCCCTATTTTTCAGTATTTTGTCATTAATATGAGGTGAGGCAGTTCTACAATCTATTTGAAGCTTTCCATTAGTCACATATGGATACCTGGCCTACTTTCCTTCTATTATGGACTCAACAATATCCTCTTAGACTAAAGATTTTTAAGGGGAAATCTATTTAGGACTCTAAATTGTTAGAGTCATGACTGTCATCAACGTAAGCACCTCGTAAGGGAAAATGTTGCCCTGCAGAAGCAGCTCTCATGCTCGAAGCTCTGATAAGGGTCTCAGAAGACAATGGTGCTCTTTCCCACCCAGAGTATTTGTTACACTGACATGGATTTAGAACATGAGGTCTCCTTTGACCTATGAGCCTCAGAATCGTACATGTTTCATGACTAAAAGAACACTTCCTGAATCTTTGTTACACCTAGTACTACTGCTCTTGAGATTTTTCTTTAAATTTGCTGTCTTTTTTAAATTCAAAAAAATTTCTAAGGTTACTTTACATGACTATGATAAAAGGAATACCAATCTTCATAGGCTAACACTGAACGTTATTGGAATACTAACTACAGTGAAAGCACACCAGTATTATTCAATTCTATCCAGGTCCTCTTGCCTACAGAGGCTCTGTTTTCTCTCTTATACCACAGGGGATAAGAATTGGTTTTAGAGAAGGGCTACACATATAATAGCAAACTGAGACTGCCTGAGGGCCATTCAGAAGGATTAAAAGAGGACCAGAACTGATCACTTTTTACTCTGGGATGCAATGTACTTAGGGACCTCTCTGGGGACTCCCATGATGCCATATCAAGCAGTGACATGAGACCCGCCCTTTAGCAATCCCCGGACCGATTGACAATTCCTGCCACCCCACGTGTGCTTCAGAAAATCTTGGTGAAAGCTTTCATTCTTAAGTTAGAAGGAAATTGGTATAAATGGGCTTCCAGAAAAAAAATCAACACCATGAATGCCTGCATGAAATTTGCTCTTAAAGAAAGGTATTTACAGCAGTGGCCCAGATCAGACTGGTTTAACTTTTCAGTCTCCCCCCTTCAGTTTTTCCCTTCGTCCTTCCTTCCCATTACCCTCTCTTCTTTCTTTGTCCCCCACCCTTTCTCCTTTGTCCTGCTTCTCCTCCTTCTTCCCACTCCTTATTAGTCATCTTCACAGGACATGCACCTGTGGGAGTGTGTTTCTGATCATTAAGTGCAAGAGCAGACACACTTCAGATGTCCCCGGGGTATGACCTGTAATTCCCAGTTTACCTAGTTCTGTGATATTCTTAGGGCTTCAGAAGAGCTCTCAGCAACGATGCTTATTTAGGGTATTTTTAAAGTGCTGTGTCTCACTGCAGCTTTTACCCACCTCCCCATCTTCTAAGAAAGCAAACTAAAGTCTAAGGAAATTGAACTTGGGCATTGAACTACAGGTTCACGAGGCTGTGTTGGCATGAGCAAAGCCAATGCATGCATGCTCAGTGATTTCTGAAGCGCAGGTGATGATTTTTCCCCAAAATTGAATTTTAGCTTTTAAAAGAATTTGTTTCATTTAGTTGTGTCTTTGGCATTAGAGAAGCAGGTTGCAGAGAAAACCTAGTCAACATTTGTTGAATTTTTTATTCAGCCCTACTTCAGTCTCCTTCTTTTGGGAATTGCCCAGCCAAGCTCTGTTTTTCTAGTTGCTGTAGGAGCAGCCATTTTATTTATTTATTTTTTTAATAATAAATTTATTTTTTATTGGTGTTCAATTTGCCAACATACAGAATAACACCCAGTGCTCATCCCGTCAAGTGCCCCCCTCAGTGCCCGTCACCCATTCACCCCCACCCTCCACCCTCCTCCCCTTCCACCACCCCTAGTTCGTTTCCCAGAGTTAGGAGTCTCTATGTTCTGTCTCCCTTTCTGATACTTCCCACACATTTCTTCTCCCTTCCCTTATATTCCCTTTCCCTATTATTTATATTCCCAAATGAATGAGAACATATAATGTTTGTCCTTCTCCGATTGACTTACTTCACTCAGCATAATACCCTCCAGTTCCATCCACATTGAAGCAAATGGTGGGTATTTGTCGTTTCTAATGGCTGAGGAATATTCCATTGTATACATAAACCACATCTTCTTTATCCACTCATCTTTCGATGGACACCGAGGCTCCTTCCACAGTTTGGCTATTGTGGACATTGCTGCTAGAAACATCGGGGTGCAGGTGTCCCGGCGTTTCATTGCATCTGAATCTTTGGGGTAAATCCCCAACAGTGCAATTGCTGGGTCATAGGGCAGGTCTATTTTTAACTCTTTGAGGAACCTCCACACAGTTTTCCAGAGTGGCTGCACCAGTTCACATTCCCACCAACAGTGTAAGAGGGTTCCCTTTTCTCCGCATCCTCTCCAACATTTGTGGTTTCCTGCCTTGTTAATTTGCCCCATTCTCACTGGTGTGAGGTGGTATCTCATTGTGGTTTTGATTTGTATTTCCCTGATGGCAAGTGATGCAGAGCATTTTCTCATGTGCATGTTGGCCATGTCTGTGTCTTCCTCTGTGAGATTTCTGTTCATGTCTTTTGCCCATTTCATGATTGGATTGTTTGTTTCTTTGGTGTTGAGTTTAATAAGTTTTTTATAGATCTTGGAAACTAGCCCTTTATCTGATACGTCATTTGCAAATATCTTCTCCCATTCTGTAGGTTGTCTTTTAGTTTTGTTGACTGTATCCTTTGCTGTGTAAAAGCTTCTTATCTTGATGAAGTCCCAGTAGTTCATTTTTGCTTTTGTTTCTTTTGCCTTCGTGGATGTATCTTGCAAGAAGTTACTGTGGCTGAGTTCAAAAAGGGTGTTGCCTGTGTTCTCCTCTAGGATTTTGATGGAATTTTGTCTCACATTTAGATCTTTCATCCATTTTGAGTTTATCTTTGTGTATGGTGAAAGAGAGTGGTCTAGTTTCATTCTTCTGCATGTGGATGTCCAATTTTCCCAGCACCATTTATTGAAGAGACTGTCTTTCTTCCAATGGATAGTCTTTCCTCCTTTATCAAATATTAGTTGACCATAAAGTTCAGGGTCCACTTCTGGATTCTCTATTCTGTTCCACTGATCTATGTGTCTGTTTTTGTGCCAGTACCACACTGACTTGATGACCACAGCTTTGTAGTACAACCTGAAATCTGGCATTGTGATGCCCCCAGCTATGGTTTTCTTTTTTAAAATTCCTCTGGCTATTCGGGGTCTTTTCTGATTCCACACAAATCTTAAAATAATTTGTTCTAACTCTCTGAAGAAAGTCCATGGTATTTTGGTAGGGATTGCATTAAACGGAGCAGCCATTTTATACCACAGGACCCTGTTCTCTTTCGACTTTTGGTTTGTCCTGGGACAGGCACCAAACTCTAGGAGACCAACTGGAGCTCTTCCTGGGATCCTTGAACTTGGAACCCTGAAAGTTGAGGTTTTCTCTTTCCAGGGACTGAAGTTATAAAAGGTAAAGCTTGGGAGCTGTTGTGTTTTTTGATACAGTATAGCCCTGTAATTGTATTTTTCTTTCATACTGTTTCCTTAATAAGTTTATTTTCTGTTGCTTACTCCCTTATAAGAATATAGTATATAATACATATATCATAGAAAATATGTGTTATTTAATTATTTATGTTATCAATAAGGCTTCTGGTCAACAGTAGGCTATTAATAGTTAAGCTTTGGGAAGTCAGATGTTATCTGTGGATTTTTGACTATGTGGGCTAAGATTGGTACCCCTGCCCCTGTGTTATTCAAGACTCAAGTATAATTAGTCTTTCCCCATATTACAGATTAGAGCCTGAGGCCCCAAGAAGTTAGGAAATATTCTCAGAATTACCAAGCTAGTAAAGGGCAGAACCAGGATTTGAATCTGTGATGGTCCAACTTCAAACCTTGTTTTCCCAATTTCACCATTGTAGCCTCCCTAACTGACATTTCTTCAATTTTCTTATTTGTGTTAGTTACGTTTTTCTTATTTGTGTTAGTTACGTTTTGTTGTAAAGGATGGACTAAAGATGGACTGAATGGACTGGCAATCCCTTCCAAGGTTTATACAGATGGAAGGGAACCATCCAGATTAAGTTCTCTAGACCCTAACTCATTTTACAGATCAGGAGCTAGAGCCTAAGAGGCAAGGATATGTGCCCGAGGTCACCTTGCTATTATAAGGCAGTCCTGTAACTTGAGTTTATCTTCTAGCACCAAGATGTTTGCTTTTGCATTCAAACAAATTCTTTTGTTTTAAGCTTAAAAACCACTTCCTTGGGACACCTGGGTGGCTCAGCGGTTGAATGTCTGCCTTCTGCTCAGGCTGCGATCCTGGGGTCCTGGGATGGAGTCCCGCCTCAGGCTCCCTGTGAGGAGCCTGCTTCTCCCTCTGCCTATGTCTCTGCCTCTCTCTGTGTCTCTCATGAATAAATAAATAAAATCTTTAAAAAACAAAAACAAAAAACAAAGCCACTTCCTCTACAATACCTTTCTGGTCCTTAGAATAGCTGAATTGCTTCTGCTACAGGGCTTCCTACTACCCTCTCTTTCTCCATTCATAGTATTTTATTCCTGCTTATGTGCCTGTTAAACAGCCCATCTGCCCCAGAGAGTAGCCTCTGTGAAGGCAGAAGTCCTGTGTGTCTTGTTTATTATGGCCTCATGGGTGGCATATGCTTAATATGCCTACATGGCAAATAAATGAGTGAATAAAAGAACATTGGGGTCTTCAGCAGTGTTCTGGTTTTTAAGGCAACTGGGTGATATGGCATTGGACCATATCTTCTGATTGTAATTCTTTGGTTTTTGCTGTGTTGAACATTTGCTGTTGTAATCATCTGTGTAGCATTTAAATTTATAGCTTTAGGGTAAAAGATGCTCATAGATGAATTACCAGGAACCATGTTTCTTTCTTCCTTACCTACTAACCTCAGTTTGATACAAGAGGTTTCTATCGTGTACACAGTGGTCCCTGGCAGATCCATGAGCTAAGACAAAGCTAAAGATGAGAAAGCAGGAGGAGAGCAAGTAATTCAGACCATTGTATACTTTTCTGATGGTCTTTAGCGTTTGTATTTTGGAAGAAGACTGAGATGACCAAAGTGAACCTCTAATTTTTGAATCATGCAGGAAATATTGGAAACAAAGAAGAAAGGATGTTATATGGCAGAATGAGAGAAGCCTAGGGAGAGAAGGTGGCCTGAGAGCTAAGGCTTGAAAGACTGACAATTTTTCACTGGGGGTGACAATGGAAGGAACAGCCTTCTCTCACTGAATTGGATAGGTTTTCTCCCTTTTGACTAAACACTGTTGGATCACTCCTTCAAGTCTCTTGCTTAGAGCTCATCTGCTTTTTATTTTTAATTTTTATTTAACAAGTTTTATCAAACTCATTAAAAAAATACTCCACATACCCCTGCAGCTGGTTATAAACCATTATTTGAGTTTCCAACAGACATAAAACCATAAGGATGCTGTAGAAATGGAAATATATGTACTCAGATGACTTTAGAGAAGAAGACAAATATGGCTGGAGAAGCAAATTAGGTCAAATATAAGATGACTCTATGAAGGCCATACTAGGTGTGGAATGTGCAAGAGATAATTATATTTCCATTCTCTCCAAGTTCAGAAGGAGGATCCCCACACAGATGAGGTGGGGATCAAGATATGAGCTTTACTGATGATGAAGCCACATTGTAGCCTTGAACCATAATGGTCTTCATTATATTCCATTGCCATATCTGGACTTTGGAGCCCAAACTTGGGAAGAGTTGAGGTGATATAGTGGACCTTTACCCACTAGTCCATAGAAGATTGCAACACCTCTATCAAGCCCAAGAGCAGGGCAGGCAAAACATGCACACTTTCTGTAGGTATGCAATTTAGGAGGGGAAAAAGTCAAGGAAAGCAGAGGCTGTATATTAATAATTGGTCTTCTTCCATTCTTACCAGATGAATCACTCCTGGAGACAGTTCACAGGTTCATCCTCCAGCCTTCATGTCTTTTAGGGAACAACCTTTGTCCTCTACTTGGAAGCATAAACAATGGAGTTAGTGAGAACCACTGAAGAAGTTAGAACCCAAATTGCTCTTATGGGGGATCCCTGGGTGGCTCAGTGGTTTGGCGCCTGCCTTTGGCCCAGGGCGCAATCCTGGAGTCCTAGGATCGAGTCCCACGTCGGGCTCCCTGCATGGAGCCTGCTTCTCCTTCTGCCTGTGTCTCTGCCTCTCTCTCTCTCTGTCATGAATAAATAATAAATAAAATCTTTAAAAAAAATGCTCTTACGTCTTTAAGATACTATATGCAAAGGGCATTAGCCAAATATACAATTTCCCAAAGACTCACTTCAAGGCTAGAAAATACAAATACAGATACCAATATGGACAAAACTTACTGTCCTTTGGAGCTCTCTATTCTTGATATGTCCAATATGGCAATGCCAGGACCATCTGACCCATTGCAAGCTCCTGTTAGACAACATCTTTGACTGGTAATTTGAGGTAGAACTTTCAAAGTAATGTCTTTCTATACAAAATCTTTGTCCAAAGAATAGAGTCATTTGAAATGAAAAGCCAACCAAAAGATTTAGTATCTCCTGCAAGCTCCTCATGAGCATGCTTGGGAAAGAGACCCATCTTGGCAAAACAATAGCCTTCCCTATTAATGTAAATATGATTTCCATAATAAACCACATGGTGCTGTCTTCCTGATGTAATTGCAAGAAGCCTCCTTGACCGTGCTGAGAAATTTTATTTGCTACCATAAATGATAAACTTCTTTTCTGCAAAAGTAACCTCTTTCGGGAATACAGATCAGAAATATTGCCATCATCTTGGAGTCTTTAATGTGTTTTGCAGCTGAATGTCTTGGGGTATATTTCAACAAACCTCTGAACTAGATTTTCTGATTCTGTCCCACAGAGAGCTGTACGGTACTGCCATTAATCTGAAACACTTGCTGCATCACACAGCAATTTGGTGAAATTATAATTGAAACATGGTACTTGACCCTGAGGGGACCATGGAGAAAGGGATTTGTTTTGGTGGCTTCTCATGCATCATTTAAAAACTGCTGCCACTGAATCAGTCTTACTTATATCTTAACTATATGAAGCCTGTATTGACAGCCATTTCAGCTGCGCTACAGAATATGATGCTCCTTGCCAGCCCTGTCATTTTGTTCTATTTGTTTGTCTTTACTTTTCCATAAATTGGATTACTCTGATTAATAATAGGATTGTGAAATAAGAGCTTGTTATGGGATTCTGGTGACTACCAAGTGGAATATAATTAAACCACAGTCATGCCGTCTAATTGAGGAAAAGACATTTGGAATTAAAGGAAGTTGGCGATGTTCAGTTATTAATTTCATGAATACAAGGTATTAAACTGGGCTAGCATGGGATTACTGATTGTTGGAATCCTTCTGAGATCCACCTAAAAAGAAGAAATGAAAGGGATGAAGTAAACAGGCTAATTTGGTGCAGTGCTCAAGAACATTTCTTTTAAATCTTGTTTACATTCTGAAGTTGTTTTAATTAAAAATTGTCAGTTGAACCAAATCAGTTAACCCTCCCTGCTTCTTCTGTAGCGGAGGCTGCTAGCTGTGCCCCAGTAATTATTTTCCCATTTTTCTAGTAAGAATAGAACTGGGCACGCGGCCACTCAGAATCATATCTACATTTCTCAGCCTTATGCACAGTGGGTTGTTGCCATGTGACTATGTTCTGGCCAATGAGATATGATATGAGGGATTAATCTGGGGGTTGTGTGTCTTAAAGGTTTGAGTGTCTGCATCATCTCTGTCTTCTTCCCAGTAGCTGTGAGCTAGGGATGGCAGGAGAAATTTGGTTCTGATGATTGTAGAGCCACCTTAACCGGCATCACCTGTGCAAACTCACCTATGAAGAAGAAATCAAGGAAGAAATCAATTGGATTCTTGAAATCCAGAAAATCAAGATATCAACTAACTGATTAGTCAGTTAAAGTGTCCAGCTCTTGATTTTGGCTCAGGTCATGATATCAGGGTGAGATTGAACTCTATGTGGGCTCCCCGCCGGGTCTGGAGGCTGCTTAAGATTTTCTCTCTCTCTCCCTCTTCCCCTCTCTCCACCCCCATCCATGCATGCACATGTGCTCGCTTTCTCTCTCTTAAAAAAAAATCTTGCTACACCATCCTGAACTGGTTCCTTCTACAGAGGTCATAGGTCTATACTGATGGCGAAATTGAGTGCTTCCAGCAGCAAATAATAGATACCTAGACACACAGGAGCTTAAAAAGTGACATAGATTTGCAACTCTCAGAACATCAAGTTCAGAGGTAGGTCAGGCTTTCCGTGCTGCAGATTGAGCAGCTCAATAATATCATAGGCCTCAGTTTCCTTCTTCCTGTCCTTTGCCATCCTTGATGTGAGCCTCAGCTTCAAGCCAGTAGCAAATATGGGTGTTCCAGGTCTGAGCATCATGTCCAGACAGAACAATATTTCATAAGAAAGAAAGAAACCACTTCATCTGTGGCTGCTTTAGGCAGAAAACTTCCCAGAGATATCTTTGCTTCCCCAGCAGTGTTCCATTCATGTTTCAGTGGCCAATTTTCCTCACATTCCTGACCCTGTCACTGACAAGGAAAATGAAATTACCTCCTAAGCCAAACAGGTCTACCACAGGGGCATGAGTAATGTCTGTATCTCTGGCTGTGTAGGGGAGGGGTTGAGAAAAAATGAACATACATTGGATGTAATAATTGAGGAAGTGGATGATGGGTGGGCCACCAACAGTGTCTACTACAAAAGGAAACATAAAAGAATCTGGGAGAAAATATGAATGAAAAGGTTTATATTGGAGATTTGCTTCAAAATAATATGGGAAAAGGGATGTGGGTGGAGTATAAAGACAAGGCCATCCATGAATTAATAATTGTTGGATTTCATGGGGGTTCATTATACTTTGTTCCCTGCTTTTGCATCTATTTGAAATTATCTGTAATTAAAAAAAAACCCTTAAATAATCCAAGCAAAACAAAAAAAAGTAGCACATGAAATTTGATCTGTTTTCCTGTTAGCTGTAATGTTATCTAACATTTATTAAGTGTTTGCTCTCTGCCAGGAGCTCTATTAATCAGTTTAGAGTGGCTTAGGCCAACAGGAGAATTTACTTACTGGTGGGACTGGAACTTGCAGAAGTAGCTTCAGGCCTAGGTGAGTGCATCTTTTGCTTGTACTTTCTTCCACATTTGGGGGCGATGGTGCAAAGGGAAGACAGTGTGTTTACTGGGCAGGCAAAAGGAGCAGATGGCCATTGTGCTTATATTATTGTATTTATTCCTACTACAAACCCTAGGCACTACTGTTATTACTCCATTGTACAGATGAAAAACCCAAGGCTTCAGAGGTCAAGTGACTTGCCCACAGTCACATAGCTGGTAATGATAAAACTAGGATTCAAACAATTGAAGCTGATTTGGGAGACTACATGTCCTACTATCTACAGTGAGTGACTGGCTATGATTCTCTATGGTCAATTCCAAACAGTGAGATTTCATTATTGAAGGTGGTGCAGCATAGTGGTTCCACCATCGGTTTTGGAGTTAGGTGGATTTGGGTCCAAACTACAATGCTTACCAGTAAGTTGCTGGCTTTCTTAATCAGTGCCCAAGGTAGTATTAGCCTCATTCCAGAGATGGGAAATTTGAAGTCAGAGAACCTAACTGACTTGTCAAGATGTAGAGCTAGTGGTCTAGTCCCTGTCCTGCTGGCTCGGAAGCCTGAGTTCTTTCTGCCCCACCAGTGTGATTTAGACTGCATCCAGGGCTGCAAGGCATGGAAGCAAGTAAGGCATGTTCTGTGTCCCTGACTCACTTTGCCTGAGAAGTAGCAGTTTAAAAACCTCTTTTAAAGGTTGGAATCCCACATCAGGTTTTGTTTTTTAAAAGAGTTCTCTCTGCCTTTCTGTTAATTTGTTTTAACTTTGAATTATGGAAAAGTCCGAATACAAAAATATATATTCACATCCATATCCAAAAACAAAATCCATATATGAAAGACAAAATATGTGATGATCACCTCTATACTCATCACTCAGCTCCACCAATTTTAGCTCATGACCAGCAGTGCTGTGTCAATATCCCCATTTTCCCCTCCTTATCATTTTAAAGCAAATCTCAGAAGGCATATCATTTCTTTTGTAAATATTTCAGTGTATCTCCAGAGGGTAAGGTCTGTTTTTCCAAAATGCCAGTGTCATATCTTTAAGTTTAACAATAATATCTTAATGGTATCATACATCCCGTCAGTGTTTAGTGTTTACCTTTCCATTTGTCTCATGGATGATTATCATTTTTTGCAGATTGTTTGAATCCAGATCTAAGTAACACCAATCCATTGAAACTTGTTAAGTCTTTTAGGCCTCCTTTAATCTATCAGTTTCCCCTTCGTCTCTTCTGTTTTCCCCTTGCAATTTTTAATTATTGAAGAAACTGAGTCATTTGATCTATAGAGTTGCTCATGGTCTGGATTTTGCTGATTTCATCACCATGGTTCAATTCACTGTGTTCTGTTAATTAGTCACTGGTAGTTAAATATGGGAGTTTGATCAGATTCTGGCTAAATTTTGTTTTTCTTTTTTTTAAGATTTTAAAAAATCTTAAAAAAATTTTTTTTAAAAAGTACTTATTTTTAAGTAAGCTCTACACCCCAACATGGTGCTGGAACTTACCACCCTGAGATTGAGAGTCACCTGCTCCACCAACTGAGCCAGCCAGGCTCCCCTCAATTTTGCTTTTTCAAGAAGAATTAGTAGATGCTGTGCTCTTCCCTCAGGAACCCCATGGTATTGAGAGATCACTCTGTAATGTTGAATGACAGCAGAATAGTGATTGCAGAGGGGTGAGAAGAATGAATTGACCAGGAAAGGGCCCAAGGAATTTTCTGGGCTGATGGACATGTTCTAGATCTGGAAGCTGGTGTGGCTTACCTAGGTATTTGCATTTGTCAAAACTCACTGTAGGTAGATTATGCTGAATTACAAAATAAAAACTCAGGTTCTGACACTTTAATGCGGAGTGCAACTCCAGGGACCAGGGGTGAGGTCAGAAAGGGGTGAGGCAGGGAAAGAGAGAGGGCAAATACAAGGAAGTATGTCGTATACTAGGAAGCTGGCCATGGCTTTGGGACAAGCTGATTACTTGATCTCACAGGGATGTCCTCAGAGAAGAAATCACCATGCCTCAGGATAGTACAGGTGGAAGGAGAAAGAATAATTTTCCTGACAGTCCCCTGAGAAGCCAAGGGGTGCTCTGTGGTCATGAGTACCTCGGTCTGTGGCTGTGAGAGAGGCAATAATGCCTGCTCCTATAGCTGCAGAACTTTGCAAGTCATTGCAAGGGCCTTTCAGATCAGAAACAAGGCCACTGTGTAGATGCTGGGGGCTGTGGAATGCTCAGGAATCAGGACACCTGGGTGGCTCAGTGATTGAGCATCTGCCTTCAGCCCAGGGTGTGATCCTGGAGTCCCTGGATCAAGTCCCATGTCAGGCTCTCTGCATGGAGCCTGCTTCTCCCTCTGCCTGTGTTTCTGCCTCTCTCTGTGTCTCTCATGAATAAATAAATAAAATATTTTAAAAATTCACTCAGGAATCAACACACAAAAATCATTCACTATGGTTCAGGGTAGACTCTCCAGAGCCAGATTGTGTGGCTCAAGATCCTGTCCCTGCCACCTATCAGGTAGGTGGCTTTGGACAAGTGACTTCACTTCTTTACCGGCATCAGTGTCCTGATAGTAGACACTATTGGTACTCCTGGGCCTACTCTGGAGGTTGTCTGTGGATACTTCTCACACACAGTGACAGAGTTCTCCGTGTCTTTTACCTGAGGGTATTCATTCTCTGGCTAGAGGTGAGCTCCTTGAACTGTGGACAGGCCAGATATGCAGGAGGGAGAGTTAATATCTCCAGGAATGATCCTCAACCAACGAGGGACTGGAGCCGTGAAATAAAACTGCAGCTTCCTTGTCCCATCATGGGAAAATTCTGAGGCATGCTCACACAACCTCTTATAAGATTTCCAGAGAGACTGAGCCCTGGCTATTCACAGCTATAACCAACTCAAAATGCACTGTGTATTGATTTTCTTCCTTTTTCTATCTCCCTCCCTCAATTCCCTCTCTGTGCTTCTGGAACCATTTTCCCCAAAAAACTACTTGTCCTTAAGTCCTTGTCTGCTTTTGAAAAAAAAACTCAACCTAAGGACATCAACGATTAGCAAAATATTGTGATGATCAATTGGGATAATATAGATAAAGCCCTCAGAGCAGCGCCTGCTTCTTAGTAAGTATAAAATAAATGGAATAATAATTTTGACTATTTTCCTTCGAGGTCACCACCAAGGATGACCATGCAATTTATCATCCAATTTGGATATGTTTGAGAATGGAAATGGGTGCTATGTGAATTTAAGACACAATAGGTGAAAACTGACAGTATCCCTAGAAAACCAGGAGGTATTGCCAGGCAACAGTCATGATATCATTGGAAAAGGAATTCTCTATACAAAGGAATTATAACCCAAACACTATAACACTGAACTGTTTCATAATTTCACATTTTTATGTATTGTCCTTTCTTTTTGTTTTTTAAAGATTTATTATTTATTCATGAGAGACACAGAGACACAGAGATAGAGAGAGGCAGAGACACAGGCAGAGGGAGAAGCAGGCTCCATGCAGGGAGCCCAATGTGGGACTCGATCCCAGGTCTCCAGGATCACTCCCTGGGCTGAAGGCAGCTCTAAACTGCTGAGCCACCCAGGTTGCCCCTGTATTGTCCTTTCTTAAAGAGAAGGCTCATCTGTATTGTATCACTTTAGTGCCCAAAAGGGATAATATTAAATTTCTCATTTTCAAGTTAGCAATAAAATTGTCACTTACAAAGAACTGACAAGGGATGTCACGCACAGGAAGAAGTGCCTTAGATCTAAACACAATGAAAAGAACTGTTCAAACTTCTCCTGGAAGAGAATTGAATTTTGAGAGAGTAAAAACTTCATATGTAGAAAGCTAATACCCAAATGGGATGCATTTGAAGGAATATTAAATTACTGTCTAACTAGTGTTGATGGAAAAGAGTCACGTCTCACTGAAGAAAGGTAGCATCAGAGCTTCCCATAAGAGCTGGAAGGAGACTTATAGCATCCAGTGTGGTGGTTCCCTTATGGATCATCTGGAAGAGCTTTTGTAAATATGCAGAGAATTGGTTCTCACCCTGTGGAGGCCACACGTGGTCTAGAGCAGAGGTCAGCAAACCAGGGCCCCCAGGCAACCTGGCCACGTCCAGCCATGCTCTTCGCATACGTATTGTATATGGCTGCTTTGACTCGACAGTGGGAGACCTGAATAGAATCAGCTGCAACAGAGATTGTATAACCGACACAGGCTAAAATATTTATTCAACTGCCCTTAATAGAAAAAGCTTATTGACTGCTGGCCTGGAGGGATCTCTATTTTAAAAAGCTTTCCAGAAGATTCTGGCGCACAACCAGGGTTGGGTGTTACTGATGACAAGTTGTGTCCTTCATTTATAAAAACAGTAAGCTGAAAGGCCCAGAGAGGTGAAGTGACTTGCCCAAGGTTGCAAAGCCAAGACTTCTCACTTCTCACTTCCTACCACAGCACCCTCTTTCTCCAAGGATGATCCTAGCTTCTGTTAAAAATCAGCCGCTTCACTTGACCACTGTGGAGCTCAGCTGACAACAATCAGTTTCCTGGCTGACAACATTTGATGATGAATAATACAGTGAATTGGCTTGTCATCTGGCAGCGTAACTTTCCTGCATGCCAGAATGCCTTCCCTTTGTCACCAGCACCATCTGGATAGAAAATTATGTGGAATTTCCAACAAATGGCGTTTGACAGACATGTGCCATGGAAATCTCTGAAGTGAAAGGCTTGTCGAGAGTGAGAGGGTCATGTGTCCCGGAAGGGAGTCATTTGTTCATTTTTTTTCATTTGTTCAACAAGCATTTACTGGTCCCAGTGCCTGGCACAGGGGATTTAGTGTCAGTCTTCATGGATCCTATAATTTGATGAAGGAGGCAAACAAACTAACAATAATAGATAACTAATTAAATAAATAGATAGGTAAGTAGAGACTGGCAATGCAATTGCCATGAGTATTATAGGCAAGACACAATACAATAGTAACAAAAAAAAGACAAATTACAATAGTAATTTCAAAGTGCTAGTTTAGTTCCAGGTACTCCTACTTGGTTTGTATGTACTGACTCCTTTCACGTTTGCAAAAGTCCTGTGGTAGTAGCTGCTATAATAACCCTCATTTTACAAATGGGGAAGCCAAGGCACACAATGGTGAATTGGCTTGTCCAAAGTCCCAGGGCTAAGAAATGATGAAGCCAGGAGGTAAATATATACACAGTCTAGCTTAAGAGTCCCTCAGTACTGTGTTTTATGCCCCCAGTAGAGAGGGATGCACACCTAAGAAAGAGCTGTTCAAGTTGACTCGTGCCTTTGGCAATACTGGCACATGGATAGTAAATGTATGAATGAATTAATTAATGAGGGTTTTCAAATATCTACATACATATATATATGTATATTCTCAAGAATTATGTCTGGCCTGTGGCACATGGGTGGCTCAATGGTTGAGCATCTGCCTTCGGCTCAGGTCATGATCCAGAAGTCTGGGATCAAGTCCCACATCGGGCTCCTTGCAGGGAGCTTGCTTCTCTCTCTGCCTATGTCTCTGCCTCTCTCTGTGTGTTTCTCATGAATAAATAAATAAAATCTAAAAAAAAAAAAAAAAGAATTATGTCTGGCCTCAAATGAACTGTTGTGAGGCCAGCATTTCCTGTGCTCATTTCCTTCCCTTCCTAGTGTTTGAGATATTACCAACTATTTCAGCCCAAACACTCCTGCACTCTCATATGAAAGGTGAAATGCAATAATTAGATAGAGCTCATTAAATCAGTTAAATGATTCTGAAGTAGGAACCAGAGAACCATAATTTACTAAAATGTTTGAAGTATTAGTATGCAGTGAGAATAATAAAAATAAGAAGTCAAACTTACAAGACCGCTACAAGAAAAAAGGCAATCGATCGTAAACACAGAAGCACTGAAGATGTATTTATTGCATTTTCTCAGCATACAAAGCATTGTGCAAAGGTGCACATGTTTGAGAGGAATCGAGCTGATTCAGATTCTCAGGGAGTGTGCATGCCCCCAGAGGTTTGTAAGGTTCAGATTCTCCTAGGCTACTTGGGGGGAATCAGCAGGCAGGCACTCTTGAAAGCAATTTTAAGTGACATCTTTGTGAACCCAAAGCTGTGGGTCTTTGAAACAAGGTACAGTGCTTTTTGCCACCTGGTGGAAGAGCCGCATTCTCCCTGGTTAACAGGAACAGAATTCACCAGGCACACCCTCTGACAACAAGGCTGCTTCTTGGGCCATGTTTAAATCTTTAGGGCCAACTCTGGTCCTCTCGCCGATTAACACCCTGAAGGTGTCCGAGCACCTGCTCAGTTCTCGGGCTATATAACTCGTGAGATGAAAGGGGAGAATGTTTGCTGACCATGTATTTTTTGAAATCCACAAACCTTTAGCATGCTTTGCCAGCCCATCACTTCTCCACCTTCCTGCTCTGCCTTCCCAAACAGAGGAAGTATCAAAGCCTTTCCTTCTCTTTGTCTAACTCACCCCTAGGGACTCATTTACGTGTTGTCTTCTTAAAAATCTCATGCTGGGGATTCCTGGGTGCCTCAGTCCATTAGGTGTCTGATTCTTGATTTTGGATCAAGTCATGATCTGAGGGTTATGAGACTGAACCCCGAGGTGGGCTCCACACTGGGCATGGAGTGCTTGATATTCCCTCTCCCTCTCCCTCTGCTTCTTCCCCATTCCCCTCCTTCTCTAAAGAAAACAACAACAACAACCTCATGCTGAATCATCTCAGACTGGGTTAGTGAAGGCCAGTGAATATGCCACCCTAAAATATGCTGCTTTGGTATATTATTTTGCGCTCTAGGTCCTTGAAAGGCAGCAGATATAGGAAGAGGCTTTCTATGAACTGCCCTTACCTGCCTGGAAAAAGTTCAATGGGCATTAGATCACCTCCCTGGGAGTGTCTCCAACCAGGGAAGATTGTGTCTTAACCACTGCAGAGACTAGCAGTCAACAACACACCCAGCCAAACTTTGTCACAAACTATCACACCTTCTCATGACACCACCTCATACGTTTAAAGGGCCCATTCATCTCTCCTAAAAATTATTTACAGTCCCTGGAGGGGCCTACATGCCCCACCCTTTCCCTATTAATATGGTATTTAAGCCTGAGTTCTAAGCCACTTCTTTGAGTGACTCATTTTTATCTGGGTATCTCCTATGTATAAATGAGGTACATATGTTAATAGATTCTGCTTGATTTTCTCCTATTAATCTTTCGTTACAGGAGTCTCTGCTAAAAACTCAGAAAAACAGAGGCAAATTGTATTTCCTCCCCGACATTAATCTTTCCTATATTTTCCTCTACTTTCATAGTACAGTTTGCGTGGTCACTGTTGAATGTCTTAAGTCTTCCACGAGTATAGACTAGACTGTGTTTTTCTAGTTCATTTTGCACACCCAGCATGTGTGTGGCCCCATGGGAAGCCTACTAAATAGATGTACAATGAAGGAATGTATCCTAGAAATGTTTGAACCTAATTCACACCCTCTTTGAGAGCTTCCTGGGGCTCTATGCTGTAATTCTTGCTATTGGTTTGATATTCACTTATGAGCTCTCTTAGCTTGAGTTCCTCTGAAGCAGAATCTGAGTCAAGATTTTTGGTGCAGGGAGCTAATTTGGGAGATTTCCAGGAAGCAAGAGAGACGGGAAGGGGAAGAAAGGAAAGGGAAAAAAAAAAAAAACAAGAAAGATGGTCTCTATGGACAACTGATGTTCATCTCTGCTGCAATCTTGAGGCCCAGAAACCAGAGCATCCATGGCTCCCTCGTTTTTGAAGGTTGCCCCCAGGGGTGTTACCTTATGTTATCTGCCATGTAGGCAGAAAAGCAGAGAGTTATATAATTGATGCATGAAGTGAGAGCTGTCAGCATTGCCAAAACTGTCCACCTTGGCCAAGAGTAAAATCAGGGCAATGTGACTGAGGTGGGGTAGGGGCATTCAAGTATCTGACCATTAAGCCAGAAAATATCTTTTCCAAACACATTTTGTCATCTAGATAGTGATGGTAATCTGTGCTTTGGAAAGAGTTAAGTGGATTATTTTTTAAAAGTTTTGTAATATAAAGAGAAATCACCCAGGTCAGATTGGGGCCAACATTAATACTTTTTGAAGAAAGGTGGCTCTGGGTACTACATTCTCCATCTTGGCCATGTTTTCATTTTACTGGAACTCAATAATGACAGGCACTGTGCTGAAAGGGGTACATTCTGTGAACCTGAAGAGTTCCCCTTGCCTGGCAAACACTGGGAGACACAGTCCTCCCATCTCTGTGACTGGGTACTTTATTTTCACTGTCTTTCTTTTCAACATCACTTATTTTCTCTTTTTCTTATTATGAAAGTAAAGCATGTTTATTCAGGAAAGTTTAGAAAATACAACAAAGACCAAAGTAGGAAACCAAAGCTATTATTATATTTCCCTTCAGCGATTTATCCAGTCATTACAAAGATATAACTGTACTTCATACCATATTTAAAATTTTCACTTATTGTGGACATTTTTCTGTATTGATAAAAATGGATAAGCAATTCCCTTCCTCTTTCCCTTGCTCCTTCCCTCTCCTATTCACACTCTCCTTCTCCCTTCTTGCAATCTTTCCTTACTTTTGTAAAAATAATTCCAATTATTGTTTGGTTACAAAAATAATTCATGTTTGTTATTAAAAATGTATATATAAATACATATACATACACATATAGATACACACATACATAGAGTTGTGTTAGATCACTCAGAAAGAACTTCTACCATCTCACTTCTACCATCGGAGCAGGAGTCAGCAAACTTTATCTTTAAAAGATTAGATAATCAATGTTTTCAACTTTTTAGGCCATGCTGTCTCTATTGCATCAACTCAACCTGCATTCTAGAGCAATAGTAGCCATAGAAAAAGTGTAAAAGAATGAGTGTGGCTGTGTTCCAAGAAAACTTTATTTACAAAAACTTGTAAATGTGGTCCAGGGACCATAGTTTGCTGAGGCCTGATCTAGGAAAAAAGCAGTAATAACATATTTCCAGAAAGTAATGTCTATTTTTTTTACCAAAATAGAATCATACTACATAGGCTATTTTGTATGTAGTGAAGTATTTATGAGTGTCTGTTATGTGCCAGCTCTTGTACAGTGATGCGTGCAGTGGTGAGTAAGACTGACCAGGACTCTGCTCTCATGGCATTTACTGCAGTGAACCCAGTAAGTGCTCTGAAAGCCGGGGGGTGTGATACACATTTTCACATATCATAGCTTTTTCAACCAATTCCCAATTCATGGGTATTTAATTTCCTTTTTTATTTTTTTTTAAGGATTCTATTTATTTATTCATGAGAGACACACACACACATAGAGAGAGAGAGAGGCAGAGACACAGACAGAGGGAGAAGCAGGCTCCACGCAGGGACCCTGATATGGGACTTGATCCCGGGTCTCCAGGATCACGCCCTGGGCTGAAGGCGGTGGTAAACCGCTGAGCCACCCGGGCTGCCCAGTATTTAATTTCCTTAATTGCTTCTGTTGTAGACTACACTGTCATAAGAGTTCTTGGGATTAAGTCTTTATGTGAAAAACTGTCATTTTTTACTTAGGCTGAGTTCCTTAAAATGGAATCTTTGAGTCCAAAGACATACAATTTTTTTCAGTCTTTTATTTGCTGGGCATTGCCAAACTACTTTCTAGAAAACTTACACCAACTTAGACTTTCACCTGGGCTGACCTTTTTTTTTTTTTTTTCCTTACTTCCTTTGTGCAACCAAATTGAGTTTCTTGAATCGACAAAGTAAAATGAAAGTGACAAATCTAAGCCATGAAATAGAAATGACGAGGTAGGGAATCGTTTGTGGGAGAGGAGCCCTCTTTCAGATGTTTTGTCTCTGGGGACATCCTGTGATTTGATCCCTACATAATGGTTAGAAATAAATCTCAGAAGTTCTTTAGAGCTAGCTGACATCAGTTATTAACTGTCTTCACTATATGCCAGAAAGTATGCTAAGCCCTTCATGTGTCTGATCTGAATTAAGCCTCAGAACAAAATGGAGCTGAGAAGCTACAAACACCCGATGGTGGAGCAGGACCATGACCGTGTCTCTTTGAACTACAGGAGGAATCTCAAGCTGGCAGCCCCATGGTCAGTTTTCTTTGGCTTACGCAGTGACCCAGTACTAAATGTTTAAAACTTTAATGACATGGTTCTAAACATTTTAGAAGTAGAAAATGTCCCTACTTAAAACTGCAGAGTTTACAAGATCTAGGCACACTGGGGTCCCATCCTCACGTACTGACAGGTGGGTGGGTCAGCGTGTGACTCTGTTCATCCTCCAAATTCTCTTCTAGGACATGTCACCATACACTTGTAGGGAGACCTACTTTATCTCCCCTTAGAGAATGGACTTGGCTGTGACATGCACACAGAGGGTCAGACCATTGTCTCCTTTCCTTTCCTAATACATCTCTCTGCCCAATGTCACTACCCACGGCCGCTGCTTGGAGTCGTGCACGGATTGGTTTTCTGCTGGGAATGGTTCAGACATTTGCGTAGCTTGTCGTAACGCTCTGTGGCTAGAGAGCAGACTGGGGTTCCCACAGGCCTAGTGGCTCTGGGAGCCAGTGCTGGACTATTGCAAGTCTTTCCCTGGTATTTATGTATTTAGAGCCATATTGTGCAAAGAAGAAATTGCTCTCATATATTCACACTTCCCATACCCCAGGCAGTGTGCTAGGTGAGGGGATGCCGGGAAGGAAAGGACAACCTGAGAGCCTGAAGGGCTCATCCGAGAGTGGCCCAGACACCAGCAGGAAGCAGATTTAGGGACTCCCTGAGGCCAAATGAGCCAGGTGAAGAAGGCTTCTGCAAGGAGCTGCACCAAAGCCTCTGTGCCAGGGGAGAGCTCTTAAAAACACGAAATCTTCCTATTTCTGCCTGTCTTGTTCCTGCCTCGCTCTTTCCATGAGCCCACCTGATAGCCTCTGTCTTCAGCAAACTCTCTCATCTCCAGACTTCTGAACTGTGCTGTCCAGTACAGAAGCCATTCACCTCATGTGGCTACTGAGCACCTGGAATGTGGCTAAGCTGAATTGAGAGGTAGTATGAGTGTAAAGTATACAGAAGGTTTGTCGGTATAGTAAAAAAAAAAAAAAAAAAAAAAAAAGGCACCTGGATGGCTCAGTTAGGCATCTACCTTTGGCTCAGGTCATGACTCCAGGGTCCTGGGATAGAGCCCTGCTTTGGCCTCCCTGCTCAGCAGGATGTCTGCTTCTCCCTCTGCCCCTCCCCACTGCTTGTGCTCTCTCTCTCTCTCTCTAATAAATAAATAAAATCTTTAAAAAAATAGAATGCAAGCTATCACATCAATAAACTCATAATGTTTATATGTTGAAATGATAATATTTTGGCTATCTTGGGTCAAATATGTTATTTTTTTAAAGATTTATTTATTTGAGAGAGAGAGAACACAAGTGGGAGCAGACACAGAGGGAGAGGTTTAGAGAGAATCTCAAGCAGGGTCCCTACTGAACAAGGAGCCTGACTCGGGGCTCCATCCCACAACCCTGAGATTATGACCCAAGCCAAAATCAAGAATTGAACACTTAACAAACTGAACTACCCAGAGGCCTCTGGGTCAAATTTTTATTAAAATTTATTCTATATGGTTCTTTTTACTTTTATTAATGTAGCTACTAAAATTTGAAAATTATCTATGTGCCTCTCCTTTATGGCTCATGGTGCATTTCTATTAGAACATCCTATTGTACGACACTCCCTGACTCAGCCACATCAAATGTGCCCCCTTATGACTTTTGCTATGTATTTGTTACATACATTCACACACGCAGGCACACATGCACACATATGTGTATATATGTATAATAGAATATATATTCTCGGTCTCTCTAGGTAGGAGACAGGATTAATGTCTCTTTACTCTGTGTTTCATCACTCTCTGCCCAGGTGCCCCTTTTGCTATTAGAGATCCAGTGCATGTTCGATAAACGATTCTTTCATTTCTTTGACAAATATGTGTTGAGCCCATACTCTAGACCAGGCTCCCCTGGGAACTTAATAAACTTTAACTCAATACCTGGCATAGTCCCTACAGGGTAGGAATTATTAGCTTTGTTTCAGATAAGGCAATTGGAGTAGAAAGTTTAAGTGACTTGCTCGAGATCACCTACTGTGCAGGAAACAGAATTCCAACACTTTTGGATCTGCTCCAAATCATGTCCCCTTTCCACTTCAGCATGTTCATACTGTCGAGGATTCTTCAGCTCAGCCCACTTGCTACCTAAACCCTGTCCTCTTATCGGTATATACATACCTATTACATATTGTTAAAAGTCCATCTTTCCCAATAGACTTCATGAGAGGACAGAAACCATTTCTCTTCTGAGCACTGTTGCATCCCTGATGCCTTGCACATGCCTGACACCCAGTAAACACATGGAAACTTTCCGCTGAATGTATGAAGTATTTGAATAAGTGATGGTCCCTTCTTCTTCTCACCATTATAAAATTCACATTGAATTCCATTTTCCTGGAGAGGATACAAGTAGGAATAAAACTCTGTAGCCATTTTCTTAACAACTGTAATAATGTAAGTATTCATTTTGTGTTTTATTTATTTAGAGCTCCATTATGCAAAGAAAGAATCCCATTTATGTGAGAGTCTGGGGAAGAAATCTCTCTTTGCCTGCCAGTCTCTTTCTGCACATGACGTTATCTTAGACCAAATGACAAAAACCAGGCACCTGTCTTTTGTCAAAATAGAACATGCAAAAAAAAAAAAAAGAACGTGCATCCTCATAACAGCTTTGTGCTAGTGGTTGCCAGAGCCTTGGTACAAAACTTGGACTGGTGGGCTTTTAAAATGATCTTGGCATAACTTATTCATTATGGAAGTGTCTGAATGGATTGTAACATGCCAACATCACTTAATGGTTATAAGACAGGAAGCCATTCTGCCCACCAGAGAAGGAAGGCAGCCAGGCATGAAGAGAGGAGGACTGAGCTATAAACCATAGGGAGTAGTCACTGGTCTCAGCTTTGCCACTTGCTTTCTCCCTAGCCTTGGATGAACCATATTTCCTCATTGTTGTGAACCTTAGTTTTCATATCTATTAAATTGAGGACATTAAAATAGATCAGAGAGGACAGTAATGTCTACATCTACCCTATATTAACTATTGAAAACAGGAGGGGAAAAAAAAAGTCTTGGAAAGAAAAAACACAAGACCAAGACTCTGAGGTCTGAGTCAAGGATCTGATTTTAACACCCAGCTCTTCTCAACTGTTGTCTGACCTGAAACTGGTAATTTCACTTCTCTGAGCCTTGATTTCCTTTTCTGTAAAATGTGATCTTTGGATTAAATGATCTTTAAGATCCCTTCTAGGTTGTAAATAATATACATTTATTTGGATGGGGATTAGGGGGTGGAATTTGGTAGATGCATTAACTAGAGTTTTTTCCTCCCATTAGGTGATGATTACTTAGGAGTAAGAAACTTTTTTAAGAGTCGCATGGTGTAAAAAATGTATAGTGATTCCTGTGCGAATGCTCTGGAAAAAAAATAATCTCCTTTTCACTAGAACCATGAGACCCTCTAAGCAAATGTGTTAGAGCACAACTTTGGTTGTCATCATAAGAGTCTTCATACGCAGCTTGGTCTTTTATGTACAGTCCATTTCTGTCATCGATGTCTGTCTGATTGTCCAGTCTAAGTTAAGTGGTTTTGTGGTGTTGAGGTTGTGCAGGTAATATTAGAGTTAAAATACATAGTGTTTTATTAAGTTCATTTCATTTATAGATCTTGAGAGGCTTTGGGGTGATAAAAATCTGAGTTATGCATTGCATTAAGCAGAGTTATATAAAGCCTGTTGAATATTAATTTTGTAATGATTCACCTTACAGTTTTACGAGACTAGATATAAAAAGATACTGTGAATAATTGAGCCTATGGTCTATAAAATGAAGTCTAGGGGAGAGAGAATAATTGGAAGTGAAGAAAGCTCAGCCTTTTACTTCTTTGCTGAGATCAAGTTAATTCAATCTCAGCCCCTTTCTGCAAACACAGGCCCCCTGGTTTCTTAGAGCATTAGATGAACGCATAGTACAGGATACAGTGCTAATAAAATGTGGACCATATTATTGTTTTCATTATTTTTAGTGTAGCCTCAATATATTTTATTTTATAGTTTGAATATTTTCTATATTCTTGAGTTACAGTTTTTAAAAGATTTTATTTATTTATTCATGAGAGATGCAGAGAGAGAGAGAGAAAGGCAGAGAGAGAGATACAGGCAGAGGGAGAAGCAGGCTCCTGTCAGGGAGCCCGATGCAGGACTCGATCCCAGACCCCGGGATCATGTCCTGAGCTGAAAGCAGACACTCAACCACTGAGCCACCCAGGCATCCCATGGGTTAAATTTTTCAAAATTGCTTCTAAAATAAAGCAAAGTCTTGCACATAAGAGATAAAATTTCTTACACTTCCTTTCTCTAAAAATGCACTTTGCATAAATTATACAAGTGGGCAATAAGCATGTAAAAGGATGCTCAGTATTATTAGCATCAAGGAAATGCAAATTCAAACCATAATGAGATATGAGCAAATACCTATTAAAATGGCTAAAATTAAAAGATTGATAATACTAAGTGTAGATGAGGACATAGAGCAACTGGAACTCTCATATACTGCTGGCAGGAATATAAAATGGTAAAACCATTTTAGAACACAGTTTTTAGTTTTTATAAAATTAAAAATACCTTTATTATAAGACCTAGCCGTTCTACTCCAAGGTATTTACAGAAAAGAAATGAACAAATGTCCAAATCCATATAAAGATTTGTACTGGAGTGTTCATACAGCTGCATTTATAACTCCAAACCAGGAGCAATCCAAATATCCATCAGGAGAGGAATGACTAAACCATTTAGGGTGTAGCCATACAATAGAATACTGTAAAATAAAATGAAACAATTTAAAAAAGAACAAACTACTAATATGTGTGGGACATGGATGTTCTCAAAGACATTATCCTGAGCAGGAGTCAGACACACGAAGTTCAGACTATATGATTCAATTCCTATGAAATTCTAGAAAAAGCACACTAATATGTAGTGACAGAAAGCAAAGCAGTGGTTGCCTGGGGCAGAGGTAGGAAGTAATAGGGAGGATATAGTACATGGGAACATGAAGGAACATTTCAGGGGATAGAAAGATTCTATATCTTGATTGTGGTGATAGGTATAGAAATACATATGTCAACATCTGATGGACTGAACACTTGAAGTGAGAGTATTTTATTATATGTAAATTATACCTCAATAAAGTTGATTTTTTAAAATGCATTTTGCAATATCTTTTGTTGGTTCATTAGTACCTCTAGAAACTGATCTTCCAAGATCTAGACTCCAAATTAAGGTTCAATATTTCCTCATGGTTAAATTGTGAATCTCATATACACAACATAAAGTAGATATAATAACTACATTTGGCCAACCTTTGGAACTGCCTAAGAAACAAAAGAGATGATGAATTTGTAAAAATGATTTATAAGTCATGATACTGTGCAGAAAATTGACTGTCACTACCATTATATGGTTCACTCTGTAAGTCAGAATGAAATTACCTTGATTTGGGCATATTTAAAATTAACTGAGCCTCTTATCTGGACCCAAAATGAACTCTCCCCCATTGAATGCCTGGATAGAGCACAGAATATCCTAGCAAATTTCCTTAGCATTATAAAAATATCTACCTGCCTCAGTCCCTGTGACATACTGATCAACCCACTCAGACTATAAGCCCTTCACTGCCAGCAATGACAACCTACACAATCGTTCCTCCAAGTCAAGACACACTGTACGAGTCATTTTAGCTTGTCAACGAGGTTTAAATTTCATTTGACATCTCCAAAGAATCCTCTGCTTTCAGAGCAGTGATCTCTATGTCAGAGAATCTAGCCTCGTTTTGGGTAACTGCAGATATTCACAGAGAGGCATATGTCTATTTGCAAATTAACAACTTGCATCTGGGGCAAGAAATTGGGTTTCAATTCTGAGATGGGAAGGACTGAAAAGTTGGGTCCTGATTTAATCTAAAACAACGTGCATTCATTTGACAAAAAAATCACTGAGTACTATGTGCATTGTTCTGGTGCTGGGGATCTGGCAATGAATGGGACAAGCAAGGTCTCCCTCCTCGGGATCTTACACTCTTGTGGAGCGGGCAAGTAGCAATCAAGTAAACAATGTAATTTCAGGATCATATGGGAAATATTCAGGGGTAGAGAATAACACCAATGCAGGTGGATACTATTTAGGATATGGTGGTCGGGGAAGATCATGCATGTTGAGTTAGGATGGTGAGAGATGGAACCTGTTATGTGACAATCTAGAGAGACAGTGATCTGAGCAGTGGGGACAGCAAGTGAGAACGGGCTTGGCAATGTAAGGAAGGAAAAGGAAGCCAATGTGGAAGTATCAAGAGTGAAGGGAAGACCATCATGAAATGAGGCTTCAGAAGTGGAGAGGGGATAGAGTTTAAGTTTTATTCCCTGAAAATAAGAAGACACTAAGGAGTTTAGAGCAGGGGAAAGAAATTATCTGATACATAAATCTGGCCACTATGTGAAGAAGGGATTGTCTCGAGTCAAGTGGGGAAATTAATAAGAAAACTGTTGAAATAGTCTAGTCTAAGGTTAAGATAATCGTGGCTCAGACTGGACTAGTGGCATTGGAAATAAGGAGATATTAACAAATTGAGTAATGTATCCTAGAGGTAGTGCTGCTAGGGTTTGAGGAATGGGAAGTAGGGGGAAAGAATACATCGTTTAATGTCTGAGCAATGGAAGTCTTTCTTAGGAGACCATCTGGAGCGATAGGCTAGGGTGTCTACATCCTTGGTCCACCATTAGGACAGTGACCAAATTACTCTGAAGGTAGGAATAGCAGTTAAGTATTTGTAAATATCCTGTGAGGGGAACTCTGATTGTAAAGACCTTGTCATTTCTCTTCTGTGATAGTCCAGACATGCTAATAAGTGGGTGCTGAAAATGTCATGATTTTCTAATCACAGCCTTCTTTTCCTAAAGCCATTTTCAGCACACATCAGTTCAGGGCAATAGCCAAACTCTTTCTGGCTGCTGTTGTTTACTGCTGGTATGTCAGTGTTCCCAGCACACTCACGGCAGGGGAGATGCTTTGAGGAGTTTACTTTTGCTCTGGAAGACTTTTTGGAAGCTTGCCTCTTTTTGTTAATTATAGCTTGGGGATTACTTTGTCAGAAATTTTGAAGCTCCAAAGTGTAAAAAATTACAGCATATTATTAAATATTTAAGTATTGCTCATTTCTCCATGTGGTGTGAGATTTTGGCCGAGACTGGATCATTTGGACTGTTTAGTTTCCATGTTTATCATCTGGTATAGAGTCACAGATTCAATTTTGCCTATTTAAACAAATTTTAAATTTATTTCGAACAAGCAAGGATGGCATTAAATTGCCTTGACCGAGGTATGTTGAGATTTTGTTATTTCTTTGTATTCATGGAGAGTAGTGAACATGAGCACTGAAACAGAAGCATCCCAGCTTGTGAAAATCCTGCTGGAGTAACAATGTGAAAAATCTTTTAAAATGCTTTGGATTCTTTTTGCCTTGTGAAAGTAATATAAGCCTACCCTAGGCAGTTTGGAAGGTACCGGGGAAAAATTCAGCTATAGCCCAATCACTGACAAATCCATGAGATGTTGAGGTTTCTCATAAAATGCTAGGGTGGGAAGGGGCTTGTTGAATTATCTGTTCCAACTTCTCATTTTGCTTGTGAAGAAACTGGAGGTGCAGGGTAGTGTGGAGTCTAGAGCTCATATGTCCTTGCTGCCACTTTTGAGCTGTTTCTCTGGTTGTTTATGTGGCTTCATAAGCACTTAGATTCTTGAGGACCTGATGGAGGCACAGAATCTACCGCACCCTCTTTTTGAGCAAAGGGAGTGTGACATCTTAACAGTGGGAATATAGGTGGGTCCCTCTGCCCCCTGGTGTTTGGGAGGATACATGGTCTTAAATAAGGATAGTGTTAGATTGCCTTGACCTTAGGACATGGGTGGCTCAGTGGTTGAGCATCTGCCTTTGGCTCAGGGTGTGATCCCAGAGTTCTGGGATCGAGTCCCACATTGGGCTTCTTGCATGGAGCCTGCTTCTCCCTCTGCCTGTGTCTCTGCCTCTCTTTCTCTCTGAGTCTCTCGTGAATAAATAAATAAAATCTTTTTAAAAAAATGGCTTGACCTAGATGAGCATTTCCCAAAGGGTGGTTTTTGGGCCACCTGCATCAGAGTCATCGGGCGTCCTTGTTGAAAATGAAGATTTCTGGGACCTGTCACTGGTTTGAGAAATTAACCTCTAGAGGAGGGGGTGGGAATCTGCTTTCTTAACAAACTCACCTATCCTTTGAAAAATAATGATTTATCAATAAGAATAAAACTTACCATATTAAATAATTGGTTCTCTAATCTGTGATAAATAGATGATATAGATAGGTGGGTAGATAGAGAATGAGAGAGAGAGTGAGAGAGAAAGAAAGAGAGAGAGAGAGAGATACACTAAGTAAATGGATAAAAAGTTGGTGACTCCATACAAAGAAATTGTTAATAGTTATCTCTTGGGAGTAGAAATAGGGTGAATGAGAGAATGGAGCCTTCACTGTCCTATATAACTTAAAACCTAGATTTGTGCGCTGCAGCACACAACCTTTGGAATTCATATATTCCTGCAGCCAAGCTATTTCTTTGAGAGACTAGAAATGTCTACAGAATATTTTTTATTTGCTTGAGTGACATGTATGGCCAGCGGGGAAAGGGAACACTTTTTGTTGATATAAGAGGACATAGAAAGATCAACCAGGAGATGAGGTGAGATTCAAGTCAGTTCATTTATTCACTGATTCATTTGTTCAACACCTGTACTTTGAATACCTGGAGTGTGCCAGGCACTGGTTGAGGTGCTGGGGACACAGGAGAGAACAAGAGAACAGGCACCCCAATTGTGTAGAGCTTATGGTCTGCTATGGGGAAATGCCAATAGAATTGGACAAGATAATTTCTTTTTTTTTTAAAGATTGATTTATTTCTTTATGATAGACATAGAGAGAGAGAGAGAGAGAGAGGCAAAGACACAGGAGGAGGGAGAAGCAGGCTCCATGCCGGGAACCTGACGTGGGACTCGATCCCGGGACTCGATCCTGGGACTCCAGGATCGCCCCTTGGGCCAAAGGCCGGCGCAAACCGCTGAGCTACCCAGGGATCCCCGGACAAGATAATTTCAAATGGTGACAAGCACTGTGAAGGAATGAAGGCTATATGCATTATGAGTGATTGAAGAGTCATTCTCTGGTGAGCAGGGACAGTGTGAGAGATGACATCTGACCTGACTGCTTAGTGGCAAGAAGAAACCAGCCATGTACATATCTGAGGAACAAGCTTCCATAAAAAGAAAGATGCAAGGACAGGGTCCTGAGGTGGAGTTAGCTTGATACGTTTAGGGTGTATAAAGAAAACTGGCATGGCTAAAGCTTTATGACTAACACAAGATTCAAAATAAAGTTCAAGAGAAAGACAGGGCCAAGCCACATACCATACTCATGCCACAGGAAGCAGTTTGGATTCTATTTTAAATGTAATAGAAAGCCTCAGGAGACCCACATTCGGGGAGAGAAAGTTGATATCTGCAGATTTGGGTTTTTAGAAAAAAATCACTTGAACACTCACAATCATGTAGAGACTTTGAGTCAAGTTTTAAAAAGATGTGCAACTACTTCAAAAGCAGTCATTGGAAACCATAAAAGATGAACCAAAGAAATGGTAAAATATACCATATACATGAAGAAAGAAGATCAATATTTAAAATGCTGATTTTTATCAAAAAGAATTTCTAAATTCATTGTAGTTCTCTTTTTTTTAAAGACTATTTATTTATTAATGAGAGACAGAGAGAGAGGCAGAGACACAGGCAGAGGGAGAAGCAGGCTCCATACAGGGAGCCCGATGTGGGACTCGATCCGGGGTCTCCAGGATCACACCCTGGGGTGCAGGCCACGCTAAACCACTGAGCCATCGGGATGCCCCAATTCATTGCAGTTCTAAACAAAACCCCAACAGCCTTCTAAAAGTGAATGGAAATATAAAAATTCAAGAATTTAATAAGGGAGGTTTGCAAAAGAAGATAAAGGAATGAAGACTTCCCCTAATTATCAAAATTTGTTTAAAGCCATAGTAATTAAGACCCTGTATTATCAGTGAAGGGGTATGAAGAAATAGATCAGTGGGACAGAGTAGAGAGCCCAGTGATGGACTGAACATACACGGACCCTTCTATATGACACAGGAGGCTGTGAAATTCAGAGTGGAAAGCATAAACTATCAGAAGAAGTACATGAGTATCAGAAGCTTCCTAATTTACATTTTGTACAGAATTAAATTGAGAAATTGAAAACTTAAATATAAAATGTAAAAATTCAAAGCCTTTAGGGAGGAAAAAAATAAGGTATCTTTATACTCTTAGGATAAAGTAGATTTTATAAGTTAGAGATGCAGAAATCACATTTAAGAATGATGAACTTGATGGATTTCATTATATCAAAATGTATAACTTCTGCAAAAAATAACATCATAAAATGAAAAGGCAAGTGATAAGCCAATGGAAGATATGTGCAGCCCGAAATAATTAACAAAAGCTGTATTTCTAGAATCTCTAGTGAACTCCTATAAATTGATAAGGAAAACTCAAACTACCCAGTGGAAAATGGGCTGCTTATTAACAGGCACTTTCCTGAGGGGGAGACATGAATGAGCAATAAAAATGTGAAAAGTCTTTCCACACCAATGATAAAAGCAAGAAATGCAAGTTTAAAATCCCAGGATAGCATTTTATGCCTATCGAAGTAGCAGAAATTCAAAAGGTTGAGTTAGACAAGTAAAGCTTGGCAAGGAATTGAGATAAGCAGGCACTTGGGGGAGTAAGTTGTCGTTCTCTAGTTAGACATGAAAATACACATATTCTACAACTGATTCTACTGCAGACAGTAAGCAATCAATGGTATTTCTCCAAGAAGGGGATCTTGGTTTTGTGTGAGGGATGAGTCTTTGTCACTCAGGACTTTCCTGCACCATAGAAAATTTAGCATCCCTGCTCTGCTCCACTGCCAACTCACAAAAGAACTTTCCCCCATTTCCCAATGCACCCAAGAGATTTGGACTTACCAGGAGAAACTCCTGCAGGTACATGGTGATGCCACAATACTAATGTGCCAGGACAACCTCTGCCACTGAACCGAGAGACTTATGACCCAAAACTGGACATTGTCCAAATAACTATCAGTCCAGAAAAGGAAAATTAAATTATGATAGTGTGCTATACAACAATTAATGACCTAGATCTGTATGGAGCAAAGTGAAAATATCTCAAAAACAACATTGAGTGCAGTGTAATAAACAGCATGATAAAAAGCATCATGTGTAAAAAAAAAAAAACTTTATAAAAAGTGTAAAAACCACAAGACTGTAGGATATATTGTTTTGGATACACATAACCCACAAATGCACACAGGCATACCCATGTGTGAACTAGAGGCTAGCTTCTGTGTGGTTCTGTTTCTTAAAAGAGTAAATGAGTGTGAAGAACATTAGTTCATTTTGAGTGATGGACACATGGATAGGAGTTTGTCGTAGTATCCTTTGCAATAATGCTGTATTGTCGCCCTCACTCAAGTTTCTGAGTGGATAGTGGATGGGGTGAATGGAAAGGCGAGCATGGGGGTGGGGGCGGGGAGGCTGTGCTGGAAGTGGAGACGGGCACTGGAGGAGTCAAGGGAAGATCCCAGCATCCCAACAGCATTCTAAAACTGAATGGAAATGTAAAAATTTGAACTCCCAAGGGGTTGTGACCACTTTTCTGCTTCATTTCTCTGTCACACAAAAATTCTTCCTGGAATAACACTTTTCCTTGTTATGTCCTCTGTCTTCCATCTATGATATTGTCACCTAAGCAAGCCAAGGATTTGTCGGCTGCTCGTATTTTTTAGCAGAATGAGACATTCTGTAATATACATTTCAAGCCCTCTCCACCCCATCCCTACAATTATGCTCCTACTCTTCCTTTAATTATTTTCCTGGGCATTTTTTATTGTGGTAAAGTATACATAAAGTAAAATTTACCATTCTAACTATTTTTTTAAATACTTTATTTGACACACACACACAGAGCACAAGCAAGGGAATGGCAGGCAGAGGGAGAGGAAAAAGCAGGCTTCCTGCTGATCGGGGAGCCTGATGTGGGGCTGGATCCCAGGATCCTGGGATCATGACCTAAGCCAAAGGCAGACTCTTAACTGCCTAACCCACCCAAATGCCACCCACCACCCATTCTAACTATTTTCATTTTTTAAGATTTTATTTATTTTATTTTAGAGAGAGAAAGAAAGCGCATGAAAGCATGGGGAGAGGCAGAGGAAGAAGGAGATGAGAGAGAATTTCAAGCAGACTCCATGCTGACCATGGGGTCCAATGCAGAGCTGGATCCCACGACTCCAAGATCATGACAGGAACTGAAACCAAGAGTTGAATGCCTAACTGACTGAGCTACCCAGGCGCCCCACCCCACCATTCTATTTTTAAATGTGCAATGCAGCATTAAGTACATTCACAGCGTAGTGCAACCATCATCAACTTTCCATCTCCAGTGATGAACTTTTTCACCATTCCAAACTGAAACTCTGTGCCCATTAAACAATAACTTCCTTTCCTCAGTCCCTTTGTCCTCTGATAACCTCTATTCTACTCTGTGCGTCTATGAATTTGACTACTCTAGGCACCCCATACAAGCGACATCATACAATATTTGTCCTTTTGCATCTGGCTTATTCCACTTAGCACAGAGTGTTTTTGAGATTCACCCACAATGTACTGTGTTTCAGGATTCCATTTTCTTTAAAAAGAATACTGTGTCTGTTATATGTATATACCACATTTTCTTTATCCACTTCTCTGTCAGTGGACATGTGGGTTAGTTCTGTCTTTGGGCTACTGTGAACAATTATAACCTATAATGCAGCCATGTACATGTGTATGACTGTCTACTCGAGTCCCTCTTTCAATTCCTTGGTATATATACCCAGAAGTGGAATTGCTGGATCTCATGGTAATTCTATGTTTAATTTTTTAAGGAACTTCCTAACCAGAACTTTCCACAACACATTCCCATCTATAATGTGCAAGGGTGTCAACTTTTCCACATTTTCACCAACACTGGTTATTTTTGATTTTTGAAAGTAGCCCACTTAATGGATATGAAGTGGCATCTTATTGTGGCTTTGTCATGCACTTCTTTTGCAATTAGTGTTAAGAAAGCATCATACATGTCTTCTGTCCAATTGATCGATCCATGATACCCATGGTTTGAGTATTTCTGCATTTCCCTGAGTGCATTCTATGGAACACAGGTCCTATTACAAGCTTCTGACACTAGGGGTTCAGGGAACATGAGATGGGAGAGGTTAAACTGAGAAATAATGCAAACAAACAAACAAACTCAGAGCTTAAAAAAAGCCCAAAAACCTCCAGCAAAGTCAGATCAAGTACATAACTGCAAATTCAAGACATAAATGTGAATCAGTATCCTGAATTCCCATTGCTTGATAGCTATTAGTTCTTTCAAGTATCTCACCATGCTGAGAGTGATTCTGTTTTTTAAATGTAGCCATCTTTGTATACAAGTGGCCCATAAAGAAAGCCAACTCTTTCATGTGGTGCTCAAAAAACAATTTCATCTATTGCAACTTTGGAGGTAAAACTGGCCACATCGATGACAATGTGCAATGGTAGACTCTATGTTGTGGCACTTTCCTTAGTTAATGCCCAGTGTTAATTGTGACCATACACAGTTTTCAGTTTGAGCTGACTATAGAAAATCACTTACTATGCAAGATGCAATTTTACTGTGTATCTTGAAGTTTGAAATACATATTTTCCAGACCCTTAGAAGTCCTACAATAAAGAGACCTGACTAACAGAGTTTCAAGTAGGAGTTGGCAATCTATCTCTGTGAAGGGCCAGATAGTACATACTTTTGGTCTCGTGTCTCTGGTGCAGCTATTCAGCTGTGCAATTGTAGCTCCATACATACACAACCATACACAATTTTTAAATGACTGGATGTTTCTGTGTGCTAAAAAAGACTTTACTTGAAAAAACAGACAGCAGACTGGATTTAATTCACAGACAATAGTTTTCTGACCCCTGGCTTATTTAGACCATCATGACAGAAGTTTGTTGAATCGTGACCTTTCTCTCCTTTATTTTTTTAAATTAAAAAACCGTAGTAGCCCTTAGATTCCTGAATTCAAATATTAGAGAGTTTTAAATCTTTCTAATGACACTGGAGGTTGATAGCATGTAGCAGGTTTGTCACTTTTGGGGTACCTGGGTTTGCATTGCTGTAGCACCAGAAGTAGTTACTTAGTGGGTGGTATGGGCTAAACTGTGTTCTAAGATTCATATGTTCAAGCTCTGACCCCCTAACACTTCAGAATGTCACTATATTTGTAGATAAAGCCTTTGAAGAGCAATCAAGCTTTTAGAGCAATCTTGAAAAAGAATAACTAAACTAGAGGTATCCAATCCCCTATGTCAAGATGTACTACAAAGCTGTAGTAATCAAAACAGGATGGCACTGGCACAAAAATAGACACATAGATCAATGGAACAGAATAGAGAGCCCAAAAATAAACCCATGGTTATATGGTCAATTAATCTATGACAAGGGAGGCAAGAATATCCAATAGGAAAAAGACCATCTCTACAACAAGTGGTGTTAGGAAAATTGGAGAGCTACATGCAAAAGAATGAAACCGGGCCACTTTCTTACACCACACACAATAAAATGGGCTAAAGACTACATGTGAGACCTGAAACCATAAAATTCCTAGAAGAAAACATAGACAGTAACCTCTTTGACACCAGCCATAGACACATTTTTCTAGATGTCTTTTTTGGCAAGGGAAACAAAAGTAAATTAAACTATTTGGGACTACCCCAAAATAAAAAGCTTTTGCACAATTAAGGAAACTGCAACAAAACAAAAAGGCAACCTTACTGAATGGGAGATGTTTGCACATGATGTATCCAATAAGGAGTTAATATCCAAATTACATAAAGAATTTATACAACTCAACACCCAAAAACCAAATAATCCAATTTTAAAATGGGCAGAAGACATACATAAACATTTTTCCAAGGATAATATACAGATGGCCAACAAACACATAAGAAGATACTCAACATCATGAATCATCAGGAAAATGCAAAGCAAAACCACAATGAGATATCACCTTACGCCTGTCAGAATGGCTAAAATCAACTACATGAGAAATAACAAGAGCTGATGAGGATATGGAGAAAAAGGAACCCTTGTGCACTGTTGATGGGAATGCAAGCTGGTACAGCCACTGTGAAAACCAGTATGGAGTCCCACAAACAATTAAAAATAGAATTACCATACGATCCAGTAATTCCATTCCTGAGTATATATCCAAAGAAAACAAAAACACTAATTCAAAAAGATACACACACCCTTATATTTATTGCAGCATTATTTATAATAGCCAAGGTATGGAAGCAACTCAAGTGCCCATCAATAGATGAATGGATAAAAAAGATGTGTGTGTGTGTGGTATATACAATAGAATATCACTCAGCCATAAAAAAATGACATTTCGCCATTTGCAACAACATGGATGGATCTAGAGGTTATAATGCTAAGTGAAAGAAGTCAAGTACCATATAATTTCACTCATATGTGGAATTTAAGAAACAAAACAAATTAACAAAGAAAAAAGAGATGAACCTAAAAATCCAACTCTAAATAGTTGCCTTTTTAGGTAATCATGATAGTTCCCAGAGGGCAGTTGAGTGTGTGTGTGTATGTGTGACAGAGATAAAGAGGATTAAGAGTACACCTGTAATGATCAGCACTGAGTAGCAGTATAGTATAGTATAGAATTGTTGAATCACACTATAGTGTACATGAAACCCATGTAATACAGTATGTTAATTATATGTGAGTTTTAAAAAAAAATGAAATGAGGCTTTTAGGCTGTTAGGGTGGCCCTAATCCAATCTGACTGGTGTCCTTATGAGAAGAGGACATCTAGACACAATAAGAGATGCCAGGGATGTACACACAGAGAAAAGACATGTGAAGATGCACAAGAGGTCAGCCACCTCTAAGTGAAGGAGAGAGTTCTCAGGACAAACCACCCTTGCTGCTACCTTCATCTTGGACTTCTAGCCTCCAGAACTGTGAAGGCTGTTCAAGCCACCCAGCATATGGCATTTGTTATGACAGTCTAAACAAACTGGTACAGAGGTGATCCTATCTCATCTGCCCTAACTTGCTGAGACCTTGAACTGCTTTGCTCACCCTCAAGTACTTAATATCACAAGTATTATCACAAGTATCCTTCACCGAATTTTATGGAGAAGTTGCATGATACGCTCTAATTACATTTGCATATTTGCATATGTTCAAAGATCGTAAAGACATATTCTTTATAACTGTTACCAGTTATTATTGAATATATTCCCATAATGCTTTTATATTAGTTTCCTTCCCTTCTTTTCTTGAGTCTCCTTTTAAATACTATCCATTCTGTTTCAGTTCCTGGGCTCTGGACTTTTCAAATAGATGCATATTTCCTGGGTTTATAGTTGCTATTCATCACAGGCAGGAAGTCAGTGTGTATCAGGACATGGAATCAAAGAACTTACTAGCTAGTTTAGAAAATGCTGCTATAAACATAGGGGTGCATGTTCCCTTTGAATTAGTGTTTTTATATTTTTGGATAAATACCCAGTAGTGTGATTGCTGGATCATAGAGTAGTACTATTTTTAACTTCTTTTTTTTTTAAGAGTTTATTTATTTATTCATCAGAAACACAGAGAGGCAGAGACATAGGCAGAGGCTCCATAGGGAGCCTGATGTGGAACTCTATCCCAGGACCTCAGGATCACAACTTGAGCCAAAGGCAGACACTCAACAACTGAGCCACCTAGCCACCCTATTTTTAACTTCTTGAAGAAACTCCATATTGTTTTCCACAGTGACTATACCAATTTGTGCTCCAAGGGTCCATTGATAGAGGAATGGTTAAAGATGTGGTGTGTGTGTAATGGAATATTATTCAGCCATAAAAAAGAATAAAATCTTGCCATTTACAAGGGCATGTATGGAGCCAGAGAGTATCATGCTAAGTGAAATAAGTCATTCAGAGAAAGACAAATACCATATGATCTCACTCATATGGGGAATTTAAGAAACAAAACAAATGAACAAAGGCAAAAAAGAGAGAAAGTCAAATCAAGAAATAGACTCTTAATGATAGAGAACAAATTGCTGGTTACCACAGGGGAAGTGGGTGGGGGTAAAGGGGAAGTAGGTGGTGGGGATGAAGGCGTGCAGTTGTTGTGATGAGCACCGGGTGACATATGGAAGTGTGGACACTATATTGTACACCTGAAACTAGTATTACCTGTATATGAACCATACAGGAATTAAAATTTAAAAAAGAAAAAACAAAAAAACAAATAAGTCACTAGCTATGTATCACCTCAGGCAAGGTATCATATTTCCCCAACTCAGATTCCTCATCTTCATCATATAATAATACCTATATGATCTTCAGAGTTCCTAGAAGCATCAGCTACAATATAAATGATGTGCCTCCCACACTGTATGGCTTATGGCAGGCACTCAATAAATAGTTGCCTTTCTAGGCAATCAGGAAATGTCTATTTCTCTTTTCTGCCCTTGTTGTTGTTGTTTTTTAAGATTTATTTATTTTAGAACAAGTGCAAGTGGGGGCAGGGGCAGAGGGAGAGAACCTTCAAGCAGACTCCCTGCTAAGTGTGGAGCCCAATCAGAGCTTGATCTCATGACTCTGAGATCATGACCTGAGCCAAAATCATGAGTCAGCCACCTAACTGACTGAATCACCCAGGCGCCCCTCTTTTTTCTGCACCTGTGATCTGAGCTTCCATCAGCTGTGTAGTCTTTGTTAAAACTAAAGAAGAGAATTAACTAGTTTCCGTATACGTGATGCGAGATACTGCTTGTTATATCATTAATTATAAGGCTTAACCCCTCAAGGAACTTGTGTCACTTGGTGGACACATGAAAGTTGTAGAAAGATGTTTTGATAAAGCAGAAAATATATGGAGTCATTGCAGTGCCAGTTCTCCTTGTGTATCCTTCTGCAAGTCACCGCCTCTCTCTCTGAACCTCATTTATCTTATCTGTAAAGTAAAAGCTGGGACTATACCATACCTCTAGTATATTTGGAATACCCAATTTTTATTTGGAAGCCAGGTTGACTAAGGAGATGACTGGATGTGAGAGGTCTTCATTCTGTTTGGTATACCCAAACCATCCCGCTAGTCCCATAGCTATACTCTATCAACATTAGATCCCACTATTTAAGTTTAATTTTGGTAGCATTTTAATGTTTAATTTAAAACACCTTACATAAATTAGCATCTTATTAGCTTTATTTTTTATTTTTATTTTTTAAAGATTTTATTTATTTATTCATGAGACATAGGCAGAGGGAGAAGCAAGCTCCCTGCGGGGATCCCGATGTGGGACTCCATCCCAGGACTCCAAGATCCCACCCTGAGCCAAAGGCAGACACTCAACCACTGAGCCACCCAGGCATCCCATCATCTTGTTAGCTTTAAGATTCAAAAATAAGTTAACTCTTTTGTTTCCTAAGACAAATCTATTTTTGTCCAAAAAGGATACTGAAAATATTGCCTGCAGGAAACTCCCAACCTATACCATGCTGTCATTGCCTTTGAGCTCTTTGAACATCTAGTTCCTGTTAGAAAAGATGGATGTGTCATATGGCATCAGTAAGGAGACAGAGGCAAAGGTGCTGATGCACAAATTGTACGAGTTCTTTCTGCTTCCTGCTGCCATCTTCCACTTCACACCTACATCCTTGTCCAGGGAGAGCTGAGGGGCAGGTGGAGTGAGGAGGTGCCATGGGGATGGTCCAACAGTTGATTTTTATTTACCCACATGGCAAAACAGTGAGTGCCACACCTGCTGCTTCTGCCCTCTTGTCCAGTTTTTACACACTGGTGTGTGTGAAACAGTTTGACCCATAGTTGACAAGGAGAAGCACACTTCTTGACTTCAGGAGAGCTTCTGAGGCATAGCTGTTTCCTTTTCTTTTATTGGAAAAATGACACAAATACATATAAATGAGCATCTTATGGCGCAACACACACACAAAATTTCATCAGTATTCATGACATGCATTTCCTCCTCTCCACAACTGACAGCTGTTAAAAATGAGATTTGGGAGAGCTATCCTGGTTCTAGTAATTCTGGAACATGGATTCTAAGGTGGGGTTTTATTGGTTTCTCCCACTTTCACAGCCCTGATTTTATGACTGACTGTAGATAAGTTTTAGCACTGCAGTCTCCCCTACAGAGACAGTGACACCACCTATTCAATGAAATGCATTATGCAAGAGCCCAAATCAGTACCAGATCTTTAGTTGCTGAGAATAGCCTCAATTTCATGTGTATTTGGAGATAGCTCTATTTTAAATCTCATTAGGTAAATTTCTAAAACTGTGATTAAACTGTAGCCACCCAAGGGAAAATTAGAAATAAATTAGAAGTGTTACTGACTTGAGATCTCTAATTCTTTCTTGTGTGCATACAGAAATTAAGGAGCTTCTCTTTTCTGTATTACAGGCTTGGATGAGAAATCCAGAAGAAAGAATGTGTGAAAGAAAAAGATGACATCTGTGCATGGCAAAATAAATCCAAAGATTATTACAATAAAAACAAACGGAGGTCAAGAGAACACTTACTAGTAAAGGTAAGTGGACATCCCTGTACATGGTGGGTTAGAACAGGAAAGTGAGTTTCTACATGTCGGTGTGTGAGTGTACATTGACCTGTCAAATGGAGAGAGGATAGGATAGGATAAGATACATGATATGATCTAACATCAAAATATTTGTGTTCTAGCAGTGAGGAAGAAAATACATGCAGTTAGCTCCCTACTCTCAAATAAAAGCCAACTGCCCAAAAGTTGAATAATAGACTTACCTTTTAATAAAGGGGTTCTCTTCTCAGACAGCAGAACAAACAGAAACAAAAATAAGTACTGTGCTAACTATGCTGTGCCGTTAACACATTTCCTACAGTATATTTCTAATATTTTATACACTCAGTTGTAAAATTACTATCTTTTTGTTCACAGTTGAACATTTGACCAGCTAAGCCCAGTGGGCAATTAAGCAAGCTAGTGGTTGATTATTTTCAGGCAGCTGGGCTTTGTACCTTTAGTATTAATACTTTGGAGGGTTCTGTCCCTTTTTCTACTACTTTTCATAATATAATAAGAGGGAAATGAAATATTTCATTACAGCAATGCTATGGAAACCAAACTTCCAGGCATGTAGGCAGTGCTACTGTACACTGTCTCAGGAGGTTTCTTCGTTAGCTGATCTCACAAGTCCATAGTTGACACACAAAGGTGATTTGAAGGATTTTGATGCAAAAGTATGAGTCGCGCACAAGTAGAATGTACAACAGCTAGGGACAGCATTTACACAGTCTCTCAAAATGCTTCCATGAGTGAAATAAACCATTGGATTGCTATGTCTGCATGCCATCCCCTGCTGGGGAGGACTGGCATCTAGAAGCCAAGGACATGGACTCAAGATTCTTGCTCTTCCACTGACCACTTCTGTGCTGTGTTCAAAATGATTAATCTTCCTTTGCCTCAGTTTTCTTGAGTAGATGAGGATGAGTAGATAAAATGAGTTACTAGATACAAAGCACTTGGAAGAATGGCGAGCACATAAAAGTGCTCAATAATTAGTAGCTGATTTTAACATTGAGTAAAGTATCCTTCAGGGATGGAAATTTCCGTTGTTTGTTTTTTGTGGAGTAGACACGTAGAGGAGCCTAAAAGATAGAGGAGGGTTGGAGGGGAATATGTTTAAACCTGGGCATATAGGCACTGTCCATACCACTACCACAGGAACCCGTGAGCCCTATACCACTACCAAAGGAAGCTACCTGGATCTCAGTGCATCTCCCAAACTCATAGTCATTAGGTACTTTGAGAAGAATTGGAGAATATGAACTTAAGTGATGTAGGATCATAAATTACCAATCAGGTCATCTCAGATTCTTGGCTGTAATCTGTAAGGCACAGTGTGATCTGGCTCTGGCCATTAATCTCTACCCTCTCCTGGTTAGTGTTCTCACTCATACCTTCTTCCTGTCCCTCTAAATCACATCAGCTCTTTTGCACACACTGTCTGCATGACATGCTACCCGTGAGCCTTTGCACCCACCACCCGCCCGAGCAGCCTGCATGCCCTCCTTCCCTACACTTGACCCATTTGCATGTTCCTTTCCGTCTGTCTCAGACCTATCTACTAAAGAGAACCCCTACCTCGTGACATCATCTCACAAAAATATCACCCCTACTGACATTCTTGTCAACAGTAACTGAGAGACGTTTTTGTCCATATTCTTGCAACAAGGAGCATCCAAAATTCTTTTCGTCCTTGCCAGTCTGCCAAGTGATGAGCTTGGCTGTTTAAAGTAGATAGAAGGGGGGCGCCTGGGTGGCTCAGTGGTTGAGTGTCTACCTTTAGCTCAGGTTGTGATTCCAGAGTCGTGAGATCAAGTCCCACATGAGGCTCCCTAAGGGGAGCCTGCTTCTCCCTCTGCCTATATCTCTGCCTATCTCTGTGTGTCTCTCATGAATAAATAAATAAAATCTTTAAAAAAAAAAGAAGTAGAAGAGAGGATGCACAGATTGGCAATGAAGGTAGCAGTTAACCATTCATTCATTCACTGTCAGAGCCTTTCCTATATGGCACCCATTCTTCGTGGAAGTGATTTTCTTTATTTGGTTCTTCAGTTATGTTTCCTACCTTCCGTCTGTAAGTTCTGCAAAGCCCAGGATGGTGTATTCATGGGAATATTCTGGGATCCTGGTCAGCAACTGCTATATGATGTACTTGGAAAACATTCTGGGAATCAAAGAATGAATGAGAGAGACAGGGTCCCTGATCTCGGAAGCACAGTTCTTGTCGTTGAGACAGATGATTGCTTGATAGGACTAGAGGTTCAGAATTAGAGCCAGGAGATAATTAATGGGTCTCACACGAAATTAGCCTCATGGAGACAGGAGCACGATTCTAAATGCTAACTGGTCAACACAAATAAGGGCTAACTTGAACGAGTATAGACAGTGATGCTGGGCAGGGAGTTTACCCTGCAGGTGCTGGATTGTGTGGAGGTGGGCAGGGTTTGAAGGTAGGTTTCAGAGCAGTGATCACTTACCAACCACTATGGAGAAAATTGTAGTATTTTAATATGGAGTGCAGCTGCATAAATGCATTGCTACTGAATATGAGCCCCGATGATAGTATATTTTGTTTAAATAAGCAAGTGCACCTGTCACACTGGCAAGGACAAAAGAATTCTAAATACACCTTGTGGGAAAGACATGGACAAAAAGGTTCTCATAGTCACTGTTGATGAGACTGTCAGTAGGAGCAATATTTTTGGAAGCTAACTTGGCAGTATTTATCAAAATGTTAAATGCACATTTCTGTTAACCAGATAATAGAACTTTATCTTCCAGACAAACTGGCACGAATATAAAATGCTGTAGGCACAAGTACAATCACTCTAGCATTTTTTAATAGCAAAAATACAGGAGCAGTTTATATGTCTATTAATAGAAGAGTAGGAAATAAGTGATGGCATTTTCATCCAATAGAACAGTGTGGCCCCTGAAATGTGTGAGGTGAAAGGGGAAATCCTGCCGAAATTATGTATATTAGGATCATGTTTGTTAAAAGCAAATGAACACAACCCAAGTGTCCATCAGCAGATGAATGGATAAGCAAAGTTAGGTCTTCAATGCAGTATTCTTCAGCCATAAAAATGAATGAATTTCTGATACATGCCACATGGATGAACCTTGAAAGCATTACGCTAAGTGACACAAAAGGACAAACATTCTGTGATTCAACTTATATGAGTTATCTGGAATAGGCAAATTCATAGAGCAAGTAGAGATTTTCAAGAGCTGGGACGAGGAAGAAAAGGGGGGTTGGTGATTAATGCTACTGTTTGTGGTGCCGAAAATGTTTTGGAAATGGTGGTGATTGGTTGCACAACATTATGAATATAATTAATGCCAATGAATTGTACATTTAAAGATGATGAAACTGGCACCCAAAATGATGAAAATGGCAGATTTATGTCACGTTTGTTTTATCAGAATTTTCTAAAACTTGAAAGAAAAAGCAAATGAACAAACCAAAAATAAAAGCAAGCACACATACACATGTGTGCCCACGGGCACCATATAGTCTGGAAAAATGCCTGCAGATTGTTGTCAGTGATTGTCCAAAAAATGAAATGAGGGACAGAGCAGGAGAGAGAAGAATTTTGTCCTATATACTTGTGCATGTTTTGCATTCTTTGCAGTCAGCGCATATTTTAATATTTTTTTTAAATTGAAGGGTTTTTTAAAAGTCATCCTGACCTGTAGTAAAACCCGGGAATTGGTACAGTTTTCTAGTTTGCAATCAAAACAATCCTGAAAGGTCTGTTTACAATTGAATGTGCTCACATCTAACATCCCTGTGCAGTGTTTAACCTAGAGTGCAAATTTAATTACAGGTTAAAACGCAAAATCCTTTTCCTTTTCTAGATGAAATTACATCTTGTAGAAAACAGCATCTTGATATAGAAAGAATTTGAACTTATCCCTCCCTCAGTGAAGACTCCTCTATCTAGTAATTTCCTGCAAAGCAAGATGCATTTGTAGTTTTATATCCCCTTGGCTGGTAAAGGATCTAAGGTGTGTTAACTATAGAAAGTGAGCCTCAATATCAGAACACCTAGAAATTTTTATGCATAAGCAGAGATTTTTTAAAACCCTAATAAAATTCTGCAAAAATAGCATCTTATTTGGTCACCCATTTTGCAAAATGTTTAGACCCTGTAACCTGATCATAAGTTTATATAACTAGAGAGAATGTTTGAAAGGTTGTGTACCTCAAGCTATTCATGTTGGTAGTCTCAAGAAGAGAATCTCACAGGATGGTGTCAGATGAGAGGAGATTCTTTATATACCTGTGCATTGTTTAATTGTTACAACTAAGGGCTTTTCTTAATAACTTCCTGAAGATACAACTGACCAGCAATAAACTGTACATATTCAAAGTTGTAAAATTTCAGAAGTGCTTGGTGGCTCATTTGGTGGAGCATGCAACTCTTGATCTTGGAGTCGTGAGTTGGAGCTCCAGGTTGAGTGTAGAGTTTACTTTAAAAAATAAAGTGCAAAACTTGAGAGAAGATGTTGTAACTATATGAGGAGAGAGATGTTAACTAGATTTATTGTGGTGATACTTTTACAATATGTTTATGTCAAATCACTATGCTGTACATCTTAAACTTATACAGAGCTTTGTGTCAATTATGTCTCAAGAAAACCAAAAAAAAGTACATATATACAATGGAATAATACTCAGCCATCAAAAAAGAATGAAATCCTGCCATTTACAATGACATGGCTGGAGCTAGAGTGTATTATGCTAGGTGAAAAAAATCGGTCAAAGAAAGATAAATACCATATGATTTCACTCATATATGGAATTTAAGAAACAAAACAGATGAACATAGGGAGAGGAAAAAAAAAGAGAGGGAGGCAAACCATAGGAAACTCTTAACTATAGAGAACAAACTGAAGGTTTGGAGATAGGTAGGTACGGGGATGGACTAGATGGGTGATGGGGATTAAGGAGGGCACTTGATATGATAAGCACTAGGTGTTACATGTAAGTGATGAATCACTAAAATCTACTCCTGAAACCAATATCACGAATATGCTAACTAGAATTTGCATAAATATTTGAAACAAACAAAAAAGAAAAAAAAAGACAAAGGGAGAGGTGGGAGAATGATGAACCTAACAAAATTTTTTCAAATAGGGATCCCTGGGTGGCGCAGCGGTTTGGCGCCTGCCTTTGGCCCAGGGCGCGATCCTGGAGACCTGGGATCGAATCCCACGTCAGGCTCCCGGTGCATGGAGCCTGCTTCTCCCTCTGCCTGTGTCTCTGCCTCTCTCTCTCTCTCTGTGACTATCATAAATAAATTTTAAAAAAATTTAAAAAAATTCTTTTTCAAATATAGTTAAGACAGAGCATCCTCTGAGAACTGTGTCTTGTTTTCTATTGCATGTTCAGCACTGTTTTGTCAATAAAATAAAGCAGCAGCTTAGAATGGAGAAGACAAAAAATAAAAAATTAAGAAATAAAATGGACAGTTTGATAAGTTTTGACACATGTATATACTCATGAAGCCATCACCATAATCGAGTTAATGAAAACATCCATCATTCCCAAGTCTCCTTATGTACTTTTATAATCCCTCCTTCCTACCTACCAACCCCCTCTCTTGCCCCAGGAAGCCACTGATCTTGTTTCTATCAGTGTATATTAATTTGTGTTTCCTACAATTTGATATGAATGAAATCCTACACTACAAATCCTTTTGTCTGGCATCTTTCACTCTGCATAATTACTTTGAGATTCATCCATGTTGTAGTATTATGGATACGTTTTTTTTTTCATATTTAGAAGCCAGTAAGTTTGTGTGCTTATTTTTTAGCTCTAGAATAATTTTTCTAGATGCCTGGAGAATGTGTAGCTTCTAAGCTTTGGATAAAACAATCTGGGTAAATTACATTTAAGGAAAATATAATAATTAATAAAAAGAAAACGCAAATAATTTAAGCATCTTCTCAAGCATGTAATAGACAATCATTAGGTGTGAGTAACCAGGTTTTAAATCAATACCTGGATGCTGGCTGACATTCAGAACACTAGACATTGAGAAATTTGATGTGTTTCTACTGGTACTTGAATTTCATACTGAAGCGTGATTAAAACAAACAGACCTGCTCTGGGCTCTGAAGTCTCACAAATTGATTGCTCTTATTTTTAAATTTTTTCTTATTTTTAGAATCGTTTCTTTATTTCAAAACTATTGCCTGATGATGGTTCTCAGGGGCTGGAAGGAAGGGGAAATGAGGAGTCACTGCTTAGTGGATACAGAGTGTCATTTTGTGATGATGAAAATGTTCTGGAGATGGATAGTGGTGATGATTGCCCAACAACATAAACGTGCCTTAATGCCACAGAACTGTGCACTGACAAATGGTTAGAACAATAAGTTTTATCGTTGTATGTTTTACTCCAACTTTCGAAACGTTAAGAAAAAAATTTTCCAGGTATTTCAAAATTAAAAAAAGATAATAGCTAAAACATCACCCTAATAATTTTAGTGATAGTCAGCCCAAGTTTCTTAATGGTCTTGTGGCCCAAACAAAAGAACAATATTTCTAGAGGAGGAAGAAATTATTTGCCTTTGAAATGATGCTTCATACTTCTGACTTTAGTAGTGGAAATTCAGAAACACAAATTACTAGCCAACTACCAGGCATTCTTTTAAGACTTTACATGCATTAACTCATTTAACCTTCAATGGAATTAGAACAGATGGTTATTTCCATTTCAGAGATGAGGAAGGACATTGAGAACAGAGAGGTTATGTAACATGCCCAGAGTTACACAGCGGGTGAGAGGCAGAGCTGATTGTCAAACACCAGAAATAGGGCTCCAAAGCCCACAGTGCTCTGAGCCACTACGTTTTCCCATCTACTAAACTATAAAGAGCTGGATATCAGGACAGCTGTCTGTATACTGTGTGACCATTTCTAGAATTTCTACTGGATAGTTATACCTGAAAAGCTTGAGAGCATTGATACTCTTCACTTTTCCTCAGCAAAAGCTTGTGACTTGAAATATGTAAATAATTTATCTCCCACTGGAAATTATCCTTTAACATTTACCCAGCTTTTTACTAATGCCAATCATGAAGGAAATGTAAGACAATGCTTTCCATAAAAATGCTTTCCAGAGAAAAGCTCTGGAAGGGAAATCTCCATATTGGAAGAAGACATGAGCTTATATTCTTTCCTTCCCCCAAGGTTCATGTCTCCCAAAATGTTAGGTTAATTGTAAACATAATCATGTCTGTGTTCAAATAAATTTAGGAAATGCTAAATTAAAAGGAGTTAGAATTTCTTTACTGCAGGACTTCTTATGGACTTAACATACTAATAAGTATTGTGAATTGCCAAGAAAGGAAAATGATAGGTATAACATATTAAATAATATATGAGTACTTATTATATAATATACAGCTGTTTCCCAGGGTTCTTTTACCACTACTTCTCCCATGGAAAATCATGAGCAGTGAGTGCTTCCTGGAACACTTTTCCGGCATCTTGGACTAGGGATTTTCCAAATTTACCACCAGGGGGCAGTTCCCCCCCATTTATATTCTGACAAACCTTAAAACTTATTTTCCCTCATCACACATGAGACAGGCTGACATTTTCCAAGCAGACTTTGCTAAAAACTTTCAAGGGTTGAAGAATAGAAATAAGAAAAATAAGAAACTCAGAAATAGCGATTCCCAAAGAAATAGCAAATCTGCCCAACTCTCCTGGGCCAATATGGAATACAAGTTCTCAGGCGTATTGCTTGCCCCTTCTCCCTCCTGTTTCTCACCCACTTGACTTTTCTGTCATTTTCACCCCACAAAAGCATCTATGGGCTTATCTTCTCACAACTGAGGATAAATCTCATAGACCCTTGTGTTTTCACAGCTCAAATTATTTTCTGATTTAAATGTCCCTGGTCTGCACTGTGACCTTTCCTCTCAGTCCTGGTTGGCAGTTCTGAGGTACTTCCGTGGTGATGGACAGATATGGCAGTTCTATGAACGTTCTAGTCATGACTAAATGTGCAGTAAATGGATCACCCTCAAGTCCCTTGCCAAGGCAGAGATTATTCATCAGCAAAGCATATTTTCTTTGTAGAACTCAGAACCAGTCTCATAGCCCTTCTTGACACTGGGCTCTGGGAAGGCATTATTACCAATGGGTTGCTATCAATTTGAGTAGGAAAATTCTCTCATTTAAGTCTAGGATATAAAGTCCACCCACCTCTGGAACCTCCTGTGGTGACTCTCTCAGATGAATGTAATCTCCAGTAATCTCTACCCAACACATACACACAGGTTTTTTTTTTTTTTTAAGATTTTATTTATTTATTCATGGTAGTCACACAGAGAGAGACAGAGAGGCAGAGACACAGGCAAAGGGAGAAGCAGGCTCCATGCACCGGGAGCCCGACGTGGGATTCGATCCCGGGTCTCCAGGATCGTGCCCCGGGCCAAAGGCAGGCGCCAAACCGCTGCGCCACCCAGCGATCCCACACACAGGTTTTTAAAACTCTGTTTTAGGTCCACAATAATGAACGTGTCTATTATAAATAAGCCCGTCTGAGCCTAATCCATACCTTATCTATAGAGCACTGTGCAAACACCACACCTTACTAGAAGAAGAGGGTTGTTATATCCCAGCATGTGCCAGAGGCTCCAAACTTGGCCCATTCTGTTGTTTAACTTCTGAGTGGTATTGATATCATGTGCTTTTATGCCCCATTTTGATTAGCATGTCCTTGGAGTTAACTGCCTTTGTAGGAGCTGCACAGGGAACAGCCTGTGTTCTTTGCCGAACTTCAGCAAGTGTCATAAAAAGGCCTAACCTGTTACGGTAGGCTTTGAAGCTAATTGCCATGTGACAGTTTTTTTTTTTCTTTTCTCATAATGCTGAAAGCTTATTTTAGCATTCATGAATAAGAGGAGCAGTACAGGGGCACCTGGGCGGCTCAGTCAGTTACGTGTCTGTCTTCAGCTGAGGTCATGTTCCCAGGGTCCTGGGACTGAGCTGCGCATCGGACCCCCTGATCTGAGGGGAGTCTGCTTGTCCCATTCCCCCTGCCACTCCCCCCAGCTCATACTCTGTCTCTGTCTCCTCTCTCCTGTGTCTCAAATGAATAAAATCTTAAAAAAACAAAAACAAAAACAAACAAACAAAAGGAACAGTACAGTGTAGTCACTAAGCTTGAACTCTGGGGTTAGATGGGGTTCCACTGTTGGCTGCACACTAAATTTCTTTAGAGCATTTGGTGAGTTACCACTTAACCCCTCCAAGCCTCCTGAACCATAAGGGAAATAACAATACCTATCGTGTTGTGATTCATTTATAAACTAAATGTTATTGTGCATCTAGTTTGTACCAAGTACCAGCAACAGGGAGTGGATGTAATGGAATGAGACCCGTAACTAACTCACCTATCACCAAAACGATATTATTGTCATTCCTCTTTTAAAGTCCTGAAGGCTGAAGCCCTCATGAAAGGTGGGGGCAAAAGGAGACCATGGCTCTTGAATTTGAAATGGATTGGACCTGCAGTTTAGGTGGTGGACCAGCAGAGTCAGTATTTAATTTTTAAAGTGTGGCCGCGGGGCGAACTTCCCCCAGTGGCCAGTGGGGTGTGCTGTGTGAACAGAGTAACTGCAGTACTGCCAACCGCTGGTTTCGGGAACAGGGTGATGCTTCCCCTAGGGAGAGTGGGGATCAAAAGGGTCAGTGGCAAGTTCAACTCTGAATCCTCTAGCTTCTGTTTCCTGTTGAATTTAACTCCAACCACAATGTAATGACAGCAGAATTGATTCACCTGTAGGAGACGTCCTCACTGACCAATAAGCTTTTGCAATGAAAGCCATGTGCTTGGGGAAGCATGAGGAGGAAGTGACACAGATGCATTGGGTAATTGTTAAGAAAGCACTAGGGGAATAGTGTAAACGAGAAGCTACCTGCTGGAGAGGGGCAATACCACTGCGGATAACCTGAAGACAAGGGAATCTTGGAAAGCATTAGCGCATCTGCCCCTGCCTACTGCTGGAAGTCACAGTCCGGCCTCGGCAGCCAAGTTCTAGTGACCACAAGGTGCACTCACTATGGGCAGCATCTATGACTTTTTTATATTGCTTTTGTTTGGTTTGTGATTTCGAACCTCACGTTCATTCTTTTTGGCCTTGCCTCTGGAACTCACCTTCAGAAATTGACCCAGTCCACCTGAGCAAATTTCAGATTCATCTTTGGGTTCTCAAAAGAGCTGGTTTTATTCCATTTTATTGCTAATTTAGCAATATTTTATTCCATTTAGCAATAATCACGCGTCGGATAAACCTCGCTGGCTACCATCCTGCCTCTGCACAAAGCCAAAAGAACTGTTCTTATTCCAAATATGAATCCATATTAGGATTCAAGGTAGTCAACGTATGTCCTATTTCATTTGTCTTATGAAAATATTTCAATTCAATGTCTTACGTCTCTGACCTTTTGATGAGAGAAATATCACATCTCGTTTGTTTACTGTTTATTCTGGATTATGGGTGAAGTCGAGGATTTTTCTTCTCTTTATTGGCCATTTATATATCTTAGGAAAATTGCCTATCCCTAGTCTTTTTCTATCGATTTGTTTATTACATTAGTAGATTAAGAAGGAAATCAGCGATTCAGGGATGACAGACCAAAGTGCATGCAATGGATCTTAGTAATACAGTCTCGATCACAAAGCCATTCCAAACAATTGGAGAAACTGAATTCTCAGACCCTGCCTAATCTTTATAGTTAGGTGTTGTGTCTTGCCGTCTCCCTCTTGGAGTCAGTCTGAAGCTCAGAGATGGCTGGTTCCTCTCTGTGAAGGGTGGATGGTCTCTGTGAGCCCTGTGACAGGTGGCAGAGTGCTGGGAGAGAGAATCTCTGCTGTCCATGCAGAGCCAGTAGAAGAGGTGGGGGTGCTGCTTGACAGTCCTCAAGAGAAGGCAGCAGGGACATTTGTCTGTGAAGGAGCAAGGCTCAACCTAAGAAGGGAAGATGCATAATTCCTCCATCAGCCTGGGCAGTGATTGAATTGTATTCATTTCTGTATCTTGCACTCTGGGCAAACTTTGATTGGGATGTTGGTGACTCCATCTGCCAAAATATCATTCAAGGTGTTGAGTCCTTTTACAGAGATGAGTTTTGTGATATAAAAACTATGGTATAATAACAAAGGTGCTTATTTATTAATGCAGTAAATAGCATGATCTGGTATATAATAATTTCAAACCAGTCAGGAGTGTGAACAAATATTTTGAGATCTAGGCAATTACAGGAATATGATAGAAGAATATCTGTGATTTCTATTGAGACTGAGTGACCTGTTCTGCTAGTATTTCTGTAGTTTGTTCCTTATATTCATAACTAAAGGAATGCTAATTTTTTTTATAAGTTAGTGAAAAAAAAAATTTAAAGATGTAATTTTTTACACTCATGCATGTTCCATCCTTGAAGTCCATACAAGTGTCCTCTAGGAGTCAGAAACCCCTGATGGAAGTCCTTTGGTCTCTGGCTGGTGGGGGCAGTGCTGACTACAAAGGGGCACGGAGGAATTTTTTGAAGTGATATAACTGTTGAATTTTGATTGTGATGGTGGTTAAATTACTCAAAAATGAGGAATTTCATGTATGAAAATTGGAACTGAAAAAAGGGAGGGAGGAAGAAAGGAAGACAGAAATGGAAAGAAAGATGAGTTATGAGTTGCATATTGCTGCTAACAGAAGCAGACCTTGTAAAAATTCCTTTTCTATTGGGGCTGAGTTTCTTCCACAATTATTACCCACTGCTTTCTGGAGAGTCGTTATAGTAGTAGTGGTCAGGGAAAAGGACTCTGGAGCAAGTCTCCCCAAGTTTAAATCCTGGCTCTGCCAGTTATTTGCTGTGACCTGGGGCAAGTCACAGGACATCTTTTTCTCAGTTTTATCATCTTAAAATGGAGATGGTGCCTACCTCATATGATTATTTGAGGATTAAATGGGTTAATACATTTAAAGTTGACTATTAGAATAGTGCCTGGCATATAGTAAGTACTCTAATGTCATCTAATATTTAGAAATGCTTGGGAAAGAAGCCAAGGTCATGATGAAGAGCTCAGTCAATGCCAGTGATGGTATCAGCAATCACAGAAAGACTGGTCAGGATAGTCATTAACAAAAAATAAATGTGTTTATGTGTCTGTAAGACACGTCAACATACTATTCTTCTAAATGAATTTGAAACTTTTTTTTTTTTTTTTTTGGCTCTGCCTGGATCTCACCTCTCAAATGTATCAACTCCCAACATCCTCTTCCTTTTCCAAATAACTTCCCCTGCTGGACCACCTCACATGATGTGTTTCCAGGGGACAAAGCCAGAGCCTTTTGTGCAACGTTTGCAAATGAAAATCACACCCATCATAAAGGAGCCAGGTCTCCTATAAAACCTGATTGACTTAACCATGAATACTTAGTTTGAGGTTATTAATTATGACTGATATTTAATATCATTCAGAGAATCTACAAAACTGTTGAATATTTACAACATGGCAAAATGTTCACCTGCCAAGTTTCCAACAGAATCCGTCTGGGGTCTTAGTCCTGGGGTGTTTTATTAGTGGGAGCACAGTTTGTGAGCTTTCAAATCATCTACAAGTGAAGAATTTATTGAAAATAAGTTTCTCTGCCATATACCAGGCAACAGCCCATTTATCTGGAGAACGAGAAACTAGGGAATCATGGAAACCTAAAATCTTTATTTAAATTCATTTCAACCTTCCTCAGTAAACCTTACAGGCAATTTATAAGGAAAGAGAACATATGGGATATCACAGCAACTTCTTTTTAATGTCAGTAAAAATATAGACAGTCAGTTCTCATTTTTTGGTGGTAGTTATGTTGTATAAAGTTGCCATGAGCACTGAATTAGCAAATGCTGAACCAGCTCCCAGGGGAGATACAGGTTAGGTTCTTTTGAATCTCTGGTCACAACATTCTAATTAACCAATTAATATATAACCTTGGCTTATGTGTGTTTCTGTTTAAAGACACTTCGTTGACTGTATATTGTGGGTCTTTTAACATTGAACTCATGGCCAACAGAACTGTAACTCATGCCTGAATGAAATTTATCCAGCACACCCATTTTCTCTATAAGGCACATCATTGCATTTTTCTTATTCTTAGGGACACTAACCGCATTTCAGTGCTATATTTTGGGACCATTTTATTTTATTTTATAGATTTTATTTATTCATTTGACACAAAGAGAGAGTACAAGCAGGGAGCAGCAGGAGGGGGAGAAGCAGGCTCCCTGCTAAGTGGGGAGCCCAATGCAGGGCTCGATCCCAGGACTCTGGGATCATGACCTGAGCTGAAGGCAGACACTCAACCCACTGAGCCACCCAGGTGCCCATGAGACCATTTTAAATAGCAAAGTCACCAATAAAAAGCAAAATAGGGAAAATACATTGTGCTAAAGAGACCATGAAAAGGATGGTATGTGCACTGAAATAAGAAGGCAGGATGTCATCCTTTTTGACCTTAGCTAGGGCCTTGCTCAAGGATTGACTCAAAGTTTTTACCCCTCTGTGCCTGAGAATGACTGTAATTACAATACAAGTTTGATTTTGGGCTAACAAGTACATTTTAGCACGTAGATGAATTTGCAAATATGGAATCCATGAACAATGGGGATCAATTTATAAATAAGAAAAAGAACAAAAAAAGAACCTAGGTGGTCTTTCCCTCCATTCCTAAATAGGTTTAGCTAAGTATAGAACTTACATTGGATAAATGCCCAGTGAATCATATACATGTGCCAGAGCACAACCCTCGCTGGCTTGAAGCCCACCGATCTCTCCACCAGAGGGCTGGCCGAACTTGGTGAGCGGTCAGCAAACCCCAGCCTGGGGACCAAATCTCTCATGCTGCCTGTTTTGGTATGGCCCTGAGCTAAGAAAGGGTTTTTTTCTCTCATATAAATGGATTGGGGAGGGAGGGAATCAAAGGAAGACTATTTCATGACCCTTGAAAATTTTATGAAATTTAAATGTTGGTGTCCAAGGGTGAAGTTCTGTTGGACACAGCCCATGCCTGTTTGTTTATGCACTGTCAGTGATTGCTTTCATGTAATGGGGCGGAGAAGCACAGTTGCCATGGAAACGATGGAGTCCACAAAGCTAAAAATGTTTACTATCTGGTCCTTTATAGAATAGGTTTAATGACCTGTGGTCTAAACCATTGCTAGTGGTCATAATGTAGGGTCTTGCACAGGCGATTAAAAGGTCGTGTGGGGGAGCCTGGGTGGCTCAGCTGGTTATCTATCTACCTTGGGCTCAGGTTATGATCTCTGGGTCCTGGGATCAAGCCCTGTATCAGGCTCCCCATTCAGTGAGGAATCTGCTTCTCCCTCTCCCTCTGCCTCTGCCTCTTCCTGCCCCTCCTGTTGTTTCTCTCTCTTACAAATAAATAAAATCTTTAAAAAGTAAAAGGAAGAAAGAAAAGCTCTGTGTGACAGTTAAACTTTAGCTAGCAGGGAAAGAGGTAAGTTTTAGGCAACAGAAAATAGGGCTTTCCCTTCCTCAACCCCACCTCCTCCTTTTCAGACAAGGTTAGGTTTCGAATTCTATTAATTAAGTAATTCAAGAATTTATTCACACATTGAAGCAGATTAGAAATTATCAGTTTGATTCGGTTAACAAATCTGTTGAAACCAATTTAAATGCAACTGGAGGAAATTCATCAAGGTGAAGAAAAAATGAAGACACCAACCTTTTTGTGTTGGGATTATGGAATAAAATTCCAGAAGTTTTGTTCCTTATCAATTGAGAAAGTATAGGGGTGCCCAGGTGGCTCAGTCACTTCAGTGTCTGACTCTTGATTTCTGCTCAGGTCATGATCTCGGGGTTGGGATCCAGCCCTGCATCAGACTCTGCGTTCAGCAAGGAAGTCTGCTTATCCCTCTCTCCCCCCACCTCCCCTTCCCCCCCACTCTCTCTCTTTAAAAAAAAAAAAAAAAAGGTAAAGTTCATTTTATTTATTTATTTTATTTTATTTTCAGTTTTAATAGCTGAAAGTTGCCTTAGAGATCATTAGACCAAGACTATCCTAGAGAATTTTCTGCATGGTTGGGCATGTCCTCAATCTGTGTTAGCCAGCATGGTAGCCACTAATACATGTGACTGTTGAGCATTTGAAATGGAGCTGGTAGGACTAAGGAGCTGAATTTTTAATTTTTGTTCAGTTGTAATTCAGTCAAAGTAGCCACACGCAAAACTATTATGTACCTTATGGAGTTAGGTTGTATTTAGAGTCAAAATGACAGACTAGTCAATAGGTTTGTCTTAAGTTTGCCTTGAATAGAGTTTTTAAGGAGTTTGGATTTGTTGCCAACATTTAAAGATTGGGAGATTTTATGTAAAGTCCCAAATTCGGGCTTCTTATGGGAAATTGATATATCTGGAGATACCACAGATGCCCCTTCTGGACGAGATATGGGCTCTCCAGTCCCCACTGCTCCCTATTGTCTTATACTCAGCATGCTGCATCCTTTTCATTGCCTCCTTAGTCTCTATTAGCATTTGAATGTGCAATTGCTAATCTAATTCAATCCCCAAATTTTCATATGGGAAACTAAAGCCCAGAGATAGTAAGTGCCTTACTCAAAGTTGCCTGGTAATTAATTAACAGCCCAACTAGCACACACAAGAATCCAGGTCCCTGGCCAGCACTTTCTCTTCTCCAGGGCCCTGACTGAAATCCCTGGGTGTGTATGGGCAGTGGGAGAGGTGGTACCGCCCAGTACCTGGGTGTGTCTTGCACTCATAAGCCTTATTCTTTCCTACTTCCAGGCCATGGAAAGGTTGGACATTGGGTGAACAAGGTCTCTGCTTTCCTCCCATCTGGGCTGACTCAGTGAGAGTCACAATGGGCAGTGAGGGCGTGGAAGGGATATTGACCTGAACTTTCCCTGGCTGTTTCCCTCTCTGACTTCCTGTCTCATTGTTTACCATTGACATTTCCAAAGTTGTCAATGGTGGCACATCTGAGAATCCACTGTTGGCTGTTTATCCTCCCTTGTATCTCTGCAGTTCCTCTGCTTATTTGTGTCCACCTTTCTTGTTCCAAAGGCCTTTTGACTTACCTCTGCAGCCCTAGTCAGTTAAATCTTGGGACAAAATACTTACTGAAATGCACAAAGAAAGCTTTTGAAATAGTCTTTCACAGAATGAGAGTTAAGTTTTGGGCATTTCTGTCTTCTCTCGTCCTGTTCAGGTCAAGGTTTAGTCAGAAAGAGGAGGTTTAGCTTAGTGACTTTGAGAACATATTCACCTAGATTTGAGTAGTTGCTCTGCCAGTTGCCAGATCAATGACCTTGGGGAAAAATCCCTTAATCTTCTGGGCCAGAATTTCCTCAAATGTCGAAGTATCTACTTCATAGGCTGTGGATGAGGAATAAGTCTGATAATGAATGTAAAGTAAAAATCATGGCACCTGCGACAATAATGAGTGCTCCATAGATAGGAAGGATGGAGCATTCGTTTCTACCATGTCTCTCTATGCATCTCACATTCTTTCTTTTGAGAGGGATCTTCCAGGTCTATCAGGCCACACCCATTCTGAAATCCTTCCCTGGGGTTACCTTGTTTATTAACTCAACAGATCAACTACATTGACCCAATTTTTTTTTTTTTTTTTTTACATTGACCCATTTTAACCCCAAACATCTCTTCCTACAGTGCATTCTCCAGGTTCTGCTCTGTGTACTCTGCATGGAAACTTCCATTTACTACTTGGTCCTTGACCTAAAAAGCCCTCTTTCCTCCTTTTTCCAAGTGTGGAACCAGCATTCATGTACTTCTGCCATCTTGCATGGTGGGGAATGGGCACCTGTGATTCTTGCCTGCCCAGGATTCAGTTTCTTTTCTTCTCAGAAGAGAACCCCACCCAATTAGCCTTTAGGCTTAGGTAAGGCTCCTCCCCCAACCTTTTCTGGTATGAAGTTTGGACATGTGACTTAGGTCTAGCCAATCAGAGCTAGAGAAGAGAACTGAATGACTCCTGGTGGAATTATTAGGAAACAAAATCTCTTTTTCCACAGGAGTTGCTAAACCAGCTAGATGTAAGCTTGATCCTGCTAGTGGCCAACTCTGGCTTCCCTGGGAAACAAGAGGGAGATCAACACTGAAGAGAGAAAACTGAGAGGCCAAAAGGGACAGAGTCCAGAGCATTAGTGCCTGAAGGTGGATACCCTTGAGCTTTGCCGATGTGTGAGCCAATAAACTCCTCCACATTCACCTTTATTGGACTTATTTATCCATGTTTGCTTTGATTGGTTTGAATTGGAATTCAATCTCTGTAACTAAAAGAGTTCTGCTTAAACTCTGCCCTTTCTAAATTTCACCCCAAATCTGTCTCCCAGTATATTTCCAGTTACTATAAATCCATTTGCTGGCTCTGAATGACCTCATGTCTGCTGCATGCATTTTCTCCCAGTGTACTTTGCTATCTGGGCATACTTGGAATCAAATGTATTAGTTTTCTCTTGCTACATGATGAATTACCACAAAGTTGGTGCCTTCAACAACACATACATATATTATCTCACAGTCTCTGTGGATCAGGAGTCTCGGCACAACTTCAGTGGGTCCTCTGCTCAGGGTCTCCCCAGGCTGATACTAAGGTGTTGGCTGGGACTGTGATCTCATCTGAGATTCAGGCTCTCTTCCAGGATCACTGACTGTGGGCAGAATTCAGCTCATTAGAGTTGGAGGAGTGAGGCCCTCAGCTCCTGGAGGACACCTGCAGTTCCTTGCTATGTGCCCCACCCACTACCAACATGGCAGTTTGTGTCTTCAAAGATACCAGAAAATCATCTTTCTCGCCAATTTGCTAATAAGGTAGAGTAATAATAGCCAGTGACAATCTGTCACCTTTGGCATATAAAGTAATCTAATGAAAGGAGTGACAGCCCATCACCTTTTCCATATTCTCCCAGCTGAAAGCAAGTTTACAGGCCTTAGCTACACTTAATGGAAGGAGATTACATAGGGCATAACACCAGGGTATGGAAATCATGGGGACCACATTAGAATTTTATCTACCACCCCAACTTTACCTCCCACCAAAAGATCTAAACCCAGTTCAGAGCAGTAACATACATTGATGAGTCAATTTGTTCTGCATACATGTAGATTTTTAGTAAATAAGTGTTATTAGGTATAATGTGTGTGTGCACAACATGTGGGTGTGTGCATTTTAGGACTGAAAAAGATAGCTTCAGTAGGCTGAGTAATGCCCCTCAAAAATATCAGATCCTAGTCTCTAGAATCTGTAAATGTTATCTTATATGGCAAACACTGGGGAGATGTGATTAAGTTGAGGTTCTTGAGATAGGGGGATTATCCTAGATCCTCTGGGTGGGCCCTACATGCCATCACAGGTGTCCTTAGAGAGAGGCAGAGGGAGATGAGAGAGACGCAGAAGAGAGAGAACAATGTGAAGACAGAGGTGGACACTGGAGCAACGTGGCCACAAGTCAAGAAAAAATGGCAAGCACCAGAAGCTGGAAGATGCAAGAGTGGATTCTATCCTAGAGCCTCTGCAGAGAGTGTGGCCCTGCTGACACCTTAATTTGAGGTCAGACAAACTAAATTTGAACTTCTGACTTCCTGAACTGTGAGAGAAGAAATCTCTGCTGTGTTAAGCTGTGTGTTCTATGGTAATGTGCTACTACAGCCACAGGAGATGAATATAATGGCCATAGTGACTGATTAAGAGTCAGGTTTTAGTTGAAGTTTTGGAGCCTATAGACAATTTGGCCAAATTTCAGCCTAATTTTGGAAGTAATGTTTTTCCCAGCAAGGTCGTTAGAGCAACGGCTTTGCAATCTTTAGAGATTCTTATTTAGAAATGGGTTACTCAGAACCACCTGCTCAACAGGGCCAATTATTAAGGGCAAGACCACAGGTTTGGCCTCAAGCCACTTGGTACTACTTGATGGCCAAAGCAAAAAGTGGTCTCTCAACCTAAAACTTTTCATATTTGATCTTTCTAATCTTTCTTTCTTACTTTATTCAGCAAGAGTCTAAATTTTCCCTTGGGTAGGTGATTAAGTCCACAGGCACTGCCATCTTTTATCTGGTCTTTACTGTGTCAACCAGATTCCTTGAGTATTTTTTCATTCAGCAAATAGTTCTTGTGTCCCTGACATATGCCATGAGGGATGGAGACATAATAACAACCAAAAACACACAGTGTTTCCTGCTCTCAAAAAACACAGCTCCATGAAAAGACAAAAATTAAATAGTCCCACGAATAAATGTGTAATTGCAGACTTCGGTAAGTCTGAAGAAAATATACATGTTTTTTTTTTTAAAGATTTTATTTATTTATTCATGAGAGACACACACAGAGAGAGAGAGGCAGAGACACAGGCAGAGGGAGAAGCAGGCTCCATGGATCACGCCCTGGGCCAAAGGCGGTGCTAAACTGCTGAGCCACCCGGGCTGCCAAGATACTTGTTTTGAGGAGGTTATTTAGCATAAGAATTGTGCCTCGTCTGGGAGAATCATGGATGAATTTCTCCTGGATGTGACTTTTCAATTAGGAGCTAAAAGTGAGTAGATTTCAACCAGGAGAAGGGGAAGAGGCCAAGGTTCCTTATGGAGGCAACAACGTACAACAGCCATGGGACCAGGAGGTACGGGGCATTTGAAGGCTGAGAGGGAAGTGGGGAAGTTGAGCGAGGTAGGACTGAAGAGGGGAGCAGGGTCTGACCATGGTCACAGAAGACTCTCGAAGGAAGGCCGAGCACATACAGCTGAAATGAAAACAATGGGGGACATAAATCTCCCCAATCTACTACATCCTGTGACCCTGCTTCTGTTTGGAAGCAGTGGCCCAGCCTCAAGAAACTAGTATGGGGCTTTCTCTACATTCACTTGAGTGATTTACTCATAGCATTGTCTGTTCACAAAATAGACATGTCTCATATTTCTTTCTTCTCACTGGGCAGTAGTCAAGGCCTTAAGAGGCTGGGAGCTGTGGATCTCAGCCTCAGTAATAGTGAAGATTAGAGAGAGCCCCGTGCACATCCTTGGAGGACAACACAGCTGCCTGCAGAAGGCCAGCGAACACCTGTGATGATGTTGAAATGCAGTCCCGTGAAATGTGCTGCACATCAAACCCACTTTAATGGCAGTGCCAACCTGCAGCAACAAACAATGTCTATTGATTCAACCCTGTTGGAGACCTAAGATTACCATTGACTTTTTCTGCCCACGGACCACTGGACTTTCAATGAAGTAACACCTTCTAATTAAAAAGGAAACATATTTTTCCTTGCTAAAGGCAGAATCATCTATTTTCTAAGATACATGGTTCCCTGCCACATAATATAAATTCCTTAGAGGGGAGGGGACATTCTTTGTGCTACCCATCTGCCCCATGGGCAGTTTTTTTTTTTAAGATTTTATTCATTCATTCTTGAGAGATACAGAGAGCGAGAGGTAGAGACACAGGCAGAGGGAGAAGCAGGCTCCATGCAGGGAACCCAACGCAGGACTCGATCCCGGGTCTCCAGGATCAGGCCCTGGGCTGAAGGCAGGCGCAAAACCGCTGAGCCACCCAGGGATCCCACCCATGGGCAGTTTTATTCTAGGGTTTGTCTCTCTATTGTTAAAGCAGTGCATGATTTCCTTCTGACTGAGGTCTTTTGAGGAGAGTATTATGTATTTTATACAAGAAGAACTCCTGGTTCTATTCAGATATGCATCTATTACCTGGAACCACCTTTCTCTTTTAGATCCCCTCTCTATGTGAATGAAATATTGCTGCGGGATAATTTCTTGTCTCCCTGTGGATGTAGGAGCATCCATGTCATGAGAAACAGTTGAAACTATTCCATATGTATACCTCTCCCCAGGCCAACATCAACCTTATAGAAAAGAAACAAATTCAGTGTAATGAAAATCCCAACAAAATAGGCAGGGTCCAGAAATTCCAGAAGGCTTCCAATTTCCCAAGGAAGGAGGATGGCATTAGTATAAACAGGAGAAATTAAGCAAACAGAACTTGTTCTCCACTTTTCCCCCCCTTTACATCTCTGAGAAATAACTAAGTGCAGTTGGTACTATTTTCTTCCTGTTGTCCTTAACTGTGCAATTCACAGCAGATGAGATGCAGGGTTTTATTGTCTTTTTTCTGCTGCTTCTCAAAATGCTGCCTGTCTTTGGGATGCATGGTGAAGTCATCACATTCCCTTGAGATTACTGAGGCAATCAAGGCAAACTCTAAAGCTAGTGAAAGAGAAGAGGAGGGGAAATCTTGATATTCTGAGCATCTTGCATATCTGTCTCTGTCTGAAAGCCACTGTTAGGATTAGAAGACATTTGGGGAAGCCTGAATATGAAGCGGGGGTTACTGTGATTTGCGACTATGTGTGGGTAAGCTTTGAGCAGACAAGATGATGGGAAAGTATCCAAGAAGAATTGGTGAGAGAATATGAGATGCTAACTGCCTTCAGGGGGCAGATACAAGGTGGGGCTAAGAGATCTGATTCTAACATCAGATCACCACGAGTCAAATCCAGGTGCCTCCTGGCTGAGTCCAGACTAGCTGAGTGACCTTGAATATATCACTTCACTTCTCTGTGCCTCAGTTTCCTTAACTATAAAATGGAGATAATCAGGGTAATGTCTCCATTACAGAGCAGTTGGGAGATTAAATGAAATTATTGTTCATGTAAGTACTTAGCTCCTTAGTGTCCAAAAAATGTTAGCTATTTTTTAAAGGATTTTATTTATTTATTCATGGGAGACACAGAGAGAGAGGCAGAGACATAGGCAGAGGGAAAAACAGGCTTCCCACAAGGAGCCTGATGCGGGACTCACATCCGGAGCCAAAAGTAGACGCTCAACCACTGAGCCACCCAGGCATCCCTAGCTATTTTCTTTATTGATATTATTGACCAGTTTCATTTGTTGATTTAGCTGAGTATCTTTAACTCATTCAATAAATATGACTTTTGTGCCCAGTATATGCCCAGGGACTGAGCTAGGTGTCAAGAATGTAATGAACAAGGACACCTGGGTGGCTCAGTGGTTGAGCATCTGCTTTTGGCTGAGGTTGTGACCCCAGGGTCCTGGGATCCAGTCCCGCATCAGGCTCCCCGGGGGGAGCCTGTTTCTCTCTCTGCCTATGTCTCTGCCTCTCTCTGTGTCTCTCATGAATGAATAAATAAAATTTTTAAAAAGAGAATGTAATAAACATTATCATAGGCCATAGGAATTACTGTGATAGAGCTATGAGTAGGCTGGCTACCATAGCAGATCCAGAGAAGAGATGTGATTACTGTACCAATCTGTACGATAGGGAACTACAAGAGGGTTCTAGTGCCCAGAAGGTATGAAGTTTCCCGCTGAACCTGGAGGGTCTGAGAAGAATATGGAGTTTGTTGTTGGCATTCTCTCAAGTACCCTCTGACTGCCTTCCATGCATGCCTCAGGACTCTCATCCAAGTCTCTGCTGTTCAAGGTCCCAACTTGAGCATTTGACACAAATTAATACTTTCCAGCAGTTAAACTTAGATGATTAGAAAGACTCATTTCAAGTTCTAAATCTCAAGCAACTTGAGTAAATTCATGATTGGGAAGGTAGGAATACCTGATAAGCTCACATGACAGCCATTTGTGCTTTAGACTGAAACTCAGCCACATGGATTTCCCATTCCACCTTCATCTCTTCCCCTCCCACATCTGCCTGTGTTCACTCCCCTGTGCTCTTTTGGGTTAGGAAAGGAAAGGAGAGGAGAGGAGAGGGAAAGAGAAAGAAAAGAAGAGAAAAGAAGAGGGAAGAAGGAAGGAAGAAAGGGGCACCTGAGTGGCTCAGTCAGTCAAGCATTCAACTCTTGGTTTCTGCTCAAGTCATGATTGGGATCAACCTGAGGCTCCATGATCAGCCAGGAATCTGCTGGAGATTCTCTCCCTCTGCCCCTCCCCCCAGTCTTGTGCATGTGCACACCTGCATGTTCTTTCTCTCTCTCAAATAAATAGGTAAATCAAGTACATCTAAAAAGAAAGAAAGGAAAGAGGAAAGAAGGAGAGGAAGGAAGGAAGGAAGGAGGGAGGGAGGGAGGAAGGAAGGAGGGAGGGAGGGAGGGAGGGAGGGAGGGAAGGAAGGAAGGAAGGAAGGAAGGAGAAGAAGAAAGAAAGAAAGAAAGAAAGAAAGAAAGAAAGAAAGAAAGAAAGAAAGAAAGAGAAAGAAAGAAAAAGAAAGAAAGAAAGAAAGAGAAAGAAAGAAAGAAAGAAAGAAAGAAAGAAAGAAAGAAAGAAAGAAAGAAAGAAAGGAGTCAAAATAAAATCAGCCTTCTGAAGATTGGCCAGTCTGCCATATAGTCTGATTCCAAAGACAAGCTCTTCTACATTCCAGGTGTCCTTTTCCTGTGACTTAAGTGGCCTCAGTTTATCTTGCCATTGTCATAATCCAAAAGGTCTTTTGAATCTGCTTTTTAACCCAGTGAGGCAGTTAAGCCTTGCAAGCCTTTGAAACCTGGCTCCACCACCCACTGGCCGGAAAACCTGGTGTAATTGTCTTAACCCTCCTCTGCCTCATCTGAAAAAATGGGGAGAGTAATAATGAATATATAGGACCTGCTTCATAGGGTTGGTGGGCGCATGAAGGAGTTCACAGATGAAAAGTGCCTAAAGTAGTGCTTGGCACGTAGTAAGCACACAATAAATGTTACCCGTTTCATTGTCATGCACAGAGAAGTGAGATTTCTAGCTAGATCAGCAAGCAGGGAAATATTCCTGCTATATTTCTGAGCACTCAGCCACTTGTTTCTGCAACTCGGCTTGAAGACAACTTTAAAAATCACTCAGTCAGGGATTTATTTGGATTTGATCTAGATGATTGCTCAAAAGCATGATCCTTGGAAATCTTCCACTCTGAGAAGTGGATGTTGAAACTAGGAATTGAAGCTAGTCTATCACGAATTGAAATTTCAGTGTGAATTGTATGACAGCCACATCCCCAGAGAGTTGTCCGGGATTTTATAAGCTACTCACTCCTGTAGTTCTGATAGACTTCTTCAAAGTCCCCCTAGAACGGAGTGGGAAGGTCAGCTTTGGAACTGGAAACTGTTCAGGCAAATATTTTTATGAAGTCAACGAGACAGAACAGTTTCTAATTCTTCATGCTTGTGACAAATATATTTATCCCACAGGGGGACGGGGCACTGAGTGATTCATATCCTGTGGGATGAGAAATAGATTCCAGAAATCCAGTGCTGTCAGCCCCTCCCTCTCTATCCTAGGTGTTGCTCAGGCACATTTATCATCACCCAAGCATACCTGGCTTCAGACTAAGTTGGGGCGGCCATTTGTACTTTTTGTGAGTTGAGTCATATATGTAACAGGACTTTAAAGGGGTCCTAAGTTAAATCTTTTCAAATCTAAAGAAGCAACTGAGTATGCGAGCAGAGGTGGCAATTGGAATTACAATGTGGATTAGTAGCCACCATCTAGAAAGTTGGGATGGTCTCTGTAGAAACCTGGATAACTTGACTGGTGTACTCTGTTGAGCATTCAGAATTCTCCGGCACCATGGGGCCACCATTACCACTTGTCAACACCATTACCACTTGTCAACACCATTACCACTTGTCAACACGCAGTGCCCCCCTTGCATCGGGCCTGCCATCTCATGGCCCTCGGAACTCAGGTTTCACTGGGCTGACCTTCTTGGGTTTGCAGCTCCTGTTCCATAGGCCACGTACAGATTTTCAGACATTAGATGATAGCGTTTTCTGTTGCAATAAAACTCTCATTGCCTCTTTTCTTTCTTCCATGGCTGTTCTCTTATTCACTCTTATTAAATAGACTGCTGTGGCCTCTGGGTAAACTGTGATGCTATTTTTTTTTCTTCTCTGTGGCCAGTCCTAGGTCATAACTACTTTCTGTCATCACAAGACATCAGTTTGACAGTTTACCCTGAGGGGGAGTACTTATCCAGAATCGCTTGTACACACACCACATATGCTCCCGCACGCTTGTGCTCACTCACAAACACACGTGCACACTCACTCAGACACTCACACATTCACTCCTTTGCGCAAGAATGCCAGTAGGACGCACAGATTTATGAGCGTGTCAGAGCTGATATTGGCTTTGAACTCTGAAGTCGACTAGACTTGGTGGATGGCAAATCATCCCAAAAGGAATGTCAGGACAGAGGGAACAGTCACGAACATGAGATGGGCTCAGAGGGGAAGGTGGGAAGCCGTCCAAGTTCAGCCTTATTCCTTTGTCCTTTTGCTACACAGCCTGAGGGCAGCAAGCCAGGGTCTGCTCTGTGTACTAGGAAATCGCATTCGTTGTCAGGAAATCTGGTATATTTGAGGGAAGGGTGGAGTTTTGTTGGCGTTGCTGGAAGGTGTAGGGATCTTGGAGCAAGAAGAGTCCATATGAGCAACGGAAACTCCAGTTCGGACTGTCTTAAACAGTAAAGGATGTTTATTGGCTCATGTGACTGAGAAATCCAACATTTCTAATTTCAGGTGAGGTTTGATCAAGAGGCTGACACAGTTCCTTGAATTCTCTCTTTCTGCCCTTTCCACGTGGGTGCTTTATTGTCACATTTTTCCTTTACTGTGGTAAGACTGGCTGTGGCAGTTTAACCCTCACGTCTGTGCTTTACATGTACCAAGAAGAGAGGGTAACTTTATCCCAGAATTCCAAGCCGTAGTCCTGAGACTGGTTATGTCCCATGCTAATCAGTTTATGCCAGTTTATGCCAATTAGGTTTGCCCCTGAAGGAGGCCTGGGGTCAACACATGGGTCGTATGAGGATGGATAATGTATAAAATTGGGATTACCACACCAAGAAAAAGGATGGATGCTAGTGGCCACTGTACCACCAGGCTAACCCCTTAGCAGTAGCTCAGGATTCCTCCAAAGGCTAAGAGCAGTTAGAGCAAAGCTGGGATTTTTACCCCAGGTTGGGTACAATCTGACTTGAAACCCTGAGCTTTTTACCTGCCTGTTTTCTGCATAAACACACTTTAAGCGTCCTTCTCACGTTGAACTTGGGAGCGAGTGCCCCAGGCTTCTTCTCTTCCCTGTTTGAAATTCTCCCCAGCCACAGCCACCCCCACTCTGAGAGTGCCTTGTCCCTTTGTCGAAATCCACACAGTATCTCCCAAGTGCTGGTGGCCTCCATTTCAGGAGAGGCTGTCTTGTTTTCTGCCATATTCAAACCTACCCTGCCCATCCAGTGCAGTGAGCCATGATGCTTTTCTGATTTTATTTCCTTATTTTACAGCATTTTCCATTCAAAATGTGCGTGCCCCATGTCTGCCTCCATCACAGCCCCGCTGTCTATTAGCTAATATGTTCCCCAAAGCTGGTGGGTTGTTTTATTAAGTGTTCCATGGAGACAGGTTTACTTTCCAAGGGCCTTCTGGAGAAAGTGTCTTGCTCACTAGCTGGAAACTTTAGATTACCAAAATGGTGCCTACGCGAGCATTTGGCTCTTAAACCACAGTGGTAGGGGCAGCCACGTTTTGCTTTCGTGTGGGGGTGCCCATGTTTGCATTACTATTAATTGAAAGGAATGTCTCATGTCTCAGAAATGCAGACTTCTCCATTACTTCAAGGGGAGCTGTTCAGGTCAGGTTTGCCCCTGAATTCCTGTTCAGAAGCAAATGTCCTCCAGATTGCACCCTCCCATTTCATCTGTGCATTATCTCCTATCCATAGTCTAGATCATAGGTCAGTAGGCCACGACCTGTTTTTGTAGATAAAGTTTTATTGGCACACAGCCATGCCCATTTGTGTCTATGTTGTCTCTGGCACTCTTCCACTAAGCGGCAGAGTTACATTGTCATAACTGAAACCCATGTGTATCACTAAGGCTAAACTATTTACTCTCTGGTTCTTTACCAAAAAAAGTGCTGACCTTGATCTAACTTCCATATTATTCCTCCCAAGCCCCTCAACTCCCCTCTCCCTCACATGGCCAGGAATAAAAACCTCACATGGCCTGGGCTCCATCAAGAAAAAAAAAAAATCAAATGTCTGATGTTTAGAAATCAAAAACACAAACTCAGCCTTGGTCCAGTCTGAAAAAAAGCAAGTGAGTGACACTTCTGTAGCCACTCCCTATTTCTGGGCCCCTGGCAGACATTGCTAATCAACCATTGCACTTTTTCCACAGAGCCTCAGATTCCTTCTTCTAAGCAAAGCTCCAGAGCCACTACCAGTCAACTGGAGTTGGCTTTTGAGTGGAAAACTATTTTCTATCTCTAGTCCAGTGGCCATCATCAGGTCAGAGAATCACTTAAGACAAAAATCACGTTTAAAAAATAATTCTTGAATATCCTTTCGTTTGCCATGTCAGAGCCAGCCATAGCATCTCTTATAAGTCTAGAGTTGGAAATTAATCCACTGTTTCCATTTCTTTTTTGAAGTCATTGGCTCATGATTAAGGACCATGCTATATGAAAAATACCTCTACCTCCTTTTAAAGAGGAGATTTATGACACCGTGCAATGCTCAGTGAGAGGCACCAGGAACTGAGGTCCACTGAGAATGTTCTAGAGTCCTATACCAATATCACCCTCATTGAGTGGCTTCATAGGTGGAGTCACTGGGAGTGTTTATGTTTTTTCTTACTCATAGCTAAGCCTTGCTGTCTCTCCTATTGTTGAATTCATGTACAGTATTGCCAGGGGCTGGAGTGGAAGCATCTAGATTACCACAACTTCCTTAAAGCAAGCCTCACTCCTCCCGTGTTCTGGTTGATTCAGATTTCCGGAAGCCCCAATGAACACTCTTTTCCAATGCTGGTGCAGTTACCTTCTCAACAAACTGATGTTAAAGGTGATAGTTAAGAATTGACTAAAGATAGATATCAATTGACAGCTATGGTGACCTGCCCCAAAGACTATAGTTGCTGCCACAAAAGAGACTGAACTGGCTTCTGAGGAGGAGGTGATAGGCAAGTTGCAAATGAGGAGATGGTGTCACTTTGCAGTTTCTTGCTTCTTTTTGCCTCCAGAAGTTGGAGAACAGGACAGAAAGGAAAGTGGATATTTTACAAAGGAAACAATGCAAGCCTATTTAAAGGAGCAGTTGGCAAGAGAAAGATGCACCTTCCTGGCTGGGGAGCATTTGAGCCTTGCAGAGATGATAACTATTGACCGGAAGGATCCAGACACAGTGGGACACTTTGGTTTGAGCCTTGCACAGTTGGCATCTTGACAACAAAGTTGTAGGCACTGCTATGGAGTGCCGGCTGGAATCCAGTGCAGGTTTTTCCAAGAGCAATTGTTCATTGAAAACCGAAGCTTTAAAAGTTTTAAGTGAGTGACTGGCTGAGCATGCCTTTAGCCATTTAAAAACCTTAAGCCAACCTTGGCAAAAAGGTTTTAGCATTTGGCACCTGTGTCTTCTTTGTGTGGAAGTTATGGAAAGAGAATAAGAAGTGCCCTCCCAGATGGCAGTGGTGACGGCCTTTTTAATAACATTTTAAGCTTTTAGATTTATGGGATCCCAATAAAATTAAGAATGTGGTGTTACTGATATTCTGTGGGTGAAAACAATAAAAAGCAATCCATCCATTCCTGGAACAGATGTAAGAATTTAATATGTGTTGTATCCAAGGTGCCCTATAACCAAATCACTGAAAGTGCAAATGAATATTATTTGAAATCACATTAATATAAAGACTGTTACTATTAATATGGTATATATCCTATTTTATTGGGAGGGACCTAGTTAAATTTAAATTTCCGGTGGATGGGCTGCCATGGAATGAATTAGAAGGCCTTTCTACAGACCAGAAAACACGTCACCATGGATTATTTAATCTCTGGCACAAATAAAGAAGGGGCTAGAAAATATGGTACTGCAGTAAGCTGGATACTGTGGTATTCCAGAGCAAGGACATTATGGTTTAGCACTGGTTCCACGTTAGCTTGGATGTTGGTTTACCTCAAAGGCAAGAGGCCTCCTAGAGAACATCAGCTGTTTCTGCTACCCAGAGTCCCTTTACCTCCTTCTTCTAGTAACAGGAACTTCCTTCGCTGGGGGAAACATTCTTTCCAAACTCTCACCAAATTGTTCAGTAGGGGGCTGCCAGTCATGTTACCCCATCCTCCTCGACCCTGGCATGGCTCCTGCTTCTGACTGAGCCAATCACTACTCACACCACCATCCCATCCACACTAACCACAGTGCCTATAATAGTTAATCAGCATACTATCCCATGATTTAACCTACTAGAGCTGGCAGGGAAGAGCTGGCTCATTAGTAGGCTAGAAGGACACATACCTGGAGCTGGCTTTGGTTATTTTTTTTATACCCTGTTAGGATTGTGCACCTGAGAGAATGAATGGACCATGCGAAGGAAGCAGTGACAAAGGCAAGAAGAAAGAAAGAGAAAGTTCTTGGCATCCTCAAGTCCCATTTGACCCTACTTGTCCCCCATTTGGGGAAGTTAAGAGAGTGACAGGTTATATTCAGAGACTGGAAGAGAAGTAGACATTAGAATACCCCAGACACCCAGGCAATACAGTTCCTGTTTTGCTTAAATGAGTTAGAATTATGTTTCTGTCATTTGCAAGCAAAGTGCTCTGGCAAATAGACTGATATAGGCTCTGTGTAGCTGGCACTGGCACCCCACATTTCTCTCCTAGGCTGACCATGTTTCTAATCTCTTTGATCCCTTTCTGCTCCAACACGCTTTCTCTGAGTGACTGTTAATGTGCCAACACTGGGATAGCACTGGTCCCTGCCCTGTGGTACACACACATGGATATAACAAGACCACTTGCACCCTCTTACCATGCCTATAGAATTTGGGGTTCTAAACCAACCAACTCACTTTTTTCCATGCCTTGTCCTCCTTTTTTGGTGTCCTCATTCCCACCTGCTCACATGAATTTGATTTTTTATCTTTCTTGACCTACTTTGATTGTAACAAACTCCGCCCAATACCAAGTGCTAAATTCACTGCTCTACCTTGACTTTTGGGCTCTGGGTACTCTAGTGTCTGTCTCCAATCTTCTGAATCTAACCTGTCACTTCTTCACTGCTCTATGCTTCAGTTTCACTATCTATAAAGTTGAGGTATTAATAATACTTATTTCATAGACCGTGGTGAGAATTAAAGGCTTAATGAATTCTTTATAACAAGAAATCAATATATTGTAGCCAAAGTTATATCTGATACTTCTACCTCTGACAAACAAATTTAAATGTAGAGTCACATGTTTTCATCCTTAGTATTAAAATGATATGATGAAAATGATTAGATTAGAAAGCCTATAAATTTTTAATTTTCCAGAGTCCTATTATTGGACTGAAATCTCAGGGGAAAGAAATGCATTTGCATGGGGGTTTTTTGCATGGATTTTTAATTTTTTTTTTCTTTAAGAGAACCCAGAAGAAAATATCCTTAGGAATAGACTCGTCTCTGATTTTAAGTAGTTTTAAATGTGCAAGGAGAGACCACTATGTGTGTATGTGTGTGCATCTGCATACATGCACACATGTGTGGAATAGTAAGAGAGAATGCTATACTGTATTTCATAACTAGATCTGACCACGTCCTTAAACCTCTTTTATTTTTAAGCTGATTGCATTTGATTCATATTTAAGGTTTCTACACTTCAGAACCTGTCCAGCCTGTTTCTTCTCCCTGTGAAGGATCATGTGACTGTATTTGAATAGCGCCCGATATTTCATAGTCTCAGGGGTAAGCAGTAATGGCAGGAATGAGGTCTGCTTCTCCACTTACCTGATGGGGAAGGGTTCCCTCCTTCCTTGTTGAAATTGCCCCATCACTGAACCCTTTCCTTTCTAGAAAATCTCTTGGAGAATGCTACATTACATGGCATCATGGCATTCTTTGGTATATTTGTTCTTCCTTGTTTAAAGGAAGAAACTGACCAGGTAGGGCAGTTTGAAAAGGAGGATCGTGATAATACCTCAGAGTTTTCAAGGACACTAGGATTGGTTGATGTGTGTACAAATCCCTAAATCAATGCCTGACATGTAGGTTCTTTTCTAAGGAATATCAGAAAGGAGTAGATCTTCCTTTTCTAAGGAATATCTATGTGCCTATTTAAGGCCCCCCAATCCATAGTAAACCTCAAATTACCTCTACAATCCAAGCAGTTCATACTAATGAGATAGTGGGGATCTTACCTAGCCTTTGTGTTTCACTAATGTAGATACACACGCATGGTATCACCAGTATTATCTACGCATCCCCCTACTACTACTGGCATGTCCTCCTGGATGTTCTACAAATACACAAGCGCTGTTCCTCTCCTGCATTCTGTATTTGAATGAATAGTACCATAATCCAGACATTGCAAGGTTGTGTGCTTCCTTTATTTTTTATTTATTTATTGTGTGTGTGTGTGTGTGTGTGTGTGCTTCCTTTAAACCAAAAAACTCTGGATCTTTCTCACTAGTTCCTTAGCCAGAGTTCCTTATCCCTTTCAATTTCTGTTTTTCATACATATTAAAAATGATATATTGAGGTCAATTGTAGTACTATCTTCTGAGGCCAACAACCCTATTTCCCTTCACGTCATAGTGTCTATAATCTGAGATGCTCATCTGGATGTTAGAGGTCTAGGAGGCCAAGAGTTGACTAGGAATTTAATTTAGTACATCTTGAGTTTGATAATTGGTTCAATTTAGTTCTACATATATTAATTAGACCCTTACTATCTATAGGATGCTGTGTTAGACTCTGGAATACAAAGATAATCAATCATAAATCCTCAGGTGATATAATGAGCACTGGGTGTTATATGCAACTGATGAATCACTGCACTCTACCTCTGAAACTAATAATATACCAAATGTTAATTAATTGAATTTAAATAAAATAAAATAAAAAATAAACCAATCAATCATACACCCTGCCCTTGACAAAGTTCCAGTCTAATGTAAAGTATACTGTTAAAGGTCTCCTTGAGTAAAAGAGAAGTCACACATTAATTGGCTTAATTAATCAGGAAACAATATTATCTCACAGAAATGGGCATCCCACACAATGCTTGAAGACTCCAGTTTGCCTAGTTGGTAATTGTCTTGCTTAAATGGAGTCTCTGTCTGGCTTCATCATCAGCTAGTGGAAAAGTGGCTCAACCAGTTCTATAAAACGTTTCCCAGAAGCCCCATAAGGAGACTTCCCCTTGGGTTTTAATGACCAAGACTGTATTGGATGCCCTTCCTAAACTAATCACATGGGAAAGAGGATGGGATTACCATAATTAGTTTAAGCTCTTTATTTTTGGTAGAATGGATGTTGGGTAATTGCCCAAGGACCACAGCAGTTGGATAGGCATAAGAAATGAGAAATACCACACTCTAGTGTGGTATGTGCTATGATAGGAATCTCTGAGATTCCAGAAGAACTGTCTACACGTAGATTACCATATTTATTTTTTTGTTAAGGATTTGTCTATTTTAGAGAGAAAGAGAATATGGCAGGTAGGGGCAGAGGAAGAAGGAGAGAGAAACTCAAGCTCAAGCAGACTCTTAAGCCAAGCACAGAGCCCTAGGCAGAGCTCGATCTCAGGACTCGGAGATCATGACCTGAGCTGAAATCTAGAGTCAGGCATTTAACCAACTGTGCCACCCAGGTGTTCCAGATTACCATGTTTAATCATTTGTTGATGGAAAAAAAAGCTTTTTTTTTTTTAACAAGTTACGAGCTTTTCTGAAGTTTGCATAGATTATATGATTATTTCCCCTAATGTCTACCTCTGTACTTCTTACACTGGGCTAATGCCCTCTCCTCATCAGGGTATTAGGAGGTGCCCTAAGAGATTATGGGAAACCAAAAATAAACATGGTGCATCTTCCTGTACCATCAGTTTTACTTAGTGTATTTTTAGAAGGAAAATCAAAGATATATTATGGAAAAAAATACAAAATCCACCTGAATCTTTAAGATAAAATCGGTGAATTCAATTCCTCATTGCTAAAATTGCTTTGGGACCACCCTGGCCCTGAAGCTTCATATTCCCTTCCCTTTGCCCTGTAATTTACTTGAATGGAATAGTTGAAGAGAGCCAGTCTGCATACATTTTCACTGTTGTAAAAAGAAATTAAATTGATCTGGATGCTTTCCTTTCTACACAACTATATTTCAATGATTGTGGGCCTTGGAAAAGTTCTTCTCCAGCTTGAACATAATCCAGTGTTTTTGGTAGTTGTGCTTTATCATGTAAATATAATGTTTGCATTTCATTTATTTCTAAATAAATAAATAAATTACTTGTAAGTAAGTAAATTACTTACTTCAATTCTTCATCATCTCTGAAACTATATCGTGGCATTTATGGAAAATGACATTCAAAACGAATGCCGGTAACTGTTGACATTCTCAGCACTCTTGTAGTTAATCATTTAACAGACTTAGGTATTCTGTTTTAGAAATAGAAACAGAGGACAAATCCACAAGGCAAATGTGTTCAAGTCTTCTTATCCTGCTCCTAGCATAACTTGAAGTAATCAAAACAGAACTAGTTTCTGAACTTCCCAAAGCACTCTTGAAAGAGGCTTTAAAGAATAAGCCACTTAGGAGGACAAATATGTCTTGGATAATCCCATTGCTACTGTCAAGACCTATTTGAATCAGGTCAAATTAAAATTAAGATGGTTCAACATATCACCTTCTTAGCACACAGTGTCCTCTGCTCTGGTAGGAATATCTCATGCTTAAGTCATCTGATCACCTTCCTAGGTCCCAACCATTTTTTCCCAGTCTTGTTTTTCATCTGACAATTGCCCTAATCCAGTACCAGCTTCATTTTCTCCCCATTTCTTCCTTGGACGACACTTCTAGTCCTAAGGAGTAGGTTCCAAGCCTTATCATTCTTGGCTCTCTATTAATTCTAAGCTTTCTTTTATTTTTTTAAAAGGATTTTATTTATTTATTCGACACAGAGAGAGTGAGAGAAAGAGAGAGCCAGAGAGCACAAGCAGGGGGAACAGCAGAGGAAGAGGGAGAAGCGGGCTCCTCGTGGAGCAGGGAGCCCAATGTGGGGCTCAATTCCAGGACCCCGGGATCATGACCTGAGCCAAAGGCAGACACTTAACCGATTGAGCCACCCAAGTGCCCCCTAAGCTTTCTTTTACATGTCACTCAATTTGTTTAAATGAGTGAGGCTCTCCTAGGATCATGGGTAGCTTTTGCATTTCCATCGACTCACTTGTCAGGTTTATTGAATAACTACTATGAGCCGGGTGCTAAGCAATGGCAGTGCAGTGGTGACAAAGCAGGCACTCATGGAGCATATGGTCTGGGGGGGAGATCAAGCTGCTGTGATGGGACACTCACCTGCTTTGAGGGATCGACATTCAAGCTAAGTCTGGGGATGTGTGGGTGGCTCAGCAGTTGAGTGTCTGCCTTTGGCTCAGAGCATGATCCCGGGGTCCAAGGATCTAATCCCACATTGGGCTCCCTGCAAGGAGCCTGCTTCTCCCTCTACCTGTGTGTCTGCCTCTCTCTCTCTGCGTCTCTCATGAATAAATTTTTAAAAAATCTTTAAACAATATTTTTAGAAAACATCCAGGCTAAATCTGGAAAGATAAACAGGAGTTCACTGGATGAAATTTTGGGGTAGAGAAGTGTTCAGAGCTGAAGGAACAGCTGATGAACAGCGTGGGGCAAAGAAGTTGGAACCCAAAAGAAGACCAGTGTTGCCTTCTGTGATGAGGCAAAGCATGGAACAGAAACATAGGCAAAGGCCTAAAAGGTTACTCAGAGTGATAGAACAATCCTTGCAATCAGATCTCATAATTTGAATTATTTACTTATTTAACTATCATTTTCCCTAAATAGAAATTTTAGCCCAAGTTGGATAAATACAGAAATGTTAGACTATAGATTAACAGAGTGCTCTAGGTTTCCGTGTAAGCAATTCTCTTTGTTTTCGAGGACACTAGAGTGAAGGAAATGGAAGTACCAGGCTTCATGTGGGACACTCATTTCTAGGTTTCTCAGCAGATGAAAATCCTATGGTGGAAGCTGGACCACGCACATACCACCATACTCTTCTAAGCTGTGGGAAGCGTGGTGAATAAGTACCAAATATCAACCCACTTGGCAATTGCATTTTAATCAATTTCATTTGCTGCTTAAACAGCATACTTGAATTGGAGACTGCTCGGTTGGAAAACAATCCAACAATCCTTGCACTTAGGATTCTTCCCTTAAGACTTGTTTGTTACAAATAGGCTTTTTTTCCCCCTCCTCCTTTTAATCCTATTTTACCTTGAATGACTCCTCTAGAAGCATTTGGATTCTGATTATCTTGTATTGCTTTTTGCTTTTCCTGGTATTTCTTTATTCTTTTTAAATAACTGTTTCATCCATACAGCGTGATATATCTGTTTCGATAACATAGACTATGTCTGGAGGGGCATACAAAACACTAGACATAGTGGTAGCCTTTGTGGAGGGGAGAAGGGTAAGGCTGGCACTTCCTTACATAGTATTTTCATGTGGTTTAGATGAAAAAGATGGTTTCCTCAGAGCCATGAGTTGTGGCTTATCCAGCAGAACCCAAGCTCGATTATAACTTCTGCTCACTTCCTCAGCCACATGCCATTGTGCAGTAAACAACTTGGATGATCTTACATGGCAGTCCTGGAAATGAGGAGTGAGGGAACCAGGATGGGAGAGAAACTTAACATTTCATTCACTGGATAATAGCCTTTTGTATGATTTCATGTGCCTTTCAGAATTAGAAATCAAAAAGTAACATGTGCAGATATAGAAAAGAAGGAAAAGAAGGCCCTCCAAAAAATAATAATAGTAAAAATCATCTAGTGAACCTAACTCAAAATCACTATCAATAATTTGATGTATTTTCCTTTAGTTTTTTGTTTGTTTGTTTGTTTCTGCCTGCATTCACCGAGTTGCACAGTGGAATTCATGTGCAGTACTGATTTCTTGGCTTTTTTTTTACTTTGTTTTGTATAATAGACATTTTTTTTTCCAATCAAGAAATTCGAACACCTTTTCCTGAAGAAATAGTATACAGGTTCATTGTAGAATATTCAGGAAATATAGATAAAGGGTTAAGATGTGTTCTATCGGGGCACCTGGGTGGCTCAGTGACTGAGATTCACCTTTGGCTCAGGTGGTGATCCCATGTGTCCTGTATCGGGCTCCCTGCAGGGAGCCTGCTTCTCCCTCTGCCTAGGTCTCTGCCTCTGTGTGTGTGTCTTTCACGAATAAATAAATAAAATCTTTTTAAAAAGTGTTCTATTTTATTTATTTGTTTGTTGGTAACGACTTTATTGAGATAGAGTTCACGTATAAAGTTATAAAGTTCACCTGTTTAAAGTATACAACTCAATGGCTTTTAGTATATTTGCAGAGTTGTGCAACCATCACTATAATCTAACTTTAGGACATTTTCATTTTCTTAAAAAGAAACTCTGTACCATTAGCAGTCATTCCCCATTTTCCCTGCTCTCCCTCCAGACCCTTCTTAGCCCTAGGCAACCACTAATCTACTTTCTATACCTATAGACTTGCCTAATCTGGACATTTTATGTAAATAGAATAATAAAATATGTGATCTTTTATTTCACTTAGCATAGTTTTTTTGAGATTCATCCATTTTGGCTTTTTCCTTTCTTGTCAATACTTATTTTTTATGATTGCTTGATTATTAATTCTTGATTCATTTATTCTATTATAGTCACAAATCACAAAATTCACCCTTTTAAAGTGCATGATCCAGCCGTTTTTAGTACATTCACAAGGCTGGACAACTATCACCATAATGTGATTCTAGATTATTTTCATTACAGTGAAAGAAACTCCAGGGATGCCTGGCTGGTTCAGTCAGTTAGGCATCTGACTCTTGACTTCAGCTCAGGTCATGATCTCAGGTTGTGAGATCGAGCCCCACATTCCCAGCAGGGAACATGCTTAAGATTCTGTCTCTCCCTCTGCCCCCTACTTCTCTCTCTAAATAAAAACAAAAAAATTTAAATAAAATAAATTTTAAAAATTAAAAATAAATAAAATAAAATAAATTACAAAAAAAGAACCTCCATACCCATAGACAATCTCTTTCCATTCCATCCCCGCAAAATCCTGGGGGACCAGTAACCTATGACCAGCCTCTATGAATATATGGCTTTTGGGATGCCTGGGTGGCTCAGTGGTTGAGTGTCTGCCTTCAGCTCAGTGTGTGATCCCGGAGTCCTGGGATCGAGTCCTGCATTGGGCTCCCTGCATGGAGCCTGCTTCTCTCTCTGCCTGTGCCTCTACCTCTCTCTCTGTGTCTCTCTCTCATGAATAAATGGGTAAAATCTTTTAAATATATATATATATATATATATATATATATATATATATATATATATATATATGACTTTTTTGGTCCGGTTTCTTTTACTTAGTATAATGTTTTCAAGATTCATCTATGTCGTAGCACATGTCATTACTTCATCCCTTCTTATGGCTGAATAATATTCCACTATATAGCTGCACCATATGGTGTGTGTCCACTATCAAGTGCCATTTGAGTTGTTTCCACTTTTTGACTCTTATCAGTAATTCTGCTATACTTGTGTGCATTTTCAGTTTTCTTGGGAATATACCTCATTCCTCTTTATTGCTAAATCATATTATATTATGTGTATATACCACTTATACCACTTTATTTTTAGTCTGTTCATCAGCTGATAGATGTGTGGGTTGCTTCCACCACTGGGTTATTATGAACAGTGTTGCTATGAGTATTCATATACAAGTTGGTTTTTTTAAACAAGTTTTTACTTCTTTAGGGTATATACCTAGGAATGGAATTGCTGGGCCATATGGTAATTCTATGTTTAACCTTTTGATAGATTGCCAATCTTTTCTACAGTGGCTGCACTATTTTACATTCATATCAGCAATGTGTGAGGTTCCAATTTGTCCACATCCTTGCTGACACTTGTTATATTTCTTCTTTTTGATTATAGCTGTTCTAGTGGATGTGAAGTAGTATACCATTGTGGTTTTGATTCACATTCCCTAAGGATTAATGATGTTGAGCATCTTTGTATATGCTTAGTAGACATTCATATATCTGCTTTAAAGAAATGTTTATGCAAATCCCTTGCCAACTTTTAAATTGGGTTATTTGTCTTTTTCTGGTTGAGTTGTAGCTCTTTACATATTCTGGATAGAAGTTCCTTATCAGACAAAAGATTTACAAATATTTTATTCTAATCAGTGGCCAGGTTTTTTTTCTTTCCACTTTATGGTATTCTTTGAAAGACAAAAGTTTTTAATTTTGATAAAGGCTAAATTATTTATTTATTTTCTTTTGTTACTTATGCTCTTTATAGCATATCTAAGAAACCTCTGTGTAATCCAGTGTCACAAAGGTATACAATTATGTTTTCTTCTAAGAGTTTTGTGAATTTCACTCTTAATTTTAGTACTTTGATCTATATTGAGTTAATTTTTGTATATGATGTGAGGTAGGAGTTCATTTTTTTGATGTTAGTATCCAGCGATCCTACCACCATTTGCTGCAAAGACTGTGCTTTCCCATTGAATGGTGTTGGCACTCAAAAATCAGTTGACCATAAATGAGAGGATTGATTTCTGCACTCTTGACTCTACTCCCTTGATCTATTCTGTATCTGCCCTTCTTCCAGTGCTAGTCTGTCTTGATTACTATGGCTTTGTGGCAAGTTTTGAAATGTGATCTGTTGAAGGTAACAAAACATCCAACTACAAGCAGCTTAAACTCTGTAAGACCCTTTATTGTTTAAGTCACATTGCAAGTCATCTGAAAGTGCACTGCTCCCAGGTTGCTTTGACATTTAAACAAAGTCATCAAAACGCAAGCTTTTACCATTCTTTTTTTCCTCTCTTTGCTGTCAACCTATGTCCTCTTGGTCACAAAATAGCTGCTGTGGCTCAAAGCATTGTGTCTTCATCCAACAATGCTGTAAGCAGGAATCAAGGAATATGCTGACAAAATTCTTGTGGTATGTCTTTTTTTCAGAGGGAAATCTTTTCCAGAACTCTTTAGTAGGGCATCTGGGTAGCTCAGTAAGTTAAGTGTCTGCCTTTGTCTCAGGTCATGTTTCCAGGGTCCTGGAACAGAACCTTGCATGGAGCTCTCTGCTCAGTGGGGAGCCTGCTTCTCCCTCTCCCTCTGCCCCCACCTCATGCATGCGCACACACCCTCTCTCTTTCAAATAAATCAATAAAATCTTTAAAAAAGAGAGAACTCTTTAGAAAACTTTACATCTTTTGACAGATGGGGTGTCATGCATTCCCTTAGATCAATCATAGTTCATTTCAGAGGTATGGAAAATGAGAGCTCTGAAAAGAGGGGGTAAATGATTAATGAATATACATTCGACACCATCTGCCAAAATATATAAACATACAAGGAATAAACCAAAATTATTTGCAAGCCCACCGGATTGACATTATGATGGAATCTTTTTAGAGTGAGGAGATCTATCTTAAATATCTTTAGTGCCAGCTCCTTCAGGAGTGAAACTCCTGTTTTCTTCGTTTGTTATTGATTCAAGACCAGATCATGAAATTCTTTTCCTCATTCTTCTCAAATACTGCCTAGAGCTTTCTGAACTCTTGATCTGAAGAATATACAACTGTTTTCTCAACTGTATGAAATATCCATAGGCCTTAGGCCTATAGCCTGCTGTTTTCAGCTGCTTTCTCTTGTTGCCAATCCATTTGTAGTTGAGAAGGATATGTCATTAATATCAACTTTAAGTTAATTTTAGGGTAGCAAGATAAAATAAATACCTTTATAACTTTTTGTCTTTTTTTATGGTTTTACATGCCAAACTTTGCTTTTATTTTGTTCTTGCTGCTCAAGGCCAAATAGTCGAAATTCCTAGCAATAATCCTACCAAATCATTCTGTATTTTTTAGTAATAACAGGAGAATGACCTATTTTTTATAACTTCTTTATTTGATGGGCAGGATATACCTGGTCCTGAGAGCTCTTACTACTTTGCAAGCCATCGATCTTGGCTGATTTCTGTTTTTTGCTTTACTAGTTATTGGCACATTCGCAGTACGATTGATCTTTGGAAAGTCAAGATTTTTTATGTATCTTTTGGTTTTCTTCTTTCATTTATTGTATAGAAGCGAGGGTCCATTGGGTTTCAAGTAACTGCTCTTAACTTCCATAAAAAAAGTTCTATAACTTTTCATTTTCTTTTTCTTCTTATCACTGTTTCATTCTTACTTAAATGGGGTAAGTCCAAAGGGTGAGAATTTTGCCAAACTCACCTCCTGGAGAAATAAATAAGTTCCAGAGCCATTCATAACCTATAAATTATAGTAGGAGACCAAAGAAAATAACTTACCGATACAAAAGAAATTGACCTTTTGTCTCTCAAATTAGGACTGAAAAATTAACAGCCCTATTATTTAAGATGCTTCTAAATGTTTTTCCTACTGATCTTCAGCCAATTACTCGGGTTCTGTTTGCCTCAGTTTGTTTATCCATGAAATGGGGCCAGCAAAGCCTTCCTGCATTTGACCTTGGGAGAATACTGTGTAAATCAACTGATGCTACATCTGGAGATGACTGTATTTAATTAGAGAAAAGGGTACTACAGGGGTACCTGGGTGGCACTGTTGGTTAAGCAACTGACTCTTGGTTTTGGTTCAGGTCGTGATCTCAGGGTCCTGAGCTCGAGCCCTCCACTGGGCTCCGCACTCAGCTCCGAGTCATCTTGGGACTTTCTCTCCCTCTCCCTCTGCCCCTCCCCTCTTTTCTTTCTCTCTCAAATAAATAAACCCTTTTTTTTAAGGGTGCTATATCACCAATTTATTACTATTTTAATTTTGTCCTTTTTGGTGTGCATGTAAATGAAGTGTAAATAAAAGGTGACAAATTATGGGGGTGGGAGGTAAATCACAACATTGATACTATTTCTTCTTTCAAGAAGAAGGTCAACTCTTTCCCACTGACCTATGAGGGCTTCTTTGGAAGCAACATCCCCTTCAAGTGCTTTCACATCTACATAGATGACTTGGCAGGAGCTTCCAATATCTGTTCAATGGATTAACTAGTAAAAATGGATACAACGTGGATCTAGCACATTGCTCCCTTTTTTGTACCTCATACAATAAAGATAGCATCCCTCCTTTTTCCTTTGAGCTAGAATTTGGTTAAATGAAATAACACATGAGATGTTTGAGGAAGATGAGAAGGTTTGGTTTTTTCTTTCTTTCTTTCTTTCTTTCTTTCTTTCTTTCTTTCTTTCTTTCTTTCTTTCTTTCTTCTTTCTTCTTTCTTTCTTTCTTTCTTCTTGTTTTTTCTTGTAGGAGTGGAATGAGTTTGCCAAAGGATAGATGCTGGATAGGTGCCTTAGTGCTGGATATTATTTAGTTTATAATGTTTTTAGATCTTTATGATGCCAAAAAGCCATTCAAAGTTGGGAAGACAGCTGCAGAATTTAATCAGCCTACTGGTCAGCCCTGGATGATGGGCCATAATGACTGGTTCCTTCCCTAGACGATGGGCCATAATGACTGGTTCCTTCCCCTTCAGGATTCTACGACTTCTGCACACTCCCTTCCAACTCCTGCTTGAGTCCAAGACTGGAGGACACTCCTTGCTCTCTCAGCCAAAGGGAAGCAGGAATTAAAGCAGGAGTGAAGGGAAGAACAAGACCACCTAGCCTCTAGCTCAAGTTGGGATTGAAGCAGAATTTCTCTGTCTGCCAAACCCCCTGCCTTTTCCTTGGGGCAAGATGGAGAAGGGAGAGGGGCAAACAGACCCCCTGAAAGAGAAGCCTACCTCTGCACAGCTGCTTTTAAGGGGGCACCTTCACCCACCATGTCCTCACTCTGTTCTGGAGGATAACGCCCTGGGGTTCTCCAGGGGCATGAGAGACATGTTGACTTTTTTGGCTTAGTTATTGTAGACATTCCCACCAGCCTACCTTAAGCCTTTTCTTTTCACCCATGGAACTCTGCAGCTGCTGCCCAGATGGGCTTCCCTGGCCCCCCTACTGTTCAACCATCCCCTACTGTTGGTTTTTCTAAGCTCCACAAATCTGGGCTCTGTCTTTTCACAGAGCCTTCGTTCCTACTGCCCTTCTGCCTCAGAGCATTATTTGTGTGTCACCTAGCTAGCTCTTTCCTACTCACTCCTCTGTCTCAGCTGCAGTCTCACGTGATGCGTTCCCTGACACACACACCCCGCCAATCCTATATTACAACCCTCCCTTATAACCCTTGTGACAGTGCCTGCTTCCTCTTATTACTTGTTCAGTGGTCTGCCTTTCTCACTCTACTAAGACTCACTTAGACAGATCATCTCTGTTTTGTTACAGTGCATTCTAAGTACTTCGTTCCCTGCCTGACACGTAATGCAAACTCAATACATTACTTTTTTTTAATGAACCACGGTATGTATTTTGGGGATGGATGAACTTCTTTCTGTATTCACTGTTGAGACAAATAGTCATTCATTTGTCAGTTCCATAGACATGTATTGATTGCCTGCTTTGTGCCAGCCCCCCGGGAAACAAATATGAGTAAGACCCTTTCCCTGCTTCTGCCAGTGGTTTCTGAATGGGGGCAGCTGCCACCATACCTGGGGGCATTAGAAATGTGTAGAGGTGCTTTTGCTGTTGATGTCATAGGGCCTGGGACACTCCTGGCAGCGCCCAGGGTCACAAAACATTTTCCAGTGCAAGGGGTACTCCTCAACAGGGTGGGACCATCCAGCCACCCCACCCCCCACCTCACCCACAGGGGTTCCTGCTAGAGCTTACAGTCTAACAGAGAAAAAAGGAGGAAGAGGAAATAGCCTGCCACATGAGAGACTTTGTAACAGTGTGTGGCCCAAGGGAGGCATCAGTATTGCACTTTGGGGTCATTATGGAGGGAATTTTTTTAACATGCCAAAGAAAAGCTTTGGTCCAGCTAAGGAGTCTCTAATTTAAATGAAATGATAGAACCAAAAATTAAAGGATCAAAAATATAAGTAGTTTATGATGAGAATTACTATTCCTCATTTTTATGAAAAATCACAAAAAGATTGAGTGAAGATTAGAGAAAATGACATTCCAGTTCTTTCTCAAAGGGCTTTAAGTTTGTTATGGTGCTTTTTAAGGACATGAAAACCATCATAGAATGATTGCTGCATCCTTCCCCAATCTGCCTTTTGGGGAGAAAATACCAAGAAGGAAGACTGTTTCTCCCAATGAAAATGATCTGAGAGGAAGAGCAGAGTGTAGCATTTAACTAGAAGGGTTCATCAATCCCTGCATGACCGACGTTTTAGGCAGGAGAGTTCTTTTTTTGTGGAGGCTGTCCTGAGGATTGTAGGATGTTGAACAGCATCCCTGACCTCTACCACTAGACACCATTAGCACCCACCCCCCTCACCAGTTATGACAACCAAAAATGTCTCCACACATTGGCAAATGTCCCAGAGGGAGGTATACAACATTGCTCCTGATTGAGAGCCATTGAACTAAAATCTTGTTTTCATCACCCTCAAGCCCTATGTCAAACATTCAGGGTCTATCAGAATTTAGCCATTGGCTTTTCAGGTGTGTAGAGAGAGTAAAGTTTTAAAATGTTCATTGACGGGGCGCCTGGGTGTCTTAGTCAGTAAGCATCCAACTCTTGATTTCAGCTCAGGTCATGATCTCAGGGTTGTGAGATCGAGCCCCTTGTTGGACTCCCACTAGGCATGGAGCCTGTTTAAGATTCTCTCTGCCTCTCTCTCTGCTCCTCCTTTCCCCTCCCCACTTGTGCTCTCTCTGTCTTAAAAAAACAAAAATCCACAGGCAGTGAACCCTGTCTTTTTTGAGGCGCAGAGGGGACCATTGGAAGCTGCTATGTTACCAACCGGCTAGCTCTTTCTAGAGACTGGAGTTGGCATTTTGTGCTGCCTTCCCAGCATTGTGCTCTTCTTCCTGCTGATTGCTCAAAGGAAAACCGACAGGAGCTTCAGGGATAATGACAATTTCTCTTTTACCTCCGTAGCAGAACTCCCAGGTGTATGAGTAATGCTGTCACCTGAAGCATCTTTTTAAGTCCCCAGAGAGAGCTGCAGGAAATTACAGCGTATTGCAGGGAACTGTGATGCTGAATAGGAAAGAAAGTCCTCTTCCTAAATAAGAAAGAAGGAAGGAAGGAAAGAAAGGAAGGAAGGAAGGAAGAAAGAAAGAAAGAAAGAAAGAAAGAAAGAAAGAAAGAAAGAAAGAAAGATTGAAGAAAGAAAAATAAATTATGAACAAGATAATTTTGAAGCCAGCTTGATTTAGCTCCCTTTCCAGTGGAAATTTTAGACCAAGGGTGTGTGCCTGGGATTTGGTTTGTCCCGTGTGGTTAGTCCATTTTAAGAATGATGCCACACTTGGGTCACTCTTTTCTCCACTGCTGCACATCTGGGTTCAGTTGCCAACACCCCCACCCCCTGTTGGTCTCTGGTGAGGAGGAACTTGCCTTTCCTTCCCTGTCCTGGAGCTTCAAACTTCTTCTTCCACAGAAGAGGGAAGCTGTTTGGGTAAGAAGCAGCATCGGAGTGGATGTTGGTGTCTTTATTTGTCTTGCATCCATCTTTGAGCGCCTACCGCCTCTCCAAGTCCCCCAGCAAAGGTTGGCTGTGCCAGGGAAGATGGAGATTCAAAAAGCTTTCTGGGAACTTGAATGAAAGCAACAGAATTGCTCCCTGCAAGCGAATCACCACCAACTATAACCTCCAACCCATAGAAAGGTGTAGGAAAATAGATGTGGATGATTAGTTGAAATTAAAAACAATACCAAAACCACCTTACTTCTGTTTTATCTGCATACAAAAAATGGAAACGATTCATGATTTGAGGGGTGGTGGTAGTTTTCTTTGGGTGCTTACGCTTTGCCAGCTGCTACAGTAAACACTTTCTTTTTGTTTTATTTTATTTTGTTTATTTATTCCTGGGAGACACAGAGAGAGGCAGAGATATAGGCAGAGGTAGAAGCAGGCTCCCTGCAGGGAGCCTGATGCGGACTCATCCCAAGGACCCCGGGTTCACAACCTGAGCCCAAGGCAGATGCTCAACCACTGAGACACCCAGGTGCCCCTACAGTAAACACTTTCTATGCAATATTTTACTTAATTTTCCCCCAAAACCCTAGATGGTGGATTCTGATATTATACCAATTTTATAGATGAGGACATTGAGGCTTTGTGGGTTTAAGGAGCTTGTACAGGTCTCTAGGAACAGGAATTTAAGTCACGTGTGTTTCTCATAGGAGACATGGCTTCTGCCAACCATGCCCCACAACAGTGCTTTTCTCCCTTTAGTGTGAATCTCCCGGAGGATGCGTGAGTGCTGGGATTGCTGACCTCACCCCCTGGTTTCTGATTCTGGAGTGGGCTGAGAACTTGCATCCCTCACAAGGTTCCCCCAATGGTGTTGATGCTGCTGGATCAGGCCCGGCACTTGGAGAAAGAACCCTGACACCACATCCCACTTTCCAGAAAGTAGTATAAGCCCCAACTTTGGAAATCTGCAATGAAAATGACTGAGGTTGGACTTGAGCAGTGACTTTAGACCTGTGCACAGAGGGATAATAGCCCTGGTTTCTAGAGCATCTCTTCTGAGAGCTTGGTGTCATGAGACAGAGATAATTGACCTGCTGGAGGTTTTATTCTGGTATTCCCTTTGCTGCCCGGTATTTCCGAGAATACAGTCACACTGCATCGTTAAATAAATGTACCACCTCCATTCACTCATACTGACACTCCATTTTTGAAGATCAGTAGTTTTCCATTAGAAGAATGACATTTCATTTTCGAACCATACTTAGTTCAGTTTCTTTTGATTCTGTAGGACCTAGTTTATTTTGTGGAAACACTGTGACCATTATGTTGGGAAACATCATCAGAATGCTCATACTCATGGGCGCATAGAGTAGATTTACCGTGAGGAATTGTTTCCAGATCTCGGATCAGGTGTTGTGTCCAGTGAACTAATTCAACAGAAACTCCTAGGTGATTTTATTAGTAATAAAAAGAAGTAAAAATAGTAGGAGAAACGTCATTTAAAAGTTTCCCGATCATGGGCATTTCCAAAACAATAGGCACTTTGAGAACACAGTTTTGTGTTCTGACTGATTGAGTTTCACCTGAATTAAGATTCCAAAGGCACATTTGAAACCTGAAATAAAGCTGATTTACTTGTCGATAATCTGTTCTGAAGCCTTCTGAGCTAGTTCAGGAGAAAGGCTTTGGCGCCTTACCTCCCTGCCACTCAATAGCCAAGATAACAGCCCAGGTGTGAAACCACCAATAAAATTGACAATTGTCCTACAGATGGATTCAGAAAAAAAAAGAAAAAGAAAAGCAAAAAAAAAAAAAAAAAAAAAAACAAAACAAAAACAAACCGACATCCTGAAATTTGCTGCAGTGCTTTTGCTGTAAGAAATGTTATACTGTTATATGGAACTGAAATCTACACATATTCTAAACAGAGACTGGTGGTATGTGGGGCTCCTTGGGCTCCTTTTCCCAAATGCCTTAGGCAATATCAATTCCAGGGGGAGAACTTTAAAAAAAAAAACACACACATTAATTATCTGGTGACTTCATGAGTGGTCCAACAGTTTCCTTCAGTTTTGAGTCGAGAATAAACTACCTGTGCCATTCTGTGCTGGCAACTAGCTGCTGCCAGACATATCCAGAGGCTGCATTTTCCAGAACCGAACCAAGGATTCTCTTGTGAGCTTCTATTTTCCAGCAAACAGTAACTGGGAGCTATTTGCTGGAGACCAAGAACACACTCTTTGTAATTCTCCTGAACTGCCTGCTGCATTGGAATTAGCGCGGCGGGAAGCTGAGGGAACCTGCGGGAACCTGCCCTGTGGCCGGGGCAGCAGCAGGCAGGCTGTCATGTTCTTGGAGACCCTCAAATGGGGAGCAAAGACCAGGTTGTGCAGCCAACGCCAGACACAGACACTGTTGCTCTGAGACTGGTGTCTTCATCTCCTGCCTCCAGCACAACCAAGGAAACGCTCAGGGCTGTCTCCCTCCGCCCCCCAGGGAAGTGGGGTCCAGAGGGATGCTTCGGAGGATTTTTTTTTTTTTTCTTTTCCCCTCCTGCCTCTGTGGCTGCCCGGAGGTATTTATCAGTGTGCACAGAGCAAAGACCCTGTAGTGTGCAGTGAGATGCTCCCCAAGGCGGTTTAGGAGGCTCCAGCTGCTGCGTGTGTGTGTGTGTGTGTGTGTGTGTGTGTGTGTGTGTGTGTGTGTGCGCAGAACGTACGTGCAAGCGGGAGGCTGAAATGCAGCCCTGGTCTTTGCCTGCCCCGAGCCGCTCCGCTCCCGCCCCTGCCCTGCGCGCTCGGGGCGCGCGGGGGGGAGTCCCCGCCGGCCTGGGCTTCCCGCGCCCCGGGAGCGCAGAGGGCTCGCCTGGCGGAGCTTAGCGCAGCTCGCTCGGCGCTGCCAGCGCGCGGGGCGGCCGGGGCGGGCGCTGGGCTTGTGTGTGCCAGCCGCGGCCGTGGGCTGGCGGGCGCCCAACCCCGAGCATGCCGCGGGAGGCCGGCCGGGGCGCCCGGTGAAAGCCGAGTTCGGGGAAGGCTTGACCCCCCCGCCCCCGCCCCCGCCCCCGGGCTGCCCGCAGAGGCCGGCGCCCCGGAGCCCAGGCGCTCGCGCCGCCGCGGCGGGCTTGCTGGGCTGCAGCTGCGGGAGCCGGGGCGCGCCCCCACCCCACCCCGGGGGCGCAGGGAAGCAGGCGGCATGGCCTCGGTGTTCATGTGCGGAGTGGAGGACCTGCTGTTCAGCGGCAGCCGCTTCGTGTGGAACCTGACCGTGTCCACGCTGCGGAGATGGTACACGGAGAGGCTGCGGGCGTGCCACCAGGTGCTGCGGACGTGGTGCGGGCTGCGCGACGTGTACCAGGTGAGCCGGGCGCCGCGCGATGCCAGGCGCTCTTGGGAAGCCCGTTCCACCTGTAGGATTTTCTTCTCCCTCTCCCCCTCCGCCCTTCCCTCGCTCTTTTCGACTCCTAGAGGGCTGCTTGACTCTGGGGTCAAATGTTCAGCGTGTGTGGGTGACTGTTGCCTGACAGAGCTTGTGGATTTTGCCCACTGGGCGCGGGGGCACTTGCGAGTTAGGACCTGCACTTGCAGAGACATCTGTTACACAGTGATGGTGTCCGCTGCCTGGCACTTGGCTCGGAGAGAGCGGTGGCTTTGCAGCAGCAGCAGCAGCAGCAGCAGCAGCAGCAGCAGCAGGAGCAGCAGCTGCGGGGTCTGGCTGCAAGAAGCCACACTTTGACATTCAGATGATTCCTTCCTTTCCATTTTATTGGGGTGGATGGGGGGGTGAGCATTTCGGGGACCGGCGATTTCACACCAGTTTACCATCAGAGGGGCCTTGCTGGGTTTGCATTCTTTCCTTTGATTTTATTTCAGTTTTCCATCAGGCAGCCCCAACTTGCAAGGCAGAGCCAGGAAAAGCTGATTCTGTGTCTACTGGCCTGCGGAGGAAGGACAGCAAATTGTGAACCCTTCGCAGAAGGATGGTGGCTAGGGTAGGGAGAGGGAGGGCTGGCCTGGCAGATGGTTGGAATGCTTACGTTGGGGTTTACTCCCCTCGCACAACACAGCCTCTTTATTTCTCTGCTAGGTCCCATCCTGCAGGCAAAAAATGCAGCAACTTTGTTCAACTAGGAGACCATTCATCTTCTCTGGGACTGCAGCTTCTCTGGATTTTTTATTTTTATTTTTTTGGACAGTCATTTGTGGATTTAAAAGTCCTCTGCTTGAGTTGTTAATATCATTGAGGTTTTGTTTTTGTTTTTTTTTTTCAATCTACGTTGTATTTAGGAAGATTATGCCTGGTGTTTACTATCATCACGAAAACATCATCCTGTTTTCTTCCCGATGTGGAAGTAGCTTTGTTGCAGATCCTAGATTCCCCCTCCCCTGACCCCAGGCCCACTCTGGCTAGAATTTGCATCTCATTGTAATGAGTCCTATGTGCCATCAAGCCTCTGGTTCTGACATCCATAAAGCAAAATTAAAAGAATAGCCCCTCAGGTTAAACTGGGGCAATGTAAAAAAATCAGCATTCCCTTGACATCGCTGACATCTGTAACATCTTCATTATAATGTGAGCAACATTTGATTCATGCTTTCATGACTCTTGCTTTAGAAAACATGTCCGTGTTGTCTTGTATTTTGTGAGAATGCAAAGGCCAGGCTGAGACGCCGGGTGGCATGTGGGGGTTTGAGAGTATTACAGAGCTGTGGATAGAGCCCATCTGGCCACTGTAGACGGATCACCTGGCTTCTTGAAGTGTGTGCCTCTCTGCCTTTCTGTCTTTGGGACAATCGTTGTTGCATTGGTCTGTAGGACATGTGACCCCCATAGAGTTTTGTTTTTGCTTTTTAATGTTGGAGAAACTTTTATAAGTTGTATCAATAATTATTTTTAAGCAGAACAGCCACTTGAAGGACTGTCCTGCCAAACTGTAAGCTTTCTCTTCTGTAAAATGGATGGTGACTGAGCCAATACCCACTCAGGATAATAAGAAAGGACATCTAAAATCATGATGGCCATTTTTATGAGTATGGTCAAGTAGGAAATGATCTCCAAGTTTAAAGTTTCCTATGCTTTGTGAGAAGTAAGAATTCTTAAAATATTTTAAGGCTTAGGAGAATCATAGATTTTTTCATTGCACAAACGCAAGTTAATTGCTAGCAAAGAAATACCATTTTCACTAATGCCTTTTAAATGTTGAGCAAGAAAGCAGTGACTTAAATTGTTTAGAACTGTAAGGCAGGAAAATAAAGTGATTGATACCTTAGGCTCCAAGTTAGAGAGACATAGGAATAAATCCAACCTCTGCCTATGTTTGATTAAGTTACTTAATCTTACCCTGCTTCAGTTTCATCATTCATAAAATGGGAAATATAATAGTACTAATCACAGAGGTTGATAAACGAATTACTTGACACATAAGATATTTAGTTCAGTGCCTAGAGTTTAAGAAGCGTTCAATAAATGTTATCTGCTCTGTCATTTGGAATTTATAATAATGGAAAACCCAACTCTAATCTACAAAATAAAAAGAAGGGACTTTTGACAAACCAGAAAGTCGAGCAGTTGAATGAACTGCAGGTATGGTTTGATCATGGCCCAATGCCTGTTGCTCATTATTCTTTTAGCCTTCTCTTGTTCATGTGTTGGCTATTTCTTTACTGGTTTCTTTCCTGATGATTGCAGAGAGTTGCAGTGGTTCCAGAGCTTAGATCCACCTATCAACCCATCCAGAAAGAAAGAAAATTTCTCATCTCTAAAGGCTATTAAGAAAAAAATTCCGAGTTTGCACTCTGATAGGTTAATTTAGGGTCTACCCACCCTCAGTGCCATGCACTGTATGGCACAGGGAATGGGATTATGATTCAGGCATTCTCAATGGGAGTGATAGGACCACCAAGAGGCAAAAATTATTTCTTGGGAGTGGGAAGGGGGCGCAAAAAATCTTCCTCTTTTTGTGTATAAAGCACAGATATGCATACATAACAGATACACAGTATACTTTTGGCATTAGAATTTGTAGGGGGAGGGGGTGACTAACAAACAAAAAATACTATCTACAAGGCTCCTTAAGACGATGATAATGAATATAACTATTGAACGATGATAATGAATATAACTATTGAGAAACACTAATTACATTGATGGGCTAAGGCCAGTGGGGGAGCAGACCCATTCCCGTAGCTGGTAGCTGGGAGTGAGGTTCGTCCCAGGCAGACCACATAGCTGCCAAACTGTGGGGGAGGGTCAGAGCTCAGTTGGGGTGAGATCCGTAATGTCCACTGCACCTGCCTTATTAGAATCTCAAAGCTAGAGCTCCCTAAAAAATAGTTCTTTTTCAAGGTAAGTACAAAGATTAATGACAAACACATTTCCAAGTATTTTGCCGCAGTAATTTGAGTTAACAGGGTGCGGGGCTCATCATTAGAATACCCTTATTGCTATCCAGTAATTACAAATTCTAAATCATGAAGGGGAATGTTCAGTGGTACTGCCCAGTTTACTGGCATATGAACAGGAAACACCATAGGGTTACAGATTTATTGAACCCGATTTTTTATCTTGATAATAAAAAGGTGTCATGTTTCTTGCTTGTAGTCTAAATAGTTTTGTTTGTAAGGAAATCCAGGGTTCAGTCACTCCAGAGAGAAATATAAGGGTGGTGCTGGAGATATTAGTTACATGAAATACCTGGCAGTCCCTGGGGGGATGTTTTGTTTATTCATATACTGTAAGTGAAATAAGATCTCCCACCTATTCATGCAGAATTTGGCAACAACATTATTGCCTGGCTGGCACAGCTGAGAAGGCATAATTTCTCTGGAATTGGACACTTCCTCTATGTCTAGATACTGGAGAGCCACGAGGCTTAATTTGCCAAAAACCATGAATAATTAAGGTACTAGCTATAAGGCAGTTCTGTAATAACACGACTAAATAAAGAGCAGGCCAAAGCTATACTGGGGCTGCTTTGAACAAAGACTTACTTCATAAGTAAAAGTTTGAATTTGGTTGAAGTAGTAGGCTGGGACATTTATCTTCAATTTGGGATTAAATATTAAAAGCTGATTCATCAGCCATTTATCTATCCTGCTGATATTTTGCCTGGATAGATTCTGTTATAGCAATTAATTAGGTTTAACAAACAACTGAGGTGGAAAATGATGGGAGAATGTGGTTGAAAAAAATCAACACCCTTTGCTTCTTATTCAGTGTGACATGTTCTAACAAAGCCCTCAGTTTGTTACTTGGGATTAAGTTTTCCCCTCATCTCCAACACCTCAAAGGTAGAATTTCTTGCAAACCCTGAATAGAGTCATTGCCTCCCCCAGGAGGTAACTTGGACAGAATTTGAGATACTTAAGTGACCTTAAGAGGCTGGGTCAGCTTCCCTGAGGCAAGCAGTTGGCACTGAGGGGTAGCACACAGTGCAAAACAGGCAGAGGCTGTAGGCTCCAAGTTCAGCAAATTTGACCTTGACCAAATTGTTTTCCCTCTTTGGGCCTCCTGGATAAAAGAGGAGAACTGTAGTACCTGCATTATGGGCAGGATGAAAAATTCATGAGATAAAATCTTCAACCCTGAACGCCCTGCCTGGTACATGCAAATTGTTCAATACATGTTAGCTCTTGGGTATGCATAGCCCTTACCACCAGACCCATAGAAGGTCCTTGATCAAGGGTAGCTGGGGGTATTACCATTGTTTTTCTAAGTGATACTAGTTCTCCGGAAACTAAATTCCCATCTTTGCAGTCAAGGATGTTAAGTAAGAGAGACTGTGGCTTCCCACAGTGGGTGTAGGGTGAGCCTTGTGTATTTGCCCTCGTATTCACACAGTAGGCCTGTATTTTGTTTAAGCCAATACAAAAAAATCTAGGAGATCACAGACCCAATAGGGTCTCAAAGGAAATAATTTCTCTAAATCCAAGACTCTGATAATCCATAAACTGGTAACACATGAACTTTGCATCCCACCGCATTGGCTGGGCAAGACCGACTTCCCCAAAAGGCAAGCTCCCCATTGAGCATTCAGTGGCCTGTGTGCATCTCAAACCATGTGTATTTTGACTATCCCCAGCCTTCACTCTCTGAATTACACAGACTAGAAGAGGGGCTTGCAAACTGTGACCCGCAGGAGAAAACTGTCCCGCCTCTCATCGTAAGTAATGTTTTATTGACACAGAGCTTCCTGTTTTTGTAAATAAAGGTTTTTTTTAAGATTTTATTTATTCATGAGAGACATAGAGAGAGAGAAAGAGGCAGAGAAGAGACACAGGCAGAGGGAGAAGCAGGTCCCATGCAGGGAGCCCGACGCAGGACTCGATCCCAGGTCTCCAGGATCAGGCCCTGGGCCAAAGGCAGGTGCTAAACCGCTGAGCCACCCAGGGATCCCCTGTAAATAAAGTTTTATTGGCACACAGCCCTGCTCATTCATTTACATGTTGTCCGTGGCTGCTTTTGCACTACAGCAGCAGAACTGAGTCGTTATGACTTAACTACTTACAGCCAGGTAGTTGATACAAAGACTGTATCGGCCACAAAGATGAAAATATTTACTGATAGGTCCTTTACAGATAATGTTTGCCAGTTCCCATACTAGGAATAAAGCAACACATTGGATAGAGAATGCTAGAGGAGGAAAAGTCCAAAATTCAATCATAGAAAAAAATAGAACTTGAAGGAATATGAAAGAATTTTCTCACCAAATACCTAGTCACCAGGAAATTAGTGAACAAATATTCAAGACGAGTGTTCAGTTTACTTTTACCAGGTCCTTTATGGTAGAACATGATTGAGGTTACAGATTGATTCATTCTGTGGTTCGTTTATTTGTACCTTAAATAATGATCAAAGTGCTCGGCCCGGCCCTGCTACTGTGCCAAGGTATCAGCAACACAAAGTCAAAATAGGCATTTTTTTCTGCCCTCGAGGAATCTATTGTCAAAGACGGGAGACAGTTTCGGAAATGAAACGCTACGTGCACAGTGGAGGGAATCTAAATCAGACTGGAAAAAAAAATAAAATAAAATAAATCAGACTGGACTAAAGCAGAAAAAGAAAGAGGAGAAGGGAGCCAAGGGGGCTTCCTGGAGGAGGTCATTCTCAAGCTGAGGTTCGAGGGATGGCTAGAACTTGGAGATAAAGGCAGAAGGGCATTTCGGGCCTAGGAAAACGTGGCTTTGGGGGAATCCTAAGTTTATTAAGGCCGATGAGGAGAGAGGGTGGGGTGAGAGAAAGAGAAAAAGAGAGCTGGAGTCAGAGACAGAGATTTTGATTGAGAATAGCGTCTGAATTTGAGCGATTTACTTTAGGATTTTGATGTTTTTCCTCAGATCTTTGGGGGCAGGGGAGAGGTTGTTTTAGGCCTTTAGACAGATTTGGGAGAGGGTGGCAGGGTAGAGGCGGGAAGGGCAGCTGGGAGGCTGTGGCAGCGATCCAGGTATCCAGGTATGTTAGTCAGGAGAGGATAGGTTTCACTCTGGCAGCAAACAGCCCCAGCATCCTGATAGCTTGAAGAAACAAAGGTTTGTTTTTGGTTCACGCTACCTGCCCAGTCACTGGTTGTCTGTAAGCTCTGCTCATCACTGTCACGGAGGCTCACAGAATGTTCCTGCATGTTGCCAGTTACCAGGATGGAGAGTGAAGAGCCCTTAGAGGTTTTGCACTGGCAATTAGGTGCTCGGCCTCTATGTGGCTCATGTGACTTCTCACAGGTCGTTGATCGGAGTTGATCCCGTAACCCACTCGACCACAGGGACTAGGAAAAGAGATCTTATCATGGTACCGCATGAATGCTGATGCAGATTTGATTCCTGAAACAAATCTACAAGCAGGATGTTTACTAGAGAGCACCCTGGAGTGACTCCTTTTTTGAAGGGGGTGGTGGTGGAGGGAAATGTAGGTGGGGGGTGAGTTTTGCTTGAAGTGACCTCCAGGAGACGTTATACCAGCTAGATCGAGAGGTGGATGTGGGAATCCATCGTAATGGCTGGTTGTTCTGCAGCCTCGAGGGGCTTCCCGCCACCCTCTGCCTTTGCTCCTGCTGTTTCCTCAGCTTGAGATCCCCCCAGCTGGATCCAGGCCTGGGAAACCGTCCTTCCCTCCCAGGCACACGACCCTCCCTGCCTTTTCACCTGTGTCTCCTCGCTTGTGTGGGCACCCACCTCGCACTGGACTGCAGGCTGCTGACAGAGTGTCTCTGCGTAGGACATAGATGGTGCTCAGCGCATGCTGGGTGGCCTGGGGAATGACAGAGCATCCAGGAGGCCTGTGGTTCCCCAACCACAGGGGGTGAGTGAAAAGAACCTGGAGGACCTGGAGATGTCCTCGTGCACAGGTCCTTCTCTTCCATGAACAACTACAATGGCAACATCCCTTTCTAGAAGGGAATAGAAAAAAGCAGGATGAGCAGAGGAGAAATGGCTTCAGCTGCCCTCCTGGGTAGTTCTGGAACTGAGAGTTGTCCCCATCGGGAATAAGAGGGCTGTTCTCCCCGCCAACTTACATCAACCCATCGTTGGGCGTGGGCTGCCCTTGAGAAAGAATGTGGAGTGACCTTGACGTAGGCAGCTCTTTAAGGGAGGGTGATGCCCAGGGGGGCTGTGGGCTGTCAGTTCAGAATGCCTCCGACAACTGAGGGACTAAGTCTAGGCAGCACATCACAGCATCTTCTACAAATGCCTGCCCAACAGGTGCTGGGATCAAAGCCTGAACTGAGGAAGGGCCCACGGGAAGGAAGCGGGGAGTAGGGATTGCGTTGACATGAAGGATGTAGAATCTGGCTTTATTTTAGAACATGGCCTGACTGTCTCCGGATTGGATCCTACCTTAGTGAAGGGATCGGGTGGCCATGGAGTCAGTTAATAGCAGTAATACACACAGAAAGGAGAGAAAACTTGGCCGATAGGTGAAATACGAGTCTCCTTATCACTGAGAAAATTTGTCTTCCATCTTTTCTGGTAGCCAAAGACTAGGGTTTTATGGCAAGGAACTGACATGCTAAGATACCCAAAACTCAGAAGGAAAACTACCTTAATGCTCTAGCCCATCACTTCACATAAATACATTTCTAAAAGACTGTGTTATTTAAAATCAACAAGATCGGTCTCAGTTATATTCGAAAGGCAATTGCAGACTCTTTGTTGCACAGCTTGAAAAACACCAAGTTAAGAATAGACTCTCCTGCCTTTTCCAATGGGTGTTTGTTTCTCCTTATACCATCTTGTCTTGGTAGAGCTGCAGCGCAATATAACTTCTGTTTATCGTGTACTGCTTATCATGAACATGAAATTTGTGTTGTCCAGCTTGGTGGTTGTAGAAAAGTGTGAATGATTCGAGTGGAAAAATAAGATAGGTAGCTCTAAGTTTTGTAGACAAGACAATATGACATAAAGCATGGAAAGGAAGCAGAAATTAAACTCTCATGAAAAAAATCAAAGTTGCCATGTAATTACATATATGTGTGCCTAGAAGTGTTCATATATAACAAATGCAAATCCTGGCATCCTTGAAATAAACTTAGCATGAAAGAGGCTGACAAACGTGATAAATTATATTGTGCCATTTTCCCCTCATGTCCTAATCATCTTTAGTCTCTTGAATTTTGTGTTTGGGCAAAGCTCGTTGCTTAAATCACTATTTTTCTTTAACTAGTGCTTGTATATAATCTCATTGCCTTGACTTGACTAATAGCTACTAATTATTTAGCAGCTGCTGTGTGCCAGGCCTTGTGTTTGGCATTTGGCATGTGTTATCTTAAAACACAAAACCCTTAGAGTTCTTTTTTTCAATATACAAAAATATAAAAGATAATATTGAGTAAAAGTCCATGCACCTACCTCCCATTTTTAAGACATCTTAATATTTTGCCATGTTTACTTTTTTGAAATATAATACAATTGTATAAAATCGATTGAAACCGGTACTTCTCTTTTCTCCCTAAAGTCCTATCACGAAGTTCATGTTTCTCATTCCTGGGCATGTTTTTATAATATTGCCACATATGTTTGTATGTGTTCCATATATATATATATATAAACAATATATATTACCACTGTGTTTGTCAAATGTGTATAAGGATGTATCATTCTGCTACTTTATTAATCTCTCAACAAGCTTTTGGGATTTGTCTCTAAATTCATTTTAATCCCTGTATTCCATTGTATGAATATAACCAATCTTTTGTTGGTGGACACTTAGGCCGTTTCCAATTTTTCAGTGTCTCAAAATACTACAGTGATTGTTTTTGTGTTTGTCTCCTTGTGCTTATGAGCAAGAACTTCTCCAGGGGATATACAGAAAATCTTTAGCTTTATGAGATGTCGTGCCTTATCTTTGTCCTTGTAACAGCTCTACGAGATGATATCTTGAACCTCACTTTATTGGTTTTATATACTTATTAACTAATAAGTCACAGTGCTGGAATTTGAATAGTGCTCTGGCTGACTCCAGTGCTCAGCCTCCTGCCACTGACTTGCTGCTTTATTTATTAAAAGGTAAACAACATGTGGAGATAGAATCTTATCAGTTTATTCACTTATTCATTCACTCAGCCAACATTGAGTGGAAACATAGGCTGACCCTTAAAAATGAAGTCTATACACTCAGTTTGCCTGAGTTCAAATCCTGACTCCCCTTTTATTAGTATGTGAGTTCTCTGAGACTAAATTTTTCTTCTGCTGTAAAATATAATTATAATATCTCATTTAAAGTGTTTCTCTCCCATGATTGTTCTAGAAATTCAATGTATTGATACTTTCAGTAACCCGTGTTAGATATAAGTGTGGATGGATGGATGGATGGATGGAGGGATTAGTGCCTGGAAAATGGTTATCTTTATATGTGCAGTCTTCTCAATGTCTTATGTATGTGAGTAACCATCGAAATCCTACAGTCTGCAGAATCCTTGGCTCCTCCTTTCTCTCTTCACCCCAGATTAAGAACTATAGGCTACTGTAGCGAGCAGGACAGGGACCCACTGAGCACTGCAGAGAGACACTGCCCACATGGTTGCGTGGCACAGCTTTTTATCCTGGGATTCTGACATCTTCTGATTCTGGCATGACAGCAAAGATGCTCACAACTATTTGGTTGGTTTCTTTCTTTCTTTGCAACCGAAGCTATTAAACTTTCTTCGTCTCAACTCTGAACCCTAGACTCTCATGCATGAAGGCTATGGGACCCCACTGAATGCTGTCTCTCTCATCTGGATGAGCTCTCTTCTCATATGACCCTGAGATTTGCAACTGCTAAGGAGATCCAGTTATTATAAGCGTCATGCTACCCTTGGGTAATGTAGCCAGCAAATATTTTTACAGAAATAAGTTTGTCTCATTAAAATGTGATTAGATGCTTATTATCTGAGAGAGAAAAGGGCCTTGATAAAATAGGGAAATAGAATGAGCTGTAGTCAGCTGGACCTGGTTTAAAATCAAGGCTTCATGACTTACCAGCTGTGTGACCTTGAGCCAAGTTGCTTAATTGCTCTGGGTCTATTTCTTTACCAATGCAAAAGATAAAATACTACTTACATTTGCATGGTATGGTGTGAAGGTTAAAAATAACATGGGTTGAGAAATAGTAGCTTTTTGGTTGCAAAAATTTGAACCCCTTGCACAAACTTGATCCTAAGCCCAAAGTAATCATGCTAGGAGTTATGAGTGCAATGTGTGACCAGGATAGAACTCCAAACAGGGTCCTTTCCTAGCCATGTGACATGAGCAAATTACGTGACCTCTCTGTGCCTCATCTTCTTGTGTAGGAGATGAAGACGATAATAGGACCAATCTTCCAGGGTTGTTGAGGGAGCAACACAGATAAATAAAGATTTCAGTAGGGTGCCTGGCTCATGGTAGGCCTTTAAAAAGTGTTAACTATGGGTTTTTTTTCTACATTTTCTATATGTCATATATAGTGCTAAGCACTTTATAGTCACCATTTCATTCAGTTCTCCTAACAGAGCCATGTAACAGGTATTATCGAACCCCTTGGCTAATGTGGGAAATATGTAGAGCTACTGAGTAACTTGTCCAAGAGCAAAGGTTGGAGCTCAGTTCTGTCCAAAGACAAATCCCATGCACTCAGCCATCACATGCAAGAGGCTTAGTTTACAAACCGTTCAGCCAAAAAAAAAAAAACAAACAAACGAAAAAACAAAAGAAAACCAAACCGTTCAGCCCCTTCCTTTGCTCTGTTTACCCACCTGATGCCTTAGGACTTCCCCAGTCTTTGCCTCTCCCTCTACCAAATCCCATAGCCATAGCAGGAATCAGTGAACTAGTTGAGACTAAATGATATATATTCTCAATCCAGGCTCCGGAAGTAATTCAGATCATGCCATTCTCTTACTTGTTTTTGTTTGTTCGTTTTCCATTCTCATATTTGAATCCCTCAGGTGATGTCCCAACTCAGAAAAAGCCAGCCTCACCATACCCACAAGGCCCCGGGTGATCAGCACCTCCTTTCTCTGGGTTGTCTTCACCCCCACTGCCAGCAAACACACACTCAGCCTCTGGTGGTAACTCCTCACACCCATCCCCTAACGCTTCTCCAGTGACACTGGCCTTCCCTCTCTTTCCTAAACCTACCCAAGTGCATTCCAACCTCAGACCTTTTACCATTGGGGTGTTCTCTGCCAGGAACCCCGTCACCTAGAAGTCCACACATGTCTCCACCTCCCCCTCCACTACCTGCAGGTCTTTCTTCAGATGTCACCCAACCCTCCAGGCCACCCCTGACCCTTACCGCATCCTGCATTATTTTTCTTCCTAACCCCATTGCCATTTGACGTTAGAACTTTGTTCAGATTCTCCTCGGTGTCTGCCCAAGCAGAATGTTAGTGGAAGACGTGCAGGGCCTTGGCTTTATCCGCTGTAGTAGCTTCAGTGCCTGGAACCTAAGATATCCTTTGGAAATACTTATTGACTAAGTGAATGAAGGAATCTGCTTTACATTTTAAGAAGCTCACTCTAGCCAACCTGCCGGGTACAGCTAAGGAAGGGGAAGACAATTAGGGCACTGTTTTCTGATGTCCTGTGAGACGCGGTGGGGACCTGGGCAGGATGGTGGCGGCATGTGGTGTAGGGGGACACTAAGAGTCTGGAGGAAAACGTAGCATTAGGGGACCTCTGTCCAAAGGGGAAGCTCGAGGTCTATAAAGTTCTGGAAATTTCATACGGGGAAAAAGCCATGCAGGCTGAAATGTCTTTGTATGTGTATATTTATTGTTTTTTTTTTGTTTGTTTGTTTTTTGTTATTGAAAATAGCCCCAAGCCAACCTAAGTACTGCTGACTGAGAATAAATTTGTTTGGGTTCTCTGATGTCTTGAAAAGCAGTTTCTGGATAGCAGAGTAGGTTATTTCCGGCAGGGCCCCTGAAAACGGGCTCACCCCAGGACCCTAGGTCTTGTGCACAGCCGGCTTCAAGTCCCCATCTGCGCCCAGCTCAGGGTGGGGAGCTTGGCAGCTTCTACAGTTTCTCGTCAGCTCTGACTGTCAAGTGATTGCTGTTTCCTGTGCCCAGCCCTGTGGTTAGGTTCTGGAAGGTGCCCTGTTTTGCCTGACCAGTGCTGACAGACACTTCTGACATTTTGCTTTCCTTTTTCTTTCTTTTCTTTTCTTTTTTTTTTTTTTGGCATCCTATGGACATTGCTTATCATTCTGACCCTGTCTCCTGTCATTCCCATCCACTGGAGTTAAGGATAGAGGGACCCTTTGGATTTCCCTGGATTCTTGGGAGAAAAGAAAAGAAAAGAAAAAAAAAAAAAAACAAAAAAAAAAACCTTTTTTTTTTTTCCCCAGGTCTTCATTAGTGTTTAATTAAAAGCTTGCTTTCCCTAGGTCTTTGGCTATGTCTAGGATTTTTAAAATTCTGCAAGCACAGTCAATATAAAGAGAATTTGACCCTTTGAGTTACAAGAGATGGTTATTGTGTCTAATTATCAACCTTAAATAATGACAGAATCATAATCCCCAGCACAAAAAGTAATACTAAGAATTTCCCAAATAATTCCTGAACGCAGAGTACATGTACTTTTAATAAATAATCTAATATCAGTTTTTAAATGAACTTATTGGTTAAGTTTGGAACAATTCGGTCAGGATATAAAGAATCTTAACTCTCAACTCATATTTAAATTTATTGCAGTTCTTTCTTCCTTAAGGTTTTTATATATTAATATTTCTAGGTCTTGATGCCAGATATAGTTCTAGCCAAGCTCATAAGATTTTGCTCTCAAATACCTTTTGGAAATGGTATTTTTTTTAGTGAATGTGTTTTTCCTTTAATAAACTTCAGAAGCCAACTCTGAGTTTAAAAAAAAAAAAATTTTTTTGAGACCTTACCAGAGTCTAAACAGTGCCCTTTATTCACAACCAAACTGGATCAGTTTAATTTTTTTTCTTTTCAGGCTCCTACGCTACATTAGGTGACAGATACGGCAAAAATTTGCCGTACCTTTATGCTATATATTGTGTGTTTTAAGTAAATAAAATTTAATTATGGTCTTTCTGTCCTTTTCTTTTTCCTCCTGACTTTTTTTTTCTGTATATTTTCTTGGAGCTAACTAGGTCATGTTTAAGGATATGAATAATTTATATATATAAATGTATGTGTGTGAGTACAAATATACAAATAAATGTATATATACATATGTGTATATATATATGTGTGTGTGTGTATATAAATATATGACTATATCTAAAGTTTTTCCAGAAAGGAGAACCATGAACCAATATATTTATCAAACATAACTTTTACTTCCCCCCCCCCTTCAACATCACGTTTAAAGTTATGTTATGACCCTGAAATAACTGCTCAGTACCAATAATATGGTGAAGTTCCATCATAGATCGTATTTTTTAGGAAGTTGCTATCAAGTTTAAGTTTAAGGTATGGGAAGTTGCTATCAATTTTGATGAAGTTCAGTGAATGAAAATTAGTGAACAACTTCATTTGTTTCCATTGGTTTAAAGAGAAGAAACTAGAGAACCAGAGAGGTGGTTATGTGCCGAAGCTCCCGTGTCATGTCCCAGCTCAGCTCAGCCCTCCTGCCTGTGAAATGGGGCCATGCTGTGGCTGCCACATGGGGGGATTGAGTATTTAAGTAGGGAGCAGTAGAGCGAGTCACTCACAATGTGGTACTTGCCCGCTCTCCTTCCCCAGCAACCACTCATCCTGTGCAAGACCAGGTGAGTCATTGCAGGCTTGAGGAACGTCTGAAGAAAAACACAGACCAAGTGGGCAACAACAGTGTCATGCCTTCCTAAACCAAAGCTGCTTCATTCATTATTTAGAGATATTTAATGACATCTGTCCATTTTAATAGACCTTGTAATGAGATGAAAGGCTTTATCTATTTCCTTTGAGTGATTTATACATATCCTTTGGGAGCTGGGGACGTTGGAGTCAGATGGATGTGAGCCCTGATCCTGTGGGTAAAAGGCAGTGCAGCCCATAGCATGATGAGTCTTGTCATCTGTAAAATGGGGACATAATATCTCATAATATTGTTGGCAGGTTTAAGTGGGAGAATGCCCTGGGACTACTCACTCCAGTACCTCACCCCATTGTGACGAGAACTTAATAAATTATAGTTTATGGAAAAGGCCCTGACTACTAAAATAGGCAGAAAAGACAAGGACAAGCATCCTAGAAATGGGATCCTCTTTTCCTCTCTCATCTAGGTGAGCTTACCTAAAATAAGAATAAGGGAGCAGGGCAGCCCCGGTGGCTCAGCGGTTTAGTGCCTGCCTTCAGCCTAGGGCATGATCCTGGAGACCCAGGATCGAGTCCCATGTCAAGCTCCCTTCATGGAGCCTGCTTCTCCCTCTGCCTGTGTCTCTGCCTCTCTCTCTTTCTCTCTCTCTCTCTCTCTGTGTCTTTCATGAATAAATAAATAAAATCTTAAAAAAAAAAAGAATAAGGGAGGAGATGGATATTTTGAAGCAGGAGAATTAAATGATAATTGATCTGGTAAATTGGTACAATCTTTTGGAGGAAAGGTTAGTGGTATCCAAAATGTGAGATATGTGACCTCTCTGACTGAACATCTCCACTTTAGGAAGTCATTTGATAATATTCTTACATAATGGTACATGTGGAAGATTTTCATTGCACTATTAGTTGAGATAGCAAACCATTAGATACGTGAATAAATAAGAGAAAGCATGATAAAATGGTAATACCTCTGTACCATGCCATTCCATGAGATCAAGAGGAAGAATGAAGTAGAGGACAGCTTCCCCAAATTGTCAGTGATATAATTTTGAGTGAAAACAAACACACAAGACAGAATAATATACAGGATGAGTGTGTGTGTGTGTGTGTATGTGTGTGTGTGTAGAGAGATAAACAGATACAGATATTATGCAAGAAATATGTGTATGTATTCCTTTGCTTGGGAGAACCAGGCTGGAAATATATACACCAAACCATTAATGATGTTTACCCCTGGGCAATGTCAGTGGATGAAGGGAGAGTTTTCCACTTCTTTTATTTTCATAATTCTGAGTTTAAATTTTTTTATAGCAAGGATTTATGTAATTTTTTGTAATTCTGTAAAATTTCCTACTTAAAACAATTGATCCTGCCTATTGTGAAAGTGTTCCTGCAGAACTGGGGATCTGTCCCAGTTAACCCTGTGTCACTGCACCCAGCATGTAGTCCATTCCCCCAAGTGTTTGTCTTGTATGTCCATTTAATAATGATTACTAATCATTATTGATGTGATTACTGTTGAATACAGTAATACTTGTGCTCATTTGCATACCATAGAGCTTTTTATCATTATAATAACATAAGTCCATCAGTATAATTGTTATAGAAATGCATGGCTTTTTTATTTAAGATTTTATTTATTTATTTATTTATTTATTTATTTATTTATTTATTTGAGAGAGAGAGTGCAAGCAGGGGGAAGAGCAGAGTGGGAAGAGTGGGGGTGGGGGAGAATATCAAGCAGACTCTGCGCTGAGCACAGAACCCAAGCTCATGACCCTGAGATCACAACCTCGAGATTATGACCTGAGCCAAAACCAAGAGTCAGACACATTCAACTGACTGAGCCACCCAGGTGTGCCCCGAAATGCCTATCCATGGTATATATTCACCAGATTTTTAAAAAATGTATAGTGGCATGCATATTACATTAATATAAATTTTTTACAAAGGTGAAATCATCATATGCATCTTATTTTGAAATGTATTTATTTATACACATGTTTAGATACTGGCCTCTCATTATTTTCTGTAACTGTTGTATATTCAGTGATATGATTGTACCGTAATTACTTCCATCAATCCCCTATAATAGGCATTTAGATTGTTTACAATATTCACTAAGACAGTGCTACGGTGAACATCTTTGTATGCAGTACATTTGTGGGAAATTTTCTGTAAGATAAAAACACCTTGTTTGGAAGGAATTTGGATTTCCAAAAAGGTTGTACCAATTTATACTACTGTTGAATGAACAAGAGTGTTGCTTTTCCATACCCTAGCCAATAACTTTTGATTTATGCTGCTCTCTTAGCCAGAAATTTATTTCTTATATCTTTTTTTCATTTTATTTCATTTATTAGTGGAGCTGTCTGATTTTCATAACTTTCTTACAGGCCATAATGCTCAAAACACTGGGATTGTTCTTGCCTGAGAACATCGGGAAAAAACATATTCTATGTTTTATCACAGTATCAAGTGGTTTGCACGTTTTCAGAGCCAGACTTGAGAGCAAATTTTGGTCTCTTATAAAATGTTTATCATCTCAGAGTGGTATGGAATTTTCTTGTATACTTAAAATAAGTTTAAGTAGAGCACTGCATAAATCCAAGTATCATAAAGATAAATTATCATTCAGCCCCTCTGTCATGCATTTCAATATATTTCGATGTCAAGATTTCAATATAGCCAGAATAGTTCTTGCCTTTTACATTTACTCTACTGTTTAGGTCATACTATGGTTTCCCCATTCACTATTGAGTGAATTTCAGCAATTTTGTTTTGTCTCTTCTGTAAATGTTCTATACTTCATTTAGAGAAGCTGGAAAGGCTCACTGAGGCTTTTATTTATTTATTTTGTAACAAGGGATAAAGCTTGGGGCAGGAGAGCAAAACAATGCACCATCTATTTTCTCTTTTTCATCTTAGATGCCCGAGGCCTGGAAGCTTATTGGGCCCTCTCAAATCCATATTTATTAACTTAAATATAATTTTGTCATAGTTGAATTGTCTCAGTGAGATTTCATAGCCACAAGCAACCACGAAACTGTCTTTTGTCCCATTCTGGGAGCCACTAGAACTGATTATGTAGATGATGGAAACTGCTGGTCCCATTAATGCCAGTGGTTATCCAAGAAGCACCTGACCCACAGATTTGTTTGTGTATAGCATTACACCAGGGTCAGCCGAACTCAGGGGTAAGTTGGAATTGCCACAGGAAGCCCTTCAAAGAGGTCTCTTGTCACGTTTTAGCTATCCAGCTCTCACCATCAGCATCTGCTATACCCCATCTCCCTTCTGGAGCTGTCTGCCTGGCAAAGGCAAAAAGGCAGGTCCCAGTGTAGACTTCCTACCATAGCAGCCAAGAGGGCTAGCTCCTCCTCTGTCTGCACTGGGGTTCAATGAGGGGACAGGCCCAAGGCCTCTTTCTGACTCCCAGATACCTACACGCTCTTGCATTCAAAATGAGTAGTGGTGTGGTGAGCTGGAAAACAGAACGTTTGAAAGTCAGAACCATCAAGGTAGCAGTGGGGTACGACACAGACAAGATGATGGCATGACATGATACTGGCTGTGTTTGCCACTGTTGAGTTCTCTTGTTTCCTATTCATTTTCCAAACCTGCTTCCAAGAGTCATTTTTTTTTCCTTCTTCTATCCTGAGAGGCCTGATTTGGTCAGGAATCAATATCACCCTCCATGAAACTTGGGAATATCCTGGCTGGTCCCTCAGCCAGTGCTTCCCAACTTCTTTTCATATCATAGAGTACATATAAGATGATAATGTTGCTGTGGCCCCAGGGTAAGGTTTATGAAGCTGCTCAAGGTCTGAGGTCACCAAGGCAGGGTCTCAGGCTGCTGTGAGGGCTGAGAGGAACAGTAGTTTAGGATAGTTCTTGCTCACTCTATTACAGATTGGCTATGAAGATGTGGCCAAAAGGAACTATGATGACCTTTTCCTCTGGCCAGTGATCAGGTTAGCATAAACATATGACCCAGAGCCATATGACTCTGGCCAATGGGTGGTGGAAGGGGGACAGGTTGCTGATGCATTTCTTGAAAAGCTCTCTTTACTCTTAAAAAGAGACATAGAAGAAAGACATGGTCCTCCTTTTGGAGTAGGCATGTGTGATGCCTGGAGGAGTGGCAGTGATATTGCAACCATGGAGGAATGTTAGCTTGAGGAGAACATGCTGAGTGGAAAAATAGAAGGGACCTGGGACTTTTTTTAAAAAAGGTTTTATTTATTTATTCATGAGAGACATACAGAGAGAGGCAGAGCATAGGCAGAGAGAGAAGCAGGCTCCTCGCACGGAGCCTGACACAGGACTTGATCCCGCACCCTGGGACCATGCCCTGAGCCAAAGGCAGATGCTCAACCCCTGAGTCACCCAGGCGTCCTGGGACCTGGGACTTTGATGGCATTTCTAATATGTAGACCTCACCAACCTTGGAACAGTCCTATCTTTAGATATTGACATAATGAATCCATATTAATTTTTTAAATTTATTTATTTATCTGAGAGAGAAAGAGAGAGTATGAGCAAGGGGAGGGGTGGAGAGAAAGAATGTCAAGCAGACTCCCCACTGCTCGCAGAGCTGTAGATGGGGCTTGATCTCATAACCCTGCAATCATGACTTGAGCCAAAACCAAGAATCAGATGCTCAACCAAAAGAGCCACCCAGGCACCCCATGGGTTCATATTATGAAAGTTATTTTCACTTTTTGTTTGTTACTTACTGAAAAAAGCTTTCTGATATAGTATCTGTCCGGGACTTAAGATCAGGACTTATAGAAGACTTGTCCAACCAAAAAAGTTCTCAAAATAAGAAACTTTTGAGGAAAGAATGGGAAAAGAACTGGAGATATATTGGTGAAAAGAAAACGCTTAAGTTCAAAGTAAGATGGATAGAAGAAAAAGAAAACTGGTAAATAAAGAATCAAGCATTTGCTCTGTGTCTCCTATTATGAATTATATCACTGGGTAAGCTGTTAGTGGATGAGAGGAAATGTCTCATTACAGAAATAGTCTAGGTAATAAATAAAGGATGATAGAACTAGAAAGTCACCATATTGCAACACTTAAATCCATTAAATGATCTAGCTATTGAACCAGCATCACAAAAGAGAAGGCTCTCCTAATAAAAGAACACAGGTGATAACCAAAGAAGATCCAACTGGACTCTGATCAAGCTTTCAGATTCAACCAATTTGTGAGAAATAAAATGGACAGAGGACCATGTTTAATCACACCATTAGAGGTGTAATCAGCAAAACTTAGATGGTGAAATGTACAAGATAAGCAATCCAATTTCTTCAATAAATAAATTGCAATGAGAAAGAAGAGAGAAAATGAGTAAGATGAGTAGGAGAACCTGTAGATTAACAGAGACACAAGAGAAAAATCAACAAATGGCAAAGTGTGGACATTTTCCACATCAACATTCAAACTTGAAAAAAAACCACATTAACAAGACGATTGGAAATTTGAGCACTAACTGGAAATCTGATGATATTAAGCAATATTGTTATATATATATATATACATATAACAATATATATAAAACAATATATATATAACATATATACATATATATAGATATACAATATACAAATATATATTAGGTAATTGGGGTTATGCTTTTAAAAAGAGTCCTTATCTGTCATATTGAAATATTTACAGATGAAATTATTTGAATGCTTAGATTTACTTAAAAGTAAAAGGACAAAAGGACAGAAAGTGGGTGAGGAAACAAGATGAGCCGTGTGTTCATAGCTGTTGAAACTGGATGCGGGGTGCATGCGGGTTCATTACACCAGTCTGTCCCTTTTTGTAAGTGCTTGAAATTTTCCATCATAAAAAGTTTCGTTTTGTTTGTTTTTAAAGAAATGCAAAGGGAACGGGAAAGGGGAAAACAAAAACAAAACACCAGATCGTGCAGAAATACAGGAAGGAAACCTAGCAGCATGCCTGAACACTAACCCCTGGATGCATTTCTCATTGTCCGCAGCAACCAAGCGGAAGGGCCATATTTAAGAACATAAGCCCCAGGTTCGAATCCTGTTCTATAATCAACTGGGGGGACCCTTGTTGCCAAATTTTCTAGGGCTCAGTTTCTCATTTATAAGATGGAGATGAACTAGTATCCACTTCAGAGGGTCGTTGTGGGGAATAAAGAAGATAATCTGTGTCAAGCATGGGTCCTAGTTCCTGGTAACAGTTAGCCCTCAGTAAATGTGGGCTTTTAGCTATTATTTCATTGAACGTAGTATTTAAAATTAGACATTAGACAAAAGTGAACACGTGCACTTTTCAATGGATGTTGGAGCATTTTGGATAACTCCTGAAATTCAAGGCCTTTTTTGGTTCCTTTTTTCCAAACGCGGGGATGAGATCAGATTTTACCATCTTTCTGTCCGTCACCTGAAAAACTGCATGCACACCCAATCAGAAGTCACTGCACCCGCCCTGTGAAGCAGACAGAGGGGGAACCCTCAGGTGGCTTACCTTTCTCCCTACTTCTTTTTCACCTCTGTTTTTTCATTTATGGTTAAGAAAGCAAGAGAATCTGGCTAGAACAAGAAACCTCCCTCTTTTTCTTCCTGGAGGGGAGCATGAGTAATACACTTTTCCATCGGGGTTGTTTTTCCTGGACACGTTGTCCCCCCTCCAACTGCTAAAACATGTGATCCTAAAGGAGACCTTATGTAAACTCAGATGTTCCTTATCGGTCGGTGATGCCATCCCAGCTTCGAATAAATTATGAAGTTGTTTTCTGTATTTGGTGCTCTTCCTTTTAAAACAGAAATTCTATTCATTCGTGGTATTAGGTTAGAGCTTACCTGTGCCATGTGTAATATAGGCTCAAACAAGTCAAGAAAGGAGCCACATGGCTGGCTTCTTCATCCCTTCCAGGCCAGAAGCTCACCCTCACCACCCAGTGCTCTCTATCACATCCTCCTGCTTTCTTCATGAGTCTCTCCTTCCTCTGAAACTCCCTTTATTTATTCATGTATATTTATATTTTTTATTTCTTGTGCCCCATGGATGTCTCTCCTTTTCACCACTGCGCCCCCACCACCTAGCCCAGGATCCAGCGAACCAGCTCTAGAACCAGGCTATGATTTGTAGGGCCCAGTGCAAAAAGAAATTGTGAGGGCCCCAATTCAAAAAGTATTAAGAATTATGAGACAGCAGAGCATTACATCAAGTATGGGCCATTTCTGAGCATGGGATCGTGGGGGACAACGCTGCTTGCATGCTTCTTGTTATGAGGCCTAGCACCTAATAGACACCCCAAAAATAGTTATTGGAGTGAATCCAAATCTAAGAAAAACCAGGTATTCAAAGAGCTCTGACGTACAAATTGATAAGAAATTAAGAACAGAAGCCAGCATGTGTATGACAGGGATGCATAACTTCTCAACCACGGGGCTGGCAGTGAGGCGAAAAATAAGATGATCACTCTACTCTCCTTGCGAAACACCAATCTAAGCTGTAAATCCCTTGAGAGCCTGGACCCAAGTGTTTTCATCTTGACTTCCCCCGCAGGGCCCTGCGCGTTCGTGGTGTTCAGTGAACAAAATTGGTTCTAGAGGTGGAAGGAGAGCAAGATGAGGAGTAATGAAGGAAATATACCTCTGTTTAGGGCAAATTTCACTAAATTTAGGAGATGATCCAGCCTTCAAGGACATCCTCTCGGTTTATGACAAATGGTTCAGAGACAGCTCAGCTGTCATAGAAAATCAGTACATCGCCTATGATAGGATGTTTTGGTGTATCTGGCATTCATTAGGTATATCTGTGATCATGTTCTGTGATCCTTTTGGGATAAATGCAAAGCTCTTCACAGAGATTACTAGGACTGTATATACCCTTAAAAATCGAGACTACACGACCATGACCATGTATTTTTTCCTAAATTGGTGGGCGTATTTTTCTTTTCCCACTTCCAGCAATGGTGGAAGTCCCCACAGAGTCATTGGTATGCTTGTCCAGGCTCACCAGTTTGTTGGTCATGTGATGGTGTCACAGATTGCATTTTGTAGGCATAATTTCACATATGTTCATATTTCATTTGGACTTATTCCAGAGTAAATTCTTTTCCACTGGGACTCCCTAAAATCTACGTCCCTAGATCCAGATTCATCCTTGCCCCCTGTCTGGCTGCCTGGCAGGAGCCATTTGAAAGAGTTGTTGTTTCAAATTAGTTGTAGGGTGAGTTTTGCTGCTATACCTATTTGGGACTTGGAATGCCAGTTTTCTAGGACCAGTTCCTAACTGATTCACTGATCATAGACCTTCTATCTGATACCTGAGTACTACAGGAGCTATCCCTTTCCCTAAGACGTAACCCCTGGCACCTAGACTGCTTTGTGATTTGCACCCAGAGCCTCCCTGCCAAGCTCCCCAATTCTAGGTTGATAAGTAACCCCGTTGTAGAGCAGCATTGGTCACCTACCTGATGATATCTAACTGTTGCTACCCGTTCTCCCACAAATGGATGTGTTTTGTTTGCTAGTGAATTCGTCTTTAAAAAATTAGAACCAACTTGAGCACAAGTGGGAGTTGTAGTGATTCAGACAGTCTTCAGAGTCTATCTTCCACTCTTCTGCCCAGCATGAGGTGGTACACTGGTAGCCCCAGACTCATCGCAGCAGCCTTGTAATTCCAGAACAAAACCAAATATACTTCTCTGATCCTTGTGACTGAGGAGTATGGGGTAGGGTTTTTTTTTTTTTTTTTTTCATTATTCCTGAATCATATGTTCATCCCATGATGGGAGGGAGGTGCAGCACATGAGGTTATTCTCACCCTAATCTTGTACCCTGTGATGATACCCTCACAGAAAAGCAGGGATCTGTGATTAGGAAGAGGTGAGTCAGACTCTGAACAGGCAAAACCAACAGGCACTGTGACAGTCTCTTGTTTTAAGCCTCCTGTGTGCTCTCATGGCTGTAACCTGGCTTTGCCCCACCCCTGTATTTACCTGACCCTACAAGTTGGCCGGGCTTCCTGGTTTTAGCCCATCCAGTTGCCTGAATTTTGAAACTGGTTATCAAAACTCTGATTGTCCTTCAACAGGAGAAACTTCTTCCCATACAGTTGGAAATGTCCCATTAATTTTCTCAAGAGACTCTCCAACCCAATGAGAAAAGTTGCCACTTACAGGGTTTTCTATTTATTTATATGTAAATAAATAGAAGTTTGCACAAAAATATAAAGTAATTCTCCATTTTCCTAGTAAAAAGATTCAAAACACATGTTTGGGGTCAACTTAAATATATACAAATTTAGGAATGAAGATTACATAGTGGAATATCTACTCCTAGTATTTCAGCTTATTTATTCTATAGATTGAAAATCTGAGTGCTTGTTGCCTGGCAATCTCCCTCTTTGTGCTGTGGTTTGTTCAGCCTCTTTCTTTGCATCTGTGTATTAACCTTGAGACAGAAGCCCATCTTTCAGTCATCCTCTTAGCTATCCCAATCACATCTTCACTGGTGCCTGAGACATATGAGCTACAGCACTTTTTTCAATCTCCGTATGTGGCATTTCAGTGGGAAAATGATTACATGACTTTTTTCCTTCTCCCATCCATCCTCGAGGTGCATATGCATGGTCTTCCAGCATAACCACCTGCTGCATGACCTTTTATTTATTTTTTTAAAGATTTATTTATTTATTTTAGAGAGAGAGCTTGGGTGAGCAGGGAGAGGAACAGAGGGAGAGAGAATCTCCAGCAGACACTCTGCTGAGCAGGGAGCCCCACACTGGGCTCAATCCCATGACCCTGACATCATGACCTGAGCCGAAATCAAGAGTTGGATGCATAACCAACGGAGGCACCCATATGCCCTTGCATGGCCTTTTAAGATGATGAACAGGTAACTAGTTTATTCTAATATCCAGCCCATCCAATTGTGAGGACACAGGCCCACCAGTAATTAATAAGTCTGTATTGAATTCTTTGCCACCTTTTCCACTGATTTTATCAAGTGACCCAAATAAGCATCCAAGCTTGGCATTATTTGAGATTGTTTCAGGCTATTGTGTCTTCCCAGACTGCACATTGTGGTTCAAAGTAATCAGTTTTTGAAAGGACTTCAAGGTAAAGCCACTCCATCACTGTTTGAGGGTAAGATAGTTTTTTTAGTAGAGGGAAGGGGGGAGTCTTCCTCATTAAATACATGTCCTATGTACCCATCTATCTGGCAAATTCTTTATGTTATGTATGCAATCATCTCATTTAATTCCTCCAACACCCCTGACAAGATAGGGATTTTTATTTCCATTTTACTAAAGAGTAAACGGTTGTCAGAAAGGTCAAGTAACTCTCCCAAGGACAAACAACCACAGAAACCTAGGTTTGACTCTAGAATTCACATCCTTAACCATACCACACACTTGCACAAAATTTCAGAAGGTTTTTTTTTTTTTTTTTTTTTAGATTGGAGAAGCATGGTACCATGTCATAAGCTCTTACTTAACTGTTCTAAAAATAACCCATAGATTTATTATTTTTCCTGGATTCCGTATATTTTTCTTTCTGCCCCACCTTGGAGCATAATGTACTACAGTTATTCCCTATTCATTGAGTAATTCCAATAGTAATGCTTCTGTACAATGCAAATGATGAAATAGATCTGTTTTTGAGACCACAGTCATCCTGCCAAGATTTTTTGTCTGTGACTGGCATCTCTGCTATTAATTGATAGTACTGAGGCTGTCTCATGGAATTCTGACTTTCTTTATGAGTATAAAAGCTAGTGGCATGAAATGGGTGTGGGCACACAGTTGAGTTCAATATCTTTCTGTTTATATGCATTCAGTCTCCTGCCTTGTGCAGAATACACACAGACTGAACTGCTGAAATTAAAGGTTGGGTTCTTCAGTCGCCTAGCACATCACAAAATAATGATCCTTCCCACATCATGCATCATCAGTGAAGTTTGTAGAACAGTAAACATTAAACATTTCATCGTGTGTTTTAAAGATGTAATGAAGAGAAACCTTAGGTAGCCAAAAGAAATAGCAGAAGTTTTAGGTTTTTTTTTTTTTTCCCCATTGCTCTCCTGACTCATGTTGAAAGGCTTTTGTTTCTAATCAAAGCAACAAACGGTAAGGTCATTTCCTTGCGATTATATGGCAGCGGAAGGCGTCAGGGTTTTCAGATCCCTACTTCCACCAGCTTTGATTTGGAGAAAACACACACACACACACACACACACACATCACAAGTGCTTAATACATGTGTCCTTTGTCCTGTACGCTCTCTCCAGTCCCTTTAAATGAGCCGAGATCATGGTTCGGAGGTAAGAACAATTTCTCTTATAATATTCTGACTACAGACGGTGTCACGGGGCTTTGTGAGCTCTTACTGGCGTTTCTTAGCAAAATCTTGGTCAGATTTTATAATATTATACTGGGGTGGAGTCCTCGAAGTACTCCAGAATATTCCAGAATTTAACATTCAGGAAAGGAAACTTCAAAAAAAGTTTGTCTCTGCTCTTTTCAAAAAATTACTCTTTCCAAAAAACAGTTGGCTCTGGTCCAGTTTGATACCGAAATGAAGATGGTCCTTAACACCCATCTTTTGGAGCGTTTTCCTGTCATTGTTTTTAATGCTACCTCTGCTCCCTTAAAGGTCCTAAAAGGCTGATTTTTTGTTTTTACTTTGGAACTTAACAATTGTTGTTGAAGTATATCCCTCTACCTTACCGCTCCCCTCCCACACACACCCTTTTTCTTTTCTTTCTTACTTTCTCTTTTCTTTCTTTCTTTTTTTTTGTTTTTGTTTTTTTGCTTTTTGGTGGTCGTTAATTTTAAAGGCTCAAGCTCCTTTATGGATATGGAAGGGACAGGGAGAGGGCAGGAACTGTGTCAGTGAGCAGCATGAAAATACTTTTGGGTTTCCAGTTGTTAATCATGTCCTCAGTACAATGTGTGTGGTGAGCACTTCTCTATCTTTGTGGGCACTTGGCAGCAAAGATTCTGTGGGGATCTAGAACTCATTAGTTGCCTTTCTAAAAGGACCTATGAATATTTGTCCCTGTCTTGCTTGAAAAAAGCAGCAGGAAAGTGAATTCTGTCCCGGAGTCAAGATTATGGTGAAGACTATGTGATCAGAATTCAGCAGCTCAAGGCAGTGACCTTGGGAATATCATTTTGGGGGATGGCTTTTAATTAATTCATAAAACTTGTATGATTTGTCAGAGGAAGTTCTACATCCTAATTTAAGGGAAGCTTTTTTTTTTTTTCTTTCCTCCCTTATAGTGTGGTGTTGGTAAACTCATCAAATTTAACTCCACATGTCCATTTTTTTCTCTGATAGGTAGATGTTGGAGATGGAGGAGGGGAGGAAAATCTGGGTTGACTTCAGAAAACAAAGGAAATTGTCTCATCCAGGAGACTGTAAAACCCTTGGGTATAGAAGGAAGTCTGTGGAGGAAGTGGGTAGGATTGGGTACAGAAGAGAAACATCAAGGAAATAAATACATCACAATAGGGACTGGGATAATACCCCCTTGCCATAATATAATACCACAGCGTAACCTGAGAAATGAATTGGTGCTCTCTAAATTAATTCTATCTAAAGTTATCAAATGATCTGAAGGAGTAGAAAGGAATATAATCTTAACCAAAATGTGTTCCTTTCACTTGGTTCTCAGACCCGCATTACGGTGACCCAGCACCTCACATTCAATGATCCTATTCTTTAGATTCAGGCCATAGAACCTCTCTAGAAGTGAGACTCTCTTGCAATGCAGCCTCCTCAGGAACCAGAAACTACACTTCTTAGCAGAAGTTCTAAGATAGTCACAGACATTCCAAATTCCAGTCCAGAGCATATTCTGTGTGTTCTATGCATCATTTATTTGGCCTTCCATTTGGAACACACAGGAAAATGGTGAGAGAATGGAGGCTCTCACCACCAGATACCATGCCCCCCAGCAGGTGCTCAGAAACTATTGGGAGAGAGGGGGATGGGTGGTAGACAAAGACCACTGGTTGAGTAGAATTGTAAAGTATGTTTATGCCATGGAATATTTGAGCCCAAAGAAACCTTGTAAGTCGCTTTGTCTGGTCCCTTCATTCTATTACTGACAGAATTAAAATCCAGAGTAGTGGGGAAATGTTTCTAAGATCTCATATCCCATTAAGGACAAGGCACAGCCTAGAATCTCCAGAGTCCTGATTCTATACCCTGTCCACCACTGTGTTGTTTCTAGGACCAGCTGATTGCTTTGTCTAATTTCCAGCATCTCCAAATTACATGGAAATCAGGTTATTTCTCATTTATGTCTATCTTGGACTAAAAATGTGGTAACTCATCTCAAATGAAGTTTGCTTCTTATTATGCACTGCTTACAACTTTTGGCAAAAACCAACAGACAAGTACGAGAAAGACCCCAAGAAAAGGAACCAGTTGCCTTGTCTCTTTCACCACAAGCTGTAGTACTGGATAAAAATGTACTCAATCACTTTCTCATAGCTTGGAAAATATTGTAGGAACTGAAAAATATTGGTGAGTTCTTAGTAAAGACCTGTCTCAAGATCATAGTTCAAGTAGGAGACTTTTGTTTGTCCTTGAGATGGATTTCATGAAACTCCAATAAAGACTTTTTTGGGGTTTTTTTTTGCTTGATATTGGAAAACTGCAAAAAAAAATTTTTTTTAAGATTTTATTTATTTATTCATGAGACAGAGACAGAGAGGAGAGAGATGGAGAGAGAGAGAGGCAGAGGGAGAAGCAGGCTCCATGCAGGGAGCCCAACGCGAGACTCGATCCTGTGATTCTGGATTGGAGAGAGGACTCTGATCACACCCTGGGCTGAAGGCAGGTGCTAAACCACTGAGCCACCCAGGGATCCCCAAAACTGCAAAAATTTGTAAATGAAAGACTTTTTTAAACCAGAAAGATAAAGCTGAAGATAGGCTCAAATATACATGAACATATATTACATAATGTGGCAAGGATAGGCAAGCAGTTTATCATTCCAATAAAAGTAAGTAAAGAAAAGGAAGATATTGGACACCTTCTGCTTATTTTAGAGGGGTGTTTTTCCCCCTAAAGGAAGCCTTTGTAGATGGGGGTGTAAAGATATGTTCACTTCTGTTTTCTTATATTGCTTTATTCTCTCTTTTGGTTTTGTTTTTCTTCTATCCTTGGAACTTAGAATAAACAAGTCAGCAGAACTCATATTTATTTTCAAGATTTTACTTAATATCACTTTTTCAACTTGATGTGTTCAGGTTCCGGTTTCCCAACCAGGAATGGAATTAGGCCAGAAACTGACCTTCCATAAGAGAGAATCTTTATCTGGTAAAGCAGTGGGATGTTGCCAAACGGCTCAGTGGACAGAGAGGTGATGGATTGTAGGTCTAACTCTGCCATTTCCTGATAAACTCTGTAGCCTTAGAGCAGCTAATTCTTCCCATCTAGGCTTTCAAGTCCATATTTGTGGGGTGAATTAGTCTCATGCTAGGGCTCCTTTCCAGCCCTGAATTATTTGTACCTCTAACTATCTGTATTGACCTCCCTGTCACCCGGAAAAATGGCAGCTCTATCTCTCTGCTTACCCCCATCTCCCTCTCTCTTAGTCCTCTCTTTCCCATCCTTCTCTCCCTCCTTCCTTCCCCTCCACTGATATTTTCCTTTTCACTGTGGAAGGAGTAGAGGGCCTGGGCTCCAATGACCCAGGCACCTGTAGAACCAGTGGCAGGAGAGGAGTGGGAGCAGACTAAGTACTGCTGAATTACTGAACCTGCAAACTGGAATCAGATGCTGGGATGCTCTCTAGGAAGAAGTCAGGACCTTGTAAATACTGGATGCAGCTCTTATGCTGAAATGTAACACGGCTCCGTGGATTCCAAATTCTTGCAAACTCAACACCTCTTTCTCCGGTGGGTGCACTGCCTCCGTGATGGTCCAGGCAGAGGCTCCCAAGGGTGAATGCCATGCATCCGCTGCAGTTCTGAAGCCTCCACCAGCAGGAGAGTGCAAACGGACTCCCTGTAGCTCTTACAAGCTTGACTTGTAGTCTGTTAGCCATTCACTCTTGGGGAGTTCACAAGTTCTTGGTGGGAAATGGCCGTGCATAGTAGAATTTAATTAACCTGATTTTGAATAAAAGGATTAAACCAACAGGGGTGTACTTAGGTAGAAATCCAACAGTGTTGACTACAACAATGGCACTGGGATCCCTGGGTGGCGCAGCAGTGTGGCGCCTGCCTTTGGCCCAGGGCACGATCCTGGAGACCCGGGATCGAATCCCACATCGGGCTCCCGGTGCATGGAGCCTGCTTCTCCCTCTGCCTGTGTCTCTGCCTCTCTCTCTCTCTCTGTGTGACTATCATAAATAAATAAATAAATAAATAAATAAATAAATAAATAAATAAATAAATAAAATTAAAAAAACAATGGCACTAATGCATTCAGGGGCCAATCAGTAAGAGTTCTGTTTTTGATAGGCCCTGTCGAAATGAAACCAGAAAGAGAGGAAGTGGTAAGAGTGCAGTGTCCTGCATCTTACGTGTAAACTCTGCTTGCCACTTAGGAACTGAGTGACCGCCTCTGACCTTCTGATAGGGCTGGTTAAAGTGACCTTATAAGGTTGTTGAGGGCATTAGAGCCTGCCTCTGGCACTCAAGCCATACCTAATAAAAGACAGTTCACATTATTTAATATTATTATTATTATTATTCCTCTAGCCCAAGTCCAGGAAATGAAGTGTCAGTAAAACAGGTAGATACCACCAGCAGATTGAGAAAGCAGTAATGAATAGGTCATTTTTTCTCAGGGCCCTTCGTGTTCACGATGACATAAGTAAGAACCAGTTATTCATCACTCCACATTTGGATCTCTGCACATCTTGCCACTGTAAGAATACTTGCCAGCCTTCCATCGTTTTGGCCACATGGGGTTACCTGAGCCCATAGCCATTTGTCTGGATTTCACTGGGTGCAGATCCACAAATAACTGATCACAACGTGTCCATTGCAGCCTTCGAGCTTGGGCTTGAGGTCAACTGTCCATCTTTTTAAGGACCTGGTTCTAAATCACTTGAAGGATATGGACTCAATAAAAATCTGATCAAAGTTATAGAGACTCTTCCTGGCAAGAGTCTCACCAGCACATTTTGCTTATATTGGGGGAGGAGGTGATGTTTTCAAACCCTTCTCACCTCAGTAGACCCGTGAAAGGTCTATGTATCCTAGTTAAAGAACTGGAATAACAGTATCTTTCAGAGAAATGGTGAGAAACTAGTTGGCCTCTTTATGATCCCCAAGAAACAAGTTTCTCTGGAACTTTTGAGGACCTAACCTTATTTTAGCCCCTAGATGTGTGGTGTCCTGGAATTGACATGGGCTGCAGAAAAGGTATTTAGGATCTAAGAGCAGAGCAAGTCCTGCCACCTCATCCTCTACAGCTATTTATACTGTTCCTCTGGGAACAGGAGTCATACCTTTGGCAACGAACAGGGTGTGGAGGAAGGAGGCTCCCTCTTGGTACTTGGCCTTGAGTTGAGAGTCAGTTCACTCTAGTGGGACCTGAAGGTAATTGCTCCACTCACCATTAGAGCAGCCATCTAGCTTCAGGGATCCATCTGAAAACCTTCAGAGATTTTGCAGTAACCACTGCATTTGAGCTGGAGCAATAGGCCATTGTTTGCGGTAACCATGCACACCCCCAAGCTCCCATCCCATGGTGCAAGCACCCCTCTTTATTAGAGCAAGTACTGAGGTCCAGTGCACCCACGAATCTTGCTTTGCATTCATTGTCCTTTTTTCCCTCTTTTTAAAATAACCAGTAATACTTTTCAATATTTTATATGAAAAAAAGACTATATTGCTTCCTCAATTTTAAAAAAATGAATTAAGCAACTCAATGTTTTTCATTCGACAGCTGTTTACTGAGCAGCAGCTTCTTCAGGGTGTGTGCTACAAGCTGGGGAAGAGGGATTAAGAGACAGATAGGGTCCCTGGAGGAAGATACTGTAAACGAAGCACATCGTTATTTAATTACAATTGTAAAAAGTATGGCAAAGAAAAGTACAAAGAGCTAAAAGAAAAAGTAATACTTTTTATATAAATAACAATTAAATTATTAATTAAATAAATAAATAGCAGTTAATTAAATTATTAATTAAATAAATAAATAACAGTTATGTAGCTCAGAGCTATTCCAGACACTCTATGTACACTGTCCCAGGCACCGCTATTGTGTCCATTATGCAGATCAAAAAACTAAGTAACAAAGGGATGAGGTCCTTTGCCCCTGGTTGTGCTGCTAGCAAATTAGCTGAATCCGAATTTGAGCCCCAGGCAATGTGATTCTCCAGTCTTCAAACATAGCAACTACACGAGTTGTGGCTTTGATAGTAAAATGATTTTTAGCATATATTTTTAAGGATAAATTGGGTTAGAGTGCGCTTTCCCTACTGTCTTGTGCTTTGAGGTGGTAAGGAGATGACACAGAGGAAAAACTGGAAGAGGACCGGGTAGCTGGAGCCCAGAGAAGGAGGAGAAGGCTAGGCAGAAAGCAGGCAGGCAGGGGTGGGTGCGCAGTGTTAGGGATAGGAGCTTTCTTCTGATTGAATTAGGTCAGTTCTGAAAGTAAATGCCTCCATCAAGACCCTGTCAGGAACCTTCCATGCCTGTCGTATAAAGACACTGAGTAGTGTTCTCCTGAGCTGGCTGGATTATTTCAGATCAACCTACTAATATGTATAGAAAACTAACTGCTTGAGAATGTCTTATGTGTGTCATCAACCCATCCCAGTGACATCCTTTCTAAGCCAAAAGTTGTTTTCTGCCTTTCCCGGCAGAAAAGAACTACGTGTTCCATAATGGTTCACATAGTCCTGTTGTACCTGTGGCAGGTTCACTCATCATCATCATCATTATCATCATGGCTCACACTTTGTGGCCATCATGCTTTCCATGCATTCTGGTATTTCAGCCTCAATTCCATGGGGTAAGCAGGTGCTATTAATATCCACATTTTCCAGACAAAGAAACAGATTTACAGGGGCTCACTGCCCAGCGTCCCACCAGCAGAGTCACGTCTTGCATCCAGGGTTGCCTCGTGTCAAAGTCCAAGCGTGCTGAACACAACACTGTCCTGCCTCCCTGCCCAGGGCACTTCCTATTTGACAGATGTGAAAACCATCCAAAGTTAATGATAGAACTGATTCTAAAACTTGTGTTTTACATGAACTTTCATTTTCTAGGCCAGCAGCTAAATCTCACAGTAAAAAAGAACAAGAAAGGGAACTGAATAGAACACCATGGACTCTCACCATGACCTGAAGCAGCCTTGTAAACACATTACAGATTTACTGGCCCACAGAGATACTTTACTAGCCCACCAGCTGCTGAAGTTGGTTAACACTGGCAAAAATAGAGACCTAAAAGGGGTGGCGAATCTGTATTTGGATACTAACCCGTGGGTGTTTGAAAGAGAGAAATAAGGGGCAAAACAGAATAGTTGTATTAATTATTGGGTGCTTTCAATCTGCCAAGCACTGTGCCAAGTTCTTTACATGTATTCGCTCACTTGATGCTCACTACAACCTTATGAAATTGGTCTCAGCCATATCTCCATTTCATAGACATGAACCAGAAGACTTGTTTCTCTTTCTTCCATTTCTGTCTCTCCTTGCCCTCATCCCATAGTAACCAGATTTTTCTTTTGTGAGTGTCCCTAGATCACGTCTCCCCCATCCCTGGAAGCCTCTGAGAGCCTTCCCCTACAGTTAAAATAAAGTCCATGATCCTTACTATGGCCCACAGTTAAGGAAATGACACAGCCTAGTGTTTTCCAGACTTTAGTATGTATCAGAGTGACCCAGAGGGCTTGCTAAAACAGATGGCCTGAGCACCACTCTGCATTTCTAGCAAGCCCTGGTTGGTGGGGAACACACTTGGAGTGCCACTGATGAACCCCTTTTTAACTCTGTGCCCTTGTCTCCTGTCATTTTCCTTTGGGAGACTAAGCTCCAGGCACACTTGCTGCCATTTTTTTTCTTAAACTATTGACTCTCAGTGGTGAGATTTCACTTCCAAGGAAGCAAATCTTGGTTCTTGGGCAAAAAAAACCCAAAAACAAAAACAAAAACCCTTAGATATTAGAATAGTTTGTGGCCCTCCAAAGTTCACCTTCACCCAAGAGGAATATAATGTGTTCATGGTGTTAAAATTTCATGGAGGAGGAGGGTGTTAGGGTTGGGGGCTCTAGGTCTAGAGAGGCTCCTTAAGAGTGCAATAATGAAAAAAAGTTATACAGCATATCTTAAAGCACATTCCTACCACAGGCCATTAGCACTTATTTGGCCCTGTGTCTGGAATGTTCTTTTTCCAGGTATTCCCAAGGCTGACTCCTTATCATTCCCATCTCAGATTAAGTATCATTTCCTCAAATAGCCCCTTCCTGACTACTCTAAAGTAATAACTTTCCTGTATCACATTCTATTTTCTTGTTTTCACAGTACTCAGTATGATCTGAACTCATCCCGTGTATTGGTTAGCTTCCTTGGTTGTTGGCTGTTTCCTCTACTAGTGAGCCCTGTAAGAAGGGAGCTCCTTGGCTGTGTCCCTGCTGAATATCGAGAGCCTGTGATAAATTCTGGCACCCAACTAGAGCTTGATAAATATTTGTGAATGCATGAATGGATGGTAATCACATAGTTGATAAAGCAGTCATGCTGAGATGTGAAGCCAGGCATTCAGGCTTCAGACCTCCTGCATAAGCACTCCTGAAGCCCAAGGGTCATTGAGCGAAGGCCCCTCGTAGGCATGGTGCGGTCACAATTTATGGAGTCCAGCAGATTACCCCACTCAACCTGCATCATCTAACAGGCAGAAGAAAGGAGCAAATTATTCCAAAAATTTTTTCCAATTGTTTAGTTCCAGTCCTACCACTTAAATTTCTCCCATGGTTATCACAAGCAGGAATAAAGGGGGAGGAAAACCCCATTAATTTGAGATAAGGGGATCAATGCAAAGGTGTGGCTCAAAAAACATTTCACCAAATGCCCAAGGCCCCAGAGCCAGGAATTGAAGAGGCTGTAAAGCCCACCATTTTCTTTCTCCTCCTCTGGGACCTCTCCTCAAAGCTGACACTCCCGATCATAGCTCCATCAAGTGTCAGCCATACCAAACAGCCCTCGTGCACCAGAGCATTGCTTGCATCTCAGGGAGTTCTACTGGCCCCTGATGCGAAAGACTGGCCCTTTTCACCTCTGTTCTATCTTGATTAGGAAAGCCAGAAGGTCACTTAAAATGACATATTTCATTATCTGTACATCAAAGAAAAATAATTTCTGGTCACTTCCATTATGGCATTATATTCATTTGTCTGATTCCCCTCCCACCAAACAAAAATGGGCAATTATTATTTTATCTCTGGGAGCCTGACACAGAGTAGGTGCTCCAAGAATACTCATTCGCCATAAAGCAAGCAAAATAAACCAATGAATGAAACCAGCAAAATGGAGAGTGTTCACAATTTGGTGGGAATTTGGCATTATATAATCAGAGGGAAGAAACGATAAAATAGAATATTCTCAATTGCAAAAAATAAATAAATAAATAATAACCCTGATTGCCTTCAATGCAGTTTTTAAACTTTTTTTTTAAGATTTTATTTATTTATTTATTTAGAGAGATAGCATGAGCAGAGGGAGAGGAAGAGAGAGAATCTCAAGCAGGCTCCACACTGACTGCAGAGCCCCACGTGGGATGCGCCCCCGGAACCCTGAGATCACAACCTGAGCTGAATCAAGAGTCAGATACTTAACCAACTGGGCCATCCAGGTGTCCCAATGTAGTTTTTATTAACTGCTTAACCACTGTGGTTGCAGAGGCAGGAGACACATGAATTTCAGTAGGAACTCAGCAGAACACCAACTGGCTGTAAAACAAAAGGAATGGCATTGTAATGGAACAAAACAAAAGTTCTACAAATACTCCTAATTTCCAACCACAAAATTCATGGAGGTCTGGGGGTGACCTCTGTAGGCTCTCCACCTTCAGTCCCCGCCAGCACTACAGGATCCACTTTTCTTGTTTAAATAAATCACCTCTCTTGATAAAACTCTGCTCCAGTGCCTTAAACCCTCTAGGACTCAAAAGGTGTCAGTAGTTAGAGTAATAGTTCCCATGCCTGAAAAACCCAGACTTTGATCTCTAGGGCTGTTAAAAAATGCTCCCATTTTTTAAGAGTGCATTTCTTTTCATGGACTTCAGACTACTAAAAGGCTTTGGGGACTGGCAGAGTGAGCACATGGGAGGAAGGGAGGCAGCCTGAACCGTGCTGATGGAGCACTGCAGGTTCCCCAAAGCACCCCTGGGTCGGGAGAGCTACATTCTCTTTGCAGTTCTAATTTAATGTTAATGGAAGCCTTCCCACTATAAAACACACAAGAGGAAGCTTTGCATGCAGGAGCTGCCTTGTATTTTAGTGGGTTTTTTTTTTTTCTAACTTTACTTCTTGGTGAATATTTCATAAGGGTCAGGGGATTGGGGCAGTAGAAAGCAGGAACTCCAGTCGGGAGTCTCAGCTCTGTCTAGCTGTGTGACCACGGAGAAGTCACATCCCTTCTTTGGACCTCAGTGGCCTCATCCATAAAATCGGATTATGACACTTCTGGCACATTAAAACGTGTAAAGTTTAAAAGAATAAATAGAAGTGAAGGCACTTTGAAACTTTGAAGCTCTCTAGACAGGTAAGGTGATATTATTACTAATTAGAATGTTCAGACCAAGTCTGACACGGCCCGAGCTACTTGTTCCTTTCTGTGCAGTAGAGTTCGAAGGCAGAGTAGGACCTGCTCGCACTGGAACGTGGCCTTTGAAGACAGCTGCTCTGAAGGAGTGTGTGGCAATCGCTTGGTCTTTATTAATGAAAGATGTAATATACTACTACTAAAAACTGCATGCCCTCTGCTAAGCACTTTTATGTATATTATCTCATGTGAACCTCCCAAGCCAGGGAAATGGGTGCTTATTATCCCCATTTTTTTAAAGATTTTATTTATTTGTTCATGAGAGGCACAGAAAGAGAGAGAGGCAGAGACACAGGCAGAGGGAGAAGCAGGCTCCATGCAAGGAGCCCGACATGGGACTCGATCCCAGGTCTCCAGGGTCACACCCTGGGCTGAAGGCGGTGCTAAACCGCTGGGCCACCCGGGCTGCCCATTATTCCCATTTTCAGATGGAGGAAAACCAGGCTCAAGAGAAGTGAAGTAACCCGGACTAGGCCACACAGGAACTGAAGAGCAGGGCTGGGGCTTAAACCTGAGTCTGTCTGACTCCGAAGCCTATACTCTTGACTTTCACACGTCTGGAATAATACACTACGTTTGAAAAAAGTAACACTAGCTGCTCCTTATGGAATGCTTACAGAGCATGAGGCAAAAATATTCCCATTGCACAGCAGCTGCTCAGAGGGTGCAAGTGTCCTGCCTGAAGTGGCCAGGTAGTTAGAGCCAGGCTGAGACCTCATATCCATCTGACTTCTGAGCGGTGATTCCCAAACCACCGTCCTGCACCAAGTCGCCGAGTGGGCGAGCTCCACCCTGTGTTATCACCCCATACACCCCCACCCCAACTAAAGCACATATGATCAAAAAGGCTCTAGGAATTCCGGAATGTAATGATTTCCCAATGAGTTTGCAGAAGCCACCATCCAGGCCACTCTTGCCAGAAGCACCCACGTTTTTTGTTTTTGTTTTTGTTTAAGTGACCCAGCCCCTCTCTACCTCCAGAGAGGCTATTCCAGAACAGCAAGGCCAAGAAGCAATGCTGAGGCAGGGCCTCAGGGGAAAATATTTGGTTCCCTGGATACAGCTGTGTGTTGTTGGGTGAGATCTCCTCTCACAAGACTTGTCCCTTCTGCTGGAGGCAGAGCAGAACCGAGATTAAAACGGCCACCGCAGAAGTGGGGAGAAACTTGCCAACAGAGCACAATGACACATGCTCAGTTCTGCTTGTGAATGAAAAAGCTGGAAACATCTTTCACCTATGCTTTAAGGTCACGGTGGCCTCATTCTGCAGGGAGAAGAGTTCCAATGGTTTGAAAGATTCCAGAAGGATAGCAACACAGCTGGTTGGGATCTGGCAATGAAGAGGCAGGAGGAGTCCCTCACTTGCCAGGGAGACCTTGACAGGGAGAGGGAGGAAACTCAGAAGTGGGGCGGCAGATGGAAATAAAGGGAAATTCATTCATTCCACACATAGTTAGCGAGCCCCGCCATGGGCTCGGCACTGTTCGAGAAGCTAGGAGAGCAGCAGTAAATGAAGCTTGCGTTCCAGTGGCCAAGGAACCAGGAAAAGCAAATGACATTGAACTTGTGACAGGAGCACTCAATCCTTGGTCGGCAGACCCTGGGGGTGAGCTCTGTCACCGGGGATTTGGGGAACTACAATAAGAAAGTAGAACAGGGGTGACTGGGTGGCTCAGCAGTTGAGCGTCTGCCTTCGGCTAAGTGCATGATCCCGGGGTCCTGGGATTGAGTCCCACGTTGGGCTCCCTGCATGGAGCCTGCTTCTCCCTCTGTCTGTGTCTCCACTTCTCTCTGTGTGTCTCTCATGAATAAATAAATAAAATATTAAAAAAAAAAAAAAAAAGAAAGTAGGGCAGCCCGGGTGGCTCAGCGGTTTAGCACCTGCCTTCGGCCCAGGGCATGATCCTAGAGTCTCTGGATCGAGTCCCGCACCGGGCTCCCTGCATGGAGCCTGCTTCTCCCTCTGCCTGTGTCTCTGCCTCTCTCTCTCTCTCTCTGTCTTTCAAGAATAAATAAAGAAAATCTTTTTTAAAAAAATTTAAAAAAAGAAAGTAGAATACTTAATTTATGTCAGACCCTGCCTGCCAAGCTCTGTGTCTGTTGATGGCTATCGTTGGTCCCATTGTCCGGATGTGATAAGTAAGTCTTAGGCAAGTTAAGTTGGCTGAGCTTTGAATGCAGTTCTGTCTGAATCCAAAGGCTCTGTTACTTCATCTTCATCACCTGGTCTCTCAGTGGCCTCAACATCCTGACATGGTGCTCTGAACCCCATCCTTTCACTGAGACCTCCTGCTCCCACTGAACTTCTCCAGGGGTATGCTGGTGTGTGTTTAACAACTGGCTCTCTGGGGAAAAGGGTGCTGATGTGTAGCATTTGCCAATTTCTGTGGTGTGAAGACCCTCACCTTGGCCAACCTCATGTTACCACGGTAACCTCACTGACTGGGGACAGATGAGCAGTATAGCATGCCGCCATTAGATAGCATTGCTGTCACACTGACTCACTAGACATAAATAACCTCAAGAGCAAAGATAATAGTAAAATGTAGTAAAAGAACTGGAAATGATGAATTTTGAGCATTTATTGTCAGTATTTCTTTCTTTTTTTTTTTTTTTGAGTAAGCTCTAGGCCCAACATGGGGCTTGAACTCATGACCCCAAGATCAAGAGTCACATGCTCTACCAAATGAGCCACTCAGCACCCCTTAACCTGGTTTGTTTTTTTTTTGGGGGGGGGGGGGGTTTGGTCTTGGCCAAAATTTTTAGTTAGTATTCTGTAGTTAAGACACACTTAAATGGTCTTATTGGGGGAGGGTATATTTTTTTTAAGATTTTATTTATTTGACAGAGCACACGACCAGGGGGAGCAGCAAGCAGAGGGAGAGAGAAGCAGACTCTCCACTGAGCAGGGAGGCTCAATCCCAGGACCCCAGGATCACAACCTGAGACGAAGGCAGACACTCAACTGACTGAGCCACCCAGGCACCCTTTATTACCTATATTTTTAATGTAATAGATTTCACTGTAAGTTTATATGCTGTAATTTTTAATATTGGATCATGCTTCACAACCAGCTTGAAAATGGGGCAGTAGACTCTTGTGAGTTGCTATGAGACTCATCACTCTCTCTCTCAAAGGATTCTTTCCCCCTTGTTGTGTTTCCTGGTTCTGGCCCAAAAATTGTTTTTGGCTCCTTTTTCATACTTCCTTTGTCTCCTTGACCTGTGGCCTTCCAGTTTTTTTTGTTTTGTTTCGTTTTAATCTATGAAGCCTGCGTTAGCCTCAAAAAAAAGGATTTCATCCCATTTGATAAATGAAACCTGCATTAAGTGACCAAGAAGTTTCTTCGCCAAATTTTAAAAACCTGTAGGTTGAGAAGGGAGTGTTTCTTCTGTGACAGTAAAATGAGTCCTGGACAGTATGATTAAGAAGTTTTCTATATTGTCCTACATGTGCTTGACTTTTCTGTTTTCACAGTTTGGTAATGCTTTTCTAAATTCCATACCCAAATGTGACATTTCTACCAACCCAGCTAGTGCTCTGGACCTAATACAACCCGTTTGTATTATTTATAAACTCTCAAAGGACTGATTTCAGCCCCTACTTGTACATAGGCCACAAAGAACAAAGAGACTTTGAAAAGCATAAATCCGAGACATTCTAACAAGGGTTGATGAAAAAATGGAAACGTGAAAACTCTGACAATGAGTGTGTACCCCAAAACAAATGTAAAGTTGATTTTGGTTTTCTAATTAATTTTAGTTCAGTTTTAGGTTTCCAGGGCAATATATGTGATTTACGGGCTCTGTGGACGGCTTACATTCAGCCCAGATTTCCAAATGTGCTATACAGTAATCAACAGTACTTTGAATATCTTTCAACTACAAGTACTGCAGTTTATTTTTAAAATCCCTTCACCCAAGCTATGCTTGTCTTAACTTTTAAGTTTTTGAAAGACGCAATACTTTTGCTCATTCCTACAGACTGTTTTTCATAGGAGAAGAGAAAACTGACAGTTGGCAAAGCAAAAAGTTTCCAAACCACAGGGTGTCTGCTACTTGCATAATCACCAAAGCCAAAATTTCCATTTTCTACAAGTTGATGGAAGAACTTCATTTCTGGTCAACCTGAACTGCATAGAACTGAAATCCCCCACAGCCCATGGGCTGTGCTCTTGGCTTTTCTTGGTTACACTTTGTGACTTTTCCTGTTTACAATATCTGTGTCCTCCCAATTTTTCTTTTCTTTTTCGACTCAATACTGTACCATGACGTCTAAAAATACAGTCTAACAACTAGTTTTAAGTAAAGAGGATGTTTCTTTCTGGAAAGGAGCGACAGATATATCCTGCACCGTTTTCTGAAAATAAACATTTGACAAACTCATCAGTGCCTAATCTGAGTTTCTAACTGGAAAAGCACAGAGTATTTATAAAGACAATTCCACTTTTCACAGAAGCTTCTCCCATGAAATATGTCACCTGTTTCCACACTTGTCATTGGGTGAGCTCTTGGTTGAGTTTGGCTAAGGCCTTTATTCACTAGGAAGCTTGGGTAAGCTATTTTCAACTTCTTGGGGTCTCTGCTTCTTCAGTGTAGAACAGAGGGCCAAAAACACCTGCTTCACAGGGCTGTTGTAAGAATTCAGGGGATGGAGCACCTGGGTGGCTCATTTGGTTGAACATCTGCCTTCAACTCTGGTCATGGTCTGGAGTCCTGGGATGGAGCCCTGCATCAGGCTCCCTACGGAGCAGGGAACCTGCTTCTCCCTCTCCTTCTGCCCTTCCCCCTGTTTGTGCTCTCTCTCTCTCAAATAAATAAATGTTTAAAAAATCCTTAAAAAAAAAAAGAATTCAGTGAATAAGATGTATGTCAAAGCACATGACACAGACATAGAAGTCAGCACGTTCAATTCCACTTCATGTTGGTGAGAACCAAAGTAGCCAGCCCAAGACACAACCTGGTCACAGTCAGATAAGGAGTAAGAGTTTATAAGTATTTCCTCAGCTTTGGGTACCAGGGCAGCTAAAAATGGCAGTTTTGAGTTAGTCTGTTGATGATCACTGAGAAATCAATGATCATGAATGGCATTAGTCCCCAGCTATTGGGTTGACCACTTTCTCCAGGATTTGACAGGTAGGTTGATTTTCAACTCAAATTTGACAGCTTGTCCTCTTAACCCAGGAGAATTTTTTTCTTGAGAAAAACAATCATCCAACAAACTTCAAATAACCACTTACAGTTAATATAATAGCACTCAACAGCTTACAAATCATTTCCACTAATCATGGTACTCAGTGCACGAGGGTAAGAGTAAAGCTGATAATGCATGCCAAGTGCTTAGCACAGACTCGAACACCTAATCTATAACTAATAAATAGAGTGTGATATGATTATCATCTGCACTTTTGAGGTAGATCTTAGGTTCAATCCTTATTAATACAAGAGACAAACAAAGCTAAATAAGATTGATTCTAAACATTCTCATTTCACAGGGACAGAAACTGAAATTTAGAGAGTTACCATGATATTGAAGCTATACTCTTATAGTTAAGTGACAGAGCTGAACACAACCCAGGCCTCTCGATTCTTTTTCTTTTTTAAGATTTTATTTATTTATTTTAGAGAGAGAGAGAAAGTGAGTGCAAGCAAGAGGAGGGGTGGAGGAAGAAGGAAATAGTATCTTTAAGTGTCTCTGTGCCGACTGTGGAGCCCAACACAGGGCTCCGTCTCACAACCCTGAGATTGGTGACCTGAGCCGAAACTGAGAGTCGGACAATTAACCCACTGAGCCACCCAGGCGCCCCCCTAGGTTTCCTGATTCTAAATCCTGGCATTCCTCGCTGACACCAGGCTGGTCAGGGCCAGGCTTACTAAGTACTTTTGCTTCTTTTCTTCTTTTCGTTCTTCTTTGGAACCTGGCCTTTCTTTTCACCAGCCTTACGAGATTAGGCTCTAATCTGATAAGGATTGTCTTTTATGAGAATGCCCTCCCGAGGGAGTATCTGCCAACACTGACCGAAATTCCTTGCCAGGTTGTTGCTGGAGCTGCAGAAATGACTATCCAGTCTTTCTTATTTGCTTTTCTCCAGCCTCTGCCAGAAAGGAGCTTGCACTTGAATGCTAATGTCCAGAAAACAGGATTATCCCTCCCATCTCTCCTGGGAACCCCTTGTCCAGAGCAAGGGTCCAATATAAGTTTTCTCTATTAGTTTCCTAGTTTCTCACGCCTCCTGGGTGAGACATGAGTTTGCAGAGGCTCAGAACTGAACTCCATTGCCAGTTGAGCCATTTTGGAACCTTTATTATTGTCTAAGAAGATTTGTTTAATTGTTCATAATTTCTTTTCTTCTCCTTACCTCAGAGCAATTGTTCTCATCCAGGGACGATTTTTGTCCAAGAGACTTTGAGCAATGTCTGAAGACCTGTTTGGTTGTCACAAGGAGGTTGGAGGTGTTCCTGGCCTTTGGTGGGTAGAGGCCAAGAAGGCTGCTAAACATCCCACAGTGCACAGGACAGCCTCACAGCAAAGAATTATCTGGCCACAAATAATAGTGCCAAAGCTGAGATACCCTGCTCTGGAGCAAGCCTTGCTGCTGTATATTACTCCCCAGAGCAGTGCTTGCACTTGGAAAGTGCTTAGTGAATCCTGGTTGAGCAATAAACGAATACATGTTTCAGAGCTTTCCCACACTGTGTTCATTGCCTTAGGTTCTAGAATGCATATTAACCCCAGAGTATTGTGGAGTCAGACCCGGGAGGCCACATAACTGATAAATGTCATCCTGCACCCAGAGTGTCCACATAAGCATGAGAGCCCCCAGCCCAAGAGATGGGGCTAATTTAGGGGGATTTAATCCATCCTGATGTTCAGTGAAAATCAATAGCAAACATAGACACTGTTTTTAGCAGCTGCCCATTTTTCTTCAGTGCAGGACCAGGAGGTAGCCAAGGAACAGAAATTGTAAAAACCTTGCTCCTCCTCTGGCCTTGCTGCCACACGGTGACCTGAACCCACAAACTCAGGTTTGGTGACTCTAGATGAGGCTTTTCCAGAACAGTGTCTTGCCTGGAGGTCAAGCTAATATGTGAAATGCCTAAGCTGGGTGTTTGAATATATTAGACCCCTTAGATGGGAAATACCTTAAACAGAAGTAGTACAATATAGCAGTTAAAGGCACAGACTCTGAAGTCACAGTGCCCGTGTTTCTACCTCTGGGCTTCCTCCTCACTCTGTGACCTTGCGGGATAGAGTCAGCCTTTTACTTTCTCTGAGCCTCGACTTCTCATCCATAGAATGAAACTAGTCTTGGAATCTGCCTCACAGGCTTGTTATGAAAATGAATTTAAGGGAGCCTGGCCGGCTCACTCAGTGGAGCATAAGACTCGTGATCTCTGGTCATAAGTTTGAGCCCCACATTAGGAGTAGAGCTTACTAAAAAATAATAATAATAAAATAAATTGAAAATGAATTTAAACAGCCCATTAAAAAAAAAAAAAAAAAGAAAGAAAGAAAGGGCTTGGAATAGTGCCAGCCACATGGTCACTGGCCATTAATTATTGTTAACATTTTTTTCCCAAGTCAAATTACTAAAGTCACTCAATTTTGTTGTTGGGAAACTGAATTCTCTCATTCCTTATCATTCTCCCTACATCACCTCATTTTCCTTTCTTTCTGTGCACTTTTATGCCACCCGCCTCTCTGTCTCACTATCTCTTTTGGATCCTCCACTCCCAGAGAACCTATGAGAGACACACAAGAGACCTACTTTTGTGTAGCTCATGGAACCTGAGAGTCCCCCCACCCCCCACCCTCGCCCAGGTCATAGCAACACGACCCAAGACAAGTGACCTAATATCTTGGCACTTCAGTTTTGTCATCTACAAAATCTAACTAATAAAACTTCTTACCTCATAGGGATGTCAGTAGTATGAAAGAAGATACTGCCCATGCACTTCTGTGACATACAGTAAGTGGTTATAGAAGCTAGGAGAATCATTCATTGATACGGGGAAAAAGAGGTTTCCAATGATTGCACATTGGGAGGGTCGGCACCATCTTGAAACAACTGGAGGGAAAATCACAGCTGACTTGGTGTGGAGACATCTGTGTCAGTCTAGGGCATTCTCTGAACGGGAGTGTCAATAGCTCATATTCAGTCAACACCCAGAGATGATATAAAGGAGCCCTGTTCAGCTGGGGTTGACATCATTTGGGTGAAATATAAAACTCCATCCAGTCAATAGTTCCCAAAGTAAGAACGTCCCAGATCCGCCCTTCTACCTCTCTCCAATTCCTCCAGAATATCTCATCTGATGAGGAGTCTGATAGCACACCTTGTTCTCAGGGTGGAAAGCTTGTTTGTTACATACGAGCCTGTCTGGGCCTAGGCTTAGGAGGTGTTTTGGAACATCCTCCCTTTATGTTATTCTATGTAAATTGAAATCATTTGTGACTTTATTTCATTCGTATCTGTGTCTAGGTTCTGAGCAGTTTATTTACCACATTCTTACCCTATACCAGGCACTGTTCCTAGGCCCTGGAGATACAGTGGTGAACAAATCAATCAAGGTCTCTGTTATGAAATTTGCATTCTGCTAGTGAAAGAGAGAGACAGATAAAAACAAAACAAACAAAAAATATAAATTACGAAGCAAATAAAGCAACATAAGAGAGAGTATACAGTTTCCACTGTATTTTGTTTTTGTTTTTTTTTTAAGTTTTTTTAAAATTTTTATTTATTTATGATAGTCACAGAGAGAGAGAGAGAGAGAGAGAGGCAGAGACATAGGCAGAGGGAGAAGCAGGCTCCATGCACCGGGAGCCCGATGTGGGATTCGATCCCAGGTCTCCAGGATCGCGCCCTGGGCCAAAGGCAGGCACCAAACCGCTGCGCCACTCAGGGATCCCTCCACTGTATTTTGAAGACAGGGATCTTGGAAACAGTGACATTTTATTTCAGATCTGAAAGATATGGGGCACCTGGGTGGCGCAGTGGTTGAGCATCTGCCTTCAGCTTAGGGCGTGATCCTGGGGTCCTGGGATCGAGTCTCACATCAGACCCTCTGCAAGGAGCCTGCTTCTCCCTCGGCCTATGTCTCTGTCTCTGTCTCTGTCTCTCTCATGAATAAATAAATAAATAATCTTAAAAAAAAAAAAAAAGATGTGAAAGCATCCGATCATGCAGTGACCTGGGGAAAGGGCATTCCAGAGGGAATAGCATATGCAAGATTCCAGAGGAGGAACAAGCTTTTATTTTGAGGAAGAAAAGGAGGACCGGGATACCTGGGTAACTCAGTTGGTTAAGCGTTTGCCGTTGGTTCAGGTCATGATCCCAGGGTTCTGGGATTGAGCCCCAAATTGGGCTCCCTGCTCGGTGGGGAGTCTGCTTCTCCCTATCCTTCTGCCGCTCCCCCTGCTTGTGCTCTCTCTCTCTCTCCCTCTCTATGTGTCAAATAAATCCATAAATAAGTAAAATATTTTTTAAAAATAAAATTAAATTAATAAAAGGAGGGCCAGTGTGCCTGATGTGTTAAGGCAAAGGCAGTTGGGTTGGAATTAAAATTAGAGAGGGTGATCAATGGCAAGGGAAGAAGTTAGATTTCCCCAAGTTTGCGTAAGAAACCATTTGGCAATTTTAAGCAGGAAAGTGAAGGGATTTCATCTGTATTTTAGAGCTACTGCGTGCATGATCATGTGGAGATTGGACCCTCAGGGTACTCAAAAGCATAGAGCCTGGTTAGATAGCTGATTTCACACAAACACAGACAAGGCACAATGGGGAATCAGACTCTGAATGGGTCATCCCACAAAAAATCCTGAGGAGTTATTTTTATGAGGCAGGCCCCCTCATGCTAGGATTTCAGAAAAGGTCAAAAGGGAACAAAAGAAAAAGAAAGGGAGGGGGAAAAGCAGTTTGCTGCTTCCTTTACCAAGCTTTCATATTTCCTTGTTCCAAAGAACTACTAAAGCGAAACCAGAGTAGGCTGAGGTTCTGGTCTTTTTCTGTAGTTGTTATTTCCTGTTGCCTTTTAAGCTGACCCTGGTCATTAGGAATGGTCCTACACTGCCCTATCTGGACTTGCCTTTGGGTTTCTGACCAAGGCTGCCTCCTCTGTCCTCTCCTAAATCAGGTAGTGGGTTTGGGCGTCTGGGGCAGGGTGTGGTGTGTCCACACAGACTTGAACCCCACTATGGGTTACACATCAGGACGTTCCATGAAGCCACGGGTCTGGCCTGTGGCCAATTCTCACTTCCCTCTGCTCTTCCTCATGAGACGAGTGACCAGATGGACAACATCCTTCTACCAACACCCAGTGTTTAGTGTCTGAGGACCCACTCTACCAGCTGGGGAGCAAACACAGGGCAGCCACAGACCAAGGTGGGACTTTTAATCCAACCTGCCCGACTTTAACCTCTGTGTCCCTGGGGTTGAATGGAGGAGGAGGTGGCAGGAGGGGTATCAAGTCTGGGTGGGGGTTAAGTGAAACTTTCCAATGAGATGATTTTTTTTTTTAATGTGTTTTCTGTTCCACGTGAGGCATTGCTGCCACTGGGGAAGGGTCATACCTGAGACTGTTCAGGTGGTCTCTGTGGGGTTCAAAAGTGATTCTGTGTGACATTCTTTCACACACTGACTGGAGAAAGAGTATGGCCCATGATTCTCATGGCTGCTGATGAAAAGAAATGTGGTTTTCCTTTGGGACTTCTTAAATGAAGTGTTGTGGCCTGACTTGGCAAATTAGTTTCTGTCTGGCATGAGGGGATTAAAGAGCTCATAGGAAAATACAGACTCTTAAATCTTAAAACAATTTGTTAATCAAAGAAAAAAAAATGAAAGAGAAAAAGGCAATTTGTAATGAGAAGAGCTTATTTACTTTTCTCCTAAAGTGGAATTTAAGCATCCCAATTTTTGTAAAGAAAGCAAATTGTCAGGATAATCAAATAGAATGTGAAATGCAAAGACAATATATTTAATTTCTTCCATGGGTAATAATTACATTTTAAAATGGATTAGTGAGACATGTGGTGAGCATAGCATATAAAGTATAGAGCTGTTGAATCACTGTGTTGTACCCCCTGAAACTAATGTGACATTGTGTGCCAACTATATGTCAATTAGAAATAATAATAAATTTTAAAAATAATAAATTTAAAATAAAATGTGGTAGTGAAGAACACAGACTCAGGATCTAGTCTGCCTAAGTTGGAATCCCAGCTCTGTCTCTTACTAACTGTGTGACCTTGGGCCAAATTACTCTGTGTTTTGGTTTCCTCAACGTAAAGTGATGATGATAGAGCTATTTACCTCATGGTGCTAAATGAGTTGCTATATCTTCAATACATCAAATATGCTCAATAAAATTTGTTGTTATATTTTAAAGTGACTCTGTATTTAAAGATTCAGTCATTGTGATTCTTGAATGGTTCCCTTCAACTGTAGCTCCTGTTGTTGAAATTAGAAGAGAAAGCATTGGTGGGAGTCCTGTTTTAAAATAAATTTAAAATGCCTGGGTTTTATTGTTGTGGTGGTGGTGGTTGTTACAGTATTTTTTTTAAATTAAAAAAAAATCCACCTGTTGCAAACAACAGCATTTGAATAAGATGGTATCTCCTAGCCCAGTAACCTTGTGCTCAGCACTTATGCTCTGGCCTGGAAGTCAGAACTCTGAATTTTATTCTCTTGTAGCAATTACTTGTGTGACTTTACACACATCCCTTTCTTCATGTCCCCATATCCTAAGTGAGCAGCAGTTATTAAGTGCTTTCTAAGACTCTTTCTATTTGCAAGTTCTAAATTCTAACAGCTAGTCAGCTGACATGATTTTTCATGCTTGCTTTAGGATGTTTTGTTTTTGCTTTTGATACCCACTCATCCAGTCCATTGAAAATGGGCTGCGTAGGCAGGCTCTCCCACAATTTGTCACCATAGAGCATAAGGAATAGCAAGGGTACAGCTAAGTGATTAAGAGCTTGGGCTTTGGGTTTGAGTCCAGTTCTGCCATTTATAAATCTTGTCATTTACAAGATCTCTCTAGCCTCGTTCACCTGTAGTATCAGGAGACGAGACTGCCTACCTCATGTGGGTATCACCAGGGTGGGATATGTGAATACATGGAAAGTGCTGAGTGCGATGCCTGGAATACGGAGAGGACCTATTAGTGGTATTATTGGTGTTGTTATTAAAATGCTGAACTGGGGGACGCCTTGGTGGCTCCGTCAGTTAAGTGTCTGCCTTCAGCTCGGGTCATGATCCCTGGGTCCTAGGATAGAGCCACACATTAGGCTCCCTGCTCAGTGGGAGCCTGCTTCTCCCTCTGCCCTTCCTCCACACTCTTATGTACATGCTCTCTCTCTCTCTCTCTCAAATAAATATGTAAAATCTTTTTTAAAAATAAAAATAAAAAACAATAAAATGCCAAACTGGATGCCAGGCACGCAGGAACTCTTAGTCCCCTCTCTCTCTTTTTTTTAAATGTATTTCCCATTAGCTCTGGAGAATTTTTCTGCTATGTCCTTTTCAACTGGCTTGTTAACTCTACCTGTCACTTATCTTCTTCAAAATCGGTTAGTAATCTTTCTCTATTTGTTTCTTTTTCACGGGAGAATAAATGGATTATAGGAAGGTTTATTAGCTGTTTGTTAAGCTTCAAGCAAATAAGGAGTATAATGACTGCTTTGTGGAAGTGGTTTATTTAGTCTCAGGGTGTCAGATTGAAAGCTACCAGGACATTGCTTCTGAGGCTCAGGAAGGTTACGTACCTTCTCCAAGGTAACACAGCTAGAAAAAAGATAAAATATCATTTCGAGCCCAAGTCTGGCTTAGAACTCTTGTGTAAATGCCATCATTTCTCAGGCCCTGGTTTCCTATTGCTTAAATTGAGGAATTGAGGAAGACCTTCCAAAATGAAAAAAATAATAATAAAAACCACAAAATGAGGACGCCCCTTTCAGAGGCTTACATAGAAACTGAAATACTATATGTTAATGAAGGTCAAGTGTCAAGCACTTGGCCTGATGCACAGGCGTCCCTTCTTTGACGTTGGTTTTGTCTCTTCCCTGGTACTATGTGAAGTTAAATAGAAGTTTGCTTATTCTCATGGCGTGACTCCCAGGAACCTGGCAGATAATAAATTTGGGCGAAGCAGAGACCACAAACCCCATCTAAAGAAGGGGCTGCTGTGCCCCAAGCTAGCCAAATGTTGCCATGGAGGAAATCCAGCCCAGTGTTTCCAAATCATACCATCTAAATTTTTCTTAAATGGCATCTTCTGATTTCTGATATCATTAGCAAGAATTTATTCATACACCCACCACCTTTCAACCTCTGATTTAAATAAGTGACAAGGGCAGACTTTGCAATTGCTAGCAATGATCAAATCAGTACACTGGCCTCCCAGAGAAGCCATCTTCCCACGAGAAAAGGGCTCAGTGAATACAGAGCATGGATGTGCAAGTGTGGGCATCAAACTATAGCATTTTTTTTCCCCTCAAGTTCATCTGCACTGCCCATCTCTAGCTTGTCCTGTGTGGTATCTTACCATGTTACATACTGAGATGTTTGTTCAGTTCTCCCTTACCAAATGTCAGCCTTTCTCCTGGCTGTTGTATTTGTTGGTGATGCCTCAGTGATTATGAATAGATGACTTTACCATATTAATAACATCAGCTGGGGAGACCATCCTTTGGAAACTTCCTCTCTGATTTAGGTATCTGGGGCGCCTGGGTGGCTCAGTCAATTAGGCGTCTGACTCTTGATTTCAGCTCAGGTCATGATCTCGGGGTCCTAGGATAGAGCCCCGCAGTTAGGCTCTACACCCAGCATAAAGTCTGCTTGAGATTCCCTCCCTCTGCCCCTCCCCCCTTAAAAATCCTTAAAAGATACCTGTGGTATCTTAGGAAGATGCTTTTAGTTGGAAGAAGCAGAATCTAACTCAAGTTAGTTTCAGAAAGGGGGGAAAAAAAGTGGATTTACCAAAGGAACACAGGGGTATTTCATGGAGGTAAGAGCAAGAATTCACCCAAACCAGTGCAAGTGACTCTGCAAGTGACTAGAATGACATTAAAAAGCCTGACAGCAGAAAAAAAAAAAAAAAGAAAAGAAGAGAAAAGAAGAGAAAAAAAAGAAAAAGAAAGAAAGAAAGAAGAAAGAAAGAAAGAAAGAAAGAAAGAAAGAAAGAAAGAAAGAAAGAAAGAAAAGAAAAGAAAAGAAAAGAAAGAGAAGAAGAAGAAGGAAGAAAGGAAGGAAGGAAGGAAGGAAGGAAGGAAGGAAGGAAGGAAGGAAGGAAGGAAGGAAGGAAGGAAGGAAGGAAGGAAAGGAACCCTGACAGCGGGCAGCCCGGGTGGCTCAGTGCTTTAGCACCACCTTCAGTCCAGGGCATGATCCTGGAGACCCAAGATCGAGTCCCACGTCGGGCTCCTGCATGGAGCCTGCTTCTCCCTCTGCCTGTGTCTCTATCTGTGTGTGTGTGTGTGTGTCTCATGAATAAATAAATAACATCTTTTTTTAAAAAAAGGAAAAAAGAAAGAAAGACACCCTGACAGCAACTCTCTCAAGCTTGCCCTTTCAGGTTGCGATTTCTCTACCCCCTCTAGGGCTCCTTGCGTCCTTCACTCTCTCTGCAGATGGTTTTCCTTTTTGCACACACAGCAGAGGTGAGCGCGCCCCTGCGGCAACCGCCTTCTCATCCTCTCATCCTCAAGGCCAGATTCCCGGGACTGAGGATATGATTGGCCCAGCCTGAGGCAGGTGTCTCTGCTCTGGTCCAATCAGCGACGCCTGAAGCTGATGGGGGAGGAGCAAGTGGTACCAACTTGGCCGCCACCCCACCCCCCCCCACCCCGTGTTTGTCGAGCCTCCTGCAGACCCCGCAGAAAAACATTTACTATTTAATTCTCTAGGTTGGAATCGGGTGTTGACAAAAGGAGAATCCACGAATCTGAGCAAAGCACGGTGTAACGGGGGGGGGGGGGGGGGGGGGAGAGGCTTTTTGAAAATTAGGAAATAAATTCATTTATTTGCAACTCATGCAACAATGCAATAACTTGAAATATTTTATGAGTTTTGCCATATTTCTTTGATGCATGTTGTGTCAGTTGATCTTTTGATTGTTATTTTATTTTCTCTTTCCATAGTACATGTATTTGGGGGGTTGTTTGTGTGGGTTTTACAAGAGAAGTGAAGTTATTTGAACTGACACATTTATTTCTTTCTAGGGAAAAAATGACTTTTGTGTTGTTCAGCTAAACGTTAATTTAAATTGTGACTTGGCTTTTTTCTTGCTCAGATAACTCTGGATAAATAAATTCTGTACCTCGGTCTCTTTGTAGAATAGGGATGTTGTCATATCATGGATTTTGTGGAGCTTTAATGAAATAATGTACATAAAGTACCCAGCTTAGTACCAGGAACAAACTAATATTTGTTCCTTTTCTCCTCGTCACCAGAAGTGTGTATTTGACCTCAGCTTTGCAGAGTTAAGGATGTAATCAGGGGCTGTGGGACAAAGTAAAGCTTGCCCGCTCACCTCTTACGGTACTTCAGTGGTTTCTATGAGCCACATCTCCATAAACCATGATCTCACCATTTACACTTTTTATTAAACTTTAGAGCCAAGTTTAATAAAAAATGTAAATGTAATTGTTAGTATTTTTCACACTGAAAACATCTTATCCCTCTGTGAGCCTCAATTTCCCCATCTGTTAAATTGGAGATAGTAACCACAATCCCACAGGGTGACCGTGCGGCTCAGAGATGGTATCTATAAAATACCTGGAACAATACTAAGTCTATAGCTGGTGCTTAGTAATGGAGTGATCTTGTTTTTGAATTGTTTATATGTATCTGAGTTTCCAGGTCTTATAGTCTGGTACAATAGCTGAGAGATAAAATGCTGCTTATGCTTTTTAAAAGTGACCCAGAAGGTCCTCATCTGTGGGCAAAGTTGGGTATGCATAGTTCACTGTGACGTTGCTTAGAATGAAGGACTGGAGGCAATCTAAGTGTTTCTCAGCAGGAGACTATTAAATTATTATATGTCTACACAATTACTTGATACTATAGAACCTTTGAAAAGAATGCAGATGGTCTATATGTGCTGACAATGGAAAGATCACCAAGATATAGCCTAGTTCCATTTGAGTTGAAAAAGAAAATGCATATATAGATATATATATATACATAACATGTATGTGTGTTTATAAATAGACAGAATCACATACACAGACTCTATACACACAGTCATATATGAAATTTCTGGATGGTTATATACACACAAACACACACACAAATATTAAGAATACTTGTTTCATTTGCAAAACAATATGTCCAATATAATAACATTGCAAAGCAAACTATTTAATATGAAAATTTTGAAAATATGTACACGTTTATATCTGAACATACATGTAAAAGCAGTCTGCATGGATTCTCCTCAAATTGACTGAATGGTGATTTCTGCAGATAAAATGATTTGGAGCATGAGTTAGCTAAGGGAGCTCTTTGTATTCTGTGCATTGTTTAAATATTTTACAGGGGGCCCTGGCTGGTTCTGTTGTAGAGCATATGACTCTTGATCTCGGGGTCATGGGTTCAAGCCTCATGCTGGGTGTGGAACCTACTTAAAAAATAAAATAAAAAATAAGTAAATAAATAAATATTTTACAAAGAATATTTCCCAGTATTATAAGTGATAAAAAAGTGAATATGATTGGAAATATATACTGATGTTTACCGTTCTTTATGTATCTTTTTTTAAGCATTTCTTCTTTATTTATTTTAAAGATTTTGTTTATTTATTCATGAGAGAGAGAGAGAGAGAGAGAGAGAGTGAGGCAGAGGCACAGGCAGAGGAACAAGCAGGCTCCATGCAGGGAGCCTGACATGGGACTCGATCCCGGGTCTTCAGAATCAGGCCCTGGGCTGAAGGCAGCGCTAAACTGCTGAGCCACCAGGGCTGCCCCTTAACTGTGTATCTTAACTGTTCTTAATTACAGTAGTGATATACTATAAAAGGGACAGAAATTTCAAAGATGAAGACTTTCAATTTTAATTCTAATGTTATATGTTTTCCTTTATAATTATGCATGGTTTGTGTTTATTAAAATACATCAATGAGTCTAGGCATTTTTATTTGAAAAAATTAAATATTGACTCAATGAAAAATATAGTAGTTTCCTCTGGGAAGGAAACTAGCTTTTTGTAGTATAATCTTGTGTGCACTATATAGACATTATTTTTTCAATATATTGAGTTGTCTTTGCTTTTCTTTCTTTTCTTCTTTTAAATCCACGAGCAAATTAACTAATTGATTGGTTAATTCAAGAGCTAATTCCATGTAGTAAGTCTGTTTATGATCAAGGCTATCGATTAACCCAACTGAAGCCATTTTTACTCTTGACTATATCATATGTGAAATAAACTATAAATTGAGTTCAAGGGTTTGCTTGCCAGCCCAGCCCCAGCCCTGATGCCACTCTTGTGTTGTCCCCACAGATGACAGAAGGCAGGCACTGCCAGGTACACCTCCTGGATGATAGGAGACTGGAGCTTCTGGTTCAGGTAAGTGTTGCCCACACAGGGATAGCCTATACTGATTCCCTCCATGAGCCTGTTTTCAGGTTACTCACTTATCTGTGTCAATGACTTGGGATTGTTTAAGGGGCCAAAGAACAGCTTCTAAGTCAGAAAACTTGATCTACATGTAAGAGTAGTTATAGCCTGGTGACATGGGTTTTAGACCCTTGGGATCCAATCTCAGCTCCGACACTCAGTAGCTGTGTGAACCCCCAGGAAGTGATTTGACGTCTCTGAACCTCTTGTTGGTAAACCAGGCACCATGTTTTCCTTAAAGGGCTAATGGGAGCTGCAAATCTGCATCCTGCCACTTTTCTGCTACATGACATTGTCCATGTTAAATACCCAACTTCATTAGCTGTGAACTGGGATTGAGAATGCTTAGTTTTCCTCATAGAATTATGGCTGGAATCAAGCTAGATTATATTTGCGAATGAAATCTTTCTGTAGAATAAATGGGAGTATATGAATGGGGGTTTTGGGGTTTTCTTTTCTTTTTTTTTTTTTTTTTTGATTGGTGGTATTTTAATTGTTGATCCTTCTCTCTTTATTTACCCAACACTGTGGACCAAGGACCTTAAAAAAATTGGGGAAATTCCATCTGATAGCCACAACAGTAGCTACAGCTCAAACTCTTTCCCTTAACCAAAATCTAAATTCTCCCTTCTGAGGCTCAGTTCTCACCCACTCTGCAAAGGCCTCAATTAGAATGAAAATAGCAGAGTCAACAGTGTTTCACCAGAGTAGACCTCTTAGTCTAGATGTCTGCCTGTTTGTTTCTTTTTTCTTCTTCTTTTTTTAAAAAAATTATGACCATTCTTTCTTCCCCAATAGCAAACATCCAGCTCTCAAAGCACCATAATGAGCCCTAAGCTGTTTGACTCTAAGTTCAGAAAGAGTCCAAGTAAATGCCCTCTTAGGTATCCCCCTTTCCTTCCTGCGTCTGCAAGTCAGGCATCCACTCTCACTCTGGATGCTCCCCCTGATTCCAATCCAGGCTTCTTGCCACCAGGCCCAGTGCTTCTCAAAAGCTCATAGATTAGATCCTTCTTCTAACTCAGTGCTTAGTAAACACTGGTGACAATCATCTATACAATGGGTAAAATTACTCCATCTCTAGAGAGAAATGAAAAGCTTCAGCTTTGGAATCAGACGGAACCAGGTTCAATTCCCTGCTCTTATTAACTGTAACATCAAGCCAAGGATCTAGTTTTTCTTTGACTTTGGCCCCCTCATCTCTAAAATGGCAATAAGAACCCCTATCTCATAGGCTCATGATAAGGACAAAATGGGACAATATATAGAAGGAGTTCAGCACAGTAAGTGGTAACCAGGAGTAGAGTAGTAGTTTTACCTGTGACCCCAGAGCCTTAGGTCTTCAGCCTTTTCAGCTGGCCCCCACCAAGCAGTTATTCCTACAATCCAGGTGGTGACATGTTTGATATTCTTTGTCTTGGTCACTAGCACCATACTACATATAAAAGAGTTTTTTTCCAAAATATCGTCCCTATTCCCCTAGGGGAAAAAATAAGATACTGGACTGATTGCAAATACATGAAAATGATGATCTCATTGATGTTCCTGTTAAGATTTCTTCCTCTTTCCAATCTCTTGGAACATGCATAGTCGATTAACCTAAGCAGCAAAAGGGGGCGGATATATTTAAAAACAAACAAACAAAAGCTGCTCTGAACTACTTGGGGCAGAGAAGGGTGGTAGCAATAAGAGAGTAAGGCAGCCAAATTGCTTCTGATCACATTTTATTTTAACAGCCCAAACTTTTATCAAGAGAATTGCTGGACCTTGTGGCCTCACATTTCAACCTGAAAGAAAAGGAGTACTTTGGAATAACATTTGCTGATGACACGTGAGTGTTTTAATAATCTTTACTTGTTTACCTTTCGTGTGGACTACCTGCTTACTAATCATTCACAATCAGCACCAAGGGGGAATGCTCCAAGAATTAGAACATTTCCTGCCTAAAGACTACTTAATACAAGATTTCTCTCCTGGGATTATTGCAAAGGGAGAAGAAAGGGAAAACTGATCACTTTTTTTTTAGATTGATTGATTGATTGATTGATGATAGAGAAAGAGAGAGAAGCAGAGACACAGGAGGAGGGAGAAACAGGCTCCATGCCGGAGCCGGACGCGGGACTCGATCCCGGGACTCCAGGATCACGCCCTGGGCAAAAGGCAGGCGCTAAACCGCTGAACCACCCAGGGATCCCCCACTGATCTCTTTAAACATAAATATTGTCTTAATGTTTTAGAAATCTATTGTAATGAGGTCATCAGTCTTAGTAGCCTATCTGCACATTTTTTGTACCATAGTTATGTATCAGTGATAGAAATACTAGATTGTCATCCACTTGTGTTTTGAAAAGAAAATTCATATTTTAGGTATTAGTAGCAAAAAGTTTAGAGGCAAATGTATTCTTTAAAAAAAATAGGGGCACCTGGGTGGCTCAGTGGGTGAGCGTCTGCCTTTGGCTCAGGGCGTGATCCTGGGGTGCTAGGATCAAGCCCCCCACCGGACTCCCTGCAGGGAGCCTGCCTCTCCCTCTGCCTGTGTCTCTGCCTCTCTCTGTGCCTCTCATGAATAAATAAATTAAATCTTTAAAAATAAAAAATATATTAAAAAATAAAGGCAAATCTGTGGCCCACTTGAAAAATATATTTATAGTTTTAATCCAGAAAGAACTTTTCCACTTCCACCTAGGCCCATTTTATGTTACCTCTTTACATCTTTTTTTTTTCTTCTGCTTACATTTTTTATGCCAGCTTGGACATTATATGAGTTTATCAGGGATTTAAATGCTTAGTGAAATGAGACATGTATATAACAATAAAATCATAAGAATTTAAAACTCCATGTGAAAAAAATGTGTTTGGTCTTACCAGTTCTTTCCTGTGTGTGTGTGTGTGTGTGTGTGTGTGTGTGTTATGATAGTCCAATTTGTCTACATTATTTGCAGCTTGATAGATTATCAGAGGAATTTTTCCTCTTTGTGGGGATAATATCCAAAGAGTTCTTCCAATATTTAAATTCAAGAAAATGCATTCCAGACACAAAATACATTGGCTTATTACCCAGCATTCTTTCTGTAACTCTCCCAGTGTAAATGTTTTTTCAGTTCTTTAGTTTAACCCCACAGGAAACAATCTCAACAAAGGGTTAAATTTTTTTTTTTTTTTAACACCTTACTTCTGATTATTTCTAGCTTGAGTGAGCCACAAGCATAGGATTCCCCAGGGGAAATGTCCATGGGCTGGGATAAGGGCTGGGCAAAAGGAGGCAGTCACTTGTCAGGAGACAGAAAAACCTGAAAACTTTGATCCCAGACCCAGGATGCTTCTTGAATAGGATGTGACAAACCAGGAAAAAAAAAAAAAAGTACACCAGACATCACCCACTTCACTCTGAATCACAAAGTTATCAGTTCACCCAACAACTATTTGAGACCCTGTCTGATCAGTCCTCTGCTGGATGAAATAGGAAACGCAGGCATCCATTGCCCACGTGCTCTTAGCTGGAAAGACAAGGCTATTTCAAGTAAATCAGTGATGAAACACACGCGCGCACACACACACACACACACACAGGGTTGAAAGTAACTGTGAACGCAACAGTTGCAAACAGTATAAGTTTTATGTTTAAGGTTTAAGTTTTAAAACCTAAAATACATAATGGCTAAGCTATATGGTTGAACTCTAAGTGCTATAAACACTGTAATTTAGAGAGATCACATAGGATAGAGGCTAAAAACATGAATATCAGAGTTATTTATTCACTAAAAAAATATTTCTTGAGTGCTCCCCAAATGCCAGGTATTGTTCTAGGTCCTAGAGATTTAGCTGTGTAGAACAGAGACAAGGCTCTTGTTCTCATGGAGCTTATGTTGCAGTGGTATGGTGTAGCAGAACAAGCAAATAGATAAACAAGAAATTATTTGAAATGATAAGCACTTAGAAGAACATGATGAGGAACACCTGGGTGGCTCAGCGGTTGAGCATCTGCCTTCGGCTCAGGTTGTGATCCCAGGATCCGGGATTGAGTCCCACATCGGGCTCCCTGCAGGGAGCCTGCTTCTCCCTCTGCCTGTGTCTCTGTCTCTCTCCCTCTCAGTGTGTGTCTCTCATGAATAAATAAATAAATCTTTAAAAAAAAAAAAAAGAACATGATGAAGAAAAGCGGGGCGGGGGGGCAGTTTTAGATAGGATGGACAGGGGATCCCTGGGTGGCGCAGCGGTTTGGCGCCTGCCTTTGGCCTGGGGCACGATCCTGGAGACCCAGGATCGAATCCCACGTCGGGCTCCCTGCATGGAGCCTGCTTCTCCCTCTACCTGTGTCTCTGCCTCTCTGTCTCTCTCTGTGTAACTATCATGAATAAATAAATAAAATCTTTAAAAAAAAAAAAAGATAGGATGGACAAGGAAGGCTTCTAGAAGGTGATGTGTAATAAAAGGGAACAACCAGTTCGGCAAAAGTATAGGGAGGCTTTCCAGGCAAAAGCCAGTGCAAAAGCCTTGAAGTGAGACTGAGCTTGGCTTTGGGGTTTTTTCTATTTTGTGTCTTTTAGTAAAAATCCGATATGACTAGAATATAGAGAGTAAGAAGGAAAGTGGTACATGTTAAGGGTTGAGAGGGAGGCAGAGAGTGGCTATTATAGGATTGTGGAGTGTCTCTGATACACCAGTGTTCTCATCGGTACATTGTGCATAATAATTGTACCTCTGTACAATGAAGACTACGTAAGACACACGTAATAGGGTGCCAGTAGTATTTACTGTTAAGTTAGGGTGGGTATAGCACAGGTACATGCTAAAAGGAAGCTACACCTTTTAGACAGGCTAAAAGGAAGCTGGACACCAGCAGTGAGTCCAGTGTCCAGAAGGGGGGCTAACAGAAGGCTAGAGTGGAATTTGCACAAGCCGGTAACTACAGATGGACAGAGAAGGGCAGGTAGACTTGAGGTGGAGGGGAGAGGAATGGGAGATGACATTCCAGGGAAGACTCATATTGTGGCCCAGTGCATGAAGCATGGAGATGAATATGGTGCATGTGTCCAGTGGTGAGGAGCCCGGCCTGATGGTGAGGCAAGATATGAGAGGGACAAGATCATAGGTGAGCCCTGTGTGTCATGTAGATGGGGGAGCACCTAGGCCACAGTAGGATGTTATGCACAGGAATTACATGATTTATGGCTGGTGTTGTAAGTTCCCCAGGCTACAAGGTTCGTGATGGGCTGGAAAGGGGGGTCCTGGCCACGTGGATGGCTTCTGGGAAAACTCTCAGATCAGGTGAGCATAACCAAACAGTGCATAAATCAGTCCTTTAGCTGTAAGACCTTCTCTTCAGATAGAAAAGGAATAATATGAATGACTTCCTTTAATGCCTTGGGCCACCTCCCCCTCCTTTGCTCTGGGATTTCTTTCTAAATCCCCTACTGGGAAAAGAATATCTCAGTCAAACATCTCCTCCGGCTCTCTCTTTTGGCGACAGTGGCTGATGGTTATAGTCTTTCCAAGAAGCCTGACTCCAAACTGTCTTTGGTGTACTCCCCTGCAAAGTGACAGCAGAGTCTATTTTTGAATTATGACCAGTTTGGAAGGTGTCTTCTGGCTGTAGCTGTGTTTATTTTCAGAAGAAGTAGGAGCTGGGCTTTGGGAGGGGGGAGGGAAGACTTGGCCATTTCCACCTTTCTGGGGAACAGGTCTGGAAAATTGCTTCTGTCTAAGGGTGTCTCCTTGGAATGTCTTGGTCACAAGCCTAGCTCTTTTTTCTTTGTCTGGTAAATATTTTTGGAAAGTATTTTCTTTCAGCACTCCCTTTCCCCCGCCCCCAGTAAAACCACTGAGTCAGATCCCTCCCAGGATGCTGTCTGAATTGAATTTCCAACTTAGATGCCACATCAGCCGTCTGCCTTTGGTGAACTTCTCCCAACAGAGTAAAGCAAAGCTGAAGGGGGCATTTTGTCAATGAAACTGGCTAGCTACTGTCTATGCCCCATGCCACAGGCCAAGAAGAGAAATGGAAAAATAGAATTGTGCAGTTACATAAGAAAAGTAGTGGTGGTGACCAACAAAAATAAATCCACGGTCCTATTGGATGGAAGGGTAGAGTTCCTTGAGATTACACTTGGAAGTACCTCCTGGTGGTCTGCGTGCAGAGGCAGTATTTCACCTCTAGAGGGCAGTCTCGCCCTCCTGAGGCAGCAGCCCTGAAGTTCACCAAAATGATTTCCATCCCCTACAATCCACTTCATTTTTTAAAAATTTCCTTGTTTTGAAAGGCTTTGCTGAATAAGCTTTGTTTACAAAAAAAAAAAAGTAGATTTCACAATACAATTGTGACTTTTGATCCTTATCCCATTTGATGGGTGTAAGATGATGGGCTTCTTGACTGATACATTCTAGTCCAAAAAAAAAAAAAGCGTGCTTTAGGGTTGACCTGCACAGCTTGATAGAAGTGAATGTGGAGAAGCAACTGTCTTTTTGAGATATTGATTAGATCTACTATATTTGCTGATGGAAAAACTTGAGAAAAGCAGGTTATAAGCATTGTTTTTTTTTTTTTTTTAATCTGTCTCAAAGACTATATAAAAGAACACGTTAACTTTATATCTCAGTGATAGAGTTATGGGTAATTTTCAATTTTTCGTTCTTCTAATTTTGTCTTGGTGAGATTATGGATGAGTTTTTTGTTTTATTTTAAGGTTTATTATTATTATTATTATTATTATTATTATTATTATTATTATTTTAATAATCTCTGCACCCAATGTGGGGCTCGAACTCATGACTGCAAGATCAAGGACTGGTGCTCTTCCAACTGAGCCAGCTAGGCACCTCTGGATGGATTTTTAGCTTTTTTTTTTTTTTAAGAATTTATTTATTTATTCATGAGAGACAGAGAGAGAGAGGCAGAGACATAGGCAGAGGGAGAAGCAGGCTCCTTGCAGGGAGCCCCATGCGGGACTCCATCCCCAGACCTGGGATCATGACCTGAGCCAAAGGCAGATGCTCAACCGCTGAGCCATCCAGGTGTCACTCTGGATGGATTTTTTAAATCTAATTTCTAATTTATCCTTTTAAAAATTAATTTTATGGTACAAATACATGAATGTCTTTTTACAAAAAAAAAAAAATAGTATTATAATGTAAGCCAATCCCTTTTGATTACCTTCCTACTCCAAATGTTGCAATTAGCTCTGTACCCCTCCAGAACGATAAGAATTTCATCCATGTATAATAGTGTTTTAGTGTGCTTCTTTGGCTAATATAATTGATTGATGCCATATCTGTTATTATAGTACTTGTTTTGTTCATTCTTGGACATTATTCATGCAAGTTCATGTAAATATACATTGTGCTCTTATAATGCCATATCTTTCTTACATAAAAGCGAGAAGAGTGATTCCAAATTAGTCTCATATTCCCTAAGAAAACTTTCTTTGTACTATTTTATGGACTTTAAGACACATATTTGAACATGTCTGAAATTGGCATATGTCTTTTAATCAGCAATTCTAAACTGGATGAAATACGGCTGGAGAATCTCTTACCTTCTAGCCCCCAATACTGTTTGTTTAAAATATATATAATATATATATTTATTTATATTATTTAATACATATATTTTAAACAAACAGTATTTCTAATACTGTTTATAATACAGTATTTACAGTATCATAGTATTTCTAATACTGGAATATAATATATATATTTTAAACAAACAGTATTTCTAAGAACTTACCCCTTAGATCATTTGTATCAGTTTATGTATCTTTATAATATTCCTCCTAGGAAAGCTAGGGACAGGTATTGGAAGCCTCATCTTATAACTGCAGAAACAAAGACACACTTTTTCCAGTGTTGAGACTAGTAAGGGATAGATTCAGCCAAAAGTTATAAAAGCTGATTCAACCCTCTAGTCTCCTGTATACAAAATCCTATAGTCCAGGTCTGGGCTCAAATCTTGGCTCTGCCACTTTTTTTGCAACCTTATTATAAAATACAGCCTTAATACATAAAAAGTTTCGGCTCAGTTGGCAGAGAGTAGCTGCTATTATTATTGTTGTTACTATTATTATTATTTATGTCCACTTTTCCTATCTACTTATAATGAATACTGTTTAGAGTTTTCTGAGTTTTTTTTTTTTTTTTAATTATCTATTTAGAGACGAAAAAAGATGGAGGGGATCCCTGGGTGGCTCAGTGGTTTAGCATCAGCCTTTGGCCCAGGGCGTGATCCTGAAATCCCAGGATCGAGTCCCACATCAGGATCCCTGCAGGAAGCCTGCTTCTCCCTCTGCCTGTGTCTCTGTCTGTCTTTCTGTGTGTCTCTCTTGAATAAATAAATAAAATCTTTTTAAAAAAAAGATTAGAAAATATCTTCTCATTATAGGTTTATTATAACATGATACTCAACTACTTTTGGCATGTTTTTAAGCTTTCCATAAACAAGCAAAATAGACTGTATGCCTTCCAGGAATATACAATTTAAAATGGACCAACTGCGGACACCTGGGTGGTTCAGCAGTTTAGCACCTGCCTTCGGCCCAGGGAGTGATCCTGGAGTCCTGGGATCAAGTCCCACAACGGGCTCCTTGCATGGAGCCTGCTTCTCCCTCTGCCTGTGTCTCTGCCTCTCTCTTTCTCTGTGTCTCTCATGAATAAATAAATAAAATCTTTAAAAATAAAAAAAAATAAAATAAAATGGACCGACTGGGGGCACCTGGGTGGCTCAATGGTTGAGCACCTGCCTTTGGCTCAGGTTGTGATCCTAGGGTTCTGGTATCGAGTCCTGCATTGGGCTCTCTGCAGGGAGCCTGCTTCCCCCTCTGCCTATGTCTCTGCTTCTCTCTGTATCTCTCATGAGTAAATAAAAAAATAATCTAAAAATAATAATAGTGAAAATAAAACAGACCAACTGGTTGGACACCCTTAGAAAGGTCCTGAAAACAATCCCAAGTCATAGCATCATCAATCCTTTGGACCCCTCAGAGGTCAAAATTTAAGGAGAACTGCTTATAGTCATGAATTTGCTGGGGCTCTTGAGTAAATAAACAAATACATGCTCAAATATTAGGAAGTCCATAATATATGGTATAGAAACAGCACTCAGAGAATAGTGACCCTGTACTTTTGAGAAAGCTGTATTATTGTTATCTGTGTCTGTCTGATTTCATAAAACCAGGGGTTTCTCCCTTCTTGACTATGTAAAATATTTCAGATATCATATTTTCAAAGAATTTAAAGATTAAGATGTTAAGTTTCACCTAGTTTCTTTTTTGTTTTGTTTTGTTTTGTTTTTACCTCCAGAGGCACCCAGTGTTCTCACTTTCTTGTTTATCCTCTCAGAGATATTTTATTTATGTGTGGGTGTATATTTTTAAATTTTAATATACTGTACTCACTTTTAGGCACCTTGTTTTTCCATTTAACATCATGTCTTAGAAGTTGTTCAAAACAAGTTTGTAAAGATACCCTCCATCTTTTGTATGGCCGGCTGCTCAGTTTAAATTAACTTTTTAAGCAACACCATGTTGGACACTTATAGGTAGTTTTGAGCCTTTTTGCTATTAACAACCAATGCTACAGTATGGGACTTTATATATAGGCCATTTTTCGCATGTCAAGTTTACCTTGGTAAATTTTTGGAAGTGGACAGTCTGCTTCAGAGGCAGATGCTTTTATAACTTTGGTAGTAATTGTTAAATTGGCCTCATTACTAGTTGTAACAGGTTATATGCCTACCATTCATGTATGACAGTAACTGTTTCGCCACAGTCTTGCCAACACTGTGTGTTATTGAAGCTTGCCTTGACCTCCTGTTTAATCCTTTTTCTTTGCTTTGCCCTCATAGAGGTCAGCAGAACTGGCTACAGTTAGATCACCGAGTTCTTGACCATGATCTGCCCAAGAAACCAGGTGCCACCATCTTGCACTTTGCTGTAAGGTATGTATCCATAGAAACATCCAGCATTCCCACCTCCCTTTAAAAAAAAATTCTGGTGATCAGATAGAGAATAAAAAAAGAATAGACCTATCAAAACATTATTACATGAAAAAGATTCTCTACTGTCTTAGTCTGGAGACTAAGTTGCTATAGATACTGTGTAGAACTGTTTTCTTTGAAGATGAAGGATAGAACCATCTTCCTTTATTCCTCAAAGTCCTTGGATCAATTTAAAGCTGAAAAGCATAGGTAGTTTGTTTTAATACATAAGGCTGTTTTCAACTCAGTATACTTTTAGGATTTTTATAATTTGAAATATGGCAAACATTTACTGTTACATGTTATGTATGAAGGTTTCCTAGAGACTGTGGCAAGAACTGAATTTTATACAATTTCACGCCTTAGCTTGAATTGAAGATAAAATGCAAACAAACGCTCATGGAAAGAATTATCTTAACAGTGCAGAAATCTGAATTCAGCTTGCAGGCAGAGCAATTGCTGAGAAGGATGTAAGGAGTCCTTGACTTGTTCTCTGGCTCTGCTTGGGCAAGCCACTTACCCACACCTGTAGGCCTCCATACATATTTTCTCCAGAAATGGATGCATTCAACTCAATCAGTGATTTCTTAAAGCCAGCCGAAGATGGGAATAGTTTTCCACATGAAATATTCACCCTGCAAAATAAATAAAATGCTATAAAAAGTAATCTTGTGTCCCTGTAGCTAGCTTAAGAAATAAAACATGACCAATTTTGCCGAAAGCCCCTTTCTGTGCACTAGCAGCTTTCCTCGCTACCTGAATTTGATGATAAATTTCATGATAAGTTATTTTCCTTGTCTGAAGCCAAATATGATAAAATAAGCTAAGGTAGTAGATTTCCCAGGAATCTAAATAAGTTTTCATCAAGCTAGATCAACCTAAAGAATGTTTCTGTATTCTGAGCTTGTGTTGTCTTTGGATATTGAAATATGCTTTGTGTGAGGTTCCTGGCTAGCTCAGCAGGTACAGAGTGCAACTCTTGATCCCTAGGTTATAAGTTCAAGACCCATGTTGGGAAGTCTAGTTCAGAGGCAGATGCTTTTATAATTTTGATAGCTTACTTAAAAAGAGAAAGGAAGGAAGGAAGGAAGGAAGGAAGGAAGGAAGGAAGGAAGGAAGGAAGGAAGGAAGGAAGAGCAAGCTTTGTTTTATGACATAGTTGTAGAAGCTTCTTATTTTTCTTTTTTGGAATTTTTTTTACTGTGATTAACTGGCAAAATCATGTTGATTTACACATTTTTTTAAACTTCAGTCTGCTCCATGAAATCCAAAAGTATGGAGTAAGAGATCCTACCCTTTTTTTAAGAATCTTTTTTATGAGTTATGATTGTCAATAACTGCTCCTCACGCAGGAAATAAAGTATTGACAATCCTCAATTTTTTTTCTTTTTTTTTCTTTTTTCTTTTTTTTTTTTTTTTTTTGCTTTTTGTTCTGATAGCTTGCTTAGAATTTCTTTCATACCACTAGAAAACATGTTTTTGAAACCCAGAAAGGAGGTAGCATAAATGGTGATTTGTCCAGGAGCATAGCTGATATGAAGAAATGTGTGGAAATCCTAAAGAAAAACAGGAGTTTTCCTGGAAAGAGTATGATGTAAGTGCTTGTGTTTGTAGAAAGGGGAGAAAAAGGCAAACGCAAACTAACAACCAGTAGGAAAAAGTGTGTATTAGTAACTAAGCAGGGATCAGAGCATAGAGAAATTTTAATCTTGTGTGTGAAAAAAAAGGCTCAACATATATCAATGTTTTTTTTTCACAAAAAAATATATTTTCACTGTAAACATTTCATATTATATAAACTTACTTTCCTCCAGCCTTCCTCCCTCCCTTCCATCCCCCAACACCTTCCCTTCTTACAGAAAAATAAGGATGACACATTGCTTGGTGACTTACTTTGTTTTTATCCTGGAGATTTCTCCTTGTGTATATTTTTTTTAAAAATCCACTTTATTTTTTTACACTTTCATAATTTAGAGGTCTGGTTTACTATGAAGCATTTAGGCTGTTTCCAATTATGTATATTTTAATGTAGGCTGTGGTTAAGATCCTTGCATTTTTGTCTTTGCACTCACGTGCAGTATTTATGCAGCTTAGTAACTAGTCAGCAAAATCCTCTGTCTTTGGAGAATTTAACAGATACCATTTATTTAGTTCTCTGTGAACTTGTTCTCTGACACCTGATATCTAGTCTAGTTTTGGTCTCAAAATACCAGGGAAGAAAACCTGTCTTCCCTTCTATTCAGTCATTCATAAGGCAGCCCTATCTTCTGGAAGCAGGTTCCTGAGATGCCCAAGTAGCCTGCTACTTGTTCCATGAGTTTCAGCACTTACTTGAGTGTTATCTCGAGAGTGTCCCGTAATCACATGGCATGACTTTCCCTTAACTTCTTGTATGTTTAAAACCCTTATCGAGCTCTTAATTATTCACTTAATTTTTCTTCCCAACAGTATAGTGAGATCATAATAGTCTTTGTTATTATTCCAATTAAGTACTTGTTGTTAACTCCAACTTAATTAAAGAGATGATAAAGCAAAAGCACACAAAGAATTAAGTGAACTGATGGAGGTCACTCAGTGGAATGTCATTCTTTGGAGGCCTTATGAAAGAAGGGGGTTATATGTGCCCCTGTGAAGTCTGGTGTCTCTCAGAGGGCTTCTAGCCTCTTCTTTTGAGAGAAAAGAACCATTGGTGAGACTTACATCCCAATAGACACCACCAACAACCCTTGAAGTTACCTGTGTTGGCTATACTTTTAGTCATTGAAGAGTAGAACCAAAGATAGCTTTAAAAAAAAAAAAAAAGATTTTATTTATTTATTTGAGAGAGATTGTGTGTGAGAGAAAGCGTGACAGGGGAGAGGGAGGCAGAGGGAGAGGGAGAGGGAGACTGCCCACCGAGCAGGGAGCCTGATGTAGGGTTCAATCCCAAGACTCTGGGATCATGACGTAAGCTGAAGGCAGATGCTTAACTGAGCTACCCAGAAGCACACACCCCCTTTCAAAGTTTTTTTTAAAGATAGCTTTTGATTCCTTTTGGATATTGGTCACTACAGGAGCCTCTGGAAATGTCCAGGACCTCTTTTTCTTTTTTTAAGTATAGTTGACACACAATGTTACATTAGTTGCACGTATACAACATAGTGATTTGAGGACCCTGTACATTATCTTGTACTCACCACAAATGTAGCTACCCTTTGTCACCATAAAATGCCATTACCATTGACTATATGTCTATGTTGTACCTTTCATCCCTGCGACTTACCCATTCCAATTGAAAGGAGTCACCAAGATACAGTCACAAAGTAGTTAATGTACAATGACAAAAGATTCCCTACAGTGGTAGCACATTACAGGGATGTGCATCATGGCTATTTTCACTGCAAAAGGTTAAAAATATCCAAATGCCAACAATGAAGATTAGGTTCAGTAAGTTATGGTGTTCTTACAGTGAACAATTGGTCACTTTAATAAAAGAGATTAGATTTTTTTCTTTTAGTACATTGCATTTCAGTGTTTCCTCACAGGGAGAGGGGGTGCATATCTGAATCATCCTAGGAATTTTTCAAACTATACAATCATACCCTTCCAAACCCCAAATCCCCCACATTCCTGGCGCCCGGAGTCTGATACAATGCACTAGAGATGGTAAATGCAGTCTTGTTGAAGTTGGTTGTGACAAATAAACAGACATCAGGATAGAAAGTGATCTTGCAAAATGCTATAAAAATATAAGAAAATATCAATTTTTTTCAAGTTGTAGTGTTTATGAAAAAGTAAAAAACCATATAGTTTTGCTTTCAAGTTTTCTCTCTACTGATATGTACATTAACCCTGTGGCAGGCACTGGGCTAAATATTTGATGCCCATTGTCTCACGGAGTCCTGAGCTAAACACCGGGGTGCAGATCTGGGTGGGGGGATGACTTTCTCTTGGTTAATTCCTCCCAGGGTGCAGGGAGCAGCTCAGAAACACACACCACTTCTGCATGGAAGAAAGAAAACACTAAAGGTGAAGGGCACTTAGTGTTCCCTTTATGAACTTCAGGATTAAACCTTTGTCTTTTCTTCAGTTACAAAAGCTCAGTGATACATGCTAAATATGCTTGTGACACCTGAGTGGATAGATGCCCCATAATTTATTTAAGCACCATAATTCATTGAACCAATTCTCCATTTCCATGTGAGTCCAAACTCCCCCAGGTTGCTGGGGGACTTCTCCAGGCCGGGGGGGTTGTTATTTGCTGCTGTAAATTATCTTCTGCAAACACATGGGCCTCTTTGGTAATGCAGCCCAGATGTGAGCATTGGAAAAGCTTGATAGTGAGTGAACACGCAAGCATTTAAATCAGAGAGCAGGGCCTTGGCGTGACCTCATTGGAAAAGCTCCCATTCCCTCGGGGGAGGGCAGGCGGAGGTGGCTCAGGCTGGTACCACCCAGCTCCACACAAAGCAGCATTCTCGGGGTCTTTTACTCCCTTATTCTTCTAACTACTTTTTGCTTCCCACTCCCCCATCCATTCTGGTCTTCCCTCTCCTGCCCCTTTTCCTACCCCTTTTTCCAGATCCCCTCTGCTATGCCCGAGACCTAGTGGTCCCTAGGTAAGGGACCACTCAGAGGTCCCCCTAAAGCATTGTCTGTGACACTCAGGGCTGAGGACTCCCTGCATTACTTGGAGAGTTCTATAGAAATATGAAGGGTGGAAGGAAACTGCTACCTTTCTGCCAAAGTTGCTGCAAACATGGAGCCTTTGATGAACTTTGAAAGTGCTTTCAGCACCCTCTGGCCTGGTCCTGGAACACTCAGCCTTTAAAAAGAGTTAAGGAAGTATCATGACTGTAATCTGTGAAAAAAAAAAAAAAAAAAATGACTGTAATCTGTGGATCCCCATCATTCCACCTGATTTTTTTTTTTTTTTTAAGAAAGCCAAATATATGGAATACAACACAACAGGTAAAAACAAACAAAGACTGGTGAAAAAAGAGATTTGTTAATGCAGAAAGATGCCCCCAGTGTTCAAGCAGACCACAAAACAACATGTGCAAGATGACTGCACTTATGTAAAACACATGAGTAGGGAAAAAGTTTAAAAGTTAACAGTAGTTAAATCTCTGGGTAGGATGATTCCGGGAATGATTTGTTTTTGTCTTTTTGTTAATCTCTCTACATATATTTTCCTACAATGAACACAGTACTTAAGCTTTTTTTTTTTTAATGCAAGGATTGATTAAAAAAAGGGAGAGAAGTTAGAATGTTTGTGAGTGGCTAACTATGAGTTATTTTAAAATTATCAAAGAGTAGGTAACTTACACAATAAGTAGAGGACCAGAAAGTTTATCTCTTCGAGGAGGAATGTGATCAGAAGCCCAGAGGAATAACTGATTCCTCCTACCTTGGGCAGAGGCTCTTTGAGGCAGATATGTGAGGTCAGCTGGAGCTCTGGGCCACCCACCACACTCCTATCTGAGTGGGTGATATTCCAGAACCCAGAGAATGTGACCGTTGGTTGCCTTAATGTTGACTGTGACCTCCTAAGTGGCATAACCCATTCTTGAACTTCCAGGCCCTTGGCTAGAGGCCTCCATATGGGAGCATCCAACATCCTAATTCATATGAAAGCTCTGGAAAGACACAGAATCCTTTAAAACTCGTGGTAAATCCTGATTCCAGTTTCTTACAGGATTATATTTCTTAGTGTGCTTTCTGATCAAATATCAGACATTGTTTGTGGGAACCGGTTCACTCTCCTCCGTAATCTGTCCTTGGAGTGACATCTAAAGGGTAGAAGCAAAGAATGAGTAATGTGATGAGTGCAAAAAACTGTAGGGTGCAGAAGTTAAAGCTTGGCATTTAGCACAGTTTTTTAATAGTGGCACTACTGACATTTGGAGCAGATAATTTTTCGTCGTGAGAAGCTATGCTGGGGTGTAGTTGCAGAACCCCAAGCTTTGGCTGCCCAGATGCCAGTACACCCTCCAAGCCGGGGTGATCAAAAACCATCTTCAACATTGCCAAATGTGCCACACTCCGCCCACTGAAAACCAGTACATAGCATCGCTCCTCGGTTCGAATCCCAGCTCTTCCATTTATTAGCTCTGTGGTTTTTGGCACCCTCTGTGGGCCTATTTTCCTCACGTAAAATGGACCTTGTTGTTGGAGGATTCGGCCTATAAAGATGTATAATGTAAATGTTAACAATCTTTGTGATATAAATGACAGAGTCTGCCTTAATCACATGTTGAATGGGAAAAAAAATTCCATAATGTAATATATGGTCTTCGAATGTGGAAGGAAAAAAAAAAACTCCATAACGTGATATATGGTCTTCAAATGTGGAAGGTTTGGGACTGTCTGGCTTCAATCAGACCCATTCACTTTTGCCCTGGGTGGAAGATCTCATCATTTGTCTCTGTCATTCATGGTGCCTAACCATCCCCACCCCACCTTTCTTCCCCCTCTTGCCTCCTCCTCAAAACCTGTGTCCCTACTTTGCTCATGGAGGACAAGAGCAGGCTCTTTTGCAATTGCAATGGGAAGAATCAACACTTGGATACTTCTTGTTGCCTGGGGCAGAAGACTTCCTCCCCTTTTGGACAGGTCAAAGGAAGGCCCTTACCCTCCTGGGCCTCCAACCCTTCCCTGGGGAACTCAGAAAGAGCAGCACCATGGCAGTGGAGTAGCAGGGCAGGTTCCTACAGGCTTACCTGGAGGGCCCTCACCCGTTCTCCTGGAGATGCCTGGAAATTCCGAAGTGAGGGAGCGTCTTTCTGGCAAGGGAGCACATTGTGGAAGTAAATAGTGCGTTCCTTGGTGAGTTCTCCCAGACTGCACCACTCCCAGAGATGAAAGGAGCATCTGGGATTCCCACAAGCCCTGCATAATAGCTTGGAGAAAGTGCAGTACACTTCAATTACACAGCCGTCTTCAGCGTGCATTTTAACGTGAGACTATGATGTTGCAGGGTCATTACAAGCAATAAGCAGAGATCTCCCTGCTCAGAATGGGGATTGGGATCTGATAGGAATCTCCCTGAGCCCGCAGCTACAGTGAGTGCCAGAAATTACCCACAATGACTGACCAACACCCAGAAGGAGGCCCTCACTGGCTGCCAGTCACAAGCTCAGCATTGTTCGCAATGCAAAGGCAAGGAGCGATTCTTGCTTGAGTCACCGTCTTTGAGGATATCACTGAGACATAAGAAAGGCCTGGAAAATGAAATGTGCTCAGTTGCAAAGAACAAGTTGTAACTGGTCAGAAGGGTTTTTGTTTCACAGCATTTTCCCATTCTGGGCCAAAATGGACACTTGCAGAGCATTTTGTGTCCTTGAAAGAACTTAGGAAAGACACCTGCTAAAGTTTTCAAAAGCTTTGCAGTTCGGTCATTGCCTTTTATTATTTATGTCTCACCAGTAGGAGAAGAAGAAGAAGAAGAACATAGTAATAACACCCACCACTCATTGGCTGCTAAACGACATGCCACCCATGCACTATGCTGAACACATTTAAAATATCTTGCCTATCTGGGATGTGGGGCAGATGAAGAGGGGGAGCACTGAGAGGCCCAACAGTCAGCTCAGGGCCCCAGGACAAGACTCAAACTAGTCTCTCCCCAACTTCATAGTGTTGATCTTTGATGACAATGAGTAAATGCCCCAAGAAGAAAATGTCGGTCACCTACATGTAAGTGAGTGTCGAAGGACGGCCCATTCCAAACAACTCCCAGGTTCAGCTTTTTGACACACACACATTGTCATCAGGCCAACATGCCTACCTCCTCCCCAAGCCATCTTTGTCACATGACTCAAGTGTCATGTTTTGTTAGCGTTGCTAAATGGTTAGGTGAACACCTGTCCCATCAAGAAAGGACAAAGACAGCTAATGGGAAGAGCACACGGATTAGAGATGAAACCTCTCGGAGCAAATTCTCTCCTCAAGAAGTTGCACTGATGAAGATGTAGGAGGTTTGTCTCTGAAACATATACCTACCTAGTCAAAGAGCCTGAACTCATTTCAAGGGTGAAAACTGAGCCGTGGGCTTCAACTTCACAAAATCTTGGTGAAATCATTCACAGTAAGTGTGCAGAAAGGAAACAGTATCCTTGTGCCAAGAAGGGGCTGAAACAAAAGGTCTTTATTTTAGGAGTCTGAGAGAGTTCATTTTATTTCACAAGAAGCCCTAGATTTTGCTTTCACTTCGTGATACATGTTGATAGGTGTGCGCCTGGGGAGCCATTCTCCCAAAGGATGATATGCACTTTTCATACACTCCATAAATATGAAGTCATTACAATGGTCCCCTTGAGGGAGAGATAGGATTCTGGATTGAGAGAGCAGGTAATCAGATGCCTAGGAAGAAAGGGAGAAGGCAACAGGGCAGGTCGCCAGAAAGTAGTGGGAAACAAGATAGGGACCTGTTTACTGGAACTAAGGTATAGTCAGGGTCTTGGGCTTCAGAAACAAGGTGAGCCCAGTTTCTGATACAAAGCTACCTGTTCAGAGTTGGACAAGCCACAGGCTGATTTGGTGCCAAGCCACCCAGCTCCCCGCATGTCGATTTCTGAAATTCTCGAGGATTAGCAAGAGGACTGGTCTGGCTAATATGCCCTCTCCCTAGAATAGCTTTCCTTCCTTCTCTACCTGGTGAACTCATGCATTCTTTAAAACTCAGCTCAATTGTCCAAGGGGACAGACATTTCGTGTCCTGTGACACTCAGTGCTACGGATTCCAGCTTGGCAGCCTTCTCCCTCTTGTTTCATAAGCTGAGCTCATTGCACCCCTCCCTCTTGGCCACATGGCATTGTGTGCATGTTACATTTCATCGCGATCATTATTATAGGAAGGCATTCTATCGCTTTGGTTTGGAATATGAACTTTGAGGCCTTAGTTCGAATCATGGTTCCAACCACTTCCTACCTGTATGGCTTGGAGAAGATGACTTGACATCTCCATCTCTCTATTTCCTCATCTGTTAAATGGGTTCATAATTCACTACCTGTGGCATCTGGTTATGCTGAAGATTAAATGAAATGATTGTTGAGAGCGAAATGAGACAATGCATGAAAAGCACTCAGCGCCTGGCTAACCATAAGCAGGAGCTCAGGAGATTGTAGCTGGCAGACTATTGCTGCTCTTTTCAGGCTGCCAGCCAGAAACCTGCTCCTGTTACCTCAGTTGACAGGGATAAAAGCACTTGTAGGAGCAAAGAAAGCAGGCAAATGCCACCACCACCACCTAGTTAACTAGAAGGTCCTTCAGGATGCAGCCATTGAGTTAGCTGGCCTGGAAGGAAGAGTGCTCAACCCAGAGAGACTCCTTATATGAGCTAAGGAGTGGACAAAGCACGTATGACCCCTCGGAGGGAGTGAGACACAGTCGAGGCAGATGGAGGCCCTAAACAGAAGCCACCAGTCAGAAGAAGAAGGGCAAGCCAGCAGTAGGAGCTGGCAGGGCAGAAGCCAACGAGTCACTGCACTGAGGACCACAAAGCAAGGACGCCCCTGGGCCAGCTGCCACTGCTGCTGGAGGGTTGAGATCTGAGACACAAGCTGTAGCTGCTTGCCCTGGGCCACACAGCATTACATTCCAGAGAATGGGTTTTTATTAACAGCTTAATATTTCGTGAGTGCTTTCCACATATTATCTCCTTTCGTCCTTTCACAATCCCCCCAAACCTTGAGATAAGTGCAGTCATGACACTCATTTTAGAAGAGGCACAAAGCCGATGAACTTGCCCAAGGCCACACAGCTAATAAGTGATGGAGGAGGGGACTCCCTATCTCCATCTTTCTGATTCTAGAGCCTGTTCCCTGCCAGCCCCACATTTCCCTCCCTGTGTGAGTCCTTTACTTTCCTTTGTCATAAAGTAGATCATCATCATCATCGATCTTCATGAATCTCACTTCTGAAATAAACCCTTGTAAGGAAATATATAGAGGACTCCATCTCTTTCTGGAACTCCCCTTGATGATTCAACATTAGAGGTGGAATTCTTCAAATGGCTTTGCCATCTCTGTGATAAAATTATCCGCAGCCCTTTTCAGTTTCTTTTATTTATCCAACTTTCTGTCGTCGTTGGGGGGGAAGGGAGAACAAACGCCCAACGCCTGTCATAATGGTGCAGAGCTAAGGTCAGGCTCCCCAGCCACATGAGCCCTGGTTGATCTTAACTCTCACCAATCAGAGAGCAGGTTTCTCTTCCAGGACCTGAGCTGAGCTGTGTGCTGTCTTGGGGCATTAGGTCTCTTCATGCATTATTCATCAAGGAAGGCTCTAACACTTAAGAAAAACTTCTGTGCGTGGGCTGGCCCACTCACCCACCCGGAGCCCAGCGTTCACAGGCCAGCCTCATCATTACAGGGGTTCAAAAACAGACAGTTGTGAAGGACTCTCCTCCCCTCCTTACATGGGGCTGTCAGAACTCTCCTTAGAGCAGGAACCTGCCATCGGTGGCCTCACAAACAGAAAGAGCAAAAGCCCAGAAAAGGAAGTGGAGGGAGGCCTCAAATACTCTGATTTACATGAAAAAAAGTCCAAGGTTAAGTGCTCCTAAGGGCTTGGCTTCCAGCCAAGAGAAAATCCTGGCTTGGAAGGATGCCAGGGAAGGAGCAGTGTGCGATTGAAATTTGCCTGGTAGAGAGGGGCAAGGTGGGCTTGGGGACCTCACAACCCACTTCAACTTGGAAAACCAGAGCAGACCTCAGGGTTCCATTATGTAGTTCTTACTCAGGCGACTTCTACTTTCAACCCTCAAAGCTCACCTGGGCTTTGTTTTGAAGCTGTCCGAGGTATGACGAGCTCCCAGAACATGTGTCAAAGAATGATCAACACAGATAAAGCTGGGTTTGCAGTTGGGTACCATTTTGGATTTCTGTTGAATTCACCATCCAACACACAAATACTGTCTGTTAAGAGATTTTATCCGCATATACGCCTATGTCCATAGGCACATATATGTACATACCTGTAGCCATACCTATGTGTTATCTATTTGTTATAAAACGCAAAAAAAGCACAACCATTTCCTAGTTCCTCAAAATCCCCTCTGCTTTTGGGGACGCTAGATGAGGACATGACATCATGCTGAGTGAGGGAAAGAAATCTGAAGAAACAAACTTCTGTATTATTTTTCAGGTTTTACATTGAGAGCATATCGTTTTTAAAGGATAAAACCACCGTGGAGCTGTTTTTCCTGAATGCAAAGTCCTGTGTACACAAGGTAATGTACCCCACTTGTTATGTTCAGTGAATGATTCCAGAATAGAGAAATGGTGTTGCCTATATTTTCGTGTTCAAAGAAAATAGCCATAATCTTTTCTACTGATATTTCCTACCCTGCCATTAAAAAAAAAATTAAAATTTACACAAAAGGCAGCTCTTCTCAAATTCTGACTGTGAAAGACAGCCATCTGCAGGGGACTCATGCTCAGAGACAATTACCACTACCTTAAATGCCCCTAATACTCCACACAGAATAATCCAGAAATACACAAAGATGGATCCATCAGATTGTGATTGAAACCTCAGAAAAGTCATGCTGGAAATTTTGCATACTCTATTAAGTAAGATTTCCATAATTCAAAACCAATCTTATTTAGGGGTCTCTGCTCGGAGCCATGTGTTTTAAAGCCATGTCTCAGTTATCTGTGGTGAGGGACTAGTTTTTTGTTTTATTGTTTTTTATTTGTATCCAATCTATGAAGGACACATTGCTTTTGTAAAATTCAGTTAACATGAATTGCCAGAAAAATGATCCCATGCCTGGATGTCAAATTGCAATAAAGCATTCTCAATTTTGATCTTACCTCCTTGCAGACAATGATTGCTTTCAAGGCCCCCACTCTGACCTCCTCAAACCACACCCTTGGCCAGAACAGGGAGTCTGTGAACCCAAATATGCACATCTAGACCAAACTTCTCCATTCTAGGTTACAGTCTCAGCATTCAGGATCGCAGAGCCCATGCCCACTTCCAAGGCCAATGGGATCCCTTGCTGTCCAGATACATCACCCTAAATCTGAGAGGTGACCAGGGTGCCTGGCCTAGAAAGACAAGGGGACAGGCTCTATATGGGTTAGGGAGCCTACACGGGTACATTTCCCCTAGGCCCCCAAAATGTTAAGGGTGGCTTACTGCACACACCCACAGTTTTAATTGATAGAAGACTCAGACGGAGCAGAGTTTTTGTTGGATTTTTTAAAAAACAACTATATTGAGAAATAAGTGACTATACATATTTGAAGTGTACAGTCTTATAAGTTTTAACATATCTTAGCCATGAAGTGATCACCAAAATCAAGGTACCCATGAAATGATCGCCAAAATCAAGGTAGTGAATATGCCCAGCAACTACACATCTGCTTTTTCTCACAAAGGAGCAATTCACATTTTCTAGAGTTGTATATAGATGGAATCATACAATAGATAATGTGTCTTCTTTCTTTTTTTTTTTTTTTTAAGATTTTATTTATTTATTTGAGAGAGAGAGAGAGCAAGTGGCGGGGGAAGGGGCAACGGGAGAGGGAAAACAGACTCCCTCATAAGTAGGGAGCCAGATGTGGGGTTCAGTCCCAGGACCCCTGAAATCATGACCTGAGCTGAAGGCAGATGCTTAACCAACTGAGCCACTCAAGAGCCCCATCATTTTGTCTTCTTTCAATGAGTATGATTATTTTGAGATTCATCTGTGTTGTTATGTGTATCAATGGCCCATTCCTTTTTATTGCTGAAATATTCCATTGTATGGATGTACCTTAAATTGTTTTTCAATTCTCCCGTGGGTTTTTTTCCTAGCTTTACTGAGATACAATTAACATATTACACTCTGTAAATTTAAGGAGTATAATAGGATGATCTGATACACATGTATGTTACAAAATGATCCATTCACTTGTTAACGGACATTTGGGTTGTGCCAATTTGCGGACTTTTACAAGTAAAAACACAATGAACATTCATGTACAAGTCATTGCATATACACATACTCTCTTTTTTCTTGGGTAAATACGTAGGAGCAGAATGGCCAGATCTTATGGTAGCTTAACTTTTTAAGGTACTGTTACACTGTTTTCCAAAGTGGTTTTCAAAAATCAGTTGTCCATATATGCATGAGTTTATTTCTGGACACTGTATTTTGTTTCATTGATCTATTTGTCAACCTTTTCTCAATAACATACTGTTTTGATTACTATAGGTTTAGAATGTGTCTTGAAATCAGAACAAACTGTAGCATTTTTCTTTTTCAACGTTTTGTAATTATTTTGTTTTTTGCATTTCCATATAAATTTTAGAATCAACTTGTCAATTAAAAAAAAAGAAACAGAGCAACAACAACAACAAAAAAAACCTGATGAGATTTTCATTAGGATTGCACTGATTCTATAGGCCAATGTAGAATTGACAACCTAGCAATACGGAGTTGGCAGACCCATGACACAGGGTATACATCTCCATTTACTTCGGTCATCTTTAATTTCTCTCAGCAGTGTTTTTTTGTTTTTGTTTTTGTTTTCGTTTTTGTTTTTCTCAGCAGTTTATAGATTTTAGCATACAGGTCTTTTGTCAGATTTGTCCCTAACTCTTCCATATTTATATTATTTGATACAATTGTAAATGGTATCTTTATGAATGGAATCTTTATTTCAATTTCTGAGCGTTTAATTCTAGTATATAGTAATACGATTGATTTTTGTATATTGCTCTTGAATCCTGCAACATTCCTAAACTCACTTATCATTTTTGGTAGCTTTTTTTGTAGATTCCATCAGGTTTTTTTTATGGGTGTTCGTGGCATCCACTAATAAAGATAGTTTTACTTCCTTTCTAGTCTGCCTGCTTTTTTATTAGTTGTCAAATTTATAGATGTAGTTGTTTAAAATATTTCCTCACCACCCTCCTAATGTAGTCTATAGAGCTGTTACCTCTTTTGATCCTGATATTAATATTTGGTGGCTTTCTCTTTTTTTTCTAATCAGTCTGCTTAGAAGTTGATCACTCTTGAGCTTCTAAAGAACCAGTTTTTGGTTTCAGTGACTTTGTTGTTTTTCTGGTTTCTACTTCACTGACTTCTGCTATGATCTTTATTATCTTTATCTTTTATCTTTATTATTTACTTTTTTCCCTTTTCTTTGGGTTTCATTGGTTCTTCTTATTCTAGTTCCTTAAGATAGAAACTAAGATCACTGTTTAAGGATGCTCTTTTCAAATACAGGCATTTAGTATATACAGTTTCTCCCTAAGAAATTGTTATCTATTTGTTATAGTATCCCACAAATTCTGATATGTTGTAGTATCCCACAAATTCTGATATGTTGTGTTTTCATTTTTATTTACTTCAAAATATTTCCAAATTCCTCTTTTATATATCTTCAGTGAATCAATTCAGTGATTGTCCTTTAGAATAGTGCAGTTTGGTTTCCAAATATTTGGGGATTTTTAGAGATCTTTCTGTTATTTATTTCTAATATAACCCCACTGTGGTCAGAGGAGTTAAATCTTTTTAAATTTATTGAGACTTGTTTTATGACCCAGAATATGTCCCATCTTGACAAATGATCCGTGTACACTTGAGAAGAATGTGTATTCTGCTGTCACTGGGTAGAGTGTTCTGTGAATTTTATCATTGCTTTTGATTATGAGGTATATTAGTTTAACTTTCTTTATGGTTCTTGTGATTAATGTTTATTGAGGATCTTGGACTTTGAGCTTATAGTTTAATCAGTTTGGAAATATCTTAGCCATTTTTTTTAGAAGGAATCAAGATTTCTGCTTTGTTTTAAAGATTTTATTTATTTATTCATGAGAGGGCAGCCCGGATGGCTCAGTGGCTTAGTGCCGCCTTCAGCCCAGGGCTTGATCCTGGGGGCCCGGGATCAGGTCCTGCGTCAGGCTCCTTGCATGGAGCCTGTTTCTCCCTCTGCCTGTGTCTCTGCCTCTCTGTGTGTGTGTCTCTCACAAATAAATAAAATCTTTAGAAAAAATATTTATTCATGAGAGATAACACAGAGAGAGGCAGAAACACAGGCAGAGGGAGAAACATGCTTCCTATGGGGAGCCAGTTGTGGGACTCGATCCCAGGACCCCGGGATCAGGACCTGAGCCAAAGGCAGATGCTCAACTACTGAGCCACCCAGGCATTCCATCTTAGCCATTTTTTTTAAAGATTTTATTTATTTCTTAGAGAGAGAGAGAGAGCAAAGCAGGGTTTGGGGGGGAGAGAGAGAGAAAAGCAGACATCCCACTGTAGTCAGAGAACACACTTTGTATGAATTAAATCCTTTTTAATTTATTGAGACTTGTTTCATGACCCAGAATATACCATAGTTTTAATTAGGTTGACTTGGTTGGTAATGTTGTTGAAGTCTACTGTATTTTGCTTATTGTCTCTCTACTTCTTATATCAGTTATTGACAGAGGAGTATTGAAATCTGTGGCTATTACTATGGATGTTTCTGTTTCTTTTTGCAAGTTCACCTAATTAACATATCAGTTTTGTTTCATGCATTTCAAAGTTCTGTTATTAGGGCATAAACATTTAAAATTGCTATGCCCTCTTGATTATCATTATAAAATGATCCTCTTTATCCTGGTAATATTCTCTTTTCTGAAGTCTGCTTTGTTTGATATTAATGTAATCACTTCGGGTTTCTTCTATTATTTGTGTTATCATGGTAAATCTTTTCTCATCCTTTTAAACTACTTGTATCTGTATATTTGAAGTGCATTTTTTGTAGACAACACTATGTTGTCATCTTGATTTTTTAATGCATTTTGGCGATCTCTGTATCTTAACTGGTTATATATACTATTTACATGTAGTATGATTTTTGACATGGTTAAGTTTAAGTCTGTCATCTTCCTATTTGTTTTCTGTTTGTCCCATCTGTTATTTTTTTCCTTTCCCTGCCTGCTTTTGGGTTTATTGTGTATTGTATGATTCCATTTTACCCTTTTGTTGGATTATTTGCTATAACTCTCTGTTTTGTTATTTTCATTGTTGCTTTAGGGTTTATAGTATACATCTTTTTTTTAAAGATTTATTTATTTATTATTTGAGAGAGAAAGTGAGTCGGGGGGGGAAGGGCAAAGGCAGAGGGGAAGAAAGAATCTCGAGCAGACTCCTTGCTGAGGGCAGAGCCCAACAAGGTGCTTGGTCCCACGACCCTGAAATCATGACCTGAGCTGAAATCAAGAGTCTGAAGCTTAACTGACTGAGTCACCCAGGCACCCATAAAGCATACATCTTTAACTTATTACATCTACCTTCAAGTGACATAAGATAATTTCACATGTAACACAAGAATCTTACAATAATATATTTACCTCTCCCCCCCCATCAGCCTTTATGCTATCAGTTCCATACATTTCACTTTTTGATATGTTATAGATGCACATGACATTGTTGGTTTTGTATAAACATTTGATACTTCTGTCTGCTTTTTAAGATTTTCTTTTTATCAGCCCTTTTTATTATGAGGTATTATGGTATAGTTTTTCTTCATGGTTCTTGTTTTTGGTGTTTATTGAGCATCTTGAGTTTGTGAGCTTTTAGTTTTCATCAATTTTGGAAATAGCTCAGCCATTTTTTCTTCAAATATTTTTTCCTGTTCCCACCCATGCCTCCTTTCCAAACTCTAATTACACATATACTGAGCAATCTCAAATTATCCCACAGCCCAATGATGCTCTTATTTAGTTACTTTTGTGTGTATGCTTTATTTTGGATAGTTTCTATTACTCTGTATTCAATTTATATCTTTTCTTTTGCAATCTAATCTGCCATTGGTCTCATCGAGTATATTGATATTTTATCTTTACAAGTTTGATTTGGATCTTTTTTATATCTTGTATGTGGCTACTTAATTTTTTGAACATACAATTCAAACAGTTACAACAATTTTTTCAAAGCCTTTCTCTACTTATTCTAATATCTATGTCAGTTCTGATAGGTGTTAACTGATTCATTTTTCTCCTTATTATAGGTCATGTTTTCCTGTCTGTTTTGCATGCCTGATAATATTTGAATAAATGCTGAACATTGTTTAATTTAACTTTTTTGCCTGCTGTATATTTTTATATTCCTATAAATATTCTTGACACTTGTTTTGGAATAAAATTTAATTACTTAGATGCATTTTGACTTTTCTTAAGTCTTAGTTTTATTATTTGTTAGGCTGGCCTAGTGCAGTGCTCACTCTAGAACAAATTATTCCCTGTTACTGAGGCAAGACCTTCCTAAGTACTCTACTCAATGCCTCATGAATTATGAGTTATTTCTGTGAGAACCAGCTCTGTGTGAAGACCAGGTACTCTTTCCTTTCATCTTCTTGGATAGTTCTTTCCCCAGGCTTGGGCAGTCTCCTTCCATGCATGCAATAATCAGTATTTTACATATCTCAGGATTCTCTCTGTGCAGCTCTCCTTTCTCTGGCACTCTGTTCTGAAAACTCTATCCATTTTGGTCTCCCCAGCCTCTCAGCTATGTCTCCTCAACTCAGAAAGTCCAATGTGCTTCATCTGTGTAACACCTTCACAACCTAGAAACATTCTCATGGCAGTAAGGAGGTACAGTCATAGGGTTTACTGCCCTTTGTTGCCTTTGTTGCCTTTTATTCAGTATTTTTTTTTATTCAGTGTTTTGAAAACTTTGTTTCATATTGATTGGCTCATTTCTCAGGTTTTTTTCAGATGAGAAGGTAAATCCAGTCCCTGTTAATCCATCTTGGCTAGAAGCAGAAGTATTCAAATCAGAGTTTTTGGTTAATTCTATGGGAAAAGTGAAAGTCTTCAGCACCAAAGACTTTATTATAGCCTCTCTTTATTGAGACTTAAGCTTCCTTAAGAACTCCAAGAGTTGACTGATAAGTAGATACCTATATAGCAAATGTAGCATTTACTGAGTCAGGAGAAAATATTTCATAAACCACCGTTGGTCATCTCCTATGTGGAGAAATACAATTACCCTTTGTTATATTTTCTACTACCTAGCTGGCCATGGTCCAATGAAACAGTTTCCTTGATTGTTTCTTTGCTCGGTTGTTATGTAAAGAAAGATAAAATGCAAATTTTAACTCATATTTCTCTAGTAGCTTTGTAGGCTAAATTCTGTTGGTCTTGAGGAAGTACTGAAAAGTAGAGTTCTTTTAACTTCTACTCCATCTTATGAATGTCAGTTCTTGAGATATCTTCTCTAAGTAGGAGTGTTTCATGACTTGTCAAAGAATTCAGAACTTTTACAAAAATATAGGAGTTAGGCACTATGACCTAAGAATATTATTTCAATAATTTTTTAAAATTCAGTTGTAAGAATTTAGAGTTGAATATTTTCTGTCTAAGCAGTACGCAGATGGCTAGTAACAATCCCAAGAGATGTTATAGTATCTGGGAAATGATAAGATAACAGGATCAAGTAGCCGTGTGGTAAAGCAGCTTTCAAGTAACTTCTTAAGACATATAATTTAAGAACATCGCACATAAGAAATATCATCTGAATCACAGACACAGGAGTAAATAAGTTTTATGAGAACATAGTCTCGTCTATAGAACACACGTAGGTGGGTTACTGATTGGCACAAGTCAGTCACTGCTGTGATGATAGCTGCTGTTAATTCAGGGCTCAACGCTGGATATGAGAGTGAACGGGGCTTCCTTCCATATCATGCCGAGGACATTCTTCCCACCAGTGATATGTCCAGCACCTCTAATTATCAACTACCCACACTTCTTTCTCCCCACCAAACAGTTGTCCCCGTCTGCCGGCTCCTTCCTTCCACTGAGGACAGAAACATACCGGCAAGGAAAAGGGAGCTCTTATTTGTAAATACTGACAAAGCCACAGTATCTCTTTGCATGCTTGGTTAGTAAGAAATAGGACTTGTGATAAAGTTTCATACGGTCACTGAAGCTCTGCATAGCTATGTAAATGTGGATTTATATTTTAAAAAATCACCTCTGGGGCAGCCCTAGTGGCCCAGCAGTTTGGCACCGCCTTGGGCCCAGGGTGTGATCCTGGAGACTGGGGATCGAGTTCCATGTCGGGCTCCCTGCATGGAGCCTGCTTCTCTCCCTCTCCCTCTGCCTGTGTCTCTGCCTCTCTCTCTGTCATGAATAAATGAATTAATGAATGAATGAATGAATAAATAAATAAATAAATAAATAAATAAATAAAATCTTTATTAAAAAAATCACCTCTGTGAGTATGTCATTTGAAGCACTGGGTGGTTCCCAGTCGTTTTGTAAATATCATTGTCCATATTGTATAGTGAAGAAGCCATTGGTAGCTTTGTGTTGAAAGAAATATTGGGCCTCACTTTTGAGTTTGGATATCCTGGGAGATTCTGAAAAAAAGGACAGAAATTTTTCATTTTTATTTCAAAGCAAAACCCCAGGTACACAGTGTGGTAATGATTGGGCATTCAATGAATTGTTGTAGACTAAGTCAATAAATGAATGGATGTTGTCGATGATGAAAGCTTGAATCCCAAGAAGTCAAGAGATAAACAAACAGCTGTCTGTTGTATCATTTGACTAGCATTAACTATGAAATGTTTATAAAACTTACTGAGAAATTAAACATCCAAAATGCTAAAAAATTTCATTTTCCAAGTATTACTGAATATCACTTAGCAGTGCTATGGTAACTCTAATGATAATTTTCAGCAAAAAATGAGTAAAAATGATTCCATAAGGGAGAAAATTTAATGTATAATCTAATATTTTATTTTAAAAAGTTAAAACCTATTGGACTTTGCTCTCTTTATTTTAGTATCAATTAAATACCAATATTAATCTTACAGAAAACTAGTTCTGGTAGACTTCAATTATGAAGCCATTGGTATATAGGCCAAAGTCAACCATGGCTAGAACTAAGTACATAAGAGAATATTTATTTAGCAGTTACTTCTTGTGTCCTGCTCCCTGCCAGCACCGTTTGAGGCTGTTTGTAACTGGAAATGCTCTGAGGAGTTTGTGATTTTTTTCCTTGAGTTGCTGAGCCATTTTTTTTCCATTCTAAAATGATCTGGGCAGCATTTCTTATTGTGTGACTGACCTTTGACTACTTTTATCAGATTTACAACAAATGCTCATTTTTAATGAGCATTTTAATGAACAAGCTCTTGCCTTTTTGCCCCTCTCCAGACCACGGAATCAGAATTGAAAAGAGAGATGGAAATCAACCTTTTCACCAAGGTTCTTTGGTGATTTTCCCGAGCACTTTAGTTGAAGAACTGCTGGGTTTTCTGTGTGTTAAGCAATGCAGAATGTTTAAATATGAGTTGAACCTGGCTTTGAAACATACGAATCAAGGTCCAGAGACCACTGTTTCATTTCTCCTCTTTTTTCCTAGCAGTTAAAGCAGAAAAGCCATTTCACCTTAAGAATAAGAGAGGAGAGGAAGGTATGAAATTGTTTTCCTGCTCTGAGACTATAGGAGTGAAAGAAACATCTGCAGAGCCTTTTCTGCACATTTGTGTGTGTGTGCCAGTACTAGGCTAAGTGGTACACATTTCCCTGCATTTGATTCTCACTATAGCCCACGAAGAAGAAAATGTGTGATCTTCTTTTAGAAATAAAAGAATAGGGGCACCTCAGTGCTCAGTCGACTAAGTGTCTGCCTTCGGCTCAGGTCATGATCCCAGGGTCCTGAGATAGAGCCCCAAGTCGGGCTCCCTGTTCAAGGGTGATCTGCTTCTGCCTCTGCCTCTACCCTTCCCCCTGTTTGTGTGCTCTCTCTCTGTCTGTCTGTCTCTCTCTCTGTCAAATAAATAAATAAAATCTTTGGAAATAAAAGAGCAAAAAATAAATAAATAAAATAAAAGAGCAGAGGTACAGGCAGGTTTAGTCATTTGCTTAACATCACAGAGTGAGTAGGTGGGAAAAGTATCCTAGGAAAATTATCCCAACAAGACATTATGGTCCATTAAAGCCCCTCTCGTTTGTCTTAGCTTTTGTTTGATCATGGCTCCAGGGAAATAAAAGTGTCCTCCATAACTTAGAGGTTGGGGGCTATTGTTACAGGGAGGGCAGGTCACCGCCCATAATAAGTATTGAATACATATAATTTTCTAGGTGCTTACCGTGTATATTCATTCATTTAGTTCTCACTCCAGACCTTATCTAAGTTCTGTTATTGCCCCCATTTTATAGGTGGGACTACTGAGGTAGAGAGGTAAACTAACCTACAGAGGGTCACATAGCTAATAAGTAGAGGAGCTAACATTCATCCCAAACAGTGTGATGCCAGAATCTAGGACTTTAACAGCTACATATTACTGCTGCTGGTTGGGTGAGGGTTGTCTATCCTCTCCCCATGGCGGAGGCGTATCAGTGTCATCTGAAGTTGAAGCTCCTTTCTCTTATTCCAAACTGTGTTGTACATGCTAATGCTCTTAGCCCATGGTGGTATAGGCACCTCCAGATACCAGGAGCCAAGTGGCTTCCACAAGTTGGGCTGGGGGACAAAACACCCTTATCCTTTCTTTTTTTTTTTTTTTTTTTTTAAGATTTTATTTATTCATGACACACAGAGAGACAAGCAGAAACACTGGCAGAGGGAGAAGCAGGCTCCATGCAGGGAGCCTGACGTGGGACTTGATCCAGGTCCCCAGGATCACGCCCTGGGCTGAAGGCGGCACTAAACCGCTGGGCCACCCAGGCTGCCCACCCTTATCCTTTCTGAAGCACCTGAGCACTCATGTAGGAACAGAACCTACCAGAAAGTGACAAACAGCCCCCATGTGGGTCAAGTGTTCCCCAGGAGAGTGCTGTTGTCTGAGTTGTCCATCAGGTGAGGGCTCTTGAACCTGTTTGGCTTCCTTGGTGAGAATGCAGAGGGGCACACCTTGCCTTTGCAAAAACAAGCACCTGTGCCAGGTGGCGATGATGTGGAAATGCCGAAACTGATACTGGGGAAGCCTGGCAGCAGCGCTCAATGTGTGGGCAGTGGTCCACCTTGGGCAGCCTGTGGCCTGCTAGTAGAAGCCTCAGTGCAAGAAACGGGACTGTAGATGTGTGTGGCCTTTTGGACCACATCTGACTTTCATATAATCAATCCACATTTATCACCAGGACCCCTTTTTTAAAATCAGTGATTTGAAGACCTGCTTAGAAAATTAAGAGTATTGGCCACCTTGTCTCTTGCTATGTGTAAAATTTTTATGATGAAGGACAGGCAGGAAAAGGCAAAGCAAGTGGGGTTGAGAAGGTGCTCTGCAGTGGAGATCATGCACTGGGGTGAGGACAAGGATGGCAGCTCGACTTCCCTGAGAGTTCCCCAAGCAGCAGGCATTGATTTTTTTCATTTAGGAGTGCATTTAATCTTCTCAACAACTGATACTGTTATTTATTGCTTTGACAAATGAGGATATGGAAACATAAGTAAGTTAAATAATTTGCCCATAATTAAATTGCTCATTAGCAGCGGAGTAATCACTAGGCAGCCTAGCTCCAGAAACCATAGTATTTGCCTTTCATTCCTTCCTTCATTCATTTAGTCAGTAAAAATTTATTGCATTCCTATTAAGGGCCAGTATTTTATTTTTTATTTTTTTATTTTTTATTTTCTTCTTTCTTTCTTTCTTTCTTTCTTTCTTTCTTTCTTTCTTTCTTTCTTTCTGTTTGTTAAGATTTTATTTGTTTGAGAGAGATTGAGAACACAGAGGGAGAAGGAGAAGCAGACTTCTCGCTGAGCAGGGAGCCTGACACGGGGCTCCATCCCATCCATGACCCTGAGATCATGAACTGAACCAAAGGCAGATGCTTAACCAGCTGAGCCACCCACATGCTCCAAGGGCCAGCATTTCTGATGAGTGCTGCATTATCAGTATTCTAGCACTAGAACCTTCCCATGGCCTGTCCTAAAGGATCCTTTCATCTGTACATTTGTGTGTAGATGTGTGTTGGTTTACTTTAAAGGCAATATATATGATGATACTTTCTAGGACATAATATTTCTGAAAGATGCCAGGAACTATGGTAAGACTGAACATACCCAGAATTCCTTGATGCATCTTATTACTCATTCATAATAATATAAAAAGCAATGTGAGACATTTTCCTAACTCTGCAACTCAAGAAATCTCACAAAGAGAATCAGGAGTTTGTAATCTCATGCACACACACACAAATACTGTACTTGAAATCTACAGCTCCCAGTGCCTGGGTGGTACATCAGTTAAACATCGGACTCTTGGTTTCAGCTCAGGTGGTGATCTCAGTGGTGAAATCAAGCCCTGTATTCGGCTCCGTGCTCAACATAGAGTCTGCTTAAGACTCTCTCTGCCTCTCCCCACACACATATTCTCTCTCCCTCAAATATATAAATGAATCTTAAAAAAAAAGGAAAGAAATCTACAGCTCAAGAATCTATCTCATGATCATAAGCTATTTTCTTACCAAAAAGAGTTTAAGAAACTTTGAATATTAGACCACTTCAGTGGAAATTCACCACATTCTTCAAACATGTTCAAGACTTCAAGAAGTTCTTCAATACATAAACTTGTGATTTTGTTTAACCCAATATTGTCCAAACTTACTTGCCTATGAAATTTTTCTTTCAAGCAATATTTATGAATGGACTGCTGACCACACTTGTGAAAATGCCATTGTGGATATATACTATACCATTAAGTAATAAAGCAGAAAGTGACAACTGTAAGCTTCCCGGGATTAGCCTACGTTAGATCTGACCACAGGATAAAATCCAGATTTTATCCTGGTCTATTCTGATTCTTTAAACAAAACATCTCTGGAGTCAGTCAAGAAATGTTGACTTGGGTAGTAAGCCAGTTAATACTTCCTCTTCTCCAGGCTGAGCAGGAGTAGATACCATACCAAAAAGGAACAGGAATTGGCTCAGTAATGCCTTGAACAGATTTCACAGTGCAACTTTTTCTTTTCTAAAAAGCTCTCATCTCTTTGTACCTCGAATAAATGTAGAAACACAAAAGAGCCAACCATTAGTAATCCTATTAAAAATTAGTTATTGCAAGACTATCCAGTCATGTTTATTCTTATCCTCCCTCTTACCCCATTTCTTGACTGAGACCTTATTAGATGTGCCCTTTCATTAGCAGACTTGACAAGAGCCTCAGCTTAGCATCCCTAAAACACATTCTTAACCCACTTAGAGTGATAGAGCATATTGCATAATGGTCTTAGAATCTTAATGCCGTTTGCATTTAAGTGTGTGAATCTGGAGGCGCCAGAGCTCTCTTAATAGCCCATGTGGTTTTTGAAGGCAGTCTAGCCATGTCCATTAAAAGTAAGAACATATCTTTTCACCCAGCTGTCCACCAACTTTAGGAATTATCCCATGGAAGATGTTACTGAAATATGAAAAGATAAATACAAAAAGATCTTAAATAATTGTTTCTAGTAGTAGGAAACTGGAAACTGCCTAAATTAACAGGGATTAGTTAAATAAAGGACAAATCATTCATGTGATAGGATACTGTGTGGCCATCAAGAGTAGAATAGCCTGGGTACCTGGGTAGCTCAGTGGTTGAGCATCTACCTTCAGGTCAGGTTGTGATCCTGGAGTCCTGGGATCGAGTCTCACTTCGAGCTCCCTGCATGGAGCCTGCTTCTCCCTCTGCCTGTGTCTCTGCCTCTCTGTCTCTCTGTGTCTCTCATGAATAAATAAATAAAATATTAAAGAAAAAAAAGAGTAGAATAGCCCTGCTGGACTGACATGGAAATGTGCCCAAACTACATTGTCACGTTTAAAAAGAATCAAGTTATAGAACCATAAATATACTGTGATTGTTAACTTTATTATTTACTTTTATGTATATAAAATGAACTCATAGGAGAAAATGGAAAAAATATGTCATAGCCTAAATTTCTATTATCTCTGAGATTATGGAACTTTTGCTTCCTAAGTAATGCTTTTATAATGTTTTTAACAAGACGCTCGAATTATTTTAAATCACAAAAATAAAGATAAAAGCAATCAGTGTATTCACTGAACTTTACCTCTTTAAAGCTGTGTGAAGAGAATAAAAATATTTTGCTCATCGCTTTCCCTCCATTAGAAAAACACTCAGTCATCTTTTCACTGGGCAAATCTAATGGAAGTTGAAAATTCCTAATTGCTTTATCTAGAAATGCAAAAGCTCTACTCTTAAAGACAACTGCCAGAATGGGTTTTCTTCCAATTGTAAATATAATACTTGCCTGTTGTAGAAAATTTAGAAAATGCAGAAAAATACAAAAAAAAACCAAACAATTGATTCATATGCCCAACCCTGGACCATTCATTGTATTGTTTTGCAATATTTCTTTCTTTTGAGCATAGATTTTCCTTGGTTGAGATCACTAGCTGCCTATATTTTACATTTTTTAGACTTTCAACATTTTATGTATGTTTAGGCTGCTTTAACCTTATCCGGTCCACTTTTCTTCCTATTTTCTTCATGTTCTTATGTTTGGAGAGTAAGTGTGCAGCATGGGGAAGGAGTCCAGAGATATTTTGTCATTACACATTTTTATTTCATTAAATATAAATTCACACATCAGGGATAGTGGCCAGGTTTTCTTTATATCGGAATCTCTAGAACCTCTATCTTACATAAAAGGTTGTTAAATGGACAAATAAGTGAGCGGGTGAATGATTAAAGAATGAACAATTGGATGGCAGGGTTGAGGCATTTTAGAAAGTGAAATCGACAAGACTTAGCACTTCCCCAGGGGATCCCTGGGTGGCTCAGCAGTTTAGTGCCTGCCTTTGGCCCAGGATGTGATCCTGGAGTCTTGGGATCCAGTCCTGCATTGGGCTCCCTGCATGGAGCCTGCTTCTCCCTCTGCCTTGTCTCTGCCTTGTCTGCCTCTCTCTCTCTCTCTCTCTCTCTCTCTCTCTCTCTCTCTGTCTACCATGAATAAATAAATAAAATCTTTAAAAATAAAAAAAAAAAACACTTAGCAGCCCCCACTGCTGCTACCAGGCACCTTTGGCTCATGGCCTTGGCTCTCACCTGGGCATAGTACTTGCATTTTTTAAGCCTCAGTTTTATCAACTGTTAATGTGGGGGCAGTAATAGTACCTGCCTCAGTGGATAGGTTAATCTATGCAAAGTGTATAGAACAGTGTCCGGCACACTGTTTTGCTGTTAATATTTTTGCTTTTATTACTTACTACTGCTGTTCCATATCAGCACCTTATAAGGACCTGCAAGCCCTGGCTTATTACTGGAGCCTCTTCCCACACTCCCCCTGTGGTCAAACTGAAATAACTCCTTGCTTCCTGACTATCCCGGCCTTTGCCAAGCTTCTGTGCCTTTTTTTTACATGCTTAGCCTGCTGAATGTCTTTTTCTCTTTTATGTTCTCATTTCCCTACTGACTGCCTTTCTCCTTTCCTGTCCCTCTGACAAATATTCCACTCATCCTTCAGAACTCAGCTCCAGTATCTGCCCATTAAGCAAGGCTTTTTTTCCCCTTATACACCATCACCAGTGTCATACAAGGGGGTCAGTTCTTCCAGCCTCCAGAACACCCTTTAAATGTGTCTCCTAACTCTCCTCCCATTGTGTTGAATTGTTGGTTCATATATCCGCCACCCACAACCTAACTCCTTGGGACCAGGTCAGCTCTTATTCATGTTTATGGCCTTACCCCTGGCACAGAGCCTGGCCTATGCTAGAGGCCCTCTGTAAATATTGGTCAAGTGAGCAAAGTAAATGGGGGTTTACACTAACAACTACATCGATCAATTTTTCAAAACGGCCTTGTAAAAAGATCAAGTTAAATTGAAAATCAGTTCTGAGTAACAACCATAAAATTAGACTTTTTCAGCTTTCAATCTTACTTTGTTTTCACTACTTAAGGTGGAGTTACTGCTCCTAAATTCAATTTTCCAGAGTTGATGCTGCACTCGTAACCTTGAAATTTAATATAGTGAACTTATTGGAATACAATTTGGACATCGTGTGATGGGATTTTTAAAGCACTGGTATCTCAGCATATGTATGGTAACCTTTGTTGCTATGTTCACTCTAAGTACCTTATGGAAACATTCAGGAGAATTGCTGTAAAATCAGCTATAAGTCTAGGTAGACACACATCTCTGCTCTTCAATTCAAACATCTTCTCTTGGAATTCCAAGGAAATAAGTCACCAACTTTTGATCGCCTCTGGGACAGAGGAGCATTAAGAGTATATGCAGAGGGAATCCAGTGAATCCTAACTGGATAGGTAGTATCCATACTACCCTGGATATCACTGACTTTTCTTTTTCCTTCTTACTAGAGCCAAAGTCACCATAGAAGCAGCAAAAAAGCAGGGATGGGAGAAACACTGGAGAAATGAATCCTTCCCAAAGTTAATACATGAGGCCCTGAATAATCAATACATGACTGTTTCTTGAGAGGGAAACATTCCCTACAACCTAGAAAGGTATTTTGACAATTCAGTACTATTCTAGCTGCCCATTCATGGCAAAGAGATGTTTCCTTTAAGTACACATTCATGGAAAGGTCTATTACTATCCTTATTTCTAATGTCCTAAGAGAAACCAATGGTCTCAGTTCCATGTAACCTAACAGAACATAAAGCATACTCCTGTATAACCAAGGCAATACGTCACCATCACATTAATGGTTCTTGCCCCAGAATTACTGCATATAGTTCACCAAACAATTTGAGTAGTCATCGAGAACTAAACTATATTCAGTACACCTGCTAACCTTGCAGTTTTAGCATTTGGGACTTGAAAAGTGAATATGTGTGTGCGTGCGTGTGTGTGTGTGTATACACATGCGTGCATATGTGTGTGTTTTAATCCTCAAGCTCTTTTCAAGATGCTGAAATAATTTAAAGGATCAGTAACAGAAATTGAATTTTGCAGGCTCTAAGTTCTGTCTACACAGAGGCAAGCGTGCCTCCTCATAATAACCAGCCATTAGTATTTACCAAGTGAAGTCACTAAACTAAACATCAGAGTTGGTTTGAAGGCTGGCCAGTCCGCAAGGAACAAAGAAATCTAATATCATATTTTAAAGGGCTATTGCAAGCTTTATAATAAATATTTCACCTTTTTCTGTTTCATGTGGTTTTCCCTCTGTTTTCCTAACATTGAAATTATGTGTATCTTAAACCATGAACATTCGGATATATGCTACCTTGTGCATTTGTGAGAATCAAAGTTTTCATAATAATAGCTTATAACACATGCCAGTTTGAATACTCAGGGACTTGCCATATGTGCTATATCATTTGCCTTTATCACCTCCCTGAGATGGTAGAGGGGAAGATGTTTGGTCCTCAGTTGAAAGCATTGAAATAAAAGCCCACAGAAATAAAAGAACCTCATCACAGAGTAAATAACAAGTAAAATGCCTTCCAGGTGGCACTAGCCAGGGTAAATTTACTAAGAATGAATTTTTTGTTCACTGATAAATCGCCAGCACAAGTAGGCACTCAAATATTTGTTGAATACATTGAGAAGAACTACTAAAAATGCAATTAAAAAGCCTGTATTTCATAGTAATGCCATTTAGCAGGAATTGTCTTAAAACATTTAAACTCAGTATTTATACTTTTGGTAAAACATCATCTCAGAAATGAGCCATAAGAAGAGCATTATAGCTAAATGTGGCTCAAAATAGTCGCAAAAAGTATGATAAATGCTTGGACAGAAGCAAGAGGAGGTTGATGGTCCATTTAGCTGAAAATAACAGTATCTTAAATGTAGGAATGAATGAAAAAACTCTGTAAGATGTTTTCCCAATTTATTCTAGAAATCAAACTCTTTTATATGTTTCCTGCTTTTGAAAAAGCTTAGCTTGACATCCTTGAAGACACATCTTGGATTTCAAAAGGGATATGGCAAAGAAACTTCCCAAAACAAATTTACCCATACCAGATCTCTCTCTATTGCCATATTTTTACCTGCCTATCATCTATCTGTCATCTTTTTTTTTTTTTTTACCTGTCCTAGAGCCAGATGTATTTTGCCTTTCGGCAGTGTGACACATGCTCAGGAGGCCTCAGGAGGAGATTTGAAGGGCTATTTTTAGATATTTCAAACAGAAGAAATTGAACAGAAGATTTCCATTTCATAATTAAGTAGGCCTATGATGTCTTGCAATGTGGCTTCATTAGGAAACAGGCTAAGATACCCATTTCAGTTAGACCTGTTGAATTGGCCACAATAGTTACACATGTAAAGTATACTGGAAGACTGTGATTGACTTCTCAGCTAAACACCGTAGTTCATGAGTGCTGGCCACTAACCAAGACTGTTCGCTCCTTGGAGAGACTGTCCAAAGTATGACCCAATGCTTGACATGGGGAAGTGGGGGCCACTGAGGACAGGGGGTCCCAACTGCTTCACTGTGAATCCTGGCTCCACCACTCACAGTTTGGGTGGCCTTGAGCAACAATCTCATTATCTTCCTAAGGTTCCATCTCCCCACATTACCTCCTCACAGGGCTGTCCTGAAGACTCAGTGAATTAATATTTGTCAATCTCTTGGAGCAGATAATTAGCACTTCAGTGTTTCTTGTTTTTGTTGTTGTTATAGACAATATTATTCCAAAATTCTGTCACAAGATGTTCTCATTTATAAAAAGTACTTGAGCATTAAAAAAACCACAATTATAGGGATCCCTGGGTGGCTCAGCGGTTTCACGCCTGCCTTTGGCCCAGGGCACGATCCTGGAGTCCCGGGATCGAGTCCTGCGTCGGGCTCCCGGCATGGAGCCTGCTTCTCCCTCTGCCTGTGTCTCTGCTTCTCTCTCTCTATCATGAATGAATAAATAAATCTTAAAAAAAAAACCCACAATTATGGTATAAAAGGAGAATGTTGGTGAAGATATTTTAAGCATGGTATAACCTATTGGAAAAAATAATAATAAATAATAAAAAAACAAGTAATCCAATCAGATGGATGAACGATAGTACTGAAAATAAAAGTATCATTGCATATTGACTCATGAAAAAAAAAAGTCTATATAGCATACTAACTTTAGCAGAGCTTCTTTATTCAAGGACTTAATTTTAACGTCATGATCATAACTTTCCCCTTATTCATCTTTTTCTCTCTCTAGTGATCCCTCATTACCTTGTAAGCACTTTGCACTGTTTTTTAAAAATATGACTAGTTTTTCAGCTGAATACTCCACTACTACAAATTCAAATTGTAATCATAAATTGGTGCCAGGGTGCATTTAAGCAACTAGAATGTTGTAATTAAGGTCTGCTGTGTATGTCATCTTATAACGCATAAGGGTAAGTACAGAAGTCGAGAGCTTGGTTTTAAGTGTTTACTTAATGATGGCTATTCATCTGTTTTCCAGTTTGTCTCCCCTCATATTTATCAGATGTGGGTGCCTTGGAACCTCCATGCTTATTAGCAGAGTGTGACCTACTGAAGCTCCCTGCCTTTCTTGCATCACCTAACAATTTGGTTGTAGATCACCACACCTAATTTTCAGGGCAGTCTCATAAACATTCACTACCTTGCTTTGAAACTATGTTGGTTCAAGACTTTATAAAAAGGATTCAGATATTGCAGAATGGTGGAGCCAGAATCTCTTATACTTTCCACGTGACAAACTCATTCTTTCTGGGCTTAATAAGAATAAAACAGAGCCTCAAGATCTCAGAATAGGGATGGGAGGGATGGAATAAAAATGAGAATTAGGAGGAGGAAGACCCAGAGTCCTGATATTTTTTGTAGCGTTATCTGGTAGAACAGTACCATCAAAAGGTTTAGGTTTTTTTTTTTTCTTAAGTATAGATTAATTCATTAAAAATATTTTTTGGTTGTCCACTATGTGGTAGTCACTATACAGATGCTGGGTATACAACCAACCAACCAACCAGATCTCTGCCTGTGTAGAGTTTGGAGTTTTGTGCAATGCATACTGTATTTCACAAGTTGTGTCTATCCAAACTCCAGCTCCTATTCAATTTTTTTTTCTAATTGTCTCAGATTCTGTATAGCTTTTGGGTTTTTTTCCTGTTCTGATCCAAAGTCCAATCTAGGATCACACATTGCAGTTAGTTGTTATGCTTCCGTAGTCTCCACAATTGGAAACAGGTGGCCAGTCTTTCTTCTGTTTTTCTTACACTGGCACTTTTTTTTTTTTTTAAGATTTTACTTATTTATTTGAGAGAGAGAGCACAAGTGGGGTGAGGGGCAGAGGGAGAAACAGACTCCCCACTGAGCCAGGAGCCTGAGATGGGGCTCCAGCCCAGAACCCCGAGATCATGACCTGAGCAGAAGGCAGAAGTTTAACCCACTGAACCACCCAGGCACCCCACACTGGCACTTTTGAAGAATATCAAGCCAAATGCCTTGCAGAATGTCTCTCCATCTGTGATACAGGAATTTGTCTAATTCAGTGGTTCGAAACATGCATGATGTTGGATGTCAGAACCCTCTAGGAACTTGGTAAAAATACGGAGACCCACAACGTCTCCTATTCTATCCTATCTTACTTCAGTGAGCCTGGGTCTCTGTACTCTTCCTTAGCTCTCCAGGCAGTTCTGCTACACACCAAAGTTTGGGGGCCATGAATCTAACATAATTTTCTTGTGGCAGGAATGCCACACAAGTGATGTGTGTTCTCGGTGTATCTTGCAAGGAGGCTGACAACAGTATACTTTGGGGGGTTTTTGTATTTAAATGATTTATTTATTTATTTGAGAGAGAGAAAGAGAGCATGAGTGGGAGGGGCAGAGGGAGCGAGAGAATCCCAAGCAGACACCGCTGGGGGTCAGTCCCACGACCCTGAGATCAAGACCTGAGCCCAAACCAAGAGTCAGATGTCTAACCAACTACACCACCCAAGCGCCCCAGTTGTTTCTGACTAAGGTAGTATCTGCAGTTTTCTCTTCCCCTTCCCCTTTGTAACTTGTATGGAGCTGACACTTTGACATTTCCTAGTCAGCATTCATCTGTAAAGAATAATTTTTCCTCTCCTCCATCTCCAGCTTTTAATGACATTTTTCAATATCAGCACAGACTCATGGATTCCTTTTTATTCAGTGTATTATCATCCATTCTGCCGTTTGTTTTGATGAGCAAAATGCTATCGCTATGGCCTTGGAATCAGCCGTTTTTCCTTTCCGTGGAGAGCGATGTTTAGAAATCAAGATCCGATTTCTATTTAAACTAGTTGGAACTTCATCCCAAAGGAAAAAAGAAGTATAGATTAATTCATTAATCTATAACCACACCTAATTTTCATTTAACATCATTTATTTCATTTATTTTAGTTGGATTTTCATTTATTTAGTTGTCCAACTAAAAATAAAAGGCACTGCACGAACCATACCTGGGCTGGTCCTTGGGAAAGTGCCTGCCTAGTTTCCCTTCTTTCTCATTTCCATATCCGTATATTCCTTTGATTATCCTCCCACAAACGAACACTAATTCACAGGCTGCCGAACTTACTCTCGCTTTCTCTTTGCTCCTATCTTCCTTGTGATCAAGTTTCTGAGAAGCGGTCTGCCCAGATGCTTTGGTCATAAGGCTTATGTCTTTGAAACTGTGATACACGCCCACAGAAACACCTGTACTTGTTGGCTTTCCTGGTAATGCTTTTTCCCTTTTCTTTCTTTTTTTTTTTAAGATTTTTATTTATTTATTCATAAGAGACACACAGAGGCAGAGACACAGGCAGAGGGAGAAGCAGGCTCCTTGCAGGAAGCCCAATGTGGGACTCGATCCGGAGACTCCAGAATCACACCCTGGGCGGAAGGCAGATGCTCAACCGCCGAACCACTCAGGCATCCCTGCTTTTTCCTTCTTCAAAGCTTTTTTATGTCTTGTTTTTCTTTTTGTCCTCAAACTCCATGAAACATGTGAGACAGGTATTATGGTTTTCCTTTTGTGTTCTTAGGAAGTGAAGACAGAGGAGCAAAAGACTTTCTGACATCTAACACCAATTTGTGTTTGGTGCATTAAGTTTGCATATCTAGTCCTTGACAACCTAGTACTTAGCGTACAGTTCTCATAGCTGGTGAGGCCTGGGCTGTGTTCTCCCAGTTCAGAAATTCCTTCTGAGTTGAAAATCAAGGCAAATCAGCTGTATAGGAATCAAGAAATACAAGGAACATTCCCTTTTTTAAAAAGAAAGATAAAGGCCCCCCGGGTGGCTCAGTCGGTTAAGCATCTGCCTTCAGCTCAAGGGTCCTGAGATAGAGCCCCTTGTTCTAAGGCTCCCTGCTCAGCGGGGAATCTGCTCCTTCCTCTCCCTCTGCCCCTCCCCCTGCTCATGCACACACACTCTCTCTCTCTTTCAAATAAATAAATAAAAATTTTTTAAAAGAAAAATAAAAATACTTCCATCAACTTTTTACCTCACTACTCTTATAGTTGTTCTACAAATATTATTGAGCACCTGCTCTGTGTTCAGCAGTGTTCTAGGTCTTGGAGCTATAGCTAGATAAAAACCCATGCCCTTAAGGATCTTGTCTGTGAGACAGGTGTGATAGTGGGTGGGAAAATAAAAAACAAAGAAAGTAGATAAGTTGTGTAATGTATTAGAAGGTGCAAATAGGATCACCAAGTACAATTGTACAAGGTACTCACCACTCAACTCCATGTTCGAAGGTGCCATGAGATTTTGGATCTAAGCAACTGTAGATGGAACTGCCACTAAGTACGATGAGAAAGGCCTCAGGAAAGATCAGGAGTTGTTTGTTTGCTATTTAGCTGTAAATTGAAGTATAATATACACATAGAAAAGTGCATGTAATGTAAATGTGCAGCAACAAACCTTCACAAATTGAGCACATCTGTGCAACTAACATCGATAACAAGTAAACAGAATATTACCACCTGAGAAACCCTACACATGTTCTCTTCCAGTCATTAACGCCCTCCCCACTCCATGACTTTTAATAGCATTTATTAGTTTTGGCTAACTTTATATTTCATATAACTGGAGCCATACAACAAAGGCTCTTTAATGTTTAGCCTATTTTGCTCAAATTATGTTTTTGAGATTCATTCATACCGTATGTAGTTTAGGCTAGCTTGTTCACTTTCACTACTGAACTGTAGCACATAGTATGAATATACCACAATTCATTTGCTCACTAACGGGCATTTGGGTAGTTTGCAGTATTTAGTTATTACAAACACCACTGCCAAGAAGATCCTAGTGTCCATCGTTTAGTGGACAAATGTAAACATGTATGTTAGGTATTCATCTAGGAGCAGAATTGCTGGGCCATTGTGTGTGTGTGTGTTAAGATTCGGTAGACTTCGGGATCCCTGGGTGGTGCAGCGGTTGAGCGCCTGCCTTTGGCCCAGGATGTGATCCTGGAGTCCCGGGATCGAGTCCCACATCAGGCTCCCTGCATGGAGCCTGCGTCTCCCTCTGCCTGTGTCTCTGTCTCTCTCTCTCTCTCTGTCTCTCATGAATGAATAAATAAAATATTTAAATTAAAAAAAGAGAGAGAGAGAATTTGGTAGACCTCACCAAAAAGTTCATCCAGAACTAAGTTATATTCCACCAGCAGTGTATGAGAAGAATGTAGTTTTGATGTGTTAAGTAAAATGTCTACTTCATGCAGTACAATCAGATATACCGAGTATGGGATCCCTGGGTGGCGCAGCGGTTTGGTGCCTGCCTTTGGCCCAGGGCGCGATCCTGGAGATCCAGGATCGAATCCCACGTCGGGCTCCCGGTGCTTGGAGCCTGCTTCTCCCTCTGCCTGTGTCTCTGCCTCTCTCTCTCTCTCTGTGTGACTATCATAAACAAATAAAAATTAAAAAAAAAAAAAAAAAAGATATACCGAGTACATTGCAAAGAAGCACACCAAAATATTTGAAAATGATTTCACTATGTGCCTACAAAATGGAAATAAAGGAGCTAAGACTTATTAGCATCATAGGCTCTGGTGAAGAAATTTAATGGTAGTCAAATACACCAAAAATAATAATCCTACATAATGCTAACCAGGTAATATAATGAAAATGGTGGATCATTTATAAAGGAAAACATAAAATACTGAGTATTAACCCTAATGTTGGATGTGTGTGATCTTTATAGTATATCATAAAACTTTATGGTCATTATAAAGCCATTTCTTTTTTTGTTCTTATAAAGCCATTTCAAAAAAAAAAAAAAAAACATTTCAATAGACATATATGGCTCCAAGGAGGAAGGCAAATTATTACATATGTATATTTTTTAAACTTGACAAGATTATTTAAATTTTTTTAAATATGTGAAAGAGAATGTTAAAGATTATTATGGAAAATTAAAGCACTTAGATATTGAGATATATTATCATGTAATATTGACAGAATGTTACAGAACAGCACAAAAATTGAACAGTGTCCCAGATCAAATAGATTATTATAGATACACTAATATGTCACAGTGTAAGAAGCAACATAGTGCAGAGTGCAGAGAAAATAACACTGAAAGAATCTTTGAGCCTAAGCTTTATGATAAATGCTTTATATTTGTCCTTCATTAATACTGTGAACAACCCACTAAATTCAATATTATCATTCCCCATTTTGCAGATGAAGAACTAAGTTTCAGAAAAATAGCTTGCTCAGTACCCCAAAGATTCTTCCAGTGAGGGAGATGGGCCCCAGGGCCATCTGATTTCATAGGCCAGGGGAAGGAGAATAGATTGAAGGATACAGTTTGTAACCAGTAGACAACACAAAGGGTTAACTAACATTGGTAGCTCAAACAGAACGTAAGTTCTCAAACAGATAAGTGAACAAAGGGTCATTTCACACATAGGCAATAGCAAATAATATGCAATTGCAAGGGAGAGACTCAAATGGATTAGTAATCAAAGAATTGCAATTTGCAACAATTTTGCAGTATTATTTGATACCTTTTTAATTAGCAAAAATAATATTTATTTGATGAGGCCTATAATACATACATTTCCCTAAGATGGAAAAAGTAGTAAGAATGTTTGATATCTTTATCTGGGTGGTGGTTGGTTGCATAAGTGTATACACATGCCAAAATTCACCAACCTGTGCACTAAGATTTGTGCATATCACTGTATATACCTCAATAAAAAAGAAAAAAAAAGCACTTTAAAATATGATGAGTGGCAAAATCAGAGTTACTTGTGAGAAAATAAAAGTAGAAATAATTAGATGCTGCCAAGGTTAAGGTTGGTTTCAAACATGTAGCATGGCTAGTATAAAGCATTGAACTCACAAATATGAAATTCAACTTCTCTTAAGAACCACAGCAAAGAGGGAGTTATGATCACTTGCATAATTCACAGTGGTCATTAATGTAAAAACAAAGCAGCTGCTCTGAGGAGCATAGTCACTACTGGTCTTAAAAATCAGAAACTTCTCCCAGGGGTCCATATGAAGGCCTATCACATGAAGTCATTAACTATGTCCTCAACAACACACCTAGAGTTATTAAGATAATGAGGTTCTGAGGGTTGCTTCCTATATAGTTTCTCAATAGAAGCCAGTGGAGTGATGCCAAAACATTGTTACACAAAAGCAGTTGTACCTTGGGACAGGCCTTATGGTTCAGTTTTGTTAAGTTTTTGATGCTTTTAGCTTACAGGAATAAAACTGAGAATCTAGGTCAGTGGTTCTCAACTGGGGAAACTTTGCCACCCAGAAGACATTTAGAAATGTTTGGAGACATTTTTGGTTGTCACAATGGGGAGGTGGCGGGGAAGCTGGGGCTAGAATCAACAGATAGAGGCTAGGGGTGCTGCTTAGCACTCTGCAATGCACAGGGCAGCCCACACAAAAAGCAGTTATCTAACCGAAAATGTCAACTATGCCAAGGTGGCAAAACTCTGGTCCAGAAGGACAAATGAAAAATATATATCATCGAGACCACATCCTGCAGAAACATTACCTGTCGCAACTAGCTTGGACAAAAAAGGACGAAGTATTGGTCCATTTATACAAGGGGAATGGGGGGGGGGTGTGCAGATGTGGTAATTATGGCACAATAATCCCTAGAAGACAGGACTAGCACGGGGAAGTATGCTAGCAAGAACTGCCTTGTAAGATAATGGGTAGGTCTTTGAGTGTTGATGCCCCCCCAACCCCCACCATACTAATTGTATGAAACTAGTGAGTCCATATCTCTGGAATTCTCTGATTTGGCAGATTCCTCCTCCATGTAGACGGGTCCATAGGAGGAATTGAGTCTCCGGAGAGCTACATCCATTCCCTCATTTGTGTGCTTATCACATTCTGTTCTTTACACTCTTTGTTTGCTGGCTTAGTGGTAAGCCAAAATGAGAGCATCCAAGCAGCATCTAAGTCACTGTTCTTGCCAATTTTTTAGTTTTAACCAGACTTTGAAGTCTGGCCTGGCTGAGCAATGGATGCAGTTGACTACCAATGTCGGGAAGTCCCTTTCTCTCCGTCTGTGGGCAGTGATTCTCTATGGTTCACATCTTCCCAACTTTGCCCCGAGACACAGCAAGAGAGAGAGCTTTCTTCTCTTAGTTCTAATTTGGAAAATCCCTGGGAGTGTCTTTGGACCAGCTTCCATCACTTGTCCACGGCATGATGATTGTGTTTGCACACAGGCCAGTAGGGAAAGAAGCAGTTCTGAAAAGAGTGGGATATTCTACTGAGTAAAAGGACAGGTACTAAGCAGCCAAGACAAACAGATATCCAGCACTCTGGGAAAATGTGTCAACTTTTTCCAGACTTTTTATTTTGAAATTATTTCAAACTTATGGAAGAGTTTTAAGAATGGCACAAAAAGTGGCAGTAGGTCTCCATCAGACCAAATTATCAGTCAACATTTTATCACATTTGCACTCCCTCCCCCCTGCCTGCGTATGTGTAATTTTTTTCTGAATGATTTAAGAATAAAGTTACACTGTTTATCCTTAAATAATTGATCGGATATCTCCTAAGATCAAAGTTATCCCTTATAACCATATTACAATGATCACATTTAGAACATTTAACATTGAACCTCTACTGTTGCATAATGTACTGTCCAGTTGTCCCATTAATGCCGTTTACAACAACTTTTCCTCTTGACACAGGATGACACACTACATTTAGTTGTTATGACTGCTTAATCTCCTTTCCTTAGAAACAGTTCTTCAGCCTTTCTTTGGCATTCATCCTGTCAACATTTTTGAAAAGTATGGGCCAGATATTTTATAGAATGTCCCCCCCATTTCGGTTTGCCTCATGCTTCCTCATGATTAGATCTAAGGATGTATTTTTGGCAGGAATACTACCCAGTGGTGTGCTGGAGCCAGCTAGTACCAGTGGTGAGAGCCAGTTCTCACATCTCTTCCCAGCAGCATGTTCTGTGATGTCATATTGATAGTTTGAAATCAGCTGTAGGGAGAGTATGTGGACCATGAATATCAACAAATGCTACAAACGAGGGATCATCCTCCCCCACCCCCCCACCCCCGCCCTCAGCATTTTGATTGTGAAACATTTACATTTACCAACACAGCCATGTAGATGAGTGAAGTTGTGTCCTCCTCAGTGAATACTCTGAGGAGGCACATGATGCTGGTCTGTCCAGTTATTGGTGATATCTCATCACTTGATTAAGATTGTATCTGTAAGGGGCACCTGGATGGTGCAGTCATTTGGGTGACAGACTCTTGGTTTTGGCTTAGGTCATGATCTCCGGGTCATGGGACCCTCATATTGGGCTCAGTGCTTGGTGCAGAGTCCTCTTGGGTTTCTTTCTCCCTCTGCCCTCCCCACTCTATGCATGCTCTCTTTTTCTCTCTCAAATAAATAAATAAATCTTTAAAAAAAAAAAAAGATTGTATGTCAGATTTCTCTGTTGAAAAATTACCACTTCCCCCTTATCATTAAACTTCCTCTATAAAGAGATACTTCGTAATTATATAAATACCCTGTCCCGTTTCTCACCAAGCTCTCACACAATAGATTTTATTTATTGAAAACTATTACCTGGATAATTAGTACTATGATAATTATAAATGATAATTTTCTCTTCCTCTCATGTCTTATACATTTATTTGTTGGTTTTCTATAAGCTACCTTTTTTAATAGACTTAACCCTAGAATAGCTAGATAATTAGTTATACACTTGGAAACAAATCAACTTCCCCCAACAGTTTGTCAGGTAGTTCCAATCCTAAGTGTTTGTGAGCAAGTAATTCATGTCCATTGTTGTGCAGAATGAGTTTCCAAGAAGTACTACATCAATACAGAAAAAGCAGATGGATCTTCAGAAATAATTTTCCCCTGGGACGCCTGGGTGGCTCAGTGGTTTAGTGCTGCTTTCGGCCCAGGGCGTGATCCTGGAGACCCGGGATAGAGTCCCACATCAGGCTCCCTGTATGGAGCCTGCTTCTCCCTCTGCCTGTGTCTCTGCCTCAATCTCTCTCTCTCTCTCTCTCTCTGTGCCTCTCATGAATAAATAAATAAGATCTTTTTTAAAAAATAATTTTTCCATTCTAAGTGTTTATGTGTGATAATAACTTACCCATCCCGTCAACAGGAAAGGTGGCATTTGGAGTCATTTTTCAGTCTTATCTGATTCTAGCTTTTATCAAGAGCATACTTTTGGAAGATTCCTGGTGAGAGATTTACACTGGAGCCAGAAAACTAACTAGTACACAGTGGAATGGAAAGAGCACTGGACAAGAAGCACCAAGTCACAGTCCGCTGTGGAATTGGGTAGTACACTTCATGTCCCCAATTCTTGATGCCATCATCTTTAAAATAATAGGAGCCGTATTTTCACTAAATTCCCTTTCTTTTTTTAAAAAAAGATTTTATTTATTTATTCATGAAAGACACGGAGAGGGGCAGAGACACAGGCAGAGGGAGAAGCAGGCTCTATGCAGGGAGCCTGACGTGGGACTTGATCCCAGGTCTCCAGGATCACACCCTGGGCTGAAGGTGGCGCTAAACCGCTGAGTCACCCAGGCTGCCCCACTAAATTCCCTTTCAAACTCTAAAACTTTCTTTTATTCTCTTCTACTTATGACTCAAAACCTAGAGTGTACCTCATTAGCAAGATGTCTTGGTCAACTGAGCTAACAAGCCAAGGGCAAAAATAAGATGTCTGACACAGAGCCTGAACCTAGTGACCTAGGGACTGAATCTATAAAGAAGCTAAATTAGCCATGAGGCTAGAGCACCTTGATACTTGACTTGATACTGTTTCATATCACCCTTGTGCATTGGGCCACATCATCCGACTCACTTCTCTGCTCCCTTTGTTTATCCCTGACCGTCATGGAAACCCATGAAGGATCCTGTTACCTCCCTCTCTGACTAGATCCTTCTCTCAAGTGTTAGCTTGCCCGGTACCTATAAGGTTACCTCTGTTGCCATGGTAATAAGTAAAAGAAATCTTCCATCCTAGGATAGACAGCAATTTCTAAAGAACTTTTTCACTTTGGGCATGAAATTCTGGAGTTCTGTATATGTCTTAATTAAATTTCACCATACGAAATTGCTGAGAACCAGGCAAATAGTATTATTTTTGCTTGATCCTTTGTTTGGTGAGCTTCGTGTGCAAGTCAAGTAACCTTGGCAATCAGTATTAGAATTCAAAATATGTTGCCTTGGATTTCCAGAACAGAGGTTAAGAGGAAGGTGAGGTAGGGGCTGAGGTATATAAAAGAATGTAAGACTTGGCCAAACCATGCATTCTCTTGTCTCCATGGAACAAGAGTTCGGTCAGCCCCACCCCTCCACCCCACCACCCCACCACCCCACCATCACCCTCCTCCACCAGTATTGCTTTGGGGCAACTTGCACAGGTGAAAAAAAAACCCATAGGTGGGTTGTAGATTTGCCTCCCCACCCTATGGAGCTGTCTGAGCCTGGCATTTTTCATGCTTCAGCTCCTCATTTCAGCATTTTTAATATTTAATGACCCTTCTAAGGTAGAGAATTATTTGGCAACGTTCTTAAGAGTTTCTGTCTGAGGCCTTTTTATCTACTGGATTTCCATTTGCTAAATTGCAAAGTTGGTGTCTCAAAATTATTGTTTGGATGACTCACCTCAGGTTCTGATGAGGCAAAGGGGGTCATAGGGGGGCCAGAAGAGTTGGCAGTCATTTTCAATATATTTAATTTCTCTGTAGTTATTTTAATATCCAAGGCAATCCATTTTTTTCCTCTTTTGTAAGATTTTTAGACAAACTGGACTTTAAGTTTGGACATAATTTCAAACTCAAAGATGTTTTTGAGTGTTCCTCCCTGTTTCCTGCCTCCCTCTGCATGATTTTTTGTTTGTTTGTTTTTTTCCTTTGAGCATAAAAATTTAACCTTTGTAAAATTTAGCCTTGATTAACACCCATCTCACCTGCCGGATTAACTGCTTCAATATTTTTCACCAAATTAGGAAACCACTGTCTCTTGCCTGAAAGACAGAGGCCAATTGATTCTTAAAATCAACCTGGCTTCTCTTTGATTTTATAATCTGTTTCTAGAGATTAGAAGCAAGCTTGGAATTCCAAGCTCTGGGCCTGTCAGCTTTTAAAGCAAAAAACTGGAGCAGACCCGTTGCCTTGGGTTTCAGAAGGGAAACTTTGATTGTCACAGGATGAAATTCCTTTGTTTTCATTTTGTAATATAAGGGAAATGCAGATAGTGATCACAGCTGACATTGTAATGCCCTTGGGTTTTTTGGTTTGTTTATTTTATTTTATGGCTTTTAGAGGAATTATTGTTATTAGTGCATTTTGGTTTGTTTTTGAGAACCCTAGCCAAATCACTTGGAAAGGTGAGAGAAAAGTATAATACTTTCAGAAATCCTCAGTGAGGTAAACTGCCTCTGTCAACCTACCTCGTGTGCATTTACTTAAAAACTACTTCATACTTACCATTGATACACTTGGTGTAACTAGAAAAACTCTTTAGCCTGAATTCAACAGGTAGAAGGGAGAAATAAAGAATTCAGTGCAATTTCTAGGCTCATGAGTTCCATGGTCTCACACACTCTGTGCTTTCAAGTACTAATTTTTTTTTAATTTTTATTTATTTATGATAGTCACACAGAGAGAGAGAGAGAGAGAGAGAGAGAGAGGAGAGAGAGAGAGAGAGAGGCAGAGACACAGGCAGAGGGAGAAACAGGCTCCATGCACCGGGAGCCCGACACGGGATTCGATCCCGGGTCTCCAGGATTGCGCCCTGGGCCAAAGGCAGGTGCTAAACCGCTGTGCCACCCAGGGATCCCCTCAAGTACTAATTATACAACACGTAGGCAAGGTTATATGGAATTGTTTTCGTGTGTGTTAATGCTTACAAGGCAGCATATCACCAAATTTTTTTTACAAATTTTTAAAAAATAAAGAACCCTCTATACACTCATTGACTCACTGTTGTACTATATTACATGATGTGGCAATGGCATTAACATATATGATCATACTTGACAAAATAAATGAGGGCATGTGTGAGTATTATTGCTAGAGGCAATACTCCCTCCCCACATACTTATGCATCTTTACAGGCTACTGAAAAAGCATTCCTGTTTTCCAAAGCCCAGAATTCCTATTTGGGGGGTGGGGGGATCTTAAAGGATGCAAAAATAAAATAATGGGTAAAATGTAAATCAGAGTTCACCAAACTTCAGTAAGAAGGAACAGAATTTTGGTCTTCTCTAAGTATCTACTATAACTGATTCCTAAGGCTTTACATTTTATCACTAATTGTATAAATATTAATTCAACAATGTATCATTGATGCAGAAGTGAATTTATATTTTTAATAATAGTTGCATTGTGTGAATACCAAAACAAAACAAAACAAAACCATGTGGTGACACAGAAAAAAAAAAAATCTCAGGAAAACACCCAATAAATAAATCTAAGTACATCTTCAGAGCTTAAAAATGAACCTGTCGGGATGAAAATGATTCACTTGAGAAGCTGTCTGAATTTTCAGCCTCCAAGTCATTTGTGTTTCTTCCAGAATACTGCTCTCTGAACAAAATCCCCCCGGCTAATTGAAGTACACCCGCGGGCACACACACACACACACACACACACACACACACACACACACTGTGGCTTTCCCTGAACCCTGGATGCGTCCCTCCACGCCCCCCCTTCCTTTCCCCTGTAATGGTATGATCTGCGTTTGATTGTAAACTGGAGGTGCCAAGCTGTGACAGCTTCCCCAACTCCACAGCCATTTGCTACAACCTAGGGCAGCCTGTGTTCAGTGATGCTTTTCTTTCCCCCCGACAGGGGCAAATCGAAGCCGACAGCGAAACCATCTTCAAGTTAGCAGCGCTTGTGTTACAGGTAAGAATCAACCAACTGCTTCTTGCCTGCGCCTTTTTTGTTTGTCGGTTTTTGTGAGCTGCCTGCAACTCTGAAACTTTCTCATGAGCCAGTGGCTGGTAGATTTTTAAGCCAGCTGGTTGTTTGCCAAGGAAAAACGTGAGCCGTGGTTTTCTGCTTTAGCATAACTTGCATGAGTTACAGTATGATATTATAGGTCGCAAAGGAAAATGAAATTTAGACTCCTCTGGGGGAAAAGAATTTAGACCGTACTTCAGGAAAGGAGCTCTCGAATAGTTGGATTTGGGAAACAGCAGTTGTTACAGCGGCTGTAATTTTCATTTAAGTTAAGTAACTTTTGTATACATTTTCTTGAAGTCAAGTGCAAGAGCCCCTTAATTCTTAAAGATGCTAGTAGCTGCAAAACCAAGTGTGTTCTGTGCTTATTTAAAAAGAGAAAACAAGTGGCATGCGTTGATTTACCTCTGTCTGGTTTAAAAGGTCTGTGTCCGGACTAAAAAGTGCTGCTCGAATAGACAAGCATTTATCACATAATCATAGAGACCTAAAGGAAGACATAATCATCTCTGCTTTTTCAGATATATTTGTCTCCTCTGTTAAGAAGTATTTCGTGGGTACTAATGTGTTCTCACCAATGCCACATTCTTCTCCGGGGCCCTAGAGAAAGTGTTCCTCAGTGGACATTCTTCCAAACAAAACTCAGGCACTTTAAGAGGGAAACGTGACCAAGAATGAAATTCATTCGCTTAATTAACATAAATACATATTGATCATCTATCTTTCTTTTTTTATTTCAGGAAGCCAAAGGGGATTATAGCAGGTAATGGTTCCTTTTCTGATATTACTATGCAAAATAATCCAAGCTGAGCCCTAGCTGAATGCCGTTGCTTTAAATAACAATGGATGCAAACTCAAAAGAAAGTAGATCTCAAGGCGGGAGACTGAGATCTCTTCCCTCTTCAAATAGGGACCCATTCTTTTTATGAATGAATCCAGCAAGGACGCTTTCTTAGAATTTTTCAAGCCAGAGTGACAGTGAATTGTAAACAGAAGCCCTCCAAGGCTCTGTTATCTGTTAGCAAGATGAAGAAATCTCTAAAAAGCTTTGGTAGCCGTGCTGACTTTTTAAAATTTATAAACAATCCTGCGTTGGAAGAGTTATAACATATGCACAAAAAGATAAACTCCATCAGATGCTTAGTTAAGGGATTAATAGGGGCTTTCTTTTTGCAGCTGCCCTAAAGGGGCCTCCCTCTTCAGACACTTGACCTAACAGTTGTATTGTTGCCACTGGGACACTTACTGGTTCTAACTGCCTAACTGGCCACCTCATCAGAATGTTTATATTTGAATTCATGCTCTACCTGCACCTTTCTGCCCTTTTAATGCAGCAGTTGTAGTTGGAGGAATCGAAACGGTTCAAGGTGGAGGCAAGGCCCCCAATTAGAAGCAGCCCACAGGCCAATGACCCATTGCAGGCCTCACCTCGACCATGTTAATGTTCCACTCCTGGTAAACTTTACCCGTAGATTATTTACAGACGACCTAGTACTCATTCCCAGCCAAGGTCTTGAATAGTATGCCCCTTAACAGACTGATAAGCGAATAATGCCTTCCAAGCTTGCAAACGTCCAGTCAGGGCTCACTACTTCACCTCAGAAACTCCAGATCCTCTCACCTGCCTGTTCAGTTTGGTAAAATGACTGCAGAGTCCACTTCGCACACCACAATCCACCTCGTGAGCATCATTCATTAGCTTTGTTCTTGTGCCATGCTATTTTTTAAAAATGTGCATTTAAGTTAGGAAATATGCTTTGAAGGAATCAGGAAAATCTATAAACACCATCTTTTTTTAATTAAAAGAAAGTGTTGGGATAAAAGGAAGATACAGTAGTTTCTAGATCCTTGACATCATGCTGGTGTGTTCTCCGCTCTTGGCTTTCCTGGAGGAGCCCTATTTCCTAGGAAGATCAGATATGCAAGGAATGTCATCATGGAGGGTGGTGTCTGAAGTTGATTTATAAACGAGGGCTTTCAGGCCCAACCTGACCCTCTGCAGTCTGTGAACTGCTAACCCTTCCTCCCCATTTTCTCCCCACCAGCCATGTGATGGACACTCTGGAAACCTCATTTGCTCATTAGGATAATGGCCCTTACCCCTAGATTAATGGGTGTAGATTGGGAGATCAAATGTATGTAAACATTGCCCAGGGCAGTTTCTGGCACTTGTAGCAAGCTCTCTGTACACTTTGGCTATTATTATCAATTATTCTAGTATCATTATTGCCCTCCTCATTATCATCATCCTCTCCTGTCTCTTGGCAGCCTCTGAAAAGACTTTTGGGAGTAAGGTGGTCCGAAGAAGTTGAATAGTGTATAAAGGAAACATTGATATCACAAAGCTTCCTTAGGGAAGATCTCTTGCCAATGACCAAAGGCTCAGAATAGACGGTCCTTGCGTAGTCCAGACCTTTTAGCCCTAAGACTTCAAACTTGGCAAATTAGTCTAGCCAAGCCCAAACCAATCCTCTTCTTTAACTTTGCCTTGTGCCTGGTGGTTTCCTGAGTGATTAGTAGTCTAACTAGATGGAGGACACTGTTTTGAAATTGTCTAAACCACCCTGAGTCATAGAAGCAATGTGAGACTGGGCATCAGGAAACAAGCAGTGTGACCCTAAGTGAGCATTGCCCTTTCTGGACCTCAGCTTCCTTGTCTGTAAATTGGGATTCATGAAAATAGCAACTTGGCAAGATAGTTTTGAGGAGATGTATGATGTGATATGATACGGATTGTTTTGCCAGTGAACGTTTGTTATCGCGGAGGAGGGTGAAGAAAAGAATAAGGAACTGTGAACTTTTGCCATTGGGTTTATGATGAAGCAGAATTTTGATTCCTTGCTACCACCTACGCCCTCCCTGTGATGTGATCACTTCCTCCTACAAATGGGGAGAATATATTTTTCCTCCAAAATTTTATTACAAAACTAGTTTTAGAAAAATCCAGCGAAATGGGATACCTGGATGGCTCAGTGGTTTAGCCCCTGCCTTTGGCCCAGGGAGTGATCCTGGAGTCCTGGGATAGTGTCCCACATTGAGCTCCCTGCATGGAGCCTGCCTCTCCCTCTGCCTGAGTCTCTGCGCTCTCTCTCGCTCTCTCTCTCTCTCTCTGTCTCTCATGAACAAATAAATAAAATCTTTAAAAAAAAAAAAAAAAGAAAAATCCAGCAAAATAAAGTACCGTGAGGCAACATTGTATATTGGTTAGAACAAAGACACTAGAATCAGTCAGTCTTGCTCAGATCCCTGGTCTGCCACTTATTTACCTGTTCAATAATTCTGAACAGATTATTTAAACTGTCCAAGCCCTCCACTTCCTCATCTGTAGAATGGAACTTATGTTAATAGTATACACCCATAATATTGCTATGAACATTAAATGAATTAATTGCAAAGTGCGTAGAACAGTACCTACAGTCCCCACTTTAGTATTCATCATATTTAAAAAATATATATATATATATATATTTATCTAAAAGAGAGAGAGAGCATGAGCTGGAGGGCAGAGGAGGAGCATAGGCAGAGGGAGAAGCACGCTCTCCACTGAGCAGGGAGTCCAATGTGGGACTTGATCTTAAGACCCTGAGATCATGAGCTGAGCTGAAGGCAGACGCTTAACTGACTGAGTCACTCAGATGCCCGTATTATTTCATCCTACTAATGGAATGATTTACCACCACCACCATCCCCATTATTTCAAATATGAATTGTTTACCCTTTTTTTGGCTGGTATATAAATAATTCTGTGATGAACATCTTGGTGCCATTGGGATTGTGGTTATCTGTGTTTATTTTCTGACCTGATGTTTCTCAGGTGGAAACAAGCAGAGGGAAGTTCCTTAAAAAGGCAAAGTACAAAGTGCTGAAATGGAGCTTACACATTCTTGATACCACCACATTAAACCTATACAAACTTTGTAGCTTTATCCAGTAACATTTACTAAATGCCTAAAATGTGTCAGCCCCAGTCTAGGCACTGAGGATGCTGAGAAACATGGGCTAGGGCATCTCCTTCCAGGGAACTTGGCTTTCTATCAAGAATTACCACAGTGGCCATTACAAATCCTGCTTTTCTGTTGGTTTGCATGTTGGTGGCCACAGCTCTTGGCTTTTAGAACTTCACTGAGTTTACTCAGTGAGGTTTAAACATTTTAACCTTTAAAAAATGTCCCCGAGTACCTTCCAAGACCAGAGCAATGTGGCTCTCTCAATTAAAACAGTGACTAACACGTAATTCTTTTTTTTTAAGAATTTATTTATTTATTTATTTATTTATTTATTTATTTATTTATTTATTTGACAGAGAGAGAGCCCGCAAGCAGGGGGAACAGGAGAGGGAGAAGCAGACTCCCCACTGAGCAAGGAGCCTGACATGGGGCTTGATCCCAGGGCCCTGGGATCATTATCTGAGCCTAAGGCAGATGCTTAACTAAGTCACCCAGGCACCCCAACAGCTACTTCTTATGGCTGTTCTGGTCCACCCACTCCTTGTGAATATCTCCCTTTTTCTCAAATTTAGCATTTCCAAAGCTGAACCCACCAGCATCCCAGCCCTCAGAGCAACTCCTCTTCCCTGTCTCCCCTTGCATGACATCACCTTTTTTTCTCTTGAATCACCTCTGAGGATTTCCCCTTCTCCCTCCCACCCGTCTCCTCCATCCATGGGTCAACTTCCTTGTTTCCTTCTCTTTATCAGTAGGCTTGCTCTCTCAGTCCTCATTCTCCTCCACACAAGCCGACTAGCTCTGAGTGTGTATAGTTTGTGTGAATGCCTTCAACATTATTTTCCAAGTCCATGCGTGATTCCACTCAATCCCCACCACAAATGTTATCACTGCCATTTAACAAATTACTAGATGAAAAATCAGGTCCGAAACAATGTCACACAACCAGTAAGCTTCCAGATCTTTTCTGATGCCATCACCCACAGCCACCTGCACAGAACCCTAGTTATCTATCTTCCCAAGACATAAATGTGATTGGTGTTGTTCACCTGCAAGAATCTCTTTACAGTTTCTCATTGCCCAAATGCCCACCTTCCAACACCCTACCTAGCATCACAGCACTACTTAATCTGTACTGTGTATTTTAATTTCCCATACTTTACTGTTTATACGTCTTAATATCTGTTCAGGCCTCTCTTCATTTCTTCAGGTACCTGTAGCATTTTCCCTTTGCGGCTTTGCTCAAACTCTTCTTCCTGGAATGCTTTAAAAACAACAATCCTCCCCTTCTTATTTAGCTTCCTGCCATGTTTCCTTAAGAGTATTTTAAGTGAACATTATCATAACCAGTAGGAAACCTTGCTCTCTGGAAGTTAATTATAATAGTAGAGTGGGGACTTTCATTCTCTTTAAATAGTTGACAGTCTGAATTTCCAAGTCAGCCTTTAAGCTGCAAAGATAACAAGCTGCTTGGGTTACACAACACAGACAACGCGGAGAATTCCTGAAAGCTGACACGGCGAGGAAGGAAGGCTTTATCACCGAGCCAGCCAGTGCAAATGAGTTTGTAAAAGCAAAGCTGTTTTTTGTTTTTTTTTTTTTCATTTTTCTTAAGATCCTGAAAGGTGGAAGTTACCAAATAACCATGTGATTAGGGCACTTCTGCTTCTAAGAAAAAGCGAGTGACAATTTACAATTCTGTGCTGGGTCAGAATGAACACATATTGTCACCCAGCTTCAAATGGGAAGGAATAATTCACAACTTACAGCTGTGCTACAAAATGCAGTCATTTCCCATGGGAAAGGACCTTGTGTGGCTGCCCTAGGAGTAGTTAATGAAGGGAGTAGGGGGGAGGGGAGAATCAAAGACTTTAAAGACTTTCCCACCTCATTCTTACATCTCTAGAGTACTTAAAGCTCTAAAATGTCCTTCCATTTCCAGAGCCTGTAAAATCAGTTACAGTTATAAAAATAGCAGCTCCCATGGGCTTGGTGCTACGTGGAGTCCTTACTCACCTCAATGGGGAGGCAGTAGCGAAGACAGGAGCTCTAAAACGTAACTGCTTGGGTTCAAATCCAGACCCAGATGCTTGCTGTATAACTCTGGCTAACTAACCTCTCTGGAGCCCAGTTTCTGGGTCTCAGGAACTATTCCATGGTAGTGTTATTGTTCCTGAAATGCATCACTGTCGCATCAACCCTGTGACAATAGGCGCTATTAGTATCCCCATCTTACAGATAGGGAAACTGAGTTTCAGGGTGAACAAGTGGCCTACTGTCTAAGTCACATAGCTAGGGGCACCTGGGTGGCTCAGTCAGTTGGGCGTCTGCCTTTGGCACAGGTCATGATCCCAGGACTGAGTCCCACGTTGGGCTCCCTGCTTAGCAGGGAGTCTGCTTCTCCCTCTCCTGCTCACCTCACTTTAGTGCTCTTCTGCTCTCTCTCAAATAAATGAACAAATAAATACATTTTTTTAAAAAGTCACATAGCTAGAAAGTGGCAGAATCAGGACTCCAAGCCTCAAGCTCTTTACTGTTGTCAGGAGTCTCCTATTTCATATTCTAGCACAAATTGTAAGAATCATTACCTTTCTTGCTAGCTGAATAAAGAAGACTGGACAGAAACTGAACGTTTCTGTCTCATTTCAAGCAAGGGCTTTAATGAATCAGCAAAAGGCCTTTGTGAAGAAAAGCTTAAGAAGCGGCTTTTCTCTCTCCTTGTGACATGATTCTATTTTAAGCTTTGACCTAAAGATAGAAACAAGTTTTTTTTGTATATCCGTTCAGTGCATTAATACTTTATTTTTAATGATTGGTAAAAACGTCTAAGCATTAGGGTGGTTTTTACGTATTTTACAAACATTTAATTCATTGATCATCATTGTCACCTTATGAACTTGATATAATATTATCTCTGCACTAGAGGCGAGATTAAGAAACTTGTGTGGCATTATATTGATATTACCATATTATGGCTTAACATTTCCCAATGACTTGGCCCGATGTCAAGAGTAATGCTGAATAAAAAAACAAGGTTAACAACACAGAGGGAACCGTGGACAATTAAGTGTGGGGAAATACCTGGTTAAGAGTTCAACAAAATTCAAGTTCTTCTCAGTAGGTTTCCAATCTGTCATGTACCTTACGAACCTCTTAGAAGAAGACATGGAAACAATATTTCCTACACTTGTTTGTTCCTGATGTGTGAGCTTCTTGCCTGACAATGTCCTCTGGACTTCACTTTGTAAAGTGTGGGTTTATTTATTCGCTGAAAGCTGAGTGTTCAAATGCCTTTTTGTTTTTTTCCTAAGATTTATTAATTTATTTATTCATGAGAAACACAGAGAGAGAGAGAGAGAGGCAGAGACACAGGCAGAGGGAGAAGCAGGCTCCATGCAAGGAGCCTGATGTGGGACTCGATCCCAGGTCTCCAGGATCACACCCTGGGCCGCAGGCGGCACTAAACCGCTGCACCACCGGGGCTGCCCTCAAATGCCTTTTTAAAAGATAAGCAGTTTGGGGAAATCTGTTCTTTGTAATCCCTGCCAGATTCATTACTCCCCTAGATTTTAATTCCATTAACTCCCAGGCAGGGTAAACATTCATCAGGTTCTGCACTTGATTTTTCTGAAGAGCTCTGAGTTTGGAAAAAAAATCATCCATCCATAACAATGGGCACTTTTTCATCTGTTCTGAGCATAGACTGTTAGAGCTAGTCTGAATCATGCATTTGAACCCTCGTTTTATAGCTGATGAACTAAGGAGTGACATATCCATGACAATTCAGGTAGGCAAGCCCAGACTGGCAATCTGTGTACCCCACCTATCTCAGATTTGCCATTTTAACTTACACCTGTGTAAGCAGGCCTGTGTGGATCCCTGCTGTCCCTGCTAGAAGGCAGTGAGGGACAGCAGGCAGTGGACTCTACCTTGGTAAGTGGTGTTATCAGTACAGTGGCCCAGAGTCTAATATTAGTCACTTGAGAAGATAGTTGAAGAGTGAGAAGGCAGGAAATGATCATCAGTGCCCTTAGATGCCTTACCTTTTTCTCATTGTTCAACCCTTGTTCCTTTGTGTAGATTAAATACCTATAGTGTGGGAGGCACTTAACCAAATAAGAGCCATGATGGAGGCAAGACTGCATTTCCAGTCTCCTTTTCAGAGACACTGGTGAAAGGCATGGGCTCTGAATTCAGAGAGGGTGGTGTGAGTTTGAGACAAGCCCTCCTAATCTGCCAGTTGCTTGACCTTCAGCTTGTTTTAAGACATCTAAACTGAAGGTCCCTTTTCTTTAATAGGTTTGTTTTGAGGAATAAAATGAGATAAGGTAACCCTTAACCTTAACCCTTTCAGGGTGCCTGGTACAGAGTGGAGATGTCATAGTCCTTGGGAGTTGGTTTCCACTTTCCACTGAGTCCTATCTATTATAGTGAGACATGGGTTTTGTTGGGTTTTTTCTCCCTTACCATCTTAGCAATTATTAAATGTGTAGTTTAGTTCTACTTAACATGTTCACACTGTTGTGCAACCATCACCACCATCCACCTCCAAAGCTTTTCATCTTGCAAAACTGAAGCTCCATACCCATTGAGCACTAACATATCTCTGCCAGTCCCCCGGCCTCTGGCAACCACCATCCCGCTTCCTATCTGTAAAGTTGCCTATTTTGGACATCTCATATAAGTGAAATCACGAGATATTTGTCCTTTTGCGACTGGCTGATTTTACTTAGCATAATGTCCTCATTGTTCATCTGTGTTGTACCATGCGTCAGACTTTCTTTTATTTTAAGGTACAATAATATTCCTTTGTATGTATAGACTACATTTTGTTTATCTGCTCATCCATGGATGGATACTTTGGTTACTTCCTCTTTTTTGTTCTTAAGAGTAATGCTGCTATTAATATGGGTAGGCAGATCTCTCTTTGAGACCCTGATTTCAATTTTTCTGGGAAAAGAGATGCATTTATTAAGAAGAATCCCTGGCTTCTAGGTACTTAATTATATCCCACCATTCATTGGGATAGGGTGGGGTGAAGACCTAGGAATGTAAGACGGATCTCAGATTCTTTTTTTTTTAAGTATTTTTTTTTAAGATTTTATTTATTTATTAATGAGAGACACAGAGAGAGAGGCAGAGACACAGGCAGGCAGAGGGAGAAGCAGGCTCCGTGCCGGGAGCCCGACGTGCGACTCGATCCCGGGTCTCTAGGATCAGGCCCTGGGACGAAGGTGGCACTAAACCGCTGAGCCACCCAGATGCCCCAGACCTCAGATTCTTATTCTAAATCATCAAATCTTACCTATCAAAATTAATGCTTAAAGAATCTAGTATTCATTTTAAAAATATTGTTGTGGATGAATGTTTATTGACATGGAAAGATGCTTACAATATACAAAGTTGAAAAAAATACAAATAGATATATTATCCATTTTTTTAAAAAACATATGTACCAGTATATTCAAACACATGATACATGCATGCAAACTGGTATGTAAGTTATGGCAGAGTGCAGTGTCCTTTGAATTCTTTTGCTCAGGGGACCCCTGGGTGACGCAGCGGTTTGGCGCCTGCCTTTGACCCAGGGCGCGATCCTGGAGACCCGGGATCGAGTCCCACATCGGGCTCCCGGTGCACTCTCTCTCTCTCTCTCTGTGTGACTATCATAAATAAATAAATAAATTTTAAAAAAAATTCTTTTGCTCATACAGCACTTTCATTTCCAATATATGTGTTTTATTTATTTATTTGTATCAGTTATATACATGTACAACCATACCAGCATCCTGTTCAGAATAAAATATTTAAAGGGCCCCTGAGTAGCTCAGTCTATTGAGTGTCCAGCTCTTGGTTTCCACTCAGTTCACAATATCAGGGTCAGGGATCTAGCCCTGATCTGGGCTCTCTGAGCTCAACAGAGTCAGCTTGAGAGATTCTTCCTCTTTTTCTCCTTCTGCCCCTCCCCCTATTCATGCATGTGCTCTCTCTTAAATAAATAAATAACTTAAAAAAAGAATAAAATATTTACAAAAGAATAACATGTGGAAAGGAATGAGAGTAATGCGTTCAAAGAAACAGAAACAAATAAATATTATTGGAAGTTCTATTTTTTTTTTTTTTCTGTATGGCCACATACTTTTCCACCGTAAGTGAGACACCATAAGAGAGTGGATTCTGAAGTTCAGCAGAGCTCCGATTAGTTCCAGATTCCACTTCTTACTGGTGAACAATCTTAGCTAAGTTAGCAAATGTCTCTAAAACTCAGTTTCCTTATCTGTATAAGGATAATTGCAGTTCTCTTAAAAACATTTTTTTGAGGTATGATTGACATGTAACATTAGTTTCAGTTGCAGCAATCACCATAACGGTCAGATAATTTTATGGAGCGTGCAGTGATCACCACAATGAGTCTTGTTAACACCCGTCACCATATGTAGTTATGAGCTTTCTTTGCTCTTGAGATGAGGACATTTAGGATCTCTCTTAGTAACTTTCATCTCTACAGTACGGTACTACAGCGTTTTGTGCACTGCCTTGTTTCAGGTAGGTAAGAAAAAATTAAGCTATTATTATGGTTGTCATGACTTACAATTGTCTCAGGATGGTGGGCGGAGAAATGTTTACAGTTTTCCTTCTTGACCTGGCACTGTGTTTTCGTTCATTGACATCAAAAAAGTGCTTTTGTCAGAATTTTTTTAGAGGTTATTTTGTATTTTTAAAAAAGCTTAACACAGTGACTTACACATGTCCTGCACTGCATCCTCGTTTAACATGAATGGAAGACTTGTGGAATATTACCCGCTTTGCCCAACGGAAACTTCCCAAACCAAGACTTAAGCTTTTCCCTGCCACCCAGAGCAGGGAGCTCATGACTCCACACAGCACGTGGGGGGCCCTGGCCAGAACCCGCTGGTGCCCAAGGCCTGTGGGCCTTTGTCAGTGGACTCATTTAGTTTGGGCACAGGCACCCAAGGCTGGGCAGGCAGAAAGGAAGTAATTAAGACAATGGAAACCTACCAGGGAAAGAGTGTGTGACCCGTGCAATCACAAGGGGCCCTGTGCTCAGAAGGGCCCCATGCTTGGTTGATGCTCTTCTGTCACCATTTTGAAATTGCTAATGATTTTTTGACCAAGGGCCCCACATTTTCATTTGTCACTGGGCCTTGCAAATTATGCTGATTGTTCTGGCTGTTGAAAATTGTAAGGCACAGAGAAGACCTGGGTGTTGAGTGAACTGTTAAAAGAAGAGGTGTCTGAACAAGTGCTCCACTGAGGAGGGTGAAACCACATGGAATTCTACAAGCCAGCTTTTTGGTGGATGTCTGGAATGTCTTAGCCCTTTCTGATTCCATTTTGCATGAGTAACATGACCTCTACCTCATAGGGCTTCTGTGAAAATGTACAGAGATAATGCATGTAAAGGGATTAGAGCAGCGCCTGGTGCCTGGAATACTCATTTCTAAAAGCTTCCCAAATTTTCATAACCTTAGTCCTTGTATCAATTCCAAGAGTGAGGTATGATTATTTCCCCATTTTACAGCTGAGGAAACTGAGGCCCAGAAAAATTGAGTGACTTGCCCAAGTCACATAGCTGGTAAGCTGTGGAGCTGGGATTTGAGTCCAGGCCATCTGACAGCAGAGCTCATGCTCTCACTTCACCATTATGCACACTACTTTTACCATTCTCTGCTAGCTTCCGGGCACCCTTACATTCTTTATATCGTTTTGCCTCAAATTGAGATGCTCATTTTGCAGATGTGGGGACTGAGACTGGCAACCAAGGTCCCACATCTTCCACATATGGAATATGGATCTGAACCCTCCTTCTCTGAATATCCACTCTGCCTTTTCTTTGGATAATTCCTCAAAAGTGAAGTTAGAGGATGTTTAGTGGGATCTGCTGCACAGGGCTGATAATGAAATGCACTTAGACCATCATGGGGTACTCCTGGATCACAGGGCAGATGACTCTGCATAGCTTGTTTATGGCAACAATGTCATGTCCTCTACATAGCTCAGGCCCTGGAGTCATGCTGGGTCCCTGTCCCAGCTCCATCCTGAGCAGCTGTGTGGGCTTCTACAAGTTGCACCTCTTTATTTCTCAGTTTTTCCATCCATAAAGTGGAGGTAGTAATCCTGTTTGTAGAAGAGGATTCTTGCGTGGATTCTGTTTACATGCTCAGTTGAGTTCCTAGCACGTTATAAGTATTTCAAACTGTAAAAGCTGTTTTGCTCCAACTTTTAGAAAAGAAAGGTATTGCCTGTGTTTGAATAGAAGCAAATACTTTTATTTTTTTTGATAGTTCTTAGCAGTTCACAGAACTCATGCTCAGACTATTCTCTTGTTTGGACTTCATTTGTTTTTAATCTGTTTTTAAATGCTGGTATAGTCTTGTGTGGACTTTAAAATAACCCTGTGGGGATCCCTGGGTGGCGCAGCGGTTTGGCGCCTGCCTTTGGCCCAGGGCGCGATCCTGGAGACCCGGGATCGAATCCCACGTCGGGCTCCCGGTGCATGGAGCCTGGTTCTCCCTCTACCTGTGTCTCTGCCTCTCTCTCTCTCTCTCTCTCTGTGACTATCATAAATAAATAAAAAAAATAAATAAATAAAAATAACCCTGTGAAAAATAAATAAATAAATAAATAAATAAATAAATAAATAAATAAATAAATAAAATAACCATGTGAAGGGGCTCCACTCTATTTTACAGAAAGGGAAGGCCTGGATCCACCAGTTAAGGGCAGAAGCAGGCTAGGAATCCAGGCCTCTGCGTTTCATGGCTTTTAAGTATTTTGCATTTCAGAACACTTTGCGTTTCACAATTTAAAGATTTGATGCAAGCAAACAAAAATAAAAGACCTCCAGGATCCCTCGTGTTTCAGTGCCTTTCGGTTTGGTTCAAGAAACACTAAGTTACAATATAGCACATATTCAGTTTTATCATTTGTGTTCAAATGGCTGATGTGGTTAATCCAGTTTTTGTGTGACCAGGAAGGACACACTGAGTCACACATGCAGGAAGAAGGGATACAGCTTTGGGGCTTCAAGTTGGCCATAAATAATTTTCACTTATCTAGTAGGCAATGTCCCAGGAGAGGAACAGATTTCTTTAACTTTTCATTCTTCTATAGGAAAACACAATCTATAAAAATTTTTCTTCTATTTGCCCTTTTTTTTTTCTAACTCAAGATCATGTTTTAAGTTAGAGCAAAATATACATAAAATTCACCACTTTAACCATTTTTAGATACGTAATTCAGAAGTGTTAAATATATTCTTATTGTTACACAACCAATCTCCAGAACTCTTCATTTTGCAAAACTGAAATGCTGTGCCTGTTAAACACTCCCCCTCACCCCTGCCCCAGCTCCGGGCAACCACCATTCTACTTTCTGTCCTTATGAATTTGTAAAATATTTTTACAGAATTTCATGTCAACTTGCTTCTCAGCTTGTCATTCTTAGAAATTTTCCTTCTTCTGAAAGAGTCGGTGATTCCAAGTACACAAGATCAGAATCTTCAGCAAGCTGGCTAATGTTTAGAAAAACCTCTCATCACATTTTCATTATTACTAGAAATTCTTTAGGCTTAAAAAATAGGTGGACAGTTGATCACTATCAACCGTGCAGATGGACAGAGTAATTTGTCCTCTGTTATAAGTCAGGCCACGGACAGAAACAATGGCAAAAGAATCCAAGCTGAGAGAACACTGTGTTTCCCACCAAGAACACAAGCAGATTCTTTGCATCTTTGGTACAGTGCTGAGATAAGGAAGGGGCAAGACAGATTCCATGGACTGGTCATGATGTTGGAGGAGCAAGATTCAAGGCTGAACTTGAACCAGTTACAGTGGGTTCTGTTGAACCAATCCTAAAACTGCTTACAGTTTTGGACTTGGCCCAGTGCTTTAGAGTTCTTTCCCTGTGTCATTTATTACCAACCCTTGGCAGATTTAGCAAATGAAAGTACAGGATACCCACTTAAATTTGAATTTCAGATAAATAATGAATTTTTTTTTAATTCCTGTGCTTAACACACAGTGTTATATTAGTTTCAGGTGCACTATATAGTGATTCAACAGTGAATGATTTTTTTTAGTATAGGTGTGTCCTGGATATTTAATCTGGCTACTCTAACCTGGATGACCCACTGAGGATTCTTCTTGGTGGTAATCATCCATCCCCAGCCTGGTCTGAGAGTGGGGGCAATAAAGGGTTTGGCAAGCTCTTTGGTTTCACGTGCTGCTGTTAGAAAAGAAAGAACACATTTACTCAATGTAGGCAGGTGCCTTCACAGTATGCTTTGCCGTCTTCCTAAGAACCCTATAAGACAGGTCACTCTCCCTAGTTTTATAATGAGGAAGTCAAGGCTCACAAAGGTTAGTTTATCTAGGGCCACAAAAATCCTACCAAGACGGAAACTTGGGACTGAATTCAGTTCTCATTCCAAACCTTCTTACTGCACATCGGAGAAGGGCTGACTAGCTGATTGGTTGGTCTGTTGATTTGTTTCTAAGTGGAAGCTTTGCATCCAAGTCCTGGCTGCCCATCTACAAACTCTGGGAGACAGGGCGCAGCGAGGTGACTTTTCTAAACCTCAGTTCCCTTATCTGTAAATTGGAAATAGTGCCTACGTGTAGGTTTGCTATGGAGATTAAGTGAGTTCCTAGAGGTAAAATGCCGAGCACCTGTCTGCCACACAGCATACACCCAAGACAGTCCCCTTTAAAGCCGGTTTGTTTTATTCTGCTAAGGAACTGAGGGGTCCGAGGGAGCTGGAGATCAGGGACTGCCAGGAAATGTATGTTCACACCTGAACCCAAATGAAAGAGCTGAAGATGAAGGGGGGGCACCCCTTTCCTGGAAGCAGTGGGGGCTCCAGAGCTTCTGCGGGAGGCCAGGAAGATGGCTTAGGTAATTCTTCCAGTGACCTGGCTGGAGGTGTGATGGAGAAATGTTTGAATGGGGCGGGGAAGAAACTCCAAGAATGTGACATGGGAGGGGAGTCCTGGAGGTCCGGCCCAGCCAGCCCGGCTTTGCCGGCTCCTCCCCACTTCCACTCCAGCCTTCCAGCTCCCTCCTGCTCCTCCTCCTCTTCTTCCCCTTCTGAGGCTCCGACCCGGAGCCCGGGGAACCAGCCAACCAGCTGCAGCTGTTCTAGACCAAGCGCCACCTCACTGCGGAGCCTTTGGTAAGTCTCCAGGCCGCGGTGGGCCGGGTCCCCTTCCAGGGACCTCCGGGTGTGGACCAGAGGAATTCAGCTCGCCCAACCCGCTGGAGGGGTGGGGGGCAAGGAGGGCACTTCATCTTAGCTTCTAGGAAATCACCTCCGTCTGGGGGTTAGACATTGAGGGACCTGGAGCTCTAGCTTTCTGCCCTTGCATACAATTGACAATGAAAGTGACAGCACGTGTCCTACTCCCTCCATCTCCTTCCAGGACTGGGGCTCCTGCAACACAGATTACCCGGCAGGAGCGGGGAGCTTCCTAAGAAATATTAAGTCAGTATAAAAAAAAGGGGGTATCAGGAATATTTTGTGGGAGTGAGGGAGCCTTGTTGAGATGTCAGGCTTCTCACCTGAAGTGAGGTTCAGGTGAGTTTGGATGCCCTGGTTTAAAATGCTGCTGAAAACGAGGTCTGATTTTTTAGCTCTTAAAAAAAATATACTTTTTAACAAAATTCGATCTTTTCTATTAGGGGACAAGCATGGACTATAGTTGCTTTGGTTTGGCTCAAGAAACACGGAGTGGTGGCAGATACTCAGTTTTGTTAATCTGTGTTCAGATCTCAGATGCGGTTTAATTCAGTTTTTGGCAAATCCAGATTAATCTAGTTTTAAAAAGCTACCTGTCTTCACCCAAGCAACTACTACTGTCATAGAACCAGTCCATGGCCACCATGTTTATAACTTCTGAAGCCCCAAATTAAGCTGAGTCTCCTCTTTCTCCTCTTTCTCCCCTTCCCCCGCTTGTCAGAATCTGGAGGAGTTAGGCAAAGTGGGTAAAGCACAGGTTTGGAGTCACATCTGCTACTTTCTTACTGTGTGAGTTTAAATTAATCTCTCTTAAATTTCAGTTTTCCCATCTGTGAAATGGGGGAGCTGGTGATAATAGCATAGTACACCTATAGAGAGAGGCTTTCTCCCAAGCCCTGCCACCTAATAATGCTGTTACTGGAAGCATTCCTTTTGCGGGGCAGAATGACAGGTTCACTTGGCATCAGTGTTGGGTCAGTCCCCTAGGGTTTCCTGAAACTAACCCCCTAGACTGTCCTCAGCCTCCTGGACCTTCTTTTCAATTTTAAATGGTTGATTACTGCCTCTTTTTTGGAAATCTCCTGGTTTTGCATGATGTGTGTATTCTATTATTACATTGCAGTGCTTCTCAAAGTCGTTTGTGAGACAGATTCCTGGGTCCCCCTTTGAGCCCTTTTCTGATTCAGTAGGTCCTGGGTAGGCCCCACGAATTTGCATTTCTAACAAGTTCTGAGATAATTCTGATTCTGCAGGGCAGGGGACTGTGATGTGATAATTTTACGCTTGTCACCTTTCCTATCTCCTCATCTAGGAATTAGTAGAAAGAAATTTATGGTTACAACTCTCTGGTTATTAAGTCAAGGAGCTAATAAACTAGACTCTAATCATGGAAACCCAAGTTCCCAGATAACTGAGAGAAAATGTGATTTTTTAAAAATTGAAACAGGGTGATTTGAAGCCAGCCAGTGAAAAAACAGGGTGATTTGATTTCCAGCCCGTGAAAAAACCACTCTGAGTAAACTGGTAATCATGGAGTGTTAAGCCATCAGTAGATTGGTCAAGGAAATTCATCTTTATATACAGTAAGCAAGATCCTTTTAATAATGACATGGTGAAGCAAGCTGTCATCCTTAAATACTGGATCCAACACGAATGTTTTAGTAGGTGAGTTGGCACCTGCACCATTTAACAGACATTAAATATACTTTCTGTAAACTAGTATGATCATTACCATGTCCCAGTCCTTCAGTGGAGTGGATTTTTCTAGCAAACTTAGATAAGGAAGTGGCTTATCACCAGGGTCTCTCTACAGGGCCATGCCAGGAGACTGGCAAATGTTTCTAATTAGCACAATTCCTAATAACTGCAAATCTTTAGTTTGCATGGAGCACAGCATTAGATAGAGCTCCCAGCGCTGACAACTTGCCCAAGTCCCTGGATGTCCCTTTTCATACCCTTTTATTTAATTTCTTTTTTCTCCCCTTTATTTAATTTCTGATTATATTTGGGCTATGGTAGACTTTATCTTGAGTGTTCAAACAGGCATTAACTATAGCATTTTTACATTTACATATATATTTTTAAGCAATATATTGTACCTACTCAATAAGTATGTATGTATGTATGTATTTTTTTAAGTAATTTCTATGCCCAATATGGGGCTCAAGACCTCAAGATCAAGAGTCACATGCTCTGCCAACTAAACCAGCCAGGCTTCCCTGTGTATACATTTTTATGAAAATGGGTTTTGGGCAGCCCCAGTGGCTCAGCGGTTTAGCGCCGCCTTCAGTCCAGGGCATGATCCTGGAGACCCGGGATCAAGTCCCATGTCAGGCTCCCTGCATGGAGCCTGCTTCTCCCTCTGACTGTGCCTCTGCCTCTCTGTCTCTCTTTCTGTGTCTCTCATGATTAAATAAATAAAATCTTAAAGAAAAAAAAAGAAAGAAAATGGGTTCTGAGTTATATATGGGTAAAAAGACCCTAGCAGTCCTAAGTTACTTTTTAAATAGCTTAGTTTATTTCTTTGTGTAATAAGGTTTCCACAAACATTTCTATTGGGTCATTACTTTTAACATGTGCCTTTTAGGCACTTTTGCTTTGGATTTCAGGTAAGAAAGAGCTTTAGCCTCGAAAAGAAAAGGGAAGTTTGGGGTTGGGCTTTTTTTTCAAAGTGTCCTAGAAACCTAGGGATGCCCCCACACCAGGCATACGCAGCTACCATCATCAAGGGACCTCAGTGATTGGTCTGCTCTGGGAAGCACTGGCACCCACAGTTTGCTAATTGCCTGTGCTCCAGCCTCAGAATGGCAGGTGGCTGGTTGTCACTGTGAGCATGTTCCCAATTAGCCACAAACAGGTGCACACATTTGCTGGGGGTGGCTGTTTCCACACAAGTGCTCCCGCACACACAAAGGGTGGCCTCCGTTTTGCCAACCATGTGGCTTTCTCAAAAATGAGTGAGGTTGGCACATTCCTCCAGGGCTTCTGAGGTCAGTGAAGAAAAACAACAGCCCAAAAAAGGGGGCCTGAGAATGCCAGAGGGAATCATCGCCTGGAAAGTAGTTGCAGGGGCAAAATGGTGGGTCATGGGTTGCATCCTTTTAAAAAGCTGTCAGAATAGGAATCTGGAATACCTAATGGAGGGGTTCTCCCCAGATCATCAGGTGAAGCACAAGCATGTTCTTCAATGTGACAGATGATTTCCTGCTGAGAGATGAAGAAAAGTTAGTTCCTGATTTAGTTACCAAGATGTAGCAAGTCTTGTAGATTTATGGGTATTCACTCTAGCCAGAAGCTGGAGAAATCTGCCCCTCTTGGCAATTCTGGTCAAGTGCATCTTTAAAATAACACTTCCATTGCCATTAGGGTCAGCACTAAATGCATCAGGGTGAGTGCATTTAGTGCTGGGGAAAGGCAGAGACGTCTCCATCCAGGACTGCTCACCTCCCTCTGGATTCTGAGGTTGCTCCTGATTCATATACACCCAGCCTCCTGCCCTGCGCTGTCTGCCTGTCTGTCTGCCTGTCTGCCTGCCTGCCTGCCTGCTGGCTGGGAGGGGCCCATCTGTGCTGAAGCCAGACCTGGCTGCCTCTGCAAGCTCAGGGGATCCTCGTGGCCTCAGGCTCCCCGGCAAATTCCCGGGCTAAGTTCTTCAGAGGGTGAACAAAGAAGCACTCATCTACTGTCAATCCACTCAGACGTGAAATCCTTGGTCCTAAACTCTGAAAATGATCAGGATTAACCTTAGAATAATGCACCAGTGTTTGTAACACCGTCGTGCGTTCACTTTTTTGGTTAGTAAGTTATAACCTCTTGCTTTAGAGATGCAGCTCTTCCCCTCTAAAGCGCAATGAGCAGCCTTCCTCTACACACCTTACTTCCACCCACTAGCCACATTTGATTTCATTTCTGATGGGGAGTATATCACACAGAAGAATGCATAAAACATATATGTTTGGTTTAAAGAACAAATCAGAGAATGCACAGCTACATACCTACACCCACGGAGGAATGTCGCCAGGCAGGACCCCACCCCACCCTGCTGTGGACTGTGCTCTTCCCCCCCTTCAGTAAAATCCTCTTTCCCCGAAGGTACTCTGACTCTATGGTACTATATTTCCTTGTTTTGCTTTCTACTTTTATCACCTAAATATGAATCTCTAGTTTCATTTTGCTTATTTTATTTTTTAAGATTTTATTTATTTGAGAGAGAGAGCACCCCAAACGGGGAGGAGGGGCATAAGGGAAGCAGACTCCTCACTGAGCAGGGAACCCAGTGTGGGGCTTAATCCCAGGACCCAGAGATCATGAGCCAAGCCAAAGGCAGACACTAAACCTACTGAGCCACCCGGGTGCCCCTATTTTGCTTATTTTAGAACATAAGATTGAAAAAAAAAAAAAAAAAGGAACATAAGATTGTGAGGTATACATTATTTTGGGTCTTGCTTCTTTGCTTACTATTTGCGAATTTCATCATATTGTGTGAAGCTATAGTTTATTTTCTTTGCTGTGTGATATTCCATTGTTTGAATACACTGCAATTCTATCATTCCTATTGTTAGGAGATATTTGGGTTGTATCCTTTATTTGTCTTGGGCTTTATTTGTTTCAAATTTTTATTTAAATTCTAGTTGGTTAACATATAACGTAATATTGATTTTAGGAGGAAAATTTAGTGATTCATCACTTACATATAATACCCAATGCTCATCACAAGTGCCCTCCTTAGGGCAGCCCCAGTGGCCTAGCGGTTTAGCGCTGCCTTCCGCCCGGGGCGTGATCCTGGAGACCCGGGATCGAGTCCCACGTCAGGCTCCCTGCATGGAGCCTGCTTCTCCCTCTGCCTGTTTCTCTCTCTCTCTCTGTCTCAAATAAATAATCTTTTTTAAAAAAATGCCCTCCTTAATACACATCAAACCATTTAATTGTACCCGCCCCCCATTCCAACCCTGTCTTATTTGTTTCTTGTGAACAATGCTGCTATAAAACTTACTCTTTTGTGTAAATGTCTCTAGGGACATACCTAAGAAAGGATTTCTGTGTATAGGGTATGCAAATTTCCAAAATGATCATACCAATTAACATTCCCCCTAGCAATGGATGGGAGTATCTGCTGCCCTACATCCTAAAGTAGACTAGGTATTGTCAGAGTTTTAAGTTTGGCAGTCTGATACGTAGTGGTGGTTCCCTGAGGGTTTAATTTGTGTTTCCCTGAGTCCTTGTGAAGCTGAACACTTGATTCTGTCAGTCATCAGATTTCTACTTCTGTGCACTGTTTATTGAAAAGTTTAACCCATTTTTCTGCTAGGTTGCCTGTCTCAGCCATCTTCGGGTCCTTCTGGGACTCTCTCTTTTAATGTTTATAGCTAATGTCCACAGCTCAATTATCTCAATATCTGTGGTGGCTTGTTAGAAATGGACTATTAAATGGGTTTTTACGGGAAAGTGATGTTATATTCACAAAGAAAAGACATTTTTGCAACAGCACAAATGACTAAATGTGAAAGGACAACAGGAACCTTTACTAATACAAAGAAATAAGGCTTTGTTCTTTCCTGAGAGTATAATCACTTGGGATGGTCCAGATTCTACGTTTGTCAGAATCACTTATGTATCTCTTTTATTTTTGCTCTAGTGATAATTTGCTCTGTTAATACATTTTTTTAAAACTGGAAACCGGGGATCCCTGGGTGGCGCAGCGGTTTAGCGCCTGCCTTTGGCCCAGGGCGCGATCCTGGAGACCCAGGATCAAATCCCACGTCAGGCTCCCTGCATGGAGCCTGCTTCTCCCTCTGCCTATGTCTCTGCCTCTCTCTCTCTCTGTCTCTCTCTGTGACTATCATAAATAAATAAAAAAAAAAAAAAAAAAAAAAACTGGAAACCAAATTGAGGAGCTCAGAAGGCATCTCCCTATCCATTCTGTACTAATAGCTTATATCACAAATTGCAAAGTGATAGTGATGGTCTCCGGTATGTTTTATATGGCTTGCACAGTGTTTCCGTTTTTATTTTTGTTTTGTTTGTTTCTTGGTGGAGGCAATATTTTAAAATTTTACATAACCTTTATTACAGTGCATTTTTTATTTGTTCTATTTTATTATTATTGCTTTTAGTCTCTTATTATGCCTAATTTATAAATTAAATTTTATCATGGGTATTTTTATATAGGAAAAAAACATAGTGTATAGGATTTGGTACTATCTATGGTTTCAGATATCCACTGGGGGTCTGGGAACATATCTCCCTGGATAAGGGGGGAACATTGTATAGTTAAAATTACTCTTGACAGTTCTTTGAAGGGTGCCTGGGTGGCTCGGTGGGTGGGTGGCCAGCTGTTGATTTCAGCTCAGATCATGATCTCAGGGTCCTGGGATTGAGCCCCATGTCAGGCTCTGAGCTCACAGGGAATCTGCCTGAAATACTTTCTCCCTCTGCCTCTGCCCCTCCCCACTTCGCTAAGATAAATTAATAAATCTTAAAAAAAAAAAAAGAAAAGAAAAGAAATTCCTTGAAAAGATGACATATCAAAGACCAGGGTTTATTTTTCAATAAATTCCGCACAGGGAGTATTTTTTCTTCTGCTGAAACACATAGCTGTTTCTTTTTTTTTTTTTTTTCTTTTCTTTTTTTTTCATAGCTGTTTCTTTAGTGAGGCACTACATGTAAGTTGCTGGGGTTTAGCAAACATGTATCGAATGCTTAAATGCTAGAAAAATTTCAGTGTTGTGAGAAGCTGGTGCTTTGAGGTCACAGGACCTAAAACCTTCTTAAAGGGCCGTAATAACTTCCCATTTATTCTCAGCCACAAGTTTATTGAATAGAGTGGTAGATAAAATCCCTCTCTTACTTCTCTCCCTTCCCTCTCTCTTTTTTACATACTAGGTGTGCAGTATATACTAATACATACTTGCTAAAAGAACACCACAAAATTAACTACAATCCAAAGAGGTAACTGAGTGCTGGGCTGAGTTCTTGGAACATAGCCTATAGTTCACATGGACCCAGAAGATGACAATCCATATGTAATTGGTGGTGATGATTAATAACAAAAAGTGTTGTCCTTAGCCTCTCATTTTAGAATATGTACATGTATTTGCCCTTCATAAAAAACTCACAAGCCAACATCTTTGAAAAGGAAATGAGATTTGAAGGACAGAGCATGAAAGAAATTATTTAAGAAAAATAAATATCATTACTGGGAGTTGACAGATGACCTTTAATATGAATAAATTGGATTGTGGTGTATTTTGGTTTTCAGGAAGCCCAAACCTGTTTTCCAAGATTGTCAATGTGGTTAAGCCATACTGCTTAGATTTCAAATGAATAGAGAGATTTATCCTTATGTAAGAACATGAGCCAAGTGACTTTTTATTTCCTGTAGTAATTTTTAAAGCTGGGTCTTTCCCCTTTAGAAAGGGCCACAACCTTCATTCTGAAATGTAATGTTGACAGGTACAAATCATAGTGTCTCTAAGCTAGGTGACACTCAACTCTCTCTGTTCTTACTGAAAGACCATAAGTATATGTACAGTTTGCTCAGTGGGTTCACTTGGTTGCCCTGTAGCATGGTCAGGAAACATGATGGTAAAACCAAATACTAAATAAACCGCTGTAAATGTTAAAGGAGAACCACTTACACCAACCCTGATCTGGTGACAGGAGTGAGCAGCTTCTAATACACGCAATACGATGTGGGTCAGATAAAACCTGTCTACAGGCCATGCTTGGTTTCCCAGATTAATCTGTAACAATTGATCTGTGAGTGCTGAATGAATGTTTTGGGAGGATATTCACCTTAGATTGAGTGTTTGGTTCTGCAGTTGGAGGGTTCATCTCTTTCAATGTGAACACTGGGGTAAACCCCAGGAAAGCTAATGTGAAAATGCATAAATGACGGCTCTTGAAACTAATTGGTTCAGTGTTTTCATTTGTAACTAGCAGGTAAGGATGAAGGGGAGCTCTGCCTTGCCAAAGATGAGAATGTGCATGTTGGCTCTTTGGGACATTGCTCTGAGAGTCTGTTGGGAATCAGGTTATGGTCTTATCCTTTAAAGCCAAGCAGACTGGGTTTGCCTTTTAGCTTCACTACATAGTGGCTGTGAGACTTTGAGCAAGTGTCTTAGCCTCTGGAAACCTCTCTTGCCTATAAAGCATATGTAATAATAGTACCTTCCACATGGAAAGAGTTGTGATGAGACTTATATCAGGTAAATAATACCTAAAAAGTGTGTTGCATGGGGGCTCCTGAGTGGCTCAGTTGGTTAAGTGTCCAACTCTTGATTTCAGCTCAGGTCATGATCTCAGGGTCATGAGATGGAGCCTCAAGTCAGGCTTCATGCTCAGCATGGAGTCTGCTTGAGATTCTCTCTTTCCCTTTCTCTCTGTCCCTCCCTCTGCCCCATGCTCTCTCTCTCTCCCAAATAAATAAATAAATCTTTAAAAAATAAAGTATGTCGCATGGTGCCTGACACTCAACAAAGGATAGGTCAGGTAAAGATATGAAGCAATAGAAAGTTTGATGGACACCGGTTTGGTCAGGATTTTGAGTAGCTCTTTATATACTTATCCTAGGCTCTAATGGACCAGAAAGTCATGTCTGTTTTCTCATAGACTACCTCCTTAAATACTGGGGGCAGTTTTTGAGACTATTTTCTCTCATACTATGTAGGAAGCTGTGACTGGGTCATATTACCTGTTCTTCCTTCTGTTAAGTTCTGTTACACCCCTCTCTTTTCTTTTTAAAATTTTCCTTAAGTAACCTCTATACACCCAATGTGGGGATCAAACTCACAATCCCAAGATCAAGAGTCATATATTCTACTGACTGAGCCAGCCAGGAGCCCCCATACCGTTCTCTTTTGATAACTAGGATTTTACCATTTTATAATGTGATAATAGCCAACCTTACACAAGGTACATTTTTAGTTTACTTAATGCTATTTGAACAATAACTTGGGTTTCATTAGAAACACGTTTTCAGACATCTTCTATTCAAGTGATTTTTACAGATGGCCAAATTGATCTGTTTTATTTCAGAGAGTAGTAAGGAAATAAGAAAGAAGTCATAGAAAGGTCTATGTATATACACTTTTTTAAAAAGATTTTATTTTTGGGATGCCTGGGTGGCTCAGCAGCTGAGCATCTGCCTTGGGCTCAGGGCGTGATTCTGGGATCCGGGATCAAGTCCCGCATCAGGTTCCCTGTGGGGATCCTGCTTCTCCCTCTCCCTATGCCTCTCTGTGTCTCTCATGAATAAATAAATAAAATATTTTTTTTAAAAAATATCTTATTTTTTTAAGAGAGAGAATGTGCATGCACACAAGCATCAGGGAGAGGCGGAGGGAGAGAAAGAAGCAGACTCTTGGCTGAGCAGGGAGCCTCACATGGGGCTTAATCTTAGGACCCTGGGATCATGACCTGAGCTGAAGGCAGAGGCTTAACCAACTGAGCCACCCAGGCACCCCTTTATAAACTTTTTTATTGAATTGATATCTATTATGAAAAATTGGTGATACTACAAGTGGTTTTATGATAACCAATATTCCAACAATATTATATAGCTGCTAAAGGTCATTATGAGGATGCTAAAGGAGCATAGAGAAGGTTTATAACAAAATTTGAAGAATGCTGTGTGAAAATGGAGTATCCATAATTATGTAATAGAATATATATACACATAGGAAATATCCGATGAAAATGGCTGCAAGTTTAGCAGGAGGGTAAGGAAAATGGGATTATGGTAACTGAATACTGTTATTTTAATTATGTAAATATTTCTAAAAACTTCAAAATATCAAATGACTTCGAGGGGTTCAGTTGGCAGCTATCTCTAATTGAATCCATAGCCATATGTGTGTCCTGACAACATTTTGATAGAGCCCAGTGTACTGTAGTTATTTATCAGATTTCCTCTTGTGATTGGCTTGCATGATATTTTAGGTAATGGTGGCTGACATTACTGTATTACTCTTCTTTTCAGTGATGAAAATGCCAGAAAAGATTTAAAGACTCTACCAGCCTTTCCAACCAAAACGCTCCAGGAGCATCCATCCCTTGCTTACTGGTAAGCCAAAGCAAGACAACAGATAACCCTGTTATCATAGCCTCCATTGAGAAGTGCATGCTTTTCAAGAAATTAAAAGAAATATAAGTGAAGATAATATCAAATTGCCCATCACATGCGTCAGAGCGACTGTTAAGTAGACCTTGGTCCTTTCCACGAAAGGGTCTTGTCAAAGCTTACTGGAGATCATCGTACTAAGACTGTAGTCATTTGTGAAGAGTGGCTGCGTGCCTTCTCATTCACATATGTAAAAGGTCTGTAGAGTGTGCTTTTAAGTGAACATAATGCTCAATACATGTACTGCCACTGTGGAATGTGGCTTTAATCTAGTGGAGTGCAGTATACATGCTATAAAATACAGACTTCCTTGGATAGAGGTTTTGTTAATGGCCAGAAATGACCTGACTGATCATTGGTTTCTTCCATAGCCAAAAATTGTTGTATATTTTAAGTCCTTCTATTTGTTTATATTTTAATGAATCCATAGTACCCATTTTCCATACAGTATTTTTCCTAGAAAAGTATTTTTCTCCCTTTGACTTAGTTACATAGCTTCCTTGATTTATGGCTCTGAATCCTGAAGGTAGTTTTCCTTTCCACTGAAAAACAGATTACAAAGTAAATATCCAACATGAATAGTTTTATAGGGAAGATGAAATGTGCAGAAAGAGTGAAAGTGAGTCCTGAGACTGCATTTCTTCCTGAGTCTGGAATCTTCTAAACAAATTATTGCTAAGTGATAGTTTCTTAAGAAAAAACAAACAAAGACCATTTACCACTGATTACTGGTTGTGTAGAGATAAAAACATTTACCCTTCTGGGTTATACTTGAGATACAACAGCTGTCTGAAAGTAGGGTACAGTCGCTGAGTGAGTTGCCTTTCTAGTCAACAAGTTCTTTTAACTTTTTACTGAGGAATCTCTACCCCAAACTTGGGGCTCTAACTCACAACCCCAAAATCAAGCATCGCATGTTCTACCAACTGAGCCAGCCAGGTGCCCCTCCAGTTAACAAGTTTTATGCTGGGCCAGTATGAAGGGTTTTCTCCGAAAGCAGTGTGTCCCCAGGTAGCAAGTGACAAAAGAACAGCATTTTGGATTATACACCAGACTCAGACTTGTGGATAGTTTAAGGAAAATGTCTTTAATACCGAACACTTGCTGATCTCTTTTTTTAAGCCTTTTAATTTCTCTAGCAAGGCTCACTAATTAACATTTGATAACACTATTTAGCACCTATTATATCTCATTCAGTTACAGAAAACAAAATACTTGTTTTTCATTTGACAAACTGATATTATTTCTCCATTTCCAATAAATCTTTTAAAAATATCAATATATGTCATATATCATATAAAATACAAATAGCAAATCATGATGAGGGAGTCAAATATCTGAGGTTCAGGAATCCATGTCCTACAGAAAAGAAAGTCGGCCAAGCTTCTGTCTTTCAAACAAGTTGGTAAAGGCCTTTTTTCTCAAGTTTCTCAACAAGCCACCTGAGCATCTTGAAATTGAGTCTGTACCTCATTTAATTGTACACTGCCATATTTCTCATTTCCTTGTTTTACAGTGAGGACAGGGTAATTGAGCATTATTTGAAAATCAAAGGTCTGACTCGAGGTCAAGCTGTGGTTCAGTAAGTATCTGTCTTTTCTTTTGCTTACATAGAATTTTAATGTCTTCTGTTGTGTGGTTTGTGTATATATCATCTCTCATTTGGTTAGAATTGCCTTGCTATGAATTATAAAATGCCTTGGGTCATTCCATAGTTGATGTCATCAATTCAGATACCTGCCAGTGCTAGGCAGGTTGCAAAACTGAGAAATCTAGGCCAGGTATAGGGCAATAGGGAATGATGGGGACTGAGGTAAACTGGAGATCTATTGCCCTGGGTAGAGGCAAGGTGATTCTGCTTCAGAAATCAAGCCTAAAGCTGTAAGATCTGATATTTTCTAAGAAAAGCTGGAAATTCTGATTTTTAAAATCCAATTTTAAGCACTGCAAAGTAATTTTAAGAAAATGTTGTTACAATGCAAGCCAAACAAAACCTATCTGGAGGTCATCTTTGGTTGCCTGGTTTGTGCCTCTACTTTGAGTGGAGCATACAGTGTTGGTGTTAAATAATCTGTGTCTTCTTGCTGCCAAGAACAGACCAGAGCGATATATTTCTGCATTTTAGACTTACAGAGTTACCATCCATTTATTTATATATTTTTTTAAGATTTATTAAAATTAGCGAGGAGCCCTGATGTGGGACTCAATCCCAGGGCCCTGAAATCATGTCCTGAGCTGAAACCAAGAGTCACAGGCTTAACCAACTGAGCCACCCAGGCCCCCCACCATCTATTTATTAACAGTAGTTCACAAGCTACATTAAATTTTTAAAATTATAAGAACTACATTTATAATTTTGTAATTTTAAAATTATAAAAACTAATATAGCATCATTGCTTTAGTAATTGTAGAATGACTCTTATGGCCAAAGATGTTCTTCTTAAATACCTGCTGAGTATAGCTTAAAGCATGTGAGAACTGAAATAAGGACTTAGACATGGCCTTTCCCCTGGTTAGTGTATAGATTTCCCTCACACCTCTACATCTTGCACTAATCTCCTTTTTATCACAACACACCTTCTGTGGTCTTTAAGGCAGAAATAAAAAATGGGCAATTCTGAAGTTAAATCCTTGACGTTTTAACTGACTATTTTTTGGGAGGGTAGTGGGTGGTAACATCCCTGAAGGATGTTAGGTAAGGCTAATGAGCATGTTATGAAGTATCCTTGTTTAGATGCAGAGGCCTTTTACTTCCCTTGATTATTACTGTTGTGGTTCCAAATAAGAGACTAACTTTCTGGTTAAGACTCTAGACTAGGGAATCCAACTCACTTTGTTAGAACCTTGGTGGTGCAGGGTACTTGCTGCTTGCTGTTGGGACATTTACCTAACCTCTTATATTCATCTACATATAGGTCATTTGCTTTTTTAAAAAGCATCAAATTATTGATTACAAAACCCAGAGCAACTGATATTCAAAATGTCATTAAAAAGTTCACTCATGCTAAAGAGGAATCTCAATTCTTTGTGAGCAGAGGGGAAGTTATACACTATTTCACACCATAAAACCTTAGAAATACACAATAAATACTTGTTGACTTAGAATTAGTAAATGGAGTAGATGGAGAAATCATTGTCTTAATTTTTATTTTGAGGGGCATATATTTTAAAATGAGATTGATATAAATAAAATTCATCCTTTTTTGGTACCTGTTTCTTAGAATTTAGACTTAAGAGTTAAGTATACGTTTCAAAGAATTTACCACAATCAGTAATGGAACCACTTTATTTTTTTTAACTATTTATGTACATATGTATATATGTAATTTCTACACCCAACATGGAGTTCCAGCTCACAACTCAAGATCAAGAACTATGTGCTCTACTGACTGAGCCAGCCAGCCGCTCCACAATTGCTTGATTTTTTACTTGTTATGAGCATGACCCAAAGTTGATTCTCATTACTTTGTATCATTAAGTGTTTAGTTTAAAAAAAAAAATACTTCTAATTTGGGTTGATGATACAGTACAGTATGTTTTTAAGCCATAGAAATCTTAATGTGTAGGAAAAGACGTTTCTTGTAGCTTTCTGAAATTGAAGTTTTGTTAGCAACTTCCTAACATTTGGGTAAGAATGGAGTATTCTATTTCTACTCTAGTCAAAGACATTAGCCATGTAGTAATGAGAAAAGTAGATACAAATTGCATTTCTCTTCTTTTTTTTTTTTTTTTTTAAGATTTATTTATTTATTTATTTATTTATTTGAGAGAAAGAGTGCATGAGTGGGGTGGAAGGGCAAAGGGAGAGGGAGAGAGAATCTTAGGCAGACTCCCTGCTGAGCACAGAGCCCTATACAGGCTGGATCTCAGGATCCTGAGATCATGACCTAAGCTGAAATCAAGAATCAGACACTTAACTGAACTACCCAGGTACCCCACAAATTATGTTTCTATACCTCACTTTTCCCAAAACGGTCCTCTAATTTATTAAGAGATTGTAATATATATTCATTTTTCATAGGTATATGAAAATAGTAGAAGCTCTACCCACGTATGGAGTCCATTATTATGCTGTAAAGGTAAATACTTTTGCATAACAAAACTTTCATAATGCCCATCTTAGTTTATGAGTTAGTGAGTGGCAGCAACTTCTGAAATTACATAAATTAATATTATATGTATGCGAATTGTCTCTATAATTTTCAACATTTAAAATATGATTGATTTTCTTAAAAAAAAAATAAAGGCCTGATTATATCTTGTTATTTGTAGCAAATTAGCAAGTTTGTTATTTTTGAAAAATACTTGTTACATTCAGATGTTTTCCCAAAACAGCTATTAATCCTAACATACACAAATTACTCTCTTTTGGTACATCTGTTCCTTTTACTTGTTTTTGCTATTTCTCTTCCCCAATTGTTCACCTGTCTAATGCTACGAAGTACTCACTTGATAGTGCCTTTATATGAGAATCATACACTTGCCACTGTCATTTTAAGAGCTTCATAAAATTCTCAAATTTTTGCAGGATTTACAATACCAATTTTCAATTGGTATGCTCCATATTTGTGAAGTATTTTCAAGCAGAGAGAGATTGATTAAGAAATATTTTGAGATAGTAAAGGATAAAGCACCATTAAGAAGGGAGTCTTGTTTGAAAGGAATAATGTTACCATTGATTAATCTGGAGTGACTTTTCAAGTTATGATAGTATTTACAATTCAGAATGGGGGGGCTAAATAATAAATACTTACATAATAAGGACACCTTGTATTGAAAGTATGTACCAATTCAACTTTAGCTTTTCATGATTCTTAGTTTATTTGCATATGTTTAAGCCTAAATATGTACCTCAAAGTGATGATTCAAACATCCTGCCATTGAATCATACAGTTCTCTAAAAGAGCTTTTCAGTATTCCCATGTTCATTGTTAAATGGATTATAAACGTCAGATTTGGAGTCACTTTTCTCATCTTTGTAATTCTTTGGAAACTTCTCTATTATAGCTGGTTATTAATCAAAAGAATAGAGAGTTTTTTTCCTCTTTCTTTCTTTTTTTTTCCCCCAATGGATAACTGGCTTTATACTGGGGATTAATTTTACTTTTTACTTCTTCTCTCCAACTGTTTAGTCAAGACAGTAATGGTTAAAAAAAAAAAAAAGGCAGTAATGGTTCGTTCTTTTTTATGGCATTAATGGTATTGGTCTGTTTTTTAACTTTCAGATCTTATTTGAAGGCATTTTAATAACAAGTTAGGTTTTTAAGTAATGTTTTGTTTACCAAGATAGCTTTATTTTCACTTGCTGATATTTGTTAAACAGGACTTGGTTCTCATGCTTTCTGTCTTCCAGGATAAACAAGGACTTCCTTGGTGGCTTGGAATCAGCTATAAAGGAATCGGCCAGTATGATTTGCAAGATAAAGTAAAACCTCGGAAAGTAAGTGTGAATCATTTTAGACACTTTGGAGAACTTGAGGTATTCTGGATTTGGCAACATTACTTTAATGGGCACCAAATAGTCTCAGACAAGTAACTTTGACTGGTGAAGCCATAGGTTCGGAGAAGGCTCAGGTCAAGTGAAAAATACTTTTTACAAATAATTTATGTACCCTTTACACAGCAATTCCACATCTGATCATTTATTCTAAGGAAATAAAGTTTTGCACAAAGATTTAACTCTAAGGATGTGGATCCTAACTTCATTTATAGATGCATACAATTTGGGGCACCTGGGTGGCTCAGTCAGTTAAGTGTCTGCCTTCACCTCAGGTCATGATCCCAGGGTCCTGGGATCCAGCCCCATGTTGGGCTCTCTGCTCAGTGGAGCCCCTGCTTCTCTCTCTCCCTCTCCCTGCTGCTCTGCCTACTTGTGCGCTCTCGCTCTCTCTCTCTCTCTCTGTGTGTCAAATAAATAAATAACAATATTTTTAAAAAATAAAAAATAAAATAAATGCATACAATTATATTTCTATTTTAACATCATATGAAAAAGATGATGACATTTGTTTTCCAAATTTTATATATGTTATATAGGCATGAAATATTTATTTATATACATAATTATGTATAATGTTAAAATATATTTATATATAAATTGCATATATACATACATACATTTGCAAACATATGCTTACTGACACTGGATGGATACACAGGTGGATGAATTGTGAAGACATAAACCAGGATCTTTGGTGCCTGTTCCGTCTCAGTAATACAGTTATGACTGACCTTTTTACTATTGCTGCTGTTTTCACTTATCTTTGGTTCACAATTTTCCACACTAAACATGTCTGCTTTTTCAAGAGAAGAATAAGTTATGGGCTGTTTGTTAAAGGTCACACTCTATCAGGTTTGGGTTTTCCAGAGCTAATAAATTACGTTATTTTCAATTTGAACTTTGGCTGTGAAGCTCTTTCTCTTGATCCAAACACAGACATACAATACATTTTCACCCATATGAGAATGGATGAGTCCACATAGCCGCCCGCCTGCACTGGCCTGCTGTGTCTTATAATGACACAATGGCTTATGCAGGCTGCCCTGGTTGGTTTTTGCCACCCTCCCTGTGCTCTGCTGCCATCGCCGGGAGTCATGGCAGTGAAACAATGACCTATAATAGCAGACCATGTGTTATCACACCCCGACATCGCAGCCTTGAATAACTCCTATCATTTCCATCTGTCTTATGCTTTAATGTCTATTAGAAAAATAGCCATATTCATCATAAAGTGGCCCTTGTAATCATACCACAGTGTTCTTCATCTTCTGTGTGTTTTTCCCAGCTTCTATCAATGCTCACAATCTTTCTTTGAGTTAAAATAATTAAGTTCATCTTTTCTCCTCATTTTATGATTGTGAAGCTGACACAGGCAACACAAAGGGGTGGCCCAGCGCTCGCCCTCTTCCAATGGCAATCCTATCGTCCTAGAGACAGGCTAGCTGGGCATTGAGGCTTCTTATTGGAAATTATTTCTTTTTAAGATTTTATTTATTTATTTATTTGAGACAGAGTGAACGAGAAAGTGAGAGAGAGCACAAGTGGGGGGAGGAGCCAAGGGAGAGGGAGAAGCAGGCTCTCCACTGAGCAGGGAGCCCCATGCAGGGCTCAAACCAAGGACCCCTGGACCATGACCTAAGCCAAAGGCAGATGCTTACCCAGCTAAGGCACCAGATTCCCCTGGAAATTATTATTAAGAATGATGAAACATCATTTCACAACTAATATCCATCTGTGTGTGAGACAGTAAGACCACATGTAGTAATCATATAATAATATTGTGTCTTTCTAAGCCCTGTGACCAAAATCATTTGAAGTAAGGTCTACTTACTTAATTTCCAGGAGGAATATGAATAATGTTGTTCATACTTGAAAATTTGCCTAATTTCTAGTAAATAATGTTAGAAATGATGGGCATACAATTTTTTTTCAAAATCCTTTTTCTTTATAGTTTTTTTTTAACCAAAAGTTATACATAGCCAATGTAAAAACAAAGAAACAGAAACATATCAGTTAGGGCAGGAAGTCCTTCTGCAATCCCCATCCCTTCCCCTCGATAATCACTGTCAAGAGAATGATACTGGTTCATTGAATCTTTGTCAGTGTCTATCCTAGGCTTTTCAGAGAGAGAAATCTTTCTGTGTGCACTATATCATACCATATCCTATTTCTCCAGATTACTTTATAAACACATCTCTTTTCACTCTAGCTGCCCAGTATCCATTATGTGGAAACACAGAATTCATTTAACTGATTCGCTTAGATGACATTATGGTTGTTAACCATAATGGGGGTCCATGGCAGGGGGAAGGAACATAATGAATCCCAGTCAAGGCATATAACTATTCTCTAGTTTATCTATTTAATAAAACAAAATTGCTGCTTATCATGTTTTCTTGAGGTAGACCTCAACTTATATTAATATTTTTGGTAATTTATTTCTCCCCCACATTTTACTTTAAGAAATAACATTTAGGAGTCTCACTGGTTTTGCTGAATCTCACATGTAATAACTTAAATCGACTCACAAGTCATCTCTTAGCTATCATGGCTTCATGAAATTGAGAATCCTGCAGAATATAAATGTACTTGCTAAAAACGACCAGGCTTTCTCCCAAAATAATGGTGAATCAGAATCTGCGCAGTATATACTGCAACTAATTTCCTCGCCATTGCTCATGACTCACAGCCCTTTCTTTACATTCACAGTTTCATAGGAATTGGTCAATATTGTTTGACACTGATCACAATCAGGCTTGCTTGTTCATCCCAGAGTTTAGACAAGGATCAGAAGACACTCTTTTTTTTGATTGACAGAGTTTTCCCTTTCATTTTCAAGACGTGCCTTATTCAATTCAAATAGGACCATAAAACAGGCCATCTTGTGTTATCCCTGCCTTGTCTTCTCTTTCTTGCTTATTTTTGCAGGTGTTCACGCTGTACCACTGTTTACTTCCTCCTCCTTCTTTAAAATACAACAATGGATTTTGCTTCCATTGTTTATTTTTCCATGGCCAAACAACCTACGGGTTTAATTGGAGGGAGGATGTTCTACAAGTCACTGCCCTGGCCCAGTTGGTACAAATGAAAGAAGCCATAATTTAAAGGGCTGTGAGCATTAACTTGTAAAAAGGAGAATCATGCTTCAGCTGTTTGCATGGTTTATGTACTCAACAAGTTACCAGTGGCCGAGCAGGATTGAAGGTCAGATTGGCAAACTCTGAAACAAAGGCTGGAATGGGAGGCCTTGGAGATGCTGAGCCTCTTGAACTGCTTACTGGGTTATAATTATGTGGCTTAAAAACAGGCCAGAAGAGGAAGATTTGCCAATAATAAGAGAGACTAATACCAAAGGCTATTTTGAAAAAAGGTTGGTCCGAGACCCACAAGTTGGAGCTTTCGGTCCTTTCCATGTACTGTCTATTAGTTGGAGCCTATGAATGTGAGGAACTGTGTTGGTTGTACCTGCCATAGCATCCAGCAAGTGCTCTTCGTGTATTTTGGCCATAAGGCTTTTGCCGAGTTGTTTCCAGGCTATGTAGTATAATGATGGAGAGCAAGAATTCGGGAAGCAACCCAAAGCCTGTCCTTGGTGTCCATTTGCTGTGTGACCTTGGGCATGTTGTTTCATCTCTCTTTAAACTCAGTTTATTTATCTGCACCATGGTAATGCCACCAATGGCGCAGGGTATTTGCAAGAATTACATGAGATTATATTCACCACCGTGCCTGTTACACAGTTATCACTCCGCAACTGGTTGTTGTTCATTGGTAGTGACAGATAAAGACAATTTAAAAAGGTATGAGAAATCCTCAGGGTTAGAGAAGAGCCCAACATTGCTAGACTCGTAGCCTTAGCAGTCTAAGAGTTGACACTCAGATATCATGTTTTCATAGACTCTTATAAGCACTCTGTGCCAGTTTATTAACCATGATGCCCTAAGGCATGATGCAAATTAAAAGAAATTTAAAATTCTGAGTAACAAACCACAAAAATTCAGAGTATTAAAAATTGAGATCACAGGAAGGTTTTTTTTCTTTTTAATTCTCCCTTTATGCATAAAATGTGTCATTGCAAACTCTTATGGAATGTGAAAACATACCAGAACTCAACTTAATTTCAAATTGTAGGACAATGGAACTTAAAAACAGTGAAATTTTACATTAAAAAAAAAAAGCAAGCTTGTGTTCCTAATAGGTTTTTGTTGTTTGTTCAGTATTTCAAGGAAAAATGACATTTCTTCACAAAGAGGTAGGGTGGGTCATTGGCTAAGTGAAGTATTGATATATGTCATGACTGATTTGTACCTCCCCCCCAGCAAATTATTTGACCTGGGAAAACCAGACTCTGTCAGATGAGCGAAATAAAAAAGGCATGCCAGCCAAAGTGTCATCCTCAGACCTTAGTGGGATAAAATATCCTTCAAGATTAGTATCTTTGTGCATTATAACTGCTAACAAAGTCTTGTGATTTGCATCATCACCTGGGGGCATTTCAGGGTGGGGAAAGGGTTCTTAACTTCTGTTAACTGATTTTTCTTGGAATTCCCAAATGCCTAGAGCCAAATGAATTAAGTCACAAGGACAAAAGTCTTCCTGTTTCTTTGTCCTAAAAATAAGGGGTCCATTTCATTTAAACTCAGCTGCTTGCTTACTTTTCTAAGCCAGCCATCTTGACATTTCTCACCACTCCAGTTTTTCCCCCCTGCTGCCACATTACCAGGGAGCTGGATAGGGATGCTCCTTCTAACACTGCTTAAATTCTGGATGCACTTAGCTGCAGGAGAAGAAGGAACATTTGCTGTCCAGTCACACTTTCTACGTCAGTACATAATAAAGTATGGTGTGAAACAAAAGAATGGAGTTACAGAATGTCAACTAGAGACCGGTCCATCCTGTTTGTAAAGTGTATAATTAAGCTCCAGCCACACCAATAATCAATCTGATTGTTAAAGCCTTCTGCAGAGTCGCTGGGAGGAGAGCTCAAATCCTACAGCATGGGTTTGAAATAAGAACCAGTCCTGCACTCCTACTTACCGGTTGGCTGACCTGGAGCTGTCACTCAGTGTTTCTGGGTCTTTATTTCCTCAACTTTCAAATTCCAACAATTCTGTCTGCCTTATCTACCTCAAAGATCATTGTGAGGATCCAGTGGGTTAGTGAATTCTTTTACCGAGTAGATATTTTTTTTTCCTTCACATCTTATTCTAATCTATAGAACACCATAGATTTGTTTTTCTTCCCTTCCTGTAAGCTAATCACAGGATTTTAAGCAGTTCTTCTAAGATAGGGAGCTCTCAAAGAATCGGTTGGGCATTGGTGAGTCTCCATTTCCATTTCACAACTGGCAAGCAGATGGAAAGAATTCAAGGCAAACAGCCTGATTAGTCATAAAATCTAATTGCAAGGGAGGCTGGGAAGGGTAGTCTTTAGGTGGGTGGCCATGGGCAAAGCCATAACTCAGAGTGTTCTGTTACTAAAAGAAGGAGGGAAAAAAGATCCTGAGGGTGATAAGTAGTTTCTGCCACATTGTGTTTATTTCCTCTGAAGTCTTTCAGGGGGATGGTTAGTGAGAAACTAATGAGTGAGCAGAGAAATAAAACATGATGACAAATTTTGAATAGCTTCTGATGGAAACAAAATGGAGGAGCAATAATGTGATGAGTGTGGAACACTCAGTGGGTTCATGGAAGGCCATTGAGAAAGGTGACATTTAAGCTGGATCCTGAAGGGTGAGAAGGAATCTGGCCATGCAGAATGGGTTGGCACCTTCTCGTCGGAGAAGAGCATATGCTGATGGGACGGAGGTAGGCTCATCATAAAACTGAGAGGGGATCATTGTAGCTAGAGCTTAAAGGCTGAGGGTTTTCTCTATAGAAACAGAAGATGATGTTTGAAGAAGAGGAAGTGGCTGCTGTACAGGCAAAACCATTCAATTTCATTATTTAATCTGTTAGTTTTTATTTCTAGGCATTTACCAAATGGCTGAATTGTTGGCACAGAGAAATGAAAGATAGCACTTTTAAAGGATTGACTCATCCAAATGCTGAGAAAACCAACTAATAAATTGGTTTTTGCATTGTGAAAAAAATGTTCTAGGAAGGTGCAAAAAAAAAAAAACAGTAAAAGGTTCTTTGCTTTGTACTTATGACTAAAGATTGGTTTGATTTTAATGCACTCATCCTTAGGGAATAAATTTCGAACAAGAGAGTAGAGAGTACAGTGTACCCAGTTTGGGGGTTATTTTAACAGCAACAACAAAAAAATGTATTGAGCCCATGCTGTTTACAAGGACCCTGAGCTAGTACTTTAAATTCATTATTCTGTTTAAGGAAAAAAACCAAGTCCCTGCCCTTAAGGATCTGACCACCCATCTGGAAAGACAGAATTATATCCAAAGTTAGGGTTTTATTGAAATATTTAATAACTGGGCTTAGTTACCAAGCTATGAGAAAAGATGCCAGTTGTAATGTCCAAAAGGGCCATGCAGGTGCCCCTGAGCAGTGGGGTTACATCATACACATTGGGTGAGCACTCTATTGCCCATATTGATGGGAAGTCATTAGGTCAGCCCTGGGAGGTTAGAGATTCGGCCACAGGAATCTGGGGAGATTGCAATCCTGTTGGACAATCAGAATTTTATACTAGGCATTTCCTGATGCCCAAAGCTTCTTTATCTAAACTTTTTCTAAAATACTCAGAATGTTGTACTCCTTGTTGGAAGGTTATGCTATCACACCTCAAAATGTAATTTTTGCTACCTGGGTGTGTCCCATTTGGGTATGTTATAAAATTTTTGTCCAGCACACCTGACACTATTAGCATGGCCTCTAGTGGATAACAGTTGCATTTAGAAAATCTGAACAGCCATTTCTTCCTAAAGGGGTTACCTAACTGAGAAAAATAGGACCCCAGTGTTCGTTATTTTAGAGGAAACATTTCATCTTCTACATCAACACACTCTACCTATCAAAGCATAGGTGTATCACCAAAAATTATCCTCTGAGTCAGGCTTTGTCAGTCTCTGCACTGTTGACATTTGGAGCCAGATAATTTTGTCCTGAGTATGGCATGATATTCAGCAGTGTCCCTGGCTTCTACCCAGCAGATGCTTGTAGCACCCATCCCTGCAGTGTGATACCCACAAATGTCTCCAGATATCACCAAATGGCCCAAGGGTTGTGGATGAGAGTACGGAGGAAATCATCACTGGTTGAGAACCACTAGTGTGAGTGACATTTGAGGGTCCCTGAGCCCTCTTCTGCCAATGGCTGTCATAATTCTGGGTTATTTTTTTTTCCCCATGAGGTTGATCTGAGAATTACTCCGTTTTTGTTAACATAACCAATGTCCAGTGAGTTCTCTTCCCAGATAGTAGAGGCAGGATGGTGTGTTTTGCTTAGGCACTGGGGTTTTGGGAGCCTGGTTATGCCTGAATGTGACTAACAGATCTCCCCCCATTTAGGTTTGTGACCTTGGACAATTTTTGTAAATCTCTCTGAGCCTCAGTTGTCTGTCTTACAAAATGAGGCTCTAAGTAGTAACTCCCCGTAGGGTCGTTGGGCAGACTTTCAGGCACATAAGCATTTGGTGGATAGAAGGATGGCTGGATAGAAGATGGTCAGTTTGGCTTTCTAAAAGCCCACAAGCCTGCAGAATTCTGTCTTTGTGGGACTCCAGAAGGCAAAACATATCCCCAGCTTAATCATGCATACTAACAGTATATTCATCAAGTATAACTTTTTTAAAAAATGGAAAAAGAAATAGATCAGTAATATAGTGATTTGGTTTTGCTTCAAGTTACAGCAGGGGATCACCCAATATGAGTCATTGTTTGATGTACAGTCATACACTACAGCGGAGACTATCCCAAATTTAGTCATTTCCAGGTGAACTTGCAGTTAAATGATTAACCTATATTACAGTGCTATTAAAAAAAAAAAAGAGCTTCTGATCATGCTTTTCCCATCCTTGCCTGGTATTATACTTTTGGGTGACATCTAATTTTGAATTGTTAAGATTCAAAAGGCAGTTTGATTCTTTCTGTCCAAGGCTTTCCCTTATTCTCTTTTTCCCCTGGGAGGTCTCCCCTTGCCTGTGGCAGGTGCATACTCCTCAGCATTTTTGCACATGCCAGGGCACGTTCCTTTTCTGGGTACCCCAGGCAGGAGGGAGCTTGCTGCCCTGCGTCTTTCTGTGGGCGTGCCCTTGACCCGCCCCTCCCTCCTCCTCTGTGACCTCCACGATACAGGAACAGTGAACAGATTTCCTAGCCAGAGGGTGTATCAGGAAACCACCGATGAAATCAACAGAAATACAGCAGTTTTTACAGAAGCTGAAACTCATAGAATCAGAAACCTGATGTGTCAACAGAAAAACTCAAGTTTCTGGGTCTCATCAGTGGAAAGACAGATGTGGGATCCAGGCAGCTGTTTCTTCTTCTGTTTCTGCTATTCAGTGGCTGTCTTCCATCCTCACAAAGACATGATAAAATTAGGGAATTGGACTAAGAGGCCTTCATAACAGTTACAACTAGCTTTATCACTTACTGAATGTTTATTCTAATTCAGACACTGGGCTAAGTGCTTCATAAACGTAACCTCACTGAACCCTTCCCAAAACCCTCGGAAGCAGGCATTGCTCCTTTTTTACAGATGAGAAAACTGAGACTCAGAAAAATTAAGCAACTTACCCCCACCCCCCAAAAAAGACAGTTGATACAACAGGAATGCAAACCCCTGGTACACTCCCCCATCCCCACTCTAGTGGCAACGGCCACCACGAAGTAAGTCTGTGTCATTCCAGTTCACTTATGCTATTATAGGCACACATATGAAATCACATTTTCCATAAACTTTTAAGATTGCAGGTAGAGAAACGGCTTTTTGCCTTTTAGACTTGAAGACTCGGTCTCATATCATTAACTTCTTATGCAAACCAGTTGCTATCTAATTATTTCAAATTCTTTAAATCAACTGAAGCCCTTCACCCTTTAAGTAGGGTTTTCGCTTGCAGGGAGCATGTTTGTTCTCAATGCAGGGACTCGCTGAATGGAGGCAAAAGCGCTAGTATTTCACATTTGTAAGTGATAAGAGGGGGAGGTGGTGGCTTTCAGAGATCATGTTTCAAGTCCAGCCCTGGTTTTTATGTGTGTGGGAATGGACGCAAAGAAAAACACAGCTGAGCTGCATTGTGGCTCTTCCTGTAGAACCTGTTCATGCCCAGGGTGAGTAAACCCGGAGTGGAAATATCTCCCTGAGACAGCCTCCCGAGAAATTTGTGCCTGGATTCAAAGCAGCTTACTCCCCAGGAGGTATCATCGGGATCCACGCTACACCCCAGTTAAAAGAATGTGTCTCCCTTCTGGGAAGATCGGCCAGTGAGCACTTTGCCCTCTATGTCCCCGATCAGAGGAAGGAGTGGAACTGGGGAGGTGTCACTCGCTGGAGTTGCTGATGTCAGTAGCGTGTCAGCCGTGGGAGGCTCTGTTTGTGAAATTGAGTTACACCTAGATGTCTCATGAAACTCCGCTCAGAACTCACCGGAGCTACTGTCTGGGAGCAGGGAGGTAGAGCCAACCTTGGGGTTTTCCCTCACATTTCTGTCCCACTTTTGGAACTCCTGGATTAAAAGAAATGAAAACGTCCAGCCTTCGGACATTTTAGGAAATGGGTATGTAGCTTTCAGCCTCACTAATAACTCTCTCCAACCGGGTGATCGTTGTAGCTGCACTGGCTGCGTGTTCTCTTACTGTGTTTGGGATTGGGGGTCCAGCCTGAATGCTTTTGTCTCCTAGTGACGTGTGCATAGGAACTTGAAGTTCATGCTGTTCCTTTACATGAGGTTCCCGTGGTCGTGAAAAGTCTTGGTGCCTGTGCTTTAGGAGATGGTTCTGCTGCTGGTGCTTTGCAGTTAGGCAAAATCCTCCCCTAAGATTCTCTGAGCATAATTTCAAACTCCAGCCAAAGTCTAATAATCATCAGTAGTGGGACAGGTTGCACTGGGAAAGTCCAAGTTGAGAGGAAAAGCTGAGGCTCAGGCCGGTGCAAGGGGGCTGGGAGTGAGCCCAGAAAATACAGCAGGGCACTCCTTCTCATGAATGGGGCACCTTTCACAAATTCTTTGATTTTCAAATGTTGCTTATAAGTTCCCTTTCTCCCAACCCATCGGCAAATGACACCGAGTGCAGCATTAGAATGTCAGCAGCAAGAATAGAGAAGGGGGCTCTATTTACAAAAACGGGAGGCCCTAGCTCAGAAACCAAGAGGGCAACCCTACATTTACCTGCACCCCCACCTCTGCTCCAACTCCTGGCGCTTGGGTTCTGTCGCGTTTCAGGGAACTCCTGTAGGCGGGAAACTGGCATCACAGAGAATCACTCCTGCTTGGGGTTCCATTTTACTTTCACTTTGCATTCTTTTGAAATTTCATCTGTGGTTCTACTGAAACATCCCTTTGAATATCTTTCCACTTAAATGTGAAGTCAACATCTTTGATCAGAAAGCATGTGCTTACTGGAATCTGTGAGGATTTCCTCACTATTTATTTAGTTGAGTCAGAGGAAAAATAGTGTGCATGTTCCCCACACTTGCCTGGTTTTATCGTTCAGGGAAGAGTTACTAGTGAGGTGAAGGTTACTGTCAGAGAAAGGACTGGAATGGTTTCAGGTTGTCGATTCATAAAAAGACTGCATCACATATTCGTGCTTTGCTTCAGAGTATACCTTCTTGATTATTTGATGATTGAGCAGAGTTCTAGATTTCACAAAAATTAGCATTGATTAAAGCTGTGCGTCTTTTCTGTTTTCTTAATTTCTTAGTTATTCCAATGGAAACAGCTGGAGAACTTATACTTCCGTGAGAAAAAATTCGCTGTTGAAGTTCACGATCCACGGAGGTGAGGATAACGGCCTTTTCTGTGTATGGTCCTGGAGACTATCCGCATAACATTGCTGCTAGGAACATTCATGTGCAAGTCTTTGTGCAGACACATTTTCATTTCTCCTGGATGTACCTGGGAGGAGAATTGCCAGGTCCAATGTTAACGCTTTAACCTTTTGAGGTACTGTCACAGTTTTTCCCCTTAGCTCCACCATTTTGCATTCCCACGAGCAATGTGTTTGGTTCCATTTTCTCCACCTCTTTCCTAACACTTGTTATTTTTAGTTGTGTTTTGGTTGCTTTTTAAATAGCCATCCTGGTGTACACGATAGCCCATTTTTGGTTTTGACTTGCATTTCCCTCATGACTAATGATGGCTAAGCATCTTTTCATGTGCTCCTTGGCCACTTGCATATTTTCTCTAGAGAAATATCTGTTCAAATCCTTTGCTCATATTTTAATTTGGTATTCCTGGTCACATTATTTTTTTTTTTTTAGGATTTTATTTATTTGAGAGAGAGAGAAAGAAGTGCATGAGTTGGGGGGGTGGGGCAGGGGGAGAGGGAGAAGCAGACTCCCCACTCCGCAGGGAGCCCGATGCGGGGCTCCCACCCTTGAGGATCATGACCTGAGCTGAAGGCAGATGCTTAGCTGACTGAGCCACCCAGGGGCCCCCCTGGTCACTTTTAAAACAACAGTTGCCATGTTATCAACACGGACTGAAGTCAGGATTGTAGGCTCTCCGAGCTATTCAGAGGAATTCATTATCAGTCCTTAGTGTTTGCCTTTCAGGTACATTTATGGATGTTTGGAGATCAGAGGGATGAGGGAAACAGCTGTAACAAAGAGATGGCCAAGAGATAAGCCAAATTCCTACAAAGAACATTCGTACTCTTCTCCTTCCTTCCCCACAGCGTCTGCCTGCTCGCCCCCACTTCCTTCTCCATTTACCCTCTCTTCTTCTGACCTGCTCCCCTCTTTTTATCTGGTGCATAAGAAGTACACTGGACTGCCTTCAGACTTGCATTATCTGTAGACACTATCATGTTCATCCTCTGATACTGTCAGAGCTGCACAAGTCTACCTAGATCTGAGATGCTCTTTTACCTTCAGGAAGGTGGTGATCCTGCCCTTTTGGTTGTTTTCTCTTTGAAATATTATCACATTGATTCCAGATCTATTGTGATGGTCACATGTCCTGTGGTTTTTGAGTAAATGTTTTTACTACCACCCCTAATTTGAGGAGCTCTTATCGCTTTTATGTGTGTGCCTTTTTAGAACATGCTAGTTTTACAAAAAAAAAGAGATTATCCAGGTGCAACTGGTTTTTTCATAAAAGGAGGAGATGAGGGGCACCTGGGTGGCTCAGTGGTCGAGCATCTGCCTTTGGCTCAGGTCATGATCCCGAGGTCCTGGGATCGAGTCCTCCATCAGGCTGCCTACAGGGAGCCTGCTTCTCCCTCTGCCTATGTCTCTGCCTCCATCTCTGTGTCTCTCATGAGTAAATAAATAAAATCTTAAAAAAAAAAAAAAAGGAGAAAATAAGAAGCTTGGCCCCTGTCGGCATCAGAGTGTGGCAGCAGAGAAACAATTAGGAAGATACTTCGTGATAACAGTCCTCACTGGATATGTTGTGTGTTGTGCTGGGACTAGAGATGAATACATCAAAAGCTTTCCTTAATCTTTCAGGATTTCTGTGTCAAGAAGAACCTTTGGGCAAAGTGGCCTCTTTGTGCAAACGTGGTATGCAAACCCTTCTCTCATCAAGTCCATCTGGGTAATGGCAATTAGTCAGCATCAGTTTTACTTGGACCGGAAGCAAAGCAAAGTAAGTAACAAGAGCACTTCTATAGGAACAGACTTCCCTCCCTCATTTGCTTTCTGTTCAGAAGTTAAATTTTCTCAGAAAAGATACAAGCACATGGGTTTTGTTCTTTGAGTTTTGGGTTTTTAAACTTTCCGACTGCTGTTTTAATTTTTCTTACTCTTAAAAGGGGAGCAGTATAATATAACCTGATTTAAAAGTTATAAGACATGCCAACTTTTTGGCATGTGTGTACATATTCACAGGTGACATTTTGAAGTTAATAGTTGAACTATACCAGGAGGGAGATTCATGCGTATTTAAACATTTTCCATAGAAAACTTAAGTCTTACTTTATTTCCTTCTGAAGTGTCACTTGAGCATGTAAAAATTCTAACTTGTCCTCCGTGTTGACAGACTTACTCCATAGTAACTTAATTGCTTTATTAATTTGAAATAGGTGTAGTTGAGTGAATTCTGTTTCGCTGTCGTACCTCTTAGGCAAAAATTCCTTCAGCCAGGAGTTTAGATGACATCGCGATGGATTTGACTGAGACAGGAACACCAAGGGTCTCCAAAATGGTGACACTGGAGGCAAAAAGTCAGTTCATCATGGCGAGCAATGGCAGTTTAATCTCTTCAGGTAACGTTTTGGGACGTACAAGTGATCTTTATTTCACTTCTTTTTTGTCCTAACCTACTTTTTGGGGGGTCATTAACCACTTTTAAATACATTTAAGCCCATTAATTTGGGAATAAATAAGCCTATCAAAACCAGCAGCATGTAACAAAAACCAATATTTTAAAAGGTAAAAAGAAAGTTAAATTATAAATAGTTTGTATAAACAACAGTACAAAGACAGTAAAACTCCTCAGGGTAACTTGAAAGGACACTTTCTCCCCATCTATTCCATCAATTTCTTCTCCCAATATTTAGTTTTTGATTCAGACAGTTGTCTAATTCCCTATTTAATATATAGTTAAACATGATTACAAGCTTCAAACCTCACCCCAACCTTACCTCCCTGTGTGATTACTGCCCCAAACCCTTCCTCTATAGAAATTCTGGAATCTCTTTATCACCAAGTATATGTAACTTAACTCAAATGAATTTTCCCATCTAAGTCCTATTGTCAACTTAATCTGAGGCACAGAACATTCCTTTTGCCTTGCTTCCTTGCTTTCTACAAGGACATTCTAAATAACCATCGCAAGAAACATCTTACCTTCTCTCCTGCTCAGAAAAATGAAATCCTTCATTAAGCATTTTATCATTGCTTCTAAAATGACTGAGTCAAAATACAGAAGGTATATATAATTACCAGACTCTGTTGGATGCCCAGAAGCATGAGAAAATGTTCTCCAGTTTCCTTTTATTATGTTCAGAAACAAGGAGAAAAATAAATTATTATTTAATAGCAGATTTGGTTTAGAAATCCTTTGTCCTTTAAAAAGGAAGGAAACATGCATTGTATAAACCTTCCCTACCCTCCCGTCCAATCCCTTTAGGTTCTCAAGACTCAGAAGTTAGTGAGGAGCAAAAGAGAGAGAAAATCCTAGAGCTCAAGAAGAAGGAAAAGCTCTTGCAAGAAAAACTCCTGAAAAAAGTCGAGGAGCTTAAGAAGATCTGTTTGCGGGAGGCTGTGAGTGTCTTCTGCTTTTGGGGACTCTTCAAATTGTGTTTGACAACCTCTGCCAGTGTCAGTTATCCCCCTTCTTGATTCTGTCCTGTTTTACAGGAGCTCACAGGCAAAATGCCAAAGGAATATCCGCTGAACGTAGGTGAGAAACCACCTCAGGTCAGAAGGCGTGTAGGCACCGCATTCAAACTGGATGACAACCTACTGCCCAGTGAAGAGGTATGAGCACCAGCATTTCGATTAACAGGACAGAAAAGCTGTCAGCTGAATGTGGCTGACTTGTCCCTTTGGTTTTTGAGTCCTGTTGTACATTTCTGTCTCACCACTTAAGAGTGCTATAATAGTCCAAACAATTCTTTCTTCCAGGCACAGCCCAATTACAGTTGAGTTATTTCTCACTACTTTACTCCTCCAAATATAGAGAGCATTAAACAAATCCCAAATGTTTGTAAATTGAGAAACATTACCATAAGAATTAACTCCAGTATTAGACACTTCCACGTAAAACAAAGAAGCTTTGACAAATAAGATTGCCCTTTCTGATGGGTCATTTCTCGGTCCCAGTTCCCCTATCCATGAAGATAATCCTCATTTTTCCTGCTAGGGGACACAAGTAGTAAATGATATAATACATGTGCAGCATTCAGGTATAATAAAGTCCTAATATAGAGTGTACTTTGTCATTTGCCTGTCATCACATAGTAGGGCCCTAGTCATGTTTATTGCCCAAATTTATCCATCTTGGCTGTAGAAAACCATAGCAATTTCCATCCATAATAGAGTGAGGTTCACAATTTTTTTAAAGATTTGTTTATTTATTTTAGAGAGAGAGCACACACTCAGGAGTGGGGGCAGAAAGAGAGGGAGAGAATCTCAAGCAGACTCCCCACTGAGCATGGAGCCAGACACAGGGCTTGATCCCACAACCCTGAGACCATGACCTGAGCCTAAATCAAGAGTCGTACCTCAACTGATTGAGCCATACAGGCACCCCTGAGCTTTGAAATTTATTGAGTATACCCAGTCCTGAGCTAAGCAATGACATATATTATCTCATTTAATCTTTGCCATATTTTTCCAAGGTAGATGTTCTCTCTCCATTTGAAATGGAGATGCAAAATGAAAAAAACCTGCAGCATTAAAAAATTAAACAGTGTTTCCAGGGTCATGAAGCAGAAACCACCAGAAAGAGAAATCAAACCCAAGTGTATTTGTCACTAAAGCTATGTATGTGAATATAACCTTCTGTGTCTATGAATTTGGGGTTAAGAATCTCTCCTTGAAAGATATAATCTTCACCTAACCAACTACATGAATGAAAGGCCATTGCCTTCTTTAAAAGGAAAAAAGTTGGATTAGTGAGAAAGTTTAAATAAATGGATGAGAGAGGTCTTATTTTCTAGAAAAGTGTTTGAAGATATCTATGCAGTAAACTTAAGAAGGTTTTATTCTCAAAGACCATCTGATTTGAGAATGTACAAGAAACAGTATCATTGTATAAATGCAGGATCCTGCTTTGCAAGAACTGGAGAGCAATTTCCTAATACAGCAAAAGCTGGTTGAAGCTGCAAAGAAGCTTGCCAATGAGCCAGACCTTTGTAAAACCGTGAAGAAAAAACGAAAGCAAGATTACACAGATGCAGTGAAAAAGCTTCAGGAGATTGAAAACTCGATAAATGAATACCGAATCAGATGTGGAAAGAAACCCAGCCAGAAAGCAACAGTTATTTTACCAGGTTCGTAATAAGTAAGGTTTTTCAAGTAACACAGTCAATTTTCTTGATGATATGTAGCATTTCCAAATCAGTTCATTTCGTGAGAGATAAAAGAAAAAACAGATTTAAAGGTAAGTTCCTTAGGGGAAAAATGATTTGGAATGTCAGTCTTGCAAGTGTGTAAATTTGGTTTTCAGTGACATTCTCATTATTTTTATACTATACTATTGCTTTGCCTTCATTTTTAGGATGAAAGAGCATTCGTAGCAATATTAATTCATGATAAGACAATTCCACCTTTAACTGGCTTGATATCATCACAAGAAACATAGTTGACAGCACAGGGTAGTATGGGAGCTGGGCCTACCCAGTCACTCCTCAAAGGTTTTTAATGCAGGGACCGTACATTTTTTTAAGGACCTACCTAACATTTGTGAAAAGAGCTCTCACAATTCCTGTCATTTGTGGAGGCTATTTAAAGCTGTGGACAAATGTTTGTGATAGAATATGAAATGAACAAAGCAGGACATTATGTTGTAACCACAACATAATCCTGACATCATATAAATATCCACATACAACAACTGGTTGGGAAATATTTCAAAACACAATTGTGGAATTTCAAGTAACCTATTTTTCTTTTAATACTTCTCTATATTTTTAAAATTCTCAACATTATATACCTAAGACTTTCATATTCAGGAAAAAGTACACTGAAAATCTCATTTAGGTAGATTTCAAGTCCAGTTGGCCTTACTTTATCAGCATGGTTTTCAGCTTTCATCATTGGTTGAAATATGATTATATTTCTTTGATTCCAAGACTGTTTTTTTTTTCACATTTAAACATCTGTGAAATTTGAATAATTCTTAAACTAGATGGTGTATTACAGTTACAATTGGCAATACTTTTTCTTTTTTCATTGAGACATAAAACAATTATATATGTCAGATTGGATAAAATGTGGTGACTAGGTTTAGAGTCTACTCGGATTTAGGGCGGTATGGTTTATATAGCAGAGATATGGCTTTTGGAAAGTGAATGCACAGACATCAACACACAAGTGTTCATCAGCTACAGCTGGAGAATTTAGGATGGCTTTGACTCCGAATGAGAAATCCAGTTGGCCTTGGAGGTGGTTACATTCTGGACCTGCAGAAATGGGTGATTAGCAGTGTACTTAACTTTCATAACCATTTGTTGTGGCCCATTCATCCCCAAACTGCAAGATTTGAGCGATCTCCCTTACAATGAGTGACATTTGGGCAGCAGATGGTGCCAATGGTTGAGCATATATTGGGTAGATTTTTTTTAAGTGTGCCTGACAGCTGACTACACTGGCACCTTGCCTTCAAACTCTACTGTGTGTCCAATTAAGAGATAGTCTGCCCAGCTCTGATGGAGATTAACATTTGAGATCAGATGGGAGAGATTTCCTTCATGATGGCATTGAAACCTACACTAAGGTGCTATATTTGCCTATAACCTTGCCAGGACTTGACCCTGTGTATGGAATGATTGACCAAGGTAAATCAACACATCTGAGATGACTCCTATTACTAAATACATTTTTTAACATTTGATGGGCAACAGTAATACTTAGGAATATTATGGGTATTTCCAACCAACAGAATGCTGTGTCTAGGTAATGAAAGCAATAAGTATAGCTAATTTTTATTGAGCATCTGTCCTGTACAAGGAACTGGGCTAAGAGCTTTACATTCATTATTTTAATTACTGCTCACCTTAGCACTGCATACTACTTACTACTCTTATTCCCATTGTAGTTGAGCCAAGTGATGCTAAGAGTGGTTAAGTCATTTGCCCAAGATCTTACAGCTAGTAAGTGACAGAACCAAGATATGAATCCAGGTCTGTCTAATTCAGTGGTTCTCAACCAGGAGCAATTTTGCACCCCAGGGAACATTTGGCAACATCTACAGACATTTTTGGTTGTCAAAACTGCTGCTGTTAGGTGGAGGCTGGAGATCCTACAATTCAAAGGACGGCTCTCCCCAGTGAATAATTATCCAATCCAAAACGTCAGTAGTACCATGTGAGAAACCCAGGTCTAATTGAAAAGCTTGTCCACCACAAAGTGTTCATCTATTAAGAAAGTCCCTTTTCTTCAGGGAGGGGCCAAAAAATAACTTAAACTAACAGTAGATTTTCAAATGAGGGTTCAAGTGTATTTTAACATTTAGCATTTATGACATGAGTGGCATGATTTTTCTTTCCTGTTTATTGGTTGTGCGCCCTCAATGTATAAGGTAAAGTTTTCATCCTATGTAGAAGCTAGATTGAAAACTAGTTGAAAACAAAAATTTCCTTGAAATCTCTTCCATTTTTAAAAGATTTTATTTGTTTATTTGTTTATATCTTTACTAGTAAATGATTCCATTGTTACAATCATTAATAATTCTTAATGCACTGTAATTAGTTAATACTTACTAAATAAAAATAAAGATGCACTCCATTGAGAATTGCTGTATTAAACTCACTGTAGGTGTATAAATGTCCCATTATTCTAAAGGCACGTATTTTTATTCACAGAAGACATAATCCCCTCAGAGAGCAGCTCCTTGTCTGACACTACCACCTATGATGATTGTAAGTAGCTCTTCTTTTTCATTTCAAAATGTTATATATTCTGAAATATTAAGACAATTTCCTTAAGTAATGCCTATGTGTTATTCTTTTGGGAAAAGTAGAATGAACTAAGTTACCCTTATGCAGAATGGTTGGGGAAAGGAGATTATGATTAACTTCCATCCAAGTTAACTCATCATCAAATACAGTGCCATACAAATCACGTGACCTCAGGAAATCAGAATACTATTACATGACTGAGCAGCCTCTCAGTAAGGGTTTGTGAGGCTCTGTAGAATTTTTTTAATGGCATTTTTTTTACTTACTTATTTATTTTTTAGTTTTAAGTAAGCTCCACACTCAAAGTGGGGCTTGAACTCATGATCCTAAGATCAACAGTTGCATGCTCTCCTGACTGAGCCAGCCAGGCGCCCCTCTGGAGGATTTTTTTAACATTTTATCTTGAAGTGATTACACATTCACAGGGAGTTGCATAAATAATACGAGTTTTTCACTCAGCTTTTCCCAATGGTGACATCTTACATATTTGGAGTCTAATCTCAAACCAGGAAACACAGTGTAGACTTTGATTATCCCTGGATGGCTAGGGGTTTGTTTTCCTCAGGAAGAAATTGGGTTACATGTCATTGTAATGGTTTCATAGAGGAAGACCTTATCTGTTGTGATGGCCTTTGTTTGTTCAACACATTTCATGATGGAATGGATTTCATATTGCGTGGTAGAGTACTTCCTTGTAATCCCTTGTCCTTAAGCAGAAGAGTAGCTATCTGTCTAATATGATTTAAGGAATTCCGGGAAGCCTCTAACCCATACTGCTTTATCTCCCTCATCCCCACCCCACCCCATGTTTTATGGTGCATGAAACTCCACCATTCCAAAATTCTTCCTTTGAGCTGAAGTTGGGTCATGCTTACCTTTCCTCTTTGAAAATGCAAATGTCAGCAGGAGACATAACAAGTCTCTAATGACTGAGCATAAATCAGTTATATCATGTTCAGTGACAAGATGAGTGTCTGGTCACCTAAAGAGGCCTGACAACTTGAAAGGTGAACAAAAGTGATCCATGCCAACTTTACAGGCCAGCTTCCTTTTGGCCTTTTACACACTGGGGCTTTTCTTTTAATGTGACTCTAGAAAACCTATAGTAGCACCCATTCCACCTGAGTGATTTATAGCTTATTTGCTCAGAGTGGTACCTACTAAACTGGAAAAAATTGGCTCAGGCCCCACATCCTTAAACATTGTGGGAGTTAGGGGTGGCCACATCTCCCAGAGTCAAATCTGAGTATAACTTTTGATTCCCCCAGAACTAAACTACTAATAGCATACTACTGGCAGAAGCCTTAACTTAAATAATCAATTAATACATATTTGCATGTTAAATGTATTATATACTGTATTCTTACTGTCAAGTAAGCTATAGAAAAGAAAATGTTATTAGAAAATCATAAGGAAGGGGTGCCTGAGTGGCTCAATCAGTTAAGTGTCTGCCTTTGGCTCAGGTCATGATCCCAGGGTCCTGGGATCCAGCCCCACACAGAGCTCCCTGCTCAGCAGACATTCTGCTTCTACCTCTCCCTCTTCCCCTCTCATGCCCCCCTTATGTGGTCTCTCTCTCTCAAATAAAAAATAAATAAAGTCTTTTAAAAAAATCATAAGGAGGAGAAAATGCATTTAGTGTACTATATTTATATTTTTAAAAATTCGTAAAAAAAAAAAATTCGTATATAAGTGGACCCACACAGTTCAAACCTGTGTTGTTCAAGGGTCAACTGTATCCAGTAATTTGTGTTTTCTAAGTCTATAAAACATAAAAATAAATTTCTTGAAAGTAATAAACCTCTAAAAATATCATCTCTGGTAAAGCACTTTGTTCACCAGCTCTTTTGATTTGTTTTTTGGAGTGCTGGCAGAGTATTTGTTAACTTATTTATTTACCTACCTACTTATTCATTCATTCATTTACTTTTTATAGCCAATGACACCTTCACTCTTGCTGGGCAGCGACCAAGTTCAGTACCTCATTCTCCAAGAATTCTTCCCCCTAAGTCTCTCGGTATTGAACGAATCCATTTCAGAAAGTCATCCGTCAATGAACAGTTTGTGGATACCAGGCAGTCCAGGTGAGAAGTCACATCATCAATAAGGCAGATGCCTCCCAGCCATGAGATCTTTCCTCCAAAATGGTTGACTTTTTGGGGCATTATCCTATTTTTCCTTTCAGAAGGAGTTATCTTGTAAAACCGAAGCATAGAAACTAACCCTTGTTATTTGTAGTTGATGACAAGTGCAAGTGTTTCTAAGAGATCTTTTCAAAGCATTCAGCAGCTTCCTATATTTTAAAGTCTGTTGGATTTATGTTAGGTTCTAGGAGCATTATTTATAATCTGGATTTGGATATGATGCCCAAAGTTCAATTTCATAACCCATGCTCTCAGAAAACTGTTCTTAAAACAACTCTGTCAGTGCAAGTGACAGAAATGACTTCTGATCTTTCAAATGAGACTTCAACTCAGTTTCAATCTGTAAAATAGATAATATGACTTTTTTTCTCAAATGTCTCAGGTAAATGTTATCCAAGCAATAACACCAGATCTTAAAAAGATGACAGACCAGTGATTCTCAGAATTTGGCTGCATGGATCAATACTACTTAAAAAAAAAAAAAAAAGGACCCAAGATAGGATTGCCAAATGTTTGCTCTATGTAATCAGAATGCTCAAATAAACAATACCATGATTTCATGAAAAAAATGACATGTAAATATGAAAAATACAGTCCTTGTCATAATAATAAAATGAAGTTAACATTTATTGAATGCTAATTATATGTCAGATGCTATTCAAAGTGCTTTAATATGTATTGACAAATTTAATCTGTACCACAATCCTAGGAGTCTGATAACTACAAATTTTAATCTGTACCACAATCCTAGGAGTCTGTCATTACCATTTACAGATAAGTACACTGAGGGCCAGAAAGCTTGAATAACCTGTTAGGTTCATATGAATGTTAGAATCGGGATTTGAACCTACATAGCCAGACTCCAAAGCCTATATTGTGATTTTTACCAATATGTCATATTTCATCTCAGCAGAGGTAAAAATTAGCCTTAAAATAAAGGAAGATTATTTAGATTAAATAATTCTTCACTTACAAAAAATACAACTAGCACTTTGTTATATTCCTCGTTTGTCAAAGACCAATGACAACTTTTATTACATATCAGCTTCAGTTGTTAGATTAGGATTTAGAACTGTTGCCTTAAACAATACCAATCCAAGTGTCCAGAGCTGTGCCAGCCAGGTCAACTAAAAGTAAATAAAATTAAAAATTCACTTCCTCAATCATGTTAGCCACATTTCAAGTGCTAATGGGCACATGTGGGCTAATGGCTGTAATATTGGCACAGATATAGCACATTTCCATCATTGGACAGCCCTGGACAAGTATATTTATTATATTTGAGAAAATAAAACTATTGCAGCAGAAGGAAAAATTATAACTGGAAATCATTATCTTAAAAATTATTATACCTACTTCCTTAATAGCTAAAGATGGGTTTGCTCTTTGATCCAACAATTTCACTTAGAGGACTTTTTCCTATTGAATTAATTAACTACAGGATGCTCATCATAGCATTGTTTACAATAGTGACAAAATGAAAATAACCCAAATGCTCAACTAGTGGATTGCTTAAATAAATCATAAGTCCTTATAATGAAATGCTATGCTGTCATTAAAATAACATTGTAGATGAGTATTAACCAACACAAAACATTAGGTATAGTTTTTTAAATATGAGTTTTGAAAGAGAATATAGGGTAAGATCTTATTCTTTTGTTGTTAAAAACTATAAATGCTTATAAGTAAATATGCTTAGTAAAAACATCTGAAAATACTCAGTGTTGACCGCTTGTATCTGAAGTTTCAGATTATAGACTTTAAATTTTTTCTTTTTTATCTGCACTTCTGAAATTTTCTGCAGGGGACTTGACATGCTTCTGTAATAAGTAAAAATGTAATCAGAATCACATTTAATTAAAAAATTAACTTCAAACTGTGTTCTCACTCACTGGGTAAGTGCTGGGTAGCCAACAAAGTGATTTGCAGAACTCACAGGCCTGCAAACAGTAGCCCACTGGCCAAATCCATTGTGCAACTTATTTTCCTATGGCCCATGAGCTAAGAATGGGTTTTATGTTTTTAAATAGTTGGAGGTGAAATCAGAAGCAATAATATTTTGTGATGTGAAAAATTATATGATATTTTACTTTCATAGCCACAGTCAAGCTTTATTGGTACACAGCCACCCCCATTCACTTACATGTTGTCTACACTGCTTTTGTACTTTAGGGATAGAGTAGAGCAGTCAAGATAGGGCCATCTGGCCGGCAAAGCCAAAAATATTTACTATTAAACTCTATAGAAAAAGGCTTTACCAACTCTGCTCTAGTTGCTTTCAATCTCTTTTATTCAGTATACTCTTTTTAATTTTTTTTTTTAATTTTTTCCTTCATATTTATGATTCAGCAAGATCACTTGTGTTTCCCCTAAAACTCATGTAGGTCATATGAGGATACTTAACCACAAAGACACCCTTCCCAGTTTTCTCCTATGTCTTTTCCTTTGGTTTCCAGTAAGTTTCAAATCAGCTTATGACAAGTTTGCCAGAGATGCTGGGAGGCTCATCACCTCCTAAATTCTTCTTTTTGCCCTCACAGGGAAATGCTGTCGACACATAGCAGCCCTTACAAAACCCTGGATCGGCGGCCCCAGGGCGGACGGAGCATGCCCACCACTCCAGTTCTTACCCGCAACGCCTACAGCAGCAGCCATTTGGAGTAAGAGCGCTTCCTTCCAGTTACTTCAACTCTGTTGATTTTTGCTTCAAGGTTTCACTCTACTTTGTTGTGTGTTTTAATCATTTTAAGGGTCCTTACCCAACAGGACTACGTTACGAATCTGTGTTTTCTACTTAATGGTTCAACTGCATTGGCAATGAAAACATGCCTAAAAATATACTTTGCTGGGTAGATATGAGATTTTTGGTGTTGTGTGCCTTAATTTTCCCAACCAGACATCACCATTTGTTATTTGGTGGTGAGGGTGAAGATAATGACACTAGCAACATTTTGAAGTGTTTGGGGAGGGTTTTGCTAGCTCTTTTTTTATACCTGATATGATTCAGTCTGCACAACGAGCCTAACTGTAGATCCCAGATCCTGTTTTACCTCCTCACCTTACAGAGGAGGAAGCAAGACTGAAGTTAAATGTCTTACCCAAGCTTGCATAGCTGGGGGACGGCAGAGCCATGACTCAACCCGAGTATATCGGGGGTCAGAGCCAGGCTCTCCTGCATGTGATGCTGCCATCACCTAGTCTGTCTCCTGCTCTCCTGCTCTCCTGTTGGGAGAGAGGAACCTCCAAAGATGAGTTGGGCTTTTTTTTTTTTTTTTTTTTTTTTGAAGGCTTTGATGCAACTTGTGCATCATCAGTGTATTTTCCCTACTCTCGAGTAAGGCTATGGATTGCACAGTTGTTAGAACCTGGTTCTTTTCTCGTTTGGCCCGTGACAGTGAAACCGGTATGGGAACCAATAGATTATGTGAAAAATGGATTCTCTTGTACAGTCAGCTTTGGATACCTTGAGTTTTATGGCAGGCCAAGGGTGATTAAATCCTTCATTTGTAAAATTTTGGTCTTTCTTTCCTTCTTCCTCCGTTACAAATTTGCCTTGCTCCTCCTGCAGACCTGAATCTTCAGCCCAACACTGCCGCCAGCGGAGTGGAAGCCTTGAGTCTCAGTCCCACCTGCTGTCTGAGATGGACAATGATAAGCCATTTTTCTCCCTCTCCAAATCCCAAAGAAGCAGTAGTACAGAAATCCTGGATGACGGGTCTTCCTACACCAGCCAATCAAGCACAGAGTATTACTGCGTGACGCCCGTTGCCGGCCCCTATTACACCACCCAGACTCTGGACACTCGTGCCAGGGGCCGGAGAAGGTCCAAGAAACAGAACGTTTCGACTTCAAATTCAGGAAGCATGCCCAACCTAGCACAAAAGGATAGTATGAGGAATGGCGTCTACACAAAGAGTCAGGAGCAACCTTCTTCTAGTTACTATATTGCTGGATACACGCCCTATGCAGAGTGTGATCTGTATTACAGTGGCGGCTACGTCTATGAGAATGACACTGAGGGACAGTACAGTGTCAATCCTTCCTATCGGGCCTCAGCACACTATGGATACGAGCGCCAAAGGGACTATAGCAGGTCCTTTCATGAAGATGAGGTCGACCGGGTGCCCCATAACCCATATGCAACTCTCCGGCTGCCCCGGAAGGCTGCTGCCAAGTCGGAGCACATCACCAAAAACATCCACAAGGCCTTAGTTGCGGAGCACCTGCGTGGCTGGTACCAGCGGGCCTCTGGGCAAAAGGATCAGGGGCACAGCCCACAGACTAGCTTTGACTCAGACAGGGGATCGCAGAGATGCCTGGGGTTTGCTGGGCTGCAAGTACCCTGCTCTCCCAGCAGTCGAACATCCTCCTACTCTTCAGGTAAGAATACTGTGAAAGCACCTGATTCTCAGATCAAATTTACCTCATGTCCCCCAGCCCACCTTCCCCCCCAACCACTCCCCTCAGGGATTATGGGACCAGTACCCAAAGTCATGACACTAGTAGCCATTCGGTAGGGCCTACACAGTAAGAATTTCCAACTTAAAAACAGCTCTTTCTTTTCAGCTTTCCAAAGAACACAGTTTACAGGAGTCCAGTGGAGCAAGTTGTAGATTCAAATCAAACAAACATTCATGGAGTACCTACTGTATGCTGCCCTGTATGAGGGGCTTTCAAATATTGTGTGTTCTCCACATTTCATAAAAGTGTTTGAGTCACTGATGTTTGATGTATTAAAAAAATAGAATAAATCTGCCAGGCAAGCGGAAAACATTAGGATTATACATCCTAACATCCTAATACACCCTGTTCACCACCAGGAACTTGATCATCTAAAGGCAATTTGTTTTGAATGTGCAGGTAGCAATGGGAGGCTCCTAATAGTTCTTTTAGGAGGCAGTATTTAGTAAGCCCTGTTCCTGGCACTGTTCTAAGTGCTTCGCATGCCTTGACTCAACTCAGTAATCATATATACTTCACCTTAGGGTTGATTTCCGGGATTTTCAAAGATAATTTTGGCTAGAGATGTTGCCTCATGCAGTGACTTTTGCCCCTCAGTCCACTAAAATCCATGGAGGACTTACTGCCTGCCCCTAGCTGTGTGACCTACTCTAAGTAGAGAAGTGAAGGGAAAGAGGAGTATCTGCCTCTGGTTGCATTTATTCAGCAAGCAAGCAGGCATATCCTGGGTGCTGAGGAGCTAGTGTTAACCAGCTTCTGGCCTTGAAGAGCTCAGTCTAGAGGAATGTATACAAATTCAGCAATTTTAGAGCTTGGAACTGAATGTGTTCTTGAACTGTGTGGCAACCTGAGGTCACATGTTCTTGCCCCCTCTCTCAGAATAACCCCTTAGTAAGACATAGCACCGGGTTCCTGAATCACTCCACAGTAGTCTGTGAAAACTGTGCCTTTAAAAGTTTCCTAAGCTTGTTGACCAGAGGCATTTCCATGGAGATTTCTGTTTGGGTTTAAGGTCTCTTCTCTCTGTGTAGGACTTTGGACTTCCGCTAGGGCTTTCCCATTTATTACCACACCGAACATACAACAAGGCTCCTGTCATTATTCCTTGTTATTTATGGCTCAGATCTAGAGAATGCCTTCCTTCCCCTAAGGTTCAGGGAGTTGCACAAAAATCTCTCAGAAAAACATGGGGAGAACATTAGAAAGAAAGAACCAAACAAGGAGGGCTGAGATGCATATGGATGGATGGTCATCAAAGCACCTGCCTTTTTAAACAGTGAGGCTGGAGAGCAGCAGGTGTACCTCAGAAACCATGGCATTACTGGAGGGTGGCTCAGTGTCTGGAGCAAAGTTAAGAATGGAGTTAATGCTTACAGGTAGGAGCCTGCCTGGGAGCTGTAGGATTTGGCCCCCCAGACCAAAAAGCATTACATTTTAAAGAACTAAAGGGTTGGAATTAGAGTTCCTCAAGAAAATTCCCTTTTGGAATCTTCCTCATTCCTGTCTACATTTTATAGCTACAAGAAATATATTACAACAGGCATGCATCATGGAAAGTTTCCTGTTATATGCCAAAGTAGTCAGGTTTTGTAGTCCCTTCCAGCCATCTAAAGACTCTCTTGGTGACTCAGTTTTATTTATTTATTTTTAAATATTTTATTTATTTATTCATGAGAGACACAGAGAGAGAGGCAGAGACATAGGCAGAGAGAGAAGCAGGCTCCCTGCAGGGAGCCCTATGTGGGACTCGATCCCAGGACCCCGGGATCACGACCTGAACTGAAGGCAGATGCTCAACCACTGAGCCACCCAGGCACCCCAATGACTCAGTTTTAGTAGTAATGACAGCCACCATCTCCTGGCAGCTTACCCTGGGCCACACCACATGCTCAGTGCGTCATGCTCACTCTCCCATTTAATGCACGCAACAGTTCTATATAGTGAGTGCTGTTGTCACGTATGTTCTTATTATCCCCATCTTGCTGTGGAGGCAATTCTGGTTTAGAGAGTTGAAATGACCCCGCCCAAAGCCCCAAACCTGGTAAGTGCTCAAGTGAGAATTCTCTCCCAGCTCTGACCACAACCACCAAGCCTCATAGCCCCCTGACTCAGAGTTATGAAACATTCTTGGAAACTCAAAGGGAGAGGATCACACCTTTGAGTCAAAACCTCACAGCATCCAGGGCTACGGATGAGTTTTGCATCTGTAGTACGCTGGTCACAAGGGCTTTGTGGGTCTGAGAAAGAAGAGGAGGAAGGTGGCTGCCAGGAGCAGGAAATGGAGCAGAGCTGGGAGGCTCCATGAGCGGTGCTGGTGTTGGACCATCAGTTTGACATGGTGGTCACCTTGCATATCCTCGGCATGAAGCAAGACTGGTTTTAGAGAGGACAGCAACGCCCTGGAGTGAGACATTCACTGGGCTTTGCTCCAGATCATACCCTTGTCTTGTTCCAGTTCAGTAGAACTAATGTCCTTCTGTCCTAATTACTCTCCCTACACCTTCACCTGCACACTTTTGTTTAAGGTGAAAAGTATGCATTGATCCTGCTAAAAGCTGGTATTGCCTTGGGTCAAGGAACAAGTCATGTCCCAACAGATCAACTTGTGGAGTGCTTTTCCTCCAAAAGCCTCCAGGAAACTCAAACTGGTCATCTTATCTTTACAAATAAAGCCTTATCTATCCAGCCACCATAGCGAGAATGGAGAGATCCTCTCCATGTAGAAGAATTTTTTTCCTCCTTGTCTTTGAGGTTATTTCTTATAGCATGCGTTTCTTTTTTTTTTTTTAAGATTTATTTATTTATTCATGAGAGACAGAGAGAGAGAGAGAGAGAGAGGCAGAGACATAGGCAGAGGGAGAAGCAGGCTCTTCACAGGAGCCAGATGCGGGACTCAATCCCAGATCCTGGGATCACGACCTGAGCCAAAGGCAGCCACCCAACCGCTGAGCCACCCAGGCGTCCCATAGCATGCCTTTCAATTAACTTTATTCTCATTAATAATATCATTAATTCTCATTTTTGGGGGGGTACATATTCTATACCAGGCACAGTGCTAAACATTCTCACATATAACTTGATTTAATCATGGTATCATCCCTATACAGGATATATTTGCATGATTACCCCCACTGTACAGGTGAAGAAACCGGGACTTAAAGAGAATAAACTATTTGCCTAGAGACACGGCCAATAAGTGACTAAATTGAAATAGGAACTCTGTTGATTATAAACATTGGCTCTTGATCTCTGCACGTAGATGATTATAATATATATCTAAATGGCCTGAACAGTCTTCATTTTGAATAGTCCCACTAATTTTGTCTCTTTCCATTTTTATTTCTAGTATCTTCTACAAATGCTTCTGGGAACTGGAGGACCCAGATAGCTATAGGGCTATCTGAATACGAGACCCCGGCACATTCTTCCTACACCAGCTGCTATGGCAACATCTATAATCCTTTGCCCTCCCCAGGCAGGTGAGAAACCAATGCTCCAAAATTCTGGTAACCTGTTCCTGGTCAGAAGAATTGAGGAATTCTGTTTTACTTTATAATGCCCAAGGATCATCAGACTATAGCCTACAGGCCAAAACCAGCTGCCACTGGTTTTTGTAAATAAAGTTTTATTGGAAAACGGCCGCATTCATTCATGTACATACTACCTCTGGCTGTTTTTGCACTGTGAGGCAGAGTGGAGTTAGTGACAGAGCCTGAGTGGCCAACAAAGCCAAAAGTATCTGGCCTTTTAAGAAAAGGTTTCTTGACTCTTAATCTAGATGGTTCCAACTTGATTCTGTTCCTTGTCTTCTGTACATTAAATTCTGTACCTGAAGGGTTTTTTAATTGCAGTACTCTAAACTGTATTGCTGATATATCCATTTAAGACTCTTCTGGAACCTTGGAGGAAAAATATCTCTACTCCAGAAAAGGCTGTTCGCACCAAAATTCCTCATAAACAGTTGGTGGGCTTGATTTCAAACATTTGCTGCCTTTTTGTGTCTGACCCTGTGTTCACTAAGAAGCTACAGACACAGCCAGCTGTCCTGTTTGTAATCGTGGTCCTCTGTAAACATTTGGAGGAAATACGTAAGAACAATTTGTTAAAATGCGATTTTAAAAAAAGATTGCTAACTCCACATTTCACATTTTTCACTTGTTTGTATATGTAGGAGGAATTAAGTTTGAAGAGGTCATTTCTCCCTATCACTTTGCACAGAATATAATTCACACCCATCGTGCTAAGAAATAGAACATTTTCTGTTTGTTTTTATTTAATTTTGCTCTAGGTCAACTCGCTTTGGCCATAGGGAGACTGCCACAGACCATAACTTATAAAAGTGTCTATCCTGATGAATTTGAGAGGTTAATTTCTTTTCTTTTTTACTTCAATTTTTTATTTCAATTCTAGTTAGTCAGTGTATACAGTAAGATTGGTTTCAGGAGTAGAAACCAGTGATCCATCACTTATATACAACACCCAGTGCTCTTCACAAGTACCCTCCTAAATCCCCATCACCTACTAGCCCATCCCCCCCACCTTCCTCCATCATTCCTCAGTTTGTTCTCTACAATTAAGAATTTCTTATGGTTTGCATTTCTCTCTCTCTCTCTTTTTCCCTTCCCCTATGTTTATCCACTTTGTTTCTTAAGTTCCACATATGAGTGAAATTGTAATTTCCTAATAAAGTACTCTGTAACAAGCGAATTGGAGGTAGTCAACCCCCAAAGTCTTATTTTTCTTCTCCCTGTGCAAGAAGAGTTTTTCTTGGCTTGAACTATTAGGCCAATTGTCTCAGCTCAACAAAGGGTGTGCTCAAAATAGAATTTAAGCAAAAATATACCTCAGGGGATTTCAAATAGCTTGGATTTCTGTAAATAATGCTTGCAAATGAGTTAGGAGCGAGAACAAAAGTGCCTTTGGCCCAAAACTAGAGCTGCACTTTTTCAATTCGGGTCTCATCATTTTGTAGAATTCACTTGCAAATAGTTTTCCAGTTTGTATACCTTTACTTTCTTTTTCGTTGACTGCGTTAGAAATGATAGAAGAAGCCCAGCACGTAAGACAGTTTGAAGATCCTTGACACCACTTTCACTGGACTCAGGAAGTACTAAACATTTTTAAAGAAAATCTGTTTTTACCGAGTGTGCCTATCTATTTCAGCCAGCCCAAGACGGCTTGACATGGAGTCTGATGTCAGAGGGGGATAATCCACAGGAAATTAGAAACTATTTAAAGATCCCTATTGTGTATGCTCACATGCACATAATATGAGCTCATTGTGGAAAATTAGGAAAATGATAAAGGGATAAATAAGTAGGAAATCATTTACCCATAATCCCACCACCTAGGGATGGAAGCTATTAGCATTTTGACACATCCCCCCATTTTCCCAAATCCATTTTTAACTTGGTTGTAATGATAACCTTATGTGCAATTTTACATCTTTCATTGTCTAGGAACTTTTGCATCCCAGTTTTTTTTTTTACTTAATATTGCAACACTAGACATGCTCCCATATTTTTAAAAATACCTTAAGCCTTATTTTATGTGATCAACATGATATTCCACTCAATAAATATACCATACTTTATTCAACAGTTCCCATTATTTTGAATTTGAATGGTTTTTAGATTTTCTCCTTTTTTATTGTAATGCTGCTGTTGACCTCTTTGTGCAAAACGTTTGTCTGAATTCCAGATTATTGCCTTAGGTTACATTCCAATAAGTAGAATTAATGGATTAAATTGAAAAGTGTATTTTTTAAGCCCTTGCTTTCCAGAAAGATTTGCCAATTGACCCTCCCAGCAAGGTACGGGTGTGCTTATTCCCATCTATTAGTCTATTAAGGATTTTTTTCTTTTATTATACCTCAGAGTGATCAATTTAACTTGACCTACTAACAAAGCAAGTATAATAACAGCCATCCATCAAGTTTTAGAAATTTGCTATGAAATTGTGTTATTTTTGATGGAAACATAATTTTCAAAATAAGAGAGAGATTAGGTTTCAAGATAAAGATAAAAAGAAAAATTTTAGGGATCCCTGGGTGGCTCAGAGGTTTAGCACCTGCCTTTGGCCCGTCGTGATCCTGGAGTCCTAGGATCAAGTCCCACATAGGGCTCCCTACATGGAGCTGTTTCTCCCTCTGCCTGTGTCTCTGACTCTCTCTCTGTGTGTCTCTCATGAATAGATAAAAAAAAAAAAAAAAAAAAAAAATTTAGATCTGCCCTGAAGTTAAAGATTTGAGTATTTTTTTTAAACAAATGAAGTCCCCATTATTTCAAGACCCTTTTCCCCAGAGGGTCTGGCTCTTAACATTTACAGAAACCTGCACGTTTTTACCAATAAAAATTTGTTTCCAAGTGTGGTGCGGTATAATCGTCAGTGGCATAAACTTTCTAAAATTATAAATGCCAAAGTCTCTTATGCTGCTTGGTATATAATATGCTCAGATTCTTGGCTCTGCGATGCAAACTTTTTTCAAGTAATTTTTTTTTTTCGTTTCCTGTTTTCCGTTTCCCATCCTCTTCCCCATCTAACTCGACCTACACTAGGCAAAACCGAGGGCTTCTGTCCCGGAGAATGGTTGCATCTCCAGAAATGAGATCAGTTTTAAGTGCTCTTTTGCTAAGTGTAGCCAGCGGTAGTAAGTATAGCCCTTCAGATCTGGGTGTTGCATCTTGTGTAGTAGCAGCAACTTTGCTTGCTCTGGCTGATGTGTGAAGCTATGGAAATCTGACTTTGTGTTTATATTAGATGAAAACACTAAATACCTGGTTTTGTATACTATTTATTTCCAAAGCTCTCCTTCCAGTGACTTTTTAATCATCTTTACTAAAGAAATTTGAAATAAAAAGAAACCTACTAACTATCTAACCTATTCTAAATGACTCTCGCAGGAACGAGGTTTTGCTTCTTAGAATGGCTTGTGTAATAGAATGCTTTCCTCTGGCTCTCCCCTCCAAATATGCCTATGATTGTTGTATGTGGTGTTGTTTCCAATTTACAATCAACCCATATACCCCAGGGATGTAACATGTGTCCCTGAGTGCCCCTGCCTTCCTCTAACTATATTCCTTTGTCCCTTAGGAAAGCATCTAGTATATTCCCTTAATTTGAAGAATACTTAAAATGCGGCTGTCAAAAGTAGACTTTTTTTTTAAGTTCAAAATATGACTCCCACCCAAAGAGAAAATAGGCCTGTGTCAAAGCCTTATTTAACTCATCAATGAGAGAACTAACAGAATGGTAAAGCTGCTTCCAAGAGAATTCAAAAGACGAAATTCAACACACTGAAAGATAAAATGCTGGCATGAGATTACTAAATTAAATTTAAAAACCAGTTAATGGCCTATGGGGCAATAAAGCTATAACCATGATCTTTTTATACTAGAGAGAAGTTATTTGTATTTCTTCCAGACATAAAAAAAACCTTCAAGTTAACATGTAACTAACCACAGTCTGGGTCCTGATCAATGATAAATGTGAGTGAGACAAAGGACTGTCTCTCTAGAGAATCCAGGGCACCTTGCATGGACCTTTTTGACAGTGCGCCAGCAGGACAATGAAAGAACACACACACACCATTATCCTTTGACTTGACAGTGCTTTCTACCAATTCTTTGAGTAATCTTTGTACTCCGGTAGTAAAAATGACCACAAATAATAACTTCTCTGGTTTCCTTTAATAGACAGTACACAGAGATCAGTCAACTGGACAGTACAGATGGAAGCCGGTTGGAAGAAAGCCTGGAGAGCAGGGAGCAGAGGCTCTTTTGGCATGAAGATTCAAAGCCTGGAACATTAGTCTGAACTGCAGTTGGATCTCTCGACCAAGCACTGCGTTCTCACACTAGTGTGCCTTGCAGAATGTGCTCGTCTTCCCAGAAAGCTGTTCGGCTGTAGAAAGCTAAAGGCATCGAAGGTCGAAGAGAGGACTCAGTTGCCCTGGAAGTGAATCACACGCTGAGGCTGTGCAGAGTCCCTGAACGACTTGCCTTTCAAACTCCGGGCACTAACCCAACAGAGCAAGGTAGAACCGTGGCCGAGAAAGGACTCAGCCTGTATCAACAGCAAGCACTTTTTTTAAGGGACTAAAAGTTTTGAAGGCAAACCACAAAACTGTGACAAGTGCGTTCAGGGTCTCCAGTAGGGAAGAAGGACAGGAAATTTCAGAGCACAATTCGGAATGAAGAGAAAATGGAAACCAGGAGCTCCTTAGACATTGTTCACCTTCAGAAAGTTTGAATTTGTGAGCCAGCGAAGAATAACATGCTATTTCTACGTGGCCGTGGACAATTGAGACAGTATTGGAAAATTACTTGAAGAGAGGCTGGATTTTCATGAAGTTCTGGATGAGTGTAAAGGATTTTAGCAGATTATAAAGAGTGATGGTTTTCATAAGCACCGTAAAATGGGTTCTGGAAAGACTTAGTGCCGTAGCATCCTGTAATATAACTTTATGGTAGCAGATTGGGGAACATGAAGCAGCCCACTGAATAATTGACAAACTCTGCTTGGAGAATTTTCTAAGGTACAATATTACTGGGCTCCTTTTTCCTTTGTACACCAGTGGCCTGATGGGTTATTATTCGGGCTGGTAACTCTCCAATTTGGCTGCCGTTTGAAATGGCAGACCTGATATGGAAAGTTTTTATAATTGAGAGTTTGAAAAAGTATTTTAAGGTAATACAGAAAGAACCCAAAACAAAATGAAATGAAAAAACAAAAGCCACATCATTTTAGATGAATTGCGTGCCTTAAAATGGTGAACATTAGAAAAGGAAGCAAATTGTCCAGATTCCACAGGGGGTTCTAAGTCACCAAATGACAAAAACAAGATTAGTCATTAAAGAGACGAAAGCAAAAAAACTCCAAGCTGCAGTAGATTTAATTATGAGGCTAAAACTACCTCATACTTTACTTGGAAGAACTAATTAGCTATGGTTTATTATAGTGTTTTTTTTTTTAAAAACAAACAAACAAATATTTCCATATTCCAGATTGTTCTTTTGTGTCATCTTCACTCTGCTTCAATATTCCATAAAAGGTGCTCCCTCCCCCCTCCCTTTTATACAGGTTTCGTGTTCATATTGTGAATAGAGAAGTTTCTGAACAACTTTTTTGGAACATTTTCTATCTATATTCCAAAGCATGTAATATATGCATAAAGATGATTTGTTAAACTGGTCCTTAGTCATTTGTATCATTAAATATGAAGTTTGAGGGAAAATTTGGAACAAAAAAGAAGACATGCAAAAAAAGTAACTTATTCCTTTTTGCATATTTGTATAGCCTTCTAGAAACAGAAATACCCTTTTGCATATTCTTTTACTGTTCTGACTTTTTAAGACCTATTATTTTTTTACATAGGTCAATAAACCGAAGGTGTGCTACTGAAAATGTTTACGTGTTCTTCCATTACATTCAGGGTTCATACGAAGCTGTTAAAAGTGCTCTACTTCAAGTGATCATGTCGGACAAGATTGCAGGTTTTTAGTCATAGTATTACCATAGTTTACAGATGCCAAGATGCACATTTTTTTTCATATTTACATCTTTGAAATCGGGATGCATCTTTTGATTGATGGCATGCTCTAAATGAATTGGCAGTGTTTTTTTTTTCTTTCTTAGTGCTGCATAAAATAATGCTGTGTCTTACAATAAAGTTGTCTTAGAACTGATGAAATACGGTAGTTTATTGCCTCATGGAGGATGACAGATGTGAATTTTTAGGCTTCCTAATCTTACGAATGTTGTTTATTTGTAACGAGTCATTCATCCTAGTTTTGCAGACTGGCAAACAGGTCTTTTAAATTCAAGAGAATGTTTCATCTGACATCTCTTTATCCTGCCCAATGGGGAGAAGGGAATGGGAAATGAAATATAGGAAGAACTTAATATTTCCGTGCAAGTGTCTTAGATGGAAATAACCTTCTCCTGTTCAAGAAAGGTAATGCTCAGAATGACAAGTGCACCTTGAGAGAAGATATGGAACCTGGCTCCCAAATGGTTTAAGAAGGTACAGAAATGGAAGCACAGTGCCTGCTGTATAATTTTTTCCCCATATCTTTTTAGGAAAACTGCTTTCAACCACATTTTTGGTATGTTTATTAATAACCAAAACGTGACAGGGGCAAATTGTTCAACATAACCCATTGATCTGTTTCCTACTGTAAGATGTCATATCTTCCTGATAAAAATTTTAAATTCAAACAAAATTCAAATTCAAACATAAAACAAATAGATAACTTAAGAACATAACTGTGCCCTGGGAGCATAATGTAAGCAGATGTAAGATTTATTCATTTATTTTCTATTAGTTCACATTTTCTTCTATGCACACAGTAATTTTTTTTTTAATTCAGCATCATATTACAAGTAGTTTACACCTAGGGGTTTTTTTTTACATATCTTGGGCCTCTCTGTATCAATATATATTGATCTACCTCATAAAAATGTCTATTTTACAAGGTGGATTTTTTAAATTGCCTCACCTTCCTTGCTGTTCATATTTTTTCTATATTTGAGAAAATTCTACAGAATTCTTTCTTGTACTCCTAAAAGCTTAATGTTACAAGCAATAAAGATTCCAGAACTGTTTCAAACTATTAGTTTGGCCTGTTCTTAGGAACAAAGGTTCAGAGTAAAGAGTTTCCTCAAATACTAGTCCTTCAGAGCATTCAGAAGTGGAATAATGACTTTCTTCAGGACGGTAGAAAAGTTTGGGTTATTTTCCAGAGTCGTTCTTTTCAAAGGACCGGTGGTGAAAGACAAATTTTTTAAATTTTCAACTATTTCAACCTCTAGTTTTGTGAAGAGAAATAAAAATGGATTACTAAGCAAAACAAGGTAATTTAAAAAATGAATTTGTAGAGAAGTGGAAAAAAACAAATAAATACAGAAATAGACATTTCTGCTCATTATTAAGATTCGTTGGGCACAAACTGCTATAAGCAATCACAGATTGAAAGTTGCAATCACAGATTCTAAACACACTCTCACTTTCTGTACTTACCCCGATTTACTTTCCAGTAACAGTCTCTTAACTCCCCATGTTTTTCTTTGAAGTATAGTTAACATACAGTGTTGTTAGTTTAGGGTGTACAATATATTGATTCTCTGCATGACTCATTGTTCGCCATCATAGGAGCATCTGGACTACCCTTTGAGCACCACTAACTTGGACTTCTGTCACAGGAGGTTCCTATCCATTGCATGGTGATAAGGCAAGTCACTCCTGGTCCCCTGTTACCCCATAAGGCATGGAGATGTAATTCATTTCCAAAGAGAAAAGCCTTGTAACGCATACACAGAGCCCAGAATGTGATGTAAAACTTAACTCATCTTTCTGCTCTAACTTCTGACTCAAGCCCCATTATCTCTCCTATTCCTCATGTTTCCCACCCAAGTCCAATCCCCTCCTCTGGATCCTCATAGGACTTCTCTGCCTTCTCTCTACCCCCATCCTTGTGCCACCCCTGGAACAGCAAAAAAGAAAAGCATGTCCTGCTGCAAAAATGAGTTGGCATTCCTAGAATTTGAGTTCAGTGTGTGCCGGGCTGGCGTGCTGAAGTGCCGTATGTATACGTGCTACTTTAACCTCTACAGCAGCCCAGGGACTTGATATTATCTCCACGTTACTGAATCTGAGAATTGGGAAGGTCAGGTAATTTGTCAAAAGTCAAGCAGCTTGTGAGAGAAAAGCAGGAAATAGACTTTGATTTGTCCAACACCAAGTCCTACACTACTGCAGCCTTGTTCCAAGAACAATTTCTCTACAGTCAGGATGGCGAACAAGATTTTTAAAAAATTTACTAGGGGCGCCTGGGTGGTTCAGTCAGTTAAGTGACTGACTCTTGGTTTCAGCTCAGGTCATGATCTTAGGGTCCTGGAATGGGACCCCACGTCAGGCTCCCTGCTTAGTGTGGGGTCTGCTTGGGACTCTCTCTCCCTCTACCACTCCCCCTTCACTGGCTCTCTCTCACAAATAAATAAATTTATAAAATATATGTGTGTATGTATTTAAAATAAACACATAAAATTTATGTAAAATATTCACATAAAATATATATGAAAATTGAGTGAATACATGCTAAGCTCAGCTGTTCTTGCTTTTTTGGCAAAAAGAGGCAAAAAAGGCAGAGGCAGCCGTCAGTCTGAATATAGGTGAAGATAACCCTTCTCTGTTTACTATCTAACCTTGCAGCCTGGTAGGCAGCCTGCATTATTTATTGCTATGTGAGCTCATCAGTGGGCCAAGTACATTTGTTAAATTCTTTTCAAATCAATAAAATGTCTTACACCGGTGAATATACTTGTTACAATCAGAGATAACTGTAATGAGCTAAATATTGATCAATAGCACTGAAAATACCTATCGATCTTACTCCATTTCTGATGGTTCAGGGCGGTATGATAATGTGAAGCTATATGCTCTTCTATCATGACCCTGAGGAGTCCTCTCAGAATTGACGTCTATCAGATGTATGTGCCTGTGGACTTTCACTCTTGAGTCTCTTTGGAAAGAATGAACCTGGGAGTTACCTCCTATTAGATAGAATTTGAGCCCAGTGCCAAAAAATCCTTCTAATATTTCCAACCTCTTCTACTTTTTTTTTTAATTTTTTTATTTATTTATGATAGTCACAGAGAGAGAGAGAGAGAGAGGCAGAGACATAGGCAGAGGGAGAAGCAGGCTCCACGCACCGGGAGCCCAATGTGGGATTCGATCCCAGGTCTCCAGGATCATGCCCTGGGCCAAAGGCAGGCGCTAAACCGCTGCTCCACCCAGGGATCCCCTCTTCTACTTTTGATGCTTCACTATCTCCCCTACAAAAGAAAATAGGAAATATGCACCAAGATTTGTTTTGGCAATACTTAGCTGATTCTTTTTTTTTTTCCAGTACTTCATTTGTAAATTAGACTTTTTTTTTCTTTTTTTGATTTTTTAATTTAAATTCAATTAGTTACCATATAATTATTAGTTTCAGAGCTAAAGTTCAGTGATTCATCAGCCTTATATAACATCCAGTGCTCATTCCATCACGTGTCCTCCTTAATGCCCATCACCCAGTTAGCACATCCCCCACCCATCTCCCCTCTAGCCACCCTGTTTCCTGTGTCTCCCTCTCTGATTTTGTATTGTTTTATTTTTCCCTCTCTTCCCCTGCTTAGCTGGTTCTTAATGTTAACATACACACAAACATGTTTTCTCTCTTTTCTTTTGCATTTATTAGCAGTCTTGACAAGCATGGTGTATCAGGACCGAAGGAAATGGGGGTGGGAGTGGATCTAACTGCCGAGTTTTTGGATAATTATATCATCTTAAATGCTTGTTACACTTAAGGAGTGTCCCAGGTTTTAAAAGTTCCATGATTTTCAACCAGAGTTGTACCACCTGTTATGGGGCATTTGGAAATGTGTTGCTGTATATTAGAATCCCCCAGTGATTTGGAAATACTACTGGCATTTAGGGACCAGGGACTGTAAATAGCTACAAGGCAAGGGATGGTCCCACACAACAAATAGTTGTTCTATCCAAACTGCCTAAAGTGACCCCACTGAGAAACCCTTTTCAACTTACCGGGGAAAATGTGTTAAATCTACTTCTATGGGTACTGCATTCCAGTGTTTAAAGCAGAGATTCCTCAATTTTGAGGGGAAGGAAGGGGGAAAGTAAAGGAGATGATTGTTTCCTGAGGATGGGGGAGAGGTTGTATGTGATTTGAAAAGGCACACATCCAACAAATACGAGAACACCAACTATGAGTCAGTCTCTGTTCCAGGCAGTGAGGATAGAATGTTTTCCTGTAGCTGCCCATCCAATCAATGAGGGAAAAACAGAAGTGACTAATGTGAATAACTTAGAATCATCATTAGTCTTATGAAAGCCAAGTGTTGTGAGAAAAAAGAAAGGATGTAGATAATACCCTAGGTTGGTGGGACACAATGGGGCCTTTTGGGGCTGTGCCCAGGCTTGGGGGTTGGTAAAAGAAAATTCAGTTAATCAAGAAGGAAAAGAAGCTCTCCCGGGGTTAAGAGAAGGTCACAAAGGGGGCAATGGGTAGCTCAATCAGATCAGGTCCGACTCTTGATTTAGGCTTAGGTCATGATCTCAGGGTCCTGAGATCAAGCCCCACATGGAATCTGCACTGGGCATGGAACCTGATTATGATTCTCCTTCTTTCTCTCTCTCTCTCTCTCTCCCTCTGCCCTTCCCCGCCTCAAAAAAAAAAAAAAAAAAAAAGGAGAGAGAGAGAGAGAATGTTACCGTGGCATTCACCAAAGCCCTAAAGCTAATGGAGTTTAGCCAGTTTCAGAAACTAAAAGATAGGAAGACATATTATTCTGAGATTGAAGAAATACAGGTAATCAGAAAGAAAGCTACCTGGCTGGGTGCCTGGGTGGCTCAGTCGGTTAAGGGTCTGACTCTTGGTTTTGGCTAAGATCATGATCTCAGGGTCCTGGGAATGAGCCCCATGCTGGGCTCCTTGCTCAGTGTGGAGTCTGCTTGTCCCTCTCTCTCTGCCCCTCCCCCTACTCACGCCTGCTCTCTCTCTCTCTCTCTTTCTCTCAAATAAATAAATAAAATCTTTTTTTTTAAAGATTTTATTTATTTATCCATGAGAGACACAGAGAGATGCAGAGAGAGAGAGAGGCAGAGACACAGGCAGAGGGAGAAGCAGGCTCCATGCAGGGAGCCCGATGTGGATCCCGGATCTCCAGGATCACGCCCCTGGGCTGAAGGTGGTGCTAAACCCCTGAGCCACCCGGGCTGCCCTAAATAAAATCTTTAAAAAAAAAAAAAAAAAAGTTTCCATTTTTGAGTTCTAACTATAGTCTCAACAATGGGCTAAGTGCTCTCATTTGATTTAATCCTTCCTACAACTGTGTGACAAAGGTGATCTTAGCCTGAGAAAGGATAGAGAGAGATGCTCCGAAGGATTACCACAGCCTCAGTACATGACCACACATCAAGTTGTAAAGCTAAAATTCAAAATTATGTTTGTCTGACTCCAAACCTCATGCTCTTTATTGACCACGACATTATAGAAAAGCAGTTGTTCACCAAGCATCTCTCTTGAACGAAAGCCAAAGAAAATGAAAAGAGAAAAGAAGGAGCAAACAAAAGAGCTGCCCTGGGAGAAAGAAGGAAGGAAGTCAATTGGCCGGTTGGAAATCTGATCAGCAAGGTGAAAATGGGGAAAAAGACAATCCAGCAGGCTGTAGTGTGTGGATTTTCAAGATACACACTTCAGACACTTCTGATTGTGGTGGTGTTGCTTGGAGATGTTCCTGATGAAGGGCCAGCTGGGGGAGAATTATCTTTGCAAAAAGGGTGGAGGAAAGAGCAAAGGCATTTGGGGAATGTCCTTGAAGGTGGGTCGTGAATAGTGAACTAAACTAGCATCACAGCCTCCCGCCCCTGCTCACTTGCAAAGCAACACTTCACATTCCCTGGAAAATCACTCTATGTTGTCCTCTCCTCATTTTCAAAAGAAATTGAAAGCTCCCTAAGGAGATCAAAGATTGGGAAGCCGGAGTGCGAAAGATCTCATCAGGCAAACTAGCAACCCAAGACTGGGAAGGACAGTCTCCTCAGCCCTTCAATTATCAGAAGATAGTGGGTGTCTGCATAGACATCACCATCTTTATAAAGCAGTGGTTAAATGAGTGGGCTTTGAAGTCAGGCAGACCTGGAGACAGGCTGCCGGGCTTGAAATCAATCCCTGCCTTAGCACTTGTTCATTGGATGAACTAGGGTAAGCTTTCTAACCTCCCAAGGTCCCAGTCTCCCCACTATCACCCATCACACAAGGGGGTTTGTGGGCCGAACAAGATAATGCATGTAACAACGAGGCACAGCTAGTCTCTAGCAGGTGCTTCATGAGATCAGTTATTTCCTGGGGGAAAAAAGGTGAAAAATGATGGTTGGATATTAAATGAGATGTAGAAAGTTGGGGTTCTGAGGATTGGCACCGCCTTAGTTTTGTCACTGAAATGACAACACTTTTTTTAAAATTTTATTTTTTTATTCATGAGAGACACAGAGAGAGAGGCAGAGACACAGGCAGAGGGAGAAGCAAGCTCCCTGTGGGGAGTCCAATGTGGGACTCGATCCCAGGTCTCCAGGATCATACCCTGGGCTGAAGGCAGTGCTTGCTGAACCGCTGAGCCACCCGGGCTGCCCAGACAACACTCTTGAAATTACTAATCATTGTCAAGAGCTGATTATATTTCTGGCCCTGTCATGAGCATAGTGGAATATTGGAATATTTTTTCCTTTTTTAATCTTTACCTCAAGTTTGTAATTATTAATCCCAAACAAAAGCTCGGGGAGGTTAAGTGCTTGGCCCAAGTAATATATCTAGAAGATACTCAGGCCTGGATTGCAATTCACAAATGCATAATTTGTGCAAATGCAAATTCTGCTTTACAAAGTAAAGTATGGATCTGTGTCACTCTGGAGTTTGGAGATGGAAGATGCACCAAGGTTTAATGCACGCAGTCAAGCCAAGTAAGGTGTTTTCCAGACTTTTCAGCTCTCCTGCAAGGTCTAGAGAACTTGCAAGAGCCTGGGACCGATTGCCTACTTAACCTGGGTGTCCAGCTGCCTGACTTGCTTCCCCCGGGCTTGGCCCTGCTGCTGACTCAAGGACTGCACCTGCCTTTTTGTGTGCAGAAGAATGCAAAAGAGCCAGCCCAGTGGCCAGATTCAGCAAATGAAAATCAAGAGGCTAGGTTAAATTTATTTATTTTTTAAAGATTTTATTTATTTGAGAGAAAGAGTATGAGTGAGTGAGCAAGCGAGAGAGCACGAGTAAGGGGAGGGGCAGAGGGAGAAGCCAACTTTCCGCTGAGCAGGAGCCCAACCCAGCTCGGTTCCAGGACTCCAGGATCATAACCTGAGCCAAAGGCAGATGCTCAACTTACTGAGCCACCCAGGTGCCCCTATGATGCTAGGTTAAAATTTAAAAATAGCTCTAACTGCCAAATTTTTGCCATTACTAAAAGAGAAGAAAAGAAAAAAGTAAGATAAGGACATTTAGGGCACTCTGGAAAAAAATCACCAAGGAACACCAAACAAAATCATTAAATTCAGAACATGCACCATAGGGCACCCCGGGTGGCTCAAGTGGCTTAGCGCCGCCTTCGGCTCAGGGCCTGATCCTGGAGACCCAGGATCGAGTCCCAAGTCAGGCTCCTTGCATGGCGCCTGCTTCTCCCTCTGCCTGTGTCTCTGCTTCTCTCTCTCCTCTCGGTGTATTCTCAGAAATAAATAAATAAAATCTTAAAAAAAAAAAAGAACATGCACCATAGATACGGGACACTTGGCAATGCCATTTGCCAGTCCACTACCCATTGTCAGGAGGGACAGTAATGAATGGATACTTCAGAAGCTCTTGTAGTTGGTTTTCTAGAAAAGTGTCACACCTGGGTCCATTAAGAGGTTTGCCCTCCTGAAGCCAGAGTCTTTCTTCAGATCAGGAACCATCGAGATCAGGCCCGGTTTTGTCTGAAAACATGCACAGAATGTGCGAAGTTCTTCTGAAGAGCAAGCCCGAGAAAAACCTTTCCTAAAACAGACTTTTCCTCTGGCCTAGAATTCTGGCTCTTACAAAATTGGTCGACGAGGACACCTAGAGGCCTGTCTAGATTATCACAGGCAGGAGGTTTCTGGTGGGCCGCCTGGTGATAACTGAATTAAAGTGCTGTGTGTACAAAAAAATTAAAAAATAAAAAATAATAAAAAATACAATAAATTAAAAAAAGAAAAAATGTGTGCAAACATGTTTCAGTAACCCTGCAGGGGAAAAAAAAACAATTTTGAGTATCTGACACCTTGATTTGTTAGCTGTATCTTCTTGGGGAAATTGTTTGAATTTTTGAAAACTTCACTTTTCTATAAAATAGAAAATAGTGACTTTAGGAATCTCACAGTTTTGTAAGAATTCAATGAAACTGTGCACTTAAGGAAGTTAGCACCCTGCCAGGGATACAGAAAGTTCTTATAAGTGTTTCTTGCCATTACTGCTTTTAATGTGACCCTACAAGGCAGTGTAATGTAAGAGAGTTGTTATTCATAATATTTAATGTTATTAATAAATTTAAGTGTTAATACAATGAAAAGGGTAAATATCAATATTTAAGACTCATTGAATGCCAGGGCCAGGACTCGAGTGACGTGATTGAGCTTCTTGCTCAGGTGCAAAATGATGTAAAGGCGCATCAGAAAACCCCTAGATAAATAATATTTTTTTTAAAAAATGAGTAAAATAAATAAATAATATTTTATTTTATTTTTTTAATAAATAATATTTTAATGCAGTCTTTTTTAAAAATCAAAACTTAGGCTGAGAAAATCCATGATGAACAAAACCTTAAAATTTTAAATAAAGGGCAAGATCAGTATTACTGGTTATTCCTTTTTCCTCTGGCTCCGTTATGGCTCAGCATTACACTGCACTGTACTAGGACTTAAACCTAACAAGCAGAGGAGGCAAGTGTTCTATATACCCATTTTACAGATAAGGAAATTGAAATCCAGAGGAACTGCTCAGACACACTGCCCAGAGCCACATAATCAACTATAGAGCCAGCAATCTCCCCAGATTTGAATGATTCCAAAGCTCACTCCTGCCCCCTTTCTATCTTGTCCATACTTTTCCATTCATGAAGTGATACAGGCTCAAGATTCTCTGCCCCACAGTGTCATTTCACTTGCACTAGTTTAGAGTTGCCAGATTTAGCAAATAAAAGGGTGCCCAGTTATATTTGAAGTTGAGATAGACCACAAATGATTTTTAGTATGTGTATATCCCATGCATATCCTTTATTTTATCTGGCAGCCCTCCTCTTCACCCTATCACCAAGGAGACCAGACATTTTAATAAATAGAGCTCACAATTTCAAAAAGGAATAAATCTGCTGGATTAATCCTGCCATTTCTGTACTGAGCACAGATCAGGAATGGTAAACGGCTTTGATAGAGTTACAAGCTCTACCCCCCAAATAAAATAGAAAACTGGCTTAGTATCTTGCTTAAAGGCAAAGGGACAAGTTTGAGCCTTATCTGACCTTACAAAGCCCTCCTTTTGGTCTTTACTGAGATGTTCTAGGATAAGAAATTACAAGCCTGAGTTGAAATAAAATAAAGAAAATGCTTTAGGCATTTTGCACTGCGTGTCCTGCAAATGTTGTTATTTTCAGATCGCTGGCTCCAGGCAACATAAATTATTTCCTTTGCAGAATAATATTCTGAACCCTAATGATTTGCTTCTGTTCACAGTGCAACGAAGATGATTGAGAACGAATGAAATTTGTTCTTTAAAAAAAAAAACCTGGTAATCCTGTTGCCCACCTGGAGCTGAACCATCAGCCCCTTAGAGCTCAGTAAATAGAATCTATTGTCAGAAACTATTTCTTCTAATAATGTTATTGCATGCAGATGAAGAAGGAGAGAAATATTTCAAGGCTAACCTGAACTTTAAACGCTATTTGAATTATTAGGTTTTTAATTATAGAAGAGTGAATCATTAAAACCTGTCAATGGATTGAACAACCATTTTAGTTTCTAATTCACACCCTACCTAGCCAGTGAAAATTTCTTAGAGCCTTCCTATATTTTCCAGATCACTCCTAGATCCCTCCCAGATACTGGTGTGTGTGTGTGTGTGTGTGTGTGTGTGTGTGTGCTTACCCTCCATCCCCTTTATTTTATTTTTTTAAAGATTTTATTTATTTATTCATGAGAGGGAGAGAGTGAGGGAGACACAGGCAGAGGGAGAAGCAGGCTCCATGCAGGGAGCCCGACGTAGGACTCGATCCCGGGACTCCAGGATCAGGCCCTGGGCCTAAGGCAGGCGCCAAACCGCTGAGCCACCCAGGGATTCCCCCTCCATCCTGTTTAGTCTGTGAGCTCTTAGAGATCAGGGAACATGTCTTTCTTAAATATGAGTTCCATTCAGAATCTAAAGCCAATTTTTTGTCTAGCAAGTGCTTGTGGAATTGCTTGGTGTATACACACCGGATTAGTTTCCTAAGGCTGCATAAACAAAGAACACAAACTGTGTGATTTAAACAACAGAAACGTATTGCATCCCATTTCTAGAGTCCAAGACAGGGTGGTGGCAGAGTTGGTTCCTGCGGAGGCTGTGAGGGGGATCTGTTTCATGCCTCTCACTGGCATCTGGAAGTTGCATCAATCTTGGTGTTTTGTCACTTGTAGACACGGGTCCTGAGATCAAGTCCCACATTAGGCTACCCACAGGGAGCCTGCTTCTCCCTCTGCCTCTGTCTCTGCTTCTCTCTGTGTGTCTCTCATGAATAAATTAATAAAATCTTTTTTAAAAAATGAAGAAGAAAAATCACCTGAATCTGAAGGATGTGCTTTTGAGATGCAAATAAGACAAAATTAAAGACTGACGGGCTCTAGGTGTTTTAACAATCTCTACTCAGCAGATTTTTGAGAGAAGGGTTTGGGAGGAATTCTCTTTCAAAATTGCCCTGAATAACGATCTTGAAGTAAAGATAATTCAACGAAATCAGGATATTGACAGTTGAGAACAGATTTCTACCTGCCCCATTAACACAAGAGTTCCCAGCTTCTCTGCTAATTCTTTTTTTCTTTTGGGGGATTTTATTTATTTATTTGAGAGAGAGCAGGAGCAGGGGAGAGAGGAAGAAGGAAACTCCTCCCCTGAGTGGGGAGCCTGGCAAGGGGCTCGATCCCAGGACTCTGGGATCAGGAACGGAGCGGAAAGCAGCCCCTTAACCGACTGAGCCACCCACATGCCCCTCTTCTGCTAAACCTTAAAGTTGATAAAGCACAGGGGCTTTACTTAGGCAGTGTGACTACAAGACCCAGCTCAGACACCTGCTAGCCCTATGACCTTGAAAAAGTCATTGGGCTTCTCTAAGAATCTCTCTTCTCTCCTCCCTTCCAAGGGTTGATGTGCAGATTAACGATGATATGTACAGGGCTCCTGGGTGGCTTAGTCCGTTAAGTGTCTGCCTTCAGCTCAGGTCATGATCCCAGGGTCCTGGGATCAAGCCCCACATTGGGCTCCTTGCTCAACGGGAAGCCTGCTTCTCCCTCTCCCATTCCTCTGTGCTTTCTCTGTCAAATAAATAAAAAAATCTTTTTAAAAAAAAGATGATACGTATAAAATGAATAGTGCATTGACAGGCTGAGAGTAAACGCTCATTGTCTGCTCGTGATGGTGGTGATTTTGCTATTTCGTGACCTGGCCTCCTAACATGCAGTTGATGAATCCAGGGGTGTGTGCTTGACACAGCTAGGGCAATCACACCCCATCATAGGAATTTGAAATTGGGAAGTGCAAACATCAGAGACTGGATGGTGTCAAAATTTGACATTTGAATCTTTCTCCTAAAATAGCTGTCAGAGGACCAGCAGCATGAGCCTCACCTGGGAGCTTGTTACTTGATACAGGATCTCGGGCTCCAGCCCAGACCTACTGAATAAGAATGCATTTTTCATAAGGTGCATATAACAGCCTGAGACACGCTTAAGGGAAGTTTATTACTTTCTTAGGCATTTTTGTGACCTTTGCATGTTCATACCTACATATACAAATGCAGATGTTTATAAAAATACTCTCAACTGATGCCTTATCTGTTTTTTAAGCCGGAGCTAGCTCTAGTTCATTCCTGCTACTTGCAACCCCCAAATCTCAACAGCATCGCAGACTATATTCACTTAGAGTTTTTCCACCATATCCTATAATGAAGACAAATCTAGAAGTGGAAGAGAGGTTAGGTTCTAAAATCAACCCATAAGGTAGAAACTGTGTCTGGTCACAACATGCTAGAAAATGTAGTAGAGATGTCCCACATTAAAAAGCAATACACCATCCTGCAGTAAAGCCAACACAGCTGATTTGGGAACACACTGATACTTCTTCACTTGAATTACAGAGGAAGTAGTAGCTTCTCTTTCATGATTACATTGTATGAAAGTACTTATTTTTAAACCCCAGACCAAGGTGCCTAGATGGCTCAGTCTGTTAAGTTTCTGGCTCTATTTCATGATCTTAGGGTTGTGAGATCCAGCCCCACATTGAGCTCTGTGCTAGGTGTGGAGCCTACTTAAGATTCTCTCTCTCTCCACAGCCCAGCCCTGTCCTGCACTCACCCATGCGCATGCACACACTCTCAATCTCTTTCTCAAAAAAAAAAAAAAAAAAAAAAAGTAAATCCCAAACTCACAATCACAACAGGAAGATTATTCTATGGAAACTGATAAAATAGAGGCGTATTTCCCAGCTCACGTCCATTCTGGGGCATAAGTTTGTTGAGTGAAATGGCAATCAGAATCACTTACACAATTTAAATGTTTTCCCTGCTCTCTCTCTGGTGTGTAGAGTTGATTTTTCACACATTAAATGGAATCCTGTTATGACTCTCAGTATGTCAGATCACACATCTTTGTAGACATTGCACACTCCCCAATTCTAGCCTTCTGGGCAGCCACTAGGAAGTCTTAAAGGCTATTCTAGATAGTAAACAGGCCAGCAATAATAACCCTGTGACCACTCCTGTGGCTCAGTGGTGCTTGCCTTCCAGAGCATCCACCGTTAACACAGCCTTTGCTTGCTTTCCTAGAGGATGTCCACTACTCCTGTCCTTTCCCCCTGTTGTATTCCACACTGTCCACGCCATCAGAACAGGTGGCCTTGTCTGACAGGTTTCACTGTAAATTGTGTGTGCCCTCACTCCTAGCAAATACAAATTCTCTATAGTGATCAAGATTTGATGGCTCACTCGTGAAAGGTTTCCTTTTCTAGCCACTTAAAAGTATTAAGGACTCTGCACGATAACAAACAAGCCCGCACCTCCCTAATAGGCACCTATTAACACCATCTTCACAATGTACTGCTGTCTGTCATCCACTCTTCTGCTTAAAAATGGTCCTCATGCTACAATGTGAATAAACCTGGAGCATATTTTGCTAAGTAAAATAAGCCAGACACAAAAAGACAAATACTGTATGATTCCACTTATCGGAAATGCCTAGAATTAGCAACTTCACAGGGACAGGTAGTAGATGAGAGATTACCAGGGGTTGCAGGAAGAGGAGAATGAGGACTTCTTGCTTAATGGTTACAGAGTGTCTATTTGGGTTGATGAAAAGTTTTGGAAACACGTGGTGGTAAATGCAATTAATGCCGCTGAATTGTATGTACTTAATGCAAATTTTATGTAATATATATTCTAAATAGTAAAAGAAATGGGGAAAAATGGTTGCTACTGTCCACATCATGAGGTCTGCATACCTAAGGTCCCATATTCTTCTAGCTAGCCTTACTGCTTAGTAAATCCAAGGACCACCATCCACTCCATTCAAAACTCTCCTCATTCTCTCCAGTATCAAACACACTCTGTGTGCATTCTCATTTCCTTGGTTTTTCATGTGCTCTTCGTGTATTTATTAAATTAATTACTTATGAAGTATTAATTTATCAAATTACTACCTATAATGTGCCAGGCAATAGAAATACCAGAGTCTCAGACATGGGCTCCATCCCCTGGAAGTTTGCAGTCTAACCAGGGCGTCAGTCAAGTTCATACATAATTGTAATATAGTACAATGTGATATGATCAGGGACCCCTAGGAAACTGGGTGTGGGCAACCAACATAATGAGGGGTAGGGTGGAGTCAAGAAAAGCTTCCTGGAGGAAGTGTCCTCTGACTCTGTGTGGGTGTGCATGTGCACATGCACAGGATTGTTGTTATCTTGTTAATTTGTTTTAAAGGAGGCATATCGCCTTTGTAATAATCGACATCAGGCAATACTACTGGGAGTAGCCATCCTAGAACAGAGTCAGCAGCATACAGTTTGGTATTATCATTGCAGGACATCCGCCAGTTAATGGGTTCTTGTCCAAGAATTGTATCTACAGAAGCATCCTAACTATAATGGGTGCTTTGTCATGCTGGAATCCAAGTATGGCAGATTAAAATCATCATGATATTCTAAAAATCTGAAGAAAAGAATACCTTACAACAAGGGAATAGCATGCACAACTTACTTGGCCCATGGATTTTTCCCTTCTTTTTTGAAGTCTCAGGGTTGGGGTGAGGAGTGTCCAAGAAATTAAATAACTTAAACTTGGGATATAGGGAAAGGCCAATGTGTATGGCCCATCTGAGCCCTCCCTGAGATTGCATGTAAATAAATGAAAAAATTTTGACTCCTATTATTTGGAGGTCAGGTGGCATGGTGGGAAGGAAAAAAAAAAAGTGGAGTCACTTTCCCACATGGATCTTGTTAGTAGAAATAATAATAAGACCTAACAATAGTTACACTCTTATCAAATAGGTTCAATTCTCAATCCAATACACCCTCGAGGTGAGTACTACCATTACCCCTATTTTACAGATAAACAAGCTGATGCTTTACTAGGTTACATGCCCAACCTCCCTGGGATTAATGCCATTGGACCACTTTAGAAATGAGCTCTCTCTATAACCATCCCCTTTGGTTACTTGAGAAACCAATACCCTCTGGCTAGAATTCCATTTGGGAAAGACTCTTGGAATTCAAGTCTTTAATAAGTTTGTTTTATAAATTTTATTTAAATTCAATTTGCCAACATATAGCGTAACACCCAATGCTCATCTCATGTGCCTTAATGCCCATCACCCAGTTACCCCATCCCCCCACTCACCTCTCCTGCAAAACTTTGTTTCCCAGACTTAGAAGTCTCTCATGGTTTGTCTTCCTCTCTAATTTTTCCCCACTCAGTTTCCCCCTTCCCTTATGGTCCCTTTCACTATTTCTTATATTTCACATATGAATGAAACCACATGATAATTGTCTTTCTCCAATTGACTTATTTCACTCATGTCTTTAATAAAGTTTAAAATTCTGGCTCCGGCTAGCATAAGCACTTCCATAATCAAACAGTAATGTGTAGATCTGATGCATAAATAATGCTAGACTAACAATGAAGGTCTGATCTAGCCTTCAAAGGCTGTTGGCTTGATAGATACTGTAGATCTGGCAAGATCTCAATAGAGCAAGAAGATTTGGGCTGGAAATCTACCAAGAACCTCAAGGGATATAGACCTTCTTAGCCTGGTGTCTCTGTTAGGGCAGTATCAAAAGTTACCATGCTATAGGACTAGCTAGGTTATCAGATAAACCCTAAAAGAAAAAGAAAGTAGTTCCAAACTCACACTGCCTAGATTCTGATCGACTATATATTTTTAACAAGTAGAAAAGTAGTCCAAATCCACTCTCTACTCTCAGTATCCATTAGCTACATCAATAAGGCAACTGTAAGCCTTCTTTGAAGATAATCCTGAAAAGGGTACATATATTGATGTAGAGCAATTTATGAATCAACACATCAGTAACCATTCCTTGACATAGGCTGTACTTAAATCAAAAAGCCAGTCTGGGGAGATCAAATTTGTGTGCACCCTAATCCTCTCTATTTAGTCCCTGTATAGAAGACAGCAATAGTACAGGGGATCCAAAGAACCTAAATAGAGGGACTCCTGGGTGGCTCAATCAGTTAAGCATCTCACTTTGGCTCAGGTCATGATTTTGGGGTCCTGGGATGGAGCCTCTCATGAAGCCCAGGCCCTCCTTTGAGGCCCAAGTGACATTCCCGTTGCACACTCAGGGAGGAGTCTGCTTGTCCCTCTTCCACTGACCCTCCCCACTGCTCATGCTCTCTCTCTCTCTCTCAAATAAATAAATAAAATATGTTTTTAAAAAAACAAAAAGCAGGGGCTCATGGGTGGCTCAGTCAATTAAGCACCTGCCTTCAGCTCAGGTCATTATCCCACAGTGTAGGGATCCAAGCCTGAATCAGGCTCCCTGCTAACAGGGGAATCTGCCTCTCCCCCAACCTACACTCTGTCTCCTGTGCTCTCTCTCTTTCAAATGAATCAGTAAATTTTTTAAAATAACACAAAAAACAAAGAACCTAAATAGAGTATTTGGTTTTATTAATATGATTTTAAGTAGCAGATTTATTTCTACTTATACTTGGCTTAAGTAAAGAATCAAATGATGTTAAGTTGCTTGGGTACATACTGCAATTTGTTTTAAACAAATTGTACTGTAATGGTGCCAATAATGGTTCTCCTAATCTCTAAATTCTAAAATTCCTTTGTAGGACCCTGTTCTCTCTGGTTATAGGACATCTCCTCCTGGCATGTTCTTCACTTTTACTCTGTGTTGTAGAAGAAGTTAAATGTGCAAATCTAGGAAGAAAAACAGCATGTTATTGGTTCTACTCTAAGACCCAGATGTTAGGGGATGTCTCTCACACTAGGGTCTTAGTCCAAATTCCTTCTGTGTATTTAGGGGGCATGTGTTAGCAGGTGTTCTCACACTTCTCTACTCCCCCTTTCTTCTAGAACAGAATTTGCTAGCCCTTGCACTGTTGACTTCTTGGGCCAGATACTTCTGTTGCAGGGGTGCAGGGGCTGTCCTGTACAATATAGAACATTCAGCAATATTGCTCTCTTCTACACTCTAGAAGCCAGTAGCATCTCCTCCCCAGTGTAGCCACCAAAAATGTCTCTAAACATTGCCAAATGTCCTTTGCAGAGACACAATCCCTCCTAGAGAAGCACTGCTCTAAGAGGAGGAGTTGCTAATCTGATTGGTGACAGTGTTACCTCCATTGGGCCACATTTCACTGGTGGGGTGATCACTGTTCAACAGCTCTTCACCTGACCTCTCTCTTGCTTTCCGAAGCTTCTTAAGTCACAGAAGCCAATAATGTGATGGCTAAATGAAACTGGGTTCGCAGACACTGGAATCAAATCCAGCTTTGGCACTCACTGGGTATTTAACTTTATTCCTTCCTTTCTCTAAGCCTCAGCTTCTGATCTGTAAAACGAACATAATGATAATACTTATCCGTGGCAGATGCAGCTCCTCCCATGTTCAATATTTGTGTTGCCCTTCTTCTATACTAAAACCCACAGTTTTGTCTGGGCTGCAATGTGTCCAAGTTAGGATTGTTAGATCTGGCAAATAAAAATATAGGATGTTCAGTTGGATTTTAATTTTAGGTAAATGACAGATTTTTCTTGTAAAACCATGTCCCAGGGCAGCCCCGGTGGCTCAGTGGTTTAGCACCTGCCTTCAGCCCAGGGCGTGATTCTGGAGACCCGGGATCGAGTCCCACGTCAGGCTCCCTGCATGGAGCCTGCTTCTCCCTCTCCGTCTGCCCCTCTCTCTCTTTCTCTCTCTGTCTCTCATGAATAAATAAATTAAAAATACTTAAAAATAAAAAAATAAAAATAAATAAAAGCATGTCCCATTTACTAAAAATAAAAATGTCTTTGGTATATTCAGGGCCCCTCAGAGCTTGATCTGCTCTTTTCTTTCTTTTCTTCTCTTTGACACTCCTCTTCCCCTCTTTCCTACACCCTCACACTTTAGATAGGTCCCAAATATGCAGGTCCCAAAATTCTGTGAGAGAAAAAGAAGGAGTTTCACTTCATCCTTGAACCTGAGCTAGGTCCAGGGCTTTGCTTTAGAGTGTGGTACTCTTAGCAAGCACTGTACAATCTTGTACTTTTCTTTTTGAAGTTGATAGGTATATACTCCATGGATCAGAACATTGAAAGGGAAAATGAGTAAATAGTACCTCAAATTCCTAACAGAAGTTGGCAAGGAACAAAATCTAACTTTTGCAGAAATGGAGTTTTTTTAAGCTTTATTGGAATATAATTGAAATGTGACATTTTATAAATTGAAGGTGTACAGTGTGATAATTTAATACACATAGATATTGTGAGACAATTGCCACAATAAGGTTAGTTAAGACATCCGTCACTTCACATAATTATCTTTTTTTTTTGGTTCAAGGGAGAACATTTAAGATCTACTGTCAGTAGTTTTCAGGTGTATGATACAGTACTGTTAGCTATAGTCACCATGCTATACGTTCAATTCCCAGAATTTATTTATCTTATCACTGGAATTTTGTACCCTTTGATCAACATCTCCCTGTTTCTCCTGCCCCTGGAAACCACCATCCTGCTCTCTGTTTCTATGAGTTTGTCTCTTGTTTCTTTGTTTCAAAAATAAGTGAGATCATACGGTATTTGTCTTTCTTTGACTTTACAACATAATGTCCTCAAAGTCCATCTATATTGTCACAAATGGCAGGATTTCCTTCTTTTTATGGCTGAATAATATTCCATTGTATGTATATACCATATTTTCTTTGTCTATTCATCCATAATGAGTCACTTAGGTTGTTTCCATGTTTTGGCTATTGCAAATAATGATGCAGAGAGTAACAATATCTCTTTGAGGTCCTGGTTTAAATACTTAAAATTCTTTTAGATATATACCCAGAAGCGCGGTGGCTGAATCATATAGTAGTTCTAATTTTAATATATTTTTAAAGATTTTAAGTGACCTCTATAATCAATATGGGGCTCAAACCTACAACTCCGAGATGAAGAGTTGCACACTCCAACGACTGAGCCAGCAAGTTGTCCCCTATTTTTAATTTTTTGAAGAACCTCCATATTGTTCTGCATATGTTTATGGGAATGTTTACATTCCCATCAACAGTGCACAGGGGTTCCTTTTTACCACATTCTTGCCAGTATTTTTTATCTCTTGACTTTTTTGTAATAGCCATCCTAACAGGAGGTTTTGATTTGCATTTCCCTGGTAATCAGTGATGTCGAGTATCTTTTCATGTACCTATTGGCCATATGTATGTCTTCTTTGGGAAAATGCTTATTTAGGTCTTTCACACATTTTTTATTGGATTATTTGTGGTTTTCTTTCTAATGAGTTGTATGTGTTCCTTACATATTTTGGATATCAACCTTTTACCTGGTAAGAGGTTGGAAATGTTTTCTCCCACTTTGTAGTTTGTCTCTCTATTTTGTTTGTTACTACTTTTGTTGTGTAGGGGCTTTTTAGTTTGACATAGTCCTACTTCTTTGTTTTTACTTTTGTTACTTATACTTTTAGTGTCATATCCAAAAAATTGATACCAAGACCATATGTCAAGGAGCTTCCCCTTTGTATTTTCTTCTAGAACCTTTACAGTTTCAGGACTTACATTTAACTCTCTTCAATCCATTTCAAGTTAATTTTTTTTTTAATGGTGTAAGATTGGAGTCCACTTTAATTCTTTTCTTGGGAATATCTATTTTTCCCTGCACCATTTATTGAGGAGACTATCTTTTCCCCCATTGAACATTAATCTCCAAGTATTAGTTGACCATATGTGGATGGGTTTTTTTTTTCTGGACTGTCAATTCTGTTCCATTGGTTTATGTGTTTATTTTCATGCCAGTAACATACTGATTTGTCTATGTGTGTGTTTTAAAGATTTTTCATTTAATCATTTAGAGAGAGAACATGAATAGGGGAGGGACAGAGGGAGAGAGAGAATCTCAAGAAGACTCTGCACTGAGCGGAGCCCAGTGCAGGGCACGATCTCACAGTCCTGAGACTATGAACTGAGCTGAAATCAAGAGTTGGTCACTTAACCAGCTGAGCCACCCAGGCATCCTCCTATGTGTTTATTTTTATGCCAGTAAAAACTGTTTCGATTACCATTCTATATAGTTTGAAATTAAGAATTATGTTAACTCTAGCTTTTTTCTTTCTCAAGATGGCTTTGCCTATTCAAGGTCTCCTAGAGTTCCATATGAATTTCAGGATTATCTTTTTCTGTATCTGTAAAAAATGTCTTTGGGATTTTGATAGGGATTGCATTGAACCTATCAATAGCTTTGGATGGTATGAACATTTTAACAGTATTTTTCTGATCCACAGACAAGAGGTATCTTTCTATTTACGTTTTTCAATTTCTTTTGTCAGTGCATTACAGCTATCAGTGACTAGATTTTTTACTTCCTTGGTTAAGTTTATTTCTAAGAATTTTATTGTTTTATATGCTGTACATAAATGAAATTTTCTTTTTTTCAGCTATTTCGTTGTTTGTGTATAGAAACATAACTGATTTATATATGTTAATTTTATGTGACTATTTTGATGGAATTTTTAGGATTTTCTATATATAAGATTAGACCATCTGCAGTCAGATAATTTTACTTCTTTTTCAATTTATATGCCTTTTATTTCTTTTTCTTGCCTAACTGTTCTGGCTAGGACTTTCTGTTTTTGTAATTTTTTTTTTCTGGCTAGGCTTTTCAATACTATGTTGAAGAGGAGTGGTGAGAGTAGGCACCCTTGTCTTGTTACTGATTTTAGACGAAAAGCTTTGAGCTTTTCACCACTGAGTAAGCTGTGGTTTGTTATAGATATAGCCTTTATTATGTTGAGCCTTTATTATGTTGATCCTTCTTTGTGCAATTTGTTGAGAGCTTTTATTGTGAAAGGGTGTTGAATTTTGGCCCATTTTCTGCATCAATTGAAAAGATCATAGGATTTTTATCCTTTGTTCTATTAATATGATATACCACATTTATCAATTTGTGTATGATGAACCATTCTTGCATCCTAGGGGTAATCCCATTTAATCATGTAAATCCCATTTAATCCTTTTAATGTGCTTTTAAATTAAGTTTGCTAAAATTTGGTTGAGAATTTTGGCATCCATATTCTTCAGGGATACTGGCCCATAGTTTTTTTTTTTTTAATTTTTTAAAATTTGAGTATAGTTGACACACTATACATTAGTTTCAGGTATGCAACATAGTGATTCAGTGTCCTATAGTCTTCTTACAGTGCCCTTATTTGATTTTGGTATCAGGGTAACACAGGCCTCACAGAATAAGTTTGGGAGTTCCTTCTTTTCCTTTGTTTTTTTTATTTATTTTTATTTTTTGAGAGAGTTTGAGAAGGATTAGAATACCTAAAATATTTGGTGGAATTCACCACTGGAAACTTCTGATCTTGGACTTTTCTTTGTTTGGAAGTTTTTGATTACTGCTTCAATATCTCTAGTCCTTTTTGATCTGTTCAGATTTTCTATTTCTTCATGATTCAGTCTTGGCAGTTTGTTTGCTTCTAGGGATGTATCCATTTCTGGAGTGTTATCCAATTTTTTGGCTTATAATTATTCATAATAGTCTCTTAGGATACTTTGTATTTCTGTGGTATCAATTGTTACCTTTCCTTTTTTATTTATAATTTCATTTATTTGAGTCGTCTTTTTTTTTCGTGGTTAGACTTACTAAAGATTTGTCAACATTGTTTACCTTTCAAAAAAATCGAATTCTTAGTTTCTTTTTTTTTTTTTTTGTCTTTCTAGTCTCTATTTCATTTATTTCTGCTCTTATCTTTATAATTTCCATCCTTCTGCAAACTTTGGGCTTAGTGTGTTCTCTTTCTAATTGGATGAGATGTAAAGTTGTTTGACGGCTTCCCTTTTCCTTAATGTGGACATTTATTGTTATCAATTTTCCTCTTAGGACTGATTTTGCTGCATCCCATAAGTTTTTATATATTGTGCTTTTCTTTTTTCTTTTTTTCTCTTTTCCTTCCTTCAGGTAAGCTTTACACCCATCATGGGGCTTGAACTTATGACCTTGAGATCAGGTGTCACATGCTCTTCTGACTGAACCAGCCAGGCGCTCCATCCCGTGTTTTCATTTTCATTTGTCTCAAGATAATTTCTGATTTCTCTTTGATTTCTCTTTCTACCCATTGGTTATTCTGGATTGTGTTGTGTAATTTATATGTATCTGTGAATTTTTCAGTTTTCCCTTGTGTTACTAATTTCTGATTTCACACCATTGTGGTCAGAAAAGATATTTGATATGATTTCAATTTTCTTAAATTTGTTAAGACTTGCTTTGCAACCCAACATATGATATGTCCTGTAGAATGTTCCATGGGTACTTGAGAAAAATATGTATTCTGGTGTTGTTGCATGTTCTATACATGTCTATTTGATCCATTTGGTATATAGTGTTCCTGAAGTTTGCCATTTCCTTATTAATTTACTCTTTGGATGATCTTTCCAATATTGAAAGTGGGGCATTGAAATCCTCTGCTATCATTGTATTGCTGTCTATTTTTCCCTTCATTTTTAAAAAAGATTTTATTTATTCATTTGACAGAGTACAAGCACAAGCAAGGAGAGTGGCAGAGAGAGGGAGAAACAGGCTCCCTGCAGAGCAGAGAACCTAATACAGGGCTCAACCCCAGGACCCTGGGATCATGACTGAAGCCAAAGGCAGACGCTTAACTGATTGAGCCACCCAGGCACCCCCTCTTCCTTCATTTCTCTTAATATTTGCTTTAAATACTTAGGTGCTCCAATTTGCAATTGTTATATCCTCTTAATCAATCAATGCCTTTATCACTATAGTCACCTCATTTGTCACCTGTCTTTGTTTATAATTCTTTTTTTTTTTTAAATAGGTTCCATACTGGATGATCTGAGAGATCAAGACCTGAGCTGAGATCAAGAGTCAGATACTTAATCGACTGAACCACTCAGGTGCCCCTCTTATAATTCACTTTGTTGGCAAACTGTGGCTGTGAGGAGGCTGGAGCCAAGTGGAGGGCCCTTTCAAGACCTCTAGTGGCACAGAAAGGAGCGTCTCCTGCTGGGTCCCTGTGCCAGCAGGCCTGCTTATGGACTGTGGCTGGGACAAATGAGACAGGTGGGACAGGCTGGAGCCCACTTTCAGGGCCTTTTCAGAATCTACAGTCTAAGTGAGTTTGGTAGGCTTACCTCCAGGGGCTCCCAGCCCTCCAGGGGCTGAAAAAGGATAGAGCCAGTTCATGGCTTATTTCAGAGTCCACACTTGGGACCAAGGTTTGTATGCCTATTATTTGATATACAGGTGGGCATTAATTCTTCTGGGTCCCTTGGCATATGGTGGCAGCCAACAACAGCCAAATGGGATTGTGGCTAAGTTCTCAGGGTTATGGAGCTATTTCTGAGTCTCTAGCTGAGAGCATGGTCTGAGAGTCAGCCAGATGGGAACTTGCTTTGGTGTATGCGCATGCGTGTTTGGGGGAGCTCAGGATCTCTTACCTGGATCCCAAAGTTTCTACAAAAACATTTTCATTCATGGATGGATGACAAAATATTCCTGTTCAAGTGGGGACACAAATAAGGGACACCTTATTCAGCTATCTTGCTCAATAAATGGTTTTAATTAGGGGCTGAATAGCAATTTCATCTCACATATGAAGCTGATTGATAGTGGCCGCCTGGTGTGGGGCTGTGAAGGTCTCCGAGGTTGCTTCTGGGCTTGGAGACTGTGTCATGATCAGTTAGCAATGTCCACCCTGGACACGACAGGGGAGTGGCAATACAAGTGCCATGTATTCGTCATCCTGATCTGTAATATAAGCCTCAGCCAGTGGTAGTAGTTGTCATTTTCTGCTGGGTCATGCCCTGACATGGCCTTGGCAGGCTATCCAGATGTCTCGGTAGCAGTTGGGGAGTTTCACTGTTTACTAAACTAACTTTGCGCTAATTAAACTTGTAATTTAAGTAACTGATTAACGAGCATATTATGTACACATAATTGAGGTCTCACGAGGTGTTTAAGCTTTTAAAATATAGTCTGATGCCAAGAAAGGTGAAAAATCTATTTGGAAAAATACAAGAAATAAATTTACTTTAGATCAAAAAATGCTGGTGATTACTTTAGTCTTATTTTTTCATGAAACTTGAGAATATTATTTCTCTTCTGCTTGAAACATTTATTTTGAAAAAAGGAAAAATCATGTTAATAGAAATTATACATGCCCTGACATATAAAAAGCCTCAAAATTATTTTAGTGAAAACTGCAGCAGGATGGTTGTTCCCCCCAAATTAATGCCAACATTAACATTAAACATTCAAATACCATGTCCTCATAGCCTTGCCTATGTCCCAGAACCTTGTACTTCTATTCCTCTAGTTGCTGGGTGGTTGTTATTGTAAAGGCACCATCTGACCCTCTATAATCCCCAGATTGCATTTCAGTGGATTGCAGTTGGGCAGAGGCAGACAAATATTTTTTTTCAATTTTAGAAGCCTCCATCATACCTACAAGTATTTTCTAAAGTGATGCTAGTTTGTGTTACATGGAAACATTTGCTGGGCAAAGTCAGGGAATGCCTGGCAACCAAGGACAGTGAGCAGTGGTTAAATCAATCATTGTGTTGTTTATCAGGGGAAAAATTGAAGCCAATCATGTGAAATTTGTTTTAAAGCATTTAGCATGGGACACTATCATTAATTTAAAAATAGATCCCAGGAAGTATGGGAAGTACATAAGGAACCCTGTGGGCTGTAGGATTAGTGAGACAACCTCACTGTGAATAAAAACAATGGTGATGGTGGGGAGACCACAAATCCATGTCGTTCTAATTCTCCTAATATTTTTGTGGTTGTTTCTCCTTCGTGGATGGGTTGCATTTCCGAACTCTTGGAAGAAAACATGTGTTTTCAAACATTGAATTCTGAAGATAGTAAAAACTGTATTGCTAACAAGATTTCATGGCCCAGTGAAGTGGTTTACTGAGCAATGTAATATGAACCAGTGAAACCAGAAAGCTCTGAAATAAGTCTGCATATTGGCTGTGCCTTAAAAACTGGAGAAACAATGACACACTCACCTCTAATTCCACGCTTTTATCTAGAATAATAAGAGCTCACACGGAGAATCGATTGTGACTTTCAGTTACAACTTGAAGACCAGGTACAGTATAGTTGGCTATTTTGGACTATGATATGTTATTTTTGGTTCAAGTGTTTTAAAAGTTGTCACACAACCTCCAACAGTCTCGCTTTGCAAGCTGACACTCTTATTGCTCTCCAGGCTGCATACAATTGCAAGGTGATGATATCTGTGTCCTGATAGTGTGGGAGGCAAAATTCCCTTGTGTAAGCTTTGTTGCACACCAGAGACTCTGAAGGAAAGGCCCGATCCAAATGGCAAGGCAGAAAGGGACATATGAGTTGTGGCTTTCTTTGTGTATCCATTGACCTTGTAAATTTACAAGTTGTTTTTGATAAGCACTTTTGATAAGTACCACACATCTCTTCCTTTTCTCCCCAACTACCTACATGGCTCATTCATTCACTCAACCAGAATACTTGGTAGCTTTTTGGGTGTACTAACCATGAGAAGACTTAAGAGCATTTACCAAAGCTTTCTGATACATGGGCCATTGGCATATCTTTTGTTATAAAGAGTGCAAAGAATAACCAAACTTGATTATTTTTGCCTTTTTAAATTGAATTATAGGGGCAGCCTGGGTGGCTCAGCGGTTTAGCGCTGCCTTCAGGCCAGGGCCTGATCCTGGAGACCTGGGATCGAGTCCCACATTGGGCTCCCTGCCTGGAACCTGCTTCTCCCTCTGCCTGTGTCTCTGCCTCTATCTCTCTCTCTCTATGTCTCTCATGAATAAATAAATAAAATCTTTAGAAAAATAAATTGAAAAAAATAATAAATTGAATTATAATTGGCATGCCGTATTATATTGGTTTCATGGGTACAACGTAGTGATTTGATATTTTTAAACAACATGAAATGATCACCTTGAGAGGTCTAGTTACCCTCTATCACTATACAAAATTGTTACATTAACCAAGTAAATTTTATATCATTTTATTAATAGTTATCTTTTATCTGTTATATTTTTATCTAATAGGAGAATGTCATTTCTCCTCCCTTGTACGTGGTAAAGAAAGGGTGAAAATATGTTAGTTGAAAACATTACCATTTGGAGAACTAACTACTGGCATATCCTGTCCAGCAGCATGCCCAGCCCTTATTCATAATCAGTGTAGTCAGGCTGCAATGGCAGAGACTAGCATTCATGAGAGGTAACAGGGTATCTCAAAGATAAAGATGAGGGCACCCACACACACAAAACACCAAACAGATGAGACAACTAACATGAGAGGAAGACAAAGTCATGAAATGGAAGAATTAATGCACAGGGAAGTGGAATTAAGAATAGAGAGCCTTGCATCCCTGAAACAGTACAGTGTGATATGTGTTCTAGGAGAGGTAACACATGTGGCTGAGGATCCGAAGAGGATGAGTCCTACACAGACAGGAAAAACAGATCAGGCTCTTGGAAGAGGTGATATTTAAGCTGGTTTTGTTTGGTGTTTTGTTGGTTTGTTTGTTCTTGAATTTTAGATTGGGGGCAGCTAGAAAATAGGGCAAAGAAGATATTACACGTCAAATGGACAAACAAGGGCAAATGAGACAGAGAACTTGATAGGATATACAAAGACACCAGGATTCCTGATTTTGAAATAGTGTGCATTAATTCCCATTTGTATAGTTCTTCACAGTTTTCTAAATGCCTTCACAGACATTCTAGGTCAATTCCACCTGCTACCTGTTAGTTGTACACATTTGATAACATTTCACAGATAAAGAAACTTTACTTGGAGAAGGTCAGGGATTTGCCCGTGGGAAATAGCTTGTCAGAGACAGGCTCCGGCCTTCTGCAGCCCAATGAAGTGGTTTTTCTTTTTTTTTTTTTTAAGATGTTATTTATTTATTATTCATGAGAATACACAGAGAGAGAGAGAGGCAGAGACGTAGGCAAAGGGAAAAGCAGGCTACACGCAGGAAGCCTGATGTGGGACTCGATCCTGGGTCTCCAGGATCACGCCCTGGGCTGAAGGCGGCGCTGAATTGCTGAGCCACCCGGGCTGCCCTGAAGTGGTTTTTCTACTACTTTACAGCTGTCTCTATTTTGTGTTAGCTGGCATAATACAAAGCGCCACGTATTATGCTGGCCATGTGAGTAGTGAAGAAAATGAATGAGGTGGAGAAGGAGCTCCTGGTGTGCTGTAAAGAAAACATGATTTTATCACTGAACCTGGAGTTTTCATCCGACTTCTGGAAAGCCTAGTAGAATTCTTTTAAATGCAACAGAAGTCACTCAAAATTTTAAAAAAATCAGCAAAATCTTGCCAATTTATTTTTTTAAAAATATTTTATTTATTTATGAGAGACACAGAGAGAGAGAGAGAGAGAGGTGGAGACACAGGCAGAGGGAGAAGCAGGCTCCATGCATGGAGCCTGACGTGGGACTCAATCCCAGGTCTCCAGGATCAGGCCGTGGGCCAAAGGCAGGCACTAAACTGCTGAGCCACCCAGGCTGCCCAAAATCTTGCCAATTTAAACTTGATTTTGGAAGCAGCGTCTGTGTGGGACAAAGCATTAGGGATCAATATCATAATTCTTTTACAGTGCTGTTTTACTTGTGTCTTACAGTAATACTTCCTTTATTAACTAGCATTAACGTGTTCAATAATATGCTATGACTTTTTTTCAGTAAAGAATCAACGTGGTTATAAAGTTAGCACAACATGTAGGGGATATCTATTGTATTTTTGCTAATCCAGTGACTATTCCTATTTCTTCAAATAATAGCACTGCAGCAATTCTTGGGACACCATCCTTTTCCTTACTGGATAGGAATATTTGTGGACTGCCAAGTCAAGGTGCCCTACCCTCCCTAGGGCATCAAAGCTAAGATAATCACGTGCCCATTCTCTGGAATTTTCATCTTAAACTGAGAAATCTGAAGGCTGAATGGATAGTAGGGATGTATTCATCTCCATAAGGCATGTGAAAGACACTGCTGCTTATTCCTGCTCACTGGATGCCTACAACCCTGTCTGTTCTACTACCAACATACATTCAGAAACAATGCACTTATCACCACCGACAGCAGGACCTCTCTGGCTCACACTGCCATCTTGTCCCTTCTGGATTTCTACAGCAGCTTCTTCAGCATCCCCTCACTTCTACTTTTGCCCCCGATGAAATCTACTCCCCTTGTGTATTCAGAGGAAACTTTTAAAGACACAAATCATCTTATTCCTTTGCAATTTTCTTGCAGTGGCTTCCAATTGCGTTGAGAATAACATGTGAACCCCTCACCATCTAGATGCTATCTGACCCCTGCCTACCTCCCCAGACCCACTTCCTATCACTTGTAACCTTACTCATTGACCTCCAACCACCCTGGAAAAAGAGAGAGGAGGAGGCAAAGAGTCATCTTAGGAGACTATAAATTATTTCAGCAATCAAATGACTCCCAGTCAGTGGAAATTTGTTACCCATTCGTTCAACACATCAGTTTTGAGGCCCTGTTTATGTCTTCTAGGCAGTGGGGACAACAAAACAGAGGAGATAGACACAGTCCCTGATTTTACAGGGCTTGTGTCCTTTTTTTTTTTTTTTTTTAAGATTTATCTATGTATTTTGGAGAGAGCAAGAGCAGGGGGTAAGAGAGGGGCAGAGGCAGAGGGAGAGAGAGAATCTCAAACAGACTCCCTGTTGAGCATGGAGCCCAATGTGGGGCTCCATCCCAGACCCTGAGACTATGACCTAAGTCAAAATCAAGGGTCATATGCTTAACTAACTTAGCCACCCGGGTGCCCCTACATTGCTTGTATTCTAATAGAAAATAGTCGATTGATGGGCAGCCCCGGTGGCGCAGCGGTTTAGCGCCGCCTGCAGCCTGGGGTATGATCCTGGAGATCCAGGATCGAGTCCCACATCGGGCTCCTTGCATGGAGCCTGCTTCTCCCTCTGCCTGTGTCTCTGTCTCTGTCTCTCTCTGTGTCTCTCATGAGCAAATAAATAAAATCTTAAAAAAAAAAAAAGAAAATAGTCGATTGAGAATATTTAACAAAGGCCACCGTAGGCTAATGGTTGCTCTCAAAGAGATGCTGCAGAAGTGCTTTAATCAATGGCAGAACCATTTAAATAAGTATACATCCTACCAAAAAGACTACCCATAGGAAAATGCTCATTTGGATTTGTAAACTCAAGTGTGTTCCTTTTTAAAATCATGTTTCATAGCCATTTGTAGTCATACTCCATACACAAGTGTAGGTAATGGCACTTTTATATTTGCAAGAAGAAATCATGGAAAATACTACTACCTTAAAAGAATAGCATACATTCCAAGTCATTAATGGTAACATTGGAAAGACAAACTTAATTTCTTTTAGATGACAATAGATCTATCTTTATTTCTTTAAAGATTTTATTTATTTATTCATGAGAGACACACAGAGAAAGGCAGAGACATAGGCAGAGAGAGAAGCAGACTTCCTGTGGGGAGCCCAATGTGGGACTCAATCCCAGGATCCTGGAATCACGACCCAAGCCGAAAGCAGATGCTCAACTACTGAACCACCCAGGCTTCCCTAGACCCATCTTTTATTTTTTTTTAATTTATTTAAGATTTTATTTATTTATTCATGAGAGGCAGAGAGAGAGAGAGAGAGAAAGAGAGAGAGGCAGAGACACAGGCAGAAGCAGACTCCATGCAAGGAGCCTGATGTGGGACTCAATCCCGGATCTCCAGGATCACGCCCTGGGCTGAAGGCAGATGCTTAACCCCTGAGCCACCCAGTTGTCCCTAGACTCATCTTTTAAAAGAGAGAAACTGAGGAAAACATTTTAAGATCACACAGTGAGGGGTCCCTGGGTGGCGCAGAGGTTTGGCGCCTGCCTTTGGCCCAGGGCGGGATCCTGGAGACCCAGGATCGAATCCCACGTCGGGCTCCCGGTGCATGGAGCCTGCTTCTCCCTCTGCCTGTGTCTCTGCCTCTCTCTCTCTCTCTGTGTGACTATCATAAATAAATAAAAATTAAAAAAAAAAAAAGATCACACAGTGAGTTACAGGGACAAATATGATAAATTACTTGATCTGTTGGATCCTCCTCAATAGACAGCTACAGGTTTTTGCAAAGTGAGATTTGCAGAATCTCACCTAATGACCAAAAAGATCTTAATCTTAAAAGAAGCATTACAGCATTTCAAACACACACATACCACATGTTGAGCTGTTATCTGTTAACTAGTCATTTCATTTTTTAATTTCCGCTGATCTATAGTTCCATTTTTTGCTATAATAAACTTGTATGATTTATATAATTAAAATCAAGTGAATGTAAAGAAAAAAATTAACTTATTTCCGCTAACCATATTTTTTAGTTCTTTGGAAAGACACCAAAGAGGAGGCTTGTTTATACTTAGTAAGATTTGATAAAATTCTTGAGACACTGAATGTGGTTTCAGGTTATGCTTCTACAGTTTCTTGAAGCTCTGGCCTTTTCTCCAATGTCATGAGTGCTTCTTGAGTAACTGAACTGTGATATCTAAATTTCTCCTTGCATTTCAATCAACTGAAGTGCCCTTTACCTCATATCCTCAGGCATTTGGTGCCACCAATATTGTGGTTCTTTTTTGCCACATGTGCATGACCTATTTTTTTTTAGCCCCATCTTTTGTTTAAATTTTTATTTCTATATTGAGGTGAAATAAACATTAAGTAAAATGCCTAGATCTTAGATGTACAAATAGATGATGGTGACAAATGGATTCCCTCATGTAACCAACACTCCAATCAAGATAGAGCTGTTTCCCCACAAGTTCCCTTAGTGCCAGCTTTCCAGTCAATCCCCACTCTTCATCAGCCACGGCTCTTATGATTGCTATCTCCAAGGTTTTGCTTTACTTGTTTTTGATCTTTTTACAAATGGAATCTAACTCATGTATTCTTTGGTGTCTGGCTTCTTTCACTCACCTAAGGCTCTTGCAATTTGGTCAATCTGCTGTGTATATCGGCAGTTCATTTTTATTGTTATGTGGTCTTCCCTACACTACAATTTGTTTATCCATTCTTCTGTTGGTAGACATAATACCCTCAACTTTTTTAAGAAAGTGGCTTTTTATTTTGTAAGATAGTTCAGAAAAAAATGAATAGGATCATATTTTTTCCTGTATTGGATATGTTTATTTGAGATGCCAACTGAACTTCATTCATTTTTTTAAAAAGATTTTATTTATCCATTCACAGAGACACAGACTGAGAGAGAAAGAGAGAGAGAGAGGCAGAGACACAGGCAGGGGGAGAAGCAGGCTCCATGCAGGGAGCCCGACGTGGGACTCGATCCCGGGTCTCCAGGATCATGCCCTGGGCTGCAGGCGGCACTAAACCGCTGCGCCACCAGAGCTGCCCTGAACTTCATTTTTTAAGTTTTATTTAAATTCCAGTTAACATATAATATTGTTATAATTCCAGTTAACATATAATATTAACATACAGTGTATATTAGTTTCAGGTGTACAATATAGTGATTGCACACTTCCACACCACACCCAGTGTTCATCACAATTGCCCTCCTTAATCCCCATCACCTATTTCCCCCATCCCTCTCCACCTACGTCCCCTCTGGTAACCATTAGTTTTTTCTCTATACCAAGAATCTGTTTCTTGGTTTGCCTCTCTTTCTCTTCTGTTTATCTTTGCTCATTTGTTTGTTTCTTAAATTCCACCTGTGAATGAAATCACATGGTATTTGTCTTCCTCTAACTTATTTTACTTAGTATAATACTCTCTAGTTCTATTGACAAGTGACAATTTTCACTGCAAGTGGCAAGATTTCATTCTTTTTTATGGCTAAGTAATATTCCATTATATATATATATATATACACATCTTCTTTTTCCATTCATCATTTGATGGACATTTGGGCTGTTTCCATAATTTGGCTATTATAAACGATGATATTATAAACATTGGGGTGCATGTATCCCTTTGAATTAGTATTTTTGTATTCTTTTGGTAAATACCTAGTAGTGCAATTGCTGGATCATAGGGTAGTTCTATTTTTAACTTTTTGAGGAAACTGCATATTGTTTTCCAGAGTGGCTGTACCAGTTTGCATTCCCACCAATAGTGCAAAAGGGTTTCCCTTCCCCATATCCTTGCCAACACCTATTATTTCTTGTGTTGTTGATTTTAGCCACTCTGACAGGTGTGAGGTGACATCTCATTGTAGTTTTGACTTGCATTTCCTAGATGATCAGTGATGTTGAACATCTTTTCATATGTGTGTTGGCCATCTATGGAAAAATATCTATTCATGTCATCTGCCCACCTTTTAATTGAATTATTTGTTTTCTGGGGTGTTGAATTTTATCAGTTCTTTATATATTTTGGATACTATATCATTTGCAATGATCAGATGTATCATTTGCAAATATCAGTAAATAAATATTAGTGGGCACATCTTGATCATCTAATTATTTGCTTTAAATGTTTTTCATTCAAGATGTTTTCAGATATTTTTAAACTGTACTAATAAACCTGTAATATAAAACTTATGATCTCAATCATTTTTTATCATATTCAAAGTATGTAATTCAACAGTGTTAAGTATATTAGCACTCTTGTGCAATCATCTCCAGAATTTCTCACCTTACAAAACTGGAACTCCGTGTCCACCGAATAGCTCCCCATTTCCTGCTTTCCCAGTTTCTGGTAATGACCATTTTACTTCTGACTCTATAAATATGACTACTGTAGATGTCTCATAAAAGTGGAATCAGACAGCATCAGTATTTGGGTTTTTTGTGATTGGCTTTTTTCACTTAGCACAATGTCCTGAAGTTTTATCCATGTTGCAGTATGTGACAGTATCTCCTTATGCCTTATGGCTGAATAATTTTCCATTAGGTGTAAATACCACATTTTGCTTATCCATTGATCTGTTGATGGACAGTGTGGTTGGCTCAAGAGCCACCTCTCAGCTATTGTGAATCTGCTGTCATAAACTGCTTTCAATTCTTCTGGATATATATCTAAGAGTTTTAATGTTTTAGGAAACTGCCATACTGTTTTTCCAGAATGCCTGGAAAACAGTATGGCATTTCACATGCCCATCAACAGTGCTTCAAATATTTTTTGAGTGAGTCAAATATCATCATTAGTGTTGAGGTCCTAGGTTACCCATTCCTTTCACTCCTCTCTCTCTCTCTCTGCCCAGAGAGAGCCACTTCCCTGAATTTGGTGCTCCTCTTGCCAGTGCATATTTTGATATTGCTCTATTGACTGTTTACACCCATTACTATGAATGAGATGTCTGCTGCCACTCTGAGTTTCTGTTATTCTGCAGATAATGTCTTTTGTCCCTGGTAGTTTCTCTGGACTCCTTTAGTTTTTTGTTGTTGTTCTTGTTGTTTTTAAAGATTTTATTTATTTATTTATGAGAGACACACAGAGAGAGGCAGAGACACAGGCAGAGGGAAAAGCAGGATCCCTGCGGGGAGCCCGATGTGGGACTTGATCTCACGACCCTGGGATCATGACCTGAGCCAAAGGCAGATGCTCAACCACTGAGCCACCCAGGCACCCCAATACAAGACTGTGGTGCCCTTGGACTCCTTTAGTTTTACTACAAGTTGTCTAAGTATGGCCAAGTGCAAATGTTTTAAAATTGCAAATGGTTTTAAATGCTTCAAAACCTATCTTGCTCAGTATTCAGAAAACACTTCCACTTAGAGGAAATAAATCTTGCTTCAGTTCTGGAAAATTAGCAGTAATTTCTCTTCACATTCTGCTTCTTCGTTGTTCTCCCCAACTCTCATTCTGGAATTTCTGGTAAGCATGTATAGGAGCCCTAGAATCATGGCATATTCTGAACATCACAGTTCTATGTTCCCTTTCAGAAATGCACTCTGTGTCCAACTGGAGTTTATCCTATTAATTTTATGGCTTATTCTCATAACTACATTATTGATTTCCAAGATTTTAATTTTTTTCATTTTCTTATTTGATAATTTCTAATTATGTTGAAAGACAAATTATATTTTATTTCTCTGAACATCTTAAATAGGATTATTTTAAAACTCTATCAAAATCTATAGATGAATGTAATCTACAGTAAACATATGTTCAAAATACTGATTTTGCTGGGTTCCCCCCCCTCACATATTTATCTCCTTACGTTTTGTCTTTCCCTTAGAAAAAGTATCCCCATTCTTTTTTTCATTTTATTTTTTATTTAAGTATAATTAATCTACAATATTATTTTAGTTTCAGGTATAACCCATTCTTAAATTTTCACTTAAACATAGTAAAACAGGGGAGATGCTAACCCCTCCTTATAATGTCAATACAGAATGGCCTACATTTTAATGATAAAAAATGACCCCAATAAGGAGATTACCTATACACACTTAAAATATGGTTTAGGGCAGCCCGGTGGCTCAGCGGTTTAGTGCTGCCTTCAGCCCAGGATGTGATCCTGAAACCTGGGATCAAGTCCCGCATCGGGCTCCCTGCATGGAGCCTGTTTCTCCCTCTGCCTGTGTCTCTGCCTCTCTCTCTCTGTGTCTCCCATGAATAAATAAAATATTTTTTAAACATTAAAAATAAATAAATAAAATGAAATATGGTTTAGTCTTTTTTCTAATCATAAAAGTGCATATACACTTGCAAAACATTCAAATAATTTGGAAATGTTTAAAGAAGAAAACAAGGGTACCTGTTTCATTTGATATAGATCCTACTAGACTTTTTCCGTTTATATATAAAATAAATATAGGTGGATTACATTTATAAGTTTTTTAATTTAACAAATTATGCCATCAAATAATAGGCATTTTTCACTCCATATAGATAAGATTCCATCATAAAACAACTGTCAATTTTTTTTAATTTTTAACTTTTTTAAAGATTTTATTTATTTATTTGATATATATAGAGAGAGATTGAGAGAGAGCTCAAGCAGGGTGAAGGGGCAGAAGGGAAGCTCAATCCCAGGACAAGATCATGACCTGAGCCAACGGCAGATGCTTAACTGACTGAACCACCCAGGCACCCCTTTCTTAATTAGCATACTAGTTTTAGACTAGTTTTGTGGTATTAGATTGTAGGAATAGGATATAATTTGATTAGTCCCTCACTGTTGGGTATTTAGGTTGTTTACAGGTCACAGTAAACACACTTATTTTTTTAAAGATTTATTTATTTATTTTTTAAGATTTTATTTGAGAGAGATAGCATGGGTGGAAGGAAGGGAGAGAGGGAGAAGCAGACTCTCCGCTGAGCAGGGAGCTTGTTATGGGACTCAATCCCAGGACACCTAAATCATAACCTGAGCTGAAGGCAGAGGCTCAACCATCTGAGCCACCCGGGCACTTCTGTGAACACACCTTTAGGTATTGAAAGTTGTAAGGATCTTTCAAAATAAAATATGTTTCCTATATCACTATGTTTTTCTGAATTTCACTACCCTTTGTTTTGTTATTGTGGTAAATTGTACATAACATAAAATTTACCAGATTAGCCAATTTTAAGTATACAGTTCAGTGGCATTAAGTATAGTCACAATGTTGTATGATCACCCTTTGTTTTGAAAGAGTGCAAATCTCAGCTTGATTGAAGAAAATCTCCTTATGGCAAAGTGTGTTGTAGACAGTCATCAGGAAATCTTAGGCTTGCTCTCAGTTTTTAAGTCTTTAAAATATCTCTGCCTTCGAGAATGTGAATTTGTATCAAAGTAATTGGGGAACATCAGAGTAATGAGGTATCCAAAAAGAAAATCCTGACGTTGCCTGCTGCATTTACAAATGCCAGAGAAAAATATGGATGGGTTGTTTTAAAAGATGCTGATGATTTAAGGGTTAAAGTATTTTGTTCTGCGTGTCTGATCAGACCTGCGTTCATTTTCTACCTGTTTTAGCAGAATATTCATAGCCCAAAGTAGAAGATTAAGGCAATTATTCTGAAATTAACTTAAAGATTATCTGCAGTTATTTTCTGTGTTTTAAAATGTAAAAGCAGCATGTCTTTGCTATTCTGGAAATGTAGAGAAGGCTGGACCCAAAAAATGAAACAAAATAAAAGCATCAGTAAGGCCTCCACTTGAACTTGTAACATTTTAGTGTATTTCTTTCCAGCTTTTTTTTTTTTAAGATTTTATTTATTTACTTAGCTTATGTGGGAATGGGGGAGGGGCAGAGGAAGAGGAAGGATCTCAAGCCAACTCTGTACTGAGCATGGGGCCCACCATGGGGCTCGATCTCACGATCCTGAGATCATGACCTGAGCTGAAACCAAGAGTTGGTCGCTTAACAGACTGAGCCACTCGGGTGCCCCAGGAACATTACAAAAACAAAAGGTTTTTGTGGTCTTCAGTTTAAAAAAGGACTATTTTCTCAATTTAGATGTTCACAATTATCCTTAACGTTTACCAAAAATCTAGGAGGCTCAACCTCACTGATCTGTGATTTAAGATTGGATTATTCTCGTGTTTCCTCAAATCACTTGGGTGCTTTCCTTTTCACTAAAATGCTAGTATACTAATTAAGAAAAAAGAAATTCACTGTTCTCATTGGGATGTTCTCAACTTTGGCACAAAGAAATCTCTCTAGCTCTCCAGCCATCTCCAGACCAATTTGATCCAGGAATCCTCACAAAGTCAACATTCTGAATACACGTTTGATGATGATACTACTGCTATGGACAATTATATGAGTTACGGTCTACCGGTGTTCACCATTTTTTTATTTGTACCAACAAGCAGAGCAATTGCTTTCTGTGCTAATTGAAGTCCGCTAAGGACTTGAGATGCCCTTCCTGCTGGACTGGAAGGAAGTAACAGGACACCATTTGAGAGCCCTGACTTTAGAGGCAATTCGTCCTTAGCTCAAATGCCTATGCCTGTTTGTAAAATGAGTTTATAAAAGTATCCGTCTTCTAAGAGCATTGTGTATAGAGATTGGCATATCAGCTATAAAGCACTTCTCCCAGACTTAGTGATGTTAAGCGCTCAAAAAATATTAGTGGTGTGACTCTACAATTTTTTAAAAGATTTTATTTATTTATTTGAGAAAGAGAGAGAGCAAGGGGAGGGGCAGAGAGAGAGGATCTCAAGCAGACTGCCCAACACTGGCTCAATTTGGGGCTCAGTCTAATGACCCTGAGATCATGACCTGAGTTGAAATCCAGTCGTGCCCCAAGTGGCTATAGAGTTAATAGCAGTAGTAGTAACTGCCAGCTGTCATATTAATAGCAATAGTAGTAGCAACAGTAATAAACATTGTAGCAACACTAGTAGTAGCAGTAGTAAGTAGCAGTGCTGGTGGTCATAGCAGTAAAGGTGATACTCAGTGTAGTAGCAGTATTAGTAGTAGGACAGTAACATCCTCATGCCCTTCAGAAGTACAGAGAATGAATTCATCCTTGAAATTAAACCAAGATCAAATGAATTTAATTTCACAATGTTGAGTTGGCTTATAAAACAATTAAGATACAATAGTAAATACCCTCATAATTCAAGCCACTCTGAGGTCTGGTAAAAGCAAGAGAGGCTGGGTATTTTGGCTGTAGAGAAGCACTTGCCTCCTGAATTTAAGAGTCCATCCTGAGGCAATGCAACCATGGGTCAGGGAAATTTGAGGAGACAGACAGGCATTTATTTTGCACACACAGAATCTTCCGGCAATTTGCAGCCAGTGAGCACAATGTTGGTGATCCAGATGAAATTGCATAAGAGAATAGGGTGCCACAAACAAGACAGAACTGATTTATTTAGTAACATTTGGAAACCATTTATAGAAGTCGTGTTCATTTACAGCCAGTGCTTGGGGCTGAAGGAGGATGTGGCTTATCCATAGTTTTCCCCATCCTGAGAGAAAATGGGGTGAAAAAATAAGTGGATCAAAGGAAGAAGTGCTTTCTTTTAGCATCAGGACTTTTCATAAAGGTATTAAGATTTCCGTATTTCTTTTACATGTATTCTGTGTGCTGTTTGCAAAGAATAAAACGGAACAGCCATTTATTTCTGTCTTGAACAATATTTGTTAGGGATCAGGCATTTTCTAGGCAGAAAAAAATTGATATAATTTATTTGTGAAAATATGATAACTGATGTTAAATGTTTATCATGGAGTGTGTCCTTTAGGTTTTTGGAAAATCCTAAAGTAGGCATAATTACCATCCCACTTTCGCAGATGAAGTAGCTCAAGTGCTCAAGTGCAGAGCTGACGTGCCTAGTGTAGGTGAGGAAAAAAGTATTTTCTTACTACCTCCTGGGTTCTCCAGCTAAGACCCTGTAGATTGAATTGATGGAAGACAGATTAACAAAAGAAAAGCATACAAATGTACTAAATAGAAGTTTTACCGGACACAGGAGGCTTCATATGGAAATGAATACCCCAAGAAACGTTAAACCTAAGTGATTTTATGCTAAGTTTTAACAAAGAGTAGAAAATCATGGAAAAACATGTGACAGGACAAAAGGCAATGAGCTAAAGGTAGTAAAGTGGGGGAAATGTAGCAAGGCTTGTCAATTTGGATTCCTCTTGGAGTCCTGTCTTCTGAGTTAAGGGTTCTCCTTTGCTCTGCCTAAAGGGGAGGGCACCTCTCCAGTAAGGGACTTGGGAGCTGCTTGAGCCCAGGGAGGGGGAGGTTGGAGAGTCTTCCTGCACCTGCCTTTTCTGAAACACCTTCAGCTTAAAATAGTCCATATCCCAAGGTGCTCAATTTGGGGGTAGAATGTTGTAACCTTCATCAAATGCAGTTCCTTAAGCTATCTGACCCTGATCTGTAAAATGGGTGTCTTGCCATAGCTCTGTGAGCCCCATGCTTATTTACATACCAGAACCACCTGGAGAGTTTTCAAAAGTTATGGATTCCTGAACCCAAACCCGAGATGTCTGACTCAGTAGCTTCTGGGTGGGCTCCGGGGCATCATCAATGCCCTCGGTCACCTCTGCCAGAGGATCTGACCCGTGGTGCCCCATGGGGCTATAGAGCCCAGCTGTCCTACAGCTAGCTGCTTCCTTTCGGTAGGGTGGTTGGATTCTGATGCAAGAAGCTGCTGAGGTGGCAGCTGCACAGCATCATTAACAGAAAGCGCAGCTAAATCATCTGTGTGTCAAACGAGGCTAATTACACCAGCAAAACCCTCTCTGTCAGCGTATGAGTAAAATGCACAGTGGAAGCAGCTGGGAGAGATGTACTCACTTCCTGGACTCATTCAGCAAGATGGAAGTTAGCTGAAAGAGCACTCCTTACAAACAGTTCCTAAATCTGCTTTTGATCATCAAAAACGTTTGGTCACCAGAAGAGAATTTCAATCTGAAAGCTTACCAGCCACAATTCAGATCGTTTTCTTGGGAGAGCTGTATAATAATATGCAAATGGTGGTTTTCTATTTTCCTTACTCACAATCCCATCTAAAAGCCTCTTGCTTTCTGTAAAAGCAATGAGATTTTTTCAAGCTCTTTTGTTTATTGACATTAATATAATAGTTTCTCTCGCGGAAGTGGTTTATAAAATGTATTACTTGCCTTTGTTTTTCTTGAAATGTTTCTTTGGTTGTCCACGAAAGATGAGACTAGTAATATTTAACACTTATTGAGGGCTTGCTCTTTACCATGCATGGTCCTGCTTAATTTGTATATCCATATACCACCTCATGTAGTTCTCAATAATTGCATATGGTAACTATTATTCTCAGATCCCTTAAAAAAAGATTTTATATATCCATACATGAGAGACACAGAGAGAAGCAGAGACACAGGCAGAAGGAGAAGCAGGTTCTCTGTAGGGAGCCTGATGTGGGACTCGATCCCAGGACCCCGGGATCATGGCCTGAGTCAAAGGCAGACGCTCAACCACTGAGCCATCTAGGTGCCCTCTCAGATCCCTTTTATATGATGAGGTAATTCCCATAGCCCATAGCCACCAAAAAAATTCAGCTGGAATGTGAATCCGTCAGACTGATGCCAGATCTTTCTCTTTCCTATTTAGACCAGTATTCCCCAAAATATGAATTCTGGAAAGTTAATTGCCCAGGATATTAACAAATAATTCTAGGAGGAGCATGAATTAAATGAGGTTGGGGAATATTGGGCTCAACAAATTGGTTTTGTGTGTGTGTGATTCTCAGTGTTTAAAAATTAGGTGCCATACAAATCTCTAAAAGGCAAAAGCAGAATTTCACATTCCCAAATCTCCTTGAATCCAAAACTCTTCTTGGTCAAGTCTCTTTAGACCATTGTCAAACTACGTCTATGAAATGATACTTTGCAAAGAGTTATCTGCAAAGAGGTCTACCTCCCTGCCCACTGAAGCCAAGTGCATCATCCCTTTTACAGGGACAGTAGGAAGACTTGACAGGCAAGAGGCCAACAGTGTGTTGCCGCTGTGCACATGTTCTTTACTTTAAAAAAAAATTTTTTTAAAGATGTTATTTATTCATGAGAGACACAGAGAGGCAGAGACATAGGCAGAGGGAGAAGCAGGCTCCCTGCAGAGAGCCCGAGGCAGGACTCAATCGCAGGACCTCGGGATCACAACCGGAGGTAAAGACAGGTGCTCAACCACTGAGCCACCCAGGAGTCCCAAAAGCCTTCCATTTCTTCATATTCTTGGACCTAGCAATTTCATTTCTTAGAATGCGTTCACCTTTTCCTAAGGAAATAACCTTACATGTGTATAATTATTTAGCTACAGGGAATGTTTATTAACTCCATGTGCTTGTGAGAATTGAAAATAGCCCAAATATTCAACAACTGGGGATTGGAAAATCATGATATATCCAAAAAGTCTTAACAGAGAGCTATGAAAAATAACGTAGTAGCAGAAAAAAAATGCTATGGAAAAATCCTGATTTTGTAAGTCAAAACAACAACAACAACAACAACAACAAACAACAGATGACAAAAGATTATTTAGTTCATATGCCCAGAAGAATGGATTGGAATGATAAATCAAAATGTTAATAGTGGTAGCTCATAGTGGTGACATAGGGTAAATTTTTATTTTCTTTATACTTCCCTGTGTTATCTTAACTTTTGTACAATAAATGTATAGATAAGCATTGACTAAGCATTGAAATAAGCATTAAATGCTTGACTAAGCATTATATTCATAAAATCCCAAAGTTGGCAATTATGAAAGGGTATACAGTAACAAAGTTTGGGGTTGTTTTGCATTTCATTTGCGATCCAGTTTAATTTATTCCAGCTTCATGGATACTTAGTAAGAAAAGCAAATTGTTTAAAATATGAAACTCCTCACTTATCGTGGCAATCCAAGTGCTGGTTGTCCCCATCTGTTAGATCACAGGATCTAGATGCAAATAAGGACATCATCTTGCAAAGGTTCAGCTTACGCAGGGAATGAGTAACATAGCCAGACCTCTGCTCTGCTGTGTGCAGGTTTGCTTTCAGAGTCACTCTGTAGTAAAGAGGGAAGCCCTGAGAGCTCGAGTTCCACCTTCAAGTAGAATTTTCACTTCAGTAGAACTCAAGTCGCTGGTGGGATCTTCCTTCCAAAATCTTGTAAGTTGCTTCGGTCATCTAAATAAAAAAAAAGTGGCCTCCCCTGTAGTGTTGGGGTTGATGTGTATGGGCTGCATGAATTGGGGCATGACAGTATAGAGGAAGAGCACTAATTTTATTCCTGTAGAGATTCCCTAGACTTGTTACTCACTGGCGAACCTCAGCAGCTGCCCTGAAATGTCAGATGGATTTGCGCAGCTGACTCAAGTTGCCAAAATGAGAGCAGCACAGTGGTTCCATAAATTGACCCTATCCAGCCAAGCCCTACTTAATATAGACGCGGCGTGAGCTTAGCTGCAGTCACCCCTAGCTGGGCCGCGCACACCACTGGGATTCTTGGGGGGAAATCTCTTAAAGTAGTGTTAACCTGGAATGCTTGTTGGCTGGGGGAACTCCTTGAGAGATTTTTGTTCTTTTGAGAGTCTTCGATTATTTCTTCTTTTCTAGTAACAGAGAAAAGCATAGAGGAAAAAACCATGTCAGAACATAGCAGGAATTCCGATCAAGAAGAACTCTTTGATGAGGAGATTGATGAAGATGAAATCTTGGCCAACTTGTCCCCCGAAGAGCTGAAAAAACTGCAGTCGGAAATGGAGGTCATGGCCCCTGACCCCAGGCTTCCCACGGGAATGATTCAGAAGGATCAGACCGACAAGCCACCCACGGGAAACTTTGACCATAAATCTCTTATGGATTATATGTATTGGCAAAAGGCATCCAGACGCATGCTGGAAGACGAACGTGTCCCTGTCACCTTTGTGCCGTCCCAGGTAATCAAGGATTTGTGTACAACAGAGGAACGGCTGCCTGGGCCTGAGCGACAGGTGTGCATGTGGCAACTGTCATCTCTCAAGACTTCATGTTTGGTCTTGTTTTGTTGCCACTGCTAGATTAAATCATAACGTTTAATCTTATGCCAGATTGGAAATTCCTGAAACGCTTAAATGGTATAATTGGGAAGGAAAAGCAGTAATTTCTGTGTAAATGTCTTCTTTTTAAAAGAAAGGCTGTAGGGTTCTCTGTGTAGGAAAGCCTGTATTCTACAGACATGATACTTAATGAATTAACTCGTAACCCATCAGCATTTGTCTTTAACTCCTTTTTTTTTTTGGCACACAGGCTACTTTAAGAAGCTGATGAAAGCTCTGTACCCCTTCTTCTGTATATACATTCATATGCAGTATTTCACATACCATTGCAAGGGCATCACAGTCTTTCTGAAGTCCCACCAGCCAACCTGCAGTTAAACCAAGTTAAATAACCAAATTCCATATTAATGCAGTTTATTGGATATTGGTAATGAATTTAGGAATTGATAGCTATTAAATAGAGTTGTAAAGACAGTTCTTTCTTAAATATATTTTTCTATGAAAACTAGAATTGTAGTTGAATCTATGAACCTATTGTATATCACCATACTTTTATTAATGTTCCACTTAAAAATGACACAGCAAAAGGAAGGGAAAGATCCTGCAGGTAAAGCCACTTTTAGTTATACCTGTTGATACAGATATATCTTGTCACATTGCTATCACATGGGCTGTAAGTAAGAAGACTTATATATATAAACCATGGTTTCGTGGTCAGAAGTGTTTAAACATTTACTAAACTAAAGAAAAGAAATTGCTAGCTTGGTCAGGTTAGAGTTTTAGGTAAAATCTGCCGATATTTGGAGTGACTGTATTATGCAATTGGAGTAAAATCAATTCTTTATGAATGCAAATTTCAGAAAAAGAAAATTGGGTACTTTGAACACGTTTTCTTCCCTTGGTTTAATTTAAACAGCTTGATGATTGGCTCCCCCTGCTGGGACCGATGAGAAATGCAGTGGTGAAGGCTTTAAGGTGGTAAGGATGACTGTTACCAAGGGTCACTTCCAAACTACAATATGTTGTGAGCAAGAAGATCAAGTTCTTGCTTGAAAATGCTACACCAGCTTTTGAAATGACACTTAGGAGTTACACGAGAGGTATATAGGAAAGCACACTAATTGATGGGTAAGAATCTAATAAAATGTTATTCATTACACACTGCCAATTTCCTTTCTAGACTAAGCAGTTGTTTCCAAGGATTTGTATAATCCTGCCCTCTTTTGTGGCTGGCTCTGCCCCCTAGATACTTTGTTTCAAAAGAAACTGGACTAGTGATCCTGTCCTTGGAGTAGCCCGGGGGCAGTTGTCCTAGAGCTAAGGAGACAAAAACAAAACAAAACAAAAAAATTCCAAGTCTAGGTCTTTGGTCTATTTCAGAATATCAAAGTGTTCTCATTTTTCCCACAATATGTTTATGTTTTCAGGGAAAGTTGACATACACATTATGCCAATGTGTTTGTACGTATCTATAGTATAGCTATAAAAGTTCATCTTTCTTTAGATTATATTTGCTTATAAAACTAATATGTGTATTTTATTTAAAAAAAACACTCAAACACTTTAGAATTCTATAATGTGAAAACTGAAAATCCCCTAAATGTGTCTCCTCCCCAGTTGTTTTTTGTGTTTTGTTTTTGTTTTTAAGATTTTGTTTTTAAAGTAATCTCTACACAAAATGTAGGGCTTGAACTCAACCCTGACATCAGGAGTCACATGCTTCACCAACTGAGCCATCTGGGTGCTGCTCTCTTCCCAGTTACCTTAATGGTTCCCTCTCGTTCTAAGAGAGAACTACTAATTTGGTAAACAATGCAACAGAATTTTTTTCCCTATACATTTATAAACTTTTATATGTTGTATATGTGTTTTTATCCATGTGTATGCACACAAACGGAATACTAGACACACCATTCATGTGCTTGCTTTTTTCATTTCCTAACACATTTCTTATTTCCAGTAGCTACTGCTCTGCCTCGTATTTCTGCATTGCCATGTGTTCTAACCCTCAAAAACCTCTCTTTTAGGTGGACACTCCAGGGCAGCATGAAGAAGTAGGCAGAGGTAATAAAAATGTGTCCCAGTATTTAAAAGAAAAGCTTAACAATGAAATCACTGCAAATAAAAGGGAATCAAAAGGCAGCAATGATGTCCAAGAAACCGATGATGCTGATGCTGAAGAAGATGAAGGGGACGAGGATGATGAGGATGATGATGAGGAAGATGAGGATGATGAGGATGAAGATGAGGAAGAAGAGGCTGACAGTGAAGAGAGTGTTGAAAAGCCACAAAGAGGAGTGCAAGGTGAGGCAAGGGAGCAGATCAGAAATGGTGAGAGCAGCAGCCCACAAGTAGTGAAGAAAGCATTTGGAGAACAGAATGACAGACCAGAGGCCCAAGAAAAAAGTGAGAAAAAAATATCAAAATTAGATCCTAAGAAGTTAGCTCTAGATACCAGTTTTCTAAAGGTGAGTGCAAGGCCTTCGGGAAACCAAACAGATCTGGATGGGAGCTTGAGGCGCGTTAGACAGAATGACCCTGACATGAAGGAGCTCAACCTGAACAACATTGAAAACATCCCTAAGGAGATGTTGCTGGACTTTGTCAATGCGATGAAGAAAAACAAACACATCAAAACCTTCAGTTTAGCGAACGTGGGCGCCGACGAGAACGTTGCCTTTGCCTTGGCTAACATGTTGCGGGAAAATAGGAGCATTACCACTCTCAACATCGAGTCCAATTTCATCACAGGCAAAGGAATTGTGGCCATCATGAGGTGTCTCCAGTTCAACGAGACACTCACCGAGCTTCGGTTTCACAATCAAAGACACATGCTGGGCCATCACGCTGAAATGGAAATATCCAGGCTGTTGAAGGCAAACACCACTCTCCTGAAGATGGGCTACCATTTTGAGCTCCCAGGTCCCAGGATGGTGGTAACCAATCTGCTCACCAGGAATCAGGATAAGCAAAGGCAGAAAAGGCAAGAGGAACAAAAGCAGCAACAACTCAAAGAGCAGAGGAAGTTGATAGCCATGTTGGAGAATGGGTTGGGGCTGCCACCGGGAATGTGGGAGAGGTTGGGAGGACCCATGCCTGATTCCAGGATGCAAGAGTTCCTCCAGCCTCCTCCTCAGCCTCCCAACCCCCAAGTGGCCCCTTTCAGTCGACAGAATGAAATGATGAAGAAGCCATCCCAGCCTCCGAAGTACAGGACGGACCCTGACTCCTTCCGAGTGGTGAAGCTGAAGAGGATCCAGCGCAAATCCCGGATGCCGGAGGCCAGAGAACCACCTGAGAAAACCAACCTCAAGGATGTCATCAGAACGCTCAAACCAGTGCCGAGAAATAGGCCACCCCCATTGGTGGAAATCACTCCCAGAGATCAGCTCTTGAATGACATTCGTCACAGCAACGTTGCCTATCTTAAACCCGTAAGTAGAGGGAAGGAGAAATGGTGAACAAGCTCAGGTCGGTGTGTCCCACCTGCTTGTTTTAACACAAGGAGATTCTCAGTAATGGTGACCAACTGGAGGAAGGCCATCAGTATTACCAGGGGACGTAAATTACTAGTTATCCCCAAAGACATACATACATACATCTAGACAACTTTGAAACAATAATATTAACAGCTAATGTTTATTAAGCACTTACCACAGGCCAGTTGCATTATATGAATTAACTCATCATCTTAACAACAACCCTATGAGGTAGGTATTAGGTATTATTATTCTCCCCATTGTATAAAAGAGAAACTGAAGTTTAGAGAAACTCGATAACATGTATAGGAGATAGAGCTAGAAAGTGGTAGAGTTGACACTGAACTTCGGCTCCAAGTCCAGGGTCAAGCTTTTATTCACCTCAGTCGCAGAACTGACCAGAGATCTCTAGGAACCTGCTGCAGAAATAAGCAAGAACAAAGCCTAAGTTAGGCCTGTCATTCGTAAATAGCTGAGTGCTTCCAGAAAGTTTAAAAATAGTTGGCTCTTTTTTAATAGATGAAGAAAAACTACCTGCAATTGCATTTACCTTTACTTTTTAGGCGGCCAGACAAATGGTAAACTTCAGGTTAGCATCTCCGTGAATTAATGGAGTTTTTACTATTCTTTTAAAAATATTATTTATCCATTTGAGAGAGAGACAGAGCACAAGCAGGGAGAGAGGCAGAGGTAAGGGGAGAGGGAGAAGCAGACTCCCTGCTGAGCTGGGAGCCTAATGTGGGACTCAATCCCAGAAACTGGAGATCATGACCTGGGCCGAAGGCAGATACTTAACCATCTGAGCGACATAGGTGTCCCAGAGTTTTGACTGTTATTTCAGTTTTTAATATTTACAGTCATTCCCAATTAACTGCTGCTAATACATAAAAATATCTTATTCCTTGCAGGATAAGTTGAAGAAATCATTTATTTGTCATTACTATGATAGTATTTATGGTATCTGAAAGGTGTATGTCCAAAGGTCACAGGGAGTTGAAAATTAACTGTATTATTTTAAAATCTAGTGTATAATTCAGCTGAAATAGTCCATGTATTATTTCATCATAGAGAGTCACAACTTTTTCAAGATGTGTTATACAGATGTATGTCCCTTACTCCCATCTCCTAGGAATGCAGAATTGACAACATTCCATTCTTCTAAATCAAAGATGACTTTCTACTGTGTCATAGAGGGATTCTGATGCTTCCTAGGGTAGAAGCCAGGGTGAGAACAGTGAAGGTCCTCTGAGGTCAGGCAAGAGTCCTTTGCCTGCCCTTGGGTACTACATCAAGACTTTCTGCACCTGCTCTTCTCCAGGCAACCAGACCCTGTAGGGGAGTGGATTGGGGTGTTGATTTGAGAGAAACTAGCCCTGTCACCGTGTAACCAGTCATTTGTAAAGCATATCCAAGCTGCCTGGCAGGCTGTACCATCAGAAGATAACAGTCTGAAAAGAGTGAAGAAAAGCCTTTTTCTTTTTTCTTTTTATTTATTTTTTAGAGAGAGAGAGAGAGGGCACAGGGGGAGGAGGGGCAGAGGAAGAGGGAGAGAGAGAGAATCTTTAACAGGTTCCATGTTCAACATGAAGCCCAACACTGGGCTCTCTCTTACAACCCTGAGATCCTGACTTGAGTTGAGATCAAGAGTCAGCCACTTAACCTACTGAGCGACCCAGGTGCCCCAAGAGAAGTCTTTTTAAACTCTACGTTAGAGGTGGCCTGCGGATTCAGAATAGAAGAGAGAATGAAGTTCAGATGTTAATCTGACCCCTGCCTTCCAAGGGAGCGTTCTACTGAGCAAGCCTGCTTACCCTGGAGTCTGTTTCATTCTACCCATTCATTTATTCATTAATGCAACACATATTTACGTAGTGCGCCTGCGTGTCAGGTCCTTTCAGAGGTCAGACAGACAGCAATGAATAAGACAGGCACAGTCTTGACCTCATGGAACTTACAGTCTTGGTTTTATAGTTTCCAGTCAGGACACTGTCTTTTAGTCAACTGAGAATACTTCACCTTTGAGTCCAGATTCTAGAACAAAAGACATTAAAGTAAATTCGTGAGGATAACTACAAAAGCGCAATCCCTGGCTAACTACTACATTTTCTATTTTCAATCAGTTCTAAAAACTGCTATCAATTTTAAGCTGTGTTTTGTTTGTGTTTAATGTCCACTAAGAAAGAAACACGCTTCAGAGTAAACTCTGACATGATTTTTGAATGATGGTCTTGCACATCAGCCTCTACTTTGAAATGTTTTTCATCTGTTCCAAAGGATTGGCTATTTCTCCTGCTTTAACTGCCTGGCTTGGCCTGTAGGAGGCATCTCTTTGCATGTACTTAAGATACAGAATGTCACACAACTTCATCCACGTAGTCCTGTAAGATGCTCTACAAAAGGTGAAAATTCATCATCTCACTGACAAAAATTCACTCCACTAATGTCCCTCTGCTTCTCACTGATCAAATTTTGTGCCTTGCTACATACAACAATAAATTTTTGCTTTCATGCTGAATCATAGTGTGATCTTTTTAAAAGAGTCTTTTTGAAATCATTTTAAACTCACAGAGAAAAAATAAATAAATAAACTCACAGAGGTTCAAAAATAGTACAAAGGATCGTTATATACCCATCACATTGTGTCAAATTTGTCATTCTTGAAAAAGCTACTTTAAATGGCAATACATCGGGCAGCCCCAGTAGTGCAGTGGTTTAGCGCCGCCTGCAGCCCGGGGTGTGATCCTGGAGACCTGGGATCAAGTCCCACATTGGGCTCCCTGCATGGAGCCTGCTTCTCCCTCTGCCTGTGACTCTGCCTCTCTCTCTCTCTCTGAATAAATAAAATCTTAAAAAAAAAAATGGCAATACATCCGATCCATGTGTGTAGTTAATGGTAGCACAGATATTGTAGAAGGCCATGGTGTGCTCGTGTTTAAATCTGTAGTCAACTACTGTAAAACAACATGGATTGTAAGATGTTTTCTGATTTGGGGGCCTTGGAAATGTCACAAAATGTGCCTCTTAGGCTGAGTGAAATATTGAAAATGCCATTGGTGGTGATATCGCAAAATCTCAGCAGAAAGGGATATTTTTAGCCAAATGACATATTACAGCATTCACTTTGGAAAAGCGAAACTAAAGGTTTTTAGGGTTTTTAACTCCCTCCTTCATTGGTGGACAAAGATGCCCTCTAAACTCCTGGGTTTTCAAGTAAGATGTTAAACTTAAAGCATAATTTTGAAATGTTGTGATTTTCTTTTAAACTGATGCTCCTAACTGGAGTCTTGAATGTCCAGAATATACCTACACATTATTTAGTCTTAGCTAGTCTTGTTTTCCTTTTTAAGTTTTCTATTTTCCTCTTACGGACTTGGAAATAGTATTTTTGCATTTCCTAGAGCATATCTTATCCAGTAGTCCATTTATATTTTTTAATTGTATTTTTTCATTTCAATACCTATTCTCACCCCATGCCATGCTTCTGGCCTGAGATCCTTGAAATGAAGTTGATAGCAAAGAATAAAGGAAAAATCTATACACTTGCTTGGCTTAAATGCTACCTCTTCTATGAAGCTGCCCATTTAATCAGTTTAAGAGAGATGTATTCTGTGGGCCAGGTATGGAGAACTGGCAGGCTATCCGCCAAATCTGCAGGCCTGTAGTGTTTGGCTGGAATATTGTACAAAATTTAAAATATCACATCATAACATATCTGGCACCATTTGAAACATCAGATCTGGCCACATTGGGCTTGCATTTGCATGGCACTAATGAGCTGAATCTGGCATTGGCTTCTCCCTTGAGATAGGTAATTGACTCTCCAGTTTCTCCCAGTCTTCACCATGCCCTACTGCCTCATACCTGGCCTGTATCACTCATTTGCACTATTTATTTGGCTCCTGTAGAATTCTTAGGGTTTTTTTTTTAAGATTTTATTTATTTATTCATGAGACACACACACACACACACACATTACACACACACACAGGCATAGACACAGGCAGAGGGAGAAGCCGGCTCCATGCAGGGAGCCCGACGTGGGACTCGATCCCGGGTCTCCAGGATCACACCCTGAGCCAAAGATGGCACTAAACCACTGAGCCACCCAGGCTGCCCAGAATTTTAGTTTTGTTTAGTATTTTGTATTTTTAGCTCTGCTTTTAAACTGTCTCGCCTAACAAAGTGAATTCATTAAATAATCACAAATTCATTCCCCTCTAAGTTAATAACTGAGTCAGTATGAGACCAGCCCAAAACAAAGACGTTAGGCCTATACAAGCTTATCTCTCCCTGGCAAATGTGTGATTTCCTTTCATCTTGAAAAATTTGGTGGACCAGTCACTGCCTAACATCCCAGATGGGGCTTTGTACTTCTCCATGATTTCATTCACCCAGGCGAAATGCATTTATATCACACACAAGCTTCAGTGCCAATTAAAAAAGGTATTTTAACATTCACTCAATTCCACTTTGGGCTCACCTGTGTATATTTGGGATCGCTTCCACCCAGCTGCCTAAAAACACAGCTAAATTTCTCTTTTGGAAAGACTTCTGTTTAATAATATCAAAAGCAGCCTTAGCCAAAAGACTCCATGACATATTGGGAGTTATAATTATGATTTGGGACATTATAGACTCTCGAGTCTTCATCTCCATCTCTGGCCATTTCTTCTTTGCCTCATTGACAAGATCTTCCTTAGGATTTCTGGATTCTATCCTTTTGCAATTTCCCCCTCTTTCCCATCTTATCTACTCCTTCTTTTCAATTGTCACATAATCTAGGACACTCCCCAGATGTCTCTCTCCCCTTCGATCACTGAGGTTTTGTTTGCACCTTCATTCAATCTGTCCCCCAGCCAACCTCTTGAGTTTACATCTACTCGTATTTCTGGTTACCTATTTTGGTGCTGTCTCTCCTCTCTCATGAATTGTCTTCAACAACTTTCTCCTGCTCTATTTTTTTTTTCTCCTTATAAAGGAAGTCTCCATAAGAAAGAGTTATGTAACATTTCAAACTCCTCTTGAAAGAACATGTGTTGACCAGAATCACATAGTGTAGGGACTGTCTTTTCCTAATACTTAGAGGGAAAAAGGACTTATGGTGTACAACTTTTCTGAAGTGTGTGATTATGATTCTTAACTTTTAGCATGCATCAAAATCACCTGGAAGGCTAAGTCCAGATTCCTGAGCCCATCTCTAGAGTTCCTGATTCAATAGGTTTTGGATGGTGTCTGAGAATTTGCATTTCTCTCAAGTTCCTTGGTGATGCTGGTGCTGCATATTAGGACACCACACTGACAAACACAACTCTGTGACACCTACGACAAACCACATCCCCTCATATTTCTCCCAAAGGACCTTCTTTTCTTACCTCAATACCCTTTGCTCAAATGACCTTTAATTCTATCTGTTGAAATCTACCCATACAGGCTTGGCTCAAATAGGACTTCTTCCAGCAAAAGAAACCAAACAAATCATCAATAGTGAATACACTCCCTTTATATTTCCACAAACCTTCATCTATACCTCTCTTATAGCATCTCCCACATTCTGCCTTAGGCTGAGCACCCATATGGGTACAGTGTAGGTCTCCAAGTAGATTCTGAATTCCTCAAAGTAGACCTTCCTCATCTCTTCCTGGACACCCAAGGTTTTGACTGAGAGCGGGAATTCAACTTAATATGCCAAATTAAATAACCCCTGCTGAGATGGATCCTCTCTTCCTGCCCCCATCTCTGTGAGTATATATGTGTATGTGCCCTGTGTAATGCTATCCACAAATACTTTAAATTAAAAAAAAGATTTACTTAATCATGAGAGACACAAACAGAGAGGCAGAGACATAGGCAGAGAGAGAAGCAGACTCCATCCAGGGAGCCCAATTCAGGACTCAATCCCAGGACCCCAGGATCACAATCTGAGCTGCAGATAGATGCTCAACCACTGAGCCACCCAGGTGCCCCCACACATACTTTTCTTAAACTAATTTTAACCAACAAGTGAGGGGGAAAGCGGCCCCCTAACAATACTACAAGCTGATTCTCATGTGTTTGTAAGTTTTACATACTTATAACATTGAAACTAGCTATCTTTTCCTTTATGGTTTCTGTCTTTTGTGTTCTGCTTGAAGATGGCTTCTTAAGATTACTAAGGTATTTGCCCATATTTTATTGCTATTTTTATAGTTTCTGTTTTTTTATAAAATATTCCTTATTACAGATGAATTAAAGGGTTAAGTTTTAGAAGTAAGTAGGGAGCAAGAAGCCCACTTTGTTACTTCTTTTCAAAACAGCTGACCAATGATAGCTAACTCAGTCTTTTTCACAGTGATATGAATTGCCAGCTTGGTCATATTTTAAATGTGTCAATATGTATCTGGGTTTACTATGTTGGGTCTGTGCCACATTTTGTTTTTTAAAATATTTTTATTCATTTGGAACCCTCCCATGCATATAAACATATATCCAGAAGAGCATTACATGAAATACTTTTTTTCCCCATTCAACAATAACAAGGATACATTGTTTTAATTATTTGTTGCAGCACTGTAATTATTTTAAATACCTGGCATTGCATTTTTGGCTCACTAGTGTTCCTCACTGTTGGGTGTTCTCCAAGGTTGAGCCCTACGAAGGTGCAGTCACAACCCTTCCATCCTGAAAGAAGTCTGGCACTAGGAGGGAGAGGGCCAGAAGCACATGGAGAAGCCCTTGGTCTGAAGGCTGGGCAGGCAGCAGCAACTTATCAGAAGCCTCCCTGTTGGGCAGGATATTGGGAAATCTTTCCAGCCAAAGATAACTGGCTGCAGGAGGGGCTGTAGCAGATGGCCAAAATGGCTCATCACATTGGCAGGTGGATTTGGGGAACAGTAGGAGAAAGATTCTTAGTCATTATTATACAAACTCTGAGCGTCCTCTGCACTTCTTCAGTGTCCTCCGGAAAGTTCCTGCCTGATGGATAAGTCCCTCCTAGATGTAACACCACTTGAAACTGTTTAAGAACTTACCTTATCTTTAAGTTGTTCCTATGAAACAAAGCTGAGCTGATTTGCAGTCAGGCTTAAGCTACTCTTTTAAAATTTTTTGTGCCCTTGGGGCTTCTCCAAATAATATTTTGTTTTTAAAATTTCATTGAGCTTCAAATTAGGAATGTGCTTCAAAAAGGAAAGACCAGTTTATAAAAGAAAATATAGTTTATATTCTTGTGGTGGTATTTTTTTGTGGGTAAGGCTTGGGTATGGAAGTCAGGCAGATCTGGGTTCAAATCCTGATCTGGCATTGATTAGGTGTGGGGAAAATAGCTTCTCCCCTGTGAACCTGTCCCCTCTTTACAAGGTTATTGTAGGATAAAACGAGAAAATGTTTCGAAAGCATTGATGTTGCTTACTAACTTGTTTTACATCACTTAATCCTTAAAATAGCCTTGTCCATTAGATACACAGTTACTGTCATTTTACAGTTAAGAAAATTGATGCCGGGCACCACACAGCTAGAAATACCAGTACTAGGATTTGAACCAGGCAGACTCCAGCATCTGCTCTTTTGTTTTTACAATATGCTTCATCATGTGCTTGAAGCCCTTAGATCAGTCCCTGGAATCACTAAATGCCCAAGGAATGGTGGATGTGGTTGTTATTGTTGTTTTACTATGCTTTGGGAGGCTCCCTGACCCAAATTTCTCATCCATTCTGCAACTTCTGAGGCATGTAAGTTTTGTCAGTTTTGCTGCCAAACTCTTGAATTTCCAGTATTAATTTTTTTTCCCTTTAACAACTTCATTCCACAGGTGCAACTGCCAAAAGAACTGGCATAAATGGCAACAGAATAATCTAGAAGAACAAGGAATTGAGATAATGACTCGGGTCAGAGCTTGGACAGTTTCAGCAACATACTTCCGGAGCCAGGTGGTGGAACCAGGAACAAGGCTGGCATCTGATAGAAGCATTTTGTCAAGGCAGAGGCAAAAAAAAAGGGGGGGGTGGAGCTGACAAGGAATGGGGAAGGAGAGAAAAAGAAAAAGAATTACTATTCTGGGACATTTTCTACTTCCAATCAGTTTGAGTAATTACAATATTTAGTCATGCTTCCAGCAGCAGAAGTTAAAAAAAATTTTTTTCACAAACATTTGTTTTACTATTGCTTTCTTCTGGTCGATAATAATAAATACTATAGAAGTGTTAAGTATTTCTCCCTCCGTCTCCAGCTGTAATTCATGGCACAGTATCGGAAACAAATCGTTGTTCCACTCTATGGAAATGTGAGGGGTGAAGTGAGCTCCAGGTCCCATGGATACTCTGGAATGGAAGAACTGTTCACTGGCTCTTCTCTGGAGAGTCAGTTGGGATTTGTAGTTTCTCGACCCTAATAGCTTGCTTTCCTGGCAGTCCCCCGGTGCGTCGTGCTTTGGAAAAGGGTATGTATCCATGAGAAGCAGAGTCAGAAGGCATAGGACTCGGAGAAAACAGTATTTCCAGGGAAAAAAAATGGGATAAACAAATCCATGTATATATATATATACACATATACTTCCCAGTTTCTATATAGAGAGGAACAAAACTTTTTTGTATAAATAAGATAGTCAATGACAAGTTTCTGGTTTTAGCTAACTAAGTTTAGTTTGTGACTCTAATTTTGATATTGTTAGTCTCCTCAAAAATCTTCTTTTTTTTTTTAAGATTTATTTATTTATTTATTTATTCATGATAGACATAGAGAGAGAGAGGCAGAGACACAGGCAGAGGGAGAAGCAGGCTCCATGCCGGGAGCCCGATGTGGGACTCGATCCCGGGACTCCAGGATTGCGCCCTGGGCCAAAGGCAGACACTAAACCGCTGAGCCACCCAGGGATTCCCTCTTCAAAAATCTTCTAATGGAAACTTACTATAGGATTAAACTTAAATTCCTTATTGTATTATTCAAGGCCTTCCATTGTCCCTTCCCAACTTAGTAATGCAGTCTGACTGGCCACAGATTCTTTATACTCTTCTTGATAAGACATCCTCATCCATACCCTGTGCCTTGATCTGGTTGGCTCTTCTATAGAATACCTTCCAAAACACTACCCTCCTACTCTCTGTTACCAAAGTCCTATTCTATCTTTAAAGCCAGGGTTAGGTCCCAATCCTCCATAAAAATCGTCCAGACAACTCCAATCCTAGTGGTCTTTCCTCTTTCCAAGTTCCTAGAGTCCTTAATTATTGATTGTAGTCACTAGATGCATAGAATCTGAAATTTTGCATAGACATGGCATGAACATCAGAAATCAGGAAATCACACATTGGTGCCTTTTCTGTCTTCTTTACCTGAGTGAATAGTTGGCACCTGCTTTCTTTCTCTTTTTCCATAATCATAGGTGATAACAAGCAAAACAGGAATAGACTAAATGGGGGGAAAGTTTAAAAATACATTATTTACAAGGACAAGTTATGGGAAAGAAATATGGTGTTTCCATTTTTTAAGGATAATTTAGTGCACACTAAAGTATACAAATTGGAACGGCTATAGTTTCAATCAGGTGACTGATTTTGCAATAGCCAGTGGCTGAGAAGTTTTTTTCTACTATGTTATTGTTTCTATAAAAGATTCTTGCATGCCAAGCAGGATAGTTAAGAAAGAGTTGTTGTAAATAAAAGTTTGTAAGTGTCTAGCATATTCTACATCAAGAAGCTAACCACTAATGGGACAAAGTGCTCTAAACATGTTTAAAAGCTTATATACTAGTAGTTGAAGTTCTTAAAAGCTCTTATGCATTTGTTTGTATAGTCACAGTATTAATAAAGTCAGGAATTTCAAAAAGTGCTGATAGTCCTAAAAGAGGGCTTTAATCTGAGATGTGCAAAGAGAAAAGATGATCCAAATGCATAGCTTACTGCTTTAGTACACAGATTTTGTGAAGAGACTGGTGAAGCAGCTTACTATTGCTTTTTCCATCTACCCACTCCCACTCTAAAAATCTTAGTTGGAGATTTTGGCTTTGTTTTTTTTGTTTTGTTTTGTTTTTTGTTTTTTAAGATTTATTTATTATTCATTCATTCATTCATTCATGAGAGACACAGAGAGAGAGAGGCAGAGACACAGGCAGAGGGAGAAGCAGGCTCCACACAGGGAGCCCGACACGGGACCTGATCCTGGGTCTCCAGGATCAAGCCTCGGGCCAAAGGCAGGTGCCAAACTGCTGAGCCACCCAGGGATCCCGAAGATTTTGTTTTTTATTTTTTATTTTTTACACAATTTTATTTTTAAGTAATCTCTACACCCAAAATGGGGCTCAAACTCACAACCCTGAGATCAAGAGTCACATATTCTACTGACCGAGCCAACCAGGCACCCCTTAAATTGTTTTCTTTTTTATTTTTTAAAGATTTTATTTATTTATTCATGAGAGATACAGAGAGAGAGAGAAAGGCAGAGAGAGAAGCAGGCTCCATGCTGGGAGCCCGATGCGGGACCCATCCTGGGACTCCAGGATCACGCCCTGGGCCAAAGGCAGGCGCCAAACTGCTGAGCCACCCAGGGATCCCTAATTTGTTTTAAAATGGAGTAATTTACAACACTTACATGCTACATTTTTATATTATTATCCTCCCAGAATTGACCACCAACCATTAGTAATTATGAGTATATTTTTTAATTTAAGTTGTCACTTTTTCCAAATAGATTGCACTCAGTCTACAGAATTCATGTAGGAAAATAGAAGGGGGGCGGCGCCTGGGTGGCTCAGCGGTTGAGCATCTGCCTTCTGCTCAGGGCATGATCCCGGGGTCCTGGGATGGAGTCCCACATCAGGCTCCCCACAGGGAGCCTGCTTCTCCCTCTGCCTATGTCTCTACCTCTCTCTGTGTGTCTCTCATGAATAAATAAAACCTTAAAAAAAAAAAAAAGAAAAGAAAAATAGAAGGGGCTCAATTATGTCAGGTTTAAAAAAGGGACCCATTGGAATTCAATTTTATTCTGGCTGGAAATTAATAAAGTATTAGAGTTTTATTAAACCGTATTGTAGTCCTCCCCCCATCCAGTTGGCATATGTTCAAGGACCCCAGTGGATGCCTGAAACCACATAGTACTGAACCCCCATACATAGTTTTTTTCCTGTACATGCCTACAACAAAGATTAATTTATAAATCTGGCACAGAGATTAACAACAAAAACTAACAAGTTAGAACAATAATAATATGATAAAAGTTGTGATAAAAGTTATGTGAATGTGGTCTCTCAAAATTATCTTATTGCATGTACTCCCCCTTCTTCTGTGATGATGTGAGATGAGAAAATGCCTCCTATAGAGATGAAGTGAGGGGAATGACGTAGGCATTGTGACATAGTATTTGTCTACTGTTGATCTCCTGACGATGTGTCAGAAGGATCATCTGCTTCTGGACCAAGGCTGACTGCAGGTAACCGAAACCATGGAAAGCAAAAGCACTGATGGGGGATGGGGGGAGGCAGAGACTACAGTATTTGAAACACAAGCTGAGTGGCTTTTGCCGTTTAGCATGTCCTCACGTCCTTATCGTTTACAGAGCTGTCACCAAGTATCCCAGATATTTAGCAACAGATGTGCATTAAACAAAGCCTCACAAATAAAAATCTTCGATAAATTTTATTCTCCATATTTGGGTAAGGGTACAAACTCTAGACCATGTCTATCAAGTCATGGCTATATCACTGTGCTAGAGATGGAGGCTGCAGGTTGGCTGAAAAATGAAAATGCAAGAAAAACCAGGAGCAGCATATGCTGTTGCTGCTTCTTTTAGGACACACACAGTCTCTTCAGTAAGTACTGCTCCAGTTGTCTTCATAATTCAGTGTTAGGGAAACCCAAATGTTTTCTGTTCAGCTATGAAATCACTCAATTGGCAAGCAAAACATTTTTGTATGATCTATTTCTAAATACATGAGAAATAAAAGGAAGAAAGTAACAGGATATATAAACTCATGCTATCTTGATTCTAATGCCTATCTATAAAAACATACGGTTGTAACAACTGCTATCTAAAAGTTTTATGAAGTGCAGAAGCCATTGATGACTCGCATTTTCATAAGTCTTTTTGCTTGGTCATCTGCAGGTGCCATTCAGGTTTCAAACAATCAGCCATTATTGTTCTTTTTGTGCCCCTAAGGAATCAATACAATGTACATTGATTTTCTTCTTTCTAAATGTTCCAGTTAAAAACTAAACAGTGAAAAACAATATAGGAAACATAATTATCTTGGACACCTTTCTGTCATAAGAACAAAAAATAAGCAATATAAACAGAACTCATATTTTATTTTTTTGTTGTTGCTTTTTTTTAAACAAGACCGTCAAGAATAATATAGGGCATGTAGCTATAACCTCCGTAAAGGATGATATTTAGGTTGCAACAAATACCTGCTAGTGAAAAGGCATTACTAGCATTTCAAAATTTTACCAAAATTTGACAAAATATTCTTCTCAACAGCTATCTTTATACTTGTAAACAAAATAAAAACCGGTTTATCCAGTTTCCACTGCATGTCCAACAGGCAGCAAAGTGAGACAGATCGTCTTCGATTTTGAAAGAATAATAATAAAAACTGAAATAGTTTAGACCGCACATATTAGGGTCCCAGGAAATATTTTTGGAGGAAGCTGGGGGCTTGGGGGGATTAAAACAGGCTAATGCATGACATCTACTTTAACAGGTTTTTTTTTTCATTTACTCATATTGCCTTGATACTTTACAATTAGTTTTTTCCTACAAGTTAACAGTACTGTTGCTGTACAATGCAAAATTCTTTCTCATTTATTTCTCTAAAGAAATAAGTGTGATCCACTTCTTATCAGTTTGCATAAACACACTTGAAACTTCAGGCATAAGAGGAGGGTAGTTTCTTGCAGTTTCTGAGGGCTTCTCTCTGGAACATCGGAGATGTTAACAGTTGGACCTACACATGCATGCTGCCATAGATAGGTGGATGGTACAGGCACCTCCTATTTCAAGAACACATATGGGAAGTAGGTCTGGATAAGGGCAGACTGCAACCTGATGTCTGCTGCAGTCCTCTCAGCAGGTCAGCTGTATTTATTCCTTCACTTTGCTGATATAGTCAGCGAATTTGCTGACAGTTTCTTCCTGCTGTTCTAGGGCATCTAGGACAATGCCCATCGGTGTCCTCTTCAAACCTATCCCCTCCATTTTATTCTCCAGTTTGTTCTTGAGATTCCGAAGTCTCAACGACGCGTGGATGAACATCACTGTGGGGAAGTGAAACGTGGTTAGTGTGAAAGTAACAGTTCTTTTCCACAGCAACCTAAACGCTCCTGTCTTCACACTTTGGGGAAACCTCGCCTCAGTTAGCTATAGACTAATCTGGTTCTCTAATTGATCCAAGTTCTCAAATGGATCCTTGGACTTGATCCAAAGCTCTTCGTTAAGTTATATATTATGTTTTCTTTGTGTGTGAAGGAAAACCTATATAGCAGGAAGGACCTTAATCTGGCAACCACATTCTCTCTCTCTCAGGTTGATGTTGTTACCTTTTGGCTGCTACTTAAATGCCTTGGAATCCAAAGTGAATCAACAGGATTCCAATTTACATAAAAAACGACTCACAGCGTTTTCCAGAAAGGAACTCACAATCATTTCATGGATTATCTGCATTTGCTTCTCAGCAGGAAGCACACGGGTGAAGTCCACCTAGGACATGCCTCCAAAGTGCTGGATATAGGTGTATAGATAAAAACTAAAGGTTTTATAGCTCTCAGGTACTCTAAGGTTCCCCAAATTTGCTTCATCATTTAGAATTACGTTTGCTTATTAAGAAACATTCCCTGGTCCCTCTCCTGGACCTCCTGAACCAAAACCATAAAGAGATGGGCCTGGGGATTTGTATTTTAAACAGGCACAGCAGGAGATCTACATCAGTGATTTTCAAACTCCTATGCACATACATATAAGTCACCTAGAGGGGTTGTTAAAAAGAATTTCAGGTCTCCATCATCCAAAATTCAGACCAGTAAAACTGTGGTAGGGCTCTACAATGTAAAAAGCCAATATTCACTCTAGATGATTCTCATTTATGTGATCTTAGATGATCATTTTGAGAAACACTGATGTGCATTGTATCTGGAGGCTTCCAACCCAGACGGCCATTGGGAACATTTGAGGCACTTTCTAAAAATACAGGTTTTGGCAGCCCCACTGTCAACTCACAGAATCAAGATCTCTAAGGGTTATTAGGGCTGGGCAATCCATATATATATATTTTTTAAGTGTCATGTATGATTCTGATAATCATCAAGGTCTAGGAGTTACTAATCCTATTTTCCTTATTTTATAGATGAGTGAACTGCAGCCCATACAGGATATCTGGTCCAAATCACATGGCTGGTTTTCAGCAGGTGTAGAAATAGAAATCTGGGTACTTGACTCTCTACCTATGATATATTTCATTAGACTGGCCTGTCTCAGGCCCTGATGTGAAAAGGTATTGAAGTTAACAAGCTGTGTGTCAAAGCAGGATCTTTGAAATACTAAGCCTCTAGCACATAGGAAAACTTAAGGAATATTTCAAAAAGTCTGAATTTGCTGAATCAAGTATTTTGTCCAATTAAGGATGCCTGGCTGGCTCAGCCAGAAGGGCAGCGACTCTTGATCTTGCGGTCATTAATTCAAGCTCCACATTGGATATAGAGATTATTTAAATAAATAAATAAATATTTGGGATGCCTGGGTGGCTCAGCTTTGAGCGTCTGCCTTTGGCTCAGGGTGTGATCCCGGATTCCTGGGATGGAGTCCCTCATCGGGCTCCTTGCATGGAGCCTGCTTCTCCTCCCTCTGCCTGTGTCTCTGCCTCTTTTTCTGTGTCTCTCGTGAATAAATAAAATCAACCAATAAATAAATAAATAAATAAATAAATAAATAAATAAATAATTAAAAACAAAAATATTTTGCTCAATAAGGTGTGGGATTCATCCATAAATATTCTGGGCATAATCTAACATAACCCCAAACAAACAACTGATTTTATTTAATGAAATAAATGTGCATATGAATTGCTATTAAAAGCTACAAAGGGGCAGCCCCAGTAGCCCAGCAGTTTAGCACCACCTTCAGCCCAGGGCGTGATCCTGGAGACCACCACGTCAGGCTTCCTGCATGGAGCCTGCTTCTCCCTCTGCCTCTCTCTCTCTCTCTCTCTCTCTTCCTGTCATGAATAAATAAATAAATAAAATCTTTTAAAAAAAAGTTAAAAAGGATCTTCCCATCACTTAATAGAGTAGAACTTTAATTGGATTTCTGCTGATGAGATTGGAATTCTATCTATTCTCTATCTCAGGTTTCAAGTGTTTGCACAATAACTGATGCATGTACAATTTAGAAGCTACCTAGTTCTTTCCACCAAAATCTGAATACTTGGTAGCTACACTGTGGGCCAATTATTCTTAGGGAACTTTGATACTAAACATGATCTACTGAGTAAGCAGAGAGTAAATAGTTTACTTCTAAATGAAACACATTCATTCTTGTGTCACGACAGTATGAATAGCACTTTAAGACTGAGAGACTAGAATATTAGACAAATCTGGAGACTGACATAGGCTGTACAAATTTCTTGCCATGGGACTTGGGATGTGTATTTCTTTGTGCATTGTTCTGTCCCCAGAAGAGTGTCGGTCACAGAGCAGGCACTCAATATTTATCTGTGGAATTAGTGAGCCATCACACCTTGATCTGCTGTCGCAGAAAATTCTGATAATTTTACAGACATGCTGACACACATAAAGAACAGGTTAGGTAATTTTCAATGAACAATCGTTCCTATTTGGTGGGTGGAGGGATTGGGGTTTTTTTTTTTTTTTTTTTTTTAAATTTTTATTTATTTATGATAGTCACAGAGAGAGAGAGAGAGAGAGAGAGAGGCAGAGACACAGGCAGAGGGAGAAGCAGGCTCCATGCACCGGGAGCCTGACGTGGGATTCGATCCTGGGTGTCCAGGATCGCGCCCTGGGCCAAAGGCAGGCGCCAAACCGCTGCGCCACCCAGGGATCCCCCGGGATTGGGGTTTTTTATGGCATAAGAAAAGAAGACTGAGGTTCACTTACGCAACAAAGGAAAAGTGATGCCAAACACAAAGACCATGACTCCCCCAAACATGGATATGAGGAAGTAGCTAGCCAACATGACCACCATGACAAATGTTGTGGGATACTGCTTCTTCATCCGCCGGAGAATGTCTTTGTTGTGGGCTGCCCACACAAACCCCGTGAACACGAGCACCACAACAATGCCTCCAAGGATCATGTTGAAGGGGCTCAGGAACCTGGAATATGAAGAAAAGAGGGAGACTAGGTCAGAAGTGGTAGCAGCAGGAGGTGAAGATGAGGAAGGTGAGGAGTCAAATCATTAATCAGTAAGTTGAGTACTTACTCAGCATTTTACCTAAATTGTCTCATTTAATCCTTATAACGTGATGAAGTAGATACTCTTTATTCATTTCTCAAATGAAGAAACTGAGGCATGGAGGTGAGAAAATGGTGGAGCCAAGACTGACAGTTGGGAAGTCTGACATCCCCAAACCGGTCCATCTTATTAGAGACCCACAATTTTCAAAGACATCCCCCCCCAATCCATATGTGGCTTTTATTGCATTTTAAAACATACCACAAATGAGCATCTTGCTGTTTCTGTAGCTTCGATCTTGTTTGTCACCTAGCTGAATGGTTCCTTTTCCAGAAACACGGGTACCATCCACCACTTTTTTTTTATATCTTTGTTTTCAACTGCTGTGGTTGCTGAACCAGAGCAGCTGAATTTGATACATGTTCAATGTCGTTTCCTTCAAGAATTAACTTATTCTCCTGGGCTTGAGATGCCAAATAAGCAAGGCCTGGCCTCCTCTGAACCCTGCGAATGTATTTTTCACCCACGAAATTTTGGATTTCAACAAGAGCGCCATTCTCCTGGATAACAACGTTGCTGGGGAAGAGAGCATATGCAGAACTCGGCTTGTCATGGAAGCCCAGTGTAATGCCCTTGGTCACGTTCTGTACATGACTCCAGATAGTATGAGCAGTGGCCTGTCTCCGTCTCTTTCCCCCAGTTTGTTAGCCCCGAGCTGCTGCTTTCTCCTTCCAAGGAGAGTGAGTTCCATGCTAATGTGACTGAAGTCTCCCCACAGGATCTTGTGGGGCCTTTCACAATACCTGTGTGTCCCTGCAGAGTGATGCTGCCATTTGCTGGAAATCAATAGTCCGACTGCTGAGAATGGTCTTCATTCTCACCGTAAATGCAGCAAAGAGCTAAGAGGCTTTTAAAATTTAAGAGAGACCACCTCTTTTGGAGGGATTGTTTCATTACATCCTGGGCTCTAGTACACACCCAGGACAGTGCTCACGTATTTTCCAAGCTCTTCAGGTTTATTTAAATTCTCATAGGAGCTGCCATGACAGATGTACATGATGGCCTCCAAGGGTCAGGTCCAGTCTACTATCACATTTGTGTTTGGATCGCACACTGTTTAAAAAAAACTTTTATTTGAACCCTGACGTGTTTTTTTTTTAATTTTTTTTTAATTTTTATTTATTTATTTATGATAGTCACAGAGAGAGAGAGAGAGAGGCAGAGACATAGGCAGAGGGAGAAGCAGGCTCCATGCACCGGGAGCCCGGCGTGGGACTCGATCCTGGGTCTCCAGGATCGCGCCCTGGGCCAAAGGCAGGCGCCAAACCACTGCGCCACCCAGGGATCCCCCTGACGTGTTTTTAAAAAAATCCACACAACTTGGGATTTCTAGCTTTTCCTGTAAATGAGAAAAATCTAAGAGTAGACCCACTTTACCACATGTCAACAACTGGCTGGAGCACCTTCTCTTTCAGATAGAACAAATATTCTCCAATTAGCCCCCATCCCTACCACCATCTACTGCATTTCTGACACAGAGGCCCTCAGTGAGCCACCATTCATCACTGCTTCTCTAATAGCTGCCCTGCATTGTTCTCTTACATCACCCGTCTGGCCCATGGAGGTATTTGAGTTTATGACTCCAGGCACAGAAAATCCATTCTAATTCTTTAAAAGGGCCGAGAGTGTCATTAGGAGATGGGTTATCAACTGAGATCTCCAAGCACAGAGCCTATGACTTCATTGTTACATGAGCCAAAGTTTACACTACTGTAGATACTAAAGAGGAAAGTTAGACCCAGTGTTTCATTAGTGAGAATAACTGGGTGTGGTAGCCCCCACTGCCACCCCAACCAACTATGCACACAGAACCCTTAATATGACATTTGTACATGAGTTACTAACTTTTTAACCCTCACAACAGGCTTAATGAGTATTTACTCAGGAAGGACAATGAGGGTCAGTGTGTTTTTATCACGCTCTGAATATCAATGTGACCGATTTAGAAAGGGGGGGTGGGGACGGGAATGGGAGGTGATGCCAAGAACTTACTTTTTCTGAAATAGAACAGATGAAGGATTCAGACTTAGAGTAGAATTCATATTTGGGGGATCCCTGGGTGGCACAGCGGTTTGGTGCCTGCCTTTGGCCCAGGGCATGATCCTGGAGACCCTGGATCGAATCCCACATCGGGCTCCCTGCATGGAGCCTGCTTCTCCCTCTGCCTATGTCTCTGCCTCTCTCTCTCTCTGTGACTATCATGAATAAATAAATAAAATCTTTAAAAAAAAAAAAAAAGAATTCATATTTGGGATAACTAAGATTCTTTTTTAAATAATCCTTTTACATTGTAGCTCTGATTCTGCCTTCTGAAACACAAAAGCTATCTGAAATAGTTTCAAATAAGACTAAGAAGTATTGCATACCTTAATGGGCAAATCAGGGACATAATCAATGTGAAACTACTTTGGAAAAATTAAACATTTCTATTAAAATGCATGGAATTAAACAGTGGCAAAAGCAGTGCAGTGCTTAGTACTACGTAACTTAAAGTTAAGCCCTATAATAGTAAGTTGCTTATTTCATTCAAAACTCTTGCAAATATTCATCCCCTTCTAGGCAATAAATCTCTTCCTCAGAATAAAATCTAAGGAAATAAATACAAAATGCAAAGATTGGGTTGTAACAATATTCACGAGTGGTATTTATGATTAAAATATTTTAGAAATAACGTATATGGCCACCAATTTACTAGAGGTGGTGCAGCAATTTTAAAATAATAATATGGGAAGACATTAGTAATCTACTGAGTGGGTAAAAGAAATCATAATACATTCTCTCTGTTAGATTTATATATGTTACGTAGCTTAGAAGTCAAGATTTTTACAATTAGTATGTTATTTTGTAATCAGAAATAAAATGAACATCTAAGAAAAGAAAATATAAAAGTAACTGGTTCCTAGTCTACGACCCAGGCTTGGCACAGGCCAGCTACAACAGCCCACCTTTATTTCCGTCATCTCTCCAATAACATTAACGCGATTGCAATTCATATGCCACAGCGAAGCTGTTCTTTCTTCCACACAAACCTTGGTTCCCTACTGATTCTCCAGATCCTCTTGTGGCCAGGTGCACCACCCCACTCCCCCAAGCTTTCCCAGCATCCAGCAGTTGAACTATTCTGTGTGTCCTTCATCAGTTCTTTATCATCTGGGTCCAGAGTCACTCTGTACTTTTTCTGTTTTAAAATTTGATCTGGGGCAGCCCCGGTAGCTCAGCAGTTTAGCAATGCCTTCAGTCCAGGGCGTGATCCTGGAGACCCAGGATCGAGTCCCACATCGGGTTCCCTGAGTGGAGTCTGCTTCTCCCTCTGCCTGCATCTCTCTCTGTGTGTCTCAAGGAATAAATTCTATAAATAAAAAAAAAAAAAAAAAAAAAAATTTGATCTGGGTTATGCCGTCCTTCTGCCCAGATCTGGGAAAGACAATTATAGGCCTGGAGAATGGAAGAACTGGATAGGGCAAAAACAAAATCTTTTTTAGCAGGTGGTAAGGAAACTGGGTGGAGAGGCCCAGAAACTGTCACTGATTAATAAATCTCATTCCTAGCACCCAGAAAATCCCGAAAGAAATTATACTGAAAGACTAGAGTGTTTATGTTGGGTAGTAGTAGCATCATGGGTAGTTTATTCCCATTTGTTTATTAGTTTAACCCAAATATTTTTGAGCTGTCAAGAAAAGCAAAGATCAACATTAACTCAAAAAACTAGAGTGGAGGGTTCAAGGTTAACAAAACTGCTTTGCATAAAGCTGCAAATAAAAGACGGCTGGTTGGAAGCAAAGTAGCAAAGGTACCCTACTCAGTTCTTTGTAGAATACCTATTAAAATAATTTATGAGGTGAAGCATATAATAAAAGTATGCCAAGCTTTGTCTATTTTCCTTGGGACAAGCAAAGTAGGCATCTATGTTGAATGTCTAAATAAAGCCCAGGACAAAGAACAACAAAAAATCCAGGCCTGACTCAAGCAATTCCAAATTTGCTTTTCACCTGTTCCTGTTGCTCATGGTCAAGAGCAAAATGAACAGAGCACAGGGCCCTATAGAACTGGTTTTAGCTTACAACACACCCAGCCACAATCTATAATTAGAAAGTAACCAAGTTTCCAAGCTGGAAAAAATGAGCAAAGTTACTCAGAGCAGAAACGGTCTTTCTTCCTTTATTCTTCTTAAGTGACATTCCATTCTAACAAAAGAGTAAAATCTGTACCACTCCAATGCCTTGGCACCTACTTGCACTTGGAGGAAAATAAAACACATACACCACCCTCTAGAGTTTCATTTTCCAGGGAGTGCAGGGACTTGGGAGGCAGTTCTCATCTGAGAGGGAGGGAAGCTTTTTAAAAGTCAACAGCTGGGCTCTCTTGTCACTCCAGTCTCAAGAGAGCCCAGGAAACCTTAGGTAAAAACTCCCACAAATATGTGGCCCCAGCTTCCAAGGAGACGATTGCCACTGGGCTCTGGGGGGTAGAGTTTCATTTACTGGTATACTCCCCCCGCACCCCCCCCCATGAGGAAGTGTATAAGGAAGGGAGGCAGGAAGATAAAGGGAAGGGAGGAGGACAGAGAGGGGAGAGAGGACAGAGGGAAAAAATGTGGCTTTCCATCCTTGATGGAAACAGGACCTAGTTTAACAAGCCAAAAGCATTCAATGTTTTTCTCTTGTGAGATAAAAATATATACCTACATACATATACATCCTATTCCATAAGAAAGTAACTGAGTAAATAAATAAATCACTGCAATGGTTAAAAATTCTACTGGAAATATTGATGGTTGGAAAAAGGTTTACAATCCCATCACAGAATCCTGTAGCAGAGCATTCAAAGATTCAGTCCCATTACACAGATGAATAAACTGACAGCCTGGAGAAGTGAGGAGACATATTCAAAGGGGGTCTAGGGGAGAGAAAAGGGTACCAGCTGATGCAACCGTGACAGCAATTCATAATGTAACCCCTTGTGTGTTGTTAAGCAGCTTCAGGAATCTGCCTCCCCCTCCCCCACAGCCACCCATTCTCAGTATCCTTCCAGTTGGGATCAGCAGCGAAGGGGCATTCTGGGAAATCCCTCAGCATTCCCGTTTCTCTCTGAAGGAAGGTGGCCATCAGCAGGTGTGGACACATGTCCTGAATGCGCCAACATGATTCAGCTAGCTAGAGCTACAGTTTCAGCACAAGTTCTTGAAGAGTGAACAAACAAACAAACAAACTCGGCTGAAAATGGAATTTTAGGGCTAAGATAGATCTTTAAAAACACATCTCACTCTACATATAAGCAAGCTAGGGAACAGACTGGTTAGTAAATATGTCCCAAACCCAACTTTAGAGTCGGTGCTAAGTTTACCAAAACAGAGATGGTCAGATCAAGACGGGTGCACAGTTGGTAACTCTGGGCTCACTGCAAAGGCATCAAGAACCAGAAAGGGAGCAAAATACTTCTGGAGCAGTAGAAGCCGCTCTGCCCCGAGTCCCAACTTTCTAACCCAAAAAGCTATTTTTGTAGTTTGGTTCCTGAGGAAGCCTGACTCACCAAAAAAGCAGGGGGGGTGGGGGGAACAATTTACTCACAGTGGATTTCTCTAAATTGGTGATGTTTTTCTGTGGTCCTTAAACAGCCAGAGGGGTCATTGCAAATATGAATCCACCCATTCATTTTCTTGCTTCTCCTTGCTCTTAGAATAAAAACACAATTTGTTACACATGTTCCAAGGCCCCACAGGGTCTGGCCCCTCCCTGTCGGTATAGCCAGGGCCACTGCATCCAGTTGTGTAATTTGTACCTGGCACAAGGAAGCCTGGCTAGGGTAGTAAATGGGGAGGCTACAATCCAGGCCACTTTTGACTCACCAAACAATTTGGCTTAGGCTGCATCTGCTAGCAGTAAGGGGTGCTTTCAGCAATCAGTCTGAGGGAGCCTGAGGGCTAGCAGCAGCCCTGCCTGCGGTCTTCTCATACACCTGCTCCAGCCCCTGGGGTTTTGATTTACCTCTAGACCTCACCCTGTCTCTGGCCTCCACAGGCCTGTGCACAAGCCATTCTATGCCTGATTCACTCCTACTTCCTTCAAAACACAGCCTAATCAGCTCATCCCTGTCTCTCTGACGACGTCATAGCACCATATGCCTCTCCTTCCTAGCCTCATCACAGTGGTGCTTATACATTTACTGGAATGAGGATTGGATGCACGTCTGTTTCCCACTGGTGACTGAGTTCTATGAGGGCAGGGACTGTAACATTTTCTCCACAGCACCTAGTGCAGAGCCTGGCACACAGTAGATATTCAATACGTGTATGCTGAAAGAAAGAAAAAAGGTAGGTAAGGATCTAGCACATTTTCATGTTATTTAAAGGAAGCTCAGCAACTTTCCATGGCCATGAAAGAAGGGACAGGAGATTTATTTTGGACAAATCACTATTATTCTCATTGTACACTAAATATTACTGGAGAAATAGTCCCTGAATTCGTACCTTCACAGAGTTACGATGAAACGAACAGAGGAAAAAGAAAAGTAGGAAATATCATATGAATATCCATGCAGATGTGAGGTATAATGACGGTGACATTGTCAGATGGAATGAAAAGGCCCTTTAACTTGCTGGCAGGAGGATCTCTGTAAGTCTTGCTGCTAGTGTGTGCTGGGGATCAGGAGGGGGAGGAGGGTAGCACAGAAGGAGACTCATAATCCTGCAGACCTATTTAGGCCCCTCTTGCTCATTGATTCCTCAGATAGCCCCAGCAGCCTTCCATGGTTATACTGGTTTCCCAACATGGCTTCCATCCTGGCAGGTAATATTTCTGACTGGAAAGTATAAATGTAAATGTACAAAGCAACTTTGAGTCAACACGATTAAGGTAACCTTGGCCTAATAATCACCAGGTAAAGGAGACTTTGGAGCAGTTGAGGTGGGATGGGAGCCTGCCTCTTTTGTCATGAAAAGGGCATACTAACCTAACATTGAGATGTTCTTAACCATTTGAGTGAAGGAGACCCAGTATTTATTGCATTCTTGTTGGTACTGTATATCTGCTGCATCCTGTGAACTTGGCACCATGAAACTAAACACTCAAATGATCCACTGTCTTGGCAGCAGTTGGCATGTTTAAAATATTCACAATAAGACGTACCTTATGAACCTCCAGTTTTCTTTTGTGTTTATTAAGCAAATTGCTTATTTTATTCTTTTTTTTTTTTAAGATTTTATTCATTTATTCATGAGAGACACAGAGAGAGAGAGAGAGAGAGAGAGAGAAGCAGAGACACAGGCAGAGGGAGAAGCAGGCTCCATGCAGAGAGCCTGACAGGGACTCGATCCTGGGTCTCCAGGATCAGGCCCTGGGCTGAAGGCGGTGCTAAACCACTGAGCCACCTGGGCTGCCTACTTATTTTATTCTTAATAAACAGTGAGTCGGGCCTGGTTTAGAAGCCATATATCTTAGACTTCCCACAGCGACGGAGCTTCAAGTAACAGTGTACAAGGATCTGACTGGTTTGCAATTATTCCTAAACTTTAAACTTTATATAAAGCAAATTTCGAATACGATGTTAGAGAGAATAGTATAATGAACCCTCGTGTATACTTATCATTGCTTTCAACAATTAGGAACTGATGGTTACTCTCACAAATAATGTTTTGAAACTGAGGTGGAAAGATCTTTCTTTACAAACTGTTCTTTCTGAATCCTTCCAGTAGAGTAAATTCCATTGTTTTCACATGGCAAGTTCTTACAGCACTGAGAAGGCTGGGGATGGGCAGATGCAAATGGGCCTGGTGATACATAATCTTCCTTTTTACAAGGAGGCTCCTGCCTATTTACCTCCCACGAACACCCAGTTCCTGCATTCCTTCTGTTTCTGAGACAGGGAGAAGCCACAGTGATGGCATACTGAAGCAGATTAATAGAAGCAGGAACCAAAGCCTCGGTTTTCTATTTGAGCTGGACTTTCTGCCTTCTGAGTGCAGTCTTCATTACTGACTGGCTCAATGGAAGGGCAGGCTGGGAAATCCTTCCTGTCTCTGGTAAATCCTGGCAGAATGAGAGGCAGGCTGCAGCTTCTGTCTCAGATTACAGGCATGAAAGTGTTCTCTGAAACAAGAAGCCAAGCCCTTTGGGTATGTATTCTGAAGCTGAGTGATAAAGGATAGAATTCAATTGTCCAGAAGGAAAAGAATAAGAAATTTCCAATAGTGCTTCACAATTTGGTATTAAGGTCAAGTTCATCTTTTTAGAATTGGATTTCTTATGCAGAGCTCTCAACCCCTACTAAGTAGATTGAGAGCTTTGCCTTCTAAGAAAGGGCCCAGGAATCCAAAATATGCTCACCTGCACACTTATCCAGAATCATTATAAATCCTAATGTAGGAAAAGGAGACAGAAATTACCATCCCCAGGCTGATGGTGGCAGGAAATATTTTAAATATGTGGGGAGAAGTCAAGAATAAGGTTGCATAAATGATGTCCAAGGATTTCATGGAAGGCAACCCTTATTAGATGAAGAATTTTGAGATTACATTTTTATTGAGCTGTCAACACCTTCTTAAAGTTCTTACCTCAGAAGAAGCACATGACCCATCAGGGAAAGATATATGCCAGGATTGCACATGCCCTGCCTCAAGTGCAGATAGAGGTATAGGAGGACAGGAAGGGATTAATTCTGGGAGGACTGGGAAGGCAGGGTGAGGTTGTATTCCTGTTTGTACCCTCAGTGCCTACACAGTGTCTGGCACACAGCAGGTACTCAGTAAATACTGCTTCAGCTGAGTCAAAGATGTCTGAGCTGCAGGGGAGAATGGGAAGGAAATGAGGATTTATCCTTTCCCCTGTCCACATACTCAATGCCTCTCCCATTTTCAACACCTGAGTTTTAAAATTTGGAATCATAATGTACAGGGAAAAGAAGGTAAGTCAGTTTGTAAAGAATGTGTTTATGTAGATGTCTATCTCTGTACACTTGGTATAAAAATTATTATGTCTGTAGTTTCATCTTGCTGCCCCTCTAGACGCTAAACATGATGAATGTAGGAATCACAGTGTCCTTTTTTTTTTTTTTTTTTTTTATGATAGTCACACAGAGAGAAAGGCAGAGACATAGGCAGAGGGAGAAGCAGGCTCCATGCACTGGGAGCCCAATGTGGGATTCGATCCCGGGTCTCCAGGATCGCGCCCTGGGCCAAAGGCAGGTGCTAAACCGCTGCGCCACCCAGGGATCCCAAGAATCACAGTGTCTTATTCTCTACTCTATCTCCTAGCATGGTACCTGAGAAATTGGTAAATGCTTCATAATCTTTGTGGAGTGAATGAAGCAAGAAAAAGAAGAGTAATATTGTAGCAGTGGTGTGGAAGCTGGTTGATCTTAAAAACCTTTCCACTAGGTTTTGGCATAAAAGAACTGCAATTAATTTCATCTGCAAATGTTTCAATACATTCCGATCCAGAGCATCCCAGGGCTCTCTTATCCTTTTCTTCCTCTCTTATCCTTTTCTTCCAACTAGAAACTTGGGTTTTTCATCTTTGCAGCATTAAAAGGTAAAAACAATTTTTGTTTTTATTGACTATTTTTCAATATTAGACACTGGCAGCCACAGGCCTCAGACATATTATGGGACCACACTCATTTTGAAAAGGCTAAAGTAATGCTCTTTTCAAACAGAAGTACCAGCCTTCCAAAACCCCTTGTCATTTCAAGCAACTAGAAGCATAAAGTGGCAGCTGGAGTTTCCATCCTCTGGTAACGCCTCCACAGGCCACATGGTGGAGAGACACTTTAAGAATACATGGGCTCATTCAGCAGCTATAGTATGCTGGCTTAAAGGGGAGGCTGGACCATACACATATGAAAATAAATGAGCCTTTTAGTGAGAGATGCACTGGACACATTTATATGTTTGCAAATTCTGCATGTGGCTGGTGCTTTTTGATGCCATGCCAGAAAACGAGAATCCTGATGGCAGGGAGGAATTTGTGAGAACAAGAAAGGCAAATAATACAAATGTGTGAGACTCGGCAATTGAGCTGAATTTGGTTAATTAGGAGCTTCAAAATATTTGCAATATGACTTAACAGAAAAGGTATTTTAGTGCACATTAATAAAAGAGGCTACTATTTATTAGCAGTTTTTGGTCCTTATTAGGTTTTGACAATTGTGAAACTGAGAGTTTGATGGGATCAGTGCTTCTCAATTTCAACTTGGGAGTATATATCAGAATCACTTGGGAAGTTAAGATCCTGGACTCATCCAAGAAGTATATATTTAGAATTGCTGAAGCTGACACCTGGGCATATGAATACATTTATTTAAATTTTCTCAGTGTTTCTTTTGAACCAGACCAGACTAGCGTTTCTTAAATTTTAATGTGCCTATGAATCATCTGGGAGTCTTGTCAGAAAGCGGACTCTGATTCAGTAGGTCTGGATGGGGGCCTGGAATTCTGCATTTCCAACAAGCTCTCAGGGTGAAAGATGCTGCTGCTCCATGGCCCACACTTTAGATTTCTCCAGCTCAAATCTTTTGGCATTCTATTAAGCACAGAAATTCCTGTCTACAACCAGAATGTATCACATGCTGAGCACTTAAACTCCAAGTGCTATTAGGTGTTGCCTCTGCTTCTCACTTTGAAAATAGAGGCAGGAACTTCTATTGCTGTGCATGATATAAAAAGAATACCTAGAGGTGCTTGGCTGGCTCAGTCAGTGGAGAGTGTGACTCTTGATCTTGGGGTTGTGAGTTCAAGCCCCATGCTGAGGGTACAGATTACTTAAAGAAAAAAAAAAAAAAAAGAATATCTAGTGCCAAGATGTACTGTGTCAAGGATGGAGGAGGTAAGTCATCTATTCTTCAATCGTAGACATTTTTCTTGATTTAAAATATGCAAAACACTTTCAGCAAAACATACACTTCCCAACTTGTTATTCGTGCTATCCCTTTTAATTCACTCAATCTCTTCTGAAGTGATGCCTGAATCTCAAGAAGGAACTGAAGTCTTTAAGTGAAACACGAGTGTTTATAAGAAATACAAGTTGGAATTATGACAAAAGCATTAAAATATATCCATCATCTAATACTTTTAAGAGAATGCACAGCTGTCAGAATTCCAAATATACCTGTAACCTAGGATTTAACATAATAACAGCAGCTGCTGTTTAAATATTATTACTCCTTGGGCCTTAAGGCACTTTACATTAAGTGACATAACTCCGATTTTATGATAGTGGAACTCCAGAGTGAGTGAACTTTTGAGCAAAAACGAATAAAAGCAACTGCCAGAATGCTATCACACAACAGAAAATGAGTTTGTGGAATCAGTAGAGGCTTCCAGGCGACTAATAAAAGAATGATAGCATAATACATTTAATAAATCAAGGGTAGTAATCAAAACGCTGTAAGCTTCAAATCTGCTCCATTCTTAAGTTTGAAAAGTCAGAAGCCAGGAGCTAAAAATCAAACTGTTTTTGCTAAGTAACTGCCAAGAACTCTGTTCTTGTAACTTGCTATAAACCAACGTGAATTTAGTAAAGGTGATCACTAAATTATCATGATTTTCTTGGAAACTAAGCTATGGTTCTCAACCAGGGGTGATTTTGATCCCTCAGGGACATATGGCAATGTCTGAAGGCATTTTTTGCATGGCCTGGGTACTACTGGCATTCAGAGGGTAGAGAGTGGGGATGTTGCTAAATATCCTACAATACAAAGGACAGCCCTGTACCACAAAGAATTATATGAGTCTGATTGTCCATAGTGCTGACATTGAGGAAGCTGGCAAGAGAGGATTTCATCAAAATTCTACAAGGACAATATGAATTAGCAAGGAGTTTAAATCATAACCTTTTCTATACTGAAATTTTATGCTGCAATAATCCGAATCAATGTGTAGCAAGGGCTATCAGCAATGACCCAGTTAGAATCACTTTAGGAGCATGCTATTGCTGTGTACTGGTGTGCTGCTATGTGCTTCAAAATAATTTGTTCTGTTAGGTAGGTTAAAAGTTGCCCCTGTGATTATGTTGAGGCCTTCTGTTCAATTATTTACTCTGCATTCACCAACTAAGCATCTGCTATATAGTAGGCCTCAGGGATACAGTGAATAAAAGTAATGATAACCACAACAAGAAAAAGAAAAAGAGGGATCCCTGGGTGGCGCAGCGGTTTGGCGCCTGCCTTTGGCTCAGGGCGTGATCCTGGAGACCCGGGATCGAATCCCACATCGGGCTCCTGGTGCTTGGAGCCTGCTTCTCCCTCTGCCTGTGTCTCTGCCTCTCTCTCTCTCTCTGTGACTATCATAAATACATAAAAATTAAAAAAAAAAAAAAGGGTCATGTCCCCATTAAAAAAAAAAAAAAAAAAAAAAAAGGAAAAAGAAAAAGCAATCACAAACAAAACCCACAGCCTCTAGCCTCAAGGAATTTCTATAGCCCAGAGTGGAGACAAGTAAACAGACAATTTAAAAGCCTGTGAGGTAACTACCAGGAAAGATACAGGCACAGGTGTGTGGCCCAATTAACACAAGGGAATGAGGGACAAAGGGAAAATGTTTCCTCAAAGAGATGGTACCAAAGCTGAGTCTTGAAGGAGAAGCAAGAGTAAGTATGTTGGCAACTGAAGCTTGGGAGGATGGAGGTATTGGGATTAAAAATGCTGTCTATGTTTCTCGCACCAACAATGATAAAAGTAATAATAATAAGTAACATAAGTGGAGCCAAAACTAGGAGCTAGACACTATTCTAAGAACTTTGCCTATAGTAATTTGGGTAATCCTCACAGAAACCATATGAGGCAGGCACTATATTTAGTCTCATTTATAGATGAGGAGGCTGAGGCACAGGTGTAGCTGAAGTCCAAGGTCACACAGCTAATGACTGGCAGTTGGGATTTAAAATTTACTGAACTCTGAACCACTACTTTATACTATTTGAAGAGCCAGAAGATATGACTATTATCTTTAACAAGGGCTGTTAGCCAAGAGACTTACTCAGAATTAATCTAAGAGGCAGAGTAGACCTACTGAGTGGAAGTCACATGCCTAGTAATCCATGCTTTTAGGATGAAGACCAATTTTCTGACCATGGATTACAAAGCCCTGCCCATCAGGAGCTCACATACAGATTTCTCTCTACCTTAATCCCGCTTAATTTGCATCTTGGTAAAGGCAGCCCTTTCTGTTGTTTTTGGAGCTAGATGATATCTACTTGGTTTTCTCTCTTCCTTCCTGTGATCTAGAAGGGCAGGCTCTCTCCATCCTGACCCAAGCCAGTTTTCAACATAGGAGAATTCCCAGTTGAAGCTAGAGTCCTCCAACAATGCCCTGGAGTACCCTCCTCACTACTAAGGGATGGAACCACTGAAGAACACACTTTGAACACGATCCGTTCTGCAGTAAACCCCCATGCCATGTTTTCACACACTCTCTACCAAGATATGGGAAACTATCAGATGCTGTGGAAGATCCAGATAAACAGCCTCTAACATGCCTCTGACCCACCTAGACTGACATCACCTAGAGGAGAGTTCTCTTTAGAATGAGAAATGTTCCAGAGTCAACTAAGCTCTCTGACCCTGAAGATATTTAGTTTCTTCCAGCTTTCAGAGACTATAATTCTAAACTTCATGACTCATAAGAAGATAGCACATTGGGGCTCCTGGGTGGCTCAGTCAGTTAAACATCTACCTTCGGCTTCAGGTGGTGATCCCAGGGTCCTGGGAGGGAGCCCTGGTGTTGGGCTCCCTGTTCAGAAGGGAAGGGAGCCTGCTTCTCTGTCTCCCTCTCCCCTTCCCCACCAACTTGTGTTCTTTTTCTCTCTCAAATAAATTAAAAAATCTTAAAAAAAAAAAAAAAAAAAGAGGGCACATTAGTTCAGAACACATAACTGGGCCTGTGACTTTGAGCAAGTCCTTTATACTCTGAGCCTCAGGAATAATAACAGTAATAATAATATCATCTCATCTCACTGGGTCACATGAGATAATGCAGGTAAATTACTTAGCAAATACCTGGTACACAGAGCATTCAATACTCAATAACTGTTTGCTTTTATTATTACTAGATTATAAAGAAAGAAAAAAGTCGATTGTAGAAAAATTACTATGTGTTTGTGGATGCAGAGAAAACAGTCAAAGGTCATACACCAAATTTTTCCTGGGGTATGAAGGAAATCTCATATTTTACACACATATAAGTTTCAAAACAATTTACTTCTGGCCTGTATCTTTTATAAGTTTTTTAAAAACAAGAATAATAAAAAAATAAGAATAATAAAAAACAAAGATGGCTATTTTTTACTTTTACCTTCAAAAATTTCACTCCCTATCAACATTTCTAATTTGAAAAGGAGACAGGGTTCCTTCCGCGTGGTTTTTGGGAACTCTGAAGCAAACAAGTGGTGAATACAATTTGGAGAGGACTTGGGGGAGAATAAGTAACGAATTTTCTCAACCTATAATGGCATCTAATTCAGCTGTAGAAATTGACAATGAAAGTGATAATTCTTCTGGTAGCAGCTTATTTAAGACTCAGTGTGTCCCTTACTCACCAAAACAGGGGCAAAGAAACCCTATTAGAAAGTTTGTTCGTTCACCTGGAGGTGTTGAAGCAAGGGATTCATCTAGTGACTCCTCTTTTGAACCAAGACCACTGACTTTAAAAGCTATTTTTGAAAGATTCAAAAAAAAGAAACGTAAAAAGAGGAAATATAAGCCAAAAGAAAGACCAAGGGGAAGACCAGAAGGAAGAAAAACCACTAGACGCTCCCAAATAAATAAGAAACAAGTTAAAGACAAAGGATCTGGGTTCCCATTTTTAGAATCTGAGAATGTAAAAAAGCCATTACCATGGAGAAAGATTTTAAGCTTTGAGCAAGCGGTGGCAAGAGGATTTTTCAACTACCTTGAAAAATTGAAGTATGAATACTATCTCAAGGAATCCTTGAAACAAATGAATGTTGGTGAAGATTTAGAAAGGGAAGATTTTGACAGTCGTAGATACAAATACTTGGATGATGATGGATCTCTCTCTCCTATTGAAGAGTCAGAAACAGTGGAAGAGGCTGCAACAACTCTTGAACATGATGATGGATGTGATATCAAATTGGTGGACAATAATGAATTCATAGTAAGTTCTGAAATACCAAAGAAAATGAATCTGTATTTAGGACAAGAGGAATATACTGAAGAAGCTGCTTCGTCTAAAAAGAGAGCATCAAAATCCAAAAACATGGGACAGAGGATAGAATGGTCTGAAAAGGAAGAGATAGGAATATGAATATTAAGGCTTTTCACTTGAAAACAGTGTCTGGACTTAAAGTGGGGAGTTTTTGAAGCATGTCCATATTCAAGTGGAGATCCGAGAAGACCTCTGGACAGTGACAGCTGTGGATTGAACAAAAGTTTGTTTTAAAAGTGCTATTTTGAAGATCATCACTCTGGCTTTGGTGGAACTATGGTGATTGGCGGCAGAAGGAATCACATGTCAAATATCTTAAATAAAAATTTTATTAACTTTGTCAAATATCTTAAATAAAAATGTATTAATTTTAAATAAAAAAAAAAAAAAAAGAAAAGAAAAGGAGACAGGGAAGGGACAACACTCCTAAACTGCCTGAGTTAGGAGTCTAAGGCCCCATAATGAGGGAGCTATATTTAGTTAGGGGGCTGGACCCTGACCTTCACAGTGAAAAATGGATTCCATCAAAGCAGCAAGACTGCCCAAGCCTATGCGTCTGGTCTGGGCAGTACATCTCTTTGAAAAGCAATTGTTTTTTCCAAACATTTGACTGGTCTGTGTCACACCTTGTCCGACATCTAAATTTTGAGGATTACTTAAAAAAAAAAAGCCTCATATCTAGATCACCAGATAAAAGTCTGACTTGCTTCTTTACCAAGAGGGAGAAAAGAAAAAGAAAGCAAACTAAGAGATGCAATCCCATAAACTATTATGTTTTAAAGATAATTCTTAGTGTCCTGGGAAATGAGCGTCAAGCATAAGGTTAGAGGAAGGTTCTCAGGAGGCCGCTGCCTCAGACCTCAGGCCTGTCCTACCCCAACTAATTTTAACTTGGCTGCCACGCCAATTCAGTCAGCTCAGAGCCTGTGCCCTCCACACACCAAGTCATTCTCAGCGTTTGTGATTCCTTAAGCAACACAGGATGAGGATCGGTGCAACTGTCTACTGCAGCCCACAAATGAGCGTTCTCTTCTGCAGGGCAGCAACTACTCTGAACAACATCTAGAAATTGTGAACTCTCCCTTCTGTGCTGTGTTCTTGGTCCTATAGCTTCTCAACAATTGCCACATGCCGTTGGGCTAGAATTCCGGTCTGACTGATCTTGGTGTGTTTTGTGTCTGGCCCAGAGAAGTGACTCAATAGTAAGTAAGCCAAAGATCGGCAAACCAACCTAAGAAACCACCCGGCAGCCAGCCGGGGTGGCTCAGCAGTTTAGTGCCTGCCTTTGGCCCAGGGAGTGATCCTGGAGACCCGGGATCAGGTCTTACGTGGAGCCTGCTTCTTCCTCTGCCTGTGTCTCTGTCTGTCTCTGTGGGTGTCTCATAAATAAATAAATAAATAAAATCTTAAAAAAAAAAAAAAGTCTGATTATTCAGACATTAAAAAAAGAAGAAAGAAGAAAGAAAGAAACCACCCTTTTTGGCCTTTCCCACACCCTCCAAGTTTGGATATCTCTTTGCCCCAGGCCAGCGTGTACTTTCCCTCCATAATGGCAAGCGAGTTCCCTTATAAAGTGTGAGGTTGGCTTTTTCTTCAAAGATGCACAGAATCGGCAAGATCTAGAATATTGCCAACCTGTAAAAGCGGGAGAAGCATTTCTTAAAGGGTACACTACAAGAAGAGGTGGTTTCTAGTAAAGCAGGTGTCGTGTGCACCAGAAGTGGGTGGAATCTTATATGACACAGAACCCTTTTGATTTTAAGATCTGGTATTGAGAAGGCCTTTAATAACAGGCTGAGACCACGGGCTAGGAAGTGAAGGGGACAAAAGCGGCCACGCCTGACAACTCCTGGAGGAGAAAAGCAAGAGAAGGCGCGAGTCATCCTCAGAGTCAGGGCAGGAGGTGCGCCTCCAGGAAGCACCCACCCCCTTGCTCGCTGAGCTCCTCTTCCTCATACGCTGCAGCAGGCACCAGGCTTCTTAGGTGCCCTTTTAACACTAATACCCCCAAGAATGCAGATTTCGAATCCACACCCAGGTCACCCAAGTCTCCCAGGGCGGTGCCTGTTCCAGCCAGCCAGCTGGGGGATAGGGTTACACCACTTCTCTCTTATTTTTATTTTTTATTTATTTTTATTTATTTTTAACATTTTTTATTTATATATTCACGAGAGACACAGAGAGAGAGAGAGAGAGAGGGGCAGAGATTTAGGCAGAGGGAGAAGCAGGCTCCATGCAGGGAGCCCGACGTGGGACTCGATCCCGGGTCTCCAGGGTCGCACGCCCTGGGCCCAAGGCAGGTGCTACACCGCTGAGCCACCCGGGGATCCCGCTCTTATTTTTAAAAGACTGGGGCGCTGCAAATATCTACAACCATCAGGGCACAATTTAAAATTTTTTTAATTAATTAAAAATAAATTAATTAAAAAAAAAAATCTTTTGCATTGCTTGTCCGAAGCTGGCAAAATCGCCTCACCCCTGGGAGTCCCCACACGACTCCGCCCGAGGCACGGGGAGGTAGCAGAGACCTCCCCCCGCCCCGGACCCCCGCCCCCCACCCCGCAGCCCCCACCCTGCACCCCCCACCCTGCACCCCGATTGCTACGGCCTCGCCCCGACAAGTTTCCACCGGCCTGACCGCTTGCACTTGCCAGGGCGGAGGCCGCTGGGGAGCGCTTGCAGAGGCCGGGGTGCCGTCCGCCCCGAGCCCCACGGCCTCGCCCCCGATGGGTGCCCCGGGAGGGGGGGTAACCCCACTTACCCCACAACGGAAATCATCATGGCAGCTACCACCAGGTAGTTGGTCTGATAATAGAGCAGGTTGCTCACGACGCGGTTGTTCCATTTGGAAATGTCCCTGAAGTCCGGCCGGGCAAAGCGGTCAGAGCCGGGGAAGAAATCGTCCCAGGCGCGGAGCGGGGCGAAATTCACGTCCATGTCTCTCGTCTCTGCGCTCGGCTTCTGCTTCTGACCCCCTCTGGAATCCGGCGGCGGCGGCGGCGGCAACCGATCAGCTGAGCTGGGTTAGAAGTGACAGCGGCTCGGGCTCCGTCGGCTCTGCGGTTGGTGAGCAGCTGAGCGAAGGAAATTGGGAGCGGGCGGGCGTTTTTTTATTTTTCTTCTTTCTCTCTCTCTCTCTTTCTCTCTCTTTTTTTTCTTTTTCCTCTCCTTGACTTCTTGATTGGCTCTAAGAGGTTGGTTACAGGAAAAGTGTGGCCTCGCGACAGAGCAAGGGGCAAAGTGCAAAATTGAGATGAAAAGACAGAAAGAGACCAGCGGAAATCCCTAGTGTGAAGCGAGATGGCAATGCCTTCCCTGGCAGTCGGAATACACACAGCCTCCTTTAAAATACCCCCCTTTTGAGTGTCCAACCTAATGTGCTCCGGACTTAAAGGCCTTTTTTTTTTTTTTTTTTTTTTTTTTGCAGCTGTTCAGATGCCGAGCTAAGTGAAATGGAATGGAAGGCAACTATAGTGTTACTGGAAGATGAGCTGGTTTTGAAAACTAAGTAGTTACTAACCTCTGCACATCTGAAGGCAATTTTCATGTTTTCTGTTGCACCATGAGTCACTTTGAGTGAAATCAGATTGGCAAAATGGGAAAGAAAGGACGTGGAGAATGGAAAGGCTGACTTGTTCGTTCACTTCTTTTTTGTTCTGCATCTCTGTCTTCTCGGGACAAAATTATTGAACTACTGTGCTATTCTGATGCAATGGGAACTCTAGTCTACATCAGCCTTGAGCTGCAATGTTGTTCACATTAGAAAGCCAAGAATGATCTGCAGTGACCAATAGTGTAGAGCGATTGCTTACAGTTAGATATTATTGCTACAGTTATTAATAATAGTACAGGCCATGATTCGTCTGTATGGTATTAATAATAGTGCTTTAACCTAATTTGTTTTCTGTGCTTTATAATGAGCACCACTGGCTTTTCTCTATGTTGTTGCAATTTTACTGTTGTGGTTGTATCTGAGTAGACTTGATAAGGAACAAAGAGGCTGAAAATTTCAGTATGATCCCAACAGATATTTTGAGTTCCATCAAGGCTATATGAAAGCCCTGTGGGGGATAAAACAAAACAAAACAGAAGAGTGCAGCCTTTCCCTGCCTTCAAGGATTTTGCAATGCAGTGGAAACCCTAACTTAAATATATTACAGTAAGAGGAGTGCTAGGTAGAGATGTGCCAGACCCTAGAGCTCAGTTACAGGAAGTTAGAGGGTGTGGAAGAGTTCCCTGGGGCTTAAGAATTTCAAGAAGCAGCACTGTGGGCAAGCTGAGAAAATGATCTTGGTCATGACCAGCAAACCAGCACCAGTAGGACCCCACACCTGTTGGAGACATCAGTGAGCATTAGGAGCTGTGACCAAGAACCTTGCAATTACTCAGGACTGCGTGACTATAAGCTGTCAGATATCTGTTAGTAATAATATGATTCCTCATTGATCATAGGCAATTGATATCCAGTAAACATTTGGTCTGTGTATTTTTACTTATTTGTTTAGAGGAAGCTGGCTGGCTCAGTTGGTAGAGCATGTGACTCTTAATCTCAGAGTCTTTAGTTCAAGCCCCACATTTGGCACGGAGTCTACTTTAAAAAAAAAAAAGAGTGAATTCATTTGTTTAAGCCTCCAAAGAAGTTTAAAAATAAAGAAATGAAAAAAGCCAGAATAACTGTATTTAACATGATTTCCTTCTCCCTTTCTCACGAAATATTAACTATGCTTCTTTCTCTGGCTGCATATGAGACTTTTTTTTTCCCACTACACATTTTTTTAATTTTATTTTTTTCCACTACACATTTCTATCTTTGTCAAAATAATTTTAAATAAAAATGGACACATCTGAAACCCTTACTTGATTTCAAGTACCCTTCAAAATGCTATTAGTAGCACTTTGTCACTATTCATTCAGGGAGCCAGATTCAATGTAGAGGCCTTCCTGCAGTTCTTATATCCACACTTGTGCTTCTAGATAGCCACACCCTAAATATTTATCTGTCTGTATACAAACCATAGTGGATAGTCTAATAGTTTATGATATATTCCATCTGAAATGAAATAAATCTGTTGCATGTCTGTTAACTTTCCATGCTGGCAAGAGGAGATAGCTATTTCTAATTGGTCAGTCTGAGCCAGTGGGAGTGACTGGTGTCATTTACCAAAACACCACCACAGGCCTCTGGGTGTTAGTCCCAAAGCACAAAGCACAAAGCTGAAGGGCTAGATGCCTTTGCAGGCCTCTTCATCGTCCATCAGCACCTGTTTCCCGGGGTCTCGGGTTCCTCCCTGTGAAATGGGTAGGTTTAGACTAGAGGATCTCTAAGGTTTTTATCTTCTGAAGGAACTGTGGTACTGCTTGTGGCCACTAATCAAAGTCTCCTGAAGGTAGCATTGCTGGGGCCCTGCCCACATGAGCCTGTTTTTAAAAGCAGGGGCTTAATCTCAGTGGTTTCTGTCTGCAGAGTAGTCTGGGGAAAAAAAAAAAAAAAGGTTTCTGGGTCGATGTTGAGACATGTGACCTGAGAAAGTGGCTGGTATCTCCTGCTACGGACTGTGACTGTGAACTCTGTCTTCTCTCATTTACTGCCTGGCACTGACTTTCAGCTCAATGACTGCTATTGAACTGAACCTGACTGGGTGATGATAAAGGACAAAGAGGAGACAATATCATAATTTATTAACAGCAGCTACATTTACTGAGTACCCATTGGGTTTTATGTACTCCATGTCAGTGGTTCTCAAGCTTTATTTTGCACAGAATCATCCAGGGCTTTGTAGAAGGTTGGGAATGGGGCCTGAAAACTATTGTCTGCAGCAACTTCCTAAGTGATTCTAATAATATGGCTGATCAGGGATTATATTTTGAGAACCACCCTATTTCATTCAATTCTCAGTCTTCCAAGGCAAATATTTTGCAAATAAAGACCCAGCAGTGCCCAAGCATTGTTCATTAGTGGAGAGTTAAGAACTTAACTGTTCTTGCTGACTCTGATTCTAGATCTCATATTTTTTTCTGGCTACAAGAAAGGATATATGTATCTGTATGTATATCCTTTGTACCAGTCATCCAGACACCCTCACCCACCTACACTTACATCTATCTGTCTGTCTGTCTGTCTATCTATCTATCTATCCATGTCTTACCGTGGAAGAAAATAGTCCAAGGTTTATCATTTATCTTCAGGTAGTAAGATTATAGGTGTTCCAAAATAATTCTTTAATTTTTATGCTTTTTTTCCCTTCATACTTTTGTCTAGATATATATTTTTCCCCAGAAAAAAAAAAGTGGCTTTTTGAAATTCAGTTTCATTTCTGTTGAACTTGTCTGACAGAATGATATGACATTAAAAGACTACCACTGATACTCACAAGGGAAGAAAATAATAATAATCTCCACCCCACCACTATAAACTGATTTAGATTTTATTCTTAAGGTGCATACTCTTAAGCAAAAGTGTTTCCTGAAAAGTTAAGGGTGAAAATTACTCCCATGCTTTGCCTTCAGAGAGATGCTCTGCGGTATGAGGGTGGCTCCTCCAAGTTTTTTCATAGAATATACCATTTTTTATCATTATTTATTAGCACGTAAATCAGCACGCAGTATATATATAAACGTATAATGTATTATGCGTGCATTTTCACGCAATGTAACATTATACACGGGATAAGATTTATGTAATTATGCAGAGTTAATCAGGATTATAATTAGGAGAAGAGACTTTGAAGCCCATGGGAGCCTCGGCGCCGTCAGCCCCGCCCCTCCCTCTAGCCCCGCCCCCTTCCCTAGCCCCGCCCCTTTCCGGCCCTCCCAGCCGGCCCCGCCCCTCCGCCCCGCCCGCCGTGGAGGCACCTGGGAAGAGGCGGAGAACAATATGGCGGATGGCGAGGAGCCGTAAGTACTCGGGCTCTGCAGGCGTGCGGGGCCGGGCTGGGCTGTGAGAGAGCGCGGCGCTGGGCGGTCGCCGCCGCCACCCGGGGTCCCCCCCCACCCCCCGCCCCGTCCCCTCGCCCCCCATCCCCTCGCGGCGCCCAATGTGTAGCGTGATGCTGACCCTTCTTTTATTCTCTCTTTCTTTTAGGGAGAAGAAAAGAAGGAGAATAGAGGAGCTGCTGGCTGAGAAGTTAGTGCTGCCGGGAGGCCGGGGCCCTCTCCGGGGACCCCCGCCTCCCCCCACCCCAGGCCTAGGGGACCAGCCGCAGCGGGCCCGGGGGGCTGGGAGGGGGGCACCCGGAGCGCAGGCCGCGCGGCCTCATCCCCTGACCCCCATCCCGGAGCCCCAGGGGCCCGGCGGGCCGCTCCTCGTCCCTCTCGGGCGGGCGCCGGGCCGGGGTCCACCGCAGCAGGCCCTGCACCGGCCGGCCGGGTGCTCCTTGACCCAGAGGCTTGCGGAAGGACCCTTGCGCCCCACCCCCTCCTCCACCCCAAATTGCCATAGCCGTGACCTTGTGAAAAGGCGGTCTTAAAACACGTGCAACGGACACTAGGACGTTTTTTTTGGCCTTTCGTAAACACTGAGACAGTAGTATTAATTGCAAACTTTTTTATGAGAACTTTATGTGTGAGGTATTGTACTAAGCACTTCAATCATTTTCTTGCAAAATAATTGGCTCTTACCTTAAGAATGTTGACTCCAAAGAGCTTATTTTCTCCATTTATTACACACCCTATTTTTTTTTTTTTTAATCAGATGCTCAGTTTTGTGCTGGTGAGACAGTGTTTTCCAACCTGGCCCAGGCCACATAATTTTTCGTCTCCCTACATGGGAGGGGAAGCAGGTACTCTTGCAGTGGGTGTGGTGAGTTACTAATTTCTGTGCCAGTTCCCAGTAGCAGTGCTTTAAAGTCTTTACGTAGCTTCCTCAAAAAGTTTGATTTCAGTTGCAAAAGGATTGGAATGACGAGCTTAACTTCACATTCCTCCCCACCTTTCATTTCCTTCCCACTTTTGCTTAAAATGACAGTAAAGGTTCGAATGCAGACTATATGCCCGGTATTATACTACGGCCTCAATGTGGATTATCTCTTTATCCTTGTCCTGACCTTACCAAGTAGCTACCAACAACCTATAAATAAGGTTTATAGCTGTTAGGAAGTCTGGTCAAGGTCACAATGTTGTGGAGCCGGACCCAGCCTGACATGAAATGCTATGGTCTTTATTGTTAGGCAGTGTACTTATTTGTCCCTTCTGTAAGAATTGGATATTACAGATAACATTTAGAGGTAGAAACTGGGATTACAGGAAATTTGAAAATTAAAGATAATTACAACCAAACATAAATCTTGCCTAGAGTAGAAAATACAATTTGTTAGAAAATACATTTTTGTACTTTGTTAGAAGAGTCCCTCCTTATTCTAAAAAGTTTTTAGATGGTAATCCCTATCTGTAGACTAATTGTAACCCCAGACTTTTTTTGTGTTGAGTGGAAACAGTACCTCATAGTGTTAATACATTCTTTTTTGAAAAATGGGACCATTTTTTCAGGGAAAAATGGATAAAGGCTCTCTCATCAAAAATAAGTCACATCTTTCAAACTTGGAAAGGACACATGAGTTAGATTTGAAGCATCACAATTCTGAAAGTGGAGGTTTTTTTTTTTTTTTTTTTTTTTTCTTTTCTTTTCCTGATCTAAGTGTATTGATGGAACAAACTGAGGAAGTTTACGGTGATCTTTTATAAATTACAAATGTAGAAAAGCCCATTTCTCACCAATTGACCAATTATATCCCAAGTTTGATCTTGGGGTGCTTTAGGATCCCAGAAACATGTAGACTGATTTATTTCATCAAACACGTGCAGTTCTTAACTTTAAATAAATTAAATAATAACCAAGAGAAAAGTTAAAAGCATAAGGATAACCACATTGATATTTCCCTTTTTATTTGAGCAGGTCTGGTGTGGTTACTTTTTCATTTGGGGAAACCATAATAGTTGTAGGTGTGGCTTTTTCCTACTGATCTTTGCAGCTGAATTTACTGTGTTCTGTGCAGAATGGCTGTTGATGGTGGGTGTGGGGACACTGGAGACTGGGAAGGTCGCTGGAACCATGTAAAGAAGTTCCTCGAGCGATCTGGACCCTTCACACACCCTGATTTCGAACCGAGCACTGAAGTGAGAAACATTTATTTTTAAATAACTCCTCTAATAGTTTTATGTTTCAAAAATAATAAAATGCTTTCTTTTTAGTTTGCTCTTTAATAAAACTAGTAACAATTGTCTAAGTTACTTTGAAATACTAAATTGAATATTTGCAACTGATTTTATTTGAATGACAGATATTTGAGTCCTTATTTTCACATTTCTCATATAGTATGTTGAAAATTCTCAACAGTAAAATAACTTCATAATCTCATTTAAGATTCTAAGTTATACTTCACAAAATTACAGTTTAAAATGACTTGAGATACATTCCCCTTTTTAGCCCTACTATGAGAAATTAAATTTGATAGAAATATAGATGTGCTTGCTTAAATTTTGAAATTTAGTTGAAATGAGCATATTTTCCTAGAATTGAAAATAATTAATTGCATGTTAAAAATTATGTAACTGCTATATAATAGAGGAATAGAATTTTGGACTGGTAGTATTTGACATAAGGCAAATGTTCAATTAGATGCAACTTGGTTTTTACTGCAAGGTAGAAAATACATTCTTTATAGTAAATTTTTATGTCTTTTGTGTTTATAAAGATAGTGTTTTGAAATAGCGGTATTATGCTACTTCTAAAATTAAGGTACAGACTTTGGGTTTCATTCTTTCATTCATTCAGTATAACTTTTCTCTCGTTTAATCTTGGACAGAATCGAAAGTATTTGTGTTTCTTTGGATACGCCACCATATTTTTTTTTCACCATATTTTTTTTGTGCTTCTGAATTCTTTTTTTTTTTGTCCTGATACTTTAAGATACTGCTGTTAAATTATTGTTTTAAATTATATTTCTACTGATGTACAATTTTCTAAGAGACTTACCTGGGTTTTTTTCTTCCTATCCTCTTTTGTTTTGTAAATTTCATTCACTGTGTTGAAAAGCAACAATTATTATTCTTACATTTTTAAGACTTTTAAACACCTTGTGCAATGCTTGAGCCTCTGTTCTTAAGGATTTTACAGTTTTCTCTTTTTAGAAAATCGAAGTAAATAAATTTGATGCTTTCCAAAACTTACTTTCCAAGTTTAGAAAAAAGATAAATCTTAATTAACTAGGTATGTAGTTTTTCTTGTTAGAAATAACCTTTTAATTTCATAAAAAGTCAATTTAAAAACCTTAAAATTGGAACCCTCTGAAATCATTAGATTACAGAATTCCTGGTTCTACCTTGTTTATAAATTTAAAATAATATATTAAATACAAAGTCTGCTCTTTATCCTCAATTGCATTTTTCATGGAAACATCAGAAACTGTTTTATGGCCTACGCCTTTATTGGTAGTACTTATAGTTATTATCAAGCAGATTTTAATATGCCTTTTCATTCTTTACAGTCTCTCCAATTTTTGTTAGATACATGTAAAGTTCTAGTCATTGGAGCTGGCGGCTTAGGATGTGAGCTCCTGAAAAATCTGGTAATATATATGTGTGTGTGTGTGTATACAATGTATTGTTTTTCCTCCTTGTGATAATTAAACCTTTTTCTTTTTCTTTTCTATTACTAGGAAATTTCTTTGTGATGATTGTTAACCTTTTTTCCTGTGAGCCATTGTTTGATAAATCTAGCAGGTCAAATTCAAGATAGTAATTAAAATAATCATATAACTGTGGAACTTTTTATACTCTAAAGTCCTCAACTATAAAGTCATTGATAGAAAATTCTTCTGTTTTCTTCTGATCTTTTTTGTGCTTCCTCTTGCACAGCAGTCATTAATTTCAGTGACATAAATAACAAAACTGGTCATTCATATTTTAACATGTCATTTCAAAGAATTATTTCTTCTGTTTCTCAAACAGAAGAAGTGGATAGGGTATTGTCTCATTTTATATAGAGGGAGATACTGAGGTTTAGAGATGTTAAATGATTGCCTAAAGTTTTCTGTATAGTCATGTGCCTGGAACCTAATCCAGGTCATTAATTCTTAGTCAAGTGTTCTTTTTTACTGAACCATTAGGTCATTACATGACTTAATGAAACATAAAATTTGGGATAGCTAAACTTTTCTTTTTTGGGGGGTCTTTTTTTTTTTAGCTAAATATCATCTTAAGAGGGGGTACTCTTTAGAGAAGCTGTTTCTGTTTACTGGTTTGAAATCAATATGTGACTTAATAGTTTCACTGACTTCTCATAACCACAAATAGCTTTTTTTTTTTTTTTAAGATTTTATTTATTCATGAGAGACACAGGGAGAGAGAGGCAGAGACACAGGCAGAGGGAGAAGCAGGCTCCCTGCAGGGAGACCAATGTGGGACTTGATCCCTGACTCTGGGATCACACCCTAAGCCAAAGGCACGCTCAACAGCTGAGGTACCCAGGCGTCCCTACAAATAGCTTTTTATAAGGGTTTATGGGTTTATTTAATATGAAATGGATAGGAGAGGAATTGTTTTAAAGGTGTTAGTATGTCAGCCTTCTCATTGGTATGTAGAAAGTTGGAAATCCTAGAGCAAACCTTAGGCAATGAATCAGGTCACATACTTAGATGAGGAACCTAAAAAGTTGACCTAGGGGCTATATTTCGAATGTAAACAGCTACATTCATTTTGCTTAGAAAACACTAATGTCACTCCTAGTGAAATTGCAGAAACTTAATGTGCTTCTTGGTACTTACTGATGTGTTCAGTTCTGAAGGGATTATAGGACATCTTGGTCTATGTCCTTAATGAATTTGAAATTTCATTGGAGAGACAAGTATTACACAAAATAAATAGCATTATGTATGATATACTATGTGATGGGGTGCCAGAATGACAGTACTTTGTCAAACATAAAAACATAGTATCAAAGAGTTCTAGAAGGGAAAGATTTATAGAGGATGGGTAGTGATTTTGGTAGGCATTCTATGTAAAAATCCCCTAATGCTTAACCTTTTCTGTTATGAAGCTGTTACCTGCAAATGTGATTTATAGTAATTTTAAATGTAAATTAATTGGAGATTAGATCTGAGAAATAGTCATCATGCAACTTTAGGAATGGCTTTGTTATTTATTGCATTGTAATGTCTTAAAAGAAAACTAAAGCTTTTCTATTACCACTTGTTAATTTATTTCAGACATAAATACATAAGAGACATACATGGTTTTTAAAATTTACTATAAGTCCTCCAAAGGCTCATTTTTTTTTAAGATTTTTTATTAGTTTATTTTATTTTATTTTATTTATTTTATTTTATTTTATTATTATTATTTTTTTAAGATTTTATTTATTTATTCATAGAGACACAGAGAGAGAGGCAGAGACACAGGCAGAGGGAGAAGCAGGCTCCATGCAGAGAGCCTGATGTGGGACTCGATCCAGGGTCCACAGGATCACACCCTGGGCTGCAGGCAGCACTAAACCGCTGCACCACCAGGGCTGCCCTATTTTTTTTTATTTTAGAGAGAGAGAGAGAGAGAGAGATTGAAACACAGCAGAGGGGCAGAGGGAGAGGGACAAGCAGACTACCCCATGAGCATGAAGCCTGACATGGCACTCTATCCTGGGACTCCAGGATCATGACCTGAGCTGAAGGCAGATGCTTGACTGACTGAGCCACCCAAGCGCCACCAAAGTTTATTCTAAAAAAAGAATATGACATTAATATTGACTGAGCAAATAGTTATAAAACCTCTTCTCCCTATATACCAGGCACCATTTTGAAAGCTAAAGACACAGCATTGAAATATACTGACAGGTGTTTCTGTTTGTGGGGCTTACAGAAGGAAAAGGACAAGTAAAATACATGGTATGTCAGACAGTAATAAATGCTATGGGGAAAGGAAGAATGGAAGATACATAGCCTGGTGGGAAAAAAGATGCTATTTGAGCAGAGAGGTGAGTAAGAATATTCTAGGCAGAGGGTACATCAGGTGCAAAATATGTGAAGTGGGAGCATGACTTTTCTGTTCTAGGACAGCAAGGAGGTCATTTTTATAGCTAAAACAGAAGTGGATCAGTTTCCCACAGGATATCGAGAGGTGATAGGAGATGGAAGGACTCAGTGAATATTGCAAAGGGCTTTAGAGGCTACTGTAAGGACTTTACCTTTTACTCCGAGTCAGGAAGTCATTGGAGAGATTTAAGCATGTGAGTTGATTTGATCTGACATTTAACCTGGTTCACTGTGCCTGATGTACAGAGAAAGACTCAAGAAGAGAGCAGGAAGCAGAGAGGCTGGTCAGAAGGTTGTTGCAGTCACCTGGGCCAAGAGGTGGCAATGACTTGAAGCAAGATGGTGGCATTGAAGGTGGTGAGAGGCAGTCAGATGAGGGATAGGTTTTGAGGTTGGAGTCAACAGGATTTGCTAGTGGATTAGTTCTTGGGCATGAGAGAAAGAGAGGAGCCAAGGATGACCCAACAACGTTTTTCCCCTGAGCAACTGGAATGATGGGGTTAGCATTCATCGAAGTGGGAGACACTGGGAAAAGAAGAGATTTAGTGGTGGTGAGCACGGATGGTTGAGTTTGGTTTTGGAAACTGAAGTTTGAGATACCTGTTAGATGTCACTATCTTACTTGAGGTCACACGCACTAACCAGAACTGAGCACAAAGGCACTCCAAATTCTGGCAAGTAGGAGGAAAACTCCTACAGTAAAGTAGGAGGAAAACTCCTAACTCCTAAGGCCAGTTTTTAATATTTAGATTTCTCATGAGTGTAGTGACCAAGTGAAGAATGTATTTATTTATTTTTTTAAAGATTTTATTTATTCATGAGAGACACACAGAGAGAGAAGCAGAGACACAGGCAGAGGGAGAAGCAGGCTCCATGCAGGGAGCCTATGTGGGACTCGATGCCAGGACTCCAAGATCACGCCCTGGGCCAAAGGCAGGCGCTAAACCGCTGAGCCACCCAGGGATCCCTGAAGAATGTATTTTAAAGAGGAGGAATTGATCCATTTTCTGCCAGATGCTTCAGGGAGGTACGATCAGAGAGACCGAAAATTGTCATTGGAAGTAGTAACATACAAATCTCTGGTGACCTTGACGAGTGCAGTTTTCCATGGAGTGGTGGGAGGGAAAGCTTATTTAGTGCGAGACAGGACTATGAGAAAGCAAGTATGGACAACTCAAGGTTCTGTTGCTATAAGGAGGGGCCGAAAAGTAGGGAAATTATTGACAACTAATTTAATTTGACTATTTAACTGACCAAGACCAGAAAAGCATGATTAATTATTGAGACTTGTTTTTTTCCAATCTTTTGCTTCTGCTGGTAAATTTGAAGAGTGGTTGTACTGCTCAGAAGCAAGTTTGTTGCTTTTTCCTAGCTTTTTTGACTGCTTGTTATTGACTCAATACTTTTAGTATATTCCTTTTACATGTGCTATGTACATATGTGTGTTGATAATATACACCATCTAATAGTTATTTCTGAATTGTGATATACTTAATGTTACTTAAACTAAGATAAAGCTTATAGGAATTGCTTTTTAACAATATTCTGAAAAAGAATAGCAAATTCAGTTAATTAGTAAGACTTGTAAAATTAAAATATCTGGCGGCAGCAGCAAAGCAACAAACTTTACAAATGTGTTTACGGGATGATAAAACTGTAGAAATTTTGAGTTGTTTTCTTTTGGTTATAGACTATTTAAGTAGTTACAGATTTTTGACCTTTACAAGAACCTTGAATTTTATATACCTTGTAAGACTTTTTAACCATTGAATACAATTATGTGGAATTTATTATTGAGCATTTATAAGTTTAGGACTACCTTGAAAACAAGTCTTAACATTTCAAATGTGTGGAAACTTCTGCTTAATTGTTTTTTTTTATTCCCACAGGCCTTGTCTGGTTTTAGACAGATTCATGTTATAGACATGGACACTATAGATGTTTCCAATCTAAATAGGCAGTTTTTATTTAGGTAAGTTTTAAGATCTTAGTTTAAAATTCTGATAATTACTTGAACTTGAGTACACTGTAGTTTCATAATTTGTAAAAACTATGAGAGGGCTAACTAATTTTATTTTTTAAATAATCACCACTCCCTTTTTAGGTAAAATTTTGCAAGAAAATTTTGGACACCCTGGTGAAACTAGTTTTATAAACAAATTCGTGATTTTTTTTTAAAGAGATTTCCAAATGGTTTATGTGATTTGGGGGTGATTGTGCTCTGAAGACATAGAACAGGGCTCTTTTCCTCCTGTTAATTTCATAAGAGAATAGTAGCTAGACTATTAGGCACTAGTGAGATACATTGGTGGGGACTTACGAGCCAAGAATTGTATGGTATCTCTGGGGGAATGAAGTTGTGACAGAGTTTGAAGTTTCTTCTATGAAGATAAAGAAAATGAACAATTAAGGAGAGAAAATCCAGGAGCGGTTGAAATGGAACAAAGGGATAATTACCTTTTTTAAAAAGGATTTTATTTATTTACAAGAGACAGAGAGAGAGAGAGAGAGAGAGAGACAGGTAGAGAGAGGAGAAGCAGGCTCTATGCAGGGAGCCCGATGCAGGATTTGATCCTGGGTCTCCAGAATCACACCCTGAGCTGAAGGCAGACACTTAACCAATGAGGTACCCAGGCATCCCCAAAGGGAAAATTACCTTAAACAAACATGAAATACAGAAAGCATCTAGGAATGGATTGCTAGAAATGACTTTAAAAACTGGAAGTAGGCCATGTATGCAGACCTGAGGAGAGGTTCATTAGTGAATTTTAGTATGTAGCGTGTAAAGATTTGACTAGCTCGGATATAAATGTCAAAGAATTACAGGAATGGAGAGATAAGGACTTTTTATTTTTCTTTCTAGTGATTAGATTATTGGCAGAAAGTGCTCGTAGGTATGCAGTATAAGGTTAGGTTAACAGAGGAAGTAAATTTAAATTTTTGGATAGGCATGAAACCTTTTTTTCTGGAAGATATTAAAGAGGTTGAAGAATGGTTTAAACAAAGTCAAGTTAAGGAAGTGTTGTAATTGCAATGTAAACTCTGTTTAATGTTTAGGCTTTATCTTTTTGTTTATTTATTTTTTGAACCTTTGAAATTACCCTTCTCTACAGAAAACTGTGGATCCTGACACATTTTTAGTATATGAATGCTCTAACAAAGATAACACTGAATTGGTTGGTTATTTTTTTTTTTTAATTTTTTTTTTTTTATGATAGTCACACAGAGAGAGAAAGAGAGGCAGAGACATAGGCAGAGGGAGAAGCAAGCTCCATGCACCGGGAGCCTGACATGGGATTCGATCCCGGGTCTCCAGGATCGCGCCCTGGGCCAAAGGCAGGCGCTAAACCGCTGTGCCACCCAGGGATCCCTGAATTGGTTGGTTATTGATAATAGGGCATGCCCTTTAGTTTGTAGCTAAAATAATGATTGAAAATCACAATGATAGTTAACATTTGTTGAGTGCTTAGGTTGCAGTAAATACTTTCTAAAGTCTTTATCTGTATTTCCTATAATCTCAGAGTAGCCCTTAGGGTAGGTACTTGTTTTCAAGATTAAGCAATTAGGCCAAGGTGTTTTGCAAAGATGATATATGTAAAAGTCCTTTTTGTTCAAAGTGTAGTTTTTAGGTGGAACAATCTGATCCCCTAATTCTGGAAAGGCAAATTAGCAGTTTCCACAGAAACCGTCCAGGAATTTTTTATCTGGGATCTACTGTAGGAACACATACAATTCACAACATTAAAGAATCTTGAAAGTTTCCTTTATCCGCTTTACCAAAAGAGCTCTGTCCGGTGTAGTTGAATGCAGTACTGAAATCAGGTTCCTTGATTTATAACTAGAGCCTAGTTATAGGACAAAGAATAAAACTCTTAACAGAAGTTTTCAATCAAGAGAAGCAGACTGCTTCATTGGCTAGAAGAAAAATGACCTGTTAAATGATTTTTCTTTAAAATTCCAATTTTAAGTAAAAATAATTTTTATTAGGGACATTGATTTTTAAAAATGTTTTCATTTATTTTTAAAGTATTCTATGCTTATATATGAAGGAATACAAAGAGATAAGAATATGGTCACTTTATTCCAGGTGTTCAGTCTAGGGGGTATAACAGATCTCTGTATCTAATGAAAAATATGTTGTGAAAAAGTAGTAATGAAGCACTATGTATGTGTGAGGGAATGATTTACTTCTGTGAGGAGGATGAGGAAATACTATGAAAGAAAATACCATTTGTACTGAGATTAGAAGAGAGAATTCTTTGTGTCCTCTTCTGTCTATAGCTGTGGTTCTTATCTAGGAGTGATCTTTTGAGGCCTTCTGTTTTTAGTTTCTTTAGAATGTTGGCAACATTTGCAATTTTATTTTTTTTTTTTAAACTTTTATTTATTTATGATAGGCACACAGTGAGAGAGAGAGGCAGAGACACAGGCAGAGGGAGAAGCAGGCTCCATGCACCGGGAGCCTGACGTGGGATTCGATCCCAGGTCTCCAGGACCGCGCCCTGGGCCAAAGGCAGGCGCCAAACCGCTGCGCCACCCAGGGATCCCAACATTTGCAATTTTAGATAATGCCTTCAGGATTATTTTTTCTTCAGAAACATGCTTATGGCTTTGTTTGGGACATAAAATTTACTATTTAATCTGCACATGTGGGAAGAAGAGATAAACGAAGGCTCTTATATCCCTAGAATGAATCGTGTGTATATTTCAGCCAAAACCTCCATGGTAACACCTTGAGGTTCTAGGGTTCAGGGTAGATTTGGAAGGCTTTGGGTGTGGGATAATTTTTTACATTGGGAAATGCCACAATGAGAAGTGGCCAGGAAACATGCCATCATTATGCTTTCCATTGGGGGGAGGGGGAAGCACCATTTATATTTTCATTTAAGAAATACTTGTCAGTACTTGTAAATACTTAATTTAGAACATCAGCAAATGTTGACATTTGATGTTGAATTACTAATTACTCATCAACATTTAGATAAAAGTATTCCTTCTAAATATCCTCTAAATAAGCTCACTGTGGATATTTTTTATGTTTGAAAGTAAATTATATAGATCATCTAGATTTATATCATGAATGATAATTTAAATATAATTTTTCCCATAGGCCTAAAGATGTTGGAAGACCTAAGGCTGAAGTTGCTGCAGAATTTCTAAATGACAGAGTTCCTAATTGCAATGTAGTTCCGTATCCTTTTGACAAAAAAGTTACTTAACTTTCTAAAGCTTTGTGTTTTATTATAAAAGAAGTATTTAACATAGAAAATACAGATAAGCAAAAAAAAAAAAAAAATCAGCAGTAAGCTTATTACTGAGGTTTCTACTGATGACATTTTGCTTTATATTCCTTCCAGTCCTTTTTTTTTTTTTAAGGTTATATAAATATTTTTTTGCCCAATTTTTAAATTAAGCATTTACGGCCAGTGCAGTTATTTTGCATTATTGCCCTTACTTTCAGTTTGATTGCATAGCTCTTCTGTTAGACTGTAAATTCCTTATCTGGCTGTAGTTAATCTGTGTCTCCTTACAGTTGCAGACTGAATAGACAGTCAACATATATTAACCAAGTGGAAAATGTGTCAGAGTAAATTTATTTTTCAAAAAAATGTGTTTTAAAAAAGGAGTGTTCTTCAGATCTGGATAACTTTCAGTGTTTTATAGAAATTCAGAAAGTGAGATTTGCTATTTGGGAAATGCCACAGGATTCAAAATAAACATAGAAAATTCAATTGTATTTGTGTACTTGGAGTGAAAATGTGGAAAGTGAAATTTACTTTTTATTTTTTAAAAATTTTTAATTATTCTTTATTTATGATAGTCACATAGAGAGAGAGAGAGAGGCAGAGACACAGGCAGAGGGAGAAGCAGGCTCCATGCACCGGGAGCCTGATGTGGAACTCGATCCCGGGTCTCCAGGATCACGCCCTAGGCCAAAGGCAGGCGCTAAACCGCTGCGCCACCCAGGGATCCCGAAAGTGAAATTTAAAATAAAATGAGTGCCATTTACAATCACTCAAAAAAAGGGCGGGGGAATACTTAACTGTTAATCTATAAAATAAGTATAAGACCTGTATGCTGAATACTACAAAGTACTGATGAAGGAAATCAAAGAAGGTCTAAATAAATGTAAAGATGCTCTGTTCAAGAATTGGGCAATTTGACATAGTAAGGATGTCATGTCTCCCTAGATTTGTATACAAGTTTAATACAATTTCTATTAAAATCCCTGCAGAACTTTTTGTTGATACAAAATTGTCCTAAAATTTATGGAAAGGTGAAGGAATATCTAAAACAAATCTGATAAAGAATAAAGTGGGAGGAATCGCTGTATAGTTTCAAGACTTACTATAGCTACAATATCAGGACCATGTGGTGTTAGCAGAGAGACACATCAGTAGAACAAAGAAACCAGAAATAGCTGCAGGCAAATATTGATGTTTGACGAAATGGCAAAAACAGTTCAATGGAAGAAAGGATAATTTCTTCAACAAATTGTGGTGGAGCCACTGGAGGCAAAAATATGAATCCCAACTCAAACCTCAAAATTGCAAAAATTAACTTAAAATGCATTGTAGGTTTAATATAAAATGTAAAACAGTAAAACTTTAGATGACAGTGTAGGAGAAAATCTTTGTGATATATGGCTTGGTGAAGAGTCCTTAGACTACATCAAAAAAGTGTGATCCATACAAGAAAAAAATTGATGAATTGAACTCTATCAAAATTAAAAACTTTGTTTTGTGAAGGGCCCTGTTAAGAGAATGAGATACAATGATTAGAATGGGGTATAATTATGAAGTAGGTATCTGACAGAGGATTCATCCAGAATAAATAAAGAATTCACAAAATTCAGCAATGAAAAAACAATGCAATTAGGAAATGTACTGAAAATGTGAAAGGACATTTCACTAAAGAAGATAGCAAAAAGCACCTGAGAAGGTGTTCATCGTCACTAGCTATAAGAGAAATCTAAATTACAACCACAATGAAATATTACTACATACTTCTAACAGCTAAAGTAATAGTAACCTCCAATGCTGGTAAAGCTACAGAACAACTAGATCACTCCTACATTGCTGGTGGGAAATGCAAAATGGTGTATAGCCATCTGGAAAATAGGCTGTTTTATAAAAACCTGAATATACACTTTTCCATACAATTCAGTAATTTCATTCCTGGGGGTTACCCCAGAGAAACAGATACTTAGGTCTGTGTAAAACTTGTTCTTGAATGTTCATAGTGTCTTTATTTGCATTAACCAAAAACTGGGAACAACCCAAACATCTGTCAATAGGTGAATTATTAAGCTGTAGTACAGCCATACTGTGGAGTAATGCTGAGCAATAAAAAGGAATTAACTAAACATGCAGCAAGTTGGGGAGATATCAAAGACATGCTTAATGAAAAATGATAGTCTCAAAAGGTCATATGTTGTATGTTTCCATTTATGTAACATTCTTCAAATGAGGAAATTATAAAGAGAGAACAAATTAATGATTGCCAGGGATTAGGCATTGTGGGCCAGAGAGGTGTGAATAAAGGGGTAGCAGGAGGAAGAGCTTTGCTGTGATGGAAAGTTGCATAACTTTATGGTGGTTACAAAAATCTACACGTGTTTATTTATTTATTTTAAGATTTTATTTATTCATGAGAGACATAGAGGAGGCAGAGACATAGGCAGAGGGAGAAGCGGGCTCCCTGTGAGGAGCCCAATGTGGTACTTGATCCCAGGACCCTGGGATGGTGACCTGAGCCAAAGGCAAATGCTCAGCTGCTGAGCCATCCAGGTGCCCCTACACAAGTGTTTAAATCACAGAACTACGGGACGCCTGGGTGGCTCAGGGGATTGAGCATCTGCCCTTCAGTCGGTGTGTTCCCAGGTCTGGGGATTGAGTCCCGCATCGAGTTCCTGCAGGGAGCCTACTACTCCCTCTGCCTATGTCTCTTCCTTTCTCTCTGTCTCTCATGAATAAATAAATAAAATCGTAAAAAAAAAAATAAATCACGGAACTATACATACTTATTTTATCAATGTTGTATTTGTGATTTTGATTTTATAGTCCTGTGATATGTAACCATTGGGAGAGACTGGATGAAATACACATGGAACCACTTTCTACTAGCTTTGCAACTTTCTGTAGGTCTATATTATTTCAAAATAAAAAGTTTAAAAAGGCAAATACAGGCCTATTGGAAGAAAGATAAAGAAGAATGTGCATATTTTAAAAGTTAGGTCTGTGGACTTTGGGTATTTTATAGAAATCTAGGACATAGGATTTCTTGGTATGGCTCCTGGGTTCCCCTATTGCTATTCCCCTGTTTGCTCTGGTTCTCTTGATCTACCTGTTCTAGCTGCAGCTTATGCCTCTTGCTTTCCTTTAAAAAGGAAAAGAGGCCTGAATGGTTGAGGGCGAGAATTGAATTTATTATAGTTTTGTTTGTAGACCAGAATAAAAAATCTAGGACAAGAGTATTTTATATTGTCCCTCTTTTCTCCATTTTGGTTTTTAAAAAATGTATAATGGACTATTTATTATAATTTTAGAGAAGTATATAATTAAACAGAAAATTGCTCCATTGGAAAAATTAAAAATTTTTTTGTACACATGTGCTGTTAAAATATTAAGTTCTGTGATTGATTTACACTCACAGCTATTTTTGAATGGAGTTTTCTTTGCAGCCTTCAGGCAGGGAAAGACTGCTGATTAGGTTTGGTAAAGTAAAAAGAGAGACTTGGAAAACAGAGAGGAAAAAAGAACTCCTACCTCCCCTCACCTCCAAAATAACCAATCATATTTGTACCCAAAAAAGCTATTGGGAACATGTGTTTTTTTTTTGTTTTTATTAGCTTTGCAGCAGTAACTCTTATTTTTAATTGAAAATATTTGATATATAACCTTGTATAAATTTAAGGTGTTCAAAGTGTTAATTCGTATTCTGAGTCTTGCAGTCCTCTTCCCAAATGGGAACTGTAATATGCTTGTTTCCTTCACTAAAATGCATTATTGCCTCTGTGCTTGATGCTAATGTTTGAGGACACACAGTCTGCTTCCCAGGATGTATGGTTTTATATAAAAACTGAAGCAGAGTAGAGAGTATAACAAAGACATAATATCAGGGTTCAGGGATGAGAGAAACTACTCTAAATAGGCAAGAAGTATTTAAAAAAGAGGTTTTGTGACAAATTAGGGTTGTATTCATTTTGTCACATTCCCTGATTTCCACTGCTTTGAACATTGATGACTTCATTTCTTGTTATGTACATTTTTAATTTGTTCCTTCTGACATTGTTAAATTCACTTTATAAATTAAAAACTTAGCAGCTAAATTCCTTTACTTATAAGCAGACATTTCAACAAGATTCAGGATTTTAATGATACTTTCTATCGACGTAAGTTGTCTACTTTAAATTCACTTCTCACTAAATTCTTACTATATTTTAGCTGCTAGCTATTTGAAGGGTATTTCTTCATTTGTTATCAGCTCTTGGTGTTTGCTTTTCAGTAAGGTTGACTGAGCAGAGCATGCCACTGTTTTAATTCTTAGCTATATCATTAGCTGAATTTTTATATGTTGTCTTGAGTAAGGTTACTCAAGCATGAGGAGCTGTGTGTTATAATAAAAGGTGGGGTTTTTTTGTTTGTTTCCTAAAATGTGAATTATTTTGTGCAATGGCATTTTTAAAAACTAGCTTTTTCTTCCGTAGAATTTCATATAATTGTGTGTGGACTGGACTCTATCATAGCCAGAAGATGGATAAATGGCATGCTGGTAAAAATTTTAGTGTTGTTATGTTTCTTTGAAATTCTTGCTGATGCTCTTAACATACCAAAAATTAGAGTACCATGTCATGTTTTTGACAAATCAGAGTTTAATTTTCAACTAAGTAGAGGTTTATCATTGTTTATTGCCAGTTATTAATTTTCAGGTGAGAATATAAATTGCTAGTATCCTAATCCCATGATTTGATAATCTAGTACTCAGTATTGCGATTGATTTATGGAATTACTTGACAGCATGTTCTTTTTTTTTTTTTTTTTGAATTCTTACTCCCCTCTCCTACCTTTAAATAATTCTCCTAGATATCTCTTCTAAATTATGAAGATGGTGTATTAGATCCAAGCTCCATTGTCCCTTTGATAGATGGGGGGACAGAAGGCTTTAAAGGAAATGCCCGGGTGATTCTGCCTGGAATGACTGCCTGTATTGAATGCACACTAGAACTGTATCCTCCACAGGTAATCAGAAAAGCACCTGTATTTATTTTATAGTCTCTTGGGGCAGAGTTAGGATTAATTATTAAGTCTAGTCAACATTTAGGATTTAAAATTTTTTTTATTTTATTTAACTTTATTTATTCATTCATGAAAGACACAGAGAGAGAGAGGCAGAGGCATAGGCAGAGGGAGAAGCAGGCTCCATGCAGGGAGCCCGATGCGAGACTTGAACCCGGGTCTCCAGGATCACACCCTGAGCCGAAGGCAGTCGCTAAACCGCTGAGCCACCCAGGCATCCCAATATTTAGGATTTTTAATGAAGGGTAAACAGTTTTTTAAAAATCATTCTAAGAAGAAAGATAAAATATGAAATTCTGCTCTGTTTATGGAAAGATAGGAACTGAAGATTGTGGTACTGATATTCTGTTCTCAATTCATTTGTATTAATTTTTTCATTTGGAGAGACGGGATCAAGGGAGCAATTAAAAAGTTATATGTTGGGATTTAGTTATAATCTGTTTTCTTTGGTTTTTGCCTGTGAACGTTTCAGGGAGATAAAGATACTAGGCATGAGAATGATCCTTCCAAAGATGGGGCCCTTTAAGCTACATACCCAGTTTAAGGAATAGTTAGAATATTGATTCATAAATAAAAATATTTCTTTTAGTATTTACTTGGAATTGATTTAACTCTGTGAATTTGCTTTTGCTTTGATTTTATACCTTCAGCTATAAACATCATATAAACATAATAAAATGCTCATATTTGAGAACTTATTCAAACATCTCATGATCTAACAAAGCTTAAATTTATATACCCTGTAAATATAGGGCAAACCTACATTCCTATATGAATGTAAGTCAAGTGACTCAGATGCTCTTTTTAATTTTAGAAACATTATTAGTGGTATAAAATGTTTTGTTTTTATAAGTGGAAAGCTAAAATGAATTATAACCTTAAATATAGGGCAAACCTACATTCCTATATGAATGTAAGTCAAGTGACTCAGATGCTCTTTTTAATTTTAGAAACATTATTAGTGGTATAAAATGTTTTGTTTTTATAAGTGGAAAGCTAAAATGAATTATAACCTACTACCTACATTTACAAAGTCTTAACTAGAAGTTGCATTTTAAAATAATTCATTGTGTAAAATCCACTAAAAAGGCAAACTATGGTTTTAGGTTAATTTTCCCATGTGCACCATTGCATCTATGCCCAGGCTACCAGAACACTGTATTGAGTATGTAAGGATACTGCAGTGGCCTAAGGAGCAGCCTTTTGGAGGTAATAAACTGAATTTCATAATCTGGAATTATGTGAGATGAATATTTATATTATTCATTTATATAATTGTATTAAAAGACAAGCTGATTTAAGTTTACATGTTTCTGTCCTATTCTCTTTGTTTTTTCTAACAGAAGGAGTTCCATTAGATGGAGATGATCCTGATCATATTCAGTGGATTTTCCAAAAGTCTCTTGAGAGAGCATCACAATATAATATTAGAGGTGTTACCTATAGACTCACTCAAGGTAAATTAGTGAATTGTCATGAATTACAACCTTGGGATAATCCCATTTCAGGGGTTGGGAACTCTGAAGGAAATAATGGATAAGTGATTTCAGATAGTACCAGCCATTCGAGGTTCAGTCAAGGTAAGGAAATGATAGTTTCCAGGTGTTCTAAATTTGGTTGGAGGAAACAGAGTTTGACGGAATTCATATTACTTCTTAGCTAGGAGGAATTTTTTTTTTTAAGATTTTATTTATTCATTTATTTGAGAGAGAGAAAGCATGTGCAAGGAGTAGAGTGGGAAAGGGTCTCAAGCAGACTCTGTGCTGAGCCCAATGTGGGGCTCAGTCTCACAATCCTGAGATCATAATCTGAGCAAAACCAAGAGTCAGACGCTTAACTACTGAGGCACTCAGGAACCCGAGCTAGAAGGAATTTAATAAAAGTCACTGAATCTTACTAGAATTGGAAGAGGCCCTAAATCATCTAAGTTGAACCACTCATTTTATCTTTCACTAAGAGGAAGGTGTCACCTCCTAAGGCGATCTATTTCACATTTGGATAAGACTGTTAAGACAGTTTATTTTGTATATTGAACAGAAGTCTCCATCTTCAGTTTGGTCTGAGAATTGTCCCAGGGTACACCATAAATAAATCAAATTCCCTTTTAAGTAATAGCCTTTAATATATATAGAACAGGGGATGCCTGGGTGGCTCAGCAGTTGAGCATCTGTCTGCCTTTGGCTCAGGGCATGATCCTGGAGTCCCGGGATCGAGTCCTGCATTGTGCTCCCTTCATGGAGCCTGCTTCTCCCTCTGTCTGTGTCTTTGCCCCTCTCTCTGTGTCTCTAATGAATAAATAAAATCTTAAAAATAAAAACAAACAAAACCAGCATATACAGAACAGTAATCACATTCCCTCCAAATCACTGTCATCAACCTTTCTAGTTCCTTTAACCCTTTTACATCTTGGCTGACATTAAGTTCCCATCCTGTTTGATTTTCTTTTTTTATTTTTCTAACTATTTTTCAGTTATCCATATTTTTCTTATCTAAGCTAGAATTCAGCATGCTAGGATTGATTTTACAATAGACTTCTAATAATTGATGCAGTCTTAGAGGAGAGCAGGATTTTTTGCTTGTTGATTATGTTGATGCTATACTTCTGATTCTTTAAGGTCACTGTCCACTAAAATCTGGAAGTTTTCTTAATATGCAGTTGCTAAGCCCTATTTTCCCAATAAAATGTTTGGCAGTTTTTTAGGGTGGTAGTTTTGTTTTTTTATATTCAAGTATAGGTCTTTACAAGTTTATTTTTAAACCTGCCGTTTTCTTTCTTTATATCCTTTTATTTCTTTTCCAAATAATTAGTTAAAAATTTTAATAAGACTGAACTGGCTGATAACAGACATTTGAATCCTACTTCTTCTGGTCACCCTTTTCCGTTTATCTCATTCTCCCTACCAGGCCTTCTAGAGCACCACTTCTTTTTTTGTCTTGTTCACAAGGAGGTCAGAAAAGACCTTTCCAACTGCTCTTTTTTTTTTTTCTTAAGATTTTGTTTATTTATTCATGAGACACATAGAGAAGCAGAGATATACACAGGCAGAAGTGGGCTTCCCATTGGGAGCCTGATGCGGGACTCAATCCCAGAACCCCCAGATCACGACCTGAGTCAAAGGCTCAACCACTGAACCACCCACGTGCCTCTCCAACTGCTCTCCTGAAGCCTAGATGTACTACTTCCACATTTCCCTGGGTTGCCAAATTACTAGTTACAATACCAGAATCCAACATGACTTGTCTCAGTGAACAATCATAATGCTTAATCTAATGATCACTGCTTCCTAATCTAGGTACTCAATTCATCTTTCTAGAGTTTTGTCCCAAGTTCATCACTAACTTCACCAGAAATAAAACTTTGTCTTCTTTTTGAAAATGTGCTGTTTCTCTTCTGTGATTATTTCCTCATATTTACTGATGTTCTGGTGATGTCTTTTAAAAATTCTGTTCTTACACACTCCTTGTTGCTTTCTGTATTCCTCCTATTCTGACCTGCTGTGTTCTTGAACACACCAAACTCATTCCTGCCTTGGAGCTTTAATATTCCTGATTCTTAAGCCAGGAATGTTCTTCCTTGGATCCCATTAAGGCTGGCTGCTTATCGCTCAGGTGTGAAGTTAACCAGTTTATTTGATCATTCAACTGAAAATGACTTCTGAGCCATTCACTATTGATGTTTTTATAATTTCTCAGAAATAATGGTAGCCTCATTTTTCTATGCAAAGATTATTTCATAGGCATAGTCTCATACATTGTTGCCCTGGGGCCTTTGCCTTTACTATTTACAGAAATACTGTTTCCCCAAGTCATTACATGGCTGGGTCTTTCTTATGGTTTTAGATTTCAGCTCAAATTACCATCTCCCAGAGGAGGTCTTCCCTGATTATCTACCCTGATGGACTGCCTCCATCATTGCCAACTCTATCATATACCTTGTTTTACTTTCTTCATAGTACTCTTCAGTATTTGAAATTTTGTTATTTACTTGCTTGTTATCTCCCTTAGCAGAAGGAAAGCTTATTAAGAGCAAATTTTTTTTTTTAACTGGCACTCTGCACAACACCTAGAACATTGTTGGACATATAGTGCACAGGTAGTAACTGAATTAAATGATCTCAGTTGGTCCTGATCAGGAAGTATAAAGTCATTTCAATATGTAGTCTCACTTATCTTTTCATACTTTTTAGCAAGTATTGGTTTGTACTTTTGAACCTGATGATTGAGAGCCTTGACAAGGAGTAGAGAAGCAAAATTGAAAGTGAAGTCCAGTTTTTTTAAGGGTAGGGGACAAGGGGACTCTTTATCATTTTTGGCTTTTATTGGGCAATGTCTCTTATACTACCTCTTCTTCCTTTCAGTATATCTTGCTCTATGTGGTTCACTGCAGAACTTCCAGTTTAACCATCATGAAGTTAAGCTCCTCCTAATTTCCCCTTCTCTGAAATGATATGTAATCATATGGTCAGAATTAACATTTTAAAATAGCTTTCCAAACTTTATCACTGTCTTCTTTTCATGTCTTCTTAGATTATTTGGCTTTTTTCTGAAGTTTTTGAAACCTGCCTATACCTGAAGCCTTGGGGACATATCTTTAAGTGCTCCCTCACACCCCAAGATAACATGGCTACTTTTTTCTGAAGTTTTTGTTTTCTAAAATGAACAACTCAAATATAGTTAAGGAATATTTATGTTTTACTTTAAAAAAAAATGGTGTAAGGTCAGGCTGTCATCATTCCTATTCTGTGAATACTAATATGGAAGAAGTGAAGTAGAAATAAAGAAGTATATTAATACTTTGTGTAGACCATGTTATAGAGTGAAATGAGGAGACAAGGGCAGGCTTTCTGATTGTTGAAAATTTGGAGGAATCAAATGGCTAGAACTATTATATGAGGAACAGTTAGTTCTTACTCTATACTTTATTCACACCTCACGGAGTATAGCATATTGTTTCAGTTAAGATTATGCACTTTGGGGCATATGTAGATTCATATGCCACTTCTGTCACTTACTAGATATATAACTGTGGATATTAATTTGTCTCAATTTCATTTTCCTTATTTTTAAAATCAGAGTAATGAGACTAACAAGGATGTAATGAAAATTCTGTCCTATCTTTTTTAATCTTTATACAGTGCCTGGAACATAATAAACATTCTAACTGTTAGCTATTATTATATTGTCTCATCTTTATTTGAAGCTTAGTGAAGAGTTTTCTTTGCTACTGTACTTTAAGATTCTGAAAATACATCAAAATGATGGGAATGTGAAAGAAGATCATTTCATTGTTAAATTTCAGTCTGTTTTCTGACTTGAAAGCCTGAGAAATCAGGTTGTGGAAAATGATATTTAATAATCATTTTGTCTAAAAAAAAAACAAAAAAAAATCAGATTGTCTAAGGTACCTATTTTTTAAAAGAAATGACCATATTTTAATCAATATATTTTTTCAGGAGTAGTAAAACGTATCATTCCTGCAGTAGCTTCCACAAATGCAGTCATTGCAGGTAAGGAAAAATGGCCACCACTTAACTTTGGTTTCCCTTTCCTTTGGTTTTTGATTCACTATCTAAATTAACATTCCTGCAGCTACTTGGTTTCAGAAAACTGGCATTCCAAGAATCTGATATCTTCTTGGGTGTTGTAATTAAGCTGTCCAAAAAAGAATAAGCTGTTGGATCTGTGTATATTTGGTCTTACATTATGTCATAGATAAAAATGCTCTGCAGTAGGGGACATTTTAATGCCTTTCCCTTTTTTCAATGTAACAGGTTGCTCATTAATCTGAAGAAGAGGAAGGAAAGCATGTAACTCTGTTACTTGGGTTATACAAAAGAAATATAAAATTTGTTACTTTCTCAGTTTTTTTTTTAAAGTATATTCTTTATCATCAGTTTATCTGTTCCGATTTGTAACTTTGAAAAACTTGAAATTTTAAATGTCTGAATTGCATCAAGTTGAAGCACCTTTATTTTCTTCCCCTCTTCAGCTGTGTGTGCCACTGAGGTTTTTAAAATAGCTACAAGGTAATAATGGATTTCATTTTTTAAGGTGTATGTAAATTGATCTTTTGCTTGGCTCAATTATATAAAGATGAACCATTTTTCATTGCAGTGCATATATTCCACTTAATAATTACTTGGTTTTCAATGACGTAGATGGACTGTACACATACACATTTGAAGCAGAGAGAAAGGTTAGTATTATAGTAATGAAAACTTTTTTCCATCATTTACACTTAGATTTTTACATACTAATTACTGGTTAGAGATATGAATGAAATTGCCCACATCCTAAGTATTTTCTAACTTTTAGAACCCTACTCACTGTGTATCTTTTGCAGTATAGCCCGAAATAAATACTATGTAGAAAAATAATTTAGGAGATTTTAGAGCATAAAAATTTGTTCATAGGAAATATGCATAATTACAAAACAAGTTGATTTTCATTTGATCATTATAAAGTATTATTGGTTCATATGCCTCTGTGATCTGTTATGTTTTATATATGCAGGAAAACTGCCCAGCTTGTAGCCAGCTTCCTCAAAATATTCAGTTCTCTCCATCCGCTAAACTGCAGGAGGTTTTGGATTATTTAACCAATAGTGCTTCTCTGTAAGTGTTTCGGACATTTGTTTTGTTGTAGAAATACTTTTGTGATTTTAAAGCTTTAAAAACTAGAATTGTTTTTTTAAAAAGTGATCTTTAATTTTGTTTGTTTCCCTGCTCATAATTATATTTAGGCAGATGAAATCTCCAGCCATCACAGCCACATTAGAGGGAAAAAATAGAACACTTTACTTACAGGTAATCAGTGTTGGTTGTTTTTTGTTTTTTGGATGTTTTTTTCCCACAAAATTATATTACAAGTTTAAATTCATTTTATGTGCTTTACATTAAAATAATTTTGTTTTCTAGTCAGTAACCTCTATTGAAGAACGAACAAGGCCAAATCTCTCCAAGACATTGAAAGGTATTTTAAATGAGTATTTTACTAATCAATTTCTTCTTTTCTTTTTTCCTCTTGGTAAAAGTAAAAAATGCTTATTCTAGGTTCGTTTTAATGCCTTTAAATGGTGATAGCATTGTAATTATGTCTTGAGAAACAATAACAGAATTGCTCTTTTAGCAGAATGTTTAAAAATCTCTAAGAAATCAAACTTAATATTACCTTGATTAAGGAGAACTGGATTTTGATGTTTATCTAGACATAAAACTGTGCAGTTTGTGTGCATTGTGCATTTTGTTGAGATTTTTTTGCTTGGGTTAATTATACTTTTCTCTGTTTTAGAACTGGGACTCGTTGATGGGCAAGAACTGGCAGTTGCTGATGTCACCACACCACAGACTGTACTATTCAAGCTTCATTTTACTTCTTAAGGAAAATAAATCTGCACATAATAGAAGACTCACGGAAATATTATATTATGTGGATGCTAAGAAATTTAATGTCATTTTTAGCATTAGTGTTGCTGGACTTTTGACTTTTTTTATATAATGAACCACTCTTTTTAAAATTTATAACTTACCCTTGAAGACAGAATTTTAGGGTTGGTACTTGTAAACATTTTCATTAACAGTATGGGAAATGATGCCTGGAGAGAAAGATAATGAGCAAATATATTGCTTCTTTCAAAGGAGGAGGCGAGCACTCTTTTGCGTCTGAATTTTGTTCCTTTGGTCAAAGAATGCATTCCTCAGTTTTCAAAGATGTCCCTTTAAAGAAAAAAGGAAAATTAAGTTTTAAATAACATTGAGTATTACACCCTGACATCTAGAGCGTATTTAAACATAGCCTATTTCTTGCTTGATTTAATATTCATTTAGTTGTAGTTGTCCAAATGAATATTAATTATTGCAAAGGTTACCTTGTCCATAATAATTTGTAAATGGTGTTATAGCTGAATACCTGTGCATGAAAATGGGAACTATTTTCATGTTTACTTGTAGTGCCATAGAGGCCAATATGCACAATATTAAAGCCAAGACTTGAATGTTTAAAAGAATTTAATGTTCAGTTATCACTGATGCTTTCACACTATTTATTAATAAAATCATATATTGTCTACTTTTCTCAGTGAAAATTTTTTTTAAGTATATTAAGGATAAGTATAGTTGCATAGTAATACAGGAATAATTTTTAAATGTGTAGTAGGATTACTAATACAAAACTTTTGTGGTACCTGAATTAATACTTTTGCCATAATAAATACCTCCTGATTGAATTTGCTTTACCATAATAATATAATGAAATAGAATCTTCTTATATTAAGGTCTCTTAAAGTGCCTTTTTTCCCCTGTAAAAAAATAAGCCTTAAAATTAAGTGTAAGTTTTGAAAAGTTGAGTTTTAGTATCTCTGTGGGAACATGTTTAGTTTTTGACTTGGGTGGCAGTTTTCTATTCAGAAACCTTGTGATTACGTGTCACTGGGTTAAATTTTTATTTATTATTCTTTTTTGCTCCAAACTTATGTTTCATTATAAAGTCATATGAGGAAAAATAATTGCTTTATTTACAAAATTACAGATTCAGTTTGAATTTTTGAACATGAAGCAACTAACATTTACACCTCCTTTATACAGGTGCTCTAATAACTCTCAAAGTCACCGTGTGAGGTGATAGCCTCTCCATCCGAAAGTCAAAGGTTTTAGAAAGCTTGTATCATTTACCCAAAACTGTGTATTAGAGATCTTGGAACAGGGATCTGTTGATCTCAGTCTGCTCCCAGCCTCCTCCTCAGTCTATTTATTTAAGCTTAAGAAACAGCTTAATACTTCAAGGGTAATCTACTTGTGTATAATACTAAGTTTAAAGAGTTTCAACATGAAAATTTTTACTGGTTAGGTGAAATTATTGGACGGTTATAACTTAAGAGTTTAAATCTGATTTTATTTTTTTTAATATTTAAAGATTTTATTTATTTATTTATTCATGATAGACAGAGAGAGAAAGAGAGGCAGAGACACAGGCAGAGGGAGAAGCAGGCTCCATGCCCGGAGCCCGCCGCGGGACTCCATCCCAGGACTTCAGGATCGCGCCCTGGGCCAAAGGCAGGCGCCAAACCGCTGAGCCACCCAGGGATCCCCCTGATTTTGTTTTATAGGAAAATAATTTCTTTATGGCATAGTTGCTTACACTGAGGTAAAATACAGAAGTGTAGGAGGCAGGCAGGTTAATGTAAATTATCACAGCAGGGAGGTATAATGAGGTTTAATAAGATTAGTGTGGCAAATGGTGAAAATTATTTGCCCAAAGAGGCAACGACCTCAACAATCTGTGCCATGTTCGTATCCATATAGTTCAAAAGCACGTGGAAGTCTGGATTTTTGTACAGAATCCAGCTTTAAATGTTGACAGAATTTTGCGTGCAATGCTGTGGAGTCCAGATTCCATAGCTACTGACCAGATTCGGAAGGTCACCAGCCTGATATTTCTCATCTGGCGAAGTGTTTGAAGAGTGAGTGCAGGAAAAGCTGTACTGTAAATAGTGTGCACGAACACACGAACGCGGGAACAGTGGAGTCTCCTCAGGTTAGTTTCGACTGAGGCCGAGAGAGGCGCTGCACCGTCAAGAGGTGCCATTCTGTACCCTAGTTCCGACTTTTCACACGCTGCGGAGGACGCCTTTTTACTTACGTCATCAGGCGGGTTGGATCTGGCCTTTTATACAACGCCCAGTATTTTGAGGCAAACCCAAGCCCAGGGTTCCTCCTGAAGGCCACGTTAACACCGGACTGATTAAATATTTGAGACAAAGCGCTAATAGGCGAGGCCAAACTGCCTCCGTTCGCAACTCTTGCTGGCAAGGCGTCAGCTCTCCGTGCGTGAGCTAGTTTCTAGGAAGGAGCCTCCCGGAGGGCTCCACCGCGGCCCCGGCGGCCGGATGTTTGCGCGCTACGCCTGGCACCGGCCTCCCCAGCAGCAGTTCCGCGTTCTCCGTAACTAATGGCAATCCTCGGGTCCCGGATGTGACGTCACGTCCCGCCCGCTCTTCCGTCCGTTGACGGAACTCTGGGCTCCCGGATTTGGTGGCTGTGGACGTGGACGAGGCCGGCGCATGCGCAGGCCGGGCCTTCCCCCCTCAGCTGTGCGGGAAGGGCTGAGCGCAACCTCCCGGGCTCGGTCGGGGGAGACGGCCGGGGTCATGGCCAGCCGCTGACAGGGCTCGCCGAGGGCAGGAGGGGGCGAGGCCGTCCCGCCGCACCCCTCCCCGGGCCTGAGGCCGGTCGGCCTGGCCCTCGGCCTTCCCGCTCGGTGCTGCCGCCGCCACTGCCGGCTGAGGACGGGAGATGAGTTGGTTCAACGCCTCCCAGCTCTCCAGCTTCGCGAAGCAGGCCCTGTCCCAGGCCCAGAAGTCCATCGACAGGGTCCTGGACATCCAGGACGAGGAGCCGAGCGCCTGGGCCGAGACCATCCCCTACGGAGAGCCGGGTGAGGGCGGGGCGGGGCGGGGCGGGGCGGGGGTCTCCTCCGCCGAGGCAGGCCGGCCGGCCGGGGCCCTCCCCGCTGGCGGAGCTGCGGGCAAGTGCCGCCTCCCCAGCCCGCCCGCGGTTCGCTGTGCTCCGGAGGGAAACCCGGGGCCCCGGGGGCCGCGGAAAACCCGCTGCTGATTTGTCGGTCTTGTTCCCCGCCCTCGGCCGACGTAGCTCGGGGCGCGAGCCTCCAGAAGCTGGGGGGCGGGGGCAGCCTGTGAAGCCCCGGCACGCGAGCAACAGGCCCCACCACTTGGCGGGGAGCCGGACGTGCCTTTCCGTGGCTTTCCCGGCGCCCACACAGCTCCTCGGGTTCGCCTGTCCAGAGGGGGAGGACGCGGCCGGGAAAGGACGCGCAGCCGGGGGGGGGGGGGAGGGGGAGGTACCCCCCGTGCGGGTCGGACCGGGACTCTCCGACGGGCTGCGTCTCCCCTGGTCACCTCTCTTGAGCCGAGCCTTTCAGGGATCCTCAGCTGCTTTGGCTCTAGGTCTAAGGAACACTCCAGCATTTGGGTGTCAGGGATAGAAGGTGACATTTGTCGGGGGGTGGGGGGTGGGGGTGGGGAGTCACTCAACTTGCTTTTCCCCAGACGCCCCCTGCATTTCTGAACTTTAGAGGCAACAGAATATACATGTTAGATGTAAGGGTACTCATTCTGTGTAAACCTGAGGCTTGAATCGTCTGTAGATGTAGGAAAAGATGTTAGGGTTCGAAGCCCACGGCCAGGAAAGAATTCTCAAGGTGCAAAACGCACGGGGGCAGGACCCATGGGCAGAAGGAGCTGCCCTGGGATCGTGGGGAGTGGCCCGTTCTATACCTTCGCGTGAGGCTAGCTAGTTAGGAAAAGGTCATTTATTACTGTTCAGTAAAAACTCAATTGTGAGACTCTTCAGAGGTATATCCATGGGTCATATGCTTGGGAGGGTTATTGCCAACATGTATCTTGGGGAGCCGAGATAAAGGGAGGTCCCAAAGGAATTTATAAATGTTAGAGTAAACTTACAGGATCCTGGGGAGGCGGGGGGTGTCAGGCTAAGATTGCCTTTGCCCTTAAAGTATTAACATCCAGGTAGCTGAGTTCCTAAAAGGAATGTTACTCTGCCTGTTTTAAGGACTTGTCAGTGGGATGCAAGTAGTAAAGAAACGTAATGATTTTTCTTTTCGCCTTTGTGTCCCACATCAGGATTCACTTTTCAAAATAGGTTGTCCAGAATATCCATTTAGTGAAGTGCTATGAATATTTGTTGCTCACCCATGTTTATTTTGCCTTACTCAAGGATGACCAGTGGATGTCAGATGACCCTGGGGTTTATAGAAAACATTCTTCAGTTTCTGCAAGAGGCAGATTTGACTTCTGTCTTTCATTAAGATGACCTGCTAAATTAAACTAATTAGCATACTTCATCTTGCTTGTTCTTTTGCATCTTTACTTACGGTTTTCTCATTTTTTAAAAAAGATTTATTTATTTATTTATTTATTTATTTATTCATGAGAGAGAGAGAGAGAGAGAGAGAGAAGCAGAGACACAGGCAGAGGGAGAAGCAGGCTCCATCCAGGGAGCCCGATGGGACTCGATCCCGTGTCTCCAGGATCAGGCCCTGGGCTGAAGGCAGGCGCTAAACCGCTGAGCCACCCAGGGATCCCCGGTTTTCTCATTTTTTTCATTGTTTTCGTATACTGGACCAGTGGGTATAAAACTGTGTCCCCCAATTAAAGTATCGTACATACTTATGAAATAATATTACAGAGTAGACTTTAATATAGGGCGTGATAGTTTTGGGGAGCTTTTCAGTGCTTGTTCTCTCCCCACCAACTTCAGATTGTGTAGAATTTGTGATAATTCTTCTCAGCCACTTTTGAATTTAGAAAAGGAAGAATTTTTTTAAAAAGAAATGCTGTAAGTATTTTAGTAAGTATGCCATTTTTTTTATCATTGGGTTTTTTAGTACCATGTATTTCTGTGACTGAATCATCTTTTTTTATCCAGAAGAAAGTTATTTTCTCTGTAGTATTTTTAAAAAGGCCTAGTGTAAGCTACCATCTATATAAAAAAATACTTCTTAAAAAATGCACATCTTTGAAACTCATATGACTTTTTTTCTTTTTAAGGTTTTAGTTTATTTACTTATTTATTTAAGTAGATTCCACGCCCAGCATGGAGCTCTGTGCAGATCTTGAACTCAGGACATGAGATCAAGAACTGAATTGAGGTCAAGAGTTGGAAGCTTAACTGACTGAGCTTCCCAAACACTCTTTTTATGTTTTATTTTTAAGTAATCTGTTTATCCACAGTGGGGCTTGAACCCTCAACCCTGAGACTAAGAGGTACACGCTCCATTAACTGAGCCAGCAGGTGCCCTTGAAATTCATAAGACCTTCTAAATTCCCCCTAAATTTGGAACTTAGGAGGGGCACAAAACTTCCTTGTAGACTGAGTTGGGAGAGTGGCACTTGGAGAATGAACTTGTCATTAAGTGGATAAAAATGAATTTGTCCTCTAGAAGCTACTGTTCCCATCAGTTTACTTTGATCTTTAGAAAAGGACATTTGTCATGAATATGTTAGGTTTAGTTTTTGAATGTTACCCTTTGTCCAACTCATAACCATGTTTTATTACTGATATTATAAGAATAAAATTAATATGAAACTATCTGAATAGAAGGTAGGGTCAATTTGCTATGACCACATATGACCTGTGAGTGAGTGTACTGTCTGTTGTGAGATGCATCCTGTGTGTCTTAAACTTAGCATGAGTTATATAATGTATACTGGTACTCTCTTAATGTGTCATATGAGGGAATAACATACTTGCTTCTGGTAGGTCAGATCCATTTTGGTCTCCTAACCTTTGCTCCTAGTTCCTTTTGGGCAGATCCATACCAGTTTTCCTCTTTAGACCCGAAGTTCAACAATAACCTAATTAATTATACAGTCAGCAGGGAGCTTAACAGGTCCAAATTGTAAGTCGTAAAGCATAAGTTTCCTTTTTTTTTTTTTTAAGTTTCTTTATATTGACTTATAATGATTGTAATAACATAAAATGTATATATATATATTTTTTTTCTCTTTTAACACATATGGATATTTTCTCTTAAAGGAATAAGTCCCCCTGTCAGTGGAGGATGGGATACTTCAACCTGGGGGTTAAAGTCAAATACTGAACCTCAGAGTCAGCCAGTAGCCTCTCCTAAAGCAATTACAAAGCCAGTTCGGAGAACTGTGGTAGATGAATCTGAAAATTTCTTTAGTGCCTTTCTCTCTTCTACGGATGTCCAGACCATTCAGAAGAGTCCAGTGGTATCAAAACCACCAGCTAAATCACAACGACCAGAAGAAGAAGTGAAAAGCACTTTACAGGAATCCTTGCACACTGGACAGTCAAGAACATCTGAAACAACTGAGTCAAAAGTAAAAGACTCTACTCAGTGTGTATCAGGGGAAACTCTGGCAGTCGATTCTCTGTCACCTAAAACTGAGGGCAAGTGTGAAGAAACAATTAATAAAGAACCTGATATGAAGGTATCAACTGTACGTTTGAAAGTGTCTGAAAGTGTAATTAATGTGAAAACAACTGGAGAAAATATATCTAATATGTCTATGGCAGAAACAAAGGACATGGTTTTGGAAGCTAAGGAACAAAAACATGAAGACAGACAGAGTAACACACCTTCTCCTCCCGTCAGTACCTTCTCATCTGGTACTTCTACCACCAGTGACATTGAAGTTTTAGATCATGAAAGTGTAATAAGTGAGAGCTCAGCAAGTTCGAGACAAGAGACTACAGATTCAAAATCAAGTCTCCACTTGATGCAGACATCTTTTCAGCTTCTCTCAGCATCTGCTTGTCCTGAATATAATCGTTTAGATGATTTCCAAAAACTCACCGAGAGTTGCTGCTCATCTGATGCTTTTGAAAGAATAGACTCGTTTAGTGTACAGTCATTAGATAGCCGTAGTGTAAGCGAAATCAATTCAGATGATGAACTGTCAGGCAAGGGATATCCTTTAGTACCTATTATAGTTAATCCTTCGACTCCAAAGACTAAAATAAATGAATCAGTTGAAGGAAAATCTGAAGAAGTAGTGAATGAAACTTTAATTATACCCAATGAGGATACAGAAATGGAAGAAAGTGGACGAAGTGCAACGCCTGTTAATTGTGAACAGCCTGATATTTTGATTTCTGCTACACCAATAAATGAAGGACATACTGTCTTAGACAAGGTGGCTGAGCAGCATGAAGCTGCTGAAAGTAAGCCAGAAGCGCATTCTGAGAAGGAAGATGTTTGCAAGGTAACTCTAGAAACCAGAAAGGGATTTGGGGATATGCCTTATAGAGATTAAATCATTGTTTTTAATCACTGTTTATTTTTAACATTCAGTATTGTATGATGATTGTTACTGACTAAAAAAGACAGGCATTTTGTTTTTGTTTTGTTTTGTTTTTAAGACAGGCATTTTGACACAGGTGTAGCATTAAGGATTTTAAAACTGATCAATTACTGATACTAAATTACTTGAAATTTCTCTGCGGCAACTATGATAACATAAATCGCTATTTCAGTATAACTAAGCATAAAAAAGTCTCCATCTTGCGCCAGTACTGTTGAGTCTTTTCACCTATGGTTTTTGTATGCTGTGCTCGTTTGTCATTTTGTGAAGGATTGTCTTATGCAAATGTATATCTTCAAATCCTTTGTAGGTAAAGATGCTGAAACGAATATTATATGGTTTTTCTTACATCAAAAAAAATTTCGCATGTTCACATTATTTGTAGCAAATCTTAAGTGTAGTCTTTCATTATTGATGTGTTTCTGTTATTATTAATTCCTTGTTTGTTTTCTCTTTTATGTTATTTTGATGTTTCCCTGATAGCTATCTTACATGAATAAGAATGGGAAATGTCCAAGGAACAATGAATGGTATTGCTTAGGAATAACAAATTGCTTCTACCTAATACCTATAAAAGAAAAGTGGTGTAAATTCTTTAACATAAGTCACAGTTTTGGTTTTTCCTATGATTTTTAGATATAGAAATTGAGTTGGATTTGGCATCTTTAATAGACTCCTCTGAGATATAGGATGTCTTGAAGAAATGTCCTGTAAGTGCCATGTATTGAATTATTTAATGCAAAAAAAAAGTGCCAGATTCTGTTACTTAGGTTTAATATTATTCACAAATGAAATGCCATGCTCTAGCTATAATAGTGGTTTGAATTCCTGAAACCAATACTGTTTAGTATCAATAAAATAATTTTGAGCTACTTTCCGAAGGTAAGTGATTTCTAAATTAATCTAGACCTCAATCAGGTAAGACTATTTTTTTTAGTGCATAAAATCGTCATTCCTCCCCTCATACACAACTTTATCACTACTTCCGCAAGACCTAAGGAGTAAGATATTCTAACCATTCCTTTTCGTTTAGCTTTATACTGGTATATTCTGGAGATTTTTTTAAGTTACATGTCTAATGATTATCTAAAATTACTTTTATTTTTTAAATGCAAAGTATCATACTAAAAAAAAAAAAGGTACACATATTTGGATTAAAGAATAATATGGAAAAACACTTTTATATCCACTACCCAGCAAAGATACAGAATATTACTAGAGGTTTAAAGCCCCCTTTGATCTTTTTTTTATTTTCTCTATTTCCCTTCCTCTTTTGGTGGATGTGCACATCTTTCCTAGGTTTTTGCTGTAACAAACTTGTAAATATTCTTGTATATTTATGCAAGACTTTTCTCTAAAGCATATCTAAAAGAATTTTCTACATTAAAGAGTGTGTAGATCTTCAGTTAGATATTGACTAATTGTTTTCCAATGTGGTTTACTAATTTATACTCCTACCAGCTATGTGGTTGCACTAATTTATACTCTCCTACCAACGATGTATGAGTTCTTGTTGTTCTGAATCCTCTGTGTTCTCAGTATTGTTTTAATTCCTTTTATGAGATAACACTTTTATTTATAATAGTGATTAGATTATCTTTACAACTTATCACCTGCATGTAGAAATGTTTTTTTCAGTTAAATATTTGACTTTTTGTATATTCTCCTTATTCAGAGAGTTGAATTTCTGAATGAAAAACTGGATAAAAGGGAGGCTCAGTTATTATCTCTTAGTAAAGAAAAAGCACTTCTAGAAGAAGCCTATGATAATCTGAAAGAGTAAGTATTTTTACAGATGTGCATAATTTTATGTTTTGCAGAGGCCTAAATACTTGGTTATTATTTAAGAATGTTTTTAAAACTAAAATGTTTAAAATTTAACTTGTGTACAGTTGTTGAAAATGGAATAATATTTCAATTCTCAACTATAGATTTCTCCTCAAATTATCTTTACTATATTACCTTTGGCACTGAAGAGAAGTATGTGGAAAAACAAAACAAAAAACCTTTTTCCTTTTTACTATTAGAGATTGAAAACTTGTATTTAAAGAAAACTATGATATTAGAAAAACACTGAATATTTGCCGTAAGGAGGTGGTTAGTAAAATGTTAACAGATTGAAAACTGAAAAATTTTGTTTACCTTTCTCTTATTTTTACACATCAAATATTGGTGACATTTTGACTTCTAATGGGTTTTCACTGAGATGTTTTAAAATAAATTAAGCAGATAATTTGTCTTTTAAAAGTTAACAGGCTTAAAACTAACCAATTTTAGTAAAGTATATATTGAAGAAAATATTATTTCCTTTTGGAAACAACTGCACTCCTCTTGTTACCCTAGGAATATGTAAACAAGTATTTCTGTCTGTTGTTTTTAATTTAGTGAAATGTTTAGAGTAAAAGAAGAAAGCAGCAGCATTTCTTCCTTGAAAGATGAGTTTACTCAAAGAATTGCAGAAGCAGAAAAGAAAGTTCAGCTAGCCTGCAAAGAGAGAGATGCTGCTAAAAAGGTAAATGAAAGTTAAAAATAATATTAATTAAATTCAATACAGATGTGGATTTTTTGAGGGATGCATTCATAATATTTTGGTATGGAAAAAAGAAGATTAAAGGATACCATCTAGTATATTAACAAATTATAGATTTCTTAATACCTTTAGACTTACAGATTTTTGATACTTTAAACAAATCTAAACCAGTGTTTGTATAATTCATCTATAAGTCCCTTGTATATATAGCTAGGATCATTAGAATAATTTTCATAAATGATAATTTCATCAAAATAAATAAACCTAAGTGCACTGTATAAATTTTTTTTTAAGTATCATTACTCTCGTTTGTTACTAACTGCTTCAAATCTATGTGTTTCTTCAAGTCAAAATAATTTTAAAATAAAGGGATTGTAAGAGTTAGTGACTCTTGTGAGGCACAGTATTGATTTATTCTAATACAGGATTTCTCAGCCGCAGTACTATTCACATTTTGGGCTGGATAATTTTATGTTGTATGGGACTGTTCTGTGCATTGTAGGATGTTTACCAGCATCCAGGGCTCTAACTACAAGACACCAGTGTCACCCTCACCTCCGCATCTCCCAGTGCATATCCATCACTCCCTTCCCCAAGTTGTGATCATTGAAAATGTTGGCAGACTTTGCCAGATGTCCTCTTAAGAACAAAATCACTCCTGTTTGGGAGCCACTGTTTTAATTCTTACCATTTATAGCAGTTGGCTATTTCAAAAATTGGTAACCAGATAAGGTTAGTAATTATTTCTTCTATCCCAACTCTTAGTAATAACATTTCTCATCATTAGCCCTTTTCAGCTAAGCTGCTTTCCTTCTTGACAGTGTTAATGTTTATATTTTTTCTTTGTATACTGTTACAGAAGAGAAGTAAGTCATATACTTCCTTCTGCTTAGGTTGCTTTAATTAGGTAACTCATGTCAGATACAATAACTTGACAATAACTTGAGACTACCTAACCAACTTACTTTTTCTTGTCCCTACTGTATTCCATCTGGACCAGTCTAATTGAGAAATCAGATTTTAAATAATGCTTGTTTTCTGTAATGTACTTTGAATTGTAGATCTAAGATAGACCCAAACCATTGAGTATAGGTGGGAAAAGCTTGGGCCCTAAGTTTTAACACGTTTTATGTGTACTGCTATATATGATCCCCCTACTTAGGATCTATAGGAAATTCAGGGTGAATTGAATTCCCTTAAGCGAAGAGTTTGCTTTTCTAGTGATGGAAAACAGATAATGTCAACACTTACATAGTACTAGGTAGAATGAAACAAATTAGAGATAAAAATGAAGAAGCAGTTTGGAATGGTATCACAGGATGAATTCTGACCGGGGGAATTAAGGAAAGTTTCATGGAAGGCAGGAGAGTCTTATTGGGCCTCGATGGATGAATCAAATTTTGACAGTTGGAAAATACACAGCAGTATTGTGAATGGTTCAGAGAATGGGCTTATGGGCTTTGTGGACTCAAACCTGGTTTCCAGTGCCTAGGTGGTTCAGTTGGTTAAGGCTCTGCCTTTGGCTTACGTCCTAGTCCTCAAGTCCTATTTCCAGCTCCCCGCTCAGTGGAGAGTCAGCTTTTCCAAAACTCTCCCTCTGCTCCTCTCCATTTGCGCTCTCTCGCTCACTCTCTCAAATAAATAAATAAAATATTAAGAAAAAACACCTGGTTTCAAGTTAAACTCTACCACTTAATAGCTCTCTGACCTTCAAAGTTTATTCAGTCTCTCAGCGTCTTAGTTTTCTTATTTGTGTAATTGAATAAAATACCTCCCTCATAGGATTGTTGTGAGGATAAAATAATGGGTATAATGCATGGTTTAAATACCTGTTGTTAGTTGTTTTTAGCTGTTGTTTGGTTTCAGATCATTGCTTAAAACCTAATTTTAAGTATGATTATACAACACTTTTCCCATCACCATACATACTTCTCCATTGTGGTTTTGAAAGATAAACTGTCTTGACATGTTTGTGCTGAATCTCTGCCTTATTAAAGTAGGTTGAACCTTATTATGTTTTCTCTTATTTCACAATGCACTAGCAAGTACAAGTTTTAGATGAGGGAAAAAAAACAGTGAAAAATAGAGACATATGTTCTTCCAAATATTATACTTCACCTGAAAAAAGTATGTGTATAGAGATACTCAAGAAAGGTATTGAAAGTTAACTTATTCTCATTTGCATTTGCATTTTTTTTTTTAAAGATTTTATTTATTTATTCATGGGAGACACAGATCGAGAGAGAGGCAAAGACACAGGCAGAGGGAAAAGCAGGCTCCATGCAGGGAGCCTGATGTGGGACTCGATCCTGGGTCTCCAGGACTATACCCTGGGCCCAAGGCAGGCGCCAAACCACTGAGCCACCCAGGGATCCCCTCATTTGCATTTCCATATTAAAACTTGTTTATACGTGAATTCTGGTTTTCTGTGTTGTTTGAAAACTGTTTACTTAATTAACCAAGGTAATAATAAACTTAGTTTAACAGAATAAAACTTACAGATCTTTATCGAGAATTTGATTATTGATGACTTCTTTGGATATGGAAAAAATTGAAAAATATGCCCAGAATGAAAGTAATTCCTTATGATATTCACATTTTTTTTTAATTAGGAAATCAAAAGTATAAAAGAAGAACTTGCTACTAGATTAAATAGCAGTGAGACTTCAGACCTTTTGAAAGAGAAAGATGAGCAGATCCGAGGGCTAATGGAAGAAGGTGCGTAAAGTATTTAGTTAACTATGAAAAATACTGTAAGAATGGGAAAAATTCTTGCCACCTGATTAGCTGCTACTTCTTAATAAAAAACACTTGGAAGCAAGAAAAGTTTGTGCTTAAACCTCAGAAATGGTAGGTGACAATATATGGAAGAATGGGGAGCAATATATATAGAAGCAGAGATGCGTTATATGTAGCCTTCTTTTTCCTAGAGTAAAAAAGAATAACTTGCTGAAAAATAAATGTGGTTTCATAAAAAGAGCTTTTTTTTTTTTCCATAAAAAGAGCTTTTAACAGGTTTTAGAGCTGTCACATGAAGCAAGGTATTTGAGGGCTATTATCCTGGAATTTATATAGTATTTTAATATCTGTCTTGGGTACTATGTGGTGTCATCATATTGTTTAGTTGTTTGATAGTGAACTTTTTGTTATACTCTTGTTTTAATTTTTCAATTATTTAACATTTTGTGAAAAGACTTAAAATTAGCAAGGTTGTAGAAATTAAATACCCTTCATGAGAAAAATTGTTATAAATAGACACTGTGTTAATTTCTTTATGTACTATCATAGGAAAGAAGGTAGTTTTGGAAAAGGTGATTAAATTTTTAAACTTTTTCTAGTTGTAAGAATTACACTTGCTACTTGGAGAAATTTTTAAAGTTTTAGGAGACAGAGGAAGAAAAAATAGATCATAACCCATTTTATAGGGAACTGTCAATTTCTTCTAGTTCTTTTTTAATGCGTTTTTAATACATTGTTAAGCATAATTAAGGTTACGTATTTAATTTGTAATCTTTTACATTTTCATAATTCTTTTACATTTCCCTATGCTATTAAATGCTTTGCTAGCATTATTAATGGCTTTTAAAGTCCATTATATGGCCATAGACCATAATTTATTTTATTCTTTTTCTAATGTACATTTATTTCTAAAATGTTAATATTACAAATAGTTTTTAGATGAACATTTCTGTGCTTAAATCATTGAACTTAAGAGAATTTCCAGAGTCAGTGTTAGAAAACAATTGGAAACAGTCATTGTATTTGAAAAATGAGTTTTACCCTGTTTTTCTTTTTCATTTATTCAGCTAATATTTAACAGTTGGTGTGTCAGATACTATGTTTGATACAATAATTCCTGTCCTTTAGGAACTTACAAACTAATGAGAGGGAAATGTAAGTATACAGATAATGATAATTATAAAACATGGCCTACACTGCAATAGAAGAATGAAGGGAGAGTTAATAAAAGAGATAATCATTATCTCAAGACATGTTAAGGTAGTGAACTGCCTGTGTTACAAGAGACTGAGGGGAAGGCTGTGTGCATGGTTTCTTTATTTTATTTCATTTCATTTTTATTTTATTTTATTATTTTATTTTACTTTACTTTGATTTTATTTATTTATTAGAGAAAGTGAGCACAAGCAGGCAGAGGGGCAGAAGGAGAGGGAGAAACAGACTCACTACTGACAGGGAGTCAGATGCTGGGCTCCATCTCAGGACCCTGGAATTATGACTCGAGCCAGAGGCAGACGCTTAACCAACCTAGCCATCCAGATGCCCCTGGTTTCATAATTAAAAAAAAAATACTTAAAGTATTTATATCGGGTGTCACTATTTGAGTATTTATTAATTTAGGTAGGAGGTGGGTTGATGTTCTCTTTTGCTTAATGAACTTCTTTATACTGAAAACAGAATGATTTCATATGGGATTATTTATTTATTGCTTCTCTATCCCCCAGAAGTATTTTTTTAAAAGATTTTATTGATTTATTTGAGACAGAAAGAGAGCACACAAGTGATGGGGGAGGAGCAGAGGGAGAGGGAAAAGCAGACTTCCCCCTGAGCCAGGAGCCCCATGGGGCTTGATCCCAGGACTCTAAGATCAGGACCTGAGCCGCAGACACTCAACAGAGTGAGCCACTCCAAGCACGCCTCACCCAAAAGTATTTTTAAATTCACAGCTGAAAATCTGAAAGACTCAAAGCTGAAAGCACATTACAATGAGTAGCTGATTATTATCTTGCTTCATTAATTATTAACATCTAGGCACACCTACTTCATATCTTTCTGCCCACACATACACTTCCTTTTTCCAAACCATTTGAATGTAGGTGACAGATAAGAACATTCCACTTCTAGGGACACCTGGGTGGGTTAGCAGTTGAACAGCAGTGTTTGGCTCAGGGCGTGGTTGGTCCTAGAGTCCCGGATTGAGTCCCACTTGTGGGATCCAGTCCCACATCGGGCTTCCTGCATGGAGCTTGCTTCTCCCCTCCCCTCTGCCTATGTCTCTGCCTCTCGCTCTCATGAATAAATAAGTAAAATCTTTAAAAAAAAAAAAAAAAGAAAAGAAAAGAAAAAAAATTCTTCTAAATTCTTTTTTTCCCAGTTTATTGAGGTATAATTGACTAATAAAAATTGCATGTAATTTTTGATACATGTGTACATTGTAAAATGATTACCACAGTCAAGCTAATTAACATATCAGTCATCTCTTGTAGTTAATATCTTTTCATATGAGAACTCTTAAGATCAATTCTGTTAGCAAATTTCAAGTGTATGATATAGTATTATTAACAGTAGTCACCATTCTATACGTCAGATCTGCAGAATTTATTCACCTGCATAATTAAAACTTGGTACCCTTTGATTAGTATCTTTACATTTCCCTCATCCCTGGTAACCAGCATTTTACTCTCTGCTTTTATGAGTTAAACTTTTTTTTATATTCCACATATAAGTAAGATCATGCAGTGTGTGAGTCTGGCTTATTTCAGCCTCCAGTTTCAGCCACATTATCACAAATGACTGGATTTTCTTCATTTTCAAGGCTAAATAATATTACTTTATATACACAGAGCCACTTTTTTTTCTTTCTTAGAATATTTAATAAATTGGGAAAATATTCACAATTTTAGATAGCAAAAACAAGTTGAGCATTTGTGTATAAAATACAACATTTTACTCAAGTATAACTACATACAGTGTTATATTAGTTTCAGGTGTCCAACATAGTGATTCAGCAATTCTATACATTACTCAGTGGTCACCATAATTACAGTCACCATCTGTCACTATATAACATTATTGTATTATTGACTATATTTACTATACTGTTAATTTATTTTCACTGACTTATTTATTTTGTAACTGGAAGTTCGTACCTCTTAATCCACTTCACCTATTTCAGTCCCCCACTCCCACTTCCCCTTTGGCAACCACCATTTTTTTTTTTTTTTTCTGTTTTTGAGGGGTTTTTTGTTTGCTTGTTTTTGTTTTTTTGTTTTGCGTTTTAAATCCCACATATAAGTGAAATCATATGGTATGATCCTTTTAACATATTGTTGAATTCAGTTTGCTAATATTTTGTTGGGGATTTTTACTTCTTTGTTCACCAGGGATATTGACCTATTGTTTTGTTTTGTTTTGTGTGTCTTTGGCTTTCTTATCAGGATAATGCTGGCCTCATACAATAAATTTGAAAAATTTCTTTTTCCATTCTATTATTTGAAACAGTTTGAGAAGAATAGGTATTAATTCTTTATTAAATGGTAGAATTCAGCTCTGAAGCCATCTGGTCCTGGTCTTTTGAGGGAGGAGTCTTTTGATTACCAATTCAATATTGTTACTAGCAACTGGCCTATTCAAATTTTCTTGTTATTTTCTCATTCAATTCGGGGAAATTTTATGTTTCTAGGAATTTATCCATTTTTTTGCTAGGTTGTCCAGTTTGTCAGCATATAATCTTCATAGTATTATCTTATAATTCTTTGTATTTCTCTGCACACAACATTTTTTTTAGGCATTTATCCATTGATGGATAGGTTATTTCCATAACTTGGCTGTTGTGAATAATGCTGCAGAATGCACATATCTCTGAGATACTGATTTTAATTCCTTTGGATATATGCCTAGAAGTAGAGTTGTTGCATCATATAGTATCTCTATTTTTAACTTTTTGAGCAGTCTCCATGCTGTTTTCCATAGTGTCTGTACCAATTTATATTCTTGCCAGTAGTGTACTAATGTTCCTTTTTCTCCACATCCTTGCTAATTCTTATCATTTGTTGTGTTGATAAAAGATATCCTTACAGGTGTGAGGTGTTTTGGCTTGCCGTTCTGTGATGATTAGTGATGTTGAGCACCTTTTCATATACTTGTTGGCCATTCATATGTCACCTTTTGAGAAAAGTCTATTCATGTCTTTTGCTTATTTCTTAATTGGCTTATTTGTTTTTTGCTATTGAGTTTTATGAGTTCTTTGTATATTTTGGATATTAACACCATATCAGATGTAAGGCTTGCAAATATTTTCCTCCATTCTGCAGATTGTCTCTTCAGTCTGTTTATCACTTCCTTTGCTGTGCAGTACATTTTACTGTGATGCAATCCCAGTTGTCTGTGTTTGCTTTTGTGGCTTATGCTTTTGGAATTATACCCAAAAAATCATTGCCAAGACCAGTGTCAGAAGGTTTTTCCCCCTGTGTTTTCTTCTAGTAATTTTAGTTTCAGGTATGTTAAGTCTTTATTTTGAGTTGACTTTCGTGTTTGGTGTGTCATAGGGTCCAGTTTCATTCTGCCTATGATTATCCAGTTTTCCCAGTACTGTTTATTGATCATACTGTCCTTTCCCCATTGTGTGTTCTTGGCATCTTTGTTGAAGATCAGTTCGTTGTAAATTTATTTCTAAATTCTGTGTGGATTTTCTAGGCTCTCTGTTCTGTTCCTCTGGTCCGTGTTTTTATGCCAGTACCATACTGTTTTGATTACTGTAGCTTTGTAACATGTTTTGGAATTACAAAATGTGATATTTTCAGTTGTGTTCTTGCTCAGGATTGCTTTGGCTGTTTGAAGTCTTCTGTGGTTCCACATGAATTTTAGGATTTTTAAAGAAATTTTTGTGAAATATGCCATTGTGATTTTGACAGATACTGCAGTGAATCTGCAGTCCACTCCTAAATTCATGAATCTCCATCTCCCAATAGCAAGTACATTTTGCTTTGCCAGCACAGCATCATAATCATACCTGAGAAAATCAGTATTAATTCAGAAGTGTACTCCGGCATATATTTCATCATTTATCTCCATTGTCTCTAAAAATCACTTTTATACTTAGTCATTTGTCTTGTCCCAAGATCTAGTCAAAACTTATATTGCATTTGACCATTATGTCCTTTTAGTCTTCCACCAATCTAGGAGAGCTCTCTTTTAGTCACATTGAAGACTTCTTAGAGTCCAGGCCTGTCCTACGTATTCTCCTTCTTCTTGAGTAGATTCAGATAAAATTTCTAGTAAGAATTATCATTGGCGACACTGTGTACCTACCACTCCATTACATCAATAGATACCTAATATGCCACAATTGGTGATGCCAATACTGAATGTTTAGTTAAGGCAGTGACAGCCAGATTTCTCCTTGTAAAACCACATTTTTCTCTTTATAATTCATAAGTGATATGTAGGAATGATTTTTTAAGGTGTAAGTATCCTGTTACCTACCATCCTTCATCTAGTAATTTTAGCATTCATTGATACTTCTTACCCAAATCAATTTAGCATTCATGGTTACAATAGTGTGATTTTAAAAATAGTCTATTATTTTTATGTCACTGGTTAGATCAAACATTCTATCCTGATTCTTAAGGAATCATTGTTTGAATTTATTTATTTATTTTTTGCCATTGCCAGGAGAAAAACTTTCAAAACAGCAGCTGCATAATTCTAACATTATTAAGAAATTAAGAGCTAAAGACAAAGAAAATGAAAATATTATTGCAAAGCTGAACAAAAGAGTTAAAGACCTAGAAGAAGAGTTGCAACATTTAAAACAGGTGAATGTTAACCATTCTCTAAATATATGTATCAATCGTTATTACTTCCTATATGAACAATTGGCTGTAGTTTGTAAAACATTTAGAATAATTTATTGAGGTGTACCATGTGGGAAGAATTTGTCAAACAATTTAATAAATGAGTGTTAAAGTTTTTCTTCATTATTGTAACACTTAAGATTCCTGGAATACAAATATTTACTATGGTATTGTTATTTAAGGTTTTATTTATTTATCTGACAGAGAGAACACAAGCAGGGGGAGCAAGAGAGGGAGAAGCAGATGCCCCACTGAGCAGGGAGCCCCATGTGGGGCTGGATCCCAGGACCCCGGGATCATGACCTGAACCAAAGGCAGATGCTTAACCTACTGAGTCACCCAGACACCTTTACTATAGTATTACTTATTGAAAAATACTTTTGTCTGTTTTTACAATATAGGTTCTTGATGGCAAAGAAGAAGTTGAGAAACAGCATAGAGAAAACATTAAAAAACTAAATTCTGTGGTAGAACGCCAAGAGAAGGATCTTGGCCGACTTCAGGTAGACATGGATGAACTTGAAGAAAAGAACCGAAGTATTCAGGCTGCTCTGGATAGTGCATACAAGTAAGAAAATGAACAGATATGCAACCCATTTAAAATTAATTATCAGAATGGGATGTTGAAGAAATACTTTTTCTGTTATCTAATCACTAACAATATTTATAAACTTGGCTATATATGAACATGTAATTGGTCAAAGCAAGTACAAAAGAGTCCTTATTGTAGTTGGTATTTATTATGTGGTAAACTCTCCCTCATTGCATGAGTCTTATGGAAATCTACATGTAAACTTCACTAATTTGGCAATGTAATGAACTATTTTAAATAGAAATTATCTAATTTTTTAAGAGAACTTACTGATCTCCACAAAGCCAATGCTGCAAAGGATAGTGAAGCACAGGAAGCTGCTCTAAGTCGTGAAATGAAAGCTAAAGAAGAACTTTCTGCAGCACTAGAGAAGGCCCAAGAAGAAGCCCGTCAGCAGCAAGAAACATTAGCAATTCAAGTAAGCAACAGATTATGAGTTACATTAGTCTTTAAAAGAGTTGTGCTTTTGCAAATTAAAGAATACATTAGTTAGTTTGAATCAAAATATAAAGTGTTACTTGTGTTACATTTCTAATCTTACTGGATGCTTTTCTAGGAGTACTGGACTGTGCCAATCTTAATTATGTGTTTTTTAAACTGTTAAAGTAATGCTTATATTGTACTGTATTTCTTATTTTTTGTGACTTTCAGACTTAAGAATATTATGAAAAGCAAAGACTGCGTTACCGAACATATGCAGATAAATATTAAACATTCCTTATAATTTTAGGAGAATCCATATAACTCCTGAGTTTATTCTTAACATCTGTGGGAGTCCATGTAGTTCAGATAGAGGAGGAAAACTGAAATTTGTCAGGCTTTTTCTTTTTTCTAATTTTTTTTAATTTTTAAAGATTTTATTTATTTATTCATGAGAGACAGAGAGAGAGGGGCAGAGACATAGGCAGAGGGAGAAGCAGGCTCCCCACAAGGAGCTCCCAGATCCTGGGATCATGCCCTGAGCTGAAGGCAGATGCTCAGCTGCTGAGCCACTCATGCATCCCCAGGCTTTTTCTTATAAAATCATCAGTTGTTAGATATTTGGATTAGTTTCACTTTTTGGTTATTATGGTTAATACTGCTATAAACATTCATTTACAAGTTTTTGTATGAACATTTATTTTAAATTCTTCTAGACATATACCTTCAGGTCAGTATAATAACCCTATATATAACTTTTTGAGGATCTGCCAGACTTTCCCATAGCAATTGCACCATTTTATGGAATATATGCAATTTATGCAATATATGATGGTCTACATCTGCCAGTATTTGTTTGTTATTGTCTTCTTTTTTTTTTCATTATAGCCCTTTTAGTGGGTGTGAAATGGTACCTGATTGTGATGTGCTTGTTTACATTTTCTTAATGACTAACGATGTTAACCATCTTCTTATGTGCTTACTGGCCATATGTATCTTTGTTTTATTTTGTTTTTTTAAAGATTTATTTATTTGAGGAGGGGGAGGGGCAGAACGAGAAGGGGAGAAAGAATCTCCAACAGACTCCCTGATGAATGAGGAGCCCAATGTGAGGTTCAGTCCCACAACTCTAAGATAGCTGAAATCAAGAATCAGACACCTAATGGATTGAGCCACCCAGGCTCCCCTGGCCATTTATATCTTACTGCAACTTCTTTGGAGAAATTTATTTGATTACTCAAATCCTTTGCCCATTTTTAAATTGGGATTTTTAAAAATTGGTGAGTTGTTAGAATTCTTTATGTATTCTGCACATTAGATCCTTATCAGATGTAGTATTTGCAAATATTCTTTCCCATTTTATAGGTTGTCTTTCATTTTCTTAATGTCCTTTGATGTAGACCTTTAACAATTTTGAAGTCTGACTTACCTATTTTTTTCTTTTGTTGCCTCTACTTTGAGTGTCATATTGAAGACTCCATTGCTTAACCCAAGGTCATGCAGGTTTTCACTTGTTTCCTTTGAAGAATTTTATAGTCTTAACTCTCACATTTAGGTTTTTTGCACATGGATATCCAGCTGTCCCAGTACCATTTGTTGAAAAGACTATTCTTCCCTCATTGACCCCAAAGCAGTTTTGATTTAATTTTATGCAAGTATGTAAAACATTTTTACATGATTCCAAAGTGAAAGCTATATAAATATATTAAGACATTTGCTTCCAACTTAACTCCTCCCTATCCTCTTTCTTTGCCTATAAGTAACCATTTTACTAGTGTTTGGGTTATTTTTTTCAGTGTTTTTATTTGTAAATACTAGAAAATGTAAATCTATACACTTACCTCCACACATATGTGGAACCTCCTTATGTGTGTCCTCTCTCTCAAATAAAATCATTATTTTATTATTTTTTAAAGATTTTATTTATTTATGCATGAGAGACATAGAGAGAGAGAGGCTGAGACATAGGCAGAGGGAGAAGCAGGCTCCATGCCAGGAGCCTGACATGGGACTCCATCCCGGTCTCCAGGATCCCGCCCTGGGCTGAAGGTGGCGCTAAACTGCTGAGCCACCAGGGCTGCCCTCAAATAAAATCTTTAAAGAGAAAAATCACCTCTATAAGTAATGTCAATTTTGGTTATTAATTTCTTGTCCTTATCTCTGATATGTATTTTTTTATCATTGGTATCATATATATATATATACATATATATAATAGTTTTTTGTTTAAGATTAAATTATAAATTTTTCCATATTCCTTACATTCACCATAATTTTTTAAAAAGATTTATTTATTTTATGAGAGAGTGTGCACGCACAAGTGAGGGGAGGGGCAGAGACAGGGAGAGGGAGAGAAGCAGACTCTCAACAGGGGGCTGATCTCAAGAGCCTGAGATCACGACCCAGAGCTGAAATCAGGAGTCAGATGCTCAACTGACTGCCAGGCGTCCCCACATTAATCATCATTTTTAAAGATTTTTTAAAAAATTCATTTAGGAAAGACAGACAAGCAGAGGCACAGGCAGAGGGGAGAAGCAGGCTCCACGCCAGGAGCCCGATGTGGGACTTGATCTTGGGTCTCCAGGATCACGCCCTGGGCCAAAGGCAGGCGCTAAACCACCGAGCCACCCCGGGGTCCCCTCATCATAATTTTTAATGAGAATATTCATGTTCTTTCAAAATTCACAAAATAGATTACTACTAATGGATATTTAGAATATTTCCTGTTTTGTCTGGTTTTGCTAGTCCAGCTAATAGTGTAGGGAGTATCTTTCTATGTTTAGATCTGCTTCTGTTAAGTAAATTCTTGAGACTAGGATAACCAGGTGAAAGGTGAGAGTTCTATGATTGCTTTAACATGTTGCCATAATGTTCTACAAAAAGACTGTTGTAGTTTACATTTGCAGCTGTGTATGAGTATAGCAGTTAGCTTTTATAGCTATTTCATTCTGCCTTACATTGCAAACATTAATAGATGCATTGTCTCTCCTATATTGTATGGCAGTGGCTGTGCCTATTATGCCTTTTTTTTTTTTTGGTCTAACAATGCTTTTCTAAGTATATATTAAGTATACAGACGTTCAGTTTAGAATTACTTGGTAAATGGTATGTGTGATAATCATGTAAAAGCTCATTGGATAGTGTAAATATACATAAACCTATTGTGTTGACAACACAGTATGTAGTTAGGAAACTATAATTAGTGTTTTGATACTGTTTGTGATTGTATTGGTTCTCCTCATATAGGTTGGAGATCTTAGGTTGGCACTGCAACGTGCAGAACAGGCGGCTGCCAGAAAAGAGGATTATTTACGCCATGAGATTAGTGAACTCCAGCAGGTACTGTCACAGTTTTCCTAAACACAAATCCAAGATGTGTTTTCCTAGAAATAAAAGAAAGGATTCAGTGGGGATAATGTTCATGGAATTGAGATTACTACCATACTTTATCATTTGCTGTATTTTTGTGGCTTATATGAATAAAACAGGAGTGGACACCCTAAAAAATAAACACAAAAAGCCCTAATTTTGTTTTATAGAAAATAATTTTATACTGATAGATTTATTTTGTGTTAGTATTGTTTTTTCATTTGTTATAGCTAGTTTATCAGTCTTTCATTACTGTGGGGCAGATAATCAGTGTCAGTTTTTTTTTTTTTTAAGATTTTATTTATTTATTTGAGAGAGAGACAATGAGAGACGGCATAAGCAGAGGGAGTGGCAGAGGGGGAGAGAGAAGCAGACTCCCCGCTTAGCAGGGAGCCTGATGTGGAACTTAATCCCAGGACCCTGAGATCATAACCTGAACCAAAGGCAGATGCTTAACCAACTGAGCCACCTCAGTGCCCTCGGTGCCAGTTTTTCCACTATTCTGTTAATTTTCAGTCAGTGAACATGCACGGGAAAAGGAGACAAAGTACAACTCCAGTTGATCTTTCTGTTTTTTTAAATACTTAGAAATATATGGATGATGAGGCAACTGCTGGGAGGTTTGGATGATGGTCTTTTTTACCTGAAGATAATCAAACTTCTTTTTGTTAGAAAAGAAGCACTCCCTTAGATACTGTTATGCATCCTAGCTCTAACTTACAGATTGAATAATTAGAAAAGAATGTAACTACAAAACAATTTTATCTTGGGAAAATAATATTTTCCAGAATTCTTTCATAAAGTTTATTTGCTAGTGTTTTTAGAGTTTTCATTGTTATTAGTGGTAATGATTTAAGAATTTCATGATTTAGAGACTCCAGGAAGCAGAAAATCGAAACCAAGAGCTGAGTCAAAGTGTTTCATCAACGACAAGACCATTGCTTCGACAGATAGAAAACTTGCAAGCAACTCTAGGGTCCCAAACGTCATCGTGGGAGAAGTTAGAGAAGAATCTTTCTGATAGGCTTGGTAACTGCTTTAGTTCTTATGTTCAATGTAGAAGCCCTTTCCTTTTATTTATAGAAGTAGAATGGTATGAAATTGAAATTCATTTGATCTGATAGTTACACTTTATGTCTAACTTGTAGAGTTTTACGTCTTCTCCTTTCTTGCTTTTATTTTCTAATATTCTAATTGACTTTTTCAGACCACTTGTTTTCCCTTACACAGTGTGTCAAATATTATCCAAATACTTCCATGTCATCTTATCATTTTTACAGACAGCTGTTCTCATTTTTTTCCTTGTCTGTTGCTACATCTGACCTCTTTCTAGCTTGTCTGTAATAATGTAGGAGGTAGAGATCAGATATGGTTCTGGTCCTTGGTAGAATTCCACGAGCAGAGATAGGTCTCAGGAGGATCCCAGTCAGACTTTACTAGACAGATTCTGTGGAGTCTTGAGAGTCTTTTGTATAGAAATGTCCCAGGTTGCCCTTCTGTGCTGCTGTTAAGAAAATAATTATTCTAAGATGTTTATGCAAGTACAGATAAATTGTGTGTGTGTGTGTGTATCCCAGAAGCTGACTGATGAAAATTTCATGTGCCCTTTCTATGGCTAAAACTAACTGTAGTTTGAGAGACGCCATGGTACAGTGATAAAAGCAGGCCTGAAAGGGTATCCCTGTAAATCATGAGGAGTAAACTAGAATGAGTGGTTTTCAAACAATATTCGGTGGATCCCTTAGATGTCTTAGGACTAGCTGTCATGGTGAGAGGGCAGCTGTATAATTAAGGTGCTTGATATAGCCCTTTAGGCTGCTTTAATGAAAGTAGTGCCTCCTTTTCGATCTTTTTTTTTTTTTTTACTTCCATGTGAGATTATGTCTAGAAAACATTCATCTACTTAAAAAAATCACTAAACTAGATGAAATGTCATGTATTGTTTAATTTATAGATATATGTTTTGGGTCTATCATTTGTTACTGAGACCCATTTGCTATGAACATGAGACATCTGAAAATGACACCTGAAATGAATTTTCTTTTAGCAATAAATGAAAACCAGAAGCTGGTTTTTTCTTTTAGCAGTAATGAAAACCAGAAGCTGGTTTTTTTTTTTTTTTTTTTTTGTTGTTGTTGTTGTTGTTGTTGTTGTTGTTTTTAAACTGGGCTCTACATCCCCTCAGTGATATGTGGTATTGTGCTGGAATATAGGCAAAGCCATGGGACACACATACCAAATATTGCTTTTAATAGGAGCACAAATACAGCATGTAACAATATAAAGTGAAAAATAGAGATAATGTTAGGTCTACTTTGGTAGAGAAAAAATAGAATTAGTGATTAAATATCAGACTCTAATCTTTTCTTAACTGAAATTTTTTATTGAGATAATTATAGATTCACATGCAGTTTTAAAAAATAATACAGGTGGTCCCTTGCATGCTTTATCTAATATCCCCAAATGTTAACACTGCAAAATTATAGTATAATATCACAACAGGATATTGACAGTGATATAATGTACTAATTTTATTCAGATTTCTTCAGTTCTACTGATACTCATTTATATATGTGTGTGTCTCTGTATTACGTTGGGCATGGTTTTATTATATGTGTAGGTTCATGTACCCATCTCTACATTCAAGATTTTGAACAGTTCCGATAAGTTGTCCTTTTAGAACCTCATTTTACCATTCTAGTGGGCCTCCTTTTGTGTCCCAAATCTTGGCAATCACAATCTGTCCCTTATCTAAAATTATGGAATTTCAAAATGTTATATAAATAGAATTATATACTATGTGACAATTTGGGATTGGCTTTTTTCCTTCACAACATAATTCCCTGGAGGTTCATCTAAATTACTGTGTATATCAGTGATTTAGTCCTTTCATTGCAGAGTGTTTCTGTGTTATGAGCATACCACATTTTCTTTAACCATCTACCTGATGAATGATATCTGGGCTCATTCTAGATCTTTTCCTGTACAGATAAAGCTGTGAACATTCTTGTACATGTTTTAGTGTAGACATGTTTTTATTTCTCTGGCTAAATGCCTTAAGTGTGCAGTTGCTGGGTTGTCTGGGTAGTTGTATGTTTAGTTTTTTAGGAAAACACCAAACTGTTTTTCCAAAGTGGCTATATGTATGACAGTAATCTAATTTCTCCACATCCTTGTCAGAATTTTGTGTTGTCCCTATTTTTTCTTCTAGTCATCCAGATATCATTTAGTGATATCTTACTGTGATTTTCATTTGAATTTCCCTAATGACGCATATCATTTCATGTGCTTATTTTCCATTTGTATATCCTCTTCAGTGAAATTACCTTTCCATGTCTGTTTTTTTTTTTTAAGATTTTATTTATTTATTTAAGAGAGAGAGAGAGAGAGAGCATGAGCAGGGAGGAGGGGCCGAGGGAGAGGGAGCAGCAGGCTCCCCACTGAGCAGGGAAGCCCAAGCAGGGCTGGATCCCAGGACCCGGGGATCATGACCTGAGCCGAAGGCAGACACTTAACCAGCTGAACCACCCAGGCACCACACCTTTTCATGTCTTTTGTCCATTTTCTAATTGGATTCTATTTTCACTGGTAAGTTTTGAGACTTCTTTATATATTCTAGACACCAAGTAATGTGGTTTGCATTTTTTTCCTCCCAAGTCTGTAGCTTGTCTTTTTATCCTGTTCACAAAAGCAAAAGTTTAAAATTTTGAAGTCCAGTTTATCAGTTTTTCTTTTTATGGTTCTGCTGGTGGTGTCAAACCTAAGTACTCTTTGCCTGTCTAGGGACAGTGTTTGCTCACCTCGCCTCTTCGGACTTCCACTAGAGAATGGTTGGGGATAGTAGTCACCTAATGAGATATCTAGGGACAGGCAAAGAGTGAAAGTTTTAGAAAACTTTTTTCTAAAAGTTTTAAGGGTTTTTTTGCACTTAAATTTTTGATCCATTTTGAATTAATTTTCATATAATGTAAGTTTAGTTTGATGGGTTTTTAGGTTTTTTTCTTTTTTGTTTTTGCATTTAGATATCCAGTTGCTCCACTTTCAATATGTGCCTCCACTTTCAAATTAAAATATTTTAGGAAAAAAATAATAAAGCAGTTATAAGTTAAGATTTGTTCTTTTGTCTATATAAGCAGTTCTGCCTCAGTCAATAAGTTCTTACAGATTTCAGTGAGGCTATTTGAATTATTAACTGTTTGAAGTAAAAATTTATTTGATATTTTGGCCTTTTGGGCCTAAGTATATTTGATTTTTCTTTTTTATCCTACAATCAGGTGAATCCCAGACTTTGTTAGCAGCAGCAGTTGAAAGAGAACGTGCAGCTACAGAAGAACTCCTTGCCAACAAAATTCAAATGTCCTCCATGGAGTCACAGAATTCTCTCTTAAGACAGGAAAACAGTAGATTTCAGGCCCAGTTAGAATCAGAGAAAAATAAGCTAAGAAAACTTGAGGATGAAAATAATAGGTGAGCATGTTTCTTGAGTGTTATTCTTGGTGGTTTTGTGACATCTTAAAGCACTTAAAAAAAGTTGTAGTGTTTAAACTCAGAGTCATTAGTAATAGAATAGTATAGCAGAATGGTTTGGGATTCATTGAACTTGAGACAGGCTCGTGAAATTGTGTGGCATGTTCTGTATGTATTTGCATTTTCCAGGGAAAAGATTCATTACTTTAATCAGGTTTTTTTTAAAGGAATCTGTAACTATAAAATAGTTTGGAGACCACTCATTGGAGTTATTTTTTATATTTTACAATGGTCTTAGCAGTGTTCCAGTCTTTCTAAATAAATGTCTGGGTTCTTTGGAACTGCAGGCTATGAAGTTCATCTATCTGAAAGTGTATTAAGGCTGTGATTAGTGTGGTTTTACTCCCTGAGTTCTTCCTTAGAAATTTTAGTTAAAAAAAAAAAATGGTCAAGTAAAAATGATACCTGAACTTCTGCAAATATTTTCATAGAACTCTCTAACAAGCTTTTGCAGAATCTGAACCTATTAGAGAATGGTGGTATTCAAAATTCTTTTTAGAAAATCTCTTTTTAAATGAAATCCTAGCTCAGAGCAGCAATATAATATAATACACAAAAGTAGTAGCTTGGCTTCTGAGTGTAAAACCCCTGTCATCTAGAAAGTATATTTGGAAAATCAAGCTGATAGTTGAAATGACTATTAAAGAGTTAATAAAGTGGTGAGTTTTCAATAGTGTGTACTATCATCTTTGTTTTGTTTAATTCTTTCTGGCTTAATAGGTACCAGGTCGAATTAGAAAACCTGAAAGATGAATATGTAAGAACACTTGAAGAGACAAAGAAAGAAAAGGTATTTAACAGTGTTTGCTCACCTCTCCTCTTCGGGCTTCCACTAGAGAACAGTTGGGGATGGTAGCCACCTAATGAGATGCCAGGGTGGAGTGAGCACTGTGACTTCTTTCTGAACTTGGTCTTTAGTAGTAAAAGAAATAGGAATATATACTTTATGTTCCTGACTTTGGAATGGACTTAGAAGGATGATTTAGTATCACAGAAATTATCTAACTGTACCTCTCTCCACTAGACACTACTGAATAGTCAGTTAGAAATGGAGAAATTGAAAGTTGAACAGGAAAGGAAGAAAGCAGTTTTCACCCAAGAAGCAATAAAAGAAAAGGTACTGAATTTGGGGTTTTGTTTTGTTTTTGGTGTAACCAGTTCATAGCTGTTCTGATTAACCATTGTTACATAATTCTAGGTATACCTTATAAATACCATTTTTTCTGCTTAAAATCAATAGAGTGATGAATTATAGTATTGTAATCAGTATCCTGTCAGAGTGGGTCCAAAGTAATTTGAGTTTATCCAAAGAGATCTGTGATTCTAAGGCTTGAATTCTAGAATCTGTTGCGGCCATTTTTTAATGAATTTTGTGAAATTAGTTTCACTGAAACTAATGCACTTCATTTGGCCTCTAGGCACCTTGGGGATAAAACTGGTATGTTCACTTTATTTCTGGTTAAGGAAGGTAATTTTTCTAAAGTGAGTTAGTTTCCTGTATGTGAAGGATTGGATTATACTTGGTAGCATCATTTGTTAAAACTGCCTGTATGTACATGGAAATTACCTTTTGAATTTGTTTGGAATTTTAAAAATATATATTAAAAATAAAATGGATAAGCCAGAAACTTGATGGTTTGTAAAACTTATTAGTAATCTTATTCTGAAGAATTAGGTTTAATTGGTAATAGGTTAATTAATATATAATAATATGTAGACATTAATTCAGTATTTGTTAGAACAAAAACATTTTCATTCCATTAAAAATAAATTGTTGTAATATAAATGAGTCCTGAGATGATTTGACCACATCTGTCTACAATTTTAAATGGCTCTTGTGCCTTTAATAAGACTTCAGAAATTCTATCTGTAACATTTTATATGAGGAAATGAGAATGAATCTTTGTTGTCATTTATCCTAGAAAAGTTTCTTGCTTTTTATTTACCATTTTAGTCTTTAATGTGACCTGAATGTTGTTTTTGTTTTTGTTTTTGTTTTACTCCTTAAGGAACGGAAGCCATTTTCTGTTTCTAGCACTCCTACCATGTCTCGTTCGAGTTCAATAAGTGGAGTTGATATGGCAGGGCTACAAACATCTTTTCTGTCTCAGGTGATATTTTATTTCTTATATGTACCTAGTTGTTAAACTGAACGATAATAAAGGAAATAAGCAGGTAGCATTTTGTCTATCATCTATCACCTTGCCATTCGATAGGCAATTGATCTGAATATTCATGAAGGAGTGCTAATTGCACTGAAGAAATAAGAGATGATTTCGTGCCTTTGAGAAAGTTACAGACATTTTAAAGCAAGAATTAGCAGAACCATTTGTTTGAACCTTATTGTGGAACTCAGCTTATAACTGTATAACTGTATATGGTTTAATATAGGATGAACCTCATGATCACTCATTTGGACCAATGTCTGTATCAACAAATGGAAATCTTTACGATGCTGTGAGAATGGGAGCAGGATCCAGCATTATTGAAAATCTACAGTCTCAGCTAAAGCTAAGGGAAGGAGAAATTACTCATTTACAGGTATTGGAAAAATTAAATGTGCAACAGAAGTAAATGAAATTTTGGGGCCTAATAAGTAGCACCCTTCATCTCCACCTCAATTCTGAGCAAATTGAAAAATAAAGTGAAATAGTGGCATGTGAAGTTTAAAATGTATCACATATATTAATGATGTATGTGATATATATATACATATATAATGATATATGTGGTTTTTTTGATAAGACTAGTTTGAGAAATTAGCCAGATGAGAGCCAAATGAGCCTGCTCACGGGCTCTGACTGTCAGAATTAGCGCGACTTACCCACCCTGTCATGGCAAATGCAGAGCTGGAGTAGGCCTCCCCATGTGTTATAGGCTGCCATCTAAGACTTGTAAGCATCTAAGAGCAGAGAACTCCTGGCAGGCACCTTTCCCAAACATTAAAAAAGAAAGAGTTTGCTGATCTGAACACAGTCATTTTATTTTTCTCAAGAGTTACCACTTAGGTCACTCCCCCTTGTGAGGAAGGAGGGAGAGAGATTAGAACTAGAATATCCTGTATATGAAAGAAACCATCTTGAGTAGGGAGGCGGCACCCTCCCATCTTACTTTACTTTTTAAAAACTTAATGTGAGAGATGTTAAAACACTTTACCTATTTTCATTGTTGAACTTGAAACAGAAGTGTAAATCTTTCCTTTTATTCTCATTATATTATTATAGTTGGTTGGAAATACTACTCTATTAAAGACCAAGTCTTTGAATTGGAAAATAAACAAGATCAGAATAAACTTCATATGAGTTATGTTTGTGTAGCCCAGTGTGCTGTGCTTGAGGGTCCAGATTAAACTTCATTGGTAGTGATGATAGATTCTGTCAATGTGACCTGCACAGCTGGGGCTGCATTAAAGGATAGTTTTATTTTTCTGAGTTTATGTACTAATTTAGAATGACTGAAATATATGCTGTTTCTCTAGAGAAAAATATAGGGCTCCGTACTTCAAACAGATGATTAGATTTTCTTTAGTTCTTTTTCTTTCATAGTAAGCCCTGGTAACCTCTGAGGAGAGCAGAAACCCTTGTTTTTGCCACCATTTCCTTAAAGAGTTAGCTCATGGCTATATGTTGACATACTATTTTATCAAAAATAACATTGAATATATTTATATTAGTATAAGTATTAATAACCAAGATATATTTTTATTTAAATTACTTCCCTGTAATGTTTCTCAGCTAGAAATTGGCAACCTAGAAAAAACACGTGCAATAATGGCTGAAGAGCTAGTTAAATTAACAAATCAAAATGATGAACTTGAAGAGAAAGTGAAGGAGATACCCAAACTTCGAACTCAGCTAAGAGTAAGTACTCTTCTCTTCATTTAAGGATGAGTCCAAGGGATTCCCTAGGTGGCTCAGTTGGTTAGGTGTCTGACACTTGATTTTGGCTCAGGTCATAATCTCAGGATACAGGATTGAGCCCCACATTGGGCTATGCACCCTGCAGGGCATCTTTTTCAGGATTTTCTCTCTCTCCCTGCTTGCTTGCACGTACACGCTCTGCTTCTTTCTGTAAAATGAATAAATCCTTAAAAAAAAAAAAAAGAATGAATCCAAGATATTTTTATCCAGTTACATTAGATTTGATATTGTTATTTTACATAAAATACGTAAGTTTTAATGATTTCTTTGAAAATGGTATTAAATAGTTCAGTTAGGAAGTTTTAAGAATCTTCTTACTTGTCACATTACATGAAGTATTTTTCATAATCATGTGCAGTCCCAATATAGGAAAATAATTAGGGATGCCTGGGTGGCTCAGCGGTTGAGCACCTGCCCCTGGCTCAGGGCGTGATCCCGCGGTCTCAGGGTCGAGTCCCACATCCGGCTCCTTGCCTGGAGCCTGCTTCTCCCTCTGCCTGTGTCTCTGCCTTTCTCTCTGTGTGTCTTTCATGAATGAATGGATAAAATCTTTAAAAAAAAAAAAGAGGGACACCTAGGTGAGTGGTTAAAGCATCCACCTTTGGCTCAGGTTGTGATCTTGGAGTCCCAGGATCAAGTCCCATCAGGCTCCTTGAATGAAGCTTGCTTCTCCCTCTGCCTATGTCTCTGCCTCTCTCTCTGTGTGTCTCTCATGAATTAATAAATAAAATCTTTAAAAATAAAAAATAAAAATAAAGGAAAATAATTAGGTTTTATTTGACCAGGGCTCATTTATAATACTACTCTTTTACATAATCTTATGAGTATTTTGTTCATTGACATTATTATGTATCATCACAATTTACGTATTTGGTATTAGGAGTCACTGTTAAGCCATATATGAAAATATATTTTCTTTTATCTTTTTTTGGTGGGCTAAATGACAGATAATACTTAAAGCGTGATGAACCGAAGAGAGTAAAATTTGATCACATGTGTTTAAATTAATGGGAGAAAAGACAGATTAAGCTTTAGATGGGGAGAATTGTAGAGTAGTGGAGAGATATGATAAAATTGGTAGCCATCTGGCTTGGGTTTTTTGTTTTTGTTCTGTTTTTTTAATTCCTCGACTTGCTATTTATTCCAGCGGATCGGAATAGCAGTTTAATTTTCAGAAGAGATGACTAGGTACTTTTCTTTAGATTGTAATATGTTTACTGGTGACTCATTTGTAATATAAATATATATTAAAGGTGTTTTGTAGAGTTATTTTAAAAATTATGAACATATTTTTTTGTAGGATTTGGATCAAAGATACAACACTATTCTGCAGATGTATGGAGAGAAAGCAGAAGAGGCAGAAGAACTTCGATTAGATCTTGAAGATGTAAAAAATATGTATAAGACTCAAATAGATGAACTTTTAAGACAAAGACTCAGTTAACTTCTGAAAACTACATTCCCATCAAACTGAATGTAAACATTTAATATCTAAGTGTAGACTCCCAATAAATTCTTTTATAGAATTAGTGGAATTTACTGTAGAGTTCAAAAACTGAAAAAAATTGTTTTATAGTATATAGTAATATTTGCAGTTAAATTATTTTGTGCAATATTTGAACTTTATTTTTGAAACTATTCTTTAAAGATTTATTTTTTAAAGCATCTTTTTTTTTTTTTTTCTTTTTTTTTTGGTCTTGAACAGCACAGAGATTACTTTTCCTCATATCAGTATGGTAGGGAAGGAGATGGTGTTCATATGTTGCGTTGTAAATATATAATTAATTGTATCTGTAATTTATATGTGTTTGTATATATTAAGGACATTTAAAGAGTGATATTAACATATTGAAACTTTGAAATCTTTCACATTTCAACATATCTAATTATTACTTCATGAAAATGAACATTAAATGTTCTAGTAAAAAAATTATTAAACCCACAGTTACTAAATTTTGAACTAATATTTTTTCTTTTAAAGTGGAAATCACACTGACACTCTCTGAAGCTTAAAGGGTGAATGATTTAAACTTTAAAATTTTTGTGGTCTGAGAATTTATTTCACCCACATTCTACAATAAAGTATACAAATTTTGGTACCTCTCTGGTGAAAGCTGTAGCTATTTAGTTAATTATATAGGCACGATCAGATAGTGGAAAAATTTTCCTTAAAATGATTTTGTGATGACATCAGTGACATTTAAGTGCTTTTAAAGAGGTATCGTTTTACTAACCCTGTAAGATGAATCAAAAGTGATAAAGTAATAACATGATTTTCTCTTAAAAATTAATTGTTCACATTTTGTAAAGCCTTATTTTTTGGCACATTAAAAAAATCAATGTTTGATATTACAGAATATTCATAACAACATACAGAAACTATAGGAGTTAATTTAAATTTGGCATTTTGCAATTCTGTATAATTTATCATTTTATTTTTTCTCAAAACTTTACACTCAAAAATAGTGTGGAATAGCTTTAAAAAATAGCTATGCTTTCTTCCAAGTGCTTCCAAATGTTATTTTGTTTAAAAAAAGTTAACCAGGCGCAGTTTTAGATTTGTGAAATATTTTGATACATTTTATTACTGAAAGTCATTTAGTTGCCTTTACTTGCAAATAACTCTCATTTAATTTTTAGTTGAATTTTAAACAGTAGAACTTTGGGTTATAGCTATAAGCAAGCCATGTTGAAGAATTTGGAATGCTTTTCAGGGCAATTCAAGTGACCTCATTTTTGTTCTTTTTGTATTCCAGGCAGTATTTCTGTCATTGGATCTCTGATTTGTAGCACTAATAAATATTCTTTCAGTGTGAACCAAATTCATAAAATTAATTTTCTATATTTTAGTGGTAAAAAGCAGTGTAATAACTTTTTGTCAGCTTGGACTTTTTTGAGGGGGGATTTTTTTTTTTTAAATATTCACTGGGCTGACAAGGAATGACGAGACGGATAGCAATAAGAAATGTACAGAATTAGGAAATATAGGAAACTGAAGTTGCAAAATTGTCAAGCGTTTGAAACTAGAAGTTTAGGAATTAGGAAATTATTATTTTAAAATATTAGAAAATAAAACCTTCAGTTGTGGAAAAAAGATGGAAATAAAACTCCTATACTTTTCAATTTCATAATGTTAGACATTTTCTTTTCTTAATTCTTATTAACATTAATAAAATCAGTTCAACTTAAAATTTTAAAAGTGTTTTCAATTTATTGAACTTAAAAATGGTAAATAGTTATTTAGGACTCTGGCTATATATTATTACCATATGTTCATTATCCAAAAATTAATAATGGATAGTCACACAGATTTTATTATACACTTAGATCTCTTGGTACATTTATAAGTTGAGAAGGTGTAGTGAGAATCTTGAAAAACTCCACTAAGAGGCGGAATACCTAGTGACATACTGGTTGCTGTATTTTGCTGTTGGTCATTAAAACTTCTCTATCCATATTTTAGTAAAACAATGTTTAAAATTTAATGGTTAAGAGAATAGTTTGCAATCAGATATTTCTCTTGAAAATAGATATTAAAAATCAGAACTTCAAAAATATAAGGTTAGACGTGTGAGCATTGTTAATATAGAGACAACTGAGCACATACCAGGTGTTTTTCCAGCTCTTGGGAAGCTTGATTGAGACTACCGACTCCTTTTTTTTTTTCCATTGACTCTGTTGAGAAGTTTCAATTGTATACTGTTTAGCATATGGGAATGTATTGAACGTATCTATATCGTGATTTAAGATATTCTAAATATGGACAATTTCTGACTTAGGGAAACATGAGTTTTTGTAGTTAAGTGAAAATTTTTTTCTCGTGATTCTTCAATTGGCATTTGATTTCTGAATTGAACATTTTATTTCGATGCTTATTAAAAGTATGCAATTTGTAGTATTTAGAAAAAAGCCACATGACAAAAGAGAAGAAGTCTAGATATTTTTTCTTGTTTTACTATTTGGTATATATATATTTTTTTCTTCTAGTATATCATAATTTTAAAATTTTTCTTTAAAATTCTAATCTCCCTATTTTCAGTTTTACAGTATAACCTCATATTTTGTAAAGGGCTAAAAGTATGATTTCAACTACAGATTGATATAATATTTTAATTCTAAATGAAAGGTAATGTAAATAAGCATGGATCTGATTTGAATAAAGGTTAAAATCTTTATAATAGTATTAATGTATTTCATTGTTACCATAATTTAGACTGCCCAGTACCAATGAATGAAGGTGATATTGTTTTATGAAGGTAATAGGACTTGTATAACTTCAGAATTCATATTTTAAAATGAGGATAAGTCCAAATTTTCTATGAGTTATTATGAAGAATATTGTCAGCATTAAGCATAGTTTTTCTAATGAAGTTTTTGGAAAACAATCCTGAGAATTTACCGCAATTAAATTATTGTAAGGATGATTTGTGTCTTTTTTAAAAATCTTAAACAGTGTTCAGGATACTCTTCTAAAAGTTTTACAACAGTTCTGTATTCAAATAATAACAATAGATAAGTTGTCCTTTATTCATAAGTTATTCTGAGTTCATATTGCTTGTAATATTGAACTCTTACAACTTTGATCCTTAAAAGTACTTGTAAGGGCAGCCCAGGTGGCTCAGCGGTTTAGCGCCACCTTCAGCCCAGCCGCTGAAGCCGTGATCCTGGAGACCCAGGATGGAGCCCCACATCAGGCTCCCTGCATGGGGCCTGCTTCTCCCTCTGCCTGTGTGTCTCTGCCTCCCCCCCCTCCCCCGCTGTGTGTGTCTCTCATGAATAAATAAATAAAATCTTAACCCTTATTTTAAAAAAATAAATAAATAAATAAAATACTTGTAAGCTTTGCCTTTACACATATCCATTTTACCTTTAGCAAATCCAGATCCTTTAATAAGATAGAATGGAAATAGTTTCTTTCTTCTTAATACTAAATACTTCTCAAAACAAAAACCACAAAATGGTTTGGTACAGAGAATTTGGTACCCACAATGATGGGTACAGAGAATTTGCTTTTAGAGCTGTCCAGAATTTATTCTCCATTTTGCCCTGCTACTAAGTAAGGTAAATTCAATTTTAGAATCTTCAAATAATACTAAGGAAGAGGTAATAAGAGCTCTTGCTGTTTGTGTAACATCAAACTCTCTTGTTGCTTTTAGAGGTAGTGATGGACACATAGAGGTGTTCCTTTCAGTTTTATACAATGCCACGCCCGTTTGTCTCTTGAAATTAAAATCTTAATTTTTAAAAATACATATTGTTAAAAAATCTGTGGTTATGCTGATTATAGGAAACACAGTACTTTGTTACTGTGGAAATAATTCACTTAAACAGGATCATAATCCCTTATCCACTGTTCTGAAGTCTAAAAAAGCTCTGAAAACTGTTAAGTGTTTTTGTAAGTTTGCTGTCAAACTTGCTTTGGTGGTAAAGCTTAACCTTTCCTGACGTGGGGTTACTTAGAGGGTTATCTCACGGTGAGTGGAATGAAGTGCATACATTTTGCTGCAGAAATATTGTATGGGATAATGGGGTGTTGACCCAGGGCACACTGAGTGTGTTAAGTTGTAAACTGCACACTCTCTTCTACACAAAAAAATTCAGGAACACATAGGGCCCCAAGGATTTTGGAAAAGAGATTGTGTACCTGCACTTTACCTTCAAATCAGCTTTTTAAAGTCAATACTATTCTCATCTCCATTTTTAAAATGAAGAAGGTTTAGTTGCTTAAGGTCATATGGCAAGTAAATGGCAAAGATGAGGTTCTAATTTGTGCAGTTTGGCTCCAGAGAATATGCTCTGAACCATTAACTGCAGTGCTGCTTCTCTTATTCCTTTCCTGTGAAACCATAAATGTATAGATCAACTAGCGTAAGGTCAACTTTTGTCAAAATCTATTTGCTTAAAACTTCAGAACTGTTGAATTATATTTTAAGCAATTGGATATATCAGATAACCAATAAGCTATATTCTGATTGTTCAGCATTTTGCTGACACTGTGAGCTATCCAAATGTCAATATATGTGCAGCAAGCTTAAAACACATTTAATAAGATTGTAATGCACTGCAAAAATTATGATTATATAAAATTTTAAACTTGTACAAAGAGAACAGATTATGAATCCCCATACTCTCATTAACCTATACTCTTTAACTGTGTTCAACAGTTCATGGCCCATTTTGTTTCATTTATAGTTCACTTGTGCTTCATCTCAATCCACATTATTTTGAAGCAAATTTCAGACATAAGACTTCATTATCAAATTTAAGTATGGAATATTTTTGTAAAAAATACCTCATCAACTATTTAGTTACTTGCATCATGATTCATATAGGAAAAATGGGATAAAATATGCTTCAGTTGTTTGCATTTACCGTTTTCATGTTTTTTGGTTTTGTTTTACTAGTTTTCACATTAGGAGTTGGTTCCCTTTTGCCATCAGACATGAACAATGAGGTTTTGGTCTGTGTGTTTGGTTGATTGGTCAGACCTCTTTGAATATAAGATTTAACTATATGTGTACTTCAATCTATTACAGTTACCCTTTACTGATGCTTTAAATTATCCTATCTTTGGCCAGAAGGTGGCTTTTCAGACTGGTTCCTGAGTCCTTTTGATAAGGCCCTCATTATCTTTGATTGCCTCCCTGCCTCCTCATGTAAGGTTTTTTAGCTGCTTCTTGTACATCATCTAAGATGATGTACATATCTAAGATGATCCATTTTTCTATGGAACTCACGTTCCTTTTAGTGGGAAATGTTTGCAGATCATAGTCTGGGTACAACAGGTGCTTCTTGCTACAGGGTTGGTTGTTTTGTAGGTCTTTTCAATGGATGATGGAGGATAGCTCTGTTCTTAATGATAAAATGTTAATTTATATTACCTCCAAATTCATAAGTAGTATTTTTATGAGGTTAGGCTTATATCTACACCACATGCCAAAAAATTCAGCTTCAAAGATACCATCTTCATTACTCCTATTTGGTGTATCCCAATCAGTATTCCCACTAACAGTTTGGTTCCTGGGAACAGTTTGTGATTTTTTAAATTCTTTTAGTCCTGAGGGTACATCCACCAGATGTGCTAATTGTGTTTCAAAATCACTTGGGATAGGTCCTTTGTTGTAGTATATGCCACAGCTGGATAACATGTAAATTGTTTCATTTTACTTTCAATTTTTAAGGATTACTTTTTAAAAATTTTGTTTTATACTGTATTTACATGTTTCTAAAGCTACTTCTATATAGTGTATATCCAGAGAAGTTTTTTGCCCCGATATCCATATTCCCTTCTTCCCCCATAGGTAATCATTTTAAATATTAATCTATTTGTAAAATAACATATATATATCCCCTTTCCTACATAAGTAATAGCATATTACACATCCTTTCCCCACTCAACAATACACCCTGAAGTGTATAAAGATTTCTCAGTTCTTTTTTTACACCTGCATAGTTCTTCGTTGTGTGGATATACCAAAGTTTACTCAATCAGCCTCCTATTAATGGACATTTTAGTTTATTTTAATGTCAGTTTGAAGAAAGTTTTAAATTTTAACATTGGTATCTTGGGTGGAAATCCTGTGTTGCAAATGGCTGCTGCAATATGTTAGAACTCGAGCTGATGTTCTTAAAGCTCTATCATGTGTCCTCCGAGCCTGAATGACCACAACTTAATAAGTAGCCATTTAAAATAGTACCACGTTTATATCACAACAATTTAATTGGCTTGTCCTTGCAATTTAATGGACTAACCTCTTTTTAGAACCTTTTCTCATGTATTCAAAATACATACGAGTACAAATATATATTACCAGTCAGTGACAAAAATTTATTTTAAATGACTACAATTCATCTTGAACCAACTAGCAGGAAAGCTATATTTCCTGTACATGACAAAAAAGAGGATGGTGACCTATAAGCTGAGAAAGCACTTTAAAATTACTGCCCTTATTGGTATGGGATGGACAAAGTATGAAATAATAGAGCAGTAGTTCCCTTAGAGACAGTCTTTTACCTAAAGAGTAAGTGAGGTGCTCCCTGGGTGGCTCAGCGGTTGAGCGTCTGCCTTTGGCCCAGGGTGTGATCCTGGAGTTCCAGGATCGAGTCCCGTGTCGGGCTCCCTGCATGGAGCCTGCTTCTCCCTCTGCCTCTCTCTCTCTCTATCATGAATAAATAAATAAGATCTTAAAAAAAAAGAGTAAATGAGTTAATACTTTAAGTGCTTTAGAATTATGCCTGGCACATGTCAAATGTGTTTTTTTTTGCGGTGTTGTTATTTGAAGAAAAAATTCAGATAACATTCCTTGTTTAGCAGATTACTAATGGCATTTGTAACACTTCTTACAACAGCATCTCAAAAAATATTTAAAAAGCACTTCAGCCCTTGGAAACAAACTGTTGCTTCTTTATGATCATATTAAGAGTAGGTGACTTTATGTGTCTGAGCTTAAGTTTATTCTGCTGGTATCAACCTTCCTAAATTTAGCCAGTTCAAGTTAATCCCGTAATGATCGACGCTGCTACGCTCCACAGAGTAGAGAGCATCCTAGAGCCAAGGACAGTGTGGGAGGCCAGCGTTCAGTCATGATAAAATTATCATAAATAAATCTTAAAAAAATAAAATAATATCATTATAAGGGAATTTAAATAATCGTAAAATAATACAGCAATAAAAACTACAGGGGATCCCTGGGTGGCGCAGCGGTTTGGCGCCTGCCTTTGGCCCAGGGCGTGATCCTGGAGACCCGGGATCGAATCCCACATCGGGCTCCCGGTGCATGGAGCCTGCTTCTCCCTCTGCCTGTGTCTCTGCCTCTCTCTCTCTCTCTCTCTCTCTGTGTGTGTGACTATCATAAATAAATAAAAATTAAAAAAAAAACAAAAACAAAAACTACAGCTCCGCAGAGCAGCATTCGCGCTTGGCGAGTTTCCCGGGGAGCGCGGGGAGGGCCGAGCGCACCGCTGCACGGCGAGCGAGGGGCCACCCCCGAAGACGCCGCCATCCGAGTTCGCGCCCCACCCTGGAAGGGCAGGGAGGGCCGAACCGTGACCACCGCGCCAGCGCCACGCAGCCCGAATGAGGATGGGCCAGAGTCAGGGGTCCTCGGGCCCTCTGAGCGCCCCCGCCCGCCCCCAGGGCCCGGTGCAGCGCGGACCCGCGCCCTCCGCGCCCTCCGCGCCCTCCTCGCCGGGCCGTGCGCGCCCAGCGCAGCTGCCGCGGGTTCGGACCCGCCTCCCCGCGCAGACGGCCTCGGAGCGCCGGCGGCTCCCTGGCGCCCCCTGGCCGGGCTCGGGCGCCCGAGGTTTCCGGTGAGCCGCAGCCGCCGGTTGTGACGACTCGGTGCTCTGGAGCGGCGGCCGTCTCCTCCTCCTGCGCAGCCCCGGCGCCCCCGACTGCAGGTGGGACGCGCTCGGCTGCCCGCGGACCCCCTCCCCCGCCGCCCGTCCCGGGGCGCGGTGGGGCGGCCGCACGCGGGGCTCCCGGGGGCCCTCCGGCCGCGGGGAAGGATGCTCCGGGGGTCGGCGCGCCCGCCCTGGCGAAGCAGCTCCCCGGGACCCCCACCCCCCCGGGGGGCGGGTGCCCGGGAGTGTGTGCAGGGGGTGGGGGTGGGGGTGGGGGGCCGGTGCAGGGCGGCGGGCGGCGGGCGACGAGCGGGGACTCCGCGCCCGCGAGGGGGCAGGACGCGAGCGCGGCCGTGTGGCTGCGGACCTCCCCGCGGCGTCCCGGGCGGCCCAGCCCGCTCTCCCCGCCCCCTCCCCGCCTCCACCGACCGTGAGACCCGTGGCCCCCCCGGGAGGGGGGAGGGGGGAGGGCGGAGGGGGGGCACCGGGTAGGTTCAACTTTTCACCTCCCCGCCGCCTCCTTGAGACCTCCCCAGCTCTGTTACAGCGCGCGGCCCCGGTCAGCCTCGAGCTTTCATCTCTCACCATCTTTCAGGCTCTTCTAATTCTTCCTTTTTTTTTTTTCCCCCCTCCTCCACCTTTTAAGGCCTGAGGAAATCCGGTCAAGGAATACAGAAGAGGAAGGAGCCAGTTGCTTTGTACTGAAGGAAAGTAGCGCATCCCGAAAGCCTCCGTCTGCTGCAGGAGCGCACTCGCTCACCCACCCCTGGGGGGCTTTGCAAACGGACCGCTCCGCTCCCGAGACCGCCTTTCTGCCAGGCCCCCAGGGGTTGTGCGTTCATGCTCCAGCAGCCACCTCCTTCTAGCTCATGCAAGTAGGTACGTGCTCTTGGCAAAAGCCTGACTTCTGATCTGAGACTTCCGAGATTTTCGCGTGACTTAAATGTTGTTACTCCTCCCACATGGATCAGTGGGTTTAGTTGTAGCCGGAGCTCTGTCAAGGACAGCCGACTTGCAGAACTGAAGGTCAGGACTTCATCACAGCAGTGACTTTATTACTGGAAAGGATGAGTCAAAAAAAAAAAAAAAAAAGGTCAGCCTGCCTGTTGAATGGTAAGGCTGGAGTAGTTAAATAGGAAGGCTCAAGTAGCAGTAGGATTCCGCGAGTAGGATTCATAGGATGAGAACCAGGAAAGTTGTCCGTCTCCAGGAATGTCTTACCGGCAAAATGTCCCTTTGGCCTGTACCAGTTGATGCCTGTATAAAGTGGGCCATATCCTTCTGCTTACCATCAGAATCTAGTGTAAGTTACAGTGTGGAGAGTGGTACCTATCACTTTGCTTTTAGCAGCATGATGTTCATTAAGGAAAAAGGGTAGGATGATCCAGGACTTTTTGCTTACAAAATGTCTTACTAAATGCTAGCCCTACTGCTTAGAGGTTTTCTCATTAGATTTTTTTCTTCCTTTAATATTTCCTTTAATCCAAAATAGCATCTGAATGATAAAGTCTACTTTAGCATCCTTTTAAGGTAATATGTTACATATCTGACACATTTCAGATACCTAAGGCATAACAACGGCTTCTGTGTGCTTCTGATAATTAAAGACAAATTATTTCCATTATAAGTGCACTATTACTATGTATTTTTTTAAAAGATTTTATTTATTTATTCATGAGAGACACAGAGAGGCAGAGACTTGAAAAGCAGGCTCCCTGTGGGGAGCACTCTGTGGGACTCCATCCCGGGATCACACCTTTAGCACTTCACCACTGAGCCACCCAGGTGCCCTGATATGTATTTTAACATTTTGTAGAATTACTATCAACTCGCTGTTGGGTGAAAATCCTAACTAAAAAGTCTTAATTCAGGTCACCTTTACAACAGGTAACGATATACTCTTTAGAGCCATGAATGAGAGAAACCACTATATTTACCACTCTAGAGGGGAAAAGGATTCCTTTTCAGTATCCACACTCTTTTGTTATGAAACCTTGACCTTGGGACTTTAGGCTAGATTGAAAGTAGCAGTTTGTTTCTAAAGGCCCCATCTTCATTACCCATAGTCACTGAAGGCTGATTCTGAAAGCTGGTTTTTCCAACATGCCTCAGTGACTGCAGATCTTGCTGGGGACTAGCTAATGTGTAATATGGTCCTATCATTCAGTGGGGAGGGCACCTTTTTTTTCTTTTTTTTTTTTTTTTTTTTTTTGTCATAGAGCAAATTATACCACTAAAATGAACTAAGAATGGGACAATTATTGTCTAGGATACATAGGACAATTCTAGTCCATGAGATTTAATCCTTATGAGGTAAGTTAGATGTGCAATAAGGTCCATAATGGTTATTATCTCTTTTCACATTGCTAAGGCAGGATGGGGACAGGTTAATGGCACACTCTCTTAAGTTTTCTAAGTTGTAGTTACTGTTATTATAGATCGTTATTATACCCCCTAGGAGGTAAGCGTCACAAAGATAAGGAGTTTTAGACTGCACATTCATTGCTGCATCCTCAGTACTTAGAACAGTACCTGGCACATAGTAGGAACCTGTATAAGATTGTGATTATTATTATTTTTTTAAGTAGATTTCATGCCCAGTGTGGAGCCTGTGCAGCGCTTGAACTCATGAGTCTGAGATCAAGACCCAAGCTAAGTTTAAGAGTAAAACGCTTAACCAATTGAGCCACCCAGGTGCCCCATGATTATTAGTTTTTATTCAGCAGATATACATATGCTCAGAACTATTGTACTTTCTTTTCTTCTTTCTCCCTGGCATGATTTCCCTGCTCCTCATCACTCAGGTCTCAGCTCAAATAGTATTTAGCAACTTCTTCTTTCCCCCATCATCCCAAGTCGTTTTAAACATTTACTCACTAAACACTTATATAGCATTTAATGTGCCAGGTACATCTAAGCGTTTTACCAAGATTTATTTCACAACAGCCCTATGAGAAAGGTTTATTATTATTTCGATTTTACAGAGAAAAGCTAAAGCGCAGCGAGGTTAACTAGCTCAAAATCATATAGTCGGGAAACTGCAGCTAGATTTAAACCCAGGTGGTCTAGCTTCAGAGTTCATGTACTGAACCACCATGTTTTATTGCCTATCATATTACCTACTTTATTTCTGGCATCAGTAATAAGTAGGGTTACATTCAGGCCTTCGTCACATTTTTATAAATAAAGTCTTATTAGAACACAATCACCTCCATTCTTTAGGATAGGCTGTGGCTGTTTTCATGGCAAAGGTACTACTGAGTAGTTGCCACTGAGATTGTATGGCCTCCAGAACCAAAAATATTCACTCTCTGGCTCTTGACTGAAAAAGTTTGAAAAAGGTTTAAGTTCCATCAGAGCAGGGGCCTGGTTTTGTTCACCTCCTGTGTACATAGCTTCTAACAGTGCCTGGGGCAGAGCAGTGCGCAATAAATACGTGTTGAACCAAGGAGCTTTACTCCGTGGTGTAGCAAGGTTCTGTGCCTTCATACTGACCCCTTGACCCCTTTGACTTTTAAAAGATAGTCTTAACAATAACCTTTCTAGTTTGATCTCTAGGTTTGGAGGTTGCTATGTTAAAGTTGCTTGTCCTTGGAGTATTGCTTCACGATGTTTCACTGAGTGGCCAAGATGAGGCTCCTCCCAAGGCCGATGGCATTCCAGGCGAACCTCTGTTTAACTATGCCAGTATCCGCTTGCCCGAGGAGCACATTCCCTTCTTTTTGCACAATAATAGGCATATTGCCACGGTCTGTAAGAAAGACTCACATTGTCCTTATAAGGTAGGTGTTAGTTTTTCTCCTCTTATTTATTTTTAAAAGGATGTTGGTTCTGCTTTACCACCTGAACTTGAAGGTATCATTCTGTAAGGTAGCTATAAGACCTTGTTTGCGTGTTTGCATTTCGTCTAGTGCTTGTAAGTGCCGAAACTTTGCTTAAAATTATATTCCAACCCCTTCACAAGAATGAGATTTAAAATCTGAATCGTGAATAAAATTTAAAATCTAAATCACTAATGAAATAGTCACCCAATACTATTTGTATACACTGTAAACAAAGTGAATTAGACTTTATCCAGACAAGAATGTCTAATTAAAAGTAACTAGAGAATTTCCCACCTCTTTTTTTTTCTCCTCTCAACTGGCCTTGAGAGGGTCTCTTAGCATTTAATTTCGGTAATAACACCTCCGCCTCTGTCTCCACATAATTATGACTGTTACTATGGCCTTCCTTCTGTTTTAGAGTTGTTGGAAACGCCTCAAATTGGAGCCCATTAAGATGTCTCACGAGGTCTCAGAGATCAAAGCTGGGCCTTGTGAGACACTTCCTTTCCCATGGTGCTGGCTCAGGAAGCATATGGAGAAGCAAACCTGGGAACCAGACCAATGTTGCTTCTGAGCCTTACAGAAGAGCAGCTTAGGTTCCCTGGCCAGCAGCCTCTGCTGTGTCCCCTCAAGGCTGCAGAGCTAGCCCATCTTGTGGCCTTTCTGTTGATCTTTATTGATGAGTCAAGCTGATCCATTTAATTTATCTGTGATTCTTTTGATTATAGAAATTCCATTTTATGTGACTTTTTTTAGGAACTGATTTAAGAATCACTTTGCTCACTGAGAAAGGCAGTTTCATTATGCTCCTTTGGGAAATTCCAATTCAAGTGGTCTTTGGTAGTGTAGGGAAAGCCTGTGCTTTTCGTTGGGGCACTGACTTGATGGCAGAGGCGTGATGATTAAGGATCATTGTTGTTAGATCTTTGAGACTATTATTCTTAAGGTTTATTCTAATCCTTTTAATTACATGAATGTGTATTAGAAGATGTAAGAGCGAAAGTTCTATGAAGATTTGTTTTTTTTGCATGGAAAAATCTGAAGAATCATCTCTAACGGTCAGAAGAAGGGAGACCTTCTGTCTAAATGTACATGTTTTATGTTCTAGAAACACTTAGAGAATCTGAAATACTGCTGGGGTTATGAGAAATCCTGCAAACCAGAATTCAGGTTTGGTTACCCTGTTTGCACCTACATCGACATGGGATGGTAAGCTTCTAGGCGGAATCCTCCCCTTTACATCATCTTTCTTTGCAGTATATGATGATGCCCCACCTCGTAGCTAGACTCTTGGCTTTAGATAATATTTCCTTTAGATATTAATTTGCTTACACAGTCATGAATTCAAGTTGACCTACCTCCCCACCCTTCTCCCACCCTGTACAGGAATATCTCTTATTTCCTCTGCCAGAGAGAGAAAACAATATGGATCACCAGAAAGTATTTCCCCTCAACAACCACTAAAAAGAGAACTTGATGCTTTCTTCTTGATTGTGGAGGGGAGTGTGAAATGTAATTAGTATTTCCAATACATGTGAGATTAGTGGAGTAAAGAAAATACAGTAATTAGTAGCTCATTTTCTCTCATTTTCTTCAGTTCCAGATAACCCTAATGTCATACATTTCTGTTGTGTATTTTTAGTGTAAGGAAGTAAGTCTGTGAATAGCTAACTTATTTTGGTAACTTCACGTAGCAAGGGAGTTATAGGGAGATTATGACTGTTAAAAAAAATTAATGTCAGACTTCTGGCAGTTTAACCTTTAGGAAGAAATTCAAGGCTCAGAAAAGGTTAAAAAAAAGAGAGAGAGGGAGAGAGAAAGAAAAATCAAGGAATCTTTTTGACTGTGAATAGGACAGATACCCTTGAATCAGCCCAGGACATATTCTGGAAACAAGCTGACTTTGGATATGCAGGAGAGCGCCTGGAGGAGCTGCATGTTCTCTGCCAGCCTGAGGAACCGGTGGGTATTTATCTTCAAATGCTCCTAGTGTTTAGATTGTTGTGTAAAAACAAAATAAATGGTTCCATGAGAGGGATCCTTATTCCTGTATATATTGGCTTAGACTTTTATTTAACATTCTAAAAGAAGTTGTTCTGTTTCATTTGGAAGCCTTGTCCTCACTTTCACACATATAGGATGGTCATATTTTGAAGCAGTTAAAATATTACCAGGTTTAGAATTCCACCCCCCAACATTACGCTAAAGAAGGTAAACTGATAAATTGCATCTTTCCAAATTCCCTCACAAGAGTTCGGGACAGATGATACGCCCCCTCCCTCTATACTGCTCTGTTTGTTTAGGACTTTACAGTTTGCAAAAAGTCTATCTGTATGTAAGCTAGCTTGATTTTCACAGGCCTTATAGCAGAGAGACAGGGTAGGTATTACTGATGCCACTTGGCCACAGAGGACAACAAGGTCCTCAGAGAGGTCAAGCGACTTCTCCAGAACCACAGAGCTAATAAACAGGTAGACTTGTCATCTCGAAATCAGATACAGTTCTTTTTCTGTGAGGCTTCCAACCGCAGTACCTTGCGCTCAGTGGGTAAGCCAAACATGCTCCATGAGTCAGTTTTGTGTAGTCGAGACAAGAGCAGGCTCCGCACTGTAGGGTTCAAAACCTGATTCTTAGAGTACCCAACCCTTCTATGTTTCAATTTCCTTTTCTTTCAGGCTATGCCTATATCATAGCTTGTGCTAGAGAGGAAATGAGATTCTGCTTATAAAAATGCTCAGTGCGAGACCCGGCTCCCAGCAAAGGGCTCAGTTAGTTTTCAAAGGTCTGTGGGGTTGTGAGCACTTACTATTAAAGGTGTCTTATCTGTCAAGGTTCTTGAGCTCTGGCCTCTTGGAGGCAGTCTAGAAAATTAAAAAAAAAAGTTTCTTAATCTACTTTCATTAAGAAACTAAATATATGCTCTGTAGTGCTTTAAAAATTTTTTAAAAATTTTATTTATTTATTCATGAGAGACACAGAGAGAGGCAGAGACACAGACAGGGAGAAGCAGCCTCCCTGCGGGGAGCCTGAAGTCATGACCCCGGGATCATGACCTAAGCCAAAGGCAGATAGATGCTCAACCACTGAGCCCCTTGGGGATCCCTCTGTAGAGCTTTTAGGGGTATCATATAATAAACCTGAAGCAGTTGTAGGCAAGTGGATGAATCCCATAGGAGGGAGGGGTGGTTTTAACCTGCACTGCTGCAGGATGCCCTTAACATACATTGGTTTTTGTGTGTCGCATACTCTGGCCGGAGTCCACCTGTTCCTGTGGAAGGGGCAAGGGGAAAGCCACAACCCCACCTCACACACCTCATCCCTGACAATATGTAGGATCTTTCCTGGCCAAGATCTACTGTGATATATTTTGTGCAATCAGCATGATCCCTTACCAACTACTGATTCCAGAACCCCATGTGGGTTAAGGTTAAGGCTTCGCATTCATTGGGAATTATGGCAAAACAAAAAAAAAAAAATGGCATTTAAATCTATAAATAAAATCCAGAGCAGATAAAAGTTTTTGAAACTGTCCCTATTTTGGCACAAGCCAGACTGGTAAAAAGAGAAACAGGCTCTGGTAGTTGACTCTTAAGCTCTTTTATATCAGTGATTTAAAAAACATCGCCCTCTTATTGCTGCTGAGACAGGGACTCCCAGAAGTTTTATGGTCTGTAGAAAGCACCTCATATTAAAATTGGCAGACTGCCCTTCCAGCCTTCATTTTAGCGTCTGTTATGTGTGCATTATTCTCTGTTTCATTTGGCTTGACTTTGAAAAAGGCTTTTTTCGCATAGCTACAAGGGTAGTATGGCTTTGAGAGTTTTTTTTTTTTTTTTTTTTTTTTATAAAGAGGACTAAACTGAAAACACGCATAAAGCCTTAAAGTTTGAGATGATATAAATAGAACATTTGGGCATTCTTTGTAGTAATCTAAAAGTGAGCATGCACACTGGCAAAACTAGGCTTGACCAGAGTCTGCTGGGAGGGGAAAAAAAATCCATCCACAGATGCTGCCTTTCAGAAGTGATTCTTCCTTATGAATCACTGAACTCTACCTCTGAAAGTAATAACACATTATATGTTAACTAATTGAATTTAAATAAAATTAAATTTAAAAAAAAGAGATGCTATTCTCATCACGTTGTGTGGTTTCAGCCTGACAGTGTACATGCTGTTACTTTGTCTGGTGAGTCTGAGAGTGTCCTCAAAATATTGGTACCTGACATTATTTTTCTCTTTTTTCTCTACTTCAATTCAGCATGACTCAAGCCTTCTGTGTTCCCGTTATCTCCAGTACTGCAGAGCAGCCAATCTCTATCTTGATTTAAGAAACATCAAGAGAAACCATGACAGGTACATAAGTGGTTGATGTTTAAACCTAATGGAAATTCTGAAATATTTCCAGGTCCGGGGTTATTGCCTTGGATTTGCTTCATGATAATATAGCAATGAGGTTGGGGAACGGGTGGAGGATGGAAGACCTAGTCAGGCCACAGGGTGATCATTGCAAATTTGGGTTTGGGTCCATTGGGTTTCTGTACCATTCTACTACTTTCATGTATGCTTGAAACGTTCTATTATAATAGAGTTAAAATTATAATGACACACTGATTTTGGAAATTGGTAAACCACCTTAGTTCCATCCCATGTGCTTAAGTAGTGATGACATTTTTCAAACTCAGCTTAATTTTTGGTCATCCACCAGATTTAAGGAAGATTTTTTCCAGAGTGGCGAAATTGGAGGACACTGCACACTTGACACTCAGACGTTGCTGTCTGAAGGTCAGCGCAAAAGCCCTCTGCAGTCTTGGTAAGATTATTTTTTTTTATAAATATGTTTCTAAAATATTTGCTTTTGTTTCTGACACTTACAGACTTTGAAAGGGATTTTTTTTTTTTTAAGATTATATTGATTTATTCATGATAGACGTAGAGAGAAAGAGAGAGGCAGAGACACAGGCAGAGGGAGAAGCAGGCTCCATGCCGGGAGCCCGACGCGGGACTCAATCCCGGGACTCCAGGATTGTGCCCTGGGCCAAAGGCAGGCGCTAAACTGCTGAGCCACCCAGGGATCCCCTGAAAGGGATTTTTGAATGGAAAATGTTACTTCTTTTGTGGAGAATTTGGCTACAGAATGAATCTATCAGCTGTATATGAATTAAATATATGTTTATAAAATATTAGGAAGTATGATCTAGGATTTACTGATTACTAATGAAAGAAAAAAATCAAAAATGAATTTTTCTTAAGTCCTCATAATTTTACATGTGTTTGAGGAACACATTTTTTAAAGAAATACACATTTAGGGGTGCCTGGTTACTCGGTTAAATATCTGCCTTTGGCTTGGGTCATGATCTTAGGGTCTTGAGATCAAGCCCCCCGTTAGCTCCACTGGAACCCCAGGCTCCTCTTCAAAGTTGTAAACCCTACTTTGACTTTCAACACCTCTGATCAGCTTTTTGAACTTTATATAAATTGGGGGACGTATTTTGATTTTCAACATTTTTTTTCCTTTTCTTTTTTCGACATTTTTAATAGTAAACTAGTTCTGTGGTCTGACTTGTTATCTCTAGAAATTAAGAAATTAGGATATTTAAAAAAAACTTTTTTATTTTAAAATAATTTTAGACTTACAGAAGTTTAAAAATAATACAAGGAGTTGCTGTTGTAACCCTTCCCCCAGCTTCCTCTAATGATGACATCTTACGTAACCATAGCACAATGATCAAAACCAGGAAACTGACATTGGTACGGCATTATTAACTAAACACATTGGAATTTGACCAGTGTTTATATGCACTTTTAAAATTTTTTTATTTTTGATACATAATTCTATTTTTGATACATAATTCTATCACATGTCCAAGTGCATGCAACTCCTGCCACAATTAGGATACAGAACTGTTGTGTCATCAGAAAGAACATGCTATCCCTTTATTTGAAGCTGAGCACTCAATTCCAACCTGTGTGTCAGGTTTTCCACATACCACCAAGCAATTCTCCAACAGCTGAGTGTCCTACAATTCAACTCAGTTTTGCCACCATCTACCCAGAGACAGCATCAGATCCCACAGGTTAAGGGCTCAGTCCCAGAATTTGGACCCCAGTTGTAAGCCGAGGTGGTCACCTGTGCTTCCAACCAATTGGATGTAGATTGAGTTAGATTAATTTGCAAGCATGGCTCAAATAACTTTGAGACACATTTTACTTACTAGCCTACTGGTTTAATATAGAAGGATACAGCTCAGAGCCAACCAGATGGAAGAGATACATAGAACAAAGTATGGGGAAGGGATGCAGAGCTTCCGTGCCCTCTTCAGGCACCCCATTTCCCCCGTATCTCCATGTCTTCCCCAACCCAGAAGCCCTCTGAGCCTTCTCCTTTTCTTTTTCTTGTTTTGTTTTATCTTTTGGGTTTTTTTTAGGATTTTACTTATTTATTCATAAGAGACAGAGAGAAGCAGAGACATAGGTGGAGGGAGAAGCAGTCTCCCCGGGGTGAGCCTGATGCAGCACTTGATCCCAGGACCCCAGGACCATGACCTGAACCAAAGGAAGCCACTCAACCACTAAGCCACCCAAGTGCCATCCTTTCCAGTTTTTATGGAGGCTTCATTACATAGGCCAGTGATTGATTAAGTCGTTGGATATTGGCAATTGATTCCAGCCCATCTTTATTCCCCTATGGTGTGGGGGAAGAGTGAATGAACGCTCCAACCCTATCGTATCCCATGTTTTGTTCTCCTAGAAGCCAGCACCCAATCTTAGGGAGGTCTGAAAGTACCTCGGTAGCACCGTTCTGGCTTTTGTCACTTGGAAATTCCAAGGATTTTGGAACTCTGTGTAGAGGGAATGGGAATGAATACCAAATATGTATATACCATATTATAAATGACAATATCACAGGTCACATAGGATACTCTTATGTAATGTTCATTTTTTGAGGTCAAATATTCATGCTAATAAGTAAATTCTTCAGGATAATAATCTACTATACGTTTCTATGGCATTTGTATTCCACTATGCAGTATCTTCCCTAACTCATGTTAAAAATCAAAATTCAGGGGAGCTCTGGGTGGCTCAGTGGTTTAGCGCCTGCCTTTGGTCCAGGGTGTGACCCTGGAGTCCTGGGATTGAGTCCCACATCGGGCTCCCTGCATGGAGCCTGCTTCACCCTCTGCCTGTGTCTCTGCTTCTCTCTCTCTCTCTCTCTCTCTCTCTCTCTCTCTGTCTGACTTTCATGAATAAATAAAATCTTTAAAAAAATCAAAATTCAGCTGAGTAACTTTGAAATGTAGTTGGCTCTATTTAACGATTCATGAATTGGGCAGCATCCCATCTAGCAAAAAGAGAGGAGTTCCAAGGAGCTGTATAAAATGGAAGGTTTTTCTAGGCAGAAGGGGGCAGATCACCTCATTTCTATAGGGGGATAGACAGGGTCTGTGTGGCAGATGACCTCATTAGTGCTGAAAATTATAGACTGATTAAGAATACATTCGAAGAGAAGGTTGAAACTGTAATTAGGGTAGGCATTAAGCCTTGGTTTGGTGACATGGACTTAACACAAGTGACTCCATCTTGAGCCTTTTGTTTCTTTTTAACACTTAATAGAGTTTTAAAGTAGGAGTCCTCCATTCTAGTGGGCCTTTTGATTCTTAGTACATTTCGGTATCTGATTCCAAAAGGTTAGAAGTTCCCTAAGGTGTATTTATATTAGTTATTTATTGCCATGTAACAAATTACTCCAAAATATAACCTAGGGTATATTTTTATTTATTATCTGTTTGATAACAAATTACTACAAAATTTAACAGCTTAAGACAACACATTTTATGAGTTCATGAAGTTTCTGATGGTCAGGATTTGAAGGCAGCTTAGCTGCCTGGTTCTGGCCTATGATGTCTCATGAGGTTGAAGTTCAGCTATTGACAAGGGCTGTAGCTATCTCTAGGCTCAACTCGGCCTAGAGGTTCTGCTTCTAGGCTCACTCATGGTCTAAGTTTCAGTTTGTCTCTGTCTGTTGGCTAGAGGTGTCATCTTTTTGCCATGTGGGCCTCTCTTTTAGTGCTACCCATAGCATGGCAGCTGAGTTCCCTGAAAGAGAGGACCCAAGTGTGCCAACAAGAGACCAAACACATGCCCTAGGATGGAGGCTTTGGTCTTTGTATACCCAAATCTCAAAAATCACATACCATCATTTCTGCTATATTCTCTTCCTTAAAAGTGAATCACTAAGTCCAGCCCGAACTTAAGGGGAGGGCATTAATCTCTACCTCTTAAAGGGAGAAGTATCAAAGGATTTGTGGACATATTTTGAAGCCACTACAATATTTCAGCATGGTGCATATTTAAAAGGATTTATTTGAAAAAAAAAAAACAAAACAAAACAAAACAAAAAAAAAAAAGGATTTATTTGATATTAGTTTACATCAGTTGTGGTCTCAAAGGTGAAGGGTTACAAACAATCTTTGGGTTAACTCTAAATATCTCTTGGCACATGCTTGCGATTGTCTTCTTTTATAAGGAAGAAAACTGTGCCATGTGGTATCCAAAGATATTTTCTGAGAAAAAAGACTTTACTTTCTTCTGGGAAGCTTAGCTGTGTGCTGTCTTTCTGAGGCACTCAATAATTTTTGGAATGCCATCTGTCTCAGCATCCAAGAAGGCTATCACAAGATCACAGGACGCCTTTTTGAATCTTCCCACTTTACTGGTAGATTATTTAGCCAATTCAATGTGTAAATTTCTTCTTGTCTAGAAAATTCCCAGTTTATCTTGCACCTGAGGCTGAAATTTGAAGTCATTTTTGTTCTTTATATCAGCATTAAAATTTGTATCAAGTTATATAAGTATTAGTATGTTGGAGAAGTTCCACATCTTCGTAAGAGTATATACTAGAAAGAAAACCCCCATAATGAGCAGATCCTAAGTTACAGTGTTGCAGTCTGATGTTCAAGAGGACCCCTTTGAAACCATTTCCCAATTCATTATTCCAGGTTTGCTGAGCTGCAGAGCTATACTGAGCTCAACTTCAGGCCTATAGAAGATGCTAAATGTGACGTTGTTATTGAAAAACCAACCTACTTCATGAAACTGGATGCAGGTGAGAAGTTAAATGTGTCTGTTACTTATTTATTGGTGAATGAGGCTTTGTTCCTTTTTTGACATGTGTATGTAGTAATTTCCTGTGACTTTCTGGGAGTCTGTGGGACATAAGTAGTGGGTTTGGGTTTTGCTTTCTTCTCTGAAGAAGTGAGCTGGTTTGAACTTCCCATTATATAATACGTTTGGTATTTTAGAGGAAACCTGCACGTTTGTATCACATGACTCACTCAGAATCAAAAGATGAACGAAAAAGATACATGGACACCTTCTGGAACTAAATTTGCCCCATCTGATTTCTCTAATCACTTGATTTGTGTTGTGCTTCATTAGAAAAAATTTAAAAGTAAAAACTATGTGTATACTTGTGGGTAGAAAAGGAATGCCCACTGAGCTCTTCTGGCAAACTTTCTAAAACCGTTTCCCTGACTGAAGTGAACTTAAAATTCCTCTGGAAGTCAGTACTGCAGTATATACTTGGGGGGATAAAAAAGAAGTTAAATTTAGAATTATTTTCCCATTTCTACTTAGAGCTTCTGACTGTCAGCTTGCAAGTGCAGCTTTAACTCTGTGAACCAGTTGCCCTGGAGAGGGGAAATGTGGGCCAGGCCACATTCTGTGTCTCATTATGAGAGGTGAAGATAACTGCCACACTACATCAAAATGCACGAGAGGCTGGGCTTCCAGTGAAATACAGAGAGCTCTCTGTCACGAATGTTTCAGAATTACTATAATTTATTGATTATATCTTTAGTGTGCTCTGCCTCCTGAAACTGTAATTCTTATATAACAAAGTATTAGGTTCAGAAATCAGACAAGTTGAGGTTTTTGAACTAAGAGTGAGCAAGAATGCTGTGTTCAAGGTCCTGACTCATTTTTTAAATATGCAAATTAAAAAGGAGCCAAGCAAATGCTGTGATCTGCCTGCAAAAGAGGTAGATGCGTGGGAGTTGTTAAATGGGTTGTGGTACTCAAGCAGCTAAGTATGTAAAATGGGAATAATAGGTGAGTGTAGACCTGGGCTGTTTCTTTCCTTTATTCGAAATTCTACTTTTTTCTTCTTACACCCTCATCCCGTTTCCCTTTCCACATTGACTCTTAACCATGAGAGAATGAGGTTTAACAGAACACAGACTTATTTAGGGGCACATTTCTTGAGCACGGAACCTGCATTTTCTCCCTCCTTGAAAAATCCTTGTACCACTGAGCACCAGTCTGGGCTGCGTTCCTCAGTCCACGTTACGAACTTGCTGGATGACACGTGAGAGAGTGTGCTCACCCTGAAATAAGGATGTGTTGTCACAGAACTTTCTTTTTCTCATGAATTTGAAAATATGCTCTTTGCCAAATGGTTCTGAATGATTAAAGGAGTGTCTCCAAATATTCATCTGAGATACCAGTCTAAAAAGAATTTTCTTCCCTTTTTTCTTTCTGTTCCACTGAGGTGTAATTGACCTGCAGCCCTGTATAACTTGAAGGTGTATACAGCATAATGACCTGACTTACAGAAACTGAGAATGTTTTACTCTTATTTTCAGGCGTAGAACATTCTTACTCACTGTGGGAGTGAAGTCAGAATATGTTGTGATTTCTGCTTTTGAGAGTCACTGTTTTTCATTCAGTCAACATTTTCTGTCTTTCAAGTACATGTTTCACATTGTCAGTTCTTGAAATTTCATGCCACTTAGATATACATATTGCCAGGTTGGACGCTGGGTCCTGCATACTTAGGTCAAAAGAGTGCATGTTTGGTTTCTTTAGACTGACGGACTTACCAACTTAGAAGTAGTTGCACCCACACTCCCCTTGCCCCTGTTTGAGCCAGCAGGATCCAGGTCGTCTTCATTATGGTTTCACTGTGTGCCATGCACGGGGCCGGGTGCTTTTAGGTGCAGTACATGATCTTTGGATGTCTCCTAACAAAGCTGGCACCTAAGTTAAGGATTGCCTCTTTCCGGTAGAGAAGCTAAAGCTTAAGCACTTTACCAACTCATCTGAGAATGTTGCTCATGAATGGCTGAGCTGGATTCAGCCCGGTGCTTCTGATTCCAAGGTTCATGCTCTTTCAATTAGAACATGAGACACTGAGCCCTTTTAAATGATACTTGGCTAATATTTTCCTTAGAAGCAATGCTGTAAACAGTGGTGAAAAAATGGAAAACAAAAGACAGGAATGAAAAATACCAAAATGTTAATAGGGCCATCAGTGTCAATACTTCTATGATAAATAGATATTGCTTAATTGATTTTTAAAAATAAGTGATCATAAAAAATAAAATCAGCATTCATGGTCTTATAGTTCTCCATTTTGAGCTAAATAAACTTCTGTTATTTTAGTTGTTGTTGTAATTTACTGATCACTTGTTGCTTAGTGTATATGCGAAAAAGCAGGTCTGTAAGTCAGGTCATTATGCTGTATACACCTTCAAGTTATACAGGGCTGTGGGTCTTTTTATTTTTTTAAAGATTTTATTTATTAGAGAGAGAGGGAGAGCCACAAGCAAGGGGGGGCAGAAGGAGAGAGAAGCAGACTCCCCACTGAGCAGAGAGCCCGATGAGGGACTCCATGCCAGGACCCTGGGATCATTTCTTAAGCCAAAGACAGATGCTTAAGTGACTGAGCCACCCAGGCCCCCCTGCATTCCTGATTTCTAAATAGCCAATTTTACAGTGAATTTTTGAACATACTCTTAATTGAGGACTACCTGAATACAGATCCTTTTGTGTATGGAAAAACTCTTATTTTTTTCTCCCAATTATTTTCAGCTTAAAGTCTATCACCCTGTAAATAGCTGGGGTAGAATAAAAATTGTTGAATCCTTTGCTCTTTGGGGTTAATTAATATAGTTTTTTTTTCCAATACTAGGCGTTAACATGTATCACCACTTCTGTGATTTTGTCAATCTTTATATTACGCAGCACGTTAATAATTCATTCAGCACAGATGTATACATCGTGATGTGGGACACCGTAAGTAAGAATGCGCTCTCTGCTTCAGCTTTTTCTTTGCCTGGCTCAGTAACTGTGTAGCTCTGATGTGGTGAAATGGAATTTTCTATGACACCCGCATTGGAATATATACACATCTACATAAATGTGCAGATGGGTGTGAACATATATCTGCATGTACATGTCCGCATACTTATAGGCAGGTACCTTTGCCTGTATATAACTTTGTTCTTTGAATTTTTAAAAAGACTTGTATTTATTTATTTGAGAGAGAGCGAGAGAGCACAAGTGGGGGGAGCGGCAGAAGGGGAAGGAGAAGCAAGCTCCCTGCTGAGCGGGGAGCCCCATGTTATGTGGAGCTTGATCCCAGGACCAGGGATGGTGACCTGAGCCAAAAGCAGATGTTTAACTGAACCACCGAGGCACCCCTGTTTTTTGAATTTTAGAATGAAACAGTGGAAGATTACTTTTCCCCTTTGGGAAGGCAGAGGTCCAGAGACCTATGCTCAGTGTTCTTCTGAGACACACGTGTGAAGGCTTCATTTGCTTACCCTCTCTGACCACCCACCTGACCCCCATGGGGAGAGCTTGCCTCTGTTTTACAGTGTGGCTTCCTGTAATTGCCATTCACCTTTGCTTGATTGTAGAGCTCCCCTTTGCTACTTGCTCGGTGACAATGCTGTGTGTATCAGCTCACTAACAAGGGTGAGTCTTAGGCATAAGCATAAAGACATGTATGTCCTGAATTATACCTGCTGTTTGCTTAGTTGTTTTTAGCACAGACTGTTCTCTTTTTTTTTTTCTTTGCTGCCCTTTTCCCTGTTTCTTCCCATATCCTGCTCCACCTGCCAAGGTAACTCCTAAAGTTGCCCCAATTTCCTCAATTGTGAAATGGGACAATTCTGGTATCTAGATCAGTGTCTTCTTGAGGACAAACCGTAGAGTTTATAACCAGTCATAGTGCTGGCACATAGCACATGTACTTTGTTTTTTTTTTTTTTTTAAAGATTTTATTTATTTATTCATGATAGTTACACAGAGAGAGACAGAGAGGCAGAGACACAGGTAGAGGGAGAAGCAGGCTCCATGCAGGGAGCCCGACGTGGGATTCGATCCTGGGTCTCCAGGATCGTGCCCCAGGCCAAAGGCAGGCGCCAAACCGCTGCGCCACCCAGGGATCCCGCACATGTACTTTGTATGTTGACTGTGACAATGACAATGATAGGGAGAACAAGTGGTTTATGATGTACGTGGCAGGCTGCCTCAACTGTAAAGTTGGAACAGCCACTAGAGATCATCTAAAGTTCAGCTAGACATACCAACTCACAAGTTGCTTGGCCTATCGTTCTTGCAGGGGGACCACAGCTTGCTGGCAGGGCAGCTTCAGGCATTTCCTCTGAAGAGCACAGCTCAGATGTGAGGGGCTGGGAACCACCTGGGGCAGGTACCGGCATCTCATGCCCCACAGGGACCAATATCTCCTGCACACCAGCCAAACTGGCCGAGGCCCCAGGATCCCCATACCATATTGCAAGTTCCAAAAGTCATTGTACCTTTCCCCAGTCCAGATGCAACGTACCCATCAAGCCTCTTTTTAAATCACAAGTAGTGGGGCACCTCAGTGGTTCAGCTGGTTAAGCATCTGCTTTTGGCTCAGGTTATGATTCCCGGGTCTTGGGATCGAGTCCCACATCGGGCTCCTTGCTCAGCTGGGAGCCTGCTTCTCCTTCTGCCTGCCATGTGTGCTCTCTCTGTGTCAGATAAATATATAAAATATTAAAATAAACAAATCACAAGTAGTGTTTTACCTAAAAAGACAGTTGACACGTGTCGTCTTTATTTCCGGGGAACAGGAAATGAGAGCCAGTTACCTGAGGGTCACCTTCTTGTGCAGAAGGGGAAATGGCTTCATCAGTGTCTTTTTTTTCGCAGACAGGAGGCTCATAGTAGAGCTGCATAGAAAGGTTTTCTTTATCACAGCTCCATGGACCCAAAGTCCCATGAGAACTGGTTAATAATTCTTGGCCTGTTAACGTTCTCTTTTGATTTTTTTTCTTTGCAAGGATTTATATTTCCCTCTCATGGGCCAATGTGGCTACCAACATAGTTTCCATTCTTGAAAATGTTTTTTGAGCAGAGGGCACAGCATTTCCTTTCTCCTCCTCTCTCTGTAGAAATGCTTCCAGGCTGCCATCACTAGCTATCAGAAGCACTGAATGATTAACTCGGAATGGTTGAGATAACTGGTGTTATCTCATTTAATGCTTACAGCGCTCTGTGAAGTAGGGTTTTTATTTGAGGAAGCTGAGGCTGAGCCACAGGCAGGTGTTCTGAGAGGATACCGTAAGGGCTCCAAGTCAGGCAGCCAGGCCCCAGTCCTGTGCCCTGAAACCACTGTGCTCTGTCCCCTCCCTCTAGTTCCCTGCAGATCAGATTAAGTTGATGGAAAGCTTTTTAGACACTTTTCCAGAAGCTTCCTTATCTCTTGTTGCATGTTTTGCCATGTCTTCCTCAAGCAGATTGAGTTAAACTGAGCCAACTTATACAACCCTCCCCTTCTCTGCACCTGCTGGGAGGGCATAGATCACACGTCCAGCCACCGTGAAGTCCCAGGTTACTCAGTTAACTGAGTGCATGATGTTAGGGCAGTCTGACCATGCTAGGCAGGCACAGACAGGCCAGATTTAGCCACGCACAGTTGCCACCCTGCTATTACGTCCCTCCTTTGGTATTCTCTGTGCAGACCCTTCAAACCTGTGTACTTGGGCACAGAGGTCTTTACTAGATGCTCAGTCAGGTTCTTGGGACAAGTAAGTCTGCCAAGTAGCTCCAGAATTGAGGCCCACAGGACACGGTAGGTTGGATGAGGACAGCATTAAGGTGTCGTGTGGCTTCACTTTTTTCTCTTGCTGGTAAGGCTTTGGATGAAGTGACACTGCAGCCCCTAGGAAGATAGTGATGCAAACCTCCCCCCCGTGAATGCTGTAGCCTCCAAGCCAGGGTTGAGCAGCGTGCCTGGGAGAAGAACAAGCGGTGGCTGTGGTCACTGTCCACATCTTAGTGACATTTTATAAACAGTCCTCTCAAGGAAACATAGTGGGCCTTCCCTCTCATCCTCTCCAGTCTTAGCATTTTGGCCTCTCCTCAGGCACATGGCTTCCTTGGTGAGCTGGGCAAGGCCACCAGCCCCCAGAGATGCACAGAGGGACAGTCCTGCAGATGCATTTCTGGCCACAGCAAGGTTGCTCTCACTCAGCAGAATGAATAAAAGGGAACTTACTGCAGGCTTTCCACATTTCCTTGTGCTGAGTGGTAGTATAGCTTCATTATTATTATTTTTAATTTTGCAAATAACACCTGTTTGTAATGGGTTCAAACAACACAGAAGTATGTAAAGTTAAGACAAGTCTCCTGTCCCTAGAGAGGAGGAGGTTGGAAGTTGGACAGGATGGATGAAGGGAATCAAGAAGTACAGATATCCAATTATAAAATAAGTAAGTCATGGGGATGTAAAAAAGAAAAAAAAAGAAAGAAAGAAAGAAAAAGAAAAAGGTCTCCTTACCTTCTTTTCTTCCCCATTTCACTCAAAGGTAACTAACTACAGTTACCATGTATGAATCTTTTGCAAGACTTTAGCAAATATAAATACATGCTTATCCAAAGTTTATGTAAGGATTTATATAAGGATATAATACAATTTGTGTCAGGGAATGTTTCTATTAGATCCTTACAGAAAATATGCTCTCATATTTGTGAACTTAATATTATATCAGGGGCCATCTTTCCAAGTGGGTACATGTAGGGTTCTTAATTGTTTTCAGTGGTTACATGGTGTTCAATTTGGTGGATGTTACGGAGGTTCTGGTATTTGATATGTGCCAGGGTATGTGTATGGTCTCCAGGCCCTCACCCCAATCATACTTAGTTTCCATTTTTGTGCTATTTATGGAAATGCAGTGACATTCTTTCCACAGACATATGTCTTTATGCCCTCTTCCCAGCATTTCTGTAGGATGCATTCCTGGAAGGAGAATTTCTGAGTCATAGGTTAGATGCGTGTTTAAGTTGGAGACATACACAGGAGGAAGTTTTATGACATCTTTAAGAATATCCAAATATTCTTCAACATGAGACTAGAAAGAAGTCCGTCCTTCCCCTGTGGCAGATAATTTGAAGTTGAGGGGTGTAGATAAGAAGCTTCCGGAGCTGGTGGTTACTGAATAATACATGATTTCCCTGGAAAGGGATCAGTCAGGATTGCTGTATTTTATTATTAATTTTTCCTTTCAAAGGTATCTTATTTTATCTGAGGTATTTTATCTCAAGAAATCATCTAGAATCACTTCTTTTAATTGCCCTTTATTTATTATTGAACCAGAATAGGGACATTTCATTTTTGATGGTGTTGAGAAGGCCTTTATTAGAATGGGAATGGAGAAACATCGAAGGAAAAAAAAAATTTTATCACTACATCTAACAGTTCTCAATAACTTTGAAATAACTCTAATATGTGTAACATAAAAATTTCAAAATCTGAAAAAAAGAATGCTATAATGATAAAAAAGACATGAACATAATGTATAACCCACTGTGGACCTTGAATGTCATCCCACAATACATAGTTCTTATTTATTTTGACTGAAGTTTTCAATTTAAGTTATACCATTTTTAAATAAATTGATCTCTTTCCTTTAGCTGATGGAGCACATAATTAATTTCTGCTTTTCAAAAATGAAATGCATTCAGTAAATGTACTAGAAAGAACTACTTCCTGCTGTGAGGCAAATTGCCATACAGAGATTAAGAGCTTGGAGTCTGGAAGCAAACAGACTGAATTTAATCTGAATTCTGCAAACACACCAGCACTACCATTTATGCAAATTACCTAAATTTATTTCTCAGTTTCCTCATCTGTAAAACTGGGGTAATGATATCACCTAACTCATTAAATTTGTGGGGTGTTAATGATTTTTAAGTGCTTGGGATATAGGAAATATGCAAGATACTATTATTATTATTAATAATAATAATAATTTTTAAAAGATTTTATTTATTTTTTCATGAGAGACACAGAGAAGCAGAGACATAGGCAGAGAGAAAAGCAGGCTCCCCGTGGGGAGCCCGATGTGGAACTCGATCCCAGGATCCTGGGATCACATCCTGAGCCAAAGGCAGATGCTCAACACTGAGCCACCCAGGCGCTCCTAATTATTATTAATGTTAATGAGGAATTATCACATGTTATTCTTTAGTCAATAGATCATTTCATAGGATAATGTTCCATATTTTAGTGTTAGAACTTTCAAGGGATATTTTTACTTTGAGATTTCTTTTCAAAAGTATATCCCATTTACCCTGATAATTTTTGCTCACCATGAATACCCAAGTGTGTACAGATGGTTGGTGTCTGTATATGCTGTATGTCTGTGATTTGGTTGGAAGAGTCACAGGGGAAAAAACCCCACACTAACTGCTATTCGGAGACGTGAGTGTAGAAAGGGATGGGGTAGAAAACCAAAATGTTTTTAACACACTAAGATTATAATCGTGGTGATTATTTCTGATGGCATTACATCAAATTAGGTACTTGTTCAGGCCTAAGATGAAAATCTGTTTTTCTTCTATGAATTTTATGAGCTTGTTTAGGATCATTAGTTTTTAATACTGTCAAGCTGGTTCAGATATTTTGTTGCACTTTTAACAAGCCACGTTGTAGCCTTTTGTCGCCCTAACCTATTTTGTTTCCACTTTCAGAGCTCCTATGGATATGGTGACCTGTTCTCTGACACATGGAAAGCATTTACTGACTATGATGTTATACATTTGAAAACTTACGATTCCAAAAGGGTACTGGAAACTTTCCTGAAATGTCTGTAAATAACAATCATTACAAATGACTCACTCATCAAATGAATATTTAATATGAGTTTCTGTTAGCTATTACCATTGATTTGTGACTCGGTAGTTTCTTTTTTTATAACTGAATCGTTCTTAATTATTAACCATGTAGCGTTAAAAAAACTTTTTTCCTTTAGATTTTCCAAAATTATGAATTTCACTTGAGTGAAATAGTTTGCTCTTGAAAATATTTCAATGCGAAAAAGAGATTAATTAAAATTTATTCTCTGTAATTATAAGTACTATTTTGATGTGGTGGAAATTGGGTCCTCTTACCTCATACAATACCTTCATTCTTAGGTATGTTTTAAAGAAGCTGTTTTTTCCTTACTCCCCCGGATGCGATACGGGTTGTTCTATAATACCCCTTTGGTAAGCATGTCTGTTGTTCATATTCATATTTGTACATTTATTTTTGATAGTTTTTTTTTTTTAAGATTTATTTATTTTAGTCAGAAAAAGAGAGAGCACACAATTGGTGGGGAGGGGCAAAGGAAAAGGGAGAGAAAATCCTCAAGCAGACTCCCATTGAACGTGGAGCTGGACTCGGGGCTCGATCCTCGGACTGTGTCATCATGACTTCAAACAAAATCAAGAGTCAGCCACTTAACTGACTGAGCCATCCAGGCATCCCTGTTCTTGATAGGTTTTAAAAGAACGTGTATATATAACTTGAGAACATCTTAAATAGTAATGCACAATTATTCACTGTAATATGAACTGTTGTTTTCATGTTAGATATCTGGCTGTCAAAACACTGGATTATTCAGAGCTTTTTCCCAGCATGTGCTACACAGACTGAACATCACACAGGAGGGACCCAAGGTAGGAAGTCCCTTATGTGTTCTGATGCAGGCCTGACTTCTCACCCTCAATAAAAATCAGTGCCACCTTTTCAGAAAAAGAATCTGAAGACAGTGTTTTCTGGGTTAACAGTTTCTCACCTGAAGTGATCCGAATCAGATATCACCAACCTACGACAAATAAACTAAGGGACAGTGGAAATCTGTGCTATTTTTTTCTCCTTTTCCCTTTCCCTGTCTTTCCTCACGTCTCCTTGTTCTCCCCTCAATCTCCTCCTCAACCCACAAACCCCAGCCAAAAATTCCACCCAGCCAACCAAACAAGTGTAGTAAATAGGTTTTGTCTTCTGTGGCTAAAGTGGATGCATTTTTATTTCCTGAGAGAACTCTGGAGGAATTAGGCTCAAAACATAATAGTTCCCTTAATGTATCCTGATGGACTTTCATCCCTTGTGAGAATCACATTTTAGGTTCTAGCATTCACTCATCTGTGCAGGCATATACAGCATGATTTTGCCTTTTCCTTTTGACTACAGGACGGAAAAATCCGAGTCACCATACTTGCACGGAGCACAGAATACCGGAAAATCCTAAACCAAAATGAGGTTAGTTTTTGGTATGTGTTTTTAATATCATCATATTGAATTTAACTTCCTGTGACTGATGTATTTAATATTTTTATACATTGCATTAAATGCTTTGATTTGAAATTATTAGCTTTTAGAAAAGTTTGATGGCTATGCCCAGTTCATTTATTGGACTTCTACTCGGAGTCAGCAAACCACCAGTTGCCCAAACTAGCTTTACCTCACCATAAACATTCATCTCCCCCAACTCAGAGTGGAAACAGAGACAGAAGCTCTCTGAATCCTGCCTTTACTGCCATAGATTGCCAAACATTCTGCCTCTGGACAAACTAGCAGCAGAAATGCAAGAGTATTTCTAGAGAGGGCTGGTGGATACAGTGATACGTGGTGATACAGTGGCCTCCAGAGGCTAAGTTGGAAGAGTCTCCATTTTTTTCCTGATTGTGTGTCTTAGGAACTATTCACCTGTCGGATTTTCAAATTCATTTTGATAGCATCAACTCACACATTATACTTAAATAAGATCACCGTGCAAGGCCCCTGCCTAAAACAGCATGGCTGGAAGATGTTCTCACAATAGTATGATTGACTGCACAGAAGTGTGTTAAGCACCTGCTATGTCCTGGGCCATATTTTAGGCCCTGGAGCTACAGTAGGGAACAGGATAGGTAAGGTCCCTGTGCTCATAGAGCTTATGCTCTCAAGGTATGACAGACAAGAAATAAGTAAGCTAGTCCCTAGGTGAGGTGATTTCAGGTAGTGGGCAGTGCTACAAAGGAAGTAGAACAACATTTGTTGGGGCAGGAGATACAGGAGGGAGGGGGAAGCAGTCAGGTAAGGTGTTTAGAGGTACTGTTGGGCAGAGACCCAGTCAAGAGGAAGCCAGCCAATGAGACTGCCTCTGGGGGGGAAGTAAATGGCCTATGGTGTCTAGAGCCTCAGGTGCTCCAGGAACGGAGAGGTCACCAGTGTGAAGGTAGCACAGTGGAAGAGGTGAAGATGACCCCACAGAGGTCAGAGAAGTCAGGCAGGGTGTGAGGAGGTCCCATATCTTTTTAGCCTCATAGGCCTAGGTGAGAGGATGGGTGGGCTGGATTCCAGTGTGAGGGAAGCCACTGTGAAGTTTTCAGCAGGGTGTGGTAGGCAGAATCATGGGCCCCCAAAAGATGGCCACGTCCTAATCCCTAATCCTGGAACCTGTGACTAGGTTAGTTTACCAGGCATAAGGATGATAAAGTTGCAGGTGAAATTCAGGTTGCCCATCAACTGGCCTGAAAATGGACAGATTAACCTGGATTTCCCAGGAGGGCCCAATAGATTCACAAATTGGGCATAAGCTGTCTCCACCAGAGATCTTTTGCCTCTGCCTGGAAAGCTCTTTGCTTAGCTGGATTTATCTCACCGACCGGATTTCAGTTCAGCACCTCCTCGAAAGTGAAAGAGGAAGAGGAAGACATGAGGATAGAAGCAGGGCCAGAAAGATGCCACATTCCTGGTTTTGTGGATGGAGAAAGGACCCCCAAGTCAAGGAGTGCAATGACTTCTAGAAGCTGGAAACTGATTCTCCCCTAGTGCCCCCAGAAGGAGCAGAAAGCACAGCCCTGCAGACAACTGTCTGTCTCACTGTTGGACTCCTGTCCTGTAGAACAGTGAAAGGGTCAGTTGCATTCTTGTAAGCTGTGGAATCTGTGGAAATTTGTCATAACAGCTAGTAGAAAATGAATGCATGGGCAGAGACATGAACTGGCTTACTTATTTGTAAACTACTTTGGCTGCAAGAGTAGGAACAGGGGATTCACTTAGAGCTGTCACTGTGGCCCCGGTAAGAGTTTAGATGAAGACAGTGACAGCAGAGGTAACAGAGTAAGTGGATTCAAGATCCGTCTCGGAGATCATGTCTAGGAGACTTCCTGTGGGGATATGCAGGTATACGTGAGGTCAGGTCAGGAAAGGTATTGAGAATCAGAGGTGAACTCCCAGGCTTTTAGCTTGAGCAGGTCAGTGGAACTAAGATGGGAAAAGCTCAGTAGGAGGGGACTGGGTGCAGGTTTGGATGGGTAAAATGATTTACACAGATTAATTTGGATGCCTGACAGGCTGATCAAAATTATGTAATTAGTGTCTTGAGATCCATATGGATTATGGAGGACATGAACATATGGTGTAATGAGACATTGATTGGAAGCTGTGGGTGGAAGAAATGAGCAGTGTGTGTCTATGTTTTAAAGACCTGAAAATAAAAATGTATCAAGTGATACAGTGTTGAGATAGATGGATGGGAAGCCTCATGGACAGGCATATCAATAGTATATATTGGTGGAGATATCACAAATTGAGTGCTAATTATGGGCCAAACGTATTGCTGTATGTTCCCCATGCATGTTCTCCAACGCTTCCAGCAAACCCATGAGGTGTATATTTTATCATTACACTCTGTTTTAGACAAGAACACTGAGGTTTAGAGGTTTAAAAACTTGCTTAAAGTCACCCAGCTAGTAAGCAGAATAATGGGAGGTGAGCCGGGGTCGTCAGGGGCTGAGCCTACTTCTTAACCAGAGAGCTCTACTGCTCCAACACAAATAAATGTGAGAGGAGGCTGACCCACCTTGGTTCCCAGTCCATCAAGAAGGCCAAGGAGCAGCATCAAACCACTGGTAAGCAGTCCAGCAAAAAGGGGTAGTGCCAGTAGGTGATGCAGCCACTGATGTGTTTGCATCTGGTCACACAGATTGTGCAAACGATGTTGCCCACAGGTAAGATTTGGCAATTTGGATCTGAACTCTGAGCCAGAGAGCACCCATTGGCATCACTTGAAAAGGCAGCTACCAAGCAGAGAAGAAAGCACCTTCGACTGTACCTTGTTTCGTGAATAAATAATAAAACCCAGATGCTCTCATTAAAATGACATTTCCTGCAATCCTGCCCAACCTCAAGGTTGGATAGTCACATCAGAGGGCTGTGGCCACTTCCACAGTGTGACTAAAAATTGTAGAAAAGAGCCTGTTTGCTCGGAGACCCTCTGAAACAAGAGATTCTTTTTATGTGGGCCCATCTCATTACAAGGCCAGGGCTCATGCACTGGGATTAATTCACTCCTGGAAAACGGAATTCTAACCTATCCTTGCTCCTTCAACTCCTTGACATAAGCAGTATCTTCATGGGAGTTTGGGGGCTGTCTAGAGAGAGAAACTTCCATTCTATGACTGTGTATATGTCTGTAACAGGGGAGGGGAGGGGATGGAAGTCCCTGCCTATTGCTTTTTATAAATGGGTGAGTTTAGGGCACTGACTAAAAACACAGGTTCTGGAGTCAGATGACCTAGATTTAATTTTGGCTCTGCCCTTTGCTAGCTACAAGATCCTGGGAAAGTTCCTTAACATCTCTAAGCCTCCATTGTATCATTAAAAATAAGCATATGCGGGGGTAGGGGTGGAGTACACCTGAGAGGCTCAGTCAGGTAAGCATCCGACTCTTAGTTTCGGCTCAGGTCATGATCTCAGATCTTGAGCTTGAGCCCCATGTAGGGCTCCCTGCTCTCAGCTCAGAGTCTGCTTGAGATTCTCTCCACCCACCTCCCCCACCCCCACTCACATGTGGGCTCACTCTCTCTCTCTCTCTCTCAAATAAATTAATTAAATGTTAAAAAAAAAAAAAAAGTAGACATATGGGGATGCCTGAGGCTGGCTCAGTTGGAGGAGCATATGACTTGATCTCTGGGTTGTGAGTTTGAGCCCCACATTGGGCATAGAGATAATTTAAAATTTTTAAATCTTAAAAAATAATAGGTGTAATAATAATATTGACTTGGTGGGAGACTCATGTGAGGATTAAGTGACAAACACCCAAAGCACTGGGCATTTCCCCCATAATTGAAGTGACACTTTGTTACCGTTGCAGTCCTATAGTGTACAAGAATGGGCAACAGGATAAAGGAGCAAAATTTTCTGAATAGCAGCAACCCACAGTGTTGCGTTAAGATGGTTAATTGTGATGGACATAGAGAACCATGGCTGTATTTCTGATACTAGGTTAATTGTTGCTTTGTTGCTGTTTGCTAAAAGAATAATTTTTTTTCTGTGTAGAACTATTGAAAACATTTTTCTGCCAAGAATTTAGTGTTTTCAGAGGATAAAGTTGAGAGCACAAGTAGTTGTCTGAAGTGAGATAATGGATAGGGAGAGAACTCTTAACGTAAAGTCTGGAACAAGGTAGGTACCTAGCAAATTTATGTTAGAAACTTGAGGGAAAAAAAAAAAAAAAAAAAGAAACTTGAGGGAATAAGTAGTAAGTAGTGGTAATAGCAGCTAACACCTAGTGGCCTCTGTGCTGAGCAGGAATTGTCTGCTTTCAGCCTGAGTGACAACCTGGTGTAGAGAGGGGGTGTTGGGGGGAATGGGTTTTAGGGAGGTTGTGTGACCGAAGGTTGGAATCTGCATGTGAACTCAGTTAAAGATTAAGATGGTAGACCTAAATGATAAGTAAGTTCTGAAAAATGTTTTGTATGAAAATAAGAAATTTTCAGACTCAAAGGAAAATAAAAGAGAAGGAAGGAAAAGAAATTCTGTGTTTTTTTTTTTTTCCCTTAGCTGGTAAACGCACTGAAAACGGTATCTACACTTGAGGTTCAGATTGTCGATTACAAATATAAGTAAGTAACATCCCACTCTTGGGCAGACACTGTCGTCTTTTGCTTGGATGAGTTAATAGGGGATCAATAGGGTTTTTTCAAATGGTTGCTGTTGACACTGATAGACCCGGGTGTGTGTGTGTGTGTGGCGGGGAGGGGTGGGATGGACAAGCAGATGCATCAGTGAGGGAAGGGACCAGGTGGGGGCCCTGACAGGTGAGGACCTTGGCACATAGGGGTGGTTGCTCTTCACCTGTGTGGGGTCTGGTATTCTGGTATACCACCTCATTGTTCAAGAGAAGTGATAAATCCATATTTCTTTTTTTTAATCTGCGTTTTCATTAGAAATTTTTGAATTTTTAAAATTTGGCCTAAGGTGGGGAGGTGCCAGGGTGGTGTAGTCAGGAAAGCATCTGACTTGGCTTCAGCTCAGGTCATGATTTCAGGGTCCTAAGATCAAGCCTCACATTGGGCTCCACGCTCAGCACAGAGTCTGCTTGAGATTCTCTCTCCCCTCTTCCTCTGTCCCTCCCCCATGTCATACTCTCTTTCTCTCTCTCTCAATAATAAATAAATAAATCTTTTAAAAAAAAAAAGGTGGCAACTAATCCTGAATTTTGAAAAAAAAAAAAAAAAGATAACCCTGGCCTCATTTATCCTGCTAGTTTGCTGAGTTTCAACTCCTGGCTTAAAATTAGTTACATGGGAATAATTTGAGGGTCATAGAGTAATATGAGATTTCTAAAAATATTGCAAAGTGTCTGTATTTCTTTTCAAACTCTGACACAAGCAAAGGGCTTAAAAAGATTGAGTATGCCTAACATTTCTTGTGTAGGTAAGCCCTGTTGATATTAAAACAACAACACTGTAAAATAATACCTGTTCCTGGTTGAAAAAGTCAAGCAGTTTAGAAAAAAACTCGAAAGGAGACAACATTTCTTTCCTCCACTTGCCCGCCCACAGTCATTGTCTTGTTCTCCAAATATAACACTGTGAACAGTTTCTATGTCAAAAAAGAAAAAGTAAAAAAAAAGAAAAGAAAAGAAAAAGAAAAAAAAAAGAAATAGTATACATATACCAGCATATGGGTATCTATTATAGACAGATTAGAACTTAACAGTAGGAGGGGCGTGTAGCTGGCTCAGTTGGCAGAGCATGTGACTCTAGATCTCAGGGTTGTGAGTTCAAGCCCCACATTGGGTATCGAGCCTACTTCAAAAAAAAAAAAAAAAAAAGAACTTAACTGTAAGCAGAGGAGTTCGCACCTTACTCATCATGCATCCACTCATTTATCCAATAAGTCTTTATCATGTACCTGCCATGAGCTGGTCACAGGCTTTGAAGTAGGAATTAGTTACGGAGGGCGGCATGGCTCTGGTCTTGAGGACCAGAGAGACCGAATACAAATAAACAGCAATCGTGAGAACGGTTACCATTTGTTGAGACTTACTGGTATGCTTTATCTCATCTCACTCTCCCTCCAGTTTTATAAGGGTGGCAAAACTATTCCTGTCTTACTAATTACACTGTGCAGTGGTGGCTACCATCATCGCCACAGGAAGACATGGAGGAAGAAGCAGGCCCGATGTCAGGCTGACAGATCTGGGGATGGGGTGCACCTCAAAGGCTCTGGCATTGACTGGTTTTTGAGGATATGTAGGATTCCCCAGATGAAGGAGAAATGACAATAAATTCAGACCTTGCCAATCTGAGGGATAGAGTAGATGGAGCCTTCCCTCCTTATCCTCAGACGTTGTCCGCAGGTGGTGACTCCAGGGTTATATCTGTCTGGGCACATACCCATCCTTCCCCTGGCATCGGTTGGCATTCCTGGAGAAACCAGAGCACGTGTACCTCGTGTAAGACGTCTGTAATACTGCCCCCTGTCTTCCTTTCCCTGTGTGGGGTGTGGGGTTTCCATTGTACTTCAAGAGGAAGCTCTTAAAGAGGGGGATCTGAGGGGTGCCTGGGTGGCTCAGTCGGTTAGGTGTCCGATTCTTGATTTCAGCTCAGGTCACGATCTCAGGCCATGAGATTGAGCCCAGCATTGGGCCTTGTGCTCAGCATGGGGTCTGCTTCTCCGTCCCCCTCTGCTCTTCCTCCTGTTTGTGTGCTCTCTCTCTCTGTCTCTCTCAAATAAATAAAGTCTCTTTAAAAAAAAATAGGGGAGAAGCTGGGAATTCACATTCTTTTCTTAAATCCAAAATAATCTTGGACATTTTTTTTTTTCCTTTGGGTAAGCAGGACTGGGAGATCTAATTCCATTCAATGTATTCAGAGGGTTATACTTACTCCGGTGTTTCTTGTCAGCCATTTCAGTGGACTTTTTTGGCATTGATTTTCTGTTCAGAGTTTGCATGTCTTTTAGGGTCTTGTATTTAGATGGTACTTTTACAATCTTAATGTGCATAAAATTGTGGATTAGTCTGTTGCAAAGGCAGGACAATGCCCTGGTGGTGTCTGAGCTAATTTTAGGTATACCCAGATGGCATTGAATAAACTCCAGTCACACAAGGAGAATTTATTTTATTTTTAAAAATCCTTTTATTATCTTAAAGAACTAGGCTTCATCTTGATACCCCTATATTATAACATCTCTCTAGTGCCTGCTCATTTCCCTTTTTTTTTTCATAAAGAAAAAGAGCAGGCCTCAGGTTCAGAGCTTTGCCTTGCTGTGGATCTTCCTAGATTTGATTCTTTTTCCTTTGATTATATTTGTTTTTACAATTTTGTTTGTCCTGTATTGCTGGCTTTTCATTTAAGACAGCTCTAAAAGTTTCCTTTTAAAATAAATGCATTTAGGGGTACCTGGCAGGGTAGAGCTTGCAGCTGTTGATCTCAACTGTTGAACTCACGTTCAAGCCCCACGTTGTACGGAGATGACTTAAAAATAAAATCTTAAAAAAATGAAATACCTGCATTTAAGTTTAAAACAAAGTGAGCTAACTCAGAAATAATGTTAAGTTGTTGAATAATTATTAATTACTGGAACAGGCTTTAAATTGGCAAAAAGTCATAGTGGAATATGATTTAAATTGGGAACGGCACTTGTATAAATATTGTTGACCATGAGTCATGAGCTAAGTCATCTTAACAGTTTCTCTCTTCTCCCCATCTGTCTTTTGTTGTTCTATATGCTCACAGGGAACTTGGGTTTTTAGATCAGCTGAGGATCACTCACAACACGGACATATTTATTGGAATGCATGGAGCTGGTCTTACCCACTTACTTTTTCTTCCAGACTGGGCTGCCGTATTTGAACTGTAAGTGTTTGGAGACAGTTTTAAGGTGGCGAATGATGCTTTTAATGCCTGCCAAGACTGTCATAGAACTTCAAAAGGCGTAATATTTAATCACTACAGGAAAGTCACATCATATAAGCTTCTAGAAAGGAAACAGCAAGCAAATACCCCTTTCCGCCCATCTCAGTATGATGTGGGAGATGTGAGTCTGTGACTTCTGTCCTCAGAGCTCGTTCTTGTTTGCCTCTCAGACGGTGACTGTCTCTCTGCCCTCTGTGTCATTATTATGGTAAAAGGGAGCCTGTATGTTGCCGACCTGTGTTCATGGCAGCAGTGTTCACAATAGCCAATGTGGAAGCCACCCAAATGTCCATCAGCAGATGAACGGATAAGCAAAATATGGAATATTTGCTTGGAATATATGGGCATGCCTCTGCATTGTTCAGCCTTATAAAGGAAGGGAATCCTGTCACATGCTACAACATGGATGAACCCTGAGGACATTATGTTAAGTGAAATAAGCCACTCACAAAACGACATAACACTGTGTGATTTTGCATGTGTGAGGTGCCCAGAGTAGTCCGGTTCCTAGAGATAGTGTGTAGAGTGGTGGTTGCCAGGGGCCCTTGGTGTGCGGATGAAAATGAAGAAGAAGAGTTCATGTTGTGTGGAACAGAATTACAGTTTTGCAAGATGGGGAATTTCTGGAGATTGGCTGCACCATGTGAATACACGTAACACTACTGAACTGTGCACTTAAACATGAACAAGATGGTAAATTTGATGTGTTTTCTACCACATTAAAAAATGAGAGTTCGGGGCACCTGGGTGACTCAGTTGGTTAAGCGTTTACCTTCAGCTCAGGTCATCATCCCAGAGTCCTAGGATCAAGTCCCACATCGGGCTTCCTGCTCAGCAGGGAGTCTGCTTCTCCCTCTGCCTCTCCCCCGACCCCACGCATATGTTTGCTCTTTCTCTCAAGTAAATAAATAAAATCTTAAAAAAAAAAAAAAAAGTTCAAGAACCCATATGTCTCAGAAAGAGCTCTAAAACATAAGCTGGCCACTTTGCCTTAAGCTCACTAATTTCATCCACAGCTAAACAATCTTTCTGGCATGCTCCATGAACTGGGTGGGTGGTGGAGACATGGCCTCCTCCCCCTTGGGTACTTCTGCACTGGACACTAAGCCTCATCTTTAGTTCTGGATGTGCCAATAGCAGTTACTGTTACCTCATTTCTCTCTTTGTGTCTAAACACCTAGATTTTATGGTATCATTTTATTTTTATTTTATTTTTTCAAAGATTTTATTTATTCATGAGAGACACACAGAAAGAGGCAGAGACATAAGCAGAGGGAGAAGCAGGCTCCCTGTGGGGAGCCTGATGCAGAACTTGATCCCAGGACCCAGGGATCACGCCCTGAGCTAAAGTAGATGCTCAACCACTGAGCCACCCAGGTGTCCCTCTGGTATCATTTTAAAAACAACTTCACTAGGTATATAAATGGGAAATGATTTAGAGAAAAAGTTGTGAACTTCCAACATTCTGTGAAAATATTTGAAATACACATATGTTTGAGAAATAGCCAAATAAATATGGATTCTATCTCAGTGCATCATTTCTCCCAGAGGGAGGCAAAGGAAGGAAGGGAGAGAGGGAGGAAGGAAAGAGATATATTGATAACCCTTAGGCCTTGGAGCTCAGCAGACCTAGGTTCAACTATTTGTACTTCCCTAGCTTTGTGCCCTTGGATGTGGTGCCTCCCCCTCTACACGCAAGTCCGTGTCCATGTGTGTAGACTACGTATTAGGAGATAATATCAAGTTCACAGGCGGTCAGCCCTATTGATAAACTTCATTTCCCTCCATTCCTTGATCCCATTTGGTTTTTTTTTTTTTTAAGACTTTATTTATTTATTCATAGAGACAGAGAGAGAGAGAGGCAGAGACACAGGCAGAGGGAGAAGCAGGCTCCATGCACCGGGAGCCCGACGTGGGACTCAATCCCGGGTCTCCAGGATCGCGCCCTGGGCCAAAGGCAGGCGCCAAACCGCTGCGCCACCCAGGGATCCCCCCCATTTGGTTTTTTTAAGTTAAGGTAGCTTAGTTACGAGGAGCTTTAAAAAATAATCTCCATCTATCTCGTGTAGTAGTTACGCAACCTTTCATAGGAACACACTTGAGAGATGTGTTATCTCCCAGAGAAGTGTTGGTTTGGCCAAACCCCTGGCCACAAGTCTCATGTGTGGGTGACCTTGCATCCTTAGGTACAACTGTGAAGATGAGCGCTGTTACTTGGACCTGGCCAGGCTGAGAGGCATCCACTACATCACTTGGCGAAGGCAGAACAAAGTCTTTCCTCAGGATAAGGTAAAGTTCAATGACTAAACTCACCTTGTTTTGCTTTTTTTGTTTTCCTTTTCACCTCATTTTGCCTTTTAATGGGTTTAAAGTATTTAATTAGTGTGAAAAAGTACCACTAAACTTCGTTCCAAAGATAAACTGTTCTTCTCTGGAACGATGAGTTGTATTTTATATTTGCAAGTTGAGGTAAAAGGGAAATTCAACACTCCATATCTTTATGTTGAGAAGACAACTTTGGGAAATTTGGGCCTAGGAAGATCTATTAAATTATATATAGGAGGGGGGATCTCTGGGTGGCGCAGTGGTTTGGCGCCTGCCTTTGGCCCAGGGCGTGATCCTGGAGACCCGGGATCGAGTCCCACATCGGGCTCCTGGTGCATGGAGCCTGCTTCTCCCTCTGCCTGTATCTCTGACTCTCTCTCTCTCTCTCTCTCTGTGTGACTATCATGAATAAAAAAAAAAAAAAATATATATATATATATATATAGGAGGGGTCAGCAAACTATAGACCAGTAGGCCAAATCTGGCCCACCACTGTTTTTATGAATAAAGTTTTATTGGGACACTTGCCTTTGCCAAAGTAAAATAATTTTATTTTACTGAAACCCCTGAAAACCATGGCCTCAGTGACTTACATATTTATGTTTTGGTTTGTTTTCTCAGGGCCACCACCCAACTTTGGGGGAACATCCGAAATTTACCAACTACTCTTTTGATGTAGAAGAATTCATGTACCTCGTCCTTCAGGCTGCAGACCACGTATTACAACACCCAAAGTGGCCATTTAAGAAAAAACGTGATGAGCTATAAATGTGCTGAATCTGTTTGCAAAAGTCTATTTGTTTAAACATTCCACCACCCAGACTCCCAGTTAAATCAGTAAAACAACTTGTTATTTCCTAGCCCCAAATTACCTTTTCTATGCCAAAACATGCCTTCAGGATAGTACTGAAGTGTTTTAGAGTCTTTAACTGTTCCCTATGATTTTTGTGTCATAACTATTTATCAAGATACTATTTTTGCACTGAAAACTACTCTTTATAGTTCAAAAATAAGGCATAGGCTCACTTAGTACATTTGAGCTTCTTAGATATACCAAAATTTTCACCTTTCTTGGCTTTAGAATTTGTAAATGCTTTTGTACGATACCATGGGATTATAATTCTAGAGGCTTCCAACTTGTTTGTGTTATATTTGAGTAAATTCACAGAAGCTTTTTTATTTGCCAAAATCTGTTCATAACAGTGTATGTGGTAGGAAAGGAAAATATATAACACATACACGCACACAGTGTTATGATTCTCAGTACCAAGCTATAGGTAGCCTACTCCATGTTAGAGATCAAACAATATTATAAACATCTGTTTTACCCTCTCAGAGTCCAAACTAACTTCCACAGAATTCTCTGCTGTATCTGCTTAGAGAACTCCAGGTTATATGCACCAAGAATCTGTATAAACCATGCTGCTGCATTAATTTATACTAACATATTTCATATGCAAATAGTGTTTTCCGAAAATGTAGCAACTACATATGATAAAAGCAAATCAGAACATCCGTTAGGACTTCTTTGGATACCTTCTAGCTGGTTTCCACTCATTCCGTCTTTGTCCTGGAGAGCATTTATGTTGAATTGATGTACCAAAGGGTCGTTTCCAGTGTGCATGGATACACCTATGTGTATATGCATCTACCTCTTTTAGCATGGAAGTACTCCCCTTTGAGTTACCCCTTTGAGTTTGCAGGCTTCAAATTAGCTACATGAAGAGAGTTTTCCCCTGTCAAAAATAAAGACCGGAAAAAAAAAAAAAAAGTAAAGACACCTGTGAATTATCCATTTCAAAATGAAAAAGAAGCCATGAGAAAGTGCCATTGATTACAAAGGATATCTGAAATGCAGACCGACTCTTTAGGATTAATTTCTCACTGTTTATGAACTTTCAATGCAGGGGTCAGAAACCATGGATTTCATTTGCTGCAAAATGTGGAGTTTACATTTTATTAACACTTGAGAAATCTAATTTAGAGATGAATGACTTCTGTTTTTTCAAGTACAGGATTAGCAGAGCTGAGAATTTGAAAAAGAAAAAAACCATTTTAGCATTGCAAGAGAAAGAGAGAGGGAGTGTGTGCAACAGAGAAGGAACCTGAGAAACCCGATCGATTTGTTTTTTGGACTTTTACAGAACAAGTTCACTGACTCCTGCTTTAAAGGATTATGAACAGTCCTCAGAGTTTAGGAATATTTATTAAAATCTCTGTAAAGAAAGTAGTGAATCACTGTAGTAATAGCTTTGATTTGGGTGTTAAAATTGCATAAAAAGAATTACAACATATGAATTTTTAAATGACTGATATGGCTGCTCTTTGTACAAAGTAGTGAGTAACCACTGGGAAACGATTTCACTTGAAAAGCATTGCAAAGGCAGCATTGCACTTTTCGTCAGAGAGGTATAAACATCCCAGGAAAGTATCTGAAAAAACTATTAATGTCTATATTCTTACCTCATCTTAAGAAGTATGTAGAAATGCAATTCTGTAGACAGGAAGAATTTCAGAAATTGAGGACAATTTCATAATACACCTGTTATATTTAAATATTTTGCATTTATAGAAAGAATGCTTTTTATATAAACAAGAGTACATTTGACACTTTGGAATTAACTTTTATCAGACTTTTTATATGGGAGGAAAAGATCTTTAAATGGTTATAAAATTTAAATGTAACGAGTTTTTTTTTATTAAGTCTTGAGATGCATTTCATTGTTTGTACATTTTGGGTATGGCTTTGGAATAAATCTTTTTATATTTTATTTGAATACCAGAACAATTTTTAAGGTTTTTGTGTGTGTGTGTGTGTGTGTGTGTGTGTGTGTCTGATGGTTACATACTTTTTGGCAATCTGGTAGATTTATTTTATTGTTAAGATTTTATTTATTCATGAGAGACACAAAGAGGCAGAGACATAGGCAGAGGAAGAAGCAGGCTCCCTGTGGGGGGCCTGATGCAGGACTTGATCCCAGGACCTCAGAATCACAGCCTTAGCCAAAGGCAGATGCTCAACCACTGAGCCACCCAGATGCCCCTATAGATGATAAAAATGGAGTAGCTCACTGATGAATTTATTTTCAGCAAAAATTATGCCTTGCATTTATTTAGCAGCTTATTATATGGTGCTTTCACATGTAATAGTGTATAATTTTTATAAATGACATAAAAATTATTCTCCTTTTTCATATAAAAAAATCAGATGCTGTTTAAGGGACTTCCTTAAAGGTCACAGTCCTTCTGGTTCCACATCCATAGTCTTCCATTGTGTTACTCACTTGTTCCATAAATATCGAGTAACTACTGTGTACCAGCTACTGTTTCAGGATCTGGGAATACAGCAGTGAAAAGAACAGAAAAATGTTCTTGCCCTCATGGAGCTTGCTTTCTGGAGGAAGAGACAGACACAAAACAATATAAATAAGTAAAATATACTATGTTCCAGGTGCTGGTACATGCTATAGAGACAATGAAAGCAGGAGCAAGGGATGTGGATTCCTGGGGTGAGGTGGAGTCAAGTGCACCTAAGCAGAGGTTGAAGGAATTCCTCCATGATGTAACATTTGAGTTAAGTTTTGGAGTAGGCAACCGAGGAAACAGTGGCAGATAATTGGGCAAAGAACATTCCAAGAAAATAAAACAGTACATGCAAGGCCCTGAGGCAGGAGCATGCCTAACATATTTGAGGAAAAGCAAGGAATTTTTGAACTTTATAGTTTATATAAAGTTCAGTTTATTTTGAACTTTATAGTTTTTATTTTGAACTTTATAGTTCAGTACAGCTGGAGTGATCCAGGGATGGAGGAGTAGGAGATGACAGGATCTGGGAGGGGTGCGGGTGGCAAGACTCTGGCCTTTTGGTTCTGATAAAATGGGAATTGTTGAATTGCAGGAAGGAGTAACGATCTGACATTAAACAGGGGAACTCTAGCTATTGAACAGACCACAGAGGGATCCCTGAAGTGTTCTCTGGGAAACAGACTCTGGGATGGAGAGGTGTATACAGGGTACTTCGTATTGTCAAAGGCTATGTGGACCTTATGTGATCTTTTATTTGTTGGTCCCCACTCAAGCTTTAAAAAATGGAAAAACCATTCTTTAGATGTTTAAACAGAGAGCAAAGAGGTTAAGCAACTTACTCAGAGCTACACGGCTAGGAAGTAACAGATTGGGTACAGGACTTTCTCTGTGAAGGAGTTTATTTTTAAAAAAGATTTTATTTATTCATGAGAGACAGAGAGAGAGAGGCAGAGACACAGGCAGAGGGAGAAGCAGGCTCCCTGCCAGGCGCCCCACATGGGACTCCATCCTGGGACCCCAGGATCAGGCCCTGGGCTGAAGGCGGCGCTAAACTGCTGAGCCACCAGGGCTGCCCCTGTGAAGGAATTTAAACAAGAAAGTTTGCAGGTAATGAAGAAAGGAAGAGAGGGAGGGAGGAAGGGAAGGAGAAGGGAGGAAAAAGAAGAGAAAAAGGTTAGTTGGGAAATAGAGAATAGAGAAAACACTCCTGAAGTTAGGCCCCTTCTTGTGGTTACAAAATAGTTTTCTTCAAAACATAGTCCATGGAGAGAGAATTTGGAAAATACGTGCTTTTTCGAAACTAGGAGCATTTAAGCAAATCAACTCAGGTATGGTTGCCTTAGGTTTCAAATAACCTATTCCCAACCAAGGACCATTGCCAGACACTCTAATACCTTTCTTCTCCTTTAGCTTATTGGGGCATGTCAGAAGATGTCGTAAGCATTCTTGTCATAGAAGAAGAGGCTTAGACCAGTGCACAGGTTGCGTGGGCCTCGCCTTGGACGGCGATGCACACTTTGCCCACGAGGTGGCAGTCAAGCCCTTCCAAAGTGGCCTCTTTGTGGCCTGAGGCCCCCTGTCTCCGTCTCTTTGTAGATTCCAGACACCTGAGGGCCAGGAGTTAAGACCTTGCTTCTGCGTAGTGATGGATCTTTGCTCCATTCCTGATTGAGGGAAGTGGGAAAATTTTCACTGCAGTTTCACATGTCAGTGTGAAATTTCTTAGTTGCAGCCAACACCTGAATCCTGTGTGATAACTCCCGATCATCTTGTACAAAAAGCATTTGGCCCCGTGAAGATGATGTCTAGTGACAGAAGCTGTTAGTGGAATGTGTTCTCAATGATGTGCACAGGAGTGTACTTGGGACATGAGCTCTATTTTAGGGTCTAGCACATTAGCTTGTCAATTCTTTTCAGGGGCTAATTTCTTTCTTGTATAGGTTTTATGGGTTATCATATATGTAATTGCTGTTATTTGAGTAGAGCCAGACTGTAAGCAAAGGAGTCCCTTGAAGGCTACACCTAGAAGGCTAGTGGGACATTGATTACACGGGGCTTTCAGCATAAACAAAAAGAGTCTTGACAGTCGTGTCTTGGTGTGGGTGTGACTTAATGGCGATTCTCAAAGTATTGAGTATCCTTTATTTTTTGCAACTTTGGGTTGCAGGTTTCGGGGGGTGCTTTGCTGAGAGGGACCTTGGAGGTCCTTCATGGCATTTGTTCATTCCACAGTGGTCTGTTGACTGCCCACCAGTAAAAAAAGCAGTAGTAGCAGACCTAGAAAGGTGGGTTCCTCAAAGAGGCAAGTTGTGTGCACTGAAGGACTCAGACATAGAAGTCAGAGACACTGACTTCTCAGCCTTGCAACACATAAGCTCCGTGATCATGTCGCCTAGCCACATGGAACTTCAATTTTCTTACTTATGAATTGGTAGTCGTATCTATCAAGCCGAGTAGATTTAAGGATAACATTTATTTATTTATTTATTTATTTATTTATTTATTTATTTATTTATTTATTTATAAAGATTTTATTTATTTATTTATTCATGAGAGACAGAGAGAGAGAGGCAGAGACACAGGCAGAGGGAGAAGCAGGCTCCATGCAGGGAGCCTGACGTGGGACTAGATCCTGGGTCTCCAGGATCAGGCCCTGGGCTGAAGGCAGGTGCTAAACCACTGGGCCACCCGGGCTGCCCAAGGATAACATTTTAAAAATGCAGCCACACTTGTTTAGTCTCTGGCACCATAGGATAAGTTCATTAAATGTGATGATTGTACTATGACATATAAAACTATTATTATTTAGAGCTCTAGCATCTAGGGAAACTTTATATTCTGATCTCCAAGCCTTTCCCCAGACCTAGTATATTGGAATCTGTGGAGGTACAGTTAACTGACCCTATGCAGTCAAATGTCCCCAGGGGGTTTCAATGCACAGGATTTGGGGGCTGCAAGTTTAGGCGACAGTGAAAAAGGTGGTGGCACTATACAGTTCATGAGGTCTAGGCCAGCACTTGTCCAAATGTGTTGCAGTGGGTATCAATAAGATGTTACATAAAAAATAGTCTTCTTGGAAAATGTTGCCACAAGCCACATTAACTAGAATTATTTATTGTGGGGCTACTCCAAACTTTTGATACAGTAATGTGCCTTGTGAATCTCTAAACAGGAAGATATAATACTGCTTCAAATTTATTTGATCACTGGATCTTTTTCTCAGGGAGCATGAAGACCAGCGTTGCAACAATCCCTCTCCAGGCACATGTAAATATTTGCTGTGGCCACAGCTCCCTTCTGGAGAAAGGGTACCAGGCAGTGCTTTGGGGATGAAGTTGCTTTGGTCAGTTGCACCTTGCAGTTGAGTTAAGTCAATGGTGCTACCAGGTCGCAGTTGATTCGACCAGGGATCACTAGCTGAGCAAATCAGCCTGACCCATGGTGGGGCCTTGGCAAACAGGGACAGGGCAGGTTCCAGAAATCATCTGGAAAGCGAATTGCAAGGACACAATTCTGTTGAAGCATCTACAGCTTTGGGTGGATATCTAAACTGGACTGAGCCTTAAATCAAGGAAAAACTAAGGAAACAAGCACATATCACAACTTTCAACTCTCCAGGCAGGTGGAAAATGGGAAGAAAAGCAAGGAGGGACTGATGCATGGTAGGAGCAATTCTACGCTGATAGAAAAATGTAAATTCTCTAGAGGAATGTCTTTGTCCACACATATCATTTTTCCAAAGTGCAGGGGGTTATAGGCAACTTCAGGGAGAGAGAATTTGCAGGCAAGTTGCTTTCAGAAGTGTTTATGGTTCACCTTGTGGAAATGGGACCAGTTTTTCCTCTTCTGGTTTACAAGGATGTCACCACATCTTGCTTTTTTTTGTAAAATAAAAGTAAGATGTGGTGATGGAGCATCTCATAGCACCATCCCCAAAGCAAGGCACGCAGCGGAGATGGACACCGCTGCTTCTCCCTGTCAGGTATCTCTGGGCAAATAAATCGCCTTTCGGAAATCGCTTTGTAATACTATCATTTTACTTTTTACTGGATTATATGTTCTTGGATAGTCTTGCTTTTGCAATTCAAACAGCGGTCTATTGAAAAGAAGAGTTTTATGGTGGCGGCGACTGGTGCATGCAATAAATCTGGAGGACAGGGGAGTGAAGATTACTTGTTTACTAGTGAGCAGAAGAGCAAGCAGCCTGTTCCAAGCACTCACCCGCCGGGGTAAGACAGGTTTTGGACTTACTCGGAGATGGGCCCTGGCCATCTCTTGGAAGAGAACCCAAGGGAGCCTGTGGATAACGTTTATATTACCCAATGTGACTTCCTGGACCCCACGGAGGGTCTCAGCCTCCGTCCTGCCATCTGCAAATGGGAACCCACCCCAAGGCTACTGGGGCGGCATTTCTCCATGGAAGACACTGTGCTGGGCAAGCAAGGGGGAAGGAGAAGGGCAGGCTGGTGTCAATCCGATAGGCACACAGGGGAGCCAATTTAAATGACACTGAGGTTAGGGCCCTCTGGGGCAGGGCCTTGTTCTAACCCAGGGAAATGCTGCAGGTGAAGGGGGATTGGAGGCCGGGAAGGTGACCCCCTGCGAAATGTAAGATTGCAGGGTGCCTGGCCCACAGTGGGGCCTCGTCTGGCAAATAGGGAGAGAGCGGGGAGATGGGGAGGAGGAGGAGGAGGAGGAAGAGGAGGAGGAGAAGGAGGAGGAGGAGGCAGGTGAGGGGGGGACCACACAGAATGCACAGGAAGCCGGGGCCGTGGGCCGGGAGCACCAGAGCATTCCTCGTGGGGTGCACCTGGCACCCGAATTGCCCCAGAACTGCAGCCAAGGCCCCTGAGGGCCGCAGCCCATCCAGGGAGACAGTGTCAGGGAGGAGGCCAGGGGGGAACCAGACGGCAAAAGAGGTCCCGGGCATCACAGGGGCTGCGGGCCTCGAACTTGGCTCCCACCAAGCGCCAGCCTGGCCCCGCTCCTCGGGCCTCTGCACGTCCGGCTGGAAGTGAGGGGCCTGGGCCCGGTCGCCCACTTCCTCTGCAGGGTCTGATACCACGGCACGGGGCACGTGGAAATATGCAAATACATGCACAGATGTAAAGCCACAGTTCAGTTCTGGAAGGCGGCCTCATGGGGCCCTGAGAGGAGGGCCTCGTCCTAAAGGCTGGTTTCTAAATGCCTGAGTTCTTCGTGGGGGGGGGTGGGGAGGTTGTCATTCACTTGCTGATGTGTTTAGGGATGCGCTGAGACTTCAGGAAATCCTGCTGTGGCTCAGGGTTTTCCAGTATTAGCAGGCACATGACTACCAGGAAGGGGGGAGACCTAAAGCTGTCTTGTTGGGGAAGGGGTGCAGTCGGGGTAAAATAAATAAAATGGATTGCTGTTCAGTGGAGGAGGAGGGAGCGCTTGAAACACCCAATAAGGTGTTCTTATTGATGCTCCTTGCTCAGAGCCTGTGGTAGAGGAGACCACCGACTGGAAGCTAGAGATTTGTCTCAATGAAGGTCCAAGCCTGTTTAAAAAAAGAATACAGGGAAGTGATTTCTTTACGCAAATGGCAAGTGCCTAACTCCATCAGTGCTGCTGTGGTTGGTGATCTTTGGTCAGCATTCAGCATTTTGTTCATCAGGCCCTCAGGAGCCCCTGGCAGGTCTGCTGGGTAGATCTAGGCACCCTAGAGATGCAGTGGTGGCCGAGGGTATCTTAGGGGCAGAATGAACTTGGGAATATGTACACAACCCGTCCTAAAGGACAACCTCTCCGTGCCTTTTGTCTGGGAGCCTTCTATTTTTTTTTTTTTTGGAGCCTTCTATTTTTTAAAACAAAATTTATTTGAGTATAGTTGATGCAATGTTACATTAGTTTCAGGTGTGCAACATAGTGATTCAACTTCTCTATACGTTACGCTACGCTTGCTCCAGGTGTAGCTACCATCTGTCATCAGACCAGGCTATTACAACATCACTGACTAGAGTCCCCGTGCCCTGCTCTTTATCCTCCTGACTTATTCATTCCATCCCTGGAAGCCTGGGCCTCCCTCCTCCCTTCACCCATTTTGCCCCTTCCCCGCCCCCTCCCCTCTGGCAACTGTGAGTTCTCTGTATTTATGGACAGGTCTCTGCTTTTTGTTTGTTTATTCATTTGTTTTGTTTTCCAGATTCCACCTCTGAGTGAAATCATATTCTTTTTTGCCTTTCGTGTCTCTGAGTCAGAGGAGTTGAGTTTCTGAGTTGAATGCAGTAGCCGCAAATAGCTTCCGAGTCACAGAAAAAAAAAAAAAAAAAAAAAAAAAAAAAAAACACCCCTCCCAAGCAAGAAAGCAGAACAGTTGGAAGGTGGTGTTTTACTGCGATTGTGTCAAAATGTGCCCTCATTTATATTCTTTGTGGTGAAGTGTGTGACATGTCCCACAGTCATGGAGGACCTTTATAGGACCCCTGACCCTCACCCCATTCTTAGCCCCAACCCCTTTTTCAGCAAGTACCTGTACCTGACCTCACCCTCCTAGTTTTACACACCAGGGAAAGAGCAGCAGCGTTATTCATCACCCTGAAAAATGCTGCACGGAGCCCAAGGGTTGTGTGAGATGGTGATGTCAATGGGAACAATTCATTATTCCATCAAGCCCTTGGCATGTCAGTCAATGAAAAAATATGTGCTTTAGAACTGACAGCTCAAAATAGTCTTTTCAGCAATTGGCATGCCAAGATCTTGATAGTATAATGAATTATCCTTTAAACCTATCATTTCATCCCATCAATTTGGCCATATAGACTTCTTGGAGGGGGGGAGGGGCAGGACTAAATTATAGAAGTTATCTAAAATAGCAAGCAAAACAACTTTGCAATCTGGGGAGGAAAGACCAGAGCTTTGAGGAGGAGAATTAAAAAGAGTGTTCCTCAGGGAAGATATTGCAATAAGGATACAATTACAATTCACAAAAGTGTAAGAAAATTTCCCTGATTGTATGTGACTCTCAAGCAGGAAAAATACTTTATTCTCATTGGCCACCTGTAGAACGACACTGAAATTTCATCCTTATTTTCCATTACAATGCACCGGGAAAATAGGAGATAATTTATTATTCTGTTTGTATTGTGATGCAAGCTTGCTGAGCAATATGCTTCCTGATTATTTAGGACACACGGGTGTTTAGAGCAGTCTTGGACTGGCCTTTGAGGCTAGTTGGAAGATCAATTTTTCCCAGTTTATCTCCATATGTAGATTACTTTTCCCACACTCCAAGTATGATTTTTCTTATACTCATGTGGCTAATTAATTCTGTTCATTCTGAAGTCCATCCTCTTCAAAGATCTGTACCCAACTCTTCTCCGAGTGTTTGAAACCAGGGTGAGAAATTGCACAGCTCGCTGGCTTTATGGAGGGTGTGTAGCATGTTGGCATGCATTTTGGGTGACTTCTGAACATGGCACAAAGCATGTTTAGGTTTCAGCTGGTCAAATTGCTTTCATCCTAAAATGTCAGCTTTATTTCTAGGAACAGCAGCTGCCACATACTTTTTTTTCTCTCTTGAATATCTCCACTGAATCGCTTGATGCAAATGCTTATTTTCTGTTCTGTTAAATAATGTCTTGTTGCTACAGCAATGGTCATTTTAAATACCATCACAAAATAACAGCAACACCAATTTGTTCCCAGGATTGGGTCTTAATTGTCTACCCATTGTTTGAAAGTGGAGAACAGCCTCATTAATCCACTGCAGAATATTACGCATTTCATTAAAATATTGCCTGGAAAGGAGAGTTACTTCAAATCCCCTTCATGTGTCCTTCACGGCCAGCAATATGATCTATTCTGCATTTTAACTATCAACCTGAAGAAAAATCTGGGCATCCGTGACCTTTTAATTTGTGCTTCAAAGAAAACATTTCTTAATGTTATGTAATAAATCAATCATTACTTGCTTAATAATCTTAATGCATGTCTTTGAAGTTAGCAATTCACATGAGAGGCTGGGATTTTTAAAAATTGACAACTCTCTGGTCATTTGATGTAAACTGTGTTTTATTGATCAGCCGTAAAACAGTGCTTGATATTAGCTGAATTTAAAGGCATGAGATCATGGGGAACAATGAAAAATAAAGACTGTTTTCTATATGTGTGTATTTATATATAGGCTCTGAAGTCCATAGGAGATAGGACTTTTTAGTACTTTCCTATTTGAAATTTGTGAGATAATACTAAATTCCTTTTAACTCTATCTCATCTTTGCATGTGAACATACTAACATACACAATACTTATATATCTTATAGTTTGTTTAACCTTGATCTTTGCAACTATATTTTCTCTGTATTCTATGGATCCATCATTTAAAATGCAGATTTACCTCTGTTGTCTCTTTGCCCTGATTTCTTTTGTTGTCTGATGAATTTTTCAATTTAGACATTCTCCAACTTAAAAACACTATCCCGGTTACGTATTATTAATGCTCTGTTTATCATACCAAAAAAAAAAAAAAAGACAATCGCAATCCTGGATTTTTGTGTTATTTTCTAGATGAGCTTCAGATAAGAGTTGCAGATTTGCTGCTACTTTAATGACTAACTGCTGAATTATAGGGTTCCTGATTTGTAGCGTATTTAGAAAAAGCAACAAAATGCCATTAATCTGATAGTAATAGGAACGGAAGTTAATATTGGCCTGAAGCTAAGCTGCTCATTGTAAACATCTAGTCTGAATAATTTACAGTCACAAAGGCTCACTTCTGGTTCCTAAAGGAGTCCTCTAGTTGCTGCCTTTACAGCTCAGCTTGACCCCATTCCTCTTCAGAGAATTCTCCCCAGACATTACTAAGGTCCTACCCTAGTCTCTAACACTATAGAGACAATGTCTGTCTCTTCATTTTTGAGCGCCCCTGTTCTGGTAATGGAGAGTTCCTGAAGCTTAGTGGTGAAGAACACATCCAAGCCCTAACCTCAGCTCAAGGCTCCAGCTCTGACCTCGGGCAAGGCACTGAACTCCCGGGGCCACCCTCTAGGAAGACATAGCTTGAAGGGTGGCTGTAAGGGTCAGAGAATAATGCCTGGCACAAGAAAGGAATTCCAGAAAGCTCTGGCACTCCAGGAAAGAGAGTATTTCACTGGTTTGGGGAGCCACAGCTCAGAGCTCCCAGCTTCAAGTTGGGACATCGCTACCAATTGCAGATGGACTCTGACCTTCTCTCTGCTCCTTTGCTCTTTACCTTTTCCATCATTTCTATTCAATAATTAATACGGAAAAGCTTTTCTTTATTGAAACAATGCTCCCAAAAGGTTTTTTTCTTTTTACGTCTTCCCCAGGTTTTTCCATTTTCCTTTTATCTCAATGCTTGAAACACATTTAGACAAGATAGGTTTTGTCGGTTATTTCTGTTTCTTCTAAAATCTCTTATGTAGGTACAACATTCACTGGAGAAATACAGAGAGGGGAAAAGAAAGCACTCAAAGGAAACCATAGTATTTATCAAACCAGACATAGGTTGTGCACAAACCCTCAACACTCCCTCCAACATATACACACAGATTTTTACATACACGCACATATGTATATAGATAAAATTTTTTTCCTGCTAGGCCTCATATATATTCATACTATGCATATTTCTGGGTAACTATTGCTATTTGCTATGAGGACTTAATGGTACCTCCTCATTACCAGAAAAATATTTACACCATATTTGCAATGTTTGTGGGTAATTCCATAAGCCAATCTCATACTGTTGGATAGTTAAACTTTTTGTATCTACTTAGCATTGTTAAAGAAATAATGTCATGCCTTGAAAATCCTTACATATACATCTTTGTGCATCTGTCCAATTAATTCCTTAGGATAAATTCCTCAATATGGCACTACTGGATTCCAGGGCATACACATTTGCAGAGATTTGATTACATACTGATAAACTTTTATCCAGAAATGTGGTACTTTCCACCCAACCCTTTGGAAGATATGTGAGAATCCAGCCGCACCACATACCCACAACCCTGGACATTGTAAGTTGTCAGAAGAGTTTTAAAGTAGAGTTCAGAATACCTTGTGCACAGAAACACCGAGAAAAGAGGACATATTGGATCAAGCTGTGTTTCATGTATTGAAACAATTCTAATCAGTCTGGTTAGCAAGACAGGTTGCAGGATTGGTGTCTGTGACAAGGACTGGAGTAGAATAGAAAGTATCATCAGGTCTGCAGAGCTGGACCATACACAGGAAACTATTGTTTTGATTGAAAAGACCCAATAAAGGTGCAGCAGTGAACATTATTTAGACAGCCCAAGTGGCTGTCACTTTTCAAACTAGGTTAAGTAAAAAGGCTACACAGGTTAATTAAAAGATAACACTATGCAGTTGGACACAGTGCCCAGGTAATTGTTTCTTCCATTAAGACAAGTATGCAGTGCATACTACCAGGGTCTAGGAAAAAAATAAACTTGTGTGACAAAGATGAGACATTTGTATCTAAAACTGGAGTGCTCGCCCTGTATCCCCACATTAGGTACTTATAAGCCTGGCTGCATAATGGAACATTTTATAATTATCCATAAACACTGAAAGGCTGTGATGATGCTCAGGAGGCTTGGGCTATTTGTAATTGCCTGTAAAAGATGACATTAAAAAACCCCACTTTTTTATTTGGTAAGTTTCAAACATATACAAAAACAGAATGAATAAAAAAAAATAGAATGAATAGTACAATGAACACCTGTGCACTCATAATCCACTTATAAAAATAATCAATTCATGGAGACTTTTGTGTCGTCCACACCCCACCTCCTCCTGCCCTGGATTATTTTGAAGCAAATTTTGACATCATATCATTTGAGTCAAGATTATTGTAGTGTATAAATAATGATTTTGAGTGATTGATCCTAATCAATTTAAATTTTTGATTCAGCATTATGTGAATATCTTTGTAAAATATAGATTAATTCTATGACCTTAGCAAAATTACTTGACTTCTCTGGGCCTCAGTTTCCTGGTCTGTAGAAGAAATACTAACACTACTTAGGTATTGTAGTGGTACTGTGAGGATTTGAGGAGATAATTCAATCTTAGTACATGTGCTGCCAAAGCGAACACAGGAGATAGTTCAAGATAACATCCAAATGACACAAAAAAAAGTTAACTAATCACTTGCCATTATCATAACTGAAATTTGGATTTTATAAGAAAATGATATATTGGCGCATTGGAGAGCTTAGTGATTAGATATAGGGGCTTAAGAGGCTACTGGGGAAGAAGAAGATAGGAATTGTGACAGGTGTGTCCGAATAAAATGAGTAAAGCAGTTGATATTTGAAGAAGGAGCATCAGCAGAAATATCCAGGAGCCCAGGCACATGGGTGAGTGAGACTGTGAGTGTTTTGGTGGCGGCAGCCACTTGCCAATGTCCATTTCTCAGCAACAGGATAGGAACTTGGAGAAGCAGGATGTCAGTGGAAGATGGACAAGGAGGAGACAGAGAACTTGAGGTTCAAAAATGTTAAAGTCTATTAAAGGTCAATAAATAGTATTACAATGCAGAAGTTGAGCTAAATATGGAAACAATTTTTGAGTTGTTTCCAGAAATGATTGATACTACAAATTCATATGTGACCAATGCATGTAAGCCATCCCTTGGCATTTATTTTTTTGGGGGGGTTGATTGGTTTCCAGCTAGAGTAACCTTATCCAATGAGGACAGTTAACTGATTCACCAGATGATTTTGAAAATTTGGATCTGAAGTGTCTGTCTCCACCATTCCATTCATTGGTCACCTTCTTGCTTTCTTCTTCTTCTTCTTCTTCTTCTTCTTCTTCTTCTTCTTCACTAATATCAATCTTTATCTAATTTTTTAAATCTAAAAATGGCATGCAGGATAATTTCACAGTACAGAATATCTCCAGACCCTTGAATATTTTATGGAGTCAGTAAAAGATTTTAATTGTTATGCATCAGAAATGTCTCCAGGCACCTACTTAGACAACCCTTGCTTTTCTTCCCCCAAGAGTTATCTATCCTATGACCCAGCCCCAGAAGATCAAGTAGTCACAGTGATACTTTGATGAATGAACACCAGCAAAGAAGTTCATAGCTGATAAGGTGTTAATTGTGGCTATTCCTCCTAGTATCTATTTACAATTAACAGAGACTTCTGATGCCATGACTGAAAGGAATGGATGATATAAATTTTTATTAGCAATGCCAGAGAAAGAAATTTGGGGAGGCAGGAGGGCATTTATGTCTTCAAATCAAATCACACAAGAAGAAAATTTGTAGATCACATTAAAGAATTTGGGTTTTATTCTCAACAGTGTGCCTCCCAATACAATGGAAAGTGACATAATCATATCTGGAGTTTAGAAATGTCAATCTGGATTGTGTGGAAGCAGGGCAGGAGGCAGAGAAAGTAGGAGAAGAGTGTAGAAGTCCATGAACAAGGATAGTGGGTAGTGAGGATGGAGTGATACAGGTGGATATTAGGAATTAGATTCTATAGGCCCTGATTATCAATTTAATGCAGAATGTGAGGATGAAGGAGAAGTCAAGGATAATGCTTAGGATGTAGTAGAGGGCTACATCACAGCAACACGAAGGCAGGGAGAGAGTCAGGCTTTAGAGGAAAGGTGGTAAGTTCCACTTTGTGCTAGGATCAAGGTGACTGGGAGGTATCTATGTGGAGGTACCTGGTGGATGCAGGAATCTGGGAACATAGGAAAATAGTTGCTGCTGACATAGAAATGATGGTTGAAGCCCTGGGAATGGATAGAATGAGACAGTGGCCAGTCAACAAAGACTACAGGTGAACACATGGGAGATGAGCCCTTCTTATATCAGCCCTCTCAGGTTTGCAGTTACACCGGATAGAATTAATTTCTTTTTTTTTTCTAAAGATTTTATTTATTTATTTATTTATTTGAGAGAGAGAGAGAGAGAGAGAGTGAGCAGGAAGAGAGGCAGAAGGAGAGGGAGAGTCTTAAGCAGACTCCACGCTGAGCATGAAGCCCCACATAGGGCTGAAGTGGGGCTCCAACTCATGACCTAGAGATACAACATGAGCCAAAACCGAGAGTTCATCGCTTAAGCAACTGCATCATCCAGGTGCCTCTAGAATTAGTTTCTTTGAGGAGAATAGCTCCTGCTATCAGGGAAGGTGTCAGAGTCATTGAGCCATCTTTAAACATTTAAGTTGGAAGAGATTCTCAAGATCTTATGCAGATTAAAGATGGCCACAGATTTTTTTTTTAAAAATTCTTCCCTTCTAGAGATGGGATTTATTACTCCCTTGTACTCCCCTCACATTGTAAGTCTAGGTGGTCTTTGTGACTGCTTTGAACAATTGATTATGGTGGAAGTAACCTTGCGCCGGTATCTGGGCCCACACACTGCTAGGTACTCTCAGAATACTTGCTCTTGGCCGCCACTAAGAAGTCTGACTATCCTGCTGGAGAGATCACTGGGAGAGGTTCTGAGATTGCATGGAGGAGAGGGACCCAGCTGAGCCCAGCCTTCCAGCTGGCCCCCACCAAGGCACTTGTGAGTGAAACAGTTCTGGATGCTTCAAACCAGCCAGCAGCTCAATACCACAGAGTGACTTCTATGATCTCAGTCAACATTATGGGGAGGAGAAGTTCTCAGCTAAGCTCTGCCTGAATTCCTGTCCCACTAAATTGTGAGATCCAGTGAAATGTTTGTTGTTTTAAGTCACTGCATTTTGGGGTTATCTATTCAGCACTAAAAAACGGAAACAGTTGTCTCTGCTGTATTCCCTCCTAATAGAACTTTGTAAAACATGATATCATCAGGTGAGTGTTCTTTTAAGCCAGAGACCTATATGTTAGACCAAAACCTGTATTTTCATCTGTAAATTGAGCATGAGAAAATCCGCTCTTCCTTCTTTTCAGAGTTATTTTAGAGCTCAAGAAAGATAATATATATGAATGCGTTTCACAAATTATAAAGCACTCTATAAATACAGATGAATTTAAACAGAATCTACAGATACAGTTTAAATATCATTTTATTGTAAAAGAAAAAAAAGTTTTAGGGGCACCTGGCTGGCTCAGTGAGAGGAGCATGCAGCTCTTGATCTCAGGGTTTTGAGTTCGAGCCCCATGTTGGGTGTACAGAACACTTAAATAAATAAATATAAGAAACATTTTAAAATAAAAGAGTTTTAAACTGATATTACAAGTTTTAAGAGTGTTAAATATAAAATGTTAATGAAATGAATGTACTTACAATTTTAAGTTACATTAGATCAATCAGAATTACTTTGACTCTTCATAAATTGATTTGAAAGCTTTTTATCAGTTCTCACTGCTTATTTAGTATTTTGATTCTTTACAAAAAGATGGAAGTTCATTTTTACCTCTTCTTTCACCATGTGTTGCTCTAAAAAGGGCCTTATTTACTTGAAGAAATTGAACAGATTCATTTTGGTTGAGAACAACGGGTAGAATTGGATCCAAATTGATACACAGCAGGTACTGACTTCCTTGGATGGCTTGGTGCTAGCTACAGATGACTAGCTTTTAAACATTTGTCACATTACCTCTTTAGTAAATTGAATTACCAAATTAGCATCAGTTGCTCAGCAATCTGGTGATCTGGTACCAGTTTTCTTCAGGGTAATTGAATTAATTTGTGTAATTTAAATGAACACCAATCTTGCAATTTTTCCATCACGATGCTTTTGAAAAAGTAGATGGATGTAGAGTTCAAATCAAATTGTGTCCTTTTTTTTTTTAAAGATTTTATTTATTCATTCATGAGAGACAGAAAGAGAGAGAGAGAGAGAGGCAGAGGGAGAAGCAGGCTCCATGCAGGGAGCCCGACATGGGACTCGATCCGGGGACTCCAGGATCACGCCCTGGGCCGAAGGCAGGTGCTAAACTGCTGAGGCACCCAGGGATCCCTGAATTGTGTCCTTAATAGAAACATAGGAAGAGATGCTTTCCAGTGTTTATATTTAGTTTATACACACACCTATAGTGTCCAATGCAAAGCAAAAGCAAGATAAAGTCAGCTGTTAGGTGGGGGGTTAGTTAGGATTTGGTCCTATATACTAGGCTTTCTCATTCTTGACACTGTTGACCATTTAAGGACAGATAATCCTTTGTTGTATCAGGCTGTGCCGTACATTGTAGAATAGTTAGGAGCATCTCTGGCCTCTACTCACTAGATGCCAGTAGCAAGTCTCAGGCCTCAACTCAGTTGTGACAACCAAAAATGCCTATGGCCATCGCCAGATGTCTCCTCTGGGGCCCAGATTGGCCCCTGCTGGGCATCATTGTTGTAGACAATTCAGTTTGTTTCTCATACTAGAGAGCAAACAAATTTTGCCCCAAACTCCTCCCCACTTGACATCTGAACCTCCCCAACCAACTGCTTTAATGCATCACATACATTTCTATTTAATCAGCCCATCCCTGGTAGCGTTTTCTGGGGCAATGAGCTCGTGTTTATCCCCTTTGATATTTGACAATGGACTGCTCTTCATGAGACTCATTTGGAGGTTGACGTCCATATTTGGAGGTGATTTTTTTTAAAAGAAGTCATCCTTTAATACAGTCAACAAAACTCAAAGACAACCTACAGAATGGGAGAAGATATTTGCAAATGACATATCAGATAAAGGGCTAGTTTCCAAGATCTATAAAGAACTTATTAAACTCAACACCAAAGAAACAAACAATCCAATCATGAAATGGGGAAAAGACATGAACAGAAATCTCACAGAGGAAGACATAGACATGGCCAACATGCATATGAGAAAATGCTCTGCATCACTTGCCATCAGGGAGATACAAATCAAAACCACAATGAGATACCACCTCACACCAGTGAGAATGGGGAAAATTAAGAAGGCAGGAAACAACAAATGTTGGAGAGGATGCGGAGAAAAGGGAACCCTCTTACACTGTTGGTGGGAATGTGAACTGGTGCAGCCACTCTGGAAAACTGTGTGGAGGTTCCTCAAACAGTTAAAAATATACCTGCCCTACGACCCAGCAATTGCACTGTTGGGGATTTACCCCAAAGATACAAATGCAATGAAACGCCGGGACACCTGCACCCCGATGTTTCTAGCAGCAATGGCCACTATAGCCAAACTGTGGAAGGAGCCTCGGTGTCCAACGAAAGATGAATGGATAAAGAAGATGTGGTTTATGTATACAATGGAATATTACTCAGCTATTAGAAATGACAAATACCCACCATTTGCTTCAACGTGGATGGAACTGGAGGGTATTATGCTGAGTGAAGTAAGTCAGTCGGAGAAGGACAAACATTATATGTTCTCATTCATTTGGGAAATATAAATAATAGTGAAGGGAAAATAAGGGAAGGGAGAAGAAATGTGTGGGAAATATCAGAAAGGGAGACAGAACGTAAAGACTGCTAACTCTGGGAAACGAACTAGGGGTGGTAGAAGGGGAGGAGGGCGGGGGGTGGGAGTGAATGGGTGACGGGCACTGGGTGTTATTCTGTATGTTAGTAAATTGAACACCAATAAAAAAAAATAAATAAAAAAAAAAGAAGTCATCCTTTAAAAGGTCATAAAACACTTGGCATTAGGTTCTTAGAGTGTGTGATGAATATTTTAATAGTTAAAAATGTAGCCAGGCAGCAAGGAAATGATTTAATGTTGTAAATAAATCTCTTTGTGGGATTTAATGTGCAAAAATGGACAGCAATGGCTTTAAAAAATCATTCCCCAAATGATGGGATCTATACAATGGTGCACTCTGTATGTCGGATCCATATCTGGAGTAAATGTTCACTATGTCTTTTTTAGATATTGGAGGAAGACACTAAGATCATTTTCTCTCTGAGGACCTCTATCTTTTTTTCTCAAAACTAGAAGCCCATAAAGTCAACTTTCTGGGAAATAGTACTAATACCAGAACCCTGAAGAGAACAGCATTCATTATCTTCTACTAGATATTATGAATACTTCGTAACATGGATGTGGTGCTTATGATGTGTCAAACACTGATCTAAAAGCCTTACATATGTTGATACTTAACACCATGAGCTAATTTAGTTTATCAACTATGGCCTGTGGGCCAAATTTGACCACTGCCTATTTTTGTACAGCCTGTGAACTACAAATGTCGTTTACAGTTTTTAAGAATTGAAACATAAAATCAGAATAAGAATATTTCTTGACAACTGAAAATTATATGAGATTCAGCAAAAGACATCTAATAAAGGACTGTTATCCAACATATACAAAGAACTTAAAAAATGGGCCAATGGCCTTAACAGAATGGTCACCAAAGATGTACAGATGGCAAACAAAGCTATGAAAAGATGCTCCACATCAGAGGTCATCAGCAGAATGCAAATTAAGACAGCAGTGAGACCCACCACACACGTTAGATTGGCCAAATCTAGGACACTGACAACACCAAATACTGACAAAGATGTGGATCAAGAGAACTCTCATACTTTGCTGGGGAGAATGCACTTTGGAAGACAGCTGGGGTGCTTCTTACAAAACTAGCCATACTCTTACCGTAAGTTCCAGCAAGTGTGCTATTTGGTATTTACCCAAAGGACTTAGAAACCTATGTCTGCACAAAAAGCTGCAAAAAGATATTTAGACCAGCTTTATGGTTAATTGCCAAAACTTGGAAGCAACCAAGATGTTCTTCAGTAAGTGAGTAGATAAACAAACTGTGGAAGATCTAGACAATGAAATATTATTTGGTGCTAAAATCATTAGCTATCAAGCCACGAAAAGACGTAGAGAAACCTTAAATACATAGTACTAAGAAACCAAGCCGAAAAGCCATGGACTATATGAATCCAACTATATGACATTCTGGAAAAGGTAAAACTATGAAGACAGTAAAAAGATCAGTCATTGCATATTGTTGGAGATGAATAGGTGGAGCACAGAGGATTTTTAGGGCAGTAAAGATACTCAGTATGATATTATAACGATGGGTATATATCATGATATATTTGTCCAAACCCATAGAATGTACACTACCAAGAGTGAGCCTTAAGGTAAATTATGGACTCTGCATGATTATGATGTGCTAATGTAGGTTCATCTTTGGTTAAAAGAAATATTCTGGTGAGCAGTGTTGATAATGGAGGAGGCTATGCATGTGTGGGGGCAGAGGTATATGGGAACTCTCTGTACCTCCCTCTTAATTTTGTTTCAAATGTAAAACTGCTCTAAAAAATGTAAAATTGTTCTTAAAAAAGTCACATGCTCAGTCTTATTTGTTTGATAGTGAGAGCCAGAGAGAGAAAGAGAGCACTAGTGTGGGGAGGAGCGGAGGAAGAAGCAGAATCCTCACTGAGCAGGGAGGCTGATGTGGGACTGGATCCCAGGACTCTGGGATCATGACCTGAGCAGAAGGCAGATACGTAACTGACTGAGCCACCCAAGCAGCCCCCAAAGTAAAATCTTTTAAAAGAGAAAGTCTTTTTTTTTTTTTTAAGATTTTTAAATTTTTATTTATTTATGAGAGAAAGAGAGAGAGAGGCGGAGGGAGAAGCAGGCTCCCTACGGAGAACCCAAAGCGGGACATGATCCCAGGACCCTAGGATCACACCCTGAGCCAAAGGCAGACACTCAACCTCTGAGCTACTGAGCCCCTTAAAGGGAAAGACTTACCAAAAAAAAGTCCTATTAAAAAATTATGTGTGATTCAAATCCCAGTGTCCATAAATAAAGTTTTATTGGGACATAGCCACACCCACTATTTTACATAGTGCCTAGGCTGCTTTCATTCTACAACAAAAGCAGAACAGTTGTAACAATGCTTGGACCATGAAGTCTAAAGTATTTAATATCTGGTTTTTAGAAAAAGTTGGTTGACCCTGAGCAGGGTTTTTTCACTGTCCCCATTTTATAGAGGTGAAGACGGAAGGTACAGAGAGGTAAATGGTTTGTTCAAGTCACACATCAAATATGTGGCAGAGTCAGGATCTGAACTTGGATAGACTGGCCTCAGAATTTCTTTACTCTTCCGTGGTACCAAAATATGATGACAATAAAACTTGCCAGTACGAACTCCTTGTTTAAAAAACAAACCAACAGAAACAACTCCCCACAACTGAGCTCTTTTTATTATACTATACAGTCCATTCATCCTTTACTTTTGTTCTTAGGTCCCTAAGCAGCAATTACTGAATGAAACGGAGAGCATTTTGCACTCCTTAGGCTGTGTATATATTCCCTTCAAGATCTCCAAGGATGAACGTTTGCAATTCTCCTTTTATTCTGCAGGATTCTCGCTGTACAAGGAATCACCCCTGAGGTGCAGGGTCCCACAGGCTGGGAATACAGGTAGGTAACTGTTTTCCTGCTACATGGGAACAGGTAAGGAAGGAGGAAATGTCAAGGATAGAAGGACAGTTTCTGAGTCTGCTGTAATTGAAATTTTAATGTCTATGTAGAACAGTTAGGATCTTAAAAAAAAAAAAAAAAAAGAAAAAGAAAAGAAAAAACAACCCAGAATCTCATCCAACAGTCTGGCCCAGAATTGGCCGTGCTTCATTCAATTTATCCATTTCAGAAGATGAAAGGCTGTGTCGTCTGCCAGGATTTAGCGTCCAGTCCCAGGGAATCATTGTGCTTCTAATCTGATGTTTGGGCCATGACGCCATCCCCCTCTGCCTGCTGGTCAAGATCAGCTCCTTTTTTTGTGATGTTGTTAAAAGGCCCTTGCCATGGACTGGTTTCAAACAGCATTTGGCTCCATAGGGAACCCAGCTAACAGGTCTTCTGTTTTATTTTATTCCTTTTAGAATTTAGAGGGGTATTCATTCCTAGTAGCAGAGGGCTATAATAATTTTCATTTTATTAAAAACAGCCACACCAAAAGAAATTAAGAGTATGGAATGTTGTAGATCTTGATTGGAGTGATGGTTCTATGAGTAGATTGCACTTGTCAAAGCTTATCCAAACAGTATGCTTAAGAACTGAGCACTTTTACCTCAGTTTAAAGGGCATTAGAGGGGGAAAAGTATGGAAACCAGATTTCTTTTTTTTTTTTTTTTAAGAGTAAGAACAGTTAATTATAGCACCTCTCTAAGGCTGGTTAAAGCCAGAATTACTCTCTAGTAATCACTTCTAATTCTTTAGATTTCTTGAATCCCAGATCAAGGTATCTCCTTGCGGGAGGCTTAAATTCATTCCCTCTAATTTGTGTTCTGCATTCCTTTGAAAGCAGTCATTCTAAGGCCACATAAGGATAACTGATATTTATCCCTATAAATAGTCAGTGTCAGAAAGGTAATCTTTATCTTTGAGTCTCTTTATTATGCCACGTTGGATTTACAATTAAATAAAGATAGAAAATCTACCTGGGATAGGGGGCAGTGAATGTATTTAGTGCTTATTTCCTGCAGCATGTGAGGAGAGTGAAGTGTGGAGATAAGAAATATGACTTTAAAATAAAAAATCTTTGGTTGCAATCGTTCATCATGCCTCCGATACAGATTTCCAGTCTTAGATATAAATATTTCAGGATCAAGATGCTTTCATCTTTCTCTGCCTTGCAAGAAGGGAAGATTGGAAACAATCTTCCTTAAAGTAAGCAGCTTTAATCATTGTTTCTAAATCAACTGAACTGTGTTGGAAAAAAAGAAGATGTAAGAATCCTATAATCCCTGGTTTAGTGGTAATGAAATTGTCCAGGCTGAGAAGGGAACAGATGGATTTTGATTAATTTCCACTAAGACCAGCAAGTATCAACCTCAATATTCTTTATAAACTTGTCAGGGTAAATGTTTTATGGTCATAAGAGGATGAAGAAAAAAAAAAGATGTAAAATAAACATGATTTATAACTGGGTTATGAATAGTTAAGGGGGATATACTTAAAAACAAACACTGCCCTCATCAACATGCCAAAATTCAGATTCACTGGATCGGGGCAATTTTTTTCAGAGACCTTTTCAGATTTAATGTCTTAAAGAATGAAAGAGGTTGTTTTTGTTGTTGTTTTTCAGAGAGGATCCGTTGCCCCAGGTATCCTGTAAACAGGGCCATCCCCTATCGTGGGCTTAATGATAAGAATACAAGCAAGACTCAGAGCTGAGAAGCTGTACCTCAGATTCGACATTTATGATTCCAGGATGATAATTGGAAACAAAGATGAACTTTACGAAGACATAATCTGGAATGAACTTAGACGATTCAGTTGCCACAGTTCATTAGTTTTATGGTTGATACTCAGGGTGCTGAGGGGTAGATTCTCAGCTTCTCCTGTCCTTTTAGGGACCTCCCTCCTCCTCCAGTCCGTCAAAGAATTGACCGGCCAAGGGGATCAAGGGATCCAGGGGCTTAGCACTTTAAATTTGGCATTACCTTGAAATTACAACTGAAGATTTGAAAAAGGCAAAGAAGGAATCTGAAGAGCCTTCCGTCCCACGTTGCGGGGCATGAGGCGTGAAACTCCAAAAGAAAATCAATAACTTTGTTTTCGATTTAAAAATACTTTTGCTGCCTCGCCTTTTTCCCCAGCACAGGTTCACATTGTCCACTTCCTTCCGCCTGGTCCCTGAGAGCTGGCTGAGCCAGGAGAAGCCCGAATATAACCTTTAAGATCATCAATAGTTAACAGATTGCCAATTAAAGGCAGTATTTTAATCAAAACATTCTCGGTTCTCATTTGAAAACCAGACAAAAAACACCAACTTGCTTTTCTGATACTTGGAGTGAAACTGTGACCCGAGAACAGATAGAAAGTGTTCTCTCCTTTCCAGCTATGGAGTGATATAGTCACATGGGGAAAGTGAGGATTATTCATGAAGTATGTGACTGTTGCACCATCAGCCTCTGGAACGTGGTTGCGTCGTAAAGGAATTAGGCATTAACTCAACACTAGATACTCCAGTTTTCATCCTTTATTATCTTGTCATCATCGCTGTGACTTGGAAACAGGATCTGCTGAAGGACAAGGAGGCTGGGTCCACTGTAATGGAAACAGGCTCTTTGGGAAATCTGACCCCAGGATCATGATCTTCAGTTGATAGTAGCCCACCTTCCTGGAAGCTTCTATTTTTTGTCTGTTAGGTATGTAGGTAGAAGGGTTAGCATCTGTCAGAGTCCTGGCAGGAGACAAGCGGGCCTGACTTCTCTATTATGCATAACAGGCACAGTGCCTAGGGCCCAGGACACTTCTAGGAACCCATGAAAATATTCTCCTTTCTTCTAAAATCAGAAAAGTAGATGTAATCCAACTGGGATTACATTCATCTTTTTACCAAAGTAGTCACAAAATATCTCTTAATAGTTTTTTTTTTTTAGATTTTATTTATTTATTCATGAGAGACACAGATAGAGAGAGAAAGAGAGAGGCAGAGACACAGGCAGAGGGAGAAGCAGGCTCCATGCAGGGAGCCCGATGTAGGACTGGATCCTGGAGTCCCAGGCAGGTGCTAAACCGCTGAGCCACCCAGGGATCCCCAGTCCCTCTCTTAATAGTTTTTTAGTGGAGGAAGGCGTTCATGAAAATAGAAATGCCATGTAGACCTATGTATAGACTGGTGACAATTTCAAAGATTTTAACCAAAAAGAATGAAGCACAGGGGCCCTTGGTAAAGGTGTTGTTTGGATTTGGTAAATCAGCAAGGGGGTGGTGAAGCACCCAGGGACTAGCAACCATGGGAATTACCACCACCTTTGGGCCTGAATTCACAAGGGTGGGTGACCAGTGGCCAAACCCAACTAGAAGCCAGAGGGAAAGGGGCTCAGAGGTTCGGTTCATGTGGGTCAGCTTTGTAGGGCATGGAGCAGGGAACAGGGCAGGCAGGAGCAGAAAATGTGTTGGGGATGGGACGTGGGGTTGTCAACAAAGGATAATCAGTGCTAGGATCATACTCCAACCATTGCATGTCTCTAGATATTTTAGGTGAGTGTAGCTCCTGCCCTGTGTAGGATTAATAGGATTTATGCCTGGATTATAGAAGGAGGAATTTTCTTTTTTTCTTCCAAAGATTTATTTATTTGAGAGAGTGTGTGTGAGTGGGGGGTGGGAGAAAGAGAAAGAGAGGAATTAAGCAGACTCTGCACTGAGCAAGGAGCCCAAAACCAGGATTAGATCTCAAGATCCTGAGATCATAACCTGAGTTGAAACCAAGAGTTGGACACTTAACCGACTGAGCCACTCAGAGGCCCCAGGAACTTATTTTCTGCTTCAGAAGAAAATACACAGATTCTGAAGGATAGTACTCCATCGTGTGACAAGTGACCCAACCTTTCATGCTCCTTTGCTTTATTTCGGAAGGGTCTGTCTTTTAGCTTTTAGGTTTTCTAAATCCCTTCACAATCAGGGCTCAACCTCCTGTTCAAGCCTAATGAGGAGACAGTCGAGAGAAGTGGCCAAGGAAAGCCTTTTGAATCAGACTGCCTGGCCAGCTGGGATATATATCGAATAGCTGTACAACCTCTCTGTGCCTCAGTTTCTTTATCTGTAAAAGTAGGATAATAGAGTACCTGTTTCATAGGATGGGGGGGATTAAATGAAATAATGGTAGCAAAATGTATGTTGTGTTTATTGTGAGATGAGCACTATTCTAAGTGCTTTATGTATATTAGTTAATATACCACATACAGAAAAGCAGAGATTTCAACATGAAGAGAGATGAATTTGGGATGGTATTATTTGGATATCTGCACGCAGCTGTGCTCGAAAGTAAAACTGCCACGGAAGTTTTCATATATGTGAATCAATAAATGTTTCCTAATTTTTGGGGGGTGTTCTAAGACAGCCAAATTGAATTTCTGTCACTTGCAACCAGGACAGTTCCAATAAAGTGGATGCTCTATAGATACGTACGTATGTATATGCACCTATGTATATTGTATGTATTTGTATATACACAAATATATCTTCATTAGCTAAATAAATCAAGGGGAAGGGGCACCTGGGTGGCTCAGAGGTTGAGCATCTGCCTTTAGCTCAGGTCATGATCTGGGGTCCTGGGATTGAGTCCCGCATCAGGCTCCCCGCAGGGAGCCTGCTTCTCCCTCTGCCTATGTCTCTGCCTCTCTCTCTGTGTCTCTCATGAATAAATAAATAAAATCTTTAAAAATAAATCAATCAAGAGGAAGATGGAAGAATGCATAGATAATGTTTCTAAACTTTGAAGAATGCTGCTCTAGAGAGCCTTCCATTAAGGGAACTGGTGAAAATGACCTCGAATTTGTTCAGGACTTACAGCCCAGGTGATTGTGTGTATCTGATTTGGAACAGTCCTCACAACCACCCTGTGAGGGCAGTCAGTACTAATGTTATGCCCACTTTATCGAGGAGGATAGAGGAGCCTCAGAAAGCTAGCATAACTTTCCCAAAGTCAATTAGCTGATGAGTTTGTTGAGCTAGAATTGAACCCAAAGCCCATGCTCTTTTTCTTATAATAGGCTTCCTCCTCCTGTTGCCCTCAAAGTGCAAGGATGGATGGACCATGGCTTTGAGCCGGTGTGGTTTTTGCCATCGTCTTTTGTTGCTCAGAGAAGGCTCGCATAACCGCAAGAGCAAGGCAAAGGATGATGGGGTCAGAATTGTGGCGATGAGCACAGTTCATAATAATAAATGAACTGCATGCATCAGCTTTGAACAGGCAACCATCTCTCCCGCAGAGTGACTGAATGGACAGAGACTTTCCTCTACCTGTTGCCACACACTGTGTGTGCATTAATAGCAAAGCTCTCCGTGTTTACTTCTGCCGCAAACCCAGAGAGCAACTGTCTTATTGTGTTATATGCTTTGGCAACTACAGAAGAGTCTGCAATGGCACCTGCTGGCCCACATCCAGAAGCAAATTCCTTCCTAATGATTCCTATCTGTTGACAATAGTGCTGCCCTCTTTGGAACAAAAGGCAGGTCCTACTGGTGAGTGGAGGTGGGCAGGTAGTGGGGGAGCATTTCTTGGGCTCAGAGCTCCAGCGCTTCAGTTCTCCCAGAGGGCGCCTGAGGTCGAGGTGGGGAGCTGGTGAGTCAGGAGGCTTACTCCAGCGTGGCTGAAGCACTCAGCCTTTACCATATCCTTCAACTCAGGAATGAAGAATGGAAGAAATCCGTAGACCTTTACAAGGTCAAGAGTCCCATCTCTTGGGGCTAATATCAAATGATTGTTAAAGTTCCTGTGATCTCCCTGCCACTCAACTCCTCCTGCTTCCTCTGTGCTTCCAGAGCTTTCTACAGCATTCACTATTTTTCTCCAATGCCCTTTCCTTTTTAAAAAAAAAATTCATTTCCCTCTCTGTCATAAAAAGTCATTATATTATAGAGCACTGGAAAAAGAAATCTCGTAATTCCATACCTGAAAAGAATTATTCTAAACATTTGCACTCTCTTTCTTGTTTTATTTGTTTATTTATTTTTAAAGATTTTAAGTAATCTCTAGACCCAACATGGGGCCCGAACTTACGACTCTGAGATCAAGAGTCACATGCTCTACTGACTGAGTCAGCTGGGACTCTCTTCCTTTACTTTAGAAGATATTTTATTTTCTAGTTAAAAGCTTGTGACTCCAAGAGGGCAGCAATCTCTTTATATTTTAGGTGGCTAGCACGTAGAGGGTATTTGGGAAATGTTTGCTAATCTACTTGGTTGAGGTGAGCACATATGCAGTATTGATTTTCTCTTGCTTGAAAAATTTTGGGGGGGACGCCTGGGTGGCTCAGTGGTTGAGCGTCTGCCTTCTGCTCAGGGCGTGATCTCAGGGTCCTGGGATGGAGTCCTGCATCAGGCTCCCTGTGAGGAGTCTGCTTCTCCCTCTGCCTATGTCTCTGCCTCTCTCTCTGTGTCTCTTATGAATAAATAAATTCTTAGAAAAATTTTTTTCAATTAGTTATATCAAAGTTGCCTAGAAACTTCATCAGTCAATTTACACCAAAGACGAAAGATGTTTCCCTTAGTAACTAAACCTCCTGTACCTCAGGCTCCTGGTTCCTTTCTTCTGACTCCTATCTGTCTCTGCCTATTTTTTAAAGCCTTTTTGAGATGTAATTCACATCCCATAAAATTAACCTATTTAGAGTGCACAGTTCAGTGTTTTTAGTATACTGACAGAGTTGTGCAATCAGCACCACTACCATATTAGACCGTTTTCATCTCCCCAAAAGAAACCCTATACCCATTTAGCAGTCAATCCCTGTTTCCTCCTCCGCAGCCTGTGGCTACTAGTCTACTTTCTCTCTTTATGGATTTGCTCATTCTGGACATTTCAGATAAATGTAATCATGCAGTATGAAGTCTTCTGTGCCTGGATTATTTCATTTAATAATGAAATGAAGCATAATGTTCTCAGAGTTCATCCATATTGTAACAAGTATTCCTTTTTATTGTTGCTCTGTTTTACTGTCTATTGCTTCTTCACATTCTTTGAGAGCTTTTAGTGGCATATTTGTTCAGATGTCTCCTGCTATTCAATATTTGCCTCCTTTACCCAACTGTGTTACATCTAACATATCCCTTCACTCGGGGCCCCAAGGATTAAGTAAACAACCATCTCAGAATTTGCAGATTCTAAGAAACGGTTCTATGTAACGTACATTTACCCAATTGGATATTCAACTATTAGAAAGCAAGTATGTTTGAAGGTAATATTCTTATATACAGAGAAAGACGTGCACATAGAGAATGGCTCCAAAGGTTAGGCAGACAATCAGGAGAAGTATAATAAAATTTCTAGATGAATCTGTCAAATACTTTATTAAGAAAAAGTACTAACCTGCAAAAGAATTTCAGTTAACTGAAGGAGGGATTGGCATCAACTGGGTTCTAGGAAATAGAAAAGTTATATGATGTTCTAAATTGGCTCATTTTTTGGGTATTATTAGAACCAAGTGAAATTGGTTCAAGTTTATCTGGAGCTTTGAAGTCTAGCCCTCAAATCAGTGAGTGTCAATTACCTCAATGTATGCTGCCAAGAAGATCACTTATTATTAATGGATCGTGAAATGGGATGTTAGGATAATTCTTTCTTATGAGTTCTGTCTCTGAGTACAATTGAGTTGTTTTCCTAACTGTATTTCAGAGGTCTAGGATATTTCTGTATCTAATCAACTCATCGCTTTTTCCCCTGCATATTATTAAGGCATTCATTAGCTTTCAGCAGCACTGCAGAAGTTGGCTTTGGTTTAAAATTGTGCCCATGGTAGAGGGAATGCTTCTACAAACCACTTAAAACATTATTAAGCTGTACTCTTTTCCCCCTCAGAATTTATTTAATCTCATTAAACCTAAAAAATGGCTAAGCAGAGGGTAGCATTTTCATTTTTTCTTGGTGAATCAAAACATGAAAAAGAATGCAAACATTAAGAGGTAATGAACATTGGATGCACTCTCTATTCTAACTTTTCAGACTTGAAGCAGTATAAAATACTTAGATGTCATTATCTAAAATACTTATGATGGGGTTGTTTTTCCTCGATAAGAAATTAATTGGTAATAAATCTGTGTTAGAGTGTAACTGGAAGTAAAAACAGACTGTACCAACTTAATTTGGCTTCAGGGATAAGATGGAAGCAGATGTTGGAATTAGCATTTTAAAATATTATCCCTCTAAGTCAGCATTTGGAGAGGAGATTGGTTGTGGAATTTTGCACGGGAAGCCGTAGGTTCACTCATCCAAGGTCTCATAGCCTTGAACTATGTTCTGGGGCCTCTGGAATACTCACAAAATAGTACTTAGAGACATAACTCATAACCAAGAATTATCCTAACATCCTCATGCCCACAAATTCGCACATCAACCATGAGCATGGGACATACTCGTCTTCTCTGAATTATTTCAATTTTGGCAGCATATATGCTACCAGTGTGAGCACTATCAGCCAAAAGCCCAGGTGACTCAGATAAGATGGGTTTTAGTCCTCTGTTGCTAGATAATTGTGTTGCCATGGGCAGGTCATTTAACTTCTGGGAACACCTGTTTTCTTATCGATAAAAAAGGACAATTAATAGCTGCCCTACATACTCGACAAAGTGGGAAAGTAAAAAACACTAGAGAAATAGAGGGTATATTTTATTTTATTATTAGTTTTAAAGATTTTATTTATTTATTTGACAGAGAAAGAGAGAGAGAGAGAGAGAGAACAAGCAGGGAGAGCAGCAGTCAGAGGGAGAGGGAGAAGCAGGCTCTCCGCTGAGCAGGGAACCCCATGTGGGGCTCAATCTCAGGACCCTGAGATCATGACCTGAGCCAAAAGCAAATATTTAACTGACTAAGCCACCCAGGTGCCCTTAGAAGGTATATTATAAATCAGCAAACTATGACTTAAATTAATGAAATAGCAAATGTTATAGACACAATTCCCAAATATCCATTTTCTCTAAGAACATTCCTTTGGAATTCACGCTAAGAAAACAATCAAAGGAATATATGAAGATATTCATCGGAGCATTATTAATACTGGTGAGATATTGGGAGTAACCTAGACTTCCTGCAATAGGGGACTGGCTGATTAAATTATGTTATGGCTATTTCAAGGAATGCCATACCTCTATGAAAATCCAAAACAGGGCAGCCCCAGTGGCTCAGAGGTTTAGCACCGCCTTCAGCCCAGGGTGTGATCCTGGAGACCCAGGATTGAGTCCCACGTCTGGCTCCCTGCATGGAGCCTGCTTTTCCCTCTGCCTGTGTCTCTGTCTTTCTCTCTCTGTGTCTCTCATGAATAAGTAAATAAATAATCTTAAAAAAAAAAGAAAAAAAGAAAATTCACAACATGATGTGAAGTGGGAAAGTTGCAGGTAACAAAACAGTATAACCTGCGGTTACATGGCTCTACTCTTTGGTTTTGTGGAAATAAAAAATATATATAGGAAAAGTTGTGTGTAGGTAAAACTAACAATGATTATTTCTGAGTGAGTAGAGTATGGATTATTATTTTTTTTTTTGTAGGAGGGTGATGTGTGTTCTTAAGGTTTTCTGTGTAAAGAACATACAACTTTTTTATAAGAAAGATATGTGTGTGTGTAATCTCTCTTTCAGTCTTTCTCTCCTCCCATGTTATTGATCCTCAACCTGGTCATTTTCTCTCCACCTTCCACCCTCGTGACTATTTGGCAATGTCTGACGTTATTTTGGCTGTCACAACTTGGAGGTACTACTGGCATGGAGTAGGTTGAGGCCACGGATCCTGCTAAGCATTCTGCAATGCCCAGGGTAGCCTCCCCAACAAAGAATTACCTGGCCAAAGTATCAATAGCACCCAGCTTGAGAAGCCCTGTGCACATCCATCCTTTGTCAGACTTCTGTTGGTGGTCTCACAACAACTAAGGAGAGCTGTCCATGGTGGTCTCTGTAGATAAAGCTCACTCTCTTCTTACTTTCTTCTTTTCACTGGATCTTGTCTTCCGTCCAGCCTATGGAATCTTGCCTTGTCTGAAAGTTAGAGGGGAGGCTATTTTTTCCCAATCTATTGTTCAAGATATGCTGTGGCTTTTTGATATTCAAAAACTTGGCTTCTGGGGCTCAGAAGCCCTTTCAAAACTATTATCTCCGGCATGGGTTTCAGCGGCCTATTTTGAAACTCATAAGCCATGGCTTTGTGTCTTTGTTCTCAGAGTTTTGCTTTGGTACATTTTTCCCTAGGGTTGTAAGCATACTGTCTAGCTGCTTGAATTTGTTACAGGCGAGAATGGAAAGTAGGGTCATGGACTAAAAGGAAGTACAAGGGAATATTTTAAAAATCATCTCAGCACATGTATTTACTCCTTAAAATTTATGACAGTGGTGTGCTAATAATCTTTACAAAATAAGGTGCTGACATGATGAATCATACTTTACTTTTTATTTGTGCCTCTTAAAAATCTTATTAAAATGTTGGAATGTTCTGAATTCACCAGGGGCAAAACCAACTCAGTGTGGAACCTAGTTTATCATGACTGGGTGGAAGTGTCGCCTTGGGGATCGCCGTATTCAACCTGACACCCACTCCTTGATATTCTCTATCTCATTCTCTTCTGCCTGGCCCTATATGCCTGTGCCAATTTGCAAGATTTATTTAGAAATTCATGTGTAAAAGGGAGATTCTCTTGAATTTTCCAGGCTGGGTACAATGTGAGGATATGCAGCATAATCGTGGCAGGAAAATTACTAAGTCCTACAAAACAAACTATTTGAAGTTTCTTTCATCTTGTGGCACGTAGAAGCATGATCACTGTTATCTTCACAAATTCTAACTCAACTTCCCCTTTTGCTGAGAGAGTATGTAATGTGTGGAACCTTGCTGAGAGCGAGCACCAATAGGTGAGGCTGTCACAGCTATTCCCTACCTATGATCCTTCAGTTGGTAGCCCCCACTCTCTCTTGTGGCTTTAGTGAATACTTCTAGGAGTCCAAGTAGATAGATGATTTCCAAATCTACATTTCCAGCCCAGATATTTTTATACTACTCAAGGTTCTGAGGCATCTCGTAGTAGGTGGAAACACATTTTTTATTTATAGACTTTGTAGCTTGAAAAATCACATTAAGAAAGATCAGATAGGCTCTCTGAACCTCAGTTTATCATCTGTAAAGTGGAGAGAATAAAGGTTCTCTAAGGGAGTTATTACAATAAGGAAAGGAGATAATGTGGATAAAAACATCAAATGCGTTAGCCATGCCCCACTCAGATCACAAAATTTCCAGAGACTGGAACTCCCAGGAAACTGAGTCAGGGACTCCCTGAACCTTTCTTTCAGAGGTGTTATGGTCTCAGAGTCAATGTTTCTCTTTGGTCTCTAGTTCTGTGGGTTGGCTTCTTTGTAACTTCAGTTGCACATTGCCTATAATTATCTGTCACATAATTATCATGTCAATAAATAAAATAAATAAATAAATGGCTCAGTCTCTTGGGCTCCCATTTTTTTAGGGAGGGGAATCTCCTTTTCAAATTCCAGGGGGAAAAGTGTGATTGGTTCATGCTACTTTTCTAACAAGACCACACAAGTCAGAAATATTGGATGGATGCATAGTTCTAGGCTTAGGAGCCCAAACTAATCTAATTAGCTATTGTCATATGAGTTGGTCAATCAGGGCATTGCATAAGGCAGACTCCTGGAATGGACATTAGTTCTTTTTGGAGGAATTCATAACTGTATGATTATAGTGGCGTTGCTATTCACCTCCTACACCCTGCCTGGGCATGGGGATGGGCTTGTAAAACAAGCTGGCCTAGACTTCTTTAACTTGAAGCCAGCATTTCTGTTCAATTTAGGGTCATATTGCCGGATATGGCTTGGAGCTGTTGAAGGACATCTTTCCTGCCTTACCTTCTCTTGGTAAGGGAGAATGAAGCCAATCCACACAAAAGAGCAGTCAAGAGATGAGGAAGAAATATTTACACAGTCATGCCCTCCCTCAAATACCAATATCTAGTTACATTTCTAGAGCATCTCAATTATGTAAACAGCCTCTTTTTTGCCTCTGTCCATTTGTGTTGAGTTTCTGTCACTTGCAATCAAGGATTCTGGCAAGGATGCTTTCTTAGAAGGGCATGTTTGGCAGGCAGGAAAATGTCTAGTATTGCAACTTGCTTGAAATCCATGGGATTTGAGGCCTACTGATAGATTTGGCCTCCCTGCTGGATAAGTCCCTGATCAAGAGTATTTCAAATGTCAGACGTCCAAGTGAAGCCTCTTAAATCCTACTTTAACATTTATGACCTTTGACTAAATAATGTTGTTTCAAGGTAAAGGCAAAATATTCAAGTCCAAAAATAAAAGTTGAATGGCATGTGGATTTTGTTGTCTGTATTAAAATAGAGCAAATGGAAAGAAAGTTGGAATAAAACCGGTGCTTTTATTTCTGCTTTCTCCAAAACTTTCTTCTAGACGTCTAGAAGAGTAAATAGGACAGGTAAGGACTGGAAATACTAATATTTTCACCATAAGATTGCCATATTATTAACTTGCATGATATAAGCTCAGCATCCTTGGAATCCAAGTTCCAAAGATACTTGATGACACTCCCCTCTTTGCCATCATCCTCATCTAGACTGAGTCTTTTCAAAGGAAGCTGAGTTGATGAACAGGGCAGGAAGAGATTCCTAGTACATGTCATCACTCAGCACGATGTGGAGGCTGCCCCTGAGAGTGCAGAGTTAGAAAGGAAAGAACAATAGTGGAGCCAAGGGTAGACCCATGGTGGGATACAAATGTGACTCTAAACTCTGTGTTTCCTCAGAATAGCATTCTTATCAGCTTATCATTGGTCAAGCATTTCTGCATTTCTGCCAATAGTCTCTCCTATGTTTAAAAATTTCAGCCTCCTTCCTGGGCACCTGGGTGGCTCAGTGGTTGAGCATATGCCTTTGGCTCAGGTCATGATCCCGGAGCCCTGGGATCGAGTCCCACATCAGGTTCCCTGCATGGATTCTGCTTCTCCCTCTGCCTATGTCCCTGCCTCTCTGTGTGTATCTCTCATGAATAAATAAAATCTTTTAAAAAATAAAAATAAAATAAAAATTTCAGCCTCCTTCCTGATTTTGTTGGGTCTCACCTCAATTTTGCTATATGCCCAAATTATTATTACTATTATTGTCATGTTTATCTTTAATTGGTGTTACCTTTTAATTTAATCTCATTCTAAATAACAGTATCCATAAAGTCACAAGTTTGGTGTTTTCATTTAGCTTTTCCCTCCCCAATATCCATCACAATAAATTAAAACTATTAAAATAATTCTTCTGTGTATCACTCAAAATAGTTTTGTAAGAAAACTGTGAGATGTAAAGCACATTTTGGAAAAAAAAAAACAACTCTAGGTTAATATACTGTTTCTTGTGTTACTGCATTTACACGTTACAAATACAGGAGAGATCACAGTTAGAAGCTTTATTTCTGGACATCAGTAGTAGACTGCAGAAGGTTATGTTAGAGTCTAGGAGGTGAGAACCAGTAAATTTTGATGGAGCAGAGGGGTTAGAGAAACAATAATTTCTTGCTTACTTTCTTTCTCCCCTGTTAGACTGGCAGCCCTGAGAGGAGTGGCTTTATGGTTATCTTGTGATCAGCGTATCCTAGTAAGAAGCAGAGAGCCTGGCATATAGTAGGGAGTCAATATGTGTTGGAGGAAGAAAGTGTAAACTGAATAAGGATTCCATCTAGGTCATTATGGTATGCTTCTGTTAAGTTCTTTGGGGTCAGGGATTATGAATGCCTTTTACAGTGGAATCTCAAGTGCCTAGTATCATGTCTAGCACAAACGAAATTTAAATATTTTTTTGTTTACATGAAAATATGTTTAGTCTAAGTTTGGTTAACTCTGATACAAATTGAATTACACCTCATCTTTAAAGCTTTACAATTTTGCCATTTCTGATTGATTGATTGTTCAATTTATTTTTTATCCCCCCCCCCCCAATTTTTGATTGATTTAGAAGAATTTGTTAGTTAAACTATTTTTAGGTTGTGGTAAAATACACATAACAGAAGATTTACCATCTTAACCATTTTTAAGGGTACAGTTCAGAGGCGTTAAGTACATTCATGTTGTGCAACCATCACTACTGTCCATCTCCAGGCCCCTATTCACCTAGCAAAACTGAAACTCTATACCCATTAAACACAAACTGCCATTCTCCCCAATCCGTCTACTCTGCAACTACCATTCTACTTTCTGTGTGTACAAATTTGACTACTTTAGGTACCCCCTATAAGAGGGATTATACACTAGATCTCCTTTCTGACTGGCTTATTCCACTTAGCATAATGTCTTCTGTGTTCACCCTTCTAGGAGCATGTATCAGAATATCCTCCCTTTTAAAGGCTAGATAATACTATATTGTATGTGTATACCACATTTTGTTTATCCATTCAAGGACACTGGGGTTGCTTCTCTCTTTTGGCTATGTGTATAACACTGCAATGAACATAGATGCGAAAATCTGTCAAAAATTTTAAATAAATTCATAAAAGAATCAATGAAAACATACATTAATGAATGACAACAGCAGTCTTCTGTGTAGCTGGGGGCAATATGACCACATTGGGAGATGGAGGGGTGGAGGGGACAGAGAAAGAGAATACCAAAGGGGTATTGTTTCTCTGATGATTCTACCTGAGGTTGGTCCTGCTTCAAACTAGCTCACATTGCTCCGTGCAACAGCTTTTGTGTGATCTCTAAAAATGCCTTCCCACCGTGGTTTCATAAATCCTTCTTATGCTAATTGGCCCTGAAGTGCTGTTCTTTTGCAAGGCATAAATTATTGAAGCGGTTGTGGTCAGTGAAGGAAAGGATAGTGAAACCCACCTGAGCCTTCCAAAGCGAACGGCCAGATGCCTTGTCTGGGTTCCAGAAGTTTAAAGCAAGCCTGACCACGCCATCCCAGGCAGGAAGTCATTTAACAGCTAAAACTGCTGCCTACTTCCTAAGTGAGGCGCAGGGAATCCGGGATCCGATGAGAGATACCTCACATCTTTTCACCATTGCAAGTTTCCCGGGCTTTTTCCCCCTGAACAAGACTGTAGGGAAGCCACTAGAATAGAAAGTGATTCACAAAGACCGACTGAAGCCATTTTTAGATGTTCATTCTCAGGCAGGAGGACCTATTAGGATCCACGTAAAGAGGGCCAGAGCTGGCTTTGCACATTGTGCTGGGCATCTGGTTTGGCAGGGGGTGTATTTGAGTGAGGGGAGGGACCCCCTTTGTGTTGGGGGAGTGTCAATGTACAAGATACGGATGTCTGACAAGGCAGGGTGAGCTCAGAAGCTTGACTCGCATTTCCTCAGAGGATGCTGGAAAAACAAGCTGAAAACAAAAAAAATACATCAGTCATTTCATTTATCAAAGTTCTTGCAGTTCCCAGTTTGAAGTAAGGGGAAGCAAAGCAAATATCTGCCTAGAAAAGTGAACTTGAAAGCTAGAGGGCTGGGGTAAATAAAAAAAAAAAAAAGTCAGAAAACAGTGCTTTGAAAATTTCAAAGACAAATGCAAAGGGATATACAAATGCTTTTTGCTTTCTGCTCGCCTGCCCCAGCCTGAGCCTCCAAGCTCAAGAGACTGGCTCAAGGCCCCGGTCTGGCATCAAATAGCAGTTTCAACTGTAGGCATACTACTTTACCTTTTTTCAGCTCCGGTTTTCCCATCTGTGAAATGGATGTTACAAATACAAGAACTTCCATCCCAGGATTGTGAGGATAATACCCCACATGAAGCACTTGGCATAAGGAGCCACACATAAGCCCCCCATTCATGGTAGTTAGTATTCTTGTGAGTCTCCCAAGTAAAAATTATGTTCAAAGTGCAAATTTTAAAACCGAAGCTTCGCTTGATCATATAAGGATTTTACAAACGGGCCTCATAGAGTTAGAATGTTAGCTATCAGTGGATTGATTAATCACCAGGACGTGCCCAACAGATGCTACAAATCAGGAAAATAAACACAATGTCTAAGCCATGTGGTATCACCATCTACAAATACAGAGGCGAGTCAGAGGGTGTTTTGTGAGTGTGCGTGTGCATGCAAAACCCTGTTGGCACAACCTTTACTGGTTCTTACATAAGAAGGTAAATAATTGGACCCCATTTTTATGAAGCAGACATTAATTGATTTTGCACTATCTCAAAGAATGCAAAAGGCAAAATGGATGTTAAAGACAGAAAGGAAGGGTGTTATGGAATGAATGGCAGGGATTTTTTTTTTTTTTTTTTAAAGAGGGATTGTTTTCTTTGCCTACAACAGTTTTTACCAGCTCTTTGCTTGGATGGCTTTCTGTCACTGAGGTCTTGGCTCATATGTCACTACCTCATGGGGACCTTCCCTGGGCAGCCAACCTAAATTAAACCCATCTAAACCCATCCCCCATTCTTTTAATCCTCTAGCCTTGCTTTCTTTTCTTTTAAGCCCTTACTCTGGTCTGAAATTACCTTGTTCATATAGTTGTTGATTTGCTCACTGTCCAATTCTTCCTGTAACAAGACACACAGGTCATATGAAAGCAATGGCCACATCTGCCTTGTTTTTAACAGTAATCCATTGCCTGGTGCATAGCAGGCATTCAATAAATAGATGATGAAGAAATGGAATAATTGGGGCTTATTTGGCTTAATTTAATTTAATTTAATTTAATTAATTTACTTAGAGAGTGAGTCGGGGTGGGGAGGGGGAAAGGGTGAACGAGAGAGAATCCCAAGTAGACTCCAAACTGAGCAATTTGCTGATGTGGGGCTCAATCTCATGACCCTGAGATCATGACCTAAGTTGAAATCAAGAGTTAGTCACTTTAATGGACTGAGTCACCCAGGTGCCCTTCATTTGGCTTTTCTTTTTAGAAAACATAATTTGCTGGGGCACCTGAATGGCTCAGTTGGTTGGGCATCTGCCTTCGGCTTGGGTCATAACCCTGGGGTTCTAGGATCCAGCCCTGCATTGTGCTTCCTGCTCAGTGGGGTAGCCTGTTTCTCCCTCTCCCCACCCCCTTTGTGCTCTTTCTTGCTTTCTCTCAAAAAAATAAATTCTTGAAAAAAACCATCATAATTTGCTCTTGTGGTGATTTGGTTAGTAAATCTCAATTCATCAGATCCCTTTGGCTTCTTGCCATTGCACAAAAGACACTGGAAAATTATAGATGGGATTTAACTATGTCATCTTCCCTCAGAGTCATATACTTTTATTAGTTTTCTAGGGCTGCTTTAATTAGGGGGCCTAACACCAGAAATTTATCCGGTACTCTGTTCTAGAGGTTAGACATCTGAGAGCAAGAAGTTGGTAAGGTCGGTTCCTTCTGAGGGCTGAGAGACAGTCTCTTTGGTGGCTCTCTCCCCTTCTGGTGGTCTGTCTGTAATCTTCGGTGTTCCTAGCCTTACAGATGCATCACCCCTATCTCTGTCTTCATCTTCACATGATGTTCTCCCGATGTCTTTGTTTTCAAATTTCCTCTTTTTGTAAGGATGCTAGTTACATAGAATGAAGCCCACCCTAAAGACCTTATTTTAACCTGATTACCTCTGTAAAGACCCCATCTCCAAATAAGGTCACATTCCAAGATACTAGGGGTTAAGACATCAATTTATGAATTTGGAGGATACAGTTAAACCCCTAACAATACTGAACACCCAGGATGGGAGAATATGGTATTAGGTAGAGCCACAGAATTGCTTACATTCCCCTCCCTGCCCCTCTCAACACCCCAATAAGTCCAGGGAAACCTGGATTTAGAAAAACCGCAGTGCTTAAGTGAATACTCAGACCTGTGGCTGGACCATGCTTGATACAAAGTGTCCAGTCAAGAAATATTTGGTGAATGAATGAATGTGGAGTTCTAAATGACTTGCTCCCTCCACTCTTCTAAGTCTTTGTTCCAAAGGTCAGGTGACAACTAGCCTGACCACTATATTTAAAATCACCCCCACCCCAGCACTAATCCCTTTACACGTTTAATTTCTCCCTACAACACACCTTCTCCTCAACTGTATTTTACTTATTTGTCACGTTATTGCCAGTTTTTGTTCACTAGAGGGTAAGCTCCATAGGAGCAGGAGTTTTTTCTGTTGTGTTTACTTCTGTAGATACTAGCACCTATTTTCAGTGCCTGACACAAGCAGAGCAGGCCCTCGATTTGGCCGAGTGAATGAATGAATGGTCTCAGGAGAGAGGTCTGACATCTCCTGGCCTGTAGTTTCAGGTTTTCCTTGTTCCTGTCCTTGTTCTCCCCAGAATCTCAGCACAAAGGGACATCTCAAAGATCAAGCCCCTGCTCTGATGCTTGAATTCCGCCTAAGACTGGGGACTAGTTGGTAGCGGTTGTCTGGCTCAGAGCCCCAATTTTGATAATTAGAGAGCAAAGGATAGAAAGTGTTACATGATACACAAGATAATATGGTATGGGATACGTGTGTGCAGAGGATAAAGGTATGGGGAAGAGAGACAGAAAGGCTTCCATACCTTCGTTCCAGCAGCAGGCTCAGAGAAGGGCAAATATACTTTGGAGTGCAGCTGGGGCAGGATGACGCATTATTTCATGTCGCTGCAGAGTAAAAGGATCAGAAGCTTGTGAGGCAAACCGTCCACAGGGAACAGCATAGTCCTGTAGAGCAACGCTCCTCAAACTGTTTGCATAAACTAACCACCTGGGGATCTTGTTCAAATGAAGTTTCCGATTCCAGGGTGGGGTCTCAAAGTCTGCATTTCTAACAAAGTCTCCAGGGGGGCCTCTTCTGGACTACACTGCGAATAGCAAAGAAAGTGGATTCTGCAACCAGCCTTCCCGGGTTCAAATTACACACAGTCGCCCCTGATGAGCTGTGATCTTCAGTAAATTAGCCTCTTTGTGCCTCAGTTTTCCTATCTATAGAATGGACATCACACGAAGTATTCTCGTGTAAAATGAATACTATTTATATGTCACAGATGAGGGCAGCCCGGGTGGCTCAGCGGTTCAGCGTCAGCCTTCGGCCCAGGGCATGACCCTGGAGACCCGGGATCGAATCCTGCGTCGGGCTCCCTGCGTGGAGCCTGCTTCTCCCTCTGCCTGTGTCTCCGCCTCTCTCAGTGTGTGTGTCTCTCATCAATAAATAAAATCTTAAAAAAAAAGAAAAAACGTCACGGATGATTAGCGTCACTTCACTTGGAGAAGGGTTAGCACAGAGTGCGACTCAAACAAGTCTGAGCTGTACTTCCAGAATTTTTAAAATAAGAAAGGATTCCGGTGTTGACGTTGCGCGTGGATTCTCCTCCTCTCCCATGCAGGCAAGTTACGTAAGGGGCCAGGTTAGTGAAGCCCCAGGGCGGCTAAGGACGCCTTGTTTGCAAACTGTTTGGGGCCCTCGGATGGGGACGCCCTGCGTGGGGATCGCTTCTGGTTGGGAGCCGAGCTCTGAATTCCGCCGGGCTCCCGCGGCTCTCAGGTGTTCCGGGAGGGTACCTTTGCGCAGCACCTGCCGGGCGGCGACCACGGCGGGGCGCTCGGGAGAGGCGCCGGGAGCCGAGCGGGGGCGCGGGGCGGGGCCGGGGGCCGGCCCACGTGGACCTCCGGGGCTCCGGGGCAGGGGCAGCCGCGCGCCCGGCCAATCAGCGCGGCCCGCGGGGCGCCCGGCCCCTCCCGGCCCCTCCCGGCCCCTCCGGGCCCCTCCCCGCCCGAGCGCCCCAGCGCCCGCCGGCTCCACCGCGCACCGCTCGCCACCCCGCGCGCGCCCGGCTGCGCCCGACCCGGGGCCCGGAGTCCTACCTGCGCTGCTGCGGCAGCTTCGGAGAGACCTGGGAACTCGCGCCGAGAGCCTGCGGGGGGCGATGGGCCACTCCCGGGGCGCCCGCGGGGAGGTGGCGCGGTGAGCATCCTCCGGCTTCGGAGCGGAGGTCCGTGCCTGCACCTGCGCGCGCCGGCTCCGAGTCCCGGACGCTGCGGCTCTCTCCGGTAAGGAGGGTTGGCAGGGCAGAGGAGGGAGGGGGGCGGGAAGACGGGGTGCGCTTGGCTGAACCCCCCCCCAGTGCTCAGGCTGTCTCCAGGGCGCGGCAGCCGCCTCTCAGGCTGATCCCGACTTGGCTCGGGGCAGCCCCCCTCATTCCGACGCTCCGCTGCGGTGGGTGGCTTGCGCCCCGAAGTTGGGAGCGGCGCTCCTAAGTGCAGCTGGGGCGGCTGCCAACTTTGGGGTTTGTGTCTGCCTCTCAGAGATCCCCGGGGTGCCCCTTGGAGGCGCGAGGGGCCGCTTGACGCATCGCTGTGGGGAGGGGGCGCGCCGGCCCGGAGTGAGCAGTGGCTTCGCAGCCTGGGGTTCAGCCCGTGGGTCTGAGCCGGGACCCGCTGGGAGCCCGCTTAGCCTGCGCCTGGGGTCCGGGCTGCGGGGCTCCCGCTGGAAGGACGCTGCGCGCCCCCGGGGCACAGCTTTCGGCCGAAGCGCTAAGCTTCCCGCCCAAGTGGGAAACTCCAGGGGGTCTCGAAGTGCAGCACCTCGCGATCGCCCGCCAGGCCGGAGGGTCTCCGTCGCTTCTTCCCCTCTTTTTCAAACTTTCTGGTGCCTCATTTGCCTTGGCAACCGGCTCCTGCAAGGGAGGGCACCTTTAACCCCCCACTCCTGGCTTGGGAAGGATGGGACGCGGAGAGGGACTGATACCCTCCCGCGCCTGGGGAGGCAGCCCGAGCCAGGCGCGGTGCCGCCGGTGCGTTTTTCTCCTGAATCGGTATCACTGAACGTTTTGGGGGTTCCACGGCTGCCGCTGAGAGCCTCAGCCAAGCTATGATTCAACTCCCAGGAAGGTGTACATGCGCAGGTTCATGCTGGGAAGTACCCAGGTGTCCACATCCCTGCACCCCAACCGGGATTTAAGCCCCCTCCCCTCCCCTTGGGGAAGCACTTGGTGAAGCATCTGCATCCCTGTACTCTTTCCCAGTTAACTTTTCTATGGCCGTCCCTCCAAGACTAGCAAGGTTGATGTGATGTGACAGGCGATCCCGGTGTGTGGGGATGGGCGTGTTCAAAGCCCTTAGTCGGCTTCTTTCTCTAATATCCTTGATGTAGGGATTATCCACACCAACCCGAAAATTCCACCTGCAACACCCAGACACCCACACTTGCCCAATCACAATATAATCAGTGTTTTCCACTTGGTCATTCTTGAACAGATGTAGGACTTAAAAAATTCTTCAACAGCTCGCTGTGGGTTTTACAGTGACAAGCACTTCTGCTAAGTTTGTAGTCATAAATCTAGTGCATAAGCCTAACACTTGCTTTGGATTGGAAATACAGATCTTAATAAGGCAGCAAGAGAATGGTTTTTCAGAATCATCGTGACTAATGATGACTTACGTCCTCCCAAACTGACCGCGCCAGTTGGCATTGCTCAGTTGTGCAAAAAGCTTTCTTCATATGTGTGGACATTTCTTGACCAGTAATCTCATAAAGCTGTATTTCAAGGTTTCCTCCGTCAGTTCTGCTCATTGTTCTGCTTTGTGTGACTTTTCTGCCTTCCCTCTGTGCCATTTTAACTACCTTTGACACTTTAAAATTTATTACAAGGTTTTAAGTCACGATTTGACTTGGCCAATTTTCCCTGTTAAAGATAAGAAAGTTGCTATTCCCAGAAAAGCAAGAGCTGCTAGTTCACTTATTTTTCAAGGACTTTAATTTTTTTTTTAACTTGTCTCCCAAACACACACAAAAACCTCACAAATATCTCTACTTAATTACCGAATATTTTTCATTGGAGGCAACATTTCCATATTTCTAGTACTAGAATGTTCTAGGTCACTTGAATTTCAATATTCATTTTTTGCTTTTTTTAGAGATGTGTATTGTTTGATGACCTAGTTCCATTTAGTCTAAAAAAAAAGTCTTTGTCCCCCTAACTCCTTTTCAGTGGCACATAGCCTTTCTCTAATAGCTGCTTTTATCTGCACAGCTCATTTATTGTTACACTTAATATAATACTTTGTTATGTAAATGACATGTTGATGCATATGATATTAAAACTGCATTCACTGGGGATTAACCCATGGGGATGACATCATCACCAGCCAATCCTCTATCTGATTTGAACATGCATTGACAAGAGTCACATTATCATATTGAGCAAGGGTTTCTATATTGCCTGTGATGAATGAGAGAAAGAGGGAAATCATTTTGGCTCTTTCTTACTCTCAATTAGCTTCCCAGTTGGAGAGTTTTGGGGATTTCTATACTAAGAAGCTTAGTTTAATAAATTCTCCGATTGCAATTTATAGATCTCTTTAGAATTTGCAGAAGTATGTTTACCCCCTTATGCCTTCCTCTTCTTAGGGAGTCTTATACATTTTGGTTCTATTTCTTTACAAATATGGATAGACATCATAGTAAATGGACTAGTCCTTTGACTTTTTTTTTTAATCTCAATATAAATGGAGCATCTAGATGATGGATTCATTTGTGTACATATGTGCATTTCATCAGGTGTTGGATAAATAAATCTGCTAGAATTAGCAAAATGACTTCAAGTCTTGAAGCCAATTGTGGATGACTGGGAGATCATACAGTGTTCTTAATCCTAATTTGTTAGGGAGATACAGGATTGAGGTGAGGGACAGGCATTGGGAAAGAGACATCCACAAACTGGTGAATTGATCTTGGCCACATTAATCACTTCATAAACTATTTGTTTTGAAAATATGACCAAAAAAAGCTCACGTCCTTCCTAGTAGTCCTTACAGACATAGGCTTGAATTACACTTTGTAATAATACCCCACTCAGTTCATGATCTCTGGCAACCCACCTCTCACAAGATAAAATGAGCTTTGATATCTTTTAGAAAAATAAAAGTAACTCTTCGTGTTTTACAGTTGCTAATTCAAGCTAATCCACTTTCTTTCCTAAAGTCTGTGAAAAAGGGCTCCTGTGTGTTTTTTTAAACATAAATTTAATTGCATAATCTGGTTTAAAGAAAGACTCAAAGGCTCACAGAATTTTAAAGCTGGAGAGTACCTCAAGAGTTCAGTATTCTAAAAGATCAAGGGTAGAAGGTGTTAGGACTTAAGTCTTCTGCAGCGTAAAGAGAACGGGGATCCTAACTTCTAGCCCAGTCTCCTTTCCTGACTTTTCCAATAAAGGCCTGCAAGGTCGTGTTGGGATGGTGGAAGGACCCCTCATTTCAGCTGTCCCTGTAGAGGAGGACTGCGTCCACCTCTTTCACTATCAAGGATCAGTTTGTTAGAACATTATGCTGGTTGAACCCAGCTCAGGGATTTGACACCTGTATGTACCAGCTAGCTTGGGCCACTACCTAGTAGTTGTCGTAATATCTGCAGTTACGAAAGGAACATTTAAAGGGGGGGTGGTGGCGGGCACCTGGGTGTCTCAGTTGGTTAAGTCTGCCTTTGGCTCAGGTCAGAATCCCAGGGTCCTGGGTTGAGTCCTGCATCAGACTCCCTGCTCCACGGGGAGCCAGCTTCTCCCTCTGCCTCTGTCTCTCTCTCTGTCTCTCATGAATAAATAAATAAAATCTCTAAAAAAAATAAAGGGTGGTGGCAGTGGAAGAGGATTGGGGTAGGGTGATTTAATTTGGACCTATTTGAGCACGTGAAAAGACACAAATATTAAAATGAAGATGAGGCATGTTACAGGGTTTGAGAGCTCAGAATATTAATTTATCGTGTGATAGCCTCCTCTTTCATACTTTGTACTTTGTAGTTGCTGTAAAACCAAACTGGTAATTTGGAAAAAACCCCTCTATTTTCTGGTATGGTTGTAAGTAATGATAATGGTGCCCTGCATTTGTTGAACACGTAGTGTGTGGCAGGTGTAGAATGTTGATGTTAATGAAACATCCTGGTTAATAAATGGCTTTCTGTATATGGGTGAACTACTGATTTTCAAAGAGTCATGAATCTAAAACCGTATTGAATCCTTTTTTGTCACTCTTTTTAATTCAAAAGATGTCAGGATCTTTCAGTAGCAAGTCATTAGCATGAACATAGATAATTTTAATTCAAAAGTATGGTAGTGTCAGATATTAGGGAGTTCTTGTTAATAAAATGGCAAATAAAAATAAGACACTATATTTAGAAAGATAGATAGTAAAGATGTGGCTAATTTGTCTTTCATAAGATTGGTTGTAGTATTGTTAGTGCAGAAGAATAAAATACCTCTTTTAGAAAAATTTCCTTGTATTTCTTATGAAGAGAAAACACTAGGCTTTTTTTTTTTAAATAAAAATGTGGCATTGCCAAAAAAAAAACTATGTGTTTTTTTTTTTCTGTAAGTTGATTTCAAACTAGAAAGCAATTGAACATATCTGCAGCATTTCATTTGTCTTAACTAAAGGTGGAACTGTCCAAAGCCAGTTATTATTAGTTTTTAAATGACGATTGTATCTACTTGAATTTTCTGTTTCATATCTGTGTCACATATCCCAAAGTTTTCTCTGAAAATTCAGTTTATTTTATTCATTGACTTTCATCTTTTGCTTAATGAATAATGAAAATACTGATGAGACTTGGGTATGCCATAGGTGCTTCCCTCTGCATTACTGGACCTAAAACTCAGACTTGAGGCACAGTGTCTAAAATAATCAAAGAAGGTTTCCAGCAAGCAAGATATTTAAAGACCATCTAGGGCAGTGGTTCTCTCTTTTTCTTTATTTTTTGTGTATTTTTTTATTGGAGATCAATTTGCCAACATATAGCATGACACCCAGTGCTCATCCCGTCAAGTGCACCCCTCAGTGCCCATCATCTAGGCACCCCATCCCCCCCGCCCACCTTAGGGTAGTGGTTCTCAACTGGGGGCAGTTTTGCTCTGTAGGGGACCTTTGCCAACATCTGGAGACAGTTTTGCTTATAACGTGGGATGGAGTTAGGTAGGTCTGTAGTGGGTAGAGGCAAGTGGTGCTGCTAAACTTCCAATAAGGCATAGGGCAGCCCCCAAAACAAAGAACCCCGGAGCCTGAAATATGAATAGTGGGGAGGTGGAGAAACACCGATCCAGAGCAACTTGGGGCCCAGACCAGTGAAATGGCTTATCCAGTGTCCTCAGCTCCCTATTTCTGGCAGAGAGCTGAGGTCTCTAATGTATAAGCTAAGATTCTTGTCATCACTCCAGGCTTCTGTTTTGAAGATGTCTTTTCTTTTTGATTTAATTTATAAAGATAATACAGGTATGTGGTAGAAAATTCAAAACACTGTAAAACGGTTTGAAAAGGAAAGTGAAAAATGAATCCAGTTCTGCCATTGAGATAATACCTTTCTGTGTTTCAATACGTATATTTCCAATTTCCCCCTTCTGTCTTTATCTTCATGTAGATGGTTAGACCAAATCATTTTAGATAAATGGGGTCACCAATCATATAATCGGTACTGCTTTGTTTACTCGGCAAAGGGCCATGAGAAGCCCTTTGGTGTACTCATGGCTGGGGAAGGAGTCTGACATCCATGGGGTCAGATGAAATCCCCTTGATTGTGAAGACTTTCTCTTCAGTGGTGGCCATTTACCTGCATATATATGAGACTCGGATGCACTGTGGAGCCATTCTGGGAAGGATGATAGTTCAGTGGAAAGAGCTCTAGGTCATTCTTTTTCATGGCTGTATGTTTTTTCTCTTTAAAAATGCATCTTCCTACTGGCCGTGAAACACCTGAACTTAAAAAGCAATTTTGAGTTTCTTTATAATGCATTCCCCTCTGCCAAAGACAGCAAGTTTCATAATGTCAGTGCTGGAATACGTCCTTCAGTTCGATTTTTTATTGTTGGTGTCCGGTTTAAGATTTTAAGTAGTTTGAAAGCCAGACGTATTTTATACAGTGGGGCATTTAGTTAAGGCCATCTCAAAATACATAGTTGGGGTGAATTCTCTGTATATGTCAGAAGGGGCAAGAATTCACTGGGGCCTGCAATCTCCGTTACTATTTAAATCATTTGGCAGCTCTTCCAGAAGCAGCCAGATTGTAATGTAAACATCTGTTACCTTTTCTCTGCTTTCAGAACTGATTATGCAACCCGGCTTCACATCCGAGACACAGCTTTCTTCATCTATATTTTTGGATTAATTCCTTCTCAACACACACACACACGCGCACACACACATGCACACATCCACGGACAGAAATCAAAAGAGCCATAAAATTGGTTACCATGGGTCCAGTCCTCCCAGGATAAAACTCGTGTCTTCACACTTTGTTCTGCTCTTTGCAGACCGTTGGATCTGCTCAGGAGCATGGAGTTCCATTAAGCAAGCTGGGCGATGGCTAGGACTCTGTCCCCTGGTACCAGTCTGGTTCTCCCTGTGTGCTGAATTTTCACTCACCTCAGCTGAGGGGATTTGGGGAATGAACTGGTTAACATTTAAACATCCCCAGTAAGGGCTTGTACTACCAGTGGGGGCTGGAGTGGGCAGGAGTGGGCAAGGAGGCATTTAAATGGAATTGGACATTAGATAGCAAATGTCTCTTTCACTGAAGTTTTCTGCAGGTATTTGCCATTTTCACATTAGGGAATGCTTGTTAAATATTTGCTCTTGGCCTTTCAAAAAATTATAATAGCTATAATAGCTATCATTTATTGAATCACTGTGCTAAGTGTTTTATTTTTTTATTTTTATTTTTTTAAAGATTTTATTTATTTATTCATGATAGTCACACAGAGAGAGAGAGAGAGAGGCAGAGACACAGGCAGAGGGAGAAGCAGGCTCCATGCAGGGAGCCCGATCCTGGGTCTCCAGGATCCCGCCCCGGGGCCAAAGGCAGGCGCCAAACCCCTGAGCCACCCAGGGATCCCTATTTTTTTATTTTTAGAGATTTATTTATTTGATAGAGAAAGTGAGAGAGAGAGAGAGAGAGAGATTGTGGTAGGGGGAGGGGCAGAGGGAGAGAGAGAGAGAAAGTCTCAAGCAGGCTCTGTACTGAGCACAGAGCCCGACATGGGGCTCTATCTCATGGCCCTGAGATCACAACCCGAACAAAAACCAAGAATTGGTTCCCCAACTGACTGTGCCACCCAGGCGTCCCTCCACTAAGTGTTTTAAAACATTGCACTTAAAAAAATTGCACTTAAATACAAATAACATAAGTTTACCTCCTTATTAGCCTTTTTTATTTTTAAAAAATTTTTATTAAGATTTTATTTTTAAGTCATCTCTGCACAACATGGGACTTGAACTCACAACCTCAAGATCAAGAGTCATGTACTCTACTGATTGAGCCAGCTAGGCACCCCACTACTTAACCATTTATAGGTCCGTTTTTAGGTGTGTAATCCAGGGGCTTTAAGTGTTCACAGTGTTGGGACGTCTGGGTGGCTCAGAGGTTTAGTGCCTGCCTTCAGCCCAGAGTGTGATCCTGGGGTCCTGGGATCGAGTCCCACATTGGGCTCCCTGTGTGGAACCTGCTTCTCTCTCTGCCTCTCTCTCTCGGTGTCCCTCATGAATAAATAAATAAAATCTTTAAAAAAAAAAAGTGTTCACATCGTTGTGTAGCCATTACCACTGTCCATCCTCAGAACGCTGTTCATCCTATAAAACTGAAGCTCTGTGCCCATTAAACAGCAGCTCCTCTACTCCCTCCTCTCAGCTCCTAGCAGTGAATTCTTCTTTCTATCTCTAAGAATTTAACTGCTCCAGGTACCTCATTGAAGGAGAATCATATAGTATTTCTCCTTTTGTGACTGGCTTATTTCACTTTGGATAGTGTCTTCAAGGTTCATCCATGTTGCAATGTTCCCTTTTAAGGCTGGGAGCACGTGGGTTGCTGCTACCTTTTTGGCTACAGCAAATAATGCTCCCATGCACATGGGTGTACAGATACCTCTTTGAGTCTCTGCTTTCAATTCTTTTGGGTATGTACTCAGAAATGGAATTGCTGGATCATATGGTAATTCCATTCTTAATTTTTTGAGAACCTGTCATACTGTTTTCCATAGAGGCTATATCGTTTTACCACACTATCATTTAATCCTCCCTTACTAAGTTCCATAAGGTGAAGAGAGTCATCATCTCCTTCCTGTACATCAGGAAAGTGAAGGACATTGGATGGGGCCACAGGTAGCTTGTGGCAGGAGCCACAGTTTGAACCCAGGCAGTGTGATAGAGCCAAAGCTCTTACTTGATCGCTCATTCTTCCAGTTTAAGAAAGATTAACCGAATGCCTCATGTGCACAGCCCAGGTGTGGTGGGGGATAAGAGATAAATAACAAATGTGTTTATTGTGAGGAAAAGCTCTGAAAGTCCTCATCCCGCCACACTAAGGAATTTGATTGAGATGTGGAGCTCCTGTGGGCCCCATCATTGTGAAATTGGTATTTGATCAAAATAATAAGAGACCAATAAATATACACTGTGGTTATTCTGGCTGTTAATTTTAGTGCTGCCTCAAATCCTCTGGCGATTAATAACCATGCAGCTCATGGTTTTTAGAATGCCATGCCAATGTTTGCTTTTCGTTGGAGGTGGGGGGTAGTGGTGGGTGTAGACAGTACAAGGAAATAATAGAGATCAAGATAAGCTTTAGGTAGGATCTGAATGATGATTGTGTTTCTATTTTACAGAGACGGTAGGCAGAGGACGTGGGCATCTTTCCCTCCAAAAACACAGCTTAATGGAGTTATCGCAAAAGAAGGCACGTTTAGTCACTTTATAGAATTAACAATTGATCAGTTTTGTGGTTCCCGAGTCCTTTATAAGCACCCCATGTTTATTCATTATTGTGATTACACAGTGGAAGCGGCTCTGCTTGATGTGATGAGCAAAAGCAAGACGCCAAGGCATTTAAATACACTTGAAATTAACGTTTGCACAAATAGGTGTCTGATGGGGTATTCTAATTTGATTCTAAAGGCCTAGAAATAAGCCCGTAGCTAAGGGTGTCCTCCTGGGAATCCTAAGTCAGATGTGTGTAAGTTCATTTGCAAGGATTCTGTGTTATTTAAAATGAAAACTGCAGCGTTTGGAACACATCAGCCCCACGTCCTTCGTGGGCGAGCCGGGGAAGCAGAGGACCAGTAAGCTTGGCTGTTGATACTGGCCTGTATTGGGTCCCCCTCTGGGTGGAGGAGCAAGCGCCGGTGCTCCTGATCGCAGAGGAAAAGTCAGCCTGTCCTGATACATATACTCGAACAAAGTACACTAATCATCCTATGGAAGTATTAATCAGAGAAAGAAAATACTCCTCAAGTCTGAAAGTTAAGGTCACCCTGAGAAAAAGGACTGGCAACAGTCCTAGAAAACTCTTGTTTCTTCAAGACATTTGATTCCAAATTTACTCCCTTCACATTTACAAAAGACTCATGATCCCAAGTGTAAACTCAGTTTCTGGTTTGATGTGCAAATATTTCTGAACCATAGCATAAATAGACATGAACTTACAAGCAGTTGACTACATCCATATACAAGTTTCAAAGTCCTCATTTACTTAGAAGTGAGTAACGAGGAGAGATGAATATAGGGTTTATGCTGATTGCAGATTTTCTTTTGTCCTCTGAACAGTCTGGATTTAAAAAAATCTATTTCATGTTATCAATTCTGTTTGGTATGCCCGTATCCCAATTGTAATTCCTTTTATTGAAGTATAGCTGGCAGACAATGTTACATTGGTGTCAGGCGTGCAACACAGCGATTTGACAAGCCTGCACATGATGCTGTGCTCACCCCAAGTGTAGCTACCCTCTCTTCCTACACAGCACTACTAAAGTAGCATTGACACTATTCCCTATGCTGTATCTTTTATCTTCCTAACTTACTCACTACACAACTGGAAGCCTGTATCATCCATTCCCCTTCACCCATATTGCGCAATCCCCAAGGCGCCACCCCCCCTGCCCGCAATTTTGTTTGTTCTCTGTATTTATGGATCTGTTTCTGCTTTAGGGTAGTTTGTTTCTTTGTTTGTTTTTCAGGTTCCACGTATAAGTGAAATCATATGGTATTTGTCTTTTTCTGTATGATTTGCTTCACTTAGCATAACACCCTCCAGGTCCATCCATGTTGTCACAAATGGCAAAGTCTCATTTTTTTTTTTTAAGATTTTATTTATTTATTCATGAGAGACATGCACAGAGAGAGACGCAGAGACATAGGCAGAAGTAGAAGCAGGTGAGCCTGATATGGTGAGCCTGATGTGGGACCTGATCTGCGGGCCCCAGGATCACAACCTGAGCCAAGGGCAGACGCTCGACCAATGAGCAACCCAGGCGTCCCAAGGTCTCATTCTTTTTTATGGCTGAGTAATATTCTACTGTGTGTGTGTATGTACATGCCACATCTTCTTTATTCATCTATTGATGGGCAGTTGGGTTGTTTCATATCTTGTCCACTATAAATAATGTTTCAATAAACATAAAACATAAGGGTGCCTATATATATTTGAATTAGTGCTTTTGTTTTCTTTGGGTAAATACTGTTGTGGAATTACTGGACTGTATGGTATTTATATTTTTAATTTTTTGAGGACTGTTTTCCATAGTAGCTGTACCAGTTTGTATTACTACCATCATCGTGCATTCTTCTCCAATTCTTTTTTTTTTTTAAGACTTTATTTATTTATTCATGAGAGACAGAGAGAGAGAGAGGCAGAGACAGAAGCAGAGACTGGAGCAGGCTCCATGCAGGGAGCCCAGCGTGGGACTCGATCCTGGAACTCCAGGATCACACCCTGGACTGAAGACCGCTGAGCCACGCCCTTCTCCAGTTCTTAATATTTTCACTTAGACTGGTGCATAAGAACTTTCTGGAGGATTTTGTTGGAATACAGATTCCCAGGGGTCACCCTCAGAGCTACTGTTTCTATAAGTCTAGGACAGAGCCTAGGAATCTACATTTTTGACAAACTTCCCCTGAGCACTGATGCTGCCAAGCCTGTGCTTCACACTTCTTTTTACAGTTCCGTCTTTCAGTTAAAAAAATTGTAATACGGACATTTTCATACAATGAGGTTGTTTTTTGATTAAGTCGTGAGTTTCTCATTTTGTAATATGCTGGTTGAGTTTGTCTAAATTGTATAATTCTGAAAATCAATTATTTTTTTGTAAAAGATTATATTCATTTGAGAGAGTGGGAGAGAAAGCACAAGCAGGGAGAGGAGCTTCTGGGAGGGAGGGGGAGAAGCAGGCTCCCTGCTGAGCAAGGAGCCTGATGCAAGGCTCTCCCAGAACCCTGAAATCATGACCTGAGAGCTGAAGGCAGACGCTTAACCGACTAAGCTAGCCAGGTGCCCCTGAAGATCAATTTAAATTACTGAGCCCAAAATACAAATTAGATGTTCTTTGGATCAGTGTTATATATGAGAAACTGATTTTGGTAATGTCTGTAAGTTTATTACAGAGTGTAAGGTGTATTTTCTGCAGTTGAGGACTTTTAGAATAAGAATCATATAGTTTAAATGGATATCGAGGCAGTTTTGCTATACATAGCACATAACCAGCATAGCACCTTCTGGCTGATGTCTATATGGATCAGGAAAAAAAATGTGGCTTCTATTTTCCTATAGTCTGAGTCTGATTTAAATTGTAATCCTATCGGCAGGTGACACACAGGAATTTCGTTTTGGTTCCTGTATAGTTAAGACTCAGCAGATGTTAAAAGCTGATGTGGATTTAAGATTTCATCCGTTCTGGGAATAATTGGAGATTTAGTTAGGACCAGAAGATGGAGTTGCAGATAGAGTTATAGGACTTGAGGGGGTATGGGAAGTTTTTTGCACAGATGCCTGGCTTGTTGCATTCTCTTACCACTTGGAGGAATAAATTATCATCTGTGTTTGCTTAAATGAAAAGCTTGCAGTGGATTTTACTTTGTCTTGCGCTATTAACAAGAACTTGAAGTTTGCAAACCAAGGTCTCTTCTGAATGAAAAACAAATGTCGAAGAACTTGAGTTTTTAAATCATCATTCATTTTTTTAAAAAAATTGCGGTTTTGTGAGAATTTTTAGAGACAGGCCGACTTACAGAAATATGTGGGTGCCCGCAGGAAGGTGACGATTGGCAGCCACCAAGAAGAGTGGATGGGCTGGGTCAGAGCCACTTAACCTCCTCTGTCTCCAGAGCTGTGTTTTAATTACGTGGCTGGTTTGCAGAGCTGTGGTGCTCTCTCGAAGGCTGCGGCGTGTTGCGTATGACTAGGTTTGCGCTAACATTTCCTCGGGACCCATCAGTCACTGCTGTCCCTTTGGCAGGTTTCACTCTGGTCATCTATGCCCGACTGTCAAAATGCTATAGCTCTCCTCCCTGGCTGCTTGCCATTTTGCCCTTTCCCCCCGTCCAGTGCTCAACTCCAGACAGTAAGAAGATGAGGCTTCCAGGCCGAGTGGCGGACTAGGGCACTGCAGAAGCTGTTTACATGGAAGATAAAACAGAAGGATCCAAACAACAAATTTGCCCTAATCTTTTTTTTTTTTTTTTTTAGAACAAATATGCACTTAAAAAGAAAAAAGTATGGCATTTTATTTACTGTAAAGCCCAGAGCATGGGATGGAATGCTCTGCTGGCGGGGAATGGCTGGTCAGTGTTACTACAGCTCCTATTGTATCAAATGGACAGGGATGCCCGCAGAGATAATAGAGGAGCACAGCAACCAGTGACCTTGTGGAAGCCCCACTGGTAACATGCAAGTTGTAAAAAAATAAAAGTAAAATTGCAGCAAGATTACAAGTAAAGAGCACCCCTAATGACCCCTCCAGCCCATTTCTAAACCTCTCTCCCCAAATCCTATTAAGAGTATGGCTGGTATCTTTCTGCACATATTGAAAATACATTATATCTCAAAGAAATCCCAACATGAGGGGCGAGATTGGCCTTGATGATGTGCTAGTAGACTCTCTAACCATTTGAAGTTCATTTGTCGGTGCTCACTGACCAACAGAAGTAGGAAGCAGATCTGGCATTTTACATTTATTTAAAAGTAACATGTGGAAATATCACAGTCTATTGAACTTTTCTATTTATGTTATTTAAATTGTGTATGTTTCCTAAATATGCAGTACCGTCTGACTTTTCTCACTTAAATAGTAATTTACTACACATCTGGTTCAATGATTTGAATTGTTTGCTTACCTTTGTCTTGGAGATCATTCCATATCGATACATACATAGCTCTTGTCTGTTTCTTTAGCTGTCTCACTTTCATTAGGAATGTACTACGTTTGATTTAGTTGTTCCCAACAGGTGGGCATTCAGATTTGTCCATTTTTTTTCTATTATAGAGAGTATTGTGAGAATTTTTTTTTTGAACGTATAGTTGACATACGATATTATATTAGTTTTGAGTGTACAACATAGTGGTTTAAGAGTTACATACATTATAAAATTAAGTGTAGTTAGCATCTGTTAATACAAAGTTATTATTATTTTTTAAAAAGATTTTATGTATTTATTCATGAGAGACCCAGAGAGAGAGAGAGAGAGAGGCAGAGACACAGGCAGAGGGAGAAGCAGGCTCCACGCAGGGAGCCTGATGCAGGACTCGATCCTGGGACTCCAGGATCACGCCCTGGGCTGAAGGCGGTGCTAACCGCTGAGCCACCTGGGCTGCCCTCAATACAAAGTTATTACAGTCTTATTGACTGTATTCCTATACTGTGCTTTTCATCCCTGTCAATTTTTTGTTTTGTAATTGGAAGTTTGCACCTCTTTTATTTTTAATTTATTTATTTATGATAGAGAGAGAGAGAGAGAGAGAGAGAGGCAGAGACATAGGCAGAGGGAGAAGCAGGCTCCATGCACCGGGAGCCCTATATGGGATTCGATCCTGAGTCTCCAGGATCGCGCCCTGGGCCAAAGTCAGGCGCCAAACCGCTGCACCACCCAGGGATCCCGGAAGTTTACACTTCGTAATCCACTTCATCTATTTTGCCCGTACTGTTTTCCATAGTAGTTGCACCAATTTACATTCCTACCAACAGTCCATGAGGATACCCTTTTTTTAAAAAAAAGATCGATCCATCTATGTATCTATGTATCTATGTATCTATGTATGTATCTATCTATCTATCTATGAAAGAGAAAGACCATGCATGCAAGAGTGGGGGATGGGGGTGAGAAGGAGGAGGAAGAGGAACAGACTCCACACTGAGCTAGGGCCACTGTGGGCTTGATCCCAGGACCCAGAGGTCATGACCTGAGCTGAAATCAAGAGTCAGACACCTAACTGACTGAGCCACAGGTGCCGCGAGGATTCCCTTTTCTAGAGAATATTCTTGAACAAATTTAAATCTCACACTGAGATGCAGTGTTTACCAGTTAAAGTCCTCTAATAATAACATGTAACTTTGTAGCCATTTGTAGTTTTTTTTTTTTTTTTTTTTTTTAAGTAGACCTGAAATAGCCTCCTCAGAAGGATGTGTTTTATAGTATCAGGTTGCTTAAGAATGCATCTGGAAGAGGCGCCTGGGTGGGTCAATGGTTGAGCATCTGCCGACTGGTCCTGGGATCCAGTCCCGCATTGAGCTCCCCACGGGGAGCCTGCCTCTCCTTCTGCCTATGTCTCTGCCTCTCTCTCTCTCTCTCTCTCTGTGTCTCCCAGGAATAAATAAATTATATATATATATATATATATATATATATATACACACACACACACAAGAATGCATCTGGAAAATGTGGGGACTGCAGAAAGCCTCTTACATTTTCTCGGGAATTAAGATATATAAACTCCAGAACAGATTAGGCTTTGGACTTTGTAGATAAACATTCTTAAAAGTTCCAATAGAACTTTATGCCATGAGGGAGAAAATTCTAAAGTCTGTGTAGTCCACTAGCAGAAGCTACCCAGCCACATGGGACTGTCGAGAACTTGAAATGTGGCTGTAGTGACCAAGGAACTGAATTTTAAATTTTATTTTTTACTTGATTTAAAAATTTTTTTAAATTCAATTAAATTTTATTTAAACTAATTTAGCTTTACCTTTAAATAGCCACTTGTGTGTTGTGGCTGTCATTTTGGACACTGCAGGTGGAAGGTAAACCCTGTAGGAGATACAGCTACTATTTTACTGTTTGACTCCCAAAATGTTTTAGTAAGTGACTCATCAAGAGAGAGAAATGTAGTCTGTTTTGTTCGACAAGAGACCCAAGACTCTTTAATTGAAAATAGAGAGATAAAAAATTTACTGAAAACAGGAGGGAGTCCTTTAGATTTATCTGGTGTTTTCCTTCCCTGGTTCAGACTCCTGTCTGGTCTAACCTGGCCAGGCTGCCTGATGGGAGCCCCATCGTTCTACTGGGGCAGTTCTTTGTAAAGTGAATTGATGGCTATGTAAATACAGCCATTAACCTCAAGCACCTCAGACAGCTCCTTGGGCGCTGCAGTTCTCTTGCCCTTGAAAATGCTGGTTGATGGATGCCAAGATATTAAAAAAATTTTTTTCTTCTCTAACTGTTTGGAAACACTGGACCTTCTAAGGTATAGGCCAAAGGGGCCAGTGAAATTGAGGGCCTACTAGGTGTAAATACGCTGGCAAGAGTTTGGAATTCTATTGTTACAGAGGGGTATTTTATAGGTTTGCTCTAGAAAGAGAAGAAATAGGACCCTGTATATTCATAGGTACATCTTTGGAAAAAAAAAAAACCACACTGGGATATAATTTGAAAGCACTGGTCAAAGGAAGTTTGTGGAGAATTTGGAGTTTCTCCAAATTTGCAAATGGAGTTTTATAATTCTGAAATTTTGTATATATTTTAAAATTAATAGCATATCTTGCTGTTAAAAATACCTTCTCTGACTTTTCTTGGAAGATAGGTGGAGGGGACTGAGTGGGGGTGGAGACAGAAGATTGATAAGATTCCCATGTGGAAAATGCACGTGGTTGGGGCTCCTGGCTGGCTCAGTCAGTAGGACATGCAGCTCTTGAACAAAGTCGTGAGTTTGAGTCCCACGTTGGGCATGGAGCCTATGAGAAAAAAAATAAGAAAAAGAAAAAATGCATCTGGTTGTAGGAGAAGTAGCAGTTGTGTAGAAGTAGGGCCAAAAGATGGCAGTTGCTGCTAGTGTCTTGATTTTCTGATGTCATCTATGATCTGTTCCCCTTGCTTATTCTCCTCTAACCACCGTGGCCATCTCTCATTTCCTAGAATGCCTAAACTCTCTTTCTACAGTGACTCTCTATTTGATGTTCCTTTTTTTCCTCGGAATGTGCATCCTGCTTGTCTCCTTTTCTTTTTTGGCTGGCTCCTTCTCATTCTTTAAATCTCGAATGTTACTCCAAGTACATAAATCCCTTACCTACTCAGAGCAACAGCAATCTGGCCTCCTATAAAGCATTGGTGGGTGTTTCCAATTGCTGACTATGTGGAAATGCTTTGAAAACTGCAGCTTAGTGTATAAATGCACACTGTCATTATTCCTGAAGTTCTGCCAAAAGCCACATTGCCTGTGCCAAGCCGTAGTGATCTTCCATAAGGCTGGGCACTGGTGTGAAAACGCAGAGGTGTTGAATTCAGAGCCTGGGCTTCTACCTTTCCATCTGATCCTCAGTATATGCCATCACTTCTCTGAGCTCTCCATCTTACCACATTGACACACAGGGGAGGAAGGCTGTGATCTTGTTCTTGGGTTTGGATGAGATAGAAACACACATGATTTTATAAGTAAATTTCACAGAAGACAAAACCTGAAAATTCAAACCGTACAATACCTTAGTCTCATAATAAGTGCAGTTGAGGAAGAGCTAATCTGAGGGCACATCTGAAACTTGTTATTATATTAACACGATGAGGAAGTATGCAACACTGACCAAGTCTTCTGCAAGGTTTCCTGAGGTGATGGTATCGGAGAATTTGCCTTTCTTTCATTTACTTAATTATTGATCATCCGTTTCTACAGAGTGTATATATACAATAGAGGGTTGTGGAAGAGATGTTAGTTGACATGATATCTACTTTTTTTATGCATCTAGAAATAGATACATAACATTTATTTTTCCTTCTTCCTTCCTCACACTTTGATTTCTAACCAGGCATATGCTCTACAGAATCATGACTGTTTCACAACCTCTCTGGCGCTAAGGTGGACATGTGAGATACATGTAGAAAAGTCAGGGGGTTTTCTATTCTGCAGAATCTTGCTAAAATCAAGAGTGGAGCCCTTTGTGGATCTCTTGAGTCCTGGAATGTGATGTGATAGTTGGTGCTCCAGCAGCTATATTGGTCTGTGAGGTGACCTTGAGGATGATAGGCAGGTAGGAAGAAGGCAGAAGAGGAAGACAGAAGCAGTGGGAGGCCTTGATGGTTGTGTGGTGCTAAGGTACCTGCCTTGGCCTGTCGACCACTGGACTTAATTTTCATAGAAGAGCAAGTCATTTTGTGTTGAAATCTTTATTTTCTACATCATTGTTGTAGGCAGTGATGTGAAATGATACAGGTGAAAGGTTAGCACCAACTCCTTAATGAGTTCGTAATGTGGTAGAAGGATTTATGGTTCATAAATCCAGAAGATTCTTTCAAGTTTTGTGTAGACATAGCTTTAGTTCTGAAAAACCTGAGTAATGGGAAAAGGCATGTGATACCACAGATTTGGGTGGTGGGGACTCCTCCTACACAGAGAAATACTGAGGGCCATTTCTGGGGAGGGTTAAACAGATATTCTGTGGTTTGGGGGCAAGATATGAAGAGAAAATTGCCAGGGCTATTAAAAGCCATTAGAGAATTCTCCAAATGGCCAATATTGAAGTTAGTTACAACTCATTCTCAAATAAATTGAAGTCTTACCCATTTGATGTGTTTTGACAGAAAATGTGTATTTATTGCCTGAAATGACTCCAATTGCTGAGCTCTGAACCACAGTATATCATAAATGATTAACATTAGACAGAGCCAGAAGGAACCTCACACTTTTTCCTGAGAAGCATTCTATAAGAAACAATTTCTCACAACTGTAAGGTATTTACCCTATTTCTAAAAGTACACATGCATCCTAGTGGGCTTTGGACTTGTCTGTCAAAAAGAGTTACTGCTTTTGTGGACAGAGAAATAGTCACTTAAAATCTAAGGAAATGAACAGTCAGCATATCTTGATCAATACCATATTTATTGAATGGGGATTAGAGCGTTCTCTGGGTTTCTTTCGTCTTCCATATATTTCTCGAAGGCCCATTTTGCATAAGATGGGCATGGTACAATTCTTGGTTCTATTATGGCTTTTGTATTCAGGGAGTGGTCAGTCTGGTAAGGGAAGGCAGCGACAATGAAGACTGGAAGAAGGATATTCCATGTGGAGGAGATAGTCTACTGAAAGTGCAGAGGTAGGAAAATTCATCTTCTACAACATTTGACAGTTAAGCTTTCTTTTTTTTTTTTTTTTTTTTTACAGTTAAGCTTTCTTATCCTCCAGTTAGCACCCCAATTATTTTCTGCTGGTGCATTTCCAACAACAGCACTAAATGTTGATACTTTAAAAATACACGAGTGCCAGGAGAATGGAAGAGAACTCTAAAGTTGGTTGGTTTTCAAGGAAGAGCTAATCTGAGGGCACAGTAAACACTACAAAGAAAACAGTTTTGCAATGTGCTCAGAAAAACCCATCAGGTTCCCTCGTGATGGTTTGTGACTGCATTGTCTTTTGTGGAAGCATCTTCTGATTGTGCTTTGGTTGCTGTTGGGTCAGAACTCAGAGCTTGCACATGTCCTATGGACTTTATTTTTCTATTATTATTATTATTATTTTTAAGATTTCTTTCTTTCTTTTAGGGAGACAGAAGGAAGGGGGAGGGGCAGAACAAGAAGGAGAGAAATCCTCAAGCAGACTCCCTGCTGAGCTCACAGCCCAACACAGGGCTCAGTCTCAGGACCCTAAGATCATGACCTGAGCCAAAATCAAGAGTTAGACACTTAATTGAGCCATCCAGGTGTGTCCTGTGAGCTTTATAAAGTCAGAATTTGGAGCCAAGGAGCTAATCCTGGTGGTTATTGGAGAACACCTCAGTGAAAAAGGATTAGAAGAGTATGTGACTTCATAGGGCAGCCTCAGTGGCAAAGATGGAAGTTATCCACTGAAGCTGAGATCAGCAATCCTTTTCTCAAATGGCCATATAGTAAATATTTTAGGCTTTGTGGTCACATGGTCTTTGTTACAACTACTCAGCTCTGCCGTTGTAGAGGGAAAAGAGCCAGAAAGTATGTAAATGAAATGAGGATGGCTATGATCCAATACCAATCTATTTATGGACTTGGAAATCTGAATTTTATATCATCTTTACAATATCAAGAAATATCCTTTTAATCCCCTGCCCTTCCCCCCCTATTTACAAATGTGAAAACCATTCTTAGTTGACAGGTTGTATAGAAGCAGGTTGATTCAGTCCTTGGGTGGAGTTTGTCCACTATTGCACTAAAATAAAGACCCATTTGACTCCCCTTCATAGCTGCCCTTTAGAAATCTAATGATTTCTAAACTTCTAAATTTTATTCATTTTCACATTGCCTTCATGGTTTCTTCCCCAAATTTTTCCATAGTTCTATTGAAATAGACTTATATTTAGTCTCATCTTAAACAGTAATATTTGTGAAATAATGAGCGTGATGTCCTGATTAATGAAAGGCTAAATGCATCACTTCTTAAAATAATCTCTGAAACTATTGATTACTGAAACAAAAAAACATGACTTTGTTCATGAGATCACACCTACCTTACTGACTTGGCGGCTTTCGTTAATTTTTTAAAACTTGAGGTGTAACTTAAAGTACTCCAATATTAACCATTAGAGCCTTGTGAATATGCACATACACGCAGCACACCCACAAAACCACCACTCAGAATGCAGAATTTCTAGTACTTGATGGGTCCCTTATGCCTGCTTGTCGTACCCACCCCCCAAAGGTGATCACGAGTCTCCATCTGCTTTGGCTTTCACTCTTCTACGGATTCATAACTGTAGAAGCAGACAGTGTGTATTCTGTCCTGATTTTTTAAAATTTTTATTTACTTATTCATGAGAGACACAGAGAGAGAGAGGCAGAGACACAGGCAGAGGGAGAAGCAGGCTCCATGCAGGGAGCCAGATGTGGGACTCGATCCTGAGACCTCCGGATCATGCTCTGGCCTGAAGGCAGCGCTAAACCGCTGAGCCGCCCGGCCTGCTAATTAATGTAACAATTTTTCATTTCTGTATTTCATCCTTCTGAATGAGCCCCTCTGTACTTACCCATTCTGGTGTTAAATGTTGTTTTTTCCCCACATTTTGGCTGCAGTGAACATTCTCATGTGTTTTGGGGACACACACACACTCATTTCTGTTGCATACCTTTGTTTTTTTCAGTCTGTTTGAGCCAGGGCTGTTTCTGGCCAGAATTGTTAAATAATGAAAATAAAACATAAAAAACACTCCAGCAGTGCTTGTCATGTGCCAAACACTATTCCAAACTCCTTAAATATATCAACCCTTTTAATTGGGGGGTGAGGAGGACTACTGTCTTCATTCTGCAGGTGAGGAAACTGGAGAAAACAGTGACGTAGCCCCTTGCCAGAGCCACGCAACTAGTTACTTGGAGCTTGCATTTCTCTCCAACTCTCTCTTTCTGCCTTTCTCTGTCTCTGAGAATGTCTTTCCAACATTGATCTGATTAGGAACATTGATCTCTCTGAATAGTTACCCTTCTGCAGGACCTCAGGCCCGGGAGAGAGCCAGCAAGGAACAGCACTGTAAATTGAACTAGCTAGCAGCTCGTGATTTGAGCTGGAATTTGAACCCAGGTGGTCTGGCTTCAAAGGCTCTGCTCATAACCATTCTGCTAAATAAAACAAGCTTTGTCTTCCGCAGTCTTTCCCTGTCCCTTCCAGCACATCTCTCCTCCTCTTCCTGGGCTGTTTGCTGTTCCAGCTGGCTGTGCTGCCTGCCTCCCCTGTGCCCCCTGTTCTGCTCCCCAATGGTTAGTTTTCTTTTGCAACCCTGCCCGGCCGGCCACTAGGTGTGAAACTGGGTAGCCTTCGGAAAATGGGGCTCCGGAGTCACTCACCTGGATTTCAGTCTTGGCTTCGGTCCTGACTGTGCAATCCTGGGCAGATAATGTTAACCCTTTCCGGTATCCTCATCTATAAAAAGGAGAAAAGATCAGGTGTGAGTTGGATGGGAAATGCATGCACACAGCACAGTGTTTGACACACAGGAAGTTTTCACTAGATACAGGCAGCCCCTGTATTTGTTATTTATTTTGGCTGGTGTTTTTCAAAAGGAGTGTCATTACGACCATTTCAGTGAAAGACTGAGGAGCTCAGAGTCTTCCGAGTTAATTCCTCTCTCTAAGACAGACAATTCCCTAGTAACCCCAAGTGTTGATCTCTAACAGGATAACCTGGCTGGAGAAGTGTTTTGGGGCAAGATTCCTTCCCCCAGTGCCTTTAATCACACCTTTCCCAGCAGCCACCTGCATTAGGAACCTGGGTAAATGCCTTGAACCCCCAAAGTGAGATCCACAAGTGGTTTAACATGCACTCAGAGGAAAATATTAGAGAACCCAGCCTCTTTTCTTTCCATTTTGTTAATCTCTAGGGGTTTTCCAGAGAGTGCGTTCTTGGGGCTTTCCAATTTCCCAGCTATAACAGAAGAAAAACTGAGTTTGATCTTTTGGGGCTTAAGAGAACAGCCATGGATCAGGGAGCACTTGAGTCGAAGCCAGCAGTACCTTGATCCTCCTGGTTTTCAGCTATACCCATTATTATTATTATTATTATTATTATTATTATTATTATTATTATTATTTCAGTGTGGGGGGCTTGGACTCAAGACCCTGAGATCAAGACCTGAGCTGAGATCAAGAGCTGGATGCTTAACTGACTGAGCCACCCAGGCGCCCCCAGCTGCCCAGCTACACCCATAATATTAATTCTTTCTGAATGCAGCGGCACACTCAGATGAGTAAGAGTGATTAATGGCATGCAGCTCACTTGCTCATCTGGTCCCTGACGCCTCAAAAATGCAGTGGGTTGGGGGTGGGAGAAACCAGGGGTGTTCACTGTATAGAAAAAAAATAAAAGCCCGATATAGTGTTGCTCATCCCATTTTGCATTAATGTTACTGTTTTGCATTTAATTAGTGGCCAGTAGTTACAGGCATCTAACATTTTGGTCGTGTCCTTGAGCTACAACAGTCTTTTAATCAAGCAGTCCCCCGCTCTCCCCCCCTCTTTTGATGTACTATCTGCAGGCAAATAAAAAGACCCAGCTTCGATGGGACTGGTAAAAGTGGAAGGGAGGTTTTGGTTTGCAGGTCTTTCCTTATGTCTCATGATTAAAGGGGCCCTGGCAGGTATAGAAAAGGAAATTGCTCATATACCCTTTAGGAGTGGGCTTCCCTTTAATGTCTTGGGACGTGGGAAACAGACAAGGGGAAAGTAATAGAATGGAAATAATGGAATAAAGGTGAGGGAAATATTCTGTGAGCCTAGACTCAAAGAATGACGGAGAAGGATCAGTGATTCGCTCGAACGTAGCGGATGAAACATTGATCCAAGGGGGCTTAGGGGGAGGGGTGGTGTCTCGGAGGTGAGGTGCGGAGAATTGAAATGATTTCACACCACTTGGGCTGATGATCTGGGCACTAGAGCCCTCTGCATGGATAAGAAACATATTACTACTAATAAGGGCTTTGAGCCAAGACAGCCCCACCTGCTGACACATACATCACAACATGAACATACCCTTTCCAGGAGGCTTTGTGGCATCTTATTTTTCTGTTTAACCTTTTCTGACATGCTGATATAAATTAACCAATCTTCCCTCCCTTTCCCCTTACCTGCTACCCCAAGATTACAAGTGAACTTATATTTTTGTGTCTTTCCTGTTTATTGGTTCTCTGGCTTATTTATAAGCCATACAGTGGCCAGTGGTGTCCAGCACATATACTTTCAAGTATTTGTTGATTAGCTTTGGGGATTGTGCTATACTGTAGAGATGCTTTATATTAGGCGGTCTTCTTCTGAGAGCCTAGCTTGGGGTGTGTGTGTGTGTGTGTGTGTGCGTGCATGTGCATGTATGTGTGTATGTGGCTTTGGGCAAACAATTTAATGTCTCTCATAGCTTCTGTTTTCTCCATGTGTAAAGTAGAGTCAATCATACTCACTAGCTAGGAGGGACATATGATACAGGTAAACTAGCATGAGGACAGTGCCCAACACCTAACATCTCTGTTAGTGTTCCCTTTCTCTTTCCTCTCTTAATCCACATCCAACAGGGGGTGTAAATCTTTTAGAAAATAACATTTAGCTCTCATTGGAAAGCACCTTTTAATTGTTGATGTTTTGTCCTTGTCTTCTGAGATGATAGAGACGGGGGAGAGGAGAAATAACCACGCACAGTCTTCTATAGGAAAAAAATGGATTATGGAGGATTAATTTTTACAGTTCGTTTTATCGATTGGCTTGACATAATTGCTCTCTTCTGGAACATCAACAGTGTCTTTGCTTTCAGCAGCAAGCTGCTCAGAATGTGACCAGTCCGTTAACATGTTTTGGGGCTACAGTTATTGAAATGTAAATTCCACAGAAGGGAAAGAGACAGAGTTTGACCCTCTTTTTGGGAAAGTGACATCTAAAATGAGCAAGTATTCCAGGCAAAAATCTATCATCAGATCTTTTTTACATGCTTAGTAATTTAATAGGAGATAGGAGCTGATATTTATCAAACACTTAATTAAGTACCAAGCATTGTGTCACCTTTTTAATGGTGTTTTGTTATGACAAGCCTATGAGTTGGGACAATGGAATCTGGCTGCACATGGGGTTTGGTGCTGAATTAAGTGTCTAAAAGAAAAATTGTATATAGTCAGAATTCTTCCCTGAAAAATCCCATATAATATTTTTGAGTATAAATCTGTGGAAGAGTTCTTATTCCTGAAGTTTGAGAATTGCTGATCTAGTCCATAGGAAGGAACAAAGGGAATGCAGAAGTCTGGGCGTTCAAATGTGTTGAATAAATGAATGTTGAATGAATTCTGCTTATAAGTACGAAACTTCTCTAGATGGGTGATGGGTTGAGAATTCTTAAGTATTTCTCTGGCTTAAAGGGTTGGCTTGCTTCTCTTTTAATCTTAAACCTCTTTAACCTAAATCTATCCTATGAGATTTGTTGTTGTGACGTTTAAATACTGTTGTGTGGAGACTAACCTGACACTGCTTACGTGCTAACGTGAGTTTGTGTATTAAGTGTGCCTATAATGACTCCATGGTGCCTTACTGCCTCATTTCTATGGAGGAGAACCTGGAGTGAGCTGACTTGGCAAGGTCACTGTGAGACACTGGGATGGCCGTGCATGATCCCAGCCTCCTAGTGTTCACACCTTCTTGGGCAGGACCTGACTTGCTTCTAACCAATGGAATACAGTAAAGGCAATGGGATGTCATAGCTGTGATTGTTGCATTATGTAAACTCTGCTTGCTCGCAGGCTTGCCCTGGAGAGCATTTTGATAGCTTGGGAGATGTAAGTGGGCATTTTGGGAAGCCCCATGTGGTAAGGAAATGCAGATGACCTCTAGGAGGTAAGCACTGGCAAAAAGCCTTGAAGCTTTCTGGCCTCCAACTGCAAGGATAAAGGACTGACTAGCCACCAACCATGGGAGTGAGGAAGTGGGGTCTTCTCACGTTGAGCCTCCAGGTGAGAAGCTGGCCCTGGCTGACTCCTTGACTGCAGCTTCATGAGACCACAAACATTGCACCCAGCTAAGCCATGGTCTGCAGAACGGTGAGATCATAAATGTGTATGGTGTGAAGTCATCAAGTCTGTAGTTAATCTGCTCTGCAGCAAGCGATATACAGTCACACAAATAATGAGTGTCAGGACTTGAACCCAGTCCCATCTGATGGCAGACATGAGGCTCTAAGCAGATCAGGGAGGGCCTTGAAGGCCATCTGGTCCAGCAGCCTTTTGGCAGACGCATGGAGCTTCCACTGTCTCCCTGGCCGAATGGTCAGCCAGCTCTTTCGGGACTCCCGACAGACTGGGGGAATTCATGGTCTCTGGAGGCATTTGCATTCCATGTGAACAGCTTCCTATTTCATTAATTGACTGATTCACTTACTTATTAAATAGAAGTATTTCCTGAGGGTCTTCTCAGTTCCAGGCCCTGTGCTGGGTGATGGGCTGTGGTCTCGCTTTATAGAACTGACATTGTCATAATTATTAAACCCATATTTCTACACAGCCATGACTTTTAAGAAAATTTTACTGTAATTTCTCTAAGTCCCAGTTCTGCTCAGTGGGCTCCAAAGAGTATTTCTAAACCTTTTCCCACAAGATAGCACTTCAGATATTAAATACTGTTGTCATTTTGTCCCCCTGAGACTTTTTTTTTTTCCAGGCTTGCTCTCCTCCCAGCTTTTTCCCACCATTTGGCATATTGCTTAGTCTGGAGCCACGTAGCCCAATATGCTAGCCTTGAGCCATAAGCAGCTACATAAATTTAAATTGATTAGAATGAAATAAAACTAAAAATTCAGTTCCTCAGTCATACTAGCCACATAGCAAGAACCCAGTAGCCATATGTGGGGGTGACGATTGCAAGTACCATGGGGGAGGGCTGAATCTGAAACTGAACCGAATAATATAAAATCTTTCATTCTGGTCTAATTCACCGTATAACCGACTTTTCCCTTCTCTAGTTTTAAGTAATACACTCTTGCTAATGAAACCTAAGGTCAGAATAACATTTTTAGCAGCCATATTGTATTCCTCATTTTAAACTCAAAGTCCTTGGAGGCATTTATGAGCAATTTTCCTCCATGTGCTGTGTGAGAGCAGTTTCTTTCCATCCTCTACTGTCTACTTAGGGTTTTGGACCCAAACTTCATAATTTGCATTTACCTCCAGAGAATTAATTGTGTTATCTTTCAGTGGATTGGTCACCTTACTGGAATTTTTTTTCAATTGAGCTTTTTTTTTTTTTTTTTTTTTTGAGAAAAAGATTTTATTTATTTATTCATGAGAGGCACACAGAGAGAGGCAGAGACATAGGCAGAGGGAGAGGTAGGCTCCCTGTAGGGAGCCTAATGTGGGACTCGGTTCTTGGATGCAGGATCACGACCTGAGCCAAAGACAGATGCTCAATCACTGAGCCACCCAGTGGTAAAGCTAAAGTAAAAATAGCTTTTGATGTATCAAAATTGTTTTTTTTTTTTCTAGGTTCAGATCATCCCCAAATTTGAGTGAGATACAAGCAGTATCCTTCTTATCAATAATTTGGCATCCAAATTATTGGTAGGAAGATGAACAGCACGGGGGCTCTGGATAGAGCCCAGAGGCATACCGCTAGAGAGTATACTCTAAATTGACATAAACGTAATTAATCAGCAGAGAGGAAGACTTTCGATAGGTGATTCAGCCTACCTATTTTCATTATGTCTGGCCTCTATTTCTTGATATTTTTGCATTGGAGTTTTATGAAAAACTGACTCAGAATATCTTGCCGAACTCTGGATTTTAAAACCATAACAGTCTCTTGATCGTCGACTTCACCGAGTATGGAAAAAGGGAATGAGCATCGCCTGGTATGGATTATTCTTAGTGAATCCACGCGGATTCCAAGGAATCATCGCTGCTCCCTGCCACCCGTGTTAATAATGCATTTGAAGTATTTTTTTGTGAGGTTGGCTCATGCTTACTGATTTGTGATTGGCACAATCTCATTCCTTTCCATTTGCTGGTACATCTATTCTCCCAGATTTTTCAGAGTTTGCTGGTGATGTTTTTTGCTACCTCACACCTCATGCCATCGGTAGTGTGGGGTTTAATTCATCAGGGGCAGGAGCCTTGGACTCATTTAGAAAGGCCAGACACTCTGACAATCCCAACTCCTATTGCGATTCCCTCTCACTCGTGTCCCCTCTACCCTTTATGGAAAGCATCTCATCCTTCTTGACAGAACACAGACACAGACTGGAGGTTGAGTAATTCCACTTGCTGTCACCCGTTAGCATCACACCACCCTCGCCAAGCAGGAGACCTATGTCTTGTTGTTCTCCTTGCCCTGAACGTCACAAAAATAGCCCCTTTGTAGTTCTGTGCGTTTTCTGCTGGGCTCAGCTCATTCCGGCCTTTTGCCTTCTTGACACTCATATCAGAAGCTGGAAGATTTTTCATTTGAGGATCGAGGCATTCTCCGAAGCAGATGACTACCGGAGCCAGCTAGGTAGAAAGCTATTATCTTGAGAATGACAGTTGGTGTGTATCTTTGCCTCTACCTTCTGTTTGGACAATGAGTATTAATTTCTTTGACTACTTTGGGTATTACTGGAGAATCCATTTTTCTAAACCTTCTTTCCCATGCCTTTATCCCCTCTCTCTCTTGGCCAAAATCACTTTATTGAGACCCTTTCATGATGAATGTAACACACTGTGGAAACTGGTTTTCAGATGGCAGTGAGTTCTGTGCAAGATGCAGGGCCTTCTCTCCAGGAAGACTTCCAACCTTCACAACGCTGTCCCCGACGGAGTCAACTGTGCGATTAACACCGACGTAACAAAACCCTTCGAGCTTGTGTTAAGAGAAGGACTCTGGAGCCAGACCCTTGCTGGTTCAAATCCTAGCTTCCCTACCGATCAGCTTTATGACCTTGGCTAAATTATTAACCTTGTTGTGTTTGCATTTCCTCTGAGAAGGTCTGTTTCTCAGAAGGCTGTTGCAGGACTCAGATGAGTTAATGCACATAACAAGTTTTCAGCATCATATTTGGCCACTAGTTAGTGCTAAATAAAAGCTTTCTAATAGCAGTGATTATTATTTGCGTACAGAGACTCTCAAGGCCAAGAGGCCCCAAATAATTGAAATTAGAGGGCAGTCAGCTGGCAAGATTTTCAATTCTAATGTCCAGGGAGGGATATATGAAATCGATACCTGATTTTCTGTTGTGCCAATCAATGTATCATCACCCGGGACATGAGAAAGGAGCCGAGAAGCCGAGCTAGCTTTGCCCTCTTGAGGAAGGACGCTGTACCCTTTGACGAGCCCTCAGTCTGCATCCCCGCTCCCTTATCTGGCCTGCTTGTGTACACAGAATGTTCTTCACCGGTACCTGCTCCCACCTGCTCATTATCTTCTCTTCCTCACATGTGAAATTACTTTATGGTTTACTCTTGTTTTCTCCTTTCCAGAAATGCAGTGAACTAGTGGCAGTTAGGGATTGTTACTTTGGGTTCAAGCCTGATTAACACTGTGAAACTTCCAAGTGCAGTGATCTGTGGATGAAAATGTGGAGAGAGAAAAGAAAAAAAAAAAAAAGGGAAAGGGAAAGGGAAAGGAAATCCTTTGGTTTGGTTGGAAATTGGCCTGCAGAGAGGACTGTGTATACTGTACGGAACTCACCCCCATCTGAAAACGGATTTCCGCAGTGCGCTCACTCTCTGACCAGTGAGAACCCCTGCTTGTAATAAATGCTTCCTTCCGCCCACCTGATGGGAGACTGTTCTCACTAGCATTCTGGCTGGCTTCTCTGCACCTCAGGGCCTTTGCATGTGCTGTTATTTCTGTTTAAAAGCACTTCCTCCACATGTCCCTCAGCTGGCTCCTTCTCATCTTTCAGGCTCCAACTCAAAACAACAATTTCCCACTGCCCTTTACTGAATTCTCCTGTCTTTTCCCCTTTCCTTGTCACTCTCTGCTGTCATCTCGTTTTATCAGTGTTAAGTACTCATTTTTCTGATGGCTGATCCCAGAATACGAGGCAGAGACCTCGCCTGTCCCCTGCAAGGTGTGTCCCTGTACCTGGAGGCAGCGCTTAATCGCGTGGTTGGGGCTCAGATATATTTGGTGAGGGACTGAATTTTAAAATTCAGCGCTGGAAAGCTGCTCTAGAAGGAAAAAGCCTACATTCCTCCTTTGCCCTGAGTAGAAGGTACTTCTGGTGTCTTATGACATATCCCTCGGGAGCTGCAAAGGACCATCCCTTGCAAGTTCAGAGGTCAGCTGAGGGCTGGAGCACAAGGTACCAGCACTTATGAGCAGCACGAGCTGCTCCCGTTCTGTCCCTAGTGTTTGCCAGGTATCTTTCTACCGTCCTCACGGGGCCTCCTCTGGTGCAGCGGAAGTGGCCCAAGCAAACGTGGGGGGTAAGGTCTCCGATGGAAGTCTAGTGGATAAATGCTTCTATCTGCTGTCCTTCTGTGGGCGATCCCAAGAGCCATTCTCTGTGCTTCTCGGGGGGAGGCCCTGTGAATCTGGCAGCGACCTCAATTATGCACCTGTGTGTCCTTGTCCTGGGCTCTTCTTGGGGGCAAACCCGTCCTGAGACTCCATTCATATTGATCACTTACTTCATTTTTGCCTGCCTTTTGTCAGAGCCTGCAAAGACACTTGCAATAATACATCGGGAAAGCTTTTAGGAACCTCCTACTTAATGCTTGCCTGTGTGTGTATTTTCTTTCTTTCAGGATGGCAGGGTCTCTTCGCCCTTGGACTTCTGACACCTGTTACCCTAAGGATCTTTGACACTTCATCTCCCTTCTTACAGCTGTTCACTGAGCAATCTGCTGGCCTCCAGCTCTGCCAGTTTCTTCCTTGAAGATGCAATCATGGAATCCATCCCGCTCTTGCTTTCCCAGGCCATGTGTATTTATAGCGCTGGCTTTTAGATTGCAGGCTAACTTTCAAATGTGCTTGCTTTGAAATAGACTTTCTGAAGGACCTCTGTAGGGATAATGAGGCCATTTCTACACTTGCAAGTTGGAATACATTACAAATAGTGGTTGCAAGAAGCACTTGAAACGATGGTGCTTTCTATACAGGGCAAATTGTTTTTTTTTTTTTTTTTTAACCTTGCAAAAATCATTCTGCAACTCTTTCCTGGTGCTTCTGTGACTGGTTTATGCCTTACACAGATGTCAGTGCATCATCTGTGAGTTTTCCTTCCAACTTTCTGTGTCAGTACTGGCTGAATTGATGGGTGCAGGTTTGGCTTACGTAGGGTGGGAGGGGGAAAGAGGGAGAAGGTAGCTGTGATATTACACTTGGTTTTGCCAACTCCTGGGATGTAGATCCTTTAACCTCTTCTGTGCCATATAGGTCCTTTTGGAGGTTTGGTGAGGCCAGTGGATCCTGGCTCAGAATCTGGTTTCAAACACATAAAACAAAATCCACAGGATTACAAAGGAAGCCAACTGTACTGTAGTGTAGTGATCACAACATTAAGTCAGTTTGAGATAAAGAACCTGGACTTTTGGATTAATGCAATAAGCAACACGCTCTATAGGCAGATCCACGAACTATATAATTATGGAGTGGCCATGGATACATACTTTGAGGTATACGGCACAAACTGTAATGTGACTTGAAAATACCCTAGTTTCTATTCATGACCAAGTCCTAGGAACTGTGACATACTCCTGTCATTTGTTGCTGACTTTTACCATTGAAGGAATGATGGGTTTCAAATAGAGGTTAGTGAAAAGAAAGATGTCATTTTTTTTTTCCCTTCATCCCAGTTGATGGATCCCTGAATTCTACTCAGAAGCCCCACTCTCAGGATTGGCGGTTGCTTTGAGTCCTGTGCTAAAGCTCCTATTTGCCGGGTGGTGGCCCTTTGCTCCGGTGTCTGTCTCATGGGAGATACTTGGCAAATGTTGGTTGAAGGAAAGCTTTGTCAGCGAGGTACCTGCTGTTCTTATAAGTCAGACCCATGTTAATGACCAGAGTGAGGACCCTGGGATGTTACCTCTCAGGATTCCAGTGTCTGCCTTTTTTTTTTTGGTTCCTTTCATCTGTTATAGAAATGGCCATTGATTGGGAGAACCAATGATGTCTGAAATTACTTATTAGATTGAAAATACTTTGGAAAGTGATTTTACTAACTTGGTTTGTCAGGTTTTCTCAGGCAGGATCCGTTTGCTGATTACTGCTTTGCATACCACTGTGGCGTGAACAGGGCTGATTTTTGTTTGAACATCAAGTGTTTTCATGTCCAATAAGGTTTCAGACCCATATACAAACATAAATATGCACGCAGTGTGAAAATATTGGAAGAGAGAGACTGAAGACAAGGTTTTAACTAGAACGTGTAGCCACAAAGTGAATGATACAGGTATTTGGCTGAAAAAAGTGGTGGTAGGGGTACAGAAAAGAGAGGGTGTGAACACTCATTTCTAGATATTGGAAAGACAGTGTTGTCTGTGGTTAGGAGGGCAGACTCTGGACCTGGGTCCGTATCCCAGCTTGGCCACTTGGTGGTTGATGTTGGGCAAAGTCGCATCACTTCCCTGAATCCAAATTCCTCCTTTGTAAATGGGGGTAATGACAGCACCTACCTCAAAACATTTGGGGAGGATTAATTGAGTTCGTGCAAAGAAAACCCTCAGGACATAGCAGGGCACTTATAGGGGTTCTGAAAGTCATCACATTAGAGGGTGCAGTTTACACAACCTTTCTCTGTACTATGCTTCATTTAGCTTCACAGTAGCCCAGGTAGCTAGTTTAAAATCCATTTTCAAGATGAAGAACTTGAGGTTCAAAGCGGTCCAATGATTTGCCTGTTGAATGGACATGAATGCAGTGGGAACAGGAACCCAAGTGTTGGTGGCAAGACCTGCCCAAGTTCCAGTGTCTTTTGTATTTAGTGTATTGGCTGAAGTGGGCTTCTGTGGTTTCTTTTCTGTTTTTTTATTTTTTTATTTTTATTTTTATTTTTTTAAGTAGGGAATGAAATTTTATTTTGTTTGGACCATGAATTTTTGGGTCTTTTTGTTAAAACAGCTTGCGTTCTCCTGAACACCTGTGTTGAGTATTATGTCTCCGACATCCCACATGGGAAGACTTTCTTAGTTTATTTCTTTATTTTGGTGAGCATTCTCTCCACTTGTTTTCTTAGAAGGTGTGCTTGAGGGATCCCTGGGTGGCGCAGCGGTTTGGCGCCTGCCTTTGGCCCAGGGTGCGATCCTGGAGACCTGGGATCGAGTCCCACGTTGGGCTCCCGGTGCATGGAGTCTGCTTCTCCCTCTGCCTGTGTCTCTGCCTCTCTCTCTCTCTCTCTCTCTGTGACTATCATAAATTTAAAAAAAAAAAAAAGAAGGTGTACTTGAGCAGTAAATATTTTGGGAGCTGAATTCCTTTGCAATTTGACTTGTTTTTATCTTTCTGGAAACTTTAAGGATCTTCTGTTTGTCTTCAGTGTTCTGGTGTGCATCTATTTTCAACTATTGTGCCAGGGACTCACCCCTTTCAATCAGGAAACTTGTATCCTTCATTTCTGGGAATAAAAATTTTTTCTTTGATGATTCCATCCTTTGCATTTTCTCTATCTTTTTTCTTAGCAGAACTCTTAATATTCAGGTCCTAGCATTCCTAGCTTGGCATTCTAATTCTTAGTTTCTCTCTTAGCTCCCATCCATTTGTCTTTTTGTCTTACTTTTTGGCAAATTTCCTCATCTTCCTTCTACCTATGTTTTTGTTTGTTCCCTGAATATCTCTTCTTTCTCTCTCTTTTAAAAAAAATATTTAAGTAATCTCTGCATCCAACGTGGGGCTTGAACTCAGAACCCTGAGATCACGAGTTGCATGCTCTTCCAACTGAGCCAGCCAGGTGCCCCTTCTTTTCTGCTTTAAATAACACCTGGATCTTGTTTCTTGCTTACAGACCCTCTTCCCTCTGAGAAAATTATTTTCATTTTCTTGTTTAAAAGATTTATTTATTTGAGAGAAAGAGAGTGAGAGAGCGAGCATGAACAGCAGGGGCAGACGGAGAAGGAGAGAGAATCGCAGGCAGACTCCACACCAAGTGCAGAGCCCTATGTGGGGCTTGATCTCAGAACTCTGAGGTCATGATCTGAGCTGAAACCAAGAGTCAGACACTCAAAGTAGTGCATCACCTAGGTACCCCCCGGTGAGGATATTATGGATAGATTTTTGTCAGTTTTTTCTTCCTGTGTGGGTTGTTTCTTCCTAGATGCCATTTCCTGTGTCTGCAGTTAATTTTCGATTTTTCAAATGAAGGGGACTGACCCTTCATGGATCCAGTGCTGTCCAATAGAACTTTCTGCAATGGTGGAGATGTTCTCTATAGCTGTGTCTTTAATATGCCATTCATCACGTGGAGCTGGTGAGTGCTTGAAAGGTGCCTCGTGCCACTGATGAGCTCAATTAAAATTTTATTTCATGTAAGTTAATTCAAATTTAATGGCTCACATGGCTAGGAGCTACCATTTGGACAGGGCAGATAGACTTGTTCTTGTATCAGGCAGCTTGGGTATGAACCAATTAGCTTTGTAACCTCGGGAAGGTAAGTTCTGGGGTTTCAGTTTACCCATCTATGAAATGGGGGTAATTCTATTTGGATTCAACTAAAAACTCCCTCTAGTTAGGCCAAAGATGAAAATTATTATTTTAAAAATACTTTTAGGAGTTCTTATGGAATGCAAGGGGAGGGTTGAAGGCAGGCTAAGGAAAGCCTAAAAATAGAACAATCTTCTGGGACCTGGCTCATGTTCTTCTGTCTCATTTCTGCTCTTTGAACAGCTGTGTCTATTTGTCTCTCTGCAGACTGGCTTTTTTTGGTGCCCCTCTGTGTACTGACAGAAAGATGGGCAACTTACAACTCCCAAATTTGTGCCTCTCTCCTTCAATAGCTTTTTCCTAAATGACTAAGAGACGAGCTGTCTCTCAGTCTCAAATCTAAGTTCCAGGAAGAAGAAACTTCACTTGGTGTGGCTTGACTTTCAGCAACCCATGGCTGAAACCACATAACAAACCATACTGCCCTGCCTCTCTTGAGAGGTTTGGTGGAGGCTGGGATGTTCTCAGGGAAAGTCATAGTTCTGAGATGGGTCCACACTTAAGAAAGTGTCTGTAGTAAACAATTTGCCACAAAGTAAATACTGTGATTGAAAACTCAAATTTGTTAGGGAAAGGGGATCGGACATCCTACTTCGGTTAGGTTTTCAAATTCATTTATTAATTCAATATTTGTTGAATGCTTGGCACATGTCAGGTCCAGCACCAAGTGTTGGAGATGAGATGCAATGCTGAGAGAAGACATCTATTCTGGTCTTCGTGGAACTTTGTATAACAATGCAATTCTGCGTAATCAAGAAGAAAAGGCTAAATAAAATTTGGAGATTTTTACTTAGTAATTAGGAAAGTGCCTCCCTTAGGAGGTGATGAAGATTGAGCAGGAAGTAACTAGGTGGAGAAAGATAGGACAGCGTGTTTGCCTCAGAACCAAAGGAATCACATGGGCCAAGTCCCTGAGGCAGAAAGGCTATGAAGGACTGGAAAGTATTGGAATTTCATTGTTTCAGCTCCTCCCGGCTCCTGTGTACAAAGGTGCTTTGGAATTGATTACACTTGATGGGTTTTCAGGTGATCTGTTATTTTAATTAAAGATTAAAGGTCCTGTCCGGTTGCAAAGATAAATCTACATTTTGTGTTTTTTAATGTTATGCAGCAGATTATGGTTATCTTAGTTTTTACATGCATTTCTTCCTTTTGGGGATGAATAGTGCATTTATTACCTTGAGGGCATAAATTTAGGACTAGAAAGAGAGGTTATTCTTTCTTAGTTTCCTGTGTTTTTCTGCTTTAGAAATCTCAAGTGAGTGGTCTCTTGTGTGTTGGAATTATGGGGTCATGACTCCTTGATTTCCTTATATTTCCTTATATGGGCATACTTGCTGTCAGAATGTCTCCCTGATGCCCAAATGGAGCATGATTAGTGAATTCTTGTGTGAAAATGTGGCCTGGGCATAGAAATTTCTTAAAAGTCAGTTTTTGGTTGTAATGCATTATAAATATAAGCTGGGTTTTTTGTTTTGTTGGGTTTTGTTTTGTTTAAATCTTGAATAAGAGGAATGGTCTCATAGGCCTTTATCTGAGTCAATGAGATCAAATCATAGGAGGAGTTTAAGACAGTTGCTGTGAGCAGCAAAAGGTCTTCTCAAATGAAGAAAAAAAAATAATTCACAGTGAATTATTATCTGTGGATAACACTTGTGGTAACTCCCATAGGCCTGAATTTTGTTTTTCACTTTCATAATATATTTTATTTAGCCCTCATATCTAAACTCCTGTCCTATCAAAGTGTAATTAATATTTAAAATTATTAATGAAATGGTTCTTTCTTTTGTACTGAGTCTTCCAGATCCGATGTGTTTTGTGCACTTACAACCCATCTCAACTCAGATGACAAGTTTTTATTGGAAATATTTGATAGGTTTTTCATAATGTTTGCACATGAAAGAGTAGATATGTGGCTGGAATTTACTTATTTTATTTATTTTATTTTATTTTATTTTATTTTATTTTATTTTATTTTATTTTATTTTATTATTTTATTTTATTTTATTTTATGGCTGGAATTTATGTGATGTATTCCTCAACAGTGTTCATTGTTAAGAGGACTCTATCTTTCCTCCAACTCCCTCCTTGGACTGTGAGGCATTCTGAATGGGACTTTCTGTGTTGCACAAACCCTGGTGATGAGGGAACAGAAGGCTAGGTGAGGACCAAACAGAAACTGACACCCCGAAAATGTGTCGTGTCCCATCCCCCCCCAGGTGTGAAGTGTGTGACCTTCCTTAGGCCCTCCTGGCTGCCCTAAAGCTAAGGGAAGGCAAAACAAATAGTTAATTTATAGAGATTACAATCCTGCAAGATGCAAGTCTCCCGCAGTTTACAAATGTCTTATAATTAAAAGAACAAAGCATTTTTTATCAATAACCTAGCTTCCAGAAGGAAATGTAGATACAATTAAACGTCCTTATAACCTGCAGCCCATTGACAGATACTTAAAGCAGCAGAGTGTAACCATTCTCCAGGAAGCTCCCAACTATCTTGATGTTAATGACTTGCTAGAGGGAAAAACAGCCTTAACTTGATAACAATGGCAAGGCCTCCACTATCTAGCAGGTCCTCTTTAGCATGTGAAAGTTCTTTTGAAAAGTTCCTTTTTCCTTACCCTCAGCCCCCAAGTATATAATCAGCTACCCCTATATTGCCTGCAACTGACTTTGTTCCTCTCCTAAACCAAACCCTACCACTCCTTTGACCCATTACCTCACCTTGTTATCTACCAGGAAACCCTTCTGTGAATCCCAGTGTGAGTCATTGCCTGTTAATTCCCATGTTGTGTAGTGTAGGTAACATTTTTCATTTTATTATTTGGGAATAATTCTTTTACCCTAGGTAGCTGTGTCAAGGTGGGAATTTGGAGTTTTGGTATAATGAGTTGAATGGGTAGACAAAAGAGATATTGACCAAGAGATAGGCCAATCGCACTTTGGATCTGTTTAAGAATATTAAGTAAGGTTGTCTTGTTTATATATTCACGTATTTGTATCTGTCCCCATCAGAACAGATTTGAGAAAGCCTCTAAAAATAGGGAAATGAAAGATAAAGGAAATGAAAGAAAATAGAACAGACTAAGTATAAATTTAGTGTATAAAACACACGGTGAAAGGTTCTATTCACTTACTGAAGGTAGACTATAAATTTGGCTCTGAGCTTCCTAGTAGCTTAAGTGAAGAGTGAAATATGATTGACTCTAGGATGTGCATTGTCCTTAACATAAAAACTAGTGTTCTCGGTATCATGACCTGAGACTTGGATCTTGCAAGTTAGTTCAGTAGTTTTCCTCCACAGAGTATCTAATGTGACCTAGTAATGTAAGTAAGAGGACATCTTCTAAAGCAGTCTGACCTCATGAGTGCTCTACTCTTAAGATAATGAGCAGTGGGTATTACAGAAGAGGGATGAACACTGACCTCCACCTCTGAAACCAGTAATACATTATATATTAATTAATTGAATTTAAATTAAAAAAAAAGATAGCTCGCCAAATTAATTCTGTCTCTCTTTTTTATTTTTTTTTTTATTTTTTATTTTTTTTTTTTATTGGTGTTCAATTTACTAACATACAGAATAACACCCAGTGCCCGTCACCCATTCACTCCCACCCCCCGCCCTCCTCCCCTTCCACCACCCCTAGTTCGTTTCCCAGAGTTAGCAGTCTTTACGTTCTGTCTCCCTTTCTGATATTTCCCACACATTTCTTCTCCCTTCCCTTATTTTCCCTTTCACTATTATTTATATTCCCCAAATGAATGAGAACATATAATGTTTGTCCTTCTCCGACTGACTTACTTCACTCAGCATAATACCCTCCAGTTCCATCCACGTTGAAGCAAATGGTGGGTATTTGTCATTTCTAATAGCTGAGTAATATTCCATTGTATACATAAACCACATCTTCTTTATCCATTCATCTTTCGTTGGACACCGAGGCTCCTTCCACAGTTTGGCTATCGTGGCCATTGCTGCTAGAAACATCGGGGTGCAGGTGTCCCAGCGTTTCATTGCATTTGTATCTTTGGGGTAAATCCCCAACAGTGCAATTGCTGGGTCGTAGGGCAGGTATATTTTTAACTGTTTGAGGAACCTCCACACAGTTTTCCACAGTGGCTGCACCAGTTCACATTCCCACCAACAGTGTAAGAGGGTTCCCTTTTCTCCACATCCTCTCCAACATTTGTTGTTTCCTGCCTTGTTAATTTTTCCCATTCTCACTGGTGTGAGGTGGTATCTCATTGTGGTTTTGATTTGTATTTCCCTGATGGCAAGTGATGCAGAGCATTTTCTCATGTGCATGTTGGCCATGTCTATGTCTTCTTCTGTGAGATTTCTGTTCATGTCTTTTGCCCATTTCATGATTGGATTGTTTGTTTCTTTGGTGTTGAGTTTAATAAGTTCTTTATAGATCTTGGAAACTAGCCCTTTATCTGATATGTCATTTGCAAATATCTTCTCCCATTCTGTAGGTTGTCTTTGAGTTTTGTTGACTGTATCCTTTGCTGTGCAAAAGCTTCTTATCTTGATGAAGTCCCAATAGTTCATTTTTGCTTTTGTTTCTTTTGCCTTCGTGGATGTATCTTGCAAGAAGTTACTATGGCCGAGTTCAAAAAGGGTGTTGCCTGTGTTCTTCTCTAGGATTTTGATGGAATCTTGTCTCACATTTAGATCTTTCATCCATTTTGAGTTTATCTTTGTGTATGGTGAAAGAGAGTGGTCTAGTTTCATTCTTCTGCATGTGGATGTCCAATTTTCCCAGCACCATTTATTGAAGAGACTGTCTTTCTTCCAATGGATAGTCTTTCCTCCTTTATCGAATATTAGTTGCCCATAAAGTTCAGGGTCCACTTCTGGATTCTCTATTCTGTTCCACTGATCTATGTGTCTGTTTTTGTGCCAGTACCACACTGTCTTGATGACCACAGCTTTGTAGTACAACCTGAAATCTGGCATTGTGATGCCCCCAGATATGGTTTTCTTTTTTAAAATTCCCCTGGCTATTCGGGGTCTTTTCTGATTCCACACAAATCTTAAAATAATTTGTTCTAACTCTCTGAAGAAAGTCCATGGTATTTTGATAGGGATTGCATTAAACGTGTATATTGCCCTGGGTAACATTGACATTTTCACAATATTAATTCTGCCAATCCATGAGCATGGAATATTTTTCCATCTCTTTGTGTCTTCCTCAATTTCTTTCAGAAGTGTTCTATAGTTTTGAGGGTATAGATCCTTTACATCTTTGGTGAGGTTTATTCCTAGGTATCTTATGCTTTTGGGTGCAATTGTAAATGGGATTGACTCCTTAATTTCTCTTTCTTCAGTCTCATTGTTAGTGTATAGAAATGCCACTGACTTCTGGGCATTGATTTTGTATCCTGCCACGCTACCGAATTGCTGTATGAGTTCTAGCAATCTTGGGGTGGAGACTTTTGGGTTTTCTATGTAGAGTATCATGTCATCGGCGAAGAGGGAGAGTTTGACTTCTTCTTTGCCAATTTGAATGCCTTTAATGTTTTTTTGTTGTCTGATTGCTGAGGCTAGGACTTCCAGTACTATGTTGAATAGCAGTGGTGAGAGTGGACATCCCTGTCTTGTTCCTGATCTTAGGGGAAAGGCTCCCAGTGCTTCCCCATTGAGAATGATATTTGCTGTGGGCTTTTCATAGATGGCTTTTAAGATGTCGAGGAATGTTCCCTCTATCCCTACACTCTGAAGAGTTTTGATCAGGAATGGATGCTGTATTTTGTCAAATGCTTTCTCTGCATCCAATGAGAGGATCATATGGTTCTTGGTTTTTCTCTTGCTGATATGATGAATCACATTGATTGTTTTACGGGTGTTGAACCAGCCTTGTGTCCCAGGGATAAATCCTACTTGGTCATGGTGAATAATTTTCTTAATGTACTGTTGGATCCTATTGGCCAGTATCTTGTTGAGAATTTTTGCATCCATGTTCATCAGGGATATTGGTCTGTAATTCTCCTTTTTGGCGGGGTCTTTGTCTGGCTTTGGAATTAAGGTGATGCTGGCTTCATAGAACGAATTTGGAAGTACTCCATCTCTTTCTATCTTTCCAAACAGCTTTAGGAGAATAGGTATGATTTCTTCTTTAAACGTTTGATAAAATTCTCCTGGGAAGCCATCTGGCCCTGGACTCTTGTGTCTTGGGAGGTTTTTGATGACTGCTTCAATTTCCTCCCTGGTTATTGGCCTGTTCAGGTTTTCTATTTCTTCCTGTTCCAGTTTTGGTAGTTTGTGGCTTTCCAGGAATGCGTCCATTTCTTCTAGATTGCCTAATTTATTGGCGTATAGCTGTTCATAATAGGTTTTTAAAATCGTTTGTATTTCCTTGGTGTTGGTAGTGATCTCTCCTTTCTCATTCATGATTTTATTAATTTGAGTCTTCTCTCTCTTCTTTTTAATAAGGCTGGCTAATGGTTTATCTATCTTATTAATTCTTTCAAAGAACCAACTCCTGGTTCTGTTGATCTGTTCCACAGTTCTTCTGGTCTCGATTTCGTTGAGTTCTGCTCGAATCTTTATTAGCTCCCTTCTTCTCTTGGGTGTAGGATCTATTTGCTGTTTTTTCTCTAGCTCCTTTATGTGTAAGGTTAGCTTTTGTATTTGAGTTCTTTCCAGTTTTTGAATGGATGCTTGTATTGCGATGTATTTCCCCCTTAGGACTGCTTTTGCTGCATCCCAAAGATTTTGAACGGTTGTATCTTCATTCTCATTAGTTTCCATGAATCTTTTTAATTCTTCCTTAATTTCCTGGTTGACCCTTTTATCTTTTAGCAGGATGGTCCTTAACCTCCATGTGTTTGAGGTCCTTCCAAACTTCTTGTTGTGATTTAGTTCTAATTTCAAGGCATTATGGTCCGAGAATATGCAGGGGACAATCCCAATCTTTTGGTATCGGTTCAGACCCGATTTGTGACCCAATATGTGGTCTATTCTGGAGAAAGTTCCATGTGCGCTTGAGAAGAATGTGTATTCAGTTGAGTTTGGATGTAAAGTTCTGTAGATATCTGTGAAATCCATCTGGTCCAGTGTATCATTTAAAGCTCTCGTTTCTTTGGAGATGTTTTGCTTAGAAGACCTATCGAGTATAGAAAGAGCTAGATTGAAGTCACCAAGTATAAGTGTATTATTATCTAAGTATTTCTTCACTTTGGTTAATAATTGATTTATATATTTGGCAGCTCCCACATTTGGAGCATATATATTGAGGATTGTTAAGTCCTCTTGTTGAATAGATCCTTTAAGTATGATATAGTGTCCCTCTTCATCTCTCACTACAGTCTTTGGGGTAAATTTTAGTTTATCTGATATAAGGATGGCTACCCCTGCTTTCTTTTGAGGACCATTCGAATGGTAAATGGTTCTCCAACCTTTTATTTTCAGGCTGTAGGTGTCCTTCTGTCTAAAATGAGTCTCTTGTAGACAGCAAATAGATGGGTCCTGCTTTTTTATCCAGTCTGAAACCCTGCGCCTTTTGATGGGGTCATTAAGCCCGTTCACATTCAGAGTTACTATTGAGAGATATGAGTTTAGTGTCATCATGATATCTATTCAGTCTTTGTTTTTGTGGACTGTTCCACTGAACTTCTTCTTAAAGGGGAATTTTAAGAGGCCCCCTTAAAATTTCTTGCAGAGCTGGTTTGGAGGTCACATATTCTTTTAGTTGCTGCCTGTCTTGGAAGCTCTTTATCTCTCCTTCCATTTTGAATGAGAGCCTTGCTGGATAAAGTATTCTTGGTTGCATGTTCTTTTCATTTAGGACCCTGAATATATCCTGCCAGCCCTTTCTGGCCTGCCAGGTCTCTGTGGAGAGGTCTGCTGTTACCCTAATACTCCTCCCCATAAAAGTCAGGGATTTCTTGTCTCTTGCTGCTTTAAGGATCTTCTCCTTATCTTTGGAATTTGCAAGCTTCACAATTAAATGTCGAGGTGTTGAACGGTTTTTATTGATTTTAGGGGGGGATCTCTCTATTTCCTGGATCTGAATGCCTGTTTCCCTTCCCAGATTAGGAAAGTTTTCAGCTAGAATTTGTTCAAATACATATTCTGGCCCTCTGGCCCTTTCGGCGCCCTCGGGAACCCCAATTAAACGTAGGTTTTTCTTCCTCAGGCTGTCGTTTATTTCCCTTAATCTATCTTCATGGTCTTTTAATTGTTTGTCTCTTTTTTCCTCAGTTTCCCTCTTTGCTGTCAACTTGTCTTCTAGGTCACTCACTCGTTCTTCCACCTCGTTAACCTCGTCGTTAGGACTTCTAGTTTGGATTGCATCTCATTCAATTGATTTTTAATTTCTGCCTGATTAGCTCTAAATTCTGCAGTCATGAAGTCTCTTGAGTCCTTTATACTTTTTTCTAGAGCCACCAGTAGCTGTATAATAGTGCTTCTGAATTGGCTTTCTGACATTGAATTGTAATCCAGATTTTGTAACTCTGTGGGAGAGAGGACTGTTTCTGATTCTTTCTTTTGAGGTGAGGTTTTCCTTCTAGTCATTTTGCTCAGTGCAGAGTGGCCAAAAGCAAGTTGTATTGGGAAAAAGAGAAAAAGAGAGGAGAGAAAGAAGGAAAGAAAAGAGAAAGAGAAAAAAAAAGGGAAGAAAAAGAAAAAAAAACGAAAAAAAAAAAAAAGAAGAAAAAGAGAAAGAAAAAGAAAGGAGAAAAAAGGGGTGGGGGAAGGAAACAAATCAAAAAGCAAAACAAAACAAAAACAAAAACAAAAACAAAAACAAACAAACAAAAAAAGAACCACGGGGGAGTATCTTCTGATTCTGTGTACTTTAAGTCCCTTGGCTTCTCCTGGAAGTTGTCCGTCTAGCTGGTGTTCTGGGGGAGGGGCCTGTTGTGCTGATTTTCAGGTGTCAGCAGTTGGGGGAGCTGCTGTGCCCCTGCCTGGTGCAGGGCTCAGTGGGGGTTGTTTACCCCGTGAGGCCGCAGGAGGAACAGCCCCAGTGGCGGGGCAGCTCTGGAAACCTGGATTCAGCTCCGGCAGGAACTCCGTCTGCAGGGCCTGGAGGCTCCGGGGCGGGGCCGCTGCTCTGCTCAGCTGGGGCAGGAGCGTCCTCGCTGTCCTGGGCCCTCCCGGCCTCTGCCTGTCCCGGGGGAGGCGGGATCCTGGGCTGTGTCCCGGCGCCCTGTGCTCCGGAGCCTGCGCTGGTGGATTCGCGCTCCCGGGCCGCGCAACCCCCTCCGCGGAGCCGCCGCCCGAGCCCCTCCGAGCTGCTCCTGGAACCGCGCAGCCCCCTCCGCACGGAGCCTCTTCCTCTGCCCGAGCCCCCCCGAGCTGCTCCCGGGGCCCCGCAGCCCCCTCCGCGGAGCCGCCGCCCGAGCCCCTTCAGCTGCTCCGGGTCCCGCCGGGTCCCGCCGTGCGCGCTGCAGCCCTTCCTGTCTCTCTTTTTTAAAAATTGAAGTGTGAGGGTGCCTGGGTGGCTCAGTGGTTAAGCGTCTGCCTTTGGCTCAAGGTGTGATCTGGGGTCTTGGCATCGAGTCCCACATCGGGCTCCCCACAGCCTGCTTCTCCTTATGCCAAAGTCTCTAGCCCTCTCTGTCTCTCATGAATAAATAAATGAAAATCTTAAAAAATAAATAAAATTGAAGTGTGCTTGCCACACAGTGTTAATTAGTTTCAAGCCCAAATTCATGCTCTTACACTTCTAGGTTGAGACCTTATTGTGCATCCAGCAAGGAGTTGATAAAATGTTTTGCTAGTTTTTTTTTTTTTTTTTTCTCTTGAGGGCAAAGATAAGGCAGTTAGTAATTTTGTTGTGCTCACTGGTAAGATAGACACCAGCTCTAGAGAGAATTAATGAAGGGAAAAGGGAAGTTTGCTTACTCACTCGCTTGGGCACTCACTCTTCATTCACAAATGTGTATTAGGAATCTGCTGTATGCAAGTGTTATTTAGTCTTTGGAACATGAGTTTTTCCTTGGCTCTTTTGTCACCATCTTGCTTCAAGCCATCACCATTTCTTGCTGGGACACTGCAGTAGTCTCTCCGCACCTGCCCCTCAGAGTGCATTCCCCACCCAGCAGCTGGAGGGTACTTTTGAAAACCCATCTTCAATTTTTGTCCTGTTTAAAACTCTCACCTCACAGGTGGAATCAAATCCCAGCTCCACGCTATGATTTGCAAGCTCCCCCTTGGTTGCCCCTGGGACCTCTCTGACATCATCTCGTAACCCACACTCCCCTAGCTCACACCCTGCCCCCCACCCCTCTGCTCTGCCTGCCTCTCTGCTCCTGACTATCCCAGGCTTAGTTGGGGTGGGGGAGGGGTCCTGTAGGCCCATGCTGTTTCTCTACCTGGGATGCACTGCCCCCCCTGGAAGTCCACATTGTGTCATTCACCCTGTGTCAGAGTCCTCTTCTCAAACAGGCCACCCCTGAGCACCCCCTCCGGGTCCAGGTAGCTTCTCATCCACCTTTTCCACCATCTCAAATCAGTCGCTGTTATATTCTTTGCTTTTGTTTCCTTGGTTTCATTGATCTCAGTTCACAGTAACCTTATTCATGCTGTTTACCTGTCTGTCCATCTCCTCATGCTGGAATGCAAGCTCCAGGATGCGCAGGACCTTATCCATCCGCTGTGCACAGCGCCCAGCCTGGGGCCTGCTGCAGGAGAGTTGACCGAAAAACATATGTTGAAAGAATCACGCAGAGGTGACCCATGAACATGGAGACAGCAGAGAAGACTGTGTCCAGCCCTTCCGTAGGGCTTCCACGTGTGGTCTGTCCCTGTTACATGCTTCCTCTCCTTTTCCCCTCTCCCCGAGTTTATGGTTTCCTTCAGTGTCCTTTCCACCTCTTCCACCATCTCAAATCAGAACAAAGCAAAACAAACCCACTCATGTATGCAGACCTTCCCCCATCAAAAGCAAAAACCAAATAAAACCATAGATTTAAAAAATCTCCAAACACCTTTTTACTCCTTTCTCCAAGTATTGCTTTATTCCTTTTGCTCTGTGTGGTGTTGCCTCTTCCAGGAAGTTTTCCTGGATTACAGAAGCCTCCCTGAACTTACTTTTCTTGATATTGTTGGTCTTTATTTTTATTATTCTGAAAGACAATACCAAATACCCTCTTGGTTGCCCTATGGATTTTGTCTTTTCCAGTTAGATCATCACTTCTGGATGGACAGGAATTAATCTTGCTCTATTTTCCCACAGCACATCTTGATCTAAAGCCAGCACCTTGTAGGCTTTGGTATACACAGGCCAGGGTATTTTGAGCTTCTTTAAATAGCTCGGGGACCTTTGATAGATTGTAACATTGACTTGTGTTATGGAAGTAACAGGAATGCAACAAATACAAAACCCCAATATGGTCTTGTGTTTACTATATGTAGTATTCCATATAAATAATTACTATTTCATTTAGAAGCTGTTGGTATATTTTAACTTTTTTTTGTGATGTCATTGAACGTGTTATGGTTATCTAAATTATCTGATAGCTTATGTTTATTTAAGGATAGCTTATATTCTGTTTCTAAATATGGCTTTATTAAAAAATTAAAATGTACTTATCTACCAAAAAGGTAGAACAATTAATGTTAGCACTGTCAAAAGGCTTCCCTTTTTGGCCACAGGAGGGCACTGTTGCCAAACAAAAGATGATTTTCAGGTTGCAATGTAATAAAGGTTTAGATTAAGAAGCATTTATCTCACTAATAGATTAAAATGGCCAATATTGTCTGCAGTGGGTGTTGCTTTGCCATGTAATGCTGTCACAGCTGAATTTGCTGTGTATATATGTCCATGAGCTGTATGTTATCAATAGCTGAATCAAACGGTGTTTTCCCTAAAATGCTCTGGGGGTCGTTATTATAGCTGGAAGGCACCTTGGCCGTCTTCCAGTTGAACTATATTAGTTTACAGTTATGGAATTTAGGGTCGTAGAAATAAAGTGACCATTCATTTGGGAGTGAAATGAAAAACTTCACATTTATCCATTTATTTAACCCAGCATACTGAACATCCATGATGTGCAGGACATTATGTTAGAGATTAGGGTGGAAGAGAAATAAGATATCAACCCTCCCCTCAAGAGGTTTAGGTTCTGGTTGTAAGTGAATAGACCCCGACCCCCCCCCCCCCCCCCCCCCCCGCCCCACCATTCCCCAACCCTCTGCCCCAGCCAAGATCATAATGACTAAAGTAGTACAAGTACTGTTACTGGTATTTATGTACAACTTACTTTATGAATCTTTTTTATGTAGAAGTTAGATCACATCACATAAAAACATTTTAGGTAGAAATTCAAGTGCTTGGCAACTTGTGGGTAGCCTTCAAAATATTCTTATGGTGGTTATTTATTATGTTATAATCCTTGGACACTCTGTTTTGATTATTTGAAAAATGAGAAATGAGAGGAAAATTTCCAATTAAAAACTGGGCTAATTAAAAGAAATAAACCCTCTGCAGTAAGGATAATTGGGCCTTGAGAGATTTATGGCTAAATTGCCATTACCGTTCACATTTGTTCAGCCCCAGACTCAGGCGATTTCACTTGGACAACGAGCTGTGGAGTCCTGCTGGGTGTCCCTGAATTTGGTGAGTGCATCTTATTTCATGGAACTTGCCAGTTTGTTTTCTCTATTTTATGTATATAGGCTCTCTATGAACCATTATCACTTAGTGGTGATTGCTTTTGTACTTTGCATGGTCACTGGAAGGCTAGAGGTTTTCTTCATTAACAAAATGTACTGTTTGCCCATAACTCCACTAGAAAGGATTGTGTCACAGCCCTTAAATAAAGATGCTGTGTGGATTTAAGGAATTTCTCAGTTCTTAAAATGACAGTGTGCGAACCTTATAAAAACACAGCATGTCTATTTAATTTATTTAAATCATCTCCAACTGGAAGAGCCTTTTTAAAAGAACTCCCCACCACCTAATTTAGATGAGATGGTACTGGTAACACTTGAAATTAAAATGCCATTTATAAAATTCTTTAATATTTAATAGACACAGTTATTGTCTTTAATGGCTCATTTACAACATGCTTTAATATGTTGTAAAATGGCTCAGTAGTAAGTTCTCCATAGATATTTTTAAGCAAGCAATAAAAAAGCAATTTATGACATGCGTATACCACATTTTGGCAGAAAAACGTGCCCACTTTAACATATGATGGTGAACATGCCCTAAATTACAAAGTAATTCCATGCATCATGGGATAACTATAAATGATAACCCAGTGGAGGCATCAGCCATGCATCACTGTTTGAAATATATTCACATAAGCGTCGATAACCTATTAAATACATTTACCTTCATCAGACACTCTTAAATGACAGAAGCTCATTAATACTGGCTTCAGAATAAATTTGTTAAGAGAGAGGTTATGCGTGGTTTTACATATTTTTGTGGAGAAGCTGTTTGAAAATTTCCAGAAGACAATTCAAGGTGGTTTTGTTACTTAAGCAACTGGAAATGGAAACATCTCTCCTCGTTTCTGCCTGAAGAAATGATGAATTATTTTATATAGGAATTCTATATCCAAATGTCCATTGTTTCTCAGACAAGACATCACTGAATGGGATCACCTTTTCACCTGTTTTCCACTCATAACCACCTCCCCCATTTTTTAACTCCCCAAGTCCAGGTTGCTCATTTAGGGTACGTTTCTTACTTATATCATCTTCTGTCTTGAGTGAGTAGAATTTAGTGTGGTAAAATGATTTACCACAATGTCCAAACTTTTAAGGCTGCCACCTTGTCTATCAATAGCTGGAAGAATTATTCCAACTTGCACCCTGGTACCTGGAGGGCTGAGAACTGGAGTCGCCTTGCCATCTCAGGAGATCCCACCCTGGGAGGTCAGATTGGCTGCTGGAAATAGCCAACTATTCATCTGCACCCACTCTGGAGGTGACACAGGGTGGGACCTGGAACCGTCCCCTGCCAGTGGGCAGGCAGGAGAGGGCAATGCTGTTTAGTAGCATGCGGACCATTTCCTTTGTGATTAAGGGAGGACCTGCCTTGCTGTATTGCCACAGAAATGCTTTCCTATTGGAGTTTGTCAGGAAATGAGTCTGAGTGGATGCATGGGCAAAAATCCATTTTGTTTTGTTTTGTTTTGTTCTGACGCTGAATCCCTTCATCGAAATCAACAAAAATGATTTAGCCTTCGTGTGCTATGCTCTGGCTCTGGTGGATTTTCTCTGAAATGTTTTAGAAGAGTTCTGATCAGAAGTGTGGTTGTTTCCCATCTGTTTGAAAAATGGCAGCTTAAGTACTCAAGGACTTTAGAATTCTTGCGTGTTTGGTCTTAATTTGGAAAATGACATAAGCCTTTAATAAATCTGCAGCAAATCAGATCCCTGAAGCAATTCTGAATCACTGTTTTTCACCAGCTTTTCAGAGATGAAGCAAAATATATTTAGGGGTTAATAGAAGACCTCCTCGGCTCCAAGTTCCAATCTGCTTGCAAATTCAGTCCAATGGCCTGTATACATTTTTCCATAAATGAAATCCAGAGATTTCATCTTTAGGATGCTGATCAATGTCTTGAATTCCTGAAGAAAGATAGATTTGTTTTCATTCTATTTACCAAAGCATGAAGAGGAACTAACACTTTCTGGAAGTAATTTTACAGGAACTGGAACAGTAGGTGCCTTGATGCCAGATGGCTTGAATTTGAATCCTGGCATAGTTGCTTGCTAGCTGGGTGACCTTGGGCAAGTCATTTATTCTCTCTATGCCCTAAAATCCTCATCTGTATATCAGGTTATAAATAAATCCTACTGTCAAGTGAACTAATATTTTAATGTGCTTAACACAGGGCCTGAGTGCCTTTTAAATAAAAACAAGTAAGCTTGGGTGGATGCTCACAGAGTCGGATTATCTAGAACATTCCAATTATCAACTCTCCTTATTAATTAGGACTGATAATAAATTCTAAATCATTTTTGTGTATCTTATGAGTTGAAGCCTTCTAATTAGTTATTTAATGTCCTATTTTGACATAATTTCTGACATCATGAAAAGTGGAAAGGATAGGACAAAGAATTCCCATAGACCCTTTACCCAGATGCACTAGTTACTCACATGATGCTCATTTGTTTTTCAATTCATTCGTTCATTCTTCTCTTCCTCCCTTCTTTTCCTCTTCCTTCCTTTGTCTGTTTTTTTCCTTATAATCATTTGAAAATAAGGTGGAGCCATTTGCTTCCTTATTCTTAAATATTTTAGGGTGTACTTTTTGGTGATAGGACATTCTCTTATCTACAGTATGATCAAAATCAGGAAACTTAATGTTGATACAACACTTTGATTGATTGATTTTTAAATATTTTATTTACATATTCATGAGAGACACACAGAGAGGCAGAGGGATAGGTAGAGGGAGAAGCAGGTTCGATCCCAGGACCCCGGGATCACGACCTGAACCAAAGGCAGACGCTCAACCACTTAACCACCTGGGTGCCCCAAAACAACACTGAGGTTTAATCTGCAGGTTATATTTAGAAATTTTTTGCTGTCCCAATAATGTCCTTTAGAGTTGTGTATGTGTATGCATATATGTGTATGTGTGTGAATGTATGTGTGTATGTGCAGTTTATTCTGAGGTGTGTGTGTGTGTGTTTTTTTTCTAGTCCCGATATCCAGTGTATGATCACAATTGAATTCCATTGCCATGGTCTCTCCTTTATTTGAAACCATTCCTCAGAATTTTTTTTTTTTTTTTTTTTTTTTTTTTTGGTCTTTCATGACCTTGACACTTTCGAAAGCAATTACGCCTTAGGATGTCCCTGAAATTTGAGTTAGTCTGACTTTTCGTCCTGATTAGATCTAGCTTTAGGGTTGTTGTGTCTTGCAATTCTAAAAGGAACTGTGATATTTCTTCCCTGTAAATTTTGAGACTGAAAAGATGAGGAGGAGCTTGATGCTCTACAGATTGACATGTGTGGGGTGAGGTGGGTGTAGCAAAACCAACATAGATATACCAAGGGTGCTTATCTGCAACAAGTAGATGATTATATTCCAAAAGAATAATCCCCTTAGGGAGTTCACCCTACTAATGGTGAGGGCAAATAGATCAAGAGAAAAGAAAGGTAAAACCTCACTATTTCCTTGATAAAAAAATCAAGTGGATGCAGAATTCTTTCCTGCGTACAACAGAAATAAATTAAACATCACAAGACTGGTCTGCTCTGGCTGGGAACCTCAAAATTTCTTGGTACCAGGAAACATAAACAGGCATTCTGCTCTTTGGCTGGAAAAGAGTGACTGTCTCTGTACAGTACCAACACGTAAGGGGAAAGATGAAAAATGTAGCCCAGCATCTAAATGCTGAGTCTTTGAAATTCATTCTGAGAATGACTGGACACATGAAAACATTTGTGTGTGTGTGTGTGTGTGTTTGAGTGTGTGTTTGAGAGAGACTTGGGGGGTGGTGGTGGAGTGGGCTGGTGGTAGGGGTGGAAGGAGGGGGAAAGAGAGAATTTCAAGCAGGCTCCATGCCCAGCACGGAGCCAATGTGGGGCTCGATCTCCTGACCCCAAGATCACAACCTGAGCTGAAATCAGGAATCGGATGCTTAACTGACTAAGCCACCCAGCTGCCCCCAGGAATAATTTTTTCTTCAGTCTAGATATGGGCAGTGTCTTTTATCCTGAAAAGCTCTGAGACTCTTTAAAGACAAATGAGTATGGAAGCGGCTGGCTAGAAATCAGTGTGGTATGGCTGGGAAACAAAAGAGAGAGAAATGAAATGACTGGGAGCAAATGCTTTTGGTGCCATGCACAGAATTATGGATGGTCTTGAATGCACTCAAGTTCAGAAGTGACAAGAAAGAGTTAATCCTTTTAAGCCAATGCCTAGGGTATACCCTGGGAAAATCTGACCGAATGAGTTACTGCTCAGCCTAAAATTAAACTCCTGGCTCCTTGTCTGGCGTACGAACTATTAGATCACATTTCTTTTCACTGATGGATCCATTTTTTAATGAATTGAAAAAAGAGTCCCCAGTGGTTCCTTTTGTGTGAAGAAAACAAGATAAATATTAGCTAGGAAAGGTCATTTTGGTTTCCAATATGTGGGAAGTTCATTATGATAGATTCTGAAAAATTATACTGTGTATTTCTTTCCAATAACAGAAGGTCACACTGTGCCCTTGGGTGGACATCAGGACAAACATACTTAATAAAGTTGGAGGAGGTGGGAGATGAACATTTTCCAAGGTTCCCCCCCCCCCCCCCCCCCCCCGTTCCTTATATTTTGTACAGTTAGTCAAAGCCACTTCCCTCTTGTTGAGCTATTCACTCAAGGCTTACTCTCTTTTTTTTAAACCTCAAAGGGACTGGGTCTGCAAGTCTGTCACCTACAGAATTCTCTGGGCAAACTTGTGTGGTTATCTTCAGGGGAAGAGAACGAAAGAAGAGAAAAATCTCAGTTGTGCTTTGAGGCAGATTTGTAATGGATTCCATGGGATTCCAAAGTAACTAGGCTGTGTCGCAAGGCTCATTTTTATCTCAGATTTGCAATTTTAATATTTACTGATGCACACCATTATTTTTCTCCCATCTCCACCACCGGGAAGGCTATCTTTAACTTAGCAATGTTAAAAACGGTGTCATTTCGTGGTCCATTTTTTTTTCCTTGAGTTGTCTTTGATTGGAAACGTCTGAATCCTTCCTGCAAAAATGTTTTCGCTGAGTTGAAAAGTCCTTTTAGGTCTGTGCATTATAGGAGTGTGTTGAATCTCAATTATGGTATTAACAAGCGTTCTTGGTATTTTGGTGTGATGTTTTCTATTGGAAAGATGTTTTTTCTCTTCCTCCCATTAACATTTTTCAGAAAGGATCCTCACAGATTTGTTTAGCCACATCTTCAGATTTATGTCTCACAAAGCTAATTAATTCAGATCTTCATGCTGGCTTTTCCACTGCTCTGTGAGCTTGGGCAAGTTGCAGAACTCTTGGGAATGGGCCATCTCCAATTTCTGTTTTCATCCCATTGTTAATGAAATGGGGAGAATGAAATTTGGCATCATGAATGGTTTGGGATCCTCTGTCAAGTCTGGAATGCCTTTGCTGCCGAGATAACTTCTACTTTACAACTGTATTCTGTTAACTAATCTGTGACTAGTCGATGAGTCCTGGATTCTCTGTCCTTTCCCCCTCATATATTAGGACCCGTTACAAATGTGGATGCATCTGGTTGCCAACCTCGTCCTGAAAACTGCAGGTTTCATCATAAAAAAACATTATTTTGCTACTAGAAATCTGTATCATTTCAATATTAAAATGCTAATGACTTCCTATCCCTGTTGTTTCTTAAATAGGTCTTCACAAGCTAAGATAATTTTTTGGAACTGCAGACATTTTTGGCCCTCGCTACAAATGGGAATTTGGAGTTGCTCTGAAATCCATCCTGAAATAATTGTGCTTGACTGGAACCAAATCTTATGAAGTCACCAAGGTAAAATGATTTTAACAGACACCTAGAGATATTTTTTTTTATGAAGCAGTGAGAATTTAGCAAAACGGAGACTCCTAGAGTTGATGATCCTTTATAAAAGGTGTCTTTTTATATTGAATTTTTGAGCATTTTGGAAATCCTAGTTCTTCAAGTTTTAGTTCTCATTTTTGAAATCATTTCCATTTGTAAAGAAGCAGTGTTTTGGCTATTCGGTAGGGTGATAGGTGAGATTTTAAAAAATAAGCCAATTTTGTTTTACATTTGAACAAAACATTCAAGGGGGGGAAGAAATTGATGTTGAAGTATTATGGTAGATGTCGTAGGTCAGAAGTCATTTCGCTGGGGGTCTGGATTATTGACTAAAATAAAAAATGGTTGCTGAATAGCTATCTACTTGTCCCCTAGCATTTCTCCAGGCAGTAATAGCTACTGTGAAGCAAATATCTGCTCTAGGCATGGGAAGCTTCACCCAGGATCCTGGTACATAGAATTGTCCATGCACGAAGATGGATCAGGGATTATCCATTCAGAATGGAATGGCTGCCCTTGAGACTTCAGGTTTGGGGTTTGTTGGGATCCAGCCAGGAAAACAGATCATTCTGATAATGCAGGACAGAGGGAATTGAATTCAGGGAACATATGTTGTAAAGGGAGAGTCAGAGAAGTCAAGCAGAAGGCATGGAGGCAGCCCAGAGGTAAGGAACAGTAGGAAGCTACTACCATCCCCAGAGCTGGTAGCACAAAGGGAAGAAGTACTGTTTTCCCACACCTGGGGGAAGGGACCCTCAGTGGGAGCTAGAAACAGAGTGGGTCTTCTGGCAGGAACTGGCACTATTGAGGAGAGATGGTCGCTCCATAGATCCTGCCCAAGACAGAGAAGGTGGGGAGAAAAAACACCTCTATTTTTTTTTTTTTTTTTGTCATCCATCCTCCAGGCTCTTCCTATCATCTCCTCTTGGTTAAACCCAGTTGATTCAGGAAAATGCAGCCAATGGGAGTGACCTAGAGGAAAGGAAAAGAATGGAACTGAGGGCAAAACAGGCCCAGGCAGGGATGGGCTTCCTATATGAGACCTCTTCCTATGACATTTTAATGAGCATGGCACAATCATTCATACCTGAAGGGATGATTCTCCTCTTGAGGATGACTCCAGAGCCTCACAAAGTAAATTATGCATATTGAATATGCCATCCTCTGTTTTTTTTTTTTTTTTTTTTTTTTGCCATCCTCTGTTTGATGGACACTATGATGCACAGCTCAGAGTCCCCTTTAGGAATGAAGAATTATTCCCCGCCCCCCCCTTACAGCGTCTTTGAATTATTCATACCTTTCAAAGAGCCCCCTTGCCTGAAATTCCCCATCTTTTAAGGGGTCAACTATAATAATACTAGAAGCTCACATAGACCCACATATTTTCTTTGCCACTTTTTGAACCACTCCTAGGGTTTCTATCTTCTGTGCATGCAAGATGAAGTAGGGGAGACAAAAGATGGTGTTTTGAGAAATTAGAGCAGGTGTAGGACCTTTAAAGTGGAGAGACCCGGTGTCACTTTGGAATGCTCAGGATTTCCAAGGCCAATGGCAAAAAGAAGCCAACACTTTGTGTCTCCTTTAACTTGGAGTTGTTCAAAGGTGATCTTAGAACCTTGCCTTGCCCTGGCTGCTTCAAAGGCAGACTGAGTCTCAGATCCATGAACTGTATGATACCTTTCCAACAAGATCTGTTTGACTAAATTGTGAGAGGCTAAGAGGGAAGGGTGGAGGTAGAACCTGTTCCATGGAGTATGATTTGGGTGCTAGGTCCCCAAGACTATGCTTTTCCTTAAGCACAGACTCAGGATTCTGGTTGAGACGCTGCTGGCAGCCATGGGCTGCTTAGATCCTTCCTTCTAGAACTTCAGGAGCGTTGTCTCTACTGAGCAAAATGGGAGTCCAACCATAAGTGTTTATACATGACATGTATATGTATGTATGTATATTTATGTGAAGGGGGTTCCTTAGCTCCAATGTGGTGAATTATATATCATAGACACCATGATACATATGTCAAGTGGAACCTAATATCACTGAAATTTCAAATACCAAGTTCTCTGATCCACTTTGCTTGAAAAAGTTAATTAAAAAAAACAAAAGTTAATAAGGTTATAATTTCCCTGTAATGTCAAAAAGAGTAGGAAATTAGTAGAGATGTCAACTATTCTTCAATTAAAATAAAAAGAAAATTGAGGAAAGAATGAATACATTTTTAAAAAAGATTTTATATGTTTATTTCTTTGAGAGAGAGAGAGAGAGAAAGAGAGTGGGGCAGAGGGAGAGAGAGAGAATCTCAGGCTGACTCTGCACTTAGCATGAAGCGTGATGCAGGGCTCCATTTCCTGACCCTGAGATCATGACCTGAACTGACAAGAGTCGGACACTCAACTGACTGAGCCACCCAGGTGCCCTGAAAATGCACTTTTGATATTTTATTTTTATTTAATTTCTTTTGGGTTTGAGAATAGTAGACTACACACCCACATTTGTGAGCTGAATTGTCTTTGAGCACCTGTTTTGCTACTGTCCATCTGTATGAAGTTAAGTTTATCTATCTTAGCCGTATTGAGATATAATTGACACAAAACATTGTGTATGTTTCAGGTGTGCCATGTGCTGGTTTGATATGTATATAAATCGCAAAATGATGACTAGCATTGTATTGGCTACCACCTCCATCCTGTCACATAAGTACCATTTCTTTTTTGTGGTGAGAACATTTAAGATCTACTCTTAGCAACATTCGAGTATATGATAAAATGTTATTAGCTATAATCACCACACTGTACATTCGATCCCCAAACATTAATCTTATATTATAACTGAAAATTTGTACCTTTTGATCGATTTCTCCTCATTTTTCTCTCCTCCCAACCTTTACTAAGTAACACTCTACTCTGTTTCTCTGAGTTTGTCCTTTTTAGATTCCACAGATAATTGGGATCAAACAGTATTTGTCTTTCTCCTTCATATTTCCCTTAGCATAATGCCCTCAAAGTCCTTCTGAATTGTTGCAAATGACGGTATTTCCTTTTTCTCATGGCTGAATAATATTCCATTATATATATATATATATATATATATATATATATATATATATATATATACCACATCTTCTTTATGTATTCATCTGTTGACATCCATATGAAGTTAAGCTTATTTTATATTCATCTGTACTTGCCCATATTCTCACCAAACTTTGAGACTGATAATCATTTATTAATACACAGAGAAACCAGGAGAAAACTCTCGGGCTGAGTGTGACAATTTCTGTGATTTCTTTGAGATGCAGACACCATGTATATTTTATTTGAATCCAACTCTAAGTGTGTAGCTTTCTAATTTCATGATATAAAATAGTATGTTACCTCCTTGTTCTATCAGGACAAGTCAAGCTACACAGTGGGGCTTCATAAATAGACTTCTCATCGAAGCATGTTGCTAACTTGGAAAACTCGTAATTATAAAAATTGTTCATTGAAAATTGAGTTAATGCACAGTGGGAATCCGGTTTGATTTGCCTTCATTTTCCTTGGGGGTGGTGGTGTGTGTGTGTGTGTGTGGGGGAAATCCAGCACTGAGCATCTCTCACTGATTTCTTCCAGTTTCCCCCAGATCGTGCTTGTGTGTTTGCCCTAGAACCTTCGTCACTGAGCCCTCACTGACTTGTGTCCTGCTTCCTCTCCAGGATGAGAGTCTCTGCTAAGTCAGTGTTGCTGTCACACTGGCTCCTTCTGGCCTATGTGCTCATGGTGTGCTGCAAGCTGATGTCCGCCTCGAGCCAGCACCCCCGGGGCCACGCGGGTAAGCCCTTTAAGCTCATTATGCGCCCCTGAGATCAATTAATAAAACCCTTTCAAACGTCAGAGTCCACATTTTAGACACAGGTAATTGACAAGGGCTTTTGATGGTGTGTAAATAATCAGAGGAAGCATGAAACACAGCAGAGCAAAGCAGTTCCATGGTTTGGTGCCGAGTGTTGTTCTAGGCATTTTTAAAAGATGTTTTCCATGCTTTTTTTTTTCCCCTCCTTTTCTTTTCCTGAGCACATTTTCCTTCTTAGCGTGATTTTTCTCCGAGAATCCTGGAAAACCAGTAGCACTGTCTTGTGTATGTATTACTCCCGTAGCTTTGAAGGTAGAACATCTTTATTGGTAAACTTAAACATTTCCAGGGCGAGAGTGAAGCTTTCAGATCATCTAAGACCTTTTCGACATGTGTGGAGAAAAGTTGGTGAATGATTTAAAAAAATAAAGAAGAAAAGGAAAAAAAAAAGGAATGGTAGCTTTTGCAAGGGACCTAAAATAAAATATGTCTAAACTTTTAGGGAATCCTACCCATTTCTCAAGAGACCCTTGTCTGTACTTTGCTTATTTCTAAAAAAAAAAAAGGATGAAAATAATCACTTAAGGATCTGTGTGTGAAGGTGCTTATGTATGTGTGTTTCTGCCCCACCCCACCCCCTTTCCTTGTTATGTCTACATTTAAAGTGCTACAGACTTGGATGGAAACTCCCCAGTAAATTGTGTTTTCCTGAGACATTCAGAGTTGTTTGTGGACTTGCTGCCAAATAGTTAATTCACTGTCATTGCTTCAGTAATTTGAAGTGTGGCAATGCCAGGCTTGCTTTGACTGCTTCGTGAAAAAGTAAATCTCAAACCCTCAACCAGGTATATGTCAAAATCATAAATTCTGTCTCCCACAAGCCTAATGTATGGAGTTTATCAGATAGCCTCACCCTTAGACATAGAGCGTGTTGTGTCTTCCACTCAGTTATTCTGGTATTTTAAGGTAAAGACATAATATTAGGCTTAAGATGATTTAAAAAACCTCTCACGATTCAATTTTCCCTCCTCAAGTGAGAGTTCAGAGAAGACGAGAAAAATAATTGAAATTTTAATGAATCAGCATAAAATCAATACCATTTGGCTGCTGCGAAGTGCCTACAGCTAGTTGGTCATTGCACTGTGTATCTTTTGATGAGCTTGTTCTCAAGGATAGAGCGTTTGAAGTCATTAGTCTTATCTGTTTAATTCATATCTCGGTTCTTGGGTAGAAGTTGAGAGTCAGGGTGGCAATAATGCAGAGCATTTCAGCGGGGCAGGATATCAAGAGCAGATTTCCAGACTTCCAGGAACTCGGCGTGAGAGATTATGTTGAAAAGTGATTAAAAGTTGAAGGAAACAGAAGGCACAACTGGACCTTCAATTTTTATCCACATGGCAATCCTCATTTCTTTGAATTTAGAAAAGGTACAGCCAGAGGGATAAAACTAAATTAAGATTAGAATTACATACACAAGAAATACAGACAATATCTTCTATATAAGCAAAGAATCAGCGGCAGTCCGGACAGCGAGAAGTCAGAGCAAAGCCTTGGCAAATCCTGCTACAGGAATGAAATTTTCAACCTTCAAATTCCTAGATGATTTTTTAAAAAGATTATTTATTTATTTATTCATGAGACAGAGAGAGAGAGAGAGAGAGAGAGAGAGGCAGAGACACAGGCAGAGGGAGAAGCAGGCCCCATGCAGGGAGCCCGACGTGGGACTAGATCCCGGGTCTCCAGGATCAGGCCCTGGGCTGAAGGTGGCGCTAAACCTCTGAGCCACCCAGGCTGCCCCCTAGATGATTTTATTTGGATTCTCAGCACCTGTCCTTTGGTTTTTGGGGGATTCCTCCCGCTTTCTTTCATTTTTGGGATTTAAATCCTCACCCCTTGTCTCAACAACCATTAAAGGAGTCAGGACTGGTTAGTCCCTGCAGGGGGCTCTGTTCTTCCATTTTATTTTATTTTTATTTATTTTTATTTATTTATTTATTTATTTTTGTTCTTCCATTTTCTTATCGTGCATGCTCCTGTGCATGTATATATGTGATATAAAAAGAGATTTATATTGAAGTATTGGCTCACACAACTGTGTAGGCTGAGAAGTCTCATGATCTGCAGTCCGCAAGCTGAAAACTCAGACCCAGGAAAGCCAGTGGTGTGGTTTGAAGTTCTGAGAGCTGATGTGTACTCTAGTCTAGGTCTGAAGGGCTGAGAACCAGAAGATTGATGTCCAGCTCAACAGTGAGCTTTCTCCCAGCTTTCCTCGTTCCCTTTAAGTACTCAAGGGATTGGATGAGGCTCAGCCACCTTGGGAGGGCCATCTGCTTCACTCAGTCCACTAATTTAAATGCTAATCACTTCCAGAAACACCTTTACAGACACACCCAGAAATAATGTTTAATCAACTATCTGGGCATCCGATGGCCCAGACAAGCTGACACGTAAAATTAATCATCACAGCTCTCCTTCCAGAAAATGTGTATACCAGCATGCGTGTATGCACTTATATATCTCTATGCCTTCTGTTTTGATTTTTTCCCCATTTAACAATAGAGTTTATGAATCCTTTCATTTGAGTGCTTACAGATCTAGCACTCTCTGTAACACTGCATAGTCGTCTCTGGCGTGGATGTGCCGTAAATCATTTGATCACTCCCAATTTTTGTGGACATTTAGCTTGTTAGCATATTTATACAATATGTATGTTCCGCCTTCAGGTGAATTCCTAGTAGCAAGATCTTGAGTTAAGGTGCACATATATGTATTAGTGAGAGTCACCTAATTGCTATAACCAATAGTCCAAATAACACATAACAGCTCAACAAGTGGGGGTGTGTTTCTTGCTCATGAGTCCCAGAGGTAGGGGGTGGTGAATGTCCACTGGATGATCCTCCTGTACAGCAGTCTTTATGGGACCTACAGTGGATGGAAGTACTGTCATTTTCAACCTGTGGCTTCCAAGGTTGTCGTAGAGTGGCCTCCATTCCAGCCAGCTGGCAGGGGAAATGAGCCTGGAGGGCTCCCCTGGGACATGTTAACGAGCCGGCCTAGTTGTGGGCTGCATCACGTGCACACTGTTGGTGAAAGCCTGGGCCCACAGGCACATCTTACCGCAGGGCAACTGGGAAACACTAGCTGCGGGCACAGGGAGACGAGGAGAACCCGAATTTTGGTGAGTATCCTGCAGCTTCTGACACAGCACATTCATGTTTTAATAGCGCCAACGTGCCCTCCAGAACTTTTGGACTTTTTAATACTTGCCCCCCAACAGTAACAGTGTTTCCCTACGTCCTTATCAACTCTGGGCGCCACCAAGTTTTGATTTTCTGCCGATCTAGTAATGAAAACTTGTCAGTTATATGGGCTTATGTCTCTTTTTGACTGACGACTCTCATAATGTGCTGGCGGACTGTTTGTTTTTATTTGGGCTATTGTATTCCTTATCCACTTTTCTGTTGGCTCTTATTGCTTAGTTTACTTGATGATTGGCAAAAGCTTTTTGTAGATCGAGGACACTGGGGCGCTTTGACCACCCCTTTCCTGCCTCCCTCCCATTCTAGTGAGTTCAGCTCTGTATTCCATCAGGGTGTGTGTGTGAGATGGGGGAGAGGGTTGGGGACTGCTCTAAATGTTCACTAATGACCTTCAGGAGAAGAAAGTCTGTGATCTTTGCAGTGACCATGTGGTGTTCTTCCCAGTAGAGAGCTCAGCTGATGGAAAACTCAGGGTCAGCATCACTGGGGAGGTGGGAGAGGCTCTCTGCTCGGAGACCCTGAGAAACTAGTCAGGTGTTACTCACTTTGCATGTGTCCAAAGCAGCTCCAGAGCCAGGAGCAAGCTGTAGAGGGTTAACTGCAAAAGCCTGTGCATCACTGTCCAGAAGGGCTCCTGACAATGTCTCCCAAGGGCTTTGTGGTTTGTGCTGGCCAATTAAAGGAACTGTGGCCCCAGGAAACCCTAAGTAGGAGTTTATTGGTTGCTTTTAATGGCTCAGATTAGGAGGGTGGCTTGTTGATGGTTGCCTATAAACAAGGAGAGATTTCACAAGGGCTCCCTAGAATAAAGGGGAAGAAGGTGGCATTCACCCCCCAGGTTGAGAGATGGTAGACTAGATGGGGCTTGAAGTTTTCATTTTAGTTCAAGCATTAGGAACCAAACCTAATAAAACCCCATGTAATTTTCTTTTTTTTTCTTTCTTTCTTTTTTTTTCTAAAGATTTTAAAGGGGAGGGGGTGTGCAGAGGCAGAGGGAGAAGCAGACTCCCTGCGGGGAGCCCGATGTGGGACCTGATCCCAGGAACCAGGGATCACTATTTGAGCCAAAGGCAGGTGTTCAACCACTGAGCCACCCAGGCGTCCCCCCACCTAATTTTCATAGGATAGGTGGTGGGAGTCTTTCTTTAAGGCAAATGGCTTTAATAAACTTCTGCAAGAGTCCAGAAGCTATATTTTTAAGGAATTAGAAAACACAAAAGACCACCTGTGTTTTTAAAACTCTACTTGGGGTAATGATTGAGTATGAGACCATGGGGACTCTTGTAGCCTCAGGCTATAGGAAAGGTGAGGAGGGGGCCAATTGATAGGTCAGTTTCTATGAAAAGGAAGCCAGGGGTCCCTGGGTAGCTCAGTCGTTTGCCTTCCGCCCAGAGTCCTGGGATCGAGTCCCGCATCGGGCTCCCTGCAGGGAGCCTGCTTCTCCCTCTGCCTGTGTCTCTGCCTCTGTGTCTCTCATGAATAAATAAATAAATACAATCTTAAAAAAAAGGAAAAGGAAGCCGGAGTTAACTTTTATTTCTTCTCGAGCAATTTGTCCTTTTTTTCACCTTTTTGCTGTAAGCACCACCGTTTGCCCACAAGAGGGCAGCAAACTTATCATGGTGGAAAGATGCTGGCAGTTTCAGAGACTTGAGAACCCTGCGGAATTAATCCTGCGGGGAACTTTGCAAAACTTTCATCTGATTGTAGACCTGATGACTTTGGGACAGTAAGCACCCTTCGTCCCTGAGATTCAGTCCTAGGAATAATTGGACACTTCAAAAAATTAACCATTTCCCTGTTGAAGACAGAACCCTCCCTCCTCTTCTGCTGTAACAGAGAGGTGGGAGCTCAAGGTGCTGCTGGTTTGCAAGTTCCTGTCAGTGGTTCTGTTTCCCCAGGAGGCTTGAAGCATGACCTGGGTGGGGGTGTAAATTGCAGCAAATGTTGTGGTGCTTAGCTACTATTTAACATAACCTGTTTCGGCATAAAACCTCCTATGCAGTGTGCTCTGTTCAGGTGTACTATAGGTCCTGAAAAATTGGAGCACACCTGGAAATGAAGCAGTAAAGGGGAGCCAAGTGCTTGGGCTCTGGAGTCAAAAAGAAGCCTGATTTCACACATCTGGCTGTGTGACCTTGTCAAGACCACTTAACCTCTCTGAACCTGCATCTTCCTCTGTGACAATGGAATGGTATGCCTGTTTACCTTATGAGGTTATTGGGGTGACTAAGAAAAAGTAGGCAGGGGGATTAGCACAGGGTTAACGCTCCATAAAGAGTAGCTATTCATATATTTAGAGGCATGCAGAATGAAGGAGAGTCTGGAAGCTTTCATCTTTGAAGAACAGTTGAGGGCTGTGGGTAGGTGAAGGGAGATAGATGAATGCCTTGAGAGGTTGAAGCTTTATCATGTACCAGAGAAAAAGGCTCATTTTTCATTGTTCTAAAAGGCAGACGGTAATGAAGAGCATTGCTTTATGAAGACTGACGTTTCAGCTCAACCCTGAGAAAGGAGGAGAAAAGGAATTTCTAACAAATAAGGCTTCAGCAAGCTAGGGACAGAGTGACCCAAAGATGCCAGCAGCTGACAAGAATTGGGACAGGTCTGAGATTTCACACTACCTGGCAGCTAACGAGCTAGCCAGTCACAGTTTGCGGGGTGCTGGCGGAAGACATGAAATGCGTGGGTCAAGGGATACAAGGGATTTTTTATGGCATATGGCAGGCACAGTGAGCTACAAGAGCTTCACATTTGCTTGGTTCTCCTTTTGTGCTTGGGCTGGTTATCAAACCAGTTTGGGACTCAGTCTCTTGTTCTGTAAAGTGGGGATAATAAAAGGTGAAAAGAGTCCTGTTAGATTCGTAGAGGTCAATCACAGGCATACTCCATTTGGTTGTATTTCATCTTACTTGCTTCACAGGATTGGGTTTTTTTTTTTTTTTTTTAATTTTTTTTTAGGATTGGGTTTTTTAACAAACGGAAGGTTTGTGACAGCCTTGTGTCAAGCAAGTGTACCCGTGCCGTTTTTGCAATAGTGTTGGTTCACTTTGTGTCTTTGTGTCCCATTTTGGCAATTTCTGCAATCTTTTTTTTTTAAAAGATTTTATTTATTTATTCATCACACACACACACACACACACACACACACACAGAGGCAGACACACAGGCAGACACACAGGCAGAGGGAGAAGCAGGCTCCATGCAGGGAGCCCGACATGGGATTCGATCCTGGGTCTCCAGGATCACGCCCTGGACTGAGGGGTGGCGCTAAACTGCTGAGCCACCCGGGCTGCCCAATTTTTGCAGTCTTTCAAACTTTCTCATTATTGCATTTGTTATGGTGATCTGTCATTGATTGGTGATTAGACCTTGCTGAAAGCATGGATGATAGTTAGCTTTTTTTGTAATAGAGTGTTTTTAAATTATGGTATGTAGATTGTTTTTTAGACGTAGGGATTCACACTTAATAGACTGCAATATATTATACACATAAATTTATATGCACTAGAAAACAAAATCCATTTGTCTTCATTGTGATGTGGACTTTATTGCAGCAGTCTGGATGTATCTCAAAGGTGTGCCTGTATTAATGTCTGGAAAGTGCTAAGCATTGTGTTTGCATAGTGAATGCTCAAAGAAAGCTGTCTTTATTGAAACCTGCCTTCTCCTTTGGAATGTATTCTATTTTATAGATATCTGTACTGTTAACATTTATGGCAACTTAGATTTCCTGTCTTCTAGTATTTTGAATGATGATGAAAATGTGAATGTTGTGATTGTGTGCTTTTGGCGTCTCAGGGAGCAAGAATATCCTGTCCTCTCTCCCCTAAGTTTAATTCTTAGTCCTTCTAGCTGGACTAAGAATTAAACTGACATGAGACAGATGAACAGGAGAAAAATCAAATTTAATGGGCTGTGTACGGGGAATCCATATAGACATGGAGATTCTGAAGACAGTCGGGCAAAATGAGGTCTATATGTCCTTGTGAACTTAGGAGAAGGGGGTAGGGGTCTGGGTCTTCAAAGGAAAGGAATGTAGTCCTCAGGAAGAATGAAACAGTGAATGGTTAGTAAACAGACATTTGCTGGGCCACTCAGGAACAGTGGGTCAGAAAGGACTTCCATGGAACATGTCTTGCTAATCTTCCTGTGTACCAGACTTAGTTCATATATTATAGTTACCTCTGGTGATAGCTCTCTTCCTGGAGCAGATCTATCAAGATTCTTTATAGACAGTTGTCAGGGGAGGTAAAGAGCTTTCCCTGAATCTGCTGGGTCCTGGGTGCCTTTTTTCTTTTGTTTTTTAAAATTTTATCCATTTATTCATGACAGACCCACAGAGAGAGGCAGAGGGAGGAGCAGGCTCCCTGCGAGGAGCCGGATAAGGGACTCCGGGATCATACACTGAGCCAAAGGCAGATGCTCAACTGCTGAGCCACCCAGGTGCCCTGTCTGTCTTGGTTGCTTTTTTTTTTTTTTTTAAATTTTATTTATTTATGATAGTCACAGAGAGAGAGAGAGAGAGATAGAGGCAGAGACATAGGCAGAGGGAGAAGCAGGCTCCATGCACCGGGAGCCCGACTTGGGATTCGATCCCGGGTCTCCAGGATCGCGCCCTGGGCCAAAGGCAGGCGCCAAACCGCTGCGCCACCCGGGGATCCCATCTTGGTTGCTTTTAACTCAAAATAAGCTTTATGTGAAAGTGGCCCATCTTGGGGAGTGGCCAGCCCTTGGCCCCCGCAGGTGCCTTGTGTTATTTTTAACTTAGGTTACATGAAGAGTAGTTGTTACATCTAAGTTTGGGCTCATGTTTCTGGCCCCTATATGGCTGTCATTTTATAGGAACCCTGCAGATACTTTTGATTGGTTTGGCTATTCTAGCCCTAATTTTCCATAAGAAATCTGTTCTTTGCAAGGTAACAGTTGAGTGGGGAATGTAATTTCTACTACAGGAGCTTTCTGGTGAGGCTCAAGCGCAATATATTATTGGTGAAAACTGCAAATAATGAAGCTGCACATGAAAAATGATTTGCCTGTATTGCCTGAGTTCTGACACTAGGGGGCAGGCAAGGCTCAGAAGAGTCCAATAGCAAAAAGTAAGCCTGGTCTAATGCAGTGTGGCCCAATAGAAATATGAGAGCCACATAGGTGATTTCCAATGTTCTGTAACCACATAAAAAGAAAAAAAAAAAAAAGAAATAGGTGAAATTAATTTTATTAATCCAAAATATTATTTCTACCTGTGGCCCTAGCCACATTTCAAGTGCTCAAGGGCCTCACGAGGCTGGAGGTTATTGTAATAAACAGCGCGTGCTAACAAATTGGGTCTTAAGAGTACTTGCTGAAAGATGAGAAATAGAAGTTATTTGCGTTTTCATGGGTCAGTCATAGGGCACAATGTTTCATTTCCCTTTATTTCGGTTAATTTATTTTTATGTTTTATTTAGTTCTTTTTTTTCCCCCGTAAATGACTACTTCTAGATTTAGAGAAAATGCCAGGTAAGTAGGGTGTGTAACCTCAAGTCATAAAGACTGGGGAAGATTGTTCTGTTTCCTACTCACTGCCTGTGTGATTGCTCTTTGTAAGAGTGTGCTTTTTAGGAAGAGAGAATGTCGAAATAATTTGAAATGGAGTATGTGTGTGTGAGTGATTCCTCCAGCCAGTACGTCTTTTTTTTTTAAAGATTTTATTTATTTATGAGAGACAGAGAGAGAGGCAGAGACACAGGCAGAGGGAGAAGCAGGCTCCCCTCTTGGGGAGCCTGATGCAGGACTCGATCCCAGGACCCCGGGATCACGACCTGAGCCTTAGGCAGGCGCTCAACCACCGAGCCCCCCAGGCACCCCCAGTCAGTAAGTCTTGAAGTTACTCCCTGGACAGCGTGTTTTGACCAACAATGGGCAGTTACCCACCTGAGTGCAATCCAGTGATACAGTTTTCATACAGGTCTTTCCATAATTGTTCCCATTTTCCTCCGCTCCACCCCCAGTGAATGGCTACTTTATTATTAACCATATGGATTTATCTCTATGTAGACAACTCCATAAGAATATCCTCTATTTTATAAACAAGAAAAAGGATGGTGAAATGGTCAAAAAGCCTCTGTTCTGGTGGTGATTGAAAATGGCATCTATATGATGATGCCTACTTAAAGCCTCTCTGGGGAGCTTTTACACACTAAAACACAGGCTTCTTCACAGCTATGCTGCCTCTGAATCTTGCAAGGTGGAGCCCAGGCAATGGTATTACTCAATAGCTGCCCGGTGAGCCTCCAGGCCTGCGGCCAAAGATGAGAACCACTGAATCAGAAGGAAAAAAAAGAAACTTGATTGTAGCTATTATCAAGCTATAGTTTGATCCGGGGCTGTTGAGTCTCTATGTTAGTGGTGGCGGGCCACAGCTGGGCTGGGGGAGGTCTGTTCCCCCCTATGGAGGCGCTGTCCATCTACACTGTTTGGAAAGAGCGTGAAAATACTCCTTTTGCACTGGCATGGCCATTCCTGGATGCTAAAGCCTCTAGCGTGAGAGATGCCATTGACCTCTCTTGTACCCTACATTATTTTCCTCCAGTGCCATCTTCATGGGCTTTTCATAATCTTGGCGTTTAATAAGAAGGGAAAGGAACAGATTACACGAGGTGTTAATATTCGGCTTCTTATCTCCTGGGCTCTCAGTTCAAGTCCCAGTGCCGTTGGCAAGGTCAGCTTTGCAAAATACCTGACAAATGAACAAGCTTCACATCCTTTTTCCAGGGAAAGAAGGGTTGTTTCACTGACCGGAGAGTAAAGAATTTCAGCTCCTTAAATGAGCTTGTGAGCCATCCTGCTTCACAGAGGGGGCTTTCCTGCTGCTCCTTTCTGAGTCTTTGAGGCAGAGGAGGTAGAGACCCACCTTTGAAGAGTTCTCTGGGTAGTTAGGAAAAGGATTCTCCTTACTCTTGAGAAGAAGTTTCCTCTTTCTTCTTTCAAGCCATATACTTAAACTCATTTAAACAAAGCCTCCAATTTGGGGATCAAAAAGCTACAGGTCAGTATCTCATCTGTCAGTGGTAACTAAGGAAATGAGAATCCTTTGTCCCATATAGCGAAAATGAAATCACAGGTAAGAAGGAGCGGTAGAGATGGGGCAGGAAGATAAAGGAGGTTTTGTGTTTTTCTAGGTGTGGCTTGGATGCTTGAAATATTGTAGCCCACATGGTGGTCTCAGAGTAGCACAGTGGAAATGATGTTATGAAGGGCTGTTCAGAAAGCCACCAGGAAGGATTAGTTGATGGTGACAAGGCTATGTGTGTGTATGTAGAGTCAAAAAACTATTTCACTTCTAATGCCATATGCTGTTAGTGCTTATGTTTTAGGGCATGTCTGAAAGCAGGTGAGAACTATCACCAATATAAACAGGGTGAGGAGAGCCTGAAGGCAGTGGCATCTCCAGCTGGGTTGTGTGGTCCTGTTTCTGACCTGTTGGTGTGAGTTCTGGGGTCCAAAAGAAGGGAAAATAATAGAAAACTTTGCTTCAGGAAAAATATATTATAAGCATGAAATGAAAAAAAAAAAAAAAAGAATATCCACAGTGTGGTGAGAAGCAGGTTTTTTTTTTTTCTGAGACTCCTCACTGATTTTGCATAGGCAGCTGCTAAAGGACTAGAAAAAAATACCTGAAGTGTGGGGGTGGGAGACTCGAACAACCTGAACTTGGTGATGGGTGAAGGAGAACAAAGTTAAGGTGTGTGTCTTCTTCCGCCAAACCCAACCCAGTCACCGACCTGCTAGTTTGGAAAGCATTTGCAAGGGATGGTGGAGGGCACTTCTTTCAAAAGGAGCTTCGAAAACTTGCGTGGATTTGAGCCAGGGATGTGAACATGGTTTTCTTTTCAATGCCCTTTTCCAAATGTCCTGCGGTCTCGTCCTAAAGACTTCCAAGTGAGCGGGGACCAGCAGAGGACAGTGGATTCAAACGCGATACTACACGTGCTTGACTGTTGCTGGCCAGTCCCTATCTGCTAGGAAATAACACCCATATGTAAAGAGAGAGCAGCCATCAACATTTATGATTTTTCTAGTTAGTGTACTTTTAGGGCACCACCTAGGAATTTGAAATATCCATAAAATGGCTAGACCAGCAATTTAGTTGCTCTGTGTGTGTGTGTGTGCGCTGAAAAAAAATTCAGGTGTTTTATCTCTCTGGGTGGGAACCAGAAGGTTATTAGCCTGACTTTTCCAGCCTGTGTTGTGCTGGTGTTGAGTTTGTTTTCCAGTGACCCTCACTTGCAACTTGCAACTCTTGTCAGGACTTGGATTGTTTCTCTTAAGTCACTGAAACCTTAATTTGAACCCTATTAATTTTAGAATTTGTGCTGATCCTGAAATGATAGGGCTGACATTTACCCATGTGCTGTCTATGAAAAGAGATTTGCTAAGCAAATAAATAGTATAAATATATTTGGGATAAAAATCTATTTTCTGTCTATCTTCGCCTGGGAACTGTTTGTTACCTTAAAAAATTGTCAAGTGCTTGGAAGCATTTGTTTAACGTGAAATCAAAATGCTTGGGCCTTTGCTCTGTAAAGTCCTAGCTATAGGAGTTGCTAAATAACAAAGTTATTTATGTTTATATCTGTGAGCCTCACTTTCTTTTTCCTGGAAATGGGTATAACAGCCTCCCAAATTTCAAAGTGTTATTGTGAGGTTTAAATGGAATAGTTCATATAAAGAGTTTTGGTATTATGTTTAGAACCTAAGGTATTTCTTTTAATTTTACTTATTTTTAGCAGCCTTATTGAGGTGTACCTGACATACAGTGAATGGAACTTATTATTTTTTTTAAAGATTTATTTATTTATTTATGATAGACATAGAGAGAGAGAGAGGCAGAGACACAGGAGGAGGGAGAAGCAGGCTCCATGCCAGGAGCCCGACGTGGGACTCGATCCTGGGACCCCAGGATTGCGCCCTGGGCCAAAGGCAGGCGCGCTAAACCGCTGAGCCACCCAGGGATCCCCTGAATGGAACTTATTTAAAAAGAGTGCAATTTGGGATCCCTGGGTGGCGCAGCGGTTTGGCGCCTGCCTTTGCCCCAGGGCGCAATCCTGGAGACCCGGGATTGAATCCCACGTCGGGCTCCCGGTGCATGGAGCCTGCTTCTCCCTCTGCCTATGTCTCTGCCTCTCTCTCTCTGTGACTATCATAAATAAATAAAAATGTTAAAAAAAGAAGAGTGCAATTTGATAAGTTTTAACACACGTGTGTACACCATGAAAGCGTCTCCATGATCAAAATGATGAACATACCCGTCACTCCTGAAAGTTTGCTTGTGCTTCTTAGTACAGAACCTCTTACCTCTCCCCCCACCATCCTTGGTTAAATGCTGATGTTTTTCTCCTTATAGATGAGTTTGCATTTTCTACAGTTGTGTTGAAGTGGAATCCTACAGTACGTATTTTTTGTTTGATTTCTTTGTGCATAATTTTTTAGTGATTCATCCATGGTATTGTATGTGTCGATAGCTCATTTTTTATTAGATGTTTTTTATATTTTAAAAATTTACTGGGCAGCCCGGGTGGCTCGGTGGTTTAGCGCCACCTTCAGCCCAGGGCCTGATCCTGGAGACCCGGGATCGGGTCCCGCATCGGGCTCCCTGCATGGAGCCTGCTTCTCCTTCTGCCTGTGTCTCTCCCTCTCTCTCTCTCTCTCTGTGTGTCTCTCACAAATAAATAAATAAAATCTTTAAAAAAAATTTACTTATTTGTTTTAGAGAAAGCATGCATGAGTGAGGAGAGGGGCAGGGGGAGACAGTGAGGGAGAATCCTTAAGCAGACTCCCTGCTGACCGTGGAACCCTATGTGGGGCTCCATCCCAGGACCCTGAGATCATGACCTGAGCTGAAGGCAGATGCTTAACCAACTGAGCCATGCAGGTGCCCCATTAGCTCATTTAAAAAATTGCTGAGTAATTCAATTGTCTGCCACACACTGTTTGTCCATTTACCTGTTGATGGACATTTGGGCTGTTTGCACTTTGGACCATTTCAAATAGAGGTGTTAACATTATATACAAATGGACAAAATAGACATAGGCTTTTATTTCTTTTAAGGAACTACGAGGGAGCAGAATGGCTGGTTCATGTCACAGATGTCTGTTTTACATTTTAAGAAATTGTCAAACTGTCTTCCACAGTGGTTGTACCAACCCCCCACTCGTACCAGCAGTGAGGGAGAGCCCCAGTTCCCTTACGTTCTTGCTAGCCCTTGGTTGGAGCTGTATTTTTAATGTTAGCCTTTTCATTAAGTGTGTAGTAATCTCATATGGTGGTTTTAATTTGTCTTTCCCTAATGACAAAGGATGTTGCGCATCATTTTCCTGGCGTCTGTGGTGAAGTGTGTATTCAAATAATTTGCCCGTTTTTCAAAAGTTGGGTTTTTTTTGAATGTGGGATTTTGAGAGTTCTTTATATATTCTTGATACAGTTCCTTCATCAAATAAATGAATTGCAGATATTTTCTCCCAGTCTGCTCAGTCTCTTCATGGTGCCTTTTGAAGAGCAGAAGTTTTCTGTTTTGGTGAAGCCCGGTTTCCAATGCGTTCTTTTATGTATTGTACTTTTGATGTCTTAGAAATAGTTGCCTCTAACCCAAGGTCGCAGAGGTGGTTTTCTAGAAAATGTTTTAGCTTTAGGCTTTACGTTAAGGTCTGTGATTCATTTCGAGTTAATTTTTGTATATGATCTGCTTAGTGCATTTTTAGTAGGTAAAATAAAAATATTGCTAATTATAAATTCTCCTCTTGTTACCTAGGTGAAGTTGCTGAGAGTACTTGAAAATAATAATATCATAGATTTACTTTTAAATGATTTAGGCATGTTAATAAGCCAGACTGATATTACCACAGCAATTAGTCTGAATTAGAAAGTTAAAATAATGGTGTGCAATAATTTAAACAATACAGCTTTTCAGATAAGAATGTTTTAAGCAGATCACATCTGTGCAGTCTGAACACTGAGGATGCCAACTTGGAAGCCAGGCGACCAGCCTTTCTTCCAGGTTTAGACAATTAACTAGTTGTGTAGACCATGAAAAATTATTATGATAAATTGTTGAATCTCTTGGCCTTGGTTTCTACAGCTGTAAAACACAGAATTTAGATGAATTTTTAAATTGACAATGTGTAGATCTGCTGCCTAGTAGAGGGGGAGGTTTTTAAGAGTCTTTATATCCATCTTGGTAGCAATAATTGACCAAATTGGATAGGTGTCCCTTATCTGTATATATCTCATTTTCAAGCGTGTGGTGATGGCATTTTGATGGAGAAAGGGCCTGAAATCTTTTTTTTTTTTTTAAATCAAACTGTAACAATCAGATGAAGCGATTTCTTTTCTTTCTTTTTTCTTTTCTTTTCTTTTCTTTTCTTTTCTTTTCTTTTCTTTTCTTTTCTTTTCTTTTCTTTTCTTTTCTTTTTTTTTTAATTTTTTATTGGAGTTCAATTTGCCAACATATAGCATAACACCCAGTGCTCATTCTGCCAAGTGCCCCCAACGGCCTGTAATCTTAAAATGACTTCCTAGTAATGCCGTATCACCTATGCATTTTAAAAAAGATTTTATTTGAGAGAGAGCATGAGTGCGGAAAAGGGCAGAGGGAGAGGGAGAAGCAGACTTCCTGCTGAGTGTGGAGCCAATGCAGGTCTCTGAGGACCCTGAGATCATGACCTGAGCCAAAGGTAGATGCTTAACCAACTGAGCCACCCAGGTGCTCCTCATGTATGCATTTTTGTAATCCGAGTACAACAATGCAGCTACTAGCTGATTGGAAGACTGTGAACTTTATTCTTACTAGTAAAATGTATTCTTAGTCATTGTAGCTTGAAAACTCCCAGCTAAATCATCTTTTGCTAAGGTTCTTTCAAGCTTTGAGGTATACTCAAAGGGTATAGGGTATGATGTCTTAAATGGATCAGCAGTTGGGGTTAGTGGGCTTTAGTGTTGCTGAGATGCCAGTTCAGATGGCTCTGGTCCAAGGTGAACAAATGCCTGGATTCTGCTCCCTGGCCCCTGACAATGTTCTTTTTCCTGCTTGGTCTATGTTGCTGATGGTTCAGAAGGTGACATGGGTGAGAAATAGTGACGCATATTACAATTAGCATATATTTGTAGCTCAGGCTTTCCTGAAGGATAGAGTTAGAATGTATCTGAATATTCTGTAATATGTACTAGTTTGGAAACCCTCAGGAACATGTTAGTCAACAGGTTAATGAGGGTAAAAACATACATCCCTGTAAGGACCGGCATCTGGTGCATATGCTACTCTATGCTTATTTTTACTAACAACTACATGTGTCTACACACACATAAATAGTATTTTAAAATTGCTTGGGTTCTGAACTTAGCACATTTCGATATAACTATTTTCCTTTGCAATCCCATGAATTTTATCTTACACATTTACAATATTTGAGAGGAAGTTAGTAGGCTTCACCATGGCATAAAAGAGATAAAGAATTGCCATGTTTACAGCCACATCTTCACTACCCTGCCCTTGGTAACAAGTCTGCTGTCTTGGGAAGGGGTGCTCCAAACACAGGCATCTAGTGGCATCATCAGAGAATGGTTTCCCTCCATGGAAGTGACTTGATGGTTGTGTGGGAAGCTGCCCTGCCATGCAGGATGTCCGGTGTCAACAAAGATAAGCTAACCTTCAGGCCAGCTGGGAAAGGCCACAGAAGATAAGTTGGTCAGTTGTGGGCAAAAATGGAAGCTCCTGCATCGTATTGTACTCTTGACACGTGGAGCTTGTATGTGACCAGTTGTGGTGACGTGAGTGGAGGTTTTTCGCTGCCCCTGTCGGGTATCCAGTAAGTTGAGTCTTTGTCACTCACATTTGTGTTTTCAATCTGTAGTTCCAGCAGGTCGGAGCCAGGCAGGTCACAGATGGGTTGATTTTTCTGGTGAATCCTAGTGTCTCTTTCTGCCCATGTGTAGAGAGAGAAATAAGGGAATGCTTGAAAACTTCCAGGGCCACGGCATTCTCATGGAGGGTGTAGAACTGGGCCAAGGTGAGGTAGGCTTGTGCCCCTCCATGGCTAGTTAGAGCAGCATGTCCTCCTCCCTCCTGACATCCTCTGGTGGAGCTAACACCTCCAAGTGCTTTCATTATGTGGGTGTGCACGTCTTTTGTGGCCTTTATCATTGAGGATGAAAAGGATTTGTGTCTGTCTCTCTTCCAAGGCAAAGAGTTCCAAAAGGATAAGCATAGGTGTCTTATTTTTGTTTTGTCTTATTTTGTTTCACAAAAATGTCTTTTTTTTTTTTAAAACTGAGTGAATATTGAATATAATAGGCTATTTTCTCATGTAAAATAAAATTTCCTAGGGCTTGTCATCTCAGGTCTTCAGGATATAAGTGGGAAAGATTTTCCTGAGTTAGTCCCTGAGAGTGAATAATGAATAGACCCAAGTTGGAATTGCTGCTGAACATTCCATGGTGAACACCTGCTGCAGGTGACTCCATTCTCTTAGCAGTGGACACTTGGGTTGCTCTAGCTCTTGAGCTCTCCACTCTTTAAAACAAAATCAAAACAAGAAACAGCAGAAGTGCATTGGCGATCCATTTAAGTTTTTCCGTATGGACCTGTTTAGCAATTTCCCTGGGATATGTGGATGGCTGGGAGGAATTGCTGGCTTGTGAGGGAGGGGGTACGTACCTAACACGACAAACTACTAACAGAGGGAGGCCACACTGGTCATTCTCCTTTATAGTCACAGAAGCTGCAGATGAGGTCTTCTTTAAAAGGGAGGAATTTGAAGGCCAGGATTTTGGAAAAATAGTTTTTGCGCTTCACTCCATTAGTTTCAGGATCACAGCCCAGTGATTAGCATATGTGATTAGCATATTGGGCTAAGGACCTCCATGGACTACAACAGTCTTTCAGAAAACTCCTTAATACCATAGGATTTCGACATTCTACATGCATATTAGACATTCAGTTTTAATTATGCAGTATTCTAAGAAAATCTGATGCTAGCAATATCTTAAAAGTGGGCATTTGCCACTTGGGACTGAAATATTAGATTATCTTTTTGTCAGAGTTACAAGGGTCCACACTGGCGAGCGCTCATTGCCAACCCTGCGTGGTAGGCTCCTGTCTCGGGCTGCTTTCACTGCTTGGATATAGTGCAGTTCAAGGTTGGTGCATGGTTGGGAAGTTCTCTGCCTAAATTATTTCCATTATTTCCCGAGTCTCAGCCCATTAACCAATTTGGTCCAAAGGCCAGGAAGAGAAATGGCATTCTCGATATATTATTAGCATTTTGCGGTGAATGCTAACTACTGTACATTTACAGCCGATTAAGTTCTGCTCTCTCTATTTTATTATGGATTATGACAGGGATTTTGAGACGGAGTTCTGTTAAATAATAAATAGAACCAGCAAGGTCATTTTCTACCTGACCAAAGGAAAACTTTGCTGCAAGAAGACATGAATTAAGAAATAGGTTTGGCTAAGTGTCTCAGGAGGAGGAAGGGATTAAAGTTTTTCCGAATCAAACAAATATGGAACAGATATTTGCAATGACATGTGAATATCACCAATTACTTATTGCCAATCATTTGACATATTTTTCCCCACCAAAATTTGATTAAATTATAGTTTGAAGTCAATGTCCCAAAGTGGTGGCCCACAGGTAAATTAGGCCCACATACATGTTGTGTTTGGCCAGATGATGTTTATTTATTTATTTAAAAAGATTTTTAAAATGTATTAATGAGAGACACACACAGAGAGAGACACAGGCAGAGGGAGAAGTAGGCTCCCTGGGGGAGCCTCATCTGGGACTTGATCCCAGACTCCAGGATCATGGCCTGAGCTGAAGGCAGATGCTCAATTGCTGAGCCACCCAGACATCCCTGGACAGATAATGTTTAAAAGTATTTTCAATTTGGTTGGGTTTGAAAATCACAGGATTTGACATAAAAATTCAGATTTGGGGCAACACTAAGTTCTTTCCCCCTGCTTTGTAACAGTTTGCTGTAGATTACTGCTGCCTGGAAACAATTTTTGGTTTCTTCCAGATAAGTTGTGTGACCTCAAGCAGATTACTTAACCTCTCTGAACACTAGATTCCTCAGTTAAATGAAACAGCAACTGTGTTTCCTTGTAAGGTTGCTGTGAGGGATCCATTTGCATCTGTGTTGATGTGTGTTCATTAAACATGGACACACTCAGGCACATCCATACCACTTAGAATAGTGCCTCATTCATATTAACCCATCAAATATTTTTATATACAAGTTGTTTGAAAAAGAAAATGTAATTGGGGAAAAGAGAAATTATGCTTTTATTTATCAACTGAGGAAGGCACAAAGTCATATTTTTGCTTCACACATGTATTCCTTAAAATGGCAGGTCACTAGGTTTATAGTATTATTAACTTCACTATAACATAACTACAAAAAGGACATTGTGAAAACTGATGGACATTATCCTGTTTTTGGTTTCCTTCCAAGCACTGAGACTTGGGGGATGGCACGTGTATAAAGGATGACAAGCATTCCCATGAAGCATTATCTCAAATGAGTGAGCATTATCTCAAATTGTTCCTCATACTGGCATCAGATGGCTGGATGTGATGGCTTCTTTGCTCCACGAGAGAAGTTAGAGATAATGCCACATTGACTGATAAAGTGAGCGGGGCCCGATAGTCCACAGAGGGGAGGAAAAGCAGGATTGCTCTTGTTGGAGACAGCGTCTTGTGGTGGTATTTGGTGTTTGATAAGCAGATGGAGAAGCAAAAATCAGATTTTAATTAGTGATGGAATGAGATGGAGATAAATTGGTGTGCTCTAGTCCTTACATCCTCTCTTGACAAGAGTCATTGCTTAATATTGTATTTCTTTGGATAATACGGCTTTTTCCTACCCCTCTCCCCTTTGAAAGCAATGATGTTGGCTTCCAGAGCTGTTTGCTGCTAAAACTAAGGGCTGTTTTGGAGTAGTTTTTGTCTTTGGAGCTCTAATAACTCAAGGAAAAATTAAGAACATTTCACTCTATTATATGTGTATATTTATATGTGAATAAGTATATGTTTGTATTTCACAATGTACTTCTACATAACTTATTTTTAGATAATGATGAATTAGTAGAGCAATCATAGTATGTAAAACCCATTTTTAATATCAGTGATTTGCAATCATTTTGATGGCAATTAGGGGCATTATCTAGGTGGTTAAAGGTTGACATCCATGGGTTCTCATTAACTAACATCTAACATTATTTCCTGTTTATCCTCTTTTCAAATTAGTTCCATACCTTAGGGTACAGGCTTTGTTTCTTCCATCCTTGCAACGCTCTGCGTATGCTTGATATGCTTAGCAAATTGACAGGCCGTGGTGTTCCTTTATTAAGAGGGACTGTCTTTTAGACGCGCTGTATTATTTAGCAATTGTGCCACCAGTGTATCTTTGAGTTTTCAGAAGTGGCTGTGTGGCAACATTTTGACAGTTTGCATGAATTGGAAGAAATCACTGAATGCCACTGTGACAGGGAATCTGATTGCCCCACTTTGAACATGGAACAGGTGCACGGGAGATGATAATAAGAATGCTCTGGGAATTTAAGTTTAATTCAAGAAGAATGTTATTTACATGATGATGAGTTTAATTGATAGAAGTAATTATTATATTATTAACAGGCACTGATCCAAATCATCTACCTTATGCATGTCCTGTTTGACTTCCTATCTCTGATCCTGGAGGTCTGTGTGTTATCCCCTCATATTTGCACTGAGGCTCAGACCCATTCAGTGACCTGAGGTATAATTATTTCTTCATCTGTGTGAATGCTGAAAACCATATCTTGGGTTGAGTGCATTTCCTAGTACCAGTTAGTCTTAGAAGTAAAAGTGGCACCGTAATACCTGTTTTCCAGCTCAGGATTCCTGCCTGAGTATTAGTTTTAGGAGTTAACTTAAAAATCATGTGAAGGTTACTGCTACATATGGAGCCTGGAAAGTGTGTTAACCCAAGAGGCTACTTGGTGGGTTGAAAATCTAGGTCAAGAGAAGTTTCCATAAGACTCTGGAAGAATGTTCTTAGTAGGAATAGTCAGACAAGTTAGATGGGCTTGGGACATATTTCTCTTCAGAGAGGGACATTGTGTAAGGCAACTTAGTGGCCAATTCCTTTGTGCAGTATTATCCATGGACTCTCAGAATGATCCTGTATTCTATTTTTTGACTAAACAGCATACAAATAATACAGCAAGGTTATTTAAAAACCTTCAGAGAGAAAATTGCCTTAGACCTTCCAGTTGTCTTTGCCCATGTGCCCGTAACCAATTTTGTCCTCAGAGACAAAGCTCCTTGAATTCTGGCTCCTAAGAATTTCACTATCCCTTTTCTAATTTTTATTCTGCTGCAGGTTTGGGACCAAAGGTTAGGATTGTAGGTTACTTAAGAGTGATCTGGTGTGTATTCAGATAGTTCAAAGTAAAATGTAGAGATTTTGTGTTACGAGGTTATGGCTGATTCTTGCAGGGCTCCATAGGATGTTTTGTGTTCTTTCATAGCTGTGTTCCAGATGTTTGAGGTTGTTAGAAAGCAGACTTCTATGGAGGTAAAATTATTGTTCACTTTTCTTTGAAAGATGGTTAGGAAAGGAAACACACAAACCAAAACCTCTCTCTCTCTCTCTCTCTCTCTCTCTCTCTCTCACACACACACACACACACACACACACACACACACAAATAGAAAATATTAGAAGATACTTGGTGGGGCGCCTGGGTGGCTCACTTGGTTGAGCATCGGACTCTTGATTTTGGCTCAGGGCATGATCTCAGGGCAGTGAGATTGAGCCCTGCATAGGGCTCCATGCTCAGTGCAGAGTCTGCTGGAGATTCTCCCCCTCTGCCCCTCCCCCACATCGCCCCCTGCTCCCCACTGCTTGCATGTACACGTGTGCTTTTCCTCTCTCTCAAAAAAAAAAAAAAAAAAGAAAGATAGAAGAACTTGGTGATTTTTTTTTTTTAACTCAGTCAAATGAGAAGCAAGATCATTCATTCAATCGCTAAGGCTTTAATCACATACCTTTTCCTTGCTCCAAATTAAGTAGGGTGAGATTCCAAGCATCATAGGACTTGGTGCCTGCCCAAGGAGAACTCACAAGAGCAACTGGTGAATGTGTAGCATTTTGATGATTAGTGAAAATGTATGTGATTCTAGTATATTCTCCATGTAGCAAGCCATGTCATTTCCCTCCTTGTAACCCTCTAGTGGCTTTCCATGACCTTAATACAAAGCCTGTAGTCCTTCCCATGACCTCCCAAGGCCTTGTCCCACCCAGGCTCTGATTATATCCCTGACCTCATCTCTTCCTGTTGTCCTCCTTACTCACTTTGTTCTAGCCACGCTGGCCTCCTCTAAGAAGACTTTCATCCCAGGCTTGTATTCCCTCAGCCTTGAACCTTCTTTCATGTTCAGTCTCCTATTTCATTGAGGACTTGGCTTAAATGCTACCTCTTCAGGTGCCCCTTGTCCTGCCATATTACTCTCTTATCCTTTATCCTACTTTGTAATTCTTTATGTAACTCATAATTATCTGACATCCTAGTATATTTTTATTTATTTTTTCGTTGATTGTTTTTTTCTCTCAATGAAGGAGTGTTCACAATTTTATTGCCCAAATAGCACCTAGTACATACTAGGTGCTCAGTAAATATTTATTAAATCAGTGAATAAGTTCTAAAATATGAAACTGTCACTGTACTGTATTTATTTCCATATTCTCTGAGCCCAGAAATATGCTTAGCAATAGTGGTAGCTAACATTTATTGAGGCTTGCTCTGCTCCAGGCACTGTTACATTATTTTTATTTTTATTTTTTAAAATATATTTTGAATACCAGCTCTTTTTTTAAGTATTTTACTTATTTATTCATCAGAGAGAGAGGCAGAGACACAGGCAGAGGGAGAAGCAGGCTCCATGGAGGGAGCCTGACATGGGACTCGATCCCGGGTCTCCAGGATCACGCCCTGGGCTGAAGGCGGCGCTAAACCGCTGAGCCACCTGGGCTGCCCCACTGTTACATTAAACTACTACTAAATCTATTTGTAGAGATAGGGAAAGTGAGGCACAGGAGTTGAGTGGCTAGCCAAAGTCATGCAGGTAGTAAGTAGACGATAAACAGAATGCCTCGGACTTGGCCCTTTTTCCATCCGTTAACCACCTTGCTGTACTATCTTTGCCTACAGTAGTCATTCAATAAATATTTATTGCGTTGAAATGAACAACTAATAAAGGGCCACATCATGGAAAACAGATGGTAAGAGACTAAAGGAAAATATAGACGAGTGCTGAGTATGTTGTACAAATTAGGGTAGGAATTAGCAAAGAGAGCTACCCAGAAAGGTAGGGGTGGTGGCCCAACCTCACCTTACAGGAGACCTGAGACTTACCCAGGTTTTAAGAGCAAGTTTTTTCTAGTAGGCAGGAGGAAAGGTGGGCATTCCAGGGAAAATTAATAATAAATGATAAATCTTGCATTTAAAATATTACTTAAAATAAACTTGAAGTTAAGGGAAAGAAGATGTTATAGATTCACACTTGTATTAAAAACACAACTGGGGTTATCTGTGTGGCTCAGCTGGTTAAACATCTGACTCTTGGTTTTGGCTCAGGTCATGATCTCAGGGTTGTGGGATTGAGCCCTACATTAGGCTTTGTGCTCAGTGGGGAGTCTGAGGATTCTCTCCTTCTGCCCCTTTCCACACACGTGCTCTATCTCCCTCTCCGCCCCCTCAAATAAATACAATCTTAAAAAGAAGAGAGTGAGAAAGCACAAAGTGGGTGGAGGTGCAGAAGAAGAGGGAGAAGCTGACTCCCTGCTGAGCAAGGAACCTGATTTGGGGCTCCATCCAGGACCCCCGGGATCATGACCTGAGCTGAAGGGAAACACTTAACCAACTGAGCCACCCAGGAGCCCCATAAATAAATAAATCTTTTTTTTAAAAAGAGAGAATGGAGAATGTGCCTTTGGGTCAGCAGCCAAAGGGGTTGCTATTGCTTCTCCTTTTTTTTTTTTAAAAAGATTTTATTTATTTATGAGGGAGAGAGAGAGACAGACAGACAGACAGGCAGAGACACAGCCAGAGGGAGAAGCAGGCTTCATATAGGGCCTGATGTGGGACTCGATCCCATGTCTCCAGGATCAGGCCCTGGGCTGAGGTCGGTGCTAAACTACTGAGCCACCGGGCTGCCCTAAATAAATCTTTTTTTTTTTTTAAAGATTTTATTTATTTATTCATGACAGACACAGAGAGAGAGAGAGAGAGAGAGGCAGAGACATAGGCAGAGGGAGAAGCAGGCTCCATGCAGGGAGCCTGAGTGGGACTCGATCCCGGGTCTCCAGGATCACGCCCTGGGCCGAAGGCAGGCACTAAACCACTGAGCCACCCAGGGATCCCACCCTAAATAAATCTTAAACTCACAAATAACTCATATCTATTAACACTTGAAAATTTATTTTTAGAACATTTAGCAGGGGAAAATTTTTTTCCCTTTAGTTCTGCAGTAGATAATAATAATAATTAAGGCTAAAAGATCTGTAAACATTTTGACGCTCCAACTTTATATCTATTTGACATTACAAATTAAAGTACAATTTACTTAGAAATCACATTGCTTTGTACATTATTGCCGTGTTCTTGCGAAAGATTCAAGTGAATCACAACTGAACTTTCACATATCTGGTTTAAGAACCCTCAGTTTTCCTTTGAAGGGAGAAGAGTTTATTAAGGAGGAATTATTTTAGAACACTATAGGGGAAACATGTAGAGTTTTTAGATCCAAAAGGATTATCTAGTCTCGTCATGAATATGAGATGAGGGAGGTTATTTTTCCTCCACCCAGAGCTCACAAGAACTGAGGGCTCAGTCTTGTTAGTTCACTTTCTTTTTTTGTAGATGACAGTGCTACACTGAGGGTGGTGTGATAATGTTTGGGAACTTGGTTAGAGAATTTCAATGACTAAGGATTCAGGCTTAGTGAATCTGGAAGGAAATGGATCATGGGTGCATATTGACTTTTAGGCTGAGCATAAGCTTGGCCCATTCAACTCAAAACTTGTGATTGCAGTTTTGGGAGGCTCCCTATTCTAGGTCTGATCTGGTTGAGAGATAGAGGCAGCCAGGCAAGTAGAGATGAGCACATTGCCTTGGGCACTGGAAAAACTGGCTGGAGAATGTGCCTTTGGGTCAGCAGCCAAAGGGGTTGCTATTGCTTCTCCTTCAAATTAGATGGACTTCTGTACCCTGTCACTGGCAGACTTGGACAACCATGGGCCCATTGCATGGAAGTAGCCTTCATGTGGCTCAGAGCTGACCAAATACAAGTATCCTCTGGGAATGGAAGCCCCAAAGGAGAAGGAAGGGATTGGGTTCAATGTATCCTCCTAAACTCACTTGTGCAGTTAGTGGGATGCCTGGTTCTTCCTGATGCTATTACCTGGCTTACAACAGTCACCTCCTTATAAATGAGCCCTTCCTTATATCCCTGTTTCTTTTTTGGTCTTATGCAGTCTTGACACTTAGGAGGCAGTACTGATTCATCATTTGTTCTCCTGTTTCTCACTCACCATGTGCTAAGACCTCAAGTAGGAATTCTTGAAGAGTGGTCTTGGCCGCTTGCATCAGAATCCCTGTGAAACTATTGGAGTACACATTCACGGGCTCCCACTCAGATGTACTGAGTTAGAGTCTCTTGGTCTAAGCTTAGGGATTTGGATTTTTATTTATTGTATTTTATTTTTTAATTATTTTCTATTGGAGTTCAATTTACCAACATATAGCATATCACCCAATGCTCATCTCGTCAAGTGCCCTCCCTCAGTGCCTGTCACCCAGTCACCCCCACCCCCTGACCACTTCCCTTTCCACTACCTCTTGTTCATTTCCCAGAGTTAGGTGTCTCTCATAGGAATCTGGATTTTTAAGATGAGGCATGCTGAAGTTTGCTCAACCCAGTCCTATAAGTTTGGACTTAATCTTACTCTTGAAGCTGTCTCTGTTTCTGCTGTCACCATCCCAGGGTCCAGCCCTGTTTATCTCTCCCAGGTAGCTTTCCCCTGTAGTCTTCCCTACCTTTGATCTTCCATAACTACTAGATCATAAGTAAGTTTTAAAATTAGATAACCCAATTTCTAGCCTACCCCTAGGTATTTAGTGTAAGCGTACTACACTTATTTGAAGGTTTAAAAGCCTTCAGTGATCAGATGGCATTTGAAGAGGAGGGTGTAGATTCCGGTGGTTTTTAAAGCGAAGGAGGCAATTTTGCAGCGCCCATGGGAAATGGCAACCAGCAAGCCAGACACCCTCTAGAAAAACTGATGAGTGGGAAGGCATGCAAATAGATGAACCTGCTGAGGGATGGGAAGAAGCTGTTCAATAGTGGATTCTTTGGGAGGAAGGTGTTGAGTGAAATGATGTGAATGAAAGTTGGGGGTTTTGAGGAAGGACTGGTTTAGTTGATGCTTGTAAGACATGACTCCAAGACTTAACTTATTATGACTTAACATAATTTTATTATGTTATGATTATAGATCAGGAATCTGACACAGTTGGTTAGGGTGTATTTGTTCACGTGGATTGGGTTGCTAGGTGGTATTTAGATGACATCTGGGCTAGCCCAAAAGGTTTTTTTTTTTTTTTTTTTTTTAAAGATTTCATTTATTTGTTCATGAGAAAGAGAGAGAGGCAGAGACACCAAACAGAGGGAGAAGCTGCCTCCACGCAGGGAGCCTGATGTGGGACTGGATCCCAGGACCCTGGGATCACAACCTGAACCCAAGGCAGATGCTCAACCACTGAGCCACCCAAGTGCCCCTAGTCCAAAGGATTTAAGGTAGCTTTACTCACATTTCCACTACTTGGGCAGGCAGCTGGAAGCTTGAGCTCAGCTGTGTCTTTTTGCATGTAATTTCAAGGTCTCTCCATGTACTTCTTAGTTCTGGCTCAGGGCTCAAGAACAAGCTCTCCAAAAGCCAGAGAGTGGAAGTTGTCAATCTCTTGAGATCTGGGCCCAGAAATTGGCACAGTGTAATTTGTGAATATTCTAGTATTTATTTTTATTTTCCAGGGGAGGGCACACAGACTCCAACTCTTCCTCAGAGGAGTGTCAAAGCATTTGTGACTATCAGTAATATGTCACAATGAGTAACCATCACAGCTTAGATCGATCGATTAACCAATAAGAATTTAAGAAATCTGAGAAGAAGGAAATATGGATTTTTGAGTGAAACTCCTACCAGAATTGCTAAATAAATAGTGGAGAAACTATATTGCAATATAATCATCGGTTTTTAATGCTCCTTTTCCCTAGAAGGATAGTTTGTGCTAGAGGTAAGGAATCCATTTAAGGGACAATTTTTAGGGGAGTGTTCTTATTTTTTTACTCCTAGGTATCTTTTTAAATTTTTTATTAAAAAATTTTATTTCGTTATATTTATACATATATCAGTTCCACAGTTTCAACAGTTTTTTTTTTTTTTTCAAAGATTTTATTTATTCATGAGACACACAGGCAGAGGGAGAAGCAGGCTCCATGCAGAATCTCGATGTGGGACTGGATCCTCGTACTCTAGGATCACACCCTGGGCCGAAGGCAGGCGCTAAGCCACTGAGCCATCCAGGGATCCCCGGTATCTTTTTTTAAAGTTGACATTTTCCTTGGCAAACTGTTCCAGGGGATCAAGTTGTTTTTTGTTAGGTGAGCTAATGAAATAGAAAGGAGACAGTCTGCCACACTCCATGCACTATGAACTGTGCATGTTCTCACTCTAAGATAGTCATGCCTGGGGAAGTGGTACAGGAGGAAGAACCTCTGCTTTAGGGCAGGGAGTGGTGTAGTGCTGGTTTCACTGCCTCTGTAGGTGGCAATATAAATTATTGCCCCAGCTGTTGGCACTGAATGTGGGAGATGTTAAAAGGGTACAGGGAACCATTGAGAGGATGAGGAAGTAGTACAGTTAAATAAGCCTTCCCATTTTTTTTAAAAAAAGATTTTCTTTATTTATTTGAGAGAGAGAGGAAGAGAGAGAGCACACCAGTGTAGGGGAGGAGCTGTGGGAGAAAGACAAGCAGACTCTGTGCAGAGCACAGAGCCACACGTGGAGCATGATGTGGGGCTTGATTTCACAACCCTGAGACCACAACCTGAGCGAAAACTAAGAGTTGGAGGCTCAACTGACTAAGGCACACAGGTGCCTCCCATTTTTTTGTTTCTAAAGATTTATTTGAGGGGGAGAGGGGAGAGCAAGCAGGGGGTGAGGCAGAGGGAGAGAATTTTCAAGCAGACTCCCTATTGACCATAGAGCCCTATATGGGGCTTGATCCCACGACCCATGAGATCATGACCCAAGCTGAAACCAAGAGTTGTACGTTCAACCAGTTGAGCCACCCAGGTGCACCAGGCCTCCCCATTTTTTACCTTTAAGCCTGGTTTGTGGGACTATTCCCACCAAGGTGAGTTGACCAACCATGGTCCATGGAAAGGCCAAATAGCAGGATGAAAAGACCATGAAATATTCTACTTTATTGATTGAAAATACCTGCTTCCTAAGGAATAGGCACATAGGTCACAGGAAACTCTGGTTATATCTCATGTCTAAAGGACAAAAATCTACAAGTGGAGACCATGAGTTTTATTTGCTGAGAGATGACGAAGAGCAGAGAGAGGATACTGTCTTATTCATTTTCTCTCATGCCACGTCTGGGTTTGGAGTCTTCTGTAGGGTAAGGACCTTGGAAAATGCTAGGCAGGTTAATTTTGTGTGTGTTCCACTTGCATATAGAGAAGGTAGGCATCCCCAGGTGTTGCAGGGTAGTGCTGTATGGTGGTTAACAGCACAGGCGCTAGAGCCAGACTTACTGTGTTCAAATTTTGGTTCTCCCATGGAATAGCTGTGGCAACTCAGATTTGTTACTTAATTTTGTGTGTCTCAGTTTCCAGAGCTATAAAGTGGGGCCGATAGGGATCCCTGGGTGATGCAGCGGTTTGGCGCCTGCCTTTGGCCCAGGGCGCGATCCTGGAGACCTGGGATCGAATCCCACGTTGGGCTCCCGGTGCATGGAGCCTGCTTCTCCCTCTGTCTATGTCTCTGCCTCTCTCTCTCTGTGTGTGTGTGACTATCATAAATAAATAAAAAAAATTAAAAAAAAATTTAAAGTGGGGCCGATAACAATGTCCACCTTTTAGTGTACATGTGGAAATGAAATACCTCATTGCCTACAAAGTGGACACAGTGTTATAAAAAGGGATAGCTATTAGCAGCAGTAGTATTTAACTTTTCCAGAGAAATCCCTAGCATTAATTCTTGACACAAAGTAGGGACAGTAGGGACTTGAAAATACTTGGTGAGTGAATTCCGCGTGTGTTTCACTTAATCTCTGGAGGACAAGTTCAAAGCAGGGACTGCATGCAGCAGTGATTCCCATGTTACATATCTGGGAAATTAATGTGGATTCTATGACCAAGTGATTTCATACCTTATTGTGCTCAAATCTACTAACGTGGAGCTGGTGGCCTTTTGAGAAGCCTGGTTCCTCTCAGACCCCTCCAGTAGATCAATTGGAGGTGACAGTGCATGAATTGTGTAGGGTGATAGTCACGCCTGGTGATTTAGCTCAGGGGCTGGTGGCCTTGTGCTGTCAGGGAAGAAAGGCAAGAACAATGCCAGGCAATTGTGGAACTGCAGAATGCAAATTAAAGGTGTTTGTGTGTGTGTTTTATTCTTTAAGATCACCTTCTATTTGGATTTGTAACGGAAGCCTTGTGTTAGATTTTTGCACTTAACATAGTGTTATCGTCTTGATAGCAGAGGTGGGGAAAGTGAGACAGGGTGAGTCTAGGGTTAGAAAGCGACCTCACTTGGATCAGTATTTTAGGGAATAATAGTACCCAATGCAAGAATGGCAATTGGTGATCAGTCTAGGCATGGTCGGAGCAGTAAGCCAAGTGAGGACTTTGGCAGGCATGGCAGCTCCCAAAGGCAAACCATGAAAAGGCTCCTCATGCAGGAAGTGTTTGCTGCTAAACTGTGGAACTAGAATTTTTCCACATGGAGAAGGGCTAGGGCTTTTTTTTTCCTCTTGGCCATTACCATATTGGGTTATGTGTCAGTGTCATCAGCTAGCTTCTTAGCTCCTGTTTTTGGGTATTGAAGGAAACAGAATATAAAAGTTTTATTTTGAAAAGCTTCATGTGTTCTATCTCTTGACCATTTCTGGGAGAGACTATTTACCTAGGCTTGCAAATGGTCTTTCTCCAACCACCAAGTGGTGAGAATGATTTCTGGCTACAGACCACTGATGCAGCCCGTCTTTGCCATGGGGTCCTTCTGTCTCACAGTCTCTATCATTTCTTGAGACTTTGACCTGAGGGAACAAAGCATCTCTTTGGAGAAAAGACAGTTTCCTGTCACAGTTTCTACTTGAAAACCAAAGGAGGTGAACTGGAGAGTCTAACAAAGCCGTTTTTCTATCAGGCATTCTGCCTGTAGTATAATAAATCTGTAGGCACAGCCATTTTCATGGTGGCCCCGTCAAGAGTCTCTCTCATTGTCCTCACATCGCAGCCCAGGACCTCTGTGATCGAAGCTGATGGTCTCTCTGACCTCTGCAACTTCTAGCCAGTTTACAGAGTTGATGTCCTTAGATTTCCCCCCTTAACTGTAACTCCAAAGACCAGGCACTCCTTGGCAACAAACTTCTATAGTGAGGATCTCAAAGTTAATGCTTCTTATGGATTCACATGAGGTTGGAAAGGAGAGTGGTAGGCCATATGTCAAGGAAAGAAGGAATTAAAATGATTTTTTAAGAGGCAGGGGAACATTTCTCAATATGAAAAGGTTGTGAATTGCATCTGAGTGTTAATGAAGCTTGAGTTGGTGCTGACTTTTCCAGGACCTGTTTGAAATATTTGCATGTACATCAGGTAATAAAATTTTCACTTCTATCTTGACTATTAATATTTGTGGCCTGAAGCCCTTTTTATTATGAGTTACTTCTGTTTGTGTGGACGTTGTTTTCCTATGCTCTCAGGGGTTGTTCATGTTATTCCTCATGAGGATATACAGAATTTTTCTTAAAACCTGTGTTTTATTTATTTTTATTTTTAAAATTCCAGTAAAATTAACCTATGGTGTTATATTAGTTTCAGGTGTAGAATATAGTGATTTCAACAATTCTATACATTTCTCAATGCTCTGCAAGAGAAGCGAATTGTGGATCTCCTTTGTCTATTTCCCCATCCTCCCACCCACCTCCTCTTTGGCAACCAACCACCAGCATGTTCTCTGTATCTAAGAGTCTGTTTTTTGGTCTCTTCTTTGTTTCTTAAATTCAACACGGTGAAATCATATGATATTTTTCTTTCTCTGACTTCCTTCAATTAGTGTTATACTGTCTATACACCCTTGTTTATTGCAGCATTATTTACAATAGCCAAGATAGGGAAGAAACCCAGGTGCCCCCAATAGATGAAGAGATACAGAAGATGTGGCATAAATATGCAGTGGAATATTACTCAGTCCTAAAAAGCAATGAGATCTTGCCATTTGCAACAACATGGATGGACTGGTGATGATAATTTAACTTGAACAGGCCTTGCTGTTCCTGCGAGAGGAGTGTTCATTTCCCTATTTTGTACAGATTTCTGCCTAATTATCACTTTCCTTGGCCACACTCTGTTTAAGAGTCTTCTGCTGTCACTATTTATACCCTTATTACTTTTCTTCATAAAACTTACTTGCTATCCACATTTTAATGTATTTATTTGTTTACTGTATATGTCCTTTTGCTTAGAGTATGGTCTTCCAGAGGGTAGGGGCTCTTGTCTATTTTTATTCACTACTGTAGCTCCATCACCTAGAGTAGGGATCTGCAAACTACAACCCACAGGCTAAATCTGGCCCATAGCTAGTTTTTTGTATTGCATGAGAACCAAGAATGATTTTTACATTTTTAAAGGGTTAAAAAGGGGTTAAAAAAACTCCTGAAGTAGTAATATGTGGCCCACAAAGCCTAAAATATTTACTCTCTGGTCCTTTAGAGAAGACTTCTGCGACCTCTGACCTAGAACAGTGCCTGGCAATGGAGCAGGCCCTTGGTATTTGTGCTATGGGTGAATGTTATGTGGGTCCCTCTGTGTTGGACTCTTGGTTTGCCTAGAATGATGCCTTACCAACCTCTGGTGTTCAGTAAAGTTCCTTGAATAAGGTCATGAAGATATAAAAATGGATTCTTGTCACAGAAAATGATAATTGTGTTGAAGTAGTTTACGTAGCTCAGAGGTACAGCGTTTAACCCATGTCTAGGTATGGAGTCATTACTTTGCAATCAACTACTGCTGACCAATGTTCTGGGAATATTTTCGGTATTTAGAAGAAAAATGTTAGTAGCAATGGACACAAATGATGCTCTTTGAATTTTGCCCCAATTCTACATGATATAAAATACCCTTCAGTGTTCCCAAAGTGATGTTCCAGGATCATTTGTGTCTAAACAAATACCTTCAGAGGGTATTAGTTTAAAAAATTTGGGTTGTTTGACCCTGCCTCGGAGTCATTAAATCAGAATCACTAGAGGGAGGCCTATAAAGTTTACATTTCTAACAAGCTATATATGTGATTCTGAGATTCACGAAGGTATAAAATCATTGTTCTGAATTCATCTATTGTCTGTATTGGTAGGACAGGGAAAGTTGACATTTACCCAATCGTTTTAGAGCAAGAATGCGTTTATCATCTTGGCCACACTCCATGGCACTGTTTCTCAGCCTTCCATGTCAAATGAGTCACACTTGGGGATTTTGCTAAAATATGGATTGATTCAGGTCTGGAGTAAGGCCCCTAGATTCTGCTCTTCAATCTACTGCTGGGTGATGCTGTTGGTACCTGTTCTTGGATCATTTGGCATCACACCAGGATTATAATGGGAATGGCAATTTTTTTTTTCTCTAAAGGGTGAAAGTATCTCAGAGAGTGAAAGTATTAGGCTTTACGGGTTAAATAGCCTCTGTTACAGTGACTTATATCTGTTGTAGGATGAAAGCAGCCATAGACTATATATAAATGAATGGGTATGTCTATGTCCTAATAAAACTTTGTTTATAAAAACAGGTGGCCAGTTGGATTTGGCTTGAGGGCCATAATTTTATAGTTCTGGGTTAGAGAGTCATACCGATTATTACTGTTTTATTTGAGAGAGAAAGAGAGAGTGAGGGAGCGCACGCACATATGAGAGCTAGGGGTGGAAGGAGAGGGAGAAGTAGACTCCTCTCTGAGCAAGGAGCCTGACTCTGGGCTCCATCCCAAGACCCTAAGATCATGACCTGAGTCAAAGGCAGTTGCTTTAACTGATTGAGCCACCCAGGCACCTCTATTATCACTGTTCTTTGTAGAAATATTCAGCACCTTCCATATGATGGTTAATTTGCTAGGTTCTTTCTTTCATCCTTTGTATCCTGGTAAAATACACAAAACTAAAGATCTAGAAAGTTAATTAAGGAACTTTCTCAAGGATACAGGGCAATCAGTTGGCAGTCAAGACTTGAACCCTGACTTCTGGATTCCAAACTCAGTGTTTTTTTCTGCTATATAAAGTGGGTTCTATGCCAGCAATGAGTCTTGCATTGGAAATAACTTTTCTTTATGAGGGACTACTAGAATGTAAACTCTGTGAGGATAGGAATTTTTTTTATTCTGGTCTCTCTCCTCGCTGCCTGTAAGAGGAACATATAGGCAGGCAGAGCAACCTGGAACACAGGGGGTACTCAATAAAGATTTGTTGAATGAATGGTTAGTTTATGACTTGGCACTTCTAAGATTAGTGTTTTTATAGAAGGTGATTTTAAAGGTAAAGTAATTCAATCAATGATACAGTGTAAGTCTTCAAAGCCAGATGTTTCTGCATACAGGCTTCTTGGTACTCAAGATTCTTGGTCCTCAGGCTACTTTGTATGCAGCAGTTCATTTACATTTGATAAGTACCATTTGCAGGGGCATAAATTATTCCCAGAGGCCTAAATAAATCTGTCCCTCCTTGAATTTTGAGCCTTCAATTCCTTCTCAGTATTGTGTTTTGACAAACATCCTTGCGGATGGAGGAATCAGGATTATTTCTGGGGCAAGAGATTTGAGACAAAAGCCCTATCTTCTTGTAATGGAAAGTTCCTACAGAACACAGCGACAGTATGTTCTGATGCCAACAATTAGAAAAGATAAGGGGCCTGACAGAAGGTAATATGCACTTTTCTTTCTTCTCTGGAATTTTTCATTTTAGAACCCTGAATAAGATTTTGAAAATGAAATTTGCAGATTCTGCTGGAGTGGTTTCTTTTCTTTCCTTCCCCCCTCCCCTTTTTTGTAACAATATTGCATATTATTAGAAAATGCATTGTATTGGCATGGGGTGCTCCTGACGCAAAGGGCCGGGCAATTTTGCAGGTGCTTTTGAAGAATCACAAATCATTTTAAAGAGGGGTACATGAAGAAGACAAGTAATATGGCTGCCCTGGAATGGAATTTAATGAAGTAAAGATGCTGCTGAGTGGCTGAGAGTCTGACTTTTGATCCTGAGGAGGGGAGGGGAATGGCATGCAGCTGTGGAAGCGATGGGGAGACTGACTTGAGACATAAAGGTCTCTCTATCGTTTCTAAGCATTCCTGCCCCCAGTGACCTAATGATGTCACCTGCAAGCCAACTTTGTACCTATGCAAGGCTGCCACCCGACATCGGGGCTTTGTAGTGAAGCTTCCCACATAATGTTCTCCTCACGCTGTACTTGAGCAGCTAAGTTGACGAGTTTACCTTAGGTGGGGAAATTGCAACTTTGCAATTTTGTGGTTTATTCATTCAAGATACTCATTATTATCAAGCCTTCTAGAAGCAAGGAAGAAAGACATTTGTATCCTGTGCCTCCACCTCATTCATTTGTTTGTTGAGCAAATATTTGGGTGTTATTGACTGTGTATCAGTGTTCTCCTTCTGGGGAAACAAAGTCTTTGCCCTGCAGGAACTTTTAATGCTAGAGAGTGGAGATACACAATGAACAAACAGAAAAAGTAAATATCAGATGGTGATGAGTTCTAAGGAGAAAAATAACAGAGTGGAGGGACTGGGGGAGCCGAGTGGGTGTGGGCAAGGTAGCTGTTTCAAAGAGAGTCATCGGGAAAGGCTTTGCTGGGAGGTGCCATTTAGATAAGGACCTGAGGGTGTCTGGGAGCAAGTGTTCTAGGTGGAGGGCACAGCAAATACAGAGGCCACAAAGGAGGAGGGGAAGGAATAGGTGGTAAACAGAGTTAAGTGGAGTGAATACGGCAGGGAGTGTGGACCATATTGGGCTTTGTAGGCCATGGTGAAGACACTGGCTTCTACCCTGAGGTACAAGATCTTGGTAGGTTTTGAGCAGGGGGAGACATTTTCTGACTTACACTTTAAAAGAATCACTCTGGTAATGTGTTGATATGTAGGAGGGCGTGAGCAGAAGCGTGGAGGCCACTAAGGAGGCTGTTGAAATAATTCTTGGCAAGAAATAGGAATGCTTTGGGTGAAGGTGGTACCAGGAGATGTGGCAAGAATTGAGTAGACTCTAAAAATGTTGTGAAATGGAGCCAGTGCAACTTGGCTGACAGATGGAATGTGGATTGAAAGAGAAAGAGAAGGATCGAGGATAATGCAAATACTTTTTGGCTTGATCAGCCCAAAGGAAGAAGTTGCTGTTTCTGAGATGAGGAAGTATACAGGAAGAACAAGTGTGTGTGGAGTGGATGTGGATATCAGGAGTTGATTTGGGATATGTTGAGTCGAAATGCTTATTAGTTACTCACGTGAAGATATCAGGAAGGGACCTGGATATAAGGTGGTGAAACCCAGGTAGGGGGATTGAGGTGGTGCTGGTAGTGATAGCAGTTAGTATTACGAGCCTAAGAATGGGGTTGTAAAAAAAAAAAAAAATAAGAATGGGGTTGTATAAGCACAACAAAGAACGTTATATACCGTGTGTCTGAATTCAGAACCAAGTGATAAATTAAAACTAGAATTTTACCGGTAGAGAATTAAAATTTCAACGTTACTCCTGTTAATGGCAGGATTAGAGAATGTGGCCTTGGGTTTATGGCAAAATGGACTTGCTCATCTTTTACTTTTAAATCAGATGGGCTTATTTGCCAGTTGGGGAGGTTGGGGTGGGTTCTTTACTGCACAGACCCAAGCAGGTCAGAATGTTAATGTCCATTCATGTAAGCAGATTCTCAAAGGGATCTTACCACTGTTGGACCTTGGAATGTCGGATTCGTTCTCTGTAAACTTGCCAATCAGCCAATTTTGTAGGTCTTTCTTCCTCCTCTAAAGAGGGGTTCTTGAAGTTTGGGGAGAGAAGCCAGGATGAACATTAACTCTAATGAAGTATAAGGAGTGGGGAATACATGTTTCTGCAACCCATCTGAGTGTTAGAAGCTTTACAATAATTGTTTCAAGTAATCTTCATATTCTTATCATCTTTTTATAAATGAGGCACCTCAGACTTGAGGATGCCACTTTAGCTAAGACCTTAAGGCTCAGGATGGGAATGCCTCGGTGTGCATTAAATACTAGTCATTTGGGCAGCTCGAGTGGCTCAGCGGTTTGACGCTGCCTTCGGCCCAGGGTGTGATCCTGGAGACCCGGGATCGAGTCCCACATCAGGCTCCCTGCATGGAGCCTGCTTCTCCCTCTGCCTGTGTCTCTGCCTCTCTCTCTCTCTCTCTGTCTCTCATTAAAAAAAAAAAAAAAAAAAAAAAACTGGTCATTTATTCCTCTGCTGTGTTTTGTAAAGAGAAGAGCTGGTTAGTGGTTTCCATTTCATTTTATTTTTTTAAACAATAGATGTGAAAGTGTTTGATTTCTGTAATTGTTAATGAAGTTTTAAGAGTAGATCTCAGTTAAGGGAAACTTTTATTCAAAGTTTACAAAAGAATTAAGAAAAATAGTTTCTCCAACCAAATTAAATATTTACACACAATTTAAATAAACAAACGTAATTGTAGACTGTTAATTCTTAACAGATTTATTTTTAGGAAAACTTCTTATTTTCACTTCTGTTTTCAAGTACCTGAATGCTTTAGATACTCAAAATAATCTTTACATTGATGGTTTTACTGAAGCTCCTTAGACAGACATGCTCCTGAACCTTGGCTGGTATATTTCAGAGTTAGGTTTCAGTGATGGAAAATTCTAGACTCTGTTTCCGTGTACATATGCTGAATTTGTTATTCTCAAGTCTTTGGAGCACTAGGTAACATCCTTGAAAATGGAAATCTTCTGAAATAATATGTGACCTGCTATTTTATCTTTTATCTGGTTGTTCTCATTACTAGGTAAAAAAAGTTTGAGTAGAAAAGAATTGAATCTTCAGAACAAATGTGTTTTCATTCTTGAGCCTCCTCAGAGTGTTGATAATACTATACAGATCTTTGAGTTACAGTGGGGTTACATCCTGATAAACCCATAATAATTTGAAAATATTATAAGCCAAAAATGTACTTAATACACCTAGCCTTCGGAACATCATAGCTTAGTCTTACCTACCTTAAATGTGCTCAAAACATTTACATTAGCCTACAGTTAAGCCAAATAAGCTTGTAACACCAAGCTTATTTTATAATACAGTTGTCAAATATATCGTGTAATTTATTGAGCACTGTTCTGAAAGTGAAAAACAGAATGACTGCATGGGTATAGAATGGTTGCAAGTGTATTGGTTGTTGGCCCTCATGAATGCATGGCTGACTGGGAGCTGTAGCTGCCACTTGCCAGCCTCATGAGAGAGCATCCTACCATATATTGCTAGCCTGGGAGAAGATCCAGATTCAGTAATTCGATATGGTTTCTTCTGAATGCGTATTACTGTTGCATCATCTCCAAGACACAAAATTGTAAGTAGAACCATCATGAATTGGGGATCATCTGCCTTATGTCTCTTCATCCCCTTCCTTTCCGGGTAATGCTTCTCTACTGTGATTGTCTCCTGAGATGCAGATGAACACGTTTGCAGGTGCATTCACATCATTTTATTTATTTTGCATAATACTCTTCAGGATTAACCTTTGTATTACCCATTTTTTTTAAGTATAAGAAAGCTTGGCATAATCAAGTAACTGTGGTTACACAGAGAGTGGCAGAGCTGGCTCTTCAAAAGTAGGCTCTCTGATTCCAGGTGCTGTGTTCTATTCTTATCTCAATTTTTCTCTGTAGCGCAAATAAAATGCTTCCCTGACATCTGCCGCGGTTTCTAGCTTCTGCATTCTGTTTCTGCCTGGTGGCGCTCTCTCACCCTTCAAAACCCTCTTCATTCTGCCGATCTCCCTGCCTGTTCTGAAGGTCCATCTGGTTTGATTACTTAATAAAAACCTCTTCAGGGATGCCTGGGTGACTCGGCGGTTTGGCATCTGCCTTCAGCCCAGGGCGTGATCCTGGAGACCCGGGATCGAGTCCCACATCGGGCTCCCTGCGTGGAGCCTGCTTCTCCCTCTGCCTGAGTCTCTGCCTCTCTCTCTCTCTCTCATAAATAAATACAATCTTAAAAAAAAAAAGCCTCTTCACAATGTTGACCACCAACCTGGGTCACTGGTGATGTTCCTCCCTGTCTAATGGTCAGGTTTACATGATGGATTTCTGCATACTCCTGCTTCTATCCCTTAGGTGATAAACTGTTTGAGAGCAGGGATGGGCACTTCACTGTGTTCCCAGTGGAGTTCAGAAGAAAGCCTTCCACAGAAGGGCAGAACTGGTCATTGAATGCACCTGAGATATCCCGGAGACGGTCCCACAGATAGTGAAAGGCTTTCCCTTCAAAGTTAGGTTTTCATTCTGAAGTGTTACAGGGAGGGATAAAGAAGCTACTGAGTGAGCCTCTCTTTTTTGCTTCTGCCTACTCTGAAGTGTGTCCATTAAGATAAGGTTAATACTGGATAAATAAAAATAGAATTCTGGACTGCCTGGGGACATGACAGTGAAGGCACTAGGCTCCCCAAAGCCCCAGAAGAGTGCATTAAAGTGAGAGCGGGACTAGAGAATATAGGACAGCAAGTCTGAAGGATAAAGGAGAGGCGAATAATGAACATGTAAAGCAGCTCACACATGGTAGGCATCCCATAGTAGCTCTTGTTAGAGTCTGGTGGCTAAGAGGACCAAATCCTATTTCTGTCCCTTGCTGGCTGTATGACCTTGAACTCTGAACTTAAGACCTCAAAATTCTATTCTGAAGATATTTTCTTTTTTTTCTTTTCTTCCAAGCTTTTATTTAAATTCAAGTTAGATAATATATAGTGTAGTATTGGTTTCAGGAGTAGAATTTAGTGATTCATCACTTACATGTAACACCCAGTACTTATCCCAACAAATGCCCTCCTAAAATGCCCATCATGCATTTAGCCCATCCCCTGCCCACCTCCCCTCTAGCAATCTTCAGTTTGTTCTCTACTGTTAAGCATCTCTTATGTTTTGCCTCTCTCTTTATATGCTGAAGATGATATTTTTTTTTGTTTTTTGAAGATGATATTTTTAAAATCATTGGATTATTTTGCCATGTAAAGCAGAGTTGGAAACAGGGTTAGTATGGTAGGCAGAATGAGGTTTCCCAAAGAGATCCTATATCCTATATCCTGCTGTCCTATATTCTCTAGTCCCGCTCATTTGAATCCCTAGATGCTGTGAGGGTGTTATTTTACCTTGCAAGAGGTGACATGGCAGGTGTGATTAAATTAAGGATTTTGAGGTAGAGAGATTGTCTTGGATGAGTCGAGTGGGCCCCAGGTAATCACAAAGTCCTTATGAGTGAAGGTGGGGGGACATAGGAGTGTCAGGGGCAGAAGGAGACATGATAACAGAAGTAGAGTGATGTGGATGCTGGTTGTGGAGCTAGATGGGCCATGCACCAAGCAGCTCGAGCATCTCATAGAAGTTGGAAAAGGTGGGGTGCCTGGGTTGCTCAGTGGTTAAGCACCTGCCTTCGGGAGTGATCCTGGAGTCCCGAGATGGAGTTCCACATCAGGCTCCCTGCATAGAGCCTGCTTCTCTGCCTATGTCTCTGCCTCTCTTGGTGTCTCTCATGAATAAATAAATAAAATCTTAAAAAAAAAAAGTTGGAAAAGATAAGGGAATGGGTTCCCTCTGGAGCCTCCAGAAGGAATGTGGCCCTGTCAATGCTGATTGTAATCCAATTAGACCAATTTTGGACTTCTGACATGCAGAATAATAAAATAATGTTTTGTATTGTTTGAGCCACCAAATGTGAAGTAGTTTGCTGCAGCAATAATAGGAAACCAATACAGTTGGTATTAAAAAATGATCTGTGTTGTTGCTATTGTTACTATTTTTTTAATAACTTAGAGCAGCCACTCAACCTCTCTGGGCTTCAGTTTCTTCCCTGGTCCTGGGCATTGTCCCTGTACCACATCACCAGTGTTCTTTCTCTGAGTCATGGATTCCTTTTGTAGGGTATTACATATAAATTGTTTTTAATTAACTAATTAAAATTAGTACTACAACATTATCATTTTTTAAAACATGTAACATTTACCATCTGATTTTTTACCATCTGATTTTTCCCAATCTGATTTTATTATTTTTTAAAAATAAGCTCTAAGCCCAGTGTGGGGCTTGAACTCATGACCCTAAGATCAAGAGTTGCATGCTCTACTGACTGAACCAGCCAGGCACCCCAGGAAACCCATTATGTTTTTATTTTTTTTATTTTATTTTTTTGGTAGCCATTATGTTTTTAATTCATAAAATAAAACTAGTACTACAACAAAGAAAACTCATTATATTGAAATACAGTTATCCAATATTTAAAAAAAATGTGAGTTAAGGTGATATTTGAACTTTAGTAACACATTTAAAAAGCTCTTGTGGCAGGCCTAATAACTACTGTAATTTTGAAGCAGGAATGCACGTAAGTGATATTTTAGTGCATCTGGTACAGCTGAAATTTGAGATGAAAATATCCATGATTTCTTTTGGTGACAAAAATCGTAGGCACAGCTGTATTCCATTGACTATATTCATTATTGAAGTTGCTGCGAGATTCAGTGTGAGATTAGCGGAATAACTTCTTTGCCTCATTCACGTTCCCTTAACCTGTTTTCACTCCTCTCCGTCCCTCACCAGTTTTGACTGTGGGCCCCTTGGTGTGAATTCAGGTGTGATTCCCTGACAGGGGCATTATGAAAAAAAAATAGTAGAAAGTATGGTGAAACCCCAAGATCTTAACACTTAAGAGTCAGTGAACATTTTCTATAAATTCTCCGGGGTTAAACGAGAGTGATAGGGTCTCTGAGGACAAGGAAATGACTGTTCTGCTTCATTTGGGAAAGGCCAAAGCCAGTCTTGCAAACCCTGCCGTTGATGTGGGCCTCATGGCTTGAAACGTTATTTGTAAAACAAGCTTATTAGCAGGAGAGAAGAACTGGCAAATAAATAGTTTCACAGTAGGGTTAGGGAGGTGAGTATGAAATTAATTCCATATTAGCAAAGCATCATAAAGCAACAACAGAAATGAAAAGTGTTACAAGAATTTCAGTGAAGTTGCCTCTCAGAGGTAAATAGCAGCAGCTAGCAGCATTTTCTTGACTGAGAAGGAGTCAGAAGGTCCAGTAAATTCCGCCAACTGTCGTTACTGAGGGGTATACAGAAATGAGCTTCAGTTGGAGTTCAGAAGAGAGTTGCTTATTTGGTAGCATATCAAATAGCTCATTGAGTGAGAATTTTAGGCTTAACTCTGGAGCATGGCTTTGCACATAGTGGGCATGCAGATGTTTGTGATATTGGCTTGATTTAATATTTTATATCCTACTTACCTTTGGGATTACATTTTCTTCAGAAGTCAGTATTTGTTTTCACTGGGTAATTTAGAGAGACAGCTATGGCAGCCGCAGGTAAACAAGTAGCTTTTCAAAGCTTTCCATACCTGCCATCTAAATAGAGCGAGCATAATACGTTTTTATTTTGTTAACATGAGGCTCAATAGGATTGCAAAAATTAATACCAGTAGAGGTTTTCATCGCAGATTTACTGAAGGAGCACTCTCAAATATCTCTCTAAGTGATGGATTTGACAGCCGTGTCTTTAAATAGAAGACAGAATGCTGTTAGGTACTTATCATGGTTTAAATGTGTCAATATTTTCTCATTTTTCCTTTGGATAAGAAGTTGTATATGGGCAAAACACCTGAGTGAAGTGTAGTTATCAGGAATGTGCCCTCATGGCCTTACTCTGCGGAAAGATTTAAAATTCAGGGTGGCAGCAGGGTTTACTGTTGGCACAATACGTGAAGAACTCACATAATGCATAATGCACATCATCCAGGACTTGTTTTGTCCTAGGGAAAAAAAATCAAACAAGGTTGACTTCACGGCTCATAAATCTACAGCCGTCATATCTGATTGTTGCTCGGAGGCTATGTTTATTTCTTCCATATTATCTCAAATAGCTCTGAGTTTATACTGAAATTAACAGCGTGGTATATATTTTAGTGGTCATTCAAAAGTGATCGATTTTTGGCCATGTTTTCAGCATCATTGAATGTATGGATGACATCACTATAGAATTAAAAATAATTGTAACTCATCAGTATTGAATGTTAAAACAATAGCATGACAGCAAGTGACACAATTTGTGGACTCGGTTTGTACCATACTAACCAAGTCAGTGGGTGTCCACATACTAAGCTGAATTGGCAGCTTCCTGTGGTGCAGCATGAACTGTTTGTAGTTTCTGTGGCTCACCCACTTTGAAGAGACATTCTTCACATTTTGCTTAACTTGCAAGGGTTTGTGTTGCTCCTAATTTTCAGCATGTAGTGAGATTGTAATATTTCATATCTCACTATTTTAAATTTGTGGATTTCAAAACTGCAAAATAAAAAAAAACACCCAGCCACATATGTATTGGTAACAAATCCTATTTCTAGACCAATAACTACAATCCCTGTACCGTTCTGGTACACTTTAAAGTCATGTCCAATTTATCTTGTTGTACTAGAATTTAATTGCCTTGGTAAACTGAATTCACTAACTGGCAGTCCAAACTATTGGTTCTGATTTATACTGACCAACCGTTCTTTCAGGGTTTCGACTTATACTCTAAAATGTTCAGATCCACTGCTGTCGTCATTGTAGAATAAATACCAATAAGTGGATTGTTGCTGACCATGAAACCTGTACCCTAAGGTATGATGGTATTACGAGGAAGTATTCGCTAGGCAAGTGGATTCATTTATTAAAGATGTTAGTCTTATTTGAAAATATTTGTTGTTCCTTCCCTCCCTGCCTCATTGACATCTTGTTTGGTCATATGGTTTGCTTTAGTCAATGAAATTGGAGTGGAAGTGACACGTGTACCTTCTGAGCAAAAGCTTAAGAGTTATCAGGAATCCCCATGTTCTCTTTCTGTCATGAGCAACAATGTTCAAGATAAAGGTGCTCCCTTAATTTGTGTCCTAGAATGAAAATGATATGGAGCCAGAAACATTGTTGATTTGTATTGGATATGTGATGTAAGTGAGAAGTAAACCCTTGTTGTAAGCCCCTGAGACTTTGGGGCTATTTGCTACTGCAGCATAACCTACCTTATATGGACTGCTGTGTCTCACTTAATGACTCCCTTTAGGTTTTTAGAGGGAGAAATGATTACTTAGGACTTCTGTATAAGGAATTTGTATTGAGCCATAAGGGAAAAATAAAGAGTTTTGAGTTAGAGGTGAGAATGGGCTTTGCCACAAGGAAACCAGAAGTCAAAGGTACGAAGATGGGATTTGGGACAGCTTGTGACCTATTTAGGGAAAAGTCTAGATTTGGCTGACTCATTCAGAGGGCCTGGGTAGGCAATAAATTTATTTTAGGAAAACAGGTTGGATCTAGATTGTGAATACTTTAAGGTAACTTGAGACTTTGGAAGGCTTTTGAGTAAGACAAAGGCATTAGTAATGATCATTTTAGGATGATTATCATGGTAGCTGAATAGATATATGGATTGTGGAACAGGGAACAAGAGGGGTTTGCAATGGTCTGACCTAGGAGGGAGGGATGATGGCCCAGGACCAGCTGGAAGCTGTCACTGATAGGTCCATTTTCAGGGGCTTGTTTATGGATGCGAGTGGTTCTGTGTTGGAATACTCCCCTTCTCCTGTATGTTCCTCCTCCTCCATTCTGTCTGGTTTAAACCCCGTCAGATCCAGTTTTCTTTTATTTTTTTCTAATAAACATATTTCAGCACCTCCTTTACTGTTTTAAGCCAAAATTCACAAGTAATCCCATCTACTTATGCACATAATTAAAGAAAAACCCTCCAGTACAATGTTTTACTGTATTATAAAAGAGAAACAAAAAGAAATAGAATGATCTATAGTTCAATATGTAAATTCTCAGGCATGACAACACCAGAGGGCATTATGTTATCAGATGCTTTATGTAGAATCTCTGAATGCAACAGCTTTGGATGCAAATCAGCAGAGATGTGTTAGGTCAGAGAACTTAACACAAAGCAGTCCTATGTAAGTGGAAGGTCTGCCTGAAATGGTGAGCATCTCTTGGTAAAGCTCTGAACATAACAGAACAGTCCTTCCTAGCTTTATATATTAGTGCAGTCCACTTTTATATGCAAAATAGAGTCAGTCGTTAAGTCCTGATAGTTACCAACAGATTTTCACCTATATGAATGTCCCGCAGGGTATTAAAACTCACGTAGATCTTAGGATAATTCTTCTCTATAGAGGACTTCAAGAGTACTGTGAGATATCAAGCATCATTGTCCACTGAATTTCCGAGACAACCTGAAATGCCCAATATATTTCCAAAGTGTCTACCTATGGGCAATCTGTCTCTGAGTTGGGAATTATTGTTGCTCTTCATCATTGCTTCTGCTCACTCACTGTTTCTGCTGTGTTATAACATCAGCTAGCATTTGGCTTTAACAAGATCTTACTGTCTTCCTTACAGAACGACAGCCATCGTAAACTCTCAGCTTCTGCTTCCATTGCTAACTGCCTTACCTCTTGCGAGTCTTTAGTGCAAGTTCAAGGAGTAGAAGAAGATCAGTTCAACTTGGTGTTTTTTTTAAATGCCAGACCAAAGATCTCCGTCACTAGCCAGCCTATGGATTAGCTCTTCTAGATCAGTCAGTTGTAGGAAATGAGGCACAAGATCGTGGAGAATTGAATGTGAGCTGAGAGAGCAAGTAAGCAGGTGTTGTGATTGACACGTCTGATGCACTCAGCTCTTCCTGTCCATCACTAAAGTAGAAGCACAGAGTGTAGGGACTTGATTTTGTTCACTTTCCTATTCTCAGCTCCCAAATGAGTTTCTGGCACTTGTGAGCATTCCTTAAACAACTATTGAATGACTATTGATGACATTAGTGTATCAGCCATCAGTCTTGTGCATTCTTGGCTGAATCCTGCATGTAAGGCTTATATCCTCTTGTCCAAGTTTTGGGTGGTAAGCTTTTTATAATAAAAGAGTATATAATATATGATTTAGTTGTAGAATACAGAATAACAAATTAAATGGCTGGGGCTTCTTTGTTTTTCCTTAAAATTGTTATTTGAAGTAAAATATTTTTCTTGTTTGATGCCTTTGACAGTTTTTAAAGCAGACAAGTATGGGAACCAGTAGAAGAGTATCTTATACCTGCTAGTGAATTTGAGGAAAACCATTTTTCTCTTTATGTGGAAAGAAAATACCATGTCACAGACTTCAGTGAAAGTGTTTTTCTCTGCCCCTTGATTGCCAGGGCATAACCTATAAAATAAAATGCTGCCCAGGTCATTGGCACACTGCTTTTCTGCAGTGTTCAAAATGTTACCATGTGCTTAAAGTCACCTAAATTCAAGATACTGTGTACCCAATTGGTTGGTTGTGAGTTATTTTCTTATAATTATATATTTTATATGTAATGCCCTTTATATATTGACCTATCCAGAGACCACGTTCTTAGGTGCCTTTGAAATATGGATCAGTAGTTTCTTTAAAGAGTTGTATTGAATTTAGGTTTCTTGAAAAAGTGGGTTAGATGTTTTCTATTCATGGTTTAATTGTATAAATAATGTTTGAAAAAAAAAAAAAAACAAAATGTGAAGACCCTTGAAGGCTCTGAGCTTCTTGAGAGCAGGAATCTTATCTGTTGGTACAATGAGTCCTATCCTTTTTTTCCCCCTTTTTTTGAGTCCTATCCCTTTTTTCCCCCGCTTACTGATTCTAAGGAAAAACAAACAGATGAGGCAGAGAAACATCAAAACAGCATCTCTACCTCTGGTAAAACAGGATTAGAGTGAGGCCCAGACCTCCTGACCACATAGATTTGTTGATAGTTCCTTCCCCACCATGAGTCTCCTCCTTGGGACTCACCCATGGCCAAATAGTAACTTAGTTATCCACATAAGCCAATATGGCAGATCCTGGCCTTCCTCATACCCCTTGAATGCAGGAAGGCCACATCAACATGGCAGTTGTGAACAGACCAACTGCGCCTGGGACAGCATTAGGGATTAAGGATGTTGGACCTATTCACCTATCAAATGAATTTCTCCTTCCCCCATTTGGAGGAGAGAGGGTAGCAGTTTCAAATCAATTCTGTAGAAACACAGGGAAAGGAGCATTTTTCTCTTGAGGTCATTCATCTCTGTATCTGCAGTTCTCTAGCACAGTAAATAATAGGAATTAACGAGTAGATGGATGGATCTCACATGTAGTTATTTATTGAAACCTGGTAACTACAGAATATTATGACTATAGCTGCAGTTGACAGAAAATGAGCTACCTTTGTAATTCAGCAATGGAGAGAATTTTCAATGAAGATCTCTTTGGATAGCATCTCAGGTATTCAGTTAAGTAGTAGGAACAAGGAAAAAAGTCACAGTATCTAGAGAAGCAGGGGAAAAGTTATACTTAAGCTAAAAGCAAACCATCCCATTAGAGTTGTGCATTGCATTGTTCAGCTCTTCATCTTAATAGTAAGCTGGGATTTTGACAGCAAGTTGCCAAAGAAAGCACTTGAAGTTCTATCTCTAGTTCTGTATTGTGAAAATGTGGTAATTTAATTGAAAGAAAGGCTAACTTCCTTGTCACATAACCCTTAAGAATGAGGTTATCACGTGGTCACTGCTGCATGGAAAAGCTGGCTGATGTCTTGAATGTTCTACTGTGCTTAGAAATCTGACTCTATGGGAAAAGGATTCTCATTCTTCTGGATGTGTCAGACGATTCTTTCTATGCTCTGTGTTGTTCAACACTGCTGTGTTTTGGCTGCTTTTCAATGCAGAGTACTTCTAGAGCTTACATATTTATGATAACTTCAGGCCATCTGCTGCTCAACTACTATCAGAATGAAGAACAATTTTCAACTTAAACACAGTCATACTTATTGCACCAAGGCTTTTTCCATAGTATTTATTTTCTAATGCACTAGATTTTGTTGTTCTAAACTTACATTGTTATTGCTTGCTGCTTTTTTAAAAAAAGAACTATTTTTCCTGCCAGGAAAAAATATCACCAGGCTGCCTTTTATTTCTGGGCCAATGTACAGGGCTCTAAACATGACAAAGATTCATTTTGACCTTCTGATTTAGCATGTAAATTAGGATACTTGAAGCAGAAGGCTCCATAGTTTCTTCTAGTTCATGTGTAATGCCAACAGATTGGTATAAATCAAAATGGAACACTTACAAAGCAGATACCATTTATAAAATGTCAATTAGAGAAGGAAAAACTGCATATAAAAGTTAGCTAACTGGTGATATCAATTAGAGTGGTTTTCTCCGTCGCTTACTACCACTATTACCATTTTGCAACAGGGTAAGAAAACAGTGTATTCTCCTCCCTGTTATTTTGAAAAACCTCTTGAATATATGTGTCTATGAATATTCTCTAATTGCATTTACCTGCAAAAAAAAACCCTGAAGAAACCAGTGGTTGTTTTGCATCTTGTACCTATAGACACTATAGATTTCTGGAGTCTTGGGGGGCAAACTGCATTAAATTTGTGTGAATAATTTGAATGACTAGAGGAACAGTTCAGAATTCATATTACAGGATTTTCTTGCTACCTGTGAATAGGCTTTCTTAATTATCTGGATCAGAGGTTGGCAATTTATGGCCTTTGGGCCAAATCTGGCCCACTACATCATTTCATAGGGCCCATGAGCTAAAAATCATCTTGAAATTCTTAAATGGTCAATTTAAGTGATTATTCAGGCATTGATGTGATAGCCTTTATTTTGCTGCTTGGCCTTCAAAGCCTAAATATTTACTGTTTGGTCTTCCGAGAAAAAGTTTGCCAACTTCTGATCTGGATTATGGTAGTAAGACTTTGCCTAATTGGATTGCTGTGATAAATATGAGATAGGTAAAAAAATGTCGTTGGGGCCACATTCATGTTGTCAGCAGATACTTGTAGTAAGCAAAACCCCACCATAGCTTGTGCTGTGAATGGAGAGGCTTTAAGAAATAAGAAACTTCTTACATTAAGAAGCTTCTTATTACATTTTTCATGTAAGCCACTGAACAGCCATCAGCAGAAGAGAGATTGGATTGGTTTCCAACCTGGATCTGTATATTCCCCAAAAGGCTGCAGCAAAATTCATAGGGATTCCAGGGCTCATTCATAGCTACATGGTGATGGTCAATCAGATAAAGACAATTAAATAGGGGTGCAGCAGCAAAACAGTTAAGAATTCTTAATACTTTGGCAGAGGGACATAGGTGTGAGTTTCACTGGAAATCTACATGCCCATGATAGGAGATTTAATAAATATCATTTTCATGTACTATTTGCCTAAAAATAAAATTAAAGACCGTGACATGATGAGTGACCTTTTCGGGAACTTAAATGCAGAATGGGTCTGGCTGTGAAACTCTAGAGTCCTAAAAGAGTGGGCACACAAATCAACGGTGGTCTCTTCCATACCAGGCAGCTGTGCCATTCAACACTTGAAAGCCTAATTAGCTTTGCAGGTGTCAAAAGGTAGATGTCTGTGCTCTTCCCCCTCGGATGCTTGCCACATACCCATGGCTCTGGTGACAAAGCTGATGTCCCATAGTTTTGATCTTATAACTTTGCCTTCTCCTTAGCCTATTTTCAATTCTACATCTCATTAATGATGATTCCAGCACATATTTCATGTGCTCTGGTTCTCATTAAATGTGTGGAAAAGGTACCTGGCAGAAGAACTTGATTTTCTTCTGCTCTTTAAGTTTTGACAAGCTTTCAAACACACCTTAATGAAATTCTTCAAAAGCAGCCTCTCCATTCTGGTACCAGACCCTGGAGAGCTGAGGAGCAAGTGTGGGGCGAACCTGTTGGAAGTGAGCGTGCACAGTGAGGCAGGAAGTCACTCCTGAGGTTGGGCAGGTTGCCTAGCCACCAAATGGGTCCATCTTTTCATATAAGCAGAATTGTGGGGCTGCATGAGATTTACTCTGTGGTTCCTTGTGTTTTGAAAAGTTTGCGTGATGAAAAAGAAAATTGGCTTTATACCACAAACTTAATTGCTCAAAGCAACACAATTTTATCATTTTACAGTTCGGAAGGTAAAAAGTTAAAATCAAGGTGTTGGAAGGGCTGGTTCTTTTTGGAGGCTCTGGGGCAGGGGGGTGGGTGGGGGACAAATCTGTGTCTTTTCCAGCTTGTAAGGGCTGCTTTCATTCCTTGCCTATGGCCTCTCATTACTTTGTGTCTTCTCCCTCTTTCTTCCCTTGTCACACTGCCTTCTCTCTCACTCTGAGCCTCCTGCCTCCCTCTCAGAATGATCCTGTGACTCTATCGAGCACCCCAGAATAATCTAGACTATTCTCCCCTTTACAAAGATACTTATTCACATTTGCAGAGTCCTTTTGCTAGGTAAGGTAATACCTAGCAGGTTGTAAGAATTAGGTTGTAGACATTTATTGTGGGGGTGGAGGTGGGGGCAGGGAGCGAGGGAGGGGAAGAGTTGGTTTCATTCTGTCTACTAAGTATTCCTAACGTGTCTCTGTTCAAAAACCCTTCAATGGTTCCCTGTTGCCTAGAACATAAAGTACTTTTAAGATGCATTTTCCTTTTAAAATAAAACAAACAAGGAATGCAATAAAACAGGTGGTAATTTCCTTTCTCACCCTGATTACCAGGAAGCTCAGCTCCTATTTAAACTTGATTACAATAACTTTGCTGATATTTATATATTTTATTTTCTTTGATCCTGTTTTATTTTATATGACTTAATTCTACTGGTTTTGCTATTCTGAAAAAGGCACTATATGATTTTATTCTGTATATAGATTTTTAAAAATATTATATAGCACCCTTTCTTCCTTTTGGAGGTAGTAAAGTATATGAACTCTATAATCAGAGGTTTTTTTTTTTTATTTTTTCTTTGTTTCTCTACAGTTTGGCCATTTTTTTTTCTTTTTTTAACTTCATCCGCTAATCAATGACTATAAACCCCCGCACATGATTTATTTAGAGTCTATAGATTTTATAACATTGGTCCTGTAGGTCTTTTTTTTTTTTTTTACCTAAATTTCTTTCCAAGTGGCAGTAACTTATTTAATGTTTCTCAAGCCAAAAAGAGTATGGTGACTCTTGTGAAGGCAGAGCTTGCTCTCATTAAAGCCTGATCGACCTTCCAGCAGTAGCTCCAGGATTCAGTTTGTCTATCTTTTGCCTCTGCTTTCCTCTGGATTTTATTTTTTTGGTTTTGTGTGGTGGCAGGATGACAGCAGAAGCTCAAGCCTTGTACCCTTGTGAGTTTCAGTGTTCTGGGATAGAGCAATAAACTCTTCAGTTGGGTGTAAGACCCAGTTATCTCTAACCTGCTTGTGTGGGATTGAGTCATTAACTCCTTATCACCAAACCAATTATTGTGACCAGAGGCAAATGCAAAGCATTGATATCTTAGATCTGGATCATAGGATTTGTGCACGGAGCTGGAAAGTAGGACCCTACCTGAGCCACAGACCGAGCATGGGAAAGGAAGGGTCTTGTACTAAAGGAAAATCAGGCTGTTACTAGCATTGAGATAACACATGGTGGGTGGTCCAAAGCTCACAACTGTAGAAGCAGTTCCCATCTACAATGCTTTCTGTCTCCTCTGTTATTTGTATCTACGACTATTCTTTAACGTCTAGTTAAACATTTTAAACCTCTTTTCTGAGTCCTTCCTGCAGGAATCTCAGCACAGAATCATCTTTGATTTATCTGGTTATTTATGGAATCCGTTCTTTCATTTAACAAACATATATTCGTCTTCAGGCCCTGTGTGCTGAGTACAGAAATGTTGATAATTTGCTCTGAGGGACATATACTATGGAGGGGGAGACTGGCATTTCACAGGTAATTGTAGGCATGATGAATGTTACCACTAAAGAGGTGATGGGAGAGTTTAACAGGAACATTTAGTTGGGGGCTTTGGGAGGTCTTCCATGAGGAGGTGTTTTTTTTTTTTTTTTTTGAAGATTTTATTTATTTATTCATGAGCGACAGAGAGAGAGAGAGAGGCAGAGACACAGGCAGAGGGAGAAGCAGGCTTCATGCAGGGAGTCCGATCCCGGGTCCCCAGGGTCATGCCCTGGGCTGAAGGCGGTGTTAACCCGCTGAGCCATCTGGGCTGCCCGAGGAGGTGTTATTTAACATGAATCCTGAAATTACCTCAATACAAGTGAGGAGAATTTAAAATAAGCTGAATGGAATATTACAGATTGAAGGAAGTAGACAGGCTCAGAAACTTTTTTTTTTTTAAGGAGGAGGGGTTGAGGGAGAGGGAGAGGGATGTTTGGGTGGCTCAGCAGTTGAGCATCTGCCTTGGGCTCAGAGTGTGATCCCGGAGTTCCCAGATCAAGTCCCCATAGGGCTCTCTGCAGGGAGCCTGCTTCTCCCTCTGCCTATGTCTTTGCCTCTCTTATCTGTGTCTCTCATGAATAAATAAATAAAATCTTTTTTTAAAAAAAAGAGAGGGAGAATCTTTTTTTTAGAAATATATTTTACTTTATTTTATTTTTCATTTTTGTATATTTTTTTTTTATTGGAGTTCGATTTGCCAGCATACAGTGTAACACCCAGTGCTCATCCCATCAAGTGCCTCCTCAGTGCCCATCACACAGTCACCCCATCCCCCTACCCACCTCCCCTTCCACTACTCCTTGTTCGTTTCCCACCATTTGCTTCAACGTGGATGGAACTGGAGGGTATTATGCTGAGTGAAGTAAGTCAGTCGGAGAAGGACAAACATTATATGTTCTCATTCATTTGGGGAATATAAATAATAGTGAAAGGGAAAATAAGGGAAGGGAGAAGAAATGTGTGGGAAATATCAGAAAGGGAGACAGAACGTAAAGACTGCTAACTCTGGGAAACGAACTAGGGGTGGTAGAAGGGGAGGAGGGCGGGGGGTGGGAGTGAATGGGTGACGGGCACTGGGTGTTATTCTGTATGTTAGTAAATTGAACACCAATAAAAAAAATATATATATAAAAAAAAAAAAAAAAAAGGAGTCTCTCATGTTTTGTCACCCTGAGAGAAAGACTCTTAAGCAGGCTCCACACTCTGCTTGGAACGCGAAGCAGGGCTCCATCTCACAACCCTGAGATCATGACCTGAGCTAAAATCAAGAGTTGAATGCTTAACTGACTGAGCCACCCAGGTGCCCCAATGCTCAGAAACTTTTATACACCAGAGTCTCAACTTCTGTGTCTAGGAGGTTGGCTAATAAAAAGAAGTGAGCCGGGATAGGTACAACACATGTAGCAGGATTGTGAACCAAAACATTCAAGCTCATTTCAAGTGGCTTTGTCCTCTGAGCTCCAGTCCAGGATGCTAGATTATCTGATTCTTCAAGAGTTTCTCATTTCACACTTGGCAATTGATTAAAATTTAATTGTATGGGCAAAATAAAATTCTAGCTGAAGTGTTTCTGTGTCTCTTTTGTGACTTCTGGTATACACGAATCTGTTTGGGTAGCTAAAAACTAATCTGGAGATTTTGGGTTTTATCCACTAAGAGTTGTAAGGAGGGAAGAGTGAGTGTTGTACTAGATTGCATTGTATACTGGCTTGTGAAAGCTGATGGTTCACTTTGTAAGACTTTGGCAAGCAAGTTTGGTAAACCATTGGTAGCTTAAAATCCACCCTGGAGAACTGTTTATACCATGGAAATTGGAAATGCCACAAATCACTCTTCTTGCTTCTGAGATGGTTGTTAAACATTTGCAACATACCACTGAGTCTGTTCATCAAATACATATGTTATATTTGTGTATGTGTGTATATGTATATATATGTGTATATCTATGCATGTATACATATACATATAAAATATATATTTATATACATATATTTTTATTTGATTTTTAAAACTTTTACCTTTTTTAAAGGTTTGTTTTTTTGAGAGAGAGAAAGAGAGTGTGAGTGCACAAGTGGTAAGGGCAGAAGGAGGAGAGAGAATCTCAAGCAGAGTCTGTGCTAAGCATGGAGCCTGATATGGGCCACAATCTTACCACCCTGAGAACATGACCTGAGCCGAAAACAAAAGTTGGATGCTTAACTCACTGTGCACCCAGGGACCCCTTAAGATTTTATTTTTAAGCAATCTCTACACCAATATGGGGCTTGAATTAATAACCCCAAGATCAAGAGTGACAGGTTCCCCCAACTGAGCTAGACAGGTGCCCCACATACATATATTTTTTATATAATATATATATAATATATATTTTTATATAACACATATATAATACATATATAATGTAATACATATATACATATATTTCACATAATACACTTTGATATATATAATTTGAAAGAATGTTCTGGATGCACTGTGGATAGTGGGTTGGAGAGGGCAAAATGGAAAATGTTATAATATTGTAGGTAAGAAATTATGATGGCAGAAGAGGGAGATGAGTAAGTTGATGTAGAAGCTTCTGCTTCAAACATATGACTTAAAACAACAGCCATTTGTTTAGCTTGAAATTCTTGGTAGTTCTGTTGGTTTGTGCCAGGCTCAATCAACAGAGTTTGATTGGGCTTGCTTTGCATTTGCTTGCTTGTGTGTCTTTGGTCATTTAGCAGGTGAGCTAGGGGCTGGATGATCAAGATGGTTCCATTTACATGTCTGAGATTGGTTGGTTTGGTTTGGCTGAGTGAGAGGGTGGCTGGACTTGTTCACACAACAGCAAGAAGCAAGTCCCAATGTACAAAGTGCCTCTCAAATGTTTGCTAATGTCCCACTAGTCAAAGTAAGTCATAGTTGTCCATCCTTGATTCAGGGGGTAGAACAGATAACACCTCTTGCTGAGAGAAGCTACAAAGTCACAATACAAGGACATAGATAAAAGGAGGGGAGAAATCTGTGGCCAGCTGTGTGGCAGTCATGATGGATTTGGGAGGTAGCTAGGAAATTGTATTATCAGGACTGTGGGTGACTACTGAGTGTGAGAGGTGAGGGAGAAGAGGGAAGCATGATTAGTTAACTTGTGTGTGCTTGCAATCTCCCCTCCAGAATATAAATGTAAGACAGAGGGTCACGAAGTACAAGAAGTACAAGAAACTATTGCCTAACACCTTGGACAACTTATTTGTTGTCCCATCCAGTTAAATAATACTATTCTCTTGTCAATTTTGCCACCTGATTAAGTTTGACTAAGTCACAGCACCAATTTGCTATACAGAGAATAGTATTCCATGCTCATTTCCTTTCAAATAAACTTGGCCCCAGACTTCCCTGTTTCAGAAAGTTCCACCTGAAAAATAAAATCTGTACATCCTGGTTCCTTCTGCCATGATGCATTTGATAGTCTTATGTTGAGACTTCACTATTTGGCCTCAGTCCTTGAAATGTGTATGCACATAGGTAAAAATGGTTTGTAATTCTACTGACGATTTACAGTGTTGTGATGTCCCTTGTTGCTCTCAGATTCATCGAGTGAATGGCATAGGAAAGATTGTAGGCTCTGTGGGGAAGGGGGACCATGTCTTTGTTGCTCAGAACTATATCCCTGGTGCTGGAACAGCGTCTGAGGCACAGTAGTTTTCAAGTACCGACTTTTTGAAAAAGGGAGCCTTTGGAATTTATTCTGTAGTTCATGGACTGACATATATGTCTTTATTGTCTAAACAAGAGATGCAAAAGCACATCAGAAAACCAGCCTCCACTGTAAGTTCACTTCCTTCAGCTCCTTGCTATAATTCCTTAGTAACCTCCACATTCAAAGAAACATACTTTTTTTTCTGCCAGAAAAGTAGGTTTGTGCTTACTCTGTTACCTGTAGCTTTGTCCAAATGGCTGTAAAAACCCAAGCATGTTTTTAAATGCCAGTGAAGCAATTACAGCACTAGAAATTTAAGGTTTCAAAATTAATGGTGATTTTGCTAGCGAAGCATAAACATGATTCAAAAGCAAAGGCTTAGTTTAGGCTTTATAACACTTGGAAGAATATGTTCTTTTCAACTGTATCTGCATTTAATTCAGCATTTCAACTGTATTGTTTTTCCTCTTTGATTTTGAGGGAGCCAATTTCTACTACTCTTTGCCTTAGTGGTGGTAAGTAGATGATTTTTTTTTAAAGATTTTATTTATTTGCGAGAGACACACAGAGAGAGGCCGAGACATAGGTAGAGGGAGAAGCAGGCTCCCTGGGGGGAGCTTGATGTGGGACCCGATCTTAGGACCCCAGAATCATGACCTGAGCCAAAGGCAAATGCTCAACCACTAAGCCATCCAGGCATCCCAGTAGATGATGATTAATAATGAAGAGAATCAAAAAATTAAAAAAAATAATGAAGAGAATCAGAATTTCAGGGTCACATTCATTAACGGGGTTACCTCGTGCTTTCTGAAGTTTGGAGTATATGTATTTATCTCGCCCCCTCCACCTGCCAAGATTGACAAAGATATTCTTGGCCTTCAGTTGCTGGTGCTGATATCTGCAGATAGGCCTATGCTATTCACTACTGAGATCAATACATACCGTGGAATTTTGAAAGAAGCATGAGGAAAGAAGGGAGCCATGGAAAGTGGAAAGAAGTGATTTGGAAGTGTTAACGAAGTAGGAGAGCACGCTTGTGGTCAACTAGGGGAGAAGGAGACAAAATCATCTTGAGACCGGAGATGCCCCTGTGACTTTCCATTAATTGATAGAGTCCTTAAAGTCATTTTTGGTTGCTTTGTAATAATGAAGCATGTATTTAACATGAGTAAAATTCAGCCATCCTATATACCCACGGCTTTTTAAAATTTTAAGGGAAAGAATGCAGAGAGCCAGGGTTGAAAACAAATAGCTCCTGTTAATGATTAGTTTTCCAGGAAGGGGTAAGTAGTAGAAATCATCTTTCCTTAGCTTGTATTCATGGACAAATGACTCCTTCTAATATGAGTTACATATTCTCACCAATGCAAAATAAATCATCCTATGCCTACGAAAGCTTGGTAAAAGATACTGGAATTTTTAAGAAAACCTTGTATTCCAAAGAGAGGAGTTTGAAAAAACGGGGGGGTAGCACAGGTCAGGATCCTAGCAGCTCCTCAGGGAATAAAAGGTGTTTATGTCCCATCGATTCTGACAACCTGCCCACTTTTAAATGAGTCATCGGGGACAGGGTGTAAAGTGAAGCAGCTTCGCAATTCCAGTGTCTTGACACATTTTTTGATTACGCCATTAAACACAGTAAGGCTACATCTTGAGTTATTTTATAGATCGGCAGGTAAAGAGATGGTGTTTTCTGAATTTCACTTTATCTGATTTGGAATCCCACTTTATGTGCCTGTATTTGATTCATCGTTACAGAGTGAATTAAACTTGCATGCGTGATGCAATTTTTAAAATCCATAACTCAAGCTCAGCAATAAAAATGGCAGCTTCCTTTTTAAAAGAACTGGCTCAAAGTCTCATTCCTTTTGCAAAAGATTGTAATTGTTCCTTTCCATGAAGTTCAGGTAACTGTTACAGGAGAGAGCACTGGTTTATGCTAAATGTTTTTAATGTTCTCTTGCTCAAATATAAGCTTAAAATTAAAATGCCATTTTTGCCATTTAGCTTTATGACTAATTATTGCAGAAGTGGCAGTTGGATTTCCGAATTGGGCTGCCTAGCTGTGAACCACCAAATAGGATTGCTTATCAGATATAGTTTGCTGCAAAACCAAACCCTGAAACGAATTACAAGCAAGCAATTAAAACAGAGAGTGTTTTTCAGTAGACCAATGATCACCTAAGTGTGGTTATTGGCTTTCTGTTCCCTTAATTAGGCAGTCTGCTTAGTGGAATTTAAAAACAATAGTCCATCCTTCTTTTTTTTATTTAGTAAATGTTAGGGTCAGGCCAGTGGACTGGCTTCTTTTTCTGAATTGAATCAGACAATTTCATTCGAAGATCTATCTCCCAGTGTAGGATTTGGATAAGTCGGTTTCTCCTTCCCTGAAATCAGAGCGATTAACTGCCTGTATTTGCCTGCCAAAGTTGAAATGCTTTACGAAGTCAAGAATAATAACAGCAGAGATATAGGAAAAATGTAATCCCACTATTAAGAGACAATATAACCCATTGATCTCACAGAAGTAGTAGTGCAGCTGTACAGGGATAATGAAGAGAATGAGGAGGCTTTTTACCTGTGCGTAGATGGCCATCAATTTAATAGAAATAGGAAAATATCAAACTCATTTCATTTTAGTGTTTGAGATTCTGCTTGAATTTAAGATGAAAGGTCTGAGTTTCATTAGGAAAAGAAGCAAAGCTCTATCTATCATCAGAACACATTTTGTGCATAGTTAAGAGGTATTCTTTTAATCTAGTTAATTTGAAAATACTTAAGATGAAAATTATTGCTGTGTGAAGAAAAATAATTACAAAATAACATGGGTAACTTTAGATGAATCTAGTAACCTAGAAGATTTTCATCAACTAAAACAGGACAAGAGATAGTGTAAATCAATCTGATTGTTTTTCTGAAAATTTGAAAGCTTTGAAGGGATTATTTTTGGGATATAAGTACATTATATTTTGAATTTGAAATAAAAACTACTATCCAAGTGTTAGAAAAAGTCCTTCATTCTACTGTCTGTTGTACAAGTTTGCAAACTTTTTTTATTTTATTTTTTTTTAGAAAAGATTTTATTTGAGAGAGAGAGAGAGCGTGAGCAGGGATGAGGGCCAGAGGGAGAAGCAGACTCCCCATGGAGCAGGGAACCCATTGTGGAACTTGATCTTAGCACCTGGGATCATGACCTGAGCCAGAAGCAGACCCTCAGCCTACTGAGCCACCCAGGTGCTCCAAGTTTGTAAACTTTGCTACATGCTAGGATCACCAGGGGAGCCTTAAAAATGTTGATCCACAGGCCATGTCCCAGACCATGAAATTGGGATATGTGGCACCAACTTTGAAATTTCAATTCTGTCTCTCAAAAAAAATTCCCTTGACTCATTCATGGAAAAAATGATTATCAGTGGTTGAGTCCATGTGTGTAATGATAGCTAATGTTCTCAACCAAAAAATTGAGATGACATTGATAATTGATAATTTCCCTCCACTAATGATGAGCTAAGGGTTTTTTGTCCATTGACCTCTTAACGTTGGTAAGTACTATTGAATAATGTGGTATCTGTCCAGCATTTCATTCTATGGGTGAAATGAGCTTGCAAAGATGGATATTGTTGCATGTTTCTAAGAAAAATTAAGATTGTTTAATAACTTCAGAAAATCCAGACAACTGGTGAAATCCACTTGTAGGCTGTATATATTGAAGGTACTATGAGTTTTTTGCCAGTTTTGCCAGCATTTGTTAGAATCTCAATCTCTGCATTGGGGTACAGGGTGTTAATAACAGAAGGGATTTACATTGATAGCTTGTGGGCTGTGCTTGGCCCAACTAGGTGTTGTGTTCAGCCTGCACAGTGTTTCACCATCTGAAAAATATACACATCAAAATCTTAATTTCTTGTTTCTACTAGAAGTTTAGTATTTCCAGAACTAAGAAGTTGCTGCTACACAAAGACAGAGCTTTCATTTGTTTCCCTATTTAGGTTATATGGCTGTGCTTCTTATTTATTCTGTAGCCTTTTAAGCTTGAGATCCCTGCATCAGTTAGGGGTGTGAGGCAGGGAGCCTGCTTCTCCCTCTGCCTGGTCTCTGCCTCTCTCTGTGAGTCTCTCATGAATAAATAAATGAAATCTTTTAAAAAAAGAGGGTGTGTGAGGCAGGGAATGGTTTTTTTCTTGGGCGTTCAGTTCTTCTAATGGAAACAAAGCTTTATCTTTTCTTCTATTCCTTCTTCAAGTGATCTTACATTCCAAAGAGAAATATTGTCCTTTGCTGTGTTAGTTTCCTGGGACTGCCCTAACAAAGTACCATGAGCTGGATGGCTTCCAACAACAGAAATTTTTTCTCTCACAGGTGTGGAGGCTAGAAGTCCAAAATCAACATATTGATAGGGCAGTCTCTACCTCCACTGTCAGCCTCTGGGTGTGTGTTTTTACTTGGTGGTTTCCTCTTCTTGCAAGGACACAGGTCATTTAGATTAGACTTCATCTTAACTTGATTACATTTGCAAAGATGTTGTCTCCAGATAAGATCACATTCATTGGTACTGACTTCATTATATCTTTTTGGTGGTTACAGTTCATCCTACAACACTTGCATTGAACAGAGAGCAAGACCAGTGTGACCAGTGGCCGTTGGGCTATGTGTAGTCAGTTCATTAGGGTGGACCAAGATGCTTCCAGCCACACTGATCTGGTTTTGCCATGTTCCTTCCTCTTTGAGTTACATGAGTCTGTTAAGAGTCTCCATCTCTTACACAGCTAAACGACTTGTCCTCCAGCTAAACTACTACACATATTGGGGGTGACCAAAAATACTTCAAAAGTAAATTAGTGTGCTTGTTGGAAGTGAGCATGGATGCCAGAGGCAAAATTTGCCAAAATTTGTCAAAGTAGGTTTCCTGAGTCTTGCTGTTTTCCTTTCTTAATGCTAAGCTGCTACAAAAGGTGGGGGAGATCCTTTAAATTTTTTGCTGCTTCTGGCTTCTAATCTCCCCCATTTTGCCCCAAGTTTGCAGATACAATGGTTGCAGCCATTTTACTTTATTATTATGGTGCTGTTTGTTTGTTCCCTGGTGGTGATAACTTCGGGACTCATGTCTAATTTTAGGTCATTTGCACTATTAATTCAGGGAATTCCCCTGTCCATTTGAATGGGACACTGAACTTCTACCTGAGAATTGATTGTGTAATGCAAGTGACCTGACTATAATTAGCATGGTCTTTTCCCTCAACACAGGAAGGGTTCTTTTTTTGTTAAAATTTATAAATACTCTTATTTTATTCAGTCTGATAATCTCTGTCTTTGAATTAGTGTGCTTAGGCCATTTACATTTAATGTCATGTAATATTTGGACTTAAGTTTATCATTTAGTTATTTGGATTTTCTTTTTTTTTTGTTTTTGGTATGTCACCATTGCTTTTTGCTCCTTTGTCCCCTTTCTTGCCTTCCTTTGCCTAAATTTTAACACTTTGTTATCTATTGGGTGTTTGGTTATGTTTCTTGGCATTATTTTTTAATGGTTGATCTAGGGCTTAAGAAATACATATCTAATCTTTTAGTCTACTTTAAAGTTAATATTTGGACACACCAAGCAAAACGTAGAAGCCTTACAAGCATATAAATCTCTTTATCCTACTTCCTTGATATTATAGTTGTCAAATGTATTAAATATGTGTACATTAAGAACCCCAGTAGATGATGTGATAATTTTTGCTTTCAACGGTCATACATAATTTTCTAAAATGAAAGAGGAGAAAAATAGACTATATGTATCTAGTCATTCACCACTTCGGTTGTTCTTTACTGATAAAGTTCCAAATTTCTCTCTGATAGAAGTTCTCTTCAGCATGAAGAATAAATATTCTTCAGCATTTTTTCTAGGCCTACAATAAATTCTACTCTCATTTTAAAGGTATAAAGTCATCATGGTTTCATAATCGTATATGGGTATGTGTTGTGTATGTGCTTTTATTTTGTTTTCTGATGAGAAAGTTAATTCATTTGATGTCTTTTTTTTCCCAGTGCCTACTGTGTGCCAGGCACTGTTATTCATCAGACAATTGATAATAGAGCAGTAGACAAAAGAAAAAAATATTTGCCCTCTTGAAGGGAGAAAAAGACAATAAATAAGCAATAAATCTGAAAAAAAGTATAGCAGATTTCATGAGTTCTACAGGGAGAACTAAAGTCGAGATCAGAGGTGGACTTTTAAATTGGGTGGTCAAGGATGACTTCTCTAAGAGAATGTGGGAGTAAAGACATGAATCAGGTGAAGGAGCCAGCTGTGATGAATTCTGGGGGAAGAATGTTCCAGGTGAGGAAACAGCAAGTGCAGGTGTCCTCAGTCAGAAGGTGACTGGCATATTTGAGGAGGAGCAAGGAGGCCAGTGTGGCCAGGTAGTGAGAGAGAAGAGTGGTTAAGGGATGTAGGAACTCGGCCAGATGGGTGAGGCTGGGATCATAGGGAGGCTGTGAAAGAAGAGGGATCATAGGGATCATAGTGAAAGAGAGGCATGAAAGAAGAGCCATCTGTTACACCATAGTATGAAATTTATATAGAGAAAGTTGTATTTTTAAATTTTTATGCTTTTGGGGATCTAACAGGAGTAAAACCCTCAAATACCTAAGATTTGTCTCTAATAGAAATACGCCATTGCAGGCCTAGCATTGCAATCTTCCAATTTTGTCAGGCAAGCTGGAGATAGACCACTGAGTTAAATATCTTGACTTTTAAATATTGACAACTGAGAAATTAAAATTCTTTTAGGATCCCTGAACCAAACACAACACCTGTGTGCTGAAATCATTTTACAGTCTGCCAGATTTTGAGAATGTACCTAGAAGCTTTATTAACAACAAGCAGCTCCATTCCATTCCTCTTTAAGTAAAACAATAGTCTGTGCACAAATTGCTTTAAATCTGATTTGTACTCCCATGCCCTCTTTTGTTTAATTTAATGTTGTAGTCAAGGACTGTGTACCATAGTGAATAGCTTGGTGAAAAATATTTTATTTGCAGGTATTTCTGCTTGTAGTGTAGATTAGATGTGACCTGTTGGGGTGAATCACGGGGTTCTGGTTTGTAAGTGGCTCAAGGACGAGTACTGTGATGCCACTGGGCATCTACCTTCTTGCCCTTCTTTCTTCTTTACATGGCAGACGTTGGACATTCATCTGACTTTATTGCCTGAGAGGTTTATTGTACTTACCACAGCTTTCTCCACAGCCTGGTGAGATAATTATGATTGTTATCTTCTCCTTATCTTCCCCCTCTCTCCTTTTTATGAGATGAAAACCTCTGGTATAAATATGTGACAGCTAGGGCATGCGCTTTTTCTTCTTCTCAGCCTAATGGATGAACAGCTGGGAGTTAATGAGCTTTTAATAGTGAGTGTAGGGGGTTAGTTTGTTGCAATTTCAGTCTCTGCTGAATACTCTGAGGTCTCGTTGTTTTTCTATTTCCTCTTAACATTAGCTTTATTGATACCTGCAAACACCTGTTTAAAATTCACTCAGCATGGAGGGAACATATTTCTCTTTGGATCACCTTGGCCTCAACTGACTCTCCTTTAATTATGAGGCTCCTGTGGAACTTCATGTGATGTTTTTATCTTCATTTTTAAGGACCTCAAAAATGTTATAGATTAAATTTTTATCTAGCACAGAAATTTTTTAAAAAGCCTTTTGTGTGGATTTTTGTATGTTTTCCTTGACCCTTTTAAGTTTTCCTCTCTGACCTTAAAAACAAAACAATACAAAATCCTTCTTTCAGTAATACATTTTATAGCTATGTTCTTAGCATTTATTTCTCATTTATCTTTTCACCTTAAATAATTAAATCTTCTTCAGACCTATCTAATATAAACCCTGGGTCATAAAATGATTACCTATTGCTAAAAAAATCATGATTAGCAATAATATATAACTTTTATGCCGTTTATGCGACATTCTATAACGGTTACAAATCACTTTCATGCATCTGTATTTTCTCATTTAGTATTCACAATTACCTTCTGAGATGAGCTGGACACGTATTACTGTTTTACAAAGTAGAAAACCAAGGTACAGTACGTTATTAGTCAAGGTTAAATGGTTATAAAAGCTAATACATGTACATGGTAAAATTTGAAACACTTCAAAGGATATACAAAAACTTCTCTACCTAGTGTTGTAACACATTTTCTTGTGTTTCTTCTAGTACCTTTCCATGCATGTTCAAACTTGTGTGTGCTTTAAAAAAGTTTTTTTTTAAAACACAGGAGGAGAATGCTCTCCATACTGTCTCGAAACTTGATTTATTTTATTTTATTTTTTGAAACTTTATTTATTTCATTGTGGATATTGAACACGTATGATAGAAGTTCCTGCAGATCTCCCTCCTACATTGTGTGGACTTCACATAGTCTGTTTAACCAGTCCCCTATTGATGGACATTTAATTTGTTTATACTTTTTGGTACTGAAGAGCCTGATACAGGATTCTGTGTATGTATTACAAATATTTCTGTACCTGGACAAATACACGAATTCCTAGAATTAGAATTGCTGAGTTATTGGCTGTGTGCATTCAAAATTTTGATGCATATTTCTAAAAGTGCCCCGATACAATATTGACACAGCATAACAGTTTACACAAAAGATTGTGCCATACCTCACAACTGCTCGAATGTTTTAAATCACAAAACTTCTTTAATTGCCTAAGTGGGTTTCGTTTGCACTTCCTTAGTTACTAGTGAGGTTGACCATCTTTTCATATGGTTATAAGCAATTTGTATTTTATTTCCAGTTCTTGTCTATTTGTGATTTTTTGGATACTTAATAATCTTTTCTTACTGATTTTAAGTACTTTTTTTACATATTGAAGAACATAGATTCATCTGTCCTATTGCAAATATTTTTCCAAATTATCATTTGTGTTCTGACCTTTCTTTCATTAAAAAAACCCATTCTTATTACATGAGCAAACAAGATCATTATAAGAATGAACATGGGAGGCTCTCTGCTCCTCCCCGTCCGACAGACAGCCGCATCTTCTGGTGCAGGGCCAGCCGCATCCCCGAGACACCATGGTGAAGGTCGGAGTGAACGGATTTGGCTGCATTGGGAGCCTGGTCACCAGGGCCGCTTTTAACTCTGGCAAAGTGGATATTGTCGCCATCAATGACCCCTTCATTGATCTCAACTACATGGTGTACATGTTCCAGTATGATTCTACCCACAGCAAATTCCATGGCACAGTCAAGGCTGAGAACAGGAAACTTGTCATCAGTGGGAAGTCCATCTCCATCTTCCAGGAGCGAGATCCCACCAACATCAAATGGGGTGATACTGGTACTGAGTATGTTGTGGAGTCCACTGGGGTCTTCACCACCATGGAGAAGGCTGGGGCTCACTTGAAGGGCGGGGCCCAGAGGGTCATCATCTCTGCTCCTTCTGCTGATGCCCCCATGTTTGTGATGGGTGTGAACCACGAGAAGTATGACAACTCCCTCAAGATTGTCAGCAATGCCTCCTGCACCACCAACTGCTTGGCTCCTCTAGCCAAAGTTATCCATGACCACTTCGGCATCGTGGAGGGCCTCATGACCACCATCCATGCCATCACTGCCACCCAGAAGACTGTGGACGGCCCCTCTGGGAAGCTGTGGCGTGACGGCCAAGGGGCTGCCCAGAACATCATCCCTGCTTCCACTGGCGCTGCCAAGGCTGTGGGCAAGGTCATCCCTGAGCTGAACGGGAAGCTCACTGGCATGGCCTTCCGTGTCCCCACCCCCAATGTGTCAGTTGTGGATCTGACCTGCTGCCTGGAGAAAGCTGTCAAATATGATGACATCAAGAAGGTAGTGAAGCAGGCATCGGAGGGCCCCCTCAAGGGCATCCTGGGCTACACTGAGGACCAGGTTGTCTCCTGTGACTTTAAGAGTGACACCCACTCTTCCACCTTCGACGCCGGGGCTGGCATTGCCCTCAATGACCACTTTGTCAAGCTCATTTCCTGGTATGACAATGACTGCGGCTACAGCAACCGGGTGGTGGACCTCATGGTCCACATGGCCTCCAAGGAGTAAGAGCCTCCTGGACCACCAACCCCAGCAAGAACAAGAGGAAGAGAGAGGCCCTCAGCTGCTGGGGAGTCCCTGCCCCAACTTAATCCCCCAACATACTGAGAATCTCCTGACCCCCAATTTACATCCTAGACCCCGAGGAAGGGGAGGTAGGGAGCCCTACCTTGTCATGTACCATCAATAAAGTATACTGTACCCAGCCAAAAAAAAAAAAAAAAAAAAAAAAGAATGAACATGGGAAAATCTGAAAAGCAAAACAAGGAAAACGAAAGTCTCCATAGTCTTGTTATTTAGTGCAACCACTTTGGTTATATTTGGTATCTGTTCTTTTCACTTTTTTTCTCTGTGTGAGGGAGAGAGAGAATTTTTTTTCAAAGTTTATTTTATCTTGCAAATTGTAGAACTACCTAGGGTACCAGAAAACCAGGTGGGAAGTTCTGAAACAGATCCATCTACTTTTTGTTTCAGCGGCCCCTTTCCATTTTCTTTTAGAAGAAAAATCCTCAGTGCTAGTAAGGATTTTTTTTTGTTTGTTTGTTTGTTTGTTTGTTTATTTAAGATCACTCCTGGGAGATGGTAGGTGGGCCTCTCCTGTTTGGACTTAAGGCACAGCACTGAAGCTCCTAAACTGGACAGAACTTTTTTGTTTATGTTTGTCTGATTCTGTCATTGCCTGCCTCTGTTTTGATTTGTTATTAGGGATATAATTACTGGATTTTGGGACCAGTTACTGTGTTACTCAGCCTGCATTTAAAAAAGTGTCAGGTTTGGGGGTCCCTGGGTGGCTTGGCGGTTTGGCACCTGCCTTCAGCCCAGAGCGTGATCCTGGAGTCCCGGGATCGAGTCCTGCGTTGGGTTCCCTGCATGGAGCCTGCTTCTCCCTCTGCCTATGTCTCTGTCTCTCTCTGTGTCTCTCATGAATAAATAAAAAATCTTAAAAGATAAAAAAAGTATCAGGTTTTTAAAGACATAACTTACATATACAAAATCATCCCTTTTGTAATCTTCATGCACTGTTGATGGGAATACACATTAGTACTGCCTTAATGGAGTATGGTGATTTAAAAAAAAATAAAAATGGAAATACTATGTAACCTAGTAATTTTTCTTTCAGGTATTTCCACAAAGAAAACCAGAATATTAATTCAAAAACATAAATGCACTTTTATCTTTATTGCAGCAATGTTAATAATAGCCAAGATATAGAAGCAACCTAAGTGTACATCAACAGATAAATAAAGAAGATGTGGTATATATACATAATGGAATATTACTCAGCCATAAAGAAGAATGAAATCTTGTCATTAATGGCAACAGGAATGGACTTAGAGGCTATTATGCTAAGTGAAATAAGCCACACAGATAAAGACAAATGCCTTATGATTTCACTTGTATGTGAATCTAAGAAAACATAAAAAAAAATCTAAAGGAAATCTAAGAAAACATAAAAACCAGAAACAGACTCATGAATAGAGGGAAGAAACTGTTGACTGCCAGAGGGGGAGGGAGTGTGGGGATGGTGAAAATAGGCATAGGGAATTAAGAGGTTAGAACTTCAGTTATAAAATAAAAAACTCATGGGGATGATATGCACAGCATAGGGAATATAATCAATAATATTGTGATTAACTTTGGTGACAGATTGTAACTACAGTTACTATAGTGATCATTTGGTAATGTATATAATTGTCAAATCACTATGTTGTACACCTGAAACTAATATAATGTATGTCAACTGTATTTCAATAAGAACAATTACCTCTTTTAAGTATATAAGTTTGATTAGTTTTGATAAATATACACAGTAAGTATAATGATCACAATCAAGATAAAATTTCCATCGCCCCTGAAAGTTGCCTTGGGTATGTTTGCATTCCACCTCTCCCTCAGTACCCAGCTCTGGCAACCATTGATCTGATTTCTTTCCTTATAATTTCTCTGTTTTCTGGATTGACATATAAATGCAATGATGGAGTGTGTTGACTTCTTTCAGTTAGTTTAATGCATTCGAGAATCCCCCATATTGTTGTGTGTGTCAGTAATTTCTTCACTTTGACTGTGGAGTGAGTAGTATTCAGTTGTACGGATATACCACAATTTGCTTACCTATTCACCAAGTGATCGACACTGGGATGTTTCCAGTTTCTGACCATTAAGGAAAAAGCTGCTCTAACCACTCACATACAAGTCTTTATGGGGAAATAAGTTTTCATTTCCCTTGGGAATTGTATTGCTGTGTTATATGGTAGTTGCATGGTTAACTTTGTAATGAACTGGAAGTTGACTTTCCTAAGTGGTTATAACCATTTTGTGTTTCCACTAACAATGTATGAGAATTCCAGTTTGTCTGCATTCTCATCAGCATTTGTTTTTTTTTTTTCAATTTTATGATTATAATTATTTTAATAGGCATGTAGTGGCATCTTATTACATTCCTCTACTACATGTTGATGTTCTTGAATGTTTTTGGAGATGCAGCTATATATCCATTAATTAATTTGTTTTCTTACCAAGTTGTAAGAATTGTTTATATTCTGAATATAAGTTCTTTATCAGGTGAGTTTTACAAATTATTTTTCCTAGATTGTGTCTTAAAATTTCTTCTTTTTAAAAAACAGTATCTTGGGGATTCCTGGGTGGCTCAGCGGTTTAGCGCCTGCCTTTGGCCCAGGGTGCTGTCCTAGAGTCCCGGGATCAAGTCCCGCGTCGGGCTCCCGGCATGGAGCCTGCTTCTCCCTCTGCCTGTGTCTCTGCCTCTCTCTCTTTCTCTCAATGTCTATCATGAATAAATAAATAAAGTCTTTAAAAAAGTACCTTTTGAGCAGAAGCTTTTAATTCTGATGAAGTCCAGTTTAATTTTGTTTTCTTGATTGCACTTTTAGTGTCTTATACATTATCTAAGTATCCATTGCTATAAATCAAAGGTGTCAAGATTCATCCTGACTCCTTCCTCATTTTATTGAGATATAATTGACATATAATAGTTTCTAGTGTACAACAGAATGATTCAATATTTATATACACTGCAATGATCACCACAATAAGTTTAGTTTTCCCCAAAACCATATAAAGCTACATAATGTGCAAAACAACATTGCTAATCATAGTCACCATGCTGTACATTACATCCTGATGACCCATTCATTTTATGACTGGAAGTTTGTACCTCTCGACCCTCCTCCTCCCTTTAAAAAAAATTTTTTTTCCTCCTCCCTTTTTATCCACCACCAACCTCCTTCTCCTCTCACAAATCATCACTCTATTCTCTGTATCGATCATCTATGAGTTTTGTTGTTTCTTTGTTTTGCTCTTTAGATTCCACATATAAAATTATAGGTTAGTTGTCTTTTTCTCTCTGACTTATTTCACTAATTATAATCCCCTTAAAAGTCCATCTGTGTTGTTACAAATGGCAAGGTTTTTTTCTTTTTTTTTTTCTGGCTGAGTAATAATCTATTGTATATAAATTCTACAATTTCTTCATCTTTCAGTGGACACTTAGGTTTCTTCCTTATCTTGGCTGTTGTAAATAATACTGCAGTGAACATAGGTCTATATATCTGTTTAAGTAGGCATTTTTAATTTCTGTGGATAAATACTCAGAATTGCTAGATCATATGGCAGTTCTATTTTTACATTTTTGAGGTAACTTCACACTGTTTTGCATAAGGACTGCACCAGTTTGCATTCCTACCAACAATGCACAAGGGTTCCCTTGCCTTCACATTCTTGCCAACACTTGTTACTTCTTGTCTTCTTGAAAAAAGCCATTCCAAGAGGTATAAGGTATCTCATTATGATTTAGGTTTGCACTTCCCTGATCATTAATGATATTGAGTGTCATTCATGTGCCTTTTGGCTAGCCATATGTCTTCTTTGGAAAAAAGTGTTTATTTGGAAGCTCTGCATGCTTTTTATTGGGTTGTTTTTTTGTCAGTGAATTGTATGTGTTCTTGATATATTTTAGATATCAACCTCTTACTGGATATATTATTTGTGACTATCTTCTACTTTTCCAAAATGCCTTTCTATTTCGTTGATAGTTTCCTTCACTGTACAAAAAGTTTGTAGTTTGATGCAGTCCTATTTCTTCTTGCTTGTGCCTTTGCCAGAGGAGAAATACTAAAAAAAAAAAAAAAAAAAAAAAAAAAGCCACTTAGGCTGATGTCAAGAAGAATACCTATGTATTCTTCTAGGAGTTCTATAGTTTTAGGTATTACATTAAAGTCTCTTATCCATTTTGAGTTTATTTTTGCATATGGTATAAGAAAATTGTTCGATTTCATTCTTCTGCAACACCATTTGTTGAAGAAATTGTTTTTTTCTTTTCCCATTGATTCCTCTTGCCTCCTTTGTTATAGATTGATCACATAAGTATATATATTTTTCTGGGTGCTCTATTCTGTTCCATAGATTTTTGTGTCTGTTTTTGTGCCAGTGTAATACTATTTTGATTACCGTAGTATAGTTTGAAATCAGGGAGCACAATACCTCCAGCTTTGTTATTTCTCAGGACTGGCCTGGCTGTTTAGTGTCTTTTGTGGTTCCACACAAATTTTAGGATTATTTGTTCCAGTTCTGTAAAAATGCTTTTGGTATTTTCATAAGGATTATATTGAATCTGTAAGTTGCTTTGGGTAATATGGACATTTAACAATATTATTTTTTCCAATCCCAGAGTAGAATATATTTTTCTATTTATTTGTGTTATCTTCAATTTCTTTCACCAAAGTGAAATAGTTTTTAGAGAACAGTCTTTCACCTCCTCAAATATATTTCTAGGTATTTTATTATTTTTGTTGCAATTGTAAATGAGGTTGTTTTCTTAATATCTCTGTTATTTTATTATTAGCATATGAAGACATCACAGATTTCCATGTGTGAATGTTGTATCCTGCAACTTGACTGAATTCATTTACTAGTTCTCATAGTGGTGTGTGTGTGTGTATGTGTAGTACTTATGTTTTTCAATATGTAGTATTATGCCATCTGCTAACAGTGACCACTTTGCTAATTCTTTAGTAATTTGGGTGCCTCTCTTATTTATGTGGTTAGCACTTCCAATGCTATATTGACTATAAGTGGTGAGAGTGGGCAACTTTTTGTTCCTGATCTTAGAAGAAAATCTTTCAGCTCTTCAACCTTGAGTGTGATGTTAGCTATGGGTTTGTCATAGGTGTCCTTTATTATGTTGAGGTATGTTCCCTGTAGACCAACTTTGTTTTTGTTATCAGGGCAATGTTGGCCTCATAAAATGAGCTTGGAATTACTCCTTCCTCTTCAATTTTGGGAAATAACTTGGAAAGGATAGGTGTTAAGTCTTCTTCAAATATTTTGTAGACCACCTGTGAGGTCATTTGACCCTGGACTTTTCTTTATTGGGAGGTTTTTTGTTTTTATGGGTTTTTTTGTTTGTTTTTACTGATTTAATTTCATTTCTAGCAATCGGTTAAGATTTTCTTTTCTTTTGATTCAGTCTTGTAAGGTTATGTGTTTCAAAGAATCCATTTCTTCTAGGCTGTCTAATTTGTTGCCTAGTAATTGTTCCTGTATACACTAATTGTTCATAATATTCTCTTATGACCCTTTGTACTGATCACACTGATTATAATTTCTCCTTTTTTGTTTATTTGGGTTCCTCTTCTCTTTTTCTTGATGAGGTGGGCCAAAGGTTTGTCATTTTTGTTTACCTTTTCAGAGTACTGCATGTTTTTTTGTGTGTGTGAGTTTTGTTCATTTCCTGCAGTTGATTTCTAGTTTAATCCTTTTGTAGGCAGAAAAAAATGCTTTGGAAATTTCAGTCTTCTTGAATTTATTGAGACTTGTTTTATGGCTGAACATGTGATCAATCCTGGAGAATGATCCATGTGCACTTAAAAGTAATGTGTATTCTGCTCTTTTGGGATGGAATATTCTGTATGTACTTATTAAGTTCAGCTAGTCTGATGTGTTATTTAAAGGTAGTGTTTCCATATTGATTTTCTGTCTGAATGATCTATTCATTGATGTAAGTGGTATATTAATATCTCATACTATATTGTATTATTGTGTTTCTCTATTTTTGTTAAAATATGGTTTAATAGTTAGGTGCTTCTATGTTGGGTATATAAATAGTGGGAAACGTTATATCCTCTTGTTAAGTTGAACCTCTATCATTTTTGTAATACCCTTCTTTGTCTTTTGTTACAGCGTGCTGTAACAGCATTCATTTTATCTGATACAAATATTATTCCCCAGTTTTCTTTTTTCTTCCCCAGTTTTCTTTTCATTTCTATTTGCATGATACATCTTTTTCCCATCCTTCAATTTCAATCTGTGAGCATCTTTAGGTTTGAAGTGAGTCTCTTGTAGGCAGCATATAGAAGAAGCTTTTTGTTTTGTTTTGTTAATCCATTCAACCACCTTGTGTCTTTTGATTGGAGCATTTAGTACATTTACATTTAAAGTAATAATTAATAGGTATGTACTTTCTGCTATTTTGTTTTTGTTATTTTTATAGTTCTCTGTTCCTTTCTTCATTATTTTGTTTAGATTCTTCACTCCTTTACTTTTGTGCCTTTACTGAAAGTTCTTTCTTTGTGGTTACTCTTCAGCTCACATAAAATATCTTATGTATATAAAGTCTCTTTTAAATTGATAATAACTTAAATTTGAACACAGTCCATAGCTTTCTATTTCTGATGACACATTTTGCTACTTTTTATTTTATATATTCTGTACTGATTAGTTATTTTAAATGAATTTTACTACTTTTTTTCTGGGGATATGCCTTGTTCTTTGGTTTACAGCATACTCCTCTGTCTCCTCATTTTGCCTGTCTCTCTATGTTCACCTATGTGTATTAAACTAAACAAGTACCTCCCTCAGCCTTGCAGAAGTCTATTTCTGTAGGAGGTATTCCATATGGCCCAAAAGTGCAGTCTCCCATCTCCATCAGAGCCAGGCAGTCCGTGGCATTTTCCTGTGGGCTGTGTTGTGATTGGACCTTGGCTTCTGTGTGGGGAAGGCAGGATGCTGGCTACTAGATTGCAAACAGATTGCTGCTTGGCCACTGAGCAGGGGAGTTGGGTTGGAGTGGCTTTCCTGTCCTGGTTGTGGCTCAATCTCTGTGTGGAGGTGGGCAGCACTGGGGCATTCCTGTAGCCTGGTTATGGCTCCTCTGCTGCTTGGGGAGGTCATTACTTGGGGCACTTGTTCTGCTGGTTGCTGCTTGGTTTCTGGTGGGGTTGGTGGGACTTCAGGCACTTCTTTGGCCTTGATGGAGATTGGCTGCTGCACAGGGAGGGTAGATTTCAAGGTGCTCAGCATTCCTGGTTTGGAGTTGATCTCTCTGTGGTATGGGCTATGCTCAGGGCACTTGCTGGGGCCTAGTTGTTGGTTAAATGCAGTGCTGGGATGGCAGGGCTCAGGGCCCTGTTGTGGCTCAGTGTCAGAGCTGGATGAGTAGGGCTCAAGGCATTTCCCGGTCCATTTATGTCCCTATTTATTGCCTGGTGAGGGTGAGACTGGGGCACTTGCCTGACCTGGTTTGGCTTGATTACTGCTGAGTGGGGTGGGGCTCAGGGTGCTTGCTCTTCCCAGTTCTGTGCTATAGGCAGAGTCAAGGTGTTTGCCTGACACAACTGTGGCTATTGCAAGGGTAGGGCAGTCCTGGGATGCTCACCCAGCCCTTTTGCAGCTCTGATGCTGCATGTGGTCGGCAGTGTGTGGTAAGGAGAGGACTCCTATGGTGCTAACAGTTTAGAGGAAGGGCCCCAAAATGGCACCCATCAGATCTGTAACCAGTAAGTTAGGATGATTTTGCAAAAATGGTGTCTATCTGCACTTCCCTGCTAGATGATGTTTCTGTAGGTTCTTGCCTCTCTAATAGCTGCTTTAATATTAGTACGTTATTCTCCATTGCCTGTGGTCTAGGTACTCTCAATCTGTTACTTTTGCCCTGGATATTAGGGTGAATGGGTTTGTGCATGAGCCCTTTGAGGCTGAGATCCCCATTACCCGTAGTTCTCTGATCTTCCCCATCTTACTCCACATTGATCTTCAAAGCCAAACATTTTGAGGGCTTATCTTTCTGGTGCTGGCCCACAGGGTGTATCTGGTGTAAATAAGCTGTAAATACGTTGTGTCCCTGATAGGAGATGAATTCAGTATCTTCCTAGCCAACATCTTGAGTTTTTCTTTTATTTTTCCTTTTAAGTCCCATCATTTTGCTTTATGTGTCTTTATTTATGTAGTGTAATGATTTTATCTTTCTGTTAAACTGAACTTTCTATTCTAATAAAATGTTCATCTCTACCCATGTTAATGCATTTGTTTTGAAATATATTCTATCTACTAATATAGCTATTTTAGCCTTCATGCTTACTTTGCATAGTATATCTTTCTTCCATTCATTTATTTTCCCCCTTTCAGTTTTAAAAAGTATATAGCCTCTAGCTAGGATATATTTGGGCTAAGTTTTTATTTTGTCCATTTTGACAATCTCTGCCTTTCAACCAAATTCTACCATCTATTACTAATAGACTGTATTATTACTATTATTACTAAATACTATTTATTTATTATAATTATTTATATGCTTGGATTTGAGGCTACTTACCTCCCTCCCTCCTTATTTATTTATTTATTTATATATATATATATGTACTGCTCTTTTTTCCTTCCTCCTCCTATGCCTTCCATTTTGAATAATTTTTGGAATTCTACTTTAATTTTCCTTGTATTTTGCCTTCATTTTTGAACATAAATTTCTGAGTTAGCAGGTGTTTTTCATTCAATACTTTAAAAGTATGGCTTCGTTGTTTTCTAGGTCATTTTTTTTCTTGATTTATTGTTTGTGTCTCATAATTTGTTATTTAATGCAAGACAGTGTATATAGAGCAGTAAAAAGATAAATATTATTTATGATAAAAAATAGGCTCATCTCTTTCTCCATGAGGCCATGAGTTGAGTCAATCTAGTGTGTAGTTAAGCTGGATTTCTTTTTTTTTTTAGATTATATTTATTTATTTGAGAGAGAGAGACAAAAAGCAGCAGAAAGAGGGATAAGCAGGCTCTGTCCCAGAACCCTGGGATGGTGACCTGAGTAGAAGGCAGATACTTAACTGACAGAGCCACCCAGGCACCCCTGGATTTGTTTTGATGTTGTTCTTGCTCTCATTACCCTCAGTGGCCCAGAGCCTTCCCATCCTGTCAACAATGGACTTTTGCTAACTTGTGGTTAGTGTTGGACCTGTGTGAAGGTGGTCTTCCTGCTTTGTCTTCTCCCCAGTGGTAGACTGATAGTGCTCTTTATTCAGTGCAAGTCTTGTGATGGGAACAGGGATGTTGATGACTCTTCCTCCAGCATCAGTCTTAGGGAGGCCCTGTATGCTTAAGCTTCAAGAGCAGGACTTTTTCTATGTTTTTTCTTGTGCTCCTCCCTCCATACTGGAGTAGGATTCACCATAGTGGCTGAATTTTCCCTTGTATCTATAGAGGGAAGTTGTGTTGGGAGAGGGCAAGTTTGCTACCTATCTCCTCTCTCCCCACCATCAGTGGGTGCAGACCTCTGATTTTTATCATCATAAGATCCCAGGATTGAGTAAGTTTTCATGTTTTTCCTCCAGTGGCCAATGGTTTTTGTCTTGTGGCAGTGTGGGCAACGTCACTCAGGTTTTTTACTTCCTTGATTGTGACATCATCCTTTGGGGCTATATATAACTTTTTCACAGTATGTGAGAAGTTTCTAGGACAGTGAGTCATGTGTTAGTCTCCTGTGACAGCTGGTCACAAATCTCATATCTGTACTGCCTAGAGCCTCTTTCTGTTTTATCTTCTCCCCAGTATTGCTCTAGAGCACCCAATGGAAGACCTTGTATAAGATTGAGAGCAGCTTCTCTTTGGACTTGGGGATCCCAGCTCACATTTGTCCTTTAAGAAATGATTAAAATTTCCATTGTTTTCTGAAAACAGGCCACGTTTTTCTTCCTTTTTCTGACAAAAGTCAAACAGTTCACATCCTCAAAGAGACATGCCATCCTTTGGAATTCAGTTCACCTGAATTCAGTTCACTTGAATTCTTTGAGACTCAGATGAGCTCAAAAAAAGTTTTTATTGCTTTTGCCAAGGAATTTTTTTCTCACATAGTCAAATATATAATTTTTCTCCCTATGCCTCTGAGTTTTATGGTTTGATTAGAAAGGACTTCCTTACTACAAAATGAAAAAAGTTTTCTCTTAGTGCATTTACATGTTTCTCTATGTTTATTTTTTTGTATTTATATTTAAATACACCTGGGGTATATATTGGTTTTTAGCATTATATATTAATTCATATTTTTTTTTCCAAGTAGTTTTTGAGTTGACCAAATCCCATTTGCTGATTAATTAATCTTTTCCCTGTTGCTCCTCAGGTACGACTATCAATAGGTAGTAGGCAGGATTCAGGTTGCATGCTTAAGCTTTACTTGCATTCTATTTAATCAGACTGTCTTGGTTTAGTTTCTGATGTTAATGCTTGAGAGTGCAGAACATGGAGAGAGTTATCCTCTCACAAGCAGTGCCTCTGTGGTCATGGTTTTATCTTTTCTTCCTTCTAGTTCAAGAGCCATTTCAAATGAGATAATGTATAATAAATAGCAAATGCATTATCTTCAGAAATATGTGTTAATCACCATCTGTCAAATCCTTGTGGCAGAATGAAGGAATTCTGTAGAATTAACACTACGCTATAAATTTTTGGCATAATATATTATTCCCAGTGTTATGTTACTGATTGAGCTTAGTAGGTATTTCTAGGGGTAAACTCCTCCTTCTAGAGGCTTCCTTTCCAAGTATTGCTACCTGTCCTAGGACTGGAATGTGGTGAGAGGATCCCATGTTTATTGCTAGACTTCGCAGTGCCTACCCATAGACCTAATGTGACCATTCTGATTCATCTCCTAGATGAAAAATCAGAGTCCATCTCTGTTGGGATTCTCCCTCCACATACTTTGTTTCTATATGAAAACTATTTTTTTTTTTTTTTTTTTTTGGCAAACCTGTTGACCACCTTGTTCTGTCCCTAGGCTGTTGTTTACTCCTTGATCTAGTTCCTTTGCTTGCTGTGTGTTCTTTCATCACTGTTCTTAGTTTCCTTGTTCTTCTTAACTCTGCTTAAGCTGCTCTATTCTTGGTGTTCTCTCAACCCAAAATTACATTAAAAATTTAACGAAATCTTCCACCATTTTAATTTACCTATTGCGAAATAGTAAAGAACATATTTGGTCATTGTGCCTGTTTTCCTGACACAGAGCTTTAAAAACCTTGAAATTTCCTAGGCAATAGGATTGTTTTTGTTATGCGAATGAGGTCACTCCAGGTAGATCCCTAGAAAGTTTCAGAATGGGGGATGGCCACAGAAAGACCTACATGTGATTGGAGGGTGGGAACTTGCAGCCTTCTGATCTCTGGGTGGAAGAGGAGAGTTGAAGACTGATTTCAGTCACATGGCCCGTGATTTAATCAATCATGACTATGTAATGATATTTCTGTAAAATCTTTGGGCACAAGTTTGGTTCAGCTTAACATTGGTGAACACCACAATGATGTGCTGGGAGGATGCCATGCACTTAAGGGGAGAGGTCATGGGAGCTCAGTGTCCAGGACCCTTCCAGACCTTACCCTATATGGGTAAGGCAAGCATAGTGCTTCCTTGAGTTCTGTGAGTTGTCCTAGTGAATGATCAAAGCTGATGGGATTGTGGGAACTTCTGAATTTGTAGCCAAGTTGATCAGAAGTACAGGTGACTTGGCATCTGAAGTGGGAGCAGTCATGAGTCGTGGGGATTGAATGAACCCTTAATCTGTTGAACTGCACTAACTCCACGTAGTGTGAGAATTACATGATAGTATCGCAGTACACCTTATTGGGGTAGAAACGGAAAACCTGATCTTACAGGAGATCCTTCCCTGTAATAGGGGATAATATGTGCTCTTGTAGGAATGACTGAGCTGAAGTTAACTGTGGCTTTTGTTTTAGTAGATGATCTCTTTAGATGACTGAGAGCGGTATGTACCTGGTTAACTGAAAAAGCCATTAGAGAAGGACTTTTTTTTTTAAAGATAAAATATGCCTTTAATATTTTTTACTTGAACTTAGTGTCTTTAAATGTGCACTCATTTGTCAATCATTCAATGTTAGTATAAAAGTTATTTCTTTGAGCGTGGATTTAATGTTCTGAATTCCATATGGTTTTGTTTCCATAAAGCTTGCCCATTCTGTCCCTCTTGAATTTCAGATCCTTTAGAAAAGTAGAGTGTAGAGCTGAGACACTTGTGAAGCTTTTAAGTTAACATCCATAATTCTTCCACATTAGTAAAATTTTACTCGAATTTCATCTCTTAATGAGATGAAAATTGGGGCGGGGGGCCTTCAATGAACTTAAACTTCAAAGTTTCCTTTTGTTAGGTGGTAATCCAGAAATATTTGCTCCTAGTACCAGAGTGAAATATGGATTGTATAAAAGTTATTTTTTATTTGGTGAGAAAAGGTGAGCTAGATCTGGAGAGCAAGCATATGTGTATTTCCATCATAGCATATCCTATATGTTTAGGTAAGAAAAACAGAGTATGGAGGATACTTTGGAAATTATCTTCATTGTGAGTGTACCTCTTCAAAAGTCTTTGTGTATTTCTAGAAGTTCACATACCCTACTTTGAAAACTGCAGTTTCAGAACATTGTTTAAGAGAGCTTCTGCTTTATTTACTTCCAGTTTCATAGGTGGTTTTATTTTCTTTAATTATAAAATCAATTCTTGTTTATTCCAAATATTGTCTTCCTTGGTGTCATTTTTCAGAGATGATCACTATTATCAGCAGTGGTATATTGTACTAGGTTTTTTTCTGGTATTTCAAAACATGTTATCACCAACTTTTTCCTGGGTGGCCACAAATGTCACTATCCTTACAGCATTTAAATTGCATAACCCACACAAGTAACCCTATCTTTACCCCTATTTGGGCATCATTTTTAAAGCCATCATGTTTTTAGGAGGGAGCCATTTTTGATAGTGTTTATCTCAAGAGTTTTATTAAAAGCAAACAAAATAAAAAATAAAAAATAAAAACTAACAATAATGAAAATGCAGGATATAAAAAGTTTGGCATTTGAATGGGATTATATTTGAACCTTTTTCTTAAATGAGTCTGAGTTCCTGACTAGCCAAGAGGACAAACGCACAGTCTCCTAAAGGGAAATATTTCTTGGGTTTCCATGATATTAAGGTTCTACTGGCTCAGGTTGATAGGCCATTCATACAGCTTTAATGTAGCAACTGTTTTCTGGTATTAATGGGGGCTATATATGAAAAAGAAGACTAAAAGGATTAACTCCTACAAAAAAGAATTTATTGGCAACTTTGGAGATCCAATCATGAATGAGTTGTGTTCTCTGCCTTCTTGAAGCTTATAGTCTAAGAGAAGGTGCTCAGGAAAAAAATAATAAATATCATAAGCCCAACATTCAGTGAGATTTCCACTTCTGTCTTGAAGGTTTTAAGAAGAGTTTTTAGCCAATGTTCTAGTAAGGATTTATTGTGTATATATTGTGATGACTTAAGGATATCTGAAAGTGCTGCACGTAAAGATAGATTTATTTTTTACTTGAAAATAACCTGTGTCATGGAAAAAAACTTACTTAAAATAGCAAACTGACAGATATTTAGACATAGTTATCAACTGTAAGGAGTCACTTCTTATGTGTATATACATCTGTGTGTGTGTATATATGTTTGTGTGTGTGTATGTATATATATATGCATATAAGGATACAACTAGAAATGTCAGATGCTATGAGATATGGCTCTGGAAATCATTTGGCTGGTTAGGATTTCAAAATATATGATTAAATTTACCAAATTAATATATTGGTATATTATTGAGTCCCAACTGCTTTCCCTCTTTATGTCCCTAGTTCTACTCTCCAGCTGCAATTATTTTCTTTTGTATCTTAGATTTTCTATTAACACCATATTTCTAAACAATACTGTGATTTATTGATTCATCAATTTTATATTTTTTAAAAAGATTTTTTATTTATTTATTCATGAGAGACCTAGGGAGAGGGAGAGAGAAGCAGGTGCCTTGCAGGGAGCCTGATGTGGGACTCAATCCCGGAACTCTAGGATCATGCCCTGAGCCAAAGACCGACCTCAAATGCTGAGCCACCCAGGAGTCCCATCAATTTTAGATCTTATTATTAACCCTCTATTATTATAAGTAAAGATTATATTGCTTTCCTTGGACAGTTTTACTGTTTCTGTTTTGTTTATTGACATGTATAAATGTTTTTAGCTTATGCATCATATCAGATTCTCTCCTGTTCTAGGGGTCTTCTGCATTCTGGCTAGCTGAAAAACTGACCCTGTGGGTTTGTTTAACTAATCTGTTGGATTGAATTTATTTTCCCATGTCTCTCTCTTTCTAACTTTATTCCTTTATTATGTTACAGCATACCCCCTTGTAAATTCTTTTTTTTCCCCTGTAAATTCTTTTTTTTTTTTTTTAATATTTATTTATTTATGATAGTCACAGAGAGAGAGAGAGAGAGAGGCAGAGACATAGGCAGAGGGAGAAGCAGGCTCCATGCACCGGGAGCCCGATGTGGGATTCGATCCCGGGTCTCCAGAATCGCGCCCTGGGCCAAAGGCAGGCGCCAAACCGCTGCGCTACCCAGGGATCCCCTCCCCTGTAAATTCTTAAATAATAATTGGGTTCGTGAAAATTAAAGTTTGAAGGGATGTCTGGAATACATTTTGTTTCACACTTTATTGATAGTTGTGTTTGATATAGAAATTTTCCTTTATATTTTTGAAAGCATGATTCCTTTGGTTTTTAGCATATACAGTGCTGGTTTTAAGAAGTCTAATAAAATTGTTTCATTTCCTTTTCTGCATGTTAATGTTTCCTATCCTAGCTTCTCAAAGTTCTTACCATTTTTTTAGGTATGTTTTTGTTGTTATCTTAAAAAGTTTGTTTTGTGATAGTGTGTGTCATGGTGTTGGTTTGCTCTTTATTCTGTGTTTCTAGGCACTAACTGGATTCAAGTTATTCATTCTTCTGATCTTGAACACATTTTTTTGGGGAGGTGATATTCTCACTGTGCTTTTTGTTATTGTTGTCCTCTATCTCTAGGATAGGATTTGGGGCCACTGGATTATTTCTCTAAGTATTTCCTGTATGGTTTCATTCTTTCCATCTCTCACTCTCTCTCTCTCTCTCTCTCTCTCTCGAATTTTCTGAGAAATTTTCTTTGGGAAAATTATTGATTTTGCTATTTAAAAATTCTTTTTTTAATAGATATTTATTTATTTATTCATGAGAGACACACAGAGAGAGAGAGGCAGAGACACAGGCAGAGAGAGAAACAGGGTCCATGCAGGGAGCCCAAGATGGGACTTGATCCTGGGTCTCCAGGATCATGCCCTGGGCTGAAGGTGGCACTAAACCACTGAGCCACCCAGGCTGCCCTATTTAAAAATTCTTAAGAGTGTTTCTTATTCCTAACGTTTTATCATACTATTTTTATTATCCTATTACCTGGATTTGAGATGTGGTTTTGTTTTGTTTGGTTATTTTTTGAATATTTGATGGATGACTTTGTGACTTTACTTTTTGTCAAACATTTAATGAGTAGTGTGTATGTGTGTATGTATACTCCATAAATATGGGATTTCATATATATTTATATAAAAACTAATAAGGGAATATGTACAATGGCATATATATACACACACACATAAATATACACATACTGATACATAGTAAATATTCATCTATTCATCTCCTCCTCTTCCTCTTTTTTTTTTTTTGGTCATACAACTACTATTAGTACTCTTAGGTCTTTGTTCCTTGCATTAATTCTCTGCCCTCTCATTTTATTATTTCACTTTTTTAAGTCTTTTTCATATTAGAAAATTTCTCCAAATCTTGTACACTTACCTCTTGAACTGTGCAAGAGTTAGGGGCACCAACCACTGTGCAGTGTATAACTTTTGATTCCTACAAAAACTTAATTACTAATAGCCTATTGTTTACTGGAAGCTTACTGATAACATAAACAGTCTAATTAACACATATTTTATATGTTACATTGTATTATATAGCATATACTTTGAAGAAAGGAAGCTAGAGAAAAAAATCTTGTTAAAAAATCAAAAGAGAAAACATATTTACTGTACTTTATTTATTTTTAAGATTTTATTTATCTATTCATCAGAGACACAGAGAAAGAGGCAGAGACATAGGCAGAGGGAGACATGGGGTCCCCACAGGGAGCCCAATAGAGGACTTGATCCCAGGGCCCCAGGATCACACCCTGAACCAAAGGCAGATGCTCAACCCCTGAGCCACCCAGGTGCCCCTGTACTGTATTTATTAAAAAAAAAAAAAAATCCAGGTGTAAGTGGACCCAGGCTGTTCAAACCTGTGTTGTTCCAAGGTCAGTTGTGCCTCCTTAGGGAATGGTGGAATCTGAATATGGATAGGGTTTAGTGACTAGTGGACTTTGAGTATACTGATGCTTCAGCCCATGCCTTGAAGGATCTTTTTTGAGGCCCTGGGAAATGAATCAGTCTCATCCTCTCAATATCTACTTCTGCCCGTCTGTCACTCACTGCTAATCCACCTGCTTTCCATCTTCCAGAAGACTATTAAATGTCTCTTAGCTGCTGGTACCTCCACTTTCCTTTCTTTGCTTTTGTGAGTTTGGGTCTTTTGTATTCCTTTACTATAGTTTTAGTGGGGTCCTAGGAAAGAGAGATCAACAAAGGCGTTCTTTCACCATCTTTAACTGGAATTAAGAAATTCACAACATCTCCTGAAAATTGGTTCTGCTAAGTGCTGTTAAGAACAGATTGATAGCGCCATGTCAGGGTAATTTTCTACTTTAATTCTAGGCTTAGGTATTTAATGGCATGTATAATATGTCAACAAAAATAATGTCTATAAAAGAGAGTTTAAATAACACCTAAAATATTATTTAGGGTATGATAAAAACACGATGTAATTTCTTGCTGGAGTCTATTTCAGTTAGAAGTAAAAATAGAACAAAATTTCCTAAGGGAAAATGTCAAAAATACGTATGTACATTTTATATGTTATGTGTACAAATAGAAGCTTATCACCAATTTCTACATTATATGTGCATAGATTTATTTTTGTCTACTGAGATGGTTCTGCGCACAAATTTAGTTGAACAAATAAGAAATCTATCCACCTGTGTACAAAATGTTATTGAAATCACAAATGCAGAAATTGAAAGGGACTTGCAGGGACTAAAACGAGTCCTTTCATTTTTATCTTTTTCTCATTTGCCTTTAACTTTATTTTATATGTATAGCTTTTTAAACATGTTCTTTGAACACAGCAATTTCACTTGTCCTCCCTTCCTCTTTCTTTCCTTCCTTCCTTCAACCTTAACTTAGCTTCCCCCCTACGTGTGTGTGTGTGTATGTGTGTGTATGTCTGTGCATGTGCATACACACCCATGCTAGGTAAGAGGGAGAGGCTGTCAGGGGCTCAGAGGAGAGACCCAAGTGAAGTGTAATGTGTGCTCTCTGCTTCATCTGTTACCTCTAACTCGAGAGGCTTTTTGCAATCTCTTCTACGTCTCTGCAATTACGTTACCCTTTCAGAAGAAAAGTGTTTGGTCTAATCTACTGGGCACGGGGAGGCACTTCATTTGATTTCCTGTCCCCTAGTGGTCCTGCTGAGTCTGAAACCTGTAAAAGTACTAGGCAGTAGTAAACCCAGAAGCCCAAGAAATAGACACTAGAGTGTCCAGTATAGTCCTATGCAGTAGGGCCTGGAATCATGACTCACATCATTGGGAATACCTGAAGGTGGCTCCAACTGGTTTCTAATGGGAGAACTCAGGGTTTAAGAAGGTGCTGGATGAATATTTGTGGGGAAATTAAGGGATTCATGTGCCAGGATGGAAAAAAATAAAACAAGGATTGCTATCTCATATCTCAAATTCAATGAATATCAGTTGGGTAAGGGGCCTTGCAATGCTGGTTTTTTGCTCCTAGAAGGCACTTATTTTTTCCTTATTCTGCGAAGTCTAGTTTTCAAAAAATGAATTGCATCCAAATTTTTATATTTCTTTCTAGATCTTCCCAGTTTAATAGTTGTTTAAATAGTTTATAATAATAGCAGTAATAATAGTAGCAATGTGGCACTCTCTATATGACCTTTATGGTCACATCAAAACTCTGAAAGTTTGTTATTTTGCAGATATGGAAACAAAGGCAAAGGGAAGTGAAGCCACATTGTTGAAAGCCTCACAGAATAGAGAAATGGAAGAGTAGCTATTTAAACAGAGGCACCTGGGGTCTTTATCTCTATAATGCTTTCTAGTTATTTCTTGTAATGTTGGTTTACCTCCATCTATGCCCCAACCCCAACTTCTTCTTTGGAAACCTTTAAAATCTAAAGAAAAGTTGAAAGGAGAGTACACTGAACATCTTTATATCCCTTGCAAGAGTTACCACCTGTTACATCCAATCATATTAGAATTCCCCATTAAAAATCTGCCTATCTTGCCTTTTTTTTCTGAAGTAAGCAGCAAACTACATGTATTTCCTAAGAACAAGACCATTTTCCAATACGGTCTGGAGTTGTAGTAATCTGTGTTGCTGTAAACTAAGGCAGATGGGGGCCAGAGCCCCAACAGCAGTTGAGGGCAAAGATCATGTCTTTTATCTGACATTTCCCAATGCTCTGGAATGAATTGTAGAAAGCTGTGCCCCATTTTTATGGGACACACACCTGTACACATGCACACATGGAGAGAGACATTTTCAGGAACATGAGTGATCCTGAAAGATTTGTTTTGCCCAGTCATGTTGTTGGTGTAATACCCCTTGGAATGAAGCACATCACCTTTTCTCATTCTGTAAAATTAGAATTAATAAGTTGACTCGGGCCACTATTACAAAATACTGGAGCCTGGGTGGCTTAAACGTCAGAAATTTATTTTCTCATAGTTCTAGGAACCAGAAGTCCAAGATCCACTTATCAGCAAATTTGTTTTCTGGTGAGAACTTTCTTCCTAGTGCACAGATAGCTACTTTTTCCCTGTCAAATCACATAGCCTTATCTCTGTGTCTGGATGGAGAGGGGGGCACCTGTCTGGTAGTTCTTCTTCTTACAAAGACACCAAAGTCTTTCCAGATTAGGTTCCTGCCCTTAAGACTTCATTTAACCTTAATTACCTTCAAAAGGCCTTATCTAGGGATGCCTGGGTAGCACAGCAGTTGAATGTCTGCCTTCAGCTCAGGTTGTGATCCCAGGACCCTGGGATCAAATCCTGCATTGGGCTCCCCACAGTGAGCCTGCTTCTCCCTCTGCCTATGTCTCTGCCTCTCTGTCTGTGTTTCTCATGAATAAATAAATAAAATCTTAAAAGAAGAGAAAATGCCTTATCTACAAATATGGTCACTCAGAGTTTAGGGCTTCCACAGTGAATTTTTTTTTTTTTGTTAAGAGCTGCTCTCACAGTTATGAGGTGTTACCTCATTCTGGTTTCAATTTGTTTTTTTGTTTGCTTTTATTTTTTCTTAATTAGTTTTTTTTCATTTGTTTTTATTGAAGTTCAATTTGCCAGCATATAGTATAACACCCAGTGCTCATCCCATCAAGTGCCCTCCTCCGTGCCTGTCATCTAGTTACCCCAACCCCATGCGCACCTCCCCTTGCACAACCCTTTGTTTATTTCCCAGAGTTAGGAGTCTCTCATGGTTTGTCTCCCTCTCTAATTTTTCCCACTCAGTTCCCCTCCTTTCCCTTGTAATCCCTTTCATTATTTTGGTTTCAATTTGCATTTACCTAATGACATTTAACATCTTTTCATGTGTCTGTTTGCCATCTGCATGTCTTCTTAGAAGAAATGTAAACTCAGATCCTCTGCTGATTTTTTTAAGTGTGTGTGTGTGTTTAATTGTTGAGCTGTAGGAGTTCTTTATGTATTTTGCATACTTGCATTTTATCAGATATGTAGTTTGCAAATATCTTTTCCCATTCCATTAGGTTGCCTTATCATTTGATGATGGTTTCCTTTGCTATGCAGAAGCTGTTTATTTGATGTAGTCTCATTTGTTTATTTTTCCCTTGCCTTTGGAGTCACAAAGATGTTCCTGAGATTGATTTTTTTTAATTTATTTTTTATTTTTTTTTTACTTATGATAGTCACACGGAGAGAGAGAGGCAGAGACACAGGCAGAGAGAGAAACAGGCTCCATGCACCGGGAGCCCGACGTGGGATTCGATCCCGGGTCTCCAGGATCGCGCCCTGGGCCAAAGGCAGGCGCCAAACCACTGCGCCACCCAGGGATCCCCTCCTGAGATTGATTTTAAGGAACTTACTTCCCATTTTTTCTTAGAGGAATTTTATGGTTTCAGGTTTTCCATTGAAGTGTAATCTATTCTAAATTAATTTTGTGTATGGTATAAATAGTAGTCTAGTTTCATTTTTTTTGTATGTGCCAGTTTTTGCAACACCATTTATTGAACAGACTTTTTTCTCTCTTGTATGTTATTGGCTCCTTCTTATAGATTGTCCTTATATATGTTTATGTGTTTATACGTTCTTAGTTCTTTTCCATTGATCCATTTGTTTCTATTGCCAGTACCATATTATTTTGATTAGTATAGTTTTGTGGTATAGTTTAAAATCAGGGAGCCTGATACCTCCAATTTTCTTTCTCCAGCCAAATTGGTTTGGCTGTTTGGGGCCTTTTGCAGTTCCATATACATTTTAGAATTATTTGTTTTGCTTCTGTGAAAAGCCATTGATGTTTTGGTTAAGTATTGCATTTAAACTGATTTCTTAGGGCAAAACAGACATTTTAACAATATTTTTCCAGTCCATGAGCAAAGTATATTTTCCCTTTTATTTGTATTGTTTTCAATTTCTTTCATCACCATCTTAAAGTTTTCAGTGTACATGTTTTTCAGCTCCTTGGTTAAATTTATTCCTAGGTATTATATTCTTTTTGATACAATTGTAAATGGTATTGTTTTCTTAATTTTTCTTTCTGCTAGTTTGCTTTTAGTGTATAGGAATGTGCAAATTTTTGTATATTGATTTTATATACTGCAAATTCAGCGAATTCATTTATTAGTTCCAGTAGGTTTTTGGTGTTTTCTAAATATAGTATGTCATTTGCAAATAGTGAGTTGTTATTTTATTTTATTTTTTTTCTGATTTGGATGCCTTTAATTTCTTTTTCTTGCATAATCACTTTGACTAAGACTTAAAATACTGTGTTGAATAAAAATGGAAAAAGTGGTCTTCCTTGTCTTCTAGATCTTAGATGAAAGGCTTTTGTCTTTTCATCACTGAATATGATATTAGCTGTAGGGCTGTTATAAATGACCTTTATTATGTTGATGTATGTTCCCTCTATACTCACTTGGTTGAGACTTTATCATAAATGGATGTTGAATTTTATCAAATGTTTTTCTGTATCTTCTGAGATCATATAGTTTTTATCTCTCATTTTATTAATGTGATATATAGATTGATTTGCAGATGTTGAACCATCCTTGCATCACTGGATTAAATCCCACTTGATTGTGGTGTATGATTCTTTTAATATATTGTTGAATTGGGTATGCTAGTACTTTGCTGAGGTTTCTTGCATCTATAGTCATTAAGAATGTTGACCTGTAATTTTTGTGTGTGTTTGGTATCCTTGTTTGGTTTTGGTATCAGGATTGTGCTGGCCTCATAGAATGTTTTTAGAAGCTTTACCCACTTTTAGTTTTTAGAAGAGTTTGAGAAGAATAGGTATTTTTCTTTGAGTGTTTGGTAGAATTTACCAGTGAAGACATCTGGTCCTGGTCTTTTGTTTGTTAGGAGGTATTTGATTAGTGTTTCAATTTCCTTATTAGTGTATTGGTCTTTTCAGATTTTCTGTTTCTTCCTAAATCAATCTTGGAAGACTGTGTTTTTTGAAACTTATCCATTTCTTCTCGGTTGTCCAGTTTGAAGGCAGTTGTTCATAGTATTCTCTTGATACTTTTTATTTCTGTGGTCTCAGTTATAACTTTGCCTCTTTCATTTCTGATTTTGAGGCCCTTTTTATTTTTAGTTTGGCTGCATGTTTGTCAATGGATCACTCATCTTTTAAATTATATTTTTAGTCTAGATTTCATTTATTTTAACTTTGATTTTTAGTATTTCCATCCCTCTACTAATTTTGGATTTTGCTTGTTTTTGTTTGTTTGTTTTGTTTTTGTCTAGGTCCCTTAGGTGTAAAGTTGGATTTTTTAATTTGAGATTTTTCCCATTTCTTGAGGTAGTCCTACATTGTTATGAACTTCCTTCTTAGAAACCACTTTTGCTGCATCCCAAAGATTTTGGTATGTCATATTTTTGTTTTCATTTGTCTCTAGGTCTTCTTTTCCTATTTCTTTTTGTTCAATGACCCACTGATTGTTCAGTTTTCTTTTTGTAATTAATTTCTAGTTTCATACCATTATGGTCAAATAAGATGCTTGATATTGTTGCAGTTTTCTTGAATTTATTGAGACTTGTTTTGTGGCCTAACATGTGATATATCCTGGAGAATGTTCCATTTGCACTTGAATAGAATGTGTATTCAGCTGCTTTTGGATGGAATGTTCTATTTATTCCACCTGGTCTAATGTGTCATTTAAGGCTAATGTTTCCTTACTGATTTTTTAATCTGGATAATTTATGTATTGATGTAAGTGGAGTGCTCAAGTGCCCTACTATTATTCTATAATTGTCAGTTTTTCCCCCTATGTCTGTTGATATTTGCTGTAAATACTTGGGTGCACTTATGTTGGGTGGATGGGTCTGTCCCCTGGCTCATTGTTGGGGTACATCAGCAACTGCTTCTTTGCATTTGTGGGTGGGGCTTTCAGTGGGTACACCCACTAGTACTAGCAAGTTAGAGGGAGAATTCCAAAATGACACCCATTCAGTGCCAATATTAGGAAAAATAGACTGAGATCACAAAAGTGGCTCCCACCAGTGTCTCAGTTTCTGTAGACAGTCCTTGCTGTCTTCTGCCTCTCCAGCAGATGCTCTAAAATGAGTAAATGGATCTCTTTTATCTAGGGCTTTTCATATTGGTGTTTTTGAGCTGGTTTCTAGGTCAAGTGATTCTGCACATGAGCTCCTTCACACAATTTTTCCATTTTGTAGTTTTATAGCTCTTCTGAACATAATCCCCATCGATTTTCAGAGCCTGGTATTTTGGGGGCTTGTCTATCCTATGCAAGATCTAAGAGTTGGGATGCCTAATGTGAAGCTTGAATCCTGTGCTTCTCAAGGAAAAGTTTCATACCTTTGTAATCCTTCCCAGTTGTGACTCACTGAGGCTGGGATGTTTTTTTTTTCCTGGTGAGTCCATGTCTCTGCCTCTTCCTATCTCATTGCTGTCCTTTTATCCTTTGTTGTGGAGGCTCTCTTCATTAAATTTTTAGGTTCCTTTTAGGGGGAATTATTCCATATGTAGATATAGATTTGTTGTGTCTGTGAGGATGTGGTTCCAGATCTTGCTATGGCACCATCTTGAACCCAGCCCTTTGCCCCCTCACATTCATTTTTGCTTCTTTTTAGGCCACTGGCTACCTTATCTCTTCTTACATACTCAACATGTAAGTGATCCTTTTTTTTAATAGTCTGGCTACTATTCTTCTTTTGGGGATTTTATCCAGTGTCATGACTTGAAATACTAGTCCATATTACAGTGGTGAGTAACTGTCCACCTTAAAGCCAGACTACAAACTCTCATCTTTTTTTAAGAAAAAACTGGCGTCAACTGCCATGGATTTTTATAAGATCCATTTGCCTTTCTGGGAGCAGAAAGAGCCAGTGCAGCCCCAGGAGGGGCACTGAGTCACACCAGGGCTCTCTGTGGCTGAGAATCCATAGAGCTTTGGCATCCTACCCTGGGGAACCCCACGACCAGCCATCTGTAGCCATCTGCACATACCTCCAAGGCAGTCCAGCACCACCTTCCAGAGCCCTTGGCTGTTTAGCAGAACTTGCTCTATCCACAGTCAGCTCCTTTTCCATTCTGTTCTGCTGGGGGTGGGGTGGGGGTGTCTAAACCTCTTCCTGACAGAAGAGAGGACCAAGACCCCAGAGCCTCCAGCTCAGGCACCAGCATCTACACCGGCTCCGCTGTGGGTTCCCTGCAGTGAGATTGGGAAGCCCCAGGAGGAAGATCCAGAAAGCACTTTTTGGCTGACTTGTGCTGGAGTCTGCTACAGGACAGAGTTCACAGGAGGCCTGTGGGGCAGGCCAAGAGGGGCAGGGGCTCTTTTTCATTTCTTCCTCAGCTGGTTACTCAGGGTTCATCATGGCCTTTCTAATAAACTTGCAGTTGAGTTGAAAAAAAAAAAAAAAAAAAAAAAAACTGAACTCCAGACTCAAATGTCTAACTGCCTATTTGACCTTTCCCAGTTAAAATTTAATTGGCATCTAAAATTTAACAACCTAGCTCCTAGTTTTCCTCTCATTTATTTAAGGACAACCCCACCTTTTTCAGTGTTCAAGTCAATAAGTTTAGGGTCAATATTGACTCCTCTCTTCTTCTCACATCCTAAATTTAACCCATCACCAAAACCTGCCACTTCTACCTTCTAAGTAAATCCAGAACCCAACATTTGGAATGTTGTGGCAGATGCTATGTCCCTGCTTTCATCCTTGCTCTTCTTCGGTCTGTTCTGATCATAGTAGGTCTTTTAAAAATGTAGGCCAGATGAGGTCATTCTAAGTTCATCATTTCTAAGGGCTTCCCATACCCTTGTGAGTAAAAGCCCAAGCCCCAACAGTGACCCATGAGGCCCTCTGTAATCTGCCCATTTACCCTCCATTATCTTTCTGGCATCATCTATTCATTTTTTCCTTCTCTCACATAGCTCCAGCTATAAGGGCCTCTTTCCCTCTGATACCTGCAGGACTTATTTTCTTACTGCTTTAATTTCTCACTCAAATGTTACTAGTTTCTTAGGCCCTCCCTATTTTATTTTATTTTTATTTTATTTTTAATTTTTATTTATTTATGATAGTCACAGAGAGAGAGAGAGAGAGAGGCAGAGACATAGGCAGAGGGAGAAGCAGGCTCCATGCACCGGGAGCCCGACGTGGGATTTGATCCCTGGTCTCCAGGATCTAAACTGCTGCACCACCCAGGGATCCCGGCCCTCCCTATTTTAAATTGTACCTTTCCTTGTATTTCTTTCTTCACTAAAATATGAAAAATCCCCGAGGAAGAGAATTTTTGGGGGCCTATTTTGTTCAGCATTGTTTCCATGTGCCAGTACAGAGTAAATACTCAACAAATACTTATTGAATAAATATGTCAACAAAAAACTGTCATTTATTCAACATCTTTGGTTTTTCAAGTCATTCACTGTGTTCATTAAGCACTTTAAAATTCATAACCATCATGTGAGGTAGATAATAAACTACTTATATATGAGAAAGAGTGAGAGGCTCAGTGGAATTTCCCAAGTCTGTAAGTTGGCATGCTAGCTCAGCAGTTCTGACTCCAAGGCCGTTGCTCCCTCTTTTGTTAGCAGAAGGTAAGGGAGGCCATTTCCTCTTTGGGAGTACTGTGAGATACTTTGTTTGGTGTCTCTACCTGTTGATACCAAAGGCCATCTCTCTTCTTACTTATTTATTTATTTATTTTGCCATCTCTCTTCTTTACTGCTCTGTCCTCAACTCCAGCAGAGGGCCTGGCACATTGTATGAGCCCAGGAGATATTTGTTTCCACAAGTAAGTTAGTTACCAGAATTGTCCAGCTGGAGGGTCCCATGGCTACCATAGTTTTACATCTATACTGTGACCTATCCCTTTTTGACTGAAAGCCAACTTGGGGCAGGTATAGGGGGAGAAAGTTGAGCATTATAAGAAAACCATAACCAGGAATAGGCCTGTTTTCCAAAAGCAATGACTAGGCACTACCAATTGTCTGCTTTCATTTTGGGAATTATTTTCAGCTTTCTCTTGCCTCTGTTGTGCTGTCAGAGAGAGAAAGGCTGAGAATGCCATAGAGAAAAACCACACTCAAATAAAATAAATGCCTTCTAAGAAGATCACTGGAGTGTGAGGCTTCCTTTTAAGGGTGTATATTCTTGAGCTGAACAGGAGGAGGAAGGGGAGAAGGGATTTGAACAAAAGGGAAAGGATCCAAGGGAAATAATAGCATGAAGTCACCCTAATCTGATGCCTCCCCGACTCTCTATCAGCTTTCAAGTAGTTTCGATGGAAGAACTCCTATTGCAAATGAGGTTTTGTATTTTATCTCTTTAACAATGGAATGACCCTGACCTGCACTGGGACAAATGGGCACTTCCTTTGTTGTTTGCAACTTTTCTTAAAAATATATTTAATCTGAAAAAAAAAAAGATAAGTGTTTAAACAATTTACTCTCTAGATAAAGTTAATTCATCTTTTATAGCCATCCCAAAGTAATAAATTATTGTTTTGTGAATTATCATCATGCGTTTAATGATGTCCACATTAACTTCAGGTGAGTGAGGAGCTAGGTATCTTACCTTTTATAGTCTTGCCAATATTTTAAGTCACCATTTTTTGAAAAAAAAAAATGCAACCTGATTGCATGGTCAAAAGTGTAGAAGGGAATCAAAGAACAATTTTAAGTTTCCCCACCTACATGTCTCCAAGAGCACTGATAACTGTGTCTTGTACATAGTACACTGTATCGAATTATTGGTTAAATAAATAGAAGTAAATATCCTCCCTTCTACCTACCCAGACAAAACTGGAAGGGAAATGGCCTAGCAGCTGACAGAGATAAGGAGACGGCATAAAGAGAATAGTGTTTTGTTTTCTGTTTGACCAGTTTTGCTTCAGAGAGCAGCTTTACTTTGGGATAACTTAGTCTTACTATCTCAATTCACACTTTGAAACTGTAAGGTAAATCCCATATGAGAAGTTTGAGCTACAATCTCTCACTCTCAATACTTCTGTGTATTTAGCTTTAGTTTTCAAGATGGATGCCCAACCGAAATGTTTCCTGCTGGGAACATTGAAATAAGAGATGTATCTTTGTTTTAATTGAATTTACTTGCAGTGGCCACTCTTTGGTACTAATCTTATTGAACAAGGATCCCTCCTGTACCTTTCCAGAGAACTAAGTTTACCATGAAAGCCTTTAATTTCTTGTCTCTTTTAAAAGATTTCGTTTTTTCCCCCACCTAGCAGGTAACTATATAGTTCTGTGATGTTTATGGTGGTTAATTTTATATAACAACTTGCCTGGGTCTTGGGGCGCCCAATTTGATTAAACATTATTGTGTGGTTTTTTAAGGTTGTTTTGGATGAGTTTAGCATTTGAATTAATAGATTGAGTAGATTATGTAAAAAAAAAAATAGATTGAGTAGGGAAAATTGCCCTCCTTACTGTGAGTAGGCCTCATCCAATTAGCTGAAGGCCTCAGTAGAACAAAAAGACTGACCTTGCCCTGAATAAGAGAGTATTCATCCTGATTTTGGATTGGGACATTAGTCTTTTCCTGCCTTTGCAAACTGAAATGTCAACTCTTGCTGAGTCTTGTGCCTGCCAGTCTTTGAACTAGAATGACAACATTCGCTCTCATGGGTCTCAAGCCTTTGGACCAGACGGGAACTGAACTCTTGGCTTCCCTGAGTCTCCATCTTGCTGACTCAGTCTTGGGAATTTTCAGCTTCCGTAATCACATGTGCCAGTTTCTTATAATCTCCTTATGTTTATACATCTGCTTTGTGTTGGTTCTTTCTCTTCGGAGAACCCTAATACATGATGAACTGCTCAAGCCAAGTATATATTTTGTGATTTCTGTGTATAGTAGCCCACAATTCCTGTCTTCCGCCATCATTCCTTGAGCAATTTGAAGTACTTGTTTCTGAATACTTACCTCCTGGGTCAGGAACTACAGATTACAAAGAAATGAGGCACATTGTTATTCAAAGACCACAGTCCAGTCTCAACAGTCCACAAATGACTAGAAATAGTGCCTGTATGGAGTCCCCTCCACACTGTCATCATGTAGGAAAGTTGTTTTTCTGTGGGAAACTTAGCCATGTCTTGTGATTTGCTGAGAGGTGGGTGGGGAATGCCATTTGGCTCCAGTTAGTGAGATATTGGCTACTGCCTTTCTCTGCATTCTATGACCATATAGACACTGCCTGGGTTTGCATCTATCCTCTTTAGTTTCTAGTTGTGTGACCTTGGGCAAATTAGTGTGTGTACATTTTGTTAAATGTACAAAAGGAAGAAAAATGGTACCTACATTGTAGCATTTTTAAAGATCACATAGGAGAGTATTTGTAAAGGATTTAAAATAGTGCCTGCAACCTACCCTGTTTTATCAAATCTAAGATGCCATCAACTATGAGATACACTGCTATTTTGTGTATTTCTCAGAAAGAAAAGCATTGCCAATTACAATGATAAGATGCTATCAGTTGTGAGACCTGAAATGTTTAAAGATGAGAAAAGCATGTATCTTAAAAATCAATGCGGTCCTATAGTCAGTGTTATATAAGTGAATAAAATCCTAGACCATTGCAGGTTGATTACTCAGAGACAAATTTGAGGAGGAAGAAAATCTGTTTGCATTTGTGGATGGTTATCTAAATAGCAAAATTCTAAGCCAACTATAATATTGGTGAATGTCGCAACCATTTCTCAACTATTCTAAGTTACTAAAATGCATTTCTTTTATTTTCTTAATGAAGTGTAGTGCTGCCTTCATGACCCCCCAGGGTCATTTAAAACCTAATTAATGTACATGGCTGATATATCAACTGAATATGTGTGTGTCCCCCCACCCACCCAATTCATAGGTATGACTATATGACTATATTTGGAGACTGAGTCTGTGAGGAAGAAGTCAAGGTGAAATGAGGTCATAAGGGTGGCACCCTGATCTGGGAGAGCTAGTAATTTTCTGGAGAAAAAAAAGAAAGGAGGAGACAGCAGGGCACTCTGTTCTGCCACGTCATGACAGAGAAGACAGTTTGTTGCAGGCCAAGAAGAGAGCTCTCACCAGGAACTCAATTGGCTGGCACCTTGATCTGCTGTTTAAGCTGCCCAGCCTGTGGTCCTTCATTGTGGCCACTGGGCAAACTGTGACAGTGGCCAACAGGGAGGGGAAGGTGCTTTTGGAGGACTGAGGATGAATTCACTGTGGCCCTCCCCTCCATGGCTAGTCATTCAGGGGACGTTTGACCTGAAGGTGCTCACCTACAACTGTAAACCAGAGACATGGTCTCCTGCTGAACTCTTCCCAGTCCTTGTCGTTCTGCTTACTCAGCACCAAATACCTGTATTACGTTCCCAACATTGTAATTACAATTCATTTTTTTTTTTTAATTACAATTCATTTTTATTTATTTTTTACAACTGTATGCAACTACCTGTGGGAAATCAGCACTCTGGTTGTGTACATTTATTAAGGGTTATAGTTTTAATCACTTTATGCTTTCTTCTTTAGGAGATTGAAAACTTTCTCTCATGACGGTGGTTTGATTCTCTGGGTACTGGTTCCATGCTTTTATGTGTTTTCACAAATGAAACTTTGCCTTACTGTTTGTTCTTGCCAGTAATTGAATCTTGCTCCCACCCACATTTTAATACAGTATGCAAAGAAAGGGCTAGAAAATTTTCAGAATACAGAGGTGGTTTTGTGGGAGGGCTCGATTTATCGATGAAAATATTCCATAATTCAGATTTTTTAAACTGGTTTTGTGATTTGAAGTACATGCAACAAACAACAGAAACCAAGCAAAGTATTAGCCCCTGGGAATCTTTGGGGAAACCTGTTTTAATGAGTAGATGAGATATTTATTTGTCAATAGTGTATGTGAAAATTGAGGGTGCTCATGGGTGCTTCAAAAGGTTGTGTTTTATTTTTATTTATTTAAGATTTATTAAGATAAGAGAGAGAATTTTATTTAAGATTTTATTTTATTAAGATTTGAGAGAGAGAGCGAGCACAGAGGGAGAGTGAGAGGAGAAGCAGATTCCCTACTAGCAGGATCCTAATACTTTATGGGACCTTGAGATCCTGACCTGAGCCAAAGGCAGATGTTTAACTGACCGAGCCACACAGGTGCCCCACATTGTATTTTATTAATAATTTCTAAACTTTGCCTGCACAATCTTGTTTACATAATTTTTATCAGAGCAGAGGTAAGTCTCTTCAATCCTGATAGAGCCAGATTTGGTTTATTAGTTATCTATTGCTGTGTAACAAATTGGCCCAAACCTTATTAGAAGCTTAAAACCATCAACATATATTACTTCACACAGTCTGTCAGCATCAGAAATTTGGGAATTTCTTCGCTGGGTGGTCCTGCTTCAGGGTTATCAGATTGCAGTTCAGCAGTTGGCTGGGGTTGGAGTCTTTGAAGACTTGACCAGGGCCGTTGGACCCACTAACAGACATTCTACAAAATAAATGGCATGTATTTTTTTTAAAATGTCAAGAAGGATAAAGGCTGAAAAATGCTTTCTGATTAAAGAAGGCTAAAGAAATGTGACAATGAAATACAATGTGGGTCCTTGAATCCTGAAAAAAGGGGAATAATGTCTATAAAGGACATTATTAGGACAACTGGCAAACCTGCAGATTATGTAATAGCTTTATATAATAGCATTGTATCAGTGTTAAATGTCCTGATTTTGATAATTATGTAGGAGAATGCTTTTGATCTTAGGAAATACCCACTGAAGTGTTACCAAAGGGTCAAGGGATATCATATCTGCAAGTTACTCTCGAATGGCTCAGAAAGATACATGAAAGAGAGTGAATGACAAGACAAATAGGGTCACATGTTAACAATAGTGAATCTGGGTAAAAGATGTTATTGCTGCTGTGACAAATCACTGCAAATATAGTGGCTTTTTCTGTAGGTCAGAAGTCTGACACAGTTTGACTGGATTCCCTGCTCAGCATCTGACCTCTGGGTTAAAATCAAGGTGTCAGCAGGCCTGTATTCTTTTACGGAGGGCCTGGGAAAGAATCTGCTTCAACCTGTATTCATTTTGTTGGCTGAACTTGGTTTCTTGTGGTTGTAGGACTGAAGTCCCCATTTCCTTGCCTTCTGACTGCTCTATCTTTAAGCCAGCAGGGTGTTTCAAGTTCCCCTCATGTTTTGTTTTCTTTTAAGATTTTACTTATTTATTCATGAGAGACCCAGAGAGAGGCAGGGACACAGGCAGAGGGAGAAGCAGGCTCCTTGATGTAGGACTCAATCCCGGGACTCTGGGATCACTACCGGAGCCAAAGGCAGATGCTCAACCACTGAGTCACCCAGGTGCCTGCCTGCCCCCCCCCCCCCCACCATGTTTTCAATCTGACTTTCCCTTCTGCTCCATTTCTCTGCTTTTAAGAGCTCACGGGAGCACATTAGCTCGATCTGGACAATCCAGGATAATTTCCTTTTCTTAAAATTAACCAGTTAGTGATTTAAATTATATCCACAAAATCTCTTTTGCCATATAAGTCACATAACATAGCTGTGGGTGTGATGCCAGGGGTTAAAGGTCCTGGAGGCTGAATTTCTGTCTAACACAGGATCACAGGAATTTTTTGCACTATTCTTAACATCTTTATATACATACATACATGTGTGTGTGTGTGTGTGTGTGTATAAAATTATATCTAAACAAAAAGTTACAGAGATTCCTAGGCATGGTACAAGAAGCTGGAAGATATAGTCATGGCATTGTTCACATACTTGGTAGCTTCATTTTTTCCTAACAATACTGGGTCTGTTTCTTTCCCCCTTTATCCCAGGTCACCACCAAATCAAGCAAGGGACCTGTGAGGTGGTCGCTGTGCACAGGTGCTGTAACAAGAACCGCATAGAAGAGCGATCACAAACAGTCAAGTGCTCCTGCTTCCCAGGACAGGTTGCTGGCACAACTCGGGCTCAGCCTTCTTGTGTTGAAGGTAAGACTTTTTCTGGTCAGTTTCTTTAATATTGCAAAAGTACCTCAAACTACCAAGAACCTCCTTGCTTTACTGTCTTTGCAACTCAAAGAAAACTAGGCTGCTTCTGGGTTAGTGTTGTTCCAAAAGCGAACATCATTGTAACTCCGCGCACTGCTTGGTGAATAAGGTAAGTTATTAATGATATTTCTCAAGGGGTCCCAATGGGGAGTTCTATTACTAGACAATCAGGAAGATATGCTTTTGATTCTTTTTTTTTTCTTCCCCGGCTGTCTCTCCAAAACTTATCCATCAAAGCAGTTGCTTCCCTAGATATACTTTTCCTCCCTGATTTCAAGCTCTCAGCTCAAAAGCGATTAGCTGCTTATTTTTTTGACCTTTTTTAAGGTTACAGATTAATATTCTCTTTATATCTAATTTGCTATTTTAGCAAGCATTTATAAAACATCTTCTTTGGAGCAATTTCCCTGAGAATAGTTTGGGGATCACATGTCATTTATTTGTGGTCTCCAAAACCCCAAGCTGAGTACTGTGCCAAAGGATTTTTTTTTTTAATGAATGAATGTTGATGGGTTGTAGGTAGAGGCCTGAGATGGATTTCTTTTGATGCCCTTGGCTTCTTCTAGCACACACCTTGTTAGAAATAAGTTATCAATCCCCAGGAGAACGGGTACATGAGGTTAAGCCCTGTAGCAGTTTCTCTACAGTGGCATGAAAACTCCTGAAAATGAATGCTCCCAGTCTTATTTGATGCATGTCTCAAGGTCAGCCGTTAAAATACACATATACATTTTTAACTCCAGAATTGCACAATCAAGAATAATAATCGACTGACCCATATCCCGCCTCCCCAATCAAACACAGGCACAAATTTATGGTCGGATGGTCACTAGTTAAAGCTGGAAAGTGGATATGGCCAACTTACCATTTACAGTTCCTCACAGAAACCCTGGGGGCCGAATGCATTGCCGAATTCAGATTTTTTAAAGGTAGCCTAGTATGTACAGCATCTATTCCCTAACAAACCTAATGTCTTTTCCAGTTGTATGCTATTGTCACAGATGCTAGTATTCCTACAGTGAAATACGTAGAATATTCTTGCAGAACGAGATAGGGCAAGGTGAAGAAGCTCATGTTAATTCAAATCAGGTTTTGCATCCATCATATAGAACTCCTGTCCATTTTCTGAGCATTTGGGATTTGGGTATAACAGATAAAGGATTGTGGATCTATAAAAGAAGATGAACGTCTTTAACATTTGAAAAAAAAAGATATTTAAAAGAAATTTGCTAAGTTCCTATCTTTCCCACTGAGACAGTTCAGCATGTTTATTTTCTCCATCAACTGAATCCAAACTGTACCTATTTTGCCTCCTTGGTCTGTCTCAAGATTCTCTGTGCCACGGCCACCTGCTGTCTAGGGGCTCACGTTACATTTTGCCAACCTTACTACTCCTGTCTCTCATTTTCTACCCTGCAGCCTTCTACAAAAGCAGAACTCATCATGACACTCTTGTATTTAAAACCACACTTCAGTGACTTCCCACTGTCTTTAAAATAAAATCCAAATTCTTTACCATGGCTTATTAAACTTTGCATAGTCTGACTCTGTCTCCCTCCTCTTTCAGCTACACTCCCGACGTCCAAGGGGGCTCCTTTATGTTCCCTTTTATCTCTGCACTTCTCCTATGTCCTTTGCCTGAATCATTGCCTTCTTCCCCACAACACACATTTTGTCTACTTGATTGCAACTTTCCTTCCATAGCTACTGTATGCTCCTGTATCTCCCTGTACTTCCAGGTCATGGCATGTATCCCATTCTGTTTTAAGATCTTTTTGAGTGTGTGCCTTCCCATTAGTCTGCAGGTTGCTTGAGGATGGGAACTGGATCTCTCATTTCTCTTAATGCCCCACCTTCCCTTCCTCCCTCGCATTGGCTGGTGCATGAATGACTTTGAGCATGGTAGAGAACCGATTCGTATTCAGTAATCACAGATTGTTTTTAAATTAGTGGTAACAACTGTGTTTCCTTGCTCTATAGATTTTAAACTTCTTCAAGAACTTATGAATTATGACTTACTGTATCCAGCATCAAATCTTTAGATCTAAAAAGTCTTACACATTTATCTCAGAGCACTTCTTTCGGTATCTGGAAAGCATAGAGATGGCATGACAATTATATTTAGTATCTTTCTCTTAGTAAAGAAGATATTAATACCTTACTCTCCTGTAGCTTGTTTTTAATTCTTGTATACATTTATTATATGGACCAAATCCCCTTTGTGCACCACTGTCAAAATAACTATAAAAATGTCAATACTTTTTTTTCGTATATTTGTGTATTTAAGATAGGTCTCCAGAAAATATGGCACATTTCAGTATGAATGTGTTTTACCCAAATGGTATCACATTGAATATTTCTTAATCCAACCTATCAATATTAGGTTGTGGAGATCTTCGTGTGCAGTACATAGTGACCTATTGTTTATTTTTAATTGCTCCACACCATTCCATTGAATGGATAGGCTATAATTTGTTTAGCCATTCCTTTACTGAAGGACATTGCAGTTATGTCTGAGACAAGACAGACTCATAGGCTAACTAAATGATTTCCTCAGTGTTACAGGATCAGTAAGTGATAGAGGTCAATAATTTGGTGTCTGAGCCGAGTCTGTGTAGTGGAAGGTTCCGTGATGATGTACATATTCTTTCTGTATATCTCTTAGCTATGTGTTGATGCACACATGTCCAGTATGATTGGTAACCACTAAACACGTGGCTATTGAGCATTGGAGGAGTGACTGGCATGCATTTAGATTGAAGTGGGAACCTGTGACTAAGCATCCCTGTTGGACAGTGCAGGATCAGCTTCCTATACATATGTAACTTATGAGTACTACATTTGCAGCCAGAGAATACCCAAACTCTGAAGGATAGGATTGTGATTGTATCTTAATAATTGTATCCCCTGCACTTAGCCTGGCAAACAGTAGGTGTCCAATAAATGTTTATTGGGCCGAAGTCACAGAGGAGGTCTAGGAAGTTGTAGTTTAGACTCTAGTTATGATGTGTGCTTTCCTATCCCCCTGATCTTCTATTTCTTATCTGAATGTTTCCATTAGGGCTTTTTAGCTTTATCCCATAATAATCTTTATCCCACAATAATTATGCAGTATCATGCTGCTAGTTGGTTTATGGAAAGACCTAGTCTCTCCTGCTATGTTCCTGTTATCTTATTTGTCAATAAGAATGTGGAGAGGATCTAAAATATAAAATTCACTTAAATTTACATTTAAATTAAAACAAAGGCAAGAAGACATTGGAGCAGGGCACTAATTAATGTTAGCACAGAAAGTGGCATATACTTATGCATTTCTGCTAATCCACAGCAGAGATGCTTATCTAGTGTTTTCATTGCTTTTCTATAAAAATCATAGTTTTTATTAGTTAAAAAGGGAGAAAAATCAGCTGTTTTTTTGTTTTGTTTTTCGTTATAATTAACTTATAAAATCCTCTTGTGGAGTACAGCCACATTTCAATACTACATTTCAGATTTGGGAGGAGGGGCGGGGAATTACTTGATTAAAGCCATGGTTACTAGGGTCCTAAAACAGACAACTGTGTAGCTGGTAACCATGTTCCCTTTTGAATCTTCGACTGGTATAGATACAAGGCTGTTTAATGACATGAACTGTATTCTACACATTTATCAAAATACCACTCTTCAGAGATAATGCTGAATGGTTTATGATAAAAGGAGATAAATGTGTAATACGACAAGGCTTCATTTATTTCGTTAGAGTGACTGCTTTCTAACTATTGGGTTTAAAAAAGGCTGATAAAGGCTGAGGAATGGGAGGCAGCTGCTTTTTGAAACCATTTGTTTTCTTTTGATGATGGTTGAATTTGTTTTCTGAGATGTTGGAAGCCACTTGGTTAGGGTTGAGGGTTCCTGTGCGTACTGCAGACAACTTACGTGGTTTCACAGGCTGTGTGATGAGGTAGGGAGTCTGTCTTCAAGATGCAGCCTTACAAAGTTGTATAATTGGGTATGTTCTCTGTGCCACTTAAAAGAGCAAGCGGTTTTTTGAGCTTTTCCCTGTGGCGGTCGGGTGAATGACAGAAAGATGTACTTTACCAAAGAACTGGGGGAGATGAAAGGACAGGCACCTTTTGCATATGTTGGTTCATTGAGTTTTAATTCAGTGCATTGTGCCTGGAATGTCGTAGATGCTGGGGAATAGGATGCTAATTAGCCTCAGGTCCTACTTTCCAAAAAAGAACTCTAGGAAATGAAGGTACAGGAAGAGAGAGCAGAGAAGGGGTCAGGGATGATATCCTATGAGAACCATTGGGTCTGGTTTTACCAGGCAGGAGGGAACCAAGTGGTAGAGTCGGGTAAAGCGTGTGAGAATGAGTGGGGGCAACTGTGGGAATTAGAAATGTCTCGGTCAGGATCTGAAGTGGTCGAAGATGAGGCTGGAGACTCCTCCTGGTCGAAGATGAGGCTGGAGACTCCTCCAGAGCCTTCACTGTTAGAAATTTTCCATCAGCTCAAACTTGAGGATGTAATTCCTGCATTCTGGGAGAGTGGATGAAAGAGAATATGCCAGTAAGAAAGGGTATTAAGTGAGCAAAGGTCTTATCAAATACCCTACAATTGCTGAAAAGGAAAAATGTGATCTCTGAATTTGACAGGTCAGGTAGGTTGTCAGCATAGGCTTCTGGGTGAGCCCTGGAGTAGCCAGGATTTGTGTGTGGGAGCGAGAGTAGTGAGACTGAGCCAGAGAAAACGAGATTCAGAGAGAGAATATGCAAATTTTTGACTTGTAGGATTGCCCACAGTGCAGGCTCCAGGAGGGCATATAAGGAATAGAGCTGGCATTGTGTTTACTCTGTAGTAAGGATTACGAGGTCTGCTGAACTAGCTCAGCCTCCCATTTTGAGCTGAGTATATCTCCATGACCATAGATCAATGTTTCTTACCCAGGGGTGATTTTGGCTACTCTGAGGGACATTTGATGATGTCTGGAGCCATTTCGGGTTGTTATACTGGGGGAGAGGGTGCTACTGGCATTTAGTGGCTAGAGGCCTGGAATGCTGGTCACTGTGTTAGAGTGTGCAGTGTATACCCCTACCATCAGGAATTAGCAAGCCTTTAATGTGCTAAGGTCAAGAAACTCTGCCTTTCAGGTAGGTCAGGGCCTGGCAGGGTTGTATTTCTGTGAGCTCACACTTTGTGGAGAAGACAAACCTAGATCTATCTATCCACAGGCTCACTCAGTAGTCTGTATACTTTGTGGAAATAACAATATCTTGTTATGTGTGAAGTGTGTGAACAAGTAAGAATCCTTTAGCAAAAAATCATGTTCTCGGGACTGCTTTTTTCCATGTTACCTGGGTCAGGGTGGAATGGCTTCTTTTCTTGAAATCACAAAATATAAATTAGCAGGTCTTTTCCCCTGCCTATATTTAAAGTTAACATTAAAGAAAGGTTTATTAACTTTAAGCCATTTGTTAATTTGCAAAGAGCATCTTGAAATAACGTTAAGAGCAAAACAGCTAAAGTATATTAAAATCTCAGAGCATATTTTTTTGTGATTGTTTCCATTTTTAAGACAGTGTATATATTCTAGGAAGATGTGTTCTTCATCTTTCTGTCTGTAGTTTCAGTGTAAAAATACACTTTTCTTTAGAAAAGCCTTAACTCTGTAAATGCAACTAAACTGAATCAAAAAATGAAAGACCAGCTCCCAAGAAGTGAGCCTGTTTATTTGTTAGTCTTACTCGAAAGTGGGTTTATAGAAATAGCTATATGAATACACATTGTGTTTTATTTCATGGAGTAATATTTAATTGGGACAAGGGATAGAAAAAAAAATCTCCATCTATTTTATACAACAGAGAGAACAGAAAATGCACCAGGAACAAGATAGCTAATTGGTCCCATTACATTTTCACCTAGAAAACAACATTACAGAAAACACAAGTCACTACCATAAAACCAGAGCTTCACTATTTTTTTTTTCCCTTCCTTTCTGCATAAAACTAGAAATTCATTACAGGTTGGCAGCTTGAAGATAGGGATGTTTTGTATTTTCCCAAGTCAGAAAGGCATGAGGCTTTCTAAAGAATTTTTATTTTAAAAATAGAAGTGACAAGACACTTTCTCATCTCATGTATATTATGGTATTTTGTAACAGGATAAAATAGATACCTCCTACAAACTTATTTTCCTATGGAGACAAGGCTCAGTTAAGTGGGCAGATGTTCTCAAGAGTTATTTTATAAAATCCTACTTCTGGGTCCTTTGTCTCAGCTCAAAGCCTAGCTCAGTAGGCACTCGAAGCTTGAACTCTGGGGCTATTTAATCACCTTATGCACTGGTGGGTGAAACCCTCGATTGGTTCTCACCTTCTCACCTTAGCTGCAAGGTCCTTAGTCAGTCTTTAATGCATAAAGGAATTTGAAACTTTTATTGTGGCTACTATGGTGGCTCTCATTAAGACTTTCTTTTCTGATAGAACATTTGCTGTTAAGTAAGTAAGTTTCTAACACTTGGAGAGACCTTCTTTCCAGTGTCATTCTTCACTAGATATGAAAAATGATTTTTTTTGGCAAATAGAAATATTTTACATTTCAGGGCAGGTGACTTTTAAGGAACCTATAATATCTGTCTTCAGAAGAATCACTCCATATTTCCCAGTTAAATGAAAGAAAAATAATAATTTCACAAGAGCTTGATCATACGTGCTTTCTTCTTTTATTTAAATAAATTTAAAGCCTTAAACAAAATACTGTGAAAACATTTTATTTTTCTGTAGTTAAGAATTGGCATAGTTTTCTGTGACAAATGCCTGAATCCATCTTTTTTTCCCCCTCAAGCTCCTTTTTCGATATTTGGCATCAGAATTATCTTGGGACCCCATGAAGCCAGTAAGGACTTGCATTTCTCTACTGAGAAGCTGACATAGAATGAATCAGATTATTTCCTCTGTAGGGAATCTATTCCCATATTTCTCACCTTAATATTTCAAGGGGTCTCTTTCAGACGCTTTTCTGCCCCCAACTGTTTATTATCACCTGCCAGACCAGCTGTCCTAGGCACACAGGTTCCCCTGGTTTATGGTACGCCCTTGTGCAGAAGCTTTCCATGGCTCCCTGCTGCCTGGGGAATCAAGTCTAATCTGGAGTTGGCCTTGAGAGCCCCCGAAGCTTGCTTCTCAGATCACCTTGCTCAGCAGGGTGTCTTGTGCTGCTTTGCTGACCCCTCACTGAGCCACATGGGTCTTCCGGCTTCCAGGCAGGCCACTCCCCGTCCCAACACACCACGCACTCACACTTCGACAGATCACTTGTCCTCTGCGCTTCTGCAGAATCTTCCATGTAGCCCCAGCCCCTGTCAGGAGTACATAGGTTCCCACTGCTGAGTGGCAGAGAATCTGCCTAAGAGAACTATTTTAAAGATAAAAAAAAAAAAAAAAAAAGTATTTTAAATTCAGCTGTAACTCTGTGTAAATATAACTAAGCTCTGTCAACATTTATATAACTTTTGCAATCCTGCAGATGGAATTTTAAATCGAGGGCTGGGAACCATCTCTTATTTGTCTTTATATCTACTTGGGATCAGCCTAAGGTATTCAGAAGATAATGAATGACTGGTCAGAACTTTGAATCTGGTCAAACTCTAAGTAGCATATGTTAATCTAAGCTATTATTATAAGTTGTGGTACAGTAGAAAGACTTGTAGAGACAGAGGAGGAAGTCTAGATTCTAGTACCTCCTCCCTCATTTTACTCACTCTCTTTTACAGTTGTTTTCCTTTCTGGCCATCTGCCACCCCTTCCTGATTCTGAAGGTGGTTGGGATAATTGAAAGAGGAACAGTATGTAAAAGGGCTTTAAAAATCACAAAGCTCCATACAGTTTTAAGGTGAATTTGTTTAAAATATTTGTGACTGAAAAGAATATGGCTTTCTCAGACTTCACCGCACTGTCTCCAGCCATCCACTAAAGTTCAGTGGCACTCTCTGATAAAATAAATAACCCCTTTAGCTATATTCCTTGCTCAGTGTTGGCACCTTCTGATTTAAATAGCTTACGGTTCTTCTAGATCACAATTCTTCATTTATATATTAGTGGTTTTGATGGGACTGTAATTGGGTAGTAGCACAGTATTTGGCCAGAATCAGAAATGGTGGTCTTCATGTGGAATAGACACAATGTCTAGCCACTTCCGCTGAGTGAAATGGTCCGGTGACCTAATCATGCGGTATTGCATATGCCTGATAGGAGAAGAGTTTGTAATGCGAGCTTGCTATGTTTCCTACTTTTGTCACTGCCTCTCTACCTCTGGTTGTTTCTACTACAGATCTCTGGTGTGAGGGAGAGAGATTAATTTAATGGCAGATGAAGGGGCTCTAGAATTAGAAATAATGCCTCTGTCAAAGGGCCTCAGTTTTTTCTTCTCTATAAAATGCAGGAAATACATTTAGCAGGGTGCCTGACCCTCAAGAAAACAGCTATTAGGAATTCGCAAGAGTTGCTTGAAATTGAGTTTCAGACTTCCCAGGCAAGGGTATTTTGAGTCAAATCCATTGGCATATTTTTTTTTTATACCAAAGTGCTGCTGTTTCACCAGAAAAACAGGGCCCAATGACCCTTACCCCTTAATCCATACACCCTACCTGCAGCCTCAGATCTCTGACCTGTACCAGTCCACTGGCTGGGCTCACCATAAACAATGAATCACAGTCCCTTTTGTCCTTTGTAGGAATACCCAGCCAAGTTGATAGTTCCCTTAACTTCTCTTCATCTGCCTCCAAACCCAGAGAATTTTCTGTTTCCTCATCTTATAGGCCGGTGGCAGCAGAGATGATGGGGTAAGGAGGAAAGGGAATTCACAGGTGAGATCACGAGTCTAAAATGTGAGCCTGTGAGGGAGTGCCATGCTCTGCCACCTCATTTGGCTTCCAGTTGGTGAGTTCAAGGGTTTACTCACCACTTGGTTGGAATGGGTTGGAGAGATGAACACCTCTGTGATGGAAATGTTTACTACTTTTAGTCTGTGCCCTTGGCAACAAAGAGCATCAAACATAACAACTTTGCAGTGCCAGCATCCACCATTGGAGCCTACAAAATGATGGCCACACCAATAGCTAACATTTTCTGACAACCTAGTGATTGGCCCCTGGTTAGCCAAGATTCTAATTTGGATTAGTTTTATCCTCTTGACAATTGTGGTGAGGTTCTGTTTTTATCCTCATTTTGCAGATAAAGAAACTGAGGCCAAGAGGAGTTAAATAACTAGTTGAAGGTCATTGGAAAAAAAAAAAAAAGTAGCAGTGCCAAAGTCGTACCCAGGCATGCTGCAAAGCTTGGCGTCTTACTGTTTTCTAGAGTGTATGGCTGAAGGCATTCTTTAAATTCACTTACAGTGAAATAGTTCTCATTAACAATCTTTGAAGTCAATATATCGATCCGTATATGAGCTTTATGTTGTCCCTAGTTGGAGGAAGAAATGGTATCACAGACATTATTTGGCCTTTGTTTTACAGCTTCCATCGTGATTCAGAAATGGTGGTGTCACATGAATCCTTGCTTGGAAGGAGAGGATTGCAAGGTGCTGCCAGATTACTCAGGTTGGTCCTGTAGCAGTGGCAATAAAGTCAAAACTACAAAGGCAAGTATAGACAAACACAATTCTCTCTTACAACCTCCACAGATGATTACCTAAGCGGGTTTCCCTCTTCATTGTATCCCGGCACCACGACGTTATTTTCTGTCTGTAAACTTGCTCGGGCAGTGCCACGCTATTACTCTGGCCCTTTGAACAGCCCATATCCTAAGTGGCACCCGTTATGTCCGATTTTGCAGAGCAGCGTGGTCTGGGGGGATGCACTTGTGGTTTTAGGCAGGCACCGAATGCATCGCAGCTCCTTCGAGCCCAATTTCAAATAAAGGGCTCAGCGTTGACAGGCCAGCGTGTCGACAGATGCCACACGCAGAGGATTCGCTGAAGGAGAATGCTCCCTTCCTGTGAGGAGTTTTAGTAGTTGGGGTCCCAAATTCAGAGTCGTCCAAAGTCAGGAGTTGCCTCCCCCAGAGATCTTCTGTCCAGGTCTCCCGGGCTCAGAAGGACACCTCTGTCCTTCCGGTTCTTGAGCCAGAAATCTCTCTTCCTTACCTCCCCACGTCCAGTCTATTACTGCATTTTGGGATTGTCCTTCCCAACTCCCTCCTTGAGCCATGTGTCAGCATCCTGAAGCCAGGGGTCCCATCCCCACTGGGGCTCCCCTGGAGGACTAAGTGGCTGCCTCACATTCACCATGGCCCTCTTCAGGCCATTCTCCACACGCTGACCACAATCACTTTTGTGAAATGGAGATCTTCTAACCAAGTTCATCTTGCTCCACTAGCTTTGCCTATCTGGCTCTTTATAAATAACCAGGCAAGTCACCTCCCTTCATTCTTTTTTTTTTCCCCCTGTTTCAGCCTTCTCTTGGTACCTCTTCCCATGTGCCTTAGTGGTTGCCAAGAAAGGTGTTCTTCATGGAATGGGCCTCCCTCCTTTCTTTCCTCTGGAGCCATTTTGTCTTTGGAGTCCTTCACCGAGTGGATTCAGGTCTCCTGTATCTCTGAGCATTTACTCTGCTTCTGCTTTACACAGAAGGGTGTCCTGAGGTGCTTCGTATCCTAGAGCTTTCTCCCTGGGAAGAGGCCTGTGAAGTCAGGGACCATGTTTGCAGTGACTTTGATAGACTCAGTAACTTTCAAATGGAAAGTAATAAACAAGGTCATTATAATATAATAAAACATTACATTTAGAACAAATGAGAACATTTTATAAAAAACTGCAAATGTAAATTTGAGCTGACCTCAAATTTATCAGTAGTAGAGTAAGTCAGCTAATTCCTTAGCTAGTTAGAAATCATAATTTCAAACTCAAAACTATTTCACATTAGTTGTAAACTTTTTGTAAGTAATATAAAGATGACTAGGATTAATGACCTGATGAAGAATATCTCATTTTATTGTGCTTTGTACAGGCTATTTTTTTTTTTTAATAACCTGAAGGTTTGTGGCAACCTGAGTCAATCAAGTCTATTGGCATCATTTGCATTGGCTTGCTTAGTGTCTCTGTGTCACATTTTGGTAAATCTTGGAATATTTAAAACCTTTTAAATTATTTGTTAATGGTTATCAGTGATGTTTGGGGTACTGTTATAATTTTAGTGTGCCAGCCCTGTAAGAGAGCAAAGTCTGCAAATGTATGTGTTCTGTTCCCCTGCCTCTCTTCCTCTCCTTAGGCCTCCTTATTCCCCAAGACAACAACAATATTGAAATTAGGCCAGTTAATAAACCTACTTGGCCCTCTAAGTGTTCCAGGGAAAGGAAGAATCACGTTTCTCACTTTAAGTCAAAAGCTAGAAATGATTAAGCTTAGTCAGGATGCCTTGTCAAAAGTCAAGGTAGACCAAATTCTGGCCTCTTGCACCAAACGATTAACCAAGCTGTGAATACAAAGGAAGAGCCCATGAAGGAAATTTTAAAAAGTACTCCTGTGAGCACACAAATGATAAGAAAGGGAGACAGCATTAAAGCCCATAGGGAGAAAGTTTTAGTGATCTGGATAAAAGATCAGTCCAGCCATAACATTCCCTTAAACTAGAACCTGATCCTGCGCATGGCCCTAATTCTTTTCTCAAAAGAAAAGTTTGAATCTAGCAGATGTTGGTTCATGGGGGTTAACAGAGAAGCTATGTCCATAAAGTGCAAGTGCTGATATGGAAACCGCAGCAGGTTATCTAGAAGTTCTAGCTAAGATAAAGAAGTTGGTTACTCCAAACAGCAGATTTTCATTTTAGACAAAACAGCCTTCTATTGGAAGAAGACATCCTCCGTGACTTTCATAGGTAGAGAGAAGTCAGTGCCTGGCATCAAAGCTTCAAAGGCTGACTCTTGTAGGGGCTCATGCACCTGTTGGTCTTAGGCTGCAGACAGTGCTCATTCGGAAATCCTAGAGTCCTTAAGAATTAGACTAAACCTACTCTGTCTCTAGAAATGCAACAAACAAAGCCTAGATGACAATATATCTGATTACAACTTGGTTTACTGAATATTTAAGACCCACTGTTGAGACTTACTGCTTGTAAAGGGAGTCCTTTCAAAATATCACCACCCAGTGACAATGCACCTAGTCACCCAAGGGCTCTGATGGAGACAAGCGTTGATTAACGTTTTTATGCCTGCTAACATGATTCCTTGATCCATGGGCTGCAGAATGGATGTCATTTTGACTTTCAATTCTTATTATTTAAATAGTGCATTTTGTAAGGCTATAGTAGCTGTCATGGAGATAATGATCCCTGTGATGGATCTGGGCATTCTAGATGCCATTAAGAACAATGGGAAGAGGTCAAAGCTAATAGGAGTTTGGAAGAAGTTGTTTTCAATACTTAAGGATAACTCTGAGGGGTTCAAGGCTTTAGTGAAGGAAGTAACTGGAGATTTGGTGGAAATAACAGAACTAGAATTAGAAGCGGAACCTGAATATGGCACTGAATGTCTACACTCACATGCGAAACCATAATAGATGAGGAGGTGCTTCTCATGCATGAGCAGAGAAAGTGGTTTCTTGAGATGGCATTTACTCTAGGTTGCAGATGCTATGAAGATCATTGACATGACAACCAATGATTTAGAATATTCCATCAACCTGGTTGATAAGCAGCAGCAGGATTGGAGAGGATTGCCTCCCACTTTGAAAGAAGTTCTGTGAGTAAAATGCTATCAACAGCGTGGCATGCTAGAGAGAAATTGTTCATGAAAGCAAGAGTCAGTCAGTTTGGCAGGCTAGATGGTCTTGTTAAAAGAAATTGCCACAGCCACCCCAGCCTGCAGCAACTGCCATCCTGATCAGTCAGCAGCTGTCAACATCGAGGCAAGACCCTCTACCAGGAAAAAGATGATGACGGGCTGGAAGCTCAGGTGATGGTTAGCTTTTTTTTTTAAACAAGGTATTTTTTAAGATAAAGTATTTTTAAATAAGGACACATACATTGGTTTTTTTGTTTTGTTTTCTAGACAAAATGCTATTGAACATTTAACAGACTACAGTACAGTGTAAACATTACTATTATATGTACTGGGAAACGAAGAATTAATTTGGCATGCTTTATTGTGATATTCATTTTATTGTGATATTTGCTTTATGGCATTACTTGCTTTACCAGGGAGGTCTGGACCCAAACCTCCAGAATCTCTAAGGTGTGCCTACTGTATGCTTTTATACCCAGAGCACTGGAAGCTTGTGGAGTTCCTCCTTTGTTCATGGAGGAAGGAGGTTAACACTACCATCATTTCTATCAGCTCTGCTTCTAAGCTACTCCAAATTAACTTCCAATCTGTGTAAACCCAAGTGTGCTTGCTAAGCAAACTCTGCTTTAAAGTAATTCTACTCTCCTTTCCCTATTGGCCCCTTTCAGCCTTTTATCCCCCTATCTCCTTCCTGAATAAAAATCTTGGAGCTGCCAATGAACTGGGGTCCTACATCCATCAATGATAAAAATTTCCTTTTATCCAATTTCTTGTAGACTAAGAAATAACATTTGGAAGATTATACTTGTATTGATTGTTAGATATAAATATAAAACAAGACCATGAACACAAGCCAACTGTGTTCCGGAAAAGAATGTGTCTAAGTAGTCTCTTGCTGGAGCAGCTCCCTCTCTATTTATGTGCAGTAACGAAGAGCATTTGCAGGAAGCAAACCTTTAGGGGCATTTCGGCTCTGTGTGCTGGGAATATAAGTTTGCTCTAGCTAAATCCTCAACGGTAGTGACATTTCATTTGGCACTTCTAAAAGTTGTAGAACCACAATACAGTTCCCTAAGCCATAATGATACTTAGCTGCTTTTTTTTTCTTTTTCTTTTTCCTTTTTTTTTTTTTTTTTTAGTGATAGGCCACTTGAGAATAATCTCGAAGTAGTAAAACTGCTTCCTTTATTAATCCAAGTCATTGTGACTTGAACTGCATAAAACATTTTATGTCTTTTATAGATCTTATGAACATAGAATAAATTCATTTGTGGAGGTGTGACTGGCTTCTGGGAAGAGCTTAGTACCCTAAGAAGCTGTGTCTTTTTCTTAAAATAGACACCAACCTTATACCACAAATGCAACAGAGGTCCTACAGAGGTAAAACCATTGCAGCCCTAGATGGGTTATTAACTATATTACAAAAGAATTTTCATTTTCCTTAAACAGTTCATTGCCAGCAACATGAAAACATGGAAAAGCTGAAAAAAAGAAGATAATCCTGCAGTAAGCCACCTATGTCAGAATTTTATTTTCCATTTAAATGCAAATATGAAAAGAGTGAGCAGTCGAGATATTAACAGACTTAGATGAAGATATGACAATGAGGGGAGACCGTTTCCTAGCCAGTCCTCCTGTCTTTTCCAGTTTTGAAAAGGTGGCCATAAGTTTAGTCTGCCTCTACAGTTTTTAGTGTCCCCAGAGAGTATTCAGCTACTAGTTGTCATGGAGAATTAGAACTCTCTGTCATCCTGGCTCAGTTTTCCTTTACATTTGAGTAGTTCATATTAAAGCTCCTCACAACTGCACAGTGTTGTTTAGGACCAAAGTGAACCATTGGCTGGGGCTGCTTTTTTTTTTTTCAGAAGTGGAAGTAAATCATATTGAATTTCAAGAAGTTATTTTTCCAACATCTAAGGGTGAAGAGCTATGTCTTTAGAGCAATAGTTCTCAGTGGGTAATGTTCCTATCAAGGGGACATTTTTAGTTGCCACAGGGTGGGGACGGCGGGGAGTTATACAGGCATCTTGGGGTAGAGGCCAGACACGCTGCTAAAAATCTTAAAATGCACAGGAGGGCCCCCCCTTAGCAAAGAATTGTCTGGATCCAAATGTAAATAATGTTGAAGCTGAAAAAATCTGCTTTAGAGAATTTTTATTTAAATAACTTTTTGTAAGAATTCTACTTGATTCTTTTCATGTGGTTCCTCAAAGTTTCCATTTAATATCTACATGTTCCCAATATTTCATATTAGAAAATAGAGATAGGAGTTAAACAACAGGTTTTCTTGCAACACACCTCACCTTCAAGATCTAAGATGACCCAGTCCTTAAGGTATCTGCCTTAGATCACCCCCTAACTGGTAAGAATACCCCCTAACTGGTAACTTTCCCTCTGTTTCTTAGGCTACCCCTATGGATCATCCTCATTCTCTTTTGCCCCAATATTACTAGTAATGGTAACAGTGGCCACAGGAAACTTATCATGGGAACTGGTACCCACTGTTTTGAGCACTACCCCTAGGATATTCTGGTATAGTAAGACTGGGGTGGGGCTTAGCAAACCATTCTCAAAAAGTTGTTCTTATGTTGATTCTTGTTTAACCAGGTTCTGCATCTGCTCTCTTCTTGTATTTATACTGTTCTCTGTGTTTCCAGGGTAATTTCCCTGTCCAGGTTTCTCCTTGGTGAGAGACCACCAATCGATTCTCAAGGGTAACAGAGTATAAGCACCTGGAGATGAGCCATCAGTGTGACTCACCCAGTAGACCATGTATTTCCATGTCCTACTGCTGCCTTCTTCATCTGTTCCCTTTTTAAAAATTCTAGTTATCTTTTAAGGTCCACCTGAGATGTATCCTTTACCCAGAAGTCTTGTCTTTCCTAATCCCTAGAGCCAGAGCTTGAAATACTCAGAGTACCCTGTCATGTGAGAGTGGAGCTAGTATTGGCAGGTTAGCAACCTGTGTCCACCAAATTCCAAAGTGACATTGACTCTTCCATATACAATTAGCAAAATGAAAACTTGGCAGTAAAACAAATCCTAAAGAATCTTATTATTCAACTTTAATATAGATTAAGTCCAAAATGAGCTGGGCATGCGAAGTAAGCTGCCTTAAATAAAATGCTATTGACAATGACATCCTTTTTACAGGTTGGTACTTGGCTCTGAACACTGTGGATGCATGATAGACCCAGAAAGAGCGAGTGGGAAAAGAGCCACCCTCTCCTGAGTGTTAACCACATGGCAAGCCCTGGACCATGCCATCACATGTCATGTACTCCTTACCCAACTGAGGGGGGCAGGTGTTAATTTAATACTTAGCGGCTGAAGAAGCTGAGGCAGTGATAATCAGCTCAGAAAATTACCAACTCTATCATCTGGGTATTTAAGATCAAGAGTTTGAATCCTCATCCTCTCATGTCCTTTGTCCTGTTTCTCACAAGTCCTTTAGACAACACCTTTATCACTTCTACCAAAATAATCCTGTTAGGTTGACAGTCTGGAATGCATCCCTGGTCTCATCTTTGTGTTTCAGGTGGGAAAAGGCCAAAGTTGTTCTTCCAAGTAGTCAGGGTTCCCTTGCATCCTTTAAGCATCTCCTCATCTGATGATCCTCTAGAAATCAGTTGAGTTCTATCCTTCTGGCCCTCATATATTTTTTTCCATACCACCTATCACTTCTGGCATGTTTCTTTTCCTGTTGGTCCAACTCTTTCTTCTACAATAGGAGTCCCCAAGCTGTGGCTTGCAAGCCAAATCCAACCCTTGGCCTGTATTTTGTGATCTGTGAGCTAAAAATGGGCTATCCATTTGAAACATTCAAAAAGAAAAAAAAAGTTTCATAACATGAAAATTACACGAAACCCCAATTTCAGTATCTACACCAGAGTTTTATTGGAATGAAACAATGCCCATTAGTTTACATGCTGTATTATTTATGCCCCTCTTATGTTAAAAACGTTGAGTTAAGTAGTGTGGCAGTGACTGTATGGCCTGCAAAGCTGAACATATCTGGTCCTTGACCTAGAATAGGGCTAGTTTACTTGTTCTATAAACCTCATGAGAACAGGGTTTTTGTTATGTTTGCTATAGCATTCCCAGTACAAACAGAAGAGCAACCAACTATATTGTAGAATATATAAAATAAAGGCTATATGTCGGGGATCCCTGGGTGGCTCAGCAGTTTAGTGCCTGCCTTCAGCTCAGGGCGTGATCCTGGAGTCCCGGGATCAAGTCCTGCATCAGGCTCCCAGCATGGAGCCTGCTTCTCCCTCTGCCTGTGTTTCTGTCTCTGTGTCTGTCTGTCTGTCTGTCTCTCTCAATCTGTGTCTTTCATGAATGAATAAATTAAAAAAAAGATCTTTAAAAAAAAGTCTATATGTCAATTAATAGCAAATCTGAGGTTTGAATAAATACTTGATTGGGTCTTAAGGCCAGCAGTGATGACTATGTCATCAAGTATTTTTATGTTGTAGATATGTTAAAGTCTTAAGCTTTGGATTTTTTTCCCCCTCTAGAGTGTATACAGATTATCTAACCTATAAAATACCTTACACCCTACATGACCAAATAAAACTAAAGAAACTGCTACTTTATTTTAAGTATATAAAATAGAGAAAACAACAGTAAACTTCTTAATGTCTGTTTTTAGTAATTATGGCAGTTTTCTAAAAGAACCTATTTTTGATTTTTGAAATTTTCAAAAAGATTTATTTATTTGAGAGAGAGAGAGCATGCATTTGCATGCAAGTGAGTTGGGGTAGGGGCATAGGGAGCAGGAAAGAGAATCTCAAGCAGATTTTGGTGAGTGAAGAGCCTGACATGGGGCTCAATCTATTGACCCTGGGATCACAACCTGAGCTGAAATCAAGAGTCAGACGCTCAACCAACCAAGCCACCAGACACCCTAAAATAAAATAAAAGTCAACTGCATTAAAAAGTAACAAAGCTAACATTTTCTACATTTTCTATCTTGACATACACTCATCTAAATTAGCATTCTTTTGAAAAAAATTTAATGCCTTCCAGAAAGCATGCTCAGCATGCATGCATTAACTATGGGCAACAAATATACCTAATCCGATGGGCTCTTTATAACTCTACAAAATACCAAGTTGAGGTACATAATATCATGTTGTGGAAGCCTTTGTGCATGTTTTCTTTGCAACCTGGAAGCAAGAACTGTGAAGAAGGATTTGATTTGAACAGTGATTAGGTGAGGTTGGTTACAAACTGCTAAATGTTGCACAAATGACACAGGCAGGGACTTCTGAATCCAGTAGCAGAAAGAAATGTCTTTGGTGGTGATGAGATACTGACCGGTCACTTATTTAATTTGTTTTAGGTAACACGGTAGCAAAAAGAGTTGTGCTTGATCCTGGAGGAGCGCCAGGATGCAGAGGTCTCTTATTTTGGATTACTGTCCTGGCTGGTTTGTGGGAAATCGTCTTGGATTTCAGCAACATCACATTTGCCTATGTGTGAGTTAAGGAGTGTCATTTACTTAACTGTCTCAGCCCTCTCCGCTTCATGATTTTATTACATTGAATTATAGCCACGGGCTGCCAACAGTTCACATCTGATCTGGATCCCAAGGACCATACCTCCAAGAAACCCTGGAGGAACAAAGCAGAGACTTCAAAATGGATCTCCACTCCGGTCTTCCATGTCTTTCTGCCTTCACAAAGGAATGTGGACAGGTTCACAAGGTCCTTATTCTGTTCCTCTTTTGAGCTTTTCCTTTAGACCTTGCATTGAAGTGGTTTGAAGGGGGGGGGGTCTCAGCACCAAAACATTTTGTCAAAACTTATTTGCAGATGTAGATTAATGAACTCTAACTGGTGAAGAAAATTTATTTTATAAATATTGATGAATAGACTTACTGGGGTTACTGTGTGTGTATTTGTATTTTTTGCTTTAGAGGATTTAAATGTTTGCATTTTAATGTTCTATTAATGTTCTATCGTCAGGTTAGCAGAAATAAAATAACATTTTAACTTCTTTGCACCTTTTTATGGAGTGCTAAGGAAGTCTATCTCAACTCCAATATTTTATAAACCAAAGCTTGATCATGACATATTCACAAAAGAAATAAAACCTGTTGGGATTTTTATGGCTTAGGTGTAGTTATAAAGGTAAATCATTTAAAATATAAAACAGTCTCTGTTTAGATCAAGGGTAATTTCTGAGACCCAGTTTATGTCAATTATATTAAAATATTTTGTTAACTCTTAGAAATGTTGTATTTTTAGGGTGTAAATGATTTATTCTTAGCTCTTTTCTCATTTGTTAGTCATTTCTTTAAATGTAAGTAAAATCTGAATCATTTTTTTTCTTGGTTTAATGATTTTGCAGCAGATGTGTGTCCATATAGTCTCAGATGCTGTCATGCAGAAATATATTACAGATGAAAAGTGACTGACCCAGATATTAAATGCATAATGTCATTAAAACACATACTACTGTAATATGGGATAGATTTTATATATTAAGAAATGCCAAAAACATCTTTTCTGCACTGTTAATTATCCCTGTCCTTTCACAATTATTGGGAGGGGGGAAAATATTACTATGACCTTTATAGCAGTAACAATCACATCTACTTGATTTTAGTTTTGCAAAAGGAATGGAAATAGGTGACACCCATTTGTTGGCTTTGTTTGAATTTGATGGGATGCTTACCAGAATTATTACTGTCCTATTAGTAAGTAAAAAATTCATTCTGCTGATGGTACATAAGTTTTTGTGATTATTTTATTGCTTTTAAACTTCATGTTAATACCCCAGGCTTGGAAATTTTAAATGCAAATGTGTAAAATAACTTAAAAATTACATTTAATTTTGGGCATGTGAACTATATGGCAAACTTAAGACCTAAATATATAGCATTAAAGATAATTTAAAATCTAGGGGGATTTAATTTAGGGCCATGCATGATGCCACCTTTACTATAGGACTCTCTATTGTCAGAGAGTTAAAAAAATCAATTTTATGGTACATGAAAGAGTGTCTCAGTCTTTTGCCTACACATCTGATCTAGTACACCAAATAAGCTCAAGTTAAAATGACACTGCTTCACCTTGAAGTACATTTCTAGGGTATAAACTACTTTTGGGGGAATAAGTGGTCCATTAGGGAAAATAGTGGGTATCACAACTGCCATTTCATCCATTATTGCTTCAAAGTATACTTTTTATCAACTTCAAAAGTTAGTCCTAAAATGGAGCTTGCTTGCAGAAGCATTTTAATGTTATCATTCCTATACCTTTCCTGTAGGGAAGTAGATAAGATAGCTTTCTATGCATTCCAGAATTTAAAGCAAAGATACCAAGAGAGTTGTGAGGACATTAGTCATGTCAGCATTAAGCCCTCTAATTGTGGCACTTGTGATCAACACCAAGAGACTGTCAATTCTTATATCTTGAAACCTGATACTGCCTAGCAAGGGTTGTGGACTTAGCCTGGGCCTCTCCAAAGAAACCCAGCAACCTCCTAGATCTTTTAGCTTTATCTCACATCCAGATTTGTTGATTTAAACATATGGAACTCTATTCATATGCTAAATTCAGCAAACAGGTAATGAACCTTCTCAAGACCCCCAAATAATCTACCCTTATACACAAAAATCCATTTTTCTTTTCAACCTGTCAGGTTTTTATGAATATTCCCATTTTATAGGATCGATAGGATTTAGGACACAGTAAAATTAAACTTGCCCAAACTTACACAGTTAGTTACTACTAGAAATTGTATGATGAGGAATCATGAAAAAAGAAAAGATAAACTGTAGAATTACTTTTCCTTGAGAGCTCTTCAGATAACATATACTAATCCTGTGTCTTCGGGTGGCAGGGAGATAGGCTAGCCTTAGAATCTGGCTAGCATCTGACCTACTTTATCAGGGTCCAGCACTTGCACTTTCTGCCACAATCTTATAATGTGCCAATATACTGATGAAAAATCTGACTGCTGACTTTTTAAAATTGGGCAAAGGAGATAGTCCCTTCAGCCTAAGAAGTCCCAGAACTCACCTCTTCTCAGAGACACACTGAACCTACAAATCAGTATAGAGTCATTCCTTCTGAAGAAGAACGGAGTGCTGATTGAATGGTTTGGTCACAACTGATGATAGAAAAGGACAGGACAAAGGGAGACAGGGTAACAATGCGAACTCCAGCCCTGATGTGATGATCTGAACTAGGAAGGGATATCACTGAGGGGCCTATATAAATACTTGCCTGCTCTACGGCACAGCAAAGAGATAGCCATTTAAAAAGCAACTACAGTGTAAGTGAAGGAAAGCCATCTACTAACTGTAGAGCATCTGCCAAAGAGTGTGGGAACTCTTTGAACTCTCTCTGGGGTCTGAGGTGCTACCAGGTACCACTGTTTATCTAACCCTCTACCTTAATAGTGCAGATGGGAACAGAGTCCAGGCACTCTAGCCAGCCTGCTAGGGCCACCTCAGCAAGCGCCATGCCCTAAACCTATATCAGCTCCAGCCATTCCACCAAGGTGACCTCAGGTCTCCCTTGGACTATGCCCAACCCAGTCATCCTGCCAGGACAGCCCTAGCACATCGCACCTCAGGACCCTGTTAGGCCCGCACCACTCCAGCCATCCTTCCAGGTTGGCAAGTAAAGAGTGCACACTTTCACTTCAGTTCTAGCTATCCCTGCAGGGCAGCCTTGTAGGAGATATGCTCTGAGAAACTCAGTCCATGAATACTCCAGTTCCAACTGTCCTACCAAAAGCTGATCTGGTTCACAGCATCCTGTGACCTTGTGGTCAATTTCTACTCCAGATCTAGCTATTTTGCTAGGGTGACCCTAGTGCAGTACACCTCAGAACCCTCGAGGCTGCACCTGTTTCAGCTCCAGCTGGCCAGCCAAAGCCACCAGGCACATGTAATCTACAAAGAGGATGCTTCAATGCAAAGTGACTCAAGATTGAGAGAGGTAGGTGTTCCAACAAAGAAAGTAAAAAAAAAAAAAAAAAAAAAAAAGAAAGAAAGAAAAAGAAAAAAAGAAAAAAAGAAAAAATAATGAGACCAAAGGATATGTTATGAACAAAAGAACAAGATACTACCCCACCACCACCAAATACCTAATGAAACTAATAAGTAATTTACCTGATAAGGAGTTCAAACTGATTGCCATAAAGATGCTCATACAACATACTACTCCAGAGAAGATTGGAATAATAAAGTAAAAACTTCAACAAAGAGCTAGAAAATATAAGAAAGTACCAAACAGAAGTCACAATATAACTGAACTGAAAAACACCCCAGAGGGAATCAACCACAGATTAGATGGCATGGAACAGGTTGGTAATCTGGTAGAGAGAATAGTGGAAATAACCCAGCCAGAAGCCAAAAAAGAAAAAATAATAAAAAAGTGAGAATTGTTTAAGAGACTATCTAGGACAACATCGGGCATATTTACATTTGCATCATATGGATCCCAGCAGAAGTAGAAAGAGATAAAGGGGCTAACCTGGGGAAGGAAACAGACATGTGGGTCCAGAAAACACAATCACAAGGAGAATCCAAAGAGATCCAAACCAATACATGTTATAATAAAATGGCAAAAATTAACATCTTAACACGGGCATCTAGGTGGCTCAGTGGTTGAGCATCTGCCTTTGACTCAGGTCGTGATCCTGGGCTCCTGGGATTGAGTCCTGCATCAGACTCCCTGCAGGGAGGCTGCTTCTCCCTCTGCCTGTGTATCTGCCTCTTTCTGTGTGTCTTTCATGAATAAATAATAAAATCTTAAAAAAATCAAACCCCAACAGAAGAGACTGAATGAAGAAAAGAAGAACTACAAAAACGATCAGAAAACAATGAACAACATGGCAATAAGAATATACCTTTTAATAACTACTTTAAATGTAAATAGACTAAATGCTCCAATTAGAAGGTATGAAGTGGCAAAATGTATAAAAATGTTGTATATATAATATTTAATAAAAAATATATAATATAAATATAACAACTAATATAAATATATAACAACTAGAAATATTTAAATATTATATAATACTATAATATATATAGTATATATGCATATATATATGCTTCCTACTCCCTTCAGATCTAAAAACATCCACAGTCTCGAAGAGATGGGAAAAGGGATTCCATGCAAAGGCAAATGGAAAGAAAGCCAATATAGCAGTATTTCTATCAGACAAAAGAGACTTTAGGAAAAAACTAACAAAAGACAAAGAAGGGCATTACATAATGATAAAGGAGGCAATCCAAGAAGAGAGATAACATTTGTATAGTTGATGCATCCATGATAGGAATACCTAAACATAAAAAGCAAATGTTAACCGACAGAAAGGGAGAAACAGTAATACAGTAATAGTAGGAGACTTGAATACCCCACTTACATCAATGGATAGATCATCTAGACAGAATTAAGAAGGAAATATTGGCCTTCAATGATGCATTGGATCAGATAGACTTAATAGATAAATACAGAACATTCCATCCCCAGACAGCAGAAGACACATTCTACTCAAGTGTACATGGGACATTCTCCAGGACAGATCACATGTTACACCAAAAAACAACTCTCAATGAATTTAAGATTAAGATAATCTTTTCTGATCACCATCATATGAAACTAGAAATCAATTACAAGAAAAAAAATGGGGGAAAACCCTACAAACACACGGACACTAAGCAACATATTACTGAACAACCAATGGGTCAATGAAGAAATCAGACGAAATTTTTAAAAAATACCTTAACACCAATGAAAATGGAAATACAGCTTTCCCAACTCCAAAGGATACAGCAAAAGCAATTCTAAAAGGGAAATTTTAGTCATATGGGAGTACCTCAAGAAACAAGGAATATCTCAAAAAAACAAACTGTATACCTAAAACAACTAGAAAAAGAGTAAACAAAGACCAAAGTTAGTATAAGGAAATAATAGTTATCAAAATGAAAATAAGAGAGATAAAAAAAAAAGAAAAAAAGAATCAGATCAAACATGTTCTTTTGAAAAGAAACAGAATCAATAAACCAATAGCCAGACTAATCAAGAAAAAAAAGATTGAGGGCCAAAATAAATCCAAAATTAAAGAGAAGTTACAACTAACACCACAGATCCAAAGGATGTTAAGAGATTACTACAATTATTTGCCAATAAATTGGAAGACCTAGAAGAAATAAATTCCTTGAAACACACAACCTTTCAAGACTGAATCATGAAGAAATAAAAAATCTGAACAGACTGAGTAGAAGTAATGAAATCTGATCAGTAATTTAAAAACTCCCCCAAATGAAAAATCCAGTACCAGACATCTTCACAGTTGAATTTAAGAAGACTTAATATTTGTCCTTAAATTATTCAAAAAATCTGAGAGGAAAGATTGTTTCCAAACTCATTTTATGAGGCCAGTGTTATACCGAAATCACACAATAACATTACAAAAAAAGAAAGCTATAGGTCAATATCCCTGATGAACATGGATGGAAAAATCCTCAACAAAATATTAGCAAACTCAATTCAAAATACGTTGAAAGGATCATACATCACCATCAAGTGGGATTTATTTCAGGGATGCAAAGATGCTTCAATATCTGCAAATCCGTTAACATGATACACCATGTTAATAAAACAAAGGATACAAATCAAATGATCATCTCAGAATCAAAACGCATTGAATGAAATTCAACAAAGCAGGTAAGGAAAGCCCTTAGCTCAATAATAAAGGCCATATATGACAAATTGATAGCTAACATCATACTCAATGGTGAAAAGCTGAAGCTTTCCCTCTAGGATCAGGAATAAGGATGCTCACTCTTGCTGTTTTTACTCAACATAGTATTAGAAGTTTTGGCCATAGAAATTAGATAAGAGGGATGCCTGGGTAGCTCAGCAGTACAGCGTCTGCCTTTGCCCCAGGGCGTGATCCTGGAGTCCCAGAATCAAGTCCCACATTGGCCTCCCTGCATGGAGCCTGCTTCTCTCACTGCCTATATCTCTGCCTCTCTCTCTCTCTCTCTCTGTCTCTCATGAATAAATAAATAAAATCCTTTTTTAAAGAAGAAATTAGATAAGAAAAAAAGGCAATCAAATCAGAAAGATAGTAAAACTCACTATTTGCAGATGACATGAAACTATATACAGAAAACCCTTGGGACACCTGGGTGGCTCAGTGGTTGAGTGTCTGCTTTTGGCTTAGGTCATGATCCTGGGGTCCTGGAATTGAGTCCTGCATCAGACTCCCCACGGGGAGCTTGCTTCTCCTTCTGCCTATCTCTACCTCTTTCCCCCTGTGTCTCTCATGAATAAATACATTTAAAAAAAAAAAGAAGAAAGAAAACCTTAAAGACTTCACCTAAAAACTATTAGAGGAAATGAATTCAGTAAAGTCATAATATACAAAATACAGAAATGGATTGTGTTTTTATATGCTAATAATGAAACATGAAGTTTATAAAAACAATACCATTTACAATTGGATCACAAAGAATAAAATACCTAGGAATAAATTTAACCAAAGAAGTGAAATAAATTTAACCAAGGAGGTTCAGAAACTACTCTGAAAACTCTGACGGAGTTAAAATAAATTGAAGATGACAGAAATAAATGGAATGATAATCTGTGCTCATGGATTGGAAGAATTAATGTTATTAAATGTCCATACTACCCAATGCAGCCCCTGCCAAAGTACCAATGACATTTTTCATGGAATTAGAACAAAGAATCCTAAAATTTGTATGGAACCACTAAGAACCCTAGTAGCACAGCAAAATGATTTTGAGAAAGAAGTAAGCTGTAGGTTCCATGCTCCCTGATTTCTTAAAAAAGTGTGTGTGTTTGTTTTTTTTTAAGATTTTTATTTATTTATTCATGAGAGACCCAGAGCAATAGAGAGAGGGACAGAGACACAGGCAGAGGGAGAAGCAGGCTCCATGCAGGGAGCCTGACATGGGACTTGATCCCAGGTCTCCAGGATCACACACTGGGCTGAAGGTGGCACTAAACCACTGAGCCACCCGGGCTGCCCCATGCTCCCTGATTTCAAACTGTACTACAAGCTATAGAAATCAAAACAGTATGGTATTGACATAAAAACAGACACCTAGATCAATGGAGTAGAATAGTCTCCCTCTTCCCATCAAAAGACTTCATACATACATGATCAATAATGACAAGGAGGCAAAATATACAACAGGAAAAAGACATTCTCTTCAATAGATGGTGCTGGGAAAATAGGATAGCTACATGCAAAAGAATGAAAGTAGACTACTATTGTATACCATATACAAAAATAAATTCAAAGTGAATTAAAGACTTTAATATAAGACCTGAAACCATGAAAGTCCTAGAAGAAAACATAAGCAGTAAGTTATTTGACATCAGTTTTACGAATATTTTTTTGGACCAGTCTCTTCAGGCAAGGGTAACAAAAACTAAAATATATAAAAATCATCAAACTAAAAAGCTTTTGCAGAGCAAAAGCAGCCATCACCAAATGAAGGATGAGAGAAAAAATTTGCAATCCACACATCTGTTAAAGAGTTAATATCCATACGAGATAAGGAATTCAGACAACTTAATAGCAGAAATGCAAATAATCCAATTAAAAAATGAGTAGAGGACCTGAATAGACATTTTCCCAAAGATGACATGCAGAGAGCCAACAGGCACAAGAGAAGTTCAACCTGAATAATCATCAGGGAAATGCAAATGAAAACCATAAGGAGATATCACCTCAGATCTGTCAGAATGGCTATTATCAAAAAGACAAAAAGTAGCAAGTGGTGGTGAAGATGTGGAAAAAAAGGGGACCCTTGTGCACTGTTGGTGGGAATGTGAAGTGGTGCAGCCACTCTGGAAAACATGATGGCAGTTTCTCAAAAAATTAAAAACAGAACTACCGTGTATTCCAGTAATTCCACTTCTGGGTATTCATTCAAAGAAAATGAAAACAATCTGAAGAGATATATGCACCTCATTGTTCATTGCAGCATTATTGACAAAAGCCAAGATATGGGAGCAACCTAACTGTCCACTGATAGAAGAATGGATAAAGAAGATGTGGTATGTAATATACAGTGGAACATTACTCAGCCATTAGAAAATATGAAATCTTGCCATTTGTGACAACATGGATTAACCTAGATGGTATTAGCCTAAGTGAAATAAGTCAGACAATATCATATGATTTCATTTATATGTGGAATCTAAAACACAAAACAAATGAACAAATAAAACAGACTCAACAGATATAGGAAGTAAGCTGTTCATTATCAGAGGGGTGGAGAGATTGAGGGGTTGGCAAAATAGGTAAAGGAGATTAAGTAGTACAAGCTTCCAGTTATAAAGTAAGTTATGGGAAGTAATGTCAGTAAGATTATAATAACTGTATGATAAGAAATGGTAATTAGGCTTCTTGTAAGGATCATTTTGCAATGTCTAAAAATATTGAATTATTTTGGTGCCCACCTGAAACAAATAGGATATTGTATGTCAATTATACCTCAATTAAAAAGATTAAAATAAAGTAAAATATTCTCTATTGAATTTCTACTTGAGTTTAAAAGAGTAATCTCTTTTATTTAAGGGAGCGTATGGGACTGAGGTGATACAGAACAAAAATTGAAAACCACTAACTAGTACTCTGCGGTTGAACTAGGCTATAGGCAACTCCAAGATTCTACATCCCACTGTGTACACTGGCAGAACAGCAGCCGCCTTCTTCTTCTTCTCCTCCCCCTCCCCCTCTCCCTCCTCCTTCTTCTTATTTAATTTATTTATTCCAGAGAGAGAGAGGCCAAGACACGGGCAGAGGGTGAAGCAGGCTCCCTGCAGGGAGCCCAATGTGGGACTTGATCCCAGGATCCTGGGATCATGCCCTGAGCCGAAGGCAGACACTCAACCACTGAGCCACACAGGCGCCCCAATACCAGCCGTCCTCATGTAACCTTTAGTCAGAGGTTGCATGCAGGCAGATGCAGCCCCAGCATGTTACATGGCTTCCCAAGATTTTTTTCTGCAGATGTTGCAGTAACACTGAGCCCCCATTCTTCCAAGTCAAGACTGTTGGATGGAAAGGAGACAGTGGCCCCTTTGACTGGTGTGTACTCCCTACCTAGTTCAACCCTTTGACTATTTGGCCTGCTTCTCTCCCTTGAATTTTTGCCCATACTATGGAATTTTTGGAAAAAATTTATTGGTGCACAGGTTGGGTATTGACTCCTGAAAGCATCAATGGAAACAACCTCACCAAAGTTCCTAATTCACAGATAAATTTTCCAGGACTAGAAGAAATTTCTGCACATAATTCTTTGTCATGGGCTATCTAGGATTTAATGACCAATGATGAATCCAGTGCTAACCAAGTTTACCATTTAGGGTGTCTCTGAAGTAGGCAAAGCGTTTTTAAGAGTTGTGCCCAAAGCTTTGTCCGCTTCTACAGTAGTGGTTGGCAAACTGTAGCCTGTAGGTGAAATCAGCCTGGTTGTGTTTATAAATAAAAATTTACTGGAACAGAGCCTGGACATTTGTTTATATATATCATCTCTGGCTGCTTCTGCCCTACAACGGCGAGTCGATTGGTTGCGACAGAGCCCACATTATCCACAAAGCCAAAAGAGTTTGCTCTTTGGACCTTTCCAATAAAATTTGCTAATTCTTGACCCACACAAGGGAAGAACAAGATGTTTCTTAGGGGTTCATTGCAACAGTATAAGATAGTGGCAAAGGGTTCAGGAGCAAAGTTTGATTATCAGCTCTGCTACTTAGTGTCACAGCTTTCTACTATGTATGCCTCAATTTTTTTATCTATACAATGGTTATAATAATAATAAATACATCTCACAGGAGATTTTAAAAAGAATTTTGTCCCCCAAAATGCTCAGCATGTTGATTAGCAAATAATAAACTCTTGATGAAGTTGTTCCCCCTTTATGAGTAACTTGTAGTCCAAGCATGACTTCGTACAAAGAGAATCAAACAGCAGGCCCTCACCTCAAAATGTGGCATAAAGTTTAAGCAGACACAATTGACAGAAAATTAGGACCATATAAGGATAGATCTAAAAGTGTTTTCTCCTTCTTTCTGAGTCAGTGGGAACCCTGAGAAAGCATAACATGGACAAAGGAAAACAACTCGAGGAGCATTGCTTTCCCTTGACCTTGGCCATCAGTTAGGTAGGAAATTGAAAATGCTTGTGCTTTCTTCATGGACAGGTAAATGTCTTGGACCTGTAATGCCAATCTGGTAGGAGTTGAAGCAGCACTGGACAGAAGGATGTAGTACACAGGTACCTTGATTTGAATCTGCAACCTAAGATGACCAATGCCACCCATACACACAAACACCATTCTTTCAACTTCATCTTCAAGTAATCTTGTAAACAGAAACTTTGAACAAAAGAGCCCTGTAAATAATTGATGAACAGTTACCGAAGCATGTTGGGCAGTCTTTGTCGTATTGATTTTGGACTGTGAACAAAGCAGAGCTCTGCAAGCCCATACTTTAGTCCCTTTCTCTCCTATTTGGTGCCATCAATATTCATAGCCTGCTCACATGTTGGGAATGTGAAATGATACTTCTTTCATGTTTCTCATTTGGGCCTTTGCTCTCTGTGGATAGGGTCTCTGACCCATCCTTTAATTATCAGCTTTGATCCTCTTAATGAGGACTTATCAAAATAGTTCAGGACACTGAATTATTAATTAAATAACTGTAATTAACGATCAAGGAATGGAAGCCAGCAAATGAACTTTGGTCGTCTACTTCCAAATTCGAAATCCTACTCTCGGTAGTTCAGCTAAGGTCTCTGAACTTTCTGCCCTCTTTTTGAATTGTATCTTCACCTTTGCTTTGTTACATATATTAAGCTCAACATTCAGTGTTTTATAGACCATTCACAGATATCATAGGAAATAAAATCATGTCCTTGCAATTTTAGCATTGCAACAACTGAAAAGAAAACATAAAAAATAATTCATCATTTTTCTCTCAAACGCTCCCTCACATACAAATCAATAGAGCAGAATGCTTAGGTCAGCTCAGTGGGGGCATGGGTTGAACTAGAAATCGGGACAATACTTTGGAATATTTAAATATTTATGAGTGCTCTATATCTCACAGAGGACTGAAACTGGTTCTTAATGCCACAGTAAAGACACTGGAGTAAAACCACTAAGTCTCAGCCTGAGAAAAAGTTAGTGACAACTCTTGAAACTGTCAAAATCAGAACAATTGGTATTTGATGCTGCCATATGCTAGTTCAATCACTGTCATCCCTGATTCACTAGTAGAGCACAAAGAGTGTGACTAGGGAAGGGGATTGCTGAAAGATGCTGTGACATTCTCAAGGGAAAGGGAATCTGCCTGTGGGAAAATCAGCGCAGATGGCTCTGATTTGGTGATGTAGGCATTTGGGCTGTGGTCAGTGAGAGTAAAGTGGAAAGAGATTTGAATGTGTCTTTGGAAGGCTCTTATTTTATCTCTGATGAGACAAAAAAGTAGTGTCAAAAGTCTTCCTCATTTCTTACACCATTCTTCTGGTGGTTTAAAGAGAGGTAGATTCATTTCTCTTTTTCCCTCCTGATATCTCAAATGCAAAAAGGGTGGGAAATGGGGAAGAAGTTTGTTCAGGCTCAGGGGATAGCCTACTACTACCCAATAGGAAAATATTTGTAAAAATTGATAGATTTGTCTACATAAAAGGCAAAACCTTGCACAGGGCAAAACCACATAAAACAAACTAAAAGATCAGACTGGGAATCCAATTTATAGTTTGGACAGCTGACAAAATATTAGCAGCCATGTATACAAAGCATTTACAAATCAGTAAGCAAAATATGAACACCTCAATAGTAAAGTTAATAAACAGTATGTAATTCACAAAAGAAGAAATACAAAAATGATAATGGTTTGCAGTTTTTAATGAATAGAGGAGACTAAATAGTGTTTCATGTATCAGTTTGATCAATATTAAAAAGAAAGAGAACACTTAACAAGAGTTGCAAGGTGCAGTGATATACTGTACATATGGCATCTCAAGAACCTTCACACTAATATTTCCTGGCCCAAGATTTCAACTTAAGGGAATTTAAGGAATTAAAAGACAAAATGGCATGAGCAAGAATACAAACCACAGAATTGTTCATAACAGCAAAAATCAGAAATCCTATATAACCATCAAAGGGACTATATTTTTGGTTCTGGGCAAGATGCATTCCATTTTACTTATTCTGCTAATTACAAAACATGTAAATCACCTAGCAGAAGACTCAGAGGGAGGAGAGGCAGACTTACTAAGGACCTTGGGACTCAAAGTTAATAACCTAGCAGTGCAGTCCTGGGTTTCTTTTCTTCCTTTCCTTCCCTTCTTCCTTTCTTTTCCTTTTCCCTCCATTGCTCCCTCTTTCCCTTCCTTCTTTCTTTGTGTCTTATGTATCCTGGGTGAGGCACCAAGGAGCTCACAGCCCAAAAATGTCCAAGAGTGCAGACAAAAACAGCCCTCCTAAAAACCTACCTTCTTGGGTGCAAATGTGGGAAGACAGCAATTCCCCAAAGCAGAAATCTTTAATAATATCTGCCTGTCTTGAGTGAATACTATGAAAACCATCTACAGCCATCCCCTATCCCAAGAGGTAGTGTAGCAGGAGGCGTACCCTGTCCTTTATCCCTCTCTTCCACAGTGTTGAGTCTGTCTCTGCCCTGTAGGGCCTATGGACCAACTTGCATAAGAGGGAAGGACTGCCCTCCTGCAGGTCAAGAAGGTGTGTCCATCTCCTTTGTAGCCTGTGGGCAGAGGTCTTTCATATCCCCTATAATAACAAAGCAACATCCCTTCCTCAGGAGGCTATGGGAAGAGCTCCAAATCCTATGTTTCCCATACAAGGTAATGAGACAGTGCCCTTCCCTTGTGTGCAGAACAGTGACTTCTATCCCCCACCCCAACCACAACAGTAATGAGCAAGCATCCCTGCCCTGGGTAGCCTATGGCAGAATTTTGATTCCATGTCTTCTGCAAGAACAAGGTAACCCCTTCTTTCCCCTCAGGTGTGTGAGAGCATAAAACCTTGTCTTTGGGCCCCACTCTGAGATAATGAGGCATATCACATATCTCCCTCTCCCCATCCCAAACTGAGAATGCTACAGTGTTGAATCCTGTCACCAGCACACAAGTAAGGTGGAAGAAAATAGCACTGCAGAGGCTTTGTAAACTAAATTGACATTTCAGCTACAACCTATGAGAGTGACCCAGGGCATATATACATTTAGAACCTAATAGGTTGACTATCTGTCAAAATAGATGATTTAAATGGGACCCAGAGTTTAATAATATAATATTCAAATGTTCAGGATACAGTCCCAAATTACTCATCAATAACAGGAAAATCTTAAATAAAATATCTTTGCTGCTGCAAATTTCAGACAAGGATTTTTAAACAGCTGTCATAAAAATGGTCCAATAGGCAATTATGAGACTCTTGGAACGAATTCAAAAATAGACTATCTCAACAATGAAATAGAAGACATAAAGAACTAAATTGAAATTTTAGAACTGAAAAGGATAGTAAGTGAAATTTTAAAAAGACCTTCAATGGATGGGTTTCATAGCAAAAATGAGATAGGAAAAAAATCAGTAAACTTGAAGATAGACCAATAAAAATTATCTAATCTGAGCCACAGAGAGGAAACCGCTTGAAATAAAATAAAATCAGCCTCAGGGACCTGCGATAAAAGAACAAGAGATTTAATATTCATCTCCTCAGAGTGTCATAAGGAGAGAAGAACGAATATTGTGTTCAAGAAAATGTCTGATAACCTCCCAAATTTGGCAAAAGACATAAGCCTACAGATTCAAAGGTACATGTATAAACTTAAGTTTTCATTTTTCTGTGATAAATACCCAACCCCAAATTACTATTATTGGGTTGTATGGTAAGTGTATGTTTCACTTTGTAAGAAAGGTTGCTAAACTTTTTCAAAATTGTGACATTCCAACCAGCATTCTGTAAGAGATCTAGTTACTCTACATACTCACCAGCATTGAACAGATGATTATTTTTATTCATGGTAATTATTATTGATAAAGTCACCATGAACACTATTAATGAGTAGTAAATCATTATTCCTATAGGATACATAGGTCTATGTTCCTGTGGGCTTCTGGTTGCATTTTCATCAACCAATCAATCAACCAATCAATACAGTACCTTATTTTATATATATTTCTGTTTAAAGACACCTTGTTTAGAGGTGCATGGGTGACTCAGCTGGTCAAGCATCAGACTCCTGATTTTGGCTTAGGTCATGATCTCAGGGTTGTGAGACTGAACCCCATGTTGGGCTCTACACTTAGCGCTGGAGTCTGCTTGGGATTTTCTCTCTTCCTCTCCCTCTGCTTTTCCCTACTCATGCCCAATAAACAAAGTAAAATCGTTAAAAATAAAGACACCTTATTTCTTTTTTTTCACCTTATTTCAATAATAATTTTGATGAACATTGAACTCTTGTCCAAAAGCCCTATAACTCATGCTGTAACAAAGCTTACTTAGCATATGTATTTTCTCCTGTGTAAATCACAGCCTTCTCGTGCTTAGAAGCACTAGCCAGCACTTCGGCAGTATGCTTGGAGTCCATCTCAGTGTAGTAGCCAACAAGAAGCTGAAAAATGCAAGAAAGTGCGGTGTTAAGTAGACTGAATAAAGGACTCTTATTTACTCTATAGGAGCTGAAAAGGCAAAGTATCACTATATTTGACCTCAGCTGTGAACATTTATACTGGATGACCCAATTTTTTTTACTGCTCTCTGTAAGCACATGCCCAAATGACTGTGAACAGTCTCTGAATATTGATTTTGGGTTTGAAATTTACAAATAAATTTTAGCAAGTAGACAAATTCACAAATACAGAACCCATGAATAATGAGGACTGATTGTACCACCATCGATTTTCTGGTTTCAACATTGTGAAAAAGGTACACATAAACTCTACTAATTTTTTAAGTCCTTGTGGGTCTTAAAATGTTTCAAAATAAAACATAATTTTAAGGAGGGGTGGCTAAATATACTATTGTATCTCTAAGCAATGAATTATATTTGAACCATCCAAATAGTATTGACCTATTTCTAGTATAAACTCATTCAATGAAAATAAACACGTGTATATCATACATAACATATTAAGAAGCGAGACAATCTGTGGTTTTAACTCCTTCTTTCACAATGTCCTTTTTTGAGACAGATTCACTAACATGTTTAATCTCCAGCTCGGCTCCCTTTGATATTCCCTTGGCTAACCTGGTTGCTCTAACTTAAATCAAATTATTATTTCAGGGCAGGGAAGACAATCTAGATAGCTAAAAATGACACTCTGTTTAAGTGTCAAAACTCTCTGAGGTGACCACTCTTTCAACTTGATCTCTCATATAAGTCCCACCAACTCAGAGATACCAGGTATTGGAATCTTTCCAAAAGAGTGTTGTGTAGCCATCAGAATTCATCTATTGTCTTTCTGTCCGATCACCCACATTCTAAGTTTTGATGCAAGTCTTTGATGAAGAAATCTTTGGCTTCAATGTACAGAAATTGCTAGAAAAAGAAAAGGAACTGATGTTAATGAAAACCAACTATGAGGGAGGCACAGCATGGTCCCTCACTAGTATCTTCCAGAGGAACAGAGTGAGTCTTAGAAAAAAAAGAAAAGCCATCCTGAATACTCATAGATGTTATCAGAGCTTGTCATGTTCCTACCTGGCTTTTTTCAGAAGACTGTAATTTCCTGTGTTAGGAAATAGTAATGTCAGAAACTCCAAGTCATTCTCATGGCTTTCAGAGGCTTCAAAACCCCCGGAGGAGGCAATGTAAAAATAAAGCTGTATTGGAGTGGTGATATTAAAAAATCAAAAAAGGAAAGAGATTTGGAGCCTAATGTTATACTTAATTTTGTAATTATATATACTATCCAGAACTGGGAATTTGAGTTCTTAGAAAGTAAATAAATTTAGATGAGAATTACTTAACTAAAAATTTGATAAGACACTAATTGATTTTAGTCAAAAAGACATTACGTGAAGTATAGTCAGCAAGACTGGTAAAATAAGGAAGTACGTGTCTTGGAGTTTAATGGAACATCATCCCAATTGCCAAGACGCTGTCTCAGCAGAAAACAGGAGCCCACAGGATGCTATTAGGTAGGAAGAGGTTGTTTTCATGGCTCACAGGAGGAGTGGGCAGGACCTGGGAGGAAATCTCTTCTGGTTCTACAGCTTTGCATGTGATAACCAATTGCCTTCTGTTCTGACTGCAAAAACACAAGATTTCCTTGGCCAGTCCAAGAGTTCTTCAGGTTAGAGAAGGGTATCCCTTAAAGCTTGGCTACTGCTTAGTCCATAAAAACAGTGACAAAATTAAGGCCTGAGAGAAAAAGAAGCATATTTTCATTTGATCTCCAGGGGAGACTTGAAGCCACATTTATTTTTAAATAAGTATCCTCATTCTACTTTGTCACAATCTTTCTCTAACAAAGGAGAATTCCCTTTATCTTAAGTTTCTGTCTAAAAAGTTCTCCTTGTCAGAAACATAGTAAGTATTGTGTTGTCATGTGCAATATCAAATCAGTGCTAATGACTGCATTTGGAATAAAATGTAGATAGCAGAAAGACAAATTATAAAATCAAGCTTTATTTTATAGCATCCCCATGGAGGGACCATAGTAGATGTTGATTTATTGAATCAAAGTAAAGCCTTTGTTGGTAAAAGTGCCTAATGACATAATTAAACCTTTGATCATGTGTAATGTTTGAGCCCTGCTTTAGTTTTTCACTGAACATGTAAAAGCAATAGGAACTCTTTGGTTCACAGTTTAAAAAGAGGAAAAATCAAGAAATAACAACAAAAAAGCTTACTTTTCCCCCCCGATCATTGGAAGAGTCGTAGTGTGGTATAGATCAATTGCTAGAAATGCCTTTATACATCAGATATATTCACGACATACATTGATTCAATCGCTCAGAATAAATCAGAGCTCATCTAATGGGAGGTTAAGTTACTAAAGCACATCAACTTCAGTTCTCCTGCAGTTTTCATCCTTCAATTCTATCTGAAATTTAGTTGTCCAGGCAGTCCCAAGGTACTGGCGGAGACATGTAGTTAATTTGCCCATTAGAATCTAAGATGCTTTGAAAGCTAGGCAGATCATTCTCCGGAAACTTGACTCTTTGAATAACAGTCAGAGTTGTTAGCAAAATGGCAAGCTGAAAATCTAGGCCCACCAGTGTGAGTGGTTCTCTTCAGATTTGCTTTCTAGGTTTTTAGTTAGAAATAATTATAGGACTCTCAGGGACAATCCAGAGAGATGGGTCTCATGTCTTTTTCACCTAGATCACCCACTGGTTCCATCTTACATAATTCTAGCCCGGTATCAAAACCAGGAATTCGACACTGGTACAATGTGTGTATGCAGTTTCAGATATAAAATTATTCCATTACCACAAAGATCTCCTTCGTATTACCCAAAACTTTTAAGTTGCACCACCACCTCTGTTACTCTCCATTCCTAACCTTTGACAACCACTAGTCGTTCCATCTCTATAAAAAGGCAGCTCAATGCCCTTGAAATCCATCCAGGTTGGTTGTGTCAATACCTTGTTCTTTTTTATTGGTGAGTGGTATTCTGCGATATGAATGGACCACAATTTATTTAGCTATTTACCTACTAGAGCATATTTTGATTGTTTTCGGCTTTTGACTATTATAAATAAAGTTGCTATGAATGATTATATACGAGTTTTTTGTGTGAATGTTAGGTTTTCATTTCTCTGTGACAAATGCCCAGGAACGCAATTGCTGGGTCTTATGATAAACTTATGTGCTTGCTTGCATTCTTTTTTCTTTTTCTTTCTTTCTTTCTTTCTTTCTTTCTTTCTTTCTTTCTTTCTTTCTTTCTTCTTTCTTTCTTTCTTTTTTTCTTTCTTTCTTTCTTTCTTTTTTTCTTTCTTTCTTCTTTCTTTCTTTCTTTTCTTTCTTCTTTCTCTCTTTCTCTCTTTCTTCTTTCTTCCTTCCTTCTTTCTTTCTTCTTTCTTTCTTTCTTTCTTTCTTTCTTTCTTTCTTTCTTTCTTTCTTCTTTCTTTCTTTCTTTCTTTCTTTCTTTCTTTCTTTTCTTTCTTTCTTTTTTCTTTCTTTCTTTCTTTCTTTCTTTCTTTCTTTCTTTCTTTCTTTCTTTCTTCTTTCTCTCTTTCTCTCTTTCTCTCTTTCTTTCTTTCTTTCTTTCTTTCTTCTTTCTTCCTTCCTTCTTTCTTTCTTCTTTCTTTCTTTCTTTCTTTCTTTCTTTCTCTTTCTTTCTTTCTTTCTTTCTTTCTTTCTTTCTTTCTTTCTTTCTTTCTTTCTCTTTCTCTTTCCTTTCTTTTCTTTCTCTTGCCTTCCTGCCTTCTTTCTTTTTAGAAAATGCCAGATTATTTTCCCTGTCTCTTTGTATCTTCTTCAATTTCTTTCATAAATGTTTTGTAGTTTTTAGAGTATAGGTCCTTTATTTCTTTGGTTAGTTTTATTTCTAGGTATCTCATGGTTTTTGTTGCAATTGTAATGGGATTGATTCCCTAACTTCTCTTTCTTCAGTCTGATTCTTAGTGTATAGAAATGCAACTGATTTCTTTGCATTGATTTCATATCCTGCCACATTGCTAGAACACATATACATGAATTTGGCAATTTTGGGGAAGAGTCTTTTGGGTTTTCCATATATAGTATCATGTCATCTGCAAAGAGTGAGAGTTTGACTTCTTTGCCAATTTGAATGTCTTTTATTTCTTTTCATTGATTGCTGAGGCTAGGACTTCTTTAGCTGGACACTCTGTAACCTCCAAGTGTTTAAGTTCATTCCAAATTTCTTCTTGTGATTGAGTATAAGTTTCAAAGCATGGCCTGAAAATATGCAGGGAATAATCCCAATCTTTTGATGTTGGTTGAGACCTGATTTGTGACCTACTATGTAGTCTATTCTGAAGAAAGTTCTATGTGCAATTGAGAAGAATGTGTATTCTATTGAATTTGGATGGAATGTTCTGTATATGTCCATTAAATCCACCTGGTCCAATGTGTCATTCAAAGCCCTTATTTCTTTGTTGATCTGCTTAGATGATCTGACCATTACTGTGAGTGTGGTGTTGAAGTCTATTATTAATGTACTAATACCTAGGTGTTTCTTTACTTTGGTAATTAATTGGTTGATATACTTGGCTGCTCCCAAATTAGGAGCATAAATATTTATAATTGTTAGATCTTCTTGTTGGATAGACTTTTTAAGTATAATACAGTGTCTCTTTTTATCTCTTACTACCATCTTTGGTTTAAAATCTAATTTATCTGATATGAAGATTGTTACTCCAGCTTTCTTTTGAGGTCCATTTTCATGGTAAATTGTTCTCCACCCCTTCACTTTCAGTCTGAAGGTGTCTTTAGGTTTAAAAAATGAGTCTCTTGTAGGCAACATATGGATGTGTCTTGCTTTTTTATCTAGTCTGATACCCTGTGTCTTTTGACTGGAGATTTAGCCCATTCACGTTCAGAGTAACTTTTGAAAGATATGAATTCTGTGCCATTGTATTGCTTATACAGTCCCTGTTTCTCCAGACTGTCTGTTTCTTTGAGCTCCCTTTTCACTTACGGGATCCTCCTTAATATTTCTTTCAGGGCTGGCTTGGTATTCACATATTCTTTCAGTTTCTCTCTGTCCTGGAAGCCCTTTATCTCTCCTTCCATTCTGAATGACAGCCTTGCTGGATAAAGTATTCTTGGCTGCATGTTTTTCTCAGTTAGTATCCCGAATATATCATGCCAGCCCCTTTTGGCCTGCCAGGTCTTTGTGGAGAGGTCTGCTGTTAATCTAAAATTTCTCCCTCTGAATGTTAGGAATCTCTTGTCTTGAGCTGCTTTCAGGATTTTCTTTTTATCTCTAAAATTTGCAGGGTTCATTATTATATGTTGGGGTGTTAATCTATTTTTATTAACATTCAGAGGGGTTCTCTCTACCTCTTGGATATGAATGCCTGTTTCTTTCTCCAGATTAGGAAAGTTCTCAGCTATGATTTGCTCAAATATACCTTCTGCCCCACCCCCACCTCTCTTTACACACTCTCAAGAATTCCAATAATTCTTTTTTTTTTTTTCCAGACCATCATTTATCTCTCTGAGCCTCTCCTCATGGGCTATTAGTTGTTTCTCTCTCTTTTTCTTAGGTTTTTTCCTTTCCATCAATTTGTCTTCTATGTCACTTATGCTCTCTTCTGCCTCATTTACCCTAGCTGTTAGAGCATCCACTTTAGACTGCATCTCAGAGTATTTTTAATTTCAGCCCGATTAGATCTTGTTTCTGCACTAAGAGATTCTCTAGAGTCTTTTATGCTTTCTTCAGGCCCACCTAGTAACTTTATAAGTGTTATTCTGCATTCCATCCCCAACATTTTACTTAAATCCATATCCATTAGATCTGTGGTAGAGAATATTACCTCTAGTTCTTTTCTTTTGTTGTGAATTTCTCCTTTTAGTCATTTTGTCCAGTGAAGAATGTATGAGTGAGTAGAGTCAAAAATAACCGTAACTCAAGCAGAATACACACTAGAAAAATCCAAAGAGGTCAGGAGCCAGAAAATGAAAGAAAAAGGACAAAGAAAAAGAAAAGCAAAAAGAGAGAGCGAGGTGGAGGGGGGAAAAGTGGAGAGGGTAGAGGGTAAGAGATTATAATCTTACAAAGTGGACAAAACAGGGTGATTCACTTGGTCCTTAATGTATTTTGGTCTCTGTGTTAGGAAATTCCAAGTTCCAAAATTATAAAGAAAGCAAAACTTATATATATATACAAAAGTAAGATTGAATACAGTGAAAGGAAGCCAAAAATGAAGAATATATCTATAACATGTAATTGTAAAATATGAAAGTTTAAAAAAAGACTTAAAGAGTTGATAAAATAAGAATCTAGTTGAAATGGGAAAAAAATTGGAAAATTTTAAACTGAAAGATAAACAAATGGTAAGAAAAAAACCTTGAGTTCTATATATTATTTTCCCCTAGTCCTAGAGTTTTCCAGTCCTGTTTGGTCAGTAAACTTGCTGTCCACCTGTTCTCCCAGCTGGTCTTCTGGGGGAGGGCCCTACTGTACTGATTCTCGGGTGTCTGTGCCTGGGTGGAGTTGTATCACCCCTTTCCAGGGGGTCAGGCTCAGTGTAAGCGTTGCTGTATGAGGCTTTCTGCACCTCTTTAGAGGGTGAAAATAAAAATGGTCAGCTTGATCTCCAGCCCCAGAGCTGAGAGATTGTAGTGTGTGCCAAACTCTGCAGGCTTCTATGGTCCCTGCCCACTTAGCTCTTCCCTGGGGGGGAGGTGGAGTGGGGGACACTGATTCGTGCAATTTGCAGAGCAGCTTTCACCTGCTCCTGCGTGCACCCACTCCACCCTTCCCAGAGGAAGTGGAGGGTTACCCCATTTCTGTCCATTGCAGAGCCTTGGCACAGAGATTGTTTGCCCAGTCAAGTGCACACTCACTCCATCTCTCCTAGTTGAAGGTGGAGGATTGTTGTGTTCCAGTCCTTTGCAGAGACCCAGCATGGTAAGGAGTCACCTAATTGACTGAGGTTCACATTTATGTCAAAATAAGCTGAGAGCCTCCTCCTGGGCTCACTAACCTAAACCCATTTCCCCGCTGCAATGCTTGGGAACTCTGCTGGCTCAGGCAATATTCTGTGCCTCCAGTAATATTGAGACCTCACTGTCCCACCCATGATTTTGACTCACTTCACCATGAGCACCTTTCAGGCAGGGAGGTCTCTCACAGGAGCAGATTTCTACAGGTTCTGATTTTGAACGCCAGGGCTGTATCATTTTCCCAGAGCCAGCTTACAAAGGCCTGCTCCCTCAGCCATTTATCTTCTAAAATTTCCCCTCCATTTCTCTTCTCCACCCTCCAACCTTGCAAGAAGTGGTTACTTTTCCATTTGTAGAGCTCTAGCCATTCTTTCCTTACATTTCAGGTTGAAATCATCGGTGTTCAGGATGGTTTGATAGTTATCTAGCTAAATTAAGTGGACCAGATGAAACAAGGACACCTACTCTTCTGCCATCTTGCCTCTGCCTCATGTATGTATTTTTAACCACGAGTCTTCAGAGTTTCTTATATATTCTTGGTGTGAACCCTTTGTCGGATATGTGGTTTGTAAATATTTTCTCCCAGTCTGTAGCTAGGCTGTTTTTAACTGTTTTTTTTAAGAGTAAACATTCTTTTTTAATTTTTTAAAAATTTATTTATTTATGATAGTCACAGAGAGAGAGAGAGAGGCAGAGACACAGGCAGAGGGAGAAGCAGGCTCCATGCACCGGGAGCCTGATGTGGGATTCGATCCCGGGTCTCCAGGATCGCGCCCTGGGCCAAAGGCAGGCGCCAAACTGCTGCGCCACCCAGGGATCCCAAGAGTAAACATTTTCAATTATAATGAGGTCCAACTTACCAGTTTGTTTTTTAATGATCACTTTCTTGTGCATCCTAACGACTTTCATTAAGCTGTTGGTCCTAAAGATTTACTCTGATGTTGTCTTTGGTAAGTTTTATAGTTTTACATTTTACAGTTAAATCTATGATCCATTTGAATTATTTTTTCTATAGAGTGAGGTTTAGGTCAGGGTTCATATTTTTTTCTTTCCCTGGTGATTGTCCAATTGCTCTGGCACTATTTGTTGAAAAGACTACTCTTCCTCCACTGAACTGCTCTTGCACTATTGTCAAAAATCAGTTGGCCATACTTGTATGAGTTCTTTCTAGATTCTCTTGTTCCATTTATCTATGTGTCTCTCCCTCCACCATATATACTAGTAGATAATAAATCCTAAAATTGATAGAGTGATTCCTGTGATCTTAGTCTTATTTTTCAGAATTATTTTTAGGTATTCCAGTTCCACTCTTTTTCCATATAAATTTTAGAGTAGTCTTGCCTATGTACAAAAATATGATTGCATTCAACCTCTTTACTAATTTTAGGAGAATTGGTTTTTATTAATTGGAGACTTTCAATCCATGAACATGGGATATCTCTGAATATCTCTTCACTTTTTTAGATGTTCTTTTTTTTTTTTCCATTGACATTGTGTAATTTCAGCATACAAGCCCTATATAGATTTTGATAGAGTTGCAACTAAGTATTTCATATTTTTGGAGTAATTGTAAATAATATTTTATTTTTAAATTAATTTTTTTATTATTTTAAATTTAATTTTCCATGTGTTCATTGTTGCCACATAGAAATACAATTGATTTTTGAATGTTGATCATGTATCATAAGATCTTATTGAACTCACTTATAAGTTCAAAGTTCTAAGAGGTTTTATTTTATTTTTATATATCCTTTGGGATTTTTTGTACAGAACCTCATGCTATCCATGGAAAGAGTCAGTTTTATTTCTTCCTTTCAGATACATGTGCCATTTCTTTTCTTTCCTTATGGTACTAGCTAAAACTTCCAGTACCATGTTGAATAAGAGTGGTAAGAGCAGTCATCCTTGCTTGTACTTGATTTTAGGGGGCAAGAATTTAGTCTTTTACCATAAAGTAAAATGTAAGCTCCAAGTTTTTTGTAGGTACTCTTTGTCAATTTGAGGTTCACCTCTATTTCTTTTTTTCTTATAATTTTTAATCACAAATAGGTGTTGAATGTTGTCAAATACTTTTTGTGCATCAAATGATATGATTGTATCCTGTTTCTTCTTTAACTTGTAATATAGTGAATTATGTCGATTGATATTTTAATACAACAACCTTGCATCCTTGGAATAAACCTCCCTTGGCCATGGTGTATATTTCTTTTCACTTATTACTCAGTTCTATTTAAAAATATTTTGTTAGTGATTTCTGTACTTATATTCATGAGGGATATTGGTGTATAGTTTTCCTTTGTTGTACTGCCTTTGTCTGGTTTGATATTAGAGTACACTAGCCATACAGAATGAATTTTGGAAAATGCTCCCTCTTCTTCTGTTTTCTGGGATACATTTTTTAGAGTTGGTGCTAATTCTGCTTTAAACATGAGGTATACTTCTCTAGTAAAACAATGTGAATGTTGAGATTTTCTTGTCTATGCACACTGACTTTCCAGGTTATTTTTTTGTCTTCAGCACCCAGTCAGAGACAGAAATCAGGCAGAAAGAAAACCCAAGGAATTCACTATCATGTTCCTTGGATTCCAGGCTTCCTTGCTAGTCTGCCTTCTTGTTTCTACCTTTTAGATGTCTTATATTTGTCCAGAGCTTTTGTTTGTACTTAGTGGGAGAAATAAGGAAAGGTACATGTATTCCATCTTCCCAGAAGCGGAAGTTTCCTAAAGGATTTTAACCTGGTGGTTAGCCAAGAGAAAAATATTTAGGGGAAAGAGGAAAAGAGGGCACATTTTAGTGAATATTCTGTCTTGGACATAAATGTATAGTGATGCATTGGGTCCAGTGATAAACAACCAATTGCACCTCTTTGTTTTGCTTTCCTTCCTACAGAGATATAATTTGCATCCCACAAAATTCATCTTTTCAAGTGCACCATTCAGTGGGTTTTTAGTATATTAAAAAAGTTTTATAGCCACTATCCAATTTCAAAACAATTTTGTCACCACAGAACGAATGAAATCCCATACCCATCAATAGTCACTCCACATTCCTTTGTCCCTTGCCCAAAGCCCCTCACTCATCTATTGTCTCTATATATTTGCTTATTTGAATATTTCATATATATGGAATCATACAATATGTGTTCCTTTGTGTCTGGGTTCTCTAACTCAGCATAATTTTTAGGTTCATCCATGTTGAGGCATATATCAACATTTCCTTCTTTTTATGGCTGACTGATAAAATCTGGTATATCTATACAATAGAATATTTATTAAGTCAGCAGTGCATGGGCATTTGGATTGTTCCTACTTTTTTAACTCCTGGGAGTAATGCTGCTACCAACATTAGTTTATGAGTTTTTGTGTGGAAGTATGTTTACAATTCCCTTTGATATAGATCTAATAGTAGAAGTGCTGGGTCATATAGTAACTTTATTTTTAACTTTTTGAGACAGTGCCCAAGTGTTTTCCTAAGTTCCAATTTCTCTACATTCTCATTTTTTCCATTTAAAACAAACTACAGTCACCCTAATGAGTATAAAATGTTATCACCTACTGATTTTATTTTCATCTCTCTATTGATTTTCACTTCTCTATTGACTCATGTTGTGATTACTGTATCATGCACTTATTGGAGTTTTGTATATTTTCTTTGGAGATGCATCTATCCAAATTCTTTGCCCATTTTAGAATTTGAATGCCTTGTATTGTTGAAATGTAGGAGTTCTTTATATATTCTGGATATTGGATCCTAACCAGATGAATGATTTGCAAATATATTCCTCCATTTTGTAGGTTGCCTTTATGTACTCTTGACAGTATCATTTGATGCACAAAATTTTAAATTTTGATCAAGCTTATTTTTTCTTTTGTTCCTTGTCCTTTAGATATCTTACCTAAGAAACCACTATCTAATCAAAGGTCACCAAAATTTACAGCTGTATTTTCTTTTAAGTGTTAATAAATAATTTGGATTCTTCCATTTTAGTCTTTGATCCATTCTGAGCTAATTTTAATCTGTGATGTGAAGTAGGCCTATTAGTTTCAAATGGATTTTGTAAAAACAGCACAAACTTAGTGACTTAAAGCAACAGAAATTCATTCTCAGTTTTTAAAACCAGATGTCTGAAATTAGTTTCTCTGTGCCACAAGCAACATGTCAGCAGGGTTGTGTTCCCTTTGGATGGACAAAGGGAAAATCAATTTCTTATCTCTTCCAGTTTCTATAATGCTGCTGACACTCCTTGGCTCAAGACCACATCAGTACAATCTCCATCTTTGTGATATCATGCTTTCTATTCTTCTGACTGTATCAAGTCTCTTTCTGCCTACCCCTTATAAAGGATACTTCTAATTGCATTTTGGGCCCAACTTGATAATCTGGAATAATCTCCACATCTCAAAATTATTAAATTTAATCACATTTGCAGATCCTTTTTCCAAATAAAGTAACACTGGCAGATTCCAGAGACCTGAAACTGATACTTTTGGGAATCATAATTCAGCCCATCACAGTAGGGGTCCAACTTCATTGTTTTTGCTTGTAGATATGCAATTGTCTCATCAGTAGTTTTTGAAAAGATTTCCCAACTGAATTGCCTTGTCCCACTTACTGAAAATTAGTTGACCATCAATATATGTTTTTTTTTTTTCCTGGTTCTTCAGTTCCATTTCATCCATCTATATATCTGTCCTTATGCAGTACCACAAATATCTTGGTTACTGTAGTTTTATACTAAGTTTTGAAATTTGCAAATGTGAGCTTTTCAATTTTGTTCTTTTTCAAGATTGTTTTGATTATTGTGGGTCTTTCCTATTTACTTTTGAGTTTTAGGGTCAGCCTGTAGATTTCTTTAAAACAGTCTGCTGGAATTTTGATAGAGAATGCACAAGATCAGTATATCAATTTGCAGGGCATTAATATGTGTTAACAATATTAAGTCTTCTAATCCATGATCATAGGAGAACTTTTCACCTATTTAGGTATTTTTGAATTTTTTTCAATGCTTTTGTGCAGTTTTCAGTGTAAAAATCTTACACTTCTGTTGTTACATTTATTCTTATTTATTCATTAACTATTAGCTATAATTCTTACACTTCTGTTGTTACATTTATTCCTGTTTATTCATTAACTATTAGCTATAATACATTTTTGATGGATATCTTAGAATTTTCATTATACAAGATCATGTTACCTGCCAATAGAGATAATTTTACTTCATTTTTTTCATTCTGGACACTTTTTATTTTCTTGCCTAATTACTCTGGCTAAAATTTCCAGGACATTGTTGAATAGAAGTGGCAGGAGTGGCCATGTATATCTTGTTCCTGGTCTCAGGGGAAAATCTTTCATGGTTTCAGCATTGAGTATGATGCCAGCTGTGGATTTTTCATATGTACCCTTAAAACAGATTGAGGCAGTTTCCTTCTATTTCTGGCATATTATTATTTTTTAAATATTGAATTGATGTTGGGCTATATCGAGTGATTTCTCTAGAGTTAGATATCTGATCATGTGTTTTTGTCCATCATTTTATTAATGTGGTGAATTATATTGATTCTTGTATGCTAAAACCAACCTTGCATTCCTGGAGTGACTCTTTCTGGGCTATGGTATGTAACTGTTTTTGCATATTGCTGGATTAGGTTGGCTAAAGTTGTATGAAGTTTTTTTCCATCAATATTCTTAAAGATTTTGATCTATAGTTTCAATTTCCTGTGATATTTTTGTTCAATTTTGGTATCAAGATAATTCTGACCTGATAGAATGAATTGGGAAGAATTCCTTCCTTTCTTCTTTCTGGGAGGAATTTGAGATGTTTTAGTATTAATTATTCTTTAATCATTTCATAGTATTTGCCATTTAATAGTATTTTCAAGCTATTTGCAAGTTGGCTTTTTACTGTGTAATGTTTTTCTGAACACTAAATCACTTTACTTATAGGCCTAATGAGGTCTATATTCTATTTCTTTTTGAATTAGTTCCACTAGTATGTTTCTATCTAGGAATTTTTCTATTTAATGTAGGTTAGCTAATATGTTGACATATAATGTTCATAGCATTCTGTTAAAATTCTTTTTATTTATTTCAAGTTCATGTAATGTTCCTTCTTTTATTCATAATTTTAATAATTTTAGTGTTTTTGGTTCTTGGTCAGTTTAAAGATTTGTCAACTTTGCTGACTGTCCAAAGAATCAACTTTAAAAAAAATTTAAATGTTAAGTAGTTAACATACAGTGCACTATTGGTTTCTGGAGTAAAATCAGTGATCCTTCACTTACAACCAACACACAGCACTCATCATAACAAATGCCGTCCTTAATACCCATCACTCATCTAGCCCATTCCCCACCTACTATCCCTCCGTCAACTCTCAGTTTGTTCTCTATTGTTAAGAGTTTCTTAGGGCTTGTTTCTCTCTCCCCCCCTTTTTTTCTTCTTTCCCATATGTTCATCTGTTTTGTTCCTTAAATTTCACCTCTGAGATCATATGGTATTTGTCTTTCTCTAACTTACCTATTTCGTTTAGCATAATATGCTCTAACTCCATCCATGTCATTCCAAATGCCAAGTTTTTTGTTTTGATACCTGAGTAATATTACATTCTCTCTCTGTGTATATACACCACATCTTCTTTGTCCATTTATCAGTCGATGGACATTGGGGACTCTCAATAGTCTGGCTGTTGTTGACAATGCTGCTATAAAGATCAGGTACATGTATCCCTTCAAATCTGTATTTTTGTATCCTTTGGGTAAATACCTAATAGTGCAATTCCTAGATCATAGGGCAGTTCTATTTTTAACCTTTTGAGGAACTTCCATACTGCTCTCCAGAGTTGCTGCATCAGTTTGCATTCCCACCAACAGTGCAAGAGGGTTCCCCTTTCTCTGCATCCTTGCCATCACTTGTTGTTTCTTGTTATTTTTAGCCATTCTGACAGGTGTGAGGTGATATCTCATCATGGTTTTGATTTATATTTCCCTGATGAGTGATGTTGAGTATCTTTTTGTGTGTCTGTTAACCATCTGGATGTCTTCTTTGGAAAAGTGTTTGAAGAGTGAACTTTTAGTTTTGACTTCCTCTATGTTTTTTTTCCTACTCTCTATTTCATTTATTTTGACTCTCATCTTTTTTTAAAAAAAACAATTTTATTTCTTTATTCATGAGAGAGAGATAGAGAGGGAGAGAGAGAGAGAGGCAGAGACATAAGCAAGGAGAAGCAGGCTCTCTGCGGGGAGCCTGATGCCAGACTCGTTCCCTGGACCCTGGGGTCACACCCTGAGCTGAAAGCAGATGCTCAACTGCTGAGCCACCCAGGTGTCCCTTGACTCTCATCATTATTATTTCCTTCCCTCGTTTGTAGTGGTATTAGTTCATTTTATTTTCTTTAAGGTGTAAGGTTAGCTTACTAATTTGAGATCTTTTTAAAAATATAGGTGTTTACAGCTATAAGTTTTCCCCTGGGGACTGTGTTAGCTATGCCCTGTAAGTTTTGGTATGCTCTATTTTCATTTTTATTCATCTCAAACTACTTTCTAATTTCCCTTGTGATTTCATCTTTGACCACTTGGTTATTCAGAAGTATGCTGTTTAATATCCACATATTTATTCCCCAAATTTCTTTCTGCTAGTAATTTATAATTTAATTCCATTGTGGTTAGGGAACATGGTTTATATTAATTTCAATTCTTTTAACATTTTCAAGATTTGTTTTATTGCCTAACATATAATTTATATAGGTGTTTTCATGTACACTCCTAGTATATTCTACTGTTGTTGGGTAAAGTGTTCTATAGATGTCTATAGTTTAGTTGGTGCATAGTGTTGTTTCAGTCTTCTATTTCCTTGTTCATTTGTTTTATCCATTAGTGAAAATAGGATATGTAAGTCTCCAGCTATTATCATTTAATGATCTATTTATTCCTTTAGTTTTGGCTTCACATATTTTGGGACTCTTTTGTTAGGTGCACCGGTCTCCTGTTGACCCACTTTTTATCTTAATTGACTTTTGCAATTTAAATATGAAGCAATATTCTAAATGTATTTTGTATAAAATTATATTTAACAAAGCAATTGAATAACTAATGTTCTAGATTAAGGTCCAGAAAATTTGGCCAGTAAATGGCCAAATACTGTCTTAGGTTTCTGGAGGACACATGGTCTTTGTTACAACTACTCAATTCTGGGGACTTCTGGGTGGCTCAGAGGTTAAGCATCTGCCTTTGGCCTGGGGCGTGATACTGGAGTCCTGGGATTGAGTCCCACCACATCGGGCTCCCTGCATGGAGCCTGCTTCTCCCTCTGCCTGTGTCTCTGCCTCTCTCTCTCTGTGTCTCTCATGAATAAACAAACATAATCTTAAAAAAAAAAAAACAAACTATTCAATTCTGCATTTGAATTGAGAAAACAGCTGCAGAAAATATGAAAGCAAGTGAGTGTGACTATATTCCAGTGGAACTTTATATACAAAAACAGTGGGCTGGACCATGTTTACTAACCTCTGGCCTAGATGGTTGTTTTTTGGCAGTGTGATTTATTAAACAGGATATTTTTATCAATATTACTTTCTGTGCACTTTTGGGCTATTTTTTCTGCATAATCCCAGGCAATAATTTGATTTCATGCACTTTACTCATATTGTGAGATTCTAATCGACCAACCTGTAATGAGTTTATTTGCAAGAAACAATTCTTTCTTCTTTAATGTCTTCAGTTCTGAAAGATGGATATGAAAACACATTCCAGTGTTTTGTTTTGCTTTTCTACTAGCCCATGTCTACATTAGCAGAAACTTGAATATTGACATTTGACACATTATCAATCTGAGACAACATAATAATCGCATCCTAAACCAAAACATCCTCATGCATGGATTTGAATGAGTTGCATCTGTGTTCAGAGTAAATCCCTGCAAATCAATTACAAAAAAGCAAACCAAGGTGTGTCATATTTAGCTGAGAACATACGAAATTCTGTGTTAGAAAATATTTGGCAAGTATTGAGACTTCAAGATTCCAAGAATACTCCTGAGGTTCAGAGGTGCAGGGCAGGGAAACTGTGCCCATTCCAACATACAGGTGTGACAACAGGAAAATTGAGTGCTAATTGATTACTTGCTGCTCAGCAGCATGAAGCAGTCTGTAGCAGAGTCCAAATGAATAAATAATCAAATCCCAGCCATAAAGTAATGGAATGATAGATTGCTCAAGGAGGTTCTGTTACCAAGACACGTTAGTCAGACTGCAAGAATACCTTTATGCTCTGGGAGGGAACAACAGACATGATGCAAGGTATTTATCACCATATGATTATCCCATAGCACATTTTTTTTTCCCGAGAGCCTTGAATTGCTGCCACAAACTTCATCAGTGAGAGGAGACAGAGGGGGAAGTTATCTTGGTTTAACAGACTTGGAAATGATGGCCCACAGTGGCTTAGTGACAGACCAGTGAGCCTGTTCGCTTCAGCTCTGGTACCTCTCCTGGGATGAAACCTGGATAACTTCCCAAGCTGCCAGCCTTCAACTGCATTACAGCAACAAGTACTTATCTGGCTTTGGCTGTGTCTGGTGACGAGGATAAGAGGATAATAGCAGCCACTGGCGGTTGCAAGCTTCTCTGGTGCCAGGTCCAGTGTTAAGGTTTGACACGTTATCTCATTTATTCTTCACAAATGATGCTATATAATAATTAAAATGAACCCCATTTTAAAGGTGAAGAAACTAAGTCTAAGAGAAGTTGAACAACTTGACCATATTGAATCTTCTCTGATTCCAAAACTCTCCTAAATACTTTCTGCACGTTCTTCAGACAACACAACTGTTCTGGTTTGCTTGGCAGCTACACAATTGTGCTACATGATACCAATGTCTTTCTGGTTTACTGACCGGTCTCTTGTGAATCTGGGCAGGCCAAATTAGGCTGTCAGAGCTGAATTGGTGATCAAATTAAGTTGCCCCTAAATGATAGTCAGTGGTTTCTTGTGACCCACATGAATGAACTGGTTCTTTGGGTGGGGGGAAATAACTGCCTACTTCTTGCCCATTTCCCTTTAAGTGCAGTCAACTGTTGTGGGAGGTTCTGGAAAGTTAAATGCTATGTGAGTCTGGACAACCACAAGTTGTGGTAGGCTGAATTTTAAGATGGCACCCCCTCACCCCCAACCAGAGATTTCTTCCCTCTGGTATACACACCCTGTGTAATCTCCTCCCTTTGTGTATGAACAGAGCCTATGAATATGACAGGATATTACTCCTGTGATTACATTATATGTCAAAGGTAAAGGGATTTTGCAGATGTAATTAAGACTCAAATTCTATGGGTTTTGAGTTAATCAAAAGGGAGGTTATCCTGGGTGGGCCTGACTTAATTAGGCAAAACAGTGGATTGTTTTGAAGAGATTCCTTCTTATGCTCATGTTGAAGGAATAAGGTGGCACTTTGTAGGAGAACCACATAGCAAGGACAGCAGCCATTTAGAATGACCTCCAGCTGGCACCTATTTAGAAAATAGGGACCTTAGTCCTACAATTAGAACTGAATTCTTCAAACAACCATGTGAGGTTGGTAGAGGATTCTGAGTTCTAGAAAATACAATTTGGCCAACACCTGGATTACAGTCTGGTGAGACCTTGAGCAGAAGACTCTGTTAAGCCATGCAGGGACTCCTGACTCACTAAAAGTGAGATCATAAATGAATGTTGTTTAAAGCCCTATGTGTGCATCTTTTTTGCTGCATAACAACAGATTACTAATATATAATTCTTTCTCACAGAGGGATGGGTTAGTCAGGGTTCTCAATAGAGAAAGTCCCATGATCTGTTGTCTGCAAGCTGGAGAACCAGAAAACCAGTGGTGATATTTAGTCTGTGTCTGAAGGTCCAAAGGCCACACTTGATGTCTCAAGGGTAGGAAAAGGTGGAGGTCTCAGCTCAAATAGAAAGCAATCTGCCCTTCCTCCACTTTTTGGTTCTGTTCAGGTCCTTAACAGATTAGATGACACCCACCCATAGTGGTAAGGGCACTTTCTTCATTCTACTGACTCAAGCATTAATCTATCCTACACACACCCAGAAATAATGTTTTATCTGCTCTCTGGACATCCTTTAGCCCAGTCAGATTGTATAGAATTAACCAATACAGGGGGTATTCCCCACTTTTCTCCTGTCTCTTTCTAAATGCACTGTCCAAAGAGCAGCTTGAATGACCTTTCAAAACTATTTAGCAGATCATGTCTCTCCTTGCAGAAAATTCTGTCATTCCTCCTTACCAGGGTCTACTCTGAACCACCTCAGTGTACAACACTGTAGGACATGGCCCTGCCTCTGTCTACATCCACTGTGCCATTTATCGCCCTAGGCCTTCACTCTAACCTCACAAGCCTTCTTTAGATTTTTTTTTATTTATTCATGAGAGACAGAGAGGCAGAAACATAGGCAGAGGGAGAAGCAGGCTCCCTGCAGGGAGCCTGATGTGGGACTCAATACTCTACCCTGGGATCACTACCTGAGGTGAAGGCAGATGCTCAACTGCTGAACCACTCAGGCATCTGACCTCACAAGCCTTCTGAGAAGGTATCACCAAGCACTTTCCAAATCCAGAGACTTCACCCATGTTTTTTGTCTCAAATACTCTTTACCATGCTTTGAACCACTTCATATTCATCATTCAGGTCACTTGTTCACAGATGACCGTCATCCTTCCCTATATAAATTACAAGTTTTTATTTACAAGCAGTTATTTTGTCCCAAGGGATGTAACAATGTGTTTTTAATGATCATCTCCATCCTCCCCCCTCATTAGATTCTAAGCTCTATGAGGGCAAGGCACATATTTATTTCATTCTGCACTGAATATCCAGAATGCTAAACAGCAGTGGTATACAATTCATTACTGTTGCTTAGTGATAATTTTTTCTGTCTTCCAACAAGGACAAGATGGAATGGAGCCTCTGGAAGCTGAAAATGAACATAGGACTTACTGTAGCTGATTAAATGCAAGGTGGCTTGATGATCATTACTTCTGGGGAGAAGATTTGAAGGACCAGTGTTTAAGTATCCATGTTTCTCTCTCGCCTAGCAACACATGATGTTCTGGACCTGGATACTATAGCAGCCAGTGGCCAAATGTGGCTATTGAAATTTAAATTAATTAAAATTAAATATAAGCAAAACTTTAGTTCCTTGGTCAGAGTAACCACATTTCAAATATTCAATTGCAACCTGTGACTAGTGGGTACCAGTTTTGGCAGTGTAGATGCTGACCATTTCCTTCATCACATAAAGATTTACTAGACAGAGCTGCTATAGATGCTGGACACTCTGTGCTTCTAAGTGAAGGAACTCTGAAGCCCAGCCTTCAGCCACCTATAATACACATCTTATATGAGTATGAAATAACCTGTGTTATTAGTACCTTATATTTCAGGTTTGTTTGTTTCCGCAGCAAAACCCAACCTATCGTCACTAATATAAGTCACCATTAAGTCTTTCCCAAATAACTTAAGGATTGAATTTCATCTGAGGGAATTGGATAAAGAAGGGGGAAGAACTTTTAAGGGCCATGAACAGCATAAGCAAGGGCTTGAATCTGAGACGTAATAAGATTTTGGGGAGTAATATGATTTATGCAATAAAGATTCAGATAAGGGAGAGACCCGGAGAGTAGAAGTGAAGACTAAGAACTAGTACATAGAAAATGAGAAGGGGGTCAGTAGTAGATCTCAAACTTGCATTTGACCTCCAGATCTACTGAAGAATTTGAATGTACAGAACCTATAACTTGAACCCATGACTGATACTGCATTGCCCATTTAACCGCTATGGCATAGACACTATAGTTTGCTACCTTTGCAAACCACCACATCCTTCAAATGGAGATGACAAATCTACCTCAGAAAATTATTATTAATTTGCTGAGGAGAACATATGTAAAGAAAACTTGGATGACTGGGACCCAGGAGGACATCCTTGTGGTTACAGAATTGTGGCTACGGCCGACAGCTAAAGAAAAGTCTGGAAATATACTATGTTCTAAAGCTAGAGTGAAGGGGGCAGCTACCTCCATGTTGCACTTTCTTAAGGGCACCATTGCAGAATAACTAGCCCATCCTCCCCCACTCAGCCTTGCCACTACATTAGTAAGAGAAGGACAGTAGGAAGAGCTACTGCCTCTACTTCTCTCACTGGGTGAGTGGTGAGAGGTACTTACTCTCCTTAGAGTTAACAGTCTTCCAGGAAACTAAGAAGTTTAAAGCTTCTTAGTGACTGAACTGCTCCCCTCATGGGTTGAGGAGAAGTTAGAGACAGGAGATTCTTTCTTAATGTTGGTGAGATTCAGGACTGGACACAATGGGGCAAAAGGGAAAAACAGACCAGAACAACATTTAAGAACAACCAGGATTGAATCTTAGTACAAATCCTAAAGAGACCATTGGAGTAAGGAAAAACAAAACAAAACAAAACAACAACAACAAAACCACCTAAAAATTGTGGAATTGGGCTGAAATGCTAGGGATGGTATTCAGCTGGGAAAGAGTGGGGGTGATTTTATGTTTGCTTCTTGAAGGCTATTATTAGGAAAAAGTTTTTCCCTAAAAGTTACCCTAATAGTTTGAGACTCTTCAATGAGCCAATTACACTAGGATGATGCTGGGGACAGAGCAAGCCCTTGATGATCTTCCCAGGTGCTACAGCTAGAGAGATGTTTTAAAAATTGGCTCTTGAATGCTCTTCACTTCCATCCCTTAAGCTCTGAGTTGATGAAACATAAAGTTATCATTAAAAGAAAGTATGGGGATACAATCTGATATTCTTAGAGTATTGCTAGCTTTATAATTAATTCATGGATGAGAGAGCCATTATCTGATAGCATCCAGAAATGTGGAAATTATTCGTTTCAGACAAGCACCCCTGGTCCTGTTATAGTTTTTGATTAAAATGAAAACTTACCAAATTTTATTCTTCAAAATGTGATAGCTTCACGGGCAATTGCAATCAGCGAGCTCCATTGTTGGGTTTCTAATTCCAGGGTTTATAATAATATTTTTTTTTAGAGTCAAACATGACATAATGCTAGAACTCCTGGAGCTAGCAAAGATGATAAAATGTTTTTGCCACAGCAGGTGCTCTGCAAAATCCTTTATTAAAAAGGGCTGCCACACACAGGCACAGAGTGTGATGGATTGTAGAGAAATTAAGAGTGACACACTATGAATTTACAACATCAGAATTTTCCCCTAATTAAAGCAATGGGAATGGCCCCCAAACAGAATCTGGCCAGAGCTGGACAAGAATGATTGTATTCCCCAGGACTCCAGAAGAAGGATTCTTGGCCCACTGTTCTCACAACAAGAGTGCTTGAATTAAACTATGAGCTGATGGTAAAAGGTAACTGACATTATTTAATTAAAAGCCTCTCTTTCCTGTTATTCTTTGACTTCTATTTCCAACATGTTATGTGGACATTTTCCTTTAAAAAAAAAGTGTGTAATTAGACTTGGTAATGTAGCTGTCCTGTTGACAGAGTACCCCCTCCCCTTCCCACCCGACAGTACGAGTGTTCTACTTCCAGACATCAGAAGGGCTCCCAGAGCCATTCAAACTGTGACAGAGTATGTGCTAGCAGTGACTGAGCGAAGCTTGACAAGCAATATCTGCTAACAACTCCATGATTGCTGGGTGTCGAATGACTTTTCCTTATCTGCACGTTCATTCTTGCACAGAGGGAAACAGAGGTATGTGTATGTCTTCTGCAGGAGGTATTTAATGAGCCACAACTATGATATGAGAACAGATGAATACTGTGTCTTTCAAAGCCTTTGGAAGAGAAAGGATAGGTGGCCAGGATCATGTCTGGAACAGAGTTTTTCAGAAACCATAATGTACCTGAACAAATAATGGCCTCTGAAGCTAAACAAACTCACATCTCCCTGGATGTTTGTTTATCTCCTAATTGTCAGTTATGTGTTTCCCACACTGATCCAGACAGGGATACCCGAGTGTTTCCTTCATCTAGCAGATTTATGGCTTTTTTCCCCCTTTTAGAACTCCGAGGGCGACATGAAGAACAACACACACACACACACACACACACACACACACACACACACTCTTACACATTATTCCATATATTCCCATATACATACACAAAAGACTTCAATTTCTCACTGTTCCCTAAATAAATCTGTATTTTTCATCCCAACAAATCATTTATTTTAATAACCCTTCTTTACTAGTGTGAATAGCATTATTATTAATAGCATGGACTCTGAATAGTTTGCTTCAGAGCCAAGCAGCTCTGTAGTTTCTCCAAGTTGGGCTGTTTTGGGCAAGTTACATAACTAAGTCTCTTTTGTAAAAGAAGGATGTTAATACTGTCTATCCTCCAAGAGTCGTTCTGAAGAAGAAAGAAAATTATGCATGTATATCCAGCACATGGGATGCACCCACTAAATGGTAGCTATGAATATTTACCATCATTATAGTTATTATCAATGAACTGAGACATGAAATCACTCAAGCTAATAAAAAATTACATTTGCAGAAGCTGAAACTGGTAATAAATTACAAAACTATTTCAGGAAGACAAGGAGAGGCCTCTGCCTTTATTCATATAGTCCTATTTTCATTATTTGCAGTATTCAGGATGGGTGATGTCAGGAGATGGTAAGAAAAATGCAAGGAAAGGAAAGACGGAAGAAGTGAGAAGATGGAGTGAAGGAGACTTCCAGAAGGTGGAGGATAAGATGTAGAGGCACATAATTCTAAGATGACATTCTTCTCTCTTTTTCCCAAACCAGCAGCTTCTCTGACTGTTCTACTTATTTTAATGAGGCCCCAGATTCCTGCTCACATGTTTTGGAAATCTTCTCCAAATGCTTTCCTGTCACGATGATTTTATTGGTGTCAGGGCTGGACCAGAAATATCCTTCTCACTATCAAAATCGCATCTCTCCATTAGTCTGTTCTATCCAAACCACTGTGACTTCTTCAAATTCATAGTCTCAGCATGGCAAATAGAGTCCATTTCCCATGAGTGGTTATGACCACTTGCGTTGTTATGTTGAAAAGATTTCTGAGGCTCTGTCGGGCTACAGCGGCAAAGAGTGGTACAGTTCATGTTATGTCTGCCTCAAGCACCACAGTGGGGGAAGAGGAGGCAAGATTCTCATGTATCACTGCCCCTCGTGTGACCGTTTGCATCTGTATCATTAACTTAATTGGTTATGAATCCTGTCCTTCCTTGAGTTCACTCTTGTCTGCCATCATTTCACCGAATGCCCCTCTCTCCCCCACCCTTTTTGGGGGAATTCAGATAACTTGAAGGGTGTTTTTTCCCCTCTCTTCTATTAACAGTTGCACTGAATGCCTTGCATGCTGTAAATACTTGGTAATTATATGTTGACTGATTGACACCTGGGAGCAGAAATTAAGGTGTTTGAATGAGTATAGACAGCCACATGACAGCTCTTCCTTTCTACTGCCTTTTTTTCTTTCTAAACAGCCAGACTGTAACACCTCACCAGCTCCCCTGGTGCTTTTCAAAGGAAAATATACATATGCTATACGTGGAGAGGAAGACATATCCTCCACAGTCTGTGGGATTAGTCTCTGCAACACCGAATTCCTGAATCTGTAAAATAAAGTATTTTCTCTGTCCTGCAAGCCATTGGGAATGGCAGGCCAGAAAAAGCATCTCTTGAAAGAGAATGTACATCTCCTCATCTCCACAGGAACCACATTGAAAAGGGTGTTCAAAGCCAGGGCACACAGAGCTTAAGCTTGCCAAGAATCACAGCTAGGTTGGAAAGCAAGTGCCTACTCACAGTGGTGCCATTTAACTTGTCCTTTTCCCCATTGCTCCTCTCAATGGGTTCACTAAACAGCTACAATGAACCAACCACGGCAGGAGCATGCTATCAGCAAGGCAGGATTATGGCAACTTCCAGGCTGCTGAGACGTAGGTACAAGAGACAGGCTTTATATTGGGGTTCATAAAGTGAGTGTGTACGTATACACACACGTATGTACATATACCAGTGAAGGTGTACATGGGATCAGCTCAGCCCATGTACAATTTCTCAGGGCAAGCCAGAGAGGTATGCACTCATCAAATAAGTGAGATGTCATGTGGGTAGCAGCAAAAAGGGCTACCCACTAGCAGAATATGGATGTCCACACTTAAAGGATACCAAAGGGATTTACATCCTTCAGACTACCCCAGGGTTTCTCATCCTTGGCTTTTTCAGTTTGAGCCAAATGATTCTTTGTTAGAGCAGGACTGTCTTGTGCATTGTAGAATGCTGAGTGGCATTCTTGACCTCTCTGCCCACTGGATTCCAGTAGTGCACACTCCTCAGTTGTGGTACAAGTGTCTCCAGGTATTGCTAAATGTCCCCTAAGATAAAATCCCCCACTGTTGAGAATGACCAGACCTTTCTCTTTCAGTTTCCCGAGGGTGAGAGAGACATCATATACCCACAGGATTTACTGGTGATATAGTTTGACAAATTATATACGTGTACCTTGTATTTTATCACTCAGCATTGTCTTGAAGGAAAGTTGTATCTGTCCCAAGCAGCCATTGTATTAAAAATGTCTTTAGTGTATTAAATACTGGCAAGGAACATGGAATTTTAATTTTGAAACATATCAGCCTACATTAATCAGAGCATATTCATGCAGATAGAAATATATATCCAAACACCAAGAAGTTATAACTACAAATCATGGCAAAGCTGGCACTATAACTAAATTGGAAAATGAGTAGACAAAGAAATGGAAACACAAAACATTATAGAATAAACATATCCCTTACTGCATCCTTTTTGGGAATGTTGTAAATTGAAAAGAAAAGAGAAACGTACAGTGAGTTAAACACAATACATTCCACCTGTCAAAACACACTAACGCAAATAGATTTCTGAACAGGTGTATCTAAATGCTGTGGTCATTAATCTGGATTTGCAAGCATCTTGAGTTTCCAATGACAAGGTGGAGAAAAGTAAATGAAATCCTCATCAGCATTAATTGAATGACAAAACAATGTTTTTTTTATTTTTATTAATTTTTATTTTTTTGACAAAACAATGTTAAAGATACACAAACTTTCAATCAAATTTTTATGACTTTTTTTACTAGGCATTCCTTCTATTTGTTTCTATTCCTTCTATCTGTAGACTCAGCTACCACTCATTAACTTATTAGATGGTCTTGGTATGGAAAGAGGACAAAAATGGGCAAATGACTTTAAGGAAGCTTTCTAGATATATTTTTTTCTAGGACAAAGACAAGCATTTAGTCAAACTGCTTTAATAAAACTTAACAAATCCAGTGCTTGAACTTAACAAATCCAGTGCTTGAACTGTCGTTCGTATCAGTAGAGAAAAGGAGAATTAGAAACACAAAGTCACCTCAACATTATGTTTACACTGGATAATTTAACCAACTAAATAGTAATTCTATCAAATTGACTGGTCACACTGTTTCTTCCTATCCTAAAAGCAAGGGTGTTTCCCATCCAAGTTAAATTTATTCTCTGTCAACAGTTCCCTTGTGCTCACAGATGAAGTCATTTTTTTTTCATTGTGAGGAAAGGCTTTCTAGTTCATTTGATAAAATTGTGGACTGTTTCATTCTTACTGTATTTAGTATTTTTGCTTGATAATTAGGCATCTGCAATAGAAGAAATTAATTCCTGTGTTAAACTGGTACTCAGTTTCCACTTCTATTATGAAAGCTAATCCCTTTCTTGCTGAAGTATTTCCCCATGCCTCCATTCCAACTATGATTAACTGAAAATACTCTGGGAGCTTGCTTTCTTCCCAAAATGCAGCGAGGGAGTTCCAATCAACCGCTACTGAACTTGTGAAAATGTAAGGTGTTTTATTTTACCAGCTGAAGTTAATATCATCTGTGAATTCATATACGTGGTCAAATGACGGGAATTAAAAAGAAGTCACCCCTCCAGATTGAGCTCAGAGAATACTGCCTCTATAAACCACTAGCATCAGTCTGTCCATTCTTACTTTGTGCTGAAGCATTTTGAACAACATAACTCCTATTAGCATTTAGCTAATGGTATTAGGATTATTTATTTGAATGCCTCTCTCCCCTAACAGACTGTGAACTACTTGAGGGCAATGAACACATCTTATTTATTGATTTCTCTCTCAGAGATTGTCCTTTCCTAATGCTTAGCATAATTACACTAACTTGTCTAGTGCCTGTCTTCTCTTCTGGACTCTTAGGTGGCAGACATTGATGACTTATACTTACATGGTACTTAAAATGTGTGAGACATTGTTCAAAATGGTTTATAGTGGGGCACCTGGGTGGCTCAGTAGGTTAGGCATCTGTCTGTCCTTGGCTTTCATTATCCCAGGGTCCTGGGATTGAGCCCTGCATCTGGCTCCCTGTTCAGGGGGGACTTGGCCTCTCCCTCTCCATCTGACCCTCCCCTGCTTGTGCTCTCTCTCATTCTCTTTCTCTCAAATGAATAAAATCTTAAAAAAACCAAACCCAACAAAACCAAAATGGTTTATAGTATTAGTACATCCTATTTCATCCTCAAAACAACATATGAGGTTAATACAGCTATAAACTTCATGTTATAATTGAGAAATCTCATGTCAGAGAAGTAACTTGCCTAAAGTAATCTGCTACTAAGTGGCAGGGCTAGAATTTGACCCTGTGCAGTCTGGCCCAGAGGTGATGAGTCTTAATTCCATTATGCTGCTTATCAGGGACCCAAATGGTATTTAGTAAATCCATACAAAAAGGAAATAGGAAGAAAAAGATTGAGTAAATGAAGCAAGGAACAAATGAATAGGGAACTGGTAGTCATCACATGTTTGCTAAATAACAGAAGAGCAGAATTGAAATGCCACAGCAAGAAAACTGAGCATCACAAGAAGGAAAAAAAAGTTTTTTATGGTATAAAGCAGACTATTCAAATGATAAAATATTGAATGATATTAAACATGATAATCTTGAAGAATTCTTTATGGCATGTGAAAGTGCCTGTGCTACAAAGTTAAGTGAAAAAAATAACGGAAATCAGTCCATATCAGCTCTGTCCAAAGGAAATATGAGACTCAAATATGAATCACATGAGTGCTTTTTAAATGTGCTAGGAGCCATATTTACTAAACGATTTTTTAAAACTAGGTGAAGTATATTTTAACTTTTATTTTATCTAACCCAATATAACCAAAATATGATTTCAAACATGCAATCAACATAAAAATGATAAATGAGGTATTTTCCTTTTTTTTCATAATGAATCTTCTCAATCTGGAATATATATTCCAATTAGAGCACATCTCAAAAAAGTCTGTCCACATTTCAAATGCTCATAATCACATGTGGCTAGTGACTGGGCACTACTGGGCAGTGAAGGCTTAATTGTATCATTCCTATGAAACATAGCTGGTCACCTCATCTATGTGCAAGAAGAAACTGTTGGCAGGAGATTTTTCTAATATTTTCTTTTCTAATATTTCTAATATTAGAAAATTTCTAATTAGTTTCTAATATTTCCATTGCCATGGAAAATTCCATGCCAACAAAAAGGAAAATTGTAAAGAAATGGATACATTTCTTTATGGATAAATTTCCATAAATTTCCATTGCATGAAAAATTCCATGCCAACAAAAAGGAAAATTGTAAAGAAATGGATACATTCCTAGAAACATAAGATCTTCCAGAGCTACATCATGCAGAAATAGAAAATCTAAACAGATTGATTACTAATAACAAAGTTAAACCTGTAATCAAAGAACTCAACAAACAAAATCCAGGAGTAGATGGCTTCGCAGGTAAAGTCTACCAAACATATAAAGAAGAGTTAATACTTTTTCAAACTATCCCTAAAAATACAAAAGAAAGGAATGCTTCCCAGTTCACTTTCTGAGGCCAGCATCATCCTGACATTAAAATCAGACAGATACTTTTGTAGTATTAGGAACCAATATCCATGATGAACAAAGATAAAAATTTCCCAAAAAAATATCAGCAAGCTGAATTTTAAAATACATGAAAAGTATCATTCACCACAATAAGTGACATTTATTCCAGGGATAAAAGGTTCAAAATATGCACATCAATCAACATGACACATCATATTAATAAAATGAAAGATAAATATCGTGATCATCTTGGGCTAACTGGGTGGCTCAGTCGTGTAAGTGTCCAACTTCTGATTTTGGCCCAGGTCATGATCTCAGAGTTGGTGACATTGAGCCCTGTGTGGGACTCTGTGCTGGGTGTGGAGCTTGCTTGAGATGCTCTCTCTCCCTCTCCTTGTGCCCCTCTCCCACCAAAGGGTTATGTGCACTCTCAAAAAAAATCATATGATCATCTCAAACGTTTCATAGAAAGCATTTGACAAAATTCAACATCCGTTTATGAAGAAAACTCTGAACAAATAGGTAGAGAGAGAACATACCTCAACATAATAAAGGCCATGTATGACAAACTCTCAACAAATATCATACTCAATGGTGAAAAGCTAAAAGCTTTCCTCCCAAGACTAGGAACAAAACAAGGATGTCTACTCTCACATATATTATTCAATACAGCACTGGAAGTCTTAGCAATATAGTGATAAGAAAAATAAGGAAGAAAAAGAAAGAAAGAAAGAAAGAAAGAAAGAAAGAAAGAGCATTCAAAATGGTAAGGAATAGATAAAACTATCACTATTTGCTGGTGACATGATACCACATATATAGAAAACATTAAGAACTCCAACTAAACCTATTTGAACCAAAAATGTAGTAAAGTTGCAGGATACAAATTCAATATACAGAAATCTGTTGTGTTTCTATACACAATAATGAAGTAGCAACAGAAAGATATTAACAGAACAATTCCATTTACAACTATATCAAAAAGAATAAAATACCTAGGAATACATTTAACCTAGAAGGTGAAAGATCTGTACTCTGAAAACCTTAAAATATTGTTGAAAGAAATTGAAGATGACACAAATTACTGGAAAGATACACCATGCTCATAGATAGAATGAATTAATATTAAAATATTTGTACTACCCAATGCAATCTACATATTCTTTTTTTAAAGATTTATTTATTTGAGCAAGATAGAGTGAACATGACGTGGGGAGTGGCAGAGGGAGAGAAACTCACGCAGACTCTGTGCTAAGTGTGGAACCTGGCCCGGGGCTTGATTCCACAACCATGAGATCATGACCTGAGCTGAAATCAAGAGTTGGATGCTGAACCAACTGAGCTATCCAGGTACCCCAGCAATTTATACATTCAATGCAACCCCTATCAAAACATCAATAGGATTTTTCACAGAATCATAACAAATAGTCCTAAAATTTGTATGGAATTTCACAAGACCTCAAATAACAGAAACATTTGGGAGAAAAAAGAACAACACTGGGTACTATTACAATCCCAGCTTTCAAATCATACTAGAAAGCTACAGTAATCAAAACAGTATAGTACTGGCACAAAAATAGGCATGTAAGTCAATGGAACAAAATAAAAAGTTCAGAAGTAAATCCGTATGTATATAGGCCAATGGATCTATGACAAAGAAGACAAGAATATATAATGGGCAAAAGACAGTCTTCTCAAAAAGTGATGCTGGGAAAACTGGGTAGCTACATGTAAAAGAACGAAGCTGGACCACTTTCTTATACCACATGCACAAATAAAATGGATTCAAGATGAAATGTGATACCTGAAACCACATAACTCCTATAGGAATACATAGGCAGTAAAGTCTTAGACATCACCCTTAGCAACATTTTTGTCATTATGTTTTCCCACACAAGGGAAACAAACAAACGAAAAAAAAAAAAAAAACAAACCCAAACATGTGGGACTACATCAAAGTAAAAAGCTTTTGCACAGTAAAGGAAACCATCAAAAGGCCACAGAAAAGGCCACCTACTGAATTGGAGAAGATATTTGCAAATGATCTATCTGATAGGGGTTAATGCCCAAAATATATAATTAAGGGGTAGAACATCAAAGCAAATAATCCAATTAAAAATGGGCAGAGGATCTGAATAGACATTTTTTCAAAGAAGACCTACATATAGCCAACAGGCACATGAAAAGCTCAACATCACTAATTATCAGGGAAATGCAGGTGAAAACCATGATGAAATATCACCTCACACCAGTCAGAATGGCTATTATAAAAAAGACAAGAAATAACAAGTGTTGGTGAGGACGCAGAGCAAAAATGAAAACCCTCACGTACTATTGATGGGAATGTAAAATGTGCACTACATAGCAAACAGTATGGAGGTTGCTCAAAAAGTGTAATTAGAAATACCATACAACCCAGCAATTCCACTTCTGGATATTTACCTGAGAAAAATGAGAACTGTGATGTATGTACTTTTATGTTTACCACAGCATTATTCACTATAGCCAAGATAGGGAAACAATCAAAATGTCCATTGATGTGCAATAGAATACTACTCAGCCATTAAAAGGAATTAAATCTTTCTATTTGTGACAACATGGATGGATTACAGGGTATTATGCTAAGTAAAATAAGTCTGACAGAGAAAGACAACATGTGATTTTATTTATCTGTAGAATCTAAAAACCAAAGCAATTAAACAAATAAAAAAAATCCAGAAACAAACTCATAAAAACAGAGAACAAACTAGTATTTGTGGGGTGAGGGTGGCAGCAGCAATAGGTGAAATTGATGAAGGTGATTAAGAGGTACAAGCGTCCAGTTATAAAATAATAAGTCATGGCAATGAAAAGTACAGCAAAGGGAATATAGTCAGTAAGATCTTAATAACATTGTTTGATGACACGAACTACGCTTACCATGCTGAGCATTTCATAATGCATATATTGCATATGCATATAATGCATAATGCATATATCAAGGTGCTCTATACCTTAAGCTAATATATGTCAACTATAATTAAAAATAAGACATAAAAAAAAGATTTGTTAAGTTTAGAATCAAGGAAGCAATTATAGTCTTCACTTACAGTCTCTCAGGAAATACAAATATTATAAAAAGGAGTAAAATGAGAATATGACATGTGGAAGAGTAAATTAATGTAAGTGTCCTGAAAATAAAACAATAATCAAGATTCCAATGGAATATGAAAAAGAAAGAGCCACAGATGCCTTTGAGACAATCACCCTCCACAGTAACATATCTCAACATAATAAAGGCCATATATGAAAAAATCCATAGCTAATATCATCCTCAATGGGGAAAAATGGAAAACTTTTTCTCTGTGGCTAGTAACAAAATAGGGATGTCCACTCTCACCACTGCTCTAGCCACAGCAGTCAGACAACAAAAAGCAAATAAAAAACATGCAAATTGGTAAGGAAGTCAAACTTACACTATTTGCAGATGATGTGATACTATATATAGAAAACCCCCCAAACACCAAAAAACTGCTAGAAGTGATACACAGATTCACTAAAGCCACACAATACAAAATGAACAAACAGAATTTTTTTGCATTTCTATACACCAATAACGAAGCAGCAGAAAAAGAAATTAAGGAATCAATCCCATTTACAATTGCACCAAAAAACAATAAGATATCCAGGAATAAACCTAACCAAAGAGGTAAAAAGACCTGCATTCTGTTTGTTCTCTATATTTAAGTCTCATGGTTTACCTCTCTTTCTCTTTTTCTCTTTATTTTTCCTTCCCCTCCACTATATTCATCTGTTTTGTTTCTTAAATTCCATATATGAGTGAAATCATATGATGTTTGTCTTTCTCTGGCTGATTTATTTCACTAGTTGCTGGAGGGGAGGTGGATGGGGTGATGGACTAGGTGAGTGATGGGAATTAAGGAGGGCACTTGGGATGAGTACTGGGTATTATGTGTAAGTGATGAATCACTAAATTATACTCCTGAATCAAATACTACACTATGTTAAAAAACTTGAATTTTTTTAAAAAAAAGAATAGGAAGGTAAAAAAAAAGATTTGTATTTTGAAAACTATAAAACACTGACAAAAGAAATTAAAGATGACACAAAGAAATGGAAAGCCATTCCATGCTCATGGATTAGAAGAACAAGTATTGATAAATGTATACTATCCAAAGCAAGCTACCCATTTAATGTAATTCCTATTAAAATACCAACAGCATTTCTCACAGAGCTAGAGCAAACAATCCCAAAATTTGTATGGGACCACAAAAGACCCTAAATAGAGCAACCTTGAAAAAGAAAAGCAAAGCCAGAGGCATCACAATTCCAGACTTTAAGTGCTATTAGAAATCTGTAGTGATCAAAACATTATGGTACTTACACAAAAACAGACGCATAGATCAATAAAACAGAAAACTCAGAAATGAACCCACAGCTAGATGGCTAGTAAGACTATCCAATAGAAAAAAGACAGTTTTTTCAACAAATGGTGGTGGGAAAACTGGACAGCAACATGCAAAAGAATAAAACTGGACCACTCTCTTACCCCATACACAAAAATAAATTCAATATGGATTAAAGACCTACATGTGAGACATGAAACCATGAAGATCCTAGAGAAGAACACAGGCAATAGCTTCTTTAACACTGGCCATTGTAACTTCTTTCCAGGTATGTCTTCAGAAGCAAGGGAAACAAAAGCAAAACTAAATTATTGGGATTTCATCAAAATGAAGAGCTTGTGCCCAGTAAAAGAAACAATTGACCGAATAAAAGGCAACCCACAGAATGGGTATTTGCAAATGACATATCTGATAAAGGGTTAGTATCCAAAGTATATAAAGAACTTCTGAAACTCAACACCCCAAAATGAAAATCCAATCATTATTGCGCAGAAGACATGAATGGACATTTTTCCAAAGAAGATATAGATGGGTATCAGACATGTGAAAAGATGCTCAATATCACTCACTATCAGGGAAAGACAAATCAAAACTATGATGAGATATCACCTCACACAAGAAGCAACAGGTGTTGGAGAGGATGTGGAGAAGGGGGCATCCTCTTGCACTGTTGATGGGAATGCAAGCTGGTGCAGCCACTATGGAAAACAGTATGGAGCTTCCTCAAAAAGTTAAAAATAGAACTACCCTATAATCCAGCAATTACACTATTAAGTATTTACCTAAAGGGTACAAAAATACTAATTTAAAGGGATACGTATACCCTGATGTTTATAGCAGCATTCTATACAATAGCCAAGTTGTAGAAACAGCCTAAGTATCCATTGACTGATGAATAGATAAAGAAGACGTGGTGTGTGTGTATGTGTGTGTGTGTGTGTGCATGTGTATAATGGAATATTACTCAGCCATAAAAAGTAATCAAAACTTGCCATTTGCAACAACAGGGATGGAGCTAGAGAATATCATGCTAAGTGAAATAAGTCAGAGAAAGACAAATACCATATGATTTCATTCATATGTGGAATTTAAAAAAAATGAGCAAAGAGGAAAAAACAGAGAGGGAGGCAAACCGAGAAACAGACACTTAACTATGGAGAACAAACTGATTCAGGGGAGTGGGTGGGGGATGGGTAAAATAAATGATGGGGATTAAGGAGTGCACTTGGTGTGATGAGCACAGGGTGTTGTAGGGAAGTATTGAATCATTATATTGTACACCTGAAACTAACATTACATTGTATGTCAACTAAATGGAATTTATATATTTTTAAAAGATTTTATTTATTCATGAGAAACGGAAAGAGAGAGAGAGAAAAAGAGAGAGAGAGAGAGAGAGGCAGAGACATAAGCAGAGGGAGAAGCAGGCTCCCTGTGGAAGCCCAATTTGGCACTCGATCCCAGGACCCCGGGATCCTGCCCTGAGCCAAAGGCAGAAGCTCAACCATTGAGCCACCTAAGTGTTCCACTAAATGGAATTTAAATAAAAACTTAACAAAGCCAAAACTAAGTAGAGAAACTACTTGGGACTGGCATTTCTGTTAATATAAAATGTCACAGCTTTCTCTCCAAGTTGAAGAAGGATGCTGGATTTTGTTATTTTTACGTAGTATAGCGCATGAAGTTCTAGCCAGAATAATTAGGCATGAAAAGAAAAGTTATCCAAATTAGAAAGGAAAAAAATAATTTCTGCTTTCAGATGATATAATTTTAAAAAAGAGAAGACTTTAAGGAATCCACAACAAAGCCTGCTAGATAGACTAACAAATAAATCTAGTACATTTGTAAGATATAGTGAACACACAAAATCTTTATTTATATATACTAGCAAAACCAGTCCAAATAGGATATTAACAATTCCTTTACAATATCAATAAAATAACATAATTAGAAATATATGTAACCAAGAGGATGAAAAAGCATGTGCACTGAAAAGTATAAATCAGGGACCCCTGGGTGGCTCAGCAGTTGAGCATCTGCCTTCAGCTCAGGGCATGATCCCACGGTCCCAGTATTGAGTCCCACATTGGGCTCCTTGCAGGGAGCCTGCTTCTCCCTCTGCCTATGTCTCTGCCTCTCTCCATGTCTTTCATGAATAAATAAAAATCTTTTCAAAAAAGTATAAAACATTACTGAAAAAATTATAGAAGACATCAATAAATGAAAAGACATCATGGTATACCTGGGTAGCTCAGTCAGTTAGGTGTCTAACTCTTGATTTTGGTTCAGGTCATGATCTCAGCAGTGTGCAGTCGAGTCCCACGTCAGGCTCTGCACTCAGTGCAGGGTCTGCTTAAAATTCTTTCACTCCCTCTCCCTCTCCCTCTGCCCCTCTCCCTGCTCTCTCTCTCTCTCTAAGTAATTAATAAATAAGATCTTAAAAAAGGAAAGACATCCCACATTCACAGCTTTGAAGATGTAGTATTGCTAAAATTTACCCCAAACAATCTACCAATACAATGCAATCCTTGTCAAAATCACAATAGAGCTTTTTTGTCTTCATTTTTGCAAGAAAAGAAAAACTCATACTGAAATTCCTGTCGAATCACAAGAGATTCTAAGTACCCAAAGTAATCTTAAAAGGAACAGGTAGAAGCCTTTCACTCTCTGATTTCAAAAACTTACTACAAAGTTATACTTAAAATAGTCTGGTACTGGCATAAGGACAGAGAGAGACAAATGGAAAAGAGTAGAGAACCCATAAATAAATCCTCACATATATAGTCAATTGAATTTTGACAAGGATGCCAACATCATTCAATGGAAGAGGACAGTCTTTTCAACAAATGTTGTGTTCGAAAACTAGATATTCACATGCAAAAGAGTGAAGTTGGACCTTCATCTTACACCATATACAAAAGTTAAGTAAAAATGGATCAAAGACCTAAACATAATTAATAACTAAAGCTATGAAATTCTTAGAAGAATATGCAGTGAAAAGTCTTGATGATTTGGGATTTGGCACTGATTTTTTGGATATGAAACCAAAAGTACAAACAGATAAAAGAAATATCAATAAAAGAATAGATAAATTGGACTTCATCAAAATTAATCATTTCTGTATATCAAAGGTCACTATTGGGGAATGATAAAGAACTCCTATAACTCAACAACAAAAAACCAAATAACCCAATTCTAATCTGGACAAAGGATTTCAGTGGGTCAGATCTCCAAAGAAAGTATGCAAATGGCCAATATGCAAATGAAAATATGTTCAATATCATTAATCATTAATTGTTAAAGAATTATAAATCAAAACCTCAGTGAAATACTGCTTCATATCCATTAGGAAGGCTATTATTTAAAAATTGGAAATAGAGGGGGGAGGAGCAAGATGGCGGAAGAGTAGGGTCTCCAAATCACCTGTCTCCACCAAATTACCTAGAAAACCTTCCAATCATCCTGAAAATCTATGAATTCGGCCTGAGAATTAAAGAGAGACCAGCTGGAATGCTACAGTGAGAAGAGTTCGCGCTTCTATCAAGGTAGGAAGACGGGGAAAAAGAAATAAAGGAACAAAGGCCTCCAAGGGGGAGGGGCCCAGGAGGAGCCGGGCTGAGGCCGGGGCGAGTGTCCCCAGGACAGGAGAGCCCCGTCCCGGAGACGCAGGAGCTGCACCGACCTTCCCGGGCGGAAAGGGGCTCGCGGGGAGGTGGAGCAGGACCCAGGAGGGCGGGGATGCGCTCGGGCTCCCGGGGACACTAACAGACACCTGCGCCCCGGGACAGTGCGCCGAGCTCCCTAAGGGCTGCAGCGCGCACGGCGGGACCCGGAGCAGCTCGGGGGGCTCGGGGGCGGCTCCGCGGAGGGGGCTGCGGGGCGGGAGCGCGAATCCACCAGCGCAGGCTCCGGAGCACAGGGCGCCGGGACACAGCCCAGGATCCCGCCTCCCCCGGGACAGGCAGAGGCCGGGAGGGCCCAGGACAGCGAGGACGCTCCTGCCCCAGCTGAGCAGATCAGCGGCCCCGCCCGGACCCTCCAGGCCCTGCAGACAGAGAGCTCCGGGGTTACTGCGGGAGCTGACTCCAGGGCTCCAGACCTGGCCCCGCCACTGCGGTTGTTCCTCCTGCGGCCTCACGGGGTAAACAACCCCCACTGAGCCCTGCACCAGGCAGGGGCACAGCAGCTCCCCCAAGTGCTAACACCTGAAAATCAGCACAACAGGCCCCTCCCCCAGAAGACCAGCTAGACTGACAACTTCCAGGAGAAGCCAAGGGACTTAAAGTACACAGAATCAGAAGATACTCCCCGGTGGTTCTTTTGTTTTGTTTTGTTTTGTTTTGTTTTGTTTTGTTTTGCTTTTTGATTTGTTTCCTTCCCCCACCCCCTTTTTTTTCTCCTTTCTTTTTCTTTCTCTTCTTCTTTTTTTTCTTCCCTTTTTTTTCTCTTTCTCTTTTCTTTCCTTCTTTCTCTCCTCTCTTTTTCTCTTTTTCCCAATACAACTTGCTTTTGGCCACTCTGCACTGAGCAAAATGACTAGAAGGAAAACCTCACCTCAAAAGAAAGAATCAGAAACAGTCCTCTCTCCCACAGAGTTACAAAATCTGGATTACAATTCAATGTCAGAAAGCCAATTCAGAAGCACTATTATACAGCTACTGGTGGCTCTAGAAAAAAGAATAAAGGACTCAAGAGACTTCATGACTGCAGAATTTAGAGCTAATCAGGCAGAAATTAAAAATCAATTGAATGAGATGCAATCCAAACTAGAAGTCCTAACGACGAGGGTTAATGAGGTGGAAGAACGAGTGAGTGACATAGAAGACAAGTTGATAGCAAAGAGGGAAACTGAGGAAAAAAGAGACAAACAATTAAAAGACCATGAAGATAGATTAAGGGAAATAAACGACAGCCTGAGGAAGAAAAACCTACGTTTAATTGGGGTTCCCGAGGGCGCCAAAAGGGACAGAGGGCCAGAATATGTATTTGAACAAATTCTAGCTGAAAACTTTCCTAATCTGGGAAGGGAAACAGGCATTCAGATCCAGGAAATAGAGAGATCCCCCCCTAAAATCAATAAAAACCGTTCAACACCTCGACATTTAATTGTGAAGCTTGCAAATTCCAAAGATAAAGAGAAGATCCTTAAAGCAGCAAGAGACAAGAAATCCCTGACTTTTATGGGGAGGAGTATTAGGGTAACAGCAGACCTCTCCACAGAGACCTGGCAGGCCAGAAAGGGCTGGCAGGATATATTCAGGGTCCTAAATGAAAAGAACATGCAACCAAGAATACTTTATCCAGCAAGGCTCTCATTCAAAATGGAAGGAGAGATAAAGAGCTTCCAAGACAGGCAGCAACTAAAAGAATATGTGACCTCCAAACCAGCTCTGCAAGAAATTTTAAGGGGGACTCTTAAAATTCCCCTTTAAGAAGAAGTTCAGTGGAACAGTCCACAAAAACAAGGACTGAATAGATATCATGATGACACTAAACTCATATCTCTCAATAGTAACTCTGAATGTGAACGGGCTTAATGACCCCATCAAAAGGCGCAGGGTTTCAGACTGGATAAAAAAGCAGGACCCATCTATTTGCTGTCTACAAGAGACTCATTTTAGACAGAAGGACACCTACAGCCTGAAAATAAAAGGTTGGAGAACCATTTACCATTCGAATGGTCCTCAAAAGAAAGCAGGGGTAGCCATCCTTATATCAGATAAACTAAAATTTACCCCAAAGACTGTAGTGAGAGATGAAGAGGGACACTATATCATACTTAAAGGATCTATTCAACAAGAGGACTTAACAATCCTCAATATATATGCTCCGAATGTGGGAGCTGCCAAATATATAAATCAATTATTAACCAAAGTGAAGAAATACTTAGATAATAATACACTTATACTTGGTGACTTCAATCTAGCTCTTTCTATACTCGATAGGTCTTCTAAGCACAACATCTCCAAAGAAACGAGAGCTTTAAATGATACACTGGACCAGATGGATTTCACAGATATCTACAGAACTTTACATCCAAACTCAACTGAATACACATTCTTCTCAAGCGCACATGGAACTTTCTCCAGAATAGACCACATATTGGGTCACAAATCGGGTCTGAACCGATACCAAAAGATTGGGATTGTCCCCTGCATATTCTCGGACCATAATGCCTTGAAATTAGAACTAAATCACAACAAGAAGTTTGGAAGGACCTCAAACACGTGGAGGTTAAGGACCATCCTGCTAAAAGATAAAAGGGTCAACCAGGAAATTAAGGAAGAATTAAAAAGATTCATGGAAACTAATGAGAATGAAGATACAACCGTTCAAAATCTTTGGGATGCAGCAAAAGCAGTCCTAAGGGGGAAATACATCGCAATACAAGCATCCATTCAAAAACTGGAAAGAACTCAAATACAAAAGCTAACCTTACACATAAAGGAGCTAGAGAAAAAACAGCAAATAGATCCTACACCCAAGAGAAGAAGGGAGTTAATAAAGATTCGAGCAGAACTCAACGAAATCGAGACCAGAAGAACTGTGGAACAGATCAACAGAACCAGGAGTTGGTTCTTTGAAAGAATTAATAAGATAGATAAACCATTAGCCAGCCTTATTAAAAAGAAGAGAGAGAAGACTCAAATTAATAAAATCATGAATGAGAAAGGAGAGATCACTACCAACACCAAGGAAATACAAACGATTTTAAAAACATATTATGAACAGCTATACGCCAATAAATTAGGCAATCTAGAAGAAATGGACGCATTCCTGGAAAGCCACAAACTACCAAAACTGGAACAGGAAGAAATAGAAAACCTGAACAGGCCAATAACCAGGGAGGAAATTGAAGCAGTCATCAAAAACCTCCCAAGACACAAGAGTCCAGGGCCAGATGGCTTCCCAGGGGAATTTTATCAAACGTTTAAAGAAGAAACCATACCTATTCTCCTAAAGCTGTTTGGAAAGATAGAAAGAGATGGAGTACTTCCAAATTCGTTCTATGAGGCCAGCATCACCTTAATTCCAAAACCAGACAAAGACCCCACCAAAAAGGAGAATTACAGACCAATATCCCTGATGAACATGGATGCAAAAATTCTCAACAAGATACTGGCCAATAGGATCCAACAGTACATTTAAAAAAATTATTCACCATGACCAAGTAGGATTTATCCCTGGGACACAAGGCTGGTTCAACACCCGTAAAACAATCAATGTGATTCATCATATCAGCAAGAGAAAAACCAAGAACCATATGATCCTCTCATTGGATGCAGAGAAAGCATTTGACAAAATACAGCATCCATTCCTGATCAAAACTCTTCAGAGTGTAGGGATAGAGGGAACACTCCTCGACATCTTAAAAGCCATCTATGAAAAGCCCACAGCAAATATCATTCTCAATGGGGAAGCACTGGGAGCCTTTCCCCTAAGATCAGGAACAAGACAGGGATGTCCACTCTCACCACTGCTGTTCAACATAGTACTGGAAGTCCTAGCCTCAGCAATCAGACAACAAAAAGACATTAAAGGCATTCAGATTGGCAAAGAAGAAGTCAAACTCTCCCTCTTCGCCGATGACATGATACTCTACATAGAAAACCCAAAAGTCTCCACCCCAAGATTGCTAGAACTCATACAGCAATTCGGTAGCGTGGCAGGATACAAAATCAATGCCCAGAAGTCAGTGGCATTTCTATACACTAACAATGAGACTGAAGAAAGAGAAATTAAGGAGTCAATCCCATTTACAATTGCACCCAAAAGCATAAGATACCTAGGAATAAACCTAACCAAAGATGTAAAGGATCTATACCCTCAAACTATAGAACACTTCTGAAAGAAATTGAGGAAGACACAAAGAGATGGAAAAATATTCCATGCTCATAGATTGGCAGAATTAATATTGTGAAAATGTCAATGTTACCCAGGGCAATATACACGTTTCATGCAATCCCTATCAAAATACCATGGACTTTCTTCAGAGAGTTAGAACAAATAATTTTAAGATTTGTGTGGAATCAGAAAAGACCCCGAATAGCCAGGGGAATTTTAAAAAAGAAAACCATATCTGGGGGCATCACAATGCCAGAGTTCAGGTTGTACTACAAAGCTGTGGTCATCAAGACAGTGTGGTACTGGCACAAAAACAGACACATAGATCAGTGGAACAGAATAGAGAATCCAGAAGTGGACCCTGAACTTTATGGGCAACTAATATTCGATAAAGGAGGAAAGACTATCCATTGGAAGAAAGACAGTCTCTTCAATAAATGGTGCTGGGAAAATTGGACATCCACATGCAGAAGAATGAAACTAGACCACTCTCTTTCACCATACACAAAGATAAACTCAAAATGGATGAAAGATCTAAATGTGAGACAAGATTCCATCAAAATCCTAGAGAAGAACACAGGCAACACCCTTTTTGAACTCGGCCATAGTAACTTCTTGCAAGATACATCCACGAAGGCAAAAGAAACAAAAGCAAAAATGAACTATTGGGACTTCATCAAGATAAGAAGCTTTTGCACAGCAAAGGATACAGTCAACAAAACTCAAAGACAACCTACAGAATGGGAGAAGATATTTGCAAATGACCTATCAGATAAAGGGCTAGTTTCCAAGATCTATAAAGAACTTATCAAATTCAACACCAAAGAAACAAACAATCCAATCATGAAATGGGCAAAAGACATGAAGAGAAATCTCACAGAGGAAGACATAGACATGGTCAACATGCACATGAGAAAATGCTCTGCATCACTTGCCATCAGGGAAATACAAATCAAAACCACAATGAGATACCACCTCACACCAGTGAGAACGGGGAAAATTAACAAGGCAGGAAACAACCAATGTTGGAGAGGATGCGGAGAAAAGGGAACCCTCATACACTGTTGGTGGGAATGTGAACTGGTGCAGCCCCTCTGGAAAACTGTGTGGAGGTTCCTCAAACAGTAAAAATATACCTGCCCTACGACCCAGCAATTGCACTGTTGGGGATTTACCCCAAAGAGACAAATGCAATGAAACGCAGGGACACCTGCACCCCGATGTTTATAGCAGCAATGGCCACGATAGCCAAACTGTGGAAGGAGCCTCGGTGTCCAACGAAAGATGAATGGATAAAGAAGATGTGGTTTATGTATACAATGGAATATTACTCAGCTATTAGAAATGACAAATACCCACCATTTGCTTCAACGTGGATGGAACTGGAGGGTATTATGCTGAGTGAAGTAAGCCAGTCGGAGAAGGACAAACATTATATGTTCTCATTCATTTGGGGAATATAAATAATAGTGAAAGGGAATATAAGGGAAGGGGGAAGAAATGTGTGGGAAATATCAGAAAGGGAGACAGAACGTAAAGACTGCTAACTCTGGGAAACGAACTAGGGGTGGTGGAAGGGGAGGAGGGCGGGGGGTGGGAGTGAATGGGTGACGGGCACTGGGGGTTATTCTGTATGTTAGTAAATTGAACACCAATAAAAAATAAATTAAAAAAAAAAGGAAAATAAAAATTGGAAATAAAAGGGATGCTTGATGGCTCAATGGTTGAGTATCTGCCTTTAGCTCAGGGTGTGATCCTGGGGTCTCCGGATCAAGTCCTGCATCGGGCTCCCTGTGAGGAGTCTGCTTCTCCCTCTGCCTGTGTCTCTGCCTCTCATGAATAAATAAATAAAATCTTTACAAAATAATTGGAAAAATGTGAGTAAGGAAGTTGAGAAATTGAAATATTTGTGCATTGCTGGTAGGAATTTAAAATTCTGTGGTTGCTGTAGAAAATAGTTTGGTGGTTCTGAGAAAAGTTAAACATTCTATTCTATTACCATAGGATTACCATATGATCTGGCAATTCCACTCCTTTGCAAACAGAAAAAAGATGTCTCCTCTCAACATTTTATTAAACATTGTACTGGAGTTCTTACAGTTTAATAAAGCTAGAAAATAGGATAAAGGCGATAGATTAAAAAAAAAGTTAATGAGCACTTGGGTGGCTCAGTTGGTTAAGCACTAGACTCTTGATTTCTGCTCAGGTCATGATCTCTGGGTCCTGGGATCCAGCTCTGCATTGGACTCTGCTCAGTGGGGAGTCTTCTTGGCTCTCCCTCTGCTCCCTGCCCCCCCGGCCCCCCTGCTTGTGTGCACACTCTAAAACAGTTAAATCTTTTTAAAAAAACAAGTTAATATATGATATGGGCAGATTACATGATTGAGTATATAGTAAATCTTAAGGAATCTAAATAAAAGCTATTATAACTAGTAAGTAAATTGAACAAGTGCACAAGATCCAGATCCAAGGTTAATGTACATAAATAAATTGTATTTTAACTTAGTAGCTAGAAATACTTTAACATAAAATTTAAAAATACCACTTACTGTAGCACTGAAAAATCATGAAATACATGGAGATATGTTTATTAAAATTTGCAGAAGACCCCTACACTGAAAACAATAAACATTCTTGGGAGAAATTATAGAAGACCTAGATAATCAGAAAGACATAGCATGTTCCTGAGTTATCAGACTTAGAACTTTAAGATATAAATTCTCGAATAAATCAGTAGATCCAGTCAACCTCAATCAAAATATACTTGTTTGAGTCTAGATTATTTTACTCAGAGCAATGTGGTAATGTGGCAATCTTACTCCTCCATGTGGTATCCATGCATTGATATTTTGTACCATTTTGTTGCTGAGCAATATTCCACTATGTATCTGTTTCTTATCCATCCATCCATCCCTCTATCTTTGATCCATTTTTCTGCCATTAGACATGGGGTTATATCAAAGTTTGGGGAGAATAATGAATAAAAATTTTATGAATATTTATGAATGAGCATTTATGTGACCACACGTCTACATTTTTCTTAGGTAAAATCCTAGAAATGGAATTGCCTCTTCATATAGTGTATATTTATCTTTATAAGATACTGCTACCATTTTACAAAATGATTTTATCATTTTGCCTTTCTATCAGAAATATTTCAGAATTCTAATTGCTCTGTATTTTTGCCAACACTTGATTTAGACAAATATTTTTTGTATGGAAAGTTTTTGAGGAGGTAATTTTAATGGTGACAGAAAACATAAATGTTTGCTTGAGGTGGTGGGGTTGATTGACTACACAAACATTTTGAGGTAAAGGAAATAGCTTTTATCTTGATTGTCTTGGTGGTTATATGGGTTATGCAGTTGTCACATCTCATCAGAGTGTATGCTTAAATGGGTGCATTGAGGCATTGGAAAGACTAAAATCTTTGTGTGACAACCAACCTAGCAACAGAAGGTAGCTAGGTAGGCTCACTGTCTCCTGGTTGAAAAGGAAATCTCTCTGACAACATTGGGAGATTCCAGTACTGTCGGTAAGGTGGAACAATTGGGATCCCATCAACAAGTGGCCAAGAAAATTTCTTTTCTTTCCCAATGGTCTGGAGATTTCCTTTCTCTGTCAAGAGATCCAGGCAGGCTGGCAAGAGGAATTTAGCCACCACAAACATTCAGCTTGGGAAGCATTATCTCCCTGCAGGCAAAGAAGATTCCACTATAATAAGTAACTTGAAAGATTGGCTAAAGAAGTTCTTTAAAAATAAAATTTTAAAATGAAGAATATTACAAAATGAGAAAGGAACAGTAACAATGGGAAAAGCAGAAATAAAGGTACATATAATACATGCTCTTTTTCTAACTAGTTGTATAAATCAAATTTGAAGATTGAAACAAAAGTATAATGCCATCTGATACAACAATGATAATTAAAAATGGGAAGGTAAAGGGACATAAATGGAATTCACTTGAAGTGGTAAAATGTTCATACGAGTAGACTTTGATAGCTCACATAAGGAAATTATAATACTCAACCGCTACAAAAAACACATAGAGATATACTCAGAAGCACCATAAATGAAGTAAGATGAAATTCTAAAAAAAAAAAAAAAAAAAAAAAAAATGTCCACATCACCCAGAGGAAGGCAAGAAAGGACAAACAGAGGAATGAAAGTCAGAGGAGACAAATATGAAACAATAGAATGGCAGACTTAAGTACTAGTATATCAATTATTACCTTAAATATAAATGGTCTAAGTAGAACAATGAAAAGACAGAAAAGGGCAGAGCACATTTTAAAACTACATCATTCAACTATATGTTATTAATAAGAAACTCACTTCAAATTAAATGACATAGGTTGAAAATAAAGGGATAGAAAAATATATAACATGCAAGCTTTCACAAAGAGTACTTGTGGCTATATTAATATCTGATAGTTGTAGACATTAGAACAAAGAAAATTACTAGAGACAAACAGGATATTGTGAAATGATAAAAGGATTAATCCATCAGGATGATAGAATGATCCTATGTGTTTAACACCAGACAATAATGCCTCAAAATACCTGAAATAAAAACTGATAGCGCTGAAGGGGAGAAAGACAAATTCATATTATAGTCGAACACTTCAACACTCTCCTCTCCCCAAGTATATAGAAGATCAAACAACATAATCAAGCAACATGATCTAATGACATAGAACATCCAACATCAGCAGAACATATATTTTTTCAAATGCCACGGTGCATTCACCAAGATACACTTTTTCTTGACCCATAAACAAACCTCTACAATTCTGAAAAAGTTGAAATCATATAGAGTGTGCTCTCTGTCCATTATGGGACCATACCAGAAAATCATTAATAAAAAGACAACAGTAAGACCTCTAAATATGTGGAAAGCAATCAATATACTTCTATATAATGTGTGGGTGAAAGAGGAAGTCTCAACATAGAACTGAAGTAATATAGAAATACAACCTATCAAAATATGTGGGATACAACTAAAGCAGTGCTGAGAGGGAAATTTGTAGCACCAAGTACATACACAAGAAATGAGGAAAGATTTCAAATCAAGAATTGTTTAAGACTTGAAAAAATCAATGTAACCTACCATATCAACAAGCTAAAGAAGAAAATTTATATAATCATATCAATTGGTTACAGAAGCAACATTTAACAAAACCCAACAGCCATTGTGATAACTCTCAGCAGGTTAAGTATAGAAAAGATTTGCTTTAATTTATAAAGCACATCCACAAAAAAATTACAAAATTTTTACAAATAGTTTCATACTTAATTCTGTCACTTTGTCTTTCTAATATCAGGAGAAAAGCAAGGTTTTCTGCTTTCACCAGTCATTTAACATAGTACTGGAAAGACATATATATAGGAAAGGGACATATAAAATTATTCTTGTTGCTGATGACATGATTATCTATGTAGAAAACCAAGTAATGTCCAACGACAAAATACCAGTGCTATAACTAATAGCCATTGATTTAGCATGGCTAAGGTATAGAAGATCAACATACACAAATCAGTTGCATTTTTCAATACTGAAAGTAAATATGCAGAAAGTGAAATTAATAACGCAATACCATTAACAATTACAAAAAAGAAACAAAAGTAAAGAAAGAAGATATACTTAGCTATAAATCTAACTAAACATGGACAAAATATTGATGAAATAAAGATCTAAATAAATGCAGAGACACATACCATAATGGACTGGGAGCTCAACATTAACAATATCACCTATCCTCAACTGATCTATAAATTTAATGTAATTTCGAGTCAAAATCCCAGAAAGGTTTTTTGTAGACACAGACAACACCATTCTGAAATTTGTAGAGAAAGATAAAGAAACTAGAATTTTAAAACATTGTTTAAAAAGAAGAATAAAGTAGGAGGAATCATTCTGATATTAAAGCCCACTATAAGGTGACAGTAATGAAAACTGTATGGTTTCACAGAGGGCTAAACACATAGATCAATGGAATAAAAAAAGAATCTCCCGATAGCCCCCTATAAGTATAACTGGTTTTCAACATAAGTTTAAAAGTTATTCTGAGGAGGAATGTTAGCTAACAAATACTCCAGTTAGCTGGAGTAACTGGGCATCCATTAAAAAATGGATGAACTTCAATTTAAATTTTATGTTTTATACAAAAATTAACTCAAGATGGACTCAAGACTTATATGTAAATGTAGGACTACAAAACTAAAAAAGCCACAGGAGAAAAATATTTGCAATATAGAGCTACACGAAGAATTCTTTGACTTGACATCAAAAACAGTTTATAAGAGGAAAAATAAATTGGACTTACTTCATCAAAAGTCAAAAAGACCATGTGAAAAGGACAAAACGACAACATATACACTGGGAGAGAGTATTTGTAAACCATACATATAACAAAGGCCTAGACCTTAGAACATATTAAAATTTTTTCTCAAAATTCAACAATGAAAAATGAACATATTTATTAGAAAATGGGCAAAAAATATAGAGACATTTCCCTAAAGAAGATATACAGACAGCAAATATAAGCACATGAAAAGATGTTCAACATCACTGGCCACTGAGGAAATGTAAATTAAAACCACATTAAAGCTATTACTATTGCCTATCAGAATGGATAAAATAAAAAATGGGGATTATACTAAATGTCAGTGAGGATGCAGAGAAACTGGATCACTCATACATGCTGATGAGAATGTAAAGTGGTATAGCCACTTTAGGAAACATTTATGTGGTTTTTAGAGTAAAACCCCACATGCAATTCCTACACAATTCAATAACTGCACTCTTGAAAATTTATACCAGATTTCTCTTGAATGTAGGTTCATACAAAAATCTGTACATTAGTGTTTATAAATTTTTTCACAATAGCTCCAACTAGGATCAGCTCAGATGAACTTCACCAAGAGAATGGTTAAACAAAGCGTGGCACAGAAACACCATAGAATACTACTCAACAACAAAAAGGGACAAATTAGTGATACCCACCACAATTGGATTGAATTATACTGAGCAAAAAAATAAAGCCAATTGCAAAATGTCAAATATTATATAATTATATTAATGTGATATATTTTAATGTCAAAATTTTAGAGTTGGAGAATAGAATCAAGGTTTCCTCTTGTAAGGGTTACTGGAAGTGGGAGACAGATGGTTGTTGTCAATAAAAGGGTAACCTGGCTGAACCTCCAAATGTTTGAACTGTTATTTTGACCATGGTGGTGGACATGCAAACCTATACATTTGATTCATTTGTATAGAACTAAACACGCACACACACACACACACACACACACACACACAAATACAAGTCAAAGTAAGGAAATCTGAATAAATGTCGTAGACTGTATCATTGTTAATATTCTGGTTGTGAAATTATACTATAGTTTTGCCAAATGTTACCATTGGGAGAAACTGACTAAAGGGTACATGAGATCTCTCTATTTATTCTTTTTTTATTTATTTATGATAGTCACAGAGAGAGAGAGAGAGAGGCAGAGACATAGGCAGAGGGAGAAGCAGGCTCCATGCACCGGGAGCCCGACGTGGGATTCGATCCCGGGTCTCCAGGATCGAGCCCTGGGCCAAAGGCAGGCGCTAAACCGCTGCACCACCCAGGGATCCCTCTCTATTAATTCTTATATCTGCGTGTGCATCTACAATTATCTCAATGAAAATTTTAATTAAAATTTTATTAGTTTTGAGAGAAAATAGCTAATGATGTAAAGGATATACAGATTTTTAGAAAAGGAGATATAAAATTTGCAAAATGTATAAAAGATGAAGGGTATTATGTGTGAATGTTGATCAAAAGTGTCAATTTATTGCTCTTTTGGGAGAAGGCCAATTTTTAGTAGAAAAAAATGACTTAAGATGTTACCATTGAGGGAGACGGTAAAGTATACAGAGACCATGTATGACTTTTTATGACTGCATGTGGATCTAGAAGTATTTCCAAAATAAAAGCTTCATTTGAAATTAATGACATATTCCAAAAAGATGAGAGGTCATGGAGGAGAGAAAATGGGTATAATGCCAAGAGAGGTGCCATATGTATTTAATAATGGGATAAAGAGAGAAGTCAGGCCCACAGCTGCAACCTGACCAAATAGAGAAAGAGTTTCCATAAAGACTGGATATTTCATTCTATTATATTTGATAGGGCCAGTACTTAATGATAGGGATACATTAAAAAGAAAAGTCATAGGTAAGTTAGCTAGAAAAGAACTAAAAATCAGCATAAATCAGATTATTTCCAGCAGTTGTTGTGCCAGTAATTGAAGGTAGAGGAATCCATGTAATGCCACACCTTGGACTGATTTGGGGAGGCCTGAGGACTGCATACAAAGGAATAATTTGAATTTATAGACAAATTCTATTGAGACCACATGTCCAAACATTTCTAGGTATTTCATATACCTATTTCCCTCTCTGGTTCAGCCACTGCCAGAGACAAAAAATTAAGCAGCTATAAAGCCATTCTTTCACGATTCTACTAATGGCCATCACTATAAGAAGATACTTGGACTCTGGGATGGGAAAACTCACCGTCCTGGTGGTCTGTATGGACCTGCATCTTAAGACTGCCTAGAAAAAAGGAGGGGTACTAGAATAAAAATGTCAGCAGAAAAATCTCAAAAGTGTTCCTAAGGTAGAAGCACTACAAGGCACATATAAGTGTAACATAGTAAAAATTTAATGAATTGGAAACTCAACCTTCTAATGCTTTTTAGGTGAAAGAGGAAACCAACAGTGAAATTATAGACTTTTGGAAAGTATTGTATTTATTAAAGTGTAGGGGATGCAGCAAATAAGAAAAACTCAAAATAAGAAAAAAATGCCCACTCGTCTGTAGTTCCACTGAGAAGAAAAAAAATAAGCAGCATTAAATAAAGTTAGTACAAAATATAAAAAGAATAAAATAACCAAAGAGAAATTCGAAAGAGTAAAATTAAAGCAGAAATTAATTTGAAAGAAAGAAGAGATATTTCTAAGAGCTAGATATGTAAAAAGACAAATAAAATAGATCAGTTTTCCTTTTTCTTTTAAAAAATATTTTATTTAAATTCAATTTGTCAACATATAGTATAACACTCAGTGCTCATCCCATCAAGTGCCCTCCTTATAGATCAGTTTTTCACTGGTTCGAATTAAAAGAAGAAAGAAAGAAAGAAAGAAAGAAAGAAAGAAAGAAAGAAAGAAAGAAAGAAAGAAAGAAAGAAAGAAAGAAAGAAAGAAAAAAGAAGGAAAGAAAAAAGAAAGAAAGAAAGATAGAAAGAAAGGACAATTTTGTAATTAGAAACAGCCAACAGCCACATTTGGAAGAAATTTTTATTTATTTTTATTTTTATTTTTTTAAATTTTTATTTATTTATGATAGTCACATAGAGAGAGAGAGAGAGAGAGAGAGAGGCAGAGACACAGGCAGAGGGAGAAGCAGGCTCCATGCACTGGGAGCCCGACGTGGGATTCGATCTCGGGTCTCCAGGATCGCGCCCTGGGCCAAAGGCAGGCGCCAAACTGCTGCACCACCCAGGGACCCCTGGAAGAAATTTTTAAACAACAAAACAATTCTGTGTAACATATGTCCATTTAGAAACCTAGGTTAGGAGTCATAAAAAAAAATCTAGGTTAAATGGTTGACTATTTAAAGAAATACTTAACAAAATGGATTACAAATCAGCATATCCATAAATTAAATTGAAAAGGGTACAAAAGATCTGTCTTTCAAAAAAAAAAGCAGAAGAGAAAAATTTGTTGATGAATCTATAAAATTATTTAATATTTTTCGAAACACCGAGAAACATGGTGTTACAGGCTGAAGTATAACCCCTTCTCAAATTCTTAAACTGAAGCCCTAATCTCCAAAGTGACATTATTTGGAGATAAGGCATTTAGCAGGTAAATAGTGTTAAATGAGGTCAGTAATGCCTTAATCTGATAGAATTGATGGCTTCAGACACCAGAGCACTTTTTTGTTCTCTCTCTCAGCCATATGAATACACAGCAAGAAGATGGCCATCTCCAAGGTGGGAAGAGACTTCCCAGAAACCCAATTAGCCTACACATTGACCTTGGCCTTCAGAACCTTAAGAAATAAATTTCTGGGGGCAGCATAGGCAGGTGAAAGAATGAAAAAAAAAGAAAGAAATTTCTGTTGTTTTAGTCATCCAGGCTGTGGTAATTTGTTATGGCAGAGAGTAGCCCAAGCTGATTACAGGCGAAAACCTTCCCACTTTATTTTTACGGGAGTAATATAATACCAATTCCAAAAGCTGACAGACAATAGTACCAAGAACTGATTAACCAACCTCTTAAAGATTTAAAATCCTAAAGAAAATATTACCAAGTGAATTTAGCAAAGTATTCAAAGAATTAACACTATGACACTCTTGCATTTGGATTAAGTAAGAACAGCTAAACATTGCTAATTTTATTATTCTAATATATGTATGAGTAGGCTAAACATAAGACAGAAATTGTGTTCTATGTAAGACCAGCAGATCTTCTAGGTTTTGTGGGGAAAATTAGTCTCTAAGTACTCTGCCAATGTCTCACAAAAGCATCCACTGATAATATATAAATGAATGGGTGTAGCTGTGTTCCAGTAAAACTATTTATAAAAACAAGCGGTGGATTTTGCTGACATTTGAGCTAAAGGAGAAAAATAATATTTGATGAAATTTAACATACAACACTGTAAACAGCAGTCCTAGTAAAATAAATAAAATCACTTTCATGAGCATGAATATCAGAAAGCAATCATATTTTATAGGGAAACACAAGAAGTACAGTCATTCAAGTCAGGAAAAAGCTTGCTGATGCCTGCTATTCAGTTATATTGGAGACCTTTGTCAATGCATAAGGCAGAAAAAAAGGGATAAATATTCTAATAAAGAAGATGATTTTTATGCAATATTTTTTTCTATTCTAAAATACAAGATAATCAACTGAAAAATTATTAGAACAAACACAGATTTGAATGTGTGGTTGGAAATAAGATAAATATATTTAAAAAATTAGAAGTGTTCTTCTTTACAAAAATTGACATAAGAAGACTCACCAACAACATCATTCTTCAAAACAAATGATGCACCCTGGACAATTATAATAGGCCCCATTGAAGGGAAACACAGCTACTGTGAGTCACTGTTAGGAACAAAAGTTGGCTGTATTTTTCAGGAGGCCTAAATAAAGAAGCAACTACTGAAAATCACTGAAGAATGTCAAGAAGCCAGTCATCATGAGAAATATATCTAGTTTCCCTGGATGAAATGTTGACCATCGTAAGAATACTTAGTCTCCAATAAAATCACGAAAGAACATTTTTGAACTAGAAAATTTTTTTTTCATGCAATTACTCATTCATCAAATGATTACTCCAGCCCTTCTAAGTGCTTGGATTCATTAAAGAATAAAACAGGCAAAGGTTCCTGCCTTTGTGGAGATTACACTCTAGTCAGGCAAGATCAGTCACAAAAAAACCTAGTGATTAATGTTTAATAGTAGGCAATGAATATAGCAAGGGAAGAGAGATCAATAATTTAGGAGCAGGCAGGGGAGTGGTAGGTTCCAATTTTAAATAGGGGGTTAGATGTGAACTTCTTTTTTTGTGACCTTCTTTTTAAAAAATGTTTTTTTTTAAAGATTCATTTATTAAAAAAAAAAATAAAATAAAATAAAAAAATTCATTTATTTATCTGAGAGAGAGAGAGAGAGAGAGAGAGAGATAGCAAGAGAGAGCATGAGTGGAGGGGAGAGAGGGAGAAGCAGGCCCTCCCACTGAACCGGGAGCCTGCTGTGGGCCTCAATCCCAGGACTCTGGGATCATGACCCAAGCTGAAGGCAGACACTTAACAGACTAAGCTAACCAGGCACCCCAGGGAGTGACATTTTTGAAGAGGCACATTTAAGCAAAAATCTGGAGCAGGTTAGGGAGGGAGCCATGGTGATATCTGATGGAAGGAACGTCTGGAGGGGTGAAGGTGGGGGAATATCACTTAGTGCCAAGGCTTTAAGGCATGAATGAGACTAAGGAACATGAGGGAGAGCAGGGGTCAGTCTGGAGAGGAATGAGCACATAAGTGGAAGAAAAGTAAGAGATGTTGTTTATGAGGTGACAGAAAGGGATCATGTGGAAGGTTACATCATTCTGTGAAACTAAATAACATGCTAAACTTTAAGTAGCACAATGTTAGAATGGCTGGACATAATTTTTTAAAACATAAGTGAGCCTGTTATGTAACAAGTAAATAAAAGAGCTGTAATAAAACAGAAGAAATTATTTAGGAGAGCCACATATATTTGATAATTTAGTATATGAGAGATGTGATGTTTCAAATTTAGAAGAGCTATTGGGGAAAAAAAATCTAAGTTAACCATACCATGGAAGAATAGGGAGGAGATTGAAGTGTAAGAGAGAACTGACCTACCATAGCTTGGCTTTGAAGACAGAAACAGTAGGTTCTCACCAAGGCATATGGGTAGACTCTAGAGGCAAAGAATGATCCTGAGCAAAGAAACGGGGACTTCAATCCTACAATTGCAAGGAAATGAACTCTGCCATCAACCTGAATGAGCAAGAAAATAGGTTATCCCATAGAGCCCTGCCAACAACTTGATTCTAGCCTGATGTTTTGTGTTTAGCCTCTTGTCAATTTTTCACCCATAGAGCTTTATGATTAATAAATCTATTTTGCCTTAAGTCAAAAAGAAAAACATTAATTACATCTGAGTAAAAAAAATTAAAGATTAAATAATTTCTAGGAGAAAATACAAGAAAATATGTTTGTAGTGTTGGTAATGGAAGACCTTTCCTGGGGGAGAAATAAACCCAGAAATTTTAAGGAAAGGAGTTTTAGTTGTAGTATATGTTAATTAAAAATTTCCAACATAGGAAATGGCATAATGAACATAAAATTAAAAGAGAAACCGGGACCTAGAGAAACTTTTTGCAATATATTATTACTATTTATTAATATTTTTAACCATGAAAAACTGTAAATAATCAAGGTAAAGAACAGCCTCCTAATAACAAAATGCACAAAGGAAGGAGACCAAAAATTATAAAAAAGAAATACAAACAGTAACCCATAGAAACATATTTAAACTTACCAATAATGAAAGAAATGCAAATTAAGAGCTAAATGTGTCTTTCTTATCAGATGGAAAAGGACTTGGGCTGGCAATAATGCTCAGGAATGGAGAAGAGATGCGATCTCTCACAAACTGGTAGTCTGGTGGGTATTTAAATTGTTACACCCTTTGAGATCATGATGACAAGGATAGCAAGATTCTAAATGTGGAGTTGATTTAGAAATTTCATCTCTACAAGTTTATCTTAAGGATAAAGTATGTAACTCTGTAAAGATATGTAAAATTATATATACTGTAACACTGTGAATAATAGTAAAAACATATCAAACTGGTAAATATCAATTCATAATGGATAATCAAATTATGGAACATTCATATAATTAGATCAATATGAAGCTATCAATAAGGATGAATTAAGTTTGTATGCATTACAAGGCAGTTTTCTTTCCTCCCTCTGTTGAGTTAAAAAAGGCAGGTAACAAGTAGTATGGGCACACTTATGAAACAAGATGAATGTTTCACATGTGGCTATACACGTACACAAAGTCTGAAAAGGAACATTCCTCAAGTATAAGAAATATTTGGAGTTGGGAAAATTAATAGCAACAATAACAATTATCTCTGTGCATTGTGTTCAGTGTTTTCATTTTTTTTCTTGTCTTTTTGGATTATTCCTGAATGAAATATGTAGCATTTATAAAAATTATTTTATACAAAAAATGTGCTAAGCTGTAAGGAAGACAGCAAATAGATGATAAAGTAGCCAGGAAATCAATTATTGCAGTACACAACAGCCTTCTTAATTACATCTAGAATGCAGGCAAAACAAACAGGTAAAAAGTAAAGGAGGAAAGGGTAGAAACACAAAGAAATACATATAAGGAAAGACAACAGAATTGTTGGAACAGAATGAGTAGGAAAGAAAGGTACAGAATGGTCAATTCTTCTGTCCTTAAGAAAAGTCTGAAGAAAAATTAATGAAAAGAGCTAAAGGCCTAGGCTTATCTGGTGACATCTTCTGAATTTTATGAACATAGAAAGCATCTCATCAATAACCAGGGAAAATGTCACTTACAAAGGAACAGAATTCCAGCTGTATGTAGGAACTGTAATACTAAACCAAGAAAATAAACAAATCATGTACAACATTTGAGAAAAACATTTAATTCAAGAAAATTACTTCTGGCTAAACAAGTTCTCATCTCTGAAGACAGCAATAAGCAGTTCTTAAACATTTAATGGCTCAGAAAGTATCCTACACGTATATTCTTCCTCAAAACAATTACATATATATGTGCACATAAATTTTATATATGTATACACATTTAAATTTAGATATATATGTAAAACTTACATATAGACGTAATGGTTTGAAATGAATTATAGTACAAGAGCAATTAGCACTGAAATAAAAGAGGAATTCTACATGACAATTGTGAATGGGATCACAAAACAATGGAAAATTAAAAATAAATCTTGAAAGACTTATAGTGTTTTAAAAATCTATCCAGCCTAAGGTTTAAGATATATCATTAAAACTGAGCAGTGGGTACAGAGAAGATATAAAATAAGTATAAGGACTCATCTACTATAGACCAGATATTTTTTTTCAATATTGAAAAATTCATAACAAGTTGATTTTTTTATGTTAAAAATAATCATTAGTCAGGAGGTGGGGTGGAATAAAGAGTTCACATTTTGCCTTAAGAAAATATTATTTTCTAGAAGTTTTCTAAACACCTGTTACCACACAACAGATTGAATCTAGCCAAATAGATAATTCATGTTTCTCTTCTGCTGGTAATTAAAATAGATATGTTTTGTGTAGTATTGTTTTTCCAGCAGATTAAGTGCATTGAGAATACAGGGATTTTTGCTGATCACAAATGATGGAAATGATCTTAAACATTTAGTCAGTCATGGTTCAGTCAGTGAAGTGTCCACCAAGAAAAAAGAAGTAGAAGACAGGATAGGGAGATTTGGTTAGCCAACACTGTCTTTTCTTCCCAGGTCAACCCATATAAAAACTGTGTCTTGCGTATACCCATGAAGTATATTGACAGAGAAAGATACATTTAAAACAGCAATAAATAAAGAGGACCTCTGGATGGGGCTTGCTTTCTTAGACTTTTGAGACCAAAGAGCAGGTGTTTCTGAAATGGCTAGATAGAAGATCCAGAGATGGTTTTTGAGATAATCCCTCTCAAATTCTAGTGTTTTTCAAGGAGACAGCTCTTTGAAGGGAAGCAATTTCAGTTTCCATAGATGCAAACTTCTGACAGATATTTTTTAAAAATATAGAGAGCCGTTATGGTGAGTTCATATAGGAAAGAGCATCTCTTAGAAAAGCATGGCTTCAAAAAAAAAAAAAAAAAAAAAGAGAAAGAAAAGCATGGCTTCTACTTTTAAAGGGTAAAAATGATTCCTGATTATAGGAATGACAAGTGGTTGAGTAGGCTTACATATATGAGAATGGGCATTTGAAAAATCCTGCACTACGGGCACTGCAAGCTCTAAGACCTGGCAGAGGAGGTCTGGGAACCCCACAGACAGGAATCCCATGGTTGGCCTCAGCTTCCAAGCGGTCACTGGGAGGTCCTGTGAAAGGTAAGGAGCCTCCCCGGGGCCCTGGTTTTCTCTATCCGTGTCACTGCCTTATTTCCAGACACTCCTAAATAAGCCACTGAGCACACATCAGTGCATGATACTGGATGAGAGCCCAGCGGTTCAGTGTTCAACAACTCTATCGTTCAAATCCTGATTTGACTACACAATCATGGTGAGACCATGGGTAGTCTTGCTTTTAATTGTTCTCATCTGCAGAGGGGCACAACTCCTAATTTTATAGGTACATATAGACTAAACAGATATATATTATGCCTTACACAGTCTGAAAGTGTTCAGTAATTCCTTTATCAGAAGGAGAATATTCTTGAACTAAGAGAATGCTAGTAATCAAAGCCTGCTTCTTCTTTGCCAGGCACTTAATTGCTACCTACAACGACTCCAGAAGAAAGGTTTTATTATTCTCATTTTACTGATCAGAGAACAGATTGACAGGGATCAGAAACTTGCTCAAATAATAAACAGAAGCACAGAGCTTCTAGTATATTTCAGGTCTAACTCCTTCCAGAGCTCAACTTTTAGCCACCACCATTTAATGCCTGAATAATTACCTATATATGTAAGACATTTCACATACATTACACATTTTACCTAAAAATGACTCAATTAAGATCAAGTATCCATTTTCCTTTCCTGATCTTGAATTGAGGTGACTCATTTGGTGGCACGCAAGCTGGTTCCTTAGAGAGTTAGAGCAATTCTAAGCCCCTCAGGAATCAGTAAATGGTGAAGTTTGTCAAAAAGTAAATTATTTCAAAGGCAGTTGCTATTAATTTTTCAATTATTGCTGGATCCTAGTTCCATCAGCAAAAAGCTACATATATATTCTGACTAATTTGATGGGGCTGACCTTCAAAGGCAGATTAAGTCTTTTCAGGTTTTTACCTCAAAGATAATTAGCTTGAAATATAGGAGGTGAGAATACTGTTATTTCAAAGACATTTCCTTTCACTCAATCCTGATTTGCTTGACATCTCAATGCATGAAAAGTAATATTCCATCTGTACAAAAGTTTTTCACATTTTTCACATTTTTATATTTTGTCCCTGGATGGTAATTTGCATGGCTTCCTTTCCTCTTGTGTGACAGTTATTCAGTGATTGCTTGGAACCTTTTGGGTATAAACAGTAAATAAAAAAAAGTGGTAAAAGTGAGAAACATCAGGAAGTTAAAGACGAAGGGAGGGAATTGTACTTTCTAAGCTTGGGAGAAATAGCTCAATTCTCCTTGTTGCCTTGGAAGACCAGGAGCCACTCTGAAGCCCTTCTCCTGTGGCTGGGTTATGTCAGCTTGAGCCCTCACCAGCCAAGAAGGAACCTCAAGATATTTATGCCTGCCTGACAGTTTCGAGCAAGGTTTTACCCAATATAGCAACATTGACATCTGGGCAGTGCTTGGGAAATTGAAATAAGCATTTGTCAACAGAGCCCCAAGTTTGCCTTAAAGGACTTTTTTTAAAAAAGTATTGTCTCATGTTTAGCAAAGCCTCTACATTGGGACCACGTCTAGACAAAGTCCAAGTTGATTTCTCTCTCGTGGCTTTGCCTGATGAGTCATGCATCATGCCCTCTCCCGACTTATGAACTGGGAGTTAACATTTATGTTAGCCTTCTAAAGAATTACTCTTAACACCACTCATGCATCTGATTTCATGGCTCACTATCAATAACAAGATCCCGAGTGGAGTTAATTTCTGTTTGTCATTCCTTCTGGATTCACCAGCCACATCCTGATGACAGTGTTGGTGTTTGGGTGCTATGGTGGCCAAGCAAGGGAAATATTTACTGTGGAAAAAATTATCTGCCCTTTTCCAAATCCCAGACCATGTCAGTCTTTTGATAAAACATTTTAAAACTTGACCAAACTGTGGGAAAAAAATTTGTAATAAATGCTTACCTTTTGTATCACATCCCATTTTTTACCTCATTACCATGAGGAAAAAGTGTATTAGTGACCGAACATCTCATCTGTTCTGAGAACTGTAGCAGTAGGCAGTTCATAAAATGGAAATTGGTAACTGGTTGGATTCTTATTTGCATATGTACCACACCCACAATTGTTTAATTTGCAATGAATGTGTATCCTTTGGGCTCAAATCATGTACATGTGTACTGCACTTGCGCTGGGAGTGGGGGTATTGGTTGATGGTGGTGAAAGAAGTTGTTCTAATAGAGTTTGAGAGACAATTAGGGTTGTTTGTGCAATAGGTAGGAAGCTAAAACATTGTAAAATATTCTATTATTCCAAAATGATACGTTACATGTCCTCTTTTTTAAATTGAGGTGTAATTGAGCAGCCCCGGTGGCCTAGCGGTTTAGCGCCACCTTCAGCCCAGGGCCTGATCCTGGAGACCTGGGATGGAGACCCACGTCGGGCTCCTGGCATGGAGCCTGCTTGTGTCTCTGCCTCTCTGTGTCTCTCATGAATAAATTAAATTGAGGTGTAATTGACATAGAGCATTATATTAGTGTCATGTATGCAACACAGTGGTTCGGTATTTGCATACATTGCAAATGATCACCACAGGAAGTCTAGTTAATGTCTGTCACCATACCTAGTCACAAAACACTTTTTGTTTTCATGTGATGTACATATCCTCTCTTTTTTTAAAAAGAGTTATTTATTTATTCATGAGAGACAGAGAGAGGCAGAGACATCAGCAGAGAGAGAAGCAGGCTCCATGCAGGGAGCCCCATGTGAGGCTCGATCCCAAGACCTCAGGATCACGACCTGAGCCAAAGGCAACCGCTCAACCACTGAGCCACCCAGGTGCCCCACATATTCTCTTCTGATGTCACCGGTATTTATATTTTACCTTCTCAAATTTATTCTAGGGCTGCACCGAGTGGAGTATGCCCCTGTATGGATCAGATAACAGAATCAGTGCCTGTCTTTTGAAGCCTTTGTATGAGACATGAAATTGATCAAGGTGACATTGATCTGCGCAGATCACCCTGGCAACTCCCAACAGCTCAGTTGTTGTTGTTGTTGTTGTTGTTGTTTTCCTTCTGTGTCAAAGCTCTAACCAGACAGGTAGGGGCCAGGAGGACCTGCCTGGGTCTCTCTTAACACGAGCTATTTTCTCGGCATTTTTCTGTAGGATGGTAGATCATTTGGACATCCTCACTATCTGCCATGTGCCACAGGCTTTAGATTGTTACTGTCACACCCATGCACATATCCAAGCATGAGCTTTGGCATTGCTGTTCTGAAGTCGCACCGTGGAGTGAGTGTTCACCCTGACTTATGCCCTAATAAGTGGACCTGTAACTAGTACGATATGTGGTAATTTGGAGCGAGGTTTCAGTACTTGGGTATGTTTCTGTTCCTTGACTTCAAACTCAGGGCACCTCCTTAGGATCTTTATTGATTGTCATGTGGGCCAAGCTTGCAAGGGCTGCAGTCAGGTTCAGCTGCTGCCAATCTCTCATGGTCTCCTTGCAGTTAACGTTGCTTAAAAGTTGAGTGATGAAGACGGTGCATTGCCAGCATCCAGACCAACCCATCGGAGCAGGTTGGGGGAAAGGTATCCCTGCCAGCTAAGGAGCCATTTTGAAGACCAAAATTAATTCTCCAAACTTGACTTATGCTATGAAACAGATTGCAGTTACTGGGACAGGCACTGTATCCCCTGTAGGCAGGTGCCCCTGCTTCTCAGGGGCAGTTCAGGAATGTTCACTATTGGACTGAAGATGACGGTGACAGAGAAGGAGCTCTGAGCAGCTGGGATCTTCACTATGACAGGTGAAGATAAGATTGACAGGTGGTAATAAATCTTCCACTGAAGAACTGGTGATTGGTTCTATTTTTGTGTTGGAAAACCCTCAAAAGAAGAAAAATCCACCCTAATAAAGGGACTTGTTGGGTGCTGGCTGGCTCAGTCAGTGGAGCATGTGACTCTTGACTTCAGGGTTGTGAGTTCAACCCCCACATTGGGTGTAGAGATTACTTAAAAATAAAATCTTAAAAAAAAAAAAGAATGTAAGTACTAGAATCGGGTTAATCGCCTTGAGGGGATTGGGCAAAGTGGACTCATGTTTTAGATAGACACCAATCTACCATTTATTCTGGTATTTAGAAAATATATAAATTTTTAAAATTCTATCTTCATTTCTTCCACCTTGTACCTTGACAAAAGCAGAAAACTTACTCTATTCAATAGTCAACTGGCCCACAATTACTGGTTGACTAGTCAGTAGACTAGTATAGTTACTCTGGGAAATATAAAACCATGATCCTCAAAAGGATTTTATCTGATGCAAAAACAAAACAAAACCCTTATACTCAGAAACAATTAGAGAACAGTTGTATTTTATGAAAATTTTAGATCATTACATTCTGGGGCAACCAAAGGTGTTTTATAGAGTGAAAGAAATTGAGCTTTGAAAGCTAAATAGAATTTAGATAGGCATTTTACTTATCCACCTATTTTAACATTTGGCTGGTTACACCGCAATTTACTTGGTTGCATGATCCTCTCTCGTCCAGGAAAAGTGAGTTTCAAACTTTGTGAGTATGAGAATCATGTACTGGGCAATCAAAGTTCTGGGCACTTTCTCAGCTGCATCTGTGCCTTCTCACATTCAGAAGTGGCTCTGAGCCTCTCCTTGGGTTAAACCCTCTTAAGAAGATAGTCAAAAATAATATGTAACAACAATTTCTCCTCTTACAAACATTTAGAAGTATTAATTTGTCTACACTTACAACTGGATTAGAAATCTATTATTCAGATAAAGATCCTGACTTTGGGTTGTTCTTCTTGGGTACCTGGCACAGGGCTAGCGAGGGGTCTGTGGATGGGATGCTGCTGGCAGGTGGATTAAGAGAAAAGGGAGGAGACAGGGGACTCTGGTGGGACAAATTTATGCTGTGAAGTGTGATTATTCTAGTCCCTAGGGGTTTGAATCCTGGCTTTGCCACGTCCCAGCCAAGTGACTATGCTCAAATTTCTCAGCTTACTGGATGTCAGTTCCTTCGATAAGTGGATCTCGGTGCTGCTTATCTGAAATTGGTATTAATATGAGAAACATTTACTCAAAAGGGTTGTTGTGGGTGTTAAATAATTTAACACCTAGGAAGCTTGGTGGGATGAAAGTAAATTAGATTTATCTTGTGTATTTTGTTTATTTTTAAATTTTTAAATGTGCCATATCATTGTTTACATTTCATTGTACCAGTAAAAATGTTTATAGGCATGCAATACATGCATTACATTTTTAAAAAAGATTTTATTTATTCATGAGAGACACACACAGAGGGAGAGGCAGAGACACAGGCAGAGGGAGACCAGGCTCCATGAAGGGAGCCTGATGCAGAACTCGATCCCAGGACCTGGGATCACACCCTGAGCCGAAGGCAGATGCTCAACCACTGGACTACCCAGCCATCCCCATGTGTTACATTTTTAATAGCTGAAGCTTTTAAATTTTAAAATGAGGATAGAAATGAGTACAATTTCTTGCATCTTATCCTAAAAGAGCAGGATCTGCAGTGTGGTCCCAAGAACCCTGCATTTTGGAAGTCAATCCAGGTATTTACAACGCAGACGATGTTTGAGCTACCTTTTGAAAATCAGTGCATAAACTCCAAATGTCTTGTTGGGAAGATTGTAGGTCACTTTTCTGGATATCTTCAGCAGCTAGTACAGAGCTACTCAATAGACATTTGATGAATGAGTAAAGGAGTGAACTGTTGGATGAAAAGGAATACTAATCCTGAGTTTCCCAGTCCCAGTGTTGACATTTGGGGCCAAGTAATTCTTTGTCACAGGCACTGTCCAGAGCATGGTAGGATGTTTAGGAACATCCCTGACCCGTACCTACTAGATGCCAGTAGCTCTCCCGCCAGTTGTGATAGCCCCAAATATCACCAGACGTTTATCTCATGGGGGCCAAACCATGTCCAGCTAAAGCTGCTGTCCTAGGCTGAGGCAACAGTATAAGGGGAAAGCCCTAGCACACTGTGTGGCACACAATATGCACTGAACAAACCTTGGTGCTATTGCTTAAAACGACTTGGGATGGTAAATCACTGCAGATGAATTGGAGGAAGTTCCAAATGAAAGGGTTGCATGATGGTTATATGTGCCTTGACTGAAGATTAGATAATTACTTTCTCCTTCAGAATGGTTGAATATGGTCATAAGAAAAAAAATTAATTTGATTTTGAGCATCTCTACTGAATGTCAGTCCCTTAACTTAAAGAACAATGTTATGTGTTGTAATTTATCAATGTGATTCCTATTAAGTCAGTGGGGAGTCAATGAATAAATCCATATACAAGACTTGAAAATGTAACCTTGGGTGTGATCCACTTGTTATATTCATGAGAATTATAATCGATTGCCTATATATGGACACTTTTTTTCTATTCCCTTTGACCTTTAAAAATTTAAAGCCATACACACTTTGTAAAAGGAATTCATTTTGTCATAAGAAAGCAAAAAGAAAAATGAAATATAAAAGATTAGTGTCATAAGCATCATTTTCACTTTATTCTTTTAACACATGGCCACTCGTATAGCTTCAACCAAACTTTTGAGTTTCCCTCGGGCAACTGACAGGTACAATTTGAAGTGCAAGCAGGTGAGACTTTGTGCTCTCCTCCATCAAAGGAAAAAGTGAGGATTAATAGCTTTATAGAAAGCACACGTGGATACATATCTCAGGTGTGTTTCACTTGGGGTTCAAAATCATGAATTGGGAACTTTAGTGAGACAGCTAAAATGAAAGAAATAATAGAGAAATCCAGCCCGAATGCTGCTCAGACTTCTCCATGACAGCAGCTGTAACAACAACACTGACAACAGACACAGACCACAAGGCCGCACACACCTTTACTACAAGAATTACTACCAGTACTACAAACTTCTGCTTGACAGCTGCTGCTACCACAATCATGGCAAACATGATTCCTACTGCATGTCTGCGCTGGGAACAGCTGTGATGACAACCATGAGTGCTACTGCCACTACCACTCCTCCACCCCTGCCAGAAAATAACTGTATTGACAACTCCCCATATTCCATAAATTTCAAACCATCCTATGAGGTAGGTATTTAACTCCATTTCCCAAATCGAGGCTTCGAGTTTATCTCCTGTGTTCACTAAAGGCTTATCTAATGATAAGGGCTCCAGGGAAACCAGTCAAGCTATGAGTCCTTGCCTCCAGTTCACTGAGGCCACACACGCCAGCCAGATGGCTCCACCTTCCTAGAACTGGGCCACCTTGTTTATGGAATGCCTGCGAGAATAGATGGATAATGTATAAGCAGTTTCCTCCATTTCTTCTCAGACTTACTCTATCACTGTATTATGTAAGCCCAGAGCAGCATGGCACCACACAGTGACATGGGACTGAATGTTCAAATGTGTCCCCCCCCCCCCCCCATTGGGACAGCTGGCTAGAGCTGTGACTCAAGCCAACAGGTGTTAAGTGAATTTGTCCTCTCCTGGCCAACATGACAATGTTGAGATCAGAATCACCTGGCCCGGCCCTCCCCTCCCCCATGTCCACACAAAGGCTGGCCATCAAGCCATTTTTATTTGAACTTTGAAGTCCAAAAAATGATGACTATGGAAACCCCAAAGGTTAGACATTCATTTTTTTTTTAAAGATTTTATTTATTTATTCATGAGAGACACAGAGAGAGAGGCAGAGACATAGGCAGAGGGAGAAGCAGGCTCTCCGTGGGGAGCGCAATGTGGTTCTCAATCCCAGGACCTGGGGATCACGATCTGAGCTGAAGGCAGACACTCAACTACTGAGCCACCCAGGCGTCCTTAGACATCCTTTAAAAACACATTCCTCCAAGAAGAAAACCTGAGAGAGGATTTGAGAGTAGGAAGAACAAGTTCAGGCCTGTTTGTAAATAACAGAGTCGCCAATGGCAGTAATGTTCCTAGTAGTGCTGTTTATAATACCAAAAAATTGGATACCACTTACACGCCCATCAGGAGGGGTCTGGCCACACAAATTACGAGATCTCCCTACAGCACAATGCTGTGAAGCCATTAAAAATGACGCCTAATTCTACATATGACACAGAATGATACACATTTCATGTAAGTGACAGGATAAATTATCATCATAATCCCATTTACAAAAGATAATTCCTCATCTCAAGCTCTATATGAACAAGGAAAGTTAAAAATATACATACACAAAAATATAAATCACCAGTACTTCTTGGCAGCAGATTAAACTTGATCTTTATTTTTGTCTGTATAAATTTGAAATAATAGGCAGAAGAAAAGATATAATGCTATTTCTAATGAGGGAAAATCTAGATGTAGGAGGCTACAATTATATTCTAGTGACGATTTTCTATCTCATCTCCACTTTGCATGCAAATTGTCTGTAGACTTAATTTACATACTGTATTAGGAACTCAGACCTCTTCTCTTTAAAAATCCAAATCTCCTATCTGATCAGTCATGTTATTTGTTAGCTTTGATTCTGAACAACTGGTAGCTTCTCACAAAAGTCAAATCCCTCCAGGAAATGGACTAATATGGCAGGTGCAAAAGGATGCCCTATAGGTTGTGATGGCAGCTCATGTGAACATCACTGGAAAAAATACAAAGCTTCAAAGTCAACTATAGGGAAGGAAACAATGCTTATTTGAACACATACATTATAAGGTGTGAGGTAACAAAAGCCCTCCCCCTTTTTTCAAGCATGTAAGCGAACACAGAGAAAGATAGTTCCCCTTAGCCTAAGTTTTATATGATTTTCAAATTAAGCCTTTTCAATCTCCAGTCTTGCTTCCCAGACCCAGTTTGGTTTGCTGATCTATTTTCATCCGTCAATTTTCTCTTTGAGTACAGTGCATTTTGGGCTCATCTTTTCCTCGAGGCCTGGAGGCATTTTAATAGGATGAGTCAACAAATGAGCTTAATTGATCCTGTTGGGCCTTTGTTTATGCAAGGATGGTGAGGAGCTGCTGGCTCGGTTCTCTTCTGAAAATTTTAACTTGGGAAAAATGCATTTCTGTCTAATTTTACTTGCTGAAAGGATAGTCACCTATCTATTATTCAACGCATATTGACCACTAGATTACAAGCATCCTCACTTTAAAAGACACATTTCCCCAACCCTGCTGGAATGAATGCTAGAACACTACGGTGATTTATAGCAGCTATTCTCCAAAAAGGTTCAGGGCTTTTAAATACATTCTCACAGTTTCCACTGTGCTCCCTGCCCCCTCAAAACCCCTTGGTAGGGTGAAGGAAAGAAGGAAACCTGATTTACCAGAGGATTTAGAACTAGCCCAAGGCCGATATCAAATTTACACCAAGGAGCACAGCCAGACATTTTTCTCAGGTGCCTCCCACCTCCCATTCCAACTGCTAGGGTTTGCCTCTCCAGCATTTCTTAGGCTGCCAAGACTCAGTGAATTCCTTGGTTTATCCCGAATGCATTTCTCAAAATAATGCCCAGTGCTGGAGATGTTGTGCTGTCTCCTCCACCCCCCAGCACAACAGAGAAGAGGAAGTTTTGATCATTTTCTCAGGTTAAGAAGCTAGACTTAGAGAATTCTGAATGGTCCTTTGTTAGTAAATCAGGGAGAGGTGGTCACTCAAGTGGCTTGATTAGGTCCATGATTCTGAACCAGGAGTGGTTGTGCTTCCCATTGGACAATGTCTAGATACATTTTTATGTGTCCATACTGAGGGGGAGGGAGAAGGAACACTACTCGTATCTAGTGGATAGAGGCCAGGGATCCTGCTAGACATCCTGCAATGTACAAGAAGGCTCTCAACAATCAATAATTATCTGAGCCAAAAAGGTAATGGTGGTGAGGTTAATCTTGGACTAAGCTAGTTTCATATCCTGGTCTGTTCACTTGCACAGTTTCTGATCCCTGGCTCTAAATAAGAAGCTTGGCAGAGATTTACAGAGAGACCAAAAGGCAATCAGGCAAAGGGAACATTGCTTTAGGAGTAGTTATCCTGCCTTCCAGTCTCAGCCTGCTTTTAAGTATATGATCTTAATGGTCTCACCTATTCATTCTATTTGGATCATGTTAGGGACTGAATTGTGTCCCCCTCAAATATCATATGTTAATATCCTAACTTTTAATGTGGTTGCATTTGCAGATGGGGCTGTCCAGGTAATTCAGGCTAAATGAGGTTGGAAGGGTGGGGCTCTAATCCCATAGGGCTGGTGCCCTTACACAAAGAGGAAGAGACACCAAAAGTGTGTGAAGCCCAAGGAAAGGCCTTGTGTGGACATAGGGAGAAAGTGGCCTTTTGCCAGCCAGGAGGAGAGGACTATCAGAAACCAACCATGCCAGCACTTTGATCTTGGCCTTCCAGCCTCTAGAACTAGGAGAACATAAAAGTAAGTATCTGTTGTTTCAGGCACCTGGTCTGTGGTATTTTGCATGGCAGCTCAAGATGACAAATGCTGATTGCAGATAAGCAGTTTATGTTACCTTGCATACACTCCCCAGCATCTTGATTTTCCCTTAGAGAACCCCCTTGACTTTTATATCAATCTCCATAGTTCAAGTAGGGTTGAGCTCACCCTCTGGTTCCCAGGGCCGACCCATGAACTAGGCTTGGCTATTCGGAGCGTTTGATCTCTCGACCACAGCGACTGAAACGAAGCCAATAGAAAGTCTCGGATTTTCGTTGGATTTATTGGAAAATTGGATCTTGCCTTCTGCTGGCTTGAAGCTAGGAATATGGGATACTGCAGCTTCCAGGTATCTTTGCAAGCTGCCTGCTGGGAAAACAGAACCAAGAAACAGAGAGAAAGCAAGTTACTAATGACTTATAACCAATTAGGTCCTGCCTCAAATTGCCTTGAATATAAAATTAAGAAGGTGGATTTGCCTTATAGCTAAAAAATGATAAGTTGCAGTAAATCAGACTGAGGAGCCAATTTGGTACAACTTTGATAATTACCAACAATAGTTACCTACAAGGTGAGCTTTGACACCACCCCCAGCCCTCCAAGTGTGAACCGTAAATCAAGTTTGAGGCATAAGGTCAGGATTAGAAGATCGTGGGACTCCTCTCTGGGATGAAGTTTAAATTGGAACCAGGAGAAGGCCTGGTAGCATTTGTGAGGAATTAAAGTTCAAGGAGTACAGCAAGCCAGCTCTGGCCTCATGGAAGACAAGAGAGAGGAGAAGAAATACAACAGTAAATTAGTATTTTAAAGTGTGCAGGCCATGTGGCTTTGCTGCTAAGTCTTCATGTATTACATACATCCCATGATGTACCTAGTGTGGAAACAGGGTTTATCGTCCCTAGGAAAAGACAGTCATAATTCAGAGCTATTAACAAAAATAATAGGGCTGGGGCCCCAAGGAGCTTTTCTTAGAATGCCTACACATATTCAACATAACCTAATTTAAGCAATGTCATGAGTCAGAACAGATCCCCATCAAGTCTGTCATGCTTGTCATAACATGGCATTTGAATAGAAGACATCCCTTCCCAGGAGATATTCCGGCTAAGGAACTGTGTTATTTAATGGGGTTTAAAGATTCCTTTTAAGTTTCAGGGCCTGTTTGTAGGAAATTTGCATTGGAGAAAGCAACTGTTGGCTGAGCTCCACTTAAAGGGCAAGAAGCTTTCTCCAGGCTAGGATTTCGGAGGCCGGTTCCACAGCTGTAATTAGCTAATGATGGCAAAGAAGCCTAGCAGAGAAAGGAAGGGGGTGGTGGGGGCTCTGGCTTGAATTTGGAATGACAGACAAAGTTTTTTTTTAAAAGCTACCATCTGTGATTCTCACTTACTTCCCAAAAAAACCCCTGTGGTTATTCATGATGATGTTTGCATTTCATGGTGTCACCTCTCTGGATGAGGTGACTGGGCCAAAGGTGGACATCTGGCCCAGTTTAGGCCATCATATATCCTCTTGGGATTCGGAAATGAGACGCAGAAGTAGTCTAATCTGTTTTTGAAGAACTTTGTTTTCTGGAACATGGGACGTGTACATTTTAAGAGGAATAGGCTGATGGAGGCCTCAATTTCCATTTAGCTTGCCGGAAGGAAGAGACTTAGCTTTGAAGCCTTTGGAGGAAGCCCTAGAAAAAGCAGAGGGTTCTAGAGCAAGAGCAAGATCCAGTGCACTTAGTACCTGCCATCTAGTTTCCAGACACGGGACAGATTCCTCACCAGGATAGTGATTTTAAGGCTAGTAAGTATTAAGAGAAAAGAGAGTATTTAATGATCAAGACCACTTTATAATGTCATTTCAAAAGTGGCATCTCAAGCTCTTTGCATTTCTGCTGCTACAGAAGTGAGAGTAATAATGTCGCTGGAGTTACGTAAGCAGAGAATTATTGAGGCATCTTGTTCTTACCCATCTTAAAATTCTCTCCTTCTTGTAGTCTTCATCTTTTCAGATGATAGTCACCGGTTTGGTACACATTTTTGACTTGAAATGTACAGACGTTAACAAATTTTATACCGAAGGAAGGAACGTTGCCAGAACGGCACAGGAGGAGTCACCCAAGGCAATTTGGAGAAGGATATCTGCTCACGAAAAGGGAGACACTGATTGCAGATACAAAAAGGCTGCGTGGGTATGTCACTCACGTTCCCAAATATTGCCAGTTCCTAAATATCTGGACTCATCTTAAGGTCATGGGCTGGGTCAGCATCCAAGTGATTCATTATTCCTCTGGATATGTTTTTCAAGGTTTGTTTGGCAGTTCAGTAGCAAGAAAAAGTTATATTTTTCACATCAGGAAAAATTTGCAAATAAGATGAACCCTCTCGTTAGCGACTCTCCTTTCTAAATGCTATGTTGCCTTACTTACCGCACATCCTGACAGCCCATCACTCGAACCTTACACTTTCTGTGTTTCAGATTCCCTTGCTTTCTTTACTTACCTATTGTTATCTGTCTCTTTTACCTTCCTGATGAGAAAAACCTCGCAAATGCTATTTTAGGACAAGTGCCAGCTGGAAGAGAACAGGGTTGGGGTAGAAAGAAAAGTAGCTCCTAAATGGTTCATGTTTGGGGGACTTTGGGCAGCAAGTCACAGTTGGAACATTTGTTGCTGGGTCAAACTATGTTAGCCCTGCATCCCTTCTCAGCGAGGGTTATAAGGAGAATTCTCCAGGTCTCTTAGAGATGAATGGCTTAGCTTTCATAGTCTCCAGAGGATTGGGGCGGTATAGACAGACATTGAAGTGTCTCCATAACTAGCATCAAATGTTCCGACTCTGGCTGGGGTCAGCCTGCTAAGCATATGGAAGTGGTGCTGGCAGCTTGGCTATCAGTTCGTATTCCCGACCAATTAGTCCTGGGGTGGTCTCAAGAGCATTTGAACTGCAGCTAGACTCTCTGGCTGAGAAAGCTAACTCATGAACATGGGTAATTTCACCCCAAGATGAAATCCTTGTGGGAGAGCATATTTATCAGGAGTTTCTCTGTAGGGATACCAAATTCTCAATTGGCTCAAATCCCTGGGAAGTCAAGGGAACCAAGAGCTTCAGGAACAGCTAGATCCAGGGGACCATTGTGATCAATCTCTCCCCATCTTTCAGCTCTGCTTTCTTCTGTTTTGGTTTTTTAGTTTCACACAGGCCTTCTCAGCATGTGGCCCCTGATAGCTCCATGCTTATACTATACTTAAAGCCAGGAGAAATCCAAAAATTCCAGCAGAAAGACATCATCCTCCTTAATAGTTCTCCCCTCCCCACCCCTCATCATTCAAAGAGTATTCCTGAGATTGGTTCACTCTGATCTGGTGTGGGTAATGAAGCCCCCTGACCAGACCAAAGAAGTGTTCCTTTCTGGAGTCAGGTGTATGTGTGTGTGTGTGTATGGGAGAGGGTATTGTCAGTTCCCACTAAAACCCATAGATAAAGAATGAGAAAAAGGTGACTTCCCAAAGAGAACCAGGGTGCAATTGCCAGAAGAATGGAGGCTGGAAAATGGGTTCATAAAACCAGCATTTGCAGATATCTCCCCTAAGGAAAGCCCTACAAGGACTGCCCTTCACCCCTAACTACACAAAGGTTGCTGATTATCCAGACCAGGCATAAATGCTCACATACCTTCATTCACACAGGCTAGTTAACCCTGTTTCAGTTAGGTTTGACCTGTTTTAAATTGACTGGGATGAGCCTAGATGGGAGGGGAGCCCACTTACCTTTACCGAGTGCCTGCCATATACTGAGCACTGCCATATATATGATTTAATTCTCTTCTTATGGTGCTCTTTCAAGGTGGGTTTTATTAGCTGCACTTTAATATGGAAACCAAAAAAGTAAAGCAACAAAGGAGCCTGTCCACAATCATACAGCTAGTGAGAATCTAGCTCTTGTTTTCAACCTAGAACATTATTTTTATGTTTACATAATTCAGAAAACTAATAAGCCAGAGGTCTTATTGATGGGGGTCACTTTTGATGATGGGGATCACTCCCAGAGCCTCAATGTGTTGTTATTTTTCTAGCCCTTTTTTATTTTTTTAATTTAATTTATTATTTTTTTAATTTATGATAGTCACACACACACACACACACACAGAGAGAGAGAGAGAGAGAGAGAGAGAGGCAGAGACACAGGCAGAGGGAGAAACAGGCTCCATGCACCGGGAGCCCGACGTGGGATTCGATCCTGGGTCTCCAGGATCACGCCCTGGGCCAAAGGCAGGTGCCAAACCGCTGCGCCACCCAGGGATCCCCTATTTTTCTAGCTCTTGATGAAATTTCTATGGTTTGGCTGCTTGTCTATCTTAGTACTCACAGTGCTGTAACAAGATACTCTAGACTGGGTGGCTTACACAATAGACATTTATTTCTCATAGTCTGGAGTCTGAGAAGTTCAAGATCAGTGTGACAGGGTTCTTGGTAAGGGCTTTCTTCTTAGCTTACAGATAGTCACCTCATTGCTGTGTCCTTGCATTTGGAGAGAGAGAGAGAAAGTGAGAGAGAAAGCTCTGCTCTGTTCTTCTCATAAAGACACTAATCCCATCATGGTGCCCTGCTCTCATGATTCCATCTGAGCTTAATTACCTCCCAAAGTCCTCATCTCTAAAAACCATCACACTGGGGGTTAGGGCTTCAACATATGAATTTGGTGCGGGGGGGGGGCACAAATATTCAGTCTGTAACATCATCCTACCTTCCATCACAGCTGAACTTAACTCATAGTCATTTATTCTGGTATTTCTTTTCCCAGTTCTGACTGCCTGCTGTATCTCTCTGCTAAACCTATCTATACCGCAATAAAAATTTCTTTTGGAAAATGAGCTGGAGTCTCTCTTTCTCTCTCTCTCCTTCATCTGATACCAGGCATCCTTCGGCAGGCATCTTAACTCAGAGAAGGGAGAACTGGCTTTGTAGAGGTCACTTTTGCTTCTATGTTCAATAATGCCCACATCTTAGAGCTGAAGGAATCACTTTTACTCTTTCACTCAGGCTTTACCGTATTTCATCCCAATACGTCTTGGGATTTTTGAACCAGTGATAGTTATGAGTTGGATTCCCAATTAGCTTTCCCAAATAAAAAGGAGGGGCACCATATCACCCCATTCATTTTGATAAAACAGTTTATTTGGCACCTACTGAGAATAACAGCCTTAAGGTGTTAGCTGGCTGGGCTGAGTAGATTAATAACTTGCCTTGGGTTATCAGCTGAGTTTTATCCACAAATAAATCCTGTCTGATCTCTTGGTACAAGCCATGAGATTATTCCATCTAGTCCAGAGGCAAGGATTTCTTGCCTTGTAATTGAGCAGCAAAATGACTCTGACTAAAGCATATTTTGTGTGTCTCAGGGTTTGGCTAATTTATGAACTAGGATCATGGGAGAAAGACGGTTTGCTCACTGTCATCAGAAATTTTATAGTCAAAGAGCATATGATTAAGCTACAACAGTGGTTCTCAGCCTGGGGCCAATTTTGCCACTCTTCCTGCCACCTACTCCCCCACCCCCACCCCAGCAGACATTTGGTAACATATGGAGACATTTTTTTATGGTCACAATTGAGAAGAGGTACTATTGGCAACTCACAGGTAGAAGCTAGGGATGTTGCTAAGCATCCTATAATACTTAGGACATTCCCCACAACAAGGGATTATCCAGCCTTGGATTTTATTTTATTTTATTTTATTTTATTTTATTTTATTTTATTTTATTTTATTCAATATTCATGTAGCTAAAGATAATACTTGGATTTCTTATTAGATAGAATATTTTTTTAAGCTCAAAGAGGAAACATCTTTCTTTTTTGCAGATGCTGCTGATAAGGAACTTAATCCTTATATTAGTGTCCAATGGCTAATGTAACAAAAGACCACAAGTGAGATGCCTTGAACAATACAAATGTGTTTTGTTACACATTATGGAGGCCAGCAGTCTCAGTATGTCCCTTCTGGAGGCTCTAGGGGAGAATTAGTTCCTTGCCTGTCTCAACTTCTAGAGGATGCCCACATTCCTTGGTTTGTGGCTCTCTCCATCTTCAGGGCAAGCCATCTTATCACTCTGACCCCCTGCTCCAACACCACATCTCCTCTGACTCCCTAAAATACCCTGTCTCCATCTTGGAAGGATCCTTGTGATTACATTGAGGTCACCGAATAATCCAGAAAAATGTTTCCATCTCAAGAGCCTTAACCACATCCTCAAAGCACCCTTTGCGATATAAAGGTAGCATATTCACAGGTTTGGGGGGATTAGAATATGGGTATCTTTGCAGAGCCATTATTTTGCCTATCATGGTCCCCTTCCTCTACTACAAGAATCTGTAGATGATCCCTGATTTCTGAGACATCTCTGCCTTAAGCTCCTGTACATTATTAGATTCCTGAGACTATAGGAAAATTAAAAAGCAGTTCTAGACAAACAATTCAAAACAACAACATCCCTAACCACACACACAAAAAAAGACAATCTTTTTTTTTTTTTTTGAGCTCAATGCAAGTTTTGAACTCACAACCCTGAGATCAAGACCTGAACTGAGGTCGAGTGATGTAACTGACTGAGCCACCCAGACACCCCCTAAAAAGACAATTCTCTTTAAAAAGTTTCTGGCCACTTGCTCAAGCTATGAAGCTAATCCACCTAAGGTTGAATACAATAATTCTAATTTCAAGAAGGTGGGAGAGTTGAACCATTCTTTTGGTCTTCCATCACTTCCTCTTTCCATATAGAGATTTGCAGTAAACAGAGTCTCCTTTTTAAAATTTTAATCTCTAGAGAATTTTTAATTCTCTCAGTCTTGCTCAATCCAAATTTCCAAGAATACAGCTACTATTTTGATCCAGGTGAGAGTCAATATTCAACTCAGTCATCCTGGCCTCCCAAAACGCAGATTCTGAACTTGAAACTCGCCATAACAGAATTCCCCATGGGGTCTGTATTAACTGCACCTATATACTTAGCACGTGCTTTAGAGGGCAAAAATGGAACTGGGGAAATGCAAAATATCCTTCCAGGGTTCAAGGAACTTAAAACATTTTTGGCTCCACTTAAAGGGTTTGGGAACTAGAAGAACAAAATTCAAGCCAACCTAGTAAACATCTATGGAGCATGTACTCTAACACTAGCTTGGCATAGAATGCTAAGATATAAAGATAAATACACAAATGCTGCTCTTGAACTTAGGACTCAAAAGGAATGTATCCCAATCTTTCTCATTAGGCTGTGTTATCAAAGGTATTTCTATGATAGCAAGGCTTTAATTTGTCTCTACCTCTAAAAAAAAATCTCTAAATAAAAGTGACACTGTGCAAAGAAAATCAAGTCATTTCCTCCCATAACTAAGCATTCAGATCCTAGAATTTCTCTTAGGGTCTCTTTTTAGAAAGGCAAAATGACATGGTCAAAAGCACTAGCTCTCAAGTACACAGACATCAGTATGACCCCAGTTTGGTCCCTTACCAGGCAGTAGGACTCTGTGCAAGTCACTTACTATGTCTCAGTTTTGGTTTCTTCATTTGTAAAATTGGGCAAATGAGGGTTCCAACTAAAACACTGTAGGAAGGACGACAAAAATGCTGGAAGGACCTTACGCATGAGTGCTGGCTACCCTCCTCACTCTCCTTTTCTGTCTCTGGTCCCTGGACCCACTGCTTACATGCAGTCTTACCAAGTTGAAGTCAGGTTGCACATTCATCCTTTATGGCTCCTTGACTTCCCTCATGGGCTTGGGAAGAACTTAATATGCAGACCAGTTACAATTGCCCACATTCTCTAAGTTCACATTTTTTCAATATCTTTAAATGTAACTCACTTGTCACATAATTGGATGCTATAAAAGCCTGCACTTTTTTTTTTTTTATTACACAACTGAGTATCTTCTAGAAGGTGCTGACTTTACACTTTTTAAAACCAGTTACTAATGGAGTCATTTCTCACTTTGGAAACAATCCCTCATTTTCATGGAGCACACAGGGCTGGCCACACAGCCAACTGGGAACTTTTACAACTCTCCATTCCATTCATCCATCTCCTATTTGGTATATTTTGCCTGGAGAAAAAAATGGTATTGACATTTTTGATCTATCCCATGCTTCTAGAAAATTTGAACATTGACATCTTCATTATATGATGCAATATTTTTGTGGTTTTGAATTGGTGAGCCATTGAGAGCTTGGGATGTGGAGTCAGGGTGGATGTAATTTCAATTCCAACTCTGCTACTTACTAGTTATATGGCTTTGGGAAAGATACTTACCTTTCTGTGTTTCAGTTTACCCATCTGCAGAATAGAGACTATAATAGAACCTCGTTAGAAAGGTTTGGTGAGGACAGCCTGGGTGGCCTAGTGGTGTAGCACCGCCTTCAGCCCAGGACCTGATCCTGGAGACCCAAGATCGAGTCCCATGTCGGGCTTCCTGCATGGAGCTTGCTTCTCCCTCTGCCTGTGTCTCTGTGTCTCTCATAAATAAATAAATAAAATCTTTTAAAAAAATCTTTTTTTTTAAAAGAAAAAAGTTTGGTGAGATTAGACAGGGTACTATAGTGTCTAATGCATACACTATTTTTGTTGTCATTACTATTATTATTTATGATTTATTATTACCATCATACTATTATATTTCATTGATTTATGGTTGGGATAAATTTAGATATTAGATATAAAGTACTTATAAAGTCTGGCATATCTTAAGTTCTTAGTAAAAGGCAAATATTATTCATTATTATTTATTTTTACTTACAGAAGGATTTTTATAAACAATAACTTACTTAATCATTGTCCTAATTTCCATTATGCCCATTTCAAAGACAGCCAAACTGAGGTACCAAATGGCTAAAAATCTTCCTTAAAGCCACAGAGACATTAAGTGGTAAAGCTGGGATTTGAACTCAGCAGTTATTAAACAAAGCTCCATTTTATTTGTTTGGCTGTAAGACTCTGCTCCATCTAGAATCTGTCACCAAAATGCCCCTTGTATGTCATTAAAGTCATGGCCATGCTGAAAGGCCAGTTAAATTATCTAGATCTAGGCAAGATAAATGAGACTATAAAAATATTACCGGGCTTAGTGTGGTTTCCCCTCCCTTCCAGGGCAGCACACCATCTGGATGGCCTAGAGAAGGTAGGAAGTCAAAATCGTTAATAAACTGGCTCCCTCAGTGTGGAACGGCCATGAATTCAACACCCATGACAGCATGTGAGACACCCATGACAGCATGTGAGAATTTCCTTTATCTTCGTCTCTGATTCAAGCAGACTGGCTCTTTAGCAAGAATAAATAAACCTTTTAATTGTTTTGATGGCAATTGAAACAACTTCTAATCAGCAGCTGCCTTGCTCCTTTATGAAGAAAGAAGGTCTTCCAGGGGATGTGGTTTAGGAACACTGCTTCTGATATGAAGCTGAAGGGGGAGATGACATTATAATGCTGACCGGAGCCTATTCTGTTAGGGCGATTGGCTGAGAGAATTCAGAGGGTTCTGGGAAATCAGTGGGTTGGATTACTCAGTGCAAAACAGAGATGCTGCTTCTCTGAGATAACCCTCCTTGGCTCAGGGCAATCTGCTGTGCATATAGCCGCTGCATTTTACAGTGCAGTAGCAATGATGGATTTGACAATATTATTCTTAGCGGCCACCATTTAGTGAGCGTTGATCAAGGGCTTGGCCCTCCCCATACTAATTCTCACTGAATCCTCATACCAGCCACCTGAAGCAAGTAGAACTTTTTTTTTTTTTTTTTTTTTTTTTACCATTTCACAGGTGAGGAAACTTAGACACAAAAGCTTGAATTTTCTCATGTGGCAGAGTCAAAATTCAAAGCCAGGTTGGGCTGACTCCATCACCTACTAGTCTAGTTACTCAGCCACATAAGTCCCTAAAAATGGTAGAAAGAACCAGATCAGAAGAATTTTAGTTAGCAGGAAGTATAAGGATTGTGCATTGTTTTGCACGTTGTTTTCTCATCCTTACAATGAGGAGTTTGTATACAAAACATCCTTGGTGAGTCTCTTTGTCCTTTGGAAAGATAACCTGAAGAACAAATATCATGTAACTTCAATGTTTCAAAAAGGTAAGGAAGGATTCCAATTAAGGCAGCTTGTGATTTTCCACTGTTAAAACAAAACGATTAAAGCTGGGATGAAAAAAGCCAAATTTATAGAGACTTTATTAAGAAGGACTCATTTGTGGTGTTGACAACTCTAGCATAATTGTACTTGTGGACACTGGCTGATTTTCTATCAGCTTTCTGGATCACTCAACAGCATTGCTTCTCAAACTTTAGTGTTCATGGAAACACCCAGAGGACTTATGAAAATGTGAATTGTAGGGCTCCATACACAGAATTCCGATTCAGGAAGTCTGCACTGGGAACACAGCAGTCAGCATTTCTTTTTCTTCCCCCACTAAAGATTTATTTATTTATTTGAGAGGGCTTGTATGCACGTGCATGCAGGGAGGGGCAGAGGGAGAGGGGGAGATAAACCCAGCTGACTCTCCCCTCCCCCTGCCCCGTGCTGAGCTCTGAGCCTGACCTGGGCCCCAGCATCCTGAGATCATGACCTGAGTGGAAACCAAGAGTAGGTCGTGCAACCGATGGAGCTACCCAGGGCCACCCAGGCAGTTTGTATTGCTAAGTTCCAAGCTAATGCTGACTCTGCTGGTCCAGGGATCACACAGGGGAAACCACTGATCACGAGACAGTAGTATATTTCACAGGACGCTCATTCACAGGTTCACACAATATCATCAACACCCAACCGCTCTCCTCTCTTCTGTCACCTGCAGGATTTCCTTTATCTTAGTCTCTGCATTTGCCTTTAGCAATTCCTCGCTGTAAATAATGCAGCAGTGTTTCTATAGCAGTGCTCGATTCTCTTTCTTCATACCTCACTTTATAGGGGTGAGAGAGCAAGAGTGCCTCTTTCCTGGAGACACCATCTCTTTGTCCAAAATGTTCCATGTATCTTATGGGCTGTCGTCTGTTCAGGTGCTCATCCTGAACAGCCAATCCCTTGAGGACTGGGGTTGATTTAGGCCAATCAGAGACCCTGGAAAGAAGTGTCAGGTGAACCCCAATTGAAACACATGGCTGAGAATGACTGATGGATAAATCCCCCAAAGAAAAATCAAAGACCTAAATTTTCGTGAGTTGGAGTGGAGGTAGATACTGGGGAGATAAGCAACATATTCCCACAATTTTATGATCAGATGCGATCCCTTGATGGAGTCAGCGCTGAGGTCAGTGCTAGCTCTTGCCATTCCTATTCTGAATTTCTTCAGGAGACAGCCTGACTCCTCAGAATCCTTAGCTGTGCTCATGTGGGGTTTTGCTCCATTGTCTCTTACTAAGTAGGTATTAGGTGTTCAGGATTAATGTTACCTCTTTCTGCTTTCATGGCTTCCTAGCACTAAGAAAGAGATCTTATGGTCAAAAGATCCCAACTTCCAGTTGTAAGGTAAGTAAGTCTGGGGGATGTAACGCACAACGTGGTGACTGCTAGTAATACTATATTGTACATATGAAAGTTACTGAGAGAGATCTTGAAAGTTCTTATCACAAGAAATTAAAAAAAAATCAAAACTATGTGATGGTAGATGTTAATTATACTTAGATTTCACAATATACACATGCATATTGTGATACATGTGATACCCATGTATCAACTCATTCTGTTGTACACCTAAAACTATTACAATATTATATTGGAATAAAAAATAGAGACCCTAAAAACTGACAGTGTGACCAATTTTTAAGCCTGCAAAAAAAAAAAAAAATCTCAAATCACCATCAGCCCTGATGATGACTGGGGTCTCAAGACAACTCATTTCTCAATCCTTGGTAATTATTTAGGCAATAAGCATCTTTACTATGTAGCTTGGGGGGCTCCACAGACATCTAATCCACTGTCTAACCAATGAGGAAGAATGCTCCACTTTCAACAATGTTTTGGTAAAGGAAAGGATTGTAGTCTGTCTTTGTTCATTATACCTGAGGTTAGCCACTTGGAAGGGGGCCTGGGTAGCGACAGCTCAGGTGAGGAAAGCCATATACATATGGCTTCTTATAGAGGGTCAGGTTCCTGTCCATTACTTCACCCAGGCTTTAGGTGTCTCAGGCTAACCTAGGCTGACCTAGAAGTACTTGGAAGTCTTGACACTGTCCCTAATTCCCCATCCCCTAACATATTGCTTGATAAAAATGAGAGCTCAAAGTATTTGGCCATTTTGGCTGGACTTAAAATCTTATTTTTCATTCATTTCTGTACATAAAGTGTTCAGTCCATCTGTTTTGCTGCTGCCAGGGTCAGTGACCACCAGATCTTAGAAAGTATTCTTTGGACCTTAAAAGGATTGTGGAAGAGAATAGCCACAGGGAGGGAAAAAAATTCTCTCAGTAGGAAGTCTTATGATTGAGTCATTTCATTCACAAATTAAAAGTCATGACCTCATATTGGACCACAAACTAGTAAAATTACAAGTCAGTAAAATAAAGATAACGATAACCACAGTAATATTTAGTATATTTTTGAGTGCTTCTTTAAAGGCACTTTACATGTTTTAGCTATTTCAGTGTGTTCATCATAACCATATAAATACTATTCCTAACACCATTTCCTATATGGAGAAATTAAGTCTAAGAGGTTAGGTTATTTGCCTAAAGTCATGTAGCTAGTAAGTGACATATGCTGCTTCTGGTCTTAGATTCTCAAATATTAGTAAGCAGCAAATCCCCCTGGATCATTTGTTAAAACACAGGTGGCTAGCCCACATCCCTAGAGTCCCTGATGGTGTAGGTCTGGGGTAGGGCCTAAGAATGTATATTTCTAAGTTCACAGGTGGTGCTGATGGTGTTTTCCAAGGGCCACACGTTGAGAACCATGATTGTAGATAGACACGTTCTGGAGTTTACACACTTTACAAATTTGGGGTGAAAAGGACATTCATTAAAGAATGAATGTGACACTTGTTCCTTTGTCTTTTTCACTCTACATTCCTGGCATGGGATCTCATTTTTACGCTCAAGTATGGGTCATGCCTCTCTCATGTCCAGGACCACAAGCATTCACAATGTGCCCTACCCAAGCCCTTTGTGGAGGGTTCCCACTGCTGTAGTGCAAGGTTGACTTTCCTTCTGCTGATTCTCAGAGTAACCTGCTACACTGGCTTGAGTGACCCCAAGTCTGGTGGCCATCATTTAGTGATTAACTGAATAAAAGTAAATACATTAAACAAAGGAATATTGCCAAGCTGGAAAAGAATGGTGGTCCTCCTAGCATCCATTTCCTGCTTTTTCCTGGCTCTGTGGCTGGTCTCATAGAGAAATAATTTCCCAGATTCCCCTGCAGTTAGAGGCAGCCATGTAATTAAGAGGTCCCCAGATGAGATGGATGCAGCTCTCATTTTATTTCTTTACGGGAAATTTGCTTTTTCTTGTTTTCTCCTTTCTGCAAGGTGGAATATAGACAGGATAGAAATATGGCTTTGATCTTATAGATGATGAAAGTACCCTAAGGAATAACAGAACAACAAGAGAGGAGGAAACTGGGTTCCTGAAAGACTACGTTGAGCAGAACTTCCCTATCAGCCTGAGCCTGACATCTCCAAACTACTTTATGGAAAGGAAATGGTCTTATGCTTATTTAAGTCAATGTATTTTAGGATTGTTGTTTCTTTATTAGACTTTGCAGTAACTAGGAAAAATGACATATGATGGTATATATTATCCTCAAATTGAGTGGCTTAAAGAAACAAGTGTTTATTATCTCACAGTATCTGTTGGTCAGGAATTTTGGAACCGGTTATCTTGATCGTTCTCAGTCTCTCATGAAGTTGGAGATAGGATGTTGAAAGAAAGCCTTACTTAGACTGGAAGATTCACTTCCAAAGTGACTTACATTGTTTTGGCAGGATGCCTTGGTTCCTTGACTCCCCAAAGAGCTTCTTGAGTGCCCTTGGCTTCCTCTAGGGTGAGTGATCCAAGAACGAACAAGGAGGAAACCACAACGCTTTTCATGACCTAGTTTTGCAAATCATGCTTCATTCTTTCTGCAGTATCTTATTTGCACATGTCAGCCCTATTGAATATGGGAGAGGACTGTATCAGAGGAAGGGATCACTGGGGTCATCTTAGAAGTGTTCCACCATATGGTATGAAACTATATCTGAGTAGGGAATGAAAGGTAGGCACAGTATGCTGCCATTTGTTTTGATTTTTATGGACATACATAATACCTGTACTCACACACACATATGTGCCTAGAGATTCTTTTAGAGGACCCCTAACAAACTCCTAACAGAGATTGCCTCTGGAGTGGGAGTTAGGGGACTAGGGGTATAGAGTAGAATAATAATATCTTTTATGATATGTCATTTTGTACAGTTGGATTTATATATTTATTTGTAGCCCATGTTTAGTGAAAACACTTTTTGTTAAAAAGCCAAACCAGAAATAAAGAAAACAAAGCAAACAAAAATTGTAATCCAAACTTGATTCTAATATACAATCATTTCTTTCAAAAGCAAGCTAGGGTTAGAATTTGATGCTGTTCCTTTTCTCCCTCAGATTAATAACTCATTATTATCTAAATAGTATGTTTTCCTATGTAAAAAGCAGTTTTCCAAAATATTTTTTTTGCAGTTAATATCTTTGCTATAATACACAAATATTTGGAAGGTGAAGTTGGAAGTGCCGAAAAACACAAAGCATCCTCAATAGCAAATGTGTTCAGTAGGCAGAAATAACAAAGAACCATAATGAACTTCATATTTCACTTTTAGAAGAACAACTTCTTTTATGTCACCAAAGGCATTTAAAATGCTCCTAATTGATATGGTTTATGTCTTGAAACAAAGCAGCCCATGTCTATAGAATTGCAAAGTTATTTGCAAACAATGAACAAACTCTGTCCCCTGGAAGGCATTCCAGAATGTTTATTTTAGATTGTGTTCTCTAAAGGAAAAGGGAGATTTTTGAATTAGCTAGAACAATAAGTTGGCAGAAATAATAACAATCTTTTGTTTAGGACCCAAGGGTTGGGACGGTGAATGAGGTTTGCGTAAATAACTGTGGAAAAGTGAAATCTTGTTTTTCTTTCGTGACCATTCACAGCCTGTTAGCCACATCAGTGGATATCAAAGGACTTGTAGTGAGCAACATTTTTAAAACCTTCCAGGCCATGGTATGACCAATATATAGCTCATGCCATGTGTGACTTACCAGACAAGTTAGACAGCATTTAAACTGGCCTATTTCCTTTAAAAACAAAACAAAACAAAACAAAACAAAACAAAACAAAACAAAACAAATGCTAAGCTCAGTGAGCACATGCTCGAATGTCACGGTGATGTAAAATTGCTGGAGAAGCATCTGAAACTTACTCTCTATTTCTATATTTACTGTGTCCCAGACCTAGTCAGACAGTTCATGAAAGGGATCAATCACCGGGCTAGACATTAAACGATACTGAGCTATATCACTGTTTACGGATGGGAGATGATTTGGGCCAGTAGTCTCCTATATGCTGTTGTGGGTTGAATTGAGTTTCTTGAAATGATATGCTCAAGTCCTAGCCCCAGGTGCCAATGAATATGACCTTATTTGGAAATGATCTTTGCAAAGGGTGTAGTCGAGTTCAGATGAAGTCATACTAGATTAGGGTGAGCTTGAAATGCAATGACTTGGTGTCCTTACAAAGAGAGAGCCATCTGAAGACCAGGGAAGCCACAGAAAGAAGCTATGTGAAGAATGAGACAGAGATAAATCATGTGTCCACAGGTCAAAGGGCATGAAGGATCACTGGCAGCCTCTAGAGGACTGGAAGAGGCAAGGGGAACTCTTTATCCACTGCCTTCAGAGAGAGAGATAGTCCTGCTGACACCTAGATTTTGGACTTCTGGCTTCCAGAACAATAAGAGTGCAAATATCTGAGTTTTTTTCATACCCAGTTTGTGCTTTTGTTACCACAGCTCTAGCAGATGAATACCCTCACCAGTAGTGAATTCTGTGGGAAAACATATTAATAGGTTCATTAGGTTGAAAAAAGGTTTTTGTGGCAAAATAAGTTTAACAAGAAGAAAGTCAAACAAAGCTGAAGATTTAATCTCTATAACATTTCTCAGGGCTTTGACATAAAATCAGCAGCTCCTATTGACTAAACACTGCCCGGCAGAGGTATCAAAAATGTTAGGCACATTAATGTATTCGATTGACACAACAACTCTATGAAATTGGGAACTGTTGGTCTTTCCATTTTAGAGATGATGGAAGGGAGGCACAGAATGCTAACATGACCTTACATAACTGGTGAAGAAGGGGTAGAGCCAAGATTCAAAGCCTGGAAGTCGGAGTCTCCAGCCTGGGTTCTCCCCAGCATGTAGGAACAACAGGGATCTCTAAGGTCTCCATGATGACAGCACGTTCCTTTTTTTTTTTTTTTTTTTTTAATTTATTTAAACTCAATTTGCCAACATACGGTATAACACCCAGGGCTCATCCCCTCCAGTGCCCTTCTCAGTGCCTGTCACCCAGTTACCCCAACTCCCACCCACCTCCCCTCCTGCAACCCTTCGTTTGTTTTCCAGAGTTAGGAGTCTCTCATAATTTGTCTTCCTCTCTAATTTTTCCCCACTCAGTTTCCCTCCTTTCCCTTATTTTTTGATGCAGAGGATTCGCGGGAGGAAGGCCCAATGCACAATGACCACGGGCCTGTTCCAGTGCTGAGATTCTCTCAGGATCCAGGGAGTTTAAAATCTCTGAGAAGCTAACTGAAGTGAATATCCAGGGCTTCCAGTGGTGCAGACATTTTCAAAGAGCTGAACAAATTATTTTTATATCTAAATATTCCCATTTGGAATCAACTTCTTTTTCTTCCACAGGATTTGAGATTTGGACGGGGAGGCACACCTTGGTTAGTGACAAATACAGCCTGACAAAAGCAAAAGAGAAAACCCACGCCGGCCAGTGGAAGAAGGAGCCAAATCAATGAAGGGGCTGTAAGAATTGAAGGGAAACTGACTCAGGTGTGACTTGTGAGTCACATCACGTTGCCAAGAGGGTGAGTTCATTAAAAAAAAAAAAAAAAAAAAAAAGAACAACAGAAAAGGAACCAAGGAGGCCCAGACACAGAACCAGCAGGATGTGGCTATTGGAATGAGAAGTGGCCAGTCACAGGCATTTCAAAGTGCACACACTGAGAGAGGAGTGAAGTTGAGGGATGACCACGAGGTGTAGATCATGCTATTGGTGTCCAGATAGGTTTTCCCACCGTCAGATAACAGCCTTCCTTCTTATTTCATTGGGAATACAGGAGCCACCAGAAAATCATTTTCCCATGTTTCCATCACCTAGTCTACCACCCACCCTCATCTGTACTCTTTTCTTTTCTTTTGCTCCTGATACATGGCATAATCCATCTCTTCTGGTCCTGCCACCATGTGCTGAATGCCATTCCTTCTTCCCCACTCTGAGACTTTCAACTTCAATCTTCCTCCTTCTCTTTTGTGTCATTATTTGTTCACTCTCTATAGGATCAAATCAATCGGTTTATAGCCATACTGGAGTTATTTCCCTCCTTTCCCCAGCCCTATTTCTCCCTCCAGCCACTACCACATTTCTTCCCTTCTCCTTCATAGCAAAGCTAAGAATTCTTCATACTCCTCTTGTCTACCGCTTTACACCCAATCTGTCTTGAAAACACCCCAATCAGGCTCTTTATCTGGAACACTACACTGAATCATTCTTGTTGAATTGGCAATGACGCTGTGTTGCCAAATCGAACAGTTACCTCGCTGTCCTCATCTTACTCAGTCTCTCAGCACAACTGACATGGCTAATCACTTCTTTTTAAAAACCCTTTCTTTGTTGGGTTTCCAGAGTACCAAACTCACCTGGGGTTTCTTCTATCTCACTGCCTCCTTCTTTTCAATCTTTTTTTGTTGGATTCTCTTCTTTCTGACCTCTAAGTGTTAGGACCCAGTCCTTGGATCTCTTCTCCATTTAAGCCTGCTCAGCAGGGTTCTCATTTAATCCCATGGCTTTAAATATTGTCTATGAGTGGTTGTCTCCCAAGTTTGCATCTCCATCCCTGACATTCCCTCTGAGCTCTAGGATCATATACAGAATGGCTTCCCTGACATCTTCTCTGAGGCGTCTAATAGATAACTTGCACACACCCTGTTTAAAACAGAATCCCTAATTTTCTTCCTTTTCTGCCCTCAGGCATTCAGGTTGGGATCTCTGGAAGAAAATGTTGAGATGGAATTTGGTGAGCAGATATGTAGTAGGGATCAACCTCTGCGATGGGAAGGTGGAGAGGGGGTGAGTAGCAAGATTGAGAAAAGAAAGAAGTTTTGTTGCGAGGCAGACTCAACAAAGCCTTGGCTTACCCCATGGAGAGTTCTGGAATACTTATGACCCATTAGGGTTGTCCCTGGTTAGACCAGGTATTTATACTCCCACTTCACCAATCACTGAATGTGGGCTTCTCTCAGAACGGTGGACTCTGGGATGGGGGAGCTCTGTGCAGCTGAGCAAACCATGAAGGCACTGACTATTGGAGGTCTGTATCTCTGACTGGGAGTCTTTATCATCGCTAGAACCACATTGGGTTACCTAACCATTTTCTAGAGCAGATCACCTCTGAGTTTTAAACAAGCAGTTTTAAACAAGTTTTGAAGCACCTGCATTCAAACAACCATTGTGAATGCAGGTATTTTGCTAATTGTTGACATTTTGTCCCAAGCTGTAAGTATGCTTTGCGTAACATCAGGGCATTGTTTTCCCTACTCATTCTATAATGATTACAATGGTGATCTCCCTACATCACGATGTACTTTATTTTATTTTACTTATTTTTAAAATATTTTATTTATTTATTTGAGAGTGAGAGACAGAGAGCATGTGTGAAAGAGTGAGAACATGAGGGAGTGGGAAAGGGCAGAGGGTGAGGAGGGAGAAGCAGGATCCCCGCTGAGTGAGGAGCCCTATGCAGGGCTCAGGGTTCTACCCCAGCAGGTACTTAACTGACTGAGCCACCCAGGCACCCCTACTTTTTTATTTTAAAGAGATTTTTAAAAGGAACATTTACAACAATGAAGTTTTGGAATTATGAGGGTAATACCTCCAGAAATAATCTGTGTATAAAGACAAGCAGAAGCTAAATGTAAGAAGTTAATTCGGCACAGGAGTCTCTGTAAGAATATCTTAAACTAGAATGGATTGAGGGACTTTCAGGTGAGGATTTTTTTCCAAACTCTACTTAGTTGTGGAAAAGAATTAGAAACGTTGTAAAGGCTTGGGTGTAAGGTGATTCCCTATTTTCTGAATGATGAATTTTGAGGAAAACACCTTGCCTTATATTCAGGCACATATGTTATTTAAGATTACATAAAAACCAGATAGATAAGTCTGTCACAGTGGTTAAAGTAAACCTTAATCTATATACTGAAGTAAATTCCTCACGGGCCCAAACAAAATGACTTTTCTTCAAAGCAACACATCTTGCAAAAATCCTGCATTCCTGTTTCACCTCTATTCAATTTTCTCCATAGAGCTCCTCTTGAAAACACAAGCACTTCATAGAACAAGGGACAGGCCCTTAATTCAAGGCACAGACTTAAGAATTCCACAACACATGGACCCAAGAAACCAATTTCATATTCTATAATCTGCTTTTAGAAAACTTGGCCTGTCCTCTTCACTTCTGAGGTTGGTTTCCCCATCCTGGACATTCCTGTTGTCTTCTAGAGTCAAGAAATAATAATGAGAATGCCTGTAGGGACAGGTCCCCGAAGCCCACACTTAGCATGCTGGTGTTCCAAAGAAATTTATGGATATTTCTGCCCCCCTCATCCTGCCACATCACAATTTGTCAAAACCTCAGACACAGATGAATAAAGAATTGAGAAACAAAACAGAGAGTAGACATGTTCCCGAATAATAAGTTTTATTTTCAAAAAGTTCCACAAATAAAGAACTTCTATGCCATTCTCTACTTTTTAAAGCCCGTTATCAAAAGAGATGTTACTGTTTGCTCTATCCCCAACTTCACTCTGCCTGCTATTGCTAAAAACCTAAAGAGTAACATTACTTGGTAATATGTCTTAACTATATTCCATGACCTCCCCAGACTCCTTATTTCTCTCCCACAGCATCTTTTGGCTTAAAAAAAAAAATTAACCCCAGGCCTTATTATAAAACAGCCCAAAGAAAACAGCTGTTGTTTATTGACTGTATGTTTCGGGGTGCTTCCTCTAAACTATCTCCTTTTGAAGTGAATGTTACTAAGTCCATTTTCTAGATAAGACAAGTGAGACTTAGAGAAGTTAAGAAGCTTCAGAGACAAAGGTATTTAAGTGCGAGGGAGGTTTGGCCTAACTGCTAGAACTTATGCTCTTTTTTTTTTTTTTAAGATTTTATTTCTTTATTCATGAGAGACACAAAGAGAGAGAGAGAGGTAGAGACACAGGCAGAGGGAGAAGCAGGGCCCATGCAGGGAGCCCGACGCGGGACTCGATCCCGGGACTCCAGAATCACACTCTGGGCTGAAGGCAAGTGCTAAGCCACTGAGCCACCCAGGGATCCCCAGAACTTATGCTCTTAACCTCTGTGTATCTCCCTGTGCTCAGAGCTTAAACGCATCCAGTAAATTTTCCATTCCTGTCACCTCATTTTTAGGATGGTAGAATGACTCATTTGAAATTACACAACAGCTAACCCAGATTATAGCCTGGATCTTTTTCATTCAAATCCCATGGTCCAGGTATAATATGGTGGTGCCTCCAACATGATTACGATTCTAGGAAATAAGGGTCTCATTACTCACACAGGTTGCTCAAAGGAAATGGACTTGAAATTGTAATAGAGTTATGTAAGGGCAAATGCTTAGGAGAGAAAGTATTGACTCTTTAGTTACAGTTATTTTTCAGCCTCTTTTTACTCTATGGTCATCATGCTAAATTGACACCCTGCAGTGATACCAATATAAAGTACTCACACTGATTGGGTGTCTATCTGTGTGGATGTTTGGGTATGACTGACAGGAAACCATTTTTGCTCGTCTGACTTTCTAGGACTTTGCTTTAACTTTACTCATTATGCTTGTTTAGAAAGTGAGATCAATATATTCACTAAAATGAATTTTTGAGATATTTCACATGCTCTGTCTTTTTAAGGATAGTTTTTAAAGAATGTATAGAACATTTTCTACCTCCAAGATTTATCACTTCTCTGTCCAGCATCTATTATTCTATGTAATCTATTATTCTATCTATCTATCTATCTATCTATCTATCTATCTATCTACTTTACTTGTAATTATATTTTCATTTCTTGAGCAGTCAGATGAGAAAACAGATACACACACCAAACCAACCAACCAACTATGATAATAGAACTGCTCATAGAGTTGATAGTTGACTTTCTATGCACTCTGATTAAACTATGGTTTTGCTAGGATTTTGCAAAAACATTTCATTGAGACTGATGAAGAATTTCAGAACTATTTCTGAGCTGCATGCCAAACCTACAAATTAATAAAATTAACAAGAACAGTGACTCCATGCAGGGGTAGTAACTTCATAAAGGATGGCACAGATTTTGATCTACAAAACTCTTCTAACAGATTCCTAGCTAGAGTTTCAATTCGTGTTTGCCATGGTATTAATGCATACTATTTTTCATGGGTGAAAACAAATTATTGTTTTGACGAATAATTTGCCATCTCTTCTACTGGAGTTTGATAGAACTATTCAAAGCCATTTGATCAATGAATTATTTATAAACTACAGTACTGACGTTTGGTAGAAATGCTATTGTTAGAGCTCTGCCAGCCTTTCCAATAGATCTTGGTCTTTTTTTCTCCCTGACTATGGATCACTTGCCCATTTTAAATTGTAGTAAGTGGAGACTTGGTGGAGAGAATGATACTTTATAACAAAAATCACCAATGGCTCAGTAGATAGCAGGGAAAATTACCTGCTCCTCAGTCACATTTAAACCCCGATGCACACCAACTGTTGAGCTAAGGGGGTTGGAATAAGCATGCATCTTTCTCAAAATAAAACCAAGGTGGTTTATTATCAAGGAAAATGATACAATATGTTTTTATATAAGATTTAAGGTATGGTAAATATACAAATAAAATACTGGGCAAATTCACACTATCCATTCCAGATTTATGGTTATCATTGTCCCCCTGTCACAATTAGACCTACCCCTTACGTTCTCTCAAGGCAGAATTTCCTAACATCTTACACTGCCTGTCATTAGGATGGAGGAAATGTGGCATTCATGGTCATGACAGACATCACTAATCAACTGCAGCGCTGTTAGAGCCCTCTTTGCTGCTGAACCTGGCTTGGCCAAAACATATTTAATCTTTGCTCGCTATGCACCGGTATCCACTGAGAATGCACTGTACTACTCCCATTCTATAGGAAGAGCAAGCAAGTTTTTTAAAGATCTAAATCTTGTTTCCAATCAGTTTAAAACTGTTGTAAGCACTGTGATGATAATGAGAGAAGAATCAGACGTTACTCCAATGCAGGTCATGTTCATGACCTTAAAGCCACAGATATTCAATGAATAATAGGAATGAAAAGGATTTGCACAGACAGGCCATGCCCTGGTTGTTTGGTTAAAAAAAAATAGTCACTACATATTAGAATGAATGTTCCCACCCTCCCTCCCATCAATCCCATCAAGTTTACTATAATTTAAGCCAACATCATCTCCTATTTGGAATAATGCAAAAGCATTGTAAAGCCTTGATTCTTAACCTGAGTTCATGCACAGTTTGGCGGTGGGGGGGCAGGGGAGGGGGTGACTGTCCCTGAACTACGATGGAAAAAAAAAGCCTCATTTTCATTCACCTCTAAGTGACATTGAGCATTTCCTTCAATTATGTCTACATGTAGAAATCACAGTTGCTATAGGTAGAATCTGTGACTTGTCAGGAATAAAAATCATAGGAATTTTCATGTTACAGATGTTGAAAAAATCTTGAAATAAGCTTTGTATTATCATATCTTTGAGATAATGGTAGATTCATCACCAGATTCCATTATTTAATGTCTTAATAAAGAGACATATATATTCCTCAGTGACAGTTTTCCTTTAATATTTTGCTGACTTTATTTTGTAGAACAATTTCTTTTGTAATCCTATGTATTTTACAAAAATTTGAAAACTCTTTTTTCTGAGAAGGGGTGAGATGCTGAAGGGCCACAGAAAGTGTATACCCTCATTCTTACTGGCTTTCCTGTTTTCATTTGTAGTTTATTCTCAATGTTGCAATCTCACTAACTCCTGCCAGAGGTTAGCACTATCATGTCTCTGACCTTCTTTTCCCTCCAATGGATTCCCAATACAGGGTGAAATCTAGAATTCCTGCCATGGTCTATATAGAACCTGATGTGACCTACCCACCACTTTCTCCATCTACTCAGGTCCCATCTGCTCTGTCTCTTGCCCTCACTAATCACTCCACTTGAGATCTCCACCCTGGCTTTGCTCTTCTTTTGCACTTACTCATCCCTCTGGCTGGAAACCTTATCCTTATCCTCATGGCTCCCTCCTTACTTCTTCAGAATTCTGTGCAAATATATGTCTTCATAACACACACACACACACACACACACACAACACCTTTCCCTAACTACTTCATTAAAGCATCCTCAACCCCGCCACTCTCTTTTCTCATTGTTTGATTATCCCTAACATATTATGTACTGGTTTCTCCCCCACATGCTCAAGTTTGTGTCAAAACAACAGACAGGTAAATAATGTAAGGAAAATGAACAGGTAGGTATTGTGCAGGTGAGACAAAGCAATGGGATGCCCAAGGGCCAAGCCAAAGAGTCTCCCTATTTCTCCAGAGTTTCCCCCTGTTAGGGGGATAATTCAGGTGGTCTTCATGGCTGACAAAAGGCCAGGTTATTTTACCTTGGTCCTCAGCAAAGGGAATTCTGGAAAGTCCAAGCAAAATAAGCATGTGGTCTGGGAGAAAAAGGCCTAAAATTCATGAACTGGGGTGCGCAATATAACCTCTCCAAAATCCTTGTTCCTCAGCTGTAAAAGGGGGATAACATTCCTTAATTCCCAGGGAAGTTCAAGAGTAAAATGAGATCAGGCAGATAAGTTTATCCCACTGCCTTTTCAGGTGAGGCCAGTGTTCAGAGAAAGGTTAGTTGTTGCCATTTTTGTTGTATAGAAATGAACCATCTATCTACTCTGCTTAGGATTTAGATCAAGTCTTCTTCACCTGGGAGCATGAAAAAGGCTTCAAGGGGGTTATAAACACCACATACTTTTGGCATGCACACATCTAGATTTCCCTAGAAAAGAGAGCATCATGAAACTCTTTCCCCACTTTTCCCCTCACAACCATAAGAGGGGTTCAGCATCAAGGTGAAGCCACAGAAGGACAGCAAGAAATGGCATGGGAAGGGATGCACAAAAGCTGCCTGTTCTTCATAGCATATGACTGTCAATTTATCTAAAAGACTAGAGGAAAATATTTGTGTTCATTGGGTCAAATATATTGGAGTACAGAAGACTAAATTTTCATGAACTTCAGAGAGAAAATACTACAGTTCGAAGACATTTCTACCATGTAGGCTTAGGATGTTGCTCCCGTACCCCCTGAGGGTAGAGGACCACTCACGGCTGTTAATGGGTGGTAGTAATGGATACAATTTAGTACAAGAGTGGGAGAAGAAACAGTAGTGCTTACATTTTACTGTGAATCAAAATTCTCTGCAACATGCATCAAAATGCCCTAGATTCTGATTCAGTGGCTGAGCGGTGAGACCCAAGGATATGCATTTGTCATTAGCACACTAAGGAATTTTGATACATGTGGTCCAAGGCCCACTCTAAAAAAGATGTATCAAAAGGAAAGAAGTTAAAAAGAAGGCCTTTCAGTATATCCCACCCCCCCAGGATCAGAGAGCATAATGCTTTAGGGAAAACTCTATTGGTAACTACTAAAGGATGCATTTGTATGGAGGGTCTTTTGTTATCTAGAGTGTTGGAAATCTGTGTGGTGGTGATTGGGGCTAGTTGAGGCTGAGAGATCTTTACCATCTCCTCCTTGAGGACCTAGTTCATATTCACTGCATTTTCTATGATTCATTCATAGTTTTCTTTATCCTGGAATACCTTTTAGTCTGTTCAGAAGTCTGGAGGTAAGTTCTCAGTTCTCTTCCAGAATCCTAGAATTAGAAGGAAGATCTAGTGTGCAAACACTACCAAAGAAACCAGACAAAGTACAGCAAATCAGGTTATTATTCAGAAAGAAAATCAGTTGCTTTCACTCCTCCCTGAACTCCATGGGAGCAGTATACTTCCCAGCCCTGTTAATTTTGGATTTGGTATGGTGACTTGCTTTGGCTAATGGTAAGTGAGTAGATATGATGGTATATGAATTCCAAGCCTACCCCATAAGATTCTGTATGTTTATACTCATTGCTCTATGGCTTAGTTTTTTGTGGTTGCTGTAACAAATTACCGCAAACTGAGTGGCTTAAAATAAAAAAATTTCCCCACTGTTCTGGAGGCCAGAAGTCTGCAATCAAGGGGTTAGCATGGCTATAGTCTCTCTCAAGATGCTAAGGGAAAATCCTTCTTTGCCTCTTCCAGCCCTAGGCACTTCTTAATTTGTGCTTGCATCACTCCACTCTCTCTTTTTTTAAAAAAATATTTAAATTCAATTTAGTTACCATAGAGTGTATTATTAGTTTCAGGGGTAGGATTCATCAGTTGCATATAATACTCAGTGCTCATTATATCAAGAGCCCTCCTTAATGCCCATCACCCAATTAGCCCATCCCCCCAGCCACCTCCCCCCCAGCAACTATCAGTTTGTTTCCTAGAGGTAAGAATCTCTTATGGTTTGCCTCCCTCCCAATTTTCAGCTTATTTTATTTTTCCTTTCCTTCCTCTATGTTCATCTGCTTTGTTTCTTAAATCTCACATATGAGTGAAATTATATGGTATTTGTCATTCTCTGACTGACTGACTTTGCTTAGCATAATATTCTCTAGTTCATCCATGTTGCAAATGGCAAGATTTCATTCTTTTTGATGGCTGAGTAATATTCTCTCATGTATATGTACCACATCTTCTTCCATCACTCAATGGACATCTGGGCTCTTTCCGTAGTTAGGCTATTGTGGACATTATAAACATAGGGGAGCATGGGCCCCTTAGGATCACAATATTTGTATCTTTGGGGTAAATATATAGTAGTGCAATTGCTAGGTCACATGTAGAGTAGCTCCCTTTTTAACTTTTTGAGAAAACTCTGTACTGTTTTCCAGAGTGGCTGTGCCAGTTTGCGTTCCCACCAATAACATAGAGGGTTCCCCTTATATCCTTGCCAACATCTCTTTTTTCCTGAGTTGTTAATTATAGCCATTCTCATCTACCTGAGGTGGTTTTGATTTGTATTTCCCTGATGTGGAGTGATGTTGAATATTTTTTCAGGTGCCTGTTGGCCATTTGTATGTCTTCTTTGGGGAAATATCTGCTTATGTCTTCTGCACAATTCTTAACTGAAGTTTTTGCTTTTGGGGGCTGAATTTGATAAGTTCTTTATGGATGTTGGATACCAGCCTTTTATCTGATAAGACATTTGCAAATATCTCCTCCCATTCTGTAGGTTGCCTCTTAGTTTTGTTGATTATTTCTTTTGTTGTGCAGAAACTTTTTATTTTGATGAGGTCCCAATAGTTCATTTTTGCTTTTGTTTCTCTTGCCTTTGGAGACATGTCTAGCAAGAAGTTGCTGTGGCTGAGGTCAAAGAGGTTTCTGGCTGTGTTCTCCTCTAGGATTTTGATGGATTCCTGTCTCACATTTAGATCTTTCATCCATTTTGAGTTTATTTTTGTGTATGGTATAAGAAGAATGGAACCAGACCATTTTCTTATACCATGCACAAAAATAAACTCTACTCTCACATCTTCACATTGCCTTCTCCTCTATGTCTGTGTCTTCTCCTCTTCTGTCTCTTATAAGGATGTTTGGTTTTTGGATTGAAGGTCCACCAGGATTATGAATCATGAACTTATCTTGAGTACCTTAATTATAGCAGCAAAGACCCCTTTTTCGAGTAAGTTCACATTCATAGGTTCATGGGGTTAAGACATGGACATGTCATTTTGGAGGCCACCATTCAACTAAATACACTCTGGGAACTTCTGATGTCTACAGTAGAACATGCCTTAGTTCTTCAGTCTGGCCCTTGACAGAATTAAACCCAACCCACTGCCTGAAGTAGAGCATACCAGCTAATTCACCAAAATTTGAATAATTGCTGATTACTGTGTGCCACTGAGACATTTTGGTAGCTTGTAATGTGGCAAAAGCTAACTAATACACCAGGTGTGAAGCATATACTCATTTATTTCTCTCCTGGTTAATGAGAATTTTTAAGCTATGTCAGAGACACAGCAAGAGTAAGCAATAGTTAGAAGTGACTTTGTGACATGGAAGTCATTAGAGAAGCTGGTACGTGGTTCTTGTACCAGATAGTTTACCCCCATGTTGTACTGGAAATATTCACTCTGTGTTGGGACTTACATATAATGATATAAATGCCGATATGGAGAGTGGGGAGAGGAAGAGCATTTCTTACTTGCTTACCCATCAAGAATGCAACCCACAGTTGCAAATAGTGATAAGGCTCCTTTGGGTAATTTGCATTTTTCCTTACAGAAGGAAACTAGCTTTTTGAAATCTGATGAAATGGATCTTACTACAGCATACTTTTGCAGGATATATACCAGTCTTTGGTCAGCTTTAAGAAAGGAGTTATTAGTCAGATTAAAAAAAGTAATGGATGAGACGGTGAAAAATGTGTTTGCCACCAAGCAAACAGAAGGCAATATATCAGAATGGGGGAGGTACTCAGCAGTGGAATAAAATTACAGCCTCACTTACAACCTATGGTCCTTGCCCATGAACAGAATTAAATAAGACATTTATTCATTTTCATAGCAACCTGTATAAATAGCTGCTGCAGAGTCTGTGAATTAAAAGAAGGGACCAAATTTGGCTCAGTCTTGTGTCCCCAATACCTGGCTCCAAGCCTGATACTAAGCATATGCTCACTAAGTATTTGTTAAATGAACACGCAGGAGCCAGACTGAACTTCATAAAATATAACACCCATTGTGTTACTCCTTTGCTCAAAACCTTTCAGTGGCTTCTGTCTCACCCAGGAATAACCTCAAAGTCCCCTTGATGACTTTTGAAGCCTTGCATGGTCTGACCCTGAATGCCCAGTCTACCCTCATCTGCCTTCTCATTCTCTACAATTCACTCATTCTTCCTCAGCAAGACACTCCTCCCCCTGTTTTTTGAACTCCACCAGCACACTTCTACTTCAGGAGTTTTGCATTTCCCAACTGTTCTACCTGTGTTGCTCTTTCCTGGATATCTGCATGTCTTACCTCCCTACTTCCTTGAAGTCATTATTCAAATGTTTCCCTCTCCACCGGGCCATCTATGACCACCACATATATAACTGCAACTCCGAGCCTTACTCCTCGACACTTCCTGCCCTACTCATTTAATTTTTTCTTTGTTCTTAACTCAACATAACAGTGGATACTGATATATTTATTTCTTCCTCTAGCGAGGCTATAAACTCTCCCAAATGAAGAGATTTTTAATATATTTTTTGTTTATTGCAATATCCTAAAATTGTGCTTGGCACAGAGTAGTCACAAATAATTTGTTAAATGAGTGACAGAGTGGCAGTTTGTGCTGCACAGTGGGTGATTCCAAGACCAAAGAAATATACCTTGGCAATGAATGTTGTTGCCCTAGCTTAGGACCACAACTGTCTTTGCAGAACTCAGTTGAAAGGAATGCTAGTCTTCAAACAGGTGGAAGGCGTGTAGGAGGTGATTCTTCAAGTTGTTTGTGATTATCTAACCTTGACAGCTGGAATAATAAGCCAACTTAGTGCTAATGTGCCATGTTGTGGCAGCAAGTATGCTTCAGTTTAGTATTACAAATCAGTCTACAGCTTTGTTCTGGTCAACAGGAAACAGCCAGATGAGTGTTGTCATTTATTAAATGTGTCTCCCTAAATAAACTAAAATAGTTGATGCATTAGTATTTTCCTTGTCTGCTGCCTGAGTCTTAGGAGGAAGAAATCCAGGAAGAGATAAGCCCCTCAGAACCTGATAAATTACAAAAAAAAAAAAAAAAAAAAAAAAGAACCTGATAAATTGCCTTGGGGGAGGGACTTGTGTAAAGCTGTCTTTTTTTTCTGATGCAAAGAAATAGAGAAGAGCACCCTAAAAGTTGTGAGCTCTGAAAAAGATTGTGGCTGCATCTTTGCCATTATAACCATCCATTAGGGTGGAGCTCTAAAAACCAATGCTACCTCTCTGGCTTTGCCTGGGTGGAGACAAGGGGGGCCCAAGTCAACGGTTCAGAAAGTATCATTAACACAGCATTTTTCATAAGCCAAACCAATTCCTAGGTGAAGGAACCCCAGACTTTGTTTACTTGAGTGTGTTCTATCTTGGGGCCAGGGTAGGAGAAGCAAGGGGGGAACTGAGATACCCATTTCAGCTTTAGCTTATCCTGCTATACATAAGTGTACGCATCTCTTGAGTAGGCTTTCTTGAATACTGGGATTAAAGAATGTTTAAATCTGATAAATCAAATGAGTAGGCTAAAGAGAACTCAAATACACTCCAACCTACTTTTTAAATAATCCAAATGATGGTGTAAAAATGAATAAGGCTGTACTATGGATCTATCAGATCCTAGGGCATAGATAGAGGTTGCTCTGGAATCCAGGGAAGTGAATACCTTGAATGTTGGCAATGTATAGGCAACGCCCATTAGACATCTTATCAATCTTATTAACTAATTAATATTAACTATTAATAGTATTAAATAATTACTCAATCTTATTAAGCTGGTAATATCATCCTGATTTTTGTTAAGCACCAGAAAATTACTACAACTTGACTAAATAATATAATCTCCTCTCCTTCCCTTCTTTCTCCCTCCCCCTCCCCCTTTCTTCTCCTTCTCCTCCTCCTCCTGCTTTCTTCTTTCTTCTTCTAATGAAGTTAGGTGACTTGTCTAAAGTCAAAGAGTTAGAAGCAGCAGTCATGATATGAAGCTGGGTCTTTCTCTTCCCAAGTCCTCATCACTATACCTCATTATTTCTTTCATTTCTTTCTTTCAGATTTGTATCTAAATTCTAGTTAGTTAATGTACAGTGCAAAATTGGTTTCAGGAGTAGGATTTAGTGATTCATCACTTATAGATAACATCCAGTGCTCATCATATCAAGTGCTCTTCTTAAAACCCATCATCCATCTAGCCCATCCCCCACCCACCTCCCTCCATCACCCCTTATTCTCTATTTTTAAGAGTCTCTTATGGTTTGTTTCTTATATTCCACATATCAGTGAAATCATATGCCATTTGTCTTTCTCTGACTGACTTCTTTCGCTTAGCCTAATAATCTCTAGTTCCCTCTATGTCATTGCAAATAGCAATATTTCATTCTTTTTGATGGCTGAATAATATTGCATAGTGTACATATATCACATCTCCTTTACCCATTCATCAGTCAATGGACATTTGGGCTCTTTCCATAGTTTTGTTATTGTTGATAATGCTGCTATAAACATTGAGGTGCATGTGCCCCTTCAAATCTGTATTTTTGTCTCCTTTGGGTATTAGTGCAATTGCTGGATTGTAGCATAGTCTATTTTTAACTTTTTACTGTTCTCTAGAGTGGTTGCAACAGTTTGCTTCCCCCTCAACAGTGCAAGAGGGTTCCCCTTTTTACACATCTTTTCCAACATATGTAGTTTCCTGTGTTGTTAATTTTAGCCATTCTGACAGGTGTGAGGTGTATACCCCACTATTTCACCAGAAGCATGAGAGGATTGGACTGACAGCACTTCAAAGAAGTAAAATATTACATAGGAAATAGCTCGGTATAAAACTAGATTCTCCAAATGGCATTCTTAGAAAGCTCAAAGTTTCAAAAGGGCTTTGGATAAATTCAGCTTTTACCCACATTTTTGACTTTGTATCTTATTTAATTTAATTCTTCAGCCTAACATGATCCCATACAAGATTTCTCATCTCCATGTCTTTACATGAACATTGTTCTTTCACACAGGATGCTTTGAACTTCAATATAAATGCCACATATTTTCCAAAACCTACATAAGATGCCTCCTTTCTTTGGAGCCTCCATCTTTGGAACTTAGGTACTTGCCTCTTTATATAGCCCATTGGGAGCCAGGTTGTTCCTGATTTATTGCTATGATGCATAGTTGACACTCAGAACATATTTATAAAATGAATAGATGAAATGAAAATAGATTATAGCTCCATACTCTGTAAGAAATGTAAGTCAGAGCTCCTTTTGCAGACATCACCAAGCATCACAGATTAGTATCCTGAAGAGCAGCCAGGCCTCCTGAAAATCTGGCTGCCAATGGTCCCTTTTGACATCTATGCATGCCCTTCTAAAAACTCTCCCACTTGTTATTAAGGAGGTACAGGTAAAATGTGGAAGATAAGCTGGAATTTTTTATCCATTGCAAAATGCCTCACACATTGAGCAATGTTTTGGTTATCATGGCTCACATCAATACATGATAGGGAATTCAGAGAAATGCTCTTCTACTAGAAGCAGATGAGGCAATTTTGTAGAAGGAAAATAACACAGGTGTAAGAGTCAGGGGATCTGGGTTATAATCTCAGATATGCGACTTTGGGAGATCACTTAATCTCACTAAACTCAATCTTTTCATTTGCAAGCAAAATTAATCATGTTTTCTATGCCTACTTTGGAGGGAGATTCTAGCAACCTAATAAGAAAATATTTTGGCTGATCACTATTTAAGAATTATTGTATTTTTTCTAAGTAACAAAGGCCCACAGCTCTTGTTAAGGCAATCTTGACCCCATATGGACTGACCAGCTAGGCCATTAGGTGATGAGGAATGTGTAGGTAGAGGAAATTTAAATCTATTACTAATCATATTTCTTTTAAATAAGCTATTTTCTTATTTCATATGTCACCTATGTATTAGCAATACTATGAGATTAAAAGTTACAAAGTTTTTTTTTTTAGGGTTTAAATGTCTCACTGGTTAATTGAGAGGAAAAACAACTTCATGTTTAATGTGGTTACTGCCCCTCAAGGTTCCAAGTCAGCACTTAAGACCCCTCTTGAAAATTTTAAGAGAAGGTAAAACCATGCTAATCAGGATAATGGGAATTTATGTATCTAAGTGCAAGCATCCTTTGGGACAGCTCCTCATTCAGATGGGAGTGAAGAAAACACATTGGAAAAGTGATATATATGTACTACTGTATGAAAATATATTTAGAAGACACTATCTTTCTCTCTGCTTAGGGCAGATTTAACTGTGTGACAAAGACTCAGAAGGAATTCTCCAGTGTCTGAAATTGATAGATACTTCTCCATGCCTCAGTCTCTTGTGTAATTCTTCTTTTACACACACACACACACACACACACACACACCTATGCAATGCCCTTTGGAACTCATTTTCCCCTTTAAGCCTGCCTTTATGATGATACCCTGGCATGGCATCCAGAGCTTATTAGCTCTCTTTATCATCTTTTTTGTTGCCTCTACCAAGAAAAGGGAATACTAATTTTATTGGTCAGATTCTAGGGTACTTTAGGAAAACTTTACTAGTGGATAGAGTCACTGCAAGTTAAGAGGTTATACATATGGAATTTAGGGATAGAATCAAAACTCTTAAGAAAGTTCAGTATTAAATAGATATTGAATGAACTAAAGCACATTTTATATCTAAAATTCTACCCCTAATGTCTGTCTCGCATCTACAAAACTAGATCCCTGTGGATAGTCAGACAAAGGCATAATGAAGTTTTTTTTTTGTCTTTCTTTCCCTCCCAATAAGTTAGTGTAATTTTCTTCCTCACTCCTACTTTCAGTTCTGAGAACCAGTTACAGCCCAGTGTAAGCAAGGGTATAGGTGTGAAAGGCAAGTAAAAGTAAGTTTTCCTGCCTAGGGATTTATATTTTTACAGTTCTATTATTGGGTTCTAAGGAGTTTATTTTCATATCTTTGAAATATTAAGTGACAAGCTTCCTCCCACCTCTACCTCTCCCCATTCTGTCTCAGGGACGTGGGCCTTTATGGCCTTTGGCTGAAGGAATTAGTGGGAGCAAGTTTCTTACTGGTTGTCATTTGGAAGTTCATAAAAGCCTTGCGAAAGCTAGTCTCTCTGAGTCAGTCCTGAGTCAGGATTTGACTCTCATGACACATGATATACCACACTGGAAGAACAAATTTCAAGTTTTGCCAACCTAATTGTGTCTTTCGAAGGGATGTTGGCTAGACAGGAGCTGGTGGCATATGCAAACACATTAGACACAGCAGTTGGATGTAGCTCTCTTTCTCTGCTTTTCTCTCTTCTCTAGCTTACTTCTGAGATAAAGGTGCACACAGTCATTGGAGGGAACTTGCTAAAATTCTGATTCTGGTTCAGTAATTTTGGGGGGAGGACAGAGATTCTGCATTTCTAACAGATTTTCCAGTGATGCAGATGTTGCTTGTTTGCAGGCCACACATAAGGATATCCCTATACTCCAGCTCAGCTTGCCAGGGGGTTGCCAAGGGTTGGGTAGCAGGTACAGATCCACGTAACAGTCATTCAGTATTTTGCTTTTTCCTCCTTCTGTCCCTTGTAGGTGCAATTCCCTTAAACTCTTTATGTGGAGGGGTGATTGCGAAGGCAGGTAGGGTCTCCTGGTACAAATACTATGCTGATAATCTCCAGGATATCACCATTATTCCTGTATTCCACTATCCCATTGAAAAGTCTAGATTTAAAACTGTAATAGTTAAAGTATTTGCTATCCAGAGGATGATGGCTGGTGGCCAGAAGAATGTCATTGCCACTTGTATCCTTTTGCCTCAATTTATGTTCAAGTTTCTTAAGACATCTAGTCTCCATGGAAGCTGTCATCAGTTAGATTGCTGATATTTTTGGAGACTCCTGCTCAGGGGCTAGTTAGAGCTTTTCTAAACTAATGACACCTGAATTAAAATAACATTCACAAACACAGCTTTACACATAAATGAAGACTCAGCAAAGCTACAGAGGCACATTAGCCTGCTTAACGAGGCAGGCAGGGAGACGGAGAATTATTCTCATTGGATCAAGGATGTTAGCAGCCTCTGTAGAATAGCTGTTCATGAGTATCAGTAATAATACTGAATTCTATTCCTTTATGGGATGGTTCTTCTATAAACATTACTGAACATTTGCTTTGTGTCAGGGACCGTGTGAGGTACTGTGGGAGAAACAAAGATAAATAAGACAAGTGCCTGCTCTTCAGAGATCTGAATGCAGGCTAAGAGAACACATTAACAGTATGAGATTTTAAAGGATTTAGTAGGCCATTAATGTATACATCTGATAGATATTTATTGGGCTGCTACCATGTGCCAGGACATTGTGGTGAAAAGAATACGTACAGTCTCTCAGTCAGTGGAGCTTATTAAATAGCCAATCACAAGTAAATGTGTGATGGCAAATTGATATGTGTCATGAAGGGTACCTGGGCCTTAAAGAAGAGAAAAGAGGGACCTGGGTGAGCACAGAATCAGAGAACTGCTCTGAGGAAAGTGAGTTGCTCTGCTCATTTCTCCAGAGACTGAAGGATGAGGAGTTATCTGCTAGGTGGAGATAGCAAGACCCATCCAGGAAGAAAGAAAGGTGTGTCCTGAGGCCCTGAAGCTTGGAGGCAGGAATGAACTGGTGCATTCCAGAACTAAAAGCAGGCCTGTGTGGCCGGATGGCTATGAGGGAGAAGGGGAGAGTAACATCTGTTACTGCAGGACAAATAAGCAGAGGAGGCTCATGTTACAGCACCTGTAGGACCTTTTACGTAGTCCACATTTTCTTCTATATGCACTGGGACACCTCAGAATCCAATCTGTACTTTGGATTCCAGCTGACTCTGCCCATAGAGAGGAGAGGCAAAAGGCAATGCTGAGGGACCAGAGGGAGTTGCCAACTGGGTCATGCTCATCACCTTCTTCAAGAAGCTTCAACATTGACTCAAGTACCTCAAGTCAACTTGGATACAAGTTTGGTCACAATATTTCATTCATTCATTTGATGTTTGCTTATTTATTTATTTATTTATTTAATTTATTTATTATTAAAGATTTTATTTATTTATTCATGAGAGACACAGAGAGGGAGGCAGAGACATAGGCAGAGGGAAAAGCAGGCTTCCTGTGAGGAGCCTGATGTGGGACTCGATCCCAGGACCCCAAGATCATACCCTGAGCTAAAGGCAGATGCTCAACCATTGAGCACCATTGAGCTCCCAGGCATCCCTCATTTGATAATTATTTACTAAGTATCTCTTATATGCTGAGCACTGGGGGAAAAGAACTTAGTGAAACAGAAAAAAAATTCCTAGCTTCTCCCCTTCCTCCTTCCTCCCTCTGTCTTTCCTTCTTTCCCTCCCTCCCTCCATCTCTCCCTCCCTCCGTCTCTCCTTCCTTCCTTCCTTCCTTCCTTCCTTCCTTCCTTCCTTCCTTCCTTCCTTCCTTCCTTCCTTCCTTCCTTCCTTCCCTCCTTCTCTTCCTAAAATGTCAATTAAGCTTCAGTGTGCCAGGCACTTTATAACAACCTTGTGAATAATTCTTTGCACGGAGGTCCTTTAACTACTTATACCCTTGGGTGGATCAAATCCGTTAGTTATTAACATCTACATTGGTATATAATAAGAAAGTACTTCCTATAAATGTTTATCATTACTATTAATTATCATTTATTCCCTTGCCTTCCTCTCTATTCTAAGATTAGGCCCTTTGAGGGGGTGTGAATTGGAGAAAGAATTTTGATAATATACTTCAGTGAAGAGCAAGGGTTTTAGAAATGACCTAAAAATTCACAGTAAATCTTAAATTACCCTTTTGCATAAGAGCAATGTCTTAGGCATTGGGGGACACGAGTTCTCATTCCCATTCAACTATTTGTAAATTGTAACCTTGGGAAGAACACTTATTTTCCTCATGTACAAAGTAAAAAGATTGAATTGTATAATCTCCAAGGCCCCCTCAGCTATAAGTTTCTTCTGTGAAAATCAACATGGGATTTGGAATCAGAGGACCTAATACTTCTGCTCATTAACTTGTGACCTTGGCAATGTCACTTGATATTCCCAAAGCCAGATTCCTCATCTGAAATGAAGAGATAAATGATGCAACTTTAAATTTCAACCCAACATTTTAACACAATGCCTGGCACTTTGGTAGAAACTAAAAAGCCATTTTTCAGTGGATGATGAATACTTTCTACCTTGTAAAAATTAAATGAGATCAGGCATATAAAAGAGGTTTGGAAACTATTTGGCACTGTTTCAATAATAGTTCATATACTTATTATGAACTCAATTTGTGTTTTCTTTTTTTAAAAACCCTTTGCTGTGGTTGGTGGAGCATGATCTTTATCTAGCATTATTTGTTAAATTGAGGGTACATCTCCAAACTCTTCAGTGCACATTAAAACAGCAGAAAGTAAGGCTGGGAGAAATGAGTAGGTATGCATTTAATGAGCTATTAAATTTCCCATCAGAAAGCCAGAAACTCAGAGGCAGTCCAAAATAGCAACTCTGCATAACCAGCCAAATAAAAAGCTACATTTAAGAGCCAGCAATCCATTCTTAACACGCCTACAAGATAAACTAAACGGGGGGGAAAAGCCAGCTTTGGCTCAAAGACTTCTCTGTAAGGTAACTTTATTCATCATCGCTAGCACTTCCAATTTCCAGGCGACTGTCTCTTAATATGGGCTTGCAGGTTTCATATGAGAATGACAAGGAGTTTAAAGTGTGAAAAGTTACCTCTGCTCCAGAATTTTTGTCTTAGGTTGGAATTTCTTTGGTTTCAACCTCTCGATGTCATTTAAATGCCAGGGTGTTTGTCACCCCTGGTCCCCACTCCATCTCCCACCACTTCAGTTTGTCTACTGCTGCTTTCTCATTCTGGAGAGAGTTGTAGGGGCACCAGCTGTAGTTTGGTTTGGCTTTGATGTGCAGGAGCCTCCCCATCTTTCCCATGAATGATTTCTCTCATTGAGACTCACGTTGAGTTTGAAGTAGAGTTCAATGTTCACAAAAGACTAAAAAAATTCCCTTTGGTATGTGTTGTAAAGAAAAAACATTGCCTCCTTATTTCTGTTCCAGTTCATCCATCTAGAAGGCAGACCGGTGGGAAGGCTGGAACATGGCAAGTGTAAATTAACATGCTGATTCCAACATTCACTAGTGATACATGGCACCGTGAAGCCTGCTGGTAGCCTCCTTGAGTGAGCTGGGAAGGGGAGAAGGCAGGGATGGCTGTGGGGATAAAGGGCGTGAGATATAAGAGCTAATGTTTCCTCAGAGGTAATAGGGGTAGCTATCTTACTAGTAAGAACTGCAGCAAAAAAGAGAAGCAACACAAACTACTGTTTTATTGAATCCCTACTACGTGTCAGATAGCATACCAGGTCCATCATATACACTGACTTGTTTATTCCTTACAAAAACTATGTGAGATTTTCACACATGGGAAAATGGAGGCAAAGAGATTAAGTGATTTACCCAAAGTTACCTAATTTGAGTGATGCAGAGCTGAGATTCAAAGCCAGTTCCATTCCACGGTCTGCAGACCAGGGTCTGTACATTTTGTCATGCTATGGATTACCAGAGAGGGTCTTAGGGAATTTTGAATGGTGGTCTTTTCTTTCTGGCTCTCCTGATTCCCAGGGCTTATATGAGGGAGATGGAGTTGGCTCAGGGCTAACAGAGTGATTCCTTTCCGCTAAGATGAGAACTTTGATGCCTCAGCCCCCACACCCCCGTTTAAAGCTGACAATAATCTGAATTGTGAGATGTTGGCAAAAGGAAAGAGGTGTGGTACAAAAGGTAAAGGGCATCCTGGTGATGTTTGCAAACAAGTAGCAGGTGCATACATGTCCAAAGGCGAGACACAAAACCCAACAGGGCATGAAAGCAGAGGTAAAGTATATCTAGTTGGGTGGAAGTGATAGACTCTCAAAAGACCTCATAGAGGAGGTGACTTCTGAGCTGCGCTTTGGAAGAGAGGAAGAATGATGGCAGGCAGAAATGGGTATATTCCAAAATTAAAAATAGAATCCTTATTAATTGCATCCCAGACAAAAATGTGATTTGAGGTAGGAGAAACTCACACCATGAAGGCAACATCTTCTGGCCAATAAAAATGTTGATCCCAGCAGTTTGCTAGAGTGGATATGAGTACACTCAAGTAGAAAGCATTTGCTTGGACAGAAGTCTGATTTCAAGTTCTAATTCTGGGACCGAGGTAGGAGGTAACCACTCTGAGACTCAATTCCTTCAGCTGGAAAGCTGTAATAGCCTCTGCCTCCCTTTCTCCCAGCTTTTGGAAAGGTTCAAATACGATAAAGTAGATGAAGGGTTGCAAGTGAAAAGAATGATCATTTCCTTTGGAAGATTTTTTCCCCCCTAGTACATTCTGGATATTTCTGGGGATAGTGGCTTCCATTGGAAAGTTCTTTTGAGTTTTATTGGCTAAATGACTTGCCCACACCATTTAATCATCTAAGTCAAAGCTTACAAGGTGCTTCAATTTCTCAAACAAACAAATAAATGATCAAGATACATTTTTGACACAACTTCATACACGTCTGAGTAGGTCATAAAGAAATCCATCACATTTGCACACAGAGCACATATATAGGTGCACACACTACCCATCTGTCCTTACCAGCCTTCTATTGAAGAAAGACAATCAGATGCCAAAAATGTAGGAAGGATAGAACCTCAGTAAAATTCTCTTTAAATGGAATAAGTGTAGCATTATGAGAAATTCACTGCACCGTCCCTTTGCTGCAGAAGGTAAAAGCATCATTTTGTGATGACATCAAGTCACATTGGGCCCCCCTTCAAATTTGCCAGATGTTTGCTAGGGAGCAGTTTATTTTATTTATTGATTAATTTTTTTGATAGTCAGTCCATAGACTTGAGGATAGGATTTCTAGGTATTGTTCTTCTGTAGGTTGAGATGAAGTTTAAGACTCAAAGTATCCTTTTAGGGTATCTACATTCCTAGCTCCTGTGCAGTACTGGAGATGGAGCACTACTTGAAGACCCTACAGGGGCATAGGGGATAGGAAAGAGAATTCTTTTATTATTTTGACATTTCTATGAGTTTATCAGGTAAAATAGAAATTATGCTGCAGTTGGAGCATTTAATCTACAAACTGAAAATACACTTCACAGTTTCCCAGACCTACCTGTCTCTCACATCCAGATTCTACTCTATCATCTCCTCAAACAGGTTAATATTGGGGAGTCTTAGTGGGAAAGTGGCATCAACTCTGAGCAAGAAGGGACATTTTATAGTTTTCCCACATACCTCATTTATTGCTAACGATTTTCTCATTATGTCAAATGCTGAAATGTTTAAATGTCCAGGTATCTACATAGAGACTTCTCTTTTGTTTCTTCCTTCCAGGCTTCTCAAACTCTGATGGGCATATAATTTGGAAATGTGTACACAAATCACGGGCCTGAACTTTGGGGATAATCTGTAACCTTTTCAGGATTTGTTTTGATCAGTCACAATTTCTCCCTTAAGGCCATGACTAAAATGCTTTGCTGTTCCCTTTGAACTGAATGATGGATCCATACCATGAATCACTGGGCTTAACAGCACAGAACTTGGAACTTGATGCAAGTAGAAGAACTGGTTGCACCGTGGTTAAGTAGCCCAACAAGTTCGGAAGGAGAATACTGACAGGCTGCCAAAGAATTTGCATGGAAACTGAAAAAGACCCCCTACTTTATGTTTGTGATGTTTTATCAGTCAGCTATGACCACAATCATGTCACGTAAAAAATTACTCCCAAGCTCAGTAATTAAAAATAACAATTACATATTCCCCAGGCACCTGGGTCAGTGCTTCAGGCTCCAGGCTGTGTTCATCTGGGCAGCTCTGCCTCCTGCTGTGGGTCAGCTGGACCTGGCTCTAGGCTGGGGGTTGGGCTCAGTTTGTTCTGTAGTCCAGGCAGAAAGGCCAGGAACTATTTAAAGCATACTCTTTTCAACCTTGAAAGGATAGTTCAAGTGTATGCTTATATCATCATTAACTGCCTATTATCAAAACAGGTCACATGATTTGCAATCAGTAATTAATGCTACCCCAAGTGAAGAAGTCCACCTACACCATGGAAGGAGGGCTTTTGGAGGCTAAAAGGACAAAACCTTGCTTGGCGAGTTAAGTTCTCCTTCAACCTGCTATGTAAGCCCTCCTTTCCCAAGGCAGAGACTTGATTTTTTCTATTAGGTTTTATTTTTGTTGCCAGATCCAGGCTCTGATGGCCATGATTGATTTCCCCAGTGCTAGTATATGGCACACCAGTGACTATGGAATAAAGCTTCATCAGTGAAACTATAGAAAAACCCAGTCCTTGGTTTCTGTGATCTACTTTCTAGCTCCAAAATATAGCAGTAATAACTCGAGACAAGTTACTTAACCTCTACCAGTTTTAGTTTCTTTGTTGATAAAACAGATCAAATAATGGTACCTACTTCATAGGACTATTGAGGAGAAATATAAGACAATGCAGATGAAGTACTTGTTATAATAATATCTCAATAAATGCTTTCCTTGTTCCTTATATGAAAACAACTCTCAGGAAGCACATCCTACAGATGGACAAAGAAGGATGTCTTGAAACATGTTATATTAAATTCTTCTCGAGATGACTGGAAAGGGAAAGGGAAGAAATACTTTAATGGCACTTTTAAGTGACATCGTCTGACGACAGAACAAAAATGGATATCACAATATGAGAGCTCTGATCAAGGTGACTGCTAAAAACCAGCAGTTCCTCATTTCTGCACCACCTTGTTATCTTACACGCTGGTTTCGTGGTCACTTCAGGAAACATTTGCTGAACATACTGTCAGGGTTTTCATTGGAAGAACAAAGTGGTGTCTGGAAGCACTGTTCATAGGGCCTCTCAACCTCATACTTTATTTGTCCTGCTCTGGGCACGAGGACCTTGAAATGTGTTCATTAGTCTGAATTTGTAAGAAGTATCATTCTGAGAAATCTTTTCATAACTCACAAACTTGACTAGATACAATGGCTTAGGACACGGACAGCTTTCAGGAAATCACGGAGCTTTATTTGACTTTGCAAAATTTTGATCAAATGCTAAGCAGGGAGTTTTGTGTACTGACAATATCACAGTCTGTGTGATATTATCCCAGGAGCGGTTATTGCTGTTTGAAATAAAAATCAGGAGTCCAGTGACAATCCTTATTTTAGCGATTCTCAAAAAAGAATATCACATTACTAGTGTGCCATTAATCCTTTGCATGTTTGTCTTCTAATTTTGAGCACTGTGTCCAATTAATTTTATGTTTCAACTGAGGGTACATACTATTATAATTTCTGTCAGATACTAAGTTGTGCTGAGTGAGACTTTGGAAGCCTTGTAGAGTCCAGAAAAGCCAACTTTAAGAGCCAAATAGGGGCGACTAGGTGGCTCAGTGGCTGAGTGTCTGTCTTTGGCTCAGGGCATGATCCTGGGGTCTGGGATCAAGTCCCACATTGGGCTCCTTATGGAGAGCCTGCTTCTCCCTCTTCTTGTGTCTCTCATGAATACAGAATCTTTAAAAAAAAAAAGAAAGAAAGAAAGAAGAGACCAAAAAAAGAGGCAAATCATGCTATTAAGTCGGCATGAAGAAAGAGTCTTGGGTTTCTTGGAATATTCAAGAACTCTGCCTTGTGGGTATATAAGGGGAACTTAGGGAAGTACATTGTTCTTCTCAAACAGTCTACATTGAAGGACTATCAACAGAGGATAAAGCAATGGTTATTTTCATCAGCACCCATAGCAGCATCCCGTTGTAACAGAATTGGACTATAATTATTATAGACTGATTTATTGTTGTTTTCAGTCTCTTAAATGCTTTCATGTGTGGCCAGAATTTCTGTTATATATAGAGAATCATGAATTTACCACTAGGAAGCCTTATCTTTTAAATGCTGTAGTGAGAGAAGCTCAATATCTACCCAGTGAATGGGAATCTGGGACCTCATGTTCTAAGTCCTCAGAAGGGCTTTGGGATTTGAGGAAGCACAACAATATCTGAGGAATGGCCAGTTTGGAACTTCTGCACATTAAAAAGTGCACTTGAAAATGCAACAATAGAAACTATTCAAAATGAAACCCATGAGAAAAAGAGAATTTTTTTTTTTTTTTTTTTTTAGAAGAAGAATAGCATAGTGAGCTATGGGACAACTTCAGATAGCCTAATAGATGTGTAATTGGAGGGGCACTTGGGTGGCTCAGTGGTTGAGCATCTGCCTTTGGCTCAGGTCATGATCCTGGGGTTCTGGGATAGAGTCCCATATCGGTTCCCCACAGGGAGTCTCCTTCTCCCTTTGCCTATGTTTCTGCCTTTCTCTGTATGTCTCTCATGAATAAATAAAATCTTAAAAAAAAGAGAGAGTGATGATGGGGAATCAAATGCTCTAAAATTAATAAATAATAAAATGTAGCTGGTAAAAAAAATTGCAGGGCTTTGAAGGAGAATACCAGTGATTACATGCATATTGGTTGACTAGACAAACAAATGAATAAATTAGTCAACAAAAAAGTGACCTTTGCCAGATTTTCTATGTATTATACATGTATATGATCTTATGCAAGAAGGAAGCTATTATTATGCCTATTTTGCCTTTAAGGCTTTAATGTGAGAAATTTAATAACTTATCCATGATGAGGTAGTAAATGGTAGAAGTGGGATTTGAACTCAGAACTATCTAATTACCAAAACCTATTCCACTTTTTAAAATCATTTATTTATTTATTTATTTATTTATTTATTTATTTATTCATTCATTCATTCATTCATTCATTCAGATGGGGGGAGGGGCAGAGGGAGAGAGGAGGGGAATCCCAGCAGACTCTGCATTGAGAGCAGAGCCCAGCTTGGGGCTTGATTTCACAACACTAAAACCATGACCTGAGCCAAGATCAAGAGACAGATGCTTAACCAAATAAGCCACCCAGGTGCCCCTACCAAAACCTATTGGTAAGCTATTATTACTAAGCAAAAAACCGTAGATTGATTCACTACAGATAAGCTCAAATTTAATCATATAAAGGTTAAATGTGATCATATGTTTCTCTTATTAAAATCCTATGATGGTTCTTCAACACTCAGAGAATAAAACCCAAACTCATGACCCAGGTCAGGGAGGTCCCACATCATCTGGCCCCTGCCCACCTATGGGCCCTCATCTCTTTTGCACTGGGCTTCTTCCTGCTGTTCTAATCAACCAGACTTGTTCCTGTGTCCAGGGCCCTGGCTTTACTGTTTCATCTGTCTGGAATACTCTTCCCCCAAATCTTTTTAGATCTCTGCACAAATGCCACCTCTTAGAAAGCCAGTCAGTCAGTGGTCATCCTGTCTACTCAGATGCTCTATTTCTTGACCTTTCTGTTTAAATCATGATCTGAAATTAGTTATTTTGTTTACTTACTTATTGTCTCTCATTCCCAGTAGTATGTGAGCTCCAAAGATCCCCTCAGTATTATCAACATAGCCTTAGGCCCTAAATTAATGCCTGAAAGCAGCAGTTACTCAGCTAATGTTATTAAGTGAATGCATGAATTCATTCTCTGAAGCAAAGACTGAGTGCTGCTTGCAATCATGAAAACATTTCCCTTGTCTGGAAGACATATAATACCTTGTAGAATTAGGGAGGTGAAAAATAATGTCTGGGTAAAATGTTGTCACTTAAAGAAAGCACAAGATTGATCAAGGGCCATAACCCCCCAGCCTATAAGAACAAGGCAACAAAAAGGTGAAGGTGAAACACAGAATTGGAAGGCTTGAAAATTTGTGGTTACGGTCTCACTGGTTAGGTAAAACTTTACGACCTCAAAATGGTCCAGGTAAAAATGAATTTTGGCCAAAGTTAGCTGATGACAAATTTGGCCTCAGGGTCACAAAGCAGACATAATTTTAACGTAAACCACCTTCTGGAGCGAGGGCAGTGTCCTATTTGTGAGTGAGATTCCAATGTGATATTGTAAAGGGCTGCAGCAATTTTGGCCGGGCACTGAACAGTACAAGTCTCTAGCTAAGTTTAAAGCACTGCAGAAATTCAGAGTATGTCGTCTGAGTGTCAATTTGTGAACTCTTAGCTATAGCAAGTTTTAGAAGGTGACAAATCAATTCCCATTCAGCTACCCTTCCCAAGGTTAAGGTATCTCTGAGGCCTGATCGGCAAGACTCAGATATAGTTTGGAATTTAACAGTTATTGTTTCAGGTTAGAAGTATAATCTAATGAAGTGTGCAGTAATATCCTGTGGTGAGCACTTGAACGTTAATCTGCTTGGAATAAGGCAGTGGATCTCATCCGACCTTGTCATCTATATTGAATTTAACACTCCCAGTGAACGCATTTTGAGCAGCCCATGTCAAATGGATGCGATCTATTTCGATTTTCATTCTTCTCCCTAATAGTTTAATACAGCTGAGTAACTCCTGGGGCCTCGGTACAAATCAGCAGTTGCTCCTGCTGCCAGTTATGGGCTGCGGCATGACGTAGCTAGAAACTGACCTTCACACAACACCTCTCTATTTCCACCACTGATCCTGATTCCAGGAGGTGACTGTGAAACCCAATGGCTGGCTCATTTTCACCCAAGGGTCTCCCTTGACTAGCTCTTTGAGAGCCTTGGCAGATGCAGGATGTGTGAGAGATGGGAACATCTGTTTTTGTTTTTGTTGTTGTTGTTGTTTTTCATAATTAGAGCTAAACTACTTTGAGCAGTAATTTGATGGGGTAATATTATGCAGTAGCTGCTAGTTTCTATATTTGGTAGAGAACAGTCAGTTTGGCATAATTCAACACTGATCAATTCCATTTTCCTATGTGAGCTGGTTACTGCCAAAGGAGAAGATCTGGTATTTATGTTTTCAGGATATTTGCATGGATTCTACTTCAACAACCCATTATAGTCCCTGTCTACAGTGTGAAAAGAATAACCTTTTTCTACACGCCATCCAAGCAAATAATCGATAAGTATTTAACTAACATTATTGTATAGGCAACTGGAGAATCCAGGTGTCAAGGAAGGGGATGCTTATGTAAGCTCAGTTGAGAATGAATGTGTTAGTCTAGAAAATGGAAGGGGTAACTTTGGGCAAAATACTCCTTTGGGCTGTAAGGGAATATGATATTTATTCTCTTTATACGATTACATAGTTTTACTCTTCAGGAAAACAACTACAGCTCACATACTCAAAAAGACAACAAAAAATGGGTCAAAAGAACACCTTACTCATTTATGAAGAGTCTACTATGTGCTAGATATTACTGCCGAGTTTCACAAAGTGATGTTATTTTAGAGAGAAAATTAAGGCTAAGGGAGGTGGAGTGCTTTTGCCAAGGTCCCGCAGCTAGTTAGTGGCAGCCCTAGGATTCACAGCCAAGTTCTTTTCTGCTCTGAAGACCAGTGTTTCCCCAATCCATTTGCTATCAGGTTTTGAGGTTTACCAGCAATAGGCTGACTCCCTGATGAGATAAGCTATTTCTGAGGTAGGGGTTCTGAAGGATTCTTCTGAACTAGTACTACTCTCTGGTGAGTTGGGCACTGAAATAATTTAAGGATTATATCTGTACACTCAATTTCCATAAGGATGGAGATTATGTCTGTTGCATTCATTAGTTATTCCTAGTGTCTGGCAAGTAGTAGGTGCTTAATAAGTAATTAGATGCACAAGGGACTGAAAGAAGTAAACAAATGGTACGCACGAGAGGAGTCTAAGATACTTTCCTAAGTGGAAAGAGATTAGGTTATTGGATCTGGGTAAGACACACGTGATCAATAGCAAGAAGCCTTGAAGAGTACCCTTAGTTTGGGCTACCAACTCTGCCTGAATAATTCTACAAATTTTTATGCATTTGGCTCATTCTTTTCTTTTAGAGCTCATCTCCAGTATCATCTCCTCAGAGATGGCTTTCCTCAACCCTGGTTGGAGTTTACCTCAAATTTTGTCACTTCTTATTCCCTGATCCTGATTTCTTTCCTTTGTAGAACTCATGATGGAGGCTGTCTTAATTATTCACTTGTTTATTTGTTTGTTTCCTCGTGTATTTATTGTTTGCTTCCTGTCTTTACAATGCCAGGTGATGCCATGCTTGTTTTCAGGACTATATTCCCAGTGCCTAGGCACACAGCAGGCCCTTTATACTTATTTCTGAATGAATGAAACCAAATCCTGGAAAATGGGCTCAAATCAGGATCTCAAAGGTCAAGGTCCAAGAGAAGGGTCATGTTCTAAGAAACTGGATATTAGTTAATCCAACAGTACATAGCTGATCCTCCAAAGACCTACATATTGTCCCTTTTGGAGCTACTCGTCCTCAGCATATCTTCCCTATAAAGACCACTTGGACTGAACTATTTCCATATCTTGGCCTTTCAAATATTATTCTTTGTTAACTGAACACAGGGGTTCAGTGATAGAACAGATTCCATTCTATGACATCAATATTTCTTGACCTCATTTCAAAGGGCATATGGGTCTAACTAGTCCCAGGCTAGAGAGAACTAAGAATCTCTTAGGCAGTACAGTATGTCGTCCCTGTGTCCCTGAACTCCAGGGAAGTATCACTCTCTAGGATCAGTCCATCCAGGATTTTCATCTTTTCTATGACCATTGTTACCATCTGGACCTTTTGATTTTCTTTTATAAAAATCCTCCCATTTATGCCTCCCATTTATCCCCATATTATAGAGGAAGAAATGGAGGCTTAGGGAGGTAGAGTAGCCTGGCCCACAGTCACCCATCTGGAAAGTGGTGCTGGAGAAATTTGAATACAAGTTAATCTGACTTTAAGGTTTATACTTTTCTTCATCAACATGTATATAGAAAGCTGCATGGCTGTCCAATGCTGAACTTCCCGTTTTAGCTCCAGTGACAAGGGGCTGGAATGGTAGCCTTCGGTCTCCTTCCACGGGTGTCCTATCAAAAGTATAGTTGTATGTATTTCTCCTCTTTGCTTTAGCCTTAAGCTCCCTAATAGCTGAAGTCATGACATCTAACTAGTTTTGAGGCCAGGACATGCAAAGTAAGGCTTAGATGACTTAAAAATCCCCAGTATTGAGCAATCAAAGGATAGTTTGGAAACATTCCACAGGGATAATTCACCTAAACAGATCCAGAATCTGGGGCTGGCTCCTTATGCAGTGTTGCCTTCTCTTCTCACTTCTCCTACCCTTGGTCTCCAGCCAGACAGACGGCTTCATCTTCCTGCCATCATGCTGCGTTTCTCACCCTGGGATTCAATAAATGAGTCTAACCAAAGTAAATCTCATGCAGGCTGCGTGGGCTGCCTCAGTATTAGGGCAGGAAATGCTGCTGTCCATCATCGTTTGGGCCTTTCCTGAGAAAGCCTGCAGGTTCAAGGAAGTCTGTCATTTTCCAAAAGGCACATTCTGTTCCTCAAGGCAAGAAAGGAGATTTGTCTAAACCCAAATTACCCTCAAACTCATTTTTTTTTCCTGGAGGCTGATAGGCTAGAAACAAATAGGAACATGTTAGTAGTGCATCACTCACACAAGGTGAATTGATAATAATGATTGTCCTTAGCGTTATGATTGCAGACATTTATCAAGTATTTATTAAGTGTCAGTCTGCATGTTACATTACTGCACTTGATCCTCCTATCAATCTTCTGAGGTGAGTACTATGATAATCCTCATTTTCTAGACACTCAGAGATGCTAAGGATTTTTCCCCAGGCCACACAGCTAGAAGGTAGTAGACGTGGGACCTGAACCCAGGTACTCTATAGCAATGGTTCTCCATTGAAGGTGATTTTGCATCCAAGGGGATATTTGCCAAGATCAGGAGACACTGTTTTAGATTAGCTCTTTATTTTACAATAGTTTTAGGTTTACAGAAAAGATTTGAAAGTACCAAGAGAGTTTCCACATACCTCACATCCAGCTTTTCCTATTAAAAACATCTCTCATGCTAATAACATATATGGTACATTTGTAGTAATTAATAACCAATATCAATTCATCACTATCAAATAAAATCCATAACCTATTCAGATTTCATGTGCTTTTATCTGATGCCCCTTTCCTGGTCCAGGGTCCCATCCAGGATACTATACTATGTTTAGTCATCTGACTCCTTGGGCTCCTCTTGGCTGTGACATTTTCTTGGACTTTCCTTGTTTTTGATGACCTTGACAGTTTTGAGGAGTGCTGGTTAGATATTTTGTAGAACATCCTTCCGTTTGGATGAGTCTGTGCCTGTCTCATGATTAGAGCAGGGTTATAGGTTTTGGAAGGAAGAACACGAAGTAAAGGGTGATTTTCATCATGTCAAGGGTATGTAGTGTCAACATGACTTATCACTATTGATGTTCACCTTGATCACCTGGCTGAGTAGTGTTTGTCAGGTTTCTTTCCTATAAAGCTGCTTTTTAAATCACCCTTTCCATACTGTAATCTTCAAAAGGAAGTCACTACTTAATGAGTGTGGAGCTACATACCACCTCCTTGGAGGCTGAGTATCTATATAATTACTTCTAATTCTTCTGCAGAGGAGACTTTATTATCCTCATTTATTTAATTGTTCAATAATTTATTTATACCAATACAAACTCATGAATACATATTTTGTAGTTTGAGCAATAACCCAGTGTTACTTTATTCTGTTGCTCACATTGTTTCAGCTTTGGCTGTCCAGAGCTCTTTGTTTGGTTACTGTGTCCCTTTGACATACCCCTGCCACTAATTTTGTATGTGTATGTTTTGATAACTTCCCTTTTATCCTGGTACTACAAAACACACTAGACTCATCTTATATATCCTTCCCCCAGCCACGGAATCAGTCTCCAGAAACACTTGGAGGGAGGGTGCTACTGGTATGTACTATGCAGAGGCCAGAGATGCTGCTAAACATCTTGCAATACACAGGACAAACTCCACAACAAAGAATTATCTGGTTGAAAATGGCATGAGTGTCAAAGCTGAGAAACCCTGGTCGATGTTTCCAGAAGTAAAATCGTGTTTCCTTGACAATTACTGCCTTCCCTTTATCCAAACCTTCTGAGGGAAAATATAGGAAAGGTAGGGACAGGATCTGTGGATGCCATACACTGTTCCAATAAGAATTAAAACATCAGGCTGATTCAGAGTCCTTTTGTATTTGCCCAAATTTTCCTTGCCTTTATGCTTGCCTTGAAGAATGAGATATATTTGACAAAAGGAGGAAGAATTTTTAAAGTAGAGCACACAAAACAGAAGGAGTAATAAGTGAAAACATGAATTTAGCATCTGCTAAATTAAAAATAAAAGTTTGTGTCCTTGGAGAAAGCTCCATTACTTTTCCTTCTTCCCTACTAGCAAATTCTCCTTAGTAAGAAGAAGAATTTTCTAGCCTCTGCTATTGGGGGATTTAGAATTCACCCTGGAAGAAATTATATTGCTGGAAAATATAGCACAGTACATGTACATGGTAGGAGCAGACCCGTGGCTTGTTTGTGCCTTCTGTTGATTTAAGTACAGTTAGTTTGGTGTGGGCAACAATTACTGCCTTATGTTTGGTTGTCACAAGTTCCTAATACTTGGTCACATACTTGTTCACCTCAAACTCATGTTTGTAATTGATTTTTATATTTTTAATACTGGAGCATAGGGGTTGTATATTCTCTCTTATGCACACTCTTCCTCTCTCTCTTTAGAACAGGATAGTTCCTTCTTCTTACCACCATTCCCACTTATAGGACATGCAAATTCTTGCAAACAAACCAGTCAAAGAACAACACTGTGCGGGAAGGCAAAGCTGGGTCATTCAGAGAAAGTCAAGCTTATGAAGCAAGCCAGGTCAATCTCTGGGACACCCAAATGTGTCCTTAGCAGATTGAAACAGAATGAGAGAGAACAAATAACCATTTACTGTGGAACATCCTTACCCCTCACCCTCACCCCAACACATGCAATGATTCATGTTTGAAAGGTAGCTCTGTGCACAGAAAGGCCCAGAACTCAGATAAGTTTCTAGCCCTAACTCCATCACTGCCTAGCTGGGTGAAGAGCCAGTCATTGAACCTATTTGAGCCTTCTGGATACTCATTTGTAAAACTAGGCTCATTTAACTACTTCATAGAGTTGTGAAGATTCAATGAAATGGTGAATATAAAGACCTTCTCATAATGCTTTTCCATAAAGCTACATGTTACAGATGTTCCATAAATTATGCTAATTATACATATCTCCAGATACACACTATACTGATATGGTGATTAATAGAGGAATAGCTTTCTGAGAAAAAGTGAAGCTCAGACAAATTAGTTCACTGCTATTGATCTTGGTTCCTTCTTTTATAAAAGATAGGATGGGACAAAATGATCTTTGAACTTCCAGATCTGATAAAATTCTAAAATTCTATGATTCTATTAAATTAGCATTGAAATAATGAAAATTAGTTGCTTATGGCCAATAATACATACATACATACATACATACATACATACATAATCGTTATTGCTATTATTTACCATAGGATGTCCATAGACTTTATTTTCATAGACTCCAAAAAGGATGGATAATTTCCAACCCAAAGACTCTCTTTCTCCACCCACTTTGTAATCCATTCCTTGCCTTTCCCCAGCCAGGAGACCTGAGGATGCAGATCTGATAAAGGGCTGAGAAAGGCAGACCCAGAGGGGCACTGGTGGAGTAAGACCTGGTGAGAGATCAGTAAATCTGCACAGTGAGGCCATGGAGAAGAGGGGAGGCTGAGCATGTACAGGGCAGGTCGGGGGCAGACAGTGGGCAAATGAGAGCTCCAAAGAGTTTCAAGCACGTAAAGAGAAGAGGAAAGGGGATAGAGTAAATGTTGAAACTTTTGAATTGGATCTTTCAAATTATCTCATGAATTCAGGCAAGGATGGAATTGTTTTCCCTTTGACCTGACAAGTACATACAATTGCCTACCCTACTGTCTTCATTCATTCAGACTGCTCTAACAAGATACTACAGACCAGGTTTCTCATGAAAGCAATAGTTCTTATAGTTCTTGAGGCTAGAAGTCCAAGATCAAGGTGCCAGCATGGTCACTTTCTCCTAAGATACCTCTTCCTGGTTCATAGCTGGTGTTTTCTTGCTGAATCCTCACATGGCAGAAGTAGTGGTCTCTGTGGGTCTCTTATAAGGCACTAATCCCATTCATGAGGACTCCACCCTTATGACCTAAGCACCTCCTAGAAATCCTACCTCCTAATACCATCAAATTTGGGATTCGAATTTCAACACATGAGTTTGGTAGGGGTGGGAGCAGGTGGGACATACATTCAGACCATTGCATCTACTTTGTCACTTGCATACCTAATAAGCATTTAAACATCACCTGTTTAGAACTGAATTCTTAATCTTTTCCCCAAACCAGCTTTTCTTATCATCTTTCTTATCTCAATTGGGGATCATTTGATCCTTTAAATTGCTCAGGGCAAAGTCTTAGAGTCCCCCCTTCTGTAGTCTTTCTCCCTCACTAATATTGCATGATCAGAAAATTCAGTGCCACTGTCAAAAACTAATCTGATTATTTCTCACCACCTACACTGATACCACCTTGTTCAAACCACTATTATCTCTTGCCTAGAATATTGAAATAGTTGGTCGCCCTATGTCTGCCCAGCACACCAGCTAGAGTGATACAGCTAAGGTGTAATCAGGTCATACCATATCACTGCTCCAAATCCTTCTGTAGCTCTTTATTCCATATTAAATGTGGTAGTGATGGTTAATTCTATGTGTCAACTTGACTGGGCCACAGGGTACCAAGATATCTGGTCAAACATAATTCTGAGTGTTTCTGTGAAGGTATTTGTGGATGGGTTTAATGCTTAAATTTATAGACTGGGTAAAGCAGATCTCCTTTCCTAGTGGGGGGAGGGGGCTCATCTAATCAGTTGAAAAGCAGAATTGACCAAAAGGGCTGATCCTCCTCAATAGGAGGGAATGCTTCCCACCTGATTACCTTCAAATCGAATGAGACCTCCTGTTTTTCCCTTGCCTCCAAACTCAAACTGAAATATTGGCTTTTCCTGGAGTTTTGGGTCTGCTGGTCTTCAGAATGGACTATACCATCAACTCTTCTGGGTCTCTTGCTTGGCAACTGCACATCTCAGTACTTGTCAGTCTCTATAATCTTATGAGCCAATTCCTTATAGTCTCTCTCTCTCCCCCTCTGCCTTCCCCAAATACACACACACACACACACACACCCTATTGGTTCTGTTTCTCTGGGGAAACCCTGACTAATATATAAAGTAAAATCCAAACTTGTTGCAATGATGTATAAGACCCTACTCATTCAGATATCACTATACCTGCTCATTCTTTTAGACCAGGGATCAGCAAACTATGGCCTGTGGTCTGTAGCAGCTTTCATACCACAATGGCAGAGCTGAGCAGTTGTTATGGACACAGTATGGTGAAATCTTTTACTATATTGTCCTTCACAGAAAAAGCTGGCTGACCCTTGCTCTAGTCTCATACTGGCCTCCTTATAGTTCTATGAAAGGCCCAGTACACTTCCACCTCAGGGCCTTTGCACTTGCTGCTCTCTTCCCTCAGACAACTGCCTATCCCCTTACCTCCTTCACACTTTTAGACAGAAGTCGTTATCGCAAAGTGGCCTTCCCCTCCCAATGCTCCCAGTCCTCTTGTGTTTTCTGCATATCACTTATCATCATCTAACCCATTATACATTTTATTTTGGTTATCATCTGTTTTTCTCCACTCACTGTAAAATCAATGAGAGTATTCTTTTTGCTTAGTTTGTTAACTGTTGAATCACTAGTGGCATGAATAGTGGCTAGCATGGAATATATCCCACAGAAATGGTAAATAAACGAATAGAATCCATCTTAATTCATTTCTGGGCTGTTGAACTGTGCCTCCTGAAAAAGATACCAGAGACTGACCACGTGGGTCACAGATTCAATAGGGTCTCACACACTGATTTAGCTTGTGTAAGTGTGGATTGGCCCAAAATCACGTTGAATGAAATAGCAATCTAAAAAAATACATAATATTCTATTTCCTTCGAGAACACACACTAAAATGGTGAGTGTATGCATTAGGCATTACAAATAATTTCTTTTAATCTTTTTTCTGACCATTCTTATGCACTCATAAGTATGTGTTGTCCTTTGCTTACTCCCTTGACTCTCTGACTTTCCCAGAAAAGACTACATTTGATTTTCCTGGCCTTGTTATCTTCTTATCCTCTTCTATTTGTCCAGACCATCTCAATTCTAATCCTTTAATTCCATTTAGTAAATAAGGGTGGAAAAAAAATGAAAAAGAGAGATAAACCTCTGCACAAAAGTAAGTTATTATGAGGAATAGACATTTGTCTCTTATTATATAACTCCTAAGAGTCTGTGGGGCAATTTGCACATTAGCTTCTCTTCATGGAAGCAGATATTCCTAGGCTTACATGTTGTAGGTGGATGGAAGGGTTGTGAGGATCTGGTGACCTTTCTCTGAGAACCCTCATTATGTTTTTATTTAACCTTTTGTGTACTATTTAAAAACCAACATATTTATGTACCTCTTTCCTGACTGCACTAACACACCACTGCATATAGGTAGAGACACAGATATAGATGATATCATATGATATATGCGATCTATAATAGAGGTATTATAGTATAGGATTTATGTCTATATATATATATCTATCATATTTTTAGAATTCTATATACCTCAAAATATTTTTCAGATTTTGTGATGAATCAGTATCAGTAGAAAATAAAATCCAACTTCCCACATGCTTTATTTAGTCCTTGTTGATTCACATGGTAAGAAACTTGACTCAAACTGGTTTGAGCAAAAAGGAAATTTATTGGCTCACATAACTAAAATATCTATGGTGTGATTTCAGGCACAGTATGATTCAGGCTCATACTGAGTCAAAGAAGCCCCCGCTTTCTCCAGAACCCTAATAGGGAGACTAACCCAATTCTGCAGTAGCAAAAGCTCTAGGTGTCCTGTCCTCAGGTCTTGTTTCAGACCACCAGAACTGACTTCCAAATTCTAACATTTGTACCTCTTTGCGTGACATATCCTTTTGTGACTGAAACATCCACTCTGCTGGTGCACAGGACAGGCCAGGCGTAACAGGGATGAACACATCAAGGAAGAGCCCTCTACCAGCGACTAACAGGGATTGATGTGTACCCCTCTGGTGGCTCATATGAAGGTTCCTGTTCTACACTGACTCTGTCCATCACGAGGTAGGTCCAGTTCCCCTCCATTGTAAGTTGCTTGATAACATCAACCAATATTCCCTGAGATCACTTCTCAGATAAACCATTTACACACAGATCTTTATCTTTAGATCTACTTCTGGGGGATTCCTTCTGGTTGAACATATCACAAACCTTGTCCTGACTAGACAATTTGCATCAGTCCCTGTGGCTTGGAGGATTGGTATCCTCATTGGTTAGATTTGGATCATGCTCTCTCCTCATGGAGCCCAAAACCCAGCCAAAGCAAATGCATGTGGATGGAGGATAGGGGTGAGGGTGGTTCCCAAATGACACCAAGGGAAATAAATCCTAAGTAACTGAGAAAATAAAATCAACCATCATCACTATTATTTCTGTTTGCTATATACAGCAGGCCATTAGTATGTTCACATTTGAGGCCCCAGGTAGCCAGATCAACTTTCTTTGGTGCTAGATTAGAGGTTGGGCTAAATCCAGCTGCTCACTGTGGTATACAGATAAAGTTTTATTTAAACCTGGCTATACTCCTCTACTTATGTATTTCCTATGGCTGATTTCATGTTGTGACAGTGGGGCTGAGTAGTTGCAACAGAGATCTTATGGGCGCGCAAAGCCTAAAACACGTGCTATCTGGCCTGCTATGGTTTTAATGTTTGTGTTTCCTCAAAACTCATATGTTGAAGTCTTAATTCCCTTAAAAAAGAGGCCCCAGAGAGCTCCAGAGTATAGAAGAATGTATCTGTCACCTTGAAGAGAGCCCTCATTCCACCATGCTGGCACCCTAATCTTAGACTTTCTGCCTCAAAAACTGTGACAAATAAATCTCTGTTGTTTACAAGCCACCAGTCTATGGCATTTCGTTATAGCAGCCCAAGCTAACTAAGGCATGACCTTTGCAGAAAAGAATTTGCCAACCCTTTCAGCAACTCATTGGCTCACATAGTGCTACACAGTAACCACTTGGACTTCAAGATGTTGTCTCTTAGGTTTCAAGATAGCATGTGAAGAAATATTATTTTCAACCCTTCTGGTTCTTTTCTGTTCTTTCACAGAGACCTCCATGTAAGGAGGAGCACCTGAACAAATGGTGATTAACTTAGAGATTCAACTTGTCATACTTCCTTAAGCAAGAATTTGGTATTAAATCACACAATCCTCCAGCAAATCTTGTCAGTAGTTCCATGCCCATGGTACTGCTAATGGAATACACTTAATATATAATACAACCTGAGCTCTTCTAAACACAGTTGTCACGAGTATGATTAATTCAGTGACATTCCCCAGATTCAACCTAAATGAATGAGTTATTGAAAGGCAAATGTTGGTGGGTTATGAGCCTAAGGTGACAGTCTCAGGTGTGTAAAAATTAACTTCATTTCTATGGAAACTTTTGATTTTATGACTCAAGAATCCCTTAGAAAGGAAAATTAACCTATCTTTTCTAAGAATGTCTCAGCCCAGTCCCGAGATTTTTACTTGTTACTTCTAGGTTAAAACTCAGGCTCATTCAGAAGATCTCACACAATCATCTTGAGGTTTGCTTCTTCCTCCTAATTCATTTCTGATTTTAAATGCTCCAGGGTTAAGACAACTGCTGCAAGATGCCATTGGGGAGATAAGTATAGATTTTGGTCTTATTCTAACTTCATGCAGGGAAATATTTTGGAGTGGGATACGGATTTTTTAATAACTGTACAACTTGTCTTGACTGAGTCTTGAGTGTGTTATCCAATATGGAGCACTTTACCCTTCATGACTTAGGGTCATTGGCCCCTACTACTCTGTCCGTTGAGATGATTAAAATTTTGCTTTAACTTTGATCTTGAGGCCTTTAGGTTATTCCTCATCCTTCACGTTCTTGCTCCCAATTTCATTCAGATTTTTTGGACCAACCTGAGTCCTTCAGATCTCTTCTATAGATCTGAGTGTTATCCTTTATCTTTTCAGGATCCATAGGGAATAAAGAATTACTCTTTTCCATAACACCTTATTTTCAACTCTTTGAGACTACTATGACTAGAGTTTGAGAATAAATTGGCAGGGTGCCAATCCTTTCTATTCCTAGATCTTCAAATTAAAATCTGTTGTGAGGTGGTTTCCTTTATCCATCACCTGGGGTTGATTCCAGGAAAAAGAGACAGAGTAAATGGCTCCTGCAACATGTCTTCTCTCTTCTCATTCAAATCCCTTACTCCAGCTACAGCTTAGAATCTGGGGACAAGAAGAAAACATATTTTCCTGCTCACTCTTCCATTTGGGGGCTAAGGATGTCATCTTTGTTCTCAGCAGTGGATTGTCCTCTGCAAGTGGTGTTCATTCATTGAGGAATAGATGGTCAGCTGCTACACTGGGAAGTAGTAAGTAGGACTTCAATTAACACTTTTATTTTGCTACACTGAATAATAGGTTGTTTTTGACATTCAAAAAAAGATAAAGGATTATTCAAAGTGATAATTAAAGTTAGCCTTTCTTGGAAGCAAAGAATATACTAGACCTTAAGCAAAGCTCTTCATAAAGCTCATCTAATTCTCAAAAATCCCTATGAAATAGGTGGCTCATAATCCCCATTTTTAGGGGGATGACTTTTTTAAAATTCAATTTTCTCTGGCATTTATTGTGCTTAATAAAATATGTAAATGTTAACTAGATTTATAAAAATATATTTGTAGCTTAATAAGTAGTTAAACAGATTATTCATTGATACAATGCAGACCAAAATAATCTATATTAATATGATTTTTGTTTTCCTCTCCATCATAGAAATAATTAGTGCTTGTTTACAAAATGGAAATTTTCTTTCTTTTCCAGCTGTAACAAGATATAATTGACAAAAAATTATATATATTTAGTGTGTACAACTTGATGTTTTGATGTATGTATATATTGTGAAACAATCACCACAATCTAGCTAATTAACACACCTATCTCTTGGATTTTCTTTTTTTCCCCCTCTCCTGTTTCTCCCTCTCTCTCTTTCCCTTTATTTCTTTCTCTTTCCTTCTTCTCCCTGTCTTTTTTCTTTTTTTTCTTTTCTTTTCTTTCTTTCCTTCTTTCCTTTCTTTCTTTCCAGCGACAGCACATAAGATCCTCTCTTTCAGCAAATTACAAGTATACAATATAGTACTGTTAACTATAGTCACAATGCTGTGTATTAAATCTCCAGAATTTATTCATTCTGTGTAAATGAAACTTTGTTCTCTTAACCAATGTGTCCTCATTTCTTCTCCCAGTTCCTGGGAAACACCATTTCTCTCTATTTCTTTTTTTTTTTTTTTTTTTAATTTTTATTCATTTATGATGGTCACAGAGAGAGAGAGACAGGCGCAGAGACACAGGCAGAGGGAGAAGCAGGCTCCATGCACCGGGAGCCCGACGTGGGATTCGATCCCGGGTCTCCAGGATCGCGCCCTGGGCCAAAGGCAGGCGCCAAACCGCTGCGCCACCCAGGGATCCCATCTCTCTATTTCTGAGTTTGACTGTTTTAGATTTCACATATAAGTGAGAATATTTGTCTTTCTGTGCCTGACTTATTTCACTTAGCATGATGTTTTCCAGGTGCATCCATGTTGTTACAATACCAGAATTTCCTCCTTTTGTAAGGTTGAATAATGTTCCAATGTGGTTACATATGTTTATATATCTCATATTTTTTATCCATTCATCTGGTGATGAACATTTATGTTGTTTCCGTATCTTAGCTATTGTGAATAATGCTCACATGAGCATGGGAGTGCATGTTCATATCTCCTTGAGATACTGATTTCATTTGCTTTGGATAAGGGGGTAGAAGTTTGAAAAAATTAAATGAGATCATTTAAATAAGATCACATGACCACTATGCAGCAAAGATAAGGCTTAATCCCAAGTCTCTGGCTTTTTAACCAGTGTCCTTAACTCTTACATGATACTACCTCTTCAGCGATGTTAACACCCATATTTCTATTTTTTATGGAAACATGGCTTTGCAAACAGTCTTTTATGGAAACATGGCCTTGCAAACGGTCCAGTAAGATCTGGCAAATGACTCATTCATATGTGAGAAGAACACCTATCAGCATCGATCCACTGTTGGGTTCATATATGTCTGCCTTTAAGACTGTTAGTTCCACAATGGCAAGAATGTAAGTTACCTTCATATCCCTGGGCCTGGCATTTAACAGGTAGGTAGCACTCTAGTGCTACATGGCTAAAGAAATCAAGCATCAAGAGGAAGAGGTTCTATGAACTGAAGGCATCCTCAACTCTTCCAGAATAGTGTTCACTTTTGGTATATATAAACCTTGGATACATCCTTTTAGTCATATTAATTAATGTGTTTGTTTAAAATGGCCATGGATGCCATTATCTATGAATAGGGACATTAATGATTATCAAAAATTTCACCCTTCATCCATCCACCAACTTTTAGTAAAGGCCTGAAATATTCATGATTCTGGGCTACATTCTGGGTACATAAAGCTCTTGAGAAGCTCTCATTCAACTAAGGAAGCCAGAAAGGTAAAGAGCTAATTTTAATGCAATATGATAACAACAAAATGAGAAGTACGGATAGAAAGCTGTGGGAACCCAAGAAAGGAGTAGCTTCTGATCCATGGAAATGTTCATGGAAAAGTTAAAGAGAGCAACTTTTCAGAAAGGTTGACTAGATAATATAGAAATTAAGAGCACTACTATGGTAGCCTTCACAAAGATACCTATTTCTAATGACCAGAAACTGTGACCATGTTTCCTTACATGGCAGGGAGGACTTTGAGGATGTGATAGGTTAAGAACGGAGATGGGGAGATTATCCTGGTGAGCCCAAAGGAATAACAAGAGTCCTTTTAAGAGAAAGACAAGAAGGTAAAAGTTAGAGGAGATGTGAATGGGGAAGCAGAGTTCCCCAAAGAGAGGGGAAGAGAGAGAGAGAAAGAAGGAGGGAGGGAAGGAGAAAAGGGAGAGAGAGAGAGACAGACAGAGAAAGAGACAAGGAGACAGAGATAAAGAGTGATTTCAAGGTACAGACATTGTTGGCTCGGAAGATAGAAGAGGGGGCCATGAACCAAGGAATGCAGGCAGCCTCTAGACGCTGAAAATGTCAAGGAAGCAGATTCTCTTCTAGAGCTTCCATCTCATCTGTAGCTTGCTGACAACTTAATTTTAACCTAGTAAAACTCATTTTAAACCTCTGACCTCTATAAATATATGATAATAATTTTTGTTGATCTGTTACAGCAGTAATAGAAGACTGATACAGTTACTTTGGAGTCAGAATGTCCTGATTTGAATTCTCACTCTTCCATCTCCAAGATATGTATCCTTCCTTGGATGGGTGTCACTTCGCTGATGGACATACATCCTTGAAATGGTGTCACTTTGTCGAGCTCCGCTTTGCTCCCCATATTCCTTCTTAAGCCTGATAATGATACCACATCATAGGATGTTGACCATCATGGTGCTGGGTATGCAAGATGCACTGAACAAATATGAGCAGGGAGATCCTTGATTAAAGCCTTAAGACCTCCATAAAAACATTACAGGCGATGGGAAGAGAATATGCAAGCTATTGCATCATGAGCAGTTGGGATATAGTGAAAGCTTGTTATGGCTGCAGTAAAACATGAAAAGTGTGAAGAAGCCAGATACGAGGTGGAAGGGGTATGAGAGAAACAGATTGTGAATGCCTTGCATGATACCTTAGAGAGTTTCAGCTTTACCTGGTTGACTAGGAGTGCTCTTTAAGAGGGGGAGGGTCATGAAGAGCTTGGGTATTTAGAAAGGTAGCTCTTTCATTGGCACAGTAAATGAATAACTAACTAACTAACTAAATAAATAAATAAATATTATATATATGTATATAATATTAATAGAGAAGAATTGTTTGAGAGAAATAATGTAAAATGCCCTGCAGTCTTACCAATAATGATGATTATTACTGTCATTGTCATCATCATCTTCATCATTAAAATGCAATTTCTTGAGTACTTACTTTATGCCAGGCACTATGCTAATTACTTTCCAGAGGTTTTCTAATTTAATGAGCCCAACAAACCTACAACTTGGCACATCATTAACCTCAATATACAGAAAGAAACGTGTATACTTAGAAAGTTAAGTGACTTGCCCAAGTTTACCCAAGGCGTAAGGTAGACAAAGAGAATTCCAGTCCAAGCTACTAAGACACCAAAGGTTATTGTTTTACCTGCTGTGTAGTTTTTCACTTCTACCTCTCTGGGGCCATCTCATAAGGGAAGCCATCATTTGATGAAGTCCTCGGATCCTTAAAAACTAACTTAGGGCCCATGAAGGCCCAATCTCTCTATCCAATCTCATTCTTCTGTGATCCATACGAGAGCCAGTTTCCAATATAATAGTTTCTCAACAAGCTCATTCTTCAATCTAGCACTCCTATATGCTAGAGACTGTTTAACCACTGAACGTCTTTATGGCTGTGGATTTATGCCCTTCTCTGTGTTCAGTAGATGAAATAACAGCCATTGATGATTCAGTGAAGCCCTGCTGATACTGCCACTCTCGAAATATAGCTGATGAAATTCATTGTGTAGAAATGAACCCTAGAGTAATTGTTGCCGGTGACAGAGACTGCTGTTTGTCTTGGTAGGGGAAATAAATATAATCTGCTTTTGCTTTCTAAAAGTGTATCAGAGACAGTATCTGCCTTTCTGGGTGCAGAAGATGCTGTGGTAGCATCTTGGTATCTTTCCTTATGTGGAATGGGTGAGAAGGAAATGGATGGAAGGAACTCAGGTTATAGGAGTCATATGATATGTCCTTTGTGAGGCCTTATAAGGGAGAACTTGCCCTACTTGAGTCAGATAGCCTTAAACACAGAATACTCCCAAACCCCAGCTAGTGAGATCCAGAAAGAACAGTATGGAATCTATTCTTGCTATGCCTGGCATGTCAATATCATCTATTGAGAATCTGAGATTGCAAACTTAAGTCTGAAAGAAATTGAAGAGTAGCTTCAAAGGCAAAGGAAACTTGTGGTTCCTATACTGAAACAAGTAAGGTAAATTGAAAAAGGAGAAATGGGAAAAGAAAAAGTGAAAGGAAAAATACGGTTTTAAGAGAGAGGACGTTGTAGCTTATCTAGTTCGGGTTCGCAAACAGGTGACATTTCGTCCATTATATCCCGTGCAACCCTGCAGGGCGGGATCTGGGGATGAATCCTTGACTTCAGTTTTCTTCCCTCCTTCCAATTCCCTGCTTGTGTTCTCGGTTGGTTGAACCAAAATGACAGCCAGGAAATATGGAAACCTGTGATGTCATGCATATAAGTTAGCCTGGAGGAAAAAACAGTGAAAGTAGATAAAAAAGGGCACAAGTAGGGGTGCCTGGGTGGCTCAGTCAGTTAAGCGTCTGCCTTTCTCTCAGGTTATGCTCTTGGGGTCCTGGGATTGAGCCCTGCATCGGGCTCCCTGCTCAGCAGAGGTTGCTTCTCCCTCTCCCTCTCTTATGTGCACTCTCTCTCTCTCTCTCAAATAAATAAATAAAATCTTTTAAAATTTTAAAAAATAAAAAGAAGGCAAATGTGAGACATCTACAACACTGTGGGGAAAAATTAATCTTAGTCTAACAATTAGAAAGGAATCATAAGTCCCTAGTGTAATAACAGTGCTGGATGAAGTCATCTGATGACCTGCATATCACACCAGGACAGATACGTAGCTCCTTGGTGGCATCTTCCTCTACCTGTAGAGAATCAGGCAGTGATATCTTATGAAAAGACGTAATGAGTCTCTCTTATCTCTTCTTGAGCCAATAGTTCATCATAATAAATACTTGGTGACAAAGATTTTACTGTTGTGCATGAGCTAGACCCAAAGTCAGACCCAGCTGGGGGGAAGACATGCTGCATAAGTTACAGAGCCTGCTTGCCTTCAATAGTTGGCAGTCCTCATCCCTGTCTCCTCTCGGCCCTACCTTCTTGAATATTTCCCCAGCACATTTCTATCATACTATTCATTCCTTAGACTAAACTGTACAGCTGTTTTTGAACATGGGAAACACTCCTCAACCTTATGAGAAGAAATGAAATACTCCCATATAATTCATTAAGCTGGACACTCACAAAAGGCTTACTTTTCTATATATATGTATATATGTTACACTTCAATAAAAAGTTAAAATTCGTTAGCTTGAAAAAGTGATATTTCTGCATAAAATGTATGCATCCATTATCTTTGTTCAAATGTGGTTATTTTAATATAGGTAATCAGAAAGTATGTTTCAGTTAGAATATTAGAATATACAGAATATATGTTTCTGTAGAAAATACATTTTTAGTGGACACATATATCTTTGTCCTCTCTACTCCACTTTCTTTGGGGAATAATTTCTCCTACCATCTATATGACTTTGTGTATGGCTGCCCCTGTTCCCTGAGCCTACAGATGCTCATGTAATTCACTCTTGGGCAATGTACTCCCTTCTTCTGGCTGCATAACTAATGCGAGGATGGATACTCAACTTAAGGAGGCCAATCATAGTCCTCCTTGGACATCTCTGCTGGAAATCTGAAGATGATGCATCCCCTTTGCTTAGATAATAAATCATAAGAAAGACTGCCTATACATGGGACTGCTGGCTGTCATCTATCCAATTGCATGACAGGAGAATGAAAATGAGGCCAATGCATTACTGGAAGTGAAATTAGATATGGGAGAAGAAAGGCAGCCAGACATATCTGAGCCCCTGGAATTTGCTATGCCTGGCATGTCAATATCATCTATGCTTGACTCCACTCCTGAATTTCACACCTCGATGAGCCAATATATTCTCTTTTTGGCTAGTTTGGGTCTTTTTGCCATTTGTTTTATTTATTTTTTAAAGATTTTTATTTATTTATTTGAGAGGGAGAGAGAGAAAGCACAAGCAGAGGGGAGGGGCAGAGGGAAGGGGACAAGCAGACTCCATGCTGAGCATGGAGCTCAACATGCAGCTTGACATGGGGCATGATCTCAGGATACTGTCATGAGATCATGACCTGAACCAAAGTCAGACAACCCAGTGAGCCACCCAGGCACCCTATGTTTCTGTCATTTGTAACCAAAGAATTCAATCAATATAATGGTGTTAGTAGTGTGGCTGTATTTAATATTATTATTAGATTTCTTTTCTTCCAGAGGTTGAAACATATTATGGACTTCTCCCTTGGAAACAGAAATTAATTAATTTTCCTGATACTTTCCAATTTAATTGAGCTTCACATTAAGGGGGAAATGGTCTTATATACATCAGCATACATTAAACTCAATTTCCATATCCAAGGATTATTATTTTTTAAGAAGTAGATAAAGTCCTAACAAAATCATAGAAACTTCTGGATTTTAGATTCCCCCCACACAGTGATCTTGAGACTCTTGACTTGGAACATGCCCCTGAGCCTACATTTCTGAGAAAGTATTTCAACTCAGTAGAACTTATTGGGATTTGTAAGGAGAAAGAGAAAGGCAACACTTCTTCAGTTGGAGAAACAGAGGAATGCTGGTGTGTTGCCTCCACTGAGAGCTTGAGATAGTCAAGCCCCTAAGAAGAGAAGATTGAGTGACCAGCAGAGCACCTCCGTCTGCTGAAAACTGACCCCTGGAAGGTAGCTAAGAGCCTGTGGGATCACGGTTGGTTGTTTCCTTAGCTCTGCTCTCATCTACCTACTTTCTGGGAACTTCCTTGTGCTTTGGTTTATAGTCAGACTCTTTTTATATTTTTGTTTTAAATAAATTGCACATGTTATTACATTCTCTCTTAGAATAGTTGCAAAGAGAATCATTGCTTCCTTCTCTCAGTTTGACTGGTTTCACAACATGGCCACCAACTAACCTCCTAAGGTAACAGTGAAAACATGGCCTTGATCTTAAAATAACAAATAAACCCTTCCCTTAAGGGTGTTTAGCCCATATAAGACATGATCCCAGAAGTTAAGATATATTTTCTAGGCTGACTCTGGCCTTTCCCTGAGGTCTGAAGATCTATCCTGTAATGCAGTGTCATCATTTTTGGAATGAGGGGTTGTTACCTATTGATCAATATACTGGAGTCTCAAAATTGGTTTTCCCTTCCTCTGGCTTTCTATACCATCCATTTCTTACTACTCTGTCTTAATTAGTTCGGGCTGCTATAACAACTCGTCATAGACTAGGGATCTTAAACAACAAACATGTATTTCTCACAGTTCTGGAGGCTGGGAAGTCCAAGATCAAGGTGCCAGAAGATCTGATGCTTGAGGAAGATCCTTTTTCTAATTTTCATATGGCCATCTTTTCATTGAATCTCTGATGGTGGAGAGCAGAGAAAGATCCTGAATCTCCTTCTCTTTCTACATGGACATTATCCCATCATAAGCCCCTCACCCTCCTGATCTCATTTAACTCTAATTATCTCCCAAAGGCCCTACTGCCAAATAACATTGCATTGGGGGTTAAGATTTCAACATATGACTTTGGGAGGACACAAACATTCACTCCATAACACATCCACAGTTCCACCCCCTACTCTGGGCTGCTATCATATCTCACCTACATTATGATCAAAGTCTCCTAACTGGTCTCACTGGTTCTAGTTTTGTACTTCTGCCTCTATAATCTGTTTTCAAAGCAGCAACCAGAATTATTTTATTAAAAGAAAATTAGAGCACATCACTCTTGTGCTCAATATCCTACCATGGCTCCCATCTCACTTAGATTAAAAGCCAAAATTCTCATTTTGGCTTTTGTAGCCCATAGGTTGTACATTGTAGAACCATTGGTTCTACATTGTAGCCCATAGGTTCCTACATAATGCAGGTCCTCCTTACCTTTCTGATCTCATTCCCACCACTCTCTTCCTCATTCACTTTGCTTCTGCCATACTGATCTTCCTGACATTTTTGAGCTTTCTCAGATTCACCAGGTATGTGCCCACCTCAGGGCCTTTCCACTTGCTGCTCCTTCTGTCCATAATGCTTCCTTTCAGATATTCTCATGGCTAGCACCCTCATTTCCTAAGGGTTTGTTCTCAAGAATCACTTTCTCACTGAGGCCATCTACGACCTCTGATTTCAATTTCAAGCCCAATTTCAAGCCTCATTTCATATTGTCCTTCCTTGTTTCATATTATATTTTACTAATTGGCTCCATACCTTCTTGTAGAATGCAAGCTCTATGAGGCAGGAAGTTTGGTCTGTTTATTTCACTACTGAATCATCAGGGACTGGACAAGTACCCAATACATGCTGTAGGGTTGCTAGAGGGGACTTGGGTGGGAGGATGGGGTACTTGGGTGATGGGCATTAAGGAGGGCATGGGTATGATGAGCACTGGGTATTATACGCAACTGATAAATTATTGAACATTACATCTGAAATTAATGATGTACTCTATGTTGGCTAATTGAATTTAAATTTTAAAAAAAGAAGAAAAAAGATTTGTAGAATAAATAGATGAATGGATGGATATTTAAAATGGAAGATGGGGACATATGATTGAAGGCTAAAGTGAGGATGTGTGGGGGAGATTTTTCAGAGAAGGGTTGCTCCTAATTGAAGAGAGGCAATATCTTTATAGAGGCAGGGAACATACAACATGTATGAAATGCTGTTAGGAGTTATAAAAAAAGGTTGAGGTAAATATATTGACATAGAACAATTTTCAAGATATACTATTTAGTAAAAAATCAAGTTATAGAGCAATGAAAAAGTAAAAATACACAAAACTACAGATTTCTCTATTTGTGTGTTTATGTATGTACAAACATAGATGCATACCTAGGAAAGTGTCTGAAGTCTATGCCAGTAGTGAAACTTTTTTTTCTGTAAAAGACCAGACTGGAAACATTTTAGGCTTTGCAGGATCTATAACAGTTGCTGCTGCATATTATTCATGTTTTTATTTTTAAATAACCCTTTCAAAATGTAAAAAGATTCTTAGCTCATTGAATGTACAAAAATAAAATCTAGCCTGTGGGCTCACTGGCTGTTGACTCCTAATCTAGAGCTTGGTTAGTTATGGTGTAGGCACTGGCATTGAGAAGAGTGAAGTGAGATTTTAGGAGCTTTTTCCTTTATATACTTTCTATTGTTTGAATTTTTTGTTTTCAGGAAACATATTCCTGAAATGTATGGGCAAAAAAATAATGTGTGATAAAATAAATGAATGGGAAAAAGCTTGGCGCATAGTAGGTGTTCAAGATTATCTGCTGAATAACTGAATGAATTTTAAATGAATGAATAACTAAATATTCAAATGAATAACTGAATGAATTTTAAATGAATGAATAACTAAATATTCAAATGAACGAATGCATGGATTCATGTGCTTCCAGTCCTTTTGCTATTGTTTGCATGGAAGCAAGGAAGTTGCTTGTGATTTCCTAGGGCTAACAGAGCATGTCCTAAGAAAAATCACATAGCTACTAATTTTATATTTGCCATCATTATCAATTTCATAATATTAGTACAGGAAAACCTGTTAAAAAGTCAATTCTTTGCAATAAAAACCCCTTTACCTAATGCAATAATCTTTAATTTGTATCAGGTTCTGCTACAATACACGAGAGGAAAGCTTAAAATAATATTTAGTTATTTCACATTTTATTCCAGGCTTAAGTGGGCATTGGGCCACGAATATTTATTCATATTAAACCCACTTGTCTAGGTATGAGATGCTTTGCAGGCTCAACATATCAAACAGTTTTTTAGAATAAACACTTTAAACCTTCTTGGATTTTTGCAAAAACCTATTGTTCAATGGCCTCTTTGCAAAGAAGCCAAATAAAACTTGCATGTCTGTGTCCTTGTGGAGAAAGGAGACTGTCTTTTGCTTTAAAATGCTACTTTTATAATAATAATGGAAATTTCAAATTGCCCTTGAGATTAGTGTCTAATTTGCTTACAATTGTTTAAAACATCTCACCATACTTTAGTACCTATCCCATGTGGTTTCACAAACTAGCATATTTATCATTATCAACATAAATGTCATTAAAAACAAACATTAGGCACCCATCTGTACCATGCTGGTGCCATATCAAAGGATTTTGGGAAAAAGAAAATCAACAGTGTAAATCTGGGAGTCCTTTAAAAGTCACTATCGAGATTGATTTTAATCCTGTAAGCTTTCTGTCTCTTAAATATTTAGGGACAATTGACATATAACATTATGTTAGTTTAAGGTGGATTTGATAATCAAGTATCTAGTCCCCCCCCCCTTTGTTTGTAGGAAGTTTTCACTACACAGTTGATTGCCTAATTTTATGTTCAAAAAAATATTTGACTGAAGTCAACATTTCACTGTTTCAGGCTTAGAGTTACCACTGTCATACAAGAGTTTCCTTCAGCTATAACTGATGCTATCAAATTTACTGCACTGAATGCCATTTAAAATAAACACTAAAATACAGTATTAGCTGTCTGTGAGCAAATATCCTACTACAATATGTGAACTACCTAATATTTTCTTATCATCCTAAAAAGTGTGAATTAAATTATAATATAATGAGAAACTAGTGGTTTGTAGTAATTCCAAATGCGGCAAATCTTCACCAGTGCATAAAAATTTTCAGTGACTGCGAAGAACAGCAGAATGATTTGAGCCTTGAAGCTTTCTCCCAACTACCAAAAAGGACCCGAAACAAACAAGCATAGCTAAGCATTTCATCCTAGAAGCAGCTTATTGAATTAATAAGACAAGTCAATTAATGTAATGCTCTGTTGCTTTGGGATAAAACATGAAAATGGAAAAATGTGGAGCTATTTACCGTATTAAGATCAAGCAACCAGGAAGGCTCTGAAAAAAACATCCTCCTCTTTCCAAGTCTTAGAGAAGAACTCTACACATGGCTTCTGCTATGGATTGAAACGTGTTCTCCCCAAATTCATTTGTTAAAGGACTACCCTCCCAGTGTGACTACATTTGCAGACAACACCTATAAGGAATAATTAAGTTTATATAAGGTTATAAAGAGTTGGGCCCTGATCCCATGGGATTAGCATCCTTATAAGAAAAGACACCAGACAGCGCACTCTCTCTCTTTACCATGTGAGAATACAGTCAGAAGGTGGCCATCTACTAGCTATGAGGTGGGCTCTCACCAGGAATCAAATTGGTAGCAGATTGATCTTAGACTTCTAGCCACCAGAGCTATAAGAAAGTACATTTCTCTTATTTAGACCACTTAGTCTGTGGTGCTTTGTTATGGCAGCTAAAGCAGAGCAATGTAGCTTCCAGGTATTCTGTGAAGGGGTCTGGAGAGGAGGCTGTGGTGAAGAACAGCTGGGGGTTCACAGGTGGGTCTCCTCTCCTTCCTGGGCACATAGCTGGATTACATTTCCCAGCTTCCCTTGCAGGTAGGTGGGGCCATAAACTGGGTTTCTACTTAATGGATCCTGGGCTACTGTATTTAATACTACATCCACCTGTCCCATAACAACTCCAGCATGGTCCTCTGTGCTTGCTCCCTTCCCTGTCTGCTGATGGGAAGTGGAGGCTCAAATGGAATTTTCAATGGGCCCAGAAGTGACAGAGACTTTCAGGCATTTTTAGCCTTGAGTCCATGAACTGTGACCTATGGATAAATTCAGAGTCCATGAGCTTGGTTAGAAAAACACTGTATCTTGGAGATCCCTGGGTGGCTCAGCGGTTTAGCGCCTGCCTTCTCCCGGGATGTGGTCTTGGAGTTCCAGGATTGAGTACTGCATCGGGCTCTCTGCATGGAGCCTGCTTCTCCCTCTGCCTGTGTTTCTGCCTCTCTCTCTCTCTCTCTCTCTCTCTCTCTCTGTGTCTCTCATGAATGAATAAATAAAATCTTAAAAAAAAAAAAGGAAAACTCTATCTCTAGTTTCATGAAACTGCTTGATTAGAAAAGCATTGCAACTCTATTTCACTTAAATGTAGCATTTTCTTCTATTATGAATGTAGGCAAATAATCACAGTGGTTGAAGACCTTCCTATGACTTTATTCACCTAAGGAAATCCCAGATATTTTGTATTTATTACAACTGCACATATTTCAAAATATTTTACACTTAACACTGCTTTAAAATTGTGATAGTTATTAAACCTGTTACTAGATTTATTTATTGAATGCTTTAATAAAGAGGCATATATATTACTATATCACATTGAAGAATATTTTGATTACTGAATTTCAATATAATTTTCTTTAAATCCTACATATTTTATTTTATGCATTTGAAAACGATGATCCTGAGAAAGGATTAACAGACTTCACCAGACTGCCCAAAGGGTCCGGGGAACAAAAAGGTTAAGAATCTCAGTACCCCATTGAAGGAGCCTATGACACAAGGAAGAAATAAACATTTGTTGGGTTAACCCATTGACACTTTGAGATTGCTTGTTATATTTGTTACTCTTTGCAAATAAAAGGGTCTATACCTCTAAGACATGGGTTAGCAAAGGTTTTCTGTAAAGGGTGAGACAGTAAATATTTTGGGCTTTGTAGGCCACACAGTCCCTTTGCAAGTATTTAACTCTGCCATAGTAGGGTAAAAGCAACCATAAGCTATATATGAACAAACAGGCATGGGTAGGTTCCAATAAAACTTTATTTATAGGTACTCAAATTTGAATTTCTTATCATTTTGATATATCATTAATATTCTTCTTTAAAATTCTCTTCAACTATTTAACTATGTAAAAATCATTCTTAGTTCACAGGCTATATACAAAAGCAGATAGTGAACTAAGTTTGCCACCACTGATCTAAGACACAGGTCAAGTGGTACTTTTGGAAGGATGGGAGAGGTAATCATGTTAACTGTTCAACTTGCTGGATGACTCAATGCACCATGTATCCCTTATTGGAGACATCACTCAATGGTCATCTGAAGCAATTCTTCATTGTCCACTCTTTGTAGACTTAAATGTCATCCTAATACTACAGAATATCCTTAATGTCAAGACTAGTGGTTCCTCAGCCTGGCTGTGCTCTAGAATAGCATGGAGAGGATTAAAAAATAAAAACCATCAAGACCTTAGGCTTCACACTGGACCCATTAAGTCAGAATCTCTGGGTTCTGAGAGTGTGCACCAGCATTCTTATAAAACTCCCAGATTATTTCATATGCATCGAGGGAGGGAACACTGCTATGGCACTGAAGCTGGAGAGGAGTGTTGCCTGCCTTCCTCAATGGGGGGCTTGAATGAAAATCAGGATTTCTTTCTCCAGGGTCTTGGTTTTCACTTTGTTTCATTTCTGCTAGGTTGAAAACAGCACATATCATTTTGGCTACATAAATATAGAACATCTCCTGTCTTCTAGTACATACCTTGTCATCAGAGCAGTGCTGGTGCCAAATATGATTGAATGGACATAGCCTTTTGCTTGGAATTTGAAAATTGGTGGTTTAAGGAATTGTTTTGGTCACATGGTTCTTTTTTATATTTTTCCGACTTTTACCTTTTCTTGTTTTCTCTCTACTTCTCTGCCTCTATTCTTCTTTCTTTCCCTCACTACCTTACCTCTTCCCTTCTAACATATATTTATTGAGAACCTACTACATATCTGATGGGTACTTTTCTGGACACCCTGAGATTTGTTTTTGTTTTCCCATGCATTGTCTTAAGATTTTTCTATTATTTTCCAACACTTTAAAACAGGGAGATTTCACCAAATCATTAGAGGAGATAGAGACACTGGGCATTTCCACATGGAGACGGTCAGGTATGGCTGAGTACCAGGGGGTGGGGGTAGAGGGTAACAGGCTCTTCCTGCCAAACTATATAATCTCACCACTTCCAAACATCTTGAACACATGTATACCTCTCATGTAACTGAAAGTTTTCACTCTGCAGACATTTGAGCTGTGATCTCCTACTGGAGCTAGTGTTCTAGAAAAATATTCCATAATCTATACCTTTGTTCTCACATCTGCTACTAAGTGTTAAAATCTCACATGAAAACAAAATATTGGGCAGCCCAGGTGGCTCAGCGGTTTAGCGCCGTCTTCAGCCCAGGATGTGATCCTGGAGACCCAGGATTGAGTCCCATGTCAGGCTCCCTGCATGGAGCCTGCTTCTCCCTCTGCCTGTGTCTGGCTCTCTCTCTCTCTGTGTCTCTCATAAATTAATAATAAAAAAATAAATAAATAAAAAGAAAACAAAATATTCTTTCCCCATCTATATCAGAGGTATGAAACTATGGCTCATACACCAAATCTAGTCTGCTGCTTACTCTTGTGAATAATTTTGTAAATAAAATATATCAGAATACAGCCCTGTTAATTTGTTTATGTATTGTCTATACTTTCTTTCAAGTGGTGAAGAGAGAGTTCAGTAGTTGCCTGCAAAGTCTAAAACAATTACTTTCTAACCCTCTACAGAAAAAAGAAGCATGCCAACCCATGATTTAGCTATTTGGCATAAGAAACTTACATACATAGACATCTTTTAAAACCAGACTGATTTTACTTTTCACTTTTCATTCAGAGTTTTCATATTATTATGGCATCTACTTACTTCCACGTAGCCCACTAAACAACCTGGAAGGCCCTGCCTATCTATTTAGAACACAGCAGTTTGAGTAACAGAGAACAAACATGGAGAGACGTTACTAACATCTATGGTTGTTCTTTCACTGAAAGACTTGCCTTCAAATTAATTTGAGTCATGGTCACTTTTTTCTTTCCCAGTCAACTGTTTAAAGAGTCATTAAGAAAATTGTATTTCATCTTATTGTCTAGGAGAACAAAATCATTGCCTGACTTTTCAGCAAATTTCCATTTACTTCCAACCTATGATGGAGGAAAACACTAATGGTTGGGGATCATTAGACCATTTCAAACACCATGATTGCAGCTAATCTACTTGAAACATGTTTAAGATACTATGCTTATGTTAGTTAGGTCTCCAATTGGCAGGAAATGCAGGAAAGCGATCCAGTTTACTGGGTTAGAGCACAATGCACAGTAGTAAGATACCTATCACAGGGTTTTATCCTTTCCCAGGAAAAGCTAGTCCAACCTGAAATTCTTTTTGTTTGTTTGTTTGTTTGTTTCCTCTTTTTAACTCCAGATTCTCCCTACCCATGCTTGACTAAGAAGGACTTGTTAAAATAAGATCCATTCTCTACAAAATGCTTACTTGGCAACACTTTCTCAATCTTCCTTCATCCTGGGATATGAACTTTCTGATGGATCTCATGGATTGTGATTCTCATCAAGAAAATATGCTATCATCCACCATGTTGGCCCATAGCATGAAAATGTTCTGTGGGAAAGGGTAACTGTTGGTTTAATCACACGTTTGCATCTTTAAGTATCTTAGAAGTTGTCTAAGATTGTTCTTAAGACTGTGACAGGATTAATCCTAATAAGGATAATGCGGTTAACTTTATTAATATATATGTTAAGAGCCCTGAAATCAGAACATCTGATATCTCATCATAGCTCTATGATCAAGAAGCCCTGGTGACCTGGCAGAGCTGCTTCAATTATCTGGGCTGTGTGACCCCTACTATTCAACATAGTTACCCCAGGTACTATCTGAGATACCACCCCCAACATTACTATGACTGTGGATGAGTCCAAATGAGAGAAAGAGTGTAAAGCACTCTATACTTTGTAAAGCACTCTACAAAGAGAAGGAGCTCTTAATCTGCTGCTTAGGAAGCCCTTGGAATTCCTACTAAAATTCCTTTCTGGTTTGCCTTTTTAAGTCCCTGAAAAGACATCAGTAAGTTTCAGATGGCAGAAGAGGGGCACTTTGAGCTTCACTAAGGATAATGCATGCAAAGAATTAAAACATAGCAAATATATTGACTTCCAGAAAGTCATAATGATACCAAAAAAATGCACTGGTAAAACATCTCAATATTTTGAAAGCTGACAAAGAGAATCAACCATTTATCATGCCTTCTTATAAATTCTGTACCTCTAGATTATGCTGAGAAAAAAAATTCCTTTTAGGACAAGTATTCCAGTTAATAAAGAAGGAATGATAGACTTAAAAATATCACTATTTTTAACTGTTAAGAAATTAATGAATGGTGATCATCAACAACTGGAAATCAATCACTGATGATCAATGACATCACAAAAAGAGGCGACCAGACATTATGTGCCTCTTACTGAAGATGTCTTACCTGAGCAAAGAAAGAATATAAAAATACAATGTGAACCTGATCCAGCCTCTTGATCTAATTACTAACTTATAGGAAATTCAAGGGACATGGTCATTTACTTGCCATCAGGAAACTATAGATCAAAACCACAATGAGACACCACCTCACACCAGTGAGAATGGGGAAAATTAACATGACGGGAAACAACAAATGTTGGAGAGGATGTGGAGAAAGGGGAAGCCTCTTGCACTGTTGGTGGCAATGTGAACTGGTGCAGCCATTCTGGAAAACTGTGTGTAGGTTCCTCAAAGAGTTAAAAATAGACCTGTCCTACGACCCAGCAATTGCACTACTGGAGATTTACCCCAAAGATGCAGATGCAGTGAAACAGCAGGACACCTGCACCCAATGTTTCTAGCAGCAATGTCCACAATAGCCAAACTGTGGAAGGAGCCTTGGTGTCCATCAACAGATGAATGGATAAAGAAGCTGTGGTATATATATATATATATATATATATATATGTATATATATATATATATATATATATATATATATATATATATGAATATTACTCAGCCATCAGAAATGATAAATACCCACCATTTGCTTTGACGTTGATGGAACTGGAGGGTATTATGCTGAGTGAAGTAAGTCAATTGGAGAAGGACAAACATATGGTCTCATTCATTTGGGGAATATAAAAAATAGTGAAAGGGAATAAAGGGGAAAGGAGAGAAAATGAATGGGAAATATCAGAGAGGGAGACAGAACATGAGAGACTCCTAACTCTGGGAAACAAACCAGGGATAGTGGAAGGGGAGGTGGGTGGGGGATGGGGTAACTGGGTGATGGACACTGAAGGGGGCACTTGACAGGATGAGCACTGGGTGTTATGCTATATGTTGGCAAATCAAACTCCAATGAAAATATACAAAAAAATAAACAGCCTATGAAGATGTAATCCATAAAGTAAAGACTTTGGGAAAATTCTACATGATAGAGGCAATCCACTGTTTCAAATTTCTTTTTTTTTAAGTAAAAAAAAGCAAGACAAAGGGAAACCTGCAAGACTTAGGAAATATATTAATCTGTTAGTTATGGAATTTGCAGCCATATTTGGATCTTGACTCAAGAAATTTACTGAAAATTATAAGACAGAAGAGCACAGAGAGCACTGATTTGGTATTTGGTGCTATTAATGATTCATTGTTAATTGTTATTAGTTTTGATATTTGATATAAAGCATATTGTGATTATGCTTTTTAAAAGATGCCTTATCTTTTATAGTCTGATGTATTTATAGTTGAGGTGATATGAGTTGCTTCAAAATAATCTGAGGTGGGGGTGTTGGTGGGCATGTGATTAAAAAAAGATGGACTACATAGTAGTATTTGTTAAAGCTAGGTTATTGGTAAACAAATTTTCAATATACTATTCTATATACTTTTGTTTATACTTGAAATTTTCTATAATACACAGTTAAAAAAGAAAAAAACAATAGTTCCAGGATGGAACAAGTAATGGACCTTCACATCTTCATACATGTTCAGGCATGTTGGCTTTAGAACTGGCAATTCTCAAAGCAGAGAGGGTAGGGAAAGGGCCTCAAAGACTCACTTATCTATCTAATGCTTAAATTAGATTTCTGAGTTGCCAACTCCGAAATCCATAGAACTTCAAAGCCCCCTCTGTACAATCCAAGTCTTACATTCACACACGTCTCAAATGCTACTGAAATCTTTGAAATATCTCAGATGTTATAAAACCAACATAATGACCACTATTTCCTTGCTAATTGGAAGGTGATCTCTAAGACTTCTAGCCTGTCTTGAGTTTTTCTAATAATATGGTTAATCTGACCCAAATCTATTATGATTTTTAGAGATAATCTTGAATAAATGTGAAATGCTGAGGATAAAGATAGATTTCACTTTATTCAAAGAGATCACTAATTTTACCTTCAGATAAAATATTTGACAAAAAGAGTTTTTATTTCCAGTTGTAGAATTTGCAGAGTTTATGTTAGGAGGCCAAAAGGAATGATCCTAAAAAAATACAAGATATGTCTCTACATCCTACTCTGGGATTGAAAAATCCACTATGGCATTTAGGAAGAGAATGACATTTTTGAATAAAATGCCTTCATTTCCCCTCACTTTGGGACTATAGTCAATGTTCGAGCTGAATAATTATTTCATCAAAATTCCAACCCACATGACGCAATGGTTCATGGGAGTCTGCAGAAAGCACGCTCACGGTGATACTGGCCAGGGACCAGCCGACCGGGATACTATTTTTGAGACAGTATGGGTTGCATTTGCCCACCTTTTCTATGTTACTCTGGGGGCATATCTTATTTTGAAAAAGACTGTAAATAAAAAATAAAGTCTTTTGAGAATTTTTGACTCTCCTCAAAACCATCAGAGATATCCTTGCGTGTTCCAAAACTTGGTTTAGGAATTACTGACTTAGATCCTGGTTTTAAGCCTTCAGCACTTGGAAGGGACCATGAAAAGAAAAACAGTTTATGAAAAGAACAACTGAAAAGATTCTTGGCTGCTTGTTGTGATGCCAGCGGCCCACGGTACCGCTTCATCCCTGCAAGCAGTCAGCTACTCAGTTGCACATTTGAAGCCTTTCCCAGGCCTCGAGGCCCTCTTAACTGCTGTTAAATGGAGAAAAGTAAGCAAGAATAAAGAAAACTTTGAGAAACATGAAAAAACTCCTAAATACCTTGATACCTTGGAAGCTGTTTTTTTTTTTTTTTTTGCTTTTCACCCTCTACCTCAAAGCACCACTGAACTATAAAGTTGTTAAACTCCTTCTGAGAAACGTATCGTTACTGAATCTTAAGAGACACTGCATAATTCTGAGAAGTAACACACATCTGAATAACTTGTATTTAGGAAAAAATCCAACCCGAAACCCACAGATATTTCAGGGGTCACTGGATAGGAATATATTCTGCACTGCTGTCTCAAAAGTTGGGTGGAGTAGGAGGGAGAGGCAAGTGAAAGGACCAACAGATACGGCTAGAACAGGCCTTGAAGTGGTCTCTAAGTGGCGGTAAGTGCTGGCTGTCAGATGGAAATCCAGCAAAGTGTGATGCCAAGTATTTATGCATCTTAATTATTTTTACATGCTATTTCAACTGTCGTTCTCAACAAGAGCAATACCTTACCCTCCTGGGCCATGTGGAGATGTGTGCAGTGATTTCTTGGTTGTTACAGGGGTTGTGGGCTGCTTCTACTATGTGGTGAGCAAGGAGAGATGCTATATGTTGAAATGCATGAGATATTTCTGCTCAAGGCAGAATTATTGTTCCAAAGAATTATTAATGTTGCGGTGAACATTCATGTAAGTGAAAACTGTGATGATCTGAGCCTGAAGTGAACTCAGACTCAAAAGGAGAAATTTTTGCACTTTTGGAAAACTGAGGCATAATTAACATTCTATAAAATTCACCTCTTTAAAGATTTTTTAAAATTAATTAATTAACACATTTGACAGAGAGAGAGAGGAAAGAGTGAGAAAACACAAGCAGGGGGCGTGGCAGAGGGAGAAGCAGGCTTCTGGAAGAGCAGGGGGCCCAATGCAGGGCTCATTCCCAAGGACCCCAGGATCATGACCTGAGCCAAAGGCAGATGGTTAACCAATTGAGTCACCAAAGCCCTAAAATTCATCCTTTTAAAGCAGTGTATGGTCAAATGGCTTTGAGTATAGTCAAAAGGTTGTATATCTAAATGGCAGCTACACTTAGGGTGAATGAATGAAGCATAATGTATGGAGATATTGAATCACTATACTGTACAACTACAACTAATGTAACACTCTGTGTCCACTACACCTTAAAAAGAAAAACAGAAATGGGCAAAAAAAAAAAAAAAAAGAAAGAAAAAAGAAAAAGAAAAGAAAAAGATTTTAAATTGCCACTAATTCCAGACAATTTTTATCAGTTCCAAACAACCAATGAACCTCCCTATTGCCCCTGGAAAACAGCCAATCTCCTTTCTGTCCCGAGACACTGGTCTATTCTGGACATTTCATATAAGCAGAATCATACAATATGTGATTTTTGGTGTCTGGTTTCGTTCACTCAGCACAGTGTTTTTGAAGTTCATCCATGTTGGAGCATGGATCAGTATGGCATTCCTTTTTATGGTTCAATGATATTCCATTGTATGGATGAATCACATTTTGTCTAATCCATTCATCAATTGATGGACGTTTGTGTGGGCATGATTTTGATATATACTAAAATTACTCAGGAATGTAACTAACATGTACATGGGGGAAAGATTGTCCTGGTTTGACCAATAATTAATCATTCTTTTAGAAAAATCACATTAGCAATAGGAACACGGATTGTGGATTCGAGTCAGCAATAAACCTATTTGTTTCAGTTTTTATTTATAGATGTTGCATTCTTGCTTTATGTAAACACACTTTTTCTGTTACTTCGTCTGTATTTTAAAATATTTGTACACATACATTTTCACTTTGTCTATAATTTAAAATCTAATACGTCGACAGTATCTGAATACTTCCTTTAAAATATTAGACAGTATCTAATACTTTAAATCTAAACTTAGTCTTCATACCTGTGCTCCAATCCTTATTTCATTATGTCTTCTGACAGTTTGTGCCAGAGTACTTACAGATTAAAATAAATATTTTATTATAAGTCAATTTTCTTGCATTTCTCTTTTATATTATACCTGTGAATTACATTAACTTTTTGGAGTTACATGTATAGGGAAGTTATATTATCCATGAATTTCATTTCAGGAGGCTTAGATGATGTCTGAAGGGGGCATTGGACCTTTTGGAGTTGACAATCACTGTATTAGGATAGGATTATAAAGAGAATATTTTGTAGGGTGATGCCCCTCTGACATAGGCCCCACATTTATTTGATGACATTTGCATGCATGGAGCATTGTTCAGCACTTGGAGTATTTGGAACATTTTGTTCTTGGACTCTGGGTAAATGTACTAGAAGGAAAAATTAATTGACATGGATGTGGCACCTCTTGAGTTAGCACTGACTGTTCCCATTTAACAATTTTCTCCCAAAACACAACTTTCTCCCAGAGCAAAGGAATATCTGATGGGTCTTTTATTTAGGCAATCTCAGAAAGAGCACTGAGATCATAAGCATCATGTTGAAATGGGAAAGTAAAATAAGAGTTGAGAGATTTTTGTCCAGATGAATTTTCATTTATTGCATATCCCACTACTCATACATATTAATTGCTTCTAAAAATCTCATATCTAATGAGATGATAAACTATAATCTGATAAATCATTGTAAAGGTGGTGGAGACATCTCTGGCTAAAATATTGAATGACTTGCTTAGTTTTACATATTTGAACCTATTCCTGCCTTGGAATATTTTGGTTTTGACTGATTTGTTTTTGGTCTGCTTCCCTGCTATCAAACTTCTGACTGGTTCATCCTCTCGGTTGAGGTTATACCTGAATGAACTTTTGGCACAGCTCCTTAACAAAGGGATGCTGGTTTCTTAGAAAATTCCTATGACTCCAAGTCACTTCCATCGTCACCTCATTATTGTTGTAACTGGCAGGTTAGCGATGGAGTGGATTTGCTTGTCGACCAACTTGCTTTGAAGAAACAGATGTCCCTGAAACTGGAAAGGAGGACCTGTTTTTGCTGGTGAGCAATACTTCAGGGGCAGTTAAAGGACACCTGGACATCCAAACCAAGTAATCTGTACACAGGCAGAGTTGGTGTTGAGAATTTATGAATTCTTGCATCATAAGAATCTAATATTAAAAATTCGAATTCTATTTCTACTCTCCTGATAAGAAATCAGACTCAGATCATCACAAATTCTGAGAAGTACAAGATTGTTTTAGCATAAATCCTCCTATAGAACTCCTAAGTGTTCTCATCTGTTTGAACACCCTTCACAACAAGAAAATCACTACCTACTGTGAAAGATCTATTGGGTAAATTGTTCTTATTTTAACTGAAATATATGTAGTTATAAATTCCACACACTCTGGGCACCTGGGTGGCTCAGTTGGTTAAGTATCTGAGTTCAGCTCAGGTCATGATCACAGGGTCCCGGAATCGTGTGCCCCTGGGCAAGGAGTCTGCTTGTCCCTACCCTCCCCCCTATTTGTGTGCACTTTCACTCTCAAATAAATACATAAAATCTTTAAAAACATAAATTCTCTTTAGGAACACTCTTTAGAAACTAATTTAATCCCTTCCCTAAATGACAGAACTTCCAATATTTAAATACAACTTTTCATTCTTGATCTGCTTATTCTCTCACAAATCTAAACGGCATGTCCTTCAACTGTTTCTGACCATCAAAACTGCTTTCTTCTGCCTGCAAATGAAGAACATTTGCACACTGTTTAAAGTTCTACTGGAAACCATGATACAGAACATGCCTCAGAGTTGTCCCACTTAGGAATGAGAAAGCTGGGAAATTTTTACATTAGGTTCCATATGCCAGTGGTTGATGGTTGCTCTTCTAATTCCCTGAGATATCTGGTCTGCCCTGCTCATGTATAGGACCAAGGAGAGGATATGGATGGACAGCAATAGTGTCTGGTGTAAGTATAAGTTAGATTGTGTCATTCCTTGCTTAAAAACCTTTTCCATCTCTTCCTGCCACAGTTTAGGTAAAACTCAAACTCTTTGTGTACCCCCATGATCTGATTCTAAGTTTATTTCCTCAAATTCATGCCACTGCTTGAACTACTCAGCTTTGACAGCAAACTAAAAGAGACTTTCCCTCAGTCTTGCAAACAAATAGAAGTCTCTGTTGGCTAAGGTCTTGGCATACATTAATCTGTCTACCTGCAACATCCACCCTACTCATGCTCACTCCCCATTTGGCTCTCTGTGTAGCTGTTTCCTGCTACCCTTTAGTTCTTAGACTAAATTCCACCCACCAAGAGACACTGCTTATCCTTTGGCAAGCTCATGTTTCCCTCCCATTATTTACTTTCTTGGCTTCTTTTGCATTTCTTTTATTATGATTTATGATTATTTGTTCACTATTTTTGTCTGTTTCCCTTAGAATAATGTAACATCTGAAGTTATTTCCAGTACCTAGTACTATGCCTGACACATCGTAACTACTCAACAGATACTTGGTAATTGAATGAACGAGTGAATGAATGAATGAAAGCAGTTTTTACTAGTGTGGTAGCTATACGAGTAGACAAGGAAAGGTCATCCTTCTGCAGTAACAAGGGTCGTATGTGAATCTGCTAAGACTATAGCCTGAATGACAAGAGGCCAGATGTGGGGAAAAAATAGCCAGGTAATGGCACTGTGTGTAGTTGCTGAAAATTGTCTTACACAGCAGATGGCTCAGGTCATTAGCAATTCAAGTTCTGGATGAACATTCTGGACACCAGCAAGGTGCCTTCCCCGACATACAATTGCTTGCTTGTGCCAATGACAATGCTTGAATGTAAGTTATATTGATATTTTCCAGTGGCTTAAAAACATTAACAGTGGTAATGGTAAATCCTACAAAGTTGAACAAGATCAGTCTAGTCCTTGAGTTTTCTAGAAAGAGAGTATGAAATCATACTTTGGTTGTTAGTTACCTTTGTCTTTTTGTTTGCCTTGAGTGGGGCTAGCATCTAGGTGACACACAATCATAGGAATCTGAGAAGAGTAAAATAACCATAGCTTACCTGCTGCTTCCTATTTCTAAAATATTTCCACTTTCTCTATTTCCCTAGTCCTCCCATAACCTTTAAACTTTGTGTATAATCTCTATTTTATAGACATTAAAATTCAGATAGAGAGGGTACAGGCTTTTCTAGGTTATAAGTGGAGAAAATGGGGGGGGGGTTTCTGGCTTACAATTTTAGGGCTCTTTTCAATGCTTTCAGTGCTTTATCGTCCTGAAATGTGAAAGAGAGAAGAAGAAATGTGTCAATGGGCAAGTAAATGGCAGTGGGGGAAGGGGTGAGAAACCTTGAGAAGTTCTAAATCTGGAGGAGAACCCAGATCAGAAGACAAAGAAATCAAGAATCCGCATGTGTGGGAAGGTGTGTGTGGAACATGGAAGCAGAGAGAAGAGGCCATTGTGATAGGGCAGCCAGTTCATAACATTCTTCATACTAAAAGTATACACTTCTTATATCTCTTAGCACCAAATGGTGGGATCTGCTGACCCTACGCTGCCTCCTTTCAGTCCCTAAATTTTGCTTCCATACCAGCTTGTGACCAAGAAGTTGGAATTTACAGAAGTTCAATCAATTAACTCCATTCTGGTAGTGGTTGACCCCTTTTTGCAACTGTGACATGCCCCCAGTTGAGGACACTTGAGGTCTATTGCTGTACCCACGGTATTCTCAGTGGAAAGTAAGACAGTCTGCAGGTTAAATGCAATGAATTTCAAACAAGCTCTATCTCCATTGCTTTTTCTACCACTGGAGGATATGCACATGCAAATGCATGAGAATAATGTAATTTACACCAGACGTGTAAATTGGTATTTCATAGGACAGAACAGAGTCTTTAGCCCTTTCATTTTAATGCAAATTCAATGGGTTATAAATATCTAAAATTTGGAGAATTCATATAAGCCTCTGAGTTTCTGGATTTTCTCAAAACAACAATAACAAGAACAACAACAAACAAAACAGAAGAACTGGGCCACCCTGGCTCCCTAATGCTACAGGACAACAGTAGTCTGTGACCAAATGCTGGCTCCTGGAACCTCGTCTTGTAGGTTTCCAGCCTCACCACTATATGCTTAGGCTTTAACAAGTGATCCTGGTTAACTAACTTGTGCTACCTGCCAAGTTCCTATTGGCACATAGGCCTCTTAGGACTTGTTTGAGAACTACCCTTGAGCCAATTATAATTCCCTTTAAGATGTATTTGCAGACTTTATTAATAGTAAGAAGCCACTTCTGCTCACTCCATGATGTATGGGCACATGTCCATGTACCATGGCTAAATGGTTGACAACCACTGTCTTAAGGCAAGTCTGGCCTCAGATTTTCCTCAGCACATGCCAGATGTGAGTCTAATCTTGCATTACAGCTTTTCTGAACAGGTGGGAATTAGGGCTGGATATATACTATCTGGTCTATACATGCAGTCAGTTATAGCTGGGGTCCTGGTTTTCATATTTGATTATTGGTTATTATTATTATTTAAAATAACGCTACTAGCTGCCAAAACAAATACATGAGAGCTTAACACTTTGTTAAAAGTGAAATAAATAAATAAATAAATAAATAAATAAATAAATAAGAGCCATTTGCAGACCAATGACATAAGAGCATGCCACAACATCCACTGATATGCCCCTAAGATCTCTACAAGGAAAAAACCCCACCTATTCAACCTAAAAGTTTTAAATCTTTAACAGGAGGTGTGCATGTGTGTATGTATGTGTGTGTGTGTGTGTGTGTGTGTGTGTGTAGTTAATGCCTTTCTTTTTAATTTACTTTGAAGTGTGAACATGATTCTATTTTATCACTTTGTATGATGCTCATGGGCACTAGGACATCTGATTCTCTCACTGCTGTCACTAGACCAGAGTCCTCATTTTCCTTAGTACGTCTTATATCTTGCTCTCTTATATTTATACACTGGATGGAGGTGGCTTGAGACCTGAAATTTACTAGCCACTAAATCTTTTATTTGGAAAACAGACAGTTCATGAAAAGGGAAATGGTACACTTCTTTGTCAGGCAAACCTTAGTAGATTTTGAAATGGAAGTGTCAAACTTAATTAAAAGAAAAACTCATATTATGACATGTCATTTAACCTTCCAGGACGGAGTGCAAATCCTATGTAGGTGAGGAATGTGTGGATCTCCTCATATAAACAATTTTTATATCCTTCATAACTTATATCAGTGACAATGGCAAGGTGGCATAATATACTGCACTATAAAATCACTGTATTGCTTTGTGAAAGTTACATTGGATTTAAGCAGAAAAAGATGTTGAATTGTGTGTTGGTGAAAACATTCTTCATCATTTCATAATGGAAAAAAGCCTAGTAGTAAAACTTCTCACTGTGCTTGCCAAATCCATTAACAGATAAATCTAATCACGCAAAAAAGAAAAAAAAAAAAAAAGCCAACAAATAAGCTTTACCTAACTCAAAAATCTGTCTTACAAAATGAGTCCTGTTTTCCTTCTTACCAAGAGACAGGTTCTGGATGAAACCCTTTCCATTTGCTCTAGTTATGCTACAACATTATTTACCATACTTGATGTACAAGCTCAAAATCATTATTAGTTATACCACACTGAGCTCTTTATTACCAGCAATACATGATAAAAATTTTTAAACAACAAATAGATGTAGGCATGGGGTAGCTACCGAGTCCCCCTAACTGGGGTGGGTCCAGTTTAAATACAACTTGATGGTTCACATATTTGTAGAAAGAGCATGATAAATCCAAATTGAATTTGATGACATTTACAAATATTTGCAGTTTTATTGGATAGTTGCCTGATTCTGATGTGGTCTTTTCCCTCCTTTCTCTGTTCTACGTCTTTCCAAGGGAAAGCAATAATAATGCTTGTAGAGTTTTTAATGGCAAACATCTCATATTAGTTAATATTATTTAAAAGTGTTAGGAGATTTTATATAAAAATTCAGATTTCTGGTTCTGTTGAAAAAAATCAAAGATGTGACAGGGCAGTGAATATATCTCACAGAAATAATTCCTTGTAGCTTTTCATTAGCCAAGGATGTACCATCCATGAGTCAAGTAACCATCGTACATGTCTGAATTCTGGAAGCTCTTTACTTGGCAACCCATGCTTTAGTCTTTCTTGAACATCACTTTTGGTGTATTAAAGGCTCTGAAAATTTTCTCAGTAAATACTTCTTTTTTATTTTATTTAAAATCTTTTCCTCGATATATTTGATTACGGAGGTTTTTTTTTTTTTCCTCCCCGTTTTGGGAAGTAGTGTTCCAGATAATTCTTTGCATTTATGACCTCAGGTTTTACTCTGAAGTTTACAGGTGAAAGTCAATTGCTAATATATTACTTAGTACATGAATATGGACCATAAATTCAAGAGATTCTGATTTGTTTGTATGAATTTTATGGTTATCTACTGGCAAATATTTGTGAAAGTATTTGGAAAGCCTAGATTTTGCAATTAGGATTCCATGTCCGTTTCTGGATGCTTTTATAGGCGTTCAAGGTACAGAATCAATCTATCTGATTAGACTATTTACATATTCAATCAGACTTCGAGCTATGTTGGTAGACATGAAGGAACCTCTGGATTTTACCTGAGGTTTAACTTTAAAAATCCACACTAGGGGACCAATTGTGCTGGTGATCTAATAAGAGGCCCTAACAACATATATTCCAGAGAGAAAGCTTTGGAGAAAAAATAGATATACTTGCAATATGACAGGTTAGGTAACAGGAATTTATAGTACTATTATACTACCCCAGGTAGATAATAAAGAGATACTTCCTTTCTATAATCATCATCAGAATAAATTTTAAAAAGAGAAGATGGATAAAAATCTCTTTTTTGGGGGGGGAAGTGAGCCCCATGTGTATCATCCAAATGACCAGTACAGAAGCCCAATAATGGGATTTGACATTTCATCTTGAAGGCTAAGAACACAGGAGTTATAGAAATGAATCTCTGATTTTCAAAATACTATGATTAGAAATATTGGTTGTGATGGCAGCAAAGACCTCATGGAAAAAATTCTGGCTGACTACAAATCTCTAAGTGTTCTCTGGATTTGGATAAAACTAACTCAAAAAATAAATGGCAAATAAATAGGACAAGTAGGTTTAGAAAGAAGTTGTTTACCACTTTAATAGGGCTGTCTAGCATTTGGTCACATAGATCATTCTGAAACCTAACTGCTTTAATGGTCTTCCTGTCTCACCAGAAGAGATCTGAATACTCTTGGAAAAAGCAAATCAAACATAGAAAGAGGTGCCATGATAAGACTTGTTGCTACAGCACTATGTACTTAATGATGCCAGACTTTGGATTTAATCAGAGGACATTTCTGCAGTCTAGGACAGCTATACAAAGCCTTAAGACATTGTATTTACAGAACTTATTAATACAGGGATCCATATTATACCATAATTTTGCCAGAGTCTTAATAGCATGGTGGAGTAGCTCCCTCAAGAATCCTCATTGTCTTATCTGTGGAAAAGCTAGTAGTTCTAAAAATACTTTCCTGGAAGAGGTTAGAATGGTTATTATATATCAATTGAATATAAAGTATGGTTATGTAAGCCAGGCTTGCATGCTAATATTGCACAGGGTAGAAAGCAATAAAACAGGACGATGTTCTTCCTTGGGCCATCTAGTAGTAACAGAAGGAAGCTCTTGATTCAGTATTGTTATGATGCCTCAGATTCCAGGAGTCCACCTGTAGCTGACCTTCCAGTGTGAGTGCCATGTTGAAATTTCAAAAGGGCACATGTCTTCTTCCTTGCCAATAAAAAAAGGAAATCGCGACAAAACAAAACAAAACATCCAAACTCAAAGAGGTACACCAGCCGCCTCAAACTGTGGTATTGTTCATTTCTTGAAGAGAATATATAATATTTCAAAATATTATATATATACATATATTTAAAATGGTACAAAGTAACTATAGATCCAAATTAGAAGATAGTTGATCATTCTTCATAATCCCAAAAATTTTCGTTGAGAAAACCCTATTTTTTAAACCCACTTTCCATGGTGTTGCCAAAAGCACAGGTCTTCTCACTATCGGGTACTTCGTGACACACAGTAAAAGCACTGTGATTATCTGGTAACCAGTCAAAGTGCAAATAAGAAATCCATTTGGCTTGTAATGTGTAAGATGTTTTAAATTCTTAAAATGTATTTTCCGCAGAGGTGGTTTTCCTTTGCTACTATAACAAATGCTCCATTAGGTTCTTGGGTGAATCTGAAACCAAAGAAAGAAAGAAATTTCAGGGAGAAAGAACAAAATGAAGGCACAAAGAAAGGTGAATAGGCAGAAAACGAAGACATCTTGAATTTTTAGTATGTTGCTACTTTCAAGTGATCTTTAGCCAAAAATGTTAGTCTAGAGCCGTAGTTCTCAAATGATGATCAAAGGGCACACTGACAGGCCATCATATTTTTATCAATTCCTTACATTTATTTTGCCACAGCTGAGGAGATAGACTCTTGGAGCAACGAATAACCATGGCTGGCTTCATGGGTATGTGACCTATGCAGTTACACAGAGCCCTGTGCTGAGAAGGGCCCTACACTTCACTTAATAACTCGCTATTGCAGTCTTGAAATTATTACTGATTTTTGAACAAGAGGCCTCTGTTTTCATTTTTGCACTGGGCTCTTTAGATTATGTAGTTAGTCCTGTGTCTGTTTGATTTGAATTTGAACTGGGTGGGTCATTCTGTGACCTTGTCAAGTTGGCCTGCTGTAACATGTAGAGGGGTGGCATAAGGTAAAGTCACTGCCAAGGTTAGAACTCATTTTCTTAGGAACATAGGAGACCTTTTCTGGGTGAGGAACTCTTCCTCTCAATGACACAGTACTCAAGGGCAACCAAGAGCATGCTCCCACCATTATTGATGCCATTTAATATATTTGAATATGGTCCCAAAGACTCTAATGTTAAAAAGGAGAGTCACCGGTTTGGGGCAGAAATGATGATTGTAATAGAGTTGAAGGTTCTACTTTAGAGTTCTAGGACTTAGGTATTTTTCTTCATCATATATAGTCTCAGGAATTGAGTGTCCTGAGTCCAGGGGTGGAGTCCATGAAAAGTTTTCAAGGTTGGGTAGGAACAGTAGTAAAAGTTTGATTTCAAAAGTTGGTTGTGCCAGGGGCAGCATGTGTGAGAAATCTTCACACATTTATTTTTTTATCATCTCCATATGAATTAACAGATTCTTCCAAACTTTGGTTTTCTACATTCCAGTAGTGTTTGTCACCTCCTGTTTCCATTGTCTTCTCACCAAAAGGCGGGGAAAGTGACATTCAGAAAACTGAATTGTAACTGCCTTTCTTTCGTCTCTATTGACTTGCCATTCTCACCCCTTCACATCCCCAACCTTAGGCCCTATCCTTCATGGAAGAACAGGAGTTCAGTCCTATTTACTATCACATCCACCAAACTTTAATACCCTAACTTTAAATGGAAGAGGCTTAAATATATTTATGGGTTAAAGAAATGAATGAGTTCACTCTAACCCAGGGGCAATTGTGACAGCATAAATCGATTTATTTTCCTCCTGCAACTTCCAAATCCATCTCCCCTGCACCCACTAACCTGGCTCCATCTTCCTACCCTTCTCTCTAAAAGGTAGTTCATGCAAAGTAGTCTGGAAATCAGGATTGTAAAGGCTTTCGTAACACTTCAGACCTGGTGGAATGCTGAGTGATAAAGTTGGGATATGTCAAAGCTAGTACTTTACCCCTCACAATATAAAAAACATTGACTGATGAGAATCAGTCATCATCCATGAGATGGATGGAGATATGCAAGTTCAGAGTCACCATTAGGAGGATGGGCCCCAGAGGGTGTGGACAAATGACCATAGTGGATTTGCATGAAATATCAACTTGACAAGATAGCCATTTTAGTTAGGTATGCAGTCTAAAGCTTGCTAATTTGCCCTTTTAGGGAAGGGAACTTGACTCTATGTTGTATAAATCTAACTGTTCATTTTCTCATTAGTCCAAAAGACACTAACATATTGAGTTGAAGGAGATCCAAAGTTGCTTGATATGTCCCCAGGTATTATACCAGATAACGTTCTACTATTTTAACCTGCTGATTTTTCCTTCCAATTGACTTTGGTTTTCTCCTCACTTTATTCCCTTCCTCATTATGTTCCCAAACAATGAATGTTCACTTTTTACATGTGAATTATTACAGTACTGTCAAACACGTATTTTCTCCAGGGAGAGGTCTGTCTTTCTAAATAAAGGCATCATTCCTGAATACACAGAGTATTCCCAAATGCTTTGGATATAGTGTCCCCAACTTTCTTTTTTTCAAATACATATTATGCCATATTATACATTAGTATTTCGTATATATTAAGTGTAATATTTACTATAGGGAGTTAGCTTACCTGATTATGGAGATTGGCAAATCCAGAGTCTACAGAGCCAATTTCCCAATACCATCCCCAACTTTCAAACTTATATTTTGGATAAATAAGTTTAAAGAAAAGAAATAAACCAATAGGTTTCTAAAACCATAGGAAAAGTTTTCCTGTCGAAATCTGGATTGGTGAGTCTTGCCACAGACTGCCAAGACAGTAGTTTAATGGAATAACTGAAGCAATGGTCAAGCAGGAATAGGGTTAAAGTTTAGCCATGAGACTTCACCCAAATGTGCCAGGCTTCTCCCAGGAGGATTTCTATCACCGGCTTTCTTGTTCCCCATGCTGGGTTTGGAAAATTTCTCAAGGGTGACTATTTTTTTCTCTGTAAAATGACATACAGGAAGCTTTCTCTTTTCCTAAGATTTATTTTCTCTAATCTCCTGAAAGGGAAGCCTGTGCCTGATTCTACTTATCTTTTCTCCTTCCTTCTGTAGGTCATATTGTCACCTAGATCTAATTTTCCCAAGGTTTTCTTTCAGACTGGCCTGTTACCCTGACTCGTTCCCATTCTGTGGTGTCTGGTCCTTTAAATGAAGCAATGAATTTCTATTCTCTACCCTTCTTAAAAAATGAGCATCATGAAACTTTGAATTAGATCACACTTTGAAATATCTTTTGTTTATCTACATTTCACAGACTGCTGAGAATTTTGACTCGGGATGATTATTTAGGAAGTAATGCATAATAGCAAGGTTTTGGGGAAAAAAAACCTATATAAGGAAAAATGATACCTCAAGACTATTTTGCAAATCTCTTCATATTAGAATCACTTTAAAAAATTAGCAGGATGAAGGAAACTCTCAGTTGTCACTAACAATCTAAGTATTTTTTTTCTTTTATGTTGTTGTTTTTTTTTTTTCTGAGAGCACGCTTCATAAATCAGTCTTATACATGAAAACCAAAGAGATGATTTTCTTTATTTTTCCTTTTCCTTAAGAACTCGAACTTTTTACCTTAAGGATTACCTCCTAGATAAGAACAGAACAATGAAAACCTATAACTCAAAATTAAAGTACATCTGTCTATTAAACTGTGTTAAAAGTTAAACTGCCAGAGGCAATATTTGAAGTATGTAGACGTATTTATACTCTGATAGGGAAAAACACATAGAGCATACTAGAAAAATTAATATAAAACCTATTTTGGAGGATATTACATAAGGATTGATATTAGCATGCCATTTATACAGAATGGAAGCTCCTGTATGTATCAGTGGGACTTAGCTCTCACTTAAGTGTGTGTTTCACTGTGAATTTCTTTGTAAGAAAGTGAGGAGAAAATGTAAGTCAGTAGTAGTGTCTGAGTCTTCTCAAGGTGTAAAACGTGCAGCTTTTTTAGTGTTTCCTTTTTTCTTCTCTAAAGACAGAGTTGAGATTTATTAGTTGAGTGATGTGTTGCTCACATGGCTGTAGAGCAATCTCTTATTTCCGCCCTTGAAATGGATACACACATCAGAACAGGTACATCCTCTGCTTTCAAACCAACCGCATGGGCGATTTATTTCTCTTGTATACTCAACTGTCTTGTTGAATTCAGCCCACCCAGGACAGTAGCAAACTCAGTGTGTTCCAACCTCTATTACTGTGATCAGATCTGTGCTGTACTTCCACGAGGACAGAAAATGTCTAGGAAGTATTTACAACATGTTTTAAAATATACTCTATAGAGACCAAATCAAAGGAAGTTACACAGTCATAAAAAATAGCATTAACATTTTCTGTGTTTTGTTTATTTACATTCTGTCTTCCAAAGAGTTTCCCAGTTGGTACCCTTGGAATTTCAGATATTCAAATCCTGAAATAATTTGACTTGTGTTATTGTTCTTTACTGAGTTTCAGGTCTGGAGGAACCATAAGAGCAGGACTTACATTCAATAAGGGAGATCAGTTATCATTTGGAAGAGGAAATGGAGATTTGGCAGAAAGTATATCAGCAACCTGCTTGAAATAAGGGTGATTGAATTTCAATCATACTAGCTATGATTCAGAGTAGCTTAAAACTGACTTGTGAGGGCATCTTCAGTACTGCTTGTTAAAATTAATTTCAGACAAAATATAAGCAAAGGGAAACATGAAATCCACTCACCATCAGTTAATGACGATGGTTTCTGGAGGTAAATGGCATGAGCTGGGTTCATTATTGAATAATATCTTCTGAGGGTGTTTCTTTGAATTGAAATATGACAATCATGCTGAGCATCTCAGGTGCATGAAAATTCATGTTAACAAGCTAAGATGTTGAGGAACCTCTCCTGGCCTTGAGCCAAGGAGGTAGAGCCATTTACCACTTATTGTGGTCAATAAGGTCAATTGACCTTATTGTGGGCAATGTGGGCAACTAAATTTGATATACAAAGAGTCTCCACTTATTTATATATGAAATATGTTTTTATAAGGTATCATGTTTTCTGCATCACAAGGCTGCAAGTACCAATTTTATTACTAAAGAAGATAATGCTGAGAAGAAAGATCATCTTAAGACTCATACAGGGGTGGGAATCAGAGATGCTCTTTTAAATTTGAGTCACCCTTGTGGAAGGCTACAAGTTCAACATGTTGGAATTTATAACTGGTCGAGCTAGCTTTCAACAACAGTCAATGCACTAAAATACAAACATGCATAATAGGGCTCACAGTTGCATGATATACATATGTGTAACCATACTAGTTGTTCAAATATTGACATAGTTTTATAGTATATTTGAATAAATACTGTCTTGAGTGCTCTGAGCAACCCTTCCACCATGCCCCCTTTAGAACTTCTACACTTTCCTATTGTTTAGTATCTACTAGGTCAATGGTGGCCTAGCCAGTCCTCTCCAACCTGTTGCAGTATTTCAACATCAATTCTGATGGGTTGGATGGCCTCAATATGCAGGTTGTTATATATTTTGAAGATAACTCATTATTTTACCACAGAAACCAAGGAACGACAATCCACATCACCAAAACCTTTCACTTCTTTAAAAGATCATCAAATAATTCTTTAAATTATTTGTATTAAATACAGTCCTTTTCAGAAAACCATGTGGATGAATTAGGCAAGACCCTTATTTTATAATCTATTTTGAAAGCCATTGTTGTTGGCTGGAATTATTTGAATAATTACTGTTCCTCTTCCCTTTGGCCATGGCAACCTAGCTTTATTTATGAGCCAGTCACAGAAACGATGAACTGGCCAGTATGGAAAAGTCAAGTTCAATCTCTAACTTCTTGTTGATGGATGGACATGGATATGAGTGGTTAAGAATGTTTTCTGTCAGGAAAAAGGCTTTCTTATCTCCTGTTCAAAGTTTCTCTGGGGGCTGTTTGTAGAACACAAAGGCAAACAGTACAGTTGGTCACGTGCATGAGACATTTGAAAGTAATAAACTTACTCTTGTGGTCTTAATTTTATTGCCCGTAGCGCACATCCATCCGGAATTATCGGGTAGTGTCTTACATTCTTCTCCTTCTAGACAAGGCTCCATCTCACACCACCATTTACCAATCACTATGGAAGCTGCACGAAAACAGGAAACAAATTTGTTTGCATTCATCCAAGCAACTTGGGCATGGGGGTTGTGACCCTCCCGAAGTGTCAATTTTCTCCGAAGCCCGCTAGCTTCTCTTTAACTTTCTATGACTGGCTAAGAATTCTCTATGAAGAAGAGTAATATTTTCATGTACCAGTTTTACATCACAAATAAAATTTTATGCAGACTGTTTTGATCAAGTAACATTTTGTCAAAAATCTCCTCATATGATAAAGGATGAAAACATATGGAGTGGGGAGACATACTTTTTGGGGGAACTTTTGTGTTAGTTTTCACAAACCCATGACCTGTACTATTTCTTTTCAGTGAAGGAGACAAAAGTGTTAACTGCTTTTCAGAATGACAGAGCTATTCCTTCAGACAAGCCAGTTTATGTACCCAGCATTAGGGTTTATCCCCCACTATAGTGCTTTGAGAAGAAAACCAAAGTGACTGAATGTATAAACAAAACCTGTAAAATAAAAACCATGAGTAATAATAAATAAAAGTATCTGTTTACAATCAAAGGTATGTGATATGGGTTGGGTTTCCTTTTGATGTTTATATGATGTTTATATGATGTGGGTGAAACTTTTGAAAGTTAAGCCTCTGATAAAAAAAAGAAAAGCCCTACTTTTCAGGGTAATATCAAAGATGAGCACAATAGGAAGCTGGCAGTGAATTTAGTGGATGTGTTTATAGCACACATTTGTTTTGGGTTTTGTTTTGATATTAAGATTTTATAAACAAAATGACTGGACGCACTTTCTGCACAAATCAAGAAGCTCCACATATTCTTTAATTCCTTAATGAGTGAAGAATTATTTCTGCCATCCAAAATTCTCAAAATGTCTACCAGTGTTTCTTTACAGCACTTTTCAATTGGCTATTTTCATACTGGACTGGAACCTTAGTTCTATTGATAATTACCAGCTCTTCACCTCCCAAAGAAGAATTCCCATCATAATGCTTCCTCTTCACAATGACAAAGAGGTCAGATGATATCTGTTAACATCAGAGAAGATTCATATTAAAATGAAATGGATTAATACTGCCCCCCACCAATGAAGCAGGAGCACATTGAAATTCTCCACTCATCAGGAATTAGGCATTTCATAAAAGGATTAGCTTACTAACTTAAAAGCAGAATGGTTTAAACATCCAGCCATCTGCCTGCATTCAAGATTTCCTCTTTCTATACTACCCTTACTTTGGACTTTCCCTCCTTTGGAATCCAGTGTATGAATCGCAAAGATTTGATTTTATATGCAAAATCATGTCTACTCTATTATTCAGCCAATTTAAGGAATTTTTCAAGGGTAATTTTGCCTCTGTTTGATTCATACCTTATGTGTGGACCAGACTGAACGACATAAAATGTATCTTCATTGGAATATAGCACACAAGTATAGGAAGTAAAATCTTGTAAATAGCCTATCCGTATGCAAGATAATGTGATATTTTGGCAAAACAGGGAGTAGTAACAGAAGACGCAAATCCTCTGTAGGGTACAAAATGACTATGAGAGCTAAGAGTGTTTTTCTTTTCTTTTTAGGATTTATTTATTTATTTGAGAGAGAGAGAGAGCTAGAGCAAGTGCAAATGGGGGGAGGGACAGTGGGAGAGAATCTCAAGCAGACCCTGCTGAGCGTGGAACCTGATGCGGAGCTTGATCTCATAACCTATGAGACCATGATCTGAGCCTAAACCAAAAGTCTGACACTTAACTGACTGAGCCACCCAGGTGCCCCAAGAATGTCTTCCCTTTCAGTGGCAGGGCTCTGTACAAGGATGTGGAATAGGGCAAGATTCCATTCACAGGTAAAAGAGACCTCATTTATGTGAATTAACAAGTGACAACAGTAAATAAGAGACGCGTGTATTTTGGCAGCAAAGACACATGTAGTGTCAAAAGGGAACAAAAATAAATTGCAAGGTTTCCGGTAACATGAGATAAAAGTCAGGACTTGGCAGCGTTTATTGAGAGCCTACAATCTGAAGCTTCCTTTCGGCTAGTACTCAGTCAGCAAAAGGCTGGTGGCATTTCCCACACTTGTCCCCTAAAATCCCTCCTAATATCTCACTATTGCTGCCCTGAATCGACACCACAAATGGAAACCCTCTGATCTTAGCTCTGAGGGGAAACTGCCTTTCCCAAAAGTCTTCCATTTAGCGTTTGTGACTTTTTTTTTCCCAGAAGCACACAAATAATGAACAACTGCCAGTAAGGTCAGCTTTAGCATCTTTACTTCCTTCGGAAGGACCCTGTTCCTTCTTCTTTAGGCTGCTCTCTGCCCTCTCAGAGCTGACCTACTTTGTTGCGAGGTAACAAAGCAGTTTCTCTTTCTCTTAGGCGTTCATATCTTCTAAATGAGAATGTAGACAATACGAAAAAGAAGGCATCTCAAAACCCACAGATCACCTTTAATTCCAGGTAGTAAAAGTCCACTGGCTCACAAGGAAAAACAAAAGGCTTTCTAAGAATAGAAAAGTCCCCCAGACTGGCCTGTAATCTCTAAAAATTCATATTTCATTTGCTTCTTCTAAACAGAGTTTGATGCTTCGATATTACCCTCTGACTTATTAGAAACTAGTACATTCTTCTGGTGTTGCTTTTCTAAAGATGCTACTAGACTGATTTTGCTTCTGATTTATGCATTACATGGGTTATTTTAATATATAACACTTCATGTCCTAGGTCAAGCTACAGTCTTGTTTCCTAATTTTTTCATATACTCATATTTCCTGCAATAACTTTAAGAAAATCACAGAGAGGATTTATAAATTGCTCCCTCTTCTCCCATTAGAGGAAGCTACCTAAAACCTTCAGATTATTGCAGGAGGAATGATTAATTAGATTTAATACAGTGAGCTAATATGAATGCTACTTAACTGCTTTTATAATTTTTCTTACAGAGATACTTATAATAAGAAAAATGTAAACACACATAATTCTAAATATCTTGAATTATAATGGTCAGTGTAGTAATAAAAATGATAATGGAAGCTTTTGACGGCCTCCTCTGTGTCTGTGTTAGACAGAAACTTTAAAAGTATTATCTTAATCTTCATAGCAATCCTAAAGGTGGGTATTACTTCGAACCAATTATATGGATGAAAATACCGAAGGCCAGAGGGGTTAAATCACTTTGCCAAGCTTACCTAGGTAGGAAGCATAGGGATATTAACACTAAAATACAGACCTGCTTCATGATAGAATCCTTGGTTTGCATCATAATAGTCCTAACTCATTCTAGTTTTGTGTTCAGGATTCACAGAACTCTCAAAAAGCATTTACTGACTGCTGAGTGAATGAATCAATTCTCTCTCGTGTATTATTGTTGAAAATAAATTTCATGTAAACACAAAACACTTGAAAACACAAAGCATCCAGTTTCTTACAAAATTAAGTTAACTTAAAAAAATATTGTGGGTAAGAGCCAGTTAACATGACGCTTGTTTCTTCCTAGACTGAAGGGCTATATAGATATTGCTTGATTTTATTACTTCTAACGTTTTAGTAGAAAACCCCAGTAGTGAACAATTTTTGAAGCCACAAGAAACTTGTGAGGTAGATGCCTAAATTCTATGACAACTTTTTATCCCCTAGAATAACTGAGTTAATTAAATATCAGCTGCAAAACCTACAAAATCTTTCTTAAATGTGGTGATTATGAAAGAGTCTCCCTTTTAACCCTGGGGTTCAGATCAGTGGATCTGATTTGGATTGTCAGGGTGATGGCAGCAGGAAGAGCCCTCATTAAACATAGGTGTGCTTATACCTTTTTTTAAAGATTTTATTTTTATTTATTCATGAGAGACAGAGAGAGAGACAGAGACAGAGACATAGGCAGAGAATTCTCTCTATGAATGTGCCACATTCAGGAAAATATCTGATCTTCAACTTCTTCAAGAATGTTCACCGTTCTTTGAGAGGTTCTTAAAATCACTAAAACTACTTTAATCATGAGTTTTGATTTCACCCTTATACCAGGTCATGTTGCTACAGAGCAAAAGGGAGACTGTCAAAGGAGAATCAACCCATCTTTCAATGATAAACCTTAAATAGACCAGAAGTCCTATTAGTTGTTGTTATTATTGAGGCATTTTTCCATGTAAACAGAACTTAGGTACTGCTAAGCAAGGGGCTTAATAAATACAGCAAATACACATTATCTTGTTGAACAAGTGCAGTCCTTGTTTATCATTTCAATGGATAATATTTGGGTTTCAACTCAGTAAACGTTCTTTGAGCACTTTCTGTAGTCAAAGGACTACCTGATTTAGTAAGATGGATAAAATAATGAACATGACACAGTCCCTGCCCTAATGTAGCTCAGACTTTCTTAATATCAGCACTATTTTGGCATTTTGGCATACATTATGGTAAGGGGGTATAAATAAACAAAGTGCTTCCTTGGTAGTACATTATTGTGCTGGAAGAGCAGGCTCCCACTGGGGAGTGGGAAGAGGAAATCTTGATAAGATTGTGGAAGTTCTTGAAAGCATGAAGCTCAGGCTTTTTTTCTTCTCCCCTTAAAGGAATGATAAGGCACTGAATATTCTAGATTCTGTGTGCAAAGGGAAGATGTGATTAACAAGGTGGTTGGGGAAGATGGATTTGGCAGGGATGTACAAGACGGAAGAAAGAAGAAACAAACAGCTGAAATGCCACATAAGCACGGCTACATTCACACAGAAGGGATAGGTCTTGATTTTGGATGCCTACTCCAGAATTGTGAAGAAGGGCAGAGCTGAAAGTGATGTTAGGAACAACTGAGGAAACCATATGGTCAATAACTCAACTACATCAACTGTAACCCTAACCACACTGGACTCAAATTATTAGCTCATAAGACTGCCTATTCACCAGGCAGTGTGCTCCTGGAGGGCAGGGATCCTGCTGCATTTATCCTCAAATGGCACAGACTAACTCAAGACAGGTTTATAGTTTATGAATGAATGAATAGGAAAAAAAACAGAGAAAAAGAAAAAAAGAATAGTGTTTATATCAAAGGATTGGGAGGATTTCATGAGAAAGTGCATTCAGAGCACTTAGCAGAGTGTCTGGCATTCAATAAATGTTCAATGAATATTAGCTATTATTATCATTGGCATCATCACTTTTATTACTCCAAAGAATAAAATCACTCCAAAACAGAAAAGGCAATTCTTCACAAAGTGAGAGAGTGAACCATTGTTCTTCAATATTATGCCAAAGTCTCAGCTTGTTTCTATGACTTATGAGAGTTTAAGCATAAATTAAATGGTGGGACATATGATTTCATTCATGTTCCCAGAAGTAGGTTATGAGTACATCAATCAAGACAAATTTCCAGGCTCATTTTTGTGCAAACTGTCATGCAGTTTAGGCAATGGCTGGAACTCCAGGAGAATTGGGGACATAGCTGGGACAGCTCCTGCCTTCCTTTATGCACAGGTTGTTGGAACAGTTGTTACAATGCTTTCCTTCAAAAGACCTGCCATGACTCCCTCTGTGTTATTGTCTTTATCAAAGTAAACAGAAACTTAAAGGCATAGAATACTGTGGCCTGCAGTCATTCCAAATTCCATCTTTCCTGTGAACTATCATTTAAGGATAGGGTCCAGTGTATAGAGGCATTAAGTAATGGTTATGACTCTAAGCTCTTTGATATGGGATAGAGGGACCTGGGTTTGAATCTTTAAGTCTACCACTCACTGGTAGAATGGCTTCAGAAAGTTGTTTATGTCAAGTTTCAGATTCTTGAGTTATAAAGGCAGTCAATAAAAATCACAACTGGTTATACTAAATTTCAGATGAGCTCAACATCTTAGTGTAATACATAATAAATTTTATACTCAACGCGTGGCAATTATTCTCTTCTTTGTCCATGTGTCCTCTAGCCAGCTATGTATGCATCCAACCAATTACTTTCATAGAGAGTTAATGCCTATCGTTAATGGAAGTTTATACTAATTGTGGGATGCATATATTCAGTTTTTGCTAACTAGACTGTATTTATTTGTAGAACCTACAATATATCTCAGAGACAAAAGTGAAACTAATGATGTGATTGCTTAGTATTGCTTTCCTTCTACAAATTCTATTCCAGTGCTTTTCAAACTGGGGGAATTTATCTCCCTTGAAGGTATTTGAAGACAAAAGTTATCTTTTATTTATTCAAAGGTATTCATTAACTGCTGCTAATGACCTAACTAAATATAAAACAGACATGGTTTCTACCATAAAGTGGCTTATAGTCTATTGCGGGAGGTGTACACTAAGTGTAATGATGTGATAATACATACAGATAAATTATGAGCCAGATACTAGGGAAACAAATGAGTGGATCTGATTTGGATTGTCAGGGTGATGGCAGCAAGAAGAGCCCTCATTAAACATAGGAGTGCTTATACCTTTTTTTTTTAAGATTTTATTTTTATTTATTCATGAGAGACGCACAGAGAGAGAGAGAGGGGGGGGGCGGGGGCAGAGACATAGGCAAAGGGAGAAGCAGGCTCTATGCAGGGAGCCCAATGCGGGACTCGATCCTGGGACTGCAGGATCACGCCAAAGGCAGGTGCTAAACCACTGAGCCACCCAGGGATCCCCACTTATACCTTTTCAAATTAATGTTTTCATTTTTTTGGGGGGGGAAGATACCCAATAGTAGAATTATTGGAACATATGGTATTTCTATTTTTAATTTTTTGAGGAACCTCTATATTTGCCACAGCGGCTGTACCAATTTATATTCCCACCAATAACGCATGATGGTTTGTTTTCCTCCACATTCCCATCAACACTTGTTATTTCTTAAGTGTGTGTGTGTGTGTGTGTGTTTAAACCATTCTGACAGGTATGAGGTGATATCTTATTTTGGTTTTGATTTGCATTTCCTTGATAATGAGTGATGTTGAGGATCTTTTCATGTGTCTGTTGGCCATAGTTATATCTTTTTTGGAAAAATGTCTATTTAGATCCTCTGCACTTATTTTAAATTTATTTTTTTATTTTTTGAGCTTCTTTTTAAATTGGAGTTCAATTTGCCAACATATAGCATATCACCCAGTGCTCATCCCGTCAAGTGCCCCCCTCAGTGCTTGTCACCTAGTCACCCCAACCCCCTGCCCACCTCCCTTTCCACTATCCCTTGTTTGTTTCCCAGAGTTAGGTGTTTCTCATGTTCTGTCACCCTCACTGCTCTGCACATTTTTTAATTAGATTTTTTTTGATGTTGAGTTGTATATATTTTTAATACATCTTGGATATTAACCCTTTATGAGATATATCATTTGCAAATATCTTCTCTCATTTAATAGGTTGCCTTTTCATTTTGTTGGTGGCATCATTATTTACAATGGCCAAGATATAGGGGCAACTCAAGTGTCCATCAATAGATGAATAAATAAAGAATATGTGGTATGGGGGCACCTGGGTGGCTCAGTGTTTGAGCATCTGCCTTTGGTTCAGTTTGTGATCCAGGGATCCTGGGATTGAGTCCCGTATTGGGCTCCCAGCAGTAAGCCTGCTTCTCCCTCTGCCTATGTCTCTGCCTCTCTCTCCGTGTCTCTCATGAATAAATGAATAAAATCTTTAAAAAAAAGATGTGGTATGTACATACACACACACACACACAAATACAGGATATAATTATAATACAGCCACAAAAGAGTAAGATCTTGACATTTGCAACAACATGGATGGACCTAGAGGGTATTCAGCTAAGTGAAATAAGCCAGACTATGAAACACAAATACCATTTGATTCCACTCATATGTGGCATCTAAAAAACAAAACAAATGAATAAAAAAAAAAGAACAAAGAAGGCAAAAGCAGACCTATAAATACAGAAAACAAACTGATGGTTGCCAAAGAGAAAAGAGGTGGGAGATGGGCAAAAATGGGTGAAGCAAAGTGTGGGAGACACAGGTTTCCAGTTATGGAATGAATGTTATGGGAATAAAAGACACATAGGGAATATAGTCAATGATATTGTAATAGCAGTGTATGAGGACAGGTGGCAGCCACACTTGTGGTGAGTATAGCATAAAGTATGTACAAGTTGAATCACTATGTTGTACACTTAAAACTAATGCAACATTGTGAGTCACCTACACTCAAAAACTAAAAAAGTCTTCATAGCTGAGGTAATTTAATAACTACTTAACCAACAAAATTGTTTTCATAGTAAAGCAAATAAGTATACATATTATGCGGTAGAGTCTAACTTCACATGAGCTTTAAGTTAAAACACAAAACAAATCTTTTGCTTGTCATAGGCTGTTCCAAGCTTTCTTATCAGAATGCAGGGTTACAGTGTCTACTGCTTTGAAAAAAGCTGTCTGCTCTGGTGACAGGGAATATTCAGACTTTTTGTCAACTCAAGGGAGTGTTCCCTATTCCTGCCAATACTAATATTCCTCTTTGTGTATTCTACACCAAAGCTGGAGTCCCTGGCTTATCCTGCACTCTCAGTCCATGATAACTCTGTCCCTGTGCCCATTTATAAACACTGCATGTTAGTCTTGCTTTCACTAAATCAGTGCTTTTATTTTAGAATTAAATTCAGCTATAGTTTTTCATTTGCGTATGTAATTTTAAATATATGTTTAGGAAGAAACACAAAAAATAATGGTTATTAAATAAATTTTCTACTGAACATTCCATATTTTCATTTTAACATTCTATGTTTAAAACACTTAAGAGTTGGGCAGGCTCAGCAGCTTAGCACCTGCCTTCAGACCAGGGTGTGATCCTGGAGACCCGGGATCGAGTCCCGTTTCAGGCTCCCTACATGGGGCCTGCTTTTCCCTCTGCCTGTGTCTCTGCCTCTCTCTCTTTCTCTCTGTGTCTCTCATGAATAAATAATAAAATAATCTTAAAAAAAAAAAAACACCTAAGAGCAACCCTGAAGTTTATGGTAGAGTGTGATTTGTAATTTTGTCCAAACACATGCCTTATGATGTTATTTTTGCCATCCATAGAAACATTTGTTTTTTATTTTAAAAGTAATATATATTCTTCTCTAAAATTCAAAGCATACAGGTAATTAGCAAAAGGAAAGTAAACACAGTGACATTAAGCAGGGGGCATCTGGGCGGCTCAGTCAGTTAAGTGTCTGCCTTCAACTCCGGGTCATGATCCCCAAATTCTGGGATCAAGCCCCACATCGGGCTCCCTGTTCAGGGGAGCCTGCTTCTCTCTCTCTTCCTCTGCCTCTCCTTCAGTTCATACTCTCTTTCTCTCTCTCTCCCACTCACTCTCTCAAATAAATAAATAAAATCTTTTTTTTTTCTTTTTTTCTTTTTTTTAATTTTTATTTATTTATGATAGTCACAGAGAGAGAGAGAGGCAGAGACACAGGCAGAGGGAGAAGCAGGCTCCATGCACCGGGAGCCCGATGTGGGATTCGATCCCGGGTCTCCAGGATCGCGCCCTGGGCCAAAGGCAGGCGCCAAACCGCTGCGCCACCCAGGGATCCCAAATAAATAAAATCTTAAAAAAAATAATGACATTAAGAAGAAATAAGCTGCTACATTTGGTTATGTGTTTTCCAGACTTTATCTCTGATTATTCTTAACACAGGGTCCAGAGTGATCTTTCAAAATGTAAGTAATTTCATATCATTCCTTTGCTTAAAACTCTCCAATGGTTCCAGCACACAGAATAAATTCTGTACTCCTTACTATAGCCTTCAATGGTTCTTATCACTTGGCTCTTCCCATTTCTCCATCCATGTTTTTCTATCAGCCCCACCTCCACCTTCCATTTTGGATCAATCTCTCTACCTTTCTAACTCTTCTGCAAACTTACAAGTCTTTTTTCCGATTTGGCTCACTCTCTGTCCAGGGCATGTTTGCCCAGAATTGACATCAACTGAGCCTCAATTCACCTGTTTTGTTCTGTTTTGTCTTAGAGTGGCCTCTCTTGATAATTTATCTAAAATAATCCACACCCACCTGACCCTAACACTTTCCTTTTTATAGCCTGCTTTATTTTCCTTATAGTATGTGTTATTCCCTGAATTCGCACATTTGTAGTTTTCTGGATGTTTGTCCTTTCCTCCCATTAGACTATAAGTTCCATAAAGATTGGATTTATATTCCCAAGTGGAAGGAATGGTGCTGTCAGGTCATCAATATACATTTTTTTAAACAGTTGAAAAAATGTATACACCAACATACACAATTTTTTTTTCTAAAAGTAAGATCATTCCACACATATCGTCTGTTACTCTTCTTTAAAATCTAACCATGGAATCATAAATATTTTTCCATGTCTATAAATATAAGAAATGCATTATTATATTAAGGTATAAACAATATGCCTTTTTAGGGTACATCTTATTTAACCAGCCCCCTAATGATTGGAAATTTGTCTTTTTTGTTGCTAGTCGTTTGCTATGAGTAAGGATGCTTATATTAACACCTTTGCACATATGCCTTTGCAAAAAGTAAGTATTTAATTATTTCCTCAGGGTAAATTCCAATAAGTGGTATTTTTGAGTCAAAAGGTTAAAAAAATGTTTAGCATTTGTGATATATAAACTGTCAAGAAACTGTAATAATGCTATTTCTCACCAGACGTACTCATTTCTCTGCACAGCTTCAAAAACCCTGGTTAGAATTCTTAATGATTTTAGTAGAGCATGGATTTTGTTTGTCTTTTGGGGGTGCAGAAACATGTTCTTAGCCAGCTAGTAAACCTAGTGAACCGTCAGTCTTCATAGTCCATGGCGACTATCTGTGGAGTAGACCTGACATAGTAAAACATCAACAACAACAACAACAACAACAGCAGCAGCAGCAGCAAAACCTCAATTTCCTTGTGAATAATTCCTCCTCAAGGAAATCTAACCCAGAGGGTTGTAACACCTGAGGAGAGAATCATGAGGTCAGACAGAACAAAGGCTCTAAGCCAAAACGAAAATGAGGACAAAAAGAATATTACATTCCTTAGTGTAAATAGATACTTCTTGGAAGTCCTTGCTGAATGGAATGTACTTACTACACACATACATTGTAAGTTTAGCATACTCAGCATGGAGAATGGAGAATCTTGCTATTTCAGAATTAAATGTGCTTTTATGTTTGTCCCTTTGAAATTTGGCTTCCTGGTGGTTGTCCCTTCTATTTGATCCATTTACATTTATGGAAACAGAATGGAGGGACTGTTACCTGGATGTGGGTGTAGAGAAAATCTCCAAAATGTCTCTATATTTTAAATCAAAGGGAAAATCAGATTTAAAAAGATATTTATAGGCACTTTGAAAAATAAGGATTTGTTCCTTTATTTGAGAGAAAGAGAAAGAGAGAGAGAGAAGTGGGGGTGGGGGTGACAAAGGGAGAGGGAGAGAGTATCTCATGGAGACTCCATGCTGAGCATGGAGCCTGTTGTGGGGCTCAATCTCATGACCCTGACATCATGACCTGAGCTGAAATCAAGAGTTGGACGTTAAACCTACTGCACAACTCAGGCATCCTTTATAAGAAACTTTTAAGCCACGTGCACATATATATCTTTTGAGTGCTAGCTCTCTGTGTTCTTACAGTTTAGAAATGGCTCACTGGAGGAATATATTTATATACAAGTATTCTCCCAATTTGAAAAAGTACTTTGTGAGGTTATTATTACATTCTATAATACAGTTTTTGCTAAAATTTTGCTAAAATTGCTACAGATTTACCATTACCAAATAACGTCAGTTGTGTAAATTTTCTTCCTTTCATATGTTAACTAATAACTTTTACTGTTATTGATACATTAAAATATCACTTTTGGTTGATTCCACTTTACAGCTAATCCCAAATATTAAATTATTCCCAGAAAATTCTTGGCATCAAGTTCCTTTGCAAAACGAGGGCTTACAATCTTGGCAGTAATGTGAAAGTTGTACACTGATTGTATGATCTTTCATTTTAATCTTGCTCCCACTAGAGAAGATTGATATAAATAAAATTTAAATAGAAAACACATTTCAGATGCCAACAGTGAAAAAGACTTTGTCAGCCTAATGAAAAGGTATCAATTTTCTCTACTTTATTCAATAAATTGTGAGTCATTTTCTAAATGGATTAGATTAAAGGAAAGTTCAAACTCCCAGTGAGATGCTCTTGGCACTGATGGAGACTTTAGACAAGAGAGAAAGAACAGGGCACATAAAACCTCTTAGGCGTCTTCAGATCTATAAAATTGATAGCAAGCAAAAGAGAGGTGTCTCTATCCCTGAACTCACCTATTGCCTCAGAAGCCAAATCCTGGGGAATTGAACAAGACACACTGTTTCTCTTATTTTATTAGGATGTCATGGTGGTTGAGTAAATTACAACTGAGAGCATGGAAATCTTGGGAGGGGTGAGTCCTGGACGAAAAGCCTGTGGCTCTCAATGCTTTATATGCCTGTCTCATAGATGTATGATAAAATAAGAGAACATTATGCTCTAATGCGATTATGCTCAGATAGTCTCTGTGGGAGACTTTGATACCTTCAGGTTTATTATAATTAATTTAACTTCAGAAAAAATAACCTGATTTTCATGTAAGGATGAAATGTGTAAACTTTGATCATAGAACACTCTTGGATCTAATCTGATTCTTGCGTATGTGTTTGAAATGGCAAAATAATTTGATAACTGGCTATTTCTGTAATTTGGAAGAACTGCCCAAAACCTCTTTAGCATATGCATTCTTTCACCAGCCCCCTGAGAAGTGGAAAATAATAATCAACTGCTTTATTTTCCCCTACAGAATACCACACAACTAGCATGGCTATTTTTGTGAAAATGCCTGAATGGTTTGGAAGGGTTTAGCCTCCCTTATCAGAAAATATTTATAGACTATTTGCTCTATGCTTAGCATCACTTAATATAGGCAGTCTGAGTTACATAAAAACATGCCAGAGCTTTCACATGAATTTTAAAGTTGAAGAAATGTTATAAAGTCCTCATTTCTAAACATTTACTTTCAATAGTATGGAACATTTAGAAATTATGTTCAAGGTAGCAATGTAGGAAGACCCTGAACTCACCTCTTCCCATGGGTACACCAACTCTATACATACACATAGAACAATTAGAGGAGTTTCTACACAACAAATGATAGGGGGACAACATAAAGAAGAGTAGGGTAGGGCAGCCCCGGTGGCTTAGCGGTTTAGCGCCGCCATCAGCCCGGGGTGTGATCCTAGAGACCGGGATGGAGTCCCACATTGGGCTCCCTGCATGGAGCCTGCTTCTCCCTCTGCCTGTGTCTCTGCCTCTCTCTCTCTCTCTCTCTCTCTCTCTGTCTCTCTCTGTCTCTCATGAATAAATAAATAAATAAAATTTTATATATAAAAAAAAGAAGAGTAGGGTAGACAGAAAGATGTAAATGATGGGAATCCCATCTCCAGTGTGATGATCTCTAGTAGGAAAGTACATCACTGAGGGGCCAGTTCACTGGCTTGCCTGTCCTGGGATACAGTGGAAAAAAAAAAAAAAAACAGTATCTTAAAGGGCGACTAGACTATAAGTGAAGGAAATACATTTACTAAGCTTAGATTACTAAAAGGTGAGGAACTGCTAAAACTTTCTCAGGAGGGGGAGGCACTAGCAAGCTCCATTCCCTGTACTCACCCTCAACCTTGATAACAGGAATCCTGGCACCCTAGCCAGGCTTCTAGGGCAACCCAAAGAGCCCTAAGCCATCAGCTCACTCCAGCTCCAGCCATTCCAGCAAGGTGGCACTGATATGGCCAGTTTCAGGAATCCCCTGACCCACACCTGTTCTGGCTCCAAATGTCCCACCAAAGTGGCTCTGTTATAACACGCCCTGGTCCATGACTACATCAACTTCAGCTGTCCTACCAGGATGGCCCTGGTGTGGTACACCTTGGAACTTCCCTGGCCTATACCTGCTCTTGCTCCAGCAGGTCTGTCAAAGCTGCCAGCACATTAAGTCAACACTGGGGAGGTTCCTACACAAGGCGACTCCTTCAAGATAGGGAGATAGTTGTTCCACCTAATTCATAGGAACAGATACAAGTCAAACAAAATGATGAGACAGAGAACTATGTTTTAAATGAAAGGACAAGATAGAACTACAGAAGAAAACCGTAATTAAGCAGAGGTAAAAATTTACCTGATAGAGAGTTCAAAGTAATGGTCATAGAGATGCTCACTGAACTCACCAAAGAATGGGGGTGATGCAGTGAGAACTTCAAGAAAGAGTTAAAAAATATTATGGAGTCTGTCAGAGTTGAAGAATACAATAACTGAAATAAAAAAATATACCACAGAGAATCAACAGCAGATTAGACGGCAGAGAAGAATGGGTCAGCAATCTGGAAAACAGGGCAATGAAAACTGTCCAATCAGAACAGCAAAAAGAAAAAAAGAGTTTATAAAATTAATATCCACGTTATAGAGATCCCGGATGAAAAGAAAAAGAGAAAGGGGGTAGAAAACTTATTTGAAGAAATGTTCATTGAAATTTCTCTAACCTGGGGAAGGAAACAGACATCCAGCTTCAAGAAGTACAGAGTTCCAAACAAGAAAACCCAAGTAGATCCATACTATGACACATTATAATAAAAATGACATAGCTAAAGATAAAGAAAGAATCTTAAATACAACAAGAGAAAAATGAATAGTCACATAAAAGGGAAACTCTACAAGACCATTAGCTGAGTTTTCAGCAGAAATTTGCAGACCAGAAGAGACTGGCATGGTATATTTAAAGAGCTGAAAGGGAAAAGCTTAGAATTGAGATACTACCTGGCAAAGAATACTACCATGGTCACAGATGGGAAGAATTAATATTGTTAAAAGGTCCACACTAACCAAAGCATTCTACAGACTTAATGCTATTCCCATAAAAAATACCAATGGCATTATTTTCATAGAACTAGAACAAAGAATCCTAAAATTTCTATGGAACCACAAAAAGCCCAGAATAGCCAAAGTCATCTTTAAAAAGAAGAATACAGCTGGAGGCATCATGCACCCTGATTTCAAACTACACTATGAAGTAATAGTAATCAAAACAGTATGGTACTAGCATGCAAGTAGATACATAGGTCAATAGAATAGAGAACCCATACAGAAACTCACAAATACATGGTCAATTCATCTATGGCCAAGGAGGAAAGAATATATAATGGGGAAAAGGCAGTCTCTTCAACAACTGATGTTGAAAAAAACTGGACAGCTACATGAAAAAGAATGAAACTGGACCACTATCTTATACCACACATAAAAATGATTTAAAAGGGGGACTCCTGGGTGGCTCAGTGGTTGAGCGTCTGCCTTTGGCTCAGGGCATGATCCCGGGATCCCAGGTTAGAGTCTCATGTTGGTCTCCCTGCATGGAGCCTGCTTCTCCCTCTGCCTATGTCTCTGCTTCTCTCTGTGTGTGTGTGTCTCTCAGGAATGAATAAATAAAATCTTTTAAAAATAATTTAAAAGGATTTAAAGCCTTGAATTAAGACCTAAAACTACAAACATCCTGGAAAATAACAGGCAGTAAATCCTTTGACAAGATTCTGAGCAATATTTTTTTTGGACCAGTCTCCTCAGGCAAAGGCAACACAAATTAAAATAAACAAATGGGATTACGCTAAACTGTTTTCGCATGGCAAGGAAAACCATCAGCAAAACCAAAAGGTAATCTACTGAATGGGAAAAGATATTTGCAAATTATACACCCAATAGGAGTTAATACCCAAAACTCATAAAGAATGTGCACAACCTACTATAACCACCCACCCCCCGACGCACACACACATACAAAACAAAAAATAGGCAGAGGGCCTGAAGAGACATTTTTCCAAAGAAGACTTCAAAAGCCCACAGGCACATGGAAAGAAGCTCAACATCATTAACCATCAAGGAAAGGCAAATCGAAACCACAGTAAGATATCACCTTACATCAGTAAGAATGACCAGTCTCAAAAGATAAGAAATAACAAGTATTGGCAAGGATGTGGAGAAAAAGTACCCTAGGATACTGTTGGTGAGAATGTAAATTGGTGTAGCCATTATGAAAAACAGTACAGAGATTCCTCAAAAAATTAAAAGTTAGAACTACCATATGATTCCACAGTCCTACTTCTGGGTGTTTGTTTAAAAAGAAAAAGAACAATACACCAGTCTGAACAGAGATATGCTCCCCCATGTTCATTGCACCAGTTTACAATAGCCAAGAGATAAAAGCAACCTACATGTGCATTGATAGTTAAATGAACAAAGAAGATGTGGTATATATACTATGGAATATTAGTCATAAAGAAGAATGAAATCTTGCCATTGACAATTACATGGATGGACAGAGAGGGTATTATGCTAAGGGAAATAAGTCAGATAGAGAAAGACAAACACTATATGATATCACTTACATCTAAAATCTAAAAAAAAGAATGAATCAACCAACAACACAAAACAGAAACAGACTCCTAGAAACAGGAAACACACTGCTCATTACCAGAGAGGAGAAGAGCGGGGGGCAGTGCAAAATGAGGGAATTAAGCGGTATAAACTTCTAGTTATAGAATAAATAAGTCATGGAGATGTAATGTACAGCATATGAAATGTAGTCAGTAATACTGTCACAATTTTGTATGGTGACAGATGGTAACTAAACTTAATTATGGGGATCATTTTACAATGTATAACAATATTGAATCACTATGATGTACACCTGAGTCTAATAAGGTGTTGTATGTCAATTATATTTCGATTTTAAAAATCAGATACTTTATTTAAACTTTTAGAATAAGCTTTTAGAAACTGCCAACATACATGGGGAAAGAAACTCACAATACTGTCACTTCACAATTTATTTTATTCATGTCAGTGATAGCATCCAGAAAGCTATAAAATCAAAGGAAACCAGTAATATAAATACAGCAATGTTTCAGATGCAGCCATGTGCAAAAAGTTCAGCCTTATAGTTGTACTGCCTTGAGCCACATGTCCCCTCCTCTTCTGACTTGAAAAGCTTTAAGTTTAGTTAAATTGGAAGTAGGATGTAATGTAAACCCAAAGTTCGGTCTGAGGGCTGAGAATCTGGGAAGGGGGTAGGGATGGTTGTATTGGTTGTCGTGGTTTGAAAATCTTACTGTAATAGCGATCTTGATGTAGTGATGCTGGCTCATTTTTAATTTTTGTATTGATCATCTCTTTATGTCAAGTGATACTAATATCCCCTTTTCTGACTGTAGAAATGGCCAAAGAATCTTACTCTCTCTCGTTGTGCAGTCCTTTGCAATGTGACATTTCCTCTCCTCCCATCAAGGGTGGAGGGATGGGTGAACTAGATGGTGGAGATTAAGGAGTGCACTCATCACGATGAGCACTGGGTATGGAAGTGTTCAATCACTATATTGTACACATGAAACTGATATAACACTATATGTTAAGTAACTGGAATTTGAATAAAAGTTTTTTTTTTTAAAGAAGTGGTATCTATTTCCCCAACCCTTCTTTTTTTCTTAAATTTAAATTCATTTAATTAACATGTAGTGTATTATTGGTTTCAGAGATAGAGTTTAGTGATTCATCAATCACATATAACACCCAGGGCTTACCACATCAAGTGCCCTCCATAACGCCCATCATTGAGTTACCTTATCCCCCACCCGCCTCTCTTCTGGTGAACTCAGTTTGTTTCCTAGAGTTAAGAGTCTCTTATGGTTAGTCCCCAGCCCTTCTATCAGAGTTTGGTCATTTAATTTGTTTGGCCAGTTAAAGATTAGCCAATATGACAAATGAAGAGGCTTGAAAGTACTTGTGCTTGGGGCTGTTGAAAATGATGAAAGGTCACATGGAGTAGAGAGCAACCATTCCAGGATTAATTACTCTGCTGACCATCAGGTCATTCTTGACTCCAGCTCCACAAAATCACTGCTGGCTGTCCTCAATCCTCTCACTTCCTGGCAGTTGCAACTTCAGTGTCTATCATATCAGGAAAACTGCTGCAATGCTGGCACTTATGCCACCAAAGAACCAATATCACCAACCAATGCCTCTGGATTTCTTGTTATACAAGAAAAATTCATGTGCATTATTCAAGCTATTCCAATTGGGTATCTGTTACTTGCTTCCTAACATAAACCTAAGTAACACTGAAGGTACTCAATAAATATTTGTGGACTAACTGAATGAATGAATCAAATGGATGGATGGGTAAATGGATGGATGGATGGATGGATGGATGGATGGATGGATAAATCTGGTAGTTTCTTTGCACCAATGCCAGATCACTGACATTTCTATCCATATAGTACTAGATATTTACAACAGCTGAATGATTTTTTGGCATTAAAATTCAGATATTCAATTGACCTATAGACAATCCTGAGAGTGGTTCTCTGTCCTCATTATGTATTTCCCTATTTTGTCTGTACAATCACATCATCCTTCACAATGCACCAGATGCAGAAGATAGAGAGCTGGCATAGCTTTATGTAAATTAGGCATTTTCCCAGAGCACTTCAGTGTCTGTGGCAATGTTGAGTTTTCTTAATTACAATCCAGATACACTCACAATAGAGTAATACTAACTATGATGGTCCAGAGAAGCTATATTCAATTTTACTAAACTATTGAGATTCATTTAGATGTCTCTGCCACTATTTGGGCAAGAAGAAGAGAGCATTTAGAAATTGCTTTCATCGTGGAGTTTTTTTCTGAAGCTTGCTGTAGCACAAGAAAGGAACCGGGAGAGGGCTAAAAATCAGCCATCAGAAAAAGGGGGAAAATAGCACCTAAAAAACTTCTAATATTTATTTATTTGTTGGTTTGAAATCACTTTCCGTCTTATCTGCAGCAAACTTAAATCTATCTCTACCTGAGTCTGAGCCATGGGGACAGAGCCTGAAAATATTTTTGAATTGATATGATTTGAGGAGAAGATAGGTCTAAAGAAATTTTTTTTTTTATGTTCTGAGTTTTTTAAGTTGGATCTAGCCCAAGTGCCAAGCTCAAAAACCATTTTCATTTCACTTTCTGAGATGACAACTTTTCTCAAGGAAAAAACAATCACCAGTGCAACAATGGCTTCACATGAAATTCTCAGTAAAGGCATACTGCTTCATATCATAGATTTTTGTTAGGTTGCAAGAGCCTCCTTCTATGGGAAGGAATATACCCAAACTACTTCTTTTCAATTATGAGTCTCACTATGCAAGCTTTCTTGAATAATGTTCCTCTTAGATTCAGAAAGTTAAAGTACACAAAGTATGTAAATGCATAATACACACACATCCTAATATCAATTAATTCTGAGATGCATCATGCTATAGAATGTAGTTGATAGAAAACTGAAAGGCCATCATCAGTAATCTTCTCATTAGCCCCTTTCTAGATTGTAATTTAGATCAAGAACCTAAGCAGCTTGAAAAATGTAGACATGTGTCAACTCATACTATTTGGTAGTTGAAGAAAAATTACTGATATTCAGAAATTAGAATTAAAAAATTAAATTTAGTTTGATTTATACTCACTGCTAAAACTGTTGTCCTATAAAGACTCAAGAAGCAGGTCTCATGGAAAATAAAAATGAATCTGAAACTAATATTGTTCTTGTATGTTATTTTGGCCTCTCCATAAATAATTTCATTTCCCCCCCTAAATTTACCAATTGAGTTTACCTTTGGGGAAACAAGCTTCTCACATTCTCTCAATTCATGTGATCATGGGACCTACTCACATGTCTTGGCATATTCCTCCCCCTGTGCCCTATGATTGGTTCAGATGTGAATGAAACTACCCAATAACTCAGTTGTGAGGCTTTGGCTCTTAAAGGTATTTTTTGTCATGAGCTCGCTACACTGGTAAATCATAAATCTGAAGTGTTCAGGACTCCCACATAAAGTGGTTCTGTTTAAGAAAAAAGACAACAACACATAGGAAATAATAGCCAAAGATGGTGACCAAGAGACAGTCTTGAGTACTACTTGATGGTCTGAGTCCAGATATGCCTAATTTGGTATTTGGACTTTTCAGTAGCAAACCGCTGAAATTCCTTGTTTTGCTCGTCAGTTTGGTGCTTTTGTAACTGACAAATGGCACGAACCAGATTCATATAATTAGTACGTGGGCTAATGCAACTGGTGGTGATATTATGACTTATACTGAAAAGTTTATCATTTGAAATAAATTAACAACAATATATTACACATACGCATGTAGACTAATACCTATTATGTAAATTTTCTGAGTAGCAAATCATTAAAGTGCAGTTGTTAAAAGAGAAATCTTTGGAGTCTGACTCCCTTGCTTTAAATCCTAACTCTACTGTATGATCTTAGGAAAAGCATGAACTTCTTTCTGCCTCAGTTTTTAATCTCTAAACTAGAGATAGTAATAGGACCTAGCTTAAAAGATTGTAGAATTAAAGAGATTAATACACATAAAGCCTCAGTTTAATGCCTGATACAAACTTTAGCTTTTAATTATTATTTTGCAAAACAGCATCAGCTGACCTCCTCCAGATGTAGTTCAATTAAACGCAAATGTACTGCATTTCTGTACTATATTGGGGATAAGGACGAACTGAATAAATTTCAGCCCATAACCTAAGCCTAAGGAGCTCTCAGTTTAATAAAATGTAATCAATCAATGTGGTCAATGCAGTGATAAAATAAATAATGCTTTGAAATCAAAACACCTATTGAACACTTACTGTAGGCCAGGCAGTGAGCTCATTGAATTGTATTGATTCTATAATTTAATCCTTATAACAATTCTGAAAAGTGAGCACCATTATTAGCCCATTATAGGGAGGAAGAAGTCAAAGCAAAGGAAGGTTACATAACTTGTCCATGCTCACACAGTAAGAGGCAGAAGCATGAATTAGCCAAAGCAACTTTCTTCAGAGCTGGTTAGAGGTCAGGAAAGTGATACCAGAGATAAGTGCTGAAGGATGAACAGTAATTTGCAAAGTAAGCAAAGTGGAGATGAGTAATCTCAGTGGAGGTCACACTGTGCACAACCCAGAGGTATGAGCTAGAATGCTATATTCCCAGAACTATTGGCGATTCAGCATTTCTAGAGCACAAGTGCATGTTTGTGAATGAGGACAGGTGAGGCTGGTATTTTAGGTATTGTGAAATTTGATCACAGTCTTCTTAATTAACTAAGCCTTACACAAATGCAATTGATGTGACAAATCAAAGATGCCACGAGGATAATGGAAACAATCACTTTGGATCTAGCACCAGCTCTCTCATTTCAGGTGATACTATATCTCCATCAGATGGATTTCCCCTCCTGGGCCCTTTTTCTGCATTTGGAAAGTACAATTTAGTAGATGGTTCTGGGGATGAATTGATTCATTTGATAGAAGCAAGCAGTCTGGCCTCACTGAATATTCCCTTCTGTTCAGATCTCCATCAGAGGTAGCCTGCAGGATGCTTGTTCAGCATTTGTCTCTCTCCTGCAGACCACTTGACTACAGGCTTGCACAGCTTTCCCTGCACCCAGGCTGCAAGACAAGCTGGTATCCTTGGTTTATAAACAGGAGCCAGGGCAAAAGTAACTATATGAGGCCATGAGCCAAGTAAAGAGCTTTGCCTGAGTTTTAAGTCACAGTGTGTCACTTCTAGGAATATTTTCTTTTACTTAAACAAATTTATATAAAAAGGGAACATTATTATTTCCTTGTTATAAATGGAAAACTGGTATTTGCTGTGAGGTCTAAATAAAACAAAACAAAGTAAGTTTACCAAATCTAGTTGGATACTGCTGTCTTAAGGTGAAATTCTCAGTTTGTTTTAAAAATTTGGTGATAAGTAAATTTTAGAGTGGTGTTAAAGACAGGATAGTACCAAACTGAGATCTTCACTTTAAAGATGTCAGACAAACACAATAAAACAATCTCTCTCTCTCTCTCGATCTTTTTTTTTTTTTTTTTTGCCTCATATAATAGCAGGAGGTAATAAGAACTAGTTCTAACCTTAGATGTCACACAATATCCTGTTTGCTTTGAATCTAAGACCACTTTTAATTGAGATCAAATACAAGAATTAGACACATTAATTGAAGAGATAAGTAAATGAAACCATAAAATATGAAAAAAATCTGCAACATAAGTAGCTTAAGATTTTCAGCTGATGTTTGCACTACAAAATAATGTATAAATCAAGGCTAACATTTCTTGAAGGACAGTTCAGTTTCAGCTGTGCCTTCATGATGAAAAGCACCAGACTGAAAAGTCATCGGTCTGGTATTTTAAGACACATTTAATCACTGGATTTGGAAGACAGTTTCCAAGACCTGAATGTCTGGAAAAAATATTAAGCAATCAAGTTTTATCAGTGATGACCAATAAAAGAGAAAAGGTAAATTCAGTCCCAAATTTCATTATTAAGATTGGTTGAGCAACCTCCAACATTCCTTACAAGACCAATGGCCTTGAATGCTTAGGATTGTGAGAGAAATGAATTTTGAAGATAAAACAGGAAAAAGATGAATAGAGGCACTCACTCACATGAACAGAGACCAAACTGTATCTGCTTGTATTGATCAAAGTGAACAATGTGAATTGGATTTGGTGAACTGATGGCCAGAGCAGCTTGTAAACAATGCTTGGTTTCTGCACATTCCGAACTCCATAGGCTACTACATTCTATGCCACTCTCAAAGTGGGTATTAATTTCAAGAGGAGCTCATGGCTACAGTGTAAGAGGTTTCATCAGGGAAGAAAAAGAAGGGAAAATATATCTGAACAAACCTCAAATACTTTATATAAAGTACTCCCCTAATGCTCATGGCAACCCTGGGATGGGTTATTATTCTCCACATTTTATAGATCAGGAAGGTTCAGATTTTAAGTAATTAGCCCAAGCTAATTAATGGCTGAGTTAGGATATAACTCAAACTTTTATGAGACTGATGTATTTTTTTAAATTTTGGCATATTTTTTTATTCCACAATGCTATTTAAATCACAGATTTGGTGATGCCAACATCAGTTTGTAACATAGTGTGTTCTTTCTATATACCTAGCATCTGCTTTCTTGTTTTCTGGCCATAATACCCTATTTTTCCTTTGGGGAACTACTCTTCTCAAACTGTCAGTCAGATGCTTTGGATGGAGCTGACTCTAACCTTTAGAAAGAGAGCAACCATATGACCAGGCTTGTCTAAGCAGATCACTCCAGATCTATGTAGATGAATGACTGCTGCAAAAAAAATCAGTTGCTCTTCTCACTGGAAAGTGAACTATCATTTCCCTTCTGCTGATACTGGCTTGGCCCTAGTAACTTGCTTGAGCAACAGAAAATAGCAGAAGTAGTGTTCTAGGATTTCATAAAGAGGTCACGAAAAGCCTTGTAGCTTCCACCCAGGCTTCTTAAAATCCTCTCTCTGGGAATGCTGACCCATCTTGCTAGAAGATCAACTACTCTGAGACTACCATGCAGAAAAGGATATAGATAGCACATTGCTAATGTCAGCTAAGTCCTTCCAGCCAACCACTTGAAGCCTGGATAAATGAGCCATTTTTTACCTTCCAGACCAGCCCAGCCCAGTTACCAAGTGAACACCATGGAGTGATCTCTGATAATGTCACATGGGACAGAAGAATCACCCTGTGGACATTTTACACAAATTACTGACCAATAAAATAATAACGTGTAATAAAATGATTATTGTCTTAAGCCACTGAATGCCATTGGTTGACTCAGGACACAAGCTCATCTCTGAACCAATCATCATGGCCAAAGAGATTGTTCTCCTTTTTCATGGCTGTGTAATAACCCCAAAACTAAGCAGTTTAAGACAATAATCATTTTATTACACATTATTATTTTTTATTATATACATTACCAGAGGTCACTCCCAGAGAGTGTTCCCTTCTGGTAGCATTGTTGGGATGATTATGTATTAAACAGTTAATATAGAAAGAACTTAGAAGAGGGCATGCCATCTATAAGGGATCAATATATGTGTTATTAATGATGATGATGATAGACACCATCATCACTTATATCCCTTGGAAATATTCCTGGTATATAACAAGTGCTCAGTCAAATATTGGAAATCATTTATATATTTATTGTTGTCTACTATAATTCTATATTTGGTTTTAATTTGAATAAGTAAACTATATTGAGAATCATAGTAAAGACAAGTAATTTCAACAAATTATCTATGGCAACTAAGACTACCAGGAAAAGGTTAAGCGGTTATAAGTTTGGTGAATATTAATCTGAATTTAACTATTAGTATTCTTTTAAAATTTGAAAGTATGTATTTCTTTTTACTAAATAGCCTTTGATACTAAGATTTACTTTCTTAGAGTAAGTAAAGGATTCTTCAGAATCATTTTGTAGCATGAAAAACTCATGAAATTTATCCATTTCACACCCATTTCCTCTATTCAGTTAATTCAGGTTGTATTGTTTTGATATAAGAACAATGGTTACCTTTAAGTATATTCCTAAGTTCTAGAAGGAATAAGTTATTTCAACCTGTCTGCCAGTAGAAATATGTGATTAGCAACCTACTGAAGCTACAAAGATAATTATGTTAATAACATTTATGGCAGCTGCATTTGCTAATAGTATTATTTTCACATTTGTTTTCATACCTATTCCTTCATGTTTAAATTCATCGTAGCAAGAGGCAGAGCCTGATTTCCATATTTATTGCTAGCCAGATATTTATACTATATGTTTATTTAAAAAACTGTAATGGCTGTAATCTTGAATGTGCAAAGCAAGTGAAATATGATTACGGATGATCTAATGAGGTTTTTTTCCCCCCTTTTCAGGAAATAGCTAACACAGTGGAGAGATGCATTTGCATCTGGATCTTCTTAATATGTGCTCTGGAAAATCAATACAATAGATACTTGACCTTCTTCTTGTTCTTCTGAATAAGCAAGTCCATATTTAAAATCAAAAGGTATGAAATCTTAAGTATCCTAATGAGCTGATTTACATTAGGGAGCAAATTTGTACCTAATATTTACCCGACAGGCAAAGAAGAGTGATAACTTACCTATTACTGCCTTTTACTCTTTTGTAGAACCCAATAAATCTGTCACTTTCCTGCATTTTTATTTTTGTTTTATTCATTTTTTTCTCTATTTATGCAAAATGATACAGTGGAAGGAACATTGCCTTGGGAGTCAGAATTCCCTAGTGTACACCTTTACTCTGTCATTAATGAGCTGCATCACCTTGTTTGACTTACTCAACTTTTGTTAGGTCTCCATTTCCTTACTCTAAGAAGTACAAAAATCTAAATTTTAGACATAATATAAAATCGGATATCTTATGGACAGTTGGGGCATAGAGAGCTGAGGGCTTTTGCCCTGAGATGTATATAACAAGGAAATGTGATGTTGGACCAGTCAACCAGGGGTGGCTCTCTGGGTTAACAAGTAAGCAAGTTATTCTTCAGAAGACAGGAGGGTTAAACTGTGCTGCCTGTAGCTCAAGGTAGTAAGACTGGATGTCAGCTTTCACTTGGGAATCCTTGAGTGGAAGGGAAAATATCAAAGAGAGTGATATATGTGTGTATCTTGTATATGAGCGTGTGGGGGGCAAGGCAGGGTAGGCGATCCTTTGAGCAGGTGGTAGTCTACTAGTACTGGGCAAAATGCTAAGCACTGGGGAGACAGAGGTGGCCAAAGCACTGTTCTCTTCCCTTGTTGCTCAGAATGTAGTAGAGGTGACAATCAAGTTGGCAGGAGATTATGGTTTAGTGTAATGAGCCCTATTGTAGAGCAAGCAGTGGATACTAAGGCAGTACAGGTGAGAGACTCAGGTCAGGTCAGACTCAGCCTGAGGCGGTAATTAAAGAAGATTTTTGTTAGGAGACAGTGATGCAAAGTAGGGAAGGAAAGAGCACTGGGGGCAGAGGGATCAAATCTTGCAAATGCCTGAACATGATAGGAAACATGAAATTAAAAGATGGGGAGAGGATTACAAATCTTCTAAGGCCTGATAATGGCATTTGGACTTGATCCTAGATAATGGGGACTTGAAGTTACATATAATATGGGTCTTTCCCCCTTAAGTCCAGAAAGGGCATAAATGAGTTGTAACAGCCCTGTGAAGCTAGGTGCCCTGGTAAAATGGTCCAATTCCCTTCAGCCTTATTTTATTCTCCCTTTAAGATCTTATTTCCCTCCAGTTTATCTTCTATCGTCTGCCTCCTTGGCAGTGTTCATATCCTGGGAAACTTCCTTTGCTTTTTCTTGTTACTAGTCTGTCATTCTCTGAAAAGGATTGAACCAATAAATTACTTGGACGTGGTTAATGGCTGAAAATGACTAGATGCAGTGTTATCCTTTCAAGGGGCTTTGGGTTTTAAAAACAATTAGTATTAAAATTGTTTTCTTAAAGTCTCCCAGTTTTCATGATCTCTATTACTCCTTGCCCACAAGCATATCTAAATTTTACATGATTTAAATTGAAATTCAGTTAATTCTCTGAATCCTTTTTTGTTCATATAAAACTGAGAATATATTCATTTTGTCTTGATAATTGCTTTACTTAGAGGAAGAATGGTATGTGGAATTCAAGAGACAGGGTTGCCAGATAAACCTGCATAGGATCTTGAAGGAAATCTGCCCAGTGTCCTTCAGTTAAATGTACAAGTGTCTTTCACTCTACTTTGTGAAGGGTACAATGAACATGAAATGAACTCTAGCAAGGCCACTTTTTTTTTTTTTTTTTAAGGCCACTTATATTAACTTGTGTTCTTTCTTTTCCCGGCAGACCATACAATACAGATTGTCCCCAGATTCCTTTGGTAATTTGTTTGTGACAGTTATACAGAAGAATATATATATATATATATATATATTCAATAAATAGTAGTTCTTTTTTGTACGTAGAGATTTATAGGGACACATTAATACCTAGAGGCCTCTATGACAGTGATTCGGAGGGTAGACAGAGTGCTGTTTGATTCTTGACCTCAGTGCTGATACTCAGACACACCTACCATGCTCCTGCCTTCCTACCTCTGCTCTTGCTCTTTCTGCTGCCTCTCATCCCCATCCCATGGCTTTGCTTGGCCAACTCTGACAGCTCCTTCTAGTGCTTGCTCAACTCTAACTTGCTCTGTGAGCTCTATCTGTACCATTATATTTAATGTTATTAAATACCTCCCTTTCCCCCAGCACTCTGGATCCCATATCAGCTAGCCTGTTTTTTCATGAACATATAATTTCTTATTTTAATAATTACTGCTTTTCTTTCTTTCTTTCTTTCTTTCTTTCTTTCTTTCTTTCTCTTTCTTTCTTTCTTTCTTTCTTTCTTTCTTTCTTTCTTTCTTTCTTCTTTCCTTTTGTCTTCTTTTTCCTTTTTTTCCCTCTTTTTTGTCTAATCCCCACCACTGTAATGCAAACTTTACAAAGGCAGAGATCTTTTTCTGTTTCATTCATGTGTGCATCTCAGGTGTTTAGGATTGTTCCTGGCACAAAAGAACAAAAATATTCTTGAATGAATGGTACTCTCATTAGTCATGTATCACTGGACCAGATTCTTGACTTTTTGAAGTGTTTCAAAAGTGAAGATAATGGCTGTACCTACCACATAGGGTTGCTATGAAGATTAACTGAGATAGTGAAGAGGTAGACACCTAGTGAAAGCTCATGAAATGCTATTTAAAAATATAAAAGCAAATCCAAGATGTCTTTCTGGACAATTCAGATTTTTTCATGTTGTTTTATGCTGAGTGTTGGTGTAATCCCAAATTTATTAGTGGGAGCCCTGATGTGGCTGTTTGAAGTAAGGCTAAATGAGGTCATAAGGATGGTGCCCTGATATGATAGGATTAATGTCTTTATAAGAAGTGACACCAAGGGTGCCTGGGTGGCTCAGTTGGTTGAGCATCTGACTCTTGATTTTGGCTCAGGTTATGATCTCAGGGTCCTGGGATCAAGTCCTGCATCAAGCTCCACATCAGGCTCCACGATGAGCAAGGAGTCTGCTTGGAATTCTCTTTCTCCTTCTCTCTTTGCCCCTCCCCCCCCCAATAAATAAATGTCTATAAAAAAAAGTGACACCAGAGAGCTCACTCTCTGCTCCACCCTCTACTTCCTTGTTCACATGGCAAAAAAAAAAAAAAAAAAAAGACCATGTGAAGACATAATGAGAAGGCAACCATCCACAAGTCAAGAAGAGAGATGTTATCAGAAATATAAACCTTCTTCTTGGACTTCCAGCCTGCAGAACAGTGAGAAATTTTTGTTGTTGCTTTTAAGCTGCCCAGTATGAGTATTTTTGCCATTTTTCATAGGGATAAATGGGTTCAGGGAGTTAAGAGGTTCCTATGAAGGTCACATAGTAAGATACACTAAGAGTGTGGTATTTGATCTACAGGTATCTTTACCATATCACAATTCTTCTGGACAGCGTTTTCTTATGGAAAATGTATGCTGTTACCTTTCATACATTTATGTTGAATTTAAAAACCTTGTAAGCCCCATAGTCATTTAGTAGGGCAGCTATGTTTCTTATGGATGTTGGATTTCTCAGTACAGCTCAACTGAATTTTAAGTATAGAGGGTATATTGAAGGGCAGAAGAGCTAAAGAATTCTAGCCACTAGTTTGAACTGAACTTGTTTGCTATGATCTGACTACCTAGTAATTATAGATTATAATTTGCAAAGCATACTGACGTATCTCATTTTTTCCATATAAATAATATTTCAACAACACCTCCTTTCTATTTAGTGCCAAGAACAGGTATCTCTTCCCCCACCCCATAACATCGTTGTTTTTCATAAGTCTATGGTTGGTACTTGCTTTTAAACAGATTATCTCATCTTTAACTCATTTTGGGGGCCCAAATGTGGCTCTATGGTAAGGTAAGTCAGGTGGCTATCCAGACCAAGGATGGCCAATAGATTTTAACCTGTTCCAATCCAGTTATTGATAGTGGCTGCCTAGGGTACAATGTTTAAGATTCTAAAGCAGGGTCTAGACTTGAGGAGAAAGAGTTCTTTGATCGATTATCAGTGTCTCCCATGAGTGACAGAATGGAAGCATGAAAGCTGTGGATTTGCTGTGTGTGGGCTAGAACTTCAAATATACAAAACCCCTCCTGGAACACAGGCCTTGCATGAGGCCATTATAAATACCCTTCTAGCCCAGAAAAAAAACAATGTAGGATACTTTAATGTCATAGGAACACATGCTTCTGATTTTTTTGCAAGATGGCTGCTTTTGGGAATGATTCAAATGAAATGAAAGAGTAAATTTCAATCATTCCAGAATGAAAGACATTTTTCAGGAATATTTCATCTGTCAAACTCACTGAAATGGTCACCATGAGGTATTAAATTAGAGCAACCTGAAAAATTAACTTCCATGACAAATATTTTAAATTTTAAAACATTGTGTCAATGCAAGGACAGTTATTTCACACTGAATTAATGGGCATCAGTGAACCAATCAGACCATGACCAAACACAGAGCAATGGAGCTCAATATTGCCCTTATTATGCCTGTATAAAGTTTATACCAGCTCTCAGATACTGGAAACTACCCTGGAGTATAAATTGATAAGGCAGATTTTTCATATATATGGTGTATAGGGGACATACCATAAGGTGACTGCTAATTATTCATGCCCTTGTGCAATCTTTTCTGCTTGTATGTGAGAAAGAAGTGTAACTTGGTTTTAAAATCTAGAATATGACAAAAAGGGACGGGATTGCCATTCCCATGATTATGTTTCATTACATAAAACTCTAACTTGGTAGACCAGAGATTCTTTTACTGGCCTTGAAGAAGCCATCATGTGTGAATGCCAATGGAGAGGACCATGTGATAGGGCATGATAAGCAGCTTCTAGCACCTGAAAATGACTTCCATCTGTCATCCAATAATAAGCTAGGTCTCTCAATCAGACAGTTGCAAGGAAATAACTTAATAAGCTTGAAACTGGATTCTTCTCCAATTGAGCCTCCAGATGAGTGCACCTGGGTGGGTCAGTGTTTGAGCGTCTGCCTTTGGCTCAGGTCATGATCCTGCAGTCCCACATTGGGCTTCCCTCAGGGACACTCTGCCTGTGTCTCTGACTCTCTCTTCGTGCCTCTCATGAATAAATAAATAAAGTGAAAACAAAAACAAAAACAAACCAGAGCCTCTGGATGAGAACACAGCCCAGCAGATTTTAATTGTAATCTGGCACACACTGAACAGATGACCCAGCTAAACCATGCCTAAACTTCCAACATACAAAAACTCTGAGTTAATATATGTGTGTTTAGTTGCTAGATTTGTAATTTGTTATGCAGAAATAGAAAAATAATATAAAGTGGCAGAGAATTTATAATGAGTACCTTAAACTTGAATAGTGTGATTATAAGATTATCAACATGATTATAAGGTTTTCCCAATGTCATGAGTGTGAGAAAACCTGTTAAAAGACAAAAGCAGACATTGGAAGAATACAGCTTGCATCTGTATGACTATACCCTGTATTGTGGTTCTTAGCTTGCTGTGTGAGCTAAACACTCTTAAACACAGTGGTTAAACCCAGGAAGGGATTAAACTGGTTCTGCCTCTGCAGTTATCTTGTTATGTACCATGGCACCCTCCAAAGCCTTCACTTTTGAGTAGAAGCATTTGCTGCTATGACTCTGCTGGGCAGGTGTCCTCCCATGTTTCAGTAAACATGCTTGGCCTTTGGTGTGTGGCTTAACAGAATTCGGAACTTCTTACTTTTACTTGCAGCAAGATGTATTACTCTGTTCTTATCATTCCACAGAATCCACAAATTTTATAATCTGGGTCTTTTCTCATAACCTTTGCTTTTGAGCAGATTACCTCCATTTCAGCAGGAATAATATCTATTTCTTGACCATATATAAATTCCTTGAAAGGACTGTGGTAGAGCTGTGTACCACAGCACAAGGGTGAAACTACTGTCCTTTGGCTTTTCTATCATTGGAGAGATTTTATGGTCATTGATATTTTTATTAATGCAGATGGGGAACATTTTATAGCTCATTACCTCAAATGTTAAGAGGTTGGGTGGTAAATTTATAGTAGAGGGAAAAGAAAAGGATTGATAACCACAACATAGATTTAATAGAGGATTTCTTTTTTCTTTTAAAGAGATCGAGTCAGATGTGAGGACAGTTGGAATATGTTGACATGGCCGGGATTGCTACAGGACTTTGGGGATTGTGCTCTTCTATGGCTCAGGTGAAACTAATCAAGTCAGCTCAAAGACCCAGTGGCAGAAACCAGAGGAACCACATGGCTGGCATTCTTGGATCCTAGTTTAGTCATAGTTAAGATGTTCTAGGAACACAACCTGAGTCACAGGAGGTCCCTCACAGGGTGGTGGCAGGAAAATCTATACTCTCTGCTCTGAGAACCGTTTGTGCTTAGAGCAACTCAGGTTAGGATGGCAGCAAAGGAGTCTGCTGGTTATCAAAACAGAGGCCTGCAAAGCAGTTTCCCTCTAGCTCCGCTTGGTGAGCTGGGCAAGAGAAGCTTGGCTGTATAGGATAGATCCTTACAGAAAAATGCCTATGGTAGACTAAGGGAATGTACAAACTCCACAGCTAGAAAAATCTACTTTTTTCTTTTTCTTTTGTTGTATACAAGTGAGACTAACGTGTTTATCTTTCCCTTGTCCCTTCATCTTGAGTTTATACTTTAAATATATCACCTTTTATTTAAAAAAAAAAAGTCAAGTATGCACAAAAAATGAGTTTTCTATACACGGGATTAAATATTCTCCTGTTATTACCAAATTTATCCAGATTATATGATGATGATGGTATAATGATGATGATTGCCATGGCCATGGATCATCATCACCATGAACTATTTATTGTTCTGTCAGCAGTGAGCACTTAATTCAAACACAGAGATAAATTCATCAGGGCTGTTTCCCTGGCTTCCTTTCCAAAATATGTGTTATCAGAAAACGAGGCCTCGTTCTGGGGAAATGCAAAAATACTTGATTTTTGCCAGAAAGGCTTTCCTATCAGGAATGATTTTTGGAATAGTTTTTAAAAAGTGATTGAGCCAAAATTCACATAAATAAACCACATCATTTTAACCATTGTAAAGAGTAGAGTTCAGCAGATTTTAGTGCATTCACAATGTATAACCATAACCACTATCCAGTTCCAAAACATTTTATGACCCTAAAAGGAAACCTTATGCCCACTAAGCATCACTCCTCATTCCCTTCTCTCCACAGCCCCTGGCAACCACAAGAATGTTTTCTGTTTCTAAGGATTTGCCTATTCCAGACATTTCATACAAATGGACAATACAATATGTGGCCTTTTATATCTGGCTCTTTCATGTCGTATAATGTTTTCAAAGTTCACCTATGTTGTAGGATGGATTAGCACTTCATTCCTTTTTAATGGCTGAATAATATTCCACCATATAGGTATATCACATTTCTTTTACTTACTCATCCATCATTGGACATCTGATTATTTTGACTTGACTAATATGAATTTGCTACTATTAACATTTATAAGTGATTGGGTTTGAATATAAATCTTCAATTCTTTTGGGTCTTAGAATGATTTTAAGGCTTGATTTTTAGTCTTTTGCTCTCGTCAAGACTGGTTCTAACAACACTATAGCTTTCTTCATGTTCTGTTTCTGACAGCACCGAGAAGGAGCTGTTTGGTTTGCAAGGATGAAGGTGAATAAGGCAAATGCAAGTACAAGTGTCAAAGTCAGGGAAGGAGAAGCATGCAGGCAAAGGAAACTGGGTCCTCTCTGAAGTAAATATAATTTTCCATTATCTTCCATGTATTGGTAGTGGTAGAGATTATATCTACTTGTCTATGATTATTAGTCTGACAGTCTATATTCATCTGTGTTTCCAGGAATATGTTCAGTTTCTATCCAGCTACTCAATGGTTGGTAATCCATCAATTGTCTGAAATGATTAGGACTAATTATCACAAATCCGTATGTTTAGGCACTGTAGCCCAGGTATTTAGTACTTGATGACAGTCTTTGTTTCTGTATATTTTAAAACACAAGGAGACTCAAATTTATTTTTCCTACCAGACAGTAAAAAAAGTAATTATCATCATTCTCCGTAAAATGAAATTAATAACAGGCTTGCTGTAAGGATTAAGTAACTTAACATATTTAATTGCTTAGAACATTGCCCTTAATGTGAGTCAACTATCATCATCATTATTATTACTCATTCAATATATATCAGCAAAAGTGATATTAAAAAAAATAAATCAAACCATGCCATCCACCTGCTTACTACCCTTCAATATCTTTCACTTTATTACTCAGTAGAGAATTTCTATGTACTAAGGCCCTGCCTGAATGACTTAGTCTCTAACTTTCCAAAAGTTTTTGGACTATTTTTATTCTTGCTTGTTCCATGTCAACCACACTTTTTTCCCTACAAGAGATCAAGACTTCCCTGCTGCAGTTGGCACCTGCTTTTCCCTTAGCTGGGAATGTTTGTACATTTATTTCTTTTAGCTGGTTGTTCCTCATTTGTGGAACTTTGCTTCAGTGCTACTTTCTCATAGATGTCTTCCTTGCCAAAGGAGATTCACCATTATTGATCTCTATCTCCGCTCCTTTTGATAAGGTCAAATGATAGCTTAGGTAAAACCTTAAGTTATTTTATTTAATTACCCACTGACTATATTTGTTCCTCCCTGCAAGTCACTTGAAAAGATCAATCTCTAGCACAGTGTTTAGATATTTGTGGTATATACTTATTAAATATTTTCCAAATAAATATAATCTCCAAATTGTTATTATTTCCATTTCTGGAAATTAGAGTTAAATAGGTATTTTATAAGTATGATCATTTTATAAACTATCATGGTTGGTATGATCAATTCTCTTATTATAGTACCATTTTAAAATTATTTATTTATTCCTTTGCATATTTTATTCCTGTTCATTCCTCAAAGGATTTGAGATGACAAATTCTATCCAGTCCTGGTTATGGTCTGACTTCACCTAAGGCATATTTTGATTTTGCATTCATTTTATATAGTAATTCCATTTTAAGTAGGATCAAGGAAAGAGGAAATGAAAAGTTGAAAGAGCTAAATTCTGTACTTGAAGGTCCTTAGCTTCCACAGATAATTTTCTCTTTCTTTTGGTAGCTGAATTTCAATTTCAATTTTCTTTGGAGAACCATCCCATTCCTATTGTCCATGTGTGTGCTTCATGAGTTGAGCATGTTACTTTTTCTTGTCCAATCATAAACCATGGTATTTTGGTCACAGTGAGTGTTTGCTGTAGGAACTGGCAAATTTGGGATCCCTGGGTGGCACAGCAGTTTAGCGCCTGCCTTTGGCCCAGGGCGCGATCCTGGAGACCCGAGATCGAATCCCACGTCGGGCTCCCGGTGCATGGAGCCTGCTTCTCCCTCTGCCTGTGTCTCTGCCTCTCTCTCTCTCTCTCTCTCTCTCTGTGACTATCATAAAAAAAAAAAAGGAACTGGCAAACTTTATCCTGTAAAGGGCAAGATAGTAAATACTTTGTCTTTGTAGGCAATAGTCTCTGTCCAACTACTGAACTCTGTTATTAAATGACGAAAGCAACCTAGACAATATATAAACAAATGGGCATGGCTACATTCTAATAAAACTTTATTAACAACTGGAAGAGGAACAGACTTGGTATGTGGATTATAGTTTCCTGACCCCTGGCTTAGAGCACTTGTCATGGGTCTGCAACAAGGTAAGTACAAGAATAAGAGTAAGTGTTTAGAAAATTTTATACCAATTTAACAGAATGATCTTATGTCTGTGAAATCTAATAATAATTTGGGCTTGTGGTCTATATGTCTATTTTTTGCTTTAGTTTTTATGTTAATTCATTTTTAATTGTATTTCACAAAATTATTGAACCATGACAGATTGGATTTAAAAAAAATTAAAAAGTCCTTCATGATGGAAAGTTTGAGAAGCACTGCCTTAGAACACAACATGACTTAAGCCAAATTCATCAGCTCAAACCACGCTGATCTCAAGATTTTTATGAAGAGACTCATTTCCCCCTTGACACTTAAACCCGGAAAAATGTGAGGGTGGAGCTCTCTGGGGTCACCCCAAAGAGCCTAGGAAAGAAGGCAACACACTGGAAGACACAACCAAGAGGTGGATAGAAATCAAGCATGATGACATCATTTGAGACTATACCTTGTTGAAACTTGAAGTTTACTTGTTACTGTGTCCTTGTGTTTTGTCTGTTCCTCCCAGCTAGTGATTTTTACCACATGACTTTACTTGTATGTGAGCCAGAAAATCCCTTCTGCTTCTTCAAAGAAACAAAGCCAGTTAAAATGAGGCTTTCTGTCACTTGTCACCAAAAGAATCCCGACAAATATAAATTTTCTAATCTTTCACTTCCATTAACTAACTGTGACATAATCACGTCCCTTATTCATATATTCATTTCTCCAACTATGAAAATAATGGGGTTTTACCAAATACTACTTTAGTTCTATGAAAACTTTAAAGTGTATTACTACCACACTGACATTTTTTATGGTAAATTAAAAGTATTTATGTTCTAAATTTTATATATGAATCCAAGAATTTAGTTTGTAGTGTATTCTAAGAAAAAAAAAACTTTCAAACAATAAACAAAAACAAAAAGCAAAAATAGCCTCCCTCCTAAGAATTCAAGTTTCAGTTAAGTCATGTTATTGCCAAAACATATTTAAAATCATCTGAATGCTTCAATAAACAGTAGGGTTTTTTTGAATTAACATATAAAGAGTTTTCATGGAAAATACTGCCTCAGATAATTGTTATTCCTATCAGTTTGGCCCTGACAAATAAAATGAGTTGCTTAGTATAAATAAAAATTCTGCATGGATCTCAAAAGGTATTTTAATACCCAGACTGCTTTATGAGAGTTGAGAGATAATGTATCTGTTCAATAGCTTCTACAGTTCCATTTTAATGACAAGAAGTTGACTATTTTGACTTCTATCAGGATAAGGGGAAAAGTCTGTTGCAAAAGTAGGAGGGGGAAAATTTACTTCTAGGCCCTAGCCAATACATGTCAAAAATCCCGTTTGCTGAAGACAGGCTTTCAAGGCTCTATTTCCAAGTAAGTGTTAAAAAATATCTCCTGTATCCATGAAAGTCCCTGAAGACCGTTTCAAAGTCAATCACCCTGGCAGCCGATCCTCCAGACATAGGCTCTACTTCAAATGTCTCCTTCTACATGGTGGCCACTAAAATAGTTCTCTCTCAGAAAAAAAAAAAAAAAAATGCCACCAAAAAACTTCTGGAGACATTTTTATGATCCAAAATAGGCTTTTAAAAATCCTCCAGTTGAATCAGCTTTCAAAAGAAAACGATCTTTGCATCTTCAAGCTGTCTTGCATTTCTAGTGACATCTTGGGCTTTTAAGTACCACATTTTCAATCAGGGGTCACCTTGGCCCATTTTCTTAAAATAATAAACTCTGCTACAGGGAGATGCAGCTACTTGGTCCCACCTAGCCACAATGTGCTTTTCTAATTTGGTATTCTTATTTCGCACGGATGCAGCACTGTTGTTGGCTCACAACACCCATCTACCCATGTGATTTATAAACCAACACTTGCAGATTATAAGATTTATGAGTTTGGAGACATTAGCTAATTTGTCTTTGAATCCCAGTGCCTAGTTCAGTATGTAAGTGTGGAATGGATGACTATAAAATAATAATTATTATTCTTCATAAGGACTCTTTCATTCCAGGTGCTATCACGAATACTTTCCCTAGTTCCAATCCTCACTATAATCCCGTGAAGTAGACAGTACTCTCATCCCCATTTTACAAATGAGAAAAAGAGGCACAGAGAAGTGATTTTTTTTCCCAAGGTTATACAACAACCAGGAAGTGTTGAGCCAGGATTTAAACTCTGATTCAGAATCTCTGAAGTATTTCACACTACCTAGAGCTACATTTTAAGCCATGGTTGGTGAAGAACATACTTAAGTGCCAAGCAAGAAATTAGTAATCATAGTCACTAATAGGTGATGTTTCTTAAAGTATCATCAGACCTAAGTGGATCCTTTGGAAAAATGCAATTCGTTCACCACCAGCTGGGGATAATTATCTAATGGCAGATGACTACAGAGTATTTCTTTACATCCAAGCCACTCCTCCATAGTCCAAACCTCCTGGGCTAGTTATTTTCTCTAACACACATACCCCTCCCATCCTTTCCATACGCAGCAGTTGCAGCTATCTAAACAAACAAACAAACAAACAAACAAACACACCAAACTGATTCTATCATTTCCCTTTTTAAAACCTTCACTACAATTTCACTTACTTCTAGGAAAAAAAGTCAAAATCCTCATCTGAGTGTGAATTAGTGAGTGGCCTGCCTTTTTTCCAGGCTCCTCTCAAGCTTTCACTATATCCAGCCACACTCTGTCTTCTATTTCTGGGGGGAACTGTGCTCTTTCCTAGCTCAGGACACTTGCTCAGGCTGGTCCTTCTGCTGGACATACTACCACCTCACACTTCCACCCACCCAACAGTGTCACTTAGACTTGCTCATGCATCTCCACTCATCCTTTCTGGTGTCATCTTGTTCAGAAAGGACTTTTTTTGATACCTCCTAATCCCAGATCACATTTGATCCCTCTAATTTATGCAAGCATTGCCTTATCTTGCCTTTCTTTTTAAACTCTCATTATACCCTTATAATAACTTGTTTAATATCTGTCTGTCTTCCTTGCCAAACTGCCTGTACCCATCATAAGGTCTGTGATATTGTGACACTCCATAAATAGTTGTTGAATGAATTAAAGGACATATGTTAAATCATTAAAATATTGTTACTTCTTGGAACCACTACCTTGGAGACAAAGGGTCTAAGACATAGCTTGAAAGTTTGAGTAGCTGATAGATAATAGTTTACTTAAGAACACTTACAATCAGAAAAAAAAGAGGCATTATAATAATAGCTAATATATTCCAAGTATTTATTATGTAAAAGGCACTGTACAAAGTGGCCATTTTGGTTTTGGTCTTCCATTGGGTTTTTCATGAATACCAAGTTGGAAATCTCTCTCTCTTTCCTCCCAAAAGCTGGTGAGAAACAACAATTATTAAGAGTTGTGATAGTGTTGATGTTGGTAACAGTAAAGATAATTATGATGATAATGATGATGATGTCTGTGCGTTACTCTATGCCATGTTCTTAATATGCAGCATAATCATATGTGGACTTCAGGACCACCGCATGAGATAGGTAATATTACTACCCATACCACAGAGATGAAGAAATTGAGTCACAGAAGTAATAAATAATTCTCTAAATTTATATAGATAATAAGGGCAAAGTCAGGATACAGATCAACCCAGTCCTAGCACTCAGAATGCATTGCTCTCGACCACTGTGCTTGACAACATCTCTTACATTTATCTATTGCTTAAAATTTAGTAGCTGAAAACAGCAATATGCGATCTCAACTTTGTGGGTTGAATGGGCTCAGATGTGAAGTTCTTGTTTGGGATCCTTCATGAAGTTGCAATCAGTTATCAACTGGGGTCTTTAGTCATCTACAATTTTGATTGGTTTGAATATCCAAGATGGCATACTTGTGGGACCAACAACTGAGGCTGCTGATGGCTAGGAGCTTTTTGAGACTGTTAACTGGAGGAGCACTCCATGAGCCTTGGGTGTTTCACAGCCTTAAAGCTGAATTTTGATAGGATCATCCCAGGAGGGGCATTTCATGATACCAGGGGAAGTTGCAAAACTTCAAGGACCTGGAATTTCCAAACCTGACTTCTCACATTCTATTGGTCAAGCAAACTAAGAATACCCAGGGTTGAAGGGAAAAGAGATTAGACTCACTCAACATGGAGAGAAGCAAATATGCACACACAGAGAAGAAACTGATGGAGGCCATCTTGGAAACTATCTATCTTAACATGCTATCTTTTCTCTTAATTTATTCATACCTGGTACTCTTAACCTTGAACATGTGGACTAAGAAGCTAGGCCTTGCTATATATATTCATCCCAATTCTCACAGGAGAACAACTTCAAGTGTCTTTTAGACAAAACACAGACACAGTGATATCTGATTTGAGAAGATCTGCTGTTTGTCTTTATTTTTTTTAGTTTTTAAAATTTTTTTTTTTTTTTTTGCTTGAGGAAAGAAGTTTCACTATCATTCTATTTCAAGAGTCAAGTGGGAAAATCCTACAGAACAAACAGGAGCACTTCAAAGAATGCCTCTTAAATCACTGTCCATAGAGATCACTTTTCCCTTTAAGCCTGTGAGGGAAGTTTGGAGTTGCCTAACTTACTTTGATGTAAATTCCTTCCTCGGTTTCTTTTCTTTCTTGATCCACATGGGAGCCAGGGGAGCATGTATCTTTCTGTTCCTTCACAATCAACCCTGAGTTGCTTTAGATATTTGTCCTCAGGCTATGCCTGCAGCAGTGTAGACTGTAGATGGGAAAATGTGCCCCCTAATCCAAAATCATGGAGAATGGTAGTTTGTAAATTAGTGGAAAATTTCAGTTAAAAAAATAAATGAACAAGAAACTTCCAACAATAAATAACAAGTTGATACATATACTTTATATACATTTCAGTGTAATTAAAAATGGTTAAATGTATACTTATTTGCCAATTTAAAAATTTAAGGCCAAGGAGTTTTCTTAGAGTCTAGATTTTGAAGTTCTAAGTAGTTACCCTTGCATAAACTATATTTATTATGCATCATCTTTATTTTTTTTAAAGATTTCATTTATTTATTCATCACACACACACACACACACACACACACACACACACACACAGAAGCAGAGACGCAGGGAGAGGGAGAAACAGGCTCCATGCAGGGATCCCAATGTGGGACTCGATCCTGGGTTTCCAGGATCATGCCCTGGGCTGAAGGCAATGCTAAACCACTGGGCCATCAGGGCTGCCCTGCATCATCTTTACTATCAGGTTTTGTTTTATTTAAAGTGAGAACTTAACGCAGAGCACAGAATATTTCCCAAGAATACTTTTTAGGTGATTTTTCCCACCTGTGAAGCGTAATTTTACTTTTTTATTTAAACTTTTTAAGGCATTTAACTCTTCTTTTCCATCTCATATTTCATTAGTTTTATATAATATTTAATTGAGTTACACATTTCAATAGAAAATACTATATGCATGAACAAGTTTCGGAAACACTGAATCTTACTAAGTGGTGAGACCATAGTATTCAAATGAAAAAGTAGCCTACCATCTATCCAAAAATCTGTTGTTGGCCTCCAATGGGATTTTTACAGAGAGAATGGAGAGTATGAGTTCACCAGTGTGCTGGTTAGAGGTCAGTTAATGGAGTTTCTGCTGTGTTCCTTTGTTTTTCACACTGGCTATCACTTAACCTCATTGAAAACCCCATTGTCCACAGTCAAGAGGAAAATCAGCATGATCCTTTTGGAAAGTCCTATGGATTCCAAGCCCAGTTTAAATAAAAATTATCATAAAAAAAAGCATATTCTATGTGCCAGGCACTGGTTAAAGTGTTTCATGTGCTCTATCTAGTTTTAATCCTTACAGTGACCCTATGAGGCAAAGGATCAATTAGGGATGGCCTTAAAGTGCTAATGTGGTTGCAATAGGACTTAAAAAGTTTAGGCTTCTTGTAGGGAAAATGACTAGAAAGGTAGGAATTCATTCATTGGGAATAACTCTTATTTTCAAGATCATTGCATGATCCAAGATGACCACTGGTGCCTTCACATCTGTTTTCTGGCAGCAAATGGTGGAAGGGAGAAAGGTTCTCTGGAAGACTTTTCTAAGACATAGAACTTACATTGCAAAGGCCACATTTGTCTATGAGGGAGGTTGGGATATATATTTTCTAGTTGTGAAATTTGATACTTAGCATAAAATGTGACTTCTATGAATGAAGAAGAGAATGGATACTGGTCATCAACTAGCAGACCAGGACTCAGGTAATTCTTCCTACTGTCTCTGTTTCACAGAGGAGGGAACTGAAAATTATCAAGATCAACGTCTTGATCACCAAGGCAGTAAGTTATAGGTCTGAAATTTATAGTAGATGTGGTGTTAGAGTGAATTCTTACCACAAATCCTAAAAGGTTTATAATAATCCTAATTTTCAGGAAACTCAATCTTAGAGAGGCTAAACCCACAAATACTTACATGGCAAGTGAAATAAGAGATTGAAATGGAATCTTGGTTCATCAGATTCCCAAATGGGAGCTCTAAACCATGACACCATACTTAACTTGATTGGGTGCTTTTGGGAAAAGTCTCAACATAAATTTCAGATATTGTCTCATCCCCCTGTGCATGATACCCCCAGAGAATGTCACTCAGTTTAGGAAAGTATCATGCTTTACAATATGCAATTAGCAATATGGTTCATTATCCTTAAATCTGTCTTCAAGCTTTTCAATCACTCAGTATCCAAACTTGCCCGATTACCTGATATATTTGTCAAAAACAAAAACAAAAACAAAACCCAAAGAACAAATTCTCAGTCTTCTTTAGAAATTATTTTGAGTGGGTCTGGGATAAAACCAAGAAATCTATGTTCAAAAACTACCCCAGCTCATCCTGAATAGGCTAATATTAAAATGACACCTTTTACATGTTGAATCAAGAGCTTTTCCTTTTTTAAGGTTGAGTTCACACAGAGCTTGAAGGTGGAAATACATTCTCACAATAGTGTTATTTTAAGGCTTTCCCTCTAACAACAACCAAAACCCCAAAATGTTGCCTTTCCTCTCTGATCTTCTGCGTTTTCTACAAAATAAATAAGGAAACAATCCTGATGAAACTATGGTTCAAATTCCAAAGTCACTTATCTTGAAGCATCACAATTAAAAAGTCATCCACAAAAAAAGTCAAGAATGAAAGTCCACAGTGAAACAACAGAGAACTTAAACAAATACTCTTTTCTGATTCATTCATTGGTTTCTTCTTTCATTCATGGAGAGATCAGATGAACTAAAGGAGAAAAGAGGCCATACAGACTCAGACAAGCAACTCACTCAGAAATTCTCTATATGGTCTGATTTTCCCAGGCTTTGCTGCCTTAACTTTCACAAAAGAAAGTCTCAGTGACATAGAAACCTGCATTGAGTGTTCTGGAAAAGGCTTGATGCAGAAATGGCCATTGTTTGAAATAGAATAGGGCCAGAAAGAGACAATGGTTCTTAATCTATCAAGGCTCAATCACAGGAGCAAAGTGAGTTTTTACAAAGCCTTTAGCCTTTTTCTAGAGCAACACAATTATAACTGGGGACTCCTGTGGACCAGTCTCTATGGGTGCAAAATATAGAATAGAAAACATCTCATCCTCTAATAGCATTTGTATATGTGTGTGTGTGTGTGTGTTTGCATGTTTCAGTTTTTTGTCTAGTGTTCACAGTATATTAGCACAGAGGTGCTTATTATATACAGACTAATAAATAATTATGCATAACCTGAGGGTATGCTCTTAATTTCTTTCTTTCTTTCTTTCTTTCTTTCTTTCTTTCTTTCTTTCTTTCTTTCTTTCTTCCTTCCTTTCTTTTCTTTTTTCTTTTCTTTTCTTTTTTTTCTTTCTTTTCTTTTCTAATGAGGTGGAGGATGAACACAGTTTGATATAGAACAATGCTTTATCTTTAGTGAACTTTATAATCATCTGGAAGTCTTGTTGAAATTCAGATTCCTAGTATCCACATTCAGAGATCCTGATTTGGTAGGTCTAGGATGCGGCCCAATAAAATGCATTTTTAAACAATTTCCTAGGTGATGCTAACATAACTCATTCATAAACAACACTTTGAGTAGTACTATTCCAGAGCAGTGGTTAACATACTTATTAGTCCCAGGATCCTTTTATACCCTTAAAAATGGTTGAGAATATCAAATAATTTTATCTGTTGATATCTATTGATACTTACAGAATTAGAAATTAAACTGAGAAATTGAAAAAAATTAACTCATTTAAACCTAACAATAAAAGACTTCACTCTAACGTAAGTAGCACAGTTTAACAGAAAATAACTATATTTTGCAACACAAAATAATTAAGTGTCACTTATTATACAGCTTGTAAATCTCTTTAATGTCTGGATTAATAGAAGGAAGTTGGAACTTCATATTTGTTTCTGTTTTCAATCTCTTGCTACATGTTTTCTCTTGAAGTATATGAAAAAATCCAGCCTTTCATTGGTATGTGGTAGGAAAGGGGATTATATTATATGATGATATTATAGAATCATCAGGCCCTCTTTTGGTAATTGTAGATATTTTGATACTCAAAACTAAAAAGTAGTCATTTCTTAGGTTTAACATCACTGTAGCTCTGAAACCGTATCAATGAACTTTTCATTTTCAATTACAGAAGAATTCATTGATCTATCCGTCACTTTGAATGATCTTATCTCCAAGCAAGATTCTGTAATATCATGAATTGTTCACTGGAAAATATTGGTTCACTGAGTTAAATAAACCTTCCAAATGTTGACATATGTCATTACACTATATAAAAAAAATTGTATTTGTTAAGATAACTCCCAATCACATCAGAGCATCTTTAAGTATTGGGGAATCCATCAAGTTAAAGTTTTCCAAAATTTAATTTTTCACTTGAAAGCTTAAGTTTTATCACTAGAAACAAATATTATCAATTGTTTTACTTTGGAAATGACAGGCTCATTTTTTTTTAAGAAAATGTGTGCCAAATACCAGTTCTGAATGAACATAGTTGATCAACTTTTTGTTTAAATAAAAATGATGCTCCATAAAAATGGTGGCTAGTTCAGACTACCATTTGATCAATTATTACATAAACCCTTCTCTTACAGGAAAGGCTTTCACGTGAGTTTGCCATTTTGTTACATGGACTATGAAAATAATGTATGTTCAAAGGTTTGGATGAAATAAATGAATAAATTTTCCTGCTGTATTAGTGACATTCTTAGATAAAATCGAGATTTTATCTGTTAGTGTGTGGCAGTGAATAAAACTGGTACATTTTGGTGAAACTGCCTTAATTCATAGTAAGGCAATAATAGTTTTACGTACCATTGCCTTTGCATCATCAATGCAAATGTCAGCATAATGGAAAGAAAAATGTTTGTTTATTATTGTGAAAATACTTTTGAACATGCAGCCTCCTGAAAGGTGTCTTAGGTACCATCAGAGGTCTATGGATTATACTTTGAAACCCACTGTTCTAGGGAATAATAAAGAGTCAGCATTGCAAATTGAACTTGGCTTACAGATGTGTGTGTATATATGTATATATATATATATATATATATACACATGTATATATATATATATGTGTATATATATGTTTAAAAATAAATTGAATTATCTCTAACCATTTAATAATTAGGAGATTTCATATCAAGATCCAGGTTTCAGACTTTTCCTGATGGATCACAGACCTGATAGGCAATGGATTCTCAATCATTCGTAATAATGAGTGTTGGTTACCCATTTACATGAGCCAGGCTCTTCCCTAGTAGCATAGTCTCCTCTCAGCTTACTTCATTCATTCCATTTACCTTCCTAGGTTCAAAGCAATTTGAGTTTGTAAATTCTGGTATTATGATAAAATGTTGAAAAGAAAAGATTTTGAAGCTAGATATGTGGGAGTCAAAATCTCAACCTTTCTGCTAGTGATGTGACTTGTGAAGTTAGCTCAATCTTTTTAAATTTCAGTTTCCTTATCTTCCAAATGGGGGTAATAATATGAAAGGTATGAGACTTACATGACATTATGAAAGTAAAGGATCATGTTCTGCATCTGTCAAATCCCTAAGTGCACAATATATGTTAGTTCTGTTGGTGGTGTTAATTGGAACAGAGCCATGATTTCACTTAATCTTCACAGTGATGCCACAAGGTATGTGATCCCATTTTAGAGATGAAGAAAATAAGGCAAAGAAAGACAATCAATAAATAGCAACAGCTCTGATGCCACCACTAATAACAGTGAGACAACAAATGGCACATACTGAGCATTACCATATTGTAGGTATCATGCTAATTATCTTATATGTACCTTCTCATTTAATCTTTTTTATTGAACCATAATTGACATGAATATTATGTAAGTTTAAAGTGTACAATGTGCTGAATTAATATCTTTATGTATTGTAATTTGGTCTCTACCATAGGGTTAGTTAGTACCTCCATCACATCACTTATTTCATTATTTTCATTCATTTATTTTTTGTGATGAGAAATCTCTTAGTAGCTTTCAAATATACAATCCAGTATTATTAACCATAATCACGATGTGGTACATTAGATCCTCAGAACTTATTTATCTTCTAACTGCAAGTTTGTACCCACTGACCAACATCTTCCCATTTCCTCCACCTTCTAGTCCCTGGTAACTACCTTTCTATTTTCTGTTTCTGTGAATTCAGCTTTTTAAGATCCACATATAAATGAAATCATACAATGTTTGTCTTACTCTAACTTATCTCATTTAGCATAATGCCCTTGAGGGCAAATGACAGAATTTCCTCCTTTCTCATGGCTGAATAATATTCTGATTTAAGAAATGGGCAGAGGAACTGAATAGACATTTTTCCAAAAAAGACATCCAGATGGCCAACAGACACATGAAAAGATGCTCACTATCACTCATCATCAGGAAAATGAAAATCTAAACCACAATGAAACATCACCTTACACCCGTTAGAATGGCTATTATCAAAAAGACAAAAACATAACAACAGTGGGTGCAGATGTGGAGAAAAGGGAACCTCTGTGCACGGTTGGTAGTATAGAGCCCAAGTTGGTACAGTGACTATGAAAAACACTATGAAGTTTCCTCAAGAAAATAAAAATAAAGTTACCATATAAACCAGCAATTCTACTTCTGGGAATATATCCAAAGGAAATGAAAACAGGATATTAAGAAGGTATCTGCCCTTTTACGTTCATTGCAGCAATAACGAAGATATAACGGAAATAACCAAAGTGTTTATGAATGAATGAATGAATTAAGAACATCTCATTTAATCTTTACAAAACCCTTTGATGGAGGTATTTTATTGCCATTATACAGATGGAAAAAAATGAGGCTCAGGGAATTCAAGGAATTTGCTCAAGAGTAACTATAGTACTTGGATTTGGGGCTGGATGGGCTCTAAAGTTTTTATGTTTAAAAGCCACAAATAATGGCTTCCATCTATAATACTGGTATGTGCTGAAATATGCTCATATCCATCACTACTGGTCACTGATTATCACTGGGGGGTGGGCGGGTTCCACAAAGAGGACATCTGTACTGCTTCCTCACACTTGTGAATGTTAAAGCACATTTTCCTTTCTATGGAAATTCTCAAATACAAGCCAATGAAGAGAAAAAGAAACATCCACAACATCTAAATGTTTTAATGAGATTAATTTATAATATATTACATTACCCTTTTTGGTAGAGAGAACAGTTTTACCCTGACAGAAGTTTCAACACTTATAGTGATAAATGTACACTTCCACCTTCACAAATATGCCACAATTTGTGGCTCATCTAACAAAGCATAATTAACTGGCTGTGAAAAATTAAAACGCAAACATGGTTATTTTTTCTTTTGTCAAACCAAGAGATTTCAAACAATGAAAGAAATTCATATGATGCTTAACAAAATGTTGCTGGTTTCTGACTGTAATTAGAACCACCTGAACTTTGCTGTAAAGTACCACCCAATTTCCTCAAACCTTTCCTGATATTATAATATTTTGGATTTAGGTCACATTTCTGGGCAATTGACATTCTATCTTATTTGCAATTAAATTCTGAAGTTTTCAAACATTTTCTGACCCCTCATAACATTTTCATCTTTTCCTAACTTTAAGAATGACCTTGCTTGGGTTAATTGATCCCAAAGGGCTATAATTTATTGTATTTTATTTCATTTTGTCCTTGGCTTATTGTCAAAATTTACTGGAAATAAAGGATCACAATAAACTCATATTTAGTGTTAAATGGTTTCAAAAATAAGCACATCAACAACCCACAGGGTGATGTCAGAGTGCCTCTGAAAAGCAGTGTAAGCACAGGTTCTGATGATGAGATACCAAGCAGACAGATGAGAAATAGGTAACTTAGTTGTCCAAATGCCTAGCTATCAAGACATCTGGGTAATTAACATAACCATTGCCTTTTTATAAGGATGATTGCTACACTGACAACATCAAACAAAGGTTCTTGTCACAGATTTGAGAGGTCACCATTGCTGAATGCTTTGCTATGTTGTGGGTGAGTATAACGCATCATCTCTTACACTAACTACCGCACTACTACCCTACTAAAAGGATGAGCTGTTATGTTCATTGTATAGATGAAAACTGAGACCTGGAAAGATTAAGACACTTTTTGCAAATTGCTGATCTAGTAAATAGCAAGAGTGAGATTTGAATTCATGTCTGATTTCAAAGCCCTGGATCTGCTTATAGCAAAAGCACAGTGTAGATTTGGAACTGCAAAAGGAAATGCTCCAAGGGGTGGGCAAATGGCCTGAATTTGTGAACAGTGTCATGTTTCAGATCACAGGGAGTGGCCAGACCCATAATGAACTGGAAATTGTATGCCCTGCCTGATAGCTTGTAAATCTAAAATTTGAAAAACGAGTTTGGAGGCAAAACAAAACAATCACCTACCTGGTCAGTCTTCCCAATACCTTAGTTCTGATGTAGACAAAACAAAGCAACAATCTCCCAAATACTAGTTTCTATTTTCTTATTTAGCAACTAGTTGTTAGGCAGCTGAAATCCGTTTTAATAACATAGTGATGAAGGAAGGGCTTTCACATTACCCAATTTGATGAGATTACAGGTTAAACTTTTTCAAGTAGTGCCTGGAGTGAAGTCAGTGATTGCAAGCTTACAGTAACTCTTTACTGTAGCAAAATGCTAATTTCAGCATGAAAATTCCCTAAAAATCTTAGTTCAATGTGCTAACCAGTGGTGAACTGCCCTTGGGCAAGTGGCCAGGGAGGGGACTGCATCATCTGAATAAATAAATGTACATTGAATAAAATTCTTTATTAGGTATACACAAAGCCTGTCACGACGACTATAATTTATGTATTTATTGGAGTGCCAAGAAAAGGAGAAGAGTGAAAATATATTAGAGGGTCCCCATAAATATGTTTAGGATACATTGGGTTTCAATATTGTACGAAGAGTGGTTCAGCAAATTTCTATCAGGTGCACCAGTCTTATCTAAATCTTGACTTTGTCAGTAGGGGGGAAAAAGGATTGACTTTTCCCAATTCTCTAAGGAAGCCAGTGGCAAAGTAGAAAAACATTCAGATTTATTTAGGCCACTCTTCTGTGTGTAGTGTGGTTTGGGTTAGAGCAACTTAATTCAAACAAGTGGTTACTTCAAAAACAACTGGCTGGAATCAGTTAAACATCTGGTAAAGCCAGCTGGCTGGCGAGTTGACAGCGTTCCCCTTTTCCTCCCAGCTGGCTTGTGGATGATAAAGTATTGGCACTGACTACTGGAGAGATTTGGTAGCCTGTAGCTGCGGAAATCGTTAAGAAGAGAAAAGACAGTCATTTGTTCTGGGTGGATTAGAAGCCCTAAAGGCTTGAGGGCTGGGGACTGGAGCCCTTTCACGGCTTCTTCACCTGTGTAGATACAGCCACATCCACCTCTTTGAAATTCCAATAATCCCTCTACCTTTGCAAGAGCATGAGCCACCATAGAAGGTAATCAAGATATAGGTTAAAATATCCCTGGTTTTGATTTTTGCCTTGAAATTAAACCCCAGCAAGCAAATTGTTTCTTTTTTCCCTGAGAAAATTTTAAATCCAATTTATTTGAGGTTTCTATTTAAATGGAAAATACTGTAGCATCTCATGCAAAGTGAAATCAATCTCTTCAGAAATAGGAGGAGGAAAAGGAAAAAGGGGAGAATGTGGGCCAAGCATATGTAGATTAAAACTTGCTTTTCCAAAGAATTTGAAATATGAGAAAATACCTCTGCCTATAAGATTAATGATGGATCCTTGGGACAGAAACATGCTGTTTAACTGCTTTCCTGGATGCCTAATAGGCATCTTGAACTTAATATATCTAAACCCAATTTCTCATTCTGCTTCTGCCTAGGTTAGTTCTCTCCTAGGCTTTGTTTACTCAGAAAATGGAACCAACAACCTAGTTGTTTATGCCCACCCATAGAAATCCTCTTTGATTCATCTCTTCACATCTCTTCTCAAATCCAATTCATTGGGTCTTATCTCCATAACACATTCTAAATTAATCTCTTTCTGCTACTCTTACCTAGAACACTGCTGTGGCCTCTTAGCTTGTCCCCTAGCTTCCATTCTTACTCTGGAGAATCCATTCCCTACACAGCAGAGTGAGCTCTAGAACAACAATATCCAATATGGCAGCCATAAAACATAAGTGGCTATCAAACCCTAGAAATGTGGCTACTTCTGATTGAGATGCACTCTAAATGTGAAATATATTCTACATTTCAGAGATTTAATACAAAGAAAAAAGAATTAAAATATCTCATTAATATTCTTAATATTGGTTACATTTAAAGTTATAATATCCTGGATGCATTTGGATTAAAGAGAAAATATTACTGAAGTTAATTTCACCTGTTTTGTTCTACATTTTTTTTTGCTGTAGCTACTAGACAATTTAAAATGACATGTGTGATTTACATATTTCTACTGAACAGCACTATCATAAAATATCAGATTGTGGTCCTTTAAAATCCTTTAATGATTTCCCGTGACATAAAATCCAAGCTTTATACCAGGATCTATAAAGCCCTAGGGGACCAGCCCTCTGACCTCTTCTTGTGCTCCTCTATAAACTTTAGGTTCCAGGCACACTGATCTTTTGGGTGTTTTTAAAATATGTGAAGGACATTCATCCCTTAAAGTCTTCACTCTTGCTGTTGTTTCTTCTTTGAAGGCTTCTCTCCTGGGCATTCACTTGTCTCAGCCCCAAAGAATCGTTCTTTTATTTTTTTATTTTTTTATTTCTTCAGAGAGATATTTTCCAAACCATTATCTCTCAAATTATCTTGTTGGTCATTTGTTTTCTGATTTCTTTCCCCACCATATCCTGACTCACATCAACTGGGACAAAAACAGGGTAGGGTGTGCACTAAATGTAGCTTTACAAATAGAGGTTCAACAGAGCCTGTTGTATAACAGGTGCTCAATAAATATTCATTGAGTAGATCAATGGACAATTCTTGAATGCGTTTGTACCCATGAAGCATTATATACATCAGGTGTCGGTAAACCAAGGCCAACAGATCAACCTTCCTGCCATGCCTCTCTATGCCTCCCATTTTGTATAGCCCACAAACACAGCCATGGTAATTTGTTTACATATTGTTTATTGGCTGCTTCCATGCTGCAAGTGTGGAGTTGAATATTTGTGAAAGAGACCATAGGTGGCCTCTTGGTCCACAAAGAAAATATTTACTATCTGGTTTTTATAAAAATGTTTGTCAACCTCTTACATAATTTTTCAAAAGTTATGCAAGATCTTTTATGAGTTGGACCTTATCTGTCTCACCAGTATCTTCTCAAGTCACTTCCTCTGTCCTATTCTATGCTGCAGCCAAGCAAGACTACATGCAGAGGACTGCTCCCACCACCTTCTCTTGGGGGTATATTTTTGTACTTGTTTCCTTGACTGGAAATATCTTTCTTCCCTACATCTGGCAAAACCCTATCTTGGTTGCAGGAGACACCTAGTTTAAGAAAGAAGTTGATTTCAGTGATTCCATTAACTAAATAATCTGGAATAGAATTAACTTTAGTCACCACCAGATCCAGGGGTTTAAATGATGTTCAAGGATCTGGTTCCTTTTTCTTCATTGTTCTGTTCTTCCTTCTCTGTTTTGGCTGTAGTTACAGGTGGGTTTTCCATGTAGATTACAAGAAGGCTTCCAAGAGCTCCCCAAACTGCAAGGTTCCAGAGGTCCAAGGGAGACTGTTACCAAATTGGTTCTACTTGGGCCATATGTTCATGCCTAAAATGTTCACATTGGCTAAAGAATGTGTTGTTGTAATTGGCTCAGAACTAGGTTAATTGTCAGCCTACTGACTGAGGTCTGCAGACAGTTCTACCAGAAGATAGAAAGCAGGGAATGTGATCTTCTGAAGAAAATCAAGACATATTACCAGGAGAGTAAAAAAATGAGAACTGTGATAGAAATCATGGATGTCTGCTGTCCAGTCCTTTATGTCTTGGTGAAAATGCCAACATCTTCTTTTGGGAGTCCTCACTGATCCTTTCACCACTGTTCCTGCTGTGTCTTATACCTATTCTGGTCTTCCATGATCCAGGGCTTTCTTCTGTATCAGCAGTGTTCACACCATATAGTAATAAGTGGTTAACTGGCCTCTCTTCTGCAGAGGCTTCCAGCTTATTGAAACAGGACCCTGCTCTTTGTATGCACAGTATCCAAATACAGTGTTTGGCATACAGGAGGAGCCAACACGTGCTGAACAAATGTTCATGAATATGTGCTCTATTCACTGTTTTCTTGAGTAAGGCATATGTATACAAAGGTTGTATTTTAGGGGGATTACTCTGGTAGTGACTTGTAGAGTAAATTTGGAAACATTGCATGGAAACAGAAAGCCCTTACTGTGTTCTGGAGTGAAATGAAGAGGGATGGGGCAGCCCTGGTGGCGCAGCGGTTTAGTGCCGCCTGCAGCCCAGGGAGTGATCCTGGAGACCCTGGATCAAGTCCCATGTCAGGCTCTCTGCATAGTGCCTGCTTCTCTCTCTCTGCCTGTGTCTCTGCCTCTCTGTGTGTGTGTGTGTCAATAAAATAAATAAAGTCTTTAAAAATTTAAAAAAAAAAAAAAAAAGAAATGAAGAGGGATGACAGGAGGGGTGGGACCATGGCAGTAGGGAAAGAGATAAAGGAACTTGATGTCTAGAAATTCTTCCCCCCTTCTCTGAATCACTCATCTAAAAACAAATTTCTAAATTATTCATCCGAAACTTAGGCCAATTTAAAATGATACTGTTTATTGATACTTGCTTATGTGTTTAAAAACACTGTGCTATCTACTTTATAGAAATTAACAAATTGCAGCCTCTCAACACCCCTAAAGGTAAGTGATATTCTATTTTGAGGGCTAAAGGAAGAGTTTCAGCAATGTTAAGTAAGCTGTCCAAGTTAAGCAGCAAGTTAAAACAGAATCTAGATCTGAATAATACCTACCTCTAAAGGTTGCATTACTGGTAGAGTAAGTGGTATATGAAGTTACCCAATTCTTCTAAAACTCTTTTATGTCCCCAAACAAGTGACTTTGGGATAGAGGGTTTATTTTAGTTTTAATAATTTGAGCAAGCCATCACTCATTTATTGTAAAATTCTTCAGAAAACTAATACGTCAAAACATCCACTGTCTATAGACTCTCAAAGGTCTATCATTACAGTAATGTTTCAGATTTCTCTGACAGCACCCAATAAAGTCAGAATTCAGATAATGCTCCTGAGTTGAATAAAGAGCTCATGGCTCTGTTGTTACAGGACCTGAGAGTAAAAATCAAATCTAGTAATCAAAGAGATATTAGAATTCAGCCATTTAGGTTCAAAAGATGATTATTGATAAGGTGGCCAAGTGTACAAGATATTCTTATAAAAACATGCCCTCAGTATTTGTTAAGAGAATCAGCAATTACTGACCAATAGTTGGATTACTGGACTACTTGCTCTCAAAAAGCTCACAATCTAACAGGAAGGAATGAGATACATAGAGTCATGAGAATCTGAAAGTTTCATAGAACATATGAGGTCACTGGTTCTGAAACCTCAGTGTACTTCAGAATGACCTAGAGGATTTTGTTAAAACAGGTTAGTGGGCCCACCTCCAGAGTTGACTCAGTTGGTTCTGAGCAGACCCTGAGAATTTACATTTCTAACAACTTTCCAGATGATGCTGATGCATCCAAACACACTTTGAAAGCCATGTATCTTATTCTGATATAATTTTGAGATAATCTAAGACCAAAGAAGTGAAAGGCTTGTTTCACACCATGTTAGCTATGTCACTGCAGAAAATGGGGCAAATGATAATTTGTTATCTCCTCTCTAAAGTGGAGATATGTGTCTATGAGTTTGTGTATGTGCCTGTGTGTGAATGTCAATATAAGCATGTGCAGATGCATATGCTGTTTGTTGTTGTGGCTGTTGGCCTATGAAGCATCCTTTACTCCTTCTGCTCATGACAATGCCTCCTCTGCTCTTGGTTTCTATTATTTGGGTGGAATTCTTATCATGCTTACCTGCAGAGACAAGCATGTGAAAATTGCCTGGAATTATTTTCAGAATTTATGTAACCACTCATGTAGATTTTTCAGAATCTATTCTACAAATATGATCTCATGTTAAATAAAGATATTAAATATGGCTGTTCATTCCAGCATTGTATTAAAGGGAAAAAAGCAGCAAAGAACCAAAAGGTCCATTAAGTAGAGAGTGTTCAGCTGAATTATGGAATATGCCTGTATTGGTATCTTATGTAGCCATTTCCCAAATAAGAGAAATGTACTGACACTGGTTCCTAAAAGCCTTGTAGAACTCTCATTGAAGACATTGAAAAACTGTAAAATCTAAGAAGTGAGAAAAAGATATAACATAGTGCTTAGAGTTACCATTTTTATAAGGAATATAAACATGTATTCATATCCATATGTATCAGTACACAAGAGTATATGTGTGTAGGGAACTCTCATTTTTAGCATATAGCAATATATATTCTTAAATATGTTTATATACATATATACATTCATATACCACATATTAATGCATAGGTGACTGCTCTGAGAAAATGTTTTTAAATGTTTCATAATATTAATTTCGTTCTTAGAATTTTCTTTTTCTCTTATAATATAGAACTACAGAGCTGGGTATTTGCATACATGACACTTTTATGCATTTTTCAGGAAAATATTCACTAATTTAAATAAAACTTTTTAATCACTGTGCAGTTACATGTTAGAGCTCAGGTTGTCCTTATGTAAATGAAAAAAAAGTGCTGGTTGCTTCAAAGTGGAACAGAAGTTGAGGACCATTTGAAATAATATCTTAGAATTGATGGGTTCAATCTACATAAACATATTTATTCATCATTTCTCATAGCTTATAAACTACCATGGCAAAGATATGATTCCAGAATTTGAGGGAAGAATGATTCTTTCAGCTCTTAGCTTCTTATGAGAGGTAGATAAATATTCATTGAAAAAGAGTTTCATGTCTCTTAGACTCTAAGTCTTACTGAAAATAATTCTTACTTCTCTGTCATAGAAGTCACTAGATGTTGTTTTTTCAAATGGATCTCTGAAAGCCTTGCTGATCTCTCATTTAGGAAGAACCCATTGACTTTCTCACTGAGGAGCATGAGCAGACCACTTATATACACAAGTGTCCCGAGCACAGGATAAGCATCACTGAGAATTCTCCTCAGTTCTTCTGACAGCTTGTCATACCATGTTCTGATTTGTTAAACAAAAAAAGCAGCAAAGTTTGAAGTACCTAATAGGACAACAAATACTGCTGTTGTAACCTGTGAGAATTCAAAGTCACAGGGAATATGTCTGTTCATACCTCCAAGGACCATCCTCAGTCTTGATCCCTAAGATTCCTCCTACCTCTGAAGTTCTGTGATTTAAAAATTGCCCCCCTTTTCTGATGAATAAAACACAAGATCCAAGTCTCCTGTGAATAGATGAATGATCCCCAAGCCATTAGTAGAACTGTTTCCATGTTACTGATGGTCCATACTCCTCATTCTAAGCTAAATTCTAAAACTCGAATTAAAATGAAGTGAGATACATAAACAATATGATTTAACCCCCCTTTCCCCCAAAACTTGATAATACCAATGGTCAGCAAACACGTGGAACAATTTGAACTCTCATATACTGTTGGTAAGAGTCTAAGTTGGTACAACATTTTTGGAAAATCATCTGATAGCATCTTCTAAAGCTGAAAACGTGTATATTCTTTTACTCAGAAATTCTACTCTTAGGTTTATATCCAACAGAGATAGTCACATGTGTTTGCCAAAAAAAGGTGTATATGAATGTCTATAAATGTACTATTGGAAATAGTCCCAAACTGAAAGCTACCTAAATACACATCAAAAGTAGAATAAATCAATAAAGTATGGTATGTTCATTCTGTGAAATACTATATAGCAATGAGAAAAAAGAAGCAATTACTGTACACAAGGATATGGATTAATTTCACCCACAAATTCAGTTTAAAAAGCAGACATAAAAGAGGAAATAGTATATAATTTTCTTTAAAAAAAAGTTCAAACTTTTCCATTCATTCAAAAAAAGTTAAAACCAATATATGGTGTTAGAAATCAGAATAGTTAATATCTGTGAATAGTTAATATCTGTGAGGGAAAGTAGGAGGTAAAAGGAAACAGAAGGTGGCTTCTGGAATGCTGAATGTTCTGTTCCTTCATCTCATGTTAGATTCATGGGTATGTTCAACTTAGTATATATTCCGGCAGCTTTTCAGTATCTTTGTTATATAACAAAAAGGCAACAACAGCAAAAACAATGCTATTGTGATAGAATTCACTTATTTCACTATATCACCAATATTAAAAATTCTAATAACTATAACATTGGTGTCACTTTTTTCAGGTTATTGTGTTTGATATCTTCTTTTTAAAATATTTGGCCCTGGGAAAAATGCCTATGAATTTGAAAAGACGGATATTAGAAGATAATCCACTTGAGGTTAATTTAGGTGAGATCCTAGATGACACCATGTATTGTAGCCTCAACTATTGAATAATCAACAGGTGTCTAGCTATAAAGCCAGCCTAAGCCAATTTGGAAAAATGCTATATCGAGTTTTCTTAATCATGTGAAATATTCATTCTAACTCTGTATTTTCAAATCTGCAGTGAATGGAGAATACTGTAAATTTAAATGATTAAACCTGAATTCTCCAGATTGTATGTCATCTCAAATTCTTCAGTGCCTGGTACCTGTATTTTTAAAGATCAGTTGGGAGTTCCATGCTTCTCTTTCGTAGCCTTTGTGCAAGATAAGACAGGTTCCAACCACTTTCTCAGTGTGTCAAATGGCTGCCAGTTTCTGAAGACTGTGGCTATCTCAGACTTAACAGCTGAAGGTCAAGCTCTTCAAAATGAGAAGCCAACATTTAAAAAGTTTCTCTACAAGTTGGGGACAGTACCTTTTCACATCTGACCTTGAGCAAGATGGGTTTTCGATTTTAACATCGATGGTAAACTCAAAGGAACAGAGCTTCTTTGGTAAGGAAGTAGGACCTTAGCTAATCGGTTCAACAGATCTCATCTCAGCTATGAGAGATTCTCCACATTTCTAATATTCAAGAGGAAAAATATAGTCATAGTGAAGAAACAAAGCTACTGTAATGTGATAGGCAAGAACTTTGTCCCAGGAATCAAAGTTATCTTTGCCACTTTCATCACTTCTCCTTCTTATACTATTTTTTTCCCCCTCTGCTAGAGGCCATATCCTAGTGATGATTTATTTGGGTCCCTTTGTCTTAATCTCTTTTATGCCTTTCTATTTATGACCCCTGTCTGAATTTTCTTTCTGTGGAAGAGTGACAGAAATGATTGGGGATATAGTTAGGGAAATAATTTTCAAGGATTTCTGAAGCCAAGATGCCAAGCCCATGATACATCTATGTAAACTTGGTTCTCTTGACAACCATGCTCTGAAAGCTGCATTTAACTATTTGATCACTAGAGACCAAGGGCTGCCTGGTGAGTCCATACCTTACTGAGCTTGACTCTTGTGCCTTTTATCAAACAAGTTCTAAAGCTTCTGGATATAGATAAATTCTGATAGCTAGGTAGCTCTGGCTTGCTCCAGCCAACTCATCACGGTTCTGAGTAATGGCAAATCAACCTTAAGGTAAAGCCTCAGATTCTCATATGGATGAGTAGACATTTCTTTCTTTTCTTTCTTTCTTTCTTTCTTTCTTTCTTTCTTTCTTTCTTTCTTTCTTTCTTCTTTCTTTCTTTCTTTCTTTCTTTCTTTCTTTCTTTCTTCTTTCTTTCTTTCTTTCTTTTTTTTTTCTTTTTAGATTTTATTTAGCCTGGAACAGTGGTGAAAATACAAGTTCTAGAAACATGCAGACTTCTGTTTTGAATAATTTTAGCAACCTTAGTTTAGTTACTTAATCTCTCTACGCTTTGTTTTGCTATCTATATATGGGAACAATAATAGCATTATATTAGAAAACATCTATCAAATGTGCCTAGGAAATGATTTGGCATCTAAATTGTAGTCAAGACTTACAATGAGAGCTTAGCATTTTACTTATTTAGATGCAAATGCACCATATCATGCTAACTTGTAAGCTAATCTACTTTGCCCTTGATGACCTTCTCCATGAAGCCTTTCTTCATTCAAGAAATATCTCCCACGTTCCATTTTTAGTGCTCTTATTCACTGGTGATTTAAAGCAGAACAAATTAGAAAAGGTTATAGCCCTTGTGGAGTTTACATACTAATGGAGAGGAGATAAAAAATAAACAAGCACATGAGTAATGTAATGATCACAGATTATGATAAATTCAAGGAAGATAAACAACAACATTATGACCTATCTGATAGAGTGACTGGGGTCAGGGAAGGACTATGCTACCTTAAAGTCTGGAAGGTCTCTGTAGAGTCTTTTCTGTGCTTGTAGGAAACTGGAAGTCAGTGGCCAAGTCTTAGACTAATGTTTTCTTTGCCTGGGGCTACTTTCTCATGTAGCCTATCACAGCAGACAGACTGCAGGCATGAGGGTCTTTATCTCAAGTAATTATTCTACCTTTGGTCAATTATAGTTGAGAAGGAGGCAAACCAAATAGGTGAGCCTATTGCTACCTGGCAAGTTTCATGGTCGAAATAATGTCACCCACAAATAAGACCACTAGATCTTTTGTGTCTGGTGATATATGTTAAACATGAAAACAGATGAGAAAGTTAAGGAAAAAATCCATTTTGCAATTTATACATTCAGAGAAGACGGAAAATTCTTTTTCTATCTGTCCTGGATTGTCTGTCATAGACTCACAATCATTACAATCATCATCACCATGAGCATCATGATCATCATCATTAACCTTCATCATCCCCTTCTCTATTCCCTTTTTGTCACAGGGAAGAAGCTGAGAATTAGAATTCCATTCCTCATATGTTTTCTGGCTAGATACATTCAATGGGAGGCTTTTGAGTGAGTTTTGGAAGGTAGACAAGAAATAAAAAACATTGTTCTCTGATGGAAGTTTTAGCCAGTTCAGATCAACAGTTTTTCAGGGCTACTGAGGATTCTCAGGTAGCTGACATAATGGACAGTGGCTTACTTTATTGTCTGTGGGATCTCCTGAAAATAAAAAATATTGGTCTCAAAAGCAGCTGGACTCATTGGTTCTGTCTTGTTTGTGATTACTTTGAGATTTCTTCAAAGTGGTCTCCCAGCCATTTCTTTACTACTCCTACCTTATCCCTCTTATTCGTTGTTTAAGCCTGTAGCTCCTGCATTAAACATCTAGAGTGGCTTCAAAATCTCTAGAGTGGCTTTTATTTTTCTGTTGAAAGCTTGACTGATACACCATTCCTCATTTTTTACATTGTGTTCCATACAAGAAGCCAATGTTATTAGTCAAAGTAATTTATTAGATAAATGGGTACTTAGCTTAAAAGTAGCTATTATTCATTGGGGACTTAGGATGTCCCAGGCATTGAGCTAATTGCTTTATATGCATTTTATTATTTCTAAATTGAGGTAATTGTAGAGTCACATGCAGTTATAAAAAATAATATACAGAGATCCCATTACTGGTTTCCTCTGATAGTAACATTTCACCAAACTGTGGTACAGTATCACAACCAGGATATGGCTATTGATACAATCTACTGAACATATTCAGAATTTCCCAGTTTCACTTGTGTGTGTGTGTGTGTTTGTGTGTAGTTCTAAACAACTTCAACACATGTTACAGGCTCATGTGTCAACCACCATAGTCAAGGTATTGAACAGTAAGTTCCATTATCACAAGAACTTTATACATATTTTTAAAGTTCAATCCCATAAATGCTATTGTTATTTACAGGTGATGTTATTAGTTCTATTTCCCAGGTAAGAAAACTGAAACTTACACAATTGCAAGTCAATGGTCCAAAGTATGCAACTAATAAGTATCAGAACCAGAATTTGAGTCCAAGTTATTTAACATCTGGCCCAGAAGGAAAGTGAAAATGCCTCTGGAAGACAACCAGTGAAGTTCCCAATGTCTGACTGAACTTCTCTCTGACTTTTCAAAAGAGAAAATAAGAGAACCAGTCTTGAAAGCTAGCAAGAAATGATGAATGAATTATGGTTTTCCATTGTTAACATGCATCTTTTCCATTTAAAGAGTAATTAAGTCTCCTGTTTTTGTCAAATTCTTTCTTTAAACATCCAATAAAACTAAAACAAAATATTCCATATGCATTCTTCTCTCCAACTTTTTAAGCCTTTTCCAGCTCTGCTCTAAACACCTGATTGGAAAAGAACTTCAACTTGAGCCATTGTGGCACATTGCTCATCTTATCTCTCCCTCTTTTTTTTTTTCCTCCTATGACTTTCCAGTGGATCAACCACTTTGACAAGAAATAATTTGACACTGTGGAATTCATTTCTTACTAAAAATGATATAGCTATTGATGAGTTGGCAGTTTTTAAAGTCATGCAGGCAGCAAGCATATGTCTTTCTTAGAAACCAGATTTGAAGATAATGGAAAAGCGCTAATGTGAGCTCCACACTGGATGTAGCTAACCAGTGAAGAAGCATCATAAATCTCAACAATATTGCCAACTCTCAACTATTGATGGTAATAGGGGTCTTGGAGAGTACAAATACTGTAATTGAAATCCACTGATAATCTAAAAACTTCATTTTATCCAATAGTTTCAGTGCCCTCTTGGGCCAAATCCTTGACAGGAATGGATAACAAGTGGTCAATGTGACTGATTTGAGTTTCGTCTCCTTCTTCCTGTCTTGGCACAATCTAGCAGCAGAGGTGCTCAGCCTTGGAAATGCAAAATACAGGAAGCAAAGCTTGTCATTGAGGGACTGGGGGTGGATTTTTGGCTCATGTCTTATAAATACAAAGAACCCCAATTTAGACTTATGAAAATATCTCCAGAGAGGTTTTTTATACATAGTCACAGAGGCACAATGTAGGACTGAAGAAAAATGTATCTGTCATATATAGTTAAACTTTTATGCCATTTCTAAATCATTATCTCCCTGGTTTAGGTACCACGAATTAATAATTTTTATATTTCCTATTATTAAGGTGTGAATAACACAATTATATTATTTTTCTTTCATCTTGCATTAAAAGCTAAAACTTCTTAAATACAAATCTTCAAATGTTTTATAATTTTTGAAACCCTGTTTTAATACTCCTTGACTTATTTATATGTTAGGGTATCAAAAAGTGGAAATGTCCTGTGGCACTGGAAGAAAATTTAGAAGCATTTAAGAGGCACTATTTAATCCTTTCTTGACATTGCAGTAAGGTATATAGTTATTTTTACTTTTCAAAAGACAGAGACTATTTATTAAATCTTTACTATATTATATATAAGGTTTATGAACCTCTTTAATTTTTGGCCTATTTGCCTACTCATAAACACATTCTTAGTATGACTGTTCAGTGGTCAGTGAGCTAGTGAAGCTAGTCAAATCAAGGACTGTGAGGGTCCAGACAGCCTTGAAAAATATAAACATAGTTTGTTCAACAGTATTTATCATTAGGATGAACATTTTAACATTTGTAATGGAGCATGAAGAACGAGAAAGACTCAAGTTATACCTAAGCAAGATCCAGTGTTTCGAGATTGGTATGTTATCGACCTTCTCTGGGCATATGAAAAAGAGAAAGGGTAATGCTTACATTTCCGGGATCTTATAATTGAAAAGAACACACATATGTCAGTCAAGATTCCTGGGTTACACCATGAAAATAATATCCAAGTCTCAGGGCTTAAAACAAAGGCTTATTTTCCCATCTATGTGTCCCCACTGCAGGTTGGCTAATGTGTCTGCTCTATCTCATTGTTTCTCATAGTGTGGGAATTAGACCAACAGAGCAGCCACTCTCTGAGACATGGCCAACTACTGTGGCGAAGGAGAAATTCTGTGTAGTTTTGCATCAGTAGGTAATGCTTTGTTGAGAAGTGAAGTATGTGACTACACTCATGCCTTTCCCAATCTCTAGAGTACCAGGTAGTGTGTGACTCTACCATGTGACCAGACATAGAGCAAAAAGTGGAATATTTGGCAACTAGTTCAAATGCAGAGCTCAACATACTCAATAAATGGTAGCTATGATGATAGGAATACATGATATGATCAGTTCTCAATACAGTTATAACTTCTCGTCTTTAGATACAGCTGTCTGTAGCAGAGAGACTGCATGTAGTCTCTGCCTTCCTCCATATGTTATCTTCTTCCTTTGGCAACTGGTTCTCCAAGTCTTAACTAGATTCAGACCTTCTTAAGCCAAAAGAGATTTTCCAGCCTCCTTTACAGCTAGGAGTATTCATGGGACGAAAGGCAATGTGATGGAGGTGAAAATGATTATCCTTAAAAGGAAAAGCCTTACCCTTCTCTTTTTTCTCTTTTCTTCTGGTAGAAAATGGACTTAAGAGCTGGAGTTGGAGCATGTACTTGTCCTACAAGGTAACTTTGTAATGAGTTCACCAATGGTAACAAAACAAGATTAAAGACCCATTCTAGCCCTGGAATACCTACATCTAGACTTTAACCGAGAATGGACTGCTAAATTGTTTAAATCATTGCTATTTTGGGCTTCATTCCTGATTTTAATTATGTCAATTATGAAGAACTGGGCAGGACTTGGCAAATTTATACACAAGTGTGTCAACTAGAATGCATTTGGCTGTAAATAGAACACCCAGCTCAAAAGTAGTTTAAGCATAAAAGACAACAAGAAGTATCTAGACATGGATGGTCCTACAGTTCTGATGCTCTATACAGTTCTGAGGCTCTTTCTGATTTGTGATCCCCTGCATGTTAGATTTGGTCTCTACATAGTATAATGTCAGTTAACCCTAACAGTACTTAAGACATAAAGAGGCAGGGGCTTCCCATTATCTCTATTTGTATCAGGAAGCAATAATACTTACAGAAGTTTGAGAAGATCTCTAGTTCTCTCCTGTCCCACCCCACCCCACAAAAAATCTTCTCATCCATTTTCTAGAATAAGCCCACATGCCCTTCTTTAAACCAATCATTAGCAAAAGGGTTCTGGGATTACTACATATGGCTTAGGACATCATAACTCATCTCCTGGGACTGGGGGATGAATTGCCCTTCCCTGAGCAGATTGCTGCCCCAAATCAGGATTCTATAGATTAAGGAAGAAGGGTAAAAACAGTGCCTGCGTCAGCAGTTAAAGGATCTGTCTAGTTTGTCCTTTACTTTTATATTTAGCAAGTCACGTAGCTCCATATTTATTCTAAATATACAGAACTACAACCTGAGGAGGTAGAGAGAAAGGATATGTCATCACTGCTCTACCCTTCATCCATCCCTCTACTTTCAACTCAACTTATTTTTTTTAAAGATTTTATTTATTTATTCATGAGAGAGAGAGAGAGAGAGATTGGCAGAGACACAGGCAGAGGGAGAAGCAGGTTCCATGCCAGGAGTCCGATGCAGGACTTGATCTCAGGACTCCAGGATCACACCCTGGGCCAAAGGCAGGCGCCGAACCGCTGAGCCACCCAGGGATCCCCAACTCAACTTATTCTTAAACAGTAGGACAGCAGGTGCTGGCAACATTGTTTGTTTGTTTGTTTTTTAAAACAAAGAATATGTTACTGCCCTTGCTTAAAACTCACCAAAACTTCCCACTTCGGGGATGAAAACATCCACACCTCTGACTGTGTCCTACAAGGTCCTATGCTGTGTGATCCTGCTTTTCACAGTCCAACATCTCATGTCACTCTCTCCTCCCAGTGTTCAGTCAGAAGAGTCTTTGGAGTACTCTCCAAATGTTATAAACTCATTCTTATCCTGGAGGTTATGAAGCCTCTGTCATGGTTCCCCATGAGACTTTACTTGACTGGCTCCTTCTTGTTCATTCAGGTCTCACTTCAAATGTACTCCCCTGAGAGACTTTCTCTGGCCATTCAGTGGAAAGGAACTCCCTCCCCTTCAACTTTCTGTACCTTTACTTGCTTTTGATTGCATCTTAGTATTTTCCCAATCAGAAATTATCTCATTAATACATTTATATATTTTCCATTTTCATTTACTGTTTTACTCCCACTAGACTGCAAGGTGAATGTGAGCCAGATTGTTATCCATTTTGTTTACCTACATAGACCACAACCTGGTACATGGTGGGTGTTCAACAAATGAACAAAAAGTTGGGTGATGGTAGTTGTATTTGAGATCATCCCCACCTGGCTAATAGAAATGTCATGAAATCAAGTTTCCTTTGCCTATAAAAGTGAAATAACATCCTACCTTATCAAGGGAGTACTGACTCAAATCTATGAAGGGCAAGGCAAGGCACAGTTGTTATTTATGAAATGAATGGAAAGCATAAGACTATCCACTCACTTAATAAATAGCATCACTTTTAATCCATGTAGCTCATTGAACTTGTCTTAAACCCAGTGTGTGTGTGTCTGTGTGTGTGTGTGTGTGTGTGCACAGTAACATATGCATTTTATTCATCAGGGCTATTCCAGAGGCTATGAAATTGCCGTTAAGCTATGGTTCATAATTCAGCAGAAATAGCTCAAGGAAAATAAACTAAATGCCAATCTCACCGAAAAACATGTCATCAGATTTTAACCCGGCCCAATATGACTTCCAACATCAAATGGCAGAGCTTGTTCTTAGATATGAAGACATGCTTAGCATTGTGTATTGAGGTGTTCTTTTCTGTGTAAATCTGGAACACAGGATACACATTCAATGTTGGAATAGAAAGAGAGTCTACAAGTGACAAATATAAAGACAATAAGTGAGACAATTAAGCAGGCAGGGGTACTTGGGGGGAGATCCAGGGGAAAAAGCTAAACTGATTACACAACTAAAACTCCCATTTGCTTGTCAAGAAAGAGGGCTAATAAAAAAAACAAACTAAAATGAAACCTTTTGATGAAAATCTTTGACTGCATTTGAAATACAAGTTGTTTGTATTAACTTGAAATGAAACTGGTGTTTCCATTATGCTCCAGGAAATAGATGCTTGCTGAATAACTCCTTTAACTTTTTCTGGCATCTATTGATTATATGCATAGAAATTAAGAGAAGAAGCCAATTAAGTTTAAAATCTAATGGTGTTCTGATGCTGTTAATTTACTGGCTGACTCAATCAATGTGTCACTCTGGATGGAAATCTATGCCCTCCTCCATGTGCTAGAAAACTCTTTGATGCCTTTTCAGCCAAAATTATAGTAATCACAAGAAACCAAAGAAGTTAGAAGCAGGTACCATACAAAGAAGTGAGAGAGTGACAACAGTTGCTTACAACAGTTTAATCCATATTTTTATAGAGGCTGCTGAAATTAAAAATAACAAACCTTTTGAGTTGTTTTGTTTACCTTAGTGCTTGTCAATTTTGGAACTCTGGAAATGGAATATAAGCCACACCCATAACAAAAGGTAAATTTTTCTCTACCAATAAGAGCCTCTTTGTGTGTGTGTGTGTGTGTGTGTGTGTGTGTGATGGAATTTTAATTGGCTTGTCGGAAAATGGAAAGAAGTTCTGGGCATATGTCATGATTAAGTCTGAAAAAAATGCATGGTTACTTTCAAAGGAGATTATTCCATTTATCATAAGATATTAGCATATTGGATGAGCCCAAAGCTTAAACAGTCACTCTATAACAATGGACTTGCCTCATGATACAATTTAAGATAAACTAGTGAAAATAAGATACAGATAACTAGAATATCTTACTTTCCACAAGACATATCAGTGATCTTTTATCTATCAGGTTAACCCAACTATTATTTCTTTTAAAATTATATTTTATTAAAAATTGTTTTTGCATATATATATACATGTATGCATTCATGAATACTTCAAAATACACAAAAATATAAAGAAAAATATCTTCTATTTTGCTAAGTTCCTCTTTATCTACCATTGTAATGAGAATTTTCCCAAAGACTTCAAATGTGTATCTTTAACGGCTAAAATATATCCTATCAATGCCTCACAACCACTGACTTTCTTACTTCTTCATAGTATGATTTCTTTTGCTATCATGGATCCTCGTGGCAACCCAGAAAACGGCTCTAGGAGTCATTAGTTCTTTTCTCCAAAGTTATTAACCCATTGTGTATTATAACCAAAAGTGCCCCCAGAACTCTGCCATGGGAGGAGTAACCAGAAAACCGGTAGAGAAGGATGCATCTACTGTCCTGCCCTGAGTCCCACTGCTAAAATTACCCATGATTCCAGTGGAAGAAAGGCAAATGAGACCTCAAGAGTAACTGTATTCTGCTTGAGAATAGATGAACATAATACATGAGATAGGTTTTCATTCTCAATGACATGATGATGATATGTTGTGGCAAGCTTGTGCACTCACACTGGACTATCCACAAAAACCACAGAGACCATTGTTATGGAAGGAGTATGGAAATAAAGTAGGGGAGGTGTATGGATCAAGGCTTCCATCCCTCTTCAGGCTGGTACTCCTACCAGGATCCAGGACTCAGTGAGAATAGCCAGGGAAGCCGAGAGCAGATTAGATGCTGCTAGGAAAAAATAACTGGGTCATGTAGCCAGTTCCAACTAGCTAAAAATCTGTACATGCATATACATGTGAGGTGTAATTGGTGTGGACCCCTTCAGGATACCCTGGCCAGTTTATTTGTATTCTGTCTTGGGCTCTGAGGGCAGATCCTTTTATGTTTTACCTCTTGGGTTTAGGGGAATGATTTCACTTTAAGGTATCTTCCTTTTTAAAAAAACATTTTAAAGTATATATCTTTAAGTTTTTAGTATAGTGCTGTTCAGGGTGTGGTCCTCAGACCAGCAGCATCAGCATCGCCTGGAAACTTGTTAGAAATAGAATTTCTCAGGCCCTGGCCCAGCTCTACAGAATCAGAAACTCTGGCAGTGGGATTCAGCAACCTATGTGTTAGCAAGCCACACAAAGTCCTGCCTCTTCTTTCCCCGGCATCTACGTGGGTGTGTATTCATTCTCTGTGTTTTTAGGCCCCACTTCTGGGAAGGGGCAAGGGATGCTTTGATCCTAGAATGTAGAGAAGAGAAAGATACTCTCACAGAGACCTTGCTTCTGAATGCAGTATCTAAAAATATAGCTCACCTTCTTTTACTGGATGGTTATGTTCATGCTGGCATCTACCCTGCACCTTGTTATGCTAAAAGTCTGTCTCTTCCCTGGATCTAAGTCATGGTATTGAAAAATAAAAATCCTTTATTCGTGGAGGAACCAGACTGCAACAAGTGAGTGGTGAGTGGGAAAATAAAATCATCCTTCCATGGATTCCTTCCACGATGTAAGAAGAGAAAAACTTGATGCATCAGATGGGCTGGGATGGGCAGAATGAGCTAAAATCTCCTTCCAAATTTGGAATTCTGACATTTGAAAACATACACTTTGTTTCTTCCCTTTTTCATTTTAACTAATACCACCCTAACCACTTTCCAGCTAAATTTTTGCTGTAGAATTGCACTACTGGGGATTTACCCCAAAGATACAGATGCAGTGAAACGCCGGGACACCTGCACCCCAATGTTTCTAGCAGCAATGTCCACAATAGCCAAACTGTGGAAGGAGCCTCGGTGTCCATCGAAAGATGAGTGGATAAAGAAGATGTGGTTTATGTATACAATGGAATGTTACTCAGCCATTAGAAACGACAAATACCCACCATTTGCTTCGATGTGGATGGAACTGGAGGGTATTATGCTGAGTGAAATAAGTCAATCGGAGAAGGACAAGCATTATATGGTTTCACTCATATGGGGAATATAAAAAATAGTGAAAGGGATTAAAGGGGAAAGGAGAGAAAATGAGTGGGAAATATCATTGAGGGTGACAGGACATGAGAGACTCCTAACTCTGGGAAATGAATAAGGGGTGGCGGAAAGGGAGGTGGGCAGGGGGTTGGGGTGACTGGGTGATGGGCACTGAGGGGGGCACTTGACGGGATGAGTATTGGGTGATATGCTATACGTTGGCAAATCGAACTCCAATAAAAATAAATAAATACACTATTGTAGAAAGAAGCACTAAAATAACAAAACAAACAATAATAACAACAACAAAAAACAGCTTAATTCCCCCTTTCCTTCTGATATCTAAAAAGGTTGTTTTTAAACCCACTTGGAGACTGGGGGAGAGACCCTAAAGTCATTGTTTCAGAGATGAGGGAGTAATTAGTCTTCTCTCTAGCCCCAGTAAAGGGCCTTACGTGCATTTGTTTACCACAAAACAGTGATTAAGTATTGTGTGAATGTGAACAAATTAATATTGATAATATAGCTCCATGTTAGAGATAATAATCGCAACATAGCCTCACTCTGTTTCCCAAAGCTTCAGGAATCTTGGATTACACATGAGAAGTTTACCTTTATTTATCGTTTTCTTTTATTTCACTGGGGATGATATTACTTCATGGACATTTGACTGGGGCATCTTAAAATGAAAGTCTTATATGGGCAAATAGGGAATTAGGGAAAAAGCAGCAATGAGATTTCTTTGTATTGATCTTATCACTCATTTCAAAGATGAGATAATACCTTCTATCAACTGCAAACACTTTCATTTAGCTCCCATAAAACTAGTATTAGTTCCATTTATTTTGTCCTCAGAACCAGGATTTAGTTATATTTATTCAATTCTCAGAACTTGTATTTTGCAAAAATGAACATTCAACTCTGAATCATTGCTTACTTCTCCTAGTGCATTAAAAGAAAGAGGACAAAAAACCATGTCTGAAATTAGTCCCTGCTTTAAAGAATTTATTTCTAAGATACAGATTCTGAATTCAAGATCAAAGTATATGGATTTTTAAACAGCATTAGGTGTCCTTAGTATTCTAAAACTTGTCTATTATTTTTCTTTTTAAATGCTACTGAAGCTTATTATCTTAAAGATTAGGAATTTATTACTTGCAGAGGATCCCCATTTTGGACCACGATGCTCATTCTCCCAACTCCTGAGGTAGCTGATGGCTCGCTGAGAACTGCCCTCAGCTGAAGAGAGCCTCCTTGACCAAAGTCATATGATCTCCCAGGGGTTAGCCTGCATTCAATGATGTTGGGAGAGAAAGGTCTACTTCCCTGCCTAAGGGACAAAATTCTGAAGAGTTATCCCGATGGGATGGCTGGAGATCTGTGACTGGATCACAGCCCAGCTCCTGCCTCTGTCATCCCTGTTACCCTTCCCACAGGTGCAGATGCTGAGGCCCTTACTGAGTATACCTTTTGCAAGCAAATCTGTCTTAGAATCTATGTTCCAGGGAAAGTATCTAAGATACTACTAAATATAACATGATTTGCCCTTTCCTATAGAAGTAGTGATACACTTTTTAAAAAATAGAACCTCTCCAAAAATATCTATTCCAACCATGTAAGATTCTCATCAAAGCAACTCTTAGTGACCTACATGTGGAGTATTTTCACATAAGATATCTGGGGATGTCAATGGTAGTTACCATTATGTGATTTACTCCCTGTTGAGAACCTATAGAGCCTTTTTGGAAGATTGGGGTGAATGATAAACTTAGAATGAAAACCCTATGTCCCAGTATTGAATTGAGTCAATGTCTTTGGGTAGACCATTTAACCTTTCTTGAGGTCCTCCTGGAAGTGATAGAACAGTGAACAAGTGATCCTGGTGAAAACCAAAGCTGTAACCATGGATTATCAAATATCTACATACTAATTCTTACAATAAAACCAGAGATTAAAATGTTTCATGGATTCATTGCTTTACCCAAGATGATATGGTCAGCATGATTCACAGGAAAACTTCATCAGAATGACCCAGGAGGCTTGCTAAAAATGCAGATTTTTGGATCCCCACCCCCATCTACTGAATCACAATCTCTGGGGGTGGTGTTAGGGAGATAGCATTTTAAGTAGACATTCTCACTAACTGTTATGCAACCTGAAGAGTTGTAGGACAGGGGTGGGTGTGGGGGGATCAGGGAAGAAGAAAAAAAAAAAAAAAGCCTGAACCAACAGCTGTTAGGGATTAGCCACAACAGTCACAAAGAATTGCCACTGAGAGCTCAGGTGTGGATGGATGGAATGGTTTTTTGTAATGTTCAAACAGCCCAAGGCTTCTAATACCTCTCAGAAGTTTAGGAATGGGCTTGAAGGTAATGGGCTCCTCCACCAAACCAGAGCCAAGGGCTGTATCAAATAGGATCAGTGAGGGAATGCAGCTATAGGCTGCCAAGTTCACAGTTCTGGTGCAAGGCTGCTTGAAATACCTGACACTGAGATCTAACACTGGGGACAAAGAACACCAGGACCAACCTGAGGATGACAGACTGGGGAAATAAGGAGTGACCAAGGGGTTCCACTAGGGGCACATAGAATCAAGTTCAGTAGAAGCAACAGAGTGGATGAAGCACACAAAGGTTTAAAGCAGAGAACATTTAAGAGTTGAAATACATATGGTGACCCTATTTCTTATAAAGAAAATGCTGGAAGCCTAGAAAAGCTGCCACATAGTTTTGCAATTGGGTCGAATATGGTAGAGCTCATATGTGAAGCTGCAGAATGCTCAGGCTCCTGTAACAACACAATTGCAGGAACTGCTATAAATTTACAAATTGCCCTAGGTGCCCCATTGATAACAAACATCTGTTAACCTGCTTCTACTTCCAGAGGGTGTGCAAAGAATTAATTTTTCATTTCAGTCTTTCTCCTTAAGCTTTATTTACTCAGATGTGCCCAAAAGTTAAGTTCAGATTTCCAGCAGAGTGCCAAGGTGAGAAGCCACAGAAGTTGCTGCATCTTTATCGATAAAGAGTAAGTATGTAGGAGATTATAGGGAATGTGAATGCCTCGCCTACAATGAAAGACTTGTATCTAATTGTCATTTAAATCATGGGGTTGATGAATAACATCCCAGGAATAATGAGTATTCGGCTTGACAAATAGTTCCTTAAAAATTATCTAACACAATTTTGGCATATTGCTGTTTGTCAAATTATTCCTATGCCAGATGCTTACACAAAATCTGTTGCCCATTGCCAAATGGCCTAGCTGCACATTTTCTCATTAGATAGCATTGATATTCTGTGCAGAGAATGTATCAAAATATAATTGAAGACAAAGAGATTTGTACTTGTGTTCTGCAGGGACAGTGCCTGTTGCCGCTCCATACATGCACTCACCTGCTGGTTTAGCCTACTCCTCATCCTCTCATTTGGGGCACCTAGCATGCACCAGCCACTGAGGACAGGACCACAGCTTGCATTTTTATCAGAATGGGAGTGAAAAGTGGCTTGAAGAAGAGTTGCATTTATAACATGCGCTATTTCTGTCATTTTTGAAACATGCTGTATTTTCTGGTTGGAGACATTTTCACATCCTAATATAAGACCTGTCACTCCCCAGCACAAGTTACATGAGGGTGAGAGGAGTCTGCAATGGCTTTCTTGTCAAGACAGAGGGTTTTGGGCACCACCTCTGACCCACTCAAACCCCATCCTTCTTAAAAAGAATTCGAATATCTTGAGCGAGTAACTCAAGGTTAGCGAGCGCTCATGTCTCTAGAGATTAATCCGGTTTTTCAATCTTAGTGAAATAAAGCAATGCCAATAGCAGTGAGGGGGAAAAATGAGTATCTAGCTACACATAGTGTTTCAAATGAATTTACATTATCATTCAAAGAGGAGAGTAGATGAGCCCGTGATTGACAACTACAGTATTCAACATTTACAATTCCCTCTTCAGGGATATTCAGAATCGATTGAAAAAGAATGTAGTGTTTAGGAACTACTCAGGGGTACTTTCAGTAAAATGCTTTAAATAATGATGGTCCAAAGCTCGCTAGACACTTTGTAAATGTCAGAAACACATTAAATATGTTAAATGGGCATGTTCAATATGTAGAAAACAGCACAAGTGATTTACAATCAATTTCACACATGCCCACGAATGTCTCCCTGATGGAAGACAACAACATCCTCTCTGACTGGGGCACACCAATCCCAAGTCTTCATTTTGGTACAGGACACAATAAACTCACAAGGCTGATTAACACATAAGGTGGGGCATTATCTTGAGAGTAAAATCTCTGCTTTGGAGCGGAATACAAGTTCTGTGTTTAGTGACTAAGTAAGTGGCTGATAGCAGCAGCTACACTCCGATGAAAAGTAAGGTATAAAAGAGAGTACTTGGCTCCTCAAGGTTAAACTCTGATTCTCTGACCACACCCTGTTGTCCTTTACGCTTTCTCAGGCTCTTCCTCCCACCATCCATACTCTTCCCCAACATCAAGGCGCTTACACACTTGGTCCTTTTATTTTCTCCCAGCCCATCATCCCCTCCCTCTGATGCTCCTTTCTGGGTGATTATCTGCACCACTTTCTTATAAGCCATCTGGATTCCTTCACAGTTGCATGCCTCCATCATACGGGTCCAGAAAAACTTTGATGCAGACACAGCACTAAATGTGTCTTCTCCCCATACAACGGTTGGTCTCCAACCTCAGTCAGGCCATCAGAACTGCTCTTTAATCCTTTTGTTACCAGCTGACCGTCTGCCTCATGGTTATTGACTGTTTTAAACCTCCACCCCTCTCCTCCAGCTTGCACAACTCTCTCTTAGCAAATGGCTCTGACCTTGCCTCAGAGAGCAAGTCTAATTCATCCCTTTGGTCTTTCTCAACTTTCCGTCCTGTGTCTTTATTCATTTTACATCTGTTTACATCTGCACCTCTATTTCCCCCATCTTAGAGGCTGAATTTTACTCTCTTTGTGTGTGTGTGTGTGTGTGTGTGTGTGTGGTCAATCTTCCTGTTTACTTTGTAAAAAAAAAAAAAAGTCTATTCAAGCCTCTGTCTGTTTTTAAATCAGATTGGTTTTTTGGTGCTGTGTAAGTTCTTTATATATTTTGGATATTAACCCCTTATCAGGTATATCATGTGCAAGTATCTTCTCCCATCCAATATATTGCCTTTTTGCTTTGTTGATGGTTTCCTTCTCCATGCAAATGCTTTTTTATTTTGATATAGTCCAAATAGTTTATTTTTGTTTTTGTTTTCCTTGCCTTACAAGACATATTTAGAAAAATGTTGCTATGTATAGTCATGGTGGAAAACAGTATGTGGCCTCTCAAAATATTAAAAATAGAAATACCATATGATCCAATAATTCTGCTACTGGGTATTTACCCAAAGAAAATAAAAACACTATTTCAAAAATACATATGAACCCCTATATTGATTGCAACATTATTTATAATAGTCAAGATATGAAAGCTACCTACATGCCATGAATAGATGAATGGATAAGGAAGATGTGATGTATGTGTATGTGTGTGTATATACACACATTTCTTATAGATACATATACATTTCATAAAAATATACAACTATCTACATACGTAGATACACACATATATACATATATTCTATATAGATACACACACAGTGGAATATTATGTAATGATAAAAAAGATGAGATTATGCCATTTGTGACAACATGGATGGACCTAAAGGGTATAATGCTAAGTAAGGCAGAGTGAAAAAGACAAATACTCTATGCTTTCACTCATATGTGGAATCTGAAAAAAAAATCCAATGAATAAAGGAAAAGCAGAATCAGACATAAATACAGAGAACAAACTGATGGTTGCCAGAAAGAAGGGGCATGGGGGATTGGGCAAAATGGGTTAAGGCTTCCAGTAATTCAACGAATGAGTCACAAGAATAAAAGGCACAGCATAAAGAATATAGTCGATGGTATTATAATAGCATTGTATGGTAGTAGATGGCAGCTAACTTGTGGTGAAAGAAGCATAATGTATAACTTACTTGTGAAATTGCTATGTTGTTTACCTGAAATTAATGTAACATTGTCAACTATACTCAAAAAACAAAATAAGCAATAAAACAAGGTCAACCTCTCTGTGCTTAGAACATTATTAGGAGTCAATAAACGTGCCGAATTTACAGATGAATATACAGATGGAGAGAGAGAAATGATAGTAATAGCCTTTATTTTCTTTGTGATGTAGGAGTACCTTATTTTTTTTTTATTTTAAAGATTTTATTTATTAATTCATGAGAGAGACACACACACACACAGAGAGGCAGAGACACAGGCAGAGGGAGAAGCAGGCTCCATGCAGGGAGCCCGACGTGAGACTTGATCCCGGGTCTCCAGATCACGCCCTGGACTGAAGGTGGCACTAAACCGCTGAGCCACCAGGGCTGCCCATAGAAGTAACTTTAACACCATCTCTTTCTTTTTAAAATTTTTTTTAAATTTTTATTTATTTATGATAGTCACAGAGAGAGAAAGAGAGAGAGGCAGAGACACAGGCAGAGGGAGAAGCAGGCTCCATGCACCGGGAGCCCGATGTGGGATTCGATCCCGGGTCTCCAGGTTCGCGCCCTGGGCCAAAGGCAGGCGCCAAACCGCTGCGCCACCCAAGGATCCCAACACCATCTCTTTCTGCTGCTTTTGAGACATGACTGGAGGATCAGTCATACTGTATTCCTACAACTTTGTCCTCTATTGACAAATCCCTTTAAATCTTATTAACATGTTTGAGTTTTTACCATTCTTGGTAATAATTTCCCTTTACCACTCACATTCAACATTTCTCATACCTTCATTTAACAAATATTTCTTAAGAGCTTATATGAACTGTAACACACACTGTGGTTCAAAGAGATGTCTAGGCCTACAGTATTTCTGGCAGCTCATTCACTGCATGAATGGGGTGATCAGATATCATCTCTATCTAGAGAGCACTTCTTTTTGGACAGGATGTTGCGACAATAGGCATAAACTGGGTCACTCTATTCATTACCCATTGCAGTGTGAAAAAAAGAGCCTAATAGTAATAAAATCAAGAGCCTAGACTCTGGAGCTATACTACCAGAGTTTGAAACTTGGCCTCTATCTGTTACTTGCTGTGTTATCTTGTGAAAATTTTGTGACCTCTCGGTCCCTCATTTTCCTCACTGGAACATTGGGAAAACCACAGTACCCTATAAGATTATTGTTTTGAATAAGTTAAAATTAAAGCACTTAGGACTCTGCCTACAATGTATTAAGTACTATGTAATTATTATTGTTATCTGGTATTGTCCTTACAATTTCACTGACGTTGCTTTCACTAAGATGGACAATGAACTCCAAATTTCCACAATGAATGGGCCATCCTCTCTTCACTTCGTATTGCATTTGACACTTCTTAAAAATCTATTCCTTTTGGGTGCCTGGGTGGCTCAATTGGTTCAGTGTCTGACTCCTGATTTTGGCTTAGGTCAAAATCTCAGGGTTGTCAGACCAAGGTCCATGTTTGCCTCTGCTCTGGATGTGGAGCCTGCTTAAGATTCTCTCCCTCTGGACTCCTTCTCTCTAAAAAAACAAAAAAACAAACAATAAACAAACAAAAATCTATCCCTTTGGCCTCCATAATACCCTTATGTCTCGATTCTTTTTATTCTTGTCTGGTTGTGTTTTGTCTTATTTGTTTCCCCTTAGGTTGATTTTGTGGGATATGTTCCTTAAATATTCTGTTCCCTGGGCATCTGCCCGTGAGCCATTCTTGAACCTCAGGCTTTCCCTGAGTGATGGAATTTACTCTCATGGCTTCACCTACCAACCATCTGCTGCTGACTAGTTAAATCAAACTTTTCACCCAGATCTCTCTGCTGATTTCATGCTCACATATCCAACTTTCTGCTCAACATTGCTGCTGTGTGTCCCAACTTTACCTCCAACTCAAGATGTTCCAAGCTGATCTCATCCTCCCCCTACATCAGTCTTTTTCTTTCTTATTCCCTAAGTTGACTGAACCACAACCAGCCTCCATATACAAGGTAGAAATAAGAGAAATCACTCTTCTCCTCTCTTAGCCTCCAAGTCAATAATTGTGAACCCTGTGATTATATCACCTATGGATTGCATGATTCCACCCCTCTTTTCCAACCTCAGCACCATAGTTTTAACTCTCACTCATCCTGCCATCCCCATCATGGAAACCTCCCAACTGTTCTCCCTGCCTCCAGTTTGCTCCATGAAATCCATCTCCCAGGAATCCATCAATCCATGCCGTCTCTAGTAAGAGAGGCTGCAAATTCAAATGTCAAGCTTGGGCAGGTATTGTGAAAGTGGAAAGCATGCTAGAATAAGAAAGAAAATATAGTTTTTCTCATTTTTCTTGAAACATGTGGTCCTCTTGGTCTTTTACTTTTTCCCTTTCAACAGAGACATGGGTACAGAGAAATACTTCTTTACTATAGGAAAAAATGCTATGCTCCTGATGATAAATGACCTCACTTATTTGGGGTCAGTGTTAGCTCCTTAAAAAAACAGAGTGGTGGAATCAAGGCCACCTGAAGAAGCCCTGTCCAATCTAGATGGGACAGTTGCTAGTCAGCTGTGGCCAATAAATACCATGCACACTATGAACTCAGAAATACTGTATCTTTTAATTTTTTGGAGGCAGGGTAGTCTCCTGATTTTTAAATATAGGAAGAATTTTTAAAATTCAATATACTGGCCAAACAAGTATGTTGGCTAGATTTCTCCAGAGGGTCATGGATTTGCAATCTCATTCTAAAACATTAATTAGATCATGTAAATCACTTACTCAGAAGATATTAGAGTCTCCCATCTCCTACAGAATACTCTCCAAGAGCCTTAGCACAGCAGGTAAGAGCGTCCATGTTCTGGTCCCTCCTTCTTGCCTCTTATCTATCCAAAAGCTCCCTCCTCTCTAATTCTTCATGCTCTGGAGGTGGTAAAATGAGTCTCATTTCCTGCATTCACAAGCTCTTATTTTATTCTGTACTACCTGTTATGCTGCCCCCTCGAGCTGTGACACCAATACCTCTTTCTATTCAACTTCTAGTCAATCCTTAAGTCTTGGTCATCATTGCCCGCAGTGGTAGGGTCTTCCCTGGCTCTTCTCCCTGCACCACACTCTCACTGCACTTCCTCACTGTTTTGTGGAGATGTGACTGTCTTTCCCATATATTCCAATCTTCTTGAAGGAAGGTGCCTGTCTCATTCATGTTCATACCCTAGCAGCATGAGCCCTATCCTAGTGTGGACACACAGGAAGCAGTCAATAAAGGTTGTTTATTTGTTTGTTTGTTTGTTTCTTTTTCCCAGTATGAATAAAAGCTGAGTAATGGACATCTCAAATTCTTATACTACCCTGGCAGTGGCTGCCCAAAGAATAATCAGGATCTCTCAGAATTTACTAGTAGAGGCCTTCCCACCTTACAGAGTCATTTCCAACCAAGTTACTGTTTTTTTCTTTACATCATTTGTATGATAGAGGTTTATTCCCATTTTTCAGTCAGAAAATGAAATTCAGAGAGGTTGGGAGACTTATTCAGGTTATATAATTACAAAGAAGTTATTAAATTCTACTTCTTTGGCCTCTCATATCCAGTTTTCCCTTTACAACATCAGAACTAGTCTTAATGTAGTTCCAAGTTTCAGTATATGGAAATAAGAGGGTCTGTGACCTTCAGCAGAATAAAAATGACATCCTTACTTTCATTAACCTTTAACTGAAACTTAGCATCTCCTTCAATTATGGAAGAAGGTAACAAACCACACTAGAATCAGAAGGACCTGAGACTTTGTCACAAATGGAAACCACCAAGATTTTCATATTATAGTACAGTTGTTGCAGATTATTTGAAATATTGTTTATGTCCTTCATTATTTCAAACTACAGCGGCTATTAGACTCACGGGTGGATCTTGTTATTTACTGCATTAATAAAGGAGCATATGTATTATTCTTTCACAAATTCACTTCTAAAAATATTTTAACAAGTAGATTTCAGTATATTTGACTTTCTTAGTTATCTCATGCATTTTTTTGTTATGCGTTTAAAGCATTACTCTGAGAAGGGGGTCTGTGGATCTTACAATACTCTTAAAATCTCCATGGCACAAAACAGATTAAAAAGCTCTGAGACTATCTTCTTATGTTGTCCCTCACTAGGAGAGTACCTTAGGATGTGAGGTCTGTTTTATACACTCCTGCTCTCTCTAGAAGAAATGATCACACCATTCACAGACTCTGATAGCCTTCTTGGGCTCATATCTGGACTCTGCTACTTAATAACACTGAACATGAATTACGTAAATCATTAACCTTGGTGCTTTTGTTCCTTCATGTGTACCAATTTTATAGGATTGTTGTGGGAGTAACCAAGTTAATATTTTTAAAGTGTTCAGTTCTGTATCTGGCAAGTCATGCAATATGTGCTAATTCTTATGATTACTATTTATAATAGTCTTTCCTTCTATAGCAGAACACAGTCTCAAAATTCTTCTCAATATAGCACTGCAGTAGCCACTAACAATTAATTGGAAGTGACTCAAGAAGTGGAAATTGCCAGCCATGGAATTATTCAGTTTATGGGCCTGGGCATATTTCCCCAGGTTTTTGAGTTATACTACTCTATGAAAAACATATACTTAAAAAAATTTCAACTATCAGCTACATTTATCTACATATTGGCTGTGTCTTTGGAATGAACTCTTTTTACTTGCCCACAATCAGACCAGAAGCTAGAGAGTTTGGAAGCTATGGCTGCAGGAATTTGATGCAAGAGTGTTTTCTATAGAGTAGACCAGAGACTTGCTAGTGGAACAGGTGAAGCCAAAGTAAATGAGGCTTATGGATGAATGTGATTATCACATTCAGAAAAATTAAGGTAGGGAATTTACGGTGGGCAGAGTGAAATAGCAACAATTTGGTTGTTAGTCCACAATTGAACCCTGACTATGGCATTCACTAGGAAACTTGAGAAAGTCCTTTTTGTCCCTGAAGGCTGTTTTTCATCTATAGGATAGAATAATGTTACCATGAATATCATGAGGCTGCCATGAGGTGTCTTGGAGCTTATAAGCATCAATATAAGAATACTACATGACATAGTTAGGGAGACTCCACAAATGCAAGTTTCTTTTTTCTTTTCTTTTTTTTTTTTGACCTCACTGTTTATGTATACGATGTCATGCCAATATCATATAAATCCTCTTAAAGTTTCTTATCCAAATGGCTAGAAATTACCAAGTACCACCCAAGAGAATCTGACAGCTTACCCTTTACTGTTGAATAAACTAAAAAATGCAACAGACAGATAAATGATGGCCCTAAGTAAAGCACAGTGATCAGATCCAAGGGGTCGGCAAAATGACACAAACCTTCCCTTCTGACTACTCCACTGAAGACCTCATCTAGTGGCAATAACATTGAGATGATGTACTTCTGTCCAACAGACACCTTGTTTCACTACTTATGCCTTGGGCCCAGATGTCAAATTAAATGGACACAGCAGTGAACCATTCATCACACTCATTGAGCCCCTTTGCCATCTCAAAAGATTAAGCTTCCACTGTGTCTTTTCTAAGAGTGAAGGGTTTAAGATGAAAGTTGACTTTGTGATACCTTTTAGATGTAAGTCTTCTATCCATCTGGCAGAAATTGGGTACTGAAGTGTGTAATTCAATTCCTTTTAATTTTCACTCTTTAATGACAAGCATATATAAATGATTTGTCTTTATAATTGACTGTGCTTTTGGTGAGCACAGACTAATCCTGAACTCCAAGGCAATAAAGGGAACTTACATGAGGTACAGATGGAAGGGAAGGGGCCATTCTCTTATACACTCACTTACCTATTCTTCAGCCAGGAGTTAGTGAATTCTTACATAAAGGATCAGATATTAATTTTTTTTTTTTTTTTGCTCTGCATGCCATATGGTCTCTTTACCACTATTCATCTCTTCCCTTGTAGTGTGAAAGCAGCCACAGACAATGAGGAAACAAGTGATCATGGCTGTGTTCCAATAAAACTTTATTTACAAAAACAGATGGTAGGTCAGATTGGAGGTGCAAGATGTAGTTTGCTGAGCTCTGCTTTGGGCTAGTGGGTCCCAGAGTGAGATCTCAAGAGTCAGAGCAGCAACATCACTTGAAGATTTTTTAGAAATGCACATTTCTGAGTCTAGATGTACAGATTCAGAAATATTGAAGATGAGGTCCAAAAATCTGTCTTTTAAAAAGCCCTCTAGGTAATTCTGATGCATGAGAACCACCACTTTAGCCTAAGGGACCATATGTTTGATCCAGATAGAATTCCCTCCTACCCAGTTAACAGCTAGAACTCATTTCAAGAAATTTTTATGCTGAATGCTAATTTTAATGTTTGGAACTGCATCAGTATTTATATATTTGTTCAATATAAATTATCCATGGAGAATTCCTCTGAGAAAATTAGTTTGCCCATACTTCACTGCATAGATCATTTGTTCATTTGCTGACTGATTAAAACAATAATCTTGTAAAACAGATAATCCTTCAGTGCTAAATTCTACAAAGGTGCACATCCAACCACCATGCAAACTGGGATCAAATTATGCACTGTTCGGTGCAATCAGAAGACTTTCTTCCAACCGGACTGAAGTGGTTGATATCATTTACCCAAAATGCAAAATTAAAGATGGCAGAAATAGACAATGTACTATACATAATTTGGTAAGCAGGAGTATTGTAAATCAGCAAGTTTTATAGTAAAGGAAATTAAATGCTCCAAGTAAAAAAAAAATATATATATATATAGTATGAAATGCTTTAAGGATATAAATATCAGTATGTCCAAATCTTATCTAATTTCCCTTGTATTATGACAAAAACTAAAACAAAGATAATAACTATAATATCAAGATAACTTTTACACACTTTTATTTTATTTTTTAATGATTTTATTTATTTATTCATGAGAGACACACAGAGAGAGGCAGAGACATAGGCAGGGGGAGAAGCAGGCTCTCTGTGGGGAGCCTGATGTGAGACTCGATCCCAGGATGCTGGGATCATGTCCTGAGTGGAAGGCAGACGCTCAACCACTGAGCCCCCCAGGAGTCCCTTTTTATTACACATTTTAAATTATTGGGAGGTTATTGGTAAGATTAGATAAATTTATTTTTCAATAACAACCTTGTTCTTTATAGATAATGAAACAGGAGACTCAAAAGTAGTAAAGTAATGTTTGAGATTATAAGGATTATAAATGGTAAAGGTGGGACATGAACACAAATTCATCTTAAAGAAGAACTAGCAGCAGCATCAATTTACATTTCACATACAGAGTACTCATATTCCTGCAAATATTCTTAGGGAGATACAGTTCAATGGTCAGCTCTTCACTGAGGAATTGTATCTTGCCATGGTGTCACAACATGACTGGAAAGCCCAAACAAGGACTGTATTTCCCAGATTCTCTTCATTTAGAAAGGGTCTTGTGGCCATTTCTGGTGGAAATAATGCATCACACAAGGGTGAGAGAGCAAAGACATAAAACAAACTTGAGGGACACCTGAGTGGCTCAGAGTGACTCCATGTCTGACTCTTGCTTTTAGCTCAGGTCATGGTGACAGGGTCGTGAGATTGAGCTATGTGCAGAGTTCCCCACTCAGCATGGAGTCTGCTTGAGATTCTCTCTCTCCTTTTGCTCCCTCCCCATCCCTACAACTTGTATACTCTCTCTCTCTGTCTCTCTAAAAAAAAAAAAAAAGAAGGAAGAGAAAAGAAAGAAAGAAAGAAAGAAAGAAAGAAAGGAAGGAAGAAAGAAAAGAAAAGAAAAGAAAAAAGAAAAGAAAAGAAAAGAAAAGAAAAGAAAGAAAAGAAAAGAAAGAAAAGAAAAGAAAAGAAAAGAAAAGAAAAGAAAAGAAAAGAAAAGAAAAAAGAAAAGAAAAGAAAAGAGAAAAGAAAAGAACACTGGAAATGATTACTGGTAGCTAGAGGTTATGGGGGAAAATAGGTCAGTAGCCTTTTGAATATTTGAAAGAACTATGTTACCCTAAAAAGAAGCTAAGACTTAAAGTATTTAGCCATCTGATCTTGAAACAACCCTTGGGTTCCCAAATGACTATGAATAAGACGTATGCTGTGAATGCTGTGGAGCCCCAAGGAGGAAGCACTGCCTGGCACTTCATTCAGATGAGGCCATGGAGGATAATGGACAAGGAAAACCTGGGGCAGAGCAGGGTCATGGAAGGACCAGGGTGTACTTCACACACTGCCAGAACAGGTGTCCTTACAATACCTGTAGGGCAGGATTTCAGATTGTTAGGAAATGGTGCCTGCTCTTTCCTCCTCTGAAAGGGAGTTTTTCATTGTTTCTATCCCTGCTTCAACACCTATATATTTGGTATGTGGGGTGGGGTGGCATGCTATGGTTTCTAGGAGGCCAGACAATGACTAGTCTCCTCCAGACCTGAAGAAACCACTCATAACCTGGAGACTCTGGACTTTGGGCTAACTCTTCCGATGAGGGGAAGGGTGTATTCTGTGTATGGGGAGATATTTGGTGGCTGGAGATAGGTATTGTGGAGGAGACACTTACCTGCGTTCCAGAGCTCCATGTTCTTCTTTCATGGAGGAAAGACGTGACCAAGAAGAGGTTGCTTTGCCTGGCTAGAAACTCTATTTTTCAGGTTCTTTACAACAAAGTGGGACCACTCACCATGTGAGTAGAGATGATTGAGATGATGGGCCCCATCTCTGGGCCAAGGGGATAAGAAGTAGGTGGGCCTTCTCTACTGTCTGTCACTTGATGCTTCCAGTAGCCATACATGATAGAGCTACAAGGAAGACTCAAGGTTTCCTGTATCACCACATGGAGGAGAGCTACCTGCCATTCGTATCCATCAAAACAGTTTTCATGTGAGTGAGAAGCAAATTTCTGTCACGTTAAGCCACTGAATCAAGCAGCTGGAGTCGCACAGGAGTATAACATGACATTTCTTCCCCTCAATTGTTATGAGATGCCTGGTGGAGAGTAGTCATTAGAAGAGTTTGCCTGTGGGATAGTTAATCTGTTCTCTGTGCTGGGTACTAAAATCAGGCTAGCTGAGTACTGAGGCCTGATCCGGGTCACTGTGCATTACACAACCACTAGAACTACTTTTATTGAATTGTGGGAGGCTATCAGCCCACACTCAGGAATGTTGGCAAAGCATTCCATGAATTTTGGGATATATAGTACACGCCTCTCTCATCCTTTCTTCTTTCTTCCATTCACTCACTAAATATGTATTAGCAGCCACTATGTGGCACAGACTCTATTGGGGTGTTGGGGTATGCAGTATATACTATTATTTTATATGGTACCCTCTTTATTTAAACCTAGAGATGCTTCTCTCTGTTGTTGTGTCAGGGATAGCTCTTCCTCCCCTAAGTAATTGCCTGGAGCAAGCTGGGAGCCTCTGCAATCTTGTAACCAATCTCATTTCCCTCTTTGCATTGCCTACAAGGCTTAGAAGGCTTAAGGCCAATTAGTAGCCCACTGCTGGCATATTTATAGGTCCCTATGACCTTCTCTCCATGTGTTCACTATCCTCTTGGCCTCCTTTCAAGTCTCCTACACTTGCTTTCCCTGGATCCTAACTCCTTTCATGTGTACATTACATTTTATCTTCCCATACTGTGTTGGCTGCATCCCCGTAAGTTACCTTTAATCTTTTCAGAATATTTATAAATGAAAAGTGAAAAGAACAGAAACCATTTTCAGCACCATTTAGAGGTTCCTAATAAAGTGGGCTGAATCTGGACAACAGAAGTGGAGTTGGCTCTATCTGTGAATGAGAGCCAAGGTGTCACAAAAATGAGCATCTGTCTCCCTGAGCACCAGGGATTATTAATACCCAGTAATTTGTTGCTCATTTTTGAAGCTCTATGCTGATTTAATCTCAGCATTTCACAGAGACATCTGTTGGTTCCACATTTGTGTTAAACTCACATCAGAGCCCAAGTTTTGGAATGGACTCTGAGCAACCTTTAATTAATTCTATTTTGTACAATATACACCTGCTTGCCTCACATTTGGGGACCACGTTATTAGATGATCAATTAATGAACACTTGCTCAAATGTGAACATTAGCCTGGAACTCAAGAAAGCAATTTGGCCCCAACTTGCCTTTCTAAATGTTTTTTCCTATTACTCCCCAAGGCACCAGCCAAACTAATTGGTGACCTTGGAACATGCCTTGTGATTTTTGTCTCTCTGTCCCTGTTTCTCCTATTAACTGCATCTGGGTGAAGAACAGTAGGTCACATTCATCGAGCACTTAACTGCCAGGTATTTGTAGATCACCTTACCTGTTAATTCATTTAATCCTTGCACTGATCCTATCAGGTAGACACTATTATTTTTCCATTTTACAGATAAGGAAACAGCAGAGGAGGAAGAGCTAAATTTCTTTCATGTTGATGTTCTTTTTTTTTTTTCTTTCCCTGCTAGTTATATCTACATAAGCCATCTTTAGTGCATTATAGAAAGCTAATAAATGAAAAATTGAAAGTGCAAAAATAATTCCATTTCCAAAAAGAGCTGGAATTCTAACTCACACTACCTTATTCTCCAGCCCATGCTCTTGGCCACTACACCTTTGGTTCTTGAACTTGGTTGCGATTTAGTATCCCTTGTGGAGCTTTAAGAAAATACAAATGCCCAGTGCCCCCCACCCTCACCCCACCCCCAGCCCAATTAAAAGAAATGACTAAGGGTGTGGTCAAGACATTGGTATTTTTAAGAACCTGTGTAGGTGATTCTAATGTGCAGCGAAGTTGCAATGCATAGTATTCTTCAACCTTCCTAGTATGGGGTATCCCTTACATAGTTAAGATAGCATAATCTCAGTCCTTTTCACTTTTTCTCCCACAGTGGAATCAACTCTCACCTTGCCATAGAGGTCCTGATGCACACCAAAAGTTTTCCTGAAGAATGTTGGAATCCCACCTTGGACCTTCTCAATATGCACAATGCAGGGCTTTCCAGCCATATGTCTAATTGAATGCTAGGATTTCCTCTGCAAGTCACTTCCACTTGCATAATCTCCACTCTGAGTTTTTGCCAGCAAAATTGTGATGCACCTTTGCTGACTGAACTTTGACCCAAATATCAGAATTGACCTGCATCCTTTCTGGCATTCCTTTCTTGGGTTTATTCTATCAGTTAGAAATATGAGCCCAAGTCCTATGAAGAGAAATTATAGTAGAAACAACTTCTTTAGTTCCTTTGCTACCTAATGATACACTCTAGGATAAATCTAGCCATGTTATTTATGGGCACAAAATCCTTCAGTGCCTGACTTTGTTTGGGATGGAGTTCCAACACTTCAGTATGGCTACCAGGGTGCTGCATGAGCTCACCCTGGTGACCAGTCTGGTCTCACATCTTTTCATACCTGTCCTATGTTCTTCTCTCCCCAAGCACACCAAACTGCTTTCAGGTCCTTGGATTCATCAGATCCCTTTCTTGACTCCAGACTTGTGCATGTGCAGTTCTTTCTACCTAAGCATTCTTTCACATCATCGTACCTAGATAATCAGGGTCTCAGGGTGAATGTCAGTTTTGCTGGGAAACTATCCAGAGCCCTCCCACCATGGATTAACACGCTCACCTCTGCTCTCAGGGTATGCTGGGCTAATCCCCATCACAGCACAAATCACACAATTTTGAAATCGCCTCTTTACTCTTGTCTCCCCTGGATCTCACAGTCATTAAAGCAGGGTCCATGTCCTCTCAGTTATTCTACCTCTTATGCTTAAGATCAGAGAGGATGAGTCGGTTTTTGTGGAATGAGTTTTCCAATTTGGGCATTTTCTTGGGCCATTTTATGTATCATTTTTGGTTTACACAGGAGGTAGTATTAAACACTTTTCTCTTGAATTCTACTGATCCTACAAGATGAAATCATCAAAAATGACAGGTTTTAGACAAATTGTGTTAAATCTAAAAGATATACCAAAATTCTGTGTGTCAGTCAGTCAGCCAGGAGGCTGCAAGGTCATTTGTAGAGTTTACCTGTCTGAATAATCATTGAATACAGAATAATTCTACCTTTGATCAAAAGTTCTGTGTAAACTTAATCCTTATATATGTTTTGTCTCCACTGGAACATAGGGGGAGTCAAAGATGGAATATATTTCTGCTTGAGGTCTTTTTTGTTTGCATTAAAATGGATTGAAAAGTTCTCATCATATAAACACAAGGAAAGGGGTAAGTAATGTCAAGCTCTTTAATTGACTTTAAAACAATCATTGTAAGTGCAGAATCTGATGAGTCTCTATGGATGAATCTGTTTATACACAAGCCCTTATAAGTAGCAGAGAATATTTACACCGTCTTCTGAGGAGTGTTGCTTAGAACAAGTGCATAGCTAAAAGAGGCAGCATTTAGACAGAAGTACAGAAGCAAGCGATGGGGTTCTAACTTTCCACAGAACATAGTCCTTTAATTGCTGCAAAAGCAAACAGTGCAAAGCATCCCAAGTCAACACAGCACACAACACAGGCAATGTAATAGTAACAGAGCACACAAACTCAAGTTTATTTCGGGTTGAGTAAACATTTAAAAGAACTAGTTGTCAATTTAGTTTTGTTGATAGTGATTATCTCTTCCATGAAGTTAAAAACTACCTGACTTTTGATTGCCCCCACCCCCACAAAGTACAAGGATTCATCTTTCCTCTGCTTTCACCATGGAGAAAAATTAAAGGAGTATAATACTTCAGTTGAATTTGTAGAATATGGAGGCCAGAAGAATGTCCTGTTATGTATAAACTATACATATTCAAGAATAAGTTTGAAAGCCACTGTGTTGGCTTTATTTCTCCATATCAACAGTAGAAAACCCCACAGATGGTCCAGCAGAGGTGGGGGGGGGATCTTTAATCTATACCAATCTTCTTGATTCTTAGAACCAATAACTATTGAGAACTAGTTCTCTGTTCAGTGCTGTACATGCATTTCCTATATTCATCCTCATGATCACATCATGAAGTTGTCTTCCTATAATTCCTGTTTTCAGGAATGTGGAAACTGAGGTTTAGAATAGTAGCAGAGCTGGGATTGGAACACAAATATGTCTGACCCCACTATATCTGGGAGCAAAAGGCACAAATTATTTGAGTATCCACTCCAGGCATTGTGCTAGGCACTGCAGTAGAACTTGAACAAGACCTTCTTGTAGTGTCTATTGGATAGCAGTGAAGATATATTGAAATATAAGTTTTTAAAAGATTTTATTTATTTATTCATGAGAGACAGAGAGAGAGAGAAAGAGAGAGAGAGAGAAAGAGAGAGAGAGAGGCAGAGACAGGTAAAGGGAGAAGCAGGCTCTCCTCAGGAGCCCGATTTTGGACTCAATCCCAGACCCCAGAATCACACCCAAGTCGAAGGCAGACACTCAACCTCTGAGCCACCCAGGCGTCCCTTGAAATGTAATTTAAAGTGGGAATTCTGTTACAAAAGGTGAAGAATAGAACACATTGGTAGCATGCATCAGGAGGAATTAAATTAGTTACTGAAGGCCATACATAATAGAGCCTTCAGGCAATAAGAAAGAATACCTTTCAGTAACCAGGGCAAGGGAGGACAATGGCTTGAGCTTGTTTGTTAGAAGTGTGGATGGAGGGATGCCTGGATGGCTCAGGGGTTGAGTGCCTGCCTTCCGCCCAGGGCTTGATCCTGGAGTCCGGGGACCAAGTCCAACATTGGGCTCCCTGCATGGAGCCTGCTTCTCTTTCTGCCTATGTCTCTGCCTCTCTCTCTCTCTCTCTCTCTGTGTGTGTGTGTGTGTCTCATGAATAAATAAATACAACCTTTTAAAAAAAGAAGTCCAGATGGAAAAAAAGAGAAAATAATGGAGAGATGTTTAGGCAGTAGAGTCAAGGAAGTCGGGTGGAATGGAAATGGGCCGTGAGGAAGTAAGGAAAGGCAAACATGTTTCCCAAGAGGCTGGCTTGATTAAGCAGCAGATGCATATCCTACTTCTTACAGGCTGCTATAATAAAATACCATATACTGGATAACTTATAACCAGAAATTGATTTCTCACAGTTCTGGAGGCCAGAAGTCTAAGATCAGGGTGCCAGCATGGTCACGTTCTGGTGAAGGTTCTCTTCCAGGTTGCAGATGGTCAACTTGTATCCTTACATGGTAGATGGAGTTGAGGATGTCTCTGGGGCCTCTTTTATAAGGACATTAATCCCACTGTGAAGCCTCTACCCTTATGACCTAATTACATCCCCAAAGCCCTACCTCCTAGTACCATCACCTTGTGGCTTATAAATTCTTTTTTTTTTTTTTTTACATTTAAATTCAATTAGTCAATATATATGGTACATCATTAGTGTTACAGAGTTCAGTAATTCATCAATTGCATATAATACCCAGTGCTCGTCACATTGCATGCCCTCCTTAATGTCTATCACCCGGTCCCCCCGTCCCCCCACCTACCTCCTGTCCAGCAACTCTGAGTTTCTTTCCCATAGTTAAGAGTCTCTCATTGTTTGCCTCCCTCTCTGATTTCTTCCCATTCCATTTCCCCTCCCTTTCCCTGTGCTGTTTCATATATTCTTCATATGAGGGAAACCATATGAGAATTGTCTTTCTCCAATTGACTTATTTCACTCAGCATAATACCCTCCAGTTCCACCCATGCTGATGTAAATGGTGAGATTTCATCCTTTCTGATGGCTAAGTAATATTCCATTATATGTATATATGACATCTTCTTTATCCATTCATCTGTTGATTGACATCTTGGCTCTTTTCATAGTTTGGCTATCGTGGACATTGCTGTTATAAGCATTGTGGTTCAGGTGCCCCTTTGGATCACTATATGTGTATCTTTGGGGTAAATACCCCATTAGTGCAATTGCACTAAAATTAGGGTAGCCCTATTTTTAACTTCTTGAAGAACCTCCACACTGTTTTCCAGAGTGGCTGCACCAGTTTGCATTCCCACCAAAAGTATAAGAGAGTTCCTCTTTCTCCACAACCTCACCAACATTTGTTGTTTCCTGCCTTGTTAATTTTAGCCATTCTGACCAGTATAAGGTGGTATCCCATTGTATTTTTGATTTGTATTTCTCTGATGCCAAGTGATGTGGAGCATTTTTTTTCATGTGTCTGTTGGCAATTTGTATGCCTTCTCTGGAGAAATGTCTGTTCATGTCTCCTGCCCATTTCTTGACTGGATTATTTGTTTTTTGGATGTTGAGTTTGATAAGTTCTTTATAGATCTTGGATACTAGCCCTTTATCTGATATGTCATTTGCAAATATGTTCTCTCATTCCATAGGTTGGGGCTTAAAATTTCAACATATGAATTTGGGGGGGGATGTAAACATTCAGTCCATTTCAATGCAGGTGCTGTTCACTGATGTAGGGATTATGCTTGTGTTACTAGGCTGGTAGAAATGTGTGTTCCATTTTGAGCATATTGAATTTGGGTGTCTTTGAGAAATTCAAATGGTGATGTCTAATAATTGCCTTAACAAAGGGCCTGGAGTTTGGAAGAATGGATTAGGTTAGATAGCAACTATCTAATTCTTTGAAGCCATGAGAGTGAATGAATGAAGTCACCTAGAGAGGGTGTCTATAGTGAGAAGAGAAAAGGCAGCTCTCCTGTGAATACTGAGAAAAGACGAAAGGCCATGTTTAAGTCCATCTACTTCTAAGGAGCCTTGTCTTTGAGGGAATGCATACTTCTTGCTCCTTTCCAAAATTGATCATGCATATTGAGACCCTTTATGTCAGAGATGCTTATGTGTACCAGCAGGAACTTGGAAAATGATGTTTTTCTCTTACTTGGACTGGGATTAGAAGAGGATTTCTCAGTATCTTCATTTCTGAATGGAAAACAAGCATCACATTCAACCTTCTCTATATGTTCCTCTGGAGACAGACTTCTATATCATTATCTGACCTGCTTTTCACATTTTTTAGAAGCTCAAAAGCCTTGTTTTATAGTTGGAGGTAATCAAATAAGGAGGTAATCAAACAATAACTATTGGTATTTCAATCAAAACTGTAGTTCTGACTCAGCTTTTATCTCAAAATCTAGATACACACTCATACATGAAAATCTAAATTTAATATTGTGTTCTTAAAATAATCATGAATGGAGCACTTGGGTGGTTTAGTTGGTTTAGCATCAGCCTTTGGCTTGGGTCATGATTCCTGAATCCTGGGATCGAGCGCCACATCGGGCTTCTGGCTCAGTGGAGAGTCTGGTTCTCTTTCTCCCTCTGTGTGCTCTCTCTCTCTCTCTCTAAAATAAATAATGATTAAATAAACCTTTTTCTTTAAATTATAAATTTATTAAAGTTAATATCACTGAGGACTCATGAAATGCCTGGACAACGTATTACAAATTTGTTATTTCTGTGAATTATCTCATTTGATATTCTCAACAACTTTTTGACATTGCACGCTTTAAAAAAATTTTTTTTATTTATTTATTCATGAGAGACACACACACAGAGAGAGACAGAGACATAGGCAGAGGGAGAAGCAGGCTCCCTGTGGGAGAGGTTGCAGGACTTCATTCCAGGACCCCAGGATCACCAACTGAGCCAAAGGCAGATGCTCAAACATTGAGCCACCCAGGTGCCCCAACAACTTTCAACTTGCATAGTTATTATTACAATTTTTCTACAAGGGCTGTTAAGTACAGTAAAGAATTTTTATAGTGTACATGTGGCTTTATTACATTGTTTCTCAAAAACATAAGCTTGGCTCTTTTGAAGGGAGCAGAACTTGGTCACATGAGAAACAGCCATTTCTCCATAATGTTCTTCACAAAATAGATTCATTAATGCCTGCAAGCTCATTTACATTTTTCACACTATCCCAAATTTCAGGACCGGAGTGTGGTCAGGCCTCTTTTGGTGCAGGTATTTCAGAGCCTTTTTTTTTTTTTTCCTACATAGAATATAGCATTTTCAATTCAGAAATGGAGTCAAAGAAGATACAAGTTAGTCAGGAAGAAAATAAACTGACATCAGTCTATAGTTAGCCACCATGTTTAAATATGTTCCAAATAATAAACCCTTTGCCCTAATGCCCCTCCTGGTATAAAGAACCGACTAGTTAAAATGTTATCTCCTGTCAGACAATAGAATTGAAAAGCAGTGACTCGATTTGGTGGTGATTATGAGGATTCTTTCAGCAGTGTGAGTGGTTGGGAACAGAGAGAGTGTCAGACATTCAGGTGAGGGCGACACTGTCAGCATGTGAGGAAGGCGGCAATATCAAAAAGGCTATTTGATTTGCTTTGCTTTGCTATTGTTTGAAGTGTGAGTATCGAGGTTTTGCAATCTGATGTCAGACACTGCAGGAGGGTTTTTTTTTTTTTTTTCTATCTCAGTAGAGGCCTCTCGGTGCCATCTCCTCATGCACAAAATTCCAGGTTGACTTACCATCCAATTTCCCACAATAGTCACTGCATCGCTGCCTTCTCTGAGAATTTGATTAGTACATATCAGTTTTAAGAACTCTATTAGGATAATGCATAAACTTGTTGAATCACTACATTGTATACCTGAAACTAATGTAACAGTGTGTGTCAACTGCACTCAAATTAAACAAAAAAGAACTATATTAGGAACTGGAGATGCACAGCTCAATTTTAACACTACTGCTTAGCCTCATCTATCTTTTCTGCCTCCTCTCGCATATGATCTTATTGTTCTTTGGGTTTCAGCCACAATGGCTTTCTCTGAAGTTCTTGATCAAAACCCAAGCCTTTTGCCCATGCTGGCTCTCTGCCTGGAAAGCTCTTCACCCAGCTAACTTGAGTCATACCTCACATCTCCAAATTCCTGTCACTTCTTCACAGAAGTCTCAGCTTCCTGGTCTCCTTTACATTCTTTGTTATAATATCCTCTCCAAAGACTGAATTCATTTCCTTCTGAACATGCAGTTTCTACTTGAACATCTTTACGTACGATTAGATTGAGGTATGTTCTCCTGCTGGACTGTAGGCTCCATAAGAACAAGGGCTTTGTTCATCATTATATGACCAAGTGTTTGGCATTCAATGTTCTAAAACTAATTATTGAGTGAATGCATGAGTCTCTCTACCAGAGAAGGTCACAAGTCAACAAAAGCATATAGTACAATATGGTAAGTTACAGTAAATGTTGTTTACAGGATGCTTCAGGGATACAGAGGAAGCTATATATTAATTTTGGGTGTGGTGGTTTAAGGGAGGACCTGTGGAGTTGGTAGTTCAAATTGGATAACAAAGTCAGCGTTGGACAACACAGGGTATGGGTGTTCAGGGGACACAGTTATGGTCGATGTAAGAGTCTCAATTATGGCAGTTATGAAATTAGGGAATGGTGAGAGATGGAAGGATCTGAGATACATGGGATGTGAAAAATATTGACATATGTGCTGGAGGGGTTGCTTAAGTCAGCACCTAGCATGCCCGAATGGGGGGTCATTCTCTGAGGAAGGGAATACAGAAGTAAGCAGGTACTCTGAACCTTTGCTCCCCATGCTTCTCAGTAGTAGATCTTCTATCTGTCATTTCTAGCACTTCCTCATTTGGGGTCCCAGATCTCCTGTTAACATGTCTTGGAAGAAATGATTTAACTTCTTTAAGGCATCAGGTGTCTTCTCAATAAACTGAGGATGATAATAGCAACTAGCTCATAAGGCAGCTGTTGTAAGAGTTACATGAATTAATACAGGCATATTTCAGAAATATTGCAGGTGCAGTTCCAGACCACCACAATAAAACAAATATTGCAATAAGGCAGGTCAAATAATTTTTTTGGTTTCCCAGTGTATATAAAAGTTAAGTTTATATTATACTGTAGTCTATTAAATGTGGAATAGCATTTTGTCTAAAAACAATGTGCATGCCTTAATTTAAAAAATACTTTATTGCTAAAGAAAAGCTAACCATCACCAGAGTTTCCATGAGTTGTAATTTTGTTGTGAGTGGAGGTCTTGGCTCCATGTTGATGGCTGAGGGCTGAAGACTGGGTGATTGTATCAATTTCTCCAAATAAAATGACAAGAAATTTGCTGCATGGATTGACTCTTCCTTTCACAAAAGATTTCTCCATAGCATGTGATGCTATTTGATGACAGTAGAACTTTTTTTCAAAATTAGACTCAATTCTCTCAGAATCTGCCTCTAAGTTTAGGTAATATTTTAAATCCTTTGCAACATGTCAACAATTTTCACAGCATCTTCACCAGGAGTAGATTCCACCTCAAGAGGCCTATTTTCTTTCTTTCTTTCTTTCTTTCTTTCTTTCTTTCTTTCTTTCTTTCTTTCTTTCCTTCCTTCCTTCCTTCCTTCCTTCCTTCCTTCCTTCCTTCCTTCCTTCCTTCCTTCTTTCTTTCTTTCTTTCTTTCTTTCTTTCTTTCTTTCTTTCTTTCTTTCTTTCTTTTTTTTTTCTCATCCATAAGAAGCAACTCCTCATCTATTCAAGTGTTCTCATGGGATTGTAGGAATTCAGTCCCACCTTAGGGCTCTCCTTCTAATTCTAGCTTTCTTACTATTTCTTTTTCTTTTTTTTTTTAGATTTTATTTATTTATTCATGAGACAGAGAGAGAGAGAGAGAGAGAGAGAGAGAGAGAGAGAGAGGCAGAGACACAGGCAGAGGGAGAAGCAGGCTCCAAGGTTCCATGCAGGGAGCCCAACGTGGGACTCAATCCAGGGTCTCCAGGATCACGCCCTTCACTGAAGGTGGCGCTAAACCGCTGAGCCACCAGGGCTGCCCTTTCTTACTATTTCTACCACATCTATAATTACTTTCTTATGAAGCCTTGAACCCCTCAAAGTCTTCCATGAAGATTGGAATCAAACTTTTCCAAAGTCCTGTTAATGTTGGTATTATGACCTCTTCCCATGAATCACAAATGTTCTTTTTTAAAGATTTTATTTATTTATTCATGAGAGACACAGAGAGAGATTGAGGCCGAGACATAGGCAGAGGGAGAAGCAGGCTCCCTGCAGGGAGCCCGATGCAGGACTCAGTCCCAGGACCCCGGGATCATGCCCTGAGCCAACTGGCAGACACTCAACCACTAAGCCACCTAAATGCCCCACAATTGCTCTTATTGGCATTTTAAGTGCTAAATCATTTCCAGAAGGTTTTCAGTTTACTTTGCCCAGATCTATCTGAGGAATCACTACCTATGGCAGCCACAGCCATATATTTCTTAAACAAGATTGCGAAGTCAAAATTACTCCTTGACCCATGGGCTGCAGAATGGATATTGTGTTAGCAGGTACAAAACCAACATTAATCTCATTCTACACTTCCATCAGAGCTCGGATGATCAGAAGCAATGACAGTGAGCTGTATATTGAAAAAATATTTTATTATGAAGAGCAGGTCTCAACAGTGAGCTTAAGAAATTCAACAAACTAGGTGGTAAACAGATGTGCTAACATCCAAGCTCTGTTGTTCTATTTCTAGAGCAGAGAGTAGATTTAGCATAGTTTTTTAAAAGTTTTTTTATTTTAATTCCAGTACAGTTAACATACAGTGTCATGTTAGTTGCAGGCATACAATATATTGACTTAGCAATTCTATACATTACTCAGTGCTCATCATGGTAAGCGTACCTTCATCTCTTTCACCTATGTCACCCATCCCCTGACCCACCTCCCTTCTGATAACCATCAGTTTGTTCTCTACAGTTTCAGAGTTTGTTTCTTGTTTTATCTCTTTTTCTTCCCCTTTGTTTTGTTTCTTATGTTTTACATATGAGTGAAATCAAATGGTATTTTGTCTTTCTCCGACTTATTTCACTTAACATTAATCTCTCTAGCTCTATTCATGTCGTTGCAAATAGCAAGATTTTATTCTTTTTTATGGCTGAATAATATTCCATATCTCACACACTCACACACACACACACTCACACACACACACACCTTCTTTATCCATTCACCTATAAACGGACATTTGAGCTACTTCCATACTTTGGCTGATTGTAAATGCTACAATAAACATTGGGGTGCATTTATCTTTTTGAATCAGTGTTTTTGTATTCTTTGGGTAAATACCCAGTTTAGAATTACTGGATTGTAGGGAGATTTATCATAATTGTTAAAGGCCCTAGGATTTTCAAAATGGTAAATGAGCATTGGCTTCAAATTGAAGTCACCAGCTACATTAGCTCCTAACAAGACCATCAGCCTGTCTTTTGAAGTATTGAAAGCAGGTATTGACTTCTCTCTCTAGCTATGACAGCCCTAGATAGCATCTTCTTTTACTAGAAGGCTGTTTCATCTTCATTGAAAATCTGTTGTTTAGTGTAGCCACCTTCATTATCCTAGCTAGAACTTCTGGATAACTTGCTGCAGCTTTTACATTAGCACTTCCTGCTCCACTTTGAATTTTTACATTATGGAGGTGGCTTATTTCATTAACTGTCATGAACCAGCCTCCATTAGCTTCAAATTATTCTTCTGTGGCTTCCCCATATCTCTCTCAGCCTTCATAGAATTGAAGAGTTAAGGCCTGGCTCTAGATTAGACTTTGGCTTAAGGGAATGTTAGAGCTGGTTTGATCTTTTACCCAGGCCACTGAAACTTTCTCCAGGTCAGCAATAAGGCTGTTTCCCTTTATTATCATTCATATGTTCACTGGAATAGCACCTTTAATTTCCTTCAAGACCTTTTCCTTTGCATTCACAACTTGGCTAACAATTTCATGAAAGAGGCCTAGCTTTCTGCCTATCCTGGCTTTTGACATGTGTTCCTCACTAAGCTTAATCATTTCTATCTTTTGATTTAAAGTGAGAGGTATATGACGTTTTCCTTTCACTTATTTAGGGGTCATTAATTGGTCTAATTTCAATATTGTTGTGTTTCAGGGTATAGGGAGGTCTAAGAAGAGGGAGAGGATTAGGGGAATGGAATTGGTCTGTAGAACAGTCAAAACACACACGTTTATAGATTAAGTTCACCATCTTAGAGGAGCATGGTTCATGCTGCCCCCCAAAAATTACAATAGTAACATCTAAGATCACTGGTCCCAGAGCACCATGTCAAATATGAACAATAATGAAAAAGATTGAAATTCTGCAAAAATTACTAAAACATGACACAGAGACATAAAGTGATCAAATGCTATGGGAGAAATGTTACTGATAGACTTGCTCAAGGCAGGGTTGCCACAAACCTTCAATTTGTAAGAAACACAGTTACTGTGGAGTGCAATAAAGTGAGACATGCCTGTCAGTACACAAGGTCTGGCATAGAGAAAGAACTCAATACTTTTAAGCTGGTGCAATTAGCAGTTTTAAACTAGTACTCTAACTAATGTTCCATATAGCTGACAAGACCATTCCTAGCTTACACTGACAGACTGAACCTCCCTAATGACCAGAGGAAAGAGAATGAGGCCGATATCCAGAGAGGGCCCAAGAGGAAAGGGGACATCATCTGTGAGACACAGCTATGATAAACACGCATGGCCTGGCAATCTCTGCTCCTGGATTCCTGTCTACTCTCACAATAACTTCACTTTTCCCTGGAGCCCCTATGGATGAGAACAGATGCCCAGCACGAAGCAAAATTGATGTGTAAGCACCAAAGGAGATGATGAATGATAACTTCTGAGCAGGCACATACAGGCCATTCTAAATTTGAAGAAATGGGACCTTCCTTTCAATGCATGCCTGGTAAACCATGCAATCATTTTACAGCCCTAAGTAATATTAGCTGGTATTGAATGTGAGTCCATTGAATTCTTTAAGTGATGTAATAATGAGGGGCACCTGGCTGGCTTGGTTGGTAGAGCATGGAACTCTCAATCTCTGGATTGTGAGTTTGATCCCCATGTTGGGTATAGAGATTACTTTTAAAAACATTAAAATAAAAAAATAAAAAAAAACATTAAAATAAATAAATAAAGGGTGCAATAATGAAAGTACCAAATAATATCAAGGATTAAAAGTGAAATAGGTAGGTTGAGGAAGGTGAGAGTGTTCCACCAATGTCCTAGCTCAGTTAGAAATCTAGTCTTATGTAGTTGGTGCATAAAATTTCCTTCTTTTGTCTAGTCCACCCATTAAGGAGTCCAAGTCTCTCCTCTCACTTCCTGGAATTCATAAGCATCCTGGATGTCACCTATGTAGCATGAAGGCCTAAGGAGGACTTAGGACATTGGTGGTTATGACTCTGCTGGACATTCAGAGTGCAATATGTTAGCTGCTGTTTGTGGATGTGTTGAGCTATCATGTACAGCGCTCTCTTGGCTGGTGGTTGGATAGGTAGATCTGTAGGTGGTGACATATGTCCTGGTGGTAGTGAGTGACAGATATCTTTTGCTCCTCCAGTGGACCACATTTTTCTTACCCAAGTGTTCCTTCCTTTCTCCCTCCCTAAGGTGACTCATCATTTTACTTTGGGGGCAGGAATAAATGAACTTTTCTATTATATATTTGAGTCTTTGGAATGGCTTTTGAACTTAAACACCAAATATCTGGGCATCTATTCTCTGGTTTGTGTGTGTTTTATGCTTTGTTGTTTGGGTTGGGGGTAGGTCCTCAAAAATTCCAGTAGCTTGGGTGGACTGAGGAATACATCATTAATTTTTCAAAATATTATTCATCTGTATAAATTTTTACACAGGCTTCAGAAGGAGACATAAGTTTTACCACATCCTTAGATGAAGTTATCAGAACCTTCCACAAAGAAATGTACCAATATCCTCAGCAGCTTCCAGTGCTGTTGCAGAAGGACAGGGCTATAGATTTTCCTAGAAGTGTGAAATAATTCACAACGCTTGCTCGTTATTCATATGGACAGCGCATTAATAACACAGGACCCTGAAATCTTGCCTTATCTAGGCTGAAGCCCAGCTAGGGGGATGAGGAGCTGACTCCTTAGATTTAGAACAACATTTTTCCACTTTCTGAAAAAAATAAGAATTGATTAAAAGTGCTCTCATATCAGACAAGAACAGGTATTTGAAAACACCGAAGCCTTTTTGGAAATAACGGAAAACAATGGCTTTGGAACTACTTTTGGGAAATTTTCTTGATGAATTTGGAATTCTCTGTAACTAAGTACAGTCCAACTAGGTAACGGACAGGAATTCGAGGTGTGTTGTACCATGATCACACACACATATGACATGCACACCGCTACAAATATTTGTGCAGAGAATTTTGTACCTCCCAAGTCACTACATTAATGGACTTTAAAATGGGAATTATGGTATTTATGCCCAAGTATATGCACTAAATATACTTTCATATAGTTTTCCCACAGAAATGAGATCAAGATCCTCAAAAGATTTCTTACATGATATCCTGATGCACGAACCCGATCCTATTGAAGAAATGGAGGGCATTATGTATACAAGAATTGTTGCTAAATAAAGTCACTGTGTGCAGTTTTAATGCATGTAATTTGTATTATGTTCCCCAAACATTCAGTCTCATTCCAAAATTTCCTATTTATCTTCTTCTCTTTTGGTGAACAAATAAAGAAAAGTGGCTAACTAATTGAGTTTGTAAGTCGTTTATCACCGAGTATGATTTATATGTAATTTTTCTCTTTCTTCCTTAATATTGGTTATTACCAAACTTTTTATCTCTGCCTATTTGATTGATAAAATGTTACATTTCAGTGTTTAATTTACATTTCTTCAATTGAGTGGTGTTGAACATTTTTTCCATGTTACCAGCCATTTTCTTATGCTAAAAAAGACCATTAAATTATATAACACCATTTTATCAGGTTGTATATGAGTGTATCTTGCATGTGCATGGACTTTTTCGCCCAAAGATTTTATTTATTCATGAGAGACACAGAGAGAGAGGCAGAGACATAGGTAGAGGGAGAAGCAGGCTCCCTGTGGGAAGCCTGATTCAGGACTCGATCAGGACCCTGGGATCATGACCTGAGCTGAAGGCAGACACTCAACTACTGAGCCACCCAGGCATCCCATGGATATTTTCTATAAGGATTCACATAAATCTGATGACAGTGGTTGCTTCTGGCGATGAAGATGTGAAAAAATCAGTGGGAAAGGGGGGAGAAGAATCACTCTTATTTTCCTTTCTTGCTGTTTTGGGGTACACACATTTCTATTTATGTCAGGTTATGTATATTATACCAAAGAGTAAGGTTTTTTCCAGAAAGTTTTTTTTTTTTTTTTTTTTTTAACTTGAGCATAATAGGAAAATGACTGAGCAGGAGCAGGGGTTCCTTGAACGTTAAGGATCAGACAGGTCACATGAACGGGCCAGAGCCGGGTGTGTAATAGAAAGGGACGAGGCCTGTACAAACTGGAATATCCCACCCAAAGGCACACAGTCAATTTTTTTCATGACTCTACCAACCTATGGAATAGGTCTGAAGGTACTTTCTGCCGGTGGGCTATGAGTTGGCAACTGCTGCAACTGCTGCTTTAAAAAAAAAAAAAGACATACACTCCTAGTTTCAAAAGTATGGGACTATCTGAAGACTGAATTCCTGTTCTCTTTATTATGCAAAGGAAGAAACACAGAGACAGACCTTTTATTAGATGGTACAAAAAGCTTTGTCAGTGCTTTTACATCCTTCCTCTCCTTTCTCCTTGCTAATGGAGACTTGGATCTCTCACATACCTGGGCAGGATCAGGTGCCCAGTAAGAGAGCAAAAGAACATTCATATACTTCAGAAATTATGCCTGAATGTACCACAATTTTACTAATGATGCTCAAGTAGACCCTCTTCAAGAACAGAATCTCCCTCCAGAAATGCCTCCTGATCAAGTCAACTGGGCTCACCATCTCGTCTATTAAACAAGCTGGAGTCTGCCTTGAAAGAACAAGGCAGGCTTCAAACAGAGATGGTAATGAAGGGACCACGGACTGCTGCTGGGTCGTGTATCCCTGATCCACCACAGCAATTCATTATTTTGATATTTCCTTGTGTATGGACGACAAGTAACAAATGGTGAAACCAAAATAGGTCATCTTCCCTGTCCTCTAAAACGTTTAATATTTGTGAATAAAAATAAGGGCTTAAGCTTTTTCATACAATGTTTGCTCTGGAAGGTCCCTAGATGATTTCCAAACTGTAGTTGAGCCTGACATGTCACAGAGATATTATAAATCACATTACTACCAAGACCCGTTGTGCAATGTTTGGTTAGCCCGTCTTAGGAAAAACACTGAGCTATTGGCATAGGAATTATCAGCCAGTCTCAAAAGACCTCAAATGCATTCCTGGAAACAAAAACGAAAACACAGTCTAGATAGTGTATTCCAGCATGGCCCAGAGTCCATTTCATGGAACATTGGGTCTACAGGGCACAAATAAGTGTTACAGAGAAAAAGGTTCTCTAGTCCAAGTAGTCTGGGACGTGATGGGTCAAAGTGCAACAAGTTTTTCATGTGCAGAACTTCTTAGAGCCTTTAATATGCTATCATATTTTGGATGGCTAAGGAGGGGCTATTATATACAGTATTTCTCACATATATCTCATACTACTCTATAGAAAACTATTGCTGAATTTCAAATTTCCTTCAGTTCAGACATTTTTCTCCACTGTGGCTGTCTCTAGGGAATATGATGGTATGTGGTCAAGAAAATTTTATCATGGATTTTCCAAAGGAACAATCTCCAGAACCAATTCTTATAGATATTCTGGTTCTGGAATCTCATATAATGCAACTTGAAAAAAAATTCAAAGTCTCAATCTACCAAAGAAATCTTATTTTGTTTAAATTAGTTATAAACTATGGGGGTGAATACGAATGATTGTTTGGGGAAAAACATGAATGAAGCCATTTTATAGAGAGATGTTTTAATATACCTTTTAAGCATTCATTGTCTCTCATCTCCCTTTGATCACTCTTTTCTATGACCTCTCTTTTCTTTGTCCCTCTTTTTTTTTTTTAAGATTTTATTTATTTATTCATGATAGACAGAGAGACAGAGGCAGAGACACAGGCAGAGGGAGAAGCAGGCTCCATGCCAGAAGCCTGACACGGGACTCGATCACAGGACTCCAGGATCATGCCCTGGGCCAAAGGTAGGCACTAAACCGCTGAGCCACCCAGGGATCCCCTCTTTGTATGTCCTACCTCACTGTCTCCTTCCCTGTAAGTCTGTCTCTTTTTCTGGGTCTGAGTCCTTGTGTATCTTGCTTGCTCACTCTTACATCATAGGCTATGTATGATGAATCAAGAGCAAAACATTTTCTTATGCCATGGGTTTTTGTCTTCACAGAAATAGGCAGGGGTATGATGATGTTTTCATTGTATTAACACAACTATATGCTAATCCTAATGATGAACAAAAAATGTGGGATTTCCATAGCTGTGAAAGTTAAAAAATTCTGTGATGTAAGCTATTCACTTTTGGCTGGTATCCAGTATAAAAAGACGAGAACACCAGGTAATGTTTGTAGCAATCAGTCAGAGAAATGATCAGAATTTACACTGAGTGAAAAGGAAAGGCCTATGAACTTATCATGTAGACTTTTCTTAATTAGATTGGTGCTAAAATCCACAGAGAATTAAAAGATCTTCTCTACAAACCAGTACTTATAATGATGCTTTTCACATATTTGCCTAAGTTACAAATAGACATAAATTAAATGAGAATAGAATCCTAAATAGAGAAAACTGCATGAAAATTTCTCCATAAAACAGTTGTTTTATCGCCTCAAGACTTAAACAATGATGCTTCAGTTATTCAGTATAACAGAAACCATTATTTATAGAAATGCTTCTGATTACTCAGTGGCCATGACCGCTACCGGCTTCATGTTTTTGTGCAAGTCACAACATTTCCGTGCCTCAATTTTCTGGCTGGCAAAATGGAATAATAGACACCTTTGAGAGTTGGGGTTCAAATTAAATGAATGTACAGACTTCAAATAATGGTTACAGGGTAAGCCTTCAAGAAGATTTTGGCCATCATTTTGATTATTGTTAACAAAGATAGTAAGGAAGATGCCCTCCTTTTGGGTTAGAGAATATTTAACAAAACATCAGTGTAATGACTTAATATCTGGTCAGAAAAGCACTAGGCACAAGTGCAAGGGTATAACACTTTTCAAAATATGTATAAATAACGTGCAAAATTTAAGCTATTGACTGGTATTTTCACTTATTAGGCAACAGAATATCATTTTTATTTATTTATTTTTTAAGATTTTATTTATTTATTCATAGAGACACACAGAGAGAGAGAGAGAGAGAGAGGCAGAGACACAGGCAGAGGGAGAAGCAGGCTCCATCCATGCAGAGAGCCCGACATGGGACTCAATCCAGGGTCTCCAGGATCACGCCCTGGGCTGCAGGAGGTGCTAAACCACTGAGCCACGTGGGCTGCCCAGAATATCATTTTTAAACTCAAAGCCCATTCTTTAAAAATGTCTCCCAATATCCTGTATTCTACTTTTGCATAAGTTGCTAAGATTATACTGCAAAATGGATGTCCCACTTTAAATCATCTGGTCTCTGATTTTGAATCTTAAAATGATAGAATATATGCTTATTTTAAAATCATGGCTGTTCTCCGGGTTTTAAAACACCATGGAAGGCAAGTGAACTGTAATTTCAGAGGCAGGTCAGTAACAGCAGTTGGAGCACTTTACATGGGAAATGCACTACGCACAACAGAATATATTCAGGACAAATATGGTGCATGGACTGTCAACTGCTATCATGGAGAGAAACCGGCTTCTATCCATTTTTAGGCTTAGAAAGGGAAATGTGCAAAACATTGTATATGTGCTCAAGTGGAGGAAATGGTTAGATAAATGGAAATGTATCCACACCTGAAAACCTATATAGCTATCAACAAAAATATTTTTGAAGAATATGTTTTAATTTGGGGAATGTTTACCATATGTTAAGTGAAACAAGTTGTTGATAAAACTGTGTTATAACATTTTAGTCCAATAAAATACCTACCATGTGAATTTCTTTTTAATGATGGGTTAAGCCTAAATGGACGTGTACATGTTTTCTTACAAAGTAATGATAATCTCTAAGCAATAATATCATGTGCAATTTTAATGTGTAAATTATTTCTGTAGTTTTCAAAACTCTTCTAAGAAACATGCATTCCTGAGGATGATTTACCAGCATTAGTGACATCCAGGATAATTAGTTAGAAGCAGTTCGGGAAAAGATGGTGGGTAAAATGTCACTGTGTTAAATTAAAATGCAAAAAAACTTTGTAAAACAATGTGTATTTCTGTTTTTTAAAGATTTTTTAAATTTATTTATTCATTAGAGACAGAGAGAAAGAGAGAGAGAGAGAGGGTGGGGCAGAGACACAGGCAGAGGGAGAAGCAGGCTCCATGCAGGGAGCCCGACATGGGACTAGATCCCAGGTCTCCAGGATCACGCCCTGGGCTGAAGGCGGCGCTAAACCGCTGAGCCACCTGGGCTGCCCACAATGTGTCTTTCTAAGCATTACCCCCACACTTACTAGTAGGATAGGAAATACACATCAACATTTAGTGAATACTGAATGGTACTCACTTACTTAAAGAGATATTACACAAAACACACTGTACACATGACTTCCTTAATCCCCACCACAAGTAGAAATAATTATCATCTCCATTTCACAGCCAAGGAACAAATTAAAAAGCATATGTGACTTGCCCAAGGTAATTCTATTAGTAACTGGTATAGCCGAGTTCTGTTCATGTCTGTCTAATTGCACAGTTTGTGATCTTGATAACTACACTGGAATTATTAATTTATATCTATGCTTCATTTTTCATTTGCATGTAGAGATTTGGGGCATAAAAACAATTTTGATCATAGCAACATACAGACTTTTCTCACGCATACCAATGGATTCAAGGATTTCGGAAGAGTGGAATGCTATAGAATCTATAAACCATCAACATGACACTGTAGAATACTCTATAATGTATTCACTTTTGTTTGGAAGATAGGGACCCAGAGCCCTGTTGATTGAATCTACTGCACTAAAGGATTCACAGTTTCCAAAGTCAAACAAGCTTGTTCTGAGAGATAGAATATTACCATTATGTGGCTTGACTTCTCATAGAAACTTAGGGCCAAATGCCATTTCCCCCCTCTGCCAGCATAAACTTCGTGTCTTACATCCAAATCCTGAAGGCAGTTCTATTTCTAGATCATTAGAGATAAAAATGAACTGGAAACAAAATGGAGATTCATAATTAACAGTCTCAATGCTTTCTTTGGCAGACAACTTGAGAAACTATCATGGTTTCATAATGTTTATTGGCTTCAAAGGCCAGGAGTTTCTTCTTGCAAGTGAACGAAGTGGCATTTCTAGTCTAACTGCTTGCCTTTCCTGTATTGGAGGTGTCTTACCATGTTGACTGTGATCTAGAACAAAGGAAATAATCATAGTGCAAGTTTGCAACCTCAGCTTTATTGATATTTGGTGTTGGATAATACTTTGTTGTGGGTGTTGTCTTGTGCATTATAGGATATTTAGCAGCATCCCTGGCTTCTACCCACCAGGTGTGAATAACATCCCCCTAATTGCAAGAGACGTCTAGACTAAAAATATCTCGAGATAGTGCCAAATGACCCCTGAAAATGTGTTAGTTGAGAATTTACTGGTCATAGTATATTCCCAAACTTGGCCTTTTCACGTTCTTTAAGGAAAAAAAAAAAAAAAAGAAAGCTTGACCTGACGGTACACAGGGGCTGCTGTACAAGCTACATGTACAGTTCTCTGGCTATGGTTGTTTGGGCAAAGGTTAACTGTGACTTAAGCTGGGCCAGTTACATTTGGTCTTTTTGGAGAATACATTTAAAATACAGAAAGTGAGTCAAATATATTTGGGCTATATTATGATGCCATATCAGATCAGAGTTGACATCACAGAAATAAAAGCTTCTCACCTGCCACTAAGTTATGGGGATTCAAAAACTAAAATCTTAGAAGAGGGAGCCAGTCCACATGGAGGAGAATGAGGGCAACAGAGATCAGATATAGTGTGTTCCACGAACAAAGAAAATATGATGAAAAAAAATAAAAAAATAAAAAAATAAAAAAAATAAAAAAAAAAAGAAAATATGATGGATGCTGCTGAAAGAATTAATGAATCTCCTGAGGTTTCTGGTAACTGGACTTCCCAGGATTCTTCTATTTTCTTAAAAAATTTTTTACTTGGTCTAGCTTGACTGTGTTTCTCTTTCTAACCACCATACTTCCTAATGAAAATATGTAACACAAGCCAATCTAGAAGATGTACTGCTCCATCTGTTTCTAGAGGTAGAATGACGGACTCTAAGCCACGAGATTCAGGTTCTACTTGCTACTGTGTGACTCTGAGCAAGTGATTCACTTGAGTACTGATTTCCTTACTTAAAAACAGAGTCTTGATCTTCTTACTAAAGAATTTGAACATCATCTCATACCTGGCTCTAAAATTATGAACGATAAAGATGGGGAGGGATATTGGTCCTTTTGAAACTTGGATTCACTATTTGAACATATAAAGTTGTTTTATTTATTTATTTATTTATTTATTTATTTATTTATTTAAAGATTTTATTTATTTATTCATGAGAGACGCATAGAGAGAGGCAGAGACACAAGCAGAGGGAGAAGCAGGCTCCATGCAGGGAGCCTGACGTGGGACTCGATCCCGGATCTCCAGGATCACGCCCTGGGCTGAAGGCGGCGCTAAACCACTGAGCCACGTGGGCTGCCCATAAAGTTGTTTTAAAGATGGTGGTCAAGACTTGGTATTCTAGTCAGTTACTGTGGGCTTAAGAGCCAGCCAAGCTACAACTTGTCAGTCATGAGACCAATTCCATAACCCTTCTAAGCTGCAGTTTCTTCATATTTAAAATGGGAGGAAAAGTGTATCTGCCTCAATGATCCCTGTCCTCTGGCCTGAAAGACCTTCTAGCTCACTCCCATACTGAATGGGGATGACTTAAATAACCAACAGGATATTGTGGAAACAGTGAAGTGTAACTTCTGAGGCTAGATTATAAAAAAGAAGGTCACTGTGGCTTTTATGTTGTTCTCTTGGATTATTCACTCTGAGGGAAGCCAGATGTCACACTGTGAGGACACAGAACAACTATGGAGATGTCTCCACAGCAAGGAATTGAGTCCACCTGCCAATAGCCACATGAGTGAACCATCTTGAAACCATCCTCCAGCACCAGTCAAGCCCTTAGATCTTGACTGCCACTGCATGAGAGACCTGGAGCCAGACACACTCAGCTAAGTGGAATTCCTGACCCACAGAAGCGATGAGGTAATGTTCGCTGTTTCAAGCTGCATGGTTGTTGGGGGTAATTCATTACAAAGTAATAGGTAACTGTTATCAGATCGTTGGGAGGAGTAAAAAAAAAAATAATGCATGAAAAGTGTTTAGGACAGTGCTTGGCACTGGACATTGAGAGTGCCTCTGTTAACTTACAAATGTATATGAAGCATCCAGAGCAGTGCCCGCCATAGAGTAAATGCTCATTAAATATGAACTGAATAAATGTTAGGTATTGTTATCCTTAGTACCACTATTTCCATCATCATTATATAAAACCTCAATCCAAAATCACTTCCCAAATGAGCTGGACCCTCAAATTTCTCAACTTGGAAAGCTCTTTTACCTTACTCTTCTCTAGAAAAACATTAAGATAAGTTATGTGTATGTTACAAAACCAGAGAAACAAGATTTCTAACTATGCTGAGGACTGGCATTTGTACAACCTTCTAGCGCTCTGGATGTACTTTGTTCATTATTCTAAACCATTTATAGGTGACACAAACAAACAATGAAATCTATCACAGACCGCAAACACCTAGATAAACACCTAAAGAGGGATGTAAAACCAGCTACTTACCATCGACACAGGAAGGTCTGTTTCTTGTCGTTCCAGCCACTTTTCCAGGTAGACAGGAACACTTTACTGTTTGTGACCGCTCCTCAATGCGATTCTTATTACAACATCTGTGCGCGGCTATCACTTCACATGTCCCTCCTTCTGGCAAGAGGGAAAGAAGAGGGACGCTGATTAGAAATAATTCAGGGGCCATTAAGCCCTGTGGGGGTATGTGTGGAGGGGTTGGGGAAAGGGAGAGAAATTATAGAAATAGTTTCTGAGAAGTATAATTACTGTGGGATTCTCTCCCACCCACTCTGTGTAACATCTATTTACACATGTATACAAGACTCTATGCTAGGGTTGCACAGTCCTGGAGAAGACAGGTGTTACAGCGCTATGTTTCAAATGCAACAAAGAACACCAATGAATAGCCCTCAAGAGGCGATGATTCTAGGTTGTATATACTGAGAAGCAGTGAAGCGATGCCATGCCTGGAGCTAACGCAAAATAAAGAGCCTACCTGATTTAAATGCGTTATATTTTGGGAGCTCATTCCTGTGTTATCTTTCCATTTAGACTTCTCTGAGCTCCCTCCTACTAATAGCAAGCAACTGACACTCCAGCGATACAGGACCTACAGTGGCAGGAAAACTGCCCAAAAATTAGCTCTCCCTCCCACTGCCTGCCCACTCTCAAGGAGGCTGAATAAAAAACTCTAAATCGGGAGTCATTTCCCAAATCCAGATCTCATCCAAAAATGATAGAAGGAATTGCTGGAGAAAATAGGTATGTGCTTTAAATGGCATCTCAAATTACAGAGCTAGGCATATGGCTTCACTTAATTGTTACAGGTCAGCCATGCATTCAACATTTATTGGCAACCTAATGTATGTCACTCTCCACTAGTTCTTAACAGGTGCACTGCTGGATCTGTCGAATGTTGGTGAGCATTCAGGTGGCTCTTGCCAGGTTGTAGGACAGTTCTGCAGGGACAAAAAGATACTCCAAGTGACTAGAAACCAGGAATTAACTTTCCCAATATCAAGTTTTATGTTCAGGAAGAATGTATTTTATTTGACAAGAATGGATCCAGAACATTTAGGACTGAGTTGGCATAAATTCAGCAAGCATTTGTCAAGCAACCATTATATATAAGTTACTATGTTATAAATTGTTAGGGACATGTGTTCAGTCCATACATGGTAGGCCCTTAGGAAACACTGGGAAAAAGGTGAGGAGGAAAAGGAAGAGAGGAGACAGGAAAGACCTAAGACCCAGCTCCATCCTATCCTGAGAACCCACAATAGAATGCAGTGATTCTCAAGGCAGGGGTGGGGATGGGCCGATTTTGCTAGTCACCCTCCCCATCTGTGATAGTTGGAAAAGTCTGGAGACATTTTCAGTTGTCATCACTGGTGGAGGGTAGGGGCCACTGGCATCTAGCAAGTGAAGGCCATGGATGCTGCTAAACATCCTACAGTGCAGCAATGGATTGTCTTGTCTAGAATGTCATCTGTGTCCAGGTTGAGACATCCCAGTTTAGTGGGAAAGAAACACAAGAGTCTCTGCTTCAAGGTGGACTAATTCGGCCTCCCCTCAGTGGGAGAGGAGAGCTTGGGCTTTCTAGCCAGCCTGTTTTACCCTGAATCTCAGCTCTGCCACTTACTGAGGACTTTAGTTTCCTCATCTGTAAAATGGGAACAATATTAACACCTGCTTCACAGGAGTTAAAACCAAGACAACACATGTATAGGGGTTAGCACTGAGCCTGACACATACTGGAGAGTCCGCATGTGCTACCTATGATCGTATCTGAGCATGTTGATATATTTCCTTGGGAATGTCACCCTCCTTTCTGCCTCAGTAACTGTGCATATATGGTTTGTCCTAGAATATTCCTTCCTACTTCCCATCCTTCCACCCCCCCACCCACAACTCAAATGCATTCACTCCATTAAGTCTTCTTTGAACTCAATGCAAAGGTCAGTTCCTTTGAGAACATCTCACTTTTACCACTGCTGGTTTTCTTGGCACTCCACACATTTCCTTACACAACTATTTCTACAAGTCTATGACCACAAGCAAGTTGAAAGCTTGGTCAGGGTCAACGTTAGCCTTATTGTCAACAACTGCTGTAGGCACACTATAATTGTTAGTTAAATGAATGAAGAAATAAGTAAATTAACTTAAAATGAACACCATAAGGCAAGTACCAAGTTCTGTAGACATAGGTCGAAGGGGACACCCATTTGTTTCTGAGGAACTCAAAAAGCTTCTTAAGTTGTGAGTTGAAAGGTAGAACTTCAACAGGTCATGATGCAGGAAAACCATTTCACTAACGTGAAAGATTGGGGTATTTTTTAAAACACAACTTTGTAATTAATTATAGAATAGTCTTAGGTTTATAGAAAATTTGTGAGGATAGTACTGTGAGTTCCCACATGCCACACCCTATTATTTCCTATTTTTATTCAGCTAATATTAACATCTTATATGAGTATGCTAGGTTTGTTACAATATGCATTATTATTAATTAAAGTCTATGCTATATTCAGATCTTCTTAGTTTGTACCTAATGTCTTTTTGTGTTCCTGGGTACCATCCAGGATCCCATATTACACTTAGTTGTTTTATCTCTTTATGCTTCTCTTGGTTATGATAGTTTCTCAGACATTTTTTCCTTTTTGATGACCTTTGAGAAGCGTTGCTCAGGTTATTTTGTAAAATGTTCCTCAAGAGGGATTTATCTGATGCTTTTCTTATGATTAGACTGAGGTTATGTATTTCTAGAGGAAGACTACAGAGGTAAAGTGCCATTTTCATCACATCATATCATATCAGTACACACTAATAGTGACTTGCCACTATTGAAGTTGACCTTGATCACTTGGCTAAGGTACTGCTCGTCAGATCACCCCACTGTAACATCACTCTCCTCCGTGTTTTTCTCTATGGTCCTCTTTGTTACTGTGTGACAAAGTCACTATGTGCAGCCTACACTTAGGGAGTAGACAGTTATGCTTCACCTCTCTGAGGTTATAACATCTACTAAAATTACTGGGAATTCGTCTGCATGACAGATGTGTCTCCTCCCTCCCATCCACCTTCTATCGTTTATATCAGTATGGACGCACAGATGTTTATTTCACACATTGGGTTATATCCAATACTACATTATTTATTTTGTTGCTTAGAATGGTCTAGCCCTGGCCACTGTGAGCTCTTTCAGTTGGTTTCTGTGTCCTGTCCCCCTGCACTGCCCCCTCCTCACCTTTTTTGAGCACTTCCTTCCTTTCTTACTCTACAAGATGCCCCAGGCTCATCCTGAATATTTCCTACCCCAGTCCTAGAACCAGATTTCTCTAAGAAGCTGGTCAGGGCATTTAAAAAAATATGCTCAAAAAAAAATATGCTCTAGTAGATGGAACTAAAGACCTGAAATGGGATTCAACTGGAGAAAGCTTCCTTCTCCAGAAAGAGTACTCAGTGTGATTCTGTTTCAGTAAGGCACTAATAGGGATTTTGAAGCTAAGAACTGACAGGAACTAGATATGGTTCAGAAGTGACCACCCTGGCCACTCTGTTAGGGAGGGGTTGGAGAAGTGCAAGGTGGAAAATCAGAAGAAACAACGCAAAATTATGAGCAGGAAGTAAGGGGCCTGACCTTGGATCATGGGAAGAGTATTACATTGTTGCCTTTATTGGGATTAGAGTTAGTGAAATAATAGGGCTAATCACATTATTCTCCTCCACCCAGATACTGGCAATCAGGTTGCTTTAACTTAAAATTGTCATCTCCAACTACCCTTAGTCAATTCAGTTAATTGCTGGTATTATACTTCATGAAAATACCACCAATTCTAAAGTTACCACTTGGCTTTAATACAAGACTAGAGCAACATTTATGAGTGAAAATGGCACAAGCTATAGAAAATCTTCTAGGATACATCTTGAGTCTCATTTGATTTACAGTTACATCAATGACAGATGTGCCGGTCATCCAAATTATTGCTCTGAGTTAAATAATGTGGACAATGAGGTGTCCACTGGAGGCCCAAAGCCATTCTCTCCTAGCATCCTTGTAGATGAGCCAAAGCAACTGCTCTGTGTCAGCTCAGTGCTCACTGACATTTACTGAACTTCGATTGGATGCTGGGCACAGTACATGGCACTTTACCTACATTATTTATAAACCTCTCAGCAACTGTAAAGGCTTTTGTCCCCACTTTACAGATGAAAAGCTGAGATTCAGAGAGATTGAATAACATTCCCCAAATTACACAAGTGTGAATTAGTCTGCTGGACTCCAGAGCTTTGCTTTTGTGCATCTTGCCACAAGTAGTCATTCTTTATTGATGAAGAACTTCCAAGAGGAAGTCAACACTTTACTACAAAGATTATCAGAGTTAAATATCCAACTCACACTTCTTCCCCCAATTACATTCTGACCCCATTTGCTACCACCTTTCCTTCCATTGCTCTGCTCTAGGGACACTGGTCTCCTTCTAAGCTATTTCCTGAACATGGCAGGTGTGGTCCCTCTTGAGGGTTACTCTAAAACCAGAAGGTTGCTCTAAATATGAGGCTTCTCTGGCCTTCTTGACAAGTTAAAGTATGCCCTACATGGAATATGGCAAATCTCTGGCTCCCTCCCTCGCTTCCTCTACATCTTTGCCCCAGATATCATTTTTTTCAGCCTCACCTGACTACCCTATTTAAATCATAATTGTCTTAGAAAGCTTTAATGATCTCCCTTATTTTGCTCCATGTCCTTGCCTGTGTCACCTGCAGAATATTTGTAATTTTATTTTATTTTTTTAAATTTTTATTTATTTATGATAGTCACAGAGAGAGAGAGAGAGAGAGAGAGAGAGAGGCAGAGACACAGGTAGAGGGAGAAGCAGGCTCCATGCACCGGGAGCCCGATGTGGGATTCGATCCCAGGTCTTCAGGATCGCACCCTGGGCCAAAGGCAGGCGCCAAACTGCTGCGCCACCCAGGGATCCCGAATATTTGTAATTTTCAATTACTACATGTAATTTATTTATTATCTTATTGTTTTTATGTGCCCTCTCCCCCCAATATAACCTCCTCAAGGACAGATACTCCTATTGTTTATTTATTAAACACCGTCTGGCATAATATTATTAGTATTTGATAAGGGTTTAGCAAGTGACACAGCTATATTACTAGTGGTAATAACTCTAGTAATATAGGAGTTAGCCATTTCTTGACTACTTACTATGTTCCTGGCACCATGATAGATACATTATAAACTTTTAATTCATTTTATGGCTACTAAAGCCCAATGAAGTTATGATTATTCCCATTTTACAGGGAAGGGAACTGAGATCGAGAGTAGTAAAAAGCTAGCCCATGTGTTAAGAACCCAGGTACCTATTCTCTGGCAGCATGTGGACCAGAGGCCAGATCTTCTGATCCCATACACAGTGCTCTTTCCCCAGTCCCATCCTGGCATATATGTTGAAATTTCTCTGAAAAAGGGAGGATAACTCAGTGACTGGAAATTGACAAGTACTCAATTTTCATTCATACTGTGTGTGTAAAGTCAGTGACCCCAGACCAGGTCTTCCATGGGCTCATGGATTTGCACACAGGAAGCCAGAGAAACGTTGCTCTAAATAACAACCTCATTTGGTCTTGACAGGTTCAGCTACAGCTTCATTTTATACCAACTGCTTAGGTATGTCAATGTGGAATATGCAAGTAGGTCCTGGAACCCAGAGGACCCTAAAATTTAGAAAGCCTGATTGGACCAAATCTGAATCCAAAAGTTTATATTTGTGACTGACCTAGCCATAGACAACCAGAGCAAGTTAATCTGGTCCCTGACTTGTACTGATGAAATAAAAATATTAGGTCATTGACAGGAAATAGCTCAGTTCTCTTATAACAACAGGGAGAGAATTTTTCAAGATGTTCTGGAACTATAGTCCTAATTATCTATTGTCTTTGTTAGCTGGTTGCTTGAAAAAGGGTACTGAAAACTAAAACATTCCCCAGCTTTGTCCTGCTGATGAAAGGGAAGGGTAAGTTTTGTCATAACCATTCCTAGAAACTAGAAAATTGTTCCTTCAAATTTTTTTATCTGCATTTTAAAGATTACCTAGTGAACTGTCCTTTCAAACCTAACTGCCAAGGTTATTGCAAAAGCATAATGATAATATTTGTCATGTAAATGTCTTTCAGACTTTGCTTTGGCGCCAGTACCAATCCAGTCCTAAATTTTATCTCAATCCAAGTCAAAATGATTTCAAGATGAGCTATGGCCTCTCAAAGCAGTCATTTAAGTGCTGAGAAAATTGAGCTTCCCTTTTTTTGCTTATGGATTATCTGGAAAATAGCTTCTTTTCTGGACTTCACCCAGCATCTGTAGTAAGTAAGGCAAGTAATATGGTGAGGTGACCTATTAGCTAAAGGTGAAGAGTGTGGCATAAAGAACAGGCCAGTATAAATGTTGTCTGTACTACTCAGATTTTCCAGATTATTGCTTATATCATTATTTGACTTTGTCTATGGGAAACATCTGAGGTAAAATATAAGAAATTAGACTCATATCCTAAATCTCATTTTATAAGAGGTCTCATTGTTCTTTTAGAGTAGAAGGTAAATGCAGTAATTACCCAACTAACATAGGTCAGTCTAAAAATGTTATATATGTTAGATGAACATCAATTTCTCAGTCCCCCTCTACCATAAATTTTCTAAATGGTGGCCTTGCTTCTCACTCCCTTTTGTCTATGTTCACCATAGTGGCAACAGCAAAGTCCCCTGCAGGGAACCTCCATGGAACAGCTCTCTACTTTCTTTCCTGCTTTTTCTCTTGTGTTTGTCAAACCTCTGAGCACATTATCAAAACCTATTTTTAACAGGAAGAGAAAATTTCTAATATCCAAAAAGGGGGGGAAAGACAGCATTTCAAGATTATTTCTGGCAGCAGCAACTCTCTCTGAGCTGGAGTAGTAAAAAAAAAAAAAAAAAAAAAAAGCCAAGCCCAATATGCTCCAAGCAATGATCCCTCCTTCTCAGCTCAATACATCACTGTCTTGCCCTGCACAAGTGAGGAAACACAGAGATGAATTGCTAAGGGTAATGTTTCTCTTAAAAAGAGTCCCCATTGATGACAATTATATGTCAAGATAGAAAGAGATGATAAGGTTAGAAATGACTGGCAAGCAGATGGCTAAAAACTTGAAGGCTGGCATCATAAAAACCCTGCTTGCTCCCCAAATGGTCATCTAATAGAGCTCATACCAAGCCACTGGATTGCTCTGGGCTACAAACTGGGTCAGCCATTTAAGAATGGGCACTTATGGGAAACTGCTAATGTCCGATCCTTTTTGTCTGCCAAGGAATTTGACATTCAGTCATATAGTTTCGTGTTGATGGCTTCATGTCAATGCTGAAGCATAGCCAAGCAATTCAAAATTATCACAACACCAGGTTTTCTGGGAAAGGAAATGCTAGGGGAGAGTATAAAGTTGGAATAGAAGAGAATAATCTTAAAAATAAAAAGGGAGAGGATAGAAGTCTAAACCCTATACTTTATTTTTATTTTATTTATTTATTTTTGATCCCTGTACTCATCATTCAGGTCTTCCTTAGGTGTCCTTGAACTATACTGGCAGTTAGATTCCCCTGCTATGTGATTCCACAATCTCACATTCTCCCACAATAATATTCACAATGTATTATTTTGACATTTTCAAATAATGTCTTGCTTTTCCTGTAAAGGGTAAAGGCAGTAATTTTTCTTTTTATTATCACTCTATTCCTAGTGCTCAGCTTTGAATCGGATTTATGTTTGGTCTGTAAATATTTGTTGAATGAACCTTTCCCAAAGACTAGCTTTGGATTCCCATGGTATGATCTCTTTGCAAGCCAAACCTCTCTTTTGCAGTGCATCTCCCAATAGCAATGTTTGTCTATGCTATTGGGCTGGACACTTTCTGATAGCAGGGACCACATCTTGTTTATTTCTTTATCCCTAGTGCCTGGCATAAGGGTAGGAATTGACACATTTGCTAAATGACTGAATGATCAAAGGAAGGAAAGAAGGAAGGAAGGAATCAGAGGAAGAAAGAAGTAAAGAAAGAAGTGAGGGGGAGAAAGACGAGTTAACAAAGAGGAAATAAAAGAAGGGAAAAGAAGAAAGATGGAAAATAAAATAGTCCTCTTTGGGGGAACTTTTCCTATTCAAATATTCATATGTGCTCTTTTAAGAAAACGAACTTGAAAGATAGATGTAGCTTTTGCCAAAAAGTGACCTTCTAATACACCTTCTAGAAAAATTGTCTTGGAACTTTGGTTTGGGGTAGAGCCAAAATGTACAAAGGCAAGTTTTTTATTTTGTGTGAAATGACTAGAACATGAAATAGCAATTAAGAGTAATCATAAGGAAACTTCAGTCCTTATTAATAGCTAAGCCAGGATATATCTGCTTATAGTTGAGGGCAACTTTTAGAGGAAATGAATAAAACGTAATCAAGGAATGTTAAGACTGACATCATTATTTGGATCCTTCCATATTCACTTCAGGGCAAATGGTCCCTTTCTTTAAAAGCTGTTATGTCTAAGACAAAGTACAGTTGTTGTTGTTGTTGTTTTTTTAATTCACTCCCATAGGATGTCTTGATCAAGGCCTTATAAATAGTTCTTTTGGAATGTATTGTAGTAGATGTCAGAAATGCATATTTAAGACTGTTAAAAATGCTTTATTGACCCAGTAGACTGGAAGGAAGCTCCAAGCGTCTCGGTCTGTAAATCACTGACAAGAGAGACACTAATGGATCCTTAAGCATGTTTTGGTCAAGGAGGACAAAATGGCTGCTTGAATTGTTTATGCTTCAGATTAAACAAATTACCATCTCCTCCTTCCTAGGGCTCTGGGGTATGTAGAAGACAGATGAATGTAGGAAAAAAGAACAAATTCTGGGCTGGGCATCCCTGTTTGAGGCAATATAGCATAATGAAGAAGATCACAGATTCTAGAGTTAGGCTGCCAAGATTCAAGTTCTGGATCTGTTGCTTCTGATCATTTTTCATGCTGTGCCTCAAGGTTCTCATCTATAAAATGTGGATAATAAAATAGCATTAATTTCAGTTGTTCAGAGGATGAAAAGAGTATAAGAATTAAGTAAATATAGGCAGTTTTAATAATATCTCGTTCAGTGTAAGCTCTGAAAGGCATTCTGCTGTTAGTAATACTTTTGGAATTAGAATTATTATGGAGAAAAAATGATCCTTTCCATTTTTCCCTCATTTCACTAACATGGACCATTCCTCACACCTATATCCCTACTCTCAGTCCAGGCCAATGACTGGAAACATTTAAGCCCCCATTCCCCTAGAACAAGATTGCTAAAAGTAACATATTACCACAATAAACATATCACCTGTCCCCAGACTTCTTTTTTTTTTTTTTAAGGAAGAAAATGGCTTACACATTGGATACGCTGAAACTCTACTGTAGAAATCACTTTTAAAAACTGCTCTAACAACATGCAAATAAATTTTCCCCAAAGATAACACCAATAAGCTCATAAGAACACCTTTGATTCTTTAGTATTCTTTAAATACTATAGAACTTTGACTCTTTTCCAACAAGGATGACTCGGATAGCATTAGGGAGGATAACCCAAGTGATGGTTTGGATATCAAATGATCTGGAATAAATACGTTGTATTCTACTATTTTGATGAAGGCAAGGGTTAGAATGAAATGAAGCTTTTAGAGGAATAGCTACGTCCATTTTCCCCCTCTAATGTACAAAGTTCTTCACCTAAATCCCACTTGGATCTCCCCCAACTTTTTGCCTAAACCAAAATCACTGGTCCAGCTGGGTGATAAGTTATCAGGATTTCCTTCTCCACTGCAAGCCTTCCAGGCTGCGAATGATACAAAAACAATTTTTATCAAAGAGGCAGGCAATCCTATTTTACATCAGCAATTTCTCTGGCTATGGTAATTTCCCTAAAATTACATGAAACACTGACCTTAAAGGTTGAATATGATAATTTTGAAATTATATTTCACATAACTTAATTTGGGTTACTGGTTGGGTGACTAGAACAAGTTGTAATTTATAAACTCTGGTCCCTCATAAGGAAAATGCCCAACTCTACAAGATTTTAGGAGAATTAGAAAATTGTGTGTTAATACACCAAATAGCACACAGTAGGCATACTATAAATAAAAGCTAACTTTCTTATGATTAACATAAAAAATTAAACCCCATTTTAAAGATGATACTAGGGATGCCTGGGTGGCTTACTGGTTGATCTGCCTTTGGCTCAGGGCATGATCTCAGAGTCTTGGGATTAAGTCCCGCACCATGCCCACCATGGGGAACCGGCTTCTTCCTCTGCTTATGTTTCTGCCTCTCTGTGCCTCTCATGGACAAATAAATAAAATATTTTTTTAAAAGTTTTTTTAAAAAAATAAAGACAACTTCTAACATGATTTTTTTTTCTTTTTTAAAAAATATTTTATTTTTTTATTTATTCTTGAGAGATAGAGAGAGAGTGTGTGAGAGAGAGAGAGGCAGAGACACAGGCAGGGGGAGAAGCAGGCTTCATGCAGGGAGCCCGACTGGGACTCGATCTTGGGTCTCCAGGATCAGGCCCTGAGCCAAAGGCAGGCGCTAAACCGCTGAGTCACCAGGGCTGCCCCACTCGCACGGATTTTGATAGAAAGATAGAATTGTGAAAGGCTGAAAGATGGAAGAATTTACCTTTCAGTCTCCAGGACCTCCTGTCAAAGGTCTGGACCATTCATTCAATGGTGGGTCTAATGTGCTCTCTTTATTGAATCCCTGCCTATCTGCTCCTATGTCTTTACTCATTTTTCTCTGTTTCTTTACAGCATTTATTTAATGGCATACAAGCAGAAATACTCTCTGGGATGGAAGTCCAATAACAATTATAAACTTGTTTTATTCTCTTAAAATGAGATTCTCCTATTATCCTTTGCAGGTGAGTATAATGAATGTTAATAGAAACATAACACTATTAGGAAAACAAAATAATTCCTCCGTTAGGAAAACATAAAAGTACAGCCAACCGAATAAAGCAGGCAATGTGATGACTCCAAATCCATCACCTCTAAACCATAACTGTTCTTTGACATTTTTTCCTCAAGCTAAACAACAACAACGAAAATGCCCTTGGAACAACATTTCTGACTTGGCTGAGAAGCAAAGACAAGAAGACTAAGATACACTTTGAGATAATCAAGGAAAAAAGTGGCCATAAAATACTCTCCTTTGAAAGAAGCATTCTCACTTTAGGGTCTGATGCCCACCAGTAGGTCGTCCTGCTGAGTCAGGAACTGATCTTAAATTGCAGGCTCTTCCTTCGGTATCTGCAGGCAAACCACATGAACATCCATATCCATCCGCGAGCTAATTACTCCCAAATTCCTAATTGAACTGTTAAGCATTATGGAAATCTGTTCTACAAACATTAAAATTAGCATTTTGCATCTACCAATTTTTATAATTAAGGGTTTTGTCAGGAAGTGGTCTCTAGAGTAGCAAGAGGTGGGATTTCTGTGAGTCCCAGAGGGTTCACGTGTGGTACCATGGTTAAGAGTACAAAGTTCAGGTTGGATTTTGGAGCTCTGTTGACTGAGCTGTAATACCGCCTTTCTCTCTTTATTAGCTGTATTTACCTCAGGAAAATCATTTAAGCTTTTCATTCTTAGTTTTATCACCTGTAAAATGGGGAAGGTAATAGTACAGTCAGGATGAGCTTGTGAGGCTCTATGAGAGAACACTGGCAAAGCACTTAGAACAGTGCCTGAAGTATAAGAATAATGCAATTTCCTGCTATTAATATTCTTGCTATTATTAGTTTTAGCCGTGGCACCCATCAGAACTGCTAATTGACTGTCTCTGGCTCTCTTCTTCCTGGGCTTACTGGTATTCTTGGTCCCGTTGTGGGAGGTGGGGCCGTGCGACTATTTCTGTGTTCCTGAAGTGACTTATCACTTCCATGTGGAGTTTTTAATTCTCTATGCTAGGTTCTCCCAGGCTCTCTTCCTGCTGGTGTGACAACCCAGAAATATTTTAGAGAGGGGTTGGCAAACTTTCCCTAAAAAGGTTCGGATAGTAAATATTTTTGGCTTTATGGGCCATCTGGTCCCTGTGGTTAACTACCAAACTCTGCAATTTTATTCCAAAAGTAGCCATGAACAATACTCAGACAAGTGAGTGTGGCTGTCTGCTAATAAAATTTCACTTATAGAAACTGAAACTTGAGTTTCAGGTCATTTTTATGTGTCCCAAAATATTCTTTTAGGGTTTTTAAAAGGCATTTAAAAAGGTAAAGGCCATTCTTAGCTCATTGGTGGTACCAATAGATGGTGGGCCAGATAGGACCTCTGGACCACAGTTTGTCCACCCATATTCCCTTGTTTTAGATGGTGGCTGCTCCAGCAATTCTAATTGTGAGGGACTTTGGGAAACACAGCTCCACTGTTAAGCCACAATAGGCATGTTGCCCGTTCAAGAAATAAAATTGTCTTAAGCCAACAAGATTTGAGGGTGATTTGTTGGTCAATCTGTTTGCTAGCCTAATCTACCTAATAAATTATTCTTCCAGATGATTAAAGTAAAAGAAGATTTTGCCCCCATAAAAGTGTTTAAATAACTTCCATAAATATGTTTAATAGTAACGAGGATGGCAGTATCTCTAAGGCTTTCATCTGTGAAATACAGTCTTTCAAATCTGTGCCTTCCTTGGAGAACTAGGACGAGATATAGCTGCTTAAGCCTCCTCCATGCATAAACCTCATCTGAGCCAAGAATCTTAGCCCTGTCATCTTTATATTTTATTGGGTTAGCTGAGAGGTAATAATACAAGGATATATTTATTTATATCATGAGATTGTGTCTCACATTCACAGCCAGAGAGAGCAGAAAACACACATTTAGGGGCAAAGAAGACAAACAGAAACTCTGATTTGTGTTACACATTGTAGAAGTCATTAACTATGATTCAGGTAGAAAAACTTACTACTTCTCTTTTTGACAGTGATGACAATTTAATAGTATTTGACTCTACCAAGTTACATACAGCGTCCAGAGGCACTGAAAGGGACTGTTTATCAAGATGATAAACAAGGTTTCATTTTGTCCCTGGCTGTGTGGATGTGATCAGAAGTCTAAGGCCATCCGAAAACCACTTAGTCTGGCCACTGGGCACACGTTAACCTACTTGGGACCATCTGCACTTGAAACAAGCTTCACTTAGCGTACCTTCTCTAAGCAGGTTAGTGCACTAAGGGAGGTATGAACGCATGAGCAGTGGGGCATGCAGTATAGACCTGAGGGCTGAAGGAAGGGTGTTACTCCTACTAAACACCCACTCTCTGGGAATTTCATTCTTAAGAGATTTCAAACCACAGAGTGAGCGAGCTTTGGCTTCTGGGTTGGGTAAAGCAGGTTTCCACATGTCAGCAGTGTAGAACGAGTTTGTATGAGTAGTTATAATTAACATTTAGAAAATAAGTGTTTTTCTTAGTGTTACTACTACTATTTTTGACAGCTGAGGCAGTCATTAAAGCCATAAGTCATTTCTCCTCTGTGGTAGGGCCCTGTTCTTTCTGCCTGCCCAGCAAACATTCCCACCTCTACTGGTGAATGTTTCCTGGTTTTCCATGAGAAGTCAATGGTCTTCTTCCCCATTGCCAGATCATGGAGTTTTGGGGATGCTGGTTCTATCTCCACTTCAGGAGAAGGCACGAGATTTAGGCAACGTGTATCATGTGTTCTCTAGAGACTGAAGGATTGCTATAAGGGCTGGTACCTGGCCTAAGCCATATACAATGAGAGCCAAATGCAAAACATTTATTCTTGGAAAGTAATTTTTTTTTTCTACAGCAGTTTCTGATAAAACAATATAAATCAGGAGCTTGCCACTAGTATCATGATAGAAAGGCCTCAAATGAATGGAGCCAACACAGAGGGAAGCCAAGTGGAAAACTGCAGTGTTCCTGACACCATTGGTGGTGATATTTGATGCAACTGTGCCTGAAGGTGAAGCCGAACTTTAGTCAGTATATGCCTTTTTTTAATAAAAAAAATTGAGTTTAACTTAGATTTTCTGCTACTTGCAATAAACAGATTCATGAAATACTGTTACAATATAGGCATCAAAAGATTGTCAGCAATCATCTTTTCTTCTTTTCTATGAACTTATATATGGAGGACTCTCTGTTAGGTGCTAAAACTGAACCACCTGAAGTGCCACTTCCTCAGGGAAGCCTTCCTAACTTCCCTAATTAGGTGACTCATATCTCTTCCTTTCCATTCCTAACATTCACAGCACTGTGACCTTTTTCACTTCAGCACATTTACAACTGAATTTTACATGTGTTCAACAAATACTTTTCATGACTGTGTCCTCTAATTAGTAAAAAACTGTATGAAAAGGGGCCAAAAATGTTTTCATTGATCATGGTGTCCTGAATGCCCAGCATAATGCCTAACTGGAAAACCACATCGCCAACTCAGTACTTCTTTTTCATAGAACTAGAACAAGTATTTTGATCAGAGTGGCCAAATGACTACACATTCAAAAATATTTTTCTGTTCTCCTTTTATTTATGGGTGGGAACATGACATAGTTGTTATCAATGGGTTACAAATTAAAGTCTAGTGAGGCTATCTAGGAAACCTGGTTTTCCTAACATATCAACTACCCCTCCCTATTTACCATCTTCTACTTCTTCCTCTCTGAAATGCAGGCTTGTGGGCTGATATTACAGTAGCCATCATGTGCCAGTGAGAAAGGAAGGCTAAAACAACAACATAAAACCAAACCAATGTCACCAAAACTCTACTTTAAAAAAAAAAAAAAAAAGCTCTACTTTCAAATAATTTGTTGCATAAGAAAAAATAAACCACCTGCCAATCTGTTTAATCCACCCATCAGTTGGGGTTTTCTGTTACCTGACACACAATATAGTTCTAATACACTGGTATAAGTTAGGATTTGAATAACTATTTGTAAGATGTGTAAATAATGAAAGGAAGTAATAGTCCTTGGCTTCAGAGATCTAGTTGAAGAGTTTAGACATAGAAAATAATCGGTATTTCAAAATGGAAAGTAATAAATGTCATGAAAGTGTATGGATCATTACTGGATGTTTCTAAGGAACCAGGAAATACTACCTTCGTCCTAATGAGCTAGGTTAGTCTTGGTGGAGTAGAACTATTTGATACAGGTTGTTGGTGCTACAAGGATGACTTGTTTTTGCAGTGATGGGAAACGTATTTTTGGTAGGACAAGTTGAATGAAGATCTACCTAATGATGGAGTCAGTGACAGATTCCAGAGTGGCTGTGTTCATGCCCTGTAGATTCTCTTCCTGTTCAGTGAGGGTGAAACTTTTAAATTTTTAAAAAGACTTATTTATTTATTTGAGAAAGAGAGAGAGAGAGAAAGATATCGAGCAGAGCAAGGGACAGATGAAGAGAGAGAGAATACTCAAGCAGACTCCCCACTGGGTACAGAACTTCACATGGGGCTTGATCCCAGGACCTCAAGATCATGACCTGAGCAGAAATCAAGAGCTGACATTTAATGGACTGAGCCACCCATACACCCCAATGAGGGTGGAACTTTTAAATTACAGGCTTTAAAACAGAATACAGCAAATCTGATAGGATGTTACTCTTGTAATTAGGCTACGTTATGTGGCAAGGGTGACATGATGTCACACCATGGTTATCTCTATATAGAATATTGTTAATATTACATTAGGGAGGCTATCGCTAGCTTTAAAAAGAATTTTAGTAATTTTACTTTACTATCTAACTATATCTCTTTGTTCTATTTTAAGTTGTGAGGATTGGATAAAAGGATGTCAAATGACCAGGATAATTTTTCCTGGTTTCTTATCAGAGTTGGAATAATAAGCAGAAGCAACAAACTCCTCTTGAAAATTGTTACTTATAGAGACTTAGTTTCTAGAAATGCACTGTGGTTTTGTGACTACCCTGAGAATTCTTGGCTGGAACACTAACTTTATGTTTTATTAACAGGCAAATTGATATGTCACTCTGAACTTCCTAAACCTTAATTTACTTATCTGCAAAATGGGGATAATGGTGACTATCACTTTCTGTAGCTGAAACCCTCTGTTCTTGCTTGCCTATGACTCACTTCCCCTTCTGCCAATTAACAGCATTAAATCCTTTGGGGAGTGACCACCCCACCTTAGTTTCAGTTCATGCAGTACAGGTGAACAAAGCCTCGAAAGGTGGGACTGTGACCCAGCATAGGCCAAATGGCATAGTCCATCCCAGCCACAAAGATTGGTTTGAGGGTGAACCTGTGATCCAAGTTGGTTCAGCCAGACTAAACCTGAGGGCTGTGTGGAAGTACTTGGTGCAAAGCAGAATTCTTTATGCTGGGCCTGAAGATGTGAGCTGACCTTTGGGGGGATTCAGGGTGAGACCGAGTCAACAGGGAGAAAAGTAGAGAGAAGTGATAGCAAGGGAGCCAGCCCTCATGACACATTTGAGTGGCCAGTGTTGAATCTGAACTTTTTACATGTGCCAATATACCCTCTTCCTTTTATTGTATGTGCTAAGGCCATTGGGGATTCTATGGTTTCTTTCTCATGCCATGTCTCCAACTCTCCAACAGAAACTGATATCCAACAATTCAATGAAGCTCTGACAGTAACCACTTGGAGTTTGCACAGATCCACAGATTGAAGGGCTCAGTCCCACAAGAATGAACTCACCTCTGGCATCAGTCACAAATGCGGTGCCCAAATCACCTGCACCTCTGTCTGACTTGGTGGTAAATTCAGAGATTCCTAAGACCCTGTGTCATGTTCAATAATTTGCAAGAATGGCTCACAGAACTCAAGAAAGCAGTTTACTTACATTTACTGACTTATTATAAAGGGTACAACTCAAGAATAGCCCAATGGAAGAGATGCATAGGACAAGGTATGGGAGTGGGGTGGAGTGTCTTGGGTGGATCTTTCACCCATCTGCCCAGAAACTTGATGTGTTCAGCAGCCCAGTTCTCCAAACCCTGCCATTTAGGGGTTTATGTGTAATTTTCATTATATACATGTGACTGACTAAGTCATTAGCCATTGGTGATTAACTCTACCTCCAGTCCCTCTTCCCCCAGAAGTAAAGGCATAAGGCTGAAAGTCCCAACCCTCTTATCAGGCATTCAGTCCTTTTGGGAACCAGCCCTCTGGAGCTGAGAGCCCAATGTAGGCTCCATTCCAGGAACTTGAGATCATGACTTGAGCCAAAGACAGATGCTTACCCAACTGAGCCACCCAGGTGCTCCAAGAATCAATTTGTTACTGATTTTCTGTAACTTCTACTGTAGGTGGAGTCCAAATAACTCAACTGATAGTTCAACAATCAATTGAACTGACTCATAGTCAACTGAATGGTTAAGGCTCTGTCCTTAGGAAATCCCAAATAGCAGAGCCATGAAATGATTGGCAAAATACTACAGCAAAATGTCCTGGGCTCAGTAACTGCCAAGCATGGGTTCAAATCCCAATTCTGTTGCTTATACATCATATAAAACAGATTCATTTCTTAATCACTCTGAGCTTTGTAAAATGGGGTTATAAGAACACCTTCTTCATAAGGTAACTGTGAGGAATAAATGGAGTAATATGAAGTGCTCAGTACAGCCTGACTCCAACTGTACAACACCATAGTCATCAGCACTTCTACTGTTTTAATTATGCTGGGTGATATGAATAAAAAATTAATTTAAAGAAATGCAAAGTGAACCTAACACTTTTGGCCAATAACACTTATGGCCACTTTTATGGCCAAACTATTGACTGTCATTTGAGCAATGTAGAAGCAGTATGTAGAAATAGATTAATTTATACTTTTAAGTTATATAGACATGAGAGAGACATTTTCCCACCTAATGTAAAATAATGCAGTCTTTAAAATAATAAACCATTCTTTTAGGTAAGTCATACATAAAGAATACAGTGAGAAGCCTGTAAAAAATGACCATTCTTCTTTGGTTAGGTGTCAGTTTTTCAGAAAAGATTTCATGAGTGATAATTTGAAAAAGCAGAATATGGTTACTAAAGTTTCAAGTTCCTTCTAAAAAACAATCATGTGAGTTAATGATTATAATGAAATAGCATTAGGGAAAAGCTGGCCAAAAAGTACATAAATTTCAACCTAAGGCTAAAGTTTTCTTCTTCATAGCAAATTATATTCAGTTTAATGGGGTCAACATGGGGATTGCAGCTACTGGGAAGGCCTAGTTGGCTCATACCAAGTTTCTGATAGAGTCAATAATGTATGGAGACATTTGGAAGAAAGCGATTTCCGGATGATACTTGTGAACCTACAAAGTCTGTGGGAAGAGCCTTACAGAGAGAATGCCCACCTCCTCTTTTTCTCTATAGTTTTGTTTAGACATTTGTGTCCACTTAGAATGGTTTCCATCCTGTCCTTCACCTTCTAATCTCTCACCCTGAACCCACCAATTTTTTTCTTTTCTTTCAGCACATCATTTTTGAAAGCTTAGAGAAGCAAGGGGGTAGCCAGGGTCTGCCTGGGTGGCTCAGGTGGTTGAGTCTCTGACTCTTGATTTCAGTTCAGGTCATGATCTCAGGGTTGTGAGATGGAGCCTCATGTCAGGCTCTGCACTCAGTGTGGAGTCTACTTGGGATTCTCTCCCTCTCTTCCCCTGCTCCTCCCACTGCTTGCATGCAATCAATCAATAAACAAACAAACAAACAAAGCAAAACAAAACAACTCAGCAGCCAAGAGAACAGATTCAGATCACTCAGGGTGCAGTTTTATTCCTAGCTCTGGTATTTGACTGTGGAATTCTTGTTCAATCACTCCCACCTTCAGTTTCCATATCTGTTAAAGGATATGGTTGTTAAAGGTTTTTAAAAACCATAAAGAGTAATAGTCAGAAATCACATTGGGTCAAATTGACCTTAGAAAAAATCATTAACTCCTTCATCAGACTGGAGAGATGCCTACAGTGTAGGAGGCAAGAAGATTTAAGAGGAAGTAGAGAAAAGGAAATGCAGGACTCCCAGCTCTGTCCACTCACTCCGGGCAAATCTAAGAAGAGTGAGCATTAGCACCATGTAAACTGTTACTCGTTCACTCTCCCCTTTTCAAGCACAGGAAGCTGCATCTAGGAAGTTCAAAGCATGAGGAAGGGTGCTCGGGCTCTAGGTCTTGGAAGATGAGAGAGAAAAATCCATTTCACTCTGTTATCATTTTATCTTAATTTCGGCAATAAAAAATTTTGTGGAACTTTATTTTCTCTCAACCATTTAAGTATCTGCATAAAACCCTCAATTTTGCCCTCTGGCCCACAAAGTATAAACTATTTCTCTCTTGCCTTTTAGAGAAAAGGTTTGCCAATCCCTGTTGCAGCTGACTTTAAACTCCAACTCTTTTCTTAGGCATCTGATAAGTGGAGTGAGGGACAGAGAGAAATTAACATTTTTGCTGCTAAGTGAAGAGAGGCTGATCTGTCCCACTCTTCATCTCTGAGAGTGTGCCTGAAGTTGTAAGAGTAATAGTGACCATGAACACTGGTAGATCACAGTGGCTTACCTTCCAGACTTTAGGGTTTTTTTCGGTTTTGTTTTGTTTTGTTTTTGATCCTACAATACACTTAAGAATTAGTTTCTATGATTACCCATTTTGTAAATAGGAAAACTGAAACTCAGGAAGACTTACTCCAGGGCAGTTAGTAAGGTTAGGAATGGAGCCTCTCACCCAGTTTTCCATGTACAGATATTTGTGGTAGTGAAGTGATGCAAAGTTATTGTTCTATGGTCTAAAATTGTTAGCACTTATTTTGTGCAGTGTATGTTTGGGAAGTAAGCCATGATGGAGTGGAGAGTAAGTACAGAAAAGACATGTATGGAAGAGTTTCTAGAAATTCAAGTAGAAGGATTAAGATTTCAGGGTCCTGATTTTAGCCAGCAGTTTCAGGTGCTGAGGCATCTGAGTTACTTTCACTGGCTCCTTTACACAATCATTAGTTCATTCAACAAATATTTTGATGACTACCTACAGTTTGCCACCATCCTGCTAGGCAGGAGTATACAGCAACGTAAATATCCTCAATGTATTTACAGTTCAGTGGGAAAGACAGACAAAAAAAATCAACACAGAGATATAAATGCTATGATTATGATAAACACCTGAAAGAAGAAGGTTTTGGTGGGAAAACCCACCAAATTTGGTGGGAAGGGGAAGGTTTCTAAATGTCTTAAGACCTGAAAGATATGCAAGGTATTCTTGGCCAACAGTGCAAAGGAGAGCTGAAAAATTTCCAGGTGTATCATTCAAAAAGGTAAGCAAGGGATCCCTGGGTGGCGCAGCGGTTTGGCGCCTGCCTTTGGCCTAGGGCACGATCCTGGAGATCCGGGATCGAATCCCACGTCAGGCTCCCAGTGCATGGAGCCTGCTTCTCCCTCTGCCTGTGTCTCTGCCTCTCTCTCTCTCACTGTGTGCCTATCATAAATAAATAAATAAATAAATAAATAAATAAATAAATAAATAAATAAAAAACAAAAACAAAAACAAAAAGGTAAGCAAAATGGCATGCAGTTGGCATGGCTGAAGATTCCTGAGGTCACCTTGGGGGAAGGTGCTTTAGAGAGGAGGATAAGGGAAATGGTCAGAAGATAACCTGGTGTAAAATTTTTAAAAATCCATTTTAAAAGTTCTCAGTTGGTCTTAGGGACATGGAGCACAATGACATGGTTGAAGCTGTGTTTTAAAAGGATGTTTAAACTTGTATGAACATTGTCACCCTTCTTCTAGCTATATACCCAAGCATAATGAGTGCATTCATTCAAGAAACATCCAAGAATGCTCAAAGCAGCTTTATTCTTAATAGCCCCAAACTGGCAAGAATTCAGATGTACATCAACAGCAGAACCAGACTGTGGTGTGATTCTGCTGTGGAATACCACATGGCAATGAGAAGGAGCCATCTATACTGCATGCAATGGTCAATAAAAGTAGCCAGACATCAAAGAGGATATGGCATATGCATGAATTTAAATGAAAGTTTTTTTATTTACATGTTTTAGGCCAGAATAACCTGTGGTGTTAGAAGTCAGAGGAGTGGTTACCTTGGGAGAGGGAGCAGTGAGTAGAAGCAGTCTCTAGGGATACTTCTTGATGGCTCGTAATGTTCTCTTCCTTGATGTATACTGTAGTATCATGGATGAGTTCAGGTAAGGAAAACTCATTGAGCTATTCACTCATGATTTGTGTGCTTTTCTCAATGTACATTTCTATTTTAAAAATTATTTAAAAAGAATCAAACACTGAGGGCACCTGGGTGATTCTTTTGGTTAAGCATCTGACTTCAGGTCAGGTCATGATCTCAGGGTCCTGGATTTCCATGTCAGGATCTATGCTGAGCTTGGAGTCTGTTTCTCCCTCTCTGTCTACCCCTCCCCTCTATTCATGCACATATGTGCTCTCTCATAAATAATAAATAAATAAATAAATAAATAAATAAATAAATAAATAAATAAATAAAATCTTTAAAAAAGAGAGAAGCAAACTCTGGAACTTTGACTTTCCCACTTTAAAATCCTCATCTCAGTAAGATTTTTCACTCTAAAGTAAACAAAGAAATAAATTAACAAAACAAAGGCTTTCTCTTAAAACAAGAAAACTAGTTAATCTAGAAATAGTTTTTCCTAAAAAGTCTGGTAAAAATGATGATGACAGATATCCAAAGTGATGAGGGCATGTAGAAACAGACACTCCTGAAAAGCAATTAGGAAATATCAACAGAAAAAAAAGGAAATATCAACAGATACTTTGTTTTTAAAGAAAAGAATTTGGTGGTATTTATCACTATTTAAATGAACATACCTTTTGACCTAGTGATACCAATTCTAGAAGTCTTTTCTACCAGTATCTTTGCAAAAGTTTACAAAGTTCTATGCACAAAGATACTCAGTGCAGCCTTATTCATGATAGAAAAAATATGGTAGTTATTGAAGATGATATAAAAATGAATAAAATATTGTTGGTTACAAAGAGGCCAAGCTGATGAAAGCTTTCTATATGTTTTTGCTGGTTAAAACAAACAAACAAATACCACCAAAAAAACCCAAACAAACATGAGCTTAGAAAGCCCAGTCAAATATCTACTATAGTTAGGTTTAGAAAGAATAATTGAAAAGTCAAGGCAAAGCATATCACAGCCTTACAACTATGCATAAGATCTCCTTGATCATCAAGGAGAGATTGTTCAGGTATATTTTCAAGGATGGCTACTGAAGGGGTTCATAATGAGCCTTGCCAAAATGTGCCACTTTGGCATGTGGATTATTTTGAGCTGATACTTTAGACAAGCATTTTTTTTTTTTACCAAACATCTGCTCTTCTCATCTTCCTGTGAAGTATCTTCTTCTCCTTACAGCCCCAGACTCCTATCCCCTTCTCCTTAGCTCAGGATGCATGCAAGCCTCCATTGCCTGTCTCTCCCATCTTTGTGGGGCTCCTATAGAAACAGAATTCAACTTGTTTTTCTCTGTTAATTATGTAAGTTAATTAATAGATTAGACAAAAATACCCAGAAAGGGAAGAAAGGAAACTGTCTCCTCCCTTGCATTAATTATGATCATGAACTTTGAAAATACAGAATAGTCCTTATCCACACAGATGAGGTGTTAGTTGGGAGAATAGACAATTTTATTTATTTATTAAAGATTTTATCTATTTATTTATTCATGAGAGACACAGAGAGAGAGAGAGGCAGAGACATAGGCCTTTAGAGGGAGAAGCAGGCTGCCCACAGGGGGCCCGATGTGGGACTCGATCCCAGACCCCAGGATTAGGACCTGAGCCAAAGGCAGAAGCTCAACCACTGAGCCAGCCAAGTACCCCAACAATTTTATTTTTAATTAAAAAGTTACTTGAACCTTTTGGTCCATGGTCAGGAATAGTTTTCTTATTTTCCTTGTAGAAAAAGGTCATGCAAAAAGTACGAATAAAGTGACTTGTATTATGGCTTATTAACTCACATAATAAAAAGCCCTTTACCAAACCACCGATGTACAATGATTCTCTTGGGCTGGTTTCCCAGATAAATATCACTTAACAATGCAAACAATTACAACCTAATTTTCTACAAAACAGATTTTTGAAGCAAAGCTAGAGCATCAGTGGCTAATCACATGGAGATCTATATCCCATTGTGATAGAATTGTTGGCTAATTATTAAGCTTTAGAAAGCCCATTCAGAAGGCTTCTTTTTGCTGCTTAAGTTTATATTTTTTCAAAAAAATCAAATGGCCATAAACTTTTTGAAAAGGAGCATGTCTTTATTAAGATAGACTTGGTCTAGTGGAGTTGTTTGCCAGTTTCATAGTGTTGGAATACGGGACCCAAGGGGTCCAGAGCAATATGGTACAATGAAGATCTAGGTGGCATGCTATCTAAATCTGAAGGTGATGGGGACTTATTAAGGGGAGCAAATTAAGATACTGGTGGGAAGATCCAAAAAGAAATTCATAGGTGAGATAATGAGCTGAATACAGAAGAAGGAAGTAATAAACTTTAGGTATGACATATAAGAAAGAAGTCCATAAATATAGATGGAAAAGAGGTTTAGCAACAGCAGTGGTTTCAAAAAGAAAGAGAGGTTTAAATTGATGGTGAATTTAGAATGAGGCCTCTGTGTGATATGGCTACTAGAATTACTAATGTGTTTTTGGATTTTATTAATAAAAGTCCAGTACCTAGTTTAGTGATTCCAACCATTTTTTTCTTTAAATCCATACTACCTCTTTACAAAGCTAAGATTTAAATGTGATTGTAATATGTATTTATGGTGGCATATCCTCCTCTAAGCCCCTTCTAAGAATCTCCTGCCTTCCCCATACCATATCTCTTCCAGTCAATATTCCTTTTGCCCTAACTTTAGGTAATGTAAAGTTAAAAATAATAACATACTGAAATACTGAATATGCCTCTTCAAACTATATCAAGTATGCTTATTATGTGACAAATGATTAATATTCTTTTACAAAATAACACAAATTCCTATAGTGGGATAGGGAAATGTTACCTTGAATCTCAAGAATTATTTTTAATGATATGGTCAGAAAGGATTTAGATACCAAAAGGAATACAATTATTGTTTTGTATGAAAACATAGAGCTGACTGAAGTGCATATTAGAAATAACCTCCCAAGGCTGTGGTCACAGAAAGCAACCATGAGTTACTCTGCTTAAGAGAGAGAGAGAAAGAGAGAGAATGAAAGAGAGAAAATTTTCATGTCACTGTTGGAAGCAGCATGTACTACTGATGACCTTGTATGGGGATCCTTAACTATATGGCAGAGAAATGACGTCCTGGGTGAGAGAAGAAAGAAGACTCACAAAAGAAATAGAAAATCTGAGAAAATAGATTGACCTAATACACCCTTATTATTTTGTTTGTCCAGCATCAGTATAGCGTCAGGCGCAGAGTTATTTCTAAGTAAATGTTTATTGAAGATTGAACACAAGGTAAAATCATACCAGGACTCTTCACTGAAACATAAAATTTCCATGGTATACTAGCACAAATTACCAAACATAAAAGTTATCTGGATGTGACTATTTAATGTAAAAAATCAGAACTAAGTACAAATTAGGCTCTTCCAACCTAATTTTTATTTAATAAATGATCCTAAGAAGATGTTTCTATGTAACTGGAAAATTCCAAAAAAAAAAAAAATCACTTGACAATCTAACAAAGTCTTCCTTAATATTTTGGAATAGATGCCCATCACAAAGTGAACTACAGACTTCCATGTGGAGTCTTGCACAGAGGATATTAAATCTGTAAGAAACTAATTATCACTGGAAGTACAATGTCTGGATTTACAGCCACCAGAATTCTTAATCCTGCCTTCAGCCAACAAGAAAGACAGCTTTTTGAAGGTTTAGATTTAAGATTCATTCCATCACAGTCTTCTTTGGCTTAAGGGCTTCGCCCTTAGGAAAGTATCTATATGCAGGCACCAAAAAAGGAACATTAAGGCACAGGGTGTATAGATTTAACTTCTGAATTTACAAAGAAAATTCTAAGCATGCTAGTAATCTAGATGTAGGGCAAGTGTATGTATTTCCATATCAAACCAACATACACACTAGAGAATGATCTTTCTTTCTAAACTAAAGGTTCCTGCAAATTGATCTCCTGGGAAATTTTTCCGAGGACCTAATTCTTATGCATATAATATATTTCAAAAATGAATGAAAGAAAAATGGTACCTTCTTAAAATAAGCTTCTAGCAGGCAAAGCTTCAGACACCCAGCATTTCCATTGGCTCCACACCTATTGGTTACAGAGCAGATATACGAGAGGCTAATAGAAGAAAGAAAGGCACTGTCTGTACCATTAATTCATCAGCTACACAGCTGGCCTGTGGAGGCAACACTGTTGGGGAAGGCAAAGCATCCTCTCCCAAAAGGGGAGGATTGTCTTCAACAAAGGTGAGGGTAGGGAGACATACCTGTCACCAGGCTGGCTTTGTTCAGGCTTGTCTACCTAGATCAAGTGCATATGATCCTGCATGAGTTCTCCATGCAGGTGAAATGCAACTAACTGGCTTGAACATGAACTTTTCAAATATACACCATCCACGTATGACATTAGAGACAGAGTAAAAGAATAGTAGCCACCACAGCACTGTTTATCATCAAAGAATGGCCTACCTTGATCTGAGAAATATGGTCAGAAATGCAAATTGCAGGTCACAGAAAAAAGTGGTTCAAGTTATATCATCTTTACCATTTACTAGTTGTGTGACTGTAGGCAGTTTACATACTAACTCTGAATTTTTGCTTCTCCTTAGACAAAATAGAATAATAATAGTACCTACCTAGTGTTACTGGAAGAAAATATTTTTCATGCTATGGGGATTAAATTTAGTACAGTGCCTTGTTTATCGCAGAGATCAGCAACCTTCTTCTGTCAAGGGTCAGACAGTAAATATTTTAGGACTCAGGGGCCAAGCAGTCTCTCTCACCACCACTCAGACTGTCACGGTAGCACAAAAGCAGCCTGGCAATATGTAAATGAATGAGTATGACTGTGTTCTAAGAGAACTTTATCTACAAAAACAGGGGAGCTCAAGTCGATTTGTAGGCTGGAATTTGCAATGGTTTATGGATATGCTTAATCTCAATATTATAAATAAACTTAATGATATCAAGTATTTGAAATTGTTTAAAATATGCTACACATTGTGCTAAGTGCGTCACATGTATTAACTTGCTCAAGTTGTCATAACGTAGAAACTATTATGTCAATTTTTGACAAAATTATATAGGCCCAGAGATGTTAAATAGCCCAATCAAAGTTACTTAGCTAATAAGCTGAAAAGTTAGGATTCAAATCCAGGTCCTTAGGCCTTTGAGTCTGTCCTCTTAGCCACTCATTACGGTACTATTACCTACTCACTCCTGTTAGAATTCAACTATATATACCAGGTGTAAGCCATTCTATAACTAAAGTTCAAACAAAACTAATATATTTGAATTTTGAGGAAATACATCAACCATAATTATGATCTAGATTGGGCAGGTCATGAATTTAGAGGAATTTCAATTGGCTTTATCTTTGATTTTTACCATCACTATGTAGTTTCCTTGGAGACATGTTCTTCCTATGAGTTGCAGGTAAATCAATGCTATTAAATTATTGGAAGGAAAATGAACTAATGGTGATAACTGATGAAGATGAATAGGGCTGATCTAAATTATTTAGGTCAAAGAGAACCTTAAGAATGATTTTTTTTTAATTAAGAATGATTTATTATGGAGTGTACCCACTTACAAATCTACATATCATAGTCAAGAATTCATTTAAAAACACATAATAACTTGGGACATCTAGATGGCTGATTTGGTTGAACACCAGACTCTTGATCTCAGCTCAGGTCAGACATAAGCTCTGGGTCCTGGGATTGAGCCCATGTGCAGTCCTGAGTTGGGCTCAGTGTGGAATCTGCTTGTCCCTTTCCCTCTGCTTCTCCTCCCGCTCAAGTGCGCTCTCTCATGCTCTTTCTCTCTCAATCTCTCTCTCAAATAGATAAATAAAATCTTTTAAAAATCCAAAAAATAAATAAAAACACATAATAACTTGATATATCAAGAACTTTACTCTTTGACCAGGATTTATCTTAAGGAACAGTCACTGGAAATGTTTTAAAAATAACAAGCCAAGGATTTTCCCTTCTACATGAGACAATGGGAAAGGCAGTTCTTTCCTGGTTCTTTGTAACACATCAGAAGTATGCATTATCTCATTTAGTCCAGTAAGGTAGGCTCTCTTATTAGCATCGATGAGAAAATTGAGGTTCATAGAGGTTATCTTGCCCAAGCTCACCTAGTTAGTAAATTCTAGTGCCATGATATAACCCCAAGATATTAGATTCCAAGGTAAAATACTGAGGCAATTAAACTCTACACTGAAATGTCCTTTTTCAGCTCAGTACTGTCACACAATTGATGGAGACTGATGACTTGGGGCTCAAAGGTCTATATCCTGCTTAAGACCAGAAGACAAACAAAAGATAAAATTTGAAATGCAGTGAAAGGTCAATGGGAAATATCAACTAATTAAGATACTGGTACTCGAGGTGCCTGAGTGGTGCAGTTGATTAAGCATACAACTTAGATCAGGTCCTGATCTCAGAGTTGTGAGATTAAGCCCCGTTTGGGGCTCCATGCTCAGTGTGGAGTCTGTTTAAGATTCTCCCTCCCTTCCCCCTGCATGTGCATGATTTCTCTCTCTCTTTCTACCCCCCACATATGTGTATGAGCTCTCTCTCTCTAAAATAAATAAATCTTTTAAAAAAAGATACTGGTACTCGAACTCTCGCTGGTGAACGTATCTAGTGGTCTTTAAAAATATAGAGTTGCCTGGGCTGCTTGTTTGGAGATTCTCATTAATTTTGGACTGGGATGGAGCTAAACACAAAGGCTTATCCTCAAGTATATACTGGAATAATCTGGTGTATATATATATAGTGGGCTACACTAAGGGTCTCAAACTTGGCCACATATATGAATCACTTGTGTATGTAAACTACTTAGTACAGGGCCTGATATATAGAGAACACTCAAAAAAATTCACTACTGTTAGCTAAGAATGTTAAAAATGAAGGAGCAGTCCTTATATCTGTTTTATTGAATTGAGTTACACAGGGAAAAATGATTCATAGTGGTCCTTGGAAATCATCTATGAATTAATCTGATATCGACTTTTCCCAGATGTGAGAGTTGATTGGGCTTATTTATATACAGAATGTATAGACCATAACTAACTTAAGGTCAGGGATGGCATTTGATTCATCTCCATTCCTTTTGCTCAAGTGAGTTGTACATATCATATGCAATACATACTCACTGAGTTAATTTCAATTATACCTTATGTAGATAAGCCACATTCTTTGATTTTAATGAGCTATATTTTAATCGATACAGGTTTAGAAGTTATTTGCTGGGTAAATAGAAAGTCCTGATAGACATTTTCAAATGATAACATCACTGTCTGGAGTAGGATGCACAATAGAAACCAAGCCTATTTGGAAAAAAAAGGGACGCTTTCGCCTTTGATGACAATGGCTGATCAGCAAACAGATTGAAAAACAGGAGACCAGAGGGCTATTTATGTGTAAGAGGATCAGCATTCAGGTAGGAGCCCTGAAAAAAAGTCTGGTACAGTCATGTCAAAAGAGGACCTTCTTCTACAAAGATTTGGGTTTGATAAGATCAGCACCAGATAAACTCATCCCCAAATACAATCATTTTGAAATGTGATTAGCCTATGGAGAGTCTATGATGCCATCGCCAAGACAGAAAGGTGGTTGGAGATAATGCTTTTCTTTTACTTTTCCACTGGAGGACGATTTTGCAGGCAGGGAGATAAGAGGCGTTGAAAGTAATGTAATCCATAAAGAATGTATAGAGACAGAGCTCCTGAGATCGTTGAGATAATATGAAAAGGCTAAGCTGGAGTTCCTAGCAGGGATGGAGACATTAATCTCACAAGGAAGCATAATAAGTGACTTAACAACTAGGAGACCTGGAAGTAAATGACTTTCATCAGTACAAATCATAAGGTGAATGTTTAACATGATGCTGGCATGTCGTGGTGATCTTTAGAAATAGTCAGGGTGTGGTTATATAATACAGAATGGTTGTGGAGCTTTCAGTAGTCATTTTACACATCAAGGCATACTGAATTCTAGAGTACTCAAAGAGCCAATTTATCAAAAGTAATACTAATCTATTAAAACCTTTACCATCAGTACACTCTCAGTCCAAATTCTACTCTGTAGGATATTGTACACAGTAGGGACATTTTTCTTTTTATATGTATATAGAGATAATAGTATGGAGGACAATTAAAAGTTACTGGTTTGCTAAGAACAAAGCCCTTCTTTTTTTATAGAGACCAGCCCCTTACTGCTCTGTTCTATCCATATACTTACAGTGAATACAACCATATTCATAAAATAGAGCTTGTGTCTCCCTAGTTTCAGTTGATTGGTGGGAGAAGCAGAAAGAGCTAGTTTACAGAATAGAGAGACACAGAAAGGCCTTGACTTTGGTCTATTTCTGCATCTTAGATGCATTCCTGCCTTCAGGTTTGAGGAGACACTGTATATCCTTATAATAAATTTCCTTCCCCGTGTTTTATTCTTGCTCAAGTGGGTTTCTATTCCTGTCAGACAAGAGTCTGAACTAATACAGAAATGGGCTCTAGCTGTTTGCAGAATCCATTTGCTTTTACTTATGAAAAAGGGTCCTAACAAAATGAATGTTTGCTAGGCAGAATGACCCAAGTTTTCAGTTTGAATGCTGATAAGCATTTCCCTCACACTGGAGTTAGATTTAAAAATCTGGCCTGAAATTAAGATTGGCATATCTGGTCTTCCAGATGGTGACTCGCGTCTTGATGTGAAATGAAAAGACTTCTGTCTCTTATGGTAGCTCTGACATCAACATTTATTACACAACCAGAGTGTGCTGGTGGCTGCTGAGCAAAACACACTCAAGACGTATTGTTGGCTTCGCTGAGGAAAACAAAGCAGGTACAGGTACTGCGTTATAATAGAAAAAGCAGCCGGGTTAGAGGAGATAACCTGGATTTAAGTCTTCTATTTCCTTGTGTAGCTGGAACACTTCCCCTAAGCCTATCTGTATCAAACTAACAGAAGGCTTACAGAGAAAGGAGTTTGCTTTGAGAATGAACTGGCTACAGGTTCAAATCTTGCCTCTGCCACTTAGCAGTCACATGACTTTAATTCAGTTACTCTCTCTTTGTCAATCTCAGTTTTCTCATCTGTGAAATGAAAACCAGACTATCTCCTGCCCTTACAGAATCCTAACCACTAACACTGTAAAAGTCAGGTACACGGTAGTGATTCATCACATAGTAGTTACCAGCTCGAACTACTGAATTCATTTTTTTTACTCTATTATACTTATTCATTCATTCTACAAGTATTTTTTTTCTGACGCTACTCTGTTCCAGACACCGTGTTAAGGGGGACAACTGCCCAAGTCAGTGAAGAAAGTGACGGCCATGTCTTTATAGGGCTTAAATTGAGAGAGCATTAGAGACATTAAACAAACTTCTTGGTATGTGGAGACCCCATTGAGGGTGAGCTACCCTAACCAGTCCTGCAGTGGTCACTATTTGCCATCATTTTAAATGCAATGTCCATAGACATGCTTTTCCCCCCTCATGCTCATTCTTCAACCACCTGTAAGAGGGGTTGGCCATTTGGGCAATTTTCTGGTGGCGGCAATTTGCAAGGCCATGATCTGTACCTTCTTCATAACCAGCATCCTAGTACTCCATAAATGGTAGTGGAAACTTGCAATTTAAAACTACAAGGTTATAGTAACTCTGCACTTTACATATGGAGGGGCCAATTTTTCCCCCTCACTGAGAGTGAGTGAAGCCACATAAATCCATTTCCATCTCCAGTGTGAGATTTGCCTGCAGACAGATCAGGGGTCTTGCACATTGGCTTCCTTTATAACCCTCGACAGTTTTGCAAATAACTTCCGTATTTTCCGACAAAGCCCTGGGTTTACTTTCTTGCTGAGGCTATTCCTTTGTATCTTTTAGTTCTGTTTTTTTCTATTCACTGATTTCTCCAGTCCTGGATTTTCCCCCCCATCTGATTGGCTATGCTATTTCATTGTATTAATTCAACCTTTGCTGAATCAGATGTTGGTGGTTCCTTCTCCAAATTGTATTTTTCCAGTTTAGCTTTCATTTTCCTCTGTATGACAATAGGCTGTGCTGTATTACACCCTGAAATTCCTTTACCCCGCATTTTCATATCACCTGCCAGGTCCATAATGTGTATTTGTATGTGTCACATGCTTCGCATTTAGAAAAAAATGTCATTCAAGGACACACCCACAGCAGCACCAAAGATTGGGGGGTGGGGGGAATTCCACATCCAAAGCCACCTGCTGTCTTCAGCAAAGTGGTCATGAACTCAGAGTTTGGGCTTCCATACTGTTAGTGTCTGGAACTGAGCCTTCTCCATTAGGGTCTGGATTAGCCTCCTAGCAGTCTTACTCTTTACCTGCAAGTACATCTTAGATGATAACAAACTTTTGTGTTCTAAGAGGCTCTAGATGAGCTCCAAATAGTGCAAAGTTCTGCTCTTCTGGTGTTGGCCAGACCACAAAACTATCAGCACCGTTACTGTTGTATTGCAAAAACAAACAAATGATACCTAATTTCTGTGTTTCTTTGATCACTTCTTTCAACCTATGGGGACATCTTAAATAACTGAAATATTTATCCTATAATTTAGATAAAAGTATGAAACATAAGGAGGTTCTTTTTATTAAATACCTCCTATGTGTTAGACTGTAGGTCTCCAACAGCCTACAAAGCATTCCCCATTAAGTGTTGGCTACCTCAAGTTTTTCAAATGCTTGAATAAGTCACCATCAGATTTCATGTAAGAATCCAGGTTTCCAGTCTCTGCAAAGTAGCAGAATGTTTGACAACATTGGGCTTCTGTGCTGCCATGGGAATAATTATCTGGTGCTCAGGCTGACCAGTAACCCCCATTTCAATTAAAAGTGTCATGTGCTCATCTATTTGCCATACTCCCCACCACTCCTTCTGTCTCCAAATTGGACATTTGGATTACTTTTAAATATTCTACATCCTGTATGCAGTTGAAGTTGCAACACCTGCATTAGGTGACAGCAAGCATTTTAGCTTCATAAAACCCTTGAGAAATAATTATTATCTGTAGTTTAGTGATGAAGAAACAAAGGTATACCAGAGAGGTATCTGATGAGGAGATGAAAAAAAATTATGCTCTTCCCTTAACAGAAGAGTCAAAAAGTCAAATAAAATATTTCTGCTTGCTTGACCTGTTCATGCCTTTTCTTCACTGATTTCTAGATGATTATACTAGTTTACCGTTATAGTTAAAGGAAAAAAATAGGGATCCCTGGGTGGTGCAGCAGTTTAGCGCCTGCCTTTGGCCCAGGGCACGATTCTGGAGACCCAGGGTCAAATCCCACGTTGGTCTCCCGGTGCATGGAGCCTGCTTCTCCCTCTGCCTATGTCTCTGCCTGTCTCTCTCTCTCTGTGTGACTATCATAAATAAATTTTTAAAAAATTTAAAAAAAATAAAGGAGAAAAATAACTAAGGAGTGGGAGAGGGGAGGAAAAAAATCAGTGTGCTAGAAAGTCTATACCCCCAAATACTTTCTTGAAACCAGAAGATTCAATCACATGGTGACAGTCAATTAAGTTGATAGATTTTTTTTGGTCTCCCTCCACTGGACCAGGCTACCCCGTTTGTTCACTCATTGGCTAGAAATTGGAACTGACTGGCAGGTGTCTTAACATGCTAAGTAAGGGGAAATGTGTGAGCATCACTTCTTTTTTTTTTTTTTTTTTTTTTGTGAGCATCACTTCTGACTGCTCTCAGCCTTCTCCCTCACACTCCACAAATTACCAAGTGGTTATGGAGTCCAGACAATTAAAAAACAAAAACAAACAAAAAAGAAGGAGGTGTAGCAAGGATATCAGCTACTCTCCAATTTCCTAAGAGTTTTTCTGTGGCTCTTCCACATGGTTTCATGAAGACAACTTCTAATCCCTATCAGGTTATCTTTTTTTAAGGTTTTATTTATTCATTTATGAAAGACACAGAGAGAAAGGGAGGCAGAGACATAGGCAGAGGGAGAAGCAGGCTCCCTGTGGGGAGCCCAATGTGGGACTCCATCCAGGGATCCTGGGATCATGCCCTGGGCTGAAGGCAGACGCTCAACCACTGAGCCTCCCAGGCTGAAGGCAGACGCTCAACCACTGAGCCTCCCAGGCGTCCTCCCTATAAGGTTTCTGACATCACTTTCCTTCCCCCACACACTTAAAGAAAATTACTATCACATTTGTAACACCTATTTCCTTGAGTAGTCAACAAGTCATTTAGATTTTTTGCAATTAAAGCTCACCTCTTTCTTTCACTTTGGTTAAATTCAGCCTACAAAACTTTTTTCTTCTTTTCCATGAATGTTCTGCAACTTAAAACAAATATTTATTCAACCATTAAATCTCTTGTGTGTTTTAAAAGCCTATGGGTGGTCTTATTTTCTTTTGTATGGTCTTAAGGGAGGATTTCTCCTGTCTTTTGAAGGTATAGCACTTGCAAATATTTTGAGAAGGACATGGGTTTGTTCTTAATAAGAATCCTAGAAAGAGAAGCTCTTGTTTAACAAGAAGAATATTTGTAGGAACAACGCAAGAGGCAGAGCCAATTTATATTGAGATTGAAAACAATGTGAGAGTGAGTGATGGCAAATCCCTAAGAAATTGAGGATTTAAATGGAACAAGCACTATAAAAATAGAATCGGCAAAGGAAGAAAAATCACTCAGAAACCAGATCGGACAATATTGTCTTTGAACTGGGACTGCTGATGCCTCATAACCAATTGGGTAAAGTGGTCGACAGAACTAGTTTTGTATTTGGCTCTCATAAAGGTTCCGCTGATTTAAATTACTTGTTTAAATACATATACCTTCACTACAGGCATGATTTCTTTGCAAAGAATACAAAATTTAAAAATGCACTTTATTTCTCTTCCAATTTCATTGAACTTCACCATTAATGTATTGACATGTAACGCAAGCCAATGCATCACCTCTTTTTTCACATTCATGATAAAAGATATTCTGATTCAAGGATTTGTCCAAAGTTCATCTCAACTGGTACAGTGGTTGCTGCTTTAACAGCCTTCCATTACTAAACAATTTACATATTAGATTCTTCAGTTCTAGTTTTGTTTGGGGGGTATGTTGCATGTATAGGTTGTATGCACATACACACACTAGACTGATGGCCCAGAATGTTTTCCTCTTGATTAGACAGTATTGGAGCTACAAAAACTGTTTTGGAGAAGCCTCTGCCATAACCAAACACATGCTATATATTCTGATAATATCAGAAGTTTATACCAAGTAGTAAAATAGCTATAGTTACACTATATATATATATATATATATATATATATATATATATATATATATATATATAGTAACTCCTACACAGTAAGCTTTATTTTCATTCAATGTTTTCTTTAAATGATTTCTTAACTCTCCACCACACATTTGTCCTGGTCCTAATATGAAGTTACTCACAGAGGAAATAAAGGAGAAGAGCAAGAGAGAATAGGCATAAACCAGGAATTCAGAATGCATTCATGTGTGGTGAGGTACTGCTCCTAAATTGTAGCCGATTTCAAGGATCTGTAGTCCCCAATTTCCCTTGGGTCCAGGCGAAGGGATTGTAGGGGGAGACAATGGTGGCACAGATGAGAAGGGTTTGTGTTACCTTTCTCTCTTTGACCTGGTCAAAGAAGGAAACCTAAAAATGTTGCTGAGGAACTGAAGGAGGGAATAGAAGAAACAATTTAGAATCTCAATTTTTCATCACAGAGAACACTAAAAATCTCATAAGTTACTTGTCAGATTGACAAGCCAGCTGTCTTTATGAGACACTTCTGTCAATGTTCTGTATAATGGGGTTTTCTTTCTTTTGATTGTGTTACCTTACTGGGACAGAGAGATGTCAGGGCCCTATGGTCCATCAGAAATAATTTTATGGTATCGTAATGAAGTCACTGGTACTTGTGGCTTCCCACATTATCTCTCATTGGGACCTGGGAAACAGCTATTCTTCTTGAACCAAATTCTATGATGCTCAGTGCTATTCTTGTTTACAAAATTCAAGACAGAAGGTTGGATTGCCGAGAAAACCTATATTAAACTAATGTTAATCTATTAGGTTTGTTTCATACAATAAATTTAGCTTAAGAGATTATAAGAGAAAATAGTGAGGTTAGGCACATTTTTCAAAGGCCACCAGGTTGTCTGGTACTTGAGTGGGGGGAGGGGAAGACAGGAGGGTGGGGGAAGGGAATGGAGAGGGGAGAGGGGTGAGTGGAATTCCTAGCTTTTTCACTTGGAAATGTGAACAAAATGAAAATCCAGGCAGCTAACTGGCAAAATTGCATGTATATTTATACATAGGATGGTGTATTTTTCATTGTAATTAGCTTTTGGAGTATCACTTGGGATTCAAATAAATGTATGGGACTGTGTTCATATAAATAAACTGTTTGGATTTGAATTAATTTGCTTCGCCACCAGGAACAGGCGGCAGCTAAGTGAGCCATTAATGTTGAACATTAGTTTTGCAGACAATAGAGCCACTCCCTTCATCTAGGCAGTTGCCCTTTTTCTGTCGCTATTCTAGAATCTGCCTTATTAGAAGTTTATACCTCATTTCATAACCTAGCCTTAACATTGGAACTGCTTGGAGAGCTTTAAAACAAACAAAGAAACAAATGCATGCTTCCCACAGCAGGGAGCCTTATATTTTCTCTGGGGTATGGCTGGGCTACAGTGATTTTTAAAGAAGCTTCTCAGGTGATGCTAATGTGTGTCTGAGACAGCAGACCAAGGAATCCTAGCCTGAGTTTCTTCAGATTTTTAGGGGCATCACCTGGAGAACCCAGCTATTCCATCCTTGGCTCCTCCCTTACAGGTGACTTGCAGTGTTCTTAACTTGTTTATCCTTTACCATCTGATGGGGAAAAATCATGGCTTGTGACCTAGTTGCTACTAGACCAGAGGGTTAGGGGGTCATTTGATCTAATTTTTGTATCCTTATGCTCTGTTTTATCCCACCATTACAACATTATTAAAACCCAAAGAGATCTTGCATACTTTCTAAGACAACAGTATCAACTTAAATCCAAGGGGCTGCTGCTCAAGAGTGGCACAGGATGTTTACAAGAATTATAACTTCTGAAGGGGGAAGGAGAGGACATTAGACTCTGGGAGACTTCTGTGCCAGAAACGTCTCTCTTAAAGCTTCAGATGTGACTTAAAAAATAGACAACCTGACCATTTATGCATTGGCATTGCCTGAAGCACTTTAACATCGAACTTCATTCAGCACTTAAAGTAACCTGGGGAGGTAAATTACCCGTATCATTATCCTTGTTTAAGAGGTAAGGAAACTAAGATTAATTTAGAAGAAATGGAAACTGTAAATTCTGAATGCTTTGAATGAGTAATGGTCAATGTCCAGGGTATAGTTTGACGAGAGAGGTCAGATTATAAACATCTTTGAATATGATCTGGCTTTAGAGGCATAGGTAGGTCTCCTGGTTTTTCATTCTGTATCTTGCTTCTAATAATAACAGGTCCTATTTATTGAGCATATACTATTCATTAGGCACTATGTTAAGCAGTTCATATTAATTATTTCATCTAATCCCCACAACCCTAGATAAGTACTCATCTTCTTCTCAATTTATAAAAGAGAAAATCTAGGCTTAGAGATGTTAAGGAACTTGTCTGAAACCCAAGGTTGAGTTTGCACTATCTTGCCTAAAAATTTTGAAACTCTGTCCCTACTGCCTTGCTATAAGGAAGGTATTAAACACATTTGTATTCATTATATTACACTACTTCCTGTGTCCTTACATTTCTGCCCAATTTACATTTGTCCTTACATTTCTCCATTTTAAATCTTTCCACTTAAGAACAATCAACATTACATTATGTAATGATTTGAAAACAGGGGATCCCCATAAGGAGGTTAAAAGAAGTCTCTGAGCTTCTGTGTTCATAGCAATGTCAGTGCCTCTTGCCCTTTTTGGAAGTCAGGATTCAAACCATTATACTCACTCATCCTGCAGTAGTTCCCTGGTTCAGCTACTACTTCACGAGGGAGATGGGAAAGGATACTTACCCATCTTTACTGGAAATGTCCTACATGATAATTCACATCCTTGACATTACATTCTGCATCCGTGTTCCCTCTTGCCCCTCTGCACCTCTCCCTTGGCCAAAATGTTTCCTACATTAATTCCATCTTTGGAGCATCCAAATTGCTTGCCTTCCTCTATAATTTGGAAGTTCCACAAATACTTTCAAGTGACTTTAGTAGACACAATCCAATCCTTGTGTTAGAAATCATGTATAACTCTTGGATCTGAACTCATGTGAGTACCAATATTGATTCCACAAGAAGCAGCAATACAGTGCCCAGAAAATGGGCTTTCTAGTCAGAGAGACCTACGTTAAAAACTTTATCATTCACTGTCTGTGTAATTTTACCAGTTACTGAGGATCTCAGGAAAGAAATTCAGTTTCTCTATCTGCAAAAAGGATCAAAGCATACTTACTCCATTGGGCCATTCATAAAATGGTGCATATGAACAGCTAAGCGCAGCACCTGCTTAGTATATATTAGTTGCTACACCAAAAACAAGTATAATAATCATTACTCTTCTACCCTATGGCTCAACAAAAATGTCTTTCAGCTTTATGATCAAGATCAAGGGCACAAGTTTCTTCGTAGACAAGATGGTTGTCATGTACCCCACCCCACCCCACCCCCAAAAAGTTTTCTGTAGCAGACTCTCCACAGCTAGAAATCTGGGTTCAAATCCCTGCCTGGCTCTTTCTGTGTGAAGTTTAATAAGTTCTTTAAATTATCTGTGATTCAGTTTCTTCATCTAATAAATGAGAAGAGGGTTGTTGCAAAGATTCAAAAGTTAACATGAAAATTATCATGTAGGAGGAGGTCTTTAGAATAGCACCTTGCACATAGTAAGCAATATGTCAGGGTTAGCTATTTTTGTTATTATTTCAGTTGAGTTCACCCCAAATTCACAATGGCAAAACAGAATTGAAGAATGTGTGGTCTTATGATGATATTCTTAGGTATATGTCTAGGTTTCTAGGGAAACCTGCTTAGATGTTATAATGTTATATGCCTGTAAGTTTATAAGATAAATATATTTTTTCTAGAAATAGGCGTCCCTTAACATTCATCCTTCTCTTAATTATCTTTGACCTCTTTGCCCAAATCCCGTTTAGGTGCTCTTACCATTTTGTATTTTCTTCACGTTTAGAGATGGGCCTTCTGACTCGTGACTCACACACATTATCTAGGCCATGAGATGGGTATCAATTGCCATGAATCATTGTTTCCTAAATTTGTTAGGATCCACTCATAGTGCTTGTGAAGTAGCAAGATTACCTAGCCACTCCCTGGGATATCAAAACTCAGCAACTCTGGGTTGGAGTCCAGGAATCCATATTTTAAACAAACACTATAGGATATGCTTATTGCCAGGTCCTTCTGTCTTAACAGCTAACTTACCTAAAGCTGAGGTAAGAAATAGTAACGAGACCTCCAGTTACATTTCTCATTTCACTTTCTGTTGTTACCCCTCCCATCCCCTTTAGGTATAATTCTCAGCTTGTTCCTATGAGCAATTTTTTCAAGCGTGCAGTGTAATCTTCATTTCCAGGACTCCTAACTTCTGGTAAGTCATGCTTTTGAGCACCCTAAATCCATCAGCTGGAGGCAGTTTTCATGGCATGTTGAATAAGACAGAGGCCATTCCATCCCCAAGACTCTGTGGAGTGGAGGAAATAGGTAAAAACCTTATGTTGGCATTTTTGTACCTTAAAAAATACAGTAATGCCTTCATTTGGGTACCCATATGAAAAAAATTATAACTATTGGCTTTCTTTTGGGATGCACTGGAGAATTTCATTGGCTGTTCCAGGCAATAAAATGAGTGAATGCTAAAAAGAACCAAAGTAAGGGTGCCTGGGTGGGTCAGTCAGTTAAGTGTCCAACTCTTGGTTTCTTTCAGGTCATGATCTCAGGGTCATGAGATAGAATCCTACAATGAGCTCTCACTCAGCACAAAATCTGTTTGAGATACTTTCCCCTTGTCTCCTTCTGCCTCTGCTCCCCACTCCCTTCACCTCTCACATATGCATGCACATTCTCTAAAATAAATAAATAAAATCTTAAAAAAAAAAAAAAAGAACCAGGATAGATCTTCTAAAGAAAATCAGGCATTTCTAAAATTACAACATTTTTTCTTTTTTATGTTTCCTTCTAATTATTATTTCTCAGGAAATGTTTAGAAGACATAAGATTTATTCACCTTACTGTGGTTAGGACAATATAAATATAGCTTAGAAGTCAAGAGTATGCCACACTTCCATGTTCTAGCTATGAGACCTTTGAAAAGTCACTCAACTTCTCTGAGGATTGGTTTTCTCAGTACCGAGTAGGGTAATACTAGCTACTTCATAATATTTAATCCAAATTGATTTGGGATTATCCATCTCTCCTCATCAACTTTGTAACTCAGGTAAGTCTGTAACCTTCTGGGAAACCAAGTTTCATGTGTAAAACAGAATAATAATACATACCTCACAGATTTTTTTTTTTTTTGCATCACAAATAAATGAAGTAAAATACAAAATCACCCAACATTAAAGGTTACAGATAGTGCCTGTTCAGACATGTTGAATCTTTCTTAGGTCTTGCCCAAGACAGATGTGCTACAATTTAACCTATTTATTGTTTTGCTCAACACTTATTGGAGGCAGCTAGTGGAGATGGACTACCCACCTACAATTACTCAAATTCTTTTTTTTTTTTTTAATTTTAATTTATTTATGATAGTCACAGAGAGAGAGAGAGAGAGAGGCAGAGACATAGGCAGAGGGAGAAGCAGGCTCCACGCACCGGGAGCCCGACTTGGGATTCGATCCCGGGTCTCCAGGATCACGCCCTGGGCCAAAGGCAGGCGCCAAACCACTGTGCAACCCAAGGATCCCTTACTCAAATTCTTGAAGAAGACTAACACGAGGTCATTCTTCAGATATTGGTAATTAAGTTTGAGTTTTCAACACAATTGTATCTTATCTAATTACTTCTCTTTTTAAAAATTACTTCTTTAGCATAAAACTGTACCAAACTTTTATCCATCATCATAACAGAAAAGACTGGAAACATTATTTCTTGTGAACATTAAGCTTATTGATTTAAAAGACTCTCGCCAGCTCTAATGTTCAATGAATAATAACTGATATTAATAAATTTTAGTTTTCATTAGAGTATTATAAAGTCTTTTTCATGGCTGCAATATGTTGTCAACGTGCTAATGTATAGTACAGTGACTTCTGTTTTAGCATAAAATGTAAGCATTTCCATATGAGTCAGTGATTTTAGCATTGTTGTGTCTTCATATGAGACCAAGCTGTGAATTTAAATAGTAGCATATGTCATACTTATATATACAGGCAGTATTTTAAATGACTAACTATGACAATATTAGTGATACTGATTTGAAATTTTCAGACTGCTGAGTGAACATTTGTGATCTGAAAAATCTACACTAAGTGACATAGCTGCTGAGTAACTAATAATGTGAATTTTGCCCTTTTCCATCCACCCACGGCCTTTTTGTTTGTAAATGTGTGTTGGGTGACAAGTGGAGTTGGCATCCTGCTCTGGGAGAAAAACTTGAATTAGTTATGCCAACAACAGTGCTGGGACCCCATGATGTATATCATGTCACATATTACGGCCATAACTAGGCAAACAACCTTGCACAGAGAATAAGCACCTATGCTCTCCTAAGCATTTAAATTGTTAACCATAAATGCTTTGCATTTGTTAAAGCAGTTGCTCAAAACAGCTGCTATTAGTGGTGCAGTCAGAATCCTCTGGATGTTGTACGCCTCCAAGAGGATGTGATGAATAAATAGTCTCTGCCAAATCACCATGTCATTTAGCATAAGGGGGCATGGAATGGAAGAGCCACTGAAGTTGGTTATTTAATCATATTGTTCAAGAAGGGGTGAAATCTTTACCAATATTGCATGGCTGTAAATACTATGGGGGCATGGACTGAATTCTGATAAATATAAATTGGGGTCCAAAAACATATACAACTACCAACAGGAATGATAAACCCATGAGCCTTCTTGATGTAAAACTTTATAAGGGAGTGAAGACTTGAATTTTCTCCATGTTTATCCATGTTTTGTTAATGTGTATTATATCAAGATCCCCATTAACAGAATCTACAAAATGGCTCATTATTAAAATAGGTGGTTCCTTTGATGGAAAAAAACCCTCTACTTTGACAATGAAATAAAATGCAGCTCCTGACAATGAAATAAAATGCAGCTCCAGCCATGATTTGGTAATCTATGAAAGTGTATTTAGGGGTTGTATGTCTTTCCTATTACTATGGTAGCAAATTACCACGAATGTGCAGGGTTAAAACTACACAAATTTCTTATCTTACATTCTATCATTCAGAAGTACAACATGGGTCTCTCTGGGCTAAAATCAAGGAGCTGGCTGGGTTGTGTTACTTCCTGGAACCTCTAGGGGAGAATCCATGTCCTTGTCTTTTGCAGCTTCTCAAGCCACATAACTCCCTTCTTCTGATGTCAAAATCAACAATGTCAGATTGAGTCCATGTCACATCCTACCACTTCAGTCTTCTTTTCTACCTGCCCTTTCCATTTTTAAGGACTTCTGTGATTACATTGGGCCCCCCAGGTAATCCAGGACAATCTCCATAAAGTCAGCAGATTGGCAACCTTAATTCTATCTGCAACCTTAGTCTCCCTTTCTCATTTAAGGCAACATATTCACAGGTTCCAGGGATTAGGAGGTAGAAATTTGGGGGGGACCACTATTCTGTTTACTATGGTGGCTAATCCAAGAATTCCTGGAATCTGTTTGGCAATTTCTGAAAAACATGATTCCAAAAAGATTTGCCTTCTGCCACAGAACATGTAAGAAGAATTTTATGCATGCATCATGTATGAACAATAAAAAAGGAGGTATCTCCAAGAGAAGAGTCTTATAATTGATGTGTATCTGGTTCAAGAGTAGGGAAATTGTGCATTGGGCACAAAGTTTAGCTGCCAACCTGATTGATTGATTTGCCAAATAAAGATTTTATTTATGCATGTATTTATTTAGAGAGAAATCAGGGGGAGGGGCAGAGGGTAAGAGAGAACCTCAAGCAGATTCTGTGCCCAGCACAGAGCCTGATACAGGGCTCCATCTCACAACCCCGAGATCATGACCCAATCTGAAATCAAAAGTCAGACACCCAACTGACTGTACCATCCAGGTGCCCCTATTAAAGTAGCTTCTGCTGTAGGCAGGACTAAAGATAGGTTTAGGTTTGAAATAGAAAATCAATTCAGATCACTCAATGGGGGTCAAGAAGTTAAAATAATAAGTTGTGCGAGGATTATTGTCTTCTCCATAATGCTATGGAGTTTTCTACAACTATATGGAGAAACCCTAACAGTATCACTAATATATGCCAGAGGGGCTTTATATTTGAAGGCTATACAAAGAGGGACAGTGTGCATTCATTCATCAGCATTCACTGTAGCTGAGGGCTGTGGGGAGTGCAGTGATAGGGACAGAGGATTATCTAAAGGTGTGGGGTGGGAATGAGAGCAATCTCAACAGGAATTGGGTGAGTTGAAGTTGTGATGGAGTAATGAGACAACCATATGATGGAATAATATTCAACCATTTAGGAAGTGAGCCCTATTTTCATTGTGTTTGAGAGGGTCCATCAGTCACCAGCTCTGTATCCTTGAGCTAGTTACTGGACCTCTCTAAGTTCCAGGTTCCCTTCTCATAAAATGGAAGTAATGCTAAAACTGGGATAATGCCGCAGGTTAATTGAAATGTTAACGAGATGGTAAATGTAAATATATTAGTACAGAATCTGATATATAGCACGTCCTTTATAATTATTGGCTGTTCTTGGCAATTTAATTATGAATATTATTATTAACTCACTAAGAAAACATGGAACAGTATCTGGGACATAAAAGTAAGGACAATTAAGATATAGAAGTAGAAAGGTTCCATTTTTTTTTTTTTGGTAAAAGCAACGCAAAATTATGTATATAGAGAGCTCATATAAGTATAGAAAAACATCAGAATATCTGGGTGGCTCAGTGGTTGAGCATCTGCCTTCGGCTCAGAGCATGATCCTGGGGTACTGGGATCGAGTCCCACATCGTGTTCCCCATGGGGAGCCTGCTTCTCCCTGTGCCTATGTCTCTGCCTCTCTCTGTGTCTCTCATGAATAAATAAATAAAATCTTAAAAAAAAGAGAAAAATGTCTGAAAAGACACCTGTTAATAATAATACTGGGAATAGGACTGGATACATATCTTTAACTTCCAGCTTTATTACCATGATAAGAATAAACAACTTTGCTGAATGCTGGCTCCCTGAAAATATCGCCAAAACAACCTGCTGATAAGACCGTCTCCTTAATAAATCCGTAATACTTTTGTAAAAACAGCAACGAAGCACAAAAAGCAACATGTAAAGTAAATCTAAGCACTTGCACATAAACTTTGAAGACATTCATAATTTGAAATCATTCCATCATCTCTCAAAGAATAGCCCTGTCTCCAATGTCCAAGATTCAAAAATCTAAAGTGGAACATCTGCCTCATAATTTCTTGGGAACCAGACCAAATATAATTGGAAATCCACAAACTCAAGGATCATTGACATCTCCCACAGGGACATAAAACTGCCTGGTCATTCTACCCTCAAGCTTCCTTTTGCACAATGGAGATTCAGAAAGCTAGGAAACTATGCAATTGCCAACAGCTGCTTTCTCCCTCTGCCTCAGTCTCAGGAACACTTCTTTAACTAGTTATTTCACTGGCCTTTTCTCCATGGCTGGCCTAGCAGAGAAACTTGCAGAGAAACTGACAAGAGTGGGGAGATCTCTTAAAATAGAAGAGGTGAAAACTGTCTTAAAAAATAAATGCCATCATAGCATTTTAAGAATTCAACAACAATAAAACAAAACAAAACAAATTACTGGTGAGTCCTAGATCAGCCAAATGCTTTTTGCCTCCCGTATGGTCCTAGTTACCTTTCTGAGAAAAGAAGGTCTTTTCACCATGACAACAGCCATCTATCCATCATTTGAGAGATAACAAATATATACATAATGAGCATATGTTTTGTTTCATGAAAATGGACAAGTTTCCATTGAAGTAAGTTGCTAAATAAGAATCATTTCTTGGTCAATCTTGTCCTTTTAGAAGATTTAGCTCCATGTAATTGGACAAATACTTATTTAATCCTTGTGTGTTCTGTTCAGTTCTGAGAGACATAGAAGAAACAAATGTTACAGATAAAATTCTTGTCTGTTGAGGGATTATAGTATCATTGGGAATGGGACAGAAATATTTGGTATCTTTCTTTGCATGGGCAAGGCCACAGTGACATTGCCCTTAAAGATTCTGCTCATCTGTCTTATAAAGGAGGAGGCTAGGCTGGGAGCACAACAAACATCTAAAATTAGAGACACTTGAGTCCAAATAGGCTGTGTTCATTCCTTTGGGTGAATTGTTAAAAACAAGGCATTTAATTCTTCAAAAACTTTTCACCTATAAAATAGCTATTGGAATTAAATGAGATGATGCATTCATGTTCTTGGCACAGTACTGTCAAATATAATAATATATATTATATATATTAATCACTATAAATTAGAATTATTCTGAGTCACAAGACTCTGCATTTGAATTCTGTATCCACCCCCTTTACTACCATGGGCAGATCACATAATCTCTCTAAACTTCAGATTCCTCAATATGACGATAGTATGAGTACTTACCTCCCAGGATGATGGTGGGAATTAAATGAGGTATTATATGCAAGGTGTCTGACTTGAAGCCTGGTACATGATTCTGTGCTATTGGTTTTTTTGGGGGGAGGCTGACACAAAGTAGATGCTTTGCTATCATTGAGATTGCTGGCTTTACATGAGCCCTTCCCTTCAGCTTAAGAACCTAAGCATATGATTATATGGTCTCATTCATTTGGGGAATATAAAAAATAGTTAAAGGGAATAAAGGGGAAAGGAGAAAAATTGAGTGGGAAAAATATCAAAAAGGGAGACAGAGCATGAGAGACTCCTAACTCTGGGAAATGAACAAGGGGTGGTGGAAAGGGAGGGGGGTGGGCGGTAGGGGTGAATGGGTGACAGGCACTGAGGGGAGCACTTGATGGGATGAGCACTGGGTGTTATGGTATATGTTGGCAAATTGAACTCCAATAATAATAATAAAAAGAACCCAAGCATATGTATGTCATTCTGCTTTTTGCCAGGTGCTAAGCCTGAATTTTATCTATATCTACTAATAATCACCCTCTGAGGCAAGTTTTAATTATAGAGCTAGGGAAACTGAGGCTCAGGAATGGTGGTTTGCCTGGGGCTATGCATGAGTCTGAAATCCAGGAGTCCTTGGGTAAGTAAGCTTTATACTATTCAGTATCTCAGTTCTTTTCTTATATGTGTTCCATGCTTCCTGAATTAACCTTTTCCAAGTAATCAGATTCAGAACTCCAGTGCAAGATCTCTCTCTACAATATACTGCTCACCAGAACTCTCTGTGATGATGGAAATGTTCTAAGGCTGTGCTATCCAATAAGAGAGCCATTGGCCCCTTGTGGCCTTAGTTATTAGCCCTTGAAATGCGGATAGTGTGATACTGGAGCTGTTTCTTAAATTTCATTTAATTTTTTTAAAAAAGTTTTTTTTATTTATTCATGAGAGACACACACACACAGAGGCAGAGACATAGGCAGAGGGGGAAGCAGGCTCCATGAAGGGAGCCCAATGTGGGACTTTATCCCAGGACCCCAGGATCATGACCTGGGCCAAAAGTAGATGCTCAACCACTGAGCCACCCAGGTGCCCCAAATTTCATTTAATTTTAAGTAAAAAATTTAAATACTCACACATACCTCATGGCTATGAATTTGGACAACAGGTCTACAGTATCCCTGGCAGATAATCATCTTGTCTTTGCTTGAACGACCTAAGTGTCATCTAGTCAATTGCTTTCTGTCTCTGAACATAAGAGATAGGCCTTCATTCTTTTGGACTAACATCTGTTGCCCTCTAACTTTTACTTACTTGGTCCTAATTTTTCCCTGGAGTTATATAAAGTATGCTTAATCAAGTCCACAAAATAGTATTCTCTAATACTCTTCACCATGTACAAATCTTCATAACTGCAAAGCATTCTGGGGTCAGGGTTTTTTTATGAGGCTACTGTGTGGAGTCAGCATACTGGGATGATGATAATAGAACGATGGTAATAATAATCATTACCGTGTACTAAGCACATACTACATGGCAGGTATTGTTTTGATCCCTTTATGTAAGTTATCTCATTTATCTGTTACAACCACTTTAGAGGTTAGGTCCTATTTATTAGTGCAATTTAAGGAAAAGGAAACTGAGACAAAGGGAAGTTAAGTGCAAGCCATACCCCTTGGAAGTGGTGGAGCCAGATTTTGAAACAGGGTAGCCTGAATTCAAAGCCCATGTTCTTAACCACACTGCAATCTGACTTCACAAGACCCAAATTCAAGGAACTGAGAGAGCATGAAAATCACACCACATGACTGAGGGCTCATCAGGGCTCAGGAATCCTGCATTCAGGAAGACAGGCTTTAAAAGGAAAACATTATGGACCCAGTTTGCAGGAACCTTTTACTTCCCCTAAAATTCTTGCCAGGCTGCAAACACCACTTCCTCAAATGGCTACAATGAAAGGGACCCGAAAAGCTGCTCTTGCCTAGGGTTTCAACCCCAGGTACAGTGGCCCGGAAGCTCATGTAAATGAGTGAAGTGGATTGGTTATTTTAATGTGTCTTGATTTCCTCAAATTTGTTCTTGCCTTTTTGTTTTGTTTTGTTTTGTTTTGTTTTTAGATGCTGTGCTCTCAGGTTGTCTTTTAGTTTCTCACTCTTCACAGAGATTTGAGTACAGTTGAATAATTCATAGCCTCTTGATCAACCCTACTACCACTGAAGGTGCCAGGTGAGCATAGCTTGTCACCCAGTCCTATTGTCTGGGAAGAAGTGGAGAGAGGAGGAGACACTGATGCAAACTGAGGGGCAAATGTCCTCTCTACAGGGGGCAGTGGTGACTCTGCTGCTTATCACTGCCATGGTCAAGTGTATAAAGCTCCGCACACAGTACTTTTGTCATCAGATCCCCCTGAGCTTTCAAGGGAGGTGTGAAATCCAAATTTTTTATGTAAAATATTTTATAATTTTTAAGTATTGACAATTCAAATAAAAAAAATTCTGTACTAAAGGCACAGTGGTACCCTAAACTGGATCTTGAGATAGAGAAAGGACATTAAAAGAAAAGCAAATGAAATCTGAATAAAGTCTGGAGTTCAGTTTTTTAAAAAATCGCAGTTTAGTTTAAAAAAAAAAAAACCCATGGCCAAAACTAGAGGGTCAGTTAATATGTATGTAGCCCACGGGCTGCTAACATGTCATCTCTAATCCCTCTGATTTCGACATTTAATGATATGGAAGCAGAGGCCCAAAGCTCAAAAACACATTGCTCAAAGTCATATGAATCAGTTACAGTGTTTTGGCTAGAAACCCTATTTCATATTGCTCAGGCCAGGGTTGATTAATTCTTGAATTGTAATAGAACTTTCCATTTTTTAGTCCACACTTGGAATAAAGCAAGCCTTACTGATTTTACTTGTGAAGTTCATCACATGTGGCAAGACATGTGACAGAAATGTGCCACCTTGCTAGTGATGGAGATGCTTCCTCTTCTTCCTTCCCCACTGGCCTTCTTCCCCGGCTCTGTGCCTCAGGCTTGATTTTTCTCTTCATTGCCTTTTCCTGAATATTTAGAGCTTTCCTCCTATTGTTCCCTACCTCCCTGTAGCCACTGTTGCATGAAAAGCCAGATTATGCCGCAAACAGTGGCTATGAATACAAAACAATGTGCTTACCCATAAACCGAGTTTAGAAACACCTTTCCATTAAAGCATCAAGAAAATTTCACACCACCAAGTAAGAATTATGACTAGAGAGCTGGTGCCACACCAGTCACCTTCTATACTTGTGCAGCCAAGCAGAAAATGATAAGGCTGGGATCACCTGTAAATGGCCAACAGGATAAACATGTCTTCAGTAAAGAAACAAAGAGATGCTTGCGTAGTCTAGCTTGACCATGTGACTTGCAGGGAATAGAGAGGATTTAAGAAAGTAGACTACAGACTTGTTTGTCCAAAAGTGGACCAAAAGGTTTAGGTGAGTTGCATAAAAGCAGGTAGGAGATGAGTGAAAAATCAGAGCCTGGGATAAAGGATCATTCCAGCAAAAGAGGATAACAAACTTATAGAGTGTACTCTTCTCTGCACTGGGTATAATTCAAGGACTGATGAATAAGGGAGTAACCTCTGTGAGAAAAGTTACAATTTTAAGAGGAAAAAAAGCCCCCCCCCCCCTTTTAAGAGATGGAAGGAGAGAGAGAGAGAGAGAGAGAGAGAAGAGGAGGGCAGAGAGAGAGAGAGAGAGAGAGAGAGAGAGAATCTTAAGCAGTTTTCATGTCCAGCGTGGAGCCTGATGTGGGGCTCCATCCCACAACCCTGAGATCATGACCGGAGCCAAAATCAAGAGTTAGATGCTTAACCAACTGAGTCACCCAGGCAACCGCAAAGAAGCCATTTTCTAAGTGTTGTGGTTTACTACTGCATCAATTTGGCTAGCATGGAGCTAAGCTTTCCAGATTCTTTGCTTTGTGACTCTGAGTCAATCTTGAACACAACAGAAGTCTGAGATTCCGAAGTCTGTCACAGTTAGAGGTGTCAAGGAAAGCTGCGGACTCCTGGTTGCCCTCCTCTCTCCGAGGCTGCTGACCCTGCAGATCACCAGTGACCTCAGAACTAATGAGATTCTGGGACTAGAGCCTTCCATGGGCCTCTCCACCAGTGGTTAGGGTACCTGTTTTTCCATATTCCCATGCAAGCTACAACTGGTCCACCTTCACCAGAGCTTTGTGAGGGCTGGTTAGGAACTTTCCTCACATCTTCTAGTGCCTTCAGACCCTCACTTCTCCAGCTTCTCTCACAAGCATGTATCCTTATTCCTATTTTACAACCCTTACTCCTTAATACTCTTAGAAATCCTGCCCTTACACTGACCTCTGCTTCATGTACTAAAGCAGTTCTCTGGGTGGTATTTTCCCAAGTTTACCAGATCACAACAATTACCTTGGTTGCTTATTAAAAGCACAGATTCCGGGCAGCCTGGGTGGCTCAGCAGTTTAGCGCTGCCTTCAGCCCAGGGCCTGATCCTGGGGACCCAGGATCGAGTCCCATGTCAGGCTCACTGCATGGAGCCTGCTTCTCCCTCTGCCTGTGTATCTCCACCACCCCCCTCCCCCGTCTCTCATGAATAAATAAATAAAATCTTAAAAAAAAAAACACCCACAGATTCCTAGGACCTATCTCAAGCTTAATTAATCAGAATATTTGGGACAGCAGTGGCCCAAGAACCCACACTTTCAGGTCACTCTTGAAATCGAGTAATTTTTGGCTACACAGTTGGTAACTTAGGTTGGACATTAGAACCACCTGGGGAGCTTTAATAAGAAATACTGATGCCAGGGTCCCACGTCCAGAGATTTGGATTTCGTTGATCTGAGCACAGCCTGGACATCAGGATTTCAAAGCTTCTATGGGATGCCCACATGCCACGTGCCGCCAAGGGTGAGAAGCCCTGCTCTGGGGGAATAAAGGTGAGTCACCTAATAAGAAGGAATAATTTTCTTCTAACTCAGTAGCAAAATATGATAGGACCATATGCTCCAGCCAAATAATTCTTTTATGGAATTTTAAAGTCAGTGTTCCAGCAAGAAGGGGTCAGTGGTCATTTAGCAATGCCCTCAATTCTGCCCTTAGGTTAGGACACTGTGGCCAGAGAGGTTAAGTGGCTGGTTCAAGGCCACACAGCTAGTTATTAGAAGACCCTGCACAGAGCTCTTTTTGCCACACATAAGCAATCTTTCATCAATGCTTAATTGTGCCTGGAATAAATGTTCTTCCATATAATTGACTCTGTTCTGAAGAGGCACCCTGCTGCTTTTCTGTTAAAAGGGGGTTTAAATTACAACCAAAAAACAAACAGGAGGTACTAGATCAGTACTTACCTCCTCTTGCAGCAGTCCTACAAATTCCACCACACAAAAGAAACACACTGGGACCTTTTAAATATGCAGATCCTGAGAGGCTGATTGAGGCGATCTGGGGCTGGCCTAAGAATCTGCAGTTCCTACCTAATTATTAATGTACATCCTTCCTACTCCCTGTGATTCTGATGCTGAAAGTCCAGGGGCAAGACTTGGTGCAGCCCTGTCCTGTCATTAGATTCTAAACAGTGGAATAAAACATTTAAATGAGAACAGCATCTAGCTTTCATCATATATAACACTATACTTGACATTTTGTTTTTCCAAATTTGTGCAGAACATTAAGCTCTCAGCTCTTCTAGATCAGAGATTATATTCACAGCTTCTAAAGTAATGCTCTATCAAACAAAGCCAATTTAATCACTGACTGAATACATACAAATTTCTGCCTAACTGCAGTCTTACCATCCATAGTTTGGCTCACCAGAGTTTGAAAATAATGCATGCTAAATATATACCAATTGGCATATATACCAATATACTTGCATGTGAATAATCCAGTTTATATCCCTTAAACCACTCATAGACTGGATCCTACAGAGATTACAGAAGTATCACTGATGAATCAAACCAACTGGGTTGGGAGTTTCATAGGAGGTAGTGGGATTGTGGCTAATTTATAGCTCATTTTGTGTCTAGAAAGAATAGTTGTTATTTTGGTCTTGCTCCCCCATTCTGGCCCCCAAGAGAAGATGAGAATCGAGATCAAGATTCTACAAACTAAGATCTGAGAGCCAAATCCGACCCCCCGCACCCATCTGCCTTTGCAATGGAACATAGCCACACTCTTATTTAAGTATCGCCTGTGGCTGCCTTCTCCCTACCCTGACAATTAAATATTTGTGACTGAGATCTATGGCCCTCAAAGCCTTAAAATATTGACTCTCTGGCCCTTTACAGTTTAAATCTCCTGATCCCTGATCTAGATTTGTTATGCGTGAAATTTTAAAATGCCAGTTCAAACTCTTAAAAACACTGCATGTCCAAATAGAACAGATATGTGGACGAGCTGAACAGTCATTATTGTTCACCCTGCCCTTCTTCTTGCCTGTATGGGTGAGAATATGACTTGATAGGGCAGACAGAGAGATAGGGCAGTCATTTCTGTAAGGCCTTTTCATAAAACAGTATCATGTCCAAAGAAATGAGCACGTACGAACTCTGATATTTGATGGAGAATTTTGGCAATTAGAAAACATTTTGCTTGTGGCAACAAAATAATAAACAAGCCCAGAGGATTTTGAAGATAATAGAGCCAGATTTAAGAAATAAAAAGGCCTCAAAGAAAAGGTACAGTGGGGGAAATTCTACCTCAAATTTTGTGATGCCCATCACAGCAAAATTTCAGCAAAATTTCCTGAGTACATGGAGAATGTGATTCAGGAGAAGTTTCCAAAAAGAAAAATTCATCAGTTCCTTGTAATGAACAAGAAGCAGTTTGGTATCAGCCTTCTAAGAAGGTCTTAACATCAGAAATCCAGTTTGTTTCAGAAGCAGAGCCTTCTAGAACTTTTATGAACAGTGTTTTAAAATTATCAAAAGCTGTTCCTATTGCTTTCCCCTAACCCTCTATTTTATATGAGTCCTTGATCTTTTCCACTGCACTTTTTCCAACCATTATACTTTTCATGCAGGAACGTGATCCCTGTGGCTGTTGGAGGATTGCAGTAATTCATTCTTACATTTCATGTTGAGTTTTAAAAATTGCTTTCAGAGGTATTGGGGGTAGAAGAGAGAAGGAAGAAAACAAGGGTCATAAAGAAGCTTGGGTTGAAATATTTCAGAAGTGTAGCAAGATGGAAATCCTCTACAATTCACTGGTGTTTTAGGAGCCAAACTTAAATAACAGCTCAGACAAAAGACCTGAGTTGGGTCTTACAGCCTAAATTCCCTTCCTCCACCCTCTCAAATGCAGCCAAGGAATAAAATGTGGAAGACAGGTTTTTTTTTTTTTTTAAGATTTTTATTTATTTATTCATGAGAGACAGAGACAGAGAGAGAGAGAGGCAGAGACACAGGCAGAGGGAGAAGCAGGCTCCACACAAAAGCCCGATGTGGGACTCGATCCTGGGACTCCAGGATCACACCCCGGGCCGAAGGCCAGCGCTAAACCACTGAGCCACCCAGGGATCCCCAAAGACAGGTCTTAAATAGCTTGCAAATGGTGCTCCATCCCCCCAATTTCTAGCTCAAAAAAGCATGTGTGTAATGAAATAAAACTGTTATTCAAGTAGTCAAATACATTTGATGGTAGAAGACAAGCAACTTCAAATATACCATCAAGAAACACAGACGTAATGGTGTCTAAATCTGTGTTCGGGCTTAGAACTCATGAGGCATTCCATCGTAATAAATATGGACAAATAAAAACACTGGTCAGCACAGACTTACTGTGCACAACGCTCTATAATGAGCACTTAACATACATTATCTCTTTGATTCTTATAGGGTATCATCCTACCTTCTATGCAAAGACCCTGAGATCTAGAGAGGTAAAGTAACTCATTCTAGATGATACAAAGCTTGCAAGAAGTACAGGCTAGAATAAAAAACTTTCTGTTTTTTTCTACTTTCAGTTTTCCAGTAACACTGTGGGGTGTGTTTGTTTTATAGAGAGAGTATATATACATGCTCTGAGAAATGAACACCATGGAGTTGGTAAATGGTCGCATCAGGATAGAACCCGGATCTCCTGACTTTGGTGCCCTTTCCATAGTCCACACCATTCCGCACCTGAAAATCTTCTAGCCCACCATTCCTAGTAGAGAGAAATACAGAGAAAGAGTCTCAACAGGAGAGGAGCTATTCAGAGATGTTACCAGTGAACAAGGTGCAGAGGATAAAAGTAGCTACTTCAAAATGGACCCTTTCAAAAGGCAGATCACAGGTGACGGTTGCTAGAATATATACTGTGAATAAAAGCTAAGGCTCTTAAACACACACACACACACACACACACACACACACAATAACACCAAAGCTAGTGATCTTAAAGTAGAAATCAGCCAACTCTGGTCCTATTGGCCAAATCTATCCCCAAGTTTGTTCATTTGTTTGGTTTTGGGATTCTAAAAGTGAAATCATACAGTATTTGTCTTTTTCTGTCTGAGTCATTTCATTTGGCATAATTCTCTCAAGATCTGTCCACATTGTTGCAAATGGCAAGATTTCATTCTTTTTAATGTCTAATTAGTATTATTTCATATATATCACATTTTCTTTTTCCATTCATCTATTGGTGGGCACTTGGATTACCTCCATATCTCAATGGTTGTACATAATGCCACAAAGAGGGTGGGAGTGCATCTATCTTTTTGAATTGGTAGTTTTTTTGCTTTTATAGGATAAATACTTGGAGTCGAATTGCTTGATCATATGGTCCTTGTGGTTATTTTTTCAGGAGCCTCCATACTGCTTTCCATAGTGGCTGCACCACATATACCACCAGCAACAGTACAAGAGTATTTACTTTTCTCCATTTTTGCTTGTTATTGAAATATATGAGTTCTTTATATATTTTGGGTATTAACTTCTTATTGAATATATAATTTGCAAATATCTTCTTTCATTAAGCAGGTTGGCTTTTTGTTGATGGTTGCTTTCACTGTGCAGAAGCTTTTCATTTTGGCATAGTTCCATTTGTTCTTTTTGCCTTTTTTTTTTTTTTTTTGCCATTGCTTCTCTAATCACATCTGAAAACGTATGACTATGATCAGTATCAAGGAGCTTACCACCTGTGTTTTCTTCTAGGAATTTTATGGTTTCTGGTCTTACATTCTTAAATCAATTTTGAGTTACTTTGTGTGTATGGTATACAATAGTGGTCCAGTTTTCCCAATCACGGATTGAAGAAATGCTCTTGTCTGCATTGTATATTCTTGTCTCCTTTGGAATCAATTAATATGCATATGGCCAAATGTACATGGCTTTACTTGTGGACTTTCTATTCTTTTCTATTGATTTATGTGTCTGTTTTTATGCCAATATCATACTGTTTTGATTACTGTAAGTTTGTAGTAGTTTGAAATCAGGGAGTGTGAACAGCGTCCAGCTTTGTTCTTACTCAGTAACAGAAACAGAGATAGTTTTGAGATCTTTTGTTGTTCCATACAAATTCTCTGATTGTTTTTTCCATTTCTGTGAAAAATGCCACTGGAGTTTTGATAGGGACTGCAGTGAATCTATAGATTGCTTTGAGTAATATGGACACTTTAACAACATTAATTCTTTGAATCAATGAAGAGAGAATATCTGATTTTCAATTAGTTCAATTTCTTTCATCAATGTCATAGTTTTTTATGTGCAAGTCTTTTACATTTTGTTTAAATTTATTTCTAGATATTTTATTCTTTTTGATAGAATTATAAATGAGATTTTTTTCTTAATTACCCTGATACTTCAATGTTAATGAATAAAAGTGCATTTTTTTATATTGATTGTGCACCTTGCAAATTTACTAAATTCGCTTATTATTTCTAAAAAATTTTTTTGTGGAGTCCTTAGAATTTTTTTTATATAAAATAACATCATCTGCAAATAGTGATAGTTTTATTTCTTCCTTTCCAGTTTGAATGACTTTTCTTTTCCCTGCCTAATTGCTCTGGCTAAGACTTCTGATACTGTGTTGAATAAAAGTGGCATCCATGTCTTGTTCCTGATCTCATACAAAAAGCTTTCAGCTTTTAACTGTTAAGTATGATATTAGATATCAGCTTGTCATATATGGCCTTTATTATGTGGAGGTACTCTCCTTCTATAACCACTTGTTTTTATATCATAAATGGATGATGAACTTTGTCAAATGCATCCTGTGCATCTATTGGGATGATGATTTTTATGTTTCATTTCATTAATGTGGTGTATCTCATGGTTGATTTGTAGATGTTGACCATCCTTGACTCTACTTGCTCATGGTGTACGATCCTTTTAACATATTGATGAATTTGGTTTGCTAATACTTTGTTCAGGATTTCTGCATCCATATTCATCAGGAATATTTGCCTGTAATTTGTGTGTGATGTACCTGTATGTGTTTTGTGTTTATATATTTATACATATTTATACATTTTAATATTTATATAGTATTTCATCTATATATTTTATATACATTGTTTATACATAAATAGTATATACAATAATTTTATATAACAAACATAAATATTGAATCACGTATAATAAAAACATAAACATAATAAATATATAACTATATTATGTTTATAATAAAATTGATTTAAATTTGGGGTTGTTACTTTGTGGACTGAAACCTCTAACCATGGCTTTGCCATTTAAATGAAAAAACATCTATCAAGCACTGTGTATAACAACAGTCAGACATTAGATCATTTGCAATCAACTCTTGTGCTGACTTGATAAAAATAAGTTAAGGAGTCCATTCAAGTACTGCTGTTTGGAGCTATTTATGATGGGAGGTCCCTTTGTGAGTAGGATGGTGGTGATTCCAGACTCAGAGAAGGAAAATGCTGGGTAAACAGAAGCCCCTGCTGAATATCTACATACAAAGCCTCATTGCATTTTGGTAGATTCCCCATCTTCAAGCACTTTTAAATATTTTTGCTTTTCAATGAGACAAATTCAATCTATATTCAGGTAGTAAGGTCCCAAGGCAACTGAATCAACAAAAGCAACTAAAAAGCCAGCCATTACTTTGTCAAGTCTCTTCAGTGTATATGCTGATTCACCCTTTTCACCTCTACCTCCCCTCCCCCAAAATACTGTATGAATTTCCAGTGGGATACCGTTGGCTTTCCAAAAGTTTCATTGAAAAAAATTCAAAAGCTATCATCTGATAAACACAACACTTTTTGCTGAGGCCTGATTTTTACTTTAGTTTTTCTTTTTGAATTTCTAGCTCTCAGAGTAGTATTTTCTAGGCAAGAGCCAAAACTTGAACAAGATAGTATTCACTGCCTTAACGAAATACTTAAACATGATCTCCTGGGTCTCCTCGTCAAGCTGAAACATCACTCTATGATTTATGTCAATACATTGCCTCTTTCTCACCTTCTTCTCTGACTTCTTACACTCTGAGTACTGCTAATCCCTTTTCTATTTTCCTTGAATCAGAGGATTTTCCTATGTAAAAGAGCAACTTTCTAGCAGCTGAGGTGGTTTAGCGGTTTGGCGCCACCTTCACCCCAGGGTCTAATCTTGAAGACCTGGGATCGAGTCCCACCTCAGGCTCCCTGCATGGAGCCTGCTTCTTCCTCTGCCTGTCTCTCTCTCTGTCTCTGTCTCTGTCTCTCTCTCTCATGAATAAAGAGCAGCTTTCTGTATTTGTCCTGGTGTATAAAGAAAGGCTGCAGTGAGCAGACTAAGGGCAGATGGGAAGTAAAAAGCAGCTGCTGCCTGGTCCCAGTTTCAGGTTTATTCTAGGCCTATTTGCCTGGACTTCCATGGAGATCACTTCTGGCCCTGGTTGTACACTTTGTTTCAATTCCTTGTGGTCCCTTGCCTTGATGAAGGGCCTGTGGAGATTTAACAGCACACAGAGTGTCCAGAGAGGTCACCAGTTGGGTGGGGTCTGAAATGAAGCTCTCTTCCAGACTCGGTGTAGACTGTTAGTGAAGGCTACTATTTTATGAGACTCCCTGTATTATCAGTCTCCTAAAATATACATATGAATGAGGCTAATTTCATATTTTAAAGACTATAATGGAACTTAAAATCAATTTATTTATCTCTCTTATAGTCAGTGATTAAGAGTGCAAGTTTGGGTGGTGAAAAGCCTGTGTCATCTCACCTCCCTGTATCTCAGTGTGGACATCTGTTCAACAGGGATAACAATCTGACTCAGGGACATTTAAAGATTGAATAGAAATAATGACACAACGCAGGGAGCACCTGCAGGGTGAAGGCCCTGTAGGTATTTATTCCTTCTTTCCTTCTTATCTTCATTATTAGCTGTGGTAGAACAAACTAAAACCTAGAAATTCAGAAAAGTTGAGTGATGGAGCCCAAGTCACAGAAATAGTCAGGGGCAAAGTCAGGGTTGAACCAAGGTAATGTGCTGTCCAGCTCACTCTGACCATTGGTCTAGGAGGGGGATGCTTACACTAACAACTCAGACCTGAGAAGCAGATGGCATGAGAGCTGGCTCCCATGGACACCTGTGGCTCTGGAGCTCCCAGATGAAATTATGATGCAAAAAACATGGTGAAGAGACCTGGCACATAGAGATAGGCAGATTTGGGTTCCTAACTTATTTCCACAAATTCAGGTCTTTAACCCGGGGTTCCGGAACCTTGTCTGGTCACGTGGTATCAACAGTGTCTCTGTGGTTTCTTCATGGTATATGCTAGGCCCAACCAGTACTCCACCTTTCTAGCTATTAAGTGGATAGTATGAACTTTTCATAGATATTTTTGTTCTACAAACTTAGGAGCCATTTGGAAATATGATATACATAACTTGAAAGATTAAACATTATAAAAGATATATTCCATATATAATAAAATGGTATATAAATATTTTACATACTTACATATTTAATATACACAAAATATATAGATTTTTTTTTTTATTTATGATAGTCACACAGAGAGAGAGAGAGAGAGAGAGGCAGAGACATAGGCAGAGGGAGAAGCAGGCTCCATGCACCGGGAGCCTGACGTGGGATTCGATCCCGGGTCTCCAGGATTGCGCCCTGGGCCAAAGGCAGGCGCTAAACCGCTGTGCCACCCAGGGATCCCTAGATATTTATTTATAAACATGGAACACATTTAAAATACAAAATGTATTTAAATATGTTTACTGTATTTATATATAAAATAGATATGGAATAGAATATATAAATATTATATATGAAATACAGATTTTACATTCAGAAAATTCACATAAATATGTATATATTACAGAATATTATAAGATAATATTGCAGCACAACTTTATAGACATCAGAATCAGATCAGATCCCACCACTCTTCTTTCTTTTTTTTTTAATTTATTTTTATTTTTTATCTTTTTTACCCCTCATCTTTCTTGTTCCACATTGATTTTCTCATGGTACATGCTTTTGCTCACAGCAATTGCTGCAAAGTTAGCTATACAAAGATTACAACACCATCAAGAATATGTAGCCCAAAGTACAAACGAAATGAAGTTCGAAAGTGAACTACCTTGAGTTAGTAGCTGGCTCAGTATTCGAGAGATGTTAAACCTCAAGGTATCTTTCACAAAACCTTAAAATATCCTGCAGGGCTCTGCGAGGTCAATGTAGTGCTCACAGTTTGAGGGCATGCACTTAAGCTCCTCCCATCCTCATTATCCTTACCTATAATCTGGGGAGGCTAATATATATAGTAAGGTTTGTGGGGATAAAATTCAGTAGTGCAACCACCAAGCACAGAAACCAGTGGGTCCCAGGCTTTAGTGTGCATAAGAATTGCATGAGTTCTTTTGTTCTGAATATGAATTATTGGTTCTTATCCCCAGATATGCTGATTTATTAGGCATTCCTCAGGAATCTGCATTCTTTTTCTCTCCAAGAGACTTAGATACAAGTGTCTAAAGTCTCTACTTGGAGGGGAAAAAAAAACACAACTCCTCAAGAGGTAACATTTATTTATTTGGGATGCATGAAAATGCCAGCCATTTAGAGCACAGAGTTAACCCATGACATTTTCTTCATTATGGGTAATGAGCAAGCTCAAAATGATGCCAGCAGCTTGCTAAGTAAGTTTCTTTCATCCAATTCCCTGGGTAATCAATCTATAGATTCTCCCTCCAACCCCCCTACATTAGCCACCTGATAGCACTTTGTTAAAACAACTAACCTATAGGAAATTTGATCCATGCATTTTAAAAAAAGGCCCAGAAAGGATAAAAGATATTTGGACTATGTGAAGAATCTGCGATTGAGTCTTAAAGGCTGCACTGCATAAAGTGAAATTATTGTTATTAAATTCTCCACAGATTACAAGGTAGCAGCAGCTCATATTGTAAAGGCCAGATTGGGCCTTTGTGATGTGTAAGGCGCTAAGCACAAGGGAAGTAGACTTTGTCTCTTGAAGGATATTTGCCTACAGCATAATACCAATAATGGAAATAATATCAGATCACATAAAGTTGAGGCTTTTATTCTCAACAGAACTGAGAAATGATGAGAGAAGCACTCTGGGAATATTCTCTTTAGATTAAATATTTGAATCATGACTGTCTGAGACAATCACAGTCAGCTCGAAAATTACTTTGCTATCTCAAGCATGCTGAGAATAAAAGACACTTTCGGTATCACAATTAAGACATGAAAATCTTATTTTCTACGGGATTTGTATAGTTAAGAAAAGAGAAAAAAATATTTGAATGGTACCTAATGTTTTAGTTGCATTTTATTTGCTCCATCTTCCTGCCATGGTGTATGGGAATAAACAAGTTGGCAGCCTTTGGGAGCTGAGTAAAGACCCTCTGCTGAAGCTCTCATCAGTTCTAAGCAGGATCAGAGAAAAGAAACAAAAGGCAACAGGGAGACTGTTTTGTGGTTCTGCATCGAGGTGGCAAACCTTAGGTTTTCCAGCACCTTCTTAGGTCAACTTCCAAGCTGGCTTGGATCTCAAATTTCTCTGATAGATTATCAAGGTGTTGGTGGGCAGGGGCAGCATTTACGTTGTGGGTTTATTCCCTTTATCTTGTTTTTGCCAGGGTCAGTTGTCATGTCTTTTGGAGGCCACCGAGCTTCAGGAAGCCCTGGTTAGAAGGGTGGAAACATTCCATCCATCCATCAACACATGGAATTGGCCTTAGGAGAAGGTGGTAACCACTGGATGATTTCTTTAGCAAGTTCCCATTCCCATAATAGGCCCTCACTCAATTATCCACTCTCAATGAAATTAATTCCCAAACCACCTTGGTACCGGAGGCCTTTTTATCAAGGCTACACTTCTATCGCATGTCTTTTCTTTTCTTACTTTTAGGTTCCAGGCAAACTGAATAACCAGGATTTCTTGGTGTATAATCTCTTTTCCTCTATCTCTGCAACCCTTCCTGTTATGGAACATTATCTAACTCTTTCTCAACTTCTATATGTTAGCATCTTATCAATTTTTTTTTAATTTCAAATTTTTATTTAAAATCTAGTTAGTTGGGTGCCTGGGTGGCTTAGTCGGTTAAGCATCTGTCTTCAGCTCAGGTCATGATCTCAGGGTCCTGGAATCAAGCCCTGGGTTGGACTACCTGCTCAGTGTGGAGTCTGCTTCTCCTTCTCTCTCTGCCCTTCCCCCTGCTCATGTACATGCTCTCTCTCTCTCTTAAATAAATCAATAAAAAAATCTCTAAAAAAATAAAAAATAATAAAATTAATTAGTTAACACATATGGTAACATCTTACCTATTACTGATGCTACCTTTTCTAGAAAGGCTTCTCTGTCTCCCAGCATCCCTGCTGACAAAATCTCTGTTTTAATGGATCTGGACCTATAGCACTGATCTCCATGTGTCCAGCACTCTCCTCCTGATAGTATAGAAACGCAGGTATAGGTCAGATCCGTGTTTTACTCATTACATTACAACTTGTTAAAAGATTTAATTCACCTTTGCATGTTTCCTGGCATATAAGTAGGGCATATAGTCTGCCACTGATGAGTAATAAATGAATTAGTGAATTAGAGAAAATAATGGATATGTAGTTTCCCCTAGAATTTCTTCAAAGACTCTACTGTATCTAAGGTATAAGTGACTGCACTTTCCTATTCATGTGAAGAGAAGACAAGGAGAGTACACAGAATATGAGGTGTAGTTTCATATTCTGTGAGAATCCAGGGTCAGGGGCTATAAAAAAGAGGATATCACAGGGAGACACTTTAAAGGTCTTCACTTAGTTTAATTATTTTGCTTAGTACCTGGCAAGGGAGGGACTACTTTTCTCTATTCAAGTCCATGTCCGTTCACATGAAAGAGGCAAGAAGGCACAGGTATCTCACATATTGACCACATTCTCCTGCCATGGTGTGGTCGTAATCTGCAGTTACTGATTTGGATTTCATGTAGCCCATTGCAGATCGAAATGGCAGATGGAAAAGGAGGGGTCTTCTTTGGTCCACTGAAACTTTGACAATTTAAGTTCAAAGAAAACATTATTTTCTTTCTTCAGCCATAAGGAACATGTAGCAGATGACATGCTACAAAATCATGTAATTCTCTATGTAGAATATGTAATTGGCATGTGCATTAAAAACACAGAGGTCTATTTTCAAGGCTTTGAGCACAATATTTTCATACTGATTATCACTCACACATGATGCATTGCATTGATGGTGTCAGAAAATAAACTCAGGCAATTGGAAAGAATAATCAGAGAAAAATAAGAGAGATAAGAAATTCCTTAATGGAATAAGTAGTATAATTTACTTTGAAAGAGGCTCATGGGAATTGGCTAAGAGTAACATTTTGTGAGCTGGTTCTTAAGCCACTGGCATATTGAAAGGAGCCATGGTAGGAATATTTACATCACAGAAATTAGCAAACATGAGAAATCAAAACTTTTTTTTTTTAGAACTGGTTTTTTCAACATACCAGTGAGTAGACACTAGGGTAGTCATAGTTTGCAAAGAAGAATAAAAAAGTAGATTGAGATATTCTTTTTTTTTTTTAAGAATTTATTTACTTATTCACAGAGACCCAGAGAGAGAGAGAGAGGCAGAGACACAGGCAGAGGGAGAAGCAGGGTCCATGCAGGGAGCCCAACGTGGGACTCGATCCCAGGTCTCCAGGATCAGGCCCTGGGCCGCAGGCGGTGCTAAACCACTGAGCCACCGGGGCTGCCCTGATTGAGGTATTCTTGTTGATGTTTTGTTTCCTTGAAAATCCACATTAAGAGCAATATCAGTAACTACATATTCAAAAATACTGGCAATGTCTAAGTAGAGCTGTGCTCAGCAAAAGTATGATTCTATTTAGAACAAGAGGATTATAAATACTAGCTTCACCAAAATCAAAAGAGCTTTTAATAAGATGTCTTTTTAATACACAAATTTCCTATTTCTCATGTATATATAATATATTCAATAATGATTAGACCTTAAATTACTTTCTTTGTCAAATATAGTTAGCTATTATCCTCCATATTGCCATAATCATCTTTATGCAGTAATCATGATATATGCTAAGCCCCAGTTTCTAAGAATACAATTCTCCACATATTTATGACTAAGTTTTCTGTGATAAAAACACTGTAAAATGATAGAATAGCTTTATTAAGAGTCAAAAATAAAATCATGTTACACTTTGTAGATGAGTACAATTATTTTAATGCTGTGTTCATTAGAATCCAATCCCATATCTTTAACAGTGAGAAGAAAAGAGTTGTTCTGATATATCCAATCACTACTGTAATTCTTTATGCATCTGCTCCTCTTCCAGTATTCACACTCATTTTCCTATACTTCCCATGGCACTGCTAATGGTATTGTACATACAGAATGTGGGTAGAACCCACAGTGTGTCTCTTCTTATCCCAAGTCCTCAAGAATCATTGTTGATTTCTCTTTTGTTCCTGCCACTGACCATGAGAAACCCTAGGAAGCTGCTATCCCTTAGCCTGACCCCCAGAATGAGAAACATAGCACAGAATTGTACCCAATGTATGGACTGATCCACGCTCAGACAAGACTAGCTGAGATCAACCAAACTCCAGGCAAGTCATTGACCCATGAGTGAACAATAATGCTTACTTTAAGCTAATGAGATTTTTTGTTTTTTTGGTTTTGTTTTTGTTTTTGAGAGAGAGAGAGAGAGAGAGAGAAAACATAAGCAGAGGGAGAGGTGGAGTGAGAGGAGAGTCTTAAGCAGATTCCACCTTTAGTGCATAGCCCAATTCAGGGCTCAATCTCATGACTCTAAGATCATGACCTGAGGTGAAATCAAGAGTCAAATGCTTACTGACTGAGCCACCCAAGCACCCCATAAGCTGATGAGTTCTGAAATAACGCAGTATGCGGTAGTGTGGTAGCAATAGCTGACTAATGTACTTACCAGACATTAGGCAGAGAAAGAAATTATGTGAAACTTTGGTTATGACGGTTTGTATAAATCAGCCATGTACAGGTTTGGGGATGAAGAAGCAAAGTTTTGAATCATGGTTCAATTATTTACAACCCCTCTAGCCTCTGTTTTGGTGAAGATGAACTGGGAATCCTCACCATAACATGATCCATTATAAAGGGCTAGACATAGAATCTGTTATATAATAAAAGCTAAAAAATTGATAGGTCTAAGTATCATTTTTATTTAATAGCATTTATTGAACATTTACTGTTGACAAAAATAATAACTGAAGTCTGGAAGAGAAATGAAAAGCATTTTTGGTTTAGAGTCAGAAATCACTAATAAAACAAAATCACCTGCAAGACAACATATTTAATATTGACTGTAGAACACAGCCAAAGGTAATTGCTTGAGAATTAAACACAGGTTTGGAACAGGAATTTATTTTTTGAGCACTGCTAAGCACTGACCACATCAAAAAGTCTCTGTAAAATTTGATGGATGAGTTCCATTACGTGAGTAAAAATTAAGGAATGGCCTTATCCCAGTGTTGTTAACAACAAGCACTAAAGATCCATACCAGGTAACCCAGAGCTCACCAGGGAGGAGAGTTTTCAACATAAGCTTATACAGCAAAAACAAATACTCACATCATTAAATGAACTCCAAGCCAAAGGACCTTAAGCTTTGTACTGGAACACAGGCTAATCTAATTTGACAGAAAACCACTAAGTGGTTAGAAAATTCAACCATATGGTCTTCAGTGAATTAATGAAATTGTTCGGGGACTTAGTGTCTCAGACATACTCTAATGTTCTTTTTCAGGTGCTAGAGAGAAAATAGATAAATAATAAAGAATGTAAAGCTTAGGTGGGTGCATATATCACTTCATATGGTAGTGATTCCTCACAGAAGCCACAATATCTCCAGTCCTTGTGCCTCCCAGATACTGTCTCATAATTACTTAACAAAGGGCAGCAGTTAAACCAATCTATGGTGTCAAACATTACAGGGCACAGAATTGTGTGGAAAACTTCTTTATAAAGCCTATTGTGCACAGCACTCAAATCCTGACTCAGTGGTCTATAGAATTCAGTGGTCTGGATCGACATCTGGGACTTTCCTTCTTTCTGCATTTGTACCAGGTAATAGGCAAGCAGATATGGTGAGGACTGTACCTCGAAGAATACTGAATTAACTTAATAGGAGGTCACAAACTAGTAGTCCATGAGCCAAACATGTGTTTTCTTTGGCTCATAGATTTGTTTTACTTGGTAGTTGCCAAAAAGGAGGAAATTTCACATAAACATATTTCTGGATTTTCATAAAAAAATAAGGGGACATAGCAATTCCTAGGTTTCTGTGGCAAAGCCAGGTTTCTGCATGACAAAAATACATGGGATAGGAGTAGTAACAGGGAGGTCTGTCTGGAGGATCCTGAAAGTATGAGAACAAGAGCTCACATGTGTTGTTCTGGAAGGCAGGATGTCAGAGCTAAGGCTCTCAGGCTGAGAGCCCAGTTCACATGGCATTCTAACAATCATACCCAACATTTTAAGCATACATACAATGAGCTGGACCTTCTTCTGCTAGATGCTTTACATATATTGTTTCTAATCCTCATAATTACCCTGCAAAGTAGATATTATGTTCTTTATTGTAAGATTAGAAAACCAATGATCAGAGAGATAAACTGTTTTACCTAAGGCCACACAGCTGGCAAAGAGTGGTGCTGGGATTCAAGCCCAGGTCTGCCTGGCTGCAAGCTCTCCTTCCTGAATGACCTACTGCTTTTCCAACTTAGTATATTAAGGAGAAAGGGGAACATGCAACAAATGCTGAAAGCAGTGGACTAGGATTCAGGAATGGCCAAGGAGGGTTACAAATCAAAACTTGACAAAGCAACTATGGGATGTTTTCCAGAACTAAACCTTCCATGTTGCCAGCAACATATCATGTGACTTTCTTCCTTTCTAAGGGCATTTTTTGTTGAGCAAATAATTCAAAGACAACCTGGTGTTTGTTCTGATTACTGACATCATCTATTATTTATCCTGTAATTTTTAGAATTAATGGAAATTCTTACAGTAAGTGGACTCAATGACCTACCAAATTTGGAATGTGATTATGTGTCTTTTGGTGCCACTATCTGTATTTGTGTATGTAAAACTATATGTCCTTAAATTTTGTAGGATATTCTCCAATTTAAAAAAATATTGGTCTCATTGTGCCTAAAAACCACTGGGATGGCCTGGAAATTTTAGTTACTTAGCATCTAAGTTCCATTTTAATTCAACTATTTTAAATTGTAAAAAGGTACCAAATGCTTTATAAGATCGTGTGTACTACCCCTGGATTTGGAAAAGTTGCTCTCTGGATAACCCATCCATCACTTGCCATTTATCAGAGTAAGAAATGAGCAGTGGTGCCATAAAAAATTCACAAAGCATATGCCAGAACAACTGAATTCTAGGCTTACTATTCCTTTTCTGGAAAGAAAAGTGATTACCCTTCTTTTTTATGCTTCTACAAATAAAAGGATTAGAAATAACTTCTATAATTCTTTTTGGCTCCAAAACTCTATCAAGTCTAGAAAAATTATTATATCAGCCTATCCTATGAGGAGAAAGAAAAATCACTCCAAAATAGAAAGCATGTAACTAAAGCCTCAAGGCAAATGTATTTCCTCTGAAACTTGTGAATAACTAGTATGTTCACCTGATGAAATCCCATGCACAGTCCCTCAACATGACAAGTTACTAAGATTCACTAATACATGGTTCTGCTTTACTTCTGAGTACACAGAAGGTTACATTTCTCTGCTCCCTTGAACTTCGGCATGTGCATGGGATGAGTTCTAGCTAACCAACTATGATCAAAAGCGACACAGGACACCTTGAGGTCCAAGTGCTTAATTGCTGGAGTTCAATTTTCCAACCCTCTCCTTTCCCATCCATGATGGTTCAACTACAAGATGGCAGATTTTCCTCTGATAGAAGAGCCTGAGTGACTCCATAGAGCTAAGTTTCTCACTAAAACTTCATCAGATATATAACATGAGTAAGACATAGAAGTTTCATAGTGTAAACGTCAAAACCGTGGGATTTCAGAATTAATTTATTCCCATAGCAAAAATCAAAGTGTGGTATATGATCTAGCAGAATTGGTATCACTTGGGAGATTAAAAATACAGAATTTCTGGCTCCACCCAAAACTACTGAATCAGAGGCTGCATTTTTATAAAATCACCAGGTGATCTGTATGCACAAGCACTGTCAGTCTACCCTGATTTATACAATATACAATGGAATTTTGTCCAATATAGATGCATTTGAAAGAGCTAGCATTCTGCATTCATGACCTTCTGATTAAGGATCTTCCTCAGAATGTTCTAAAGCTGTCTCACAAATCCTACAAATGCAACAAAGAAGTCACTGAAATATAGCACATCAACATAGCATCAAAATATACTCAATATACTGTCTAACTTAAAGAATCAAGAGGTGAAACACATATGAATGGTTTTACCCATATAAATTTCTTAATGGCATCCTAGAAGATGGCTTCAGTGTATCAAAAAGAGCATATTTCTCTGCAAGATGTGAGCAGAGTCTTCATGACCAAGTTACTCCATAATTTTGTTAAAGGTCTAATATCACATTGGTATCCATTCATTTGTTTATTCAACAAGTATTTTTGGAGGACCTACTATGTGCATGCTTGGACTTTTTTTGTGGTAAAATTCATGGAGCAAAAATTCACCAGTTCAACCATTTTAAAGCGCACAATTTAATGGCATTTCACACATTTACAGTGCTGTGCAACCATCAACACAATCTAGTTCAAGAACATATTCATCAGCCCAAAAGAAAACCCCATATCCCAAGTAGTCATTCTCTTTTCCTTTGTCTCTATAGCCCCTGGCAACCACTAAGCTTTCTATATGAATTTGCCTGTTGTGATTGTTTTTTAGATATGTAATCATACAACCTGTGGCCTTTGTGTTTAGCTTCTTTCGCTTAGCACAATGTTTTTAAGGTATGTCCTTTGTCATGTGGACTTCATTCATTTTATGGTTGAACCATAAAATGGTTCAACCATTTTATGGTTTCATTGCATAGATACACCATATTGTGTTTATACACTCCTCAGTTGATGGGCCTTCAGATTTTTTCTACCTTTTGGCTATTGTGAACAGTGCTGCTATGAACATTCTGTACAAGTCCTTGAATACCCGTTTTCTTTTTTTTTTTTTTAAGATTGTATTTATTTGAGAGAGAGAGAGAGAACATGTAAGCAGAGAGGTTGTAGAGGGAGAAGAAGAGAGAATCTGAAACCAGCTCCACACCAAGAGCAGAGCCCGACTTGGGGTTCGATCCCACAACTGTGCCAAAACCAAGAGTGGATGCCTAACTGAGTGAGCCACCCAGGTGCCCCCTGAATACCTGTTCTCAATTCTTTTGGGTATGGAACCATTTTTAAACTGAAAAAAAAACAAAACAAAACAAAAAAAACAACCAAAAAAACAAAAAATAAAACAAACAAACACAAAAAAAACAAACCATCCACGAATGAAATTCTCTATAGCCAAGGGATTTAAATCTGGTAAGGGAAAAAGACATTTAACTATTGAAAGTAGAAAATGTCAGAACCTCTTAGACTAAGATCATTAAGATTGGCTTTCAGTTAAATATCTCAGGGCTAAAAACTCTCCAAAGTTAAATAAAACAAATAAACAAGATTAGAAGGTTACACTTAGTTACCTTAGTTACACTTGATTTCAATCCCATTTCTACTACTTGCTGTTTGTATGACCCTGGACAATTTACTTAATTTCTCCAAGCTTTAGTCTCCTCTTTTGTAAATTGATAACATATCTTATTTCATAGGGTTGCTTTGGGGATTAAATGTGATAACACATGTAAAGCAGTATAAGCACTCAATAAGTGATCATTACTGTTACATGCGTTTGAAATAAAAATGGGGCTTATTCAAGGCAAAATGAAAACACATAGAGGGGGCCTGGCATATTTCTCTTTCCAGAGTCCCTTCTTTACTTGGTTACCAAAATTCTCTGCATAGTACGTAATGCATTTTTTGTGGTGCAGTGAGGTTGACCTGACTCTCCAATCACAGAAATGAGCACCTGACCCAGCTTGGCCAGTCCAAGGACTCTATCACTTCAAGGAATGACAGGTGACCAAAACTGAACTGGAGTCTAAGGCCCCAGTTTTTGTTGTTGTTGTTGTTGTTGTTTTAATGAGGACTCTGGCAGAAACAAAACAAAATGAAACACATCTAGCATCTAGACTCATAACAAGGGTATAACCTGTAATTTCTTTCAGCCATTTGATCACACTACAAGGACAAAGCCAGTGGTAAGAAGAAAGAATTAGTCTGACACATATAAGTGGTACTGACGGAGTGAGAAAATCCATTGACACATTTTGAGCCTCTGGATCAAGCTCTATTGGCAATTAGGTACTAATGGATACTTTATTTACATGAATTTATATATGCATGTATTTACTTATTTATTTTGCTTAAGCAAGCTTGAATTGGGGTCCTGTCACTTTTAACTTAAGAAGCCAAGACTAATGGAAATTTAACACAGACTAGGTAAATTAACTTGTTTACGTATTCTAAATTTATGGGGCATGGAAATATCTCCATCTCTCTGCATGGAGCATTATCGTAAACACAGTAGGTTGGAGGTTACTTATACTGGCACAAGCTGTCTCTGGTTGTCCTGTTTTCATTTTATACATATAAAATGCTTCCAAAGTATAGAAGAGTTTCCCAGCAGCTAGTTAGTACTGAAGATGTGTGCCAGGGGCTTATAGAAAACCAATGGCCATCATGTGAGATGAGGGCATTTAAACCAAAGCAAATCAGTAACCACATGGGAGTTTTGTTCAAGCAAAGCAGAAAGACTCTGGTAGTCAACAACTATGGCCTCTGAGCTTTAAAACCAGTCTGGAAAGTGTCATTAACCATCGGCACCTAGTACAGATTTATCCTGTGACAGAACTTACTTTGAGTGGCTGTGCTGGCACAGATAATCCAAGATGGACAGACTTTGGAAGCTGAGACACCAAACATAGTAGATTAGTCATTAAGAGTGGCCACAAGGGGCACCTGGGTGGCACAGTCGGCTAAGTGTCTGCCTCTTTGTTTCAGCTCAGGTCATGATCTTACGGTCACAGGATCGAGCCCCGTGTCCTGCTCCGAGCTCAGCATGGAGTCTGCTTCAGATTTTCTCTCCCTCTCCCTCCCACTCTCTCTCAAATAAAATATAAAAAGTCCTTAAAAAAAAGAATGGCCACAAGATGATGTTCTACTTCTCCAAGGTGGTTTGGGAGACATGATGAAAAGACATAGCATCAGAGTACTTAAGCACATCATGACATTATTTTTTCCCTATGTTTCACATAGCTTGGGACCAACCTACCATTCCATGCTTGCCTTCTTATATGGTTTCTATTTCATTACATTCAGTCTCCCCTCTTTGTTTACCAGTAACTCTCTCTTCTTCACTTCCATGCCACTGTTCCCTACCATTAAGCTCTGATTTCTAGTTCAATTTCTCTCCTCTTTGGAGCTGTAATGCTAAGTACACATTCATTATATATAAAGAGCTTATTTTCTGAAATGAAGAAATAAAGAGTGTACAAGAATCAGTGTAATCTGTGTGTTGATGTTCAGACAGAGTGAATTCCAAAGTAAAGTACACAATAAAAACTGGGTAATGTATCCATGCCCCATATAAGCCTTCTGGTTTATACAAGTTCCTGGAAAATGCCCTGAACAATTTGTGATAATCCACAGAAGTTGAAATGTTTGTGGGACGACCACATGGTCTTGTTAATACCTCGCAGGAAATAGCTGAAATGCTTAGACTAGCTTCCTGGCCCAGCAGACACTATCCCCAGCAATTTCAGCTCAAGGGGCTTCAAAGCTGGGTAATAACTACTTTCCCCAAACACAAATCTGAAACTAAATAGGATCATCAAGAAGAAGAGACTATCCTTCTGAAACTGGGGCGGCAATTGCCATGTTCAATAAAAATAGCATCTTACCCAACATCAAAAGCAATTTTATGAAATTGGTAATTTCAACACTCTACACAGCCCTGGACAGACACTGGGGAATGCATTTGTGAGAGCAGCACAAAATCTCTGTTGATCACCAACAAGCTGATTCATGAAAACTAGACATGTATAAAATAGAGAAGTTGAGGATACTTCTCCAGTTGAGCCAGATGAGGAAAATGTAATCCTAGGCAGCAGCAAAGGGGAGTATCTTTTTATAACAACAGATTCACAGGCTGATAACCTATATTAAGTAACTGCCCTTGAAGACACCATATTTTAAGAGTTAATACCCAGTAATCAATTTGTTGTTTCAATATCCAGATGTCTCCATTCAAAACTTTCCTCATATTATAAAAATTATAGTACTACTTCTCAAAAACTTGGAGGATGTCTAGATTGTAGATTGCCTTGGTCCATGTATTTCTCCTGATGGAGACTGATGATGAAGTAACGCAACCCTACATCTTGCTTTGAATGATATCATCCATTTAAAAATATTTCTTCAATGAAAAGTCCTATCATTAATGAGAAGCTGAAGATTTTCACACATTTTAGTTAAATACAAAGAAATGACACTGACCTTTAGACAAAGCAACACCCTAACACAAAAGTACCCTTTTATGACTACTTCTTTTGGGCCTAGCACTGTGCCAAGGATTTATAAGAATTAACCCATTTCGGGATCCCTGGGTGGCGCAGTGGTTTGGCGCCTGCCTTTGGCCCAGGGCGCGATCCTGGAGACCCGGGATCGAATCCCACGTCGGGCTCCCGGTGCATGGAGCCTGCTTCTCCCTCTGCCTGTGTCTCTGCCTCTCTCTCTCTCTCTCTCTGTGTGACTATCATAAATAAATAAAGAAAAAAAATATTTTAAAAAAAGAATTAACCCATTTCATATTTTCTCAATAAACTTATCAAGTTAGTGTAGGTATACCAATTTTACTAATAAGAGAATTAAAGTTTAGTGATGTTAAATACTTTGGCCAGATTTCATGCAGCTAATTAGTGGTGAAGCCAGTACTTGAACTCAAGTTGGTTTAGTATCATAGCCAATACTTAACTCAAATTGCCTCTCCTTGATTGTACATCCATTTTAATTTCAAGTTTTTGTAAAATTTATTCTTATTGAAACTCTAAGTTTAAGGCCTAAAATTCCTAAAATAGTTTCCCTGTTTGTATCCAAATACCCTTGGAAAAGGTAGCAGTTTTGGCAACATAGTGTCCAGAAGATGGACACCTGTATTTGAAGTAAGATGTCCCAACTTTGTTTTACAGTTTAGGGTTTGTCACATAACACCTCTCAGTCCCATTTCTTTATCTTTTCAAAGATGTTAATTCCTCCTTCCCAAAGCTGGATTAAATGAGACCATATGTAAATACCTCTGAATTGTTCTATCCCGTAATAACAGCTGTTTAAATTCTAATTTGCTTTCATTTTGCCATGATTACTCTTTTATTCTTCATGGTGAGAGTTTATATATCTTTTCAAATATCAGATTCTCATGATCCACTGGCCATGTAGAGGGGGCAGTTAGCTAAAGGCAGCACAGATAGAGGAGGGTTATTCAGGGCAGCAGCAAGGATGTGGTGAATGCAAATAATCAGGTAATCATACCCAAGACTGATGTGAATAAATGGATAATTCAAATGGGAAATACATGTTACAGATATGATTAGTGAACCCAACAATTTCCCAATGGTTCTTATTCTATTCTGTTACAATCCCTTCCCTTTCCCAGGTTTAATTTCCCAAGATCAGTGTCAGTGACATAAGCCAAAGGTTGCAACAGTCAAAACTCACTGAAAACAATGGCAGATGCTTATCCAAACATGTGATACAAGGGATACTGCATAAGTTGGTTTTATTCAGCACTTTTCATCAGCAAATAGGAAACTCAATATTCTTTACCAGCCTGGAAACTTCAGCTCCTTTTTGGTCTTGTAAAAATTTGAAGAAAAAAACAAAAACAAAAAAGGAGCTTCAGGAAAACAGCATTTGGGATTTGAAAGTTCAGTAAACTCTGCTAGGCCCTTCATATATATATATTTATATGGTATATAAATATACATATTTAGGAATAGCCATCTTCTTGGATTCTCAACACTTTAACTTGTCCTAAGTCTATCTGAAATGATCCCCTTCAACAGCTAAGACCAAAAAAAATCATTATATCTACTGCTCCATAATCAATTGTTTGTGTCTGTTACAGTACCACGATGACAGAGGAGTGGTTGAGAGTTTGGGATCTGTGTTCAAGATAGCTTCATCACCATCAAGGTATGTGTCATTGGGCACATTATTTAGCCTCTTAAGGCTCAGATGACTTACCCAACTTTAGGATCTTCACAGAATTATGAGAAGCAGACAAAGTGATGGAGAAGGCAATAAAAGTCAAATACTACATGTGATTAATATAACAAGAGATCTTAAAACCTCAACTGGTTCATCTCAAAGCTCATTGCCATTGTAGCTCCCAGTGAGGAATTCACTAGCATGCCCGACTCAGCATCTGGAACATTACAGGTTCACAATGAGAGTGGTCTTTCTCATCACCATCATATGGTAGATATAAATACTGAGCACTTATTCAGTGCTGGGCACTGCTCTAAATCTTCACATATGTTGCTGAAATTATCAAAACAATCCTTAGAAATAGATACTAATATCTTCATCAGTTTAGAGATGAGGAAGCAGTTGAGTATCCCAAAAGGTCACATAATATGTGGGGGTCAAGATTCAAACTAAACCATGTGGCTCCCCTCCCACACTGTTAACCAGGGGACCTGATATTGAATAATGTATATTTAAGTCCACCTTCCTTTTATAACTCATGACACTGATGTGCTTAGTGCCATTATTTTTCTAGGGTCACACATCTAGAAACTCAAGCCCATGTTTTTCAAGACAGTCTTCTATCTGTTGCAATGGTTCGCAAACTCAGATTTCATGAACAGTTGTGATATTGAGAAATGAGACAGAGAGATTGGGAAAGGTAGACACAGATGAACACCCTGACTGGTATACTAGTGTCAGCATGGAGCAGACCTGGCTCTAACAGTGAGGCCATGGTATTTTCCTGTTAAATACAAACAATTTCTCAGAACACCAACCAACATCAGATAAGGCTACTCTGTGACTGTGATGAAGAGTAAGAAAAAAAGATCATTTTCTCATCATATCTGAGAACAGAAAAAAATCAAGAACATGAGCCAAGCCACAACAAATAACCAAACCTCCCCTTTGCCTTATAGTGACTTCCCTTTCTTTACTAATTACTGCTTTAGCTCCACTTTGTTCCTCCCACCTACCTACAAGAGTTGTCATGATACCCAATCACAGAAATGTTCCCGTTTTCTGAAAGCACCCCCTCCACAGCAAAACCAATGAAGCTTCCCGCGAATACCTAACAAGCCAAATCTAATGCCAAGCCCTTCCTCACAGTTTTGCTACAGCTCCCTACACTTCTTGATCATGGGCCATTCCCAGTAAACAGCCCTGCTTTTATTGCCTTGTGGCTGTTCCTGGTATTCTTGTTGTGTTCCTGATATTCTTTAACACCCTTGGGCTGTACAGACATAGAATTTTCAAATATATATATATTTTTATTACCTGAAGGTAGTTAAAAAAAAAATGACCATTTACTCTCTATGGCCAAAATTCCCAAAACAAGGTGCCTTTATCAGCAAAACGTCATAAGAAAATACTTTCTCCCTCTCCCTGCATGAAAAACAAACAAACAAACAAAAAACAAAAACAAAACACCTCACAAAAGAATGATTAATAGAATTAGTTTGGCTTTATGAAAATTCTCTACATTATATTTTTTCCTGTTTTGGCTAGCAACATCTTTCTCTTTCTTTCTTTTTTAAAGATTTTATTTATTTATGAGAGACACAGAGAGAGAGAGAGAGAGGCAAAGACACAGGCAGAGAGAGAAGCAGGCTCCATGCAGGGAGCCTGATGTGGGACTCGATCCTGGGACTCCAGGATCACGCCCTGGGCCAAAGGCAGGCACTAAAACTGCTGAGCCACCCAGGGATCCCTGTCTAGCAACACCTTTGTCATGGACCAGCACTACCAGGAAGAGATCTAAGTTTTGGGGAGCTGAAAGCTTATACAACTTGGAGGTAAGAAAAACAAAAAATTAGGCAGACAAGCTGTTGTCTACCGAGAACGAGAAAAGAAATAGAAGAATCCCTGGAGACCTAAGAGATGTAGGTGCCCTTCTTCTGCTATCCCTTTAGGGGCTTTATCAGAGATGCTTTGACAGAAATTACTTGTGATTGCAATCTGTCTTCCCCATCCCACTCCAAACACAATATAGGGTTCAGCGCCTGTGGAGGGTTCCAAAGCTAAAGTTTCATTTGCTTCATAGTAAATCCACCAAGGGCTGGCATTTGGTAAACAATGCCTTATGTCATGCTGCTTCTGAGAATCATTTCTCAAGAAATGAATTCCAAATCTTCTCCCAGGCTAAAGGAATAAGCACACTGTATCTCTTGGCTCACCTTCATTTTCTGACGGTTGACATTTCTTCTCCTTTCAAGTTAAGATAACTATGGGCATTGCAGCTTTGAAAAATGATAATTTTTTAAAAGATTTTATTTATTTATTCATGAGAGACACAAAGAGAGAGGCAGAAATATAGGCAGAGGGAGAAGCAGGCTCTCTGCAGAAAGCCCCATGCGGAACTCGATCCCAGGACCCCGGTATCACTACCTGAGCCAAAAGCAGACACTAAACCACTGAGCTACCCAGGTGCCCTAAAAATGATCATTTTGATGGCCCCAATTACCTATTTACACATACAAAGATGGGCAGTTCAATAAATTTTGGCCCAGAAAATTGTCAACTACTGACCTGTGGTTAACTCAGACTTTCTCACTTCCTTTCTTTATAAAACTCAACATTTGATTTTGTTTGGTTTGACTTCTAGCTCTCCCCAGTTTCTCTTTGCAGTTGTGTTGGCTCCTATTTCCTGAATCTTCAGGCGTTTTCCAAGTTCTGGCCACTTAATCTATTCATTTCAGTGAATTTTGCACAGCTGGGTAGGTCTGCAGGTGGCAGCTATGACATTATACAGGTGGCTGCATAAATCCTAATTCCCTTCATCTGAAGGAGGTAGTGCCTCTCCCCAACATACAGTTAGTTCACCTGGATCCCGGACAGAACAGACAGCCCTGGTCACACGGAGGCCAGTGTCGAAGGTGAGACAATGCTTGGCAAAATTAAGTGAGGATTTGATGTGCTATTTATTTTTCAAAACATCTTTTAAGATAAGCAATGGCACCACTTTGCAGAGATGATGTTTATGATCCTAGAGTCCAACTGGCCCTGATTCTCCTAGAAGCAGTGAAGCTGTGTGATGTAATGGCAGAAACTTAGACTTAACCTAACTCACTTAACTCTTGTCTGAACTTAGTCTCTATATAAACCTGACTGGGGAAGCTGTAACACTGCTCCAAGCCTGTGGATCTGAATAAACTAGAGACAATTACACTGATGTCTTAGGATTGTGGAAATTAATAAGGATTCTCTGGGTTTCTTGAATAATGTGTGTGTCTAAGAATATATGACAGCACTGAGAGGAAGAGGAAGGACACAAACTCAGCACATATTACTGAAGTATTAATTTTACTTAAAGATTAACCTTTAAGTAATTCAATTAGTATGTTAAACTACTATTTTTACATTATAACAATTATAGTGTGTGAAGCAAAACATGAACGCATTCCATAAACTTTGCTATAATACAAAATCACAGAAAAATTTCCCTTATATAGGTGATTTTGGCATATTGGCACCAGGTGCATGAAATTAGAAAAGTAGCCTCCTCTGTCCATAGGAATAATTAGTAAAGGTCCTTTGTATTTCTAAAGTACTCTGTGAGGTTCTGGAACAATTGTACACAGGGCTGTGGAAAAAGATCTCTCTGCCTTCAGGAATGGATATAGTTGAAATGCATGGGAATTTATTTTAGGATGGAAATATGTCTGTTATGAATGACATTAGCCACAGAGAGAAGAAAGTGATTGTTCATATTTAGGGTCCTGCAGAAAACCCTGGAGTTGCAGTTGGCTATTCCCTTTAAAATGGTAGACAATGTCTCCCTGTGGTTTTTATGGCTTCTAAGTCCAGATGGATTGTGGAGTGGGCTGACAGAGGTTATAAACATAGAAAGCCAGGTGGGAGGAGGTTATGGGGATGAATAAATACAGGTGGGGTGGGGGAGAGGAGAGGTCAGAGGAGGGGAGGCTCTGGGAAGGAATGGCCCTGGTAGGCAGGCAGGACATGATAGATAATTAAAAGCAACAATGGCTTCCTATTACTCAAATATTTAGAGAGCATGCAGCTTCCTGAAAATCCCTAGCATTTTTAAAATTGCAATCTTTATTTTTACATGCCAGTCTTACCTAAGTCTCATACAAATTTGAGGTTTATTCTTACCTTTCGAGTAAAACAAGTAAAAAGAAACATCTTCAGGATTTGGTTCTTATATATTCAAATGTTTAATTTACTAACATACTTTTACTTCCCTCTTTTTTCGCTCCACCACCAAGGGGAATATTGATTAAAGACACCCCCAAATGAGATAACAATAGTAAAGTTACTAAACATTCATTATGGGCCAGGCACATGCATTAATCCCATTAAATCTTACAACTAACCTATAAAGTAGGGGCTCTTTGTATCTCCATTTCATGGGCAGACCAAGAGGGATAGTACTAGTAGCCAATTGTGTAAGGGGTTTTCCATGTGCCAACAAATGTTCTAATAACTTCTGTGTATTAGACAAAATAGGGTTCAGGATAATCCTATGAAGTAGCCCTTATCTCCTTTTATATGCAGACACCAAGTAAAGAGATTAATTGGCTTCCCTGCATCAAACAGGCAGCAAGAGGCAGGTCAGAAGCTTGAACCCAGACAGGTTTTGAAGCCCATTCTTGTGACTCTGATCTGTATTGTCCCCAGTGTAGAACAAACTTGGAGACCTCTGTTCCATTCTCCAGGGGGAGATAAATGGAGTAGACCTTCTTCAGCTCCTTCTGAGTACCTTCTCTGTCTCTGTGGGAAAGAGGTTCTTATCTGACCAGAGAGCCTGGAGGAAGAAACTGAGCAGGAACACTTGCAGTTCCCACCAGGCAAGAACCTACTTTTAGGGTATGTACTTTCTCTCCTCAGTTTCCTGCCTTGGGGTCCAATCTTGAGTTCTGGGTGGGAGATAAGCATGGAGTTCTAAGTGAGCCCAACTGTGAGAGTCTTTGGAAATGGCTTTGTCAGAAAACTGCATACAAGAAGTGAGAGAAATGGTGAGGAGCCAAAGAGGAGATAGGGCTTGGCAGTATCAGAGAGCCACCTGTGGTCCCAGCTCAGAAGGAGGTGCATTTATTAGGATTTAATTCCCAGAGTTTCTCAGTGATATGTGGATCCATGGCAGTCTCTTTGGCAGGATATGGAACCACGGAGGAGACCGAGGACATTGCAGAGGCAAAGGGGGAGAAATACTTGTTTCTCCTTTCCTAATCCCTTCCAACTCCCCATCAACACTCCCACCATCTGAATCCAGCTGGCACAGGGGCCAAGGACATGCAGCCAGCAATAGCCAGCCTCACTGCACATAGTAGAGCCAGGCAAGGGTGAAGGGGGATGTGAAGGCAGAAAGCCCCAGGCCCACACAGCGGGTGCATTCAACACACAGGGAAAAATAGAAGCCAGATGGTGGCCACTTATCTAAGCCTTGTTCCCAACCTGGCTTTATCATTAATAAAGCTAACGTGTTATTATATTCTTCAGTTAAATCTCTTATATTATCTCTCAACTGATGTGGAATATGAAGAAGAAGAGAAAGAGCTTGATTAATTATTTCCCTCCATCCCCAACCCAAACAGCAAAACTGATGGTTGAATTGTAAGCACCGAAGGATTTGGGTTTTCTTTTTTTTTACATATGTATATATATGTAAAATATATATTATATTTTCTTTTGATAACATATATAAGATATATATATTTTGTCAAAATGGACATGAGGTATTCAGGTGAAATTCAGGTGAAATCATTATTTTTGAAGAAACTCTGCTCTAGTAGTATTCTCATTACTTGCTTTATCAAAGCTAACAACCATTCTAATGTTACTATGAAAATACCAATTATTTTTATGATAATGAAGACTTTAAATAGCTCAGTAGGATAAATTAGATCCAAACCATGGCTTAGCTGGTTCCTTCCATCTTAGGAATACTAAACTAGAATGAAGGATTTAATCCTTCTCATATGGAAACGTCTCTTCTGAACTATAAAGAAAAAAAGATACTTCTCTATTTCAAGGATGATGAATTAATTTTGAGATGGGAATGTGAAAAAAAATGATTTTACCTGAGGGACAAAGCCCAGAATGAGTTTAACTTCATCAAAATCCTTACTTGTAACAGTGACAGACATTGCTAGTGCGTATCTATGTGATAATATTAGACAAAATGACCACTTTTTTATAAGCCACCCACCCTCCTTGATGCTTTGGATGGAGCAGCCAGGTCAGGACTTCTCAACTTCAGAGAATTCACATTTGGGGCCAGGTGATGTGTTGAAGAGATGGCTGTCCTTTGTAATACCGGAAGCTTCAAAGCATCTCTCGCCTCTACCCACTAGATGCAACAGTATCTCCCTTTGGTCGTGACAATCATGTCTCCAGACATTTTCAAATGTCCCCTGGGGGAGAGGGCAAAACAAACACTGGCTGAAAATTTCTGCTCTAGAGATTTACAGTTATCTCACTTATGCTGTTGCTGGTTGTGACTGTCGCCACTTTTGTTAAGTTAGCTCAACTTCTAGCTTTAAAAACCACGCATGTTGAAATGGATTCTACTAGCGTAGAAGCAATACCCAAGGATCAAATCTCTTTGTGGGATTAAATCTTTTTATAACTTATCTCTCATATGTCCTTAAAGTGAACCTAAACTTCAGTTTCAGCTGGCCTAATGGGACCCAAGACACCTCAAAATAAATGTTTACTGAATGTGCATAGGTAGGGAGGGAAGAGGGGGAGGTGGAGGAGAGGTCTTCAAATAAAATGCTCTCTGCTGAGAAATTTGCATTAGAGTAATTCCTTTAACAAGTGGACATTTATTCATGTTGTGAATTCTATTTTCTACCTATGAATTTAAATACTGTGATCCATGCCTTCTATTAGTGGGTACATTACATGGTGCATCTTTATGGAAGAGGGCATCATTCAAAGGCTTAAATTCAATGAATTCTTAGGTAAATAAGCCTGCTTAGACCAGATTACCTAAGAATCTTTTTTTAAAGATTTTATTTATTTACTTGACACACACAGAGAGAGAGAGAGAAAGGGAATGTGAGCACACAAGCAGGGGGAGCGGCAGAGAGAGAGAGAAGCAGGCTTCCTGCTGAGCAAGGAGCCTGATATGAGACTCAATCCCAGGACCCTGGGATCATGATCTGAGCTGAAAGCAGATGCTTAACCGACTGACCAGGTGCCCTACCTTAGAATCTCTTAAGTAATCATAAGGAAACAAATATTCTTTAGATGCCAAAAGAACTAGGTTTCACATAAAACAAATTTATCAAACAGTTTAAGAAAAATATTTAACCTCTCCCATAATTCCAAACAGAACCTGGAAACAAAAAGCAATTGAAATGCTCAAGGAGGAAGAAAAACATAACCAGAAATTAAAACAATATGACATTAGATAGATGGTTATGACAGTTGATTTCCTGTCAAGCCTGTACCAATACACTATAGACGACACAGATGTGTCCTGTTTCTGTGGGTTTCAGCTCCTCAGCAAGAAGATAAGAGGGTCAGGTAAAAGGATTGCAGGGAGGGGAACCAGGCAGCCAATGGGCCATGGGGTAGCTTTGAAGCATGTGTATGTCTCACACCCCAGCAAGTGTCTATGCCTGGGCAAGCTTGAAATTAGATACCAAAAGAGATACAGGAAGAAGGAAAAATGTATTTTCATAATTCTACTGGTATATTTCTCTTATTTTTTTTGGATAAAGGGCCCTGCATTTTCATTTTGCACTGGTCCATAGAAATAATATAGCTGCCCCTATAATCAACAAAACACTGAGAATCTGGCATGTTCCAGACACTATGTTAGGTACAAGGGACCGGATGAGCAAAACAAAGCACATTCTAGCTCTTGGGGAGTTTTCAGTGACTTCATCATTATTACTCTACCTTTCCACCCCTGACACTCTTTGTGATGACTCCTTATAAAGACATTCTGTATGCTGGTGAGAAATTAGCAAAATCAATATGATAGATTGGATTATAGCTTATCAAATATTCTAATTCCCGTTCCTAGGTATCCTTCCCAGGGGCAGGAACATACCTCCTCTCCCTGGTGAACTCAGGAGTGGCCATGCAACTTGTGGCAACCAATGAATGGTGGGTCAAAGTGTTTGGTCCCTTGCAGACAGGGGCTTTAAAGAGCCAGCACATAGCTCACCAGGTCTCTTCTTCTCCTTCGGTGACTGGCAACATTCTAAAAAGATGGTTCTTTACTCTGGGTCCTGGGAGAGAAGCAACGTAAAGTTGCAGCTCACATGTAGCCTAATTAAGAAATAAACTTTGGTTGTGGCAATTAATGGACAGGGGAGTTGTTAACATGGCTTAATCCACCCCATTTTCATGAATCCATCAATTTATGCCATTTCACTTGAGAAGAACCTCTATAAAATTCTCAGAGATTTAGCGTGAGAGATGAGACCTTTAAACACCTTTGTCTCTACTATTTCCAGAAAATAACAATTTTGAAACAGAGCGCTGGAATCCTTTTTCCTAATAATCAACTCGCCATCTATCCAATTTTTAGCTGTTCCCCTTCCACAACTCATCACCAAATTACTGACTCTTCTATTACTCTGTTTAGCTTTGATTGATTTGTTGCCTTATCTAGCACCACCTATTTAAAATGCTCCCAGGTGTTCACATGCTACCATCACAATGCAATAAAAACACATAGAAGGATGTAGTGGAGGCGTTAGGCTATTTTTCCATTTATCACAGCAATTGAGAAACTTTCATTCATTAACTGTATCCTCTCTCCTTTTTCTCCATATCTTAGAAAAGCAAAACAAGAACTGACTGAAGCCAACAAATTCAAATATTGGCCTATAGTTTTACTTCCTGGGTTCATTCTACATGTATTTACTGAGACCTACTATGTGCCAGACACTTGTAGGCATGGACTCCACCCAGTGCCTAGGGGAGCATCAGGCATGTACAATAGGCAGTAAATAATTCGTTGGAAAAAAAAAATGGGAATTGAATTAATTTAGTTGTACTCTAATCACCTCACCAAAACTATAAGGCTTTTCAATGTTTTCTGTACCTGATATTTTGCCTTGTCTGAAAGAAAATGCCAGCAGGAGTAGAGAGAAAAGACCAGGCCACTGCAAGTTAGCAACCTCAAAGGAGAACATTATGAAAAACGCAAACATTATAAACACATTAATCAGCCAGAGATTTAAATCTAAAGCAACATGAAACAGTACTGGTAAAGAATTAGTTCTGTTCCCTTTCCACTAGAGGGTAAATTCTGAGTTAGTCCAGGGCAGGGGAATTTTCCAGGCCTCTGTAATTTATTTAACTATTTAGTGAGGTTTGAGCCTCCTCCTGACCCCCAAGGTATTGTTCGGTTTTGTCAACTCTACAAGCCAAGCAGTAAAATGCATATTTAAAACACATCATTTCAATATGTGCATTAGCCTGGTGATGGCACAAAATAGTCTTTACTCAGCTTAGATGAGTGAATCCCTCATTTAATTACAACTGGAAAGGTTAGAAACTTCTTTTTATCATACACACATATTCTCTGGGAATTATCTGGCTCTGAAATATAATTACTCATCCTCTGTCATGCTTTCATTATATGCTCTGCTCTCCAGAGCCACTGCTTTCTTCCTTCTTCATTCATATTCCTCTGACCTTCTTCCTCACTGTTCCTGCAGACCTCAGGTGAATTTCGTGGACCGCTCAGAAATGACTGGATATTGTTAAACCCATTTGTCAACCACATTATCAGCTCACAAACATGAGATCTCCGCATATGTTTAGCCTTTTCCATATATAGCAGTCCAAGTATTAACATGGATGGCATCTGTCAATGTTGACAAAAATTAAATTTCGAAACTACTGTAAATAATAAAGCAGTCATATAAAGATTATTTCTCTGGAGCATAAGCTACCAGTAAACACGATTTGCATATTGTGCTTACAGCTGTTTCAACATGAGCTGTTTGCTGTGGTTCATTAAAATGATTTGATTTGTCAGATTCTAGGATAGTTGAAAGTTTGTATGTAAAACTATTTAAGGAAGTTTCAGGAAATTTTTGATTTTTAGAGCTGTGCCCATATGGCATAAGAAGAATAAAGTGAATTGAGTAATGCATCTTCAGAGAGAAATCACTAGGGTTTTAAGACGCAAGAAGTCATCATTAACTCAATTCCAAAGGGCTCTGGGGGAAAATCAAGTTTCCTGTCCTCGCAAAGCTCATGCCCCTTCCATGCACAGCTCAGTGGAATAGGATGGCCCAGTTATACCATTCGCAGCTCCATGGTCTTCCATGGCAACAACTGAACATGACAGAATTAAGATGTGTCCACCAGTCTGGTAAGCATTTAACTTGTTTCTGACACTTTTGTGTGGAATTGACTTAATTCTGTAATTCTACAACTCTCCTATCACTTTCTAATCAGAAATCATAAAATCTAATCGCTCAGTGGAACTGATTAAGGACATGTCGGTTAGCCATTTCTTCCTCCAGGAAGAGTGGAACTAACCCATTTGAGAAAAATAGTTGCAAAATCTAGTTTTCATGATATCCAGGGAGGAACATTCCATGGTGTCTTATTTACTGAAATCCTATAAATAAAGAAGATATATATATATACACACATATATATGGCACTAATATATATTATATAATATTATATATAATATATATTATATATGTTATATATATGGCACTAATACAATCACTATCTATATAACTTTCCTGAGAACCAAAAATAACCAGAGTAAGTCGAGTTTTAGCCAACTCTTCCAAATTGTGGACCCGAGTACTCCTTCACGTATTACTGGGATCGTTTCTGTGCTGGGGCTTCCTCCGTTTCATTAACCTGAAGGGGTCAGGCTGCGCTTCTCTCATTATAGGTCATGCATTTAAAAAGAACTTTTAAGATTTGGAATATAAAAGTGCTTGCTAAATGAATTCACAAATGAAGTACTGATACCAGCAGAAAAATGCCTCTAGCACATTTTGTGGCCATTTGTGTGTGTGCGTATGTGCATGTGCATGTGTGTGACTGTGTGTGTGTGTACGCATGTGTGTGAGTGTGCGTGTGTGTGCACGTATAGGCCCACACTCATGCAGACTGAAGAGTAATGCTCTGTCCTCCAAGAATCAATCTCATCAAAAGAAGAATTTGTCAATCGTTTTAATTTTGTCCCATGATATGTGGTTTTGATGGAGGAAGAATTATTTGTAGACACCAATTTGTGGGACATTAATAGCAGGAGAATCAGAGCATAGGGAACTAGAGAACTGACAGGAAGGATTATGTGTCAGCAGTGTGACTTTGCTGTACCTCGGCTGCAAAAGGCAGATATTAATTTCCTTTGTGGAGAAGTATCCAAATAAAGCTTAGCTCTGAACATATGATCAGCTCCGCTATGAACAGGAACAGGTGTTCCTATTTGAATTTTATAAAGAAGTGTACACTTGCCTACTTACCCACATGTCAACTATCACTATTTAATTGGACCAGGTGTTCAATATGCAGGGCAGTTTTTCCAAAAAGATAGTTCATGGGCTATCACAAGAAAAGCAACCATCAAATACCAAACTGAACAGGACTCTAAAGCCTACAAAAGTAGACAAGAAGGACTGCAGTCATTTTAATCCTATGCAGGGATACTCATTTATAATGGAGTAGAAATTGTGGGTTTGCTTAATGTTGAAAAATGGATTCCTTTTACATTTCTACTTATTTTTGCAGTCAAACATGCAAAGCACATTTGTTATTTCTGCAGGCTGATGCTCATGCCATTTCTCAAAGCAAAACCATCCCTCCACCCCTAGCCTATGGGCTTCCACTAAGAATGATTTTAAACCTAGTCCCTAAGAATAAAAGCAAAGCACTTCAGAATAATCCATGTACCAGCCACCAGAACAGTCTGTGCACCAGGCACACGTGTGGAGTGATAACCTAAGCCTGGCTATTAGGGTCAAATAGAGTGAGTACTGCTCCCCTATATCCCAACTCTTTCCAAGATGGTTAGATACAGTCATCTAGGTTGTACCCTAAGGAAGGACATTAGATCTGAGGGGCCACCATTCATATAGATACACCTTCTTTATTGTGACATTTCGTTTCTTCTTTTATAACTTTGTTAACTTCAGCATAGATGATTTATATATTTATTTTAACAATATTGGGGGAAGATGGTGCCAAGATGTTTTGTTCTAAGAGAAGCAGCCTATTAGGACAATTTTCCAGCAAGTCAAAGTAAAGACTGTTATTTTGAGAGGGTATACATAGATCCTTATGCTTTGACTGGTGAAAGATAAGCAAGTCGGAGAATTGAGAGACTCAGCCAATCCAGCATAATCAAAAATAATTTGCAATTCTAAGCAAGGAGCTTAAAAAGTAGACATATTCTGGAATGCAAAACAATACAATAATCCCCAAACTATTTACTTTCAAATGTATTTGACTAGTATTAATTTGGTATGATGTTATAAACAAAGTTAATATTATAAGCAACATGATAAGCAACCAAAATTCAGCATAAAGCACTTGAAAGTCCTAAAAGAAATACAATATTTGAGGAAAAATGAAGTGATGTTTTAAAAATATATACAATTAAAGATACATAAATATAAAATATTTTAGCATTAACAGAGTTGTCCAGCATAGAAGATATTAGACTAATTTCAAATATGAAAACCATTCTTGTTCACTTTCTGTGATCCAGAACTAAATTTTAAAATACAGTTCTTTTTACACTGTATTTTACATTAACATAATCAGCCTTAAAATACAAGTTTATAATCATTTATGAGACTGCTAGTTGAGATGTAATTTGAAAAATTGCAATGTGAACAAGAACTATTCCAAGAGTGTAAAATATAAACTTGAAATTGGCTGAGGAACATAGTAAGGCATATGATACTGAGGGGACATCGGAGGATGAGGAGCTAAACTTACACATAGGTTTCTAACATTCAGAATGACTCTTGTTGTAGTACCAAGATACTCATGGTAGTAATTCACCAGAAATATTTCCATAGGCTTTCATTTTAAAACTTATAAGATCATTTAACTTAGTACTGGTCTTTAGTCAAGAACTGGGTGTCTCAAAATTAAAATGAAAACTACTTGCAGTCTCCACCTTCACCACAAAGACGGTGAAGTCATGTTTTTTTTGTTGTTGGCGCAGATCATCTTTGAAACTATCTGTTCTTTTGAAAGGAAGACATGTAATTGTTTTCTACCAATTAATGTATCACAGTGCCTTTGCATTCTCAATTTTTGTGATAAAAAAAGTACCTTTCTATTATTTTCAATAATATAATTTGCATTGTTTTCTAGAGTGTCTCATATATGTTCTGATAATGATTGATAAATCATACACCAACTTGGGAAATTTCCTCAAGAAAGGGGTACCCTTTTTCTAATTTGTACAAATGTGCCATATGGGCTAGCAGCAGCCTTGCCTTCTGGGGAACAAACTTCCTTCTTCCCACTGACATGAAAGAGAATACATAATGTCTGGTGCTGCCAGAACTACCCACCTGCCATGTTAACACCAAGGAAGTAGAGTGTGGAAATCAAGAAGAAAAAACTGGCTGCTACTGACATAATATGAGCACTAGGTCAAGCCTCTTTTAAAGCCATCCCTCCAATCTGTTCAATTTTGTGGGCTGATACATTTATTTATCTTATTTTGTATATTTTTCTCAAGCAGATTTAAGTGGAGATTTCTCCCACTGCTAACAAAAGTCTAAAGGATATAAATCTCATGGAGTAATCAGCCGCAGATAATCATTTCTGGTGGCCAAAGAGAAAAGTGTTAGGTAAATTTGTCTTTGAGTCCCTCATTTTACATATGCTGGGTCTCTTTCAACATTTGTGCATAATGGTAAATGACACTTCTTTGTTATAAGATAGACATGGGTTCAGATCCATCTTGGCTATTAGTGCTGTGAAATCCTTATTATATGATAGAGTTAAGTGGGATAATTTAAGGATGATACCTTAGCTTTATAGGTGCTTAGTAAGTGTTAACCTTTCTTCCTTTCCTCTTCAAGATACTAGGTATCTTTGCATGCACTATGATTATTTACTTTACTACTGAATTACACATTATTATATTTGACAAATAATTTTTTGTGTACCACCTATATTCTTGGTATCATATGGACTGAGGATATGATAGACATGGTATATTTTTCCCCTTTCACACAGCTATGGTAGAGTGGAAAAAATGAATAAAAAAAGCAAATTCTTAAAAAAAATTTTATTTATTTATTCATGAGAGACACAGAGAGAGGGGCAGAGACATAGGCAGGCTCCTCACAGGGAGTCTGATGTGAGACTCGATCCCTGGACCAGGGATCACACCCTGAGCCGAAGGCAGACGCTCAACCACTGAGCCACCCAGGCATCCCTGAATAAAAAAAGCAAATTAACAAATAAAGCTCCAAGGTATGATAAGCTGTATGAAGATAGTAAAATAAAATTATGGGATTTAGAGTGGCTGGAGTAAGGGTTAACTTAAATTGGTTAAGACTTTGAGCTTAGGTATAAGTGACGAAGAATTAGCCATGTGAAGATCCGTGACAAGAGAATTCCAGGTCAAGGTCAAAGGCTCTGAAGCAGGCTGAGCATTTCAGGGATAGGAAAAAACTGGTATGACAGTTAACATACTGAGGGATCAAGGTGATAAAAATTAGAGTTGTAGGCAGGAAGAAGATCATTAGAGCCATGTAGGCTAGGGTATTGTTACTAATTTAGATTTTATTTTAGTAGAACCAATGCTTTTCAACCACCTGCTACATCCAGAAGTGTGTGTGTGTGTGTGTGTGTGATGGTTTGGGCTACTTAGTATTTTCTGATAGCATTTTTTTTTTGTGTGAATTTGTGTGTCATTGATGAGCATATGCTCAAAATAAATGAGCATTATCCTCTTGATGGAATCATTTGTTTCCCATGCTAATGTGGGGAGTGATGGAAACAACCCCACCATTTTTTAATTTTAGTGTGTTGATGGGGTTTTTATGAACAAGCTGGCAAAGGAGAAGCTTAAGAGAAGCTTATCTTTTCTGCGTTGTCATGAAAGAATCTACTTACTACTCCATCCATTTTATGCAGCCTGTGTAGGAGATAGCAAATTCACTGGGAAGGTAGGAGGGAGTACAGAGAAAAAATAAAAGTAAAAATGTATTTATTTTTATTACAAAATGAATACAAGTACTTCTATACAAAATAAACCAACAAACAAAAAAGACCAGTAACTGAGTCTGACCACTTATGGAGTGGGAGCATTTTCATGACGACAGAATGGAACAAAATAGGCACAATTTTGAGTATCAAGAAGTGTATGTGAGAATCACCTGAGGTATGAAGCCTTCCTGGGGCCTCTGAATTCACACAATATGACTGGTGTGTATATCTTAGGGTTGTTTTTTTGTTTGTATGTTTGTTTTTAGAGAGAGAGAGAGAGAGAGGAGGAAAGAGGGGCAGAGAGGTAGAGAGAGATCTCAAGCAGTCTCCCTACTGAGCACAGAGCCCATGCAGTGCTTGATCTTATAACCCTGAGATCATGATCTGAGCTGAAATCAAGAGTCAGATATTTAACTGGCTGAACCACCCAGGCGCCCCCTAGGTTTTCAGTAGCTGCATGTTCCAAAATTTTGAGGCTTATTTCCCATTTAGGAAGTGAAATTTCCATTCAGATCACCTAACTTCCTACTATACTTGCTATTTCAGGGAGTGATTTCACGTGTTTAATCAAAAGGGGGCAATATTAAAAGCGAGCACTTTCTTTTGAAGGGAGATAATTATTTTGGAACAGTTAAGAAGGCTAACATAGTCATATTAGAATCCAATGAAGTGATGAGCAATTATGAGTCTCTGGTGCAATGATTATCCATTTCTAATGCATCTTTACATATTTCTAACCCTGACCTCATGCTCACCTTCTTGCATGGAATTCACCACTCACAATGTCTTTCCAGTCTCAGGGAAGCCATTCTCTCATGAATTCTTCAATTCCCCGATAAAATGAACATGCTAAATCAAGAAAGGAGTCTGGGATAGGCTTCAAATCTCCAGCCCTTTCAAATGTTTTGCCCTGCTCAGCGAAACAAAGTAACCATCAGATAATAAGGATAAAATATGAAAATTGTTCCAAGGAAAAGTAGAGGTAAATTCCCAATACAAGCCACAAATGAGAACAGGGCAAAAATCATACATCCAGTAAATCTGAGACAATTAGAATGGTATATTATTTATATGTGTAGTTGAATGTTCCTGCTGAATGTAGTAGGTATTACTTTTCTAAATATCATATTTCTAGAACTGTGGGATTTGCAGCTATTCTGTATTTATAGATACCTGGTCATTGTCTTACCTACAAAACCACCGTAAATTGGCAATGGGGTACTAGAAAAATTATTCAAACTGGGCATTTCCTTTTTCATTGTGAGTTCCAAGATGAGACAGTTATTTCTTACTCACACTAACCCAAATAATTCCCAACTTTTGAATAATGAGGTATAAATAAATATTCTAAATAATTTGCTTGCATCACTATATTATAAAATGTACTCTGGCTTTGGCATATGTGGGATGAGAAATAATAGCTCCAGTTGGCAATGTTGATTAGGCACATTGCTATATGCTGGGGACTGTATTAAACGTTTAACGTACACTATCCTAATTATACTATTGTTATTAGCATTTTACATATGAAGAAATAGAAGCCCATATCAGTCAAATAGCTTTCCCATGTCATACGATAGAACTGGCATTTGACCAGTCCTTGCTGGTCTAAAGATCATGTTCTTAATAGTTACATTACACTGCCTTGAAATGTCACCAAACATTTACAGAAAAAGGCATGCAAATATTTGGCAGAAATTGGTGGAACATATGCAAATTAAGCCATAATTTGTCTCTTGGGGAAACATGGGGGTGAGGCCGGTGCTGGAATGTGGTCACTCCAGTGGAGATCCCTTCTCTTAGGCCCTGAAGGTTCAGCACTAGTGATAGCAACCCAGCTGGTGTAGCTGCTATCTGAGGCACCTGGTCCAGGGGAGCCTGCTCCTCTGTTGAGACGCTGAACACAAACAACTGTAGTTGGGACAGATTTTCCCATAAGAATAGTCCCAGAAACTAGCTGTAGCTCCCCTGAGGTCTAGGTCTATTCAGTGGGGAGACTCAATAGGTTTACATGACACCAAATTTAAACTGTTCAGTCAAAATACATTTTACACATTTGCACATACATACATACACACACACACCAACTAGATGTTTGAGCTAAAGAATGTTTCTACAAGTATGAAAACTAAACTCAGGCAAACTTGGATGGTATTTAAGTCTTGCATGTTTCAAAGTTATAGCACCTGATATTGTTATTTAATTACTTTTTTTTTTTTTTTTTTTTTGCAAAGTCAAATCCAATAGTTATTTCCCTTTGGCCACTAAGACTCCTGGGGGAAAAACACCCAGGAAGAATGACATACAATGCAATATAACTTCAAAGAAATGCAACCACCAGGTATAAGCCATGATCCAACAGTTGGATCTTTTTTTGGAATCTGAAGTTCACTAGTTTATATTTTTTCTGCAAGAGCAACTTCAGGCCTCTAGTCCTTATATGAAATCACCCTGTTTCTGCTTTCCTCCCTTTCCTTCCTCAACCATCAAAGGGCTTTATTTAGTAGCTACCCTAATTCACTGTTGCCAAATGTATTAAAACCATGCCTCACACAAGGTATGACCCTAGGTGTTCTATTTACTATTTTAATACAACTGCCTTGTGCTATTATTATTCTCATTTTGCATGAGGAAACTGAGGCACGGAGACATTCTATAACATGCCCCAGTTCGCACAGCTTGTACGTGGTGGTGCAAGATGTGAACCAGCCTTTCTGCCTCTTTACTTGTGCTCTTAATCACTCCACTCCCACCTGTCAATGCCCATAATATTACATATGTTCTTCTCCTGGTGATATTTCTAAACTCTGTAGAAGTATGAGGCATCTTCTTTCCACCCTCTTACCACACCCCCTCTCTAGAATCATTGTAATTACGTGCTCTAGCTAGAGAATTTATTAGTATATTCCTACATTTCCCAGGGATCTAAAGTGCCTACTACTTCTCTTTTAGAAAAATATGCTCTCAAGGAATTTCCCTTTTCCCTAAGTCTTTGTTATGTGTTGACTGTTATGCATCCCCCCTTCCCCCCAAAAAAAGATATGCTAAAGGCCTACCTTGATGCAGGTGGTGAGTTTGTGAAAGTGACTTTATTTGGAAATTGGAAATAGTACTTTGGCAGATATAATCAAATTAAGATGCGGTCATTAGAGTGAGCTCTAATCCAATGTGACTGGTGTCCTTACAAAAAAAGGAAAGGGCCAGAAGAAATAGGCAGACAGGAAAAACACCATGTGATGACAGAGGCAGAGAAATGACATGCTGCTGCATGCCAAGCAATGCCAGAAATTGATGGCTACAACTAGAAGCCAGAGAGAGATAAGAATTCTACCCACAGTCTCAGAGGGAGCATGGCCCTGGCCCTGCCAACACAATGAGTTTATATTTCTAGCTTTCAGAACTGTGGGAGAATGAATTTCTGTTGTGCTAAACCACCTAGTTTATGATACTTTGTTTTGGCAGTCCTAGGGAACTCATGGAGTCTTTCCTAATTTATTTTAGCCCTCCTAGCAGTGGGGGGTGGGGGGTGGGTAGGGGTACAAAATGGACCCACCCTGATAGAGATGAGCTACTACTAGTTATGTGATCCACTCCACTGACTCTTTTCTTGGCCAGCCGAAATACACAAAGCAAATGAAAATACCCAACCAACCAACCAACTAAACTTTCCTTAGCCAACTTTTCCCCCAGTAACTTCACTTTTACTTCCTCTTAGGACTAAGCAAATGACTCATTAACATGGAGAGGAATTGTATCTTCTTGGATCTCTATTTTAACACTGTGGGCTTGGCAGGTTTCTCTTCAACTTCTGTACGTAACAAAAATTTTTTTTCTTACTACATTTCAATGGCTGTTCGAAAAGAATAAATTGAAACAGTGCTTCACAAGTTTTATCTTCCTTCCTGGGTACTACAGGAATGGTTATCACTCCCTTATTAGTACAGATCCTGGGAATAAGGCATTATTCCACAGACTTTATGGGCATCCCAGCATATGGAGGGGGCATAGGACATGTTGCAGATCCAAGTCCCACCTCTCATTCTTATTATTTAGAAAAAAATTACATATGGAAAAAACCAGCAATAACAGAAAAATAGGATGATAACCAGGAAGACCTTTTAGCTCACTCCACCTATAAAGAAGCTTCAAAAGGTTTCTCACTGTGGTTAGATACTTGCTTATATTGACTTGGGAGTTTAGAAATAAAACAGCAGTATTTGAGTTTTGGATCGTTTATTCTAAATGCAACCTTCTCTTCTACAAATACATCAGGCATATATCACTTAAATCACACAGATATTGGATATTTTCTACTTTAATATGTGACAGGTTAAAAATATGGCAGCATGCTTTCACATGCTTTTATACACCTTCATTTTACCATATTTAAGTATTCCAGTTCAAATTTCTATCATTTTAAAATGGCTCTGCTTACTTTTCCTGGGTAAAACTATTACTGTGCACTTCAATTTTCCACTAATACAATGTCTACCTTTGTTAAACAAGCACTATATTGCAGATACAGACTGAATATTTGAAATTTTAGTGAGTATATACCCAAGGCAACAGGGAAATTAAAAAGTTTTAAATTGTTTTCTTTTGAAGGATTTAAAAAATTTATTTATTTGAGAGAAAGGAAAGAGAACATGAACGGGGGTGGGAGGCAGAGGGAGAGGGAGACTCCCCACTGAGCAGGGAGCCTGATTCAGGGCTTGATCCCAGAACCCAGGGATCCTAGGACTCAGGTCAGAGCAAGACCTGAGCCAAAGGCAGATGTTTAATGAAATGAGCCACTCAGGTGCCCCTAATTTTTTTCTTAAATAAAGTTTTAATAAAGGGAAGGATGGTGGTTTTTAAACTGTTTTTCAAATACATCTCAGCAAACTGGTAGCTTCCTCTAAAAATTTTGCCTGTTTTTTTTAAATTAATTTTATTTATTTATTTATTTATTTATTTATTTATTTATTTATTTATTTTTAAATTCTTCCAAAGAATATTCATAACCAGAAGAGTCAGACCAAAAGGCATTTTCTTTGCCATCTCGTTAGAGTAAGGGCAAACTTTCAAGCATCACGTTAGGGTCAATCAAAAGCTCCATTTCCCCAAAGGTGTCATGTGTCTGTGCCAGCACTTGGAAGGATTTTCATTATATCTACAAACTTGGTTAAAAACACTGTGGCTCTAGGAGCTGTGTGTCTCTGAAGGAAGTAACTTGGTAATTTGGAAATCTACACCTGCAGGGGTTTTTTTTGAAGATTTTATTTATTTATTCATGAGAGACAGAGAGAGAGAGGCAGAGACACAGGCAGAGGGAGAAGCAGGCTCCCTGTGGGGAGAAATTCCTTTCCTTCACTATCTTACTTGATTATCACAATAATGCTGGTAACAGCGAGGCTAATATTTATTGAGCATTTATCACATACCAGGTACCTTGCTATATACTGTGAAGGGAATGTGTAGTCCTCCCAAAAATCTGATGAAATAGATCACTCATATTTTCTCTATTTTAAAAATAAGAGAAAATGAGTGAAAATATCAGTGAGGGTGAAAAAACATGAAAGACTCCTAACTCTGGGAAATGAACAAGGGGTCGTGGAAAGGGAGGTTGGCCAGGGGTTGAGGTGATTGGGTGATGGGCACTGAGGGGGGCACTTCGCGGGATGAGCGCTGGGTGTTATGCTATATGTTGGCAAATTGAACGCCAATAAAAAATAAATTAAAAAATAAAAATAAAAATAAGAAACCTGCAGTACAAAGGCTTAAGTAGCTTGTCCAAAGCATACATGGCTCATAAGGAGTAGAGCTGGGATAGAACTTCAGCACTCTGACTCCATAATCTGAATTTTGGGCCTGAATTGTTATTCCCAGTTTATAAATGGAGAAACCAAAACTTAGAGAAGACGATTTTCCCTGCTGTCTTCTGTAGGGAGGCGATATCAAGGCAGGGATGGGAATCCAGGTCTCCTGATGTTTGGTCAGCTGGTCTTTTCTGCTCTCTCTGTTCCTAGTCATTGAAAAGGGTTTAGGGGCACCCGGGTGGCTCAGCGGTTGAGCATCTGCCTTCCGCTTCCGCTCAGGTCGTGATTCCAGGGTCCTGGGATTGAGTCCCACATCAGGCTCCTTGCAAGGAGCCTGCTTCTCCCTCTGTCTGTGTCTCTGCCTCTCTCTCTCTCATGAATAAATAAATAAAATCTTAAAAAAAAAAAAAAGAAAAGAAAAAAAGAGGGCTTAGAGAGTAATTCCTCTGTGCCTGACTTTGTCCTAGATGCGGGGATACAAGAGTGAACAAGACAGACAAGGACTCTGTGTTCTTAGAACTTCCTTTTCCTATGTGGGAGTAAATGATAAGTAAACCAATGAATAAAAAAAAAAAAAAAAAAAAAACTAAGAAGAAAATGAGAAAGGGAGATATAAGTGACAATGAGCACTCCCCCAGCACATAAATGCCACTCATTTTCCAGAGTGGTTAGCTGTTATTTGGAAAGGTTCTGCATGAGGATATCATGATAAAGGTGTCTGTGTTTATATGACATATAAATATATATATATTATTTTTTCAACTAAGCTCTTTGCCCATTGTGGGGTCTGAACTCATGACCCTGAGATCAAGAGTCACAGTGCTCTACCAACTGAACCAGCCTGGCCCCTAAGTCATGGTATATTTTGATGTGAGAGACCAGGGGATTCTTTAAGGAGGAGGTCTCTCTTGGACATGTGTATAGTGCCTGACACAAAAGAGATGCTCAAAAAAATTCTTCAGTGAATTTAATGGTCTTTCTAGGGAACTCTTGGAATCTCTAAAGCAGTAAAAGATCACCGGGCAGGCAGAGAAATAAATACTTCTCTATTTTAGTATTTTTACTGACAAGTGGAAGTCTAATGTAATCAGTACCTTGACTACTCAAACTCCTACCAAGGATACTTCTCCTTTCTTTTCAATTATGGTAAAAAACAAAAACAAAAACAAAAACAGCTGATGTCTGGTGGTGATCCCTGAATGTTTCTTAAATGGATGTATCTTTGTGTTTATACACACATGGACATATGCTTAAGAGAAATTCTAGAACAAATTCTGAATACTTTGTGATTATCACATAAGATACAAAAATAATTAAAACTGAAGCAGACTACACTGACCTAAGAATACAATGTTGAATAAACATACCAAAAGAAGTTGGATCTCAGAAATATGTATATTTAATTAATCCTATCATTCTGAAGCCATCGTTCTTTCAACTTGGCCTAGACAGGTAAGTGATGTTCTTTCTTGCTTTCCCACATAAGCACCAACTGCCAGTCATCTGACAGACTTTTGACAGTTTGTACAGAGCTGTTGAGTCTCCAAAGCCAGCTTTTAATTCAGTTATGACCCTGTTATCTCAAATAGCGCAGGTGATGTTCTCTTCGATTTAAAAAAAAAAAAAAAATCCATCTTTTCAGTCTTACAGAGGTGTACTCCTGCCCTTAATTCTGCTGTACTTCTCCTGTCCCCAGTCAGGTGGCTACTTTGCCCCTCAACTCTTGAGAGAGGTGTCCCAATCTGCTGTACACATTTGGAAGGCTTCCCTTGAGCTTTTCTGAGACTCTTGTTTTGTGATATATATTGTGGCTTGTTTTTTTGGCAAAGAAAGCCACTCAAACAATGCTTAAGTGAATGAAAGGTGCAATCTTTATACGGTGCAATACTGTGCACTTATAAAAGAATGAGGAAGTCTTCCTGGGAGGATATAAACTGATCTCCAACATACATTAAGTAAAAAGAGCAAAGGGCAGAAGTCTTTACGTGAGTGACCTAACTTTTACATAAAGAAGACACACATACTATGTATATTTTGCTTGTATTTTGAAGAAGGGTGAATGGAAGGCAAACATGAAATAGCAAAGGCAACCATTTATAAGGCAGGGAATAACCTGAAACGGGGGTGGAGTTGGGATTTAAATGTTTCACTGAATATGTTTTAACATTATTTTGATTTTTTAATCACATGAATTTATCACCTTTGAAAAAGATGTGACAAATTTCAGTAGTTGTTACACAAATCTATACATGTGATAAAATTCCATTGGCCTATACATCTCAAACCAAACCAAACCAAATCAAACCAATCAGTACATGTAAAAACTGGTGAAATCTAAATAAAATCTATAGTTACTAGTATTGCACCAATATCAATTTCCTGGTTTCGTTAATTGTGCTATGATTCCAGGAGAGGTTATCACTGGGAGAAGTTGGGCAAGGGGTCATGGGAACTCTCTGTCCTGTTTCTGCAACTATGTGAGTCTAAAATTCATTCAAAACAAAGTTAAGAAAACAAAACAAATTGCAGTCAGTGGAGCATTTCAAAGAATCAGCATTTTGAAAAAGAGATATAAAATAAAACTTCTAAATAAACTTCTAATGAACTAGAGGAGAAAAGATAAATAATAAACAACATTTGCAAGAAAAAGGGTGGTGGTGGGTCTAACTATCAACCAGATAATGAATTCAGGGGTAGGAAAGAGAGGTGGATGGACTCAGGGCAGGATAAAACTCTTCAGAGTAAAAGCAACTGCTCTGTATCCCCGTCTTCCTGCCCGTCTTCTCTCTGGCCCACTTGTCTCTGTATCGTCACTTCTCCCTCCTTGTGTCTCTCTGCTTCAGCATCTCGTCTACATTCTTCTTTCCTTTAGTCTCCTTTTTTCAATTTTCCATCCATTCTGTGTTTTTTCCCTCTTTCTATCCATTTCACATTAGCTCCTAGTCTGTCCATCGCTGCTGCAATCTCAGTTTCCTCTCTTCTGTGCCTTCCTGTTCTTTCCATTTCATCCCATTCCCCTGACTTCCTTCGTCTAACAGCTTCTCAGCAGATGACATGCCCACTATTTGTTCATTGCCATTATAGCCACATCCAGCCCCATTCCCACATGGCCTCTTATTCCAAGTAGTCCAAACTAATTAGATACATTGGACCCCAGTTTCAAATTTCTACAAGAAGCATTTAAGGGGCTCTGCCAGGACTGCTGTCCATCTCCAGCCGCTGCCACAGTAGCTATATTATTGGCTCAATATTTGTTTATCAGTGACTGTGGGCACGGGCTGTCCAGGGAAGGCTATAGCAAGAGCAGATACCTCGGTCTACATCACAGATGGAAAAGCATCAACGGCTAAGGACAGGCAAAAACCAAAACAAAACAAAACAAAAAACAAAACAAAACAAAAATTCCAGATTCAATGAACTAATTTGGTAGGAGAGGAAACATCTTTATCTTACTTCTGAAGTATTCAGAAAGTATAAATGATACTGACTGCAAGAAAGTATTTGAATGAGGGACGCCTGGGTGGCTCATTGGTTGAGCATCTGCCTTTGGCTCAGGGTGTGATCTTGGAGTCCTGCGATCAAGTCCCACATCGGGCTTCCGGCATGGAGCCTGCTGCTCCCTCTGCCTGTGTCTCTGCTTCTCTCTCTCTCTCTGTGTGTCTCATGAATAATTAAATAAAATATTTTTTAAAGTATTTGAATGATAGTAAATTCTTACTGAATGAGAAAAAAATAAAAATAGCACAACCTGAAAAGGTAGACTTACTGAGTTTGTTGTAAGAATGGATTTATTGTGGTTACAAAGTAAATGCAAACTTAAAAAGAATCAACATTTTCCAACGCAAGTGAAAGAAGGGAAATGAATGAATAGAAATATTATTAATATAGAAGGCCTTAGAAAACTCAAAAACTAAAATATCACAAAGCTCATTGGTATCAGTAGAGGAAAATCTTGCTGGAAACTTTCTCCTCTGTTAGCTAATTTCCAGAAGTGTCTGGTAATCTCATCTGTTCCACTGAGGTTGATATTCTCCATAAATAAAAGGGTGATACACAAAACTGAATTTTTCCCAGACATTATTGTCCATCAGAATGGCTAATAGAAAGTTTAAAAGATAAAGATGGCTATGCCCGTCCTAGATCTGTGGGATCAGAATGTCCAGGAATGGGGGAAAGGGATCTTATGATCTAATTTGCTGTAAATCTCACCAGTGGCTCCAGGGAAAGATGAAGAATTGAGTGTCGCTGTTCTCAAGACCTAAGAGGAAGGTACCATCCTAATTCTTGGCTTGCTAAAAAAATTGAAGATAGGGTAGTGACAGTCTAAGTAGTCCCAACAGTCTCTTGAATGAAAAGGAATACCCTATTACAATTGGTATTAGAAAAAAGATCAGATTATATTTAAAGGCTTAGCATAAACATTAACACTTGTGATAGAGCCTACGAAGTCCGGCAGGGTCTGGCCCCCCACCTAACCCCTTCTGTGTTATATCACGCTTGTTCTCTAAGCTCCAGCAATATGGGCTTTCTTTGACTTCTTTGAATGTGCCCTGCTACCTTCTACCTCAGGGCTTTAGCACATGCTGTTCCACTGACTTGGGAGATCTACCTTCTTCTTCTCTCCCATGGTCAAGTTAGCACTTTACCATGCTTTGGGTCTTAGTTCAATCATAGAAACTTTCCTGACTTCTCCACTTAGGTTACTTCCTCCCTAAATCCTCTAATTTCACCATTTCTTCCACTTTTGTATGCTATTGGCTATGGTTAAATTTTTCCATTTGGTTATTTGATGAACAGGTCTCCCCAGTGATAACAAGCCTCCTAAGGGCAGCAGCCATGTCTGTTCACCATTAACCAGACCTTCTAACACAGTGTCTACACATGGTAAGTGCTGTAGACAGTATGTTTGTATTTACACGTTGAAGCCTAAATCCCCACTGTGGTACAATCAGAGGTAGGGCCTTTAAGAGGTAATTAAGTCATAGAGCCCTCACTAATAGGATTTGTGCCCTTGTAGGAACAGATGTGAGAGAAAGGACTGCCCTCTCTGCTCTCTGCCATAAGAGGATACAATGAGAACACAGCTATCTACAAAGAGAGAGAAGGCCTTCACCGGGGACCCTACTGTGCTTGTACCCTGTCCTCAGATTTCCAGCCTCCAGAACTGTGAGAAATAAAATTTTGTTGTTTAAGGCATCTAGTCTGTGGTATGCTGTTATAGCCACCCGAACAAATAAAGTAAGCATTCAATAATTATTATTACTTTTTTAAAGATTTATTTATTTATTTATTCATAGAGACACAGAGAGAGAAAGAGAGAGAGAGAGAGAGAGAGGCAGAGACACAGGCAGAAGGAGAAGCAGGCTCCATGCAGGGAGCCCGATGTGGGATTCAATCCCGGATCTTTTGAACCCTTAAAAATCACTTGTTACCTTGTATTCTCTTCAAGAGTAATCTGAATACATAAAGCTGATTCTTTCTGTGGCTTCCTAGCATGGAAACATCTAGATGGATTTTCATCAAATCCAAGGTAATGTTTGGGATTCTGTGGTCTACGTAGAGATTTCAAGGTACATGGTGACAGAAATTTATTTAGGGGGCTTTGGGAACAATTCAACCAAATAGACAATAATCCCCCAGAGATGCTAAGACTGAAATTCAAGAGGATATACACAGAGAGACATGCACATGTTTTACAATGCTTAAGATAGGAACAACAAACATGGATGCCAAATATGTAATCAAGGAAAAAGTTATGAGGGCAAGTGATCCCAATTGCCAGCGCTGATTGTATAGTGGGGAGGCGGCTCATACAGACTCTATGGCACTGAGTTTCACTATGTAAAGCAGCTACAATTTATTGATTTCTCCATATCAATTCCCATAAGTGTTAATAGGGTTCATTCTCCAAAGATAATTAATTTGATCTCTTATGAATGTAGAATCAGAGCCCTCTGCTTTTTATCAGATGAGTTTTTTCATCTGTCCTGATCCTTATTACAGAAATAATATATGTTCTTTGTTTGAAACTGAAATACTAGAGAAGCCTCTGAAATAAAACAGAAAAGCCTCTCTCTGGGGTAGCTTTAATAATGTGATGTGTATCTTTTCCAAACACAGAAACAGACACACAAACACACAGACACACACACACACACACACACACACACATAGCACTGTGACCACGTCACCACTTAAACTCTTCTTCAAAAACCTCAAGTCCTCTTTTATATTTAAAAACTATATCTTGAGAACTTAAAATCAAGATGAAAGCATTGATTTTTCTAGCAAAAAGCAGGAAAAAGAATTGCTTTCAAAAGGCACCAACCCACAGAATCCTAACTTTAGGATTTATAATCAATCTTAGTAATAAAGAAGATGATTTGTTTCACCCTCACAAATGTAGAATCTGACTTGAAATGCCTAAATAATTAACTCCCTCCATATCATCAAATTTAAAATACCTTATATTTACATTTCGTTTTATATCTCTTTCTCTTACATGATCTCGTTCAACTCTCAGAACAAATTAAACAACTTAAGGGGCTGTGTAAAGCCAGAAAGCTGAGGTTTGGAGGAGGTAAGCAAGTTGCACAAAGACACAAAGTGAATAAATGGGAGATAGAATTTGAATCTAGAACTTCTGACTCTCAATTCATATTCTTCCCTATAAGCCTGTGCTTTCTAATATGGCAGCCCCTAGCCACATGTGGCCAGTATGCACTTGAAATGTGGTTGTGTCACTCAGGAAAAGGAGCTGTAATTCTATATAACTTAAAAAATAAAAATAATACACAATGTTTTTCCTCTAAACACAGCCTAATTTAAAAAAATAAAAATACACACAACCAATATGTTTTGGCAGAACTGGATTTACTTTTATCACTGAAAATTTAATATCAGAATATGGAGGTATTATAATAGACACACTGGATTTCAAGACATAGTGTAAAAATAAAAATGCAAGATACCTCATTAACAAATTTTCATATTAACTATATGTTGAAATGATATTATGGATGTACTGGATGAAATAAAATATAACAAATTTCACTTTACTATTTTAAGATGTGGCTACATGAAAATTTAAAATTATATACATGACTCACATTTTACCGATCGTAGGTAATGTTGCTCTGGATTACATTGTCCTATCAATCCCTTAATCACTGGGAGAACTGTGTGTAGAAGATAAAAATTTGAGGGTTTCTTTTGTTGTTTATTGCATACTTTGACAATTACAGATTTGTAAGGTAGTCTCTAAAGGAAGGGAAGACCTGAGCAAGAATCAAATTAGACACAATTTTCTTAACTGCTGAGAGTACATTTTGGTAATGTTTCTCTGAAAAAATTTCACTGCAAACGAACAAAAAAATCTTAAATCTCAATCGATAGTGTTGCAGAGAGTTTCTCTGCTTTGATCAAGTTCTGTTTCTTTGTGTTTTTGACAAGGTTCGCTTTTCTCCCTGACCTCCTTCATAAGAGGGCTAGAGGGAGCATCCCTTGGCAGGCCTCAAAAATGAAATGAAAGGTTACTTTCTCACCCCAGTTCTCAACCTGGAAATTGCTCTTTAGTTTCCCCAATGGTCTCCAAAGACCAGGTTCTTTGCCCTATCTTCCATTTCCACTGAAAAGCTTTAGACACTAAGTGATACAAAAGTTTTAAGAAGAAAATAATTGCTAACATTGATTGAGCCCATGTTCCAGGCAACAAGCTGTGTCCTGTTCTATGTAATATCTCACTTAATCCTTTATGGAAACCCAAAGAGATAGATGCTTACATTAACCATAGACTAGGAGTGGACAGTTTGCCTGTGATTGTATATTAGAAAAATACAAGGTTGAGGTTTGAGCCCTTATCCATCAATACTAAGTAAATACTGTGAACCTGTAATCTAGTCGATACCAAGGAAAGCACCTTTGGACTATTAAGAATTGAATCTTCCAGTTTTTTAGCTATCAGTTTACAGCTGTTAATGTAAACCTAAGGTATTTTTTTTTAAAGAAAGCTACTCTTTTATACTAACAGTTTAAAGAAGGTATGAGATTGAACACGTAGCTTTTGGAACCCATGAAGGAAGAGAAGGGAATTAATCAATGAAATGCCTCTTACTATAAACTGTGGATGAGAAAGGGGATGTGATCATTGTTTTTCACAAGATGGGGAAAAAAGAGAGGAGAAAAAGACTGTGAACACATGAAACCTAAACTACACACATATGCAAACCTTAACAGTTTTGAAACATTTCTGGGAAGATGTTTGGTAAACAAGCAAAAGAAGACCAATAAGAAAAGCCAGAGAAGATGGTATGGGAAGTGTGGACAGACATCTGGTCCTTCCTCAAATCTCTAGATAAGCTAACTGTGATCTAAATATGCTTAACTCAACTGTAAGAATATACCACATTGGATGTAATTAGTATAGAAAGGAACTAAAACAGATGTCCAGGTTGACTGTGGCTGGGAAAGAAAATGACAAGGAAAGAGGGCCTGCTGTCAATTTAAATTGAAACCCTATTTGCGGAATTCCACAAATAATGTTCTGAAGACCTTAAAAGGTAAATTTCTTTGAAATTTCACTGAAATCATTGTTAGGATCTTTACAATGCTACAAGCCAAAGGAATTCTGCAGCTTATTAAAGAATCTTGGAAAGCTTCCTTTCCATCAAATGTAAACTCCTGTCCTGGGAACTTGCTTTTTCACTCACATCCTAGTCAGTCTACTTCCAGAAAGGCTGACTGCCTTGAGTTTCCTCAGAACGAATGATGAGTGCATGCCGTTTTCATCTTCTTGTGTACAAAAGTAGCTAAACTGTCCAATTAATCTATTTTAATCCTATCCAGATGAAGAGCCATCTCTTCTAAAACACTTCCACAAATGTCCATATTCTCCTTGTTCATTTCCCTTAAGAATGGTTTTGCTACCTCATGGTCTACCAGTGGTTATATTCTTTTCTAGTTTGAAATGCCCTGGTTCATGCAGCCACCTCCCATATATTTATGGAAAAAATATTATACACTTGCCACCATATTATCTCCTCACTAGACTATAAGCTTTTTAAAGGCAGGGAATGCATTTTAATTCTGTTATTCCTTATCTAGCAGCTGACCCAGGATTCTCTAAATAAATATGTTTATTTGGAAGGAAGTATTCGATCTAGTGGCATTTGTGGTTTTAGGAAGACAAAACATCATTTCGGGTTATAATACTTTGAAAATTCTTTAAAACATGATCCAGCTTCTTTCTGTAGGGAATGGATATATTCTGTTGATACTCACTACCTACATGTAGATCCTCCTCTGCTTCTGCTCCTTCCTTTGTACAATGATCTATTCTGTAAGATTCTTTCAACAGTAATACTTAGAGTGGCTAAGAGTGTGGGTTCTACAGCCAAAAAAAAGTTAGGTCAAAAATCTACCTCCATCACTTACTAGCTCTTTGTCTTGGAGTCCCTGGGCCTAATTTTGTTTTTCTTCTAAAATGGGATAAAAAATACTGCCTACTTTATAGGGCTGTTATGGAGATTAGCTGAGATCATGCCTATAAAGGGCTAAACACAGCAGTAGGCAGGTTAGGAGTACTGTATATACATGGAAGCTATCACATTGGTCTCAAGAAGTCTGTAGGTCCATTGACTTCATAATTACATTGCCAATTGTGTCTAAGATGAGATGGTATCTTATGGTCTATGACTCTGGTTCTAAATTTCTCTTAGTATACTAATGTAATAAAGGGAAAAATTAGAGAGGGAGACAAACCGGAGAAACTCCTAACTCTGGGAAACAGACAAAGGGTTGTGGAGGAGGAGTTGGGTGGGAAGATGGGGTAACTGGGTGATGGGCACCGAGGAGGGCACTTGATGGGATGAATACTGGGTGTTATATGTTGGCAAATTGAATTTAAATGAAAAAAATGTAAATAAATAAAATTTTAAAACAGGAAACTTCAATTTGAGTTTAATGTTATTTCAATTGAACAAATATATGTTGAGCTCATATTGTTGTCAAACCCAAAAGTCTTTAGAAGTGAGATGGACAGAGCTACTGTTCCTCTAACATTTTATATGGGCCAGATTCTGTGCTAACCCCTTTACATGCATCATTTGTATTTGATGACCCTCAACTCACTGTTTTCCCCATTCTACAGGTGAGAAAAACAAAGCTTAGGATGAAATACAACATGTAATTGAAATTGAAATTAAATTGAAAGTGAGTCAGATCTGCAAGAAGAAAGGAGAGTTTGTTTTTAAAAAGTTTCAATTCATTTTGATTTGCAATTTTAGATTTATCTGTGCTTGACATCCATGTGCTTGATAATGAGTAATTTCTTTTTATAATTATTTCTTACATGCAGATCAAAGGGTACAAATTAATAGTTAAACATACTGGGGAGTATACATTCTTTTAAAAGCAGCAATATAGATATCAATTAAAAAGCAAATTAGATATACCTTTTGACTTATGTGCAAAGAGAAGAATTGCTACAGTATTTAAGTGTTTGTAACTACTGGGTAGTCAGGTAATTAGGAAGCTGTCAAAGCTTGTTATGTTATCTTGTAGCAGTTGGTGTTCAGAATATTTCTTGCTACTGCTGTCTGTATGGGATGTGGTTAATATGCAGCTTCAGTCAACAAAGGTTGAAAGGGGACAATTTAATTATGACTCTGTAACTTCTTAATTTTCAATTATTATGACACAAGGGAGCTGCCCTTCACAAAGGGCAGTTAAAAGACATTTTACCACTTGTATAAGATTGCAGAAATAGACAAATTTGATCAAGCATAATGTTTACCGGTTGCTTATTTTTTGAGTATTGCGGTAAGTCTTCAGTGTGTGTAGATGTGTGTTAACATGATAGCAGACTGATGAATAACTTTTCCTGAAGATTATTTCACAGAATACTAATACTAGTTTTGAGGAAGACTAACAGGTCTTCCTCAAAAAAATACTTTTGTAGAAAAATAAATTTGAAAAATACCAGGTTAAATAAGGTTAAATTAGTATTGTTTTCTTGCAGAATTTCCTTGAGGATTAAATCTTGAGATTTAAGTAATGTGTATAATAAGTTATCAAAGGAATTAGTATAATTACTTGACCAGATATTACTTTGTTTTCCTATAATATTTTGTAATAAGTTCAACAGAGTGTTTTGTGGTTTATGTTCCTATAATGGAGAAGAGTCCTAGATGTAGGGTCGAAACACTTGGGTGTTCTAGTTCTACCACGAACTGACTTACCATGTACAAGTATAAGTATACTGATTCACTCATTCATTCACTCATTTCCACTAAGATGAATCATCTCAAACTTAACCTGAATAAAACATATTTTCTTAGTTTGCCCTACAGATCTTTTCTTCTTCTTTTTTGTCTACACAGTCATAATCAGTAATACCATCACTTACCCAGTAGCTCAAGTGAAGAACCAAGCAGGCATCCTTAACTTCCTTTTATTCCCTCATTGCCGCCTGTGAAATTTGAAGGCTCACCTTCTGAAATATAATTCAAATCCAACCACTACTCTCCATGTTCACGGCTACCACCCAAATCCAAGACATAATCATTGCTTGACTGAACTATTGAAGCAGAATATTCAAAATGTTCTCCCTGCTTCCACTCTTGTCCATCTTCCCTAGGGCAGCCAGAAAGGCCTTTATCAAATATAAACTAGACATGCCAAGCCTCTCCTAAGATTATTCTAGTGGTTTCCCATAGTTCTCATGCTAACACCCAAAATAAATTTTGGGGTGAATATAGATCTGACTATGAAGGACAAGCAGTAAATCTTCTAGGAAGTAGAAGTAGAGACTACCGTCATGTATAGACCATGATTTTATGGATAGGGAGAGATTTTTTAAATAGTATACAAAAAAGCACTAGCCATAGCAAAAAATCTTAATAAATTGGACCACAATACAATTAAGAACTTCTATTCATCAAAAGACTAATCAAACAGTTGAAAATTCAGCCTACATGGTGGGCTTTTATTAGCACATACAGTACACAGAGAATTCATACCTAGTCCTTACAAAGAATGTATATAAACAACAGCTATAAATCACACAAAAACTGGAAATCATCCAAAGAATATGAACTAGAGACATGAACGTCACACCTTAAAAATATACTATTTTGTGACCACAGTAGTGGTTATATACTTAGTGATAATTTACTGAGCTATATGTTTATGGTATGTGGTTTCCATTTCAATAAATGTTACAAAAATTTACATACCCAAATACTTTTAAGACATGAGCTAACTTCCTTGGGGACTCAAATAACTTGGCCTAGTTTAAATGCCTCGTTCTCTCTACAATGGTCTTCACAAAGCAAGTCATTTTTTCTTTGAAAAGATAGACATATTTCATTTTTTTTCCCTACAGGGTAGTACCAGCAGAGCATTTTTGAATAAGAATTGCATGATTATATAAAGCCCCCGCTCTCCATATCATGGAACAGGCATTAATAACTCATTGTATCTACCCATACAGTAGCATTTAATACAGATGGAGACCTCACTGTTGCGTTTTGCATAAGATGAATAAACAAAGAATCAAAGAGCAAGCAGTATTAATATTTTAAATACGATATTTAATTTGAAAAACAGGACAGGGAGACATTAGCATTGAGAGCAGAGAGGGAAAAACGCCTGGATGAGAAATGAGAAGAGACATCATTAAAAATGGGAGCTAGGTAAGAATACAAAATACAAAGAATTCCAGTCTCACTTGACAAACAGCCACACTAACTCTGCAAATGGTGACATAATCTTCCATGGGCCAATTCTCCACTAAGCTGAGCCAACGAAATGGAAGCTTCGCAGAGCCGATCTGCATTTTATTTGCCTCATTTCTGCTTTCACCAACTCCTTTAGATTCAACACAAATATGAGCCCAAGGATAGCTCCATCTTAGCAAAGCTGCTTAAAAAAAAAAAAAAAAAAAAGATTCCTTTTGTGCCCGTGGCAATGTCAGGCATCACACGCGGACCTAGAGCCACGTTCTGTTTTACTCTGTGACAGGTGAGCAGCAGCAAATGTGGGAGAATTATTACCTCAAGGAGCATATTTTTCTCTATTTGCTAATTCTGAATTAGAAACAGCCATGAACTCTCAGCCCTGCAAGGAGAGGGTAGATCATCCATGACCAGAGAGAAAAGTGATGGGAAATGAGAGCAAAAGCTTTCAGGACCCAAGGACAGGGCTTCACTAACGGGAGTCTACACTGTCTCCCACAGTGTCCTCTGAAAGTTGGTATCTAAAAAAAATAAATGAATCAAAGGACTCTCATTATCTGGAGGCTCTCAGGAAAATACCCCCCTGCCCAAACAAAACCCAACCAAACCCACCACCAAACAAAAATCCTATAGACATGAGAAATGTGCCTGTTAAAAGATCTAAAAGTGTCCTTTATCTAAGGAAACACACAAGCATAATTAGATTTCACAAATGGGCCTTGCTTCAGGGCACAGTGGAGGGGGGATAATAAATAGTTCTAATTGGAAGTGTATATAGTGTGTGATGTGGGTTAGGAGGCATCCACTATTGCAATCATTTCCTTGGGTATATATCAACACACTTAAAATGCACATAGGAACATTAAGAGGGACCTTTAAAGCTTTAGCAGCGGGGACAATGCGCAGCTGAGGCCCTTCAGTCTGCAAAGTGTGGTGAGGTGGTCCTGCAGGCCTCACCCATTATTAGCCAGGTGTTCCTGTTCTGGACTTCAAGGGAAAGAGAGCAGCGCTCAATGCTCCCTGTCCCATGAAGGCAAAGAAAAAAATCTTGTTGCCCCTAACTGTGATTTTCATGCACAATAACCTCAACTCCAAATGGAACTCATCTGTTTGCTCATGGAGCAGAGTGGGAGACCAGTGCGGGTCAGGGCAGAACAGCTGCCATTAAAACAAAGTGGCTCGATTAGCTTTTCATAGTTTGCAGGTGATGAATGAAGGGCAAAGGGAAGCCTGTTCCCCGTGTAATAGGGCAATAATAGGAGCCTCATTTGGGCCGCTACACTCCACTTTGGCTGGTGTCAGCTTTTCCATTATGCACATGGTTTTTCAGGAGGGCGATAATTCAAGGAATAAGGAAAAATAAAAGGAGAGTAAATTAACTCTGGGCTGAGACGTGGCAAATTAGGGTCTCCACTTGGGCATGCAGAGCCCAAGGAAATATGAAAGCAGGTCACTTTTAATTCTAGGCCAGAGAAATGGCTGTTTCCTGGCATTTTTCTTTGTAGTGCGGTTGACTGCAGGACCCTGTCACTGCTGAGTTTCCCTGCTTGAAATGCAGCAGAGCATGGAGGGCAGAGCTGTTAAAAAGTGTGATGCCCGGGTGCCTGGCTCTCCCAGTAAGATGGTGTCCTCTTGGTCCATCGGCACAAGGGCCAGAGTGCTTCCAATTTCCCTCATGGGCTTACCATTCTTTCTCTCCTACCTACCCTTCTGGTAAGAGTTAATACTCAGCATCTTGATTGCTCGCATGACTGTTTGTCTCCTAGTCCCCTGTCCAGGGGACAGACCCAAGAAGATGTCAACAATGACCTCTCAAAGGTTCAATTCCAGTGGTTAGATAGGAGGTGCTCTGAAAGTATTTGCTGAATGAAATTCAAAAGATGCTTTTTTCAATTCCTCCATTTTCCTGGGCTTTCTGCTTTCTCCCCCCTCCCCCCCTCTCAATTCACCCTCCATCATCCTTGTTAGCCTGGTCTAGGTTCTCCATTCCCTTTCTCTATTCTTGGTATATTAAGGGTCTTCAGCTTCTGCCAGCAATTTGGTTCACTCAAAATATTCCCTTTATCTGATTTCTTTCAAATCCAGAGCTGCAAATGGAAGGAGTATGGATCCTTACAGCTTTCTCTCCAGTCCAGACCTCAGTGATGAGCTCTTGGCCCACATAGTTGGCAATCTCCTCTTTGAAAGGGTCACTGGTACATCAAGTTGTGGTTCAAAAACAGACTCATTAACTCAGCCCTCATCCCATCGTGATACTTTATTATTTTTGTACTAGTTGTTTCAGTCAACTAAGTCATGAAAGTAGACTTCGTTTCCTAAAATTCAACATTTAGGTGTTATTCTTGTTTCATAACTGTTTGCTCTTACCCTATTGGGTGAAATATTTAATCCCAATCCCAGAATTCATCATTTAGGCATTATTCTTGTTTCATAATTGTTTGCTCTTACTTTATTGTGTGAAATATTTAATCCCAATCCCAGACACCCTATCATTTTATCTTGAGTCATGATACCATTATCCCACTCAACTAAATATATAAACCCTTAATATCATTTAACAAACACCTCCTATTCAATTTTCCCCCCAATGTCTCAAAATATGCCTTCAGTTTTTTTTTTTTTTTAAAACCAGGACTTAACATCCACATAAATCGCATTTGTCTGATGGGTCTATTAAATAATTTTAAATCTGCAATAGTTGCCTCTTTACACGCTTTTGTCATGTCACATGTCTGTTGAAGAAACTGGGTATTCAGAAAGTTTTTCATAAAAATCACTAATTTCCTGTGACATATGTTAATAAATCTAAGATAATATATAGGTTATTTGGAGCTTTTTATGCATACTGTGAACATAACAAGATCTACAAATCTTTAAAGCACATATTAATAAGTTTGTGCAAACACACATATGTCAAATATTGGTGCCATCCGAATCCATATTCAGAACATGTTTATCCCCCTGAACATTTCCTTGTGCCCCTTCCAGTCATCAGCTACCTTCTCCCCCAAGAAGCTAACACTATTTTGCCATCAGCATAGATTGGTTTTGCCCATCCTTGTGCTTCTTGTTAATGAATTTATACATTATAGACTATTTTGTACCTCACTTCTTTCATAAATCTTAATGATTTCGAGTTTCATCTATGCTTTCAAATGTATTTGTAGTTCATTCTTTTTTATTACTGTGTAGTCTTCTATCGTATGAACATATCATGATTACCCATTCTCCTGTTGATAGACATTTGGATGGTTTTCAGAATCAGCTATTTTAAATAAAGATACGATAAACATGCATGATCTTTTTGAGGACATAAGCATCCATATCATATGAACTTATGCTGAGTCATAGAGCAGGCATAGGTTCTGTTAATGATTGTCAGGTTTTTTTTACCATTTTATTTATCTATTTATGATTTTATTTATGTATTCATGAGAGACATATATATATAGAGAGAGGCAGAGACACATGCAGAGAGAGAAGCAGGATCCATGCGGGGATCACGCCCTGGGCTGAAGGCAGGCACTGAACTGCTGAGCCCCCCCAGGCATCCCTTAATATTTTATTTAAATTCAATTTGCCAATATATAGTATAACACCCAGTGTGATTGTCAGGTTGTTGTTGTTGTTGTTTTTAAGATTTTGTTTGTTTATTCATGGGAGACACCAAGAGAGAGAGGCAGAGACACAGGCAGAGAGAGAGGCAGGCTCCCCAAGGGGAGTCCAATGTGGTACTTGATCCCAGGAGCCCAGGATCATGATCCAAAGGCAGACACTCAACCACTGAGCCACCCAGGTGCCTGACTGCCAGTTTTCTAAAGTGGTTTACCATTGGATGTTCTCACCAGCAAAATATGAAATTTCCGGTTATTCCACATCTTCATCAACACATCAATTTTTAAAATTTTGGCCATTCTGAAAATTTGGGGGCAGTGATTGATGAATGTACAGTGCTAGCACTTATTTTTAATTCTCAAGTGCTGAAAAAAATTAACAATCCAATAACTTTCATAAGTGTTTAGACTTTAGTAGGAACACAGTCTTTCAAGTGATGTCTTCTGAAATCAGTAAATAAGGTTGGTGGGCTGAGAAACATAGAAAGGGAAAGACTCAAAAATCTCATCAAATTCTTCCCTCTTTCAAAATTCTTTGGCTGATATGTTCATCTATAAAAACTCAATATCAAAAGACTAATGTCAACATGGCCAGCTACAGATAACATCACATGGGGCAACAGGTGTTCTCCCAGGGAAATCTCCATCTTGGCTTTTGGTTACAGTTGATATATCCAACCTTTAACTTACAGTATTTACTAACAAGATGTGTGAAAATGTACAACCATTCATCCAAGAGGATTCAACTAATGAATAGTTTTTTGCAAATTGGGCAGCTATACAATGTGTAAAAGTAAGTTAGTGGCAAATGAAAACAGTCGTATGCCTTTGAACCCAGGGAAGAACACTCATTTCTGTTTTATGGTATAAAAAGGTGGTAGGGAGGGGTTTTCTGGAAAGGAAAGTTACACTGGTCAAGTACTTACAATGTGTCAGGTATCATGCAAGACCTTTAATGTAGATACAGTCTTGAATCGAATTCAGTCATTAAAATAGATCAAGCTGGGTTTTGTTACTCCATCTTACTGAAAATAAAACTGAGGCTCAGGAGCATTTAGAAGCTTTCACTGTAAATGCCTGAGCCAGAATGCACCTAGGAATACAGTAATGTCCTGGAGTTTTATCTTACAAGGAGGATAGAGATTAAAGTTATATGCATAAATTACAATAAAAAATCCTTTGCATTTCCCACATAGTAGAGCGAAGTGGCTTGGTGTCTATAACCCTAAATGGTAATACTTGTGTATACTAAAGCTTAAGAATCAGTATGTTAGGCTAAAAGAAAGAACAAAAGATATCATATGCAGATTCAAGGCTCTCTGACCTTTTGCTTTAGTTGTAAAATCTCTAGAGGTAAATGGGTATGGCACAACAGTCTCAAGCATTACTGCTTATGTGCAGGGTTTGTCCATTTGAGTATTACTCCTCTGTCATCATAAAATAGATTATATCTGTCTATTGTCCTGAGGATTTTACGATACAGTGGAATCACAGCTAAAAGGAAGGAGATGATCTTCCAAAATTGACCAAAAGCTAAAATGTATATACAATATGACTTTTTAAAATTCCTATTGGGATCCCTGGGTGGCGCAGTGGTTTAGTGCCTGCCTTTGGCCCAGGACGCGATCCTGGAGACCCGGGATAGAATCCCACGTCGGGCTCTTGGTGCATGGAGCCTGCTTCTCCCTCTGCCTGTGTCTCTGCCCCCCTCTCTCTCTCTCTCTCTCTCTCTCTCTCTCTGTGACTATCATAAATAAATAAAATTCCTATTGGATTATGAGTAAAACTGAGGTTCAGAGAAATTTGACATACATATGCCCAAAGATCTAGTATATGCCAGACAACAAACTGAACCCATTCATCTACTTGCAAGCTCAAAGTTGAAGGCTCTTCCAGCTGACCAATGGTTTAGGCACAGTAGACCTAGAATCAGCTAACCTGGAACTTGGTGTACTTCAGATTGAATCAGTGAAAGAAAAGGTGGTGAAATTGTGTATATAGAGCAAATACTTCACTCACTAGGGAATGAAGGCCAACAGTCCTCCTCTTCAAAGGTGAAATGTTTTGGGACAGTTCCTTCCAGTCATGATGCTGCTGTGATACTCCTAACGGATGGTTTCTCCAGGGAGCAGACTGTGCTCCCTACATGTGTACTCGGTTGTAGATTCCATGAGTTTGCTCTAACTACATTCCTTTCTCTCACACTCAAAATAACACACCAGAATGCAAGGTAGTTAAAATGTCATGACTTAGGGAATGAATGTAGCAAGTTCTCGATTTTGTACTAAGTGACTCATCCACTAATGGCTGTCTTTTAAATACTATTAGAATTTTTTATTTGTCTTATGGCATTCATAACCTAATAGGACACTGAGAACCTCTAGCTTTATAAAATGTGGCGCTGAGGGTACCTGGGTGGCTCAGTGGTTGAGCATTTGCCTTTGGCTCAGCATGATCTTGGAACAAAGTCCCACATCGGGCTCCCACGTGGAGCCTGCTTCTCCCTCTGCCTATGTCTCTGCCTCTCTCTGTGTCTCTCACGGATAGATAAATAAAATCCTTAAAAAATGTGGCACCAATTTCTGTGACAGTGGTACTCCATTACGGACTTTAAATGGGTAAACATGAACGATTCCTTTGAGGATAAGCTAAAGAAGAAAAAATAGAGTCAGATTTCTTAAGTTAAACCCCAGCTTTATTTTGAACCATTTGTTAGAGCTGGGACAACCATGTTTAAGTCAGTTTCGTCAGTTGTAAAATGAGGACACAGTGGTGTCTACCTCATAAGTCTGTGCTGAAAGTTGAATCAGGTAATATACATAAGATGCTTAGAGTGTTTAGCACACTGCGTCGATATGATGCAGACAAAATATTTAGGAAAGGAAGTAGGAAATATGGACACGATCTGCCATCTTATTAAGAAACAGCTATCTTCAGCCTTAAAAAGGTAGCTTACACATTGGAAATGCCCTTGAAATAGTTTTCATTATCCTGATGCACAAAGGGCTGGTTTGAATGATTCTGATGAGAAGGAATCCAAGTAATGTCAGGCATATTATTTTAAATTAGCACAGTATACCAAGGTCAGAAGAGATTTCTTTGGTCAGTGCATGCAGCTGCCCACAGCTTTGCTTCATAACACCAGGAAAGGCAGCATAATTTGGTCTCCAGGAGAGTGGGCGCTGGAACTGGAGAACCAGTGTATGAATTTCAGTTCTACCATTTATCTGCTGTGCAAACATGGGAAAGTCACTGAATTATCCTGATTCTCGATTTCTTCATCTGTAAAACGGGAATAATAACTGGAACTACCCAACAAGGTAGTTGGGAAGGTTATGCATAGGTATACACACAGTACTCAGAATACTGTCTGATGCACAGGAAATTCTCAGTACCTGTCCATGATCATCACCATCAGGAATAGAGAGCAAAGTGAAGTCACTCACTTGGATCGACCAGAAGTATTGATAATTTATTTTAATGGAAATCAAACAGGTAAAATAATGATGCCACACATGCATCCACTCTTTTAAGTATCCCGAGTAAAAACTTCTCATGGAATAAAAAAAAAAAATTGAAATTCATTTACTCCAACAGAACCATCTCATCAAGTATAAGGCCTCCACACTTTTAATTGAATTTTTGAGCTCATGACAGATTCTGTGTAAACAACAGCCCAGATGATTGAAAAATCTGAATATGAACTCTAAATTGGTTGCAATTCACCTATATTCACTATTGTGCTGTAAATAAATAGAATTAAGTATAATTGCATTCTCCTGGTCTTTCTTTTGGAGCAGCAGCTAAATGCTCCATTAGAATGGTTAATGTGGTAATTGGTGCCCCCCTCACAAATCAAAACATTGTGGATAACATGGTTCTAGGGCTTGATGTCACAGCATGTTTTCAGGACTTTTGATTTAAAAAAACACGAAAAATCAGATCTTAATGTCATATAAAGATAATGTCAAGGACAAAATGGCTTAATGGGAAAAGAACTGAGTCAGAAAATGAAGGTCTTAGGGTCCTAACATCATTTCCTTTTGTGGCACTTTAAGTTTCTTTGTTATGCATAAGGCAGCCAGGCTGTGACCATTCTTGTCTTTAACCTTCCCAAGACTCAATTTACTCATCTGTAAAACCTCAAATAAAACATTTATCGTGCCTATCATATAGACCTGTTGTAAGAATTGGAGGGGACAATGTATATAAACTTGAAAATTCTAACATCTTATAACATATTTTATTAGAAACTGTATGGGTTTCTTAGTCCTTAAGAATACTCCAAATGAATAAGAAGTAAGTTCCACAGCAGCATTGGAATAGTTCTAACCATCCTACCGTGCAGCAGGGGATAGATGACCAAATCCAGAGTACCTGCATGGGCAACTCCTTTACAAGCAGAGGTCGGACTCTCTAACAATGATAGGAGGCTGCCAGTTTATATCCACGCATCCTTTTAACCAGTATGATATCCTGCCTCAAAACCATTCTTTACCACCTGTGGAATATCCTAACTCACTTATCCGGCTGCATTCATCAACACACAGAATGTTAAGACTGTCTAACAGTGAACCACAAAACAGGGCAGAAAGAATGCCACTAACTTTGTAACTTACAAAGAGTGATTGCCAGCCAAGGTTGTTAAAGGGATCGATGGTATTGAAAGAATGAGTTGTGGTGAGCAGAGTATTGACCATTGAAAAGAATGATGGACAATTACAGTCTCAGTCCGACATCGGTGTTAGAAAGGTCACTGCTGAAAGATGTCTCTGTTCCCTCTTTGAAAAGTCCTTTTATGCTTGATTACAGTTCTTTTTCCTCTTCATTATTCTGTTTTCTCAAGCGGTTCTTTCAGAATCTTAATGACAGTGAATAGCACCATCCAGCAGATGGTAAACATATCACTTACATTATTAGCATTTTGTAATTTTTACACCCTGTATAGAAAGCCATATAGAATGAGAATTTAGGAAAACAAGACTGCAATTGGCACATTACTTAAAATGCAGAAACTACAGTTGTATATCATTAAGGCTACAAATTGAAATTCCCCCAAGTCAAAGAATGAACAAAGTTATGGTTCTCTAGGTGGTGTTCATTTCCTACTGTCGTATATACTGTGCAATGAACAACATGTTGTGTGATACTTACCGACCTAGCTAATAATCTGCACCACAACCCCTGTGTAAAACCCGTATTATGACTTAGTGTTACATGGAAAACCATCACCTTGGCATTTTTATGCTTTTGTGAGATTTTTTTTGTAAAGGGGGGTTTTCTATTGAGTAAATGTTTAAATTTAACTTCTAAAAAGGAGTAACAGAGAAAGGAAAGCAACCTTTTTTTTTCCCTCTGACTTCCTATAGGGGCTGATTGTGTGTTATTATATCTGTATCTTTGACCAGGTTTTCAGATCTAGAGAGATAGGATCATCTCTCGTTCAACACCTGATTCATCTCTGCATGGCCCACAGCATGCAGCATCATCATGTAAAAGGTCAATGCAAATACATGTGTCTTGATAAGATGGATGGTTGGGGAAAAAAGACCAGATGAATCCAAGAAAGAACACCTGTGCATCATCTATGGCATACAAAGTAGTGAGTGTCTCCAAAACTTACCTGTGCCCCCAAATTAACAAAAGAGCTGTCTGAAAAATTAATTCCCAAACCCCACTCCAAATTCAGTGGATCAATTTCTCACTGGGGGAATCTAAGTTTTAAGAAAACTTTCCCTGTTGATTATTTTGTAGCCAGTCTTGGGTTACTCTACACAGTGATATTTAGGACTCTTTGAGGTTAAGAAAGCCCTTATTTCTAGGTCAGGCATAGACGATCAATTCACTTTACAAACCATCTCTGGCAGTGTGGCCATTGAAGATCTACAAACTGAAATTTGGTCCGTGGTCCAGCAATGCACCCGGAAGCTTGTTAGAAAAGTGGAATCTCAGGCTATGCAGCAGACCTACTGAATAAACATCTGCATTTGAATGTGATCTCCAGTGATTCATATGCACAGCAATGGAAGTGCTTGGTCTAGAAAAATGTTCAAGTGTAATATATAGATAGGCATCATCAGCATCGCCTAGCAGGTTATTAGAAATGCAGAATCATAGGTGCTGCCTCAAACCTACTGAATGAAAATCTATGGAGGAGCAATCTAGCAATGTGTTTTTAACAAGCTCTCCAGGTAATGTTATGCATACTAACGTTTGAGAACCACTAATCTAAAGTACTGTGCTGAAGAGTTGTAAGGATACACTTGGGCTTACCGCAAAAAGATGTATTGCTCAATTAATAATATCTACCAAGGTACAGAAGGGGAAAAGTAAGGAGATTCATGCCACATATTTATTATCTCTATTATCTATCTCTTTATTATTCCTATAGATAGATAACTTGACTCATGGATATGATGCTGTAAGAACAAATACATAAGACTGAAGAAGTCAAAGCTGATACTAGGGTAAGAATGAAAAGATGAAGAAGCAAGAAAACAAAGAGAGAGAGAGAGAAGGGAAAAAAGTGGGAGGAGTGAAATGGGAGGAACAACAAGAAAGGGATTAAACTCTATGCAGATAAAACAAGTGTGGCCATATACTGGTAACTGTTCAATCTGAATGATGGGTAATGAGAATTTATTTTACCATTCATTCCACTTTTGAGTGTATGTGAAATTCTTTATAATAAAAAGTTTCAAAGTAAATTCATCCTGTGATTCATTGTTGCCTATGTAGTTAGAAAACACTAATAATATTGATAACATCCACTGTTGATGCAAATGTGGAAAAGGAAACTTTCCTATGTTGTTGGTGGGAGTATAAACAATTATGACCTTTTGGAAGGCAATTTGATAGGATAGTAAATATTACAATGTTTAAAAATGTTTCATATATATTGACCCAGTAATTCTATCTCTAGAAAGCTTATTTACAAAAGAAGTCATCCATTTGTATATAGATACAGTACAAAGATACACACTGTGGCTTTATTTATTAACAATTTGGAGTAAGTCTATCTACTAAGGACAGTTTAATAGTTGTAATGTTCACTCTATGGACTATGGTACAATTATTATTTCTCAATGGCTAAAGTCTAAACATATTGACCTGGAAGGTTGCCAATGGGAAGAAAAATCGGCCTTTAAGTGTGTGACTTTCCTTGTATACATATGCTAGTATGTGGAAGTCTAATTCTAAACAGTTAACGCTTACCTCAGGGAAAGAGAATGTCTACTTTTGGAAATATGGGTATGACTTTTAACTTTGTACAATTTTGTACAGTTCTTTTCACCTTTTGCATCTTGATCCATGTGACACAGTTCTGGCCAGGAGATAGAGAGGCATCCGTGGGAAAATTCTTAAGTTCCAAGACAGCTTGTTTATGGGATCAGATTCACATGGCCCTTCCTTTGGCTTTTTGCCTTTCACCCTCTTCCAGTTCAAAACCCAGATGAATAGCTAGAATGAGGAGCAGCTGTTTTGTAAGTGCTGCACCAATGGATCCATGCTTAGCAATAGCACAATGGAAAACCAAAGGAGTCTGGGTTCCCAGCAGAAGTGTGGACTCACTGAATGAGCCCAGAGTGGTTCTCTTTCAAATTTCTTAGACAAATAAGATAAAGTTATTAATTTGGTTAAGTTCATATTTTTCAGGTTTCTGGCACTTAAACAGCTCCTGGCCAAAGCCAGGTGTCCAGGTACATCTGGTACGAGTAGAGGGAGAATATACATACTAATATATATGCAAATAGGCTTCCCCTAAAGAGGTACCTTGTACATCTGGTCCACCATGAATCTCTAGCCTTAGCACAGTGTCTGGCACATAATTTAATGAGGGAATAAATGAATCTATTAAAGAGTAATATATATAATTGCCTCTAGATTGTTGGATTATAGATGATTTTAATTTTCTTTTGTATACTTGCTTATATTCTCTGAATATTTAAGATCAGAAAAAAAAGCACTTTTTAAAAATTCTTAAAACTATATAGGAAAACTGTATGGTACAGCTTAATGATAAAGTGGAACTTTGTTATTTCACAGATTACAATACATTGCAAATCGACTTTTTCTCCTATCTCTCTCCCTCCACAAACTACTTAAAAAAATAGAATAAAATCCTGATAAAACTCAATATACAAGATGAGTATTAGTCTGATCCCCCATCAGAATGATAAAGGAGGTTTACTCTACAAATTATATTACATATTTATAAAGAAAAATTTTGAAAGTGGTTTCTTTTACATTGATGGATGTCTGAACACTAACCATAAAAAATAATAAAAAATTAAGCATCTTTGTTTAGCTGCTGCTAAGAATGCGTGTTTGATGTACCGTATTTCAATTCAGGGGACGCATTTACACCTCTTGAGAAAACTTTGCACACAAATCAACTGACACTTCTCTGGGTGGTACAACTTCTACAACATTTTAGAAAGTGTCATGGCATTAATACTTTTACACCAGTGGTCTTAACCAGGCCGTGCAGCATTATATAGAGACAGTTTGGGTTGTCACCAATGAAGGGGTGCTACCAGTATCTAGTGGGCAGGGGTTAGCAATGTTGCTAAGCAATGCACAGAACAGAATTGTTCAGTCCAAAATGTTAACAGTACTGAGGTTGAGAAACCCTGATTTATATTATTTTTTCCCCTGCCTTCTTACTTGGGTTGTATCTACCCCTACAAGTAATTTGATTGTTCTGACTTCTGGATTCCTAAAAATTGGGGTATTAGATTACTAACTGGCTGATTTTCAACATGTGAACTGTTACTTTCTAGTCCTAGAATTGTAATACTAGATATATGGCCATTTTATCTTAGAGATTCTTAAATTTTTATGAGTGCCTAACGAGTCCTAGAAATTTTCCCAGGCACTGAGTGCACAGAAATGAATGAGCAGATATGATCCCCATGCCCAGGTATTTAAAATATAGTGAAAGAGAAAATGGAAAATGCCACTCCACCTCAGGAAGCAGGGAGTCCAGACAGATGATTGCACTGGGGAACAGTGAAATTAATATGGACTTGGTTCCAAATTCCAGTTAACCATTCCCTTCTACCTATTCAGTAAACTAACAGCGCAGTCCTGCTTCCTGGTCTTTGCACTGTTAACTCCTCTGCAGGACAAATATCCTTTGTTCAAATCTCTGGATCTTTTGTGCCACTGAGGTCTTTGTTCCAATGTCGCCCCTTCCTAGAGACATTCCTGATTATCTGAGCTACTATGTCCTCTAAGCTTTCTGTGTCTCATCACCCTGTTTCATATTCTTCCTCTAAAAGGGTCTTGCTTACTTGTGTAGCAGTCACCTCTCCCAACAGTGACTTTTTATGACTTTTGGAAAAGCGTCCCACAATTCTTCAAGGCCTCAGATGTCTTGAAACCTTCCTGTTTTCCTTCTTTCTCCTTTCTAAGCACACTGTTATAGCTCTGCTCCTTCATCAGAACATGCTGCCTCCCATAGGAATAAAAGGCACAGCATAGAGAATAGAGTCAAATGATACTGTAATAGTATCTTACGGTGACTGATGATAATTACACTTGTGGGGGGCATAGCGTGGAGTACAGAGATGCTCAATCACTATGTTGTACACCTTAAACTGATCTAACATTGTGTGTCAACTATACTCAAACAAATAAATTGAAAAAAAGAACAGGCTTGTCTTCCAACTTTTGGATTCTCTTTTCTCTAAAATTCTTCCCATCTCTTCTTGGCTAACAGCTATTCATTCTTGAGCAGTTGTCTTTAAGCATGACTTCTTCCACTGCCCAGCAAGCTGGCCCTCCATGTTTCTCCCCACTTAACTACATTTGAATTACTGGCATCCTTTGCTTGCTTTCTCTTTTGATGGTGAGCCCTATGAAGGAAGGACCCTTGGCTTCCGATTCACTGCTGTTACCCCAGGGCTTGTCATAATTCCTTCCTTATGTTATGTGTTCAGTGAATATATATTGATTAACTTACTCTATCCTGCATCTTAAAATTGGTTTTGAAAAATTAAATCTAATAAAATATGTAATAACACTTACCGGGTCTGCTTTTCTCAAGAAATACCAACTTTAGGATCCCACCTCTATTGCATTTCTACAAATTGCAAGTGGACTAAATATTAATTCTACAACAACAACAAAAATGTAAAACAGGTCCCTTGATAACAGAACCACTTCCAGAGGATGGAACTCAAGAGGAATGAAAGAGGAAAAAAAAAAAAAAAAGGAAAGAAAGAAAAGAGAAAGTGAGCATGTACATATGATCATAATCTCATTAAATTGAAGCAGAAGCACATAATCGAACTTCTGACTAAGGTTGTTGACACACACACAACACAGTTATATGTGGAAAAAAATGCAAATGCTAAAACTCTACTTTTGTGAGGTCCATGATGATATGATTTATGGATAGCATAACTGTGTAGTCCCCCAAAGTCCTCCAAGTACAAAATATTGCCTCCTGCAGCAAACCAGACAAACTCCTGGAGTAGCCAAAGCAGGCTGGGTCTTGTCCTTGAGGATATTAGTTGCAGAACGATTTTTGCAAATCACACCATGAAGCTCACATTGATCTGCCGGCAGCATTTGAATCTGCAAGCAGAAATGAACTTTGGCTTTTCTTGAATGTATTGGCATCCCACACTGTTTTGTTCTTCTATTAATTTACCATTTTTATCTGAATGCCAGAAAGAAAAAATGTCGGAGGAGGTTGGAGAATTTTCTCTTTCTAATTCCTCATTTAATAACACTTTCATCACGGCTTTTTTTTTTTTAAAGTCTTTTGCACTTCTCCAAGAAAACCATCATCCTAAACACTGTGGAGTGAAACTTAATTAATGTATAAGCTGGACTTATGAAATTTATAGTTTGAATTTGGAATTGGAAATTCATCTGTGCACCTGAGTGGACGATTTTGAAGCCATTCCCACTGTAAAAGGAAGAAAATAGCACTGTGTCAAGGCCAGCCCACCCCCACAATTTTCAATAAGATCTTCACCAATTTCTTATTCTTTGGTACATCAATATTCCCACATCTTTGCCTTGGGGAATGTCTGGAAAGCTGGTCAGAGCAAATCACGGCATCCGACCTAAGCCAACAGATTTGATGGAAGAGTTCATCTGGCTTAGAGATATTTATAAACTAGAATAAAATGTTGATCTATGAGAATCCTTAGAGATTGCATTCTGCATGCCCTTGTTATAGTGAAACTGAGTTCCAGAGATGGAAAGCAATGCAAACAAATTACCTAGACACTCATAAGGCTGAAGTGTTTCTTCCTGTGCATGATATGTCATAACCCTTACTCCCCCGACATTCCAGTTAGTCTCCCATTGTGTCTTCCCTGGATTTCTCTAACAGCCTTCTTACTGCCTAAACCTACCCTTGCATCCTCCAATCTCTTTCCCTACAGTAGTAAGAGTGGTTTCAAACAATGACTTAGATCGTTCCAGTCGCTTGTAACAACAAAACAATGCACAAAACATACAAGCTCTTGTCAACACTACAAACCACATATGACCTGGTCCCTTCCTTTCTGCAATCATATATTACTTTCTCTCCCTGACTCACCTTGCTTCAGCCATACTTGTTCAGTTCTTCAAATATATCCAGACCTTACTTAACCCAGGGCCACTTGCTTTTCCCCCAGTTCAGAATGTTCTTTCCCTCCTTTGTATGGTTGTATTCTTTTTACTCTGTAACTTAGCTTAGGTCTTATTTCCTTTAATTAGAAGCCTTGCTATATGAAAATGAGGTTGCCACCATTAGTACTATTTCTGTTCCTCTTGGTCTCTTTCTTTCCTTCATAATATATAGCATAATTTGTTATTATTTCCTGTCATAATAATTTGTTATCTTTACCCCCTTCCCCCAATTAAAATATAACCCCCTGCTGATCACAGAGCAAGGGACAGAGCAGGCATTCAGTTCATCCTTGTAGGACAAAAGCATGAATGTGACTTGAATCCAAAGCTCTGACCTCCACCCAAATGCATATCCAACATAGTAGGATGAAGGTATTAAAATAAATGCAAATTTTAATATGTTAGCAGTTTCAGTCACTACCAAATCATTGCTTAGCTTGATGTAAAGTTTAGTTCTGTTTCAAAACATTCACTGTGTTTTGAAAGTACACGAAAACTAAAGCTACCAACATTTTTTTTTTTTTTTTTTTTTTACTGAGAATCTCTGAGTTTTAAGTCTGAGAGGATCCTAAAGAGTCTACTTGGAATCTTGTATTTCATAGATGAGGCATCTACAGCCAAAACACATGAGTTACCATAAGTGTCACCAAAAAAAACCCTGCTTATTCTCTTAACCCAGCATATATTTTGTTTTTTAATTTAGTTTCTACAAAAACAGAAAGAAGGTGCCATTTGCCTGACTTGCATGAAATTATATTCCATTTACTATATTCCTGTACACCAAAGGGTCACATACTCACCTATCACCAATTGTTTGTGCCCTTATAATACGCCAAGACTGTGTTATATGTTTAACAGGTTTATTTTATTCTTTTAAAGATTTGAGGGAGAGAGAGAGAGAAAGTGCATGAGTGGTGGAGGGGTAGAAGAAGAAGGAGAAGCTGATTTCCTGCTGAGCAGGGAGCCTGATGAGGGGTTTGATCCCAGGACCCTGGGAGCTGAAGGTAGATTCTTTGCCAACTGAGCCACCCAGGTGCCTCATAACAGGTTTAATCTTATTTTGCCCTCACAACTCTCCTGCTTTAGTTTACTTTATTGTAGTTACTAAAGACATGAGGAAGCCGAGGCTTCCTACACAAAGCATGTGCCCAAGCAGGAGAATGACCTGAGGGCATATTGGTGCCAAGTAGATGGTGTGAAGCCCCCTATTCCCTCTCTCCTTGAAGGGCACTCCAGGGGCCCACAGGAGCTGAATGTGGTTTCCAGAGTGATGTGCTTTATTACAAAAAAAAAAAAAAAAAAAAAAAAGGAGCTTATCACCTGGTGAGAATAAGGCTCTTTTTATGTAAAGTGATTTTTATCTTTGGCAGAAAGCAAATGCAATACAAAGCCATATTTCACTGTGCTCAGAGCTTGGATCTCCTCATACATCTCCATAAGTCAATAGGATCGGGGAAAGAGAATTTTCCCCTGAGCATCTACTTATAGTTACAGAGTGCAAATAGCTATATACTTGAAAATCACTTAGCCACATCTCAATCATTTGAGTAAAACTCTCTGGCATCATATCCGCATTTCTGAGGTGAATAAGGTCATTGTATACATTTATACACACACAAAACACAAAAACACACATAAACACGGGAGTAAATACAGGTAGGTATAATTCCCCCATCCCTAAGTTCTGAACTCTTAACCCTTTGGAAGCTGTGGAGTATTTGCCAAGAACACCTTGTTTCTGATAGACACCAGGGAATGCTCATCCTCTTTTTTGCAAAGGCTTGGACTCTCTATTTTCCAAGTTCTTTAAAGGAATATATCACCTTTATTCTTTCTCAGATCTTAGAAATCAATTCCTTTTCCAGCCCACAATTCATTGATTCTTCTTCATAAAATAACACCTTGATTTTACTAGAAACATTATCTTTATCACATTCTTAGAGATGTGGGGTGCATGGCCCAGGCCTGACCAATTAGAAGGACACAGTTCCATTCTCGGGGCTACATAATTGGTTCCTGGACGAGTGTGCGACAAAGCTCTACCTACAAAATTCAAGCTCAGGACTTCCATGGGTCTGCTTGGGAAGCAGGACTTCTGTTTCATTGGAATTTTATGCCCTTGTGGAAAGTATACCTGGAATGGCTAGTGGCCATCCTTGCTACCTGTGGAGGGTTCTTTCCTAAGATTTAAACCAGTCCAGAAAAAAAGCAACACCAAGAGATGAAGAGGGAACTGTTTGATCTCCGGCATCCTGCCACCTCTCAAACCAGCTGTGTCCTTGTGAACTGCAGCAATTCAATCCAAAAGATTCTACCTCTTTTTTGGGGGGCAGGTGGGTGTGAAGTTGTTTTGCTTAGGCTTCTGTTATTTTCAACAGGCTCTTGATTAATGTATACCAAAAATCAATGTTTTTAATAAATCTTCAATAAAGACAATAAATACTGTCTTTTCTCATCATTCTGAACTCATTTTCTAAATAGCTCATATTGGCCAAATGGCTGTCATGTGTTTCCCTAATTAATTTTGAACTGAAGGTTGACTTTCCTCTGCTGTTTAATCCATAATATGTCTTGTATCTGCTGGTGGGTGGGGCTATCACACCTCCCAGGAAATAGTTACCTTTTACCTCTCCTCTAGGGATCAACACTAATGTTAGAAACTCCAAGCCAAGTGAGAGTGTACTTTTGGCTGGATCTTTTAGTAGTTCCAGATTATATTTTCATACTTGGCCCACAGATAATCTGGACCACTTGAAAAATCCTTTGTACCTACAGGAATCAAGTTCCAAATGATTGTACTGACAGAGCAATCAGTGCTTCATAAATACAAGACACATGTATAAACCCTGAGAATTGTCCAACTTTCCATGTAAGATCGCACTATTTCCTAACTCCGAGTACAGACAATGCTAAGCAATTTTGGAACGTTCTCTCATCTTACTTACTGAACACAAAGACACCAAATGTGACAAGAATCACCTCAAAATATTAACAGGTCACATGTCTAAACTCCCGTGTTCTGATGCTTGCTAACCCTTCACTGAGGCCACCCACAAAACCATTTAGGCTATGATTAGTTTCATCCTTACTTTAAGCCGGGGGCTTAGAGAGGTTACTTTAGAAAACCATAGACATTAGATTCAAATCTACTTCTGCTGGAACCACAAGGGGTTGGAGTCACTTCAATTCTGCATCATATCCGAGGGGAAGAAGAGATTGAGATGTGGCTCCCCACAGACTGCCTTCCAGCACCAGGGAAAGGCCTCGGCTTCCCAGGGTTGACACAAGACTATTTCACCCAAGAAAGATCTGAGCGACAGGTTCTGATAGAACCGTTGGCTTGGAAAAAAATCGGTTATCTCTAATAGCATTAGCAAGCAGTGGACCCTTGTCTTGAAACTTCCCCGGGGCGTAATCCTGGAGTCTGCATCATAATCATCTCCAGGAACACTGATAGAAAAGTGGAATCTCAGGCCTCACTCTAGATTTACTGAATCAGAATCTGCATTTCAGTAAGCAACCCCCCCACCCAACCAAGTGGTGCATATATACACCCAGATTTGCAATAGACTGGTCTGGAACAGGTTATCCAAGTGTGGTCCTTAGACTGGTAGCATGAGCATCAGTGGGAGCTAGCCTGATCGAAGTGGAAGGAAAAGAAGAAAGGAATGGGGGAGAGTAGGAGAGAGGGAGGAAAGTCTAAGGTGAGAAAAGCAAGAGAGGAAGAAATATTCGCATTAGCTGGAAACTTTTATGTGCCTGATGTAATGGGGTATTAGAATTAATGTTAGTTCAGTCAGGCAAGACAGCTTAGGGTAATGAGTTAGTGTCAGCCACTCTGAAAGTTTACATCTTTTTTAATTATCATGATTACCCAACTGACTGGTTTCTTTCTAACAGCAGGAAAGTGCAGGGTGCAAGCCAGTTAAGCAACATTAGCATCCCCTACAGCATATGCATAAGGAAAACAGAGGAGAAATGTCAACTAGGCAAGAGGCGCGTATTTTTAGTTTCCGGAAGAAAACCAAAGGGCTTCCTTTGACCCTCTTCTCTCACTGTCAGGATGTCTAGCCTCTACCTACTATTCATTCATTCTTTTCTTTTCTATCAGTTTCACCTTTTATTTTCTTCACCGTATTTTCTCCCAGTGAGGGGAGGAGATGGAGGGGAGAAATGATGATAATGTCCATTAAAGCCAGGTCAAGTAGCACAGGAAGAAAATATCTCAGGGACTCTAATATTGAGCTGACAATTGAGCTGCCCCCCTACTGCCCTCCACTTCTCGGCACCCACGGTGCATGAGTCACTGGGGCCAGGCGGTTTTGGTCTCTGGTTTGGATCTGCTAAACCTCAAAATGTCAACGTTGAGACAACACCTTAAAATATATCTCTCCTTGTTGAAATGGAAACGGTGCTCTCTCCCCTCTCAGTTTCTTATATCCTGACCTGGCTGTCCTTTTTTTAGAGCATTACCTTTTGGAGCCCAAACTTGGGGCATCTTCTCAGAAGAAGGCGGCCATGTAATGGCCGTCAAATACTTTAGAACTTTATTTTTGGAGCTGGTATCATAAAAGAGAGCAACAAAATGATTCTGAAAATATGTCTCACCTCCTACCTCTTAAACAGTGTCAGAAAATTTCAACACAAAGAACAAGTAAAATGCATTGTCTGGACTGCCAGTGGCAAGGGACTATAGCTCTTCTAATGAGTTCATGACTATGAAAAACTCCAGAACTGAGTTATCTCTGCCAGTTCATATTCACAGTAGCATCTAGCAGCCTTAATAACAGCTGACAATTGTCTAGGAGAGATTTATCACATGCTAGTAGCCTTCCTATTGCAGACTACTTATTTGAAGAAATAAGAAGAGACATGGAAATAGCACTCAGAGGAAAAGAAAAGGCACAATGGAAAAGGTAGGTACAGAAAGAGTAACGTAAGGCTTGGATCTCCCCAACCCCACCCCTTCAGTCCTAAAAAAAAAAAAAAAAAAAAAAAAAGAAAATTCTTCAAATAACCTGATCAGCGTAGAACGAAATTTCCAGGAGTTATCAGAGAAATCTTGCCATAATCAATGAGCCCTTCATGAAGAAAAGTTCCCACGATTTTGCTACACAAATTCGCTTAGATCAAGGCGGCGAGAGAAAGCTTTCCATCTCTAGGGTAGGACAGGTCTTGAGACAGCCAGACAGGTCTTGAGACACAGGCTTTGGGATGCCACGGTTGTACTTGAAGTTCTGCCTTCAGATTCGATTTTTTTTGTAAAACTGGTTGGAGTCACTTCAGCTTTTAGAACTCAGATTCTTTGTCTGAAATGACGACCGTATACCCACCGGCACCCTGACACAGGACTGCTTTGTTTGAATGAAGTAACACATGTAAATATGGGTGTGGTAGGTCTTAATCTGTGTGTCCCAATGCCCAGTGTACACAAATGGGTGGGAACAGATGTTTCCTGTGAGGGGAGACTCAGCTTTCCCTTGTGTTTCTGTATCCCCTGGGAAGGAGCATCATTTGCACAGGGGATGACTATCACTGGGAAATCTGCCTTTACCAGCACGCAATGCTCCCTGCATCTTTGGCAATATTTACAGGAGAAGCCTATGGCTATTAATCCACAGATGCCTCCTTTGCTTGACCAAGCCCAAGAGTGGATGTGCCCCACTAAAAACCAGTCAAGCGGGATGAGGACCTTCAGATAATGGCAACATGCCAATTAAAACCACACGCCTGTCCCTGGGAGCTGGGCTGCACCCCTTGGGGAGGATGGTTGCAGAAGACAGAAAGGTGCTGGCCAGAGGTGGTCAGATTCTTTGGCATTCCTTTCTCACTCTCTGCACGTCTGGAAGCATCTAGAAATTGCATTCCCAGCTCTGGGCACTGTCGCTTACTGTGTCCCCTGTGATGCCCTGTGCTCCCCATCCATACCCAATAGTTGGCAGCCCTGTGTTCTTGAAATGTAGAATTTCACACCTAGAACAAATTTGGTAAAGGAGAATGACAATCCTGTGTACACCACAGAGGTATGAAGATTAAATACGTTGCTGTTCACGAAACCTCTTTGTAAACCCTAAAAAACGAGCCAAATGTCGGGATCATGAACAGTGATATTGGCGGGAGGCAGAGATTTACTTAGGGTCAGCCTATCCGTGCCTCCTCGTTGAGGTGAGGACATGAATTACATTTTTTAGAAAACCTTCAATTTCGTAACACATGTGATACAGATCTCTCCAATTAAAGGCTTTTTCGATCTCCATCTCATTCGGTTAAGCCCCAAATCAAACTTCACTCTCTTCCACCTGCAGGGACACCTTTACTACGTGCTGTAAAGGTGTAAATGGCCCTTCTGGCTGTAAATGAAATTGCGCCACATGAAAAAGATGACGTCCTACTTCTGTCTCAATTCAGCCCCAACAGTGACCACTTTCGCTTAACATTATCCTTATCACGGATGCTTTCTCTTCCTCACAAAGGAAATGTTTTATGTTCTTAAGTGCAGCAGCCTGGCATGTGCAAGAGGAATAGGAACTTGCTGACTGCGTCTGGGGAGACTCATGGAACAGTGCTGGTCAATTTAGAAACTCAGGACATTAGCATTCATTCCACTGACTAATCTTTTTTCTTCTGAATATTCATAACTTTGACTTGCAGGTTTAAACCTTTAAGATGATATACTAGAGGAGTGAGAGGTGTGAAGTGTCCTGGACAAATGGCCCACTGCTACTCAGACCCAGGGCTTTCATTAGCCACGTCTCACAACCCTACAGTCCAGAACTTTCGAGGGGGCCTGTTTAGTTTCTTTGTCCCTCAGTGGCGCTCACAGACCACAGGAGTGAAGGGACTTGGCTGTCTTGGGCCAGTTCTGTAGCAAGCCTCACATGGACTTCAAACTGGCCGCAAAGCTGTGTTTTTCATGTTCATGTGATCCTTCCAAGGCCTGGAGATGAACTCAGTTAGTTCAGGCTTCACATTGCATCTGTGCCCCAGAAAAGTTCCTCTCCCTAGAGGGATGGATCAAAACATCTTTCCGAGATTTTAGAATTCATAGAAATTCCCACTGGGAACATCAAGTGTGACGTGGCCAAACCTTGCCAGGAGTCAATAGGCTGGTCTTGGTGGGATGCTGGGTGAGTGCGCTAAATCATCTTTAATTAACGAACCAGTTGCCCTTGATGATGGGGAGTCATTTTCACATGAAAAGGCCTCTTAAATTAGGTTGATGCTGGAAGCAGCAGGACCAGGGCCCCTTTGGAATACACAGTGAGAATGCTGTGGTTAGATTTCCTAGCAAGAAATGATTAAGACAAAGAGAATGAAATCAACACATGTTAATAATGGCCAAGAAAAATTAAATAGGATATTGAGATCTAAGTGAACAGAGCCTCAGAAAGGGTTTTTGATGAGATCCTTTTTAAAAAAGCTTTCATATTAAACGGAACCATGATGAGGTGAAAATAAAAATTGGAGTGAGGGAAATTATACTAAATTGAACCTGTTTCTTGCATTGCCAGCTAAACAGCCTGTGAGTCTCTAACTTTCATATTATATAAAATTGACCCCAATTTTTATGTCCATTTTCACAACACATGCTAATTTTATACAAGAGACATATGTTATTATAGCATATCTTAATAATTATTGAAAAAATCTTCACGTCCTTTTTTTAGCTTTATTGAGGCATAACTGACAAAATTGTAAGATATTTAAAATGTCCAACATAATGATTTGGTGTATATATACACTTTGAAAGGACTCCCACACCAGGTTAACATAACCATCCCCTCACATATCTACCTTTATTTTGTTCTTGGTGCAATTATACATGGCAATGTTATCAACTGTCATCAATGTGCTATACGTTAGATCCTCAGATCTTATTGATAACCTGCAGTTTCTGACTCTGAGTATGGGGTAGGATCTGGGATCCTTAATTTCTAAAAAGCTCCCAGGTGCTGCTGGTATCGATTGCATTTTGCCTGGAATCGTGCTGGGGTATCTTTGATGATATCTGAAGCAAAATATGCCCTAAATGATGTTGGACTAGAAGGCTTCCAATATTAGGCATCAATGCATCAAGTTATTATAAGACTCCATAGTCACACCATCAGTAGGTGGTCTTTCTTGTTCTGTTGGAATTAGCATTATCAGAAATTTTGATGTGGAAATACTGAACACTAGATTCACCATGACAAGCGTTCCATTAAACAAAATGACTAGTCACAAAACAGTTTCTTACTGTTATGAAACAAAATATTTTAAAGAAAGTACTCTAAAACAGAAAGCTTGGTTTGTTTTGTTTTGAATAGAGACAGTATAACATACCCTTAATATTCAAAATAGTCAACAACATGCAATACAGGAGCTCTGACCAATCAGGACCAACACACCACATCAACTTCAATCTTGGCAGCCATAAACAACCAGGGTATAGTAGCAAAACATCAGTCCTGATTTCTAACTCAGTTTGGCTACTTAACCTTTTAATTTAGAATTATATTAGTTAACAGAAAGTTTCAAAACTACTCGAGAGAGCTTTCACATAAGCTTTACTAAGTTTGGCCTATTATTAACATCTTGTATAACCACAATTCATTTGTTAGAACTGCAAGATTAACATTGGCACATTACTATTAACTAAAGTAGAACTTTGTTTGAATGTCACCAGTTATTTTTTTTTTTTCACTTTTTTCCCTTTCCTTCTCCAGCATCACACATTGTATTTAGTATCTATGTCTCCTTTTTCTCCTCTGATACCTATTTCTCCACCTTTCCTTGTTTTTCATGATCTTCAGAGTTGGGAAGAGGTATTTTGTAGAATGTTCCTAAAATTGAGGTTGTGTGATATTTTCTCATGATTGAGTTGGGATTATGAGTTTTGGGGAAGGATATCAACCAGGTGAGGTGTCTTTCTTATCTCATCGTGTCAGGGGTACATGATATCAACGCCTTGCTATTTGTTATATGAACCTTGATCACCTGGTTAAGATGGTGCCTTCCAGATCTATGTACTGGAAATACAGTTATCATTTTTTTTACCTGTTTTTCTTCCATTTATACTCTTCCTTGGAAGCAAGTTCCATATTCTAGGGAAGGGTAGCTGATTTTCAGAGGAACCAAACATTCCCTTCTTTGCCCATTCTATGAAGATAGATCATTTCCTTACTTGCAAAATGGCAATTCTAATGGTAATCAACCCAAGAAGTTATTGTGAGGAGGAAATAAAATCATGAGTACTGTGCACTTAACTCACTGCTTGACACACAATGGGTGTCCATTTGCCCATGCATTCACTGATTCAACAACTATTCATTAAGCACCAACCGTGCCCGAGGCATTATCCTGGGTATCCAGATACAGTGTTTAGAAAAAAAAAAAAAAGGAAGAAAAGAAAAACAGACACAGTCCCTGCCCTTATGGAGTTAATTGTCTACTGGGGAAGACAGATGCTTTAAACAAATACATAGAAAAACGTGACACTACAAATTGAAGTAAATTATTCCAAGGAAAAGGTCAGTATGCTTTGTCAGAAAAACAGATTAATGATAGGGGAGACTAATTTAAATTCTGAGTTAGGGTGGCTGGGCTTCAAAGAAATGCTCTCTAGGAAAGTTCTATTTAGCTGAGATTTGAAAGATGAACAGGAATGAGAGGTAGGAAGTGTGAATGGAAGGTATCCCACATAGTAGAACAGCATGTGCACATGTGCCATGGCTAGAAATACTTCATGTGTTCAAGGACCAGGAGAAGGATGGCCTGGTCAGAGACATGGAGTGAGGAGGGGATAGTTGATGAAGCTAGAGAGGCAGACAGGAGCTTGATACTTCCTATTTACCTAAAGACCAACCAGCGAGTATGCTAAGCATTGGAGTGACATGAGGTGGTGGATATCCTAAGTCATCCTGCAGGCTGAGGTGTGGAAAACAGACTGGTGGAGGAAAAATGCAATCATTCAGAAGATGTGACCAGTGTGGCTTGTGCAAAAATTGAGAAGAGAGATGGTGGCAGCCAGGAGAGAGAGGAGTCATTGTACCCACTCGATAAACGTATAAACAAACATCAAAACTCCTCCAGTCTTCTTTTCCCATATTACCCAGCTTGATTTATATTATAACTAACCCTCCAGCTGAATTTACTGTCCTTCTGTCCCAAAGTCTGCAAAAAAACATTCTTCACAACACTAAGGTCTGGTACATTAAATTATATGTAAGACTATCTACATTAAAACATTCAAAACATTATACAAATGCTTTCAATGTCACTTTATCTCTTATGATAGATGCAGAGACTTTGTTTTTAAAAGATTTATTTATTTATTTGAGAGAGAGAGAGAGCATGCATATGAATATGAGTGGGGTTGGGGGGAGAGGGAAAGAGAAAGAGAGAATCTCAAGCAGATTCCAGGCTGAGTGCAGAGCCTGATGCGCGGGCTTGATCTCACAACCCGAGGTCATGACCTGAGCTGAAATCAAGAGTTTCTGCTCAACTGACTAAGCCACCCAGGTGCTCTCAGACACTGCAGACTTTTATCAGCAAGTGTTGCTAATTAACAGAAAGAGACAATATTCTCTTAAGGAGACAGTAACAGCACATAAATAACATCACATGTCAAGCATTATTTAAAATGTGACTTTAGGGACGCCTGGGTGGCTCAGTGGTTGAGCATCTGCCTTCAGCTCAGGGTATGATCCTGGAGTCCTAGGATCGAGTTCCAGGATCGAGTCCCACATCAGGCTCCCTTTGGGGAGCCTGCTTCTCCCTCTGCCTATGTCTCTGCCTCTTTCTCTGTGTCTCTCATGAATAAATATTTAAAAAAATAAAATAAAATAACTTTTTACTACAATGTAAGGAGATAGGTACAATTATGTTCCCCACTTTATAGATATGATAACTGAGGTACAAATATTTTAAGTACTTAATCATATCTTGGTCTCACAGCTAATCTACATGCTCTGAACCAGTATGACATACCTCAGGACCAAGGGAGTTTTGATTTGAGAAAACACTTGGCATTTCCCTCAGGGCTAAAGGAAGAAGTAAAGAAGTATATTTAAAAATGTGGAAACCCTTTAGCAACCAAGCACTAACAACTGCTGCCAGAAATCATCTGTGACCAAGTGAGAATAAAAATTCTTGTATTTTACTCCATAACTGAAAGAGTAGTTATGTCCCAACTTAAAGGTAGCTGGAGTAGCCATCTGGCCTGATACTAGAATCTAATATTCTGTAAATGTTTTAATTCAATTTTCTAGCTTTGATAGATAGTTCATATTGTAGCAATTAAAGTTACTATTCCAAAGGAAAGAATTATTAGTAAATAGATTCACTAGCAGAATGAATCATCAGTAAATGGATTCATTAACCCCATTTTTCTTAATAAAAATATGTTTGTTAAGGCAGACATCTCAGTTGTGACAGATTTAACTGTCTGTTAGCCAGAGAAGCTGGAGTAGCCTTTCACTTTCTATCAGTCTGCATCCAATCATTCCTGCTGTAGACATGTAAGACAACAGAAAATCCCAAGCAGCTCTGGGTCCCTTAAGCAAGTAAATTATCATTTCTGACAAAACAGGTAAGTAAACAAGTAAAAAATTATACAGATCTCTAGAATGGGCTTCAGTTTTCCTTTAACCATTCCTTATGTTGCAGCCATTGATCATGGCATCCTCTGAATGGACTTACAGACAATAATTACCTCACACTACCAGAAATAAAGTGGAGTATAAAGGTTCCTTCACAATAAATGTCACACTTAAGGAAAAATATTGGTTACGGCTAATTGTACATTAAGCCTTTTAAAAAGGTCCTCAATTCTCAATAGTTCTTTGGTACAACAAAGAGTTGGTCAATGTCTTGCATGACCCAGATTTAATGATTACTTGCAATCAGAACCAAACCAATAAATGTAAATGGATTACATTCTTCTAAATTGGACACAAGCCAAAATTACAATTAGATTTGTAAGACAAAGCTCATAGAACAAAAATAATATTTAATAGGTTACTTGAAAACCACATGGTTTCCTTATTCCTTCTTCACTCGTCACATTTCTCAGATTGAATCGCTTTACTTTGATCTAATAGTTTGGAATTGTAGATGACCTAAAGATCCATGAATATTCTTCAACTATTTTTTTTTTTTACTAGAGCTTATTTGATCTATTGCTTCCTTGTTTTGGCAAAATGTCCGCTTTTTGGAGAAGTTATTATTTCCTATTGTAAAATCAAATATCTTTGAGTGACGAGTAATTCATTACAAAATTCATTTCCTTCTCACCTTCTCAGTGGGGCCAAGTAGTTGCCACTTCCAGGGCGAGTTTTGGTCAGGGTATCAAATTACATTTTCTGTTCATCTCACTGTGTAGGCTGGCATTGTGGGTTTTGGCTTGCTGCCAGCAGAATTAATTTGGTATTCTGTGATCAATCAAATGATCTCACTACTCCCTTCTGCCTGCCTGACAGGCACCATGGTCCTTGGGAGAATCAGACATGAACGTTCTAGAAGGTCATTACATTCAGAAAACTAGGACTTAATTGTGGTAGACCCACAACTAAAACCTGGGATGATTTGTAATATTCCTACTTATCTTTAGTTTTCCTTCACAGCAGTAATAACTATCCATCAAAAGACCTCTTTGGTTCCCATATGGAGGGATTTCAGCAGTAGTATTTAGAAAGTGGCTTCGGTAATTATAGCCCTACTCCCCACCATGATGGCATATGGAATAGTGTTTTATTTCAGAGACTTATGCAAATGATGGCACAAGTATCCTCCTTCCAGGTTTAAAAAAAAATTCTTCTGAGATTTTACTGTATTTTAGGCAGGAATTCACTGACATTTATGAAAAAGTACACTTTGCATCTTCCACCTATTTTCAATAATTCAATCATGGTATAATTGATTTTCACACTTTCTTAGTAATTATTTTCATTATCTCTATCACATAACCTGTTATTACTTGAATTCTCATATTGTATCTTTTATCCGAGTTGAAGACCAAGGCCTGATACAAACCACTCTCACTTCTCTATGTTATATATATATATATACAGTTTCCTTTCAGAACTCCAAAGAAACAGACTCCCTGGTCATTTTTTACAAACTTGACCATTTGGTTTGTAGCTTCAATTTGGACCTACTGTCACACAGTAAGGACCTTCAATCCATATCAACCTCTATTAGAAAGGGTGAAAGAAACTATTTCAATGCCACATTTGTGTTATTTGTACCTGGCTACCTATTTTAACATTCCACTGATTAAAGAGAAACATGACCTTCTAACTTGGTATTGTTGGTCAAGAAAAGTATCTTGATAAAATTTCCCTCATGAGAGTTCAGTAGATAAATGTTATACTATAAGCATTGGTGCCAACTATCCATCATCAGGTTGAAACATGACCCAATCCTCACCTGCCATACATCTCCATTAGGATTCTCCAATCTGGTTAGAGAAAATATCAACACAAGACAGTTAGAAAGCAATGCAAAGGAATATATGAGGGTACAATGGGTAGCACACAAAATCAGAGCTAGAGAAATAGGAGGCAGTAAGAAAAGAAACCCAGCAAGGGTGGCCAGTGAAGGCTTCACAAAGGGGTAAGATTTGAAGTAGACCTTAAGAGATGGATAGGCATCAGTGATCCCAGTAGACTGGATAGGCCATTTGGAAATGAGTAAGAAGGTACACAAGAGCAGGGAGATGAGACTCTACAAGGCATGTTCAAAGTGACAACTATACCAACTTAACTGACATAGATTGCTATAAATAGCAATATCAAAAGTCAACCTTTATTGAGTGCTTTCTGTGTCCAGCCATTGTGCTAAATGTTTCTAGATGTGTTAATTCTTTTAATCATCACACCAGGGATGTAAGCTAGGTATCACGATTACCTACATTTTGTAGAACAGCCAAAGAAATGTTAAATAACCAGTGGACATTTTAAGTTTAGTAAGTAGAGCTGGAATTTCAACCCAGTATTTTGTCTCCAGAAAGTATTTAGAGCTACTATTCTTATCTATTGCCAAAATTTATCTCAATGTCTGTAAGGACCAGACAGGTTATGTGTGATGTCTGTGGTTGTGTGACTATAGAGAGCAGTGCAGACTATGGAGAACTGGAGAGGTCATTCCCTTCCACCAAATGGACAGCCACTGTTCTGCTTCAACATGTGGGAACATGGATCTAATGTTTTGAGTTTTGATTTTTCTAAAAGGGAATCTAGTAATTTAATTTGTAAGTAAAAACATTTTTAAAAAGAGCTATGGTCAACATATCACCCATAGATGAAAGAGCTGAAATGTTGAGGAATAAGGAGGGATGAGATTGAAACGATAGGCTCATACTAGATTACTGAGGGGCCAGGAGTCCGGAGAAGAGAGTATACAGAGCTGGAAGCTGGTAGAATGGCAGGACCAATAGAAAAGTAGGGCTATAACCCGTTAATTTTATAAGGGATAATTCCCTGGATCTGTGACTGGAGGGGAGGATCAGAGGTAAGTTAGGTGAAGGAACAAGATAAGAAACAAGCCAGCTGAAATTTTGAGTGAGGGCATGTCTATAGAAGAAGCAAGTTAGATTCAAAAGTTAGGCTTATCAATAAAGTCAATATATATATAAATATGTACGTATATATGAAATTATCTTTTGAACAACTAAAAATCTATGCTATGGTTATAAATGATTAAGACTTTGGAATTGCATATAAGCCCTGCCCTGGCTATGGGCTTCCCAGATGTGTTCCATCAGTGAGTTATGTGTCCCATTAGTTAGTTATATATCATCCCTTTAGTTTCAGTTTACTCACAGGTAAAGCATGTCACTCCTCTGCTTCACCCACATATGGCTTCTCATTAATCTCAGAAAGAAATCCAGCGTCTTTGTCTGGCCTAAGAGGCCCTCGCATTCCTACCTCTCTCAGCACATTCCATTCATAGAGGCCATGTGCCATTCTTCACAAACACTGTTTCTTCCTCAGGACCTTTGCTTATGATGGTTTCTGCACATGGAACACTTTCCCCTGAGCTCACTCATACATTGCTTCACTTAGGTCTCTGCTCAGATTTCATCTTCTTGACTCCTTCTCGTCCACTACCAGCTCTTCTCGTTTCACTTAATATCTTTCTCCCCCACAGCATGAAAGCCCTTCTTTTCTTCATCACTACATCCACAGTACTTAGGATATGGCCTGGTCTAGAGTGAGCATTCAGTGAATGAATGGAGTGAAAAACAAAAGAAGAGAATAGCAGAACTGTGAACAGAGAAGTAGTATGTAGATAAAATGAGACGATATGTGTAAAGCACTATTAAAAAAAAAAAAGTAGCTGAAAAAGATAGTACATATCAAGATGGGCAAGAAACAGGGGTGAGCCCTGGATTGAGTCTGAGATTGTGAACAGGCCTCTGTGCAGCTCAATCTGTATCCACCATCACTACCCAAACTCTTGAGGGTTTATCACCTGAATTCAGTGAGAAGCTGATTGGCCATAGTGGTGTGTTATAAAATAATATTTTGTTTTCTTGCTTAAAGATAATCTATAGACTGCCACTTATTGATTTGCTGATAAATTGGAGATTTGCAGATGGTATGGTATTAAACAAAAAGCAATGAGGAGTCAAAAGAAAGCAAATGCCATTTCTATCTTATGTATTGTGGCTCTTTCATAAATCACCATTCCATTACCATAATAAGAGAAATAGGGTTCTTTTTCTGATTTTTGTGTAATTATGCCCTTTATGAATAGTAATTGACTTGAAAATAGATCCTTGTCCTGCATGGTCAGGCTTCAGGGAATAAGAAAATTGCTAGAAAAATGACTAAAGGATCACTTAAGCTTGCCCAATTTGGCTAGAAAATTCCTTTTCTTCTCTGAATCCCTGTCTCACTCCCCACTCAAGTAATTTTCATTTTGCTTTTGGGGCTGGGCACCTAAAAAAGAAATAAGAGGTGGGAATTTTAAAGTAAGCAAGATAACTTGGAAACAGAGCTAGTCTCTTGACAATAGGAAGTATTAGGGGTTATTCCTAGGGAGCCTAGATAGACAAAGTAGGGGCCACCCTCTGGATAAAATCTGTGTCAGAGACCAGGTTGAGCTAGGAGTAGTGTAACTCTTGATCTAGTTTCCAGATCCCTAATACTGAGCACTGGTGTGTTATACCTCCTTGGAATATTATAAGCAAAGATGTCCAATTAATTTCGAGGCAAAAAAAAAATTTTGAGGCCATTTCCAAATGAGGCCAAAATGCCTGAATAATAATCACAAAGTGTGTTTACTGTCTGTTATGTATTGAGATAATAAACCTCTGCAAAGGGTATTATTATTATCCCCACGAGACAGATAAGCAAACTTAGAGCCACTTTCCCTCGGGGTTACACAGCAGGCAGAGAAGTTTGAATTAGAATCGTTATACTGAACAATGAAGCAGGGATAGGACTATATGTAAAGGCCGGGCATGGTTGTTCACTGAAATATTTTTTCTCCAGAATGAATTTATTATATACTTTTGTATTAATGGTCTCACTATATGTTTGGGAGATGAAAAACCTGAAAAAATATTTAGAGGGCCATTTTTCATTGTTTGATGTCAATTCAGCTATGTGTCTTTGGAGGACATGTGACTGAAACACATGTATCATTTTCAAGTGGCCCACAGTGGAGTGGACGTTCTGCGTCTGGCCATAGAGAGAACTCCCAGAACACCAGCATATCTCCTAGACAGGGCTTCATGTCAGGGCAATGGTGTGCCTTCTCTACCTTGGGCAGCCTTAATTTAATTCTACTCTTTATGTCTAGTAGTGAAGTGGATCTCAGGGGCTGGGGGGCTTTCTAATTTTTTTTTTTTTTTCCCAGCTTTGCTTTCCTTTCTGGGCTCGAGTTGTTCAGTTTTACCTTCTCCCATCCCATGCCTTTCAGATCCTGCCTTGGATGGTAGAGGACACCATGTTGTTTTTCTTTCCTGAGCGGCCATTCTACCTTTTCCCCTAACAGAAGCTCAACTTCCCCTGGAGAAACACCTTTATTTTATTCTTCTGCTGTTTGATACAAGGGACAAGCAACGTTGGAAGCGAGCCCTGGCAATTGTTGAATCGCTATGGGATGGTCATGTGACCCAAACCAGGTTAATGCAGACTCAGTCTCAGAGCTATTGCTGAGACACCTGGGAAAGACAGTGTCCCCCAAGTGGAAGTGCCGACCTGGTGGACGTGAAGCCTGGAGCTTCTGAAATATCTTGACTTGACAGGAAGGTTCTGTCCTGTAAGTGAAACTTGAGTAAGAAAGGCAGAATCAGGGACTGGGGGAGACCAAGTTCCAATGACATCATTGAGTTCCTGGATCTGGTTTTATTTCTGGATTACTGTACTCACTTGAGCTACTATATTTTTATTTTATTTTATTTTGGTGCTTAAACCAATTTGAATTGGGTTTCGGAAGGCAGCTGGCTTGTGTGTGGGCTATCTTCTAACTAGGCATGCCAACTTTAATCAGGTGTTTACTTTGATGTCTGGTTTCCGTCATTCCGTCATTTACAAACTTTTTTCTCTCCAAGTGATTTATCTCATTCTTAATCTTTTCTCAATAATTTAATTTTATTCCTAGAAACGTCAAGCCTGAAGGCAAATTGAAATCTCCTCCCCACTAATGATCTGCAATTACATAGCTTTATCAAGTGTTTGCACTTAGTGGTTCTTGTTAGGGTTTTGTATTAACCAAACTGAGAATTTCTTGGATTCCTAAAACAAGTAGCCCCACCCTCAGACTTTACAAATAAAGCTTTGTGTGATATTAGCACTGTATAAAGGTATTAGAAATTATGACAATGAATATTTTTAGTGGTTCACAAAGATTATTTTATTTTATTTTATTATTTTTTAAGATTTTAGTTATTTATTCATGAGAGACACAGAGAGAGGCAGAGGGAGAAGCAGGCTCCCTGCGGGGAGCAGTATGCGAGATTTGATCCCAGGATCCAGAGATCACGACCTGGGCTGGAGGCAGATGCTCAACCACTGAGCCACCCAGTGCCCCACAGAGTTTAGATATTCTTTTGACAAGCATGCATTGAAAGTCAGTTATGTTTTCAAGGCTCATGTTCATCCGATTTTGAATGTCCAGGTCTTAAAAGGATCTTAAAATCACATGTCTTTGTCCCCAACAGTTTTCCAACTGCGTACTCCAGATGGGGTCACCCTTAACTCTGCCCTTCAGCCAAGACTAGTTTGATATTCAAATTATCTTCAGTTTTTAAAGACTACAAACCACAGCCTGAGAATTTAAGGCACCTTTCCAAAGTTATACTACATAATTCACCACGACAGAATTTCCACACCTTTCCACACAAATGAAGAGAAAGAGTGATCACGCTAATTGATTCGGGCTCAGTGCAGAAACACTGCAGCAAACTGAGTCCAAGCTGTCCACCGGAGCTTGATTCGGTCATCTAGTGGCAAGAATTTCCCCTTCACATCCTGGGGCAGAGTCCGAAGCCAAGCGGCAGGGGCTTTTTGCTTTTTTGTTTTTTAAAAAAATCAGACATGGTGATATTCCTTTCTCCCATGCACGGCTGCATTTGGGTCACTGGCTAAAAGGAATTTGCAGGGGGGAAGGGAGGGAATATTCAGAAAATGCAAATTAACATGGTGGAGGCGGGGCTTGGGGAGAGAGTTATCTACTACCCAGACCATGCTGGCAGCCCTACAGAACCCTGAGTCCCAGTGTGCAAGGATCCTGCCCAGCCTGTCACCTCCGGGCCCCTCAGCAAAACCTGTAGCCGGATCAACTTGAAGTGGCTTCAGGCAAAAATCACCCTGAAATTGACAAGGTTCCAAATGCAGAGGCATGAGGAGGCCTGCTGGAGTTCACCAGGGCTGGAATTAGGACAGGTCTTAGCTCTGGTGACATGTGAGACAAGAAAAAAAATAATCCTCCCATGTTGTAGCTTTTATTTTTCAGGTTTTTTGTTTTGGGGGCATTTTTTTTTTTTTTTTTTTGTCCTTAAAGCCGGAGGAGAAGGAATTAAACAATCTCTCCCAGAGGATGCATGTGAAACAAAGAGATTTCATTAGTATCTAAGGGAATATTCCAGGTGGACTTTCTTCAAGATGATACACAACAAAATTTTCTGTTTTTAATTATACTTGTCTTTCACAATTCAGAAGAGGAAGGAAGGAGAACCAGGTAAGAGGTACATAGGGTAGTTGGAAATTTTAATAATAGCTCATATGCAATGAAGTTCATTACGTGCCAGGCATTTCGCTAATAATTTTATGTAATTCGATTTCATTCTTACATCAACCCCATGAGGTAAGAATCATTGTCCTATGCAGTTAGCCAACAGAGAAACCGAGGCAACAAGAAATGCAATGGGCATTTGAACTCAACGGGTATTTGAACTCAAGCGGCCTAATTCCATGGTTTCCTGTTTTCTAATTCCATGTTTTAATCTTTATTATCCTTCAGAATCCCCAGATTTACCCATTATTTCTCTTGTTCTTTTCCCTCATTAGAAAAAATAAAGACTTGCCCATTTTCCAAGTATTTTAATCCTGGCATTATCATTAAGATTTGAACCAGTCAATTTGTACAGAAGGAGAACCATGTACCACTCCTTGTTATGCAACAACAATCCTTAGGTCAGGAACAGTGATCTATCATTTGGAAAGTCCTTTCACTGTATAATCTCATTACATATTTACAACAGTGAGATCTGGAGTTATTACCTCATTCTACAGAGAACATTGAGAACAAGAGAGGGAAAACAGATTGACCAAGATTATCCCAAACTCTTTTTTTCTTGTTCCAATTTCGTTTCCCCAGGAAGGTTGAGACTATTTGGGAGGTTTGTTTGGGCACAATGAAGGCAACAGATGGCTGGGGTTTGGGTGGTTGCCTTAGTATGAATGTGTGAGGTTCCAAGTCACCTCAAATAATTTCACTACCCTACCACCTCCACACAGAGGTACGGAAGCAGGAACTCAAATAGCAGACAGAGGAGAATGCCAGACTGTTGCTGACCCTGGAGATACCGCAGGGAATGAGACACACAGATCCTTTGTCCTCAAAGAGCTTCCATTTCTGGAAACTGTGCCACGTTAACTTTTACCCATGTCTGTGTCTTGCCTACTGCCCTAGCTGGGCCTACTTTGGCTCTTGTAAAAGACTGACATACTTATTTTTGTTTCCAAAAAACCAGCGGATACATCGTAAAAAACAGTAAAACAATGAAAGCTAATTCTCAAGGACAAGCATTTATTTCCTTTGTGATCTGCACCCACCAAGATGGGCAGGTTTAGAATTAGAGGCTGCTCAAGGTCATTTGGTAAGTAATCGGTAGAGGAAGCAAAACAATTCATCTTCTGATTTTTGCTCTACACACAAAATTTCCTATTTACAAAAGGTGACCAAGTACCAAATGTTTATGGGAAAAAAAAGTAGAACTACGATAAAACAAAACAAAAACAAAAAACAAACTCCTACCAATTTCCTCCCGAGCAACATATGGCACTAGGTGACCCTCTCATTCACTTTGCTCTAATAGGCAACATTTAAGCAAGCCTCCATGAAATGAAAAGTAGGACCTTAGAAATATATGTAAATTGAAGGTGTAACATGTAAACCACAAGGAAATGATTACTATAGTTTAATGTCCAGGAAAATAGCCTATCAAGATTTAAAAAAGGAATTAGAGACTCAGTAAATAAGGAAAGTCTAAGAGTAGGCAAAAAGTGGTTAAACTTGATGTCAAAGGAACAATAACTGAAAAGAAAAACTGTGAAATTAGGCCTTGTCAAAATTAAAAACTTTGATTCAGCAAAGAGAGGGTTTTGCTCTGCAAAAGAATATTAAGGAGATAAGGCTGAAAGAAAACATTTGCAAATCACATATAATACACTTATCTACAAAATGATGTTCTCCCCAAACTCAACATTAGAAAACAGTCTAACTAGAGATGAATGAATGACAGATATTTCACCGGAGAGGATATACCTCAGGCAAATAAGCACATGGAAAGATACTTACCATCATTAGCCATTAGGGAAATGCAAATTAAAACCACAACGAGGTATGACTGAACACTAATCAGAATGGCTAAAATAAAAAATAGTAATCAGATCAAATGCTGGTCAGAATCCAGACTAACTGGATCACTCATACATAACTATTGGGAATGCAAAATGGTATAGCCACACTAGGAAATGGCTTCGCAGCTCCTTTAAAAGCTAAAAAAAGGAATTACCATATGATTCAAAAATTGCACTATTGGTTGTTTTTTTCCAGAGAAATGAAAAATTATTCTCCTCAGAACATGCATAGCATCTTTACTCCCAGTAACCAATAACTTAAAACTACCCAGAATGTTCTTCAACAGGTAAATGGTTACCCTGTGGCATATCTCTATCATGGAAGATTACCTGGAAATAAAAAGGAATGAACTATGGACACACCTAATACTCTGAATAAACCTCAAGGAAATTTTACTGAATGGAAATAATTTCTCTTGAAAAGTGGCATACTGCATAATTCCATTTATATAGCATTTGCGGAATTACTAACTACAGAATAGAGAACAGATTAGCAGTTGTGAGCAACTAGGAATGGGAGGAAGAAGTGGGTGTGGCAATAAAGGAGTAACACAAGGCAGCCTTGTGATGACAGTAAAATGAAGCTACACATCTGATAAAACTGGATAGAGGTATACACGCATGCTCACATATGGGTGCATGCTCACACATGCATGTACATATGCACACACACGAATGAGTGAAAGCTGAATGAGCTCCATGAATTGCATCAGTATCAGTTCCCTGGTATTGCTACTGTACTATAATCATGCACAAGGTTAACACTGGGGAAGCTGCTGGGTGAAGGTTCCCCATAAAATTTGTTACAATTCCCTGTGAATCTGTAATTATTTGAAAATCAAAAGTTAGAAAAGCTATGTTGGTTTTAGCATTCTAGGTAGGCATTTTCATGCTGCCATTTTTTTTTACATTATAAAATGTTTTATTAACAAAAGCACAAACTTTGAGGAACAAGGTGGATTTTAAAAACAGAAACGCATTCATGAAGCACTGCTTGTGTGCACCACATATTCCAGACTTTTTCCAAGTAGCATTCTATATTATCAGTTTAGAAACAGCACTAAATTCAGAGGGGTCTTATGTAAAGTTACAGTGTGACACCTGAAGCTCATGGGTACCCATGCTGTTTGGGAGAGTAATTTAAAATAAGAGATAGGACATGTTGAATGGAGTTTATTTCATCACACTTGTTCCACTGCTCATGCACACACTTCTCCCATAGTTCCTCAAGAGTTACCATATGCTAAGTGTTACATACAACACATACAGCGATATATGTCATGTAGTCCACATCAGAATTACAGTTTATATAACAATATATGCCTGCACTTAATTCTCACCAGGAACACTGAAATAGGAGAAAGAAATCACATTTTCAGTTCTATAACTAAATTTGTGATGTTAGCAAAGCACTTCAACGCTCTAAATAGTTTTTAATATGGTGATTAAACTAGGTGATATTAAAGATTCTAACTATAATTAAATAACACCTAATTACTAGAAGCAAAAATTCATTAGGCACAAGTGCTAGAGATGTACTATACTTAAGGTACAGTAAAACCTCATCAATTTAGATTCCAATAATTTAGAACCTGTAATAACAGAGTGTTGCTTTACATATCTCTATTTTAATATTTAAGAAAAAAGGGATTTGCTATATAAACAAATTGTGCAAAGAAGTTTCTAAGAAGAATATTTGAACAGAGCAAACTTTTTAAAGTACCAGTGAGGACTTTAGAAATTCTTGTGTATATGCAGGAATGAAGGGGTTTATTAGAAACCCTTCTTATCAGGGTGCCTGCTAAGGCTTAACAGTCAGGTAAGCCTCTGACTCTTGATTTTAGCTCAAGTCATGATCTCATGGTCTTGAGATTGAGCCCCACATAGGGCTCTGCACTGGGTATGGGGTTTGCTTAAGATTTTCTCCCTCCTTTACCACCTTTTTGCCCCCCTCCTCTCTCTCTCTCTAAAAACGTACAAACAGAAATGCTTCTTATCCACTCATTGCTTTATAGGGACACTTAACATAGAGTACAGACAGGGCCTAGACCTTAACAAGAGATTCCTCAAAATCATTCATGACAAAGGGATCTCCTGCCATCCTCCAGTTGCTACCCTAAAAGGCATCCAGTTTGCCAATCTGACAAAATTACTGCTGTGTAGTAATTTTTTAAATTTAAAACACAATTAAATGATAGAGTGGCAAAACAAAACCCCTGGATCCAAATTTTTATTTCTAAAATTTAAAAGTGTTATCCAGATTTTCACTACTCAGATAATTTGCAAAGCTGCGTGATTTTCCAATCACCAGTTTTAAAAATGCTTTTCTTACACCCTAGGCTTCCTGTTGGTCTTGCTTTTGGCTTTGGCTCCAAAATTAATTCACCTTTTGGAATCTGGGTTCTGCTGGGGAGGAAAAAAATAAAATGTTTGTATCAAGCATTAAATTGCATGTAATGCACATGTGCCTGCCATACCCTTTCCTTTGCTCATTTATTCACTTGCCCCCCAAAGAGGCATAATGTTGGGTGGGGCTCCTGAATAGAGTCAATAGGGACATTTAATAATCAGCTCAGAGGAAATAAAGACACAGCAATATCCCACCCAACCCATGATGGGAAAAGAATTATTACATCCTTGGAAAGCACATCTATTTGGAGTTAGGGTTGTGTTCTGGGTCTTTTTCTAAAGTTCTATTTCTCTTTGCACTACTTCATTTGTAAGCTTAAAAATATTCTTTAGAAGTCATCGAGAAATGACCTTATCATAGTTTCTTGCATTGAATGTAGAGAGCCATAAAAAAATTCCATGGAAATCACAATATTTGCCCAAAAATAATCATGGAAGATAATTGTGTCATCTCAGGGTACACAAAAAAATAACACAGAAGATCACCTAGTAATCACTGTATTCTCTTCCTTCTGCTTAAATCTATAGTAAAGAGAATTGACCAATTTTGTGTTCTAATAGGGTCAAGCAGCGAAACTTTTTATATGAACTGATAGTCTATTTTATGAAAAATACAATTATTGCTTTCAACCCCAACATTTTCCTTACACCTGTCATAACTGACCTAACCATTGTGAAGACATAGAATTTTATACAATAATTTCCAGAAGGCAAGCCAAAAATATTCTGTGATGGTTTATATCTGTGGAGATCTTTTTCTGCCTCTCGAAGAAAGATATGAGAATATCCACAGCAGAGCCTCAAAGCTTTCTTTGGTGGGTAAGTATGGCCAAAACTCAGAAGTCCTTAATACTTTTTACAATTTTCTACTTATGGCTATGTTGCTTTCTGTCTTCACGCAACAAAGCCTAGACTGAGAAATAGAAACATATCTGCTTTTTTTTTCCCATGGCAGTTCAAATCTATAAGAGATGGTCTATGAATTCTTTGGAAAGAGTTCTTTATAAAATGCAAATCAGGTTCAGAAGGCATGTTCACCTGTAAAGGAGTGATACAACCAAGGTTTTGCCTCTCCTTATTCCCAGACTACCTCGCTCCCTACTAAAGGAGAGTGATACACACTTGATGGGGTCTGATTTCAGGATATATTATGTCTATGTCCCTGTTTACCAGTGTGCAGGGTTGCTGTGTAGTAAAAGGTCACACCAATGTGACACAATGTGAGTATATTATGTCTCTCTGTGGAGCTGGAGTGATAAAAAGAAAAGAACTTTGTGATGTTCTTAATCATTTATCTTCTGTCACTCTCTTTGTTTCTCTTTCCCGTGTCCCATGTAGTTGACCAATGACAATCGCCTGAGAATTGCTTTTGTGTTCAAGAGAGAGGGAAAAACCCCTGAGGTGTCCCTGAAATGATAAGACTTCTGACTTACTATTTTGCACATGCTTAGCTGCACATGAAGTGCTTTTGTGTTCTTCAGAAACTCCCCTATTTTTCTGTCTCTTAAAGGGACACCAGAAAGTAGGTTGGACTAGTTGAGGAGAAAATCGGGAGTATTCTTAGATCATTTGGCATAAAATATCCCAGAGCAACCCGTTCCTTCTATTGTTTCTAAAAGTGTAGCAGAGTGAGCACTGGGTTGGCAGTCAAAAGATAGGAAAGTTCTGATCCTGGCCCATATACGAACTTGGGCAATCATTTCACCTCTTTAATTCTTTGTTGTCTCATTTGTAAAATCACTCATTTTACAAAAGAGCTGCTGTGAGCGTCAGATTTCAGAATGCATGAGAAAGCCTTTTAGTGGTAAAGCACTATTTATTTATAAGGTGCTATTATATATTTAAAAGGCAAGTTCATTTCCAAAAAAACCATCTGTCTTCTCATCTATGAATGTGTCAATGAGGTTGTCATGGGGTCATGGGGGCCGCAAATGGTTCTGACTAATTGTCTGAGGGATTTGGTGATCAGTTGGCTGTTTGCTCTAAATGGCACAAAGGAAGCAGATGGACTGCTTCCTTCCCCCTGACTAAACCTGCTAATTGTTTTGGCAACTAAGCCTCTGAGAGATTAGAAGTTACACTCAACACTACTTGAACCCTTCTGTGTGTGCCTTGAGAACTCTGAAAGGCTTGGACCCAACTCCAAATAACAGGAATATCATCATCAAGGTGAATGTTTTTATTTGGAGCTAGGGTGAGGTGGGAGGTATAATTCATACAGAATTTCAGGTGCCTCTCCTGTGTAAAGAGCAACAAATAGGAAAAAAATATCCTCTTACCAAACATTAGGGAAGAACAAATGGTTAACTGTTTTACCATAAATTGGAAATTCAGCACAGCTAACTGAAGAATAGAAACCCAAGTACCTTAATTCTAAGCAACTACTGGAGTTTAGATTCAGGACTCCTGAGTTCCAATAAGTTACTCACAAGCTTTCTAAAATTTGCTGACACTGTACTAATTTTTTGGTTCTTATTTTTGTTTTTCTTCATTACACTTATTAATACCATATTCTTGACAAAAGTGGGGTAAAGGGGAGAATGGAACCTGAAGAGCATTTCCTTACTTCTCATGTAACTGAGGTAGCCATAAAAGTTTATTTTGGCCCAAAGAAGTATAAATACATACTCTTACCATGATTCTAATCTGTGCCTCATGGAATCAGTCTCCAGTAAAATTTAATATGCAAAAGGCAATATTTAGCTACAGTATTTTCATTTGGGAAAACCTTGGAAATGAGCCTAAATAAACGACACATTTTTTTAAAGTGAGATATGATTTAAAGTTTGACCCCAAAAGAACTCCATATATTTTTCACATGTTTCAAACTAAAGTATCAATTGAGGCAAAATAGCCTTTATCTATGAATTTGAATACTCATTAATAAAGTAATATTTTCTTTCAGAGTGAGATTTCTCTCATAAAATTAGGTAAGCATTGATTGGGGCCATGGAGAGAAGAGAGACAAAAAAAAAAAATAGATTCAATATCATCGCTGCCTTCAGTGTCCATGTTTCTGTTAAGATATTACAAAATATTTAATCATCAGCCATCAATTTGGCAAAGGAAAGAATTAGCAAAACAATTCCACTCTTCCCTTTGGTATTTAGTCACTTTCTGCCAGCATTTGATTAAAGTCTCATTTAACCCCCTACCAAGTTGTCATGGTCAGAAAAATGAAATTTTCAAAAATTAGCTGTATTAATGGATCACAGAAATGTATTATGCATATGGAAATTAAGGCTTTATTCCCGGACAATTCACCTGTAGGAAACACATGACCTGACATTTGGCATCAAGTTGCCAATCCCTCTTCTTAGGGAATCCTGAATTTCTCCTCTATCCAGTGCATGCAACCAACAGGGAAAATTAGCTGGTAAAATTAAGAAGGTCCATGAAACCCAACAAGGTCTGGATCTCAGCCTGCTGGAGGAAGGTTCTCCTAGGGTGAGAGCACTAAAGGTAGTGAATGCTCATTACACCTTCTATTCCATTATTAGCTAGGGTTCTCTTTAAATCTTGGTAGCCAATCCCTTGATACTCCAATCTCATATTATGGGTTGTAAATCTTTATATTAAACCTCCTATTCCAGTTACTGTGTAGTTTCTCTTTTCTGATTGGACCCCTACTAATTCAGCATCTTTGGGTATGCTTTTACTTTTTTTGATGAGTTAGGAATACATTTGTAATTGAATAAAAACCAACAAAGAGAAATTTTAAATTAAAAAAAGAAAAAGATTTCAATGATATGTTTATTATTATGATATAATCTGCCTCAAGGATGTAGCATTCCCAGAAAGTCATGACTTACATTCATGAATACCGGAATTCCTATATACATGCCCAGTTATCTATTTACACTTGTGTGGGTAGTATTTGAAATAAACCAACTGGCAGTCTCTTAGCTACTTGAGGATCAATAGTCTATGTTACATATACTGTCCCACAATGGTAACATATGCTTGTGATATTATTCGATGGTTTACTGTTTAGTGAGCACAGGCTAATTTTTATTAGAGTAGCTAATTCATCTCTGAGATTCCTGTTGAGGCCACATTAATTCCAACACACATTTTAGGAGCTCCTATTGATGTGCTGCCAATTTTCCTCCACAAACAATATTCCATGATCATGAGCTCATGAGAGGGTGCTACCTCTCAACACAACTCATCTGGGGAGTCCAAGGAAGTGGTTTCAGTGGTGATGTCGTTTCACGAAGCTGTATTTATGTGACCAGATAGGAATGGTCTAATTGACACTTAGTTTCAGAAATAATTAAAATTCACTGTAAGATGAACAATTTCCAATGAATAATATTAACTCGCTCTGAATATGAGAGACTGCAACTGAAGTATATGATGTAAGAGATGCTTTAAGCAACGCTACTCTGTTATTTTTTTCCCCTATTGTATACCCAGTAAATCAGAACCTCCAAAGTTGGGTCCATGAATATCTCCTGTCAGCACATCTTGATTTTATGGTCATGGTTACAGAGTGTATTATCAAATAACGAAAGGGAATGTATTTAACTGATCTTAGCCTCACACTTTGGCCTATATAAGAATGCCATTTCTTAATTCCAGGAAGGATAGTAATTCATAATTGCATTCTGGATGATCCAGTTCATGGAAATATATTTTTTGAATTATGAATTATTGAAATCAGCCTATAATCAAGACAATCTTACCAGTATGTATGTGACAAAAAGCTTAGAATATTACTCAGCATGCCTTGAGGAATGAGATGTGAATAATTAGATGGTTCAAAATTCCCATTTCTTTTATGAGGTGATCCTTTCCCTTGGTTCTACTGTACTTAACTATGAGCTTTCAGATATTCAGCCTTTATTGAGCATCAACCTTATATACCAGATTGGCAGAGGAGAGTGATATTATGGTAGTTTTACTATTCATAAACACAGCAGTACATTAATCAAGACTTCCAATTGCGGGTGTAAAGAACCCAACTCATGCCAATTTAAACAAATGAGGGAAATTTATAGTTCCTTTCATAGAAAAGTTCTTTCAGAGGTAGCTAGAAGATAGTCAACCCATGTGGTAAGAACTCCATCTTTCTCTTTGCCACATCTCAGCTCTGCTTTTCTCTGCTCTGAACTTCTCAAGAAGTTTCAGTGAATGTGGTGGTTCTTGGGAGCTCCAGATTTATACTTCCAGCTTTAATTACAGCTGAAAGGCAATTTCTCTTTACCAATATAGGTATGAACATCCCACGTCTGAGTCTCACTGGACTACTATGGATCACAGGAAGCATTTATTGGTCAGGAATACTTGATCCACAAAACACAGGTGTGATCAGCACCAACTAAATCATAAGGACTCCCCAGACTCTCTGGGAAAAATGGGAATAGGTATGGGATAGAGAGAAACAAAAGTTCTCCATTCCCATCAGGAGCTACTTATTTTGCGTAAGTACTAACCTTTAAGCCAATATTTAATCTCATGATACACCTATTTCTTTAAGTCATTATACGTGATTTATAAATGAGACAGTTGGTGCTCAAAGAAATTAATTAACATGCCCAGGATTTCATAGGTGGTAGATGTTAGAGTTGCTATCAATATAATGGAGATAAAGTAATTACTCCTAAAGAACCCCAGTCTCTAAGGGCATGATCTCTAAGATGCTTTCCATGACTAATGTGGCAAGATGTAGGAGGGGGAAGTGTTTACCTCAAAAGAATTCACTTATTTGGATTTGAGTAAGATTTCTACCTAAATAGTGGAACTCAAAGTCTCTCTCCAAAATAGCAATATTAGAAGCAGAATACTTATGATCCTCATAGCAATAGCAAACAGCCCCTTCGCCTTGAACTGAAATGAAATGCATATTGCCCTTTGAGAGCAAAACGTTCAAAATTCTGAGGAAGGCAAATATGCACAGTGGGGCATAGAGAAATGACTTAGTTATTTATCAAAGACAATAGAGTATTCACCTGTGCTCTTCATTCATTCATTCAAGGGTGTCTACTGAGCATAGACATTGCGTCTGAAATTCAAAGCAAGTTACCAAAGAGAAGTTATTAGACACTCAAACTACACTGCTTGATGCCCTTGACCATTTGCTTTACAGGTACTAAATCATCAGAGGATCTCTAAGTGCATTTCAAACACCAATTACACTGTTTTTGTTTGTTTTGTGTGTGTGTGTGTGTGTGTGTGTGTGTTTAGCTTCCAGAAAATAGAAAATGTGGGAGAAATTAACCTATTGGTGAAGAAGCTAAGCCAAGAAGACTCGATTTTGGAAGGCCAAGCAGAACTTTGGTGGGCCAGGTGAAAACCATGAAAAAGGAACCCAGAACAGTGTCACTTGTGAATGAGTCAGGAGCCAATCTTTTTGGAAATAGAAAAATGGCAACTGTGACGGTACAGCCTGTTGGAAGCACTGGTGCTTTTTTATACCTTAATTGCACTCAGAGTTGACAACTCCCAAATACTCTCTGTTGGGTGAGCATTGACAATTTTATCTCCAAAAGAGAAGATTCTCAACATGTGAGGGTGGCATTCCAATTGCCTGCTCCCCATCCTTATATATCTTTAGGGGATTTTTAATGTCAAAGAAACCTAAATCTGTTTGCTTGGAAACCTGCCACAGAAGCAACTTCCCTCTGCGAACGCCTTCGACTTCCCTCATCACCCACGAAGTCAGCATCTAGCTCCTTTTTGTAGGAGGCCAATTCCAAATGCAGTTTCCAAACACCTGCCACTGCTGTTCTTTGACTGTGCTCTCAAATGCCATAGTGGGGAATCTGTTCAAGCAATTACCACCCCAGCTGATAACCCCCAGAAATATCAGCTGCTGGCTAATCTGTGTCTATTCCCCCACCGGCGACGTTCCATGCAGGTACAGAGATATTCAAGAAAGCCAGCCTCAGAGCAGTCAGCAAAGGGATGAACAGCACGAGTCTCCTATCTTTGGGCCATTTTCTGGCTTTTCCCCTCCTCTTTCTTGCTTCTTTTTTTTTTTTTTTTGTATCCATAAAATGGGAACAATTTCTTCCTCTAGGTATGAGGAATCAGAGTGAGAAGAAAGATAACAAAAAATTACAGGGAAATATTTTTGTGTATCATATAGCCTCTGCTTCATGAAAAATAAAATAAGGGCACTCTGGTGTTGGACAGTTTCTTCAAATATCTTTGTAATCCTGGGAACCATAGTATAGGAGCACCCCATGAATCCAAACTCTGTTGGCTAAAACTTGTGGCCTTTCAAATTCATTGAGACAGAAAGCAGACTGGTAGTTGTGTGGGGCTGAGGGTTAGGAGAGGGGGTGAAGGTCATTGGGTATGGAGAAATCTTCCTGAAGAAGTGGAAATGTTCTGAAATTGGAGTATGATGATGGTTGTGCACTGTCAATATACTAAAAATCAATTGTGTGTTTAAAACAAGTGTACTTTATGGTATATGAATTATATCTCAATAAAACTCAGCGAAAATAAAATGGTTTGAAGGACAAATGGATTTGTTGATATATGATAAAGCAAATATAATAAAATGTTAATTGTGCAAGCTGGGTGTTGGTAACAAGTGTTTATCATTAAATTTTCCTGCTTTTCCAGATATTGAAATGCTCATAATAAAATGTAAGATAAAATATATGTGTACAAAAGTTGTTATCTTTGGGTTTGGTGGAAAGCACCAAAGCTTCCACTTAGCGTCTTTCTGTGTAAATATACAAACGCACACAGACACACACACACACACATATTTCAGTTAAAAATATAAACAACCCCTTATGGTCTTTGAGTAAAATACGCTAAATATGGTAAGATTCTTGTGGTTAGATATGGCACTCTGTAAATAATGAATGAATTATATTTAAACAATTACTTGTGAAGTCACTGCCTTCTCTCCTGTGCTAAACCCTTTACATTTATTATCACATTTAGTTTTCATAAATAGCTGTTTGAGGCATGTACTATAAGTAGCTCTATTATACAGATGAAGAAGCTGAGCCCTAACATGTTTTAAAATGCACATGTAAGTAGAGGAGTTCAAACAAGACACAGTTAGATCCAACTTGCAAGAATGAACATTTATTCTGGTCTAATGAATCTACCTTGGGAGCAAGTCACATGACAGTGATCATAATTTTATTAGTCTACTTCCTCCTATGGGGAAAAAGAAAAAAACTTAACTGCCTACGTGACAATTAGTTTGGCCATGCAGTAGTTCTAGCCTATGTTTCTACATTTCCTACAATAGGAAAGTATTTGGTATCATTTTGGGGAAAAAAAGGGTATTATTTTGTGCTACTGCTTTGGTGACTGTGGGGTATTTGCCCCAACTCAACCATAAACCAGTGAGAATGGCTAAGAGCTATTTCAGACTATAGAGCAGCAGGCACTTTTCCTGTTCTAGAGTGAGATATTCCAGCAAGAACTTACATTTCTTTAGCTAACATATAAGAATTTCTTAGATATGTTTATTTTGCATAGGTCAAACTGTTGCTTTTGAACACTGAAAAAAATCAGAAAGAGCAATACGAAATCTTAAATATGTGCTTCACTGCCAATGAAGAAAACCAGTGAGGAAATATTCAGTATGACTTTCAAATCTACTCTAACACAAAGTGTTGCCAAGATGATTGTGCTTTATTTGGTTCAAAAATCTAAAACCAGTAGCCAAGATCTCTAGAATGTGATGAATATCGAGTCACCTGTTTTTGAAAAGTTGTATCAGATGCTATATTTGAAGGGCGCAGGAGTGGGTGGGCATGGGAGTAGAGGAGGGAGAGTCTCTTGTTCAAAATTTATTCTTTTGGGGGAATCCGTTTACCTTTATCCTCACAGTGTCCCTTTTCCTTCCTCTTTTCTCCAATTCTCCTCCTTTTTTCAACCTTCACTTAACCTTAGATCTGTGAGTAAGACTCAGTGTGGGCGGAGGAGAGGTGCCATCCAGGTCTGTTTCCTTTCAAGTCTGACATCAGATCAAATGGTTTTATTCAAGTTTTGGCTTATTTCCAGCAAGTTTTACTAAGAAGCAAAGAATTGTTGCTTTCAAATTAAGTAAACTTGCGTAAACTGATACAGTTACTTACTACTGGAGCCAGAGAAAAATGAAGTATAGAGCCATATGGTCCTGCTGTATAGGTCAGAAAATATATAAAAATGTATTTTCTATAAAACATTTTGAGTCGAGTTATCAGGCAACCTCGATATAGTACTAGTTAATACTTAGGGAGTTAGTATTAACTTAGTTAATACTAGTTAATACTATTAGGTGATATGATTATACTTTACATCATGATCTTCTTTTATCTTCACAATTATCCAGTCAGGTGATTACTTTTTTTTTTCTCCCTTTCTACAGACAAGCCAACCTCAAATATACCTGCTAGATTAGATTGTGTTCTATCTCCCCATCCAGGAGGTCCAGCTGCAAGCTGGATGCTTGCTCACTTGTCAACCTGTCCCCACACTCAACCCTTTGCTGCTTTCTCCACAAGGCAGCATCCAAAATAAAGTATGTGTTCAACCCTAAGTTACAGCTAGTGATAAAAGATTTCCTTTTGGGGAATCACTTTTCACTTATAATGTACAGACCTTGCTCCGTGGAGCATCTGTGGTGGGAAAAAAAGAATCATTTTAATAAAATGAAGAGCCCCAGATGCTCCCAATATTGAGTGATAAATTCACACCCTGTTTGGGAATTCACTAAGGATTTAAGCCAGACCTGCAGAGAGAAAGTTAATATCTCTGACCGAAGTTGGAACAAAACCACAACACTCTCTTCTGTAATACAGAAGTGACCACTGTATTTTCCATTTCCATTCAGCCTTTCACTTAATTTCCCCCCCACCTTGTACATAGTGGTCTTCTTTGATGCAATATCTCCCCCAATACCATGGTGTGGAGTCCTGCTATCTGGGAGGTGGCATTCTGAGTTTGAAGTACTCATGCTTCAAGTTCACCTGGAGATAGGTGGTCTCCAACTTGGCAGGGCTTGTTGGCTGAATTCCAGCCCCCGTAATTATGTTCTAATCTGTCTTTATTCCCTCTCCTCATTTTTCATGTAATGTTCTTAACACAGCTCAAACCACAATTTCATTGCTTTCTAGCAGGAAGGGAAATTAATGGATGTATTGTGAGATTATCTAATAACATGTGATTTATTTTTAGTTCTACTCCAGTTAGATGATACCTAAACAGAGATTGCCAGGATACAAGCTAATCTACATCTTAAAAAGTATCTATTTTCTATATGAAATATACAAAATTTGCATATGTCAGATATATTACATGAAGCCATATGAAACATGTAATGTTTGTGTATGAGCTAGACCTACTGGAAATATTTGCCTCCTGTTAAAAAAAAAAAAAAATCTGGTTAAATATTTAAAGGCTGAGTTTCACCAGTAGTGAGAGCTGCTTGACTCCAGGCATACGGCCTCTTGTTCCCTATGTATGTTGGTTCCCCCATCACAATAAATGTTCTCTAAGCAACAGAGACCAGATCAGCTCCTTTTATGTGTCCCGCAGTACCTATGGACAGAGTTGGGTACTGTTCGCTCCTCCAAATGTCTAGCCTGCTTCCTGGGGACACTTGTTAGCAGTCACTGCCTTTCCCAGGGACTGTTTTCCTAAGTGTGTGCAGGGCAGGTGTGCTGGAATGAAGAAGCTCTGCTATCAGGAGTGGCTGAGCTGGAAGGGACCAGTCTGAGAATTACTGGTTCCGTGACTTGGTGTAAAGCATTTTTAAGCTTCAGTTTTTCAGATTTCCAAAAGAAAGATAATGCTTCATGCTATGTTTACATCTCAGGACAGCTGAGAGTCATAAATAACAATACTCCTAAATATCTCCTATAAAACGTACCATACAATGGAACTTCATCGGAAGAAGAAGAAGGCAAGGGGGAGGGGAAGAGATGGTTAAAACTCCTCTCTTGTTTAAATTACAAGCTCCTTGAGGTCAAGGATTATATATCATAGGTTTTATTTTTGTTAAGTAAAACTGGTGTCCCCTATGTTAGATCCTCACAGAAGGGCATGAAAGAGATGGCAATACATGGTGGGGGTACACACACAGAGGCCAAATAAACATTTTGAAATGATAATTCATATGCCCATATAAAATAATGTCCCTCAGAAGCATGAGCATTATTTATCTGAACATGGAGCAGAGGGTCAGAAACCCTGTGGTTGTGATAATAGGGTTTTTCCTCTCCCTTTGTTAATGGGCATGAAAGCGTGTCAAACACTTCTGAACACCTCAGCCTGCCTCTGAGCGAAAAGCATTTGTACACGATGCAAAATCATTTCGTTTTGAGCTATAACCTGACCCTTTGTTTTTAATTGTCTGATCACAAAGTAATAAAAAGTAGTGGGAAAATGTACATCTCTTGAGACCAAAAGGAAAAAAAAATATCACATTTTTCTAACACTCGGTCTTTCTTTGAACCTAAGTAAATTGAACTCTGAAAGTGGGACCTGAATCTCAATTCTCCTAATGACTGCATGCCCAATGAGCACTGTGATATACTTTCTGTAAAACGACTTTTTCAGTCATGTCTCAACTTTATGCCATAAATTTTTACATAACAAACAATATCTTATCCTGCCATATTGTTGTATGGTTTTCATATGGATTGTGTTTATGCAATGCTCACGGCAATTCTGAGACAGAGAAATGGTGCCTCCCTTTCACACATGGGTTATCTGAGGCTCAGAGACATTCTAAAAACTTGCTCAAGATTCTACAAGTTGTCAGTGAGAATAAAGACAAGGAAGACTTCAAGATGTGGAAAATCAGGCTTAGAACTGTTAACTAGATTGCTCAAGTTCTCCCATTAGGAAGAATAGAGGCAGGAGTTGAACCTCGAGAGACTGAGTCCACACCCTACTTCTCTTACCCTGCTGCCGTGTACTCTGCATGCTGGATGCTTGGTGCAGAGCTGGGCACACAGTAAGTGCTTAGGAGTTATGTGCGTCCTGTCACTCTTGGTGTCCATGCCCCAAGGCACGGAGGGCAGACACATTTAAAGAAGATGTGACCTCCTCAAGGTTGCCACTAGCTGGCCCTCCTTCTGTGGCACCATATTGCTACCACAGGCAAGAACTGTAAGGCCATCTAAATTTTAACTGTTGCTCTCAGTCGTTCCTTTGGTGTGGGTAAGTTTATTTTAAATGACCCTGTATTAGTTGCTATATATATATGGACACAGGATCCCACTTAGACATTAAAGTTTGTCGAGAAACTTCCCACTTGTGCCTCCTCTTACATGTGAGACTACAGTAGGTTAAACCCAGAGAAATAAATTCCACCCAAACAATGAATATAGTGCCAGAAGCCAAGGGTTTCTGAAATGCAAAATACCAAGGAAATCATCACAGCCCCACCCCCACCCCAGCAATGTCTTACACTCCCCTACCCACTACCAATCTGGAATTCCCTCTTTCTATTATTAACTACTCATAGAAGCTGAAAATCTTGCAGAAATCACTGGGTGAAATGCCTCATTTCAAAGAAGGACAAACTGAGGACCAGAACCATGAAGGGAATTGCCAGAAACAAAAGCTTGTAAACTTCATTCAGAAGGGTGACTCTGATGACCATTCCGTCCAATATTGTTAGTTTTACTACGCTGTCACTGTCCCACCTATTAAAAGCTACAGAGGGGCAGCCCGTGTGGCTCAGTGGTTTAGCACCACCTTCAGTCCGGGGCCTGATCCTGGAGACCTGGCATTGAGTCCCACGTCGGGCTCCCTGCATGGAGCCTGCTTCTCCCTCTGCCTGTGTTTCTGCCCCCCCCCCCCACCCGCCTCTCTCTCTCTCTGTCTTTCATGAATACATAAATAAAATATTTTAAATAAAAGCTACAGAGTTTTCAAGAAAAAAGCTCTCATCTTAAGTTTAACACCTGTCTAGTTCCTGGATTTGTAGAATCCCAAAGGATTTGCCACAGAAACTAAAGTTAAATTAGTAGTCCTTCAGCTTAGATTGCAAACATTTTTAAAACAAGAGGATTAAAATTTATTTGGCTTTTTGGGATCCCCTCTTTCAGAGCCTGGACCCTAAAGAGTGGGTGATCATATAACTTCTGAGGTTTGAAGGAGAGGTAAATTAGCTGGGGGTTCTGACTGCCATGAGGACGGACACCTACCCGAAGGAGGTCAGAGCCAGTGTTAGTCTTCACCCTTAGGTAAAAGCTAGTCTTCAATTTATCTACATCTACCTTCGTTTACTGAAGGTGCTTCAGACATGCATTTAAGCCTTTCTAAATACTTTAGATTTTATGCTGAATGTGAGCAGCAAACCAGAAAACATTGGCCAGGGAGGGAGACATAAAATACCCTAAAATACTAGCAGTTTGCCAAGGCTTGCATGGTTGATGGCGATAAAATTTGTGCTCAATAAATTTTATTCTCATTAACTGCATTCTGGACAAAGAAAACAATGGATTAAGGTTTAGTCAAATTAATATATTTGATGTTGGGGCATTCACATAAACATGGTTGTATGGCCTTGCATTCCATTTTAAATGCCTAAGTTAAAATAAAGCAGGGTGAAGCCCAGTCAGCTTTGATCAATCACCGATTTCAGTCTAAAACCACTAACAACTTCAGGTATGTCATGAATTACATTTGCCCTGCCCAACATTTGTCAGGGCTCTGGGTAAATAACCATTACTGATAAAATATGGCCATTTGTCTAAACTTCTTCATCCCATCAACAGGCAAGGGGAAAACTATTGAATGGCTAAATATTTGGGGCATCACCTAGGGAACCTGGAGGGTCTCTCAAGAGTTGCATGCATCTACCCCTTTGTAGGTAAAATTCTGCAAAGACTTAGATTTTTATTACAGAGCCATGGCAACGATAAGAAAAATGTATAAGTGATTCATGTGCATGGAAGTGCATACATGAGCCCACTCACCAAGGAAAATTAGCAATGGTCTTGAGTGCTTTATTTCTAGGGCTAAGTTATACCTCGGTCGTAAATACCAGATGATACTACTGAATAACACAATATATATAAAATAGCATGGTTTCTAGGACATAATATGTGGTTATTTATTGAAAAAATAAATAAACGACAAACTTTGGGTGGGTACTCCAGATTGCTTATTGGCAGAGATTTCCCTGCAAGTGCATGTGGAAATATTGAGAGGCTTGGTAAGTGATCTCTCCCTTAAGTACTTGGAAATTGCCTTAAAAAATCATTTAATAGGCCCCCAAGGAAATCACACTGATTATCTTGGCCAGAAAGAGAACCATCCATCCTGATCCCCTACTTCGGTCACCAAACTTGGGTTTGAAAGACTTGCTTCCTTTCAAAAGGGAAATGAAGATCTGAAGGATGAAAAAATAGCATAATCAAGGGTGTTCAATAGAAAGTGATTCGTATTTTAAAAAATGATACTCCCTACCCCTCCATAAAAGAAAAAAAAAAGTAAAAAAGAATTCTTAAGGCGTGACTTAGAACAATGATTCCTCCATTAGAATGAGTGTTTAATCTGCCACCCTGAGAGGGAACAAAGATTCTACACAAATCAACTCTGGGAAGTTAATTCAACCAAATTAATGGATCAAAGATATTGAATACCCTCCAGGTGGAAAAAAAAACAAAAAACAAAAGCTAGGCAAGGCACTGGGAAGGTGAAAAGTATAGAAAAAAAAAAAAAGAGGAAAATGGCCCTACTTTTCATAGAACTCAGAAGCTGTCAGAGAGAGAGAGAGAGAGAGAGAGAGAGAGAATTAGGTAAGAGACCAACTCTAATTGCCTTAAACCCCGCAAATAAAGATACGTCAGAAAAGGAGATGCAAAGGACAATATAGTGCTTTCCTATCTGGTGTGAAATTTATCTTGTGAAAAGAACAATTATCTCAAGACAGACTTCTTTCTCAATGACATCAGATAAAGTTTGCTTTAAAGGGCGAGATAACCCACCTGAGCCTTTATTCCTGAGGCGTGTGGTAGTTCTAAAAACACACGGCACTGCATGTGTTCACTTTCAACCTGCAAATCAGAACCACACACTTTCAAAGAGTCAGACTTTCTTCCACATTCCTCTCACTCTCAATAAAATCCTAAAAGTTAAAATGAAAAAGTTAGAGGATTTTGGATTTACTCAAGACCAGCAGTTATTCATCTTGAGGGAACAGACTCTCCAGAGTTGGCCCCAAAGCACCTCCCAGGTGTTGTTCTCTATTATATTTCAAAGTTCAATAAATACACCGTGAATTTTCCTCCAGCTACATAAATAGGTAGCTTTTTTTTGCATTTCAATTGTGTTGCAAATGCTATGATTTTTAATGGTGTATCTGAAGGGATTAAAAGAATCAAAACAGCACAATCATGTCCTGTTTTTGTGTATTATATTCATTGAGAATCTCCCCTCTGTAGATTTGCTCATTCCCTTCTACCTACCTACTTTGCTGGTTGAACTGCCACTTAACCTTCTTTGAAATATGATTTTCAAAAACATTAAGATGCTTTTCTTCTTTTCACTAACTTTTATTTACTTCTACCCCATTGTTCCAGAGCATCCACCTGTTTGGGAAGTAGAAGAGGATGGGTATTAGGAATGTAGGAACAGAAGCAAGACAAGGAGAAAGGTAACTCTTTGCCTCTGACACTAAAAAAAAAAAAAAAAAAAAATCAACCTTGTTGCAAAACAACCGCCTCACAAGCCAGGCTATTTTCTTGAGAAAAATATAATCAAAATTATTTTGTTTCTCATTTAACAATCAAAAGGCAAAAAAAAAAAAACAAAAAAAAACAAAAAAAACAATCAAAAGGCAATCTAGTCTCTCTGTGTTATGGGTTTTTTTGTTTGTTTTTGTTGTTGTTGTTATGGTTTTTTTCTTTTATTAAAGATTATTTATTTATTTATTTAATTTATTTATTTATGATAGACATAGAGAGAGAGAGAGAGAGAGAGGCAGAGACACAGGCAGAGATAGACATAGAGAGAGAGAGAGAGAGAGAGGCAGAGACACAGGCAGAGAAGCAGGCTCCATGCAGGGAGCCTGACGTGGGACTCGATCCCGGGACTCCAGGATCGCGCCCTGGGCCAAAGGTAGGTGCTAAACCGCTGAGCCACCCAGGGATCCCCTATATAAGGAAGATCCATACAAGAAAAAAAAAAAGAGAGAGATAAATCCACCTTTTTTTTTTTAAGGCCCAAGGAAATAATGGGAAGGAGGAAAGACAAGAGAAGGAGAACAAAGTTGGGTCCTGATTTTCTTAAATCTAGGCCAAAGCCCAATGAGGAGTTAGCTAGATAGGCAAATAAAAAAGAAAGGACCTTGTTCTTGCTGGAACAAGATGGTCTTCTGAGTCATTTCCCATGTCAATTTGTGGACACAGTGTGTCACAAGAACACATAGATGGAAGTCCTGAGGCTTATCCTTCTTGATCCACTCCTGACTCTGGTGTGATAGAGATCAGACTAGAAGCTGCTCAGGAGCTTCCAACAGGGGTGCTACAGCAAGAGGAAGGCAGCTCTGTCACTAGGGCTGAACTTGGGTCTAGATGGAGGTCACAGGCAGTCTGCAGAGGCATCCATGGTGCCAGTGGAGATGGCATAAGGCTGAGTCAGCTGGGAGCACCACCAGTTCCAGTCATACCAAAAGAGAGCAAGTCAACAATACTGGCAGTTATCCCCAAAGTGCACAAGCTAAAGAGAGATGAAGGGACCTTATTCAGTAGATAGGAGCCAGAGGACTCCATGACTCAAGGACCTCAACCTCTTCTCTACTAAGAGACTGAGAAAGCCATACCTCTTCACTCATATACCCAGGTGCCATCTTGGAGAATATTTCAGATGTGGTCGTGGAAATGAGAACTGAATGTTTTTTTTTTTCTAGATTTTTTTTAGAAGATTTTATTGATTCATGAGAGACACACAGAGAGAGGCGGAGACATAGCCAGGGGGAGAAGCAGGATCCCTGTGGGAAGCCTGATGTGGGACTTGATCCCAGGACCTCGGGATCATGACCTGAGCCCAAGGCAGATGCTCAACCACTGAGCAACCTGGGTGCCCCCAGATCATTCTTGTACAGGAGACTGAACTTGTCCCAAAGAGACTGTATGAACTAAAAGATGAGACAGACCAGTTATCTCAACCGGAAATTCACCCACAGTTGTTTTTTTTTTTTTTTTCCTTCACTACTGACAAGGTAAAGGACCTGTGTTTATACATTACTTAAAGAAATGACATCCTCTCTGCACCTTCAAGTTGTACCTAGTGTTAAACGTCTTACCCTACTCTGCTCCCAGTCTCAGTGTAAATGCCCCCATTCCTGTGAGAATTAACCTGGTTTGAATTAATCACTTCTTCATCGACCTCCATCAGATCTCACGTTGAGCATGGACTTGATTCAGCCTGGTATTGCAGACAATATTTGAATAACTGTGTCACAAGCATATGAGCTCTTTGAGGGCACCTATTTCTGTGATCATGTAATATTTTGTCTTACAGAGTAAACATTAACTGAATTTAGAAACTAAATAGCATTTTTTTTCTAATTAAGAATGTTTTGCTGCTAGGGTCTGGTTTGTGCTCTACTATAGTTCCTATTGTGACTTGGATAATTAAGTGGGGTTCTGTAAAACTTGTAAATGATGATATAAAACCCACAAATGATGGAGGAGGACAAAAACTTTTCAGGCTTTGATGACCTTGATAGCTCTCGTATCTGTTTGCTTCACACGAACAAGGTCTCCTATCTGTCTGGTAACGAGCTATAATCCCCAGACTCATAACTGATGCGAAGCCAAAACCGGTACCCATCTACGACAGGCAGTATTGGAGATGGCCTCCCAGTTGCCCATGCTCTGATACAGGCACCCTGTGGATCTCCTCCTTTCAGTGTGAGCAGGATCTGTGAGCATTCCCGTGATTAGGTTACCTATCACCAGACTTTGAGTTAATCCAAAGGGAGCTTATCCTGGATGAACCTACGCAAATCAGGTGAGCCATTTAAAAGGTGAAGCATAAGACATGTGCTGTCTAGAAGGCCTGGAGAAAGCCAACAGCTATGTGTGAGAAGAGAGGGGCTCCTGAGAGGGACCCCTTGGTGGACAGCCAGCAAGAAAGCTAATGAAACAGACCCATGGTAGAGGCAGGGCTAGAGTGAGAGGTTAGGAAGACACCTGTATTTGTGCACAGTTGCTATTGGTAGAGCTGAAAAAGAGGAGTAACAATGCTACAAAGTCACTACTTCCTAAGTACGGTGCATTCCAAACTATGTTTTGATGTTCAATAATGTAGACATTTGTAAACTGCATTCCCAGGTGGATTTAACTCCTCTGGGTTTTATTTTTACTATAGTTCTTGTCAAATTAAAATACTTTTTAAGATGTCTTTGGGTTATAAGGAAACCTGTTCTAGAGAGGAATATAAATTCATTTCTCACTATCAGGCTATGCCTAAGATTTATTTTTTTAAGACATAATAGCTGCAGCCATATTTCCCTAGTGATAAAAAGAAATCCCCTTAGTAATCCCTACAAAATCCTAAAGGGCTAAAATACAATGAAGAGGATTTCTAATGGTAAGTTATAAATCCTTTTAGAGAACATCTTGGTTTAAAATAATTTCAAAAAAAAAAAAAAGGATGCTTAGGAATTGAATAGTACTATTTAGAAATCCTTGAGTGATATCAAGGACACTCAAAAGGATTTCACATTCAGAGCTGAGAAGATGAAATGAAGTTGTTTTTGTGATGGTCATGGGCAATAAGAAACTCAAGGCATTAGGAATCGGAAAAGTGTGACAGAAATCCAGGGGCCATTCATTCCATCCACCCCAAATTCAGATACTCCAGCAAAGGATTGCAGGCAGAGATCTAAGCACCTCACAATCAAAATATTCCTCAGGTTAATTAAGGAGAAATTTAGCTCAGTGTAAATGTTAATCTTATAGAAGTTTTACTCTCTGGCACTCCAGAGAATGAGTTCTCTGTCGTCTATCTGGATGTGCTTGCAATATTTGACAGTAGCTGCTACTATTACTAATTTTCACAAATTGGATACCTATAGGGTCAGGCTTGAAATTTAGACAAAGACATAAAGATAGAAGATGTAAAACTTCAGGACAATGGGGTCATAAGCACTGCAGCAAACTTTAAGATCAATGCCCCCACTGACAGGAGCAGCTGCTACTCATTCCCCACCCACTTGTGGTAATTTGGAAATTAATCACAACTAACCAGAGATCTGGGTCATGGAGAATGAAATCTTCCGCCCTAAAAAAAAGGCATGAATTGACCTGTATATTAAGACATCGCATTTGATCCTCTTTTAAGCTGAGACTTTAGAACTCAGTTAATATTTTAAAGCTATTTGCCATTCAATGTGGAGAAGATCATCTGAAGTCTACATGTATGTAATTAAATAGAAATGGAAATCTTAAGTCCCTTCATTGAGTTTCGACAGTTGGAGCCTGAAAGGCTAGAATGTTTTACATTGAATTAATGCCAGAAAATTGAAACAACAAATCGTGAGGGTTGCAGATTACATCTCCAGGGAACATATTGTATAAAGATCCTTCTGCCCTTAAGCAGACCTGAAGACATGTTGAGCCCTTTGGACACTTCCCAGAAAGCCATGCAATGCAACTATGTAGCATTAGGCATATCATTTCTGAGGTTCACCCTCACCTTTTGCACCACCTACCCTACATCCCCTTGAAGGGGGGGATGATATCCTTGGGTCCAAATATCCTTCAAAATAAAAACGATAATGATAATAAAGGTTAACACAGGGCAGCCCCCATGGCGCAGCGGTTTAGCGCCGCCTGCAGCCTGGGGTATGATCCTGAAGATCCAGGATCGAGTCCCCACATCGAGGTCCTTGCATGGAGCCTGCTTCTCCCTCTGCCTGTGTCTCTGCCTCTCTCTCTCTCTCTCTCTCTGTCTCTCATGAATAAATAAATAAAATCTTAAAAAAAAAAGGTTAACACATAATAGGCATTGCAAAGGGTTATTGTGAAGATGACAAGAGACAAGTGCACTTATCTCAGGAGTTGTAAGAATGATATAAAATGTTTGAACTATACATTATCTTAACTATCACACCACTTCTCCAGTTTTAAAACAAATTCCTTTTTTTGAGCAGTATTGGACTTACAGAAAAACCATGACAATAGTACAGACCTCCTAAGACTCCACACCCAGTCTCCCCTACTATGAATATCTTACACGAGTATGGTACACTTGTTCTTTTTTTTTTTTAATTTTTTTTTAATTTTTATTTATTTATGATAGTCACATACAGAGAGAGAGAGAGAGAGACAGAGACAGAGACATAGGCAGAGGGAGAAGCAGGCTCCATGCACCAGGAGCCCGACGTGGGATTCGATCCCGGGTCTCCAGGATCGCGCCCTGGGCCAAAGGCAGGCACCAAACCGCTGCGCCACCCAGGGATCCCTGGTACACTTGTTCTAATTAATGATTCCATATTGATACATTATTAACAACTAAAACCCACACTTCATTTACATTTCTTTTGGTTTTTTTCCTAATGTCCTTTTTCTGTTCTGCAATACGATCCAGGATACATTACATTTAATCACCTTAACTCCTTATCCTCTTGGCTGTGACAATTTGTCAGACTTTCCTTGTCTTTGATGACCTTGACAGTTTTGAGGAGTACTGGTCATATATTTCGTAGACCATCACTCAGTTTAGATTTATCTGATGTCTTTCTCCTGATTAGACTGCAATTGTGGATTTCAAAAAGGAAGACCACAGAGCCCAAGTATCATTTTCTTATTACATCCAAGGCACATACTATCAACGTGGTATCACTGATGATATTAACCTTAATCACCTGGCTGAGGTACTGTTTTCCCAGATTTACCACCATAAAGTTACTTTTTCCTCCTGTCCCATTTTCACACTTCGCTTTAGAAGGAAGTCACTGTGCACTACCTACCCTTAAAGAGTGGGGAGTCATGCCTTAGCTCCTTGAAGGTAGAGCATCTAAATAAATTACTTGGAACTCTACATAGATTTGTCTATTTCCATTTATCTCTGTGTTTAATTATTTATATCAGTAAACTCATTTGTTTATATCAGTATGAACTTTTTAAATCTTTGGGTTATAATCCACTGCCATTTTATTTTGTTTTCCCAGTTTTGCTCACTGGGAGCTCTTTCAGTGAATACCTGTGTCCCTCTGACCTCATCAGTGTGGGGTTTACCTCTGGTGTGTGCACTTCCTTGCATTCTGTCACTATAAGATGCCCGAGGCTCATCTTGTCTATTTTCTGCCCCAGTCCTTGAATTAGCCCCTTTTGCAAGGAGCCCTGGGTCCTTTTATTAGATAATACTATTAGAAATCAAGATCTGGATGCTAAGTGTGCTCATTGCTACTGCAAGGACATTTTTATGTGTTTATCAATCCACATACATACACATTTAGCCCATGGTCCTTTGGGATACACCTTTATCAACTGTAGTACATGTTTATGTACAATTTCTTTTACCACCTTTTTTTTTTTTTTTTTTACAAACTCTACGTATTTCCAAGACTATTTGTCAGTGTTATTTTTCTCTACCTGTCTCAATTAGGTTGTTTCATATATTTTAATATGATTAGTTTTGTTGTTGTCACAGTCTACATTTATCTGGGATTACTTTGAACTCTGAACTATTTTTTTATATTTGCATATATTCAAGTTTATTCTTTGTTCTATCAGTTTCAACGGGTTTTGACAAATGCATAGTATCAGACACAGTAGTTTTACTGCGTTAAAAAAATCCCCTATGCTTGATTTATTCAACTGTGCCTTATCCTGAATCTCTGGCCCCAAAGATCCGTTCACTCTAAGGTTTTACTTTTTCCAGAATGCCTTACAGTTGGAACCATGCATCACTGTGGCTTTTCCATAATGGTTTCATTCACTTAGTTATATGCATTTAGATTTCCTCCCTGTCTTTTCATGACTAGAAAGCTCACTTCTTTTGATGCCAAGTAATATTCCACTGTATGGATATACCACAGTTTGTTTACGCATTCACATTTTGAAGCTGTTATAAACATTTACCTGCGGGCTTCTGTGTGGATATAAACTTTCAAATCTGTTGGGTAAATATCTAGGAGCATGATTGCTGGATCATATGATAAGATTATGTTTAGCTTTGTAAGATATTGTCAAACTGTCTTCCAAAGCGGTTGTACCAGTTTTTATTCCCACCAGCAACAGATGAGACTTCTACTTGCTCCACATCCTTGCTAGCAATTGTTATCAGATCTTAGGATTTAAGCCATTCTAATGGCTTGCTGTCCTATGCTGGGTGTTTGTTTTGTATCTATTTTCACCCAGTCTTTGGTTTGTCTTTCTATCTTCTTAAAGTCTGTCACAGAGCAAAAGTTCTACTTTTAATAAAGTCTGGTTTATTATTATTTTCTTTGGAGGATCATGCTTTTGGTGTTGTATCTAAAAACTTAGCATCAAACCCAACTCAACCTGGATTTTATCTAACCATCCATTTTTCAAAAATAATATACTCATGTTTTTCTAAATGGCAAAAGTGGGAGGTGAAAAATAACTAGGCCAAGTTCACAAAGCCTGAATTTCAGCTGTTTGTCTGACCCCCAGGCCCTATGTTCTAAGCATATTTTTTTCCCAATTTTTGAGTACTATGTCATTTAATGTCAAGATTAAATGAGATAATGCATGGAAAGTATTCTGGGCATGTTAAGTACAGTCTATCTTTCTATTATTGTTATTGTTTTGGTTTTGCTGTTTTTAATATTCTTCTTAGGGATGCTTACTACCTCAGGCTTTGATTTCAGTTATAAGCACACTAATTCATAGTGAAACCTCCCTGGCATACTGGACTAAAGATGTGGGGCTGAATGTAAAGTAGTTTTATGGAGCTTTATATTGATGTGATTAAATAATGCAGAAATCTGAGTGCCCTTCATTTCACAGATCAGCAATGATAAATGTAACTTCTAAGCAAAACTATAATTTTCTTCTTTATTAGGACACGAGTTAAGATCATAGAGAAGTCCCCACTTACTCTTTGTGTCTCTTTCTCCTTACCATCTTCAAAAGAAAACATTTGGCATTTATTATTTAAAAGGCAGGTGCAATGGATTCTCTTATGAGTGCAGTAAATCACCTAAAGATGGCTTGTGTATGAGGAGACTATGAACATCCTATAAGGCATGTTTAAAGGGAAAAGTGAAGCTGTTGCTAGTAATTTAAAACATTTTTTTGATCTCTTGCTGTGTGTTAGACATGGTAACAAGAATTTAACAAATATTATATCACTTAACCTCAGTTATTCTTATTATATTTGAAAACCAGAAACCAGAGGCCCAGAAATATTAACTAAATTGTCTGGAGTCACACAGTGGGGAAGAATGACCTAAGGATTTGAGTTCTGGACTCTCTGAATCCAGAGGCTTTGCTCTGAAGCCCACAGCCCTTCTACTCAATGGAAATCATGTAGTTAGAAGGCAAGAACTTCATCATGCTATATTTCTTGCAAAGACCTCATAGCACCAAAGGCATTGGATGGGAGGATTTTGGAAGACTACCCAAAAAGTTGTACTTATGCCACATGGCCAGGAGAGTGACAAAACATCACAGCTTCTATTCATAGAGTTTGATTCACTAAGCTATATTGCTCCCGGAATGTTTGACTGTATTCTACAAATAACTAGAAGGAATGAGAAGGAAAGACAAAAGCATCTGGACCAAGTTGAATGCTGAGTTGCCAATGTATGCTAAGGAAAGAACCAGTAGCCTAGCAGATCTGTTCTTTCTAACAACTAATCCAATAAATCAATACTAATATGTTTGTATGAGAGAGTCAGAATCCACTGAGAAACAGCTTGAATATATCCCAATGGTATAGTGCAGTAGACACATGCATATACAGCTGATGGTAACAATATGACCTACTTTGAAGTTAACTCATTTTATATGCCATATGTTTTCTGTATAATAATACTCATCTGAGGTAAGAGTGGACAAAAGTCAAAAAGTTTTTTATTAAAGTCAAGGTTGAATTGATTCAATATTGGAAGAATGTGCTAAAGGCTCTTCTAGATTTAAGCAAAACTTTCTGATGGCTCCAATAGTAAGAATATTTAAGGTATCAGACATACCCTCTGGTCTCAAACATTTACCATGGGTATAATTCTTAAACTGGAGATATTACACAGAAAGATGTGGTGTATGACTTTTCACAATTTACTGATCAAATAACCCTGAACATATAAGTTAGGCATCTTCTTGGCTGGGTGTGAGATTGATAGAATCACAGCGTTAATTTCCCCTATGATTTAATATCTCCCATACGGTCAATGTTCTCCTGTGCCTCACCCTGTAGGGAATTTGGAGGTAGGAGAAAGGAAAGTAAAGGCAAGGTATCACTTTTGGTAAGGACACCCTGATTTCCTTCTGGAATATTACTTCTCCTCTGAACTACGTAGCTTCAAGCTACTTTAATGAGATCTCAAGATTTCTACTGTTAAGGAGAATGATGCAAAAAGGAAAACAGCAATAAGTGGCAGAGCCAATTCATTCAAGAAGTGACAGCTTGAAGAAATTGTGAACTAGATCCTAGATCTTAAATCATAGCCAGGTACTGATATCTGTGTGGTTTCTTTCTAAAAGCAGTTTTTCCAACATCCCCTTCAATTTTCCAAGTCTCCTGGTAGTCATCTAGCAAATTCATGTTTTACTTATAATAGCTCGATTTGCCTTTTTAAAGATTTCATTCATTCATTCATTCATTCATTCATTGGAGATACAGAGAGAGAGAGAGAGAGAGAGGCCGAGATGACAGGCAGAGGGAGAAGCAGGCTCCATGCAGGGAGCCTGACGTGGGACTTGATCCCGGGTCTCCAGGATCACACCCTGGGCTGAAGGCTGCACTAAACTGCTGAGCCACCGGCTGCCCTGCCTTTTTAATATTAGCTGACAACAAAATACTAAAACTGATCATATCACCCAAAAGAATCAGGTACCAACGTCTACTGAAATGCAAAGAAACTGGTAACCTCACTAGGTTTATGTTAAATGTTTCCTCTGTCTAAAATGTCTTTTTTATAAGTACCACCATTAGAAAGTTATGTTTGTTAAACAATAAGGAAGGTAATTGAAAGAGAATGTGGGATATCCCGCGAGATCCTGAAGATGACAGCTCCCCCTGTGGCTGGAATGGCATGCAGCCAGCCCGTCCTGCAGCTCCATGTTTACCTTCAGCCACAAGGCTGAGCACACACATGCAGAACCAAGGAAAGAAAACAAAAGGAAGAATGAAAGTGACAACAGATGAGATGGACCATCCATTTACTACCTACTGCCAAGACTGATCAAACCAAGACATAAAGAACATCCTGCTGCTTCTCTACTAAAAACTTGTCAATGTCTGAATGGCTGCCATTGCATTTAGAAGTGACCCACAAGGCTCATGCGACTTTTTTTTTTCTCTCTCTCCAGTGTCATCTCTTGTCCCTCTCCTCCCCACTTACTGTGCTTTACCTACTCCAATCTTTTTTCCAGTTCCTTAACTGGCCAAGCTCTTTCCCTAACAGCTCCTGCCTTTGCCCTTTCCTTGGTCTTGTTCCCCCACCCCTCACCTTGACATCACAGTTTCCTTGATCATGCTTTTGGTCTTGGATTAAATACTCTCTCTTCATCTATGGCTACCATATACCATATAGCCACCACTCTCCAGTTATTTCCTATCTCAGTGCTTATTCATTTTCATTATAATGCTCACTGTAATATCTATTTACTAGTTGAGAGTCTGTCCCGCCTAGAATATAAGCTCCATGATGGCTGGCATTCTGTTTACCTCGAATTCCACAGCATCCTTGGTGCTCAGAATGGTGACTAGCAAAGAGTAATATGGAAGTAAATATTTTTAAATACTGAGATTCAGGCAGATTCAGATATAAGCATAATAAAAGTGAAGGCATTAGTCAGTATGTTCAGAATCTGCTCTCTGTCACATCTTGGAAGTCAGGAAAATTACTTAATAGTTGAGAATAACATACAGAAAGTATAGTTTGGAAGCAAAAATTGTGTGGTATACCTGCATCTCATAATCATATTCCAAGATGGCCACATTGATTCTTATGACCTGGTATTCATGTTCTTGTAAATCCTCTCCCACACTGAGTAAATCTAACCTGTACAATCAGTATAATATTGCAGAAATGGTATGCATGATTTCCAAGACTATGTTATAAAGTGTAAAGCTATTAGTGTCTTGCACTCCCTTGGACCCTGTGCTTTAAGGGAAGCTAGCTGCAGGGTTGTGAAAAAACCCCAGCAGTCCCATGGAGAGGGCCAAGTGGTAAGAAACTAAGACTGTCTTCAAATAGCCAGCATCAACTTGCTGGTCAGGTGTGTGAGTTATCTCACAATGAGAGCCTCCAGCCCCAGTCAAGCCTTCAGATGACTATAGCCCCAAGTGTTACTTTGTCTACAACCTCATGAGACACCCTGATCTAGAAATATATAATTTATTCCGACTAACCCGTGGAAATGGAGAAATAACTAATGTTTGTTGTTGCTTTAGCATCTAAGTTTCAGGGTGATTTATTATGCTGCAATAGCTAACCGATATACTATCTCATAGAGTCTGGAAACTAATAAATATAGAAATGATAACTAGCAGCAGCAATAGCAGGGTGGGTACCTGAATGGGATTAGAGAAGAATAGGTACCTGTGCACAGAGAGGAAGTTTTGGGTATTTATTTCCTGCTGAGCCCTGGGAAGCTGTAACATTATATACTGGACATTAAAAATGTCTTTTTTTTCCTTATGCCAGGTCAAAGGGTAGATAGTTGACATAGTAGAACTTCAAGATGTTTCATTTTATTAGGTAATCTCAAAATGCACAATCACCTTGGGAGCAAGTCAAAGACTAGACCCACTAAATTTCACTAATGGATGAACAGCTAGCAAAGCTGCTGATCACTAAAGTATGTCATTAGTGTGTATTAATGCTGATAATCTTGCTGATTATACCTGAACCCTCAGGATGGCCTCTTGACTTGACATCTATTTGGATCACCTTTCATTTTAGAGGAAAGACCCTAAAATTGAAGGTCTGTGACAAGCCTGGTTTTCCTGACTTAAGTCAAGATACTTGTGACAAAGCCTTCTAAGTTAGTTTCAGTTTCTTCAGGTTCTGATAACAGAATCAATCTTCTAAGGTAAAACAAATGGAAAGTGTTAAATAATAGGCAATTCTTTAAAAATAGGATGTGGTGGTAATAGGAGAGATAATTCCAATTATTTTCTTCCTTTCTTTTTCTCTCAAATGCAAGCTCTTTACAGAACCAGGGCAGCAAAATGAAAAAAAAAAAAAATTGGATCCTTGTGATGATGAACTTTCGTGCTTTCAAATCATCTTTAAGTCAATACATAGGGAAACAATTAAAACTGATATATGTGAGTTTAAAGGACAGGCCCAGAATTTCACTTACTAGAGGTTTCATGTCTATTACTTTGGACTATGTATTCCTGAATTTCAATCTGAGACAATAAATTAGATGTTTTAAACTTTTTGCTATAGTTGTTTCTGTATTACAAAACAAAAATATTTGGTTCTTCAACACCACAAAGCAAATGTGAACGACACGGACAAAAAAAAAAAAAAAAAGAATCTTCATCTTTGGGATAAATGATATAGACTTAAAAAAAAAAGCCTTCATCTTCTGGATGTTGTGGTACTTATTGATACAATGAAAATATTTCTACAATTCCAGAAACAAAACATACTACCGCAATTCTGAATCAATGTGTAAACACACTGGAAACCGGGAACTCAGCACTGAGACTGTAGAGAGCAGATGTATGACATACTACTGCACTGGGGAGATGGCAAATAAACTAGTTAAGAAGCAAGAAGGGACAGTGACAATATGATGTGTTACCCCTTGTCTATGAGAATCTCAGCATTTCTGTGTTGCTTTCCCTTTGCTATGAAGCCACATTATCTAGTTTTTGTGTAATTGTCTTGGAAATTGCCACTACATGATGGAATATTCTGGATGGAGGGCTAAGCATGTTCCAGGCTGTATTCATTTTCTCTTGCTGCATAACAAATCACCACAAACATGGTGGTTTAAAACACAACTTTATCATCTTGCTATTTCCGTGAAGCTGGCGTGTTTTGGCTGGGCCCTCCACTCAGGTCTCCCACAGCTGAAATCAAGGTACTGGCTATCTGGGTCCTTATTTGGAAGCCTTGCTAGCAAAGACCCGCTGCCAAGCTCCTTCAAGTTGTTAACAGAATTCATTTCCTTAAGCTGTAGGATTTTTTTTCCTACATGCTGGTTGAGGACCTCAGCACTCAGCAATCTCTCTCAGGCCCTATCTAATAAACAGCATAAAAAGGAGGAGATGTCTCTGCAGCTTTGAATTTCTCTGATTTTTCTATTTCTGACCATTAGACCCTCTTTTAAGGGGCTCACCCGATGAGGTAAGTCCCAGGCATATTCAAGTGCAGGGGATTCTTCAGGATATGCGCACCAGGGAGTGGGGACCTTGGAAGCCATCTTTCAACTGCAGTTACAACACAGGCATATAGGTTGGGGGGAGTTTTGCAGAGAAGGGCAGCACAGGTACAGGCATGTGCCTGCAACCAGGAGAGCTGCCTTGGTTCTTGTTTTCCACAGGGAGGTGAGCTTCCTGGGACACTGAAAGATAGGAGTTATGATATTGTTTGGAAGTACTGACACTGCTTTATATATTCTCAAAACAAGAATGTGGCCTTGCTGGGGCAGAGCTCAGCTCAAGAACAAGCCATTCCCTAAATGAAAGGATTCAAATTATTTGAGTAGGTTCATCTGATCAGTGACTTAAGCAGGACAATGAAGGGCAGGGTGCAAGAAGAATTCAGATCTTTCCTCAAATCTGGCATGCCCCCACCTGCACTGAAAATGTTTTCTCAAACCGTGTATCCAGAAAGGACTCAGGGCCAAGAGAAAAAGCGTGCTTAGATATACTGCACTGATTCGGCTTGCTGTTACCACCTTGCCAGCTACACCACTTAGCCAAGCAACATGGTGGGCTCTAACGTTTTAAATACATGATGGGCTCTGCTGATGCTCGAGTTACTGAAATAAAATGACCAGCTTTGTAGAGGTGCACAGGTCCCAAACAGATAGAAGGGATATCTCCCAACCTTTATGTTTCCTACCCAGTGGTGACTGGCAAGTTGTATCTTACTATGGAAAATGTTTTAAAGTGATAAAAATAATAATAATCACGTATTTTCTTTTCCCATACAACTCAAAATAAAAACGGGCAGGGTTTATGTTAAAGTGAATATGAAGTCAGTTGTTATTCCATTGCTACCTGGAGAGAGTACCTCTCCAAGTGCCAAAATCAGAGAACGGAATGGGTGATAAAATGAAGTGTTGCTATTTATTTGCTGTATGACTTTGAATAAGCACCTGTTTTGTCTTAATCTCCTTTTCTATAAAATGGTAATAAGAGTACCTAACTTGAGAGTTGTGATCACCAAATGAAATTTGCATTATGCCTGGCATACGGTAAGAGATTAATAATTACTACTACTACTGCTAGTGCTAATACTAGCAGAATAAAAAATTTTTTAAAAGATCTTATTTATTTATTCATGAGAGAGAGAGAGAGAGGCAGAGGGAGAGAGAGAGGGAGAGGGAGAGGGAAATGGAGAGGGAGAAGCAGGCTCCATGCAGGGAGCCTGACCTGGGACTCATTCTGGGTCTCCAGGATCACACCCTGGGCTGAAGGCGACGCTAAACCACTGAGCTACCCGGGCTGCCCCAGAATAAAATTTTTTATAGAATTGTTATTGTTATAAAACTATGACAACAAATTGCTTATTGGTTCCCAATTGGTAGTTCTTTTTTTTTTTTTTTTAAGATTTAATTTTTTATTTGAGCCAGTGAGCCAACACAAGCAGAGGTGGAGGGTGGGGAGGGGCACAGGGAGAAGGTGGAGTTAGGTTCCCCACTCACAGGGCTCGATCCCAGGACCCTAAGATCATGACCCGAGCTAAAGACAGATGCTTAACTGAATGAGCCAACTAGGCACCCCATAACTGGTGCCACAGTTCTTAAAGCTTAGTGTGTATCAGAATCACCATAGATGGCTTGACCACATATAGACTGCTAGGAGCCTACTTCCACGGTTTTGAATTCAGCAAGTCTGGGGTAGGGCCCCGAGAATTAGCATGACACACTCACGATCACGGTCTACTCTGTGCAGTTTGTCACTTCAGTAGGGCAATAAGAAAAAAAGGCAGTGCAAGTGGCAATGGCATTCTACTGCACAGGCTACCCTGTAGAATGTGATCCTGTTTTTCACTTTTATGAGCTTATCTGATGGTTTATAGAAACAGAACTGGTTTTAATTAACTGTGACATTTTAATGTCATTTAATTTGGAAAACACAAAGAAAGTGTAATGTGTAAGATCTTGGACCCTTCCTTGAAGAATAGGAAAGTTTTAGACAACAGTAAATTTATGGCTCTTGATTACCAAGGAGTAACCTCGTATTAATCATGAGTGGCCAGTATCCTCAATTTTTTGTTAATATGGGGCTGAAAAGTACCTGTTTTTTTTTTTTTTTAAACAAAACCATTAATCATGCAGGTTGGTAAGACTCAGGGTGGTCCTTATGTACTTTCATATTAACTTTGACCTTAAACCTTTAATTTATTGTATACTTTGTACACAAAATTTATGGGTTTTATTGATGTTAAATTAGTATTGATGTAGCCAAGTTGGCCCAATAAGATACAAAGCCAGCACTGTGTTTGGAACCACTTGGAAAAAAAAAAAAAAAAAAGGTTCTTCTGCGCTCAAAGCAATTAAGGTGATAAAATGTAAATCAGGAACTGGGAGTAGAGGGTGGGGTAGCTCTTTTGTCTTCACACAGGAAGACCTTGCCAGACAACAGACCAACTCAGAGGACGGCAGAGCTTAGAAATTGGAGCATGATTAATGGTGATGTTGAACAGTTAGATCCAACTATGCCTGAAGACATTTTTTTCATATATAAATCAATAAATCCTCTTTGTTTTTTTGCTTAAACCAATTTAAGCTGATTTTTCGATCTGAGACTGTAAGAGCCCTGAATAATATCATTTGGAAATTGTTATATTTTTATAAAACATGAGTAACTTATCATCAACACATATTTTATAGCCTTTCATGATCAGAGGCACAGTAAAGAGAAGAAACCTTAACATTTATTTTATGGTAAGGCTGTCAACTAGCTATTATCTGTCATTGGCTGTCATATTACATTTTTTTCCAGGAAAGTATCATATTCTTTATGTTGACAGAGAAGTAAATTCGAATCAGCCATTATCCTACTCCTTTAACAAACACAGTGCATCTCTTTCTTATCTCATCATGTAAGACATAGTTTAAAATCTACCCCAAATTTCTTTACTACTTACCAAAGATGGCTGGTTATGTAGTTTTAAAATAAAACATAGAGCAAAAAATGAAAACATGTAAAATCATTCCAACCTCCATGTGCCATGTGGAATGAAAGGGAGATTTTAGACCATGCCCTTAATCATATGGTTGCTGTGTCAAGGTGACCACCTTCTCACTTCCACTGCAAAGGATTCCAAAGCACTGTAACCACAGAATGTTACTGCATGTTTCCAGAAAGTTCTACTTAACTGAAGACAAAATCTGAGCAGGGTTTAATTCTCCCCCTTTCTCCGGGTTAGTATTTTGCCACCTAATATTTTCTCATTCGTGTGAGCAGGACCAATTCTAGGAATAATTGCTCTTTTTTTCTTTACTCGTGCTTAGGTAAACAGTAATTTTATTTTTTTTTTCTGGGGCACAGCTTGTAATAATTTGTATTTCGCTTATAATCTGTTCCTTTGGAAATTCACATCAATTATCAACAAATATAGTGGTTTGAAGAAAAGATTATCTCGGGATACTTTCCAGTCTCCATGAATCTAATGCAGGGCTAAGTTCACGTTTGCCTGATGATAGCAATATAAACTACCAGTTACTGATGGAACTGCCCAGCATGTGTGCTTTAAGTATCTACTTCTTACAGATGTAGCAAGTGGGACTCAGAGATGATGTGCCTTGCCCAGAGTCACAGAGCCCTGATGGACTCCCAGTCGGATATTCTTTTCCATTTCCTATCCTCCTTCACAGTCATTTACCTCTTCACAAGCTTTGAGGACAAGTCTAGAATATCACAGCAGATACTAGCTGTGTGAAGAGGGGCTGTGAAATGAACACAGCAAGAGCCCCGATCCTTGGAACAATTTCCATTGGGTTTATCGACTAAGAGTTTCAGCTCATAAAGCACAAACCCCTGTTACTGAACTGATTTTAATCATCTCGGGAAGAGGGTGATGTCTAAAAATCACCCGTATCTTACAGAATAAGTTAAAAGAAGTCCTCCGTCACACAATCCTTGCACTGCAATGTTATTAAGTCATGGTTCATTTTCTTGGGCTTACCCAAGTTATGGAATCCCCACACAGAACATACAAGGTCAGTTTTATCCTGTATGTGGAAGTGCAATTGGCCAATCTATTTTATAATTCTGTAATAGGATATGATTTACTAAATGGGAATAGTTATGCTTGAAGTGAAGGGAAAAAAAGGAAGTGGGTTTATAGGGCATCTGGGAGCCCAAATGATACAGTGGAAACAGGCTCTCAACCAGGAAACTGTAGATCTTAGTTATCTCATAGATTAGTCATTAACTCACTGGATGACCTTGAGCAAATCACTTCATCCTGAGCATTTCAGTTTGCTCATAAGGGAGTTGGAAAAGTTTACTGCTGAAATCAACCTCTATACAGAGAGCTTGTTAGAGGGAATGCAGTGGACATCTGGACATCTGTCTTGTCCTGTCCTGTGGTTGTTGCTTTTATTTTGTCCTCCTTTCTGGGATCTACCTCTTTGTCACTTCATGTTAGTCCCACAGGCTGCCCATCCCAATTACACATTCCCAGCCCCAGTGATGGCACATGATTCAAGCTCATCTATCAGAGAGTCTCTCCTTCTAGACATAAGTATTTGTTCAGAAATGAGTTATGTCATGAAAGAGAGATAACCAGAGTCACTCTTGGAATTCATGTGGATGTGGGGGATGGAGAAATTGACTGATTTTTCTGGAATTGCTACCTGTAATGCCAGGTGAAACTGGGCTTTCCCATGACCTTCTTTGAAACCAGGTGAAGAGACTCCATATAAGAATTAAGCCAACCCAGAGAAAAGTAGAGATGAAAAATGTAAAGAGAGAGACGAAATCCAGCTTATATCATTAGGATCTCTGGATCCAGCTATACCTGAGGACATATTTACTTTTCTGGACTTCCAAAAACATAATCCAGTAAGCTCCCTTTCTCATTAAAGATAATTTCAATAGCTATTGATTGAATTTAGATTCAATCTCCAGAAATTATGTTATTTAATCTCTAGAACAGAATACTATACTAAAATTCAGTAGATGCTTATTAAATATGTGTTGATAAATTGAATATGTGTTATCAATGGTTCTAGGAAATATATGTCCAATATTTAAGTCTACATTGTTAAGAAACATGAGGATTTTAAAAGACTATTCATTCACTGAATATTTATTGGACCATTTCTACATGCTAAACCCTGAGGATGTAGTACTGAACAAAGGAGACAAAAATCCCTGCACCCACTGAGCTAACAGTATAGAAAAACTGAAGTTACATTATATTTAATTACACGCAATTCAAGTTTTGGAAGCATTCAATCCACTATATTCAGGAACAATTAAAGCCAGAATGCAAAATAACAATATGTAACTTATAGATCTTAGTTTTCCAAATACTTTTCTTTAACCAATGAATTTGGAACCAAGTTTACCACCAAAGCCTGAAGGTACAATATTTGTTAAGTTTTTAAACAAGAGCTGTTGCTTGCTGTTTTGACAAAGATATATTTAAGCCTTGTCTGATTGCACATTTCTGTAAAATAATTTTAAGTAGTCCCTGCCAACTAAAGTTAGATTTAATACAACTATCCTGCCAGCAATTATTTTTTAAAAGGTACTGACAATTCCTTCTTTATAATTAGATGTTGCCACTTATATGGAGAATAAAGACACCATGGTCCTGAATTTCGACTGTTTGAATGCTCATTGCATTCCCCCCAACCTCAAAGGAGCTTGTCCTTCTGATTTAACTGTCATAAATTGTACTTAGGTAAAAGTCAGGTAATTTCAAAAGATATACCTGATCTGATGAAAGCATATAATCTACACCATGCCCACTTAGTTCTCCTAAATTTTATCATTTTATTGTTAAGAAAAGCAATACAGTATGCTACGGGAAACATTCTAGCAGTGCATAAATATCCTATTTATGGGTTATGGAATTTTTCATGTACTGTGCTGGCAAATCATTCTAAATAAACTAGAGTGTTGGCAATACCTAACATAGTAAATTATCACACATTTTATTCAGTTGGTGACTATATATATTCACCAATTACTGCTGGGGTATAAAGCTTGACTCTAGGCCTTGTAGAAGAAAGAAGCAACACATGGTGAATCAGTGATAGGATATCTGATATATTGGGCATCCACTATGCTTTCTTGTCTAGCAGTTCTTTCTGCACTTACTCTTAGTGATGAAATACCCTTTCTCCTCTGAAATCCATTCTATACAGTTAGCTGAAGTTCTCCCTAACTCTCTCAGCTAGCGATTTGGTCCTATGGTTGGCTCTGATCAAATGATCCAACCCATGTGGTCAGAGTGATCGGTTCAGTTACTGATAAATGACCCAAAGTGAAGCAGTTAAAGTTCTTCCTAGAAAGGTTCTAAAGAAAGTACAGGGCATGATTACTCAGCGGGGATTGATGGTGGCTGTCTTGCCCACCAGATTGAGAAAGCCCATCTGTGAGATGGACAGAGACACGAAGTGCTGAAACCAGCAGGTGGAACACCTGGTTCCAATCATACAGGAAATGTAACATAGGAAAACAGGAGGAGGAGGAGGAGGAATGAAAGACAGAAATTTCACTGCATGATTTTTGCTCCCCACATGCAACTACACTTAGGGTCTTTGAAAATATTTGAGGTAATAAATTTCCCCCTTTTTTTCCTTAAATTAACATGACCTGCATTTCTTGAGCTAAAATAACAGTGACTATACATTGGGAAAAAGATCGGTCAGTACAATTACAGACCCACAGAAGTATCGTCCAAACTGAATGACTGATTTATACATTGACTGTCTGTAAGATTCATTCACCATTCAAACACATGCCAAGAACATGCCAAGTGTTCCAGGCACTTGGGAGAATTAAGATAAGTAAGACGCAAGCCCTCCAGGAGTTCACTCTTGAGAGGGGAAGGCAGACATACCAAAAAGCTATTCTAATATTGTGTGATGACAGCTTTAATTGCAGTGTGAGAACTGAGGGTCTGATGAGAGTATTCTTGGAGATGGACGCAATTACAGAGTGGTTCCAGAAGGAAAGGAGTGCAGAACAATGAACTAAACTCAAGTTACCCACTGATATGGGAAATTCATTACCATTCTACCCTTTTTGAGGGTCTGGGGGAAAAGTACTAGGTTATGCAGAACAGAGGAATGTCTGGGCCTGGTGAGAGCTGTTCATACACAGGTGAGAAGGTCAGAACCAGGTCCCTATTCTTGACCAGCTTCCACCTTGTCCTTGGTTGGAGGATCATTTTTTCCCCCAAACCTCAGCTCTCTGATGTATAACCCACCTTCTAAGAGCTATGTTTCTGAAATCCTATCTATTTGTGGGGTTGAGATATATATGTATATATATCTTTGAGTGGTGGAGTGACTTGGGTACAAAACATTTTCATAGCAATAGATTCCATCCATAAACATTTATTGAGCATCTACTACCTCCCAAGATCAGTGCTAAGAGTTAAAGGGAACTGCAAAACACATACAATATGGACCTGTGTGGAGAGACAGAGTTGGAAAAAAAAAATCAAATATTATGTGATAATGACCTCAATGCAAAGTAGAAATCTCTGTGGCCTGATACAAACACAACATGACCATCATAGGCATGGTTTGGAGCAAAGTTTCTCAAACTTGGCACTACTGACATCTGGGACCAGATAATTTATTACTGTGTGGGGCTGTCTTGTATATTGGAGGATGTTGTACAGCATCTCTGGCTACCCACAAGGGACAGTAGCATCTTCGGTTATGACAATCAACAATGTCTCCAGTTGTTGTCAAATCTCCCCTAGGGGGTGGGGAGCAAATCACCTCTGGTTGAGAACTGCTGGTCTCTAGGTACTAATGTTTAAAAATGGAAAGATCATATCTGGAATTCCAGCTAAGACACAGTAATAAGCATCTCAAACTCTAATTATTTAACTAAAATGTTAACAAGCCCAGATGTTTGTGGTAGTGTACTGAGACTAGATTAGTAAATAGGAACAAGAAGCCTTATGTTATATCCTCCTAGGGCATAAACTTTCCCCTTGAGGATTTAGAAGGAAATTAAGCAATTTAGGTAGTAATTCAGAGCACCCGTATTTATATGTAATCAAATGCACATAAATTACAGGGTAAACCCAAATTTAGTAGAAGCTCGAAAGAGCATTTCCAAATGCTTTGGGCTATTTCAGGCTATAATCCCAACCCCTTCAAACACACCCTTGTCCTCCTCTGCCATCAAGAGAACATTGGAGGGATGCCTAGGTGGCTCAGTGGTTAAGCATCTGCCTTCAGCTCAAGGTGTGATCCCAGTCTGGGGATCCAGTCCTGCATCCGGCTGCCTGTGAGGAGCCTACTTCTCCCTCTGCCTATGCCTCTGCCTCTCTGTGTCTCTCATGAATAAATAAATAAAATCTTAAAAAAAAAAGACACACTGGAAAACCACACAAGGACCCAGACACAGATTAGCACGCAGGGAACACATCCACTTTAAACAGAATTATAGGAAATGAAGTGGCTGGACTCAAAGAGTGAGTATGACAGAGAAATCTGGGAGAAGACAATTACCACTCTTGATGATGATCGTGGTGGTGGTGGTGATGATGTCGATGACAAAGCCACACCTGTAATGAATACTTGATATATGGAAGTCTCTGTAATATGCACTTTATATTTAAGACCTCATGCCCTATGGGACAGCTACTGCTGTCACTGTCGTTTTAAAGCAGAGGACATGAAGTTTTCATACACTGAAGTGCTTTGCCTCTGGTTGCACAGCTAGCATATTTGTTTCCTGGGGTTGCCATAACAAATGACCACAATCTGGGTGACTTAACACAACACATTTATTCTCTCATAGTTCTGGAAGCTAGAAGTCTGAATCAGGTAGTTGGTAGGATCATGCTCCCTTCAGAGGCTCCCACCTATATCACCTCTTTCTAGCTTCTGGTGGTTACCGACAATCCTTGTCATTCCTTGGCTGGCAGCTGCATCACTCCAATGGCTGCCTCTATCTTTACAAGGCCTTCCTCCTCCTGTGTGTTTGTGTGTGTGTGTGTTATAACTCCAACTTTTCTTTTAGTCCATGGATTTAGGAGCCACGTCTAATCCAATGTGACCTCATCTTAATCCAATTGCATCTGCAAAGACTTGGTTTCCTAATAAAATCTCACTCACAGATACTGGGGGTTAGGACTTCAATGTAGCTTTTGAGAGGACAGCAAGTAAAAGACGTAAGCAGGTCTCCCACTCAGGATCCACCTGCATCCTCTACCTTTAAGCTCAATTATTTAACAAGCATTTATTTATTAAAAAAAAAAAACACTAACCATGTGCTAGACAATCTTCTAGGTATCTAAGTATTCATTCTTTAATTCTCCTAACAGCCCTGAGACTAAGTGCTATTATTACCCCCATCTTTACATAAAAAATATCCGAGGCATAGAGAATTACAAAACTTAAGTAAAGTCTCCCAAGTCTGGCTCTTACCCACTCTGTCATCCTGACTTCCCCATTTGCACAATGAATTGTAAATTATTAATATCGAAACCTCTGGAACATAACTGGAGGTCAATGCAGGTAAGTAATAGATCTGCAAAATGTAATAAAAGAGCATCTACGTACATGGGATACATAGCTGACACCCAACAAAACATCCATTTTGGGTTTTGCTTTTTAGCTTAGTTAACCATAAGATGACTGTTAGTCCTGACCACCTCATTACCATTTCTTAAAGCAGTATCCCTTTATCAAAGGGAACTTGAAGAGTAAATGTATTGAGTATTATTAGAGTCTACCCCCATGTTTTCCCATTTAAAAATAATACTCCTAACTTGTTTATTATTCTGTTTTATTTCTTTGTTTTTATTACTTTATTATTTCTAACTCAACCTCAATCCTGGTTAAAATAAATTAGCTGTGTTACTAAAAATGACAAACTTGTTTCTTGAAACAGGCTCTTGATGTTGTACCATCTCTGGAAATTATTCATTTTTAATTTTATAATTGCTAACTGATTTACTGCATACAAATATTCTTTATCCCTAAAGAACACCTTAAGTGGATTTATGTGGAAAAAAAATCATACTGCTTGATCATATGATTTAATTTTTTTGAGTGCAATGTATCTTTGATAATGATAGCAAAGGATTTACTGTTTAATCAACTGACATCATGTCTGCCATTAGTGTATCAGTAGAGATAATTCTCTAGTCTTTTTTTTTTTTCCCATAGTGATTGAAATTTGTATAATGGCATAGTCTAACTGGAGAAAGCAAAGGTGATTCCAGTTTAATGATACTTTAGCCACTAAGGTAAACTAGATTATTATTCCCAATGCCTCACTTTCTCCCTGTCATAGAATTGTACATACCCTTTGTCATGTAACTTCGTAGTGAGTCCCTTTATTAGAGGCATCTCTATCCTACTGACTTTGAGCTTGACCACTTAACTTGCCTTACAGTGGGCAGAAGTGATAGTATTTCAATTCTACGCCATGCTTTTAAGAGGTATTGCAAGAACCACCAATTCTCCTGGGCTTTAGCCTTTGCCACAGGAAGAACACACCCCAGAGACAACAATATTTCCTGAGTCTCAGAATGAATACACACAAAGCCAAAGTTAACCTGACACAAAGACTGAAATACAATTTATCACAACCAAATTCGGCATGGGTGAATTTTTTTTCATGAAAAAGGCAAACCAATGAACCTATAAATAAATATTTACAGTCATAAGAAACTGGGATTCAGAGGGTTGCTTGTTACACAGCGTTAGAACAAAAACCTGGCTGATACAGCTACCCTATACAATAGATACAGAGAAGATCTATTCCTCTTTTTGCAACCCAGCTCTAAAGCCTAAGGGTAACCTGAGAAACTTGGGAAAAATATACTTTCTGTAAATAAAATCATATTTTCCTATTGACTCACATAATCATTTCAGAGATGTTTTTGCCTGGGGAAAAAATGTTGTCTTCAAAATCATAATGAAAGCCACATTCTCAAGAATGCAGCAGACTCAACAAACCTAACTCTGCCTAAGTCCTTGTCCTTGACAATGCAAGTAACTATTGAGTATCAATTCATGCTGAGGAAAGAAGTCTCATTGCAAGAAGACATAGTCTGTTTTGTGGTTTTCTTGCTGTTTGGTTATATTTCAAAGGTAACTGTTTTGGGCATGTTTTCTTTACTTAATTCTATTTAACTTGCTGCTCCCTTTCTTGACATTTTTGTTGAAAATGTAGAAGCTAAGACACAATGCTTTATCATCTCTTTAACCTGATATCTTAGAAAAAACCCTTTTTAATATGAAAGTAATTTATATTTAAATGACAGGGAAGTACCTTAAATAAAAATGAGGTATATCTCTCCTAGCAGATCCCACCCCCTAAGCATCATAGTTAATAGCATGATATGTAGAGTTAAGGATGTTCTGGGACGCCTGTGTGACTCAGCAGTTAAGTGCCTCTGCCTCAGCTTGGGGCATGATCCTGGAGTCCTGGGATCGAGTCCCACATCGGGCTCCCTGCATGGAGCCTGCTTCTCCCTCTGTCTGTGTCTCTACCTCTGTCTGTGTCTCTCATGAATAAATAAATAAAACCTTTAAAAAAAAAAGACTTTTCTGAATCCTCGGTTATCCTGACACATACTAATGTTTATTTTTTATTTAGGAGCAAGAGGTAGGTCCTATGGCTGTTTTCTCATACTTAAAACACTTCAATGGCTTCTCATTCCCTATAGGATAAAGCTCAGTATCTTTAAGGAGGCTCAAGAAGCCCTGAATGGTCTGTTGCCACCTATCACCTGATCTGAAAGATATTTTCTACTATATTTTGTACTATTTGTTTTTCAGCCATCCTGGGCCTCTCTGGGCATATTTCTACACTCTGTTCCTTCTGTTCAACTATATCATGGGCCCTTCTGTCCCTGAATTAATTCCTTCTCAATCATGAGGTCTCAAATGATCCATCATGCCCTCCCGGACCAAATCTTTTATTTCCTTAGACTAGACGAAGCCCCTGGCTATATGCTTTTAGAGCCTCCTTTGATTCCCTACTAAAATATTCATTATAATTTTAATCACATTTGTTTACTTTTTTCAGCTTTATCAAAGTGTAATTGATAAATAAAACTAATATATTTAAAGTGTACAGTATGATGATTTGATGTGTGTGTATTGTAAAATGATTCCCACAATCAAGTTATTTAATGCATCCATCACCTCACAAAGTTATTTTTCTTTTTTTTCTTTTTGTAAGAATGCTTAAGATAGACTCTTCTGGCAAATTTCAAGTATATTATTAGTGATAGTCATTGTGTTATATATTGGACCCTCAGATTTTACTCATCTTATACCTAAAAGACATTTGTTTACTTTTAATTGTAGTGATCTTCATGAGAATAGAAGGTGTTGAGAATGTTAAGCTGTTGCTTAATCTCTTAAAGCCCCTGTATCTGGCATATAGTAGTCGCTCAGTAAATAGTTGTTGGGCTAGAGTGACACAATTCTCATAGCTCAGAAAACAATTATTTAGGAATTAAAGCTAATGATAAATTTAGGCAGGGCTTTGGAACAAAGTGGAGATCAAAGCAAAGCAGAGAAACCAAGAACATTGAAAGAAGCCTTACAATGAGAATTCACCTAATGGTTGAATGAAAAGGAAGCAAGTAATTAATTCATTGACTATTATGACTGAGGAGATTATTCCAATACCATCAAATCAGGTCCTGGTTAATGCTACAGCAATCAGGATCCCTGAATTGGCCATGGTGAAAACAAAGTGCCCTTTGTCATTTGGCTTGGGGTCCTATGAGTATTTGCCTCTAACCTGCATGATATAAAGTTTCCCTGTCATGTTGGGACCTTAAGCCAAGTAGTATCCCCATTGCTAAAAAAAAAAAAAAAAAAAAAAAAAAAAAAAAGTCTTCTCTGTCTTTGATTCTACTGTCTTTGCTGTAATAATAATAATAATAATAATAATAATAATAATACAACCTGTGGCAACTACAGAATTAGGCTGAGCTGATGGGTCAATTTACTAATAGGGAACTTGACTTATCTATAGGATTTCCTCAGAGACCTCACTCTTATCAGTTCTACAGGTAACAACACTAAAGCCAAATGAATAGAGATACAAAGACGAAAATAAGTGAGTACAATTTTGGCTTAACATCTTTAGTGACGCCACAAGTTTAAATTTCAACTTACCTGTGCAGGTGATTCACTTTATTTTGATGATTATCAGGGTTTTGCACTGCTTGAACAGACTAAAAAATGTTTCCAATATAATAGTCCTATGTGTCTTGGGGGAAACACTTTTAAGGTCTAAGGTAATGACACATGCTACCCTGAGTATATACTCTGCTCTTTGCCTGGTTGTTGGGGATCCCATAGGAGGGTTATTAGAAGAGAAAGTACACCATGTAGATAAAGAAAAAAGTATCATAATGTGTTTGCCACTGAATTAAACAAACGACAGAACAAAACAAACTAAAAAACAAGATAGACACACTACACACTAATCATAAAACAACATTTACTAGTCCCTTCTCTAAATGCAGTGTGAGGACCACTCATATGGGACTCTCCCTAGGGCATGTTTGAAGTCCACACCTCACACTGGCTGAAGCCAAGTTTTTGAATTCAACCCACTATGCTGATATGTTTTTAAAGTCTCTAAAACACAAGTACTGCAATATGGGAAGGACCTGAAAGAACTAGGATGTCAATGTGAAGTGAGAGGTATTTGTTAAAACCGTGTCTTGGGATAGATACTTTATTTATTGTATTTGAACTCTGGTCTCGCTCAAAGTTCATATTATTTTGTTTGAGGAAGCCCCAGATACATACTAAATTAGGAATCAATGAAAAATTTATATTTTCCTGGCTCCAAAAGATATATTAAAAATATATATTAACAGCTCCTCTGGTGAATTCCTATTCTGCTCTCACCAACCCCTTCCAACTCATTTAGGGTGACAGACTTTATGAGGGGACTATTCCCAGCTCAATACTTTGTCTTCAGAAAACAAAACTCATAAAAATCAGGTTTAGATGGATGAGTGGCAGCATCTTCAGGAAATATTTGCAAATGCTCTCCTAATGACATGCTGGTAGCACTTAAAGCTTATCCAAAAGTGTGGCCAGCCTCCCCGTATCAGAAAGACTGCCAAGCTGTAATGTAGTGAATCCCAGATAAGCTGTGATCTAATTAATCATTTCTTTCACTACAGTATAATGTAGCCATAAAAGAAGCTTTTGGTGGCTGACAATGAATACTAAGGGAGAAAAAAAGAATGACAAAATGTTAGAATTTGTTAGTATCTCTCCTTCTGACATTATTCAAAGGAAAGAGCAGGCCATTTCCACACAATAGCAGTTCTTTTGATAGAATCTCCTTCAAGTGAAGAAAGAATCCATCCAGCCCCTGGAACCTGATATAAACATCTATGAAGCTCACCAGCTTCCTTTGTTCGAATTCATTCTCACCAAGCAACCTTCTGCTCTGTAAATGGGTCTCCAAAATTCACTCACATGCCAGGAGAAATTCCCAGTGTAGATGACCAAGATCACCAATGATGTCAATAAAAATTACAGAAGTGACAAGAGCAATAGCAATGGCAGCTGCCTTTGTTCCAGACCCTGTCCTGCACTGTCTCATTTCATATTCAAGACCTCCCTATGAGGGAGGAATAAATTATTACCCTCATTTTAGAGATGAGAAAACTGAGGCTCAGAGAGATTAAATAATTTGAATGAAGGGGATAGTCACATAATAAAGTGGATCAGTCCTCATTCAGTCTATGTTTATCTGAATATAAAATATAGCTTCTATAATTTTATTTTCTTTCTCTTAATAGAGTACCTGTTGTTGGCTCAGTTTGTGGATTTCTAAAGGGCCAGGGTAGAAATGAGAAGCTCTCAATGAGGCCAGGAAATCAGAGTTTTGGACAGGGCTGTGAGTGGGCAGCCATATTTAAATATGCAAAAGGGTCAACTGAAATGGGTTGCCAACCCAGAGTTGATATTTAAACCAGGCTTACAGAGCTGTTTATTTCATAAATAGAGTAGTTAGAACAAGTGGAGGGTTGAAGGTCAATATGAAGCAACACTTAAAAACAAATTTGCTCTCTGGGGCAAGATTTTTTTGTGCCAGAAAACAGTGGCATGTGAGTGAGTATGCTAAATTGAAAGAGCCAAGGATGGGACAGACAGTGCTAATTACTGTGTCTACTACAACTATCTTCCTTTTTCTTGCTTTCTCAGTTTCTTTTTCCTTATTCCTCTCTTTCTTCCTTTCTCACTTCCTTTCTTCCTTTCCTCCTTTCTTTCTCTTTTTCTTTCTCTTTCTCTCTTTCCTTTTATTGAAGCAACTTTTGTTGAGCACCTACTATGTGCCTAACCATTGTGAATATGATGATGAATAAGACATAGATCCCACCTTCATATATAACTTCCATTCTACAATCTTACATTCCAAGATTTTAGATCACTCTTCATGGATTTCAATTGGTATTAATAAGCCCCTGAGAATATAATCACTAGTGAGTGGTGCTCCAACTTGAGAGTCTGTCCAAAATTGATGACTACTATCTAGATATAAAAAATCCTGAGCATGCTCATAAGCCTCCTTATGCCACCTGGCCCCTTATCTATTAAGGAAATAGAAATGACAGTCCACAAAGAATATATGTATTAATAAAAATTAATTAAAAGAACCATCATATAAAATAGTGGTCAGTGTCAAAATATCAACTTTTCTTACCTTCCATGGCTCTATTCTCAGTGCAAAGAAGCATGGAATTCAGAACTAAGAAAATCTACTGTCCTTTCTTTTTAAACCACTTAATGCTTAATGGAAACACAAAGACTGCACTGCAAGAGCCAGCTTTGCTTCTGTAAATATTAATACAGATCTAACAGACACTAGTTTCAAAAGACTTTACAAAAAATATCTAGAGAGATTTCAATCCATTTAAAAACTCCATATGAAAGCCAAATGACTAAAATAATTGACCAATCTCTGATATGGGAAATCACATTAAAAACTTGCTCTTACCAATGTTCAAAAAAGTTAGTCAGCATGAAATTTGGTGTGCTAATTGAGAATTTCTTAAACAGGATGCAAAAAAGTACTTGGAAACTTGAGTGTGCTCAAGTTAAAAATTTGTTAGGTTTAAAACAAGGAAGCAAACACCCATAAGACAATTAAGTTGCAATGTACAGAATGGAATAGACAACACAGATAGCAAAGGTCTTATATCCAGAATATAAAATAACATATATAAGTTATTTTTTAAGTTATATAAATTTTATATATTATATAAATTTAAATATAAATATGTTTTATATGTAAATATATATTTTATATATGTTAACTTATATATAAGTTATTTTATAACTTAGAGAGACAAAGGTACACAACACAGTAGAAATTGGGCAAGAAATTAAAACAGAAACCTCACAAAACAGAATATTCCAAAGGCCAAGAACTCATGAACAAGTGTTCAACTTCATTAGTGATTAATAAAATGCAAATTAAAGGCAAAATGCCAGTGTGATACTCACCAATGGTAAAAAATAAAAAATAAAAAAATAAAAATACTGGACAATCAAGTGCTACCAAGAATGTCTAGCTCAGAGAAGTATATACTGCTCCGAGCATAAATATAAATGTGTAAAACATGTTGAAAAACTGCCTGGCCGTTTCTATTAAAACTAAACTAATGCTCTGCATATCGTGCTCCCAAATCCCACAAATAAGTATGTATCCAAGAGTAATACATGTTTCCAGAACACATACAATAAAGTTCATGGCATCATTATTTATAATAGCCCCAAAATGAAATTCAGTATTACAGAGGATTTCTAGAAATGGTAATACAATTATCCCATGCAGTAATGAACCATACCAGTTAACATAATTCATTTCATAAACAGACCACAGAACAAATGGGACCACAGTGCATTAGCCTATCATCAAAAGTTCATGACTAGACAAAACCAATCTGTAGGGCGTTAGGTTATGATCATACCTTTGGCTGGGAGTGGAGGCAAATAGGAGGTGCATGAGAAAGGCTTCTGAGTCACTGATCATATCTTCCTTAAGGATCTGGTATGTTCACTTTGAGATGACACATTAAGCTCTACATGTATAATTTGCACACTTCTTTGTGTGTAATACTTGCATAAATAAAAATTTTAAAGATATTTTGAAAGGCTGCTTATATACATAAAATGATTTAAAATTATGTGGGGAGTAGACAAAGAAGCAATGCTCATGTTTTATTCTTTATCCACACCAAATAATGATAAGCAAGATGAATTTAGTATGGGATTCAACGCTTCATTATTGCACAGATATTCCTAATTTCCATAAAAGTTTGGCCTGAAACAGAGTGCAGACCTGAAGATGTGGTGGTTATCTAGGAAACTGGCATGATTCATAGTCTGAACAAGTTTCCCATGTTTTCAGAAATCTGCTAATTACCCAGAGGAGAGAAGGACAGATGATTTTTAGGAGCGCATTTTATGGACTAGACATAGTGGTGTGTTTTTAGCAAGGTGGGAAATTGATGTGCTGTCTTCAAAAGTTTGAGCTTCTCAGCAGCCTAAAGAAATTCAATACATCCTGAGCATTTAGTAAAAAGTCTAACATATACTACATTTGATGAATGAATGAATAGGAAACAGGGAGAAAGACAGGGAGGGAAGCAGGAGAAAAGGGAAGGGAAAGAGAGGGAGACAGGGAAGGATTAAAAAAAATAAAGATGGAAGGAAATAGCCCAGGCAGATTAAGTGTCTGCATAAAGAAAGGTTAATAGGAGGTTAGAGACATCTATGGAAGAAGCAACACTCTTTCTAGCTCCAAGTGGAGATGAGACAAGGATTCTTCTCAGCAATGGAAATCTGACACAGAGTCCAACACGTAAAATAGAAAACCTGAATTGCATTTTTTAAGTGGAGTAATGGGAATGCAGAGCCCTGCTCCCTTAGTAATTGATGCCACCAAAGACTTCTTAGAATCATATTTGAAATGTAGAAATATCAACCTAGGAAGGCCTGGATGGCTCAGTGGTTGAGGGTCTGCCTTAGGCTCAGGGCAGGATCCTGGGGTCTTGGGATCGAGTCCCACATCAGGCTCCCATAGGGAGCCTGCTTCTCCCTCTGCCTATGTCTCTGCCTCTCTGTCTCTCATGAATAAATAAAATCTTTTAAAGAAAAAAGAAATATCTATTGGTAATTCCAAATAATATTTTCCTTCAGTATGAGAAAGAATTAAATGCATGAAATCTATGATTTTCAACCCTAAAAGTGCATGTGTTAGAGACCACTAAAAGCCATACTATAAACACAGTGAATTTGGCTGCTTACCTACACACGTTTATTGTGCACTACTATGGGAGTGGTGAGGGTAGGATGGAAAGTAAGTAAAGAAAGTAAAGAAATAGAAAACCTGAACAAGCCAATAACCAGGGAGGAAATTGAAGCAGTCATCAAAAACCTCCCAAGACACAAAAGTCCAGGGCCAGATGGCTTCCCAGGGGAATTCTATCAAACGTTTAAAGAAGAAACCATACCTATTCTCCTAAAGCTGTTTGGAAAGATAGAAAGAGATGGAGTACTTCCAAATTCATTCTATGAGGCCAGCATCACCTTAATTCCAAAACCAGACAAAGACCCCACCAAAAAGGAGAATTACAGACCAATATCCCTGATGAACATGGATGCAAAAATTCTCAACAAGATACTAGCCAGTAGGATCCAACAGTACATTAAGAAAATTATTCACCATGACCAAGTAGGATTTATTCCCAGGACAAAAGGCTGGTTCAACACTCGTAAAACAATCAACGTGATTCATCATATCAGCAAGAGAAAAACCAAGAACCATATGATCCTCTCATTAGATGCAGAGAAAGCATTTGACAAAATACAGCATCCATTCCTGATCAAAACTCTTCAGAGTGTAGGGATAGAGGGAACATTCCTCAACATCTTAAAAGCCATCTACGAAAAGCCCACAGCAAATATCATTCTCAATGGGGAAGCACTGGGAGCCTTTCCCCTAAGATCAGGAACAAGACAGGGATGTCCACTCTCACCACTGCTATTCAACATAGTACTGGAAGTCCTAGCCTCAGCAATCAGACAACAAAAAGACATTAAAGGCATTCAAATTGGCAAAGAAGAAGTCAAACTCTCCCTCTTCGCCGATGACATGATACTCTACATAGAAAACCCAAAAGCCTCCACCCCAAGATTGCTAGAACTCATACAGCAATTCAGTAGCGTGGCAGGATACAAAATCAATGCCCAGAAGTCAGTGGCATTTCTATACACTAACAATGAGACTGAAGAAAGAGAAATTAAGGAGTCAATCCCATTTACAATTGCACTTAAAAGCATAAGATACCTAGGAATAAACCTCACCAAAGAGGTAAAGGATCTATACCCTCAAAACTATAGAACACTTCTGAAAGAAATTGAGGAAGACACGAAGAGATGGAAAAATATTCCATGCTCATGGATTGGCAGAATTAATACTGTGAAAATGTCAATGTTACCCAGGGCAATTTACATGTTTAATGCAATCCCTATCAAAATACCATGGACTTTCTTCAGAGAGTTAGAACAAATTATTTTAAGATTTGTGTGGAATCAGAAAAGACTCCGAATAGCCAGGGGAATTTTAAAAAAGAAAACCATAGCTGGGGGCATCACAATGCCAGATTTCAGGTTGTACTACAAAGCTGTGGTCATCAAGTCAGTGTGGTACTGGCACAAAAACAGACACATAGATCAATGGAACAGAATAGAGAACCCAGAAGTGGACCCTGAACTTTATGGTCAACTAATATTCAATAAAGGAGGAAAGACTATCCATTGGAAGAAAGACAGTCTCTTCAATAAATGATGCTGGGAAAATTGGACATCCACGTGCAGAAGAATGAAACTAGACCACTCTCTTGCACCATACACAAAGATAAACTCAAAATGGATGAAAGATCTAAATGTGAGACAAGATTCCATCAAAATCCTAGAGGAGAACACAGGCAACACCCTTTTTGAACTCAGCCACAGTGACTTCTTGCAAGATACATCCACGAAGGCAAAAGAAACAAAAGCAAAAATGAACTATTGGGACTTCATCAAGATAAGAAGCTTTTGCACAGCAAAGGACACAGTCAACAAAACTAAAAGACAACCTACAGAATGGGAGAAGATTTTTGCAAATGACGTATCAGATAAAGGGCTAGTTTCCAAGATCTATAAAGAACTTATTAAACTCAACATCAAAGAAACAAACAATCCAATCATGAAATGGGCAAAAGACATGAACAGAAATCTCACAGAGGAAGACATAGACATGGCCAACGTGCACATGAGAAAATGCATCACTTGCCATCAGGGAAATACAAATCAAAACCACAATGAGATACCACCTCACACCAGTCAGAATGGGGAACATTAACAAGGCAGGAAACCACAAATGTTGGAGAGGATGTGGAGAAAAGGGAACCCTCTTACACTGTTGGTGGGAATGTGAACTGGTGCAGCCACTCTGGAAAACTGTGTGGAGGTTCCTCAAAGAGTTAAAAATAGACCTGCCCTACGACCCAGCAATTGCACTGTTGGGGATTTACCCCAAAGATACAGATGCAATGAAATGCCAGGACACCTGCACCCCGATGTTTATAGCAGCAATGTCCACAATAGCCAAACTGTGGAAGGAGCCTCGGTGTCCATCGAAAGATGAATGGATAAAGAAGATGTGGTTTATGTATACAATGGAATATTACTCAGCCATTAGAAACGACAAATACCCACCATTTGCTTCAACGTGGATGGAACTGGAGGGTATTATGCTGAGTGAAGTAAGTCAATCGGAGAAGGACAAACATTATATGTTCTCATTCATTTGGGGAATATAAATAATAGTGAAAGGGAATAGAAGGGAAGGGAGAAGAAATGTGTGGGAAATATCAGAAAGGGAGACAGAACATAAAGACTCCTAACTCTGGGAAATGAACTAGGGGTGGTGGAAGGGGAGGAGGGTGGGGGGTGGGGGTGAATGGGTGACGGGCACTGAGGGGGGCACTTGACGGGATGAGCACTGGGTGTTATTCTGTATGTTGGTAAATTGAACACCAATAAAAAGTAAATTTATTTAAAAAAAAAAGAAAGTAAAGAAAAGCCTAGTATCTGCTCTTACTCTTACTGCAATGGTCCATTATGGTCCATCTTACCCAATGGTCCATTATTATTATGAGAGACAGCTGTATTAGGCTATAGAGCACAAAATCACACTTGAATGTTGAAAACAGAGCATGAAAACTCAAAGGTATTTTCAACTTGCTGCTTTGGCTTCAGGCTGTTCTGGGTATTCAGTGGACAAGTTAGGGAAACATACCATGAGCTGTTTAGAGGTCCTCTAACAGTTTCTAATTGCCCTTAGGGCAAAATTTGAAATCTTTGTGATTTAAAATAATTATTCCCAAAGAGTAGGAAATATATTATAGAAGACCTTCAAGATGATAGTAGATCCTACTTGAAAGGGGTGGTCCATGGCTCAGGCACTAAATAACCATGGACTGCATGATGAGAAACTTTTTTTAAATTTTCTTACAAGGAGAGGGTCTCATATTTGTGCTGGGCTAGCTTTATCTTCTTCCTAATACCAGCTCCTCCCTCTTCTTGACAAAGAACAGGCTTCATGCTTACTATCTTCAGATGGCAACAACACTGACTTAGCATTTAATAACCTAACTTTGTTTCAGTTTAATTCATTTAAAAAGTGACCTTCTTCTAATTATGTTAGATGATGCTGCTGCTGCACTCATATAGTGATATGAAGTCTTTCTTTAAAATAGATGCATTCAAGAAATGATTAGATTCAGAGCAACATATTAAGGAAATAACAGTGTAAGTGTACTCAGGTAGGGCTAAACCATGAATGTGGTATGAAAGTACAGAAGACTGATAAACACAGGTAGTTCCCACCTCCATCCTGCCCCTTCTGTGCCACAAGCCTTCAGTTTCTTTTCTGGCCCTTAAATCATTCTGTGTTTCAAATCCACCCTGTTTTATTGACTCTGGCCCACAAACAGAATTTTCTTTATTTGCAAATGTCCTTTCTCTGTCTCTTCTCTTCTTTGCCTTCTCTCAACTGGCTCCTATACATCCGTCAAGTCCCTTCAAATTCCACATCTTCAGGGCTTCCCTTCCTGCTGCCCCAACATGGATTAGTTTATGTGCCTGTGTGCTGTGTGTTCTGTTATCTGTCACCCTACCAGTCTGGCAGCTTCATGCAAAAGTGTTTGGGCAAAGTTTCTGTCACATACCCGAGTTAAATATTTAAGAAGTTGATTAATGGGGGGAAAACAGGAAATTGAATTTATACCACTGGTTATTCAAATGAAGAATGCGGAACGATGATTTCCTGGGTGCCTGTATAAAACACACTTCCCCAGGCTTTCACCCTTGAAAAATCTGTTCTATCACACTGGATTCAGGAGCCAACATTTTTTTTTTTTTAAGTGAAAGAGTGGTCCACATGTTACTTTGAGAAAGATTAAGTGTATACACATGCCAGTCAATATCCTTTGGACCTATTATCTTTCTTTTGCTAGAACAATTCCACATGAGTGAGTAGTTAATCTTTGCTCATTTACTCAAATCCAATATTTATTCAGCACCTGCTTTGTTAACAAATGGGAGCTTCCAGTTTCCCAGTACACATAGGAGCTAATCAATAGTACTCATTTGGAGATAGAAGGAATGACATCCCCCAAAATATACTTGCAACATTCAGGTTATTTTATTAAGGTAAAAGATAATTTTCATACCTACAAAAATAAAATCACTCTCATTCTGTTTTTCTTTTACACACACTCACACATACACCCATGTGTGCAGACACAGAACTTATTGTCTTAAATGTGAAAAATATGTTGATACAGCTTCTAAATGCAATGTTTTCAAAATATGAACTCTTAACATTTTTCTAAGCCTCCAGCCCTGCAATGCCCATCAAATCTGTTACTTGCTTTTGTATAGGATTTAGGATTAGATTACTGTCATGTGCCTGGTAGAAGTGATTTATTTCATCACCATATCCATCTTCTGTCAATCATCCGAGTTATAAATGTTAGCATCAACTCAGTCATTTGATTCCTTATTCACAGAAATTCATAGCAAAGTTCAGGGAGAACACTGTATATGAGGCACTTTTGCTGTCTGTCCAGCTCCTCTCTGAGGCATATGAATGTAAAATGTCATATTGACATCCTGGAGACAAGGAGCTTAATGTTAGTGTTTGATAAGATGTTTGAGTTTATTGTTCAGGTTACGGATTAGGAGCAATTACATTAAACTGTGATGAAGGGCAATATCTTTTTGAGTATATTAGCTTTGCATTACCAAAGACCAAGGTTAGCTCATTATCCCTCATTGTGGTTATCTCTGAAGCACATGGAATTACACTACACATTTGTGCATTCATTTTCCCTGACATGTTGACTACAGTATGACCGTTCAGTATGCATGGATTCCCATTCTCTGAGCAAAATGAAAACTACAGAACTGACTCTGATCTAAATAAAATGTGCTTAGGAGCAAATATGCTATCCTAATCCCTTGTATTACCAAAGTGGGTTTGAAATTGCCACACCGGAATGAAGGAATGGACAGTACTTAAATTTAAAAGTGATGCATGATTAAAAAGCTATGCTTCAAGTGGGCTGCACAAGTGGTGGAATGATCAAATAACCTTGTCTCTCACGGTTGAGGGCAGCTAACATATAGGAACAAAATATAAACAGGATCCAATAGAGTCTTCCCAAATCATAACAGTTCACATCTGAAAGTCTTCATTATATTGAAACTATAGTTCACTCTCAAAATGGGAACTTGACCAAGCTATTAATATGCACCTCACTTTATACCTCACTTGAGACAATGTATCTGAAACATAATCAGTTGCTGGAGTGTTCTAATGCATGATAATGCATGTCTTCTAGTTCATTATTTCCTGATGTTATGACATTGCTGTCCAATTCTGGAGCATAATGAGCAGCTCGAGATCTTATATTATCACTTAATGAAGCCCAATTAAGAATCATTAACCTTTGATCTACTTTGCATGCTTAACGGACAATGAGTGGTTCTGGGAAAACTTTAAAAGGTGAACTTGGGCAAGATTAGTCAATGGATTTTTTGAAGAGTGAAAGCTGTCTCAAACCACCATTTTCACCAGAAGCAAGGGCCAGGTGATGCTACTGATTGATAATAAAACTATATACTTATCCCTTAGGTCAAATGTATTGAATACTGCAAGGAATTTATAATGGGATAATTATTTGGAAGAGTTTATTGAAACAAGAGATGATAGAGAAACATGATTTTGATGATTTATGTTTTTAACATTTTATCTAACAACTGCATGAACTTGGATGCAAATTATATTTCTTTTTATTTTCAACTAAATCCAACTGATATTTATCACCATCATATGTATGAAGAGGATACATTTATAAAACATGATATTATTATCCAACAAGAAATTAAGTTCACCAACATTACTAATAAATGTATTTAAAGCATAAAGCACTATGTTTTACATAAGGTATACAGGAATTCAAAGTTTATAAAAAGAAATGGTTTGAGGACTGAAAGATATTACATAAAACACACATTGAATTATGTGTATGTGAATATTATTAATCAATTTAAAAAGTTGTTCAGGTTAGTCTGAAAAATTCAGTATTATATAGAAGCAGAAAAATTAAGACATAACTGAGGTATAAGTTGAAGCAACAACCTAGCACTCATCATTCCTAATTTCCACTTCAGTATTTGAATACATTAACCTGTCAAAGTAGTTTCTAATAAAATACTACTGCACTGTTTACAGCACTTAAAACCTAAATATCACAATCTCAGAAGCTAAAGATACCATGCATAGCACTCTATGTCTTATTAATTTTTATCTCTAAACTGAACACAGTAACAGGTGCCATATGGGGGCTTTTATAAAGCTTCCTGAATAAAGAAATGCACAGTACCCTGTTTTCCAACTAAGAAAGTGATACTGAGTAACGCACTAAGGGTTCTATAGCTTTTCAGCAAAGAATCACAGCCCAATGAGTGAAGACTGTGTCTTAGCCCTGTCCTGCTTCTTTCATAACTTAGATTTCACCCTACTTCACAGATGAAGGAATTGCAACCTCTGCTCTTCACCTGATGCTTACTAAGGGGAACCTGTCCCACAAATCGGCAGTTGCTAATAGTCTCCTGTAGGGGTCTGTTATTCTGAGAACTTGGTGTGGTCAATAGTGTCCAGACTTTTTGAATCTGAAACATACTTTTGATAATCAGAATATTTGAAAGCACATCTAAAGGGGCTTAAAAGAAGATCTACATGAGAAAGTAATATTATATGAACAACATTTCAGTATAAGTCTCTTGTGACAATTCGCCATTGGCAACCTTTTATTTCATAGCAACTGAGTACACCTCCAACGTCAGTCATTATGCTAAAACTACAGTCATGGGAATAGAAAAATTCAGTGCTTTGATTTCTATAATCCCAAGGAAAGTTTTTTTTATACGGGCTCCTCAAAGCACCATCTTTCTCTGAAGTAGTAAGATATATTATTTATCTATTGCTGCTTAACACATTATTCTGAGGTTAGCAGCTTAACACAATACAGTTTCTTTAGGTCAGGAATCTGGATACAGCTTATCTGGTTCTCTGCTTCAGGGTCTCTCAGGCTACAACCAAGGGATCAGCCAGGATGGTGGTTTTATCTGAAGGCTCAACCAGCAAAGGATCTGCTTCCACGCTCACTCCTGGTTGTTGTCAGGATTCAATTCCTTGTGGGATGTTGGAGTGAGGGCCTTAGTTCTTGACTGGCTCTTGTCCCCAGGTCACCCTTGCTTCCTTACTTAGTTTGCCTTGTCACTGTGGCAGCTTGCTTCATGAAAGCAAGCAGGCTAAAAAGACAAAACAGAGAATGCCAGCAAGATGGAAGTCACATCCTCTTATAACCTAATTTCAGAAGATCCTATCCCTTTTGTCGACTTTTTTTTTTTTTTTTGGAAGACAGTCACAAGTTCCAGCCCACATAAAAAGGGAGGGGATCACACAAGGGCATGCCAACTAGGAGCAGCCAATGGTTGGGGGGTCATTTAGAAGCTGCCTACCACGTAAGTGATGTTAGTGTTCTAATGATCATACACTTAAAAGGCTGCAGAGGTATAGCAAGGACTGCAAAAACCTAAAGCATGTGAGATGCTAAGAGAAATAATGAGGGGAATATGCCTCCTCTTTGAAAGGGCAAGTACTACTTAGTTCCTGCTGATTTAGGCCAAGCAGGAATGAGGGACTACTTTTGCCAAATGACCAATTTTTCAAGGGATACTGTGAATCCCAGTTTCTCTCTAAAATCATCTGAATTTCAAATATTGGGACAACACAGATTGGCCAAACAAAACTCCTTTATAGGTTCTTGTTTGGTATCCTTCATCTTTTATTTACTACAAACTCCTCTGCCATTTCTGCTTACAATTTGCCTAACTCAATAGGAGTCTCACAGTGATAATTAAAATATTTATGTTCTCAGTTCTTTGGCATCTTAATCGGGTGCCAAAATTCGATGTGTACTGGTTGACTTGTCTATAGTGTTTACCCATGGTTGATAATTTATTTGCATTCATATAAACACACAAATGAATGGGTGAGGTAGACAAAGAACATGCAGAAAGCTATCCTTCCACATTTGAAGAGCATGCATTTAAGCAAAGTTGCCTTATTAGACTTCAAACTCAGTGCAAGAGAAACAATTTTCTACTTCACAGATGTTTATCATCCAACTCATTTAGTTGACAACTAATAAATGAAAACTCCAGCATTGTTGGGGCACATCAAGAAGAGACAGATTGGATGATGTTACTTTGGAAACTTTACAGAGGAAACATTTCCAGTGTTCTCCAGGGGCAGAGTTGCAAATAAGTCCTTGAATAGAGCACTAGATAAGTGCTTGTTATTACATTATTATTTAATAATTCAGCAACACATGGAATGCAAAAAAAGAAAACCCTCAATTCAATTTTTACAACTCCAATTTCTCTAGAAATACATGCCAGAGTAAAATGAGCAAAAAGATGGACCAAATAAGCAGAAAAAGCATGGTATAAAACAAAAATCCTAATGAGACTCCCACATTCACTCTGTGATACTTATGCACTCAAATTAAGTTCTGAAGGTCATTTAGTATTACTCTGTTGTAACATGCCTAAAAATATTTTCCACCTAGAGAGGAGAAAAATCAAGAGAAATCTGCTGATCTGGTACATGTCCTTGAATTTTAAATTTAAAAAATACCCAAAGTGGTGTTTTTGTGCAGAGGGTTGTGAGATATAAAATATGGTTTTCCTGGAAGTAAGTTATAACCTAATGAAATTATGAATGATGAGGTGATTTTTAAATCAGCAGTAAATGCAATCTTGAGTGGTTCTACTATAAAAAGCTGCTTTTACTTACCAAGTAAGTGCCTTCTGAGCATCATCTTCCCCAGTCCCTGATGCACGGACAACGAAAACATCTAACGTCCCAGAGTTCATCAGCTACAAAATAGCTCCAGATATGGAAGTTTGGAGATTTTCCCTTTGATCAGTAAGGAGGAAGCTCGGGGAGACACTTGATTTCTTCAAGCCATTCTCCAGAGGGCAGCTTGAAGCCCCTTTTTAAATGTAAGCCTTACAACAGGATCTCTTCTAGGGCTCCTCTCTACATACTAAACTGAATCTACAGTTCTCACCTGGTGACAAAGCCCAGTGCTACCTAGCCCTTGTTTTCTTCTCCAAACTAATTTCATCATTATACCACATCTTCCTTATGGTCTAGCCATTGGCCTTCTTTATGCCTACCAAACTTTTTCTACCTCAAGGCATACACAGCGACTGACTCTTCAATAGGAATGCTTTTCCCTGAGCTCATCTTCCACACACTCTTTGCCCCCCAGTTATCAGCTTTATAGACCCTGTTTGCTGGAAACCTTCTCTGAATACTCTAAATTAATGATCGTGCCCCTCTTCCCATTGCTAATCTCCATCTCAAACTTTCACTTGCTTCTTTCCTAACATCTGTCATAACTAACGATCATTTACCCGATTGCGTCCTTTCCATTAGATTATTAGTTAAATGAGCAAGGGACTCTACCTACCCTGTTCACCACTGTACCCAGTATCTAATTAGATTATCTGGCACACAAAAACAATTAATAAATATGTGGAATATGAGCAAGTGGATCAATAAATAAATGACAAACTGAAAAGCTTTTTTGGTTAGGCCTCTGCGTTACTTAACACAGTAATAGCTACCATGTACCAGACACTGTGCTTTGCAGGATTATCTTTTTGAATTTTGTAACAATCCTCTGAAGTCACTACTATAATCACTACCACATTTTAGAAAGAGAAACAGAAGCTTCAGAGTATGAAGTTATTTGCCCAAAGCCCAGACATACAGTAAAGGGAGCAGTAACAGTATCTGAACCCAGTTCTATCTTACTCAGGAGTTCCAGCTTGTAACTATTACACACACCATTAATATTAAATCCCTTGTTGAAAATCAGGAGTTCCTAATTATTTATATGAGGACTACATTTTAGATAACTGCCTAAAACCACATTTAAACTTGTACCCAAGATGACAATGTATCTAGTCACAAATTGACTATAATAGGAGCTCACTCCTATTATATTCTTGATTACTACAGCTAGAAGTCTCAGGATGGCAAGTTTCTCTCTTCCAAAGAGCAAAGTGACAGTAAAGGAGCTGAAAGAGCAGAGAGCTCCAGGGTTGTTTTACTTAGTGAGGCTTCCCTTTAGCCACTAGCTCTGCAGCTACATCTAAGAGAAATCAAATGTCAGTATCAGTTTTCTAAAAGAGCTAGATCCAAACTTTTCTGAGCATTAATGTTGATTTACCAATTAAGTAATCCAGAGCAGCTCACAGGGGCGTGCCTTGGTGTCTCCCTGGCAGAAATATACAAGCAACCTAAGAATTCACAATATCCTCCTTCGATGAAATATGTTACCATTTCTGCCTAATTAGAATTACTCCTTTTCCCTTTTAATAGCTTTCCTATGCATATTTGTCCCCATTTATGTAATATAAACAGTAATACCATCTTAGTTACTGTAATCGTTACAGTTGGAGTAAGGTCTATGAAGACATCAGTGAAAACACCAGTTCTCCATGATCACTAGTCCATAAAACATCTTAATTCAAATGCCACCAAGAATCAGATGAGCAGTATAGTGAATCACAAACAATGAAATCAATTTTCCCCCACATTCCTCCCAGACCCGGCAAACAATCTACTCCCAGGTTGAGCTTTTGTGCTGACTTTCATCCCAGAGCACAACTTTACAGCAGAGTTATAAACCTCTAAATTGCTGATACAGCCTTAATTATTGCTACGCCGGTGACATCGTTCTAATGAACTCTTTGCTATTTTATGTGGCCTGGGAATCCCAGAAGGAGCATTGTCTAAATGTACAAACACAGTGGTCAGGGCTTAGTGGGATATTTTTGGAATGGATTATTAGTAGATGTGTGTTTATGTGTGTGTGTGTGTAGTTTTAGTGCAAATATGAATTATGTAAATTTTAATGTATATGAAATCACAACGGCAATAACATTTGCCATTACAAAGGACACTTGAAATAATATAAATCTTCCCAATTTAAAAACTTATCAAGATTAAAAAGGAGAAAAAGATCACTTATAAACTGTATTTATGTTTACATTATTTCCTCTATTGTCATCCACAGCAATAATTTGACTTTCAAACTGAAATACTAGCCACCACTTTTCAGTTCTGTGAAAACCAGTGCTTCTCAAAATGTAATGTGCTTATGAAGTACAATCCAGTTAAAATTTAGATTTTGATTTGGTATATCTGGAGTAGGGCCTTGGATTATGCATTTCTCACAAGCTGGTGGTCCATATCACTATTTATTCGGAATGGAATTTCTAAAAGAGATTTGGGTTACCACTGTACTGTTTTTATAACATTCAAAATCACTTTGAAAATATGTTGGGTAACAGATTCACACCCAGAAATATGTGTTTTCTTACAAGTTGGAGATAGGATTTTTAAAAAATTAAAAATCTTGTAACTTGTTATCTAAACATCCTTTAACTATTCATTCTAGTGCTGTTTAAAAACAAAACAAAACAAAACAAAATGAAACAAAACAAAACAAAATGCCTCTAAAAAAAATCAATGACTTTGGCACTGAATGGGTAGCTTAAAAATACCATGAAGAAAGGCAAACAACCAATAGGACATACCATATTGTTAACTTAGGCAAAGAATACTCAGAAGTAAAATTAATGCTGAGAAGACAAAAAGCAGCATGAAAACCAACATTGGTAGATTTACATATACCATTCTTTAAATGTTCTCTCAGGAAAAGGAGACTTGAATCCTAAAGTTTCTTAAATGTTTGAGGATTTCAAAGTATACTCTCTGCCTAAATACACAAACCCTATTATGTTTAAAATCTAGGTAAAAATAAAACAAGGAACCTCACAATATGCTATTTCTCTGGTTCTCTTTGTAAACTTGTCTTAAGATGACTGACTATGCTCTTTTGGAACATGAGGATATTGCATCCCCTTTCAGGAAAACCTTAGGAGTACAGTTGGCTCAAAAGCAATAATTCTAAAAGTCCATTTTAAGAAGTATCACATAGGAGATATTAGGCCACATCCTGTGACTACAGATTCCAATTTCTACTCTGAAAACAAAAGAAAACCAATAGACACATAAGACCACTATTAAACTTACAGGATTTACTCAAAATATGTATCTTTATTTCATTGTACTGGGAAACTTAAACGTCATTTGGCACAGGAAAGTGAAGAGGCCACTTAAGTGCCCTGTAGAAATGAATATACATTCTGTCATATTTATTAGATGAATTACATCTCTAACTTGAGAAAATACATATATTTCTATGTGTGGACTGCCACTCAAGTATTTGCAAAGTGACTCTTGAATGACTTGTGTTATTTATAACTTTGACATGATATCAAATGAAATATTCATAATACAACAACACAGAGGGATGGGGAAGATGGCAGAGTAGGGAATCCTAAACTTACCTCATCCCTTGGACATACTGATGCCACCTCAGTGCAACTAATTCAGAAAATAACCCCTGGAATGATGGAAGAGACTTTCCTCTGCTAATCATAGGAAGGAGGACATATCAAAAAGAGTAGGAAGGGCAGAGATGCAGTTGGGCACAAAACTTCCAGGGTAACTAAGGACTGATGGAAGGGACATCACGTTCACAGAGAAGGGAGAGGAGTAGACTCCACACCAAGCATCCCAGACACAGGGGTCCTGTACTGAAAAGACAAGTTCTTCTAATATTTGGTTTGGAAAACCAGTAGAGTTTAACTTCCTGAGTTTTTATAGCCAGTGGGGTTTAACTCTAAGTAGTTTAAAAATTGGTGAGCTTGGCTCTGGGAGAGCTGAAGGGCAACAGAAAATGGAGCCACCACCTTAAACATACATAACAATCCCACCAAGATATAGCATAGAAATAGTTTGGAAAGTATTTGGGGTTTACAGAAAGATTTATTTACTCATCTTAGAATACATTCTGGAGGAGCAGGGATCTTTATGAGACTTGTCCAAGAACAAAAGAGCTGGAGGAACCATTTCTCTGCCCAGCTTCCTGGCCTAGATCCTCAAACACCTCGCTTGCTAATACCACGTGCCCAGCCCCTGTGTTCTCCAGTGGACCTTCCCAACCAATCCATTCTGTTTGGTGGCAATCCATCCCAACTGGCTCCTACCTAGTCTCATCATGCAAGTAGCCCTGGCAGGGACTGCCACCACTCCAAAGTGAGTCCTGCCCTGAGGAGAAGATAATATAACCACACATCCCACTATACTTATAGTCCCAGCAGCTAAAAATTATAACTGGCACTACAGAGAGTGTGCCTTCCAATCAGCACATTTGCAGCTCCGGCAGGCATCTGGCCTGATTGCTGTCTCTCCCCACCAACAGAAGCCTCTTGGGACAAGGCAGGAAAAGCACCCTGTTGGTCAGTGTAACTGTAGCCCCAGTGGACAGACGAGGGGCAGACATCTAGTTTCTCTGTGGTCCCCACCAACAGAAGCCTCTCAGGGGATAATACAGGGAGGACACCCTGCAGTTCAGTGCAACTGGAACATCAGGAAACAGGCTGAGAGTAGGCATCTGGTCTGACTATTGACACCATCCCACTATCACTTTATGATGACCCCAGAGTGGCCCTTTAACAACAGAGAGACCACACCTAACCTAGAAAAGGCAAAGGTGCATTGCATTCAACTAGACTGAAGGCAAATGTGGCTCTGCCTAAAGAGCAGGGCACACGCAACCCACAAAGGAGACATCCCTGAAGCACCTGTCCCTGCTAAACAGCAGACATTGTGCCGCACCACAGGATCTCTTCTTCATAAGGCTGCTAGTTTTCATATCAGGAGACATCAATTACTATCCTAATACATAAAAACAAACATGGAGAGTTATTTAGACAAGATGAGGAGACAGAGGAATATGTCTCAAATGAAAGAACAGGACAAAACTACAGCAAAAGACCTAATGAAATGGAGATAAGTGATATACCTCATAAAGGATTCAAGGTAATGATCATAGATACCTACTGGACTTGAGAAAAGAGTGGACTATCTCAGACCTGCAACAAAGTGATAGAAAATATAAAACAACCAATCGGAAATGAGGAACTCAATAAGAAAAATAAAAAGTGCACAAGGGGAATCAATAGTAAATTAGAAGAGGCACAAAAACAGATCAGCAAGATGGATGATAGATTAATGAAAACCAACCAAACCAAAAAAGCAAAAAAGGGAAATAAAGGACAAAAATGAGAATAGATGAGGAAACTCAGTAACATCATCAAGCATGACATTATCATTATAGGGATTGCAGAAGAAGCAGAAGAGGGGAACAAAGGGACAAAAATTAATTTGAAGGAATAATAACTGAAAACTTCTCTAATCTGGGAAGGAAATAGATATCCAGATCCAGGAGGCCCAGAGATTTCCCAACAAAATCAGTCCACACCAAGACACATAATAATTAAAATGGCAAAAAGTGATGATAGAATATTTTTAAAAAAGCAAAAGAACACAAAGGAAACCCCATAAGGCTCTCAGCTGATTTTTCAGCAACAACTTTGCAGGCCAGAAGAGAGTGGCATAATATATTCAAAGTGCTAAAAGAAAAAAAAAAAACTGCACCCAAGAATACTCTACTCAGCAATGCTATCATTCAGGATAGGTGTAGAGATAAAAAGTTTTTCAGGAAAACAGATGTTAAAGGAGTTTATCACCATCAAACCAATCTTATAAGAAATGTTCAAAAAAATTCTTTCAGTTAAGAGAAAAGGCCATAAGACAGAGTAAGAACATTAGGAAAGGGGAAAAAAGAGGCACCCAGGTGGTGCAGTCAGTGAAGCAACTGACTCTTGGTTTCAGCTCAGGTAGTGATCTCAGGGTCCTGAGATGGAGCCCCACAATGGGCTCTGCTCTGAGCATAGAATCTGCTCTCTATGGGTTTCTCTCTCCCTCTCCTTCTGCTCCTCCTCCATGCTCTCTCTCTTTCAAAATAATAAATCTTTCCTAAAAAGGAAAGGGAAAAAATTACAGCTACATACAAACATAATTAAAGTGTTAGATTAATCATTTATAAAACCAGTACAGAGGTTAAAGCACAAAAGCAGTAAAATCAATTATATCTATAAAAATCAGTTAAGGGAGTCACAAAAGTATGTAAAATATGGTATAATATACATAAAATGTGGGAGGGGAATAAAAAGTATTGCTTTCATATAGGGCTCAAACTTAAGTGATTATCAACTTAATATAGACTGCTATATGCATAAAATATTACACACGGTATCTGATGATATCCACAAATCAAAAATCTGTAAGAGATATGCAAAAAATAAAGAGGAAGGAATCCAAGGATATCACTAAAGAAAGCAAACAAACTACAAAAGAAGAGAGCAAGAGAAGAAAGGAGCAGAGAATAACTATAAAAGCCACCATAAGCAAATAACACAATGGCAATAATTACATATCTACTAGTCATTACTTTTAAAGTTACTGGACTAAATGCTCCAATCAAAACACATAGGGTGGCTGAATGGATAAAAATGCAAGACCTATTTATATGCTGCCTACAAGGGACTCACATAAGAGCTAAAGTGAAAGATTGAAAGTGAAATAATGGAAAAACATTTATCATGCAAATGGAAAGGAAAAAGGAAGTTGATGTAGCAATACTTTTATTAGACAAAATAGATTTTAAAGCAAAGACTGTAGCAAAAAACAAAGAAGGACACTACCTAATGAAAAAGGCAACAAACAAGAGAATATAACAACTGCAGATATTCATGCATCCAAAATGGGAGCACCGAATACATAAGCCAACTATTAAGAGACATAAAGGAAGAGACTGACATAATATAATAATAGTAGGGACCTTTACACACTCTACTTACATCCATGGATAGATCATCCAGACAGAAAGTGAACAAGAAAACAGTGGTTTTGAATGACACATAGGAGCAGATGGACCTAACAGATATATTCAGAACATTCCATCCTAAAACAGCAAAATACATATTCAAGTGTACATTGAACATTCTCTAGAATAGATCACATGTTAGAATACAAAACAAGTTCTTGATATATTAAGAATGAAATCATATCACATATAGTTTTTGACTCCAACATTATAAAACTAGAAATTCAATCACCAGAAAAAAATCTGGAAAGCACACAAACACAGGGGGGTCAAATAACATGATGAACTGATCAATTGAGATATCATAGAAACAAATGTAAATGAAAATACAACAGTCCAAAATCTTTGGAATACAGCAAAAGTGGTTCTGAAAGGTGAGATTATAGCAAGATAGGCTTATCTCAAGAAGAAAAATCTTAAATAAAACCCAATCTTATAAACAAAGAAGCTGGAAAAAGAACCAACAAAGCTCAAACCAGTAGAAGTAAAGTCTATGGTAGAAATAAATGAAATAGAGACAAAAGAAAGAAAGAAAGAAAGAAAGAAAGAAAGAAAGAAAGAAAGAAAGAAAGAAAGAAAAGAAAAGAAACAGATCAATGAAACCAGGACCTGGTTCCTTGAAATATCAACAAAACTGATAAGCCGTTAGCCAAACTCATCATAAAAGAAGATAAAGAACTCAAAATCAGAAGTGAAGGAGGACAAGTAATAACCAACACCACAGAAATTATTTAGAATTATGAGAATATTATAAAAATTATAATATAGACAACCTAGAAGGAATGAATAAATTCCTATAACATATAACCTTATAAAACTAAATGAGGAAGAAATTGAAAATTTGAACAAACTGATTGCTAGCAATGACATTAAATTAGTAATAAAATAACTCCCAACAAACAAGACTACAAGACTAGATGACTTCCCAGGTGAATTCTATCAAACATTTAAGGAAGAGTTAATACTCATTCTTCAACTATTCTAAAAGAAAAAGAGGAAGGAAACTCTCAAATTCATTCTATAAGGTGAGCATTACCCTGATACCAAAACCAGAAAAAGATACTGTGAAAAAGAGAACTACAGGCCAGTATCTCTGATGAACATAGATATAAAAATCCTCAACAAAATATCAGCAAGACAAATCCAACAATATATGTTAAAAAATCACTTACTACAGTCAAACAGGATTTATTCCAGGAATGGAAGGGTGGTTCAATATCCACAAATCTATCAATGTTATGCATCACATTAACTAGAGAAAGGATAAAAGATTTATGATCATTTCAGTAGATTTTTAAAAAAATGAATTTGATGAAGTACATTCATTCATGATAAAGACTCTCAATAATGTGGGGTTAGAGAGAACATACATCAATATAATATAGGCCATATATGAAAAACCCACAGCTAACATAACACTCAATGGCAAATAACTGAGAGTCTTCCTATAAGATCAGGTACAAGATAAGGATGTCCACTCGCGCTGCTTTTATTCAATATAGCACTGGAAGTCCTAGATTTATAATTGAACCAAAAATAATAATGTACCAGGAATAAATTTAACCAAGGAAAGGTCTATACTCTCAAATGTACAAAATGTTGGTGAAAGAAATTGAAGATGATGCAAACAAATGGAAAGATACTCCATGTTCAGGGATTGGAAGAACTGGTTTTGTTAAAACATCCATGCTACCAAAAGCAATGTGCAGATTTAATGTAGTATCTCTACCCAAATGCCAACATTTTCCACAGAACCAGAACAAATAATCCCAAAATTGGTATGGAACCACAAAAGATCACAGATAATCAAAATAATCTTAAGAACAAAGCTGGAGGTATTACAATCCCAGATTTCAAGACATACTACAAAACTCTAATGATCAAAATGGTATGGTACTATTACAAAAATGGGCACATACATCAATGGAACTTAATAGAGTCCAGAAATGAGCCTACATGCTATGGTCAATTAAGGAAGAAAGAGAATAGGAAAAAGACAATCTCTTCAACAAATGGTGCTGGGAAAACTGATTGTTGTATGCAAAAAAAAGGACACTGGCCACAGAAATAAACTCAAAATGGATTTAAAATGAGACCTGAAACCACATAATTCTTAGAAGAACACATAAGGAGTGATCTCTTTGACATCAGCCATAGAAACTTTTTTTTAGGTATATCTCCTTTGACAAGGGAAACAAAAGAAAAATTGAACTATTGGGACTATATTAAAATAAAAAGATTTTGCACAGTGAAGAAAACCACCAAAAAACTCAAAAGGCAATCTATTGAATGGGAGAAGGTATTTATAAATGATATATTCTATAAAGGATTGATATCCAAAATATATGAAAAACTTAAAATTTACATTGATGAGTGAAAAATGTACAGAATTGTTGAATCATTATAATTAAACTAATACAACGCTGCATCTTAACTATACTTGAATAAAACAAATAATACAGCAACATATAGCCTAACTGGAAATATATGCACTCAATGTTTGTGGCACCTCGGATAGAATATTGTCTACCCTCACATTCAGTGTAATTTTATTGGGGAAAGGAGGAATGCAGGGGTTTCAAGGAAAATATTTAAAAGACACAGAGAACTGTATTTAAATGGAAATTCCTATATAGAGCCTTTAAAGTGATACAGCTAAAAACATTTCTGAAACATTTAGTCTGCGGAGTTTTAAACTTTTTAGCCAAGCAAAACATTATACAATATATTTGATCTTGTTGGGGTCCCTCTACTCTCTTGGACTCTCATATTTCTTCCAGCATGAGCTATATTTTACATTCCTGAAGACATTGCCCTGAGGTAGCCTGTTCAACCTATGCTCTAATTTGAACCCTATATATTACTCCAGAACTATAAAATTGTCAAATAGCACACATACACTTGCAGTCAGAACCTGAACTAGAATTTGGCTAGGTTCTCCTTATTCTTGGTCCACAGCAGTGTGCTACCATGATATTGTATTGCCCCAATTGATAGGGCTGTTAGATATCTCTACTGAGAATTTTAAAAAACATTTTATTTATTTATGAGACACACACACACACACAGACAGAGACAGAGAGAGAGGCAGAGATGTAGGCAGAGGAAGAAACAGGTTCCCCATGGGGAACCCGATGTAGGACTCCATCCCAGGACCCTGGGACCATGATCCAAGTCAAAGGCAGAAGCTCAACCACTGAGCCCCCAGGTGCCCCTCCCTACTGAGAGTTTAAGGTGAATATGTTTCTCAATGCACACATCTGGACAATGATTTCCTGGTTTTGTGCCGGTTCATGATTTAAGACTGCTTCCTTTAACCCAAATTACTATAGTTTTAATGACATATTACTTAAGAATTCAAAAGATTTTTCTTTTTTTAAGTATATTATAGCTTTATTAAAATATAATACCATAAATTCACACTTTTAATTTTAAAATTCAGTAGCATTTAGTATATTCACAGAGTTGTACAAACATCACTGCTACCTAATCCTAGAACATATCGCCACCTTGATAAAAAACCCCATAAAAATTAGTGTAGCAGTCATCCCTTATTTCTCCCTACCTCCAAGTCCTGGAAACTACTAATCTATTTTCTTTCTCTATCGGTTTGCCTATTCTAGACATTTCATAAAATTGAAACATACATTATATGGCATTTTTGACAAGCTATGTTCATTTAACATAATGTTTTCAATGTTCAAGCATGTGGCAGCCCTCCATTCCTTTTTATGGTCAAATAATATTTCTTTTTAATGTATCAATCACATTATATTTAATTGTCCAGTTGATGGACATTTGTGTTGCTCTTGGCTACTATGAGTAATGGTGCTATAAATAGTTGTGTACTGGATTTGGAGTGGATGTGGTTTCAATCTTCTTGGGCATTAACTAGGAGTTGGGTTACATGGTAACATTACGTGTAGCATTTCAGAGGGCAGTCCAAGAGGGTTGCATAGGAAGACCTGAACTCACTTGCTCCCACAAACAGCTAATTTGAACCTACATATAGAGTGATTCCCCCTGAAGCACAACTGAGAGCTATTTCAACAGTTTCTGCACAATGAGTGATAGAGAGTCCACATAGTGAAGGGTAGGACAGAGTGAAACATGATAATTGGAACTCCATCCCCAGTGCCACAACCTGCAATAGGGAGGGATATCCCTGAGAGGCCTGAATACAGACTTACCTACCCTGGGGGACAGGTGGAAAAAAAGGCAGGTTAAAGGGCAACTAGACTATAAGAAAAGGAAATCTATTTACTCACCCTAGAGAATGTGACAGAGACTAGCTAACTGCTGGAACTCTCTTTGGAGTCAGAGGCACTGAAGAGCACCATTTTACAGCCCTCTCAGCTGTCCCTCCAAAGTAGCCTGGTATGCCACACCCTGGAACCCTCTCATTCATGCCTAAACCAGTTCCAGCTGTCTCACTAGGGCAGCCACAGAAGACACACCTCAGGAAACTCCTCTCTCATGTCCACCTCTAGGCCCAGCCATCCTGCAAAGGCAGCCCTGGTATGGACATCCCAAGGCCTCCTGAGGTCAATGACCACTAGAGTTTCAGCCACCAATTAAGAAAGCCCTGGCACAGTGTGATCCAGTCACCCACCAGGGCAGCCCCAGTGCAGCATGCCAAGAGACCACATCAACTTGTACCCACTTTAGCTCTAGCTTGTCTTGTAAGACAACTTGACCCCAGTGAAGTATGTTTCAGGTTCACCCAGCCCCTGTCCATTCCAGTTCCACCTATCTCATGAGGGTGGATCCAGCAAAAGGAGACCCAGGAACCCCAGCCTTGGCCCATTTCAGCTCTTGCTATCCTGCCAGAATAAGCTCCAGCTGACCCACTAGGTTGTCCTCAATGCAATGCATCCTGGGATTTCCCCAGCCTACACACGCTCTAGCTCTAGCCTGCCCTTAAAACCCCAATGAACATGGTTTATGTGAGGATACTCTTAAACAAGATCTCTCCTTCTAGACTGGGAGAGGTAGACTGGGAGAGGAGAGGAATATGTTCTCCAGAAACAAGATAAAAGCCCAGGAGTGTGGGAAAACTAATGAAATGCAGTTAAGAGTTCAAAGTAATGGTCATAAAGATGCTCACTAAACTTGGAAAAAGAATTAGAGGAACACAGTGAGTGAGAACTCCAACAAAGAGTTAGAAAATATAAAAATGAACCAACCAGAAAACAGTAACTGCAATGAAAAATACACCAGAGGGAATCAACAGATTAGATGACACATAAAAATGTATTGGCAATCTGGAAGACAAAACAGTGGAATTTTCTCAGTTAGGACTACAAAAGGAGCAAAAAAGTATTAAAACTGAGGAAATTTTTAAAAAACCTCCAAGAAAACATCTAGCATACGAACATTCACATTGTAAAGGTTCTAGAAAGAGAAGAGAAAGTGAAAGGGGCAGAAAATTTATTTTAAAAATTACTGAAATGTCCCTAACCTTGGGAAGGAAACAGTCATCCAGGTCCAGAAAGCTCAGAATATCTCAAATAAGATGAACCCAAAGAGATTCATACCAAGGTATAATAAAAATGGCTTGGGATCCCTGGGTGGCTCAGTGGTTGAGTACCTGCCTTCCACCCAGGGTGTGATCCTGGAGTCCCAGGATCAAGTCCTGCATCAGGCTCCCTACATGGAGCCTTCTCCCTCTGCCTGTGTCTCTGCCTCTCTCTGTGTGTGTGTCTCTCAAAAAGAAATAAATGAAATCTTTAAAAAAATAAATAAATAAAAATGGCAAAAGTTAAATGAGAATCTGAAAAGCAGCAAGAGAAAAACAGAGTTATGTACAAGGGACACCCTGTAAGATTATCAGCTGATTTTTTTTAGCAAAACTTTGTAGATTAAAAGAGAATGGCAGGATATATTTAAAGTGCTAAAAGAGAAAAACTTATATCAAAGAATATTTTACACAGCAATATAATCATTCACAACTGAAGGACAGATAAAGAGTTTCCCAGGCAAAAACTAAAGGAGCTCATCACCACTAAACAGGCATGGCCAGAAATGTTAAAGGGTCTTCCTGAAGTGAAAAAGAAAAGGCCAAAATTAGAAATAAGAAAATACATTAAAGAAAAAAAAATCTCAATACTAAGGGTCAATATATAGTAAATGCAGTGAATTAGCCACTGTAAAAGTTGATATGAAGGTTAAAAGACAAAAATAGTAAAACAACTCTATTTACATTAAGTAATATGTGAATATACCAAATACAAAGATGCAAAATATAAGATCAATAGCATAAAGATGTGTATGTTTGCATTTGTGTGTATGTGTGTGTAAACAGTAAAGTGTAGTATTTTTAGAATGTATTTGAACTTAAGTGGCTATAAGCTTAAAATAGACTGCTATATATATAGGTCAATATATATGAACCTCATGGTAACCACAAACCAAAAATCTACAACAGATACACACAAAGTAAAGAGAAAGGAACTTAAACATAACACTAAAGAAAACCACGAAAGCACAGAAGAAGAGATCAACAGAAGAGCTGAAAACTCCAAAAACAACCAGAAAACAAGTAACAAAACAGCAATAAGTACATACCTATTAATAGTTACTTTCAATGGAAAAGGAAAAAAATGCCCCAGTTGAAAGTTTGGCTAATCGGAGAAGGTCAATCATCATATGGTTTCACTCATATGGAGAATATAAGAAATAGTGAAAGGGATTATAAGGGAAAGGAGGAGGACCAAGTGGGAAAAATTAGAGAGGGAGACAAACTATGAGAGACTGCTAACTCTGGGAAACAAAGGTTGTAGAAGGGGAGGTGAGTGGGGAGTTGGGGTAACTGGATGACAGCACTGAGGAGGGCACTTGATGGGATGAGCACTGAGTGTTACACTATACGTTGGCAAATCAAACTTCAATAAAGACAGATGGAAAAAAAAGTTTGGCTGAATGGATCAACAAACAAACAAGATCCAACTATATACTGTCTGCTGTTTAAAAGAGACTCATTCCAGATCTAAAGAATATACCGCCTGAGAGTAGAGATGAATAAGTATATTCCATGCAAACAAAAATAAAAGGAAAGCTACAGTTGTAATACTTGTATCAGATGAAATAGACTTTGAAACAAAGACGGGGGACAAAAGACAAAAGAGAACATTACAAATAATAAAGGGACAAGTTCAAGAAAAAGAGAACACATTTGTAAATATTTTTATATCCAATATATAAGCACCTAAACATAGAAGAAAATATTAACAGACATTAAGGAAAAAAATTACAGTAAGACAAGGATACTATTGGATTTTAATACCCCACTTAATATCAGTGGATAGATTATCCAGTAAGAAAAAAAAAAAAAACCACTAACCTTTACACATTAGACCAGATGGACTTAATATATACAGAACATTTTATTCCAAAACTGCAGAATACTCATTTCTTTCAGGTACACATGGAACTTTCTCCAGGATAGATCACACGTTAGGCTACAAAACAAATCTCAAGGGCAGCCCGGGTGGCTCAGGGGTTTAGTACCACCTTTAGCCCAGGGCATGATCCTGGAGACCCGGGACTGAGTCCCACGTTGGGCTCCCTGCATGGAGCCTGCTCCATGCCTGCCTGTGCCTGTGCCTCTCTCTCTCTGTCTCTCATGAATAAGTAAATAAAATCTTTTAAAAATCTCAATAAATTCAAGAAGACTGAAATCTCATCAAGCATCTTGTCCAACCACAATGGTTTGAAAATAGACATCAATCACAAGAAGAAAATTAGAAAAAAAAAAAAAAAAAAAAAAACAACCCGCAAATGTGTGGAGATGAAATAACACACTACTAAACAACCAAGGGTGAATGAATAAATCACAGAGTAAATCACAAAATACTTTAAGACAAATAAAAATGAAAACACAACTTTCCAAAATCTGTAGGATGCAGCATTCTGAAAACTATAAGACTTTGATGAAAGAAATTAAAAACAACACAAATGGAAAAATAAACCATGCTCATGAACTGGAAGAATATTTTTTTAAAGATTTTATTTATTTATTTGAGAGAGGGAGAGCACAGAGGGAAAGTCTGAGGGAGAAGCAGACTCCTCACTGAGCAGAGAACCCAAAGTGGGGCTCAATCCAGGGCCCTCATATCATGACCTGAGCTGAGGGGACACATTTAACTGGCCTAAACCACCCAGGTGCCTCTGGAAGAATATTTTTAAAGTGTAGATACTACCCTAAACAATCTATATATTCAGTGCAACTCTTATCAAAATACCAGTGACATATTTAACAAACCTAGAACAAATAATTATAAAATTTATATGGAATCACAAAAGTCCCTGAGCAAGCCAAATCAATCTTGAGAAAGAAGAACAAAGGGGGAGGCATCATGCCCCTTGATTTCAAACTATACTACAAGCTAAAGCAATCAAAATAGTACCATACTGATATGAAAACAAACACAAAGATCAAAGAAATAGAGAGCCCAGAAATAAAGACACTAGATAGCTACATGCAAAAAGAATGAAACTGGACTACTATCATACACTGTATACAAAAATAAATTCAAAAGGGGATAAAAACTTGAATATACAACCTGAAACCATAAACTCCTTAAAGAAAACATATGTAGTAAGCTCTTTGACATTAGCCTTAGCAGTATTTTTTTGGACCTTTCCTCAGGCAGTGGCAACAAAAGCTAATGTAAACAAGTGGGATTATATCTAACTAAAAGGCTACTGCACACAAAAGAAAACCAACAAAAACATACTAAACAGGAAAGATATTTGCAAATCATATATATAATAAGACGTTCAAAATACATAAAGAAATTACACAACTTATCAAAATCACAACCTGGATTACAATATGGACAGAGGACTTGAATACACATTTTTCCAAAGACATGCGGATGGCCAACACGTATGTCAGGACACGCTCAACATCACTAATTATCAAGGAAATGCAAATCAAAGCTATGATGTGATATTAGCTCATACCCATCAGATGAACTATTATCAAAAAGACAAATAATATGTTGGTGATGATGTAGAGAAAAGGGAAATCTCATCCACTGTTGGTGAGAATGCAAGTTGGTGCAGGCACTATGGAAAAAAGCAGGGATTGTCTTTAAAAAATTAAAAATAGAACTACAGTATATTCAGCAGTTCCAATTGTGGGTTTTTTACCCAAAGAAAACAAAAATATTAATTTAGAGAGATATATGCACCCCTATGTTCATTACAGCATTATTTATAATAGCCAAAATATGGTAACAACCTGAATGTCCATCAAAAGATGGATGGATAAAGAAGGTGCAGTATACATATATGCAAGGAAATATTACTCAGCCATAAAAAATGCAACCTTGCAGGGCACCTGGGTGACTCAGTCAGTTAAGCATCTGTGTCAGCTCAAGTCATGATCCTAGGATCCTGGGATGGAGCCCTGCATTGGGCTTCCTGCTCATCTGGGAGTCTTCTTCTCCCTCTGCCCCTCCCCTTACTCATGCTCATGTTCATTCTCTTTCTCTTTCTGAAATAAATAGAATCTTTTTAAAAATGCGATCTTGCTATATGCAATAAAATGGATGAACCTAGAGTGTATTATCCTAAGTGAAATAAGTCAGACAAAAATACTATATGATTTCACTTATATATGGAATCTAGCAAAAATAAAACAGAAATAGACTCATAGGTGCAAGATACGAACTTAGTGACCAGAGTGGGGAGGGGTTGGGGAGGTGGGCAAAATAGGTGAGGAGAATTAAGAGGTACATTCTCAGAGTTATAAAATAAATAAGTCATGGGGATGTTAATGTACAACACAGGGAATATAGTCAGTAATATTGTCGTAGCTTTGTATGGTGACAGGTAGTAATTAGAGTCATTTTGGTGATCATTTTATAAAGTATAAAAATACCAAATTATTTTGATGTACACTGGAAAGAATATTGTATGTCAAAAATACTTCAATAATGATAACTTTTTCCAAGGAATTGCCCAATTATTGTCCTAAGTGTCTGTACCATTTTACAATTCAACCAGCAATGTATAGGTGTATAAGGGTTCCTGTTTTTCCATATCCTTTCCAATTCTTTTCTCATTTTTGTAAAGAGCTCATTTATTTATTTGAGAGAGCAAGGGGAGAAGCAGAGGAAGAAAGACAAGCAGACTCCATGCTGAGGATGGGCCCTGATGCAGGGCTTGGTCCTATGACCCTGAGATCATGACCTGAGCAGAAGTCAAATACTTAACCAACTAAGCCATCCAGGCTCCCCATTGCTATTGTCATTCTTTTTATTTTAATCAACCTAATGGGTGTGAAATGGCATTTCATTATTTACAATCATTTCTATTTCTCGGATTACTAATTATTTTGGCAACTGAAATTTTTTAAAAAGATTTTATTTATTTATGAGAGACATAGAGAAAGAGAGAGAGGCAGAGACACAGGCAGAGGGAGAAGGAGGCTCCATGCAGGGAGCCTGATGTGGGACTCGATCCTGGAACTCCAGGATCATACCCTGGGCCAAAGGCAAGGGCTAAACCGCTGAGCCACCCAGGGATCCCCAAATTACTAATTATTTTGAATGTCTTTCTATGTGCTTATTTTCCATTTGTAAATCTTCTTTGGAGAAATGTTTATTCAAATTCTTTGCCCATTTAAAAAAATGTATTGTTGAGTTATGAGAGTTGTTTTTATATAATCTAGACACTAGACATTTATCAAGTATGCAATTTGAAAATACTTTCACCCACTCCAGATTTATATTTTCACTTCTTGATGGTGTCCCTTGAAACACAAGCTTATTGATAACAGTGACACTTGATAAAATCAAATTCAACTTTTCTTCTTTTATTATTTCTGCATTTTGTGTCATATCTGTTAAACTATTGCCTGATACAAGATCACAAATATTTACTTCCATATTCTTCAAACTATTTTATAGTTTTAGCTATTATATTTAGTTCTGTAATCCATTATAAATTATTTTTTCACATGTTGTGAGGTAGGGGTCTGACTTCATTTTTTGCGTGAAGCTATCCAGATGGTGAAAAGACCATTGTTTCATCAATGACTTGGGTTGGCACCCCTATGTCAACCAAAATCAATTAACTGTAATCTTAGAGTTATTTCTGGATTCTCATTACTATTGCATACAGACACACACACACAAGATAGATATATATACATATAGCTTAAGAATTAAAATTATATCTGATATATATGTGTGTATATATATTATTTATATGTGTGTATGTGTATTATTAATATATATGTGTATATATATTATTAATATATATATATATATATATAATAATTTCCATCCTTATGCCAGAAACACAGGATTCTGTTTTTGCTATTCTGGGTCCTTTGCACTTCCATATGAATTTTAGAATCAGCTTTTCAAAATGTAAAAAATGTAGCTGGAATTTTGACCAACTACAATGACTCTGTAGATCAATTTGGAAAGTATTTTCATCTTCACATTAGTTCAATCATGACCATATGATTTTTTAAATTAACTTTGACATTTAACTTTTTTCAACAGTTTTATAATTTTCAGTGTACAGGTCTTGCACTTCAAGTTTATTCCTAAGTAAAATAATTATTTTTGTTGCTAATGTAAATTTAATTGCTTTCTTAATTTTGAGAGTTCATTGCTAGTATATAAAAATACAATAGACTTTTTAAAATATTGACCTTGTGTGCTAGAATTTTGTCAAATACAATTATTAGTTCTAACAATATTTTATTAGTTCTAATAGATTTTTATTGTACTCCATAGGATTTTCTATATCAAGATCATGGCATCAGGGATCCCTGGGTGGCGCAGCGGTTTATCGCCTGCCTTTGGCCCAGGGCGCGATCCTGGAGACCCGGGATCGAATCCCACGTCGGGCTCCCGGTGCATGGAGCCTGCTTCTCCCTCTGCCTGTGTCTCTGCCTCTCTCTCTCTCTCTCTGTGACTATCATAAATAAATAAAAATTAAAAAAAAAAAAAAAAGATCATGGCATCAGCAGAGATAGTTTTACGTCTTCATGCCCAATCTGGATACATGTATTTCCTTTCCTTGCGTAATTAATGTGTCTAGAACCTCCAGAACAATTGTTGAATAGAAGTAGTAAGAATAGACATCCTTCTCTTATTCCTGATCTTAGAGGAGAAAGCATTCAGTCTTTGACCATTATGTGTGCTATTGGCTGTGGGATTTTTGCAGACATACTTTATTAGGTTTAGAAGGTTGCTTTATGTTCCTACTTTGTTGATTGGTTTTAGAAAGGGTATTGACTTTTGTCATTTATTTTTTCTGCATCTACTGAGATGATCATACATTGTCCTTTAATCTATTAATATGGTATATTTCATATGTTAAATCAAATTTGCATCCTAGGGAAACATTCTACTTTGTGATGGAGTATAATTCTTCCCATATATTTCTGGATTCTGCTTACTAGTATTTTATCTGAGGATATGTCTATATTTGTAAGGGATATTGAGATTTGTGTGGTTTGGGTATCAGAATGCTACTGGATTCTTACAACAAGCTGAGAAACATTATCTACTTTTTAGAAGCCTTCACGAATCACTTTTTTTAATATATTTATTTTTAAGATTTTGTAGATCACCAGTGAAACCATGTAGGCCTGGACTTTTCTTTGGGGAAAATTATTTGAGTACTAATTTAAAACATGTACTTGTTATAGGGATATTCATATTTTATAATTCTTCAGTCAGTTTCAGTAGTTTGTGTCTTTCTAGAAATTTGTTCATATTATGCAAATTATCTAATTTGCTTACAATTATTCATATTATTTTCTCATTATTCTTTTCATTTCTATAATATCATTAGTGATATCTCCTCCCTCCCTGTTTCATGATTGTAGCAATTTGAGATTTGAGTCTTCTCTTTTCTCTTGGACAATCTAGGTAAAATTTTGTCACTTTGTTGAGTTTTCAAAGAACAAGGTTTTGTTGATTTTCTTCCATGTCTATTTTCCACTTCATTTATTTCTACTGTAATCTTTCTTTCTTCTACTTACTTGAGGTTTAACTTTCACTCATATTGCTTTTTTTTTTTTTAATATGGGATGCTTCACAGATTTGCATGTCATTCTAGTACAGGGGTCAAGCCAATCTCTGTATCATTCTAATATATGTGCTGTATTCTAATCTAGTATATGTGATTTAGTATCAGTGTTTTTTTTCCCTTGACCTCTAACTACTCATGAATATGTTGCTTAATTTTCACATATTTGTGGATTTGCCAAATTTCTTTCTGTTACTGATTTCTAACTTTATCATCTTATGGTTGGAGAATAAACTTAGGAATCTGATCCTTTCAAGTTTATCAAGGTTTGTTTTATGGACTTATGTATAGTTTATCCTGGAGAATGTATCACATGTACTTGGGAGAAGAATGTACATTTTATTTGTTGGTTGGAATGTTGTATAAATGCTCATTAAATCTACTTGGTTTACAGCATTTTTTAAGTTTTCTATTTCCTTATTGATCTATCCATTATTAATAAAGTGGTATTGAAGATTGAAGTCTCTATTATTATTGAATTATCCATTTCTTCCTTTGATTACATCATCCTACCACTTCCTAGGCTTTGTGATTTCTTTTGTCATTAATTTATTTTGCCTGGGGTGGGGGGTGAGGGGCAGAGGGAATGAGAATCTCAAGCAGACTCCCTGCTGAGTGCAAACCCTGATGAGGGCCTTGATCTCACATCCTTGAGATCATGATTTGAGCCAAAATCAATAGTCAGATTCTCAACCAACTGAGCTACCCAGGAACCCTTAGGTTTCACGGTTTCTGCAAAGTGATGTTAAATGTTATAAGAAGGCTTGTACATGATGAGTTGTTTTCTTTGCTGCTTTCAAGATTTATTCTGTCTTTGGATAATTTGACCACATGTGTAGGTATGTGTCTTTTTCTATTTATCCTCCTTGGAATTCATTGAAGAACTTGAATGTACTAATTGATGTTTTTTAACCAAATTTAAAAATCTTCAGGGCATCATTTTTTTCAAATACTTTTTTTCTCCTTTCCTTTTCTTGACTCATTTATCTGTATATTCGTACATATGATGGGGTACCCACAGACTGAGGCTCTGTTCCCTTTTCTTCATTCTTTTTTAAGCTGTTCAGACTGGACTATTTAAATTGACTTATATTCAAGTTTTGTTTGTTCTTTCTTCTGCCATATCAGTTATGTTGTTGATTCTCTCTAATGAATTTTATTATTATTTTTTTTTTGGAGAGGGGAGGGACAGAAGGAGAGAGGAAGGGAGGGACAGAGGAGAGGGAGGGAGGGAAGGATAGAGGAGAGAGGGAGGGAAGGACAGGAGAGAGAGAGAGGGAGGGACAGAAGGAGAGAGGGAGGGAGGGACAGAAGGAGAGAGAGAGAGAGAGAGACAGACAGAGCATCTTAAGCAAACTCCATGTCCAGAGTGGAGCCCAACAAGGGGCTCTATCTCACAATCCTGAGATCATGACCTGAGCCAAAATTAGGAGTCACTCAACCATCTGAGCCACCCAGGAAAGTTCCCCCCTCCCAGTGAATTTTTAATTTCACTTGTTCTACTTTTCAAATGAACAATTTCTAATTGTATCTTTCTTTTATAAGGTCTCTTTGACAATTCAGTGAAACATTTTTCTCACTTTTCACTAATTCTTTAGACATGATATCATTAAACACTTCTAATTTAGTTCATTAAGTGTTTCTAATGGCTTATTTACAATCTTTGTCTACTAAGCCCAACATTTGTGCTTCCTCTGAGGTAGTTTCTATTGACTGGCTCTCTTCCAGGGTACGGGTTACAATTTCCTATTTTTTGTAACTTGTCATTTTAAATATATAATTTGGCAACTCTGAAAAGCATGTCCTCCCTGACTCCATATTACTTTCCTTTTGCTACTGAAACAAATTACCACAAGTTTAGTGGTTCAAAACTATGCAGATTTATTATTTTACAGTGTGCAGGTCATAAGTCCAAAATGGGTCTCACCAGGCTAAAACCAAGGTATTAGAAGGACGACATTCCTTTCTGGAGGCTTTGTGATAGACGGTTTTCTTTCCTTTCATTTTTTTCCAGCTTCTAGAACTGCCTACATTCTTTTACTCATAGGCCTATCACCTCTTCAAGATTATTAGTAGCTCTGAATCTTTTCCACATTTTATCCCTCTGACACTAATTCTTCTTCCTCCCTCTTCCACATTCAAAGAACCTTTAAATTGAGACCACCTAGATAATTCAAGATAATCTCTTCAAAGCCAGCTGTTGGCTAATTCAACAATCCTTGCCAGATCTCACAACTTTTGATGATGAGAACATCTATATCTTTGCGGAGGGGGCATTATTCTATCACACATTCATAGCATTTGCTATTGTTATTAATGATGGATTAATAAATTTCCTGGATAATTATGTAAAGTCTGAATTCTGTGTGTGTATGTAGCCATTCACATCTCTGCCTGATTAATTTAGTTGTCAGCTAGCAACAAGATGGAGATTTCCTTAAATAACTTGAACCAGTAAGTCTTCCAGTCTTTGCTGAGTATCTGTGTATGTTTTGGGACATACCTGCAGTGTTTTGGCATTTTATAACTCCAAATTAGTTTCCCCCTCTTGCTCTGTGCTGAGTCTCAACATGAGCCAGAGATTAAACAGAGTTTAGGGCCGTCTCAGTTTATTTCGACATTAGTACAGCCCTGAACCTGTGTGCCATCATCTGGGGCTTTGTTGGAACATTTAAATATTTGGGGACATTTAAAATGCCCCTATGGAAATCTCATTTCTTCCTTTCAAGTTTTTGTTCAGTCACTCATATCCCTGCCTCAGGATTAAACAATCACAGCTGATTGTTTTGACAAATACTCTGGGGATAAGGCTGTTTTCACAGACAAATCTGCATTAGACTATGTAAAAGAAGGCCCTGAGGCCTTCTTTTTTTTTTTTTTTTTTTTTTGAATTGCTCCTGGATAAGAAAAATAGTGAAAATACTCTGGGGATATGGTTATTGAGAGAACCCAAACTGCTTTGCCCCATCCAATGCCTGACAGACTATTGGTTTTCATAAATACCATGGTTGTGAGGTTATTGGTTTCCACAGCTACTGCATATCTGGGACAGGGAAGTGGGAATAAGGCAATTTAAGATGTTGCAAAGCTTGACTTTCTTCCTGGTATTCAGCTGCTTTCTTTGAAAAGGTACTACTGAAATTGTTAGAAGCCTTTAATTTATTTCAAGTTTTTATAGAGGTTGATTTAGAGAATTAAACAATTGTTACTGCTTTTATGGAGAAGTAGATTTTTAGAGGTTTCTTATTCCACCATTTTGGAAGGGCTCCCTGACAGGTCTTTCTTAACCTTCAAAATATGCCTTTTCTGCAACTAACATACTTTCTCGTTACCAGGATATCAAAACTTCTGACCAACAACTGAAGGTAGCCAGCCTTTAGTCTTTTGAGAATTTACCACAACTGTGAGTTGTTTTCCCCACCTTATCACTATACCCTATTCTTCTAAAATCTAGTTAAAAACTAATTTCTCCCTTAAAATGTTCATATAACCAACAGAATGAGATAAAGATTATGATCATTATGACATCTGGCATACATCCAATAATTTGAATCTTTCATGTCATGCTCTTGCCTTTGGTCATAAAATTTTGTATTTTTTTTCTATTGTTGAGTGACAAATTACTCAAAAGTTATTGGCTTAAGGCAATGACTATTATGTATTAGTCATAAAAATCCTACCTATTAAACAGCTGTTCAGGGCTATGTGATCAAGCAACAATTGCCATGTGATTTCTCTGGTAAAGAAAATTGGAACTGCTTGGGTGGGTGATTCTAGCTCGGATTCCATTATGTTGTAGTCAGATATTGACTAGGTCTAAAGAGTCCTCTGCAAGGTGGTTCAATCACAAAGCTAGTAGCTTTGTGTTGGGTTTTATTCAGGGGCTTCAGTTGCACTCCAAATGGGCAAAGAGTTGTTTGAGTGTCATCATGACATGACAGCTGGTGTCCTCCAGAGTGAATGATCCAAGAAAATAAGGAAGAAACTCCAGTGCCTTTTATGACTCAGCTTTGCAAGTCACACATCACCAAAATTTGACACATTCTGTTGGCCACTCAAGCCAACTCTCATTCAACATAGGAAGAACACAAATACTCAGAGACATGAATCGTTTGAGAACACTGCTGTAATAATACATATTTTACTTAAGACACTGTACAAGATACAAAGTGTTAAAAAATATGACCCTTCCCTTAAAGAAGTACAAATGTATTATAGAGGAAAAGGTAGGCATTCCAGTAACAATACTACTTCAAGTGATACATCATAAATGAAAGAAAGATTATATATTCTGGGAATTAAGAAAAGGTAGAGATTATATCCAACTTCTCCAACAGGGAATCTGAACTGACAGGGACTCTTGCCTATGTCTGAGAAATTAGAACACAATTGTCCACTTATTAGTCCCAATAAATTCCTTCTCTCATATTAAGGGAAATATGCTTATTTCAATTGCTTAGGTCAGAAGCATATTTATATTCCCTGAATTAAGTTTTTTTAAAAAAGACTTTCAACTTCATGGTAGACAAAATTTTAAATCCCATAAATGTTGTTAAATCCTTGATACCAGAATTTATTGGCCATAATTATAATCTGTTACCAGGATTTGAAGAAAAACTAGTGTCTTTTGAATTTAATTCTTATACTAGAATAGAGATTAGCCAGATAGCACTTATAACCAATCAAAATAATTTAAATAGACTGACAACTAGCAAGGAAAGTGAATCAGTAATCAAAATGCTCCCAATCTACTAAAGTCTAAGACCAGATGGCTTTACAGGCAAATTCTACCAAGTATTTTTGAAAGAGTTAATACATAGTCTTCTCAAGGTATTCCAGAATACAGAAAAGGAAGGAAAATTTCCAAATTTTAATGAGGCTAGCATCATCCTGATACCAAAACCAGATAAAGACATTACAAAAAAAGGAGAACTACAGACAATACCTCTGATGAGCATAGATGCAAAAATACTCAACAAAATGCTAGCAACCCAACTCCAGCAATATGTTAAAAAAAATCATTCACCACAATCAAAGGTGATTTATTCAATGTGAAAAAGCAATGTGATATATCACGTTAATAAGAGAAAGGATAAAAAACCCTATGATCATTTCAATACATGCAGAAAAAGCATTTGACAAAGTACAACATCTATTCATGATAAAAACTTTCAACAAAGTAGGTTTAGAAGGAACAAACCTCAACATAATAGGCCATAGATGAAAACCCCAAGAAAACATCACACTCATTGGGGAAAAATGACAGCTTTGCTTTGCCCTTCAGCTTGAGAACAAGACAAGGATATTGGATCTCAGCATTTTTACTCAACATAGTATGAAGTCCTAGCCACAGCAATCAGACAACAAAAACAAATAAAGGCATCCAAATTGCTAAGGAAAAAGTAAAACTTACACCATTTGCAAATGACGTGATACTGTATAAAACCTGATTAAAAACTACTAAAACTAATAAAGAAGTTCAGTAAAGTTACAGGATAAAAATCAATGTGCAGAAGTCTGTTGTATTTCTATCCACTAATGATGAAGCAGTACAAAGAGAAATTAAGAAAACAATTTACAATTGCACCAAAAATCATAAGATCCCTGGGGATAAACCTCACAAAAGAGGTGAAAGATTATAAAACACTAATGAAATAAATTGAAGATGACACAAATAAATAGAAAGACATTTCATGCTCATAGATTAGAGGACCAAATATTGTTAAAATGTCTACACTACCAAAGCAATTGACAGATTCAATACAATCCATATCAAAACACCAACAGCATTTTTTACAGAACTAGAACAAACATTAGTAAAATTTGTATGGAACCTCAAAAGACTCTAAATAGCCAGAGTAACCTTGAAAAAGAAAAGTAAGGCTAGAAGCATCACAATTCCAGACTTTAAGGTACACTACAAAGCTATAGTAATCAAAACAGTATGGTATTGGTACAACAAATAGACAGACACATAGATAAATGGAACAGAAAAGAAAACCCAGTGATAAACCCACAATTATATGGTCAATTAACCTTCAACAAAGGGAGAAATAATATGCAATTGGACAAAGACAATCTCTTTAACAAATGGTGTTGAGAAAACTGGACAGCTACATGAAGAATGAAACTGGACCACTTCTATGATACACAAAAATAAAGTCAAGATGGATTAAAAACCTGAATGTGAGACATGAAACTATAAAAAAATTCTAAAAGAGCACACAGACAGTAATTTCTCTGACATTGGCCATAGCAACTTTTTTCTACCTAGATCTCCTGAGCCAAGGGAAATAAAAGCAAAACTAAATATTTAGGACATCAAAATAAAAAGTTTCTACACAGCAAAGGAAACAATCAACAAACTAACGACAACCTACTGAATGGGAGGAGATATTCACAAAGGACATGTCCAATAAAGGGTTAGTATCCAAAATATATAAAGAAATTAACACATCATAATGGCCAAAAAACATAATCCAATTAAAAAATGAGAAGACATGAACAGACATTTCTCTAAGGAAGGCATCCAAATTGCAAATAGACACATGAAAAGATACTAAACGTCACTCATCGTCAGGGAAATGCAAATCAAAACTTCAATGAGATAGCATTGCCCACCTGTCAGAATGGCTAAAATAAAAAACACAAGAAACAACAGGTATTGGCAAGGGCGTGGAGAAAAAAGGAATCCCCACACGTTGTTGGAAGGAATGCAAACTGGTACATCCACTGTGGAGGTTTGGAGGTTTCTCAAAAAGTTAAAAATAGAACTATCCTAAAAGCCACCAATTGTACTACTGGCTATTTACCTAAAAAATGCAAAAACACTAATTCAATTAGTGTTAATTTACCCTAATGTTTATAGTGCATTATTTACAATAGCCAAGATAAGGAAGCAGCCCAAGCGTCCATTGATAGATGAATGAATATAGAAGATATGGGGGGGATATATATATTCATCCAATATATATGAATATATATTGAATATTATTATATATATTCTATATAATATATATATGAATATTATTCAGCCATAAAGAAAGAATGAAATTTTGCCATTTGCAAGACATGGAGGGAACTGGAGAGTATAATGCTTGAGTATAATGCTTGTAAGTCAGTCAGAGAGAGACAAATAGCATATGATTTCATTCATATGTAGAATTTATAAAACAAAACAAATGAACAAAGAAATAAAGAGACAAACTGAGAAATAAATTCTTAACTACAGAGAACAAACTGAGGTTACCAGAGGGGAGGTGGGTATGGCATAAGATAAAGGGGATTAAGGAGTGCTCTTGTGATAAGCACCAGGTGTTGTATGGAAGTGTTGAATCACTATATTGTATGCCTGAAACTAATACAACACTGTTTGTTAACTATACTGGAATTAAAACTTAAAAATATTTGAAAGAAACATTGCTTAGTAAATTATAAGTCTTTCTGGAAATGTAAAGTTATACAGTTTTTAACTATTTGTTTTGAAAGTTGGCGAATACATAAATATACAACAGAGGGGCTCCAGGTAACTTAGTTGGTTGAGCTTCTGACTCTTGATTTCGGCTCAGATCATGATCTTGGGGTCTTAGGATTGATCCCCTTGTTGGGTTGTGCACGTAGCATGGAGTCTGCTTGAGGATTCTCTCCCCTTTCTCTCTGCCCCTCCCCCCACTCATGCTCTTTCTTTCTCTTCCTCAAATAAGTCTTTTAAAAAAATACAACTTGGAATGATTATGTGGTTTACTACATTATTTGCTTGAACATTATGAAACTTCAGTCAATGATTTGCTCTAACAATGCTAAATTGATTCATAGGCACACACTTATTCACCAAATTTTGAGATTAAGGAAGTTATAGTTACAATAAATGCCCCCAGGCTAAGAGGAACAGAACCTAAAACAATGTGTAGCGATTCCCACTGAATTAAACAAATCAAACCTATTTTCTTTTGTACTTGAAAAGAAATAAAACTGGGGAAAAAATGAAGATTATGATCAATAAATACACAAAAACTTCTAAATTTATAAGTCATCAATTTTCCCTAAGATGAAAAAAATTGCAGTTAAAAACTGAGAGATAGAGGACTCTGTCCCCTGAACAAGGACACTGAAAGTGACCTTTAGACCTATCTCCAACTTTCATTTTGCAGTTTCTTTAGAAATATTTATGTGGATTCTCCTTTGTTTTTAAGCTTTATCTGAGGAATCATTTAGACTTCTGGAACTTTCATTAAGTTTCTCAGCCTAGGTTAGGTGTTCTTTGGGGCAGTAGTTCTCAAAATCTGAAGCATTATTGTGAAAAACACAGATTCCTGGGATCCTACTTCAAGAGAGGTTGATTGGGGAAGGCCCTCAAATTTGCATTTTAACTCCTAGTAGGTGACTTTGAAGCAGTCATCTAAGACTACACCTTGAGAAGGAGAATGTTATTGTATGGGTTTTATGTGCTCAGAGCATGGAAGGAACATTCTACATTTTGATTCAGTAGACCTGAGTTCAAATCCCAATCACAACACTACCTAGCCATGTGACCTTGAATGGTTTCCTTTACATTGCTAGGATCCCCATGAATCGGGGTGAAAATTGTTGTCTTGTGCTGGATAGTGCTAAAGACAAAACTGGCAGCATTGGTGAAAGCCCTTATAAACTGTCAAACTTCTGCAAAGGATATCGAGAATATTCTTACTGCTGAGGCATCTGCCAGAGGTGGCTAGTTTACATCCGTGATCTTATTTATCATTCAGAAGATATTTACTGCATGTCTACTCTGCATAAGGCTTCGTGGCGGATGTACTTCCCCTGGCCTTTATACAAGCCTATAACGGGATTTCAGGACTCACAAATGGGCAATTAAACCTCCAGCCTCTTCCTGAGAGTTCTGCCCTCGCGTTGATACACAGAACTTTCCTCTGATGATTAAACTGGCACCTCTGTATAAAAATGTTCCCTTCTAATCCTCTGGGGAGGGTGCTTTCTCCCATTATGAGCTTCACAAGGGAAGACTGTGGCAGGCTTTGCTGTATATTGCACATTGTTAATTTTTAATGTGGGAAGTCAGATTCTGTTGGCTTTCTTTATGCGTCGGATCGTGTTGTGAGTCTCTCACCCCTGTGCAATGCATCTCTTTAGCTGCTCCAGAAAGGTGGCGCTTCCTTACTTGTGGTCTCAAGATGCCAAGTTGTTTAATTACTATCTAAATAAGGAGACACAGGATCGAACTCTGTTCATTATAAAGGACTGGTCTGACAAAACCTCAAAGGAATGATAATTCATCTGATTGGCTGACAGGTAAGGGGCAAAATGCACTAACAGAAAGGAAAAAAATACTACCGGTGATGGTGGTAGAGGTGGCTCAGGAAAGGAAGAACTCTGAAATGCACATGGGTTCAAGATCTACTCTGCTTAAAAACCTGTAGATGTCACTAATCCATAAGATAGCCAAACCTTGCTCCTTGCAAGTAAGACCTTCTCAGTCAAGTTCCAATCCACTTGTCTAGTCTCTCAGCTTGGGTCACATTAAATTTCAGGGTCTGGAATGCATAATGGTCTCTTACACCTGCCTCTGCTTGGGGTTTTCCCTCCTCCTTCCGGTATTGCTGCTTCCCTTCTCTCTACTCTTCTACCTTGTACAAACAACTCCAAGTCAGTCTAGACTTCTCTTGCTGCTGCGGACAGAATGAACTAGTCCCTTCTTAGTCCTTTGTGATCACTTTGCCATGCAAAGTGGCACTCATAGCCTCATTTTACTCCTGATTATTTTTATTCAAGTTCCCAAATATTTCCTAAGTACAAACTATGCACCAGGCACTGTACTAAATACTGAGGATATGGCAGTGAGCAATACAAAGCCACTTGCCCTCAAAGTCTGACTACTGGTGCACTCTCTCTTTCCTGGGAGATAGGAGGGTGGGATCTTGTCTTTTTAGTTCATCAGTCTATTCCCTTTGCCTAGAATAGTGTCTGGCACGAAGAAAACACTTAATTCACTGAGTAAATAGACCTTATTTTAATACTAAAATGTACTAGAGGATGCCAGTAAGAAATATGTTTCGCATAACAGACTGTAGGTAATTGGAGAGTAGAAGACACATCCTCTTCACCTTTTGCATCTATAGAACAGAGCAATGTAACTGGCATCGAACAGACACTGTTGAATAAATAAAACTATCTAAGCTTATTGTTTTAGCTACATCCATACATTTTATATTCAAAAGCTAGTTGGCCAACTTGTAGAATTATTTATCCTGAGATAGCTTAAGATCAAAGTGTTGCCTTAAAAGGTCTTTTTCTAAATCTAGGGCTTTTAGACAGACTTGGAAGGGACAGAATCTGTGTGTGGGAGTCTCGTTGCTACTGATTAGGTAGTTTTTCTAATAGCAGAAAGGGTGTTGGGGCTCCCACCTTATGCCAGGGAGAGTTTGTTGCAAATTTACCAATATTTTCCACTGTTAGCAGTGTTGGTTGATTCGGAGAGTCATCATCAAGTAGAAGGTGAACTTCTAAAATTCTAGCAGTTGATAGTTCTCCATGTACAAAATAGCAGAGACTTCTGGGATCTCGACCATGTTCAAATTCTCTTTCAGGCTGCTGCACTGCGGCCTGAACTTAATCTTTTTCACTATCCATTGTGAACGAGTGTATGAAGAGTTCACGTATGAACAACTAGTCTTTGTTTATTCACAGAATGAAAGGAAAAGGACCCATATATTTCAAAATAGGGGCATATGTAGAGCAGTATTTAAATAATTGACTTTAAAGATATTTTATGGAGTTTAGAGAATAAAATACATTCCCAAAATGATATACCTCAGAGAATCTACAAAGGCCTTTACAATCATTAACTATACATTGGAGTCAGGGAGAGGAACCAATCTGTTATAGTTCAATTGAATGGGAAAAGTAGAATTGAAAGAGAAATATAGACAATCTTCAAAGTGGATAAGTCTATGAGAGCTAACCATAAACACTACATTTTAATTTCCCCATGTAGACACTTGCACCACACACACACACACACACACACGCACACGTACACACACTGCAGAACAATGAATGTGGTAGAGGAGATCGTGGTGTGAAAAACTAAGAGCAAAAAGAAATGGAAAGGGGAAAGAGAGTGTAACAATAAAGAAGTGCTACAAGAAGAAGAATTTGAGGAGTTTACAAAAATGGGAAATATTCTACAGGATATACCCAGGGCAATTACTCAAGGCAGGACAAAGGGATCTATTCAAAACTTGCCTGATGACACCTCCATGATGAAGTGTCAACATTCCGATAACAACTTAAGTTACAATGCCTCAAAGGCCCTTTGCAGAATTCCATTTGAGTATCTGTAAACTCCACAATAGTTCACATACATCAAACAATGTATTTTAAGATTCTGTTTGAAAAAAGTGGCATTCAGAAGCAGGACTTCCTATGACAAGTTTCTACTCTGAGTGAATTTTTATGACCAAATTAGAAGCCCTGGAAAAGAGAGATTGTACTGGCAGTGCTGACTCAGCAGTAAATTGCATAAAGGCAATGGGATACTAATTTAATGCTGCTAGAGCTGAAATGCATCATTCCTGAGATTAGCATATCTGTTAAAAAATAAAAAAGAAGAACATTCAGCAATCCGGCTAAAACATTTCACCAGCGGTCAGCAGAAAGGAGATTTTCGCATACATGGAAGATTGGGAGATAAGGTCAGAAGATTTAAAAGGGATTATACAGTTTATAGACCTAAGAATTTGAGCTATGGAACTTTAGATTGGATTTAGTCTCTTTACGCCTAACTTGTTCCAGAAGGATTTTCTTTAGTACAGTACCTGGCAGATTTAGACACTGGTTACATGGTCATTCCCATCCTTCTAGTAGATCTTCCAGTTTATTGGCAAGAGTTAAGTCTCTTTAATTAGCTCATCCATCAGAAATTTATTTAGCATCCACCCTATACCAGCTGAAATACCCTGAGGATCAAGATCCAGCTTCTATACTCAAGAATGTCCATGTTTACAAGGGAAATGCAGTCAACACAGCAAGTGATGTCAGCCCAGAGTGAATTATGCAAGATAGAGATAAGTAAGCAGAGAGGACTATGGGAATGCAGGAATGTGATACTCCACCTAGGTTGGGGGAGGTCAATGAATTGAAAGATTTAAGCCTCAGTTTAAGGATCATCAGGTTGACTCAGCCTTTAGCATACTTTTTTAGAATGGTTAACACATTCAAAGTACAGCATCAATTTCAGATATTAAAACCAGCATAATGCCTATATATAGGCAGAACCAGCTGAGGAAGTACAGGGAGATATGGTTTTAGAAGCAGAGCCAGACTTCAACCTGGCTATTTACTAGTTGAGTGGCTTTCTGTAAGTTATTTTGTCTTCGTTTCTATGAAACAGGAATAATAATACCAGTTCATATGAACTCTGAGATTTGAAGGCAATAATGTATGTAATGCATCTGATAGAGAGCACCAAAAGGTTCCCAAGACAATGGGAGCTGCAGTATTTCTTCTGCTGTTATAGCTGCTCTGATTACCAATATTATTAAGACATAAATAATTATAATTTTTCAAGTTGAACTAACCAAGCACAAAATTTTAGTGGCTCTGCATTTATTCCTACATTTCTTAATGTATTATTGAAGAATTCTTGTTCATCAAAATAGTACTAGGAAGAGCTTTCTAATAAACTTTCTACTGTGATGAAAATATTTATATAGTCACTAACCACATGCGGCTGTTCAACACTTGAGATCTGTCTAGTGTGAAGAATTGAAGTTTAGTTTTTATTTCGTTTTAATTAATTTAAATATTTAAATAATTTGTGGCCTGCAAGTTTATGTTCCTCCCAAATTCATATGGTGAAATCCTAATCCCTAAAGATGATGTTACTAGGAGGTGGGGCCTTTGGGAGGTTCTGAAGGCATGAGGGTGGAGCCTTAGGAAATGGAATTACTGCCTTAGAAAAGAGCTCCAGGGAGATGGGTTAGCTCCCTTCTGTTATGTGAAGCCACAAGATGTCTGTGACCCAGGAGAGGGCCCTCGCCTGACCATGCTTGTCAGACTTCCAGCTCCAGAACTCTAAAAAATAACATTTCTCAGCCATTCAGTTTGTGATACTTTGGCATAGCAGCCTGAATAGACTAACACAAATCATGTGTGTGACTAGTGGCTACTGGATTAGACAGTGCAATTCTAGGGTAACTGTTAAACATAAAGTTACCTAGGTCTCACTGCAGGCCCAGTTAAACAGGATGAATGATAAGAATTTGCACTGATATGAAAAATAACATATGATTCTTATGAATGCAGATGTTGAGAACCACTGCTCTATTCCTCTGAGTGGCTTTGATTTTATGGCTATGTGTTTGCAGGAAGGCCCTGAGGTATTAATTAAATAAAATATATTTTCTTGGAGGGTATCTCTTTGCAAGGCCCCAGCCATTGAACAGAATCTAAGTATAAAGTCTGTTTCCTATTTTAAACAAATTGTGATATTTTGTAGCCTCATTAAGACATACATAGCAATTAGGAAAAAAAAAGCTATTTTTAAAGTAGGTGAAAGAGTAATTTACACTAAAGAGGTTGTGAGTAAAGGATCACTGTGATGGAGTTTCCAGGAAACCATCAAAAGGAAGAAAGTGTGGAAACAAACTATAAGAACAAGAGTGAGAGTGGTTAGAATGAAAACTGGTAGACCACTGGAATACTACTAACAACCTTCATTTTCTCATCTAAAAAAAAGGGGGGAGAATATATAATAATGCTGAGTACTTAGTTTATGCTGAGACATTTTACCTGTACCATGTTATTTAATTTTTCCCACGACTTTAAGGGTAGAAACTACTATCACTCTCATTTCACATCTAAGGAAACTAAGTAACTTTCTCAAGATCATGGAGCTTGACTAGTAAGTGGTGTCAATGTGGGCCAGAGAAAATCATAGATCTAGGGGCCAAAGGAAGCCATTAGATTTTAATTGAGCTGAATTGAAATACTCATCTAATATTCATTGCAGAAGATATATTTAAAACACACAAGAAACTGGAAATGATAAAATCACAAGCAAAAGTAACAGGTATCATTTGCTGGGTACTTACTACTTCCAGGTACTCTGCTAGGATCCTACATTCATGACTCACAGAATTTTCCTGACAATCTTCCAAGATAGGCACTGAATAATGAGGGAATCAAGAAAAGTAGCAAGTATGTGCCTCAAGAGCCATGGCGAAAAACCATTTCAGATGAAGAGACTTTTCCCTTTTTGGTTCAAAATATGCTCTTTAATTTAGGTCACCAGTATAAAAAAAAAAAAAAAAAAAAAAAAAAGAAAGCATGTAACAGCGAAGAAAAGCAATGCAATACTCCTGTAATAGTGCTGATATCATAGCCCAGTACAAGCTTTTGCACTGAAGTGACAAATTTTATGGATTCCTTAAAAATGGAGACTGGGCCTTTCACCTCTGGGTCATAACGGTGAGTTCAGGAAGTTCCAGGGACACCTTCTGATATGTCAACATCTGCTGTGGTTTCCATTGTTTGATATCAAGGGATTTACACAGACACACACACACACACACACACACACCTACCTACTCCCCATTATAAAAAAAAAACTGGGACCAGAGAAAAGCAAGATCTATAAAGATCCCAGGTAAAAAAGTTGTTTCTTTTCTAATACAAACAAAAATATTTATCTCAAAATATGGTTTATAAAATAAAAACAATTATACCAAGACACTAATATACCTGGGGATTTATTTCTTTATCTCCACAATCTTTTGAACATTACACAAGGTCGTCTATTATGCACTGGGTTTCAAAAAGAGTATATAGTGTTTAAGTAGAGCTGCTTATAGGACTCACACTTTGACAGTGATCAATGTTAAATGTATTTGAACAATTATAATGGCTCTATCACCTATACCTCCCAAATTTTTTTTCAGGATATGGCAAAGTTAAAACTTTCTTTGTAATTTTATTGTCCCCCCCCAAAGAACCACCAATTCACTATTCTGGATTCTATATATAAAATGCAGGTTTATTACCAGAAGCTTGAAACTACAGAAAATATATAAGAAAAAACATAATTCTACACACCATCGTAGAACACAGAGATCATCCACTTGTTTACCGGCAAATCATTTAAATTTATATAGCAGCTCCTATTTCTTGACACTGGCTGTTCAGAATACTGCATTGAGAAACATTGAGACTGGCTCTTTTGAGAAAGAATGTACAGGGATCGACTAGTGATGTCTGACATAATGAAAGCAACAGAAGTGGCAGTAGAATTGTTTTACATCACTGGTGACTTAATTACTTTTACTTTAGTAATTAAGAAAGTAAGTCCACATGGTTATGTTGTCTACCCAACGTTGTACAGCAAGACCATAACATAACTGGTATGAGGATGCTTATTGGTTAACTCCCACATCAAATGTTTACCCATTCTATCAACCTACAGGCATCCTATGCTTTTTCCCCCTCCAAAATCAACAGTACTTAGTTAAAATCCAACTGAACACACTGGAAAAGGCTGATCAATACATAGATGAGAGCAGTCCTTCAGAAGATTACACAGAAAGAAAAATAAGTTGCTATGCCCTTGAAAGAAAAGCTACTTTTATTTAAGTTAATAAAGCTTTATTTGTTCTCTAGCTGTTAAGTTTATAGAAATTAAAAGTCTTGACTATTTGTCTTTTGCCAACATGAATTTAAAAGTGGCTTTAAAAAATCTCATTAACATTGTGCTTTTTTTTTCTGTCCCAAGCTGATTCAATACAAAACAGATTACCTCCTGTCTGTGCCACTAAAGTGCACATAAATATTTTACAAACCAATTTATCTAAAAATTTTGTCATTCCTCATTCTGAGTCTGGACACAGAGCGCACATAAAGCACTTTAGGTTTTCCAGATAACATAATCATTCAGGCAAGAGTATATTATATTTCCTTTTTTTGATTCTTGCCTAGTCTCAAAATATTCCACTTGGAGTGTTTTCAGAATTTTACTATGTCAGATTGGTATGTACACAGTTAATGGAACTTTCAGAGAATGACCAGAAAAATACTTAAATGAAGTAATTTAATAACCAGAATACTGATAGCATCCACACTTTTGAGCCATAGGGGAAGGAGAAAATAAACTTAGCTTTTACTGATTCAGGTGGGAAAAATGACAGTCCTAATGTGAATAGACTGATCTAGTTCACTAAGAAACATAGGCAGACAAGAGTTGGGGAATCCTTGGTACTAAATTTATGAAACCAAAGTAATGGCTCTTTCTTCAGCTACTTTATCAATCAAAAGTAATGTGAGATATCTGTTACCTCCAGATCAGTGATTAAGAAACATTTTTTATAAAAGTCCAAATTGTAAAGAATTTCTGTCCTATGGGCTATCTGACCTCTGCAGCGACTCTTCAGCTCTTCTGTTATAGTGTAAAAGCAGCTGCTCAAAGGCAACACTTATGCAAATGAGTGTGGCTGTGTGCCAATAAATCTTTATTTACAAGAACAAGTGGTGGGCCAGATATGGTCTCCAGGGCTGTTGTTGGCTGACTTCTACCCTAGAGAGGTCAATAGAGGATTAAAACCACACTGGTCTCAAGGGGCTCTTCCAACACCCCCAGGCTGCCTACTCTCATCCTCTATTTAGTCCTGCTCCAGATTCCTTCTAGTCATGTGACTTCCACGCTGTCTACCACCCCTTTCCTCCTGCAGACAAGACTGGGAGCTCTTTCGTACCAGTCTGTATCTGTCTCATCTCTGTTCCTAATAAACTGAATAATGCTTTTTGTATGGGATGCACTCAGTAATTGCTCGTTGAATGAATAGGTGATTGAACCAAAAAGTAAAGCCCTTTCCCGGTGTTTGGTTCCTTCAGTCACCATTTGGCTTGGCTGATTTCGGCAGGTGCAGGTATTCCCCATTCCAGTAACTGCAGGATTCTCTCCTTACCTCTCTATATGCAAAATGCCCTGTCCTGATACAAATTCCATACGTGCAGTTTTAGCATATTTATTTAAATTATATAAAATCAACAGTGCTTATTTTGGAAAAAGAAAAGAAAAAGAAAAAGAAAAAAATGAGTGTGCAAATGGAAGAGGAAAAGGAAAAGAATAATTTAATGTGATTGTAAATCCTGGAGGTTGTCTCAAATGTAAGCTATCTCATCACAGCGTACGAGTCCAGGGTTAAACACTACAGTTTTCACACAACATGACCATTTATGCAAGCCAATGACCTCATCATATACTGAATGGAAGAAAAGAGTAAACAAACTTCAATCCTGAAAACTCGGCTGGGTAGGACTTTCTGATTGATGAGCCCTCATAGCCATTTCCAACTGGCATAATTATGGCCACAAAGTATCTAGTATCCATATCGTCAAGATTCACTGAAGATAAATTTGCATCATCCTGATGAGCTATTTATATGATTTACACAGTGTTACAGGTGGAATTTGAAATCAACCCTAGCATAAGATGCCATACCACTATACTGTATACATTACACGTTCAATGACCGCAGAGTTAGCAATAAAAAGTAGGGACTCCCATGGAATGCTGGGAAGCCAGCCTCTTGGATCACACAGTAAAGTGGGCAGGCACTTCTGAGCTGGCAACTGCTGCAGAGTGGCTTCAGGAGGACGCATGCCAATGTAAAGATTCACTGAAACCTGAAGCCTATTTCCTGTCAATCTCGGGCTGTCAGGAGACTAAAGATTCAGCAAAGCTGTTTGTCTGAGATTTCGATATTCAGGTGGTTCTTCGGGGCAGATTTTTAAGAGGGGTTCGGGGAAGGTTCATCACAGATTTCAATTTCAGCTGATTCTCACTGAAAGGTATTGATTGATCTCTGGAACTTGTTAAGTCTAAGGTGGAGAGAATGGATCTCACGGTGGAGAGACCCAATGTGAAAGCTGCCTGGCTCTCAGTGGCTCTCTGTAAGCCAAAAACTAATTCTTCATGATTATAAGCCACGACTTTCAAACTAAAGAGCCTTATTTTTGTTAATAAGGAAACCAAAGGTAATGCCCAGCTATCCACCTAGCAGTGGCTGATGCTAAAGACAGCTCTAAAATGAAATTTGCAGCCAGAGGTATTCTAAAGAGGAGATAAACTAAAAATACCAGCTCTATTTGGAAATGACTAAAGAGAGCACATAAGAGTTTTTATTATCTTGGTTAAATAAATGGGAAACATAAAACCTGGGAGATGAGACCATAGGATTTCTTTGTCATTTCCATTGATTGGAAAAAAGGTCCCAAAGGACTCGAAACTGTTTTATAATAAACAAACTATATTTTTCTCCCGTTAGGGCGCCTTCTAAGCCAGACTTTTCCCCTCCACTCTATCGCAGTTGGCAGAAATTAGTTTAAAAAAAAAAAAAAAGGTTTATCAGATGTTTTTGCGAAAGTGAACATTATTATTGCAGTTATTTTTAATACCTCTTGACAATGTTCTACTTTCTCACTTAAGATCATGGACCTAGGAAAGTTTCCTACCTGCCACTGACCTCTGCATGGTTTTGACAGGATGCTCAAGAAGAGGTTTTAAAGCACAAAGACCACAAACAAAAATAGAAAAAAGCCAGCAAGATAAATGTAATGAACAAATAATAGCTTTCCCAGGCCCTTTCTGAATATGCTTTGAGTGCATGTTTTCCATACCATACTGATTGCTTCTGAGATAAAGTTGAGTTAAAATGCAAGGGCGAGGCTAACCTAACACTGCAACATAAAAGTTTGTTAACATTGTAAAAAAGAACCTGAGAACATTTCCCTCAGGGTTTATAAAGCCAGAAAAAAACAGTTGTTAATGGTGATAGAATTGTATATTTGAGTTCTAACTCATCTTCCTCACTTACTAGCTAAAATAGGCATAAATCTCCGGAAAGTCACATAATCTCTTTGTGCCTCAGTTTTTCATCCATAAAATGGGTTAGTATCTATCTCGAGGTGAAGGAGGACATAAATCAAAGCTAGCACTAGATGTAATGTTTTCCCTGGCACATTATTCACACTCAAAAGATTATAGCTACTATTATTATAGAAATGAAAATGAGGATAATGTTTATCAATTCAAAGCTTATTCATTGTCAGTCATTCTGATTCAAAATGTACTGAACTGTTTTCTCTTTTGGATGCAATACAGATAAAACAAGCTAACATTAATGAATCAACTCAGTGTACAGCAGACTGTAATAACTGTAATAAACAATGTTTACGCATTTTCTCATTTGGTGGACATGACAGTCATATTATCCATTTTGCAGATAAGGAAACTGAGGCCTAGAAAATCACGTAAATTTCCTGAAACCTCACAATAAGAAATCCAGAGGAAAATAAACAAGCAAGCAAGCAAGCAAGCAAGCAAACAAGACACTCCATCTGATTTCAAATCCAGTGATTATGACCATTGGACATTGTTTATAAATGCAGAATGCATGCCTACCTTTGGATCTTGCTCCTTGCTTGCCAGAAACTCTGGTTAGAAAGAGCGAGCCAGACAGTCAAAAACCTCAAAGATACATGGCTGCTGGTCTGACAGTCTTTCCCTTTCTCGAGACTTCATCTGAGGATCCCGGATGTTCTTCTTTGATTCTGTGTAACACCAGTCCGGTGCTTGAGCTTTATGCACCCCATCCTCAGCTACTACCTTATTCCACCACAGCTTAGTTCCTTCAAAAGAACTCAGCATTTGAAATGATAGTCTTGGCCCAAATGCAGCCTGCTTGACCCTGGGGTTTAGACCAAACAAGTACTTAGCAGGGGAAAAAAAAAAAAAAACTATTGCAACTACCTGCCTGCCATCGCTTTTGTGTTCCTGACTGCTGCCAGGTGCTAGGCTGGCAGGCTTGGATCAATTAGTAATTGTATCTGAAGCTGACTGCAGTTAATTATATAACTTTAAGTTGTTCAAGCTTAATAACCCCCCATCATTATTTCATGAAACTGGGATGTGGTGGATTGCAGCAAATAAAGAAAGGTAGCTATGAATAAGGTTCCTGTAAGTATTTTCTTCAGGTTTGGATCATATTTAATCCTCATGTATCGTGTGCATGGCCAACTTGTCCTATTTACCCATTATTAATGAAAGGATTTGTTAATTTCTAAGTTGCGGCCTAAGACTGAAAAGTGTGGCTATCCCTCTCCTGGCTCACGAGGGAGGGGACCTCCTCCTGGGGTCATGGTGTGATGGGTCTTCAGTGAGGTACAGGACAGTGTGGTAGATAGTGGACAATGAGACTGTGGGGATGAGGGTTTGAGTTCTGGCTCCAACCTTAATTAATAGGACAAGTGACAATCTCTACCTCCATGTCCTCATCTGTAAAATGGGGATCATATTAACACTGAAGAAAGGAAGCAAAACAGAATATATGAATTGATTGATGCACTGTCCATGGCACAAAGTTGATCCTTGATAAATGCTAATGTGCTACCACTGTCTGCTAACCTTGACAAAGTTCAGGAGACTGGCTAAGCTTCGACTGAGGCTCTATCACAGAGCTCCCCTATAGTGTGCTATAGTTGTTAAAGACTCAGCATTTGGAGTCTGTGCTCTTGTCATGTGCTATACCTAATGAAATGCGTGTCTGGGAACCAGTAGCATAATAATGTAGCTTCTTCAAATCTCAGTTTCCACATCTTCAAATAAAGAGAAATGTCATCTATTTCATGGGTTGCTTTGATGATTAAATGCAATAAGGCATGGCTCTGATGAACAATATAGCAAGACATTTTAACATGTATTTATGGCAAAAATCATTTAGTGGAATTATAATTTATATATTTTTTCTTTTTTAAAGATTTTATTTATTTATTCATGAGAGACACACAGAAGGAGGCAGAGGGAGAAGCAGGCTCCCCGAGGGGAGACTGATGTGGTACTTACTTGATCCCAGGACCTGGGATCACCACCTGAGCCAAAGGCAGGTGCTCAACCACTGAGCCACCCAGATGCCCCTAATTTATATTTTTTCACTTGGTATTTTCCCCTATCTTCATTCCACAGTGGTAGCCAAGCACTTCCATGCTTCTTGCTTCAGAATCTTAATAGGGCTGAAAATGTAAGTGAAACTAAATGTCCCAAGTGCATTGGAGAGCTAATATGGGGAGAGGAGGAAGATGAAGGCTGGTGAAGAGAAGTTATATGAGAATGGCATAAGTCCAAGGCGAGAGAGAGGAGAACCACCCCCAGACCAGAAAAAAGAAAGGATGTCTGCAAGTCTCCAGACTTTTTTTTTTTTTTTTGTCTCCAGACTTTTGTATGGAAATCTGTATGTGTTCTCTGGCAAAGCCTCGAATGCTAGTGAGAACATTGGGTAGATAGGTATACACTCCCCTGAGAGAGATGAACCCAGGACATCAGGATTTCCATATTTCCCCATATGGGCATGTGAGAGGAAAAACATGAACCTCAAAGAAATGGCAAGAGTTTGGGTAAGAGGATGGGAAGGTTGGTAGCTGCAATCATAATAAGCTAATGGAGCCCCATTTTGCAATCAGTTACTTAGATTTTACTATAATCTAGAAGCAAAAGGAGGCCCCAGTAAAGATTATATAGTAGGAAGTGGCTGAGTACCATAAAATCTATTTCTTTTTCTTGGACACACAGGGAAATGACCTTCACTAGCCTTCCTTACAGTTATAGTGGATCCTTTGCAGCTCAGTCTAGCCAATGGAAAATGAGCAGACATGATGTACACAGCTCCTAGGCCTCTAAAATCCTTCAGGTGATGCGTCATGGTCTTTCTCTTTGCTGACCCCATGCATAGGACACAGTAGGGGAATCTGAGAACGGATGGAAGGATACAGGATCCCTGAACCACCACATGAGAAGTCATTTGCCAAATATGTAATCAGAATATGAAAAGACTGAGAAATAAATTTATATGATATTAACCCACTAAGAATTGAATGCTGTTTATTAGAATGGCTAATATTAATTACTCTCATTAATAAAATGCTTGACATAGAGTTTTTCATCAGCTCTAATAGGCGGAGGATAGAAAAAGAGATTTCATGATTTGAGACAAAGAATATAATGCAACTCATACCTGAATTCGTGCATGGCTTTACTGCTACAAAAAGCCAGAATTCTCATGTAGCAACCTAGGTAGTAGGTGGGCAAAAGGAGTTACTAAAAGGCAAATACTTTACACCATGGGTTGTTCTGCTAAGTAACTCAAAAAGTCATATGACAGGGTTCCTCAAGAAGCATGCCACGGTTGGAGTGACTGTCCCTTAGCCATCTCACCATGAGAATTGATCTCACCCACAGATTGGTCAAACCACCATCTGACTCTTAACCACCTCCATGAGGTCCTCACTGCAAATATGAATGATGCTAATACCTGGAGGCTTAAAATAAATAGAATATGAACAAGCAAAACAAACTTGTCTTTGAGAGCTCAGTTTCAAAAACCATCAAAGCTGTAAACAAGATTTTCAAATTATATCTTAAAAAATCCTCATTTCTATCTGTATCTTTCAGCTTTCCCAACAAAGTTTTCATTCTCTCCAGCCTCTATCTTCCCACTTTTTCAGTTTCTTGTCACGACCCTCCTGTTCTCCCCAACCTGCAGTGGTTTCTAATTGGTCCTTGAAAGTGTCCTGTGACCTGTAATAAACCACTTTATCCATTTCAGTGATTTGAAGCACCTGGGAGATAAATTCATTAGAACGTTAATTGATTTTGATGTGAATAGTTCACTATTGATCTGTATAGAGACATACTTGAGCACTGGATCACGCTAGATTTGGTGACATTTAAAAATATTTGCTAAGAAAATTATGCTACATCTAATCACCTGGGAGGAAATGACAGCTGAGCTGTGACTAGAGTATAGCTCATTTTATCCATTTAGGGGTGAGAAGGATATCCATAAATTTTCTGTCTCACCACTTATTCCTCTTTCCTGTAGTATCAAGACCCAATGTTCCTTTAAGAACCAATCCTCCTTCACTCTCAGTTCATGGGGTTCATGAGTGGCTGATTCCCCCTCTCCCTGCCTCTTCTTCTCAGGTTCAGGACTGTGGAAAGGACCCATTTTGACCAAATCTGGGGAGCCTGCCATCCTCCTAGCTTCTGTTTGGTTTAGGGAGGTTATGGTAGTATCTGTACCCAATTCGTAGGGTTTTTGGAGGGATTATATTCAAAGATGTATTACTCCCACTAGAAGTTCTAACCTGGTAGAATATATAAGCCTGCAGGTGATGGGGGCCACCTCATCACCACTTGGAAGTGGCTAATAGAATAAAGCCAAAACGAGGAGAGGAGCCTCAAAACATGGAGAGAAGGGGATTCATGGTGATTGTTTTTAAGTACCTGGATCTAACTGTATTGCACATAATCAAATGAATCCCCTTTTATGCTTCATCCTATTTGAACTAGATTTCTCTAAAATCAAGTCTAAAATCATGAGACTGAATTAAAGCAATAGCATCAGGGTCAGATTTTCACAGATGTAGTATTCAGTGATTTACTTTTGGTCGTCCAAAATTGTCTCACTAACTTGTACCTGTGTAACTGTAGTAGCAGTTACTTCTTAAAGGAACTTCCAAAATGTATGATTTTTTTACTTGTGTAAAATTTATATGAATTCCAGGGAGATTTGGGAACATTTTTAAAAATATGGATTCCTAAGCCATGTATGGTTAGATTCTGTTTTAGGAAGTCTTTCAAACATTCCACAATTCAGCATTTTCAACCAGCAGCCTAGATGATTCTGATACAGGTTCTGATACATTTTAAGAAATATTACTATGACAACTGGATCAGAACTGAGGGATTAAAATAATATACAAATGAATTTCAAATCCTGTTTTTGCTGCCTACCAACTATACTTGGACAATGGCTAACGCTTCCTTAGCTTCAGCTTCCTAATTTACAAATGAAGATAATAAAGCCAACATAGAGGGTTTTGAAAGATAATGTTTGTAAAGAATTTAGCTCAGAGTCTATCATATCAGTAAGGCTCCTATAAATGGTATCTGTTGGTAATTCATTTACATGGATTGGCTTCTCAGATAAACCATTTATTACTACTTAGAATCCAACAGCATATAAGACCTTGTAGTAATGAGACATAGGGCATATGAATTTTGGTGTGGAAAAGTGGAAGCAGGTTCTAATTTTCAGCTTGATAAATGTTCTGGTGTACAAAAGAGCAGGAAACTACCAAGAAAATGGAAAAAAAAAATGTCTCTCCTACCTATTATCTTGCCAAAAACCACTAAGGACATTAAGTTTGCCAATATAGCTTTAGTCTCCACACTGAAAGGTATTTTGTACCTTAAATAACAACTACCCAAACACAGGCCTGAGTAAGGCAATGGAACTAGTAGAGCATCACAAAACATTTTGTACCTCGTATAACAGGTATAGCTATAGAAGGAGAGATGTTAGTAGTGAACATGGCAGAAGAAATACAGAGGATATCCATATAAGGTATAAGTCTGTATGGCAGCCTGATGTGGAGGACAGGCTTTGAAGAAGGGCCAACTATCCTGGGTTTAAATTACAGGGACCCTATTTATTAGATGAGCCATCATGTCGTGAGTCACTGAACTTTTGTTCCTAGTGTATAGGTTGAGAAAAAATGAAACCAATCTTTTTTGATTATGTTGAGGGCCCAATGAAATAACTGCCATAAAACGTCTAGTAGAATTCTTGACGAATGATCTATGTTCTAAAATGTAGCCATTATTATTTTTATTTATTGTACTATTATTATTACTACTGCTGTCTCACTGGAGATCCTGATTAAAAAAACAAAAAACAAAAAACAAAAAAAAAAACCTGGCAAGATGAGGATGTTTTTGCAGAAAAAAAAAAAACATACAAAACATTTGAAATTTCCACAAATGTGACAGTGAGGAGAAGTAAAAATCATATACAACTCAACCTATCAATTTTTTTTAACCTATCAAATTTAATACACTGGGGGCAAAAAACAAAACAAGAGGAAGGTTTAAAACAAGTACTTCTCATCAGCCAATATTGCACGCCCTCATTTCACAGGTGAGGACTTGGTTGGCCTTTGCCCAAGAACATGGTGGAGCAACAAGTATCCACCAGTACCAACCAAGGCTCTGATTTGAAGCATCTCCACTGGCTATCTCCAAAATCCATGTTTTAATGATCAGACTATCCTGCCATAACAGTTGCAGAAAAATCAATTCTACAATTTTTTCCCTTTTCTAAAATGCCTGGGTTTCAGCTGATAAAGCAATGATTTAAGTCAATGGCTGAGGTGGGAATTCGAGTACATCCTTAAAGGATAATCACTAGGCTCCTTCTTGTGATGCATCTGTTTTTAACCAATTTCTCAACTCTGAGTGTGGTAATTAAACAGAGAGGTATACAAAACATAAACAGTGGAAACTGGAACCCGGCTTCATTAGTTTCTGTATCTTAGGTAACTACAGGTGTGTGTTAATGAATTACACGACTGGTAAAATAAAATTAAAGGCAGCTGCACGTGTTTACAAAACTGCAGCCACAAATTACAGGTATCTGTAGCATCCATAATTCATCCATAATTGACAATTTTCATATTACTGGAATAGAGAATCAAGTCATGCAGATGATTACAGCATTTGCCTCTCAGCACTAGAGATTTTGCTTCATTTTTAAATAGCATCGCAAGTGAAATAAATTACAGTTTTTCGGTGGAGCTGGACATCAGGGTAAAGAACCAAGGTATTGCAGACAACCTAGCCGCCAGTTCTACCTGTCATGTCTCCAACTGCTGGCTCCCTGTTAATAAGGAAGTGTGCTTACACACAAGCTTTGAGTCCAATTTTGACACTGCTACCTAAATCTAGAAACAGGAGCTAAGTTTTTAGAAACACTGCCTCAGTTTCTTCATCCACTAATGGGATAACAAAAGTGCCAACCTCACAAAGTCATTCTGTTTAATTGAGTTCATTAAGATTGAGTAAACATAGCACTTCCCATAGGTGACCTGAGGTGATCCCTGAAAATAGTTTGCTATTCACTTAACCCAGAAAACCCTACAAAATCATGAAAATCAAGGGGTTCAAATCTTCGTGTTCACTTTAAGAACACAAATCATGAAACTGCCCAGGCCATCGGGGATATGCATGTTTGAAAAGCCACCAAGTATCTGAAGGATGTCACTTTGCAGAAACAATGAATACCATTCTGTTGCTCAATGGTGGAGTTGGTAGGTGTGCTCAAGCGAAACAGTGGGACTGGATGCAGGGTGGATGGCCCCAAAAGAGTGCTAAATTTTTTATTGCACATGCTTAAAAATGCAGACAGTAATGTTGAACTTAAGGGTTTAAAGAGTTTATCTATCTATCTATTGAGAGAAAGAGAAAACTGGGGGGGGGGGGGGGAGGGGGGGAAGGCAGAGCAAAAGGGAGAGAGAGAATCCCAAGCAGACTCCTTGCTGAGCTGTGGAGGGCAGGGCTCAATCTCAGGACCTGATCCAAAATCAAGTCGGATGCTTAAGCCAATGAGCCACTGAGGCACCCCTGAACTGAAAAGTTTAGATGTGAGATTCTCTGGTCATTGATCACATCCAGGTACACAAGGCCTCCAAGATGCAGTGTGGAAATTACAGGGCTCATGGTCAGACTCACCCAGACATGAGCTCTTCCAGCCACACTGAGATGATCCTTACTGAAAAAGAGCAGATTGTTCCTAAACCAGAAGAGGAGGTTGCACAGAAGAAAGAGATATCCCAGAAGAAATTGAAGAAACATAAACATATGGCCCCAGAGTAAATTCTGCATGAAATAAATGCAAATAGAAGTAAAAAGAAAAGATTGAGTTAATATATGTATAGTGCATAGAGTAATGGCTGGCATGAAGAGCTTAGTGAATGCTTAATTATTAACTTCTCCAAGCCCCAGTTTCCGGAACCATAAAATGGAGTTGAAAACATCACTTATCACACAAGGTTGGTAGGACAATGAGATAATGCATGTGAAAATGCCTAGTTTACTTCCAGATACACATGAACGCACAACATTCAAGCCAGTAGTAGACATAGTCATAACAGCAACTTGACCTCGAATGGATAAAAGTAATTAATATTGCTAATTTTAAAATATATTTTGTGTAAAAATCCCATCTTGGGCTTTTCACTTGCTTAGAAGAATTTTTTTTTCTCATTTGGATATTCGGGTTCAGATGCTATTGAGGATGAGATTTTTACAAGGCATCTTGGACTCAAATAAATGTAATCTTGATAAAAACCCTTCCTATAAAGAGATGTCCTGTGCATTGCTCTAGCTCTTCCTCCCCGAAGAGGGCTACCCAGAAGGCACACGGAATTCTCTGCCACTTGCTGAGGATGAATAAGGAGGCTGCTTTAAAGGCTACCAGAGTTGGGAGGGACGCAGCAGGAGATGTGATGGAGACCTAGCTGTCAGGCTACAGGGATACAGACCAAATGCTTATCTGAAATCTCTGTAACATTCCCCAGAACCACCTTTCTCAGGTACCCATCATTTCACACATGAGAAGTCGTGGGTCTGCCTTGGTGTGGGTTCCTATCTCTGAAATTTAGGAAGATAGGACAATGCAAATACACAGTAATGACCACATAAAATTTCTTAGACAAACTCATCTGAACTTGTGTCGAAGTTTATTGCCCATTAACGAGGAACCCAGCAGGTAGAAAATGCTCTTTGCAACAACATGGAGGAGGGAGATTAAGTACGTTAGGCTTCCAGCAAGGTATAGACTGCTGTGTTACTTCAAATGGTCATAAAAAGGTCATATTTTTATCAGTTGAGTAAATTTGTAGCACAATATGGGGCCATCTTTGGGGATGATCCGTTCATCAGAAATAATAAGTAATCTATAAGAGAAGGAAGATTAGCAAATTGCTTTGTAGCGATTATTTAGACATACCAGATAATAAAGTTGCTCCTGACTCTTCCGCAGAGAGCCAATTTGCACCCAGGCACTCAGCAGAAGTCAAATACAAGAAGACCGGCAAAAGTGCCGAGTCCTGCTTTTCCCCAAATGGATTTCTGCGGCACATAATCAAAGATACCAAACAGTTTACCTAATTCTCAGAAAGGGAGATGACATTTTTCTTTCACAGTAAGAATATTTTGTAATCTTTTATCTGCAGTTGGTATAATAGTTTACCAAGCGTTTTCTCTCCACAAGTTCACATTTAATTTGCACAACAGGTATCGTGCAGGTGCGAGCCCCATTTGATACCCAAGGAACACGACACCCAGAGGAGCTCACTGTCTTTGCTAATAGTCTATCTTTAAGTGGAAAAAAGAGCCAGCAGTGGAACTTATGTCCAATGTGGCTGTGAAAAACATTTCTCTCTCAAATATTTCAAGGGCTGCCAGGAAATTCTTAGGTCTGAACCGAAGTAGACACAGACACAGAATGTATCTAGAGACATGCATTCAATAGCAGGGAGGCATTTGGGGAGTGTTTAAAAGACCTTGTGCTCTATCCCCACCCAGTGTGTCGGCTCCAGTGTCCCCATGTTCCTAGCCTGATTTAAGCCACATAAGGTCTGTTTCAACAGGAAATCTATTATATGAATGTAGGCCTAAAACTTCAGGAATGACCATGTGTAGTATCTGATCACAAAGTGATGGACTATTTCCACTGCTGACTTTGTGGCCAAGTGTGCCCTGTGAGCAGAATTTCCTTCCTCCTACACTGCTGTCCAAGTGTCCACTCTACATCAAAATCTCCTGGAGAGAGTTTAAAAACTATTGATGCTCAGGTTGTACTCCCAAGTTTCTGATGTAACTGATCTGATCTAAAGACACTTGGAAAATAGGTAAGGGAAATTCTATATTTAACCATGTAAAAGTTGTTTGTTTGTTCTTACAGTAGGGTTTCTCAGGATTTTTAATGCATTCACACGTCATGTGGCTCTCCAAGATGGGGAGCTATAGTTGATCGTGTTTAGCTAATTTATCTTACTCCAGAATGCTTTCGGTGTTGAACGTTTCCTAGGACGCTTATTTCACACTGATCTAATGAATTCTGAGAGAGAAGTGAATCTAGCAGGAGCCATAGGCACCTACGAAGGAAAAGGACTGCATTTAAAGAAAGATTTTATTAAGACAAACTTCCTAGTCGAGAGCCTCGCTGCACAGTGTGGTCCCTGCACCAGCCTTGGCTGCATCCTGGGGAGCTTGTTAGAAATGAGGAATCTCAGGGTCCTGGGTGACTCAATTGGTGAAGTGTCTGCCTTCAGCTCAGGTCATAGTCTCAGGGTCCTGGGATGGAGCCCTGCATCGGGCTCCCTGCTCAGCAGATGAGTCTTCTTCTCCCTCTTCCTCTCTGTGATCCCTCTTGCTCTCACTCTCTCTCAGATAAATAAAATCTTAAAGAAAAAAAGAAAGAAAGAAAGAAAGAAAGAAAGAAAGAAAGAAAGAAAGAAAGAAAGAAAGAAAGAAGGAAGGGAGAAAGAAAGAAAGAAAGAAAGAAAGAAAGAAAGAAAGAAAGAAAGAAAGAGAAAGAAAGAAAGAAAGAAAGAAAGAAAGAAAGAAAGAAAGAAAGAAAGAAAGAAAGAAAGGAAAGAAAAGACAGACTCACAGGGCCCATCCCAGACCTAAAGAAAGAGAATCTGCATTTTTTTTTTTTTTTTACAATACTCGCAGGGGAGTCATATGCACATTAAAACTTAAGAAGTCTTGGTCTATTCCACTATTTTTCCCAATCCCTTCCTGGGTTGCATCATTCTGGAGTGGCGGAAAACTTCACCAGTCTGTCAACAGTGGGTCTTCTTGCAGACAGGGAAAGCTCAGACTGCGGCTGTATACCCCCAGGAGGCATCAGTCATGAAGAACATAGAGGAGACGCTGTCCCTTTGGGTTGTGTCAACCAAAGAAATATTTTCAAAACTGACACCATACCATGTCCAATACAGAGACTTCATACATCAACTCTGTCAAAGAGCTCTAATTGATTCAAGCTCATCAATACCAGTTAATACTTTTTGAGAACTTAATGGGGTCTAGCAACTTGATGTCACTTTACAGTCATTATTTTACATTACCAATATGACAACACTCTAAGATATAATCTATTATTATCCTCATTTTTTGATGAAATAGAGGTTGCTATGGGTTTATAAAAAATATCATGCTCAAGGTCAAGGAGTTGAAAATAACAGCATTAGGATTGGACTCTAGATCTAATTCCAAGACCATGCTCTTACTACAGTAAAATGGGGTTTTAAAAAAATCTCTAGGGTAGACTACTGAGTTGGGAAATTACAGGAGAGTTCAGGGATCATACATGAAAGGAGAGATTAATATAAAAAGTATGGCTAAAATGTGTTCTTAGGGGACATGGGCTAGTTTTGCCCAATTTGAAATTAGGAACACTGCCCATGTAGACAATGACTTGCTACATGATTACAATGTCTGATCATAGTAACACATAATTTCCAGAGGCATTATACAGTCTGCAAATAGCTACTCTCTTGTTTTATCCTCATGGTAGTCCAGTGGAGAGTTTTACCACCTACATGTTTAGGGACAAGGTAAGTCCCAGAAATTCAAGAACTTTTCCTGAGATCTTGATGCCTAGAAGTGATAGTGGTAAGATTCAAAACGAGGTCTTAACAATTTCAAAGCCTGAGCTCCTTTCACTGTAGCATAGCCACCTTCCAATCATCAGGTAAATGTCAGGACCTTACGAATAAAAGTTGGTAGGTACACTTCTCAGTTGGCCAGCCTGGCCTGGACAGCCAATAGACAGCAAATGAGAGGGCTCACAAAAATGAATTGATAAAACAACAATAACAAAATTTAGAAAATGCCTTCCAACAATTTTTCACACTTTAGCAGACGCTTGATTCTAACAAATGGTTGATTCTGGTACCTAAGAGTACAGAAAGTTATTTTTCTACAATCCTTAAATTTGATTTTTTTTCCCTCTCTCTTTTAAAAAAAAAATGTTTCTGCCAAGTTTTCTCAGAAAAAAAAAAAAATAGAAAGAAAGAAAAGAAAGTCTCCTCCAGGCTCCCTGCTGACATAAAGGGCATGGCGGATAGTGGGGCTGCTTAACAAGCACTATCATTAGTACAGGCAAAGGGACAGGGAAAGAGAGGCATCAGGCCAGGTCATAGATGAACACTGTCCTAGAATTCTAGGGTCAGCAGGGATTTTGAGAGGTCAGTTAGTTCACTCCTCCGTCTCCAGGAATGACTCCCCTTTCTCCATTAATATGGACCACGATTGAATAAGTTCATTCTGTTTTAGGGAATATTGGAAAACAGGTATTTCTGTGGATCAACACTTGAAAACATCTCCCCACTTTTACATACCTTCTGTTGGTTTTGGTTCTCAGCTGAAAGTGTTTTACCCTTCCTCCTCCCTAACCACCGATTCACCCAGGGGACATGGTAACAATTTCTGAAGTCTTTTTTGTTTGTTGAAACTGGAGGGGATCCCCGGGGTGGCTCAGCGGTTTAGTGCCTGCCTTCAGCCCAGGGCGTGATCCTGGAGTCCCGGGATCGAGTCCCATGTCGGGCTCCCTGCATGGAGCCTGCTTCTCCCTCTGCCTATGTCTCTGCCTCTCTCTCTCTGTCTCTCAGGAATAAATAGATAAAACCTAAAAAAAAAAAAAAAAAGAAAGAAAGAAAGAAAAAAAGGAAACCGGAGAGTTTACTAGGGGCATCTAGAATGGCGAGCCCCAGGATGCTGCTGAGCGCCCTACAATGAGCATGACAGTCCCAGAACAAAAAATTATCTGCCCTCAAATTGAATATGCTGAAGTTGAGAAACTTATAGAATAGAGAAGGCGAAGGAATCATTTTCTGCATACTGCTGTCAGAGTGTTGATGGGAAGGTAGATAACATGATATTTCTCATTACAGTACCTACGCATTGTGGGACTAAAGGTCTATGCTTCAGAAACACATTTCTTCATAAGGCATATAAAGGATATGTAGAGCTCTTTTTTCTTTTTTTTTTTTAAAGTCAGAGTGACCCTTTACTGACTAGCTAGGCTTAGCTATTAGACAGAAAATTCCATGAGGGCAGAAACCATTTATGGTTAATCTCTATTCTCCCAGCATCTACCACAGAAAATGACATGTAGTAGATGCTTAATATATGTTTTGAAAATCTCTATCTAAAAATTTAAATTATTTAGTTTTATAAAAACTGCTAGATGGATTTTCATAAGATTAAGGGCATGTGCTAGAGATAGTCTATCTTGAAGTTGTAGGTTATTTTGTATACTTGATATTTTGGCATTCCCTGGGTGAGGCCTTTCAAAAATACGGATAGTCTTCCAGAATAGTTGAAACCAAGGAATCTTTGTGACTGTAATTGGGGCATGGCATCCATATGTGTGAAGATTTTGTAGAATAAAAAGTAACTGTGATTTCCAAAGTGAATCCCAAAGTGAAAATCATAGGGGCAGATTCTCCAAATTGTAGATGTTGCATTGCTTTCCACAAGGGCAACCCTATTTAGTTATGTAGCAGTCCACTTCTTGGAAATGAGCCACCACTGAAAGAAAGTCTTAAAGAGTATCAGAGCTGAGCAATTCATGGCACAGGGTGTATTTAAAGTGCTCTTGGATAGCTACCAACTACCAATATCACAGACACAACCCATTTCTGTTTTAACAGGAACTGCTTTAGCCCATCCTGTTAGAGTAGGAGGTTTCACCAACTTCCTTTAGACTTTAATTGATAACACACAAATCTGTTGCCACAGATGGTTGGGTGGGCAGCATTTGAAACTGAGGTCTGGAGAAAGACTTCCCACCCCCAGTAAATGCAAGAACATTCAAGAAGTATAGATGCAGGATGCACCATGGAAACAGAATTGAGGAAAGAGCTCTGGGCTGCACATCAAAGCATAAGGGTCTGGATTAAAGGTGGCCCTTCATGAAGAAGGTTACAAGGTTCCAGCTCATATTTCTGTCACATGCAAATAAGATCGTCTAGTTTTAAATTCCATATATACTAGCCATTAACCGTGTGACCTTGGGAAACTTATTTAACTTCTCCAAGCTTTACTTGTCCCCATAAGCAGTGGAGATTGATATAATACTTCCCTTTTTAGATTTTGAGAAGCTTGAATGAGATATAAAGACATTTTCTATCAATTATTAGTATTTCCTCATGTATAAAACAGGACTGTCTTGGAAATAATCTCTATTCTCCTTGTCTTAGAAAACTTTTCACCTTTTCCCAATATGATATGCAAGATGTAGGGGAGTCAATTAATCTAGAGGTAGAAAGACAGAACCCAAAAGTTAGTAAGGTCAGTGACCTCAGATTCTTCAGGAACAACTGATGGAATCTCATATAATGCCAAGTGCTCACAAGAAAGTAACAGTGACCTAGGAAGGCAAATAATTCATAATGAAGATAAATATCACCCAACTAGTTTCTTTCAATGGCAGGTGATTGAAAGTCAAATAAAACCGCCTAAAAGAAGAAACAGGAAGACATCTATGGACTGTCATTACAGATGAGAAGCCTCGTGGAAAGCTTCAGGCCAGGTGATCTCCAGCCGATCAAAAGAGGCCATAGGAAATCTGTCTTTCCATCTCTTGGCTTTGTTTCCTTTCATGTTGGCTTTGCTGTCAGCAAGGCCTTCTGCAGGGGTGACTCCCAGGAGCTCCAAACATATATCCTCTCACTATCAAGGCCAAGAGACCAAAATGTATCTTTCCCATCATTCTGGTAAAAGGCTTAGGATTAAATTTGTTTTTGTCAGGCTGGTTGGTTGCCTTCCCCTATGGTTGGCACCACAACTGAACCAGGTAGACTGACAGGGCTGAAGAATAATCAGGAAAAGGCAAAATAGATGCTAGTCAGGCAAAAACAGAAGCATCCACTGCACTTGCTGATCACCTAGGTTATCTTTCTTCATAAAAGGTTTACTTCTCTCCTTCCCTCCTATTATGTTATTGGGGGTCATGAAACTGAGTTAAGCAAGGGTTAAGTGAGAGTTAATTATGTACAGCTAGACTGAAAGAGGTTTTGACAATAAAAAGCTTTTAAGGATGATAGGATTTGGACTCACAGTTGTATAGGGTGGATGCTAGAAAGCAGAGCAATAAGAGAATAAAGGCTAAGATTTTAAAGGTAGGCAGAATGGGCTCTACAACCCTATGCAAATTGTCTTACTGTCCAGACACTATTTCCTCTTCTGTAAAATAGAGATCATAGCAATACTGGCTACTGCCCCCTGTGCACTTTCAATATGCCCCTCACTATTTTAAATATGTACCTTAATGCATGTATATTCCTTTGTATGGAACTCCATGAGGTAAATATCATTATAATCTTCATTTTTCAGATGGTGGCACGAAAGGTTCAGAAACAACCAAGGTGATAATTCTAGTAAGTGGCAGAAAGATAATTCAGCACAGGGCCTCACAAGTAACAGGCAATCAAAACATGTTCATGAGTTGGGGTGGGTGGGGAGGGAGTTGGTGATATATGTCCTTCCCCAAGTAAGAAATGGGCAATCCAAAAGTAGTGGAGAGCATTCACAATGGCTGAAGAGGAAAGGGTATGATTCTTGACTGGAAAAGGCAGTAGTTTAAACTGAAGGAGTTTCTGGAAAAGGAAATTTATTTTGATATTCTAGCAAAAGAACATCATACTCAACCACCTCTGAAAAAGACCCTGTCCTCTTCCTTCAAAGCTTTAGGATCACATCACCTTTCTATATAATGAGCAAAGAAAAGCCCTGGGCACCAGATCAGCTGCTATCTTTTGAATCAATTCTGATGATTAATGTCAAGTGCTATTATCTCCAAATTACCCGCTCATGTAAGATGTGAATAGACATGATGTGATAGGCTGGAACCTGAGACTGCTTTCACTCATATCTGCTATGTGTTTGTCACTGCAATTTAAGATGCAAGAGTGAAACTGAGTCCAAGGTACCACAGGAAAATAGTGTGGGTTGACACCTAGTATTTAGGGAGGACTTCTTTAGAATTTTACATGCATTACGTCATTTAGGCCTGACAATCACCCCACGGGTTGAGTACCATTATTTTCCCCATTTGCAGATAAGAAAACATGAGCTGTATGTCCAAGATCGCATACAGCTAGTAAGCAGAAGAGCCAGCCACTGATGAGCCAACCACTCTTTACTACATGTTGAGTTTCCCGTGTGGACATGAGTTGAGATAGAAGAGGAGGTGAGTGGAGATAAGATGAGGCTTGTTATTGATTGGGAGGGATTCCTATACCAGATTCCAGGCACTATCAAAATGTAGAAGTTAGGTCTGGCATAACTGTAGGAGCGCAACTTTTTTTTTTTTTTTTTTTTTTTTTTTAGGGTATCCTAGTCATGAAAAAATTGTTGAGGCCCAAGAAATTTTCTAGTTCATCCTATTTTTTTTTAAAAAAAAAAGCAATCTAAATGTCCCAATTACAATTAGCAATTCCATAGATTTAGTTTAAAAAAAAAAAAAAAAGCTGAGAAAAGACCACAAGCTCTGTCTCTATCATAACAAGACTCATTGTGCTTACTGTGAATCAATATTTCCCCATAATGTTACTTGTCTCCCACTGAATTCCTGGCAAATTCTACAGAGAAAAGCAATGCTTACAGTACATTATTGCTTTGGTGTTTCAGGGGGAATTATTCATCCCCACATATTATTGAAACAGTGTTCACTTTACAGAACCAATCCCCAACTCTAATTTCCAATGGTGTGTATTTCTCCTCTTACTGCTATTTAAATGCACAATTAATTTCTAAGGTTAATTGACCTGGTATTTGGTATGTCAATGTTTGCCTGTGTTAACATAAATAAGTATGTATAATGATAGATGTAACAACATAGTAGAAATTCATTTCCCAATGGAACTCATTAACAATTAAAATACATTGGTGGTTTCCAGAATTCTAAAGGTACACCAGTGCAAATCCAAAATATAGGACAAATATAACCCGATTCTATGTGGCCACACTCTAGGGCAGTAATTCACAGAGCAGAGGAGTTTTCACACCCTGGTTCATTCAGAATTTCTCCCTTGGATGATAGCATTTAGAGCTTCAATCCTAGCAGTCCTAGCAACTTCCAGTAATGTCAAATCTATCCTAATTGCACCTGAAAAAATTTGCAATGATTCAGTTCCTGACTAAATGCAACTTCATTATTATGGAAACCAACTATTGGTAATAACAGTAGATCAATTACTAATACTACTGATTGTACACCATGGAGTTTGTAGTGTGGACTTTCTACTGGGCAGGATTGGACAGTCCTATGTCCTATTGCTATTGTTGCTTATACACATGCTGCAATGTAGGATATGCTTTCTTGATTTAAAATCAAACTCTTAAAAAAAAATAAAAAAAAATAAAATAAAACCAAACTCTTCTCTGGCTGAACGTAATCTGATGGGACATTCGCTACTTCATTTAATCATAAAGTTGAAGGAACAATGGAAAATCAAGATTTGGAAGAAAATAAGCAAGATATTTATATGAAATCCTTTGAAGTGGCTGTATAAGGATTTTTGTTTATTTTGTTGTTTCTTTCTGCTTATAGGAGTCTCTTAACATATTCCATGTGAAAAGAAAGAGTCCTACAAAGGACTCTTATTTCTAGACCTTGAGAAACAAGTTTAGAAAACAATAAATTCCTGACATAGTGGAAAAATCATTCTGGTGCTTTCACTCTTCTCTTTTGAAAACTTCTATCCTTGAAAACACTATTATGAGATTTTTCCCCTCAGCCAAATCCTCAGGGCCTGAGTGGCTGATGGCAGTCCTTAATGAACAGGTGAAAAGCAGAATGAAAGTACCCTGTGAAATTTCACCAAACCACTGGGCCAGAACTTAGTATCAACTGAGGTACAAATTAATTGATCCAAACCATAGCTCATCAGGATGCTCACTGATGGAAGAACGAATCCAACATACCAGGTGATTTTTAATTACTCCTTTTTGATTTGTATCCATCCAAGAAGACAAATTGAGAAAAAGAAAAAAAAAATCTTCTGCTTTTGCCCCAAACTCTTTCTCCATTTAGGAACTCAAAACATATATATTTCATTTCCTTCCCAACATGCTCATTTTAAAAAGAAAGAAGTAACAAATGCACTCTATGAATGGGGTTGCCATGGAGAAGCTGTTCCAGGTAAAGAATAGTCACTACAGAAAAGTGGCATGCAGCTTGTCAGCAGAAATGCTACAGCAGCCCCAGAGCAATCATAATTTCTGCCCCCACTAATTTAAATACAGCAGGATTCTGCTGGTCTCCAGGAAAGGCTCTGTTCTTTTGTGGGTATGCCTTGCTTTACAGAAGAGTTGAGTCCTGGCTATTTGGATTCAAATGAAAGCACACTTCAAAAGCATGTAGACACTGTCACATTTAAGAGAACCCTAATGAAAATCCTTTGTTTAAAGCCTTTTGCTCTCATAAGTGAGGTTTCAATGTATTGGATTTACTTATAGCTGGGTAGACCCATAGAATTCTAATGCCTGACCTCTCCCACTGTGAAGAAAATAAACATCCATCATGAGCTGCCTTAGTTTTATATCTTTATATCTTCTCTCATTCTTGAAAAAAAGCATTGGCCCAAATCAGAGGAATATATAGCAGTTCTTCTTTCTGAAGTCCAGGCTTTTTCTCTGCTGATCAAAAATTACTTAAGGACTATGTAAGTAAATTTAGGTTCCTTAGACTTCAGCATAACAGCCCAGGTTTCAATGAAAGGAAATATATTTATGTGCACATGAGATATACACACATACCCTAAATATGCATGAAACATGCATCTGTCATCATACCTACAGTTATGTAAATGTAAAGTGGAAAGAAAATCTTGATATTTTGAAAGGAACAAAGAAGCAGTGGTTGTGATTCAATAAGACTTGTTTAAATAAATAAATGCTGTTATTCAGCAAGCCCACATGGTCTATCCTTCAAGAATCAGCTTCCAGCTTTGAGCATGCAACAAATACCACTGACATTTCTTAAATATCTATTATGTTCCAAGCATAAGGCTAGATCCTTTATATTCATAACTGTGTTTGATCCTCGGAGTAATTTCATGGTGGTTTACAAACAAGAAAATAGTGCTTTAGAGTGGTTAAGCCACTTGCCAAAGCCTATTCTTCTATACCATAGCCAAGCTGACGGTTTGAACCTGGGTCTTACAGACTCTTGTAGACTCTGTTTCTTCCTCCATGCTGCCCAAAATTCAGGAAATGCCAAAATTCAAATGCAGGACCTCAGCCATGCAAACCATGTGCCCCATCATGGAATACTGGGACAATATCAGAGAAGAAATGATAGGATTTGTTTGACCAGGGCTAGGTACCCCGGAGATGTATTATGGCAGACATCGCTCAATGACTAGACAAATCCATTCTCCCTGCCTCTTTACTAACAAGTGGCAACATGCCCAGCTAAACAACAGCACTTGCCAGGCTCCTGTATAGATATGTGTGGCCAGTGAGATGTAATCAAAAGCTTTGGATAGGGCTTTCCACAAAGCTTTTTAAAAGGATCTTATTTGGCTGGCATGTGTCTTTTTGCTTTTCACCAGCTTTGACTTAATGACTAGACACTCATCAGATGGCTGAAAGGCGAGTGACAAGTCATAAGCACAAAGCAGCTTAGAAGATAGAAACCACGGGCTAAGAAACTTCACATACCTGGAAACAACAATTCTTTAAGTCCTAGTTTCCTGTTATGTAAAAGAAAATTACCTTATATCTTATTCCAGCCACTTGCATTTAGGGCTTCTGTTATACAGAGTCAAAACTGGCCCCAATTAAAACCTCCATGGTGTTAAAATAAGAAAGAAAAAGGAGTCAGAATTCGTGCTCTTGTCTTCCCAATAAGATAATAATCTCCTGGAGGTTAGAGACCTTGCCTCTTACATCTCCTTTTTTAACTCCCTGGACACCCAGAACTTTTCCAGGTAAACAGTGAAGTCTGTTGCTTACTTAAACCATAGATATTTTAGAAGAGCCAAGGAAGGTCTAACTTTTTGGATGCCATTTTTTTTTTTAAGCTAAACCCAATTTCAATACTTTAACTATAGGAAAATACCCTTTGGATAGATTCCAGCAGGCCACTGACACTGACTGACAACAAGTACCAACTGTTCCTCAACCTGAAAAAAACACCCAGAATTAAATGTATCACTCTAAATGATAGTGGCTAACAAAGGAGTTATGTAGATATTTAAATTACAGTTGGCAAAGAAATTACTTTTTACACATACACGCACGCACACACACACACAAACACACACATCAGAGGTCCTTGCAGAAACTCATTCCATTTAGAGTCTGAATGCAACTTGAGTGTTGATCTTCTGATTTAACTCCCTCCTTCCTCTAAAGCACTCACTTTTAGACTATTGGCTCTATTTGCTTTTGAAATCTCCAAATTCTCCTCCACCCCAGTGCCTAGTTTGCATACTTACTTTTTCCTCTTGTACATGCCATTCTAGAAGTCATTCCTTTACAGCAGTATAATCTTCTCTAAAGCCACAGTACCTCTCTTGGTGAGTAAAAAAAATAAATCTCATCTGGTTGTTGGGTAGATTCTATGAGGTTATAGATTAAAAGCTTAGCATATTATCAGATTCATAAGATGTACTCAATCAGTAAATATTGGTGGCTTTGGTTGTATGACTCAATCAGAAGTCAGTTCCACAGGAACAGTCATTTTAGCTCTCCCTTTACATCAATCAATCAATCAATCAATCAATCAATCAATCGGTGTTTCCTTTCTAGTCATCATCATTGCTCTGGTCATTTCAATACATTTCCATTCCTATTCTGAGGTTCAGTCCCAATATTATTCTCTCCAAAGGTCCAGTCCTACCACAGTGACACCAGAAATGTCTCCCTTGTCATTCCATCTCGAACCGGAACCACAACGCTGCAAAGATACTAAAGCATTAGGTTGAATGCTGAAGGTTTTCTGCAGCCCAGGCCCATGCAGAAAGACTCCCAAACCACTCAACTCAGCCTGCTCAATAGCTGAAAACTGTATTCATTCTTTATGGATTTAACAGCCCACAGTAACAGCTAAAAAGTTTGCTTAATCTACCTCAGAGCAGCACTAATAAGTACAGCAGCAGATTGAAGAAGGGCAGCCGCATGGTGGTGGTGAGAAGTCTAAAAATAAAAATAAAAATGCAAGAAGGGTGAGACGTGAAGGCAATTAACCTACGCTCTTCCTCCAGGGAGAACAGAGGCAACTAATTGGCCAGCTCAAACAGTTCTGACAGTCACCTTCGAGGCAGACTCTCCTTTTTGGGATGAGTGTGTGTCCAGGGATGATTATAGAGAGGTGACATTACACATCATCCAGAATGTGGGAGAATGTGGGATCTCCCAAGAGGAACCAGAACAGTCACTGATGAGAAAAAAAGAAAGAAAGAAAGAAAGAAAGAAAGAAAGAAAGAAAGAAAGAAAGAAAGAAAGAAAGAAACACTACCTCATGATCATTTCAAAGATCACATGTGTGACCAGTCATATATGTTGCAAATAATCATCTTGAACGATCATAATTCACCAATTCATTCATTCCACATGCAGTGATTTCCTAAAATATTGATTTTTTGAAAAGATTTATTTACTTGAGAGAGAGATAGAGCACATGGAAGGGGGTCAGAGAGAGAGAGAGGGAGAATCCCAAGCAGACTCCCTGCTGAGTGTGGAGACTGATGTGGGGCTTGATCTCATGAGCCTGAGATCAGGATCTGAGCTGAAACTAAGAGTTGGAGGCTTAACCAATTGCACCACCCAGGCGCCTTCTCCTAAAATATTTATTAAGAGCCCATTATGTGCCATGCATAATGCAGATACTAAGGAGAAAATGATGAGCAATTCAAAAAGGTCTCTATCCTTCATGGAACTTGCTTTTTATTGGGAGAGGTTGACATCAAATAAGTCAACCAGTGGATGAACAAGAAAATTACTGTGTTACGAAGGAAAAAGACAGTGAAATGGGCTAGAACTGGTCTGGAGACCAGTTGACAGGGAAGTTTTCATAGGGAGGTAATATTTGGGCTGAGATATTCAGAATGAGAAGAACCATTTCTGCAAAGATCTAGTGTAGAGAGCATTTTAGGCCAAAGAAACAGATGAAAAGGCTCTGAGGCAGAAAAGAACTTGATGTGCTTGAGGAAGAAAACTATGACTAGACAGAGAAACTGAGATAGGAGAGGTTGAAGTGGAAAGGAGCCAAATAAGAAGAGCTTTGGAGACCAGAATACAAACTCGGGGTCTTGCTCTAAGCAAAGGGAAGGTTTTAGAGCATTGTAAGGGAGAGCACCATGCTCTGCTGTGGCTTGTATTTGATGGAACAAGAGAAACAGGGAGAATAGTTAAGAGGCTGCTGTGGAGGCCTACATGGTTCAAATGAATGTGGCAAAACCAGAAATGGAAATAGATGGGAGGATTTGAGCTATCTTGGAGAAAGAAACACTTGTACTTTTTGCTCAAAGGCTTCAATGCCCCAAATGTCAGCAGCAAGCTGTTCAAGTGCCTGAAATTTCTGGAATTAAATAATTTAAAAAGATAATTGGTTATATTCAAAACTAATTCAAGATAGAGCTTTTAGGTAGTTTTGCTTCTAGCTCCAGCTTCCTAAATATGCAGCTGCTTTGCTATAGGCCAAATCTTTAACCAGAGATGCATCCCAGGGTAATGTCTGCCCTGGCTACCTGGCAAAGCTGTTGTGAGAAATTAACTGATTAATGAATAATAAATAAAGCAAAAGTCCTTAAGTCCCCATGCCAATGTTTCCCAAGACAAACATATTTGTTCTAAGAAATATGAAAATAAGCATTGCATAGTCAAATACAGGTATAGGCGTCTATATAGCAGGACTTATCAGAGCCTTTAGTGATTAAGGGGTATGTTAGCTGCCAATATTATACTTTATTTCTCAAAATTATTTCAAGAAGGATTTTTTTTTTTTTTCCTTTCGGACCACCTGGTTGCAACTGCCATGGAGCCCAGTCTGGTAAACACTATTACCAAGATCTGAAAGACTATTACTAAAACATTAGAAGACCTTTTAAAACTCAGAAACTGGGGATCCCTGAGTGGCTCAGCGATTTAGCGCCTGCCTTTGGCCCAGGGTGCGATCCTGGAGACCCGGGATCGAATCCCACGTCGGGCTCCCGGTGCATGGAGCCTGCTTCTCCCTCTGCCTGTGTCTCTGCCTCTCTCTCTCTCTCTCTCTCTCTCCCCCTCCCTCTATGTCTATCATAAATAAATAAATAATAAATCTTAAAAAAAAATAAAACTCAGAATCTTATAGCAAGGAGAATATATTGCACACTTATAATTATCAGTGCTTTGGAGAAGAATTACCAGTTTAGGAAGCCAGCATCTTACCTAGGTACCAAAAATAAAAGGTACTGATCACACAATAAAAAGAAAAAAGATGCTTAGGTAAGACATTTTAGAAATGCAGTTTCCCCTAATCCATAGAAGAGACCTGTGAAGTAGCCATTTTGATCCCTATTTAACTGGTCTTGAAGAAATTGAGTGACCTGCATCCAACTGATGTGACCTGCACCCAACCAATGTGTAACCTACCTGTGCACTTCTAACCATTATACCAACTGCTCACTAAAAAACAAAAAAATCACATATAGTTAACATGTTACAGTAGTTTCAGGTGTACAACATAGTGATTCAACTTCTCTACAGTTTATGCTGTGCTCACCACAAGTAGAGCTGCCATCTGTCATCATACACCTTTATTACAACATCATTGACTATATTTCCCATGCTGTGCCTCTTATTCCCTGTGGTTTTTTCATTGCACAACTGGCTAGTTGGTTGTTATAATTCTAACCACAAGGAGCAGCAGAGAGCAGGGCAGGAGAGTCAAGGGGTTTCAATTCTGGCTTTCCCAATTACCAACAGTGTTATGTTAGGCAAGTCACTTAACCTCTCTGAGCCCTGGCTAACTCACCTGCATTAGACAGATAATAAAACCCCCCACCCACTCTTAGGTTTGTTATGAGGATGAAATGGGACAATACAAGCACTAAGTTCAGCTCCTGGCACTTTGGGAGTCCTTATTAAATGTTTGTCCTTGCTTATTATTTTGTACAGTGTGGTACGTATCATTTGGGATCTTTAAGGGAGCAAAGACCTCCTGAGGAGATGCTGGGTACCAAAAGATAAGGAAAATCTTCACCCTTTTCAGAGTTTTGATAAGCATGATTTATTCTGATGTCAAAGTCAAGGTTTAAGTAACAAAGCACAAGAACTGCACGTTTTCACTTAACCTAGGGAGACTATCTTTTTTTTTTTTTTTTATAAGTCAGGTTACAGTAAAAGACTTTATTATTTTTTTTTCTGGGAGTACTCAAATTGGACTTAACTCACTGAGCCTGAGCAATATGAGGAAAATTGGAATCCTAGTGAGACATAAAGACTTAACTCTGGATGTCTAAATGATTCCCCAGATATTGCTCTAAGTATCACAGATTTCCTTTCCATGGAGCATGCCCACATAGTAACAGGTGCGGAACAAGCATGGAGAAAACAGATCATGAGACCACGGTAGATGATCAGGAATGATATTGGTGCATGTGTGTGGAGGGGGTCTGTTCTAATTATGGATAAAGCTGCTGATCTAAAATCATGCCTATTCTTGCCTTAGTTAAATCTATAAGAAACCATTTTTTGACCTTTAAAATACCATATCATCTTGTTCACAGTCTCTCTGTGAGTTGCTTGTCTACTTTTTTAGTATATGTGCTGCCGAAGCGAGCACTGCTTGTCTACTTAATAAAATTGTTTTCTGGCTGATAAAGTTGTGGCTAAAGTCTTGCCTCTTAGCCATTAACTTTAGAGTCTGGGCACAGTTTTCTATTCATTACATCTTAGCAGTAAGATATAGGGTCTTGCTTAGAATTGAATTTGGATGGTCTCAGATCCTGAGGAATTTAAATTGGGACACAGGATGTTAGATTAGCATAATGACTATGTGGAATAAAGTGTTTGGCCTCTGGAGTCAGCCTGTCTGAGTTTGTGTGTTCTTGATTCTACTACTTTTTGTGAATTGTCTAAGCCTGTTTCTTCAGCTTTAATAACTGTATCACCATCCTCATCATATCTATACACATTAGTAAGTGATTATGAGCATTAAGGAAAAATAGGGTACCTGGACCACAAACACTAGCTATCATCATTATCACCACCATCATCACCACAATCACCACCACCTTCAATCACCACCATCATCACTATTAACACCACCACTATCAACAGCACCATCATCATCATCACCATCAGCACTACTAGCGGCACCAACATGATCATCACCACCACCTTCAACATTAACACCATCATCAATCACCACCATCATCATCACTCCCATTACTATCACTATTAGCAGCACCATCATCATTACATCAGCACCACCACCATCATCACCATCACCAATAGCAGTAGCAGTAGCAGCAACAATGTCATAGTCCACCCAAAGACATTAGCCCAATTCTTCAAGATCCACTTAATATCTCTTTATCTTCTTCTTAATCCAGACATCTTTCATTTCTTCCAAGTCCATTTTCCCTTTGTTTATGTTGTCTATACTACAAGTAAAGCAGTTTTAAACCTAACAAAAAGTTAAGCAAAAGCCATTGTGACAGCTAGGTGAGGTCTTTAACATCTCTCAGTTTTGCCTCTTTTACATAGTTTAATTCCAATGTTCTGCCCTTTATCCATTTTCTGTCCCTCATATGCTGTCAATGGCCTTAATATTTTCTAATTAATCACTAAATAAGACTCATTGACTTTTAAAAGGGTTATCTGTAAAGGCATCCTTCTCTTTAGTGACCAGGTTTACAGGTCTACTCAGGACCTCCAGAAATCTGATTGCTGAATTTTGCTTGTGGTCTAATCCCATAAAAATCAGTTAATAAAGCTCACTCATGAATTTTCAGTTTATATTAATTGTTCTTGCAATGAAGCCCTGTTGTATACATTTTATATTTTCAGGCTAGGTAGCAATATCCTTATTCTAAACCAATATCCAAAAACACTCAGTTCATCAGATTCTGCAGATTAAATCCCTAACACTCAAATATTCCCCTTTTAGAAAGCCAGAAATTATGAGCCTATCAGACTGAAGAGTTCACAAAAAATGCTTTTCTGTGGTGAAACAGGAACACGCCACACAGTGAAGAGCATTCCACATTCTCAAGTCAGTCTGGGAGGACTGCTGGGTCACTATTGTTAGTGAGTGAGGTGTGTGAGTCAAATGAACCCCCCATCTAACATGGTGTGTCTCAGATTATAAACTCCTAGTGTCTAAATATCAACTCATGATGTATTGTTATTGTTGACTACGCATTTGGTCTGTGAGCTCCCTCTTGGAATTCATCTTTCTCTACTATCCCAGCCAGGGGCAAGGCCTGTAACAGAAAAATCAATGAATATTTCCTGATATGTAAAACATATTTATCTTTGAAAATATATATTTTTTTGAAAACAGAGATCACCATCAACTTTATCACTTGTTTTCCTTCAGGATTACAGAGGAGAACTGAATATTTTCCAAGACTAATAAACATGGAAGTAACCAGGCGAGACATGAGAGCCCTCCAAGGAAGGCTCTGACAACCTGTTGCCATGCTGCTGTACAGCATTTAGTAAAGAAAATTGAGCATTGAACAACTGGTCTGCTCATTATCAAGGTCTAAGAAGCATATTTATTTATTTGGTCATTGATTGAATCATTCAATAGGATTGGCTGAGTGCCTATGGTGTACTAGGCACTGAGAGCTTGACAGTGAATAGAATAAATGGAATTTATGGGACATTTGCACAATGACACTGGCTTTGGCATTAGGGTTTTAGAACAGCATATGTGTCTTAGTTTGGGTCCTAGAAATCAGAGCCCGAGACAAGGACTTATTTGTAAGTAGTTTATTGTGAAAGTAATTCTGCAAGACAAGAACAAGGGAACAGAGAAAGTAGTAGAATAAAAGAGCAGGTCAGTTATAAGAGTGTGTTCTGAAGGTCTCTGTTGTAGGCCATAAGGGCTGCTGAGAATCCACTGGGGCCTTTGAGAAGCACACAGAGTGCTTTGTAGAATTGTCCACAAGGAGGGATGGAAGGCTGCAGTGTTTACCTACCAGTCCCTATCCTCATTTGCTACCCTTACCACAGGCTGAGTGGGCTCCCTCAGTGTTGGTAGAAAACCATAAATCAGAAAGCAGGAAGACAATCGAATGCACCAGAGGCATGGGCTGCCATACGTGAAGGGAATCTGAGCCCCAAAGGCACCACCCACTAGAGCTGTGGCTAAAATGACAGGTAATCTGGGGAAGTGCAACATGGGACACCAAAACCAAATGACTGCCATTTACTTAAGAGGCTTTCAATGAGGGCCTGCTTCACTAACTGGCTCTTTGTTGGGATCCTGTCTGTGAGCTTAAAAAGCCACATGGCTTCCATATCTCAAATTATGCACATCTTCAGGCAGGGACCATGTCTCTCTAGCACATTTAGAACATCTTTAAGACCACAGCCAAGACCAAATAAACTGTTTTGGTGATGAGATTCACTGTTCCTTTTTAAAGCACTTTAAACGGTCATTTCCAAAACAGTAACAAAAAATGGTAGTAGTAGTAATAATAGCAGGAAAAAAAAAAACATAAAAACCAAAAAACTAATAGCAGCACAGATGACTCTCTCTAGGTGCCAGGCTCTAAATGCTTTACATATATCATTTCTTTCAATCTTCACACTAACTCCATGACATGGGATTATTATAATTATTATCCACATTATATAGATGAGGTGACTCAAGTTAGAAGAATTTATAAGGTATGCCCAGGGTGATACAGCCAGTGAGACACAATGTAAAGATTAAAATCCACAGTCAGATATCAGTTTGTTCTCACTACATCATTCTATCCCTCTAAGCCTAATGGAAAACCTGAGCATTTCCCCCTCATTCCAATCAATCATCTACATCCTTTTCATATCTATTACTTCTCTACAGTCAAGTGCATTCAGAGATCATAAGAGCCTCAGTCAATGGCTGTTGGAGGCAGGCTTTGTTTCTATTCTAGAACTGAAAAGAAATACAGAGTTCATCCACTAAGACCCCAACCTCAACCCACCTAACCCCTTGTCCTTATCACCTTACTCATATTTACCAATGCTCCAAGGGAGCAAAAGTCTCATTCCTTTGGGTATTGATATACTATAGATGATATAGCAGATTGATCATAGAGCAGATTCCAGAACCCCTGTTTAGTGAAGTTGCAAGGAGCTCAGGCTCTGAATTCAGACCTGCTGACTTTGAATCTTGACTCTCGTTAAGTTCTCCAAAGCATTGGTTTTTCTTACCTACAATATGGGCATGATAGTGGTGCCTAATGTACTAGATAATATTTGTAAATTCTGTAGCACAGTCTCTTAAACATGGAGAGCATTGGCTATTACCAGTATTTCCTCCGCTGCCATATACCCTTTATGAAAGGAGCCCATGTTCTTAACTTAGAGAGTTGTGGCTCCATTTAAAAGTTCATGAGCCTATGAACAGATTTCCCTCACAAATGCACATCCACATATAATTTTATAGACAGTCTCAGAGACGTCACAACCTACTAAGTATCCCCATGGGCCACATAGGGATATCTCTAAGCAGCCCTGTGAAAGCATCTTCCATATTAGCCAGTCCACAGGAAATCTTACCCAAGGAAATGTTTCAGAAAGCAAAGATGGTCAGAGGCTATATCAACTGCTAAGAGCATAGGAACAGAAAGAAAAATAAATGAAGAAACATGACTCCTTTTTCAACCCATACTAATTATAAAACCCCTATTACCATTGAGTGGTGAAGCTTATAGCCAGTACAATTAAAATTTTAATTAATTAAGCCAAAGGCAACATTAACTTGTTGTAAGAAAAAAAAAAAAAAAAAAAAAAAAAACCTCTATGCATGGTGATTAGCATAGGTCAGCAAATCAGCAAATATTGCAAGCATTCAAGAATCCTGACTCTCACACTTGACTTGTCCAATGGTCTGATGTAAGGAAATTGTGTTAAAGCCCAAGAGAGCTCAAGGATAGCGATCCCTAAAGTTTCTAGTGAATCAAACACACTTAAAGTATTGTTCTTTATCATAGTGTAAAATTGTATAAATATTCTCATAGCACAGCTGGTTAAGAAAGCAAGGGTAACTCATAGTATCAATACAGATAACCACTCTTTATTATTAAATCTACAACGAAATTTCAGGTGAACAACTATGTGGATTTAGAGATAATTCTAGTGGAAACACAATTATACCAGTTGGTTATTAAACCAACTTCAGACCAAGCCACTGTGCTAATTGTGTAGGGATGAATTCATACTGAATGAAATAAGTTCAACTATTTAATTAAAACTGTTATCAAGAACAGACCTCTGATATTTCAGACAAGTGAAGTAGCCTTACCAGACCTGGAGGTCCCACTGCAGACTTGATCATCCACCATGTTGTCTTGGGGATACAATAGGAAGAGTTCTGTTTTATCTTAGTCAGGACCCCTCTAGAGGGGTCCTAAGCAAATTGTTTTCCCTTTTCACCTTTAGAGTCCTTCATCCATCTCTTCCCATTAGACATCATTCCCCTCAGGCACCCGGGGAAATATTTAAATGAAATAGAGCCTTTGGCAAACCTTTAAATGATATACTAAAGGCAGCAGCCCACTCTTTCTTTGCTTCCTGTCAACCTTATTCCCTGGTGAGTACCTCTTACCTTCTTAACTTTTCTGTACTTAAAATGCATCTTAGCATCTGAGGAGGTGAACCTGAAAATGAGCACGATGGAGAGTTGCCAAGGGAAAGAAATAACATATTTTCCTATGGCAAGAGGAAATTCTTGTGCGAGAGCTGTCTGGGGTGGGGAGAGAAGGAAGGAGGGGAGGAACAGAGGAAGGAAGGAATATACAGAAGTATTTTAGAAAAAGAATCTTCTAAACCTTTTTATTTTCTTTCCTGCTATTTTCAGTGGGTCAGCCCCCACTACCCAGTGAATCATGAAATTTCAATGAGTCATGAAAATACACATACACACACACACACACACACACACACACGCATTTATATATATATAAATGCCACGAAGTAAGTTAAGGTGAATAAAAGCAACGAAGTCTTAATATAAAAATAAATAACTTTCTCATTTATTTCAAGTTCTGCTTATGGAATTTTAAGCAACTTGCTTTTTTCCAGGCTTTGCATTTTACAACGGACACATAAAATATGTCAATGGCAAACTACTAGGTTTATCTTGACATTGGTTTCCATCAGAATATGGTCCTAAATTCATATTTAACTCATTTTCTCTCCTCATACAGGACTAAGTGTTCCTGTCATGTGGCTTGCTTAAGCTGCACATTATGTTTAGCTCCATATAATCTTTTCATTCTATTATTGTCATCTCGTTTATGATTCCATTCCAACCAGCACTTCTCCTGGGACATATGTGATTATTTAATCTTTTATAACTTATATTGCATAGAAGACAGAACTCCCTCCGGGCCAGTGTGTTTATAAATATGATGAAATCTATACATTATAAGGACAACCTCCTCCCTACCTCCAGTTATTGGTGTCATTGCTTTGCAGGAGATGAAAGACTGGCTGCATAATTGAATGAGAAATTTTCAAAACCATTAGGGAAGTTAAATTATACAGAAAGCCTTAGAACTAAATAATATAAAGAATAGTTGTATGGGAGCCCCAAATAGAGTAAAAGCATCATAAAAATTTGACTCTGGAATAGGACGAAATGAACTTTGAAGCCCAGAGACATGACTTATTAGTAGACTTCTGCTTTCTTCTCTGTAAAATGGAGATACAAAGCACATCTACTTCATAAGACAGAGGCGAATACAAAGGGACTGTATACCTAAGGGCTTAGCAGAGTGCTTGCACATGTTGAGTACTCTGTAACATTAGCTGGTATTGTAGATACAAAGGACTCAAATATAGTGGTAAGCATCCTGCAATTAATTTTCCTCTATGCTTCCAAATGATGACTGCCTACAAAATTCATATCAAGGATCATACTGAAGCTTCTGAAGGGAAGGAAGGACACTCCATTTTAAAATCATTGTTGTTTGTTGTTAGAAATCACTGTGTATGTATTTTAACTGATCTAGACAACAAAGGTATGATATTGAACAAAGTAATACATTATGTCCATTTATATTAGGATTTTTATATTCAACCATGAGCGCTGCTTCATTCTGGAGAATTGGAAAACAAATGATTATTGCATTAGGAACACCATGGAGAACTTAGTATCCCAGCTGGTTCATTCACACTCCAGACACATACTGTTCCTATTCAATTACAGCCTGTACATTCAGTTCAATAGTGTTCTTCAAAAACCTTGTTAGTGAACTTCAGATTTCTTGGAACACCAAAAATAAGCTTGAATATGTGAAAGATCCACTGACACAGAATAATGAGTTCTGGTAGGGTTTTTAAAAACAGAAGACAGAAGAAAATATTATTTCCTCTCTATCATTTAATAATTATTTAGCTAGAATGTCCTAAGTGAGGGATATATATATATATATATATATATATATATATATATATAATCATTATTCACATTCTGTACATATATTCAGTACATTTGAAAATTCTAAATCAAATTGTGTCCTATGAATAATTAGGATGAAATGCATTATAAAAAGCATTTTTCAGCCCATATTGAAACATTATTAGCAAAGGAACTAAAATATACTTTTTTTATTAAGACTTGGAGAAATTTACACTCTGGCTTGTCATCCCAATACTGCTGACTCAGTAATGGGAAATAGCTAAGACAAAAAAAAAAAAAAAACTAGTGGAAGAAAGAAGACACTATTGACTCCATGCAGGGTTTGAATTAGCAATTTAGCTGTCAATCCAAGCCACATATAAAGTTTTTAAAGGGCTTTTAATTAACTTTTTAGAGTTAATTGGGTTTCAGAGTTTCTGGGTGGCTCAGTAGGTTGAGCATCCACTTTTGCTTTTGGCTTGGTTCATGATCTCAATGTCATGGGACCAAGCTCCATCTTGGGCTCCCCGCTGAGCATGCATTTTTTCCCCCCCTCCCCCACGGCTCACATTCACTCTTTATTTCTAAGAAAGAAAAAACAAAATAACTTTTCAGGTATTTGTCAATAAAAAAAATAAAGCCAAATCCTCACATTCCTAAAGTTGATAGGTACTTGAGTGAAGTGTATTAGCCTTTTTAGCACTCCATATAATCCTTTTTATCCTCTTAAGGGAAATGAGTTCCCTGAGGATATCTCTTATCATACATTTTAGAATAATCACCCCCAAAGAGTCATGGAAAAAGCAAGTTTCTTCCATAAATTTTCACAAAAGAGCAAGCCCACAATAAACACCTGCCACACAGAAACATGAAGATGGACAGTGGTATCTTCAAATGTCCTATTAACCAAAAGCTATAAAACTAGCCTCAGGTACAATGAGACCAATATCATCTCTGTAACTCTTAGTAGGGTAAACAGATCTATACACAAATATTACGGCTGTGGAGGCATTATGAAAACTGACTGGCAAAATTTGCAAGCAAAAGGGGCCATTTGAGTGTTCTTCACTCACCCCCCAGGGTTAAGGATATCATAGTTTTCTTAAAAGAAGAATGGACTGAAAACTCCTATCAGACATTTTACATCTAGATCTCCTTTTTTTCTTTCTTTTAACCTCTAACTGTAGTATTCATAAATGTATTTTATAGAATTGCAAGAAACTGTGCATATTAAACTATATGGGTGACCCTGAATAGGCAAAACAATGTTGAAAAAGAAGGACAAAGCTGATGTCTAAAACTTACTGATTTCAAAATGTATTATAAAGTTACAGCAATCAAACGAGTTTGGTACTGGCATGAAGTCAGACACATAGACCAACGGAATAGAATACAGAGCCTAGAAATACTCTTGCATACATAGTCAATTGATTTTGGGCAATATTGCCAAGATTTTGCAAGGCACAAAGGACAGTCTTTTCAGCAAACAATGTTGGGAAAACTAAATATCCACATGCAAAATAATGAAGTTTGATACTAACCATAAAGCATATATAAAAATCAACTCAAAGTGTATCAAACCTAAATATACAAGCTAAAAATACAAATTCTTAGAAAAAAACATAAAGGAAAGTCTTCTTGACATTGTATTTGGCAATCATTTCTTGGATATGGCACCAAAAGCACAGGAAATAAAAGTAAAAATAAATAAATTAAACTCCATAAAAATATAAATTGTGCATTAAAGGACACAGTCAACAGAATGAAAAGAAAGCCAACAGAATGGGAGAAAATATTTACAAATTCTATATCAAATAAGGGATTAATATCCAAAATATATAAAGAATTCCTACTACTCAACAACAGGAAAACAATTTGATTTAAAGAATGGGCAAAAGACTTGAATACATATCATCTATTCAGGAGAAGGTGCACCAAAGACACATGAAAAAATGCTCAACATCAGTTACTATTCATTAGGAAAATGCAAATCAAAACCACAATGAGATATGATTTCATACCCATTAGAATGGTTACTATCTTTTTTAAAGACAGAATAAAGCAAGTATTGGCAAGAGAAATTAGAACCTTCGTGTACTGTTGCTGGGAAGGCAAAGTGGTATAATAATTATGGAAAATGACATGGCTGTTCTTTGTAAAATTAGAAATAGAATACCATATTATCCAGCAATTCCACTTTTTGAGTATAATATACCGAGAAGAATTGAAAGGATCTCAAAGAGATATTTGTACACGCATGTTCATACCAGCATTTTTCATAATAGCAGAAGGTGGAAGCAACCCAAGGATCTATTGACAGATGAATGCATAAACAAATGTGGTATATACCCACATGGAATATTATTCAGCTTAAAAAGAAAGGAATTTCTGATACATGCCACAACGCAAATGAACGTTGAAGACATTATGCTAAGTAAAATAAGCCATTGGCAAAAAGACACCTCATGATTTTACTGATATGAAGTACTTAGAACAAATAGTTCATAGAAACAGAAAGTAGATGATGGTTGCAAGGGGCAGAGGGAGCAAGGGAAATACTGAATTGTTTTCGACAGTATGGATTTTGGTTTGGAAAGATGAAAAAGTTCTGGAGGTTGGTTGCATGGCAGTGTGAATATACTTAACTTGGCTGAATTGCACACTTAAAAATGGTTAGGACAGTACATTTTATGTGATATGCATTTTAGCACTAGTAAAAAAAACTAACAAGTAACTTAAAGAAAAAATCAAAGTTAGTTCTGACTATTAAATTTTCATTATAAAGTAATGAAAACCATTAAAACCAAACCCTTACACTAAGCAGTGATTCTGCTATAATTCCTGTTCTCAAGTTTTATTATTTATAAAGCAATAGAACAATAAGGAACAATGAACATCAAGTAACCCAGCTTTTTTGAGTTACTAAAGAAGAAACTGAGGAATATTAACTTGGAGAAGAAGCCCACTGCCCGTTTATAAATAGCTAATGGAATTACAAACTTAGAAACCAGTCCACTGTACTTTCTGTTAACTATCTGTTCAAAGGTAGTGTACTTCCATGCTTGAATGCTGACAACCTATCATTAAATCCAACTGGGGGTTAAATAAATAATACTATCCACTCTAACACACCACATTCTATCCTTATTAACTTGGCTTCTCATTTAACTCATAATCTGATATATTATTGCCACTTTTCTAAGAATGAGAGAGTTGGAACAAATCTCATATATGTAATTAATGTGCTCCTGAGAAGGTATGTTTAAGTTGATTCATATATTCTCATATCTCATTGTACTTTAGCATAACCCAAACCCCAGACTGGCTCCAAGAGACAATGAAAGTCACTTAATAATGCAATGAGGGAAGTTTCCAAAGACAGACCACAGTATGATAAAACAATTACAAATAACATGTAAAAAGAAACTTATCTGGGCAAAAGAGAGATGCTTAGAGACACTAATAAGTGATTATTTCATTCATTCAATAATCAACAATTATGGAGAACACAGTATATTGTAGCCATCATTCTAGATCAGGGAACAGCCACTGTTTCTGTAAAGGACCAGATAGTAAATATTTCAGGTTTTCAAAGCCTATCTCTGTCTCCAACTCTTCAACCCTTCTACTATAGCATGAAGCAGCTATGGATAATATGTAAATTAATGGGCAATGCTGTATTCCAGTGAAACTTTATTTGTAAAATACACAGGTGGGTTGGGTTTAACCCATACACATAGTTACTAAATTCTGTTCCATATGTTGAAAGGTAATGTTGAAGTAAGCTCAGAGGACTTGTTTTCATGAATCTTATATTCCAGTAGAGAAACAAGGGGAAAGTATACATACCTATACACATGCACACACACACACACACACACATATATACGTTTCAGATCATATTAGAGTGACAGGAAGTTATGTTCTTTTAATGACGGATTGTTCCAACATCTTCCAAACTAAAGGTTTTCAGATCTGGCAATTCAATAGACTATCAGAAAAACTTGTCAAAAATTCAAACTACCGGGCTTCATTTGGGAAAATTTTAGTTACATAGACCTCTAGGATAGAGATTGAGGAGCATTACTTTTTAAAAAGTTCTTCAGATGAGACCCCTGCCAAACAACCTTTGTTTCTGTAAGTATGATTGATAATAATTAGATTATTGTTAATATCATTGAGAGAAAAAGAGAGAAATAACTAAGCTGAATCAATGTTCTCGTAATGAACTAGGCTCTTCAACACACAAAGGCCAACACATGTTCATAAGTAGCACAGCTAATTGGGATGCTTACACGCCTTTTATAGAAGAGAGCTAAATATGTTTGCATTATATGTATGATATAAATCCCGTGTTATTCTTTAAGAATTTCTCAAACTGATATATTTCATCAGAGGATAGTTTTATATTATCAATACCAGAGGGTAATTTGTCCCCAAATATTGTTTTCACCAGAAATATTTTGTGGTAACAATAGGACACATGTTACACAGTATTACAAGCAATTCTAAATCATCCTCAGATATACTCAACAGGCTTTGAATTACATTAATAAACAATCTTCTTGTCATAAAATATGAGATATGGGAACAGCACATAAGAATAAACTGATAAAGTATAGGACCTCCTGATTTGCATCCTGCTGTGTTTTCTGTTGACAAGTCTGTAAAACTGAGGGACAGGTAGCTGAAGCCACCCAGGAACAAGGAGCAAAGCATTCAAAGGGGTGCTTTGGCTAATGTGAGTTGCTACTCAGAGCATATCAAAACTTCAACCTGGTCCATCAAATGTCATTTCTCACTAATTCTGGGGCTCATTATTTGGATTGTCAATATTGCTGCATGGATATTCTACTTTAACACTTAAAATTTTAAAATGCCAAAAGGTGGTACTTACAGCCATCTGGTCAACCAGCCTTTTTCTTCATAATGCCTGTCTCCTTAACATATTCATTGTGAAATATAATATGCTTATAGAAAGTGCATAAAACATATTTGTAATAATAAATATAGCAAACCTTCATATAACCTTCACTCAAGCCAAGAAATAAGATTTTGCCAAGCATTCCAGAAAGCTCCTGGCTGCCCTCTGGCACTTACAATCTCCTCCATCTCTGATAAATGTGACCACGATCCTGACTTTTATACTTTTGGATTCCTTGCTTTTTTAAAATATTTTTATTTCTGGTGAACTATAAGTTATACTATAGTTTATCTTTGACTATTTCTGAGCTTTATAATATTACTATATAATAATATATATTATTTATGTCTTTTTTGTGTAATCAATATATGTGATTCATCATGTTGCTTGTTTTAACCGTAATTTTCTTTTTAATAATTGTATAGTATTCCATTGTCTGAATATATAATTGTATAGTATTAATAATTAATACTAATAATTAATAATAATATTATTAATAATTAGTATAATTATGTAATTATACTAATTATACTAATATTAATAATTAGTATAATTATGTAATTATACTAATGTATAGTATTAATAATTAATACTAATAATTAATATAATATTAATAATTAATAATTTTCTTTTTAATAATTGTATAGTATTCCATTGTCTGAATATATCACTCTTTACCCATTTATAAATTGATGGATATTGGTTGTTTTCACTTTGACTATTATAAATCATGCTGATATGAAAAGTCTTATATATGTCTCATAGAATATAGATGCATATGTTTTTTTTAAATATATGTCTAAAACTGAAATCCCTAATCCATAAAGTACTTATACTTTTAGTTGTATTAACTGATGTCAATCTGTTTATCAAAGTGTATGTATCATTTTACATTTCTACTAGAATCATAGGAATATTACAGTTGCTCCATATCTTTATCAACACTTGGCATTGTTAATTTTAATTTTAGCCATTCTGGTAAGAGTCTTATTGTAGTCATATATTTTTTCTAATGAATAACAAGATTGAGCTCCTTCTCAATGCTTATTGGCCATTTATATGTGCTCTTCTGCAGTACCTGTTTATCTACTGCCTACTTGTATAAGTCAATTGTTGCTGACAAATTATTCCATAATTTAGTAACTTAAACACAAAGAGGAAATTTTCAGCATTTAATCATTAAGTATAATATCTACCAGTGTTTTGGGTGAGTGTAATGCATTACAGACACTCTCTTAATGTTGTTTCCTAAGAGTTTTTGAACTATGAAATAATTTTGTCACTCCTTTGCATTAACTGAAATACAGTTATTCTGTTAATGTGGTATTTTATACTTAAAATCAATCACTATTAAGCAACTTTGAATTTCTGAATACACTCTACATGGCATGACATTTGGCTGGAATCAGTCTCTAACATCTGTTTCAGATTTCTGCATCTATACTTATACAGGAGACTGCCCTATAATTTTCGTTTTCTTTAATTCCCTTTTTGGGCTTTGGCTGATTATGCATACTTCCTAAAATGAGCTGGGATTGTTGTAACTTTGTATGTTTTAAGATTATTTGTTTAAGATTATTGTTACTTCTTCCTTAAATTGAATTAACAAAACAATCCAATCATCAGGTTTCCTTTTGGGAAGATTTATTTTTTTACAGATTGAATGTCATTCTTTGCTGTAGGGCCATTCATACTTAGTATGAATATTTTGTGTCAGTTTTTAGTAACTGTATTTCTATAGAAATTTTTCCTTTTTATTTGCATTTATTTATTGGCATAAAGCTCATAATACATTCCTTAAATTTATATCTATAAGATGTATTAGAGGTCTCCCATTTTTATTCCTGATATTACTTCTCCCTTTACCTCCCACTGGAGGTTTATTAATTTTATTAATCTTTCCAAAAAACTGTTGATTACACAAATGTTCATTATTTTGTTTTGTATTTTGTTAATGTCAGTTCTTACCTTTACTGTTTCTTTCCTTCTACTTTCTTTGAATTTATTCTGCTTTCTCTCTCTTTTTTTAAAACTTCTGAAATTTTCTATTCACCAGAAGCCACCAATCGATCATATGCCTCAGGAAAAGTTGCAATAAAAAATATATTTGAAGAGACTTTCTCTTCAAACACATTCATTGAAGACTATTTCTTTCCTATAAGCATCACTATAGCTGCATCTCACAACTTCTGATGCTAGTTTCATTATCATTCAAGTGAAAATATTTTCTAATTTCTATTATGATTTTTTTCTATATCTATGGACTATTCAAGAGTGTACTGCCTAATTTTCAAACATTTGGGCATTTCTTGTTACCTTTATGTTCTCAATTTCTACATTAACTAAACTCTAATTAAACTCTTGTCAGAGGATACATGCTCTGTAAGTTTAATTTTTTGAAACTTGTTGAGACTTATTCTAAAATAATGTAAATTTTTGTAAATACAATATATGTGCTTAAAAATATTTCTTGTGCTTAAATGTTTCCTGCAGGTATTGGATATAGCAGTAAATATATACACTGGATTTTCCATCTTTGGTCGGATTGTTATATTAATTACTGAGCAAGAAGTGTTGAAATTTTCTACTATTCACCAGAAGCCACTGATCAATCATATGCCTCAGGAAAAGTTGCAATAAAAAGTAGATAGCACCATCCAGGAACAAATATAGTCTAAAATAAATTGAATCTGAGTTAAACCAAGTCTCCAGAACTACCTACTAACTTACTGGGTAAAGAGGGATAGAAAAACAGTGTAAACAAAATTATGAAGAAGCAATGAGTCAAGTACAGAATATAGGCATGCCACACAACGATGTCTTTATTTACCAGAACAATGGTATGAAAAATAAGTGAAAAGGACATGTATTATGAAAAAAATAAAGTACATTTGCCACAATTTCCTAATCACTACAATTGTATAATTATTTCTGCTCATGACTTGTAACCATTTTTTCTTTTTTTGTAAAGATTTATATTTATTTGAGTGAGAGAGAGAGAGAGAGAGCGCACTAGCAGGGGGAGGGGAAGAGGGAGAAGTAGACTCCCTGCTGATCAGGGAGCTCGACGTGGGGGCTCCACCCCAGGACCCTGAGATTATGACCTAAGCTGAAGGCAGACGTTTAACCTACTGAGCCACCCAGGTGTCCCCATTTTCCTTTCTATATTTTGAGCCATGTTCCTAGGTGCACACAAATTTAGAATTGTTAGATCCTCCTGGTGAATTAAATGTTTTCTTATGATGTCATTTCACTTTCTGTCTCTGGTAATGTTGCCTGATAGCAGTTTTATCTGATATTAACATATCAGATATGTTTGATTAGTGTTTCGTGGAGTTTATTTGCCTTTTTTTTTTTAGAAAAATAACCACCTGAAAAATAATTGGCTTTTAATTGGGGTACCTATTCCAATTATTGATATATTTCTGTTAAAATAATCTACAGTTTTTAAATGTGTTACAATCTTTAAATTTGTCCTGTCCTCTATCTTCTCAGGATGCCATTTATCAAGATTCCGGACCAAGCAAAAAGGTCTGTAATGGACTCTACCCCTGGTAGGTTCTGGACTCCAACTTTTATATCTCTCCAGGAGGTGTTGAAAGTCCTTCTCTGTTTGAGAACCTTCTCTTCTAGACTGAAAGGTGGTCACAATCTATCTCTTTGTGTCACACTCCACATTCAGTTTATCGGTGAGTCCTGTATTTCACCTTCAAAATATATACTTAATTCATGATTGCTCTCAGGCACCATCACCTCTTACTGGCATGACCTCAATTATAATCCCATCTTGTCTCCTTGTTTCCACCTGTGCCTTCTTTGCCATTTCACCAAACATTTAAAATCAGCCACATATGGGGACCTGGTTGGCTCAGTAGGTAGAGCATGTGACTCTTAATCTTGGGGTTGTGAGTTCAAGCCCATATTGGGGGTAGAGTTTACTTAAAAATAAGCCACATAATTACATAAATCAGATTATGATGCCCCCAGTTTAATTCTCCAGTAGCTTTCCCACTGAACTTGAACTATCTTGTTTCTCTAACATTCAAATTCCAAGGTTTTCCATAGTCTGGCCCCTGCCTTTCTCTCTAGGCATACTAGATTAAATTTTAGTCTATGAATAATCCAAATTTGTTCCTTCCTTGGTTTCTTTGTAGTCGTAGTTTCCTTTATCAGAAACAAAGAAACAAACAAACAAAAACAATTTCCTTGGTATATCTCATGGCTGGCTCCTCTTGGTCATTCAGTTTCTCCCTGAATGTTCTCCCTTCCATGAAGTCTTTATTATTCCAACTAAAGTTCCCCTCCCTCAGTGACTCCCTTCTGCATTACTACATTAATTTTGTTCATAGCATTTACCACTCTTGGAAAGTATTCTTTTTATTTCATGCAACAAATTTCAGTCAGTCAAAGGTAATGTGAAAAGGCTTCTTTTTTTTATTTAATAGAGGAGACTGCTTGAATGTCACAATCTATAAAAAAAAAAAACACTAAGTCAACAAAAAGAAATTACACATAAAAGCATGTGGCACAATACTGGCACTTAGAAGGTATTTTAAATACGTTTGCTGAAACTGAAAACACAAAGCCCTGGATGTCACACATAAATCATTAATCTAGTCATGGTCTTATGAATTCACCCTTCAGAGAGCAATCTGATTTTGTATCCTTTTATGTTTCATTACAAACCTCTCATGATATCATCCAGGTTCCTTCCCAAGAAAACAGCATTTTTTTCAACTAAAAAAATTCTGTTTCTAGCAACGTATCCAACGAAATAGTCACTTAAGTGAGCAAATAGTTGGGTACAAACATGTGCACTATCATAGGTAAAAAAAAATAGAAAACCTAAATATTCTTTAAGAGAGATTTGGCTAAGTACATTATAATGTATCTTAAAGCCTAATTATATGCTGCCCTGAGGAAGAGCTAGGTATTTTATGGAAAAAGTTCATGACAAATCATCCATTAAAAATGTAGAAATAGAATAAAGTTTTCATTTTTAAATAAATACATAATACAAATACATTTTATATAAATAAATAAATACAAATACATTTTTAAATAAATAAATACAATAAAGTTTTCATTTTTAAAATATCTCTTTAAATATACACATATATACAGAAGTTGCGTCTACAGAGTGAAATTGGCATTGGGAAAAGACTATTATTTCCTATTTCTAATCCCTGCTATGTTCTAATACTTAAGTATTATATTGTTTAAATAATAGGAAAAGGGGATCCCTGGGTGGCGCAGCGGTTTGGTGCCTGCCTTTGGCCCAGGGCACGATTCTGGAGACCCGGGATCGAATCCCACATCAGGCTCCCGGTGCATGGAGCCTGCTTCTCCCTCTGCCTGTGTCTCTGCCTCTCTCTCTCTCTCTCTCTCTCTCTGTGACTATCATAAATAAAAAAAAAAAAAAGAAAGGAAGCTTCCCCAGGGCAAGAAAAAAAAAAAAAAGAAAAGAAATAATAGGAAAAACCCAACAAAGCTACTCGGGTTTAAAAAATCATATCCTATTTAATTTTGATCATTTCATTTAGCTGTATTTTTACATCTTCATCTAATCAGCAATGACATTATTCTCAAGGTGTCAAAAATTACTAAGGTACTTGTAAAGCTTTATGCTGTCTAGATTAATTTGTTCTTCTCACTTCAAGTCTAGTCTGGCAAGCTCTGTCAGGAAAGTACCACTTACCAAGCAATGCTGTGATATCCGAAGGCCAATAGATAGGCATGGCAGCCAGCAGCTAGAGCATATTGTAATGCTTAGCTCTACTGCATAAAAAAATCTTCAAATCAGACATTTTTCCTATTACCTTTCCTTGGCTTTATTACACTGAACATTCTAGAGAGCAAAGTTACCTAATTTGAAGATATTCTGGTCTGGTGTTTTTTGTTTTGTTTTGTTTTGTTTTGTTTTGTTTTGTTTTGTTTGGTCTAGGACCTACTGATGCATTTAAAAAATATTACTCATTACAAGTCAGCTCAACTGGTATACCATACTCAAAAACAGCTCTCACAGCCCTTGTTCAAGCAAGTTTACTTTTTATAATATAAAACAAACACTTCAGAGGACAGAAATAATAAGCTATTATACACTATTTGACACATGTATCCTCTACAATTATACAATAATCATCTACTAAAGCTGATTTTACTTTCAGTGGCACAAAAACCTTGAAAAACTTGCCCAGAAATATTGGAACATAATATGATTAGAAAAAATCCTACCAGCCTGTTAATCTCTGTATTTCTTCACCCATACATTTTAGCATTGCATCTCCAAAGTGAGGCACGAATAGGTAATTTAGTTCTTAATAAGTGTTTAACAGAATTAGTACCCTAATGGCTAGGACGGAATCATCCAAGGGCTGCTATAAAATCAATAAAAACACAAGAAGTAAATTGGAATAGACATTAAATTATGTGCTAAAAGACTTTAGGCCTTTGAACTTGGATTTAAAACTAGACTGTTTTATTTGATGCTATTGTCTGAGTATTAGAAATTATATGAAAACAAGCCACTCCTGGGAACTTGATCAGGAGGGAAAATCCCAAGTTTAGTATGATATAAGATATGACATGTCCCTGAAAACCCATTTGATGGGTTAATAGCAATTACAGCATGCCTGGTAATTCAGAAGGAAGTCTCATGCTCAAAGAATTGAGGCAATGTGAAGCCTATTGGAATAAAACACTGTGAATTTGGGAAATATTTAGTTTAATTCATGTTTGTAGTTTTATTATTTTTTTTTTAAGATTTTATTTTAATTATTCATGAATGACACACAGAGAGAGGCCAAGACATAGGCAGAGGGAGAAGCAGGCTCTCCGTGGGGAGCGCAATGTGGTTCTCAATCCCAGGACCTGGGGATCCCGATCTGAGCTGAAGGCAGACACTCAACTGCTGAGCCACCCAGGCCTCCCTGTAGTTTCATTTTTAAATGAGACAGAGACAAGAAAGAGAACCTTTTATCAACCACTCAACTTCTCTTATCTGTTACAGCTGTCCTCTCATTTAAGTTTTCAGAACAATCTCTCTGCAAGAAATCAAAAGTACAGCACAGATACTTTCCCACAGGAGATAGCTTTTTCAAAGTGAGGCTCAGTGAGGTGTAATTAGGTACAATAAAATTCATCTATTTTAAGTGTATAGTTCTATATATTTCGATAAAGGTATACATAGTATGTTTCATCACCCCCAAACTGTCCTTGCATCCCTCTGTAGTTAATCCTCTTCTCCCACTCCCAGCCACTAAAACTTTTAATTTGATTTGTGTTCTTATAATTTTGCCCATTCCAGAATGTAACATGAGTAGAATCACCTACAGTGTCATCTTTTATGTCAAGCTGCTCTCATTTAACCCAATACTTTCACTCTGGCTTATTTCAAGTTTCCAACATGGTATTGGTAACGTGGGGGTGGACATACATGTGACATGTCCAGAATTTGGTATTGTTCAGTTTATATATATAAAAAAAACTTTATTCATTTAGGGAATATAAAAAATAGTGAAAGGGAATAAAGGGGAAAGGAGAAAAAATTAGTGGAAAATATTAGAAAGGGAGACAGAACATAAGAGACTCCTAACTCTGGGAAATGAACTAGGGGTGGGGGAAGGGGAGGTGGGTAGGGGGGGTGGGGGTGACAGGCACTGAGTGGGGTACTTGATGGGATGAACACTGGGTGTTATTCTATATGTTGGCAAATTGAACACCAATAAAAAATTATAAAAAAAACACTTTAGCCATTATATTAGGTGTGTGATATTATATATCATTGTGGTTTTGAGTTTCTAATGGTTAATAATGTTGAACATCTCTTGTGCTTATTTACCTTTTGTATCTCTTTGTTGGAGTATTTGTTCAAATGATTTGCCCATTTTGTTTTCTTACTATTGCATTTTGAGGATTTTTTTCCATATTCTGGATACAAGTCCTTTATTGGGTATTTGGTTGTAAATATTTTCTCCCAGTGTATTGTCTTTTCATTCTCTGCCCCCTGTCTTCTAAAAAGCAAGAATTAAAAAAAATTATAAAGTCCAATTTGTCATGTTTTTCTTTTAGTGTTTGTGCTTTTGCATCCTATCTAAGATACCTTTGCCTAACCCCAGTTACAAATATTTGTTCCTGTAATCTCTTCTAAAACTCAGATGTCCAATAGCCACCAGCCAAATATGACTATTTAAATTTAAGTTCGAGTGAATTCAAATTAAATAAAGTTAAAACTTCTGTTCCTCATTCACATGAACATTTCAAATGCTCATTAACTCCATTGGCCAGTGACTATCCTATCCACTAGGGCAGCTACTGGGCATTCTCACCAGTGCACACTTTTCCTTTTGGACAGCACTTTCTTAGAAGTTTTATAGTTATAGGCTTTACTTTTAGTCTCTGATATATTTCAAGTAAATTTTTGTATATGATGTGAGGCATGAGTAGAGTTTTTGGTTTCTTTTGGCACGAGAATTTCAAATTGTTCTAGCAACATTTTAAAAATACGCTTTCATTTTTATTACCTTGTAATTTTTGCATGTGAAAGTTAATCACAAAGGCATTCCTTTTTGCCATTTTAAAATTCCTTTCAAGGGACGCCTGGTGGCTCAGGGCCTGATCCAGGGTCCCAAGTCAAGTCCCACATGGGGCTCCCTGCAGGGAGCCTGCTTCTCCCTCTGCCTATGTCTCCCTCTGCCTCTCTCTCTGTGTCTCTCATGAATGAATGAATGAATGAATGAATGAATGAATGAATAAATAAATATCTTTTTAAAAATAAATAAATTCCTTTCAAAAAAGGCATGCCTCGTGATAAAATATTACATACCAAACTTGTGATTGAGTTAGGTCCACCAAATTTACCAGGTGACAATTGCATTCCCTACTGCCCTTTGCCTCCTGAACTGACATCCTGTCTAGTAGGCTTTAGGAAATTAATCTGTGAACACCAGGTAGATTAGGCCTGGGTTACATAGGGAGGCAGCTCAAACACAAGGGAAATTCTACCTCTTGCATCACTTTGTCCCCTTATGAACAAGAGATGGGCTTCTGCAAATGGACCTTTGTTAGTGGAGAACAAGTGTGAGTAGTTTTGTTTGTTTGTTCATTTACTTAAAATAAGTTTACTTAGAAAAAGTATATTTCTCACATGCACTTTGGTATATATTTTTTCCCATTTTAGTTCTATTGTAGAGAAAAAAGTAAACACTTGATTCTGGGTTTTATCACAAAACCCCTCATGGTTTTCTCAGTCTTTCATTTCCAATTAGAAAGTTCATTTGATAAACATTTTTGCTTAAAGAGCAACCATAGGATTGAAATAACCTTACCTTGATTTTTACAAACATTTTCAAAACAATTCAGGTGGAAATAAGATAAAATATGTTTCTTTAATTGGCTGAACATTTTGGAGTCCAAATATTGTTTTGACATAGCTGTGCTTTCATCCATTTTGGAAAGTCTCCAATATTAGGGAACTCTAATGTGTTATCGAACTGTATATTAACCAACATTCCAGTCTGTACAAATTGTTTAGAGCAGGAGTCCTCAAACATTTTTCTATAAAGGACCAGATAGTCAATATTTTACTTTTTGCATGCCAGAGGATCTCTATCACCAGTACTCAACTGTGCTGTTGTAGCACAAAAGCAACCATAGAAATTTGCAAACAAATGAACTTCACTGTCTTTCAATAAAACTTTATTTACAAAAACAAGCCGTGGGCCAGATTTGGCCTGCAGGCCATGGCTTGTGTACCCCAGATTTAGTGTTAAGTTTCTTTACTCCGACTCTTTAAAAATTCAGTGCAATTTGTGTAAAAATAACTGAAATTTAAAGGTAATTCATTTTCTTTAAAGTGATTTCTAGGAATGTGACATTTTAAACCACAGTATAAAATTGATGAATTTTTTCTGTTAACATATTTCACAATTTTTATATATATTTTTCTCATTAAAAAATTCTGTATTTAGCCATACATTAAAAAAATGAAGACCAAATTGACTGAGGTAATAATTCTTAGGAATTATCCTTGGAATTATTTGATGCAAGTTTATCATATTTGTAGTTACCTAAATGAAAAGTAGATCCATATGAATATGAATCCTGGCAATCTCCTAAGCCTCTTAATGACCAGTATGGTATAATGGTGGCTACTGAGTTCTCTGAGCCTTGCTAGGTGACTGGCTAATCATATGAATGCATACAAAGATATCAATTGCCACTAGTGAAAAATACAGATTATCAGGACCCTCCCAATAATTATTCATATTGTGACTAATATTCAATGTCCAAACTCAAGGAATGAATTGTTAGGTGTGCAATCACTGTGATAGGTAGTTAATAAACAGATCTGAGAAAAGAGAAAACCTTTAAATATACTCACCCCTTCCTTCCAGGATTTTTTTCTCAAAAATGTTATGCTGTCCTCCTGCAGCTAATTTCCTTGACCTTCTTTTTAAAGAGTGGGCATTGACAGGTCTAACAAAACCTGCCCCAACCTGCAGGGCTTGAGTCAAGAGAACAAATGGAGACCTCCTTCCCAGCCCACCTGCCTCTCCTTGCCAGACTCCAGTCTGCACTACAAAGAGTCAAGCACATGATTCTGGACACCAAAGCCCTCCTTCTCCACCTTAGAAATATCCACTCCTTGGTGCCTCCATATATGCACAACCCTAGCATCCTTTTCAGACTTTGGGATAATGAAGTCATGGGAGAAGGAAACTGAAAATAGATTCAGGGTCACTTGTGCTAAGAATCTGAAAGTCTCACATACCAGAGCATGGTATGTATATGTGTGTTGGGGGTGGAGGGACCATGGGTTCTGACTGATACATCCTTTAGCTCAAAGATTCTCATAGGGAGGGACACATCCAGAAGAAGCTAGAGCTGGACCAAAAAGCCCAAGGCCTAGAGTGAGACCAGTTGTCCTGGGTCTCAGAGTTGTATTGACTATAAATGATGAACCTGATCTAAGAATCAGAGGGATAATGTGACTTCATTCCAGGCAAGTGGTTGAAGTAGATTACTAATTGAGAGTATCTTTAAGTCCAGGCATCTTTCTCCTATGTTTCCAGAAACTGATCAGTAAACTTGTAATGATCATAATACATAACAGCAAGTTGACTGTCTTGTTTTTTAATGAGTACTGACCCAAGAGTCAGCCCCACCTAAAGTTTTACGTGTATATATAGCAATTTCATATGGGAAAAATATCTTAAGAAATTTCTATATGTATTATTAGTTAACTAACATTAATGCCTCTACCTACTTTTCCTAGTAATTAGGGTTGCGTAAAAATCCTGCTTTACACATAATTGAATGATTGGGCAGAGCTACAGGATGTTGCAAAATTGTAATATCACAGTCACCTGAGAAGCAGATAATTAAGTGAGTAAAACAGCAGGCTTTTAAATCCTAAGCAAAGGGTACTTAAAGAATTGGAAAGTGGTTTTAGAAGGTTCATTATGGGAGAGTTTATAGCTTTCTAAACTTTAAGAGATCCCATCAGCCTCACAGTTCAAGCCAATTTTGATGTCTGTACTCTGAATGAATTAGACAGTGGGAAAAAAAGGAAGCATTTCCATCTAAAGCTATGACAACTTCCACACTCAAAATGTCACAAAGTTACTAGCTCTAATGCAAGGTAAACAAAAGCAAAAATAAACTATTGGGACTCCATCAAAATAAAAAGTTTTGGGCAGCAAAGGGAACTATCAACAAAACAAAAATCCAGCAGTATACTGAATGCGAGAAGATATTTGCAAATGATATATCTGATAAAGGGTTAATATTCAAAATATTTAACTTATACAACTCAACACCAAAAAAAAAAACAAAATACCACCAAATAATACAATTAAAAATTGGGCAGAGGACCTGAATAGACATTTTTCCAAAGAAGACATACAGATGGCCAACAGACATGTGAAAAGATGGTCAACATCACTCATCATGAGAGAAATGCAAATCAAAACCATAATGAGATATCACATTACCTATCAGAATGAGATATCACACCTATCAGAATGGCTAGAATAAAAAAGACAAAAAATAACAAGTGTTGGTGACAATGTGAAGAAAAAGGAACCCTTGTACACTTTTTTGTGGGAATACAAATTGGTGCAGCCACTGTGAAAAACAGGATGGAAGTTCCTCAAAATATTAAAAGTAGAAATACGACATGAACCAGTAATTTTACTACTGGACATTTACTCAAAGAAAATTAAGACATTAATCTGAAAAAATATATACACCTCTATGTTTATTGCAGGACAATTCACAATAGCCAAAATATGGAAGCAACCCAAGTGTTTATTGATAGATGAATGAATAGGATGCGGTATGTTTATATGTGTACACATATGTATACATAATATTACTTAGCCATAAAAAAGATGAGATCTCGCCATTTGCAGCAACATGGATGGACCTAGAGGGTATTATGCTAAGTGAAATAAGAGTGAGAAAGACAAAACCCATATGATTTCACCTATATATATAGGATCTAAAAATAAATTTAAAAGTAAGGAATAAACAGAAAGCAGAATTAGATCTGTAAATAGAAAGAACAAATTGATGGTTGCCAGAGTGAAGAGATGGAGTAACGAGCAAGTGGATGAAGGTGAGGGGAGATACAGGCTTCCAGGTATGGCAATGAATAAGTCAGGGCAATAAAAGGTACGGCATAGAGAATATAGTCAAAAGAAGAGAAAAAATTACTGGCTACTATGTAACACTTTTATCTCTAGAAAGTAGAACAGAGTCTGTGATGCATCTTTGTCTTTGACAAAGCACTTGATTTTAAAGTTAGTCTGACCCTACCCCTCCCACGACAAAGAAAAAACTGTAGGCCCACTTAGCCTCTTCATGCAAATTTCTCCACTTCAGAGTCATCCACTTTGAGATCTGTGTTACTTGGGTTTCTGGAGGATACTTTAGGAGTAACTGGCAACATAGGCAGAGCCACATGAGCTGTTCGAAGCTTGGATGTTAGGAGGAGTTGCCAGTGTCTCAAATGGCTCTTCGCTGAAACGTCTGGAATCCCCTAAGAGAAACCACCCCCAGGAAAACTTAGCAGTAACCTCACTTCTCAGTGGTGTTTCTCAGTCTCCACCCTCTCTCAAGACCTGGGCAGTGCTGCTGTGTAGTTCTGTTTATGTTCCCCTTATCTCCCTGCTCCAAAAATGTACAGGGAGAGCTCTTCCTACTGGATCACTTCTCTAATCTGGCATCCAAGGCCTTGGAGATCTTACCACCCTTCAGTAACTCACCTGCCTCCTCTCCCTTAGCCAAAACAGTACCTAAACATCCAGTGTCTGATTAGGCAGGTAACTAAACACACGGTACTGGTAAGGTGTGAAAATTCAGGCAGACATTGTTTCCCAGACTTATTTCATGTTTATGATTTTACCATATTCTGACTTAGGCTACAGTGATATGCATTTTCCTACATCATTTCCTAAACTGGAAGTATCTTAAAAAGAGGGATGAAATCTCCCTCATTACTGATTTCAGTACCGGAAACACAGTACACGTTCAGGAAATATCCCCTTATTGATTCATTGAAAGGGATATCAAGAAATATCCCTTTACAGAATAATAGATTGATGTTGGTAAACAGATAGCTGGAATCATGAACGAAGCCCTACAAGGGAATGCTTAGCAATGAATTGAACTTAATGCAGTCTAACCATGCCCTAGGCAGACATAGGTCTCCTAGAAATGCACTGAAATATAGAAGTTAATGCCTTTATAAATTTATTTTTAAACTTTTCATTTTATAGCCTTGGGAACTGAAACTCATGGAGTTCCAGTAGCTACTTCCAAGTCACGAGTGAGGAAATTCTACTCTTTGTAAGGTAACACTAGCCATTTGGATGAATGTAAGAGAAACATTTAAAATACAGTCAACACTTTAAAATGTTTAAAGTTGGCAGGTTGTGATATTTTCTTCTTCCTTTTTCTACTTGATACATTCAGTTATTGAAATTCCTCATGATTCTGTTAAGATACTGCAAAGTTTCCTTTGATAGGAATAACATATTTCTGTGCAGTGAGAACCCAACTGGTCTTTCATGGTCAATGGCAATTACAGCTCTTGGCTGCTTAACATGCACTGGTCACTAAGAGCATCATATGACTCATTTGCCATTTTCCAAAAAAAAAAAAAAAAAAAAAATTGAGGTTTGAGAGAGACACCTGCCAACATTTCCATGCATAAAAAGTAAGGAAACAGGATATACACCCATACTTACCTGACAGCGGAGGCATGTTCTAGACCATCATGCTGTGAGGGTTTATTCTCAGGGAAGCTGTCAAGAATGGCGGAGAGAGGTTGCACTTCAGCTTTCTATTCCCCTCCTCAGGAGAAACTGGTCTAGTGCCATCCATTTCCACCACTCTCTGGTAACCCCTCTATCATAGCCCCTACTACACTTCCCTGTGAATGTATCCACAGAACAAGTATTTACTGAGCACTTACTAAGTCCTAGACACTGGGCATCGCACCGAAAAAGACAAAAAATAGCCAACCCTAGCTTTTGGTTGGAATGTAAGCCACATAAAGGCAGGAAACACATTTGCCTTCCTCCCTCTCCTGTCCTTACTGAATCAATGAGATAATTAAAACTACTTGAATTCAAGGCACTGAATAATTGTTGTGAGACAACAGAATACAAGCTCTAACTATACACAAAGAGAGATTTCACTCAATGCTTATTTTAGGACAAATGAGAAATACTTAGTTTTGGTATGCCGTGCAGTGAACACAGGATCAAACGTGGATTGTGAGGGAAAACAAACAGAGGCAATAATTTATTTTGTTTACTCAAACATAAGTGGGAACTAATTGCTCTTCAACCTGCACATAATTGTTGTGGCCCTGAGGCTTAAAGGTGTTCATTTCAAATGAGGTTTATTATGGGAATGAAGCATCATATGTAAAAACCTATGTTAATGGAGCTGAGATTCTGTAATTATAATCATGAGAAACCCAACCCTGGGTTATACCCCCATTATGATCTCTACTGTGCTTGCGTATCAGATGATCATTTGTCTTAGGATGTGCTCATGATGAACACAAGAACGGGAAATGCATCTATGGCTACAAAAGACAATGCTTCTGCTTTAATAAGAATAATCTCAGAGCATCTGTTTTTGAATCCCTCAGTTCACACAAGCACAGTGTAGACAGAAAGGCACATTTAGTGAAAGAAGCATTCACTGGGTTCCCCAGACACCATTTTACCTGCTAAGTACGCCTGGGGGCAGACACCTGCTAGATGGTAATGAGGTGTCTTCAAAACCCACCAATCCATCTGATTGCTCTTCACCATTATCTCTCAGGGTAACTTTTCCAAACTCTCACTTCTAAGCTATAGAAAAGTGTTTTGTGATTATAATTCTCTGAAGGTGTAAGGTATATACATATGCTTGTGGATTATTCAGGTATGTTAATGAGAGTGTCTTCCTTGTTAAATATCAGACTCCTAAATAGTTTAGTCTGGAATTTAAGAGTAGAGGCTTTGTTGTTCCAAATCCCTGCTCTGCCATTTACAAACTGGGTGGCCTTAGGGAAGTAACCTAAACTCTCTGAGCTTTAGTTTCCAAAGCTGGAAAATATAGCTAGTGTGCCTACCTCACAGAGTTGCTGGAAGAACTGAAAAAGATAATGTATCCAAAACATGTTCATCACAGTGAGAGGCAGGGAATTCTCTGAAATCTGCTCTAGTCCTTTGGAAGTCATTTAGCCTCTTTGAGCCCAGTTTCTCCATCCATAGAAGGGAGATACTAAAATTACTTAATTCATAGGCAATTTTGCCAGGATTAAATTAATTAATGTACAGAAAGTATTTAACTTCATGTCTAAGACTTAGTAGGTGCTCAATAAATGTTATCTGTTTAGTACTGTTGTTGTAACTATCTCAACATCATCATCATCATTGTTGTCACCATCATTGTCATCACCCGATTATCTGTTATAGGTCAGGGACCATGGTTTACAAATGTTTCCTCAGCCCAGCTGTTGGGGAGCTAAAAATTCTTAATGTTTGTGGATAGCTATCATGAGAATTTTGGGGGGGAAATTCTACAGAGTAAAGACAACCCACTAGGGAAGGAGGGATTTGATATTACATAATAAGAGATTAAACCCACTGATAGGAAAAGCCAGTGAATTCCAAGACTAATATAAAAAAGCTCTTCAAGTGTGAGTGTTAAAAGCTTGGATGACACCAGGCAAAGTTATCTCATTGCAAAAATGTTTGTGAATAGTAAAAACTGTTATTAATGGTAAGGTCACTTAGACTCAGGCAGGTTTCCATTGGAACTGGTATCAAGATCCAGGAATTTTTTCTCATGGGAAGTGAGAAATGAGAGAATGTGTAAGCAGCAGAGTTTAGAACCTAAAAGCTCTATCAAATGCGGGCAGGAGTATCCAGGGAGCTGTAAACACACGTTGAAAAACAGCCAGTCCGATCTCCCTGGCTTGATGACAAGGGACCAGAATGCCACTTGCCTGAGGCCAAGCTACGGAAGGGCAAAGGGCCTCTTGAGAGGGTCACAGCCCATTTCTTGTGATAGGTGGCCTTGCACACTCTGCTGTAGGAGTAATTCTCTGGGACTATCGACAGTTATTCTATCAGATGACTCCTCATTAACCAGAGGAAAATGGCCAGCAAGAACTAAAGCAACTTCCAATTACTGTTGAAGACCAGGGCTCAATTTCTTTTTTCCTCTCTTCTTTTCTCTGATTTTTCATATCATCCTATAGGTTGATACCTGAGAAAGTGAAACAGAAGGAACCTAAGAGTCACTGAGGTTCATGGCAGTTAAACAAGGGGCATAGCTAGTAACTGCCAGACACAGAATTAAAATCAATCTTCCTCTTTCTCCTTCCATGACAACTGACACACGTCTGTTTGTTCCACATCGTAACCTCAGTATCTGACATTTTCAAAGCATTCTTCCATGAGTACTATTAAGGCAACATACTTTCTCACTTATGCACAGGACCTGACTCTTTTTAATATTTGTTGCTAATTTGGCAAAAGGGAGTCTGTTTCTTTTATTCATTCATTATTTATCTATTCCACAAACAGTTATGAGACCCTACTAAGTGCCCGGCACTGAAGAAACATCGACTTCCTGCCCTCGTGGATTTTATATTCTAAAGGAGGAAGTGAGATAATAAGTAATAAACTGAATAAATAAACAAATTTTAGGATGTTCAAGAAAGATTCGTTGCTCCAGAGGAGATGAATAATCTGAACACCCCTAAACCAACAAATTTGGAAATCATGACTGAATGGAATTAGAGTTTTGATAAGTATAATACTTTTGAAAATATTAAACTGATATATTTTTTCATTCATCTTAAATCACCATACTTTGGTCTCTCTCCTCTTCCCTAATGGGTTTCAGTACCTCCGAGAAAGGGCAGGCATCATCTAGAATAACAAAATCCATGCTTCATGTTGACTGTCAAATTAGATTTATTTTGAGTCCGTAACAAGATAATAGTCCTGACAGTCAGGCCTTGTCAAAAGAGAAAAAAAAAAATTCTCAATACTCCCTTTCCACATCAAGAGACAAGTTTGATGACCATATGCACAGGGCTTTCCTATTTGCCAAGGAAGACAAAACTCAGAGTAGAACATAGGGTAAGTTCACATCTAAGTAGGGAATAGAGAATGCCTCCCAGGGAGGTCAGAAACTAGGGTTCTTATTTCTCATCAAGCCCTTTCCACCTTTGGAGATCAATCCTCAGAGGAAGTTATAAAAACATAAAATATATCAACATAGGATGTTGTAAGTAGCCTTTCACGTGTAACTCAGCAAAGTGCTACTACCAGTGTGTACCCTTCTGATATGAGGCAGCTGCCATACAATATAAATGGCCACATGACATAGTTAGAAAGTGACTCCCTCACACTGACCCATCGCCCCAGAATCCACCATGGTGCTTCATGGATCCCTTATGATTAAAAAAAAATCTGAAAGTATCTCTTGGGTACAACAAATGGTTGCTGAATTTGAGAATCAAGAACCTTCCACAGAAACACCAGGATAATTTGTAAGGTCTTTCTCATAGTTGAAATGAGGGGGATTGATGCAAAAGGATCTCTTGAGCCATCAGGAGCCAGATGAGACCAATTTATAGCATGGGAAATGCGAGGCAGAAAGGACAGCCGCTATGACCCACCAGGGGAAAAGAACACTAATCACCAGCTGTGAACTTGAAAAGACACAAAAAGAAAGATGTTTAGGCACTAGGCTGGACAAAAATGATCTTGAGGGAGCTACATAAGAACCCAGGTGACAGTTCTGACACTCATACTTACACCAGATTTCCTTTCTTCATCACCACGAGTACAGAAAAGCTTTTTTCTATACCTAGTGCCATCTTGGGTTTTGAAGAAAGACAGGGAAGACTTTTGAGAGAAAACAAACATATATGAAAGTGACTTTCAACCATTAATTTGTGAATATCTATCCAAAAGAGACAGAGCTTACTTGAAAAAGACTATTTCAAACTAGCAGTGAATGAAATACCTAAACTTAAGCTATTCCCAGGCAACTTTTTCAGCTAGAGACAATAATGCTGAGTTGTAGTGCATAAATCTTGATCCCTGGGTAAAAGGGCTACTGGCTCAGCAATTAAGATTTATCCTGCTTTATTCTGTATGCACATGGAGCCAGTTGATTTCATATCGGCAAATTTGGGGAGTGCAATTGCTGTTCTGGTAGGTGTCCAGATACTAAGAGTTTCCATTTATGGTTTCTGACAGCTGTTGTTTTGTTTGTTTTGGTCTTTTGTTTGTTTTGGGTGGGGAGGAGCATGAAGTGTTCTTCTCCCTCTTAATATACCTACAAGCTCTTTGAGGAAAACTGCATAATAAGCCCCAAGAAAGATATACCTGAGATGGAAGAATTTACTGGCAGAACATGGCTCAATTTCTTTCTTCCTTTTTTGCCCATTACAAGAGATCACTCATCTGTCTAAAACTCTCCTTTGAATAAATTGAAATCTCTCCCCATGCAGGATCCTAGTCTTCATAGGGTCTACCTAGACACACGCAGTCCTCTTCCCAAGTCATATGCTTATCTCCCTCTGTCCAGTGCCTTCCTTTCTGATTATCATTTGGGCCTCTGGAACTTTTTTTTTTTTCTCTGTCACAAGTTACTTATACTAAGCTATTTCTCTTTTCATGATTATTTACATTTTAGTAGGTCTTATTCCAAATCTTGACTCAGCCATGCAATTAGTGATGAAATCTTTAGGCATCAGAAAAATGTTCTGTCTTTCATTCATTTGCCAATGCCTTCAAGCCAAAAAAACAAGAGGAACACACTTTTAATTGAACAATGTTGAGTTTATTGACTTATTGCAAAGAGGGAGAGCTCCATGGTGCACACCATGGGTGAGTGGGTTGGGGAAGGAGGGTGTTAGGAAGGCTTGTTAAAGAATTGCGGATTAAAAAAAAAAAAAAGAATTGCGGATTAGGTGATTTAGATACAGTTCAAAGAAATGGGACTTTGCTCTGCATTGGACGGCAGGAAGCTGGGACAATTTTATGATATGGGTATGTGAATAATTCTTAGCTAGACAATGAGAACACAGTGCAAGCCTAAAACTAATTAGTAAAGCAGTAACAGTCACTCATATTAACTTAGTCATTTTGGTGGTTTGTTCATGTTTTTTGTCTGTGTTCAAAAATAATTACAGTCATTGTCTTGATCAATTATAGTCACAGAAAGGCCTTCCTGATGGTGATGATCTGTGAAATTCTTTATGTCCAATACAGAAAATCTAGTTCTCAGGGCTGCTTTTCCCTTTCTCCATTTGGTCATTTATTCTCTCCTTTGTAGTAGTTTATCAAATTGATAATTATTTAATTAATTGGTCTGCTTGCTTGATATTTCATCTGTTCCTTATATTAGAAATAAGCTCTGTAAAGAAAGATACCATGTCTAGCTGGTTCATCATTTTATCCCAAGTGACTATTCAGTGCCAAGGAACAAAGCACCCAGCAGACTGAGAAATCTTGGAAGGTTTCACTTAAATCAGATGCTGATAATTACATTACATCTTAATAGCTCACAACACTGAAGACACGAGAATTTATAAAAAGTCAGCCAATGAGTCCAGACTCCAAAAAGCAAAACTTTTCATCAAGAAGTTTTTAAGATATACCTCATGTCCATAGATCTAGCCATTAGGGTATACTTTTTTTTTTTTTAAATCAGACTCTTTGTTTCAGATAATCTGCCAAGCTATTTAAAATGTCCGATTATCAAATTAATTAATTAATTAATTAATTAAATAAAATAAAATGCCTGATTATCAATGTTCCATCATCCCTAGAGAGAAGTCTGTGGGTGTCCTGGGTGATCACAGAGAAGGCTTAAAGAAGCATTAACTTATATTGTCATTTAGGAAGGAAAGTCATTCAGCTACAAGTGTCCAGCTGATCAGAACAACATTAGAGAACCAAAAAAGTGTTCATCAGGAAAGCTAATCTGGAACAGATTGTTGTTTCAGACTTGATTTTAAGACATTTCAGGAATTTGGCTCATTGATATTTAACTCAGACTGGATTCTTCCACAGAATAATAATTTGTCCCATGTGTTAGAACACATATGTATTTTGGTTATTTGGTGGATGGAAAACTTATAAAAACAGATTTGGGCTCAGAAAAACAAAGGTCTTCCTCACATTGATTTTTGGTATCATCACCACTAATGTCCTAGTTTCCTATGACCTGTTGCTGATTAGATTAATTGATTATCTCATCCAAATAAAATTCATCCAGCCTCTCTTGGTGTCAGACACTTTGCCAGGTGCCATAGAAACAGTAGTGAATAGAAGATGTAATTTTGCCCTGGGAGGCTATAGTCAAAAGGAAAGCTGATACTGAACAAGGATTACTAGTGAGCTGAGTGTTACAAAAGAAGAGGTACACATTACTACCAGAGCACATACAGGAGCCCTATCCAGACCCATAGGGCACAACTGGGGGAAATAGCATAGGGTAAAAAAAAATAGGAAAACAGCATTAGCTAAGATGTCTTTGCATGTCTCAGAGTCGTAGTTTCAAATCTTACATTTATAATTCCAATGACTTAAATCTCAATGTAATCTTAAGAATTCAAATCTTCATGTAAAAATGAATTTTCAATATCCTGGTTGTGATATTAACTACAGTTTTGCAAGATAGTACCACTGGAGGAAACTGGGTAAAGGGTACACAGGATCTCTCTGTATGTGAATCTACAACTACCTCAAAATAAATGTTTAATTTTAAAAAAATGAAACATCTGTCATGCAGGGATTTGTTTGTTTCATGTGTTAAAGAGGACTATTGAGTTGTCAACCAATGACAGATAACTCTACCATCACAACTCCAAAAATACTAAAATTCTCAGCTAGTAGGATGTCTGGTTCACATTAATTGCTCTTCATAGCTTTGGTGATTCAATGATCGAGGGAATTCTTAGTGAGTAGATGGGCCCAGCCTGCTAATCTCAACTGCAAAGTCTTGGTCATTGTGGTGAAATATTCACTTAGTGTTTATGAGGGGTTCTTGAGAGGTCAGCCAGCCAATTTCATTTTCAGACATCACACATATAATAGCTTCTGTGAATCATGAACATGTTTTTTAACTAGAAATTGTAATTCAAGCCAGGATTGTTTATATTTCTCTCTTTAATATTTTATCCTTTATTCCTAACAAGGCCTAGCCCAGACATCGAGGGACCATGTAAATACAGTTGGCTAAATTATTAAAATGATTCTCTCTGAGCATGTCAAGGACTATACAAGGCTTTTCTAGTTAACATTTCCATCTAGGCAAAAGAGGGTCAGGACCACACTTCAACCACAGAGATTAGAGTTGGCACAGTCAACCATGATAATAAGGACCCTGGGATTCATGGCTTGATTTCCCTGAAAAGTGTAATTAATAGCACATATTTATTCAACCTCTAATCTTAATAAATTTTAGGATCTGCTTTTTCTCCTCTATCCTCCATACTCTACACTGAAGATACATGAATATACATTTTCTCCATCTTCTCCAAGATGGGCCAAGCCTCTGACTTGGGTTTTAAAGGTGTTAATATTGGTTAATAAATACATCACCAATCTATCCATCCATGTAACATCATAGTGAAGAGGAAGAGTTAATATTATCATCTACTTACTATACAACAGGCAGTGTGCTGAAAATTTTATAAAATTCATATTACCTTATTTAATCTTTATTAAAAAACATTATATCCATCTTACAAATGATTAAATTGAGGCATGGCAAGATTCATTGCCTTGATTAAGATCATTTAGCCAATGCTCATAATCCCCAAATTTAAATTGCTAGCTCTGGCCTCTCTCTTGAGTTTTAGACACACATAACCAGGTCCTCACTTGAGCATCTCCAGCTATATGTCTAGTAAGCACCTCAAACACAGTATGTACAAAACCCTCCCCTCCACCTCCATGAAAACCTTTTCTTCCTCAATATCCTACGTTTCAGTGACTGACAACTAGCATCTCTCTAGTTGCTCATGCCAAAAACTTTAAGTCATCCAGAACATCTCTTTCCTCTCACCCTACATGCCAGTCATCCTCATATCCAAATAGATCTACCTCCAAAGCAGAGCAAGAATGTGACTATTTCTCACCATCTCCAGTGATATCACTGTTATCTCTCACCTTGTCAACCAGAATTGCTTTTTCCAATTGGTCTTTCCACTTCCATGTGTGACTTTCTATTGTCTATTCAAACACCCATAGTGATAATAATCTTCCAAAACTTTAAATATTAAATCACTTGTTGGCTCAAAGCTCTCACTGTATTTATTATTTTGTCACCCCTATCTCTCAGCATAGCTCAGATTGATGGAACCAGTACTTGTATTAGGATCTCAGACCATTTCAGTGGTAACTTCCAGCAGAAATACTGAAAAACCCACAGGCTAAAGATTGCTAGATTGATAGAAACTGAGAAATTATTTAGTGATATATTCTTATTTTACAGAGCAGGAAACTGAAGCTCAGGAATATCTGATGACCTCCAAAGGTTAAGTAGCTAATAAGCAGTTGAGCTCAATATCAACTGGAAATTCTCGGCTCCTGGCCAGTGCTTTATATACATGATGTCACACTGTCCCCACCTACCTGGTGGCTAGGAGTGGAAACCTCTGTATGTGTCAAAACCACAAGTGATCAATAAAACCAAAATCAATGGAAAAATAAATTCTGTGTATTTGCCTGATATTACCATTTGACTCAGGCTGTGGAGACAGTCAGATAATACATTTGCTATATTGTTTTTAGTTAAATTAGTGTAGGCTATGATGCTCTGGGTATATAGTATTTCAAAACCTGTATTACAACGTTATTTACATAAAATCTTTTTTTTTAAAGATTTTATTTATTTGAGACTAGAGAGAGAGAGATCACAAGCATGGGGGAAGGGCAGAGGAAGAAACAGTCTCTCTGCTGAGCAAGGACCAACCCCCACCCTCTACAGGACTCCATCTCAGGACCCTGGGATCATAACCTAAGCCAAAAGCAGATGCTCAACCACTGAGCTACCCAGGTGCCCTATATAAAATCTTTTAATGACCTTGGAAAATAATAACCAAAAATATTGACCTTCTAACTGATAATAAAAACTGTTTTTGTCAAAATAAATATTGTTACTCCAAACTAAATTAAATAATTTTATTTATCACAGAAGCATAGATAGGGAGACAGAAACATGAGCTGTGTCTAATATCATTGTAGTTCTAGAATCTGGCACATAGTATTAGCACAATAAATACTCATTGAATAAATGATTGAATGAATGCCATTTATCACAGAAATGTTTATAATAGACAAAACTTAGAAACAAGTATCAATGCCCAGTGTAAGAGATTTGACATATAATTTATGGAACGTTTATACAGTGAAATAAAACACCCATGAAGTAGAAATGTATTTACTAGCTTGGAAGACATTCAAAAGATGCGGCTTCATTACAAAAGCAAATTATAAAAAGTTTGTGTTTAATATACTATTATGTTTTAAATACAAAAATGGTTGGTTGAAGAGGAGAAAGGGAGGGAGAATAGGAGGAAGAGGGGGAGGAATGAAAGAGGAAGAAAAGGAAGGAAGCAAGGATGAAAAGGTGATAAGTAAAGAAAGAAAAACAAGACAAAAAGATCCGAAAGGGTATTTTCTAAAATGTTTTCTCTAGGTGAAAGTCATAAATAATTTATTTTTTATGTCTTTGCGTTAATAAAATGCATTGCTTAAATGAACATCAATCCTTGTTTTAAAAAAATGTCTAGCACAGCGAGTTAAATTTTATTGGCAACGTCATATCCTCTAGATGAAATGCAAAATAGTGAGGGTAATTATTTTCCTTTATGACCACAATAACAAAAAGCCCTCCAAACCAAATGAACATCTATTTCCCAGCATTTTCAACTATTGTCTCAAAAGGATTTCTACTGAAGTATCTGGGTATGAAAGCTTTATGGATTTTGCAAATCAGATTGAATTCCTTTCTAAATGCAATTTCTGTACAACAGTAGGTATCCAATGGTAACTAAGCAGGGTTATTTGAACAATGCATAAATATTTCATAGTGTGCGAAAAGCCACAAATGCCAAACTCTAAAATGTCTGCAAACATGCAAGATTTCCAGTTCGAAGGATGTAATTATTGTCTTGGGATTTGTGGGGTATCTTGTTGAAAACCCTTTTTATTTTGATAAAACGATGATCTTGTAAGCAAAATAATGCTCTAACATCTCATGTTAACCTCAATGGTCCTGATCAAGGGGAAAGATTCTTTTTTTTTGTAAATCATTTACGAGAATACTGCCTAAAGCCTTTTGTTATCTGATAACATTAAAGAATTCTCTCCACTGGGCTACTGTCTGGGAAAATGGGTTTACATCACAATAGGCTATGTGACCACAAATCTGACAACTTCAAAATCATTATTATTGGCATCAAGCTGCCACTGCTCTTTAGTAAGACTAAATGAGAAGTAAATAATGATATGTTATCTTCCCTTCTCCACATTCTCATAATATAATTTTTTAAAAAGCCACCAGGTCAGATATAAATTTTGAAATCAGAAGGGGAAATTATAGCCAGAATGCTTTTTTATGCAGCTCCTAAAGAATAAGTGAAAATGAGAAGCAAGAATGCTGTTTTAACAGGCAACGATCAGACACCTACAACAATCAGGCCATGGAGACATAAAATACACAGCTCACATTGCTGAAATGAAACGGCAAAGAGAAAGACAGGAAGCTCTGCCGATTGTGATGAACACTGCCACCCCTCCCACCCCCCTGGCAAAAATAATTCACATTTCCAAGAACTTCCAAGCAGACCTGGAACTCTAAGCAGTAATGGGCATCCTGAAGAGGGAGTCAATCCCCTCCTCTAGATGAAGTCACTGACCAGTGCCCTCAACAACCTGGGTCATATTCTGGAAGTATCTGTGAGCAAAAAACATTTTGGGGCAGGAGAGGAAACGACCTTGTGACCTTCAGAGGTTTTCATCCTGGACTACTAACCAAATCAGAACATCAGGTAATCCTCTGCTTCCAGATGTCTTGGTTAATGACTGGCCATTTTCGTTTTTGCAAATAAATGGGCTGTGCCTCTTGTGAAGAGAGAAAACGGCTTCAGGGCAGTAGGGAGAATTGTGAATTTCATCAAGTATCAGATGTTGGTTTTCTCAAATACCAGAATTATTGCTAGCTTCTGCAATAAAGATCAAGACCTGCGGCTAGAGCTTTCCACGTTGGGCACATCTGTTCAGGCAGGGATGTTTGGTGTGCTGCAGCTTCATCCCCAGGAAGTGTGGAAAGAGATTTGGGGGGAAGCACAGCACCCAGGAGAATGCTTATATCCCATAAGAATATCAAAGTCTTCATATTGGGGGAGTTCATTCAAAACCTACGAAAACTGGGGATCCCTGGGTGGCTCAGCAGGTTTGACACCTGCCTTCGGCCCAGGGCATGATCCTGGAGACCTGGGATCGAGTCCCACATCCGGCTCCCTGTGTGGAGCCGCTTCTCCCTCTGTTTCTCTCTCTCTCTCTCTCTCTCTCTCTCTCTCTCTCTCACTCTCTCTGTCTCTCATGAATGAATAAATAAATAAATTCTAAAAAAAAAAAAAAAACTACTAAAACTACAGAATATCTAAAGTTCTATTAAACCTTTTTCTTCATCCCTGAGTGACTAGGGAGTTCCAGTGAATTCTAAATATGTGACGGAAATACACATGATTAGAATAGATGGATATACTCCTGATAATAGATAATAAAAGCTAAAAACAAGTCAATTTCACTTGGAAGCTCTGCAGAAAGTAGCATTTTGATCCTTAGTCTCTTACAAGGGTCAGCCATGGTGATAACCTTCCGGGGCCTTATAGGACAACTTACTGAGGTACTCTGTTTTGGTGAGTGAGCTGACTTTGAAAAAGCAGAGACCATAAGAGAGCAAAAGCTGAGAGGGAAAAATATTGAGCAAAGATTGAATGAAGGTTGGCTGAGAAAGGACCAGGTGCAAGAAAATACACCAAGCCCAAACCAACAAAGTCGTTGAGGCCTGTAGTTGCCAGAAGGAAGAGGGAGCTATTTAATGAGGTTTGCGGGACACTATTCCTTCATTTCCATTTCCCATGAGCCTCTGTGGTGTGATGATGTCTGATCACAGGTGCTCTAGGGAGTCCCACTGACCTACTGGCCACGAGCACTGACACAATTGTACCGGTCTGAGTAAGTCTGTTCCGTGCCACCGAAAGAGACTAAATTAAAGCAAGTTTGGAATTAGAGACAGAGAAAACACTTATGATCTCACTCCTCACACAGCATGATCATTTTAGGGTATTCACCACCAGTCCTTTTGACATATAATTTTATTTTAAATGATTTTCACATAAAAACTATAGAAAACAGATAATTAAAGTCCAGATAAGTCAAAAAAAGACAAAGGTATCACCTAAAATATGTAACTGCTTTGAAATTAATAGGTGAAGTTTGGGAGCTTGGTGCAGTTAAGTGCCTCAATTAGGGGATGCCTGGGTGGCTCAGTGGTTTAGCACCTGCCTTTGGCCTAGGGCGTGATCCTGGAGTCCCGGGATCGAGTCCCACATCAGGCTCCCAGCATGGAGCCTGCTTCTCCCTTTGCCTGTGTCTCTGCCTCTCTATGTCTATCATGAATGAATAAATAAATAAATTTTTTTTAAAAAAGTGCCTCAATTAATTTTCTTACTGCTTGCAATGCTTTTTTCTTGCTAGATAGAGCCCTCCTCTGATTCGAGAGGCACTCTCTCATTTCGTATGAGCATAACATAAGGTATCACTTTCAAACCTCTTTCACTTGGGTTCTTTTATGCTGCGGCATTTTGCAACTACAAAAAAAAAAAAAGTGAAATGGTAGATGATGAATACCATTATGTTAAATATTAATCCCTCACAAATTAAGGTACAATTTGCCATTAAGAGCTAAATGTATTATTACAGTATCTCTGAAGGGCAGGTAGGACACCCCTTTTTTATATATGGAAAAAATGGATAAGCCAAGAGGGGCAGTGATGGCCTCAGTGTCAAACAGCAGCATACATAATCAGTAATGGCAAGCTGGACCTTGGTTGCTCTTAAACTCTAATTCATTCAACTTGGTCCTGTATTTATTAAATGTCTTCAAGATAGCCAAAACTGTCCCTGATGACACACGTAGATATAATTCAGTCCTACCTTCAAGGGGTTCGCTGGGTAGTGGGAAAGGCAGACAGCAACAAATTAGCACATCACACTGCACATCATGATCATCGTCATCGTCATTGTCGCCATCATCAACAATGTGGAGTATGCTTTAAGACTGTTTCATTTTCTTCATTTGAATTCCATCCCTCCGTCCTCAGTCCTCAAGCAACCGAAAGAGTTTAGGCACGATCACTGGCCCTAGCTTACAGATGTGGAAACAAGACTTCAAGAGCTCAGGGGCACCTGGGTGGCTCAGTGGTTGAGCATCTGCCTTCGGCTCAGGTTGTGATCCTGGCATCCTGGGATTGAGCTCCACATCAGGCTCCCTGCTCAGCGGGGATCTGCTTTTCCTTCTCCCTCTGCCCCTCCCCCATCTCATGCATGCATACTTGCTCTCTCTCTCTCTCTCTCTCACATAAATCAAAATCTTTTTTTAAAAATGTAAATTACAGTTATGAATACGTTTGGGAGTCAGGTAAACCTGGACTTGAATTCTAGCTCTACCATAAGTCAGACTTGTGTATTATTTCACTTCCCTGAGCCTCAGTTAGCTTATACATGTAATGGGGATAATAATAAAGCCTCCCCGATAGAGTTAAGATTGTAGCTTTGCCAGATGCTTTATATACTTTTTTTTTCACTTTAGTCTTACCATATCCCTTTCATGTAGGCACTTTTATTTTCCTTATCTTTCTGATGTGGAAATTGAGATGTCAAGAGTTGAAGTATTTGCTCAAAGTCGTATAGCTAGGAAATGGTTACACTAGGATACAATCCTAGGAATTTGAACTTGAATGTTTAAGTTTTCAATTACATTTCTGTATAGCCTCTTATGCATATAGTACCTGGCCTACAGAAAGCACTTAATAAATGTAATATCATCATCCTCACCATCATTATTAATTTCCCTATGACCATTCAACTGTCATTACTACAACCACTCCTGCTACTACTATTACTATAATTAATACACGCTAGGAAAAGAATGAGCATGAGGATGTGATATTTGTCTTTTACATATGGAAACATTTTAATCCAACAGAACTTTCTTTTTTAATATTTTATTTATTTATTTGGTTGTTTATTTATTTATTAAAGAGAGTGAGAGGGAGACAGTGAGAGTGAGCAATAGGAGGGGCAGAGGGAGAGGGAGAGAGAAAGAATTGCAAGCAGACTCCATGCCACGCACAAAGCCCAACACGGAACTCCATCTCACAACCCTGAGATCATGACCTGAGCTGAAATGAAGAGTCAGATGCTTAACCGACTTAGCCACACAGGCACTGCCCCAACAGAATTTCCTATCCAAACCTTATGGGACAGCTTAAAAAGTAGTATACTATGTTTTACTGAGAAGAACTTCCCAAGCCAACATATCAACTCCAATAGTGCTATATTTTTTCATAATTTATGTTCTCCTCAGCTGTAAGGTAAATAGGAAAAAGAGAAGAACAGAATTAAGGGGCACAAAGATATATGCATTTCAATATGGAAAAATAAGAGTCTGTAAGGGAACAAAGGGAACACTGCCCCAGTCCAGGGGACTTTACTCCTAGTGCCTGGTCCTACATGTATTTGCTATGAAATCTGGAGCAAAGCAGGGACCTCTTTTTTTTTTTTTTTTTTTTCACATATAATATGGTATCAGGCTGCTTCTAACTCTAATATTCTGTAAATCCATAAACATGCCATCTTCTGATAATAAAGCCATAGGTATAAACAATCCTCCCAGAAGCCCACAACAGATGGAAAAGTCTACCCAAAGATTGCTTCTGTTGGTTTATCTACTTATTTTCTAATTAACCAAGAACCAGGATGGCCTGTCTGAAAATTTCCTTTGGAGGTCTTGAATTTAGATGCATGTCACTGAACACAGTGTTTTTTCTTCAGAAATCCTTCTAATGAACTGAGGAAAGAGCATATTGTTTCTTTTCAGAAAAATTTCATTGGACTTCTTTGTATTCTAACATAAACTAATTATTGCTGAAAATGGCAACAATAGGATAGCACTGCTCTGAATGCCTTATATTTGTAGTGGGTTTTTTTTTTCACTTTACCAGAGTTTCTGCATATATTAGGCCATGTTTTCCAAGCTTCAGACCAAACCAGTGACTCAAACTTTAGACTCTTAATGTCCACCTGCTATATGCTATGTGCTATATGATAATGCATGTCTTTATGTGGACATCACATGGGTACCACAAACTCCACAGTCCAAAATGGAACTCTACATCTGCAGATACTCGCTTATGCTTTATCTCAGTTAGTGGCATTGCCGTTCATCCAATTCCCAAGACAGAAACTGGACTTTTGTCCCTCTCTTCTTGTTAATCTGTCGCTATAAAATCAAGAACAAAAAAAAAAAAAAATCAAGAACAATATTATCTCCCAAATATTTTAAAAATGTTCTCCCTTCATCTTTTCCTTAGTGTGTGTGTTCATCTCTTCCCATCTGTCACCTGGATCCCTGTAGGTCTTCCTAACTAGTCACCCTGCCTGTCATCTTATTTCCCTCAAACCCAAGCTCTGCAGATCCATCAGAGTGGTATTAAAAATACCGTTCTGTGATGCTCCTGTGAAACTTCTCTATCTCTTCAAAATCCACAATATAAACCGAGGGCCACTAGGATCTGACTCCCTGCCTACTTCGTTAGCCTCATATTCCAGATTTTCTCCTCTAGCGACATGAGGTTGTTTCTCATCTCTATGCTTCTGTGCATAATGCCTGCTCTGCTGGGAATGCTACCTGCTAATGCACATCTGGTAATTCACGTGGTAGACTTTTCCTCATCCTTTAAGCCTCAGCTCAAGGATTATACCCTTGTATAACAAAACTATAATGAGAGGAAATAATTAAATATCACTTACAATGTGCCAGGCACATTGTGCCAGGTCTTAACACTTTCAATTCATCCAAAGACCACATGAGTCAAGTATGATTTTTATCCCCATTTTGCTGGGGAACTGAGACACAGAAAAACAAAGTAATTTATTTAAGGTAACATAACTAGCAAATGGCAGAGCTGGGATGGGAACTCAGGCTGCCTGACTCCAGAGTTCCACTCCTTATCACTTCACTTTTACCTCTTCCAGAAAGCTTTCCCTGATTTACCAGTTATTACCCCACCTATCCCACTAATAAGATATGGTTACTGGCAGACCCAGGCTCTTATTTTCCATCCTAGTAATTTATCTATTATATTACATATACACCAAAGGGCAGACCTACTAACATCTTCATCAGATGATCCAGCATGTGTGTTAAAAACTGCAGGGTTCAAGTTACTCCTTTTCTTTTCTTTTTTTTTTTTTTTAAAGATTTTATTTATTTATTCATGAGAGATACAGAGAGAGAGAGAGAGAGAGAGAGGCAGAGACACAGGCAGGCGGGGAGAAGCAGGGTCCATGCAGGGAGCTGGACGTGGGACTCGATCCTGGGACTCCAGGATCTTGCCCTGGGCCAAAGGCAGGCACCAAACCGCTGAGCCACGCAGGCATCCCCAAGTTACTCCTTTTCTTAAAATCATCCAAAAAATGCAGTCTTGCCCCTAACCCCAGACCTACTGATCTAAAATCTCTAAGGGCAGAGCCAGGAATCTGTATTACAGACAACCTCCATAGTTTATTCTTAGGTGAAATAATGTGGGGGATTAAATCAGATAATATGTGTAAGATACTTAGCTTGTGGATTCTCACATGGTAAATGCTCAAAGTGTTAGCTACTATTATCATTATCGTTTGTTATTGTTTGATCCAGAGAGAATACACAAGAATAACTTTTCTATTTACTATGAAATAAGATGGGAAAAGGGAGACATCAATCATGTTACTAAAACTATAACACATGGGGTCTTTCATGAGCAGACAAAAGAATAATTTTGGAGGAAATAAGAAGTTTGTGGTTTCCAGTTCCATGTTCTTTGGGGTTTGTTTTAGGTAAACCACAGGGGAAGAAAAGACACAGATAATTTTTATTTTAGCAACTCTATTCCTGAGAATAGTGGCGCCTTCTTAAGTAACATGACCCCAAGTACAGGAATTGGAGTGATTAAAGATTTAAAAGCTTAGAGCCATCAGCATTGTCATACTGTGATATCTCAAGACTCAGAACAGCAGAACTAGCCAGCTACTATAAACAAGAGGAATCTGTCTGTGCTAGAAGTAGGTGTCTGATTCTAGAAAAGAAGATCTACAATAAAGTTAACCCCGTGAGGAGTACATTAAAGTTCATGATGGACAAAATGACATCTTGAGCATGAGATTGCATAACCTTGATTCTCATTCCAGATCGTGTTACTTTATATTGCATCACATAGGGAAACCAGTTATTTAACTTACCTGACATTCAGTAGTCAATTTAAACACCCCCCTCCTTTTTTTTAGAGAGAGAGAGAGAGAGAACAAGAGAGAGATAGCAAGCACAAGGAGGGGAGGGGCAAAGATAGAGGGAAAGAGAAAGAGAGAATCCCAAGCAGGCTCCACGCTCAGCGAGGAGCACAACACAGGGCTCAATCCCATGACCCTGAGATCATGACCTGAGCTGAAACCAAGAGTCAGACACTCAACTGACTGAGCCATGCAGGTGCCTCTAAAACTATCTTTTATTCAGAAGTGTTTGCCTAGTATGGGTTAGTTCTCAATCTCTAGTAACCAGTGACCAAAGCCAGGAGACCTGCAATGAGTTGTATCTCCCAACTATCAAAGGCATTGCTGCCATCTGAAAAATCGAGAGGATGGCCACTAAAAGAAGAAGCAACAGGAAGTGTGATGCTGGTCACAAACGTAATCACATCTATCTTCATACCTTTGTTTAACCATTTCCCAATTCCTTTATTAGAAGGATTATGTTCCTAATTATATTAAAATTGTTTATGCATCTTTCTGCCAGTTCTTCAACAGCAGAGCCAGTGTCTCATTCAACTTTGTGTCACTATATGTAGCACAGAACTGTCAATCAATAAATGCTTGTTGAATAAGTGGGAGGAAGACAAGAAGAAAGGAAGGAAGGAAAGTTCATTAATGGATAAACACAATGCTTAGCAATTTATAATTAATATTGATGCAAATTCCAAACTTGCTCTAATAACACAATAAAAACAATTTTATAAAACCATTGTGTCTGCAAATAATGTAAATTCCTAACATGTGCTGGGCAATGCGCTAGTTTCTAAACCTAAGTAATTGTATTACCTGTCAAGCCATGCACTTTATCTTTTTTATTTTAAAGATTTTTATTTATTCATGAGAGACACAAAGAGAAGCAGAGACATAGGCAGACGGAGAAGCAGGCTCCCTGCAGTCAGCCTGATGCAGAACTCCATCCCAGGACCCCAGGATCACTACCTGAGCCAAAAGCAAACTCTCAGCCCCTGAGCCACCCAGGTGCTCCAAGTCATGCACTTTAGTATCCAAATTTAGCCGCACAAGAATGAAACAAGAAACATGGCTCAGAGCAGCCCATTTAAAAGATACTTAAGAACATAGTTTCACCACAAATTCAAGTATAAATTGGCAATAACTAGTGAATGGTAAATTGGCCATAAATTTGAAAACATGATATTAAAAAATAGCAAGTACTTGGGCTGTATTGACAGAACTATAAAATCCCAAATGTAAAATGTTCGTATTTTTCAAAAGGCAGGCCATATCTAAAGAACTGGATCCAATTTTGTGTCCAGAAGACAGTGACAACTTGTTAATTCATTCTTTTGGTGAATATTTTCTGAGCACTCAGCGATGAAAGACATTTTGATCAAATGTTGTCAACGAAGAACAGGATGACCATACTCCTTATGTTCATAGAGCCCGCAGTTTGGGAGAGGGAAAGACATGTAACTCTTCAATGAAAGTCAATTTTTTATGACAAAGGGAGCAGTGTGTGACAATGATGGGGTAAAAAACAGCAATGTTGGTGAGAGAATATGAATTATGTTACAAAGAATGGATAAGGGGGTGTTGAACCTAGAGAAAATTCGGAGGATCATTAAAATGGTCTACACCAATTGAACATGTAAATCCTAGACGTATTTAGAGTGGTTACAGACTATAAAACAAGGACCTAAATATAGATATCACAAGAAAGTAGATTTGGGGTAAATTTGAAGAAGAATATTCTCACTCTTGATGCTCAAACTTAAATCCTGGCCAGTACAATGAAAGCAATTTGATTCTATTATAAAGCTCGATGCCATTCATTCCAAGTCAAATCTAACCAGAAAGTTTATTTCCTAGCTATTCTATGTGGTATTGACCATCTTTGCCTGGTACCATATTAAAGACTCTGTACCAGTACTATTTTTATATAAATTTCAGTTAAGACCATGTGCCTCCAAGAAACCTGTTACTCGTTCACTGACAGAAATCCAGAATCATGAAAGTCATATGGCTTGTAAACACCCCCAGAGTTCTCCTTTTCTAGTTTCAGTTCTTTCCCTAGTATTTTGCTTCTTTTCTTCTCTGCTCTAAAGCCATCAAATTTTGGTCCCAGGATATCCTGCCTTTAGTATTATCTCGTTATGCCTTTCTATAATCTTACTATAGTTCTGAGAATCATCAGAGGTTTCCTCTTCTGAAACATAGAAGTTAACTCTCTGTGGTCAGCTCCTCTCTTGAAATATTTACCTAATCTTGTCTTTTAACCTACAGCTGGATTCTCCTTCTACCTGTTTATTCTGTGTCGTTGGGGTGCTGCTCAGTTCTTTGTCATCTGGGGTTTTTTGCTTGTTTGTTTGTTTGTTTTACTTTTTCCAGAGTCATCTGGAAATGTTCCTACTCTATTGAGAGAAAAAGATGATGATAATATTTAGACAATACACATTCAAAAGAAGGAACAGAATATTTATATCTGCTGAGAGGTATATACCCATTTTTTGTATTTTTTTAAACAAATATTTTCTGAGCACTTACTAAATGCCAGAAACAATTCTAGGTGATGGGAATATACCAGTTGGTAAAAGAGAAAATCCTTTGTCTTCATGGAGCTAATATTTTTTTATCTGCAGAAATGGGAACACATGTACACACACATATGCAAATGCATAGACATATATATGGCTTCACTGACATAAAACGAATTGTAAATAGTGTACAATTTGATAGATTTTAACACACACACACACACAAATACACATATATGCCTGTGAAACCATTACCACAATCAAGATAGTTTCCTCTTGCCCCTTTAAAAATCTCTCCTTATAACTCCCTCCAAAGTAACCACTGATCCACTTTCTATCACTTTAGATTTGTTTATATTTTCTAGAAGTTTATATAAATGAAATCATAAAATATGTGCTCATTTTTGTCTAGCGCAATTAATTTAAGATTCAGCCATGTTGTTTGGTGCATGTATCAATAGTTCATCCCTTTTCATTGCCAAGTAGTACCCCATTGCATGTATATTAAACCGTCGATTTCTCCATCTCCCTGTTGAGGGACATTTGGGTTGTTTCCAGTTTAGAGAGATAGATGCACAGATACATGTACATCTATATATTTACATATTTATATATGTATATATCTCTATAGCTATCCCCTTACACACAAAAAGAAATACACCCACACGTACATATTATTAATAGATTAGATGGAACACGTACATGTCTCCACTCACAATTTGCATTCTCCAGCACTTTAATTGGCTCTTTTGTGGGTTCTAAGTAAAAGGAAGTCAACAGTCATGATATTGTGGTATAACAACAGATACACATTTGGTCTTCATCCCTGGTTCCTAGCACAAGAGCTCCTTGGACCCTTGAAATATCCAGAGTGATGAGTGTCTTTTTGTGTACTAATAAGATAACTGGTGGCTCAGGGCCCCTAGGTATCTTTAGGATAGAAGCTGGATACCAGAAAGACCAAGACATGTTTAGAGGGCTGAAACTTTTAGCCTCAAATCTTTATTACAAGTTGGGGAGAGGTACTGGAGATTGAATTCAATCACCAATGACCAACAATTTCATTAATCATGCCTAGGTAAATGAAACCTCTATAAAAATCCCTTCTTGTGCCACAAGCATGGGGCACCCCAACTCTCATGGGGATAGAAGCTCCTGTGTTTGTGAAGTTTGTGTACCTCACCCTATGTACCTCTTTTTCTGGTTGTTCATTTGTATACTTTATAATAAACTGGTAATAGGAAATAAAGTATTTCGCTGAGTTCTATGAGCCATTCTAACAGACTGTGGAGCCTGGGAAGGGGGTTGTAGGAAACTTTGATTTGTAGTCTATTCATCAGAAGTACAGGAGGCCTGGAACTTGTGACTAGTATGTGAAGTGGGGGTAGTCCTATGAGACTGAGTCCTTAACTTGTAGGGTCAGTGTTAACTCCAAGTAATTATCGCTGGAAGTAGATTGAACTGTAGGACACCCCAAAATTTGAAGAATTATTTGGTGTGAGGGAAAATATCCAACACAAAAGGGTGGGTAAAACATTTTCAAAAGTAGAGGCACCTGGATGGCTTAGTCAGTTGGGAGTCTGACTCTTGGTTTTGGCTCAGGTCATGATCTCAGGGTCCTGGAATTGAGCCCTATGTCAGGCCCTGCACTCAGTGGAGGCTCTGCTTGAGGATTCATCCTCTCCCCCTCCCTCTCTTCCACCCCCACTCATGCTCTCTTTCTAAAATAAATAAATAAATCTTAAAAATTTCCTTTCAAAAGCAATAGATTTGGGAGACCATGACTATGATTCACGCATTAAGCAGGAATGATTACTCAATTACCACAATGATATCTTTAAACAAACACTATGCACCCTTCTAATGTGCTTCCCAAAGACTCAGGACATTGCCCATCATAGCCATTGCTCTCATTCTATTTGAGAGCCCGAAGACCACATATTCAAATATGATCAGGTAAGAAGACATTTTGCAATCATTCTTAGAAAATCATAAGTAAAACAAACTGCAACAAACCAAAACCTCTATAATATGCCAGGAAAACACATCAAAACAAAAACAGCAACCCAACAACAGTCAAAGTTGCAACAGACACGCATACTTGGAGGTGAAAGCACTTCCCCTAACTAATTTCAGGGCTGTTGCAATTGACATAAATGACAACATAAACTAATTGAATATATGACCAACAGGAAGCCACTTGTAAAGTGCTAAATCCATGACCTTATAATCCATTTGCACTAGTGATGGATCTGGTTTTACTCATGACCCCACAGCTCTAGGAGACATCATGAGTATATAATGAACACTTACTATGGCAAGAGGTAACTAGCTAAGAGGTACATAACAAGGCAATTTTTTTTTCTCAAAAATGCAGATATTTCCAGAAAGTAAAGAAAAAAAGAATTTAAACAAAGAAAAAAAAGACACTCAGAGCTTGCATCTTTGTGTCTCTTATTAAATTTACAACATGAAACAATTTTATCATCAAAATTATATAATGGCATAAGCCACAATAGGATACTTCTCAGGCAAAAAAAACGGAAAAAAAAATCCACACAAAATGTTTTCCAAGGAGTTAAGAAGCTTTCTTGGACAAGTTATGTTACAATAAAATATTAATGTGTGCTCATTTGTCATGTGTTAATTAGCAGAATAAGCTGTAGGAAGTCCGGATTACCATGCAAATGTTAATTAGGTCATAATTTATGTTAAGCATTTCTAAGTTTAGGAGCACCGCGTCTCATTTAGCAGCAGTTGAACTTTAGAAATAATTTGCATGTGCAACTGCTCCTTTTCAATTTTAATATGACAGTCACTTCATTTTAATAAATACAAGAAACTGCATTTAAATAATAGCAAATTCAAAGCTAATTTGGTCACAGTCAGTACATTTCCATGGGAGATGGAAACTCTGTCCTTTAATCACCACACAGGTGAAAAAACACGCTTCCAAAGACAGTTTTTCTAAAAGAGCTGAGAGTCCTCCCTGCCCCCCAGCAACTATCCAGAATTCTGATGCTTTACTTCCTTTTTGGAGAAAATGTGCTCTTAAACAGTTTTTACATGATCGAGCTTGACCATCTTTAGGTCTAATGTCATCGTGCTTCTCTCTCTTCACTTTCATTGACTACAGGCAACCACACAGCAACATTCTGTTACTTGTCCCTGGCTCTGTTTTTACATACTGCAATGTAATTGAAACAGAGTAGAGACTGGACTAAGGTCCCCTCAACCACAGAATCCAGCGTTCCTTGGCTAGGTCTACAGAAGAATTTGCTGAGCCACCCGCTTCCTAATAGATCTCATGGAATGTGGAAATAGGATATTCACATAAAAGGTAACCTGAGAGAGCTGGACCAAACCAATCTGTGCCAAGATGGACCCCAGGGCTGACCTTTTGCCTACTTTCTCACTCAGTAGAACACTAAAAATCACACACAAGGGTAGGGACTCAACATGTTGATTAGACGTGTGAGGCATGAAGAAGCTTGGCCTTTTAAGTGCACCAGCACAAAAGAAATCCCCATCCCTACCTGTTTAGATGCACCTTTTTCCTGCCTTAGACTCTCCGACCTCTGAGGACCTCTCCAGACCTGCTATGGAGAGGCAGCCTGAGGGCTTTTCCCTTTGTGCTGCCTCCCCTGTGCTCAAGCACAAGTCCCCGCAAAGCCTTGCCTGGGACGCCCATTATGCCCTCTTGTCAATTTCCATTAACCCAAGGGCCTGATTCAGTATCATAATGTTTTCAAAAATTTTATTTTTAATTCAATTTTTGTTCTGTGTCATAGCGATGAATGATCCCAACTACTCCTGAATTCCTATAAGCATTAGGAAACTCTGATTGGAAGGGCTGTCCTTATCCCAAGTAAGAAAGCTTGTAGCAAGAAAAGCCATCCTAGAGTGACTCATCCTAGGGTGAGTCACCTCTTTATCTCCTGCTACCACTGTTCAGAGTTCGGCTTCTCAACTTTTCTCATGTCAAGAGCCTCTGTGGACACCTTGGTGAAGCCAATGAACTACTGCTCGGAGTAAAGCTTTTAAACTTTAAAATAAAATATGGGATTAAAAATGGAATTAATTAGGGCAGCCCCAGTGACTCCGCGGTTTAGCGCCGCCTTCAGCCCAGGGCGGGATCCTGGAGACCCAGGATTGAGTCCCACGTAGGGCTCCTTACAAGGAGCCTGCTTCTCCCTCTGCCTGTGTCTCTGCCTCTCTCTCTCTATGTCTCTCATGAATAAAAAAAATAAAATATTTTTAAAAATGGAATTAATTATAGTGAAATATTAAATTTTAAACATGTGACTTTGTAGTTTGTATATATGCTTCTTTATGACTGCATGATCCAACCGAGGGTCTGCTAGCAACTGTGATTTCTATGTATCTGTAGTAATAAGCTTCATTTCAAGCCACTTGCATTTCAACACTATGAAAATATCTGGGATCTGGATTGGTGACAAAGTCATAGAGGTACAACTGTAGGTAGTTAAACATTTCCTAATGGAAGGAAATGCTGCACTTCAACTAGAGGATAGTAGAAGTAAAGATGTAATTATGCCTTTGTTTTCAAGTTCACATATACTCTGAATGCTCTTAGGTTTAAACTACTGATTTGGAGGAAAAAAATTTCTAAACCTCTAAAAAGATTTTTTAATTAATGTTTTCCTAATTTAAATTTTACGCTATAATTAGGAAGCATTTGAAATGAAATCATCTTTTCTACCCGCAAAAACTATTTTCATTTTGTACTTCTTGTCCATGTGCACTTTTTTACATATTTGTAATTATAGGGCATGCCAAGTTTATTATATCTACAGTGGTCTCCCATTACAGACAGCACTTATATTAAAAAAAAAAATGCTCTAGGTGAGAGACCCACCCCTGGCTCAAGAAGGGAAAGAATGTCAACTCAGACGAGGACATAAGTAACCTTTACCCCCCTCACTCCCACACCTAGTAGCTTTAGGTTTATTTTATATATGAGCTTCCAAATAAGCTTTGATTCACACTTTTTTTAATGGGAATTTGCTGCCAACATTTATAAACCATAACTTTCAAATAAAAACCTAGATTTCAGACTTCTCATGGGCAAGTCTGGCACTACATTTCTACATGGCAGCAATCCACTGGACCTGAGTCTGTTTCTTATCTAGATACAGTGCCCTCCCCACCTCCAAAATAATTTTTTCTTTTTCAGTTACCTGCCTGGCTTCTGTGGACATTTGAGTTAGCAACCACCTACTAGAAGATAAAGCTCTTACTCCTTTGCCTCCCATTTAAGACTCTCAACAACTAGTGCCTTCGACTAATTATTTTCATGAGCTTTTTACTCAAATCAACGTGATGCTGCCATTGTCCGAGAAAGACAGTTGGAAAATTTTCATATGATGGAGTTTCCCCTCCCTTCATACAACTCATTAGGACTCCTTTATATACATATATATACATATATTTACTCTTAACTCATATTTCAAATCATAAGTCAAATATTACCTCCACTATGAATCATCCTTTTCTACTCTAAACTGAAGTATTCTCAATGCGTACCTAGCAGAGAGTACATGTTTTGCTTTCTGGTTTAGATTTTTCAGTGGACAAACCCTATGGTACTACATGTACAGAAAGATGTTAATTACTCGTTGATTTTATTTGAATTGGTTTGGTTAAGAATCTGCCTTTTGTTTTGTTGATGCTTTGCCGTTGCTGTTTATTTATTTGGCATAAACCACCCCCACCCCCAAAATATTATTCTCTAGAAATCACAGCACAGTGTTGTATTTCAGGGACTGAACATTATTTCAAATGGTAAAATTTTTTTTTCTTTGACCATATTTCTGGCATCTTGAAAATATTTGTGTAAAATCATAACTTATGGTCTAAAGCCCCACATGGCAACTATTGGCTCAAAGTGAATAGCAGCAGCCTCTGTTCACAAAGGAATATGACCTCCAGGTTGCCACAGTCCCCAGCATCCCCCTAGTTAGTACCCTTGATTCTTCTCAATATTCCATATGACTTGTCTACCTGGCCCCTTCTGAAGCATCTTGGTTTGAGATTGCTCAATCTACCAAGGACAAAAGTATAAAAAAAAAAAAAGAAAGAAAGAAAGAAAGAAAGAAAGAAAGAAAGAAAGAAAGAAAGAAAGAAAGAAAGAAAGAAAGAAAATGACCATCAACCAAGGGGTTTTGACTTAACAGGTAGTAACAAAAGATAAATTGACAGCTTCCAAAGTAAAATACCACTTTCTTGTGCCTACTATGTGTTTGCTGGAAGCACTGGAACCCTTACCATGAGTTTGAGAAGAGAAACTATATTGCCTACGATATCATTTTTACCTTTCTCCATAAAGAGGAAAATGCCAAGATGAGAGATAAATGTAGTAAGTCCAGGGAACGTAAAAAGAAAAAAAATCTTATACCAGTGCTTCAACTTCCCGCTTCTTCCCCAAAGGGTGTTTTGTGGAGAAAGATGACCTCATCCTCAAAAATAGAGATGTTTCCTGAATGTTCTTAATGTACCTTTAATCATCAACTACAGTTTTACTCTTCACTTATTTATCTGCTCTTCTTGGGAATCTACTTCTCTTTCAAGCTGCACATGATCAATAGTGCTTATGACCTGTGCAAAATGCATCCGTTATTTAGTCTTAAATCACCACTTTCAAGCTTTGAGCAAAACCCTCAGTTTTCAAGGATGTGATAAACAAGTGCACATTTATGATGCCTGGCCCCCTTCTAATTTTGTGCATGGCTATGCCATTTCTACTCAGAATGAGTATCCCTACGCTGATTCCCACTATGCCTTTTTAGATTCTGCTCCTAAAGAAACAGCCCCATCACATTGAACTTATTCAGTCTCCTTTCTCAGGATTTATCTTGCTTTTTCTACCCTCCTTGAGGCACACAAATTAAATTAAGTGTAGAATTCTTGCTACGGAAAATCCGTATGAACAGAGAAATTTATCAAGCACCATCTTTTTTTTTTAAGTTTATTTATGCCATTTTGATGATCAGGTTGCAAAACCTCTTTCAACCTGAGACTAAATAAATGTCCTCAAATTCTGCTCCTGGATATATGCCATCTGCACAGAACAGTGATAAGGATGATGGAGTCACACGTGCTGTGTCACAGAGCTTCCTGCTGGGAAGTTTCCCTGTCTCTTCACTGGCTACTGTCCACTGAGTTGAAATAGATATTTACTTTCTACAACCGTTAGCTCCCTGTCCAAACAAAGCTGAAGAAAACATCCATAGAGAGGAAGAGAGAGAGCACACACGCATGAGCACACACACACACACACACACAGAAGAGAAACATGTAGTCAGTACAAATTTGAACCTGTGTCAAAACGCACTAAGGGATCAAGTTGAATCATCCATCCTGACAAGATGGTCTGTGACAGTGGGACCTGAAGAATCCACATTTTCATTATATGGAGCTTTCCTGCTAAGAAGAGCAATCAAAAGCCAGCTAATTGAATTATCCATGAGCCCACTTAAAGAAGAAATATTGCTCAATAAAACTATACAGTCTCTCTCCAGCCTGCCCCCCCCCCCAAGTCTTTCATCTTTCCTCTAAGGCATATGTGCCTGACATCCATGACAAAAACCCACCTCTCCAGAGAGAGCTGGCGCAGGAGCAGTCCTGGTGAAAACCTTTCTCCACATTTACAGGGGCCAGGGGAACGCTATTCATATGCCAGATGGGAGTTTACTACAAAAATACAATCTCTCGATTTCCAATTTCTATGAAAGGCCCATAAGTTCACCTGCTGGTCCAGAATATTCCCCCACCCTCCTGCTTCTCTGTATGAAATTCTACCTACTATTCCAGCTTTAGCCCTTCAAGGTAAGGTGTCATGGCCTCAAATAATATCTTTTGAAATAAAAATACCCATTCTGGGGGTAACAACAAGATGAAGCTCCATTGGTCTTCTGTACCCCCAATGCCAACACATACTCAGTCCAACCAGCTGGTGTAAGAGGCCTGCTGAAGGCAGGCTGAGGTAATTTGATCTGTTGTACACCCCCCCACACACACACACACACATTGGTTACAGGACAATACGAAGGCATCAAAGACAAAATTTTCCTTCCCAGTTTTTCTTGGGCAAACCCTGATAATCAGAGGAGCACACCCTCTTGAGTATTCTGAACAAATTCTCTCACTTTAGTCTCCTGAATAGGATGTGAATAGCTGGTTCATCTGGTGCCCAGATGAGGAAGCCAGGAACAAAGCCCACAGAGCCCCCCACTACCGCACAGAAATAGATTTATCTGCACCCAGTAATTTAGGCTCAGGTGCTCTTATGAGTAAAAACAATTACACTCACTCCACCATGGCACTTGAGTTAATAATTCCCAACTGAGTCAGTAAATCAAACAAGCACTTTTCTTTTTTTTTTTTTCAAAGAACTTATTTCCCCAGAATCTTAATTTATTTAGTTAGGGCTGGCCCTTGGCTAAATTGTGGCATAGATAAAGGTTATCCGGGGGGGGGGGGGGGCATTTTCTTTCAATTTGTTTCCCTACGTCCCAGCCCCCTTCTGTCATTGCACAAACATATATTGAGTGCACCTTATTTCCACAGTCATTAGGGACACTATGATGATACCTTAACTAGGTCTGTAATCTCTATGCTGCATCCTCTCTTCTTGCTTTCAAAACTCATCTATCCTCAGGGCACTTGGGTGGCTCAGTCGGTTAAGTGTCTGACTCCTGGTTTTAGCTCAGATCATGATCTCAGGGTTCTGAGATCAAGCCCCATGTCGGGGGTGCTCTGTGCTGGGTGTGGAGCCTGCTTGAGATTCTCTCTCTTGCCCTCGCCCTCGGCCCCTGCCCCACTCCTGCTCATGCTTTCTCTGTCTCTAAAACAAAACAAACAAATCCCCCATCTCTTCTCTGTGCTGCTCTCTGAGGTCTCTGAGGTTTGTTCTCTACATTCCAAGGTAGTAGGAATGTAGGCTCTGGTGCTAGGTCACTTGGGTTCAAATCTCACTTCCACCACTTACTAACTCTGTGACCTTAAGCAAGTTATTTAGCCTCTCTGCCTCCATCTCTTCATGTACAAAATCAGACAACTACTGGTCTCCTCTTTGCAGGGTTGCTGTGAGGAGTAAATGTATTTTTATACATAGCAGGATTATATCAGTGCCTGGCACTTTCCAAACACCCAGTGAGCATTAGCTGTTACTGCTATTATTATAAAGGGCATAGAGTACAATATTCCTTATCACATGGTCTTATGCTTCAAGCCATTAGCATGGATTTTCTCCAATACTTTTTCTCAGCTCCTGCAGTAAATATGAAGTTGCAAGAAGAGGTGCTTCAATAGGATTCATGCCCCGAAAGTGACAGAAACAATTATGTATTACTCATTTAACATGTGTGGATTTTGTATATAATAGTGAACAGTTCCACAATTTGGTTCCATCTTTGGCAATCACTGGGTGGCCTCTGATCCTGAAACTTCTCAACTGGGGATGTTTTTCTACCACCAGACCTTAGCTCTCTAGGCAGTGACTAAACTCAGAGAGAGAGCAGCAGAGAATATTATATGACCCTTTTCTCCCCTCCCTCCCCCATGGCCTATTCATTTGAAAGTAATCAAACTCTAAAGTTCCTAAAAGATTAAAAGCTAGGTAGTTTTCAACAAACAGAAGCTAATTGTATTCTGAGACACTAAACATGTGGAGTTGCACACACGCCACTTTTCAGGCACACCTGTTCATCCTGTACCTCTGGAGTTCAGCACCAATTTCATTATACTTCCAACATCAACTCCAAAGTGAAAAAGACCACTGGGCTAGGAGACATTGTTAACTGCACCTATTAATGCCTCAGAGACCTTGTGAATATCCATTTTCTCTCCCCAGATACTCCGGTCTATGTGGAAATGGGTGAGGGAGAGAAGCAGTAAACAATCTCACAGGATTGACTGAAGTCTTATAATACATATGGAACGCTCTGTAAACTGTGAGATCATCACCAGCACTGTTAGTCAATGTTTTTGAGCTCCTAACTACATTCCAGGAACTCTTTTAAATTCATTATATAAATTATCTTGTTCAACATAAGTGACATATCATTACAACACCCATTTTACAGATGAGGGAACCAAGCACAAAGTTGTTACATAACTTTCTGAAGGTCATATTGCAATTAAGTGATGGGGCCGTGGAATGTGAATTCAGTTACTGGATTTTTAACATTTACACTAGACTTCCACTTGAAAAAGACACACCAGTGCCTCCATTTGAGCTCCAAATATAGGTGCCTCTACTTTATTTAGCTCCATAACTTCAATCTCTTATACCCTGTTTATTAGTTTCCTATTGTGGCGGTAATAAACTCCTACAAACTTAGTGGTTTTAAACAACATACATGTATTACCTTATAGTTCTGGAGGTCAGATGTCTGAAGCAGGTCTTAGAAGGCTAACATCAAGGTGTTAGTGAGGTCGTGTTCCCTCTGGACATTCTTGGGAAAAAATCATTCTTTGCCTTCTCCTGCTGAAGGCAATGGGCCCTCCTGTTGGGCTCATGGCTCCTTTCTCCATCTTTGAAACCACAATCACATAATTCTGACCACTGCTTCTGTCCCTCCTCTCATCTCCTTCCTTAACTCTAACTGGAGCCTCTCTTTCACTTATAAGGACACTTGTGATTACACTGAGCCTGACCAAAAATCCAGGATAATCTCTCCATGTCAAGACTCTTAATTTAATCATATCTGCAACATTCCCTTTGCCATGTAAGGAAACATATTCATATGTTATGGGGATTAGGACGTGAACATCTTTGGGAAAGCAATTATTTTGCCTTCCACACCTCGCAATGGCTAAGTTATAGCATCACAACTAAAGAACTGTTTCTAATACATAAAAATGGCAAGGAAGCAAATTGACTCCATCCCTACCATCTTTTCTGTGACAAAGTTCCACGTTTAAGTGAGGTGGTAAAATTGATGCTGTTTTCATCAAGCTAGTAAAATGATGTGTGGTCAGCAACAGAATGAGTGAGGAATATACATGGTATCACCTCCTCCAACACTACTGACAGAGGGCTGGCTTTGGGTGGATATAGGAGCTCTTTCAAGGGATGGTATCTGGCCGCATGATATAACTAACTGTAACATCTCTAGCTATAAAACACTAGACATTATTTGAGTAATCACAGTGGCAAATCTGCAAACTATGGACTTCCATCCCTGGTTCCCAAATTACGGTTGTAGACTATACACTGACTGATCCAGGAAATGATGCCCTACCTTCCCTGGGGGAACAATAAAGACTGACAGGATTGCTGGCCAAGGGTGAGGCGATCTAAAATACATGACAGAAGAGATGACAGACTGCAATTGCAATTGTGGCTCAGGTCTAACAGCCAGGACTGTAGCTTTTTTTCATTAAACCTCCTGTTGTGAGTCTTGTCCAGCCACCCCCTCACTATAACAAAGTCAACATAACATGAGTCATAAATGGATCCAAGTACTGCCAGGAGTAGAAAGACCAAATGTGGAATTGCCTCACATATCTTCCAGGTCGTTCAGGGTCTCCAGTCAAATACAAGCTACCCACCGCTGCATTCCTGGGCCTGAGCGTTTTTTTGTTTGTTTGTTTCTGAAACTATGGTAAGAATACCATGACCCTGGTCAGCAGACTAGAAGTGCCCAGAATTTAACATGTTCCAGGAGCAGCCCTTCCCAAAAACTCTGAGGAATTGGTATGTAAACCTCCCAGTGTCCTTACTTCTCTTCTGGGAAATTTCTGATGTGTGTGTTTTGCCCTATTTCTCAGTTTCCTATGAAAGTAAGATCTGACTTCTCACTGTGGTACCTGGATTAACAAGGTTGTTGTGATTGGCTGTCTTCCCTTCAACATATCATATTATTTCCTATACCTCTGAATCAAACCTGAATCGACCTCAGGATCTGCCTCTGGAGTAATAAGACAGTTGGAAATAAGGTGACCAACCCATTTAGGGGTTTCCTAGACGGGATTTCGAATTTTAAAACTAAGGCAGTGCTAAAAAAATAAATAAATAAAATAAAAAAAAAATCCTACATTTGCCTGAAACAGAGGACTTTTTCGGGACATGGAACTCTTGGTGCCACAACCAGGGACAGTGCTAGGCAAACCGGGATGGACTTGTCACCCTCATTGGAATACAAAGTCATAAATACCCACCATTTGCTTCAAAGTGGATGGAACTGGAGGGTATTATGCTGAGTGAGGTACGTCAATTGGAGAAGGACAAACAGTGTATGTTCTCATTCATTTGGGGAATATAAATAATAGTGAAAGGGAATATAAGGGAAGGGAGAAGAAATGTGTGGGAAATATCAGAAAGGGAGACAGAATGTAAAGACTCCTAACTCTGGGAAACGAACTGGGGGTGGTGGAAGGGGAGGAGGGAGGGGGTTGGGGGTGAGTAGGTGACGGGCACTGAGGGGGACACTTGACGGGATGAGCACTGGGTGTTATTATGTATGTTGGTAAATTGAACAACAATAAAAATTATTTTATTAAAAAACAAAAAAAAAACAAAAAAAAAGGAATACAAAGTCATTCTAGGAAACAAGTCTTTTGAATCGGGTTCTACTGCTACACTGGCAAAATGACAACACAATCACCATTGCTGGTAGTAAGTGGAGTGGTGTGCTATGATATCATAATTATTAAAACTCTCCCTTGAGGTTGAATTGGGATGGGACAGATGGAAGAGGTGGCACCGATTTGTGCAATCTCTCAAACACTTGAGAGAGATGATGGTAATGACCAATGAAGGGCCGTGGGATTGGGTGGTGGTGTCAGGTACCATGAGCAAGCTAAAAAAAGAAAGTGGTAGAGCTTAAGAGAGCTGAACACCAAGCCAGGGCACAGGGGGAAAGACAGCATATCTCTCCAACACCATTTAAAGAAACTCATCTTCTGCAGGCTAAGGGAAGATCACACTGAAAATCAGGGCCAGGGTCTGATGTGAAAGAATCATTATGGGGAATGTTTAAGTCACAGCCCTGACAAGTTTGCTCTGTTACAAGCAGGCACTGATGGAGCAAAGGGGGGGACCATGAGATATAGGATAGGCTGATCTGGGTAAATGTGCCCTAGACACTTGAACTCTCAGATTGTTCTGGACCTCTGGGATGTAGAAGTCATCCACATCCCATGCTTAGAAGATTATATTCTCTCCTTGCCTAGAGACCAAGCAGAGGCCTCTCATAGGAAAAGGCCTTGCAAGATGATACTTTTTTCTTTGAGACCTGCCCCTACCTTCTCACATATGTCAATATTGAGTGCTAAGTTTCACTGAAGAGTACTAACTTTGCTTCAGGAAGAGAAGAATTACTCAGCAACAGAGTTTTAGAATCTGGCTGATAAAGATTTGTAGAAATGGTAAACATGCTTGGTAATGGCTCTTGAGAGTGCTACACTGTGAGATAAGGGAGGGGAGCAAAATAAAACCTTGGATGAGAGAGAGTTTATAGATATAAAGGCACATTCCACAAGAGAAAAACCACAAATGCTAAGAAATTAAAATTCCCTCATCCTACCTCACACACACTTCACACATCTGCAAACACACACACACACACACACACACACACACAAGTAGACCTCTATTAATGACTCTTGAGAGTTGGTATACAAATACTCCCACTCTCTTGTCTCTTGGGTGGGCCATTTCTGAGGTGTGTGTTTTGCACATTTCCCAGAGTTTCCCCTCGGGATTAAGCTCCAGTCACCCAATGTGGCAGGTGGTTTAGTAATACACCTTCAATGGATTGCTTTCTCTTCCTTTTCTGGGGGTGTGTCCTCAACCACTCAAATAAAATGTTCATACCCAAATCCTTATCTGAGAGTCTGCTTTTGGGAGAATTCAAACCAAAACATGGAGGCAAATACCTCATTACTAAAATTTTGCAGCACATTCTTTAAATGATTATCCTAAAAATTAAAAGAAAAAAATGCATCTAGTAACAGATTAAAAGCTTCTGAATCATAAAACTGTGTTTCCCATTATGCTGTGATTACAGATCTTAGAATACTGTCTGGCATATAGTAACTACTTCATATATTTGTTAAATAAATAAATAAACAAATGAATGGATGAAAAGATTAACTCAGGAGGGGGCAAAACTCTGCCCATAAAGGGCTGGATAATGAGTATTTTAGGGTTTGCAGGTCACACAGTCTCCATCACAATTGGTCACCTCTGTTGTAATGTGAAAGTAGTCACAGGTTTTATGTAAACAAATGAGAGTAGCTGTGACCTAAACACATTTTATTTACAGAAAAGGCAGCAGGCTGTATTTGGCCCATGTTTGTAAACCATACAAACCAGAGTTTGCAAACCCTGGTGTAAATCAGAGTTAAAGGCACACCAAAATGTCAAATAGGTGAAGTCCAGAAAAAGTTCTGATTTATCTAATGGCTACTTTTTAAATAAATATATTTTTTAAAATTCTCATTTTTGGTGGCCCTGTGTTGCTGAAAGCTTAATTTGCCCTCTGGGTAATTCTATGCCACATAAATTATTGTAAAATGAAATTGTGCAAAATGAAGAAAAGAGACAGATTCTTTTGGATAAAAATGAGATAAATACATACATTAAAATATGGACACCAAGTTTGGGAAGGAGGAATGCAAAGAGATGGACGAGTCTAGTAGGTAGATAGAATTTTGTTTTTATTGCTATTGGAAAAAGTACCAGGAGGCTCTACTAGCAGCTTACACTCAGGCCTTAAATGTGGACATTACCACCTGTAGAATAAGATCTTTATGGAATCTGTTTAAGTTTAAATAGGCAATCTACTGGGAGTACTACTAGAAACAATTCTCACTGAAATTTTCCTTGGCTCTGTGGTCTAAAAAAGGTCCCAACTCCCACCCAAACATCCTCTTTCGCTGCACACTTTATTTCTGTCATTCATTTCTGTCCTCATTATCTGTAATGTTTGTATATTTGAAAGTTGTCTGGGCTAGGGTTAGGAGAAATAGTGAAGACTTTGAAATGAACCAAAACTAACTGCTGTGGAAGGCTAGATGATGGATTATATATCTTTCATTGTCTCGCACCAGTCCCTTTTGCAACTCTGAGAAGAAAAAGTTAAATTATGGATGGTGATAGTGAACTCAATGTTTTCTTTGCAGAGCAAGGCAAAGGAGTCCTGCTTGTGGCAGTGCACATGAATCTGAGGCAATAGAGGTGATACATCTTTGTAAATCCTATTCTCATTTGAACCAGTTGTTAAATATTACTAGTTCCCTCGTTAATTAATAAGTTAAGTAAAATCTTTTGTGTGTACTCATCTTGTGTGTGTGGAAGTCATGGTTTTACCTTTTTGAAAATTGTGTGATGCTAGACACAACTCAGAACCTGATTGGAGACTTTGTCTTGTTCAATGATGTACCAGGCACGTAGAAGGAAATCAATAAATATTTGTTGAATAAATGATCAAATAAAAGAACATATAAAATAAATGGAGATAATCTCACAAGATAGAAAGCCAGGGGACAAGCCTGATTTGAATATAACTTAGGAATGCCCTGTAAAAGTGTATAAGTTGTGCACAGTTTAAGAGCTCCCAGTTAAGGCTCTGTGTCCCGCTTTATGGAGATTATTTCCTCAAAGTAAAAGATGTCTTTCTTTATAACCCAAAGGTTCCACATGCACAGACTAAGGAAGAATGCAAGAAAAGTGTAAGGACTTTGGAAGACACAAGTGGTCATGGAAATATGGGGATATTCAAGTACAAGCTGAGCCCCAAACAAGAGGCTGTCATTGAGAAGGGATGTATTGATGGAGATGGCCTATTTAGAGCTGTGGATTTTTTAAAATAAAAATTCTGTAGCAAATTCATCTGTCAAGTTGAAAGAAGATCTCAACACTTAAAAAGAAGAGTTCATGGTGATTTCTCGACAGTGAAGAGCTATTAACAATCACTTCAATGTGGTGAAATTCAGAACAGAAAGCATTTTGAATTGGGTTAGTCCATTTCAAAAATCATGCTGTCATAATATTGAGAATTAAACAGGTATAAATAATAGCCTTGTATACTTCTCATTGCCAGATACCTTGGTAATTTATGGAGAAAAGTCTTCCTTAAATCACAACAAAGATGACGGATTTGGGAGGCTGTCCTTTATCATCTCAAATGCTGTCCTAGATTGATAGAAAGATATAGAATATAAAGAACATCATTTGTATTGTTAAAAAGATTCTTCAACAGTTAAAATTGTTTTAGAAGAAAATGAAGTATGTGGTTTTGTCAACCAGGCACCTGGTGTATTTTTTTTTTTAAATGATAGTGTCACTCAAAAAAATAACACTCCGTACCTAAATCTATTTATCTTGACAAAATATTTCCATGCATCTTTTTGAAGCCTATGAACCTGACAAATCATGATGACAATTTAAAAATTATCTGAAATATTGTGACATACACAGTACCAAATGTTAGAGGGTAAAAGTTCAGAAGTGACATATCCAGTTTAAACCAGATTTTTTTTCAATCTCAGCACTAGTGACATTTGGGGCCAGATAAATCTTTGTTGTGCAGAACTATCCTGTGGAATGTTTAGCAGTATCCCTGCCTCTACCTACAAGATGCCAGGAGGCCCCTCTTCCCTAGTTAGGACAAATTAAAAATCTCTACATATTGCCAAATTACCCCTGAGAGACAAATCACCCCTCATTAAAAACTACTGATTTAAGCTCATGCAGTTCTAATAGTTTATTCAAATGTAACAAGTAAATGTTTGTGCCAGATCCAAATCTTAGCAAGAATCTTAGGAAATACACTGATATCTTTCCCCAATAGAATTCCAGTGGATTCTTCCAATGAAAAAGCAGAGTAGTAGTAGAAATTCAAATGAATGTAATGGAAACATTTATTAAGTTCTGGTTATATGTCACACATTGTGCTAAAAATAGTATATGGATTAATTCATCTCTTCCCCACAAAAACCCTATGAGGTAGATATTATCATATCCATTATGCAGACAAGAAAACTAAGGATTGGAAAGAATAAATGCTTTGCATAAAGCCGCCAAAGCAGAAAGTATACCAGCTGAGGTCCAAAACCAGGCAGACTGATACAGACTTTACTTTTAATGTCCATGCTCTATCTCTGGTAAAGTGAGGTCTGTTCTTTATCTCACATGAGACAGCTGTGGAAAAAGATACTTTGGTTCATGGCAGAAACAATGGTCTATGGGTCAAATCCAACCCATCACCTGTTTTAGTAAGTAGAGTTTCATTGGGTTAGTAAGTATAGTTTCATTGGAACACAGCCATACTCATCCATTTATGTCTTCTTTAAGGCTGCTTTCACTTTAGAAAGGCAAGCTGAGTAGTCAAGGCAGACACCATAGGGCTCACCAAGTGAAAAAATTTATCACCTAGTCTTCACACAACAAATTTGTTGATGCCCATCCCTGCTTTAGAGTCTGAGAATATGGGTTCCCGAGTGGTGAGTGATAAAGCCAGAACCCGAATCCAGCCCAATTCCATGCCCTGGCTCTTTCCCATGGGGCTCTTTGGAGCACAACAATAGGAATGGCACCAGTACAGAGCGAGAGCTTCCCATGTGCCAGGCACTCCTCTCAGCACACACATGTAAACTCATCTAATACTCAGAGGATCCCTATGAGGTATGAGGATGTGCCACCACAGATGTTGTTAGTGTCCAGGCCATATCCATATCCTCTGGGCTTTTACACCCATACACTAAGGACTTTTCTTTCCTTGCTTTGGGATCACATTTGGCCCAAGCACAGGGAGAGTGGGAAGTGCCAGGAAATAAATGACACATAAGCAACCATCAAAGCTTAGTCATAAATTTCTCAGTCCTTTCCCTAGACTGGGATAAATCTGAAGTCTTTTCTACACTCACTCCAAATTCCCAGCTCCCCATAGTAGTTTCATAAAGCATCCTTTATTGACTTTCTCCTTTCCTTCTCTTACCTCCCCATTTCCCAACCCATGTTTCCTGGAAACATTTCCCAAATAAACTATTTGCATTTGAATTCCTATGTCAGAATCTGTGTTTGGGGGAATTAAAATTAAGATATGTCATTTTATTCTTAGCAGAAAACTAAGGCCCAGAGAGGTTATGTGACTACCCTAAATTCACGCAGCTGGTGATTGGCGGTGTCAGGATTTGAACCAGGCCATCTGACTCCAGAGCCCACACTCTTAAACAAAACACTCCCAAGAAATAGCCATTTTGGGAGCATCTTAATATTTCTGTTCTATTTTCTCTAGCAGGAGAAATAAAGAATCATGAACACTGTCTCAGAGTTCATTTGGAGAGAAATAAAAGTAATTTCAGGAAGAATGACTTCTCTCAACTTCTTCCCCTCTTTATCTACGAGGGACAGTCAATTTCTGTGCCAATACACAAGAGAGAGGGACAGAGGCAAACTTTCCTCCCTCTAGTCTTAGAAAGTAACATCTATATACTCCCTTTGCTTATGCTCCATTACTAGCCCTTACCCAAAATATTCCTTCAAGCTCCAAGTAAACAATCAGAATTATCATTTCCCCAGGCCTTTTAATGGATATGAAAGCTCTGTCCAGATTCCATTTACTGAGATGCAGAATCCTTATGTGCCCACCAACACAAATCATATTTCTATTCCTTGTCAGTGTAAAAACAGACTACCATTCTCTTTTCTCTTAGGGATTAGAAAAACCCCACACATTTGATTGATCTACCACTACCAAAATTCCTCATCCACAGCCTACAGTCCTCAAATAATGAGAGGCATTGGAATCTCATGCATACATCCTGTCTAGTGGCAGTAAAGGCTGCTCCCATGGAGAGCAGTAGAGACCCCAGAAGTAGAGACTTCAGTAGAGACACCCACTTGCCCCTACCTTAGGCACTTTAGGCACAGGTTTGGAATTTATTTCCTTTTAACAATCTATGTATTATAAAAAGTACATTTCTGGGAATACAAGTGGTTAGAAAGAGAAAATGAGGACCTAAGCCAGAACCAGTACGTAGAGTTATACATCGTGGACCATGTGATTGGTGCTTTCTAGAACTGCACAGGGAAAAAGCTGTGCAACTGTAAGTGGCAGCTCTGCTTTAAGCCCATCTCCAAGGTTCATAAATCCCATATGTATCTGTCTTGCCCAATATATTCTTATAATCATAACATAATATTATTCAGTATTAATGATTTTCAGAGAGACTACCAGAATGCATTTATTTGGCAGTAACAGAGTATTCAAAAAACAGCAGGTATACTTCATAAAGTGGAAAGAAAAGAAACTAAGCATTCAAAGGTTTGTTACCTTAGTGATTTTATGATATCTAGGCTCTGGGTTAATTTCTCTGCCATTACCTTGGCTTCTGCCTCATGGTCAAAAGATGGCTGCTGCAGCTATAAAAATCATCCCTCATAAACACCTGGCCAATTTATGCATTCACATAATCTGAGTGGCCCTGACAGTAACTGAGTCCCCCTCTCTTGAAATAAGGTATTGGAGTTTAGGTTTCTGAAGTTTGCAGTGCCATTACAAATCTAGAATCAACCAATAACTGGTATCTTCCTGAAGCCTGATAGTTTTATTCCTTGGTTTCTTATATGTAAATTTTTCTAATACATCCCTATCCCCATTACTTAATATAACTTGACTGAGTTTCTGTTCCTTGTAACCAAATTATTTAAACAACTCAGTTGGCTGCTACTAGAAAGGGACGTTTCTCCCACTACAGTTTGAATCCAGTGAAATTACATGGCATTCCAAAAGAAAGAACAGAATCTGTTAATTCTAATGCATTCCAGAGATGAGGGTTTTCAGGCCTCATTAAAAAGTACCTGCTACCCATATAAAAGAAACTCTCCCTTGTGGCCTTCCATGAAAATTCAGTAGACTACTGTGTTGTTTCTTTGTGATGAGTCCCTTCTTGAATTTATTTTTTTCCTCACATTTTCTGTGTGCTTTATTTCAACTGGCAGATTGCTTCAGAATTATTTCATACCTAGGTTCAGATATGTGAACTTATGTCACCACCTGATGAGGGTCATCTTGAATCTGTACACAAGCTTCCTTCCTATACTGAAAAGGGTGATAGTACCTATGTCACACCCTAAAGTTATCTGAAGAATTAAGTTCTGGGATTAAGGAAGCTACAATACTTTCAAGAGTCTATTTAACATGTCTTTGTTTTGAGGATGAATTATTTTACACTTTGCAATCAGTCACTTAAATATAAACTTATTTATCATAGGCGAGAATTCCAAAAAATTATCTAGACCTGTGTTTCCATTTTTCATGTAGAACAGAAACTAACTGAGGATATGGATTTGCTTCAAATCCTGAAAACCACTGCCAAAATAACTGTATGCCATCCAACACTGTGGTTGCAAAAGTGAGTATCTTCCATGGGAATATAGCTTACATAAATAATAGAGAGAAGAGGAAAATGAAAGAATTACTGTAAATCTAAGAGGAACTATAAACTTATTAGGGAAAATTTGCTGCCAGTAGGGCAAGTTAATTAAAACCTGTCACTGAACTAATTCCCAAAACTTTAGTAATTAATTTATGACAATACCACTGGAACACTACCTCAGACTATTTACAGCTTATAATCATCTATGAATGAAATCTTCTCTAGGATACAAGGTGTTCTCACTACAAGAATGCCCCCCTTTGTTAATTACACACTTCATTTTTGAAATGGAATAAATCCTGGAAAAATAATAAAATGAAAAACTATAGACTTGAAAAAGACTTAAGAGATCGTCAAGGAGCTGAATAATAAATAATATATGATACATAATAAATACAAATCATATGTGCCATCATTCCCCTCTCTTGTGCTCATATTACACATAATAAGTCTGAGCTGGCTGGTCCCACAACTCAGAGCAAAGTCTCCTAGTCAAGATCAGCTGACTCTTAGTTGCATAAGTGAGCCAGCTAAGATCAGCTGTAAGGTGCCCTCAGTCAATCCACAGAAACATGAGGGGGAAAAAAAGCCAATATTTTATACCCTGTGATTATGTGATATTTGTTACACAGCAATAGCTGACTGATAAGATTATGCATATGATAATGATAATTACTATCTCAAAGACTTCTATATGCCAAGTACTTTGCCATTTTATGTTGAATTCTCACAACATTTCTGCAACAACAGTATTTATTCCTATTTTAGAGACTCAGAAATGAGATCCAGAAAGTTTTAAAGACTTAACAAGGTCTAACACCTAGTAAGTGACTGGTCTATGGTTTGAACTTCTGAATTCCAAAACTCCATGTTCTTTCTTAAACACCATACTTACTTTCCCTTTTTGTCTCCTATGTAGCTAGCAATATCAATATATCAATGTAAAATAATGAAATTTCTCTGAAGAGAATATATATGTTTCTTTAACCATAAAAGAACATGGCTCAAAATCTGGAGGAAAGTTTGCAGAGGGAAAATAATAGGACTTTTCAAGGAAAAAACTAAAGGGTGTGCTATCCAGGGCCTCCCAGCTCACTCTAGAAAGTTCAGATTTTATTCTGAGCAAAATGGATGGCCATGAAGTGGGGAGCACAGAATGTGCTCATCCATGTATTCACTCAGTAAATATTTAAGAAGTAGTTCACTAGATGCTAGGGTTTCAATTGTGAACAATAAAAGGCCAAAAGTCCTTACTATTGTTGACTTTACAGTGCAGGGTTCAAGAATGAAATGGTAATTGAAGAACAAAAACAAAGGTAAAAAAAATATAGTAGGCATTAGTGCTACAAGGGAGGAGTACATAATTCTTTGAGCACCTGAAGTAGAAATAAATAGAATGAATGATTAAATGAATGGATGAGAAAACTGATAGAAAGGATTCCCATCCAAATCTAAAGGCATGACATGTTTGTAATACATGATGTTCAAAGGGTTGAATCCTAAAATGCAGGGCTGAGTTTTCTCACCTTTATTTAAGAATGAAAAGGGTGGCTGGAAAGATGGGGAAGGGGTTCTAGATTAGAAAAGAGAAATAAGTTTTCCTTGAAGAATCCCCATGTGCATCCCTTAGAAATAACATACTCCAAAATAAATGCCATCAGCAACAATGTGGGCAGCTTTTGACTCTAGCAAGTAGCATAAAAGAGCCTATATATTAGAATGATCCAAGAAGAAAGAAATCTAGGAGAGAAAAAGAAAAGTTTAAATCCTACAAGCAGCCCTAGCCTCTTTTGGGTGGAGAGGGGGGGAAGTAAAACTCTAGCCTTACTTTTAGAGTCCAGTGAAAAAGAACTCATGGAAAATTCTATGAATAATGAACTTGCATTTTTATTTTTCATGTTGTGGATTCAGCTTTTACTTCAGTAGCAAAAGCAAAATCAACTTACTTTGAAGAATTCTGATATTTATTAAAGAAAATGAGTAGGTTTCTAAGATAAACTAATGCTTGTGTATTTTGGCTTGGTTCATCATTTCATTATCTTTCATAAAAACACACATTAAAATAAGTATATGCATATTTCACCAAAAATAAAAATTTATGAGTAATTTCTTAGAAAATCAATATTATTGACTATTCTATCTGGATAGTTCTTAACTTTTGAAGGAAATTCTTTCAGAAAGTTAATCTTCCAATCAATTCTTAAAAACTCTTCTTTGAGGGGATCCCTGGGTGGCTCAGTGGTTTAGCGTCTGCCTTTGGCCCAGGACGCGATCCTGGAGTCCCGGGATCGAGTCCCGGGATCGAGTCCGCCTCGGGCTCCTGGCATGGAGCCTGCTTCTCCCTCCTCCTGTGTCTCTGCCTCTCTCTCTCTCTCTCTCATGAATAAGTAAATAAATAAATCTTTAAAAAATTTTAAAAAAATTCTCCTTTGCTCACCTCAAATAGAAGAATTCAGAGACTCAGGGGAGGTAAATTTGGAATATTTAAAGTGAACATAAATGAGAGATTTTTGAGAAGAAAATTTTTGCAATCCCTTCTTTCCCTCCACCATTATGGACTTCCCTTTCAGCAAGTAGTACCAGAGTCACAGAGTGAATGGTGGCCAAAGTCAGGACCTGCTGGGTGTTTTTACAGAAACACTGCACTCTCCTATTAACACATAAACTCAGAATGCACAAAAAATGGTGGTTGAAATGGAAATTAATGTACACCTAAAGTTTTGGGGAGTTGAACCAGAGTGACCAGCCTCTGTATCTCTCATCTGTAAAACAGGAGAAAAATAGTTTTCTTCTTAGAGATGTGTTGTGAGGATTAAATGAGTATACACAGATATCTAGGTTATGCACAACTTTAGCCATTTAAATATAAATATGTAAAATAAATGTTTCCATAAATCAAAGCTGAAAACAGTATTTGCTAGGCATAACCCAGAGGAATATAATCACTAGACAAATGTAAAGGATTATTATGATCTCAAACAAGTGTGAATAGCATGTGTTGTCTAGGTTCTCAGACAGGAAGTTAAGACTATGAACAGAACATCCTACAAACTCAAGGCAAGTGGCATAAATTGGAATAAGAGAAGAGCTCTCATAAAACTGGCAGATGTGGGGTCTATGGTAAATTTCAGCCAATTATGGGAAAATGAAGGCTCCTTGTAACCAGATCTGCCAATTTTTCTGGAAAGGCTGGAATTCTAGGTTTTTCTGAATTTTTAGAATACTGGCAAATAATTCAAAATCTGTGACTATGATGACAACACTGATGATACCTAGCAAAAGCTCTCTGTGATATATGATTGCAACCACTAGTTAAACCATGTGAAAGACCCAAAGCTAGGTTGGAAGATTCAGAATCATGTCTATATTCAATGGACCATACATTCTTGGGTTTGTTAAACTCCCTTTCACTAAAGTAACTCAAATTTTATCTTCTAGATATTGAACTTCTAGATAAAAAACATTTTATAAAAAACAGGTTCAACTTTTATAAAACACGAAATATGCTGCTCTGTACAGAAGAGAGTACCAAGGAGTTTTTGCCCATGGACTGGAAGCTTGCCTTGTGTCTGTCCTATGTGCACACACAGCCTCAGCACCTATCATAATGCCTAACGCAGTAGACACTCGATATATGTTTTTCAAAGACCAAATGATAAAACAAGCAAAATGTTAGCTTCCAAAGCTTTTTTTTTCTTTTTTCTTTTTTATTTATTTTATTTATTTATTTATTTTTATAAATTTATTTTTTATTGTTGTTCAATTTACCAACATACAGAATAACACCCAGTGCTCATCCCGTCCAAAGCTTTTCAATCCAGGTTCATTTTCTAAACTTCTCCACATTTAGATTATTTCTGTTGGGAAAATGGGAGACCAAAAAAATGTGTCCTTCACAGGGATAGAACAAAGATGCATGAAATAATCTGTATGAATTATAATAATTTGGCTAAAAAATAATGAATGAAATAAACTGGATTTTGGTAAACCAAATAAACTAGTTCATTATTTTTTAACCAGATTATTTCACAAGCAAGAAAGATATGTTTTATGTCAAAGAACTTCAATAAGGTACTATTGGGAATATGAACAATGACACAGGTTGGAGGGGAAGAAGAGGTATTGGGATAAATTTTGTGGTTTTGAATTACAGATTTCTTCATAGTGAAGCACATGCTTTTGTAATTATTAGCCATAATACTTGCAAATATTATCATGCCATTTTATGAAAATAATTTAAAAGATATAATCATGAAATAATCAATATGTATGGTTGCAGCAATCCTTGATGTATTGGCAGAAGCAGAAGCATTGACTTTATATGACTTTCCAAATAATATTCTGTATTTCCTGAGTTGCATAAGCCATAAATGTGCAGAGATTGAGGGCACTGGCATCTTCATTAATTATGTGTTATTAAAGAAGGAAAGAGTTGTTTAAAAGGGTAGGAATTTGCTATCTTCTTCAAAAAAAGAAATTTTATTTGATATAAATTAATTGGCCACAAACACTTGGACAAATGTAAATTGTAAATAACTACAACTGCAGACCCAGTTTAGTGCTCATCAAAATCTCCAGGAGGGCTTGTTGCACAGATCGCTAAGTCCCAGCCCAGAGATTCCAACTTGGTAGATGTGGAGGAGGGAGAGTCTGAGAATGTGCACCTTGAACAAATTCCCAGGTGATACTGAGGCTGTAGGTTTGATGTCCATGCTTTTTGAGCTACTGAACTAGAGGAAACCATCACACCCTTTCAAGATGAAGTTGTAGTAGCTATGGATAAATCGTTAATCCACCATTGGAGCACCAGCAAAAATACACCCTGCTTAGTGCTAAAAAGAGACGTTTTCTTGGGCACACAGGTTGCATTCAGCTTCAGAGTCTTAAAAGCAGTGACTGGGTTTCTTGACTCAATTCACTTGAAAGCCACCTATAGGAGCAATGAAGCTCCCCTGGGAGAATGTTACAGAGTTGGGTTGTTTATCAGGAAAGCCAGAGAGTGTTTCAAGACAATTAAAGTGAATGGCTGACTCAGCAGGAGAGGAAGCTAAAAAGGAATAAAAATAATTATGCATGGAACCAAACAACAGAGCAGGTGAGTAAGATTGCCTTGAAGATTTTTCATTAAAAAAGGGAGGAACCGCGACGCAAGGTCCAAGTAAAAGTGCTAAAAGAATAATTTGAAACTTTTTCCCCAAAATCTTTATTAAAACATGGACACAAATGCACAAGTAGGTGGTACATGGATGTTGTAGCAGATGTTTTCCACGCACTGTCTACACTCTCTCAGCAGTCAACGTTCCTGCACACCCGCAGCTTCCTCCTGTGAGCTTCCTAAGGACATGAATGCAGGGGCATGCTCAGCCCAATCACAGGACATGTTGGAAGTGCTCCGTAGTCAGTACCCCGGAAATAACCCACAGCCAATGATAACTTGGACTTGGTAGAGTTATACCTCAAATATGACTTCTCTGAGGCATGTTCTACATAAGCCCCCAGAAGGCCGCAGTGGGATTGAGTCCCACTTGTCCCGAGCAGTGATCTGCTATGGAAGCAACACTGTTAGCTTCCCTCTCTTTCCTGTCTTATTACTCCACTCCTCTACTTGTCTTTTCTGAGATGAGATCACCAATCACCTCCAAGTAAGCTATTTGCCTCCCAATCCTTATTTCAAGGTGTGCATCTGGAGAAATCCAGCTGTCCATTGAAAACTTGTTTAAAATAATAAGAAAGGGGGGTCACTGGCTGGCTCAGTCAGGAGCATGTGACTCTCAATCTTGGGGTCATGAATTCAAACCCCACATTGAGTATAGAGATTATTTTTTTAAAAGTAAAATGAAGGAAGAAAAATGAATCGTCCATTATTGTGTAAGATGAAATCCACGGGTGCCTGAGTGGCTCAGTGGGTTAAGTGTCTGCCTTTGGTTCAGATCATGATTTCAGGGTCCTAGAATCAAAACTCACATAGGGCTCCCTGTTCAGTGAGGAGTCGGCTTGTCCCTCTCCTTTTGCTCCTTCCCCCAACTTGTGCTCTTTCTCTCTCAAAAAAACTAAAAAAAACTTTTTAAAAAAAGATGAAATCCAATATAATCATTGGGTAGGCAAAAATGTGTAAAATAGTAAGAGTACATCAGTTATATATAAAATACATTAACAAAATGATAGTATATACTTTTATGAATGCATATATGTTATGGAAAGGCTGAGAAAGTGAACTAGAAAGATTCAAATCCACTGATCACTGTGACTCTCCCTGCAAGGAAATGTGGTTGGCAAAGAGTACTTGGGCCTTATTTGTAATGTTTTCAGTTTTACATGGTGAATATATTTATGTATTATTCTGTATGCACAATTCCTAATACTAACATGAGTGAGATCACTCACATATGTTCTTGTGAAAAACACTGAAAGGTAAAAGGCTCAAAAAAAAGTTTAAAACTCTACAAAGAAAGACAAATACCATATGATTTCACTCATTTATGGCATTTAAGAAACAAAAAGAACAAGGAAAGGGAAAAAAAATACAGAGAGAGACATCAATCAAGACTCTTTTTTTTTTTTTAAAGATTTTATTTATTTATTCATGAGAGACACAGAGAGAGGCAAAGACACAGGCAGATGGAGAAGCAGGCTCCCACAAGGAGCCCGATGTGGGACTCGATTCCAGCATCCTGGGATCACGCCCTGGGCCAAAGGCAGATGCTCTACTGCTGAGCCACCCAGGTGTCCCAAGAAACAGACTCTTAACTATAGAGAACAAACTGCCTCTAGGGTGATCTTTCTAAAATGCAAATCTCACTGTGTCTCTTCTCCTCTGAAAACCGTTTAAAAGGATCTCTTCTACCTACCAGAGGAAAAGATTAGAATATTTACAGGCTGAATTTTTTTCCCCACTAACACTGAAAATAGTTTTTCCTAAATCCAATGCATGTACTATATATTCTTTTAAAAATGGATTACCTCCTTTATTAAATAGAAGAATGTCATTGGGAAAGAGTAAAGCTGTTAACACATAAAAAGTTAATACCTAGACATTTCTGAAAAGCAGGGGGTGGAGGTGGGGGATGGGTGAAATAGGTGATAGGGATGAATTAAGGCATTTATGATGAGCACCAGGTGACATATGGAAGCTTTGAATCAGTGTATTGTACACCAGAAGCTAATATTACGCTGTATGTTAACTATACTGGAATTAACATAAGAATTTTTTAAAAGTTTAAGACTAACAGTAGAAGATTAAATAAATGAATGATGGTATATTCAGAAGATAAGAAACCATGCAAATAATACAAACAAAACAGTAGTCATCAATCAACCATTGCTGATGCAGGCTGTGGTTACAGAACTGAGGACCACGAGGCATAGGTTCTGTCCACCTAGAGTTTATCGTCTGGTGAAGAAGGAAGACACTAACGCAAACTCTTGTGCACTTCAAGTTATATGTGAGTTTATAAGACAGATATTTGTGATAAATCAGAATTAAAAAATAGACCAAGTACCAGGAGATACCATAGCATCTCATTTTTATTAGAATAAATGCAAAAACAAACATACTGACTCACTGTAAAGAAGATGGGAAGTTACACAACAAAATGGCAATAATAATCTCTGGGTAGTGAGATTCATTCCAAACCATCTTGGCTAAACATCTACAAGTTATTTATTTTTCCATTTTAACGTAAATGTTTTCCTGCAAGCATCGACCCTTGTGTAGCTGTAAATTTTTTTTAAGAGACGGCCTCTAGTTTAAATGACTTGTAATTCAGAAGGTTTGCACAATTTCCACCTGACCCAGGGCAGTTTCTAGCGGGCCTTTCCTTCATCCCATCAGTGTTCTGAACCACTCAGTGGTGAGTCAATACTGCAGCCATCCTGGCATCATTCATTCCTCCAATGGCCACTTACTGGATTTCTGCTACAGTCCATACTCTATGCCAAATGCTGTGGATTCACCTAAGTGGAGAGAGACATGCCCCCTAGCCTCCTGCAGCTTCTAGTCTAGAACAGAGGGCTGATAAAGCAAAGCATTACAGAAATTGTCACACTGAGCTCAACAGAGGACTTTACATTGATTTTACTGAAACTAGATCTTCCCAACATTGACTGAAGATCCATGTTACACGAAACTTTGGTTTTCAAAAGCTTTTAATTATTTGCCTCAATTTTCTAAATCCATTCTTTCCCATCACCTTCCCAAAGTGACTCATTAAAAAGTCATAAGGAAGACTTTTCAGACTCCATGATCTATTGTTCTTAAATGTGACAATGACGGTCGTTAAAATTATGATAAAATATGGTAACGTATTCCACGAGGCAAAACAAGAGTACATTAGGCTAAATATACTGTAGGCAAAATTTAGCTTTGCTCTGGAATTTCCTAATGCTGCTTTTGTGGTCTGTTAATGGCACAATCAGTTGACAGTCATGTATAATATAATAATTCAAATGACATCAGGATTTTATGCAATTATATGGAAAGATTTTTTGCGGTTTTCTTTGTGTTTCTTTTCCTTATTCGTCTGTGTCATAGAGAAGGAGAGAGACCACACAATTTTGTGGGGATTGCATTCCCACTTGCATAGAATGGCCTACAGTGATGATATGTTTTCTTCCTCTGTCCTGTCTGGCCATAAGATGTTTAAAAAAGGATTTGCTTAAATTGAGACTCTGGAGCTGTAAAATATATCTTGCTAGAGACCTTCCCTCTCCACATTGCCTCTAGGGTGATCTTTCTAAAATGCAAATCTCACTGTGTCTCTTCTCTGAAAATCATTTAAAAGGATCCCTTCCACCTACTGGAGGAAAAGATTAGAATATTTACAGGCTGAATTTTTTTCCCACTAACACTGAAAATAGTTTTTACCAAATCCCATGCATGTACTATATATTCTTCCAAAAATGGGTTACCTCCTTTATTGAATAGAAGAATGTCATTGGGAAAGAGTAAAGCTGTTTACACATAAAAAGTTAATACCTAGACATTTTTGAAAAGCAGAAGCAAGAGGGCAGCTCCCTGATCTTTCAAACTGAAACTAGACTGTGGGCTTCAGTAGAGTCGCATGGGACCCATGGCTTGTGGGTTACCCATCACAGACTTGTAAGATGAAAGTCTGAATTTTTCAGCATGATGTAAAAGACTGCAAACCTGGTCCTCAAGTCTTCGGCATCATCTCCAGACACAAGTGCCTTTAGATGTCACCTTCTAGCAATTCTGTGCTACTTGCGTTTCCCGGAACACACTCTGCTCGTTCATGCCTCACTGCTTTCTACTTGTTCTCCCCTCTGCCTGGAGTGTCCTTCTCCTACCTTTCTCTGCTCAGAAAAAAAATATATACTTATCTTTTAAAACTTAGTGCAGCTACCATGATTTCTATTAATTCTTCCCTGACCTCCCCCAGCAAGAAATTAATCGCTGCCCCTTGCAGCTCTCTGCAATTGCTGTAATCACTGTGCTGCATCAAATAGTTACACATCTATCTGCTCCATCTGACTAGGGACTCCAGAAGGCAGGGCTTACTTAGTTCCACTTCCTAAGTTCCTGGCCCAGGACTTGGCATCTAGTGGTGCTAGTGCTAGTGAAGTGTTCAATAAATGAATAATTGTGTAAATAAAAAAATAAAAAGGAAATTCAATGTGACAGATGAGTATTCAAAATCCTCCTCATGTTGGAATGAAAAAGACTAGCTTCTTCTCATTTAAGGAAATGGTTTTGTTACATAATTTTCTGGAAACCATACCAGCAAAGGAATGGGAGGCATTGCCCTAGAAGTTAATACCTTTTGGAGGACTCCACCAAGCAGACTTCATGCTCTAACATTTAGTTGGGAGGAAAGGGCTAAGATTTGAAGGGAAGAACAGATAGATGAGGAGAATAAAGGTAAGTGGTCTGTCTTCACCAATACTTGTACAACTAGCCTAACCTTGCAGAAATTTGCCAGGCCCTCCCCATCTGAATGTCAACTACATTCAAAGAGTGTCACACCCTCAAATTGGTAGACTCACAGACTTTTACCTAATTCAAAAGAGAGAAGGTCCAAGTGAAGAGGTGGCAGTCTCCATGACTTTATACAGAACATCCAATCAACTTATAAATATGCCAGGACATCTTCTGGTTTTATATTTTATTCATTATTTTTAAATTTACTTGCAGTAAAAGTCATTCCTTTGAGTGAACTCTTCTGAGTTTTGACAAATCTATACAGTCAAATAACTACTACCACTATCAATAGAACATTTCTATCAGTCCCCCAAATTTCCTTTGCAGTCCAGTCCTACTCCCAACCCTAGCCCTAGACATTACTGACTAGTTTTTGGTCTCTGTAATTTTGTCTTTTCCAGGATGTCCTATAAATGGAATCACACAAGATGGTGCCTATTGTGTCTGACTTCTTTCACTTGGCATGATGCATCATGCTGTTACCATTGTGTAGATGTACCACAGTGTTGTTAATGTGCTCTCATTCATTACTAGGCATTTGGAGTATTTCTCCCTTGTTAATGGTTGTGAAGAGAACTTCTATAAATATTCATGTATGGCTTTTGTGTGAACATAAGTTTCATTTCTCTTGGGCAAATACCTAGAAGTCGGAATCCTGAGTCATATAGAAAGCAAATGTTTAATTTTATAAGAAACTGCTAAACTGTTTTCTGAAGAAATTGTGCCACTTTTTCATTTCCATGTAGTTGCTCCATATCCTTACCAGCACTGAGTATTGCCAGGTTTTTTTGTTTGTCTTTTTTTGTTTGTTTGTTTGTTTGGATTTGGTCATTCTAGTTAGAGAATCTTGGTATGGGATGCTTAGAAAGTGAAGGTGGGACTTTTAAATAGATAAACAAAAACTATGTCTAGTTTGATAAAATAATTTAGTAGTAATGATATAGTTGCAATGGATTACGTTCTTTTTAGCAAATATGTTAAATACTTAGTCAACTTAAGGAAAAATGTGAAGAAATTATATATATAGAGAGAGGCTGGGGTTTAAAAACAAAACTATGTGATTATAAAGGAAATAGAAGCTTTATGTTAAGTGAGAAATGCCCTCATATTGCATGTAAGAAACTGCAGTCATTGGGCTGATAAGACCACAGGCTAGACTGGATTACACATCTCTGGAAAGAAAGGTCTGATTTCAGATGACAAATCCAAGGGATGCTTGTTTTCTGAAAATCTTGTGAGACGTGACAAGAGCTAGGAAGGGAATTATACTTAAAAGACTTAAAAAAAAAAAAAAACAAGTCAAGTTAGTGTCATTGTGGAATAGAGGGGATACCAAAGTCCACTGTATCAGAAGGCTTACCTGTGACTGTTGGATGGGTGACCCAGAAGCATAATCTTCAGGTAGAAATAAAGACTTTGTGAATAAGCCCTAAGATGCCTCCAACATTGGGGCCACCATACAGATGGATATGTACTCAATAACGAACAGAGCTACCATGCTTGCTTTGGAGTGTAGACTTTTTTTTTTTATTTCTTCTTTCTGAGATAGTATCAGATAGTTGCCTGCCCATGTGTTCAATTAAGCATTCATCCCAGCATTCTCTTCCTCTTCAACCTATAAGTGTCCGTAGTCTTTCTCTCTTCTAAACAGGGAGAAGTGCACAGGGACAGGAGGGCTTTGGACCTTACTTACATCCTAACACAAAAACTGTCCTTACTCACCAGAGACATGAAAAGATAATAGTGACTTTCTCATTCTCTGGTCCCAGGAACACAAGAACCAAAGGCTGAAAGGAGCAACTTCTGTCAAGAAACTCTTTTAGGCCAGGCTGGAATAGACTCAATTCAAGGTCATCTTTAAAAGCCTGGGCTCTGGAATCAGACTGCTTGGTCTCTGATGCCACTGTTTGCTACATACTAGGCATGTGATATTGCTGGGTGAGATCTGAAGAATTGTGTTGCAGGATCCTCTTATGTCAAATGGGATTAATAACCGTCAGATCTTGTATGTGCACAGTGAGGATTAAATGAATGTACACAAGTAAGGAGATTAGACTAGGGCCTGAAACACTGGAACATGATCAGTGTTGTTTGCTAGCTATTACTACTCTTAAGTTGATTATCATTATCATTACAATTACCATCGTTATATATCAAGTGACGGAAGTATTTTAGGGCATTTAAGTCTTTTTTTATGTTAAAATCACATGGCCTCATTTTTGCTGTAAGTTCAAGGTATTATTTACTTGGCTCAATTTATAAATTAGGTCATGAGCAATAGAGGTAGGTATGGGTTAGCAAGGAGGCAGTGTGTTACCTACAAAAATCATTGCTGTCTCTAGTTTATAGGTCAAAGGTGGGGGATCCCAAGGACTATGTTTGCTCCTGACTACATCGCTTTGCTCCTCTTTCATCTGGTCATGTTCTTAGTTGTTTCACAGTCATACGGTTACCTGCCCAGCCTGCTATCAAAGGACTGATATGGAAAACACACATAACTCCAAACCTAAAGGAGCTATTGGAAACCCAAATATAATGTCTATTCTAACACCATGGAGATTATCAATTGTATTTCCAGCACTTATACACTAATAAAGATGTCCTCTAATAAAGATTTTTTGACAAGGAAACATATTCTAGTTACTTTCTCTAGAAAAGAATAAATGTGGCCTATATTCAAAAAATTCTTTATATTGGCTTATATGCATAAAAAATTACCATGCCATCAGGAGTATTAAAATTGAATGGAGACTATCCTTGTTTAAAAGAAAAATATCTAACATATTATGCAAAGTCAATACTCATGTCAGAAGCTAAATACTTGCACTGTGAACGCCTTAAAAAAATACACAAGTGGAAAAAAAATTTAAAAATAAGCCACTAGTAATCCAGTGCTCCAAAAAGAGAGATATAAAGATGAATGACTTCAGGATAGATTGTTCCAGATATGTCAGGTGTTGAAAGTAAAAGTACAGTCCCCAACTGTGAGGACAGGGAGAAGGTGAAGATTGGAACAGCTGAGCAAGTTGGCAGAAAAGGAAGTGAGTATGAAAGCTCAGACATAGAAAAATGTATGAGTCCCCAATTTCATACAATCAAACAGCAACTAGGTCAATGGAAAAATGTGGAAAATTACAAGAGATGTTATCTATTTTTGCTGAAAATTGAAGGCAATTTAGTCACTTTCTCATTATCATAAAAGTATTTCACAACTAGGCATGACCCTCCTAAATGACTGTTAAGTATATATACTTAGTATTATATACATATATATTTAGTATTTTATATAATTACACATATATAATTATACATATTAGTATATATATTAAGTATATATTTTTATATTAATTCTATATTTTTACTGACCATATAAAGCATACATATAAATGTATTTTCCTCTAAGTTTTGGGAAAAATGAAAAGGTATCACACACAGGAAGGGGAAGGGATAGAATAAAGAATTGGGAGGGGAAGACAGACGGAATAATGTGAAGAAGTAAGGAAGGAAGGGCAACAGAACCAATGATTAACTAACAAGTGTTAACATTCTTCAAGTTTTTGAATATGTGGGTCCTGAGGATGATCCTTTTGCTACATGGGCAGGAGGGTATGAGGGTTAAGCTCCAAAGGAACAGACTTCTATGCCTGAGAAATGGCTTAGGGTTCCCCTGAAGAAAACAGCAGAGGAGTCTGGGATGGAAGAAGCTGAGGCCAAGAGAGGGCCAGGGGGTGTGGGGAGGGGAGCAGGCCAAGTGACTAGGAGAGGAGTGGTCTGGGGTTTAGAAAAACATGGATAAGGACACAGGTGGCTTTGGAGATTGTTTAAAAAAAATATCTAACATATTATACAAAGTCAATACTCATGTCAGAAGCTAAATACTTGCATTGTGAACGCCTTAAAAAATACAAGTGGAAAAAAAATTAGGAGGATTTTAGCAAAGTCTCCCTCTATGTTACAAGTGTAATTACCTTTGTATTATCTCTATGAAGCTATGTCAGCAAAGGCCTATGTTACCTTCTAACACTTTTGTCATCCAGCTGGTGTTTCTTTTGGATGTGCTCATGGGATGAGACCGGCTTTTGGGTGGGAGCTAGATATCGACAACTCACACAGGGTGAGGAAAAGATGAAGAATAAGAGGTCAGGGGATCCCTGGGTGGCACAGCGGTTTAGCGCCTGCCTTTGGCCCAGGGCGCGATCCTGGAGACCCAGGATCGAATCCCACATCGGGATCCCAGTACATGGAGCCTGCTTCTCCCTCTGCCTATGTCTCTGCCTCTGTGTGTGTGTGTGTGTGTGTGTGTGTGACTATCATAAATAAATAAAAATTAAAAAAAAAAGAATAAGAGGTCAAAACAACAGTAGACTAGATCTGCCATCATTTGATAATTTTAGCACATCTTCCTGCATATCTTCTGTCAGTATTTTAGTGAACTTGCTCACGTGGAGAGAGCACTTGTCTACCCTCTAAAGCACTGTAAAAACTCAAAAGAATTTTGAGAGCTTCAACTAATGAACTTCAGGTACAGACCAAACAAGCTCTTGGGTTGTTTTCGAAGGTGAGCCTACCCAAACCCAAAAACAATCTGACAAGATATAAGGGTACCTGCATGAGGCTTAAGATTAGAAACACGCTGAAATCTCAGAGAAAGGAAAAAAATACCAAGACTCAATTTTCAGTGTGTACAATGAGTAAATAAACTCTACAGCTTAGGGAAGGAAAATCTATAAGAAAATACAAATAGGTATAATTTAGAGATTAGGTATGAAAACCATGGCTCCTGGATTCTGGTGCAGTTTATCACAATGGGATATATAACTCAAGCTGTATTTAGATCAGGACTGAAAATAGAGGCCATGGGAAATCTAACAGAAAACACAAGTCATCTAAACTAACCCTCTGACAAAAGTAGCATAGCCTGGCATTATTTGGAATGGATGTTTACACAATGAATCCTAAAATGAATCTTTTTTAAAAAAGATTTATTTCTTTATTTGAGAGAGAGAGTAGGAGTGGGAGGGGCAGAAGAAGAGGGAGAGAGAATCTCAAGCAGACTCCACTCAGGGCCTGATGTAAGGTTCAATCTCATGACCCTGAGATTAGGACCTGAGCTGAAACCAAGAGTTGGAGGTTTAATCAACTGCTACCCAGGTGCCCCCTAAAGTGTTTTGTTAAATAAGACTTGAAATCACACATCTCATATATTCACTACTCTTTTAAATTATTGGCCCTCATTGCAAGGCTTCAGGATTTATAGCAAGCTCATCCAAACAGGAACAACTTGACACATGGAATTATTATTATTATTTTTCTTCTGGGATCACTCCCTTGCCATCTACTCCACAATTGGGCTCTCCCCCTAAAACAAGGTAGTGTGATTACTCTTTTCTCTTCCTCATTGCTTTATTCAGCACCTACTTCTCCTTGCCTGATGTTATCATTTATTCTTTAGACATCGGCCTTTTAACATAGGTCTTTAGACATTACATCATAAGACCTTTGGTGAGTAGGTTTACTTGTGTTCATCTTCCTTTTTGTTCCTAAAACTCTATCTAGCTCAGTACCATGCAAGTGTTGGAGGAATGAAAGCAGAATTCAAGTAGGACAAGACACAGGCTTACCAGACATCCCATTGGAATATGACTTTGACATCAATTTCTCAATATGGATAATCCCAGGCTATAATCTGTACTGAATATTTATCTTTTTCCCAAAAAATGATTGTATTAAAATATTCCTAATGGAGACCTTCTAGTTTATATTCCTGCATCAGGATTTTTTTTTTTCTTAAAAATTTCCTGGGACTTGATTCTGGATGGGAACTTCTGAAGTGGGTGAGAAAATAGTTTCAAAGATTTGAATTGACACTTGCTGGCCAAATATCAGCAACATGTTTTAGTAGCCTGACCATCTCAACAGCCACAGTATTTTATGTTGGTACAGTTCTTTCTGGTATTGAATCTAAACTGTTATAATGTAATATATGAGCTGACTTGCGGTCTTTTTAAAACCACTAAAAAGGGGACATCCTTTCCCTTCCTAAGAAGGGTGCATTTCAGCGTAGGATTGCCATTAAGAGCAAACAATCAGCATCTTATTTGGGAAACCTCTCAGGCAAAATGCACTATATAAAAGATATATGGTTTAAAACTCCATTAAGTTACATTCTGGTCAAAAAAAAAAAAAAAAAAAGAGAGAGAGCATGAACTTGTTTTATCTTTATAACTTGTATTACTGATGTGACATTACTGTTTGCCATTATTAATAATGGTATCCATTTTATTTCCAGTTATACTCACTGTCTTGACATTTTAAATATATTCTCTTATTTCTTCATCTTACAAAACACCAAGTAACGTCCTGAAAAGAAGTTAATTAGAGGAACTTAGAAGGGCATTCAGATCAAGCCTGATAAAAGCCGAAATCAAAGTTCTGCTGAGGTTCTGAACACTAAACTTTCAGGTAAACTGGCTTCTTAACCAACTGTCTTCAGATGTATTTTCCCATTGGTTTCCCTATCTATCATCCCATACAAACATCTGACCTGTGGAGCATAGGCAAGGCAAGAAAACCAATGCGAGTTCCTACAGAAACTTGCAGGGGGTGAACAGAGGGTCCTGTCTATCTTGTTTATTACCGTATTCCCAAGTCCTGATGTAGTTTAGGTGCTCAAAAATACTTGCACCAGGGGCAGCCCAGGTGGCTCAGCAGTTTAGCGCCACCTTTGACCCAGGGCATGATCCTGGGACCTGGGATTGAGTACCACATCGGGCTCCCTGCATGGAGCCTGCTTCTCCCTCTACCTGCGTCTCTGCCTCTCTCTCTGTGTGTGTCTCTCATGAATAAATAAATACAATATTTTTAAAAAAATACTTGCACCATAAATGACAACATTTAATACCACTTAATGCTAAGTCAGCATTACCCAACAGAGTACAGCAGCTATTATATATTATCATCAAATCTTAATGATTGAAGTAAGCTCTAGCCCTACATTGTATAACACAGTATAGCCACTAGCTACATTTGGCTACTGAGCTTGAAATGTAACTAGTGAGACCATGGAAATAAATTTTTAACTTAATTTATTTTATTTAAATTTTAAAACTAATATTTGATTTCTTACTGGAAAACTTTTTTTAAAAAAACTTATTTAGGGGCTCCTGGGTGGCTCAGTCAGTTAAGCACATGCCTTTCAGCTCAGGTCATAATCCTGGGGTCTTGGGATAGAGCCTCATGTTTGGCTATCTCCTGGGTAGGGAGCCTGCTTCTCCCTCTCCTTCTGCTGATCCCTTTGCTTGTGCTCTGCCTCTCCTTCTGTCAAATAAATAAGAAAAATCTTTTAAAAAAAAAGATTATTTTTTTATTTGAGAGGCAGAGAGAGAGTGGGGGGATAAGCAGAGGGAGAAAATCTACAAGCAGATTCCCTGCTGAGTACAAATCCCTACCTAGGGGCTCTATCTCAGGATCCATGAGATCATGGCCTGAGTTGAAACCAAGAGCCTGACGCTTAATTGATTGAGTCACCTAGGTGACCCTTACTGGAAAACTTAAATATGCCTGGAAGAACTCAAGTATGCCAATCGATTTTTTTCACTGTTAAATTTTATAAAATCTAAATAGAAATCAATTGTATCCAATGAAAATTTTGTGTCTAAATTGGGATGCGCTACAAGTATAAAACACATACCAAATTTCAGAAACTTAGTACAGAAAAAAAGAAAGACAAACATTTCATTAACAAGTCCTTATATTGATTATACATGGGCATGATCATTGGAGTGGGTTGGGTGGCCCTACAAATGATATGCCCTTGTCCTCGTCCACAGAATCTGTAACTATTACCTTATTGGCAAAACAAACATGATTGAGAAGCTTGAGAGGAAAAAAATAAGGGGAAAAAAGGATCTCAAGAGGAGTCACATATCTTGGATTATCCTGGTAGGCCTTATTCCAATGACATGCACCCTTTTAAGAGTGAGGACAAGAGAGACTTAACAGATGGAAAAGGGGACAACGTGAGTAAGGAAACAAAGATTGTAGTGATGTGGCTACTAGCCAAGAGACACCAACAGCCAGGAGAAGCTGGAAGAGGCAAAGAAGGAATTCTCCCCAAGAGCCCCCAGAGCATGGCCATGCCTGGGTTTTGAACATCTGGTTTCCAGAACCGTGTATGAATGAATTTCAATTGTTTCAAGCCACCCAATTTGCAGTAACTTGTTACAGCAACCACAGGAAACCAACGAAATAATATTCTGGATATGTTGTGTTAAAACATATTATTAGAGTTAGTTTTATTTTTTAAAATAAAAATTTTAAAATGTGGCTACTGGAACATTTTAAATTATATACATGGCTCTCATTATATTTCTATGACACTCCACTGCTCTAAAACAAACTATCAGAGCTTGACTATCTCTCTAAATCATATTTTCCCTCAAATTTCCATCTTCCAGCTCACGTGTGGAAGAAGCAGCTTAAAAACCTTCTTAAATTCACAAAATGATGACATGTTATCACACTATCTCCATTCCTGGAATGTGACAGTGCTCAATTCATGTTTAGAAATTAATTTTTTCATATCTAACTTGTAGCTTTTGTTATTCTCTCAAAAACATTAAGCTGGTAAGTCCAATTAATATATCCGATGAGAGAACTGGAATTTTTTAAGTTTCCAATTACGTGAAATGAAGGTTGAAATCTAACAAGATGGAAAGTAACAGGGACAAATTTAAAGGCCACACTTGAGTCCAAGTAGCCAGCTGTGAAAACAGAGACTTGAACAAGATGTGTCTTCACTGTGGCATGTGTGAAAGACACCTAGGGGTTCTTACTGATGATAAATTCAATCTGAGTTGGCAGGGTAGTAGAACTGCTGAAAGAGCTATTGTGACCTTGGGCTGTTTAAATAAAACGGGGTTCCAGAACTGATCGTCCTGTCCCAGCCCACAGCTACATCATTTCATATGACAATCAATTAGCCTGGAAAGAGAATGACCAAAGAGAAATATAATAATAGATATAAGATAACATAAGAGATGAAAAGATATCTTTACATCTGAAAAGCTCTTCTATAGAAGACACAGTGAGCTTGCTGTTTCCATCGTAAAAATTTTTTAAAGATTTTATTTATTTATTCATGAGAGACATAGAGAGAGAGGCAGAGACACAAGCAGAGGGAGAGGCAGGCCCCCTTAAGGGAGCCTGATGCGGCACTTGATCCCAGGACCCGGGGGTCACGCCCTAAGCAGATGCTCAACCACTAAGCCACTTAGGGATCCCTCCCATAATAAAATTTAAAACAATCCAGGTATACTACCCTAACCCCAATTTCCTCAATATTCTACTGAGTATCAGGGGACAGAACTCTAGCTAATAATTTTAGCTTATCCAGTATTGAAACATGCTACCACAAAAGGCAAGAAACTTCCCACATCTTAGGGGAAATTCAGGAAATTGCCTTTCACGGGGTCTGAGAATGTTATTAATTTTCCTTATGAGTGACATCACAAGTTAACTGTGTACCTCTTTCCAGAAACAAGGTACACACATGTGCACGAACAGTATAGAACAGTGGTTAGGAGCACAGACTGTAGATTCAGACTGCCTGGGTTTGAATCCGGCTCTGTCATTTACTAGATGTGTGACATTGGGCAATTTCCATAATCTCTCTGAACTTCTTTTCCCTGATCTGAAAAATGAAGATAATGGAAGTTCCTACTATCTCAGGTTATTGTCACAAGGTATAGCCATGGGCCGTGAGCTTCAGGCCAATCCCCAGGCTCACTGCCATGGCCAAGAGAGTCATGCAATTCAACAGGCCAGGCCACCGAAACTAAAAAAGAATTTAATTTTTGGTGGAGACCTGAAGGCTGTGAGGGCAATAAATGAATATTTATTATATAGCATTTGATGGGGAGTAGAGGAAATGGTCTCCATTTCATGAGGTCCTAAAATTTCTCTTTTATTCATTCATTCATTCAGTCAGTCAGTCAATTAATATTTCTTACAAGCCTTCTTGTGCCATGTGATGCATCAGGTAACAGACCTGATGAAAATCTCTGCCGTTATGGAACCCACATCCTAATGGGGAAAGACAAACATGACACTTAATAGTGAAGCAAATGATACAGTTTGTTAAAAGTCAGCAAATGCTTTTGCAGAAAGTAGAATGTGGTTAGGGGGCTCTCAATATCTGAGAGAGGGGTGAAATTAAAATATATTAAGTGGTCAGATGAGAGAGGTGATATTTGAGTAGACACGTGAAGGGAGCAAGGATGTGGACCTTGCAGATATCCGAGGAAGCACACAACACGCAGACAAGAGCCAAAGAACATAGAAATCTGTGTCTTTAAAGGGATAGCAGAGAGGCCAGTGTGGATGCAGGAGAGGAGGCAAAGAAAATAGTAGATGTCACCAAGATATTGGGGGAAGTGTGAGGACACATTGTGTAGGGCCATCGGCTTGCCCTGAGAGAAATATGAAACCACTGAGAGTTTTGGACAGATGAGTGACAAAATCTGATTGCCTTGGCAACCTTACTATTCTGCTTTCCTGTGGAGAATAAACTAGAGGGGGCAAAGGTGAAAGCAGGAGAGCAGGACAGCACTCCAGCCCATTTTAAGGGTTACTTGCTCCAAGCTAACACACTCCTTTCTTGCTGACCTAAGGCAGTTGATGTATAATAGAATTAATTTGCTTTCTTTGAGATTTGTAGACCACTGTCCTTGAGGAGTGAAGAACCAGAACTTTCCCAGGCCAATAAGTCTGTTTGAAGCAGTCTAGGCCTTCTGATTAGCCCAGAATTTTTTTTTTCCTTTCTTTTAGATGATACAAATGATTTTACAGACCTCCCTTTGTGTGTCTGTAGACCTTGCCCTCCTTTGTGGGCAGAACACAGTCCTCCTGCACATCGCAAAACAAGAACCAGAAACCCTCCCACAACCTGGAGGCACTGAGATAATGTTTGTAGCTGGTATCATGGGGTCTGCACACAATCCAGAAATGTTGCAGGCCACCACATTCCTTTGTTGATTAACTGCCCTAAACCTCTTTAAAAACTGGGCCAGGCAGAAACCTAACAGTTGGCTTTTGGACAAGAGTCCTCCTTCTCCCCAGGTTACCAGCCCCCCTGAATAAAGCCCAAACTTCTTTCCAGTCAAAACTCATCTCTTGATTGATGATCTTTCGGGTGACAGGTAGCTGAACTCGGATTAGGTGACACCATGGCAGGTTTCTGTAATAATCCACATCAGGAAAACAGTGCCTTGGCCCAGGAACAGCAGTGGAGATGGTGAGAAGTTGGTGTCTAGATATATTCTGAAGTTAGGAGACATAGTTCTGGGGATAGATTAAGTGTGAAATCTGAAGCAAGGGAGTTGAGACAGATTCCAAGATTTTTGATGTGAAGAACAGAAAAAAGGAATGGCTATGCACTGAGATCAAGAAAACTATGAAAGGAAGAGTTTTGGGGCCAGGGGTAGATCAGGTTTATAATTAAAAGAATTTCACCTAGGCCAGAGACCAGACTAGGCCCTGCCCAAGTTCAGCATGCCCCAAATCAATATGGTGGTAAGATTCAACCAGTGGATCAATCACCACTCGGCAGGAAGTATCCTGAGGCAAATAAAGTGTCCGATGACAATTTGGTTTGGATGATTGCTAGGGTAATTTCCAACTCTTAAGATACTTAAGTATGATATTAAAATAACAACATATGAAGGAGTGTGTGTGCGTGCGTGCTTGTGTGTGCGCGCACGCATGTGTACGGCAAAGAGATAATCTAGAAAGTCCTTTAAAATCTTGACAAAATAATTGCTTTAGCCTTATCCCACTTCCGAGAGGTGGAAGGTCAGACATTGAAACCACATTTCACAAAACTAACCCCGCTATGTGACTTGTCTTCCTGAACCATCCATGGGAAAGCAACACTTGTTAATGGCATTTGTGACAGATAAAGTGGTGATGGATTAAGCTGGTCTTCCTTTTTCTTTCTTTTCCTCCTCTAGATTCACAATAGTGAATTACAGCTTTTTCTTCCCATCAACACAGTCTTTTTCCCCCTTTCTTTTGGCTAATAAGGAGAAACACTGTACCTTCAAAAACAGCTCTCAGGAAACCTAGCTCACCCTAAAATAATGTTTCTTCAGCTGAGGTCACTATGGATTATGAGAATGCTTTATTAAAGGAAGGGGAAGAGGAATAATATCACTGTATTCCTAGGGTTTGAAAAGAAGTCATTTAGCACCTAGAACTGCAATGTTCCCTGCTATCACTTTTTCCTAGCTTCATTAATTTTTTTTCTTCCAAAGTCAGCATCCACCTTTACAAGCCTTTGTCTTTTGCTGTCATAAAAGCATTTATATGCATTAATCCTTGACAAATGGGTGCATTTGATCCATAACTGATTTCTCTGCCCGATAACTAGAAACAGATACAGTATTAAAATGAAAATAAGAATAAAAAATACCGAGGATAATGTAAAAACATCACCTACTTACTCAATGTGCCCTATAAAAGTTTTATCTGAAGAAAACAGCAGCATCCCAGATAGTGTAGCAGTGAATGCTTTGACCTTTTATTCACAGGCGACCCTTCTTAACAGTGAAAATCAGTTCACAGATTAGATTCATACAAACGAGAGGGTGGAGGGAGGGAAAGAGAGAGATGGAGCAAAGCATGAGCTTTAGGTGTTTGCTGGGGGAAGGAGACTCAGAGGAAGAAAAGGTCAGAAACTCCCAATGTCTCAAAGGTTTGCTTCACATTCACTCAGCTGTGGAGCTGGGCCTGGTAACATCCAGTTATTCTAAAGTCAGCTATGTGCGAAGAAACAAACAAAACTGGGTGCTTGGTGTCACATTGTGTTTTGATTTTTTTTTTTTTTTGACTCATTAGCTAAATTATCCTCTTGTTTTTAGAACAAGAGACTCAAATTTCTGGACCCTTCCCCAAATACTGAAATAAGCTAAGCTATCTAAACTTGGATATCTGTGGGCTGCCTGGGTGGCTCAGCGGTTGAGCACCTGCCTTCAGCTCAGGGCGTGATCCTGGAGTCCCAGGATCAAATCCCACATCAGGCTCCCTGAATGGAGTCTGCTTCTCCCTCTGCCTATGTCTCTGCCTCTCCCTCTCTGTGTCTCTCACAAATAAATAAATAAAATCTGTAAAAGAAATAAATAAACTTGGATATCTGAGAGTGGAAAAGTACTATGACAAAGAAGATACCATTTCCTAACCACTTAAGCATTTTTCGATTGCCATGAATGCTGCACAGCCAACATTGCCCACTCTTGGCCTTCTGGGCTCGTGATAAGAACACATTTTATGGGGCCTTACCATTGAGTTGAGCCATCTGGCCAAGGGCTGGCCAATGAGTTGTGAGCAGAAGTGACAGGCATCACTTTCAGGCTAAGGGATGTATTTGCTGGTCCTACCTCCCAAACTCTGTTTTTTTCTGCCATGATAACAGTATACTATTTCAAATAGATACTGCTCTTAATTCTGGATTGAAGATAACATGAAACATAGCTTCTAGCAAACCTCAGGGAACAGAGCATGAGTCAGATATAAACTTTGCTAAAATACAAGATTGCCTTGAGCAATGGAGATTTGTAGCTGATTGGTTGCAATGTATCACCTGACCTATTGTGAGGGGCATTTATTTCCATCTTAATATTGTTCATCACAATGAAAATAATTCAATTGTTTGACAATTTGAATTGACAACAATTCAAAAAAACAATTTTTTTTATTCAAATCCAGTTTTATTAAAATCACTTGGCAATTTTAGTGGCAGTACAAAGTCTTCCACCATGACCATTGGACATATTAGATAGGAGGAGTTTCTGGTTTTGGTTTGGCATGGGTTTACGGGTGCAGGTACTGTTTCTAATTCTTCCACCCTCCTTTCATTACCAAGTGGCAAAAGTGCCTTAAGTTTCTCTGCCTACAGTATCCTGCTACTTTATAGGACAGGAATTTGTCAAGTAAGACTGAAGTAAAGAATACTGGCAGAAGTAAAGAATTTTAGTAGTATAGTCACTTAGAGCTTGGGATCTGGAATCAGATTACCCCAGTGCAAATCCTGGCCTCACACTGATTATCTGCACACTTCGGGCAAGTTATTTAAATTCTCTGAATGTTATTTCCCTCATCAGTGGAAAAAAGAGAATAAGAGTAGCCACCTCCCAGTGGGAAGTGCAAGGATTAATGAAAGAATATGGAAATCTTAGCAATACCAGGCACCTAGTAGCTACTAAATAAAAATCTATATTTAATGTGTAAGTACATCAGACACAATTAAGGAGTTAAGTTAATTTTTTAAGGATAAATTATATTTTTTTCTCCCAAAGTCGGTTTCAACTGGATCTTCTGCCATCTTCAGAATATTTACGTGCATTAATCCATGACAAAGGACTGCCATTTCCCTGATATTGTGATCTTCCTAAGATTATGCATCTGCCTTTATAAACGCTGCTATCTTGGACTCTTTGCTGTCCAAACTTCACCCCTAATTCTTGGTATTCCTATTTCTTCTGGTCTCATCTAAGGCCTTTTTTTTTTTTTTTTACCAAAGCCTTGACCCATATCTTAGATTCTTCCCACCAAGAAACAACTCCCCCAAGGAAGGAAGGGGCGGTGGAAAGAGGGTCTTGGAGCCCCTCAGGCAACACAGTAAAAAGACAGGGATGTTTCCCTTGGTCAGAACCCCAGTACACTTACCCAACACCAGGTTTAAGATTATAAACATTATGTGAATCTTCCCTTCCAAATGTTCTATTATAATGACAACTCTCTTTAATTAGCATTTTTATACTGCTTTCTGTTGATGAATAATACCATACCCAGAAGAAAGAACTTTACACCAGATCTTATTCACACAAACAAGTACATCAATAGAGCTTTCTGCTTACAATAATAATAAACTACCCTTACTTGTTTTCAACAATTTAATTAAATACAATTAACTCTAGTTTGTTTTGGCAACCTATTAATGTCACAATTGAATATAAATAGACTCATGAAAAGATTAAAATTAATAAATCCTTTACACTACTGTAAAATTACTTCAATGCTCTGCTTGCCAGAAATACTTAACGGCGGTTTTGAAGTATGTTAATGAGGACAGTAAAAAAGAGATAATAAAGTTTTATCAAATAACTGAGCAAGGCTTCTGTGAGGCTTTGACCTCTTCAGAAGAGAGCTCTTGCCTATTGGGTATAGTTCTTAAGAGACTATGAAACACTAATTGCAAATTTATCACCATCTTACAATATCTTTAATCCATGTTTCTAACTGTATAGGCTCTTCTCTCATGCTAACTTGAATTCCCTAGTGTCTTAAAACATAAGAAACTAACCATGGTACTTGTTTTTGGTTTTGGTTTTGGTTTTGGTTTGTTTTGTTAAGTCTCAAAATATTAGACCCTGTGATACTTAGGCAATCCTTTGTATACATAGATATAGATTTGTATTCATAGTAGAAAATATGGGGTACACATGTGAGTACACATAAATGGTACCGGATAAAGCCCATGAACATTTACGTATTAATGTGTTTATCAGTATATACCTGGGTTTCTTTCTGTAGTTGATGGGCCCTATGATAAAGAGTGCATAGGTTACCATAAGAACAGAGTTAATGGAAAGAAAAAAACACCTGAGGAAATACAGATAAATACTATCAGATTTCAGTAGACTGGTGGCTCTTTTAATACAGTTATAAGGATATAATCCATTCTGAGAAACACAGAACATCAATGCTGACTTTTGGAATATTTCCCATTAATAAGTTATTGGCCAGATGTTTAAATTAATTAACCAAACCTCACCATTTTTTGTATCACACAGACTCTACCAAACTTATTGATTATAGCACCCTCATCAGTAATTACATATGAAAATGCCGTTAGAAGGAAGGATGCTCTAAGTATTGATCTATTTGTACCAACTTAGAACACATGGTCAAGCATTACATACTAAAATCTAAAATCTATAAGGTACTTATCAAACTCCACACTCAAAGAACAAATAATCCAGTCAAGAAATGGGTGGAAGACACGAACAGACATTTCTCCAAAGAAGACATACAAGTGGCCAACAGACACATGGAAAAATGCTCAATATCATTTAGCAACAGGAAATACAAATAAAACCACAATGAGATACCACCTCACACCAGTCAGAATGGCTAAAATGAACAAGACAAGAAATGACAGATGTTGGTGAGGATTCAGAGAAAGGAGAACTCTCATACACTGTTGGTGGGGATGCAAGTTAGTGCAGCCAGTCTGGGAAACTGTATGGAAGTTCCTCAAACAGTTTAAAATAGAGCTACCCTACAACCCAGCAACTGCACTAATATTTACACAAAGGATACAAATGTAGTGATCCGAAGGGGCAGCTGTACCCCAATATTTATAGCAGCAATGTCCACAATAGCCAAACTACGGAAAGAGCCCAGGTGTCCATCGACAGATGAATGGATAAAGACACACATATACACACAATGGAATATTACTTAGCCATCAAAAAATGAAATCTTGCCATTTGCAATGATGTGGATGGAACTATAGGGTATTATGCTAAATGAAATAAGTCAATCAGAGAAAGAAAATCATTGTATGATTTCACTCACATGTGGAATTTAGGAAACAAAACAGGATCATAGGGGAAGGGAGGGAAAATAAAATAAGATGAAATAAGAGACTCTTTTAACTCTAGGAAACAAACTGAAGGTTGCTGGAGGGGAGATTGGTGGGTTATAGGGTAACCTGGTGATGGGCATTAAGGAGAGCATGTGACGTAATGAGCACTGAGTGTTATGTACAACTGACGAATCACTGAGCTTTACCTCTGAAACTAATAATATATTATATGTTAATTCATTGAATTTAAATAAAATTCTGTTTAATTTTATTAATTTTTAAAAATCTATTTATTTATTCATGAGAGACGCAGAGAGAGCAAGAAAGGCAGAGACACAGGCAGTGAGAGAAGCAGGCTCCATGCAGAGAGCCTGATGTGGGACTCGATCCCTGGGATCTGCACCTAGTCCAAGATCCTGCCCTGGACTGAAGGTGGTGCTAAACCACTGAGCCACCCAAGCTGCCCCAATTTAATTTTAAAAATCTGTATCTTTAATCTGTGCTAAGTACCTAGATTTTATTAAACAAAAGACTCAGCTGTGATCATAAAATTAGTAATAAATTCAATTTGTAAAATTTCTATGTGCATCCTTTTTTATAGAATAAAATATTCTGGATGTATGTGTTAGTATCGAGCACTTCTCTACCATCTTTATTTTGACATTCCTATACATACATGATATGATGAGATACCCTAGGCTAGATACCTATTGTATGGCAGGTATAGAACAGACATCAGCTCTACTTTTTATGCAAACCTGCAAAGTGGGGATTTTATAAACATGAATCCCCATTTTATGGGAGAGGCAGAGAGAACTACACTATTCATCCACATTTAGAGCTAATAGTGTAATAATGATAGAGGTAGGAGGTAAGCCCCTGGTTTACCTTATACACAAAGATGCTCCTATCTCTATAGGTTCCTTGTGCCAAAAGTAACTGGTGGCAAAGAGGGTGACATCAGGTAAAACATCTGCAGGCATGTCAACTCTTTACCCAATTCTCAAAGATGCATGTAGATACCACACTTACTCTGAGTTAAAGGGTACTTACCCTTTTGCAGGAACCGTTTCATGTACTCTATATGTATTAACATGCTTAATTATTTAAATCATTATTTTTAAATGAAAACATGGCCTACCTTGAGAGGTGAATTAAATTACATATAAAAGCAGCCTAGACCCTTAATGGAGAATATGTTTCATCACAAAATTAAACAGATAAGTCCATGTAAGTCACTTTGCACAGTATGCAACATAACAGATGCTAAATGATGTTTGTTTGAGGGGTGGTTGTGGTTGTTTTTGAAATCATCTCTATCTCTTTTAACAACTCAATGATTGTATTATATCCAGAAAGATTCAGAGGTTGAATCTGGGTTAATTAGGAATGTCTGCAGTGGTATAACCATAGAAAGAATGGACTAGGTGTCAGGAATTTGCCATCACTACACACAGGGATATTTTGGGGAAACAGAAAGAGATTTATTTTGATGATGAGAGGAACTCAAAGGGAGACTTCAGATCTGACTATTTAAGCAATTTCTACCTAGCATATTACTGAGCCATGGATCTAGCAAGTTTAATGTGAAAGACAGCAAATTCTGTATTTTAGCAAAAAGACACTACTGTAAATGATCAAACCACTTACTAGAAAGGTCAGCCCACTTTACAATATTCTAGATAATTTATAAAGTCTCAACATGATAAATGTCAAAAAAAAACTTATCAAAAAGTTAAATTGCAGTTAGGGAGAATTCTTTTCCAGTGTGAATGATTTATAACTTCGTTTGAAGTAAAACAGAAAATCTACACTAAAACTGAATCTAATAAATGTAGATTTATCCTATGTTGTTCCTTTGTCACATGAAGCACAAAAAGAGTCTCCAAAATCTAAAAAAAAAAAAAAAAAAAAATTACCAGGAGACTGTAAAAAATATTTGAATATGAGGTGCTATTACTCCAGTAAGGAAAGAATGTTTTCAGCCAATCCTATTGCACAGTAAAATTAAGACCAAAGCAGTACTCAGCTAGCCACAAGACTCAAAATTATTGCATAATATAGCCAAGCTGAATGCCCAAGACACGGTTGCCTGCTAACTCAGAACATTGCCCCTCAACAGAGAAATTTGTTTTGTAATTTAAATTAACCAGGAGCAGCTTGCTGATATTCCTAAGTGCTAAAGTAGTACTTGGTTGTGATGGCAAGAGCACATGAGTAAGAATCAAGGCCAAACCTAAGTTTTCCTTTCAGCTCTATTACTATTATCCACAATCTTGCAGTGTTTTGTAAATGGAGATAATAGTACCACCCATGTAGGGTTGTGTTATCAATCATATGCCATATTATAAGAATCAGCTCCCATTAGGGCATACCCACAGCTGATACTCGGTAAACAAGCTGTTATTCAGAGACTGGAAAAATTCTCAGTTTGCCCTCCTAAGGTAGATGACTTTGAACAAATTAATTAACTTGGTTTTTTTTAAAAAAGATATTTTTTATTGGCAAAAGGGAAAGATGTTCTATCTCACAAGTTTATCATGAGGATTCAATGAAACATCAAATGCTTAGGGTCCTTCATTCATTCATTCACTCAGCAGGTATTTATTTGGCCCTCACCATGTGGCAGACTCTGTGTCACACATTGCCAAGACTGCTGGGCTCCCTACCCTCTCTGAGCTGACAATCTATTGGTAAGAGCAGGGTTAAAACAATGATTATAATAAAATGGCATCACTATTCATTAGTGTGGAAGTGTAGTTCTCTGCACCTAGTAAGTCAATACACATTTGTCAAATAACGAATTTTAAATTTGTTGTATGTGATAAAAATGATTATCCTCAGTTTTTGATTTTGAGATATTTAGTTTTCTCTGACATAATAACCAGATTTTAAAAATCAATGGTAGGAACATATTTTGTCTTTTTTTACACAAAGGTAATAACAATTCAAAGGTATGAAAGGCCTTATGGGACTCAGAGAATTTAGCCAGAGAACAGTTGCTGGATTTTTGTTCATTAACTGACTTGCTTTCCATAGAGACTTTAATGGTAGATACTGGGACTCTTTTCTTCCATCTTACCTAGCTCTCCACCTGTGACCATCAGTGTACATTGATAAGGTGATCCTTAGATTACAAAACTGTAACAAAGAAAAAATAAATCTTGCCTTCCCTTTAATTGTAATAATACAAAGTTTCTTCACTTGGTTTAGGGCCAAGAGCCATCCAAGTCAGAAGCCTGCCATATCTCCACTACCTGCCTCTAGGTTTACTTGTTTTGTTCCCTTTGGTTGAACCAGCCACCCTCCATCTTCTCCTGCTAGCTGACTTCCTATCCAACATTCCAAGCCCAACACAAAATCACTCCCTTCATGAGGGCTTCCCAAATCCACTCTGCTCAGAACAAGTGGCTTCATGCTTTATGATCACAGAGCACCGTTTGGTTAGAGTTCATATTAGAAGCCACTCTGCATCTTAGACAGAAATACAGAAGAATGGAGGAAGGAATAAAACACTTCTAGAGGAAATAAAGAGTTTTAGAACTGTCTCAAGTAGACAGAATTGTCTAAAGCTTCACTATCTTAAACAGTATTTACAAGACACATGCGGCTATTTAAATTTTGATTTAATTGCAATTGGTTATTTTTCTTATTTTTTAACGAAATACTTTATGGCATGTACTTTTTTTTTGGAGAGGAAACAGACTCTGGAGATGGGCAGTCAATGAATCCATGACGGAGATGGTCAAAGACTCCCAACTTGCATGCCAATGTCAATCAACTGATAGGCGGTGACTGAAGAAGGATTGAGAAAGATTCTGAAATCACATCCTAGCTCTATGGGAAAAGTCATTGTGATTGATTACCTCAGCCTGTGATAGATGGAGGGCTGGAGATTGGCAGCTTGTATGCCATAAATCTGCTATTACTTCCAAACAATCCTGGGAGTAGTTGTCAAAAATGTTGCCCTACAAATGTTCACCCAGTGACCTAGTTTCTCAAGCACATGTCCAGTACATGGCGTCTCACATTTTCATCAGATAAAGAGATATAAGAAGCTACAAAAACAATTCACCTAATAAGACCTCATCAGAGTAGCTTCCAAAAAGAACCTTCTCCTGTCTTACATCTTATCATTTTATTTCAGAAAAAAGGTTTATTTTTATTTTTTGTCATGCCACATATTCTTTAATCCAGAGTTATATGTACTCTCTTGTTACAATTTCATAAAATAGTGGTATTCAAACTTTCCTGTCTATAGCATATCAAGGAGATGAAATACCCAATTCCTGTCTGTTTCTACTTCCCAGTGGAAAAATACTAGGTTAATAAATACTTGGAAAGATACACTTATGAACTATTAATTTTTTTATGAAATAAGATGAGCCTATTAACATGTTCACATATTATAAAATGATGCCCTATGGATATAAAAATAAACCAAAAATATCATTTACCTTGAGAATTATGTTATGTACATTTACAGGCAGTATATAAACAATGTCACTATGTAAGTGTCACCATAGAAATAAGTTTAAGAATGATTACATATACAGGTTTTCCAATATGGATATAGCTAAATAATTTCTGAACCATAATTCAGGAATGTCTTAAAGCCTATTCTTCGGTAAATATAAAATCCAAAATATGCAAATATGCATCATTACAGACTATAGGGTTAATGAAACAGCCCACAGCAAATTTAATTGATACTGATGAAACCAAACCAACACTAATTTATAATTAAAAGGCAAAGACCACAGCAATTCAAAATCACTAACAACTCAAACAACACTCAAGATACACTGGTAACAAATTATCCCTCCCAAAATTGCATGAATTCTAATTATTTGCATGCAGGCTCTTTGCAATGTTTCCAAGAGCTGGCAGCCAATTTTATTAATAGAATACTGAATTAAAGAAGCTCAGTAAACCTTAGTTACATGTCATTCTAATAGAATGGTAATTCAGTTGGTATACTAATAAGTAGATTGTATTCATATACAAAATAAATGCACATGAAATCTTAAAAGAACAAAAACAGAAAAAAAAACCAATGTCGAGTTTCAAGGTAAATTTATAACCCACTAATGGACTGCAGACTAGATTTTGAGAACTTTAATAAAGTATTAAATTAAGGGTTTTATACAAGCAACATTACGCTGCCTGATGCTTCCCTCTGTTTCATTACATTAATAGTTTACTCTTTCTGCCAAACTTTAAAGGAAAATTAATTTGTTTTTAGCTAAGATTCAAATGAGACCTCTGTTCAGGCCATTGGCTTCATTATATAAATGCTCTTTGTTTATCAGACTCCCTTAGTAGCTCTGTTTATAGTTAGTAGCTGTATACAAAATGCCTAGGGACTCAGCACTTTAGCATATCGGGTATAAGTCAGGGTAGGACAAAAACACAGGCACAATTTTAAAGCAAATCAAGACAGACGTGCATAAAATTCTCCTTTTAGCCCCACTGCCTTCACCTCTCTCTACCCTGCTTGCATAAAAGGATTTGATAAATTCATTAGAAATCAAAAAATTTTGGAGCTGGAGATAATCTTGTCTAAGGTCACACACTAAAAGCCCGCAGGTGGGATATAGCCATGAGTCGAGTTTTGTTTGGCCCACCTGACATTTATTTAAAAGATAAGGAAATTACACCTAAAATTCTAAGTCTCCAGCTTGCTCCAAACCATGGGATGATCTGAGCCCATCTCAGGCATAGCTAAGCATGGGATGTGCCCTCAAAGCGCACATGCTCTTCAGCTGCTACATCGTTCCCGGGCTGGTCCAATCCTTTTGTTAACTGGCTGGTGTACGAAGGTATTTTGCCTTGTCCATCAGTGATGGACAAGAATATACTTCGTGTTCGTGGGATTCATAGATGGCCTCTTTGGAACTTCTCTGCACAGTATGAAAACCATTGCTGGGACACCTGTGTGGCTCAGCAGTTGAGCATCTGCCTTCGGTTCAGGGACTCCGGTTGTGATCCCAGGGTCCTGGGATCTGCCTATGTCTCTGCCTCTCTCTGCATCTCTCATAAATAAGTAAATAAAAGAAAAGAAAAAAGGAAAAGAAAGAAAGAAAGAAAACCACTGCTTCCTTCTACCCTTTTACTGGAGTCTTGCAGTTGACCATTGTGAGACCCTGAATGCTCCAAGTGTCCTACCCCTGCTGTGGTGCTCCTTCCTCATTATCATTCAATATAAAAAAAGGCTTAATGCCCCACTTTCCTGCCAGTATTTGCATTTTCAAAGGATGTGAAGTTCTTGCCCTATTGTTGAGAAAATATTTATTGAATACTTACACAACATTTATTCAGTGGGAACTATGACCTACTGGCCTGCTGACCCAGATCTAAGATACATCATCAATTTCAAGAGCATTGAAGTCCTTTTTCCTCTCACTGTGTGGCAGCTCAACTAAACCTGGGAGCTGGCATTCTGTATTCACTTCAAAGCCTATGACTCAATCCATCCATTCTTCACCCACATGAGGGGGAAATCAAAAAATCCTTTGGGTGTAGGCAAGCTCAGTTAGCTTGCATTTATTCTTGGGTGAAATGGCAGCATGCCTTAAAGAGAAGGCCTATTAAGGGCACAGCAAAGGGAAATGCAGGTAATATCACCTCAGTAGAATAATGACCTTGGCTGAAGATCTAGGTCTTCCTCCCCTCCAGACTCAGGGTGAGGTTTGGATTAACTCCTTCCCTTCGTGGAGGAAGAACCTGCTTAATGAATGGTCACATCACTCAGGGTATCTATCCATCTTCTGAGAGAAAATCCCTGCGATTACATCAATTCTATTTTCTTTCTCTGGACCCTTATTACATAAAGAAGCAGAAGGAGAAAGAAATAGTAGGATAACAGGGTTCTCTCTAAGTGCTTTGAGGACACTAACTTTAGAGAATCTAATTAGTTTACACAAATAGTTAACAAAATAATTCATTTTCTTTTTACCCCAAAGGAAGGAAAAATTGCTGTTATTTCTCCCTGCTACAAAGATGAAGTGAATTTTTCTCTTGATGTCAAAGAATTTGAAAGCAGAAGGCCTTTTCCTATTTGCTAAGGGAAGTTTCTCTTCAGTCCCTTAAGACCACGCTTATAATATTTTTTAAATCTATAGAAAAAAAAACTCATGCTGTGATTGAAAACTTCAGGGATTTAATTTTTTACTACATTTGTAAGCATATTCTTTGGGTTACTTTGGTTAACAGAACTGCTGTCAAATAGTATATAGAGTTAATAACTACACAAAGATATTGCACAAATACACACATCATACGTATGTTATACTAACATTTGAATATTCATAACTCTCTACACTTGAGGTCTCCCTAAATCATAAACACACACACACAGGTACATATGCATCTATCCCACAAGCAGTAATAAACGAGGGAGAGCTTAAGATTTTACCAGAACATTCATTCTTTCTTTCCTTAATGTAACAAATATTTTTTGAATACCTATTCCCTGTCAAGTTCCTTATTAAAAATGAGAGATAAGAAGATGGATAGTGCAGTGGCTCACATTTCTCAATGCATGTGATAAGAATAGGAACTTTAGATATTACCCAAATAAAGAAAAAAATGTTTGGAAAATTTTAGTTAAACACAATCAGGTTTTCTGTTGGCAAATCTTACCAGAACTTGTATACACTTATATGCACTGCAAATCTCCAAGAGTCGAACATATCAGACACTGACACTTAATAGCTTTTTTCCAAGGAACATCTTGAGGGTACAGTATTTTGTGAACTGGAAAATGCTGGCCTAGACATTTTATTGGATTAAGGCTCTTAAAAGGAAAAGGACTTCATGACACCTTCCTACCCATCCCTTCTTCTTTCTCCTTAAACTGAGAACATTGATACATTTCTAATTTTATCATAAAACTCTCTATAGCTAATATTTTAAAATTTTATTTATTTAGTTTGAAAAAGAGAGAGCGCACAAGCAGGGGGAGCAGCAGGCAGAAGGAGAGGGAGAAGCAAGCCCCCTGCTGAGCAGAAAGCCTGATAGGGTATTTGATCCTAGGACCCTAGGATCACAACCTGAGCCAAAGGCAGACACTTAACCGGCTGAGACACCCAGGTGCCCCTCAAATAAATAAATCTTAGGAAAATAAAAAATATAAACAAAAACCACATAATTTATAAGCAATAAAAAATCATCCTAATCCTACCACCAGGCTTAAGGAATAAGTACATTGAATGTTTTATAGCCTTTCCGACATCTTTTTATGCCTGTGCTAATATTTTTTTTTCTGAAATTATTTTGAAATTGGGTATTCTGTTCCATGGTTTTGTTTTGGGTGTTTGTTTTTGTTTGTTTCACTCAGTAGTATATCATGGGTTATCTTTCGTTAAGAGTACTTATAAACACATCTAGTTCTTTGCAGTGGCTACATTGAATTTCATTGCCCAGTGCACAATGATTTATTTTACCAATCTCTTTCTGATGGAAATAAACCCCTCCCTAATTATTTGCCATTAAATTAACTAAATCTTTACATACATTCTTTTCACACCTGTCCAATCATTTTCTTAGGATAAGCATCTCGAAATGGAATTGTGTAGGATTTGCACATTTTACATTTTGGGAGACACTGCCAAATTGTTTTCAAAAAATGGTGCACCGATTTGCATACTCAAGCTTCGAGATTTTCACACAGTTTAAAACTGGAAGAGTTTTTCAAAAAGTTCAAGTTGTCATCTTAAATGAACTTTAAGAAATTAACAAGTGAAGACTAATGTTCACATGTGCCACTTCCAAATATTTGTTTTCAGGGTGGTATAAGATCTGTTTTCCTTAACTATGAATTGAGACCATAGGCTTGAGCTCACATAAGTAACAAGATTTACGTAGCACTATAATAATTTTCTTATAAATTCAGGGGAGTGACAGGAAATATTCATTTATATCTCTACTTGGTTTTGATACTTTGAGGTCTTAGCAAATGTCCATAGCTGCACTCTGACTCTGAGACAAGGTCAATAACATCAATCAGATGATCAATGGATTATCACTAGCACCAGCTTACACCAAATAACAACCTGTCTGCTCTAATCCTTAGGTCAATTCACTACACTTAGCAATCCAGTACTGGTAAGAATTCTTAAAAAGCCAATATGCAACCACCGTTGTTCTGATGATTTCTTTTATACTACAATCGTAAAACAATCCTTTATTGTAATGTGCCTTTGTATTTCAAAGCATATTCCTTAAGCGGCTTTCAATAAATATTGAGTAGTAATGTAGAAATCAGTATAAGATATACAAGAATGCTTTTTAATATTTTAACAAAAAAAATCACACCTTTAAATGGATGATGATATTCACTATGTAATAATTAAGTCATAAATGAATACTTCTAAATACATGGTTTGCTTAATGTAGTTTTAAATCAAGCCAAGTATAACTTACATAGACAATTCTACTCAGAGTCATCTTTCCATATATCATTTCCATACACACCTGTCAATACAATAGCAGTGACTTGAGAATAAATGATTCATTAGGCACTTATAACTTCTTGTCTCATGTAATTTATCTTTATAATTTTAAATTACTAAGGAATCCCAAGGATCTTTTCTTACTAAAGTATTTTGAAATGATCCATATTTTATTAAGTTTCAAGAACAACCCCCCACGCACACACATACCCACACACTCAAAATTAAGTAACCATTAAAATTACTGTCATAATTCATATATCCATAAGGGGGAAAAACTAATTCTAAATCAGAAAGTTACAACCAGCAAACCATTCACCCTTTTTCACCTGTTATGCAACAACTGATGCTTATAAAGAGTTGAAGCTGTCTATTTAAATAACCTGAAACAAGGGAACACACCACTTTTGGGTTTTCATTGTTTTGTCTGTCTTTTTAAAATTACGTGTCCCCTTCTAGCTTTAATATATATATTACTAATAATAATATATAAGTCCCGGGTATTCTTCAAGTTGTTAATTTCCTGTATCATCCCCAAAATAAAAATTTGATTTAGCCGAATATGAAATTATTGAAATTACAAATCTGTTAATCTACGGCACATTTTACTCATTTGTGTAATCTGGAATTTCACTGCCATTTGATCGACTGTTTTAATCCTTCTTAACTAGTGAGTAAGTGAAAATAAATGGTGCATTCCTAATACCATAAATATGAAAAATAGAAAGTACTTAGGGACTAGAGGGGAATCTATTAAAATCAGCTCGTTTTCTAGTTAACATATTCTCATTCTGTTTGTGTACTAACCCACTGCATTGAGAAGAAGGATCTCAAATTCACGGCCTCACAGAAACTGGTCCCGATTTCTTGTTTTGACAGCAGAAATTGGCCCAAATCTCTCACCATTTCCCCTACAGGACCCTGACTGGCTGGTGCCATCCAGGTGCAGCATAGTCTGGTGAGGGGAACATCGCATCAAATTCCACTCATCTGTCAGTGTAGTGGATTATTTCTTGAGAGACTGAAATTGGCTGCTTGGGCCGGGAACACCATCAATCTTACTGTGTAGGGGATGGCGAGGCTGCCCCTAAGAGGCTGGCAAGAGGGGGGCCAGCCGTTCCTAAGCAGGTGAGGAGGCAGCTGTAAAGCCTTCACTCTCGCCCCATTCAGGGCTCTCAGGGAAAGATTTGTCATTTTTCACATTTCCCGGATACTTGGTATGCATACAGTGTCCGGCGGCTCCTGCTTTATGAAAGAGGCGATTTTTCAAGCTTAGGCAAATGTGGCAAAGCTCAGGGTCTGCCCCGTGTCTCATTTTTTCTCATCATGTCACTTGTTTTAACTGATTTGAGAAAATGAGATTATGTTTTTCCTTTTTGCTCATTTATCCAGCTATTTATTTATTTATTTGCTCATTTAGGGGTGGATTGTCACAGATAACTGGCCCTGATTTCTCTCTTGTTTTCATACACATTTCATTAGTGTCCCTGAAGATTGAAGACCCACAAAGGGAAACATCACAACTCTCATCAAAAAAAGCATACGTTTGCTCTTAAAATCAAAACAGATTGTATTAAAGGAGATTGCATTTCTGACTGAAATAATCTAGGATATTGCTGCGTCCAAGATCTATCGCTTTAATCTTTGCAGCTATTGTTGAAAACCCAAGAAAGTTGAATAAGCCTATTACATAGAACCGTTGGACTTTCAGTTTGATATCATTTTAATCTTTCTGTATCTAGAAAAGAGTATATGTGTGTGTGTGTGTGTGTGTGTGTGTGTGTGTGTAGTTTCTTAATTTAATCAATGAATCTGAAATAGACCTCAAAAGTATAAGCACTTGGGGCTGAAACTGGGTTCTGTGCTACAATTTCTTGGGGTATCTGACATACAAATCAAACAGGCCTCGGTGATAAAAAGCAACTTCTACCAGTAGACAGTGGAAAAAACAAATATTGAATTCAGTTTTTGTCAGAGCTTAATAATTCGTTTCTCAGTTGAAAGTTATAATATTTTGGTAACCAGCCCCATAAAGTTTGAGTTTACTTATTACAAGTAGCTGAGCCATAACCTCAGATCAAAAAAAAACCTCCTGTATTAACTGATGAACAGAGATCGTCTAAGTGAAAGCCCAATGCAAAGTGTACTCTGTTTCACAACTACACACCTGGAGCTTAAAAGACATGCAGCATTTGGTGATATAGTCTAGCCCCGTAGCACAGATTTTTTTTAAAAAATCATGAGATGAAAACAAAATTTTTGTCCTATGTGGACTATTAGCTCTATGAACAGCAAACCTTGACTCATTCAGCATCTCTGACACGTACCGTTGTAGTCTACTAAGTGGAGATGTCAGGAGCTACCGCTATTTATGAAGAACCTCCCAGTCTACAAAGCACTGTCACCAGATTATTTTATTTACACCCCACAATACCCCTCAATGGGAAATCAGGCCCAGAGGAGAAAAGTTGACTTCCCCAAGGTCATGCCACTGTATGGTAAGCAACAGGGATGAGGGCCAGTCCCGAGCAGTGCTGTCACCTGTCACCACGTGCCACCTCTCACCAGGTCTGCCGTGCCCACCTTTCAGAAGGGGTTTGCAGTTCAAAAGAGTCCATGGATTGACATGACTGGGGAGTCTTCACGAATTACGGGAAACGGTTCGCACCGCCCCCAAAGAGGCTACTTGGTATGATTATTTGGTACCCTGGAAGACAGGATGCCCTCCTTGCAAAACAGGCCAGGGAGGTGCCATCAGGCCGACCTGACTTCCAGTGGCAGTTATTGGCTGTGCGGGCTCACACAAGTCACCCGATCCCTCAGAACTTCAGTCTCCCGGGCAACAGAAAGATTGGGGGCGGTGCACGGGGTGGGGGTGGGGGGCGGCGCCTGCTGGGGGTGCAGGGGGGGCATTACACCTCCTTCTGTGCGCACGGAGAGGAACCACGTGAGAGGTCCCTAAAACACTCCCGATCGTTGTTTTTTTGTTAGGAATTCTTTACTGTTAAGTATTACCATGAAGGCAGATTTCCCGCGTTCCTTGCAGGACTGACACGGATCAGACATTGTCGCCAGCCCAGGCTGGGGGACTAGCCGATTGGAGGTTGAGCCGGAGATTCCCGAACCCACGTTCGCCCTGCCCCCCACCTGGGCACCGAAGCCTGGGACTCGGGGCTGAGCACCCCAGAGGCAGAACTGCACCCGCCGGCGGGGGCGGCCGAGCGGGGTCCACGCCCACCTGCGGGGCCAGCAGCGCCCCCTCGCCCTCCCTCGGGGACCCGGGGCGCGGGGAGGGAGGGTGGCCGCGGGCCTGATGCTGCCCGGGGCTCCGGCCGTGCAGACCCTCCCCCTCCTGCTCCTTCATCCTCCCTCCTCCTCCTCCTCCTCCTCCTCCCCCTCCCCCTCCTGGGGGGAGGGTGCCCGGGCTCCCGCCGCTAACCAGCTGGCGCGCTCCCTGCAGCCGGGTGCGGGCGCGCGGGAGGACCCCGGGCTGCACCCTCGCTCTCTCCGTCCTGCCCGGAGCCTGGAAGCAGAGCCCCGGGGAGGCCCCCGGGACCACCCGCGGATCCCCGGGAGGTGTGGCTGGACACGACGCCGACCAGCCCAGCACCGCTGCCCGGGCCGGTTGCGCACCCGGGAAGGCAAAGGCGTGGACGCCGCACCGCGCCGCGGGAGCCGGCCCTGGGACTGGGAGGAGGCCAGGAGGGCATCGGAGAGGGGGTGGAGGGCTGGCAGTGGTTCAGACCTGAAGATCAGGCGCTTGGCGGTGCAACCAGTCCCCAGAGCCCGCACTCGGCGATTTGGGGCGGGGGGGGGGGGGCGCAGGTGCAGGGGGGCGCAGGTGGAGGGGGGCGCAGGTGGGGGGGCGGTGAATGAATCCCAAGGCTGACGCCAAACAGAATATGGAAGGAAACCTTTTCAGAGAACCAGTGAGGGTAAGGACCTTCGAGCTGGAGGGCTGAGAAAGGCAAAAAGAAAGAGAATAAAATCCAGACTGAAGAGTGAGGCCATGGAAGGGTCAGAAACACACTTTAAACAGAAAGACGAAGAAAGCCAAATGCGTCCGGAAATCAAAATTCAATATTGGGCTGGGGGGGGGGGGGTCAGGCTAAAGGGAACTTGTTCCTGAAAGTGCCAAGAAGGAGAGAGAGAGAGAGAGAGAGAGAGAGAGAGAGAAAGCCACCGAACAAACTGGAAGAACTGGAAGTGAAGGAAGGGAGAAAGGAAAGGAGACAAATTAAACCACACAAGAAATAGTAAGTTATTTTTACATTTCTTTTTTCATCAACAAACTACTTCCAAGGTTAGTTTTGGCAATAACGTTTCCAAAAAATTCTTAGCCATGTACACACCGACATTATTATAGTATGGACACTGGATAGGATATCCCGGGAGTATAGACACATTATTGTACTGGTTGCAAACATCATATATAGCCTCTCTAAAAAGCCGCCTTGCAAGTTATCCCACCGTCAGCAGAGTATTTTGCTATTGGCCAAAGTATACAAAAACCAATGACTTAGACTTTTTTAAGGTGTGAGGAAGAGTGTAGGGAGGCTCTTAGAGGAAATCTTTTTTTTTTTTTAATTACTGAGAAATTTGTAAGAAATACTTCTAAGGCATTTTAGTATCCCCCTCACCTTTTCCCAAAGCATCCAGCCAACAATATGTCTTGGAATTCAGAGGCAAGCTGCCCGCACTCTAGCACTTTCTGTCACTTACATTCAACCATCTGTTAAGGTGACAGCGCTGAGACTGGAGGCTGCAGTGGAGCTAGCCGGGCACTTACCTGGTCTGTGCAGGTGGTGCTGCTGGAAAGTGTGCTGAAGGGATCCATGGCAGAGGAGCACTGCACAAGCACTTATCCACAAATACAGGACCCAGGACATCGCAGAGACCATTGCCATTCTCTAAAGAGAACATGAGACAGCAACGATTACCCCCAGCTTCAAGCCCCCAGCTCAGTCAGTCCCACTGATGAGGAAGGAGGGTCTCGGACGTCATGTCCCCTTTGCTACTTTGCCGGCTGGAATTAATAACCCAGCAGAGGTCATGCCATGAAGTGGGCTTAAAGGAAAGCCCTCTCCAATAGATCACGAATTCTTTTTGAAATTCTGCAAAACCAAACTCCAAGGACTGCCAAAACACATAAATAAAGTTTTTGACTACCGGTTAGGCGGTTTGAAACACAGTATCCTGACTATACATCCTGTTTTACACGATGATCTTTAAACTATAGTTATTCCAGGCATTGAAAAGCTGCATACTCCTGTTCGTTCTAACTTCATTGTAAGTCTGACATAAGCCTGAAAGGAAAGAGTGGATTCTTTTTTTTTTTTAATTCTACAGTCATGAATTTTTAATCATTCTGCTGTCTTCTAAACTAAGTAATCATTTCTCAGAGGCATGTTGTAATCTCCTGATAGAGCCGGTCTTTTTGGCTGGACTTAAAATCAGAAGGAATTGTCTTCAGCCAGAATGAGTTTCAAATGCAAGATCTATGCTTCTATCCTAGAGCGAGCCATAATTTACAATATTACTTTGCCTCCCAAGATCCCATTGTGGCATGTGTTGTATAGTGTTGATGAATATGCATACACAGGTGGTGTATGTATTTATGGATGAACATATACCTTTTCTCAGGCGCTGAAACTTTGACAGTCTTATCTGCACCTATAAAGATCTTAGAGCTACAGAGGCTCAACTGCGCTGCATATTGTCCAATTTCTCAAACAACACCTTATGCTGCATTTCATATTGCCAAATTAATCAAACTTGAAGCATCGTCCTTACTCAGCCAGTGATATGGAAGCATTTTCTACACGAGAATCCAGTTAAGTATATTCTTTTTCTCTTAGAGAGCTTTGCAAACTGGATTGTTCCTTTTAAGAATTTTTCCACTGTTAAATTATACACTATAAGTATTTCAACTATACATTCAAAATCTGCTAGTGACCTCCCAGCGTGGTTTCTTTATCCATGGAAATTGGCACTCTTTCAAAAACTGTGATGTTCAGAAAGCAGGAATATACATTGTATGTATGTGTGTATACAGACATAATACAAGATAATTTCTGGGCTTTAGGAGAGAGATGCAGTCTTTAAAAGGGGGTTAAGGACTATAATAGACAAATGGTGACAACCATAATTAAGTGCAAAGTAGGAAAACATTATTTGCAACAGCATGGTGCCTTTCATGCCTCACTCTGTGTTTCAGATGGACCATTCACTTTATAATTAGTTTCGCTGCCCGCTGTTTACTTTTGTACACAACAGATTTAGCCTCATTGTCTTCAGAACAATCAGTATAACATAGATGCATTCTCTTCAAAAGAGATAAATAGCAACACCCCTTCTGCGAATCTTAGGAATGCGTTTAGGGGCCTTTTCAAAATACCCTCCAAATGATAGAAAGACAAAATAGAGGTGACTGTGGCATGCATGGACTACTTGCGAATTTCAGTTAAAATGCACTAGGAATTCATCTAAACTTTAAAAAAAAAAAGCCTACCACAATCAAAACTTAACAGTTTTTCAATGACTCTGCTTTCTCTTGCTCATTTCTTCACCTTCATAGCTTTTAGCACCTAAAAAGATTGCTGTGACTTCACATTTGCAGTATTTTCCTTCTTTTCCCTTTTTTTTAATTTAACTTTCTTCAATTCTCAGTATCACTTCCAAGCAAGGTTCCTGCATATCACTCTCCTTGCTCACTCTCTCACCAAGAGGTTGTCTCTATGTTAATAGGTGTTTTCCACTAAATAATGCATCCAGCCTTACATAGTTCTCTAGATATGACTGAATAGGTTACAAATCTGCTTTCTGAATCTTAAATCCTTAAAGAGGCTTCTTACCTGAAAGATCCAGCCAAGAGCAGAGTTCTCTATTAGTGTTCATTGGAAAGCTCTAACACTTTCTAAAATCCATCTGTGCACAACTGGAGATTTTTTTTTTAAGAGCTTCCCAATAATCTTCTTTATCAGGATTTAAAAAAAAATATGTTTTTCTCTTCCAATGCTATTTCCACAGTAAAGAAGACATCAGGTTCATTCAGCCTGTATTGTCAGAAAAGGAGCCAAGGTTTGAGGGGTGGAAACCTTGTCATTTTCACCTTTAAATCATCTCCTGGCGTCACCTCTGCTTGATGAGACCTTTGAAGTGATCCTGATGAGAATCAGTTTATAGTTAATGACGGAACATCCCCAGTCCCATGCATTCGGGGCAGAGTAAGGCAGCAAAATGTAGGAGCAGGGCTGCTATACGGTGCTGTAAGTAGCAGTAGTCTGTTTCAATACATCCCTCCTCTGTAAAGTATCACATGTCTTAAAGTGACATTACCCTCTATTACAGCTACAGTGAATTGTAATGCCTGCCCACTAACTCTTCAGCAACTCAAGCAGCACTTTAACACTATATTGCCTGGTATGTTGTATTAGAGCTTTTCCCGATACCGTTCATTTGCCAAAAGAGTAAAGAGGGAAGGAGAAACAAAAGAAAAGGCATACTGCAAGACTGTGATAGTGTTCATGGGTGTTAGGCTTCCAATAGTAAATGCAAAAGTGAACTACAGGCCATTTCTTACCTCTTCGTGTTCTTTGAACCAGTACTTTAACCAAAAATATTGTTAGGCTTATACAAATTTAAGTCTGTCGATTGTTTTGGCAGCTATATGTGGGAATATGGCATACTTGGAATACAATATAGATGCTTATATGCATAAGCCCAATAAAAACCTTCTGAGGTTTTTGAACATGTTTGATAAATAGAAACATGTCATTTTCAGCATCGAAGACTGGGTTTTGACAAAGAAATATGTTCAAAGCATTTTTTAAAAATTTCCCTCTCCCTCCAATAACGTGCTGGGGTGTGGAGAGGAAACACTCAGAAATTGAGCATTTTGTTCCTAGTACTATGGTTAGGACACTCTCTTCCTCAGAAACAAAAGTGTGATTGTATCTAAACATTAACGATGCACATAAGGTGACCTAGTTTTCACTTATAGACTCCATGAGCACTAATTCTTGAGGTACTCATTCAGTTACTTTATGAATGGCTTATAAAGTACCTACTATGTGTTAGATGCATGAGGACAAGGCAGAGAACAAGATCGATGTGATCTCCACTGTCATAGATCATACTGTCTAGTCTTTCATACTTTTTGGTACTTTATAGTAGTTCTCATAACTTTCCTTTCTCACAAACCTTTTGAATAGCTCAGATTACCTATCCCTGCCTTGCACAAGTGTTATAAAGAAAGGTTGAATGGGCAACCGGGTGGCTCAGTCGGTTGAACCTCTGGCTCTTGGTTTTGACTCAGGTCATGATCTCATAGGTCATGGGATCCAGGCCCACGTCAGGCTACACACTCAATGGAGTCTGCTTGAAGATTCTCTCCCTCTGCACCTCCACCACTATCTTCCTCTCTCTCTCAAAAAAATAAATCTTAAAAAAAAAAAAAAAAAGTAAAGAATAGTTGATGCTACCATGTGACTTTGGAAACCATCACCTTTCTCATGTTACATAGAGTGAAAGAGTGAGAGATCCTACAGATGTATCAGTCTTCCCTACTAGTCTTTCATACTGCACAACACACACGTTAACAACACCAAAGATCTAGTTAGTCGTGCATGTTTCATTTCTGTGGTTCATTATTGTTGTGTTGGTGATGTATACAGAAATCATACACCAGCTGTGCAGTATCAAGACACAAATAGCAGCAGTGTGGCAGCTAATGTTTATTAGACCTTTACTGTGAGTAGTGCTACTCTATAGTATATTTTTACAAGGTATAATTTAATCCTTTTTCCTAACCCCATAAGTATTATTATTCTTATCTCCATTTCATGGATGAAGAACCCCAAGAAGAACAGGAAGATTAAGAAACTTGTTCAGGGTAATATAGCTAGTAAGTGATAGAGCAGGTTTCAAACCCCAATGATCTGATGCAAGACCCCATGTCTTAGACACTCATATAAAATACTTCATGGTTGGGGCCCTTGGGTGCCTCAGTTGGTTAATCATCTGTTTTTGGCTTAGGTCATGATCCCAGGGTCCTAGGATTGAGCCCCATGAGGGGCTCCCTGCTCAGTGAGGAGTGTTCTTCTCCTTCTCCTTCTGTACTTCCCCCTGCTTATGCTCTCTTTCTCAAATAAATAAATAAATAAATAAATAAATAAATAAATAAATAAATAAAATCTTTAAAAGAAATGCTTCATGGTTAAAATAATTCCTCAAAATTAACCATTACATTTTCTCATTTTTTACCATTAAGATAATCTCAAAAAAAAAAGTATTATTCATTCAGGTATATATTGAGTACATTCCAGGCTTTTGAAATACAGAAGTGCAGAAGATAGTCTTCACCCCATGACATTTTTTTTGGGGGGTGGGGGGGGTTGTTTTTGCTATGCTAATGGAGTCAAATTAAAAGGAAGTTCACATTTACTAATAAAGGCTACCATTTAAAAGAACTAACCATTATATTCTTCCTTTCTATGAATTAAATTAAGGCTAAACATATTTACTTATCTATAAATTAATTCAATCTAATAAATTTGAAAGATGTACTAAAGGATTATGTTCAAGGCACTCAGATAAGCATTGTTAATTTTTTTTTTTTTTAAAGACTAGAAGAAAGGACACCTGGGTGGCTCAGGGCATAATTCCAGGATCCAGGATCAAGTCCCACATCGGGCTCCCTGCGGGGAGCCTGCTTCTCCCTCTACTTATGTCTCTGCTTCTCTTTCTCTCTCTGAGACTCTCATGAATAAATAAATAATTTTTTTTTTTTAAAAAAAAGACTAGAAGAAAGTTTGGCTCTTTCAGGCTTAAGTGACTTTCTCTCTCTCTCTCTCTCTCTCTCTCTATATATATATATATATGTGTGTGTGTGTGTGTGTGTGTGTGTGTGTGTGTGATGGGACAAGAATATTAACATAGCATAGTTCCATTTTTTTCTTCCAAATAACTTGTAGTCCATTGTATTGCAGCCAATGACCCTTTGTCCTAAATAATATAAGCATCAACAAATATTGTCATCTAAGGCAATTAAGTTTATCCTCCAAACTATTTTTTGTTTGTTTTTTCTTTATTTATGAGAGACACAGAGAGAGAGAGAGAGAGACATGGGCAGAGGGAGAAGCAGGGTCCTTGCAGGGAGCCTGATGTGGGATTCGATCCTAGGACCTCGAGATCATGACCTGAGCCAAAGGTAGATGCTCAACCACTGAGCCACCCAGGTGCCCCCAAACTATTTTGTGAAAGCAAAACTACCATCACACCTTTCAAAGAAGTTGGGCCTTTCCACCATCTGGCCATAGTACGATTGTGTCTCCTGATTCCTTTACAGTTGAGCAAGTCATAAAGTTCTGGCCAATGAAGTATCAGCAGAATTGATGGTGTGTTTTTGAGGCTGGAGCATTGAATTGCTGAACACCACCCTTTGCCTCCAGAACAGGGACTAGCCACTTGGATGTCAGCTTGGATCCTTGAGTGTCCACAAAGGACACAAGCCCTCCTTTTCCTTACCAGCCCATATTGGATATACACAGTGAATAAGAAGTATTTTGTTCTTTAAGCAATTGTGATTTAGTACCTATTTGTTATTGTAGCATAACCTAGTGTATTCTGACGAGGATTCAAGCTTACATTGAATGTATGAATTCAATTTTTATGTTCTATTAGCTGCCCTAAGCTCTGAGGAGACAGCAGTCTGCACATCAAACCAAGTTCCTGCTTTCTTAGAGCCCCTTGTAATAGAAATACATTGGAGTTTTTTTTTTAATAGAACAGTAATAAACCCAAAGCATTATATTATTGCTGCTGGAATCCCTTAGGATTTTTATAAACCAAGAGTTACAAATTGATCACTCATGTGGCTGTATCCTGCTCAACTATTTTGTCATGCAGGCACAATGTTGCAAAAGACAAAGGACTATAGCACTATTTTTTTTGGCTCATCCAGTTGCATTAATTCAAGATAACTAAGCAACTGGGTGTTCAAACCATGATTCAGGCAATACTCCTAAAGATACACATTTCAAATACAGTATCTACGTACATGCACATTTGTTTATGTGAAACAGAGAAAAGTCTATTCATTAGAACCCTGCCCCGTGGAACCCACATTTATTCCAAAGAAAAGCCCAATGAAAATAACTGGAGGTAAAAGCCAAAGCTCTCAGAATGCTTAAATAGCCAAGAATTTTCAGCAAATCACCCTCTATAATAGAAAGTGAGATAGAGAGATAGAGGATATAACAAGGAGAAAACCAGGAGGGAGAAAGAAAGTGGTGGGGGACAGAGAGGCAGAGACACCTATATATTAGAGGTTCAGGAAGAAGACTGAGAACAAATGTCCAAAGGGGATTTCTTGGTAGAAAACTATATCCTATGGAGTGAGACTCCTTATTTTCTCTCTAAATGATCGTAAAAGTCTTCTTAAAAATAAAAAAAAAAAAAACCTGACATATATTTTGTGGGTTTCTTTTTAATATTTTTATTATTTATTTATTCATGAGAGACAGAGAGAGAGAGGCAAGAGACACAGGCAGAGGGAGAAGCAGGCTCCATGCCGGGAGCCCAACATGGGACTTGATTCCGGGTCCCTAGGATCATGCCCTGGGCCAAAGGTGGTGCCAAACCGCTGAGCCACCCAGGCTGCCCTATACTTTGTGTTATTAAGTTACCTGGGAAACCCACTGAAGGAGTCAACTCTCCTATCCAGGCATAAAGTACCAGGAGAAAATCCCTCATTTTCCTGATTACCACATTTCTCATTTCTTAGCATTAGAAATAAAAGCTCTCCGGGGTGCCTGGGTGGCCCATTTGGTTAAACATCTGACTTTGGCTTAGGTCATGGTCCTGACCATGGTCCTGAGATGAAGCACACTAGGGGCTCAGAAGGGAGTCTACTTTTCCCTCTGCCTTTCCCCCTACTCATGCTCTCTCTCACTCTCTCTCTCTCAAATAAATGAATAAAATCTTTTTTTTTTTTTTTAAGAAAAGACATCTTACTTCAGCTTAAGAACAGTCGACTTAATAATGATTTGGCTAATTTTAATTCACAAATATACAGGACAAAAATTTGAGGCATGCAACACTTTGTCTATGCATATTTCTAAAATGAAAAACAACTAAAGGAATTTAAATATATTACATCTGGACTAAGAAACATGCCAAGTTTCAATCTGATCCAAATTAAAGTGGTTTACATGTACACCATTTAAATCACATTTCTTGAAATAACACATTTTGGTTGTGATTTCCCAACCCTGATGTTTTTTCTTGTTTCATTTCAATTGGCTAATGAAAATGGAGGCATGGATGAAAGGATCATTGTCAGAGCACCTTCTCTCTATATGCCTTCTGTAGCACTGAAGCCCAATTTCTTTTTATCTGTAGTCATTGGGGCTACCTATCAGTTGGCTGAAAACATCTATTTTAAATCGTGATCATGAGAAGGCAATATACCTTTTCCCTTGGCTAAGTAATAATGTTACCCTATCTTTCTCCCATTTGTGTATGTAAATCATTTGTGTTATTTTACAATTTTTTTCTAGGACTCACCTGAAATTTTCCAATCTACCAAGCAGTCCTATGTGCCCTATACCAGATAGACAGCAATATGCCTAGCTTGTCAGTCTTATTTTTGGGGCCTAAATGATGTGTATATACTTGCCTTATTTCTCTGTTCTATATCTGCATTGCTTCAAAATATATTGAAGCTAAGAGGAAGAAAAGCATGATGAAGAGAAAGCAGATGAGGTACAATAAGAAAACAGGAGTTATAATAATAGATAAATATCAACCATCAAGGTTATATATAATATATAAATATACCATATAATATATAATAATATCATATGTAATAATATATAATATATGATAAATGATGTAATATATAATATATATAATATATATAATATATAATAATGATGATGCTATTGTATTAATACCCATTTCGGGGGGGACTCTTTCTATATACCAATCCCTGGCTGAGCCTTTACATTCAGTGCCTCATTTAATACTTACAAAAGTGCTAACAGATCTATATTTCAGTGATCTCTACTTTATGGATAGAAATTCAAATTTCAGAGAAATATTTGAACTAATCTCACACTTCTAATAAGGTTGAAGGACTATGATTCATACTTATCTTTTTGATTCCCAGAACCTAAGCTCTAATCAAACAAATATAGGTAAGCAATATTAGCAAGAAACAATATAATTTACATAATAAAGAGAAAAGACCAAGCAAACAAAGTTGAGCCTGATGTCAAGTTTGAACATGAATTGTAAACCATCAAGTCATACAGAGGAGGCACTATTTTGACTCTAAACTTCCTTTTACTATCTAGTAAAGTTAAGAAGAGAAAAGTTATTTCTTAAAAATCCATAGCATCCATAAGGTAAAAAACAAAACAACAGCAAAGAAACAAATAAAAAAGCCAAGCTACTGCTCAATAGAGAATAAGAATCATTAATAGTAACAGAGAATGAACAGAGGCTAAATCATTTTCTGTAAAACTAGTGATGCTTAGTTCTATATTTGGATCTGGATACATAAGGCAGAATTTTCAGGAACTGAAAGAAAAGGGAAATGGAAGACAAAATTTTTCTCAGGCTGGAAGGAAAGATAACCTTCATGCAGAAGGCTACCCCATTTTTCACCTCTAGCAGCCTATCTTCACAATTACTTTATCAATTATAATTCCTCATTGCTTATCTTGTCTGTCTTCCAGGCAGAAGAAAAAGAAAGAATAAGGTCATTTCTTTTGTTCTTCCACTTCTCATCTCTTTATTCTTCCTTTAGAACAAAGAGAAATTTGAAACAACAGCTTCTTTTTCTTCTCTGTAATCAAAGTAATAAACAAACTGTTATGTTAGAGACCAAGTTGTCTCTTTATTACAAGAAAATGAACATATATTATAAGCACATAAAGGTCATGAGAATGACTGCTTTGATGATAATTATAAAAACAATAATATGAGTTCTAGGGTTCATAAAACTCGTACATCCATAGTTGTTTTCATCATCACTGTTGCCTAATCCCAATGGTTCAAGCCAGAAATGAAGACTGTCTTTCCCCTCTCCCTTTCCAAAAAATCTCACATCCTATCACTTTCTATTAATTTGACTTCCTGTCTATGCCTGAAATCTGACCATTCTCTCCCTCTTTATTCAAACACCTTGTTTAGGCTGCCATCATCTTCCATCTAAACTATGGTAGTACTTTCCTATGCCTTCAAATGTGCACCGCCCACCCATCTGTCCCCCCTCTGTAGCAACAGGGGATGTGTGTTTGACATGCATGTTGATCATGCCACGCCTGTATTTAAAAACCTCTTTGTGGTTCTCCATTGTGCTTAAAATAAAGCCCAAATTTATGACCATGGTTGAGAGGGTTCTGCATCAGCTGGCCCCTGTCTACTCCTCTGGCCTCATCTTTTACAATACTTTTACTCTTGACTCCCGCTGCAGCCTTCTCTTAGGTCATTGAATGGGACAGGGAAATTTTTCCAGGTAGTCTTCTGCCTCAAAAGAGATCAAGTCCCCCTGGTACATGCTCTTGCAGCCCTCAGGATATCATCTATACAGTCTTAACCAGCACTCTAAATAACTATTTCTGGAATTGCTTGCTTGATACATGCTTCATCTCCTTACTAGAGTTATCATGAGAACAAGGAAAACTAGTATCTTACTTACTACTGTATCTTCAGAATTGGGTATATACAGTACCTGGCATACAGCACACACTCAAATGTTCGCATAAATAAGTGAATGATAATAGATCAATCAAAAGTAAAATATGAGTTCACTATCAAGATGGCATGTACAATAGCTGTTTTTCTCTAGAAATAAGTAGATGGTGTGCCTTCCCCAGTACCTTTTAAGCTAGTTCTTTTGGTAACCAATAGCATGTTTTTATAAAGTGGTGACATACTCAGGATGACTACCTCGTTCTGTGTAGTCAATTAGTATGAAACTAAGTCAAGGAAATTGGCCCATACATTGTTTAAAATAATACATACCTACATCTAAATTTCTGTCGGACTTTTTTTTTTTTTCTCTAAAAGAGAAGAAATGAAACTGTCTTAAATTTTCAGCCCTGGTTCTCAGTATTTGATATCTGAATGTGATCTGATGATAGAACTCACAACTGATCCCTGAAGAATAAAGTCTACAAATGTTAAAAATCAAAAGAAAGCACTTAGAATTTCATTACATTAAACCTAGAAGAGACCCTCCACCAAAACCTGCTAGTTCAACCTCTCTCCTCTAGAGGAAATAAAAGAGACTTAAGAAAGGGAAGAAGCTTACCCAAGGGAATATGTTGAGTTTAGGGGCCTGGGGGACATCAGAACACAAGTCTCCTCATTTAATGGCTCTCTGTCTCTCTGCCTCTCTCTCTCTCTCTCTCTCTCTCTCTCTCTCAGTCAGCACTATCCAGTAGCACTTTCTGTAATCCTGGAAATGTTCTATGTCTATGTCAGCCAAGATGGTAGCCACTATCCACATGTAAGTATTAAGCATTTGAAATGTGGCCAGTACAACCGAGGCAATGAAATTTTAATTTAATTTAATCTTAATTAATTTCAATTTAAGTAGACACATATGGTTTGTAGATACTGTATTGGATAGCACAGTCAGAAAATATGCCAGCTAGGTCCAGGAAAATAAAACCAGTGACATCAAATAATTTCCTGTAAGCCGGAAGAAAGATCTTAAATTACCTGACAGTAACCTTCCAGGACAAGGATAACATAGAAACAAGGACACAGAATAAACTTGGTTTCAGTTAACAGAAACTAACACAAAAACAATAATAAAGAAGATGTATGATTTCTTACAATTGAGAGTTCGCAAGTAGGGTTTACCTCCCAAACTCCATGGGTTTGATTCAGGAACTCCACTAAGCCTTCAAGGACCTAGCTCATTTTCAACTCTCTCTCTCTGCCTTTTAAGCTGTCCATTCTAAGGCAGGCTCCTCTCCATGGATCAAACGTAGCTGCCAACAGCTGTCTGGGCTATGAGCTTCTTCACCAACATAAGGGCAACAGAAAGGAGTGTTTTGAGTTCTGTCAGATGAGCAAGGAAGAGTCTTTCTGAGCTTCCCCAAGCAAACTACTTCTATCTCTTTAGTTTAACTTGGGTCACTTGCTGTTCCTTGTTATCAACTGAGCCAATTACCTTGGCAGGGAGAAAAGACCACATCGTTAGGCTTAGAGCCATACCACATAGCATATGCCCAAATAGAGAAAGAGATCAGCTTCCCCCAGAAGAGATGCATGCAGAAAGGCAGGTGTGGTCCTTAAAGAAAAATTAGGATAATAATGAGAAAAAGGGAGTGAATATTAAAGATTATTATATTTAGTGTTTTTATATTTATTTAGATTATATTTAGTGTTGACTAAAGCTAATAATGTTTTCATATGTGTTTTTTTGGACTGAAGTACTTTGATTTTTTTTCCTACTTATAAAGTTTTAAAGAGCAAAATTCAACCAAGTAAATTTGCTTCATTAAATGATTCATGAATCTGGCAGCATCTCATCTAACAAGTGGAGGGGAACTCCAAGGAGATGTCCAAAATGGAAGGTTTTATAAAAAGGAGGGTGGGGCAAAGAATTTACCAGCAAAAGAAAAGGAAGGATTATATCAAGCAGCAATCACTTTCCCTTAGGGAAAGGGCAGGGGGTCTTTTTAGGTAGATTAACTCATCTTCCTACCGGGTGAGATGGAGAAGGCCTCTATGACAGATTACCTCATTGATGCTGACTGTTAATGCTGACCATTGATTCCTGACTCCGTTAAGACTGCGTTTCTGGGAAACGTTGAAACTGCAATTAGATTAGGTATTAAGCCCTGGTTTGATGATTTGGTCTAGCAAAATGACTCCATCCTGGGTCTATGGGGTTTTTTTGTTTTGTTTTGTTTTTTAAATGAACACAATACGTTCATTTTTTTAAGATTTCTTTTTTATTCATTTATTTATGAGAGACAGAGAGAAAGACAGGCAGAGACATAGGCAAAGGGAGAAGCAGACTCTCTGCAGGGAGCCCAATGGGGGACTCAATCCTGGGACCCAGGGATCATCACCTGAGCCAAAGGCAGATGCTCAACCACTGAGCCACACACACATCCCTACGTTCATAGTTTTAAAAGGCAGAAAACTCAAGATCTAAACAGAAAAAATTTAAAGTCATCTATAATCTATCACAAAAGTTACCAGTATTCACATTTAAGTGGACATAAATCCTTTTCCAAACATCCTCATTTCATTTTGTTGTCTTTCTAAAAATTGTACTTTAATATATTATACATTTTATGATTTGCTTTTTTCTTTGAAAGTATCACATTTTCTGATGTCAGTAATTATCCCTTTAAAGATGACCTTAATCTACATAACCAATGTAAAGTACTTTCCTTTCTCTAAATATTCCACATCTCTTTGTTGCTTGTAAACTGTGGTTGAATTTACTTTTGTGCCAGTAAATTTCCTGCTATGCAAGACAAAGAATTAACTGTAGGAATGTTTTTCTTTTTCTAAAGGATCCCACCTGATACCATTGGTTAACTACAACAGACAAACATAAATCCTCTTTGCCTGGTGTGGGCTTAAATTCCATTAAGTTTTCTTGACACCCTAAGTTTGCATCTAATTTGTCTTCAACTAAATTTCCTTTCCTGTCTTTGTCTTAGTATCAATATGGTGGCTGATTATCTTTTTTTTTTTTTTTTGGTTTGAATTTTAATTATGGAAAAGATATCTTCCAGAAATAGGAAAAAAATACAGAAAAATAGAAGTGTATATGTGTATTTCTGTATCTACATATAAAAATAATCCGTATCTCCTTGAGCCTCCTTCCTTCGACTTCTTTATTTTTTGACTTTGTCAGTAAAACAATATAATAGAAATGCTACAATTGGACTCTGGATTTCAGCCACATCACTTACTAATTGTTAGATCATATGCAAATAACTTCCCTTAAATTGCCTCATTGATACCTAATGCAAAAGATTATTATTAGGATTTGTACTAGAGTGCCTGACATTCTAAGTCTATAAACTCTTAAAATTAACTTCGAGTAATCTGTATCACTAAGATTTAGCTCTAAATTTTTAAAAGATTTTATTTTGAGAGAGAGGGAGAGAACATGAACGGAAATGGGGAAAGGGCAAAGGGAGAGGGAAAGAGAATCTCAAGTAGACTCCACACCCAGTGCTGAGGGAAGAGCCCAGTGTGGGGCTCAATCTCATGACCCTGAGATCATGACCTGAGCTGAAATCAAGAGCTGGATGCTTAACCAACTGAGCCACCCAGATGCCCCTAGATCTATATTTCTAGATGTTTCTCTATGCTTTTGGAGATTCAATGTTTTCTGTGTGAAATATTCTGTTCCTCCTTCCAATTCTCCCTGCCTTTCTTCTTCCCCTTCCATCTCCTAAATCAACTCACTTTTTTAGATTTGGTTTTGATATTTCATTCTCCATGGAGTATTTCTTGGCTTCCCAAGTTTACACTTGATCTTAGCCAAAAGGCCAAGAAGCTGTTGGCTTCCCAAATCTAGACTGGACACTCTTCCTCTGCAGTCCTATAAGATTCAATGTCAAGTGCATTTGCTCCAGCATATTTGTCTATTCATATATTTTTTTCATAGTTGTCTATTCATTTGTCTCGCCACTAGACTATCTTTCATCTCTCTATCTTCAAATAAAGCATTTGCCTTTCTGTTTATCAAACATATTATGCCTTTTTTGGCTCCCAGCTTTTGTACATCCCATTCCCTCTTTCTGGAACATTCTTACAATCCTATTCTCTGTCCAAATGACTCTTTTTAATTCCTTTAATTTCCTGTCCTTATCATTTTCTGTTTGAAAATACACAATAGTTTTCCAACGCACAGGATATAATGTCTGATTTTGTTTTGGAACCATAGACTATATGCCCAGCATAACCAATTTATACCCCACATTTCCAACCTAGGTATCATTCTAGTCTTCCCTACCCACTCCTACACTCTCCATACTCCAGTCGTTCTGATCTTCTTTCAGTAACACATTCAGATATTCATTCATCCAACAAGTATTCATTCAATGAACAAGGTTCAAAGAACAGAGCTCAAGAATTGAACAAGATAATCATTACGCCATCTTGCATCCTTCAAATACCTTCCAGATGCAGGGCCTTTGTACATGCTATAGCCTCCTGTTTTATTTATCACTACTCACTCACCATCTGGCAGTGTACCTAGCACATAGTAGGTGCTCAATCAATATTTATAGAATAGATGAGTAAATGAAAATGTGAGTGAATGAATAAACATAGCCATTTCTCATTTATTCATGTTTTAGGTGTTCTATGAATTTGCAGCAATATTCTGAGCAAGCGGTTGGCAGTGGGCTGAGCAGGGAGGAGGCAGGGAAGAATTTCAGATGATGTGTCTGTGTGTGTATGGGTGTTTGTGTGGGAATCTGAGTCTGAGAATGCCTAAATGTGCATCACCAACCACATCCCAGTGCCAGAGAGAAAGGCTTTTTGCACTACTTCTTGTTTTCTCTCATCTACCCTTTTGTCCTTTTCTCCTAACACACCATATTGACAGTAGGCCTTCCCCACTCTTGGTTTCCACCCTCACATTCAGGTTTTTTCATACTGTAATGGGGACCATGTGATATCTCTGGGAGTCCCAGCTTAGAGAGGAGAATCTAGCAGTTACTAGTTTAGAGTAGAAGAGAAGGGAATAAGAAAAAGGAGTTGAAGGGAAACTTGGATGTGACTCTAAGGGGTAGAATATATTTGAGCATGCCCCACTTGGATGCCCCAAACCAGAGATTCCAGTCTTGACTGTGAACTACAATAAACTGGGGAGTTTTAAAATCTCTAAATGTCAAGACCTCCACTCCAAATCAATCACACCAGGATTGCTGGAGCTGGGACCCAGGCAACAGTATTTTTCAAAGCTTCTTGTGTGTTCCAATTTGCAGCCAACTTTGAAAATGACTGTACTAAAACAAAAACTTACTGCAGTGGGCCTCTGGTCACTATAGCAACTCCAGAAATATGATTTCTGTTAATTAGTTGCCAACTACAAGGCATGTTCTCTGTGTTTAACCAATTTAAGGTTAGCCCAATACATGCATCTTTATTGAATGCTTACTAAGTGCTTGATATGATCATAGTTACCATGTAAACCTCTATTTTATTAATTTGGATTTTATTCCTAGTTCTTATTTAACTGTATAGATTATGTGAAACTTAGGTTTTCTAAGCAAGAAATGGTTAGTAACTTCATGGTTGCCTCCCTTATATATATCACCCATTCCTGATTTTCAGTCATTGAGCCACAATCCCTTGGGCTAACTGGTAGTTTGAGGAATCTCCCATATGGCTCAGGGCAGCCCCATTCCCTGGCCATGATCAGAGATGAGCACAAATGTTAATTTGTGCCAATGATATGTGAGGAGAGATTTGTAAAGACACTTCTCCATTCCTCTAAGACAGATTCAGGAAATGATTTTGTCTTTTTGTTCAGACCTGAACGATGAAGCAGGTCATTGACTCAAAGTCATTAACAGGCACTTGGAGATCCTAAAGGGTTGCCAGCCTAGCACGAGGCTGATACCATAGAGAGCCAAGTGTACACATGGTAAGAAATGTCCTTTACTTAATCAAACCACCTTAAAGTCCATACAATATTAGACTTACCATGTGATTAGTTTCAGGCACTTTGAGGGCTTTCGTTACTTACAACCAAAAGGATCCCAATTAACAGAGCATTCCTACAATATTGGAGATATAAAACTAATAATATCCCAAAGATTATTTAATCCAATCTCATATTTTAAAGATTTTATTTATTTATCTGAAAGACAGAGAGGGTACAAGCAGTGGGGGGCAGGGGGGAAGGGCAGAGGGAGAAGGAAAACCAGTCTCCCTGCTGTCAGGGAGCCTGACACAGGGCTTGATCCCTGGAGCTTGAGATCATGACCCAAGCTGAAAGCAGACACTTAACTTACTGAGCCACCCAGGTGCTCCCAAACTCATATTTTAAAAATAAGATTAAGACCCAAAGCACTGAAATGACTTCTGCAAGATGACACAATCTACCTTGCCTTATGTTACTTAGAATTGGGTCTCAATCACCAGTGTCCTCATTGCCAATCTGTTGTTCATTCTACTGAACTAGAAAGTTATCTTCATTGTGAACATTCACTTTAATTTTCTAGTGTTGCTAAATTAGTTATGATGACCCTAATTTTTAAAATGTCATCAAATTTCCTCAGAAGGAACTCTCTCTAGAAATAGATATTCTCAGCACTCTCTTAAAAGACATACTCAATGCATGTAGATATCATCTGAGTTTTAAATGTAGACGTCATAAAAAATATGTAAAACTGTTGAAAATATGTATCACACAACCCACCCCCAACCAAAAAAATATTTAAAAGTTCTATCCAGCTAGGCTGCCTCAGTAAATTATGTTGCTGAATATATAAAATACTTGAATCTAAATTTAAAAATGCTCCCCCCTCCCCTTGATTAACCAGATTGTCCCCTCCCCTATATATAGGAACACTATGTGCCTGAGCCCACTTGCCATCTGTCACCACATTTTCCAAACTTCGCTTCCACCCCCTCCTCTTACACAATCTTATCACATAAAAATATTAGATTTCAGGGATTTGTATAATTTCATTAAATTTTCTGAGCCAAGTAAAAATAGAGGAAGTATTGGTATATCAAACTGACTCAGTTTTTGAGAGCCCAACATATATCTGTGGTAGCCAGTGATGCCTTTAAGCAGAATTTATATGGCCAGGAATAATAAGTTTTTTTTCCCCTTATTATGACATCTCATATTAGGAATTTGCAGATGTTCCCCATGTTGCAGAGAGGAATTTGGAGAGCTTCCAGAGAATCCTGACTCATATACCATCCTATTGCTTTGTTTATTACCTTTTATAAAGTTTCGTGAGTTTTCTCAGATTAGAAAAATACTTATAAGTCAATTGGGGTTTATCCGTATCACGGCTTCCCCATATCCTGCCCTCCTCCCCACCACAGTTTGAGAAATGATTTTTAACCATCTAAATACAGGGTACTTCTATTCACACAAGTGCTTACAACAGAGACTTAAGAGTCTTCCTTGGTTGCTCTCTTTTCTGCTTCTCACTTACAATCCTTCAGAAACCCCAACCAGTGCTTTTGTTTCCAGACCACACACAAGGTCTTTCAGGAATAACATGGAGACTGGCTATAAAGTATCAAGTGTACTACACAATGAGGAACAGTTAGGGATGGCCCTCTGAACTTAGTTCTTTCCTGCTTCTCTGCATATGTAGGAGAAAAGAGGCTTGTAAGGAGCATCCTGTTATGTCTGCCCAGCACCCCTCTTTCTCCCATCCCTAACCCTGGTGGTACTGAAAGCTTCATCAGCCACAGTGTCCCAAGTATTCTCTGATCACAGGGGTAATCACATGACTCAGGCCTGCTCAATCAGGAATTCCCAGAATCTGTCAACAGAAATTGGTCTAAATGTGGGCATATTACCCAAGAAGAACACTAGGGAGAAAGAGGTTTACTTCCCATATGACACAAACTTGTGGCTACTGGTGGCCATTTCTGTCTGAAATAAGGAAAAAGTCTGCCTGTGGCAGCAGGGAGTACAGGCCCACTCAGATGAGAAAGAGACAAATGAGGAACAAAAGATGGAAAAGCAGAAGGAAGGAGGAGAATAGGAATAGACTAAATCAGGGGTCAGCAAACTAAAGTCTGTCTCCTGTTTTTGTAATTTAAGTTTTATCTCAAGACCAATACACCCATTTTTTAAAATGTATTATCTATAGCTGCTTTTAGGCTACTATATTATAGTATGGTTGAAGCAGATACCATACCTGAGAATGCCCAAACAAGGACACATTAAAGATCTTGATCTTTTCAAAGATTTTATAATTTACTGAATGGCCAGAAATGCAAGTATATATTTATAGCAAAGTAAGATAATGGGAAAAATAAAAATACAGAATTAGAAAGAACACATACAATCTAACCACAATACCAATGGCAACAGTGAGGATAATATTAATGATGAAGACAACTACCATTTATTGACTGACTATTACCTTGTTACTTAATGTATATTCACTCATCCTCCAGACAACCTTGCAAAGTGAATATATCAGTCAGGATAGGGTACGTTTTGCTGCAGTAATAAACAAGCCCAACATCTCATGCCCCATATCCATGGTGGATCAGGGAAAGACCCTGCTTATTATTGACAGCCAAGACCCCAGCTAATAAAGGTTCCTTCTCAACACATTTCCATATTTGACTCACTTAAGAAGGAGACCATAGCAAATGACACACTGACTAAAAAATATTCACAAATGAAACACATCACTTCCACTCAGATTTTATTAGCCAACACAAGCCATAACTATGCGTAAATTGAAAAAAAAAAAAAAAAACTGGTGAAATGTGTTCAGAGGGAGAAGATCTGGAAATATTTAGAGAATGCCGGGAATGTTTACCCAGATAGGTGTTATGAGTCCTCACCTTTGCAATGAGAGAACTTGGGAGACTTCCTCAAGCCACAGCTAACAAATAATAGTGTTTGAATTGAACCTGAGTCAGTATGACTTCAAATTCCACGTTCTTTTATGTTGTACTTTGTCCATATCTTTACTCATCAGCTTTGAGGTGGAAAATATTAGTTTGGCAATGAAAGGAATAGTAGGTTGCACGATGGAGGACCAAGAAAGATAACTAGGCCTTGATGAGCTTGGAAACAGAAATCACTTGAACTTTTTTGATAAGGACATTTACAATAATCAGTGTTTAAGCAAGATATGGATGGTGGTTTTGACTAGAGAATTGGACTCAGGATGGGATGGTTGAGGGGAGAGAAGGGCGACAGAGAAGCAGGAATGAGATAATACAATTAAAAACGAACAAGGGACCAAGGGAAAAAGAGAGAGAGAGAATGAGTAGTCATAAGGGAGATTTTAGACAGAGACCATTCCTGTTCTTGAGTACCTGAAGTATAATTCTTTCCTAAAAGGCTCAGGTTCAAATATTTATGAGACAGAGTTACTATTCCTTTTAGAGGCTTGTCAAGTGTAAAAGAGGAGGAAAAATCTGTTTGTGAAGGGAGTTTACAGTATACTTAAAGTTTATTTTAAAAATAAATAGGACTTGATAGATAGGGCAATAAACAACAGGCCCCACCAGTAACCTGCCAGGAGCACTAACAGGAAGCATCTGTAGGCTGCCAAGAGCCAGAAATAAGAATGAACAGTTCTTGCTGTCAGAGAGTCACAGGAACATTCACAAACAAAGAGAGTATTTGGGGTGCAGCATTTCGAAGCCAAGTTACTCTGTCATGAACACACTCACAGTTTATGTGGAATACACCCACACAGGTAAAGTCACATCTGACTCAGATGTTGCTGGCTCCCTTTGTTATGAATTCCAGGTTTTGTTTCACTTTGAAATTGTGATGGGGCATACAAGAATATGCAGACCTTTAGAAAAACTTAATATCGTAAGGTTATTAAACTTTTTATGACCTCAATAATTAGGAACATGTGACCAGAAAAGGGTCTATGTGTTTTACTCAAATATTTATCTTTTTAATTATTTCTGTTTATTTAATATATACAGGTGTGGCTCATTATTTATGTGTGTTCACTATGCTGGGCAGGATTGCAGGACCTGGGGTGAAGAAGAGAAATGATCTTTCTCTTCATGGAAACCTCTATTTTAGTGAAGAAGAAAAATGAGGAAACAAATCAATGAGATGATTAAAGACTGGGGCAGGTGTGCCTGGGTGGGTTAGTTGATTAGGCACCTGCCTTGGGCTCAGGTCACCATCCCAGGGTCCCAGGATTGAGCTCTGAGTTGGACTCTCTGCTCAGTGGGGAATCTGCTTCACCCTCTGCCTCTGCCCCTTCCCCTGCTTGTGCTTTCTCTCTCTCTCTCTTTCTCTCAAATAAATAAATAAACATTAAAAAAAAAGACTAGGGCAAGTAAAATAAAGCTATGAAAATAATAACACTAGAAACCCTGGGTGACAGAGTGGGACTGACTTTAGGCAGTGGTCAAGTAGACTATTGTGGTGGGACCTTTGAGCTAGAACCAGAAAGGTAATAAGCAAACCATGCAATGACATGGTATGATATATAGTTAGGCCTGTTTAAATTAATAAAGACTTTCTTTGTGGAGACAAAAATATAATAGAACTGGATTATAAAGCTCATTGAATGAGGACTCAAGAGATCTGAGTTTCTTTTCTGTCATTTAATAGCTGTGTGCCCTTAAGCTAGTGATATAGACTTTATGAGTCTGGATTTCTTCATCTATGAAATGTGTGGGTTGGGTCAGAGAATCTGTAAGGTCTCTCTGGGCACTAAAAATTTTTACTACTTCCTCTTCTGTTCTTACTGTATGTGTGTGATATAAGCATATGTGTGCACACATGTGTGTGCACACACACATACACACTGGACATGTGTATTAAGTCTCTTATTTTCTAATTGCTGTAAGGCATAGACTCCCAGCAAAATAAAAAGTGGTTACTCTGTATGCCTTCAGTGAAAACACCCTGCTCACCGTTAGCCTCTTCAAAAAACTCTACTTTTGCTGATATACCACATTAGTCTATTCCATAAAGGTCTCTGGGAATAAATATGACTACCTTACCTTAAAAAATATACACACACCCTTCTCCCAAACTACCTGTCACTGCCCATAGCCTCTGATATTCCAAGAGTATGTGACTCTTCTTCCATATTCTCAGTGTACCTCAATCCAGCTGCATCTGACTGGACCAGAAATAAATACATCACCTCATTCAAAGAAGGATCAACCATAGGCTGGCCACTAATGTGGGAAATAAAGAGAAAAGGTGAGCAGGCCAACAGATTTGCTTCCAAGGAACTTGGATTTGGAGCTGTGAAACATGATATGGGTTGGTGGCAGGGCCCAAAATCGAGAACACAGGAAAGGCTGTCAAAGCATAATAATGACAAAAAACTTGAATGAAGTCTGTCAGCGATGTGACTGCTGAGTCTCCCAAAGCTGTTTAGATCCAGACTCACTCTCCAGTTTTATCTCCCATGAGGCCCTGACATTATACTATTTCCTGTCCCCTAGGTCTATGAAATTTCCATGTCTTATCAACAGTTCCCATTTCTACTTGAACTAGCTTAACTGGATTTTGTTCAGCCACACTGCATTCACTAAAACAAAGCATGACTCATTCAATGATAAGCTGAACTCCATGGAAATGATCATGGTGACCAGGTTTAGAAATAGGAGTAATATTTTCAAATGGAGGAAAGGCTCTGCTTTCAGGAAATTGAGGTCAGAGGGCCATGAGCTACCTGCATGGGGTGTTGTAAAAAGCAACTGCAGCCAGAAATGGATGCTGGGAAACATGCCTTTTGGAGGTGCTCTAAAATTGCTCTGGGGAGGCCTAAAAGAGAAGACTAGAACGGGAATGTGTGACCCACAATTTTGCTAATGAGAAGCACTCAACTTTGTAGGAAATAATAGCTCCCAAAGCTTGCAAACACTTGGCTTCCCATCCTCCTATCTTCCTGGGAGCACAATGCATAATCTATTGTGAAAAATCATCATTCTTATTAGTGGAGGCATGAAATTCTTTTCTTCAGGAACCACACTGGAAGGCAATTTTTCCTAGTCATTCTTTAAAGAACACTCTGTTTTCCACCCCTGCTTAACTCTTCAGAAGTTTTTTCTTAATTCTGTGGCTTATGCTCTTCAACTTAGGGACCACGGGGAGGCAAATCAAGCTTGTTGTTTTTAAGAAGAGGGTGGTATGGAGTGATCGTCCAATAGTCACTTCCAACTGCCATCTGTGACAAGTCTGTAAAACATTTCGTTTGCATAATATATGGGAACGCTATTAAAATACAGCACACTGTTAGAAGAAGGGGGAATATTCTAAGTCAAATTATGTCTCCTCATAAAACAGTCCCCCTGGTACTGGCAGTAAAGCAGAATTCTTCTGTATTGCTTTAAATTAAAAAAAAAAATCTGCTCAAAGAATTACCAAATAGATGCCAAATCTGGTTTAATCCAATGCTGTAGACATGTTATAAACTTATAACAAATGTAAGGCTGAGCAAAGGTCATTTAGCAGAAATATGCCTGTTTGGATTGAACATCTTCTGTGCTCTAGGGTAAGCAAGGACAGAACAGCAATCAGTTTATAAAAGCAGGCACTGTGTGCCATCCATAATGTAGACCTATATATCTGACCTAAAAAGGCCACTGCTCATGTTTCCAGAAAGGAAAAATGTATATCAAATGCTTTACCTGTAAGAAAAGATCCCTATGTTTAGTCAGAAATGGGCCAGCAAACTATCCTGACAGAAGGCTAGAGAATTTAGCAAAGGAGGATGGAGGGTCCTTGGGCTTTTCATTCATTCCCTGTCTCCATCTCTAAAATATCAAAGACATAATTGCTCTAAATAAAAAAAGGACACTTTGCTTGTCTAGGTCCAGAATTTTAAAAACAATGTTATTATTCTCAGCTTCAAACTGGACTGTGGCTTCCAATGTGTTTTTTTTTTTTTTAAAGTCACCAGGTTAGCAAAGCAAACACCAGAGTAGTTACTTACTGGCTGATAGGGTCACCTCTACAGCCTATCCAAATTTCAATGATCAATTGAAGGAAACTTGAAGGAAAAACAGGACAGGAGAGAATGGAAGGACAGGTAACTTATCTTCAGTGTTTCAATTAGCCCAATCTAGTAAAGTAACGTGAATTATCATTGAACTGCTTAAACATCACTGTGGAAATGCAATCCCTGGAAATAACCTCCGGAGCCATTTTAATTGTTTGGTTCCCAGTCCTCATGGAGGGCTCAACCCAAGGCTGGAAAAATGTTTAAGTGGTTTTGCTTCATAAACAGTCAGAATGACAGCTATTCCTATGTCATACTTCTTTCAAGACAGATGGTGAGAGCACAGTTTACTGTTCAGTTTCAATTCACTGCTGTCTTTTGTAAGCAACATGGTTAAGCAAGCTGCTAAAGAGAAAGGCTCCAAAGCCATTCTGCTTAATTTTAACAATACCAGGATGAAACCATATTATGGTTCACTTCCCTGTGGTGTGTCATGAAACTTGTCTTAAATTTGTCATCCCAATCTCATATAACTGATCAAATTGAGACGCTCCCCTAAAAGCGAAATGAAAGTGAAGTTTGTCATTTTCTCTGTCATTCCTGACACCTTTGACCATCTCTTGATTTGTGTAGTTGCTTCCCATTTTCAGATCTCTGGATCAATGTGTTTTTATGGATCCATCTCTTTTATTCCCAGATGCCAAAGAAAAAGCAGAGATCCACCAAACTTAAATATTCCACATCTGCATTTGTGTTTTCCTTTAATATTGAGCGCCTGTTGTGGATCAGCCACTGTGTCAAATGTTTATATTCTTTATCTATATTAATCTCACAACTCTGGAAGATTAATGCTAGCTCCTAGATGAGAAAACGGAGACTCAGACAGGTTAGATACCTTTTCTGAAGTTTCATGACTCAAAAGTAGCAGAGCAGAAATGCAAACCTAGGTGTAAGGTGAAAGCCTCACATTTTAACTTACTTCACTAATCGGTTCCTTCACTTAATTCCATTACTCAAGGGGATTCTCTGGCAATGACATTAATAATAAGGCCCAGAATGTGACCTTATTTAGAAATAGTCTTTGCAGGGACATCTGGATGGCTTAGTGGCTGAGCATCTATCTGCCTTTAACTCAGGTTGTGATCCCAGAGTCCTAGAATACAGTTGTGTATCAAGCTCCCCACAGGGAGCCTGCTTCTCCTTCTTCATCTCTCTGTGTCTCTCATGAATAAATAAATAAAATCTTAAAAAGAAATAGTCTTTGCAAATGTCATGAGTTAAGGTGACGTTATGCAGGAGTAGGGTGGGGCTCATAATCCAATAGGACTGGTGTCCTTCTACGAAGATAATGTGAAGACACACAGGGAGAGTGTCATGTGATGACAGAGGTAGAGGTTGGAGTGATGCAGTCACAAGCCAATAGAGCAGCAAAAATTTATGACCACCACCAGAAGCTAGCAAGGGGCGAGAAAGGATTCTACCCAAAGTCTCCGAGGTGACATTACCTGCTGACACCTTGACTTGGAACCTCTAGCCTCCAGAGCCACGGGAGAATAAATATCTGTCCTAAGACACCCAGTTTGTGACATTTTGTAATGGCAGGAAACTAACATAGTGGGGTGCTAAAAGGGTGCCTCAACTATGAGGATGACATCTAAGAAAAGAACTGAGGTTGATGATAGAGCCACCTCTGTCTATCCAGGCCAGAGGGAACAACAAGTACAAAGGCACTGAAGTAAGAGTGGATTTACTATATTCACGTGGCTACAAGAAAGCCAGAGTTGCTGAGGTAGGGTGAGGAGAGGGAGTATAATCAATGTAGTCCAGGGGTAATGAGATCTACGTACCATGGAATCTTGTAGCACAATAGTGCTCAAACTTAGTTGGTTATCATAATTACCTGAAGGACTTGTTAAAACACAGATTGCTGGGCCCATCCCCATCCCCCCAGACTTTCTGATTCAGTAGATCTGGAGTCAGGCTTAATAATATGCATGTCTAACAAGTTTCTGAAGCTGATAATGTTGGTCCAAGGCCCACCCTTTGTGAATCAGGTTTGTAGAGCATCACAGTGACTTAGATCTTTGTTCTGAGTAAGATACAAGCTAATACAAGGTTAGAGCCATAGGGTGACACAATATGACCTCTGTTTTAGCAGGACACTGTGCTCATGAGTTGAGAATAGATTATAAAGAGTGACAAGTGGAAGCAGAGAGACCAGTTATGAGAGTACTGGAAGAATGTGAAACACCTATTTGAAAGTATTTGAAAGTATTTGTATTTGAAAGTAGGTATAAGCTAGTATATGTTACATATGACCCAGGGGATTTTTTTTTTTTTTAAGGTAAGAGAAGCATATGGGTTAGTTCACAAAAAAACAAACACATAAAAAAGTGACCTAGGTTATCTGGTTCCTTGAAAGCTTGGCATTCTTAGAGAACAGCTTTTATTTAATATGGATTATATTACCTCTGAGCAGCACTAGCTTCCTCTCCTCTCACCTCCATGCACAGCCAATTCAGCAATCAAGGCCATGTCACATCTTGAAATTTTTAATGGGCTCTACAGGCCAACCACTGGAGTTTTGAATTCTTGGATTGCTTTTGAAAGAGAAAAGGGTCTCTTTCCTCCATCCTAATACCAACTCAGAATTCTTTGAATTTTAAGAGTTTTTGCTTGAGTAGCTAATGAGGACTGTAGTACATATGTCCTGTTAAAGCTCTCAGATCATTCCCAGAGTGACCTTTAAGAAGGTCCTAAAATAGATTAGAATATATATTATCTTTTTATATAAAGCCTACATCTTCTAGTGGAAGAAATTTCAAATGTGAAGGATAAAAAAAAAATACTAGGGTTAATAATGACCAAAAAAAGTAATATTTAGAAGAGAATAATACAGCCAGCCTTTTTAAAGCATTTGATTTCTATTAACACATTCTTTTTTCACTCAATGTGTGCTCTCACCTTCCTATTGATCTATCATCTTGACAAGACACTCATAACATCTACCCAGACTGCTTCAAAACATAATGGTTTCATTTCTTGGCTGTTTGAAAGACATTCTCAGTTTTGTAATTGGGTTTTTAAAAAATACCTTGATTTTTAAAATTTTGGTTTTTTAAAATAACCAAAATCCTGGAGAAAGACATAGTCTATGGTCTTTCTATTGCAAGAGAAAAAAGGAAGCATCTTCCGAGTCTTATCTAGACCACTTGAGTGTGGACATACTGTATCATGAGCTATATAACCCTAAGGTAGAAATTAACTTCTCTGTTTCTCAATTCTCATATTAGTAAGTTAAGGGAATTTGGACCAAATCATGATGGTCCCAGTAAACTCTAGAATTAGCTGATTTAAAGAGCACCATTGTATCCTAGACTTATTTTGGCTTTGAAAAAGGTGTTTTTTAATTTGTGTTCTCCCTGATGTTGCAACTTTGACCCAAATTCAAATCTTTCAGGGGGTAGGTTTCATCAATGAATGAAGTAGATGAACAAGGGAAACAGAAGTCAAGGAACAAGAAGTGTCTGGGTGTGCAGGGACCATGGAGACTTCAAACTAAAGGATATCTGATACTAAGCTCCAGCCTATGTTGCATCCTAGAAATAGAGACATGGGTTTGTTAGTTTCCAGTGTTTCAGAAGCTCAGAATATTTATTGTGTTTAAAGCACCTTGATTTTTAAACTGATGGTTAACAGACAAGAGGTTCATGGGGGAGATGGGTGAAATAAGTGAAGGGGAGTAAGAGTACAGTTATCTGGATGAGCACTGAGTGGAAATGTTGGACATGGAAATGTTGAATCTCTGTGTTGTACACTTGAAACTATACAACACTGTATGTTAACCACACTGAAATTAAAATAAAAAAATCAAGTAAAATAGGCATAAGAAGCCCTGCTTTGATCTTTAAATGACAAGTAATTAAAATTAAAATCATCATCATCACTGTGTAGGCCAAACCACCATATCTTCCAGCTAAATCCAGTCGAAAGCTATCAGTTTGTACAAAGAAAGCCATATTGGTTAAGATTCATCCCTTTGGGGATTATTGTTCCAACAAAGTTTCCATAAAGGGAGGATCAGGTTGCAAGAGTCTTATCTTAATTAATTTTCTCATTGAAAAATAACTACTAATCTCATGCATGCCCCCGCCAAGGAAAAAATTAAATAAAGCATTCATAATGCCAAGGAGAGATGGAAAGACAGACACAGGATATGTAGAAATATCTACAGAGCAACACAAACTGATTTTGCAGAGGAGGCGTAGCTAACTGAGATTTGAACTATGTAGCCCTAAATCAAGGCATGCTCTATTACTGGCCAGTTCAATTGGCCACATGGTGAACTGCAGAAGTCATGGTTGGACTTGCCGAGCAATCAACCAGGCCATAGGACAAATATTTATCTTCTTTTCCTTTCCTTCAATTTATATTTCTCCCATAGATTCCATTCATTCACAGCTTCTACATGAAATTACTCATTGGTCATAAATCACAACTGCCTCAATACCCAAATCTAGAAAATAGACAAGTGAGGATGTAATTATAAGTAGCTTTTTCTTTGATTGAGTGATTAATAAGATTAAAAAGTAAGCCTCTTTTGGGTACTTAAGTATTTATTTACTTAGTATGTGGAGATTCATAAAAATATTCAAGAAAAGGTACTTAGGTTTATGGATTTTCTATATAAATAAAATTAGATTTCTCAGTTTGTCTCCTTGTCACTGCAGCACACAAAAAAATAACAGGATGAATTTTCACCAATTTTGGAGACTACAATTGAGATAGCCTGAGTGAAAATATAAGCTGCATTTTGCATGTCAAGTTGGATTCTGCTATAGGAGAGCCTGAGACAAAGTCTTGGTTAATTTATTTGAGAGATGATCCCAGGAAGCAGGAAGAATGGGAGCAGAGAAAGCCAATTAAGCAGAATTATTGAAGTGGATATGACTATAAGAAACTAGGCTCATTCCTACCCGGGACCACCTGAGAACCATGTGGAATGTGTCTCAGAATGGGTGTCTTCAAAAACAAAGGGATTGGAACATTTATATATAGACTCTCATCCTGAGGTCGTTGCGATTTGCCATGGGTGTTACCTTCCCTGAGTACTAAAAACTGGTCATAGTTCTGGAAAAAGCCTTGAGGCAGAAGAGTAGAGAGATCCTGGAGGCATTTTAGGTAGGATGCCATAGCATCATAGGAACCACCCATCACATTTGCAATTACATGTAGACTACCAAAGAACAAAAACAAAAACCTCATGGAAGCATATGTGCAAAATTGGGACTCATCAGAAAGATAGGATGCTATCCTTCAGAGCAACTAGAACTGAACTGAGGTACAGAGAGAAATATGAATTTGCCAATCAAGAGAGAAAGTGTATGGGCCTCATTATTGCTAGCTCTGTTGAGAGCAGTCTATATACAGAGCTGTTCCATGTGTTTTACATACATCAACTGATTTAATCCTTATCACAACTCTGCCACACACACTATTTTTACCACATGTTATACTATGAAAATGAAAGATTGGGAAGACGAAGTCACAACATATCAATATATCAGGGAACAGAGCATTAACTGTGGCTTGACTGCATGCTTAAATGAACAGTCATAAGGGAAGGCACCTTGAATCTCAGGCACTGTTGCTGCAAGCTGCTTCACATGTGGGCAACCTCAGAGAATATTCCCAAGCTAGGAGCTTTTAATGATATATTTATTTGATATACTTTATGGGTTATCTTAAGCAATGATCAGCACACTAGCAAGTCACAAATTAAAAGTTTTTTGAACATGTAGTCAAATTCTCTGTGAAAACAGAGCTCGAATTAGAAATGTCTCATGGGTACTGAACTTTCGAGAAACACTCCCACTGTATATCAAAAGATCCACTTACATAAAACAAAGGCTTATGTAATGTACCTGAAGAGGAATTTACACTAAAGGAAATTATGTTCTTTTAAAAAAAAGTATTTTTCTCTCCTACTGAGTATTACCATGGTGGGCTCTAAAACAGAAGTAGGCATTTACAATTTGTTAACTCGTACCACCACTTGAGTACCAAAGATTTGTGTGCCCCATGCAGAGACCTTACTTCTCTTCCATGGTAACTAATGACTCCTCCACGCTCTGCTTTTTTGGCTTCCAATACAGGTTTTGAATACCAAGGGGAAGAAAATGGAAAAACAAAAGCAATAGAAAATGATCTGCTGAAAAATAATGGGTAAATTTCCATCATGTCACAATGAGCATTTTTTTTCAGATTCATTTAAAATTATTTGAAATCCTCTTAATGATGCCCAACTAAAGTGTTAAAAACCAATGCTTTGCAATTAAGAGATTTATCCATCTGGATTGGTCCTCTTTTCTTCACTGTTATGACAGATCTTTCTGTGATTTGAGTTTCAATTTTGGCTAAACTAGAGGGATTTTGTTAAAGTATATTCCATTCTATTCTATTAGTTAGCTAGTTAATTCAATTTCCTGGGACATGAAATCATACTGACAAGCAGATATCACACTGTCACAGAAATCCTTTCCATGTTGCTTAAAAATATAAAAGTGAATAAAATAGAAAGAAAAAATAGACACCTACACAGTGTAGACATAAATGGCAATGGACTTAGGTGCAATGTGAGAGTTGACTTGTCCAACCTGTTAACAGACTGGCAGAGATGCCAGTGTCTTGCTTCCTTAACTTTTCTTAGAAGATCTTAATTTTCAAAACACATGATTCTATTAATAACTGGCCAAAAAATATTTGCACATGACATTTTTTCTTAAACCAGAGCCTAAAACACTATTTTTCTCCTTTTTTTCTAATATTATATTAAAGGGAAAATGGGTATCTTGGGATTTTTGCTTGGTCTTCAGAAACTCCTTGACACACTGATACTGTGTGCCAAATTATGGGTGGGCATACTCAGGCAACAGAGTCTACAGCTGTCATTAAATTCTCAAAGAGGTCTAAGACATTTCCCCACATCACTCACACACACACACACATACACACATACCCCAAGTCCAAAAAAAAGAACACTCAGGCTGAGATAATTTGATCTTTAATTACTTTTGTTAAACTGGTCTCAAGTCATCACTACTGGCCTTCTCTGAGCTATATCAAAGAGTCATCCTCTCTATGGTACAGCATCCATTCCGTTCCAGAAATCTTTCTAAGTCAGAAAAATGTTTTCACAAATCCCTGGATAGTATTCATGTTTTGGTGATAAGCAATCTAATAAAATGTTTGAATATTTCTCGTTGCTTTAAACAAAAGATTTAGCGCCAAGTTCGTGGCTCCTGTGCAGCCATTGTACCGACTATAAGATCTACATTTCCCCAATCTAATTTAACCCCAGGACGTAATAGTTTTCTTAACCTTATGCCCCACTTCCTCAAATATTTATGTAATTATTCTGTGCCTTGTGTATATTTATAAGCTGTTTTAAATTCCTGTGCAAATAGAACTTGTAACATTCCTTGTGAGAAAAGTTAAACCTGGGGCAATTAGGTGACATTTCTATTTCTATCATTTGGGGCCGTGACCTTGGCTGGCTTTTCCTCATAGCACTTATAGATAACTCCATGACAACATATTACATATCAATTTGTAAGTGAGTTTTTTGTTTGTCACCCCAAAGAAGACAAATGCCAGCAGGCAGAGACATTGCCTACCATGCCCAGCACTGTATCCCCAGTACCCAGAACAAAGTATAGTCCAGATAAGACATTGGTAGAGATTTGCTGAAGGAACTTAGTTATCTGAATTCATAGAAAAGGTTAGTGACTGATTGTTCTCTAGAGGCCAGCCAGCCAACTCACTCCTCTGCTGTTTGATTTCTCCTGATGAATTCTCCAAAGTGTTCAAATAGAATCATACTTAAGTTTTGCAATCTCCCAAGTTTAGACAGAAATCCATTTGAGATACATGAATGTTCCCTATTTAAATAACAATATAATTCTTATCACTTGTTTTAAGTGATCCTAAAAGGAGAAAATCATTGACTTTACAAGAATTTCATAATTGGATATCTGGGTACATTTTAGCAAAAGCTAATGGATCCATATTTGTTTTCCTGTGAGCTGCTTTTCTATAATGCCTTGAAAGGCACTCTTATTAAACTTTTAAGGATATTCAAAACAAGCTTTCTTTTATGTTTCAAAGCAAAATTAACATAATGTTTGTAGCCTTATACCGACTTCAGTTTGGGCCCTTAAATCATCATTTATATACTCAGTGTTCAGCAAAGAACAAAATATGTGTCCCATAGAATTTGTGGCTTGTTTTAAGGACACATGAGAGTACAATTGCGACCCATGTAATTCATAACAAATTCAATCTAGACAAGACAGCATACTATTAAATGCAGCTCCACCTATTTCTCCTTTCCCACAAGAGACTGGAGAATGGAAGTCATTTACTCAATATGAAATTCATGAAACACTTTAATTCTATGACAACTATACACCACGGACCAGAAAAATCATTTCATCTCATAAAGTTTTAGAGACCCCAGGCAAATGTAAACAGTAGATGCTGTTAGACATTAAGAATTCATTACGAGTACTAAACAGCTAAACTGAAAAATCTACTGATTTATTTGGAATTCCATGGGATTCTGGTAGGAGATTTATCAAATTATTTACCAAATTTCAACATAAGAAAATTACCATTTATTGAATCTGACTATAATGCTTATAGGTTTATTTATTTCGCAATGTGATTTATATTAAGTGATTAAGTACATGGTATAAGTACCATTAATTCACCAGTAGTGATTCATTTTAATATAAAGCTACATTGCTTCTATGAACTAACTCACTGGTGATTAAATATTCCTCAGATCTTGTGATAAGATTTAGTTCTGTTAGTGAGGCTTGTCTGGTTCTCAGAGACCAAGGTTTAGTATTTAGAGACTGGTCTCTGTCCACTAATGTCTTTTGAAACAGTTATGTTATCCATGTAATTTCACCACAACTGGTTCCATAAAATTCATCTTCCAGACTGTCTAAACAGACAGTACAATTCTTCCCTTAAGTGTGTGTATCCTTGTCAAATACTTATCTCCATACACTACATATAATTATATATGTGTATTTGTATACACATTCAGAAACTGTGATGTCTGTCCACATACCCAGATATTGTTAGCATATGTATACATCCAGATATTTAATGTATGTGTTGGTATACACACAGACATTGTGAGCAACTGGCAAAATGGAAAAGAGGAAGTAGGATTCAACCAGGTAGCTCTATGAATAATAAAAAATATATGGTATGGGTGGAATGAACACCACCAATGGTGACACATAACCATCATAAAAAGAAAGAATCCAAAGGAATTGTTGCAAGAATGTAGGTTAGCCAAAAGATCCAAGAGGACAGATGACCAAATAAATTGTATCTCAGAAAAATGTTTCCTGGTAGGTAAAGTTTCTTGGGTGATAATGGAGTACAATAAAGTGGTAAGTTCTCTGAAGAGAATAACACTAATTTAAAGCAGTATTTGTGGCTACCAATATTTGATGGTAAGGGATATAGGAAGAGAGGGATGGCAAATGGTTGGTCACAGGGGAGAAATGGACAGCACAAGGCAATTGTGTCTCTGTGGTGAAGACTGGAGCATTAGGGTCCTAATGAATGGCAAAGGGAGGCAGGAGAGAGACAGACAGACAGACAGACAGATAGTGACAGATTTGAAGATGCTTCACCACTGGCCTTCAAGATAAAGGAACAGATCCACAAGCCAAGAAATGCAGATCATCTCTAGAAGCTGAGTAGGCAAGGAAGTGGATTCTGCTCTAAAGCACTCAGAAACACCCCAGTCCAGCAGACACCTTGACTTTTAGTCCAGTAAGAATTCTGGTATACAGAACCGTATGTAAGATAAAAGAATCTTTACCTTTTAGAATCACTAAGTTTGTGGTAATTTGGTCTAAGAGCAATAGGAAACTAATAGACTTACTTTAACCAGGAGTTGCCACTTCTCATGTGACTATTTTTTAGAGCTATCTTATTTTGTACTCATTGTTTCTAGTAAAGCAGAAGAATACTTTTGGTTGAATAAATTTCATCTTCCATTCTTCCTTCCACTCCCTCAGTTTAGGATTGAATGATTTATTTGTGGAGAATTTGTGGTAGCTGGAAGGACCCGAATAATTCATGTCCTCTCCAAAATCAAATTTGTTGAAATCATTAAGCCCAGTAGACCTCATACTACTTCAGATAAATTACTCAAGAAAAATTTTACAACAGTGTAATAATAAAGGGAAAAGTTGATGTTTTCACTTAATAAGTAGTTAATTCATTTGATTGATCTTACCCAATTTTAAAATTATTTTTAATCCATTAATGCTGAATCTGTCACACTAAAGATCCAGAGATTTGTTTTATAACTTCCTCATTCTGCTGAAAAATTAAAGTTAAGCTCTTTTGTCTCTAGACAGGGAAGACACAAAAAGTCATTTTTCACAACCCATTTCACATTCTGTCTCTGTTTTCTCCTTAAATCAACTTACATGTCCCTCAAGGAAGTGTGTCTATATATTTTGTCCATCATAACTGTTATCTCCTTGTCTACTGTGTTCATTCCCACTGAAGTGAATGGATCAAGGGGTTCTATGGAGGTGTCTGCTTGGGGTTTCATAACTGTGAAATTTGGGCTTCCTGCTTTCCCTGTTGTCATTTGTTGCCAGTGAGAGTCCAGAGGGGACACATGCCCTAAATTCACCTTCACCCAAGACTGACCAGGGATATTTAGTTAGTAATCCCCCATTTTGCCACTTTGCTTTAAAAACGAACAAATGAAAAAACTAACAAGGAAAGCAACACAACACAAGGTCAAGTTCCTAAGTTTTGGAATCAAACTGGGGTTTGTTCACCGTCAATCTTTCTGATGTGTGACCTTAGACAACTGACTCAATTTCTTCCCAGCTCTCATTTTCAAACTCATGCAATGGAACAAGTAACAATATTTATTTTGCTTGCCATTTACGAGGATTAAATAAGACACTGTCTTCAAAACTTTTACATAGCCCTGGCCTCTGGCAAATGCCTCTTGCAACTCTTAAATGACTATTTGAGTGCAAAACGAATGTCTTAACTTCTTTTGGTGGCATCTTCTTCATTTGTCGGGTAAAGGAGTTTGACTAAATAATAATCCTTTCCTCTTTAGTGGTGAAATTCTTCTTTTTAAGATTTTGTTTATTTATTTGAGACAGAGAATGTGTGTGCTCTAGAGAGATCATGAGCAGGGAGAGGGGCAGAGAGAGAGAGAGATAGAGAGAGAAGCAGACTCCCTCCTGAGCAGAGAGCCCCAATGTCGAGCTCAATCCCAGGAACCTGAGGTCATGACCTGTGTCAAAGGTGGACACTTAACTCAGCCACCCAGGCACCCCTTCAGTAGTGAAATTCTAAGAAGAATAGAAATATAAAGAGTACAGTTCCAAAAGGATAAAAAAGAGTACAGTTCTAAAAGGATATTTAGGTTAAATGGTGTGGAAGGACAATAAGGTATTTCAATATGTTTCTCCAACTCTCTTTTATTAATAATTTCTACCATACTCCCTAGGAATTTCTTTAATGCCATGGATAATTTGGGAATGTATTGATCTGTGGGTTTTCTTAAATAAAATTTGTAAGAAAATAAAAGCTAATATTTATTATTTATGGCATGCACCGTTTTAAGTGTTGTATGTTCACTAATTCATTTGTTCCTTGAAAACCATGTATATGTGCATATATATACACAAGCACACACATTGACAAAGTTATATATATATATATACACATATATATCTTTGTTTTATATATATGCATATATTCTCCCTAATATAAGATTCTAATATATACTATATATATTTAATATAAATTGTACATGTTATATATATCATAATTATAATTAATATAACAACTTTCTATGTATTATACATAATATATATACACATAGGGAAAATATATATATTACATTTACAGTAGAGAATAAATTCAGGCAGAACTTGCCATTGTAATTACTCAGTAAAATTTTACTTTATCATTAAGTTTACTTTATCATTAATTTTAGTTTATTAATCAGTTTTATCCTATGTTTATGGGATAAAATTGATTTGTAATCTAACCCTCTCCCTCTCCCTTCATACTTTTTTTTAGAACACATTAGACTTTTAAAACACAACTGAAATTCTAATTTGAAAGTCCTTTCAAATATTTAGGAAGATTTAATACATCTTTAAATAGCATAACAGGGTCGAGATTAGAGTGTAGAGTGCCAAATATAGGAAATAAATGGATGACTATGTTAATATGAGGCTTAAATACACATAAAAGTCTCAATCATTTTACAAGGGAAAACATACTAAATAAAGAATAAAATCAAGGGAATATACCCAAGAAAAATGAAAACTCTACAATAGAATTGTCTAATAAAAATATAATGTGAAATATGCATAAGAACCATATATATTATTGTATATTTTCTAATAAACACATTGTAAGAATTTTTTTAAATAAGTGAGATTACTTTTAATATGTTAATCATAGTAAATACAAAATATTTTCATTTTGACATATAATCAATACTAAAAATTACTGAGATATTTTACTTTCTTTTTGTCGCACCAGTTCTTTGAAATCTAGTGTTTTTGATACTTAACAACCATTGAGACTCTCTACATTTCAAGTGCTCAACAGTGATGTGTAAGTAGTGACTATCAAGTCAGATTATTTAGGTTTAAGTCTATCCAAAGTGTAGCTAATTGCAAGATGTGACAAGAGATGAATCCATGAAAATCATGTATTTATTTCTATTTTGAGATTCAAGATTTGTGTCAATAAGTTATCTGTAAGTTACATAGAATTCACTGCTTGTTCCAGGTGATTGGTTTGGGTTTCAAAAGTATTGGGATTGCATGGGGGAGGGACACTAGGCAGAGACAGAAAGCCAAGAACCCAGTATTAACTTGATTAAGTCACTTAAAATGCATATAATGCATTGTTCTCATCTCTAAGATGGTGAATATTACATGTTCTATTTACTTCTCTGCATCACATTTTGAGGATTAAATGAAATAATTAAAGTGAATTGGTAGAGAAGAATATGATATAAAGAATAATGACTATGATTGTTGTTGAAATAACATTGGTGATAATGATAATGATAACGGCATTATTATTCTTTTTAAACTAAAATCTATATTAAATAATCCTTCCATAGAATAATAATTCTAACAAAATGAGCTTTAGTTGAATCATTAAACTATAAAATTATTAAAAATAGAATTATGGACCAGTTACATAATGATTGAATTTGCTTAACAGTTGCCCTTACTTTATTTATTCATCAAAATTAAATCTTTAGTTCTAAAAAATACATGAAAAGATCAAGGAAGTAGCATAAAAACATAATGGGGATTGATTTATATTTCCAGGAGCTATATGAAATGGAAGTATATTATAGGCAAGAAAAAAAGCCATTTTGATTATATTATCATAATACATCATTATGCCAACACTTTGTGTCAATAAAAGAGGTAAACTAGAAAGAGATTGTATTTTACTAGGAAACAGGAAATTTTAAGAAGTAACAGGTTAACAATTAATTTAACAATTAATTATTATTGTTAGCCAGATTGATAACAATTCTTCTATTCTAGAATGGTTTATTGCAAACATCAAATCCTCTTGTAAGTAAGAGTACATGACTGTATCATGTAAAAGGAGTTACAGAATTTCAGATGCAGTTAAAAATGTAAATTGTACATAGTCCTCACTTTTGGTGAGAGAAACGTCAGGCATAGATCCATGAGAGAAAAGTCTGCATTAACTCACATTTTTGTAGAAGGTTTTTCAAAAACTTTGTGTTCGTTAGTTAAGATAAAGCAGAGAATATCTACTCTTTATTTACAAAACAACAACAGTATAAAGTTCTACAGCAAAGAATAATAAATAGATAAAGAAACACATGTGTTATGATAAAATCTTTCATTCTTCGGTTTGGTTTAGTTAAATCAATATTCAAATTCAATATTCAAAGGAAATATTTTGTAGAACCTCAATATGCAAAATAAACTAAAGGTGATATTTTATTAGCTTAAGTTAATTTTAGGTTCAAATTTATATTTTCTTATAAAGTTTCGCCAATAAAAAGGCAGTTTGGATCAATTAAAATATAGCAACATAAGTAAGATTATTTCCATTCTTGGGGTTTCATTTTCTCTGCATTTGTATGTTCATATATGAATAACTATAATATTAGAATAAACCATAAAACTTCTTGATATTGACCAATTTTAATCAGCAAAAATGACACCATATCAACCTAGTGGTGATAATTGTGCTTCTTTTTTTTTTAATTTTTATTTATGATAGTCACAGAGAGAGAGAGAGAGGCAGAGACACAGGCAGAGGGAGAAGCAGGCTCCATGCACCGGGAACCCGATGTGGGATTCGATCCCGGATCTCCGGGATCGCACCCTGGGCCAAAGGCAGGCGCCAAACCGCTGTGCCACCCAGGGATCCCTGCTTCTGTTTCTTAAATGTCTCCACTTGTGTTGTTTCCTTTCCCTTTAATTTACAGAATCCAGAAACTTCAAATAGAAAAACAGTCAAGTTTACTTCAAGGTATAATCACAAATAATATCAAGACTTTGTTCACATACACTAGTCTGAGAGTAAGAGTTGTATCACTAAAGCTTAGTAATTTATTGAAGATTCTGACTCTAAAAGAAACTCGAACAGAGTGTATCAAGCAGAAGGAAAATTATATCACATTGGAAGGACTGAGTTGCAAAAAGAAATATGAGAAAAGATACTGGTACATATGTGGGTAAATAAAAAATCACTAACAGTGAAGAATGTAATAATAATGTCTAATTTAAGAGGAATTAAAACTAAAACATAGAAAATGGTAGTATGTAAGTCTAGAGGAAGATGAACTGAGTAAACTGATCTAAGTTCTTATTATTCAGTAGTGTGATAAAGATACTGATTAACTTCAGATGTCATTAAGATAGGCAGGCAAGTTACAATAATCGATATATGACATAGAAGTTCCAAAAAAAATTAAGGGATAAAATGGAGTAAAAGAAACAAAATTTCATCAATCTAAAATAAGAAAGAAGGGGGGAAAAAAGAAAGAAAAGCAAGACTTACAGTACATAAATAACATGATATCAATAAGTACAAATATATTAGAAATCATATTAATATAAATAGGCTTAATGTTCTAGGAAATTCTCTGGCCTAGTTATTCAAAATTGCCTGTTTTTAAAAACCGCGGCAGTTATCTGCCATTTATAGGTGACAAATCTAAACTTAAAGACTCAGAGGGGTTAAAAGATAAAGGTTATATGAGGTAGACATTAACTGAAAGACAGTGGGTATAGAAGTAATCATAATATACACAATAGACTTTAGGACAAAAATAATAATTTCATACAAATAGTAATCATTCAATACTAAGCACATTAACAATTTGATTCGCTAAGAAGGTATATGATAAACTAAACTCGTAAAACCTAACAATGTAACTTCAAAATACATAAAGTAGAAAATGACAACTGCAAGATGAAAAATAGGCAAGTTCACCATCAGAGAAGATGGATAATGTACGTTTTTTACAAGCAGAAAAAGACTTAGTAGGAATATAGAAAAGTTAACACAGCAAGCTTGATTTCATAGACCCAGTATCATAGATGATCTGGAATTCCTTACCCTCCTTTCCAGAGGAAGGGGGGAAAATCCACAGCACAGCTCTCTGTTTTCATGAATCAGGAACGCATCTAGTCTTCTGCTTACAGATACTGCAGGAGAAGTGTGGAATGATGAAGGCACAGTAGCTTAACAAGCCTCACATGGATACAGTTGGCTGGCTCTCTTTCAGACAAAGGGGTGCATAGTGCCCAATTCCATGACAACAAGTAAGGCCCAATTCTGCATTCTCTTATAGCTTAAAATAATTGTTGAAACTATCCCAAACAGGACAGTGCCAATGCATATTACACACATTGTTGTCACTGTACTGTGGCCTATTCTGTTCTTAGGAGAACTATACCACAGAGACATCAGTGGCATTTCATTGAGCTTGCTCTTACCTGTCTGGTTTTTAAAAGAGCAGAAAACTGCACTTTCAAATTTTAATACAATGACACTTTAGACTTAATCGCAAATCATTAACATGTTCTCAGGATTCTGAACACTGCATACACACAGAAGTAGGATGGGGGTGGGGGTGACATTCCAAAGCCTGAAAAAAAGGAGTTGGCTAACTTGGGGTACAAAAGTCTGGTGTTGGGAATTTTAATGTATTCCCAGAAATTATGAGAATGTATGTTGAGTTTTATTCATTTTTTAGGTAGCTAAAAACACATTATAAATAAAATCAGCATTAAATGTACTAAGAACACTGTAGCAAGCTCAGCAGAGCAGAAAGAGAAAACCAGAAGCCCATGATACAAAGGATTGCTACATGGAAACTTAGATACACAGGAAAAGGAAAATACACTTACTATGGGCATTTTCTTTTAATGAGTTCATTTCAGCCAACCTATGTTTATTCATCATGCTTGTCACTGTGGAGTTATATCCCTTCCACAAACTAATCCAAGAACAAGCACAAACAACCAACACACAGACACGCACAACACACATGGCCCAGTGTGGTTAAGGAATACACATGGTAAATTTCTGTCAAAATTTATTCAGATTGTTTTAATAATTCAACTAAAACTTTTAAAGCTTCTATCAAGTGTCAGGCATCATAGCATCATAGCAGACACTGGAGATGCAACAATGACCAAGACAGACAAGTTTTCTGCTCTCCTGGATCTTGCATCCTAAATCAGGAGATAGGTAAAACCAGAAAAGACAGTTTTCTGAGACAGTTTCAAAGAATGTCAGATTCCTTAAAGAAAATAAAACAAGGCTACATGCTAGATGGAGTTTTGCAACTTTAGCATTACTGGTATATTGTGCCAGATAATTATTTGTTGTGGGGTATTTAGCAGCATCCCTGGCTTCTAAGTACCAACAGCATCTTCTCAGGTATGACAACCAGAAATACCTGCAGGCATTGCCAATCTCCTGGGGGTGCAAAATCACCTCCAGCTGAACCCCTGTGCAAGAATGACCAGGATGAAGTGGGCTTTTTGTTTTGTTTTTTATTGGATGGCCAGGAAAGTCCTCTTTGAGGGCTTAAAATTAAGGGGGGGTGCAGAGAAAGAGCATAAAATGATTTTGGAGGAAAGTTTTCCAGGCAGATTTGAACAATAAGTACCAAGGCAGTAAATGAACTTGGAATCCTAAAGGAACAGATAGAAGACTTGTGTGACTAAAGCACAGAAGCAGGAGATGGTAATTCAGAGATGCAGACAAGATCAGATCACAAGATCATATAGAATCGTACAGGCTATCATAGAGTTTGGATTTTTTTTTTTTTTTGAAAGGTTGTGAGAAGTTTAGATGCAGGAGAGAACTTATGATTAATTGTGAAGAAAGAAATGTTTCTAGTTAGACCATTAAAGATAGGCCTGGATTTTTACAGGCTGGGATGAAAGACAAAAGTATTCCAGGTACAGATAAGGAATCAGGGATGATAATATGTTTCTGGGCTCAGGCAAGGGATGCACGGAAATGGGATTCCATAATTGTCAGAAATGTAGAATCTAATGCAGGAGGAACGAACTTTTGAGAGGCATCTTCCATCCAAACACCTCTGGAATGACAGCTAAGAGGAACTCTGAAGGAGAATGTGTTCTAAGCAACAGATTGGCAGCAGCTGTGAGCTGTGGGACCCACTGTGTATGTGTGGACTCTGGCTCAGTCCCAAACATGCCCCTTTAGGGAGCAAGGACCCAAAGCCAAGGGCAGGCCAAGCTACTCAGCAGGAGCCAGAGACTGACAACCCAGAGACAGGCAGCTAATAGCACAAAGATGTCAATGGCTTGCTTCTAAAATATTCTCATTAGAGGTTTAGAGAGTCAATTTTTTCAAACCAAGGGAGAAAGGCATAATAAACATTAGCTCTTTATTCCAACTCCCTCACTGTTATATTATCACTCCATTTTTTAAGTATTGGCACATGTAAGGCACTGTTCTAAGTGTTTTCCATTCATTTTATTATTCAATCTCCTGAACAACCCTCTAAGGTAGATTCTCTTGTTTTTAGCATTTAACAACAAAGGGCATCATGAGCCTAGAGATGTTCTGGTACTTTCCCATGGAATCTGAAACCTAAGCAATCTGACTCAAATCCAATCCCTTACCCACCACATCTCACTCAGTTAAAACAATCTGTATCATATTCTGATCAAATGAAGCAATTGACACAAATGAAGTCACTTGCCAAAGGTCACACCCAATTAATGTCTGTTTGAGAAGCAATAGACAATAAATTGCTAGCATTTGAGCACCTACTAGTTCCAGTTACTTTTCTAAGCACTGTGTATGAATCATCTTGTTTAATCTTCATAGAAACTACAAGGAAGGTCTTATTAGTTGCCTCATTTTATAGATGATAAACCTATGTCTAGAGATCTTGTCACTTGGCCAAAATCACCCAACCAGCAAATTGTGGAAAAAAGACAGCAACTTAGGTGAGCCTTTACCCCTAACACTGAATCATAGAAGCCAGTTCTCTTCCCACAAGAAACTACTTCAGAAACTCTTACAATCTTACTTAGTAAAAATAAGGTGTGTGCAGTCATGCAACATTACTTAAAAGAATTTCACAGACAAGAACATCTGATAATGCTCTGAGGCAATCCCATGGAAAGCCTCCATTACTTTTTTTCTCCTCTTTGTATAGAAGTTTTAAAGAAAATATGTTAAATTCATTTATCAACTCATTTTATGTGATACCTTAATTTACAAATAAGTTTATGAAAAGAGGGCTTGGTGCATTGATTCTGCAGTCTTTCATGCCTAGGATAGTGAATGAGTTCAGGTATTTCTAAGTGATTATAGGTGAGGAGTTGTCCCTAAACCTATCTTGCACCCCCTACCTTCAGATCTTCTAACCAAACACATTTTGAGAAATCAACAAAGACCTACAGTCTCAGAAGGTACTTTTTGGAATCCGTTTGTCTGACTTCCCATGGCTGATGTAAGAATGCCAGGCTGCTGCTACCTCTGCCTTAGCACACTTTTCATGGCACCAGTGTGACATAAGAAAATGACCCATCCGCTGGTGACACAATCTATTGAAAAGTATATATTCTCAAGCAAGAAAATTGCAGGCATTAGAAGGCATCTATGATGTGGCAAAAGAAAGCCAGTATTTGGCCTCAGAAGTTGTAGGTTAGAATTCAGTTGTGCCATTTAAAAGCTCTGTGACCTTGGGCAAGTCACTACAACTGCTCTGAGATTAGGACCCTTTATTACACAGGAGGCAATATAATCCTGACCCTGGCTACCAGACAGGTTGCAATGCAGATCAATAAGACAAATTGTGTATGGGTGTTTTATGAACTATGTGATGCTCTAGCAATAAACAGACATTCGTAAGAGAGATGTCAAATAGCTAGTTACAAGGCTGACCGTTTACTGAACTAGGGATGGTGTATCTCCTCTCTTGTCAGGTCTTTTTGACAACGATAGCATGCCGAAGCAAAGCCAATCCAAGTCTATGTGTTCTGGAGCTATGGGAGGGATGAGGTCAATGCTCAAGGCAGCTGCTCAAGAGAGTAACTAAAAATTCCCAGTGTTTTAAGGTACTAAATCTAACCTGTCTAGTTAAAACTTGAGTGAGGTAAACCCTGTAGAAATAGGAACATTTTAAAATGTTCAATACCAATAATAATTATTATTATAGCAGTAGTATCTCAGGTATCCGGGAACTACTTTAATAATTTTTACTATAACAATAATAGCTGGTGGCTCAGCGGTTGAGCACCTACTTTTGGCCCAGGGCATGATCCCACATCCGGCTCCCTGCAAGGAGCCTACTTCTCCCTCTGTCTGTATCTCTGTGTCTCTCATGAATAAATAAATAAATAATCTCAAAAAAGACTTTAAAAAACAAAAAACAATAATAACATCTCATGTATCAATCAACTACTTTTTTGTTAGAGAGAGAGAGCACAGGGAAGAGCAGAGAGAGAGGAAGCAGCAGACTCCTAAGTGGGGCAGCCCGAATTGGGGCTCAATCCCAGGACCCTGAAATCATGACCTGAGCCAAAGTCAGATGCTTAACTGACTGAGCCACACAGGAGCCCCCGGTCAACTACTTTTGCAAACAAAATACTCCAAGACTCCTAGTCTTAAAAACATTTATTCTCAGTTCTCTAACTGCAAATTGAGTGGGCATTGGCCCATCCAAGTTGGGCTGTGACAGGCAACTCTGCAGACCCACTTGACCTGTCTCCTCATTGTGGGTTGGGCTCAGGTGTGTTATTCTGGAGTCCAGGCAAAGAGAAAAGCAGCTACTGACAGGCCAGGCCTAACTCAGGGTGATGGCAGAAGTGTAAGAGAGCACACGGGTGACCACATTTTAGACCTCGGATGTAATCTCCGTAGGCCCTATTCACTAGGCACTTACTATGTGTTCAAGCAATTGTGTACTAAGAGCTTTGCCTCATTCTTTCACGTAATCTTCACAACAACTTTGTAAAGCAGAGCTTTTTTTGATTCTCATTCTAAAGACAAGGACATGGAGGTAAAGAGAACTTAAGAAACTTTCCCCCAATCCTATAGCTTATAAATGACAGGGTCAGGTTTCCACCATAGACAGTGGGACTCCAGGAATTTCAAGATTTGCCATGCTAGTACATTCCAAACACTGCTTAAAGCCTGGCCCATCAACACTGCAGTGAATATGGGGCTAGTTTCAAAGTGTTGAATGTGTCTGGGTTCCCATATCATAACACTTAAAAAATATATGAATTTTGTTTTATTTATATCATGAACTATTTGCTATGCACAAAACATATGTAACAGGCATCTGCGCCTAATAGAGCGCCTAATAAAATGAACACGTATGAACCTACCACCCCAAAACTAGAATATTACCAAACTTTGTATGTTCCTTTTCTCTGTTAACATTCTGCCTCTTTCCTGAAGGTTACCATTATTTTGAATTTTATATTTATCATTCCCTTGTTTTTTAAAAAATTATATTGATATTTATATAATATGTCAAATAGTTTTGCTTGAACACTCAGCTGTGCTGTCATGTGTACCTATAGTTAATTCACTTTTTAAACTGTTGTACAATAGTGCATTTAATGAATATATCACTATATAGCTATTATCCCACTGAAGAATATTGGGCTACTTATAATGTTATTCTATTAAAAATAATGCTTTTATGAACAATCTCACACGCAAAGTATGAGACTTTCTATTATGCTACATTATTTTATTGTATGTTTGTTTGTTTATATTTGACAGAGAGAGAGAGAGCACAAGCAGGGGGAGCAGCAGAGGAAGAGGGAGAAGCAGACTCCCCACCAAGCAGGGAGCCAGATGGGGGCTGGATTCCAGGACCTTGGGATAATGACCTGAGCTGAAGGCAGACACTTAACTGACTGAGCTACACAGATGACCCAAATTTTATTTTTAAACATTCAGTGTTATATTAATTTTAGGTGTACAATTTAGTGATTCAAGAATTCCATGCATCACCCAGTGCCTATCCCAGCAAATGCACTCCTTATCTCTGTCACCCATCTCATCCATCCCTCCACCTACCTTCCTTCTGGTAACCATCAGTTTGCTCTCTATAATTAAGAGTCTATTTCTTGGTTTATGTGTTTCTCTCTCTCTCTCTTTTTTTCCTTTGTCATTTCTTTTTTTTCTTAAATTCCATATATGAGTGATATCATGGTATTTGTCTTTCTTTAACTGACTTATTTTATATAGGATAATACTCTCTAGCTCTATCCATATTGTTACAAATGGCAAGATTTCATTCTTTTTTATAGCAGAATAATTTTCCATTATATATATTTCATACACACACACACACACACACATATCATATTGTCCTTATCCATTCATCTATTGATAGACACAGGCTGTTAACTATAATAGCCATAGTTTGGCTATTATAAACAACACTGCAATAAACATAGGGATGCATGTATCCCTTTGAATTAATGTTTTTGTATTTTGGGGGTAAATATCCAGTAGTTCAATTGCTAGATCATAGGGTAGTTCTATTTTTAACGTTTTAAGGAAACTCCCTACTGTTTTCCAAAGTGGCTGCACCAGTCGATAATCCTATCAACAGCGCAAGAGAGTTCCTATTTTTCCACATCCTATCCAATACTTACTTTCTCTTATGTTTTTTATTTTAGTCGTTCATCAGAATAGTGTGATTTCTCATTGTTGTCTTGATTTGCATTTCCTTGATGATTAGTGCTATTGAGCATCTTTTTAAGTATTTGTTGGCCATCTGTATGTCTTCTTTGGAAAACTGTCTCTTCATGTCTTCTTCCCATTTATAATTGGATTATTTGCTTTTTACATGAAGAGTTTTCATCAGTCCTTTATATGTTTATACTAATCCTTTATCAGATATGTCAGGTGTACATATCTTCTCCCATTTGGTAGGTTGCCTTTTACTTTTGTTGATTGTTTCCTTCACTGTGCAGAAACTTTTATATTTTGCTGTAATCCCAAATGTTTATTTTTGCTTTTATTTCCCTTGCCTCATGAGATATATCTAGAAAAGTGTTGCTATAGCCTATATCAGCAACATTACTGACTGTATTCTCTTCCAGTATTTTTATGGTTTCAGGTTTCACATTTAGGTCTTTAATCCTTACTTTTGTGTATGGCATAAGAAAGTGGTTCACTTTATTCTTTTGCATGTTGCTGTCAAGTTTTTTTCCAACAATATTTGTTGAAAGACTATCCATTTCCCATTGGATAGTCTTTCCTGCTTTATGGAAGATTAATTGATCATATAATTGTGTGGGGGTTTTTTTCCACTTTTTTTTCCATTCCATCAATCTATGTGTCTATATTATTGTGCCAGTACCATACTGTTTTGATCACTACAGCTTTGCAATATAACTTGAAGTCTGAAATTGTGATACCTCCAGCTTTGTTTTTCTTTTTCAAGATGGTTGTCTACTTGGGGTCTTTTGCACTTCCATACAAATTTTAAGATTGTTTGTTCTAGTTCTCTAAAAAATTCTGTTGGTATTTTGATAGGGATTGCATTAAATCTGTAGATTGCTTTGGGTAATACAGATATTTTAACAATATTTGTTCTTCCAAACCATAAGCATGAAATGTCTTTCCATTTCTTTGTGTTGTCTTCAGATTCTTTCATCAATGTTTTATAGTTTTCAGAGTACAGGTCTTTCACCTCTTTGGTTAAGTTTATTCCTAGATATATTATGCTATATTTTCACCAAGACTTGGTATTGTCAGATCTCACAAGTAAAATAATATTTTATTGTGATGTTAACTTGAATTTCCATGCTTACTAAGAAGGTTTGGCACATATTCATTAGACAGTCTACCATTTATATTTTCTCTTCTATGAACTACATATTCATGATCCTAGTCAATTGTCCTATTAGGTTATTTATCTTTCTTATTGATTCATACCAGGTATTTATATGTTATACACAGCATATGTATATAAAGTTGTCCATTATTTATATTACTAACATCTTCTCTATGTTTTTATGTTATCTTTTCATTCTTTTTACACTGAATAGCCAAAAGACTTATCAGTAATTTCCTTCATGGTTTTACTGAATTAAATAGTGTTCTCCCAAATCTTGTCCACTCAGAACCTGTGAATGTGACCTTTTTTGGAAATAGGGTCTTTGTGGATATGACCAAATTAAGATGAGGTCACACTCAATTAGGGTGGGCCCTGAGCCAATCACTGGAATTCTTATAGGAGGAAAAATTAGACACACAGAGAGAGGAGACAACATGACAACAGAGGCAGGAGGTGCAAGTCAAAGAACATCAAGGATTGCCAGCAACCACCAGAAGCTGAAAGGGATGAGAAAGGATTCTTCCCTGGGTGCTTCAGAAGGTACATGGCCCTGCAGATACACTTGATTTCAGAATTGAATTTCCAGAACTGCAAGAGAATAAATTTCTATGTTTTAAGCCACCCAGTTTGTGGTAGTTTGTTACAGTAGCCATGAGAGGCTAATACATGGTTAACAGTTTTTGTGTTAAGAAAAATTTTTAACCTCTAAAGCAATGAAGATACTTTGTTATATTCTAAATTTTTAAAAATTTTATTTATTTATTTATTCATGATAGACACTGAGAGAGAGAGTGAGAGGGGGCAGAGACACAGGCAGAGGGAGAAGCAGGCTATATGCAGGGAGCCCAGTGCAGGACTCGATCCCAGGACTCCAGGATCATGCCCTGGGCCAAAGGCAGGCGCTAAACCACTGAGCTACCCAGGGATCCCCATATTCTAAAATTTTAAATACTACCTTTACACTTAAGTCTTTAATTCAAGTACTGATTTTGTTTATGGGCATGTGTAGGAATCCCATCTTGTTGAATTGTTTTTTGTTTGTTTATTTGTTTTTCTGTTTGGATAATTAATTGTTCCAGCACCTTTTACTGAAAGTTTCATCTTTTCTCCATTAATTTGCAAGGCTCTAACATATATGAAAGGGCATAAAAGTTTGGGTTTCTTTTAGATCTCTTCTGAGTCTGTGCCATTGGTCAATTTGCCTATCATACTATTCTAGGCTAATCACCATAAATTTATTATCATTCTTCCTATCTGGTAGAGTTAATACTTTCACCATTTTCTTCACAAATCTCTTGGTTATTCTTGGGCAGATGATCTTCCATTAAAATTTAAAACAAGTTTGTGAAGCTCTTCTTAAAAGAGCTGTTGAGATTCAGCTGTTGAGATCTGTTCAATCTGTTGAGATTCAGACTAAAATTTCATCTAGTCTATCGATCAACTTGGAAGAATTAACATTTTTACAGCATTAACTTTCTATAAAAATAATTATATATTTTAGTTTATATTTTAAATTAAATTAATAAAGTGTTGCAATTTTCTCCACATAAGTCTTGAACATTTATTATTGAATTTATTCCTAAATACCATATATTCTTTGTTGCTAATATAATGTTTTCCTTTCAAAGTTATGCTTTATGAGTTTTTGGTCGTGTATATAAATGCAAATTTTTATTGTTGGTATTTTACCCACCTTACAAAATTCTATTATTATATTTACATGCCAAAAACGATGAATGTATTTTTTTTTCCTTTGCAGTCCTTATACTCTTTGTATCTCTCTCTCTCTCCTTGCTGCTTAGTCTGGGACCTCCAGGATAGGGTTGTATAGTTTCAGTAAAAGTAGCATCTTTGGCTGTTTCCTAGTTTTAAAGTTAAGGCTTTTACTGTTTTACAATAAGAATTATGTTTGCTCTAAGGTTTTGTAGGGGTTTTTTGGTACTCTTTAAAAGATTAAAGAAAATTATTTCTATTAATAGTTTGCTATAACTAAAATTTCATATCTTTTGACTAATACCTCCCTGTTTCCTCCTTTCTCCAGGTCCTGACAACCACCATGTCACTCTATGCTTGTATGCATTTGACTATTTTAAATTCCTTTTATAAGTGGTAGTATGTAGTGTTTGGCCTTCTATGTCTGACTTATTTTACTTAGCATGATGCCCTCCAGGTTCATCCATGCTGTCACAAATGGCAGGATTTCTTTCTAAGGCTGAATAGTACTCCACTGTATGAACATATCACATTTTCTTTACCCATTTATTTGTTAAGACATTTAGGTTGCTCTCATTTCTTGGCTATGGCAAATAATGCTGCATGAATGTGGGAGTGTGAATATTTTTTGAAAATCCCAATTTTAACTCCTTCAGATGTATATCCAGAAGTGGAATTGCTGTATCATATGGCAATTATATTTAATATTTTTAGTAACTTCCATATTGTTTTACATAGCAGTTGCATCAATTTACCTCCTCACCAACACTATATAAAGGTTTCCTTTCTCCTCATCCTTGCCAATACTTGCCTTTTTTGTTGTTGTTGTTTAAATAATAGCCATCCTAACAAGTGTGAGGTGATATCTATTATGGCTTTGATTTGCATTTCCCTGATGATTAGTGATGTTGAACACCTTTTCATGTATTTTTTGGCCACTGGTATATCTCCTTTGAAGAAATGTCTATTCAGTTTCTTTGCACATGTTTTAATTGGGTTATTTGGGGGGTTTTACTGTTACTTGTTTGAGTTCTTTATGTATTTTGAATATAAACTTATTAGATATATGGTTTGTATATACTTTTCCCATCCTATAATTTGTCTTTTCACTTTATTGATATTTTCTTTTGTTATGCAGAAGCTTTTTAGTTTGATGTAGTTTATTTTTCATTCTGTTACTTGTGCTGTACGTGACCTATCTTAAAAAATCATTACCAAGACCCACGTCAAGGAGTTTTACTCCTGAATTTCCTTCTAGAAATTTCATGGTTTCAAGTCTTATAGTTAAGTCTTTAATCCATGTTTAGTTAATTTTTGTGAATGGTATAAGATGTGGGTACTATTTAATTCTTTTACTTATGAATATCCAATTATTCCAGCACCATCTATTGAAAAGACTGTCTTTTCTTCATTCAGTATTCTTGGCTCCCTTGTCAAATAGTAGTTGACTGTATATGCTTGAGTTTATTTCTGGGTTCTCAATTCTGTTCCATTGGTCTATTTGTTTTTATGATAATACCATACTCTTTTGATGACTATAGCTTTATAGTATAGCCTGAAATCAGAAAGTATGATGCCTCTTGTTTGGTTCTTCTTTCTCAGGATTCCTTTGGCTATTCAGGGTCATTTGTGGTTCTATATAAATTTTAATATATTTTTTCTATTTCTGTAAAAAATGTCATTGGAATCCTAATAGGGCTTGCATTGAATCTCTAAATGGCTTTGGGTATTATTAACGTTTTAACAATATTAATTCTTCTAATCCATGAACACAAGATCCCTTTCCATTTATTTGTATCTTCTTCAGTTTTTTCATCAATGTCTTACTGTTTTCAGAGTAGAAATCTTCCAGCTCCTAAATTAATTTTATTCCTAAACATTTTATTGTTTTTGATGCTATTGCAGGTAAGATTGATTTCTTAATTTCTTTTTCAGAAAATTTGTTGCTAATGCATGGAAACACTACTGATTTTTGTATTTACAACTTGACAGAATTCATTGACTAGATCTAACAGTTTTCTGGTTGATTATGATTTTTCTGTTTATAAAATCATGGCATCTGCAAATAGAGAAAATTTTACTATTTCCTTTCCAATTCTGACAAGTTTATTTCTTTTTCTTGCCTTATTGCTGTAGCTAGGACTTCTAGTACTATGTTAAATAAGAGTGGTGAGAGGAGGCACACTTGTTTTGCTCCTGATCTTAGAGGGGCCTTCATTATATTGAGGCATGTTTTCTCTAAAGCTGGTAAAGCTCTTTTTTTGCTGTCTTAACTCAGCCCCTCTAGGGCTGGCAAACTTCCTTGGTTGTGGGTCCAAATCATACACATCTGTACTCTGCTGTCTTCCCTGGTTAGATTAAGCTCCCAATTTGGTTCTACAGGTGAACAAAGTTGTCGGCTAGGATATAACTTGGGCACTGCAAGTATGAACTTGATCTGCCAAGATCCATGTACAGTTTCTTGCAAGCCCTGCCCATCTTCTCTGTCACAATCAGATTTCCTGCAGATACCCTTGCAATTCCTGTGGTGCAAGATCAGAGTAGGGACTACTGCAAAGCAACCCATGATGCTGGTATTGGTTGTACCTCCAGGTTCTCTTTTTGAGTTGCATTTGAGACACTGATGGCTCAGGGAAGATCTCTCCACATGGTGTTGTGCTGGCCTGTGAAAGGGACAATAGGGTCAACATGTAGCTGCTGCTCTTAACTTTCTAATGCAGTCTGTCTTATTCTCTGTGATGCAAGTTGCTTTAGCCTCACCCCCTGTGTTCCAGGATTTTTTTGGATTTTTTTAATAGTTGTTAGTTGCCCTTCTGGTAAGGAGAAGCAAAGTCAGGAACAACATTGCCATCTTAGCGATATCATTTCCCTAATAGTTTTCCAATTAATTTTTTTCTGTATATATTTATATATAGAAACCATATTTCTTTGTTTTATACAACAGTATCAATGTTAAAAAGCTGGCCATACTGGATGCAAAAGTAGACTTTAACTTATCAAATATCTGGCTATTTTTAATAACTTCAAAAGTTGCTTGCTCATTTTATTAGATCTTTCATTTCTTTAAAGTGTTCATGCAGTAATTTATACTCTATGTCTGATATTCCTATACCAAATAATTAGATATTTAAATCTGATTACTTACTACCTTTTGCTGACTTGCTTATGGTGGTTTATCAGTTCCTATGGATTGACCTTAATCAAACGGGAATGTGGGTGGCAACCCCGAGGAAACTGAAACTGCATCATGGAGAATCTGCTTTTGCTTTTGCTGAGAGCCAGGGGCTGTGACAAGTCTGGGATGACTTTAGACCTTTCAGGGGCCACAAATTTAATCTAGGAATTTCAGGTTCTGCTCATCTAATCACTGTTGATAGTCATATTCTTAAGAAATCTAGAGATAAATTATATATATTTATATGATTATATTATATATATGATACCTATTTTACAGCTCTTTAAATCTTCCTTGTTGGGACTCTTGGATGGCTCATTGGTTGAGCTTCTGCCTTTGGCTCAGGGCATGATCCTGGAGTCCTGGGATGGAGTCCCACATCAGGCTTCCTGCATGGATCCCGCTTCTCCCTCTGCCTATGTCTCAGCCTCTCTCACTCTCTCTCTTTCTCTCTCTCTCTCTCTCTGTGTCTCTCATGAATAAATAAATAAATAAAACATTTAAAAATAAATAAATAAATTCCCCTTGTCCCATCTTTCACTCCAGTGACTGATATGATGCCGGTTTCTTCCAAGTTTTGATGGATGCAAACCCAGTGACTCACTCCTTTCTAAGGGTTGATCCCTTTCTAATATTTTATCCTTTCCTCTTTCAATGTCATTAAATAGCTTCAAGAATTCTTTCAATGTTTTTTTTTTTTTTGCCACACTCCATATCCCTCTTGCTTCCTTCTTGAAAACTTATGATGAGACATCATGGCATAAAATTCCTATAAGAAGCTACTTAATTTCTGGAAGGGTGAAGCAGTTAATGTCTATAGGACTACTTCTGACAATGAGAGGCTGGGAATGGATGGACAAATATGTCTCTACCTTTAAAATGAATAACTTAGGTGAGGCCTTAATCTGTTAGTATTGATTAAGATTGCCTCTTAAGGAGAGGAAGAGAGCTATCTCTCTCCTTGTGTGCAATATCACAAATGAGAATCCATGTGATCACACAGGATATGATGGTCACTTACAAAACAAGAAAAGACGCATCAGAAGTAAGCCTGCCTTGCCAGCACTTTGGTATTACCTTCCAGCATCCAGAACTGTGAAGAATAAATTTCTGTTGTTTAAATCACCCATTTTATTGTATTTTGTTTTGGTAGCCCAAGCTGAGTAAGACAAGATGTTTTATTTATTTATAAAAAAATTATATCAAGGGATCCCTGGGTGGCGCAGCGGTTTAGCGCCTGCCTTTGGCCCAGGGCGCGATCCTGGAGACCCGGGATCGAATCCCACGTCGGGCTCCCGGTGCATGGAGCCTGCTTCTCCCTCTGCCTGTGTCTCTGCCTCTTTCTCTCTCTCTCTCTCTGTGACTATCATAAATAAATAAAAATTTAAAAAATATATATCAAGAGTAATTTAAGTAGTGCTTATCATTCTTATCTCATCACAGAACTTAGAATCCTGAGCCAACATCTCTTCTGTCCTGGCAAATTCTCATACTCCTTTCTAAGTATGAATCACCTTCCAACATTTGAACCTTAAGCTTTCAATGTCATGAGATATCTCTGAGTCCCTTTAATGCAAAGTTTGTTTGTTGAGGTCATGTCCTCTAGGACCTCTTCCTGCTTTTGTCACAATCCCTTTCTTCTTTTATGTTGATCACTTTGCCTTCACTAAGTTACTCTGCATATCTAGGTCAATTAAAAGGTGGCATTTCTATTGTTTAACAATTTGAATCCTCCATCTGAAGACCACATTACCTGTGTGATTTGGTAAATTATTTTTTCTAACTCCTTTGCATTTCAATATCTTCTTTTGTAAAACAGAACTAATAACAACACTTAACTGTTTTTTTCTCTTTTGATTATCATTTATTGGGAACCTAAATGCCACATGGGATGCTAAACATGTTAATATGGTAATACCTAAGAAAAGTTACATTTACTGTTTCCTTCTCTTTAGAAATTTTAATGTTTTCCATATTGTTTGGTATTTATTTTAGGTGATTTTTTTTTTGGTCTTCCCCCAAAGATGGCTTACATGTTTATTTATTTATTCTTAAAGATTTTATTTATTTATTCATGAGACAGAGAGAGAGAGAGAGAGAGGCAGAGACACAGGCAGAGGGAGAAACAGGCTCCAGGCAGGGAGCTTGACGTGGGACTTGATCCCGGGTCTCCAGGATCACACCCTGGACTGAAGGCAGCGCTAAACCACTGAGCCACCCAGGCTGCCCCACAACACGTTTAAAAGACATTCTGCTCATACTCATTGCTCTTCACCCATAAGATTAAAATACACTGTTCAGAAAAGTCATGACCTGTATATGAATATGAATAGTCTCCTCTTACATGGCTATTTAAAGGAATAATTAAAATAATGAATGGTTAAACTGTACAAGGTACAATATTTCTTGTCACCTTCCCATTAAGGTTATAGAAATGAACCAACTCATACAATCAAAACAAAATTACGAATATAATCTGAAAATGGCTATATTCTTGATTTATAAAGCTCTTTGCAACACAATACTAACAATTGAGAAACACCAACTTTTAAAGCCTTACCACTATTGTTTATGTAGAATAATAAATACTGTCTTCCTATAACTTGTGTTATTTTAACTTTTTTCCTATCTATTTATAATTTATTGAGCAATTCACAAAAATGCGACTATTGACTTTATAAATCATAACTCCCTAATCAAATATTGATGAAAATTTTACTTCTCCAAAAATCTTACACTCTCTAGAGGCTTGTTATTTGAGAAATGCTTTATTTCTTGAGTTGCAAAAGGGGAACTTGAATACATAGGGAAACTTGAGCATATGCTAAGGAAAGGAAACAACAGGTGTTTCTTCTACATAGAACTGGTGTTAGTATTGTCGTGTACAGACTCTTTTAAAGGATTGTTTTCTAACTTTCATCAGACCGTGATCATATTTAGGAAAGAAAACTAAAAGTCACTGGATACATTGATAAAAAAGGAAAGATTATTGCACTAAAAAGGTTTTTTTTTTTTTTTAATGAATATAAAGCGTGGGGTAGTCATTACTAACCCTTGGATAAGATGAGGAAGAAGGCCAAAAAAATGAACACAAACCAGCTGCCTTCACTTTTAAGTTAAATCTATGACTGTGTGTGTGTGTGTGTATGTGTGTGTGTGTTTAAAGATTTTATTTATTTGTTTTAGAGAGACACAGAGAAAGAGGCAGAGACACAGGCAGAGGGAGAAGCAGGCTCCCTGCAGGATGCCCGATGCGGGACTCCATCCCCAAACCCCAGGATCATGCCCTGAGCTGAAGGCAGGCACTCAGCCACTGAGCCACCCAGGTGCCCCTAATGTTTTTGTGTTCTGTTTCCATAAAGGTGAGCTGCAGTGTAACTCTGTTAAGAACAACATCTTCCCTGTAAAAATCAGAGGGCTGTTGTTGTTGTTGTTGTTGATAATTATGGTCTTGGAATTATTAACTTAATACTTTGCAATTGCTTACACATATTGATCATAGGAAACTTCAATTAGTACAATATTGTAGGTAAGAGGTAATCACGGTGACTAAAAAGAAAGAGGTGGAAAATACCAAGTGTTAGGAACTGTCATATATTTCTGATGTGTATGAAGAAGCAACCACTTTTGAAAACTGACATTTTCTGCCAAAGTTGAAAACATGCTAAATCTATGTCCCAAAAGTTCCATGCTTAGGTGTATTCACAACAGAAATAGGCACATGTTTATAAAACAACGTGTATTTAAGTATTAATAGCAGCATTATTTCTCATAGCGCCAACATGGACACTATGCAGAAGTTCATCCTAGTGGAATTGATTAATAATGAAGTATTTATTCATCAGCAATGAGAATGGGCAATCTGCAATGACATGAACTTTCATGGATCAACTTACAAAGTCAGTGCTGAGTAGAAGTCATATATGACAAATAATCCTAAAATTTGTATGAAACCAGAGAATAGCCAAAGCAATCTTGAGAAGGAATAAAGCTGGAAGGAGCACAATACTAGATTTTTTTTTTTTTTTTTTACAATACTAGATTTTAAACTATACTAACAAACCTACAATAATCAAAACGGTATATGATACTGGCACAAAAATAGGTACATGAATTAATGAAATAGAACAGAGAGCCCAGAATACGGTCAATTAATCTATGACAAAGGAACCAAGAATATCCAATGCACAAAAGAGTCTCTTCAGTATATGATATTGGAGAAACGGACAACTGCATGTAAAGGAAGAAATTGGACTCTTACACTACACACAAAAGTAAACTCAACATGCATTAAAGATCTAACTATAGTTTAGAGTCTATTTCTTGGTTTGCCTCTCTCACTCTCTTTTCCCCTATGCTCATTCATTTTGTTTCCTACTCTAGAGAACAAATTGATGGTTATTAGAGGGGAGGAAATGTGTTAAATAGGCAATGGGGATTAAGAAGTATTGAATCACTATATTGTACATCTGAAACTAATATTATACTGTGTGCTAATTAACAGGAATTTAAATAAAAACTTCTAAAAAAGACTTAAATATAAGACCTAAAGCCATAAAATTCCTAAAAGAACACAGAGTATTCTTGGACATAGGCATTAGCAATCTTTTTCTGAATCTGCCTCTTCTCATAAGAGAAACAAAAGCAAAAAAAAAAAAAAAATTGAGACTACATCAAACTAAAAAAATTCTGCACAGAAAAAAAATCAACAAAATGAAAAGGCAACCTAGTGAATAGAAAAGATATTTGCAAATGATCTATTCAATAAGGAGTCCATTTCTAAAATATGTAAAGAACTCATAAAATTCAACAACAACAACAAAACAAACAATATGATGTAAAAATGGGCAGAGGATCTAAATAGATAATTCTCCGAAGAAGACATGCAGATGGGTCAACAGACACATGAAGAGATGTTCAATATCACTAATCATAGGGGATTATCAAAGCCACAATGAGACACTATCTCACACCTGTCAGAATGACTAAAATCAAAAGAACAAGAAAAAACAAGTTTTTGTGAGGATATGGAGAAAAGAGAATCATGGTACACTGCTGGTGGCACTGTGTATTAATGCAGCCACTATGGAAAACAGTATAGAGATTGTTCAAAAATTTAAAAATAAAATAAAAAGATCATACAATGCAGCAATTCAATTTCTAGGCATTTATCCAAAGAAAACAAAAACACTCATTTGAAAAGACATATATACCTTTACATTCATTTCAGCATTATTCATAATAGCTAAGATATAAAAGCAATATTTATCTGTTACTAGATAAATGGATGAATATACAGTATATATATATAGTGGAATATTACTCAGCCATAAAAAGAATGAGATCTTGCCATTTGTGACAATATAGATAGATTTTGAGGATATTTTGCAAAGTAAAATATGTCAGAGAAAGATACCATATGGCCTCACTTAAATGTGGAATATAAAAATCAAAACAAATGAATAAACAAATAAAACAAATATAAGTATAGAAACAAACTGGTGGTTGCTAGGATGGGGAGATGGGCAAAATAGTTCAGAGGGATTAAGAGGTACAATCTCCATGTTACAAAATAAGTCATGGGGATGTCAAATTTAAGGAATATAGTCAATAGTACTGTAATAGCTTTGTATGGCAACAGATGGTCACTATATATATCATGGTGATCATTATCTAATGTATATAAATGTCAAATCAAATGCAAAATACCTGAAATTAATACATTATTACATGTCAACTATACATCAAAAAAATAATTAAGAAGTCAGACTACAAAAATTACATACCATATGGTTCCATTATATAAAGTGCAAATTAAAAAAAAAGTACAATGTAGAAAAAAATGTATCTATACTGTTCAAAAGTCAGAATTGTGGCTACTCTGAGAGGTGGGAGGAGTCATGGCTGGAAAAGAAGCCCAAGGATCATGTAATGTGCTTGTTATGAATGCCCTTCACACAGGTTTGTTCAATTCGTGAAAATATATTGAGCTGTACATTTCATATGCATGTGTATTTCTCTATGTAAACTGAATTTCAATAAAAATTTAGTAATAAAAAATAAAATGCTGTGATAATTGTATTTCCTCACTTCAATTTATATAATGTTTTTCATATTAACTTTAGCTAAGCATAATTAATAACAGAACTATCACCTTCCCTGCGGAATACTTTTTTTTTTTTTTTTGTAAATTAACTAGTGACTCAGTCTTAAAACACAAAGCAAAATCTAGTTCTTCTACAAAATGAGTTAGTAAGATTTTCATAGCATTTGCATAGCCATAGCAATATGATAGTTCTGTCATTTATTTTGGGGATAGACTTAACTGGATTAACACAACTAAAATTGCAGAATAAATATTCTATATTCCACTTTAGAAATCCATCTTATTACAGAAACATGAAAATCCACTCCTCCAGATAATAAAACAAAGTAAACTGAATTTGCAACCATTTGAGGTTTAATGCCAGAACTTTGTTCTTAGAATGAAAAGTATGTAAACTCAGAATTATCTTTGAAAGGTCCTGAGTAGTGTGTCACACCAAAGATGGAATTACAACCCACAGTCTGTACAGGATATACGGTTTTTCCTCTATCACTAATTCAGTCGTTTTTCCTCTGATTTAACATGAGTTAAAGAAACTAGCTTGCATTTAAAGCCATATTACTAAGAGGAGGCAAAAGTATCAGAAACACATCAGACTCACATGCATCTGGGAGCTCTTAATGACCTGAGGTGATACAGATTTATGATGCCCACTTCAGGGTTCCTGTAGAATGCATTCTTACTGGATAAAATGGCCGGTTGGATTACTCATATTATTTAAATTATTTTCTCTTTCATTCTCCCTTATCTCCCATCCCTGACCCCAATGCAGTATGCCAATACTGGAATTCACAAAAACTAATCCCAGATACGGGACTGCACTGTACTATGGAAAGATCTGAATTTTATAGTCACACAAATCTGGAATCTGTGGCTGGATTTGCCACTTACTGTCAACTGATGAATCTGAGTGTACTTGTCTGGAAAATGGGAATGATATCTATCTTATTATATTGTAGTGTTAAAAAGGAAAGGTAAATGTATGTAAAGTACCTTATGAGTAGTGGAGTATTTGGCACATAATGTGTGTTCAGTAAATGACATCTATTACTGCTGTGGTATAAGGAGGTGGAAGTAAATAAATGATATGGAATTACTATGATACATTCCCAAAGCAAAGTTTAATGTTACTCTTTTATAAACAGGAGAAACTTTTTTTTTTTTTTACTTTAAAAATATATACATTTCACCCAACTCAGGGCCCTTGGCCCAAAGCTCAAAACTACGTGGCTACTGGGGTTTCCTTTTTAGGACCCATATCCCTGGCAAAGTGGCTTTGAAGGCCCTCCACCAAGGAGTGGAGTCTACCCCAGTCTCATGCACCTGAGCTGACTTGTGGCATGCTTGCCCAACAGGATGCAGCAACAGAGGCAGAATGCTATCTCTAGGTTTGGGCCTCACGAGGTCATGCAAGCTATCACTTTGTCTTTGGGGACTACATCTTGGCCATGAAAACAACTTCGGGAGGAAGACAGACCATATAAGTAAGGGGTCAGTCCAGCTAATTCTACTCACTTGAGGTCCCAGATATGTGCAAGACCCCAAACTCATGAGCAGTCAGCTTGCAGTTTTCTTGTGGCCACTCCCAAAGGACCACAAACACACCAGCACATTAGCACTGTCTAGCTGAATTAGGAGCCAAATAAATGCTTGTTATTTTAAGTCATTGTTATGGGTGGTTTTTACTCAACCATATCTAACTGCTAAAGACCATATGTTTTCTCATCAGTTCTTCAAAATTTTCCTTTAAACTGAGAGCATGAGTTGCCATTGGAGGTTCAAATAAGAGTAGAGTATTCTTGTATATTATTTTATATGCTCAGACATTCCTTAAGATTTCTATGAGCCATACGTATACACAAACTTACAGTTGGTTTTATAAAAATGTCTTATTGACTTCAGAACCCTCTATATTTCTTTTTCAGTGCAGCCCCAGTAGACCTACAGTGACAAAGCCAATACTTAGACCCTAATTACCAATATACTTTGGTCATTTTCTCTATGTCACATTATAAATAAATTATTTAATCTGTTATCTATATATGAGATTCTCGTCAAAGTGTAAGCAATTTATCTTAGACTTGCTGTATAATTAGGAGACATCTAATTGAGAAGATCGGCTTTAAGACCAGCTTAGTATAGTTGTATGAAGGAAGGCACTTTTAAACTTCTTTTTAAATTTAAATAAGTACATACAGTGAAAATTAAATTCATCTTCTTCCCCTGTCTCATTCTAAAGGCAATCTCATTGCCAATTTCTTATGCATCTTTTCAGAGACACTGAATCTGTTTGTATACATAATGTATATGTATACACAAAATTATACATGAGTGCATTTGTGTGTGTGTATGTATACTTGCTCCCTCCTTGCTCCTTTGCATTTTACAGTTTATTTTGGAAATCACTTCATATCACTAAATACAGATTTTAAGACAAACCTGAAACAAGACAAGCCCACTCAAGGTACACAGAGGTTATTGCTATGGAGTAATTGGGAAAGCAAGTCTACTGGTGTCTAGAAGACTGCTATAGCTTCCAAGTTTATATTCAAATTCTAATTCTTTAAAAGAGCTATTTAGTTACTTGACATGGGGGGCAGAGGGAGAATATCAAGCAGACTCCATACTGAGCGTGAAGCCTGAGGCAAGCTGGATCTCATGACCCTGAGATCATGACCTGAGCCAAAATCAAGAAGTCAGGTGCTCAATCAGCTGAGCCACCCAGGCACTGCCTCAACTTTTTTATTCCTTTCATTGAAGAGAGAGACTGGGTATGAGTGCCGGGAAATTAGAGACCATTAAAGACTGTTTACTCTTCTCTTTAAACCAACATTTGATGGACTCATGGCACATGTTTAGCTCTGCCAGTAGTCACTGATTTAAATAAAATCAGCCCCAGAATTTGAAAGGGCAGAGAGGATTCAGCTTCAACTTGAATCAAGTTCTTTTACATGTATAATTCCTTTTTTAAAAACCATTTTATTGACTTAATGATATTGTGAGTCTTATATTTTCTAAGAATGCCTTCATTGGAAATCAGTCTATATCCTTAAAAGAAAATCAGATGCTAAGGAAAGCATCTATGCTACCAAATGTCAGAATGTGTGATTTATACACCCAAAGCTCAGAAATGATTAGATCATACAGGAGGTGATGGCACAGATACAAGTCCTGAGCTCAGAGATAAAGGCCATATTTACTCAGAAGCCAAGTTTATACAATTGAGAACTCTGCATTTTTCAAAAGAATGTCTGTGGCTTGTTTGCCATTTTTAAAATTCCTCTTAAAAATACTGTAATGCACCACAAACACATCTAAATATGTGATCATTAGTAATACAGTTCCTAAAAGCTTTTAAACCTTTCTGTCTGTATTGCATGACATATTGAAGACATATAGGTTGTTTGGTGTTTTCTTTTGTCTGTCAGTCCGTTGATTTTCATATTACCACCTAATTCAAATGACGCTAAGTCCTAAAAATATAAAGTCGATAAAACTTATTACAAGAAGTTGAATCTGCAATTCTTTTTTAAAGAATCAGATTAAATTTCAGATGCATTTTCTATCATAAAAATTTCAAAGTGCTTAAAACTTGGGAAACTTTTTTAGCAATGTTACAGGAACTAACGTGGGTGGAAGAAGGGGAGAGAAGGTAGAAGTAAAGCAAAGATGGAGGAAGAAGGGGAGAGGGAAGGATGGGGAAGGAAACAGAAAGAGGAAGTGTGGAACAGCACACAGGTAGGAGGGAAAAGAGGAAAAGGAAGAAGGAAGAGAACAAAGATCCCTTACTCCCTAAAGCAGCAATTACATGAAGGAGTAATTTTATTAGAGAAAGACCCTCAGCTGACTTCTAAGGACTGGAAGACACTCTTATTTGGACTTTAAATAGGAACATTACTGTGTACTCTAGCTTTATCATGGATGAAGTGGCCCATTCTCTTAGAACACCAACAAATAGGCTTTAGAGAATTATATGCTGAAGACACAGTGACTGCTAACAAAAATAAATAAGAACTTTGGTTTATTTCACGTTAGATGAGAGCCTATAAAACACTGGATGTTTCAAAAAAGAAATCTGATATGAAAACTCCATTCAAGAAAACATTAACTTGTACATCCAGAGAGCTAAGGGACGGAAACAGTTCACACTATTTCCCCCCTCTATTATATTTTCTCTTCCTGATAATTTTGGGAATAACATCATGTCCTCTATTCCTCCAGTTACTGTTAATGCTCTGAACTTTCTGTTCTTGCCTGGCAGGGAGCCATCAATCTACAATCTTTCTACTATTAAATCTATTTCTCAATATAGGTCATGTGAGTCAAAATTACTCAGTTATGGATAAAATATAACCCTCCACTAGAGGGACGTATTTTTATATCAATATTCAGAGTTGCCTTCTTAGCATTCCCCAGTGTTAATAGAGGTTACTCTATTAAAAGAGAGTAACTTTTTTTAGTTATAACTCTTTTAAAAGAGACCATAATTTAGAAATCTACTCTACCCTTGATAATTAGGTATAACTTCTATTAATATAAAATGAGAAATATGTGACTTACAAGTGGCAAGATAGGACCCCTTTGTATAAACTAATGTTGAAAGTTATGACTTCTCCATATTTTGAAAGACTCTTCTGAAGCATACTAGCAATTGCCTCCATTGATGTTTCCTATAACCTAAATGGTGAGAAAAAAAAAAATTCAAAGCTCTACATTAAGTCTTTATATTGTTGGTGTCACTTCTCTCATCCTTTATTTTAAATAATGGCTTGCATTTCAAAGCAAAGGAAATTCACTCTGCTAGTATATAGTTAACCACAAGTGATAGATCCATTTTTTTTCTCATTATCACTAATTTCTGATTACAAAAGGTCCTGGTGAAGCCTTTACCCCCAATTCTGCCTTATGTTTAAGTCACTATAAAAGGAGACTCTATTGCACATTTAATAAGAATTAAATGCAAATTTGGGCATATTGAATGTTTAGCAAAGACGATAACACCAAGTCAATCCATATCAAAAACTAATTTTTTACAATATTGAAAAACCCATGGTATATTCAAGTGGCATATTATAGACAGTATTTAGTAATTTGTTAACCTTAAATCCTAATGCTTTCCTGTTAATGTACTATATATTCAAATAAAAGAAAAATGATCCATATTACCTATTTTAGAAACTAATAATAAATATGGTACCCCTAGTTGGGCTCATGGAATAATCAGATGCCTCATGACAATTAGTTCATTCAGATCGAGAACATTTTTTTAAACAAACCCATATGTGGAATTCAACGGGAAAGGTGAGGAGATTGGGATAAATGAGACCCCAAACAGATCCCTGAGACACTAAAATGTATAATATAAACCAACTAATGTGTTTTACCTTAGAAAAGTATACTCACTATGACTTAACTTATTTACTCATATTTTATTTTTTGAAAGATAAATTTATTTGAGAGAGAGTGAGCAAGCAGGGGGAGGAACAGAGGGAGAGAATATCAAGCCGACTTCCAGCTGAGCAAAGAACCTGACACAGAGCTCCATCCCACAATCCTGAGATCACGACCTGAGCCAAAATCAAGAGTTGGATGTTAAACCAACTGAGCCACCCACGTGCCCTATATTTTACTCCTATTTTAGACATACTTGGTATAATTTTAGTTATTTCATTTCTTGGTACATAAGTTATTATAAAAAAAAACAAGAAAGAAAAGGAAAGCTAAAACACACTTTCAGCAAGTCAGAAAATAATATAGCACCTGATATAAGTATTCAAAAAGCACAGCTTGCTAGGATTAGTAAGGGCATCTCAAGATACCACCATTCAGTAATAGCAAAAGAAGATAACACTAAGATATCTTACACAAAACACAAAATTGTGTTCAAAATACTATTTAAGATGGCAGAGAAAGCTATAATTCATTGTAGAAACGCTTTTATTTTATGGCTAAGATTTTGTTGTTGTTGTCAACATTTTACTCACAGAAGAGATAACTATAATTACCTAAGCAAGACCCCTATGAGGACCCAGACTTCCCAATATCATAAGGTAAATAAGGTTACTATGTGTGCTTTGGTATGTGCAACTGAGAATCAATTTCATTTGACCCACATCCAAGGCAAGATTCATGCTAAGGAAGATGCACTGGGAATGAATAACTTTATGGTATATACTAGTTAAATTTCTCATCTAATTAATTCATTATTCCAGTCACTCACAACAATAGCTCTGAGCAACTTTTAGAGCCTATGTTTTAAATGCCCCTCCTCACCCTATCAAAACAACTTCAATAAGGAAAATAATTGTGACAATGGTGACAGCAAACAATTGGGCCACCCTTGCTAAGTTTCAGGCATTCTTCTAAGCCCTTTACAGAGACTACTTCATTTAATCCTTACAAACTTCCTGCAAAATAGGGACAATTATCACCCAGCATTTAGAGATGAGGAAATAGACACAGAGAGGTTAGGAAACATGCTCAGGGTCTCACAGCCAGTAAGCAGCAGAAGCAGGATTCAAATGCCATCATTTCCTAGGAAAAGGAAATTATCAGCACACCCACCAATAAGGATTTTTTAAAGAACATAAGTGAAGTATATTAAATGTGATAAAGGCCAATTATCAGATTCAGAGCTATCAACACATCGAAGTTTAAGTAAGCATTTAAAATTCTCCAAAAAAAAATAATAATAAAATAAAATAAAATAAAATAAAATTCTCCAAAATTTGTCATTGTTTGTTCCAAAAGACTGGCCAAGGATGTATGTATGCATTGCTAATATCCAGTTCAAATGCAAACTGTCTCAATGGGCCTGAATGCCTGAAATATCACATAGCCTCGTACACAATGAACTAAAAATATTTTTTTTCAATCTGGTTTATCATGCAACATACAAAATTCATCATTCCTCACTAACAGATTATAAAAATTAACATTTCAAATAAACAAGACAAACAAATAAACCCAAAAAGATAAAAACGATTGTATGCATGAAAAAAATGTTCTTGCTAAAACCAAACTTTGAAAGACTGGACTCTTTTGGTTGTAAATGGTTGTAAATTCACATCAAACCAGTGTAGGCAAAAGGGATGTGTAGGAAATATTTTATTCACTCACAGAACAGGAAAGTTAAATATTCAGCTGACTCCAGAAGCATAATGTCTTTAGGGCTCTGCTGTACTTACTTTCTACTCTTCTGCCATGGGGAAGGCTGCTGTTTCTAGCTAACTTTTCCACAGAAAAGGCACAAAAAACAGCAATGAGCAACCCTAACACTGACTTTCATCCCTGAGTTATTAGGTCCTAGATAAGTTTCTAATTAGCCTGGCTTGGATCAAGGGCTCCTCCCAATCTAATCACTGAAGCACAGAGATCAAATATCATGACTAGCTCTGCCTGAATGCCTGCCTAGAATTAACTGCCTAACCAAGGCCTCTTTCACAGGGAAAAGGGCAGTTACCCAAAAGAAAATACCTGAAGAGAGGGAAGATACGCCAGCCAGGCAGAAACAACATTGACTGCTACCATCTTGATGCCTATTTCTCCATGGAAAAAGCACAGGTTTTACGAAGCTAGCAACTACTTTGTATTGAGGATGAGTTGTGGGTCAAGCACTCTACTCAACATTTCATATGCCTCACTTCATTTAATTCTTGCAACAATCTTGAGGTAGACATTACTGTTATTATTTCCAGGAACAGTATATAATTTACTTGCCAATTCACCTATGTCTGCTGTTTACACCAGGACTCTCCATCACTGGCCTGTGCTCCTTTCAGTTGGTTGGTTCCCATGCACATCAGGTGATGTGTTTTAAATGACCAATCTCGGTTATTTCCAATACTGCCATAAGGAAACAGAGTCTGATAATTAAGAAGAGTAAAATCAGGAAGTGTGAACCCTGAGTAAAGTCAGCAAGTGTTATTCATTATTATTGATTAGTATTAATTATATTAGAGCTTAAACATGATAAATACTATAAATTCATTATACTTTAATTGCTTAAGAGCTTCGCTGAGGTATAATTTACATACAATAAAATGCACATTTTCAGTATATAGTCTGACAAGTTCACCCCAAAATACCGCCTTGTAACTACCACCTACCTAACACAGAACATTTTCCCCATTTCAGTAACTTTCTTCTTGCCCCTTGCCAATCAATCTACTCCCCTCACCCCTGGCAACCACCAATTCAAACTCTGTTTTGTCACTATAGTTTTTCCTTTTCTAGAATTTCATATGAATGGCATCTGAGTTCTTTCATTTAGCACATAACTTGGAGAGTCATCTACATCATTGTATCTATCAGTTTGCTCCTTCTTCTTGCTAAATATTATTCTCTTGTTTGGAGATACCATATTTTGTTTATCCATTCACCAGGTGATGGAAATTTTACTTTACTCTCATTTTTAGAAGTTACAAATAATGCTGGTATAAATATTCATAGGAACACTACAAATCCTAGGATAGACCTATTTTTTCATTTGGTAGGGGGTTAAATAACCAGAAGAAAAGCCAGTAGGTCATAAAAATAAGTATACACCTCACTTTAGAGGGAACCTACAACCTGTTTTCCAAAGTGGCTATAATATTTTTGCATTTCTATCAGCAGTGAATTAGAGTTTCATTAGCTCTACTTTCTTACAAAGACTTAATATCAGTCTTTAATTTTGACCATTCTAATGGGTGTCCAGTGGTTTTTGTTGTTGTTGTTAATTTAATTTTCAAATGCCCGATGACATGGAGCATCTCCAATATGCTTGTTGGTCATCATGTCTCTGCCTCACTAAAGGGTCTGTCCAAAGTTTTGCCCATTTATCATTGGATTGTATGCTTTCTAAGTTCATTATATAGGATACAAGTTCCTGGTCAAATATATGACTTTGCAAATATTTCTACCAATCTGTCAATTACCTTTCTTTTTTAAAAGTCTTTCAAAAAGAAATTGTTTTTAAATTTTAATGAAGTCCAATTTATCAATTTTTCCTCTTATATGGTTTATGCTTTTTGCATCATACTTGAGAAATCTTTGGTTAAACTAAGAATGCAGGGCAGCCCAGGTGGCTCAGCAGTTTAGCACAACCTTCAGCCCGGGGCCTGATCCTGGAGACCTGGGATCAAGTCCTGCAGCAGGCTCCCTGCATGGAGCCTGCTTCTCCCTCCTCCTGTGTCTCTGTCTCTGTCTCTCTCTCATTAATAAATAAATAAAATCTTTAAAAAAAAAACTAAGAATGCAAAAATGAAAATATTTCCCTTGTTTTTGTCCATAGGTCTTATCATTTCAGGTCCTGCATTTAGGTTTATGATTCATTACCATTTAATTTATGAATAAAGTAAGGGTTGAGATTTAATTTAATTTAAGTATAAAGTAAGGATTGAGATTCTCCTCCTCCCCCATACAGATATTCAATTATATTATCTTTCTATGGTTGCAGCACACTGACACAAATGCACTGGTTTAAAAACAATACAAATTTATTATCTCACAGTCCAACATAAATCTCACTGAGTCAAAATCAAGTCGTCAGCAGATCTGTGTCCCTTTCTGGGGGCTTTAAGGGAAAAATCCATTTCCTTGTCCTTTACAGGGATTGTCCACATTCTTTGACTCATGGCTCTCTTCCTCCATCTTTAAATTAGCCAGCAACATCGGGCCCAGTCTCTCTCACCCTGACATCTCTCTGGCTCTCTCTTCTTCCCTCTTCCTCTTTTAAGGATGCTTATAATATTATTGGGCCCACCTGGATAATACTCTTCCTATGTTAATGTCAGCTGATTAACAAATTTAATTCCTTCTGTAATCTCCATTCTTCTCTACTCTGTACTCAAGCATATTCACAGGTTCTGTGGACAACCTTGGGGTGGGGAATATTATTTTGCCTACCACCCAACTGTAACAGGAACATTCATTGAAAAGATTCTTCTTTCCCTCATTGAATTAACTTGGCACCTTTGTAAAAAAATCAGTTGACCATGTAGGTATGTATTCATTTTTAGAAGCTATTCTGTTCTTCCGATTTATCTATTTTTTAACCATGACCATAGCATGTTTTGTTCATTGTAGATTTATACTAAGAATTATACTAGGGCTTATAATCAAGTAGTACAAGTCCTTCAACTTTATCCTTTTCCAAATTATGTAAGCAATTCCAGCCCCTTTTTATTTCCACATAAATTCGGAAACAGTTTGTCACTTTCTACGAAAATTCTGATAGAATTTTGGTAAAAATGGAATTGAATCTACACTGGAGAATTGACATCTTAATAACATTGAGTCTTCAATCTGTGAATATGGTATCTCTCCATTTATTTAGTTCATCTTTAACTTATCTGAGCAACGCTTCGTGATATTTGGTATACAGATCTTACACATCAATCTTTGCTAAAATAATTCCCAATAACTCTACTTATTTTAAGTGTCATTGTCAATGCAACTGTACTTTTAATTTCATTTTCCAACTGTTCATTATTTGTATTAGAAATAGAGTTCATATTTGTATATTGCTGCCATGCTGCATAAAGTTACTTAATTTATTAGCCTAATAGCTCTAAAAATATATTTCTTAGGATCCTTACATACATGATAGTGTCATCTGCAAATAAAGATCATTTTCTTTCTTCCTTTTCAATATAGATGCCTCTTGTTTTTTTTTTTTTTTTGTTTTGTTTTTTTTCCTGTCTTGTTGCACTGATTGGACCACCAGTAACAGCATTGTATAGAAGAGGTAAAAGCAAACATTCGTGAGTCATTCCAGATTTTAGGCAAATCATGCTCAGTCTTTAAGTATAATGCTTGCTGTGAATATTTGTAGATGTTCTTTACCAAGGTGAAAAAGCACTTTTCTAATCCTGGTTTTATGAGTTTTTGGTAACACGAATGTATGTTAACTTTTTTCTACTACTATGGAGATGATCAAATAGTCTTTTTTTTTCCCCTTTATTTGGTTAATGCGATACATTATATTCATTAATACTTGAATGTTAAACAAATCGTGAATTCCTGGTATTATACTCTCTTCTTTGTGATTATCTTTTCTTTTATATAATGCCAAATTTGATTTGCTAAGATTATGTTAAGAATTTTTGCATTTTATGTACGTAGTTTCTTTTCCTTGGATATCTTAATCTGGTTTTGGTATCAGTGTAATACTGGCCTCTCAAGATATGTGGCAAGTGGACTCTCCTATTTTTTTAAAAAGTTTGTGAAAGACTGGTACGCTTCCTTCATTAAATGTAGACTTCACTATTGAAGCCACATGGTTCTACACTTTTCTTTCTTGAACATTTTAAAATTATTAATTCAATGTCTTTAATGGATATAGGCTTATTCAGATGTTCTATTTCTTCTTGAGACTGTTTTTAGTAAATTGTATTTTTCAAGGTATTTGTCCATTTCATAGAAAGTATGAAACTTTTATTGGCATAAAAGTGTTCACAATATTTCCTTACATTGATTTTTGCTCTTATTTCTATTTTTTAATTACTTCTTACTGAATTTAATTTGCTCTTTTTTGCTAGTTTCCTATGGTGCAAGTTTAGAGTTTGAGTTGACATGTTTCTTCTTTTAAATATAAGCACTTTTAAATCTATAAAAGTGCTGCTGAGCATTGTTTCAGCTACATTCCACAAAGTTGAATGTGATTTATTTTCACTTTTATTACCTGCAAAATAATTTCCATTTCTTCTTATAATTTATTTTTTAACTGTGGTAAATAACACATAACAAATTTTGCCATTTTATATGTACAGTTCAGTGGCATTAAATATGTTCACATGTTGTATAACTATTACTCTTATTCATCTCTAAGGCTTTTTTATCTCCCCAAACTGATATTCTGTACCGTTGTATAAAACCTCTCCATTCTCCTTTTTCCCTCAGACCCTGGACACCACCATTCTACTACTCTCTGTCCCTATGAATTTCACTACTCTAGATACCACATATAAGTGGAATCATAATATTTGTTCTTTTCTGTTTATTCTGTTATAGTTAGAGAACATCCTATGTATGATTTCAATATTTTTGTACTTACTGAGACTTCTTTTATGGCCTTGCATTTGGTGTGTCTTGGTCAATGTTCCAGGTGTTCAAGAGAATACTGTATATTCTGCTGTCACAGTATCATCTTTTTAAAAAATATCAGTTTGGTCAAATTGGTTCATATTATTCAAGTCTTTTATATCCTTACTGATGTTCTATTTGTCTTGTCAATTACTGAGAGAGGAGTGTTGGAGCTTCTAACTATACTTACTAATAATTATTAAATTATCTTTTTAGTTCTGTCATTTTTGCTTTGTATATTGTGAAATTATCTTATTAGGTACATAGACTTCTATACCTGTTTTATCTTCCTATTGTATTGATATTTTTTAAAATTTTTTTAAAGATTTATTTATTCATGAGACACACAGAGGGAGAGAGAGAGAGAGAAGCAGAGATACAGGTAGAGGGAGAAGCAGGCTCCATGTAGGGAGCCTGACGTGGGACTTGATTCTGGGTCTCCAGGATCACACCCTGGGCTGAAGGTGGCACTAAACTGCTGAGCCACCCGGGCTGCCCATGATCTTTTTTAAATTAAATATCACTGTCTCTACTACTATTCCTTTTCTTAAAGTCTAATATATATGAATATATTCATCCTCTTCCTGTGCTTATTATTTGAATATTGCATTATTTCCCATTCTTTTACTTCTAATTTTTGTCTCTATGTTTAAAGCACATCTCTTATAGATAGCATATAGTTGATCTTTTTAAATCCAATCGAACAAGCTTTGTCTTTTAATTAGAATAGCTAATCTACTTATATTTAATGTGACTAACAGGACTTTAATCTGTCATTGTGCTACTGAGTTCCTATTTGTCTCATCTGCTTTTGTTCCTCTCTTCTTCTTCTGCAATCTTCTTTGGCTTTTGGAAATATTTTAGTATGTCATTATAATCTCTGTCACCTTTTAGCTATATTTCTTGGCATTTATTTTTCTTAGATGCTTGGCAGTAACAACATGCTTTGTTAACTCAAGTCTATTGTATTTAATATTGAATTATTACTTTTTTATTAGAATATCAGAATCTTGAAACAGTGTAATTCCATTTACTCTCTTTCATGCTATTGTTTTCATATATGTTACATCAACTCCACATTGCCTTTTTTTAAAAATTAAGAAGAGAAAAAAGTTACTGGTATAATATTTTATATTCTACTACATATGTATCTTTTCCAGTGCTTCTTACTTCTTTCTGAATATCCATGTTATCATCTGGTGTCATTTTCCTTAGTCTAAAGAGGCTCCTTTAGTATTTCTTGTCTTGCCAGTTTCCTAGCAATGAATTTTCTAGGTTTTTGTCAAGAAACTCTATTTCATGTTTATATTTGCAGAATATTTGCATTAGCTATAGGTTTTCTTGGCCTCCAGTTTTCGGTTTTACTTTAACTATTCAGAAATAAGGGAAGCCCGGGTGGCTCAGAGGTTGAGCATCTGCCTTTGGCTCAGGGCGTGATCCCAGGATCCAGGATCGAGTCCCACATCGGGCTCTCTGCAAGGACCCTGCTTCTTCCTCTGCCTATCTCTCTGCCTCTCTCTGTGTGTCTCTCATGAATAAATAAATGAGTCTTTAAAAAAAACTATTCAGGAATAAAACATATAACTCTAATGTCTTCTGGCCTGCATCAGTTCTGGTAATGTCAGTTGTTGATCAGATGACTGGTTCGCTGCATGTAATGTGTCTTTTTTCTCTTGCTGCTTTCAAGATTTTGTCTATATCCTTGGTTTTCAGGTGTTTCACTGTGATATACTGAAACTGGATAGCTCTGTGTCTGTGTGTGTTTATCTTATTTGAGCTTCTTGGATCTCTAAATTAAAGGTTTTTTTTTCCACAAATTTCAGAAAAGTTGACCATTATTTTTTCAAATTTTTTTTCTATCACTTTCTCACTCTCTTTGCCTTGTGGGACCCCACTAACACATACATTACACTGATACAGCACCATAGTTCTTTGAAATTTTGTTCATTTTTACTAAATAATTTTCTTCATCTGTTAATATTGGGTAATTTTCAATAATCTAACTTTAATTTCACTGATTTTCTATTGGTATTTCTAATTTTCTATTTTGCTCATATAATGGTATCTTCATATCTAATATCATACTTTATAGTTTTGGAATTTATGTTTTTTTTCTTATTGCTTATACTTCTCCGTTGAGGGATCTCCTATTTGTTTACTCATTAATATTATTTTTCCTTTAATTATTTGAATGTATTTAATATTGCCTCTTTGAAATCTTTGCTCAGTATATCATCAGGGCTTACTCAGAGTCAGTATCTACTAACTGTCATTCATAGGCAAGAAAACATTTTGGATCAAAACTACATGTTGCTTAAAACTACAGTTAAATTTTTGGTTTGAAGCTATGTGATGTAGATCACGTCTTGTAGTGTCTCTGGGATACACTGAAGATTACTGATTTGTTTGTTTTATTTTTTTGTTTTAGTGGGTCATTTACTTTCCTAGATCAAACTGTGAAATGGTCCTCCCTGCTATGTCCAGCAGCTGGCATTTGATCAATTTTCTTTGACTTCCAGATGCTGCTTGTTTGGCTTGACCCCTGGGAGTCCCCTGTGCATACATAGTTTAACGGTCAGCCAAAGATTTGGGATATCTTTTTCACTCAGATTTTAGGGTTCATTCTCTCTGTGGTTCCCTTTTGCTGGGGGCTTTCTCCTAAGTTTACAGTTGTTTTTCCAAACTAAACTTCATACCTCTGATATCTAAGATCAGGAAGGATTCTACTTTGTGCCACTTAAGTTGTATGTGATTTAGAAAATACCTTTGGTCAAAATTGCAGCAAACTCAAAACCTCACCAGCAGCAGTTTTGAACTGCAATGGTAACTGACCCTCTAGTTTCTATTTCAGTTCTTTTTGGTCTCCTTTATTTCAAGCATATGTAGTTTTGTGGTAAGCTAGGGATTTAGGGAGAGTTTATACTCAGATTTTGGATTTCAGTACCTCTGCACCTCTTTCACTTTCAGAATTTTTTCTTTAAAGGTCAAATTCACCCATGTTCTGAACTCTACCATCTGCTCCTTCCAACTGGTAAGGAAGGTTGGGGTAATTTTTATTAAGATAGTTATAATTAATATGAAGCTATAAAGAATAATAAAGAGATATCGCAAGCATCTTTTACCCAATTTCCATCTATGGTAATATTTTGGAAGACTACAATACAATATCATAACCAGGATACTGACACTGATACAATACACTGATATTACTCATATCTCCTCAGTTTTGTTTGTGTGCATACATATTTTATTCTAGAAAATGTTATCATATGTGTAGGTTTGTGTATTCATCACCATAAGCAAGATATCAATGGTTCTATCAGAAGGATATCTTGTGTTGACCACATCGACTTCCCTCCCACCTTCCTCCCTTCTTAATACCTGGCAACCACTAACCTGCACTCCATTTCCAGAACACTGTCATTTCTAAATGTTACATGAATGGAATCATACAATATGTAGTCTTCTGGGATTGACTTTTTTCACTTAGCAAAATTTCCCAGAGATTCATCCAGATTGTGGCATTTACCAATAGTTATTTCCTTCCTATTGTTGAGTTGTATTCATTAGAATAAATTCATACCCAGTTTGTTTAGTCAGTCACTTGTGGCAAGACATCTGGGATGTTTCCAGCTATTATAAATCAAGCTGCTATGAATATTTGTGTATGACTCGTTGGGTTTGTGGGTATGTGTGTATGCATGTGTGTGTGTGTGTGAATATAAGTTTTCATTTATCTGGGATAAATACTAAAGAGTATAATTGTTAGGTCATAGGGTAATCGCATATTAGTTTTTTAGAGTGCATATTAGTTTTATTTATTTATTTATTTATTTATTTATTTATTTTGCATATTAGTTACCAAAGTGTTTTCCAGAGTGACTATACCACTTCTCATTCCCATCAGCATCAGTTTTTCCATTCTCACCAACATTTGGTGTTGGTACTATCCTTTATTTTAGCCATACTAATTGGTGTGCAGGGCTATTCCATTGTGGTTTTGCTTGCATTTTCCCAATGAACTCAAATCTAGAATATATAGGTAACCTTAAATAATTGATCAGAAAATGGGCAAAAAACATAAAAAGACATTTCACTGAAGAAGATATACAAATGGCAAATTCTATATATGAATTTTTTAAACTGTTTTCTGTAGGAGGAATTACCTGACATCTTCATGCTACCATTATGGAATTTAAATTACATAGAAAAAAACCTATAAATTAGTACAATGTAGAATGGGATTTTTATATATTTGAACATAGAACTATTAAATAGAAAAACAGGGCCTTTGTAGATAAAAGACTAAAAATAGATATACCAAAGTTACAATGATTATCTTTGATAATACTAACATGAGTAATTTTTGTCTATTTTCCATTTCTTTGTACTAGTGGGTGGTTAGTCATCTTCTATAATTACTAAGTTATTTCAGCATTTTTATTAGCTTACAACTTAATCATCACTGAAAATGTGTTTCTCCAAGAGGTGAATGAAAATTACAAATGGAATATTATGCGTAGTCACAGGAATTTCTACACTTTGTGATGGTAATACACTTCCCTAAATCTCCTAAAACCATAAGTAGTTTGTGATAAGGAAAGCATATAGCTTTTCTATTATCAAGCAAGTGATTAGGTAATGATTTCGAATTGATGATCATCCATACAAATAAAATGCATATAACATATTATTAACTATAGTAGCATCTCATGAATAATTTAAGCAAGTTTTAACCATATTTTAAAATAAAGACTTTAAGGCTAGCTTCCTGAATATTGAAATTAGCATGCCAACAATTAAGGTAACCTACATCTAATGCATATTATCCAAAGATGGGATGCATTTGGAGTCAAACATTTTTAAAAGTAGTTTCAAATACAATAAATAAAAAATTAAGTAATGAACTAGAACTTTTATGGACATTTTGGCAAAGTCACTTAGGATAAGCTGGGCCCTGGGCAACTCTTTCTAATTTGCTAAAGATGATACATTCAAGTTACAGTGAGTCAATTAGAATTTCCTATAAATGCAGCTGAACATTCTGGATTTGCTTAGACAAATCCGCATAATCCATTTAAAATTTATTTTGGTTCATTTTTCCCCCAGGATCAACAGAGAAATCTGTCTTCCCCAAAATCAGTAAACCCAGCATATTACATTCAGTCTTTTAGACTTAATTATTATATTCAACATCCCAGAAAGTTTTGCTTTCAAATTTAGAAAAGTTTGTAAACACGTATAATTAAGAGAGAAGTAAAAATGACTTATTGGACAATCAAGCCATTTCTACACCAAGATTACAAAATTCTGAAATCCCTCAGTGGAGCACATAAACCTTTCTTTTTCACCATAAGGCCATTAACATTTAAAAATTGGCAAAGTTGGCATTTCATGTAGTAAATAACTTCTAATAATACTACCATCCACACATCAATGCCAGTGGCCCATGTTCCAACTTGACCTGCCTATTTATGGAAGTCAATGAATATTGTTTTTAAGAATATTCCTTTTGCCTGGAATAGTAGAGGGAAAATCCTCAGAGTACAATATTAATAGTTAGTGTGCTGATGATTAGTGTACATTTAAGAGCTCATAAATTAGAAGTTCAAGTCGTGAATACTGCAAACACTCCACTAATGCACATGCTTCTAAAAACTCAGTGGACCATAATGAGGGAGTTGAAAAGGGGTAGTTTAAAAAATTTATATATTTTTTTATTTCCCTTTGGTTTTTATAATAAACAACCACTCAAAGGAAATAAGCTGCCAAAGAAAAGTTACAGTGAAGTAATCTGAGGGCTGGGACTATAGCAGGGAATAAGAAAATTTTTTATTGGTGCTGAAATTTCTGCCCCAACAGATAAAGCAGTGGCCTGGACGTGGGAGCTCTGGTTTGCTTCCTAAATCCACAGGGGATAAGATTTAGGGATTTAACTTACTGCCTCTGAAAGGCATTTTAAGCTATTCGACAGGAATGAAATTGGCAATATAGTTATACTGATATTACATACCTCAAGATAGTCTTTCAAAGATTTCTCAGCAGCCAATATCCTCAATTTACTTCATGAAGTACAATGTTAGTGTTTGCTTTAGGGATCTTATTTTAATGTGAAAACATCCCATTGAGTATCAAGCATGTATGATGAATTTATACCTGAGGAGTTTTCCCTCTTGGTGCCATTCCCATCTTGGAAAATGTGGTGGAACAGGTAAATGTTATACCTTGATAGAAATATCCAGTTGACTTCTTGGAAGGTGGTATGCCACAGTATGATGCATTGTTATTTTCTTTTTTTTTTTTTTTCCCATGATGTATTTTGCAGGGTCAGATGCTAAGGACTGGGAATGCCCAAAGCCCACTTCCATCAGAGAATTTATGTTTTGGTGTCTTGAGCCCTCTCATAAAAACATTTATGTTTTTCCCCCAACAGTGATGCCTACTGACCTAACACTAGCATCTATAACACAGTACTCTAAGAGGCTTCAACCACAGATGGTCTTGAATTCCACCCTTTCTACCCCACTGGCATAGTGAACTTGTATGAAAATTGCTGCCACTAAAGTCTGCTATGGGATCACTGCTAGTTTGAGGTGAAATCTGTTGTTTTTGCAATAACGTTCAAAGAGATGGTCTACAAATTTCTTAGTTATGTTTTCAAAATTAAATAAAGTTCAAAAGTAAGAATTATCTGTAACTATCCAATCATGATCAGTAGGACTTTTTTTTTTAAGATTTTTATTTATGTATTTATTCATGAGAGACACAGAGGGAGAGAGAGAGGCAGAGACACAGGCAGAGGGAGAAGCAGGCTCCATGCAGGGAGCCGGACGTGGGACTTGATCCTGGGTCTCCAGGGTCAGGCCCTGGGCTGAAGGCGGTGCTAAAGGGCTGAGCTACCCAGGCTGCCCAGTAGGACATATTTTTTGAAAATGTGTCCACACTTTGTGGAGGGTTGTTTAATTCTAGGAAAGAGTAGGGGAAGGTGGGTGGAGTGTTCAAAGACAGCCTCAGCCTCCCACCAATACAGCACAGCCACTCAAGTCACTCAGAAGCCATGCCACAGTGCTATGCCCCCTCCCTCAAAGGGATGAGTAGCAGCATTTTATCTGCTGGCATGTCTCCCTCTACCATCACTTATTGGCCAAAGTTTTCCCCCATGGCCTATTGTCTTTCCTGTAACTTTGGTTTATGGGTTATTATCTTCCCTGAACCTTCTGGGTAGCTGCTGGGAAAGCCAGAGGTCTGTGGGTACAGAGCTAGGACTGGAACTGCTATGGCTTCTACCATAGCGAGCACAATGCTTTTCACACAGTAACCTGGTTTCTATCCCCAGAGGAGGGAAGTTCATAAAACTTCAGGATCATAAGAACAGGAGCCTCCATTGGGGCCATTCTAATAGGAAGCTAAGCAAGCAACTGACACCCACAGTGAGAGTACATGTAGGTTGAGCAGGAACAAGGAGACCTAACCTGGATCTCAGATCACCCCCATGGATCCACACGAAGTATGCATGGTTCTTTCTCACAGAGAGGACTCTGGTCAAGGATTCTTTCTTATGTATCTTTGAGCAGCACAATTTCATGATTATATGTCAGCAAAAGCCAACTGCACTATTGTTTAGCTCATTTAAATCTTGGGTATAGAAAATTGCAGTGAGATTTCAAGTCTTCCTAACTTTCAGTATTTTAACTCTCAGCACTTTTCCACCCATCTGCGGAGTCCAAGCCAAACATGTCTGTGATTGTGGAAGGGTGTGGCTGCTTGAAAGCAGGGCATGGATGCAAATGACCTCAGTTACTATTCTCTTTTCTTTGTTCTTTTTTTTTAAATATTTTTTAAAGTTTTAATTCTAGTATAGTTAACTATAACTAATTTAGTTAACTATTCTCTTTTCTTTGTTCTGTTTTTTTAAATATTTTTTAAAGTTTTAATTTTAGTATAGTTAACATACATATAACATATAACTAATGTTATATTAGTTTCAGGTGTAAAATACTGTGATTCAACACTTCCATATGTCGCTCAGTGCTCATCACAAGTGCATGCCTTCATTCCCATCACCTATGTCACCCATCCCGCACCTAACTCCCCTTTGGGTTGCTATTCTATTTTTAAGAAATATTATAGGCACTGAAATTTAAAGCAACAGGTAACATTCTGCATAAAATATGTTCCACCAGCTGGTACCACTAGTTGGTCCTTTTCTCTTACAAATTTTTTGCTTCAAAATTTCCCTGGGGCTTGGCTAAGCAAATAACTGATTGAGCGGGGCCTCTGATCACTTTCCCAGCTCTCCTCCTCCCAATTAGTTACCAATCCCTACCTTCTTCTGCTAAATTGTACTGTCCTTAATCTCTGATTAATGTGAATGCTCACTACTTAGAGATGTGTATCTGTATTGGCATGTCTGCCTAAGAATTCTAGCTTCCTGCCTAAATCAGTCCTTTGTGTGATTAGGAGCTCAATATCTATTTTTATATAATTGCAAAGAAGCTGCTTCAGTGGCAATGGCAGCAATGAAATGACACCGACATTGTTTCTTCATGTGTCTTATGTTGAAAAGCTCCTTGAGGGCAGGAACTATTTCCTGCCTAGAATCTGCCACATTGGAACTGCTTGATAAATACCTATTGAAGAAATGAAAGGCACAGACAAGATGAAGAAGATTGGCTCTGAAAAGCACAAACTTGGTGGGAAGAAAATTTATGACTTTCATGATGATGTTATGTAAATATGCAGGATAGGAACTGATCATCCATGGTAACATGGCAATTTTGTTTGAAAAGCATATGATCACAAACATATGCATGCACATATACAAAAATAATGTAAATGAAAATATTTAAATAAAACCCCAAAAAACACAAATAATTGGCCCCTGTGTCCATTTGGATTATAGGTAATATTTGCTGTATTGCTTCTATCTTTTAAGATTTTCTGAAATGAACTTGTATTATAATTTATAATTTGAAAAATGATGCTATAAAAATCTTACTGAAAATTCAATAGAGGAAAGAGAGTAAATTAGAATAAAGGATAATCATCTTATAATTTATCAAAATATAAGATAACAACTGTACTTATTAGAGTGTTACTAATCATACAAATAAACTTTACAAAATAATGTGCTGAACATTATTAGGGGGAGGCAAGTAAATTCCCTACATAGAATATGCTTCTGCTACATGACTTTCTAACATCCCAAGACCAGCACCTCAAGATTTATAGGGATTGAAGAATCCTCAAAGAATCACAGAATAAGGATTTGAGGTAATAGTGTGTCCAGCCACTGCTCATGCTACATACCCAGGTAGAAAGTAATTCAGCCTCCGTAAACAGACCCCTACTCTTCCAGGGACAGGAAGCCATGCCATGTTCTTGGCTCCAAATTCTTGTTCTCCGAAACTATTTGAAACCTCCTTTTTTCCCCCCCTTTTTTTCAAATCTTATACAATATAGAATGGAACAAGAGAATCAAAAGGGCTGTAGAAAAACAGGATGCATAATTTTAGGTGAGTGGTTCCAACAGGAGGTGATTTTGGTGACCAGTGAACATTTGGCAATGTCTGGAGACATTCTGGGTTATTATAACTGGGGAGGAGGACGGCAAGTGCTATGGGCACCTCATAGATAGAGGTTCATCTCCTCACAATGTAAGGTACAGCCTGCAGAACAAAATTATTTGACCCAAAATGTCAACATTACTGAAGGTTACTCAACACTATTGAAACACGAAACACTACTTTAGACACTACTTTGAAGAGAAAAGAATGTGTTCAAAATGAGACTTATGGCCTCCATCACTGTCAGGAAGATGGGAATTAGGTAATTACCCGGAAGGGTCAACTCCAGGCCAGAACCAACACAGATACCAGAAAAACACTGCCATTACAACTATTGGTTTCACAGTCAACACCCTGCTTCCTAGATCCACACTGTGCCAAGAAGACAAATGACATGTCCTTGGCCCTAGCCTGAAACCATAATCTGGGATTACTCATTGGAGCATGTCAGCAGAAAACTCAAAGTTTCCTGTCAGGGGGATGCATGTAGATGAAGCTAGAGCCATTAGTGCATCTATACCTTATTTCTGCTTTCTGAAACCTTCCTCTGGATCATCCAGTTGCCACAGTCTAAATCAAGGGATGCTAAGAAAGGAAGGCATCATTTTTACAAACTATACCATAAAACAAGGATAGCAGGGATGTTGACAGAGTTCCTCTTCCATATCTATGACAAGATTAAATTTATATTTAAAACCAATCAAGACCACCCTCTGGACATTTGATCATTTCCAGCATTATCATTCCTGAATTCCTAGTCTGATTGGTCTCTCAACTGGCTGGCTTTCGTTTTCAAGACATTTTTTTTTTCTTCCCAACAAGGGCTTATAGACTCTACTTTCTCCAATTTCTTTGATGTTTCATAATGTCTGTCTGTAACCATTGGAAATAAGAGCAGTCTGGTGGGTAATAATTCCTTGGGTGGTACTCTCTCTCTGTCAAAATCTGCAGACATTCTTTTTGTCTTCTAGCATTGGATATTACTATGGGAAAGTCTGAGGCCAGCCAAATTTCTTCTAATGTGTGATTTTCTTTTTCTGCTTAGAAACCTGAAACACTGAATGTGTTCCTGGATCAACATGTGCTTCTTGATCTGCAGATACAGTTCTTTCTTCATGTCAGGGAAATTCTTTTGTGTTATATCTTTGAATGCATTTTTTTGTGTGGGTGCTTTGTTTTGTTTTTGTTTTGAGGGGCATATCCCCCTCAGAGAGATCAGTTATTTGTAGCTGGTTGTTGTAGTCTTCTTTTTTATCTGCTAGCATTTTTCTTGTTTTAATCTCATCAGGATTCACAATGATTATATGTAGTCATCCCTCTATGTCAATAATTCAATTTTCAATGTTGATTCTCTTACTTAGTGTTTCTAATTAGGGTATCTGCTCTATAATGACATTGTTTTAGTACTAGATTTGTTTCGTTGGGTCTACAAATTACTCTGTTGTTTGTGTAACTGATACCAGAGAAAAGCTGGACTAAACAGGATATAATGGTGAAATATTTCCTCCCACTATATCTGTGGACCTATACTGTGTGCTCACCCTTTCTTGTTCTTACCTAAAGAGTTGGAGAAGCATCATAGCTTCTCTTATTCCTTCTAGTTACAAGAACAGGCTCATTACAGTAACTAAAAAGTTCATTTCTAAAGGACATTCTAACTTTAATTTTACATTATTCTTGAAGGTTGAGAAACACTACTTTAGAAGAGAAAAGAATGGGTTCAAAATAAGACTTTGGCCTCCACCACTATCAGGAAGGTGGGGCATTGGGAAACTACCTAGAGGGCCAACTCTAGGCCAGAACCAACACAGATACTAGAAAAAACACTGCCATTACAACTACTGGTTTTCACAGCCAACATCCTGCTTCCTAGATCCACATTGTGCCAAGAAGACAGATGGCATGCCCTTCACCCAAGCCTGAAACCATAATCTCAGGATTACTCACTGGAGCACATCAATGGAAAACTCAAGGCTTCCAGACAGGGGGTGCATGCAGATGGAGCCAGAAGCCAAGTGCACCTATATACCTTATTTCTGCTTTCTGAAACCTTCCTCTGGAGCATCCAGTTGGCACAGTCTATATCCAGGGATGCTGGGAAAGGAAGGCTTTACTTTCACAAAGTGCACTAAAAAATGAAGGTAAAAGGGAAAGTAACTCTCCTTCTCCAGTTCAATCTACTTCTAACAGAGAAGTCTAGTGATTAAAGGACTGCGGTTGGCTTCTCTTGTTCCCCTGCCCATCATCCACAGCATCCTCCCCAGATAGGCCTCTGAAGCATGAAGAATTTAACCCAGAAATATATTGGGGTTTAGTGTCCGAGCTGGGGACACTCTCCCATGAGGAGCTTCTAACTGTAGGTCCCATGATACCAGCAATGCATCTTTTCCATCTAGCTGCTTGCAACTTTCATCCTATTCCTGCACTTACTGCTATCTATTCCTCTCTCAGGTTATATGGCTCATCCTGGGAGTTCTCTTGGGTGGAATCTCTTTCACAATGCTTCTGTGAAAGCATATACCATTTTTTATTCTCCCCCCAACCACCACCACAGGCCTAAGCAAGAAGGGACAGCTGTCCATCCCCCTTAGTAGTCCTCTTGCATCACATCCCACTTGGGTTTAGGTAGAAAGATACACAGTCCTTCCCTCCCCCATGAGGGAATAGTGTGAAAACAAAGGGGTGCACAACACCAACACTTTTCCTTGTATTTCCCTCCAACCTTAACTGCTTATATAAGCCAGAGGTGGGTATTCACAAAACTTGGCAGCATCATGTTTGCCATTCTTCTAAAATTATACACAGGATTTAATGTATAGTGGGCTGGCCAAATGAAGACATGGAAAGATCAAAGTTATGGAAAGAAGAATTTATTATTTACATTTCCTAAGAGAAGAGGGACACATAATGCCACACAGCCATAGGAAAAGCATCAGCATGGCCAGGAGGAAGAAGAAAGGAGTGAGGGGAAAGTCTAAGCCCCCGGTTTTATTGGGGTTTCTATAAGAAAGGCAAGGCAGGACAGAATAAATGGTTTAGAATTGGCTAGGTTGAATAATTCGGGCACACAGTTGAGGTACAGGGACTGTCCCTGGCTGTCTGGTACCTAGCCTTGGGATGATTTAGGGCACGGAAATATTGGCTTGGTGTGTTAGGGCTAAAAAAAGGAGGTGGCTGTAGCTATAGACTTGGGAATGATTGGCTTGCATACGAGGGATGTGTTCCTGCTTGAGCCTTCTGCTATCTTTAAGAATTAGCCAGCCTTGGAAGGGACATCTCTTCCACATTCTATAGGGTCCCTAGATGCTAGAACCTCAATAATACAGAAAATAGTTAACTTAATTGGCCCTATGATGAATGAATTTCAAGTAAACAAATATGGAATCTAAAAACAAACACAGAACAACCATCTCTTAGTATATTCTGCTTTCCTGATCTCACTTCTCACTTTCTGATATGAGGATACAAGACAAGACAAGCATGTCTTGTCTTTTTTTAATACAAGCATGTCACATGTAATAATTGGGTCATATTTATATGAATAAAAGTATTATTGTGTTATTTTTCTATTGATGCCATAACAAATCACCACAAATATAGTATCTTAACCCACAACAAATGTATTATCTTACAGCTCTGTAGGTTAGGAATCCAACATTGGTCTCAATGGGCTAAAATCAAGATTTCAGTTGGCAGGACTGTCATCATTTCTGGAAGCTGGTGGAGATATCTCTAACGTGGGGAACACCTCCTCACTGAGAACGCTGTTAAGGTAACTCACCCTCCTCTGGCCAGTAATGAACAATGAGACGTTTTCTTCAAGTATTGAATTTTAAGTGGGGTAATTCAAGACTGGAATCCACTGGAGCTACTTCACCACATCTGAGGGGACCTGAAATAACTGGTCATATGTCCATGCCTCCTCGATCCATGGCATTGATTTTTACCCTTTCTGAGGACTGGATATTTATCTATTATTATCTTGACTCTCTGAATTACACCTTATCTTTCCAAGAAGTTTGGTGTTTTGTTTTGTTTTGTTTTGTTTTGTTTTTTAAGAAAGAAAGAGAATATGCAGGTGCATGGGTGAATAAGGGGTGGAGGTAGGTAGGGGCAAAGGGAGACGGAGAGAGAGAATCTTGAGCAGACTCCACACCCAGCGCAGACCACAACACAGGGCTCAATCTTACAACCCAGAGATCATGACCTGAGCTGAAATCAAGAGTCGGATGCTTAACTGACTGAGCCACCCTGGTACCCCAAGAAGGTGTTTGTTTTTTTTTAACCCAAGTTAGCCAGAATCCATTTCTGTTGCTTTCTACTGGATAAAAGTGATATCTAGTGTTAATGTTAAACAGAAAAAAGGAGAAAAGTTCTTGAATAGTAATTTTGCACTGTCGATTTCACAGACAAGTTGTTTCTCTGTTTTTGTGACATATTGGATGCTAAGAATCACCAATCGATAATATCTTCATAAACTATAATACTTCATTTTGCCTCACTCCAGGAAGAATTCATTTTGTTTGGGAGAAGTCAATGAAAGAAAGATAACTAATAAAAATTCACTGTTTCCTTATAGTGATTTAGTTTTTTGCTGAATTTGAAATTTTTATGCCAATACTCCATGGGTCACTGATTTAGACAAATTAAAGGCATAAATCATATGAAAGCTGTAATTGCCAGAGTGGTTTGGTTTTCACTTTACATTTATAAAATCTATTTGTTTTGCTCTATTTTATTGTCTCTGCTTTACCTGATTCTGTTGTTATGCTAATATAGTTTCTTCCTTGAGATATCCACTTATCTGGGCCCTGCTTAGAATCTGTGTTGAATCATAGTTGGGGCATACTGGGCTTTACCTGTTTGCCAAGTATCATTAGAATCTTTTAAAAGAGCTAGTATTTCTAAGTGCATTCATGATGTTACCCATCCATGGAAAAGTCCACTGGGAGATATCTGGGTTAATAAATACCTAGCCAGTATATCATAATGTAGAATTATTCTTTTAAGAAATCTGTTCCTTACTTAATAGTTAATTATAAATAATAGCTTCTTTATTAATTTATTGGGCATCTATTATATGCTAGATAAAGACAAAGTTAAATTTAGCTTTCTTAGTAACCATATAATTTAGGAATTCATCATGCTCAATTTATAGATAAGGAAACCAGAACTTGCAGACTGGAAGTGGCATGCTTCAGCATCATCCAGAAGCAGAGCTGGGATTTGAAACTAGACCTGGATGAACTCAAAATTCATTGCTTCTAAATACTCCAACATTTGGCTTTCCCTCAACTTTTCATTCACCTCCTAAATGATTCAAAATGTGTTTATATTCATTTCTTTACACTTTCCACAAAATGAAAGCCCAAATATTTCCATGAATTATCATAAAAAACTCACTTGAGTGTTGACTTTCTTGAAACTCTGGGCCATTTAACCTATGTCAGCGTAGTTGTTTGGGTATTTACTGTGGACACCTGGAAACTTCATTAAGTCAGTAAACGAAGTAGGAGTTTGAATAACCCCTTCGAGAACAACTCTTATGTAGGTGTGATTGCAAGCATCTATAAATTTGAATTTTTGGTCCACTACACTCTCCTATAGGACAAGTGGAAAATTCCAATAAAGGGGATTGATCCTTTTCTTGGCTGAATCATACTATTCATCTTATGGAAGAAAAGCAAATAAAAAATGGCAGAACTTGACATCTGGCAACAATTTCAATACAGTCCATTCTTCCATTTTCTATATTAAGAAACTAAATCAGATTCAATCATTGATATATATTCTTCTTAGCATTTTAGACTGTCTTTCTACTTGTGTATGCACATTTGTAAATTTATATGTGATACAGGTAGTATAGTGATAAAGTATAGGCTTTGAAATGAGAACACTTGGGCTCAAACCCTGGCTCTTTCATTAATTCTGTGGCATAGGAACGTGTAATCTGACTGCAATAGAGCAGTTTCCCTAGTTTCCTCACCTCTGTAAAGGGTATCATAGTTTCTACCTGTTTTCACAAAGTTTCTGAGGATTACATGGGTTAATACTTAAAAAGCACTTATAAAAGTTCCTAAATTATTATCAATGACAAATACTAGCTCTTACCTTTATTTTGCATATCCTTCCAGGTGTGTGTCTCAAATTGTTACAGGAACATTTGATACTGAAGTAAGGGCCCTCAAAAATAACTTTCAAAAAGAATTGCTATATATACACATGGCTGTATTGGCACTGACATTGGACTAAATATATAAGTTAGCTCCTACTAATTTTACTATTGTGCAAAACAAGCCTAAAATCCCATTGGCTTGCAAAGTTTTATTTCTTGATTGAGCTTCACGTCTAGGTCAGCTGAGGCTAGGTTGCATGTCATCTCATGCATGCTTCTTCTTTGAAGGAACAGCCCATGTCTGGGACTTGTCTGGGCTCGTGACAAAGGGAAAAAGAGAGCATTGAAGAACCACCAATGATTCTCAAAGTTTCTACTCAAAAGTGACATATACCACTTCCACTTGCCAAAGCAAGTCACTAGGGCTAGCCTGACTTTAAACGATCAGGGATAAATAATCATCTCACAGAAAGGAAAGAAAACATTTTGAAGAATACTATTGCTGTCATATGGAATATAACTAGTATTTATTGAACAACTGCTATATGCCAAGCACTGCTCTACATACTATGACACATTTTAGATATATCATATCTATAATGCAATAATACCTAGGTATATCTTCACAAAAGCACTATAACATAGTTCTTTTCTTCTTTCTCTATAAAGGAACAAACTTATACACAGACAATTTTGATATATTCAGCCATGATTTTTGCATTCAGCTCTGTGATGAGCTTTGCATTGCACCTCGCTGCGGAGGTACAATAATGACCAGGAAAGTCATGACCTTTAACGGCAGGGAACCTGAGATTAGCAGAGAAGACTAGTTAACACATAATTATTTGAATGCAACTGTGATAAGTGCTCAGGGAAGAAGTACAGGATGCTATGAGAATACATGCAGAGTGGAGTCAAGGAGAGCTTCTTGGAGAAAATGATCCTTAAATTGAAATATGACAGATGAATAGAAGGTAACAGATGAATGTATGGGTGGACTTTATGCCCTAAAGCTCCAAGGAGGGAAATAACAGCCCTGATATCATAGCAGCACAGTCACATGATCAATGGGACTATATCTGAATCATGGACAGAGGATTCAGATCCTTGTAAAGGAAGTAAAGGACAAGTCATTTAGCCTAGAAGTTAGAAGTACAGGCTCTGAACCCACATCACCTGGATTCAATCCTGGTTTTCTCAGTTATCTGTGTAAGAGAAGGCAATTTAACCCCTTGTTATCTCAGATTAATTACAAAATGGGAATAGAAATGGTCACTACTTTCAAATTTTGTTAAATTAATTTTTGTAAAGCTCTTAAATTACAGTGTCTGGTACTGAATTATTTTTTAGAAAATGTTAGCTTTTCTTAATATTATTTTTCAAGTGTGCAGAACAGGAAACACAGTGGCATGTGTGTTCAGCAATCAGGTGGCGAGGTGGATGATTAGGATACAATGAGCAATAGGACAGTAACAATCAAGCCTTTACACACTTACTGTGACAGAGTAAGACACAAGAGAGGGGCGGTCTCCCTATTGTTTCATTTTCCCCCATGGGAGTGTACTGAGCAAGGGGTGGAGGAGGACAATGCAGATAGAGGATTCGTCTCATGGCTGAGGAGCTCTGAATTTTCATGGGCCCATGGGCTGGGGCAGGAAGAGAGAGAGGAGAAAAGGGTCTAAGGGGAAAGGTAACAAGTCAGGGTAGAGACAAATGCCTTGGCCATGAGCCCTGATCAGGAGATCTCAGCAGGGGTGTCTAGGACAGGAATACAGACATGCATTGGAGCGTGGCTGATCCAGGTTCATGAGTCCTTGAAAAGTGCAATGCCCTGCTCTGGCATTGTGTGCACCAGCTCTGGTGTGGGGAGGGCAGCTCCCCATGATCAGGCCTGCTGGGCAAAGCCCAAATTGCCTCTGGGTCCCAAAGATCATAAATAGGATTTTGGCCTGGAACCAGACTCCTCAACATTCACAGTTAGAGCTATAAAATTTTTTGGCCTAAATTGTGTCTATGAAGTTTCCCAGCTGCTGATCATACTATGATTGGAATAGGAATTGCAGCAGGTCCTCTGGAAGGCTCTCAGACTGCCAGTCTCACTTGTCGGCTTTGTTTGTTTGTTTCAATAACCTTCTACCTCACCTCCATAGATTTGGAGACTGACTTTCTGGCAGGTGGAAGTGACTGCCAATGGCCCATCACCTTGCTCAATGCCCCTCAAGATGAATTTCCCAGGTGAATCAACCTCCTCCCAGTGAGGCTTCAGGCCCACTAGGGGACAATCCCTACATCTTGTTTCAGGAAAATCGTTAAAAGACCAATGTGGTGGAAGTGAGATTAGATAGAAGCTCAAGATGAGGCTGAAGGACCAAAAGTGACCAGATCAAGGTGTCAGTGAACTGACCAAGGTCACATCACTCAATCAGTAGGGAGTCAGAACTCAAAGCCTCGTGTGTCTGGTTCCAAAGCCCTGCTGAGTGCATCGAGCCATACACATGCCATCATATGTGCACATTGATGGTGGAGGAAAAGGTCTGGGTATTTCTGTCAAGTTGTACCCGGAACAAAGGGAGAATGTGGTGCTATGAAACATTGTTCATTGTTGGGAATGGAGAACATATTTGTGTGATCTTAGAATCAAAGTTTGATCTTTTGCTCTTAACAAGGGAGGATGAAGCTCACAGGGCTAGGAAGCTGGTGAGAACTGACAGACCAGATGAACAACCTGAATCCAATAGTCTCTCCGTGCAGATGCAGCTAATACCCTCTCCAGCAGTTAGCTTTTCCATGCAACATAATGAGGGAAAAAGTAAATCTGAGTCAATGATACATCTGCTCATAAACTTCCATTTGTTAAATATGAAGCAAAATTCTGACAGCCATAAAACAGGGTGAACAGTTGTGTGTTTGTATTAAAATATCATTGAGATAAGCAATAACCAGCTATCCGAGCAAAGGAACATCTGCGATATTATCACGCTATTTCTGGCTGAGTCATCTCATGCTGGGAGAAAACACAGAGAAATGGAGATATCACTTGTGGAGTTCTTAATTGAGTTAAGAAAGGGCTCTGTTTTTTTATCTTCCCAGGGTAGGTCCTAGAAATGCAACAAGTATCATTTAAAAATAAATTTTTAGCTTATTGTTACATTCACTGCAAATCAGTCCTTGCAATCAACTTAAAAAAATTTGCCATTGACATTCCTGTAATAAAATGTGAGTATTAAAAGTTTTATAATTAATTAATCTGCCGCTAACTTCTTAGTTTGGAAGGAGTTTTTTGTTTGACCTTTGTGGACAGGAGTAGTATATCAGAAACATTCAAAAAACGCTGTTTCCCAGGCTCTTGACACAAGAAAACCTCACTAGGAGGCAACACCCCCCTCTGTAACAGGTCCTAATAAAGTTCTTAGTAATTTATTGCCTAAGCCCCTTGAATAGTGATGAGACCAAAAAATTACAGTTATTATACCAAATTACATTCTGTAAAGAGTATTGAAATAATGGAATCAAGATTTTATATTGTTGCAGGAAGCCCTGGAAGTAACTTACTGTGAACTTTTTACTGTAAAGATGGCAAAAATGCACCCACAGAAATAACATCACCTGCCAGGTCTACAGAGTTAGTAGGTAGGGTTCATAGGTTATAGAAAAACTTCCTATAGATCCATCATACCTCGATTCAAACATTGAATTTATGGTCTTGAGCAAATTATTTAATCATTCTGAGCTTCAGTTTATTCATCTATAAAAGGAGGAAAACATTGCAGAGTCTTTTCTCCTAGAGTTCTTGCATAGAATAAATCAGATAATATATTTAAATTGCTAGGGCATAGCACTTTACTCATAGTAGATACAGTAAATAGTTCTTAACAGCTTGAGGAGAGCTGGGACCAAAAAAAAAAAAAAAAAGGAGAGAAAGAGAACTCACATAGCTAGTTCACTATAGCAAGTTATTTCTGCATATATAGTAAAAAAGAGAAAATCAAAGAAATCTAGATCTTGAAACACTTTGACATTTTTTTCCAGGTGTATCTTCCAAGCCCAAGAGAAGTATACACCCCTAAGGATTACCAGTATACCTAAGAAATCAAAATTTTAAATCACAATTTACTTAAGGGGACCTTTTCCAACACAAGTAATGCTAGGAACAAAGTAAAATTAGCCTGAGGATTGGCTAAGTGCAAAAGACTAACCAGATGAAACGGTTTATCCTGCCACTTGACTTGCTAAGCAGTAGAGAGGAACAAGCACTTTACTGTTGTTCCTGACAGGCAAACCTTGCCAGTTGATTTCGGTACAGCCGTGCTTTGTGTCTAGAAGGTCGGATTCACACATGTCTTCAGCCTTCCCAGATGCCTACTGAAAGCAAAGAGCCCACAGCTCACAAATCATTTACATAGTCAAATTCAGACTGAGACATGACGATACATTATGGACTCAATTTTAAAGACAGTGATCTCTGTGTGCCTCCATTAGATATGTAGATCCCTTTGAAAATTACCTTCAAAGAACAAAATACAAAATAAACAGCTGGTGACTTGAAACAAATTTGCTTTTAAGTAGAACAATCTAGAGTCATCAGCTTAAATTTGTGTTCTTTAATAATATAAGCTGTAACTTTGTACACTACCTTTTATCTGTACTTTATTGATCAATCAGCACATTAAAAGTATAAAAAATTAAATAACTCGTTAGAAATCCTGAAAGCTTAGGAGGGTTGCTATACTTCTAATGCATGGCTCCTATTTAAATATAACTACCTGTACAAAGATCCAATAAATTTATATCTTCCTTCTAAATGCTTAGCCCCTTTATCAACAAATTAATCATCATGACATCCCTATAAGGTCTGAATGCACTGGTGTTTTACCCATTATTTTCTATATTATGTACTATGGGAATAACTACTTCTCAGTGTGAATGATGTTCACTCACTGAAGCACAACAGAACTGGCATTCCTCATCTAGTATGGCATCCCTGTTTACCTCCCAAATGATGGCTTCCTATTAGACATGTTATCTAAAATTATTCCAAGCTTTTGTTGCCTGTTTTTCCTATAAACCCTAGCTTTGAAATGGACAGCATCTATGTTCTCGTTTTGCCTAAGTTCTTACAGGTGCTGACTTCAGAGGACACATGAGAGATGTCCACCGGCCCTTCAAGTTCTAACAGCCCCATAAAACTCAGAGATCTCCCTCCCTGTCCTACAGAAAAATCTCAGAACCACACAAGCCTATCAATATAACAAAGGAATATCAAGAATTGGCTGAAATGAATCATGTATACATTAAAACCTAAACTCCTTTTAAAATATCACAAAACTAACACTTCCTGCCTTTGCAACCCCAATTAAGGCACTTATAGTCAGTTGCTGGTAACCATAAAAATTCTACAGTAGTTTGTAAGGATGTCACCAGCGTATACCCTCTATACATCAATGGTTTGGTTTGTGTTACTTTAGATTTTTGTTTCTATAAATACACTTAACATTGGACAAGAATTTGTTTGTGATACTTAATTATGATTTACATTAGTGTTTATATTGATTGGTTTTTGATTGGCCCTGAACACTTTGTCCAGAAACAAAAAAGTAATTTCATGAGAAATTGCCGTGAGTTACTTTCTGTGGTGTTTAAAATGTGCTCTTTAAAAATGCATGCTTTTATGATGACTGGGACAATCATCATTTTTAACTACATCTAACCTCTTTTTTAAATTTTTTTTTTATTTTATGATAGTCACAGAATGAGAGAGAGAGAGACAGAGACACAGGCAGAGGGAGAAACAGGCTCCATGTACCGGGAGCCCGATGTGGGATTCAATCCCGGGTCTCCAGGATCGTGCCCTGGGCCAAAGGCAGGTGCCAAACCGCTGCACCACCCAGGGATCCCTACATGTAACCTAACTCTTGTTATTGACTTAAAATAATATAAGGTTTGAATGTAATTGCCAATTGGTGTTAATTTACTTACCAAGTGGTGTTAATGTTTTACAAAGTCTGATTTTCCCAACAATGGAATTTTTAGTTTAGATTACCTTAAAGTGTTTGAATTTATATTTACACTGAATTAAAAAGGGACACAGATTAATGCCCCATTTCTCACATATGATTTAGAATTCCCTGAAGGTGCTTGTTATAAATCATGGACTTGCTTCCAGGCCTAATGAACCATCAGAGGTCATTAAGGTTATTGTGGTAGGTGAGTGTTTGGCTCTAAAGCTGAAAGGTAAATATGATGATGCCCATTTTAACTGTAAAGAAATTGAGACTTGGGCCTCCTGTGTGGCTCAGTTGGTTAAGCATCTGCCTTCGGCTGAGGCCATGATTCCGGAGTCCCAGGATCCAGCCTCACATCAGGATATCTGTTCAGCAGGGCAGTCTGCTGCTCCCTTTGCCCCTCACCCTACTCGTGCTCCTTCTCTTTCACTCTCTCAAATAAATAAATAAAATCTTAAAAAAAAGAAAAAAGAAAGAAAGAAAGAAAGAAGAAAGAAAGAAAGGAAGAAAGAAAGAAAGAAAGAAAGAAAGAAAGAAAGAAAGAAAGAAAGAAAGAAAGAAATTGAAGCCCAGGAAGTTAAGAGACTTTTCCTAAGTCACTTAGATATTTAGTAGCAAGGCTAGGATGTAAAGCCATGTGGGTCTAACATCAAAACCTATATACACCATTCCCCACAGTGCTTCAAGATATACCAAATTCATATGAAATTTATAAATTCATACAAATTTGTATAAAAGATTCACAGATAATATGGATAAGACAAACAAAGGAAACAAGAACAATATAAAACGGCAGGAAGAACAAAAGAGGAAGTTTTTTCAGGAGACAATGAAGAATCCTATTGACCTTGTTGGATCTCAATGTTTAACTAAGGGAGCAAGGTCTATAACGGGAAGCGTCTTGAACACCAAGTTCAGGAAAGTGCTAGTAAGCAATACAGTGGTTTCCCACTAAACATGCTAGTCTGTCTAATTCTCTGGACCCCCATGGTTCAGACCACTGTCACCTCTCAAATGGACCACAACAGCATCCTAAGTACCCTTCCACCTATGGTCTCATTTCCTCAATGTACCTGCCATGCTATATTCACAGTGATCTCTCCAAAATGAAAACTTCATGTCTTTACTCCACTTGAAACCCATCTTGCCTTCCCACTACTCTTCAGAATAATGGGCCTGAAGATATTTACCATGGCTTTCTCAGCCTCTTAAAATCATGCCCCACCAGACTTTGTTACCTCTCTCATCTTCATCTTTAAAGATATTTTATCAGTCTCTGTTTTCACTCAGTCCTCCCAATCACCCATTAAACTCTGACACCGGACACACAGGTCTTTCATTTCTTCACAAGGCCATCATCATTTCTTCCACTTAGCCTTTACACAGCCTGGTCCCTGCTTGGAAGATTTTTATATCATTTTTACACATTTTACTGGCAATTCTTACCTATTCTTCTGCTCTCTCTCTCTTAAGATTCTATTTATTTATTTTTTAGAAAGAGAGTACAAGTGAGAGGAGGAGCAGAGGCAGAGGGAGAGGAGGGAATCTCCAGCAGATTCTCCACTGAGTGGGGAGTCTGACTCAGGGATCAATCTCACAATCCTGAAATCATGACTTGAGCTGAAATCAAGAGTCAGTTGAGTCACCCAGAAGCTCCCTGGTCTCTTTTTATATACCATCCTCCCCCACCCCAAACCCATCTACTTAGGCACATTTACGTATTATCCCCTTACTTATTCTAACTTTATCTCACTGTGTCACAGTAAGTTTTATGCTTGTCTAAAACCCCATTTGAGGTAGTATTCCCTTGGGGTAAGTTCAAGGTCTATCTTATTTGCTAAGGGATCCCTAGCGCTTACTACAGTGCCTGCCAGTAATTGCTCAACAAATATAATTTGTCAAATCGATGAAGAGATGGATGGATGGGTAAATGAATTATGTAGGGTGTGGGATATGACAGGACAGATGAGACAGGATAAGAAAGTATAGATATGAAAAAACGTAACAAAGCAATTTAGTCACCATGGATGTGGGAATCAGAGAATATACTTAATACCACAATGTATCAAAGTACACTTTCAAAGAGAAAATAAATATCTTTTCTTCAAGTTATCTCTATAGGATGTCTACAAAGTCTAGAAACATAGATAATATTTTATTTGTTATAATTTGAAGATTTCTTTGATTACATTATAGTAGTGATATATTTCTCTACATTTCTAGACTTTTTGGGCAGGTACAGATATAAGCATCATACAAATAACTTTTACAATCCCTGCTACCCTAATTTCCATCTGATGTGGAAATAATGACAGCCCTTCCAGTCCGGAACGGGGGGAATCAGTTGATAGGAACAGGTTGAACTAGAATGTCTCATTAATCTGGAGCATGCCACCTATGTCATGGATGGCCTTCTCTCTCAGTGGGCTCTTCCAACCTCCAGCTGCTAGGGAGATGCTGTGACAAGCTGGTAGAGCACACTGGTCCAGAGGATGGTTTTTGGTGTCACATAGACCTAGATTCAAAGCTCCGCAGAGCTAGTGTAACCTTGGAACATTGCAGTTCTCAGTTTCTCACACACAACTTTCCATACGCAAATTATGTTTTTGCAGTGCCACTGTACTAGGAAACGGACTAATTTCCTGATGTTGTAGCCACTACCAAGAAGACTGTCAGCAAGTGAAAACGTCCTCCAAACCTCCTCTGACTTTTAAAAGGCATACTTAGGAGACTCTAAGTTACTCTTGGGTGAAGAATACTATGGAAGAAACAAACTGAATAAGAGGCTTGCCCACCTAGAAATCAGGACAGTTATTGACCATAAAGCAACTGACAAAAAATAAATAAATAAATCTAGAAATTTCCAACAGTGAAGGAAAACATATTGCCCTTGAAAAAAGCTGTCCCTGTATGACTGCTACATATTCAATATACCCTCTAAGATTATAAACAAGTCTCCATTAACTGAGGTCATCCTAGAAAGGAGAACAATTTTCACATTAGCCTCTTGTACTGCTGGCATTTATTACTTATACAATGTTTTACTATTATTTAAAACAAATAGAAAAGTACTATGGTGAGTTGTTCTTATACAAGTAGGAACCTCAATCTATTCTTAGTCCCTTTGCTTCAGGCCTGGAAACCTTTCCAGAGCGTCTTATTTTTGTATTTTTCTGTCAGGATATCATTTTGGGACATTGTGCTATGTATTACTTTCTTTAAAAAATAACATTGCTCTATCAAATATTAAATTCTTCAGCTTTTCATTAATTTTCAGAATATTTCAGGATTGTGGGTTATACTTCTTTTCAGAGGAAAATCACTCTTGGCATCTTTTGCAGTTAGAGCAAGAAACACACTCCTCTTCAAATTGCCTTTTTTATTTTTTATTGTTGTGTTACAGCACAACCTTCTGTGTATAGCATACAAATGATAGGTGGTAAAGATATTGTGGGTTTGCATGCATAATAAATACGGTTTCATTTCAGGAGTTGGTGAGTATTTCATAATGCAAGAGTAGAAAATGGGACAATTTGAATATTTTGGGAGGCTTCAATATATATTCACTGTGTATGCATATACGTATTTACATATCATTTTCAACATTCTTATTTATAAGCAAATAACTAAATAGGCAATTATTTGTATGTGGGCCAATATGACACAGCCAATGGTTTGGAAAATATAGGCTAGTTAACTAACTCATTATTGTAAATAGAAAAAGCAAGTAAGGTGTATCAGCTACTTGAAACATAAGCCACTGAAGACAGAGTAGCTCCCTTAGAATCAAATGTAGGAGGTATATTTAGATAGGAGTCCTCTCCTTTTTGTGATATTTAAGAAAACGTGGAATTATGAGACATTTTGGAAAAGCCTTTTTAGAGTAAAAATGTGTCCCAGTCCCTTTCTATAGAAGAAGCCAGCAAATCAAAACCAATATATTCCCTGTGATTTCACGTGTTAATTCCTAGGAATATTACATTAGTTGGGCTGCAGCTTCTAATGCACTTAGTCACTCGAGTCACAAATGGTAATACCTGCAGAGAGTGGTGAAATAAACCTAATGAGCCCTTACATTAGTGTCAGAGTCCCTGTTGAAGTCAAGTATTTGAAATTACTCAAACGAAGTATAAAGAGGAGGCACACACTGCACGACAGGATGCTGTGGCAAGTTAGGGTGTCGTATGTGTGCGAGGATGCAGCCAGTGCTCCATCAATGCCCATCCTGCTAAAACACTGAATGGAAATGACTGATCTACAATTTGCATCCTCTTTTCAGCCCATCAGCAGAACATTATTAAAACCAGTCAGCCAAAACCCATTAGAACAGCACTCACGTAGGAAACAATGCCCAGGTCTGCTTGTTCTCCATTTTTATGCACTGCTACAGGACTATAAATATTCATCGTAATGTAACTGAAAATTATTGAAGTGAGAAAAAAGAGAAACAGGGAAGCCATTTGCTTCAATTCATAAACAGCATCTGTTGGGAAGTTATTCATAGATTGCTTCAGGGCCTGCTGAGCAGCAAGCCCACGGAAAAGGATGCCATTGCAAGCAAATTGGCGCAAACTGCATGGAGATGCTATTAGACATGATTCACTGACAGCCAGGGAGAATTATCAGGCACTGGGTTGTTTTATGTGTTCTTTTATCACTGGGACACAGAACTACCCTCCAGCCAAAGTCTCACACAGTTCAAATTAGAAGAGCAACCTTCTAAGTGTATTAAGGCCTAACCAATAGCTGGAGAAAGTTAGAAGAAGCAGCCAAACTCCAGGTGATAGAGCTTGTTCATCTGCCCACACCTCAGGCACGCTCGAATCCTGCCCGGACAACCTGGAAGATTTGAACATCCCAGTAATACGATGTCCGTCAAAAATTAAACATTAAAGTGGAAAAGGTTTTAGAAGGTTGAAACTAGACTTCTGGTTGCGTTACCCGGAAAGGAATGAAACTGAATGCTCACTACTTAGCAAACCAATGTTAAGAAGAAAAATTAGCAAGGAATGCTTTCCAATCTGGCATTAGTGGCAAAGTCGTATTTCATCAAAAACCGGATTTATAGCTTCCCAGTCAAAGCCCCAGATTCAGTTCAAAGAAAATAAACACAGCAAGAGCTTTCAAATGTGAAGTGATCATGAATAAAATAGATGGGTTGATTTAGTAAGTGTTTATACTTGTATACTGATTTATGTTTTTGTGGTGAAAAGGCATCTTCAAGACTGAGAAAGAAAATATGTAATTCAGATTTGGGGTGAGGTTTTTTTTTTTTTTTTTTTTTTTTTTTTTTTTTTTTTTTTTTTGGCAACATTGAATGTCATCCATTTCAGGCTGAACCCACTGATCAATCTTAATATCACTAAAAGAGAGACAATCAGACACAATGTGTCTCCTGATAGGAGAAATTGGGAAAGTTCCACCCAGCTGCATGAAAGATCCTTGTGGCTACATGTAGTCTCTCCTACCTCCACATATAAAGCAAGAGAGCAAGACAGAGAAACCTAAATCAGATCAAGCCTTTAGATCCAATTATGCTTTATAGAAAAAAAGACAGGGGATAGGAGGACACGTTAGCAACACTATGGAAGTAAAATCAGCAAAATTCAGCCTGTGGAAAACTATAAGACAATTGACCTGGTTTCCCCAATAAATCAATTATAAAGAAAGAGTCGAGAAAGAAAGAGGGAACTTATAGGTTAAAAGAGACTTAAAAGATTGTCAAAAAAATTGTCCCCCCCAAAATACATGAAATCAGGCAAATTTGAATGCCAAGTGTATAGTTGGTGGTTTTAAAGAATTATTGTTAGTATTTTTTGTACCATGGTTGCACTTTTAAAGACTCTGTATCTTTTAGAGACACATTTGAAGTACAAGTTTCAAAATAACCCATTTGGGGATGTAAGTAGCAGGTGGGATACAGATGAAACAAGAATTGTATGGTTTGATAATTACTGAAGCTAGGTAATGAGAACATGCTAGTCTGTTAGCAAATTCTCTCTTCTCTTTAAAATCTTTTATAAAAAGTTTTTATAACTTCGTAGTTACCTTATTCACTATTTTGCCTGAGTTGGCTTATACTGGCTCATGAGAGCTGAGCCAGAAATTTTCAGAAATTTTATGAGCCCGTTGTTAAACCATCAGTTGCTGGAAATCAGCCACAGTGGGTGTGTTTACATCATGGAAATCAGCTAGTACTATAATCTTGGCTTTTTTTCCCCTGAAGAATTGTTAAATATTAACCAGCACACCACTGGTTATGACCCCAAAGCCCAATGCACAGAACCCTCTATATCAGTTAGAAATTTTCTCAATTGGTGCAAGAAGCTGCCTTTTCATTTTAAGTTCCTCTCTGCTCTCCCTCCCCTTCTGTAGTACCTTAAAAATTTTTTTTTAAATTTTTTTTTTAATTTTGCCTCAGATCATAAGGTATGGCAATCTATGGGCCCATCCTGGAACATGCCACCTGGGTTCCAATCATTCCTTCCCATGGCAAGTCCTTCCTGTTTCTCCTTTCATCAAAACTTATCTAATACATGGCCCTTTTCTCTCAGGACTAGTCTGACAGAGCATATAGTGCTCAGATGATGAGATTTACAAATTCTGCTAAGTAGGAAAAAGCCTGAATCCTGCAGAAATAATTTTGGAGATTTCTGACCCTTTGGCAGGCTTCATATTCTTGGGTAATTCTATACCTCCAAAGCTCCTTTATACACATTGGTTCATTTACTTATCTATTTATTCTTGGTATTTATTAAGTGTCTTCTTATTACATAGAAGATAAGCCCTCATTAGTACATTATCTTATTAAATCCTCAGGAAAAAGGTATAAGCTAACAAAGGAGATAGAATTTTGTTCCTCTCAAATAAGGACATAAAAAGTAATAGAAATCAGGTGTCTTATCAAAAGCCAACTGACTAGAGACAAACTCAAGACCAACCTAAGAATATTTTCTATGATGAATCAAGAATCTTTCTACAAACCATCAACTCACCAAAGCACCTAACTCACTGTTGGAGTGAATGAACAAAGCAGATTTTTCCATCCTCTCCAAAGGCAGATTTGTGTAAACATGTGAACAATAAAGGAAAAGAAGGCATCTTTTTTTCTTTTTCACATACATGAGTGTGAAGGCTACTAGTTACTTAAGTCCCATCTATAAGCATTTAAGAGCCTAGGAATGAATGGAACACCTGCTATGTGGTATCAGAAAAGGAAAACATCCTAGATTTTAAAAGAAAGAAATGTTGGCTCCCTCAATTTGTAGTTAGCCTGTATTGCCAAAAGGGTGTGTTTTGTTTGAAATATTGTGATTTGCAAAATTATGTGTTTGTCATTACTGGGTTTCTTCATGCATTTCAACAGAAGCCGTGTCAACCTTGCCCAGAACTATTTAGGAGGCTATGCTTGTTGTCCCATTAACATCTAAATTTACTGCACTTGTATCCTTTTCAAACTAGATGAGTAAGACAAACAACCCCATCAACCCTTGTGGTTTCCTTCTGCTTTTCTATGACTATTAATTCTAACTCAAATCCTGCAACTGAGAAAATAGCTGAGTGTGGGGGACAAAATGTGATCTCTATGCTAACACTAAAGAAGAAATATTCTGTCCCTGTGTGTTCTTGGCAGAAATTTGAGTAGAAATTACATGTTGCTAACTGCTCGTCAATTTCATTATCTCTTTTTATTTGTATATTTGTCTATTATTGACCAACTTACACAGCCAGAGACTGTGTAAGTACTTGGGATATGATGGTGAAAGTTCTTGGTCCCAAGGAGCTCACAGGGTGTGAAAAACAGGCTTATAAGTAAAGACACAAGACTATTAGAGCATATAGAGTATTAAATACCAAAGAGCTCAAAAGTAACACAAAGGAGGAGCATCAGGATGCCTGGGTGGCTCAGTGGTTGAGTGTCTGCCTTCGGCTCAGGGCTCAAGTCGTGATCCTGGGGTCCTGGGATCGAGTACTGCGTTGGGCTCCCCAAAGGGAACCTGCTTCTCCCTCTGCATATGTCTCTCCTGCTCTGTGTCTCTCATGAATAAATAAATAAAATTTAAAAAGAAAAGGAGGAGCATCTTACCTTTGGCCTTGGGTGAAAATAAACATTCTTAGAGATGGGACATCCAAGCTAACACATGAAACACAAAGAGAATTTTTCCAATGAAGTCATTAAATTGAGAGGAGACACTGCAGACAACAGGAAGAACATATGCTGAACTTGGGAAGAACCCTCTCAGAGATACTCTGATTCAATGAAATCCAGTAAAATGTGTTTTTAACAAGCACCCCCAAGAAATACTAGCAGAATGATTTAAAACCTTTTGAGAAGTTTGGAAGCAACATGGTAGTTTGAAACAGTTCAGAATGTGGTCATCATGGAAAATTTGGAAAATGTGCTCAGGTACCTACACAGCACCTTCCTTGACACCATTAACTAGTTCAAGCCATGTGGATTAGTACCTGCTATGTGTAAGCATAGAAGGCTAATGAGGTAGCTCTAGAGGTGAACTAGGACTCTGCTGAGGAGAGAGAAGTGCCAGATGAGTGGTACATATAAGGAACACCCCATAAAATTTATGACTTTAGAGAAAGGCTTTCTAGGCTGCAAGATGCTGAATTATGACTTGTGGAAAGGTGCAATATGTCAGGGGAGGGTGCAAGCATTTCAGGTAAGAGAGATTTTTACTCAAAGTCTGGATTGAATCTACTTTTGACTACTTCCTAGTTGTGACATTCAGCACAAGTTGTACGACTGTACTTGGTTTCAGTTTCTTCATATGTAAAATAGAAATGATAGTTATTTCAACTTGTTATGATAATATAAAAATATATGAAGTGATCTATCAAGTAAAACATGTATGGGTTCTGGTTCAAAGTAAGGGCTTACTGAACAAAAAAATGAAAAGTAGTTGTTATTACTTTTCTCTTTAAGGGTCTTAACCTCAATAAATATTTTTCCAAGCAATGACTTGATAGTTAGCAATGATCTCTAAAAAGCTTAAATGTTGGGATCCCTGGGTGGCGCAGCGGTTTATCGCCTGCCTTTGGCCCGGGGCGCAATTTTGGAGACCCGGGATCGAATCCCACGTCAGGCTCCCGGTGCATGGAGCCTGCTTCTCCCTCTGCCTATGTCTGTGTCTCTCTCTCTCTCTCTCTGTGTGACTATCATAAATAAATAAAAATTAAAAAAAAAAAAAAAAGCTTAAATGTTATCAGAGAACCATAGCTCTCAGCTTCAAGGGACTCTATGACATCATTTGATTCCCATTTTATATTTTGTAGTAGGCAGAGTATGGTTTAAAGGACAGATATTTTGGGATTAGATTACCTAAATTTGAATCCAAGTCCACTATTTACTAGCCGTGTAATCTTTGACATGTTTCTTAAACTCTTTTGGGCTTGGTTTATACAATAATAGGATAGGATACAATAAGAAGTCTATTGATTCATTCACTAAAAAAAATATGAACTGAGTACAGCTGACCCTAACAATGCAGGCAGTAGGGATGCTAACACCCCATAAAGTTAAAAATTCTTGTATAACTCTTGATTTCTCCAAAACTTAAGTACTAATAGCCTACTACTGACTGGAAGCCTTACTGATAACCATCAATCGACACATATTTTTAATGTTTTATGTATTATATACTGTATTCTTACCATAAAGGAAGCTAGAAAGAGAGTTATTAAGGAAATCATAAAAGAAGAGAAAATACATTTACTACCCTGAGTCTATTTGAAAAAACATCCACGGGTAAGTGAACCTGCACAATTTAAACTCAGGTTGTTCTAGGGTCAACTGTATTTGCCAAATGTGAGAAACTGGTCCAGGACCTGAAAATCAGCAGTGAACAAAAATGAGAGATCCCTACCTTCATCTACCTTGCATATAAAAGAAAAGATAGTTGTATTAATTCTCTAGAAATATGTAACAAATTTCTATAAACAAGGTGGCTTAAAATAACCAAAATTTATTTTTTCAGCCTGGAGAATAGAAGACTAAAATGAAGGTGTCATAGGGCCATGCTTTCACCAAAGGCTCTCAAGAAGAATCCTTCCTTGATACTTCTAGCTTCTGGCAATACCTGTGTTGCTTGGCTTATAGAACCATCACTCCAATCTCTGCCTCCATTGTCACATGGCATTCTCATGATGTGTATGAATCCATATTTACCTCATCTTAAAAGGACAGCAGTCATTAGATTTAGGGCCCATTCTAATCCAGTATGATCTTATCTTAACTTTATTACATTTAGAAACACCCTATTATAAGACCTCATTAATAGGTACCATGGGATAGGATTTCAACATATCTTTTTGGGGGACACAATTCAATCTACAACAACAGACAACCAACAACCTGGCCATGTAATTTCTGGTAGGCCATTCTAAGATTAGTCTTCCAGAAGTCCCTTGGTAAATGAAGGCCTCAGTAGCTAATGTGGGTGACATATTTTGCTCACGTTTTTCAAATAAGGTCACTGAATTTTGCATTGTTCATCAAGAATCCCAAAACTAATATAATGAATTAGAAATCTGGCCGAATAAATCCAAAGAAGACTCTCTGTAAACATCAGTGTCTCCCAAACTTGGTTATTCATATGCCTTATGGCTCCTAAAAAGTTTTAGGTGTTAAGAGTACAATCTTTATTTTTAATAATTATGTATTTAACATGTATTAGGAGAAATATTGCTAACACTTAAAACCCAGGATTTCACAGATAACATTATGTGTTTAATATAGATCAGTCATTTAGAACAATTAGGCATTTGCCTTTAGGCCAGAACCTCCATCTTCTGTAATTTGCCAAATGACCAACACAAAGCATAATAAGCACTTGAAGAGCCAAGACAGCTTCCTGAAGTGTGTAAAGGAAAATGATCAGGAAAATAAGGAAGTCGAAGGGAAAGGTACTTGGGTTCAGCTGAAGCTCCAGCCTGCTCCACTTGGAGAAGCACACTTTGTGAGAACCAAAGGAAAGGAGCCTGAGCTGCTGGAACCCATTCCCTATGAATTCATGGCATGATAAGTATTAAAAAAGATTAAAAACCTCAAGGCTATCAAAATAAGTAAATAAATAAAATAATTAGGCTTTTAAGTGAATCAAGTCATTTAAAAAATGATCAAAAAGTTCTAAGTGTCTACAGTAAAAAAATGCTGCGGTGGTACTTGAGTGATTCAAGTTTTACACACTCCCACATGATGTTTCTCTGTTCATTCCGTCAAACAAATTTGCATTGCTGGCTTTCCATCTCAATATGGATCGATTTGTAAAATGCATTGTGGGAAATTTCCCAGTTGGGGCATCAAACGTAAAGATACAATGTGTGTCTTTGTGTCAGCTTCCTGTTAAACTGATGATCACTTCTCCCAAGTCCGTATCTTAAATACCTCTGAAGCTCAATATCAAAGCTTAATGATTATAATAATCAAGACTGTGTGCTAATGACATAAGGATATACATATAAATTAAGGGGATAGAATTAGAAATCCAGAAATGAACTCATACCTTTATGGCCAGTTGATTTTCAACAAGGGTGTCAATATAATTCCATTGGTAAAGAATAGTCTTTCCAACAAATGGTGCTGGGGCAACTGAATATCCACATGCAAAAGAAGGAAGCTTAACACCACTTCATATCACATACAAAAGCTAACACATAAAAGAAAACAGTATATTATCTGGCGTGTGTATATGTGTGTGTCTGGGTGTCTGGGTGTGTGTGCACAAGATTTTATTCTACTCTGGGGGTTGTTTTTTGGTTTTTGGTTTTTGGTTTTTTTTTTATGGTATCCTTTGATCTGTTATCTCTTTGGTTGCTTGTCCTTTAGGTGTCATTACTAAGAAAACATTGCCTAGTACAAGGTCATAAAGATTTAGGCCTGGGTTTTCCTCTAAGTTTTAGTTCTTACACTTAGGTTTTTAGTGAATTTTTAAATATAGCAATTCAATTTTTGTTTATCTTGGAGGGCCTTAATTTCTCCTTAATATTTCGAGGATAGTTTTGATGGATTTATTGGTTGACAGTCTTTTTCTCTGGACACATTGAATATACCATCACACTGTTCCTAGCCCACATGCCTTCTGATGAAGTGGCATGAAATCAGTGATTAATCTTATTGATAATCCCTTTAAATAAGCAGTCACTTCTCTCCTGCTGCTTTTAATATTTCCTGTTGGTGTCTGCCTTCAACTGTTTGAATATGTTCTATCTAGGTATGAATCTTTGAGGGTATCCTTCTTATTGAGTTTCTTGGATGTGCAAATAAATGCTTTTCACTAAATTTGGGAAGCTTTAGCCACTATTTCTTTAGATACTCTTTCTTTTACTCACTTCTTTCCTTCCGGGATTCCCATTGTGTGTCTGTCAGTATATGTGAATGTCCATTGTGTCTCTGAAGCTCTGTTGACTTTTCTTTCTTCCTTTTCCTTTCTGTTCCTCAGACTGGAAAATCTCAGTTGTCCTACCTTTAAATTCAATGATTTTTTATTCTATTTACTCAGTTCTTCCACTGAGTCCTTTCAGTGAATTTTTAAATTTCAGTTACACTTTTCAACTTCAGGATTTCTATTTGGTTCTTTACTTATAACCTCTATGTCATTATTGATAGTGTCTATTTGGTGAGAAGTTGTTCTCATATTTTCTTTACCTTCACAAACATGGTTTCTCTCAGTTTTCTGATCTTATTTAAAATAGCCACTTTAAAATGTTTATCTGGGGGATCCCTGGGTGGCGCAGTGGTTTGGCGCCTGCCTTTGGCCCAGGGCGCGATCCTGGAGACCCGGGATCGAATCCCACATCGGGCTCCCGGTGCATGGAGCCTGCTTCTCCCTCTGCCTATGTCTCTGCCTCTCTCTCTCTCTCTCTCTCTGTGTGACTATCATAAATAAATAAATAAAATAAAAAATAAAAAAATAAAATGTTTATCTACTTGGTCCAATATCTGGGATTTCTCAGGGAATTTAATCAATTGCTTCTTTCCTGTGTTTGAGCTCTTCCTTCCTTCCTTCCTTCCTTCCTTCCTTCCTTCCTTCCTTCCTTCCTTCCTTCCTTCCTTCCTTCTTTTTTTTCTTTCTTTCCAAATGTACTCCTTAATCACTTTCACCAATTTAACCCATTCCCCCACCCATCTCCCCTCTGGTAGTCATCAGTTTGTTCCCTATAGTTAAGAGTCTATTTTTTGGTTTGCCTCTCTCTTTTTTCTCCCATTGTTTGTGTTGTTTCTTAAATTGCACATATAAGTGAAATCACATGGTATTTGTCTTTCTTTGGCTGACTTATTTCACTTAGCATAATATTCTCTAGCTCCATCATGTGTTGCAAATGGCAAGATTTTGTCTTTTTTATGGCCATGTAATATTCTATTGTGTGTATATCTTCTTTATCTGTATATATATATATACTCTTTATTTTTGTATATATATCTTCTGTATATATATATATATATATATATATATATATATATCTTCTTTATCTGTTCATCAGGAGATGGAGCTGAGCTATATATGAGTCAATGAACTATACATTCTGGCTTCTCTGCATGTGTCAATTTTTCAATTTTTGTTGAAAACTGGTCATTTAAATAAATAATGTGGAAACTCTGAAAATCATAGTCTCCACCCCTGGCTTGTTATTGCTGCTTATTATTGTTTGTCTAGTGATGTTTCTGAACTAATTCTGTAAAATCTATATTCTTTGCTTTATCTGATCAATGAAATTTCTGCTCAGTTAGCTTGGTGATTGCTAATTATTATTATTATTATTTTTTTGATTGCTAATTATTAAACAGAGATTTTAAACTCTTGAAACTAATAGGCATCCTAGTCTTTGCTGAGGAGCACCATGTGCATGTTAGGGTACATCTTTTCTTTGTTTAAAGATTTATTTATTTATTTTAGAGAGAGAATGCACAAGTAGGAGGGGCAGAGGTAAAAGGAGAAAGAATCTCAGGCAAAATCCACACTGAGCAGAGAGCCTGAGAGTGGGCTCTTATCCCACAACCCTGAGATCACAACCTGAACCAAAATCAAGAGTCAGACACTTAATCAAGTATGCCCTCCAGACCCCCCCTGCATGTTGAAGTATATCTTAACACTCAGTCAGCCACATGGTAACTTTACCATAGTCTTTACTTCATGCTTGCACAGAATGTCAAGGTCAGCTAGAGGTGAGAGCTTAGGATATGTAATTCAGGTCTTTCCTGAGCATTCAGGCAGTCCTGGGAACGTGCACAACCCTACATAAGTGTATGGCTTTCCAAATTCCCAGAAATACGTGAGAGTTTTCCAAAGTTTTTAGAAAATTCTCATTTCCCATCTCTTTCTGTTAAGCTTTTTTGGTTTAGCTTATTATTTGCCCCAACTGTTGTCCATTGCCTCAGGAAACCACAAGGTTAAACAATCGCCCCTACATATTTTTTGACAGATGTCCCTGGAAAAAGTCTTTCCTCACTAAGGCTTTCTTCAGTGCAAACGCTGTAAGTCAGTTCAAATAAAGACAGCTTTATAACTGGGGTCATCCTAGGAACCATCAGAGGTGAAACAATGACAGTTCTTCAGGAATGTGGCTTTGAAGCAGCTTCAGCCACATTCTGTCCCCTTATTCTTTCACCAAGATTGTGGTCTGTTGGTTTTCATGTTATTGTGGAGCTATAGAGAGGGAGATGGGAATAGAGCAAGTTAAAATGTAACAAAACTCACTCTTCTTGTGAAGATTTACCTTTCTATTCAGAACATTCCCTAGATTGCTGCAAGCCTTTGTTTATTTCCACAGTTCTGAAAAAGTTGATTTGGATAATGTTTTCCAGTTTTCTCATTGCTTTTATGAAGAAGAGACTTTTTGAAAGTCTTTATTCATTTTCAATGATGTCATCTCTGTCTTTATTTCTTTGTCTGTAGGTGCAAGGTTGGCTTCTAACCAGCACTGCGTTGATTCTTTCTTCTTTTTTTCCCTTTTAACTCTCCCTCTAATTTTAATTCTGGAAAATATAAAGTGTCATAGTTGGGTAAAGACACCGGTGACAAGTTTGGTAAGTGTTTAAAAGATGAGGATCATTGAAGGCTAAGTCATTTTTTTATTTATTTTGTCACATCCCAAATGGTGATGAGTCCACTAAGCATATTGTTATTTACACTAAAATAAAACTGTCTACTAAAGCACACACATTAAATGACATCCATGTCCTGATGATGAGAACAAAATACATAATGAGATCATCACAGATGCTCAAGCTAATGAATACAGGGTGACTGCTTCCTTTTTAATCACATCAAGAAACATGGTTCCTCTGAATATCCTCACTTCACCAATTACCCACTTTTCAATCTTTACACCAATTCACCTTCACCTGGGAGCCATTTCCCAAAGAAACAACATTGCTGTTATGGTTTTACCAGTTGGTAAGTATTACTAAATATAAGAAACAGTCAAATATCACAGCCCCATTGTGATCTTGAAGCTGGACAGTTAGCTAGGTTCATTCACTAGCTAAGTGACTCATTCTTCCACCTTATCTGAGAAAGTTGAAGTTGTTATCTGTTACGAACTTTTGAGGCCATCAGCGCATGGCTTACAATGTGAATTTTGAATAACAAAGCCCAATACTTGTATGGAAACTTCAGAGATTTTTAAAGATGTTTTCTAAAATACGAAGTAGCCAGCGATTCATAGGAGCAAAAGTAGCATTCACCAGCTGCTTCATATGCCCTTTCCCATCAGGCTTGACCTTTTCCTCAATGCTTCCCCAAATTCCAAATTCTTTTCTGCCTGAGGGAAGGAAAAGCATTTTCTCCTGCCAGTGACAGCCAAGATGTTGCAGAAGCAACAGCTGGCCAGAAGTGATTCCACCTTCCTGTGGAGCAAGCCAAGTCATAGAACTTGATTATTATGTTTCTAGGTGAAAATCCCAGACTGGTAGTTCTTTGGGTTTTTTTTTTTAACTTCTTTTATTTGATGAACATTTAGCATACCATCACTATACTCAGAGATCTAACATTTATGTAATATAACTGGAAATATATCTGACCAAATAGAATGATGAAATTATTTCAATTGAGGCTACCGTGTCAATATTAAAACAAAATCCATACCACAGTACCTTATTGCAATTAACCCACAAAAACATAAACAAATTAAGGATGGTTATGGTTCTGAGGTCTCACTGGCAGTTGGGAAATGGGAATTTGTGTTTCAGCATAAGAATTATTTACTAAGTAGAAACCCAGTGTTTCAAATTTGGCCAGTTTACTCTAGGGAATTTATTTACCACTTATTACCTAAATATTTACAATTTAGAAAGTTTGAGTATTTGGGTCTTTTAAATCTTGGGACTAAGGTGTAAACAAAATTTATTTGTTGTTGTTTTTTTTTAACCATTGTGTTAAGAGAGGGCCCCTACCCACTATCCCAACAAGAGCACATCCCCAACATTTCCCAACTGCTCAATAAAGCTACTTTGATCTGCCGAAGACAAGGGCATAAGTACAAGTGGTGACTGCTCCTCTGGACACATTTCTCTGCCTCAAAGTATGGCCTGAAACATCTGGCAGGGACAGAAACTCACAGCCACCTTGCTCATAGTTGCAGACAGATCCTGAATGATATGGATCTGGGGAGGAAACACAAACCAATGTCCTAGACTCTTAGTTTAATTCAACAGGGAGATAAGGAAATAATGACCTTGCTTCTAATGTGGATTCCAAGAAAGAAGGTGAATAAATTGCCTCTACTCTATCCAGACCAATATTAATTCATACAAATACTGGTCAGTTAAATTAGATTACACTTGTAAAGTGCTTGGCACCAGGGCTGACACATAGTAAGGCTTACAGTAAATCTTAGTGGCAATTAATTATAAATCATATTTTGAACTACTTAATGATATTTTGCATGCACTTAAAATTTCAACAGGGAAAATGACCTAAGTGCAAAAACATCAACATAGAATGTTCTTTTTTTTTTTTTTTTCATAGAATGTTCTTTTAAATACATCAGGCATCATGTAATATTTCACTTGTCTGGAGAGGTTGGGTGTTCTGCTTTTGCACATGTATGAACACCACATGTGTTTGTGTTTGAGAAAGACAGAAAGAATACCAGCATTATGGAAGTGAGGGGTTGAAAGGCATATGATCACTTAGTGAAAATGAAATGTGAGATACCTGTTACTTATATCTGTTGTGGACACTGTATATCCAAAGAACCAATAACATTTGAATCTTTGAACAGCAATGGATTAAGCAATGGCATACTACTTTGTCTCAATATCTTTTGTGTAAGAACCTTAGGTTAATTTCTGCGTTAAGATTCATTTCAGGAAAATTGTTGTCTTTATAGATTAATATATCTGCTTTCTATTTTCAGAAATCACATTAAGTCACTTGTTATCTTTCTTTTGTTGCTTTAGCAGCTTTATTGTTATACCTAAGTTTATCACCCAGGTGGGTAAAATCTGCTCAACCAATATATGTAGTGCTAAAAACATCAACTCCTTCTGCCTTCTCCAGATGGTTGGAGATGTCTTACCCTACCCAGTGTTTGAAATTGCCTTAGTATATAAAGGTGTAAAGAATGGCATAAAATAGCATTTATAAGAGAGCAATGTGGCATGATGGTAAGTTGAGTTATTTATGTTTAAAAAAATGGGGTTCAAATGCTACTTCCACCAGTTACTTACCTCTGGTTTCTCCATATCCTTTCTTTTTCTTTGCTTCTACAGTTTGCCTGGTTGGGATGCTTTCCCCCCTTCTCTCTTCTTATCTAAGCCAAGTCAGTAGCCAAAGGCTTCAAGTTCCACATCCTTAGCAGGTCTTTTTAGACAGCTCATGTCAATTACTATATTCCTGTACCCCTAATGAGTGAATTGCTTAGAGAACATGTGACTACAGGTGGTCTTGTCAAAGTGAAGTGCTTAGGTGCCTGGTACTTGTGGTGGAAATATTGAGGAAAAGAAACTCTCTACTCAGTAAGCCTGTGGCTTTCTGGTTGGCTATGTTGCTACCCAAAAGGAAATAGTAGCTGGGAATTTAATAGTGACCCTGTCTCATTGAGTCAATGTTCTTGTGAGAGATACCAAGGAGTCAATGAGTCATCATAACTGCTAACAGTAGATAAATACAAGGAGCTATGGGAACATTCAGCAAGAGCATTGACCCAATTTAGGAAAGACCTTTCAAAGAAGACATCATATGGATTTTCTGTCACTTGTTCTTCAGGAGTTAAATTAAAGATGTTACATTTTTATCCTCAAGCTGAGTGCACAGTGAGTAATAATGTTGACACCTAGCCATAGGTATTATCATTATAACTCTAAAACTATAACTTTTCCTTAAAATTCCCACCCAACAAGATGTCATCCCCCATTCTATTTTAATAGCTAAGTTTGCATTATTCATGATTATTGCCTCAAAAACATAGATTATCACAGCTGTTCAGCCATCATATATATAGTTTCCAACCCCACCACCCACTCTCAATCAGAATTTTGGCCATGGCCCCAGTTGGTACTAAGAGAGAACACATAAACGTTAAATACTATAACAATCTGTGGTAGAAGAGAAAAAAAAAATTAGCAACCAACAGTACTGCAAAATTGTAACCAGGAAAACAAAAATATCTCATCCAAGCACCTATTTTTAAAAAGTGATATATTCTGACACAGCAATTCTTTGATAAGTTTAGTAAACCCATCAAAAAGCTGATGGAATGGACTCAATAAAACCTTCCCTTTATGACTCTCTTACTGAGAAAATAGTAAAGTTGGTCAGGATTTGAACAGTACATTAAATGTCAGAAGCCAATGAAGGACAATATGAGTTTCATATTCATAAGTATAATTCACTAGTTGGATAACCCATTAATATATCTATCTATTCTATATATAAAATATATATAAATACCAGAAGTTGCAAGGACTGAAAAACTTTCAACCTTAGTTAAAAATTTCAAACAAAATACCAGTAATAATAGATTGTTCAGTATCTTCTTTTAGGAGTTTTTCCCCAACTCATTTGTCTTTTGCTTGTTAATCACAAAAGACTGTATGAGGAATTGCACTCCAAGAGATCCAAGATGGAAGCTGTCAGGCTGTCTTTTGAAATACTCTTATGAGTGACTTGAGAATGAAAAACTCAAACAAACAAACAAAAAACTCCAAAACCCTAACAGAGAGTTGTGATGAAACTTTCCTTGACTAAGATACTTCAAATGTGGATGAATATTTGAGACATAAATCCACAAAAGTGGGGCTGATGAGAGGTAGCAGCCAGCCTCCAACGATAGTCCTTAGTGATTCCTGCTTTCTCTATGACCTTGTGTCCCTCCCACAATGAATAGGACTGGCCTGTAAAACCAATAGGCTATTACAAAACAAAGGAGTGTGACTTCTGAGGTCAATAAAGATGCTGTGGCTTCTGCCTTGCTTTCTTTTAGATCTGTCAGTCTAGGGAAAGTAGTTAATCATTATGAAAACACTGAAACAGACCTGTGTAGAAGGCCAAGTAGAAGGAACCGAGGTTTCTCACTGATAACTAGCACCAACTTGCCAGCCATGTGAGTAAGTCACTTTGGAAGAAAATCTTCCAGACTCAGTCAAGCCTACCAATGCTGAGATGTTGATTATGACCTCATGAGATGCCTTGAATCAGAAGTGCTCAGCCAGGCTACTCAGAGGGTTTTAGAAACACAGAAGTCATGAAATAATAAATGATCATTATTATTGTAAGCCACAATGGTTTAGGGTAATTTGCTATGCTAGGATATATACCTAATTCACTAGACAGATGACCTATTAATTTCTTTTTCTCTAGACTTTAAAGGTGTTCTTTACTTAATAATAGAGTGAATGTGTTTTCTAAATATTCATCAGTACTGATGACAGTTAAGCTATGAGGTACATAATACTTTTCCAGTGGTCTACACATGTCCAACTTGAGATTTGAAAGGTCCCTAACATTGAAGGCATCTGTACCTTCACTCAGTACATGTCCAGTACACACCCATGTCCACTGACATGGCGGACAAAGTGCTCATCTACTCCATCTGTGAAGAATTGTTTGCAAAAAAGATGCTCACACTTATCCATGTACATAGAATGTCTCTCTGCACCTTGACCTTCATGGAATCACTAATTAGAAAAACTGACAAAGATCATAAATATCCTCTATTTCAACCCCTCTTCAACATGCCAGCTGTAAGTTCTTCATGCTAAGTCTTAACACTGTCAGTGACAGGAATTCATTATTCAACAAAATCCATTGCAAAACACAAGCAAATTTATTCAAGCAAAACCTCTCTCTCCCTCTGAGTTCCAGATACTAGCCTTAGACACTAAGTCATATGCCACTCTGGTCTGTCCTTAAGATGTCTGAAGAAAATAGTATCTTCTATCTCAAATATAGAGGGATATCTGAGATAGAAGATACTATTCAATAGTATAGAATTTGAGATCTCACTTACATAGGACAAAGCAGCTAGCTCAAGAATTGCCCATTAGATAGGATTAAACCCCTGATATTCATGATACTTTCCTCTAAACTTGCCCCAGTTTCTCTTTAATCAGAGCCCATCAACCAGCAGACTACAAGCCTGTTAGCACTGTTTTGTTCTGTTTTGTTTTGTTTTCAGAGATTTGAATCTGGATACTTTTAGAGGCAGTGTGCCGTCCTTAGTTACCACAAGTCCCACAACTCCTTGCCATCTTATAGCTCAATTCCCATTATCCATTCTTACCTATATGACTCATGTCTCCCAGAACACAGTATTCCCAACTTAGGAGTTAAAACTGCTGCTGCTCCTGTTCCATATGCCACAGGTGTAGATAATTCAGAAATAAATGCTTCATCACCTTCTTGCCTCATTCTTAAGCATATCAATTTAACCAGTGTCTCCTAAACATCTCCTGAATGTCTCAAACCAGGAGTTGTGTTAATAATACGGAAGAATGAATTCTAGTTGGTTCACGCCTCAAGGCCAGGATCTGTGCCTCTTATCCACCCCCGTTCCCCTGCAGGAACCTAGCTCATAATGACTGTTTAACCCATGTGATAAAAGGGAAGAAAGCAGTGAGAGAAACAATGACAACAATCACCAAACCTCAACTGGCAAAATACAAGCAATAATTGCTTAGAAAATCTAAACAGGGATCCCTGGGTGGCGCAGCGGTTTGGCGCCTGCCTTTGGCCCAGGGCGCGATCCTGGAGACCTGGGATCGAATCCCACGTCGGGCTCCCGGTGCATGGAGCCTGCTTCTCCCTCTGCCTGTGTCTCTGCCTCTCTCTCACTGTGTGCCTATCATAAATAAATAAAAGTTTAATTAAAAAAAAAATCTAAACAGAGGAAAGATGTCTCCCTTGGTATGCCTTGGTATGGCCAAAAGGAGAGGACAAAGAATATATATTCTTTGAGTATATTCCTCATTGGGCAATTGTGAATCTGTTTGGTCTACCCCATGAACCTCTTTGGAGAATGACCATTTTGAGGGTGTTTAATCAGTGCCAGGCAATAGCTAACTCTGATTTTCCTCCCCCATGTTGGCAACCTTAAGGACCAGAAGATATTTTTTTGTTGTTTACTGTGTGATTTAGTGATGATATAAATTTGGGAGAGTTAGATCTAAGGTCTTTTTACTTTTCTATTAAGGAAAAAGTTATAGTGGGTCAACAAACGTAGGCAGTGAGTTGTTCTCAGTTAAGAATATTAAAGGGAAATAAATAATCCATGGCACCCCTCAAGAGGTCTATCTTTATTGTTTGTTTCAGGGTACACACATCCTTGCAACCCTCGAGTAGAATAATTACTTCTCTAAATATCAGCCAAAGGGGGGACAAAACCCAGCACACAATAGCACTCGACTTTTAATTCCAGTGACAGCCAGAACACCATTAAACTGTACTTCACATTTTTGAAGTGCTAAAAAGTTCACTCAGAAAATAGAATATGGCCATGTTTCCAACTTAATAGAGAATGCAATTCTCTCTCTCTCTCCAGTTGAGAAGAACATTCAAGGTGTGACAGAGTGTTGTTGGAAGCTTTAAAAACCCAAAGTAAAGCAGTCTGTTGGACCAGCTAGAAAAAATGTGAGAATCATAACCTCTACCCACTCATTGTCTTTATCCAATCATATTAGACACTCTTGAGAAGAAGTGAAGGTTATTGGTTAACACAACATGCTTTCTCTGAGGTCAGAGAGACCTCAACTTGCCACCTAGTCTGAAGCCTACAAACCACTGTCTTGGTTCACTCACCTGACTTCTGTGACACTCAGTTTTCTCATCTGAAGATGGAAGTGATAGTAGTATTTACCTAAGAAGTTATTAAAGGAGTAAATGAAGTGATACATAGTAATCATTATACCTTTAAGCTCTCTACAAAGCTACCTTTACAGAGAGCTTACTATATGCCAGGCTCAAAGCTAAGGGGTACATTATCCCTTTTCATCCCAGCAACTGTGTTTCCCTTTACAACTTCATAGAGGATGCCTAAGAAGAGGCAAGTTTGAGGGAGAATGATATTCAATTCCATTTATAACATATTGAGTTTGAAATATCAGCAGGCTATAGGAGAAGAAAACATGGTCTTTGCATCACTGCAATGTGGAGGACCACATTCCCAGGTCCTCCTTGGATAAAGCCACTCTAGAATTTTAGACAACTCCCAGCTGCCAATACTGCCTTGGGAAAGGAGTTTACGTTCTAAATATAACCTGACAATACTGTATGTAGTGGCTTAAAGCCTGTATCTATGATTGCAATATCTATTTAAGCAATTACATTACATAAGCAGTGCTTGTTGTCACCTAAGACTTCTATTTCTTTTTCTCCCATTCTGAGTAGATTTTTTTTTTTTTTAATATCTGCAGTAATTGCCCAGAGAGCCTGAACTTTTTTTTTTTATTTATTTATGATAGTCACACACAGAGAGAGAGAGAGAGAGAGAGAGGCAGAGACACAGGCAGAGGGAGAAGCAGGCTCCATGCACCGGGAGCCCGATGTGGGATTCGATCCTGGGTCTCCAGGATCGCGCCCTGGGCCAAAGGCAGGCGCCAAACCGCTGCGCCACCCAGGGATCCCGCATTCTGAGTAGATTTTAATCCAAATCATCCTGATATCATCATTGGATTGTTTTTATTCCTCTTGACCTCTGTTGTTACCAGAATTAATCTTAAGGGAATCCTCCACCTTTCTGGCTTGTCACATTAGATTTTCATTTTCATTTTGGCATTTTTCACATTAGTTCTCTCTCGACTTTGGTACAACCATTATATCATAAGGGATCTTTTATGACAAACTTGAAGTAAAACAAGACAAAACAAAACCCTTCTCACTCTTTATGTAAAGAATATGGAGAAGCATTTCTAATATTACCTGGAGTCCAGCAGGTTGAACCTGACACATTATATCCATACTATTTCTAACATCCAGTGTACAGCAACTGATAGACTATTTACATCAAGCTGCAGTATGAAACATTTGCACTTCCATCCATCCAATACCTTAGTTCTCAGGTCATAAAAGAAAATGTATGACAGAAAAAATATTAGTAACTTAGAAGTGACAATTTATACCAGTTAGCAAAGACATGTAGTTATGTAACAAGATATCAGGCACTTCCTTATTTTGAAAGTCAGACTTTCACTACAAAGTGACATCCAGTTTCTATAGTTAAATATTGCTAATCAAAAGCAGGTTCACTATCAGGTTTGTAAGTCATTCATTTGCAAGTTTAACCTTGCATAAATAATTAACTATTTTACTTTGGATGTGGCCATATTCTCTTATGATATTAAATACACACCCTTTTCCCCCTATATTCTGACATATGAAATGAAGCAGAAAGACATACCAAGAACTGATGAGGAGAAATTTTCTATTCACCAAAAATTTGCATGGGAAATGTGAAAAGCCAATAGCAGTTTATATGTAAAGAATTATTTCCATTTTCTACAGGATCATAAAGTAGTATGTTCATGTCTATTATATAAGGACTAAAATTATTTAAAATAGTTAATTACATAGCCTAGTAGCTATTGAGAAATAAAGCTATGAAGGCATTATAAATGGGTTTTGGTTGCAAAGTTTAATCAGTAAAGTTACATACAGACCATATCAAAAGTCCTTTTTAAACTGAGAACAGAAACAAATTCCTGGGGGTTTGTCTATAAACTACAGATTTCAGAGAACAATGTTCACGATGAAGGACTATTATGCATTGGCTATATACATTTTAGAGATTTACATGGACTTCTAAATGTTGTGTTGGCTCTTTCCCTAACAACCTGTGGAAAAGAGAATCTTTTTGAAAAGCCATTATTTGTAACATTTTTTTAAGATCATTCTCTCAAAATATATCATCTCACTTCCTGAAAGCTCAGTGGATAATAGAAGGATTTGATTCTCAGCATCATCTAGATTTGACTCCATAGCTTCTTAACTCTTTGACTCATTACTTAAATTCTCTGAGCCTCAGTTTCCTAATCTGTAAAATGAGGATTGAAATGGTCTTAGAATAAGAACATGTGTAATATTTTAATAAGGAAAGTCAACTCTTTTTTCTTTTCATTTTTTATGAAATTGGAAGATTAATTCTAAGAATGTCCTTTCACCTTCTCACTTGGGTTCAAGTTTATGTTCTTGATTTTGAAGAAAAGACATCTTGGTTTTTGGTTGCTAATAATTTGTACTGTGAGTTTGACTCTTTCCTGTCAATGTGAAAGAATAAGAAGAGAAAACATTTGTGAAAAGAATAAGAACATGGAGAAGGAGGAGGAAGCAGAGAGATCAAAGGAAAGTGGAAGAATTACTTAAAATTTTTTTAAAAGCTCTGGGAGATTAGAATTTGATCCTAGGGACAGCTGCCTTAAAAGATTGAATATCATTTACCCAGGAAGATCTAGATATGCAAATTGATGGAAGGATCACTTGGAATGTCATTGTCACATAGACTAGTGGATCATATAGATAATCTATCACCTTCATTCCTAATTGCTCAGCCATCACTGAAGGAAGAACCTGTCAGGTGATCTTCCCTTGAAAGCCAAAAGAACACAGCATCACCTATAAACACCCAGGAGGAGTGATATGTATCTGTGGTAAAAGACTTGGGAGATTTCAACTCATTTGGCCCAGTGACACTTCATGAATATACCTCTCAATTTCTTAGGCACCTCTTTGAACACTAATTAGGGTAATGATGGAGAGGCTATCTCTGCTTTCAGGACAGGTGGGATAAAGTTAAACTGAACAAACCCAAGATTCTTATGCTGGATCAATGATTACATATTGCATGTTTATTCCTCCCACACTGGGTTCTTGGAAAGATTAAGGGAAATGGCTTATGTGAAGTTCTTGGTATTGTGAGGATTCAAAATGGTAGCTACTTTCATCATCACCATCATCATCATTATCATCATCATCATCATCATCACCATCACAGTGACAGTGCCTCCTTCTGTTATCATAGCATTAGGAAACTTAAGCAGAGATAAGAGATGGGAGGATGAATGGCAGGGTATATTCTGGAACTTTATAAGAGGTGGCCTTGGTCTCAGAAACTTTCAGCAAATGTAAGAGAAATCATGAGGTCATTACAAGAAAAGCTGTCTCAGAATTTAAAATTTTTGACCTGGAAATAACCTCATGATCATCTATTTCTAGCTATAGATATGCACTTACCTCTAGCTACAGATACACAAACACCAATGAGAAGTTACTTTTCTAAATATGCATTTTCAGTAACTGATTACCTAGAAAAAGGTGTATGATTTATCCTCCTGACTTTCAACTAGCCCAGGTCTGAAGACTTTGCTCTCTAGAGTCATTTCCATTGAAAAGTTTTTTTAAAAATCAAAATATATTAATCAAGACTCTTCTGAATTGCAAATGAACCCCCACTGAAATTCAATGAAGTAGGAACTTCCTGGCTGACCTGACTGAAATGACTAGAAGGGCTTCAAGTAAGAAAGGATTCAGATGCTCAATATCATCAGGATTCAGTTTTTCTCTATTTTCTTCATTTTCTTTGGGTCCTCTTCTTTGGGGCAGCTTCTCTATCTCTCTCTCGCTCTCGCTCTCGCTCTCGCTCTCTCTCTCTCCGTTTCTTTTTTTTTTTAATATTTTATTTATTTATTTATGAGAGACACACAGAGGCAGAGACATAAGCAGAGGGAGAAGCAGGCTCCCTGCGGGAACCCGATGTGGGACTCCATGTAGGACTTGATCCCAGTACCCCAGGACCATGCCCTGAGCTGAATACAGATGCTCAACCATTGAGTCACCCAGGGGTCCCATTTTCTTTCTTTTGAATAACAGTCACTGCAGCAGCCATAGTTGAAGGATGACTTCCCCTTCACAACAATTAGATCCAAAGTCCCAACATTGAGGTTCTTTGCCTATCTCAGGTCTTGTGCTCCATCTCTGAGTCAAGCACTGTGACCAGAAAAATGGTCTATGTTGACTTCCCTGGCCTGTGTCACCCCTGGACCCTGGAATGCTGTGCCTGGAAATAGAAAAGTAGTCCATCCTAACACAAATCAAATGAATGAGACCAGGAAGTTATTTCCCAGAACAAACTGGGATACTGTTAGGAGAGAAAAGAAGAGAGAGAGAGAAAAGAAGAAGAAGAAGAAGAAGAAGAAGAAGAAGAAGAAGAAGAAGAAGAAGAAGAAGAAGAAGAAGGAAGAAGAAAGGAGAAGAAGAAAGGAGAAGAGAGAAGAGAAGAAAAGAAATAGATGCAAGGCAAACAAAACAACAGATGCCCACTAAAGCCCCTTTTATGAGAATACAGAGAATGTTAGGATAGACAGAATCCAAGTATAAATTCAAAGTTCTTCAGGATACATTATTTTTGTTTTCAGAGCATAGGCAACTATCCAACTCTTAAAGCACTTCTGCAGAATGCAAAAGGTCAGAGAGCTGCAGACTTCTGGCTCTCATCTCTCTTCATAGACTTACAAATACTAAATCAAGCATTTACAGTTAAATTGTGGTTCCCTTACCATCTTAATGACAAATTTTATGCAATCAGATTGGTCATTTAATCGATCTTGTTCAGTTTGAAAGACAACCCCAAACATCGAATTGACCTTTTCAGTCTAGGGTTTTCTTACATCCTAGACAATGTCTCCTTCATTCGCATTTACAGTTTTCACATCCATTTTTTTCTTCTACTTTCTTCTTTTCTACTTTTCCCATATACGCTGTCACTCATATATACGTTCTCACAGCAGACTATTAAATTCGACTTTAGAGTTTCCTTTACTTTCTCTGAGTCTACTAAAGATATCCTGATTAAAGTCTACTATACTCCATTTATCCAACAAATATCTGTTCCAGGCGGGATCCCAGGGGCCTGGGTCACAGCCACAAACAAGTCAGACAAGATTCCTATTCTCATAGATTTCAAATTATAGTGCTGGAAACAGGTAAACATACCACCTTCTTGTGATTCCTTGCCTGCTACTATCTACCATGAACTGTGGCTGGCATGAACTGTGGGTAGCTTTTCAAAGCACATGATTTGCTTTAATCTTCACAACTCATTGTGGAAGGTAGAGCAAGTTCAGATATTTTTACAGATATTATTAAACAGAGAGGTAAAGTGAGATCATTAATTTAATCTTTCTAGGATCTACTAAATATCTACCTTAAAAATGCCAGATATACTAGTTTAGGTTTTAGAACAATATTGTTCTAAAATAATATTTAGAATAATATTGACTTGGGCATTATCCTCATGAATCTAGTGAGGGACATTGATAAATAAAATGACAACTAAAACAAAAACAAAAAGCATATGAAATCAAACAGCAGATTAGTGGTAGACCTAAAATAGTTTATGGCATTTCAGACTTGAGTCTGCTATCCTCACATATAATATGACTACTCCCTGCAAACTATCACTTGACCAAAATCCATATGAGGATATGGTACTAGCAACAAAAGCTATCCTTACTTCAGTGATTGCTAGGGAGAGCAGACCTAAAAAGGAATTCTCTAATTCCCAGTCATGATAGTGCTGCTACTTCACAAAGAACTCCACTGACCCCACCTCTTCCAATCACCTCTACTGTTCAACAATGTATTGAAGGTCTTCGTGAATGATAGGATGGATAGGATAGGAGGTGATAACCCATTTCAGGCAGGCTGGCTCCAGAAACAAAGCTCCTAAACACATTCTGCAATGCTGCCTCTACCAAAGAAGACTTGAATAAAGGAAAAGTACAATTCACAAAAGAAAAAACAAAATTTGCTAAAATGAAAAGCATCAACTTATAGTGTAAGATTAATATAAAGAAGCAAAGGAATACACAGAGATATTTGTAATGCATACATAAATAGGAAACAGTATTCAGAACAGGTAAAATCTTCCACAAATTAGTTAGAAAAAAATAAGCCAGTGATATAAGCAGGTAAAGTAGAAACCCAGTAGTCTCTCATACACACACACACACACACACACACACACACAGAGCTCAACTAGCAACCAAATCCTGCAAATTAAAATAGTAATAGCATATCATTTCATATCATACTCTCAAATAGGGGGAAAAATGTCTGACCTCATAAAGGTTGATAACAGTGTATGCTTCTGGAAGGAACTGAGCTGCTATAACCACTTTTGAGTATAATTTGGCAACCTACCAATAACTTCTATGAAGGACATAATCTACAACCCAACAGCTCCATTCCTAGGTATATTCCCTACAAAATTCTTGCGCTTGTTTCCCAGAGGACTGTTTGAGAATGTTTACACCAGCATTCAAGAAATTGTATTGTAAAAAACACCTAAACATCCACCAATAGTGGAATAGATAATTAAGATGGAATGCAGTAGAGTTTATAATGAAAAGGCTATCATGCAACACACCCAGCTATCAAAAATACGACAGGTGAAAAAAATGTAGTACAGCACATTGTAATTTCTGAATATTTTGAATACCAAATATATTGTAAGGAAATATAAAACAGAAAATAGAAAAAAAAAAGTCCAGAAATAGAAAACAATGACTCGAAGTATGCCTCCCTAACTTAGAAGATGGTGGGAGAGGAAATGGGAATATCGAGTGGTAAAGAGAATGTCAACATTACCTGTAATGTTTTCTTTCTTTTACATTGAAAAAATATGAAGGAAGACTGACAAAAGGAAATCTCTACCTATCTGAAAATTCCAGTGTTTTTTATAGAATATTCTTTATTTTACATTTTAACTCTCTGTATTTGCTGCTTGTGGTTCCAGATGCCAAGAACATAATGATAAAGAAATGGGGCTCTGGAATTAGAACCACTTTGATTCCAGTCAGCAGTCTTGCTGTGTATCTGGGTAAACTACTTAACTGCTCTCTGCCACAGCTTTTCCATGTGCAAAAGGGGAAAAGCAGTAGTATCTAGAGTTTAGGGATGTTGAAGGAAACAAGTGAAATGGCACATGTAAAATACTTCTTAGCACCAAGATTGGCACTGGTAGTTAGTTTCGTGATGACTAGCAGTACAGAAAGCTGGCTGGGAGTGAGTGTACTCCAGGAACCTTGTGCTGAGCCAGAGTCCTTGCCTGCCGAACAGTGCCATCCCGGGCTTTCAGCCCAGAAGAGAGGTCACATCTCATTCATGTGTGCATCTTCCATGGTGCCTCATCCATAGCAGGTGCTCAATCAATATTTAACTGAAAAATTACTACTCAAACAACTGTAAATGCAAAGCAAAAATTGGATCTCCAAACAAATAAATCATTAACATACACATCTTTCCTTGAATTATTTCATTCATGGCTTCATTTAATAAATATTCACAGAATTCCTCTCATACACTAGTGCTACTCAAAGTGGGGCCCACAGATCAACAAAATTGGAAGCCAAAAAATCAGAATTTGCATTTTAACAAGATCCCAGGTGACACATAATCAATTTAAAGTTGCCTGAATCAACTCTTTGTTTGTTCTGTGTGTGTAATGCTTGGGTTTAAATCCTTGTTCTACCGTTACTAACTATTGGACCTTTTACCATGTAATTTGGCTTACTCGAGTCTGCTTTCTCATCTGCAAATGGGAATGTAGGCACCTACCTCACAGTCACTGTAAGAACTAAAAAAATTGTCTGCCTAGAAGTGTTTAGCACAGCCATGAGACATAACTTGACAATGGTGTTAATTTTTGTTGTTAAGTTAAAATCTGAAAGAAATAAAAGTTTTCCAAATAAAAACATGGAAAGAAGGAGGGGAAGGATTTTAGTCATTAGGGAAAGAGATGCAGCCAGAGGAAAAATGGTTCATGGTGGTGCAATGGTGAGAAATTAGGGCGGGGTGGACGAATTATTTTTTTTAATTGCTATGCATTCATCCTGATATCAATTTATAGCTACATTCTACAAACACTTCTCCTCTCAAACTTAATGCAAATAAACTTTTATCCTTCATTCCATGAAAACAAAAACCATTTTTGTTTTAGAGATAGCTTGTGAGCTAGGGGTGGGGGGCAGAGGAAAAGAGAGAGAGAAAATCCCAAGCAGCCACCACACCCAGCACAGAGCCCACAGGGCTCTATCCGAAAACCCTGAGATCACAACCAGAGCCGAAACCAAAGAGTCAAGAGGATCGACTGACTGAGTCACCCAGGTGTCCCTGTAAAAACAAATTTTTGATGGTCATGGTGGTTTGTTTTGTTATTTTTGTTATTCTGTATTTCATGTTTTGTGTCTAAATGCTTCAACTAGAAAAATCCATGCACTTGCACAGGTTTCCTGCTCATGCCAGAGTGAAGTGTTCTTTCTACTTTTTTTTTAAACATCAGACATAAAATCAAAGACCTGGACAAAGTCTTACAACCTTCTTTGGGGGCTCTCTCCCCTCCACCCCTGCAGTTCATGATGTTCTGTTCATGATGCTCTGGTCCCCCACCAGGGTTTAAGCCATGTATTCTCTGCCAGGATCATTTCCCCCTCTTCCCCTGCTGTACTCCCTACTATACAAAGTGGCAAAAGGAGGTTTTAAAATAACTATCCTAATGTTATGACACTGTTTAAAACCCTCAGTAGTTGTCCACTGCTTTTCAGATGTGGATAAAAATCCTGCCTATAAAGATGGAACCTTTAGGAGCTTAGCTTTCCAGCAGGGAACTGCACCGATTTCCCTGTGTTATGCTCCCTGCAGCCACAGTATGGTTTTCCACTCTTCCCATACAACCATGACCACTCTGGCCCACACAACTTTTCAAAGGGTCATCTTTCTGTGAGGACTGCTTACCTGTGGCCTACATTGTACCAGTCCAACTCAGCCTTCACACCCCACTCCAAGCACGGTGTCTCCAGAGAAGCTTCCATAACACATGCTGGCCAACTGTAGCCAGATTATTGAGCTGGATGTTCTCAGAGCACCATCTTGTTTTCCTTCAGAACATTACCTTAGTTGTGGGGCTTAAATTCTACTGTTCTATGTGTCTGCAGATTCACACTCTAGGTGAACTGCTGCCTTTTATGTGCTACCTGTGAGAGGCTTCCCCTCTTGCTCTGCACATGAGCAACCAGAACTGCAGCACATACACTCCTCTCTTGTTTTAAGGGTTTTTTCTTCTAGCTTCTGAGAATTTCCTTGACTTTTTCCCACATTCAAATATTTCTTTATTATATTTAATCCAATGTTTGGAATATTTTACAACTGGAGGATTTCTTGTTATCCTAATACAGAATATTACAAGAAATGTAATTACTCAGCCTCAGAATGTAAATGTGTTCTCATTCCATTATTTAAGAAAATGTGTCCATGTCACTACATTGGATGGCAATGTATGTGTTTGCTTCATCACCATGTTCAGGTTTTTTAAGGGTGCCTGGCACAGAGTAGATTCTCAAAACATTTGTTGAATGAATGAACAGATCAGAGCTTTAGGGTAGGGGGATATTTCTCAGAGCACCTTACTGAATAGCAGGCTGATAAGATTTAACCAAAGGCTATATGACAAATTCCAAGATGTTCAACATTCTTCCAGGCACTTCAGATGAAAGCCTCAGAGTCTTTGATCACCAGAAAATGTGGCTCTCCCACTAGTCTAATGTCATTAATCTTTAATGCATTTTCACTCCATCCATCCTACACTTAAGTTTCCATACTCTTCATTAATTCTGACATCAGCAGGCTGAATTCCTCTGAGGCCCAAGGCACTAGAGCTCTCCCTTCAAATACCAAAGGCACATTTTTTAAAAGACAGGCATAATTTTTGCCCACAAGATTTTGTGTAACAATATTACCAATTAGCCTCTTATACCGTCCAAATAAATTGCCTACTAGTCATCACTTTAAGGGATTAATTGACCATGCAAATACTGAAAGTCATAAAATTCTGCTGCCAAACAGAGACCTGGTTAAGGCCTCTTTAAAGTATTTCTTTTGGGGAGCAAACACCTGTACAATTTGAATAAAACTTACAAAGGCTACTTAAGTGCTTTGTCTCTAGGATTATCCTCAATTTATTTGTTCTTTGCTACCTAGAATTGGCCAGAGTTTCTTCAGGCATTTCACACAAAGGGGGACAAAATGTTAGAAGATAAATGTTAGAACTCCAACTGGTTTTCCATACCTCTCATTGTACCTTAGAGAGATCAACTGGCGAAGAATTCCCCCTGACTTCTCTGAGCTATGTGGATAGAGTCAGAATATTGGTAATGGTAGGTTTCTTAAAGATCGTCTAAGTTCAATGAAAGGTTGGGGAATTAGATAAGGCAAAGCCTATTAGAAGGGTCCCACAGGGGCATCTGGGTGGCTCAATCAGTACAGCATCAGACTCGGTTTGGGCTCAGCTCATGATCTCAGGATCGTGAGATGGAGCCCTCCTTGAGCTCTGCATTCAGCAGAGAGTCTGCTGGAAATTCTCTTTCCCTTTCTGTCTCCCTCTACCTGCACATGTTCTTTCTTTCTTTTTTTCTTTCTCTCTCTCTAAAATAAACAAATAATCTTAAAGGAGAAGAAGAAGAAGGAGAAGGAGAAGGAGAAGGAGAAGAAGAAGAAGAAGAAGAAGAAGAAGAAGAAGAAGAAGAAGAAGAAGAAATAATAATGGTGTCACCAGAAAATAAATGGCATAGTCAAGTAGAATAAACGGGATAGTTTTAATAACGAAAATGTTTATGAAGGGTGTAAGAAAACTGTAAGAGGTGTGATAGTGCCCTGATCTTAGTGCCAACAGAGCTGTCACACCCCTTTGATGGAAGGGGTCAAAAGAGGGAACAGTTATAAGAACTTGGATAGTAAGATATCCAAAGAGAGCCATCTTTGAAGGAGCTGTGATCTTTGGTCAAAGTGAAAGCCAGTCCAAAGTGATCCCTTAAGGAAGAAGCCAAGGGAATAAACTAGACCAGTCTCTCTCTGCTTGCCTCCTCCTATATCCCACCATGGCTTCCCATTGGCTGCTCCCAGCAGGAAGCCAGAAAGCAAGGGAGTTCACCAAGGTAGTCCACAGAGCTTGGTCTCCTGAGACTAGAGCATGACTTAAAAAAAGTTGCATGCACATCTAGAGGGTAAAATAGGAGATATCCAATATAGCAGATGCATCTAGGGAAGACTCTTAAAACCGCAGATTCCAGGGACACAGCCCACTCTTACTGAATCAGAATCATAGCAAAATTCAAAGGCAAGAATTTTGGGAAAACTGCATAGGCAATGATGATGCATACTTATGATTAAGAATAGCTGGTATTTTTAGTTTAAAACCCTAATTTTAACCTTTATTTCACAGCTCTTAGTAGCCCAGAAAAACAAAAAATTTGGTGCTGCAAATTTGTCTTTGTACCAGGAACATCAATTTTCATGAACTATCCAAGGGAAGGGGGCTATTTAGGGACCCAGGCCTTCAACCTGGGTAGATATCCATACTGTTCATACTGGTATTGCTATGCCAGTGATTAAACAGTTTAAATACTTGCTGGTAAATAGCCACTGTTCTAAACTCTCAAGTATCCAACCTCTACCCCAGCTGTCCAGAACTTCAGTTCAACAACTAAAGGGTAAACACTTAGGCTAACACCCCAGGATACAGGCTGATTAGATTTTTGAATACTATATCTCAGTTTTCAACAGACTTCTACTTTTCCACCACACTTTACCTCTTAACCAGGAATTTTAATGTATAAAACTGATAAATCTCTGGCAGAATTAATATATTCAATAGCTAAAGACTATTTTCTTTTCTTTTTTTTTTTTAAAGATTTTATTTATGTATTCATGGGAGACACACACAGAGAGGCAGAGACACAGGCAGAGGGAGAAGCAAGCTCCATGCAGGGAGCTCGATGTGGGACTCAATCCCGGGATTCCAGGATCACACCCTGGGCTGAAGGCGGCGCTAAACCACTGAGCCACCCAGGGATCCCCTAAAGACTATTTTCAATGAGACATAGAGACCTACTAATCAGCTGGATGCTTCGCTCCTAAATTAGCAGCAGTGAATTGTATATTTTCCCTGTATCAGTCAGTTTTCAACATTGAAACCCAAGGATTTCCAATCCCAGAACTGGAAGGGCATAAACCCAAGAAAATGGCATTTGCAGTCAAAATTCTGAAATTAAATTCTGATCTGTCACAGCCAGCTGGTTAATCTTGGTCTAGATATTTAAACTCTGGGTCTCAGTTTCCTTGTCATTTCAAATTTAAAAATAAATAAAAAGCTTACAATGGTTCTGGACAAAGTACTCTAATTGAAAACAGGCCTCATGTTTTGATTGTTCAAGTAGGAAGAAAAAAAGGGAGGAGGAAATGTTAAAATGAACAAAAAATAATAATGACAACATGTTCCAGTGTGTTAACATCTAAGTAACAAAACACCTGTCACATATGAAGCTATTATGCTTCATTGAATTCACAGCAGTGACTTTGCACATATTTAATTCTCATGTAAGTCCTAGTAGCTAGCATTCTTCAACCCAGTGCACTAAAACGGAGATGAAACTCTGAAAATAACACGTTTAAGATCACACAACAGCATAAATAATCTCTCAGATGATTTCTTGGACTCCCAAGATATGCACCAACCTACTACCAATGACAATAAAATCATCGACGGTCCTATTATTACAAACAAGACCTTTAAAATTGCTTGCCAACCAATCACTTATATCTCATCTCAGAAAAAAGAGAAAATTAAAATTATTGGTTTTGAATGGGACACCCTTATGAAACTGCCATATAAAAAAAAAAAGTCCATTTTTTCAAGACTTCTCTATTTATCTGAATTGGATAAATTCTAGATCTCTAAAATGCCAGAAAGGGTGAGTCACATAAATACTTTAGGGATCTGTAAAAAAAAATTAAAGCTATTGATTTCTCTTTGTGCAAGACTTTGTTTACATATTTATTAACACAACCAACGAAGCAATTCATGGCTCAGGAATTTTAGCTGTAACAAGAAACACTTTCTTAGGAGAATGAAGGTTTAATCACACAATTTGAGGCCCATTCAACTCTTTTCCATCCCAGACGTATATAGATTTGGTCTCTGAGCTCCAAAACATCTAGGAAAATGGCCTTGTGGGATTTAATAATGTGTGATTCAATAAAGACCACTATGGAGCCAAGAATGAAATATACTTCACTGACTGTCAAGTATAGAATCAGAGGAAAGTTGTTTTAAAATCAATGTTTTTCTGTTTATGAAAATACGTTGACTTTGTTTCGTGTTTCACAGGTTGTAGAAAATTCATCACTATAACTCATTTTTACCTAATCCAGGGCTCTAGATCCTCAAGAGCTTTTGCCTCCTGATCTCAGGAAATCCACACTACAGCCACATGAGGAGTACATTACCACTGTCCCTGGTTCACACAGGGCTTTAGGGATTTGTCTAAGGTCGTAGTTCTTAAGAATGGCTGCTTGTTAGAAAAGTGGACTCAGGAGCTCCACCCTTGCCCCTCAAATCAGAAACTTGGAGGGTTTAACAAGTTCTTCAGGTGATTCTGATTCATGCTCAAATGTTGCCTGGTAAAACTTACCTAGGATATTATTCTTCAACCAGCGTTTCTAGCTGGTGAAATTGATGAGTCTCTGAAAACCCCTTCCACAGAAACTCTGTCTCAGGAGTCCCAGATACAGTTAAAGACTAAACGGTGTCCTCCCCAAATTCCTGTGTTGAAGCCCTAACCCCTACTCCCTCAGAATGTGACTTTATTTGGAGATGGGTACTTTAAAGAAATACTTAAGTTAAAACAAGGCTATTAGGGCAGGTCCTAGTCCAATCTGATTGGGTGTCCTTATAAGAGACTAGGACACTCAGAGATCAAGGCCACACAGGTAGAAGAAAAAAATCATGTGAGGAGGCAGAAAGAGGGTGGCCATCTTCAAGTCAAGGAGAAAGTCCTCAGAAGAAACGAAACCTTGCTGTTACCTTGATCTTAAATTTCCAGCTCTTATTTAACACTTATTTAAATCACCCAGTCTGTAGTGTGTTGTTATGGCAGTGTCTATTTTCAATCAGTGGCCAGTGGTGATTCCTCTACTCTCAGCGTTTCAGAGACTCTACCCTTCACTGTTGCCACTCAGCTGTGATTCTCAAAATTGTAGGGTCAACATCTCAACTCCTGAGCCAGCATCTGCATTTTAATAAAATTCTCAGGTGATTTATATGCATAATAAAGATTGAAAAGCACTGTCCTATAGGACATTCTATGGTTGCCCTATTTAGCCAATAAATATTTATAATATGTGGGACATACTTGTCTATATATATATACACATATATATGAAGAGAGAGAGGGAGATTTATACTACAAAGTCATTGTTTACCTGAAACTCAAATTTACCTGGGCAACTTCTATTTTATCTGGCAACCCTACCACAGTAGCCCGTCCTAAGGTGCAAGGGAGAAGCTGGATCAGCTCACCACAATGAGTTCACAATAGTACAAAGACTCACCTTTGGTTTCTAAAAGCTCTATGAAAATTCTGTATTTCTTATCCCCAGATTGAATAATATAACAGCGCTCAAAAGGACAGATATTCCCATTAGTTGAAAGAATAGCAAATCTCAATGATCTTGTCTAATCTTCAGATAGTGAAATTTTTCGCTAGAAACATCCATACCCATCCTCACCCCTAAAGCCAACAGCTTGTTTTCTGGAAGGCAGCTCTCAGTCCAGAGCTCCTCATTTCCTAAACAGCCTCAGAAACTTCACATGGCTATTTTTTATGGTGGGTGCCCTATCTCTCAAAGTTAAAATGGCAGGTCATTAATTTTTTCATTTCTTAAAAATCACAGAATGTTAGTGCTGGAAAGTCTTGTAAATCTCTGAATTTAACTTCATGGCATAGCGATAGTAGTCTTAACAATCCCTACTTATGGAGCAGTTAGAGAATATCAGTTATTTACAAATATTCTTTCAAATTCCCAAAAGGGTAGTTATGTTGCCCTAATTTTCATACCAATAACATGGCTAGTATTAGTGCTAACTTATTATATGGTGGAAACTCTGCTAAAATGCTTTACTCTATTGCTTTTTCTATCCTCATGCTAATCTTCTAAAGTAGATTTTATTATTTGTCCCATTTTCCAGATAAGGTAAGTAATTCCTTATCTGGAAAGGTTGGCAGAGAAGCAATTGAGCAGAGCCTCAAACACAGGCACAATATCTCTAAAGCTTTCACTGCTAATTCCTGACAACATTGACCTCACCTGATACAGGTGGCAACTCACAATCAAAGAATTTAACCCATTTCTCTTTTGTCAGAGCTGAAATTTAAATGCAAACCTGTGATTTTAAAGACTATTCTTATGTGAGCAAAGTAGAAGCCTTAAGTGGCTAAGGGACCAGAGTATGGTCTCATAATGACCAGTGACTCAATCAGTATTAGGATTCTGAATGGAAGAGCTCCAATTCAAAGATTTTCCCACCATCTCAACATGGCAGATGGATAGGAGAAACAAAGGCAGCCAGGTCACTTTGCAATGCATGGCTGCCATGATTGATCAGCTGGACCTCCAACTGATAGTATTGTATAGATAGAGCAGAACTGGACCAAGAAGAAAAATCAAGAGAGGACACATAGAAGTATCTGTGTAAGGGCTCAAGGACTAACATTTGCAGGGTATTGGAATATATTAGAACATATTTATTTATTCATTCAACAGGCCAGTATTGAGTGCTATTTGCTAAGTATTCATCCACTCTCTGGAGAGTCGACCTTAGTTTCAATAGAATAACAGAATACCTCAGACATTCTTCTTTAACCATAATGGAAAATATTCTTTGCACACCACGAGATAGTAGTAACCTCTTACTCTAAGAATTTTTGAATTTACACACCAGTTTAGGTTTTATACCATCATATTCTACATGTATGATCATATCCAGGCTATGCTGCCTCGTGGAAATGTGAATACTGGGCAAGTTATTTAACCTTTCTGAGCCTTGATTCCTTCATCTGTAAAAAGTATTTACAAAGGGCACAAAGACTATCTAGTTCATAGGGTAGCTATGAGGATTGATAGTCAATGTGCTTAAAGTCAGCGTGTCTAAAGTATGTCTGGCACATAGCAATTGCTATAAAGTGTTACCTTTCCCTGACAAGTAATCTGAGGCTCCAAGATCAGATTTCTTCGATGATGGTCCCTGGACTGTCTGACTCAAAATCTGGCTGTTAAAAAAAAAAAAAAAAAAAAAAGATTTGATTTCTGGGTCTCAGCTACTGAATCAGAATCTCAAGAGAATTTCTGGTTATTATCAGCTCTCCTTGCTCTTCAGGTGATTCGAATGTACATAAGTATTTGAGAAGCCCTGTCTTGGAGAATAAGAGACCGGCTCACGTCTCAGTGGCAGTTATCTTCATACCCAACAGGTGAAAGACAGGTGAGCCCCCCAAAAAGGACTCAGTCCCTGGCATATATCAGAATGCCGAATAAAATGGGTTTTTAAGTGATTTTTTTTCAAGGTAACAAGTCATCCTTCTAACAGGCAGAACCAGAATTTCAATGCTCATCTGTGACAATGCAGCTGTTTCATCCACCCCAGCAGCAGGAATAACAATGTGCCCAGGAGAATCTCACCACCTCTAAATGGAGTGGAATGAAATCTCTCAAAACATCTCTCATGTTGGACATCAGGCCATTGTTTCCATTAAACCAGAGTGTCATTTGTGGCACTAATTTACAGTGGTCCCCCTTACCCTAATGAAGCTTTGTACTAAACAGCAGACCCTTGGGTCCCTACTAAAAGGGTGGGTGGGGTCTGCTAAAGCCAATGTTTCTAATTGAGACATCTGTCTACTAAGGAAGACTTCACTTTGGAGCTGCAATTAGATGATAGTAGTATACTTAATTTTGTTATTATTTTAATTTTGTTATGTATGCTAATATGATGATTATATAGGAAAATGTCCACATTTTATGGAAAACATACTATAGGACTAGGGCAAAATGTCATGATGGATGTGTTTTATTTTTCAAGTAACAAAATGTTAATAGACTAAATATAGATGATAATTGTATATTAATATTCATTACACAATCCATTCTAATTTTTTCTTGTTTTGATATTTTACATAATAAAAAATAAATTTTACAACATCCTGAATGGGACAGTTTGATTCCATCAAATCTACTTCTAGAAATTTGTCAACATTCATTTGTTTATTAAACAAATATGCCAAAAAAAGTAAGAAAATAATTAAGCGAATATTAAAGTCGATTTTTACAGTGTTATATATGATACATTAAAACTAAGTTTTTAGAAAGCTGAACAGCCAACAATTAGAAACTGCTAAACAAATTGCAATTCATGTCTAAAATAGAGCAGTGTGCATCTCATAAAGACAATGAATGATATAGATTTCTATTTCCAGAGTCATAAAGATGTTCAAAATAAAATTGTCATATGACAAAAGCAGATACAAAACAGCATGCTTGCTGGTTTTGTGAGACCATTTTTGTAAGAACAATAATACATTTATTTAATAGTGATTTTACAATCTAATCTACATTGAGAACTTACTGTTTTCTAGCCCCTGGGGCACATTATATGATTATTTCATAATTATCAGCATTTTCCATATTAGGAAGTTGATGCACAAGGAAGTTAAGTAACTTGACCAAGATCATTCAACTAAAAGACTTGGAACCTAAGTCTGTGGGATTTCCAGGCCCAAAGCCCTTATCTTCTGTACTGGCCCCCATCCAGGCAGACAACAGGACCTAATGCTAGCACTTTTACACTGGTACTGACTGTAGGGTGGGAAGGTGAGTAATTGTGTTCCAGATATGTTTCCTTATAGCTTTTTTTTTTCTATAACCTTATTATTTGGGGCCCTTTTTTATAAATCTAGGAATAAATCATATAAAAATATAGGAAAAAATGCAACAATGAGCAGAATTTTCCTGATCTGGGCCCAGATATCCATCATCATCTGACTGTGTGATGTTGTCTGCTTACTATGCTGCCACTCTGGGAGGCTGTTTCTAATAATCTGCTCTAATTTTCTCTTTCCATTTATTTGTGCCTACTTTAAACCCAGTGTGTCTAATTTTGTCAAACCTCTTGCCTTGATGAACTTCCCTTACAATATCTTCCACTTCATTGTAGGTCATATTTCCTAAAGATGGTCACAACCATATTTCTCATCCCACATGCTTCTCTTAATATATGACTTGTATGTGACTCTGCTACTCCCCAATCAAGAGGTGTTGTCTATATCCCTTCCTTAGAACCTAGTGGAACCCTGTAACGGCCTTAATCCATACAGTAAGACACAAATGATTCTATGTGACCTCCCAGACTCCATCATAAAAAAGCACTATGGCTTCTACCTGATTTTTCTTCTTAAGGATGTTTGCTCTTGGAATGCAGCCACCATGCTGTGAGGAAGCCCAGGCCACATGAAGAGGCTATGTGTAGTGCTCAAGCCGACAATCCCAAATGAGGCTACCCAGCAGTTAGTATCACCCACCAGCCACGTATGTGCAAACAGCCTTTGAGATGACTCTGAGCCCAGCACTACTGACTGTAAGTACATGACACATCTAAGCAAGAGGCACCAAGTTGATCCCTGTCGACCTCCCAAACCATGAGAGATAATAATAGTTATTTTATATCACAAAGTTTGGAATATTTTGTTATATAGTGATAGCATGCATAATTATATAGAACATTGTAGTTTATGAAGCATATTTATATTTACTTTCATACAACCCTTATAACCTTGTGGATGTAGTTAAGACAGTAAGAACCTCTTTATAGAAGCTAAAGCTGGGGCTTTGGGAGTTAGGAGTCTGGGATGATAATTATCAGTGATCTGGGTCGAAGTCCTATTTTCAGGTACTTATGGTCTTAACAGTTTACTAAAGTTTTGAAAGACTTGGTTACTTCATTTATAAAATGGGTAGAATGGGATGACCAGCCTTACTGGGGCTGAGCAGTGGGTTGTCTAATGCATGTGCAGTGATTAGTCTGACTCTATCTCAGTAAATGCTTCCAGCTTTGGGGCCCCAAACCTTGGAGGGATCATTGACTCCTTTCCTTCATTTCTCAGATTCAACCACCAGCATATTCTAGCAATCCCAGCTCCAGAATACATGCAGAACTCCATCATTCTCACAGTCTCCCCTGGCCCAAGCCCCAGTTATCCTTCTTCTGGATTAGGACAGTAGCACCAAGGGCCTCCCAGCTCTGCCCTTGCTTCCACAGGAGTCTGTTTTCAAGACAAATACAGAAGTGATCCTTTGGTCAACAAACCACATCAGGTCACACCTATTCTCAGAATTCCCAGGGGCTCCTCATTCCACTCCAAGCAAATGCCAAAGCCCTTCCACTGGAGAGCCAGCTGACTGCTGTCATCTCTTCCACTTCATCTACTTCAACCCTTCCATCTTGCCTACTCACCTCTGCCTGGCTGGCCTACTTACTCACACTCCAGCCTGCAGCCCCGAGTCCTTTTGCCTTTGACTATTCCCTCTACCTGGAAAACTCTTTCTCCAGGTGTCTACCAAGCTAACTCTCTTCCCTCCTTCAAGATTTTGCTCACATGGTAGCTTGTATTAAAGCTTTCCTGGACCATCTTCTTTTATCACATCCCTAGAACTTCCTATTCACCTTCCCTCATTCAATGTCTCTTTAGTGCTTGCCACCATCAGACATATCATACACGTCAGTTTCTTTACTATTGGCTTGTCTGTCTCCACCCACTCCTGCTAGAGTAAAGCCTCAATGAGGACAGAGATTTCTGCCAGTGTGGTTTACTACTGAGGTCCCAGAGTCTAGAAGAGTCCCCAGCATACAGTAGATGATCAATAAATGTTTGTTGCTCATGAATGAGTGCCTGACAAACGGTTAAAAAATAGTGTAGTCGGGGATCCCTGGGTGGCTCAGTGGCTTAGCACCTGCCTTTGGCCCAGGGCACGATCCTGGAGTCCCAGGATCAAGTCCCACGTCAGGCTCCCAGCATGGAGCCTGCTTCTCCCTCCTCCTGTGTCTCTGCCTCTCTCTCTCTCTCTATCACAAATAAATAAATCTTTAAAAAATTTTTAAAGTGTAGTTATTGTCTTATTATTAATTAGGATTAGACCCGAGTTTTCCAACTCCATATCTACTATAGTGAGTTGAATAGTGGCCTTTTAAACGATATGACAAAGTCCTAACCCGAGTCTATAAAGGTGACTTTACTTGGTAAAAACGTCTTTGAAGATATAATTAAGAATCTCAAGATGAGATCATGCTGAATTTAGGATGGACCCTAAATCCAGTGACAGGTGTACTTATCTGAAGAGGGGAAGATGATTGATGTGAAGAGGGTGGCAGAGATTGGAGTGATATATCCATGAGCCAAGGAACACTAAGGATTTCCATGTAGTCACTAGAAGCTGGAAAAGAGGCATGGACCATCTTCTCCCTCAGAGCCTCCAGAAGAAATCAACACTGCAAACACCTTGATTTCAGACTTCTAGGCTTTGGACTTTGAGAGATTAAATATCTTTTGTTAGCTATCAGGATTCAGGTCAGTTGTTATGGCTGACCCAGGAAACTAACATCTCCTTGGACACTAAAGTGCCTCCAGTTTGCCCTAATAATCTGGACTTGACCTTCTTTTGCCAGCTGGCCTCACCCCCTTTTGCATGTGAGCAAGCATGCTGGCACAGCCTGCAACTCTAGCCTGCACACAAAACCAAAGTTTTGGCCACTTTCCTCTCCAGCCCAGCCTGGCTTCTAGTCCTGACACTCCCCAGCTTGTCTAGACCAGAGCTTGGTACTGCTACAAGTTGCTGATAAGGCTCTTTGGTCCTGTCTTTCTGTCTGTTTCCGATTTCTATCTCCAGACCTAAGTAGACTGGATATGATACAGCATCCGGAGCCAGAACAATTCCCCCCCTGAGCCTCAGCCTGTCTGTGGGGCTGGCTGCAAATCACCCAGGGCTCCATACCTGCTGGTGATCTCACCACCCCTCGGAACCCATGGCCAGACTGCATTAATAAAGTGCTGGAAGTACCTTAGTTTCCTGTAACTTTTTCCAGCCTGATGTCTGCTGTAATGTTTAATTTATGTCGTAAGAAATAAAAGAAGTGTGCTCCTTCCTGCTTAAAATCTTTATATCCACTGAGATCTCTACTCTTGTTCCTTGGCCATGGAGACAAAGTATCAGGAGAAGATGCTGTCTGAGTCCAGGAAGGCTTAACAACACCCTCCTCCCAGCAGGTTGGAGCAGCATCAGTTCAGATGTCCTGAAATATCTAGATAAATACCTTTTTACGTAGACAGGTAGCTGAATTTCAAAACCCCTTTCTTCCTAACCTATAAACAGGAATTGGCAACTGAAGAGATGGATTTCCAAATGCCTTTTGCCTCTTGCTAAACAAGCTGCTGAGCCCTCCTGCCCAACCTACCCTAATTTTTCAAGTCTCCCCCCAAGTCAGGCAAGATAAAGTAGAGACGCCTACCTCTTTCCCATAATTCTTTATACACGTACAGACTGGTAAGCCATCACTTCATAAAAAAAAACAAATAAATAAATAAGCAGAGCACTCATCAAAGGGAAATCTTTATCTCTTTGAATAGGTGATGGCTAAGAGAAACAGTTTTTTGTCTGTGTTGAAAATTTGCAGTCCAAAAAACGAATTCAATTTGATGGAACCAAAATGTATTGAGTACTTCTCTGTACTAGGAATATATCAAGAAAGACCAGCTCCCCCTAGCATGTAAACTGCTAAAGGGCAAAGACGTTTACCTACGTTCCATTTAGCCCTAGTGTTGCAAATGATCCCGGCACATAGTAGGCATTCAATAAATACACAATGAATGTTGAATCCTTAGAAAAGAAAGCAACTGGAGACCCAAAGAAACCTCCAGAAGGTATCCTAAAATTCCAAAGTGGCAAGCCTCTTTGGGATCATCTAAACTAGACTTGAATTTTTATTAATGATCAAAACACTTGGCACTTACTGTTGAGTGCCAGGCACAGAACTGAGTATTTTAAATTTATTGCCTTATTTAATCCTATCACTGTCCTCATTATGTATATGAGAAGATGAAAAATCAGACAGGATAAGTAACTAACCTAAGGTCATACAGTTGGGGAATGGCCAAGTCAGGATGCGCACTCGGTTTTCTGAACTCAGCACCTGTATTCTTTAATTCTGTGCTATATTGTCACTTTTTACAGTTCCATAAGCTCAAGCCAAGAAAGAAGAAGAGGCCACCCTAATCTGCAGTCCTAAAATGTAACGAAGAGGGCTTAAACTTGGCGTACTGGATCTCTAACTCAGTGTTCCTTGTATAGAACCATACTGCCTCTTATCACTTGTAAAACCTGGATTTAGAAACTTCAGCTCTTTTCAGAAAAAGTGCTTTCTTATCTTGCTACTCTTTCCTCTGGGATTGAGAAAGAAATCTGGTGTCTTTAAAGAAGAAATTTAAAAATCAAAAAATTCTTTTGGGAAAAGGCAACATGTTTGATCATCAAAAGAAAAAAAGACCTTTATTCACATAGAAAAAGTTAACCTGTTTAAAATATTAATATACTGTTTATATACTGCCTTTCTTCCAGGAACTGAAAGAGTTTAATATAGCTCATTAATTCTTAGACTATTTCTGTGAGGGACGAAAGCAAGCATCATTATCTATATTTTAATATGAGGAGGAAACCGAAGTATGGAATCAACTGGAGAGTTGGGAAACACAGCCAATCCAGATTCCAAGCCAACAGTGAAAGACATGATCGTTGTCACACTATAGCTGGAATGTTCATTGGATATGGATCATTTCCGTGTAGTACATTGATATTTGTTCAGTACTAGATGCCTTGAGAAGCCCATGGTGTCATAGCATTCATCAGTGAATCCTGTGACTTATAGCATTTTTTCTCGAAGGAAAAGTTAAAATAAGTGATTCTCAAACTTGAGCATGCATGAGAATCACCAGGAAGGGGAAAACACACATTGCTGGGCCCCACCCTCAAGAGTTTTTGATCTAATCGATCTGGAGTGGGATCAAGATTCTGCAATATCACAAGTCCTGGCTCTTGGACCACACTTGAGACCCACCCCCCCTAGAATGGTGGCCACTACAGGTAGTCCTACTAGAGTCAAGCACTCAGACCTGGAAGTAAAGCTGTGTGGGTTTGAGTCCCGGCTCTGCAAATTTATACAATTCTTATATATTTCGATGTTTTCTCTTGAAAAACTGGAGATTATGATAATAACTTTAAAAGTGGGTGGTAGAGAGGGAGTGCTCAATAATTGTTGGCTACCCTCATTTTGTCATTACTCAGACTACATATGCTTAGCAATCTTCCTTGATGCTACAGAGCCCTCACTAACAAGGTATCATAAATTAGGAAATATCTCTTCTAAGAAGTTGGGCAGTCCCTAGGGAAATTAACATCAGGCAGAAATCCTAATTATGAGAGTGACCATTAAACTCATAGGTCCTGAAACTTTGATCAACGGGTACATTGCTTTAGGATATGAACTTCCAAGACTTGCTTTACAAGTCCCATTAGCAAGGGTAGAGACCCTAACTTTGATACGTTTCCAGAGACTTAAGTAACAAATTATCAATGTTAATGATGCTGGGGAGGATAACTATGTTTGACGGAAGACTATTTCCCTAATATTTAACTCTGAATTTCAATGACAGAGATCTTCCTCTGTTCCTAGGCTATGGTTGTTCCCCACCTAGAAGAAAGGATGCTGTGCACATCATGCTGAATGATAATGGTGTGCTAAAGTTTTTAGTCAAGTTTCTGCAATCCTTCCAGAGAAATGGAGGACTTAGTATTACGCATTTAAATCAAATTGCCTATAATCTCCATTGCTTGTTCCTTCGAAGGCATGGTGGGGGGGGATTATTCAAATAATTTATGCTAAACACTCATTTCAAGCAGTTAATAGGGCTCATGTTGTTCACGGCACTACATGGATGCAAACAGGTAATGCTATGGATTTCTAAAAACAGTTTGTCAGACACTACTAGTTCAGCGGCTCCTAAATGTCTAATCCTACACTTCTCTCTAAATTGTATCCTCCTTAAACTTACAAGGAAGGGTACACACCTTATCCCTGATAGCTCCGACAGGGCATCAATTTCACATCTTTGCGCACAAATCGAATTCCCAAAGGAAAGTGTAAAACCTGGTCCTCAATTATAATACACAGAGTTAATGTAGTTTACTGGCCCCTAATGAAGGACACTACAAGGATTCATGCCCATTTCTTGCCCCTCTCCTTGAATCTGGACCAGCTCTGTGACCAACAACACGTAGCAGAAATGGTGATGTGCCTGTTTGGTGCTTAAGTTTTAAGAAAGTCTATGGCTTCGCTTTTGTATAGTGGGGGAAGCCTGCTATCTGGTTAGATCTGATCACCCTAAAACTGCCATGCCGTGAGAAGTCCAACCTAGTGATGTAGACAGGCACATGTGGAAGAGAACCAAGGCCCCAGCCAGGAGCCCCAGGAGAGGGCCCGCTGACAGCCTGCACCAACCTGCCAGCCATGGGAATGACACCGTCTTAAAAGTAGAGCCTCCAGCCCCAGTGGAGCAGCTGAACTGTGACTTGGGAGCACATAAATAAAACAGTTTTTGTATAAGCCTCCAAGTTTGGCATATTTCATTAGGCAACAAGAGATAACCAAAAGAGCTAACTCAAAGAATACTGCAGCCCTGCTCAGCATATGTATACTGTGTAAAAATTCACCTTGATGCAGCCTTAATCACCCACAATCTTTTTCTGGTGCTTTGTAAAATACATCGAATCCAGGTGAGCAATTATGTAACGTTATTTGATACCTGTTTCTAATAACAGGGTTCTTTTACCATTGGGCTCTCATCCCTTTTGGGTTGATTTTTATATCAGATAGAACCCCAAGAAGGGTTGGCTTTTTTATGTCGTTCTGACAGTCCAATAATCCAGGCTTGGCATTTAACAACTTCTCATTCACTGTTCTCATAATATCAGACAAAAAGCCCGAATGGTCAAATACACAAAGGTGATGACCTGATTGACCTGATGGTGCATTTAAAACTAAATGCACTTCAGTGCATTCACGGACTGTGACCCATCCCATCCTCCGGCTTTATATTATCTGCCTTGACAGAACTACGCATTTCTGTAGGTTTTAGGGACAACTGTGTAGAGTCAAAATTTCTAATATTCATCTATAATGCCATTCAGAATTCTACCATTAGTCATTTCAAAATGAGAGAAAGTGCACGAAATTCAAATGCATAGATCAGCAAACTGTCACTACCTAAATATTTTGTAAAATCTCATTTTGTTCTCTTTTAAACCCTGAGGGAAAATCCATACACATCCAGCTGCAACAACCAGAGACTTCTTTACAAAGGTTCTTAATTCTCTATGGAACCATTTCTCCAGATTCTCGCGTGCCCTCTAAATCTTTCTTCCCCCCTAGAGGATAGCAGGTGGCTACCTCAACTGTTTGCTAATTCCATCCTGCAACTAGGGAGACTGGAATATGCATTAAGGCTGCGTGTTTACCTTTGCAACAGTGAGGTTTTCCAAAACTTCTGCAAACAGATCCTTTAACTTCAAGATATGTTTCCTGGGAATTGAATAGGAGGAGGCATATACCTACAAGCAAAATGAGCTGCACTGTTTGCATGACACATTCATCTTCTGCCGCCCACGGGGAGGTGGGGAAAGCACGCTAGGTAAAGACTCAACTTGGGCTTGGACTGCACTCAATTACGTGGCTTCCTGGGCAAATGATTGCTCATTGGAGCCTCAGCTTCCCCATCTGTAAAAAGAAAGTAGAGATACCTCCCCATGAATGAAACAAGAGAAACGATGTTTAAGAAAGCACATTGACGTGTGCTCTACAAAGTCAAGGAACTGTCATTATTGTTACTATTATTATAATATTCTTAATCTCCCTATATATGAAGAATAGCAACCACGTGTTGACAATCTGTTGTGCTCTCTTTGCACAAAAGCATCATTACTTGCAATGGTAGCTGTATGATCTCAGACAAGTTATGCTTTTCTCCCTATGACTCTGTTTCCTCCCCAGCTGATATGATGGAATAGTTGTGAGGATTAAGTGGAATGACCTTGGAGTGTGGCACTGATGACTTTCTCACTCTACCCTAGACACCAAACTGACCCTAGACCGTGAGTGCCTCAACCAGGGCTTCACCACCCAGACGGCTCTTCTAGTGTTGTGTTCCTTTTGTATCCAGCTTCCAACATGGAGCAGCAGCTGTTGATGGGTCGCCCTGCCCCATAACTCATCCCCAACCCAGTTCTGAGTTTACCTGCCACTACAGTGGACAGTTCCTGGAGGGCTGGCCATCTTCCACCTCGAATGTCTTTTTTACTTTGCCACGTGGGACTTCCTTTGGTGCCCCAGGAGCTTACTTAGTTCGTGCCCTGGGGAACATCTCAACTACTGATGTATAGAAGCTAGTAAATGAATAGCCAAGCACTTCTAACCTGTTTTCTAGATGATTCCTCAGATAGTGGCCAGGAATATTGAGACTCAGCTGTTTATATCTGTAAACTGCTCATCAACACTCCTTTCAATGGCCTTTCCTCTATGCCCTCTCTCACTTCCCCCATTACTTCACTGGAGCTTCTAGGTTTACTTCTCAAATAAATAAGCCAAAAACCATGTCTCAAGGTGTGTTCTTGGGAAATCCCAAACTACAAAACCATACAAACTTTGGGGTGGGTGTGCTGATTCACCAAGCCTGTCATTAGTTTGTGCTTTCACTGTAAGGCAGACTGGAAACCTGCCTTTCATTTTCACCATCTACTGTGACTAATCATGTTCCTTCTGCCTCTGTAGCAGCCCTAGTTTCTGTACTCTCCAAGCAGGTGAAATCTTTTTAGATGCATATACTAAAAAATTAACAAATGTCTCCAATTCAGTATTTCTTTTATCAATAGAAGAAAGTATACCTAGCTTCATAATTCCTCTGGCATGTAAATATCTTGTAAAAATGTGAACATCATCTTCATCTTTACAGCAGTGGTTCTAAAAATGTTTATAAGTCTCATGATATTTCAGCTCCTTCCTGTGTCCTCATGAGATTTCTAAGGCCTTTTTAGTCTGATGTTTGGTTCAACCAGCAGACTTCCTTTATGTTAACTCTAAGCCTAGAAGAACAAATGAGTTGCCACCTTTGGTTCCCAATTTACCTGCAGTCTAGGTAAGGAGGCCATCATATATATACACAGCTCTGATTCAAGGTGGACCCTGGCTAATGCTACCATGTAGGGACCAAAGACAAGAGACTGAAAAAGAAAGGATTTGTTTCCAGTGAGAGCAAAAAGCTTGGGCATTTTGCCATTTGCAGACTCTGGCATCTCTCTCAATGATAGGTGACATGACTAGCAAAAGCCTCAGCACTAATCTAAAAATGTGTAAAAAGTACGTTTAGGCCCTTCAAACAGTCTATAGCTATGAGAGCGTTTATGCGAGGGACACAGTTTGTCATAGATTTACAGGGAGCTCCTGCGGGCAACTGCCAAGCAGTTACCCAAGTGAGTCCCTGATTAACTGCAAGGTCAGGGCTAGCTCGTGTAGGGAAGATGGCCCTGTAAATGACACAGTGTTGAAGCTCTGGCAAGGCAGAGAGTTTGTTCAAGAATTTGAACTGATGATTATACTACATGTATTTTCTTCATTCCTGGGGAGAAGCAGCTTTTTGATTCACAAAAGCAGAGCTGGCTCATCTGGATGCAGCAATGTTTTCTCTTCTTCTTAGCCCCAATATACAACCACAGGTCAGGAGCTGCTTTCACATAATCCTTTGCAACCTTCATATACAGATTCCCAATTCTAGCACACCAATTTGTATTCCATTCATTGCAAAATAACAGGGATTCTAAAAGTGGACCTCTACTCATTCTCTTCTATCCATCACTACCTTTACCTTCCTGGTTTTGGAGGTTGGTGGATCATATTTGGACTTTTTGCCATCTTGTCTGTCTGTCTGTCTTCTATTTTTCCTATCCAATCCAGTCATCATTTCTCTGCTGAGAGTGCTTTTCTGAAGCTTGATTTCAAGCAATATAATGGAGTGATTAAGAGAGCAGGCTCTGGCACAGACTTGAGTTGGAATCTTGGCTCTGCAGATTAGAAGATATTAAATGGGAGTGATGATCTACATCCATGGTTAGCAAATCTGGCCTATCGCCTGTTTGTGTAATAAAGATTTATTGGAATAAAGCCACACCCATTCATTTACATACTGTCAATGATTGTTTTCCTGCTACAATCACAGAGTCGAGTAGTTATGATGGGGATTATATGGTCCACAAAGCCTAAAATATTTGTGATCTGGCCCTTACAGAAAAAAAGTTTGCCAGTTCTTGATCTGAATCACAGAAGTGCTGGAAGAATTAAATACAAAAATATATGAAAACACTAATGTACCTGACACATTATAAATGCTCAGCAAATGTGAGCTATTATCATTGTCATTATTTTAGAATTTCTATTCACTGACTTCCATGTGATCAATTTACTCAATTAACCAGTGCTCGCTACTCCTTGTGTATAACATAATGACTGATGATGAGGGCATATCAAAAGTGCTCAGCTAGTCAACCACTTCTTGCCATAAAACTATATTTCCCTAGAGAAAAAGGATTTAAGAACCACACATTTAATCCTTATCTATTCTAGTTCATCCCATATCTCCCGCTCTCTATTAGATAGTTCTGCTCCAGTGTCCAATCTTCAAAAACCATAGGCCCCAAAGCATGTATTTTTATATTCTCCCAAGTGGGCCTTCCTTCCTGAATTCCAAATTTCTATCAAACGCACTACCATTAATGCCGTCTGGAACCAAGCTTAAAGATTTATAGAATGTTCGAACTCACAAAACGTTAGAATTCTAGCTTCTTAAACCAAAAGAGAATCACATAATTCAGCTGTCTTGCTTCTTACAAATCAAGAAGTTTTGTTCCTTCATTTAAGGCATATATTTGTAGCCAAGTTGTATTTGCTTTTCTCTGTGTTTCTTTTTCAGACTATTTATCCACTTCCACCAAGTACTGCCCCCTTTCATGCAAACATTCATTCCTTTATTCGCTGACTCCATTATTCATATATCCCTCTGGTATTTATTGAGCATCATTAAGTGGCACATGTTGAGTGAGGCACTGGGGAATGACAGTGAATAAGACCCAGCACCTGCCTTGTAGAGTGATAATAAATATTATGGAACTGAATTTTCATTAGGAACAATGAAAATAATTAAATCCTAATATTGACAGTTAGGCATATTGATCATTCACTTTTCCACCCCTCTAGCTATAGAATTCAGCTTTTTTGGAGTTCCAGATGCTTTACATTGGTTAGGATATATTCATTTTTCTCTATTTAGATGTGAGGAATCATATCTTTTGCTTGTACCATAGCTTCTTCAGTTTATTTCAAAATTTGTCGCTGGTGGTTTGGTTTTATCCAGTGTTTTCTTTTTATAAAAACAAACTGTAGATTTCTTGGCATTCTACACAGCTTCTTTGAGTAACATTTCAGGATGGAAAGGGAATAGGAGCAAGTGGATGGGTTTTTCCCTTCAAATGCAGCAATTTATTAATCATGATATGTTAATCACTCATAGTAGCTTGAAGAATGGGGTTCTGTGATTTTTTTAATGTTTTTAAATTACTAAATGTCTTATTTATAACAAAAATTTCATTTTCATCTTAAATTTCTGAAAGTAATTCAAATTCAATAAGAAAAATAAAGGATCTTTTGTAAGTACTTACTTGCTCTTTAATCTATCAGTAGACACCACAACTATGCCTGTGTGTTCAAGTCAATGAGTTCAGGGTCACAGAGGTAAAGTGACCTTCTCTATATCTCTGTCTGTAGGGAAGAGACAAGAAAAAAATCCCAAGCTGTGTAACTCAACACCGTTGCCTTTAACCACTCTGCTCTCTAGTTTATACAGTTGACCTTTGAATAACATGGGTTTGAACTGCATGGGTGCACTTATATGAATATTTTTTTTTTTTTAAGATTTTATTTATTCATTAGAGACACAGAGGCAGAGACACAGGCAGTGGGAGAAGCAGGCTCCATGCAGGGAGCCCGACGCAGGACTCAATCCCGGGTCTCCAGGATCATGCCCTGGGGCGAAGGCAGGCTCCAAACCGCTGAGCCACCCAGGGATCCCTGAATATTTTTTCAATAAATACAGTACTATAAATAATTTTCTCTTCCTCATGATTTTCTAAATAACATTTTCTTTTCCCTACTTTATTGTAAGAATACACTATACGTATAACATATTAAATGTGTTAGTCTGCTGTTTATGTTTTCAGTATGGATTCTGGTCAACAGAAGATTATTAATAGCTAAAGTTTTGGGGAATCAAAAGTTATATGTGAATTTGACTGCAGGAGAAAAGAGGTCAGTGCCCCTAACCCCCATGGTGTTCAGGGGTGAACTGTGTACTGGTTAGCCCTTTCTACCACCACATTCTCTCTCACTCTTTTCCTTTTAGTTTTTTTCTTTGTATTTAGTATATGCAACAGTCCCTTGATTTTCATTTATTTTTTTAAATTTTACTGGTTATTTTTGTTTGTTTGTTTTTAAAGTCTTTTTTTTTTTTTTTATTCATGATAGTCACAGAGAGAGAGAGAGGGGCAGAGACACAGGCAGAGGGAGAAGCAGGCTCCATGCACTGGGAGCCTGACGTGGGATTCGATCCTGGGCCTCCAGGATCGCGCCCGGGCCAAAGGCAGGCACTAAACCGCTGCGCCACCCAGGGATCCCTTGTTTGTTTTTTTAATTAAAGATTCCAAGCGCATTTGCATGTCTCTCTGGTCCCTTCCTTTATTGACCTATTCCATACACTTATCAAATTAATCCACCCCAAACACAATTTTCTTCATTTCTTTACCATATTTTACAATCTTCTAATTCTCCCTACTACCTACAATGGCATTATCCAAAATATGTTCCTTGAGATGTTGGCAGATATTCCAAAAGAAAAAAAAATAGTATTTTAGTTTCTTTTCCTTTGAAGAGAAAGAAGAATGTATATATGTTTTTAAATATTGTAATTCTAGGGGCACCTGAGTGACTCAGTCGGTTAAGCATCTAACACTTCATTTTGGCTCAGGTCATAATCTTGGGGTTATGAGATCAAGCCCCTCATCAGGCTCTGTGCTGGTCGTGATGCTTGCTTAAGATTCTCTCTGTCCCTCTCCTTCTGCCATTACCCCCTGCTCTCTGTCTCTGCCTATTAAAAAAAAAAGGGGGGGGGGCGGCGGAATTCTATAAAATAATTGGGGAAGGTACTTTTAGGAAAAAATAACTTTTTCTTCTGAAGCAACCAGACACTTTTGTTTTTGTGTCTGATGTTTTGTGAAGAATACTTCCAGAATCACTGAATTAAAAAGTTACCACATTTGTCATTTCAAATACTTAAGAAATTAAGAAGCATAAAAAGTTACATAATTAGTGGTCCGTTATCACCTAAGCATTTTTTGGGGGGGAAGTTAGTAATTTAGTAACAGAGTTAAGATTCATTCCATACTATTCAAGTTAAAGTTGTAGTCAGCCACAGAAGGAGAAGGAAGATAGGATGCAAAAACCCTAAAAGAGAACAAGTTTAGTGTCAAAGATAGGTTCCTCACAAGGGCAATGGTGTTAGCCAATAACAAACTTTTAAATAGTATTAATTTAAAACTATCTCCTAAAGATGGTGGATCCACAAGCCTGGAAAGGCCAGAACCCACTCCTACAAAACACACTCCTTAGACTGAAGTGAGGGAGAAATAAACTTTTATTGTATTAAATCACTGGGCTTTCAAGGTTGTTTGTTATTGCAGCTAGTGTGACTTATCCTGACAAAGACTGAGGCCCAGAAACGTGACAGCACGTCCCAGATTCCATATGAATTAGGGGCACAGAAATGTTGTACTCTTTCTACCTAAAGGTACTGCTTTAGATACAGACTACATTTTTTCATGTCTCTTTTTTAAGAAAAAAAAATTTGTGAAAGGTCCTTGTTTGCAAGTAATCATTGGTTTCCTTTCATAGTTTATATCAGCTAGATGTAAAAACTTCAATGACCATGACATTAAACCAAGTCATTATAAAATTACAGAGGCAACCACTTGAGAACATTTAAAGCCGCTCTATAATACAGCATATTCAGATAAGTGAAGTCATATTGCTTAAACTTTCTACTTTTATCCGGTAATAGAAGAGGGCAGCCTGACATGACACAAAGGGTCCCATCATCTCACAGTAAACACTATATGTACTTTAGACAACTATCCTCCCCCACACCAATTGTTCTGCTCTAAATTTAATTTTATGGGAATTTCTTACTTTAACAATCCCACCATGTAGGGCATAGTGTCTTTAAACACAGTCCTAAATAGAGACCCTAATAAATCACTATGTTTTGGACTAGAGCCATGGCTGCACTATAAATTGGAAGGGAAGATAAACGATTCTGCAGGGGGACATTCACCTAAATAGGTTTATCCTCAGTAACAATGACAATCCCCTCCCTGAGTTATAGGAATATAATAGAATCTCCAAGGAAGTTGGAAAGGTAAAATCTGAATAACATAAAGGCAGGTCCTTCCTATGAACAGATATGCCCATGCAATACTGACCAGGAATCAAGGGTCTCAATAGCAAAAGATTGAGCAATGGAGACATTAGAAGCCTTAAAAAAAAAAAAAAAAAAAAAAGTAAGGCTGAGGCCCTGGACTATTGTTCCTGCATCCTGTGGCCTTTTGCAATGGATGCTACACTATATGCTTCATGAGGTCAAAAATCTATGTCTCTGGTTCATCACTGTATTTCCACCGTATTCATTAATACCTGACATGTGGGAGGCCATAAAATTTGTGGAAGGAAGGAAGGAGAAGGTGAAGAAGAAAAAAAGGAAGGAAGAAATGAGCATCTTGCTATTCTGAGTGCGTCTCTATTTTTTGGTATGACATGGCCCCAAAGTGAAGCCACCCCACTTTACTAAGTGTAAATGGAAGAAAGAGCAACAAGTTCTAATATGTGGGGGAAACTAGCTGTGCTGGACTTTTTGAAAGAATTCTCAGGGGTAATTTTGACTAGACACAATTTTCTGCTTATGTACTTTAAAACCCAACTGCCAAGTAAGATGCAACTCGACTGTAATAGTAATTGTATACAAGTACTAGTGTGAAAGTAATTGTAACTATACTTGTATAACTTAACTCAGGAGGCTCATACAGAACTCAATAAAATTAAAACATCAAATAGTTTTCTTCATGGTAAGGTGGTAGTTTGCAAATGCCAGGCGAAAGTAGTCTGTGTCATTATCTGACTTCACCCACTAGTCGTATCCTCTCTAGGGAACTCAGTCACATAACACGACTACTGTGTACAGTTTCAGCAGTTACCTGACCAAAGGATTTCTGCAGTTGAACTACTGGCAGTGATGATAACCAAAGAACAGGAAAAGTAGCAAAGAAAGGAAATACCTGCTACTCAATTCCATCAACCAACTTAGCCTTGTAGCACTATTGACATTCCCATCTTGGCTCCGTGAAGCTTGTCAATAGAGATGCTCACAAACAATTAAAAGCTCTTGCTACTATTGTTAAGCTTGTAAGCGTGTATTCATTACTATTTGTAAGGTGTTTTACAACCTAATAACAACTCATTTGGTCAGTCACTGTTAAAATAGTGTAGGTTAATAGTTGCACCTGTATCTTCAGACATACCTGGGATCAAGTTTAGGTTCTCTATTTATTTGTCATATGACTTCAGACAGGGCATTCATGTTCTTTGTGTCTTCTTTCTCAACTGTACAACGTGTCAACTATGCATCTCAAACCTGATGGGTTCTAACTAGCTCTTAATTCTCATCCCAGTGCTCATGCTATAGTCCTCTCCATGTACATGGCATCTCTCTACCCCAGGAAATTTAGGCAAACACTTAATTGACGCCTTCCTTTCCTTTACCCATGCCCAACATCCAAGCATCACCAAGTTCTGTAGGTTCTTCTTTCAAACTACATTTCATTTCAAACCATTTCTCTCCTTCACTACCATCACCTTACCATACACCACAATAACTTTTTTCTGAACTTCAATAGCCCCCACATTTGTTTTCTTCTCTTAGACCTTGTCATAATGATTCTTTTTAAACCTCAGATCAGAGAATGCCACTACCTTGCTCAAAGCCTTTTAATAATTTTCCCTCTATTTCTATTAGTATAAAATCCAAATTCCAACCCTATGCACTATAAAAAAAACTTTTATAATATTCTAATGATTGCCTACTTCTGTGAATTCATCTTCTACCCTTTCTGCATCACTCACTACCATCTAGGTAAACCATTCTTCTGTTTCTCAAACACATCAAACATCTTCCCAACTGAGGTCTTTGCCATTATTACTCTTCCTTCTACCTAGAATGCTCCATTGACTACTTCTCAAAATATTAGCTCATTCTTGCTCCTTCAGGGTTCAGTCAGCTCCTCAGAAAACCTTTTCCTGACTACCTTCATAAAAGCCTCTTGCTCCTTGTTAATCTCTACAATCCCAATTTTCTAATAATTACCTCAGTCTATAATTATCTTAACTCATTTAAAAATTGTTTCACCCACCATAAAGTAACTTTCATGATATCAGAGACCTTCTCATCACTCAGTGCCCTGTATGTAGCATACTGAAGGCACTCAATAAATAATTCTGACTGTTGGAATGAATGCTGGAATAGAAAGGGATAGGTGGCTGGCTGGGTTGTACTTATCAAAGGATGGGTTTCCCAAAAATAATTCTGACTATGCACAATTTTCTCCCTGTATATTTAGAACCTCTCTTCTAGGTAAGATGTACCTAGATAAGAAGATCGTCTCTGTGTATCTTAACTTATTAGGCTTCTAAAAACTCAGTGAGATTAAAATGCATAATAGGCACTCTTTTAAATGCTAAGCATTCTGCAAATGTCACAAGTAAGTATTTTTATTATTACCATATTTTGATTCTTGGTGTATCCTCTTATATTAATATTGACACATAGCATGCCAATATTCATGTGAGAGTTAGGATGGTTTTGGAGATAAGGAACAGAAAACCCATCTTAAGTGATACAGGGAATTTAGAGGCTCACATATTTGAAACCTTCCATGGATGGCGTAGACTAATCAGGACCCAGGCTTGGCTGCTCCTTGAATTCTCTTACCTCTCTTTTCATGCTTAAGCTGGTAGTGAGAAGGCTGCTATGGTCTGCCAGGACAATGTACACAGCCAAAGGAGGCCATCCTTTTCAGTGGCTTTCTCTTTTATGAATGCCCCCAGCAAACATCCCCTCCCATCCTCTTTACTTGAACTGAGTCATTAGCCATTTCCTGAACCAATTATGTTGTCCAGGAATGGTTGGTCATCTTAGGCCTGAGTTCCTATACCAGTTACTATCAAAGAGATGGGAGACAAATCAGATTCCATCTGGGAGCTGGAGACAAGCCCCTCTTTCACTAAAACATTGGTACTACAAGGAGGAAATGTAAATACCTAAGGGTAAATTAGGCAGGAAGAGGTGATATATTCACTACATTTATGAATATTAAATGGCTTAAAGTCATCCCATACCTGGGATGTGGGAAAAAATGCTTAATAACATTAACTGTTCTTTTATTGGGACTATAACTAATCTATTTTTCTAAATAAAATTCTAAAAGCATGGGCAACAAAGAACTTATGTCAACCCAAGAAAAATCATGGTCACATACAAAATATTTTGTAGATGTTTAAGTTGACATGAGATTAGCTATTATTTTATATTTTCCAGTTGGATTTTGACATTGACATCAATGTTTTTGCATCTACACCATGAAAGACACAAAGTTAAGTGCTATAGAAGACATTAAGTCTAAAATATAGCTTTCTCTAGGAGCTTGGAAGCTAAAACATGACATATATTCTAAATCAATATACAATAACAATGTAAGGCAAGTACTACATAAGTAGAGCTATATCAACATGTAATAACAATATAAGTCAAATCTAATATTTGTACATTACATAAATATGTACACGTAATATATTTACAGAATAATAGAAATACTAACCAAATGGGTTACCTTGACAGTGTTTAAGAGGCTGGGCATTACAGCCATACAATATAGGGTTTAATCCTGGCTCTAGGGTTGGTATCTGGGTGATACTGAATAAGTTATTACTTCTCCCTTATTTTTAGTTTTCTCACCTGTAAAATCTACCTATCTCACTGAGTTGTTGTAAAGTTTAAATTTAATGAGCTAATGCAAATAAGTGCTGTCATTGTGTCCAGCATATCAGAAACGCTCCATAAAGTTAGCTACTCTTAGAATCACCATCTTCGTTGACTCGGTTGTATAGAATTCCAGAAAAAGAAGTTAGTGAAATAGATGAGATTTGGTTCTCAGTATTAAAGGAAGTGTGGATTCAAACAGGAGAGGAGATAGCTGACCAAGTCATCACAAGTCACACTTGGAAACTCAATAAATAGTCCACACATTGTGTCTTTCATGGTGTAGATACAAAAACATTGATGTCAATGTCAAAATCCAACTGAAAAATATAAATTTAATAACAGCATATTTGCATAACATCCTCTGACAATCCTATTAATAATTTAAGTAGCTGTTATCTCCCCTAACCTTCATTTCCAACCCAACTCATATATGTTTTCTGTTTACAAAGAAGGACACTAAGACTCTGCAGGGATGGAAATGGACAAGAACATGGGCTTCCTAGCTCCTGATTTTTAAAAAAATCTTTCCTACAGTATCCACCTCCTTCCATGTAAAGGAATTATGAAAGAAGATGGTTAAGGAGCATCTCTGGAGTGTGCAGTGGTCAGAAACTCAGGTGAACACACAATGAACTGATATATTACATTCCAAATATCCACACAGAATAGAGGGGAAGAGCACAGATCTGGTTACAACTTTTGTTCCTCCTCTTATGTGGCTCTGTGACCTTGGCTGATATTTAACTTCTGTATCCCATTTCCTTCACCCATAAAAAGGGGACAAAATAGTAGTATTCATCTCATTGAGTGGCAATAATTAAAGGAAACAATGCATATAGATCATGTAAAACACTGCTTAGAACATAGAAAGCACTCAGTGAATGCTATCAATGATTACTTAGAAAAATAGAAGAACTTATCTTTTAGAGCATTGCTGTTTTTTATTTGTGCCCACTAACCTCTTGCATCTGGGTGTATGCAGCTCAGAGTTGTGCTGCTCCCTGGTCAGGATTGTACATGTGGCTCTTTCAGCTCTAGGAACAGCACTCTCAAAGAAGGGAAGAGGGTGGTCTCTGCTTTATAGAAATTACTCCAGGAAGCAGTCACCCACCTCATTACACACATGATTCAAACTAGGGAAAATGTCCACTGTTCTATTTCCATGAGTCCGCTACTCAAGATAGCCTACATAATTTGTGGGGACTAGTGCAAAATGAAAACATGGGACTTCTTGTTCAAAATGTACTAAGAGTTTCAAGACAGCAGCATCAGAGGATTAAGCCAAGCATGAGATCCTTCTGAGCACAAACACACATTGCATACCCGTGAGGCCAGTTCTGCTGTTGCTTTAAACATCTCACTTCTCTCCTTCTTTTCTTCCTTTATAGTCATCCTGTTACTTTTGCCCCAAATAGCTGGCAGGAAGTATTCTTTGCTCCCTTGATCTTTGCATTAAACTTGCTTTGAATTCTGGAATCCAACTACCTGGATTCACATTTGGATTCCACCCCTCACTAGTCTGTATGACCATGGGCAGAATGCTTAACTTCTCTTTACCTTTATGCTCTCATCTGAAAATTGAGGATAATGATAATAGCAACCTTATAGACCTATTATGAGGATTGAATAAAAAGCTTTTAAGCAATATTTAACACAGTGGTTCTCGACCTTGGTTTCACATTAAAATCACTTGGGAGCTGTGGAAAACATGCCATCACCTGGGCCACACTCATGACCAATTAGATTAGTCCTGGGGGTAAGGCCAGCACAATAGTAGTTTTATAAAGCTCCCCAGGAGATTCACATGAGCATGAGGATTGGAGACCACTGGTTTTGTGTGTGTTAAGTACTCAATAATAAATCATAATAATAAATAATGAATGTTATGATAAATAATATAACACAAATATAAAGAATTTGATAATAAATAATAAATGCTGGCCAGTTATTATAACATAGTTTAGCTATACAAAGTAAAAAGTTCTATATTTCAGTTCTCCCCTTAGATCTACTCTGCATCTGGCTTCTTTCTCCCATTCTCCTCTGCTTTGATCCAGCATGTACCTGCAACCAATATAAATCAATACCAAAGATGTCTTACGGTGCTCCTGCTGAGACAAAGGTGCCTTTGAATACAGGTCTTTCCATTAACCCAGAGATGAGAGGGGAAATGTCAACTCATCCAACAGGGGTCCTTCCTTTGATATCAGGGTGGTGTATATTCCAAAAGCTCAGCACACTGCAGGTTTGGGGGGCAGGGAGGACTTTAGTCAAGTCACCAGAGATTCCCTAAATAATGCAAAGCAAAGAGAGACAGGGCAGTGGTAAGAATGTTAATTTCTTGAGCTTGTATTTCTCTCCTGCCAGTGTGGATAATCATCTTTTTGAAAATGTCCTTTTGTCATATTTATGATAGTGACACATCCATTATGAATACAGTAGCTCATTTGCACATGATCTGACAAATATTGAATGTTCTAGGCTACATTTAATTTCAAGGTAACTATAATCATTTGTGTTTCTTAGTAACCAGGTTACTAAGAAGGGTTTAAAATAGTAGGGCTTTTTATGACTTGTTCTTCACAATAAATCCACCAATTGGAGCCTGGACTGAAGTTGGGGTAGGAGCCAAGACTAGTCTGTTGAGTTAATGTGGCCTCAAGATCAGGAGGATCTTAATTTTGAGGTGAGGTTCATGGGCACATTGTTGGTGAAAACTAAACAAGCTAGTCACAAATGGTTTCTTTGTGGAAACCCACTGACCATCTCCTCCAGCTAAATCAAGGTAAAGGGTTTCAGACCCAAAGCCATTGAGATTCAGAATATAAAGCTGATTTATGGAGACTTGCAGAGTTCCCAGCCCTAGCATCCCATTGTTGAATAATTGCTATGTTTGCTGAGACTGTGAATCTGAGAAAAAACAGTAGATCCTGACCACAGCTATTTATATTCTATTTGGCTCTCTAAATCCTAAACACCTAAGGAGGCAACTCTTAAGAGATATTACAAAATAACACAGGTTTGGATGGCAAAAGAATCATCATAGTCCGGATGGTGTTTTTAACAAGGTTTGTAAGAAAGTCTTGACTTAATTTAGTAAATCAAGACAAATATTTTTAGAACAGAATAGACTAAACTGAGATAGAATCAGAGTGCTTTCCTTTCAGTTAAATAGATTAGGATTGGGATTAAGTATTGTTTTCTAAAAGTTTTGCTTCATCTGTATATGTGTATGTGTGTTCATACTAGGGTGCAATATAAAATGGAACTTTTTGCTATGGTTCAAGGTCCAAAAAGAAGGAAGTTCACCAAATTAGAGGACATAGTCTCTTTGGGCAGAATTTACAAACTGGCGAGTGACAGAATAGATACAGCCCATTAGATGGACTAGAAATTACATTATCATTGTTTTTATTTTTGCGGTTCACAAAAAGAAGTTTTGAGAAAAAAAAATATGAGTTGTTGGCTAGCAGTTAAAGTCAGGAAGTTTCAAATTTTAGCAAGACCTTTCACCTTCTCTTCAAATACTAGAACATCTGGAAAAAGTGAACCTGCATTCCCAAAAGGTAAGAGAAACTTTTTTTTCAAAAAGGAAAAATTTTGATAGGTAAGTCAAATGGATCCATTCCTATATTATTTTCTATCCCTGTGTCCTTTGTCAAATGATTGTTTTTTAATCTGCTATGTGCTCCTCCCTCCACCTACTTGGCTGGCCTTATCACTCACCTATCTTCTGTTCTAGCCAAACTAGAGCTCAGTTATCTAAGAATAGTTCCCACCAACTTCTGATATGTGGTGCTCTCTCTCTACTCCAACTCTTCTGGCAATTGAATGAAACCTTTATCAAAGCAGAGTTTAAAATACATAGACCTTCCAGAAAGCTTTTCTGCATAATCCTTTATCTCTGGTAGTTCCCATCCCTGAGATCTACTAGTGCATTATGTTTCTTTACTGGCCTTACAGTACTCATAATTGTCTAAATTATATGATCCTTATTTATCATCATCTGTCTCTCTGAATAGGTCATGAGTTCCCAGAATTCAAGAACCATGTCGTATTTGTCTTTGTTTTCCCATCCCATTGTTCAGACCAGTGAATTGCATATAGCAGATATTCAATAGTTGTTTGACGAATTGGATTACAAAAAGACTTCAGTATAAGGTTATTCATTACAGAGTTGTCTGAAATAGCAAAAAATTGAAAACAATCCAGCCGTCCATCAGTTGAGTTTGAATAAATCAGTCATGGCACCTCCATAATATGGAATGCTCTTAAAAACTATTAAAAACTATTTAGATCTGTATTTGGTGATGATGAAAGATATTCAGGATATATTACTAAGTAAGAAAGCAATTACTAGAACCATAGAGAGAGCATTATCCAAACAACCTTTAAGTAGATGTTCTATATGTAGAAAAAAATCTGAGAGCATATTAACTCATTCACCTCACAAATATTTACATAATGCCTACTGTGAGCCAAAAACTATTCTAAGAGCTGCGTATAGAGGATAAAACAAAGCAAAATCTCTATGAACATGGAGTTTACTTGCCAGTGAGGGAAGAGGAGAGAGAAAAACTATATTTAAGATAATAATAAGTGCAACCAAGAAAAATGAAACAGGAAAACTGAATAAAGAGTGATAGGGCCAGTGTGGGTAACATTTCATCGTATAAGGGGGTTAGGAAACCCCTGTCTGACAAGGGATTGTTTCCTTAAAAACCTAAAGTAAGGCAATAAACCATGCAGTTACTTGGGAAAAGTGGATTCCAGACAAAGGAAACTACAGGTGTAAAGGTCCTGAGGTACAAGTATACTTGGTTAGGTGGCATACAGCAAGCAAAAGGAGAGGCCATAGAATATGAAATAAGCAAATTAGTGGGAAATCATGTTATGTAATGCTTAGGAATTTTGATTTTCATTCTCAGTAGAGCAAAAAGATTGGCAGGTTTTAGCATATTTTAGAAAAATACTCAAGAGTTTTGGTAAAGGACATGTTGAGTGTGACATGCCTATTGGAGCTCCAAATGGGAGGCAAACAGTTGGATATATGATCTGGTGTTTGGGACTGAAATCTAGGCTGGTATCATAGATTTGGGATGACATATAAGTGATTTTTTTCAATCCATTTTCTATGTAGCTGAGACTAACTTGAAATTGAATGAAGAAGGCAAAAAGATCTAAGGCCTGAGCCATATGGCATTCCATCATTTAGGGCCCTGGAAGATTAGGAGAGTCCAGTAAAACTTATTCAGAAAAAGGGATCATTGAGGAAAGAGATAAAGGAAATAGCTATGTAAGCAAATCTAGTACAGAAAGCATGATACTCTCAAAAAGGAAGAGGAGATCAATTCTAGCAAATTCTGCTAAAAGTTTGGATAGGAGGAGAACTGAGAATTGACCATTGAATTTCATGACGTGAAGGTCACTGATGACATGAAAAAAAGCAATCTGGAGGAACAGTAGGGACAAAAGTCAGAGTAAATTAGGATCTCAGGAGAAAATGGGAAGACAAGGATGACAGTGAGTTTATACAACTCTTTCCAAGCCCTTTCAAAATTAAGAAATTCAGACAAATTGAGATGCATTTAGAAATCAACTGGCCTCTTCTCCACAAAAACATAAATGTCATGAAAGATAAAGAAAAGCTAAGGAAATGTTTCAAATTTAAAGACCAAAGAGATATAACCAGTAAATTATATACATGATTTTAAATGGAATCTTGGATCAGGGTGGGGGGATTGTTATAAGGAACATTATTGAAAAAGCTGATAAAATTTGAATATGGACTGTATTTTAATTAAGGGTATCTTATTAATGCTAAACTTTCTAAATTTAATCATTGAATTATGGCTATGTAATGGAATGGTTTTTTTCTTAGAAAATATATCAGGGAAAACTCAGAGGTAAAGGGATAGGATAGATGCAACTTACACTCAAATGATTCAGTAAAATAATAATAAATATATGTATAAAAGACAGATTATCTATATAAAATATATGCATGCAGAATATAGAAATATATAATACAAATATTAATATTATGATCTCTATATAATATGAATTTTTGTGTATAGTCTACATATTATTACTTATATATAATTCAGATGGAGAGTATATGGGAATTTCCTGTGTGACTTTTACAACCTTTCTGTAAATTTGAAACTATTTTATAATAAAACATTTTTGAAAGTACTATAGTGGTTCTCTCTGAGTAATGAAATAACAGATTTTTTTCCCTATTTCTTTGTCTTTATTTTCTTTTTCAACAGCAAACAGGGATCAATTATGTTAAAATATATTCTTATGCAAAAAAATATCAATTAACTTTTTCAACCACTCAAAGGGGAAGTGTTTTAATGATCTGGGCAGATACTAACTTCATGAGAAATACTTGTTAGATTTTTTGAAATCATAAAACAAGATTTATAACAGATCTCTAATGATGAGGTTATATACCCATATGATACCTGTGAGCCATAATGTTCACTTATCAAGAAAGAGGAAGTTAATAAACTGGGATATTGCTTTAAGTGTTTTAATATTAATTATAAAGATACAGTACCACATATATTGATCATTTTAAATTTTCCTTAATTCAATTGCTGAACTTTAGTAAGAGCTTAAATTATTATCTCTGTTTTGTGTGTTGACTAGACCATCTACAGAGAAATCTCAAGCAATTAACTATACGGTCTAGTCTCCCTCCCTGAGAAATGTTTATAGGGAATCTGTGAAAAGGAGGGCAAAAATAGGATAATCATAGGAGATCTGTTTAGTCAGATTCTCACTCCGGGGAAAATCTGGTTTAATACCCGGTGGCTATCAGAGCAAGCTTTCCATTACCACATAACAGATTTGTGGTAGAAACTTAATAGCCAAGTGTTGATTAAGTGGCAGAAAAAGCAGGAGAGTTTATACCAGAGACAACTTGACTTTGCAAGATCTATCAAGGTTAGCATCAACTCTATCTCAAAATGTACAGTACAAACACCATAGTGTTTGGAGGCTGAGTGAAATTTTTAAAAATGTCAATCTATCTAACAAAAAGGATAAGATAACTTTGTTGACCATAACTCTTAGAGCACTATATTAAATTAACAGCCAAATAAGAAAGAAAAATGGGGGTGGAGGGGTAGTAATCAGTTAAATAAATTTGAATAGCAATAATTTGGCCACAGAGATTTGTGATTCAATTGAACCAAGTCATTTAAATTAATCCTTTAAAAAATTATAGGAGGGGATGCCTGGGTGGCTCAGTTGTTGAGTGTCTGCCTTTGGTTTAAAGCATAATCCTGGGGTCCTGGGATCAAGTCCCATATCAGGTTCCACGCAGGGAATCTGATTCTCCCTCTGCCTATGTCTCTGCTTCACTCTCTGTGTCTCTCATGAATAAATAAATAAAATCCTTAAAAAAAGTATAGGGGATATGTATTTGTATATCTTTCTCAATTTCAGTTCCTGGCAGCATGGCAGATTAAATAAACTAATCCTGTTGACTGAAACTAAATAACAATAAACAAAAACATGAACATCTATTTTATTGCATTAACAAATCATCAAGAAGATAAGGATTCTCCAGAGACCTGCAGTTAAGGGAAAACAAAAGTTCAACATGGTAAGCAGAGGATAGACAGCTCACTTTTACCCCAAGGGCATCTTCTAAGCCCAGATAACTTTGGGCTTCACTTTAGAATGCCTCACAGGGAGTGAAAACTTGAGAACTATCTTTCAGAGTGGGAGGCCTAATAAGAGATCTACACATATACCTAAGCTTAAAAATCACATCCTCAGCAAATAAACCAGAAATAAAAACTGTACCTCTTAGGAACAGAAAATAAAATTATCTATTTAAACCTTGTTTCTGGATGGAAGCCAGGAGGAAATGTCTAAAAATAGAAAAGAGTACATATATAGAAAGGAAATTAAACTCCCTTACATGAAAGCACTTGAAATATGTAATTTTTTAAAAGATAGCATTTGCAGTAATACCGACAAATCAATCAAAACAAAAATGTACAAGACATTACCAACATCAAAAAGCTGTGAAACTCTATTGAAACATACTAAATAAGAGCTAAATAGATTGATGTAGAGATGTACCGTGGTTCATAGACAGGAAGACTCAATATTGTAAAGATATCACTTCTTCCCAAACTGATCTATATATTCACTCCCAATAGGTTTTACTTTGAAACTTGACAAGAAGATTGTGAAATTTAAATAGTGGGGCAAAGACTAAGAATAGTTAAAACAGCCCATCCCATAATGGAGGTAGCTGCCTTACCAGGTATCAAGTATTATAAAAACTTAATATTTAAAATAAGGCAGGGTGCCTGGGTGGCTCAGTCAGTTAAGTGTCCAACTCTTGATTGCAGCTAGGGTCATGATCTCAGGATCATGAGATGGATCCCCCAGAGACCCACTCATGACAGGCTCCGTGCTGGATGTGGAGCTTGCTTGGGATTCTCTCTCTCTTTCTTCCTCTGCTCCTCTCTTTCCCCAACACGTGCATGCTTGGAAGGATTTCTTAAACATTACATAAGTAGAAACCATGAAGAAAGAGACTTAAGTTCCATTACCTTAAAGTGATGATCATCTGTTCATTTAAAACATCCTGAAGCAGAAATTATGAGTACCCTCAAATATCAGCGTGTTTCTCTACACTTCCTACCTTCCCTTCCATTACATCGGGACCTCATGATAGATGTAATTTGAACAATCATGACATAAGCCACTTCCAGGCTTAGCACTCAAAAATAATCTGTGCAGTCCTCCAGCTATACTTCCCTTATCTCAGCAACTCTGAAGGCCAAGTATTTTCTAAGGGACAGCTTCAAGATGGAGGACCTCTGCTAACACTAGACTTTGTTCCTCCACAGAGATTCAAGGTTTATTTGTTACCCCAGCAGACCCTATCCTATACTAACTAATAAATATCACAGAGGAAATGACAGCTACAAAGCAGAGAACACTCTTTCAGTCCCTCTCTGTGGCAAAAGATCAGCATCCAATATATTTTTTAAATTCTCATAAAGAAGAAAAGGATAAACAACCCAACAGAAAAATGGGCATCATATCTGAACAGCTTCTTTCATAATGACCAATTAACACTTAAAAAGATATCTATTCTCTCTAGTAAATGTGAAAATGATACCTCATCATTCCACAAATGTGGAACAATAGGAATTCTTACCCACAGCTAATGGAAGTATAAATCAATATAATACTTGGGAAAACACCTTTAGCTTTACCTAATAAATGCTAAGAATCTTATACTATTCATCTCAGCACCTCTGCTCTTAGGTATGTACTCTAGGCCAGTGCTGCCTGGTAGAGCTTTAATGTTGATGGAAATATTCTATCACCTGGTTGTCCAGTATAGTAGCCACTTACCACATGTGGCTATTGAGCACTTGAAATGTGGCTACTGTGACAAAAATGGTGAAATTTTTATTTTAATTCATTTTAATGGAAATATATACATGTACCTGAGGCTAATGTAATGACACAAGCCTAGATATTAAAAAAAAAAAAAAAAAAAAAGAACTGTGTCATTTATGCTTCTGGGAAGAAAGAGTAGAGTAGTTTCCTATTTCTCCCACTAAGTGAAACTAAAACTCTAGGGGGTGAGGTGGAAATCTATAGAACTAAGGGCAATGAAGAGATGACTGGGACCTAAGGATCCTATTAAGAAGATAAAAAGACAAACTAGAAGTTGAGAAAAAATATTTAGCAATCTATAAATCCTATACATTCAAAGTAAGCCCTCTGAAAAATACCCTCCAGAGGGAATACAAAATGGAGGTTCCTCAAAAAGTTGAAAATAGGGGTACCCTATTACCCAGCAATTGCACTACTGGGTATTTACCCCAAACATACAGATGTAGTTATCTGAAGGGGCACCTGCACTCCAATGTTTATAACAGCAATGTCCACAATAGCCAAACTATGGAAAGAGCCCAGATGTCCATTGACTGATGACTGTATGAAGAAGATGTGGTACACACACACACACACACACACACACACACTGGAATACTACTCAGCCATCAAAAATGAAATCTTGCCATTTGCAATGACATGGATGGAACTAAGGGGTATTATGCTAAGTAAAATAAGTCAGAGAAAGACAATTATCATATGATCTCATGCATATGTGGAACTTAAGAAACAAAGCAGAGCTTTTGACTGGATATTCATATAAACTTTTTAAAGAGATGAGTGATAGAGCTAATCCTTATCTGTAAGTTTTGAATTTATATTGTTTCTTCCCATGTACAAAATCATTTTTTCCTACAAATAGTTTTTGGTTTTTTGCGTTGGGGGGTGTAAAGGAAAGCAGAATGTTTTATCATGATTTTTGCTTCAGCAACTTTGGGACAAATTAAAAATCCTAAACTCTGGTACCAAAAAAAAAACAAAGAAAGAAAGAAAGAAAGAAAGAAAGAAAGAAAGAAAGAAAGAAAGAAAGAAAGAAAAAAGAAAGAAAGAAAGAAAAAAGAAAGAAAGAAAGAAAGAAAGAAAGAAAGAAAGAAAGAAAGAAAGAAAGAAAGAAAGAAGAGAAAGGGTCATAGAGGAAGAGAGGAAAAAATAAAACAAGATGAAATCAGAGAGACAAACCATAAGAGATTTAATCATAGGAAACAAACTGAGGGTTACTGGAAGGGAGGGGGCCGGAGGATGGGGAAACTGAGAGATGGCCATTAAGGAGGCCACGTGATGTAATGAGCACTGGGTGTTATATAAGACTGATGAATCACTGGCCTCTACCTCTGAAACTAATAATACATTACATGTTAATTAACTGAAAATATTTAAATTTTAAAGTTGTTTTCTTTTCTTTTATTTAAGAGTTTATTTATTTATTCATGGGAGACACAGAAAGAGAGAGGCAGAGACATAGGCAGAGGGAGAAGCAGGCTCCCTGTGGGGAGCCCAATGTGGGGCTCGATCCCGAGACCCTGGGATCATGACCTGAGCCGAAGGCAGACATTCAACCCTTGAGCCACCTAGATGCCCTTAAAGTTGTTTTCAAAGTTAAAAACTTTTATTTTGATCTATTTTTAAAGGATTTTTTCAGTTCACCAATAAACTAGAAATTAAAAAGTCCACACTCCTCAGTATACATGCTGAATAATTCCAGTAAAAAGTAAGTAGCACATTTAGCAATTAAGATTAGGATTTCTATTCTGCCTCTGCACAAACAACACAGAAAAATGATCAGAATGTAGTTCAAGACAGAGCAGCAGTGGGACGGGAGACAAAAGAGGGAAGGAGAACACAGAATTTAGTTAAAATGAAGCGAGCACTTTCTAAAAGCATGTAACAGAATGGTGTTGGGCTGAGTCTTAGAACATCCGTGAGGAAAGGTAAAACCTGCCGACACTCAAAAGCAGATTGGAGACTTAACTATTTTGGAAGGAGAGGACCCAGGAGGCTGTGGCCATCTATCAGACGTGCCAGCACTTCAGTGTATGAGTGGCTTTAAGGAAAAGGAAGAGAGTTTTAGAATATGGCACTCATTAAAGGAAGGGCCTGGAGGATTCTTCGAAGGATATGAAACCAAAACATTAGTGCAGAGGATGCTAAAGACAGAAATTCGGTGGAAATGTCTATCAAATTTTGAACAAAGTCCATCCGAGGGAGCGATGATAAATCCCATAGGTGGCACACTTCTGGAGCTAAATGGAAATTCATAGTAATAGGTAACCCTTTATGGAACACTCACTGTATTTCAGGCATGGTGCTAAATGCTTTACGTGGACTGCCTCATTTCATAATCTCAGAATTCTTCTCCAACGGGACTATTATTTTCCTGATTTCATAGGTGGAGAATCGAATCTAAGACTCAGTGAGGTTAAGGATGCTGTTAACAAGTGGCAGAGCCAAGGCACAGACCCAGATCTGTGTTTCAGATAGAACATGTGCTCTTAACCACTGTGCATGCTGCTTCAGTGGCAGAAATGGGAAGAGCAGAGAAAAATTGCAATTACGGGTGTCCTTCTACTTTGGAAAGGAATGGAAGGCATGGAGAGCAGCCACGTACGTAACTTTATACTGGCCTAGCTTAGTTAACTGCCAAAGAAGTCTGACTGGCATAAGCTTTCAATTTGGGAAGTGATTCCATGGCTAAGACTCCTACCCTTTGCTCTTGGTCTGTCTTTTTCATTTGTTCTTTTCTGTACCTTGCTGTAGATGAGGGGGAAACAAACTAGATACTCTTTTGCATGCCTAAGATTGTACCTGCGGCAAGCATAAGATGAGAAAGAAAAAGCTGTCAGAAACTTAGAGTTTCCAATTTTAACATTTTTGCTGACTGCATGAGAGAGGTCTTAACATGAGGAAGGAAATGCTAGCTCTGATGTGGTCAAGGCAAGAAACCGAGGGAATTTCTGAAGCAAAATACTGAACTGACCCATTTACCTGAAAAAAGTCACACATCATTTTTCTGTGTATTTTGAAGGAGGGCTAAAACCCAACTTTTTGTAGTTCAGAAAGTGAAAAGCCATTTTTCCAAGCCACAGCAGCATCCTGAAAAAGTAGTTCTGCCCCCAAAAGGCAAAATGCTTTCTGAGAGCACAAAACTAGCTTGCCCTTGGTGTAATTTAGAAATGCTTCTAGCCACTGGCAGAAATAGCAACACGTTTTCTGCAGATCAAATTTGCAATTTCTTTGGAAAATATCTTGGGTTTTGTATATGCATATTCATAAAATGAAAATAACTTGATTTGCTGGCACTCTGGGGCTGGAAGCAGAGGGGCTTGGGAAAGAATTATCCCTAGGGGTTCAAGAAAGAGCAGAGCCAGAGAAAATAAGAGAGTGGAGGGAAAACACAGGTCAGGTTTCTGGAAAGAAGAGCAATGGACAGATGTTAACAGTGCATATGTACTGGGAAAGAATAGAGCTTTTCTACCCCAGGTACTAGAGGATGAACTTGAAAGCCCTGCTTCCTGACCCAGATGGTAGAGACTCTCACGTCTGCCAGTAGAGAGCTGAAGGTGTGTCTGGATGCAAGCTGGCTGGGACTCCAGCCAGGGAGACAGAAGTGAAGCTGGGAATGAGATGGAGGCATTCTGATCTTTTGCAACAGAGGTGCCCTTCAGAACCGGGTTCCTCTCTACTGCAGTGGCAGCAGCTTGTAGAAAAACAGGAGGAGTAATCTGGATATTCTTTGTGTGCCCCTCCAGTTCCACTGTCTGCCTTTCCCTGTATTGTATTGATGGGTGGATGGGTGGATGGGTGGATCGATGGATGGTCAGATGGATGGATGGTCAGATGGATGGAAGGGAGAGACTTCACTGCATTTATTTTGCAGCTCTTCCCCGCTAGACTATGAGGAGGCAGCAGGGGCCGGATTCTTCCAAGACTTCTGGTGCTACTGCGTGGCAGTAGCTGCTCCTTGCTGTTGCTAGCCACAGGGTGCTTCTCCATCTCCTCTGGTTTCTCCTAACACTGCCCTTACTCATGTAATGATCCCCTCATGATACACCACACAGTGGGGATAATTTCCCATTTGAATGTTGTCTGTCTCCTGCCAGGACACTAACTCAGGCCATGAATTTTTTCTGGAGAGTAAACAAGTTCCAAGAAGGCAATTTGAAGAGGTGGAAAGAGCCTAGTAGCAATGATGAGAGAAAAGGCTCCAGGACAGCATGCTGTCTGTGGTCCTTGGCTGTCCTCTAGGAAAGCAGCACTACCACTGAAGCCATCTGGCTTAGGTTATGGTGTTGCAGAAATTAAGCAAATGACATTGGGTGTCATTGGGAGCTTGGAGGTGGGAGGCAGTGTGAGGTTATGAAATAAACACAGGTTTGAAGGTCACACAGACATGGATCTGTGACTTAGTACTTTTGCAGCCCAGAGAAAGTTACTTAAATCTCTGAGTCTCTGTTTTTTTCATCAGTGCCAAAAGTTAATAGTACTTGTGTCTTGGGGATTTCATGTGATGCTTAATTATTACAGTAACAAATAGAACATAGGTAGGACAGGGTCCAGAGTGTTGCAGGTTCTGGGTCAGTGCTATCAGTGTCCTTTTCCTTCTCTGCTTCCAAGCAACAGGACCAGTGAGAGGCCTATGAGCTTCTAGGGGGAGAGGTGGTGATGGTGACGGAGTCTTTGTTAAAAGACTGTGGTGCCCAATGGAAGGTGCACTACGCCAACGTCAGATCTGGATTCAAGGTTTAGATCATCTGCAAAATTAGATGACTCTATATAGGACATTTCTCCTCTCTGAGCCCCAGTATCCTTTCAGGAAAGTGACTAATTTGGGCCAGATCAGCTCTTCTTAAGGTAGGACTACAATCTAGAATTTGGAGGGAGACTGGGGAAAAAAGAGCAGGGCATGTGTTCCCTCAATTTCCAAAAGGAAAGTATAGAAGACAATAGAAATAAAAACAGTACATAAAATTACCTAGAGCATAAATAATGTGTTAGCAGGCCATATGCTTAGATACATTTGCAGATGTGTTTTCTTTGACCTTGTGTGGTGGTGTTTTTAAATCCTATATTATTTGACAACCCTTAGAAGCTAGGGGACATCACCTGAAGATTCAGATGATCAGCTTCTTTTGAAGATTTATACTACGCCCCCCACCACAAAACTTCCTACACAGTATATTGTTGGCTGGAGCACAGCTGCTACACTCAGAGAGAACCTGTACTCCCATTGGGCCACAACCCTCACCAGAACCCCTTCACTCATATCTTACACACCAGCCTCCTAGAGACATTTGTAAGTTCCAATATTAAAGGCTCTGCAATAGCTTAAAAATTTTATTTTCATTAAAATAAAAATAATAATAAATAATAACAGTACATCGCTATAATACAACTAATTGACTCAAGGAACAATTCAGTGACACCATTTTGCCACAAACAGAATGGCTGCGATAACTCTCACACTGTTAGTCACTGCCAGAGAAGCAGTCCCATTATTTTGAAAACTAATAAATCAGGGGAGAACAGTCAAAGATGTATTCTGTTTTTCTTGTATGTTTTTCTTGTATTTCTGTTTTTCCAGGTAACCAATAATTGATGAGGGGAAAATCCTTTTAAAAAAAAAAAAGATTTTAATTGTGTTTTTACTTATTTGAGAGAGAGGTCAATGAGAGGGAGAGGTAGAGAGAATCTGAAGCAGACTCCTCACTGAGCACAGAGCCCGACATAGGGCTCAATTCCACAACCTGAGATCGTGACCTGAGCCAAAACCAAGAGTTGGACACATAACCAAATGAGCCCAGACACCCCAAGAAAGCTCCTTTTATAGAGGTATTTTAGCTAATAATTACAGAAGGAATGATAGAATTAGAGTATCATCATTTTATAACATTTGATGAAATAATGATTTTGATAAGCATCAATGGTCTCTAATGCCACAAAACCAGGCTAGATCTGTGCCTTATGGGCTCCTGATGGGTGCATAGGATACATCTCAAATATTCTTTCCCCTTGACTCAAAACTGAATCTAATCAGATCTATAATTCTAGTAATATCATCACCCACTCAGAAATACAAGGGAACAGAGAAACCAGTCAAATGATAACATGAGGTTACAGTCCACATTATCCAGACCAAGGAAACTTTGCATTAATTAGACAAATAAATACTAAGGAAAATGTAATAGAGGGAGGGAATTATCCATAAGTTAAAAAGAACCAATACAAATTGAATAATGGCAATTATGCAACTCATTTAGAATTCGATTCAAGCAAACTGTAACAATCAAAAATCCAAAAGGCAGTCAGAGACATTGAGTGGATGTTTCATGGCATTTAGAAGTATTGCATTTATTTGCCATAAGGCTTACAGTAGCACTTTTAGTTATTAATAAACTTATTTTTAGATCTGCTTTATTTTTTCTTTTTTTGCAAATGTCTTATTTCAAGATAGTTGGATAACTTAACCAATATTTTTTATAATTTTATTATAAATTTTAATAATATTTGTATATGTGTAGTTTTATTGGAGTTTGATTTACCAACATATAGCATAACACCCAGTGCTCATCCCATCAAGTGCCCGTCACCCAGTCACCCCAACCCCCCCGCCCACCTCCCCTTCCACTACCCCTTGTTCATTTCCCAGAGTTAAGAATCTCTCACGTTCTGTCTCCGTCACTGATATTTCCCCACTCATTTTCTCTCCTTTCCCCTTTAATCCCTTTCACTATTTTTTATATTCCCCAAATGAATGAGACCATATAGTGCTTGTCCTTCTCGGATTGACTTACTTCACTCAGCATAATACCCTCCAGTTCCATCCACGTCGAAGCAGAACTTTAGAGCAGTTTCAGACTTACAATAAAATTGAACAGAAAGGTAGAGAGTTCTCAAATACAGCCACCCTCCCACCCCCAGACACGAACAATTTCCTCTGGTAGCCACATCCCCCACCAGAGTGGCACATTTGTTATAATTGATGAACCGACATTGACACATCATCACCAAAGTCCATAATTTACATTAGAGTTCATTCCTGTTGTTGCACATTCTCTGAGTTTTGGTAAATGTAGAATGTTGTGTATCCACCATTGTACTATCATACAGGATTGTTTCACCACCCTAAAAATTCCCTTGAGCTCCACCTATTCATCTCTTCCTCTTACCTGTCCTCTGGTAGTGTTTTTTAGTGTCCTAAATAATTTTGCCTTCCCCAAAATGTCACACAGTAGGATTCATACTATATGTAGCCTTTTCAGATTTGCTTTTTTGACTTAGGGGTATGAATTTAAGGTTCCTTCATGTCGCATCATGACTGGAGAGGTCATTTTTTAAAATACTGAATAATATTCCATGGTCAGCATTTGCCAGTTTGTCTATTTGCTTACTGAAGGACATCTTGGTTGCTTCTAAGTATTGAGAATTATGAATAAAGCTGCTATAAATATTCACGTGCAGGTTTTTGTGTGGACATAAATGTTTAGTTATTTGGGTAAATTCCAAGGAATACACTGTGGATCATATGGTAAGAGTATGTTTAGCTTTGTAAAATACTGCCAAACTGTCTTCCAAAGTGGCTGTACCATTTTGCATTCCCACCAGCAATAGATGATGGTTCCTGATTCCTCACATCCTCACCAGCACTTGTTGTCAGTGTTTGGAGTTTGGCCATTCTAATCTGTGTGTAGCAGTATTTCATTGTTGTCTTCATTGCATTCTCCCAATGCCATGTGATATGGAGCATCTTTTCATATGTATTGTGTTCCATTGATCTATTTGTCCATCCTTTCATCAATACCACATTTCCATGATTACTACACCTCTACAATAAGTAATGAAATCAGGTAGTGTCAGTCCTCCAACTTTGCTCTTCTCCTTCAATATTGAGTTTGCAATTCTGGATCCTTTCCTTCTCCCTATAAATTTTAGAATGAGTCTGTTGAAATCCACAAAATTATTTGCTGGGATTTTGAATGGGATTATATTGAATGTATAGATTAAATTGGGAAGAACTAGCATCTTGACACTATTTAATCTTCCTGTTCACGAGTATGAAATCTCTCTCCATGCAGTTGGTTCATCTTTGGTATCTTTCATCAAAGTTTTATAGTTTTCTTCATATTGATTCTGTACATATTCTGCTAGATTATATGTATTTTATTGGAGGGTTGTTAATATAAATGCTGGTGTGTTTAATTTCAAATTCCATTTGTTCATTGCTGGTATATAGGAAAGTGATTGACCTCTGTATAACATTTGCTATAATTACTTACCAGTTTCAGGAGCTTTTTACAGATTCCCTCAGATTTTTTACATAGACAATATTGTCATCTGCAAGCAAAGACAGTTTTACTCCTGCCTTCCCAATCTGTATTTCCTTTATTTCCTTTTCTCATGTTACTGCATTAGCTAAGACTTTCAGTACAATCCTCTAGTCCTAGCTTACTGAGATTTTTTATCATGAATAAGTAATGGATTTTGGTAAAACGTTTTTCTGCATCTATTAATATGATAATATGATTTTTCTCCTTAGCTTGTTGAGGTGATAGATTACATTCATTGATTTTTGAATACAGAACCAGTCTTGCATACCTGAGATAAATCCTACTTGGTCATGCTGTATAATTCTTTTTATATGTTGTTGGACTCAATTGGCTAATACTTTGTTGAAGATTTCTTATCTGTTCACAAGAGAAATTCGTCCATAGTTTTCTTGTTATATCTTTGTTTATTTTAGTGTTAGTGCTACCCTCATAGGATGTTAGGAAGTATTCCACTCTGCTTCTACCTTCTGGAAAAGATTGTAGAGAATTTGTATCATTTCTCTGTTAAATGTTTGGTAGAATTCAGCAACGAACCCAGTTCTTTCTATTTTGGAATGTTACTAGTTATTAATTCAAATTCTTTTGACAGATGTTGGCCTATTCAGATTGCCTGTTTCTCTTGTGTTTTAGTAAATTGTAGTCTCTCAAGGAATTGGTCCACTTCATCCAGATGATCAAATCTATAGGTATAGAGTCATCCATAATACTATTTTATTATCTTTTTAATGTTCATAGGTCTGTACTGATATCTGCCCGCTTTCATTTCTCATATTAGTAATTTGTGTCTTCTGCATTTCTTTCTCAGTTAACATAGCTAGAGGCCTATCAATTTTATCAATCTTTTCAAAGGATCAGCTTTTGGTTTTCTGGGTTTTCCCTATTGATTTCCTATTTCTAATTTTATTGATTTCTGCTCTACTCCTTTATCTCTATTATTTTTTCTTTGAATTTATTATTTTTTAATTATTTTTCTTCTTCTAACTTTGTAAGGGGGAAGCTTGTATTATTGCTTTTAGATCTTTCTTTATTTCTGGTATATGCATTCAATACTAGAAATTTTCTTCTAAGTCCTGCTTTCATAGCATCTCACCAATTTTTATAAAATTGTATTTTTATTTTTATTTTCATTTAGTTCAAATATTTTTAAAATTGCTCTTGAGATTGCCTTTTTGACCCATGTGTTATTTAGAAGTGTATTATTTAATATCCAAGTATTTGGGGCTTCACAGCTATCTTTCTACTACAGATTTCTAGTTTAATCCCATTCTGCAGACATTGTATAGTTCCTATTTTTAAAATTTGTTAAGGCATCTTTTCTGGCCTGGAATGTTATCTACCTTGGTGAATGTTTCATATGAGCTTAAGAAGAATGTGTAATCTGCTGTTGTTATGTGAAGTTGTCTATAAATGTCCACTATAACCAGTTGTGTTGTGCTGTTGAGTTCAACTTTTTCTGCCTGCTAGATAATCCATTGATGATATAAGGATGCTAAAGTCTCTAACTATGTTAGTGGATTTATCCATTTCTTCTTGCAGTTCTATGAGTGTCTGCTTCATGTATTTTGATGCTCAGATTTTAGATACAGACACATTAAGAATTCTTATATTCTCTTGGAGTATTGACCTTTATATCATTATAGGATGCCCCACTCAATCCCTCTTGATTTTCCTTGCTCTGAAGTCTACTTTATCTGCAATTGACATGGCTACCCTCACTTTTTTAAGTTAGTGTTAGCTTGGTATATCTTTCTCCATCCTTTTACTTTAAATTTATATGTGTCTCTATATTTAAGTTGGGTCTAATATTTTTGAACCATTCTGGTAATATCTGTCTTTTAATTGATGTATTGACATTTATTTTTTTAATTATTTTTTTAAAAGACACTTTTATTCAGCGTCATGGTCAGACTATTACATTTAGCAATCAACAGCATGGGTGCAGAAAACATCTACATTAAAACCCTTTGTTGGAATGCTTTACACTTTCCACAGAACAGAAACTAAAATAACCTGTTATCCAATTAGTCACAAATACAGTACTCGAGCTTTTTTGCTCATACACATGAGTATTGTCTAAAACATGTCTTCTTTGTAGCAGCTAGGCCCTGCCACCACTGTGCTTGGCTGAGTTCACAAATATGTTGTAATCTGTAGCTTCCCTGTCACTTCTCTGGCTCTCCTCTCTTGCTAAGCTTTGTCTCCTGGAAGTAATTAAAACCTTCTGTTACTGCCATAGCTGCTGCTGCTGCTGCTGGAACTGCCATAGCCACCTTGGTTTCATGGTTTGGCAAAGAATTGGCCTCCACCACCATAGGGGCCAGAGTTTCTGCCTCCAAAATCTCCTCCTTGCATGGGTCCAAAATTTGAGGATTGATTGTTGTAATTGCCAAAATCCTTATAGCTTCCGCCACCTCCAAAGTTGCTTCCATCTTTACCAAATCCGTTATAGCCATCCACACTGCCACCATACCCACCACCACCTAGACTGCCACCTCGACCACAGAAGTTCCCTCCACAACCAAAGTTGCCATTCCCACCGAAACCACCTCCACAACCACCACCAAAGTTTCCAGAACCACTTCAGCCTCTTTGGCTGAATGAAGCACTAGTCATCTCTTGCTTCGATTAGGACTTTCCTTACTTCACAGTTGTGGCCATTCACAGTATGGTATTTCTGAATGACAATCTTGTCTACAGAGTCATGGTCATCAAATGTCACAAAAGCAGAATCTGTCTTTTTGCTACTGCCTCGGTCAGTCATGATCTCAATCACTTCAATTTTCCCATACTGTTCAAAATAATCTCTTAGATTATGTTCTTCAGTGTCTTCTTTAATGCCACCAACAAAAATCTTTTTCACAGTTAAATGGGCACCAGGTCTTTGAGAATCTTCTCTTGAGCTAGCCCTCTTTGGTTCCACAACTCTTCCATCCACCTTGTGTGGCCTTGCATCCATGGCTGCATCCACCTCCACCACGGTGACATACGTGGCAAACCCAAAGCCTCTGGAGCACTTGGTATTTGGATCTCTCATTACCACACAGTCCGTAAGTGTTCCCCATTGCTCAAAATGGCTCCTTGGACTCTCATCAGTTGTTTCGAAGCTCAAACCTCTGATGAAGAGCTTCTGCAGTTGCTCAGGCTCTTTGGGAGACTCTGACTTAGACATGACAGCGGTGGGAGGGGAGACTTTAACGATGCTTACTCCGTGGTGTCCAGGGTCAGTAAGGAGTAATCTCTAACTGGTGTATTGACATTTAAAGCAAGCATTGAGATAGTTGGTAATATCTACTACATTTGTTACTGATTCCTATGTGTTGCCCTTGTTCTTTGTTATCTATTTTTTATCAACTTTTTTCCTGCCATTTGTCCTTTCTTGGAGATTGTGTATGATTTCATTTTCTCTCCTGTCTAAGCATATCAATTATACTTTTTATTTTAAACATAGTTTAATGGTTGTCTAGACTTATTTGCAAAATACATTTACTGTTATGTATATAGCTCATTTATATAGTTCAAATATATATGTATCTATATTTGAATACATTTGCTATTATTATTTGAATAAACTCTTATGTGTCAGATCAGTTGAGAAGAATAAAAATAAAAGTTTTAATTTTACCTTCACTTATTCATTCTCTGATATTCTTCCCTTTAGTTTGCAGATCCCAGTTTCTGTCTATATCATTTCCTTTCTGTCTAGAGAACTTCTTTTAGCATTTCTTGCCAGACAGGTCTACTGGCAAAAAATTCCCTCAATTTTTATTTGTTTGACAAAGTCATTATTTCTCTTTCGCTTTTGAAGGATACTTTTATAAGGTACAGAATTCTAGGCTGATGGGGTTTTTTTTTTCTGATAACACTATAAATATTTTACTCTCTCTTTGCTTGCATGGTTTTTGAGAAGTAGGATGAAATTCTTTTGTTTGTTTGCTTGTTTTACAAAAAAATGGGTTTATTCAGAATAACAAAATTGCAATCCTGGACAAGCAAGCTACGGCAAAACCATAGGCTTGTGGCAGGATATAAACTGCTCTTTGCTCTCTGTAGGCAAGTTTTTGTTTTTTATGGTTTTTCCAAGATATTTTTTTTCTCATTCATTTTATGAAGGTTGAATATGACACACCTTGGTATATGTTTTTTTTGGCTTTTATCTTGGCTGATTTTCTCTGAATTTCCTAATTTGTGGTCTGATGTGTGACATTACTTGAGGGGAAAAATCTCACTCAGCATTGCTTCAAATATCACTTCTATTCTTTTTTTCTCTTCCTTCTGCTGGTATTCCCATTATGTGTATGTTATACCTTTTATAAATCTTCTATGGTTCTTAGATATTCTGTTTTCTTTCCAGTGATCTTTTTTCTCTTTACTTTTCAATTTTGGAAGTAACTATTGTCATTTCCTCTAGTTAAGAGATTCTTTCCTTCACCATGTCCAGACTACTAAGGAAGCCATCAAAGGTGTCTTTTATTTCTGTTACAGTATTTAGTATTTCTTTTGGATTCTTTCTTAGAATCTCCATTTCTCTGTTTACATTAGCCACCTATTCTTTCATGCTGTCTATTTTTTCCACTAAGGCACTTAGCATATTAATCATAGATTTAAAATTCCTGAATGACAATTCTAATATTCCTGTTAGATCTGATTGTGGTTCTAATGTTTGCTCTGTCTCTTCAAACTCTCTTTTTTTCTCCTTTTAGTATGCCTTGTAATTTCTTATTGAAGAGTGTACAGGATGTACTGGATAAAAGAGACTGCAATAAGCAGGCCTTTACTGATGGACAAATAATGGAAGGAGAGGAAGATATTCTATGGTCCTATGAGTAGTCTCAATCTTTTGATGGGCATGTGCTTCTCAGGGATTTCCCCTTACTTAGGTGATGTAGGATGGCTACAGGGTGCTGGAGTTGGGTATTTCCCTTTCCTTAAATGGAAAACTAGAGCCAGTTCAGGATGGGTATTTCCCTCTGCCTAGATTAGTTAGGCTATGGTAAAATACAGCCTTTGTTAAGGCTCTTGAGGGCAGGCTTTGTTAAGAACAGAATGCTCTTGTGTATTTCAAAATGGTTCCTTTTCCCTCCCTGTTGCTGAAAGTATGGGGGGATTTTTCTCAAATATTTACTGTGAGAACTTGATAGAGCTATTGGAGGAGGTAAAATTCACAAAATTCCAAATTCCAAAATCACACAAATGTGGGGATTTGACTGTCATCCATAGTCATCCTGGAGTTTTTTTAATTCTCAGAGTCATCCACACTGAGCTTCCAGCAATTCATCAAGAATAGTTCAGGTTTTAATTCCTGGCACTGGTTCCTGAGGAGAGTTTTGCTTGTAGGTTTCTGCTCCAGTAATTATGATTCTCTGTATCTGCTTGTCTGCCTCTCCAATATTGGGGTAGTGGTTTGCCTGTACCCTCACTTCTCTCACAGATGAAATAATTGGTTTTTCAGTTTATTTGACTTTTTACTTCTTAGGACACAGTGGCAACTTATAAGTTCCAGACTAGAAACTGGAAGTGTACTTTGCTTTTTAAAATGAGTCCCTATATTTTAAAGATACTTGTAAACTATTTATAGATGGAATGATATAATATCTGGGATGCTTCAAAATGATCTGAGAGGAGAGAGGATGCAGGTGAAACAAGATTGGCCATGAGTTGATTATCATTGAGTTGGGTGATGGTATTGTACACTGGTGCTCAGTATATTATACTCTATGCTATTGTACATGTTTTCAATTTTTCACAGTTTTTTAAAAATATTTATTTATTTATTATTTGAGAGAGAGAGAGAGAGAGAGAGCATGTACATGATGGAGGAGAAGCAGAGGGAGAGGGAGAGAGGATCCTAAGCAGACTCCCTGCTGAGTGCAGACCTCAACATGGATCTCAATCCTATGACCCTGGGATTATGACTTGATGTGAAATCAAGAGTCAGACCCTTAACCAATTGAGCCACCCAAATGCCTGTCTTTTTTTCACAATTTTTAATGTGTCCTCTTTTTCACTCCATGAAATTCCATTAGCTCTACCTCTCCAATAGCCAAGCCTTTCTTCCCCTTCCTCCCTTTCTTTCCTCTCATCCTTTTCTCCAAATACCTTATAAATGTTAAACACAGCTAATGGATATCCTAAGAGAAAGAAAAATAATTATGTCTTACAAGTATTTCCTATCCTTTGGTCCTTTACATTTCTTTATCTTGAGTACACCATTCTACTATTCTCCTTAAAATTTTCTCTTAAATCAGGTTTTTCTTTACTTTGCCTTAAGAATATTATCTATGAAATCAAAATAAAAGAGTTTGTAGCAATATTTTAATACACATAAAAATAAATCTTTAACCTGCTGTAGGTTCACAACCTTCTTGGAAGATTTCCTGGGGTGATCTAAAATCTGCCTCCACATGCAGAGAGCAAAAAAAGGCAAGCCACTCCAGGCTGGTAGGTGGCAATCTCAATAAGAGCAAAAGGAACTTACATAGGAGGCTTGTCTTGTTCAACAGTAAGATGAGTGGATCTCTGCACCCACCCTCCAAATCTTGAGAATTTCTAGAGTGTCTAATTGGGCTCAGTCATGTATACTGTGCAGATGTTTTTGGCCTCACACCACTAATTCAAGGCTATGTCCTTGGAGCAGCTTCTGGGCAGGAAAGGCAAGCAGAACCCACATTCCAAAGTAGCAGTCATTTATGTTTTTTTATCATGTTCCCCAACAGCAGTAAAATAAAATTGGTTCATGTACCCCTTTATTATTTTAAAGATTTTATTTATGTGAGAGAAAGAGAGAGAGAGAGGAAGAACACAGAGAGTTCCACACAACTATGAATATCACCTACTTATTATAATAATTCTTGCTAAAACAGCATTAAGAATTATTATTCAGTATGGCTCGGTGGCTCAGTTAGGTATATGACTCTTGATTTTGGCTCAGATCATGATCTCAGGGTCATGATCAAGCCCCACATTGGGCTCTGATAGGGAGCCGTCTTAAGATTCTCTCTCCCTCTTCCTCTGCCCCTCCCCTGCTCACACTCTAAATAAATAAATTAATTAATTAATTAATTAAATCTTCAAAAGAAAAACAATTGTCTATCTCCCTCTCCCTTTGCCCCTCTACCCCCTTAAAAAAAAAAAGAATTATTAGCAGTGGGGTGCCTGGCTCAATCCAAAGAGCATACAACTTTTGGTCTCTGGGTCATGAGTTAGAGCCCCAAGCTGGGTGTAGAAATTACTAAATAAAATAAATAAACTTTATAAAAAATTATTAGGAGTAAAAATAATTAAAAATAATAACAATTGGGGCTTTGCAGAGATAGAACTCCATGGCATTTCTTTCTTTATTTATTTTTAAAAGACTTTATTTGATAGAAATAGAGCTCATACTCACATGGGTTGGGGTAGGGGCGGAGAGAGAGGAAGAAGGAAACTCTCCACTGAGCAGAAAGCCCAATGCAGGGCTTGATCCCAGGACCCTGAGATCATGATCTGAGCTGAAGGCAGACACTTAACCAACTGAGCCACCCAGGTGCCCCTCATGTACCTCTTTAAATCAATATACATTTGTATATTGTATATTAAATCAATATACATTTAAATCAATATGCAATGCTATGCTCTGGGAAATACTACACTAGCTCAAGTGATGGTCACAATCATGGAGAGAGGTACATGAATACCCCCAGAGCACCCTCAAAAATGTTAGTTATTTGATTTGATACCTCACTATTTCTGCTAACATTTGGAAGATGACTAAGTGGCAGAATTAGAATCTTTCCTTCTTCAATGTGGCAATTTTTCTTAAACCTGAATTTCCATGAGAAATTGCACCCGCTTTATTATTTTTTTTGCACCCACTTTATTATTCAAATTTCCAATAGTTTCAGAGAATTCAACTGTTGTCCCAACCGCCCATCAGATGAAGAAGGTATAAATCCACATTTGTTTTTTGAGAGATGCTTCAGAACTCCAGCTAAAAGAGAGAGCTCCTGTTTTGGATATACTTTATTTTTAATTTATCTGAGTAGGGAACTCTGAATGAATTGATCACAGAAGATGGTATTTTGTTTCTGAATGCAGTCATGTAAAAATCAATGTACATATAAATGTGGCAAACCATTTCAACTGTACCTAGAGTTTGGTTTCTCTTTTATCTCTTAGATTGAGTTTTCTCTCATTGGATCAGTGCCTTAGAGACCGTGAGTTGGGGGCAGGTCAGATAGAAGAAAGTGTCGTTTCGGCTTTGATTAAATCTTATAGAACTTGAAAAATGACAATTTTTTGTGGGGTTTTTGTTGTTGTTGTTGTTGTTGTTTATAATGTAACAGGACCAGTCACTAAGTGATTTTAAGAAAACAAATGCTCCACTAAATTGATCAGATACTACCACCACCATTAAAATCTGAGCATTATGGCTGGAACCCAGCAAAATCCATAAAATTTGTGTGAGGAAATGCTTTTGAAAATTGAATGACTCTTGAATACTGGAACTTTATAAAAAGCAACCAAGACAACCTCTATAAATGTACCAGGCTTTTAAATTAGCCTTAAAATAATGAATGTCAATTTTCAACGTTTTTAGGGCATTTTATATCGAAGAATGTGATGAATGTTGCAATATCACTTTTTACTCTGGTGCAAAAAAATATTATTCTCAGTAGACATCGCAACATAAAACAAAAATGCTTTTATTACCAGTAGCAATGATGTGACAAGCCTGATAAATGTAAGTTTAAGATTCCTTTGGGTTTTGGCATCCCTTCACACTTATTTTCAAGTTACTAATAGATTCTGTAGGTTTGACTAGCCATCATTTAAGAATGTCATTTAGTCTGAAGTGACAGAAAAGTAAAATGTTCTTAAATGCCCAATTTTTCTCTTTTCCCTGACCGAGTTGCTAATGACTAAAAGTAATATCTTTTATTCATGTTGTCTGAGTGATGAAATGGTCATTGCAAAATGATGAATATCAAACAGAGATGTTTTCATTTAACACTCTTCAGAAAAACTTTAACAGGAACCTGGCTGCCCTGTTTTGCTTGTCTTTGTTTTTGTTTTAAAGAGACTTGGATTGACAGATAAATTCTTCCAAGTGAATAGGGCTTAAATGTCTCTCCTGCAAAACCTAGCTGTTAGAGGAGGTCTGCTTCAAATGGGTTGGCTTACAGGCTAATTAGTGCATTGGAGACCAAACAGGGTTCTACTGTTTTCTCTTATACTATGGAAGTTCCTCAAATGGTGACAGTTGGCTACCTACATGTAAATAGCTAATGACAAAATGATCCATTGCTTTCCAAGCAGCATTTTCTCTGAAAGTTATGTGATCATATTTGAAAAGTCACATAATAGCCACATTAGGGATCTCTGGGCTCGTTACCATGAATTTTGAAATGTAAATAACTAGCTCAGGTCCCCCAGGGTGTCTTAGAGGTTGAAATTTAACTAGCTCTTAATATTTTCACTTGCCATTTGGAAAAATAAAACTTTTTTCTTTACACACAATTCCAAGGGAACATTAAACATCCCCAAACTTTTATAAAACAATGCTTATCAATGCTGAACTTTTCATTTATTCATTTTTTCATTTATTAATATATTCCAAGAAAACAATTTTTTTTTTTTAGTTTCAACTGTATGCCAGATACTGCATTATACACAGGAAGAACAATGGTGAACAAGGCAGAGAGATCTCCTCTCCTACAATGACTATACCTAGGGGAATTTAGTGAACAATAAATAAAGCAGATCATATAGTGATAGAGTGGTTAAAAGACATAGAAGGATAGGGTGTTACTTTAAATGGAAGAGTCAGCAAAGGAATCAATGCCCCTGAGCAGTGATACTCAAAATGTGTTCCCTAGATGGGCAGCATCTGCATCATCTGAAATCATGATGGAAAGGACAGTTCTGGGGCCCCACCCTTGATCTAATGAATCAGAAACTCTAGAGGTCAGCCCAAGTGTTTTGTTTTCACCATCCTGCCCCTCAAGAGATTCTGATGCACTCTTGAAATTTGGGTGGGTCCAGTGATCTCATTTTAACAAACCCTCCAGGAGATTCTGCAGCACCTTTGCACCTTGAACTTCTGATGATTCTGAAGTAACAGTGTACCCTCTCTTCACCACACAACTGCCCCCCATCTCCAAGTTATTTTCCATTTCTTTGCTCTTCAAAGAGAGTTTAATTATTTTTCTCATACCCTTTCTTAATTCTACTTCAATCAAGTTTATATTAATATCACTGCACCAAACCTGCTCATGCCAACATCACAATGACCTCACTTGGCTAAATCCAAGGACTTTCAGTCTTTGTCTTACCTGAATTATTCACAGCATTTGACACAATTAACCAATCTTCCTTTTTGAAGCTGTTCCTTCCCTTGGCAGGCCCCTACCTTACTAATGATTCTTCCTGTTGGCTTCCCTTTATCTACACCACTCATGAATTGCAGTACCTCAGACCTTAGATCTAGGACCTCTTCATAAGTGATCTCATTTAGTTTCATGGATTTAAATAGCATCTACATATTTTCAATTCCCCAAATTAGATCTTTATCTTTGACTTTTTTCCATAAAACTAAGAATTCCACTTTCTTATAAATGTCTAATAAACTTCTTAAATGTAGCAAGACCTTAATAGAACTTCTTTTTTTTTTTAAGATTTTATTTATCCATTCATGAGAGACAGACAGAGAGAGAGAGATGCAGAGACAAGGGCAGAGGGAGAAGCAGGCTCCATGCAGGGAGCCCAATGTGGGACTTGACCCCGGGGTCTCCAGGACCAGGCCCTGGGCCGAAGGCCATGCTAAACCGCTGAGCCACCCGGGCTGCCCCTTAATAGAACTTCTGATTCTCACCCTGAAACTTGCTTCTCCATCTCCATAAATGACAACCCCACCTTCTGAACTGCCCTGGCCTCAAATCTTGGAGACAATCATGAGTCTTCCTTTATTTTTTATACAATACCCAATCTTCCAATATATGCCTCCTGTTGGCCTTCCCCTCAAAATTTATCTAGCATCCCAGTTCTTATCACCACCATCACTACTACCATTCTGGCTCAAGTCACCATCATGTCTCACTTAGATAATTGCTCTAGCATCTGAATGGGTGTTTCTGCTCTCACACTTGCTCCCTACAGTCTATTTTCCATAGGAAGAATCATCCATTTCACTCAAAGAAAAAGTGTTTTTACAATAAACTATAAAGCCACACATGGTCTGAACCCCTGCTTACCTCTCAGAGCTTCTCTTCTACCACCCTCTCTCCTGTTCCCTCTACTCCATTCACTTAGCATCCTAGCTTTCCTTGAACAAAATAGGCATAGCCCTGCCTCGTGGCCTTTGCATTTGCTTTTCCAACTGCTTAGATTGCTCTTCCTCCAAATATTCTCGTGGTTCACCTTTGATTCTTTCAGGGTCTGCTCAAATGTCTTCTTAGCAGTGACATGTACTCTATTTTACTTATCTCTTTACTTTGATAGAATGGAGCACCCTCTGAGATACTATATATATGATTATTGATTATTTAGGTGATTTGTCTATTGTTTATCTCCCCTCACTAGAACTGAGGTCAGAGACTGTCAGTCTTGTTCATTGCTTTATCTCTCGTGTCTCAAACAGCCAAGCACATAGCAAGTCTTTCAGGAAATACTTAAAGAAAGAATTAATTTAATGCTTCAGGTCATAGATCAAATACCCACCACCTCAGGATGGATTAATTCATCTAAAATGCCCTTCTACACTCCTACTCTCTGGCCTATTACTCTGTTTTGTTTTGTTTTTTTCTCTATGTGATTGTACAGATCTGTGCTATCTCACTAATATGTTATTTATTTGTGTATAATGTCATCCTACCAAACACCTTAGATTACACACCCCATGGGAGCCAGGATCTCATCTATCCTTGTGATGCTAACAGACTGAGGCACCTCAAATATTTTTCAAACAAGTGTGGAAAGACATAAGGAGCTTTCTCTATGCCCTCTTAACATTACCCTATTTAGTTAATCCTCCTATCACATCTCTGATATATGATGTCATCTACATTCTATTTATGAGAATACCAGAGCATGGGAGGTCTAATAGTTTGCTCAAAGTCACTTAGAAAGAAATCATAAAACCCAGGTCAAGATCTAAAATCCATCCTCTTTCCAAGCCATTCCTTTATAGTGAAACCAGCCACAGGGACAGTAGGGTCTTTTGACATAATACCCTAATTTAAGGAAGAAGATATTTTGTCTAAGGTATAAATAATCAATAATGTCTTTATGGCTACTCCTCCCTATTACTTTATTGTTACTTTAAAAGAGGATTTCACATTTTAACCCAAGTGAATAATAAAGATATTGAATACCATAGAGGAAAACATTTTGAAAAATAAGGTTTTCATTTTTTTATGACTCCAAAATGGTAGCTAATTTTTTTGGCCTACATCTAGGGGATGGTATAGGAGGAGTATTGAATTTGGAGTCCAGGTCTGCCATAAATTGGACTTTGAGAAGAATCATATCACCTCCCTGAGTGGCAATTTTCTCATCTAAAAAATGAAGATAACACCTACTTTGAAGATCCACAGAGATAAGAGCACCAACAAAGTCCATCAAATTGTCTGTTGTCACTTTGATGTCATTGCCATCCCTTCCGGGATGTCTTCTGCATTGCACAGAAGAAGCCAGAACAATTGCCCAAATCTGTTTCTCAGAACACCTTCCAGTTGGCTTCTGCCAGGAAGAATCAATTATAGAAGATGTGGGGAACAGAAGGGAAAAGCAGTGAATTGCCGTGAAGAGGCCTTATGACAGATGTGATGTTGGTGGCAGCCTCCGAGTAAACTCTCAGCATCACTTACTTCACTGCTGCAGGACTCCGGGGTTCCCCCTTGGTAGGGCAGGCTAAGCAGCTCAGCGGGGCTGTCTGGGGCACCTGGGTGGCTCTGACCGTTAAGCATCTGCCTTTGGCTCAGGTCATAATCCCAGGGTCCTAGGATGGATTCTGCGGTGGAATCTGCTCAGTGGGGAGTCTGTTTCTCTCTCTCCCTCTGGCCCCAACCCTGTTCATGCACACAGGTGTGCTCACTCTCTGTCTCTATGTCTCTGTCTCTCAAATAAATAAAATCTTTTAAAATCTTAATTTATAAAAAATGGCTTTCCTGACCTTTCCTCCCTCACACTTGCCAAAAATTACACAAACCTGTAATCCTCTGAATTCAGTCTTTTTATGCCAGAATACATGGAATGATTTCTGTTTACCCATTAAAACCCTGAACAATGTATGCCTATTGAGCAGGTCCTGGTCCAGCAAAGAGCTATGTTTTCAGGTGCACCATCTCCTTGAGCTCCTGCAGTGGCCCTGTGAGGTTGATGCTGTTATTAAATCCTTTTAACCCACGATAAACTGAGGCTTAAAGAGATAAATTGTACTTGATTCATAAGCACCAGAGTGGAGAGGAAGTAAATGTTTTGTCAGTTCAGGCTGCTATAATAAAGAGCCATAGGCTTGGTGGCTTAAACAACATAATTGTATTTCTCATGGTTCTGGAGGCTGACATCCAAGATCAGAATTGCCAGCATGGTCGGATTCTGATGAGGCTACTCTTCTGGGATGCAGACCACTGACTTCTCATTGTGTCCTCACACGGTGGACAGAGAGCAGGAGCGAGAGCTCTCTGGAGTTCCTTTGATGAGGGCATGAATCCCATTCATGAGGGCTCCACCCTCCTGACCTAATCACTTCCCAAAGCCTCACCTCCTAATATAATCACACTGAGTGTTAAGATTTCAAGAGATTAACTTGGGGGATGGGAGGGGACACAGACATATAATCCATAATAATAAGAGAGCATGTTATGAATGGAAAAGCACTGTGTAGTCAAGATACACGGCTCTATATTCTTCCCCAGCAGGGTTTCCCACAAGCATGAGAACAAACCCCTCCTTTTTCCTTTTGGGTCCAAGGTCCTCAAAGTTCCTCCATGCCAGAGTTTTTCAATCCTGACACTTTTTACATTTTGGGTGGGATAATTCTTTGCCTGTGGGGAGGAGGAGGTTGTCCTGAGCACTGGAGAATGTTTCGCAGCAATCCCTGGCCTCTACCTACTAGACACCAGAAGCACCCCCCACAGTTATGACAACGAAAAATGCCTCCGGGCATTGTCAACTATCCCCTGAGAGGTAAAATACACCCTGGAAGCATCCCCCTTTTCCAACCATGATATTCTGGAGCTGTAATGGGCATATATTTCACCTCCAGTAGAACACCCTCATTAGGTTTCTGTGCTAACAGCAGACAGGCTCTGTAGGCAAGTGCATGCTTTCACAAAACCTGAAAGAGAAGACACAGAGTGTTGTCTTTAGTATACCATTTGGTTTACAAACATTAAAACCTACCTGCAGCAAAATATATGAAAAGATGCTCAGCAACCTGTTCACATTCATTGTATAAGGGATGTAGGTTGGAATAAGAGCAGGAGAGCTGATGAGCACTTTTAAACGTGTTCCTGCTGTGGTGTGACTTATGAGAACGAGTCAAACTTTTCCAAATAGTATTTCAAAATAGTTTTATTGATTACTATTAAACAGGCAGTAAAAATGAGAGCAAGCAGTATGTGCAGAACCTAAGCGAGACACGGTGAAAGAGATCAAGATGAAAGACATAAAGTCCCTGCCCAAAGCCCCCAGTCCTTTCTGGAAAGATCAAGAGAGTGTTCTGGAATGTTCTTGAGTGCTGTTGGATGGGTACTTAAAGCCCTAATACAGAGCAGCAAGAGAGAACAACTCGGAAGGCATCATTGCCCTGCATGACAGCAGCCCCCAGTCAACATCTTTGCTTGAATATCTGGTAATGAAGGGAGCCACCTGCAAGTTCCTGTGGCCCCAATAATAGGCAACAGGTCTTTTATTTTCCACATGCAAACTGCCTACGATCCTCTCTCCCTATTCAGTCTCTACTTATTCAGCTCTCTACTCTCCTCCCACAGAGCAAAGCAAGCTCTGCCCCAACAGAAAGCAGAGAGAACTACTGATTGCTGGTGCTCCCTCATTCACTCAACACCAGCCACTACAGTGCTAAGTTCTCTGAGTTAAGGATGTATTACTCAACTCTAGAAGCCAGTAAACACCCAATGTTTCTCAAAGTAACTGAATGAAAGTCACTGGGAGTTACTCGGATCATGAGGGTGGGAGGCGGTGTAGCACAGCAATCTGACTTTTAACAACTCCTCAGGGAGATATTTTTGCACAGAAAGTGTAACAATTTTATACAGTATGCACTTAATAAATATTTTTTAGTCGTTTTAAATCGATGCAGATGAAACCAAGTGAATCCTTCTTTGAATGCTAAAGTATAAAGAGATGTTGAATTGAAAAGGTATGAGTTTCTCAAGCTTGGCATTTCCTTTCCATAAACCTCTGTGATTTGGGTAAAAGCAGAGTAGCTTTCAAATTAAGGAGCAGTCAAACAGGCCTTTAGAAATGGATATGAAACATCATGGCAAATGGCCCTGAATTCCAGGAGACTTTGCAATTTAAGTCTGATGTCTGGGCACACTATTAGTCAACTGTATTCCTCGGAGAGGTGTTTGAGAGCAAATAATTATTAAAAACATCACTAGAAAGTTATTTCATCACTTTCCTAATTTCATTTCAGAAGATCTAAATTTCCTTTTACCTGGATTTTTGCCTGGAGCAATCAAATCATCGCCGTGCCAGCCAGGTGAAGGGGACTGATATGTGAGCGCACTTCTAAGAGCATCTGCACTTCTAAGTTTCAAGTCATTGAAAGTTTCAAGCCTTGTCTGAACTCAAAAGGGATGTGCTGCCAATTATGATAGGCAAGGGGGGAAATAGCAGTGTCTCCTTACAAAGGAAAACGGCTAAAACAAAGGAAAAGAAGATTTTTGGCACCTAATAAACAGAAGGCAACAGATTTAAAACAGTAAATAAACATTGATTAATCTTTATAGGAAGGTTGTTAAATTACATTTATACTGAAAGGATGAAATTTTTGGAAAATAGTACACTAAAGGCTTCATTTTAGATTATAAATTTTCATCTAAAGAGCAAATTGTCTTAAAGGCCCCATTTTATTACTCAGCACTGTTTCCACTTTATGGAATTTTGCATTATATTTTAATTAAAGTTATAATTACAGAACTAAATATAATTAGCTTCTTTCTTCAAAAGAAATTGGAAGTGAACTTACTTTATTAAATTTTCAATTTGTTTCCTGCAGTGTTACATAGTTTATTCTAATTAATTGAAGGAGAGCTCATAAATATTTTATCAACATGGGAATATGATTAAAAACTCAAGAATTTTTCCCTCGATTTTTTTTAAATTGTATAGCCTTAATTTTTGGCTTGTGCTCAGATGTATGCAGATGAAGTCATAGGATAAAGTCCCTTGATATGTTCCCTCTTGACCTGATGCTTAGCATCTGGGTTGGTTGAGGCATTTATTCCTCCACTTTGTTTTCCCTTTGGGGTCAGGATTTTGAAGTCATTTTGAAGGCTTCCCAAAGGAAGAAAGGAAATTGGCAGGCTTTTTTTCTCCTTACTGAGTGGATACATTAGTGGATACTAGATGTCACTGCCAGATGTGGTATTTCTGTCTGCCTCATCTGAAATATACATTCTACAAGGATGGGTACTTCATTTGTTTTGTTGGCTGTCTATCCACAGCATCAAAAACAGCACCCAGAACAAAGGTAGTGCTCAGTAAATGCTTATAAGATAAATGAGAATAGACCCACATTTCCCAAAATTTGCTCCCCTGAAGACTACTTCTGAAAGATAAATGAGTGTACTGAATGATGATTTGATATATACATACATCACAAAAGAATCCTCCATGTATGCTTATTTTAATAAACATTAATGATATAATTAATTATATAATTATAATTACATAATATAATTATATAATTATAATTAATTATTAATGACCTATAATAATAGGTCATTGACCTATGTGTTCATTAACACATCCATCACCTGACATATTTATTGTATGTGTGTGAGAATATTACATTTCTATTTTCTTAGCAAATTCAATTATACAGTACAGCATAACCAACTATAGTCAGTATGTTTTGCATTAGCTCTTCAGACCTTATTCATCTGAAAATGTTCACTCTTATCAAGCTCTCCCTGTTCCCCCATCCCTCAGATCCCAGCAACCACTTTTCTACTCTGTTCCTGTGCACCAAACAAAAAAAAGTCAAACTCATAGAAATATAGTTTCTTGAGTGAAAGAATTCCAAGAGAACAGAATGTGTAATGTTACCCATTTTTAAATTGACCAGGAGCTTTTTTTTCCCTAGTGGATGTCTCATGAGACTAGTGTTCTGCAGAACATACATTGGGCAATGCTGCTGCTCTATGTCTTTGGGGCTTTGGAAAAAAAATTTTAACTTTAAGCACTTGACTGCAGTCAGACAGGTCCCTCAGGTCATGTACATCACCATCACCAAGTCATAATACAAGGCCCCATCTTGGTCAATTGATTGATTCACACTTAACTCCATTCAATCTCTTCTGGTTCCTGTATTTGATACCATATCAATATGTTAAGTGTGCATATTTTTGTTCATATGCATTATTATGTTGGGCTTGAAAAGGAGTGGAAGAGATATGGAAAGAAGTAATACCTCTGAATATTCCTTTTTGTATATAGACTATCTGAAGCTTTTAATTTTTTACAAAAAAAAAGAGAGGAAAGAAGGAAGGAAGGAAGGAAAGCAGGAAGAAAGGAAGGAGGAAAGAAAAAGAAAAGAAGAGAAAAGAAGATGGAAGAAGACTAAAACTTAAAGCAAACCTAACCACATAAATTCAATTTTATTTGAAATGAATGTCATAACTACTCTTAAGTGACATAGAGGGTTACAATTATTAAGGAAGGCACAGGATGAGATGAGCACTAGGTGTTATATGACATGTTGGCAAACTGAATTAAAATTTAAAAAAAAATAACATGGAAAGAGAGAAAGGAAGAGAAGAAGTGAAGAAGGAAAGAAGGAAGGAAGGAAGGAAGGAAGGAAGGAAGGAAGGAAGGAAGGAAGGAAGGAAGGAAGGAAGAGCTAATCCAAGTAACTATATACTTTCAGTGTGTGTCAGAATAGGGTAGGGTGGAGTGGGCTGAGGGCAAGAATTGCAAACAAATCTTGAGCAGTTTTTAATAAATGTTGTTCTTTGTAATGGTAGGGGCCAAGCAATTATGAAACTCTTTTAGACATATCATAAGATTGAGCAAATGAATAAATTTGGGAGCCAGGTGTTCCAGTGAGGAAGGTACATAAAGACATGAAATGAGGGGCACCTGGGTGGCTCTGACTCTTGGTTTCAGCTTATTCCATGATCTCAGGGTCATCAGATCAAACCCCATGTCAGTGTGGAGCCTGCTTGAGATTCTCTCTCTCCCTCTCCCTCTGTCCCTCCCCACCATTTGCACTCTCTATCTCTCCCTAAAATAAATAAGTAAAATCTTTTTTTAAAAAAATACATGAAATGGGGAAAGACAGAAAGAACCCTGTGGTTTGGAAATTGGCGATATTGATGGAAATTCATGATTTCAAAGATATGTATATGAATGTGTATATGTGTATATGCATGTATATGTGTACATGTTTACATATATATACACACATACATATGTACATATATGAGCACTGGTATATAAACGTGTGGTTACATGCGTATAATTCCTAGCTCTGTACATTGAGAAGGCCAAATGCCACACTCCAGAAGCAATGAGCACGCCTAGTGCTTGGAGCCAGGTAGCTAAATAACTCCCCACTGAAAGGAACCAGGAATTCTTAAAGCAATGACTGATACCAGGGCTTGGATGAGCCTGGCACATCTTATTATGTGAGAAAGTAAGTACTCAAAGAATTGATGGCAAAATTTCTAAGAACATTGAAGCTAGCTTAATGCCCCCACTAGCCAAATATGAGACAATTTCAGCACCAAAATAATTAAATATAGTAATCAATTAAAAACCACTTTGGAAAAAAGAAGGAATTTACTATTCCATATTGATAGCAGATAGGAATGAATGAATGAATGGAAAGAGAAGGTTCTTGCTGATAGCATAATGCCATGTGCTGCTAATAAATCTGGAAGCAGCACTGGGTTAGAAAAACCAGAATTTTTGCACTCATTTACAAATTGGATTTATGAATGTATACTAAAATCTAAAGGGATAATGTGGTGAGGAGAAGAATATATACATGCTCTTGAAGTATCTCCCACAGATTGTTTGCATGCTGCAAGGGTAAAAATATCGGTTGTATAGTGGAGAAATCAGACAGCACCTTGACAAAGTGATAAAAATTAACACTCCCAAACACAGGCAGATGAGTGTCCTGCCTCCCACTGTGATACCTGAGACACCACCTATGCAGTGCTCTGGACAAGAATGTATAGCTTAAATCTAATGATAAGGAAAACTTAGACAAAGTCCAAATGAGGAGCATTCTATTAATGGGATCCCTGGGTGGCTCAGTGGTTTAGCGCCGCCTTCAGCCCAGGGTGTGATCCTGGAGTCCCTGGATCGAGTCCCAATCAGGCTCCGTGCATGGAGCCTGCTTCTCCCTCTGCCTCTCTCTCTCTCTGTCTTTCATGAATAAATAAATAAAATCTTTAAAACACACACATGTTAGAGGACTGTAGTATATGAGGCGATGGGGAGGTTGTTTACTTGTTTGTTTCTTTTTGCCTTTTGAGCCCCCTTCACCCATACCTATCCACAACCACCACCCCAGCTCTGACAACCACCAATCTGTTCTGTGCATCTATGAGCTTGTTTTTTCTCTTCCTTTCTAAATTCCACATGTAAGAGAGATCATACAGTATTTGTATTTCTGTCTGACTTATTTCACTTACCATCACGGGACCCTAAAGTCCCATCCATGTTGAAGCAAGTGACAAGACTTCTTTCTTTTGGGAGGCTAAATAATACTCTGTGTGTGTGTGTGTGTGTGTGTGTGTGTGTGTGTACCACAATTCATCCATTTATCCACCAGTGGATATTTAGTATTTTCCATATCTTAGCTACTATAAATAATGATGCAGTGAATATGGAGGTGTGTATATCTTTTTTGAGTTAATGTTTTCAGTTTTCTTTAGGTAAATAATCAGAAGTGAAATTGCTGGATCCTCTGATAGGTTTGTTTTTAATTTTTGGAGGAACCTCCATACTGTTTTTCATAGTCACCGCACCAATTTACATTCTCACCAACAGTTCACAAGGTTCCCTTTTCTCCACATACTTACAACACTTGTTATGTCTTGGTTTTTTTTATAATAGCCATTCTAACAGATGTGAGCTGTTATCTCATTGTGGTTTTGATTTGCATTTTCCTCATGATTATGATGTTAAGCATCTTTTCATGTACCTGTTGGCCATCTGTATGTCTCCTTTGGGAAAATGTCTATTCAGATCTTCTATGCATGTTACTCAAATTGTTTTTGGGTTTTTGTTTTTGTTTTTGCTATTGAGTTGTATAATTCTTTATTATATGTTTTGCATATTAATGTCTTAGCAGATATACCTCTTGCAAATACTTTATCTCATTCAGTAGCTTGTCTTTTTATTTTGTTGATGGTTTCCTCTGTTGTGATGAAGCTTTTTAATATGAGATTATCCCATTTGTTTATTTTTGCTCTTGTTGCTTTTCCTTTTGGTGTCAAATTCCAAAACTCATTGCTATGACCTATGTCAAGAGGGTTAGTGCCTATGTTTTCTTCTAGGAGTTTTAAGTTTTCAGCTCTTACATTCAAATCTTTAACTCATATTGAGTTAATTTTTATGTATAGCATGAGAAGAGCTTCATTCTTTGGCATGTGGCTGTACAGTTTTACCAGCACCATTTCTTGAAGAGACTGTGCTTTCCCCATTGTATATTCTTGACTCCTTTGTTGTAAATTAATTGATCATATATACATGGTTTTATTTCTGGCTATTTTGTTCCCTTAATCCATGCGTCTTTTTGTGTCAATACCATTCTGTTTAAATTACCATAGGTTTGTGGTATGGTTTGAGTCAGGAAGCCTGGTGCCTCTTTCTTCATTCTTCTTTCTCAATGTTACTTTAACTATTTGAGTTTTGCATGTATGTGTGTGGTTCCATGCAAATTTTAGGATTACCTGTTCTATTCCTTTGAAAAATGTCATTGGAATTTTATAGGAATTGCAGTGAATCTGTAAATTGCTTTGGCTAGTATGGACATTTTAATAATACTGAATCTTCCAACACATGAGCATGTAATATCTTTCCATTTATTTATATCATCTTCAATCTCTTTCATCAAGGTCTTAAGTAGGATTCATTGCAGGGATGCAAGGATGGTTCGACACTTGTAAATCAGTCAGTGTGATATGCCACATTAACAAGATGAAGAATAAAAATCATATGATAATCTCAATAGGTGTAGGAAAAACATTTGATCATTTATTCATGACAAAAATTCAACAAAGTGGATATAGAGGGAATGTATCTCAGCATAATAAAGGCCATACATGACAAGCCTGCAGGTAACAGCACACTCAGTGGTGAAAATTTGAAAGCCTTTCTTCTAAGACGAAGAACAAGGCAAGGATGCCCACTTTCACCATTTCTATTCAACATAGTATCAGAAGTCTTGGGCAGAACAATTAGGTAAGTAAAATAAATAAAAACCATCCATATGGGAAGGAAGGAAGAAGTAAAACTGTCAGTATATATATATAGAAAACCCTAAAGATTCCACCAAAAAAGTTAAGACTAATAAGTGAATTTAGTAAAGATGCAGCATAGAAAATCAACACATAAAAATCTGTTGTATTTATATACATTATAATAATTATCAAAAAATTTTAAAAATTCCATTTATAGTTTCAATGAAAAAGAATAAAATATGTAGTAATAACTTGAACCCAGGAGGTGAAAGTCTGGTATATTGAAAATCACAGGACTATAGATTTTTCTTATACTATGAACATTATAAAAGAACAAAGAAAGGCTGTGGAAATGTTCCATATTAAAGAAGGCAAAGAAGGCATCTGGGTGGCTCAGTTGGTTGAATAGCTGACTTCGGCTCAGGTCATGACCTCAGGGTGCTGGGATCCAGGCCCCCATCAGGATCCCTGCTCTGAGGGGAGTCTGCTGTTTCCTCTGCCCCTTCCCCCAACTCATGCTCACACTCTTTTTCTCTCAAATAAATAAATGAAATATTTTTAAAAAACATAAAAATAAAGGAGGTGAAGAGACATGAGAATGAAATGCAATACTTGACTCTAGACTGAGTCCTGTGTGAAAAAGGAAAAATGTGATATATAAGGTAATCTAATATGCTTGGAATATAATAAAATTATATCAATATAAATTTATGAAATTGATAACTTATATAAGAGGTTGTGTAAAGTTATGTAAGAGGATATTTCTATTTTTAGGAAATACATGGTGAAATATTTTTTAGGTAAATGTCCATGACAAGTATAAATTATGCTAAAATTATTGAGAAAAAGAAAAAGAAAATGTTAAAGAAAAAGGAAGAAAGAGAGGCACCTGGTTCAGTTGGTTAAGTGTCTGACTCTTGATTTCTGCTGAGGTCATGATCTCAGGGTTGTGGGGGAGCCCTCATTCCCCCACATCAGGCTCCATGCTCAGTCTGCTAGTCCCTCTCCCTCTTCCTCTTTCCCTGCCCCTCTCGTGTTCTCTCCCAAATAAATAAATAAATAAATAAATAAATAAATAAATAAATATAAATAGGTTTTTTTTTTTTTAAAGAGAAGGAGCAAGAGAGAGCACGTGTGCCAATGATAGAAGAAAAGAAATAAAATATGAACAGGTGAACCTGGATAAGGGTCTCTGGGTATTCTTTATATTATTCTTATTTAAAAATACTCTATTTATGTTATACTGTTCTATATTAGTCTATCTGTACTGTTCTTATTTTAAATCATTGCCAAGTAAAATTCTTAAGATTAAAAGGAATATATTTCTTTAAGGAATTGTCCTTTTAGAATGGTGATAATATTTAAGCTGGGCGATGGCTGTATTAAAGGTTCAATATTCCATTCTGTTTGTCTATGTTTGAAATTTTTCATAATAAAGAGATTTTTCATTTTTCGGGAATGGTGTGACTTGTTGCTGATTTTTGTTTAAGTGGCTGATTTCATGTGTTGCCCATGGGCTATTTAGAAGGGTAATACTTGTGAGATGTCATAAAAGTGACATCTTTATACAAGACAAGTAAGTGCCCATACCACACCCAACATGCTTTCAAAACTGCACTGTGCACAGTCTCCTGTGCTCATCTAGTCCAACACTGGGACTCTTTTTTTTTGTTTTTGTCTCATTGAGCCCATTCAAACTTTCTCTCCCTCTCTCCCTCCCTGCCTTCCTGTCTGTCTCTCTCTGAAATTTAGACATTTGTTCTTCTTCACAGTGCATGGTGATGTCATAAATTAAGATACCTTCTGATTTTCTCTTTTCCATGTTGTTTTCTCAGTTTTTCTAGGATTTTCCATCTTTTTAAATCACTTGTTAACTATTACCGTACACTACTACAGCATAACTGTGCTTCTCAAAACACCTTCACATACAGAATTTCACATCATTTGTAACCATCTGTATATATATATATATATATATAACAGATATACAAACATGTCAATTTGACTAACAGAGAACCTGAAGAGGTGGATGGTAAGTCCAATGTCACCAGGAGAAGAAATTAGAAACCAGCCTGTTTTCCTCTATACTATACACTGGCTGAAGTAAGCTATATCATGGAGTCTGAGACAAATGGCAAAATTATTTATGGTCCATGACTATTAATAATTCTGGTAAGCTTTTAAATAACAACACTAAGGCTTATTTTGGGTTATGGTCCACTCTGACAACCAGGTCTTTTTCTGCTGTAACTATGCATAGCCCAGCTTTGCCAGTCTTGGAGCTACATCTTTTGCATTTGTCCATATTGACTTCAATTCCATATGAAATATTTACATATGTTTATCACTTTGTCATCATTTAGCATGGCATCTGTTTGCCAAAAATGAGTCAGGTCTCAGCCACAGCAGCTTGTCAGAGTGGTGTATATAAAAGGAAGACAGAACTGCCTTTTTGGTGGGTTCCCTTAAAAGTGGGTTGTTTTATTAATTATTACCTTATATTTCATTATTTCACAGTCTCAAATATGTTTTTGCATGTTTCTCCTCATTTCCTCATTTCAGACTTATGACAACCCTGGAAATCATCTTTTATTATCCTAATCGGTTAATGTGGTGACTGTGAAATCAAAATCTTGGAAAGTGGGGCACCTGTGTGGCTCTCAGGTTGTGATCCCAGGGTCCTGGGATGGAGTCCCACATCAGGCTCCCCAGAGGGAGCCTATTTCTCCCTCTGCCTATGTCTCTGTCTCTCTGTGTGTCTCATGATAAAAAAATAAAATCTTGGGGCAGCCTTTCAGCCCGGGACCTGATCCTTGAGACCCAGGATCGATTGAGTCCCATGTCAGACTCCCTGCATGGATCCTGCTTCTCCCTCTGGCTGTGTCTCTGCCTCTCTCTCTCTCTCTCCCTCTCTCTCTCCTTCTCTGTATCTGTCATGAATAAATAAATAAAATAAAATAAAATAAAATAAAATAAATAAAATAGAATCTTAAAAAAAAATCTTGGAAAGTGAAATGATTTGGGAAAGGTCACAAGGCTGAGAGGAGAATGACCCATGTCTCCTGATTCTTAGATTTGCGGTCTTTTTATCAAACATTCTAAGTCACATCATTAAAATAAATGCTAAGATGTGATGGCTTTTCAAAGATGCTAAAAAAACTGATTTTATAATTAAAATAACTGCTACCTTTTAGCATTTAAGTATTAATTTAAATATATAAAAGAATATTACACAGAATGCATTCTGCGGCTTCCTGAAATCAATAAAGTGTCAAAGTCCCAAGAGGCAGCAGGTAACCCCTTATTCAAAAAAAAGGTAGCTGAACTGGTTCTCTGACACTCACTCCCCTACCACCCTATCTTTTCCTGCCTCTACCTCCCAGTATAGGGCTCACTGACAAGATTTTTAAAGGGGTTTCACATATGACCCCTAAATTTGGTAGCATATGTGAAACAAGAAGCTGATATTCAATTCCTATTTGAAGTTTTCTGAAGATGGGAGAGGAGGCTGGCTGGACCCAACCACACAATATGGAGAGGGAAGAGTAGCAGTGGGAATAGCCTGCTCATTTAGCATGGCAAGGTTTCCACGCACCAAATAACTTGGTGACCTGGCTCAAACCATCCTGATGGGGCCACACCAAAGATTGCTCCATGAGTGGAACAGGGAAAGCCATCAAAAAAAAGGCTGTATGTGGGTCACAGAGGCCGCAGCTCATCAGTATCACCAAATCTTCCACCAATGGGAACTGAGCATTTTCACTAATTGCCCTGAATGTCCCTGTCTTAAAGTCAGTTCCCTAAAAGCAGATATTGAGACAAAGATTCAAATACAGGGATGGAGAGGTCCCAAGAGAAACCTATAAAGGAGGAAACAATCGAGAATAGGGACAGGAAAAGAGTCAAGCTAGGCAAGACAGGTAAGTCTAACCTTGGCGTAAACCATCAATGGAGGTGAGCTCTGTAGCATAAACTACCCAGCAGAATTGTTCTCTCATGAGGCAGAGGGCTACCCTTCTTTTATCCCTACATCAATTAGTCAATGACTATTGGCAAATGGAATGAGAAGGCAGGCTTAACCAAGGACATTTCTCAGGAGAAACCGAGATGAGGTTTTGGCAGCAGCTCTGGGCCATTCAGTGCTCAAAGTAACCAGAGGGTGTGTTCACTGCCCCAGTTGCCCCAGTAAAGGGATCCAGGTAGGGAGGCAGCAGTATCCACTACACTCTCCTCTTCCTCCAAAGAGAATGTTCTCAGTATGTTCCAGGAGGTATTTCAGAGACTTTGAACTCCAGTTACTCATTAGAGCCACCTGCTCATAATATACGTTTTTTTTTTCCTTTTCTTTTTTCTTTTCTTTTCTCTTCTTTCTTCTCTCTTTCCCAAATTTTTCACTTGTACTACCTGGAGCCACTTTCCAGATAGACTAACAGCACCGAAATTCTTGTGTCAAGGTCATTTCGTGAGGGAAACTCAAACTCAGATAATTACCAAGGTGAAATTATTCTTATCGCTAACTGTTACTTAAGGTCATGGGCTCCAACTCAGTAGCCTTTAAGTAGCAAGGAATTAAAAACTGTAGTTGGGGGGAAAAAAGAATAAAGCTCTTTCCTGCTTGTACCTCCGTGAAATATAAGTTGTTTAATAAATCAATACCCATGTATTATGTAATCCTCATAGCAACTTTCTGAGGTAAGTGGAATTATCTCCACTTTACAGATGAGAAAACAGGGGTTCATAGGAGGGAGAGAAGTGTGTGGTCCCCTGTCTGTCAGCTGAGATTAAAATTCAAGTAATCTTACTGATTCTACAGCCAGTGTTCTTACTGGCTAAATCATATCACCTTCCTTAAGATTTTAGAAACATGACACAGATATTCGTATGCTCATTTCTAAAATTAAATATAGGGCAAAAATAAATTAATTAAATCAAATATAGTGCTCCTAAAGCAACTCTTGAGACAATGGTAGTGGGAAGTATACTTTTTCATATGACGAAGGGGGACATTTTTCCTTTTCTAACATAGCCAGGAGATAAAAAGGCCAGATAGCATGTTCTGTTTTTAAACTGACAACATTATTGATATTTTTCAAATTATTACAAGAAAGACCCAGCATTCACATGTTTTATTTAAGGCACTTCCTGCATTGTTGGAACATTACATTATTTATGTCAAAAATGGTATATTGGATGAACATTTATTCACCCAATAACATTTATTAGTTACAACCAAGCTGTTTTAAGACCAGAATAAAAGACTGGAAAAAAAGCAGAGAAATAAACCAGTGTCTTATTTCCCTGGCACTCGCTCTGACATGTAGAGATCCTGTTCAAGTTATAAACTACATTACCCACGTTTTCTCTATAGGATCAACACTACTCCCTAGGTGGCTGGCTACTAGGAATGACTATTAAATCTGCCAGGTAAGTAAGAAGGTGTTGAGCACAGTTTCATGTAGGAGACCATGTTATATGGTTACAAGGGTACAATTGCTGGTATCAGACAGTCTTTGGTGTAAATGAGGCCTCGACACTTACTAGCTATGCAATCTTAAACTCTTTATGTTTCTTAAGACACAGTTTTCCCCAAATGAAAACTGGAGACAATAATAGTTGTTCCTTAATAGGATCTGGGAGGAATTAAATGTATCATGAAGACAAAGAGGTTACATGTATCTGACCACAAAGTGAGTACTCACTAAATGTTTTTCTGATTAGAAGAGAGTAGAAGGAGGGTACTCTGATGAAAACAAATACAGTTCATTTTGCAAAGCTTGGGTCTATGCAGTTCCAGTCCCGGGCATACCATACTTTCCTGGAGGCCAGCGGCTAAATGGCACGCACAAATTCACATTGCAATGCACATTGGGTTGACTGTATTTCTAACATTGTTTATCTGGAATGATGTCGCTTATAACATCTCCCTATGTGGTGCCTTTTGGGGATTAACCCTCTCCCCTGGAAAAGCAGCAAAGGTAGAAAGAATTACAAATAGTGGAGAAAGAATATATGTCGATTCAAAGTGCTGTAAACCTCCATTACCATGGTTCCAGAATGACAGCATAAGTCACAGGAAGGGAAGCATCAAATGAATTACACAGGCCTTCCCCAAGAAGTGGTAATAAAACAGTGGAGCACCATTTGCCATCCCATATTTCATGTGTGCCCAATAAATTCAACTCAAGAATTTTATCTTCATTTTTCCCCATTTTAAGTCTCATTCTTATTGCCCCTGCCATGTGACTCTGCGTTTTATTTTTTCATTTGAGGTATAATTATTGAGTGCCTTTGTTGTTCCATAGAAGGACATTGTCAAGCTATAAGTGCAAGCTATGGTTATTTCCACAGACACCTCACAAAATTACATTGTTTCCTATTATAAAAGAAGGATAACAGAAAGCCAGGTTTAAAAAAAAAAAAAAGTTTATTAAGCACCATTGGCACTCTCTAGCCAATGCCATTATTTTACGTAAATTAAGAGTAAATGTTAAATGATTTCATGGTTGCACTTGCAAAATGTTAATACTATAACAAAAAGGACATATAGCAGAACTTCAATAAATGATAGCATAATAAGAATATTATTATTATAACTACGATAATTATCTGTGTACCTAGCCACTGTACCTCTACCACCTATTCCCCAACTCTTCTCCTGCCCCCTACAGTCAGTAATGAGTCACCATAGATAGAAAGGTCATTAAGAGTAAGTAAAAATGGCAGTTGAGGGTCCTTAGAGTAATGGCAATGTGGAAATTATTAATATTTCTTGGATCAGTTTCATGGAGTAGTCTAATAAATGCATGTGATTAACTCCCGATGATGACCTAAGCTCCCTCATTTATAAATTAGAAATAAAATAACTCCTTTGCAGGTTTAACTTTGCACATAATGTATATAATTTATCTAGCACAGCTTCTGGCACATAGTAGACACTCAACAATAGTGGCTGTAATTGTAAGTATTATAATTAATAATAAATGCTCACTGTTTCCAGGATGAAAACAATGATTAAAATCTATTTTTATTCCCCAAAGTCCCTCTGATAGGATGTGATGAATGAAGTGTGATACTTTCTTTCTCAATATCCTCACCTCCCTTTGCAACCCATCTCATTCTGTTCACACTAGCTGTCCTAGGACATCAAGGCAGGTCCAGGAAAGCTAACAACCTCAAGGAGAGCATTCAGTAACTCTAGGTGGAGTATGCTATAAGCAGCCATAAGTACACAAGAATCCAGGCATAAAGTGGGCTGTTCAACTCATAGTCAATTAGACCTCTGATTCTTTATATTTCCCCCTTAATCCCCATGGCTTTGGTTTTAAGCAGAGCTGGGTCACGTGGAATTTTAACAAAGCCTTCTGAAAATCCAAAAGAACTATACTCTGTGTTATTATGTAGCCTCTTTTATGACCTTATTATATGAGGAGTTTAGTTAAACAGGATTTTCTTTTCTCCAAATTAGCACAGAACATACTTTACATTTTTTATGTCCCAGCAAGGTTTCTAAAATCCTTCCCACATTGTGATTCATTTAGCCCAATTAGAATTCCATAAACAAAAGGTAAACCACAATTTAAAAGAAAAAAAAGAGAGAGAAACCAGGAATGTAAAATGGTACAGCCACTCTGGAAAAGAGCTCGGCAGTTTCTTTAAAAAGCTATCCATGCAACTACCATACATCCAGCAGCCATACTCCTGTGGAATTTTCCCAGGGAAATGAGAATTTGTATTTACCCACAAAAACCTGTACATGAACATTCACAGTAGTTTTATCTGTAATAGCTAAGTACTGGAATCAGCCCAGATGGCCCTCAGCAGGTGAATGGTTAAACAAACTGTGGCACATCCATGCCATGGAATACGACTCAGCAATAAAAGAGACAAACCACTGATATAAGCAACAATCCAACTGACTCTCAGGGAATTATGTTGAGTAAAACAAGGATACATACAGGTTGTTCCATTTTTGTAACATTCTTAAAATGACAGATTTTTAAAATGGAGGACAGATTAGTGGTGTCTAGGGTTGGGAGCAGCAATAGGGGTAGGAGGTAGCGGTGGGGAGAGTGGAGTGGTAGGATAACAAGAGGGAGCAGAAATAACTAGAAGAGAGTAACCTAAGAGAACCTTGTGGTGTTGAGACCTTCAGTATGGTGACTGTGATGGTGAATACAAGAACCTAAACCCAGGACAAAATTGCATAGAACACACAAATGAACATAAATAAAATGGGAAATCTGAACAATGCTACGGAATTGTATCAGTGCCAAAATCTTAGTCATCATACCATACTATAATTTTGCAAACTGTTACAATTGGTGCATGGCACGTGCATGAAATCTTCCTGTATTATTTCTTACAATTGAGTCTTAGTCTATAATAACACGTAAAATATTTTTTAATTAGAAAAAAAATGAGTGAAAAAAAAACGAAATTAAATGTAGCCTCTAAGAAAAAAAATAAAAACTTGACATAATGTCAGTGTTGAAAGGAAATTATACACTTCAAACCCCTAGAAAAATCTTGAATTATTAGCTAGTGATTGTTTTCCTTCTATTTACTTGAGCCAAGAGAGAACTGGCCACCTTTTGAGGTAATCAGTAGTAGTGTTCCTCAATTTGAAAAATTCTTCCTAAAATTGAAAATGGAATCTCTTTTAAAGAAGCTGTATCCTTTGGTCCAACAGAAAAATTCTAAAACCCCCCAAAACATGGGGTAACCCCTCAAAATTTATAAAAGAGAGGGTTTGCATTTGATTTTCTTTATGATAAATATTCTCAGTCATTTTTTTTCTCATATATCATGCTTCTGTGGGTCTTCCCATTCTATTTAGGTCTTCTCTAAGCACATTCCAATGTCATGGGGTTTTTCTTACAGTGATTGTAGTATTCTAAGTGTGGTATAAACAGCATACAGTAGAGAGACTATGAATGCCAAGGTTGAGGATAGAAAGCAGGAGAAGGGAAATAGGTGTAGTTTTAAAAGGGCACCAAAACTAGGGATCTTCATTGTGCTGGATGCAGTAGCTTGACTGCATCGAAGTTAATATCTCGGTTGTGATACTGGACAGTTTTGCAAGAGTTTACTATTTGGAGAAACAGAGCAAAGGATATACAAGATCTCTCTCTATTGTTTCTTAAAACTATATGTAAATCTAAGGTTATCTAAAAATAAAAAGTTCATCTAAAACAAGAAGGTGGGTGGACAGACCTACCTCAACTTCTAAGTGCTCATAAAAGGCTGAATTCTCATAAAAATGAAATGAAGCAAACCAAAACTAACCAGATTCCAACCAACTCTGGGTGGGTCCCAATAAGATGTTAATATCAGTGAGCAAATATGAATAAAGTGGTTTATGCTTGGCCCCATACTGTATACCAGAAAACAATTAATATATGACCTCTGGTATTTGAATAATTGAAGAAGTACAGATATTTATAGTGTGCATTTGGAGAAATATAGCATTGTTCTCATGCTTTGGCTTTCCAGAATTTACATGCCAAAAATCTTGGTGTTTTCCTTGATTAATCTTTCTTTTACATCTCATGCCCAATCTATCAATAAATTCTGTTGCCTTTGCCTTCAAAAATATCTCCATAACATGACCACTCTTTCATCAACTCTACTGCTACCATCATCTCTCACATAGAGTATGAGCCTTATAGCCTCATAAATGGCTTCTACAGCCTCCCTGTTCCTCTACAGCCTATTTTAACACAGCAGCTAGAGTGATCCTTTAAGACATAAGTCAGATTATGATATCTCTCTCCTTAAAAACCTCTCAACAGCTTCCAAACACAAAGGAGCTCAACCACGGAAGAAGTCAAAACTCTTGACAACACTTTCCATGTCCTGCATGATCTGACTCCTCTTGTACGTCTCTGATCTTGTGTCTGCTACTTTCCCTTCCCTCCATCCATAAGCTCCAACCTTGCTGGTCTCTTTGCTACTGTTCAAATATGCCAGTCAAACCCATGCCATGGGGCCTCTGCACTGGCTTTTCTTCTATCTTAGGGATGCTGTTCCCTAAGATATCCACATGACTAACTCCCACACTACTTAGGGGTTTGCTTAAATATCATCTTACCAGAAATTCCTTGTTCCTTTCCCTACTTATGTTTTCAACAGAACTTATGTCATCTGTAAATTATTTATGTTATTTCATTTGTCAGTCTCCTTCATTAAGTGTGAATTTTGTTCACGACATAATAGGAATATTGCCTATGATATAGAAGGCAGCCTGTATTTATTGAATAAACTAACTAAAAATCTGCAGTGAATGAATACAGCATTTTCATAACAGGAAATATTGGTTAAATTTTTGATAAAATTCTATTCTTTCAGGTCTAAACAACATCCCCCCCCCATCCTGCCTGTTCCTTTTCATAATGTACAACTCCCTCACCAAATTCATAAACTCCTCCACACCACCCACTGCATTATTTTTGTTCTAATTGCTCCATATATGGTTTGTGTTCTCAAGTAAATTAGAAGCTCAAGAGTAAGAGCTGTGTTCTAGTTTTTCAATCCTCCCCCATTACTGGCAGAGAACAAAGCACGCTGAAGGTATTCCAGAGATAAATACTTCTCCACTCATTTCCATCCCTGGATTTCATGATCCCTCCTGTACTGTTCTCACTTTAATATCTATTTTATAATGCATTTTAATCCTAGAATGATTATGTCTTTTTTTCAAATGTAATTGAGTGCCAATAGCCATCTTGCTGGCTCAAGATTTTCCACTGATGTGATTAACCATATAACCTTGTACACACACCCCATTCACATTCCCCAGCAGAAGACTCTATCACCTCGCCCTTGTCATTAGTTGACTTGGGAGGTAAAGCATGTTGCCAAGAATATTTGTCACAAAATAAAAAGAGATTTCAAGGGGAAGTTCATCATCAAAGAAGGGGAAAATATTTTGTAGCTTACAGAAACAAGAAAAGGTTTCGATGAAATCCTCCTGGCTGTGGAGATTTACCTTGGCATGCATAATGACTGAAGCAACCATTTCCACTAGACTTTAGAAATGCAGATTCAGAGAATTCATTTTAGAGCATAACAGAAATTTAGCTTTTTATCTGACTGTTCCTATCCTTAAATGTCACTCTGAGTTTAAAGCTCTTGAATATTGTTTTATGTAGAGTCCTTCGAGATAACTCTGTAGGTTGCAGATTGCAGATTGGGTTTGTACAGCAATGAGTTTGAAGAAAAGGATGAATGCAATAAGCACTGTAGGGAATGAAAATTTATACAGGAGACTATGCTAATAGAAAACGGGGCAAGGGAGGAGAAACAAACCACATTTTTGTAAAAGATAATAAGTCACAATAAGTGCTGGGGATGCGGGAACCCTAAAAACCATTCATTTCACCTTCCTCAAGTAATGTAGGCAAGGAAGTCTGCCCAAAATAGTGAAATAAGTCGCTCAAGGTTGCACAGTGGCTAAGGACAGAAATGTTATTAGAATATAGCTCCCTTATCTCTCTCCCAGTTTATTTTCTTTAACATAGGGCTTCTCAGCCTTGGCACTACTAATATTTGGGGCCAGATAATTCTTTGTCATATGGACCTCTCCTGAGCATTTTAAGACATGTAGCAACATCCTCAGTCTCTTTCCAATCATGTCCTCCTCCCTAGTTGTGACAACTAAAAATGTCCCAGAGTTGCCAAATCTTTCCTGGAGGCAAAATCCCTTCCCCACTAATGATTGGTGGTGTCAAACCACTATTGAATATGATCAATGAGTGAGAATCATTGAGAGGTTTCTACTTCCAATGCAATGATCTAAGATTCTATGGCCAATAGGTATTCATGCTGGTCAAGATTCTGGCTGGTGAGACCTTCATCTGAAACTAATTTAAACAATGTGATAATACAAGAACAAAGCACAAAAGCCAGGTACTAGGCTGGAGGGCACTAGATGACAACTAGGATCTCCCTCTTACTCCTTTTCTTGTTTCTCTCTGGCTGGCCTTATTTTCTCAGGCCATTCACCTGGGAGTGCACACAACCCCACAGAGCTGGAGTCACTGCTTTATAACTCAATGTCCATGGGAAAGGAAGAGTGATCCTGCTACACCCAGTCAAGAAAGTCCTGGATAGTGATTGGTCCAGAGTGAGTATTGCAGGTAACCTCTGGTAAGGGAATGGCAGCCCTGTTTTCACCAGAATGGGAGGTGAGGGATATTGATCAGCAGCGTAATAACAGGAATGATAATAAAACGCCCTCAACAGGGCTGTGAAAATCACTGGAAATAACTATTCTAATTTACACTACCATTTCCTTTAAATCCATTATATTTTACTAGCCAGGTTGGAGGTTCATTCAAACCAGATGGAAAGTTCATGTCTCTGGTGCCCAATTTCCTAGCAAGAGTAATTTTGCTTTTAACAAGGCCCATCCCTAGCACTGACAGGGTCCAGAGTAAGATTACAAATCAAGGCCCATAGATCATATAGCTAAATATTTAAATCTCACCTAGCACACTAAATGTAAAACAAATGCATTCTTTCTTCTTACATCGACAAATATATTCTTGTAAAGACCCAGAAGATCAGATTTGACTTTAGAATTCTCAAAGTCCTTCGTGTTCTGAAGCAGAAAGTGGTAGCATGAGGAAGGCCATCCTCCAGCTCCCAAGCCCTAATCAGTATACTCACCCTTCTCTCACCCACGAAGTCCCCTTTCACACCCCGCCCCATCAGCACTGCCTGCAAATAATTGCCTTCAAATACTGTGCAGGTTTAGGTCTGCTCTGCTGGCAGCATGGTCTATCCCGGGCAAGAGAGATTCAGTTAGGAGCTCATGCAGGCTCTGTAAATAGAATAAGGACCATCTGGGGAGGGAGTTCTAGGTGAGGTACCAACAGCTTGTTCTAGACGAAGAGTGCATGACTCCATGGAGACACATCCCTCTAGCCACAAGAACTCTCCCCTTGTGGAGAGCCAGAGGTAGGCCTCTAAAACCTTGGGCCCAGAGGTTTCCTCTTACCAGGACCTAAGGGTGGTACTAGGTGGAACATGATATATGAGTTCTGAACAAAACTTCTGTCTTCTATAAAATAGAAATGAAAAGCAATGTGCTTGTGGGAAAAAAAAATAGTTAAGGGTGCTTCAAATCTATTCAACTTCATAACCAAATTAATAAAACAACAACCACAACAATTGGTACCTTGGAAGAGAATTTGAACAACTTAATAAGGCAGCTCAATGAGACCGATGCTGGCTCGTGGGCAGAATCAGTACCCACAGAGAGTAGGGCTGCTGCTAAGGTGGGCACGGAAGGACAGGCAGCCTGTTACAAGACAAGAGCTCAGCAAGATCGAAGGGGAGGACATTGGATGTAGGCATTTATTTTTCATTTTCTTTAAAATGGAATTGAAAAAAAAGAAATAGAAAAAGAAAAAGAAGTGAGGCAAAATAAAATGAAATTGAGGTCTCTTGTATGCAGAGCATAGAACTGAAGATTTTTCCTGCTGCTGAAAAGGACAGTCCCTCCCATTGTTCTAGCTCCTCTTACGAAAGAAAAAGCACATATGACTCCAGCATTGCTTTCATGTTTAAACTGACCTCATTCCCTGTTTACAACTGCATTTGAACTAATTAGCATTGTGGAAACACATGTAGTAGCAGGATAGACTCTATAGCTCATTTGTCCTTATTATTAAAATAACGATTTCTTTGATAATTATTGGAAGAATGAAATACGGTCTGTCACCCAGTTGAAATCACAATTTCATGCCACACTAATTTCTGTTCTTTGTTCAAAGCTTCATTCAAAGGCCACCTATTCCAGTGTGCTTTCTTACCTGTTACAGGTATAAAGTGAACCCATCTGCTCCTACAAAATTTTTACATCTTCTCCCTACATGTCCTTTAAGTTATTTCTTAGAGCTGTGTTATCTCATTGAGGGCAAAGTTTTGGTTGTATTCATCTTTCTGTAGGTCACTGTTACCTCATCCAGAGTCTTGCTATGGAAGGTGTTCAATAAATGCAAAAGCAAATAAATAAAATCTGAGATCTAGAAGCCCCAATCTTCTGCTCAAAATCAGTCTGACATGATGAAAATTAGATGGTAATCCTGTCTCTATTATCTATTCACTCATGCCCGCCCTTGAGAATCTGAACGTGGTTGTAGAAAAATAGACAACAAAAATATAATACATATTGTATAATATAAATTATATATAATAAATATTAATATTGAGTGAGCTAATGCACATTAAGCACTTAGTTTCATGCTTTACTTTCTAAGATTACTATAATAAAAATAATTATTAATCATTATATAATTATTACATAATATATAGGCAATAGGCAATATTTGTTATATATAATTACTGTGCATTAGCTCACTCAATAACCATCCCAAATGTAAATGGCAATACCTCTATTTTATAATTGAAGAAGCTGATGCACAGAGAGGCTAAGTGACTTGTCCAAGATGGCAGAGTCAAGGCGAGGGGCCACACTGGCAAATCCTGTGAATGTCAATGCTTCATCTACAAGATCAAGACAAATATTTTCCCTGAAGACCTTACAGAACCATTGTGACGTTGATGTGAGCTGCAGAAAGCCTAAGAAAATATTAATTTCTTACCTTTGCAAAGAACATTAGAGGTTTTTAACGTGTTTTCCCATGCATCAAGCATTTAAAGCCCAAAGGGTCTCTGCAAATGTAAGGTATTATAAATCTCTTATGCTGTTTTTAATCCCTTACATGTTTTAGGCACTACAAGGTAATAATAGTATCAACAGCTAATATTAAAAAATGCTAAGCTCGGTGCTAAGAGCTTTACACTGATTGTCCTAATTTATACAGAAAAAAAAGAGGTTAGTATTCTTAATAACCCACTTTATAGGTAAGAAAGTATATGAAAATTAAGCAATTTGTATAATTCATTTTTAGTACATTAGCCTATCAAGATTTAAACTTATAACACTACTTAAAAATAACTTATTTCATAACAGAATTCATCCAAGATGTCTTGATTATACCACCATGTAGAATTCAATGTATATGTACTCATCACTGATTACAATAACCTACAAGTACAGAATTTGGGGAGGAGATGCTTAAATTTTTAATAAATTGTGTCCTCTAAGCATCACACACAAAAAGTACTTAGCTGGATTCTCTTGAAAAATTCTGTGTACATCAATCATTTCCATTCAGGAATACCTCAATTTGCCCAACAGCTGTAATACCGTAGAATTATATATTTGCAAGTAAAATATTTGTAAATCAAATAACATTATGAATGAGCTGGGTAGATCAGTTCATCTTTGAAGCAGTACTTAAATTAAGAATTTTATAAAATAACAACCAAAATGTAAATTACTCTTCTAAGCTGTACCATAAATTAATATTATTACGTATCAAATTTCCTCAATGATAATAAAGGGCTTTTTACTAATAGATTTTTCAACCAGCTTCAGATTTACAGAAACATTGAGCAGATAGTACAGATAATTTCCTATATTCTCCCCAACAAGTCCTATACACAGTTACCCCTACTATTCATATCTTACATTAATATGGTACATTTGTCATAATTAAAAAACTAATACTGATGTGTCATTATTAACTAAATCTCATACTTTTTTTCAGATTTCCTTAATTTTACCTAATGCCCTTTTCAGTTTGAGGATCCCATCTAGACTACTACATTACAGTTAGTTCTTTTATCTCTGTGGGCTCCTCTTGGCGGGGAGAGTTTCTCAGACACTCTGTTTTGATGATCATGATAGTTTTGAAGAGTACTAGTGAAGTATTTTGCACAATTTTCCTCTTTTGGGTTTTGTCAGATATTTTTTCACAATTATTCTGAGGTTACAAGTTTTGGGGAGAATGCTATAAACATTTGTATGCTGGTTTTTGTGTGTACATGTTTTCAACTTAACTAGATTTCAACTTAATTAAGAGCACAGTTGCAGATTATATGGTAAGACTACGTTTAGCTGTATAAGAAACGGACAAACTTATCTTAGAAAGTGGCTGTATCCTTTTACCTTATTATCAGTAAAGCATGAGAGCTCCTATCGGTCTGAATTCTTAATAGTATTTGGTATTGCCATTCTTTTGGAATTTAACCATTATAATACATATATTGAAGAAGTGTCTCATTATTGCCTTAGTTTACTATTCCCTAATGACATTAGCATTTTTTTAAATGCTTATTTGCCAGTCGTATATCTTATTTGGTAAGCTGCCTGTTCAGATCTTTTGCCTATTACATAGAGTTCTTTCTATATTTTGGATATATGTTTTAATAAATATATGTTCTAAAAATATCTTACCCCAATCTGTGGCTTTTCATTAACTTAAAAAAAAAAGTATTTTACAAAGAAGTAGTTTTTAAATCTGATAAGATGCAAGCTAACAAACTTTTCTTTCCTAGATCATGATTTTGATATTACATCTAAAACCTCATTGTGAAACCCATGGTCAACCAGATCTTCTCCTATATTATTTTCTAAAAGTTTTATAGTTTTAGTTTTATGTTTAGGCTTATGATCCATTTTGAGCTAATTTTTGTGAGAAGTATAAGGTCTAAATTCATTCTTTTTACAATTTTTTTAGTTGTCCAATTTTTATAGTTGTCCAATTTTTCAGTGAATATTTATTAAAAAGATTATCATGTCTCAATTGAATTTTGCATATGGTACAGGACTAGTAAATTATATTTGTTTGGGTCTATGTCTGGTCTCTTCTGTCCCATTGATCTACTTGTCTACTCTTTTACCAATATCACACTGTCTTTACTATGGTAGCTTTATAGTATCAGTTGAAGTTAGATAGTGTCAGTCCCCAAACTATGCTCTTTTCTGTTTCAGTATTGTGTTGGCTATTCTGTCTTTTATATTTCCGTATAAACTATAGAATCAGTTTGCCGATACCCACAAAATAGCTTGCTGGGCATTGACTGGTATTACCTTGTATCTACAAACAACTTTGGAAGAATTGACTTCTCAATAATATTGAGTCTTCCTATCTAGGAACATAAACTATCTTTCCATTTTTTTAGGTCTTTCTTAATTTCTTGTATTAAGAATTTTATAGTTTTCCATATACAGCATAGACCTCATACATATTTTGTTAGGTTTCTATCTAGTATTTCTGCTTTCTTTTGGTGTAAATATGAATTATATGATATATAATTTTTCAATTTTGATAAATAGTTTTTAAATTTCATAATGTTTTCAATTTTCAACTGTTAATTGCTGGTGTATACAATAGTAATTGACTTCTGTATATTAACCTTATATCCTACACCTTTGCCATATCACTCATTAGTTTTGGAGGGTGGGGTTTGTTGCTGGTGACTCTTGGGACTTTTGTAAATAGACATGTTTATATGTTATTTTGCAAAGACAAAGTTATTTTTTTCTTCCCAATCTTTATACCTTTTATTTCCTTTTCCTTTTCTTGTGCTATAGGATTTCCAGTAGGCTGTTGAATATGAGTGGCAGGAGGGCACATTTTTGCATTGCTGCTGATCATAGAAGGAAAGCATCCAGTTTCTCACAATTAAGTTTGATGATAGCTGTATTTTTTAATATGTTCTACATCAAATAGAAGATGCTCCTCTCTATTCCTAGTTTCCTAAGAGATTTTATCATAAATGGATGCTGAATTTTGTCAAATGCTCTTTCTGCATGAGTCAATATAATTATGGTTTTTCAGTAGTTAAGGTGATGAATCACATTAGTTGATTTTGAATTTTGAATGATGGACCAGTCTTGCATACCTGAAATAAATGCCATTTATCATGATGTATAATTATTTTTATACATTGTTGGATATAATTTGCTAATATATTGTTGAGAACTTTTTGCATCTATGTTCATAATGTATAGTTGGTTATAGTTTTCATTACTTGTAACACCTTTCTCTGCTCTTGGTATTAGGATACCAAGGATATGTTTAGGATAGGCTTGCCTCATCAAATAAGTTAGGAAGTATACTCTGTGGTTCTGTTTTTTGGAAGAGATTATAGAGAACTGGTACCATTTCTTCCTTAATTGTTTGGTAGAATTCACTAGGAAGCCACTTGAGCCTGGTGCTTTCTTTTTTGAAAGATACTAATTATTTATACATTTCTTTAATAGATACAGATTTAGATAATCTTATTCTTTCCATGAGTGTTGATGGTTTGTGTCTTCCAAGGAATTAGTTTGTTTTATCTAAATTACCAAATTTGTCAGTATAGATTTGTTTGCAATATTCCTTTATTATCCTTTTAATGCCCATGGTATCGATAGTGATGACCCATCTTTCCTTTATGATATTAGCAACTTGTGTCTTCCCTCTTTTTTTTTTCTTGGTTAGTCCAGCTATAGGTTTATCAATGTTATTCATCTTTCCAAAGATAAGAATTTTGTCTCATTTATTTTCTCTACTTATTTCCTGTTTTTAACTATATTGATTGCTTATGCCTTTTTATCTGTTTATTTTATGCTTAATTGCTCTTCTTTCTCTACTTTCCTAAGGTATAAGTTTAGATAATTTCTAACTTTCTAACATAGGCTATAATTTTGATGCTATAATTTTTGTGCTAAGCACTGCTTTCACAGTATCCTGCAAATTTGGTAAATTATATATTCCATTTCATTTAGTTCAAAATATTCATAAATTTTTCTTGAAACTTCTTTGACCTATGTGTTATTTAAAAGTAGGTGGTTTAGGTTCTAAATATTTTGGGATTTTCCAGCTTTCTTTTACTGATTTCTAATTCATACCTTTGTGATCTAATCCCACTTCCCCCAGGTCAAATAAGGTTCTGGTAAAGTTGTTTTCTCTTGAAGATTAAACCTTTGTTATGGAGAATGCCCTGGGAGTATTTCAAAAAGAGGACTTTTCCCCTTCCACCTGAGCAAAACGTGAGGGTTTTTTCCCTAGGATCCTCACCATGAAAATCTGGTGAGCTTCCTCAAGGTGAAATCCATAAGAGTTTGAGAACTCCCGTAAGATTGGGCCTCCTAAAGATGAATGGATAAAGAAGATGTGGTTTATGTATACAATGGAATATTACTCAGCCATTAGAAATGACAGATACCCACCATTTGCTTCCACGTGGATGGAACTGGAGGGTATTATGCTGAGTGAAATAAGTCAATCGGAGAAGAACAAACATTATATGGTCTCATTCATTTGGGGAATATAAAAATAGTGAAAGGGAATAAAGGGGAAAGGAGAAAAAATAAGTGGGGAATATCAGAAAGGGAGACAGAACATGAAAGACTCCTAACTGGGAAACGAACTAGGGGTGGTGGAAGGGGAGATAGGGGGTGGGGGTTACTGGGTGACGGGCACTGAGGTGGGCACTTGACAGGATGAGCACTGGGTGTTATTCTATATGTTGACAAATTGAACACCAATAAAAAATAAATTTATAAAAAAAAAAAAAAAAAGATTGGGCCTCCTAAAGTTTCAATTTAATCCCCACTCAGCCTTCGACAATTCATTCCTACCAGTTTATGGCTCCAGTGTCTTCTGTTCCAGGTAAGTCGATCTTGGTTTTGATTCTCTGTATTCCTTTATCTCTACAGATTTTGAGACAATGATTTGCCTTAAATTCAATACTCTGATGAGTCTAAGAAAAGTTATTGATTTTCATTTTGTTCATCTTTTTGTTTTTGTAGAGATGGGAGGGTTGGCAAGTGACTGTCAAGCACCTGGTATATTAGAGCTGAAACTAGAACTCCATACATTACCTTCTTAAAGCATTCATTTTTTAGTTCTTTTTGGAATCTTTTTTTGTATATTTCTGGTCCCAATTCACATAGCTCTTGATATTTATAGTAAGGCTTCATGAGAATGCCATGGAATTAAACTCAGGTTTCTTTTAACTCCATTATTCTAAAAGTCAATCATTCACAAGTCTATGAAAAACTTACTACAAATGAGAATGCTGAGGCTAAAGAAGCTAAGTTATTTACCTTTGGTCACACAACTTGTTAACCCAAGAAAAACCTAGAATCTCTAGTGTCCTCTGAACTAATTGTATCTGCATACTTCCAATGTGTAACTTTGCTCCATAATATCCTTTCAAAATAATGTAATTTAATAAGACTGTAAACCTAGTGTAGTTTTTATTTATACTTTATTTTGTTAAAAAAAAAAAAACGCCATCATTGTAAATCTACATGATCTAATGTCATACACATTTACTTGATCCCCTTCCTTGGAGATGCTATCAACTTTGAATTAATGGGAAAATCATTTTAAGGCCTTAAAAAGTAAAACTTTGCTACAGTTAAAATGAGTATGATTAACAGTATAAAATCCCATTTTTCCATTAGATGATTTTCTCTTTAAATCCTCAGGGAGTCTGATTTTATTTTATTTTTTTAATTTTTATTTATTTATGATAGTCACACAGAGAGAGAGAGGCAGAGATATAGGCAGAGGGAGAAGCAGGCTCCATGCACCGGGAGCCCGATGTAGGATTCGATCTCAGGTCTCCAGGATCACGCCCTGGGCCAAAGGCAGGCGCTAAACCACTGCGCCACCCAGGGATCCCTGATTTTATTTCATTGGCTTTTAAATAATAGGTACTTCCTAAAATCCCATTGACTATTTGCTTAGTCTGTCACTAAATAAAATAGGTAACATGATAAAAGTTCATGGTATAAGTGTCCATACTGGATATGTGTGTAGTTAGTATTTAGACAGAACATCAAAAAAAAGCTATTGAGGGACACCTGGGTGGCTCAGTAGTTGAGCGTCTGCCTTTGGCTCAGGGCATGATCCAGGGATCCTGGGATCAAGTCCCACATCAGGTTCCCTGCAGAGAGCCCGCTTCTCCCTCCTCCTGTATCTCTGCCTCTCTCTGTCTCTCATGAATAAATAAGTAAAATCTTAAAAAATAAAAAAAATTAAAAAAAACGTATGGAAAAGAGTCTGAATTAAGCTAGCAGTATGTCTTTAAAAAGGAGCCTGTTGATTTTGAGCCTCTCATCTGTGTGTTACCCCATTTCTCTACTGACTATAAAGATGTTCATTTTAAGGCACCTAAAAGTCTGAACTGTTAAAAAGCTGTACTCCAGAATCAATGTTGGTTTTGTCTCCCACTCCTTCATAGACAGCCTTTCTTTGAAATCAATTCCTCTTTGGGGCTAATTGTTTAAAAGCCATGACTTCATTTTCAGGTTAAATACATGTCTGTACCTCTCTGAGAATTAAAAGAAAAAGACTAAAGAGTTAGAAAAGAAAATCAGTTTTTGAGTACTATTCTCAATTTATTACAAAATGTCTAGAATACTAAGGTATTTCCAAAGGAAAATCTTTAGTGTGACAGATGCATAACAATATCCACAGGCTGAAGAGTCTTTCTTAGAAAAGCATCCTGTAGCTACTTTAACAAGAGTACTGGGTATCATCTATAATTCATGCAAGTATATTGAAGCTTTCTGCTGCCATCCAAGAAGGATGGTTTTCAAAGCTACAGGGTGCAATAATCCAATATTCCTTGTAGAGAGTTCCCTACATCTCAGACAGATTTTACACTGGAGATCATTTCCATGTTAAGTCCTCAAGAACACAATGTCATATTTTCAAAAAACACAGATTTGTGCTACATGGTTTTTCTGCACACTTGGAGAATAGCCATTAGATCATCAAGTTGAGGATGTATTTCTAGTTTTCCTTCATCAACATTGCAGTGGTCACTATAAAATGAATGGGTGTCTAAGTGCTTCAAGAACTTCATTTTTGTTTTCAATATGTTTTTTGGTGGTAAAATGAGTTTGATGATCAGCATATACTCTTGGTGGAAAGTGACCATGAGAATAATTCAATCATTTCTTTTAAAGTATGGGACTTAAGGAACGAGATCGACTTCTATTGAGTTATTTTGAAGGCCAAAAAGGTGAGCTTTCTAAAGTGATTTAATTATTTGCCACTATCAGAATGTGATAATGGCATAGTCAACCAGTAACAGGTAATCATTGTAAGCTTTGAGTAATATTACAGCGCATTGGAAGACATGTAGTCAAAAAATAATGGTAATAATTAAAACCATTTTTCAATGGATTGATCTATGCAATTTAATCTTATTCAGAACTCAATCATAGGAAATTCTCCAACCATAGTAATCTTCAAGTAGCCACCTACTTCCAATACTTCTCTTATCTCTTTCATGGATTCTACCAAATGGCATCAGTGTACTACACAGCTACTACCATGGAATAAATTTATTACTAGAGTAGTGCCAGTAAGTGGAAAAAGGAGATGACCACTGTAGAACTGAGGAGTCTTTACAACCTAGGGCTATGCTGCCAAAAAGTATACCTAAAAGAATATTTGTTGAATAATGAAAGATATTGATAAATGAGCAAACCAGTAAATGGATGAATTAACTAGTGAATAAGTGAATTTTCTTCTGACTGGTTTGCTTTTCTCATTTTTTTTATTCCAAGGCTATAGGATTTTTGAAATAAACTTTTAAAACTTGTTATAGAATAGATTTAGATAAAAAGAAAAGTTACAAAGATAGTACAGCCATTTCTATGTATTTCATATCATTCCTCTATTGTTAATATCTTACATAAGGATGGTATTTTTTTCACAATTAATGAACCAAAACTGATGTATTATTATTAACTAAATACTACACTTAATTCAGATTTCCTAAGTTTTTACTTAGTATCCTTTTTATATGGTGGGATTCCATCTCAGATGTCACATTCCCTGAAATTGTTGTATCTCTTTAGGCTCCTTGTGAGTGGGACAATTTCTCAGCCAAATTTGTAGTGACCTTGAGTATTTCAAGGAGCTCTGGTCACTTGTTTTGTAGACTGTCCCTCCATTGGGTTTTGTCTGATGTTTTTCTCATGATTAAACTGGGGCTATGAGTTTTTGGAATAAAGACCACAGAGGTAAAAAGCCATTCTCATTGCATTATACCAAGGGTACATGCCAGCAACATGACTTATTATTGATAATGTCAAACTTGATCACTTAGCGTAAGGTAGTGCCTGTCAGGTTTCTCCACTGTAGAGTTACTTTCCCTCTTTCCACACTGTCCTCTTTGGAAGGAAATCACTATGCATGGCCCACAATTAAAGAGTGGTGAGTTATGACCTACCTCACTGAGAGCAAAGTATCTGTGTAAAATATTTAGAATCTTCTGCACAGGACATTTATCTATTTCCTCCAATTTATTTATTTATTCAATCATTAATTTGTATCAGTATAGACTCATAGACATTTGTCTTGTACTTTGGACTATAAACCAATATTACTTTATTTTGTTGTTCAAATTGTACATTGTGGGCCATTGGGAACTCTTTTAATTAATTTCTATATCTCTTTGACATACCTCTATCATTGTGGGTTTGTTCTTTTTTCAGGGCACTTACTTAACCTGATTCCACAAAATGCTCCAGGCTTATCTTGTTTATTTCCTACCCCCGTGCCTGAATCAGCCATTTTCTAAAAAATGCTTGTTCTTTTGTGTGGAGAATAGTATTAGAAACCAAGATCTTGGCACTAGGTTTTACAGGAGCTTTTATTGTTATTAGTTTATGTGTTTGTTCATAGAATATTCATAGAATATTGATAATATTTCCTCTGGTGGTCACCATATGTAACTTTTGACAAATTACCTGGAAAGTGGGAATGATTCCTGCTTCATAGAGAGTCATTAGCACAGTGCATGGTATAAAAACAAAACAAACTTTAGTTCTACGTGATATTACTATCAATTGAGTGAAAATAAAGCAAATAATAATTATTTTGCTTCTCAAAGTTTATTTTAATTTTCTAGAGGTTTTGCTTTTGTTTTGATGTATTTTCAATACCTATTCAAATAGACAATTTAGAGACTTCAATTCTAGGCCTAGCCCTATTATTAAAAATAATTTAGCCAAATCATCTAATATCCCTTTTTCTATAATGGGTATTACACTGTTTGCTCAATCTAATGCCAGAGGATTAGTCTGTAGGTAAATCAACGTTTATGCAAATGTATAGGTGGCAGGATTATTATCCTTTTGGTCAGTATTACTAACCTCTGTTTCTTTTGTTGCTCTTTGTCTCTTTACTTCTTTCCCATTCCTCCAAATAAGTAGTAATGATGCCATCTTGAATCCTTCCCTTAATATAAATTTGAATGATACCAGATTTTTAAAAACTAGTACCTAAATTCAGATGTGGAAATTCCTTTCAAATTTTACTGCAATGAATCCAAATTAGGTAACTATTTTAGATGCTTAAATTTTAATTAACATTTCTCTAATTTGCCCACAGATAGTATTTTAAGCTGATGAGCCCTCTTAGTTCCTTCCTGAGAAACTTTAATTAAAACAAGTGTAACTAAGCCCACTGAGTTACTAGGTCATAATGAATATGGAAAGATAGATATTTGGCACAGCAAGGCATGACAGGAAAGTGTAGCATCTCAAAAATGCTCCCATATTAAATTATTGATGCAAAGCAGTTGACTATGATCCTAAGAAGCAAGGCCATCAACTCTCTAGACATGATCAGATATCAAAGTTGACAGGTTTCACAATCTGATCATCTTGTTTTTCTTTACCAAGGTAAAGGCAAGACACCTCACCATGCCTGATAAACTATAGGCAGTATCAGCATAACTACATGAATGAAATTGATCTCCTCAGAATGATGCATCAACCCTAAAAGATTGTAATTTTTTACTAGACTGTCTGCTGGGGAGTATGGGTAAGGAAGAGTTAATATTTATCTCTAAATCCTTTGTGCCTCACTTCCTGTAAGATACTAGCCATACCCCACGCGAAAACCCACTTTTAACAGATCTTAAGACTAAATGACAACATGTTCAGAAGGCAAATTAAACTAGGTTCCCATGCTTGATGTATTGAAAGTAATTGTTATCTCATTATTTACTTTTATAAACAGAAAATTCAAATTTAACTCTTTTGATTAATGTTTTTATGATTGGTATAAAATCTACTTGCAAGTCAGTAAAGTGGTTAATAAAATATTTCCTGTGCATCATCTAATCTCTTAGACCTTCAGTATATCTGAATTCTAAAAAGCCAAATATATTAATAATCCTGTGATGGATGTGGTCTTATTTATCAACAAATGTTTATTTTAGATTTGCCATTTTAACTGATTTGTCATTTTCCATTTCTTCCCAGTATCCTAGCTAGTTTTTTTTTTTTTTTAGTTGTTAATGGACTCCCCTACCAGCATGAACTTGAAGGTTGAATTAATAATAAGGCTGTGTAGAGAGAGAAAGCCTCAAAAATCCAACATATACATGTGCTATCTGGAGATGAAGGTAGATTTTTGAAGAGAATAGAAAAGATTTTTTTCCCCCACTGATTAGAAGTATTGTGCTTGATTTACATCTTGCTGCTAATATCATGAAAGAAAGGAAGAATTTGAGAGTTTCTGACAAGATTAGGAACTCCCTGAAGAATCTTATACCCTAGAAGCTCCATTGCCTGCTCCATCAGAAATGCAGTTTTTTTCGTGTGGGCTTCTGAAGGACCATTAAGAACCAACATGAAGGCCATCAGAGATTCTGATGGACACAGGAGCAAAGAGCAACAGTGCAGTGCATTCTAGTGCAAATTATTTTTTTTTATTTTTTTGTGCAAATTATTTTAAAATACAAATAGAGAAGATAGGAAATGCAGGGAATTTATCCATGCAGTCTATCTTAAATTAAATATCCCTTCCTCTCTGACTCTCCCATTTTAGCAGAGAAAGAGACATGGGCTGCCACTCTATGTTCCTGCGTGATGAAGTTGTAGTTAATAATAAAAATCTACCTAGGAAAGTCAGAATAATTCTTAACTATCATTCAACCAAGCAATCATGTCTGGTCTTTTCCTTTCATGGAACAGAAAAGAGACTATTGTTCTTGTATCCGAACAATGTTTCAGCCACATCATATTCGTAACAAGTCAGTTTTAAGTAATGAAGTCTCAATTCAAGCTTACATTTTAAAATGTACTGGCATATCTATATTTCCTCAAAAAGAATACACAATTTGGAATATATAAAAAGCTCTTATAAATCAATAAGAAAAAGAGAAATCACAATAGAAATATGGGCAAAAGATTTGAACTCTTCATCAAAGAAGATATCAAAATGGTCTATAAACTTACATCTGGGAAATGTAGGTTAAAAACCATAATGTAATATTACACCACCCCCTCAGAATAATAAAAATGAGTAAGACGGAAAATACTCAATGCTGACAAGAAAGTGGAGTAATCAGAACTCTCCGACATTGCTGGAAGAATATCTATTTTGCACAACCATTTGGCATTTCTAATAAAGCCTAACATACGCATTTCCTATAAGCAGTTTCATTATGAGGTACATTCATAGTAGAAATGTGTGCAAATTTCCACTGAAAATCATGTTCAAAGATATTCAGGGCATCACTATTCATGATAGACAAAATACTGGAAATGCCTACCAAACCCAGACTGAATAAATAAGCTGTGTTAATATTCACACAATTGAAAATTATACAGCAATGCAAATGAACAATTTGAATCTATACACTACAGCATGGAGAAATCTCATAGACAGAATATTGAATAAAAGAAGTCAGATGAGGGGATCCCTGGGTGGCTCCGCAGTTTAGCGCCTGCCTTTGGCCCAGGGTGCGATCCTGGAGTCCCGGGATCCAGTTCCGCGTTGGGCTCCCCCCGTGGAGCCTGCTTCTCCCTCCTCCTGTGTCTCTGCCTCTCTCTCTTTCTCTTTCTCTTTCTCTATTATAAATCAATCAATCAATCAATCAATCAATCTTTAAAAAAAAAGTCAGATGAAAAAGAGTATATAGCATCTAATCACATTTGTACAAAGCACTAAAAAAGGAAAAACTATCTATGCTGCCAAAATTCAAGATAGCGATTACCCCTGGGGACTGGGGACTAGTTGAAGGTAGGCAAGAGTCAGGGTTGGGAGAGCTGTGAACTTTGGTTTCTTGATCTTGCTCCCATGGTTGCATCTATTTCTTTAAAAATTCATCAATCTATACATTTATGATATATGAATATATATAATACAACAATTGGCTCTTTTTACTGAGGTATAATTGATATGTACCATTATATTATTTTCAGGTATATAACATAATGATTTGGTATGTGAATATATATAAATATATTATATATATAATATGTATTGAGAAATGATTATCATATCCATTAATTACCCTATGGAATTACAGAATTTTTTCTTGTGATGAGAGCTTTTGGGATCTACTCTTTTAACAACTTTTCAATATCCAACATAATATCGTTAGCTATAGTTGCCATTCTGTATATTACATTCCCACAACTTACATATTTTATAACTGGAAGTTTGTGCCTTTTGACTCCCTTCACCCATTTCACTTACTCTCCATCCCCCATCCCTGACAACCACCAACAACAGTCGGTTCTTATAACTGAAATTCCCAGGGTTAACCCTCAATAATAGTTCCATACAGGTACTCAAATTATGCCATTTGTGATTCACTCTCTCCCTGCCCTCCCCTGCTGTCTTTTTCATTGATTATTGTCATGGAGAGACTCTTCCTGTATGGTATCAGAATGTACACTAATATCCCCAGGCTTACATGTCATCCATTTAAGAAACAAAGCAAAAAGACAGCTCCTCCACCCTTTCTCATTGTAAGGATCAAGAAATTGAGTCCAATTGAATCAAAGTGAGATGCACATCCATCCCTATACAAAGCAATATGAGCAGGGTATGGAAGCATTTGTGTTCCATGTTACAGAGGCAGAGCTGTGTAGTTGTGACAGAGACAATATGGATATGGCCTGAAAAATTAAAAAATATTTACTATCTGGCCCTTTACAGAAAAAGTTCACTGACTTCTGACCTGGTCTCAAATGTTACACTGTGTCATTTCTATCCACTAGAGGTCAATCTCTAAGGCCTGCCCATGCTTGGGCAGGATATCTTTGTGGGTATCTTCTCAACCACCCAGAGGTGGAGCCACCTAATATATACACATTGAGAACACAGTGAGGGTGCTATTGGCTAAAGAAGCCCACAAGGATGCTAAGCGGACCCAAGCACAGAACCCACTCTAGGTGAGACAGAATGTTTCTAAGTCTCTGGGCAGGTTAACTGAATTGAGAAAATTCAGATGGTGCATTCTTTTTCCAAATTAGTTAACACAAGTGCCCACATCAGTGTGGTAAGAGAACTTGTTCCTCTCCAAAATTATACCTATTGCTCAGGGGCACTTATGTTGAAGTCATTCTGACAACTTTTACAATGCTCTAATTGAACTGCCTGGGCACAGAAGAATTGCTTCTTGCTACAGGAAAATAGTGGGGGGAATTACAAAAATGACATATCAGAAAAAATGCAACATATTCTCAGGCTTTTGAAATGTCAGACTTCTGGGCACCAATTTATCTGACTTACATTACAGGGCTACAAATAGTCAACAACTCTTATTTGGCCATTTTTCACAATAAAAAGACATTTCTAAGTGCTATTTTAGCTCCATAATGATTTTACAGATCTATTTATTTTGCATTAAGGGTGTATATGTTGGGGGGGAAGGGGCTGGTTCCCTAAGTAATACCTTGCCTCTGGCAATGTTGGGCAACAGAGGAGAATGTATTATACTAATCACATTGGATCACTTGCTTAGTGAGAAGAATGTAATCTGGATTTTAACAAATACAAAGCATTCAAAATTCACATGTAAAATTAAGCAGCCATTGAGTTCCTCCTGTAACAGAAATATGTCACTATCATCCCTTCAGCTCTAGGGTAATGGAGAAAGTTGAGAGCCATTATCATAATCTTGAAGAGATTTCTTTTTATTGTATCATTCCCAGAAAGAAAGCTTGAAAGGTGGGTTTGAAATGGAGGAGAGTCTTCCACTGCAAAAGAACATCAGATTCCTTTTGACTGACCATACATCCCCACATCAGCGGATGCATACATGGTATCTTCTGAAAGAAATACTGGCCAGCAGAACTTCATGAAAGACAGGCAGATGTTGACAGAAATGGTATTATTATCATCTATATTTGGAGTGTTGGTGTGGAGATTTTTTTAAAAAGTACCTTTTTAAAACAAGCTCTTAAAAAAAAAAGATTTTATTTATTTATTCATGAGAGACAGACAGAGAGAGAGGCAGAGACACAGGCAGATGGAGAAGCAGGCTCCACGCAGGGAGTCCGACATGGGACCCAATCCTAGGACTCCAGGATCACGCCCTGGGCCAAAGGTGGCACTAAACCGCTGAGCCCCCCCTGGGCTGCCCTAAAACAAGCTCTTTAATGAGAGATTCAGGCACTTGCACCACTTATTAGAAGGCAGACACAATGTGAAGAGGATCGATCACAGAGTAGATGCTCTGAAAATACAAGCCAGGTGAGAGTAACCCCTACCTACCTAGGGCCTATACATAGCCAGCAACATGGTAGCTACTGTACCCATATTCAATCGTCACAATACTTTTATCAATTGTATGTTACTATACTTATTTTAGAAGCAAGGAAATTAAGGCTTCATAAAGCCAAGTAAATTGTTTGAGGTTACATAAATTTGATTTGGGAAACTGATTCTAAACTAAGGAAATCTGATTCCAGAGCTCGTTATCTTAACTACTATGTATTACAACCAATGAATAGGTGAATGAATGTGGAGGGGGGAAACCTTCAACAGTTTTTTCTTAATGATGGATAAGAGTTATTGAGGACTTAGCTAGTGCCAGCCATGAAATATTGATAACCTCACAAGAACCCTATCAAAGTTAGGAGTAGCTCTTTTTCCTTTATTTTAGGTAATGGATTTGAAATTTAGAGAGGTTAAATCAGTTTCCTGAAGCCCTAAAATCTAGAACTGTTTGAATGTATATTTGAGCATAGGCAGTCCTCACGAGCTACGGAGCCAAAGAGAGTAAGGGTGTGGCATGGTTTTATCTGTGTTCAAAGAGATAACGGTGGCAACAGTGTGAGAGCAAAACTTAAGATAGAGAAACTAATTAGGAAGCTGTTTATCATTAGACAAAAGAGGTGGAAATGAGCTAAGGCAGACTCCTCAACCTTGCTACTAATAACATCTTGGGCAGGAGAATTCTTTGCTGTGGGTATATTTTAGGATATTTAACAATATCCCTGGCATCTACTCAATAGATGCCAGTAGTATCCCCCTTCAAACTCCAACAACAAAAAAAGACATGCCAGATGTCTCATGGAGGGCAAACTGTCCCTTATTGAAAACAATTAAGACATTGATGGGAAAATGGAAAATGGGATATTTCAGAAATATGATCAACTAGACCAAGTAATCAAAAGGGAGAGAGGCTTAAACATGTGTTCAGATGTGTAACACAGTTATGTAATAGCCAAATCAATACTAGGCTCAGGATTTCAGAGCTCAGGGTCTGGATTTCACAGTCTTGGGTTTGAAACCCAGCTGTGCCACCTACCCCTGGGTGAACTTGGGTGAGTTACTTATACTCTACAGGTTTTAAAAAGAAGATCCTAAGCAAATTACGTATCTGACAAAGAGTTAATACTCAAAATATATAAATAATTCATAAAACTTACAGCAACAAAGTAACCCAACAACCCAATTTAAAAATGCACAGAGAATATGAATAAACATGTTCCCAAAGAAGACACATACCAATAGCCAACAGGCACATGAAAAGATGTTCAACATCACTAAATTATCAGGAAAATGCAAATCAAAACCACAATGAGGTAGCACCTCTCACTGGCTAGACTGACTATCATCAAAAAAACAAGAAATAACAAATGTTGGTAAGGATGTGGAGAAAATGTATGCTGTTCGTAAGAATATAAATTGGTGCAGACACAATGGAAAAGAATATGAAGATTTATCAAAAAGTTAAAAATAGAACAATCATAGAGTCCAGCTATTCTATATCTGGGTATTTATCTTAAGAGTATGTAAGCACTAATTTGGAAAAATATATGCACCTCTATATACATAGCAGTATTATTTACATTAGCCAAGATATGGAAACAACCTAAATGCCATCTATGGAAGAATGGATAAAGCAGAAATAGTACAGAAATACAATAGAATATTCCTCAACCATAAAAAGAATGAAATTTTGTCATTTGTGACAACATGGATGGCCCCAAAGCTATTATGTTAAGTGGAATAAATCAGGAGAAAAATACAAGCAGTATGACTTCACTCGTATGTGGAATCTAAACAAAGCAAGCAAACAAGCAAAACAATAAAAGCAAATTTATAGACATTGAGAACAGATAGGTGGATACCAGAAGAGAAGGCAGTGGGGATGGTGCAATGGGTGATAGATGGTAACTCAACTTTTGAGGTGATCACTGTGTAATGAATGAAGATGGAATGAATATAGAATTATTGTATATCTGAAATTTATATAATGTTAATATTAATTTTATTTCAAAAAATACAAATCATAGACAAATAATAGATGATAGATAGAAATAATAGATGATAGATAGATGATAGATAGATAGATAGATAGATAGATAGATAGATAGATAGATGGTACATCCAAATAGGATTTACTTCAAAAAGTTGTGAGGGACGCCTGGGTGGCTCAGCAGTTGAGCATTTGCGTTTTGCTCAGGGCATGATCCCAGGGTGGTGGGATCGAGTCCCACATCAGGCTCCCCCTGGGGAGCCTGCTTCTCCCTCTGCCTATGTCTCTGCCTCTCTCTGTGTGTCTCTCATGCATAGATGAATAGAATCTTAAAAAAAAAAAGTTGTTGTAAAGATTAAAACAGGATACTGTGAATCAAGAGCTTAGCAGACTTTCTGGCTCTTAGTGGGTGCTCAGTAAGTGTTATTACTAGCCGGTAGGAGAAACAGGGAAGCTTCTTCAACTCCAGTTTGCAAAGTTCATGGTTTGAGAGTTTAGTGAGTGGATCGTATGAACTCTATAAACAATTTTATATTAGATGAAATATTTTCTCAACTCATTAAATTGAGGGCTCCTGGGTGGCTTAGTTGGTTAAGCATCTGTCTTCAGCTCAGGTCATGATCCCGGAGTCCTGGGATGGAGTCCCACATCGGGCTCCCAGCTTAGCAAGGAGTCTGCTTCTCCCTCTGCCCCTCTCCCTGCTTGTACTCTCTCTCTCTCTTTCCCTCTTTCATGTGCCCTTTCTCAAACAAATAAATAAGTAAATAAAATCTTTTAAAACAAACTTACATGGGAGAGAGAATATGTAACCAAATATTTGGTTTGATACCAATTTGAGTGCCTGGTATATATGTATGGATATATGTATGTTATTCTGTGTTTCTGGGTCTATTTGTGTGTGTGCATGTATACAAATACTAATTAGGTAATTGGAATCACACCAAAATATTAACACCAATTAATCCAAATTAGATGGTAAGATTATGAGTGAGTTTTTTTTCTATTTTTCCATTATCGCTTAATTTTTTTTCTATAATGAATAACTATAACTTTTATAAATAGGACACAAAAGTAAGAAGTCTAAATGTCTTCCCTTAAAATACATTGATTAAAAGGCTACTGTGGGCAGGCACTGTGCTAGAAGCTGAGGATATAATAATGAGAACTACACACACACACACACACACACACACACACACAATACCTATATAAGCAAGGAACAGTGAAAACCTCAATAAACCAAATGTACCTACCAGAAAGTTAGAACTTGAAAAACCAAATTCAAATATAACAGTGATACTCCAACAGAAATGAAAATGGTGGCTTTTGGCAACGCCATCCTAATCATGTTCGCAAGTCTGACAAAAGATCCAAAAGAATTTTCCTATTTTGCAAGTGGTTCAGTGGAAAACACCATCATCTTGTTTTTAAGCATTGGCTTCCCTTACTTAGTAATTCCTATCCTCAGGGAATATAATGCAATTTTGCAATGTCCAAACCAGCCGTGAGTCTGATTAGTAGGGATAGCTCCCCGTGAAAACTATAATTTTCCACTGAGAGACTTATTTCAGTAACAAAGGCTTTCTTTAGACAATATGTAAGGGGTTTTCTATTTAAAAATAAAAACCCTTGCCTCCCTGAGCATTTAGGGAAATTCAAAAACAGTATGCATTTTTCTGAACTACCACAGACTTATGCAAACAACAATTTGGGCCTCAGGAAAATTCTTCAACATTCTTACTGTTTAAGATGGAAGTGCTTGCATTCTACTCACTGTAACAAGATTCTGGCTTAACATTGTCACTCTCAGTTTCAACTGGTGTCTGTGTGAAGAGTAATGGAGATGATCAATTAAGGATGCTCCCTCTATGCTCTGTGTCCTTTTTAACTAAGTACATGCTGAAGTGATGGGCTTTATACAGATGACAGTGTAGCCACAGATACAGATCTGCCCCTCGTCATCCTTTCTCACTGCTGCATTTCTGGAATTCGGCTTCATGTTCTGTCATCTTGAATATTTTAATATTTTACTGATCTTGAACGTGTTTAGCCATAGGAGGACAGCGGTAAAATAAAACTTTATAGCCAACAAAGTCCTTTATACCTAAAGTTTATTGCACATTTTATATTTTGTTTAACAACACATGGCTCCTCGAGACTCTGAAATAAACATAGCTTCCTCAGGTTGCAGTCTCTTTGTGTTCTTTTATTCAGGGAGAGTTGATTCTATTATCAGGATACAAAGAATTTCTGATAATTGGCCAGAGTGGATGAAATTTTATGGGGCAGTTGCTTCTTTCTCCAAAAGTGTTAAGACAACCTTAATGCTGAGAAAAATGGCCCACTCTCATCTTTGCTCTGAAAATATATGTACTTTCCATCCAAAGTGACCATGGACTCCCAATCTTTCTCAATACGGTGAAGATTTCATTCCATTTCAACTAAGTCAGGAAACAGTCAACTGATAAAATTGAAGAACCCCATTGACTCACGGAGTAGTTGATATGTATTTCAGCAACAACTTTTCTTGTTAGCTATGGTCTGAGAAAGTGTTACCTTATAACAGTGATAAAACTATTTTCTGTAGTGAAAAAATTTTAAAGTAATTAACACAATCTTAATTACTTCACTTACCAAGTTGACAGAAGTAATGGAAGAATTTTTAATACAAGGTAAAACAATGGAGTAGTTTCTATTTTTCCCAGATTAAGCCAAATATCCGGTTTAGGGTTTTGGCTATTGTTGTGTATACAAATGAAAAGCAAACAAATGGAAAACCTCTAGATTTTTCCATAAGACAAATTGCAGAGAGAATTGGCTTCCCAAAAGAGTATAATGTAATTTAAACACTTTTGTACTGGCTTTACTTCCCAGCTCTGATACTATTATTCAGATGATCAAAAAAAAAAAAAAAAAAAAAAAAAACAAACAAAAACAAAAACAAAAAAAACAAACCATTATTCAGTTGCCCCTTTACTTTTTAAAAATGGATTAAATTTCATTTCTGAGGTCCTTCCTTACTCTGATTTTCTATAGTTCTCAATAAAAATATATTACCCTGATTTGATCCCAACTATACCATTATCAAAATTTCATTTTCATTCTCTCATTCATATCTCTCACCACAATTTATTAAACAACCAACACTCATTTAGACCTCAATACCCTGACTTTATCTTCACTGCTAATATTTCCTCACAGGATATATTTCAGGATATTTTTGGGAGAAAGGGTTAAGGAGAGTGCTAACTGCCATACAGAAATAAACCACTGATCTCCTTGGTCTTACTGAGCTCTTGACCTATTTTCTTGCCTGAATAGCCAGGAAAGAAATTCAAAAGCCTTTAACCCTCTTCATACTTAGAAACAGAATCTAAAAATACCACATCTGATAGAAGTTCCTCATCACCTCTTCTTATCTCCAAGGATGAGCTCACTGAGTCTTAGAATGGGAGCAGTGTTAGAGGGGTCACCATTTCTAGATGCTGACTTCAGATTTGCAAGGCTCTTGGGCCATTGCTGTCAGATGCTGCATCTTCTATAAGGCCATCTTAAGAACTGAAATGTATCAGAAAGAGTGGAGTTTAGTTCTTGGATTTTTTTAATGACTTGTTTCCCCAGATATTCTTGTGGTCAGGAAGTTCATTCCATTGTCTACCTTTCTTGGCTTCAATTTAAATGTGTTCTTTTCCACTCAATCTTCCACTGAGATGGAAACGTCTCATATACCTCTTGGAACAGCCTTCTTTACCCTTGAATATGGTTGTTAGGGTGCCCTTCAACTATCATTACTGTAAGCCATGTATCCTCCGCGATAAACGTAATTAAAAACTGCTCCAGGGTCTTCTTAAAGTAATGTGAGATTTTTACATTTTTATGCCTGGTGTGGGTGATGTTAAAATGAGTAGTACTGGGATGAGAAGGCAGGAGGGATGTCAAAAGATACCCTCTATCCTTAGTGCTCCCTTGATGGAAATGACAGCCTTATTTGTTTTGTTAACCAGTGCATAATTAAAAGTCAATATTCAAGATCATAATAAAAATCTGTATAACTACTCATGTTATGAGACTGAGGCTTGGAAGGAAAATCCATTAAAACACAGCCATGTGTAATTTACAAGAAATCAGTAATAAAATGTTTGCTCTCGACATTATCTGCAAAATGGTCTGTATATTACCAGAATAAATCCATATTACTTGGAGGCTGCAGATAAACATCCATAGGCAAAGTTCACGTTGAGGTTATCTGCCTTATGCTCTGAAATGGGGAGTGCTATTTAGAGGAGATAAATTGTGGTTTACTTCTCCAAGTCTCAAGTACATTGTGCAGAAATGAGTTTAGCTCCTGCGAGGGTATCTGTCATATCCAAATAGGAGAGAATGCCATTACAGGGTTGTGCCCATTGCAAAAAGGATATAGTTTTTGTCCTCAGTGGGAAACAAAAGGAAGATTGTCAACAATTAAAAGCCCTGTCAAACCTTGTGCTCACAAAAAAAAAAAAAAAAAAAAAAAAAAAAAGGAATGGGGAGATGCCTGATGCTTTGGAAAACATTGATTCATTCAGCAGTAGAATATCTTATTCAAAGTCTCCAGTGAATTCACTGCCATGTATGCAAAACTGTTCATGAGGCTATCCCTGGGATTCTGCAGTTAGAATATTTTTATGCAGAGGGAAAAATCTAATAGTAATAGAATGGAACTCTGAAACACCCTAGCAGAGTTTTTATGAGCAGTCTGACACCTGTCAAGGCAAGAAAGTGGACACCATCTTTGGATAATACTCAATTTCCTCATATTAGGTAATGATTGTTGTTTCATGCCATTTAAATTAGACTCTAAGGTGGTGCTGGGAAAGGGGAGGGTGAGAATATTCCATCTCTTTATTATCATTTTGTCTCCTATCCCAATCCTTTATCACTTTTCTGCATCAGCACCACCATGGCTGGTGGTTTCTACTAATATCTATTTGTGATAAAACTCCAGGTTTGGAGCTCTAGGCTTTGCTTTTGATATGGAAATGAAGGCTCTGAAATTTACAAAACCCCTTTCTCAGTACATTGGACTTTCAAGAACTATGGTCACTTTAGGCCAGTGGTTCTCAAAATTGTGGTCTGAAAATCAACGATAATATCACCTGGGAGCTTATTAGAAATGCAAATTCTGGGGGCCCACCCAACATCCACTGAACCAGAAACTCTGAATGGGTTTCTGTAAAAGGACTCAGTATCTCTTAGCAATCCTTCAATTGCTTCTTATGCTTACTAAAGTTTCCAATTACTGTGTGAACTCCAAAATATTCTCTCTGAGGTACAGAGCCCAGCAATGATGTCTTTGCTCTGATTGGTACCTGTCCTTTCTCTAACCCAACAGATGCTAGGGATTTAATGGGGATCATCGGGCAAGATTTACTTAAATGAGAAAAAAAAACTACATTATGTTTCAGAAACATTAATCCCTTTCATGCATCCTGTCCTGAAAAAAACAAACAAACAAACTTTGGCAAATCTACTGGGTCTCCATTTTCATGAAAATGTTTTGTTCCCACAAACCTATGTCTCACTCTCTTTCACTGCTGCCAGGAAACACAGTTATTCTAAAGTCATCTGCAGCTCTAGACCAATTGGACGTTACTGGAATTAGAGAAATAATATATTGCACATAGTACAGCTAATATAAAACTGGCATTCTGATAACATAAATCTATAAACTGGGCCCCACTGAACTCACTAAAACCATGTTAATGAATAATCTTGGATCTCAAGACTTGGAGGTGCTTCTGAATCACGAAAACTACAAACACATCAAGTTACGCTGACTCTAAATTTAAGTAGTAAGTGTATTCTGTTATCCTCCTCAGATTTGATATTTCATCACCATGGGTATAGTTCAATTTAACATAACTGATGTTGATTTAGTTTACTGGCAACTCTCTGAGTCCATATTTTTGACTCAGCAGAATGCTCCTTGTTCAGACACAAATATAAGACTTGGGGATTGGAGGACAAGGATATCACTAGGAGAAACAGAGAAAGGATAGGCAAGGTCTGAGTTCTCAGATTGTGCACGGGCCACTAGAGCAAACACAAGAGCACTGCATGGTGTTTCATATTTGTAAAAGGAACAGAGATCCTCAAGATCTGTCACCATTGCATGAATTTATAGCTGTGGTATTTCACAGCTTCAACATTAGTTCCATCTCTTTTTGATGACAGCCTACCTTTGCAAAGCTGAGTTTTCAGCAGCTTCTGTGATAAAAAGCCAATGCCAGGGAAAAAAAAATCACCATCCAACAGGAAATAAGGGTGGCAGTGTTCTATTTAGCACCAAGGTTTGAGAAGTGGTACAGTACCCAACAGGCACACCCATCTATTAGTAAATAGCTGTGACTATTTAAAAATGAAATAGGCATTTTTTTTTGTTCAGTGTATGTGTATTTTTTTCAAACAGCTACTAAATTCTTAGGTCATAAGTACGTTATACATTTTAAATTGTTTGGACCTAACTACTTAATAAAACTCTTGAGCATTTTTTTGGCCTAGAGGTACCATTAACCATTAACCAGTTTGTGAATCTCTGGGCTAAGGGGGTTCTCCTTGTTTAGAATCATACAGAATAAGATATTCACCACAGAGGTGGTAGGAGCCAAAGGCCGTCAAGCTTACAGACAAGGTCAAGAATGCAGGGCATAGCTCTCATGAATCCTCCCTTGGCCCAAAGCTTGTACTTTTGGCATAGCAACTATTTTTCTCTGTCTGGTATTATAATGAAATTTTCCACATCAATCTCCCCCATCGGACTATAGAGTCCTGAGACTCATTCTTACTTGTTTCCATTTTCTCCCACAAAAACATCTATACCACTTCCTGAGAATTTCCCTTGAAATCAAGCAACTTTTAGATTCAGGTTGAGGGTGTTCTTTCAACCTTCTACTTAGCTATTCTAGGACCCCTCAGATTTTAGCTGGGCTCAACATTTTTGATGAGGCCTCATGCTACTCCCATGAATATGTATAGCTTTTCACATCTGTCAAAATTCAAGTTTACTTTAAGCTTAAGGGTTGGGGCCCAATGGCCTGCCTGGCCCCATCTTTCAGAATCCTATACCTGTGTATACTCAGTGGATAGATGGATGGATGGAGTCTCTCCAAAAGGTTGAAATGTAGTTAACATTAGTGCCATCAGTCTTGCAAGTCTGGAAGCCAAAGGTAGCACACGAGAGTGACTAATAACAAACACTGCTTTTCTGAACCCCTGAGAAGTTCTCTTCTGAGAATTATATTCTTTAAAGAGCTCCTCTAAAACCATCAGCTCAAAAATTATGCTTATGTTAAGAGTCATTAAAACCTTTTAATCAGGGTCCCTGGGTGGCGCAGTGGTTTAGTGCCTGCCTTTGGCCCAGGGCGTGATCCTGGAGACCCAGGATCAAATCCCACGTCAGGCTCCCGGTGCATGGAGCCTGCTTCTCCCTCTGCCTGTGTCTCTGCCTCTCTCTCTCTCTCACTGTGTGCCTATCATAAATAAATAAAAATTTAAAAAAAAATTAAAAAAAAAAACCTTTTAATCTGTTTGGAAACAAGATTTTCTGATAAATTCACTAACATGAGATTACCTTCCTAACCTCTTCCTATACTCATCAGGAAGGGAAGTGAGTTCTGTTTAAGGCATGGTTATATCGAGGTCATCTATTCCCAACTCATATATAATATCATATCTGCTTTAACTTTGCTCCAGGAAGATACCTGGTTATTGGAATAGAGGAAGAAGACTAAGTTAATCAAGTGATCCTATGTAATTAAAGTTCATTGATGCATCTGCTAGATTTCTTAGCAGTATGTGCTTGCAAATGGATTGTATTCCAATGGTTCATTTGTAAATTAGTTGTGTGGAACATGAAATTCATTTTTCCATTAAAAAAATACTTGTGAGAGATGGTTACATTTCTAGCCTATCCTCTCAAACTTACCTAGACTGTAACTTTGCTAAAATAAAGTATATTCACAAAGGGTCTATATTGCTTTGATGTACATGACTAACCAAAGTGGAAGAAATAAAATTGGATAATAATTTCTTTTTTTAAAAAATGTGTCTTGAAGGCTCATGCTTTGAAAAAGGATAGCTTTAAAACAAAAAGGGTGTGTGTGCTTGCTTCAACAGTGCATATACTAAAAAAATAAAAATAAAAAAAAAACAGTGCATATACTAAAATTGGGCTGAGACAATTAGCATGGCCTCTGGGCAAAGGTGACACACAAAATCCTAAAACAAAACGGATGTGATAGATGAAAAGTTTAGGAAGATTCTAAAGCAGATTTTGGAAGAAATCTGAATCTTAAGTATCCTATCCCCAACTCAGAAGGGATACTTAAACAAGGGATGGCAAGGAACGTTTTGGTGTTCATGGGATTAATTTTCCCTGACCTCATTCTCTAGCTATATTAAGATCTCCTCTATGGGCAATAGATAAATGTTGATCTACCTTCATAGTATCCCTTCCTTCCTTTGTTGCTGATGGATCTCAATATACTTTTGGAGCAAATATTCCTACCTTACTCTGAATTTATGTAGTTTAAATAGAACGGATTCCATCTCTGGGGTTAAGAAATGCACTAGGAATTTAAGCTAGTCTGAGCATCCCAGTCCTCTGCTGATTGACTGGTCCAGAGTTGAGCATCTGATCTTAGCAGTTCCAGTCAGAAAATGTGCATGATTTTTACCAGGACTATTGGGGAAAAAAAGACCTTAATTCCGCAAGAGTGTCTGAGCTTGTAAGATGCAAGCCTGGTGCTGCTTATTAAAAATATAAATAAATAAATAATATAAATGTTAAAAGTCGAGCTTACTTGGAAATTAAGTCAACACAGCAAGGCAAAGCCAAGGACTATTCAAAGATATATTCCTGACCACAACTTTTAAAAACCTGTGTCTGAAACCTATTTCTTGAATACATGAGCCAGTGATTTTTCCTTTATTTCAAGCATTTTTCAGTTGGCTTTCTGTCACTTTCAAGCAAAAGAGTCGGTTTATTTTACAACAAATGTCAACTAGTAGCTTATGCTTTACTACTTCTTTGGTAATACCAAGGGGAACCTATCCAATCTCTCTCCAGATTCCAACACCAGGTGAATTGGCTTCGAGATAATTCCAAGGGAATTTGAATTACAAGGCTCTAGCTATTTTGCCATATTTTGTTTATCTATGTATGGCTTTCTTTTTCTTGATATGGGTTAATTCTTACCATTGATCACCCATTGTTAGTGATATTTTATTCCCCCCTTCCCTGCCCCTAGGGAGATTATAGAAATTTAATAAAAAGAGAAAGAGGGGGGAATCCCTGGGTGGCTCAGCCGTTTGGCGCCTGCCTTTGGCCCAGGGCATGATCCTGGAGTTCCGGGATCAAGTCCCACATCAAGCTCCCTGCATAGAGCCTGCTTCTCCCTCTGCCTGTGTCCCTGCCTCTCTCTCTCTCTGTCTCCCATGAATACATAAATAAAATCTTAAAGAGAGAGAGAGAGAGAGAGGAAATTCTAGAAATGTAACAAAGATAGAAATATTTTTTGTTATAGAATGGGAGTTCTTATCCTCTGTTTCACTATTAATATGTATGTCTTAACGAAACCACTTTAGTCTCTCGAAATCTTTGCTCCCATATTTGTGAAGAAGTAACTGATTCTAGGAGTTCTGAAGTAACTAGAGGTGGAAGAGAAAAGAATGGTGGACCAGTGCTAAACAAAAGCATGGGGACAGGTAAGAAAGGGATTTCCTGTGATGTAATAAATTGAGGCGAGAGCAGAAGACAGGAAATCTAGGCATGCCTTGGATATAACCCCAGTCAAAGGAAAGACTGGTTGAGAAGAGACAGAGCCAAACAATTCCCTAAAGGAGGCTTCTGGCAGTGGCCCCAGACAGGGGCTAATAGATCAGGCTTTGCAGATCCATAAGGAGTTGTTCATTGATTGAAGGCTGTAATCTTCACTTTCCTGAATGCTCTCAAGAAGTCTATGCTTAATAAATCTGGTCATTTATGTGACTCCTATAGTAAAACCCAGATGAGGAAACACTTAACTTTTTATAACAAGGAGGTGGGAGGGAAAGAGAGAGATTTTATGACACAGGATTTTTTTTTTCTCTGAAAATGAACATAACCCTGCTTAATATAAGCAAGAATTTTCAACTTACTGGAGTAATTAGTTGACATTTGGTTATAAAATAAACCAATTTTAAAATGCTGATTTCTGCTTTTTCTATAGCTACTTAATGTCTACAGAAAGGTTTTAATTCCAAATGGAATGGGTTGCTGGTAGTATGTTAACAAGCTATTTAAGATATAAAAACTGCATAATACGCACAGATTTAAATGCAGCAGTATAAGGCCAGCCTTGAATTGTATGTGTTACATATCTGTCAACATATTCCTTTTGGAAGAATGTGATGCTAACTTTATTGCCAAAGGTTGCTTGATACATGTTCTAGAGGGCTTTCCTGACTAGGCGATGAACACATGAGAAGAAAATTTGTGTTTGTCTCGTGTCTATTCTAAAAAACCAAAATGCACATTATAATGAATAAAAAATTATTAGCTGTTAAAATGACAGAGTTCAAGGGACTTCCATCACAGGAAAGATGGAGTAGAAATACATTTTCTTATTTCCTCCTGCTAAGTACAACTAAAAATCCTGTGCATTACATAAGGAGGAAACATAAGGAAATTCAGAAAGGTAAAGAGAAGACAGATGAGCTGGGTGGGGGCTCTTGGACCTAAGGAACACACAGTGATAAGTTTTCTGGATTTGTTCTGTTTGGGTATTTTCAAGTTTGGTATGTGTGTGTGTATGTGTGTGAGTTTGGAGGGGAGGTTGTCTTGCTTTATATATTCTAGACTGAAGAAATCAGCAATCCAGAAATTCTAAGAGGCACAGACAAAAGAAATTCCAACTAAATTCTGCTCTCTCCAGACAAAGGCCAGCAAAAGGGCAGCCTTGCAAGACAGAAAGCTTTCAGAAAATAACTACTCTACTCCAGCCACACATCACAAAAAAACCCACCATGGATCCTTCCCAGCCTGCAACAGCAAAAGCAGATGTGGGAACCTAGATATCACCTCTGCCAGGTTGAACAAAACACCCCAAACATTCTGCTAAAGCAGTAACAAAAGGTAGAGTATGTAGCCAAGATTTCATCACCACAAGACTAGTAACAAGCATCCCTGATCCACACTAAAACACTAGTGGACAGCAGGAACTCCCACCTTACCTAATAATGTCAGGAAAAGTCAGCTAAAACAGAAGGCTTAAATAAGATTCGGAAATATTCAAATATTTATAAAACCCCAAATGTCCAGGCTTTAATAAAAAATGCCATGCATCATACTAAGAGCCAAGAATATCCTGAATTTAATTAAAAAATCAATAAATGCCAACACAATGCTGACATAGATGTTAGAATCACATGAGAAAACATTTAAAGCAGCCACCATAAAAATGTTTTGGTGATCAAGTAACATAAAGTCTCAGCAAAGGAATAAAATATCTTAATGAAGAAATAGAAGATATAAGAAAAACAGAATGGAAAATTTAAACCTGAATACAATAACAACAAATGGAATCTAAACCTAAAACATAATAATCAAAATTTAAAACCTCTGTGGATGGGATGAAAATGGTGAAATAGATGGATCTTGGAGAAGATAGATGAAAGAATATTAAACTTGAAAATAAAGCAACATAAATTACCCAACCTTAATAGGAAGAAAATAGACTTAAAAAATAAATAGGGGGTGGCTCAATGGTTGAGCACTGCCTTCAGCTCAGGTCGTGATCCTGGGGTCCTGGGATCAAGTCCCACATCACCTCTCTCTGTGTGTGTCTCTTATGAATAAATAAATAAAATCTTTTAAATTAATTAATTAATTAATTAATCAATCAATTAAGCCTCGGGAATCCATGGGGCTACAACAAAAGATCTAGTCATTGGATCATGTCATTGGAATCCCAGAAGGATAGGAAAAAGATGCAGGACTAACAAAATACATGAGAAAATAATGGCTGAACAAGAAGCTCACTTTAAATATAACACTATTGGGATCCCTGGGTGGCTCAGAGGTTTAGTGCCTGCCTTTGGCCCAGGACGTGATCCTGGGGTCACGGGATCGAGTCCCACATCAGGTTCCTGTGTGGAGCCTGCTTCCCCCTCTGCCTGTGTCTCTCCCTCTCTCCCTCTCTCACGAATAAGTAAACAAAATCTTTATAAACACTGCAGACAAATGAAATTAAAATTATGGAAAAATGTATGTCCTAGAAATATTTATCAAAAGAAAGGTATTCACGTGCAAAATATAAAATTGAACCCTATAACTCACACCACTCATAAGAAACTACTCAAATGGACTAAGATGTAAATGCAAGAGCTGACACTATAGAAGTATTAGAAAAAAACATAAGTGTAAATCTTCATCACTTAAGATTATGCAGTGGTTTCTTAGGTACATCACTTAAAGCACAAACAGTCAAACAAAAAAACAGATGAGTTGGAATTCACCAAAATTGAAAACTTTCGTGCTTCAAAGGACATTAACAAGAAAATGAAAAGACAACCCACAGAATGGAAGACTATATCTGAAAATCACATATCTGATAATGCTGACAAAGAGTAAGACAGAAGGCACAAATTCCGAATAGCAGGAACAAAACAGGGGATAGCCTACAGATCCTGCAGACAGCAAAAGCAAAATAAGGGAATGCTATGAACAACTAAATTTCACAATTTGTATGAAATGGATCAGTCCTTAAAAAAAAAAAAAGTACAAGTTGCCACAGCATACCCAATATGAAGTAGACCATTTGAATAGCCCTATAGCTATTGAGGAAATAGAATTTATAATTTTAAAACTCCCAAAAAAGAAATCTCCAGGCCCAGATTATTTCACTGGAGAATTCTATCAAATGTTTAAGGAAGTAACACTAACTATATACAGTCTCTTCCAGATAATAGAAGAGAAGAAAATATTTCTCAACTTTTGTTGAGAAAATTTTGTGAAACTAGTATTACCAGGATACCAAGCTAAGCTAAGTGAAAAAGTAAATTCCAAAAGATCACATGCTATATAATGTTATCCATATAACATGCTAGAAATGACAAAATTATAGAAATGGAGAGCAGTTAATGTTTGCCAAGCATTCAGGAGGGAGTAGGAACAGGAGGAAGGTTGGTATGTCTATGCAAGGGTGACATGAATAAATTTGTGGTCATGCAAATGTTTTGTTTTTGATTGTATCAATATCAATATCTTGGCTGTGATATTGTACTATACCTTTGCAATATTTTGCCATTGAGAGAAACTGGGTAAAGGGTATATGATATTTCTTACAACTGCCTGTGAATCTACCTACATTTTGAGATTATCACAATTGTCTCAAAATAAAAAGTTTAATTTAAAAAGACACTTCATTAGTGTGAAAAGATACTGTGAAAGTATCTACAAAATGCTTGGTTCTAGTTAAAAATGAAATAAATCTAAAATATACATATCTATCTGCAAATTAAATCCTGATGGTCCTGGGTATATTTTCAGCTGTTTTAACCACAGATTTAAAATATTTGGAGCCGGGCAACCCCGGTGGCTTAACGGTTTAGCACCGCCTTCCACCCAGGGCATGATCCTGGAAACCCGAGATGGAGTCCCACGTCAGGCTCCCTGCATGGAGCCTGCTTCTCCTTCTGCCTGTTTCTGTGTGTGTGTGTGTGTGTGTGTGTTATAAATAAGTTAAAAATCTTTAAAAAAAAAATTTGGAGCCATAAGTTTTCAGTCAAACATGCACCGAAAATGATTTTTTTTTAATTTTTTTAAATTTATTTATGATAGTCACACAGAGAGAGAGAGAGAGAGAGAGAGAGAGAGAGGCAGAGACAAAGGCAGAGGGAGAAGCAGGCTCCATGCACCAGGAGCCCGATGTGGGATTCGATCCCGGGACTCCAGGATCGCGCCCTGGGCTGAAGGCAGGCGCCAAACCGCTGCGCCACCCAGGGATCCCCCGAAAATGATTTAATCAGTCATTAGACTACCCTTCTCTTCCTTTGTTTAGTTATTAGAAGCTAAGCCTGTTTTAAAAATATATGCATAAATATATATTATATAATTTTCTTTTAATTAGAACAACCATAACAAGGCTGTTCCTTTGACACAAACCTCAAAATCATACATCCTGGTAATAAGTCAAATGAGTAGATTGTTGAGCCCTTGCAAGTCGGAACCCCTGGAGAATGACAGATAGCTTTCTCAAATATTCCCACTGCTTGATTCCTGGAAACCGGGGTAGGGAGAAGCCAGGTTAGTAGAGAAGTGACATTTCCCCCCACCTCACTCTGTCTTGCTTGGTTCCTAAGTGTGCTTCCCCTCTGACCACTAGCAAGCCTACTTCTAACACTGAAACTCTATTAGTAGTTATACTAGCTAATACCTTCTGAGTACTTACTATGTGCTAGACACTGTGCTAAGTATATATTTAATGTTAATAATAGCTGTGCCCGGTGCTCTTATGATCTCTAATTTACAAAAGAAGAGAAAGGGAAGAAAAGAAAAAGAAAGAAAACCAAAAGAGTTGAATAACTTTCCCAAAGTCATGTAGTCTAGTAGTAAAATGGGAATTTGAACTAAGATCTGTTTGAATTCAAAACTTAAGCCTTGAGCTTACTCTGGGTGGTTCTCAAATTTTGCTATATACTAGTAGTGATGGTGACTTTAAAAAAAAAAATCTTGATGCCAGGTTACACTCCACACAGTGGAGTCAGAAGGTCTGGGGTAGAAGCCAGCTTCAGTCTTTTTAAAAAGATCTTCAGGTAATTCCAATGTGCAGCTAATTTGGGAGTCACTGCACTATGATCTGGTCTTTTAATTAAAACTCTGGCTGCCCAGGTGCCTACGGTTACCAACTTTCATTCACAAAACTCTGTCTATTCTAAGGCTGAGTTTCTAAATACATCCTGCCCCCAGGGAATGCCCTCATCCTGAATTTGGCCCCTAAAAAAATTGGTTAGAATTTCTGAATTACTCGGGAGACTCTTAAAACACTAGAATTTAAGCTAATGAAGACTCAACACATTTATTTCCCTTTTGATAGAATGATTCACACTGAGGCTTTGAGGCCTCAGCCCCAGGGCAATATGGGAATACAGATATTTGGGGGTTCGAAGCTTTTCTGAAGGTATTTTATAACAGACTTAGCAACAGCCCATTCATGAAAAATGAATATAACAAATTAGAAAACATCAAAAGGGTCCCCACCATATGAACTATTGGCTTTCATAAATAAAGACCTTAGAAATGACTTGCAAAAGCTCTAGGTGTCAATTATATAATAGTTAAGCTCCCCATGTTGGCAGAAGACACTGCATATAAGGAAAACAAGGCCCAGAAAGTAGAAAAAGCAAGGTTACCCAGGTAGTAAGGGGTGACAGTATTGTCCTGTCCTTTAGCTCTTATGTGGACAAATGGGCTAGTGCATGGCAAAGCTAATTGCATAGTACCTGCTGTATACATATTTATCCTTGGACAGTCGCCCAATGTCATTTGGGCTATTAGTTTCTTTTTCCTTGTTCAACATGTTTACAGACATCGCAAAATCAGGGAGACAGATGGGTAATTGATGGGCACAAATGTTGGTAGACAGAGTAATGAAAAATAAAGATGGAAAAGAGCTTATAAACCCCACAAACCCAAAAGCAAAGAATCAAAATAAGTATGTATGGCCCAAAGTAAGTTGAATATTTGGAAGAAATGGAATTTAGATACTGCTCTGTCTAAATCCAAATTTAAGACAAAGTCAACCGAGAAACATGCAAAACGTCTTCTGACTACTCTTGCCTGCCTCTCTTCCCCGCCAGAAATGGTAGGATTCATTAGCTTATTAAAAGTGGTGAGGAGAAACTTGAGGTCTTGAAACTTTTCAGCATAGTATTGGCAACTGTCCCTTTACAAAGTGCCCCAGAAGTCTTATCTTGTCTGGGTTTCGACTCCAGTTTTCCTTGTCCCAGCTTGTGATCATATGTCCCTTTGTAAATTTCTCAGAACACTCTTTACATGTTTTTCTTTTAAATTGAAACAATGATAAAGTTCTGAAAAAAAATGTCCACCTCCCAAGATCTGAATTTCCCTGGGCAGAGGAGAAAATTGTTCCCTACAAGCCCCTAGTCTGCGTGGTGGTGTGCAGGGCAACCACAGACAGTGGGAGGGGTCAGGACTCACCACAATGCTGCTTTGAAGTGAAGGCTGGGAAACACTGCATCTGAAGCAGGTCCTGGGCATACAGACATGCCTTTCTAAGTAGACTTGAGGCCCACCAAGTGCCAGAGACAAAGATGAAGCAGAAACTTCAAGACTCTTTACAAAGCACTAACCCAGCGCTCATCAAGAAAGCATTAATTCTTGCAACTGTCCCTCCATAGGATAGTTACTATCCACTTCAAATATGGCCTGTTACTACAGAGCAGAATGAAGAAAACTTTGTAATGAACATAATATGTGATGCATCTCTCTTAAGTCTCTTGCTTTACAATATAATTAGTGAACATAACCAACATTTGAGCTAATAAATATGCTTATTTTGAAATAAGTGGAAATTTCAGGTGAAAGTATACTCCTGCATCCTGAAAAGTGAAACCAACATGCATTAGTTATCCATTGCTACATAATACATTTCCCCTGAACATAGTAAGCTAGACCAGCAAATATTCATTATCTCATGGCTTCTGAAGGTCAGGAATCTGGGCACAGACACCTCTCTCACAGGCTGTGTGTGGTAATCTCACACTTTATTGAAGGATCCATGGCCAAGCTCATGCACACTGCTGGCAGGACTCCTGTCCTTTATACCTGTTGGCTGGAAACATCCCTTCCTTGCTACATGGGCCTGTCCTTGGGGTTATTTGTAACATATCAGTGTGTTTTCCCCAGACAGAGCAAGCCCTGCAAGTGGGAATGAGAGAATGAGTAGGAGGAATACGGAAATCATGGGGTTTTAGAACCTAATATCAGAAGTAACAACCTGTCATTTTTCTTCTATTCTGTTCATTGGAAGCCACTAAATCCAGACCACACTCAACGGGGAAGATTATTTTTGAGCATGGACAGTTAACAGGCAGAAATCATTGGAGTCGTCTTCGAGGCTGCCTGTCACACAACATATTCCTTCTTCCCAGGTTGAACAGTACTGACGCTATGTTCTTTCCTGACCCCGTGTTAAACAATTCTGGAATGGGCATACTTTCCCTACATCCAAAAATACTAAGAACAAATATTATTTAGAGGCCAGCTCCAGGAAACACCTACCCCTGGAAGAGAAGAGTGTAAAAACTAAGATACTTTATTTAGAGAGACTAACATCTTGCTCATTAAGGCTCAGTGGGCATAGTAAAGCCTCAGTTCACTATGCCCACTCATCCAAAGCTATTACATCATAGGTTCTTCGCTATCACAACCACAATTCACCTTAAAATCACCTGACCCATATGCTAAAACCCATACATGTCCTCCCTGCCACTTCACATATTCAGGCAGCAAAGGTGCTATTCTCTCTTACTGCAATAGTTTTAATAATAGCCTTGCATGATGAACAGATTCTTCTGTGGGTCTTTCAGAGGTCAAATGTTGATGATCTCAAGTATAATTATTGCCATTTTCTATTACCAATGAAATCTTGACCTACTGTCACTATAGAATGGCAAATTATTTTAGTCAAATGCTCCCTAAAATATAAAGGAAATAAAATGATAATTAAGCTTTACAAGAAAAGATACTGGGCATTGTTATACATTCAACTAAATGTGTATGTTATTCACTATTTATACTAAATCATTTTACTTTAAAGTATACATTGAATTAGATTTATCTATAGCAAAAGAACCAAATTAATGTCCATATTTTCTTCACATCATACTGTTTTTTTTTTTAAGATTTACTCATTTATTCCAGAGAGAGAGACAGAGAGAAAGAGAGAGCGTATGTGCAAAGAAAGGGACAAAGGAAGAGGGAGGATCCTCAAGCAGACTCCCTGATGTGGGGCTCAGTCCCAGGACCCTGAGATCATGGCCTGAGCCAAAAATCAAGAATCAGTTGCTTAACCCACTGAGCCACCCAGGGGCACCCCATTCTGTTATTTCTTATTCTTTATTGGTGGGTGGGAGCTTTTGATGTCTTTCTCTAATATCTTATGAATAGGGAAGTGCTAGAATTGCTAAGTTCTCTTTTTTCCTACACAGGCAAAAATTTCACCAGACCCATTACTCACAAGATCAAATTCTCTCACATCTCAAAACATTAACTTGGCGTTTCAATCTTTTTAAGTTATTCTTTAATATATTTTGAATCTTTCTTAAAATTTTTTATGAAAATTCAAGAACCAAGTTTTCTTCTCTGTATCCGTCGTCAAAAGCAAACACCACTGTGATTCACAGCACACTATTAAACACTACGGTGCTTAATTAAAATGAAAGTTTGTACAGTGGATGTTTTGTTCACTCATGAAAATTAATGATGTTACTTGTGTGAAGATTATAGCTAATACTTAGAATTTTAACATGATCATGGCATCCAAAACATAAAATAAGGTGCTTCTTTTGGATTGCAATATTTGTAAAATTTGTTTCAGAACATTTACCTTTACTTAGCAGGTTTCCCTGTACCTGTATACACACTTTGAGCTGCAGTGTTCAGTTGTAACGACAGAAAAAATATTTTTAGTATGCAAGAAAGTCATTCTTACATGCACTATTTGTCTTCTAATGATGATTAATGCTATTAATTTGATGCTCAATTGAATTTATGAATTTTAAAGTTTGGTTATTGCTTAAATAGCCAAATAGGCCACCATTGTAAAACAGAGAATGAAGAAATATTTATCTATAGATGATCAAGCATTCAGTGGGTTAAAAAAAATACACGTTCCAAAGATTTAACTTTTAAAATGTATGTAAACAGTGCGAACTTGTTATTTATCTCAAACTATATTGAGATACATCTCTCATATAAAAATACACAAAAGAAGGATTTCATTATGTTAGTGTCAATTTAAATCTTCCTAAGATAATTTGTCTTTCATTTTAGATCAAAATCATGTCCTTACAGCTCAAAATAGGAGCCCATTGAGACTTTGGGACCTAGCCAACACTTTTAATGAAAATCACTATATTTTTTCAAGTCCTAGGATATTTTAGTCTTAGCATTCTAATGAGTAATTAGTACCACTACCAACCCATTAATCACACATATGGCTGCTTTAATAAGTAATTTTTCTGTGAATACGGCTTAAAAATTATGATTGAAATGAAAATGCCCCTGCTTTATCAGCTTATTGATATTCTTGATGAATTGATTCAAGCTCTATGTTTTCATGTATTTGCAATTGGTTTCACAAAATAAATTATGTCATTTTTCATAAATGCTCATACTCTTTCTAATGTTCAATATCCAATCTGATCAAGCATTACAATATGAAATATTAAGATCCAGTAAAAAGTCTAGATGTCAACATGTAAGAAGATTAATCATTTTAAAAGTATTTATCTTTATGTTCATGGGGACTCACTTGTTGATTTACAAATGTGTCTCTAGATCCTATGTTACATAGATATTAAATGCCTACATGTGTGTAATTCCCTCAACTACAGAAATTCTGGCCCACTAGCCTTTACTCATCCTGGCCTCCAGCTGAGGAATTTGACAGTCAAAAAGAAAAGAAATAAGTTTTAAACCTGATTTCTTTCCAAAACTAAGGATCTAAAGGCAAAAACTTATTTTCTTAACTCTGTGTGCTAATTATGTATCTGCCTAACCAATAGTCCCAGAAGGAGGAGGAACTGGTTTAGAAATGAAGGACTTTCAGGATGGCTGGGTGGTTCAGTGGTTAAGCATCTGCCTTTGGCTCAGGGAATGATCCTGGAGTCCTGGGATGGAGTCCCACATCGGGCTACCTGCACGAGCCTGCTTCTCCCTCTGCCTATGTTTCTGCCTCTCTCTCTCTCTCTCTCTCTCTCTCTCTCTGTCTCATGAATAAATAAATAAAATCTTTAGAAGGAAAAAAAAAAGGAAATGAAGGACTTTCCGTTACAATTTCCTTTCAGTGCCAACTTCCCAAAGAAGTTTGTCCAGGGGCACCTGGATGGTTCAGTTGACTAAGCGACTGATTCTTAATTGCAGCTCAGGTCATCATCTCAGGGTGATATCTATCCCTGTGTTGGCTCTGTGCTGGGCTTGGGACAGCTTAAGATCCTCTCTGGGGACACCTGCACAACTCAGTGGATTGACCATCTGCCTTTGGCTCAGGTCATGATATCAGGGTCCTGGGACTGAGCCCTGTCTCAGGCTCTCTACTCAGTGGGGAATCTCCTTCTCCCTCTGTACTCCCCCCACCACAACCACTCATTCCCTCTCTCTCTCTCAAATAAACAAAATCTTAAAAAAAAAAATAAATAAATAAAAGATTCTCTACCCCTCCCCTCCTCCCTCCCTCTCAACAAAACAAAATAAAAATTCTTTAAAATCCAAATCATGATCCTGAGTCTAAATCACCATCTTTAATCTAATGATTTTTAAATTTATCTTAAAATTCAAAGAAGTAAAATAGAAAAAAAAATGAGGCAATCAGAAAAGTGAATGAAATGAGCAGTAAAATCCTCCCTGGCATACTCCCTTCTCTACACTCTCTCCACAGCAATAGTCCTTATTTTTTTTAAAGCTTCTAGATATTTCAATCCATTTTGAAATTCTATAATTAAATATATAAAATATATATGATATTATATGATATGGTGTATACTACTTTATTATGTTACTTTATATATTGTATATAATATATATAAATATAAATATATATACACACATACAGTATATGTACAGCATTTTTAGTACTAGCAAAAGATTAGGAAAAAACTTAGTATCTATTACTAGGAGACTACTAAATGATTCATTCATATAATAGAAATCTCTGAGGCCAAGACAGGGACTCTTCATATATATACATCACAGGTCTCAAATACACTATCAAAGTTATAAAGTAAGTACAGAACATTGTGTATTGCATGCATTCATTTTTTTTCATTTTTATTTTTTTAAATGCAGGGAAACATATCTAAGAAGATTAAAAAGAAAAAACAAACTTGACAATCCCCAGGGAGGGGAATCAAGGGGCTGAGACAGAGGAAGAAGGGAGTTTCAGCACAGGTAATCTTTTGGACATTTTTAATTTAAATAAGTAAATAAAATGTACAATATATTCTATTTTAAATCATTAAATAAACAAATTTTAATTATAAAAACACTAAGTTCTGCCTTATTTTTTTTTTACATTAATGGAATTTTACTGAATGGATTATTCTGCAACATGCTTTTTATCACTTAACAATGTCTCTTACAATTTTTTTCTGTTTAATACATAGGAGACAATTGTATTCTTTTCAAAGCTGCACATTATTCCAACGTAGATAAGCTAAAGTTTATTTTTAAATTCCTCTGTTAATATAGTAAATCATCAGTTGAGGGCCAGTCAATAAGTGCTTCATATCCTAATTTAATAAGTGCTCTACTCTTAATTTACTATTAACTCTTCCTTTGGTCTATTAGTAGACAATAAATATAAAATAGCAAACATGCTCAGCCTTATTAATAATAAGTGAATGTTAAAATAACAATGGGAAAAATCCATTACTTACCAAAAATCCATTACTTGTGGATAATAGAGCATTGTTATATGCTTCAAATAAAGTATAAAATGGGACAATTTGAATGGCAACTAGCAATTTGATTGAGAAACATTAAAATGCATATATTTTTCTTCCATTAATCCCATGTCTATGAATTACTTTCACTTAAGCAATTAGGCAAGTTAGCAAAAAAAAATGTGCAGATGTGTTTTTGTGAAAGTAAAAAAAAAAAATGAAGATAATCAGAATAGCTAATTCTGTTAATTTCCTATGGCACATCCACATAATAAAATACTACAAAACCATTTAAAATAAAACTGTAGAGAATTACTTTTTAAAAAATTGTTAAAAGACAAAGTCAGATTACCAACAATATATAAATCATTATGTGGCTTGGAAAAATAATCTACTTGCATAGAAAAGATCTGGAATATATAACAAAACATTAAATAACAATTTTTGCCAAAAACTGGAAGCATGGGTAATCTTAATCCCTTTACTAGTAAGTATTTAATTTTTTTCTGAAATTAGCATGTATCATTTGTATTATAAAGAAATAACAGAAGGGAGGGCATCTGAGTGGCTCAGTTAGTTGAATGTCAGACACTTGGTTTCAGCTCAGCTCATGATCTTGGAGCCCCATGTCCTACTCTGTACTCAGTGGGGAGTCTGCTTGACATTTTTTCCCTCTCTCTTTGCACCCCCCCCACACTAAAATAAATAAATAAATCTTTTCTTGTTAAAAGACAGATTACTCAACAATTACTAAATCTTGCGGGGGGGGGGGGGGGCTTGTTTGTTTTTTAGTTTAGTAAACTAAACCTTAAAAGAATGTGGGCAATATAGAATGACAACGCTATGGCTAAAGGCTGCCCCTAAATAGGTGATATGATATTTTTAAATATATTCTTTGCTGCTCTGTGAAGTATTTATAGGAACTCCCTGAATCCCAACCTCACCTAATAATGCTCAGAACAGAATACTTATGATGACATAGTTCTTGTTGGCATATACACATTTCCTTCTATGGATTGCACGTGAAGTTTGTAAAGAGACCATGTAGCATGGCTTTGTGCTAAGTATTCTCCAAGGGCTTTGGTTTTGCTATATAATTGTTCTGTGTTTGGGGGGGGGGGGATTTAGATTGGTAAATCATGCTCCCAGTTGGAATCCTCCTTTCCCAATATATTCTTCAGTGAAAAAAAGTAGCTTGGAAGCAACACGGACCATGGGATCAGTAGGATACCAATTTCTTCAGAGAAAAATAACCTATATATAAGTATGCTTACTATTCAAATCGGTTCTTGATTACTGCGAGCTTACACAGCAAATTCAGATGACAAGGGATTCTGTATTACCCAAGTCTATTTGATGGCTGTAGTTGGATAGTGAAGGAATTTTCAGAATATGTATCAAAATCTATTTCTTTTCTGAATTAAAAATGGAAAATTCTAAAGTTAATTAAACATTGGATATTATATCTTAAACAGTCAAGATGAGATTTCAGGAGATCAGGTGATTTTTATTTTCTTCTCTATTTCCTTCTGCATTATAGAAACTTTCTTTTTCTTTTTTTTTACCTACCCCGCCCCACCACCACGTATTAAAGAAATTTTCTAAATCACACTTGAGTGTTTTGTTATGTTTTGTTTTAAGAATTTGAGCAGTGACTTATATTTCAACATTTCTTTCAGAAAATAAAGATCTAAGTCAATTTCAATGTTAGTTGGCCGCTGGAATGTTGCTTAGTCAACATAAAAATCATCACATAATGTCACAAACTTGCTTGATCAGAATAAGCTTCACAATCATCTGAATGAGAAATATTCTAAGAAATGTGTTTTTTAAATGCCCTCAAGCCATTCGGCACAATGCTAAATAAAATTCACTATCTCTTTTACTTACTATATTAAGCCACAAAACCTTTGAAAGAAAAAATAATCTGTAGTGAAATAGGAAGTAAAATTATTTTTCTCATGACAGCTATGTCTTTAAATAAGGTCACTATAAATTCAGTACAACTAATCTACTTTTGCTCTGTCTTGTTGAGATCAATTCTTCAATTGCCAAAGCAATTAAAAAATGTCCAAATTAAAATCAATATAATTTATTCCAGAATCTACTCTCATTTTCTTGAAATGATGTACCTGAGGTCTTTGAAGAATGACTGATATGAGTGTAAAAAGTAAAACTTATCCTAAACACAGCAACATAAATACAGCTGTAGCAGCGAAAACAGTGAAGCTTTTATTCAGTGTCTGTGGCTTGTGGGGTATTATGAGAGGCTGTCAAATGAAAATGTTTAAGGTAAGAATGCCTTTGACATGAATTCTACATCCCTAAAACTTGTACTCACATAGAGGTCAGATGGAGGATTTGCACAAAAATATCCTTTGGTGTTTGGGGCAGTTCATTGTCATAATGACCCCATAATGAATGATGTTCCCTATGCCCACACTCCATTGTCACTCTTCTTATCAAGCCTATCTCTACACTCACTTAAATTTTGTCTGGCCTTGTAACTTTCTTTAACCAACAGAATCTGGCAAAAGTGTGTTGTGTTCTGCACCCTTTGTGCATGTTCCATAGTCAAAGCTTAACAGACTTAGAAGCTTCTGTTCTCATCCTTTTAAAATGCTGAGACCGGGCATCCCTGGGTGGCTCAGCGGTTTGGCGCCTGCCTTTGGCCCAGGGCGCAGTCTTGGAGTCCTGGGATCGAGTCCCGCATTGGGCTTCCGGCGTGGAGCCTGCTTCTTCCTCTTCCTGTGTCTCTGCCTCTCTCTCTCTCTCTCTCTGTCTCTCATGAATAGATAAATAAATCAATCTTAAAAAAAAATAAAATAAAATGCTGAGACCACTGGGACGCCTGGGTGGCTCAGTGGTTGACCGTCTGCCTTAGGCTCAGTGCATGATCCCAGGGTCCTGGGATTGATTGAATCCCACATCGGGCTCCCTGCAGGGAGCCTGCTCTCCCTTTGCCTATGTCTCTGCCCCTCTCTGTCTGTCTCTCATGAATAAATAAATAAGTAAAAATCTTTAAAACCCTGAGACCACCCTGCCTGAAGAAACGAAAGAATATGAAATAAAAGAATATGTGGCAAGAAGTCCCATCAGGTGTGCTTGCCAAATCCACCCAAACCAGAAAGCAGAACTGCCTGACCTCCCAGGGGATCCATAGGTTTTGGTTTCAGCTGCTTAGTTTAGGGGTAGTTTGTTATGTAGCAATAAGTAAAGTACAGCATTAGCTATTTATTCATCAAGAACGGTCTACTGAGTGCCAACTGTGTGTCACTGGCATTGGAAAAACAGAGATAAGCATCAAATGGTCCCCTTTGCATGGAATTTACATTCTACTGTTTGAAGATAGAGAAGGGAAGGACCGAAGATTAAAAACAGTGTGAAAAATAATAATTTCACATGCAGAGAGGTGAGGGCAGTGATAAAAGCAGAGCAAGATAAAGGGATGAAGGGGGACTTAAGTGGGCAGAGTTGGGAGAAGATGGGTAGAGAAGATTTGTCTGGTTTGGTGGCATTTCATCAGAAAGCTGAATGTTAAAAGAAAAGAAGCCAGGCAGACAAAGTAAGCTTGCCATGCAAGCTCAGGGGCAGGAGGGCAATGAACGAGGCATAGGTTCCTGAAGAAGAGGGCCAAGGGGCAGGTGCCTGAAAGAGCTTGAAGGACCTTGTGCATCATAGTAAGAAGGTCAGTTATATTTCCATTAGAGAGGATTTACTCCACTTTTAACATTTAGTTATCCCTAAACACAAAAACACATTGTTGTAAATAATTCAAGTGGTGCGGCAATAAACTCTTCTCTCTGCCCTGCTCCCGTAAAGCCAGCAGGCTGCAATGGCCATTTCATCCCTTGATTTAAAAATAAAATCTGCATCATTATGAGCTCTGGAAGGTTTCTGTTGCATGGATCCATACTGGAGGAGCAAAAATTCTCTGCTGGGAGTAATATCTTCAAATTAACTTGTTTTTACCCCAGGAATCCCTGATACTGGAGGGAAGTGTAATTCGAATATGGGTCCAGTGATTTGGAGCTTTGAAAGCAGGCATTAACAGGACAGCTCTGCGATTGAAGATGCCGTCATGGTTACAAATTCAGAAGGAAACTTAGCTAGGCAATGGAGGACTTTTCACTGCTCCTCATACCATGCAGTTGAAATAGTGGTTGATTTTACAGCTAATAAGGCATTAAACTGGATCTCTTAAGCTTTTTATATTGAAAGTAATTGTAAATTGAATTTGCTAAAACAATAACTTAAAGAGGCAAGACTTGAATGTTGTCGGAGCAAATCAAATGATGATGCGGAATGTAAAGAGCCGCTGAAACAAGTGTCTTCAAGTGCTTTATCGATCTGCCAGAAGCAGCTCCCATCCACTGAGCTTTTCTTGGCAAGTGGAATCATTGCACATTGATTATTCATCATGGAGTCAGGCTACAGGGTTCTGGCTCCAGACAGGTCAGTCATTTACATTTCAATGCTTTGATTCTTAAGGAAGATAACCTACCTACCTACCATAGAAAGAGAAGATACAACACATGTATCTTGCCAGGGATCAGAAGCTGGAGCTGGCCCATTTTCAGGAGGGGATAGGAAGGAAAAGGCAACTGTAAAATTTTAAGTTAGCTCTGTGAAAACATTCCAGTTATCAAAATGACTGTATTTGTTTGTGAGGGCTACTGTCATAACATACAGTAGATTGGGGGGTTTAAACAACAGAAATGTATTATTTCACAGTTCTGGAGGCTAAAAGCCCAAGTCAAGGGGTCATCAGGATTAGTTCCCTCTGAGGCTTTGAGGGAGAATCGGTTATATCTCTCCTCTAGCCTCTAAAATGCTGGACATCCTTGGCATTCTGTGGCTTAAAAAAGTATCACCCCCCAATCTCTGCCTTCCCTTCACTTGGTATTCCCCTATATGGGTATCTGTCTGTAAATATCTCCTTTTTATAAGGACAGTGGACTTACTGAATTAGAGCCCATCCTAATTATCTCATTTTAACCTGATTACATCTTTAAAGATCCTCTTTCCCAATGAGATCACATTCTAAGGAATTAGGGGTTAGGACTAAAACACATGAATTTTGAGGGAGAAGGGACACAGTTTAATCCATAACAGTGATAACACCAAAAGGTAGAGAGACACTTAAGCATTCTCAATTTTGGCTGTGTGACATAATCTCCTGGAATGCTTTGAAGAGTAGCTATGCTTGGACCCCACCCTCACTGATTTTGATTTAATTGGCCTGGGTTAGGGACCAGGCATTAGCATCTCAGGTGGTTCTAAAGTGCAACAAGGATTGAAAACTATTCATAAAATGCCTCATTCACTAGAACATTTAAGAACAGGGGTAACTATCATTCAGAAGGGAATCTATAAATAGATCAATTATTTTAAGCACCATGAGAGCAAAGACTATCTGGTCTTTGCTCTATTTGGTCTCTATCCGGATATATAGGTCACCAATATATCCCTAGGACTTAAGAGCGTCTGGCCTGAGGTGACTGTCCCATAAATATCAATGCAAGAATGAATACATGAATAAATTCAGTTCAAGTCATATTCACTGAATACCTACTATACACAAAGTATTGCAGAAATGTAAATTTTTTTAGTAAATGAATGAGTGAATGAAAGAATGAACTCATATCTAACATTCCCTGCTGGTCTACTTAGAATATATAATGGTGTATTACAATATACAAATGAGTAGTATGCTGAAACAAATCCACTCTAAAGTACTTATTTTAAATCAACTAAACAGCCAATAATTTGCCTAGAATTTTTTTTTTTTTGTAATAGCTCTTACATAACTAGACCTAAGGGCCATCCTCTCTTACTGAGAGTGGAGATACTTAGATGACACCCAATGGACTCTTGGTTGACATGTTTCAGCATTCTTGCAGAATGTCCAAGAGTTGCCACCAATCTGTAGGGGAGAGATGGACAGTGCACACAAAATCATTGTAAACAATACTCGTGTTCAAAATAACATCATTCACATGCCATTGGCAGTGGAGTAATCAGCCTAAGACACAGACATCAGGATTAATCTTTCACAGAATTGGTTAGAGATTGACTAGAATAAAGAAATAAGCAATCACCTATTCAATCTAATCAGTTTTCATAAGCAGACTAAATAGTTTTAGTCCAGTGAAAAAGCTTCTTTGGTGGCTTCTTTTTCTGCTTCTGCTTCTTCTTTTTAAATAGCTCTAGAAGATTATGGGAAATTTCATTTACTTGTTTGTTTATCCATCTATCCAACCAGGTCTGCTATTAGCACATAGTATGCCCCTATGGAACTTGCAAAAATGGGACCTCCTTGGTAAATAAATTACAAAATAGATGTTCCTCCTTAGGGCTGTTACAGGCTTATGTCAGGGTACACACCATTTCAAGCTGGATTTTAGTGCACTGCCTCTTAGCTAGACATCTCCATGTAGGGTGCTAATCACCATATAAAGAAGCCTTGCATACAGCAAACATTGATGAGGTATCTACTATGTTCCTGGACTGTGCTGGGCTCTGGAGATATGAAAATGAATGAGATACAGTCCTGTCCCTTGTGAAGTCCACAGTCCTTATGGGCAGAACTGAACCAAACGAATAACTGTAGGATAACATAAACAGGAAATGTAACTGTGGAATATAGCCAGGGCCTTAGAGAGGAGGAAATACTAGAGATGGGTCTTAGAGGGTGAGTAGGACTTTATCACATATCAAAACAAAACAAAAACAGAAAGTAAATAGAGAATGCCAAATCGTGATCACTGTAAGATGTGATCAGGGGAAAGCAAGCAGTCCTAAAGAGCCAGAGAGAAGAATGAGTTCAATAGGAATAGCTGCAAAATTAGTCTGGAATGTTGGTGTATGTTGGTGCTAGACTACTCAGATTAGATAAAGATGGATCAATTCTTTTAAAATGGTGGGGTGGGGTGTGGAGATTTGAGTAACCCAGATAATGGAAGGAAGGAAAGAAGGAAGGAAGGAAGGAAGGAAGGAAGGAAGGAAGGAAGGAAGGAAGGAAGGAAGGAAGGAAGGAGGTTTAACAAACCAGCACTCAGGAAAGATGCACATATTGTTTATCCCTGAAAATAGCAAATTTCCAGCATCATATGGTTTCTGCTCTTTAAACCACATCTTCACAGGTCATATTTATGAATTACTTGGCTTTCCAGATGAATGGACCTCCAAATGTATCATGAAGTATTTCATTTAAATTTATGTGTTCACTAAAAGGAAACTGAGGCACCAACCCAGATTAGCCAAGCCATTTTGGTTTTGATATTTAAATCCAAGGTACAGAATAATTTTCCAATACTCTTTCTTGTGCAAATAAAGAAATGAAAGCCGTGTGGCTTCTCATATTAACATTGCTGATGAGTAAAGATGCTGTTAATCCTGGGGTATGGACTGCTTTTCCCTGAAGCCAGCAAATATTTTTTTAGTAAAGTTGGCATACACCCCTCTGAGTCTTCAGTTTATGACCATCTTCTTTCTCTTCCCTGTTTGATCTCTGCACAGCAGAAAGAAATTGTAGTAATTAACAAACCCAGTTTATGGTCAGTATTGATTTGAAATTATGTGGTATCATAACACTTTGTGATTGCTCAGTTTCCGTGAAATTTCATATTAGATCACTTTTTAGTGAAGCTGTCAGTCTACATTCTTTCTCTTTTTCAGTTGCTTACATTTTCCTAGCGCCTTGGGGCTCTGTAAGTTCCTACTCAGCTAAAATAACACAGAATCTAATTTGAAAAATCCAGTGGAGTTTAACCATAAATTATTCTGTGTTATATTCAAAGGCTAGAGGTTTTGAAATTGATCACATCAGCAATGATTGGCTCTAATTGCATTAGGTTATTTGATAATGTTCTAACATACAATTTGCACAGTGTTGCTTGAAAGATAATCTTTCAGGATGAATGGAAGCATCAGGAATGGAATGTAAAAGGAAACTGTCAGATTTGCAACCAGTTACAGTTCTACAGAAGACCAAATTAAATGCCTTGTCAAACTACACAATTGACATGTATCAGTACAACTCAATAGATGGGGAGATTTTGAGCAATAACCATTTTTACCATAATTCTGCTTTGCTATGTAAAAATATTTTTATAATCTTCTGTGAACTCCTTGAGGGTAAATTAAATAGAGCTTGCCTTTGCATCTCTACTGGGACTATATCCAGTACATACTACGTTTTCAAAAAAATATTAAACAAATAAATGAATAATGACAACTTTTTCCTATATACCGAACTCTGCACAAAATACTTTATGGGAATTTTCTCATTAATTCTTTACAATCACACCATGAAGGCATTACCATTGTTAATTTTACAGATGATAAACATGAGCTTTGAAAGGTCACGCAGCTAGTAAAAGATAAAGAATGGGTATTGGTAGCTCTAAGTTCCTCATTCTTAACTGCTGTGTTATATTAGATGAATGCATTAAAAGTATAAGCGAGTAGTGACTCATGTGTGTGAATCTTTATTTGTGCAGTGTGAACACAGTGTAGACGTGGCCATGGGAGCCTGTGTAGGAAAACAGTCTGGGTGCTTTTCTTCTACTCACACTCACTATACGTCTGACATCAGATGTGTGGAGGTTTTCCCAACACCAAGCAATTATTTGTGACACCAGCTCGGTATGTCCTACAACTCAATTCAATTCAATTCTGACAATAAGCAGAGTACAGACCCCACCGGTTAAGGGCTTAGACCTACAACACTGGCCCTGCCCCCCACCTCAGATGCCAATCATAAATCCCAGGTTGTCACCTGTACTTCTGACCAGCCAGCTATAAATCAGAGGTTCCCATGAACCCCTTCCTGGGTTTGATTATTTGCTAAAACAACTCATAGAACTGAAGGAAATATTTACTTACTTTTATCAACTTATTATGCAATAAAGGATATGATAAAGGATATAGACGAATAGTCAGATGAAGAGAATCATAAAGTGAGGTCCAGAAGGGTCTTTAACATAGGAACTTCTGTCCCCATGGAGTTGGGGGCGGCTCCCTACAGCATGTGGTTATTTTCATCAACCTGGACACTCTTCGAACACAGTACTATAGGGATTTTTATGGATGGATTTATCATGTAGACCTGATCAACTGTTCACTCAATCTCCAGTCACTCTCCCTTCCCAAAAGATGGGAGGTGGGCTGAAATTTCTAGGCTTCCAACTATTGCTTACTCTTTCTGATACCTGCCCTTATCCTGAGACTATCCAGGAGCCCACCAAGAGTTACCACATGGAAGTAAGAAGTTCCAAGGGTTTTAGGAGCACTGTGCCAGGAATCGAGGCAGAAACTGATATATATATATATATATATATATATATATATATATATATATATAATATTATATTATATTATATTGTTTCACAGACCCATACGTCATACATCCTCACAATCCATAGATCAGGAAGAGATGCTACAGGGAGAGATGCTACCTGTTATTGAGCCAAAGGAGATTTGGGTCAGAATCATCCTTTACTCATCCATGAGTAATGAGTTGCCATTACTCATGAAATCATTGGGACATTCTGCAATTCTTAATTGTCTCATTCACTTTTCCTGTAAAAGGCATGAGGAATTCACCTACCCACTCAGGTGAGTAGAAACCATGTGAAATTATGGATTTGTCTCAGCACATTTTTGTATTAAATATTCAAGGTCTTGGAAAAACATTATTTTGAGTTAGACTTTCCAGAAAAGAGACATGTAGCTAAGAGAATTGTATTCAATGATCAAAGTATAACTGATTAGAATCAACTCTTGGAGGGCAGGAACATTACTTATGTCATAAATTAGGAATATAGCTATGACAACACACAATTATTGGGAATTCTGAAACTACTTTCAAAAGAAATCTTGATAGTTGGGTCTAAAACATTAAACAAAGTAATGAAAAAGGCTCTTACCTTGTGATCAAGTTCATTTGTATATTGGGACCCACAAAACAGAGGCCACCCCAGTGGTCCAGCCCATGTCATAAATCCAAACCAAAGGCAGCCAGCTCCTGGGAGAAATATCTTCCAGTCAGGGAAGCTCAAAACACACCAAACACAAACCTCCAACTTAGCTTTAGCTAGCTTACCTTACCCAAGAAAACAGGACCCACTAGCTTTATAAGGAAAAGTAAGACCTGCTAGCTCTATAAGGAGATCTCCAATCTCCTAGCCAACCAAGCCCTATTTCCATGTTGCTGTGTCAAACTCATTCTTGCCCTAAACCCTTCCAGAAAAATGTGCCACTGCTTGTGAAGCAGTGTATTTCCCCGATCCACAGATTATTTTCCCTTGAATAAAAGACATCAAACTCATTGCTAAGTTTAGTTTTGTCATTTGACACTTAAAAACAATCAGGTCTAGGGGCATCTGGGTGGCTCAATGGTTGGTGTCCAACTCTTGATTGTGACTCAAGTCATCATCTTAGCATTGTGAGATCAAGTCTCAAGTTGGGCTCCTCACTGAGCAGACAGTCTGCCTGAGATTTTCTTTCTTCCTCTCCCTCTGACTCCCACCCCATACCCCATTCTCACCCCACTCACTCTCTGTCAAATAAAAATAAATAAATCTTTTAAAAAATCAAGTCTCAGTTAAAACCCTGGTTCTGCCATTTACTACCTTCATGTTTCATTTTTCTCAATAGCTCCATTATAAACACCATGGATGTGGCAATCACATTGGCCATAGTCACTGCGACATTTAAAGAGAGTAATAAGTAACAGTGATAACAATAATAGAAAACAATTTTGATTACTTTACATCTGCCAGCGACTGAGCCCAGTAAACAAACAAGCACTTACCTCACTACTACAATGCACTGTTACTAAGCTCATTTTATGAATGAGCAAATTTAGGCTTAGAGCTCAAGTAACTTACCTGCAGTCACTCAGATAGGATGTGGTTGAATGGGGATTTGAATTCAAGTCATCAAATTTGTAAGCTAATCTGAAAAAAAAAATTGTTGCAATTAAAAAAGGTAGCAAGGAGGGGGAAATGAAGGGAAGAGACAGAGGATTAAGGAAAACCTCACTAAAATATAGTAGGGAGGCTGGCAAGGGAGCTCTCATGCCCACCACTCCTAGTCAATTGCAAATCAAACCAGAAGAGATGGACCTTGCTCAGGATACTACTTTAGGTACTATTTTACTACCCAGCAAGGGAAAGATTTTCCCCTGTTCTTGGCAACAGCCCGGCCAATGAGAGATAGTCACAGGCCAGCCAATGAGAAGCCACTCTACTTCCAGCTCCCAGTTTACTCCAATGTTGTTTTTGTTGTTGTTTAAGTCTCCCAGCTCCCCTTTCCTTTACCCTATATAAAAAAAAAAAAAAATGTTCCTCTCTTTGTTTTGTGGACTGGCTTATGATTTTTGCTCTAGCTTCCTTGTCCTGGATTGCCACTCTCTGCTTTCCCAGAACTCATTTTTTTTCTTGTAAACTAACTAGCAGTTTTATTTTTAAAATTAAAGGATGGACACAAAGAAAAGGAAGAGGGAGGAAGGGGGCAACCAGGAGGAAGGATGTGAGGGAAGGAAAATTGAAGGAAAAAGTTAATGAAAATGGAAAAGAATAGAGAAAACATCACAGGGTTGTGGTAAGGTATAATTGAGACACATAAAGCAAGTTCAATGTGCCTGATACTATTATGTCTTAGGATTGCTACATATCAGTAATCCTTGGGAATTAAATGTCGGTATCAATGGAAGAACCTACTGTAAATAAGGCAGTATAACACAAAGCAAATTTAAAAAAGAATGACTTAGTCTGTTATTTATTGAAATTATAGGCAAAATGCATTCTCCTAACTCAGACACATAGCACTGAAATCCTCCTTTGTCTGTTGAGCAAAGGGGATGGATGTGCTCTAACAGGGGAAGTGTTTCTCCCCGCAGCTTCATTCACAAGTACAAAATGACAGCACTGAGGACCTGGCTTGATTTGTGGGCATCAAATAGATCTAATCATTTCAATGACAAAAATAGCCAAGGAAGTCAGTTTATTCAGTCAGGTTTACCAGGCACTTCATTCCACGTTGGACCACCCTGAAATAGCCCTCCCATTTCCTCTCTACCATTCACAAGAAAGAAAAGAAACAATCATGTCTCAAAGAGTCACTTACAGATGCAGTAGGTGGCCACAGGTGAAAGTATATTTCACACAAAATGATTTACCACCTACAGCAGAGATTCAACACTGGGGAAAATGGGCCATTTGGAAGCAGTAAGTGCTAAAAAGGAATGCAGCCCTAGAAGGACATGGGTGGCAGGCTTTGTATCCAAAGTGCTAAGTAAGATTCCAGAAGCCATCCTGAAACTGTGGGAAGGTACACTCAGGTACGTTAAGTGCCTTGAGACAAAGAGTCTGAAAAATCCATTTTGTCCTTTAAGTCACAGCTTAAAAGCCACTTCATTAGAAAAGTCTTTTTGATCCTCTGCCTAGGCCAAGTTCTCTGCATAGGCTCTCAGAACATTCCATTCTTCTGTCTCAGAACTCTTGCAAAAATGTTAATGTTTTACTTTTTGTTCTAACATTTAAAAGTACATAGAGAACCTATGAGTTCCTATGTATTCCTGGGAACCTCTGAAGAACTACAGGATTTCATTCAACTTGTGTATTAAGTGACTGAAATGGGGAATGTTTGTCCACTGGTTCCCATGTCATGGTCTGGGATGCCCCATGGGGGGGGTTTAACACTTTTACACTGCCAGGTTTGCAATGGAATGCTTCAGAAGCAGACAGAATAGGTGGAAAGTTTCCCACTGGTGTCCTGCAGGAGGCAACAGAGAAGCCCCAAACAGCCCAGAGCAGAAAGTGAGAGATCTGTGGTGCAGCCTAGGGAAGGTGCCATCAGGTTTCACCTGCAGGACCCTGGGCACCACAGCAACAGCTGGAGTGAACATGGAGCTGGGGTGGGCGGGGTGGGGGGCAGGGGGCACAGCCAGGACCTAAGGAAAACATGCCTGACACAACTATAATGCCATTGCCACAGCTAATCAAATTCATTCCAATGCCTTGAGATCATCTACTACTCAGTCGAAAATCTGATTCTCCCAATTGACCCAAAGAGCTCTTTTTAGAGTTGCTTTGATCTCATTAGAATCCAAATAAGGATCACAAATTATGTCCTTAGTTAAGGTTATGTTCTTAAATCTCTTTTACTCTAGAACAATCCTCCTTCACCTTTTCAAATGCGATTGATTTACACTCAAAAAAACCCCCCAAAGCTGGTGTCCTAAGACTGTTCCACATTTTGGATTTCCTTCATTAGAGAGTCAGTTCATGTTATATCTTTGTCTCCAGTATTCCTATAAATGATCATAAATTCCACAGTGTTTATTAAACTCAAATAACTTTGATGGCAAGAAAACATTTTAAGCAATGTCATGTGCTTCAAAGTACATTCCATCTGAAGACTCATGCAGTAGAATCAATGGTGGGTCCCTAAAAGTTATGTCCACATCAAAATGTCAGAACCTGTGAATATTAGTTTGCACAAAGTGGCAAAAGATGTGGTGAATTTAAGGATCTGAGGAAGAACTTACCCTAGATTACCTGGGTGGACTCTAAATGCAAGCATACTTGCAAATATGTATATTTAGAGAGGCAGAGGGGGTTTGGGGACAGCCTCACAGAATCTAGTGAAGATGCAGCAGAGATTGGAGTGATGTGGCCACTCACTCAGGAACCCCAGGCCAGCATCCAGCAGCTGGAAGAGGCATGGAATAGATTATCTCCTAGAGTCCCTGGAATGGAGTGCAGCTTTGCTGGGTTTCAGACTTCTGGTCTTAAGAATTCTGAGATGGGAAATTTTAGGTATGATCGCCTCATTGTCAAGTTCCTCACAGACTTTCCTTTAAATAGTTCCACTCATTGATGAGTGTGGCCTGCATTAATTACTATTTCAGGGTAACAGAATTGTGATTTCTGGACTCTTACTCCTTCCCACTTTATTAAGAGTTCTTTATAAACATAGACTTTTCATTATTATCTTGGGCTCTTGCTTACTCTAAAATGCAACTCATGCAGGAAACACTAAGGATAAATATTTCATTTCTCCCTTTTAATTGCTATACTCCCAAGTAAAGAATTGGCCATGGTAGTATTTTTATTTTTAAGCTTAAGATTTTTTTCTAAGAACAGCTTTAGGTTCAAGGCAGAATTGAGCAGAAGGTACAAAAATTTCCTATTACCCTCCCTATGCAACACATGCCTAGCCAGCCCACCGATTAATATTCTCCAGCAGAGTGGTTTATTTGTTACAAATGACACATTTATAAATTGTATATCATACTTGTACATTGACACATGATAGTTGAAATCCCATAACTTGTATTAAGATTCACTCAAGGTATTGTATATTGCATAGGTTTGGACAAATATATAGTGACATGTATCCACCATTATAGTATAATAAAGAGTAGTTTCACTGCCCTAAAAATCCTGTTTTGCCTATTCATGATAGTAATTTAAATCCTTATTTGCATCATTAATATCTATCTCCCCCATTAGACTCCAAGCTCTGTGAGAACAGAAAATCTGTCAGCCTTCTTCTGCTTAATCCCTAGTGCCTGCCACAGGGACGGAGCGCCCCTAAGCAGTTTTAATAAACTCTTACTATCCCTAAGAAATCCCAGAGTCCCAAGAGGAATGTAGAACCACCCCACACACTTCTGCCTATCTTTCTCTTCGATCACAAAGCAGTGATCGAAGGTTTCTGGTGGAGTTTTTTGTGTTTTGGGGTGACTTTTGGGAGGGAGGAGTTGCCAACCCTAAGGAAAGAAAGCAAAATCATTTTAGGCAATTTCAGCAAGAACTTGGGAAAAGCACCAGACATTGACAGGAACAGGTCTCAGGGCTGCTCAGCTGGCATTGTGGCATGATTTTTTTTTTTTTTTTTTTTTTTTTAACCAGTACTGTCAGCTAGGATGTAGGGGACAGGGAGGGAGGGTACTTTAGCAATCATCTCATCAAGTGCTTTTATTTATTTTTTTTAAGAGAGGGAAAGTGGAGGGAGGGGCAATGGGAGAAGGAGAGAGAAGATCTTAAGCAGGCTCCATGCCCGGCACAGAGCCCAACTCAGGGCTGGATTTCAAGTCCCTGAAATCATGACCTGAGCAGAATCAGGAGTGGGATTCTCAACAACCAAGGCACCAGTCTCCCCTCGTCAAGTACTTTTAGGCAGTCCAATTCAAAACAGCCATCACTATAGTAATAATAATTATTATTATAATTATAGTAATAGTAATAATGATGATGGTAATAAAACTAAATACATCATACAAATCCCTAGGCTAACTAAATCCACATCTTCAGGATCAAGCTTGGGAAGGCACAGAGTTTCAGGGTAGAGGCCTCTCTGGAATTCCACTTAGTCCAGCATTTGCATACTGAAGCTGTGTTACCTGAAGAGGCTTTTCAAATTACTGAATCCTAGAATTTTGCTCCTTGTATATTCTTCTTCAGTGGTATGGGAGCGAAGCCTGGGCATAAGTATTTTCTTGAATCTCTTTTGGTGCAAGCAACAAAAACCAACTCTAGCTTACTTAAGGAAAAATAAATATTTTGGAATATTATGATGTGGCTTACAGAATCAAAGGAAAAGCTGAAAACATAGGCCTTTAAACCCATAAGAACGGGGACAGTTCCAAGGGCCTGAGTAGCAACAACTCAAGGGTGGTTTCTCCACTGAGAAACAGAACAAATTGGACCTTACTGTCATCCATGCATGTGCCACTCTACCTGAAATTAAACTCCACTGGGAAAGAGTGTGACTGACCTAACCCGAGTCACATTCGTACTTTTTGGTCAGGGAAGGACAGACCATTCAATTATCAATCCCATCAAAAATGCAAATAGTAGAGTGATAATTTATCAAAGACAAGAATCCATGTACAAAGAATAGAGAATAGGGCAAGGATACAGGTGGAGAGCAGATGTCCACTTCTACTTCCCCAAGGTTCAGCAGCCAGGTTCAAGACCCAGTGGCTTGGTTCAATCCCCAGTTAGGTATTTGAACTCTCCCTGTAACAGACATATCAACATACTTGAACATAACCTCCCCAAATTGACTCAAAGTGCTTTCTTCTTGGAATATGCATACCCATTGCTTTTCCAAAGGACTCTGTCCTCCCTCCTGGTCTTGTTGTATTAACGGGGTATCTCAACTCACCCAAAAGCATCAGCTCTTCTCCCCCCAGCTCAGTCTCCAAGGTCATCCTGGTGTCTTATTATTTCTTAAGCTTTCCAGGCATACACTTCCCTAAGTTTTTTGCACTTGCTGATCTGAGTGGAGCTTGCTTCCTGCAGAAGCCACATGGCTTGCTCTCCTTCTCCCTTCATTTAGCTGTTTCTTTTAACATCACCCATTTGAAAAACAGCTTCATCTCCCTCCCTGCAACACTCTTCCTGCTTTTTATTTTCTCTATTTCACTACCTGACATACTACATATTTTCCTAACATACTTATTCAGAGTCTATCTTTCCTCTTTAGAATATAAGCCCCTTGGGATCCCTGGGTGGCGCAGCAGTTTGGCGCCTGCCTTTGGCCCAGGGCGCGATCCTGGACACCCGGGATCGAATCCCACGTCGGGCTCCCGGTGCATGGAGCCTGCTTCTCCCTCTGCCTGTGTCTCTGCCTTTCTCTCTCTCTCTCTGTGTGACTATCATAAATAAAAATAAATAAATAAATAAATAAATAAATAAATAAATAAATAAAATATAAGCCCCTTGAGGTCAGGAAACTGGTCCATTTTATTCACTGCTGTATCTCCAAACTTATTATAGTGCCTGGTGTATTGTGGATATTCAATGAATCTTTAATGAATAAATGTATAAACAAACCTATGAATAAGTTCCTTGAAATTCATGTATCAGAATCAGCTGTGCAGTTTGTTTAAAATTCAACTTCATGGGACTCCTGGGTGGTTCAGTGATTAAGTGCCTGCCTTTGGCTCAGGGCATGATCCTGGAGTCCCAGGATCGAGTTCTGCATTGGGCTCCCTGCATGGAGCCTGCTTTTCCCTCTGCCTATATATATCTCTCTCTATCTCTATCTCTGTCTGTCTCTGTCTCTCTCTCTCTCTCTCTCTCTGTGTGTCTCTCATGAATAAATAAATAAAATCTTCAAAAAAAAAAATAAAATTCAACTTCGTGTCCCTACTTCCCACCTACTGAATTGGAATCTCCTGCAGATGGAGCCTAGGGATCTATCTACATTAAGAATCTTCCCAAGTAGTGCTAATGAAAGCTAGAGTTTAAGGATTGTTGTTTAAGGATTCTCCAAAACCAGCATAAGCCTTCTTCCATGGTACACTCCAATGAATGTTTCAAGATAGCTCTTCTATCTCCTTCCCCCAAAGCTAAGACTGATCCCTGGCTGAAAGCCAGCAAAGAAATAGGATCCTCCATCCTATAACCACATGGAACTGAATTCTCCCAACAATCTGAGTGAGTCAAAAAGGAGATTTCCTACCCCCTCTACCCACCACTCCATACCCTCAGAGACTTCAGCTATGAGCCCAACCAGCTAGCACCTTGATTTCAACCTTGTGAGTCCCTAAGCAGAGGACCCAGCTCAGCTCATGAAACTTCTGACCAGAAGCAGTTTTGAAAGAGCTATGGGATAAAAAGTAGATGGTATCTCAAACTATTACGTTTGTGGAAATTTGTTACAGCAGCAATAGAAAACCAGTACAGCGGCTGATCCTGTTTTGGAGGGGCATATCATGGGAGCAGAACGGACTTTAGGAAACACTGTTGTAAAGAAATGTGCCCAGGGATCCCTGGGTGGCGCAGCGGTTTGGCGCCTGCCTTTGGCCCAGGGCGTGATCCTGGAGACCCGGGATCGAATCCCATATCAGGCTCCCGATGCATGGAGCCTGCTTCTCCCTCTGCCTGTGTCTCTGCCTCTCTCTCTCTCTCTCTCTGACTATCATAAGTAAATAAATAAAAAAATTAAAAAAAAAAAAAAAAAAAGAAATGTGCCCATATATTTTCAGTGTTAATCCATCGGAAAGGTTTCAAGAAGGTTATTTTTTTTCTTCTTTATACTTTTCTGTATTTTCTAAATTATCTGTAATGTACATTTGTTACTTTCATAATCATGAAGTCTTATTTTAAATGAAGATTTATTGTGGGAAACTCTGTAAGACAGAGGTTTGCCAAGTTTATTCCACGAATAAATTTTAAGAAAAAAATGAAAGAAAACCTACAGATTAAAAGAGATTTAAGAAGGATGCCTGGGTGGCTCAGTGGTTGAGCATCTGCCTTGGGCTTAGGGCATGATTCCAGAGTCCTGGGATGGAGTTCCACATCGAGCTCCCCATAGAGAGCCTGCTTCTCCCTCTGTCTCTGCCTCTCTCTGTGTGTCTCTCACGAATAAATAATAAAATCTTAAAAAAAAATAAAAGAGATTTAGGAGATATCAATTGATTATAATTTATGGACCTTACTTAAGCCCCAAATCAAACAAATCGCAAATTAACTAATTATGTGTAACTATATGTAGTTATCTGATATGTTATACAATTATATATAGTTGTATGATATATAGGCATATATAGTGGTGCATAGTTATATAGTTATGGTATATACAAGACAATTGGAACCTGAATTATTAATAGTTAAACTTGAGTATGATCTTGGTATTATGTGTATATTTTTAAAAATATGTCCTTATTGCTTAGAGATATATATATAGAAATATGTGTGGAAATATATTACTTTAATTTTTTGGAAAAAATTAATTAGAAAAATATTTAGTGGAGGTTGTGATGTGCTTCCCAGACATAAAACTGAAATATTCATTCCTTAAGATGCTGAGAAGGTTGGCTACTGACTGTTCACTCCTCAAGCCCCTCTAGAAGTTATTCTCTTACCAATCCCACTTCTTTCACTACCTAACAGGTATTGATCCAAAGGGTAGCACCCAATAAACTTCCTGTGTCCTAATCTCTTAGAATCTACTTACCCAGGAAACCAACCTGGATTGGCAATGATGTCAATAATAAAAACAAAGTGAAAAGAGTCTGTCTTTCAGAGCATACCACAAGGGGTTCCAAGCAGGATTTGTGTTTTTCAATAATCTTTGCAGAAACTGACCTAGCCAGTGATAGAGCCTTGGAGCCAAGTTTCTCACCTATTGGACACGATTCACCATGACTGGCAGCCACCTGTGTTTTTGCTGGACTCCACCAGGTGCTTCCAGGACACTAAAGATGTGAGTGGGAAAAGGGCGAATATGGATGTGTGAACAGTAGTGAGCATACGCACCCAGGCACAGACAGGCTCTGAGGTGGGATGATGCACCATGCGCAATGGATTCTGAGGTGCACCAGGCAGCTTTCTCAGCCATGGCAGCCTGCAAACAGATGCAAAGGACCGGATATATCTGTGATAATGAAGTAGAGCATGCATTTTCTTCATCCATGCTTTGAAGCAGAGCTGTTGGCTGTATCAGATTACTTAGACCAGTAACTGAGATAATGAGCTCAGCTGAGTTAAACTCGAAATTGGCTACATAATGTTATGTTTATTGCAGCACTAGATGCCAGTGTCTACAGCAGGCCCAAGGAGAAGAATAAAATGAATTTCTATTTAGGTTTTGCCTTTCTAACTTTTTTTTCCTACCCCTCAGAACTTTTCTCCATCCTAATATCCCTCCCATCTTCTTTTCTAACTCAAGGACTGGCAAAGTACAGCCCCTGAGGCCAAATCCAGCCAGCTGCCCATCTTTCAATGGTCCTCAAACTAAGAATAGTTTTAAAGGATTGCACTTTAAATGCTTGTATAAGTATCTATATAATGGCCTCAATTTTGCCTCTTCGCCTGCAAAGCCTGAAATACTTATGATCTGGTCCTTTAAGAAAAAGTTTGTTGACCCCTGGTCTAGCTCACAAAGCAGCATTCATGGAGAGGAAAATTGCAAGTGGGTGCCCATTTTTTTGCAATAGATTTGTTCATATATCTGTGAAGGACTTGGGTATACACACCAGATGAGTGTCCAGATGTAATCCAGGTGAAATTTTGTCTTGTGCTCACACCTCAACAAGGCTCTTCCTCCTGAGCAGGTTCCTACTAGATGTCCTTTCTAAGGATTCATCAGTTCCTAATGGTTGTAGAACAGATAGTACCTTTGTACTCAACCATTTGATAAACATGTATTGAGTGCTGGGTAAAGATGAGCCAGGCACTGTGACAGAGGATGAACACACTTCAGTGAATAAAATGCATACATCCAGGGCCTTGTAGAGATCGCAATCCAATCAACCTGTGCACAGTCCACACATGTGTATTCCTTAAATGGTGGTTTGCAAACCAGCAGCATCAACATCACCTGGGGACTTGGTAGAAATGCAAATTCTCAGGCCCCACACTAGATGTATTGAATCAGAAGTCTGGGGGTGCTGGGGCCCAGCCGTCTCAAGGATGAGAACCACTGAGCTAAGTCAATAAGATTTGTGCTGGAAAAGAAATTTCACAAATCAGGTTTTAGGAATGCAATTGGCTCTTTACATAACCCATGTTAGATGGTACTTTGGGTACCTTACTATTCTCTGTATTTATTTTTACTAAAGTTAAAGGAAATTGAAAGTATAAACACACTACAGAATGTATAGGTTGCTTAGTATATGCAGAACACTGAGGAGCAAATGCTGGTTGCTTTGCTGCCTTCCCAGTAAAAAAGAAAGTGAACCTGTAGCATCAGCATCATTTTATACCAGGAATTGGAAAACATTTTCTGTAAGTGCCCAAATATTAAATATTTTAGGTTTTGTGGGTCATATTGTCTCTATCATGACTATTCAACTCTGCCTTGGTAGCACAAAAGCAGTGTAATAATAGATGATATTAAATAAATGGACATAGTTATGTTCCAATAACATAACCCCTTTATTTACAAAGGGGTGCCTAGGTGGCTCAGTTAAGTGTCTGACTCTTGATTTTGGCTCAGGTCATGATCTCTGTGTCATGAGATAGAGCTTCATTTGGGGCTCTGTGCTCAGCAAGGAGTCTGTTTGAGATTCTCTCTCTTCTTCTCCCTCTGCTCCCTGCCTCTGCCTTCATGTTCTCCCTCTCTTTCTTTCTCAAATAAACAAATGAATCTTTAAAAAATAACTTTATTCACAAAAACAGGCAGCAGACTCATGGGTTATAGTTTGCCATGCCCTGTCATGTATCCTCAAATACCATATACTGTAATGTATGACATCATAAATCAACCTGTATGGTTCCATGATACATTTCGTCCTGTTCACAATTCTTACACAATTCTCCCTACAATTTTGTCATATCTGATCACCTAATTTTCACTTTACAAAGTTCTGTTAGAATCCTGCTTGTACAAAAATTTCTCAGAGCAGTAGCCTTCTAGATATAGCCTTACTCCAATAAGAATTCACATTCTACTTGTTTACTATCATAGTATTAACTGTTGTGACACCTTGAAGTTAATATTATTATTTCAGAGATTAGAAACTAAGACTTAGAGAGATTAAACAAATTTTTGAAATTCATACAAATAAGTTTTGGAGCTAAGGCTCAAACTCTGTTTTTTTCTAGCACTAAAGTTCAGAACGTTAGCCATTACCAGATACTGCCTCCTTTATGCAGTGAACAGCCAGTGTGTGCTTAATGTTTAACCACGAACTGGGGTCAGGGTACAAATATAACATTTATGTTTCATTGGCTATTTCTCTTCTTGACTCTGTTCTATGACTCTCAACCCAGATTCATGTCAATCAATATCCTTAAGTCTCAGGACAATCACACTTATATTGTAGATGGGCCATAACCCAAAACCGTAAGTACGATACTAGTTAAATAATTCTAGAATAACAAACATTTTTAATGGCTCAGTCAATAACAATATCATTTGCAACATGATTTTGAGTCATTTTTCCAAAGTCTAACTCTCCATGTGACCAATGGTAAATTTTTCCCATCTTTGGATATTAATTTTCTTACCTGACACTAAGGATCTTAGTCTATATATTATCAAGAAGGCTATTTTTTAGTACAGAATTCTAATTCTATAACAATATGACAGTCTTCCTGCAAGTATTCCACTATTAAGGAGACAATCCCATGTGTTTTTCCATGGTTACAGAATGAACTATTCTGTTGATACATATGCTAAACCGATGGTGCAACTTTGTAGGATTTATTACCTAAAAAATTAAAGGAGAGAATCCTTGCAAAATGTGGAGCAGAAATTAATGCCTGCAGCCACCATCATTTCTAAAAAAAAAATCATAAACAAGCTAAAAATGATAACATTTTCAGGGAGTTCATGTGCAATATTCTGAAAATGAGAAGAGAAAATAAAGTGTGTTGAATCTGAGAATATAAGCCGAGCTGTACAGATGGGAACATCAGTGAACAAGCAACCATATGTGTGTTTTCAGGTCAGATGGAAAGCCACTGAAAATAGATCCAAAAGCACCAAAGCCTGACAGGCACACATTTGAAAGAGGGGAATTTAAACTCAACCTCTATAGAGGAAGAAAAAGCCTCACTGTCATCATATTTCCCTAATAAGACTGACAGGTCGATCTTTCAGAAAACAAGAGGAGCCCAGCCACAGGAGAGAAACATGGCTTACAATAATCAACAAGGAAAGGGGTTCCAGGCTTCCCTAAAGATTCATCAGTTCAAGCAGGGCCTGCTTCAGATGAATTTGTTTACCATTCAAAGTGAAATGAAAAAAGTGAGGACTTTTTTCACGAAGCTGGATTCATTTAATTTAAAGGATGGTTAAAAAAAAAAAAAAAAATATATATATATATATATATATATATATATATATACACACACACATATATATGGGATCCCTGGGTAGCGCAGCGGTTTGGCGCCTGCCTTTGGCCCAGGGCGTGATCCTGGAGACCCGGGGTCGAGTCCCACGTCGGGCTCCTGGTGCATGGAGCCTGCTTCTCCCTCTGCCTATGTCTCTGCCTCTCTCTCTCTCTCTCTCTCTGTGTGACTATCATAAATAAATTTTAAAAAAAAATTTAAAGGATAGTGTTGTTTCTTAGATTATGCTCTTCCTTTTTTATTGTCACAAAATTTATTTCTTCTAAATGAAATGATAAGAGTCAGTGACCATTGGCTTGGCATTCTTCCTCACTGTCTTCACTTAACAAGATAAAAGTTTGTCAGCTTGCTTTCAGCTCCATCAAAACAAAATTTGAAATTTCTTTTAGTTCATGAAATCCAAGACCATGGACCTTGTTTATGTGATGCTTGGATACTGTTGTTTTGTGGATCCTCACAACAGTTTCATTGTTGAGAGACTGGTTGAAATGCTTTACATTTGTTAGGCTGCCCTCCAAATCTAGCAAGACATGTACTGACATTTTTAAAAATGTATTTTATTTATTTACTTATTTTTTTTAATTTCAGGAGTAGGATTTAGTAATTCATCACTTACATACAACACCCAGTGCTCATCATAAGTGCCCTCCTTAATACCCATCCTGTCTTTTGCCCATCCCCCACCCCACTCTCCTTCATCAACCCTCACTTTGCTCTCTATACTTGAGTCTTTTATGATTTGCTTCCTTCTCTCTTTTTTCTTCCTCTATGTTCATCTGTTTTGTTTCTCAAATTCCACATTTGAATGAAATCATATAGTATTCATCTTTCTCTGACTGATTTATTTCACTTAGCATAATACAATCTAGATAATACATGTCATTGCAAATGGCAAGATTTCACTTTTTTGGGTGGATGAGTAATATTCTAATATTACTCATTATATATATATATATATACCTCTTCTTTATCCATTCATCAGTTGATGAATATTTGGGCTCTTTTCCATAGTTTGGCTATTGCTGGTAATGCTGCTATAAACATCAGGATGCATGTACCCCTTTAAATCTGTGTTTTTATGTCCTTTGAGTAAATACCTAGTAGTGCAATTGCTGGGTCTTAAGGTAGCTCTATTTTTACCTCTTTGAGGAACCTCCATACTGTTTTCCAGAGTGGGGATAAGGAGTATATGGGAAATCTCAGTGTCTTTCTCTCAATTTTGCTCTGAATAAAACTGCTCTAAAAAAATAAACTGTTAATATTTTTAAATGGCCATCCCTAACACCTCTGTCCTCTCTCATAGGCAATGCAGCCTCTGGTACCTAATCACAATTGACAGAAATCTCAGTGGTGTACTTTGAAAATTCACAAAAGTCATCCGTACCTTCCAAGGAACACAAACAGCAATCAACAGATAGACATTCATCCTCACCCACCACCTCCATGACTCAATATAAAAGTTTCCCCCAAACAGCAAATAAGATGTAAGTGATTTTAAATGTTTATGTATCTTAATGTGGTGTAATCTATCAGAATGCTCCATAGCATTTTGGATATATTCCATTCTGGAAGAGTTGGAAAAACAGTTGGCAGCATTTTATGAATTTCATTTTAATTTAGAGGGGGGACATTTGAGTTCTGCAATCAAGAAGAGGTTTGGCTGTGATGAACTGATGTAATTCACAATTTAAACTCATTTGAGGAAAATAACAGCAGTCATGTTTGCCAAGGAGGCAAATGGAATAAACAACAATGCAGGGGCGGGGAGGTGGGGGGGATCCAGCTTGATGATAGTACTATGCATTAGGAATTAAAAGGGCAAGGCAATCATCTATGGACAATCATTTGACATTTTATGAAATACAATAAATATTTTTCTTAGCAATATTTTCAAAAGGATTCATCCAGGAAGCTTTAATAATGACAGCCTGTGTGCAGTATAACCTCATGATGAGTGGAGTATTGAATAAAGGAAATATTTCATATTGAATTGTGTTTTGTTTTTCCTTTTAAAATGTTTAAAATATATTTGTACCCTCTTTATGTATTCCTCCCATCCCTCATTCCCTTCCCCTGGCATCTACCAATCTGTTCTCTGCTCTCTATAAGTTTAATTTCTGTTTTTGTTTTGTTTGTTTTGTTCTCTTTTTTCAGATTCGACATACAAGAGAGATCACATATTTCTCTTTGTCTGGCTTATTTCATTTAGCAAAATGTCTTCAAGTTCTATGTTGTTGAAAATGGCAAGATTTCATTCTTTTTTATGGCAGAACCATATTCCATTGTTTATATATACAATATTTTCTTTATCCATTCATCCATTTATGAACACTTAGGTTATTTCCATATCTTGCTATTGGAAATACAGCTACAATGAACAGAGGGGTGCATATATCTTTTTGAGTTATGTTTTAATTTTTTTCAGATAAATATCCTGAAGTTGGAAGAGCTGGATCACATGGCAGTTCTATTTTTAACTTTTTCAGGAACCTCCATACTGTTTTCCATAGTGGCTGCATCAACTTACATTCCCACCCACAGTGTGCAAGGGTTCCCTTTTTTCCACATCCTGCCCAACACTTCTTTCTTTTTTTTTTTTCATACTAGTCATTCTGACTAGTAATATCTCATTGTGGTTGTGATTTGCATTTCCCTGATGATTAATGGTGTTGAGGATCTTTTCATGTGTCTGTTAGCCATCTGTATGTCTTTGAGAAAATATCTGTTCAAATTTGCCCATTTTTTGGTCAGATTTTTTGTTTTTTTGCTATTGTGTTATATAATTCTTTGTAGTTTTTGGATATTAACCCCTTACAAGATATATAATTAGCAAATATTATCTTCCATTAAGTAAGTCGCCTTTTCATTTTGTTGATGGTTTCCTTCAGTGTGCAGAAGCTTTTCAGTAATGTGGAGTTTCACTTATTTATTTTTGCTTTTGTTGCTTCTGCTTTTGTCAGATTCAAAAAAAATTTCAAGACCTAAATCAAGGAGATTACCACCTGTGTTTTCTTCTGGGAGTTTTAGAATTTCAGGTCTTTCATGTAAGCCCCCAATCTATTTTTAGTTAGTATTTGTATATAATGTAAGACAGTGGTCCAGGTCTTTCTTTTGCATGTGGCTGTGCAGTTTTCCCGGTACAATTTATTGAAGAGAATGTTCTTTCCTCATTGCATATTCTTGGCCTTTGTGTTGTAAATTAATTGAAATATATTTTTAGGCCCTCTTATTCTGTTCCATTTTTCTATATTTTTGTTTTTTATGTCAATACAATAATGTTTTAATTACTATTGTTTTGTATAGTTTGAAATCAGAGAGCATGATGCCTCCATCTTTGCCCTTCTTTCTCAAAATTACTTTGGCTATTTGGGGTTTTTCTGTGGTTCCATATAAATTTTAGGATCTCTTGTCCCATTTCTTTGCAAAATGCAGTTGGGATTTTGATAGGGATTTCACTGAATTTGTTGATTGCTTTGTATAGTGTGGTCATTTTAATGTTATTGGTTCTTCTAATCCATGAGCATAAAATATCTTTCTATTTATTTGTGTGTTGAAATTCTTTCATTAATTTCTTGTAGTTTTCAATATACAGGTCTTTTACTTCCTTGGTTAAATTTATTCCTTGGTATCTTCTTCTTCTTCTTTCTAATGCACTTGCAAATGGGATTGCTTGCTTGCTTTCTCTTTCTGATACTTCACTATTAGTGCATGAAAACACAACGGATTTTTATATATTATTTTGAATCCTGAAAATTTGCTGACTCCATTTATCACTCTTAGTTTTTTCATGGAGTCTTTAGGGTTTTCTCTATATAACGTCACATCATGTGTGAATAGAGACAGTTTTACTTCTTCCTTTTCAATGTGGAAACTTTTATTTCTTTTTCTTGCCTTATTGTCCTGGCTAGGACTTCCAGTGCTATGTTGAATAGAAGTGGCAAGAGTGAGCATCCTTGTTTTTTTCCTGATCTTAGATGAAAGGCCATTGAGTGTGATGTTATCTTGTTATATATGGTCTTCGTTATGCTGAGATATGTTCCCTCGATATCCGCTTTGTTGATAGTTTTTACCATAAATAAATGTTGGATTTTGTCAAATGCTTTTTCTGAATCGATTGAGATGATCATAATTGCTGTCCTTTGTTTTGTTAATGTGGTATTTGACACTGATTTGCAGGTGTTGAACCATACTTCTATCCCTTGAATAAAGACTTTATTTTATTTCACTCAGCATAATAAGTCAATCGGAGAAGGACAAACATATGGTCTCATTTATTTGGAGAATATAAAAAATAGTGAAAGGGAATAAAGGGGAAAGGAGAAAAAACGAGTGTGAAATATCAGAAAGGGAGACAGAACATGACAGACTCCTAACTCTGGGAAACGAACAAGGGGTGGTAGAAAGGGAGGTGGGCGGGGGAGGGGGGTGTGACTGGGTGACGGGCACTGAGGGGGGCACTTGATGGGATGAGCATTGGGTGTTATTCTATATGTTGGCAAATTGAACACCAATAAAAAATAAATTTAAAAAAAGACCACTTTATCATAGTGTATGATCATTTTATTGTGTTGTAGAATTTGGCTTGCTAATACTTTGCTGGGGAGATTTGCTTTTATGTTTATCAGATATATTGGTCTGTAGTTTTCTTTTCTTGTGCATCCGTGTTTGCTTTTAGTATCAGGGTCTCATAAAATAAATTTGGAGAAGTTTCCTCTTTTTTCATTTTTTGGAAGAGTTTGAGAAAGATTGATGTTAAGTCTCCTTTGAATGTTTGGTATAATTCATCAATGAAGCTGTCTGGTCTTGAATGTCAGTTTGCTGGTAGGTTTTTGATTACTGATTCTTCTTAGTACTAATCAGTTTGTTTAGATTTTCTATTTCATCATGATTCTGTCTTGATAGATTGTATGTTTCTAGGAATTCATCTACTTTTTCTGGCTTGCCCAATTTGCTTAATTGTATAATTGTTCATAGTAGTCTGTTATAATCCTTTGTATTTCTTTAGTATCAGTTGTAACATCTCTTTCATTTCTGATTTTTATTTATTGAGTCCTCTCTTTTCTTGGTGGAGTCTAGATAAAACCTTGTCAATTTTATTTATCTTTTTAAAGAATGTGTTCTTAGTCTCATCAATCTTCCCTTGTCTTTTTAGTTTGTTTTATTTATTTCTGCTCTAATCTTCATTGTTTCTTTCCTTCTACTAACTTTGGGCTTTGTTTTTTCTTTCTCTAGTTCCCTGGCGTATACAGTTAGATTGTTTATTTGAAAATGTTCTTGTTTTTTGAGGTGGTCCTGTTGCTATGAACTTCCCTCTTAGAGCTGCTTTTGCTGCATCTTATATATTTGAGTAAGTTGTATTTCCATTTTGTTTGTGTTGAGGTATTTCGTTTCTCCTTTAATTTCTTCATTGACCCATTTGTTGTTTGATAGCATGTTGCTTGATATCCATATATTTATGATTTTTTCAGGGTTTTTTTCTTATGATTGACTATTTCATACCATTGTGGTCAGAAAAGATTCTTGATATGACTGAAATCTTCTTAAGTTTATTAAGACTTCTTCTGTGGCCTAACACGATTTATCTTGAAAAATGTTCCATGTGCACTTAAGAAGAATGTGCATTCTATTGCTGTTAGATGAAACATTACATATACATCTGTTAATTCCTTCTGGCCAAATGTGTTATTTAAGGCTAGTGTTTCCTTATTGATTTCCTGTCTGAATAATCTATCCTTTGATGTAAGTTGGGTATTAAAATATCCTACAATTATTCTATTGCTGTTTATTTCTCCCTTTATTAATATTTCCTTTAAATGCTTTATATATTTTGGTGCTTCTGTATGGGGTGCATCAATATTGACAAATATCTTCTTGGATTATCTTTTTATTGTTATGTAATGCCTATCTTTATTTCTTATCACAGTATTTGTTTTAAAGTCTATTTTGTCAAAGTAAAGTGACTCCAGATTTCTTTTGATTTCCATTTGCATGGAATATTTTTTTCATCCCTTCACTCTGTCTGTATCCTTACTTCTGAGGTTAGTCTCCTATAGGCAACATATAGATGGGCCTTAAGAAAACAAAAACCAACCAAAAAAACCCTACTTAGCCACTCTATGCCTTTTGATTGGATAGTTTCATCCATTTAATTTAACATAACTATTGATAAGTATGTACATATTGCCATTTTGTTAATTGTTTGCTAGCTGTTACCATAGTTCTTTTATATTCCTTTTTCTCTTGATCTCTTTGTGGTTTGATGACATTCTTTAGTAATATGCTGATATTCTTTTTTATTTGTTGTTTGTATATTGCTATAGGTTTTTGTTTCGTGGTTACCATGAAACTTATCCATAACAATTTATATCTCTAATAGTCTATTTTAATTTGTAACTTATATTTGATCCCATTGTAAAGCTCAACATTTTTACTTCCCTTCCCATGCTTTGTGTTTTTGATGTCACATTTTGCTTGTATATCCATTAACTAGTTATTGTATTTATAATTCTTTGTGCCACTTTTGCCTTTTAACCTTCATTCTAGCTTTATAAGAGATTAATCTACTACCTTTACTAATATTTACTTTTCCAATAACATTTATTCTTTCATATATTTTCTCATTACCAATTAGTAATTGGTTTTAATTCTTCTTTTCTGCTTAAGGAAGACCCTTTAACATTTCTTGTAAGGCTGATTTAGTGGTGATGAATTCCTTTAGCTCTTGCTTGTCTGGAAAACTATCTCTCCTTCAATTTTCAATGATAACTTTTCAGGTATTCTTGGTTTGGAGTTTTCCTTTAAGCACCTTGACTATATCATGCTACTTTCTTCTGGCTTGTAAAGTTTCTGCCAAAAAATTTGCTGATAATCTGAGGGGTTTCCTTGTACATAAGAAGTGGTTTGCCTTTTGCTTGTTTTATTTTTATTTTTTTTAATTTTTATTTATTTATGATAGTCACAGAGAGAGAGAGAGAGGCGCAGAGACACAGGCAGAGGGAGAAGCAGGCTCCATGCACCGGGAGCCCTACGTGGGATTCGATCCCGGGTCTCCAGGATCGCGCCCTGGGCCAAAGGCAGGCGCTAAACCGCTGCGCCACCCAGGGATCCGCCTTTTGCTTGTTTTAGTTTTCTCTCCTTGCCTTTAACTTTTTGACATTTTAATTATTATATGTCATATATATGTCTGTATATATATAGTATATATATAGTAAAATGATCACATGTCACATAGTTACAAGTTTTTCTTATGATAAGAATTTTTAACATCTACTGTCTTAGCAATTTTCAAATATACAATATAATGTTATTAATTATAGAAACTGTGTTGTACATTATAGCCCCAGGACTTATTTATTTTATAAATTAAAGTTTGTACCTTTTGACCACCCATTTCACTATCAGAATAGAATAGGAAGGCTATTCTTTTTATTTGTTTTATTGTAATGTAATGATACATAGATAGATATAGTATATAAAATTATATATAACCTTTCCTTACTTTTTAGTCTCCAACTCTTTATCATGCTTTAAATTTTAGAGTCAACATTAAATAAAAATTAGCAGTTTATCTTTTTTTTTAATTAGCAGTTCTTCTCAAAAAATTATAAATGTCTTTTTGTGTGAGTCTTTTTAGTTTCATCTTATTTGGAACTCTCTGAGATTCCTGGATCTGGATGTCTGTTTCCTTCCCCAGATCAGACAAGTTTTCATCCATTATTTCTTCAAATAAGATTTCTGATCCCTGCCCCCTCTCTCTTTCTAGGATTCTCATGAGGTGACAATTTTTTTTTTAATTTATTTTAATCTGTTTGAGCTGTTGCATAAGCCCCTTAAGCTATCTTTACCTTTGCAAAATTCTTTTTTCTTGTTGCTACTTTGGGTGAGTTCCAGTGCCTTGTCTTCAGGTCAATTAATTCCTTCTTCTGCTTCATCTAGTCTGATGTTGAACCCGTCTAGTATATTTTTAAGTTGAGTTATTGTATTCTTTAGCTCTGTGGCTTCTACCTGGTACTTTCTTATATTTTCCATCTCTTTGTGGAGTTCTTACTATATTCACCCATTCTTCTCCCTAGTTCAGTGATCAACTTTATGACTATTATTTTGAATTCCTTATCAGATAAATTACTTGTCTCCATTCCATTAAGGTTTTTTCTTGAAATTTTTTCTTATTCTTTCATTTGGAACATAGTTCTCCATTTCTTAATTTTGCTTGACTCTCTGTGGGTCTCTATACAGTAAATAAAACCACCACCTCTCCCAGTCTTGAAGGAATGACCTTACATATGAGGTGATCCTTATCATTTAACCCTGCCCCACTCATCATCTCTCAAATCTTTGTGCTTGTCCAAGTGGCCTATTATATTGTTAATAGCTTTTAATTATGTGGATGTGCCAAGATCTGTTAGTGTCCCTCAGGAAAACTATCTCAGCCCTTAGATTCAGGCTGTTTGGAAGCAGGATCCTCAGGTAGCAACTTTTTAAAGTATGCAAATATATGTACTCCTGTAGGACCACTAGCATAAGTTCCATTGATCAGGTGATCTGGCAGTGTCCCCTTGGGCAGCAGTTGCAAAAACTGGGACACCAGACAAGTATATACTCTCTTTTTTGGGAGACACTGGCATAAAGCAGAGGGAGAGTGCCAAGTTGGACAATGCCAGTCTCCACTCCTGCAGAGTGTTGCATAAGGCTCTTAGATGTGTGTGCTAAATTAGATGCCTGCTCTTCTGGCTGAGACTTCAATATAAGTAGATGAGCTTTCTTCACTTTAAGTCTGGGTGCAATCTGAGGTACTGAGCTGAGTCCTTGGGAGGGCAAGTCCAAGAGCCTAGACCCTTTGGGACCTCTCTCAGATCACTACAATCCTATAGGTCTTAAGACACAAATTCTATTCATTTCCAAAGTTAGATGTTTTAGGGGTCATGTCTCAAGCACATGTCCTAAAAGCTGAGGTTCTTCATGTGGAAGTCAAACCCTTTGGTCCTTGGAAAGGAAATCCAGGTTTTGAGTTTTCTCCTTGTCTTGGGTTGCAATACCCAGAAGATCTATAATAGAGAAAGTGTGTCCCAACTTCTCCTACTTACTTCAGTGTGGTTTTCTTCTCATTGACCCAGTGTATATTCATCACCCAGCCAGGTTTAGGTTTTCTTCTGAGGAAATCATCAGGATCTTCCTGTGTCACTGTATTGAGTTGAAACCCCCTGAGAGGCATGAATTATGTGCAACAAGTAATCCTACAGGAGATCCCTTCATTTCGTCTTTTTGCAGGAGAATTTTCATGGCTTGAGATTTTAAATCCTAGGAAAATTATGAATAACTGGGTACTGGGTAAGTCATTCTGGGTCCACAAAACTAATATTTACCCACTGAGTGGACTTGTATGGACAATTCTGTTTCCTTATTTTTCAAAAAAGCTGTATCCTTGTGAGGCTTACCGCAACATTCTATCTCTGAAAAATCCTGTAGCATTGCAAGAGTAGGAGCTGTACAGTAAGAAAACATGGTTTCCTCCCATGCTTTTGGGCCATGAGAAGGATAATAAAGTCAAGTTTCATTTCCCACGATATGAACTGCAATATGGCTCAGGGTCTTAAAATTTTTCATTTAATCAATTAATAAATGTGGAGGAAATACCTATTTCAAATACCAAACTGTATTTTACTTCCTGGGAGGGAGCTGGTCTCCCCCATTTGCAGCTCTTCTACCATTAAGGTTAAGTGAAAAAACAGACAGACTACCCCAGGGAAAGACACAGATAACATGTAAAACCAGATATTTCTAAGAGGAAAACTAGGAAGCCCTTGCAGAGCTGACAGGAAGAGTCTTGGGGAAAACAAAGGGAAGAATCAGGCCCTTGTATTTTGTGTAGTAGATACTACGTTAGGACACCAAGGTACCAGGTAAAACAAGGTAGATATAAAAAATGCCAGCATGAAGGACTTTTACCCCAAACACCAGAAGGATATAGGAGCTTCCCAAAAGGAATTGTTCTAGGTCAGAATTGCCTCTCAGTAGAGGGCAAGAATCTAGAACATCTTGTCCAGTAGAAATATATAGCAATAGAAGTATACTGCCAGCCACAAAGGCAGTTAAAATTTTCTAATAGCAAACCTTTTACATTTTAAAAAGTAAAAAGAAACAAGTAAAATTAATTTTAATAATACAGTTTATTTAATCCAATATGATTAAAATATTACATATTGATATGTATTAAATACAAAAGTATTTATCAGATATCCACGGATTTCACCAGCAGCATATCTCAACTCAGACTAGCCATACTTCGGATGCTCAACGGCCAGATGTATTGGATAGCACCAGTCTAGAATGAAATGAGGTTAAATCCTGGGGTGGTTAAAACCAGAAGGAACCATGGTTAAAACTGTAAGTCCTCTTATATGGACAATTCTGTTTCCTTATTTTTCTACTACAAATCTGGAACAATGGTTGAAGAAAAGGGAGAGATTGGCATTGGAAATTGTTTAAAACCATAGGAGTCTTTTATTCCTCTACTAGGTTTTTCTGAGGTATCACATAGAAAAATCTGATTCTCCCACACGCAAGTTGATTAAGTATAACATGTGTAGGAGGGACTGTATGTGACTGTGGGAACAAAAATACAAATAAGATATTGAATTGCCCATGATGTTTAGGGGTGTGCCCATAGTGAAAAACAATGACATAATAGAATACAAGTAGAGAACAAAAAGCAACAGTGTGGGAATCCAAGGAAGGCAGTAATTAATTTTTCCTGGATTTGCTTAAGATACAAGCTCCATGTAGGGCTGGAACCATCTCTGTTCTTTGCTACTTTCTCAACAGTACCTGATACAGAGCTAAGGAAATCTTTGTTGAGTGAGTGAATGACTGAATGAATGAATGATGGCTGGTCAGAGAGAATCAGCTGAGGAGAAGCCTCACGGATGACATGGCATTCAAATTTGGTTTTGAAGAACTAATTGGTCTTCACTTAGGAGAGTAGAATACTCGAGACCAATAGATCTGAACATCCTAGAAGGTGAATATTTAGGGCACATTCATTCAGTAATATTTGGTATGATGAGGTCAGCATGTAGGTGGGGACAAAGATAAGTTGGGAAAGGTAGATTGGGGCCAGGTGGTAGCAAATGTGGAAGGGTTGTTTTTTTTGTTTTAACAAATTATTTGCAGGATTAGTCTATTCCAGCCACCTGCTGATAGCACCAGAGTGTGGTAAAAGTTCTCACAATGCTAAAACAGACTTTTGCAGCATATTGATCTCCTGTTCTTAAAGCTTTCAGAAAGCAATCAACCATCAGACAGCCAAATGGTGGTAAGTGACAGTATACATTCTTCAGAGTCTACTGTACATTGCTATTGAATTTTCCCCATCTCAGTTAACTTTTTTTTCCCTCCTGAAAAAAGTTACTGAGAGAACAATATAAGCAGGGAATGAAATGAAAATGTGCTGGTTTACATTTCACCCCCAAATAATAGAATGGATTTTTTTTAAATGGGGAGAGGAGTGGCAATCTTTGTTCACTGTTATCATCAAGCCTCCCTTTAAGGATTTCTTATCTACTGAAATAATATGAAACACACCATCCAACTGATGATATTAATGCATAAATCCCAGGAATGCATCTGGAAATGTTTGTGCTATAAAAAATAGAATGTTCCTGACTAATATGGTACTTTATAAATTCAATGTGCATATAGCAATAGCAAGTTTAGAGAGTGGCAATAAACAAAACAAAAAAGGGGGGTAGGGTAGTTTATGAAGCTTATAAAGGCATTTATTCCAGCATTTGGGTAATTGGAAATTTGATTATGGCCAACACAATTTGGGTCCATGTTAAAAGAGATATGGTGCCGTGTGATGGAAAATAAAACAAAAATTAGAGTCAGATACATAAGGTTTCCAGTACTGGCTCCTTTTCTTTCTAGAAAGTGACTTTCCTCTCCAAGCTTCTTATTTTCATCTGTAAAATGAAGTGATAAAAATAGTATCTAATTTCAAGTTGTTATGAAGTCAGATATTAAAGAAGTGCCTGACACATGGTAAGAGCTCAGTAAAGCTAGCTATAGTTTCATCTTTTGTTCATTGGGTAATTATTGAGCATCTTTGATGGGCTGAGTTCTAGAAATTCAGAGCTATAAAACAGTTGACTTGAAAAAGTTCACTGTCCAATCTTACAGATATTTTATAGAAGAGTCTGTATCATTACACAGACTAAGGATATATGTTTCATATGGTAATGGGAGTATTTTTCTCAGGATGTTCCACAAAGCCCAGGTTTTCTCAACCTCTGCACAATTGACATTTAGGCTGGATAATTCTTTGTGGCGGAAGGCTATCTAAGCACACTGGCACAATGCTTCTGAAACTCTGGGATGTACAAAACAGATATGAATCTTGGGCTCAGGCTCAGGTGGGTGAAATTTGTCATAACTATTCTTATAATAGAAAAACAATTTAGCTTAATTTCTGACTGTTCTTCATTTTTCTTTTTAAGATTTTATTTATTGATTAGAGAAAGAGAGAGAGAGTGCATGGAGCTGGGAGCAGAGGGAGAAGTAGACTCCTTGTTGAATAGGGAGCCTGACATGGGCCTCAATCCCAGGACCCTGAGATCATGACCTGAGCCAAAAGCAGATGCTTAACCGACTGAGCCACCCAGGCACCATAGTCCCTCAACTTTTCTAGAAGCAAGAAAACCACTTCAGCCTAAACTGTGACCATCTCTATATTTCCAGGGTTGAGCACAGAGCCAACAAGTTAAGGATAGAGGGTGTTCTCTGGTCTGCATTCATATGTGGGTCCCAAGGAATTGCTGTTGAGTGCTTCACTGTCCCTGTGCACCTGGACCCTTCCAGGGTAAAGACTCTCTGCTCTCTTCTGCTTGCTCGTCTGCAGACATCATGTCTGCCCATATACAGCCACTGCCTTGAGGTCTTGTTACTTCCTTGGCAGCCCAGACAGGAGGAATTCAGGAACCCTCTAAACTCTCCTTTTGGTGTCCCCCCACAAGTCTGGAGGAATTTCCCCCATCTTAGGGTGTGGAGTGTTGCAGCTGCAATCTCTTGTTTGCTTCTTTAGCATATTCTAGTAAACCTGTAAATTTTGTGCCTTTTAATTTTTTGCTACCTTCTTTACCTGTTTCTTCCAAGTTTAATTCTGAGGTCATAAACATAAAATACTTGGGGTAACTACAGCCCAGACAAGCTTTGTGTGGCTTGCACAGTATTTCTGTTTAAGCTCAAATCCGTATCCTTTAAAGGAGAAAAGTGCTCTCCAGTTGACCGCAGACCTCATCGTTTCTTGATTTTCCTGCATCCAATGCACTTCATCTGTTTACATTACCCGCCTGGTGATTCTAGGCAATTTATGTTTCTAACCCCTGGCCTCTATGAATGGAAAAACAAAACAGGCAATGAGCACAAAGCAAATCTCTATTTGAATGGAACGATATACAGAGGGAAAAAAACCCACAGATTTACATCTGAAAGTACTGTCTTAGCCATATATGAAAAGAAAAAGCCAAGGTGCTACAGTTAAGGTGTAGATAGGATGTCCAGAGCCATGACACTCAGCCTCCCAAGTTTAAAAACTATATGTCTGCTGAGTGAATACAAACTTTAACAGCGACTTTGGAGATTCTTCATCATATGGCAACCATTTCCTTTGTCATTCTGTCTCCCTCTCAGGCTCAACAATCAAACTGTGTAACTTGCTCTTCCGTATATCTGCCCTGCTCACGTTGTCCTGAGTGATTCAGTTCATTACGTTCCCTCCATCCCTGAATGTCTGTCCTACTATTTTTAGTCAGAAGCTTAATTATCCTTCGAGTAGGAGCTCAAACTTCATCATCTTATGCTTTTACAGAAGATTCTTGTCACCCTTTCAGGTTTATCCTCCTCCATCAGCCCACTAACTATAGGAATTCCTCTGGAATCTTAGAATTTCTTTTTTCCCCCATCCCTGGACAATCTCCTCCATGGTCATAGCTTCAGTGATGACATTTATGCAGGTGGTCCACAATATGTATACTTCTAGCCTAGAAGTGACCACATATTTAATTGCCTTTTTTGACATCTCTTTTTTGAATATCTCAAAGGCATCTTGAGATCAGTATGGCTTAGGGGCCCCTGGGTAGCTCAGCAGTTGAGCATCTGCCTTTGGCTCAGGTCATGATCCTGAGGTTCTGGGATTGAGTCCCGCATTGGGCTCCCTGCAGGGAGCCTGCCTCTCGCTCTGCCTATGTCTCGGCCTCTCTCTCTGTGTCTCTCATGAATAAATAAATACATTTTTTTTTTAAAGTCAATATGACTTAACCAATGACCTTTCTCTACTAAACCTTTGTCCCCTTTTCAGTCTTGGCTACCACCAACCAGCCATCTGGTTTGCCAGCAGAAACCTAGGAATCATCTAGGATATGCCCTTTCTCTTTAATTTCTTTCTTTTTTTAAGATTTTATTTATTTATTCATGAGAGACACAGAGAGAGAGAGAGAGAGAGAGAAAGAGAGAGAGAAGTAGGCTCCCTATGAAGAGCCTGATGTGGGACTCAATCCCAGGACCCCATGATTATGCCCTGAGCCAAAGGCAGATGCTCAACCACTGAGTTACCGGGGCATTCCTCTCTCTTTAATTTCATATGCAAACCATCACAAATGAGGCTTTTTTACAAGAGGGATATATCCTAATCAGGCCCACTCAAAATGGTCTTTTTGACTTTTATGCTTTTTATTGTACATTATTGGCATTTTGGATTCCTACAGTGTTTTTGGAAAGTATCACTCATCAAATCTAGGGAAATGATGGTTTAGATTTCAGAACTGGTCAGGCTGAAAAGGGGAGTGCCTCAAACTGCAATGATTTCCCAGGATAAACATCACCATTTGAAGAACTGTCCTAGTGGCCACTCATTGCTCTAGGTTCCCACCACTCTCCATCACTATGAACCCAGTCACATCAGTATAGTTCTCCAGAGAAACAGAACCAAGAGAATAGTTATATTTATACATTATATTTACAAATATAAATATATATGTATGTGTATATGTATTGGTTCATAAGATTACAGAGACTGAGAAGGCAAAGATCTGCAGTTGGCCAGTTGGGCATGTGGGAGAACTGATGACAAAATTATAGTCCAAGTTCAAGGGCCTGAGAACCAGGAGAGCCAATGGTATAAGTTCCAGTGTAAGTTTGAGGCCAAAGGCAGAAGACTGATGTCTCAGCTTGAAGACAGTCGAGTAGAGACAGACAATTCTTTCTTACTCAGGCTTTTGTTCTACTCAGTCCTTCAGTGGATTAAGCGAGGCCCACCCATGCTGGGGAGGACAATCTGTTCTACTCAGTCTACTGACTCAGTTAATGTCATCTAGAAACATCCCTGCAGACACACCCAGAAATAATGCCTAACCAAATTCAAATCCCTGTGCCCCAGTCAAGTTGATGTAGAAAATTAACCATTGCAAAACTTAAACCTTGCCATTTTCCTTTGTACTTGTTATTTTATCAGCTTCAGTGCTCATCCTGCAGAGTCTGGTCCCCTAAAGGAGCACGTGTCCCTTCTCTTAATTGAAACAAAGTCTGTCTGTTCCTGGAAGCAAATGTTGTATGCTGACTACTACTCTTTCTCCAATGGAGAGATGAAAGTCATTTAAAATGCAGCATTTCCTAAAAATTAATTTTACAAAACACCAGTCTTTTTTATTTTTATCATTTTTATTTGGGGAGGGCAGAGGGAGAGACAGAATCTCAACAGATTCCCCACTCAGTGCAGAGCCCAGCTTGGGGCTTGATCTCATGACCCTGAGATCATGACCTGAGCTGAAATCCAGAGTCCGATGCTTAACAGACTGAATCACCTAGAAGCCCTAAAAAACACTAGTCTTACGAGATACACTGGGGAAAAAATGTTAGAAAGAAAAGATTTCTTGACAATTAAGTGTTATTTCTCCACATTAGTTTTCAATGCTGCATAATACATTGCCACAAACTTAGCAGCATAAAACAAGGCCCACAGCTTCCATGGCTCAGAAGTCCAGGCTTGGCCTAGCTGGGTTTTCTGCACAGATTTTCACACGAGCGATATCACAGCATTGGTTGAGCTGTGTTCTTTTCTGGAACTCAGGCCTCTTCCAAGCTCATGTGCTAACTGCCAGAATTCAGTTCCTTTTGGAGTTTGGATTCAGGCCCTCAGCAACTAGAGAGAGCCCTCTCTATAGGTAATTACACATGCCTACTTGTTTTTCACGGTCAGCAGGATGATCCCAGTTTCTCTTTAAAGGGCTTTCACCTGATTAAGTCAGGCCCACCCAGGAAAATAGCTTTTTAAATTAATTCTGAGTCAACTGATTTGGGATTCTTCATCTTTGCCATATACCATAGTCTAATTATAGGAGTAATGTCCCAACAGTTTCACAAATCCCACACTTTCTCAAGGGGAGGAGATTATGTAGGACCCAGGGGTTGTAATGTTGGGGGGCTATCTTAGAATTTTGCTTGCCACCATCCAGACTGAAAAACTCCTGGAGTGAAGAACTCTGGCTAACTTTGTTGTTTCCCAAATTAATTTGGCCTATATGAAAACCTTATTTTCATGTAATACTTATCATCATTCTTAAAATTAGTTTTCTGGGCCATCCATGCTTTGGAATACACTGGAATGGAAAAATCCCTGGGTCATCAAGCTTGGCAGTTCAGGATTCCAGTCACCATCCTGCCTCTTCCCATTGGCATCAGCTTAGGCAAGTTCCCTGACCTTGTAGAGCCTTGGTGAAAAATCTAGGGTTCATTAGAATCTGCTTCTCATGGCTGTTACACCAATACAATGAAAGTAAGTAATACCGGGACATGCATGGCACAGGTTAGAAACCGAACAAGGTAAAAATGGGTGATAAATTCCTCTCTCTCCTTTTCCATATGAAATTTTAAAAACAATTTCAAAAAGGATACTCTACTGATGTTAGACTTGCATGAAGGTTTTGGATATCAGACATGAAGCTTCATAACCTCCTTAGGCTAAAAAAATCTAAAATTAAAATTTGAGAGGAAAAACAGTTCTTTATTCTATGCATGATAATTAATTTATGTTTTAAACCGTCCTCCATCAATACTATCAGACCACAGTAAAGCCAGAAATGAATCATGAGCATATGTAAGTAAATTCTGTGATCTTTTTAACTACCCAAACAACAAAAAACATGAAAAATTTGATGTTATCATTTAATAGGTTAAAATTGATTGAGATGTCTCAAAAATACGGGTTACCACTTCTTATATCCAACAACGTAAAATAAAAAGTCTTCAGCCACATAATGTAAAGCATAAACTACTTAATGCCTTTGGAACAAGTGCCAAGTTTTAAAGACAAAATATTTGATGTTTAGACTAAACTGTAGGGCAGTGACTATATGATAAGTCTAAGTAGAATGGGTTATAAAGGTACAAAATGACAAAACTTGTGGGTAACATTAAAACATTGTAATAACTGTGTGACCTTCAATAAATTACTTACCCTTTCTAAGCCTCGGTTATGGCCTAAGAAATGGGTATAATAATAATACTGTGCCATAGGCATATTGTAAAGGTACCACAGATAAAAACTGAGTGTAGTGATGCTACTTCTTAAGTATAGAGTTAATTGTTGTACAAGTGTAAGCTCTCATTTGGTCTCAACTCCTGTTGTGCTGTGCTTTGAAATCCTGTGCTACATGAAAAAAATGCTCCATATCACTTGCCATCAGGGAAATACAAATCAAAACCACAATGAGGTACCACCTCACGCCAGTCAGAATGGCTAAAATTAACAAGACAGGACACAACAAATGTTGGAGAGGATGTGGAAAAAGGGGAACCCTCTTGCACTGTTGGTGGGAACATGAACTGGTGCAGCCACTCTGGAAAACAGTGTGGAGGTTCCTCAAAGAGTTAAAAATAGAACTGCCCTATGACCCAGCAATTGCACTGCTGGGGATTTATCCCAAAGATACTGAGTAGTGAAACGCCGGGACACCTGCACCCCCATGTTCATACCAGCAATGTCCACAACAGCCAAACTGTGGAAGGAGCCACAATGTCCTTCGACAGATGAACAGATAAGGAAGATGTGGTATATATATGGAAGATGTGGGGTGCGTGTGTGTGTGTGTGTGTATACATTATATATATATATATATATATGTGTGTGTGTATATATATATACATATATACACACACACATGAATATTCCTCAGCCATTAGAAAGGACGAATACCCACCATTTGCTTCGACGTGGATGGAACCGGAGGGTATTATGCTGAATGAAATAACTCTATCGGAGAAGGACAATCATCATATGGTTTCACTCATACGTGGAATATAAGAAATAGTGAGAGGGATTATAAGGGAAAGGAGAGGAACTGAGTCAGAAAAATTAGAGAGGGACACAAACTATGAGAGAGACTCCTAACTCTGGGAAATGAACAAAAGGGAAGAAGGGAAGGAGGATGGGGGGATGGGGTGTCTGGGTGACAGGCACTGAGGTGGGCACTTGATGGGATGAGCACTGGGTGTTATACTGTATGTTGGCAAATCGAATTTAAATATAAAAAAAGGGAAAAGTTTGTGCTGAATTCTGAAAAATTAAAAAAACTACAGAGTGACGTTTATGCTAGACCTCTTATTAAAGGAAAAGAAAAACAGCATGCTTATATTATTCAATGTCGTTAGCCATTAACAGAGGAGAGACAAGTGCAGAGAATATATTACTCATAAAATTCTTTCTAAATGGAATCCTTTACAATATATCCCGTGAGGCATCTGCAGGTCTTTAGGGACACAGAACAATTTATTGAAACTTCTGCGCAAATTGAAACTCGTATTTGGAGCAATGCATTAAGAATCTATAGATCATTTATTCCTGCTCTTCACTGAAGGAATTGCGGAGATCACTTTTATTATACAAATGCTACTTCAGTGATTAAAATTCCTTCTCTCTGGCATATGCATGAAAAATAAGAATAAGAATGAATAAGAAATAGAAGTTGCTCTGATAGATAAATCGCATATATACAAGAACAAGGAAAACAGTGTGTGTGTTATCATATTAAAAAAATAAAATATATTGGGAACTCCTTGAGTTTCTTTCCTCAATAATGAGAAGCACAGAATGAGAATGTTCACTTATAGTAATTTCATCAGCACACCAGTGAGGCCAAAATAAATGGTAGACAGAAACGTGAATAGGGTATCATTTTGATATTACTTCTGCAAACACAGCTAGGAGAGCTAATGCTCATTTTAAAATGCATGTCAAGGCTTCAAAAGATGCACAACAAATAAAGAAAAAAATCTTTCTGATTTTACTAGTTTCTGCTGGGAGCTACAATATACTTAGTCCTTTCCTGGGTGCTATCAACCGTATAAGAAAAAGATGTTGGCATTTCCGAGGGCCACAAAGTAAGCTTGTATTATGGTGCACTCCACGACTCTAAGGGGGCTGGCCTGTGAGTTTTGATAGTGTATAAAACAGAGTTGGGAGTCACTCAGACCTGGGGAAGACCTGACTCAGCTATTTAATGCATGAAATTGAGTAATGTTCTTGACTTTTCAAAGACTTGATTTCCTCATCAGTCAAAGGGGAATAAAAAACACCTACCTTTTTTTACATTCTCTATGGGTATTGGATGGGTTAATATATATGAAGCCTTGAACCCAATATGCTGTGGACTTGTTACAGTGGTTGCTGTTACTACTCTAGTTAATGTCTGCCTTTGTTTGGCTTTCCCCAATAGCAGCCTCTTAGACAAGGATTTTGGTGCAAGAAGTTTACTTGGGAAGTGATTCCAGGAAGCACAGATAAAGGTGTTGGAAGTAAGAAAGAGAAGGGAAGGAAGACAATAATGGTGATTTATCAAGCAGGCGAGAAACTCTGAGACAAAGTAGGATACCTTTAGAATTATCCCACCCAAGCACAAGGGAACTGGAGTATTTATCCATCAATAATCTGTTATTTGTTGAGGATTGCTTCTAGGGGAATTAACCTTTCTACACTTTTGGCTTATCCTGCATGCTGGCCAAGCCTGTTCTTAAAGGCAGACAAATGACCTCAGCCAGGGAGAATTGAAGGGATTTCAGTAAGTAGCCTTCTGAATATAGGGGTGAGGACATAGGAGATGTGGGAAGAACTCTAACAAAATCTGCTGCATTCTTAATAACCCAGACTCTACTCATCTTCCCTCTGGCTCATTGTCTGCCGAGCTCTTCAATTCCCACTGCTTTATGAGGTTATTATAACATAGGTAAAATCTCTCAAACTGTATTCTTAGGCATCTCCTTGTCGAAAGACTTTAGGTCTGGCAAGTTAGAGTGTACACCCTCTGGGTTGAGTGAAGTTAAAACTTGGAGTTTGGATATCCAGATTTTATAGAGTTGGTTTGGTGGATGCTTTTCAAAGAGTTTACAACTGTACTGGGGGATTTGACATTCACAAGTCCAAAATGTAAATTTATAAATTTAAGGTGCTAGTGTTGGTGCAGTGGTGTTTTCTAAGAAGTGAGATGTGAGATTTTGTCATGGAGAAGTCTGCTGAAATTCCCATTGCTTTTGTCTAGTATTATTTCCCATTTTACTCTGAAATCTCAAGGCACCTGTATGGGGCATGCACTTAGTGCTGACTTCTTAAACCATCAGCTGTTTAGCTCAATAATGAAATGGACAAATGACTTGGTATAGTAGAGTAAAAATGACCGATCATTGCCAATCTCTAGGGAGCATCCTACTGAATTACTTTATTTTATTAATTTTAAGAGGAAAGAGAGAAGAGAGCTATTTCCTAGTTATGGCATAAAGAAACATCAAAGCTAAAGGTAAGGCTCTTATGCAAGAGTATAAACTTGGAAAACTTCTGAAATATACATTTTACCAATTAAAGTGAATAACAATCAAGTGGTGTCTATGTTTTCAGATGAATGGAAAGAGTGGAAAAAAACATAGGCTTTGCCAAAGAACAAAAAGAACCCCCCAAAACCTGAGATCTAAGCTCCACTACTTAGGAGCTGATTTATCAGGTAACTTAGTTCATCTCTCTGAGCATAAATGCCTCTTTTGTAAAATGGGCATTAAATCTAAATGATGAAAGAATATGACATATAAATGTAATGTATATGATATATAAAAGTGTTAGATTCCATCAATAGTTGAATAGATTAACAAATTGTATTTTTACAACAGAATGCTTCTCAGCAATAAAAGGAATGATGCACAAAACAACATGATTAATCTCAATTATGTTGGACCAAGAACAAACAGCACATACTGTAGGGTTCCATTTTTGTAAAACTCTAGAAAATACAAAATAATCTATCATGACAGAAAGCACATGTGTGATTGCTTGAGGATGGGGAAATCAGGAGAGGTGGAAATGACGGACAAGAAAGGGAAGCTTCTGGGGCAATGGGGATGCTCATTATCTTGATGGTTGTGATGGTTTCATGGGTGTACACATATGTCAGATTTTATCAAACTTACACTTTAAATATGTGCCTTTTATTGTATCTGATTATACCTTGATGAAGCTGTTAACAAAAATAGTGTTAGTGACATGCTCAGTGAATGTAATAATTCCTTCTCCAAGTGTGTGTTTATATGACCTTGACTCAACTTGTTTGGGATTAAATTTGGTGAGTCCAAATGAGTTGAGGCTACACAGAATTGACATTCATTATTCTGCCTGCCTGTCACCTCTTTCTTATTTAGTTAATAGGATCGTCCCTCTTTCAGTAAACTGTTGCTTCTCCACTCAAAAACATGGTTCTCCTTGGAGCTGCCAATCACAAAGATCAACACTTTGGCCACTCAGGGATGGGGATATATGGACAATACTAGTCAATGTTGTATGCCCAGTCCCCAACTTCCCTGGCCTATGCTACAAATTGCTAATACCTGCAACCTTCTTCAGAGGTTTGCCCTTGGGGTACTGGAGCTGTCTCACCTCTAGAGCGCCAGAGCTAAAAATATCTAGAAGATTATATTTCCTCAGGGTAACCTATGGTCAATGACTAGTGTACAGTGGCAAAACCCCAGCTCCCTTCTTTCAAGATGGGGACAAACTCTGATATGTGAATATGCTCCAGAGCTCCCTGTGAGATCAGGGGTTGGCCAGCACTTCATCTGAAATTAGTTTTAATTGACTGTTTTCCTCTTCTTCTTTCTCCCATTCCCTTAACATTTCCCACTGGGAGAACTTCCTTAATCAAACCACTTGTACTTGAACCCAACCCAAAGCAGCATGGCAAGTCTCTTTGGCCCAAGAGATTTATTCAGGAATGGAACTGAGACTCCAATGGTCTGCCTCAGAATCTTAGCTACTTTTAGAATTTGAGCTGGGACATGAGGGCTCTCTTTCATCTAATCAAGAAAAGTTACAGATGTGATACTAGAACCCCAAGTTCCTAAGTTCCTCACCATGTAAAAAAAGGGGTGGGGGGTTTGAAAGAAGCCAAGCTGAGAGAAACTCAGACCAGAGACCAAGAGAGAGACAGACTTCTCATGATGTTTGCGTCCATGATACCAGTTATCTTTAAGAATGGGCACTCTTTGCTTCTGGGATTTTTTTTTTTTTAAGATTTTATTCATTTATTCATGAAAGGGAGAGAGAGAGAGGGGGAGAGAGGTAGAGACATGGGCAGAGGGAGAAGCAGACTCCATGCAGGGAACCCAATGTGGAACTTAATCCTGGGACTCCAGGAACATGCCCTAGGCCAAAGGCAGGCACTAAACCACTGAGCCACCCAGATGCCCCTTCTTCTGGGGTGTTTTCTGTCAGCCAGTAAATACCATGGGTTTGGCTTCAGTTTCTGCCTCTGACAACAAAAGGAGTCCTGACTAAAAACCCTGGTATACACTCAAACTAGGCCTTTCTGCCCTTGCCATTTGAAATTAGTCAGATGGACAAGTTACAAGGAATTGGATCAAATAAGTGAATTGCTTTTATCCAATTAGGCCACAGGAAATATCCCAGGTTGAACTCACAAAATTTTGCCTTTCAGAAATGGAACTCAAATAGATTTCCCTTTTTTTCCCCTGGTATAGAAATATAATTTGTATTTTGAGTTATAATCAAATACTTTAATAATAAATCATACTTCCATGTCAGTTGTCTTTAGTAATTTGATCTGATTTTCCTTAGAACGGCAAACTCTCCCTTTGAATGGACTGAGGTTTTCCACATGCCAAGTAATTCTTTCTGAAACCAGCTGGGTGTGTCCTAGAATTCAATTTAATTCAATTCTGACACTAAACAGAGTGTAGACCCCATAGGTTAAGGGCTCAGTCTCACAACACTGACCCTGCTCCCCACCTCAGATGCCAATCATAAATCCCAGGTTATCACCTGTACTTCTGACCAGCCAGCTATAAATCAGAGGTTCCCATAAACCCTTTCGTGGGTTTGATTATTTCCTAGAACAGCTCATAGAACTCAAGGAAATATTTACTTACTTTTATTGGTATATAATGCAGTAAAGGATGTGATAAAGAATCCAGACAAACAGCCAGATGGAGAGAATCATAGGGTGAGGTCCAGAAGGGCCTGAGCAAAGGAGCTTCTGCCCCCATGGAGTTGGGGGTGTCTCCCTACAGCATGTGGTTATGTTCACCAACCTGGACACTCTTTGTACCTAGTACTATATGGATTTCTATGGAGGGATTTATCATGTAGACTCAATCAATTGTTCACTCAATCTCCAGCTGCTCTCCCCTTCACAAAAGATGGGAGGTGGGCTGAAATCTCCAAGCTTCCAATCATGGTTTAATCTCTCTGGTGATCTGCCCTCATCCTGGGGCTATCCAAGAGCCCACCGAGAGTTGCCTCGTGGGAATAAAAGATTCTCCTATGGGTTCTTGTAGCTCTGTGTCAGAAATCAAAGGAGAGAATGATATATTTTTTCTATTGTTTCACCGACCCATTCACCATACCCTACCACAACCCAGAGATCAGGAAGAGATGCTACCTGTTATTGAGCTAAAAGAAATTTTGGCTAAAATCATGCTAAATAGTTGGCATTATTCAAAAAATCATCAAGACATTATGCAATTCTTAATGATATCATTCACTTTTCCTGTCAAAGGCATGAAGAATTCACCTATCCACTCAGGGGAGTAGAAACCATGTGAAATTATGGATTTGTCCCAGCACATCTTACTCCCTTTTGCCCTAAACCCTTCGAGAAATTTGGGCCACTGCTTGTGAAGCACTGTTTTCCCTCAATCCATGGATTATTTCCCCTTGAACAAAAGACATCAAACTCATTGCTAAGTTTTAGTTTTGTCATTTGACACTTAAAAACAGTCAGGTCTAAGGGAATCTGGTGACTCAGTTAAGTGTCTGACTCTTGATTTCAGTGCAGGTTTGTGATCTTGAGGTTGTTAGATCAAGCCCCAAGTTGGGCTCCTCATTGAGCAGAGAGTCTGCTCAAGATTCCCTTTCTCTCTCTCCCTCTGACCCCACCCCAAACCCCACTCTCTCCTTCACTCCCTGTCAAATAAAAAGAAATAAATCTTAAAAAACTGGAAACAAAGAGGTCTCAATTTATTTATTTATTTTTAAAGATTTTATTTATTCATTCATGAGGCACAGAGAGAGAGAGAGAGAGAGAGAGAGAGGCAGAGACACAGGCAGAGGGAAAAGCAGGCTCCATGCAGGGAGCCCAATGTGGGACTCGATTCTGGGACTCCAGGATCACGCCTTGGGCCGAAGGCAGGTGCTAAACTGCTGAGCCACCCAAGGATCCCTCAGGTCTCAATTTAAACCCTGGTTCTGCCATTTACTAGCTTCATGTTTCATTTTTCTCAATAGCTCCATTATAAACACCATGGATGTGGCAATCACATTGGTCATAGTCACTGCTACATTTAAAGTGAGTAATAGGGATCCCTGGGTGGCGCAGCAGTTTAGCTCCTGCCTTTGGCCCAGGGCACGATCCTGGAGACCCGGGATCGAATCCCACGTCGGGCTCCCGGTGCATGGAGCCTGCTTCTCCCTCTGCCTATGTCTCTGCCTCTCTCTCTCTCTCACTGTGTGCCTATCATAAATAAATAAAATAAAATAAAAATAAAAAAAAATAAAGTGAGTAATAAGGGCGGCCGGGTGGCTCAGCCATTTAGCACTGCCTTCAGCCCAGGGCCGGATCCTGGAGACCCTGGGTCCAGTCCCACGTCAGGACTGTGCCTGTGTCTTTGCCTTTCTTTCTCCCTCTCTGTGTGTCTGTCATGAATAAATAAATAAAATCTTAAAAAATAATAGAGTAATAAGTAACAGTGATAATAATAATAGAAAACAATTTTGATTACTTTCCATCTGCCAGAGACTGAACCCAGTAAACAAACAAGCACTTACCTCACTGCTACAATGCACTGTTACTAAAGTGCTTTGTTCATTTTATGAATGAGCAAATTTAGGCTTAGAGCTCAAGTAACTTACCTGAGGTCACTCAGATAGGATGTGGTTGAATGGGGATTTGAATTTGAGCCATAAAATTTGCAAGCTAATCTGCAGAAAAAAAAATGTTGCAATTAAGAAAGGTAGGAAGGGGGGGGAAAGTGAAGGGAAGAAAGAGAGAGACAGGATTGATAAAAGGAAATGTCACTAAAGTATAGTTGGGAGGCTGTCAAGGGACCTGTCATGCCCACCACTCCTGGTCAATTGCAAATCAAATCAAAAAAGATGGACCTTGCTCAGGATACTACTTTAGGTACTACTTTCCTACCCAGCAGGGGGAAGAAAGGTTTTCCTCTGCTCCTGGCAACAGCCCAGTCAATGAGAGATAGTCACAAGTCAGCCAATGAGAAGCCACTCTAATTCCAGCTCCCAGTTTACTCCAATGCTTGTTTTGTTTTGTTTTAATCAGTCTCCTAGCTCCCTTCTCCTTTCCTCTATAAAAGAACGTTCCTCTCTTTTGTCTGGGGGACTGGCTTATAATTTTTGCTGTAGTTTTCTTGCCTTGTATTGCCATTCTCTGCTATTTCTGAATAAACCCATTTTTTCTTGTAAACCAACTAGCAGTTTCATTTTTAAAATTAAAGGATAAATGCAAAGAGAAAGGAGGGGGAGCAAAGGGGCAACCAGGAAGCAGTATGAGAGGAGGGAAGATTGTGCAAAAAAGTAAATGTAAGAGGTGTAAGTGAAGAAAGACAGATAATGTCACAGGGTTGTGATGAGGTATAATTGAGAAACATAAAGCAAGTTCAATGTGCCTGGTACTATCATATCATGGTATTGGTATATATCAGTAATCCTTGGGAATTAAATGTCAATATCAATGGAAGAATCTACTGTAAATAACGTAGTATAAAGCAAAGTAAATTTTAAAAAATGATATGGCCTGTTATTTATTGAAATTATAGATTGAATGCACTCTCCTAACTCAGAGACACAGCACTGAAATCCTCCTTTGTCTGTTGAGTAAAGAGGACGGATATGTTCTAACGGAGGAAATGTCACAAGAATATTCTCCTATTGACTTGACACTTTCAACAATCTAATATTTCACCACATTTGCTTCATCTCCCCCTTTCTTTCTCTTCCTGCTTTTATGCTGTTGAAATAAAGCTTGGGCATCACGAAATGTCACCTCTAAATACTTCAATATGCATGCCTTTTAAATGATCACTCTCTGTCATAACCACATTCCCAGTCTAGGATCCCTCCCAGAAAAAGAGCCTAAAACAAGGGCTTGCATGCAAGTTGTTATTTTGGGAAGTGAGCCCAAGGAACAATGTGGAACTGAGAAGGTGGAAGCAAGGAGGAGGCAAAGTCAATGCAAGGATGCACCTGTGGGCACCTGGGCTGGATTGTGAACCTCTGAGGAACTACAGGATTTCATTCAACTTGTGTATTAAGTGACTGAAATGGGGAATGTTTGTCCACTGGTTCCCATGTCATGGTCTGGGATGCCACATGGGGGGGGGGGGTGTTAACACTTTTACACTGCCAGGTTTGCAATGGAATGCTTCAGAAGCAGACAGAATAGGTGGAAAGTTTCCCACTGGTGTCCTGCAGGAGGCATCAGAGAAGCCCCAAACAGCCCAGAGCAGAAAGTGAGAGATCTGTGGTGCAGCCTAGGGAAGGTGCCATCAGGTTTCACCTGCAGGACCCTGGGCACCACAGCAACAGCTGGAGTGAACATGGAGCTGGGGTGGGCGGGGTGGGGGGTAGGGGGCACAGCCAGGACCTAAGGAAAACATGCCTGACACAACTATAATGCCATTGCCACAGCTAATCAAATTCATTCCAATGCCTTGAGATCATCTACTACTCAAAAATCTGATTCTCCCAATTGACCCAAAGAGCTCTTTTTAGAGTTGCTTTGATCTCATTAGAATCCAAATAAGGATCACAAATTATGTCCTTAGTTAAGGTTATGTTCTTAAATCTCTTTTACTCTAGAACAATCCTCCTTCACCTTTTCAAATGCAATTGATTTACACCCAAAAATCCCATAGCTGGTGTCCTAAGACCGTTCCACATTTTGGTTTTCCCTCATTAGAGAGTCAGTTCATGTTATATCTCTATCCCCAGTATTCCTGTAAATGATCATAAATTCCACAGTGTTTATTAAACTCAAATAACTTTAATGGCAAGAAAACATTGCAAGTGATGCCATGTGCTTCAAAGTGCATTCCATCTGAAGACTCATGCAGTAGAATCAATGGTGGGTCCCTAAAAGTTATGTCCACATCAAAATATCAGAACTTGTGAATATTAGTTTGTATAAAGTGGCAAAAGATGTGGTGAATATAAGGATCTGAGGAAGAACTTACCCTAGATTACCTGGGTGGACTCTAAATGCAAGCATACTTGCAAATATGTATATTTAGAGAGGCAGAGGGGGTTTGGGGACAGCCTCACAGAATCTAGTAAAGTTGGAGTAGAGGCTGGAGTGATGTGGCCCGGGAACCCCAGGCCAGCATCCAGAAGCTGAAAGAGGCATGGAATGGATTGTCTCTTAGAGTCCCTGGAATGGAGTGCAGCTTTGCTGGGTTTCAGACTTCTAGCCTCAAGAATACTAAAATGCTATGTTTTAGGGATGTAGGGATTTAACAGCCTGATCTCCTCATTGCCAAGTCTCACACAAACTCTCCTTTGAATAATTCTGCTCACTGATGAATGTGGCCTGCATTAATTACTATTTAAGGATAATAGAATGGTGATTTCTGGACTCCTCTCTTTTCCTCTTTATGAAGAGTTCTTTATAAAGATGGACTTTTCATTATCATCTTGGGTTCTTTTCTTATTTGAAAATGGAACTCATGCAGAAAACACTAGAGGTAAATATTTCATCCCCTCTCCCCCTCCTTTTTATTTTTATTTATTTATTTTTATTTTTAAAGATTTATTTATTTTTATTCATGATAGACATGGGGGGGTGGTTGGCAGAGACACAGGCAGAGGGAGAAGCAGGCTCCATGCCAGGAGCCTGATGCGGGACCTGATCCTGGGACTCCAGGATCGTGCCCTGGGCCAAAGGCAGGCACTAAACCGCTGAGCCACCCAGGGATCCTCCCCTCCTTTAAAAAAAATTCATTTATTTATTTGACAGAGAAAGAGTGTGTGAGAGGGAGCAAAAGCAGGGGGGTTGCACAGAGGGAGAGGGCAAAGCAGACTCCCTGCTGTGCAGTGAGCAGGATTTGGGGCTTGATCCCAGAACCTTGAGAGCATGTTCTAAGCTGAAGGCAAAAGCTTAACTCACTGAACCACCCAGCACCCCACATTCCCCCCCTTTTAATTATTTTTAGTGATTTTATTTATTTACTTGAGAGAGAGAGGCAGATAGAGCGAGCGTACAAGTAAACAGAAGGGCAGAGGGAGAAGTGGCTCCCTGCGGAACAGGGGGTGGGATGGGGGCCTGAGTGGAAGGCTGAGCCTCAACTGTCAGAGCCACCCAGGAGCCCCACATTCCTCCCTTTTAACTGCTATACTCCCAACTAAGCAATTGTCCATGACAGTATTTTTAAAACTATTTTTATGACTTTATATTTTTAAGAACAGCTTTAGGTTCACAGCAGAATTCAGCAGAAGGTACAGAGATTTCCCTTCTCACTTTCCCTTCCCTGCAACTCAAATACCGAGCCTCTGCGCTGGTCAGTAGCCTCCCCCAGAGCGGTGGTATATTTGTTACAACGGCCACGTGAATACATTGTGTGTCGTAGTTGTACACGGACACATGCTTATCACTGACAGCCTTTAGTTCATATTACAAATTCCTTCCAGGTGTCGTTATATTCTATGGGTTGGGATGAACACGTGCTGACATGCATCCATCATCATCATATCATAAAGTGCACTTTCACTGCCCTAAAAGTCCTCTTTGCTTTGCCTATTCATGATAGGTAGCTTAGGTCCTCATTTGCAGGGCAGCTGGGTCGGCTCAGCGGTTGAGCACCTTGCCTTCCACTCATGGGTCCTGGGATTGAGTCCTGCATCAGGTTCCTTGCAGGGCAGGGCGGGGCGGGGCGGGGGTGGAGAGGGGCTGTTTCTCCCTCTGCCTGAGTCTCTACCCTTCCCTGTATGTCCCTCATGAATAAATAAATAATTTTTTTAAAATTTTTATTTATTTATGATAGTCACACACAGAGAGAGAGAGAGAGAGAGAGAGAGAGAGAGAGAGGCAGAGACACAGGCAGAGGGAGAAGCAGGCTCCATGCACCAAGAGCCCGATGTGGGATTCGATCCCGGGTCTCCAGGATCGCGCCCTGGGCCAAAGGCAGGCGCTAAACCGCTGCGCCACCCAGGGATCCCTAAATAATTTTTTTTTTTAAGATTTATTCATTTATGATAGACATAGAGAGAGAGAGAGAGAGGCAGAGACACAGGAGGGAGAAGCAGGCTCCACGCCGGGAGCCCGATGCGGGACTCGATCCCAGGACTCCAGGATCGCGCCCTGGGCCAAAGGCAGGCGCTAAACCGCTGAGCCACCCAGGAATCCCCAAGAAACAAAATCTTAAAAGAAAAAAAAAATCCTTATTTGCCTCATTGTTACTAGTTAACCTCTCCTACTAGACTCTGACCTCTCGGAGAGCAAAAAAACAAAAAACAAAAAGCAAAACAATCCCACCAACCCATCAACCTCCTTCACTGTGTCCTCAGCAGCGCCTGCCACAGGGAAGGGGTACCCCCGACGTGCTTTTTTACTAAATTCTCAACATCCCCGAGAGATCCGGGGGGGCCCCCCCCACCCCCGCAGGAACCTAGAGGCAGGGAAGGCACGTGCGCGGGTCTTTAACCTCGGATCACAAAGGGGGCGTGGCCTCGGGCGCTGGGGGCGGGGCCTCGGGCGCTGGGGGCGGGGCGTAGGGGCGCAGGGGCGGGGCCGCAGGGGTGCAGGGCTTCCTGTCTAAGATGGCGTCCCCCGCAGCGGCGCGAGCACGGACACTTCTGCGGGAGCTGGTGCTGCGGCCCCCGCTGCTGGCGGCCCGGTGGCAGGTGAGCGCGCCCCGCGGCAGGCGCCCCGCGGCCGTCCTCCCCGCCGCCTCTGCCTCCGCCTGCGTCCCGGCGGCGCGGGCGCTGCAGCACCTGGCTGCGCCCGGGCGCTCTGCCTACTGCCCCAGCGCCCCCGGCCCCCCCCGAGGCCGGTGCCCCGGTGCCCCGGCTCTGCCCAGGGCGCTGCACGGCAGCTGGCGGGGCGCGGCGCGGCGCGTCGAGAAGTCCTCGGGCCTCGGGCGCGTTGGAGCCCCGAGGGTCTAGCATCCGCGTGGCCGGCTCTGCCCGGGAGACGCCTCGCCCCCGGGGCGCGCGGCTTAGACCACGTGACGGGCCGGCCCGCCCCAGCCCGGCTGGGCTCCGCCGCTCGCCTCCCCCGGCAGCTTCCTCCAGGGTGACCGCTTTTTCAGACTTGAGGGCGCTTCAGTGGGTCGCACGGGCTGAGGGAGGAAAGTGGGAAACGCGCCGCCCTCTAGCAGGGAGCAGGGCTTCCCGTCACAGAGGCGGCCGAGCAGAGCCCTGCACGTCCCCCCCCCCCCCACTTCCTCCCCGATTGCAGGCCTCGGCTGGATGGATGCTCAATACCTGTTGGAACTTGCCTTCCGCTGGATCTCACCTTCTGCAGGATGGCAAGAGTGTTCAGAAGGCTTCTGGGGAGTTTTGAGTTGGCGTTGACTCTTGGAGAAGTCACTCAATTGCCCGGTTTCTGGTTCTCCGTAAATAATCTCTTTCCCCTTTTATTTTTAAGGTTTTTATTTATTTATTCATGATAGAGAGAGAGAGAGGCAGAGACACAGGCAGAGGGAGAAGCAGGCTCCATGCAGGGAGCCCGATGCGGGACTCCATCCCGGGACTCCAGGATCACGCCCTGGGCCGAAGGCAGGCACTATTCTGTATTTTTTGTATGAACTGGAGATTGAAGCTAGTAACAGATTTTATTTTATTTTTTTTTTAAAGATTTTATTTATTCATGAGAGACACACACAGAAAGAGGTAGAGACACAGGCAGATGGTGAAGCAGGCTTCATGCAGGGAGCCCCATGTGGGACTCGATCCCGGGACTCCAGGATCACACCCTGGGCCAAAAGCAGGTGCTAAACCGCTGAGCCACCCAGGGATCCCTCTCTTTCCCCTGTTAAAGAAAGGGCAGGTGTGGGGCTCAGCCATACACAGCAGCGTCCTTGTTCGTTTTCCCGTTTTTGATTTATGAGAGGCAAATTATCACTCATGCAATTTATTTATTTGTTTTATTTATGTTATTTATTCATGAGAGACCCAGAGAGAGAGAGAGAGAGAGAGAGAGGCACAGACACAGGCAGAAGGAGAAGCAGGCTCCATGCAGGGAGCCGGACATGGGACTCGATCCCGGGACACCAGAATGATGCCCTGGGCTGAAGGCAGGCGCTATTCTGTAGTTTTGTATAAACTGGAAATTGATGCTAGTAACAGATCTTATTTTATTCTTTTAAAGATTTTATTTATTTATTCATGAGAGACACAGAGAGAGAGAGAGGCAGAGACACAGGCAGAGGGAGAAGCAGGCTTCATGCAGGGAGCCCAACGTGGGACTTGATCCCGGGTCTCCAGGATCACGCCCTGAGCCAAAGGCAGATACTCAACTGCTGAACTACCCAGGCTCCCCACTCACGCAAATTTGACCAGGATATGTATAGTATAGTTTTAAGAAAAAAATGAAAAGATAGCTACTAATGATTTTTTGAGTTACTCTAAGCTTTGGCTAATTATAACATATGTAAGGTTTCCCACCCCCCCTTCTCTTTTCATTTCCTGACTTCTCATTTCTCTGTTTTTGTTAATGTAAATTTAAAAGGTGCTAATAGGTATTACTGTAATATCCTTAATAGGCACTTGACAGTATGGTGGGATAGCGAAAAGGAATGGCAGTTTTGTCTAATTAAAATCACTAATAACTATTGTAATAGAGTAAGGAGAATACCTCCAGGTGATCAAGTCCTATTCATTATTTAAGTGTTACAAAAAACAAGAACTGTGGTGCTAACTATGAGTGTAGACTTGAATTGATGAGAAACACGGGGCCCAGGGCAGTGAAAACTCAAGCAAAGCAAGTAGTTGTGCAGAGAAACCCAAGCATTTAGCTGAGGTGTGGCTGGGCTTTCTGCCTAACCAAGAGATGAGAGCCTGGACGCCACACTCTAGAGAATCTGGTTGGGGACAGATAGCCTTGGTTTGGCAAGAAGACTAGGTGAAAGGATCAGTTACGTCACTCCCATCTAGGTGCCCTGATTTACATTACTTGTGGTTGACCTGTTATCCTGGAAACACAAGGTTTCAAAGATGAGAAGTTTTTTGTTAGAGATAAGTAGATAGTGTCCAGGACACTCTTGCAAGCTTGGCACTAGCGAGCATCTAGTCCAACCAGCTCATTTCACAGGTGGAGACCTCGAGGCCTCAAGAAGTTCAATACTTGTTCAAGGTTATAAAGAGAGTTTGTGGCAGAGCCGATTCCAGAGCAGTTTGCTTCTATTACACGAGGCTGTTGTTGGTGAGTGTAGACTTCCTCATGAAAATGTGTTATGTCACTATTTAGAGGTTAGTCTGCATGCCAAGTAGCAACTATATCATATCCAAGTCCTCGAAATACTGACACACTTTTATTATTTCTTTATAAACATCTTAGAATTGACAATAATAGGTGAGCATTGCTCATGACTTGTAAGGGACTTTTCAGTTCTTGGATACTTCTTTGTATTTGCTCCATCTGCGTCTCTTGATATTGTGCCTACATATTCCCTTGGCGGTGCCAAACATTACAATTGAACATGACCCCCCCTTTTCCCCACAAAACTTAAGAATCCTTAGCGTCTCAGGAATTTCCTGTCATTCTTGACTCAGACCTACTTTGTCCTGGACCTTGTGCAAAGCTGTTGGGTGTATGGAGGTGAAAGGTCCAGTTTCTGCTTAGAGAAGTAACTCTAATCACTCACAAAGGTACCCCAAAAATGATAATTTAACCCCCCCCCGTAGTTAAATTTAACATTTGACACCTATTCCTGAGGTATAATGTCATTGAAATTTTTTATTTACTCTGCTCTTAGCTTTAGTGTTTCGACTTAGGATTGATGTTATATTTTTAGAGGGCCCCCTTTAGCCATTTCTTATTTTACATATATTTTTTATTCAGCCTGTACCTAGGACAGGGCTGCTCTAAGTGCTCTAGAACCCACTGCTCTGGGGTTCATGAACAAAGCAGGCAGAGTATATGACCACATCATACTTTATTTTCACGGGGGTGGGAAAAGGCTAGACTGTACATACATAAATAATAAGATGGGTTCAGCCAAGGACAAAGGCTATGAAGAGAATAAAACAGGATCATGGGATGGAGAATGAATAGCTTAGCCAAGAAGGGTAGTGTAGATTAGATGGTCAAGGCAAACCCAATTTGACAAAGTGGGTTTTGTCTTTTTTTTTTTTTGTTTTGTTTTGTTTTGGCCTAATTTTTTTTATTGCAATATAACACATGTACTAAAAATGTACATATTCTAAATGAACAGCTTGATGAATTCTCACAAACTGAACATGCCCAGCTCACCAGATTCAGATCAAAAACTATTTTGCAGTATACTCAGAGGGGCCCCTGGTGTTCTACCTATTGCTACCTCCACCCTGGAAAGGGTAAACAGTCTCCAGACTTACACTACCATTCCATGGTTTTGTTCCTTTTTGTACTTTATGTAAAAAGTGGAATTATGCAATGTGTACCTGCATTCTGAATATTATGAGATCCTGGAGGTAACTTTTTGACTTTTTGACAGCTAAGTGACCTGAGTATTGACAAGTACCCAGCCAGGTGAAACTCTGAGGAAGAGTATGTTAGGCAGAGAAAAGAGCAAGTGCAAGGGCCTTAAGGTGGGAGTGAGCTCAGTGTGTTCAAGTAGTTAAAGAGGGAAAGTGATAGTACTAATAGTCTGAGGTAGGCAGGGGCCAGATCATCTGGGGATTTGCAGTATCTAATAGCTTTTTTTCCCCCCTCTAATAGGAGCTTTTAAGAGCCTAGACTGGTTAAGTGACTTGCCCAAAGTTACCTAGTTTGTAAGGAATGGTTGGATCTGACCCTCAATCCTGGCTGCTAAAGAAAGACAAGGCATTTAAGATGGTATACTCATTATAGACCTAGGCTGGCTTTGAAACTTTTAGAGGGAATCTTCCATGAATTCACACTCCAGTAAAGATCTAACCATTGTTAGGGGTCTTTTCACAGATAAAGGCCATGTTGCCATGTCCAAATAGCCAGGAGAAGAGGGTGCTGCGTTACATGGCAGTGTAATGTAGCAAGTCATGGCCACAGTAGGCACAGAGATGAGCCCATTCCATTGGTCACGTCTTAGGCGAAATCTTGGTTGAGGGGACAGAGTTTAAATAGTTAATGATAGTTCTAAACATGGTATTGTTGCCTTTTTGTGTATTTTCCCTCTCTTAACGGCAGGGCAAAGTTCTTGGAGTTGCTCTGTTTTAAGAGAAGCAGAGACACTATGAGAAACACTGCCTGTCCGATCCCCAGCTATAGAATTGTTGTGTGGTTCTCTGTGAAGCTCAGAGCTTCTGTCCAGGAACTGAGAGAGGAACACGTACTGTTGGAGGAATCTGCTTGAACCTGTGCCCCTGCTGTTGTATACTTCAAAATGGGTGGCTCCAGTTGATTTTCTCCTCTTTCAGGAAGTAGTTGGAGAAAGATGGATGCATGGCTTTTAGAAGTGGAGGACTACAGGTTCTGTGCAAGTCCTTATCAGCTAAATGAGTCTGTATTGGAAGTTGTGACTTACGTATATGTGCCTTCTTGCCTAAAAGAATAAGGATTTAAAAAAATCACATTTAAAAAATTTTTTCAAGATGAAGTACAGTTGCAATTTCTACCATTAGAAAAGGAAATCTATCTCAGATAATTTAGATGCTAAACTATTGACCTTCTGTGTAGGGAAAGCCCTTTAAGTGTTCCAAATTGGTTTTGTTTACCGTAAATGAAACTTATCTTTTTACGGGCAAGTGATGGAGTGCACAGACCCAGAGTAGTGAAAATTTTGCTGCCCCTGTATCCTAGCCCAGTTCTGCAGGCACAATGCCCAGAAAGTCACTGAAATAGTATCTCATAATTTGGGGAGAAAGAGAAGTTATGTAACTAGCCTGAGATCACTTGTCCTTCACTTCTCTTTACTACTCAATGTGGAATTGTCACTTGATTTATTGCTTTCTGTTACTCGATGGAAATGTTTTGCCTGAAGAACTGGAGAGATTTGTACACATTTGAGCAAATGGTAAAATCAATATACTAATGAAATTTTGGGAAATAATACTCAAGTTAGTCTGGTGAAGAAGAAGTGGGGAGGCATTTCAGGTGTAGTGGGCTGCAAGCAAAGGCAGAGGGCAGAGAGAATGCGGTAAGATTAGAGGACTCATTGCCACCAGTTTGGTATAGAGAAGAGAGAGGCAGGTGAGTAACCGAAGGGGAGGGCTGATGGTGATCTTTTAGGAAAAGGAGGAAGGAGGATGAGCCGTACAAAGCCTGGAACTCAGCACACATAAAACTCTGTAACTAAAAACAAAGCAAATATTGTTCATTTAGTTCATTTTCTGAGCATTAGTCTGTGCCCAGTGTTATTTGGTGTAAGCTCCCTGAAGGTGGAAACTATATTGATTCAGCTCTTCAGTGTAAATCCACTGCTTAAGAGAGTGCTGGGCATAGAGATGCACTTCATTAATGAATGCTGTGTGGCTGAGTGAATGCAAAAAGACGATTCGGGGGTTCTCCTCGGGGCCTCATCATTTGGTGGCAAAATTGGCATTTAAACCAATAATTATACCAGGACATTGTGAGTGCTGCAGTAGAGCTGTGTTGTTGGTCTTCTAAGACACTGCTTGTTCATGCTTTGGGGTACCTGCTGTGCCCTCCCCCTGAAACACTGTTCCCTCTGATCTCAGACAGTGTTCCCTTCCTTCATTCACCTCTCCAAGTCAATGTTAAATCTCCAGACAGGGCTTTTTATTTTATTTTATCTGATTCTCCCTCTCCCCGGGGATTATTCTCTGCTCCTTCCTTGCTTTATTTAGTAGTTTATAACACTTTACCTGATGGTTTACTCCGTGTTGTTTGTGTATTTATTTATGGTCTGTCTTCCTCTCTCGGCTACAAATATAAGATTGTAAGCTCTGTGAGGCCAAAGATTTTCTTACACACCACCGTTTCCCCAGCTGGCCTGACTAGGTGTAAGTTAGTAAGCTTTTGTGGTTTCAGTGAGAGGGTAGGGACGGAAGAGCCAGAGGCAGGGAAAGTAACAGGTTGAGCAGTGATGCAGATTATTGAGGCAAGAGAGGAAGGAAGGGGCTGTGGAAAGTCTATTTGTGAAAGGGTTTTCATAATAGGACTCTTCATTCTACATGTGTGCAGAGACCTGTGCAGAGGGATCTCTACCCATTATTTCTTTAACCCTTGCAAAATTACTGCAGAGTAGATTGTACTGTCTTCGTGATACATATAAGGGAACAGTCATAAAGGAGTCACAGAGTCACTTACTTAAACCACAGTGCCAGAGAGTCACCTGCCTCATGCTGACAAACCACATAGGCTGTTAAAACATTAAACTGTATTGCTAAAGGATCCTGTTTGGGTAGAACCATCCAGTTATGCTGATTGCTTACATTTATTTCCCCATCTCTTTGCCCCGAGTGGCAGGCACCTTTGGTCGTTTGGGCTTGTGCTGACTCAGGTGTACCAAACAGTGCTGCACGGTCGTCTTCTCCAGGCTCTTACCTCTCCTCCCCTGGCTTCAGAGTCTGGGAAACAGTAACAGAGGAGCAAAGGGTATGAGTTCTGTGTTCAGATAGAACTGAATAGATAGACCTAGAAATCCTGGGTCTGCCAGGTTCTTGCTTTGCAAATTATTGAACTTGGCTGAAACTCTATTGTTCTCTGCAAAGGGATAATTCTCATAGTTACAAAGAGTATGTTTGACATTGTAGTGATATAGTTGGCTCACAATGATTATTTCTCTTACGGTGAATTTGAAGCTAAATTTACTTTCATTTTTTTTTTAACCTTTATTAAGCTAGAGACATTTTCCATTTTCGGATCTGATAAACTTGTATTGTTTGCTGCCACCTCAGGGTTAGGCACTGGCTTGGTGTTTCCATATGTTTTATTTCACTTAATCCATGCAACAATCACGTGAGATAGAGATGATTATCTGGGGAACTTGAAGCTCAGAGAATCCAAAGCCAGCTTCCTGCGCCCCAGGTTGTTCATTATTGCATGATGGCATGAAGTGAAGGTCTGTAGAGGCCCAAGGTGGGGAAGGTCACATGGGGAGCTCAGTTGCACCATCCTGGATGTGGCTTATTCCTGAAATGTTTGCACATCTTGGGGCTGACTTAGTAGTGATGGCTTCCGGACCTGATGTGCGTCAAAGATTTGATGTGGGAGGACACTTAAAGAATAGACCGTAGTCAAAACATATACCAAAGAACAACTAGCACATGTCCTTTGCTGTCTGCCCAAGTGCAAAGCACTGCTGTTAGGTTTCAGGAATGCTGGAGAAGTTGTGAAATTGCGTTGCCTTTGTAGGCGGGGCTTTGGGGAATGCTTATGGAGGATGGAGTTTCCTGGTATTTTGAGTTCAGACTTTGGTCAGTCTGCTGATGTCATGGCCAGCTTTTTGCCTTTTTCTAGAGATAGTTCCAAAAGTAAAGTGCTTTAAGCACCAGTCATGAAGGCATAAATTTCTAATGTTTAGCTTTAGAATTTATTTTTATTTTAAAATATTGGAGTGATTTGGTGTAATGTATAAATCAATCCTGGAGACATCGTAAAGCATTAGGAGTAGGTCTGTGTAAGTGTGGGACCTGTGAGTGTGGGTGGGATGTGGATCTGTCCTTTCTTTTCTCCACTTCTCCATGTGCTTGATCCATTTCCATTTTGGGGATGTGGGTTGTGCCCAGGGTTGTGACTCATGGGCACTGAGGAATTTCAGGAGGGATTTTGAGCTGTCTTGTGGATTTTGAGGTGGGAGAGAAGTCAGAGATGAGGCTGGAAACCTAAGCAGGGACAGGCACCATTCTGCTGATTCTGGTGAGTCTGGTAGTTGAGTCAAGGTTTGTTCTTGAGGGCAATGGGGAATCATTGAAGAGTTAGATAGTGAAGCAACAGGGTCAGTTTTATGCTTTAGAGTACCCTTTCTGCAAATAAGATGAAGAGGGTTTGAGAAATCCAAGCATGGAGATACCTGGGGGACTGTTGCACTGATTCAGTGCCATTAGTAATTATGTCAGGAGACTGTACATAAATCAGGACTGGGATCAGACTGCCTGAGTCTAAGTCTTGCCTTCAACATTGATTATTTTTGTGACCCGTAACAATTATACATTTTTTTAAAGATTTTATTTATTCATTTGAGAGAGAGAGAGAGAGAGAGCGCGCCTGAGTGCAAGCAGAGGGAGGGGAAGAGGAAGAGGGAGAGAGAGAATCTCAAGCAGATTCAGCTCTGAGTGTGGAACCCGACATTTCACAACTCTGAGATCATGACCTGAGCTGAAATCAAGAGATGGATGCTTGCCCAACTGCACCACCCAGGTGCCCCGACAATTACATATTTTATTATAAGATTAACTTTTTCATGTTTCAATATTTCTGAAAATTGAACTTTTTTGCACACTTGTGATTGACATATTTCTTTTTTTTCTTCCAGTGGTGCATAAAATGGGAGAAGATGGGCACTTGAATCAAAATTAGCTTGACTGCATAATTTATTGTTTATTGCCAAATTGAGATACTTGAGAGTGAATGTGAGCCTTGTGAGTAATTCACTAGGACAGCAGGTGTAACGGAAACAAAGACCGTCTCTGGAAAACCTCAACTGAATTGGACTAAATGTCGGTAATGGGGATAGGACAGAAAGATTGGCATTATTAGGGCAATAGACTGGGCAGGAGCCACGGTTTCCAGGCTGGGTCCCCATTGCTGGCTTCTTATCCTGTGCTGAAAGCAAAAAAGGTGATAAGAGGCTGTTTACCATCCCAGAGTGGAGAGGGTGTGAGGATTCACTCTAGTTAAAAAAAATCTCTGCTTATCTCTGCTTCTAGAACCATGTACTTTGTCCCTATGCCCAAGTGTTCCCTGGACACCTTGTTATGGTCTCAGAAAAGGAACATGCAAATAAAACAGAAATAGAAAACCTCATAAATCTGCCCACTTTACTGGGCACAGGTTTCTAAACCTGAACACAGTGACAGTGACAGGCTTTTCCAAGTCCCAGGCCTTTTCTGATATTAAGGACATCCCAGCCCCTATTGAAAGGATGCAGTCTGGCTTAGTTATTTCCCTTCTGTGCTAGTAGTCTTGTGTGGGTGCTGTTGCTTCTTAAGTCTTCTTTGGTTGAAAGAGACCTGCTTGGACATATCTCAAGGAAAATAAAAGTTTATTGAAAGGGATGTGTACTAGAACTCAATACTAATCTTCCTTGGTGTTGGCTCTTTTGTGATTATTCTGTAGTGTAACTGGTCACTTATCATGGTTACATCTCTATAACTTCTACCTGCACATGATTTTTAAAAATTTTTATTTAAGTTCAATTAATTAATATATAGTATATTCTAAGTTTCAGAGGTAGAGTTTAGTGATTCATCAGTTGCATATAACACCCAGTGCCCATCACATCATGTGCACTCCTTAATGCCTATCACCTAGTTACTCCATCCTTCCAACTGAGCAACCCTCAGTTTCCTATAGTTAAGAGTTTCTTAAGGTTTGTCTCCCTCTCTGATTTCATCTTATTTTATTTTTCCCTCCCTTCTGCTATGCTCCTCTATTATGTTTCTTAAATTCCACATATGAGTGGGTGCCTGGGTGGCTCAGTGATTGAGCATCTGCCTTCGGCTCAAGGCGTGATCCCCAGGTCCTGGGATTGAGTCCCACATTGGGCTCCCTGTGAGGATCCTGCTTCTCTCCCTGCCTGTGTCTCTGCCTCGCTCTCTCTGTCTCTCATGAATAAATAGATAAAATCTTTAAAAAAAAATTCCACATATGAATGAAATCATATAATTGTCTATCTCCGGTTGACTTAGTTCGCTTAGCATGAAACCCTCTAGTTCCATCCAGGTTATTGAAAATGGTAAGATTGATTTTTGTTGTTGTTGGCTGGGTAATATTCCATTGTGTATGTATATATACCACATCTTTACCCATTCATCTACCAATGAACATCTGGACTCTTTTCATATTTGGCTATTGTGGACATTGCTGCTATAAACACTGATGTACTTGCACATGATTTTGATTATCCATTTCCTTGTCCACTATAGCCTCCTGTCCCCAAAACATTATCCAGTTTCTGTCTCCCATAATGTTATACTTCTATTAAGAGAATCTCATTTGTCTAGTGCATCCTTTTGTATTCAGGTTTGGATCACAGGCCAGCTGAAAGATCAGCTGTTTTGCATAAGGTATCTTCCTCCGTCCTACAGCACATGGCCGATGTGGGGAGCTCTTAGGAACAGCATCATGGCTTCCCCAAGTAGCAGAGCTCAAGGTGCAGTGTTGGTGGGGTGGCCTGATCCATTTAGAGCATCATGATATTTTCCATCATTCATGAACTGCTGCTAACCTATCTTCTCTTTAAGATCACATGTTTATGGTTGCTTTCTTTTTCACATTTCCAACTTTCTAAAGATTTTCTTAGATTCACCTTTTTGATCTGTGTTGGACTGATTTACCAGACTTGCAGGTGATGGCAGTGGCCTTTGTTTTTTAGGCTGTTTTCTTATGATTAAAGTGAAAAGTATTTCTCAGGAAGGAATAATTAAATGGGAAAATGGGATGTGAGAAGTCAGCTCATTTATCCAAATAGCCAAATGAGTATTTTTAAGACACATAGAACAATAAGCTTCATACAGGCCCAGAAAACACTTCTTCGGCTTTGTTTGAAACAATATTCTGAGTTGAAATAACTCAGTTTCTCCTGGTTTATCTCCATTTTATGCTTCCCAAAGAGAATTTGTTTGGGTCTTTTTGCCACCACTCAATAATGAGCTGCCTTATTGGGCAGATCTTTTAAGCCACCTGCAGAGGCTGCTGGGTCCCACATCAGTCCCTAGTATAGTCAGCTGGAATTCAGGGGGAAGGATTCATTTCATTCAAACCAATGGTCTTGTGAAAATTATTTATGTATTTTACTTGTAAGACACTTTTCTCCCCCCACATTTCAACATCTCTGAATTCCAGATATGTTTTACACTTGTGTCATATATTGATTGGCAGTTTTTTTCCAGTGGTACATAAAAGTGGTACAAAAAAGTTGTTGGTTGTTAAATTTGATGAAATTACCCTGTGCCTGAGTTTCATCATCTGCAAAATGGGAAAGTAATACTGACCTGTCAGAGTTGCACTGAGCATTCACTGAGCTCATGCACACCATCTTAGCACTGTGCCTTAAATTATCAGTAAATATCAGTGATTGGTTTTGGTATTATTATCACTAACTATGGTCAGAGAGGCTTTATTTTCATAAAAAGCCCACTTAGATCTTTTCCCTACCTTCCCTCTAAATCTTTGGTGCCTCAGTTTACAAGGAAGTTGAGCCATGGAAACAGAGTAGAGAGTCAGAAGAATCAAGGTAGGCAATAACATGAAAGAAGAGTGAGAGGCTCCTTGTGGTGCCTTGTGTGTGCTCAGGAGTAGAGGAATGAAATGAAATCTCTTGGGAAAAGGACTTTCCTGTCCTGAATACTGAGTAGGAGTGGAGACCAGATTTTTAGCCTTATCAGAAAATATTAGTTTTCGCCTGATCAATGGAAATATCTTCACATTTGTATAAGGAAACTCTGGTATCTTTTGCTTGTTGCCACCATCTTCTGATCCTCCTCTCCTAATTGCTGTCAAGATGCTATAGTTACAACTACCTGGACTTTGAAGGACTTATTTGGGCTACCTTACCTTTGAAAGGGGAGGAAAACTACGTTTAATATGTACTCTCATTCCACTCTTAGGGCTTACATAGGCTTTAAATAAGTAATATAAAGAAAGCTGAAAGTTATTAATTATTTTTGATTAAGGGGATAAACTCTTAATGGCGAGTGTTTCTTTGATACAGTTCAGAACTCTTTTAAAAGTGATATATCATTAAACTTGAAACCAACAATACAAAGAAAAGAAGAATGAATTTTTCAGTTAACTTTTTTATAATTAGCATGAAAAATAAATGTGCTATTTGGCTAATTAGAAAAATCAGATAAATTTTGTGATAGCGAAGCTACAAACCAATTATCCTCACTAATTTAAAAATGATGAAGAAGGGTTCAATGACGAAGTGTTGAATAGGCTCCTTTGGAATGGAGGCAGAAATCTTATGATTGGTCCTTTGGGGAGGCTGAGCCTAAGGGTTTAGATTCTGATACCAAATCAGATGTAGGCTTTCTAACACCACCAAGCAATTCTCCAACACCAATTGGGTGTCCTATAATTCAACTCCATTCTGATGCTGTTTACTGGAGATAGCATCAGATCCTACATGTTAAGGACTAAATCCTAAAACCTCTGGCTCCTGCCTCCCCCTGCCCATCTCAAGTCCAGATTGTCAGGTGTGCTTCTGACCAACCATAGATTGGAGGTTCCCCTGATCTCCTCCTCCTCAGATTCAGTCAGTTTGCTAGAGCAGCTCCTAGAACTTACAGAAACATTTCACTTACTAGATTACTGCTGGTTTGTTATAATAAAGGATATAACTCAAGAATAGCCAGGCAGAAGAGATGCCTAGGGCAAGGTATGTGAGTAAAGTTGTATAGCTTCCATGTTCTCTGAGTGAGTTCACCAACTCCAAAGATCTCAGAATCCCATAGGTCAGGGATTTTTATGAGGCCTCATGACAGAGGCATGATTGATTAAATCTTTGGCCCTTGGTGATTGAACTCAATCTCCAGCCCCTCACACCTACCCTAAGAGGGATGTGCCTGAAAGCTCCAACCCTCTGATCACTTGCTTGGTTCCCCTGGCAACCAGCCCTCATCTCTAGATAGGGTCCAAAAGTCACCTTGTACACATAACAAGAAGATCCCTTTATCACTCTCATCACTTAGGAATTTCCAGGAGTTTTAGGAGCTCCATACTAGGACCATGGATAAAGACCAAATACGTGTTTCTTATTACAAATAACAGTATCAAAGGTACTTTTAGGATTGGAGCACCAGATCCAAAGTTCCTAGCAGGGCATATTGTGCATGTAATGGATGCTTTCTTTTTTATCCAATAAAGGTTTATGGTGAGGCTTTTATGAGTGGTATAAAATTGATTTTATAACTGTATTTTATATAAAATATAATTTTAATGTGGGGGAAAACTTACAGAGTTAAACTTCAGATACAGATGAGAGAATTATTAAGTTCCTTTTTCATTAAAGGGCTGCAAGTTGAGTATGACATTTCATTTATCTTAATATTGGCAGTATATCAATAATGTTATGTCTACAGTAATCCATGAGTTACAGTATTTCTTTCTTGAAGATATTTTGTTCTTTGCTACAGGATGAATCTATTTCCCCCCAATAAACTTCAAAGTCTTTTTTTTAATAGGTCAGAAAAGAATCCCTTTACAGGAACTTTGAAGTTTTAAATAAGCAACATTGTTATAATTTAAGTAAAATTAATTATGAATGCAAAGCAGTGTTTTTGTGATTGAATTTGGGATATTAGGGAAGTAGCAAAGGAACTGCAGTTTTGATTCAAAATTCGACCCTGCAAATGCCTTTTATGTCTCTGGAAACTTTGTTTTTGCTTTCCAAGTCTCTAAAGGTCCTAAAAATATGAATGTATACACATTTTACTTTTTATTTAAGAATTTTTATTATTTAATTTTCTGTTGTAAAATGTAACAAAATTGTCATTTTAACCATTTTTAAGTGTATATTTTTATGGCATGAAGTACATTCACATTAAGTACAGTGTTGTGTAGCCATCACCACCATCCATCTCCAGAACTTTTTCATCTTCCCTAACTGAAATTTTGTACCCATTACACACTAACTACTCATTTCCTTCTCCACCAGACCCTGCAAACTACCATTCTACTTTCTGTGTCTATGAATTTCACCACTCTAGAACCTCATGTAAGAGAAATCATACAATATTTGTCTTTTGTGACTGGCTTATTCTACTTAGCAAAATGCCCTTAACTCACGTCTATGCTATAGCAAGTGCCAGAATTTCCTTCCTTTTTAAGGCTGGATTATATTCAATCTTATGTATAAAAATGCAATGTTTATATGAATGTGTAATGTTTTGTTGATCCATTCATTCATCAATGGACACTTAGGCTGCTGTCACCTTCTGGCTATTGTGAATAATGCTGCTATGAGCATGAGCATACAATGAATATATATTTTGTGTTAACATTCTCCTAAGTAGAAATGTTGTCTGGTGTGTAGTTTGAGCTACATTTCCTATTTCCCATGCCTGGTTAAAATGTTTAAGAAATACCTTTACTGTTAATATTCTATTAAATATTCATATTCTTTTATTCTTCCAGTGAGTATTTGTTAAATGCATAATAGGCATGCTTATTAGGCCCTGGAGATGATGGGTTAGCAGGAAGCTTGGGCTTATGTGGCAGTTGTTGCCTTTAAGGAATGTATACAGTCTAGTCTGGTGGAGACTGCTGAGAAATGGGCAATTATAGGGAGAAGTGTTTGGTGTTCCCAAGGGTTTTGCCAGGCACTTTGGAATGCAGCTGTAGCGTTTCTCTGGAACTCACCCACACTGTGGCTGTTCATAGTGTCTGTTTGGATAACGTGAAGTTGAGCACAAGTAGGAAGAGGCTCCTGACATTTCTTCAGGACACTCATGGGCCAAGCCTGATGCTGTGCACTTGAAGAAGATTGTCTCCTTGAGTTCTTATAGTGACCCTGGGAGGTAGGTATTCTTATTGCCATCACCAAGCCCATTTTAAAAAGAAGCAAACTGTTTCAGAGACTTTACACAGAACTGTTGTCACAGCTGTTGTCCCACGCAACTCCTTGGGTTGCCACTCACATTGGTCTAGTCATTTGTGCCTTTCGTGAATTGAGTGGTATCTCCTCCAAAAACAAATATATGCCTTCATGGCCTAACCCGTAGTACCTCAAAATGTGATCTTATTTCGAGATTGGATCTTTACAGAGATTATCAAGTTAAATGAGGTTACAGTGGGCCCTAAACCAGTAAGACTGGTGTCCTTATAAAAAGGAGAATTTAGACTCGGAAATGGTGGTAGAGAGAACATCTGAACATGGAGAAAGAGATAATGGTGATGCTTTAATGAGCCGTGGAGTACCAAAGAAGGCCAGCAAACCACCAGAAGCTAGGGGAGAAGCATGGAACAGATTCTTCCTGACAGCCTCAGAGGGAACCAATCCTGATGACACCTCCCTCTCAGAACTTTGAGACAATACATTTTTTTGGAGCTCCACTGGTACTTTGTTCAGGCAGCCTTAGGAAAAGAATGTAATAATGCCTTCTGGTGTTTTGTGGTATGCAAGTTTCTTGATTTGCCTTGAGCTTTTCCACCTGGACTCTTTTGGCATCTCTGAGCTTTCCTAAAGATGCACATCTTTTATAGCGGCTTAGAAAGCCAGCTCATTGACCATGAATACAAGTCGTCTTGCTTTATGCTTCATATACTTGTTTTTGCACCAAACATTGTTTGCCACTACGTTATTCACCATTGTTGGTTTGAGAAGCTCTGAGGATTTCTGAAAGTGAAATCAATTTAAAGCAAGAAGAGTTGCATTTGAGAGAAGTGGGTACTGCTGATACCACTTCCTAAATAGGAACTCTAGAAATATTTTGAACTGCAGCAAAAAATTGAAACAAATACAGAGCTTTACTTATTCAGATATGTCAATTCTGGTATTTTTCATTTAGCCTAAGTGGAAAACAAACCTCATTATTTTTTTGTTCTCACCCAGCTCTTAACCATTCTCTTTATTCAGACAGCTCATCCAAGGTTAAACAAAAAACTACATTTTAAAACTCATGTACAGGCCTTTTAAAAACAGTTACATAACTTAATCCAGCTGATTTTACAATCAAAAGCATAACACAAGCACTGTTTTTCTTCAGTACTATAAAGTTGAAATTTAAGAATAATCAGCATGCAATCAAAAGCTGATTATAAGTGAACAATAATGAACATAAAAGTAAAATCAATTCTGAGGGTTATAATGAAAGAAAAAAAAAAGAGTAATAGCAGTAGTTGAAAAAGGAAAGTAATAAAAAGAGGTTATGCTAATAGGCAAATAGTGGATGAAAATCAGTCAGTGGCAATGTTCCATGGAATTCTCCAAGAGTTTGGGGGAAAATCGGAGCAATAAAGATTATAAGAATAAAAATGTATATACTTGTTTAGACTTACTGCCATAGATGAAGACATCTAGGAAAAGTCATTGTGAGTTTTAGGAATGAATCACATCTTGTTCTTGATGCTGGAAGGTGGCACGGAGAGAAAGGGTTCGGTTGTATCTGATTGTAGCCCACTCATCAACTGTGTGGCTTCAGGTAAGATATTCAACTTCTCTGAGACTCAGTTTCCTCATTAAATGGTTTAATATTTATTGTGCGTTGGTTGTGTGTCAGGAATTATGCCATGTGCAAGGTGCATATAAAATGTGGCTGCTAAAGCAGTGCATCCCAGAGTGCAGAGAGCATACCATTGGTCCTTATGCAAGATTAGGTGATACAAAGAGGTAGCATCAGATACCTGCGAATCACATAGTGAGGAAGTTAGTCTCTCTGAAATATCATTGAAACCTTAAGATTTCGTCAAAGAGAGTTTTTGGTTCTGTGCCAGGACTTTTTACCTGGACTAGCCTGAGCTGAACCCCTTTTATTTTTAGATTGTGTTGATATTTTACCATCTACTTAGGCAAACAATATAGGTTTAAAATAAAGTTCCTTAATAAGTTAAAACCAACCACATAAAGAAATTAGTAATCATATTAGTGTTTTGTGGACGTAGCAGGAATTGTTTATAAGCAATTGTCATTTGAAAAACTTTGAACCAGAGTAACCTGTAAATTTCTCTCAGTTTGTGTTCCCTGGTAGCAGATAGTGAGAAAAGGATTCATGTAAAAGTGATTTTTTTGGGTGGGGTAGGTATTTCCAGAAATATCTGGAAGGGGATCAAGAAGTTGAACCAGTCGGAGAAGAAGGATAAGGAGGATGTATTATTCAGCTGAGACTCAACGAAGGCAATTTTGGTTTTTTCCCCAGGACAGATTGGGATATAGTGTATGTACATTACACACTGGAGTTGTCCCCAGTAGGGGCAAGGAAGTTGAGCTATTTATACATCATCATCCCTCCCATCAGGATGTAAATTCTGGTACTTCTGGTTCTCTGTAGCTCAAGGGAAGTGCATCAGCACTCCATGACAAAGGGCCACAGGGGCTGGCTTCTGGGGATAGGAACACACAGGGACAGTGCAGAGGGATCTGAGGTCATGTGGGTGGAGCCCTGATAGAATCTGCTCTGAGTCCGTTCCAAGTGACATGTAAGCCACTTGTTAGCTTTGTGCACTAGACATTTAGTTTAATCCTTCATGTCTTGGTTTCCTCGTCTGGTTTAGAATAACAGTAGGAAAATTTAATTCTTCTGATGAAATTCTAGAATGTTAGAATGGTTAGGCATCTTTGACATTATCTCTTACACAATAGAGCAACTGCATTGCAGAGAAGTTAAATGTGGAAGACCATTTGTGCTGCATTGGTCATAGCAGGAACTTGAACCCTTGTCTCCTGCCTCCTATTCTAGGGCACTTAGAGCTTCTATTTCAGGCGAGGTAAAGGTACTTGGGTCTTTGGATATATTTTGTTTTTGATGTGAACTCAGTGGTTTGTGTTTCTACATGGCCTTGCTTGGTTTTTAAGCTTTTCTGAATTAAGGGCCATTTGAGATTCTGCAAAGAGATATTGAACATTTGGTTTAACATTCCCATGGTCTTTGGCCTAATAAATCCTGGCTGAGCTTTTCTGTCTATCTTCATTAAGAAGATATTTCTCTCAAAACTTGGTATTTTGGTGAAATGAGTTTATATATTTTTTTGTTCAGAGGCTTTCTTCTTACAGGTTTGAAGTATAATGGACCACAGGAACCTGGAGGCATACCAATTGGTCATAGTCTCTGTAACATTTATAGCATGTTGATCAAATAAAAGTTGCTGAAATGGGTTCAGGTGGTTGATGGTAACAGATTTGTTTCTCTTAGCTTCTTTTCTGTGGTTCTCTTAGAAAAAAAAAATAGGTCTGAAGTTTCTCGTGACTGTTTAAAGGATCTCACATAAGTGGTTTGTAGAATCTTGGAGGAACTTTGAAAAGGATTCAGTCTTAATGCAGAAGGCAGAGCCATTTTATATGGGCAGTGAAAACTTGTTTATGGTCACTGGAACAGAAATCTGTGCGTTTTCTTTTATGCTAGATTATGGCTGTTACATGGAATCAAATTAGTGTTTTATTTAAATACTTTGCATTTGCCTTTAGTAATAAATACCGTAACTAAGACTGCAAAGCTCTATGTATAATTTGGTGGGTGAAGAACACAGGCCATGGGCTGTGGGATGAGGGACCTAGGGAGAGGATGATATAAGAGTATAAACTTTTTAAGTTTTAAACATGAATAAGAAAAAATAAACGTGAATAAGGTCTGAGGGTCTAATTATATCATGGTGACTATAGTTGATAACCAATGTATTTTATAATTGAAATTTGCTAGGAGGGTAGAATTTAAGTATTATCACCAAAAAAAAAAAAAAAATGGATGTGATAATTCACTTGATGGGGGGAATCCTTCCACATATATATATATCAGATTATTACACTGTATACTCTAAATATCTTACACTTTTGTCAGATCTTGGTAAAGCTAGGGAAAAATTAAGAATTAAGCAATAAAAAGGCAAAACAAAATAAAATAAAAAATACAGGCTCAGGCACCTGGGTTCTAATTCTGACACTGACCCTACTAGTTGTGTGTTCTTAGGCAGTGAACTTAAACTCTTAAAATTTTATTTTCTACCTGAATTGATAAAGGAACCACACAACAGGTGGGGGGCTGGAGTGGTGTGAAGACTTACAGAGGTAAAGACTGCTGGGCATATAGTAAGCATTCAGTAAATGGTGGTGATGTTGATGGTGTTAGGAGTACGAGTTGTTTTGTTAGGAATGATAATAATGCATTTTGTCTTTTTGTTTAATAAGTTGGACATTTTCTTATCATTTTACATATGGGCATGCTGTGAAGTTGCTTTCCTCAAAAAGCAAGTTAAATAACTTACAATAAATAACACATACATACAAATTTGGCAAGGAAGAATCATTCTGATTGTATTGTCTCTGGATCATCAAAAGTGTGTCTTAAGAGAGTGAACTAGGTACTATATTGTATATTAACAACCTTCATGTTTCCTCTTTGCCCCACTGTGGCCTCCATTCTCTTTTTTTCCTCCTGTATGTGGCCTCAGCATGCAAACACAAACTCCTGTGTTTATATTGCACTGGACTATGAGGTCCCCTCAAACCTTGGGCTTGCATGCTTTTGCACATTATGTTTCCTCAGCTGGAAATGGGCATTTCCTGACATCTCTCTTTACTATCTTTGACATTTAACCCAAATGGTACTTCTTATAATGCTTCTGTATTTACTACTATTATTGCTCCCCTACCCCCTTCAGCAGCTGAGTGTCTTTCATCTTTGTATCTCTAGCATCTAGTACATGGAAGTTCTATAGAATGAGTATGTCCAGTTGCTGGTTAACAGAGGTTTATAGTTAATTGAAGATAAGGACTTTGCTGCTTTTGATGGATAATTATTATCTTTAAATTATCCAACAGGGGAGCACCTGGGTGGCACAGTAGGTTATGCATCCCACTCTTCATTTTGGCTGAGGTCGTGATCTCAGGGTCGTGGGATCAAGCCCTGTGTTGGGCTCCATGCTCATCAGAGAGTCTACTTGAAACTCTCTCTTCCTCTTCTTCTGCCGCTCTCACTCATCCTCTCTCTCTTTCTTTAATCAATCAATCTTTTAAAAAAAATATCCAGGAGGAAGTTAGGGTACCTTGATGGCATCATCAGAACTTGAAAAGTTGAGAGAATAATACTCTGTCTCATTTAACTAAAAAATGCTCATGAATATCAGATAAAAATTTGAGAAAAAAAATCAGATATTGCTTCCAGACATTTTCCTCCAGCCTCTCCCTGCCTCCATCATGTGAAAAACCAATTACTTCATCCTTTTACCCGAGAAGCCCTTTAGTAAGTGTGATTTGGAATAAATTGTAAGGGAGAACTTAAGTGTTGATATTTAATATCTGTTCTTAATTTTTAGGGCTGGGGAACTTTGTCCTATACCTTTAGTTGACACATCTTTTGTATATTATTCATAGCCTGTAGCATGCATTTGAATTAGAATTTAGTATGCTGAATGGCAACCTTGCAGATAAACATGAGCATAGTTGGAAAAGGCTTTGGTTCTAATGTGAGATTGGCTTCATAGAGAACAGAGTTATTTGAATCCTCTTTTGGTTCATGTCATTGTCCTAATCCTAACTTCGTTTAGTTTTCAGTGTTTACTTGGTGGCTCCTGATGTTTGCATTTATTTTGTGGTATAAAATGAAAGAACGAATGACTCAGTGAGATAAACTGTTTGAGGGGGTAGCAGAACCAAAACTTAGTCTTTTAAAAAATATTTCATTTGTTTGGGTGTGAAAACTATTTTAGGGAGAAACTCTCTTGATTTAAAAAAAATGCTTTGTATTTTGTTATCATCTGGATATTTTATGTCTCTTTGCCTACTAAGTCTGGCTTTTCCTGTCACTAAGCTAAGTTTTTATTAACTATCTCAAAATAGGATGTCTTCTAGCTTGACAGGTAGCAATTGGCTTTACACCGAAACTTCAGTTCTGTTGAAAGTTTGAGAACATTTTTTAAAAACTATTTTTATGACTAAAGTAATATTTTGAAGACATGAAATTGCTAACATACAATGACTGATAGAAAAGCATAGTCTTGGATAAAGCCTATGTGTATTAATATTTTGGATGTCTGGTCTAAACAGGTAATATGCCATTTCTAAATTTATATCTGAATAAGAAAATTTATCTTGCACTTATTATAAAAAACTTTGAAACTACAGAAACATATTAAAATGCCATAAAGATTTCCTGTAATCACCTGCGCCCTAGAGAACATCATTGTAAATAATAGTGTGGACCTTTTCATTTTTTGGCACACGTGTGCATCAGGTATATATATGTGTTTTCTTTTAAACAAAATTAGAATCATACTAATTAGATAATTTTGTTTGTTATTTCCCTCCCACTTGACATCAAATCAGGAATACTAACCTATGCATTAAAATGTTTTGCAGCTATTATTTCTGATGCCAGATACTTTGGAGAAAAAGGAGGCTGCACTCACATAGATGTCCTAATTTATTTTGTCATTTGCTTACTAGTGGGCATTTATGTTATTTCTCATGTTGCACTGTTTTAATGTTGTGTTGAATATTCTTGAACATAAGTTTTTGTTTACTAACCAAATACATTTTTGAGTTGTTTTTTTTTGGATTGCCTTCCAGAAAGGCTGTACAAATTTATACTCCCTGTGGTGATTAACAATAACAGCAACAGTAGTGGCTCTTATTAATTGATAATTTATTATATATTATATGCTACATCCTAGTCTAAGCACTTTGTGTGGATTTACTCTTTACTCTTCTCAATGCAAAGTATATATGAGATCATCAGTATTAGGAACTGTCAAGTCATGAGCACACACAGAACAAATGTACACATATAAGGCTGCTTGCATGATGTGTCTTGTTTCTTAGTTGTCAGCTGCACACAAGGCATGAGATATCCAAAATGAGCCTTGTAAATGTAGATAATGCCATGTACATCAAAGTAGGTTTATTAAATGAAACTCCTCATTAAGTTGATTTTTTTGTAACCTGATGGATGTATCTCAGGGTCTTAGTGTCTTACAAATAATTGGGATTGGGGAGGAGGACTGAAGCTTATTTTGTGCTGTGTTGCTCAGGTAAGCCTTTTAATTGAGCTTCACCAATGGAAGGTTTGTAGCAAAGAGGTCATGTGATTAGATTTCAGTTTCCAGAAGATGACTTTGGTTACTGGGCTGAGTAGAATATAGCCACAGAAGTGAAGGCAGTGAGGCCAGAGTTAGGAGGCTGTTTGAAGTTTCTTTGGAAAGATCCAAGATGCTTCTTAGACTTATTCATCAGGGTCATGGGAATACTTGTTAAATACAGATTCCTGGGGCCCCTTGTGTATAAACTGTGCCTGAAACCCAGGAGTCTGCATCTTGACAAAATTTTCCATGTTAATTCTTAAGAATCATGGATCTAGTGATTGACTCTGGCATAGGAACAAGAAACATTCAGGTCTATGAATTTTTGACTAAGGGAAAAGAAATATTTTAATGCCTTCTCATGAGAACTCATTTGAGAGTATGTTTTGAAAAAATAGGGAATGTTTATTGTATGCTTAATATGTACCAGGCATTATCCTAATTGCTTTTGATAATTTTTTCATTAGTTTCAGAGACAAAATTTAGTGATTCATTAGTTGCATTTAACACCCAGTGCTCATTACATCAAGTGCCCTCCTTAATGCCCATCACCCAGCTACCCATCGCCCCACTCTCCTCCCTTCTAGCAACTCTGTTTCCTAGAGTTTAGGTTCTCTGATGGTTTGCCTCCCTCTCCATTTTCATCTTATTTTATTTTTCCTTCCCTTCCCCTATGTTCATATGTTTTGTTTCTTTTTTCTTTTTTAAGATTTTATTTATTTATTCATGAGAGACACAGAAACAAAGAGAGAGAGAGAGAGACAGAGACACAGGCAGAGGGAGAAGCAGGCTCCATGCAGGGAGCCTGATGTGAGACTGGGTCTCCAGGATCACACCCGGGGCTGAAGGCAGTGCTAAACTGCTGAGCCACCCAGGCTGCCCTGTTTTGTTTCTTAAGATAGTTTTTTTTTCTTAAAGTTTCCACAACTGGAAAAGCTCAGCATTAATAACCTAATTTCTAGGTGAGGCAACTGAAATCCATAGAATCTGGTTATTTTCAGTTAGGATGCTTTTGGCTATGAGTAAAAACTCTGACTCAAACTGGCCTAAGTAATGAAGCCTTAATCATTGCATATATCAGGGACTCCAGAAGTAGGGTATGCCCCAGGTTAGGTGATTCAGTACTTCATGTATGTGATTGAAATCCCAGGATTTTTTGCTTCTCTCTGCTATAAAGGCTTTGGTATTGGTTCTGCCTTCACTCTGGAAGCAAGATGGGGCATTTCTGGGAGAGAGAAAACATCTAGAGAAAGAAGATTTTTTTTTTTTTTTTGGTTATTCTCCTAGAGGGAGAAAGTTCTTTCCATAAACCTCCTATCAGGATTCTTGTCACTTGGTACTTGGGGAAGATTAGATCATATGCTCATGCTGCAACAGTCCTTGTCAAAGACGTGGAGTTCACATATTTGGCTGAGACTGCTGAATGATTTAGAAAAGATACTGAGCAATCACTTAGTGTCTACTACAATATTGCTGGTGAGTAGCAGAGCTAGGATTTGAACCCTGTCTCTGTAGACCCCAGAGTCTTCATGATTTCTCCTATACCATATGCCTCCCTAAATATCTTTCTGTTTGCTATAAAGGCTTCCACTTGTACTTCTCCTTATTGGTTTCTTGATGGCCAGTAATCCCAAATTATGTTTAAGTGTCTACTTGCTAGCTTTCTTTATGGACCAAACCTGAGCTCCTAGCCACAATGAAAGGACTACATTTGCATTCAGCAGTATGCTGCCCTGTGGCAGTTTGAACAGTGGCACACTGTCAGCTAAGAGGTGCAATGTCAAGTGTAACTGCAACCTGGAAATGTGTTGATGTATGTCAACTTGTAAACGATGCGATGCAGGGGCCAGTTTTTGAACTGTTGCAGGGACAGCCTAGCCCAAACAGAGCCCACTAAGTGCCATGTTTTCTTGTTGATACCCACATTAACCCTGTGAGGTCTATAATAAAATTATTATTATTTGGCATCATTCTCATTTTACCAAAGAAGAAACTGAAGCTTAGAGAGGCTACGTAGTTTGCCTAAATTCACCCAATTTGTAAATGAGAGACCATGAGACTTCAAACATTTTCATTTCAAACTTTTTAAAATTGTGAAATAGCCTAAAATACTAAAAAGAAATCCCTACAACATATGTGTAGTTTAATATGTAATCATAAAATGAACATTACTCCCCAGAACCCAAAGAGAAAGTTATCGGTACCCTAGAAAATTTCTCTCCTGTTAAGTTAATTTTTAATTTCTCTACTGTTAGGTTAATTTTTGTGGTACTCATTCAGTTGTGAAATTTACATTCTTAAATACCCTGTTTAATTATCCTCATGATATGGTGCAGGGGGAAACCTATACGAACCAGAAATCAGAGGCATAGATACTCCCCTTCTGTCATTGTATTTATCTTGGGCAAGTCACATTTCTTTGAAAAAAACTGACATAACACTAAATAACTTTTAAAAACCTCAACTACCGTTATCCAGAGAAGGAGGTGGTTAACTGGAGAATGAAAATCAGAGTGGAGGGCAGGTTTTGCTTGCTTTTTTGTTAATTTGGTAGTATGGTTATAGAAACTTCATGATTTCAGTGACAGGCTTCATTCATTTTGAACACCAAGTGTTTTGTTCATTATGTAAGTCAGTAAATTGCCCTTACACCTTATTGATTAAAATGTCCTAGCTCTTGAAGGACTCACAAGTATAATTTCTAAGAGACAGACTGTACTTTCGTTTTTTAAAATCCACTGTTGAGGTCTGTGCATGATAAAGTGGAACCAAGTGGTTATTAATTTTTCATTGAAATCTTCTGAATAAGTGTTTTCTCTTGCTTGGTTTCAAAAGGAGTCATATTCCTGAATCTAATTAGAGGCAGTTTATGTACTGTGGGCTTATTAAGATTCAAGGCACTTTTTTATTTTAGTCTGTCTGATATCCCTTTTTAATTTCACTTAAATTTGAATTACTCTAAACATCATCTGGGCATACTGAAGATACTCAATGTTATTAATAATGATGATGTTAAGGAATCTGTCCCATCTTATTCTTCTCAAATTCCATTACCTTGTTCTTGATTCTGGATTCTGTGTGGGATCATGCAGCCCCTTTCCTCTCTCTTTCTGTGGCAGAAATCAATAATCAATCATGACACTCTTCTGGTAAGCCCAAACAAGGCCTCTGGGACTTTCTTTGTGTAGCTTTCAAGCAACCATTCCCAGGTGGTCAGAGTTAATAGGCTCTTTGCCATCCCTGATCCCGATGTTGTCTGTCATAAGTCTAGACTTGCGTATTTCTCCTTTTGACCTCTTGAGTAAGTTACATTATCAGCTAGTTGTTTTTCCTAAATCTCTGCTTCAGATTCCCATTTTCCTTCCTATTTGAATGAAAATCTTTCCCTTTATGGGGCCTCTGTATAGTACCTCACTTCCAATGGGTACTCAGATCTCTTCAAGCTGTGAATATAGTGTGTGTACACAATGAACAACTAGACTTATTCTTTGACCAGTCTTTATTCATTCCTCTGGAATTTGTTTTTGGAAGTGACTTTCTATCTTAAGGTAAGAACTCTTTTTTTTTTTATTTAACAATATGAATGCTCACAGTACTGTCTCTAGAATGTGTTTCCTGGCTGTTTGGAATAGAAAAGACATCTCTGCTTGAATCCCTCCTGAATTAGCATCAGGCTGTATTTTCAATATGACCATGTTAGCTTGTACCAGGTTTAACTTTCCATAGTGATCATATGCTCAGGACAGAAACACAAAACCCAACTATTTGAAGGTTTTGGAGAGTGAAGAAAAGCATAAGATCCTGGAGGGCAGTCAGAATTAGAAAGGGCAGGTTTCAAGTTTTATTTTGTTTTCTGAGAGCAGGCCATGGTGATGTCTAAAATTCCAAGAGAAAAATCTAGTGTTTCTGAACCACCTAGCTCTGAAGCACCAGAGGACAGAGCTTTGGGTAACCATGGCAGCTGGAAGGTGAGGGGGTACTCGGGAAAGGAGAGAGGCAGAGAGAGTGTGTCTGGAGTTGGTGTGTCAAGTCGGCCCAAATCAGAAGGTATCCTTGGAAGGGTATGTGTAAGAGGCTGACTTGCAAGCAGCCTAGCCAAAGTAAAAAAGAACAGCAGTAAGACTGGAGGTGCTTCCCATGAGACTGAGTCTGAATATGTGTTACCCATGAATCATACCTCATTGAGAACTCTTCTTTTCACTTATGTCTGATACGTGCAATGTAAATACATGCCTTCCCACTGTTCAGTTGCCTGTTTGGATTTCATATGCTTTGTTCACAGTTACTGGGTCTAGAAAGCCAGCAAGAGATCTAAAATATTTAGAACTAATGCAAAGCCTCATCTAAGAAAGAGTTTGAGATTTTAAGAGTAAGAGATTTTAAGGAGGATGGTTCTGCCACAGATCCTGTTTGAACAGAACAATCACTGGTGTGTTGTGAAGATTCTCCTTATGTATCCTAACGTCACACTTACCTCATGTGCTCTGTTTGCTTTTCAGAGTGGTACTGCAAGCAGTATTGAATATTGTAATAATCACAGTAATAATAAACATGATAGCTAATATTTTCTGGGCTCCTATTACATGACAGGCACTGTTGTAAGCATTTTGCATGTACTAACTCATTTTATTCTCATGGTAACTTTTCTATTATTTCTGATTTACAGTTGAGGAAATAAAAGCTCAAAGAGGTTGAATGCACAGCTAGCTATAAAGTGGTAAAGCCAGGAGCCAAGAGGAAGAGGAGGGTAGTTTAGTATGGTATATACTCCTGTGCACATTCTCAATAGCTGTTGTCCACACTGAGTTCCAGTAGACTTCTGAGCAAGGTAGATGTGAAACATACCATTTTATGCTACTGTGTCCTATCAAGTTTACTGGCATAAACTTTATAGGGAAAAGGTTAGGAAGTACTAGTGTAGGCCTAAAGATCGAATCCTAATTTAGTTAAAGGGATAAAGTATGAGTGAGTAGTTAGCTTATCCCAGCTGAATATGTTTCTGTCTAGGCAATTGTTTATTGACTCTTGTAGCTAAAATACTCCTGAAATTTTTATTCATGTTGAGGAGCAAATTACTGAGTTTAGTCAATGAGATTGAAAGGTGAAAATAAACTTTGCTTATTAGAGAACTAATAGTTTACTTTATTTGGACTGGAATTCTTAAATCTACTCAGAGTCCTACATGCTCTTGACTAGAACCTTGATGATGGTGGTGGTCCTAGTCAAGAACTTGCAAAGAAAAAAGAAATTGCTTCCTGTTGTTGCACCGGCATACTTTTAATGATACACTGAGCACTGTAGTATACTGGATAGACGCCACAGGATCTGTGTGGGTACAAAAGGAAGCTCTTACAGTGTTAGGCTTCAGTCATGTATAGAGAGTGTCCAAGGATGGAGATGTGGTCTTTCTGCTCTGTTCCATATTCTTCAGACCACACGTGGGAATTTGTCCTCTCCTGAACACCACGTTATAAAATGGACACTTTATTCCAGCAGTGGAGTAACTTAAATTGGACTAACAGATAACACAAAGCACAATGATAACCTCTGGACTAATTATACAAAATATAACAAAACCTCTAAAATATTGACATATTTGAGGGTATTAGAGAGTAACCAAAATTATATAGAAATTGTAGAGGAGTCTGTCCTTGAAGGAAAGGAACTATACTGAATGAGATCCACATTTATACAGCTTTTCCTCTGAGAGCCCTTCCCAACTCACACAGTGCATCAAACAACTCTCCATTGAAATGTTATTTGTCCTTATTTGCCTAATGAGGTTTAAGCCTTAGCATTGCCAGGAACACTTATTGACACTGATAGGAAGCATTGTTCTTTCGTTGATACTTATCAAAACTGGATATTTTCTTGACATTTCATTATGGGATATTTAATTTCAAGTAGACTTGGGCACTTACGTTATGTGATACGTTATGGGACATGAGGAAATCAAATAACAGAATGAAAGAATCAGGGTATATAACCATTAGGGTTTTGATTTAGAAACTGGTTTTTGAAAATGTATAAAATTCATTTGCTTTTTCCATGTTTTAAAGGTTTGACCTCTGTGAAAATGACTTTACTACTGAAACTGATTGCAGTGTATTATAATGTTTTTGAATATTGATATAATAAATATTTAATAGATACATTCTGCTAGTAAGTACTTCATCTAGCATGGAATTAGAGAAGTTTTACCTGAATCAGCTTGTGAAATAGCCAGAAAAACATCATTGTGTCCCTTTGAATAACCTTAAAAACATCTTACTTTTCATTATTAATTCGTTCGTGCTTTTGGTTTTGGGCTTAAGCACACTAATTTAAAAATGAAGTATCTGTACATTTATCCTTCTGTACTTGTAGGTTCTAGTGAGAAGGGTGGTAGAAAAGCAAAATTGTACAAGCACAGATTTATATTTTAATATGAAGGATCATGAAATATTTTTTGTACCCATTCCTTAAATCTGGGAAGAACCAGTTGGGTTCTTTGCTTGACTGTCTAGATGATTATAGAGATATAATAGTTATAATGATGAAAGCTTTTAGTGAGTAGTTTTATGATATATGCCACAAAGGATGGATCTCACTGATGACAGGTGATAACCTGACAGTATAGTAATTAAGGTCAGAGGGCCCACAAGGTTTGTTTGAATCCTTGAGCTCTTGGAAACATGTCTGAGTCTCCTTGTACTTTACTTCAGTTTGCCATTTATAATTGAGGATAATCCTTTTCCTACCTTGCAATTTCCAAATGAATGCACTGGGATGGAGCTGTCCCTTCTTTAGAATGGCCACGGTCATTATCATACTGGGGCCAGGGCTTAAAAGCAGGTCTGTATCTCCAGAGTCCATGACTGTAACCACCATACAATATGCTGCCTGACGTAGTAGATGCTTAATATTTATGCTTTGAGGTACTCTTCTGTAGAGTCTGCTTTTGAACTTGTTTGTTGGCCCATTTGTAGATAACATGTGGCAGAATGTAGAGAGAAACTTCTCACCTTTGGAGTTTTAGAGATAAATGACGGGCAGATGGGCTGATACCCGTATAAGTCTAGAAACATGACTAGTGAACTGTTAGTGTCTGGCCTTGACATACTTTACATATTTTACATTTTCATGAGAACCACTATTATTCTTCTGTAAAAGCAAGTCAGTGGCCCCAGTTTTAGATCGAGGGTCATTTTATCAGTGGTCCTTACATCTAATTAGTATACTATCATTCAGCGAATACTTATGAAACACCTCTTATGTGCCAGGATTGTAAAGGCATGGGGATGCTTTGTGAAGGTATCGGACATGGTTTTTGCCTTGGAGACCATTATAATCTCATGGGATGTGCTAGATTAATGAATTGCATAAATGTATAATTGCACTTTGAGAGATGCTATGAGGGCATATGATGGACTGTAAGTTTAGCTTAGGAGGAAAGTGCTGGTATGGGTTTTGGTGGGAGTCAGCAAACTGTATAAAGGGCCATACAGAAAATATTTTAGGTTTCCAGGCCTTACATTCTTTGTTGTAGCCACTCTGTCATTGCAGTGTGAAAGCAGCCCTGGACAAAATGTAAATGAATAGGTATGGCTGTGTTCCAGTAAAAACTTTCTTTACAAAAATAGGCAGGTGGGCAGATATGTCCAATTGACTGTAGTTTCCTGACCCCTGATTTAGGGAATCTGGACAGGTTTTCCAGAGAAAACTATTTATTAGAAAACGTAATTTATGTCCTTGGTATGGAATTCTAAAAGATACATGGGGTATTATAGTAAAAATGAGATCTCTCACACCCTCATGCCCTTCCTCGAAGGAAACACTTCTACCAGTTTTGAGTGGAGTGTGTATGTGCATAGTTTATTTTATAAGTTATATAAATGTGAATAGACTTTAAATGCCCTTTATCTGGTAAGCTGAGTTAGGCAAGTGTTGTATGGGGAAAAAACTGCTGCTGCTGCTTCTGGGTCTGTTACTGTTGATTAATGGGATGAGGCTAGGGAGGTCTACTCATAGTTGGTTTTCTTTCTCCATCAATAGATGGGACAGTCTTTTGGTACTTAAAATAGATGAGGATTTGTGAAAATTGGTGTCTACTGTTGAGATATTCTGATAATAACAATAATATTAATGTGAGGAGAAAGAGCACTTCTGGAGTTGCCATGGAATGGCTTAGACAAATGAGATTTATAATCTGGAGCTTCTTATGCTGCTTTCACTTTTGTAATTTAGAGAAGGAACTGTTCTCACATAAGCCAAGTGTGTGTGGCAGTCTGTTGAACATGTGCTGAAAACTTGGGTTGGACAGTCCCTGGATGAAATTTTCCATCTTTATTTCCTGTCATGGAATCACAGACTGATTTAATCCATGGGCTATTTTGCATCTTCTAGTAGGGAAATAAAATAGCATAACCAGAATCTTCCCCTCTCTTCCCTTTTGTCCTTTGCCTCTTGAAGTAGACAAGTTCTTCATCCTCTTCTCCCATGATGTGGACTGATGAGCAAAGGCATTTGGGCTAGTGGGCTGGTGACAGTTAAAGAAGCTCATCAAAATCCATAGGTTGTTTTGTCTTAAAGCAATGTCTTAATGTATCTACACTTGGATGCTTTCACTTAGCTACTAAGGTGGAAATGTCTCCTGTATGGGGCTCTCAGTGCTGATGTAGGAGGCATAAGGATGCAGGTTCCCCCTCGGGACTCCCAAGGAGTTTTTCCCTATCTCTCAAATATAGGACAGGGGTCAGCAAACTTTTTCTTATAAGACCAGATAGTAGATATTTTAGGTTTTGCAGCTGTGTGGTCTCTGTTGTGACTACTCTGCTCTGCAGTTGTTAGTAACAAAGCAGCTACAGACAATGCCTAAGTGGGGAGACAGAATATTAAAGCCTTTATATTGTATTTTCCAAGGAGTTAATTAAGATTTAGTGTTCTAGGTGCGGTGGACTGAGTGTTTATGTTCCCCTCAAATTCTTATGTTGAAGCCCTAATCCCCAATATGATGGTATTTGGAGGTGAGGCGTCTGGGAGGAAATTAAGTCATGAGGATAAAGCCATCATGAATGGGATTAGTGCCCTTATAAGTAGAGAGAGGATCCCTTTCTCAGCAAGAAGGCAGTTGTCTATAAGCTGGGAAGAGAGTTCCTGCCAGAGCCCGATCATGCTGGCAGCCTGACCTCAGACTTCTAGCCTCCGGAACTATGAGAAAAAAATATTTATTAAATCTCCCAATCTGTGGTGGTATGTTATAACAGCAGAAGATGATGAAGACACTAAGGAAGTAGGTTTTACCTACCATTTCAGCTCTTATTGATGGTATCCAGTAGAGCACTGTTTGATGAGGATTTTGAGGTCAAGACTATTCTTTGGGTCAGTGAAGGCAATTGATTAGTGATATCTGTCAGAAGTTCAGATTCGAGGAAGACTGATCCAAGTGCTGTGCATCTTTCATCCTTGTCCCTAGGAATGCCTTGGGAACGAAGACTGCCATTTATCTTTACATATCAGATACTTACAGTAAAATATGTAAAAGTCAAGAAGGGCTTATCAAATGAAAGGACAATTTAGCCTGACATCTTCCTACAAAACCATGTTTAAACTGTTTATCCTGCACAGTCATTGTCAGTAAATACTTATAGCATTCATGTAAATATTTTTTTACTCTAATGGTTTTCCAAAGAAAGGAAATTCATTGTATTCTATGTTTGTTATTTTTGACTATCAGTATTTTATCTTTTTAAGTAACAGAATCACCAACATCTACATTTTTACATTGTTAAAAAACTAAAGTCTGTAAATTTGAAGATCCAACTGCCTGTATTAAACGATCCATGAATGAGCAGCCTCTCCTCTAGCAAGTAGAGGGGTGCTCCGAAATTGAAGGTTTTTATGGGAGGGTGGGACAAGAAAGTTATAAGCAAAAGAAAAGAAAGGATTGTTTCAGGCAAGATCACCTTCCCTTAGTGGGGAAGGATGGGAGATATGTTTATAGAAAATGCCTCATGGTCCTTTGGAGGATGAAGAAGGTCCAGATTACATATTTGGTGCTTTTCAGAAAATGCCTGATTGACGGGTTAAGACTTATTGTGGGGTAGGTTGAAACTGTAGTTAGGTTATTAAACCCTAGATTTGGTGAATTGGGCTAGCACAAGTAATGGCATTTTGGACCTTTGGCTTTCTTTTTGACACCATGATTTTCTCTAATTCTTTATTTTTTTTAAAGATTTTATTTATTTGAGAGACAGAGAGGGCAGGAGAGAGAGAGAGTGTACAAGCTGGGGGGGATGGGGTGGAAGGAAAGGGACAAGAAGACTCCCACCTGAGCACGCAGCCCAGGACCCCAGGATGATGGCCTGAGCCAAAGGCAGATACTTAACCAGCTGAGCCACCCAGGTGCCCCTCTAGTTCTGTTCTTATTGCATTTGTAACTAAGGCCTTTATGTTTCTTACAAGTAAAATAAGCAATACAGTGCAATTAGAATTTGTATTAACTTTCTTTTGAAATATGTAGAATGGGTGATTAGGAGTGATTTTTTTTATGTGTGCTTCATAAAATTGGTTTCACTTCTTTATAGTAAATAGAACATTGTGCCTTATATACTTTGAGTATTCTGAATCCTTTTTTAACAAGCACAATACACATTTCATGGCTGTATCACAGCACTTATGTTTTGTGTCTTCAGGGTTACAGGATAAGGGAATGCTGTAATTCCCCTGAGGTTGACGTTTCTATCACATGATGCATGGCATAATAGAAAAATATATATTTGGTCTTTGGTACAGAGCTCCTAAAACCTTTGGCATTTCCTGAGTGGTAGTAGTGTCTTTTGTTATTTGTAACTAGCCCCTTCAGCCACACCGGAGCATACCCTCTCTAAACACCTTAGATGGTTTTTGGGGATTAGCTGGGGGACTTACAGGGTTGGAACTTTGCATCCCCTCTTTCACTGTGCCTCTGGGTATGGGCAGGGGCCTGGAGATGGTGGAGTTCATTCAGCAGTGGACAGTCATTTAATTTGTCATTCCTATGTAATGAAACTTTGATTTAGACTCTGAAACAGATTAGGGAAGTTTTCAGGTTGGTGAACACATCTCAGTGCTGCCTGGGAGGGTAGTGTATCCAGAGAGGGCAGAGAAGCTCTGTGCCATACCCCATAATTTTCCCTAAATATTTCTTACATTTGGCTGTTGCTGAATTGTATCTTTGTTAATTATATGTGAAATGCTTTCCTGAGTTTTGTGAGTTATCCTAATGAGTTACTGAACTTGAGGAGGGGTTCATGGGAACCCCTGCATTTGTAGCTGGCTGGGCAGAAGTGTGGGTAGCCTAAGAACCCCATTGCATCTGGTGTCTGAAATGGGGATCATCTTGTGGGGCTGAGCTCTTAACCTGTCTGGTCTGCGCTACCTCTGGGAGTTAGTGATAGAGTTGAATTGCTAGACATCTAGTTGGTGTAAGAGAATAGAGAATTGATGTGAAAGAACATGTATTTGATGTTAGGAAACACCATAATATCTGCTCGTGCTAATGTGTACATCGCTGTAGAACTCAGTATCTTTTTATATTTGGCAGGAAGAACATTCTTAAGCCAAAGTGTCAGTGATTGAGATTATGCTGAAGGGAAATGTTGAGGCTTGGCAAGCTCATGACAGCCTACCTCACACTTCTTGTGAGGTATGTCTCATGTTTCTTCTTTTCTCTTTCTCTTTCTTTTTCAGCCTTCTCCCCTCACACTGAGAAGCTTCTCCTGTATTGCATGCAACAGTTAACTCTGTCCCCAAACTCTGTTTTTCCACTCATCAAAAAGCCCTGTAGTCAACTAGACTTCCTTCTCTTAGATTAAAGTTTAGTGATCCTCTGTGACTGCTTAAACATGCCCTTCTGGGCATCTCATCCATTCATCCCAAATAACTTACCACAATATTCCAGCTGTCATCCTGAGAGAATTTGGGTGTAGATCTACTTTTGTCCATCTTATACATTCATGCATGCATTTATTCAATAAAAAACTGAATTGAGTACTTACTGTGTGTCTTGCAGTGCTTTAGGTATTGGGCATTCATCCTTGAATATGACAGGTGTTTACTTGATGGAGGTGGTGTCCTAGCTCTGTAAGTATATAATATTAGTTGCAGGTTAGAATGTGCGAGACCAGGAGAAGCATTGACTAAATTGCTCTGTATTCATACTTCCTACTCCTGCTTTTATCATTTTGGGTTTAGTCAGAAATATGGTAACTGTACTAGTTATTTTAACAGGGATAATTTAACCTAGAGACTTGATTAAGGAAATATTGGAAGGGCAAAAAGAGCTCTGACTCAAGCAGAGATTGTAACTGCAGGAAGCAGCTACCATGCCTGGAAAAAATGGAAGCGAATGGGGCTCTTGTAGAGCTTGGAAACAGAAAGAATGGTGACCTAGAGCAGAGTGGTGACCTAGAGCATTAAGAAAGGAAGAGGCACTGGTTTCCATGACTCTGAGGCTGGTGTGAGAGTCTTGGCAGAACCTATAAACTGCACCTAACTGCTCTTGGAAGCAATTGCTACTCACTAGGGTGAAGAGCTGTGGCTGGGGCTGTGATGATAGAACACCAGGCAAACCAAAAGGAGCAGCTTTCTCTGTCCTCTAGCCTGCTAGTCTCCCAGTGGTGCCCTGTATTAGTGGAACCTAGGGGGAAGCCAGCTGGCAAAGGTGAAAGTAATTTGCAGAGTTTCAGCCCATCAAGGAGTAAGCACCTAGAAGAAAGGCTTTGAAGCTGATTAAAAAGTAACTTGATAGCTTAATAACTGGCACATCACTAATAGGGCCCAAGTGTGGGAAAACTGTATAAAATACAGTTATATTGATTTTTTTTTAATGGTTAGACTTCTCAGAACCTTTAATAAGATGTGTATTGAGAATCTCTAAGTAAGGAGAGCAAAATTATATATTTCAATATGTGACCATGAACCTTCCTTCTTCAATTTCTAGCTCACTAATCTGTTTTCTAATTATATTTCCCAAGCTTTCAATATTGCCTCTCCCTTTCTTTCAGTGATTAATTTAAAATTTTTAAGATTTGTGGTTAATTTTTTTGGTGGATATATTAACTTCTCCTATCTCTGTGATTTATTATATTTTTTAAAGTGGTTTTGTGCTGTGTCCTCCATGATCTTTTTTTCCTCAGGTGTTAGTTCTTCTGTTTGCTTCTCTTCAATGATGTTGGTGGGCCTCCATTGTTTGATTATTCATGATACTGTGCTTATAGCAGCCTAACATCAGAAACCATGGGAGAGGTACAGGGGTGCGGCCACATGGTAGGTGCCAGTAGCTAAGCTTTACCCCATGTATCAGAGGTCGCCTGCGGCACAATGTCATCTCTTGGGCCCTACCCCACAGTTACTGTTTTTGTCTAGGAGCATACCCTGTGCTACATCTGTCATGCTAGTGATTTCCTTGGTGCCTCTTTGGTTCCTTGGTGTCTCTATCTTTAAGGTTTAAATTATAACCAGAGCTGTTTTCACTTTTGGTACAGTCCTGTCCTGCACTCTTTGCTGTGGGATTCTACTTCAGTCTATTTCTTATTTGCTTGCCATTCTTCAGGGATTCCTCTCAATTTCTGATTTGCCATGGAACCCACCATCTTCTTTATTATTTTCCCAGTGCTGCCATGAATATTTTCTTTAGACATACTGTTACAATCTCTTGTTCTTGCTTTCTGTATCCCCTCTTTGCTTAGTGTTATGCCTGGCCCTGTAGAGTAGGTGATTTTTTTTCTGTCCAGTGGATTGCTTTGGGCATTGGTTACAAGGTCTCAAGTTACATCATCCAGCCTTCCTTGGGGTGTGTTCTCTGTCCTGGGGAGGTCTAGTGCCTGAAAGATAGCAGGATCTTTAGAGATCAATTTTTAGATGACTGTCTGCTTTCATAGAAACAAAGAAGGAATTCCTTAAGAGAAGAGATATTTAGGCTGTTCATCCTTGGGTAGCCATTTGGATGCTGGCTGAATCTGGCTACATGGAAAGTAATGGAAAGCCATATTTCCACTGTGGTAGCATTTCTTGCCTTGGGTTTGCATCAATCTCAGACCCCATTGAAAAAGAGTTTCACTGAAATCTTTTATTTCACTTTCCAGCAACCTTAAAACATTTTGGTGGTTGATACTTTCGTTTAATGTTAAGTAAACAAGGTTAAAAGGTCACGTGCCTGACGTGCTAGGGCAAAGATGACCCAAGTCTTTACCTCTCCCTCTTAGGTTCATTTCTCACTATTGGCTCCTGAACCTGTCATCAGGACATTACTGAGCAAATGCCATATTTTGCTCTTTTGTGTCTCACTTTCTCTGTTAACTTCTGGTTTGGACCAGTTGTTAAATTGTAGTAATGTCATACTGCATTTCGTTATAGGTTCCTAAAAGAAAAATCATGAGGATTAAACATTTTGGAAATTTCATTGCTTTTATGGAATCTCCCAATTTTAAGAGGATATGCTATGGTTAGAATATTATTATTTTTTTGCTACTTGGATATAAAGTGTCAGATTGTCTCTTTTGCAAGGACCAGATTGTCCTCTTGTCTGTGTGTGCCTTTCAGATTTTTCTGTCATTACAGTGGACTTTTCAAATGAGTGACAGTAATTCTTTCAAAAGTTTTCTGGAGGAAAGTTAATGCCACATATCCTATACTATAGTACAAATTATTTTTCAGGGATTATTTTGAAGTTTCATTTTCATGTTATCAAGTTTTCTGAAAGGTTTCCTTGAATTTAACTTCTGTGATTTATTAGCACAGATAAAAGTAAGATCCTCCCTCCCCGCCCCACACTGTGGCTAAAGAAACTCAAATTATTGCCAGAGAAGAGATGACTAAGGTGAATTGAAATATTTGGTATTCACTTTTCTTTCATAACTAGGACATTGTATGTTGAGTGTTGGGGAGGGCAGTGGGATTTAATACAAGAGATTGTGATTTCTTCTGTAAATGGGGATTGACAATGGAAATGTGAGAAAAGGGGTATTCTCTATAATGTTGTCATCTTTCTTAATAGAAAATTCTAAGATCTAGCTTTTCATAGTGGCAGTATTTTATTCATCAACAAGAATGGAATCAGTTTTTAAACACAAATAGTGGACTTGGAACCTTGCAGACACCAATTATCATTCTGTACAGCAAACCTTCAAAATGTCAAAGAGACAGTCTCAGGAATTTCTTCAGCAAAGGTCGCTCATTTACTACTCTCTGAGTCATTTCTTCAGCATGCCAGGGTGACAGGCAAACCTGTGAGATTGAGTTAGCTAGGTCGCTCAAAACTGCCACTATAAAGAAGCAATGAGAAGTCTATTTCTATCAGGTAAATCCCATTAAACTCAAATGTATCCTGAACTATTAAGCACTATTAGATTGTTAGAAAGAACATGAGTGGGTTGATTGAAATAAAGTCTGCCCCATACAAGCTTTCCCTGAATTTATTGGATGGGACTTTTGGGAGTAATTTAAGAAGGGCTAACAAACTGGGAACTGAAGGGGGTGAAGGAAGGAAGGGGGCAGGGCTCTTTCAAGGTGCTGTATATCTGATGCACTGAGATGTCATATTTGACCCATTGTCATGGCTATGCTGAACACACATATGACAAAGCCCTGTCACATACCTTACATGTATGTTTCCTCCCAGCAACCCTAGAAGGTTGGGTATTTTGTTTTACTGATAGCTATGGTTTACTTGCTCAGTATCACAAGCTCATTCCAGGTGGAGAACAGGAAAAACACCTCTGTAGATTTTTTCATACTGATGATGTTTTTGTTTAATGTAGTTGGGGAAAAATATGTAGTATTCCTCCTTCTGACTCTCATAAGTAGTAAGAATAATAGTCTGCTGTGATACATGTGTAAATGTGTAAAATGGATGGCTGGGGTTAGTTGAGCAATTAATGGCCTCAGTTTGATCAAGTCCATGGCTGTTCTGTTATTGTATTCTTTTGAATTTTATTTCAAGTTAGCACTTTACTTCAGACTATTCTTAGAATCTTAAGCCCTCTTTTGCTACTGGAGAGACTCTTTGGTAGCAAGACTCATTTGAGAGAGTTGAAGACATCACATACTCGTGTGTGTGTGTGCGTGCGTGCACGGACCCACACACACACACAGACCTTTTTATAGGATGAAACAGTGACCTAATTTTCAAGATGTAACTTCCAGAGTTCTCACTTTTGCCATAAGTGAGCAAAAGCCAGATTTTTGTGTGAACATAAAACTGTCATAAGACCAAGACACTTGTCAGAAACCTTAGGCAGTCCATAGATCAAAACTAGTGTCTACTCTCCTTCCCTGAGCTCACCTGTCTACTCTCCTTCCCTGAGCTCACAAAGATGTAGCATTGTTGTGCTGCAAGGGCAGTACCTAAACACATGGATAGGCACTTCACACTGGTTTGCCGGTTTGTTGAGGCAGTGCCAACTTGGTAGCAGGTATAGTAATGCCTTGAGGCCTCATGAGCTGCTGGCCCACAATGATCTCAGTTTTTTTCCAGATCTTATTTTTTATTTTTTCTGATTAAAATTGTGTCTTATACTTTACTTTCTTTCATTTTATTTATTAATAAATCCATCATTATGGAGTTGTGTAGTTACTAAATTTATTACACTAAGTGTGTAATGATTTTTATTTAGAAAAAATGCAAAATATTGAGATTAACATCGTCATCTGTGTGTCCAGTATGAAGAATTTTTAAATATTGCTATTTTCTCACATTTGCTCAGGTCATTTTTAAGTAAAAGACACAAAGTTTAACTCATAAAGTTGAAATCCCTTGGTACCCCTTCCTCAAACCCATGGCTCTGTGACTCTCTAACAGAATTGCTATCCTAAACTTGACATGTCACCTTCCAAACTTTGGATATGACAACTTCTATTACGTAGATGAAGAAAACACTTTTTTTTTTTTTTTTTTTTTTTTTTTTACTCATATCAGATTCATTGGCTGGGGTTCTGCAAATTAGTCTACTAACGGACAGATTAACTAGAGGAAAACAAATTTATTAACAGGTGCACATACCCCAGGAACACTCACTGATCCATGACTCAAAACAGTGGTCAGAACTTGGGTTTATGTTGCATCTTAACAAAATAACAGTAAATTTGCAGAGGAAAGGAACTTTGAACTTTGTAGGAAGGTAAATCTATAGGGACACTCATGGAAGATAAGGATTAGTAAAGTTGGTATGTTGACTTCTATCGTGCTGTCTCTGGACTAAGACTGTAGATTTATGTCCCATGATTAAGAATCATCCTGCACTTTCTGGTGGAGAGAGAAGGGGAGCAGAGAATTTTTCTTGTGTCTGCTTTTCAGTTACCTTCAGCTCAAAATAACCTTATGCTGCCAGAGTGGCATATGTTGGGGTATCATACCCTGAACTCCTTCACTTGTCTCTATAAGACTGCTTAATTTTTTTTCCTGTTTTAAGTAAGCATACTCTTATGTATTCCTCTTATCTATCACTTGTTTGTTTTTTCCCTGTGTTTTACTTTGGAAGTACATCTCCATAGAGATATTTCAAGAACTGGCTTATTGATTTGAACCCTTTTTTTTTTTTTTTTTTGAGAGCATGCCAGTGTGTGTGTGGGGGGGGCGGGCAGAGGGGGAGAGAGAGAAACTTAAGCAGTTTCCCCGCCCAGTGCAGACTCAGAACCCTGAGATCATGACATGAGCTGAAATCAAGAGTTGGATGCTTAACTAACTGAGTCACCAGGGCTCCCTGATTTGAGCCATTTTACAGTATTCCTTTGAATATGTCACGAATTCCTCTTTCTTTGCCTGCTCGCCTTCCATGCTTCCCTCCCTCTTTCCCTCCTTTCCTTCATTTATTCCTCCTTTCCTTCTTCCTTTTCTCCCCTTTCTCCTCCCTCCTCCCCTCCCCTCCCCTCCCCTCCCCTCACTTCCCTCCCCTCCCCTCCCCTCCCCTCCCCTCCCCTCCCCTCCCCTCCCTTTCCTTTCCTTTCCTTTCCTTTCCTTTCCTTTCCTTTCCTTTCCTTTCCTTTCCTTCCCCTTCCCCTTCCCCTTCCCCTTCCCCTTCCCCTTCCCCTTCCCCTTCCCTTTCCTTTCCTTTCCTTTCCTTTCCTTTCCTTTCCTTTCCTTTCCTTTCCTTTCCTTTCCTTTCCTTTCCTTTCCTTTCCTTTCCTTTCCTTTCCTTTCCTTTCCTTTCCTTTTCTTCCTTTTCCTTTTCCTTTTCCTTTTCCCTTTCCTTTCCTTTCCTTTCCTTTCCTTTCCTTTCCTTTCCTTTCCTTTTTCCTTTTTCCTTTTTCCTTTTTCCTTTCCTTTCCTTTCCTCCTACATGGTGTTTCTTTAATCAAGAGAGGCCCTGTGTTTTATCTTGGGAAGAAGCTGCAGAATGGGATGCATTTTGCCCACTGGGATTAATAGTAAATAATGGAAGATTGTTATAAGATCAAAGACCCAGAAGCTCTGGTGTGGTGGAATGATGTATGGGACTCTGAAAAATTAAGCATGATGCAAAGGCCAGTTTGGGTAAAAAATTCAAGGTTAAGATTGTTTCTAAAGAAATGCTTTTTTATAGCTAGCAGGTACATAGTATTTACTAGATTCATGTGAACTGTGTTAAGTGTGTGTACATGTGTATGTTTGTATCTAATACTAGATTCCTCTGTTATCTTAAAGCCCAAGTCTAATTCATGAGTAAGCTTTGCTTCAAAGCCCAAGTCTAATTCATGAGTAAGCTTTGCTTCATTAGCAAACTATATCCAGAATTCCTTCATTTCTCTCTGTTTCTACCTCCACTGCCCTTCTCTGTTATTTGGTTGAGGGTCTGCATACTGTGGCCTCCCAGCTAAAGCTGTTTTTGCAAATAAAGCTATGCTGGAACACAGCCATGCCCATTCTTTTAAATATTATCTGTGCCTGCTTTATGTGACAAAGGTGGGTTGCAGCAGAGACTATCTGGCCTCAAAGGCAGATTTACTGTTTGGCTATTTACTCTTTACTATTTCTATTTGGCTATTTATAGAAAAAGGTGGCTGACTCTGGTCTGGTGTAATACAGCTCTCGTAACTGGTTCTCTTGCCTAAACAGAAAACAGAGTGACTTTTCCAAAATGTGAACTTGATCTCACTCCTCCTGCTTAAAACTCTGAGTGAATGAAATCTAAACTCGGGACTACAGATTCCAAGCACTTTCATGATCTGGTCCCTGCTCCCTTACCTCCCCTCATCTCTGACCTATTTCCCCCTAGCTCCTGCCCCTACTAACCCTTTCCTGCTTCAGGGCCTCGGACCATGTCTGCTAGGTTTCTCCTTGGCTCTTTACATGCTTGTTGCCTTTCTGTCTTCAGGTCTTTGCACAGATGACATTTCCTCTGAGGTCATACAGTGTGCCTTTTGCCTACTTAATTTGCCATGTGTATATTATTTCCTCCAGAGCACTTCCCATTCTGTCAGTACATTCTCCACCTCTGTGTTCAAGTCCTTCATCCCTGCCCAGGACCTGAGCTCTCTGACAGCAAAGACCTTGTCTGTGCTGTTGACCAGTATACCTTAGATGCCAAGCATAGTGGCTGCCACGTTATTAGTGCCCAGTGGAAAACTGTTCGAATGAACGAACAAAATACAGGTTCTCCCAGTTTCCTTAGTAGAAGTTAAATGCAAGTATATATTTACTCTACCTTAATTTGTTTTCTTTCTTCCTATAAATAAACCTTGCCCACTTCTATTCACCATATAAAACGAAGGTGCTTTTCCTCGGCAACATAGTCATGCTGGCACACTCTCCACTAGGGGACAGGCAGGCATTTTTTGAAACGATGCTATTCAGTATTTTTAGTGCCTTTTATACATTTGTTTCTGCTGTTGTGTTAATATGCTAATGTTTATCAAGGTTGTATTTTTTTCCCTCCCCTTTCTTGCTGCTGGCAGGGCAGCAGTACAGAGTTATGGAATGAGGTCTCCTTTGGGCATTTGTCCTTACTACAAAGAGTTTTACATTCTTTGCTCCTTAAAAAAAACATGCTGCTTTTTTGCTGAACCTAGGATAAAAAGAACAAGGCGGTATCTTTGAGAATCTTAATTCTTTTGACTTAGTGAAACCCATCCAGGAACCTTTCTCTCATTCAGAGCTTCCCATTTATCCCTCCGGCCTCATATTCAGGACAGCTCTGTACCTTCCTGCAGCGAAATCTGTACACCACCTTCTGTTTCTCCTCCTGCCCCAGTCATTGCTCAGGACCCACTTTTGTGGACTGGGGGCAATGGAGGAATTCACCATCATTGTCTCACTAAAGAGTAGACTGTGGAGTCAGGCACACCAGCATTTGAAGAATGGCCCTCCTTTAACCATCTCTGTTAGTCTTAGCAACACTTATCTTCTCTGAGCCTTATTTTTGCCCATCTGTAAAATGGACTTCTGTTAGTTTCTTCCTTGTAGGGTTGTTGTGAGAATTAAATGAAGTAGTGCTTGTTAAGTGTAGAGTTTCTGTAACTCCATGGCACTGCTATGTATTAGCTAGGATTCAGTTTGGTTTAAAAATATAAGATTTTGTCAGCGTACCCTCAAAGCATTAATCTTAATAATAAATGCTATGGTTCAATTTCTGGATAGTCTGAAAGTTGAACTTCCTTTTCTTTCCTGGTAGGATAGGTTGTTGGGTTTTTTTCTTTTCCTTTACAGATGATCCCCCCTCCTCACTGTGGGGTCCTTAGAGAGGGGTAGTGCTGCAAGAGACCATGCCAGAAGAACAAAAGTGGCCTTAGGCTCCTCATCTGATCCTTGTTTGATCTGTTACAAAGACCCTAGCCCTTATTCCTCTTCATCAATAAACTTGACTTTGCTTCTCTAGCCCCCTGCTCTCGGGAAGCCGCACATCCCTATCTACAGCATTTGTTTAGGTACCACCCCACCTCTTAGTGTTCTCAGTTTGCCTGCTGCTTTGTCTTCCCTCCTTTTACATGGAAAACTATTTTTAGGTCAGGAATGGCAGTATGGTATTTGTCTGTGGTCATTCCAAGTCCTTTTTATTGATTTGGATTCACAGACTGACAAATAAATAATCGTTTGAAATGATAGAAACCTCATGGGTTTTTTTAGACTTGGATTCAAATCCTGACTTTCTTGCCCCACTGAGTAGCCTTAGACAAGTTACTTAATCTCTCTGACCCTCACATTTGCTCATCTGTGAGGTGGGAGTACACTGGCTCAAATGAGGTGGAAAGTAAATGTATTTAGTAAAAATGCACATTTTAATTTGCTTACCAAATGTGAGCTTTGTCTGGTCCTTCCTTTTGTAAATTACTGTCCTTTCTCTTTCTTTGACTGTTGAGTGATTTATGTATAGAGATTCCATTATTAGAGCTTAAAAATACTTCCCCAGATGCATTTAAAAGGAACCGCAGGACGCTGTGGGCACTTCTTTATCATTTATGGGATCACCTACTATTTTTATTTTAGGGATTGTTCAGTGTCTCCAAGTTATACTTTCTGTCTTCCTTTGTGTTTCTGCATTCAGTGTCTCCAAGTTATACTTTCTCTCCTCCTTTGTGTTTCTGCATTAAATAACAATAGCAGAGCATTCTTTTGAGTACTTATATTGGGCACTATTCTAGTTGATTTCCACATAATAATTCATTTAATCCTCAGAGCAACCTATGAGGATGAGCCTGTTAATTTCCTCCATTTTGTAAGTGATCATAGTCTCTCTGTACACCTGCTAGAGCATAAGAACTCAGCCACAGGGCACTAATTAATTAGTTAATTCATTTCCTTACACTATGTAAAGTAGGGGTAACCTAAATGGAGAAGGGTCAGAATCATTCCAGTTCTGGAAAGAAGAGAATGCTGTATTTCCAAAGGTGACTCCAAATGAAAGACCCACACTTTAGCCTGAACATATAGTAAAATGTAACAAAGTGTTGGTACCTGGTTTCCTGTGCTTTCTTCCACTTGTGACATTATTTTCTTCTTTTCCATAGGCTTAGGCTTTTATTACAGTGTTGCTTTTCCTTGCTTGTTTTTTTTTAGCATGTTGCCTTTCTGAAGGTGGAGTGGATATAATCACATCAAGGGTTAAGCAGTACTATTATTTTTATTAGTATTATTGCTGCCATTATTATAATTTTCCTCCTATAAACAGGATTCCACTGAACCTCTTATATAGGGTGACAGTGAAGTGGCTTCTTCATTAGAGCCTGTTTTAAGCAAGCAGGTCTTTTATTTTGTGACACCCATATTGAGACACATTGAGTTATATCTGTCTTTTCATGTGCACCAACACGTTTATTTGAAGCCTACTATTTCCTAGGTAACGTGACTAAGGTAGATTTATGGGTGCTAATTTACATACAGAACAACATTGGCAAAAACTAAAATATAACAAACACATACCAACTTTTGGCCTGCTACAGCCCACTGAGCATCTGCCTTCCTTGCCATGCTTGCAATGAAAGGGGAATATATTTTCCTCTGAGTTTACAGCTAATTCCTTGTTTGTATTCCACTGTCGTCATTGCTGTTGAGAGCTTGAAATGAGGTTTAAGAGCCTCTTCCTATCTCACAGCAGGAGTTTATGTTAGGGGTGGTCGTTCTGTGTAACAGAGAATGCAAGTCTTTGTCCCCCCACACCCCACCCCCACTCCTGGATTTCACACCGCATTTGGAGAATTCTGCTACATTGAAGTAAGGGTACAAGCCCTCATTTCCCAGACAAGTTAATAGATGCTCAAGGCTGTGCAATTGGGTTAAAGCCTAGGTTTGACTACTTCCTCTCAGTGTTGTCTCTAAGTAGATTGATTTTCATTTATTACACAAATAATAAATGAATTTTTTCTATAAGAAGTGTTTAAAAAATTATAGATTAGGGTAAACCTCCCTTTGATTATCATCTTTCTGGTCTGCTCTCCTCCAGTTTACTGGCGTTAAGTTGGTGAACTTCATCTGGACTTTTCCTTATATATTACTTCTACCTACATCTGTTCTTAACAGAAAGAGAATGTTGCTTTGTGTGTAGATACGTGTGTCAGAAATACAAATGTTATTCTACTTTAAATATTGAAAGAAACTGGTTGTTATGTGCCTTGGAGAATAATCAATGTTAGGATGTTCATACTTATCAGTCTAGGCTAGTCAATGAGGCGATTACAAGTTATTCCCAAGATCATTGGTAAACACATCAAAGGTTTATTTCTCATTCATGCAAATGTGGGTCTTATGGTTCCAGGGCCAAGGCAGCAGTCTGTACAGTAAGTCAGTAATCCAGGCTGCTCCAACCCTGTAACTCCACTGTCTCCACACATGGCTTCAGCACCTTGCACCCAAGGAAGAGGGTCCTGGAGGATTGTCTATGGTTGCTTAAAAGTTTTGGTACCCTAGCTGCAAAAGAACTGAGGATGTAGGGGACCACAAGGGTACTGGGTGCTATTGTGTTACCACAGATATTTTGAGTGCACCGTATTGTTTGGATATATTGTGATTTATTCAGCCCATATCCTATTTGGTAGGCATTTAGATTACCTTCCACTTTACCCTTTATTATATACAACATTTTACAGAAGATCCTGATATATATCCCTAGTATATGTTTCGCTAGGATAGGCACCCAAAGGAAACTTTCCAGTTCAGAGGAGGTAGCTGTTGTACTTTTCATAAATGCCATCAAATTGGTTTTGAAGGTTATTGTACTGGTGTTGTCTTTGTGTGAGTAGAATATGGGGAAGCACATTTCACCATGCTTTCACCAGTGACATCGTCAAACCTTCATTTTTGTTTTAATTTCTATTTTCCTGATTACTAGTGGGTTTTCAGCTCTTCCTAAGGCTCAACTCTGCTGCCTTCCTGAGTGAAGTGTTGCTGTGGAACATCAGGCTGCATGCAGAAAGACAGAGGGAGTGCGAAGAGCCAGTGGGCAGATGTGACTCGCTGAGTCTCCCTTTGGGGGGTACCCAGCTCAATGACATTTTCTCTACTCCCTTTATTGATTTTTTTTTCTCCTGTGTTGCTATTTCAGTAGTCTCTACACCTCTAATTTTAAAACCATGGGGCGAAGGAAGATTTTTCGGTCGTGTCATTTTTTTCTATATAGCTGTCTAATTTTGTGCTTTGAGTTTTCTTGTGAATTTTTGCCTGATTAGTCATTGTCTTTTTATCTCTTGGTTCTCTTTGTCTTTCCCCTCATTTTTCATTCTTTTTCTTCTGCCTCTGCTCCCTTGTTCCCACAGGCCCTTAAATCTTTATGCTGTGCTCTTCTTTTAAGTTGTGTTTTCCACTTCCCTTCCAAGCTTGCTCTGGCAAAGAAACATGGAAGAGAAGGGAGCCATGGGAAGGTTAACAGGAAAGTCCAGATGGAACTAACCCCAGGTGCCCACCCACCCCAGCTGTTTTGAAAACATGATGCTATTCCTAATATGGTCCCTTTGCCAAAATCTGTATGAAAGGAGGACAGAAAATTGGGGTTAGTCTAGTTATCTTCCTGCCTCTGGCTCACTAGAGGATCCCTAGGCAGGTTGCTTCCTGTGTTTAGGTCTCAAGTTTCCTGACTATAAAATGAAGAGGTTGGATTCCGCTAACCCTTCCATACTTTGGAACTCCAGTATATGAAACATGATTGCCTGAGTAGGGTCCCAGAGTCACCTTCGTGAGTGGGCCACTGCCATTGCCTTTCTACTCCCCTACCTTGAAGGGGCCATGTGGAGCACTGGGTTGTTTAGTAGATTTAACAGGGGGAGACAATTACTGACAAAGTTTCTAGAACCCTTGGCAAGCAAAGAGGGGCTGGGAAGGCAACCTAGAGATTGGCAATAGCGGAATCCTCTGAGCCTGAGGGGTGGAAGGAGATGGTGTTATCAGTGTCTGGGGCCAGCCAATGGGTGCAGGAGTCATGGTGGGACAGATGGTGGGAGCTGAAATTAGGAAGGGCTTTCTTGGGGGATCTGAAACGTCATAAGAGTGACAGTACTGCTGGAGTTGATGACCGACTCAGAAAGTTGAAGACAAAGTCTGAGGTCTTCTTCTCACTCTCCAGTCTCTGAGTGGGGTCTCAGATTTAGGAAGAAGCTAGTTGGCAAAGAGCTTGGGGACTGACTGGAAGGCAAACAGGCAAATAATTGGTAGAAACAATTGAAAGGTACTGGGTCAAGTGGTCCTTAAACCCCTTTCAATTGTTTATATTCTGGAGTACATGGATTCCCCAGGAAGATATTAGTCTAAAATTTTAACAGGTAGCTCTGCATACGAATTCAAATACTTCTGTCATTCTAGTGTGTTATGAGAGCCTCTACTCATAGTTCTCCTCCCAACCTCCCTCCCAAAGCCTGAAGCAGTTACATTTTTCCTAACAAGCACTATGACAGTGTTTTGTGAGAATTCCATTCCTGGCAGACTTGGCCTTTTGAAGAGAAGAACACAATCTCACTTATCCCAGTCTCAGTTTTTATCATCAAGGGGCCCCTGGGAATGTGGGACCAGAATATAAACACAGGGAACCAACAGTATTACTCAGTGGGTCCATATTGTGGATTAGAAAAGTTTTGCTGCTTGACAGCTGTCTGTAATCTTTGGCCATTGACTTAACTGTCAGCCTGAATTTCCTGATTTGTAAGATGGTTTTCTTAGGATGCTATAGATAGGCTACGTTCTGCCACAGTAACAAGTATTCTCCAGAATTTCAGTGGCAGGAAATCCACAAAGGTTTGTTTTTCATTACACATTCATTGTGAGTGTTTTTCATTACACATTCATTACACATTCATGTGTCTGTCTTCACTGACCCCTGGCTGGTAGATAAGTACCGAGGTAAATATTCCATTCCCCATGTCAAGAGAGAGAGAACTTAGGGGGAAAATGGTTGACAATCAAATGTTGGTCCAGATGAGTTACACATCATATATATTCATGAGTTATTGATCAGAACTAGTTACACAGCCACCCCTAACTTCATCTAAGGCAAGTAAGTACCTGGAAGGAGGAGGATCAGCAGTATATGTTGGTTTGCATTAGTGACAGCTGTGGAGAAAAAGAATACTTGACTTTTCACAATTAGATAGTATGAATGCTTATTATCATGCCTAGCACATGGCCAATATGCCATGATAGGAGGGGAAACTATTCTTATTATTGTTTTTATTATTCAGCAGTTGATAATATTTCCAGCATACATTACACCACTTACTTAGTAAATTTTTCTTCTTTTTTTTTCTTCCCCCTGAAAATGCAGAGGTAGGCTTCACTTTTTTCCTCTGTGGATGTTCCACAGATTCTTAGTAAATGCAGTTGAGTTGGAGCTTTAGACCTGGTCAAGGACCCTGCTCTTCTGAGTTTAGGTTTGACAAAGGTAGGCAATCATTCTGTAAGATGATCACTTTGTGAAGTGATAGCTTGGGTATCTGCAGTGGCTTGGAACTATGTTTACTGTGTTGGTTTTCAGTTTAAGAGCAACAGACTTTAAGCAGGCTTTCATCTGAGTCAATGCAGAAACAGTCAATATGTATTATATGTCTATGAAGCTGGCCTGTGGATCAATTGCAATTAGTTTGCAGCAGACTGCATTAACATATCCAAAATTAATACGGTGAGCGTTCTAATGAAAAGGAATTGACCAGACCACACTGTTTTTAGTCTCTCACATGCTCTTTTCAAACTGTATTTCTTTTTTTCTTCTTCTTTTAATGGCTTTAAGTTGATGTGTCAACATAGACTTAATCTATTGATCCTTCCCCATCTATCTTTTAAAAGTGTTCCCAGAATATAGTATATATCTAACATTTAATCTTTTCTTTCATTAGGGAGCTTTTACTAAATGCCTTAAACTTGAATTTTTCTTGGTCCGTTGTGTGATTTGTTAAGACTAAGTCAATGAGTATGGTCATGTGTGAAATTTTGTGTTTTTTTCCTTTTACAAATGTTTCATCAAGACTTAAAAATTCAGAAGTAAGAAAAAAAATTCAGAAATAAGGTTAACAAATCGTATACAATTAATAAATAATACAGTGTATGATGTGAACGTAGCTTGTCTGGTAATTTATTTTGTCTCAATATTATTAATTTCTGAAGAAGAAGTGTAGACAACTTCAACATTTAAAATATCATTACCAGTATTTGGAAGGCTGAACAAAGAGATTTCTTTAAGCTTGATTATGTCGACATTTGAATTTTTTTTACTAGTGTGTGTAAATTTTTTTTTAAGGTCTGAAGTACTTTTACTTTTCTATTTTTAGAGAAAGTCACTTTCTGGAAATGAAAATTAACCTGTAGTTAGAAACAAAAGGACAAAAGGCAGGGTTTATTCGTTTGACCATCTAACTTGTATTTCTTGAGTATCTGCCATATGCCAAACACCATTACATTCTTCTTAAAGATACAAAGAAGTTGAAGATACGCTCTGCCCTTGAGTAAAATCAAGTTTAATTGTAAGGTTCTGGAACCTTCTTAGAATGTCTCTCGTCCAGAAAAAGTCCATGGATGCATTGTAGCTTGGAGATTCCAGAAGAAAAGGTCATTTTAAGGACACATTTGAGGTCCTGAAACCTAATGGTTCTATGTTGTAAAGTCCTGTGGACCTGTTAATGATCTGTGTGATATTTTCTTGGCCATCCATCAAGGCTATAGACAGAAGCCACTAGGAAGTGTGTCAGATGATTTTCCTCTACCAATCTTGTGATCAGTTGCATGATTGATTTTTTGGTTTGTGCATTCAGGGCATTGTTATCTTACCTACTGTAAGTAGTGGTTTTTTGCATCATGACTCATGATTGGAAATGAGCTTAAACTTGGTATATTCATTTTTTTCTTTTTTTTTTTCCTTTTAAAAATGGAGTGTAGAGATTTGATTGGGAATGCTGTTGGTCTTACTGGATAAAATGAGAACAGTTTATTTGTTCATGTTCTGCTCTTTGATTACTTTTTTCAGCACAGATTAAAAACTGATAGTACATATTGGAAAACCACTTCTACATAATGCTTAAGGAAAGTTACTTTAATACAGAACGTATAGTTTTTAGGAAATAGTTTAATTAATGATGATTGTTTCAGGTTACAATCCTCAAATTTGTGATTGAAAGAGAATATCATTAAGTACATAATGACTGTGCCTAGATTCCCTTAAAAACTATGGTAAAGAAGTGGGCTAATCTGTGGCCCATTGAACTTCAAAAGGTTAAAAAATGTTCTGAGATACCCAGTGATGATTAGCGATGTGCACACACTTACTAAAATAGTGCTATGAACTTTATTTGGGTCGGGGATAGGGGGAGACATATCCTATATAATAAAGTTCTTAACATCTTTAAAAATAACTTTTTATTCTTAAATATTTAGATTCACAGAGAACTGCAAAAGAAGTGCAACAGTCTCGTGTGCCCTTCCTCCTCTTGCCCTCATGTTGACACCTTACATAGTTTCAGTTCAATGTCAAAACTAAGAAGTTAACATTGGTGCATTCCTGTTAACTAGATAATATACCCTGTTCAGTTCTTACTATTTCTTTAAACCTGCATTCATTTGTTGGGTGTGTAGAATTAAGCTTGAAGAACTTATATAGTCTTTTACTCCTTTTAAAAATACCTGTGTTGCTAATCATTATTTGAGAGTGTAAGACTGGCTACATATATGGACTGTTATTTTTCTTGTTATTTTTAAGTATCCTTACCTGTCTCTCTCAATTTCTCTAGGCAGTTCAGTTAACCCCCCGAAGATGGCTGAACCTGCAGGAATACCAGAGCAAGAAACTGATGTCTGACAATGGAGTCAAAGTTCAAAGATTCTTTGTAGCAGATACTGCAAATGAAGCTCTGGAGGCTGCTAAGAAACTAAGTAAGCTAATTCACAACAGGTGAAATAACACATGCCCAAATTAGTGACTTCACAGGTAGGAGTGAACTCGTAGGTAAATTTCTTTGTAGCAGGTTATACTAATGGCAACAGGTACGATGGAGAGCTTTTGAATTGCAAAGGCAAAAAAGCCCAATTAGGAAAATGTGATTCTTTTTCATGAGATACCAGTGTATGGGATGGATGTCACTCTGGTAATTTTTCCGAATTTTTCCACCATCATTTCACATAGTTCTCTTGATCTGTGGGTTTAGTGGCTGGGGGAAATAAGGGTAAAGGGTATAGAGTGTCAAACAGAAGTCCACAGCTAGGTAAGGTGGGAAAGATGGTTGGCATCCTCGTTGAAGCCTTTAGAACACGTAGAAAGTTCTTTCTGAGTAACTGGAGGAAAGGAAGGGGAAGGGCATGCATTTGGAAGCCAGGCTGACTTTGGGTCAGGGTTTTGCCCTTCCATTTACCAACTCTATAAAACTTTGTAAAAGTGCCTTCTCCCTTTTGTGCCTCAGTTTCCTTATCTAGAAATCAAGGCTAGTGTGTTATCTCCCAATGCTGTTGTGGGCCTTTAAGGGAGACTGTACATTGGTATGTGGTAAAAAATCTAACTAATTTTCCAATTATATATAAAAAAATAGGAATCAGATCTTACTTTGTTTCCATGAATATTCCTTCTAGTGGTATACAGGCTCTCTTACTTTACTGTCAGTCTGGTTTATCACTGTCCAATAGAAATATAATGTGAGCCACAAAAGTATTTAACAATTTTCTAGGTCACTTAAAGAGAACTAAAAAGAAATGGGTGAAATTCATTTTAGTAATATATTTTGTTTACCCCAGTATATCTAAACTATTATTTCAATATGTAATTAATGTAAAAACAATTATCAATGGCATAGTGTGCATCCAGATTTTGTCCTACTCTTCAGGAGTCAGATTTGTATTTTAAATTTCCAGCCCATCTCATTTCACACTAGCCACATTTCAGGTGCTTGATAGACATGTGGAGCTAGTGGCTACCATATTGGGCAGCATAGATACGGACACTAGAAGGATATACCTATGTATTCTTTGCTTGCAGCCTTGGAGGACAGCTGCTTCCCACTAGAAGTAAAGAATGGAGCATCTGCTAACTGCCCTTACCAGGCGACTATAGCAAAAGTTTGAGAGTACAAGATAGAGGCAGGCTCCATATTTCAATTTCCCAATTTTCTATGCTCTTTTAAGAGTAAGCAATGAGGTGCTTCAGCTAGTTATTGTTCTTTTATCTCCCTTACAGAGTTCCCCCAGATGCTTATATGCCAGATCCTTTCTATGTTATGTCAGTTGAAAAGTATGTTTATTCTTCCCTTCAACAAATATTTATTGATTGTCAGCCACATGTATTAGGCATGTGGATACAGCTGTGGAAGATAAGCAAGCCCTCTTTCTTTTTAGAATTTACATTCTAGAAGGTAGTTAATTTGTAATTTTTAGATGCTAAGTGTAGAAATTGAGAGTGACTTATAGTTTAAGAAATGGAAATTGGTTTCATTTTCAAAAACTATCAAGATTGGTTTTTATGGTGGAAAAAAAATGGTAAAATTCAACCTTGACCTGAATGGGAGCTCCTCTTTGCAGTGTGGGAATAGAGTCAGTAAAGGTTAGTATTCCAATACATGAAAAGATCATTTTTGTTTTATACTCCTGTGGTTTAGGGAATGGGTAATGAGAACAAAGAAATGTAAAGTTCAAGTTGGTCTTTGGTCTTCATTTTCCCCATTATTTCCAGTATGTGCTGACATACTAACATTCCAGGTCCAAGGATCCTTAAGGGAATTCTGGAAGCCAGCTGATTATTAGCCCCTCCCCACTTAGGCACAGCACAGCAAAGAGGGCTTATTGTTCTGATTTTCAATGGAAATTTGGACTTACTGAACTAATTGGCTTCTTAGTTGATGGTTTGTTTTATAAGCATTTATTTAGCCACCGCTTTGTAGTTGGGACATTATATACTATGTTTGTAAGACATAATTTTTGCTCTGCAGGAATTAACAAGGTTGCATTTATATGCTGCGGCCAGAGTAAAGGCAGGGAGACAGACTATAAAGCAAGTTTAAATAAAAGTAAAATTAAAACATTAAAGAAAACTTTTCAGAAAGCCATTTTGGTTCTTGAGGAGTGGTTTTAAGAAAATCAAAGTGGATAAAAGGATTAGATTGACCCAGCTGTGCCTGTACCTTGGCCTGTACATACCTGTGATACTCATTTAGGCAGTGTGGCCGTGGGAGTGCCTCTCTGATCCTGTTTAGGGATTATAGAGAACTAATCCAAGCCCCTCATTTCCTGAATGAATGAGTAATGCTTCTCTTACTCAGTGAGGAGTTTTGGAGGAAGGAAGGTCTCCTCTGGCTTTTGTTGTATAATAGACAGTTTTGATCAGAGGGAATATTTAAAGTATTGGAAGAAGAGATGGTACCAAGTCTAGCTGGTTAAAAATGAAACGAGTAGATAGAAAACATAAAAAAAGTCAGTGAGATTGGCTAGAGAGCAAAACAAGAAGAATTTGGCAAAACTTCATAGCATTGATTTGCTTATTGCTACAAGGTAGACAAGAACCAATAGCAAAAGCTTTACTAAATAGATTTGAGGTTAAGGTTAAAGCTGGATCACACATGTATCTTTGTGATTGCCCTGAAAATCTGCCCTACAATTATATTTTAAAGGAGAAAAGTTACAGAGAAGGATAATATGCTTAAGGTGTTACCTAAGAGTTTATTGCTATCATCATCATTATCAGCATGTGATTCCAAGGGACTCACTGCTGTCATAATTCAAATTCATAGACAAATCAGGGACACTTGATAATCAGCATTTTCTGGATCATGTGTTAAGAGAGTTCATTTTTTAATTTGAGAAGTTTGTAAATGATTGAAATGTATTTACCTTTCTACTTTATTCATATTTGGATGTGTTTAAAATATAGTGATATGTATAAAATATTTTGAAAATGTTGATATTAGTGATACCTATGATTTCCAGGAATATCTGTATGGATTTTCTCACAAAGGTCTTTCTTTGTGTCTGAACCCACCTTTCTGGTTGCCTGTTGGCCATCTGTTTATGAATGTCTCCATTTCTCCTGGTCCAAATGGAATTTGTCAACTCTCAGTTGTACCAAACCTTCTCTTTTTATCTCCCCCTACTTACCCATCTGAGATTCCTCTCAATCATCTTTTTTTTCCGTCTGTTTCTTGATTTGTCTCTTTTTTTTTTCACCCTTTGCTCATTTGTTTTGTTTCTTAAATTCCATGTATAAGTGAGATTATATTTGTCTTTCTCTAACTTATTTCACTTGGCGTGATACCCTCTGGCTCCATCCATGTCACTATAAATCGCAAGATTTCATTCTTTTTTATGGCTGAATAATAACACACACACCCCGCATCTTCTTATCCATTCGTCAATTGATGGATACTTGGGCTGCTTCCATATCTTAGGTATTGTAAATACTGGTGCAATAAACATAGGAGTCCACATATCCCTTTGAATTAGTGTTTTTGTATTCTTTGGGTAAATACCCAGTGTTGTGACTGCTGGACCAGATGGTAGTTTTATTTTTAACTTTTTGAGGAACCTCCATACTGTTTTCCAGAGTAGCTATTCCAGTTTGCATTCCCACCCTCTGTGCACAGTGGATCCTTTTTCTCCATATCCTCACCAACACCTGCTGTTTCTTGTGTTGATTTTAGCCATTTTTTTTAAAGATCTTATTTATTTATCCATGAGAGAAACAGAGAGAGAGGCAGAGACACAGGCAGAGGGAGAAGCAGGCTCCATGCAGGGAGCCCGACATGGGACTTGATCCCAGGTCTCCAGGATCACGCCTTGGGCTGAAGCTGGTGCTAAACCGCTGAGCCACCTGGGCTGCCCGATTTTAGCCATTTTGACAAGTGTGAGGTGGTATCTCATTGTGGTTTTGATTTGCATTTCCTTGATACTAAATGATGATGAACATGTTGTCATGTGTCTCTTGACTATCCTTTGGTGATCTGTATGTCTTCTTTGGAAAAATGTGTATCCGTATCTGCCCATTTTTTTAAAAGATTTTATTTATTTATTCATGAGAGATAGAGAGAGAGAGAGAGAGAGAGAGAGAGAGAGGCAGAGACATAGGCTGAGGGAGAAGCAGGCTTCATTCAGGAAGCCTGACGTGGGACTTGATCCCAGGACTCCAGGATCACACCCTGGGCCGAAGGCAGGTGCCAAACCGCAGAGCCACTCAGAGATCCCTCTGCCCATTTTTTAATTGGATTATTTGTGTTCTGGTATTGACTTAGTTTCTTTATATATTTTGTATACTAACCCTTTATCAGATATGTCATTCGCAAATATCTTCTCCCATTCCATAGGTTGTGTTTTAGTTTTTTGATTGTTTTCTTCACTGTGCAGAAGCTTTATATTTTGATGTAGTTCCAATGGTTTATTTTTGCTTTTGTTTCCCTTGCCTCAGAAGACCTATCTAGAACTTGCTATGGACAGTGTCAAAGAAGTTACTGCCTATGTTCTCTCCTAGGATTTTTATCTCACATTGTCTCACATTTATGTTTTTTTAACCCATTTTAGATTTATTTTCATCTAAGGTGTAAGAAAGTAGTCCAGTTTCATTCTTTTGCATCTTTCTGTCCAGTTTTCCCAACACCATTCATTGAAGAGACTGTTTTTTCTATTGGATGTTCTTTCCTTTTTTTTCAAAGATTAACCATCTAGCTATGGGTTAATTTCTGAGTTTTCAGTTCTATTGACCTATGTATCTGTTTTTGTGCTAGTTCTATACTATTTTGATCACTACAGTTTTGTAATATAACTTGAAGTCTGGAATTGTGATGCCTCCAATTTTGTTTTCTTTTTTTTAAGATTACTTTGGCTATTTGGGGTCTTTTGTGGTTCCATATAGATCTTAGAATTGTTTGTTCTAGTTCTGTGAAGAATGTTGTTGGTATTTTGATAGCGATTGCATTATCTGTGTAGTTTGCTTTGGGGAGTATAGATACTTTAACAATATTCTTCTAATCTATGAGTATAGAATATCTTTCCGTTTCTTTGTGTTGTCTTCAATTTCTTTCATCAGTGTTTTATAGTTTTCAGAGCATAGATCTTTCACTTATTTGGTTAGGTTTATTCCTAGGTATCTTATTGGTACAACTGGTAAATGGGATTGTTTTCTTAATTTATCTTTCTGCTACTTCATTATTGGTATTTGAAATGCAACAGCTTTCTCTACATTGATATTGTGTCCTGCAATTTCACTGAGTTCTTGTGTCAGTTCTAGCAGTTTTTTTGTGGAGTGTTTCAGGTTTTCTATATATGGTATCATGTCATCTGCAAATAGTGGAAGTTTTACTTCTTCCTTACTGATCTAGATGCCTTTTATTTCTTTTTGTTGTCTGATTGTTGTTGCTAGGATTTCCAGTACCATATTGACTAACATTGGTGGGTGTGGACATTGTTGTTTTGTTCCTGACTTTAGAAGAAAATCTCCTTGTGTTCCCATATTGATGATGATGATGATATCTGTGTATTTTTTATATATGGCCTTTGTTATGTTGAATATGCTTCCTCTAAACCAACTTTGTTGACGTTTTTATTATGCATGGATGTTTTACTTGGTCAAATGCTTTTCCTGCATCTATTAAAATTATCATATTTTTCTTATCCTTTCTGTTGTTGATGTGATGTATCATGTTGATTCAGTTACGAATATTGAACTACCTTTGGAGGAATAAATCCCACTTGATGGTGGTGACTGATTTTTTTTAAATGTATTGTTGCATTCTGTTTGCTGTTGTTTTATTAAGTATTTTTGCATGTATGTTCATCAGGGATATGTCCTGTCGTTCTCTTTTGTGGTGGAATCTTTATCTGATTTTGGTATCAAGACAATGCTGGCTTTATAGAATGAATTTTGACATTTTCTTTTCTTTTCTATTTTTTAGAATAGTTTAGAAGAATAAGTATTAACTTTCCTTAACTGTTTGGTAGAATTTGCCTATAGAGCCATCTGATTCTGGACTTTTGTTTGATGAGGTTCTTTTCATTATTCATTCAGTTACTTTGCTGGTTATCAGTCTGTTCAAATTTTCTATTTCTTCCTGTTTCATTTTTGGTAGGTTATATGTTTCTTGAAGTTTATCCCTTTCTTCGAGGTTGTCCAATTTGTTGGCATGTAATTTTTCATAATATTTCTTTATAATTTGTATTTCTGTGGTATTTTTTGTTATTTTTCCTTTTTTGTTTGTGGTTTTGTTTGAGTTCTTTCTCTTTTAGCATTTTTGATGAATCTAACTATAGATTTATCAGTTTTATTTATCTTTTCAAAGAACTAGCTCCTGGTTTCTTTGATCTATCATTTTTTTTAGTTTCTATATCATTTATTTCTTTTCTAATCATTATCATTTACCTCCTTCTGCTGGTTTTGGGTTTTGTTTGTTGTTCTTTTTCTAGCTCCTTTAAGGTATAAGGTTAGGTTGTTTATTTGAGATTTTCCTTGCCTCTTGAGGTAGGCTTGTATTGCTAAAAGCTTCTTTCTTAGAACTGCTTTTGCTGCATCCTAAAGGTTTTGGACCATTGTGTTTTCATTTTCATTTGTTACCATGTACTTTAAAATTTTTTTCTTTATTTCTTGGTTGACCCATTCATTGTTTAATAGCATGTTTTTTTTTTTTGTTGTTGTTTGTTTTGTTTTGTTTTTTTGTAGCATGTTATTTAACCTCCATACATTTGTGGTCTTTCCAGATTTTTTCTTGTGGTTGACTTCTAGTTTCATAGGATTGTAGTTGGAAAAGATACATGCATGGTAGATGTGACTTCATTCTTTTTAAATCAATATATTTTGCCTATTGAATTACAGTGTGTCCTGGTGTGGATCCACTTTTGTAGATTTTAATGGGAGTTTTCTGTGGAAGTTTTTAGATTAGGGAGGTTTTCAGCTATTATTCAGATGCATTTTCTGCCCCATTTTCTCTCTCTTCTGGGACTCCTATAATACAAATGTTATTATGTTTAATGGTGTCACTGAGTTGCCTAAGTCTATTCTTGTTTTGCATATTTCTTTTTTCTCTCTTCTGTTCAGGTTGATTACTTTCCATTACTCTGTTTTTTAAGTCACTGATTTGTTCCTTTACTTCTTCCATACTCTGTTCATGCCATCAAGTGTGTTTCTCATGAGTTAAGGAACTTACTTATGTCTTCCACTCTTTTCTCAAGTTGAGTGAGTGTACTTGTGATGAGTACTTTAAATTCTTTATTAGGTCTGTTACTTATCTCTGTTTTGCTTAGATCTCTGGCTACGGCTTTGTTTTGTTCTTTCTTTTGGGATACATTTTCCTGTCTTCCCATTTCCTCTAAGTCTCTGTGCCTCTTTTACTGTGTAGGGAAAGTCAGCTATATTGCCTATTCTTGAGGGTAATAGCCTTATGAAGATCAGCTCCTGTAATGCTTTGCCATGTGGTATACCCTGTTCCTGAGGGTCTGGAGCTTCTGAGAGTGTCTCCAGTGTGTGCTGTATGTGCTCCTCTGTTTTGGTCTGGCTGCTTTATCTTCCAGTCCCCTTGTCTGCAGAGGCTCTTTTTGCCTGTTGAAGGTAGTGTTTGGTCCTTGGCCTGAATGTGGTGAGTTTTAAGTAGGTGTACTGTGGTTTGTTTGTGAAATGATACCTGTTGCTGCTGCCACCAGAACCAAGGCTCTGCAAACTTCCTGGGGGTGGGAGATGTATTGTGGGCAGGGGTACGGGCCAGTCTTCTTAGGAACGGGGCCCTCTGCACTGGGAAGAGCAGTTCTGCCAGGATGCAGGGCTGATGGGGAGGGAGTGGGGGCAGTCAGGGCTTGGTGCAAGCAAGTTTGGTAGTGAATATCTGCACTGTGCTCGTTCCCACAGATGGCCCTGTGCATTTGCTGAGGGTGACGTTAAGGAGATGGTGCCCGCCAGCTCACCTGTCCCTGGAGGGGTCCCTCCACAAATACTGCTCCTCTGGGCCATGCTCCAAGATGAGAAATTAATCCCTCTACAGTGTATTCTAGGTGCTCTTCAGATTGCTGTTTCCATGCTATATGTCTGTCGGCTATTGCTCTGCCTTTTCTCCAAGAGAAGTCTCAGTGTCTTCTGAGCTCTCTGAGAGCCAAGCATGTTGACCTTTAAAATTCTAGGCTTTAAGTCCCACTGGCTGCAAACATCCATGAAATTTGGGCTCTCTCACCCTCCAAGGTAATTGCCCTAGGGATTCGCCTTCCCCGTGTGTTTTCCTGTGTGCTAGTCTGTTTCTCGTCTCTACAACTGTGGCTTCCCCTCCACCACAGCAGTCACAGTCTGTTTCTCTCCCAGGTAGTGTCTCTCTGCACTTCCCACCCTCCTCAACGTGGCTTCCCTTTTACCCTCAGTTGTGGAGTTTGTTTTGCCAGTCTTCAGATAGATTCTTGGCATAGTTAGGTTGAGAAAATAATTATCTAGTTGTATTCATGGGACAGCCTAAGCCTGGGAACCTCCTCCTAAGACATCATCTTCCCTTCCTTCCCTAAATGTTGCCATTGTTAGTGTAGTATTGTTATTTTGCTAAGCAAGGAAGCAGGTAGGGGTAAAGTTAAAAACTTGCTAAAGTTGTACAGCTAATAAACGACAAAGATAGGATTTCTGCTCGGCCAGATTAGATTTACTCTCCTCCCCAGGCATTTTTCCTCTTTGCTAACTTAATGATGATATTCTTAGGAGATTTTTATGTGTGAGTCAGCATGTTGAAGATGGAAAATGCATATTAATAAAATTAGAAGATTGAATTAAAACTAGATGTGGCAGGTTCTAAGGCACAATTTATAGAAACTGTGTAATCTGCAGATATTTTCTTAATGATTCATTTTGTTGTATCTCTTTGGGCAATAGAACATTTTGCCATATAGTTATGGAAAACTTGTTCATTTGAACATTTGTTTGAAATGGGTAATGCAAACCTTTTTGTGAAACACAGTTCATAACGATAAGATACTGAGTGAGGACCTCATTTTCTTGCATAGAAAATAGACTTATGTCTGATTGAGACAGTAAATCTGGTTTGGTGAATTAAGTTTTTAATACGTGGATTATTATATTTCTTTCTGCAGCAGTTTGTATGAACTACCTTTTGTAATCATGCTTTAAGGAGGGCATTGTGTCCCCAGCATACAATTTTCTTAGAAGGTTTATTAATTATGCTTCCCTCCTCAATGGATTCAATTTAATGTATACAATCAATAGATAATTACAGAATACCTACTGTATGCATAACAAATTTCTACATTGCCTTTCACTTCTCTTTAAAGATGAATGAAAGAATGTATCTCTCATGTAACTCAAAGGCCTGTCTTAATGGTGTAATTGTGTATAAGTATAGTTGAAACTTATCTAGCACCATTACTGTTTAGTTTTAGGAATATGTTTAATTTATTAATTATTCCAATCATGTTGATATGAGACTCTCAACATTTGATTAAGCAAGAAGATTGTAATTCAGAAACTCATAGTTTTATTTTTTTGCCAGGAAAGAAATTGAAATATGAATGAAAAAATTAATCTTCTCTGAGCTAATGACATGCATCCTAAAATGGAGATAAGGAGCTTTTATTGAACTTGGCTAGCTTTGAATTGCTTTCAGCTACAACATGTTTCCATTTGTCAATATGATAACTTATTCTCTGAGTTTTATATAATCACATCCTAAAACCTGGTGAATTACTTACAGCATTAAGGAATTGTATTTTACGTAAAAAGAAAACTGACTATCCATTCTATCCATTGACTACTGATTGACATGTACTATTAATCCTACAGGCAATTAAATGTTATGGCAAACCTTGATTTGTGGTTTTGTCATATCACATTATGTGGTTAGGATCTTGCAAAAAGATCTCACGTCCTTTTTGTTGAGATGATGATCATGATTGTCTTTTAAGGGCAGATGAAAATAACATTGATTTCTGCATAGTAAATCTTTATTTTACCTTCATATCAGCTGTTCATTATTTTAAGTGTGGAATCAGGAATGCAAAGAAGAAAGAATCTTGGCAAGTGTGGTCCTTCAGAGGTTGAAGCAGTGTCTGCTTCCTAGGAATAATGATGATGTCCTCACAAGATAGGTGATTTCCTGTGGTGAGATTTGACTGTGTTCCTGCCTCCTGCTAGACTCCTTTGATGCCTTCCTATTTTCTGAGACTGATTCTTCCACCTCCTTGTTATACCTCCCCAATATCTTTTCTGCAATTTACTTCATGCGTATTTCAGCTAGAGTTATTTTTTGTTGATTTCTGCTAAAAACTCTAACTCATCCAGACAAAAAAGTGCTTAGCATAGGTCCTGAGACCTAGTAAATGCTCAATAAATATTATCGTTACTCAGAAAATTTTCACCTGCTCGTGATCATGTTTACTTATAAATGATCCTTAAAGAAACACCTTAATTGACATTAAAGGCTTTCCTTACCTGTCTTTATGAAAAGGAAACCATTCAACAGTTTGTAGCTTTTAGTATTATTTCGTATTGTACATATTTTTCCAAAGAAATCCCCCATTTTAAAAAATGGTCCTTTCCCTTTTTTCTGAGCAAATATAAATGGGCTTCTCTGGTCATTTCCTAAGAATTTCTCTGTGCTAGAACATCTTTTCCCTAATTGTCCTGTGGTGGTCACTGGGTAGAAACAGCAGGAGACCAATAGATTGCAAGGCAAGAGAAGACAGGTTGTGGACAGGCAGGCTTTATGGAAGTGCATATGTCATTTTCCTTAAAAATAAATGAGAACAGTACTTTGAAAGTCATTGCCTCAACTTGAGTTTTGGCAGTATAGTAAAACAAAGATTAATTATTCTCACATTTTAACCAATAAAAATAATAGTGATAACATTTAACCTTTGGCCCCTTGCCATGTGCCTGGCATCATGTTAAGCATTCAGTAAGCATGATCTCATGTAATCTTCATTTAAACCAGAGGGAAATGTTTTCCTTTAGGGACTAGTTCTGAATAGCATTAGATCTCCACATGCCCATGATTATGTATCCACGGTAACTGACATAATTTCACTTTTTCTTTTCCCAGTCTGTCATTAATGGAGTTATTTAATAACTGTCTTTTAGAGCTACTTCATTGTGAATGAACAAAGAAGTTATGTTGCTACGTGGTCTCTTTTTCCAGGATTTTCCTGTGAATTATTGTTCACTGGGGTCTTTGACTCACCCAGTATATAGCTTGGTAGTTCTGAATGTCCAGAGGGTGGCTTATAGAGTTGTAAATGTAGAACAATTTTGCATGGGCTAAATGGGCATAGGAACTAGCTCTGTATTATCTGTCTGTCTGGATGTAGTCGCCTTTTTTAATGAGATCTTATATGTAAACAGACAAATCTCCTGATTATGAAAATAACGTGCTCAATGACTTTGATAAAAAAAAGTACAAAGAAGTAAAAACCACCTCAAAACCTATTATCTGAGGGAACCTGCCTTAATGTTAACATTTTTCTTATGGATTCATTCATTCAGCCAGCAACATTAATTCCTATGTACATATGTACATAAACATAATTGAGAGACAGTGTTTTTAAATTTGGGAAAATAACAGTGTATATAGTTTTGTAATTCTCCTTTAAAGATTTTATAACATGAACATTACCCAAATTTAAGTTTTGTGTTTTTTTTTTTTTTTTTTTTCAAAAAACATGTTTTAATGGTTGTATGGTAATTCCCAGATTGGCTGTGTTATTTCTTATTGTGACTTATTTTGATTGTTTTTTTCTGTTTTGGCATGTTAGATAATGCTAGCTCCTATAACCAATAAACTGCCAAATTCCCAGTAGCTTAATACAATAGAGAGGTATTTCTTAATTATGTCGAAGTTCAACGTGGTGTTCTTGGTCTGCCTTTAAGTGCTTAACTTCTGTCATTTCACTCTGCTCTCTTCAACACGTGGTTTCCAAACATGAGCTGACAGTTGTGGATCATTCCAGCCACTTAACAGGTAGAAAGAGCATGATGGATCACATGTAGGGATTTTGGATGGACCACATTGCATCAGTTCATATTCTATTGGCTGAAGTTTCTTAGGTGATCACAGTGAATGGCAAGAGAGACTGGGAGGTAGAGTCTCAAGGCACACTTAGGAGGAGGACAAAGTGGATTTGGTGATTATGTAGCATTCTCTGTAGCATTTAAAATTTGGAGGAAAATTGTCCCTTTGCTTTCTGGCTTAGACTGAGCATGGACTGTACACTCAGAACAGACAGACCTCTTTCCCCAGCTCTGTTTTGATTACTTCAGCCATAACTTAGTTGACTATAAACTTGAGGATAAGAACACATACTTCAAGGAATGACTCAGATAAAAAGCATGCAAATGCAGCACATGCTTTATACAAATGAAGCACTCAACAATTTCCCTCCCTCCCTCCCCCCCCTTCCGTCCTTCCTTCCCTCCCTTCCTTCCTTCCTTCTTTCTTTTTGGGTCCAAACTAAGCACCTGTTCTGATATATAATAAAAGGAGTATAATAACAGTTATTAAAAACATCAACAGCAGATAAAAAATAAAAATGCTCAGTGATTTTGCAATAACATCCGAGTGTTAAACTATATTTAGTTTACAGCTCGTCAGATGATGTGATAATGAATATATTACTTCTATGCTGTTGATTGATAATTTCTAGGGAGTTGGTGGTATATGTGAAATCAAAAGTTGTATAATTTTGAAAGAAAATGAAAACCGTTCTTTTTTTATATTGCAACAGAATAAATATTTCCTAAGGAATTATGCTTTTAAGATGCTATGCTATTCCCCAAGGTAGTTGTTACAGGAGTTGGCAGTGTTTAACAGATGTTCATAAATAGTACTAAGGCTCCACTTGAGTTTTCTAGGTTACTTACAAAAAAGTCAGGAAATGAATTGAGAAAGTTTAAAAAAATATATTGCTTGATCTACCTTAGGATGAAAACCAGATGAGTAAACAAGCTACCTCAATTATATATATTTTTTGACTTTCATTCAACATGGAACAAGCTAAGGGATTTGTTGAGTATGTTCTCTCAAATTAAATGTGGGCCAAGTATTAGAATATTTTTTAGTCTTCAGGCTTTTGAGTGAATATACCAGTCACTTCAGTATGGGGAGAAAGAAGCAGATGGGATGTGGATAACAGGGGAAAAATAACAGTGCTGAAAGTATTTGATATGCAAAACTCAAACTGTTCCCAGTCTTCAGGTGCTAGATGTAGCACTGAAAAACAACTTCACATAAATATATATTTTCTTTATAAATAACCTACACACGAGCATCATAAACATGAGAAAATCTAGATCCCTTGATGACTTTCCTCTTGCTCAGAATTCCTTACTGCTCTTCCCTGTTCAGTGGATTCAGGTGAAACTCACATGGCCCTTGTGCTTGACCTACCTGTCTTTCCCATACCATACCCCACTTTCTGCTTGTTTTCTGTTACGTGTCCACTCTCTCTCCTGCCTTCATCCATGTTCTTTCCTTCACAGAATACCTTCTAACCCAGGGGAGATCACTCTGGATTTGGTGTTAAATTCACATCATGAGCCTGCTCCATGCTTGCTGTGTGGGCTAAGGCAAGTAACCTAAACTCTAGAATCCTCAGTTTCTCTGTGAAGTGGGTATAGTAATTCTTGCTTCCTAGGGTAGCTAGGAAAGTGAAATGAAGGGAAGCCTAGGTGGCTCATTTGGTTGAGTGTCCAACTCTTGATTTCGACTCAGGTAATGATCTCAGGATCGTGAGATAGAGCCCTGTGTCAGGCTCTATATTTAGTGTGGAATCTGCTTGAGATTCTCTCCTTCTGCCCCTCCTCTCAATCATGTGTGCGTGCTCTCTCTCTCTCTCAAATAAATAATAGATAAAATCTATAAAAAAAAGAAAGAAAGTGAAATGAAGTCATTTATGTATAAGGATTAGCAGAGTCTCAATAATGGGTACCTGGGATCATTATCATTATCACCTATCCATCTTGGTTCAGTTTAACTGTTACCTCTCAGTGATATCTTCTAGGAGACATGTGGTGGTGATGTTTAAGTAGGTGGGCTCTGTAGGAGACAGCCTTGGTTTCAAGCTTGCTCTAACCCCTTACTAGATGGGTTTTAAGTTCTGTAGAGCTCCATTTCTTCATTTGTAAAACATGAGATGTCAGTAGGGTTTGGTAGATGGAATGACCTAGATCTTATTACAGTGTCTGGCTCATGATAAACATGGGTAGACATTGTTGTCATATACATTTATATATTAGAATTGAGATATACTGGACATACGGTATTATGTTAGTTTCACATAATGATTTAATATGTATATATATTGGGAAATGATCACATTAAATCTGGTTAACATCTATTACCAACACATAATGAGAAATTTAAAAAATTTTCTTGTGAGGAGACTCCTCTAAGACCTTTCTAAGTTGACTTTCTTGCCAACTTTCAAAATAGTTGTAGTCACCATGCTGTGCATTATCTGCATGACTTATTTATTTTATAACTGGAAATTTGTACCCTTTTACCTCCTTCACTTATATCTCTTACCCAGCACCTCTTGTTTCCGGCAACCACTAGTCTATTCTCTGGTCCTATGAGTTCTTTGTTTTGTTTTGTTTTTTAGATTCTACACATAAGTGAGATTGTACAGTATTTGTCTTTCTCTGTCTTGACTTTTTTCACTTAGCGTAATGCCTTTAAAGTCCATCCATTTTATTGCAAATGGCAGGATTTCCTTCTTGTTAACGACTGAATAGTGTTCCTCTGTGTGTGTGTGTGTGTGTGTGTGTGTGTGTGTGTGTGTGTGTATACACACATTTTCATTATCCATTCATCCATTGGTGGGCACTTAGGTTGTTTTCATATCTTGGCTGTTGTAAATAATGCTGCAGTAAATGTGGCAGCACAGATACCTTTTCATTTCTGTCATATAATTATCCAGAAGTAGAATTGTTGGATCATATGATAGTTCTACTTTTAATTTTTTGTGGAACCTCAGTACTGTTCTCCATCATGGCTGCACCAAATTTATGTCCCTTCCACCAGTGCAGATGTTGTCATATTCCTGTTTTTTCTGATATGTTAAGTAGTATGTTCCACATATCAGTGTGCATAGGGTAGGGGGAACAGCTGTAATTTGACCTGTGGGGTCTATAGCCCAGAAGCAGCAAATTCCTTATGAGATAGTTGTGGTCTGATCTCTCACAAAATACTTTTCATATAAGAAATAGATTATATGTATTTAAATCAGGATAGGAGGTTTCAAGAATCATCTTTTTAAAATTTTCTTACATGTCACTAAGCATAGAGGACCATCCCTATTGGTTTGCCTGGGACAGACATAGATACATCTATTATTCCAGAACTGTTGTTAATAGCAATCCCACTCTCAAAATATCTTCTTTTAAACAGTAAAGTATATGGTCACCTTACTCAAAGAACAACTTTAAAGATGACTTTTTTTCTTTTTCTTTTTCTTTTTCTTTTTCTTTTTCTTTTTCTTTTTCTTTTTCTTTTTCTTTTAGAGAGGGAACACGTACAAGCAGTGGCAGGGGAGGGATGCAGAAGGAGAGGTAGAATCTTAAGCAGGCTCCAGCTCCATGCTCAGCACAGAGCCCGATACGGAGCTGGATCTCATGACTTGAGATCATGCATCTGAGCGAAAATCAAGAGTTAGGTGTTTAATTGACTGAGCTACCTAGGCACCCCTAAGGAAGACTTTTTGATAACAACTGTCTTTAATATGAAGCCTGTTAAGGAGGACAGAATATGATAGCTTTGAGTATTATCCCATAATTAATTCTTGCAGCTGTTAAATGAAGGATGAACAGATGATGAACAGGCCTTTCTGACACTATTAAACTACAGGGAGTAGGGTATAAAACACTTGGGTGGAACAAAGCTTGCATCTCTGTTCCAGGCCCAAGGCTGTTTCCCATTCATCTTTGCATTCCTAGTACGTCAAACATATATTCCATAAATAGTTATAGATTGGAAAAATTATTAAGAGAATAGACGACCCTAGGAACCTTCCATCTAGTTTTAATAATGGCCAAGAGAGACTTTTCTGATGCACACACCCACTAGGTTTTCTCTACTGCTGTTGGGCCATGTCCTTAAGCTCGGTCTAGGAAGAAGGCAAAACTTAAGGGAGTAGCAGCTCCATGGCCATGGCAGGAAGGTGGGAAGTCATGAACAGAGGCATCAGCAAAATACCTACTGGTGGGAAAGAGAAGCGTGCTGCCTATGGGAAGTGTACATGGCCACCTTCCATAGGGATTCTATGGACAACTCCTCAAAGCAATACTACTTGGAATAAACCCCAAATCACTATTTGCCTTTGCAGGTTGGGAAACATTTGGGTACCCAATCAGAATTCATCAGGCTGCAGAATTTAGATACTTAACAACCATACTCATGAGAATGATGTGTAAACCAGAATATCATTGGGCCCATTTACAAAATGAAATGTTTTTCTTGTAACTGGAATGTTCACATCTACCATCCTAATTGATGTCTTAGAAGACAGGTTTGTTTTACCTATACATAGAGGGTTTTTCCCCCCCTTTCAAGGAGAAAAGCACACTTAAGCAGAAGCTGAGGCTCTCATTTACTCACACACTCAGCAAATATTTATTGGATGCATGTGTTAGGTGGTGGGAAATATATTGGCTGACGTTGTTTTGAGAATTTGATGCATGTTTAATAAATGCTGTTAAGTGCTTTGATTGTTTTTTTCCCGTATAGACATTTCAGAGTAAGTCATTGTCTGTTTAAGACATTTCAGAGTAAGTCATTGCCTGTTTATAAAGGAGTCCTCTAAGAGGGCCAGGCAAACTGGACTCTGAGTTGGACCTTTAGTAGCTATATTAATGTGCTTTACAAATTCCAGAAAAAAAAATAGAGTCCTTCTGAGTGACAAAAAATCAAAGTCGAGGCCTTTACGTCTGAACCCAAAGCCAAGGAATCAGGGCCTCTAGCATCTGTAGCCCTACTCAAGAAACTGCTTGCCTTCTCCCAGGGACTCTGATTCATGTCTGCACATCTTCTTGCTTCCTAAAGCTTAGTCCAAAACACCCTAGACTGGGTAGGCTCCCACCAGTCAAGGGTGGTGAGACCTGCTTGAAACCTGTCTGATATCCTGTCTCTTAGATATCTTGATTTTGTTAGTTCAAACTTTCAAGAGTCCTGGTGTCTTCCCCTACCCTACCACGAATACTATAAGCAGCAACCATTAGCTGAACAAGGATCTAGGTCTGTTGTGTTTCACATTACAAAGATGTTCTCAATATAGAAACATTCACTGTCATGATCCAGTGCCTTTGAACTTCACAGTGGTTAGAATTTAAAGGGGTCTTTTGTGAACACTGATGTCCCTGAAGAAGGTAGATTGCTAAAAATTTCCACTTGGCTAATAGTATGGATCTCTAGTGATAGAGAATGATACTTCCGTTGTTTCTGTTCTAACTTCTGTGGCTAAAAGGCTTGTAGTTTCATACCAGACCAAACAACTTTTTATTTTTTCAACTTCCTTTGGTTAAAGCAAATTAGTTTTGGTGGTGTAGTAGTGGAGGACGATGTTATAGGAGTTTGATATTAAGTGCTATTCATTTGGAAAGAGTGGTACAACTGAAAGCCTGGTGTAATTCTTTCCAGTTTTTATAAACTTATATTCAGCTAACTTTTTCCCCCTGTTAAATCCCTTTTCAACTTTTAATTTAAAACTGTATCAATGATTGATAAACATCATCTGCAGCTCTACTGTCTTATCGATTTTCACTTTCTGTTTTCAATAATAAAAATCTTTTATACTTAAGACCAGGAGAGTATCAAATTAATAGATTTTTCTGGACCATTGGGCACCACTCAATTGATATTCAGTTACTTACTGAGAACATATTTTGCATACATGAAGTGAGTGGGAATACAGAGAATAAACAAATTAGCAAATAATTGGTAGATTGTGAGGAGTTTTGTGATAGAAACCAATGAGTGATAAAGTCATGGAGGACTAAGGATGGTCAAGGAAATCTTTGAGGAGGTGATTTAAAATTGATATGTAAGAACAGAAACAACCAGTAATGAGAAGAATGGAGAGTAAGGTTTTACAGCAGAGGTGACAGATAGGGCTGAGATCCTGAATTGGACAGCTTTGTCAGTTTGAAAAACAGAAAGCAGACCTGTGTGATTGATGTTTAGAGAAGGGCAGTGGGGTGAAATCTGCGGGGCAGGTTTTTGTAAGCCTAGATTAAGTAGTTTGGGTTTCATTCTAAGTGAAATGGAGAGCTGCTGAAAGAATTTTATAAAATCCTTATCAGTTAACATCTAAACAATGCTAGATGCCAAGCCACCAGAAAACTCAGTGAGTCATTTGTTCTTGCTTAAACGTCTTCATAATGGCTCATCCAGGACCTCACTTGGTGTGGCTGCAAGTTACTGATGAGGTCTAGGTCCACTCTAGGTATCTCTTATCTTCCTTGGACCAAGGGGCTGAGTGGGGCATATCCACAGGAATTGGCCAGTGTGCATGAGAGCAAGCCTAACCAAGCAGGTTTTAAGCCTCCGCTTGCATCACATCTGCTAACATTCCACTGCCTGAGCCCAAAGTCAAATGATCAAGGGCCTCTCTAATGGAAGGAGTTGTAAGGGCACATGGCTATGGGTGCAGCTCCAGGGAAAGGTGAAGATGGAGGTCATGATTTATTCAACCACAACAATTCCCTGCTCTTACTTATTTTATAAAAAGTTCACCATAGACCAGAGTGACCAGCTATCCTAGATTGCCTGGGAAGGAGAGGGTTCCTGTGATATGGGACTTTCATTGCTAAAATCAAGAGAATCCAAGGCAAACCGGATTTTCCAAGGAAATGGAGCTATTTCCTATTTTGGATTGTTCCAGGGTGAATGGATTAACAGGGCTTCTGGAAAAGGTAGGCTGTTCTTGTGATAATGCACATGAGAAAAGATGGCAGTTTGGATGATAAGGGTGACAGAGGAAGTAGAGAGAAGACGATGTCTTTGAGATATATTCTGTGGGTAGAGCTCATGGGATTTGCTCTTGTTTGGGATGTGGTAGACAAAGGAGTTGAGGATGTGTTAGGCCAGTTGAATATGCTATTTGCTGGAGCATGATGATCTGAATATCCTATAAAGTAGAATAATAAATTCTAATAATTATTGCAAGAATATTCTAATACATCGGTAGATGCAAATACATCCTGACTATAATCACCCAAGATGGTATTTCTCTTTGAAATCCTGCCAAAGAAGTGAGTGGGATAAATGTGGAGTTTACTCTATACAGACCTAATCCTATAAAAATGTGGGCAGCCCCGGTGGCGCAGCGGTTTAGCCCAGGGCGTGATCTGGAGACCCTGGATCGAGTCCCACGTCGGGCTCTCTGCGTGGAGCCTGCTTCTCCCTCTGCCTGTGTCTCTGCCTCTCTCTCTGCATCTCTATGAATAAATAAATAAAATCTTTAAAAAAAAATAAAAATGTAAACAGGTTCTATCAGAAAAATGATTGCCACTAACAAAGTCAACCTTCCTAACAGTCAGCATTGGCTACCTCAGCTCACCATAGCACTTGGTTTCTACAGTGAAAACCATTAGTATTGGAAAATGGGTCTGATTCTCTTCATTTTGATTTGCCAAGGGCTGTACCCATCATGGCTTACATTTTCCATTTATGTCGTAAGTTTCCTATATAGTGTCTTGGATGATTGTACATGGTGTGGTGGGCAGAACAGCTGAAGATTCAGAAAGCCTGAACTTCAGCAGTGGCTTTGATATGCAACCCTCCCCTCCCTTTAAGGGAGCAAGCACTATGTATGCTTGTCATTATATATTGCCAACTCCCTTTTCCCACCTGTGTATTTTAATATCTTGAATGACAGGAGGACCTGTTCCCCCAGACCATTTGGAGGTGCTGGGTGAATTAACATTGAATTACATGTGGACAGTGCCACTAAATACTTCTGTGATTGAATAACTTGCTTGGCATATTTGGGCTCAGTTTCTTTCTCTATGAATGGGGAATAACTGGGATGTTATAAGCATCACATGAGAGAATGTACATGATGGTGCTCTGGGGGATCCTGTCAATGAGGTTCTCTTCCTCCTCCACCAGGACAGTGAGTTTCCAGGCCTGGATTCTGTTGGCTTCATTTTTTTCATCCACCGTGCCTTGCACTCTTGTATGTGGTGGTGATAAATGCATATTTGTGGAAGTTGTGGCAGAAAAAGTGTCAGTTTTCTAATCTTGATTCTACCACTTACCTCTCTGGACTCTTGATTGTCTTATGAAGCCAGACCTCCTGGGTTTTTCTTCTAATTTGCTGGCAGGAGATCTTGGGCATGATATTTAACCACTCTGTGTCATAGTTTCGTCTTCTCAAAAGGTACTAAATACTATTACTTGCATCAGAGGTTTGCTATGAGTATCCTCATTATGTTATTGTGATAACCCATTGTGTTAACACAGTTGGATCAGTGCATGGAAATTGTAACCTCAGTGAATTTGAACTTTCTTAATTAATACTGCTGTTATTATTTATAGGCAAATTTTCTGCTGAATTTACTTGATTTTTAGTCCTGACTGATGAGCTAAAAATACCTGGTTATTTAGAGAATTGAAAAATTTATGTTGTAGTAAACTTCTAAAGGGCACTTTGATACAGATTTTCATTATTTAGTTTTGGGCAATTTGTGATTTTTCTGATAGTGATTAGTATACTCCATTTGATGAGTTTAATGCATTTTGTAAAATGGTTTTGATCATCTAAAATGCAGCCTTTTTGGACCTTAGTCCACTGAAATCTTTTTCCATTTTTCCTTGTCCTGTGTTGGCTAGAATTTGTTTTAACTTTTTATTTTTAATTTTTTTTTAATTTTTTAAAATTTATGATAGGCACACAGTGAGAGAGAGAGAGAGGCAGAGACATAGGCAGAGGGAGAAGCAGGCTCCATGCACCCGGAGCCTGACGCGGGATTTGATCCCGGGTCTCCAGGATCGTGCCCTGGGCCAAAGGCAGGCGCTAAACCGCTGCGCCACCCAGGGATCCCTGTTTTAACTTTTACTGCACTCTGGCCAGCTTATTTTTGTGCTTTCTTTAAGTTTTTGAGTTTCTCTTTATTTATCCTAGCTTCTTTATATGTTCTGTTTGTGCTCTTGATTTATTAAATCTCTGAGATCACCCTTTCTTTGGGATGGGAAGAGAGGCTTCTGGACAGACAGCCTGGTAGAAATCAAACAGCTCCAGGGGTATACTTCATGTTCAGTTCATTTTAGCAACTGATTAGAGATCAATAAGTACACACCACTCTTGTATATTATGTGTTTTTCCTGGAAAACAGGTCTATATTCAGAGGGTTGAATAGTAGAAGAGGCATTTTTCAGCTGGCATGCCTCTATAGCTATAAATAGCTATGAATAATTTGAGAAGTTGTTTTTTTATATAGAAAGTTCTTTCTCTCTTTTAATGTCTAAACTCTTAGGCAGTCTGGTATCTTTTTCCTTCTGGAAGGATGTGAAACTGCAGGTTAGAGAAATAATTTTGTGAATACCTAATACTCTGAAAAAAAAAGAAATGAAAAGTAAAGCTCTTGCTAGCTCCAAAGTTTCTCAAAAGCCACAGTAGCTCTGAGATTGGCAGTGGAAATTATCATTGTCCTCATTTGCTGGAATATATAGTGAGGCATGTGGGAAAGAACACAATACAAATATTTTTAAATTATGCTTTCTATAGGTTTTTATGTATGATCTCATATGTTCTTTACATAATAGGAGGTGTTGGCAGGATAGGAATTACTTCTCTTTTTCTAGTGAGGAAACAGACTCTCATAACTCAAGAGACAGGATCAAGGACCTATAGCTCCACCCCCAACATTTGTAGGATGAATCAATCGTACAGATAGGACAATAGTACACATAGAGGCCTGCATTCCATATGTTTCAAATACAAAGTTATAAATCAGTCTAACAGGCTATGAAATGGACTAAAATATGTCCACAGTAGAATAAAATGTCTTAACCTTCACAAGAATACCTTCATAATGACCTGGAAGGCCTAATTTGAATTTCCCATGACTGGACTTTATGGAGTTCCATGCAAAAATTTGCAGTATAGGAGTTACTAAACCCAGGCTTGTGCTGCTGCTGCTGCTGCTACTGCTGCTGCTTCTTCTTTTAAGATTCTGTTTATTTGAGAGAAAGCACATGAGCAGATGGAGGGGCGGAGGGATAAGTGGGGAGCCTGATGTGGGGTGTGATCCCAGGACTCTTGAGATCATGACCTGAGCTGAAGTCAGACACTTAACTGACTAGCCAGCCCAGTGCCCCTAGCCTGTACTTCTTGTCACTGCAGTGCCATTCAGTATCGTGCCTTATACGCATTCATGTACAGATCCATCCTGCAAATAGCCATCCCTTCGCCATAGAGGGTACTGTGTTCTCCTGGAAGACCAGATCTTGAGAAAAGGCTCACACTGGGGAACATTTGGGCAGAATTGCAATAGAGTAGGTTCTGGACATGTCCTTTTGGTTTAGTGATTCCTCACCCCATCCTATGAGGTTATGAGGCCAAGACACAAGTTGGATTTAAGTGGGTTGTTTAGCCATGTTGATCACATTATTAGTCAGTTTGGTGAAAAACAAAGTTAGTTCCTTCATTCAGCATGTATTTGTTATGTGTAGGTACTTGGTGCCAGAGATAGAGCTGTGAATAAGACCTCTCTTGGGAAGAACTTTAAGATCTGGTGGGAGGAAATAGAAAATAAATGTGTAAATAATTACAAAATAATGTTGGAAGGTTATCAGTGCTGTGAAGAAAATAGAAGAGGGTAGCAGGTTAGAGATTGAAGGATGAGATCAAGGTTGATGGACAAGGAAGGCTTGCTTCTCAGTAGAAGTTGACATTTTTTAAAAAGATTTTATTTATTCATGAGAGGCAGACACAGAGGAAGAAGTAGGTTCCTTGGGGGGAGCCTGGTGTGGTTGATCCCAGGACTTCGGAATCATGCCCTAAGCCAAAGGCAGATGCTTAACCCCTGAGCCATCCAGGTGTCCCAGAAGTTGACATTTGTGATATAAAGGCTGTATAGCTACAAAGAAGATCTTACGGGGGGTGTCTCAAGCAGGTGGGACATATAGGTATGTCCATGAGTGTGGTGGCTTCAAAGCACAGAAAGATGACCGTGGAGGCTTGGATAAAGTTAGTTGAGATTGGGGAAAAAGAAGGGCCTAGGAGGCTACTGGGGTATTGTTGGCCCTATAAGGGGTTTGAATTTGTTCCAGTAGGATCCTTTGAAATATATTAAACGGGGAATAATAATAAAATTCCCTGATGGAGTTCACTACCTAACAGTTAACTTAAAGCGGACTGTCACCATTTTAATTATTTTGCCAATCTTAATGAATCCCCATGCCATACAGATCCCCCTTCTCTAACAATAAGTGAGTGTCACAGACATATTTTGTGGACATTTCAAAGACTTAAGCATTGGTGCTCCTGGCAAGTATTGTGAAAAAGTGGCTATATATTTAGCTATCAAATTTCATGTCTTTTGCTAAAAATATAGAACCAAGAGAGCTTGGAGCATAAATACAGACATGCTCGTGGTGTTGGTTATTTCATAACTATTCTTAGGTGCCAAATGTCTTCATCTTCATGCGATTTATAGTAATGTAAGTAATGTGTTGGAGACTAACAAATCAAAATCTCATTTCAGATGTGTGACATTAATGTTGTGTTGACTTATTGTTTCATGTGTTAGATTTCTGATAAAATTTCTAAAGCACCTTCTTGAAAGGAGTAACAGGAAGAACCAGTTGTGGTATCAGATATTCGTCTTAGTACACTTTGTCACCGATAATAGATGGCTAATAGGTTCTTAATTGTGTTATCAAGCATATTAGAATGTCCCAGTTTAGGAATACCCAGTAATTTAAAATCTTTTGATAGCAAAGCATTGAGAAATAACTTGATGTTTGTTAAGAGAAAACAGACAGATCAATTTTAGTTTTTATTTATTATAATGACATTATTTTACTCTTAAAGATGTTTCCTCAGCAATAACCAGATGTGTAACATAGAAGCAGCTGCATGAAATTTTCATTTTTATGCATAATATTGGAAATCTTAGGCAAGGTTCTTCTGTGTTATAGAAAATGAAATGATCTTTTCCTAGTCTGAACAGCTGTGTAAAACAGAATGATAACATCTTCTCCTGTCTCCAAGTGACCATCTGTTTTTATGGGAGTTGACAGGTAATTTATTAATTTTAAGAGGTTTGTTTTAGTGAAATGTTGGCAAATAAGCTTGTAGCAGACTTTTAGGTAAGTACTATAAAGCTCTGGAACTTTTTAGGGCCTTCCTAAATAAAAGTCTAGTGGAATCTTTAAAGAATCTTTTTCTCTTACATGTTTTGAATAGTTAAAGATATTTGCCAAAGAACAATAGAATGGAGACTGCTGACATCACTGGCACATTTGACTGTCATTCATTTTGGTTAGGCTAGATTTAGACATGTTAACTGTTTGATTAAGAAGGGCTTTAGAGCACCTGGGTGGCTCAGTCAGTTAAGCATTGGACTCTTGATTTCGGCTCAGGTAACGATCTCAGGGTGGTGAGATCAAGCTCCACATCAGGCTCCCCACTGGGTGTGGAGCCTGCTTAAGATTCTGTCTCTCTCTCTCCCTTTTCCTGTTCTTCTCCTTCTCTAAAGAAAAAAAGAAAGAGTGTATTAATTTTTTTTCTTTCAATGCCATCTCATGTTGCTTCTGTTGTGTTTTTTTGTACAAAAATTAAACCTAAAGAAATAATAATAAATGGTTAGTTGCTTTTTAAGCTCTGTCATCCTCCCTTGCATCTGTGACTGTACTTTGCTAGGGTCCTTCTGGCATCTCCTCAAATCTTGCAAGAGATGTCAGCTCTTTTTCATGTTCATCTGTCACTTTTAAAGTGTCACTGAATTACCCAGGCTGAATGCAAAGCGATAAGAAACGCCACAGTTATTATGCTGACTGCAGACACAATGTGGGAATTCTTTATGATAGGCCTTTACTCATATCTTCATATTTTATTTATTCCAATGTGCTTAGCAAGCCAGCCTGGCCTTGTTTTTCTCCAGGTAGATCAGACAGCTGGAAACAGGCCTCCCTATTTTCATTTGGGAAGCTTAAATATTTTTAAGATGAGTGATAATACTAGGTGAATAGAGTCGAGCTTCATTAGTCTCCCTCTGCCTCTCAGTCATCAGCTGATACTAGAAGACTTAATCATTTTTAGCTCAGTTCCCCAGTCGGCAAAACGAGGTTTATGACATTTTCTTCTTTACTTCACCAGAATGGCATTAGAAAAATGAATGCATGTAGTGACTCTTTATTAGATGGCATTTGCTGAGTATGGCTTTTTGGAATTTGACTTGATTAATTTAAAAGTGGTATTAATTACTGTCCATCATGTGACTCTCTTATAGTGACCGTGAGGATGATGTTGGTGGTGCTGGTAGAAGGGCAGTAGTCATAGTAGTAAATGAGAACAGCTTAGAGCTGTGACTAAGCCCGTAGATCCTGGAGCCAGATTTTGTTGATTCAAACCACTCTCCTGCTCATTTACTAGTTGTGTGACCTTGGGCAAGTTACTTAAATCTCTGAGCATCATTATGTCAGATATGGGATCTGAACCTATGCCTGTCTCAGCGTGTGTTCCTAATCATCATACTGTGTTGCCATCATAACAAAAACAAAAAAGCCCCAGAAAATGTTCTAGAGCATCTGAAAAGGTCATCTAAAGAGCAAATAAAAAATAGGAGAGTCCAGAGACATTTTTATCATTTTTTTTTTAAGATTTTATTTACTCATTTGACAGCAAGGAGAAGGAGCACAAGCAGGGGCATAGGGAGAAGCAGACTTCCCGCTGAGCAGGGAACCTAATGCAGGACTTGATCCCGGAATCCTGGAATCATGACCTGAGCCGAAGATGGGTGCCTAACTTACTGAGCCGCCCAGGCAGCCCCATCCTTATCTTCTTTATACTTATTGGAAATATTTTTTTAAATACCCCACTGGGATCATGGAAATCAGACCAGTTGAGGAAGGTAGATTAATTGCCTAGGGATTGAGGTTGGTATATTGGACTCTGATACAAAGCTTGCTTATTTCTGATTTCTCAGAAATCAGTAAATTTCATCATTAATAGATCACTTTAAAAAAAGCAAATTAAGCACTTGCATAAAGGAAATTTTGTTCCATGTAACTTGTTGAAAAATTGTACAACAGCTTTCTGAGGTTAACTGGTACTATTTCTGCCTTTTGAATCTGTTGAGAGTTTGGCCACAGTAAGAAGGAAAGAGCTTCTCCTAATGGTCAGTAGTCATAGCCTCTGAGGAAATCTTGAATGGTACAAGTAGTACTCTCTATCCTTGTTACAAAAAGAGAGAGAGGAAATAAAAGAAAGCCTGACTTAAAAAGTGGAAATAATGTTTTCTTTTGGGATTACATTGCAATTTATTTCATTGCACAAGTGGTTCTGATAAAGTGGGGATGACCTTTTGTTAGTTTTGGATATAGGTTGGTTGATGTTGGCATTATTTTGCAAATGTTGAGGATAATGTATCATGAAAGTAATTGAAATAAACCAGGACTCATTGGACAAGAGAGCAAAAGTGGCAGTAGGGAGAAAGTGTTTCAGTATGGCAGTAATTTGTACATTTTTGATGTGGTCAGCTATTATATTCCAGTAGCTTATTGGCATCCAGTGGCAGCTGGAGATAGATAATGGAGTAGCCATCTTCTGAAGAATGTCCTTTGCTTGCTAAGTATCACAATGCTCAACTTGCACTGGTTTTCACAGTTTGGTCATTTTTCATTATACATTTCTTTGCCCTGTAGGAGAGCAAAGAGAAGTAGAGGGAAGCAGTGAGTGTCCTCATGTTCCTTCCATGGTCAAGACTGTGTTGATTTAGAACCGATTCAAGAGAGAGCTGGATCCAAAGCCTCCTTGACAGGCTAATTCAGAGGTTGAGTGGATAGGATAAATTGAAAGGCCTTGAGGCAGGAATGTGTGTAGAGTAATCAGTAAGGTCAGTATAGGAGGAAGTGACTAACTGGAAAGAGAGCACAGTAGAAGATGAAGTCACAACGAGGTATGGGAAATACAGATCAAGTAGGACCTTGTAAACAATTGGAGGGATGCTAACTTTCAATTTGCATGCACTGCTTTGCAGTGGTTTTATTTATTTATATATTTTTAATAAGTTTATTGAGTCCTATTTTACATATCATAAAATTCATCCATTTCAAGTGTATATAGTTCAGTGAGTAATAAATTTATGAAGTTATACAGCTTTCACCACAGTCTGGTTTTAGAATGTTTTCATCCTCCAATCAGATCCTTCAGATCTATTTACTGTTAATCCTGTTCCCATTCCCAGCCATAGGTGTCCATTAATTTCCTTTTATCCTTGTAGATTTGCCTTTTCTGTAAATTAAATCATACAACATATTCAGTCTCTTGGTTCTTGCTTCTTTCACTTAGTATAATGTTTTTGAGTTCATTCATGTCATTGAATGTATTAGTGGTTAGTTTTTTGTGTTGCTAAATAGTGTTCCATTTTATGGATGTATCACATTTTGTCTTGTTCACTCACCAGCCAGTGGACATACAGGTTGTTCATAATTTTTTACGTTGTGATGAGAGCTGCTAGGAACATGTATGTGCAAATCTTTGCATGGGATATATCTTTAATGCTCTTGGGTAGTATTGTAGGCAGAATTTTGGCCCAATGACTTTCATTCCTAGTGTTGCACCTGTGATTTTGTGACATTACATGGCACAAGGGACTTTGCAAATGTAAGTAACATTACTAATCAGTTGACCCTAAGATAGGGAGAATATTCTGGATTAATGTGGTAGACTCATGGGATTACATGAGCCCTTATAAGCAGAAGGGGAAGAAAGAAGAGGAATTCAGAGAGGTATAGCAGAAGTCAGAGAGATTTAAACCATGGAAGGGATTTGATGCACCCTTTTGACTTGAGGATGAAGAGCCATTTGTGGAGGAAATGGAAACCTTAGTCCAATGGGGTAAGGAACTGAATTCTACCAGTAACCAATGAGCTGGGAATATGACCCTGAGCCCCAAATAGGTATTACAGAACTGGCTAATACCTTGATTTTAGTGCAGCAAGCCTCTGAGCAGAGAATCCAGTCACTATACCAGACCTCAGGCCTGTAACACTGTGAGATTATAAGTGAGCATTGTTTAAACCAGCAAGTTTGTCATAATCTGTTACAGCAAAAGAAAACTAATAAAGTGGATCCCTAAGATAGAGTTACTGAGTTATATGGTAAATTTCCACTTGAAGAAACTTTGCAGTGGTTTTGGGCAGAGGAATATCCTGATATTTCAAAAGGATCCCCTGTTTTTTTCTGAAACAAGCCTGTTGGGAAGCCAAGGGCAGAAGTAGGGAGAGTAGTCAGGAGACAAGACAAGCTATGATGGCAGCTCTGACCAGAGTCACTGTGCCTGAGTTGGAATTAGGGCAGACATATGGGTGACAGGCATCTGGAGCCAGTTTGACCTTCTGGGGGTGGCATGGCGAGAGGTGGCATGGCAGGAAGTGATGGTAGCATCCACGAGCCCTTGGTGATTGAATATCCTAGGACCACTAGTCAGTCTCAGATGGAGTCTAAGTTCTCAGAGAAGGAGGGAGGCGTACAGTGGACTCAGAGGTAAAAGAAGGATGTTGTAAGATATTTTCCCTTTCATCATTGCATATAAATAAACATCCCCCATTCATCACTCTGAGATAGTCTAGTTGCTAGTGAAGGTGATGGAAGTTTGACAGAGGAGAATGAACATCAAAATGAATGGATGTAGAAAACTCTTACAGGAGAATCATAATGTGTCATGTAAAAGGTGGTTTTGAGGGTGTGGAATGCCATTCCACAAAACGTATATGTGCTCTTTATATGTCATGCATGTTTCAAAATATCTCTAGTACTTACTATCAGGTGTTACATGCATAACTTTCAAAGGACATACTTAGCTTGATTGACCTTGAGAGATAAGCAGGTTTCCTAAATTGGTTTCCTAATCTGGGTGTTGTAAGTTAATGTTTAACTTTCTAAGTTTTCTTTAAGTGAACTGATGACTCATTCATTCACCATTTTGACATCTTAAATGCATGTGTGATGGTTAACCATATTGGTACAAGTCATCTTTACCTGACTGAACCCATAAGCCTCTTAAATACCTTTGGGTCTTTGCATACACGTTATTCTTCTCTTCCTTTGGTATATCCCTGCTCACTTCACTTCTTAGGCTATACTACAAGAAACTTCTTGGACTTTCCCCATTCAAATTAGGTGTCCCTTTTGAGATGCTGCCACACCAGACACTTTAGCTATTGTATGCTGTTTTGTCTTTTGTCTCTTTCTCATCTGTCTCTTTCACTTGATTTTGAGCTCCAAAAGCTTAGGGCTCAGTATTCGCCATTGCATCCCTGGTGCAAAGAACTTGACACAGGGAAGTGCTCAGTAAATACTGGCTGCATTAATGCAAAGAATCACTATATTGCATACTCTTCTCTTTTAAAAGACATATTGAATATTTAATCTTTTAGAGAAAAAATAAGAGTCCTGGGAAAGTAAGTTTGTGATTGATAGACTTCCCAGTCCTTCTGACAAACAAATGTGGCAGAAGAGAGAGTACATTATGTTAAGAAGACATGTGTGTGCCACATCTGGTCATCAAGATCCTTTTCAGCTTAAAGAAAACAGCCATGTACTAAGTAAGCACTTTTGGCCCTCTGCCCTATTAATTTGGCTCCATCTTTGGAGTCTGCTTTTGAGAAAAGACTGCCATAGGAAAGTCTTAAGAATGTGTTAACCAGCATTGGTTGCATGGATTGCTTCCCTGGATTGCTGCACTGAGATATGTGTGTGAGAAATGTGTTTTATCAGAAGAATGGCTGGACAGCCAAGTATTTAAAGGATAAAGTTCTCTTCAGAGGAAGGTAGCAGTTGACTATGCAGGGTAACACGGAGGGAGAAAAATCCCTGGATTTCAGGAACACAAACTCAACCAAATACATGGGATCTTATTTTCAGAGGTTCTTGCTGGGGCTTCCCATTCACACACCCATAAGTTCCTGCAAACAATTCAATTTTATTTGACATTTATGGGTTACACTTGACATTTCCAAGTGCAATGGATATTTTTTTTCTTTCTGACAACTCAGTTGTGAAATTCTGATTGACACTCTATAATGTTCAACTGGATTGTGTTCAAAACTGAGCAATGGTAGGTTTTAGAAGATGACCCAGTTCCAAATTCTGTGACCCAAGGATAACATTCTCATCCTGGAAGTTGAGATAATATCATTAATTAATCAAGGGAATGTCTCCACTGGTGGCCTCAGGATTCATTCAGACTCAGAGCTTTGGCCAGCTTGTGTATGTCTCCTACAGTGCTCTGAGGATGCACTCAGCATATAGTGGCTGAAAGAATAGATAAAGCCACTTTGAGAGTGGCTCATTTATGTTTATTGTGCTTTGTTTTAAGATTTATTTATTTGAGTGAGAGAGAGAGCAATCACGAGCAGGGATGAGGGGCAGAGGGAGAAGGACAAGCAGGCTCCCCACTGAGCAGGGAGCCAGACACAGGGCACAATTCCAGCACCCTGAGATCATGACCTGAACCAAAGGCAGATACTTAACTGACTGAGCTAGCAGGTACCCCATATCTCTCATATTTTAATTAACTTATTTAGTACTCTCCCCCCCCCTTTTTTTTTTTACAAAAGAGCAATTAGAGTGATCTCACCCAGAGATTTCCACTGTTGTCAGTCTGGTTTATGGTCTTCCAGATGTGTAAGTGCATACAAACAAGCACAAAGTTTGGCTTACCTACCCATTTTACTGATCATTTTTTCCTTCTCTATACCACAAATATATACAAAATTGTTATTTGCTACACTCTTAGTTATTAACCAGTCCTGTTTTCTTAAACATTAAAGGTGACTGCATTTTTCCTTCTATTAGAATAGAATAGAATAGAACCACCCTGCAATGAACATCCTTAGTCCATGTATCTTCTTCACTGATGTGATTATTCTTATAGGAGTAGAATTGCTGGTTGCTGAGGATATGACTTTTGAGTCTTTTGAGACTTACTGCCTAAGAGAGGTTGGATCAATCTACACTGTTTTGTTTTGTTTTTTCCTTACGATTTATTTATTTAAGAGAAAGAGTGAGAGAGGGAGAACAAAGGGGAGAGGCAGAGGGAGAGGGAGAAAATCTCAAGCAGATTCTCTACTCAGCTTGAAGCCTGACAAAGGGCTTGATCTCATGACCCTGAGATCATGACCTGAGCCAAAACCAAGAGTCAGTTGCTCAATGGACTAAGCCACTCAGGCATCCTGGATCAGTGTCCACTCTTAATCAAAGTGATAATTGAATCACTTTTAGTGAATGTGTGCATGTACCTGTTTACCCACATCTTCTCTGAAGATGTGTATTGTCATTCAAATTGTTTTAACTAGCATGTCTACTGTCTTTTGGAGATTAGTACTAATTCTGATAGAGACATAGCAAAAAGTATCATATTGCAGAATTTATATCATATTATTGGAGACCTAGCTGTATGCTGCATATTGTAGGTCTTTGTACATATGAGTTTGGATTATAGGCTCCTTGAAGATATGAATAGCCTCCTTTATATCGTTGCCAGCACACAGATAATATGTGCAAAGTTGTACACAGATCAATCTCCAGTGGCTTCTTCTTTAGTGAAAGAAATTTCACAATTTGGTCTCCTTGAGAATGCCCTTGACCCTCATTTAAGGGCATTTTTCCAATGTGTATTCAAAAATCAGGAATTAGCACTCCTCTGTGTGATTCTGCTTGCTTCCTCATGCTGTTCTAGACTTTTTACCCAAATTCCTTTTATATGTTGGAGTCTAGTAATCTCTTGTTTTGTTCCAGTGTATTTTATGCTATTTTGGAGAATTGATTCTTTAAAATTTTTTTCCATCTCTAAGGGTCCAGATGTAATTTATTTGCATTGGACATTTATTGAATCTTATTTCAGCAAATGGTGCATCTGTATAACATAGTTAAAAACAAAATAAAACATGGATTTAGGAGTGATAATCACAATTTTTCTTCGATTCCTGCTAATTCTGGTGCCTTTGTGACTTGGGAAAGTGACATTACTGCTCAAAGCTGTATCATTATGCAATATTAGTAAAATAATCTGTCTACTTCACAGGGTGTGGTGAAGATTAAATGAAGTTTTATGAATATAAAAACCTGAAAAGAACTATAAAGTAAAGAAAAAGTTAAAGGCTTTATTGCCTTCCAAGGGGGCCAGTTCAGGAGTGCAGCCAACCAGAAGGCTGAAGATACAGTGGGTGGGTCAGTGGGGGCTGAGTTTCAGGCAGTGGTTAATGAAGAAGTGCTGCAAGCAGTAAGAGGTGTGTGTGTGGGGGGGGCGGGGGGGCGGTGGGGAACAAGGCAGAGTGGTCTTTTGGTCAGGTAAAGGGCTGGATCTATATTGCCCTGGCCAGGGATAGTCTGCATAGTTGCCTCTTGAGGAATGGTTGGTTTTCTCTGCAGTACATGGTTTGGGTACCCTAAGTTGAAGTTGAAGTACATGGCTAGTAAAAGGAGATGGTAGTAGAAGGAAAGCTCACTTTGATTGAGGGTCTTTCCCATGCCAGACATCATATTAGATACCTTCTGGAACATTGCTACCTTTGAGTTCATATGGTCAGATGAGAACTCATTTTGGATTTAAGTATACCTGGACGCTTTGTTGATTTCCTAGGGCCATTGACGGCCAATATGGATAGTTTAAAATAACTGAAATTTGTGCTTCCACAATTTTGGAAGCTAGAAGCCTGAAGTGAGGGTGTTGACAGGATTGGTTTCTTCTGGAGGTTTTCTGAGGGAAATTTTGTCTTTTCCATGCTACTTTTCTAGCTTGTGGTGTCTGCCAGCAATCAGGGTATTCCTTGGTTTGTAAATACATCACTTCAGTCTCTCTTTCTTCACACTGCTCTCACCTCTGTTTCTCTGTGCCTCAATCTCTCTCTGCCTTTCTCTTATAAGGATATTTGTCATTGGATTTGGGGCTCACTTGCATAATCCAGGATGATCTCATTTGGAGATCTTCAACATGATGCAAAGACTCTTTTTCCAAATAACCTGGCATTTACCAATTTCTTCTTTTGGGGAGCTACCACCACTCAACCCACTATAGACAATGACTGTAAATAAAATAAAATTTTCTGATTATGTACGGATTTGACATTTAAATCTTGGTCTTTAGGGGCACATCTGGGTGGCTCAGTGTTTGAACATCTGCCTTTGGCTCAAGGTGTGATCCTGGGGTCCTGGGATTGAGTTCTGTATCCGGCTCCCTGCAAGGAGCCTGCTTCTCTCTCTGCCTATTTCTCTGCCTCTCTCTCTGTGTCTCTCATGAATAAATAAATAAAATATTTAACAAAAATTTTGTTCTTTAGATTATAAAAATAATGGTATTTTCTTATTTACCCTGGGGGGAAATCTTATTTTTTTTTAAAATTTAATTTAATTTAATTTATTTTATTTTATTTTATTTTTTTTTATTGGTGTTCAATTTACTAACATACAAAATAACCCCCAGTGCCCGTCACCCATTCACTCCCACCCCCCCGCCCTCCTCCCCTTCTACCACCCCTAGTTCGTTTCCCAGAGTTAGCAGTCTTTATGTTCTGTCTCCCTTTCTGATATTTCCCACACATTTCTTCTCCCTTCCCTTCTATTCCCTTTCACTATTATTTATATTCCCCAAATGAATGAGAACATATAATGTTTGTCCTTCACCGACTGACTTACTTCACTCAGCATAATACCCTCCAGTTCCATCCACGTTGAAGCAAATGGTGGGTATTTGTCATTTCTAATAGCTGAGTAATATTCCATTGTATACATAAACCACAGCTTCTTTATCCATTCATCTTTCGATGGACACCGAGGCTCCTTCCACAGTTTGGCTATCGTGGCCATTGCTGCCACGATACATCGGGGTGCAGGTGTCCCGGCGTTTCACTGCATCTGTATCTTTGGGGTAAATCCCCAATAGTGCAATTGCTGGGTCGTAGGACAGGTCTATTTTTAACTCTTTGAGGAACCTCCACACAGTTTTCCAGAGTGGCTGCACCAGTTCACATTCCCACCAACAGTGTAAGAGGGTTCCCTTTTCTCCGCATCCCCTCCAACATTTGTTGTTTCCTGCCTTGTTAATTTGCCGCATTCTCACCGGTGTGAGGTGGTATCTCATTGTGGTTTTGATTTGTATTTCCCTGATGGCAAGTGATGCAGAGCATTTTCTCATATGCATGTTGGCCATGTCTATGTCTTCCTCTGTGAGATTTCTCTTCATGTCTTTTCCCCATTTCATGATTGGATTGTTTGTTTCTTTGGTGTTGAGTTTAATAGGTTCTTTATAGATCTTGGAAACTAGCCCTTTATCTGATACGTCATTTGCAAATATCTTCTCCCATTCTGTAGGTTGTCTTTTAGTTTTGTTGACTGTATCCTTTGCTGTGCAAAAGCTTCTTATCTTGATGAAGTCCCAATAGTTCATTTTTGCTTTTGTTTCTTTTGCCTTCGTGGATGTATCTTGCAAGAAGTTACTGTGGCCGAGTTCAAAAAGGGTGTTGCCTGTGTTCTTCTCTAGGATTTTGATGGAATCTTGTCTCACATTTAGATCTTTCATCCATTTTGAGTTTATCTTTGTGTATGGTGAAAGAGAGTGGTCTAGTTTCATTCTTCTGCATGTGGATGTCCAATTTTCCCAGCACCATTTATTGAAGAGACTGTCTTTCTTCCAATGGATAGTCTTTCCTCCTTTATCGAATATTAGTTCACCATAAAGTTCAGGGTCCGCTTCTGGGTTCTCTATTCTGTTCCACTGATCTATGTGTCTGTTTTTGTGCCAGTACCACACTGTCTTGATGACCACAGCTTTGTAGTACAACCTGAAATCTGGCATTGTGATGCCCCCAGATATGGTTTTCTTTTTTAAAATTCCTCTGGCTATTCGGGGTCTTTTCTGATTCCACACAAATCTTAAAATAATTTGTTCTAACTCTCTGAAGAAAGTCCATGGTATTTTGATAGGGATTGCATTAAACATGTATATTGCCCTGGGTAACATTGACATTTTCACAATATTAATTCTGCCAATCCATGAGCATGGAATATTTTTCCATCTCTTTGTGTCTTCCTCAATTTCTTTCAGAAGTGTTCTATAGTTTTGAGGGTATAGATCCTTTACATCTTTGGTTAGGTTTATTCCTAGGTATCTTATGCTTTTGGGTGCAATTGTAAATGGGATTGACTCCTTAATTTCTCTTTCTTCAGTCTCATTGTTAGTGTATAGAAATGCCACTGATTTCTGGGCATTGATTTTATATCCTGCCACGCTACCGAATTGCTGTATGAGTTCTAGTAATCTTGGGGTGGAGACTTCTGGGTTTTCTATGTAGAGTATCATGTCATCGGCGAAGAGGGAGAGTTTGACTTCTTCTTTGCCAATTTGAATGCCTTTAATGTCTTTTTGTTGTCTGATTGCTGAGGCTAGGACTTCCAGTACTATGTTGAATAGCAGTGGTGAGAGTGGACATCCCTGTCTTGTTCCTGATCTTAGGGGAAAGGCTCCCAGTGCTTCCCCATTGAGAATGATATTTGCTGTGGGCTTTTCACAGATGGCTTTTAAGATGTCGAGGAATGTTCCCTCTATCCCTACACTCTGAAGAGTTTTGATCAGGAATGGATGCTGTATTTTGTCAAATGCTTTCTCTGCATCTAATGAGAGGATCATATAGTTCTTGGTTTTTCTCTTGCTGATATGATGAATCACATTGATTGTTTTACTGTTGAACCAGCCTTGTGTCCCAGGGATAAATCCTACTTGGTCATGGTGAATAATTTTCTTAATGTACTGTTGGATCCTATTGGCTAGTATCTTGTTGAGAATTTTTGCATCCATGTTCATCAGGGATATTGGTCTGTAATTCTCCTTTTTGGTGGGGTCTTTGTCTGGTTTTGGAATTAAGGTGATGCTGGCCTCATAGAACGAATTTGGAAGTCCTCCATCTCTTTCTATCTTTCCAAACAGCTTTAGGAGAATAGGTATGGTTTCTTCTTTAAACGTTTGATAAAATTCCCCTGGGAAGCCATCTGGCCCTGGACTCTTGTGTCTTGGGAGGTTTTTGATGACTGCTTCAATTTCCTCCCTGGTTATTGGCCTGTTAAGGTTTTCTGTTTCTTCCTGTTCCAGTTTTGGTAGTTTGTGGCTTTCCAGGAATGCGTCCATTTCTTCTAGATTGCCTAATTTATTGGCGTATAGCTGTTCATAATATGTTTTTAAAATCGTTTGTATTTCCTTGGTGTTGGTAGTGATCTCTCCTTTCTCATTCATGATTTTATTAATTTGAGTCTTCTCTCTCTTCTTTTTAATAAGGCTGGCTAATGGTTTATCTATCTTATTAATTCTTTCAAAGAACCAACTCCTGGTTCTGTTGATCTGTTCCACAGTTCTTCTGGTCTCGATTTCGTTGAGTTCTGCTCAAATCTTTATTAACTCCCTTCTTCTCTTGGGTGTAGGATCTATTTGCTGTTTTTTCTCTAGCTCCTTTATGTGTAAGGTTAGCTTTTGTATTTGAGTTCTTTCCAGTTTTTGAATGGATGCTTGTATTGCGATGTATTTCCCCCTTAGGACTGCTTTTGCTGCATCCCAAAGATTTTGAACGGTTGTATCTTCATTCTCATTAGTTTCCATGAATCTTTTTAATTCTTCCTTAATTTCCTGGTTGACCCTTTCATCTTTTAACAGGATGGTCCTTAACCTCCACGTGTTTGAGGTCCTTCCAAACTTCTTGTTGTGATTTAGTTCTAATTTCAAGGCATTATGGTCTGAGAATATGCAGGGGACAATCCCAATCTTTTGGTATCGGTTCAGACCCGATTTGTGACCCAATATGTGGTCTATTCTGGAGAAAGTTCCATGTGCACTTGAGAAGAATGTGTATTCAGTTGAGTTTGGATGTAAAGTTCTGTAGATATCTGTGAAATCCATCTGGTCCAGTGTATCATTTAAAGCTCTCGTTTCTTTGGAGATGTTGTGCTTAGAAGACCTATCGAGTATAGAAAGAGCTAGATTGAAGTCACCAAGTATAAGTGTATTATTATCTAAGTATTTCTTCACTTTGGTTAATAATTGATTTATATATTTGGCAGCTCCCACATTCGGGGCATATATATTGAGGATTGTTAAGTCCTCTTGTTGAATAGATCCTTTAAGTATGATATAGTGTCCCTCTTCATCTCTCACTACAGTCTTTGGGGTAAATTTTAGTTTATCTGATATAAGGATGGCTACCCCTGCTTTCTTTTGAGGACCATTCGAGTGGTAAATGGTTCTCCAACCTTTTATTTTCAGGCTGTAGGTGTCCTTCTGTCTAAAATGAGTCTCTTGTAGACAGCAAATAGATGGTTCCTGCTTTTTTATCCAGTCTGAAACCCTGCGCCTTTTGATGGGGTCATTAAGCCTGTTCACATTCAGAGTTACTATTGAGAGATATGAGTTTAGTGTCATCATGATATCTATTCAGTCCTTGTTTTTGTGGACTGTTCCTCTGAACTTCTTCTTAAAGGGGAATTTTAAGAGTCCCCCTTGAAATTTCTTGCAGAGCTGGTTTGGAGGTCACATATTCTTTTAGTTGCTGCCTGTCTTGGAAGCTCTTTATCTCTCCTTCCATTTTGAATGAGAGCCTTGCTGGATAAAGTATTCTTGGTTACATGTTCTTCTCCTTTAGGACCCTGAATATATCCTGCCAGCCCTTTCTGGCCTGCCAGGTCTCTGTGGAGAGGTCTGCTGTTACCCTAATACTCCTCCCCATAAAAGTCAGGGATTTCTTGTCTCTTGCTGCTTTAAGGATCTTCTCTTTATCTTTGGAATTTGCAAGCTTCACTATTAAATGTCGAGGTGTTGAACGGTTTTTATTGATTTTAGGGGGGGATCTCTCTATTTCCTGGATCTGAATGCCTGTTTCCCTTCCCAGATTAGGAAAGTTTTCAGCTAGAATTTGTTCAAATACATATTCTGGCCCTCTGTCCCTTTCAGCGCCCTTGGGAACCCCAATTAAACGTAGGTTTTTCTTCCTCAGGCTGTCGTTTATTTCCCTTAATCTATCTTCATGGTCTTTTAATTGTTTGTCTCTTTTTTCCTCAGTTTCCCTCTTTGCTATCAACTTGTCTTCTATGTCACTCACTCGTTCTTCCACCTCGTTAACCCTTGTCGTTAGGACTTCTAGTTTGGATTGCATCTCATTCAATTGATTTTTAATTTCTGCCTGATTAGCTCTAAATTCTGCAGTCATGAAGTCTCTTGAGTCCTTTATGCTTTTTTCTAGAGCCACCAGTAGCTGTATAATAGTGCTTCTGAATTGGCTTTCTGACATTGAATTGTAATCCAGATTTTGTAACTCTGTGGGAGAGAGGACTGTTTCTGATTCTTTCTTTTGAGGTGAGGTTTTCCTTCTAGTCATTTTGCTCAGTGCAGAGTGGCCAAAAGCAAGTTGTATTGGGAAAAGGAGAAAAAGAGAGGAGAGAAAGAAAGAAAGCAAAGAGAAAGAGAAAAAAAAGGAAGAAAAAAAAAACGAAAAAGAAAAAAAAAGGGAAGAAGAAGAGAAAGAAAAAGAAAGGAGAAAAAAAAGGGGGGTGGAGGAAGGAAACAAATCAAAAAACAAAACAAAACAGAACAAAAAAAAAAAAAAAAGAACCACGGGGGAGTGTCTTCTGATTCTGTGTACTTTAAGTCCCTTGGCTTCTCCTGGAAGTTGTCAGTCAGTCTAGCTGGTGTTCTGGGGGAGGGGCCTGTTGTGCTGATTTTCAGGTGTTAGCAGTTGGGGGAGCTGCTGTGCCCCTGCCTGGTGCAGGGCTCAGTGGGGTTGTTTACCCCGTGAGGCCCCTGGAGGAACAACCGCAGTGGAGGCTCCGGGGCGGGGCCGCTGATCTGCTCAGCTCGGGGCAGGAGCGTCCTTGCTGTCCTGGGCCCTCCCGGCCTCTGCCTGTCCCGGGGGAGGCCGGATCCTGGGCTGTGTCCCGGCGCCCTGTGCTCGGAGCCTGCGCTGGTGGATTCGCGCTCCCGGGCCGCGCAGCCCCCTCCGCGGATCCCTGGGGGGAAATTTAGACCACATCCTAGTCAACGGAGCCATAATACTTTCTACTTATCAGATACTATATACTTTTACATTCCTTATTTCATTTAACCCTTAACAGAGCCCTGTAAGGTGTGATTTTCTGCAGATTTCGACAGCATCCATCTTACAGATGAGGAAATAAATACCTTGGCTCTACACCAAACATCAAATAATTGAAAATGAAATTAGTAAATCTGAAACTAATGTAACATTGTCAACCAACCATACTCAAATAAACAAAAACAAGTAAATTAATTGAAAATGAAATTCATACATCTGAAACTAATGTAACATTATGTGTCAACCAAACATAATCAAATAAACAAAAACAAACAAAGAAATAAAAAAAAAAACCAAAGTTCTGTTTGGCTGCAGAGCCTGTGGTCTTAGCCAGTGTGCTCTATAGAATAATAGCACAGTGATCCTACTAGAAAATTCTGGTATTTGGTTCATATTTAAGTTTACAGAGCCTGCCTGTGATATGAATAAATTACCATGGACAGGGGGAAAGATGCTCTCTCTGGGCTGCTTCTCAACCTCAATATGCTTTATTCTAGATGTTTGGTTTTTTATTTTTTTTTTTTATTTTTTTTATTTATTTATTTATTTTTTGTTTGGTTTTTTAAACTCTTGAAGACAATTGACCCCTGAACCGCCTGAGTTTGAACTGAGTGGGTCCGCTTATACGTGGTTTTTATCAGTAAATACAGTACAGTCCTGTAAATGTATTTTCTCTCTCTTATGATTTTCTTAAGTATATTTTCTTTCTCTAGCTTACTTTATTGTAAGGATACAGTACCTAATAGGTACACCATACAAAATATTTATTAATTAATTGTGTATGTGATCAAAAGGCTTCCAGTCAACAGTAGGATTTCAGTAATTAAGTTTTGTGGGGAGTCAAAGTTATGTGTAAATTTTTGACTGTGTAGAGGTTTGGTATCCCTAATCTCCATGTTGTTCACAGGTCAACTGGCATATGGCATTAGTGGAATTACATAAGGATTAAATAAAGTAAGATTGTACATAATTATAGAACATCCAATATATTGAGATTTGCCAGAGCATCGTCTAGTTTGATGGGTTTTCCTTCTTTCTTTCCTTCCTCCCTCTTTTCTTTCTCCCTTCCTCTTTCCCTCCTCCCGTCCTTCTTTCCTTCTCTTTCCTTCCTTCTGTTTTTCATCTCTTTCTCAATGTCTCATTGTCCATCTGCCTGTCTGTCTGCCTGCCTGTCTTCCTTCCTCATTATGCTTTCTCTTTTACTGCCCTGGTTTTTCAAAATCTTGTGTTATATTGGCTGATACCTATGATGTAAATATTTGTAATACATCTGCTTTTTTCAGAATATTAGGCACAATTTTACTTGATACTCAATGTCATGTGTTCTACAATTTTTTTTTTAAAGTGCTAACATGGTTTTTTAGGGGGTGGCTTTGAAATCTGGTAGACACTTGGTGTAGACTACATTTGCCATACTGTGTTCAAATTTTATTTTTCTAACAACATCCTGGTTTGTTTGAAAGCCTTGGAGTGCTCTATCAAGATAGTAGCAGCATAGAATAGCATTGTGCTCCCAGAATAGTCTTTCCCAGCAGGTGGGAATGAAGCCAGGCCAGGGTTTTTTGGAGGTTTTTGGAGGTTTCCAAACCAAACCTTTTGGAGGTTTCTTGGTTTGTGATTTAGCTGCAGTATGCTTATTAAGATCTATGTGGAGCCTCCCCCCATCCGATTTTATATTACACTCAATGTAAGTGATAAGATTTTTTTTTTAATGGTGAGAAATAAAACCTGTAGTTCTGAAGGGCAGAGTATTAGACTATGATTACTATATTAGTCTCATCCAATTTCAAGTTTCACTGTAGAAAAACAAAGTTCTATGAACACTTGGCATTAATTAAATTAGGTGTAGAGAACTTATTCCCACTTAAATTAATGCCACTTGACATTCTAAATTCTTTTACTCTTAATCTTGTAATTGCTTCATTTTGCTGTGATTTATAAATTGTGAACTTGGACCCCTTATCCTGAAAATGGAATTGTAAAAAGATTTGTTAATGAGGAAGTGAAACTATTTTATTGTCATCTTTATTTTAATATAAATTCTGATATTACCTATAACATACTGAAATTTATGATTACTACTTTTTTGAGAAAATTTTTGATTTCATGATGTAAAATTTTAGCCTTTGGAATGAACCACAGTTTAGCCAGGGCTTCTGGACCCTCTTGTAGAGCCATGGTCTCCTCTGTGGCTTCCCTCCCTTGCAAGCATGGGGGGTACCTTCTGTCCCCTCTGAGGCCCAAGCTGAACCACATCAGACTTTCTGAGGGTCGGGTTTCTCTCATTAATTTTTGTGAAATTTTGACCTGTGAAAAAAGGAGACAAAACACAGAAACCCTGAAGCTATAAATTCTTTGTGTGCCTTTCCTTCCCATCTTCATCCTGTCTCCTACCCCATCAGTTGTTCCTAGACACAGTGGTTCCTATGGCCTCTGGTGACATCCCATCTTCCAGGACCAACAAACCAGCTGTGCTCTCTGTGAAAGCCCTGGCCACATTGGCAACAACATACTACTTTGTATTCCTTTTCTTCCTGCCTGCCTCTCTGCCCTGTCCCTCTCATCCTAGCTTACTAGAGATTCTACCCTAAAATACAGAATATACTTGGCATATACTTCTTTAAAAACCTGCTGCTATTTTTCAAATAAGTCAATCTAAGGCATTTTGAAAATATATATTTTTATCATTATTTTCTCTAAATATTTATTAGGTAACCAGACAAATTCAGCAGACATACACCTTGATTCCTCATAAATAAATTTTATCAATTTCTTTACCTCTTAGGTACAAAATAGCCTTTTATATTTTATAGATATATATAAATTGCATATATTTAAGTTAGACTTAAATTATTTATATACATATGAAATATATGAAATCTGTATTACTGTGTTGACTATATTAATCAACTATACTATTTGTTATGCAATGTATAATTAATCATCTTTTTTTGTTTAAAGATTTTATTAGAGAGAGAGAGAGAGCGAGCAAATGAGCAGAGAGATAGAGAGTAAGAAGCAGACTCCCCGCTGAGCAGGGAGCCTAACACAGGGCTCAGTCTCAGGACCCTGAGATCATAACCTGAGCTGAAGGCAGATGCTTAGCTGACTGGGCCGGGCCACTTAGGTACCCTATAATCAGTCATTTCAATGAAAAGTAGGCATGTGATGTTTTTTAAGCGGTAGACTTTAAGATGTTATTTTGTGACCAAATCAGAGAGAGAATCATACAGAAAAAAGAAGATACAAAACAACCCCCTACCCTTCCCCCACCCCAGTCACTTTCACCAAGCTCTCTTCAATTGGTTGAAAGTGTATGATACTCCTTCCACTTCCTCCTAAAGTTCTTAAGATTAAAAACTAAGGTGAGTCTCCTTCCCTCTTCTTAGCCTTTAGATCTTTGGACAAATGGAGATTGATTCTATTACCTAGTAAGATAAAATTGAAAGAATGAATACATATAAAATATCTAGTATAATGGCTGGCTAGACTGTAAGGTGGCTTTTGGAACAGAGCTGTACCTGGCTGTCCTGGTTGTATAATACTTAAGTAGACATTGAAGAGTCCTACCATTACTGGAAGAGGAAGATCCAGTTGAGATTGCTTCTGAGGCTGTCAGATTTTTGTCCAGAGCATTATAAAAAATGATTCTGTAAGAAAGATCTCTACTGGTTAAAATGCCACCACATTTTAAGTCTCTGCATTATAGTAACCAGATGTCTTTCATTTAGCATTTAGTAGCTGTGAAACGGTAATATTTAAAGCATATTTTCTTCTCATATGTCATTGCTTTCTGTATCTTTTTTCACTTTCTTTGATTCCCCCCTTTTTTTTAACAGCTCATAATTCTACTTAAGACTTAACCCAACTGTGTTCTCTCAATCTTAACTTTTTAAAGAGCATGGATTGTATTCTTAAAAATCCTTTTATTTATGACTCTAACATGATTTTAGATATCTCCGAGAAGTATTGCTTGTTTATTTTAAGCTCAGCATGGGTTTTTTTATGACTCTTCTTTAATTTTCTCATAGAATTTGTGATTCTCTTCTCAACGGCTTCTTTTTATTGCAAAATGAACTTTATTTTTAACTGCTGTAGTTGAACTTGATTCTCTACTTACCCTGTCCAGCGTGGTCAGGTTAACCTGTAGAGTTGTTTACACTCTGGTTGCTAATCCATTTTGAGATTTTTTTTGTTTTAAATCACTGTTTTGGTATCAATAGTAAAGGTTCATTTGAACAATTTTGTTACCAATTCTCAGTGAGAATTGAAGTGTTCAAGCTATGAGTCAAGTGAACCTGTAGTATTTTCTGTCTTCTCCACTTACTTCCTTTTTCTCCCTAATCCATTTGGCCCGAGATATTTATATTTAGTTGGCAGAGTGGAAATAACTCTCAAGTGAAATTCTCTAAAATCAACAGTTGGGGAAAATGTGATACTCAATAAGGTTCTCTGAGAAGGTTTCTATTTTCCTTGAAATAATCTCCATCTTGCATAGCAGAGCAGTTTTCTCAAGCAGAGGGTGTTCTTGACATTTTCCCAAATGGTTGCAGCTCCTCAAGATTGCTCTGGGAATTTAAATATGTTTATCTAAATTCATCTATCTATTTGCTATTTAAAGAGAAGAATGTTTCAACACATTTGTGAATGGGAAATACTTCTTAAAACTGTTCGGTTCTGAATCAGGACACTTTCCTAAGTCTACCTTTTTATGTAAAAATTGTACAGATTGTTTACTGGCCCATGTGAAATGTTACTGTATTTTACTTTATGCAAATTATATCATAGTGTAGTTTGTCTTTGCCTTTAAAGAGGGTCTCTGGGTTATGAATGAGCAACTTCTCTGAAAACTCAATGCCACTTATCCCACAGATAAGACTTGGTTAAGATTTCTTGGGGAGCCTATGTTGAGTTCTATCCTCTGTTCACCACTCTGTTGATTGGGGAATAATTATTTTTACATAGTTATAACATATTCATACAAATTGGTGTCAAAATAGCAAGGAAACATGTCTTTTCTACTATATCCAATCAGTGTGGTTATCTAGAAAGCCAGGGTAAGTTTTTAGGGCTCAGATGTCCATGGAAGTGGAGGGAGACCCAGTTAAGCCCTCTTCATGGATATTCCTGTATTTCATGTGTAAAGTGCCATGATGGGAAAGCTCTATTTTTGTAGTTGAGTTCATTGTAGAACAGAGAACAGCTACCCAGAATCCATTAGACAGCTGACTTTATGTCATTCATTTTCTTCATATGTGTCTGGATGAAATTAAGTGTTTTTTTAATCCTTAAATTTGTTGTTAGTGGTATAATTTTGATAATTTTCCAAGATCAGATGCTTCATACTAGGATACTTCTCATGGTTCATGGCTGTATTTTGTTTTTATAGATTGTTATTAAAGCAACTTTATGGAGAAATGTTTTGCAAAACATTGTTTACTCATTTCAGGTGTACAGTTTGATGATTTTTAGTAACTTTGTTGAGTTGTGCAACCATCATCATAAGTTTTCATCCTTCCTTCCCCAATAAGATCCCTACTGCCGTTTATGGTTAATTCTTATTCCCACTCCCAGCTATAGGTGACCCCTAATCTATTTTTTGCCTCTAAGTTTGCCTCTTCTGGACATTTCATATACATAGAGTCATATGATGTGTGGCCTTTCATGTCTAGCTTCTTTTGATTAGCATGTTTTTGAGGTTCATCCCTGACAGCATCTATCAGTAGTTGTGTCCTCTATACCACTGAATTTTGTTCCATTGAGTGCATAGTAACTGCATTTTGTTTGTCCATTCACCAGTTGGTGGACATATAGATTGTTTCCAATTGGTGGCCATTGTTAATAACGCTGCTAGGAATATTCACATTAAGGTCTTTGTGTTGACATTTTTCCATTACTCTTGGGTAGATACTTAGTATTGGGACTGTTGAATCATAGGGGTAACTGTGTTTAACTTTTTGAGAAACTACCAGACTGTTTCCCAGAGTAGTGTGTACTATTTTACATTTCTGTCAGCAATGCAGGAGTTTTCCATTTTCTTTATATCCACACCAGTATTTGTTATTTTCTGTCTTTTATAGTATAGTTATTCTAGGAAGTATGGAATGGTAGTTCATTGTGGTTTTCATTTGCATTTTACTACTGACATGATGTTGTGCATCTTTTCATGCGCTTATTAGCCATTCATCTAAATTCTTTGGTAAAGTGGTCATATCTTTGGCCCAGTTTTTTTTTTATTGAATTTTGTCTTATTATTGAGTTGTCAGTGTTATTTATAAATTATGGAGCCAAGTCCTTTGCTGGATATGTGTTTTGCAATTTTTTTTCTCCCAGACTATTGATGGCCATTTCATTTTTCTAATGTTGCTGTTTGAAGTGCAGAAGTTTAGAATTTTAATGAGGTTCAACTTAACAATTTTTTTTCTTTTTTTGAACTGTGTGTTTTGGATGTCATATCTAAGAAGTTTTTCACCATAATCAGGCCTCAAAGATTTTCTCTTATATTTTCTTCTAAAGACTTTATTACTTTTAGCATTTACATTTAAGTCTATGATCCTCTTTGAGTCTGTTTTAATATATGGTATAATTTGAGGGTCTAAGTTAAATCTTTTTGTGTTTGTTGTTGAATCATTTTTAAGCAAGCTATGCTTCCCCCAGTGAATTGGCTTGTCACTTTTGTCAGAAATCAATTGATTATAAGTATAAGGATTTACTTCTGGATTCTCAATTCTGTTCCGTTCATTTATATATCTATATTTATATCATGCAGTAAACAGAAAAATAACCCCCAAAGATGTCTATGTTCTAAGCCCCAGAATCTATGACTGTCTTGCTTTCTATGGTAAAGGGAATTTTGCAGATATAGTTACATATGAATGCTGAGATGGGGAGTATTCTGGGCTTTTGGGTGGGCTCAGTTTAATCATAGAAGTACTTGAAAGTGAAGTAGGTCAGATATGAGATGAAGAAAGGAGGAAATACACACTTGAGTATGATAGGGACTTTGACCCACTGTTCCTGGCTTTGAAGATGAAGGAAGGCAGTCACCAGCCAAGGAAGGTATGTGGTCTCTAGAACCTGGAAACAACTTTCAGCTGATACTCAGTAAATAAATAGGTATTTACGACAACTCCAGGAACTGAATTCTGTTAATAACCTACGTGGGAAAGGACATAGAATCTCGTATACAGCCTTCAGAAAGGCACACAGGCGTGCTAGCACTTTTATTTTAGCCCAGTGAGATTGATTAAGTAGGATATTTCCATTAAGTATGAATATTGCTATATTCCTAGATGTTTTGATCTGGAGTATGTACTCCTGTGCTGCAAAATGGAAAGTAGCTTATTCTTAAGCAAGAGTCAAGCCTGTTTTACTGCTCTGGGTTGTATCATTCACAGCAAGAGGGAGAGTACATTTATTCCTTGTTCAGAGTATGGCTGTAAACCAAGTTCTGTTGTCGAATAGTTATGTCCTGTGTATATATTGTAAGAACACTCATATTTTAATTTTGTGTAAGTTCAAGCAAAAATTGGTAGTACTGCTATTTATAAGCTAAAGAAAGAACCATTTTAATTATTCATTTATTCATTCTTTTATTTGTTCCTCCAGTTGCTGTTATACTTTTTCATCCATTTGGCCATCTGTCCATCTGTTCTCCCATCCATCTAAGAGATGTGAATTAACACATACAGCATGCCATATGATAGATTTTGGGGTGTGAGAGGGAAAGTTATGTCCTTTGCATGGGGAATTCATATGGATAGAAAGTGGTAGAAGACACAGATATAAAAGAAAAATATTAAAGCTTTTCTGTTCACAGGTATAACATGCATAGATGGGTCTATGACCTGAATAATTTCAAATACTGGGGCTTTGTAATCTTTTGGGAGATGGGTCATACTGGAGGAATTTGTTGTTCGTGGACTGCCCATTAGTGCCAGCTCTGGATTGCTTGGTTTATTGTCTTTTGTCATTGCTTCTATCATAACTCTCATGTGTGACATAAACTTTGTTTCTTTGTAGAAAATGGACATGCACAAAAACAACCATGTGTGGTGATGATATGGAAAAAGAGAAAATGCCTATTTGTACAGAAGACAAATTATTCATAGAAAGAAATATCTAATTCGTTGGCAGCTCAGATTTATGACATCAAGGAGTCATCTATCTGTTCTGCAACAAATCAAGAAAAGCTGATTTGTGAACCTGTTTTTACCAGTGTTCCAGTCAGTGCAAAAAAATTTTTTTAAAAATGGTTTTCATTATGCAAGGAAAATTAAGTGGCATGGAGTGAATATTCAGCTAGTGCTCACTTTGGTCCAGATGTTTTGCTGACTGATTTTATTGTGTGATTTTATTTTTCCTGTAAACAGTCCTGTGGAATAAATTCTATTATTCATTTCATTTTACAAATGGGAAAATTGAGGGCAGAGGTTTGGATGCCGTTTTTGCTCAGTGTCAAATAAATGTGTTTTTTTTTGTGGATGTGGCATTTGAACATTGCCCCCTGAGAATTCAGGGTCCTATCTCCTCACTATTTCTAGAGACGTCATGTCAGATCCAGATGCTCACCCAGCGATGGTCAAGTAATGCAGGGTTTCTTAAACTTTACACTATTTATACTTTGGGTCAGCAATTTTTTGTTATAGGGCTGTCCTTTGCATCATGCAATGCTCAGCAGCATCCTTGGCCTCTACTCACCATATGCTGGGAGCAGTGCTTAGTTGAGACCACAAAAAATGTGTCCATACGTTGCCATATATTCTGAGGGACAATATTGCCCTGACCTTGTAACCATTGCAATTAGCAGGCAAATTAGGACTGTGTGCCCTTGTGCACTGAGAAGAAAATCATGGTTAAATGTTTCAAGTAGGTAGAAGAAGTATTAGAGGTATTTTCTCTCTGCCCTAAACAAAGATGCTCTCTATCAGTAATGACATAATTACTTTAGAAGTTGAGGGCAAAGTCCAGACTACTCTTTGGACATGGCCATGTTCTTTATTATACAATTCCTGAGAAAAGAACAGGTGCTCACTTGTAGTTGATGGAACATGGCATGTATCCTCAGCTAGTAACAATTCAGGGATAATGTATATGGGAGGCATCTCAGTTTACTATATATAATTAAATATATAAACAGTCATGGTGGCTTAAAAGAAATATATTTCTTACAGTTCTAGAGGCTAGAATTCCAAGATCAAGGTGTCATCAGGGTTCATTTCAGTCTGAGGCCTCTCTCCTTGGCTTGCAGATGAGGGTCTTTCTTCTGTGTCCTCCCATTGTCTTTTTTCTGTGCCCATCCATCCCTCGTGTCTCCCTCTTCTTATCAGGACACCAATTATGATGGATAGGGCTCCACCCCAGTTACTTCATTTACCTCATTGGGACTTCAACATATGTATTGAGGGGAGCAACATAATTTAGCCAATGATATTCCATCTTCTAGTCTCCCCTTGCTTCAATTTATGTCCTTCTTGCATGTAAACTATTCTCATCCCATCCAAACAGCCCCAAATGTATTGAACCATTCCAGCACCAATTGTAAAATCTTATCTAAATATATAAATCAGCCATGGGTGAGACTGAGTGTGATTCATCTTGAAGAAGAATTCCTCTCCACCTGTGAACCTGCAAAACAGACAAGTGACCTGTTACCACAGTACAATGTGGGGATAGGCATAGGATAGAAATTTCTATTCCAAAAGTGAGAAATCAGAATGAGGAAAGAGGTCACATGTTCCAAGCAAGTTTAAGACAAATTCTGTTAGATTTTAAAGCTGAGGAATAATGGATTTTGTTTGTTTTGATGATACTCTGTCCTCTGAGACCACTGGGATGACAGCCTTTCCTTCTTTGCCCAAAGAGGGCAACAGTGTTGCTCCCTCAGCTCTGCATAGCAGCCTCACCTCTTCCAAAGTAAATATGATTTGAATCTGTATATCCAGAAAGAGAAATAGTAAGTCCTGCTTGATCCTCATATTCTTACAGTTTACAGTCAAGTTGGGGAAACAGATCTGTGCAAATAGTTACATCAAACTAGTATAATCATTAAATAGTTGTAATAAACAGTAAATTCTGTAATTGCTAGAGAGATTATGTTCTAAGATTTTAGAAATTTGATCTGGAATATTCTGGGGGATTTTTTGGTAATTTTTGTTGCCTCATATCTTGTAAGAAATTATTGAATTAATGAATTTTAAAAGGAAAGAATTAATGCATTTGCTTTGGTAAGCTGGAGAATTTCAGGGTTCTAGATAGAATGGGGGTCATAATTGAAAAGTTCATCAGTGTAGTCATCATCCCAAAATATATTTCTAATGTAGTTTTAACCTCCATAAATAAATAATCTTGGCTTAGATTTCGGAATGTTTTCTCCAAATAGCTCTAAATTTGTTCTGAGAGCTTTTAATATTTACTTTTAAAAGCTTCGTACCCCTGGAAGAATGAGGCAAGATAATTTGAAGGATTCATAGTTTGTGTTCAGAAAATATTTGTGAGTTTTCTTTTTTTTTTTTTTTTTTTTTTTTGGCAAGTCAAAATTACTATTTTATTTATTTATTTATTTATTTTTTTTTTTTTAATTTATTTTTTTTTATTGGTGTTCAATTTACTAACATACAGAATAACACCCAGTGCCCGTCACCCATTCACTCCCACCCCCCGCCCTCCTCCCCTTCTACCACCCCTAGTTCGTTTCCCAGAGTTAGCAGTCTTTACGTTCTGTCTCCCTTTCTGATATTTCCCACACATTTCTTCTCCCTTCCCTTATTTTTCCTTTCACTATTATTTATATTCCCCAAATGAATGAGAACATATAATGTTTGTCCTTCTCCGACTGACTCACTTCACTCAGCATAATACCCTCCAGTTCCATCCACGTTGAAGCAAATGGCGGGTATTTGTCATTTCTAATAGCTGAGTAATATTCCATTGTATACATAAACCACATCTTCTTTATCCATTCATCTTTCGTTGGACACCGAGGCTCCTTCCACAGTTTGGCTATCGTGGCCATTGCTGCTAGAAACATCGGGGTGCAGGTGTCCCGGCGTTTCATTGCATTTGTATCTTTGGGGTAAATCCCCAACAGTGCAATTGCTGGGTCGTAGGGCAGGTCTATTTTTAACTGTTTGAGGAACCTCCACACAGTTTTCCAGAGTGGCTGCACCAGTTCACATTCCCACCAACAGTGTAGGAGGGTTCCCTTTTCTCCGCATCCTCTCCAACATTTGTTGTTTCCTGCCTTGTTAATTTTCCCCATTCTCACTGGTGTGAGGTGGTATCTCATTGTAGTTTTGATTTGTATTTCCCTGATGGCAAGTGATGCAGAGCATTTTCTCATATGCATGTTGGCCATGTCTATGTCTTCCTCTGTGAGATTTCTGTTCATGTCTTTTGCCCATTTCATGATTGGATTGTTTGTTTCTTTGGTGTTGAGTTTAATAAGTTCTTTATAGATCTTGGAAACTAGCCCTTTATCTGATATGTCATTTGCAAATATCTTCTCCCATTCTGTAGGTTGTCTTTGAGTTTTGTTGACTGTATCCTTTGCTGTGCAAAAGCTTCTTATCTTGATGAAGTCCCAATAGTTCATTTTTGCTTTTGTTTCTTTTGCCTTTGTGGATGTATCTTGCAAGAAGTTACTATGGCCGAGTTCAAAAAGGGTGTTGCCTGTGTTCTTCTCTAGGATTTTGATGGAATCTTGTCTCACATTTAGATCTTTCATCCATTTTGAGTTTATCTTTGTGTATGGTGAAAGAGAGTGGTCTAGTTTCATTCTTCTGCATGTGGATGTCCAATTTTCCCAGCACCATTTATTGAAGAGACTGTCTTTCTTCCAATGGATAGTCTTTCCTCCTTTATCGAATATTAGTTGCCCATAAAGTTCAGGGTCCACTTCTGGATTCTCTATTCTGTTCCACTGATCTATGTGTCTGTTTTTGTGCCAGTACCACACTGTCTTGATGACCACAGCTTTGTAGTACAACCTGAAATCTGGCATTGTGATGCCCCCAGATATGGTTTTCTTTTTTAAAATTCCCCTGGCTATTCGGGGTCTTTTCTGATTCCACACAAATCTTAAAATAATTTGTTCTAACTCTCTGAAGAAAGTCCATGGTATTTTGATAGGGATTGCATTAAACGTGTATATTGCCCTGGGTAACATTGACATTTTCACAATATTAATTCTGCCAATCCATGAGCATGGAATATTTTTCCATCTCTTTGTGTCTTCCTCAATTTCTTTCAGAAGTGTTCTATAGTTTTGAGGGTATAGATCCTTTACATCTTTGGTGAGGTTTATTCCTAGGTATCTTATGCTTTTGGGTGCAATTGTAAATGGGATTGACTCCTTAATTTCTCTTTCTTCAGTCTCATTGTTAGTGTATAGAAATGCCACTGACTTCTGGGCATTGATTTTGTATCCTGCCACGCTACCGAATTGCTGTATGAGTTCTAGCAATCTTGGGGTGGAGACTTTTGGGTTTTCTATGTAGAGTATCATGTCATCGGCGAAGAGAGAGAGTTTGACTTCTTCTTTGCCAATTTGAATGCCTTTAATGTCTTTTTGTTGTCTGATTGCTGAGGCTAGGACTTCCAGTACTATGTTGAATAGCAGTGGTGAGAGTGGACATCCCTGTCTTGTTCCTGATCTTAGGGGAAAGGCTCCCAGTGCTTCCCCATTGAGAATGATATTTGCTGTGGGCTTTTCATAGATGGCTTTTAAGATGTCGAGGAATGTTCCCTCTATCCCTACACTCTGAAGAGTTTTAATCAGGAATGGATGCTGTATTTTGTCAAATGCTTTCTCTGCATCCAATGAGAGGATCATATGGTTCTTGGTTTTTCTCTTGCTGATATGATGAATCACATTGATTGTTTTACGGGTGTTGAACCAGCCTTGTGTCCCAGGGATAAATCCTACTTGGTCATGGTGAATAATTTTCTTAATGTACTGTTGGATCCTATTGGCCAGTATCTTGTTGAGAATTTTTGCATCCATGTTCATCAGGGATATTGGTCTGTAATTCTCCTTTTTGGCGGGGTCTTTGTCTGGCTTTGGAATTAAGGTGATGCTGGCTTCATAGAACGAATTTGGAAGTACTCCATCTCTTTCTATCTTTCCAAACAGCTTTAGGAGAATAGGTATGATTTCTTCTTTAAACGTTTGATAAAATTCTCCTGGGAAGCCATCTGGCCCTGGACTCTTGTGTCTTGGGAGGTTTTTGATGACTGCTTCAATTTCCTCCCTGGTTATTGGCCTGTTCAGGTTTTCTATTTCTTCCTGTTCCAGTTTTGGTAGTTTGTGGCTTTCCAGGAATGCGTCCATTTCTTCTAGATTGCCTAATTTATTGGCGTATAGCTGTTCATAATATGTTTTTAAAATCGTTTGTATTTCCTTGGTGTTGGTAGTGATCTCTCCTTTCTCATTCATGATTTTATTAATTTGAGTCTTCTCTCTCTTCTTTTTAATAAGGCTGGCTAATGGTTTATCTATCTTATTAATTCTTTCAAAGAACCAACTCCTGGTTCTGTTGATCTGTTCCACAGTTCTTCTGGTCTCGATTTCGTTGAGTTCTGCTCGAATCTTTATTAACTCCCTTCTTCTCTTGGGTGTAGGATCTATTTGCTGTTTTTTCTCTAGCTCCTTTATGTGTAAGGTTAGCTTTTGTATTTGAGTTCTTTCCAGTTTTTGAATGGATGCTTGTATTGCGATGTATTTCCCCCTTAGGACTGCTTTTGCTGCATCCCAAAGATTTTGAACGGTTGTATCTTCATTCTCATTAGTTTCCATGAATCTTTTTAATTCTTCCTTAATTTCCTGGTTGACCCTTTTATCTTTTAGCAGGATGGTCCTTAACCTCCATGTGTTTGAGGTCCTTCCAAACTTCTTGTTGTGATTTAGTTCTAATTTCAAGGCATTATGGTCCGAGAATATGCAGGGGACAATCCCAGTCTTTTGGTATCGGTTCAGACCCGATTTGTGACCCAATATGTGGTCTATTCTGGAGAAAGTTCCATGTGCACTTGAGAAGAATGTGTATTCAGTTGAGTTTGGATGTAAAGTTCTGTAGATATCTGTGAAATCCATCTGGTCCAGTGTATCATTTAAAGCTCTCGTTTCTTTGGAGATGTTTTGCTTAGAAGACCTATCGAGTATAGAAAGAGCTAGATTGAAGTCACCAAGTATAAGTGTATTATTATCTAAGTATTTCTTCACTTTGGTTAATAATTGATTTATATATTTGGCAGCTCCCACATTCGGAGCATATATATTGAGGATTGTTAAGTCCTCTTGTTGAATAGATCCTTTAAGTATGATATAGTGTCCCTCTTCATCTCTCACTACAGTCTTTGGGGTAAATTTTAGTTTATCTGATATAAGGATGGCTACCCCTGCTTTCTTTTGAGGACCATTCGAATGGTAAATGGTTCTCCAACCTTTTATTTTCAGGCTGTAGGTGTCCTTCTGTCTAAAATGAGTCTCTTGTAGACAGCAAATAGATGGGTCCTGCTTTTTTATCCAGTCTGAAACCCTGCGCCTTTTGATGGGGTCATTAAGCCCATTCACATTCAGAGTTACTATTGAGAGATATGAGTTTAGTGTCATCATGATATCTATTCAGTCTTTGTTTTTGTGGACTGTTCCACTGAACTTCTTCTTAAAGGGGAATTTTAAGAGTCCCCCTTAAAATTTCTTGCAGAGCTGGTTTGGAGGTCACATATTCTTTCAGTTGCTGCCTGTCTTGGAAGCTCTTTATCTCTCCTTCCATTTTGAATGAGAGCCTTGCTGGATAAAGTATTCTTGGTTGCATGTTCTTCTCATTTAGGACCCTGAATATATCCTGCCAGCCCTTTCTGGCCTGCCAGGTCTCTGTGGAGAGGTCTGCTGTTACCCTAATACTCCTCCCCATAAAAGTCAGGGATTTCTTGTCTCTTGCTGCTTTAAGGATCTTCTCCTTATCTTTGGAATTTGCAAGCTTCACAATTAAATGTCGAGGTGTTGAACGGTTTTTATTGATTTTAGGGGGGGATCTCTCTATTTCCTGGATCTGAATGCCTGTTTCCCTTCCCAGATTAGGAAAGTTTTCAGCTAGAATTTGTTCAAATACATATTCTGGCCCTCTGTCCCTTTCGGCGCCCTCGGGAACCCCAATTAAACGTAGGTTTTTCTTCCTCAGGCTGTCGTTTATTTCCCTTAATCTATCTTCATGGTCTTTTAATTGTTTGTCTCTTTTTTCCTCAGTTTCCCTCTTTGCTATCAACTTGTCTTCTAGGTCACTCACTCGTTCTTCCACTTCGTTAACCCTCGTCGTTAGGACTTCTAGTTTGGATTGCATCTCATTCAATTGATTTTTAATTTCTGCCTGATTAGCTCTAAATTCTGCAGTCATGAAGTCTCTTGAGTCCTTTATACTTTTTTCTAGAGCCACCAGTAGCTGTATAATAGTGCTTCTGAATTGGCTTTCTGACATTGAATTGTAATCCAGATTTTGTAACTCTGTGGAAGAGAGGACTGTTTCTGATTCTTTCTTTTGAGGTGAGGTTTTCCTTCTAGTCATTTTGCTCAGTGCAGAGTGGCCAAAAGCAAGTTGTATTGGGAAAAAGAGAAAAAGAGAGGAGAGAAAGAAGGAAAGAAAAGAGAAAGAGAAAAAAAAAGGGAAGAAAAAGAAAAAAAAAACGAAAAAAAAAAAAGAAGAAAAAGAGAAAGAAAAAGAAAGGAGAAAAAAAGGGGGTGGAAGGAAACAAATCAAAAAGCAAAACAAAATAAAAACAAAAACAAAAACAAAAACAAACAAACAAAAAAAGAACCACCGGGGAGTATCTTCTGATTCTGTGTACTTTAAGTCCCTTGGCTTCTCCTGGAAGTTGTCCGTCAGCTGGTCTTCTGGGGGAGGGGCCTGTTGTGCTGATTTTCAGGTGTTAGCAGTTGGGGGAGCTGCTGTGCCCCTGCCTGGTGCAGGGCTCAGTGGGGGTTGTTTACTCCGTGAGGCCGCAGGAGGAACAGCCCCAGTGGCGGGGCAGCTCTGGAGCCCTGGATTCAGCTCCGGCAGGAACTCCGTCTGCAGGGCCTGGAGGCTCCGGGGCGGGGCCGCTGATCTGCTCAGCTGGGGCAGGAGCGTCCTTGGTGTCCTGGGCCCTCCCGGCCTCTGCCTGTCCCGGGGGAGGCGGGATCCTGGGCTGTGTCCCGGCGCCCTGTGCTCCGGAGCCTGCGCTGGTGGATTCGCGCTCCCGGGCCGCGCAGCCCCCTCCGCGGAGCCGCCGCCCGAGCCCCTCCAGCTGCTCCGGGTCCCGCCGGGTCCCGCCGTGCGCGCTGCAGCCCTTAGGGAGCTCGGCGCACTCTCCTGGGTGCGCAGTTGCTGTTACTGTCCCCGGGAGCCCGAGGGCATCCCCGCCCCCCTGGGTCCTGCTCCAACTCCCCACGAGCCCCTTTCCCCCGGGAAGGTCGTGCAGCTCCTGCGTCTCCGGGACGGGGCTCTCCTGTCCTGGGGACACTCGCCCCGGCCTCAGCCCGGCTCCTCGCGGGGCCCCTCCCCCTTGGAGGCCTTTGTTTCTTTATTTCTTTTTCCCCGTCTTCCTACCTTGATAGAAGCGCGAACTCTTCTCACTGTAGCATTCCAGCTGGTCTCTCTTTAAATCTCAGGCCGAATTCATAGATTTTCAGGATAATTTGAAGGTTTTCTAGGTAGTTTGGTGGAGACAGGTGATTTGGGGACCCTACTCTTCCGCCATCTTGCTCCTCCCCCAAAATTCGTGAGTTTTCTTTAAAAAACAATTCACTTGTCCACACAAAAACTTGCACACAGATGTTTATAGCAGGTTTACTCATACTTGACAAAACTTGGAAGCAACCAAGACATCCTTCAATAGGTGAATGGATAAATAAACTGCAACATCCAGACAATGGGATATTTTTTAGCACTAAAAAGAAAGGAGATATCAAGCCATGAAAAGACCTGGAAGAAACAAATCCATATTAGCAAGTGAAAGAAACCAGTCTGAAAAGGCTACAATCTGTTTGATTCCAACTATGTAACTTTCGTTACAGAAAAGTCAAAATTGTGGAGACAGTAGGAAGATCATTGGTTGCTGGGAGTTTGTGGGAGGGGAGGGATAAGTAGGCAGAGGACAGAGGATTTTTAGGGCAGTGAAACTATTTGTGATTCTGTAATGATGGATACATGACCAAACCCATAGGCTGTACCACCAAGAGTGAATCGTAATGTAAAGTGTGTGGACTTTAGGTGATTATTTTGTCATTGTAGGTTCCTCAGTTATACCAATGGTACCCTCTGGTGGGGGATGTTGAAAATAGGGGAGACTGGCTGTGCATGGGAGTTGGGATATATGGGAAATGTACCTTCTGCTCAGTTTTGCTCTGCACCTAAAACTGGTCTCAAAAAAAATAAAATCTTTTTTTTTTTTTTTTTTAAAGAAGTCTCTTAAGTTTTCTTTAAGACCAGGATGGAAAGCCTTTGCTTTCTCACATTTTCTCTCATTTGTCTTGTCCTATGTTGCTGTGGAATCTCAGGCTTATATGGGATCAAAGAATCATATTGCTTTTTAGTCTTCTACTTATTTTTCATCCTTTCCTTACTTTATACTTTAAAATTGATTTAATGCTCTTCCTTCAGAGTTAGAGCCAGCTGGGTCTCACCATTTGGTTGAAAACCACACCCATCACTCTTTCCTCATTTGCAGGATATCAGATTTTCCTTATTCTGTTGCCTTTTGTGTAAAGGTGAATCCCCTTTTCTTTGGCACATTTAAGCTCAACAGTGAATTTTTCTTAAATTGAAAAATGTTCAGTGACTGTAATACCACAGTTCTTTCGCCATCGTGGCCTACCACTTAGGAGCAACAAAAGTCATGTAAGACTGGCCTCCATAGTGCCTGTGTTTTACATTTTGGCAGTGTTTTATTTCTACCAATGCTTCTTGAGAGAGCTAATCAAATCCCATCTTTATTCTTTGCTGAGACAGTTAATAGGGTTGTCATCTCCACCTTTTCTTTCCTCTCCATATCTTTTTGGGGTTACATACAATTGAAATAACTTTCTAGAGTGATAGTGCCTGAAAACATTTTCTGAAGAACAAAGAGACAGATTCTCTTTGTATATAAATAAAGAAGATGGTTTATGCTGAATGAATGAAGAACCTTTTAATAAAACATTGCCCCTCCTCTACTTTGGTTCTCCTAGGGGGAAAAAAATCAATTTTATGTTCTTCAGGTGTGAAGAAAGATCAAAAGGAAAAGCTGACAGTCTCAACAGAGGGCAAGGTGGGACTTCTGATTTAGGCTCTGTTTCTCTGGTGGACTTTAAGCAGCCTCTTTCCAAATGGAATAAATTGGCAGAGACTTGAGTTTTCTTCTGTGACATTGGAAAGAAGAGTGAACAGAATAAAAAGATTGCCAAAATGTTTTCAGATTCCTGTTTTAGTCTTGAAATTTTTCATATAAGAAGTTCCACCATACTAAAATGCAGCATATCTTACCTTTAAAAATATTGTGTTAATTTCCAGTGATTTTCCCCCCTCCCTTCCAAAGGAGGTTAAACATACTGCAGTTATGAAGCATTAAAAATGGAGAATGGAACACATCCATAATTATAAAGGTAATCATTAATCTTTAAAATCCTAGATAATTAGATCTTTTAAATTTCTTAGAAGTTAATTTTATTTGCTTGGAGAAAAACATAATGGTTTCTCTTTACTTCTGGTATATGTGTTTTTAATGAACACAATTCAATTAAAAAATAGAAACTGTATTATTAGTGGAAGATAGTGGAGGAATTTTTGCTTTGCAAAATCCACTATTAAATCTGGGAAGAAAATATGCTTTTTAATTTTAGAAAATAAGTGCATTGTTTTCAGAACTTCTATAAGTAATGTGTGGTCATAGTAGAAAAGTTGAAATGAGAGGGAATTATAAAGAAGAAAGTAAAACTCATCTATTTGATTTTTCCTATGTGAAAATATATATATTAACTATTTTCACATAGCTTTATTTCACAAAATTGAGATCATACTTTATAAAGTGAGATCATACTTTATATAGTTGTAGTCTGCTGTTTTACATTAATATAGTAGATGAAAATTTTCTCATGTAAATATTACCCCAAATAAAATTGCAATAATTGTATTAAAACAAATTTATTTGATGAATAAGAATGACTTAACCATTTTTCTATATTTATTCTAAATTTACAACCTGAGAAGTTAAAGGTATAACTTTATAAGGCCAAAGATACACTGGAATTTTCACCATCTTCAAAGAACCAAGAGTTCACAGAAAAGGCTTATCAACTGCCTGATGCTTAAGCATCCTTCTGCAAATGCTTGTCTTTGAGTATAAAATCTTGTCTTTTTTTTTTTTTTTTAATCTTGTCTTAATTGGACATGTGAGTCCAATCCCTTCCACTGTCCTGTGCTCTCTCTGATTAGGCTGGGTTGCCACCACAGTAACTGGAATAGAGTACAACACAATAAATCAAAGAGGAAAGAATGATATTCAGATATGGCAGGCTTCTGAGATGGACAAGAGTTTTTGGGCATTTCCAATTTAAACAGTGAATATACTCTGTGACTTTGGGAGACAGCTGCCTTGTAGTGCTGAGCTCACCCCATTTCACAGATGCATTCAGCTGTATGGAGCAGTTGCAGTGTGCCAGGCACTGGGGAGAGTGTTTATGATACATGATGAATGAAACATAGTTCATGCACACAGAGAGTTCACAGGTTACTGAAGGTGACCAATAACTCTAGTACAGTGTGATAAACACAGTAGTAGAAATATAGGTAAGTTATGGGGACAGACAGCTTACAAACCTTACCTGGGGAGTTAGGAAGGCTTTTCAGGGACAGTGGCATTTCTCACACTGACAGATTATGGAAGCAATTTATTTGTAGCCAATATTATATGGTTTGGATTCAAAACAGTGACTGGTTGAAAGGTATTAAATTTTTAAACACATGGCACATTTGTATTTTAATAGCTAATATTGGATTGCAGAGTTGGGATAAGACTAAAATCCATAAAGTAACTGGATTTTACACAGAAACCTCCAGGCCATCCTGTAATGCCACTATACATTTATTAAAAAGAAAACTATGCCATATTCAGTAGAGTTTTTATTACTATTCTTCATAAATCAGGAAGATTTTATTTAGAGTATATATATATATGACTGCATCAAGTAGTTTATGAAATAATCTGTAGATGACTTTTTCCCTTCCTAGACATAAGCCCAGTGAAGGCAAGGACCCTGTTAATTTACTTCTGTATCCCCAGCACCTAGTACAGTGCCTGACGCATAGCACATGTATTTAATAATGCATTCCTCTCAAAATTATCCTTAAGATAAGTATTCATTGATTTTGTTAGGTGACCAAGAATTGCCTACTAGTTTGATTTTCGTATGCCACAGATTGAAAATCTCATATCTGCTTCATTACTTTAAAAAATCCAGTGGAAGAATAAAAATGCTATCACAACACAAGGTACATTTTATTTTCACTGCGGAGGAGAAGTGCAGTTCTAAGATTACAAATAACATTGCATGTTTATGTCACTGACTTTTTTACAAAATTATGAGATTTTTCTCAGACTAGAGTAGTAGGATTTCAAGCTCCAAGTGTTTTGTATAGATTCTAAACCACATAATAACACAGGCATGTGAAGCACCCAGGAAAAAGTATTTCCTTTAGGAACTCTTGTCCATTATAGTGGTGAACATAGAGATTATAATTGTGGCATTCGGTTTCCATCCAGTTTAACCATTGTAGTATGCTGCCCTGGCTTACTTCCTCCCCTATTTCAGTAGACTGCTTTATAGGTTTCTGGAAATCTAAATCAAATTCACATATGAAATAAACATTGTAGAAAAAAAGAAACCACTCATCATTCAGTGAGCTCCGTAAATCAGCTCAAATAAGTGTATATGCTAGGATCTAACTCTTCAGATGTAACCTTCCAAGGGAAAGAAAACTATCCAACAAAATGGAGACTGCTTACTTCCCATGTGGGGAGCCTGCTCTATTTACAAAAAGAAAGAGTATGTTAGATTGCTCAGATTACATTGCTATTGCAAATATGGTTAATTTTTCTAGAGTGAAAAACATCTTGAAGTTTTTAAACTTTATTTTTCCCCCTTTATTCTTTCACATATACATTAATTAATTGGCAGAAGAGGACTTCAGGGATATCTAGTACCTTTCTTCTTTTCTAGCAATCGCTAATAGTTCAAATATAGGTCCCTTAAGAACTTTGATGAGGCTTGGTCAGCTTAGCAAGTAATGTATTGTACATTCTGTTCCATACCTTGTGGTTTTCCACTGAACAGTATCTTAGAGTTCATTATATAGGGAACTTCATTCATCCCAGTTTGTGGATATACCATACTAACTTAAGCATCTCTGCAGAACCCGTCTCCTCAGCTGTTCTTGTTAACGGTGCAAAAATACTGTCCTAAGGTAACTGAGGACTTGAAATTCAAGGAGTCAGGAACAAGAGAGCATTTTACAGATGACCCAATTCACTCAAAGTAGAAGAGGCTTGGTTCTCCCTGCAATACCGCAGTCTTCTTCACTGTTCACAACAGAATTCCAAAAACTGTTCCCTGATACAGTGATTTCTGACCTAGGCTCTGGGGAGCCTAGGGTATCTGGGGATACCCAGATAACCCAACACATTTCCAGTCTGTTTTTGTGGTATTGAGTGATTTATCAGAGAATGCATGTGATGAAATTTATTTTACATATTATGAAGTATAATTATGATTATAAATAATAAACTAATAAAAATAAGTTTAAGATAATGAAGTATAAATTATATATATTATAAATTATATTGAATGTGGAATTTGCTTGAATTCAATTAATAATTAATCAAGTATAGGAGGTGCCTGGGTGACTCAGTCAGTTAGGTGTTCCACTCTTGATTTCTGCTCAGGTCATGATCTCACGATTGTGGGACCAAGCCCCATGTGGGGCTCCATGCTCAGCAGGGAGTATGTTTGATATTCTCTTTGTCTCCCTCTGTTCCCCACCCATTTCATGTTCTCTCTCTGTCTCTCAGATAAATAAATGAATCTTAAAAAAATAACTTTATTCCCCCTCTGGCTCTCTCTTTCTCAAACAAATAAATAAGACACTGGATGGCTTAGTCATTTAAGCATATGCCTTCAGCTCAAGTCATAATCCCAGAGTCCTAGGATTGAGTCCCACATCATGATCCCAGGGTCCTAGGATTGAGTCCCACATCGAGGCATCTGCTCCTCCATCTCCCACTGCTTCTCCCCAGGCTTGTGCTATCTCTCTTGCTCACTGTCTCTCTCAAATAAATAAAATCTGTAAAAAAAAAAAAATCTTTTTAAGAATAATAAAGTATAAGTTATATATTTATACATTTTAGAAATCATAGTATTTAAATATATATTTTTCATAGATGTATATACATATACAGCCTACTAATGTTTGCATGAATCAAACTTTTTAACCTTAATAAGAATACTATTAATAGGAATAGTAGGAACCACTACCTACTGAGCACTTACTTTGTGCCAGATGTTTTGTTAGGGCAGTTTATATAGGCACATTTTGATTCTTCTACAACCATATGAGATGAGAGATGTTTCTCTGTCTTATGTACTAGGAAATTGATAGTGAGAAAATATATGTAATTTGCCATGTTCTTGATCATTAACATCATACTACTTCTTTATTATGTGTACATAAAATTAGGGTACTGTTTTGCTAAAGAATATGTAAATTGGGGAACTTGGGGCTCTCAGATATAGGGCAAGCATGCAGGGAGACCACTTCGAGGGCAGATTACATAAGGAAGAGTTCACAATGAAAATGTGTTCCAGTCATATGTCCTGCAGGAGGCATTTTGCAGGGGCGATTGGTGGCTGTAAATGAGCAATAGCTCTTCATCTCTCATTTCTCTGATAATTTTTTTTTTTTTTTAAGGAATGGAAGCAGGGGGAAGGGAGCCAAAAGTTTGGAGGAAACCAAATGTTGGTCTGGCGGTCTTTGGGTCTAACTTTGTGATCTGTAAGCTTCATGGTTGACTGATAACTTCAAAAGTGAAAGGCTGGGTTTTGGAAACTCCTAATGTAATGTGGTAGCAGACTACCATTAGATTTGTTTACACAATGTGTATCATATGTGTATTTGTCTGCATTTTAAACTAATAGTGACAGGAGCACAGAAATCTAGGATGCACATCATACTCACAGCTGTTTCATTTCATCTCAGTTTTGAGTATGCACCATTGAAAAGTGAAACTCTAAGAATTTTTGTTTTTTAATCATTTTCTTGGAGGGCATGGGAATAGTGTGAGGGGGGAAGAGAAACTGAGAGGGAATGATTGGATGATGATTGAATGTTGAGGGGAGAAGTATGTGATCAAATGTTTGTTTTTCCAAATATTTATTTTCACTGGAAACTTGAATATGCATAGAATCTTCTAGCTCATTTTTGTTTAGTTAGTGTGTAGATAGCATGTTGCAGCTGCCAAGTTTTTTGCTATTCTTTTCTCAGATAAGAGGAAATTTTTGTTGTTGTTGTTAAAGATTTTTTATTTATTTGAGAGAGAGAGCAGGAGCAGGGAGTAGGCACAGAGGGAGAGGGAGAAGCAGATGCCCTGCTAAGCAGGGAGCACAACGTGGGGCTCAATCCCAGGAACCCAAGATCACGACCCGAGCTGAAGGCAGATGCTTAGCTGACTGAACCACCCAGGCATCCCAAGAAAGGATTTTTTTTGGTAGTTGTTGAGAGCATTAATATTTGCTTAGCGTGGAATACTGCATGTAATACTCAGTGTTGGCAATATTTAATTAAAAATTAGTGCAACAGAGCTAAAGATATCAAAACAACCCTCTTCATTTTCTTTGTGATCATCAGTGTCCACAAACATAAGTGTAAATTACTGATATGTTTAGTGGTCATTAACTCTTCACTACAGAAAAATAACAGACAAAATGCTTATTACAGTACTTTTGCTCAGTAAGTTTGTAGGAGTCATTAAAACAAGATGCAAGTAGCTCTGGGAATAAAAGAGTGAATAAAATGCTAAATGTCTGGGAGGGTTGTGTTGCTCCCTATAGAAAATAAAGTTAGCTATCAAAGAGAAATTTGTTTTAAATGTTCTCCAAGCATCTGGCAGGGTTAGAAGCCTGACATTCTAGATGAGCAAAATAATACAGCTGTGTTAATATTAAGCTGCTAAGAAGGATGTGCTAGAAAAATGACCTGAGATCTCTGCATACTTTTAGAGGCTGAGCTTCCTCTAGGGGCAGGGTTTGGTGGTATGGGGGTACAGGGCAGTTAACCTGTATGCTGAGACTCTGTATTGTCCTTGCCACATTGCTGTGAGAAGGTTATTGTTATCACATTGTTGTCTGGGAGAGGAAATCTAGAGAAATCTCTTGCCCAAGGTCACAGAGCTGAAGGATCGGAGAGTTAGGGCCTGAACTCACTCAGCTGTCTTGTTTATTTACCTTCCCTGCGTAGACTGTGTTAGTTTTCTAGGGCTGCTGTAATAGTACTACAGATCAAATGACTTAAAAACAGAAATCTGTGGTGTCCCAGTCCTAGAGGTTAGAAGTCTGGTATGGGCAGGATTGATTCCCTCTGAGGCTGTGTAGGAGACCTTGCACACTGCCTCTCTCCTAGCTTCTGGTGGTTTGCTGGCATTCCTTGGCTTGTGCAACCATCACCCCAGTCCCTGCCTTCCTCTTGACCTGGCATTCCTCTGTGTTTGTGTCTGTCTCTAGACGTTCCCTTTTTATAAGAATACCATTCATATTGCATTAGGGCTTATTTTAATGACTTACATCTGCCATGATCACTTTCTGAGTTACTGGGAGATCAGAACTTCAATATATGAGTTTTTAGGGGACACAATTCAACCCACAGACTCAGAATTTTTCTTTTTTACAGCCATTATAGTTTTTAAAATTTTATTTTATTTAAATTCAATTAATTAACAAAGAGTATATTATTAGTTTCAGAGATAGAGTTCAGTGATTCATCAGTTGCATATAACACCCAGTGCTCATTAATCAGGTGCCTTCCTCAATGCCTGTCACCAGCTACCCCATCCCCTACCCTCTTCCCTCCAGTAACCCTCAGTTTGTTTCCTACAATTAAACAGAGACTGTAAGAGTCTTTTACAGTTTGTCTCCCTCTTTGATTTCATCTGGTTTTATTTTTTGCTCTCTTCTCCTATGTTCCTCTGGTTTGTTTTTTAAATTCCACATATGAGTGAAATCGTACAATAATGGTCTTTCTCTGATTGACTTATTTTGCTTAGCATAATACCCTCTAGTTCCTTCCATGTCATTGCAAATGGCAAGATTTCATTTTTTGATGGCTGAGTAATATTCCTCTGTGTGTATGTATGTGTATATATGTGTGTGTATGTATGTATATATATATATATATATATCTCACATTTTTATCCATTCATCTGTCAATAGTCATTACAACATTACAGTTTTTATTGGTGAAATGTTTGATAATGATTTCACCAAGTGTTACCTCTGACACTTTCTTTTTCCTGGCAAAAAAAAACATGCAGGTTTTTATTTTTCACTCACTCATATAAGAATCTGAAGAGATTTCTGACCTCTTGCTTAACCCCCCATGTGTGTCTGAGACTCTTGCCTGCATATATTAGCCATAGAGGGGGTTCATAAAATATAATGAGATTTAGTCATGTTTTCAGCAAAACAGTTAAGGTGTTTTTTAGAGTAGATCTACACTATGATATTTGCTATCACATAAAAACTTGACAAGTTTAGAGTTGAAAATTGTGAAAATCTAATAAAATGGAGCATTTTTTTCCATCACATTGTTTATCCTGAATTGAGTATCGATATGTTTTGCTTTTTTTTTTTTTTTTAACATTTCAAGTGATGAATCTACCAAAACCGGACCCTTGGAAATTGAAAGATTCATACCCTATGATGAGTGTAAAAGGACCATCCGTCCAGTTAACCCACTAGTCAGACAATCCAGGGGGAGCGGTTTTCCCCACAGCCCTCCCCAGCCTCGAACAATTATGTTCAGTCCTTGAAAAACATGACATGCTTTCAATGAGACTGCTTATTTTCTCTCTTCACTTGGGCAGCTTGTAGTGTTGTTTCAGACACTGCCTTTTGGAAATGGGTCAGTAGAAAAGTTCTATTACCAGAAATCATCTGTTGCAAAAGGAAGCTCTTCTTTCAGCCCTGCTCACCACTATGAAGGAGAAAGCCCAGCATTTTCTCATACCCGCTCAAAGACATTTCACCAGTTTAACAGCCACGAGGAAAATGAGTATGCTAAAAGCCAGGTGGGATCTCAGCCCTCACCCAACCACTGCCAAGCTAGAAGCTGGAGTATCAGGACCAAAATGTGAAGAAAAGTGGGACATCTTCTTTCTAGAGAGCATCAGATGCTGTTGAAGTTTCAATTTTCTCTGTGGCATTTAAACCATGTGATTTTTTTTTTTTTTTTTTTTTTTTAGTGTCAAAGAATAGAAAATTAGTTTTAATTGTTACTTATGAGGCACCATATGGCTACTCTATAATTCTGGCTTCCCATGGAGCTGTATGTGCATATGGAAAATGAAATTAATTGGAAATCACACCCTGAAATCTATTATTAAGTTAATATAGCTAGCAGCTTGTGGGGTGTCCTCATACACAGCGTGATGTAATTGCACATAACAAGTAACCATAAACTTGTATAGGAGACCAGGAGGGATAAAGAGAGGTCAAAGGGACAGGCTTGGGAAAGGAATAGCATTAATAATGAATATGGTGGCAAACATTTCAGTTGCTCACCGTCCACAAACCCATGGTAGAGGGAAGCAGTTTAATCATATTCAGATGAATTAATCAGAAGTCTTAGAATTTCACAGCCATGAGACTGATTTTTATTTTGCCAACTAATGTTGTAGTATGCGAAGGTCACTCATGGTAGAATTAGTGACAGTTAATTTATTTTATTTTATTTTAAATATTTAATTTATTTACTCATGAGAGAGAGGCAGATACATAGGCAAAGGGAGGAGCAGGCTCCCCATGGGGAGCCCGACGTGGGATTCGATCCCAGGACCCCCAGGATCATACCACTCAGGTATGATCAACCACTGAGCTACCCAGGCATCCCAGTGACAGTTAATTTAAATCAGAAGTTCTCAACCTTAAAAAAAAAAAAAAGAAAAGAAAAGAAAAGTTCGCAACCTTGGCTACACCATCAAAATTCGCTGAGGAACTCTTATAAACAGTGACTTCTGAATCGAATTCCTGGGATTTTGAATCATCAGTTGTGGATTTCCAAATTATGAAGAAGCACTACAAGTGATCCTGACAAAGCTCAGCCATGAACCATGGAACCACTAACTTAAGTAACATATCACACACAGCTCAATGTATTTAAATGATGCAGTCCACAGCTAGCTTATGTGCAGTTTCCCTGATTTTGTTCCCTATTTTATTTTTTAAAATATTTTATTTATTTATTCATGAGAGACACAGAGAGAGAGAGAGAGACAAAGACACAGGCAGAGGGAAAAGCAGGCTCCCTGCAGAGAGCCTGATGTGGGACTCCATCCGACAACTCTGGGATCATGTCCTGAGCCAGAGGTAGATGCTCAACACTGAGCCACTCAGGCATCCCTCGTTCCCAATTTTAACACAGAATAAGTTGGGGTGCCTGGCTGGGACAGTTAGTTTAAGTGTGCAACTCTTGGTTTTGGCTCAGATTGTGATCTCAGGGTTGTAAGATCAAGCCTCACATTGAGCTCCGGGCTCAGCATGGAGTCTGTTTAGGATTCTCTCCCTCTCCTCTGCCTCTCTTGCTTATGTTCTTTCTAAGATAAATCTTTAAAAAAATAAAACAGAATAAGTTAAAGCAAAAATCTAACTTTAGGTCTGATACTTCATTTGGTAAACCTAGAAATGGTGAACAATTTGATGTCATATGTGCTTTTTGAATGAAATGTGTTAGTTTACCTGTCTGTCTCCTTACTCAGTGAGATGTTCCTGAGTGAACATCTTGGTGTTCAAGGCACAGAGTGATAGGATTTCAATAAATGTTCATGGACTCTAAGTTTGATGTAAAAAAGACAAAACCGCTCATTTTTAAAATTAATAATCATACTCTCTTCATTATAGGCATCAGGCACAATCGCTCTTTGGCATGACTTGATGTTAGAGCAGAATTAGAATGGCTACTAGGTCATTCAGGACAGAATCCATGGATATGAAACTAGGAAGCAAATTTTTTCCTGGTCTTTATTCTTTTTTCTAGATGTGATAGGTCTGCAAACCTAACTGATACTTGTAAGGGCCGTGTCTAGAATTGTAGTTGAGAGACTCATTGACCAAACTTTTTGGATTAATACCAGTCCAGATAGGTCTTTGAGGTAATGGTGGATGGTCTTTGTGCATCCTATAAAGGTGCCGTAAGGGTTATTTCAGAAACCTGCTCTCATTTCTCTTTCATCTTCTACAATTTGTGCTGTCTCATGCTCCCTACATTGCCTGGGTATTATGTTTGTTCTTCAGGTTTCTTGGGTGTTTTACTTCCATTATTCTTCTTCTCAATTTCTGCCTCATGGTAGGATTATGTGGAGAAACCCTTAAGTGCTGTGTGAGTACTGTGGTGTTAGAAACACTTTGTTATCTATTCTCAAATGTGTTTCCTGTGGTAACTCAGACTGGTTTGGACACAAGGCAGGTTGGAAATCTCATGGATGGACCAGAGGAAAGGAAATGAAGTTGTTAAGGCGAACAGCTAGGGCAGAGACAGTGAGAAAGAAGGGTTATGACTGTACAGTTGAACAAAGCCAAGAATGACATGCAGATATGGTAGTATGATTTGTGGCCTGAGCAGTAGAGAGCAAGAGCTTTCTCTCTCTCTTTCTCTCTCTCTCTCTCTCTCTCTCTCTCTCAATTATCAGAGCTCCTTTTCTTCCTTAATGATATAATGCTGAATTTTTTTTATTTGATACTTTATTTTGAAATAATTTCAAATTGTGGAGAATTCCAATTACCATGAAAACAACTCCCAGATCACTTTTATCCAGGTTCCCCAACTGTTAATATTTGAGAGCAAATCTATAGACCTTGTGCCTCATCACCCTAAACATTGTGGTGTGTGCATTTCACAAAACAAAAACAAAAACAAGGAAACTCTTACATCATCACCACTTAGTCCTCCAACTCAGGAATTGATGCACTTTTACCATCCAATCTACAAAGCCCATTCAGATTTTACCAGCTGTCCGAACAAGTGTCTGTTTTTCTGTCCTGAACTAGAATCTAAGTCAGGGATATATGTTGCATGTAGTTATCATATCTATCCAATTTCCTCTATTCCAGAACATTTCCTTCGTCTTTCCCAGCCTTTCAAGTCCTTGCTTGAAGCATCCAGTCCTTTCCTTCTATAGATTGACTCTGAGCCTGGGTCTGTCCAGTGTCTCTTCATGACCAAATTCAGGTCCTACATTCTTGGTCAAAATGCTATAGCAAAGATAGCCAGCTATTCATAGTTGGTCATATTAGGAGGTGCGTGACCTGTCCCTCCACTGGTCAGGCTGGTGTTTGCCAGGTTTCTCCACCTTAGGTTTGACATTTTCCTCTAGTAATTAATTAGAATTTTGTGGAGAAGTATTCTGAGATTATACCAATATCATGTTCCTCCAATATCATGTTCATCTAACATCAAATCATCAACCTTGACCTTCATGGATGTTGCCTCAATCAGGTGCCTCTCATATTTGCCAACCACACATCCATGTGGTTGTGTTCATTATTGTTAAGGTATTATATTTTTAGGCCATCTGAAGAAACAGTTGGTTGTGTATATATACATAGATATGTTTATACATGTCCACACACCTACAGATATATAAAAGCATAAATGTCCATGCATTCTACTCTACAGGTACACATTTGCTTAACATTTCTTTGTCTGCATGTGTATAAACACAATGTCTACAAAAACCATTGTGTTTATATCAATGCTTTTAATCCTGAATCTCAGAGTTCTTTCTTTTTTTAAAGATTTTATTTATTTATTCATGAGAGACACAGAGAGAGAGAGAGAGGCAGAAACACAGGCAGAGGGAGAAGGAGGCCCCATGCAGGGAGCCTGACATGGGACCCGATCCCAGGTCTCCAGGATCAGGCCCTGGACTGAAGGCAGTACCAAACCGCTGAGCCACCAGGGCTGCCCTTGAATCTCTCAGAGAGTTCTTTCTAGCAACCCACCTTTCCATGTTCAGAAGTACTTTTCTCCCCCATTGAGAAACCTGACTCTCATTGTCCTCTTATATATTCACACTTATATTTTATATACTTATTTCCTGAATCAGTGTGCTATAACCTATCAATGTGACTGATTTCCCAATTATACTATCTGCATACCACACACACCCCAACATCTTCAGTTTTTAGGTGCTGTCAGAGAAGACACTGATGTGAGGCACCTCCCTACCAACCTTGGTAACCATGTATTGGTCTCTGACAGGCATGTTGTGAGGACCTTCATGCACCTTCCCCTTCATCCCATGAGCACACTATGTTCTCAGGTGCTATGGCCTCCTTAGTTTTTCACGAAGTACATGGCTGCATGGAGGAAAGACTCCCTTCCCAGTCTCCCTCACAAGTTAAAGACTTGTGATTTGGTTATGGCCACTGGTAATCAGTTTGACCATGAAGTAGAAGTGGTATGTTGAGGGACTGTGAAGGTTCTGGAATTAGTGAACAGAAGATAAAATCTCTAAAACCCATATGGTGAATCCTAATCAATTTATAATTATCTACATACATTTTCTTAGTTGACATGTTTGTAATGTGTAATGGAATTTGACAAAGTAACCGACATTGATTCCAGTTTAATTCCGGTATTTAATTGTGTGATGGACATAACTGTTGTATGTCTCACCTGGAAAGATAAGGTGTTTGACAAAGATTATTAACAGTGTTGTAATGCTGTATCTTTTATTTTAACTTGCAGGGAATTACTAGTGCAATTTAGTACTAGGGAAGGTTTTGCTTGTTAGGTCAAACCAGGGACATGCTAAAGAAAAGACAATGGATATATTGATTTATAAATTCAGTTTCAAATGTTCAGAAAAACTCAAATTCATAAATGACACCAATTGCTGAGGGGGATTTTAGTGTATCTAACTTGAGTTGTTTGGACTTTAATCAATAACCATCCTCCCTTGAAAGTGAATGTTAAAATTCTGAATTTATAAGTAGAATGGTATGAATTTCAAGTTGAACTTCAAGGCTTATGGAAAAAATCGTATTTTTTAAAATGTGCCACTTTATTAAACTAAATATTTAATTTAAAACCACAAGTGGGCTCTTCTTTGCAGCAAAGAATCCCTAACCTCTCCCAAACACATTGACACAGGTAACGTTCTTCTGTTGCAGTGCCTATAACCAAAGATCTACAGTGGACAAGATTGCAGTGCTGGCACAGACTGAAAGCCAGGCTGATGGCCAAAGCTGATTTCTGGTGACACCTTTAGCAGATGAGCTACTGCCCTGGGCAGCAAGATAACATTTACATCCCCCTCATGGTCAGGTTGGAAGGTGTAATAGAAAAAGCATTGGCTGGAAATCATACCCCTCAACAAGTCACTTGTTGCCTTTTGAACTCGTGTTTTCAACTATGAACTGGGGGCAGTAATTTCGAAATTCTGGGTTTATTGGGAGGCTTAGAGATATAGACAGAAAGTACCCAGTACATTGTCCCTTAACAGGGGCTCAAACAACAGTGGCATTTATTGGAAGAAGATGTGAAGGCTCATGGGTTGTTGGAAAAGTGTTTGGGGCCAAATCAAAGGATGTAAGACAAAAAGCCCATAGTAGTTTACATTCATTAGTCATCTGCTTTGTTGCCAGGCATTGGGCAAAGTCTGTATGTCAATCACATCCTTGGGTTCTCCCAGTAACCTGTGAAATATTTATGTAGGGTTTGGAGGGTAACTGAGTTAATTACTGTTTGCATCATGAGGAACTTATAATAAGAATCCTTAATTCACAAAAAGTTCAACATTCCAAGATAAAATGTCATCTGTGTAAAACAGCTTGACTGCTTCCTCCTCTGTCTCCCCCCCTCCTCTACCTCTCTTTTCTTCTATCCTTCAATTTCTTTATTATCTGTCAGTCTCTTCATTTTCCACTGTCAGCGTATCTGTCTGTCACCTCTGTGACTCTCCTTCATATTTTTTTCTCATGGCCAGGCTGCTGGTAGTTTGTTGAAAGAAATGCACAGAAGGCTTGGGTGGTTCAGCTGGTTAAGGGCCCAACTCTTGGTTTCGACTCAGGTCCTGATCTCCTTGGTCTTGAGGTCAAGCCCCTCCTTGGGCTCCACGCTCAGCAGGGAGTTGGCTTGAGATTCTCTCTCTGCCCTTCACCCCCACTCTTCATTTTGCAGGTGAAAAAATAGAGGTTTAGAGAGGTTGGTTTTTAAACTTCTGCATAGCTATGTAAAATAGTTGGATTTAGATCCAGGAGCCCTGATGCTCTTCAGTGGAGTCCAGACACTTCTGTGTTCCTATGTCGTCAACATTCCTATATGCTGTAACCATGCCACAGAGAAGGCAGGGCCGGTTTTGCCTTTGACTTTACAGAATTACCCCCTGATGTTTGCAGTCCATCAGATTGTTGTCTTTTTTTAACATGCATAATAAAAGTCTTGAGGGTATACTCTAATGGAGGGGGCTATGTTTTATTACAAGATGATCAGGTATAGTAAGTCACAGAAACATTTGGTTGTGTAGACAGTAAAAGAAATTGTCCTCAAAGCTGTTAATCCTTGTGAGCTACCAGATGGGCGTGGCCTGTCATTTCTGTTGTTAATGCTGCTATTGGGCCATTATCCTTTTTCCATTTTAATTGGCAGCCGGTTGCCATAGAGGTCATCCTCAGGTCGAACGTGGAAGTGGGTCGTTTGCCTTCTGTCTCACCACTGTCACCTCTCTCGACTCCTAAGCTCTTTGACTCCCCCAAACTTGAGTGGCTGAGGGTGATGGACAGTTAGGCTAAGCTGCCAGGGGTAGAGCTTCAGCCCTGGTTGGATTTGGCTCTGGAGTTTACATGGTGTCACCTGAGACAAGGGATTGACTTCGAGTTTCAGTGTCCTCATCTCTTGTAATAATATCTTGTGCAGAGGGCTAATGGAAAGACTATGAGATGTGGTGTATAAAGTCCTTTCAACAGTTTTGGGGACAAAGTCAGTTGTTGTAGTGTTGAATGTTGTAATGTCTTTAAAACACATAACAACAACCCCAACCACCATGGTTTACAGTCTTAATAGCCAGAAGGACACTAGAGTTAGATAGCCACATAGCCCAATGCCGATGTACAAAACGCCCGCCATGCTTGGCATCTAGCTTTCTTCCCAGCTCGGTTTCCCTCCCCTGCAGGCTGCCACAGGGCTGGAGCGGGCCTAGCATCTGTGTTGGGGGAAGGAGGCATGTGCTGATACAAGCCTCAGCCTGCCAGTGAGACCTGAAGTTGAGCAGCTCCAGATGGAGTCAAGTGCTGCCTTCTCTGCCAGGAAACGTGGTGGGTAGCCAGGGCCATTTGTGCCAGCCAACAGCCATGGATATATCAAAGGGGAGACAGGCAAAAAGTAAGAAACCATGGAGACCTAGGAACTAAACAAACTATACAAACATAAAAAGATGGTGCCTGTTTGTGGCAGGTGAATGCTTTCTGGGATCCAAAGATAGTCGTTTTACTTACAAAAGCAATAGTGCATCTGGGATGTAAACAGGGCAGTGCTAAATGTCTCTTGAGTTTGGGCTGCTCTTGAAGGCCTCTGATCCCTTTTATTTGATCTCTTCAGTTCTTACCAACCATGAGCACGTTTTATTAATTGTGTCTGAATGATTGGAAAACATACAAGACATAGGTATCTTAATGTGTTCTTAACACTTGTAAAAGTCGAGTAGATTTATTATTATGAAAATTATTTTGCTCAGTGGATAGCATATTCATCATTATGATCATCACACGCTATGAACTTGATGTTTAGAGGTAAGTGTAATTATGAGCCAGGAAGGATACTATGAGTAAGTTTAAGCCAGTAAATAAGTTTAAGCCAGGCACTGTATTAAATACTTTACATAACTTGCAGTTGTTTTTCTTCGTTTAATACTCATACAGCAACTCTGTGAGGTAAGTGCTAATTTTACCAGCTTTAATTCAAAGATGAGAAAATTGAGGCTCTCTTCTCTGGTCCAGGTCATTCAGCTAGCAAGTAAGGGGCAAAGTCTGAGTTCTGATCCAAAACTTTCTGACCCATGGCTCATGAACTTATCCACTGCACTCTAATAATCTCCAGTGTGTTGTCTTCTTTAGGCGGGACTTAAGGGGGATAGTACATTTATGGACGCGGAAGGAGATGATTTAACAATTCTGCATGTATGTCTTAGAATGTAGGTGCTGGAGGGCACCTCCAGAAGGCACCGCACCATCTCATGTCCCTTTGGAACCAGGGGACTTGAGGCACAGTGACTTTTCCTGGGTCTCAGAGAAATAAATCTTCCTGTCACTTGTATGGACCAGATGCAGCTAATTCTGGCAGGCAGAGATTATATGTGGCCCCAAGGCCCAAGGGATACTGACACTGGCTTTGACCAGAGCAGTAGCTGCAGAATGAGAAGCAGCAGTATTTTGCCCTGCCCTCCATCGTGAGTCATTCCTCCCATGAAATGAAATGGTGGCAGGGCCAGTACAGCAGAATGGCAGTGTTCTGTGTGTAACTCCGGCACCGATACAATCTGGTGCATAATAAGTGCATTTTCAAAATAGCTTTTACTTTCTCTTACTTCTAGAAATAATGCATGTTCCCTCTACCAGATTTATAATCCAAAAGAAGGAAAAATTAACATTAATTCTACCCCCATCTAAACAGAGTTAATACTTTTCTTCATTCCTCATTTATCCTCTGTATATATTATGTGTGTACACATGAACATATATTTAAAGTTACATATTTTGGGTTAGAACAAGCTTCCTCCTCAGCCCTGGTCCAACCTAGCAGTAATATTGGTACTGTTCTTACCAGGTCAAATAAACATATATTTTATTTAAATCTGCTAGTAGTTTTTCTCTGATTATAAGTGTTATAAGTAGTCATTATAAGAAGTGCAGGTATAAAGAAAGAAGTAAAAACCATTTGAACCTTTATGCCGTATAGATAACCAGATAACTGCTGTTTATTTGGGCCTTATATCATTTTAGACTTTAGGCATTTATATCTGCATTTTCTCAAGTTTGGGAAAGGGTAATGTACTCTAGTTTGTGACAGAGATATGTTTTGGATTTTACCCTCTAAATACTTTCTGATGGTTTTCTTTCAAAAACCCTTCAGGCTTGTCAAAAGTCTAGAGTCCCACGACATTAAACTTTAGGCAAATGACAGTGACATTGGCAGTACAGAAAAGCTTTGGGTTAGAGATCATCGTCTTCATTGTTCTGTCACTTAAGCATGGACCAAGGCTCCAAGTATCATCCTGGCTTTTCAGGAGGGTGCAAGTATCCCCAGGAGAATTCATTTCTCCTTTCAAAATGGAATAGCCACATCAAGATAACAGTACAGCCTAGTGCAGGGAAATAGCTACAGTGCCAGCTATTATGGATAGTTTTCTCTGAGCTTACAAAGCATTGCTGCTGTAAAAATTTATGTAATAATTAGTTATTTTCAAAAAGTTATAAATGCTCATCATTTTTAAAAAATCCCCTTTGAAATCATTACTTTGCATATCACTGACTCTGACTTAGGAACATTTTGGGCGAGGTTCTGATTTGGAGATGGTGGTAGGGGGAGGTGATTCCTTTTTTCCACACTTTGACAAGTCACAGATCTAATGGAGAGGTAAGTGAGAAAGCAAATGTAGTGAGATGTGAACGGTTGTCGAATCCAAGTGTTGAGTATGTGGATATTTACTTGTTGGTGTTAAACTTCTTTATGTGTTTGGACATCATTATAATAGAATGTTGGGAGACAAACCCAGTAATGAGGCTCTGGGTGAGGGGGTTAAGGCACTGTCTCTAGAATTACCTTTCTGGCTTAAAAATTCTGACTCTGCTTCTTGCTAGCAGTGTGACTCCATATAACTCAACCTCAGCTGGGTTATTTGTTAAATGTAGATAATGAATATACACTTAGCACAAACCTCATTCCATAGAAAAGTCCTAACGAACACTATGGTTGTGAGTTCACAGAGCAAAGGGAGTGAAGAGGATAAATGAATGACCATATATATGCTGAGGGCCCACTGTGTGCATGGCACTGTCATTTGGTCATTTTCAGGGGAATGAGGTGATCTCATTCTGCATCGTGCTGTGTGTGCTCTTCAGCAGAGACTTCCATAAAAGAGAAGGTGTGAGGAGTATGATTAGCAAAACTGAGAGTGGCTTCATTAAGTTTGACAGAACCACTCCCTGGCACCATTGATCGTCCTTGGCCTAGCATCTCCTTTGAACTAGAAGGCCCTTCAGAGAAGAAGTGGCATCTGCTTTGTTAGACTTCGTAGCATTCCTAAGTCAATGTTAATTTTGTTCATCATAAAACTTAACTCCCTTGGTGTAAGGCTAGGCTATTTCCTATTTGGGGCTTTTCCTGTTTTTGGTTTATGGACCTGTGTCCTGGGAGATTCCTCTCAGGCTCTCCCTCCCTCCCTGCAGTCAAATCATGTTTATGTATTATGACACCTGTACCATCCTCATGCTGGGAGGCCAGGAGAAAGGGTCAGGAACCTGGAAAAAGCTGCAGCTTGGTTTAGAGACATCAGCAGTGGGGGCCGGAAGGAGAATATTTTAGGTAATTCTGTGGGTGTGCTGTTTACTTCTGGATGTCTGATACCATGCTTCTGGAAACTGAGGTGGAAAACAGAGTAAAAAACTATGGTGTTGAGGGTAAATGTGGGATATAGAACAAATATTGGCTACATTTTGAAAGGAGAATGAGCTGTCAGTAGGTACAGGAGTAGACTTAGATGTTAGTTTTCCAGCTGCAACAATGAAATGTGAATTTTCAGAGTAAATGTCTTATAATGATTGAAATTTCAGAGGGTATCCTCATATTGGACTGCTTGATTGGTCAAGTGTGAAACAGGACTCAGTTTTTCTCTGCCCACACCAAAACCATTGGAGAACTACTTTAAAGCTGCCAGAATTTTCTTTGAATTTTACCAGATGTGGATGCTAGACCTTGGGCATTTTTTCTGTGTTGTTGTGAGTGTTGCGATTCCAAAGTCAACTCAAAAAAATTCTATTATTTTTCCCAGGAAGTCAAATGCATAACAGCTCATGAATTCCTTAATTTCCTATTTGTAACACTTGGCCTGGTCCCCTCTAGTATGAATTCTTGCTCAAACCAGGCATTTTTTTCTCTTAAGATGCAGGAAGTCCTAGCAAAGAAGACTATTCTAGCTTGAATGCTTCAGAAATAATCAGAAAAATTGTTGTGAAGACAGCCCAAGAAAGTAGATCTAGGTTTGTGGTTTGTGAGGTCAGGTATAGAGAAAAGGTTGATATATCAAGCACTGCAATTCCCAGGGATATAAGTGCATAAGTCCTTATTTAAAACTAGTTTTTCCTTTTTTTTTTTTTTTTTTTTTTTAAGATTTTACTTATTTGAGAGAGAGAAAGAGAGCACAAAAGCAGGGGGTATGGGCAGAGGGAGAAGCAGGCTCTCCACTGAACCAGGAGCCTGATGCAGCGCTTGATCCCAGGACCCTGAGAGATCATGACCTGAGCTGAAGGCAGACACTTAACCATCTGAGCACCTAGGCACCCCTTGAGAGTAGCTCTAAGGTGGAGGTGATAGGAGGTGGAATTTGAAGTCCATGCTGATCTGTTTGGCTGTTGAATGGACCTGTTGAAAATAAAGTCAGTGATCTCAGATACAGTCGAATGTGCACTTGAGTGACTTGGATGTATTTACAAGGATTAGAGGGACAAAAGGAGGAAGGAAGGGAACCAAAGAGAGCGGTCTTAGAGAGAAAAGGAAACAGTAAGTATTTCTCAGGTCTTCGTAACCCTTGAAAGTCAGCCAAATATAAACTCTTCCCAGCTTATGGAAGCTGCAAAGTTTCACCCTCCAGGATGCAATCTAAAGTCTTCTTTGTGCTTAACATTCAAGCAATAGACAGAGATTTCAGACACAATGAATGGATCAGGACAGGCAATGAAAGAGCAGGACACTGCAATTTAAAACTCAATACAATTTGAAAGCAACATAACAAATGATGCTGGACCTCCGTAGGTTACATGGACAAGGGGTTCTGAGATCTTTCATCTCTCTTAAGGTAAGTCATTCCTAGCCTCTGTTGAACTCTAGTGTGTCATACACCACTTAATATGGAAAATAAAAACCTGGGTTTCTTTTTATGGCAACATCACCAAGCCGTTGTTTGGAATTCTGTGTCTCTGGCATTTGGAATTGTAGCAGATTTCAAATCTGAAAGTTGTGTTTATTTGCAGGTTGGGAGGGGTGGAAATATCCTTTATTATTGCTGCTGTTAAAACCGTGGCACAGTTTGAATCTCACTGACCCCTTGGGAGTTTTCACAGGGACTCTGTTTGAGAATTAGCTTACCTGCTATGTTTTTATTTTTTATATTTTTAGGACCATCCTGATAAAATTATGGGAGATCTTAAAAGCGCTTAGGGCAAAAGTAACTAAATTTAACAAAGGCCATAAGTGTGTTTTCCTATTTATTTTCTATTCTTAAATATAGGTAAATGAACTTTAATGTGGAGAGGTTTTCTGAGGATCTGAAATAACAAATGTGAGTGATTTGCAGTGCTGAATCTTGACATGCTTTACTGGTTTATTCCAGGTGATGCTCTCATGATTTCTAACTTAAATAGATAACCTAAGAAGCCAAGCAAATACATATGGAAAAGCAAAGTAGCCCTTCTCAATTGCTGACCCATTCATGTCTTTACTCCCCAGCCCTGTCTAATTGGAAAACCCATCTCTTCCTTGCGATGTCACTCAACCCTCCTTTATGGCTAGCTTAGCTTGGCCCTGCCTAGCTTAACCATGTCCCCTTTTCTCTGCGCTGTGTTCTTAACAATTATTACTGTCCTGATATTTTTCAGGAATTATTTGTTTCTCTCTCTTTTCTTTAAGAGATTTTAAGTTTTTGAAAGCAGGGACCCTGATTTTTTTAATCTTTGTATTTCCACAGAGTTTGTGCTCAGTACATATTTGAAAAGGGCAGCACATTTTCCTGCCACTCTGTTTTCTTGCATGACACTTTTGGAGGTCCTGTTGTTAGATGTTGAGCCTTGTTTCCTGAAGATGTCTTTTGGAGGCCTCTGCAAATATAGGCAATCTCTGACCCACATGATAAAGTTATAAAGGCTGATACAGAAGGGAACATTGGAATATTCAAGACTAACCACTATGAATAACTGCCTATGTTTGTTTCACATTTTAAACTCTTATTTTTTATTTGTTTTTAGGACAACATGTGATAATTGGGACCAAAAAATGTAAATCAATACTGAAAGGATATAATGTACCACCCATAATACCACTCCTTAGCCCCTTAAGGTAACTTCATAATAGTTTAGTTAGTGTTCATGTAGACTTCATTATGACTGCATAACTTAGTCACAGATGTATTTGTTTTTTTAAATATTGATCATTAAGATTTATTCAGAGCCTATAGGTATGTAGATATATCCCCATATTCACACATAAAGATATATTAGTCATCATTAATGGACATATAGTATTGTATTAATTCCTTATATGGTTGTATAAAATTTTTTTCTCAAACCCCATATGTCCAGTGCTGATGGATATTTTGGTTGTTTTCAAGTGTTTCACTATTTTAATTATATTTCAGTGAAAAATCCTTATTTCATTGTTGATGTTCATAGAAGTTTTAGAAAACTTTCATAGAAAGTTCATAGAAAACCAGAAGACTGGTTTTCTGTGAGGACTGGGTAGGTGGACCTCCTAATTGTCTGAAGACATTCTAGGTGCTTCTTAACTGTTGTGACTTTCCCAGTAGCATGGATCAGGTAGGTACTCAGTCCTATTTCTTGATTTGCAATTCGCTCAGAGGTCTGTGAGAAGGATTTTGAGTGCATTCCTTGGCTGTGAAATCAGACAGATAGGCCTGTCTGGAGAAAGGATCTCTAGGGAGCAGAGTTGGATAGAGAGTGAGGGGCTCTGTGAGACGATCTCTGTGAATGAGGAAAAGAGGTGACCTGGCAGCTTTGAGGGCACAGAGGTCCTAGGGTTAGAGTGTGGCAGTGACTGACTGTGCCATCGTCCCCTGGAGCATGTGTGCATTTGGAATAGAGATTGTCCTGTAAAGGGAAAAGCTGTGTCACTAGGGACTCAACTACTCTACTTGAGCACTCATGAGAAACTGAAAGATCTTCCTTGGTTGTGACAAGGGAGAAGCCTAGAGGAACCTGGTGGTAGTGTGACCATGGCTGGCAGAATGATAGCAAATAGCTGAGCGGAGTCCAGACAGTAGCATATGGCACCTCTCACCAAATGGAGGGCCACATAGAGAAATTGAGGTACCAAGACAAAATAGGGAAAAGACAAGGTTTCCAATCAAGAAAGTGGGAGATCTCACAATACTAGTAATATTTCTGTGAAAGAGAAAGAAACATCTTTAAATATGGGTGTAGCCAAGCAATGTGTATATAACATTTTAAATTTCATAGTCATTCCTGTTGCTATAGAAAATAAAACCTTCATTTTGTTATATGAATTTATATTTATATCAGTTCTGGATGTTGCCATCTTTCCCCTCCTCTTGTTCATCACTGGTTAAGATCCATGAGAGGTCTGTTTTTGTCTCTATTCAAAGATAGCTTCTGGTTGTCTGCTTGCTGCCACAGGAGGGGATTCTTAGCCCAGGATGGGTTCTTAAGCCACACCCAAGAAGTTTAGAGATGTTAATTCTGCCCCTGCAACACTTGTGGACTCTGCCTTCAAGATGGCTTGTTACTACCATGTGTGGTAATTTCTACGGTGTAGACTTGGTTAAGCTGTAACTACATTTCCCAGAATCCCCTTCCATGTGTAAATTTGAGTTAGAGTTGGCTAAATGAGGAGTTTGCACAGAATTTGGAACGCAGCCATTTCTCTGTGATGTACAGATGGACAAATACAGAGATGCTGGCAAGGGGGTCCCACTTGTCCTTGTTCTTCTCTGCCCTGTGTCCAGCTAGCTAGTCTCCCATCTGCTAACCCTACTGATTAACATGGACCCAGACCTGTCATGAGTCCCATATTCACCTATCCTGGATGTCCTGCTTTCTCTTGATTGGTGACTTCTGTGATCCTCTCACCCCCTTTTTCTGACCTTCCGTTTCTAAGCATCTCCACAAATTGTGTAAGCTTTAGTTCCTATGATAGTTCCCTTATCCATAACTCATAGTGGTTTTGCTTCCCTAATTGAATTCTGATTGAAGACATCTTTGCTATGAAAATATGAAAGAAAATTATTTTTTATAGCTAGTTTCCCTTTATCCTTTCCCTTTAAATATGCTACAAAATACTGTGGAAATGCTATGGTGTTCATAAATGCTTTTCATCTTCCATGACTATTTCCAGGATCTGTTGGGAGTCACAGATGTTACACAGATACTTTTCTATCAATGTATATCATAAATCTGTCCTGTAATCTGTATTGAACACGGTAGAGATTTCTTCTGGAAATTCTTTTTCTGAAGAAACTTTCTTTTTTCTAAAAAATTCTCCTTTTTTTCAAATGGCTTCATTTGTAGAAGATCTGTTTCATGTCCTATGGTTGCAATCTTACAGTATTAGAAGTTCTTTGATAAGATACAGCTACTTTAAGTAAGATCATATGGGTGTTTTTGCCATCAGTGTTAGGAGGTTCTGTCCTTAAGCTTTTTTATAGAAATATTTTTTTCTAGGGGTGCCTGGGTGGCTGAGTCAGTTGAACATTTGACTCTTGATTTTGGTTCAGGTCATGATTTCTGGGTCCTGGGATGGAGCCCCGTGTCAGCTCTGCACTCAGTGCAGTCTGCTTGAGGATTCTTTCTCTTCTTCTCCCTCTGCCCCTCCCCACACTTTCTCTCTCTAAAATAAATAAATAAAATCTTAAAAAAAGAAATATATCTTTTAATAGGCAAATTGTAAGATTGTTTTATCAGTCTTAAACTATAGAAAGAGTAAGATATTACAACTGAATTGAGCCTTTCTGAGGTAATTTTTGTCTAGCTTTAAAATTTTTTTCACCAATGAATTCTGTATTAATGGTTATGAAAGCAATTAATAACATTAGTGACACAATCAGAAGAGTAGGCTAGTTTTTCATTATAGATTTTAATGGGAGCTATAATGTAGTAATACGTATACAGTATTTCTTAGGTATGGCAATATGGAAAAACAATGATTTATCAAACTTTAATTTAGGAATTTTTATAGGAACTAAAATTAAAAGTGTTCCCTTGAAAGCAAAAGCATGTTTTCTTATGATGATGTTATTACGTACTTTATAATCAATAAACTACTCCAAGTGGTATTATCATGCCCCCCTACATTCTCCAGATGAAATAATTACCTTATAAAATGTGGAATTAATTGACTAGTATATTTGATAGGAACTTTAGGATTTAAAACTTCTATAAAAGCTTTATCAGTAAAGGAGTTCTTAATGTAAAATAATGTCTCCTGGGGCACCTGGGTGGCTCAGTTGGTTATGCATCTGACTCTTGACTTCATCTCAGGTCATAATCTCAGGGTCATCAGATTGAGCCCCCCATGGCTCAATTTGGGTGAGCCTGGGTGTGATGGGTGTGAGCCTGCTTAATATCCTGTCTCTCCCTCAGCACCCCCGCCCTGTGCGCGCACGCTCTCTCTCTTTCTCTCAAAAAAACCAAAAAAACAAAACAAAACAAAAAAACACTAAAATAATCTCTCCCTGAACAACTTACATTCTGTATCACAAAACTCTTGTCCTTGAGATGGCCGTAGTTCCATCTTTTACTTTAAAAATGACTGTTTCAGGCATGTGCAGTTTAAATCTTTGATGAGTAACAATCTGATGGGGAGCTAAGTTATCTCTAATCCTAATTCAATCAAGGGATGTTACCAATGATGAAATAGTTTATCCTGATGTCTTACGTATTTGAAATTCTCTTTTCTAGTGTTGGGCAAGCCCATGTCAGACATGTATAAAGTTGAAGTAATTGTTTTAGCCTCAGGGATGCCACAGAGCACATAGGAAGAGTCATTGGAATATTATCTAATTCCCAGTTACCTCATTACAACTTGAGGAAATAGGACTCCCATCAACAGGAGATATTTGAAGATAGGTAATTCTCCAATTTTAAGTTTGGGTTCTGGGATCATCATAAAATCACAGAAATGAACTCATTTTCTTTGGGAAATTGGCACTTAGGCCTCTAATTTGTCACCCTGTAATTGTATGTCCTTTATAAAGGTTCCTCTTTCTGTAATATCTTAGACTTTTCTCCTGCCTCACGCTCCTCCTCCTTCTTACCTTCTAGTGATAGATCAACCTGAAATACATTGTAACTTTCTCAATTAAGAATCCTCTCAAACCTCATGAAAGGTGATCTCCATGCTGGAAATTATGCCATGCAATTGTGCTGAAAACTGGATATTCCGGTTTTGCTCTGGTTGGTGAACCATGGAATTCATAGTCCTCCCCCCACCAACAACTCCAATGTTATTGACTCAAAATAGATGATCACCTTCATGATCTTGATGTATACAATGATACATTTGTATTTAGAAAACTGTTATATTTTTAAAGAGAGCAATGTTGAATTCACTAAACTGTTTTAAAAAGATAGTGGAAAATAACATTCTTATTGATACTCCTGAAAAACATTTCAGACATTTACTAGGTCCTTTTGCATTACAGTTCTGAGCTGTTTCTTGTAAGCATTATTTTGCATAAATAGATTTTCAGAATGCTGTCCCTGAAAAGCACAGGGAACCAGTTTTACAAAGCTTGCCTGATTAAAAACGTTTCTTATTTATTCTCTTTAGGTTATGCTTTCCTTAATGAATTTAATTTTTTTTCTTTTAGATTTGATAACGCTTCCAAGAATGTTTATTATCCAGCCTGGGACTATTGGGGAACTATAAAAATTTATATAAAACTGTTATTGGGGATCCCTGGGTGGTGTAGCGGTTTGGCGCCTGCCTTTGGCCCAGGGCGCGATCCTGGAGACCCGGGATCAAATCCCACATCGGGGTCCCTGCATGGAGCCTGCTTCTCCCTCTGCCTGTGTCTCTGCCTCTCTCTCTCTCTCTCTCTCTTTCTCTCTCTCTCTCTCTATCATGAATAAATAAATAAAATCTTTTAAAAAAAACTGTTATTGTAATTAGAATGACACTTGTGGTAAGGAATGAGAGGAAAACATTTGAGAAAGCATTATTTTAATGTGGCTAATAGAGAACAAGACCATGGCATGGGTTTTTTTTTAGGCTTCCTATATGGCTACAGATGTTATTCTCAGAAGTGATATGGTAGAGAATCTTACGTATTTATAAGCTTATGAAATATGTCACTTACAGTCCTTCTTATCGTAAAATATTTATATAAATAAATATTATAGAATCTGATTCCCATCTAACCAAGTGGAATCCTAGCCATGATCACTGTGGATTAACAGAAATTAATCCTATGCCTGCTTTTCTCTCTCTTTCTCTCTCTCTCTCTCTGTCTCTCATGAATAAATTAATAAAATCTTTAAAAAAATATATGTGGTAATATATTTCCATGCAATACATGTTTTTTTTTTTTTTCTCCATCTCTTTTTTTAGCTTGTTATCCTAAAGTATGGTTAAATCATCTTATGTTAGATAAAAATTGGATTTCGTGTCTGGGATATTCTTTTATAATTTTGTTTGGGGATAGGGAGGTGATGTGAAAAACAAACAGAAAAACCCAGATACTTTTGTATTTGGAGAAGTCAGATTTTTAAATAAAATGGAAACATTGTGTGAAATCAACTTGATTAATATTGAATGAAAAGACTAGATACTGTTCAATAGGACTTGTCCACTTAATTTTTAGCTCTTTGAGTAAATAACTGAATTAAATTACTTCATGTGAGTTTCAGTGACGATGAGAAAAACTTGATTTTCTTTGGTGTATTGACATACACTGATTTAGCGCTTATGATTTAACAAGAAGAGATGATTTTAGTGAACTTATTTTTGGCCTGAGGTTAAGTGGCAGGAGATGTACGTAGATTGGACGGTCTTTTTTTTTTTTTTTTTTTTTTATTCATGAGAGACACAGAGAGAATGAGAGGCAGAGACGCAGGCAGAGAGAGAAGCAGGCTCCATGCAGGGATCCGGACATGAGACTCGATCCCAGGTCTCCAGGATCAGGCCCTGTGCTGAAGGCAGCCCTAAACCGCTGAGCCACCTGGGCTGCCCTGGACAGTCTTTTCCTTTGTCTTTTGCTACCTGTCTCAATTTGGCTGCATAGAACCCAAGTAGTTGTTTGGTCTACCAGTTTGGTGGCATGGAGTCTTTTGACAAGTGGTCAAATGGTGACACATGTAATTGATAGCACTTCATTGAGGCTACAGCTGCTTCTCTATCTTGATGGTTCATGCCTAAGGCTGATTTAATTTAGCCTATGCAGTGCCAATTAACAATGCCCAATTAGGTATTCTGTTTGGCTTTCAAGTTTAGCTGCTGGAAAACTCGTAGAGAAAAGCATCTCTTTCTTCTGGATGACAAGCATATGAAAATTGATAATAGCAATGGAATGCTGGTTATCCTTTTTAAGGAATTTGAAGTGATCACAATTAAAAATCTGAGTAGACAGCAAGAAGTATTTTTCCACTTATGTCTTCAGAAAAGAAATAGGAAATGTTTTCCTATATGCCATTTTTTGGGTTAATTGCTGAAAATAATTAGTGATGATAGCTATCATACTTTGACTTCTTTGTAATGTGCCTGGCATAGGGATAAGCACTTTACCTACCATGTCTCATTTATTCTTCACATCATCCTAACACTGTAGATTACTTCATTATAACCATTTTACAGACAGGCATATCACTCTTAGCTTTCTGAGTCTCTTTCTTTTCCTCTCTACAAAGAAAGTGATAGGCAGAGTTGGAGATTTTAGGTCTGTTTGACTACAGAGTCCTTGCTCTTACTGCTATCCTCACATACAATAGCCTAATGATGAAATAAATTTGTTCTGCATGACTTCTTTCCTGGTGTGATTCTGATAATAAATTGTCATCATATCTTGGTTTTTACCTAGTTCTATGTGAGCCAGTTTATCAAAAGACATGGTTTTGACTGATGTTACGATGGTTTGTATTCTCTGGCAGCAACAAGTGTCGGAGGTCGTCCAAGGCAGCAAAGGAGCTGTTTGCTGCTGAGAGAAGGTGAAACCTCGTTTCCTGAGTGTATGCAAATATAGGAGAAAGAAGGACCAACCAATAAGAAAATGAGCCCTAATAATCTGACTATATCAGCTAGAGTGACTGTCTTACCCAATGCTGTCATAATGTCAAATCTTTCTGTAGCTCCCATGATAAAACCATCTGTGGCTCCTTCTCTTCAAACTTTTGCCTGCTTGCCTTGAGTCACAAGAACAGTGATAGAAATAGCTGAAATAGCCAACACTTATGGAGCCCTCACCTTATATGAATGGTGGCAGACACCAGCAAAGTTATTATTATTAACATTATTATTTACTCATATCTGCCCAAGTGGAAATAATCCTTTGGATTCTTTACAATACAGAAAGGTAATAAAATAAACGAACTGATTGTGACAGTCATTTTTCATCAATCGTAGGAGTTTTCAGGCTCCTGGGGTAAATTATTCACATGTATGACTTAATTCTCAAAAAAGTCCTCATCATATTTTCTCAATTGAGTAAACTGGGTATCAGAGACATTAAGTAACTTGACCGGTGTCAACAGCAGGGTAAGGGATGAAGGCCTGATTGAAACCCACTCTGCAGATTCTAAACCTGGTGTGTTAAATCATAAAACTGTTAAAGCCTCATAGAAGATTGATTTAGTTTTCTGAATTTAGACAAAGATGAAGGACGAACAGAGAATGCCAGTTGTGGCCTGAAGAAGTGTACTATTTGGTGTATGAAATCTGTTTTATTTGAGGGCTTTTGTTTTTTGTTTTTCTCCTATTATTCTTTTGGTGGTTGCATGGCGGAGGGACAGAGGGGGACAGCAGCTCTCCTGTTTGCTGAAGGCCTTATTTCCATCACTGGGCTTCTTCACACATGCAACTTTTGAGCCAGGCCCAATAAGATATTTGAGTTTATGACTCAGGTCTCAAAGGTCAAAAGCAGACACTTCCCCCATTTCCTTGAGTGTGTCGAGAAATGAAAATTCCACCACCACTTTCCCCTAGGACGTTTTGTTACCCTGCCAACATTTCAGAAATATTGCTTGCTTTCAGTTTTCATCCATTTCCTCCTCCCTTATCCAGTCCCATCAATATCTAGAGCAACCACTCAGAAATCTATTGGTTTCTAAGAATACAGTTATTAACCACTTCCTTTGCATCTTGTCCTAAACCTTTCCCCCATGTACTCCAGCCTTCCCTTTGACATCTCTGGTGGCTGACAGGTAGTTAGCTCTTCTGACTAGCAGATTGGTGCCTCTGCCACATGAGAGTATTATTGCACAGTAAAATTAATACCTCCAGCCCAGGTTTATTTAGCATCTTTTGACACTCAAAAGAGCAAGAGAACACATGCCTTGCTTTCTCTTGGAATGGTTGAGTATTAGATTAAACTGGCAAGAGATATTTTAATATCCTCGATAAAGACTTCGTTTTTAGGTGCACTGATGTTTTTTTGAAGTTCTTTATGCCTTTATTTTCAAAGTTAGTTTAAGAGAGCTTTTACCACTTTTGGAAAGCATGTGTATTTCCACATTGCTTGTTGCTTAAAAAAAAAAAAAAAAAAATTAAACTCCACTACCGGCTCTGGGTTTTCTTTTTCAGATGCAAAAGAATTTGTTTTAAAAGCCCAGATCTTAGCTGGAGGAAGAGGAAAAGGTGTCTTCAGTAGCGGTTTGAAAGGAGGCGTTCATTTAACAAAAGAGTAAGTCTGGAGATTTTAATTCTGTGTCTTTGGGCTAAGCAGTTATGGCAGATCTTGCTCATGATTGAAGGGAGCACGAGAAAGATGGTAGGAATGTGGTGGGAACAGGAGGTAGCAAATAAAGAAAGTGAATTACAAGTAGAGGACACTACAGTGCCCTAGTGTTCTTTCTCTCATAAGTGGATTTTTCTTCCTTAATTGGTGAAAACCCAACACTTCTTCTGTCACAATCAGTGATTCATCGCAAATGTTGAGAATGATAACACAAATGTTGCCTCCATATTGTCACTTCCCTATTCTAGAACCTGCAGTGGCTCCCCAGCACCAATGGTTTCAGTTGTCCCTCCTGTCTAATAATCTGAGCCTTCCTGTATAGGGGCCCAGCACTGCCCACTTTCCTCTCCTTTCCTGTTACAAACCTTCATTATTTACTTTGAATCTTACCCTCCTATGCTCTTAGTGGCCAATACTTCTCAAACTGCCCAAGTCAGGTCTTTGTTATTTATTTCTTATCTAAATCTGTTATGAATTTCAGCAGTGTGACTATAACTTATTTTGGTGAGAGGATAGCAGAGGGAAGTAAAAATTTCCTCCCCTTCCCTCCGCTCAACTCCCTTTCCCTCTGCCCCCTCCTCTCCGCTCCCCTCCCCCCTCCCTCCCTCCCTCCCTCCCTCCCTCCCTCCCTCCCTCGGTGAGCCTCTGGTACAGTGCTAGGCACCTAATGTATGAACAGAAAGGCCTGTGGGCTCTGTGAGGGTGGAGCTGGACCCTGTGCAGTGTGGACATGAGGACATAGTATGCACTCTGCTTTAAAATAATTTTCAGCATAGACATTGATTTTTTTTTCTTCTCTCTCTCTCAGCCCTCAAGTTGTAGGACAGCTGGCTAAACAGATGATTGGATATAATCTAGCAACAAAACAAACTCCAAAAGAAGGTGTGAAAGTTAACAAGGTAATACAAATGCTTTGGGTCATTTTCTGTGTATGTGTTAGAAAGAAGAGAAAATCATATTGCAGTTTTGACAATCTGATGAAGCAATGCACTTTGGTGATATGCTATTTTGTTTTTTAAACCTCATATAATCTGTTTAGGTTGTGGTATTCTTTAAGGAGAAGTAAAAAGGGGTCTTTAATAGTACTAGTGTTTATTATCATTAGCGTTTAGAAAAAATGGGTACAGGTGAGTGATGGAATCAACAGCTTTCCCTTTCAGAACGCTGGCATGTGTTGTTTAAAGCTGGAAAGGGCTTTGTACAACAGCTCTTATTACTCAGGGTGGGACAGTCTCTGCTCCTCCACAACCACATCTTCATCCTGTGTATCAGAATTACTTGCTATGATTGCTTTTCTAAGTGTCCCTTTCCCCTACTTTGAGATTAATACCATTATTATCACTGCAAGTATTGTGTCTCAGCAATCTTTTTGGGGTTCTCGTGTCCAAAGGGTGTACATTATGCACATACACACACACGCAGAGCCCAAACCCCCAAGTAAAGTGGCCTGCCTTAGTCATAAAATTTTATGTGGTGGAGCCGAGGCCAGAACCTAACTCTGCTCCCATCAGTCTGTCCATCTTTGCTGTGCCCTTTTCATGCACAGAAGCACCACAACTGGCTACCTGATTTGCAGGACCCAGTACAAAAACAAACGCAGGAGCCCTTGTTCAAATTTCGAGTCAGCTATAGCAAAACATTACACCAAGAGACCAAGACAGGGACCTTTGTGAGTGTTGGCCCCTATGTGATTACAAGGTCACACACTCTGGCCCTGTCAGGCACAGATGGTTAGAAGGCTCCGTCATAACGGTGAATGGAGGCCCAGCATTTTGGGGAGCGTCTGTCTGCTTGGTTGACACAGCATTCCAGATCATGGTCCTCACCCATGTGCCGTGCTTGGCGCGGGGGAGACCTGAGGTAGTATTCTGTGTTTTTTATTTTTCACAGTGGGTTGTGTGGAAAATTTTTGACATGACCAAAAAAAAAAAAAAAAAAAAAATTGCCAGTTGGTTCTTAGTATACCATGACAGGGGCTGTCTTGGGTCTATCTTGATCTGGAAGAAGGAGATTGGAAATACTGGTGGTCATTAGTTCCCTCCTTCTGAGAACATAAAGCTTTTATAGATGTCAAGATAGCACACTGACAAAACTGGTTATGCTGGTTTGTCTTTCCCAGGGCTTCTGTGATGTAAGAGCTGTTTAAAACGCAAAAGTATTTTGTTTTGACTTTTGTTTGGCCCAACACAGTGCTTTTATTTGCCTTTTAAATCTGGTTATGAGCCTTTACCTGTGTTAACTTCTTCAAAATTTGTCTGCAGAGGACATGATTAGTACTTTTGTTTGTAGGAATTTGTTGTTTTATATGGCTCCATGAGTTTTTAGATTAGAGTTTGTGATACTTTTTTAAAGCATATAAAAATACCTACAGCAGATTCATGCTGTATGGTAATGCATAAAATTAGTTTGTAGATAGGTTTCTGAAAGGCTGGAGATAAGTGCATGCTTGTACACCGAGTCATTGCCAGGAAACGACTAGAATGATTTACTTTTAAGTAGTGTATTCTTTTTTTTTTTCTGATTGTAAAAGTGATTCACACTTGTAAAAAATTCCAATCTGAGAGAAATATAAAAATTAGAAAGTAAAAGTTCCTTGGCTTCTCACCCCCCTGAAATAATGCCATATATCGTTTCAGTCCTTTTTCTGTGTAAAATTTATGTCACCACATTCCTATAACAATACCCTTTTATGTGACTTTAAGGAACATGCTTTTTTTAACTTACGAAATCTTGGACAGCAGTCAGAACTCCTCCCTTTATAGAATAGAAACTTTAGTTTTCTAAGTTTTTTTGAGAAGTGGCTTAAACTCATACATACATTTGTACACATTGGATATTTTTTTCTAAGTCTGTGCCAGTGCATTTCTGGTGTATTCCCTAGAATAATAATAGGGTAGATGAGACTATGCTACTCATCATGTTCTTCACGAATCAATACCAGCCAAGGTTACTGCCCTACAACGAGAGAAGTTCAGAAATCAAGTATACTTTTAATCTTATCTAATCATGGTCCTGTTACAAATAGTTTGTACACTGGTACTCATCTACAGATTACAGTTTCAATGGCATGATATTAAAGACAAAAACCAACCAACCAACCAGGTTCAGTGGTCCAGTAGTTCCCAAAAGCTTTCCACCCTGGAAGACTCCACAAAAAGGTAGTGTTGATGATATTGTTTGTGTCAGTCACAGATGAAGTCATAGTTTTGAAATATATCAGCTGAGGTCCTCATGGGATGAATGTTCTTGGAATCCATTTAGACTCTCTCTACAACGATGCTTAAAATATTCTGACATCCTGGGCTATATGGAGGGCATGGTAATGTCAAAAAAACTGATCTTGAAATAAAATATCTTGAATTATCCATTGATAATCATCATTTTCCTGGGAATGTTTTCTTAAAGAGTGATACGTTATTTCTACCAAACAGAAGCCATTTGATATAGCAGCTGGTCTTTACAAATAGAAATTTGATAGAATGCGGAGCACATCTGTCAACATTTTAGAAGATTAAGAATAGGACTCTTGAATGACATCTGAAAAAGTTATAATGTTGTGTTGCTTCTCAGAATAACTGCTGAAAATCATTAAATCTCCTTTTCTAGACTAGCTCTTATTAGAAAGTGAACTAGAAAACAGCATGCTTCTATGAAAATCCTAACACTGTGTGCCAAGAAGTATTTCTTACATAGTCATGAGTTACCATTTATGATAAGAGAATCAATATGAAGGCTCTTATAAGATATTTTATTTTTAACTGGTGATGTGTTTGAAAAGAAGTTCTGTATTCATTACTTCATGGCTTTTTAGATCATCATATATTTATCCCATTTCATGTGACTTAAAATTAGTGGTTTTATGGCATCTGGGTAGTTAACATGTAATGCTGTTTAATCTGACTTTTTTTGTCAAATCTTTTACTGAACTGCTTTTAGGAAAGGCAGTGTGTTTTATTTCACTTTTAGTACTAATTAGTTATGAATATTCTTTTCTTTAAAAAAAATCATCCAAGACACCTTTTAACCATTTTTATTGGGAATGTCAGTTGGTATAGCCTATCTCTCTCTAGGGCAATTGGGTGGTACTCACTGAATTTTTAAATATGAAGAGTCTAAAGCGTAGCCATTTTACTTTTAGGTACCTTATCTACAGGGATACTAAAACACATGAGCAAAGGTATATGTACAAAAATAGGCACTGAAGTAGCATTTAAAAAAAAAAAAATTGGAGTCCACATAAATGTCTGTCAGTAGGGCAGTCCCGGTGGCTCAGCAGTTTAGTGCCGCCTTTGGCCCAAGGTGTGATCCTGGAGACCCAGGATCAAGTCCCACAACAGGCTCCCTGCATGGAGCCTGCTTCTCCCTCTGCCTGTGTCTCTGCCTCTCTCTGTCTCTGTCTCTGTCTCTGTCTCTCTCTCTCTCTCTCTCTTTGTGTGTGTCTCTCAGGATAAATAAAATCTTTAAAAAGAATGTCAGTAGGGACATGATTAAATGAATATTGACATGTAAGTGCCATCTAGTCACAAAGTAGAAGACCTTAGAGAGATCTCCAAGTTGTAATATTAAGAACAAGAAGAAAAAGAGGCATTCAAGTAGATATAATATGCTTCCATATGCAGGATGTCTCTACTATTATAATGCTTGTAGATTCATAGGAAAGAGATAAGAAGTTGGTAGTGGTTTTTCCTGGTAGGCCTGTCACACACAATTGTTGAGGTTGTGCTGAGCAAAAGGACAGCTGGCTGAGGCAGTGAGCACAGAATAAAATCCTTCCATCCCACTTGCCTCTTACCCAGGCACTGTCCTGGCATGTGCAGAGGAAAGTGCTGCTTTTTTTTGATGATCACAAAGGTTCCACCTGGGCTCCTGATCACCCTGATTCCTGAGGTCCAAGGGTGGAATATGCAGAGGAGGGGACTGCTATCATTGTCTCGTTTATGTACTTTTGATACCTTTTGCATTGTTTTTGAACAAGCAAATAGTATACTTATAATTTAAAATAAAGTAGAAATTGAATTAAAAATACAGTGATCCAGGAGATAGAGGTATACAAACCTGGGAAGCATCAGACATACTGTAAAAAGAATCCTTTTGGCAACAAACCTGGTTTTCCACCAGTGCAAAATCTGGGAAGAATCTGTGTAGTAAGATGTATGTACTGTTAATGTTTCAAATTAAAATAACAACTGCTTCCCTGGAGTTTTTCTTAAGTGTCAGGGTTTCTCAAGGAAGAAAAAAAGAAGATTAAAGTAGGAAGGTTCCTTGAGGCAAACCAAATACCTGTCACTTGAGCAAGTTAGCAGGATCAATTAAGGAGGTGAAAATGGGCATTCTGTATCATGAGAGCAGAACTCTCATATCTCTGGTAGCTAGCTCACTGGGTTTAAAGAGCCTGAAAATGAAGCTGTTTGCTTTGTGTGGCAAGTTTATATAGATTTCCAAGTGGGACTCAGCTCAATGCTGAATTAATTTGACTTTCTTGCTAATGTGGTAGGTGATGGTTGCTGAAGCCTTGGACATTTCCAGAGAAACCTACCTGGCCATTCTGATGGACCAATCCTGCAATGGCCCTGTACTGGTGGGCAGCCCTCAGGGGGGTGTTGACATTGAAGAAGTGGCAGCTTCGAATCCAGAACTTATTTTTAAGGTATGTTTATATTTCTGCCTATGCTGTGTTCATTGATTATTGTTGCACAAGCTGTTAAAGATTTAATGTGCAGTCTGAGGCTGGTAGCAGTACATTCGTTTCTGGGATTTATGGCACAAAGATGTTGAGTCCTTTCTCTTTTCTGAGCACTCAGTTAAACTTGGCTAGAACCAAGGTATTCCCTATCCAAGGTCTTTTTGTTTTTTTCTCTCCCTTCCTTTATTCCTCCTTCCTGTTTTTCCTTCCTCTCTCATTTCTTCTACCCAGCCTAGCCCAAGAATTAACCAATGGGGGAGGACTGTGAGTCTTCCATTTCCTCTGGATTAACTAACTGTACCCCATGTCACAGTATGTAGAATCCAGGAATCTGTCCTGGGAGACTGGATGTAAGCTGGAGACTGCCTCCATGTCTTTCAGTACTGCTAATATAAAACAGAATCCTTCAAACATCCAGATTCTATCCATTTGTTTCAGTCCTTTAAACCTCATCCTTAGTTTCTAGCCATAGATCTGGCTGAGGTCAAATCCTAACCAGCCAGCAAGGGTCTCAGTGTTTCTAAGCCTCATTTTTTCAATCACTAAAGTAGAAGTGGGTGTAATTTCCACCCCACAGAATTGTGAGAAAGAATGAGGTGACGTGTATAAAGTGCTTCTCAACCTGCCTCAGCTGTAAGAAGAAAAATCTGCAGTCTTTGGAACTGTAATTCTAGTTCTTTAATTCTGGGTTCCTAGTATAAAAAAAAAAATGTATCAAGTTAGAAATTTTTACCAGAGGGATCCCTGGGTGGCTCAGCAGTTTAGTGCCTGCCTTCGGCTCAGGACGTGATCCTGAAGTCCCGGGATCGAGTCCCACGTTGGGCTCCCTACATGGAGCCTGCTTCTCCTTCTGCCTGTCTCTGCCTTTCTCTCTCTTTGTGACTCTCATGAATAAATAAATAAAATCTTTAAAAAAAAGTAAAAGGAAAACAATTTTAGCAGGAGGATTCATTATTTCTTTTAGAAGGTGGTTTTGTTTCCCTTCAGAAAGTGAGAATTTTATTTCTTGAACCTCTTTGTTCCAATCAAGTACTAGTACTTTGGTGATTGATTTCAGAATGTTTTCACCAATATCACCTATTTAGGTTAACTACCTTGGAAGTTCAGTCGAGACTACATGCTGCCTTACCAGTAATATCTAGCCATTTTCAAAATTAATGTGATTGAAACAAGTCACTTCATTTGGAAAGAGAATATATGAAATAAGGTATATGAACAGCACTTAGTATCTTGGAGAGAAAGGCACTTTGTAGAGCTAAGGTATTATTAATGATTATCATCATCAATAGACTATTTAAATCATATGGTAATATTTAACCTACGTATGACAGGCTCTAAACTTAACAGCAATATTAGACAGGAAAACCTTACTTTGGAAGCTTTCCAAAAGATGTCATAAAAATTAACTGACTAAATATTCGTCAGTGCCATCTGTATAGTAATTAAAAGTGAAAACTGGCATCCGATTGTCTTGTCAGCATGCCACCCTGAAGAATTATATAGTTTTTGGAAAGGCTGTTTTTTAGATGGTCTGCTAATTAAAATGTACCCTATAGGCAGCTGCAGTAGCCCTGCTCAGAGATCTTTGGAAAGGCGCCACACTTTAATTACTCATTTGCAAATAAATACTAAGCATTTTCTTTCGAGGTTGTGAATCTTTTCATTTGCTTGTCTGAATTATCCTTATTTAATTCATTTTTACTAGGAGCAAATCGACATTATGGAAGGGATAAAGGACAGCCAAGCTCAGCGGATGGCAGAAAATCTAGGCTTCCTTGGGCCTCTGAAAAACCAGGTACTTGAGCATTTGGAAGCCACTGTGAATGACTTGTTTCAGAAAATGTTTACTACCTTGCTTACTTTCCTCTAATATTTGTGAGCATACCAGGATACAGGATTATTTATTGTGTCACAGTTTTGCTCCCCTGTTGTTTATGATGAAGAAAAATATTTCCCTTGTATTCCAGAATAGGATGTTGATGAGATGTGTTCATATATGTGTAGGTATGTGGGGGTGTGAGTGTTGCATGCAGACACGTGCATTTTGCTGTTTATGTTAGCCTCAATGTTTTTCTGTAGCACTGCAGTGCCAGCCCATGAATTATCCTAGGCAGCATAGTGGTTAGAAGCACAGGCTGTCAAGTCAGGCAGACCTGAGTTTGAATCCTGTGGTGCCACCAGCATGTGTGATTCCACCTGTCTGAATGTCAGGATCATCATCTGTGAAACAGGGCATGTTGTCAGGATCGAGTATGCTGATGTGAGGAAGTGCTCATTCAGAACTCCAGAAAGGTCAGCTGTTATTGTTATTAATAATATACATTACTTAACTAATTGCTATTCTTTCATAGCTAATGGGATTTGAGATGAATATTAATGACCTGAAAGTGATATTTCACTGAAAACAGCTTAAATTATCCCAATTTAGTAATTATATGCTTTGGCTTCAAAGACAGAGAAATTGTCCTCTGTGCTGTTGAGGGAGAGAATCTGTCTTGAGCATCACAGTCCTGCTTTGACCTTGGTCCAGCCCACAGACCCTGATTGTACGTTTACATAGGCAAGCTTCTTTGTCCCACAGTTAAATCAAAACTATTTTAACTCCTCCACTACTAAGAGAAACCAACTTAATAATCCTATGGCCTATGTGTATGTATATATGTGTGTGTGAGTGTGTATGTGGGAGTATGTATGTGTTCACCTGGGGCTCCCAATTGTTACAGAGCATTTTCTTTCATTTATTTGGGCAACATTCCTCTAAGAAAACAGAATTCACACTCTTTCTGCCTTTACTTTTTCTTTTGATTGATTCTGTCTCTAGAAATTTAAGGATGGCAATAAGGCCAGTCATAGAAGGGTAAAGCTGAGTAAGACTTGAACAAATGTGTTTAAGTTAAGAGAAGACAGCACTTATTTGAACATGGGAGGAACGACTCCCTCAGATAGCAGAATATTCAAGATGGTAGAAGGGGCAGGAACATCTGGGACTAAACATTAGCAGAAGAAAGAGCCAAGACTCAGTGGACAGGTAGAGGAATTGTTATTTCCAAGACTGTCAAAGAGTTGCCAAGTTAGTGACCTGCTAAAAAGAAGTTATGGTGGATTCTTGAGTGAGGGCTTCAGTGGTTGGATTCTCCCCCTGAGAATGAGGTCACTAACTGGCTTAGCCATGCATTTGACATTTATTGTGGGGTGTCTTATGTAGGGGTGGTGGTCACTGAGACCACTGTTTCATGTGGTCACTATGTTCTAGCCACACTTCCCTGCAGTCAGCTCCAGAATGTTCTCCATAACCCTATTCACCTCATCTATATGCCTCTGCATATCTCTTTTTGTTTTACTTATTTCATTCACCTTTGCAGATCCTAATCTACACCACAGAGGGGACAGCCTTGCTTACTGCTTTGTTGCCAGCAAAGTGCTTGGCTGATATATTAGGTGCCCTAGAAACATTTGTCATACTTGTGAGTAAGTGCAACAACACAGCCAGGACGTCCACTTGGAAAAGATTCCTAGAGAGTTGGTGATAGGCAGCTGTAAAGGCAGGAGAATATATCTAGAGTGGGTGAATCTGCTGATACCTTGACTTGACAGCTCAGGAGGTGCACATAAAAGAAAGTTCTAGAGAAGGCAGTAATACCATTGTGAACACCAGAAGATAATTTCCTCCTCTTTCTTCCATGTTATAAGAGAACTTTAAGAGTCATAGCTCTTAAATGGTTAAATCGCATTTTTTTTCAGTACCCCAAACACTCTAGGTTTTAAATGAATTACCTATGGAAGGAAGATGAACATGTGAGTTCTCAGAGATCATCAGTAGCTATAGTATTTTTTTTATCAGTAGCTATAATATTTTTAACAGAATGTATTGAAGAAAGGAAAAGTTTTTTATTTCTTTTTTTTTTTTTCTTGTTTCTTTGTCACCCACTAAATGAAAGGCTTTCAGTCTTCATTTGCTTGACAGGCAAAGTTGAAGTGAGCACTGCCTGGGTGCTGCTCACTCTGTTGGACCCTGGGAAATGGAGATGAAGAGAAATAGCCATTGTTCTCCAGGGGCTCACATAACAGTGGTCAGCTGCTAGCAGTGACTACAGGGAGAGGGAGTGTAATCTGAAGGAGAGCGAGGGTGATCTGTCGGAGATGTGTTCAAATTCGTTCATCTAGGGACACCTGATTATATTTGCACAGTAAGAAGGAGCCTATATGTGTGCTGGAGTGGTAAATTTGGGAACCTCTGCTTTAGGATGCTTTGTCAAGCCACAGAGGTCAGTGAAACATTCCAGAAAACCAGTGTCCGATAAGCAGAGGAGGCTCCCCTAGAAGAGAAAACATTTTTTTTTTAAGAGAAAATATTTAAACGCGTATCAGTCAGTGATTCTTTGGTCAAGAAATAGTATCTTTGAGGCCCCTCAGATTCAATATGACCTTGAAAATCACTTAATTCTCATCTAGGACATGGTTTAGGTATCTGGAGCCAGTGCTCTTATGAATGAACAACTTATAAAATGATTACCTTGTAAAGTTATTACTATCTTTCCTATAACTCGTGCCTGTTGTCTCTGAAGGTGAGGTTTTCATGTTAGACTTAATGAAAAACTATCACCTTGCACAGAAACTACTAAGTGTGTGTTCCTGACAAAATTCATTTAATTAAGAATTGGTTGAAAAGACTAAAGCCACACAACAGCTGAAAATGACTAAAAAAATTCACAGATCTCTCAAGTGTGTCTTAGTTGCCCTCTATACTGTTCATTTTGAAAACAAGCACCGTGAATTGTCAACATGCATCTTTATTTAGTATTTTAGCTAATGAAAAGATTTGATGGGGGCAGTTAATAAATGATCATTAATGCCTCTGAGAATGGTTTGCGCCTCTGGCTGGCTTCAAGAACCGTATGTGAATGTTGATGATATTAGTTCTTGGAATAAAATGAAAATATTTCTAAAATTTTCAACCTAAAAAAATAAAAATAAATAAAAATAAAAATAATAAAATTTTCAACCTGCTAAAACATTTTTGAAGGTACTTGTGAATTTGTCAGGGTCTTATGCATATGGCTCAAAGGATATTTGATTTTAGGATCTCAATTTTTTTAAATTGCTTAACAACCTTAAAATAGCATTAATTGGTGGCAAAAGAAAGAGAAAACAAATTTTCTGTATAGTGTGGTTTTGAGCTGAGGAAGTAGGTGGCAGTAGGAAACTGGCTGACTGTAAGGTAAACAGCAGAATGTTTTCTTTGACTTGTGTTTAATTTATTTTTTAAATTTGAACATGTTTTAGAAAGCTGGGGAGCTAACCTCAACTTGCCCCAGGGCCTGCCATTTTGTATTATTACACCTGCTCAGACTGACACATTTTCCCTGCCGAGCCTTTCTAGTCATTTACTGGATGGCCTGTGGAATAAGGCACGTTCTGTCTCCAAGCTGGGCTGGTTCTCCCTTTTAGATCTTACAGCACATATTTTATAACACATATCCCTTAGAGATCTTACAACACAAATCTAATCATGCTTCAGTCCCACTCAAAAAAGTGTTTATGGTCTGTCTTTGTACAATAATAAATAGTTATAACAGTAAATACAAACCAAATGCTGTGTTAATGTGTAGTGAAAGTCGCATAAATGTGTAGAAAATGCAGGCTTCATGGTAAGCTAGGTTGATATAAACTGAAGAAGTTTTGAAGCAACCCAGGTATCTACTGACAAATGAGTGGATAAACAAAATGTATATACATGCAATGGAAAGTTGTTCAGCTTTGAAAAAGAGGGAGGTTGTGACAAGGCATGTATGAGCCTTGGGGGCACTATGCTAAGTGAAATTGGCCAGGCACAGAAAGATAAATATGGGTATGATTCTGTTTATAGGAGGTACCTAGAGTCATCAGATTCATAGTGATGGAAAGTAGAATGGTGGTTGTCAGATGAGTGGAGTGGGGATGGAGAGTTGTGATTTAATGGGTACAGAGTTCCACTTTGCAGGATGAAAATGTTCTGGAGCTTGGTTGCATGACACTGTGAATATCTGGACACTGCCAAACTGTACACTTAAAAATGATTGAAATCATGCATTTTATAGAATGTATATTTTAAAAAAGAAGACAGTTTTAAAGTAGCTGAGATAAAATCTTATATCTACAGGTACCCAGCATTATTTTCTATTATGTAGTCTCTCATTATTAAGTTAATCATTAACTGAACCAGTGCTTATTGAGTGTTGACTCTGTGCAGAGGCTGTAGTAGGAGTACAGTGGATGCCATAGCGTCCAGGTTAGATAGCATGCCTGTTTCATACAGCTTACATTTCAAGCTCATATTGATGGCCTAGAAAACCCCTAAAAATACAAATCTATTTGGCAGTGAGTTTTTTTTTTTTTATCAGCTTTGCATTGTAGCTCAAATAAAATCCATTTGGATTAAAAAAAAAAAAAGTAAACATGAAATAAAAGAAATCTTAGAGTATTTGAAAAAATAATTGGAGAATTATTTTAACACTCTCAGAGTGGGACCAGCCTTCTTAAAATCTGACCTGAAGCTAGAAGCCATGAAAGAAGAGAGTGACATTATTATTACTACTACCAGATTCCATGTAGCAGAAGTAATAAACACATGGGTGAAAGTCAAATGTTAAAGGAGAAAAATATTTGCAATTTATATGAGATGAAGAGCTAATTTCCTACATGTAAAAAAAAAAAAACCCTCTTTTTATAACTCAGAAAAAAGATTAAAATCTCAACAGAAAATTTCAGAGAAAAGGAAATACAGATGTCTCTTAAGCTCATAGAATCATTCTCAAATTCATTAATAGTAAGAGCAGTTCCGGGCAGCCTGAGTGGCTCAGTGGTTTAGCGCCGCCTTTAGCCCAGAGTCTGATCCTGGAGATCCAGGATCGAGTCCTGCTCGGGCTCCCTGCCTAGAACCTGCTTCTCCCTCTGCCTGTGTTTCTGCCTCTCTTTCTCTCTCTGTGTGTGTGTCTCTCATGAATAGATAAAATCTTTTTAAAAAAATAATAAAAATAAAGAAGTAAAATGGTAAGAGCAGTTCCAATTAAATGTCTGTATGAAATACCCATTCTTACCTGGTATACTGGCAAAGATTGGTAGAGATGATTGTGCATAGAGAAACAAATTCTATGATACTAGTTTGTGGGCTGAGAAACTAGTGACAGTTTCTACCAGGGATAATTTAAAATAAAATTTTACTATTTAAAATCTCCATACTCCTTTTTTTGACCCATTCTGGGGAATCTATCCTATAGATGTTTAGTCACATGCATGATATACATAGAGAGATATATAAGGCAGCATTTTAGACAATGTCAAACTATTGGAAACTCAATGGCTATTGTTTAAGAGATAGGTTAAATGAATTATGATACATTCATGTAAGGTATTATGTGGCCACTTATAAGAATAAGATCACTCTACTTGTGTTGCCGATATAGACTTTATAGAATCTGTTAAGTAGAGAAACAAGGTATAGAACCAAGCTCATTTTTTTGAAAAAGATGAATGGAGAATATGCATGCTTTCACATATATAGACTATCTCTCATTGAAGCACCAGCCAGAAAGTAAGGTGGCTGCTGCAGGATGAGACATGAGAAGCTCTGTGGCTGGGGAGTTGAGTGAAAGTTTAGAGGGAGACTCTGTGTACCTTAGGAATTTTGTATCATATACATATATTATCTAGCCAGAAAAAAATCAGAATTAAGAAATATTCAGTCTTACTCATTATGTATGTTTATTCATAGCTACTGGGTTTCAAATTAGGATTTAAGAAAGTTTATAAATATACATAAAATAAATTAAGACAACGTGAATTTCATTTCCAGGAGTTCTTCAGTCAATACTAGAACAAAGAGAACACTCTCAGTGTTCACCACAGTGGGACTTTATTCTAGGGGATTGGTTACATGGTGCTTCAAGAGTTGAGGAATTTCAGGGTATAGAGAGAGGAAAGGTAGAGTTAAAGCATAACAGGAAATTGCTGCTCCCTGCCACTGGAGGACCTAAGTGAGCCAGTGGAATTACTGCACCTTGGGAGACAGAAAGTAGAACCCTGGTGGCTCTTTGGTGGTTGCTGAAGCCGTAGGAGGAGATGCTTTTGCAAGGCAAAAAGAGCAGGGTTAGAAGTCCCCCTCCTTTCCACTACTTCCTGTCTCCTACCACTGCTTCCCCTTGGCTGAAGTGAGCTGAGAACCATCCAGGGCAGAAGCCTTGGAAACTCAGCCTACAAGGGTCAGCTCCCCTGATACTCAGAGTCGGGATGGGGAAAAGCTGGGACTGGATCTGAGGGGCAAAAATGCATGGCTGGAACAATGAGCAAGAATGTTGCCAAGGGAAAATGATGGCTAGGCTTTGGGTGGAGCCAAGAATGAGACTGATACCCAGCATTCAGCCATGACTGCACAGTTGTGCTGTGTGGCATCACAGGCTGTACTCACTATAGGTGTGAGCTTACCAGGGTTGTGTCAAGGCCCCGTTCATGATGTCTTTCCCTTGCCCACTTCACAAAATGCCAGCATGTTGTGACATAGGCCACTTATAAAAGTTGGTTGAAAAGAGTGAATGAGTGAGTGAATTTCAAGCAGCATGAGAAGAGTGAAATCAGGGCATAACATCAGGGTAACTCTGGACATTGTTGCTCTTTGTGGTTTATGCCTTGGGGACAAACTGTTTAGTTTGAACTGTGCTGTTCCCGAACTCTTACTATGTAGGACTTTCATCTCCCTGTTTTGGCCATAGTTTCCATTATATACTCAGTAATTATTTCCCAGATTATAGGTTTGGACTGATGAATGTAATAACTGTTTTATTCTAGCATAGTAAGGAAAACGTAATCATTATAAACTCTCAAAATCATGTTTACCTTTTACTTAAATGCAGCTTGTTTATATTAATGATTGTGGCTCATACTGCAGCGTAACTCGGCTAATAGGGACATGATAATGTACAAAAAGATTAACAGCATTTTTAGGCTATACTGAAAATATTTTGTTTTCCTGATAATAGTCTTTTCCTGGTGTTTGGAGGAAGGTTGAGCAATTCCTTCTAATGAATAGCAGTGGAAATTAAAATAATTATGCTTTTCTCTTTTTCCCTTCAGAAAACCTAACTGAATGTAAAGACATAGCTTATTATTTTTAAGGTTTCATTAATCCAGCAAAATAAATGTTTTTTTACTGCTTTGGTATAATTTCATTTTACTTAATCCCATTTAGGCTGCAGATCAAATTAAGAAGCTGTACAATCTCTTCCTGAAAATTGATGCTACTCAGGTGGAAGTGAATCCCTTTGGTGAAACTCCAGAAGGACAAGGTAACAAAAAAAGTAAAAAAAAACAACAACAAATGAATATAATTATTTATGCAAACTATAAATTAAATTGTACAAAAGACTGTAGCAGCAGCTTTGCATTCATTTCATTCAGTAATTTAATTTCTGCCATGGTTTCAAATGCTCCCGTGATACGTTGAACTTCAGCACTGGAGTTTGTTTGCAGCCAAATGCCAGGCCTCAGGGGAAGCTCCTTCTTGTTTTATTTAGAAACATCCATCCATCAGTACCCCTTTGTTTTTCCAGGGCCATTCTTGCTTATGCTGTGGTAAAAACTTGGGTAGGAACTGGAGCCTCTGCATTGGGATGTAATGAATGCACATGATTTTATGGAGCTGGAAGTGCTTGAAAATTTTTAGTTTGCATAAATGTGTACAAATTCACTTTGTGCCCCTCTGATGAATTTATATCCTTACAGTGAAGCCCTAGCGCCATCCTGTCCAACTCTTTCACCTTACTTAGTTACCAGTTTCTGATTCAGGTGGAAGAAGGAGGCATTTTTGTAGAGAAGAGTTTTCTATCCACCAGGTACTTATGAAATGTAAAGGAACATTTTCTATCTCAGTACCTACCCCTTTTGCACTGTGCCTTACATACAGCTGGGATTCTGTAAGTTCCTACTAATTTGATAGCAAAAGCTTATGAGTGTGAGTGTATTTGGAGGTAGAGAGTGGGATATGAGGTGGACAGGACGGAGATACAGAAATGTAAGTCCTATGAACCTTGTCCTTTTTTTAGCGCATTTCACCTCCCACTGTTCTGTATGCTGTCTAGCAGGATGTGGGCAGTCTAAATAGGGATTTGCATTGAGTAAATTAGATGATCTGTTATGTGTAAATACAACTAAGTTGTAGACCAAGGTGAACATAGTATAATGTTTTACAAAGGGGACTGGGTTCAAATTCTGGATCTGCCATGTTCTGGCCACAGACCTGGGCTAAGCCTTGGAGTTTGGTTTGTGTTTTTTTGTTTTGTTTTTTAATCCAAAAGAATCATAAAAATGATAACTGTCGGGATCCCTGGGTGGCGCAGCGGTTTGGCGCCTGCCTTTGGCCCAGGGCACGATCCTGGAGACCCGGGATCGAATCCCACGTCGGGGTCCCGGTGCATGGAACCTGCTTCTCCCTCTGCCTGTGTCTCTGCCTCTCTCTCTCTCTCTTTCTCTGTGACTATCATAAATAAATAAATAATAAAAGAATGTTTAAAAAAAACCTGAGGGATCCCTGGGTGGCGCAGTGGTTTGGCGCCTGCCTTTGGCTCAGGGCGTGATCCCGGAGACCCGGGATCGAATCCCACATCGGGCTCCCGGTGCATGGAGCCTGCTTCTCCCTCTGCCTGTGTCTCTGCCTCCCTCTCTCTTTCTCTCTGTAACTATCATAAAAAAAAAATTTAAAAAAATGATAACTGTCTTGTAGAGTGACATGACTGGTGAACGTGACTGAATATCCACTGTCAGACACAAAATAGACTAGTCCCTGACATTCCTAAAATATAGGTCCTCATCTCAGGTAGTCCAGGAAAAACACCCAGCAAGCAAAAGTCTAGGACCAGATGGCTTCACAGGTGAATTCTACCCAACATTTATTTATTTATTTTTTTAAATTTTTATTTATTTGTGATAGTCACACACACAGAGAGAGAGAATGAGGCAGAGACACAGGCAGAGGGAGAAGCAGGCTCCATGCACCGGGAGCCCGACGTGGGATTCGATCCCGGGTCTCCAGGATTGCACCCTGGGCCAAAGGCAGGCGCCAAACCGCTGCACCACCCAGGGATCCCTCTACCCAACATTTAAGTAAGAGTTAATACCTATTTTTCTTAAACTATTCCAAAAGGTAGAAAAGGAAGGAAAGCTTCCAAATTTATTCTTTGAGGCCAGCATTACCTTGATACAAAAACCAGATGAAGACACCACCAAAAAAAAAAAAAAATCAAATTACAGGCCAATTTCTCTGATGAACACAAATGCAAAAATCCTCAATAAATACTGGAAAACCAAATTCAACAATATATTTAAAAAATCATTCACCATGATTAAGTGGGATTTATTCTTGGGATGCAAGAGTGGTTCAATATTTACAAGTCAATTAATATGATACATTACATCAACAAGAGAAAGGATAAAAAACTCTATGATCATTACAATAGATGCAGAAGAAGCATTTGACAAAGTACAACATCCGTTCATAATAAAAGCCCTCAACAAACAAGGTTTAGAAGGAAATATCTCAACAAAATACAGGTCATCTGAAAAACTCATAGCTAATAGCATACTCAGTGGTGAAAGATTGAAAGCTTTACTTCTAACATAGGAACAAGACAAGAGGTCCACTCTCACCAGTATTATTCAACATAGTACTGGAAATCCTAGCCACAGCAATCAGACAAAAATAAATAAAAGGAACCCAATTGGAAAAGAAGAAGTAAAACTTTCACTGTATGATGACATGATACTATATATAGAAAACCCAAAAAAGACTCCACCAAAAAACTACTAAAACTGATAAAAGAATTCAGTAAAGTTGCAGGATATGAGATCAATATATAGAAATCCATTGCATTTCTATACACTAATAATGAAGTGGCAGAAATAGAAATTAAGAAACAATCTCATTTATAAGTGCAACACTAATAATGAAGTGGCAGAAATAGAAATTAAGAAACAATCTCATTTAAAAGTGCAGCAAAAATAGTAATATGCCTAGGAATGAATTTAAACAAGGTGAAAGTCTTGTACTCAAAAAACTATGAAACATTGTGGAAAATTGAGGATGACACAAATGGAAAGATATTCATCCCATGCTCATGGATTGAGATAACAAATATTGTTAAAATGCCCATATACCCAAAGCAATCTACAGATTTAATGGAATCCCTATTAAAATATCAACAGCATTTTTCACAGAACTAGAAAAAATATTCCTAAAATTTATATGGAACCACAAAAGACCTTGAATAGCCAAAGCAATCTTGAAAAAGAACAAACCTGGAGGTATCCCAGTCCCAGATTTCAAGATAATACCACAAAATAGTAAACAAAATAGTATGGTACTGGCACAAAATAGACACACAGATCTTTATTACAGAACTAAATCCATGATTATATAGTCAGTTGATTAATGGCAAAGAAAGCAAGAGTATACAATGGGAAAGAGATAGTTTCTTTAACAAATGGTGTTGGAAAACCAGACAACTACATGCAAAAAAATGAAACTGGACCACATTCTTACATCATACATCAAAATAAGCTTGAAATCGATTAAAAATCTGAATGTGATACCTGAAATAAAAAAATCCTAGAAAAGAGCTCATGTGGTAATTTCCCTGACATTGGCCATAGCAGCATTCTTCTAGATATGTCTCCTGAGACAAGGGAAACAAAAGCCAAAATAAACTCTTGAGACTACATCAGAATGAAAAGCTTTTACACAGCCAGGAAAACCATCAACAAAACAAAAAGACAACCTACTGAATGGGACAGATATTTGTAAATGATATATCTGATGGGAGAGTTAATATCCAAAATATGTAAAAAACTTCTGCAGCTCAACACCAATTAAAAATGGGCAGAAGACATTAACAACATTTTTCCAGAGAAGGCATACAGGTGGCCAACAGACATATGAAAAAAGTGTTCAACACCACTCATCATCGGGGAAACAAATCAAAACTACAATGAAATTTCACTTCACACTTATCAGAATGGCTAAAATAGAAAATGTAAGAAACAAGTGTTTGTAAGGATATGGAAAAAAAGGAGCACTTGTATACTGTTGGTGGGAATGCAAAGTGCAGTTGCCACCATGGAAAATGGTATAGAGTTTATTTAAAAAATTAAAAATAGAATTACTGTATGACCCAGATATTCCACTATTGGATATTTATTTACCCAAAGGAAATAAAAACACTAATTCAAAAATATATATGCACCCTTATGTTTATTGCAATATTACTGACAGTAATCAAGATATATGGAAACAACTCAAGTACCCATCCATAGATGAATGGATAAAGAAGTGATACACAGAGACACACACACACACACACACACACAGAGTGAACTATTTACTCAGTCATGAAACTGAATGAAATTTTGCCATTTGCAATAGTATGGATGGATCTAGAGGGAATAATGCTAAGTGAAGTAAGTCAGATTGAAAAAGACAAATACCATATGATTTCACTCATGTGGGACTTAAGAAAACAAATGAACAACAACAGAAAAGACACAAACAAAACAGACTCTTAAATACAGAGAACAAACTGGTAGTTGCCAGAGGGGAGATAAGTGTGTGTGTAGAGGAGGGAAGTAATGTGAAGTAGGTGAAGGCGATCGAGAGTACACTCATTATGATGAGCACTGAGTAACAACATATAGAATTTTTGAGTCACTATATTGTACACCTAAAAGTAACACTGTTAACTATATTGGAATTTTTCAAAAGTACAAAATGGGGACAATAGTAGTAGTACCTACCTTACAAGATTGTTGTGAGGATAATTAATGTCTTAAAACAACACTTGGCATATGGTAAGAGGTACAAAAGCATTAGCTGTTACTATTGTATTATTTCATATTCTTCTGAAAATCAAATAAGGTAATGGATATTTAAAGTAAAACATAAAAAAAAGTAAAGTAAAATGTCATACAAAAATTAAGGCCTTGTTTAAAATTCTAATTGTACCAATTGTACTTGAACTAATAAAAGGCAGTCCTGATCTCCCTCTATGAGAGGCAGTCCTGATCTCCCTCTATGAGTCTTTAGGCATTTCTGGTGGAGGCCCTTGTAGTTTTCTAATAAATTCTCCATTTTCATTTAAAAAAAAAAAAAAAAGTTAGGGGTACCTGGGTGGCTCAGTCAGTTAAGTGTCTGCCTTTAGCTCAGGTCATGATCTCACGGTCCTGGAATCAAGTTCTGAATAGTCTGGCTCCCTGCTCAACGGGGAGTCTGCTTCTCCCTCTCCTCCTGCCTTTGTGCTTTTGCTTGCATGTTCTCTTTCTCAAATGAATAAATTTAAAAATTTTTAGGGCAGCCCTGGTGCCCCACCGGTTTAGCGCCGCCTTCACCTTCAACCCGGGTGTGATCCTGGAGACCCAGGATTGAGTCCCACATCAGGCTCCCTGCATGGAGCCTGCTTCTCCCTCTGCCTGTGTCTCTGCCTCTCTCTCTCTCTTTCTCTCTCTGAGTCTATCATGAATAAATAAATAAAATCTTTAAAAAAAAAGAAAATAACATATTTCATAGTTTACACAGTGACCACTAGATTAAAATCTGATAGGTTATTTAAAATCAAACTACCTTTTATTCATAAATATTTCAAAAATTGTGTTTGACTATAATATTGTTAGTATTTTATAGAGAGAGGAAGCAAAGTGGAAGAAAACTTTTTTTGAACTCATTTGACACGTACTGTGATAAGCTCTTACATACATTCTTTTTTATTGCTTACAGGAACCTGAAAAGTAAAGAGTTACTATGCCCATTTTATAGAGGATTAAAAATTAATGTGACTCCTCCATAGGCAGCTTGTTCCTGCAGCTGGGATTTGAACGCATGTCTCTCTCAGTCTAGTGTGTGTGTTGATTTTGATATGCCAGACTGCCTTCTTTTTTACCTTTTTTCTCTTAAACTATTAATTTACTTTTATCAGAGTGATCCAGATGTAGTCTTCAGTTTAGTAGAATATTAGTCAAAATTCATGCTGCATTGAATGGCTGTTAATTAAATCTGAGAAACAAAAGACAGGTTGAGTACAAGTTCTTCAAGGTCATGGTTTGCTTTTCAAACTAGTATACATAAGCAACCTGATTGTTTCATTTTTTTTTTTTTTAAAGAATATTTGGCCAAGGAACTGGATAAAAATCAGGCTATAATACTACTTTCATTTAAACCTTTGGTAAGTTGTCAGTTACAGATTGCATTCTGATGCAGGGAATAAGGGTGCAAGAAACTTTTCCTAGGGTGTATTTGTAACACCTCATGAAATCAAAAGTTTTCTTTTTAATTATCAAGAGAAAGGAAAATTCTTGAGCTTTCTTGAAGAAATCATCATAAAACACGTTCCGTGTATATAGTTCATTAAAGCATAAGTCTTATGTGATATTTTTAAGAGCAAAATTATCTTTAGCTATTAATTTGTTCATTGTACCATAAAAGTTCAGCTATTGAATTATAATCACAATTAAATGAGTGTGTTGGTTTATAACTCTAATGAGCAGTAGTCAAATTAAACCCAATTAGGAAACGGTGATTAATGACCAAATGTATAAATTGATCTTCATCATTGTCACAATCCCCTAAAGCAATTCTCTATTTAGGAGATGTAAAAAAAAAAAAATTTATATCCTAGAAATATTAATAATCTTTATATTTATAATGTGAATATTTAATTTTTTCCATTTAGATCAGTAATAGCAGAGCATATAATGTTTCACATTAAAATTGTGATTTAATAATGACTCTTAATTTAGAAGTTTAAGGAGCCTGGCATCACACCAAACATTTTACTTTAAATTTATCCTTTGCAAAGCTTCTTTGTAAGATAATTTCTTCCGTCTTCCACTGGTTAATGGACATGTTTTAAAAGTTTCGGTAATTGGTTGTATATTTGCAAAACAGATGATACCTGGTTGAATGAAGAGCAATGATCTTGATAACATCTATGCTGCTAGGTCACCTATGGGAAGTTTTTACTGTGGTGAAAGAACTGCAGTCCAAGAATTATTTTTTCCAATGTGATTAATAATTTGATTTAAAGAATATAATTTGGCACTATTGACTGTAATGTAATTTAGTGACTCAGAATCAAAATGGTCTGTTAGTGACAGAAACCTTCATCAGTCTAGTTTTTGTTAAGAAGCTTCTAGGTCAGGGAAGGATAGGTTCTTTTCCTCATATAACAGGGAAGTCTAAGGAGCGATCTAATTTAGGGCATGAAGGGAATGAGGGATTTTCTGATCTTCCAGCCCAGTTACCTCTGAATTGGCTTCTTTGTCGGCCAGACTCTGTGGAGGGGCAGCCAAGATAGTTCCCATTTTTCATCATTCTTCTCCAGCAGCCCCAGCAATCTTTTCAAGTGATTCTGATTGGCCCTACTTGGGTACCATATCCATATCTAGACCAGTCACTGAGCTGGAATCACATGTATGGGAGAAAGGCATCTTCTCAATAGAAAAAGGGATAGAATCCCGTGTCCACCAGAATGACCAAATTTTACAGAAATTAAACTGTTAATGAATTAGTCAAAGGGAAATGAACTCTTTTCCTTGCTTGTCCGGTTGCATTGCCAGAATTGATTTATTAAACATGTGACCCAAGTTAGAAGCAAGGTTTCCTTGGGGCCTGTGGCTGACTCAGTCAGAAGAACATGTGACTGTTGATCTCAAGGTCGTGAGTGTGAGTCCCACATCGGGTGCAGAGATTACTTAAAAAAAATTTAAAAACTTAAAAAAAGCAAGGTTTTCTTTATCATTATTTTATATATATTTTATATAAAACATGATGATTCCATGTAATCACCACATTGAGCCTAGTTAACATCCATTTCTGTTTATCACAACTGGAAATGTACGATATTACTTGCCTCTCGTGGGAGGAGGCCAGGGATGTTGTTACTGTCCTACAGCCTCTCCACCTCCCACCCCTGATAGAAAATGATCTTACTTAACCCAAGATTAAAAATTCCTGCTCTAAGCCATTTTGACAGTTGGAGCCCAGATCCATTCACCAAGCTAACGGAATGAAACCCAATTTAAAACAGTGACTACCTGGCCAAGATTCCATGTGAACTAATGCTGACTGATCCAAAGTTAACTCGCACATCAGATCCCTTTCTTGCTTCAGATTAATTTCCCTAAATAGCCACCCTGTTGCTTCGTGTTAGCAAGTGCCCATGTTGTTGGTGGGTGTTTCTCTGTGTTTCTCTCTTTATACACAAGACTCTATTTTCAAGAACATTTTCAGTTCTCTACCTTCACCCAAATCCCCCTCCCGCCTTGTATCTATTTTCTCTTTCATAGCAACTCAAGAAAAGTTCTAAAAAGTATACAACTCGTGGAACATCAATATTTAATGGAAAGTGGAACTAATTTGAAAGTTAGTCAGCATTTTAAGGCCATCTTGGCAGGGCGCATTTCAATAGCATATTATGGTTATTTATCACAAATCAAATGCAGTACATTGCTTGAAGACAGATTATTCTTCAAACTAATTATGACAATCTTATTTCCTGCTGTTTTTATGTTTCTTTTATGTGTGAGTCTCCCCTCTGAAATGTATTTTTCTTTGTTTAATTCTGTAGCACAATCTTCCATTAAAACTCTAGGGTCAGAGGCTGTTAACTGCCAGTCAGGTTCTTCATCTAGGTTAGTGAATTAGCAGCTCACAGAATCTCACACCACCAAACAAAAAAACAAAACACCCTATGAATATAAGTACTGCAACTTTCTTTGATATTTGTTCAGAAGGAAAATTCATTTGTATAATCTATCAAGCATGTAACAATGTGCTTTTGATGGTGAAAATTGTTTTATAAATATTAATAGGTATGTTTTTTCACCCACTTTGTACACAGAATGGCCTTTGTTCAAGATGAATTTTCTATAGAATTGAGGTTTCATTAATGTGACATTGAATATCTTATGTCTGAACCAAGTTCAGTACCTCAAAAAAATACATTTTAGAGTAGTTTGTTGTTTTAATAAAGGAAAAAGCTAAGGTTTGAGCAAGCAAGTTTATTTTATTGCCCTGCTGTTGACATACCATCAATCCATTTTTAACACACGCCTACTTGGACGGTTCTTACAGGGGGAAATAAGCGTATAAGAGTCAATCAGTATTCAAGGATTAATCCACTCCTTTTGTGCAAGCTGCAAGTTTTTGCTTATTTTGTCTCTTACGCTTTTTTTGTTTTCATGCCATTAGATGGACTTTCCAAAGTTTCTCTTTCACTGTAATAAGTATGATACCTGTGGCTATTGCAACATGGGATGTATGACTTAGTAGGAATTGACAGCCTTTTTCTTTAAATGACTGTATAGTCTCTATTATAACAAGTCATCTTTGCATATGTCTATGACAGTAGCCATAGAAATATGTAAATGAATGAATGTGGTTGTATTCCAATCCAACCATATTTATGAAAACAGGCAGCAAGCTGTCCCAAGGACTATACTTTGCCAGTCCCTGACTGAGATTCTCATTTGGGGCTATTTTATACCAATCGTTAGCCACCCCAGCCTTATGGAAAATTATGGTGTGATTTGAAAGTCATCAAAGTCATCTCTTCCACCTTCAACCATTAGGTTAAAATCTCCTGCTCCATCAGGTACACAGCCTGAAATGCCAACTATTAAAATGTTTCCTGTGGGAAATTCTTATGTATTCTGAATATCATAGGTAACTTGTGCATCTATAAGCCAGTTGGCATTAGTTTAGATTCATGGTAAACAGAAGTCTAGGATAAGGGAATAGGACCATGTACAGGCAATTTTTAGTATAGGAGAGTCCTATAGCCAGGGGTGCGGCATTGGGAAGCTGAGTGTAAGAAAGAACTGTGCAGGTGGAGTATGCTGGTGGTATAATAGCCAGTGAGTACCAGCTGTCTGTGCTCCTCAGTGCTTTGCACACAGTCCCTACTGGCACTAACACCATGCAGTAGAAGATACTCTGGTTTTCATTTTATAGACAAGGCCACTGGGCTTAAAAGAGGTGATTATGGCTACCTGACTCTATAAAGTGTCTGAGTTGTAATTCATACCCAGGTGTGTTTGATGCCAGAGTACCCTAAGTGGTGAAGTTCAAGGAAGAACATCCAGACAATACAGCATTATAAACCGAGATAGTGAGGCAGGAGAGCACTTTGTATGTTTGGGACTCCTTTTAAAATATTAAGCAGGCATAACAAATATGTATCTTAAAAAAAGTCCATGTACTTCCTTAAAATGCTTTATTCTTCCTGCCCTCTCCACCCACAGAAAAGATTAAGGCTTTGAGGGTGATACTCCATTTTTGGGTCAGGTCACGCTTCTTAATTCCTCACTTCCTATTTACATAGTCCTGTAACTTCCCAAAGCACTAAGATATAATGTACATTGGCCTAGTTATGTCATTTAGTTTTCTCTCCAGAGAGGGAACTGGCAAGGGGCCATTGCAGAGAGGCCATTTATCCCACAAATCTAATACCTGTAGGTACACCTTTATTTCTACTTGTTGGTATCCCTTTTATTCCACAGTCACCATCTTCAAGCTCTGGTTTAACTCTGAAGTTCTCTCAGGGTGGTCTTCAAATAGTGAACTCATTTCTATTCTTGGCGTATACAGTGTACCTCAGGAAAAAGCATCTTTTGAAAATCTGGCTTTGCAGAGGGTGGGGGGGGGTGGGCTGCCTTCTGAACATTGCATACATATGCCTTAATTATGTTCTCTCAAGGAGCTTGGAACTATAGTCTTTGTAAGGGGCAAAGATCAGCCAGGACCTATTTTGATTTACTAGTTTATTGATCTTGACCAAGAATTCTTTTTTTTTTTTTTTGAAACTCTTCAGTTAGGAAGTCAATTTGATAGCCTTCGCCCATTCATTTTGAAGGTGTCGGTTACAGTCTTGGCAATGAGTAATGGAAGAGCTGAAATTACTAATAAATTAATTAAAATTTATTTATAAGCCTAATGGAAAGCCAACAATGAAGTTGCTTTCCTATTGATTATTTATACCAGTCATTAGCTGCTGACAAAATGCTCTTGTAGCAAGCAGAGAACGTTGGCCAATTCCTTTGGTAATTGTAGGATTCCATCATTAAGATTACAGCATTCTGGACAGTAATTACTCATTTGTTCCATGTATTCACAGTGTGTGGGTAAAGTGGTTGCACATTTTGTGGCAAGACCAAGGACTCTGGCAGACATTAACTTCTGTATAAGACTCTCTCTTCTCAGTCAGTGTTACTTTAAATAATTTGTGGTTTGGGCTTTCATGTATGCCAAGCATTCTTAGATATTAATATTCCAGTTCTGCATAGATTTGTATCAAAGTGTTTGCTTTTTGTGGCAGAGAGACCTTGGTATAGAGCCTCTATGTAGGGTCTGTAGCTCTAGGACATTGTAATGTTAACAGTATGTAAGCAAATGGGATTAACAGACCATGGTCATTGCTTTTGAGAGAATTATTACAGGTTGTTTCCCTTTGAAGAACTAGGTACCTTGTAGCAATGCTGGAGGAGAATGGGTAATTTCTCCAAAGTGTAGGTCAAGGATCCCTATCAAATTCTCAAGTAAAGCAAGAGGTTAGGATGGAATGTCATCATACACAACTGACTTCTACCCTAAGTGATATAATAAAAGGGGTAAGATTCCAGAAACCTGCATGCCCCCCTTCCCCACTGCAGTCTCTCCCTGACAGTTCATATAGAAGATATCCCGTAAATCAAGGAAAGTTCTCTTTGCATGGTCCATTCATATCACCCAGTGAGTTTCAACTGTGTCCAGGCTCTTGGCTGTTGAGAGAGTTAGAGATTTCTACCTGCACCAGAGAATAGAGACAGTAGAAATGATAATGCCTGGCCACCTTCCATTATATCTGATCAGTCTTGGTCTCTTAGTGTTTTATAACCTGAATCAAAAGAATCATATCCTGCACACATCAGGATGATGGTCCAGTTTGAGCAGACCCCAAATTAAATTTATCAGCAGATTGGGGATTGTTATATCCATTTTCCAAATAAGAAAACAGGCCCAAAAAGAAAGTAGGCTATTTTTTTTTTTAATCAAGTTACAGAGTTAGTTAAGGATCAAGTAAAAAACTGTTGATTGTAACCTGGTATTCTTCCCACTAACTCTTTCAGAATTATTAGCGAGGATACTGATTAAATAGAAATTTCACTTTGCAGCATCAGAAGAAAGACAAAGGAGGATAGTGGGATTAAGTGTCATAATCTAGTTTTTCTTTGCATAGAAGGTAAAGGCAATGATTAGTGGTTATATACTAAAAATACAAAATGTAAAAAAATGGCAAATCAAAGCTGTATGTACATATGGCAGTCTATAACTTTTAATGGATGACCACAGTTTATATTATTGTTTTATTAAACAGAGACCAACAGGCATACGTTACTGTGCTCTTTATTAGAATGTAAGTCCTTTGAGGACAGGGACTATGCCACTCTATTTGTGTAGCCCTAAAGTTTAAGATCAAGGAAGCTGTAATAGCTTCTCCCACTCATATCATGAAAAAGATGACAGTATCTTATTTTTCTTTCTCCTGTGCCTGCCAGCCTGGGGAACTAATTTATAGATCCTTAAGAGATATTCATTTGGTGCCTTTTTTCCTTTATTTAGTTGTCTGTTTTGATGCAAAGATAAACTTTGATGATAATGCAGAATTCCGACAAAAGGACATATTTGCTATGGACGACAAATCGGAGAATGAGCCCATTGAAAATGAAGCTGCCAAATATGATCTAAAATATATAGGACTGGATGGGAACATTGCCTGCTTTGGTAAGAAAGTAGTTCTATCAAAAGCATAATTTGTGAATTTTTGCAGAATTTAGGAATTTATTTCTGAACCTTTCTGAAATGGTTATTTCCCTGTAGCCAGTAAAACTAGGAGTTTTTGTAGCCCCAAAGTCTTGGGAAACAATTCAGTTTCCTCCCAAAGTTCATTTGCTCAGTGATCATTGGTTTAAAGCACGGTTTCTCAAGTCTGGCACTATTGACATTTTGGGTGGGATAATTCTTTGCTGGGGAAGAGGCTGCCCTATACATTGTCAGATATTTAGAAGTGGTCTTTAGGTGTCACCTCCCTCCCCCACTGCCCTGCCACATTGTGACAATCAAATATGTCGCCAAACACTGGCAAGTATCTTCTGGTATGTAAAATAACCTCAGCTGAGAAATACTATTTTAAAGCATCTCAGCTAAATTTTGCTTAATAAAAATCAAAATCTTTGCTGCCCCAGTCATTGTTAATATGCTAGGAACTATTCTGAAAGTTGGGTTTAAGATAACATTTCTCAGAGGAAGTAGAAGAGAACATACACTTGAATCATTATACTCCAGTTTCAGCTTTTATGATAACCAAATGATAAAATGTTTAATCCATTATCCAGTTTATTAATAAAACAATTGATTTTATCATACTCATCTAAATTTGTGGAAATGGCTTATTCAGCTGAGATAAGAATGGGTCTATAGAAGCAATATAATTTCTGTTATTGTCCACAGCTTATAGAGCTGAGATTTATACCTATCTGTGTTTCTGGTGGAACCAATTCATTGCACTGGAAACTGAGGTCTTAATCTTAATGGAATTAAAATAAAAAAGATTTGTAGCTCATTAAAGCAACAGGATTATTATATTCAGAACTGAACAGACCTCATCTGGTAGTCTGCTGAGCAATACAATAGAAAATGACATCTAATTACAAGTGATACCAAGAGCTCTTGCTTTGTATCGGAGTAATAACTATAATGTACCAAATCACTCACATTGTTCTGATCTTGATAAGCTAATGCGCTCTCAATATTTGTAGGCATTTAGAAAGGAGAATGATATAATGGTGTGTTTAGAACAAATTAAATACAGATTCTTTGTAGCCTCTGTGGGAGTATGCATGATTTGACCAAGTTAGCAGCCTCAAAAGCGACGATTAACACATTTCAAATTGTTTTAAGATCGTATATAAACCATTTTTATTGTAGTTGCCCCAGACTCAATTAAATTAGTCACAGTTCAGAGGCTTGCCTGGGGAATTCAAAGGTCAGAAAAAGTGAAGTATATTTTACCTTGAGAATTTCTGCTGTGTTCAGGAGGTCTGCTTTTTTTTTCTTTCTAACCTGAGGAAAGTAATTTCATGTAATTAAGCATAAGAAGCAAAAGAAGTACAATTAGTCAATAAAACTCAGCTCTGAAAAACAAGAATTGCAGTGTTTAAACTCTGTCTTCTTACAAAAAAAAAAAAAAAAGCTCCTAAGATGTTAGCACATTTTGGTTCTAGTTTTAATGATCAGGTTGCTAGTGAACATTTCTTATATTACATTGAAGAATGAACAGAGGGATAAGAATATTATTTTGGTGCTCTCATTTATTCATTTGTTTTCTGAGTTTATCCACATAACCTATAAACATGCTTGGTTGCACCGAGTGTAAAAAAGTATGGAGCCCTATTGAAGTAGGGACCCCTGTGGTTCTACCCCAGAGGGATGCTACATTCAAAGGAGCATATTCTCAGCAAGCGAAAAATTAAACGAATTCCATTTTTTACCCAGGTCTCTTAAAAGATATTAAAAAGAATGTAATTCACAGACTCAAGCAGATTCTTGTAGCCTTCTTCTCTCTTTCTGGGTTCTTTTGAGTTCTGTATTTTTCCAGAACCCAAAGTTCCCTCTTCTACTACTAGCCCAAATTAATGAATTATGTAAATTCTCCCCTTTTATCTGTTTCCCAGACTGATTTAATTTCTCAAAAAACCTGTCTTCGTATTCCCAGGAGTTTGTTGTTGTTGTTGTTGTGTTGGATATTCTTTGTATGCATATTTCCTGATTTACCCTAAAAGTCTATGAATTTACCTGATTGAACATAGTTCCAGGCAGGACAGATTGACCTTGTAGTGACAGGGTTCTCTTTGCCATTATGGGGGAGGGAAATAGTTCAGGCACCCTTTCATGTTGCTAAATTTATCCTGTCTTGTGTGCCATTTACATTTCCCAGTGAATGGTGCTGGACTTGCCATGGCTACTTGTGACATCATCCTCCTGAAAGGTGGGAAGCCAGCCAACTTCTTGGATCTTGGTGGTGGTGTAAAGGAAGCTCAAGTCTATCAAGCTTTCAAACTGCTCACAGCTGATCCTAAGGTAACCTCTGTCTTGGCAGGGAGATTGCATAATGTTCTAATTTTTCACCATTAATAATTGCCTTTTCCTTCTGGAATTGCCTCCTTTCCTTCTGCCTTTTCCCTTAAGGGGAAATAAGCCAACACATTTATTTTGCAGCCACAGATGCAAATCCTGCTTTATATCTGCTTGGAGTATACATTGATTTACTCATTTCAGCTGAAAGGCTGATAAGTGCCCCCAGGATTTTATTTCAGTTGCTGTGCTTCCAAAGTCCTGGGAGATCTGAGGAAATAAAAAGAAGGGAGTGCACCAGACGGTGAAACACTGGTTGGCTTGAAACATGATTTGAGTAACCTACATTGAAGCGATTAGCTTACTTGACTTAGAGGACTCAGTCTCTGATTCCTTCCATATACATGCTACAAGTATTATCATACAGTTGGAGACAGAAGAAAATTGTAGGATTATAAAACTATGTATCACTAGAAAGAAATGACCCCATATTCTTCTGTATGTTTTTAATTTTCATCTGTGCCATAGTTCATAACGTGTGGTAGGCAGCATAGAATGTTGTTTCATGAACCTCTTTTCTTCTTGTCTAAGGTATAGCTATCATACCTATGCTAGTGCGTAGCAGAGATTCAGTAAACATTTTTCAAGTTAAATACCCATATGCTTTGTTTCAGCTGTAGGGTACCCAGTTGTCTGTGACAACAGGTTTAGGTGAACGTTTATTATATGGAAAAGACTAACACGTTCTGGACATCTGATATATATCATTTAAGTCTCATAACAATTCTGTAAGGTGGTGTCTGTCCACAACAATTTGACTTTAAATTTTGAGAATCATGGGCAGCCCGGGTGGCTCAGCAGTTTAGCACCACCTTCAGCCCAGGGCCTGATCCTGGAGACCCGGGATCGAGTCCCACATCAGGCTCCCCGCATGGAGCCTGCTTCTCCCTCTGCCTGTGTCTCTGCCTCTCTTTTTCTGTGTGTCTCTCATGAATAAATAAATAAAATCTTAAAAAAAAAAAAAAAAAAAAAAACCTTTGAGAATCATTATCTTGATACTGTTAGAGTATATGAGACATTCTCTTGTTTTTTTTTTTTTTTTCCCTTGGTTCTTAATATATCTGAAGACATGGGAAATGTGAGCCATCACTAAGAAAATCATAAACGAAAATGACACCAGATTCTTTTTTTAAAGAAATGTGATCTGAACTTAATATGGAAACTTCTCATTAATAAGTGGACCATCAATAGTCTTTTGGTTCACATATATAAAATTTTGTTTTGTAATAGTTGTATGTTTGTCTATTTTCATTGTGACTCAGATGGTTGCAAACCTTACACTTTTGTTAACTCTTGTCCATCTGATTCACAAAATAAATGGTGAGGTATTGTCAGCTGCTTATTTTTAGTTCTCCAGTGCTGTCTAGGAAGAGCAAAGTCATCAAAATCCAAAGTCACCCAGCCATGAAGAAAGTGTTTGCAGTTGGTTTTTCTGTTTATATAAGTACCTTATTTTCACTACTTAAGTAGGAATATTATCAATGGCTTTCTAGCTATTAACTTAGTTATCCCTTATTTTCTTTTTTTAAAAAAATTTATTTACCTATTTTTGAGACAATGCATGTAAGAGTGGGAGAAGGGGCAGAGGGAGAAGGAGATGCAGACTCTATGATGAGCAAGGGAGCCCAATGTGGGCTTGATCCCATGACCCTTGGGTCATGACCTGGTCCAAGGGCTGCTTATTATTAACAGGCTTGAGCCACCCAGGTGCCCCTTCTTATTTTCTGAAGGAAGCATCATTTTCCTCCCAGAGAGTTTCCTATCAGTTAAAAATCTCTAAGTACCATGGACGTAACTAACACACAGCTCTTTAAACTGCTTGAACCACAAAGTATTCAGAGAACAGCGCGACTGTGATAAAAAACTAACTTTTAGTGTCTACTGAAATTCAGTGCTAAGAATAATAGAGAGCTATCGAGGGAGTAAATCTACCAGGACAATCATTGCATTTTCTTTGGAATATCTTTTCTTAGTGGCTGATCTGGAATTTTAATTTTGTAAAAATGCAGGAAGGGAAGGAAAAATCACTTGCAGAGCCATTTTTTTTTTTTTTTTAAACAGCCTCTTAAAAATTTTTGACTTTACCCTATGGAATATTTTCAAATGCTTGGAGTATTTAAACTTTTTTTGAGATTGCCTGTCATCTTGGGTAGAGAAAGATATGTGGGAGTTATTTTATTTTTCTTATGCTATATCAGGAAAATGAATGCATAGCTCATCTCACTGTAAATTTTCCAAATCTTGAAATTTCAAAGACGGATAAAAAGCATAGAAATGTAATGGGTATTTTCAATCCTGGCATTGTTTAACAGGTTTCAGAGAACAGAGCCTTAAAAATAGTATAGATGAGTTGATTTGATTTTGCAAGAAAACTGATTGTAGTTCTGGCAGTAATTATTTCAAGTAGAACCCCATTCAGCTGCCCAGAAGCAGAGAATCCCAAAAACCCAAAGCTAATTATTACAAAGGTATTGATTTTCTTGTTAGATGTAAGGATTAGTGAGTTGAATACACTGAAACTCAAAATTGCAAAACTCCTGTTGTTGTTTAACTTGAATTAACTGATAGTAACAACTATTTGTTTGTCATATGTGTGAGCTAATTCTATTGATGAAGTAATAAATGTTATAAATGTCATCATTCAAGAACAATATTATTGGTTAACCTATATTTCTACACATACTGTCAGCCAGGGAGCTGAAACTTAAATTTATTTTCTTTGACTATTAGCCCAAATGCCGATATTCACTGGTACCTAACACAAATGTCTGTATAACTGATGTGTTCCTTATTTGTTTATAATATATGTGAAACAGAGCTCCTCCACCAAACTGCCTAGAACAAGAATCTTTTCAAGATAGCTCACTTAGAAAACTGAATTCACATTAAATATTTTGTACTTATCTTATTTTCTAGTTGGGCTGGAGACAAGAGAAAGGCAATGGAGTTTGTTCTGGTGCTGTAATAGATCTGATCTTTATCATTTTTTACATACAGAATTCTAAGCACTAGTATTCTTTAAGTCATAAGGAGTAAAAAATCACAAAAATAGGAAGTAGATGTAGGGTTTTTGTGGTAATCTCTAAAGAATTTAGACACACTTAAGGAGTAGCCCTCCAAAGAATATGATCCTTAAGTTTTTGTTTTCCTGAATCATAAATAAAATAAAAGCTTTGGCTTTTATTTCTTATTCTAAACTTAGAATTCTAAAGGTGTAGAAAATGAGTACAAACGACATCTGGAGTATGTAAAATATCCTACATAAATGAATAAAAGGAAAAGACCATTGACAGCAGTCTCAACAGTCGCACCAACTTTGTTGGCCAAAGTTAAACAAATCTGTTGCTTCTGGAGGCCTGATTTTGAAAACCAGTGGTGTGGGATTGACATTTGTGAAGTCACCGCACCTGATGTGTCTGTGCTTCCTGGTTTGGATCCAACTTAGAGTCATATTTTCAAAGCGCTTCATTTTTAAATTTGTATTCCTTTAAATATTATCATTCTTTGATCTCAGTCTAATTAACATACAGAGTTTTTCAAAGCTCTTTAAATATCCAGGAAGAAATGTGCTACATAAGAACCAAGTATTAGTTTAAAAAAAGAAGGGGTTCTTAGTGGGGCTTTGGTACCAGACTGCCCAGATTCCAGTCACATTTTTACCACTTGCTGGTTGTGGGAGCTTGAGTACATTATTTAACTTCTATATATCTCAGGTTCCTCTTTTATAAAATGAAATAATAATAGTACTTATTAACGCAAAGGGTTGCTTCATTTGTTGTTTTTAGTATTTGGAGTTTCACTTTCTTTAAATTTTTTCATTGAGATTTCATTGACATATAACATCATATAAGTTTAAGATGTATAATGTGTTTGATATATCTATATGTTGCAGTATGATGACCAGTATAGCATTAGCTTCCACTGTGTTCCGTAATTATAATTTCTTTTTTTGTGGTAAGACCATTTAATCAGAGAGTTGCTTATTATATTAATTGAGATACACATATACATTTCCCATTTTTTTTAAAGATCTTATTTATTTATTCATTAAAGACACACACAGAGAGACAGAAAGAGACAGTCAGAGAGACGGGCAGAGGGAGAAGCAGGCTCCATGCAGGGAGCCTGACGTGGGACTCGATCCCGGGTCTCCAGGATTATGCCCTGGGCTGAAGGCAGGCGCTAAACTGCTAAGCCACCCAGGCTACCCCATTTCCTATTTAAAGGAGGAATAATTTTATATGATAGTATCATTTAAAATTCTTAATAAATTCTTATTGAAGTATGAAAATATAGAATAGTATGTAAATAAAAAGTATATAGCTTTATGAGTTACCACAAAGTGAACATAGCCCTGTACCTGGCAGCCAGGTCACAAAATAGAACATGGATTAAATATTTGTGTTACCCCAAAATTGATACGTTGAGATCCTAACCCCCAATGTGATGGTATTAGAAGGTAGGGCCTTTGGGAGATAATTACATCATAAGGGTGGAGCCTCATGAATGGGATTAAAACCCAAAGAGCTCCCTCACCCCTTCCTCCATGTGAGGATAGATCTAGATGATGGCCATTTCTGTACCAGGAAGTGGGCTCTCATGAGACACTGAATCTGCCAGTGCCTTCATCTTGGACTTCTCGCCTGTAGAATTGTGAAAAGTAAATGTTTGCTGTTGTACCACTCAGTCTATGGTAATTTGTTATAGCAGCCTGAACAGACTAAGGCAACCAGCATCTTAGAGACCAGTAGTTCACCCCTGCCCCATGCTTCTCCTTCTCTGCTTACTCCCCAAGGGTAACACAGCTATCCCAACTTCTAATGTCTTAGATTTGATTCGCCATAATATAAATAGGATCATACAGTGTGCACTCTTTTGTGTTTGCTGTCTTTCACTTAACCTTTATTTGTAAGATTCTCCCATGTTTTATGTAGCAGTGGTTTCCACTTTCTTGTTGCTATATGGTATTCTATCTCTGCCAGAACTTTATCCTTTTCTGTTGATACTGTGTTACTCAGTTTTGGCTATTACATTGCTATGAACGTGTTCTCATACATGGCCTTTGGAGCACATTTTTGTGGGTTATATTCTTGGACCTAGGATTTCTGGGTCATAATGTACACACGTATTCAGCTTGAATGGATACTACCAAGCAGCTCTCTAGGTGTGCCAGTTTACAGTCTGGTGTACACCAGAGTTGTTGGGCATTCCAGTCTCTCCACATCCTTACCAACACTCGGTGCAGTCAAGCCTTACCAGTTTTAATCATTCTGATAGATACATGGTGTATTCATTGTGGCTTTCTCTCATGGCTGATGAGGTTGAACACCTTTTAATATATTTATTAGGTGTTAGGATATACTCTTTTAAACTTCTGTCTGTAAAGTAGACATGAAAATGATACCCCAAAGCATTGCTTTAAATATCAGAGATCATATATGTGTCAATACTTGGCAGATGTTTCTAAAGTACAGTGAAAACTTTAATTTGTATTGTTGTTTTTTGAATGTTCAATTTCATTATCATTCTAAGGCTTAAATTTATAATTACTGAAACAGGAGGGAGGAAATGGTCATCTATAGGATGGGAGGTTCATTGACATCAGTGTTACCTCGTGTCTTCTTTTCAAGTGGATAAAGTGTGTAAGCCAGCAATTCAGTAGCTTACAGTAATTCTCTGTTCAGACAGCCAAGAAAACACAACTTAATCGAGGAAGGATTAAATTCATGTGTGCAAGAACTGCAGAATATCCTTTGGTATAAGTTTGAGAAGAGTCCAGCTACTTTGGTTCTGTGGTGTGTGCTTGAAAAGTCTTTCGAATTTGAGTCTGCAGTAGTAAAACTGGATGCCACATTTTCAGTAGCAAATGCCTTTCAGCATGCAAATGCCTTCAGTTTTAATAAATATGCTTTGGGACTAATATGTGCTCAATGCCTCACACACATATTGTTGATCATCATACATTTAGAATATATTTTAAAAAACACAGTATGTTCTTTCTCACTTATTTACATGTTTATATCAGAGGCTTGAACCAAAACTCATTTTATTACAGACAACATATATTTGCTGAAATACCTTATCTGTGAGGGAATATTTATTTTGGGGAGTACTTGTAGGGATTTATTTTCAAATATAATGCCCAATCCTTTAAACAACATGAACATTATTTTTGAAATAACTACCCCATCCCTGTTCTTACATGCCTCTTTGAAAAAAAATTTTATGTTTGCACGGAGTTGGAAGAAGTAAAAGTCCAGGCAGCCGTTCTTTGTGGTGACAGGCTACCTAACAGTCTATTTGAGAAAAATAAAAATGATTTTGTGCTTATGGATTGGTAACCTGTGGCCTGGTTTCATGTAGGGTAACAATGTATGTAAGCTGGAGAAGGGAAAGCCAGCTGCCCCACTCATTGCTCTTCCTCTCCTCAAACTGCTTTTCCTCGTGTCTTGCACTTCTTTCTCCGATGTCCAGTTGATCCAAATTTCCATACATATCTGGCTGTCCTTGGCCAACACATGCTCATTCCATTTTACCTGCCAGCACTTCCCAATAAGAGCTGGGTCCCGAGAAGGCAGTTGATTCTGATAGCGACTGCATTTTTCATGCATCCTTAATGAAACACTCTTAATCTATTTTCACACTCCTTGCTGACACATTCTCAGAAATTAAAAAAAAAAAAAAAGGTTTTTACTCATTTCTCTGCTTCTCAAAATTTAGATTTGAATGTACTTTGTTTTGTTTCATAGTAAGTAATTTGAAGAATTTTAACAGATTTGGGGATATTTTAGTAAATTTTATCATTAGTCCTAACATGCTTAGTAATTGATTATGAATCCTGATGGAGAAGCCTTTGTAGACGTTAAAGAGAAATGAACCACTAATAAAAGTATAATGTCATATAAATTGGAAATAATAGATAATGATTAGAAGAGTTAGGATTTTTTTTTTCTCCCTCTCTCTCAGTGTTATTGCACTGAGAAAAGATGTGGTTCAATTCAACAATTAGAAAATAGTGCATTTTCTAAAGGGTGACCAGATAATGGCCAGGATTAATGTCATGTATCTCTGAGTCTTAGGAATTATCTTATAATGGTAGAGTGATAAAGCATCTAGAAGTTTTACTAGTATTATTTTTGAGGTATTGTTTTGAATGCCTGGTAGGGGAATCATTAGATGTGGGGAGTAAGCTTAGGAAAATAATCAGGAGAACAAGATGAAGACCTTTGAACAGAGAAGGGTTCTGATTCTTCTAGTCTCAGGGGTGAGCTGTAGAGCTGATGAGCTCAGCCCCACTGCATTCAGGAGATGAAGACATCGTGAATTCCCTTTCTTCCTTCTTCTACACTACCCTCCACCCACTGCAAGAGAATTAGGAGTTAGGAATGATTGTCTTGTTTTTCGTAAATGAACAACATGTCCATATGGGCTTGCTGAAGAAATCGGCTTGACTCATCGTGGCTTGCAAAATAAATAGTGTTTTGTCTTTTTTTAGGGTGTTTTATTAAATAGCATCCCCTTTCTTCCTAATTATTAAATTAGGGAAAACAGAAAATATAGAAAAGTACCAAAATAAGTCAAGTTACATTTACATATACTGTTTTAAATGAACACATAGTGTAGTATTTTTGACTAGTATCAATATGATTGACACAATTAGATCTACTTTCCCCTGCTTTTATATACCTTTTTTCCTGTCCTTGTACACTCCTCTACAGTATCTTCAGGAACTGAATAGTATTCACTTGTATGAATATATAAATTTACTTAACCAGTCCTTTGTTATTTGGTATTCAGGGTGCTTCTAACTTAAAATAATGCTGCTATGAACTTCATTGTGTTCTTAACTTTACATACTGTTCAGTTTATTTATATACAATGAATTCCTAGATGTATGAGGGTGAATATGTATGCAGATTTTAAGATTTTCACTCTTTTGCCAATTTATCACAACACTAGGTAGAAGGAATGTAGAAGACTATCATCAATAAGAAGAGTGCCTGTTTTGCTGTTTAAAATGGCCCCATATGTAGTGCTACAGTGCTGTTTGATTTTCCTAGGTCATGCCTGGTGTGATATACCTCACAGAGAAAATATATATGAGATCATCTTTGTTCACGTGTGAGTTTGAGTGCTATTGGCCATAAATTCAATACTAATGAATTAATAGTATATATTAAATAAGGTATCCTTAAGCAGAAACACACAGAAAATAAGGTTATGTATTGATCTTTTGAGAAAATGTTATGACCAGAGGCTTGCAGGAACCTAACCCTGCATTTCCTTGGGAGCAGTGGTTGAGTATTTGCTAACTCCATGTTCACTGTAAGGTTATAGACCATGACTACTGTGGATGATAAGAATTGCCTGAATAATGTTTTGGATAATTATGGATAGCTCTTCAGAGATTATATGAAAGACCTACTCCATTTTATCTTTCTAAGAAAGGACAGTCAGCAGCCCGTTAGCTTGAATGTAAAGTGAAAAAAATCTTTCTATTCATAATTTCCTTTTATATGCTTCCTAAGGGGAAGGATTTTGACTCTGAGAACCTTCAAAATGTGTCAGTAATGGCTTTTTAGACATATTGCCTTTATATATAAGGATTAAATGAATAAACCTTGAGAAAATTTTAACTTAATTTTCCACTTTTCAGATAAGAACTTGATCTCCTTACACATTTATGTTCACATTTATGTTCTTCACTTTGTGCTTTTTGAAAGTTTTCTTTACTTTTAAATGAATTGATTAGTTTTTCCACTTCTAGAAATTTGCATTTCCTACTAAAGTATGAGATTTTAAAAAATTATCCCTAACTTTGTTACCATAACACAACCACTACTATAATTTTGTTAAATTCCCTTCCAAAAATTATCTATACTTATCTTTAGGAAGTTATAATTAGAATGTCCTTCCTTTCCATGGCCTTTTTATAAAAATCTGGTGTTACATGATACATATCTTCCAGTGTTGTTAGCTGGTCTCCCTGACCATCAGTTCTACCAGCATGTTAATAATGGGCAGTGTTTTAAAGGCATCTTGTTATTTAGAGGGTTATTTAAAGAAACTCGGCATTTAAAATCTCTTTCAGAAAAATGTGTGAACTTTGTAAGTCTGGTTTACTGAAGCAGAGTACAATATAGTCAACAAATAAATGTAATAGTAACGAGTATGAAAAACTTTGTAGCACAAAACAGACTTTCACAGCAATAGAAAAAGAAAATCACCATATTCCAAGGCCAAGCTAGACACCCCTTTGTGTCTTATGCATTTACTACCTCAATGGGCTACTGATCTGACTTTGTTTTAATTATCTCAGGATTAATGGGTCATTCTTTAACATTTGACACAGTCATTCTGAATTGCCCAGATTCTGAAATACCTAAGAATTCCAAATGTGGCCTGATGTCCCTTCCTGACAGCTCAGTTCAAGGTCTTCTTGATATGCTCCTAATATATGCGGTTCAATCAGAGGACACCGAGTCCAGAACAAGACTTGCCAGAAGTAGGAGAATAAACTCATCTTTATTTTTCCTTGCTCTTTCTTGCTAACATTCTTCCTAAGAATCCATTGATTTCTCTATGCATCTTCTATCTTTGTAAAGAGCAAGACACTCCAGGCAAAATTGTAAAATAGGTGTCTTGTTAATCTCTAGCCATCAGATGCCACCTCGTGATAATTTGTCCCTATCTCCCTCTTCCTTTCTATAGGGTATTTACAATTGATAGTCCTCGCCACTTAATCATTTTGCATTTCTCTTTTTAAATCCTATAAAACTGCCTAGAAATGTTATTTCTTCCCCCCTCACTTATTACTGCTTTTTCATTAAACTTTTCATTTGCTCCATATTCTTTAAAAATAGCTTAAAGTATAGCTTTTCCTTGAGTTTTTTTTTTTTTTCCAGTCCCTGGTTTTGTTTTGTTCAGTTATTATTATACACTTCATTCTTTCTAGCCACTCTAATCGTTCAAGGGACCTAGTGGGTTCTCCAAAAATGTCTTTTTAGAGCAAATTCATATTGACGTCTCTTTATTTCCATGTAAATCATATAGCTGAACATTCTCAGCCACGAAGAAAAGCATAACAAGTTAATGATTTGTCCTTGTGAAACAATTTCCCAAGCTAGATGCCAGTGCCATGTGTCTGGCAAGACTTCAATGGCATGGGGCAGCCTGGTAGGGACCATTGTCTAGAACTGGACTTATCCCCTAGGGTCAGAGAAGCAATGGATGAAAGGTCCTCTCTGCAGATGCTGGGGTGAGGTCCTGTCCAGCAGCCAGACACAGGCAGCAGCAGGTAATATCTCTACAGGGAGAAGTGTGAGTGGGCAGGGGCTCTTACCCAAAAGTAGCTTGCTAACAGAAGATAGCAAGAGTACAAACACAGGGAAGCAATTCTTAATAGCCTTTAGGGAATTTTACAGGTAGCCAGTACCATAGTTTCCAGGCTGTAGTGCAGAGGCCAGGCTGCACTCATGCAAAACATCCTATAGCAGAAGCTTGGTTCTAGGGAGACTGGAGTCAGGAAATTAAAGCAGGAACTCAGCCATACTACAAGTCAGTGTGTCAGCCATAAGTTTGACAAAGCTCATCCCACAGTAAGAATTGACTTTATGGAGGAAGGGGGTTCCCCCCAGCTTGTTAAGGTCAACTCCTCAAACCCCTTTACAAGGTCAGGACTAGTTCTCCAGACCATAGAATGACTAAACTGGCCAGAAACCCATTCAGTGACATCTGCCAAATGATAATATATCATGTTCTACATGCCAGGCATTCATCTAGATGCTGAGTCATAGAGCAAGTGAGTGAAATCAAGTCTTGTTCTCTTGGAGCTTCCATTTCAGAGGAAGAGAAGATAGACAGTTAAATCAGTGAGTAAATAAATATATAACATCAAACAAGTAACTAATATACTGGGTAGTGATACTTACGAGGTTAAAAAATAAAACTGAAAAGGGGACCTGAGAATGCCAGAAATGTGTGATTTTTTATAGGTTTGTCCAAGAAGACCTCTCTGAAATGTTTACCCTGGAGAAAGTCATGTCAGGAGTGTTGGATGTGGAATCTGGGTTTGTAGGCAACGACATGAATGCTCCCAGGGAGGGGATTAGTCCAACATCTGTACCCATTGGAGCTGCCCTTCTCTCCTTTGTGTTTACTACTCACTACTTCTTTACCAAAGTGCTCTAAGCCATGTCATTTGTTTTATTATAGACTAAAAAAAAAAACAAAAAAACAAAAAAACAAATTTTGCCCACTTGAATAGTTTATGGCTTAACTTTAATTTGGGTGACAACTGTCTTACAATTAGAGGTCCTTTGTGAGTATCAATGGATATTTTATCTCTGTATCCAGGAACCTCTCCTGGGGATGCTCTGTTTTCACCTTTGAGGTCTTATGAAATGGAGCACTTTGAACATACATATTAGTTAGCATTCCCAAGGGGCAGCTGGCTCAAATCCAAGTTAATTATTTTTCTTCCAGCTTATCTGTGAGTTCTTTCATTAATCGTTATCTGTAAGCATTCTGGACACATCCCTTTTTCTCAATTAGAACTCCAGTAGAATATTTTTGAGCAGACATTTAGGTGTCTGCTTTAATTCTCAGAGGCCTTCAGATCGTAAATAGTGAACAGAAAATCCATTTAGAGCTTTAACCCTTGACCTTCTAGATTTCACTTGCTTGTTAATCCCAAGTAGTACATTACTCTAAGTTAGAGATATAAGTGATGAAGAATCTTTAGAGTGTCATTGTAATCCAAGAATGTGGAATTTAGGTAGCAGGTATGAGGGGAAATGCCCAAATTTAGATATTTCTGATATTTTTCTGTGTTTTATGACCTGTGATTGGTGGTTACTTTTTATGAGTGGATCTTCTTGTCTGTTAAACTGAACTACCAAATAGTTAATCCAGATGTGGACTCTGCTGACCAAATTCACAAACAGATGTGTTTGATAATCAAACAAGAAGAGTGAAAGCCGCAAAAGTGAATAAAAGAGAAATATGAAAAGAGAACCTTTACTGAAAGAATAAATTCTAATGATTCTATTTTTCTATACAAATAAAACCTTTTTTTTGTTTAAAGATTTTACTTTTATTTATTTATGAGAGACACAGAGATAGAGAGAGGCAGAGATATAAGCAGAGGAAGAAGCAGACTCCCTGCGGGGAGCCTGATGCAGGACTCAATCCCAGGACCCTGGGATCATGCCTTGAGCTGAAGGCAGACCCTCAGTCACTGAGCCACCCAGGTGCCCCTATACAAATACAACCTTAAAATCACCACCTACTGTAAGTTGCACCAGTGCATTAAACAGTGCAAAACATCTTAGGTAAGACAAGAGGACAGAAATTAGAGCCTCACCATCATCCTTGTTTCTTTGCCTTAGTGGACACAGCTTGTTATTCCTCCATTCAGTGAGCAATCATTGACTGTTCCTTGATCACCTACTATGTGTCAGGTCCTGAGCCAATTGAGAGAATGGGAAAGCATCCAGTGTTTGATGTCATCGGTTCCAATGAGGCTGTCCTTATCAAGTTCTTTTGATTATGATCATTCCTTTAAAGCTCAAAGAAGACCTAGTGTAAAAAACCTGTTAATATTGATGTCACATCCTAGTCTCTGGGTTCACAGAGAAGAGTCTGTGCAGCCTTACTCCTCAAAATGTGGTCCATGGACTATCAAATGTTGATATCAACTTGGAGTCTATTTGAAATGCATGATCTCTGCCCTACCTTGGATCCATGGGGTCAGAATTTGTGTTTTCACAGGATCCCCAGATGATTCTATGTACATTAGGGTTTGAGAAGCACTGGTCTATATAGCAGGAGTAGGCATTCTACAGTTTTTCTGCCTCATGCCTGTTTTTATAAGTAAAGTTTTATAGGAACACAGCTTTGCTCATTCATTTCCTTAATTAGCTGGGTAATTGTCCCAGAGACCTGGTCCGCTGTGGTCTAGAGTAGGAATGCTCAGAGTATGGTATTGGAGGAGTGCCAGCTTGTGTAGAAACACCAGTCCGTGGGCTCTTTTAGGTCTGTAATAAGTACAGAAACAGAATCAGCATGTAGAAACTTTTATTGCAAATTGCCATTGCCCTGACATGTAAGTGGAAGATCAATTTTCTAGCAATTCATATGATTGTATTTTACAGAAACATCAGTCAGAGATTGTCAGGGCATTTAAAAAAAAAATTGTGCTTCACCACAGATTATGTGAGAAGCACTGCTCTGTGAGTTTAGATGGGTGGTATGTGTGTAAGAAGCAGTATCATAAGAGAATTTGATTGTACGTGGTCCATCTTGATGCTGAAATGGATTTTTTTATGGTCTGCGGTAACCATTTTGTCATATTGCTCTTTACTCATCATGCTTTCCCATGACTCTGATTTCTTTGGTGATACTTCTCCATGTGATCCCCTGTGATCCTGGTGATGCCTTCTTTTGCTCTTTGTATCCCCACTTGGATCCTCTCTGCCCTGCTTCTGCCCGCAGAGAACCCTTATACCTGGTCCAGGCCCCTTGCTCTGCTGTATCCCTAGCATAAGGCTGCTTTCAGGGGTGTTTTCTCAAACAGAAGCCCCTCAATCCAGTCAGAGGCCTCGCTGCTGCTCTCCTCCTTACATAAAAAAGGCCACCTGCCTGTGGAATCATGAGCTAAACTAAAGTGGCCCAAGAGGCTTATAAAAGTATTCCTTCCTCTCTGATGACAGCGGAGTAAGATCCAGGAGCAAAGCTGTGTGATAGAGACTCCCCTAGTCATAGGGCTTCCTAGAGTCTAGCTTTCCCTAGCAAAGTCCTCCTCAAGTGTGCTTGAGTTAGGAGGAGTGGCATCACCCGGAACCTTTTCAGAAATGCAAATTCTGAAAATCTGGCTGAAACTACTGACTCAGAAACTCTGGGGTGGGGCCCAGCAATCTACAGGTTACCAAGCCCTTCAGGTGATTCTCATGTTTGATAATGTCTGCGAGAATGTCTCTCTGTAGCCTCTTAAGCTCCCATCCCAGCTAAGAGCTATTTCATTCTTTTTTACCCTTTAAGTTAGAATTTATTTTCTGTCGCTGACAACCCAGCAGGTCCTGTGTTATATGCCATGTGTATTACTGTCGCAAAATGGAAAATCTGCCCCAGCTTGCCTTTGTTGTGCCATGTAGTAGGAGCACAAAGCTCAATTCTGTTAACTCTGCTTTTAATTTCTTTCTCCACACACTTGCCATCCCCCATGTGTCTTAAGATTTGTATTCCCTTATTTCTGTGTTAAAATCTCACCCTGAAACTGCAAGGGACTTTTTCAGTTCTAAAGTGACATTTTTTACCCAAATGAGAATTAAGGGTAATCTTCTAGTTAATAGGTAACATTCATCAACTGGGTTTGTAAATTCGTTTTTTCTGAAGATCAGTTCCCTCATGGAGAACTCTTATTTCCCTTCTCTCTAAAAGTAGAGAACAAAAAACAAGTTGTGTAATTTTCAAGCGACTTTCTATAAACTTTATGAAATTACCTCATCTTGAGCTCAGTCACTGAAGTAGATCTAATTCATTTTTGTCTCGATTAAGTTACCATCAGCTGCTTCTTTTCACAAGAGATTTCCTTCCTATTATTGTTCTCTGTACATTTAATCTCTCTTGGTACTTTTCTTCCCCTCTCTTGATTTGTAAGTGTTTTGCTGTGATTCAATCTCCTGTCTATTCTTGTTACAAAGTACAACCTTCATTTGTTATCTGGGTTCCTTGTGCTATTTGGGGAAAAGGGAAGTGGTCAGATCTTTCAGTATTTGACAAATGTCATGATAATAGAGTGTTTCAAGGTGGAGATGTTGAATCAACTTTTATGTTTGGTCAAGAAAATTGATTTATAATGATATGTGACATAAGGTCTTCACTGAATTTCTCTTTGGTATACATGAGGAATGAAAAATCACTTCTTTTAAAAAAATAAAATTTGATGTTTCTTTCTCTTGATAGCCCTTTGTACAAGCTCTCTTTACAGACTGCTCTGTGGTCAGAGAATCAGCATATATCTTTCTCCAACTATTGGATCAACTTTATGTCAGCCACCACTGAAAAATTGAGGTTTGCATGCTTTTCTTTCATATTTTCAGTATCAAACTGAGACCTCATTGCTGTCTCTTCCACTTTGGGGATTGTATCATGTTCTTGGGTGTTCACATCTTCCTTGGACAGTGGGCCAGAGGAGGTACAGGATGCAAGCTTATTTCACACCCCCCCCCCTGCTTTGTAAATGCTTCTCTTACTTGCTGCAGCCACTGCACAGTGGAATCATATCACACATGTGGGTGAGGCTCGAAAAAGTTCCGAAGGCAAAAAATATTTATAATCAAAATTAACTTTGGCAATCCTTTCAAGTCACCAGCACATTTTGGTAGTATCTTTAAGCCAAAGTCCCAGTAGTGTGGTGAGATGCTAAGCCTTCTCCATGGTAATTCCTCACCACCACGGTCTATGGTTAGACAATTGGTGGAACGTATTGTTGTAGTCTGTCTGGCCCATGACACTGTAAAGCTTGTTACAAGGAGGATGGTCTCTGTTGGGCCCGCTATAGCTCCACTCCTCCAGAATGGCAGAAATATGGTGCACAATGAATAATTAATTTTGTTGAATTAAAAAAAATGAACTGTACCAAAGTTGAAGAATAAAGTAAATATTAATAACAGCAGATAACACTTAAATAGGTATTAACTATATACCAGGAACTGGTTTAAGGGCTTTACAAATGCAAACTCATTGATTCCTCACCACAACCTAAAAAAGGTACTAAATCATGCCCATTTTACGGATGAGGAAACTGAGGTACAAGTTGCCACAGGCCACACTTGGATGGTAGAGCAAGGATTCATATCCAGGCAGCCTGGCTCTAGTCCCTCTTCTTGGCAACTAGATTATACAGTGCCCTAAGTGCAAAAGGAACTCATTCCTTGTCATCCCCGTTAGGAACTTGTGTTCTTTGAATGGATCAGCATTGGGATCACCCATTATATTTTACTCGTTAATTTTGGCTCTTTCTCACTTACTTGCTTATTCTATTCCTATGCCTGTACATTTGGATTTGTATAAATTAAATGTGTGTATGATGTGACTTTGATGTATAAGATGAGACTAAATAAAACTCTAGTGAAATTATAAAGAAAGCAGTGAAAACCAGGGGCTTAGGAATTGAATTTTTGTCTTGCATATTGGATCTTTTTTTTTTTTTTTTAATTTAAATACACAACTTTACAACCAGAAGGGCCATTGTATGGTTGGTGGTTGAGAGAAAGATACAAAGAATGCCGGTTCAAATTCTGTGATTCTAAGAGATTTTTGTGTATCATGCCCCAATGAAGTTATCCTTCTGGGCCATATCTAATGCTTATAATTGTATGGGCCTTCAAAAGAAAAAGTTTTCAGGGGATACGTGGAGGAAATGCATGTGCCTGAGTGGTGGGAGGACTTGAATGCTTCATGCTAAACAAGTCACTTAATGAAAAAGGACTACAAGGCCTATCTTTTTACTGAGGACATATCATAGGACAGATTGTAGGGACCCTGCATGTTCTAGGACCTCCTCCAAATTGTTTCGTTCCCACTGCTCTCTGGAAGCTTTCCTCTTCCACTCCTTTTTTGGGGCTGTACTTTCTGAATTATGTCTCCACCTTTAATCAGTTTCCAAACCACACAGCTTTTGTTACATGGAGGGGAAACTGGAAGTTTCTCTTGCCATTATTACAATGATGCAGAAGAAATCAAGTTTTTTTTTGTTTTTTGTTTTGTTTTGTTTTGTTTTGTTTTACAAGTGAAAGAACATGTTCATTGTTGAAGTCTCCCTGTCTTGATTAAGTTAGGGTTTATATCATGTTTCTTCCTATTTTGCTAATATGAAGTGGTCTTAACTAAATGTCCTTGCCATGTTAGGGATTGCCGGCTGTGACATGGGGCTAAATGCTCATGCCATGTCAGAGACTCCCAGCCGTGACGTGGGAGCTTCAAGTAATGTGCTTGGTGACATTTTGTCGATTACATTTACTTAGCATTGATGCAAGAGGCATGACTATTAAGTCTTAAGGACTTTATTATTATTGTTGTTGTTGTCATTATTATTATTCATTCATTCATAAGTATGATGAATTTCCTTTCCTCCCTTTTCCTCCTCTCATCTTTTTATACTGGAAAAGGAAATTGGCCATTGCAGCTAGATTTTGTCATTGGAGAGCAGTTTCTGAGGATAGGGAAGATGGAGGCTGGTCATGTGGGGTTGTGGGGACCACTCTGTCAGTAGCTAGAAAGTGATGAACTCCCATTCCACATCCTTGCATCTTTTCCCCTTCCTAGGCCTGGAGTGGGGCTTTCCTGAGGTTGAGATGTCTTTGGTGGAAAAGGAACTGATATAAGCCTGTAAGGATGTGAGTGACCTGGATGCTTGTGTGAGGCACTAAAAAAAAAAAAAACAAAAAACCCAAAACCAGAAAAACAAAAACAGTAAAAATAAATTAAAGGAAAGCTATATTAAGCCAGTGAAATATGTGTTTAAATCTGATTTTAAGTGAAGCTTCTTTAAAAACAGTTTTAAAACTTCATATGCAACAGTATCTTAGAATTGAGTGAGACCTTCTAAATATGAAAGAAAGCTATATCATAAGATGAGTTAAGTCTGAGCAAATGTAGCAAGATTTGGCATGTTCTTCTGAAAGGGGGCCAAACCCTTTATAGTCACCAAGTAAATCAAGTCTTGTCTCCTCTCTGTCAGCTCCTTGATATATCCATGGAAATCCATAGAGTGAGACCAGCAAGAACACAGCAAATGAGCTTCATTCGTGGGTGTTATTTTGAGGCATTTGAACACAGCAATATTCTTCTCTTCAATGTGTACAGCATACAAATTCTAGAAAATTTTAGTATATTAGTACTTTCCTTGAGTTTGTCATAATTTCTGCTGGGAAGTGGGTTCTTAAAACATAACGGACACAGCAAGATGACACTCTACCCTTTCCCATCAGTAAGGACACGACCAGTAGCAGAATAGGCTTCATAAGTCCAGCGGCACTTGTCAGTATGAACTCTTGTTTGTTTTGTTTACTTTAAGGAAATGGTTTTAATTAAACAATGTTCACATCTTTATTGCTGTGCTTAGCAAGCTTTGAAGAGTTCGGAGCTGGTAGTGCTAATACTCAGAATTATCTGAAGAAAACCTTTACCTCATGTCCTTCGCAAATAAAATGTATTGTTATTTTATTTTATTTTACTTTACTTTATTTTATTTTATTTTTAATTAAAAACAAAATAGCCTCCATGCCCAGCATAGAGCCCAACGTGGGACTTGAACACATGACCCTGAGGTCAAGAGTCAGACAGACACTTAACTGACTGAGCTATCCAGGCTCCACCCCCAAACAAAATGTCTTTTAAAATGAAATTGGATCAAAACAAAACTTACCCCAATAAATAAATAAAATGTGCAATGTCTAACCTTACATGCTTTGCACTTTGTAGTGAAGAATCTTAATGATTGGGACACCTGGGTGACTCAAGTGGTTGAATGTCTGCCTTTGGCTCAGGTCACGATCCTGGAGACCCAGGATCGAGTCCCTCATCAGGCTCCTGCATGGAGCCTGCTTCTCCTCCTTCTGCCTATGTCTCTGCTTCTCTCTGTGTCTCTCATGAATAAATAAATGAAATCTTAATAAAAAAAAAAAAAGAAAAGAATCTTAATGATTACCTGGGAACTTTGTGCAAAAGGCCTTTTTTTTTTTAAACAATGTCTAAAATGTATTCTTTAGGGATCCCTGGGTGGCGCAGCAGTTTAGCGCCTGCCTTTGGCCCAGGGCGCGATCCTGGGGACCCGGGATCGAATCCCACCTCGGGCTCCCGGTGCATGGAGCCTGCTTCTCCCTCTGCCTGTGTCTCTGCCTCTCTCTCTCTCTCTCTGTGACTATCATAAATAAATAAAAATTTAAAAAATAAAATAAAATAAAATATATTCTTAAATGCTCATTCTTTTTGAAATTATAATTTCTACATTACTGTTTTTTTTAATTTTAGAATTAATTGCTTATGAGATTTATTTCATTTCCTAAATAATTCAGTTCCATAATTTAATACATGTTTGTTATGGAAGATTTAGAATATAGAAAAAAAGCATAGAGAATAAAATGAAGTCACCTATAATTTTTTAACTCAGAGATAACTATTATTAAAATTTGGACTGTGTGCTTTCGGTGTTTTCTTTTTCTTTCTCTATAAGAACATATATGTTTAAAATTTAAATTGGGATCATACTATTTTTTCCACTTAGCGATATCCTGAAATCATTTTACCATATCATTAAATATTTTTCTACAACAAGATTTTTAATAGCCATGTTGTGTTCCATTGTGTGAATACAACCTTGTATTTTTAGTTATTTTCTTATTGTTAAGACATTTAGCTGGCTTCCTTTTTTGTTGTTACCACCATAATGTGATCGTTTTTTATATTTTTGTGGTATATGTTTATAAGTGGAATTGGAACTTAGGTGGCTTCTTCCCCCTTGGAGAAGTGAGATTATATTAATTTTTTCACCCTATACCTATGCATGGAAGCACTTTATATTTTTGCTGTCCTTCCCTAAAATGGTCTCTGGTGACCATTTAGTTAATTGAGCTTGGTTGGCTTCCATCATTCCCTGAACAAAGCATTTTGCTAAATGATCCCAAATGTTAAATAAAACCAATTAACAAATAGATGCTCAGAAATTAACAGATGTCTTCAGAGGGTCTGTATATAATTAAACTAAATAAATCTTACTGTAATAATGACAGTTGGGCAAAAACAAATTATTGTCATCAAGGATGTTTCATTATAAAACAACCCAGTAAACAGAGTCTGTGATAAAGTATAAAAGTCACATAACAATCTAGAATATTTTGTAATAAATATGTGGTTATCAGATTTTAGATCTGGTACTAAATACATGACACTTTGTGGTTGCTATAAACTTTGCAGCAATTAAGGAAATATGATCTTTTATATGTCAATAGTAAAGGATGAATATGTGAATTTTCTAGATTTTAATTTTTCCAGTTATTGAAGAGATAAATATTACTGTATTAAAATTGCCTCAGATTAGAGGCCAAGAAAGAACTTATTTGCTGTGTTCTTAAAGGAGTCACTTTATGAATTTTCATGGATAAAGGTAGTTGAGATAAAACTAAACTTGATTTTTTCAGTGATAGTATCAGTATATAATATGACATTAAGTTATGTTTCCTCATTTTATATGTCTTAAACCAAGACCATCAGGCATTCTAAACACACAGAAGTTTTTTGAAATATTTTTTGGAAGTAATTGAGATGATTGTGTGTGTGTGTATATGTGTGTGTGATGTTTTCTAAATCACATTGTGGCCTCTGGGAGAACAAGTTCTGTGCATCTACTTTTTTTTTCACAGTGCTATCAGGAGGAAGAAATTCACAGATCTGGTTTGTTTCATTAAAGCACATTTTGTTGGCCAGTGCCTGGTGGGTGGAGTCATATTGTTCATTCAGAAGATCGGGAGCCCAGACATGGTGTGGTTCCTCTAAGAGGCCCTCCCTGGGTGTGACATATAACAAGGCTCTCCCTTAAAGCTGGTAACATCAATTTCCTTCTTTTCCTCTACCTCCTCCTCTTCATTTCTTCACCATTCTGTCATCTGTATCCTACTCTGGAAAAGGAGGGACCAGTATATACCAGACCAGTTGGAGCCGTTTGTTGAGTAAATACTATATGTTCTCTGTCTTTCCGTCTGGCTACTTTTCAGGTGACTTCAGAAGAATGAGGTTTTCTGGTTTCAGTGGAGTATTACATTAAGCAACTTGGATTGAGAGGAGTGGAGTAGAAGCCTGGGAGAAGGAGGAGCAATTATGATGTGCCAGTGTCTTGAATTTAATGTGGCTAAAGAAGCCCTCAACCCTGTCATTCAGCCTGAATAAGATTTAAGGTCTCTGACCTCACCTCATTATAGAGGTCACATTGGTTTGCCTTGCTTGGATGGCACATCATTTCCCTTACTGGCTTTGTGTGACCATCTCAGCATCCAAGCTGAGAAACTTCAGACTTCCCTGGTTGCTCTGGCCAAGTATCATTTTAATATCATTATAATAGCACTCTAGTACTATGATTTTTTTAAGATTTTATTTTATTTATTTGAGAGAGAGAGCATGAACTGGGGGGGAGGGCAAAGAGTGAGGGAGAAGCAGACTCCCCACTGAGCAGGGAGCCTGATGTGGAGCTGGATCCCAGGACCCCAAGATTATGACCTGAGCCAGAGGCAGACATTTACCTGACTAAGCCACCAGGCCCCCCGGTACTGTGATTCTTAATCATTATTTCTTGAACAGTTTTTTATTTTAGAAGATACACAAAAGCAAGCAAACAAAGCAGATGAAGACCAGTCACATCTCAACACTGTAAGCAACATAAATGTTCTCCAAGTTTTGTTTTGTTTTTGTTTTTTTGTCACAGTATTTTAAGTTCCTGTGGTTTCTGGCCTCAGGTAGCAAAGTGCTGGTCTCCTTTTTACACAGCCTGTCACCTGTCAGCAGGCTTCTTCATGGCAGAGGAAGGGAGTTTTTCAGATGGGCAACAGCTGTGCGTGGAAAGCAGCTCTCCTGTCTTATGTGTGTAAGATGAGGATGGTGTGTAGAGCAATGATGGCAGTGCATGTCTGTCTTTCTAATGGTGGTCATTGAAAACATGGGCAGTTTTGAGAAAAGCATGTAAATGAAATAAGAAAATATAATTATAGACTGGGAAGAAACAGAAAGCTAGAGAAGTTCAGGAAGCTCATTATGTGCTCATTTTTGGCTAACTTGGACCTGAAGAAACCAGATGAAATGTGAAAAATTCATTTAAGTTTCTTCTTCAAACCATGCCATTCTTTTTCTTTTATTTTCTTTAGTTTATTAAATTTAGCCGCATTTCACTCCTTGAATTAGGTCAAATTTATGTATGGACTATACACTTAAACTCATTTTGTGAATTGTAAAGTTTGAATTGAGAAAGTGAATTCCCTAAATTTCTGGGACACTGTACTCATTTTTAAAAATTTATTTTTTTATTCTATTTAGCTAAGAACCTAACAGCAACATGATGCCTAGGCTAAAGATTGAGTTTCACCCTGCTCTTGAAGCTTGAAGGCCTCATGTCCAATCATTTCCTGTGTTGATTTCCCCTGAGACCCTGCAATGCTAACCACAGTGATCGCAGATCTTTGTCACTCTTCTTGCTTGCCTCCCATTGCTTTTGGGATACAGTAGCCACCAGCCACCATGATTTACTAGGCTCCACATGAGCCAGTACCTGCCAACTCTACAGTCCACCTCATGTCTTTTTTTTTTTAATCTATTTGGCTCAGTTGGTCACTGATCTTCTCTCCCTTCCTGGAATGTATGAACACATCCCCCATCCTCTTCTTTCTGCCCCAGATTCTTTCCCTCTCATGTCTTTCCTTCTTGTCCTCAATTCTTTAGTACTCACTCTGATTACAGTTATGCAGAGAGCTTTCCACAACCCCTCAGACCTGATCTCTGAAGCTGAAGGTATGTTCATTGTTTGGACTTCTCAAAATATATTCTCCTTCTCATTTAATCATGTAGTCCTATAGGTAATTTTGTATTCAGTTCTGTTCCTGTTATTCATTGCTTCCCAACAGACCACCCTCAAACCTACATAGTGGGTTAAAATAGCAGTTCATTCTTCTCTCTCATATTCTGCGGGTTCCCTGGATTCTATTTCATGGTTCTTGCATGGAGTTTGCCATGCAGCTGTAGCCATCGGTCGCTGGACATCCAAGGGAACTTCCTTATATGTCTGGTGCCTTATTCCTCCTGGGCTTGTCTCTGCCTCTTTCTTCCCATATCTTTTCTCCTGTTTCTACCGGGTTTGGCCTTTCCACAGCATGGTGGTCTCAGAATGACCGTGTATAGTGACTGGCTTCCAGAAGTCTGGGAATGAAAGCTTCTGGATCAGGACCAGCACTAATTCAATTAGAGCAATCCAGGCCCTACCCAGATTCGGGGGGGGGGGGGGGAGGATGTGGAGAAACAGACCCCATCTCTTAACGTGGGAGTAGCAGAATCACAGTGCAGAAGAGTATGTGGGATGGGAGACACTGTGTGACCATCTCTGAAAATACTTAACCTTCCCTGTTTGCCTTTGACCCTCGCAAAATCAGGGTCCATATTTTCTATTGTATCAGCATGTGGTAGGTACTGACAAAATATTTTTACGCAAATAAATGAATAACTCCAGGGAAAAGTCTTGGACAAAGATCAGGCCAGGAAACAAATATAAGTGAGTGTGATCTCCTGCTTTTTCTTAGGCTAAACTCTCATTTCCTACCTTCTCTACCCTCTATCTTCTGGAATTTGTTACCAACCAACATGCTTTTATCTCACACAGTTGCCCCTCCTGTAGTACTCGGCAGAACAAGGGTAGTGTACTTATTTCTCCTCCTGTCTGTTTTCCCTAATAACGTTTCTCAAGAACATGTATCCTATTCTTCAGGATATTCAGCTCAATGTTAAACAATAGAGTGTGATATTTAACCCTGGGGGCCCTTACTAGTCAACCTCAAATGGAATTCCAGTTCTTTCCCTCTTGGCTATGTGACCTTGGCAAGTGACCTAACTCGTCGAAGATTCTTTTTTTTTTTTCCTGCCAGTAAAATGTGTATATTAATAGAAACAGTTCCATGTGGTTGTTAAGAGTATTAAATGGTCTGATAAGACATCAGACTTTTACCACACACTGTTAGTTATTCTTTACTTCTAACAACTCTTGGCTTTTATGCTCTGCTGACAAAATCACTCAGTAGACAGTTGTTGAGTGAATAAACATTCTATAATTTTCAAATACTCTCTCTCCAAGATATTCTACCTTATATTTGGTCAAAGTAAAATAATAGTATAAGTCCCAAAGACATAATCCTTTTACTAAAACTCCATTTGAAAAATCTATCATCCTAGGCTTTTCCATTTCCTCTTTTTTTTTCTTCCCCCTGTGTTCATAGGAAGGAAATGGAACTGTTTTTTTCTTCACTTCACCTGTCAAAGTTGTTCTCTCTAGAGCTTAACCAGGTATGTAATACGTGCTTTGACCAAACCCCTTGCACCTGTTAAGAAAAGTCTGAGAAACTGAAGAACTTCATATTTCTCCATTTTTTGATTAGAAAAGTACATCAGAGCTCTTATTTTGATTGGCAGAGTTTAAGAGATTCTGGCTAACATAGTAATACTTAGATTTCAGAGGTAATTATACAGTTAAGTGTATTTACACCATCTACCTCAGGAGAGTAAGGGAAAAACAAAGTGGTGGAGAACATTTTGAAATTCTACATGTGGCCTTGCAGGCCAGAGGTCATTAATTAGGAAGGAAGGTCCTTGTCTCTGAATTCATTTTATTGTGGAAGTTCCTTTTATCAGTTCTTAAAAACACATTAAGTATTCGTCTTTTTCAGAATTCTGACTTGTACCTAAAGTTATAATGGACTTGATTTAATATACTTTTTCCCCTGGGAAAGAGATACTTATGGATTTATGCTAGAGAGGAAACTTTCTGCTGCCTCCCCTTCCTCAGCAGTAAAGCACGCTACATCCTTCTATCTTGGGTGTTCAGCCAGATAATATTTCATACCTTGCCGTCCATGAGTTCCCTGACTATAATTAATCCATTCCCTCGTTATCACACTCGCTTGCATGGTGCCTGGGCCATTGACATCACTGTGCACCAAAACGTTAGCATTTCTTCCTGGAGATCATAGCATTTGATCTAAAAGGAGAAAAATGAGCAAGACACGGGTTTTACCACATAGAAATCAATAACGACAAACTTCAGGACCATTTCATCTTGCCAGATGCCATCTTGATAATGCCGCCGTTTGCACATGTTAATAATGGCGGAACATCAGATTAAGCTTTCCTCACAGGAGTGCAGTACAAATTGAGAAGTTTATTTTTACTGCCTAAAAGCTACAAAGCTTGTTGGATACATGGAGGCATTCAGCCATGGTCAGAACAGTGGCCGGGATATTTCTTCAGCTTACGCAGTAAGTTAATACCCATTTGTTAAGTCTACATTTTTAAAGAACGAGATGTAAGAAGCTGACAAGGATTTGAATTCATTTGGTAAAGCAGAGTACTTCTGCAAAGCTATGATCTCAGGATTGTGTTATGTAGGCTACTGGTTGCTGGGAAATTGGTAATTCATAAGGCTGAGTTGTGCTTCATACACTGATTATCATTAGCCGTATAATATCAGGTCATTGTTTCTCAACTTGAACATGTCCCAGGACCACCTGGAGGGCTTGGTAGATTCACACTGTTGGGTGTCCTTCTAGGCCATTTCCATTAATGGCCAGTGCTAAGAAGACAATAAAACAGAATGAGTTTATAGTGAGTATGTTGGTCAGGGCCTTAGGATAACCTTGCAAGGCTTTTCTCAGGGGAGGTGCCTTTGAGAAGGAATGGACAAAGGACCGGGGGAGGCTGGAGAGCCATTGAGCTGGATCCAGGTCTGACCCTGCATGAGGGAGAGAAGGAAGGAAGGTTGGGTGGGGACATGTCCCATGCTCATGTGCAGAATAATGAAGGTTTGGCAAGCCTGTCAGGTCCTTGAACTGCAGTCAGTGATAGATGTCTCAGGTCCTCCGAGAATGGGCCTGCCTTAGTGTTCCTCTACACCTAGTCACAGGCTGGGAGCAGACCAGGAGTGGTATGGCTGATGCAGCCAGTCGGGCTCCCTGTATTTGTAGATCTCGCCAACGAGGAAGTAATTACTTTAAATGAGATGACCACGGAAGGCCTTTCAGAGGAAGTGATGTTTAAACTGAGACCCGAATGATTTGAAGGAATTAACCTATGGCAATCTGAAGCTAAATGGCAAGAGCAGGGAAAGCAAGCACATAAGATAAGGGTGGGAAACAAGTGAGTGTTTGAGGAGTAGAGCAGTGAGGAGAACTGAGTGAGTGGTAAAAGGTAGGCTGGGGCTGGCTGCAGAAGGACTTGTAGGACAAATTAGGAAATTTGAATTTCATTCCAATGAAATGGGAAACCTCTGCATGACTTTAAGCACCAGGATGATGGAATTGGCGATAAAGCTGGGAGTACACATTGTGGAGAAAGGAAGAAAGAAAACAGATCAGTTTGGACTCTAGTTAGTATTACTCTAGGCAACACACAACTGTCTGCTTTTTGAATTACCTCCTTTTTCTCCAAGCCTTTGGGATCCTGAGAATATCTTGGGTAGTCTTCTTATATTTAGGGGAATTAACTACAGGTAATTCCCCGCCCCTGCCCCCACCAATATATTTCAGGCAGTCCTTTCGCAAAGTCCATCTTCTGATTTGTCCTGGTGGCCCTCACTTGTCACATAATGTGTTTACCTACTTTGTGTCCCTTTGGTTTTGAACACCAGGCTGTGCATGCAACCTCATGTTTTAAGGCAGCTCCCACAGACCTTAACCATCACGTTTAAACCAGCTGAAATACACTGATCCACAAATCTCACTTCTCGTTCTACATATTGTGTCAGAAGTTACATTCCCAAGGGCAAAACCAAAGCAGAACACTAGTTAATATATGGAGACAACTTTTATAGAAGAACAAATGAGTGGTATTTGGCTAAATTTAATTAAGAATAACTTCTCCTGTAGTGACAGTTCTTGTACCACCCTCCACCTCAGAAAGCCCAGTGTGTAAGAAAGGTAGAAATACAAGTTTTGACTGGAAGTTGGAAGGATGGTAGTGTAGACTCCTGTTCCACCCCTGAGCATTCTGGTCCACCTGGAGCTGGAGATTTCCTTAGAATACTGTTTTTGGTTTTTGGTTTTGGGGTTCTTTTCCTGAGCCTTTTGATTGCATTTGCAGCAGCCACAGTGAATGTAGAATAGATCCTAGCCCTTATGGTTGAGATGTGGAAATATGCCCCTGGAACTGGGAATGTCCCCACTTCAAAGAGATGCCAGGTAGAAAAGTGCTATTCCCACACTTGTAAAATCTCACTCCTGTGACAACGTCTCCCCTTCTTCCAGTTGTGGATTTTTCTGTTCTTTTCGGCAGGTAGGGAGCTCTTGCTGGTCAGGGGAAGTCAGTGCTTATGCTTTAAGTAAAGCACTGATTGCCCTGTCAGTCAGAGCGCTGAGGAACTGGGAACTTCTGAGATGGATGCTTGACAGAATAATTAGAAAAGTGTCACTTTCAGTAACCATTCAAGCACACTCTAAAGGAATGGGCCTAGGCCAGGTCTCTGCTGTCCAAATTCGAGGTTAAATGTTCGGGAAGACAAAACATACTGTGTCATGGGAGAAAATTGCCTCAAATGCACAGGAACGGATGGCTCTCCAACTCCTAACCAATGACACCCAATTGTTTGGGCATTTGCAGATGTGTTTTCCTGGCCACCTGCCAACACTGATGGCCATTTTAATATCTGCTTGAGATTATTTCGCTGTGTCTATTGTTTGCTTTGGAGTGATGTGTGCAGACAGCTGGCAAGGCAGCTTTCTCCTTGACCTTTTCATAGGGATGATACTTTTCTTTCTCCTCATTTCAAGATGGTCCCCACTCATCACCTCTAACTGCAGGCTCCCACAGCCAAAGTCTTTTCCAAACAGTCCCCATCAGCTTGATTAGGTCAGTATTTTCCAGACTTATATAATACTTCAAGTATAGTGGAATGCTGACATGAGCTCATGAAGAAAGGATGGAAAAAAGTGGCCTCATAGACAAATGAATTGCTTTAAGAAAAGATTAAAAAATTCACTTATGGGGGCGTCTGGGTGGCTCAGTGAGTTAAGCATCTCTCTTTGACTCAGGTCATGATCTCAGGGTCCTGGGATGGAGCCCTGTGTTGGGTTCCCTGCTCAGTGGGGTGATGGCTTCTTCTTCTCTCTGTTCCTCCCCCTGTTTGTGCTCTCTATCTCTCCAATAAGTAAATTAAAACTCTTTTTTAAAAATTCATTTATGTGTTTATTTTATAGGAAAATACAAGCTAGGGAAAGTAAGCATTTCTAACAAAATATATGGAGATAAGAATCTCTCCTATTTTACATCCTTTTTCTTAAATTGTTTCTTAAAAAAATAAAATAAATTTTGGAAAGAAAATAATTCTGTGTGCACATCTGTATACCTATACAGATATTTTTAATACTTCTGGATACCAGCGTCTCTTGGGACACGTGTGAAAAATGCTGACTTTGGCTATCATGATCCTGCCTTCTTCTAATAAACATAGCAACAATGGTGATTGCAATGAGGAATTAACATTGACAGAGTGCTGCATGTGTGAGGCAATGTACAAAATACTTCATATGAGTTAAAATATTTGTCTTAAAAATCAGAAGCTTTTCAGTGCTGCTTGGCCACTTTGTTAAATAGACAGTTTGAGAGGGACTGTGATTATATCATCCCCCACTTTTGTTTAATTAAAGCAATAAAAGGGCAGAAGCTACAGCAGCACACCTTCAAGCTCACCTCTTAAGACTTGCTTTTTGTGCATCTTAGCTCAGTTCTTGCTTGTAAACTGGAGCTGATCCCCATTTGCTGCAGACTACATTCTGAACTCCTGAGTCAGAGACTTAAAAGTGCATATCATCTGGCCCCAAAAAACCTTACTTACTGCTGCTGACAATGATGTTACCATCTGTACCAAGGAGTGGGCTTGTCCCAGATGTGCTCCCCCTTCCCAATTTTGCTAACCTGCTTGGAAATCTTCCTAGATGGGTGAACTGGAGGGTATCTACCAAATCAGTGGTTTTCAACTGAAGATCATGTTGGCCCCCAAGGGACGTTTGGCAACATTTGGACAAAAAATTGTTGGTTATCAGTTTGGTGTGCTACCGGCATTTAGTGAGTAGAGGCCAGGAATGTTGCTGAACACCCTTCAGTGCACAGGACAGGCCCCATAATGGGTTATCCGGCCCCAAAATGATGACAGTGCTAAGACTGAGAAATGTTTTACAGGAAGGTCATTCCTTTTTTATTCTCTTATTTCTCTGTGCCGGATACATAGTATATGATGAAAAACATTTTGAAATGAACCCCTTCCTCTCAGACTGCCATCTTCCTTTGTGCTTCTTCTGTCATAGTTGTGTGGAAACCTAATTGCATTTTATGTTTTTACTGGCCAAAATATCAGAGACACTTACATATATAATCTCTCCACTTCATGGGATCCCTGGGTGGCACAGCAGTTTAGCACCTGCCTTTGGCCCAGGGCGCGATCCTAGAGACCCGGGATCGAATCCCACCTCGGGCTCCCAGTGCATGGAGCCTGCTTCTCCCTCTGCCTGTGTCTCTGCCTCTCTCTCTCTCTGTGTGACTATCATAAATAAATTTAAAAAAAAAAAACCTTTAAAAAAAATAATCTCTCCACTTCAGATTTCAAGCAGATTCATGGAGCTGGCAAAAGAAAATGAGAAATGAGGTCGCTTCCATGCATTGTTAGTGTTCAGAAACCCTGAGTCTTGTTTTCTTGTTTTGTGTCAGACTCATGTACAGCATGGGCAGTTTGTTAATGATTACATTTTACTTGTCTTCAACTTGGTCCTTAGAAGAGAAACATAAAATGGAATTTTCTTAAAAGTCCATTGTAACAGGACCATCTGTTTGTCATCGAATTTTCAGGAATGCTTGTGTAAGGAACACCTTTCAGCGGGATAGGTAAGACTCATGACAATCCTGGGTTGGAGGACATCCTGGGGACTTGGGCAGAAGGAATCTGAGCCCAGGTTCCTAGCTCAGAGACTTTAGGCAAATGACTCAGTCCTTCCCTCCCACCTGCACCGATGAATCCGGATGAGTAAAACCCTAGAGAATGCTCACCAATGGGGATCCCTGGGTGGCGCAGCGGTTTAGCGCCTGCCTTTGGCCCAGGGCACGATCCTGAAGACCCAGGATCGAATCCCACGTCGGGCTCCCGGTGCATGGAGCCTGCTTCTCCCTCTGCCTATGTCTCTGCCTCTCTCTCTCTCTCTCTCTCTCTCTCTCTCTCTCTGTGTGTGACTATCATAAATAAATAAAAATTAAAAAAAAAAAAGATTTAAAAAAAAAAAAAGAATGCTCACCAAAATGTTCACATTGGTTGCATTTTCTCAGATTGGTGGTTTATCAGGGGTGATTTTCCTTTCTTTCTTTTTTATATGGTTTGAATTTTTCCTTTTCAGTGGACATGTATTATTTTTGCAATCAGACCAGAATCACCGTTAACTTACAGAGCTAGGATGAGAAGCTAGATTTTCTCTCTTCTCTGGGCCTCGTAAGAGCCTGTGGGTTTAAAAAAAAAAAAACAAAAATCATTTTTACAAACAGAATCCTACCGTTGGTTCAAAATTATAGTACAATTATAGTAAACTGAAGCACTCCTGTATTTCAACCTTTATTTTCTCAACTGTAAAATGGGATTATTAATGATCCCACCAGGATCATGATTATTACCAGTGTGATCAAGAGGCTTTTGTGCCATCGCACTTCTTCCTCTTTCCAGTGAAGTAGAACCTTAGAAAAGTCACTTCCTATCTATGAAGTCAGTGACTTTTCTGTGAAATGGAGTTCATTGAATCCTCACAAAGTCGATATAAAGATTGGTTAAAATATCCTATTAGAGCGTGTGATAAAAAATCTTGTGTTCAATGCATGACAAATACTGCTACTAATTTCTGATATCAGTATTAATTATTATGGTCACTTTTATTGTTACCATCATGTGATTATTGTGTGAACCAGATATAATAACTTTTATAAGGAAGTTCTTCAGATTTAAGATATTATTACCACTGTCATTGTTTTTAGCTGTATTTCTAACACTGGAAATTACTAGACCTCAATTAGGGATGACTTTCTCCCAAGATGTTAACTGACACATTAATTGATACTGGGATATCCAGTATAAAATCCGTATTTCTCCTTTAGTAGCAGAATCTCAACAGAATGTCAATTCTGTGATATTTTTCACCATCCCTTTCCTCTAGGTGGGGTCTTGTGATTGCCTTCTGGCCAGTAAGGAGTACCTCAAAGTAAGACAGGGACTTCTGTTCTGGCTGTTTTTAAAGCTTAAAGCAGCTGAGGAGGGAGCCTTTTACTTTTCCCCTGTTCCTTCTTGCTGCTCGGAATGCCTTTGTAATGGCAGGAGCTCCACCAGACCTCTTCCGTGAAGAGATAACCTTAGCTGGTAGCTTTGCATGAGAGGAGAAAGGTCCAAGTGTCTGAGTGTGACATATAGTTCTGGCCTACATACCACCTGTCTTTTGTATGAGAGAATAAATACTCGTATGTTCATGTTCCTCTATTTCTTTGTTCCTGACTGATCCAGTCTTACCACTGAAGGCTTTGGCATACTTCTTCTCACTTACCATGGAATACTTCCAATATTTGTGTTCTTTTCTGGTAAATTCCTCTTCTAGTATAACATAAATAAGTTGTCTCAAATTTAAACTGGATCCTTGAGCAAATCCACAAACAAAAGCCTTCATAATAAGTGCAAAGACACAAATGTATTTTGTTCCTCAATATGCATTTTAGGCTTATTTTGAAGATGAAATTGTTTCAAAGGAAAGAATGATTGGCATGTGAAGTAGATCTGCTGCCTGCATTCCATCAGCAGATGCACTTCTGGTCCAGTTGCTTATCTTGTGGTTGATGCTACTTCAGTGCCAGTAGAAGTATGTGGTGTGAGCTCTGCTGTTCAGTATTGGGTTTTTCTAAAGGTGGTACCAGTATTACCTTACAGCCCTTGTGATGTGATGTTTTCCTTCAAACAGGTGGTTATACAGTGAATCCGGTGGGGTTTTCATATGTATTAACTAGAGAAATGCCATAGTGAATATGTTTTCAAATAATGCTGAGTGTCTTTCCCCTCTACTTAAATGTACTTTGTCAAGCAGACCATGTTAGCTTAAATAGTAGAAATAGAGAAAAAGATAAAAATGTGCTAACTAGTTCATATTAATACTCCCTCCCCTGACACACACACACACACACACACACACACACACACACACACCAGCTGCCCTTTGAATGGTTCACTGGCCACCAAGATCAGGTGCTGGCTGTATTAAGAGTTTTGGGATAATTGACCTTCCATATGAATAAATTAGAATAGATTAGATTTGATTGACCACATAACAATTTAAATCATAAAAAAAAAAAGCCTTTTCCTCTTTCTAGGCTATTTTGTTTTGTTGGGTCTCAAAGGTGATTAACCATATGTTTTTCATGTTGGAAGACTTTCTTAAACACAAATTAGACTAAAAAGGAGTAGGTAATATTTACATGTGCAATTTCTTTTTAAAATAAAGGACTTGAACTATATGACAGACTGGATGGTTTAAAGACATTCTAGAGAGGCTGTGTGCTTTGAATGTTTTAATATGCATTGACCCTTCCCTTCTAGCCTTCACTGGGGTTGCTTCTATAATTCTGGTTGCCTGGGCAGCTGGGATGTGATAGTCTCAGGATGCTTTCTGCACTCTGACCTTTGTTCAACTAAGGACACATGCATGTGTGAGATAGGCTGTGATGAAGTCCATGCTATATGTAAGCAAATACAGAACTACAAGTACAGAACTACTACTTGAAGTGGAGCCATGAAATTTCAGATCTGAAGAGGACCTTAGACATCCACTGAGTTTGCTTACTTTCCAGGTGAGAAGACACACTGCCAGTCAGAGTCTGATCATAATCTGTCCTCAGATCAGAAACTGTGCTGCTGGGTGTTGCATAATATATAGAATTGTTCTTATACATGGAAGCCCTACCTCTGTTTCTGCAATTACTGATGAAATGCATTGTTCACATTAGATAAACCCTTCTGTTTAGAGGATAAACAGGAGGATATTAATAGCTCATTTGTAGGGTTGTTTTGAGATCGAAATGAAATGAGTATCTATAAACCACTGTTTCAGTTATTATGGCTGTGTAACAAACCACCCTAATACTTAATGTCTTAAAACTGTAACTATTTTTGTTTCCTCATAATTCAACAATTTGAGCTGTGATCAGGTGAACATTTTTTTTTCTAGTCTCGATGTTTACTCTGTGACTGTAGTTTAGCTAGCAGGTTGATTGGTGGCTCGATTCAGCTGTGATTGCTGGGGCCCCTGTACTCTTGCTTATATCATGTCTAAGGGCCACTACCTCTTCACATGGTCTCTCCACTGGTCTCCTCTTATGGCCTTTCCAACAGAGAAACCCTGACTTATTACATGACACCTCAAGGCATCCAAGAAGGAAAAATCAGAGACTGCCAGGACTTTGGTGTAGCATCTCTTCTACCACATTCTCGTGCAGGTTACAAACTCAACCAGAACTCGAGGGACTATAGTAGGCCATTAGGAAATGGTGATGTGGTTCAATGTGGGACATCAGTATAGCAGAGTAAGACACACATCTCCCATTGTGCCTAGTGCACCATAAAAGCTCAATGAATGTTATCTGCTCTCTTTTGTTATAGTAGTAGTTCTAAGAATTTTTATTGTTCTGTTGTTATTGTACTAAGTAGGCATGGATGGAAAATATTTCATATAGAAGTTATGAACATTTAAATAATTTTATTTCTAGATATCTTCGTTTAAAGACCTCACTATGTACAACTTCTGGGATATCTGCTAACAGCTGGAAACATTTTTTTTTCAGTAGGGCATAGAAGAAATGCCCCTAATTCAGTATTTCTCCAGGAAATTCCTCAATCCTCTCATTTAGGAAGGACTGGGTTGGAGCTAGAGAGTCTGTATTTCTAATCATTATGACATTGAGAATTATGAAATTGAAATTGTTCAAGTTAAAAGGTTATTTCTGCATATTCTCTCCACTAAAATTACTTTACAGTTCCCATGTATATCACTTTAGAACATTACATTTTTAAGACCAGCAAGAAATTAAAAATCTCTTTTCTTCCTTTGTGAGTCCTCACCTGTATTCAAGTGATCTTCATGCTGCTGATCTAGAGAGCTACACTCTGAGAAGCCAGGCTGGAGTCTACAACTCAGAGGCCCTGGTCTCAATAGCAATATCCAAAAATAGTTTTCACTGGGAGGGCACCATCCTTCATTAAGAGCAAATTATTAGATGGTTTTGTGGAGGATATTTGGGAAATGTTTGAATTTGATGAGCCTTCCATGTCCAGTGTTTATATAGTATTATTGTAACACTGGTTGAATATTTTTCTTTTTGTAAAGGCTATTTGTCTTTCTAATTCTAAAAGTTCGATATTCATGATTTTAAATTTTCAAGGAATACATAGAGGTATAAAGAAGTAAGAAAAAAATCACCTGTAGCCATTCATGTCAGCATTAATATATTGGTGTCTATCATCGCAGACTTTTCCTTTTAATATTTTCTCTCCAGACACTTTTTCCTCCCTGGCAAATATGTGCATTTGCTTTTAAATATTCACAACTTAAAGTCTTCAAGCAACTTTTAAGTTTAGCTGTTTTGCTTGAGAGAGAAAGATACCATGATCTATTTTTGCTAATATGTTTTAAACTTTGCATTATTTATAGTCTCTCCTTAGAAGCTTGAAATTAAATTTTCTTTCCATACCGATTTTGATTCTTTCCTGTCTGGCTTGCATTGATTTCACCTCCCTGTGCTTCTAATGAAGCCTGAAATTACCATACTCTTGTTTGAGTTGAGTGTGTTTTTCCTGTGCCCTCACATACCATGGACAGCACCGCAGCCCTGTTCCTGTTACCAGCTCTATCTTGCCCTACTATCCATATACAATCCAGTGTTCCGGAAAAGACCTTTGAATGAGAGTTTATGCTGGGACTGAGTAGGCACATACTTGTTCAGTAATATTTGAGGAACATTGATTTCATCTGTGAAAATGTGGTTTTCCTGTGGTTCTGTTATTCCCTCTTTAAAATCTGCCCGTATTATGGATAATGCATATAATGGGCCATACATTTTTGGACCCATTGAATTGCTGCTTGATTGGTAACACAGCATGAGTTTTATGCTCAGATATTGGGGAAGAGTGACACTGTGGGCAAAGGGATACCAGAAGCCCCTCACCATACTTAGTATACAATTGCCCACATCTCACTGGCCAGAAAGCAGTCACATGAATCCAACTTGAAAAGTAGGGTGAAAAACATCATAAAATTGAGATCCTGTTGAGATTCTGCTACAAAAGAAGAAACAAGGAATTACTACTTGGTATTGCAGTAGCTCTACCACGTACCAACTGATGTCTTGGTAGTAAATCATCATCCCTGATTGAGGTCTTATCACTTTCAATGATAGAAGTATAGCTAAAACTGTTAACAGTGGTAATGGCCCCTTAAATTTGAAGAGCACTGGACAAAACTGTGCTGTGTAGCCCATATATGCCCAGGGCAGAGGGAAGGATGTATGGTGAAGTCCTAGAATATTGTGAAGTTCCAGTCGGATTGGAACAAAAATGGAAAGGTCCACCCTTTCAGGTACCCATATTTGAAATCTTTAATCCTCATTTTCTATGCTTTTCCTGCCACATTCCATAACAAGACCTCTCCCTTGTCTGTGGTTTTCTTCACCCTATACCTGGAACTCATTATAGTGTATTTTGATTACAGTGCTTATCTTAACATTGAGAATCATAACATTGAAATTGTTCATGTTGGAAAGTTAATTTCTTCGAACTCTCCCCACCAAAGTATTTCACATTATTAGTATACATCACCTTAGAGTATTTTTCCATTTTTAGGAGCAGGAAGAAATAAAAAATGTTCTCTTTTCCTCCAATCTGATTCTGGAAAGTAAGCTGCCTTTTTAGTCAGTGGGTTTAAATTAGGTTGATTAGGCAGACATGCAAGATGCTTATAATGATTTATACCCCAAATCCTAAGTATATATCAAAAGCACAGTAGTGCCTGACTGGCAGGGGAATGGACCAAATGATCTCTGGCCACTCAAAGGATAAGCCAGAGATTTCTGCAGTGTCCTTTTTTTCTCTTAATCCACAAAACTCGGCTTCAAGTTATCTGCTACATGTGCCAGGTACCATTCCAAGTGCTAAAGATATGTAAGTGAGTAAGATATTATCTCCTTACTTCACGAGCTCATAATATGGTATGTTTCTTTTGCTATTTTTATTCAGTTCTCAGCCAATTCTTATAAAATCTTGCAAATGAAAATAAAAATTTGCATCTGCTTAAGCCTAAGGTTTTTGTTTAAGCAATGTGTATTGATTCTAAGGCTGCTGTCAGCCCTGTAAGATCTTATTTTTTTAATAAGTTTTGTGTAAGAACAATAGGCAGTTATGGACATGCTTACCATGTCTGAACATAAAAGTGTAACCATGACAACCCTGGGAGTTTGCCTAAGTACATTACAGCATTCTGGGTGTGTCTAGACATATTTCTCACATTCACAGCACGAATTGTGTTTGAACTGGGAAGTACCATTTGTAACCAATGTACATGTGACCAGCAAACACAAATTTTTGATAGGCAGAGCCTTTTGAGGAGGCAAGTGGTTGATACACGTCCTCTATCAAAGAATATTAGGAGTTTCCCACTACCTGAGGATAACTGTGTTGAAAGATTTTTTTTTCTTTTTCCCTTGCTTTCTAATTTGTAGCCAGCTGACCAGAAAAGAAAAAAAAAAAAAAAAAAGAAAAAAGAAAAAACATTGTCACATTCAACATTTTCTTCCCATTATTCCTTTGAAGAAGAAAATGCTCACATAACTCAAACATTGTAACATTTGAAATCCAGTGTTGCAGTCCTTGCTGATAAGCTGAGAAGTAACTAAAGAAACATAGGGAGGATGAAGGGCAATGCAGAAGAAAGAAAATGATGGATTTCTAGGTTGTCATAGGTTTAAGGAACTTAAAGGAAAGGGAAAAGGAGGGCTACTATACACCTTGATCTCTGCTTGCATTTGAAAAGGAAATGATACCAGATGCTTCCTTTAAAACATGAGATCACACAGTTGTAAACTGCCACAGATTTGGCTAGGAGACTCTTAAGCATATCCATGAGATCTGCAAAATTAAAATGGTGTTCATGACTTGTAAACAAAGCTACTAATTGAACTATAATTTAAAAACACAGACTGGAATAGAATTTCAGCTGCTGAATGACAATTAGATGAATTCATTAGATGTTATGTCTGATACACAGGAATGTCTTGGGTGGGATGTAGTAGTCTCTACTTGGTAGACTATAAGTATTTGAATATAGTGGGAAGGGATGAAAAGAAGGAAGGAGGGGGAACTCAGTTGGATGTGGAATTATTTAGGAAGCTTGATAAGGAACTTGTGATAATTAATTTAGATGACTAACTGAAGGTTACCTCTTTTCTACCTGTAAGAAAGGGTTTCATGAACTGACAAAAGAAAAAGTATTTTTTATCTGTTAAGAGAATTAATTCTTGCCTACCCGTTAATCAACATAGAAGCACTTATTTACATAAAATCAATGCATTAGGGGCAGCCCAAGTAGCTCAGTGGTTTAGCGCTGCCTTCAGCCCAGGGTGTGATTCTGGAGACCCCGGGATCAAGTCCCATGTCAGGTTCCCTGCATGGAGCCTGCTTCTCCCTCTGCCTGTGTCTCTGCCCCTCTCTCTCTCTCTTTCTCTCTCTCTGTCTCTCATGAATAAATAAATAAAATCTTTAAAATAAAAAAAATAAAATAAATCAATGCATTAGTTACATATCAGTCTCATCTTTGTGAAAGCAGGCCTAAAAGTTTTGAAAATGTCCAAGCAGGTATAATTCATGGTCATATATGGTGTATGTTTGAAATTTACAGTGCTTAAAAATATTATATTAAAATATATAAAAAATAAAAGTATTACAATAATTTGTGCTATTTATCGATGTATATTTTGATCATTCCCCAAGTTCATAGGAAGGAATGGAGATCTCCTCCTAGGCAACATAAAGTAGGGGAATGAACTATAGGGGTTCTTGAACGTGTTTATATCAGAAGCACCTGGAGAGGTTTTGGTTTTTATGGAGGAGAAGGGGCCTCTAGAGATTCTTTTTATTGTTCTGGAGTAAGACAGAACAAGGTATCTTTCCAAAGTTCCAAGATAATTCTAATGAGTTGAGAATAACTAGACTAGACCAAGAGTCAGTTAATCTGGCTTCTAAACTAGACAACTGACAGTTTTTTCCTGTGACCTTGAACAATTAATTTAGTTATCCTCTTTATTCCTTAGATTCCTCACCCTTTCAGTAACAGAGTTGGATTATAAGAGTAGTGTTAAGTATTTAGGAGTTTTGTGAACAGATTGTTGAACTATTAGTAACCTGAAATTGGCCCTGGTGGGCTTATTTATACCATGGAAATTGGCAGGCACTACATATCAGAGCTTACTACTGCCACCCCTCCAGAGAGCCAGTTTACTAGCACACCACAAACTATACTATCTTTAAAGTCTTTTCAGACACTCTATGAATCTATGATCCATTACTTAAAAAGTAGTCTTATATCATAGACATTCTGAGAGGTTTCACCACCATTTTAAATTAATTCCATGATATAATTGTCCCCAGAAATAAAAACTATAAGGAAAAGAATAAAACTTTGTATCTATTAGAGGAGTCATTTTAATAGAGTATCTTTGTGTTGTTGTGTCAAGAACCTACAGAATTCAAGGATACCAGCAAGGGGTTGCCCATGAGGGAAACATAATATGAAGGTGCTAGTACCTAGCTTAACATTTTTGAAGGTACTCCCTTATAGATTATTTAGAATCTGCTGAATTTTTGTTTTATCATTCCTTTCTAAAATTGGATGTTAGAAATATTTTCATCTTGGCAGTTTAAAGACATGCTTGCCAAAAGATTTAGCATTTTACTTAGTTTATCAAATAGAAATCTTGACCTTGTAAGTATTGACTCATTTATTTAACTCACTTATTAAAATATTTGAGCACTTGTCGCTGAGGAGGTGACATTGAGTTGTATTTCAACAAATGAGTAAGGCTTGGATAAAAGAGGTATAGGGAATTAAAGCAGCAGAAACCACAGATTGCAAAGCATGCAATCATGAAAGGTGTTGGAAGAAACATACATGTGCTTCATCAAGGCTGCTGGCATACTGAGACAGAGAGTAGAATGGTTCAGTGAAAGAACGTGAGAAATTTCTCTCTGCTACCATTTGCTTGCTCATAAACTGAGAGTAATATGAAGTCCTTCCTCCTGGAGCTGTTTTGGGGAAATAGGGAGATAGGCAAGGGAAGTTCCTTGGGACAACACCTAGCATATAATTAGTACTCAAAAATCCAGCTTCTGGAGTTACCGTGAGGTCAAATGGGTGCATTAGAGCCAGGCCACCATTGACCTTTTATCATGCTGGTTAGCAGACAAAGGCCTATAAATATTGGCAACTGCAATCCTTTGTTCAGTTCAGTTGTGCACTTGTGTGTTCGGGAGTAGTTAGAGACTGGGAGGAAGCTGAAGAAGCATCTGGATATATGATACAAGCCTGTCTGGGTAGGCAAAGGAGTTAAGGAATGGTCCAGAATTTCCATAATTGTAGGTGGGGACCTGTGGTGATTCTTGAGAAAATCTGGGTGGTTAAATAACAGTGTTAAATAATCACAAGTCCTGAGTAGAAGACAGATGACAAAGGAAATGGAGCAAATGCCAATTGGTGGTCTCCAGTGTGATAGGGACATGCGTGTTCTCTTTTCAACTTTTTCAACCTCTCTAAATGCTTGAAAATGTTCATAGCACTGTATTGAAACAAATGAGAAAGTTTATTCACTCTTTATTTCCCTTTCAATTCTTGAAAATTTCAAGAAGGTCTCCTGTGCTACTATGGTTCTAACACTTTGCTTTGGCTCAGAGCCAGTGGCAGGTTATATCTGGCTAGAATTTAACAAAAATACTGTATTTTTTCCATTTCTTTTATTATTTTAATTCATGGTAATTCATACAACTTTTTTATTTATTCATTTATTTATTTTTTAATTTTTATTTATTTATGATAGGCACACAGTGAGAGAGAGAGAGAGGCAGAGACACAGGCAGAGGGAGAAACAGGCTCCATGCACCGGGAGCCCGACGTGGGTGGGATTCGATCCCGGGTCTCCAGGATCGCGCCCTGGGCCAAAGGCAGGCGCCAAACCGCTGCACCACCCAGGGATCCCCAACTTTTTTATTATTGATAGTGATACCATTCGCTTTTTGAGTAATGTATTTAGATTTTAAAATATTCAATAAAGAGTAAAGAGTAGACAGATGGTGCATTGATGTTAGAAAAAAAAAATTGTAGGGGTACTATACACGGAGCTGCTCTAGGAAAAGGTTGGTTAGTGAAGAATTTTAAGCGTCTGAACTAATTTTCTAGAAATAATTCATCTTCTGCTCTTTGGCCACAGAATGAACATAGTTTGTGGCTTCCTGTGGCCACTATTGAACTTCCACATATGCCTCTCCCATGTTCAGATTTTCTTCAAAAGCCTATGAAAGCTAACTTCTCAGGGAGGGCTTTTTGGTCATCTAGTGCTTAAGATATGGTACTCTTTACTTGCTTTCAGAAAGCACTGGCATAGTTCTTTGGGGAGAAAAGTATATGTATGTATATGTTTATATCTACTTATGTATATATTTTCCTGAAATAAGAGGGGGCTACATAATAGAGTGATAACACCAACCTAGGCTAGCTGTGGATTAGATTTTAATCTGTTTGTCACAGTCACTTTTTCTTCATTGAATTTTATTTTCTTAATAGAATTTGGAATATATTATAAAGTACATCACTTCTATAAAGTAAATATACAATAATGTGTTTCTGTGAAAACAAAAAGCAAGAAATATTCAACAAGTTAGGCAGTGTTTTTATATTACTTCCATCTGTCTATTGGAGGATTTTATGTTCATTACTAGCTCAATGGAATTTGAGGTTTTTTTCACCACCAGAATCTACAGGAACGAAGACAAGCAATAAGAATGACTGTAGCTTACCCACTAAAAGAGGAAACTTTTTTTACACATATGCAGGAATGTGGTATTCTCATGTGCCATTTAAACAATTTAAAAGTATGTTGTTTCCCTGAACCAGTTATAGGCAGAATTTAGTTGTACATCTTCTCAAGTCTACACACTGCTGTGTTTACTTGTGTGTCAATATATTGTGTGTCTATCTTAACTGTTCTTTAAATAAGTGGCCCATCCTAAATATATTCTTCTGTGACTTACATTTTTACCTAATAATAGAGATATTTTTATGTTAATATATGTGAAACAACTTCATTCTTTTCTATGCCTGCATCTTTTCATTCCGTAAAATGAATATCTGATAATTACAAAGCCCTATCTTGATGGATATTAAGTTTTCCATAGTTTCTTTTTCCAGCGAACATCACTAACTTTACATCTTTATGAATTTATATATTTGACAAGTTATTAGAAGTAAAATTACTAAAAGAATATATGAATATTTTAACTTTAGCTACTTTTTAAAACAAACTGTCTCAAGTTTTTATGAATTTTCTTCTGTATTGGCAAATATGTTAATTTGTAATATAGTTCATTAGTGGCCTAATATTCCAGTGGTGGGAGTTCAGATTTCCTCTTCAACTATCTTGCTTATTTTTGCTTGTCTTTGTCTGTATTCCTTCCCAGCCCACACACATTCCTTCACACTACCCTCCCACCCCTACATTCAAAACAGAAGTTTATTTACTTTTTTAGTGAACTCTATCTGTCCTAGTGCCTACCATTAATACTTGCTGCTCAATGATTATTGAAAAGATTGTGGGGAAAGCCCCAGTCATACATACTTACAAAATCATACAATTTTTTTTAAGGATTTATTTATTTACCTGGTAGAGAGAGGGAGAGAGAGAGCCTGTGTAAGCAGGGAGAGAGAGGGAGAGAGAGAATCTCAAGCAGACTCCCCGCTGAATGAGGAGCCCGATGTTGGCCTGGATCCCAGGACCCTGAGATCATTACCTGAGTCAAAATCAAGAGTCAGACGTTTAACTGACTGAGCTATCCAGATGCCCCCAAATCATACTATTTTTTATATTCAAACAATTGTTTTTCTTGATAACATTTCTCCTCATTGCTGGCGTTCAGTTTTCTGGTGCATCTTGTATTTAATTGCAGTGTATTATGGTACTTCTAGTATTATTGTACTTGGGAAATGAGGTAGAAATCCTTAGAAGGGAGTAAGTAAAACAGTTTTTTAAGAATTAACTCAGTTTTATAGACCTTGAATTTTAGCATGCTATCCAGTTGAGAGCGATTCCTGTGAACATGTGCATCTTGAGAATATACATTAAATAAAACTAGTGAACCAAAGTACAATGTATTTTCAGTAGCTAATTGCTAATGATGATTTTTAAAACTTGTTTGAAGAACTAATGTTAATCTTTAGCTTTAATCAAACATAGGTGATTCTTTAAATTTTTGCCTCTTACTAAAAAACCACTAATGGAAGTCTGTAATTAATAGATAATCTGGGTTTTAAAAACTTACAATTGAAGGGGTACCCAGATGGCTCAGTTGGTTAGATTCTGCCTTCAGGCCCTGGCACTCCCCTGTAGGGCTCCCTGCTTAGGGTGTTTGTTTCTCCTTCTTCCTCTATCCCTCCCCCCAGCTTGTGAGCACTCTTTCTCTCCCTCCCTCTCTCTCTCTTAAATCTTAAAAAAACGAACTTAAAATTAAAAATAGTTAAAATGAATAGTAATTTTCTTAGCTACATATCTTTTTATAAAAATGCAAAATGTCCTTTTCATGACCAATGTGCTTTCAGTATCTGACATTGTTTTGCCTAAAAAGACCTGCACATATGTATATACCAGATATATCTAATTATTATTTATGTATGTGATTCTTCTATTGAGAAGGGGATACACATTTTGGATTTGTATTTTTATTTAGTCTGAATTAGGACTGGGAAATGATTAATTACAGGGCAATATTTCTTGTCAAGTTGTGAATAAATATGTTTAGCATTAGTATAGCTGTTTACAAACAAGAAAACCCATACTGCTTGCCAAGCACTTGATTAAAAAATGTATTCAATTCATCATACAGTCTCCGTAGGAAAGTTCTTTACATTTGTATGGGTTGGCATTTAGTAATTAAATCTCTTTAAACATTTTAATTAGGCTGAAGGCCACCCAAAGCCTTTGCTCTCATCTTGAAAATGCTTTGAGCCATAACAGGCATAAAGCTGTAGGGGAGCCATTGCCATTTTCACAAATCTTAAATCTAGAGTGGTGCTTCTCAAACTGCTGGGTGCATAAAAATCTCCTGGAAAGCCTGTTTAAAACTCAGATTCTTGAGCCCACCTTCAGGAAATTCCAGTTCAGTGGCCTGCTCTGGGGCCTTTCAAAGGAGAACCAGCCTATACTCAGGCTACTGGTCCAAGGACCATGCTTTGGGAACCACTGGACCAGGAGATTCTGTTGGGATTTGAAAGAAGACAACTGAAAAAAACAAAACAAACAAAACAAAAACTTGATTGATCTTCTCTAATGGTTTTTGGTTTTTTGGTAACCAAACCTTTAAAGACACTTCCGTTTGACAAATATTTCAGATATTTCAGACCAAGATACAATTAAGTAATAAAATGCCAGTGGCTGCCACTCTATTTCTCTTCTTTTCATTCAGAGCAAGGGGAAGACTTCTAAAAGCTTCTCTTAACTCCTTTAATGCTCGGTCCAGCTTCCCTAACAGCAAGTGTATCGAAGTGGTTGAAAGCTTGAACTCTACCACTTTCAGCTGTGTCACCTTAGGCATATCCCATTATGTGTTACTTTTTATTGCTTTGTGACAATACAAATTTAGCAGCTTAAAATAACACTTATTATGACTTATATTTTCTACAGGCTGGAAAATGGGAGTAAATTAGCCGAATGGTTCTAACTCAGGGTCTCTTACGAGATTATAGGCCCTGAAGTATTTGGAACATATACTTTCAAGCTCATCTGGATATTTGTGGGATGCTTTAATTCCTTGCCTTCCCAGCCCTCTCCATAGGGCTGCTTGTGACATGGCAAGAGAGCACACAGAGGATAGAGGCCACAGTTTTTTGTTTTTTCTTAATAATCTAATCTCAGAAGGGACATTTATGCTTACTGGAAGTGAGTCACAAAGTCCAGCCCAGTCTTAAGTAAGTCTCATCTCCCCAAGGGAATATCAGAGAAGTTTGGGACATATCCTTAAAATCTTCATACTATATATTAGCATCATTTCTTCATCCATAAAATGGAAAAGTAGGATTCATTGGGAGCTCAATAATGGTAGTGATTAAGTTATGATAATCATAATTGAATTTCATCATCATCCTTCCTTAAGAACTTTATACCCAACCAAAGTATCAGATGTGTAAAATTTTCCTTGCTCAAATCTGTATTTTACAAACTGTCACGTTTTGTAAAATCCCCCTCCTTTTTTGAATGAAGTATCTACACCTGATATAAAACCAGACTTAATACAAAGAAGTTGTAGACTGATACCATTATTATTATGGATAAGAACATCTATAATAACTTATTATTGAATAGTATTCAACAATGGTTAAAAGAATAAGTTGTATTACCAGGTAGAGTGTATCCCTCTAACACAGAAGGATGGTGACTCCATTAAGTACCTTAAAAATTATTATGCCATTTGGCCCCATAACCCATCTCTACAATTTGGTCTTAAGAAATAGTGCCCAATTTTTGATGCAAAAATATGTTGGGGTACCTGGGTCGCTCAGTCAATTGAGTGTCCAACTTGGTTTCAGCTAAGGTTATGAACTCATGGTCCTGAGATCAAGCCCCATGTTGGGTCAGCAGGGAATCTGCTTGAAGATTCTCTCCCTCTGCCCCTCCCCCTACTCACATTTACTCATGTACTCTCTCTCTCTCTCTAAAACAAATAAGTTAATTTTTTTAAAAAGATGTTTAGCACAAGATAGTGTTGCTTTTGACAGCCTCCAAGATGGCTTCTAATGATTGATCCCATCTTCTGATATTCATGCTCTTATGCAATACCCTCCTTGAACCCAGTGATTCATTTTTACCAAAGAGAAATGAAAGATTCGGTTATGAAAAGGCTATGGCTTCTGTCTTGGTGACTCTCATTCTTTCCCTCTCTTTCTTTTCTTTTTTTAAACACACAGTAAGTATGATTTTAACTACACCTGACATCAGTCTTCTCTTTGAAATATTCAAAATAATGACACTCTTTGTCTTTGAGTGTTAGGAGTATGTATGATTTGGTCTATTTTTATGTGTTTTTCTATTTCCTGCTGATATTCTGTATTTTTTTATAATGGAGAAACCAGTAGAAAGAGCAAGAGAAATAAAAAACAAAGGAAAAGGACAAAGTATATGTAGGTGTTTAAATACATGTAGCATTTGAGAAGTGTTTATTTAAGGAGAAAAACTTGTGAGTGTGTGTGTAATTAAAAACTTCCAAGGAAAATAATAATTTGATTTAAAATTATGTCATATTTAGAATTTGTATAGTGATTGTATATCATTATAACAAAATAAAAACTGATGAATTTTTACCTGGTACTTGCAGGGGCAAAGTACCATGTTAATCCATAGTAATATTATTGATGACAATTTAGTAACAATTTGGTATGAGTCCTGTAACTTAGGCAACAGACTTTACTAGGATATATCTGCTAGTTCATTTCCCCCAGATCTAAACTTCAACTAGTGAAGACTTGAGTTGTTGGTCTTATCTGGTGATAAGATTTTTATAAACGCAGTCAGTGTTGCTTTGCTGTCTTGTCTTCTCACTGTCAGTTTACCTTCTCTCTTCTGGTCGTTTCTGTAGTATGTTGATGCCTTCCATGGTGGTCGATACTATCTCCTATGAGGCTCTCTTTTGGCCTCTGCTCCTGGTCACTGTAGTGTGGGTGTCTAGACAAGGGCTGTTGAGCAGAGACATTAAATTGCTTCAGGCTAGTTAGAACTGTACACATTTTCTCCTATAAGAACTACAACAAAGCAAGATTTGGGGTTTAATTTTGTTTTGTTTTTCTCATGTTCATTTGTTATTAGCAGTGGCATTGTGTTTGGAAAAATAGGGATTAATCCCCACTTTGAGCCTTTTGTTCTTAAAATTACCTGAAACGCTTTGCTAAGATAGGAGTTTACTTACATGTGTTTCTGTGATGCTTAAAACTAACCTTCACTCTTTGCATTTTATTTTATTTTCCAAATTGGTCAAACCAAATGGAATAGTCTTCAGAGTACCAAATTTACTAGAACTCCAAGTTTTCAAAAATACATCTGTAGTTGAGCATATGCATCTTTCTGACAGCAAATACAATTTCAGATGCCACTTTTGGGGGGTACCATTTTTCATACAGTCGTGTTTCAGACAATATTAGTAGAGCTTTGCTTCTAGGATTCAAGAGGAAGAGAATATTAAACTATATTAAATGGTCAGTGTAAATCCTATTTGGCCATGTGCATATTTGTTTCGAAGTAAGGTTATTTAATTGAAAATAGCATATAGTATTCTCTTGTCTGTACTTAGTTTAAAAAAACCAATTGCTTTTAGAATCCATTTTCCTTTTTAAAAAGTCACCTCATAAAATACTGTTTCCTTTATTTTGACTAGGCTTTCTATTCCTATACCCTTAGAGCCCATATGTGTGGACATTATAATGGGCTAAAATACTGTGTATTCTTTTTAATCTGTATGATGATGCATATACATTTTCCCCACTGAGTCTTAAGAGCTGCTTCAATTTGAGCTGTGTAGTAATTTTGCATTTTCATTTTCTCTCACTTAACTGATGTCTATAAATAAAGGCTGAAACTTACTTTAATAATAAAAAACCCATTATCGCTGTGTGATAGAGATAACGTATTATCATTACTACCATTAACAACTGCTGATGTTAATAATACATATTTTCTGCTTCATCCCAGTGCAACCTGCATTTGAAGCAAAGGATTGAAGGATATATGTATATATAGTCTTTTAAACTTATTCTCTCAATGTTTTGTACAAAAGGAAAATAATTGTTAAAAGATCCTGAAAGTACATTGTTTGGGTCGACGTCAATATTACAAGGTAGCAAACTGTGCTAATTCAAGTACACTTGTGATTTACTAAGAATCATAGGGAAGCTGGTCCTCCAACCTGCATCAGCTGTAGGTACACCACCCAGTGGAGGAGAGAGGTTATTGTAGTTCCCCATTCAAGCAAATTTATAGGTAAGTGACAGAAAAGATAGCCATTATAGGGTTGACCTTGAATCTTTTGTACTTCATTTAGAAACACAAGTGAATTATTCATACATTTATATATTTAACTATTATCAGTTAGTTATGATGGACCCACAATGGATGGGACACATGAAGAATGCATGTTTGAGAACAATATAATGTATGACCTTGGACTTGACCCAGCCCTTCCTGAATATAGTTATCTTACCCATTTATTTGGAATGGAAAGAGGAAAGAAAGGAAACCTCTGCATTTCATTCATCCTGACACATGGCATATATGCCCATATATGCAAAAAATAATAAGTAAAGAAGGAATGCATTTTTTAAATTGAAGTATTTGCTTTGTATTCACATTTCACCACCATCACCCATCTCCCCAACCATTATAAAATTTCACTGCTGGTTTTCTCCTGCCTACCCAAGTGTTCAAAAATAATTTGGATATCTCCTTATTTGGTACCCTGTATTCAGTATTGAACTTATTTTAGTTTCATGATTCTGTAATTCAACAGTTATGATCATCATCTTTCACACATGTGTATGTGTGTGTACTTTGTCACCTTTCAAAGACATTTTTAAACTGATTGTTTCATGTGACCAATTTGCATATGTAGCAATTATTTGTTCTTTAATGATTTGAGGATGTGAAATCACTCCTGAGACCTGTGTCTTCCCATGTACATTGTCAGTCTCTGGGTCTGTAATGGCATTTGTGGATTTGTTCTTATTGCTCAATTAGACAGACTTCCCATAGGTATAGAAAGCTTTTTTCTCTTTTTTTTAAAGATTTGTTTACTTATGTATTTTAGAGACAGAGAGAATGCATGCATGTGGACAGGGACAGAGAGAAAGAGAAGAGAGTCTCAAGCAGACTCCCCACTGAGTGGGGAGCCCACCTTGGGGCTCAGTCCCATGACCCTGAATCATGACTTGAGTCGAAAACAAGAGTTGGATGCTTTACTGACTGAGCCAGTCAGGTGCCCCTAGAAAGCTTTCTTAATGACATTTTTTTTTTTTTATGAATAGAAGTCAAACTAATTATGAAACCAGCAAGTAGATAGTTAAAAAGGTGTGTGTTATAGATGTTTTTTGTAGAGCTGGACTTAACAGCATCTCACTGCAAATTAATTCCCTTTTCGATAAATCCTGCACCTTACAATCCCTGGCTAATAAGACCCTACTTTAGTCTTTAGACCTTAAATTTAATTTATCCAATATCTGCATTTATTATTAATTCCCTGAAGAACTGTCTGTTCTTCTGGATGTTCATGCAGTTTGCTTAATCAGCTTACATGTTAAGTTCAGTTCACCTCACTACTCAGTTTCTATCTCACTTACCAGTTCTTCGGGAAGAAATAGCCTTTCTTCTCCAGATGGTGGCTAAACATAGAAAGTCACTCGATAACTTCATCTCAGGTCATTCTCTCCTCTCTTCTATACCTAGAAAATATTTTCACCATTGGCACCTGTCCTCTACTTCCCCAACCTTTCATCGTTGAGCATCATACCTTCCATCCAAAATTCCTTTTAACTGAATGAAATTTGTTATTTTCATCCTGGTCAGTGGAATAAGAAAATAAACTTCAAGTAACATTTCAGCTAAATATTTTTATGAACTCATTAAGCAAGGGTTTGGGGAAGCGGTATGAAGTGGCTTTTCTTGGAGGTCAACTTTAGGATTTTTAATATGATTATAGAGCAGTATTTTATAAAGTGGTTGGCTTTTATGGAAATGCTATTTTGAACCTTTATTTGAGGAAATGGCTACCAGCAATTTCCCCCTAGAAATACAGTGAAATGGACAGACAGTACACACAGACTGTCCTCTTCTTCAGAGCACAACTGCCCAACATGATAAGGTACCACTTCAATTTTATTTCTTACCCATTTGAAAATTTATGAAGCAAACTCAGGAGATATTTGACATCCTTTGTAAGTTAATTCAGTTCAATAAATGCATATCAAGATACCATTCCTTTTCAAACTCTGACTTTGGTATTATGGGAAGGGGCTTCAAGGTGGAAGGGTTACAGAAATAACCACAGTTCTATTTCTGCCCTTAGACGGATTTGGAATAGATAAATCATTTGTGTAGCTAAACCTTCACAACTGACCACAGAAAGTTCCCTTCACAACTGTTTGCCCATAGTTTTACCATAGTGTAGAAGTTTTTCTCTAAGAGTAGGTTTTGGTGATCATAAAATGAGCATTATCACCTATAGCACTGACCCAAGCACCTGGGATTTAGCATTTATTAAGATCATTTGTTGTCTATAAGGAATTCTCAGCCTCCTCTACCATGTAGCCAATTACTTGCTGCTTGTTTATTTTAAAAAGTTTAATAAACTAACAGAACAATGACTAGCAACTCAGTATTGCCAGATATAAAAATAAAGATGCTGCTGTCATCTGCAAAGGATATAGTTGAATAGGTAGTTAGCCCCCCAGGTGGTCTCCCATTGTTAACTCTGGGCCCTGCTAGATCGCTTTTTGACAGCTGAAAAATGCTATTGGGACAAAGGGAGTCTGAGCTGACCATCCATCATCCCTTTCTGCTATTCTTAAGGTCACTTGCCCTCAACATACCGCCCAGGGAGAGCAGACTTGGTCTCCACTGCCCAACCGAGCCGCCAGTTGCTGACCCCTAAGTGATTATTACTTGTTTATAGTAATTTCAGTTTGAAAGTTGAACTGACTGCATTAGTGTCAGGGATATAATTTTCCCAAAGAAATAGTTCTGTCCAGTTGCTTCCTTGATAACAATGCACTTCGGAAACCAAGCATTTGTGTCCATGAACAATAAAGAAAAGTCTAGGTCTTAAGTTGGCGACCTCGTTTCTATTGTTAACTCTCCTGTTAAGGGCTTCTCCTCCTTGAAGTTATTTTAAAATCTGATCTCACAGCAATAGATTTAGTTTCACATGTGAATTGGTAGGCTCCTTCCAAGGGAAAATAATTTTTGCTAGAAAGAGAAGAGTACTAAAAACATAAAATACATATCTATGATTTAGGTGACTGCAACTATTACTAGTCATCAAAGTATTATTTAGAGAAAAATAATCCTGTCTTCTCTGATAAAAGACAAAACTTTTTTGTTCAATCTTACTATAATAAAATCAGTAAGCGGGCAGCCCCAGTGGCTTAATGGTTTAGCGCCGCCTTCAGCCCAAGGCATGATCCTGGGGACCCAGATCGAGTCCCATGTCGGGTTCCCTGCATGGAGCCTGCTTCTCCGTCTGCCTGTGTCTCTGCCTCTTTCTCTGTGTCTCTCATGAATAAATAAAAATCTTTAAAAAAATTAAAAATAAAATAATAAAATAAAATCAGTAAGCAGGAAGAGATCCTATTGTGAATTACATACCAAATGTCATTCTATTATTTTTTATTATTTAGGGTGGGCAGATGATCTTTGGTCAAGTAGACCTCTTCTGCTACTGATTTGATTTGATTTGATTTGATTTGATTTTATTTTATTTTATTTTATTATTTATTTATTTATTCATGCATTTTTATCTAATTTTCCCCCACTTGTTACTGAGCTCAAACACTGCCACTGCCTTCTCTGACCAGCCCAATCTAAATTATAAATTACCATCCCATGAACACTTTTAGTGCCCTACCCTTTTTCTTAGTAACACAATACTTGTATTTATATTTACTCAATGTCTGATCTCTACTGGTAAACAGGGATCCTGGTATATATACCAGCACCAGCATTTAGTGTATATTCAATTTCTGTTGTTCAAATGAGTAATTGCAGTAATCTGAGAATCCTGGGTCTTGACTTACTATAGAGAGGAAAATTTATTTTATTTATTTACATATATATTTTTACATTTTGAACCACTTCACACATATGTCCACCCCCCCTCCACCCAATGAACTCAAATGGATTAAAGATTGAACATAAGACATGAAACTACAAACTTCCTAGAAGAAACCATAGGTCGTAAGCTCCTTAATGCAGAACTTGGTGATGATTTTTTTGTAATCTGACACCAAAAACAAAAATAAACAAGTAGGCCTATGTCAAAATAAAAAGCTTCTGTAAAACAAAGGAAACCTTAAAAAAAAAAAAAGAAAGAAAAGGCAACCTACTTAATGGGAGAAAATGTTTGCAAATCATATATCTGATAAGGGGTTAATGTTGAGATTATTTAAAGTACTCATACAACTCATTTGCAGAAACACTCCCAAACAATCCAATTAGAAAATTGGCAGAGAAAAAAAATAAAAGAAAAAAAAAAAAAAAGAAAATTGGCAGAGGATCAAAATAGATATTTTCCAAAGAAAATATACAGATGCCCAACAGGTACATGAAAAGATGCTCAACATTACTAGTCATGAGGGAAATGCAGATGAAAAACATCGTGAGATATCACCTCACACCTATTACAATGGGTCTTATAAAAAGACAAGATATAACAAATACTGGCAAGGATGTGGAGAAAAGGGAAACTTTGTGCTGTTGGTGGCACTGTAAATTGGTGCAGTCACTGGGGAAAAGTAGTGTGAGGAGTCCCTCCAAAATTAAAAATAAATCTATCATAAGATTCATAATTCCACTTCTGGGTATTTATCTGAAGACAAAAACACCAATTCAAAAAAATAAATGCATTCGTGTGTTCTTTGTAACATTTTTACATTCACCAAAATATGGAAACAACCTAAGTGTCCATCAATGGATGAATAGGTAAAGAAACTGTGGTGTATATATGCAATGGAATATAACTCAGCCAAGAAATGAATGAAATCCTGCCATTTGTGACAACATGGATGGATCTTGAGAGTATTATGCTAAATGCAATAAGTCAGAGAAAGACAAATACCACATAACCTTGCTTATATGTAGAATCTAAAAATGAAAACAAATACAAAAACCAAAATTCTAAGCATGTAGATACAGAGAACAGATTGGTAATTGCCAGAGGTTGGAACTGGCTAGGTGGGGTGGTTAAATTGGGTCACAAGGTACAAATTTCTGGTTAAAATAAATCATGGGGATGTAATGCACAGCATGGTGACTATAGTTAATAACACTGTATTGTATATTGGAAAGTTGCTAAGAGAATAGATCTTAAAAGTTCTCATCACAAGAAAAAAAATTGGGGGACTATGTATGGTGACAATGTTAACTAACCTTATTTTGGTGATTATTTTGTAATATATAAAAATACTGAATTATATGTACACCTGAAACTAATATAATGTTATATGTTGATTATACTATAATAAGTTCTAATTATGAGGCATTTATTGTCTATAACAGTGTTTCTCAATAATGTCAGATTTAATAACCCTTTTTATTACAAATGATCTCTAATGCTCCCTTTAATAGCCTATTTTGTTTATCTTTTGCAGTGAAATAAAGCATCCCAAACAGCAGTCAACCAATCAATCAATCAATAAAATTAACATTAAGGAATGTCCTGTTATTAAGGAGTCAAGTATTTATAAATGAGATATTTTGATGCTAGAGAAAAATTTGTTTCCCTAAGTGTATGAACTATGTTCTTTGTAATCTTACTTCAATATTTCTTTACTTAGCAAATTCTTTTTCTTAGTTAATGCAAAAGTAAATTTCAGATAAGTCCACATCTACATTTTGAACAAATGGTGTTTGACATGACTTTTAGCTGTTTGTGTGCAGAGATTTTATTAGCATTGTGAATAATAACAACAGCAGTCTGTCAGCCAACACGTCCTTTCTTATGTGTCTATTTGCTGTCAACATTTTTTTTTTTAAGATTTTATTTTAGGGAGAGAGAGAGAGAGCAGGGGGAGGGGCAGGGGCGAGGAAAAAGGAGAGGGAGAAGGGAAGTAGACTCCCTCCTGAGTGAGGAGGCTGGTTGTCAGGCCCATCTGGGATCCTGAGATCATGACCTGAGCTGAAACCAAAAGTTGGACACTTAGACTGAGCCACCCTGGCGCCCCATTCAACCTTTTATATATATATATATATATATATATATATATATATATATATATATATATATATATATACCAACCTTAATGATCATAGGTGATAATCAGTACCTAACATGGTACTAGGTTTTACATGTGAAATCAGTGATGATGGGGTTTTAATGTTTGTTTCCTTGCTTGTTTTGGTTATTTGTTTATTAGCTTGGGAAAATGTATGCTTAAATACTAATCTGGCAGTCTTACATTCTTGTCCATCCCTCTGGACAAGAATGGAGTCTACCTCCTTAACATTCTCTACTATCCTATAGTTGAGAATTTTTCACATAGCAGCTGTATGTCACTTATTTTAAGTAAGTTAGTAAAGGTGATGTGTTCTAGATTACAGGAAGGCAGGGTCTTCCTGAACTAGAATTCCTCTCTGATGATACATCCAACTCCATTTGAGCTTACATATTTCCATTTTACAGGTTTCATTTTGAGGCTAAAGTTCTTTTTTAGGCTGTATGAAACCCCATGGTAGCCCTAATGTCAAGTAGTGCCCTGCTGTGTATGGTGGAGACTTACTTCATTTCAAGATCCCTGATAGTAATTCTAGGGATAATTAATACAGTTAAGCAATAGGTGTGAGTCAATTCAGTGACAGTCACTTATTCTGGATTCCCACAATGTTGCTCAGTGCAAGAAGGCAATACCAAATAAGAGTAGGAAACTCTTTACTGGGTAATTAGAAAGACAAGTTAAATTCATGAGTCAATTAGGAAGCCATAGATCATAGTAATCTTATATGGCATTAAATTTAAAACTAACAGAGCACTTAATCAGATGTGAAATGATTATCTGACGAAAAGTGAGGAGGAAAGAGAGGTGACTGGATAGGCATAATGAGCATATTCTTGGAGGCAGGGAAAGTGCGGGAAAGGTAGAAGAAAGAGAATAAAGGCCTTTTAGCCTGAATTATCCAGCAAAAAGAGGGTAAAGAAATTGTTCAGATTGGAAAAAAGGAGAGTGATAACTAAGATCATCTAGTTAAGAAGAAGCTAAGGAAAACTCCAATCACCTTAATACCTGCTCTTGCACTGAAGTGAGGTTTATTTGGAATTTTTTTTACTAAGCAGCAAGAGCAATGATAGAGCTGAGGTGGTGGGATGGTGATATTAACAATGCCCAACAGTTATTTGAGCTTTTATTATATGCCAGCCTCTTGCATTTCTTGTGGGCTATTTTACCTGTAGGCATTGTTCTTATAATCCATTTCGCAACCAAGGAAAGGAGGCTTAGAGGAGGTTCATAATTTACCCAAGACCACAGATCTAGTGTGTTATAAAGCCAGAATTTGAACCCAGGCAATTTTACACATTGGCCATACTTTTAAATATTTCCCTATATCCCACTGACCAATAAATATCTGTATAGTGGCAACTCAGAGACAGCATCCTACATTTTAGTAAGTCCATCCAAAGAAGGGTAATTGGGATGAATCCCTGAATTCCCTGTGAAGAGAAAAGAGAAATCAAGAAGATAATCAAGTTTGTGAGAAAAAGTGATAAAATTTGGCCTTCAACCCGGCTTTGTTTGCTTCTTCTTTGGTCCCAGTGGTCTGAGTTCCCTCACCATTATATATTATAAAGATTGGGGAATTGTGTAGAAATGTTTTGGCAAGTTACATGATTATCCCAAATGGGTGGGACTGTGTTTACCAGTGGCAAAAGACTTCCTAAGAGATATTCAATGGTCTTTTTTGAATGAGACAATATTTGCTTTTATATTACACTCAAGCATTCCTTGAAGATTGCATACAGAGAAAACAAAATAATGATATCTATCAATTGTGAGCCAAACACAAGTGATCCTTCAGAGTCTTTAAGAATTTGGAGAAGAAAAAGAAGTGCTAGTATGTGGTTAGTATTAGTATTAGTCCTGCTATTGATCAAGACCTAAATGACAGAAATGCAGCATTTCATCTGTTGTAGAATCTCAACTATTGCAAGATGTTAGTACTGTTTTTAATAGCAGTGTTTCAGGAACAAAACACCTTTACTACATGAGGATGTCCCCTCCAAGATGGATTCCAATGTCAGAGATGTTAAAATATCTAAAGGAGTCTATCTTACAGTGGAGGAAATAAGAAGGAAGTTCCACCTCAGTCTTTACAAAATCTTGTAAAGGGACATATTGACAAAGGCAGTTTATTTTGTGGGTATTTGGACTTCAAGAGGTGAAGGAGAGACAATCAAAGGACAGGCATAGAAAGGGCCCAGATGAAGTTAGTAGAATTCTAGTGTGTGGACTTGGGTATCCTTACCAGTTCAGCCTAACCTTTAAAGGAGACTATATGAAATCTTTCTTCAGGGTACACCTGTTAACCATCCTTAAATAAGACCCAGTGAGCCTTGGCAGCCCAGTGCAAGGAAACCTACCTTCAGCCTAATCAGTCTGTCTCCAAAGGTAATGGCCACATTGCCCTATCTCCTGTTCTCAGTTCTAGAGGCTTGATGTCACGGATGTCCTCATGAACTTCTGACTTTTGACCATCCCTCTTAGTATAGATGAAGAAGCTTCTTCATTGTAAACACTGCAGATGCTTTATGTGTTAGCTACCCTCCCTTTTAATAAGGTGCACAGACAATAAAAAGTACATGGTCATCCTGTAGATATCATTCTAAATCGGTGGGGAAGTAGATGTTAAATGGGGATTTTTAGCATTTATAAGGAGATATTCTTAGTTGAGCTATACCTTTGAAGTCTTTTTCTCATTCTCTAGATCAAGTTCACCACTGGTTACAAAATGAGTAACAGCAGAGTGTGACTTTCTGGCTACCAACCTGCTCTACCCCCACATCTCAACCCAGTGCTAGACACATTGTAGGATCTCTGTGAATTTCTGTTGCATGTTCTTTCCTCAGATATCCCTGGCATACTTTATTCTCAAGACTATTTAAAATTAAAAAAAAAAAAAAAGTTTTGAAGATTAGTCTCAGAGTCAGGTGGAGCTGATAGACCCTCCTGTTTTGCACATACTTGCCTCATTTGAGTAAACTTTTCTTCTTACCTTGGAGAAATGTACATACATTTAAGCTGATTAATGTGCAAATCTTCACTGCTTTAATTCTAGGAATTGGAAATGTTTCTTACTGAAATATTCAGCCCCTAAACATAACCCAAAGAGGCTTTTTTTAAAAGCCAATTTTAATTATTTTTCAGTCCTATTTGTGCCAAAAGTTGCAATTCTGTTCTGACAGTGTCTCTCTACTCTAGTGAAATTCTTTCAGTATGCAACTCTTTTTCTCAGTCTTCATTTATCCATGCAAGCCAAATTTGACATAGAGGTGGATGACCAAATATTGGCTTTCTAATCCCCATTCTTTTCCATGTAGCTCTATCATCCCTCCTTGTTGCAACACTACAGAGTTTACAGGAACAGGTCACAGTGGAACAAAAGCCTGGAGCTGGTGGTGTCCACCATGACTAGCATGTATTACCCAAGTATACATTTAGTGCATCTATGCAGGAACGTTTCTCTGGGGTTTCCAAAACAGATGACGCAGTTGAGGCCATGACAGATGAAGAGACATTTCCAAGGTCCCATATCTAATTTGGGGCAGAGTCAAGACCCAAGTCCGCCTCCTGACTACCAGTGAAATGTTTTATGTGCTTATTTCTTTGCCTTTTTTTTTTTTTTTTTTTTTTTTTTTTTACTGCAGGTGGATTGTTTTGGGAAATATAAAAGGCCTTTTTTTTTAGCATGGGTTTGGGGTCACATTGTACTATAGTAGTGAAGTCTCACGTACCCTCAAGGTGGAAGAATAGTGGGGCTCTGGATGTAGGCCGTGTGCCATGTTGAGTAAGAGTTGGGGCTTTATGGTCAAATAGGCCTGGGTTGAAACTCTCAGATGTCAAGCAGCCATAGGACTTTGGGCAAGGTAGTGACCTCTAGGCCCTCTAATGTCAACAGCTGAACTGTGCTGAGAATGAAAGGACCTGATACCTATGATGTGCTCAGTGTAATACCCAGCACAGCATCATGCCTTTAACAGAAAGTTGACTTACATGTTTATCTCAGTTATGGTTATTGACAAACCCATAGGTGTCTGAAGATAAAAAAATGGCTTACTGCAGTGGAACAGGAAGCAGTAATAGCCTTGATTCTTATTAATCTCCAGTTGGAACACACAACAGGCCAGTGTGTGTGTATGTGTGGCTATTTCTGTGGTTGTTTGGTTTTTACTATATCATCCTGCCTAAAGGAGGGTTGTTTTTGGAAATATAAAAAGAACCCTTTAGCGTGTATCTAGGTCATGTTGTAGCACTGTAGCAGACCTTTGAGGCTTCCCCTATGGTACAGTTGAAGGCACAGGGATGCCCTGCCTCTACAGAGGTGGCAATTAACTGGGAATTGGGACTCCAGGAAGAGAGGTCTGAGAGCAGAAGAGATAGTCCACTGATAGATGGGGGTTTCTACTTGGGGGCTTCACATTTCAAAGTCTGCCACTATCTCCAATTCCAGGACCCCTTGCTATACTGTGGATAGGAATGTAGGGGTCTTGTGGTTAGCTGTTGGCACTAACTGTATTTAGATCAGAAAAGGGTAATATGGACTGTCATACGGAACAGGAGTTCACCTCACTTTTCATTGAAGCAACTCAGTTTAAAAGCTTTTGTAGCAGAATAAAGCTTTTTTTAGTGGGACAGACCTGTGTTGAAACCCTAGTGTGACCATTGACTAGCTGCTGATCCTTGCAGGGCACTTCACAAATCAACTCTCCTGTCTCTAAAAATAGTGTAACAAATACATCGTAGGAGTCTGGTAAAGATCAAATAATTTATTTATTAATAGTGTCTAGCAATAATAGCTTATAACAATTACTGAGTACTTACCTTACCAGTACTAAGCTTAATGTTTTACTTGAGTTACCACATTTAATCCTGCCACCAACCATATGAGATAGGTACTATTGTAATCCCCATTTACAGATGAAGAAAGTGAGGCCCACAGAAGTTAACTAATTCACACAGCTAATAACTGGTAGGACCAGTGCTTAAGGGTTAGAAGTCCAAATCAGATTCTCATGAGTATAATTTTATGTCTCCTCAAAGTCAGGATTATGTGTTATGTATCTTTGTGTCTTCTCCCTCTTTTAAACCTCAGGAACCAAAACATCATTTTGTAAATTGAGTGAGGTCCCCCAATATAAGGATCAAAGAATAATTTTGAATCAATTATAGCCTTGACAGTATAATGGGCCACCATGCAAAGGAAGAAACTCCTTCTCTTTGAAAGTGTCCAGGCTGTCGCTGGCTGACCTCTCAGGTCCAGTCCAGCTCTAGTGGCTCATTTATGGTTCATTAATCTCCTCAGCATGTCCACAATATATAAGACGCCTTCCTCTGCTGGAGGAGAGGGGGAAGAGAACGTGTCTGTGGGTTATATGTTAAATGGTTCAGTCTTAAAGTTAAATCTCCTACGTGAGACCCTACCACTATTATTGTCTAAGCTTTACTAAAGAAGCACATTTTCATTTCTACTCCCGTTCTTAGTTTTGAGAAGCTGGTTCAGTTTCTTGTTAAAAAGTATTATAAGCATGATGTAGTACTGTTATTAAGTATTACATAGTATGAATGTAGTGCTAGATGAATTTATGTGAATTATTCCATGTTTGAGGAGGTACTTGTTCTGAATAAAATTGTTTAAGGGAAAGGAATTGCAAATGTACAGTTTTTCCACCCCTCTTCAAAACTCTTGACGTTGTCTGGGGCTAGCAAGGGTTGTTGCTCTGAAAATAAGATGACTGTGGCACTTTATAGATATTTTAGGTCTTTAATTATTTCTAAAATCATTGCCAAATGAAACACTTATGGAAAGGCTTATAGTTAAACCAGGTATGTTGAAAATTTATGCTTACATTGTTGAAACATCAAAATTTTATGGTAGTACTGTTTTGTTTTGTTTTGTTTTTTTGGAGACAAGAATTCTCTTTTCCCCAATTTTTCATGACTCATCCTTTCTCAACTCATCTTTCTTATCCTTTGAAACTTCCTCTTCAGAGAATCAGAAAAGCTTTCTTCATCATTTTTTTCCTCCAATTCACAAGAGCTCCACTTTAAAGTGGAAGAAATAATGTTAGTTTTTCCATAGGGATTGATTATAAATTCCTTCTCTGCTGAATTATACTGGCCTCTAGTGGATACCTGTCATAATTATGTTTCATATTGATCTTGCCTTACTTCACTTATGTAACACTATACTGCATATTTTAATCATTTTTGAGAATCTATACTAAGCACAATCAAAATTATCAGTGTTTTAAAGTAGATTTCATCATGCAATTGATTAAACTTTATGTGGATAGTCCTATACTTGTCAATGTTCTTAACAAATCTAGATGATTTACTGGAATTTTGTTAAGATGGAATTGTGATATTAATTCCATAGTACTTCTCATTTAACACACATTGTACTTAAGACATTTGTAACAGCTTTTTAGAAAACAACCCAGATACTCTTTTCAGATAAATAAGTTATTAACAGTATATCAAATTATCTTATATCCATAAAACAAAAAATAACTGACACATTCTAAAACAATATCATCACAGTGGAGTTTATCCTCAAATAAAATTTAAGAAAATCATCCTCTTACTGAATATAAACCCATGTCATTTCCTCAGACTTGCATATCAGCAAGTATATCTCAATATGACAGAGGATGACTGTCTTCACTCTAATATACAGTTAGTAAGTGGTAAAATTACATCCATATTTATTTGGGGATCTGCCATAAATTAAAATGTTAAATATTTTCTGTCGAAACAACTCAGTTTCATAATATTTTTTTAAAGCTGCTTAAACCATTACTGAAGTCTACCCTTGATTGCCTATGAGCTAACAATCAAACCTGTGATTATTTGATAAATAGTTTTATTTATAGAGTGGTTCTGCCTCAGGATCTCTCATGAGATTGTAATAAAAATGTAAGCTGAGTTTACTGTCATCTGAAGACTTGATTAATTTAGGCAGAGGGATCCACTGTGACTCTCACGTGGCCATTGACAGGAGGGAGTCCTGAGTCTTGCTATATAGAACCCTCCATTGGACTGCTTGAGTGTCCTTATGACATGGCCATTGGCTTTCCCCAGAGTGAGCAACCAAGGAGAACGAAAGAAAAAAGAAGGAAAGAAACAAAGAAAGAAAAAGGGAGGGGGGGAAGGGCTGGAGGGGGAAAGAAAGAGGAAGGAAGAAAAGAAAAAAGAGGGAGGGAAAGAGAGAGAGCAAAGAGAAAGAAACCCCAGTGCTTTTTATAACCTGATCTCAGAAGCTGCTTTTTCCACCATATTCTCTTATTTGAAGTGAATCACGTAGGCTAGCTCTCAGTCAGGAGGAGGTAAAGCTCTACATGTTGAAGGGAGGATATTAAGGAATTTAGGGACACGTTTTAAAGCCACAAGAAGATAATCTTCATGGGAGGATTTAGCCCTTTGGGTTGGATTGGTATATGTAGAGGTGTTTCAGGCTTTGAAACACTTGGCTCAAAGACTTGAGCCAAGACTTTGCAGTGGGGTGACAGAGGTGCTGTGGGGAAAGAGTGTAAGGCAGGGAATATGGCATAGTAGCTTTGAAGACATGCTGCTGCCTGCCACTCTTCAGATGTATGATCTTTGGGGAGGATCCTAACATCTCTGTGCTGAGGTAGCATCTGTTAAAGAGGAAAAACCATCACTTCCCTCATAGGATCATAGGAAGATAGAAGTTAGCCCATTAAAACACTTAGAAAACCATGTGGCATCTTAAAAAGTGATCAATAATTATTGGCCACTGCTTCTGGCATTAGCAATTGTTACTATATGTGGATTCACACTGTAACTCTTCTTTCTGCTCTTTGTTAGTCTAAGAAATCCTGCAGTGGGGGGACACTTGGGTGGCTCAGCAGTTGAGCATCTACCTTCAGCTTAGGGCATGATCCTGGAGTCCCGGGATCAAGTCTCACATTGGGCTCCCTGCATGGAGTCTGCTTCTGTCTCTGCCTATGTCTCTGCCTCTCTCTCTCTCTCTCTCTCTCTCTCTCTGTGTGTGTGTGTGTCATGAATAAATAAATAAAATATTTTTAAAAAAGAAAAGAAATCCTGCTGGGATCTCATCTTCAAACTTGCTTAATTTTTTTCTCCCTTTATAGCTGTATTCTACATCCCTCCATTCACAAAAGCAGCAGTTGTCCCCCAGAATATTTCTTAGCATACAGAGATGTGAAAATCATTTGGGAGAGAGGAAGACTCAGAAAGCTTCAAAGAGGGTGGCTGTGACAGCAGGAAGAAAGCATGATGGTGTGGGGAGGACTTTCCAGAACATTGGACTGACTGGCTACTGAGGCAGCTCCAGTGGTGAAGTGCTGGGGCCAGATGCAAATCTCACATACATTTTAGTAAGCTAGTAAGCTCAATGTCTTTCAAAAATCCAAATCCCTGTCATTTGAAACTGCAAAGATCTGAGCATACCAGGCCTACATTCCCATGGCAGCATCAAATGGATTATGTCGCAACAGCCCCTTTAGAAAAAGCTTGTCTTCTCCAATAAGTCAAAATCTCTTGTCTTAACCCAGGCCCTCCTGACTCATTTCTTCACCTCCATGGCCCTGGAGGGCATTGAATTTGCAACCCCTCTCTCCACGTAAAGTCTGGCATTCTCCAGTTTATTCACACAGTATAATCTTCTTAAGAGGGACCTCCACCTTCATGATACCCAATCCAACTATAAAGATGGTCATTGAGAACTACAGCATGAAACCAAGCAGGAATTCCTGTTGATAGACCTGACTGGGCAGAGATTGTCTTACCAACTAGCTGATGAGAACTTTGGAGAGTAGCTAGATGGCATGGTGTGAAAGGAAACTTGACAGGTCACATGTGTGGCAGGAGTGGACATTATGGGAGCTGTCACCTAGTCAAGGCTAACAGGAAATGGGAGTTGACCTGAGCTAGTCTTGAGCAACTTAGAAGACTATTGCAAGGTTTCTAGAGTGAAAACTTTGGCATGATGTTCAGGATGTTCTTTAAAAGAAGCAAAAAGAAGTCACTTAAAGGCATTTACAAAAATGCATCTGTGAATCCAAGGAGTTTCTACTTTAGTAGGACGTGAACAGACTTTAAATAGATACAAGACTACCTTTTAGATTTAGCACATAAGAAAATATACATTCATGAAATAAGTCCATGCTGAGGGATATAGCGGGAAGGATGGGCTTCTGCAAACAAAGGGATTTTTATTTTTGTCCAGATGCTTCAGGGTATTAAGGGCAGGTCCATGTATAGGGAAGAGAAAAGGAAGCTCTAATCTGCCAAGAAAATAAGCACTTGTTTGAATTATATGGATTCCAGTAGTAGATATGTATGTCTGGCCCTACTAGGTGATGCTCACTTCCCAGCAAAGCTATATAGATCTTACATAGTTTGGGAGTTTCTCTTTCCTTGCCTACATTTTTTCTTGGTTGTTAAGCAACCCAGTATGTATTCCCTTGGGGTACATTTTATTGTTGACTATTAATAGTTCAATGACACAGATTATTTACATGATAAAGCAGAATAATGTGACTTTTGAGATAAATGTGAGGCCACTGCTTACAACTGGGTCAGTGTAGTTTCATGCAAGTTAAACATCATCTTTTTCCAAGGCTGCAGACCTACATTTTTACTTACTAACCATCTTTTCAGGTTTGTCTTCATGTTACTTGTGTTCTTCTTTTAGACAGACTGGGAGGCCACATGGGGATTCAGGCTTATTGAGCTTATCTTTCATTATGCTGAAAATAAGGTTTGCAAGTCACTTTCTAGATGGTCCTTCCTTAGTTTTCGTTTGTAGCTAATAAACCAAATGAAGCCATTTCAGTGCTGAGAAGGTCGTTTTCACCTAACAAGCTATCATTTGTCATTTATAATGGACAGGACCCAAGATAATAAAGCATTTGGCTTGTTTTCCTTTTTATCCCTTTACCTTGGGTGTAGATCCAGACAGTTAATGAGCAATAATTTCAGATTCTTAGGTGTTAGCCATCTCCCAAAAAGAACCAGAGAAAGAAGTATTTGATAATACTCATTAAAATGGCTTGAGCTGAGAGTGTTCACATTTTGGTTTTTACTTTTATTTCATTATTTAACTCAAGACCATGGATATGTTATAGAGAAAGGAAAACTAGACAAGCAACCCTCCAGTTCTAGAAGGTTCAGATGAACCTTTCTCAAATTCAAGCTGGATTGGTCAAAATAGGATGTTGTTATCAATTTCACTAGGAAATGATGATTCACTCAACTCATGGTATATGAAGGAGAATTTATTTGCAAAGGGATAGATAGTGAAGGTATGGGAAGAGAGTACAAGAACCATAAGAGAAAGTACAGAGACTGGGGGCTAGCAGCCTGGGACCTTTTAGATCCCTACAACAAAAAGAAGAGAGAAGGGAGTGGTTACTTAAGTAGAATAAAAAGTCTGTAATGAAGGCTTTCTCATGATGATCACAGACTTTTTTGGAAGGATACACCCACTCAAGACAACCTCACTGGGAGTGACCTGGAGGAATGTAAATATGCTGTCTGTAGGTCCTCCTGCACCTGAAGAGGCTTCTCAGATGCCAGACAGAGAAAGGAGCCCATTCCTGTGGTCCCTAGAATCAGGCTTCTAGGACCTAGAGGAGCAAGGTGGAAAAGGGGTGGGGTGGGTCAGGAGAGACACAGGAATCTATAACACAGGTCCCAAATAACATCTTTTTGATAGTTGGTTAAACATGCCCCTCAAGGAATAGAATATTTGGGACTCCTTTAGTAAAGAAAGTCTAACAACTGGAGAACTCCTTGAAGTCCACAAAAGGTTAACTGTAGGTTGGAGAGGGTGTGGCCAACCAATGATTTAGACCACTTTGAGTTGAAAGAGTTTTGTTAAATTTCATTTCTAGCAGGCTGTGGGAAATAATCTGCTCCAGACATGCTATTCTGACATTTGCTGAACTGCTAAATAAATGAATCAGACTTCCACACAACAGATTACAGCAAGGTCAGACAGTGATATCAGTAATCTTAGAATATTGTCTATAGCTCAGGATGTTTTTTGGTGACGATGATATCGGATGCTGTTAGGAAATGGAAAATGATTTCTGTAGATTCCCCTCCTCCTGATATTAAATATTACAAGGCACGAGGTCTGCCCAGGCAATTTAGAGGAACCCTAATTCAAAAGGGATGCTGATTTTATAATTACAGGTGTTTTAATGGGTAACTTTCTTGGAGGTTTTTTTGTTTAATTTTGTTTTGCTTAATTTACCTGAATTTAAACTTTTGATGCAAAGAAATATTATCTTCAATGACTTTTTTGTGTTTAAGATTCTGGGTGTGAAGTTTGGGGTTGAGGTCATTTTACTGGGCTGAACAAAAGGTAAGAATTTAGCATAAACTGGAAGCATGTACTTGCAGACAAAATTTTTGGCAGTAAACTTATTTTCACAAATATATTGGAAAGATCTGTTATAAGAAGAAACATATGTATGTGTTTTTAAAATGTGTTTTATTTTACTTAAAAATGTTAATTTTTATTAAAAAATTTTAATGTAAATTTTAGTACATAGTAAATAGCTTGTAACTTATTAAGATCTTAGTTAGAAGCTTATATTTTGACTTCCCAGTTACATTTTTATCCATTAGGGGTTTTGATATAAATTTTTGTCAATCCTTTGTTTCTCCAGAAAACTAAATAATCAAATAGGTTTATCTGAACAGATGTATGAAGTGTCACAGAATCATTATATGCCACCTTCATCTTACACTAGACTTGTTATTTACAGAAACAGTGGGTTTTGCTATTAACTAAATTTATCTTCATTTCTCTATGGTGTGAAGTGTGAATCTTTGTGGTCCTAAGTTTGGGCTCTGTCTGCTTAGCTAATTTTTTTTAATTGATGTCAGTCATGAATACAGGCAAAGAAATCACCCATGGAAACATTTCCCCCCTTTCCTGTAGGAAGAGCTACCCTGTGAAGACTTTTTGTGGCAACAATAGATAGATCGACATCCTGTTTATAGATTAATAAATGAGTCTTTCACCAAGTTGCCAATTTTATGGGTATTCTCTATATTAACTCTCTAATGAATGATGATGGAGTATACATATTCACATTCATCAACATTACATTAATCTGAGATGATTGGACAAAATACTACTAAGAAAGAATGTGCCAATAAATATTCTTAATCTGTACCAATGTAACTTCCATTACAAATAATATATAGATACTACATTATGAGCAATAAGTATCCTACCTTGAAAGCAATTATCTGTTAAGCTTGGAAAGCAGTTTTGTAACCAAAATATTTCTTAACAGTCAATTCTAATAGCTGATCTTTTAAGTGAGAATTTTATGCCTCTTCTTTTTTTTTTTTTTTTTTTTAAGCTTTTTGATGCTTCCTGGTGAACAGGTAAAACCAAAATCTCCTCGTTAATTTTTATTTTTTTCTCTTAGTTTCAGATAATTCTGTGGCCAAATTACACATCATAGAAGTTTTTGCAAGAGCTATTTTGAACACATGACACTCAAAAAGAACCTTACATTTGCCATTCTAGGTGTCCAAGTGGTTTTTGTAATCTTAACAATGGTTCTGTTTCTCAGTTCAAAAGGATGTGGGAAATGTCTCTGCAAAGAATAAAAAACATGTCTAGACTGTTCCCTCAAATATCTGTGTTCTTCAGTTCTTTTAACTTCTTGTCTCCTGTGCCTGCTTATAATGACAACCAGTATTTCCATCTTCAGATATTTTTTTTTTCTTTTTCCTGCTTCCTGTCAATAGCTCACTTCACTCCAGCCAGTGTTTGTAGGGAAACATTTGTATCTCATCCTTGGACTGGCCTTGGCATTCATGGTTGGTGTTCTTGATTACAAAAGCCTTCAAGTTTTGCAGACACTTACTTATAAAAATGATCCAAATACTGACATGATTGGTATCTTTGGGGATAAGGACCCTAGGTCCCCATGCCATCCAAACACTCAATACACCAGCTCCTGAACTCACTGGCGATCAAATTTCCATCCCTTTGTCTTTTTCAGAAAACGACTAAAATAGAACGTTACAAGTTAGAACACAGGTTGTTTGCTAAAGCTCTCATGGGCTACAACCCATATTGTCTGATCATACGAGTTTTTTCATAAAATTACGTAAGCCTGCTCATTTTTTTTTGTTTTCATACATTTAAACATACATAATTAATGAAATTCTAGGATTATGCTGGGTGTGAATTAGATTTCATTACTGTCTAATATTTTCTCTGTAAAGGAATGGCAATGTTGATAGACTAAATCTTTCAATTCCAATTATCAAAATTTGTATTATAGGACTCCAAAGTTAGACAAACCTATAACTCTTTGATTTAACTCTCTCCTCCACTACCAAGGCAGACGTTGTTTATAGGTGGCAGATCCCTCCCACTGAATCCCTCCCTCATGGCACTAACCTTTTTCTCAACACCATACTCCAAATAGCCCCACAGAGTTACTATTCCTGCCAGTGACCATTCCATCACCTAATACTTAAAATCTGTATCAACAACGATGTCTCAAATGACATAATTCTCCTTTAGAATTTTACTGATCATGATTAAAAATAATTAATATTTATTATAATAATAGTGGCAAAGGGATAAGTTTCAACATGTCAGAAATGAGCAAGAGGGCTTATCAGTCTGCAGAGAGGAGTCTTACAGAGACATCTATTTCAGGACAGGCTCTAGGTTTTGAGGGTCATGATCCACTCATACACCATCATCATCACTACTCTACAACCCCATCTAAGTAGGGATTGCATACCACAAGCTCTGGACAACTCTTTTATCAGTAAACAGGAAACATTGGGTTCTGTAGACCCGAAACCCATTGGTCCACAAAACCATAAAAGGTATGTTACCTCAAATCCATTTAATGAGGCACTGAGATTTGAAAGCAAGAAATATGTGGGCACCAGAATATAGGACTCAGAAATGTGCCCTTGAAACTTAGAATAGAAACAAAGTAGAGCTGGGGCTTTTGACTAATCATGAAAGTCAATGGAGGAGAAAAACCATGGCCTTTGAAGTCAGACTAGCTTGGTCCAAATCATGGCTCCATTGGCTTCTGAGCTCTGTGCCCTAGAATAAGTTATCTGAAGTTGTTTGAGCATCAGGTTACTTACTAGAAGTTGTAGTACATAATTACTAGCACCTAGGAAAATTAGCATGCACTACATGTTGATTCTCAATACCATTTTACTTATTTTAGTGAGGAAAAGATTGCAGGATATAACTAGAGAAGGAATTCAGAAAAAAGAAAGTAGATAATGAAAAAATTAGACACATTTCCCTCAGCTCATTTTGGCTGTTTTCAAATGTCATGCCTCGTGGAAACTTGGCTCTCCATCCATCCAAATATTGTTCATCCACACATGCTATTTCCATGCTATCAGTTTTGTAATAACTGATTGCAGAGCTGGAATAAAATGATTGGGTTTATTTTGATTGAGTAATTTAAAATGCCAAAATATCGTTTGATGTGAAGGGTAATGTTTAAGATACTTATTTTGATTCTGAGATTGTTCAGACTGAATTCTGTGAACTCACTAAGAAATTAAGAGAGCAGAGTGAGAGGGTGAGGTTTATCAAGAAATACTCTTGTTCTCATGTCATTCCTAGCAATTTGGAGGATGTGTCATTTGCTTTAACCTAGCGAATCCTAGAGCTTGAATTCACACAAAAGAAAATAATTTCAAATTTCAAAAACAAACCACAAGTAGAAAAAGCAAGCCAGAGCAGCTCATCCCAGTTGAACTGAGCTGTTGGCTTATTTGTAAGTTTACAACAAAACCCAAGATTGAATTCCTCACCTGAGTCACTTCCTTATTGACTGAATCCATTTAGACTCCCCTCTCATTTAGCAGAGTATTTTTATTAAAGCCAGGCATACAAACATCAATTATCCAAGCTGCATCTAATTTCCTTCACCATTTATTTTCCTTCGTTGGCTGCCAATGGATTAGAAGACATGATTAGAATTCAACAGGAAAATAAAAACAACAAAAAAGAGAAAAGCAGTTTAACAAAAACAGATGCTTAACCAAGAACAACAACATTCAGAATTAAAATAACTTGTGATTAAAAAAAATGTCCTTATCTTGCCTAATATAAACATGCTTGCTTGATTTTTATCAGCATTGCCTACTGGAATGGGACAAGTTAGCATGCTGAATTAGAATAAGCAGAGGCAAAAACCAGTAGTTGTACTGACTGTGCTTAATGTATATACTACACTATGTTTTAAACTCAGTACAGTCCTTAACTATTTTCAATAACCATTACAAAATGTCTTGCTTGTTGTTGAAGTCTTATTTGTTTGCTTCCAGCCAACATTAAGGAGAGAAAGAAAATAAAGAAAAGGCATTTAAGACATCTTATGAACTTGTTAAAGGTACAGACTTTGATTCAGAGAGATGATATTAAAGTTGTCATAGACATATTCATTTAATCAGCCACTACTACAGTGATGGGCAAGAACATGGTACAACAAAGGAAGAAAACTTAAAATATGAAAAGTTATATGAAAGAGATGTCAAATGATGCAAAGAAGGAGGGGTGGTGGTTGCAGTGAACTAGATGCTAGCCATGAATCAAATCATGCCTGTATCAGGAGGTGGCAAACTATGGCTTAAGGACCAAATCTGGCCCATTTGTTGTTTTTGTAAAAAAAAGTTTTATTGGAACACAGCCACACCTATTCATTTACAATTTTCATGCCACAATGGCACAGTTGAGTATTTGGGACACAGACTGGTCCACAAAACCTAAAATACTTACTGATGTTTCCTTAAGAGAATGTTTGCCAGCCCTTGTATGTGTGGTATATGACAGTGGCACCCCTAAGATTGCCCACCTATTATTACAGACCTTGGTTTGAACTGTGACTTCTTAACAGCTAGGAGACCCTAAATATATGTGAGCCTCCGTCAATTAATTCATAAAATGAAGTTCATTAAACCTATCTTATAAGCTTAATATAAATATGAATGAATGATCATTCCCTTCCAGTATCCCTGAAGGCTGTGCAGGTGTTTTTAAACCAAAAGACTTTTCAAACTTCTTCTCACAAAGTGAACACTCTGCATCATTTGGCCCCAGCCAGAGCAGTCTGTCTCATTTCCCACCACTCCACTTCTCAAGCTACAAGCACATGATACTGTGGGTTCTATTCAGTTCTTCAAATCCATCAAGTTCTTTTCCACCCATCTATCTTTGCCTATGATAACCTCTTGTCTGGAGATACTTATTCTTTGTCCCTCTCAATTTCCATAGTCTCCTCCTGACTGTTCTTCAGATTTGAAGTTAAATGTCATTGCCTGTGAAAGGCTTACCTGACTACTCAGTGTAACATGGATGCTGTTCTGTGATCTCAGAGTACCCCCTATTTCCCTCCCCTTGATAACTGTTACTACAGTTTGCAATTTTAGATATAAATATAGAACATTTTCATGTTTTTTTTAATCTCTTTTGCCAGCTTAGTTAGTGGCTCCACTCAATGATTAGAATGAGTGCCCAGCTAAGAGTAGACCCTCAAAAATATATTTTGAATAAATGCCTCACTTTTCGTTGAGCAGTCTGGCAATATTTGCATTTTGTTAGAAGTCAGGATAATGTTGAAGAACACTGAGCTTTTATCCTGATGACATGCTGGCTGCATCATTGATACAAGTTGTTTTATCTCTCTGAACCTGCCTTTTCTTATCTGTAAATGGGGTAGGTAGTCCTTACTTCCCATGCTTGTGGTGAAGTCAGCTGTGGGTGAAATGAATGGGTGAAATAGTAAACGTGGTGTGGTATATTGTAGCCCCTCTATAGGTTTGCTAGCTCTGAAAGATACTTGATAGTAGATAGTCATAGCTCTAGTGATTCTCCAAATCTTTAGTACCTTCAGTGTCCTTATCTGGGAAAAATAATTATGCCCACCTCATATACTAGTCATTTGTTAAACATGTTGAAATATGTAAAATAATTAGAATCCCATCTCCTATCTACTGAATGCCTGGTAAACATTAGCTATTGTTTGTAATTATTACTCTCAATTTCTTATGGACACTTTTCCCAGAAAAGTACACATTCAATACACTTTCAAACAGTATATTGTAAATAGTTGCGAAGAACTCACAATTCCCCTGAAACTCCTACTCTTCACTGTACAGACATAGGCTCTATGTTATCCTTTACCATTAGCTGCCTTTGAGACCAAATCCCAAAGAAGAGTTTGGTTGTAGGACTTACCTAAAATTATCCAAAAATATAATTGTGTGTGTGAGTTTATCTGTCTGGGCTTCCCTAATGTTCTTCAGACACTCAAAAAAGATTATTTCTGCCAAAAAGGGTTTTAGTACTGATTCTGTTGGTTGATCTGTTTATTTGGGGTTGAAAGGAGCTTGATAAATATCAAAGGCTATATAGCTTTTCTTCTTTTGAATTTCACTCTTTACTTTTAATTGTGGGCTAAAATCTGCAGCCAGAGTATACTTTGCAAAGCAAAATACACACAGACACTTGAGAAACCTGCATTTGGCCTGCCCGACGACCTGTATGGCTGCCAAGAGCCGCCGCAGACCTCGCCATGGGAGTCGCCGTCTGGGGCCTGGGGACCTGTGCAGTGTATCTGGCACCGGATCTGCCTCACTAGATGATCTTTAACTTTTCTGAAACTGTAAATAGCAACCCTTGCAATTCTCACCTGAGAATTTGGAAAAGCCTGTTCGTAAAAGCACTTAGGAATCTTCCGGGAAAGTCTCTTGGTACTTAAATAGACCTAACCACTAACTTTTTTTTTTTTTTTTAACATTCTTTTTGCCAGGAAAACAAAACAAAACAAGAAGGCTACTTAAAGTTGCTATTGGCATTGTCATGAAACAACAATTAGTGATTGTAATAACAAACGGACATGTGAGGCACACATTGAAAATTGGACATGCTTTATAAATGCCAAATAATAATAATGATGTCACGAGGCTTTCATTTTCAGACCATCTTAATTTCATTCTCAGTTTGAGATTGCAGATTACAGTTGTTAATTATAGAAATTGGCCCAGAGTGAAACCTTAAATCAGATTTCCACTAAAGTGCATGACTGCAGCAAATTACTTTATAGTGGAAGAGTGTGGCATCATCTCTGATGGAGTGGGGTCTGCCTACCAGCCCGGTGGTAATTTTCCTCTCAGTGTGCTGTGGCACAGCATGGCTTCTAAACAATCCCCTCTCCCTGAGCTAAGCAGCCTGTGAGTACCCGTGTGCCTTGTTCTTATAAAAGTCCTAACTGTATTGTTAGTATTGGTTAAACTCTCTTTCTTCTCTTTCTCTCCCTTTTGCATTCTCCCCCACTTTCTCTCTCCCTCCCTCCCTCTCTATGCTCTCATATGGACTGTATTTCTCAGCTCACATTTGCTCAAGTGCTCCCTCTTCATCTTCTCTGTCCCTCCTGGCATCTTCCATTACTGCTCCTCTAGCCCACGCCGAGGGAGGCTGCTTTCAACACTTGCCTTTACCCAGCTCTGGAAAGGGGAGGAATAAGCAAAAAGAGCCAAGGTCTCATCCCTGGCTTCTGGCACCTGCAACTCTGTAACCCGTACCATCTTGGGTTACTTCACATTTAGTTTGTAGGTCCCAAATGAACTAAGTTGGGTGACTGCTCTACCTGCATCCTGGCTGCTCTCTGCTACCTGACTTCCTGCTCTTTCCCTTTCTTTGTTGACCTAAAACATCACCTCTTCCAAAAAGCCTCTCGCATGATAGCAGTCTACATCGATGGTCCTGCCCTGGTGTTAGTTCTGTGAGGCATCTGTACACTTTGAATTGTCACCACCAGCTTACTGGTCTGGCTCTCAAACTGGTCTTTGAATTCCTTGAGGATAGTGGTGATATCTTATTCATCTCCATATCCTAAGCTCTTAAGTCTATACCTGCTATAAGGAAGATGGTCATTAAGCATCTATTGAAATTAATTTGATTCATTTACTCTTGAAACCACTATTTATTAGATGATTATGCCATGTCATGGATTGTGCTAGGTGCATATGGAAAAACTACATGGCCCTATTGTGGAGGAGCACAGAAGCGATCGGATACAGGATGAGAGGTGAATAAACTCCATAGAAGAACAGTAGTCTATTTCTCAGTGAGTCTAACAATGGCAACTAACTAATCATTCCTCCACTGTTGGATAAAAAGGCTTTTCCTTGGGTTCTGCACCTGTGCATGTGGTTGGCTTACTTTTAGGTACAAGTTGTTAAATGAAGAGTATTTTTAATGCCAGATGTTCATTCAACAGTATGAGATACTGACATATGAGAGCCTCATGGGAACTGAGTACTACCAGATCCAGAGCTCACATTTGACACTCACTGCAGGGCAGGCACCCAGTAAACAGGATTGAGTCATGGAGTCCTGGGGATCTTCCCTTCTTCTTGCTCCCTTACTCCTGCCTTTTTGGGTGAATTCACATAAGTTTGTGTGTGTGATATAACTACCTTAAGATAGATGAAACCAAGCAATTCACCCTAACTTGATGAGGCAAGAAATTGTTGACATCTGAATTCTTCCTTAAAGAATGTGCACGTTGAAATGTGGCAAGGTGTACAGGTGCCAGTGTGTACTTTATTAGAAAAGCTTAGTCTCTCTGCACAAACCCAAGTGAGCTTCAGCAGTTCCTGAGTTTTTCTCTTGGACACCGTGGAGTCATTATTGCTCTTGAGTGTTTTTTATTCCATTGTTTTGGCAAGTTCCTCTCCATCCCACAGCTATTTGGAAACTGCTGCTGTACGAAGCCTCAGTGCTAACAGCATTTAATAGCTGTCATTAGAAAGCAAGCTTCTGCTTACCAGTCAGCCTGCTGTGAATGGTAATGGGAGGTTTCTGTTTGGGGAGTGGCCCCAATCTTTAATTGGCTTGAAAAATATTGCTCATTTATTTTATTCTTAAGACATTACCTTTTTCTGTTGAGCTTCACTAAGTTTGTGCCTCTATTCTGTTCTAATTCAATATAGCTGTAGTAAAGAGGTTTTCTTATTTCTAACATGCTGTCTAGGTAACCTCTCCTCTTTCATCATTGCTTGTTGAAATAAACACATATATAAAATTACCGTTAAGTATTTTACAAGCATTTCACGTGTATTATCTCATTTAGGCCTTTCAGCAACCTTTATGGACTAGATCCTGTTACTCTGTTTTTTAGATGAGGAAACCGTGTTTGGAACAGGGTATATAATTTGCCCAGGATGCCCATGCTAGTATCTGGCATGAATGAAGAATCAGCAGGCAGACTGGAGAACTGACTTTGAACCTCACTGAAACATGTTAGCTATGTAACCTCAGAGCACATCATGTGAATTCTCTGTGTAGGTGTTTCAGCTACAGAAAGCTAATCTTTACTGTGCTTCCTTAATGGAGTTCAGGCAAAAATCAAAATTTAAAATAAGGGTTCATGCAATGGGTACTTTCTGAAACAGTGAAGTGCAGAACAATATAAGGCATTCTTTTCTCATATTTTTTTAAAGATTAATTGAGAGAGAGAGTAGAGGAAGAAGCAGAGGGAGAGACTCTCTAAGCAGACTCCACACTGAGTATGGAGCCCAATACAAGGCTCAATCTCACAACCCATGAGATCACAACCTGAGCTGAAACAACCAAAAAGTTGGATACTTAACTGGCTGATCCACCCAGCTGTCCCTCCTCATATGTTTTGTGTATTTCATTTAGCATAATGAAATAACAGGATTTTAAAATGGCATGCAGCACACACATACATGCTTTAGTGTACCCTAATATAATTGTGATGCCATCGTTAGAATTTTGATAACTTTAGCTTGATGAATAGCCATTTTCTGGGGGTGTTATCAATTAATCTAGGTAATGAATTCTCTTCATTATCTTGTTCTTCATGTTAATTATACAGGATTTTCTTATACCCATTTATCAAGTCAGGATGAATCTTTTTTTTTTTTTTTTGTCCACATGCCTTTGAATATGGAATGCATATAAGCAGGTTCAGATGATGGGTTTAAATTTACATTTCTGAAAAATTCCAGTCACTGACTTGACTTTCCTCAGATCCTTACTTGTGGTATGAGCTTGTATATCATGTATATCATTCTTTTGGGGCTCATTCTTTTTAATCAAAAAAGGTTGTTATCTAAGATAATTAAACTATTTCTGGATTTTGAGAATCTACCTCTAGCATATCAAAGAGGTATTAAGGAAGGATGGAAAAGCTTGAATCTTTACTACTAATGTAAAACAACAAAGAATCACTTCACTAAGTTCCTACTTTTGAAACATTCCATAAGGCACTTATGAGAGATAAAAATTTCAGTGTAAAGCATGAGGGAGGGAAAGAAATAAGTGCATAAAATTTTAAATGACACTACTCATAGAGGAACAATTCTAGACAATTCTATATGAAAAGCCAGAATAGAATATGTAATAAATGAGTGGTGATTGATTTCATTTTGAGTTCCCAGAAGTGAGTGATGGGAGAATATGAGTTAATATGGTAAGGCTTTATATTGCTATTTAGTAATTCAGTACTAAATTTTAACTTTTTTGACATTTTGTGGGCCTTTTGTCTTGTAATTCATATGCTGTGTTAAAAACAATAACAACAAGGAGTCTTATTCTAATCATCTCTATTACTTAGGCAGTTATTTTTGAGAATGTCGGCTAACAGCGTTTTGATGGGCACCTTCCTATTTTTTATTTCAGGTGGAAGCCATCCTTGTCAATATTTTTGCTGGAATTGTCAACTGTGCCATTATTGCCAATGGGATCACCAAAGCCTGTCAGGAGCTGGAACTCAAGGTGCCCCTGGTGGTCCGGCTGGAAGGTGAGTTATGATAGATTTCCACGGTGCCAGTACCCCTCCTCTAAGATCAGGTGCCCGACATGTTTTGCACGTACAAACTTCCTAAGACAACATAAAGAAACACTGGCTTTAAATAAGATGAAACAGATGCTCTATAGCAATACCTCTCTGAGTCCCTAACAGGCTGATAAGTACTACCACTCTCTAAGAATGGCCTTTGTTATGATTCTCCATATTTTTCACACTCATTCCAGAGTGGATCCTTTTGATTATGAATCACTTTGTGAGATGAGTTTATTGAAACACTTAGAAATGTTACTCCAAGATTTATTCATCATGGGGGGAGCAATGCTTGTCCAACCTTTTGGTCTTAGGACTCCTTTACTTGTTAAAATTGAGTACCCACCAAAAAAATAAAAAATAAAAATAAATAAAATTGAGTACCCTAAAGAGCTTGGGTTTATTTTGAGTTATCACTGTATTAATTGATAACATAATTAATTAATGAAATTTGATAAGAGGTATAACTACTTGGGACTTTTAACATACTTCTTCAACAATAATTTTTATATTGTATATGTTACACATAAATACACATGCTGTATATTTTATGAAAATGAACTGTCTTTTAAAAATTTTAATAAGAATAGCAGCACTGTTTTACATTTTTGCAAATCCCTTTACTATCGAGCTTAGTATTTGCTTCTGTATTATATGTGTTGCAATATGCTGTTTTGGTTGAAATGTGTGAAGAAAATATGGCCACATAGACATCTCTATTTGAAAAAGGGAGGGGTTTTTAATAACCATTTCATATAATTGCAAATTTTCTTTATACTACACTAAAGTTAATGAGTAGTAGTTTCTTTTTAAAGATTAGTATCATGTGAAATCTGAAACTATTTCAATGGGCTTTTCATACTGTTATATTAAAATCCATTGATCTGTCTTGCACATTAAATGGATTTTATACATGTATGGTTCGCAGTGCCACGCATTGATCCATATGGAAAATACTGGATTATGCAGATCTTCAAAAGATTGGCACATTTCAACACACGATACTAAAAAGTTCACATTTGTTCAAATCACAGCATTCTCATCAGAAAAACGTTTAAATACTGGGATGCTGTCAAGGTAGTAGATGCAACTTTTCCAGAAATCTAATTTTCACTTTAAAGTATAAATTTTATCATCAGCCACACAATGATCAGATGTTTTCTGTGAAGTGGCTGTCAGGACAGCCTCACTTCACTCATTTTAGAGAAAATGTGTACCATGTTACTAAGTCAGGGTAACCATAGTGTGTCCATCATTCTTCCAAGAAAATACAATATTTCATGAAAAAGTGGGTGGTTTAACTAGCTCCTCAAACAATTGCACAAGCACATTTTTTTAGAACAACCATCACAGTTCAGGATGCAGCATACTTGTTTTATGTATACTTGCCACTTGGTCACACAGAGGATTAAAAAAACATATGCTCAAGGGTTGACATTTAATAAAATTAATATTCTTTTACTGTTCATCAAGGACATTCTTACCTGCAAGTGACAACTTTTTATTATAAGTGTGTGGTGGTGAAAATACAGTGGCCATTAGTACAGCTTGGGACCAGGGCTTTGATTCCATGGTAACAAGCCAGTCATTTTATCCACTCTTATGTTTGCTTCATCAATGCAAATGCCAACAGAGTATTATTGTTTTTGTTGTTGTTATTATTATAAAAATAGTTTTTACATCAGGGACTTGCCCCAGAGTTCGGTGAACCACATTTTGAAAACCACTCTAGTAGAGAAGCAAAAACAGGCACTTCAGTGTGAGAACCTGTGCAAAAGGCCCATCCACATGATCCACAAATTCAGATTACAGTGACCAAGCAGCCCCATGATTAGATTTCTGCATACTATTCTTGGGACAGCTTGATTTCCCCAACTTCTATGCTGGTGCCATAATTACCTTCTTCTCCTCAAGATAAAGTCCAGGGATATTTTGACTCTGCTGTGTATCCTTGTCCTTTGAGGTCAAGATTCCAGAATAGCTGCAGTCTGGTTTTTTTTTGTTTGTTTGTTTTTTCTTCTCTTTGCCTCTTTCTATTTCTTTTTTCTTTCACTCTCTGACACTGTCTTTTCTTCCTGAGACACTCTGCCTCACAAATGTAGATCTGCACCATATGGACAGAAATTGAAAGAAATCGTATTGAAAGAAATATAATCACAAAGAAAAATGGAAATAGCTGGCGCAGCACTTGGCAAAGTTAAAGTGGACATTAAAACCTATGAATGAATAAATCTTCTTAAAAATGCAAATGAGACATAATTGATCCCTATAAAAATAATTTCAATAAAAGGAAAATTACTGGCCGGTCTGCAATGAAAAGAACACTGATCAAGAAGTTAGTGGGTTCATCTTATACGTATAATTCTGATTAAAATGTGGATGTCACAGTATTTTCAGAGTCCAAATGACCAGTGGTCCTCAGGTTTTAAAAGTCAGCTCTGCTTGTGTTCTTAAACGGGAGCAAGTCTCTATAAGCAGATTAGACTCATGTCTGTTCCTTAGAAATGACTAGAAATGAGTGTCTACCATGGAGGGCTCATTGTTTCTAGTGATTCCCAGTGTGCCCGAGTGGTCAGCAGAGGCCCATAATTATTAGTTGTGAGTATGTGCATAGGAAAAGAGAGTTACCCACTTTACTTCTTTACTTCACTTTTTTTTTAAGTAGCACTTCTCTTGTTTTCACACTGCACTTAGTGTTCCAGAAGTGTTAAATGATCCCTCTCATTTATCCTTATCATGTGTATCTGGATAATACACATGCTAAACTATGTGAAATACCACGTCTGATGTCTTCTCCCATAATAATTTCTGTTGGCTGCATCAGAGGTCTACCTGAGCTACAAGGAAGAAGATTTGGAATTTCTCAGTTTGTTAAGATCATCAGATTTGCATCTTTTAAGTTAATGCACTTCCAAAATAGATGCTTGTGGGTTTTTTTTAATTCACTAGTTAAAATAATAAATACTATGTGCAGGTCCTTGAGCTTTAGATATTAAGTAGGATGTATAGAAAAATAAAAAGCTATGTCAGTTACTAGATAAATGGGGAAATACAACAAAAAGAAAAAGGAAAATTAACAATACAAAATAATATATACAAAATGTTAACAAGTGTTTGCCCTGATAGACTCTGCTTCTGTCTTAGTAGCAGTAGGCATTGAGGCATCAGCATGGCTTATGGAATCTTTCCAAATATGGATACCTGGCAATGTCCACTGTACCATAGAGAATTGAATGTGATGACTCAAGATGAACTCAAAAAGGATATGTCCCCCAAATTTATGTAGACTAAAAATATCCATGATGACCTCTTTGCCACTCCTAACCTTCACTGGAATAGTTCCTATCCTATAATAAGCATCGAGGGCCTTTTATCGAGAGGAAAAAGCAGGAAAGCTTTTTGACATTTCTGGGATCCTAGCTAGTGTTTTCTTCCTCTTGTAGGAAATTAGTCTCTTGTGTGAAAAATGTGTCTTACCCTCACATGTTTTGTACCAAGGATACTAATAGCTATATGTGATTTCTAGGAAGCAGCAGCCCCACACCAAATCAGGGCTGTCCTGTGTTGTGTTGGTACTACATAATAAATAAGAGAAGGGTGAAGAATTCTGCTTTAACTCTGCTGTTGGCACTAATCCTATATAACAAAATGAAAAAAAAAATCCGTGATGGTATTACCCATAAAGGCCCTGTAAAAGGAACTACATAAAAACCAAGCCAGGGCTCTTTATGCTAAGGGAATGCAGACTCCTATAAAGTATTTGTCCCTTAAGCAGAATTCCGTGTAGCTCAGCCCACTTTCTTTGGCATAGTCTGCTTTTTAAGCTTACTCAACATTGACTACTATAATTATAGTACATTTAGAGATGTGAGTTAGCAGAGGAATATTATAAAAGGAGAGTTTCCAAGTTGAGCATGGAAATATGTAAGATTTGAATCATTGGAAAGGAAGGGGGAGGGAATTTGGTAAAGGATCAGAAACAAGTCATCAGATCTGTTCCATACTTGGCAGTTGGAACTGGCACCGTAATAATGGTAAAACCTGAAATCTAAGACTGTGGTAGATCAGAAGGCTGTCATGGAAAGAGTAATGGCTTTGCAGCAACATATTATGGCTAAAAAACTAAGTGGGAAAATCATGTCAGTCTGCAGAGTCTACAACATTAGGTAGAATTTAGAAACCTAGGCAGGATTACCACATAGAGGTAAAAGTAGAGTAGACAACAGCAGAAATAGGAAAGGAATGAGAGAAAAAAGAGGGAAACTGGGTTTTAAATCTAATGACCAGGAGAATGAATGATGGCATGGTTGGCAGACTTCAAAAAGTCAGCAGTGGGAACTAGCTAGAGAGAATGGGAGAGTATTACCTTGGAGAACAGTCATCCTTGGTTGAGACGAACCTCTAACATCAGAACACATGTGGAGGTAGAGATGAAGGAATATAGGAAATGATCCGAGGAGTAATGTGATAGAAAAATGGGTAAGTCAGCCCATTTTGTAGTCCTCCAGTAACTACACTCAGGTCTTGCTGCCTTTGAAATTGTTTGCTTGCAGTACAGCTCAGTTAAAAGGAGAAACCAACAAAAACTAAAAATCTCCTGTCACAGAAAGTCTGGTTCTCAGTGCTTCGGACGGGGAACAGTTGCTAACTACCAGGACATTTTACGGAATTTCTCTTGTACTCAATATTAACTTTCATTAGCTTTCTCTGGTTTAGAACACAAATTCTGCTCCTCCCACAAATCTCTGTGCATCCAGTCATATTTTATCCAACCAGAGAGCATGAACAAAATGCTTCTTTTTTCTAAAAATGCTACTTTTTTTTTCTAAACTAGCAACTCTTCATCTGTGCTGACAAAGAAAGACAAATTGGAATGAAGAGGCAGGAACATTTTGGATAATTTGAGTGGTAGTTACTATTTAACTTGATTCAACATATACTGTGTTTTAATTGATGAATTTTAAAATTATATTTATTCATATTCATATTAAAACTGGTTTATGTTCCCAGAATGTGCCCCATCTTCCAGCTAGTGAAAGGAAGATGGGAAAAGGTGTCCATCATCCCAGCATCTGTGATAAAGCTTAGTGACATGTAAAAACAAAGTGTGGTAGAAAAATTTTACTGGAGTCTGAATTACAATAATAAATAATTATTATTGCTAACATTTGTTAACTTGCTAAGTTTCAGATCTCTGACACAGGGCTGTATAGACTAAACAAATGTCAGATTTTAATGACCAAGATAACAGGCATTTCAAAAGCCAATAACAGGTTTTGTTAGTAGTATCTACTTCCTATAAATAAAGAAGTTAGTCTCGCTTGCTTGTTAAGTGGCCATTTGGAAGATCCAAGATCCATGCCATAATTCTCACTAATTTGCGACCCACATTTTCAAGCCTCCATTGCCATAGACAGTGTATTAGAAGTATTTTGATGAGGAAAGTTTTAATCAAATCAGGCTTGATCTAGTAGGATTTATGGACAAATCTTTGTTGTCAGCTGTACAATAAGTACTAGCTGTTTTACCAGTGGGTAAGAAAAGGATTACTCTCCTCTTTGAAAATGGTTAACTTTAATGTATTTAATGTATTAAATGTATTTAATTTGCCTTATCACAGCAGAACTCACTAGCTGAGACACAGGATTGTTTTTATTTAGAAGACTGCTAGGTAAATCAAGGAAATTGCATTTTGATGAGGGAGTTTAGTTTTTGTACATAGTTGTTTCTAGTGTGAATAAAGAACAAATTATCTGAGATGTTTATTTTTTTTCCTCTTTGACATGTATACATACCTGGCACAAAAGTCCCCTAGGCGGTTAATTAAGTTCGACCCATGAATTGTTGAGAAATGTACAGATATTTATTAACACCTTTGTATTTATCTAAAGCTTCAAGTTTTGTATGGTCAGTTTTACTGCTCTGGATCAGGGCCTGCCAATATCTTGAAAGAGCTTTTTAAAAATGAATTCATTTTTCTTTATTGTCCCATTTAAATCTGCAGCAAACTTCTGTATCTCAAGTCTAAAAAAGAATTTGCTTTTCTCTCAGGTGTTCATTGTGATTCCAAGTTAAGCTATAAATAACACTGAGCCTATGTGATTGGTAGATTTGATCCTTTCTCTCTTAGACAAATCTTTTCAGTTTGATTTTTCTGTACCAAAAGTTTGTTTCAGGAACATAAACATTTTGCTTCTCTTTTTACAAATATCTTTCAAAACAAGAATCCCTGCAATCCCCTTCCTTATCCTTGTCAATCCCTCAACATGTGCCCTTAAGTCTCATTTCAGTTGATGAGAACATAAATGTCTGTAAGTCAGAAACATTGTATCCTGTCTCTCTCACTGTCTTGACCAAGGCACTAGTGCCTCTTCTGTGTGGACAGGTCCTTATTCTTGCTCTCGGCAATACTGAGGAATCGGAGCCACAGCCAGAGAAGTGCACATCAAGTATCCTTCCTAGCACAGACACAGTAAGTTGCTACGTGATGCTTTGGTCTGCTCAAGGGGAAAAGAAACCTGGAGGATTAAAGTGTTCAGAGGCAGCCACAGAGTTTTCAGCTGTGTCTCCACACACTTGGTGGCCCCATGAGTCCTCCATTGTGTGAGGGTGTGAAACTAAGAGGAAGGCAGCAGTTACTCCTCTGATTCCCGTCAAAAAGGCAGCCTTGGCAGACTGACTGTGGTTGATTGGCTGGAAAAAGCTTTCATTCAGGATATTTGAACCCCAGGTTTACTGATAACCCCCGGAGTCAACAGAGAATGAGGGACCCCCTGGCTGAGTGCGGGCATGATCCTGGGCAGAGTGAAGGTGGATGCGCAGTGGCACCGGGGGGATTGGCTCTGTGTCCTTTAACATCCCCTGGTCTCTTTGCACATTTCCCAAAGTTTGCTCTGTACCGAGTTTTTCATCAGCTCTTCCTTGCTCAGTCCCTTTTGCCTTTTAAGGCAAGGTGGACCTATTTGCCACCTCCACCCCGGCTCTCGGAGCACTCCTCTCCCCACTCTCCACTTCTCAGTTTGTTTTGCAGTCACTGGAAATGTGGCTCCAGGAGGAGGAGTCACACATTCTGTGCTGGTGCAAGTCTCTTTTCCTCTTGGTGCCTGGTCCTCGTCATCCTTTCTGTCCCCATTCTACTGGCCCCCACTGTCTGCACACCCCTCTACTCCCCTTGCTTTCTGCCTCATGAATGCCCCCTCGCCTCTCTTCTACTCCTTCTTCCTTCACTGTTGCCCATGGATGCTCCTTTCCTGGGACTGATTTCACTTCCCTTTGATGTCTGTCACCTCTCCTCCTTTCCATCACTGACATCTTCTCCTTGAGGACCCTCCTTAGTGTTTAATTCATCCTCCCCACATTAAACCAGAGGACATGCTGGAGACAATCCTGCTCTGTCATCAACCCTTAAATCTTCTCATTGCCTAAATTGATATACACACTTCTGAAAGCTTAAACTTTGCTGCACTTAAGCTTTACCCCATGTCTCACAGGACCTAACCTAAAGTGTTAGGGTAGTGAAAGCTTTTTTAGGTTGAATATTTAAGTTTCCAGACAAATAATCCACAATATTTGGCGCTTTGAATTTTCATTTTACTCCTAGATGGTTCATGTGAGTAACTGAATTTTTTCCCATTGTGGACATCCACTGCTACTCAGAGAAGAAAAAGAAAAAGCTACTCAGCACACCTTAGGGAAGTACTCATTTAACCAGTCCATGTTGCTGAGGTCTTTCAGGGGACCCAGCAGATCCTTCCCCATGCAGGGAATCTGGTGAGAAATAGCACAAAGGTCTAAGAGACCAAAAGATCACTTGCACTACTGATGAAGAAGATGAAGGATACACCTGATCATATACTGGCACACACCCAGTCACAGGCCCCAGGGACCCAGAGGGCCAGTAGGGACTCCCTGTGAGAGCACAGTCCAAAGGGAAGGCAGCCGAAGGGGCAGTGCTACATCTGCCATCTTTCTCTTTCAAACATCCCAGTCAGTGAAGTGTCTCCACTGTCAACATAGAGCCAATGGTAGTCAAAGGTGAGACTGGGAGTGTTTTGCTCTGTGTGGAAGGAAATACCCCTTGATGCATATCCCTGTAATGAGTCTGCTCTGGGCATGGGCCGCCTTTTGGTCAGGTTATCACCTCAGTCTAGGCAGTGGTCTTTCTTCAAAACTGGGAGTCCGAAGTTGTTTCCTTGGGGCAACTTGTAATAAGGAAGGCATTTTAGGGCATGGCCAGTCTGGTGCTGGTACATCATAAGTTCGGTATATCACATCACTACTGTCTGCTTTGTGAGTGTTTTCTGAATGGTCAGTTAGTCCATTTCTTCATGCCTCAGTTTCCTTATATAACACTTGGAAGTCCTATCTGATCAGCCACCAAAGAGAAAGAGAACACATTGCTATCAGGAAAGGGACACACTAGTAGATTCTCTGTCCTGCTTTATATGTGGCCATTGTGTCCTTTTAATAAGACTCTCCCAGGGACACCTGGGTGGTTCAGCAGTTGAGCATCTGCCTTTGGCTCAGGTTGTGATCCCTGGGGTCCTGGGATGGAGTACCACATCAGGCTCCCCGTGGGGAGTGAATGAGTGAATAAATAAATAAATAAAATCTTTAAAAAAAAAAAAAAAGACTTTCCCAAAGAGTGCCATCTTGAAGCTGTCCAAAGACAGAGCTAACTAGGAGGAAAGATCCCACAAGAATGGGCAGGACAAATAGCTTTCATCTCCTACCACCTTCTATTTATTGGCAGTGGCTGCCTGCAGTGCTGTGCTAAGAAAGATGTTGAGACTATATCCCTGCTCAGTGGAAAAGAGCTCTGTGGTCATTGTGTTCCACAGATGTGGGAAAGGAGAGTGGGGGCACTTGAGCCAAGTACTGGCCACTGTTATCCTGGAAATACAGCTGCCTGCTGTATAAGAAGCAGGAAGTGGAGGCTGCAAGCCGAAAAAGCATTAGATGAAGTTGAGTTCTTACCCTCCCACAGCCACAGGGCCAAAAATTGTGGATTGTATAGAGCAAAGGTCTGCAGACTTTTTCTATAAATGGCCAAATTTTAGGCTTTGTGGGCTATGTATTCCCTGTTGTAATCACTCACCTCTGCCACTGTGGCACAGAAGCAGTATAGACAATAGAGAAAGGAATGGGCATGGCCGTGCCATGATACATCTTCGTTCCAAAGAGAGACAGTGGGGCATAATTTGCAGCCTAGTGTGGGTAGAGAAGGGGCTAGCAGCAAGAGACCTAGAATTCTGGAAACTCCCCATGGAATTTGAGTCTAAAGCCTCAGCTCTAAAAGGTTTTGTAAAAGTCAAAAAAGATTTGGGTGACATTAAGCTCTGACAGTCTAACTTCTCAAGGAACAGATTAGCAGTGAGATCTCTCAGTCATCCCCCACAGAAGTGTAGAATCATGAGCAGCGATGCAGTGATGTCCCTTTTCAGGCAGCAGTATAAGTTCCAGAGTCAGGATTCCAGACAGAAGTCTCACATCACCAAAATTACCTTTGAAAAAATTCCTGAAATCACCCATGTGTTAGAAAACACACACATTGAAAGCCATGAGATAGGCTGAAGGAAGGCATGAAAATGAAGTCTATGCAGATGTTTAGGCGTATAAAGCATCCTTTCTTTACAAGACTAGCCCTATTCCTAGTGGGTGCAGAATTGTAGGACATTCTTGCTTGCCAGAGGATTCATTCTATCCCAGTTTAACATAACATGTATGATGCTTTTTTTTGAGGGTTAAAAGCAAAAGTGTAAGCAACTCACATAGTCCCTCAATGGATATGTGTTAGACTTGGTCCTCAGCCTTGCTGGCATGATCCTAAGTCCATGCACAACATCCTAGCCATCAGCTTCAGGTGGTGGCTCCAGCTGGCATCTTATGAATACCTGTCATGCTCACATCCTCAGCAGTGGTTTCTTCTTACCATGGGAGAAGAAATTATGGAGGAAAATAGGTGTGCACAGGATATAACCCTGTAGGATATTTTATGTCATTTTTAATTTTTCTAAACTGTGAGGTACAAGGCATTTCTGTAAGATACTCCTCCAACTACAATAACTTCAGTTATTGAAAAGGCTCAGTTTTCTCATCTGTGAAATGGGAATAAAAATATGACAGTCTCATGGGTTTGTTGTAGGAGCAGATGAGTTTTAAAATAACCTGGATGGTCCCTGGCTCAGTAAATGTTAGCTACCATTATTACCTGAGCTCTCATTCTTAACTCCGCTGACGCCGGGCCTCTGGGGGCTGGCAACAATGTGCCGAGCAAGGTGTGAGGTTCTGGATGCATATCGCCTCAAACAAGTGAGGACTGCTGATGCAGCAGGACTTTTACCTCTGATTCTCAATAAATTATTCCATTTTAACAGTACGATAACAAGACAAAAGAGATGTGATAAGTTATCTAAATTTACATGTCACCAAGAAAATGGACCTCTTCTATCTGGTTGTCACTTGAAAGGAGAATAATGAAAGAGGATCAAGGGCAAAAGGACAGTGAACATTTTAGGAGGAATCTGCTGCTTTGTAGAATTTAGTTTCTTTCCACTGACCTCCTTTCTCCTCAGGGGGAGGGGGGAGAGATTCCATTTCTTAGAGCAGGGGTCAAGGTATTTGAGAATTTATGGGCCATACTGACTCTGTCACAATAGCTCTGCCTTTGTGGCACAAAAGCAGCCTTTGACAACCTGTAAATGAATCACTTTGGCTGTATTCCAGTGAAACTTTATTTATGGACACGGAAATTTGAATTTCATGTAATTTTCATGTATCACAAAATATTATCCGTTTGATTTTTTTCTCCAACTATTTAAAAATGTAAGAACTATTCTTAGCTGATTTGGAACAGCTCTGACTTAGAACACCAGACTGAGAATCAGACCTGTTATGGTTCACTGGTTATTTGATCTGAGCAAATCATCTAACACTTTTGAGCCTCAGTTTCCTCTAGTAAAAACAGACATATCCTAAAAGATTGCTAGGATTCCTTCTAGTACTAAAAGGCCAGGCTGTGTGGTTGTCATATGGCTTTGCAGTCAGACAAACCTGGATTCTTAATCCTGGCTTAGCCTTTGACTTGTTGGGGGACATTGGGCAAGTTCCTAAGCTTCCCCAGTTCCTCAATTATCTCATCTGTAAAATGGGGATAAAAATTATGTCTTCTTTAGGGTTGCTATGAAGGTTGAAGTGATACTGTAATTGTGAACCCCTTAACTCATGTACCCAACAGACATTAATTGATTGCAACTAGTATATATTCAATAAGTGCCAATTTATTGCATTCATTTTAAAAAAAACAAACCCTGAATTCCTATTAAAATAATCCTTTAAAAAAAAAAAAAAAAAAAAGCCCAGCTCCCATATACTCCCACAGACTGGAGAGTAATTTTCTTCACAGCCCTGTGATACAAGGCTGGCCTGAGTGGGTGGGGGGAAGGGGCCACACTTTCTGAACAAAACCCAGTAATTTCTGTCCACTACGGTTGCCTTCTCTAGCAGGTATTGAAAGCAAACAGATTTTGATAAATTAGCTTTGCATCTCTGTTTACAGCTCTCTCACTCCACCTGGTGGCAGGAAGTCAGTTGGTAAAACATGCACCTTAGGAGACCTTTAAAAATTTAGTAATTACTCTTTCTATAATATTCTCTTGCAGTAGAGCAAGATTTCATCATCAAACCATTCCCCTTTGATTCTCTATGCATTGCCATTTTTGTGGCATGCATCGGGGTAGATAAGCATTTAGCTTAGCAGCTTTTCAGCAAGCCGACATTAAGAAGTGCTCGAAGTTGAACCAGCGTGAGTCAATCAGTTATCTGTACAGGTGGTTATTAAAACTGTTGTCCTGCAGCCTCATTAAACAGCAATGCAGCATTTAATAAATATTATAACATGTCAGCAACACTATTTAAATGTGGGGAAGAGATCAATTTCCTTTGTAATTGAGTACGCAGGCATAAACACTGTCTTTGGAACTCTTAATTCCATGTCGGAGTTTAAAGCAGCTGTGATGGTTTCTATTTAGAAATAAAGGCAAGGAAGGGGATGGGAGCAGGTGTCAGCCACCTGCTGGATCAAGAAGAAACCAACCTTGAATATTCGAAGAGTAGGGTTAATGAAAGGAACCCACACACCAGCAAGCATTTGCCCAAGGCTTCCCCTGTCTCTCTTTTCTTTTCCAGTGACCTCCTTTCAGGGCTACTGGTTTTCTTTCTGACCCTCTTCCCTGAGTGTTCCCACTTCCCTTGGAGCTTCTCTCTCCACAGGAACGAGGAAGTAGGGTCTGTCCACAGAAGAACAGTCCAGGGAGAAACCAGTTTGGATGCCTTGGATGCCAGCACACAGTGCTGGCAGGATCAGGGCAGAGGCTGATGCAGTGGGAATTGACAGGCTCACTTTTTGCCCTCACTCTCTGTATTTGACTCTTGTCTATACCTCTTTCTTTTCATGTGTCTGTCCCTCTGGGTTATTCCTCATGTCTGTCTGTCTGTCTCTCTCTCTCTCTCTTCTCCCCCCCCACCAACTCATTTTTATTCTCCCTTCTTTCATCCTCCCCCCTCCTCTCTCTCCTTTTTCTCCTTCTCTTCCTTTCCCTCTCCCTCCCTCCCTCATCCTGGGGTTCTGAGTATGCCTAGCCTCTGCTTAATAATTAAGGCTGTAATTAAACTGTAACTGCAAGCATAATTAAAATTCACTTTAATGGATCCTGGAATTGTGAAGCAATTAGGCATTTTGATATAGCCCTGCAGGAACAGCTGGAAGGAGAAAAGGGCCGGTTTTCTTGAGGGCTGTTCCACCCTCTCCCTCCCAGCCCCGTTCCCCTAGTTGTTAACCTTGAGCAAGGCATTGGGGCAGGGTGGCAAGCAGAGCTGCTGGGCCAAAGGAGTGGCAGCAGCTTGGAGTCCTTGGGGCACTGCACACAGCCAGCTGCTGTTCGGCCCTTCTTAGAGAAAGAGGCCACTAGAAAAGCCCCTGAAGACTCCAAGTAAACTCAGGAACTCCTTATGTTCAGGTTGTTTGGGGCTTCTCTTTTAATGCTATTAAAAAAACAAAAAAAAACAAAAAAAAAAAACGGGTTATTTGGGGATGTGGGGCCAGCAAAGTGATCAGAAAAGCACCTTCCCACATCTCACTTCCTCAAGCACACTTGCTGTGTATGAGTGCATCCATCGTCATTTAGTCCACAAACAAGTACATACTACATAATAGATACTACACTAAGTCTGGAGAGATCCTGGTGGGCCGGCCTGACAATTTTACCCCTCAGGAAGCTTATGTTTGGTGGGGACAAGAGAAATGTCAGTGAGCAATCCCAGTAGTGCTATAATTCTGGAAGTACAAGGTACTCTAGAAGCTCATTTAGAAGCCACTGCTCTAGCTTGGGGGTTGGGGGAGTGGTGACAAGGAAGGCATCCCTGAAAAAATGCCATTTAAACAGTTATCTCGGAATGTTTGCGTGTCAATCTAGCAGAGAAAAGGCAAGAGTTCTTGGGGGAGGACTCAGTGCCAAAGGCCCAGCATTTCTGCAGGTTCATAGATATCTAAATCAGTCATTTTTCCCCATTGGAGAATACTTGGTGCTAAGTTGAGTCCTGAAGAAGGTGTCAGTTCCTGAAGAAGGAACTGATTTATTTAAGCTTCTTAGTTGCAAAGAAGAGTGACTCGTACAAGTAGTCTCTAGGACCTAAAATGGTTAAGAGCTTATTTCATCTATACTCATGGAAAGGAATGCAGTTAAACTGCATTAACAGTTCTCAGAATCAGGGACACCTGGGTGGCTCAGTGGTTGAGCATCTGCCTGTGGCTTAGCTCATGATCCTGGGGTACTGGGATAGAGTCCTGCATCAGGCTCCCCGCAGGGTGCCTACTTCTCCTTTTGCCTATGTCTCTCCCTCTCTCTGTTTCTCATGAATAAATAAATACAATTTTTAAAAACAAAAGCAGTGCTCAGATGAACAGAAGCCAGAATGAAGCTGGTCCTCAGAAAGAGGAAGATGGAGCGTGGAGGCCATCCTCCAGCGCATGACTCCAGCAGCCAGTGCACTTGACAGCACTCCTCGCTGCATGTGTGTGCTGCCTTTGTCTGCTTACCTAGGGCTATTTAAATCCTATTCATGCTACTCTGTTCTATATCATATATACTACCCATTCAGATTCTCAGGAGAGAAGCTAAGAGCTGATGACCATCGTCTGTATTTGGACCACTCTTGGACCAGGTGTAGTCGTGCCTTGTAAACAGTCCATATCTGCCTCTGAGCAAAGATCACAATGTGGTCCCTCCTCCAGCAGAAGACACTGGGTAGAATAGGTATAGCTAGACAGGGAAGTTGGAAAAAGCAGACACCCTAATTGTACCTGATCCTCGCTCTTAAATAATTTATAGCATCGTTGAAGTTTCGATGATCTCATGCGTGGGAAAGTGCTACAGATTTTAAATGTCATACAAGAGTCACTGGGAAATCACAACCGAGTGGGAAGAACAAAGGATTTTGAGGCTAAATCCTGCCAATCATTAAGCCTCAGTGCTCTTGGCCAAAAAAATAAATAAATGAATAAAAAGAACTTATTTACAAAAACTCAACTCACAAGATCTTTTAGAAACCCCAAACTCACAAGTTCATAGGCTCAAAGTATTGTGGGATGTCTGAAAAACAGAGATTTTTTTTATTATTGTCAGTATGATTATGATGATAATGATATCATGTATTTATAAAACCTGTTAAGAAGGGATCATCCATGGTTCAGCCAATCATTCAAGCCAGTGAAAGATCAAGTTCAGTGTTTATTCCACTATTTCCTAGCTATTACTAGCCATGTCAGCTAGACTTTTATGTTTAACTTGTGCTTCAGTCATCCCTTCTGTAAAAGGAAGATAGTAATAGTAGCTATCTCAGGGTTGCCATTGAGGAGCAAATGAACTAATATGCTTAGGACCCTGGAACAATGTATGACACCTGCTAAGTGATAGCTGCTATTATTGCTTTTGTTACTGTTATCACTCCTACTGGCACTGCTTATTCTTGCATCAGTCCAGTTACACAGAGCTTGACAGGCTTGGGTAAGATCTGTGTCCATAGGAGGAAGGACTCTCACCAAAGAAAGGCAGAGTCAGAGATGAGGAATGTTCAGGCAGATGAATCTGCTTCTTGCTACATGGGGTTCTTGGGGGCTGTCTGTTGAGATTGGAGGTGCTCTGAAGTGAAAGGAAAGAGAGAGAAGAACCTTTTTTATCCTAACTTAGATTTCTTCCCTGGCAAAGAACTCTAGTCCATGTCTCTGTTGAAGGAGATAGAAATTTACATATTTAACTTCCATTGACCTTCTGGTCCAAAGACCAATTCCATTCTGTGTCAGTCAGGACTTTGCTTCACATTGTGTCATGATTCTATGAAGGTTCTACATACAGATTAGTGTCAGAATTCCTTAGCCCAGTATTTAATACCTGCCACAGTCTGATCCTCTGTCCTACTTTTCAACCTCTGGGACTTTGTCTGAAACTTTACCAAATAAATCAAAATGAACACTGGGGTTGTATTAATGAAATAATAAATCTTTATATCTACATTAGTTAAATAGCCAACGTGTAACAAATTGCCCTAAAATTTAACAACTTAACACCAGGAACATTGTTGATCTCAGTTTCTCTGGTAGGGAATCTAGGTGTGGCTTAGCTGGGTCCTTTGGCTTACGGTCTCAAAGCTGCACTCAGAGTGTCAGCCAGGGCTAAGGTCATGTCAAGATTCTACTGAGGAAGTGGTATTTCCGTACACACTCACATTGTTGTTGGCAGGATGCAGTTCCTCATGGGTTGTCAGACTAAAGGCCTCAGTTACTCCTTGGCTTTTGACTGGAGGCAGCCCTGAGTTCCTTGCCTTGTGGGCTTCTCTGTAGGGCAATATAGCAGTTTGCTTCATCAGTGAACAGAGAGTCAGAAGAAGCAAGAAAGAAGTCATTGGCTTTTGTAACTTAGTCTTAGAATGACATTCCATCACGTTTGCCCTATTATTCATTAGAAGCAAGTAGATGGCTCTACCCACAGCCAAAGGGATTACACAGGGGCATGAACCCCAGAAGTGGGGATTGATCATCTAAGAGCCATTTTGGAAGCAGCCCACCACACTTAGGAAGTAACATGTCAGTTAAAGTAATGCTAGCTAGCTCCTGTGACAACAGATAAATCCTAAAATGTGAGCCGTAATGTAATAGATGGTCCTTCCTCATTCATATAAAGGGTGAGTGAGTGGGCTGCTCTATTCTACAGAATTATGCTAGTATCCATGCTGAAGGAGTCATTGCCATCTGCACAAAGATAACTTACAGAGTTGTCTTGGCTGGCAATGTTCCAGAAGGCAGACAGGGAAATCTAAGTGACTGGAGACTCACATTGGCAATTTTTATGGGCCTGTGTTTCATGTCCACGCACATGCCTTTGGACAGAATTCCGTCACATGACACCACATAGATGCAAGGGGCCTTGGGAAATGTAGTTCCTGGTTGGGCAGCTACCTCCCAACAACAGCTGTCCCCTATAGAAAAGAAGCATGAATCTTTGGTGGACAGCCAGCCAGGTCTGCCACAGATGTGCAGACATTTATGAAATCCTTTTCACATGCATTATTTCATTTACTTTTCATCATAGCTTATGCTATCAGCATTATTATTCTCATATTAAAGGAGAGGCAAGGCAAGGGGGCAGAGTAGGCTCCATGCCCAGCACAAAGCCTGACGCAGGACTTGATTTCACAACCCTGATATCATGACCTGAGCTGAAATCAAGAGTTGAACCCTTAGACAGCTGGCCCACCCAGGCACCCCCTTATTCTCATTGTATAGACAGGGTAACAGATTGGCATATCTTGGGAACACTTAGGGTTGTATAATTAGAACATTGTTCAAGTTCCTGTCTGCCGCTTACAATCTGTGACTATGGAAAAGTGATTTAAGCTCTCCATGCCTCTGTTGTCTCATCTGTGAGATGGGGACAGTAAGATCTAGGCATTGTCGTCATAAAGATTTCATATGCTGCTTGTAAGTCACTTAGCATTACATCTGGCATATGTAAGTGCTTACGGAGTATTAGGTATGAGGCAGATAATCATCATGTCATGTCTGAAGATAAAGAAGTTGAGGCTAAAAGATGTTAAATGATTTACCCCAAACTATCCAACTAATACATGAGATGAGAGCCAGGATGAGGAAGCTGGGGATTTTAGGTAACAACTTCCCTCCCTTTTAAGTTGCTTTACAGAGGCCGTTCTGCAGATTGCTATGGAAAACAGCAGTGAGTAAACCCTGAACTAAAGACACTGTGCCAAATGTCCCCTTCCCCACCAGTGTGATGGCTCCAGGGTCCCAGGAGAATCAACGCTGCGTCACCTTGTTAGCACAGCTGTTCCTCTTTAATTCCACCTTTGCCTTTTTGTATGAAACCTGCTGACTGAGTGCCTCCTTTATATTTGTACTCATAGGTCCTCCAAGGCCTATATTTCAAGGTCTTTGTTTATAAATAGGCTCTGTCTTGCTAACTAGATAGAAGCACAGGAAATGATGTAAGATGAGATATTTCATTAGACTCTTAAATTTTATCACATTTCTCCTACAGGCTTGTTTGCTCTAAAAGAACAGAAAAGCAGTTTGCATGCTAAGCAGTCAGTTGCAGAAGCACACCTTTGGGTGGGGTAGCTTGGCCATCAAATGCTGTAAATCCAGTAGGAGTAGGACACCAAGACGTATCCTCAGAGGCTGCAGTGCTCTTTTCAGGTCCTCTGCCCTTTCTGTCATACAGAGTGGGGAGGAAGCAAAAACAGACGTGTAGAATACTATCAGTGTTTCCAAAGCAGTGGATTTGTGGCCATAGGCAGGCAGGTTCACAGAACTTTAGGACACAACTCAGACCCTTAGTTTCAATAAGTCTTTAAGATGAATGACTTCTGGCATGGGCCAGAACCACATGAAATCCACTTGACTGTGGATTGTCAGGAGAAATTTCAGCTTTTATCAGTTAAAAAATAAAATGTCTTTTAGTCTCAGCCAATTCCTATCTTTCATCTTGGTTTCTAGTCAGACCACCACTTGATAGAAATCTTGCCACATAATCTTCCCTGTCAATGACATTGATTAAAACTTATATTTAATTCATTTCCTGGTGAAAAGCTAGAGATTAGTTAGTCTGTGCATCTCCATGTGTTACTGTCAGTATTCTATACCATCACATCACAACAATTTGTCATTCTCTGGCACATGTTTTATACATAGTTTTTTCTTTAGATTCTGTATTCAGATTATTTAAGCATTTCAGAGGATTTTCCTCTTTCAAACCAGTTGGCCAAGTAGTTGCTAATCTTTCTTTGTTCAGAGTCTTATAAGAACACTGTTGTTTGCATTTTTGAAGTGCCAGAAAAAATATAGGTAGCATCTTTATAATGCCAGACATTCGAGGTGAAAAAAAGAAAAAGAAAGTGAATTTGTCATCTAAATATATCTAATTATCCAAATCCAGATAAAAAGCTGAAACTGAGTTGTAATTAAATTGTGTTTATGAGACCTGGACATTGCAGATCATATGAAACTCTCCACCCAGGGCACCACCTCCTGTTTCATTTTCAGTGACTGTCCATCCTCACCCCATCCCTACCCTCTAGGAACCAATGTCCACGAGGCCCGGAACATTCTCAGTAACAGCAGACTCCCCATTACTTCGGCCGTTGACCTGGAGGATGCAGCCAAGAAGTCTGTGGCCAGCGTGGCTAAGAAATGACAGCTTTGTCCTGACACCGTAGAGGAAGAAGTCCATTTTGCCATAAAAAAGGAATGTTTCTGTCATCACTGTGAAGGAAATGGTTATCCCATTGGGAAAAAAGGGAGAGGGGATGAGCCAGGGGATGAATCACTGTATGAAAGATCTTAAATCTGCATCTTCTTGAATAAGACAGCTAGATAGCCTAAATAATCTGATTTCACATATTAGAGTCTTTATTAATGTCTGTTCTCATACTTTTCCATCATGGTAAGCCTGCTCTTAGGCATTGTTTTGCCAACTTTAGGGGAGCAGTCTCTTTGGCCAAACAGAGTGTGTATATATGGAATTTGAGATCAGACCCTGGTTCATTTACAACGATTTTACAACAATTTTTAATCTTAAAAGAATCATATACTGTAAAAAACTCAAAAAAGATTACGTTTAGCAGATTATCAAAAAGGCACAGCTAAGACATTCAAAACTATTGCACACTGCAACAGCTTTTACAAGTTCTAATTCCAGCACGCTTAGAAAATCCATGAATGTTCCAAAACATATTATTTTATAGTGGAAAACGCACATTAATATCCCACACGTGCATTCTACCATTTGCCTTAATATTGAATATACTGTTTACCTCACACTAAAAATAAAGCCAGAAGCCTTATTTGTGATTTTGTCAGAGAAGATTCTATTTCAAAGTCAAAACCAAAGAATGCTGATTCTTATGGAAATCTCCATAATTAAGTCATTTCAAGATGAAACAGTGCTGAAGATCAAATTATGTTGTATCAGTATCTTTTCTTCCCCTCCCTGTTGCCTCCAGAATCTACCAGCTGGGAAAAATGTGTCTTTTTCTCATAATATCCATTTTTGTGGTGGGAAAGAATTTGAATTATGTCTATGTTTAAATTTGGGTAAATTTTTATCTGTACACAAATTTAAATAAAATCCTCTGTTTTGTAAGCTCTAAGGTTTGTGTATTTCTCATTTTGGTCAATTTCATTCCTCAGACAATTTCTCTTTTACTCTTAGGCGTGACTCCAAAATTGGAGATTTTGAGTTATTCTGGGATTATTTTAGTTCCATTTAACTTTGTCAACAGCCATTTCTGTTAGCAGATTATGCAATGAAAGAATAACATTTTTATGTAAACCAGAAATCCAGGTAAGTGTCACAGATGTCTAACAGGTTAAAATGTGACTTCAGTCTGTGCAATGCTAAAGGAAATGCATATGTGTAAACTTATCCTATTTAGTGAGGCTCATCTGCCAGCATTAAAGGTTTTTCTCCTAGTGTACAAATGTTTAGCAGACCAGACTTTTCTATTTGTTGTTTTTTTTGTTGTTGTTATCAGTTTACACTGTTCTCATAAATTTCACATATGGACAACAGTTAAGAAGTCATTTTTTCTAGCTTCATATTTGCTGTGGAGAAAAAAAAACATTTGATCAGTCTATGTCCTTTTTTAATCGTTATGCAATGAATGAAAAATATTAACAGTGTCTTTTTAGATGTTATTTGGTTCTTGATCACTTGATAACCAATTAGTATGGTAAAAGAAATACATACATTGTCAATTAGACAAAAATCAGGCCCTTTGTAAAAGCCTATGTTCACATAGCTATTTATACTGTTGTCTAATGAAGACTTAGGAGGAGTAGGTAAAGGAATCATGTCACCCATGTGATTATTTTCTAAAAGGGTTAATACAGGCACCTGGGTGGCTCATTGGTTGAGCATCTGCTTTTGGCTCCAGTCGAGACCGTGGAGTCCTGAGATCGAGTCCCGCATTGGGCTCCCCAAGGGGAACCTGCTTCTCTCCTTGCCTATGTCTCTGCCTCTCTCTGTGTCTCTCATGAATAAATAAGTAAAATCTTAATAAAATAAAGGGTTAATAACAAGCAAACAGCCCTTTATTTCCAAATGCACAGTTATTTGTCAGAATTGAGGTGTTTTTTTTTTTTTCATCTCTTGGAAGATCCAAGTGTCTGAGTTTATGTTGCTCACATGGTATCTTGGTGCTGAGCAACAGCATAGTTTCCATAAGTATTTGTAGAATGAATCACTGGTACATGTGTGTTGACCCAAAAATTATGACTGATGACACGGGGTAGAATTGGGGACAATTGGAGTTGGTGGATCTGAAGTCCTCCATACGTTACCTGTACCAGCATTCCCTATATTTCTGACCTTCCAGATCCCCTTTAAGTCTGTTTCCTGTACTGTATATAAGTATGAACAGTAATTTCCTTTAAATCAGATCAGTATTTTTTTAAACTTGGCCCTGTTCTAAGCAAGAATATCATGAAAGGAGGTGACAGTCTAAACATAGTACTTAGTATGCAAGAAGCTTACAGAGTAGTATACACTTTTGACTTGGACTGCTTTGCACATGAGATTTTAATGATTTGCTAGTCTATGCATCATTCTCCTGAAACAAGCATCAGATTTAGAGATGAAAGTCCTGACCCTCCCACTTAACCAACATTCACTTCTTTTGAATTGATTAACCTATGATATTCGTCTAGACTCTTGTAATGACAAAAACCTAACTCAGGCTTAAGAAAAATGGGGGAGAACTGTTTTGCTCTTGTGATTATAAAAGACGGAGGTTCTGGTTACAGTTAAGGTTGGATCCAGAGACTCAAAACCTCAGAACTTGGACTTAGCATTTCAGAGCAGCTTGTCTGATGTTGGCTTCATTCTCAGCCCATTTCCACAAGCTGACAAAATGGCAGCTGTTCATGCCCTGGTATATATTTTTCAAGTTTAGCATCCCTGAAAGAAAAAGAGAGAGGGGATGAGAAAGAAAATGAAAAGAAGGAAGGGAGGGGGAAGGAGAAAAGAAAAGAATGAAAAAAGAAAAGAAGAAGGAAAGGAAAGGAAAGGAAAGGAAAGGAAAGGAAAGGAAAGGAAAGGAAAGGAAAGGAAAGGAAAGGAAAGGAAAGGAAAGGAAAGGAAAGGAAAGGAAAAAAAGAAAGAAAGAAAGAAAGAAAGAAAGAAAGAAAGAAAGAAAGAAAGAAAGAAAGAAAGAAAGAAAGAAAGAGAAAGAAAGAAAGAAAGAAAGAAAGAAAGAAAGAAAGAAAGAAGAAAGAAAGAAAAAGAAAGAAGAAAGAAAGAAAGGAAAGAAAGAAAGAAAGAAAGAAAGAAAGAGGAAGAAAGAAGAAAGAAAAAGAAACAAAGAAACAAAGAAAGAAAGAAAGAAAGAAAGAAAGAAAGAAAGAAAGAAAGAAAGAAAGAAAAGAAAAGAGAAAAAGTAAAAAGAAAAAGAAAAAAGGGAGGGAAGAGGAACGAAGGAGGGAAGCTACTCTCTCCTGGTAATTGTAAGGAACATAGCAGGATTAAGATGACCGACTATTTTTGGCCAGGAAACAGTCCCTGAATCAGTCTTTCTGGCCAGGAGTTCATAGGGCTCTGATGAGGTTGTGTTCAGAGATTTGGCCTGGGACTTGAGACCACCCTGACCCAAACTACCAGAGCTGAGTGTGAGGGAAGGAGGAGTAGTTCCATAAGGAAAACTGGAGATGTATAAGTACAATATTTTCAGGGAAGGAAAAATAAGAGATGACAACCACATTCATCAACCATGAAGCAATGAGGCTGAAAAAATTACTCCATAAAGATGCTTCCAACTCTAGAATTTCATGGTTCTATTTTATTAAGTTCTTACTGGTTCTTTGAAGTACATTTTTACCTAGGCATACAAGTTTCTAGGTTTTTTTGTATAGATGTTACTTGAGTCATCTAAATATTTAATCTAAGTTGAACAGTAATGTCCATCTAAGAAATAACAACATTATGGCACTTAGCTCAATTTTGGTTTTGTATTTAAGTTTTAATTCAATCCATACATTAGTAAAATAACCAGGAAACTTTAAAGGATCTGACTAGATCTGTGAATCATTTTTAATTAGTTCTTTTGTGATTTATATACTATATACATCTCTCTCAATTTGCTGTCTGAGGGGAGGATATTATCCTAAAGAATTATATTGGTTTTTTATTCAAGGTCTTAATAAAACTGAGAAGAAAAATTATGTTTTAGCATTTCTAAATTAAACATGTAAAAGCCTGTAATCATTTGTAGGATGCAATCTATGTTCAAAAAATTAAAATAAATGAAAAACATGTAGTATTTGTTTTTTTTTTTTTAAAAAAAAGTGTGGGGAAGAGCAAGGAAGAATATGTTCTTACATATTCTTCTAGATCTGGAGTTGGCAAGTTAAGACCTGAGGGGTTATTTTAGTAAATAAAGTTTTATTGGGAGCACAACCATGCCTATTTATGCTCCTATTAATGGCTGCTTTCATGCTGCAACAGCAGAGGTTAACTGGTTGTGATAGAGACTTTATGACCCTAAAATACTTATTACTTGTTTTTTTATAGAAAAATACAGATAAATTCTATCTATATAGATAAATTTTAAAAATACAGTATTACTCCAAAAATGACAGCAACACATTACTACTTCCAAGCCAGGGAAAGACAGATTTAGACATTAAAGTGAAACCAGTGAGTAAGTAGGAAATAGGATCTCCAATCTTTCCATTTTAAACCTTGGAAGAACTTAGCAGTGTACAAAAGGCCATTTACCAATGAAAACTTACTCCATTATGTTAATTTGTGCCTTCTCATCGCCACCAAAATTGCCTGCAGGTAGCTTGGTGTGCTATTGAACATATGCTATTCTTAATTACTTACAGGTGTGTTGGAATAATATCAAATCATGGCTATGAATATTGAACTCCCAAAGAGTTTACCTCTTGAGTCATCCTCAAAGTGATCCTTGCTAGAGACTATTGTGCATAATTTAATCTTGAGGTCCTGGGATGATAAGAAAGCAAGAGAAAAGTGATTTCGGTGCACCTGATGCCCACAGCTGCTGCAGAGGCATTAATTCCATTTCACCATTGAGGAAATAGTAACATAATCAGATAAAAGTTGTTCTGCTAAAGTTACATAGTGGCAAAAATTCAGGCTTCTGGAATTCTGGTGATCTTATCACTTCTCTGGCATTACTGCCCGATAGAACTTTCTTCAGTGATGGCGATGATAAGTATTGATGCTGGCCAATATGTAGCTGTAGCCACATGATACTTTTGAACTCTGAATTTTGTTGAAGTCTTAATTTCAGTTAATTCATGGCCACATGTTGTCGGTAGCTACTATATTGGACAGCACAGCTTTACAATCTAAATCTAATGAGTTTTAGAACGCATCACTTTCACATCAGAGAACCTCACGCTGATTCAGTGCTGACTGTCTGCCAGGAACTTTCCCTGTGCTGCCTTCATTAATCCCCTTAGCAACACTGTGAGTCTAGCATTCTTGTTTTACAGATGAGAACATTGTCTCCCAGGGAAGGTAAGAACATGACTGAGACCATACAAGTGGTATGTGACTGATCAGGATTGAAATTCTGATCTTCTGAATCCAAAGCCACTGCTCTTGGTTTTAAACCCATAAGGACCCCAGTTCAGAATAGTTGTGCTGCTTATAATCACAGATAATTTGAAAGAATGTTTGAGGCAAAGACATTGAGCAAACTAGGTTCTTGAATCAGTTTTCTTCTTAGTGTACCCCATATTTTGAAAAACAAAATTTAAAAACTCAAAGATATCTTATGCAATTGGACAAGTTGTATGGACTACAATGGGAATGGCACCTTCCAGGTGTCACGCAGTACATAAGGCAAGAGCTATTTTCTAGGGAACTAGTTCCAAGTCCCTTTTCATTAATTCATTGCCTCCCCCAATATACAAAACCATGATCGCCCAATAAGACAAAAGGCAGGAGAGATGAAGGCTGGAGACAGTATTATCACAGCAATAGGAAATTTAGTTAGCGATATCACCTTTCTTCTGGAGAACATTAGGCCCAGAAATCTTGTCTCATATTTTGACATTTGAAATAGGCCAGTTGCAATTCTTAGGCACCTTATGTCAAACTTAATAAGTCCAAAATTAATTAGATTTCATATGCCAACTATGGAAAAAATAGTCTTTTTTTTTTCTTGTTCCTCCCTTATATGTACAGAGGGAGTACATGGAGACATGATGTTTTAACTGGGAGCTCCTTTATCTAACTCTTCTTACAGCTCAGGGAGAAAGAAATGAAGTCAAGTCATTAATGTAGCAATCAAGAGATCTATTCTGAGCTCAGAGCCTAGGACAAATGGAAAGTTTTGAAGATTCTTACTTGGAGTTTGTTTTCCATTTTCTTTTAGTGCTGGATATTTGTGTGCTCCAAATCCTTATAATTATTTGCCCTGAGCAAGAAAAAAAGGGGGGGGGGGTGAGTTTTTTAAAGACCTTGTATTAAAAAGCACATATTACAACAAAGACTAAATTGTACTTCATTGAAATTTTTTTAAATTGCAGAAAACTCTTCCAGAAAGTGGAAATAATCCAGATGTCTACCAACTGAAAAGTGGATAAATAACATAGGGTAAACATACAAGGGAATACTACTCAGCCATTAAAAGGAATGAAGCGCAGAAATGGTACAGTATGGGTGAATTTTGAAAGCATTCCTAGATGAAGGAATCCTGTCACAAAGGCTACATACTGTATGATTTCATTGCAGGAAATGCTGGTAATAAATCAATCTATAGAGACAGTGTGTAGATTGTAGTTTCCAGGAGTGGAGGGGAGAGGAGAGTGAGGAGTGACTGCTGAGGGGTTTAGGGTTCTCTTTTGGGGTGAAATTAGATGGCGGTGATGGTTGCAAAACTTTTTGAATATCCATCCTAAATACCACTGAACTATATACTTTTAAAGGGTGAATTTTACAGTATATGAACTATGTCTCTAATCATTTTAGATAGATGATGGATAGATAGATGGAAGACTTTGTATTAGGATTTCATGTGTTAATAAAAGCATAGGTTCGGTTTTGTTTCCAGCTCTTGGTATCTATTATCTCATGATTATAGTCAGATGACTCTACCAGTTGGTGCTCATTTTTTTTTTTTTATATGTGCTCATGGAAAGACTAGTAGTAACCTTCCTTTCTGGATTTCAATGAAAAATCTATTAGTTTTGAAAATAATCTGAACCTCTGTCTATAAAAAAGTCATTATTTCCCACCTAAGAAACTAAGTCTTGGAATATTTAATTTTTCTTTTTTAAATAACCCCTAGCTTTATATATTTGCTTTAAAGATTGCCTTTGAAAGATGCCTTTCATAGGCATACACTTTAAGAAAGAACTCTAGCTTTCTGTGGTTTACAGTGTTACACAGTTTGTGTGAACACATTGATATTTATAAACTTTCAGAATATTTCCTGTAGATTTCAAAAACATTTTTAAAGATATTTGAATGCATTGAAATGCATTAAACTATATCTTTCCATAGTTTTATTTTTAATTTTTACAAAAAACCCAGTTGTGTTATCAATAAGCATTCTAATAAGCAAGATTGGCAAGAACATAGGGGAATAGATATTTCTCTTTAGTTTGGCAATCGCTAAGGAATTGGTAAAACTTTTCTGGAGGGCAAAGTTTTGGTACAGATTAACAGACTTAAAAATGTTCATAGTTGCACCTCTGCTGGATGGCCTCAGGTGAAACAGGAAGAGAGAACACCTGCACTGATCTGTCTGACTGAAGCACAAGCTAGAAGCTCTGTGTTGAAAGCAGAAATGATCTCACGCGAAAGGGTCTCTCTCCTCACCACCATTGTGATGACAGCATACACTCCCAACTAGCTCAAGGTAACCGTGTCCTGGAATGCGTAACAAAGTCACAGAGGAGACAGCATGCCATAATTCTTCTAACCAAGACTGCAGATAGGCCTGGTTATGGTACACACATCACCACCCATCCCCAGCATTCCTACCACTGGCACATAGACTTAGGAAAGGAGTTGGAACATCACTTCCCAGCCCTCAGAATGGTAGACAACTGCTCTCTGATAAGGTGGACTGAGAATCAAAGAGAATTTGCACCTGCAACTTAAGAACAAAGAGTAGAGAGATGTAGTGATTTTTGTTAATCATGAGCAAGATTAAAAGAAAGCAGGATGTCTTTGCCACATGGTAAAGGAGAGAGAGGAACAGGGATAGAGGGACAAGAGCACCACACATACAAATAATCTTTTTTTTTTTTTTTTTTTTTGGAAAAGTGTATATTAAAGAAATAGAAAAAAAAAAATCCCTGGAAGACCTTCATGGTGTAGAAGAATGTGAGAAGAATATTAATTCAGTTAATAAACACAAATATGCTCAGACTGACTTAGAGGAAGAAAAGACAGCTGAGAAAAACCAATTGAGGACCAGCACAATATTCAAGAACTAATAAATCACAAGGACCAATGAATTTTAAATATCTTGCAATGCACAGGAGACCCCTACCCCTATAGGGAAGAATTTTCCAGCCCCAAATGTCAATAATGTCAAGGCCGAAAAACCTGATTTAACTGCATTTGTTAATATACCATAGTAAGAGTGGATTATTGGTGTAACTAAAATGAAAATATCAAAACAATAAAAAAGAAGGTACCAAATTGAAAAACAAACTGAAACACGTAAAATGAAAGATTGTATGATTCACAATGAATGCAGGGAGGAATGAAGAAATAAAAGCTACTACGAGAAACTGTTAGGGATAATCCAACATAAGGATGATCCAGGTCTCTTGGATAGCCCTACAACTGAAAACCCACAACTGAAAATGAGTCATGCTAAAAATACAATAGGAGAAAATCTTATTGGAAAGAGTGTGTAATTGTGCCTAAATACTGAAAAAGACCACTGTTTTTCAGCAAGCATCAATAACAAAAATTGATATTTTAAAGACAGAAATTCCCAATTTGAGGATAAAAGGAGAATCCTTCCCATCTGATCGCACAAAGAAGAAAATACACAAGGAAAACATATTGGACTTATATTTCTCTCCAGCCTCTTCTTTAGTATCAGAAGACAGTGAAACACAAAAACCTTTAAAATTCTTAGGGAAAGAAAGTGTTACCCAAGAATATCTTAACCAGTGAAATAAGCACTTTCATCATATTATTGTCTGTGAGAGAGAAAGACTGGGGTATAACTTCAGTATGTGAAAGTAGTGAATTGAACAAATAAATTATATTCTATCTAAGCAATGGAATGCTACGTAGCCATTAAGAATGATGAAGTAGACAGGCTTGTTTGTGGAATAGTGTTCATAGTTTATGCTGCAGAGGAACAGTAACAAAACATTATATATGATCATTTTTTAACAATTTATCCATTATCCATGTATCTCTCCTCTCTCTCTCTCTCTCTCTCTCTCTCTATCTGTGTGTGTGTGTATATATATATACATGTATGTATAAAGTTTATATAAATATATATATTTATATATAAAGCTGATCATAAGGATATAAACTACGTTTGCTAGAAAAATAGGTGTCTTGTTTTTTTGTGGGTTTTTTTTTTTTTAATTTAACTTAATGGTTCTCAGCCGGGGGCAGTTTTGCTCCTCCTCCCCCTCAAGACATCTGGCAATATCTGAAGACATTTTTGTCTGTTACAACTGGGAGAATGCCAGTCACTTCCAATAGCATCAAGGATGCAGCAAAACAGCCTCACAGGACAGCCCTCCACAACAAAAAACGTATTCAGCCCAAAATCAATAATGCTAAGATTGAGAAATGATTATTTAATTGTATTTATGAATTTATTGTAGTAAATATGGGTTATTGGTATAATAAAAATGAAGTTGCCAAGAGAAAATTACTACCTAAAGTGCAAATGGAGAAGAGTTTGCTTAGTAGATGAATGTATTCAACTGAAAGGATATAAATTAATTTATTCAGTCTCTAGTTAGGGATCTTGGATTAATTTGCAATGCAAATCTTCTATAAGAGTGCAAACTTATGTAAGTTATACTGTTCTTTTAAATAACTTTCTCTTCAGGGAGCATATATATTACATTATGAAAGAAAAGAAAATATGGTCAATACAGACTGTAAGTAAAAATTGGTTTCGAAAATGGTCTATTTAAATAACATTTAAAAGTCTCTTCATTAACTTTATGTTGTAGTGTTTCAGAATAAATGCTGATTTTAGTTATAGGCCTGGATTAGAATATTCCAATAGGGATTGGAATAATTAGTGATTCTCAACGAGTACATGTTTCATGGATATGCCCCCCAACTTTGTTCAATACACAAATTGTTTTTTGCTACAGTATGAGTCATGATGTATTAACGGTGTGTATTGCATGTTGTTTGAAGCCCCTTAAATCTTTGAAATGTGGTGTCTAAAATTCTAATATTTGAAATTATGCCACATAGTGTTCTGTCAATGAATGCCAAGGAGTATGTGGTCCTATGTCAAGGCATTTAGTGGGGCTAAACCTTGCTGTTTAGGAAGAAGCAGAACCTAAATGTGACAAGCCTGAATGAGATTTTAATCTGTTTCTTAGAGTCTTCATGACCTGCAAGCACCTTGCTTGAAGATTCCTTCACAAAGATGATTTTTAACATGGGCTCTCAGGATAAAAATGTTGAGAGAGATGGAATGGGGAAAATAATTCAGCATTCTTTCCAAGTTAAAATGAGAACTCAGGAGAAAGAGCTTATTCTATTATAAAATACCTAGTCTCCTTCATTAAATGATAGGTTATCTGGTGTAAAGCAGATTTCTTCAGTCTTTAAAAAGGACCAGCTCCTAAACAATCCACTAAGGCCTAAATTGCATGTTTTAAAACATATTGACTTGATTGTAAGAAGTTATTCAGCATTTGTGTTCATTCGTGGAGAAATGAGTGATTATATTTTGATACGTACAACTGGATAATTGACCCTTGAACAACATGGGTTTGAACTGCTTGGGTTCCCTCTTCATCCCTCTTGGATTTTTTTATTAATAAAACACTGTCCCTAATGCCTGTGTTGTTCGGGGTCAACCATACTTGCCTCTGTTAAGATGTAATTTATGACTGTCAAAAAAAAGTAATATAAGGACCAGCCAGGACCTCAGAAATATGACTCGTTTAAAAACAGGGTAGAGCTTTTCCTCCTGTGTGTATAAAAAAGCATGTTCAAGGCCATCACAATTCTTCCCAAACTGCAACAGAGTGCTGGATGGGACCAAATGCTGCTCGGTGTTGTCATCCCTGGTGTTCACATTGTAAATATGGCTGGTGGGTTTCAGGTTCTTCTGAGGCTTTTCATCCTGAATCTAAAATTCTAGTACTTGGGATCCCTGGGTGGCGCAGTGGTTTAGCGCCTGCCTTTGGCCCGGGGCGTGATCCTGGAGACCCGGGATCGAATCCCACGTCGGGCTCCCGGTGCATGGAGCCTGCTTCTCCCTCTGCCTGTGTCTCTGCTTCTCTCTCTCTCTGTGACTATCATAAATAAATAGAAATTAAAAAAAAAATTTTAAATTCTAGTACTTGAAAGTGTGCCATGAACACAAAACCTCTTCAGGATCACTGTCCCAGCATACGCCATTTTAAAATAGAGCTTGAAAAATGTAGCTAATTAAATTTAATTCAGACAAATGTTTATCTAACATCTGTTCTTCCCTGGCAAGATGGCAGCTGCTGGGAGAAGGCAGAATTAATAAAGAGGGACCCTCTACTGAAGGAGTGGATAATCCAGATGTCCTTAGAACTGTGCCCTGGAACTTGACAGGATTTTTAGAACGTGCTGGAAAATGAAACACTAGAAAAACCTGGCAAGAATTTCCCGTAGATGTTATCATCTACGTGTTCTTGTAATGTTTATGTCAATGTGAGGGATTTTATGTCTTTAAGGGAAGATTTCATGGATTCAAAAGATTTTTTAAAGATTTAAATTGATATGAAAGTTAATAATTGATTGAGTTATAAATTTTAAAGCCTACTTCCTAAAGTTATAGATCTTCTTATTCTATTTATAAATCCATCCAGTTTAACAAATCACTTTTAATGGGCCTTTGATTCATGCTTCAATCTGTTTTTAAACTGAGTGAGATTCTTTTAAACATTCAAACTGTGCAAATTTAATACATTTTATTTTAGTTTTGAGCATTCTCCATTTTATGACAGGCCATCCCAAGCACTTAAGTAATTTCCATAAATTGAATAAAGTTAAAAATAGTCATTCTTAAATTATCTTAAACGTACTGATATGGTTTGTGTACTTAGTAAGTTTTCAATTTAAAATCTTGTCTTTATCAAGCGTTGACTCACACGTGTTAGATTGGAAACATGATGCTAACTTGTTCACCTTAACATTTCTTACACATAATAGTGCACAAAACGCCATATTTCACACAAATGTATTGAATATTTGAGTGTCTTAAACGTTTCTCTGCATAACTCTGAGTCTTCCTGGGTTAGCTGCAGCTGTAATAATAGCTAGGCACTTTACCTGGACACAGGAGGGTGAGATGCTTCCTTACAGCCTGGTGAAGGTGGAATTCATTTTAGACTCCCTGCTCATCATTTGCTGGCTTGGCTAGGGGTGGGCCACAGGTTATTTCTGCAGTGTTTGGCCAAAGTAGAGAAGTGGCAGTCTGAGTGTTTTCTGACTTAATAGGCTATTCTTGTTCTTATCCTTTGTCTAGAAAGAACAGGCTTCTGTTGAGGCTTTTCCACATTGCTGGCTTTGCCAGCTCCAAGTCTGGAATATGTGGGGTAAAAAAAACAAAAACAAAAACAAAAAACAGGAAACTCATTGCTTTTTCTTCTTTGTTTCTTTTTCTTCTTCACCTGTAAGAGTCATCTTATGTTTGTTTAATACATAATGTGCAAGATTTATAGTTGTAATTACTGGGAGAAAAAGAGAAAAATGCATCTATCTACTCCATTTTCCCATCAGTGGAAGATGGGAAACCATTTCTTAACCATTTCAACTGAGTTCATTTAGGGGAAGAAAAAATGCCCTAGTTCTCTAATTCTTTGCTAAGTTACTTATTTTTAACCACTAAAATAAATTTCAGTCGTGCTTTGTGTTAAAAATCAGACATTTAAGGGGATCCCTGGATGGCTCAGTGGTTTAGCGCCTGCCTTCGGCCCAGGGCATGATCCTGGAGTCCCGGGATCGAGTCCCAAGTTGAGCTCCCTCTGCTTCTCCCTCTGCTTGTGTCTCTACCTCTATCTCTCTGTGTGTCTCTCATGAATAAATAAATAAAATCTTTTAAAAAAAAATAGACATTTAAGAAAATGTAAAAAAAATAAAAATTTAAATATGTTAGGGACTCCTGGGTGGCTTAGTCAGTTAAGCGTCTGACTCTTGGTTTCAGCACAGATCATGATCTCAGGGGTTGTGAGATGCAGCCCTGTGTTGGGACTCCACGTTCAACAGTGAGTCTCCCTGAAGATTCTCTATGTCCCTTCCCTGCCCCCAAAATAAATGAACAAATCTTTTAAAAAATTAGTCTTTCATTACTGCTAATATTCAAATCTTGGTATGCTTCCTTTCCTTCATTTTTCAATGCCTACAGAGAGAGACAGATTTGTTGTACTGTTTAGGATTTTACTATGCATAGTTTTGTATCATTTTTCCTCTTTTTTTTAAGATTTTATTTATTCATGAGAGACACAGAGAGAAGAGAGAGAAAGGCAGAAACATAGGCAGAAGAAGAAGCAGGCTCCCTGCAAGGAGTCTGATGTGGGACTCCATTCCAGTGCCCCAGGATTATGGCCTGAGCCAAAGGCAGACACTCAACCACTGAGCCACCCAGGTGCCCCCATTTTTCTTTTAACATTGTATCACAGGCATTTTTGTAGCCACCAGCATCTCTCTTTTAATTATCTTTTGAAACTAGCAACCCACATAATAGAAGTGAAACCAAAAATACTATTAGTCAGATATGCAGCATGCTCTCTACCTGGTCTGTTGAGAAATGTATTATTATATAATGGCACAGTAATGGGAATACACATTTCCAGGAAGGAGAAAGCTTTATATATGCTCCCACATTTAATTACTCAATAAAATCTTGTATTGAAGGAATGAGTATTAATGACAATGGAGACTCTAGTGTACCCTAACATTAATTAGATATCGGTGAATTTCTAGACCCTTTGAGAAAAAATGAGCTCTTACTTGGTTCAATCCAAAGATTTATCCCAGTGGATGATATTTCAGAGTTCTAACTTAGTTTTCCTTCTTGGCTGAGCAAGAAATGTTCAATTTGAACTCATGTCTTTGATTGAGTTTCACTGGCAACAGAACTCGACACAAAGATTCTTTTGCAAGTGATTTATTGAGGTCAGGTTTTCCAGAGAAGCATAAGGGGCTGAGAAGAATGGCATAGTACAAAGGAACCCACTAGACAAAGATGATTTCAGGAGAGGTTTAGCTCAGCATGGTTCCATGGGAGCTCTAGAGCATGAATTATACCACAGAGGTTGTCTTACCCAGAAAGGAGCAGGCTGGACTATTCAATACCTGCATTAGCCAGTCATTGGTTACTGGCTTCCCTTGGTGGAGAAGTCTAGTTTGGGTAATCTCTAAGGTTTGTCTGAGTGAACCAACTGTCACATAAGGCCATGCCTCTAGAGAAGGATATAGATGTAAGTTGTTAACTGTCACCACCCACAGAAGGTGAGGATAGATGCATCTGCTACACTTCTGTCTTTATTCAATAAAAACTAGTGCAAGTGACTATATTTGGTATTGTCCACTGCGTTAGTGTACATTGGAGAACCAGGTAAACTCATGGACTTTGCAATCTTGTGTAGGTGACAGACTTATCAATACCACAAAAATTAGAATGTAATGATTAGCAGGAGACGTATCAGTAGAAAGTGCTGCAGTATAAAGTAACATGAATATACTGTAAAGAAACTTTACTTACCCCAGGATAGAAGGAAAGGCTTTTGAGCTTAGAAATGATGAATGAATATACTCAACTAAGCAACTGACTAAGGTAAAGGACTGGAGAGAGAAGCACAGGAGGCCAATCCAGGTAGAGAGGGAACTGTGATGCAAAGATCCCATGCTGGGACATTCTCTTAAATAGGTATGTCTAATGTTGCTGAAGTACAGAGAGATAGGAAGAGTGTTGCTGATTTTACCCAATCAGCTGCCACAAGAATACTGTATAACAAATCATCTCAAAACTCAGTGGCATAAAATAAGAGACATTTATTTTGCTCCTGAGCCGAATCAGTGATTTACATTGTACTCTTGCTGGTTATTCATTCTAGTTTAACTTTGTCTGGGACACCTCGCACGTGTCTCATCCTTCAGCATCCTTGCTGGGGCATGTCCTCACAGTCACAGAAAAGCAAGAACAAAACTAAAAACAAGCAAGCATTTTTAAGGCATCTGTTTGCATCACAACTGCTGATATCCCATTAGCCAAAGCAAGTCACATGACCCATCTCAGACTCTAGATACCATAAATAAACTTCCAATTCTTGATGGGAGTTGCTTAAAACCCCATGGGCAAAGGACATAGATAGAGGAAAGCATGAAGAATTGGATCATTAATGGAATGAATCTAGTAACAGATAAATGGGCAGTGGCTAGACCATTTCGTACCTTATGGTCTGTGTCAGAGTTTCTGGGGCCTACACCACTGCCCTTCTGCAAATCTGTGGCAGAAATCTGACATCTCTGTCTCCTCAGTTCTGCCTTAGAATTAACCCATTCCATCAGTTGCATCACTTTCCTTTTCCAACTATAGGTTGCAATTGCATTTATTCCATAAAACCCCTATCTTAAGGCATCTGTTCATGCCTTGTTCATGATTCATGGTTTCTTTTTCCCTTCCTGTACCACTAGATTTGTAATTTAATGTACATTTTACATTCCTGTCGGAAGCTCAAAGTGATTTATACTCCATGCATTAACTAAGCTGTCAACTACTCCTTTGAGATAGTTATGTATCACAATAGATGTTAGAGAGTTCTATAATAGAAAAGCATAATTACCATTTATAGGTGCAGCCCAGAGAGGTGCCAGGAGGTTCTTGAGTGATTCTTTTTCCCCCAGTATCTCAGAAGTCTACGACTGAACAATTAGACTCCAGAGTCCTGACTTCTAGTCTAGGCTCTATTATAGTCACTCTGTTCTGTTTTTTAAAGAAAATCTTGTATGTAGTTTCTATTTCTGTCAGGAGATAGGAAAATTCATCTGTTTCATGCTGCCTTAACCAAATGTCAGCAATCTGAGGGGACCATGGGGTTGTTTTCCTAGCAAATGAGGGAGAGACAAGAGGGGAAAAAAAGTACAGTCTTCCATACCATGCTCCTCCACTAAGAGAAGAACCAGCAATACATTATATTTTACCAGTGAGTGGGAATAACAGGGCATTATAGATCCCATATTCTGTGTGTCTAAACACATTGCAGGATAAAAATCCTAAGAATCTATGACTACAATTTCAAGTACTGTTACGAAAAACAAGGAAGTTGTATGTACTTAAAGCAAGAAACAGAAAACTCAAATGAGAATATAACTACTTTCCAAGAACATGTCACTCACCAAAATCTGAATAAGCATGCCATTGGCATCTTTTTATGTTAAAAGTTAGTTTTGCTTGGAAACCTCTGCTAAAAGTGCTTTTCATCAAGTAATGACTGTTGTCGGAAATTTTTTTTTAACGCTTAAGTTCAGCTACCTGGTAAAGCAATTGAAAAATTTAAGAGCATGAATTACACCTCTTCAGTTTCCCAAGAATATTTTAGGATGTGTCTAAATAGGAAATTTGTGGAAGAAATGTACTTCTTTGATTTAGGAATTCAAAGAACCATGGAAAAGAAGGGAATGTGTAATCAAGAACTGTGATTGGATTTTCCAAGAGTCCTGGCTTCTTAATAAGATGGAGAATGGGCCATTGATCTTTTCTCTTTAGACATCTTGTGTGACATCACTTGTAAATCCTGCTCATTGTTCAGTACTTTGATGAGAAGGAGGCAGAGGGTTAAGAAGATTCTACAGCTGTCATCTTGGAGCAGCTTCTCTCCATTCCTGGCTCCCAGAGCACATTTGCTATTGAAGAAAGAAGCCCCTTCAGATTATTTCATTCTGTTCGGGAAGAAAAATTGTGGATTTTGCACCAAATTCCCATTTCAAAAATAAAATTAAGAAACTACTTTCAGAATGCTGTGTCCATCAGGATGTTTTTGGCTCCAACTCGTACAATACTCTTAGAAGATCTAGTTTAAACAGTAAGGAATGTATTTATCTCACATGATGAGAATCCAAAGTTAGTTCTGGGGGTGGTCACTCTGGGGGCTCAGCAATATTCTTGTTAGCTCCTCTGATTCCCTTAATTTTGTCCTCGTGCCACTGGGGCTGCCACAGCACCTAGCATCACTTCTTCAGACTACAACATCCAAAGGCAGAAAGGGGAAGTTTCTTGTTTGGGAACAGGTCCTGGTGGGCAGTGGACAGAGGTTGGGGAGAACTCTCCTAAAAAAATTAGAGCAAAATTTCGCCTTTTCCTTTCCATTCCACCAGGAGTCATCATATGTCTAAGCCTACCTCAGTTACTAGCCAAGGTAATAGAATTATCTTAATCCTCAGATTAAATTTTTAATACTTGTGGTGTCTCCTTTTTGTTATTCTTTATTTATGCATTCTTTTATTTTTTTATTAGCCTTCCTAGAGATTTTTCAGTTTTTCAGAGAACCGATATTTGGCTTTTTTAACCCTTCCTATTGTATTTTTGTTTTCTATTTTACTCATTTCTTGATAACATTTGTTATTCTTTTGCTTCTGATTTTGTGGGGAGTTTTTTCTAAAATATTTTTCTGGGTTTTCAGTGTAAATACTGAATTCATTTATATTCAGCCTTTTTTGATATTGAGCATATATGTTTAAACTTTGGGGTTTTTGTAAGTTTTCATTTAAATTCCAGTTAGCTAACATACAGTGTAATGTAAGTTTTAGGTATACTGTTAACAGTTAAAGCTAAACACCTGGTGCTCATCATAAGTGCCCACCTAATCTCCATCACCTGTTTCAACCATCCTCCTACCCACCTCCTCTCTGGTAACCATCAGTTTGTTCTCTATAGTTAAGTATTTTTAAGATCTATATCCCATTAGTTTATGTTGCCTTTTCACTGGTTTTCTGCCCTAAATATTTTATAATTCTCTCACTGTAATTTTCCTTTTGGCTCATGATTTACATAAGAGTGATTTTTCAATGTTATAAATATGTGGTCTTCTTAGCTGCCTTTTACTTCTTGATTTCTAGTTTAATTACCATCAGAGAACATAGTCTGTGTGAGAGTGAAACTCTTAAGTTTGTTGATATTTCTTTATGACCTAGTTATTATAAATGGGACATTTGTACTTTAAAAGAATACATTGGTACAGAATCAATATATTGCTGTTAAATAAAACATAATTTTGTTTGCAAGCCTTCTCTATCCTTAAGTTTTTCTTGATCTATCCATTAACTTGATCTATCCATTTTTAATAGAGCTGTGTTAAAAGTTTTCAGTTTAAATTTGTCTTTATATATTTTTAGGTTATGTTGTTAGATGTATATAAATTAATGGTTATTATTATATCTTTGGGGAAATCATTCCTTGTGTAATCATTTATTTTTATCTCCAATAATGCTTTGGATTTAGGTTCCATTTTGTTTTTTTATTTCTTCCTCTCTATCTCCCTCTGTTTCCCCCTCTCCTTCCCTCCTTCAATGGCTGACATTAGACAACTGGACCTGCAGTCTTCATGATGTCACTTTGAGGCTCCTTCTTCTCCATTGATACTGGGAATATTGATTTGGTCTCCATTCACACGCCCTGTCTTTGTCCTGCTGCTTCCTGAGGTTCCCAGCTTGTTAAAAGCTTTAATCCCACATAGTGGTATGCAGTTTGTTTTTTTTTTAATAAAAACAATCCCACAGCATTTATTGTCCTCTGGTAATAACATAAAGGAAATCAAAACAATACAAACAAGGGTTTTAGAACTATATTCCCAACAAAGGACATCTTAAAAAAACAAACTACGTGGCCTTCTCAAGAATTTCTCACTTCACTGATCATTCTAGTTGGAGACACTTTGGAGCAGGGTAATATCTCCTTTTAGCATGATCCAACCCAGTTGTTTTCTTGACTTTGTTTTAGAATGAATCTCTTCGGCATCATCTAATACAAGGTTCATGTACTCATCAAAACCAATGATATAGCATGCCCTGCTGCCCTATCCCTAGCTTCTAGCAATGAACCTGACTCTAACTGCCTCTCTTTTGTTCATATCATTTAGTCCCCTAGCTCTTGGCAGCCACTACCCACCTTCAGATACAGAGTCCAACATTCCTGCAGTTTCAACTCCATTTAGTACTTTGTATTTTTGTTCTCTCTTTGGTTCAAGACATGCTTATCTTATTTTCAAGCCACAGCATATTTTATTGCTTTTCTCTCTTTGTATTCCACCTGTCGTTGTTAATTGCTTAGAGCAATTAAGGAGAATGAGTGTACCAGTGCTTCAATCTAAGGCACTGTCTTGCCCAGAGGGCCCTTGAACATTTTCTATGCATTATCTCATTTAATCCTCACTGCTATGCTTTATGGGAAGTATTATTATGACCACTTTACCTATGAAGAAGTTGAGACTCTGTGATGTTAAGCAGTTTACTCAAGATCACACCAATAGTACACTGCAAAGCCAAAAAAATGAACCTGAATTTTTTATTCTGGAGCATGAGATCTGAACTTCTGAATCTTAACAAGATGGAACTATTGAAAGTGTAAGTAAGATGGAAGTGAGTAATTGTGGAAGAACACCATAGAGCCTATGAGATGAATTGCCCATGGGAAGGTTGGGTGATGCCCTAAAGGAAGGATGTATGTACTCATGGCAAATATTTTCAAAGATCTCTCATTACCTCTTCACCCCTACTCTGGATCTCCTATACTACCTAAAAGCACCAAGAGGTAGGGTGACTACCTACCTTGGTTTGACTTGTAAAGTTTTAGTTTACATGTTTTGTCCCTATGTAATTATTGCTCACACCCCTATGACTTTCAAAAGCCTCCAGAGGGGTACAGAGGAGTATGATGAATTCTGTTTACCCTAATAATAATTATTAATGTTTATATTCTAGATCTGTGTTCAATATTTACCTGCTTAATCCTGTGTCACTCTCAACATCCTCCCTATGAGATAAAATACAGGGCTATCCCCATTATTAAATTTATTATTTCAATAGATGAATATTTATTAAATGCCAACCATGTACCAGAGAATGTATTAAATGCTGGAGATAAAATTATGATGTCTGCAGATGAGATGATGAGATCCTTACCCGTATTATGCAGTTTGAATTGAGATTCTAAAAATTGAGTTACTTGATCAAGATTTGCAAAACCCCAGGATTTTAATCCATGTCAATCCTACATCAAAGCCTAAATTTTACCACTACATATTGTATTTTTAGTAATGATAATTTTTTTTGAGAGAGAGAGCACACACATGAGTAGATTGACGTGTGTATGTGTGTGTGTGTATGTGTCCAGTGCAGACCCTGATGCGGGGCTCAATCTCAAGACCCTGTGATCATGACTTGAGTGGAAATTAAGAGTTGATTGCTTATCTGAGCTACCCAGATGCCCCAATAATGATAAATATTTTAAATGGCACATTATTGATTGAACTAGGTAGCTATATAAATACTAAAACTATCCATGTGTCAAATTTAGTCATAGAGGAAAATCTCTCACATAACAGTATTTTAAGGTTAAAATACCTGATGGTAAATTTTTATTTTAATATAAATTGCCACTTGGCCTAATCATCATTCTATTAAACATTGAGAAGCATTAAATCACAATGGTCTCCATTAGAAAGAATGCAGAAGGTTTGATGGCCACCGGCCACAGGCATTGGAGATCTTTGTTGGGATTTTTGTCAACGTTTTTTTTTTCCCCTCTAAAAACAGGCACATCTGGTTTTCTATAGCATAAGATATATAAAGGTACTCCTTTATGAGTCTTTCACTTTACAAAACTACCTCTTTATAAACAAGGAAAGTGACAGCATTCAGAATATCCACCAATAACTTTTTAAGAATATTGATTGTAAGACTTTGGACAGATAAACCATCAGCAAAAGTAAAATCTGGTCCTTATGATAGAGAAAAATTAATTGATCTTTTGGTACCTGCCAGTTTTTCAAACAAGAAGAATGATAAACAAAGTGTTAGTATTAGTATCAGGCTGTATGAAAGAGCCTGATGTGATTTTCTAAGGAAAGGGTATGAATTAGGAAAGTGAGAAAGTAGATTGAGAACACTAGTCAACAGGGATCAGCCAGCAGTGATTTTTCATTTAATGCCCTCGTGAAAGCATTTTTAAAAATGCTTTTGCAAGTGGATAATAGGGTTCATTTCATTTCAGCTAAAGTAATTTTATGGCTTGGTTGCTATTGTTTGTGATTGCGAAGTGTGCATTTTTCCTGTTATTTTGTTACATTGTTCCACCAATTGGCTAAAATGAGTAAATGGCTAGAAACAGTTCAAGCTTAAAAATAGTGATAGGAAAAGTAAAACTATGTACATTTTTATTATTTACCGCAGCTTCAGATGAAGTTCTAAGTTTAAGGACCGAACACAGAATCTGACTGTGTTTGCTGGCACGAGGAGACTTGCAGGTGTGAGATTGCTCACACAGCCAAAACAGCAAAATATGTCTAAGAAGTACAACAGCGAGGAGGAGGGGGCAAGACAGTGGGAGAGTAGGGGTCCTCAACTCACCTGGCCCCACAAACTTACCTAGATAACTTTCAAAACATTCTGAACACCTACAAATTCAACCAGAGATTTAAAGAGAGAACAGCTGGAATGCTAAAAAGAGAAAACTTTTTGCTTCTAATAAGGTAGGAAGGAAAAAAAAGAAAAAAAGTGGGGGAAGGGAACCACGAGTGGCAGACTAAAGCCTGGCAAAACCCTCTGGGACAGGAAAGCCCAGCCCTGGAGAAGCAGGAACTTTAAAAATTCGTGCAGGAGTTTTCCCTGACAGAAAAGTGCTTAACAGGGAAATCATGCAGAATCGCAGGAGGGGCAGTGAAGCCTCCAGGTTCCCGGAGTCACTATAAGAAGAAGTGCGCCCAGGGGAAAGTGCACCACAAACCACGGTCCGATTTCGATAAAGGGCTAGAGCCCACAGCCCACCAGGGCATTTGGAAGAAGCCAGTTGGTTAGGCGGGCCAGCTCCGGGAAGAGGTGGCCGTACCCCATTCCCTTCAGGAGAGGTAGCCCCCAGGAGCACCAGTCCAGTGGCACAGGGCCCCAGATCTCAGGGCGCCAAGCAGACAACCTGGGACAGGTGGAAGCAGGGAGGGAACAGGACAGCAAGGACTCTCCTGACACTGGGCGCCCCCAAGCTGTGCAGATCAGCGCACCTGCACCTGCCCCCAGGAGCGTCTAGGCCAATGTGGACTGGGAGACTGCGGTTAGTTACTCCCGGGGAGTGACTCCAGAGCTGGAGACCTGGCCACCGCCATTGTTGTTTTTCCTCCTGTGTCACCTTGTGTCTGGGAGGGGCAGGGCCGCCAGGGAACAGAAGCCTCACAGGGTAAACAGCTCACATGGAGCCCAGCACCTGACAAGGGGCAGGACATCTCCACCCAGGTACACACACTTGAGAATCAGCACAGCAGACCCCTTCCCCAGAAGACCAGCTGGAATAACCAGGGAAAAGCAAGTTTATTGACCAAGCAGTACTGGAAAGCTCCAGGACTGAGGGAAAATGGTATATAGAACTAGAGGGTCCTTTTTTTTCTCTCTCTCTCTCTTTCTATTATGACTTGTTTTTATATCAGACTAAAAATTTCCAATATTTTTTCTCTTTTCCCACCTTAACTGCAATAATTTACCAGCTCTTCATTTTTAAGTTTTTTCCTTTTTGACTTTCATATTTCTACAATTACATGTCTCAGATATAGTTTTCACTTCTGGATTCCCTTCAATGTATTCAATTTAATTTTGGTAGATATATGAGATATGGGTTTTTCTTTTTTGCTTTTTGTTTTCTCTGCTTCGTTTTGTTTTACAATGGTGGAAGTTAGTACCCTCTAAAACATGACTAACATACTCCCAGAACCAATTGGAATACTGTGTTGGTTCATTCTGTGAGATTATATCCTCTCTTCCTTCCCATTCTACCCCCCTCTTTTATCTTATTTATGCTTTGGTTGTCAATGTTGGGGCTTTATATAAGTATTGCTGGTTTATATAGATTTGGGATTGAGCATCTTCTAACATACAGAATAAAATACGCTAAGATCCAAGATGATCACCCTCTAGGACCCCTCAGATAGACTACATTCTCTCTCCACTACCACTTCCTCACCACCACCATCCCCCCCCCCCTTTTTTTTCCTCTTTACTTTTTTTCTTTTTCTATTTTCTTCTTCTTTGTTTTTGTTTTTTGGTTTTTATTTGTACTACTTTGTTTTAAAATTTGTTTTTCACCTTAGTGGTCCTTTTGTTTTATTTTGTTCTGTATTTTTCTTCTTTTATTTTCTGATCTCTGACCTCTTCAGAATCATCTAGAGTGTTTTTTACTAGGTCTTGGTTGTTATTTTTGACTCAGTCCCCTCATACAAGGACTCTGCACTAAACAAAATGACTAGAAGGAAGATTCACCACAAGAGAAAGAACCGGAAACAGTACTCTCTACCACAGAGATACAGAATTTGGATTTCAATATGATGTCAGAAATTCAATTCAGAAGTACAATTATAAAGCTACTGGTGGCTCTGGAAAAAGGCATAAAGGAATCTAGAGACTTCATTACTGCAGAATTGAGATCTAATCACATCAAAATTAAAAATAGATTAAATGAGATGCAATCCAGACTGGATGTTCTAACTGCTAGGTTTAATGAGGTGGAAGAGAGAGTGAGTGACATGGAAGACAAGGTGTGCTTAGGAATGAAGCTGAGGGAAAAAGAGAAAAGCAATTAAGAGCCCATGAGGAAAGGCTTAGGGAAATAAATGATAGCTTGAGAAGGAATAATGTACATCTAATTGGAATTCCAGAAGAGGCTGAGAAAGAGAGAGGCCCACAGAGTGTATTTGAACAAATCAGAGCTGATAACTTCCCAAATCTGGGGAAGGGAACAGGCATTCAGATCAAGATATAGAGAGAAGCCCCCAGAAAATCAATAAAAACCATTCAACACCTTGATATTTAATAGTGAAACTTGCAAATTTCAAAGATAAAGAGAAAAATTCTTAAAGCAATGCAAGACAAGAGATTCTTAACATATATGGGGAGAAATATCAGATTAATAGCAGACCTCTCCACAGAGACCTGACAGGCTGGAAAGGGCTGGTAGGATATATTCAGGAATCTAGAAGAAAAAATGAGAAGAACCTGCAGCCAAGAATATTTTATCCAGCAAGGCTGTCATTCAGAATAGAAGGAGAAATAAAGAAAGTAAAGATAGCCACGTGCAGAAGAATGAAACTAGACCATTCTCTTACACCATACACAAAGATAAACTCAAAATGGATGAAAGATCTAAATGTGAGACAAGAATCCATCAAAATCCTAGAGGAGAACACAGGCAACACGCTTTTTGAACTTGGCCACAGTAACTTCTTACGAGATATATCTATGAAGGCAAAGGAAACAAAAGCAAAGGCAAAAATGAACTATTGGGACTTAATCAGGATAGAAAGCTTCTGCACAGCAAAAGAAACAGTCAAAAAAACTAAAAGACAGCCTACAGAATGGGAGAAAATATTTGCAAATGACATATCAGATAAAGGGTTAGTATCCAAGATCTATAAAGAACTTATTAAACTCAACACCCAAAAAACAAAAAATCTAATCATGAAATGGGCAGAAGACATGAACAGAAATTTCACCAAAGAAGACATAGATATGGCCAACAAGCACATGAGAAAATGCTCTGCATCACTTGCCATCAGGGAAATACAAATCAAAACCACAATGGAATACCACCTCACACCAGTCAGAATGGCTAAAATTAACAAGACAGGAAACAACAAATGTTGGAGAGGATGTGGAGAAAGGGGAACCCTCTTGCACTGTGGGTGGGAATGTGAACTGGTGCAGCCACTTTGGAAAACTGTGTGGAAGTTCCTCAAAGAGTTAAAAATAGAACTACCCTATGACCCAGCAATTGCACTACTGGGTATTTACCCCAAAGATACTGAGTAATGAAATGCCATGACACCTGCACCCCAATGTTCATAGCAGCAATGTCCACAAGAGCCAAACTGTGGAAGGAGCCACGATGTCCTTCAACAGATGAATGGATAAGGAAGATGTGGTCTATATATACAATGGAATATTACTCAGCCATCAGAAAGGACGAATACCCACCATTTGCTTTGATGTGGATGGAACTGGAGGGTATTATGCTGAATGAAATAAGTCAATTGGAGAAGGACAATCATCTTATGGTTTCACTCATACGCAGAATATAAGAAAATAGTGGAAGGGATTATAAGGGAAAGGAGGGGAACTGAGTGGAAAAAATTAGAGAGGGAGACAAACCATGAGAGACTCCTAACTCTGGGAAACAAACAAAGGGTTGCGGAAGGGGAAGTGCGTGAGAGATTGGGGTAACTGGGTGATGAGCACTGAGGAGGACACTTGATGGGATGAGCACTGAGTGTTGTACTATATGTTGGCAAGTCGAACTTCAATAAAAGCAAATGAAAAAAAGGGGAAAAAAAGAAGTACAACAGCAAACAATTGAAACTTGGACTTTATTGGAGCAATAGAGAACCCAGTGCTCACTGTGTTTTCAATTTTTTATAATGATCCAATAATGTATTTTAGGCTTTTTATCTCTTCAAATACTATGCTGGTAAACTAGTACTATTTTGTCAGAAAAATAAATGGAACATGAAGTTACCATTCCAGAAATTGATCAATTGTGTGGATAAGGGCGGAGAAGGGAACGAAACTGCAGAAACATCATGCGGAATTGCATCCTCATGGCAAAAAACACCTGAGTTTGTGACATGCGTACTTGGAGAGTGGAGTGAACCTCCAGCACAATTCCTTCACCAAGGGACTTCCATTATATAATGCAGGTGCTGTACATTGGGGAATGTAAAGCCCTGTTTCTGTGAGCTGGCAGGTGCTTTGATCACAATTAAATAACAGGCTAAGATTTCTCAGTATATGCATAGTATATCTAAGAGAGAAGTGCTTGATGATTTTCTGTTCTGTTTACCAATGAGAGAAGAGATACTTTATTTGGTTGATGGTCATTCAGAAGCTATGAGGTAGAATAGAAAATGTATGTTCTAATCAGAACCATTAGGGCACCAACTACATAGGAAGCAGTGAAGGTCTTTGAATGAAAATGATTGTGCTTGATTATCAACCCAGCACGACTTTATATACAGAAAATAGCTGGTAGTCAATCATATGTCACTGCATCTTGATTTATAACTGAAGAAACAGTTAAAAAAAAGGAATACTATTAAATCATAGCAATTGATTTTAACTTTTCACTGAGTACTGCAGATTATGTGGCAATTTCAAAATGTTACTTTTCTGCACTGCTGTTGAGGAGGAAGAGGCTTACATGAACTTTAAAATGAGAGATGAGATTTTTAAAATGCATTTTTTATTATACTCATGGTGCCAGTCAAAACTATTTCTATGACTTCAGATGGTTGCTCAAATGACAGATCTTACTGATTTATTCAGGATCTTGAATCCATGCATCCATCACTTCAAGGAAACATTATCATTATTTTTTATTGTTGAAGATATGACATCAGAATTTCCTAAGAACAACAAATTATTGAGCAAACATCTCAGTCTGCAAATTTAATTATTTTCAAATGATTGGTGTGTCCCCCTCCCCACTTATCAGTGAAAGAAGTCAAGGACATATATATTACTGGGCATGTTTAAAAAGCCATCCAAAAACTACAACAAGAAAGAACAAATACTTTCTAGAGTGGATTATGATTCCATTTGCTGTGATCCTTGAAGTTAAATATTGAGCATTTAGTAGGATATGTGATGTGGTTATTATCTCCGGTATCAGACTGAGCTGTCACGGTCTCCGAGAAATCTCCCTGTAATGGGTATACAGTTGGTCCATATACCATTTCTAGAAAGGATCACATATCATTTTTTAGAAATAAAAGATTTAAAAATAGATGGATTGCATGAGGCACCTCTCCTATAGGTAAATGTTGCTTATTATAGAAGTGAGTATATATATCTTAAATTATTATTATTATTATTATTACTGAACCATCTCTCTCATTGATGTTTGTTTTATTTTCATTAAATAATAAATTCAATCGCATTCTTACATATTTTAATTTACTAAATGAAGTGATGTTCTTGTCTCAAAGACCCTTCATCTATGAATGCCATAATTTGGGGAACACTTGCTTAAGTCTTAAGGGATAGATTGAGTCTGTCTGTCCAGTGAAGCAGACAAAAATAAAAGTGAAGCATAAATCTATGGGAAATCCAGGGAAACACCTAATGGATCAGGGGAGCTGAACTTATCTTTTAAAGAATCAGGTTCCCAAATGGTCATTCTGTGAAGTGATTTTTAAATTTTTGACCATCAACCTCAGTAAGAAATATTTTAGGGGGCACCTGGGTCGCTCAGTGGTTGAGCGTCTGCCTTTGGCTCAGGGTGTGATCTTGGTGTCTCAGGATTTAGTCTTGCATTGGAGTCCCCTCAGGGAGCCTGCTTCTCCCTCTGCCTGTGTCTCTGTCTTTCTCTCTGTGTCTCTCATGAATAAATAAAATCTTTAAATATATATATATATATATATATATATATCATGAATACATAAATAAAATCTTTATATATATATAAATACATTTATCTCATCAATCCCATACATATGTGCATCTTTATTGGTCATCGTTGGTTAAATTATGCTATGGTAAGAAACCGCTCACAATCTCTGTGACTTCAAAACAAAGGTTTTTTTTTTTTTTCCTTTGTCATTATGTTACATGAGGGCTGTGCATTCTCAGTGGCTCTGCTCTGGGTTGTGGCTCTCTGTTCCAGGCTATAGGGAGGCTGCGACTCTGCTCCAAGTAATTTGTTATTCCGAGGTTCAGGCTAAAGGAACAGCCTCATCGTGATATTTGCTAATGGCAGAGAGAAAGAGTAAAACCTTTGAGCCAAATTGCATAATTGTTCTGAAAGCTATTGGTCAAGTTTGGCATATATCACATTCCATCGACTAGTAGGTCCCATAGCCCTTCCCAAATATCAATGCAATGTGGAAGCATTCCCCTCTCTTAGGAGCCCTGCATGTCAACAGGTAAGGGGCAAGGATGAATAGTCCTTCAATAAGGGAATGGAGGTGGGAGAGGGAAATAAGCCCACTACATGTGTACACATATGAGTAACGATATAAGTGAACCAGAATTTTACAAATTAAAGATTGCCCTGTGTTTGATATATGCTGATATTCCTATTCTATTCTATTTTCTAAAATTCTGTTTGAATCTCACTAAATTGAGTTTCGGCCCACTGGTGGGTTACTACTAGCATTTTGAAAGCACTATTCTAATAGCCTAAACAATTTCTTGCAGTTTGCAGAATGTCATAGAAAGTGAACAGGTGTTTGGTAATTGCTTTCCTTAGTGTTGAATGAGTCAAGCCCATCTTTGTTGATTCTAAATTTAAGGATATATTGTAGAAAAGGTAGAAAGTTAGAATAAGGAGTTGGAGAGTTTAGTTCTAGTTCAGCCATTGGCTGGCTCTGTGACCCATTTAGTCTTTCTAAGCCACATTTTCCCATCTATGTAATGAGAATAATGACACCTGCCTGGCCTACCTTAAGTAAATGACACTTATTTCATGCCTGGTGCTGTTCTAACCATTTTACATTTACTAACTCATTTAACCCACACAACAACCCTCTAGATAAATACTACTAACATTTTTATTTTACAGAAAAAGAAACTGAGGCACAGATAGGTGAATGGTAGATCCTGAATGCAAACCCATGTGGTCTGGCTTCACAACCATTATGCTAGTTGGCCTCTATCGTAGAAAATAACATTTTCACGATGTGAAACTACCACCTTTAAAATTGTGCTGTATTAATTTTGTTGTTCATTCTCTGGGAAACGAATGGTCAGTTTTTGACTTTTCAAAGTGTCCATGGTGAAGATTGCACATGTAACAGTGAAATTGGCAGCCATTCTGATGAGCAGATGTCTTGGTCCCAAGTCAGAGACTTGAAGCCAGATATGCAGCTTCCTATTTAGTTCTGGCATATCTGTTGGTCTGTTGAGTGTCTCCTGAGGCAGAGCAAGAACCAGGAAGTTAGACTCAGAGAGCATGACTGTACATTTGCCTGGTAGCGATAACTATGGTGGCTGCACATGGACCCCAAATGTTAAATGTTAAAATTCCACCCCATTCAGCTTTAGTATATTAATTTTGCTAGAGCAAACAAGTAAATGAGTGTTGTCATTTGTCCCATGGGTTTATAGTCCTGATCTCCACAATGTAATCACTTTCTAGATTGTTGTTTGTTTTTTAAGATTTCATTTATTTATTCATGAGAGACAGAGAGAGAGAGAGGCAGAGACACAGGCAGAGGGAGAAGCAGGCTCCATGCAGGGATCTCGGTCTCCAGGATCAGGCCCTTGGCTGAAGATGGCACTAAACCACTGAGCCACCTGGGCTGTGCACTTTTCTAGATTGTTTAATTAGAAACTTGTTTACAGTGACATTCAGGCTTGCTACAATGAGGTCAGTTCTCCAGGAAAAACAAACAAACAAAATTAAATCTGTGTGAAATTTCTTTTTCTTTTTTTTTTAAAGAACCAATTTTGTCTGGTTACCATTCCAGAAACTCCCTGTTTCTGAAGAATTATTCTAGGGAATGAATTCCTTAGTATCCAAGGGCTCTCTGCTCAGTGGTGAGTTTGCTTCTCCCTCTTCCTCTGTGATCTCTCTCACTCTCTCAAATAAATAAATAAATAAATACAATATATTTTTAATCTGCTTTTTAAAAGAAACAGATAAAGTATTTAGTGTTTCGCAAGGCTACCAAAATGTTTGCGCCATTACTTTGCATTGATATTTTATGTAGGAGAATTAGAGCCTAGAAAAAACTTACATTGCTTGGTGTTTCTTTTTTTAACATATCTTTTGAAAGTCAGCTTTGCAGTATAATTTACATACGTTAAAAGTCTTCCATTTTTAAAAGTACAAATGATGAGTTTTAACAAATGTATGCAATAACGTAGCCACCAGGCAACCATGATATGGAACATTTCCATCACCTCAAACATTTGCCTTGGGCCCCTTCGCTACCTCTCTTCCCACTTCAGGTGACTGATGGTAACTGATCTTATTGTCATTATAATTTTGCCTTTTCCAGAATTTCATATAAATGAAAATATACATTTTAAAATATTTTAACAGCTTCATTGAGCTGTAATTTACATGCTATAGAATTCACCATATAAAGTATACAGTGTTGTTGTGTGGGTTTTTTAGTGTGTTCAGTACTGGCAACAATCACCATAGTCAATTTTAGCAACTTTTCATCACCTCAAGAAGAAAGCTTGTATCCTTTAGATATCACTCTTCTACCTCTCTATTTCCTGCGAGCCAACCAGCTGCTAATCTACTTTTTGCCTACACAGATTTCCCTGTTCTGGAAATGTCACGGGAATGGAATCCTGTAAGATGCACTCTTTTGTGGCTGGCTTCTTTCACTTAGCATGTTTTCAGGGATCATACATGTCATAGCATGTATCAGCTACATGAATATATGGATATCATGTTTCCACTCCACAGCATTCTATGGCGGAATGATGTTCCATTGCATTGATATGCCACATCTTGTTTATCCACTCACCAGTTAGTTGATGGACATTTGGGTTATGTTCTCCTTTTGGCTATTATGAATATACTCCTAGAAACATTCATTTACAAGTTTTTGTTTGAACCCATGTTTCCATTTCTCCTGGGTGGAGTGGAATTTCTGGGTCATATAGTAACTATGTTTAACCATTGGAGAAGAAAACAGACTGGTTTCCAGTGCATCTATACCATTTTACATTCCAGCCTGCAGTATATGAGGATTCTAATTTCTTCATATTCTTTCCAACACCTGCTACTATCTGACTTTTTAATTTTAGCTGTTCAAGTGGATGTGAAGTAGTATCTCATTGTGGTTTTGATTTGCATTTCTCTGATAACTAATGATATTAACCAATTGTTTGTGTGCTTATTGGTTATTTGTTTCTCTACCTTGGAGAAATCTCTATTTAGATCCTTGGCCCATCTTTAAATTGGGTTGTCTTTTTATTATTGAACACCAAGTGTTCTTTATGTGTACTAGATTTGGTTGCGGTGTATTCTTTTAGATGTTGCTGGATTCAATCTGTTAATATTTTGGTAAAGATTTTTACATTCATATACATAAAAGATACTGGACTATAGTTTTCTTGTGATGTCTTTATCTGATTTTGATATCAGGATAACAGTGGCCTCATACAGTGACTTGAGGTATGTTCCCTCCTCTTCAGTTTTTTGAAGAGTTTGTGAAAAAATGATCCTCATTAAATGTTTGGTAGAATTCGCCATTGAAATCATCCAGGTCTACTTCTTTGTGGTAGTCTTTGGTTACTAATTCAGTCTTCTCACTTATATATAGGTCCATGGTTATTTCACTTTGAGTGAAATATGGTTATTTCACTTTGAGTCAGTTTTAGTTCTATCTTTCTAGGAATGTATCCACTTCACCTAAACTGTCTAAATTTTTGACATGTAATTATTTGTAGCATTCTCTTATAGTTCTTTTTACCTCTGTAAGGTCAGGAGTAATATCCCTTTATTTTCTGACTAGTAATTTGAGACTTTTCCTTTTTCTCTTGGTTAATCTAGCTAAAAGTTTGTAAATTTTGTTCATCTTTTCAATGAACTGGATTTCAGTTTTATTGGTTTTCTCTATTATTTTACTATTCTCTATTTTATCAATTTCTGCTCTACTCTTTATTGTTTCCTTGCCTCTGCTTGCTTTAGACATAGTTTCGTCTTTTTTTCAAGTGTTTTAAGGTAGTAGATTAGGTTATTGGTGTGACATCATTCTTTTTTCTTAATATAGGAATTTGCAGCTAATAATTTTTTTCTCTAAGCATTGCTTTAGCAGCATCATGTAAGTTTCAGTAAGTTGTGCCTTTATTTTCATTCATCTCAAAATATTTTCTTTTTTTTAATTTTTTTAAAATTCATTTATGATAGTCACAGAGAGAGAAAGAGAGAGAGGCAGAGACATAGGCAGAGGGAGAAGCAGGCTCCATGCACCGGGAGCCCGATGTGGGATTCGATCCCGGGTCTCCAGGACCGCGCCCTGGGCCAAAGGCAGGCGCCAAACCGCTGCGCCACCCAGGGATCCCTCAAAATATTTTCTGTTTCACTTTTGATTTCTTCTTTGATCCACTGGTTATTTAGGAGTGTGTTGTTTAATTTCCACATATTTAGAAAATTTCCCCTATTCTAATTTTGCTTTATTATGGTCAGAGAACATATTGTATATTATTTCTATCCTTTTGAGCTTGTTGAGGTTTGTTATAGGACCTAGTGTATGGTCCTTATTGGAAGTAAATAATTTTACTTTCTGGCTTTTTTAGCACAATGCTTTGGGATTCATTCACGTGTTGCATTTATCAGTAAATCCATTTTTAATACTAAATAATACTCCATTGCATAGGCATGCCACAATTTGTTTACCTGTTATCTAGTTGATGGAGATTTGGTTTATATCTAGTTATTGAATATTAGGAATAGATGTGATATGAACATCTGCATACAAAACTTTGTGAGGAAATACATTTTTATTTCTCTTGGGAAAATACCCAAAAAAGGGACTCCTAGATCATAGGATAAGTGTATAATTAAATTTGTGAGATACTGTCAAACTTTTTCCGAAGTGTCTGTATCATTTGCATTCCCACTAGTAAATCAATGGGATTCCATCTGCTCAACATCCTTGCCAACACTTGGTGTTGTTAATCATTTTAATTTAACTTTCTAGGAGATGTAATGGTATCTAATTGTGGTTTTAATTTGCATTTGTCAAATGAATAATGATGTTGATTATTGTTTCATGTACTTATTTGCCTTAGTGTTTCTTCTTTGGTTAAGTGTTAAAATATCTTCCATTTTTTAAATTATATTTTTCATAATGTTATTAATGTTATTATTTTGTGTATCCTAGATAAAATTATTTTTTACCAGATACACTTTTTGCAAGTATTTTTTTTCCGGTCTGTGATTTCCTTTTCAACTTCATAAACTGTCTTTTAATATTTTAATTTTGATGTTATCTAGTTAATCAAAGTTCTCATTTATGCTTTATGGTTTTTGTGTCCTAGGAACTTGACCTAACCCAAATTTACAAAGTTTTTTCTCTTATATTTTTTTCTAAAAGTTTCTCATTTATTTGTTCTTATAACATTTTTGTAGACCCTTCAGGATTTTCTATGAGACAGTCATGTCATCTGCAAATAAAGAGAGTTCAGCTTTCCTTTTCTAATCTGTATGTTTTATTTTCTTTTTTTCCCTTATAGTGCTAGCTACAATAAAATGATATAATGTTAGACAAAAATGTTGAGAGGAAATTCCTGAATTGTTCTGTTTTAGGGGAAACAAAATATATATGGATATTAGCTGAAGGCTATTTTGCAGATGCCCTTTATCAAGTTGAGGAAGATCCTTCTTTTTTCTTCCTGATTTATAGAGTATTTTTATCCTGATTGGATGGTGAATTTTGTTGAGTGCTTTCTCTGCATCTATCGAGATGACCACATGACTTTTCTTCTTTTTTTAGTCTATAAGTACTATAAATTACACTGATTTTTTAAAGTTAAACCATTCTTGGGATTCCTGGATGGCTCAGTGGTTGGGCACCTGCCTTCGGCCCAGGGTGTGATCCTGGAGTCCCAGGATCAAGTCCCACATTGGGCTCCCTGCATGGAGCCTGCTTCTCCCTCTGCCTGTGTCTGCCTCTCTCTCTCTGTATGTCTCTCATAAATAAATAAGTAAAATCTTAAAAAATAAAAAAATAAATAAATAATAAATATCTTCTTGCCTAAGATGAATTTCACTAGGCCACAAGGTATTATTATTTTTATAAATAGCTAGATTCAATTCACTAATGTTTTGTTAAATATTTTTGTATCTGTGCTCATAAGGAATGTTCACCTGGATTTATCTTTTCTTATAATGTCTTTGCTTTTAATATCAGGTATGATGCCCTTTTGAAATGAATTCAAATGTGTTTCCTTCTTTTCTGTTTCCTGCCTGAGCTTATCTGGATTAGTATTATTACTTTCTTTAAATGTGTAGTAGAATTCAGTAGTGAAGACTGTAGTTTTCTTTGTGGGAAGGCTTTTAACTACAAATTCAAAGTAATTTTTTTCGTTTTGAAATTTAAAATAAAATTACTGCTTTTATAATACTGAAAAATAAATGTAGATACGCTTCTTAAAAATGCTTGTTTTATTTCTAAATTAAGGCTTAAAAGCTGCATTTGAATATCAGTAGGTTACAGGACATTACTTTTTCTCTATACCTTTTATACTCTACAAATATAAAGATTCATATTTTCTTCTAGGAATGCTATTTTAAATCACTCTTGTATATGAGTAATTGTTCATATAACTGTGTGGATTACCTATTACTGAAATGTGAGTTCTAGTTTCCATTTACTTGTAATATAGTTTAATTTTCTATTCAGCTAATTTAGGAAATGTGTTTAGTTTAATTGGAACAGAGTTGTATGGTTGAAGGCCTCTTTCAATTTGTATTTTGAGTCCTGCTAAATACTTGTATGTGTTATCTTGAGGATTGTTATATCAATCACATTTATTTTTTCCTCTCTGGAATAAATCCTGGGCTTATCATTATGCCTTTTCTACTCTATAAAGAGTCTTTTAGTTCTGCTATCCCTAAAGAACAAACTGATAACGGAATGGTGTCTTCAGCAGAATGAAAATAAACACACACACATTTATGTTTATATTCCTGTATATCTATCTCAAGCAAATATTTGTTTCCTGAAAACTGGTAACCTGGCCATTGTGGCTTAGAGACCTTGACCAAAGCAGCCTCTCTGAGAACCATGAAGCTGAAGTCATAGCACGTACATCCATAAGATGCTAACCCATAAGCCCATTGATGTTAAGACTAGTCTAGATTTTTATTAGGTCCCCCCCCCCAGGTTTATGGAGATATAGTTAATATAACATTATGCATGTTTAAGATGTACAGTGTGTTGATTTGATGCACCTATGTATGTAATATGTCAGCTCACACCTGTTAGAATGACTATCACCAAAATTCAAGAGATACCTTTTGGTAAGGATGTGGAAAAAAAGTGAACGATACTTTGGTAAGAATGAAAACTGGTACAACTGCTGGTGAACACAGTTTGCAGGTTGTTCTTAGTCTTTAGAAGCTATAGTAGAGAGAGAGAGATACATGGCATACAGTGGTTTTGTCTAACCAGATAATCAGAAGAACTGGAATTAAAAGAGTATATGTAGCTTGTATGTATTTTTTCTGCCTATAATTAGTGCTAATTTATCTAGATTCTTCATGCTAGACCTTCTTTTAGACTTTTATTGATTCTGACTTATGCTGTTTTCCCTTTCTTCCTCAGATCTGTATCTTATTCCCATTTGTATCATTCACTTCTTCTCAACATACCTAGTCAGTAAGAAAATCAAGGCATTTTGCTATTAACTTGGTCAACTTCATGGCTTCATACTTCACATTCATTTCTTTTTTCTTCCTGTTCAATGAAAATTATGTTTTGCTCTCCACTGGGTATATTCATTGGTGTAACTGTGAACTCTATATTAATAATACTAGAAGAAAATAAACTTCTGAACTATATTTACCTGAAAAGAACTAACTATATCTTTGGAGCTCAGATAAAAGTGGAAATAGAAGAAACTCTCAAGAATGTTTTTGGTACTTGCTAACTCTTTACTTACGTCTGGTTTGTTAAAGTGTAATTTATATAGAATAAAACAGAATCATTTTTATTGTAAATTTCAGTGGGTTTTGCAAACAAATATAGTTCTGTTGCCTTCATTTGTAATCAAGACAGAACAGTTATAGCATTTCCCAGTTCGCCTTTCCCCTTGTCATTGATACCTCCCCCATCCTCAGCCACAGAAAATCATTAATCTGTTTTCTCTCTCTGTTGTTTGCCTTTGTAATAATGTTATATAAATGGAATCATATAGTACATAGTCTTGAGTCTGACTTACTTCACTTGGTATAATTCAGTCATCATGTTGTATGTATCAGCATTTCATTCTTTTTACTGCTGAATGATGTTTGTATGGATATGCCACGATTTTTAATTTAATCATCAACTGAAAAATATTTGGGCCAAGTGGATTGTTGGATTACAGGGTAAAAATGTATGTTACACTTTATAAGAAACTGCCAGGCTGGGATGCCTGGGTGGCTCAGTGGTTGAGCGTCTGCCTTTGGCTCGGGGCGTGATCCCACGGTCCCAAGATTGAGTCATACGTCAGGCTCCCTGCATGGAGCCTGCTTCTCCCTCTGTCTATTTCTCTGCCTGCCTCTCTGTGTCTCTCATGAATAAATAAATAAAATCTTCAAAAAGAAGAAAGAAAGAAAGAAAGAAAGAAAGAAAGAAAGAAAGAAAGAAAGAAAGAAGAAAGAAAGAAAGAGAAAGAAAGAAAGAAAGAAAGAAAGAAAGAAAAGAAAGAAAGAAAGAAAGAAACTGCCATGCTGCTTTTCAAAGCCCCTGTACCATTTTGCATTCTCAGCAGTCATACTGCAATTGCTGTGTATCTTCACTAACACTTGATATTCTCAGAATTTTTATATTATTATTTAGCCATTCTACTAGATGTCTAGTGAAATTCAATAAATTTGAATTTTCCTAATGACATAATGTTGAACGTGTTACCTGGAGTGGTGCACAAGACCACACTGAATCATAAATTTAAAAAAATTAAAACTACTTTCGGAGGAGGCTGGAGCCGGTCCCATAGACGTAGGTTTTTGAGGCTATGGTACCTGCTACATATTTGTGAGTTTAATTTTAGCCAGGGATCAATAGATATGAACCCAGTCTCTGCTAAAGTTTGTCTAAATGATACTTAAGTTAGCTTTCCCTCCCAAAAAAAAACACTGTTTGAGAAGGGCTTGCATATAGCCATTTATTTTTGGAAATTATCCCAAGGGAGAGGATTATAGGTGGGAGAAGATAAAACATAGATCCAACAATGTTATTGAGCTCATCACTTCTGGAACAAACATAGCCCAGTTCTGGATCAAGATTTAGCTTCATTTAAGCAGCCATGATGATGTTGATTTGCTTTTCTTCTCTGTCTTCTTCTCTCCTCCCTCCATCCTTCCTAAATTCCTTTCCATTCTCCCACTGTAACTGTCATGAGAAATGCACAATCATGTGTCAAGAAATATCTATTGTCCAGAAAAGAGAAAGAAGACTCACTTCTCTTAATATCATGATTTTCAAGTCTGTGAACACTTTGAGAATAAAAAATTATGCCTTATTCTATTAATAAACTGATTAATTAAGTATTCAGCCTATGCACAGAACCCAGAATGTAGTAGATGCTTAGAGATTGTATTTCTTTTTGTTGTTGGTGGTGGTGGTTTTGAAGATTTTATTTATTTATTTTTGAGAGAGAAAGAGAGAGGAAGAGCACAAGTGGAGAAGCAGACTCACTTCTGAGCAGGAGCCTGGGATCATGACCTGAGTCCAATGCAGATGCTTAACTAACTGAGCCACCCAGGTGCCCTGGAGATTGTATTTCAACAAATCAGTGAATGATTAAGGATTTGGGCCATCCCCAGATCAGAAAGTTTTTCTTTTCTTTTCTTTCTTTCTTTTTTTTTTTTTTTTTGAGGAGGAGGGTTCAGTCTAGATCTAGACAAAACTATGGAGTTAACATATTCTCAAAAATCTTAAAAACTCCCCCGGGGTTCCTGAAAAATCATCTTTGAGATTTTCTCATTCTTGGTATAATATGAAATGCAGACCTTACAGCTTCATACATTGCCTTCTCTAAGGCTCTCAAAAACCATCTCTTTTTATCACAGAACAGAATCTGTAGAAATTTCTGTATTGTTTTTGCAATTGAAGTCTTCTTAGAAACCAATGTTCCTCTCCCTATAATTCAGGCTCTAAGACACTGATTTTTCTCACCCAGGCCTGTGAACAATGATCTATCCACCCAAGTTAGTAACATTAACTTAAATTTATGCGGGCAGGTTTTCAGCATATTTCCCCTTTGGAGCTGCCTTCTTCTTCTATAGCCTACATAGGAACACTGGCTTTAGTTATAAATGTTTCCCAGTGAACCAGCACTCGAAATGACAGAAATGAAATGTATTATATTTCTTACAAAACTAACATGAATCCCTCCAATCACCAGGGCACACGGCTGAGAAATGCATTGACTTTGTGACTAGTGTTTTATCACTCTACAGTGAACTGGAAGGGCTTGAAATTCCTCTGATCAGGTAAATTTTCTTAAGAGAATGGGTGGGATATTGTCAAGTGAACATACTCTTGACTGGCAGGGAGCATAGGGACCGGTTTACTCAATAGAATGTAGAAATGATGACACTTTTCCTTGAATAATAATGATAATTACCACTACTGGTTTTTAAAAGGAAAAGGGGGCAGCAGAGAGCATGTTCTGTATTTTATTTTTAAATGTTTTTATTTAAATTGCAGTTAACATAAAGAACAATATTAGTTTCAGGCACACAATTTAGCAATTTAGCAATTCCATACAATACCCAGAGCTCACCACAAGTCTATTCCTTCATCCCCATCACATATTTCCCCCACTCCCCAACTCATGTCCCCTCAGTAACTGTGTTCTCTATATTTAAGAGTCTGTTGCTTGGTGTCTCTCTCTCTCTCTCTCTCTCTCTCTTTCCCTGCATTCATTTGTTTGGTTTCTTAAATTCCACCAAGGAGTGAAATCATATGGTATTTGTCTTTCTCTGACTGACCTGTTTCACTTAGCATAATGTTCTCTAAAATGTGTTTCAACTTTTCCTTTTGATGCCTCACTTTTTTTCTTCCTAATGGCATATGATCATCTTGTTCACGCCAAATGAATTATTTGAAATAGAAAATGTGATTCCTGTGTCCCTGTTGCTCCCTGTGCCAGTTTGTTAATCTCTTGAATACCAATTCTTTCTCTCTCCCTTTCTTGAATATACACTCGCTCACACCTACATAAAGTACACTGATCATCACTTGTAATCTTTGCATAACAACTTACCTTGGATACATTTCTCTACAACTGTTGTATCTCATTTAGAACTCACCACACATCTATAGGCAGTTATCATGCCCATTTTCAGCTGTGGAAGCTGCTGCCCAGGGTGAGTCAGTGACTTGAACCCACAATGACATACTTTGGCTTGGTGCTACTCTACTATACTTGTAGGGATAATAAAATCATCTACTTGAAGTGGTTATTTTGAGTATTACTTATGACAATGCACATGGGACATTTAGCACAAAGCCTGGTATGGAGTAAGAGCTGATAAAACAGTAGCTAAACTTACAGATATCCTGGGGAATTACATACCATGCCAGATACCCTTGTCTGCCCCTTTCCATACCTACTGAGATAGATAGAGCTCCATGGAGCACAGTTCTCAAAAAGGCATTTATCTTAATCAGCCTTAAAATACTACTACTTTCTGAAACCATATGCATGTTATTCTTCTAACACAGGATTTGTGTGTCAGTAACCTCCATAAAAAGACAAGTGGCCACCTCTACTTACTAGCTTAGAAATCCATATTAAAAGTATCAACATTGTACGAATGTTTATAAAACTCAATTTTTTTATTGTGATACCTCAACTTACAATTCTGACATTTGAAGTTTTTACATCCATGTAAGAAAATGGTTCATAATACCTGTCTTAAGTCAGGTTGCCCTGAAAGCAGTCTGTGAAATAGAGATGAGCATGTAGAAAACGTATGAGGAATGCCCCTGGGATCAACATCTGCGAGGGGCTGGGAAAGCAGGACTGCACAGAGAGAGGGTTTTGGAGCTGCAATGGAATGCTAGCCTGAAGCTGGGTCGCCCATTTGGAGTTGACTTCCTTGGACCTTTCAATGGTGCCAATCAATCATTGTATGCAGGCTTTCTTTAAGGAAAGGAGTGGTCTGGAGTGCAATGCAGCAGAGACCCTTCAGCCCTGAACACTGCCAGCAACCAAGGAGGCAGGCCTGAAGAGGGTATCTATGCAACACCCCACAGCATCCGCTACAAAACAGCATCTGCTACAATCCCCCTTCCCATAAACGCTTTTTTTTTTTTTTTGGATTTGTCATTGTGATTTTATTATCATTTCTTTTGTCTCCTTACTTTTAAAGATACTAGGATTGGGAGGTTTTTTTTTAAGATTTATTTATTTATTCATGAGGGATACAGAGAGAAAGAGGCAGAGACATGGGCAGAGGGAGAAGTAGGTTCCTCACAGGGAGCCGGATGCAGGACTTGACCCTGGATCCTAGGATCACACGCTGAGCCGAAGGCAGACATTTAACCGCTGAGCCACCCAGGGGTTCCTAGGATTGGGAGTTTTTAAAAAGCACCTAGCTGGACTGGTTTCCAACTAACGCTCATAATTTGGGTTAAGGCCAAGGATTCTGGCAGGGAACAAATTGCATATTCAAATAGGGGTAACCAAGGAGAGTTTAAATGAAAAGACTGTTGGGGTGCCTGGGTGGCTCAGTCCATTAAGTGTCGGATTCTTGGTTTCCATTCAGATCGTGATCTCTGGGTGGTGACACGGAGCCCCAAATCAGTGGGAGTCTGCTTGGGATTTCTCTCCCTCTGCCCCTCCCCATCTCTCTCTCTCTCTTTCAGATAAATAAAGTAAATCTTTAAATGAAAAGAATAGTTAGAAATGTGTGGGCAGAAGTTAAGGGAAACTAACAATGAATGATGGAATCCTTGTTTGGGCAACAGTGGAAAGCGATCACTGCTCCTAAGCTTGAAGAGCAAAGAAAGGGAGATATTAAGGAAAGCAGAAAGAGTATATAGTCCAACAAGAGCCAGGCCCTTTGGGAGAAGAACACAATCACTAACAATCCAGCAGAGAGGGAGCTGGGTAAGTAAGTGCCCTGACCTCTCTCATGCTACTCTCTGATCTCCTGCTGCTGCTGGTACCCATATTCTGAATATAATCAGAGTGTAGCAGGTGAGGGAGCCTGCGGATGAAGTCCATGTGGGTCAGCCTCCCGAGTACACAGCAGGGTAAAGTAGATCTGGAGCAGCAAATCAAAGGTCTCTCCTTATGATCCTGTGCCATTTCCAGTGTCATTCAGGTTTTTAACATCCAGGTCAATTTGTGAAGCTTTTTCTATAAGGTCAACTCTAGTGCATATCATTCGCATTTGCTTCCATATTTGCTCCCTACAACCCCTTTTCCCAGTCATTAAATGTTATTTTTAAAACAGTCCTGCTATGTACTTGTTGAAAAAGCCCTCGGTGTCCACCCACTGCTCTTAAAGACAAAGGCCAATGATTTTAACATGACCCACAAGATTCTTGGTCTGATCCTGTGTACCCTTGCCTCAGCTGTCCTGTACCAGCCATTCCCTCATAAAGTACTTGAACAATCTGCACTTTCTTCATCTCCCCTCCTCCTGTTCCCGCTCCCTAGAACACACCGGTCCTAGTTAACCCCTCTGGTCTTTCACATCTCAGCTTAGAGATTTGCTTCTTCAGGAAACCTCTGAAACTTTTTCCTCTACCCCCAGCACCTTTCAGGACCCTCTGGCAAATGGTTATAGCCCCTTCTACATTTTAATTCATAGCATTCTTTTAAATGCATAATGTTATGAAACTGTTATCTATCCATTTCTCCTTAGACTGTATATTCTAGGAGCACAGAATCTAGCAAAGTGTCTTCTGGCACATGGTAGATCCTCTGGAAATATTTATTGAATGCATGTCTGAATTATTATTTGTTTTTTTAAGATTTTATTTATTTACTTATGAGAGAGAGAGAGAGAGAGAAATTGAGAGAGAGAGAGAGGCAGAGACACAGGCAGAGGGAGAAGCAGGTTCCATGCAGGGAGCCCGATGTGGGACTCGATCCCGGGACTCCTGGATCACGCCCTGGGCCAAAGGTGGCACTAAACCACTGAGCCCCCCAGGCTGCCCCTGAATTATTATTTGAATGAATGAGTGAATTCAGCTAGGTAGGAAACTTTACAAAGTAGATAGCTCACATATGCTTAAAGGGTCAGTGATGACGAGTCCCTGCAGATGACAACCTCACTGTTGCCAGAGGTGGTGTGAGACTAATGTTGCAGGAAACTTCCATGTTTTATGTGGACCAGTGATGACCTTGATCTAATATAAAATCTCTTGCTTTACAAATGTTAGGCACTAATTCCAATTTGTTTAAAAATGCTATACAATCCAAAGAAAACACTTAGATATGTTGAATTCAACCCGGAGCTACTTCTTTTAATTTAATTTCTGATGTACTTGGCTTCAAGGAGGTAAAACTTTGGGACTCTTGAGTGGCTCCATTGGTTAGGAGTCTGCCTTTGGCTCAGGTCCTGGGATTGAGTCCCTGCATCAGGCCCCCTGCTCAGCAAGGAGTCTGCCTCTCCTTTTCCCTCTGCCTGCTGCTCTCTCCATTTGTGCTCTCTGCATGCTGTCTCCTTCTTTCTCTGTCAAATAAATAAATAAATAAATAAATAAATCTTTTAAAAAAGGTAAAACTTCATATCAGAGGTTCTCTGTTTTGAATATAGACCCAAGACATTTTTTTCTAATGTTATTAATATCTGGGTTTGCTTAGATTTATTTGTAATCAATTAATGGTTCCACCCTAGCTTTCACTTAATCATACTAAATCAAAATATTGTAAAGGTCCAATTAGGCAGCGGACAAGATCTATGGAGTAGTCAAACACCCTTACTAAAAAATATGAATTTATAAACACTGAATCGTCTGGCCTTTTTAATGATTACTTAGAGAAAATGCATCAATTAAAATGAGTAGTGTTGTTTTCTTAATGACATTTTTTTTCATGGACATAGAACTTTGCTTGAAGACAAGTTGCACCAGGAGAAAACGCGTTTCTATTTCTGTGGAATTCATCAGTCATTTCAGCTCTTCCTATTATGACTGTGCTGTGTGCAGTTACTAAAGAGCCAGATAGCACAAGTGCTGAAGACAATGAATGACAGGGAACTGAGGTGATTGTGTCAGGAAACAAATAAGGCTACCATTGAAGCTCTCTGAGCAGTAGGTAGCATACTTTCAGAAACATTGCATAGGTTTTTGAATACCCTCATGAAAAGGGATAGATTTTATTTCTTTGCTTAATCCAGTGAGTGTTTTCATGGGAAGGAAAATATCCAGACCATTCCAAACCACAGTTTTGAGAAAGGTGTAGATTTTAGGCCTCTTTTGGCCTTATATTTTCAAAAGCTATATATTCTTCCCCCCACCACCACACCCCATTCTTCCCATTGCTTAGAATGAAAACGTATATACCTCTACTACTGATGCCAACTACCATTAACATCAAATGTCTTTCATCCAGGGTTAGATTTTCTGGTGCCTTTCAAGCTCCTTCCCTTGGAAAGCCTGTGTAGCTTAGCTTGTCCCAAGTGATGCTCTCCAGGTGAAGAGGAATGCAACGTATCAAGATCATATATCACAAGGCATCTTTTTCAGTCATCTTCACAAGGATCTAAACATCTTTGCCAGGCTCCAGACGCGAAGCTGCATAGGAATTAGATCATCATGAAATTAATGCCATTCTGACTCTGCTGGTCACATTAAGGAATCATTTACAAACCCTCACTGCATTCTACCAGATGGGAAGTTTCACCCTGAAGCTGAAAGTGGACTCTGTCTTTCCAAACTTGGATGCAAATTTTGAGGGGAAAATGTATTTTCCCCTTCAAATGGAATATGTGATTGTGAAGAAGACTTTTATAAACAGACCTGATTTCTTAGTGTCCTGGTCAAGCTTCATATACATCACAAATTGTGTATCTTTATGGATGTAATAATCTATAACAGGGACTAGTGATCTCTAAATATTTTCATGTCAAGACATATGTAGACTGTGTGTACAAGATACCAGAGGCTGTTTATGGTCTGAGGCCTCCTAACCTGCAGCCCTGAAGTTTGTAAGGATTAATATCCCTGCATACTTTTAATGCATCCGGGGTACACTAGTTGGGAAATTCTGACTAGAACCACTTACCTCTATTAACATTGTATTTATACGTCAATTTCACATAGAGTGCAATGACGAAAACGTTTTAATATTTTTAGTTTATTTCCAATAACAGTCTTTTCTGTTAGCCCACCAAACATAATATGCTATATTAAAAGACTCATGGGAAACTATAAAACCTTCAAGAATTTCCTCTGCTATGTCTCATTAAAAGTATCTATTTTTCACTATAAAAACATATAGTAATGTGCTTTATCCACCAATAAAGAGACATATTAGACAAGACTGGAATTTAGAATAATTGAACCTAGAGTGAAGTACCACCTATCTTTTCTTACTTAAGACAATATTTTTAATGAGAAGAGTCTAACATTAGAAATGAAATACTTCCACCAGAGTTAATTACCTGACAAAGTTGATTTGATATGCTAATAGTATGCAGTATGGTCTCATATCTACTAAAAATGTCAATAGTTTCTTTAGCCTCCTCAGTGAAGTACAAAAATTGTCTCATGATCAGTACTTTTTGGTAGCTAACTACATTTTCTCAATTGGTTGCTCAATACTCTTCTGAAAAATCACCCCGTTTCTCTGCTTCCTCTCTGTTGTCACCATGCTGACAGCTGGTACTGAATGGCATCCTCCTGACACTTTATTCTCTGTAAGTTCTGTTTTCTTGTAAAGTCCGTGCTCCAGGCTGTTGTTTCTCCCTATCGTCCTCCCGCCTTTCCCCTCTGGAACACTTTATCTCATCAAGTATGTTGACTTTGGCGCATCCCCTAAGAAAACAGAGATTCTATAGTCTGTTGCCTTTCTTTGTAATCACCAATCCATCTTCTTTTCCCATTTCCTATTTTTCTCAGTGTCCTTCTATTCCATGGGAAGATATTGGCATTAATATCAGTCATGGATCTGGGGGTTTGAGATGCTTCCTGTATCTCAAAGTTTATGGTAATTGTGTGGAATCTGAAAAATCATACTGAATACTTAAAATGCAGTCATGATGCTTTTATTTATTTATTTACATTTATCTTTTGGGGGGGGGCATGCACATAAGTGGGGGTGGGGCACAGGGAGAGGGAGAGAGTATCTTAAGCAGGCTCCACACCGAGCACAGAGCCCAGCACAGGGCTCCATCTCATGACCTTGAGATTATGACCTGAGCTGAAATCAAGAGTCAGATGCTTTAAATGACTGAACCACCCAGGTGTCCCTAGTCATTCTGCTTTTAAAGGAGATCCTAAAGTTCTGCAAGCTCAAGGAAGCTGAAAATAAAAAGGGTTTCCTAATTATGCACTATATTAGGGGATTAAAAACATTACAATGTTAATGCTGGAGAATGCAAATACTCAGTTAATCACCTGAAATTGCTGAGAAAGTGTGACTGTAAAAGCAGTCACATACTACCTTCTTCACCTTTTTTTTTTCCAGCCTCTTCTATATTATGAGTGAGTATGAGATAGGTATTAGGTGCCAGAAAACATGGCAGAAGCAGAGAATGAGAAACTGGAAGACTAAAAGCTATTCAGTGGTTTCTATCTGACAATTATCATCACCTTCTCAAGTAAATGTATCCAAGAGGATTCTGAAAACCTGAGCCTCAGTTACCTCATATATTTTGATTTTAGGGACACAAGATAAAAACTATCATCAGTATTTCATATGCATGAATTTTATAAAAATTATGATTTTCTAAGTATTTAAATTGGTAATACTGGCCTGACTATTTTATAGGATTCAAGAATTGATTTTCTGGTATTCTTTCAGCATTCTGACAGCATTCGAACACTCTGCTCTGATTCCTGCCTGGATACCAATAAACAAGCTACCTAGGCTGAATACCTTCCTTTATGCTTCTAGATTCCTCATGTACCTTTTTTTAACCTGGCTTTCTGTCTGAACAGACTGACATCAACTTCCTTGTCCTCTGGCTTCCTTTGGAGTTCAACCATTAGGAACCCTGAGAGGATCTTGGAAGGAAAAGAGAGATCTGGATAATTATTCTTCCTCCTTCTGAGGTCGCCTTGCCTGCATTTTTCCCTAAGCTGTTCTCAAAGCAGACTTCTCCACATGAGTCTCCACTACCAGGTAGTGGTAACTACTCTCTCTGTCCTCGCAGCCTGTGTATGGTGTCAGTTGTGCTGCCATTAACACTTTCTTCTTGCAATATCATTTTTTAAAGTAGTTTTCTGCAAATAGGTTTTTTCATAAATAGTTTCTATAATTATACTCTAATTATCTTAATTTGAGTATGCTTTCTCCTTCCTCTGGTAACCTATGGATACACCAACTCACCTATCATAGACTTACACTTATTATGGGTTGTTGTATATGACTTATATTTAATATTACCAAATAAGGTTATTTTAGAAATGTAGATTTTATGTAAGACTAGCATAGTTTTGCTACTCTGAAAATCATTAAATAACAGACCAAGAATAAAATATTCAAGGTTAAACTTAACTAAGAGATAAACAAAAACTTGAAGCAATTTGAGAACCAAAAAGAGAGAGAGAGAGAGAGAGAGAGAGAGAGGCTTTAAAAAAGTTTGTAATTGGCTCCTAATTTTGGCAAAAAAAAAAAAAAAAATCATTAGGCAAAGGCTGGTTGGATCCCCACAAAAGAGATGAGTGTTTCTTACTATGAGACACTACAGTGAAATGACTATAACCATGGTAGAAGAGGAATTTAGAACAAGGAAATATAATGACATCATAGAAAAATCCTAAGTCCCACTCAAATCTGGCCAGTGTAGATTTGAATAACAGAGCTTTAAAAACTTTTCTGCATGAGAACTTTGGCTTTTAGGGAGATTATGTTATGTACATATATATAACCAGTAAGCTAAAATATCTGGGCACTATAGGCTAAACAAATATAAGAAGACTCTGAAAGTTGGAGAAAAGAAGGAAAATCAGCTAGGGACATTGAAATTTAGGAATGATGTGGGGATGATTTCCCAGAGTTTTCTTTTTGGCTTCATTTTGAAGATGAAGAAGCCAGCAACCCAGATACGTCAGCAGTAAAACAAAACAATCCCCAACAAAAGCCTGGTTTCTCTACCTGAAGGATCAGGAAAAGGGAAGCCATACAAGACAAAAAAAACTACTTTAGCCACACACCATGAAAAAACTTCATCCTTACCATTATCTTCTCATAAGGAAATGACTCTCCCTTTCCCCACTGAGATGGTGAGGAATGTGCCAGAATGTTTTTCAAGAGCCTGAACTTCTACCTTTATCTGGTTAACAATGAGGTGGTATCTCATTCCCCTCCCAGAACAATGTCACAGGAAGCCTACCAAAACAGAGCATTTAAGTTAGATGCAGATCTTACAACATAATATTTTAAAATGTCAAGGTTTCAGTTTAAAAAATCATATCAGACCAAGAAGTGGTAAGATTATAACTTCAAAGAGAAAAGATAATAGAAGTTGATACCAAGATGACAAAGATTTGAAAATTATGACAAAGATCTAGCAGCCATCATAACAATGCTTTACTGAGCACATATAAATTCACTTGAAATACATGAAAAAAATAAAAAGTCTTAGCAAAGAAATAGAACAAAATATAGATTCTAGAACAGAAATAAAAAAAATGAATAGGCTCAACAAAAGAATGGAGAGGACAGTGGAAGGCATCAGTGAACTTGAAAAGAAAATAATAGAAATACCCAATTTGAACAACACAGATATATAAACTTAGATATAGCTAGAGATATAGATATGAAACTCAGGGACCCGAGGAACTATAATGAAAGATCTGATATCGTGTCTTTGGAATTCAGATAAAAGGAAAGAGAATGATGGTGGGGATTGGGGCGAGGGGGAGTACAGGTATTCAAAGAAAAAAATACCTGAAATTTTCCAAAATTTGACAAAAGGTATATATCTACAGATTCCAGAAGCTGAAAAAAATCTCAAACATGATAAACCCAAAGATATTCAAGCCAAAAGACATCATCCTCAAACTTCAGAAAAATAAAAACAAAGAAAAACTCTTGAAAGTAGTGAGGAAAAAAATGACGTATTAACTGTGGAAAAGAATTCAATTAACAGCAGATTTTTCATCAGAAATCATGGAAGCCAAAAGGAAGTGGTACACATTTTGAAGGTGCTGAAAGGTTTATCAATCCAGGATCCTATATCCCATGAAAATATCCTTCAACAACGAAGAGAAAATAAAAGCATTCTAAAATAAAGAGACACTAAGGGAATTTGTTGCTGGCAGACTTACCCTAATAGAATGGCCAAAGGAAATTTTATAAAAATATAGGGAAGGATAAAAGAAGGAATCTTGAAATACCAGAAAGGAAGTGAGAACAATGGAAAGGGCAAAACATAATAGACTTTCCTTCCCATCTTCCCTTCCCTTTTTAAAATTACACTTGACAATTGAAGCAAAAATTATAACAAAATTGCATGTGGAACTCAGTGTATGAAGAGTTCAGATATATTTAAGACAATTATATTCTAAATGGGAGAGAGTGATACAATGTAAAGGGAGGTAAGATTTTTACTCTTCAATCACATTGATAAAATGATGGCACCAGTAGACTGTGATAAGTTATGCAGTAACTTATATATAATTCCTAGAACAACCACTAAAAGAGCTATGCAGATAAAGAGGTACACTAAAAAACAAGGTAGATAAATCAGAGTGGAATTCTTAAAAAAATGTTCAAGTAGCCCATTGAAATATAAGGACAAAGAAAAAAAAAGAAAGAAAAAACCCAGGAACCAAAACAAGAAATGACAGGCTTAATCTGTAATATATCAATAATTATATTAAATACAAATGGTCTAAAGTGCACCAATTAAAAGAGAGATTGGCAGAGTGGATTGCAGGACCATGACCCAACTATATTCTTTCTACAAGAAACTCAATTCAATTCGTGTAATATAGGTAGATTGGAAGTAAAAGGATGAATATTTACCATGCAAACAGTCATACCATATAAAAATGGCCTCAAAATGGATCTTAGCTCTAAATGCAAGAGCAAAAGTAAAAAACTCTTAGAAGACACATAGGAGTAAGTTTCTGTGACCTAGGTAATGGTTTCTTAAGTATAACCCAAAAACAAAAGCAACAAAAGAAAAAAATAGATAAATTGAGTTTCATCAAAATTAAAAACTTTTCTCTCAAGAATACCATCAACAAAGTAAGAAGACAGTTCACAGAATGGAAGAAATATTTGCAAATCATGTATATAAGGAACTTTTACCCAGAAAACATAAAAGACTTTTACAATTCAACAAATAACCCAATTTAAAAATGGGCAAAGGATTTGAGTAAATGTTTCTCCAAACAGACATGCCATTGGCCAATAAATACATGAAAAAATACTAAACATAAATCGTTAGTTATCAGAAAACTGCAAGTCATGTTCACAGTGAGATACCATTTCACACTCACTAGGATAACAGAATCAAAAAGACAGACAGTAACTAGCATTAGTAATAATGTGAAAAATGGCAATCCTCACACGTAACTTTTGAGATTGTAAAATGGTGAGGTCTCTTTGGAAAATAGTTGGACAGTTTTTCAAAATGTTAAATATATAGTTACTGTACCATCCACCATTTATAAAGCTAGGTATAGTCCCAAGAGAAATGAAAACATATGTCTACACAAAACTTATACATTAATGGTCATAGTAGTATTATTCATAATATCCAAAGGGGCAAATAATCCAAATGTCCAACAACTGATAAATGGAAAATAAAATGTGATATATCCATATAGCAGAGTATTATTATTCAGCCATAAAAAGGAATGAAGTACTGATGCATGCTATAACATAGAGGAACTTTGAACACATCATACTAAGTGAAATAAAGTCAGCTACACAAGGCTTATGTTATATGATTCCACTTATATGAAATGTCCAAAATAGACAAATCCATAGAGACAGAAAGTTAATGTGGCCAGGGGGTGGAAAGAGGAAAGAATGGTTATGGGGCTTCTTTCTGATGGTAAAAATGTGCTAAAATTATATAGTGGTAATGGTTGTACAATTCTGTGATTATAATGCAAAGCACTGAATTGTATACTTAAAAAGTGTGAATTTTATGATATGATAGCTTCAGGAAAAAAGAAAAGAAAATAAAGCAAGCCTAGTTATATAAATAGCAGATAAAGTAGAGTTTGGATCAAATAAAATTACCAGGGACAAAGAAGGATGGTATATGTAAAAAAAAATCAACCCACCAAGAATACAGTTACCCTAAACATGTATGCACCAAATGCTACAGTTGTAAGATATGTGAAGCCAAAACTCATGGAACGAAATGAAAGGAAGAAATTGGCAGACTCACCATTATAGCTGGAGACTTCAATATCTGTTTCTCAACAATTGATAAAACAGCTGAATGAAAAAAACAACAAAGATATATCATCAACACCATCAACCAACAGGATGTAGTTAATACAGATAAAACACTCCTCCCAGCTACAGCAGAATACACATTCTGTTCAAGTTTTCACAGGATAGCACTGATATAGACCATCATCTGGGCCATAAAACAAACTTCAAAAAATTAAAAGAATTAAAACCATTCAGACTATGTCTTTCATGCTAGAAATGAAAAAACAGAAGGATAACAGGGAAATCTCCAAACATTTGGAAACTAAACAACATACTTCTAAATAACCCGTAGTATTAGAAAAGATGTAGGAAATTAGAAAAATAAGAGCGAGTTAAACCCAAAGGGAACACAAGCAAAGAGATGACAAATATAAGCACAGAAATTAATAAAATTGAAAACAAAACAATAGATAAAAATGAAACAACAAAATACCCTTTAGCAGGTGAATGGTTAAACAAAACGTTGTGTACCCATGTCAAGGAATACCATTCAGGAATAAAAAGGAATAAACTACCGTTAATGTATCACCTCAGATGGAACTCAAGGACATTATGCTACGTGAGAAAAGCCCATCTCAGTACACATACTGTATGATTCCATTTATGTAAGATTAAAATGACAATTTTAGTGATAGAAAAAAAGATTAGTATTTGCCAGGTGTTCGGGTCGGTGGAAAGGTAGCTAAGTGTAATTATAAGGGAGTAGCATAAGGGAGTACTTTGTGATGATAGAAGAGTTGTTTCCTAATTGTGGCAGTGGTTACATTAATCTATACGTGTGATAAGATGAGATGGAACATACACATTTTACCAGTTTCCTTATTTTGATATTGTAATTATGTAAAATAGAACCATTGGGGAAGCAAGATGGAGAGGGTCTCTCTGTACTGTCCTTACAACTTCCTGTGAATCCAATGTTATTTCCAAATTTATAGTCTCAAAGAAAATTTACTAGATGAATTTCTTTTTACATTTCTAGGACCATGCATGTTTATTATTTGCAAATGCCCCCTTAGGAACACTTTGGTTTGAATACTTACCCCAAAACTTAGGAAGTATCAGAAAACCTGTTTTCAAGTTCTAACTTATCCACATTTCAACTTTGTGACTTTGGGAAAGCAAATGAACCTCTCTGAAGGCTCACAAGGATATGTAATGGAATACTTGGTAGTCTTTGTGTTATGCATGAAGCTAAGAAGCCCTGGACTGCTTATGCCACGATGTGCATGAGAAGAAGATGGAGTGTTACGTTGTCACGATTTGCACATAGTATGTGCTCAGTAACTGCTGCTGGATTTAATGCGACCGGATCACAGAAAAAGGTTGTGCATATATTTTAAAGAAATGTATAACATGAGGTATTATTGTTGCTGTGTTTGTGATGTGTAGTGCATCCAAACAGAATAAGTCCTACACAGGCAGAGTTCAATAAATGATGCTGCCATTTTAGAATTTCAAAATCGTGAGTGAATTTTGAATATGGAAGGATGGTCCATATGTAGTCCAACAGGCTACCTATAACTAGGATATCTATAGTTGTTGTTGATGCCAAGATCCTCTTGTCAGGAATTCCCTCATCTCCCACCTGCTCTGATGGCTGTTGTTGCTGATGGCTGACGTTTCTCTTCCTCACCAGACAATTCTAAGTGAAGCAGGTTGGTCTCATCTGGAAGGTTATTCCCACCTCTGCGAACTATGACAGGAAATGTCTAACATGGGTTACAAAAGGCCACACCTCCTTGCTTCAGAGTGGGACCGACTACTTGGTCCAGTTTGGGCTTCATAGCTTTTTTTGGGGTGAGGCTAAAGCTAGGGTCCTGCTGAGAACATGGCCTTGCTTAGCTCTGCCCTGGTCTCCCCTCTCCCTGGCTCCCTTTCTGTGAGCCTTCTCAATCAATCATGTGCCGCTGAATCCTTGTCTCAAGATCTGGTGAATTTAAATTTCTATAGTAGCCAGCAAAGTGGACTAGAATTGAAAAATAGATAGAAATGGAGGTAGAAATGCCAGAGAAAATACAGAATGCCCAATTAAATCCGAATTCCGGACAAATAATTGTTTTTTGATAGAAGTATATCTCAATTATTGCATAGGACATACTTATACTTTAAAAACTACTTCATATTCCTGAAATTCAAATTTAACTGGGTGTCCTGTTTCTTTGCTGCACCTGGCAACCCTATATGGGACGGGAGTGTGGTTGAATAGAACCTCAACGTGTGGTCCTTAGAGAAGCAGCAGCAGCAGTGTTTGAAAGTTTCTTAGAAATGCAGAATATCAGGCCTCATGTTGGACCTTCTGAATCAGGATCTGCATTTCCACAAGATTCTCCCGGTGATGCACACATACATTGACATTTGAAAAGCAACAGACTGAAGGAGGTGGACACTGCACATTTTGAGAGCACAGGTTCAGGCTGAAGGGACGGCTGTAGCCACTTATCATTGCAGGACTGTGGGCCCAGTCCTACCAGACCTCTTACATCTTCAAAAGAATATGAGAGTCTGATTTTTATATAAAATTTCTTGATTTACAAATGTTGGCAACCAACTCAGTGTGTCTTAAATACTTTGTGAGCCAAATAAAACCGGTCTATGGAATGGACTCAATTTATGGACCATCTATTTTGTTAGCACTGATCCAAAACAATTCCTGTGGAGGTTCTTGAATGCAAAATTTTATAAAGGCAACAAACTATGCTGCATGTGTGCTTGAGTTCACACATCCAGGGATGTGTACGTGTGTGCATGGTGAATGTGTGAAGTATCTCCATGTGCGCATGCATGTTTGTGTATGTGTATGCATATTTGTGGGTGTGTGCAGGGGTGGGGATATGTGTTTGTGCAAGTGCATGTGCATATGTGTTTTGTCCATGTGCATATGTGCTTACAATGAGGCTCTAGTATTTCATTTCTCCTCTCTGAGCAGCTGCTGAAGATCTTTGGTCACTAGCTCTAATCTTCTTTAAGTGTCTTTCATTCTTGTCCCACCCTGGGATGTGCGGGGGTAGCCAATTCCTCCTAAGAGTAATCTTGTTAGCTTCACAAGAAGAGTTCCAGGGGCGCTGGGCGGCTGTTGCTTACGTGTCTGACTCTTGTTTTTGGCTCAGGTCATGGCCTCTGGGTCCTGGGACTGAGACCCACATTGGGCTCTGTGCTCAGCAGGGAGTGTGCTAACTCCTCCCCCTACTTAGGCATGTTCTCTCTCTCTCTCTCTCTCTCTCTCTCTTTCTCTCTCTGTCTCAAATAAATAAACAAATCTTTAAAAAAGGAGGAAGAAAAAGGAGGAGGAGAAGAAGGAAGAGGAGAATAGGAGGAGGAGGAGGAGCTCTAGTTTCAGGTGCAGATTAGCTTTTAAGTAGGAGGATTTTCCCCCATCATGATAAGGAAGGTGCCTTTGTGACTCTGCAAGAGGACTTCTCTTTCTGACTGCATTGTCCTCTGGATCTGTCTGTCCCCATAGATCTTTTCATCTGTTGTTCCTGAGCTGCAGACCCAGGATGACTTTCAAACCTCTTTCCTTGGTGGGAGACAAGCTGGTTAAGTCCAAGATCTTGAGTCTAGAAAGAGATGTGGTGACTCTCTACCTCTATGTGCCATTAAAGCCCAGAATTTCGCAATATTACTCCCGGTACTCCCTCTGACACCTTGATTAAAGCAAAATGTGTGCACATGGATGTATGGACCCACACATTCACAGGTTCATGGTGCGCCTACAGAACCACGTCAGAGCCAGGGAAGCACCAGTGGGTGAACGTAGATGCCCTCTCGATGCTTCTGTGTCCACCGGTGCTAGACTGCATCTGATTGGTCAGAATCCCTCCATGTGGGGCGACCAGTGTTTTGGAGATCTACCTGATGAGATTGGATTCTCCCTGGTGCCTTAATCTTGACTGGATAGACTATTATATGAATAGACTGGATAAATTATATTTGACAGTATCTGCCCCTGGGTTACATGAAAGCACATTCCCCTCACTTATATTTTAGCCATGCTTACAAAAATTGCTATTAATTATCCTTAATTGCAGGAAAGAACATACTTATAACAATTGGTGTTAGACATATTTCCCCAAATCAGCCATTTTGTATTGAAAATTTCCATGAAGTTTCGATTATGTCCCTTAATATGTCCATGCTTGCAAAGTTTTGAAGTTCTGAATTACATGAAATAAAATTTATACCTTTGGCAATTCTTCCAGGTTAATAAGTATAGTGGTAGTTCATTCATTAACTATTTTTTACTTGTTTTCCAGTTTTCCTTTAAGCAATGAATAATAAGAAAATAGGACTTAAGTTAGAAGAGCAATGTAAAATATTTTGTTCCCTTTAAACATTTGTCCATAAGATCCTTTTTCTTTTATTTTTTTAAAGACTTTATTTATTTAATCATTAGATTAAATAATCATTAGAGATGCAGAGAGAGAGAGAGAGAGAGAGAGAGGCGCAGAGACACAGGCAGAGGGAGAAGCAGGCTCCTTGCGGGGAGCCCGATATGGGACTTGATCCCAGGACCTGAGGATCACGACCTGAGCTGAAGGCTGATGCTCAATCACTGAGCCACCCAGGTGCCCCCACAAAATTCTTTTAGCTTATTCATTGTTCTAAAATGCTTTCTTCAGCTCTCTTATTGTAGCTTGGTATGTAAGAGATTTCAATAATGTCAAGCAAGAACTTTTTCACAAGGCTGTTAAGAGTTGTTTTGTACGGTGAATAGACACAAGTGGGTATAATCAGCTTACATATTCTTTGGCAATAAATGTGGCACTTTGGGACCATTAACGACTCTAGTATCTTCCTGTTACTTAAGTGGCCCAAAAGAGACAGAAAACTTCCAAAAGGGTTTATCTCACTTCCAGAGAAAAATCTGGCTCACCCACTCACGAATAAAAAATATATAGGCACTTTGATTGAGCTTTATGATTGTGATATGTGAGAATATCTACTACTTTTACTTTCCCCTTGTGAAAATTAGGTAGAATTGAACATTTATGTTACAGTAGGGAAAGAGGAAAATCTGTGCCTCCTGAACATGAACCAAATCAAGGACAGGTTTTTCCCCCTGGAATTTATCTGCATCTCTGCATTTTTGCAGCCTCTATGTACAAAAGCAGATTTGTAATAAGTTCATACATTCATTCAGCAAATGCTGAGGGAGGGCTTAGTATGTAAATACAACAGTGACTGAGAGAAACATTGTCCCTGCCTTCACAACTGACATTTTCATGGGGAGATGGACAAAGAAAAAAGTCAACAAACAAAATCACCGCAAATTTTGAAAAACACAACAAAAACAATCATGAAACAGGGTACTCCAGATATAGCAATAAAGGAAGATCTTTCTAAGGAGAGGCTATTTTAGCTGAAGAATGAGGAAATGAGAAGAATGAAGTGCAGTCCCAGCAGATAGAACAGCAGTCCTTGAAATAGGACAGAACTGGAGGATGGCCGAGAGGGTACATTATTATTGGCTCCATGGGAAACAAGGGTAGGCTGAGAAGCAGTGGTTCTGATTTTAGTACATTGGATTTATTCTAAATGCAAAGGAAAGACATTAAGGATTTGAAGCTAGGTCAGCTTAATCTGATTCTTCTCTCTCCTTTGTGGAAGATGGATAAAAGGGGGCCACAGAGAGATAACTTTGGCCAAAAAATAAACAAATAAAACAAAATAAAACAGAACAAAGACTTTTTTAAGGAGACGGTGTAACCAGGGATGATGGTCTGGGCCCAGATGGAGCCAGAAAGGATTGATCACTTGTGATACAGGTTGGAATGGAGAATTGACAGAACTTGCTGATGGCTTGGAAGTAGAAGTAAAAGGAGGAAGCGAAGATGACTCCTCTGTTTTTGGCTTGAGCATTTGACTGGAACTTGTGAAAATTAGGTAGAATTGAACATTTATGTTATGGTAGAGCAACTTGGCGTCTCTTACTAATGGAGGGAGGCCAGAGTACTTTCATATTTGGTATGCACTTGAGGAATATAACAATTATTCTTACTTGTTAGTGTTTCAAGTGGTGTTAACCACACAACATGATACATTTGCTTTTTATCTTGTGCTTAGCTATTTTTCATTGCATCCTAAGTGTAGATTTCTACAGTTACATAATATATTGCATGGAAAATGTTGATATTAGCTATTTTTAAAAACAAGGAAGAGACTTAAACCCTTAAAAGCAATTTCTTGCATATATCCTGTAGATGTGACACTGACCCTTATCATGGAAAAATAAGCACAAGAGTTGATGTAAAGCTTTCTTTCAAGTACCCATTGTGTGACCCATAATTCACCCTGAAAAGGCTGGTGGTATGATAGCAGGAGACTTCTCAAATATATTCATAACAATATAGAACCACAGATTTCTGTTTTATACAGGTCAGTGGAGAACCATCACTGCTGAATCAATGTATCTAACTTCTTGAATGTCTAAATTTAAAAAGAATACATTCCTGCTAAGATTCCTATCAACTCTTGCTGATTATGTTTCATAAAAGCAAATTCTCATATGGTGGGCTTTTAAAAGGACCAATTTTCTGCTTCTCTTGGCTATATGAGACATTCAGGAATTAATGAAAAAAGCGATGCCTGTCTGACTTGTAAGCATCACAGTCTCATTTCTGCATAAATTCTCACAGGTCAACTCAAAAAACAGTTCAGGGTCAAAATCTCATCTGGTCACCTAGATTAAAAACTAATTTCTCTAAAATATATCCTATATTGAAGCTTTTTCATGCAAATAAATAACAAGGGCCTTATCGTCTCTTCCTTTATTAGTTGGGCATGTCATGAATTTGAACAGAACATTTTGTTCTGTACTCTAATTACATGCGTTATCAGGAAAAATCTACTCCTTGCATACATATCATTAGAAGCAACTCTAAGAGTGTGTGGTTCTATCACAGGGCTCGTCACGGCAGTTCATCGTAATATTGACAGTTTAATCTTTTTGTTTCATACAAGATTAAAAGTCGCTTGATACCCATCTCTTCATAGCTTGGACCGTGAATCCAATTGGACTCAATCCGTATCTAAGTACCGTCTCTATCATGAAGACGGATTCCATTTTCCCAACTATACTAGGTAATTATCTACCGTTATGGGGAAAATACCTCATTGATGAGAAAATCCAAGAAAACTGATTTTCTAAAAAATAATGTTTACTCACAACTTCTTGGCTGAACAAGAGGAAGCAATGCTATCCTTTCCCTTTAGATGAAGTGACAAACCAGAATTGTCACTCACTCATTGCCTCTTCCCTCTTAGGCAGTTTGAAGGCATCATTCTGTTTGGTCATTTGTTTTATTGGCTGTTGAAACACGATGGCTACCATTGAAATGAAATGACTTTTCAAAGCCCTTTATTGGATCTCAGGATGTGTCAGTAAAAAGAAAGAAAAATAAATAAACAGATGGAATTCGAACACAAAGAAAAACGACCTTCACTCAGAAACTATTTATTAAAATGATAGTACAATGCACTTCGTTGGTGAGGAGGCAGACCACAAATAAGAAATATGGAAACCTGTAGAGCTGTTGAAATTTAAATTATGTGGCAGCTTTCCATCAGAAATGCAACAATAATTTAAAGTTCGGCTTTCCTGGCAGATTTATGTTTCAGTAAACAAACAAAAGGACTTTCTTGTCTACAGTGCCAGGTGCAGGAAAAGATCCATGAGAATTGGAAAGAATGTTGGAGAGTTAATGTGGTTTTCCCCTCTCATTCAATATACTTACATCTTTCACCCATATTTATATTCATATTGAGGGCCAAACTTCCATGACTTCCATGAATGAGATTCAGCACATCCTGTTGGAATGCACCGAAACATTACACCTTGGAATAGCTGGAAATGGGGCCTCAGAAAGGGGGGAACCCTTTGGTGCTTTGTAGTCCTGGGAAATTTCAAGTTTAATCTCTGAACTATGTCACGGGTGTTATTTTGTGACTGAGCTGATTTTGCAACAAGTGCCTGTGACTGTGCAAATGAGGACATGTCTTGTATCTCAATAAAAATGATGAGGAGAGTGGGTTTAAATAGAAATTAGAGTTTTGAAGAATGCTTTTGAATATTTGGGAGTGTGTCCTCTGTACTTTGAAAGGAGCAGCAGACAGCTTCTCTGTTGTCTGATAGGGGTTTCCCTCTCCTCTTGTCTCCCCCTAGATAAGTGTGGACATTGTCGCTTCCATGTTTTTATCAACATCACAGCAGTCACTTTGGAAAGCACGAGGTGCTGGGAAGCTTTCCCTGGCATCCCAGACAGACCTCTTCACCCAAAAGGCTTAGAGGCAAATACTGAGGATACAGTATCAGACAATGGAAGGATTGGTTGTCCTATTCTCGCTGCCCCGGTAATCCTGAAGAATGGATGGTAGTAGGCAATAAGACCACTCGCTCTTAACAGTGGAGGTGATCTAACTGAGCTTCTGGCTGACATTGCATGTCTCAGGAGGGATTTTTTAGATCTTTTTTGTTTCCTATTTTGTTACCCTATTTTGTTTCCTATTTTGTTACCCTAAATCTGCTATGGGACATTGCATGTCTCAGGAGGGATTTTTTAGATCTTTTTTGTTTCCTATTTTGTTACCCTAAATCTGCTATTCTACGGGTCTAGCCAAGCAGTGAAATCCAGAGGTTTTCTAAGAGGTTCTTAAGGATCCTGTCTCATCAGCTTTTCTTTACTCTATTGGGAGTAAGGCCAGTCCATTCTGATAGAGGCACTTTGGGAAAGCGTCCTTAAGTTTTGTTGCGCTATTACTGTTGTGTGTAGTGAGCTCAAAGCCCAACTTGTTGGAAGCCTTTTCTTGAATACCAAAGACTTGCTCTGGGAAGAAATGTGCTAGTTAATCAAAAACCATTGTCTTCTCTACTCTGACTGTGATGTTAGGCAGCAGTTGCTGTAGGGCCATTATGAACACTGAAATGCTCTGTTATATGTAGTAATCAGATTTAAGGCATAAAGCAAATAAGTTGCGATGGAATCATTATCTGATAGTAAGAATACTTTTCAGGAAAGAATATTTTTTGACCTTTCCCAAAGAGCGAGCTCCCATTCAACCTTACAGGAGAGGGATGATTTGTCTTATAAAGTGTGAAAGTGTCTGAGGACATTAAGAACCCAAACACACAGTAAAGGGAATATGAGAATAGATTAAGATTCCAATTTGGATTGTTCCATAAAGGATGAAGACTTTTCTTTCCTTATGAGTTATAAAAAGTCCACTCAATTTAAGCTTGGGAACTATCTTCTAGATAACAAAGAGGAATATTTGTAATGTAGTGGCTGTGGAATTTATGAAAAATGATGTCTAGTTATACATGAACAGTTGCTATGTTGGGCATTTTGCACTTCATCGGGCAAATTGTTTTTTGTGTGTATATAGATATGTTTTATATAAATATAAATTATACAAACACATATATTATACAAACACATATATATTATGTCAATATAAATAATGTTAATATCTTTTATATATGAATACACACTTATATTTATGTACATGCTTACTTAATGAAACCATATTGTTGGTTTTTTTCTTGCCTTTTGTGGGTGCTATTCTTTTAGCAAATATTGTTAAATGGCAGTTTCTAGACCGTGAATAATGTATGTGGCCAATTACCTCTTTCCATAAATGTAATTAAGCAGGAGAGTGAGTCAAAGATAAGCTCCGGCTTCTAGTTCTTTTTTATAGACATTTGGTAATGATGAACTGAGCAATCAAGTGTCTGTGAAAACTGATGTAACTCTTCATACCATGAGCCTAAGTATAGCTCTGCTTAAACACATGCTAAATTGATAGTGAGTATACTTCTAACCTGAAACCTAGTCTCAATAGTGTTTATAATTGCAAGGGGGAGGGCCTGAAGAGAGGGGGTCAGGGAGGGGCATATGAATTATTGCAAATATTCTTCTCTTCAATAACATCATGGAGAGAAGCCTTGTCTTTGTAATCTATCCCACTCAAGGCCAAGGAAGCATATTTCCATCCCTTGATTCTCCGGGAGATCTGGGAGTAATAGCTCAAGCACTAGAGAAGGAAATACTTTGCAAATTCCATGCAAACTAAATAACCAAACTACTTCTCATGGAGCTTATTTTCAAGCAGGAGAAAATATAAACTAAACAAATAAGCAAAATAATTAATTCTTTACAATTTACAGTTTTTAATCACATAATTAAATAATTGTGTTAAATACCAAGAAGGAAACCAACAAAGTCCCACAATAAAAGATAACTGGCCACCTATGGTAGGCATCAGATTAGGCCTCTCAGAGGAACTGACCTTCCAACAGAGACTTGAAGGGAGATAAGAAGCCAGCCTTGCGGAGAGCCCTAGAAGAAGGAACAGCAAGAACAAAGTTCCTGAGGCAGGACACAGTGTGGCTGTTACAGGTATACTTAGAAGGCTTGTGAGCTTGCAGCTTAGTGAGTGAGGAGAGTAGGATGAACAGACCCTTTGGATTTGGGGTGGAGCAGAAAAAGAGTGGGGGGGGATAGAAATAGAGGGATCTCCTTCATTAGCTGATCTTATCCAATTTATGCTGTAATCTGATTGCTCTCTAACCCAGCACTTTACTCCTGTTGCCTCCAAGTTAAAAAAAAAAAAAAAAAGCTTAAAAAAGTAAAAGGAAGTTTATTGTGTTTCATATTCAAAGACTGTCAACCCTAATATATAAATCATCCCACCACCACTGATATAGACTCTATCAGAGAATAAAGGCCTCAACATAGAAAAAGAAATCCAAATTGTCTAAACACTGTGCTTATAGAAAGGCTGGTGGCAGTGTCTTATATAAAGGGCAAATAATCTAAACACATGCTGGCATTCTCAGTAACCTTGGGTTACATAAAACTGATAAATTACAAACTGCTTCACAACTATTTAGTACCATGAAAATAACCCTTCAATGAGACATGTTTAATATTAATTCCTTGTCTCTTACAAGGAAATTATAAAACACAGCTAATCCCAGCACAAATGGCCAAAAAGCATATGATAAATCACCCACCTAACACGAATGAAAGAAATGCAAAATGCAGGAATTAATAAACAATATAAAAAAAGATCCAACCCAACTCATAATTAAAACCTAACATACGACATTACTTTTTTCCCTTCTGCCTATTAGATTAATAGGAATTGAAGATTTGCTATTGTTTAATGCAGGTAAAAATGTGAAGAGTATTTGCTTTCAAACTGTTGGAGAGAATGTATGTTGGTATTACATTTTGGAAATTGAGATGAATTGATAAGTATTGATAATTGATAAAACATTGTATTAGTTTCAGATGTACAGCATATTGATTTGATTAATACATGTACATGCTGCAAAATGATCTCCACAATGACTCCACCACGCATAGTCACAATATTTTTTCATGTCATGAGAAGTTTTAAGATCTACTCTCTTACCAACTTTCAAGTTACAGTACAGCATTATTAACTATAGTCACCAGTCCCTAGGTTTTATGTATAACTAGAAGTTTGTACCTTTTGACCCCCTTTTACCCATTCCTCCTACCCCCACTTCTGGCAACCACCAATCTGTTCTCTGTATCCAGGAGTTCTTTTTTTTTTTTTTTAATTCCATATGTAAGTGAGATCATATGATAATTGTCTTTCTCTATTTATTTCACTTAGCACAGTGCCCTTAAGATCTACCTATGTTGTCACAAATGGCAAGATTTCGTTCTTTTTATGACTGAATAATATTCAAGTGCATATAATACACTACATTTTCTTTATACATTTATCCATTAACAGAAAGTTCAGTTGCTTGTATGTCTTGGCTCTTGTAACTAATGCTGCAATAAACACGAAGGTGCAGATATCTTTTCAAGTTAGTGGTTTTGTTTCCCTCTGATAAATACCTGGAAGTGAAATTGCTGGATCATATGGTAATTCCATTTTTAATCTTCAGAGGACCTTTCATACCGTTTTCCATCATGGCTGCACTAATTTACTAATTCCCACCAACAATGCACAAGTATTCCCTCTTCTCCACATTCTCACCAACTCATATTATTTCTTGCCTTTTTGCTAATAATCTAACAGATGTGGGGTGATATCTCATTGTGGTTTTGGCTTGCATTTCCCTAATGATATTAGTAATATTGAGCACTTTTTCAAGTATCTTTTGGCCATCTTTATGTCTTCTTTGGAAACATGTTTGTCTATTCAGATCTGCTCATTTTTAAATTGGACTATTTGGTTCTTTTGCTACTGAGTCGTATGAGTTTTTTCTATATTTTGAATATTAACCCCTCACCAGATACATGATTTGCAAACACTTTCTCCCATTCTATAACACAGGTTGCCTTTTTATTTTGTTGATGGTTTCCCATGCAGTGCATAAGCTTTTTGGTTTGATATAGTCCTACTCATTTACTTTTGTTTTTATTGTCTTTGCTTTTGGTATCAAATTTTTAAAAAATCTTCACCAAGACCAATGTCTAGAATCTTACGACCTGTGTTTTCTTGTAGGAGCAACAGCCTTATTTTCAAGTCTTTAACCCATTTGGAGCTGATAGCGGTCCAGTTTCATTCTTCTTCGTGTGACTCTCCAGCTTTTTCAACACCATTTACTGCACTTTCCCCATTGCATATTCTTGGCTTTTGTGTTGTAAATTAATTGGGCATATGTGCATAGGTTTATTTCTGGGTTCTTTATTGTGCTCCATTCATGTATGCATCTGTTTTTGTGCCAATACTGTATATTTTGATTACTATAGCTTTGCAATATAGTTTGATATCAGAAAACATGATGCCTCCAGCTTTGTTCTTTCTCAAAACTGCTTTGGCTATTCAAGGTCTTCTGTGTTTCCAATACAAATTTTAGGATTGTTTCATCTCTGTGAAAAATGCAATTGGAATTTTCAAAGGGATTGTAGATTGCTTTGAGTTGTATGGTAATTTTAACAATATTAATTCTTCCAGGCCATGAGTATGGAATGTCTTCCCATTTATTAGTATCTTCAGTTTCTTTCATCAATGCCTTATAGTTTTTCAGGTACAGGCCTTCCACCTTCTTGGTTAAATTTATTGCTAGATATCTTGTTCTTTTTGATGCAGTTGTACATGGGATTGTTTTCTTGATTTCTCATTCTGTTAGTTTATTATTAGTGTATAAAAATGCAACTGATTATTGTATATTGAGTTTGTATACTGCAATGTTACTGAATTTGTTTTTAGTTCAAACAGTTTTTTGGTGGAGTCTTTAGGATTTTCTATATATCAACTATCTGTCATTTGCAAATAGAGGCAGTTTTACATTTTCCTTTCTATTCTGAAATGCCTTTTATTTATTTTTCTTGCCGATTACTCTGGCTAGGACTCCCAATTCTGTACTGAATAAAAGTAATGAGCACAGGTATCCTTGTGTTATTCCTGACCTTAGAGGAAAATCTTTTAGCTTTTGACCTTTGAGTATGATGTCAGCTGTGAGCTTGTCATATATGGCTTTTATTATGTTGAGGTACATTCCTTCTACATCCACTTTGTTGATAATTTTTATCATAAATGGATGTTGAATTTTGTCAAATGCTTTTTAGATCTATTAAAATGGTCATGTGATTTTTGTCCTTTATTTTGTTAGTATGCTGTATCACATTGATTGATTCATGGGGGCTGAACCATCCTTACATCCTTGGAATAAATCCCATTTGATCATGGCATATGATCCTTTTGATGTATTGTTAAATTCAGCTTGCTTATATTTTGTGGAAGATTTTTACATATATTTTCATCAGGGATATTGGCCTATAATATTCTTTTCTCATAATGTTCTTGTCTGGTTTTGGTATCAGGGTAAAATTAGTTCACAAGCGTTCCTTCCTCTTCTATTTTTTGTGAGAGCTTGAGAAGGGTTAAGTATTAATTCTCTGAATGTTCAGTAAAACTCATCAATAAGGCAGGCCATCTGGTCCTGGCATTTTCTTTGTTGTGAGATTTTTGGTTACTGAGTCACCTCTTTATTAGTAATTGGCCTATTTGGATTTTCTATTTCTTCATGATTCAACTTCTTTGGTTGGATTTCTAAGAATTTATCCATTTCTTCTAGGTTATTTAATTCATTGGTATAAAAGTATTTGTAGTAGTTTCCTATGATCCATATTTCTGTTCATTGGTTATAAAGTCTTCTCTTTCATTTCTGAGTTTATTAAGGGTCTTCTCACTTTTCTTCTTAGTCTAGCTAAAGGCTTGTCAATTTTATCATTTTTTTTAAAAATCAGCTCTTATTTTCACTGATCTTTTTTATTATGTTTTCAGTCTCTATATCATTAATTTCTGCTATGATCCTTATTTCCTTCTTTCTACTGACTTTGGGATCAGTTTTTCTTATTTCTAGCTCTTTGAATTGTAAAGTTAGACTGCTTTTTTGAAATCTTTCTTTTTGAAATGTAGACAGTTATCACCATAAACTTTCTCTCAGAACAGCTTTTGCTGCATCTCATAGTTTTGGTGTGATGTGTTTCCATTTTCATTTGTCTGAAGTTTTTTTTTTAATTTCCCTTTTGACTTTTTTGTTTGACCTATTGGTTGCTCAAGAACATGTTATTTAATCTCCACAAAATTTGAGTTTTCCACTCTTCTTGTAGTTAACTTCTGGTTTCATAGCATTGTGGTTAGAAAAGATGCTTGATGTGATTTCAATACTCTTAAAGTTATTAAGACTTCTTTTATGGTTTAATATATGATCTGTCCTAGAGAATGTGTATGCTGCTGCAGTTGGGTGTAATGTTCTATTTGTGTTTTTTAGGTCCATCTGGCCTAATGTGGAGTTTAAGTCCATTGTTTCCTTATTGATTTTCTGTCTGGATGATCTATACATTATTGAAAGTGGGATACTGAGGTCTATTATTTTATTGGTGTCTAGGTCTCCCTTCAAATCTATTCATATTTGTTTTGTATATTTAGGTACTCCAATATTGGGTGCATAAATATTTATAATTGCTATATGTTCCTGATGAATTTCTCCCTTTATGTAATATAATGAACTTTGTGTCTTATTATTGCTTTTGTCTTAAAATCTCTTTTGTCTGATACAAGTATAGGTACCCCTGCTCTCTCTTGGTTTCCATTTGCATGGACTATCTATATCCATTCCTTCTCATTGAGTCTATGTGTATCTTTAAAGCTGAAATGAGTTTCTTGTAGTCAGCATATTCTGTTTTTTTTTTTTTTAATCCTTTTGGCCACTCTGTTTTTTGATTTGGAGATTTTAATCCATTTACATTTAAAGTAATTATTGATAAATATGGACTTACTACTGCCATGTTGCTAATTGTTTTCTGACAGTTTGTATTTCTTTGTTCCTTTTGTCCTCCATTGCCCTCTTCCTTTGTGATTTAATGATTTTTTTGTAATGGTATGCTTTGGTTCTTTTCTATATTTTGTGTATCTACTATAGATTTTTGCTTTGTGATTACCATGAAGCTTACACAAAATATTTTATAGTTCTAACAGTCTATTTTAGCTAATAACAACTTAACCTCAAATGCATACAAAATTTCTACATTTTATACCCCATACTCACTTTTATGTTTTTGATATCATAATTCACATCTTTTTTACTTTGTATATTTATTAACAAATTACTGTAGTTGTAGCTATTTTTTTAATAATAAATTTATTTTTATTGGTGTTCAATTTGCCAACATACAGAATAACACCCAGTGTTCATCCCGTCAAGTGCCCCCCTCAGTGCCTGTCACCCATTCACCCCCACTCCCCACCCTCCTCCCCTTCCACCACCCCTAGTTCATTTCCCGGAGTTAGGAGTCTTCATGTTCTGTCTCCCTTTCTGATATTTCCTACCCATTTCTTCTCCTTTCCCTTCTATTCCCTTTCATTATTATTTATATTCCCCAAATGAATGAGGCCATATAATGTTTATCCTTCTCCGATTGACTTATTTCACTCAGCATAATACCTTCCAGTTCCATCCACGTTGAAGCAAATGGTGGGTATTTGTCATTTCTGATGGCTGAGTAATATTCCATTGTATACATAAACCACATCTTCTTTATCCATTCATCTTTTGATGGACACTGAGGCTCCTTCCACAGTTTGGCTATTGTGGCCATTGCTGCTAGAAACATCGGGGTGCAGGTGTCCCGGCATTTCATTGCATCTGCATCTTTGGGGTAAATCCCCAGCAGCGCAATTGCTTGGTCGTAGGACAGGTCTATTTTTTAACTCTTTGAGGAACCTCTACACAGTTTTCCAGAGTTGCTGCACCATTTCACATTCCCACCAACAGTGTAAGAAGGTTCCCTTTTCTCTGCATCCTCTCCAACATTTGTGGTTTCCTGCCTTGTTAATTTTCCCCATTCTCACTGGTGTGAAGTGGTATCTCATTGTGGTTTTGATTTGTATTTCCCTGATGGCAAGTGATGCAGAGCATTTTCTCATGTGCATGTTGGCCATGTTGTAGTTGTAGCTATTTTAATACTTTTTCCTTTTAACATTTATACTAGAGTTATAAAGATTTACCACCCCCATTACAATAGTAGAGTATTCTGAATTTGAGTGAGTTTTGGGGGGAACCACACCCAACATCACCTGCATATATCTTTGTGTGGGTCACTTGGCTACCTCTAGTTGCACAGGAGTCAGAGGATTTAAGTAATTTTAGCTTAGAACAAAACATTGTTGCCTTCACAGAATCAGGATATTGTTAGTAAAGACAAAATAGAGAGTGGATATTGGATAGGCAATGAACAATGTCTGCCACACTATAAAAATACAACTCTTATCATTTAAATGGTTCAGTTTGGAACAAAACCAGGTTGTAGCTCATGGGCACATCTTTGTGGTTCTTTACTTTTCCTTCTCTATTTTAAGCAAAGTAAAAAAGAATGGACATTTCATACAGGTTTCCATGGCTGCCTTCATCTCTTCATCTCTGTCCTGTTTCCCTCATAAAACTGATGCAATTGTTTACCCTGAAAGGCTTTCCCAGCACATCTCACTGGAAAATAGCATTGCCCGTCTACCATCTGGTAGAGTTTTATTGAGATTTCTATCTCTCAGCGATGGATAAAACTCTAACTATTTAGCAGGGCATTTAATGACCTTTGTAATTTGACCTCTTCCTACTCCATCACTAACTAGTCCTAAACCTTGACTTTCAGCCTCAAGTAGGATGAAATTGCTTGCCTTTCCTTGTACCCATTGCTATGTTTTCCCCTACTCTGCCTTTATTCTGGCTGTGACCTCTTTCAGGAGTGCCCTCCCCCAGTTTCTCATGTAGGTCCTTTCTTACTCATTTTCTCACCTGAGATGATGCCCTTCATCCCCAGCAGGGGGCATTAGGAAATATCTGGAATCATTTACAATAATCCTAATTGAAGAAAGGATGCTATTGCATCTAGTGGGTAGAAGTCACAGATGTTGCTAAGCATCCTGTAGTTCACAGAACAGTCCCCCACAACAAAGAATTATCCAGTCCAAAATGTAAGTAGTGTCAAGTTTGAGATATACTGCTTTAGATATTGTCTCCCTTAGAAAAAAACTTTTACTAAACTTACCAAGACTATCTTAGCTACCTCATGTAATGTTGCCTTTATATTATTGCAACTTCTTAAGAACCTTATATTTTGGTGATTAAAAGCTTGGAGTTTAGAGTCAGAATTTCTGATTTCAAATTCAGTTCTACTACTGTGTGTTCTTTGGTAAATTACAGAGCCTCAGTTCCCTCATCTACAAAATCAGTAACTAATTCATGGTATTATGGTGAGTATTAAATAAGACAGTGCACATGAAGTGCTTAGCACAGTGCTAGGTACTCAGTATACAAAATAGTTGCTACTGTTCTGTTATTGTATATTGTTGTTGTTGTTATTTATTACTCTACTTCTAGGGTCAGAGGTGGATTTGCCAAAAAAAAACAGTGAAGCTTAAACTTCAGGGTTCCTATTTTCTGCTTGAGTTTCTTTCAATGCCCTATGCTTTATTCTATATGAAAGATTTTACATTATCATCTTAAAAACTCCCTCAACTCTGCTTCCTGTTCCCATGTTATAAGCTCCAGACACTACAGAACTTGGACCCACTCCTGGTCAGGACCTAGTAAAAAGCCTTCCTATTTACCAGCAGCAATAAGCTACCCAGGACCATAGCCTCTTCAGCAAGTCACCAGCCAGCCTGGAGATAAATGTACTTTTCCATTATTGTCTGTTTTTTTAAAAAAAAAAAAAAACCCTTCAGCCTTAAACACCCATTGCTTCCTCTCTTCCATTTTGGTGGGGTCCTCTAGAAAGCATTTCCCCTATCATTCAGGAATCAATAGCATCTCTCTCCCTTTGTTCTCTCTTTCCAATTGTTGATTCAGCATTGTTACAGGGACAATGAGGAAAAGAAAATATGTGTTATCACTGATTATCTACTGAAGAGAATTTTGACATAACTGCAACAGCAAAGCCCTGTTTCCATGGGGACTGTCTCAGTCTCAGAAATACCAAACTTCCAGTTATGGTATTCGCTAGGACTTACGTAGCTCCTTCTTCCTCAACCTCAGCTGACTCTAACATCCCTTCCTATGTTTCCAGTAGTAAATACTTGTGTGTATGTGTGTGGCTTCCAGCCTTCCAGTGTCAAGGTTGACATGACAGGACAAAAAGAGCTAGACAGGTCAATAAGAAGAAAACAAAACAAAACAACCATGATAGTGGAGTAATTGCAAGCTGGCGTTGAAAATTACATGAGGCGTTGAAATTCCCACCACAGAGAAGCCCCATGACAGACACCTAATAAAAATGCAAAGATAGTAATTGAAAAAGGATTGCAAGAAAATTAAACTCTTGGGCTAGCAAGACTCAAATAAAAATAAGAAATAAGAATACAAATATCAAACTTTTCCCACTGTATAGCTAATTGTTCAAGTAGGGTAACTTGTAGCTTTTGTTCCTTTAATTTTAATCTCTCATCATTATCTGATAGCACCTATTCTCCAAAATAGATATCCCCCAGGTCTGCATTGAGGAATCACAGGCAAAATCTCCTTGATTTTCAGCAGTGACTACTATTTTATCCAGACTTATTATGATTAGAATGTAGGCTGGGGAAGGAACAGGCACATTTGATCATTTTGACCTAAGAAAAAGTAGAAGATAAAGGAAATAAAGAATGTTTCATCAAGAGAGAGGCTCTTGGCTGCTTGGTTTTGAGCCTCAGTTTCCTTATTTGTAAATAGGGTTAGTAATATTCACACATGGGGTTTGGGCAGGGTATAAATCACATGGGACCTGGGAGAGATCTTTATCATGGTACTTTCTCCACAGAAACTCATTTCCATGGATGCATTGTTTTAAGTAACCAGAAGGACCTGTCAGTGGCTTCTACCTTGATGTCTCCTTACGACTTTTTTAGTAAGCTTTCAACTCATATATTCTGTATTCTTAGAATATTTCCATTTGTCCTTCTACAGGGCATCTTAAATACACACAAATGTGCTGAACTTATCATCTTTCCTCCCAAATCTGGTCCTTTCCTAGTATTCTCCAGCTCATGAATGGCATCACCATGTATCTGAAAACAAACAAACCCAGAAACCTAAATGTCAATTTTCCAATCTTTCGTAGTGTTTTTCTTAGTATAGAGTTAAAGCATTCTGACTGTAGTCCCAGGTTTCCTCATGTCTATGAAGACAGGAATGTAGAAGAAAAACATTATTTTTATGGAATACAGATTCTTTAATAAAGTACTTTGTATTGAACCTGGTAAGCATGTGAAGTTAACAATAAGTACTTTTCCCTGAACTGCTAACCTTCCAGGACAGATCCAGTACATAGCCAAAGAGTCCTGTGAGAAGGGGATGCTATGTGTGGATTAAACATGATTTTGTTCATTTTAGCTCTAAAAAGGCAACAGAAACTCAATAGGCTTTAGAAGAAGAAAAAAGGAAGAAAGTAGTTGAAATGCCATTTTTTTTTGCCTCCAAACACACATTGCATTTATCAAAGGAAATAATATGTCTTGTAAGAATGTTTGTTGTTGCCTTTTAATTTCTATTCAATAGCATCACTCAAATAATACCATGTAGGCTGTTGGAGAATTTGAAACTAGCTTGGGAAAATATTCAATATTGTTTGCAACTTGACTGTAGCTCTCATATGAATGTATTTCAATCTCCACAATTGCTGCTGATCTCTGATTTAGAATTTCTGTTGGAATTCTGACTCATTGACTTAAAAAAAAATCATGTACAGAATCACACAATTGCGGACTCAAAGGGATATTTGGAATTATCTAATTTGTTGCCTTTATTCACAGAAGAAACTGGGATAGAGCAAGGTGAAGACTTGTCCAGAGCTGTGTAGTTAGTGTCATCCCTGAGTCTGGAACCTGGATCTCATGAATCTCTATGTAATTCCTTCTGTCTGGTACTGGCATTCTCTAACTAGTCTATTTTAAATATTTGTGTTTTAAAAGTTCTCTCTAAAATTCACTAAGAAATTTGTTTTGTTAAATTCTTCTTACATGCTTCATGACAGTCTAATCATAATAAATATAGAATAAAACTTGGACACAAAACCAAGGGAAATAAATGTTGTATCTTGACCATTTCCTTCCCACATTATTCTCTTCCCATTTTCTCTCAGCACTCTCTGCATCTACCATTCTGAATCTTCCCTTGACCTTCATTATTTTACCAGTTGCTGCAAATTTATTATTAATGATCTTTGAATTCATTACTAAAATAATCTAAACCTATTATTAAAACATTTATATCCTCACTTGTCTGCATCTAAACATTAAACTTTCATTTAAAGTTGAATCCAATAAAATAACTATTTTTTAAACCTCTTGGTTTCTTACCCATCGTTTTTAAGAAGTTGAATTAATTATTAAAATAACAGATTATTTGCCTTGAGATTAACTGCTTGGTTTTTAAAGCCAATTTGTATGGGTAGACAGCCTGCTGTTCTGGCATATTAAAATTCAGAATACACAAAGTAGATTTCAGCTTTGTTTAGCTTCTTTGCAGGTCCCACATGATATTATAGTACCCTCAAATGCAGTGTAGTCATATGAAAAATCCTTAGCATTCACTTGTGAGATATATTTCCTTACATGTGTCACAGAGCAACACAAGATCTCACAAATTAGAGATGCTCTCTCCATTAACAGACATCATTGATCAAATAGTGATAAATAGAATAAGGACAAAGGTACATTTTTTCAGGTTAAGCAGCATTTTTACCTCCTCCTTTCCCCCAAATATAAGCATTATACAAAAAATGGGGGGGGGGGGGCGGGGAAGAGGCAGGCAGGCAGGCATATCTCAGAGCAAGCCTGGGAATGCCAGTACAAGGTCACACTGATATTGTTTCTGACTTGATTGAAGTTTCTCTAAGTGGCCTGGAACTTAAAGGTCTCCACCCGCAAAAGGGGCACTTAGCCCCTGACCACTCTCGTTGGTTCAGAAATAGACATTTATCCCAAACAGAGCTTCTGAGGATCAGTACTGTTGGGAAGGGAGGTGCTTTCTTGTTATGATGAGAATATAATTTTTCTTTAGTATGCAAGCACACGATTTGCATTCTTCTTAATTTGTAATTATACAATTGTTACAAAGAACTTTAAATGAAAGGTCCCATTCTGTAATTGATCAGACATGAAACAGATAAAATATGTTGGTTAAGATGTTCCAGTGGTAACAGTCATAAGTTCTAAGTCTCTCTCCTTATTTTTGTTTCCTTAGAGAGAGAAAGTCAGTAAGTGCTTTGGCCTTTATATTGCAAAATATAAAGGCCTACTACTTTTCTTATTTCTACATTTTATTAGTCTTGTGTCACATAGCCCAGGTTTGACCAATGATAGCATGGCCCTTGAACCTATTGGAGGCTACAAATGTTTTGTTTCAGAACTTATGTTGGAATTATTAGATGTATTAAAAAGGGAGGGTCTTCTTTCATCCATTAGACTTAAAGCTAGGCTGGTATCAGCCTGGAGCAGCTGGTTCCTGAAGCAAACATTGTTGGCCCACCCATAGGCCCTAAGCTCTCACCATTCCCAGCTGTTGGGTTAGCAGACCCAACATCTCCCAACTGTAAACTACTATGTCTCTTTGCCTAAGAGCTTTCCTTGGCCATAGCAGCCAGCTCATTCAGCTGGCATATTCATAGGACAGGCTGGAAGTGCCAGAGAATTCAAGCTCTCAGAGCAGTTTCCACTAGTGACTGGTGGGAATCCGTGGATCAAAACCCCAGTTCCCTCTCCCCTTAGTTGACAAATCTCTGAAGAGTGGACTCAAATTTTCAATGTCAAGCTATTATTTTTTATTTACCTTTGGATGGATATATATGTGTATACACATATGAATACATGTATTTATATGTGTTTTATGACTATATATATATATATACATGTGTGAATATATACATAAATATTCATACAGGTGTGCTATTCATATTATTTATATATTATTCATAATTTTTATATTATTTTATATTGTTATATATCTCTGACTTACGTAGAGGTAGTATTTTTTTAAGTACCTTGTATTTTTTTAAGTACCTTTCTTGGCTCAATCATAGAACACTGTTCTAATTAGTTCAGTAAAATCACTCAATATTTCTTCAGTTTCAGAGCTAATATTCAGCCATATTTATCAGTACAGCCACATCATTTCTATGGCTAGCCCTTATTTCATGAGTGTCCAATCTGATTGGTCAGTGTTCATGCCACAATTTGTTAAATCTAGAATCATTATCATGGCTGTCTGTTCACTCTCACCATCAAAACCATGTCCTCATCTCCTCACGGCTCAGAATTTAGATCTACAAGCTCATAGAACATTCCTGAATTCCCAGGCCAAAACCCAGGATAAATCAAAATTGAGAAGAAGTCACCTAGGAAAGGAAAGGTGAAGAATGGGATTCTCAATTCCTTCTATCTATAACACACTGAAGGCAGGATAAGTGTTTAGGGATATTTGCATGTTTGGGTTCTTTTGTCTTTTCCTCCATTCCAGAGAGCCAGAACCTTGGATTTTTGTATGACTCAAAACAAAATTTTTTGGGGATCTCCGCTCCTATTACTTTTTGTAAATACCTGAATTTATTGAATCTGTTTATGCTCAGAAGGGTCAAGGAACAAGGAAATAGATCTCAGAAGGGAATGGGTGCACAGCAGAGTGTATCTTGGCAGGGAAGTAGAAGATGCTTAACTACACAAGCCTACAGTGGGATAGGACAGTTGATGTCAGCAAGCCCTGGCCCTATTTTCTATCAGATAAAGCTCTCACATTCCACATTACACACTAGTTTCTTTCAGCTGGAGGAAGGAAGTTTGGGGTACATTAACCTGACTTAGGGAAATGTATATTTTTACTTAAAGTGCATTTTTTTCTAATAAGGAGATATCCTTAGTTGGGATATAAATAAATAAGGAAAAGTAGGAAATGGATATTTCTTATCCACTTGAATTTTGTGATCAAAGGACTATACTTTCAATAGCCATATAGAACAGGCATATAAGAAACAAAAACTGTTCTCTTGTAGTGAGAACATGGGTCCTGGACCAAGGGCTTGTTATCTTATGAGGAATCCTATAGCAACCATATGTGGCAAGTGTTACCTTATATTTTCCCTATGAACAGGGTAGGGAAACTGTTCAATGCTCTACAAAATGCTCAGGTCAAGGTCTGCTGGCTCAAGGCAGTATGGTATTTTTCCTAAGTGTTTGATATGAGGGGGAACCAGGCACAGCTTTCTATGCCCTTGGATTGAGCACTTTTTGTTGTGCTTGCAAATGCCTCAACCAGGATTCTAATCTATTTGAGAATTTTCGCACCATATGAATAATGCCCCAAAGGCTTTAAAAGAGGAAAATATGCACACTCCGACATAAAGATTTATGGGTTTCAGTGCAAAACATTTCAGCGGGGAGATTTAAAAATTAATTTGTATTCGAGGCAGCACAACATGGAGTATTTGAGGCATTTAAAAATTTTAAATATGAAGGAGTGTGCAGAAGAGGGAGGTGATTCGTTTGAAATAGTGTATCAGAGATTAGAACAGGTGGGGAAACTCAACTTTTTTTTAATGGACGAAAATGTTGCAAAATTGAGTTTTGCTTTGCTCACACAGGAATACTCAGAAACCAAAGCACCAGGCTTCATCTCTGCTAAAGAGCTCTGAATCTGGAATATTGCAGTCACTTCCGTACCTTTGGTGCAAGCTACCATGTGTGTTTGTAAACAACTAAAAGACCCAGCTAATCTTGAGCAATACACAAATGAGCCATCTTTGAGAATGCCAGTCGCCTGCTAATAACTTTCTAAAACTGCTCTCCAGCACTAATTGAAACCATAAATCCTCATCACATTCAAAGCCTAACCACTGTATACCATTAGCTCACTTCAGTTCTTAATCTTCTTCTGGGTACTTTCTTGCTGTATCCTTCTTCCCCTAGGAGCAGCCACATTTATTATTACAGTTCAAATACCTTGAGATATCCCTGTTGGAGAGCTATATGCCATCTCTCTAAGCCTGTCAGTACTAGGGTATGCTTAATAGGAATACCTACCTGCCCCATTCCCATTAGAACAAGGTCAAAAAATGTCAGAGAAATATATCTTCACTAATTTTATCCTAGATGTCTGTAGATAACACAGATCGAAGGAATATTTAAATTCTGTTTTGCTAAGACAGGCTACTTCTGTTATATAGTGGAGCAGGTAGGAGGTTATGGTTGCCTCTAGACAATTTGCCAGACAAGAAAAATGGCTTCGCGGGCCATCTGACAGCTTTATTCTTGTGGCTTTGGCAGAAAAATAGGCAAAAAAGATTGCAGAGGCGGCTGAGTGGAATATAACACAAAAGTTCAGAAAAATATTAACTGGTTGTAAAATGAGTGGGAGGATGTAGTAAAGGAACTGGCATTTCAGTTATATAAAATCACTTATTACAACATTTTTATAGCCAAATTATGCTCCCTTTCTGTGCTGTATCTTTGGGTCTGTTGCCCGGAATAGATGGTAAAGAATCCTTCCACGAGGCCTGGAATGTTTATATGGAAGAAGAGAGAAGCAGCAGCCATGAATCACTTTATGGCTGAATCATGCTCCTGATCCCAATGAAGACACTCCCCCTCACCCCCCGACCTACCGCCACCACCCAGAAGTTTGGGTCTGATTTGTACTAGGCACTGTGCTTTTACGGATCTGTCCTGGCCCCATTTATTTACAGACAAAACCAATCCTGGGCCTTCTAATGGACCCTTGTAATTAATGTGGAATGCTCTGATGCTCGTATCGAGACAAGTCCATTTGGGGCCTTCAAATAGCTGAGACAAAAGCAAATACTGCCAATTTTCTGTTCCTTGAAGCAGAAAAGACTGACCAATAAAGTATTTTCTTAGATGACAGCCCACACAGTAGAGTCATCCTCGATTTCATCCCTTTAAGCCAAACTGGCTCATGAAACATAGGAGAGAAGTGGTCCTCTCAACCCTTCCATAAGGGGTTATAAAGATGTGGATATTCCCTTAAGATAGCTCTTCTATAGCATAAAAATGGGAAACTACAGACCATGCATCCCTTGCGATGATACATTTGATAGTTACAAGAAATATTAATACGTATTTGTTCAAAGAAAAAAGTCAGTAGTGAAATACTTGGGAAAACACTGGATGAAACAGTTAAGTAGGTTTTCCTACTGCAGGACATCCCAGTGCCTCTCATGCCCTCCCAGGCACTTCAGGTCTCCATGAGAGGAATATATGCATTTCTGAAATGTGTTTCACCCCAGGACTCTTTATTTTATGGAAACCTGCATGTGGTCAGCGTTCCTTAGAATACTCTAAGATAAACAATGCCCTTGTTTATCTAGGACTCTGTTTTATAAGGAGAAAGGGTGTTTCTTTAAATGTCTGACAGATTTAAATACTTTTTCAAAAAAATTTTTAGAACTCTCCATTCTATTGAATAATGCTCAAGCATATTTTATTTTATTTTATTTTATTTTATTTTATTTTATTTTATTTTATTTTATTTTATTTTTTTGTCATTCAAACTCCTAGTTGATCTGGCTGCAGCTTAATTTCCCCCATTATGACCTATCACTTAGCTTGCCTTGCCCTTCAAACTGTAGTTTAATTGATTTCTTGCTGCTCTGTGTATACTCTTTGTATCTCTCATCTCTATATCCTTGAACATAATGCTTCCTCTTTCTGAAACAACCTCTCTCCCTACTTCTACTTACTTTAGACTTAACTATTTTTCTAGAATTATTTTCCTGGCTTTCGTGTTCCTGTTGCATTTGTTGTAGACCTCTTTTCAAGCTGACATCAGCTTTCATCTGTTCTGGTTGTTTGCTGATTTCTGTGAGTTCTTCTTGCTTGAATATGAGTTCCTAAATGCAGGCTACTGTGTTTTGTTCACCCTTGGGCACATGGCCTGTTACATTATCAGAACAAACACAATCTAGGTCAATGTGAATTGAGATATGTGGTCTCTGGATCCGATTTCTACCTGGCTCTCTCCCTTCTTCTTTCCTCAATGTTTCTGAAATGCCCAGGCCATATGATGCTGGCAGGGTCCCCCTGAGAGCTGGCAAGTCCAAGTGTGCTGTAATGTGCTCCAGTGTTACTCTGTTTATAATACTACGACTGATGGAGGGCTCCTGGGTGAGAGACAGGCTTCCACAGGCATGTCTCGTTATCTGTAGAATTTCTCTAGACTTGCACCCCTAAGGCTTAGCCTGCCAAGTTGGAGGAAGTGGCTGAGCTTACAAAAAGTCTAACACAACTCTTTTTTCTCAGATCTGGCAACTGGAAATGTGCACATTGCTGATGAGGATGCTACCACCAGGTTCTTCCCGGAGCCCTCAGGATGATAGTCTTCTCAGATTCAGTGGCTCCTTCACTGTGTACTGTCTTAGCTCTATGCTCTGCAATCTAAGAGTCAGTTTTCACCCTCATGTTTAGTCTCTTGGCCGAGCTTCAGCTCTGGGAACTCCAGCCCAGGTCAGAGGCCTGAGCCTTTCCCTCTTATCAGGACCCATCTGCAGTTACTATGCATCACTCCAGGAAGTGATATGATACATTTAAGATTAAATATGAACTCTGGAGTCAAGCTGTCTGGGTTCATATCCTGGTTCCAACACTAAGTAGCTGTAAGTTTGGGCAAATTAACCTTTGTGACCTCAGTTCACTTAACTACAAAGTAATAGTATCTACTGCACATGGGTTTTTTTTTTTTTTTCAATTTTTGTTTTTTTTTTTTCAATTTTTGTTTTTTTTTGTTGTTGTTGTTGTTTTTTTGGGTTTGTTTGTTGGTTGGTTGTTTTTTTTTTAGAATTAAAGGGAATGATACACATGAATTACCTGGCATAATGCATGGCATGCTGTAAGTACTAAAAAGTGGTTTGTTTTAGAATAGAAAGGAGGGGCCAGCTTAGACTTAGGGAGCCCCTGTGCAGTGTGTTTAACATTCCTACTGTCCTCACCTGTCAAATTGATATGCTCATCATCTATTGTTGTATAAAAGAGACCCCAAATTTAGCAGCTTCAAACAACACACATTTATGATCTCACAGTTTCCAGGGGTCCAGAGTCTGGGGAGAGCTTAGCTGGATTGCAATCAAGAAGTCAGCCATTCTGGGTTCTCATCTGGAGGCTCAACCGGGGAGAGTTCGCTCCCAAGCTCCCTCAGGTTGTTGGCAGAGCAATTTCCTGTGGCTGTGGGACTCAGGGCAGCTCACTTCTTCACAGCCAACAGTAGAGAAACTCCAGCAAGATGGCCCTGTGGTGTGATCATTACATCCAATCCCTTCACTGTGTAACATCGGTTAGAAGCAAGGATGATCCCACCCACACTCGAGGGGAAGGGATCATAAGGCATGAATATCGGGGGCCATCTTAGTGCCTGCCCTCCAAAAAGGGGATGATACTGTAGTATCATATATGCTATTCACAGTAATGATCTCACAGGTTGTTGACAAGATTAAATGGGTTATCATATATAAAGCTTTTGGAATAGTGCCTGGCGTGTAGTAATTGCTCAGTAAGGGCACTCCATTTATGATCAGGCCTGTGAGTGGAGGAGGAGGCCAGCATGGAATAAATGAATGAGTCTACACTCAGAATTCATTACTGGGTAGACTCTTCCCAACCAGGCTTGGTGGGGGACTGATTTCCCCAGTGGTTTTAGATCAGCGGCTGCAAGCTCTGGTGTGGGTGGTATTGAATGTCAGCTGTAGGTGGGTATTACTTGCCTTAGTCATGTGTAACTAATTTAGAGTACACTGTGTATTCAAGCAAGTGTCTGTGATTGCCATTTTTGCTAATGGTGAGAATGACTTGTTTGCCATCTTCCCTTACAACTACAAGAACGTGAGTTAGGAATCGAGTAGTGGGCCTGAATATATTGGCTTTCTCCTGTGCGTGATACCTAGATGTTAGTTTGGTGCAATACATTGGCCTGGCAAAGTTCAGATAATCGTAGAACTAAGAATCAACTCAGAAATACTATGACCAAGCATAGGCTCCTTGGCACACAAAGAATGGAAAGAATGACATTTCCTCATTCAATCCCATGACTCTTTTGTGCCAGGATTTGGACTAGATGTTCAGGGGACAAAGGAAAAGAAACTTAGACAAAAATCATGCCTATAGAAATTTTAATGTATGGCCCCCCAAATTATTTGCTCTTCCCATTGAGAAGAGGGGGAATTTTACGTCTCCTCTCCTTGAATCTGGGTTCTGTGACTGTTCACTAACAGAATGTAGCAGAAATGGTGCTGTACCACTCTCTTAAGAAATTTGCAACCTCCATTCCCTGTTTCTTGGGAGGTTAACTCTTGGAACCCAGTCACCATGCCACCATGAAGAAGCCCGGTGCAGATGGAATGATAGCCAGCATCACCTGCCAGCCATGTGAGTGAGCCATCTCAGAAATGCATTGTCCAGTGCCAGTAGAGCTGATGCCGTGTGCAATGGAGAGGAGCTGCCCTCATCAACTCCTGTCCAATATGCAGATGCATGCACGAAACCATGGCAGTTGCTGTTTTAAGCTACTAAATCTTGTTATGCAGTAATAACTTTCTGGAAGAGGATATTGACACAGATCAAAGACTAACCCTGGCCACAGTATATCTATATATACTGTATTCACTGCTCTGCACAGCAAGAACATGGTTCTATGAGACCATTGAACAAGGAGCCTCATTTTTGGTTTATGCAACCAGGGAGGACTTCCCTGAAGAAGAGAAACTTGTGCTGAGATTGAAAGAAGTTAACTTAGTAAATGAGAGATAAGACACAGATGTGCAGAAGCTCCTGGCGTGCAAGAACATGAGGTATTTGAAGATATGGAAGCAAGAGAAAATTGGAGTGATGTAAGGCACACATAGGTAGGCAGCTTTCAGATTTAGAGTGGGCCTGTCCCCATGCAGGACACCATCCTGAGTTCTCCTGGGAGAATTGTGTAAGACTGTGGGGCACAAACACACGTGTCCATTGTGTGGAAGAGAAGGGGCTAAGGCTTGATGGGGATTTGGTGTGACCCACCCATCTTACCTGTACATGTAACCTTTTGTGAGGGACCGCACTGCTGGCACAGGGTGGGGGTTCTTGGTCCAGTAAGGAATTAATTGCTTCCCAGCAGAAGCAAGGCTGGAAGACTTTTTCTTAACAGTTTTTCCTCCTTTTCCAAACTGCATTTCTCGGCTGACCTAATTCAGTAGTGATGTCTATAGGAGTTTTTAATAGATTCACAGGGGCTAGTGTTTCACAGACTGCTCTCTATTTTTACATCTTTACAGTGAAAAAACTATTCCTTATAGTGAAGCATACTTGCTGGAATTTTGGCCTGCTTTCTCTTCCCTTGCCTCTGCATAGATGGGAAAGGAGAGAGCAGAAGGAAACCTCTGTGTGCATTTTGTTCACGTGTGTGAGGATAGCTGCTTTCACTTCGCTCCATGCTCCCAACTCTTTTGATTGTCTCTTATTTTCCAGGCAGTGTCTTCTGCTCTAAACCCTCAGATTTACTCCTTCCTTCTTTCCATACCCACATCATGTCTGCATCACTTCAAACTTCAATCTTGGCTTCATGTAAGCAACAAGTACTTTTTTTGAATACCTGACGTGTACTAGGTTCCAGGACCTGAGGGTTTAGGGATGAAGTCAACTGTAATCTGACCAGAGCAGTGGTCCCCAACCCTAGGAGCATGTTCGATCACTGGAGGGGTTGGGGGCAGCAGAAGTAGGAACTTTAAAATGTGTCAGTGTCTTGGATCACTTCCCAGAGTTTCTGATTTTATTGGTTTTTCACTACTGGGGTGAGAGGTTACAAATAGGCCAGAGGAGGAAACTAGAATGATCCATGTAATAATTGATCAGACTCTGAAGCATCACTATGAACTCATGTTTGACTTAGTATAGCTAGCTACAAACCATTACACATAGAAATATTTAGAGTAATATATATGTATGTATATAAATATGATTGATATATTCACATATATCATATTTCTCAGTCAGCTGAGAGAACCTAGAACCAATGATATGCCAGGAGCAAGGAGCATACCAGAACCCAGATCTTGGTTTCTAATAACATTCTCCAATAAAAGAAACCAGAAATCCTTACAGAAATGGCTGATTTTAAGAGGTGGGGCAGGAAATATACAAAATGAGCCTGGGACATCTTATAGAGCCAGAAAGTAAGGAAGTTCATGAAAAATGAAACACACCAAAACCCTCCCCAGTAACAGCGGTATGGCAAAGTGGTGCTGATGGAGTTCCCAGGGGCCAAAGCTAAGAAAATGTGAGCAAGAAGAAAAACAAAGCAGTATAGTATGATAACACAAAGTGTGAAATAAATATCCATGAGTCCCTACTGGCATGCAGAGATGACTGAATAAACAAATTATAATGGGGCAAGGAGAGAAATGAGAGAACTCTCCCATGCAGAAGGGTTATAAATAATTCATGTATGTACTAGGCCCTCAAGGAGGTGGAGCGTAACTCACCACTCCTTAACTGAGGGCTGTACATAGGGACTTCTTTCGAAAGAGTGTTTGCAGCATGGACAGGAGGGAGAAGAGTAGCTCTGCTATAAAGATACCTGACAGTGTCTCAACTGGCCAGGTGATCAAAGTTAACATTAACAATACGTCTTGTTGTTGGCGTATACACCTGACATGATGTAATGCAAATAGCACTTTACCTCTGTGATCTTCCTCCTTAAAAAAACCACAGCTCCAGACCAATCATGAGGAAAATGTTAGACAAATCCCAATTGAGGGCAATTGTACAAAATACCTCAACAGTACTCCTTGACACTGCCATAGTTATAAAAAACAAGGAAAGTCTGAGCAACTTTCACCATTCAAGGAGCCAAAGGAGACATGACTGTCAAATGTAATGTTGTCTCCCTGGTGGGATCCTGGAACAGAAAAATGTTGATAGTTAAAAATAAGGAAGCCTGAGGGCATCTGGTTGGCTCAAATTGCTTAAACATCCAACTCTTTTTTTTCTTTAAAGATTTTATTTATTCATTCATGAGAGACACACGCAGAGAGAGGCAGAGACATTGGCAGAGGGAGAAGCAGGCTCCATGCAGGGAGCCTGACGTGGGACTCGATCCAGGGTCTCCAGAATCATGCCCTGGGCCAAAGGCAGTGCTAAACCACTGAGCCACCCGGGCTGCCCAAACAACCAACTCTTAATTTCAGCTCAGGTCATGATCTCAGCAGGGTCTTGGGATGGAGGCTTGCTTCATGCTCAGCTCAGAATCTGCATGAGATTCTCTTTCTCCATCTCCTTCTGTGCCTCCCCCCACTTGCACACTCTCTCAATAAATAGATAAAATCTTTTATAAATAAAAATAAGGACATCTTAATAAAGTTCAGCGGGGAGTCTGCTTGTTCCTCTCCCTGTCTCAAATAAGTAAAATAAATTTTTTAAAAGTCATTTACATAGTATTTTGGTTATCTCCATATTCTTTGTCTTTGAGCCAACGAACTAGACTATAAGTTCTTTGCAGATGAACCAACTCTTTCCTTTTATAGTGTTTTGTTATGTACTAGAAACTCCCACACACAATAGGTAGGCAATTATATTTGTAAATTTATTACAGTGGTCTAATACTGTGTAATTTTTAAGTAACATACATTTTTCTTTATAAAATTGAGAAGGATTTAGTTAAGGCAAAAAAATAAAAGAAGTGTATTAAAGGCATTCATGATGTCTCAAAAGATCACTGTTAGCGTTTTGGTATTCTTCTAGATGTTTTCTATTTTCCACTATAAAATTGGGATCATACACTACCTACTATTTTGAGAATGATTTTCACTTATGGTCTATTATGCACTGTTTCCCATCCCATAAATAATCATCATAAAGCATAAAATGGACATTTTAATAGCTTGATAATGTTGAGTTGCTAAGTTTGCTCAAGAACATAGGGAAGGAAGGAAAGAAGCAAATAAAAGATAGGGAAAAATAGGAGCAGTTGTAGGCGATGACAAGTGGTTCTGGCATTGAGTGTCAGGAGTGGTTGGGCAGCTGGTGTGGTGGGAATTTGGCAGGCAGAGGAAAACTAGTCCTCCTTGCTCCTCTAAATCCACTTTTCTGTAGACAAAAGAGCGTAGAAAGATAATTTCAACATTTTTCCTTTTCTACTGCAAAGGAGAAGGAAGGACATTCACCAGCAAGTTGAGCAGCATCTTTAGTGTCATATTATTTCTTCATCTCATTAGATAGATCTTCCAAGCCTCAGAAGTTATTTAAGAGACGTTGAATAGCTCTGTTGTGTCTTTGTAGAGCCCCAGCCTTTTCAGCTCAAAGTCACTTTCTGGCCCATTTATGCATTGGTAGAGTGTTTCTGGGAAAAAAACCAATTGAAAGGATACTGGTTTGCCCTCTTGTGCTCAGTGTATAAAAATCACACAGTACCCAGCATGATCTGAGAATTGATCCTACATTGCAGTCCTCCATCAATTTCCTAACTACCCCACCACCACGTCTAAGATCTAGTTTCATAGTGCCCAAGCAGTTTCCTTCTCTATAGAACAAACTGTACTTGAGATATACTGAGGCACCTTGCTCACATTTTTGGTTAGGGCAATGCTTATATCTCTTCCTTAACCAATTATCTGGAAGCAGAAAAAGAAATCAGATAGGCTTTATAAAAGCCAGTTGCTGGGTACCAAATTCTGTGGTATCCATTCCTCTTTTGGATATTTGAAAGTAAAGTTGAAGGGAAACTTTATCAGAGTGGGTTGTTGTGCGTGGAGACTTATTTTTAGCTGGCATAATGAAGACATTTAGAAGACAATGAGTGTTTACATGAGGAGTGATGGAGGCAGTCACGAAAATGTGGGACCAGTGGGGTTTTGGGGTTTTGAATAGCATGTGGGTGACTGCTGCCATTTGAGAACTTTTATCTGGGGTGGATTACAAATGTAGGAATTCAACATGTAGGCATTTAATTCCTTTAAATCAAATCTGATTCAATTTGGTGGGACAAAAAATCCATGCATTGATTAATTCTTTTTAGAAAGGCACTGAAGGATCATGTTGGTATTTCTGGTTATTAAGGAGTGTATATGACCAATGAAAACCAACCTTTCACAAAGACTGGGACTTCAAAATTATGAAGGTTTTTTTGCTGCAGAGGAAGTTTCAGATCATATGAATCTATCTTAACTGCCATCCCATGAAGGCTAGAGAAATACTTTAAGGCCTTTCTTAAAAGTTGTTTCAACAATGGGAGAGATTGGATGTCACTAGGACATGCACTGGGAAGGAGGAATCAGAGGTTTGGGTTCAAATCCCTGCTTTGTTACTACCTTGCTATGCAACGACAGCAAAATACAGAATTGTAGGCAATTGTATGTCACTCTTGGTAAATGCTGGTGATGTGGGGTCAGAAAGTTTGGATCCAGATCCTTGCTCATCACTTCTTAGCTATGTAACCCCAAGCAAGCCAGAGAAGCTTTCTGAACTTCTGTCTCTTCTTCTATAAAATGAGGATGATGATAATAAATACAAGCCTTACAACTTCTACCATATTGTCATAAGAATGAAATGAGGAAGATGTAACATCCTCATGTAGATAATATTAACTACAATAGGAGATGCTGGCACAGACTCCAAGCTGGTGTTGCTATGTGGTTCTAGTTCCAATTGAGGAAGCTTTAAGACCTTAATATATATATTTTTTCAAGTAGTTGTTGTGGTTATATCACCCAGCTCTTGAATTCCAAAGTGGTTCTGTGAATAATGGCAGATCCAGTTTTCCAATTGGCCTCAGGGCTAGGGAGAGGGAATCTTCCTCATAACTCTCTTCATTGGATAACTGTGAGGTCCTTACCATGAAGACAGCACTGACTACACCAGACCCCACAGCCTTCATGAAGATGAAACCAAGAGTTCCCAAAACCAGGGCTCCCAGGACACTGGTTTTAGGAATCCCCTCGTGTTGTGTTGTCACTTAAATCTTTTTAATGTATACGCCTTCTCTCTCCCTCTGCTAAACTGTAAGCTCCTTGAAGACAGGCACATGACTTATTCTTTAGCAAGAAAGCATGTGGCAAATGAGGATAAAATCCTTGATTTGGAGCTAGAAAAACCAAGTTCAAATCTCATCTCCAAAATCCATTAGTTATATGAGATATGGCAGGAATCTCATAAACTCCTCAAAGGAGCCTTATTCCCTGCTTTTGTATAATGGGAGCTGTAGTCTCCAACAGGTTGGTTTTGTTTAAATCTACTTAGTATTAATACCATGTTCTAGGATATATATGCTTGGTGCTTTGTGTTTATTCATAAAGTTGCACAACTCAGGGACATATAATATTGTTGTGTCCGTGTTGCAGAGATAATTATTTGCCATTAAACAGAAACATTAAAATGCCTTGGAGATTCAGTTGTTAATTCTCTACTCTTTTCTATTTTGACTTATTCTGTGGGCAATGTCATCTCTCCTCATGTCTTTACATACTTCCTAGATGCCAAAGACTTCCAACTTAGTATATCAAGCTGAGGGGTGTAGCTGTGTGGGTAGCTGTCGGTTAAGCCACCAACTCTTGTTTTTGGTTCAGGCCATATCTCAGTGTCATGTGATTGAGCTCTGTGTTGGGCTCTGTGCTCAGCGCAGAGTCTGCTTGACCCTGCCCCCCTGCTCCTCCTCCCGATCACTTGCTCGCTGTGCTCCTTTTCTAGTTACTCCTTGGTAATTATTAATACTATTCTTTCAACCGCCAAGGGCAGAAAACCTTGGAATCATCCTCAAATGACTCCTTAGTCTGGCCTCCCACATTCAATCCACAAAAAAATAATTTCAGCTCTTCCTATGGCCTCTCTCTTGTAGGCTTCTACTGCTACCGACTAGTCTAAGGCATCATCTCTCACCTGGGTTGTTGCAAGAGCCTCCTGACCTGTCTCCCTACTTATGACCTTGTCCTATGATAGCCTCTTCTCAACACAACAGACGGGGAAATGCCCATTGGAAGGTTAGGGTAGATGATGTGTCCCCTCTGCTCTACCCTTGTTGATGGCCGCCCATCTTTTCACAAACCATGTGAGGTCTGACATGATCTGATGGTTCCTTATGGCCCCTCTGACCTCATCTCCTACCGACATTGCTTTCCTTGATTCTTCTCCAGCCTCTTAATAGCCTGGCCGATTCTCCACCATTCTAGCACATTTGCTGCTCAGAACCCCTGTGCTTGTTGCTGTCCCTGGCTGGGATTTTCTGCTCTCACATATCCACATGGCTCCTTCCCTTGCTTTCTTCAGGCTCCTCTAAACATTCTCAGTGAGGCCTCTCCTGTCTCCTCTTTCTAGAGAACCAACTCTAGAACACAGTACTCTAGCACTTCCAGTCCCTTCCCTGGTTTATCCCCCTCCTTAGCCTAAAACATTACATATTTCCTTTGTTTATAGTCTGTCTTTCCCTCTATAAGGAGAATGCCACCAGGGCAAACATGTCCTTTTTGTTCACTGTGTCCCTAGTGTCCAGAGCAGTGCCTGACACTTAGTGAGTGCTCAATACATATTTCTGGAATCAACAAATAAGGAAACCCAACCTCATAGAAATTAAGAAATTGCTTGTGGTCTAAAAGGTTGAAACAGGCAGTAGTATTTGCAGTCCAAGACTTTAGATCTCTCTGAGATGGGGATGAGCCGGATGCAGGCCCTTCTGGCTTTGGTCCATGTGTTTCTGAAAGCTGCGGAAGTGCTGTTCTTGCCAAAAAGTGTTTTTTCGAACTCTCTGCAAGGGTGCCCCAGTGAGTAAGACCTGCCGGGGTGCCTGGCACATAATAAGCTGACACTGCTAACTCCTGGGGTTCTGTGTATAACCCAAATTCATAGCCCTTGACATGGCCTGTCAGCTTCCACTGCCTTCGGTTCTAAATTTGTATGATCTTAGCATAATTAGCCCAGTTTTTGTCATTCCACAACTGCTAAGTATGCAATGGCTGTGGCGTGTTATGGCTCCTCTTGGAAGCAGATGACATATCATGAAATATTTATTAAAAAAACAAGTGCAGGCTTTCTTAATTATTACCACTGACTGCTCTCCTCTCAAAGTCCAGGAGAGTCGAGTCTGTACAGCAGAACTGCTTGAATATGATAATTTCCTTTTGATCTTTCATTTTCCTCCTATGCGTTTGGGTACATTTTATGGTTTCTTTGAAAAGCTCCACTCAGCCTCACTGGCTGCTTGTTTATTGTCCCCAATCTGCAATGTCTTTTGTTTCATCATTTAAATTTCTTAGGCTGTTTCAGATGAATAAATATTGCCCCAACTGCTCTAGCTTAATAAAACTATTATTGCTCATTAACTCTCTGTGCTAGAATTAGCTGGAAAATACGCACTGGTGTTGTTTCCTGTTTTTTTGTGTTAATATTTAAAAAAAAAAACATTTTATTCTCTGGTATCTCTGAAGTTCATTCTTGACAGTGGAGAGACAGATCTCTGGATACCAGTTAGTGACTCCAGATGATCGCTATAGTGGAACCACCTGTTACTTGAAGGAGTCACCAGTTCTTGTTTGGGCAAGTAGAATTGGAAGGCAAATTTGTGTTTCAGCTTCTCACAGACATCCTGAAGCCCACAGGAGGAAAATAGAGTCATTAAAGCCATTTAGTCTTGCTCTTCTCTTCCTGGTCCTAGACTGCCCTTCTATCCTCTCCCCATTTCATTCCTTCATTTTCTCTTGCCCCACAGATCCCTTCCTCTGTGAATACTAGAAAATTATTTAATGAATATTCATATGTGACTAAGCCCGGGGTTTGCCCACCTTCACAAAATGAAGATTTCCACCAGAGGGTGGAAATCCTATTCTGTGTGAGGATCCTAAGATCATTAAGCATGAAACCACATTAAAGAGGAACACACCATCTCTCAGGGTTTTTTGACCTTTTCCAACTGTCCTAAGCCTGACTGTTTAGGGAGAAGACAAGGAAATTGGAACAAAGAGAAACTTTTGTGCTAAGTTCTCAAAATATTCATTTATTCTTATTCTCTCCAGTGAAGGAAGTAGAAGCTAGTTTTCTAATTCCCATTTCATAAATGGGAAAGCTGAGGAATGAGATGCTAAGATCTAAAAAATTCAAGTGGAAACTGAGGATAATTAGAGAGAATATTTAATGCAAACAAAATAATGTATATGCAATATAGTAAGACATAAAATACAATAACAAAATGATATTAAGAATACACTGTCCAACTCAAGAATCAGAATAGTACTAATATCATGAAATCCACATGTATATAGCCCCAGAGCTAACTACTATCCTAAATTTTGTAATGCTTATTATTCTGCTTTTTATAAAATAGTATTACTACATTTATTTACATTTCTAAACAATTTACTATTTCATTTTGGTTATTTTAAGCCCTGTAAAATGGTAACATACTGCAAGTAATTTTGTGGCTTACTTTATTCCACTAATAGAGCACAACTCCCTCATAACCAGTACATGTGGTCCAAAAAATTCAAGCACATGAAATGTGAGATCACATCACTTCCAGATTAATGAAACTATGAGAGCAAGCCCAAAAAGCTAGTTAGCTGGAATCCTGGAAATCCAGATGCACAGTTCACATCCATCCTAGTCCTGACTGCTCCTGGTGGCATTTGCCTGCTCCTACTGATTATCAGTGGGGTCAGTTATGCAATCTTTGTCACCATTTGGAGGGGAGCCAAATGGACTGCACTGCTGTGACTAGAATGTTTTTAGGTCACTGATATTTGAGTTTTTTTTTTTTTAGAGTTTTAGCTCCTTTCCATTCCAAATGACTTTTTTCCCCCCAGATTTGTGCCTTCTCTTGATTAGCTTCAATAGAGATTTGTTGACTTTACTAGTGTCTTCAAATAAGTGACTTTGTCTTAATGAATTATATTTAATTGAGCATTGTTTTTATTTCACTTAAAACATTCTTTTTCTTCCACTTTCCTTGAGTTTATGTGGTCATTCTTCTTCTAATTCCTTTAATGTATTGCTTAGTCCACTAATTTTCAGTTCCTTTGTAAGCATCCAGAACTACACATTTTCTTTAAGTACTGGTTTTGATCCATGCCACAAGTCTTGATTTATAGTTTTATAAGTCAGAATAGCCTGAATATGCTTCAGTAATAAACAGCTCCAGATTCTCCTTTCATTAAAACAACGAAGGTTGTTTCTTTTTTTTTTTTTAGCATCTTTTTTTTTAATTTTTTTTTTTATTTATTTATGATAGTTACAGAGAGAGAGAGAGGCAGAGACACAGGCAGAGAGAGAGAGAAGCAGGCTCCATGCACCGGGAGCCCGACATGGGATTCGATCCCGGGTCTCCAGGATCGCGCCCTGGGCCAAAGGCAGGCGCCAAACCGCTGCGCCACCCAGGGATCCCACGAAGGTTGTTTCTAACAAGTTCCCAGTTGATGCGATGATGCTGGTTCATGGATCACACTTTGAGTAGCACTGCCTGAAATTCATACTTTCCTCCTTGTTCTACGGTACTTAAGCTAGTAATAGCTATGACATGAACTATGTACCTTAAGCTATGAAATAGATAAATACCCCTGAAGTCACTTAATCCTTTTTATTATCTGTCCAGACATCCTCTGGGGACTTATCTTGATAGTATTAATTTTCCTTTCTAGGTAGGGAAATTAAGGGAAAGGAAAAGGTTTCTCCTAACGCAGGGATTTAGCCCTGGATGCTGACCTCATGTGATTTTATTCAACTGCTTGGACTACACATGAAGACAATTCAGAGACCTTATGTAATATATCATTGTAACATGCCCCCATTACTTTTCCCTGAATTCCCCACCTTGAAAGGCACCCAACATACTGAGATTTTTTTTGTATAGGCTAAATCTTGTAACACCTACCATCCTACATCCCAAATGAATGAGGTTTCTTCCACATAATTCAATGTTGGGGCATCTTATAACCCTACCCCACCACTGATTAGGCCAGACATGGGCACCTGACTCAAAGGCAACCCAGTAGGAAAGCTCCAGACAACAAGAATAATGAGGATTAACTGGATTACTCAGATTCTTATTCCCATGAGCCTACATATATTGTAATTCACATACTTCCCTTATACCAGTTTATAAGGCCCTTCGTTTTCAAAAGTTTGAAATGTCTGTTGTGATAGGAGACCTTTAAGAGGGCTTGTTTTCCAAACCTAGGCTTACTAGGCTATAACACTTGATTGTTCAAAAGATAGTGGCATTCCAAGGATGGGAAGTGGGGATGGTCTGCCTCTTGGCAGAGATGAATGTTTTTGTTAGATTGCCTGCTGGGAGAAAATAAAAAAGTAAAGTTTTGTGTTTTATTGTTTTAACATTTTTTATAGACAAGGCATCTTATTACCTGTCCTGGGACTGAGTATATTCATGAGCTACCCTTGGTATGCCACGTCAAAAGAACAGGCTTCCAGGGGTTAAGGGCTGAAGTCAGTGAACAAGAACTGCGCTCCTCTTCTTTGGGTTGATAGGGGAGGGAGAATCCCCTCCTACATAGCCCCCAGGAAAAGCAGACCTGTGATATGGTGCCATTTGCATGTCTGGAGAGTGAACACTATATGCTGTGAACTTGGGAGCTAAAGTATTAAAGGGAGTGGATGCAGGAGCAACTCTGAGTGAATTACAAGAACTTTGTCAGTGGCAATCCTAGCTGCCATCCATAAAGGACTATGAGTATTAGAGGCTCTTTCCCAAGCTTATTGGACTTCCATAGATTCCAGAGTTCTTATTCATCTATTTCTTCAAAAGGATTAAGATTATCCACTCATGTGCTGGTGGAACATGGAGAAGGTGGTACAAGGTTTGTTCTGATTTAGAAAAAATAAGGTATGTGATGTTTCATGTATCTTTGTGTCAAGAAGCAAGGTCTTCTATATTAAGCTGTCATGCTTATTTCCATATTTATTCTTATAATAATTCCCATGTCTTAAAGAAAGCTGACTGACCCTTTATTCCTTGCAGATAAAAAGAGCCAAGCTGACTCAGAAACATATTTCAAAATGAATCTTTCCCAAACAGCTATTTGCTGTTTTGGATCAAAGGAAAGAATTAAATAGTTGATTTGGAAAATCATGCGTTTTCCCTAGCCTGTCTGAGTCTTCTGGACAGAACATTATATGCCTATTTCAGTGATAAATTTCTCGATGGTTGTCAACATAGTCTATGTTTCCCCAAAGAAATATCAATGACTTTGAAGTCACCACCAGGTTATTTCTAGGTTCCCAGAATTTAGGCTTTTAGAAGCCACTTTTTTTTTGCCCATACCTGGTAGATGGATTTTCTTTCAACATAGGAAGGAAGTCACGGAGGGTGAATATTATGATCCCTGGGTGATATGGAGTTTATTTAATGCTCCAATGAGAAAGATTTCAATTCTTACCCCCATCATCAAACACTTTTCTTCATCCAGAGAATTAGGATTTGGCCACACCAATTATTTCAATTCAGGCACTCTCTTAGACAAGCTGAGAAGCAGTCTATTTTCTAAATGTATTCATCTTCTTGGGACATTTTTCTCTGATCCCACTACATGCTATTTCCTTGGAGAAATAAAAGAAGCACTCCCCCCACCATTCTGGCCTTAATTTTTTAAAAAAATTCTTCCTTCCCTGAGAGCTACATTAAAATTAGCCTGGATTGACTTATTCAAGGCTGGGACAAATTTAACATGAGGCATTAATTGTTGTGTTATTTACTTATTGCTGTATAACATCAACCTAGAATCTAGTGACTTAATCAGCAATATTGATGTATTATCTCTCACAATTTCTGTTGGTCAGATATTTGGAAAGGGATCAGATAGTTCTCAATTGAGTCTCTCATGTAGTTGCAGTCTTACATTTTCTGGGGCTACCATCATCTGAAGGCTTGACTGGGGCTGAAGGACTCACTTTTTTTTAAAGATTTTATTTATTTATTCATGAGAGACACACAGAGAGAGAGAGAGAGAGAGAGAGAGAATGGCAGGGAAACAGGCAGAGGGAGTAGCAGGCTCCATGCAGGGAGCCTGATGTGGGACTCAATCCCGGGCGGGGCTCCAGGATCATGCCCTGGGCCAAAGGCATGCACTAAACTGCTGAGCCACCCACGGAACCCCAGGGACTCACTTTCAAGAGGCCTCATCCATCTGCATGGCAATTTGGTCCTGGGATAAGCCTGAGGGCTCTGGTTTCTCTTTGCAGAGCTGCTTTAATATTCTCAATGCATGGCATCTAGCTTTCCCAGTGTGGGAGATCCAAGAGAAAGGTGGAAGTTGCAACGCCTTTTATGTTCTAGGCTTAGACATCACTGCCACTTTTATCATAGTCTGCTGGTTGAGGCATTTAAAACATTCTGAGCAGGTTCTAAGGGAGAGAGCATCAACCCTACCTCCTGTTGGAAGACTGTCAAAGTCCATTGTAAGAGAAACATGTGGGATGGGATATATATCATTGCGGCTAGTTTTGGGAAATATAATCTGCCATAATGGCTGATTAAAAATAAAAATAAATAGGAACACCTGGGTGGCTCAGCAGTTAAAGTGCCTGCCTTCAGCCCAGAGCGTGATCCTAGAGTCCCGGGATCCAGTCCCACGTCGGGCTCCCTGCATAGAGCCTGCTTCTCCCTCTCCCTGTGTCTCTGCCTCTCTCTGTCTCTCTGTTCTCTCATGAATAAATAAATAAAATCTTAAAAAAATAAAAATAAAAATAAATAATAATTTAAAAAAATTAATGCATGTCCCAGGGTTGTAGTTGATGGAAACAAGAATCTTACCACAAGAGCCTGAATACATAGTGTTAGAAGGAGGGTTGTCCCCTGCATTGTGACCTAGGACAGCAACCAGAAACTGCCAGAGAGGTTTAGAAATGAGTGGGACTTAAGACTTGACTTAGGAGGTCACAAGTGTGTACGTGAAGAAAGTGTGAAGTGTGTGAAGTATGAAGAAAGACAAAGTGTGAAGTGGGAAGAAAGACAAAATATTAGACAAAATTAGACAAATATTAGACAAAATATTATTACAGTTTGAGAATGTTCCACTTTTTTTTCCTCCCCACATTTGCTTAAGTTAAAGGGTTTTGAGGTGGGTTTTGCTTGGGGAAGCTCTGGCTTCACAGACAGGCTCCTTGAACTTTAAGGATGCAGAGTAAGAAGAACAGGACTGGAGGGGGTGTGGGGTTGGAGTGGAGAGGGAAATGGGAAGAGGGAAGGAAAAGATAAAGGTTTAGCCTTGCAGGAGTGAGCCTATCTACTTAACCAAAGTGAGTGAGGAGAAGAAAAGGAAGCACGTTGGTCTGGGATGAAGGAGGAGTTGGGAGTATAGTTTGGACAATTGTTAGCTGTGAGTGGAGGAGAGGAAGGAGGATTTGGGACTGTGTTTGGACTGTGCATTTCCTAGTCTTAACATTCTTGATAGATTTAAGCAAAGAATGGGATTCTCTTTAAATTAATTTTGCCCAGTGAGTTGTGCTTTTGGAATGGGATTCATGCCAAAGACTGAACCACTGGGTGTTGGGGTGCAAGAACCCAGAAATTAAACTGTGTGATGAAAGGTGTGATCTCTGAAGTCACACAGACCTGGGTATAGGTCTTTGCTTATCAAATAACTAACTGTGGGGCTTAAAGTGAACTATGTAGTCTCAATTTTATCCCCAGTCAAATGAGGTTATGCATTTCTAAGTCTTCTCTATTAAAATGCCAAGTCTTTTCTGGCATTTTAAATACTAGACCTGATGCAGCCCCGAATCATATGACTTCCTACAGTTTGGCATCCAGGCAAAATCAGGGCTTTGAAAAATAGAGTCCCTGAAACAGAATAATAAGAGGAGTCGCTTAAAATAGAGGTTCTCCAGCAAATCCAGGGCACAGGACTCTTCATTTAAGACAATTAAAGCTTTCAGCCCTTACTGTGGAAACTGGGGCATTCCACCTGGCTCCTCGGCTTCTCTTTGACATATCATTCAGATCAGGGAGGAAAATAATTTTGGAAGGATAAGTAGAATTCTTAAAAAACAAAAAACAAGCAAAAAAACATGTAAACTATGATATGTTTTCATTAGATTTTAAGCCTTCTTCAGGAATATTTAAAGTGAATGTAAAGGTAGAAACTGAGGCAAAATATCAGCTTTTCCCTAAAACTGATTTTGTTTGGGAATACTCAGATTTATTTTTCTTTTTACTTATGGTTTAGTTAAGTGGATTTTTCCCTCTCTCTGCTATACAAGAGAGGAATTTCAATAGACTCACGTACAATTTGAAATTATTTTTAAGGATTCTACATTTTGCCTATCATTTTCCTAACCCATAAGGTTATACTTGAATTGATAATCTTATGTTGCTGGCGGTCGTAATGATCGTAATTAAATAAGAAAAATCTGCAATATTCCAAAGCCCTCCTTAACCCTCAAATCAATTATTTCTTCTTTCTGTTCTTCCTATCCTTCTTTAAGCATCATCTTCATGAACATCATCTCTGCCACTTTGTGAGCCAGTCACAATACTTAGAACTTTTCATATATTCTCTGTTCTGATTTTCATGGCAACTGTCTGAGTCTCCAATTATTAGATCCAACCTAGAGGTAGGAAATATAAACCCAGCATGATTAATTAACCTGTGCAAGGTCCCACAGCCAGCAAGATGGCAGAGCTAGGACTTCCTCATGCCAAAATATTTTTCTCCTAATATGCAAAATACTTCATTTATTTTTCAGCTCCACCACTAGCACTGTTCACTGACTTTTTTCTTCCCAGAACACACCAAGTAACACTTTTCAAAAATTCCTGTATAAAATAATGACTAGTTGATCATCATTGCCTTATTGTTTTAAAGAAAATAGATTTTATTCTTTAGGAAAGTCTTAAATTTACAGAAAATTGGTCAGAATGTATAGAGAATTCTCATATACCTTTACTGCCCAGTTTTCATATTATCAACATCCTGCATCATTGTGCTACATTTGTTCCAATTGATGAACCAAATTTGACACACTATTATTAATTAGAAACCATAGTTTACATTAGAGTTCTGTGTTCTGCAGTTCTATGCATTCTGATAAATACATTATGTTATGTATCTGCCATTACAGTACCATGAAGAATAGTTTCACTGGTCTAAACATCTCCTTAGTCCACTTATTTATTCCTGTCCCCCAGTCCCTGAGCCCCCAGCAATATTTTCATATTTTCATTGTCTCTGTAGTTTTGCCTTTTTCACAATGTCATGTAACTGGAATCAAAGAGTGTGTAGCCTTTGCAGACTAGTTTCTTTCCACTCAGCACATCACATTAGGAAGTTTCTAAGTTTTGTAAGAAAGAAGACAGGCATCCTATTCAGCGCTTGATTATATCCCAAGCAATCAGACTCACTGCCTCTGCTTGTGCTCTCAACATGGGAGAAAGAGCATTACTAGAGAATAAATTTGGAGAGTTAGTGGAGGTAGTCTATCTGTCAGATGGAGCTGATCTATGCCCACAGGCCACCAGAACTGAGATTTAGAGAAAAGATGAGAATGGGGTGTTCAGGTGAATTGGAGACTATCTACATATAGGGCCAACAGGCTGTGCCAAAGGGACATATCTTCATGACACCAGCAAGGAAATGTGGGCAAATCCCATGAGAGATAATCTATACCAGGGTGTGGGGGGTGGTAGTGGTATTAGGATTTGGTGTCTCACCTGGCTGGCCTTTTGGAGCCTATACAGCATACATTGACTCTTAAGATCATGCATCTCATCTTTCATGAGACTGAGAAAGGAAAGAGTAATCTAGTCAATGTGGCAAAGGAACACTCATTCAGAAGCAGTCATTACTGCCCACAAAGAGAAGAGCCAGTTCATCATGGTGCTGTGATAGAAGGACATATGCAAACATGGGTTGATCACCTACACTGCCTCAGAGCAGATGAGCAAAGGCAGAGTTTGGGATGGGATGCAAGGTGTGGGAGCACATCCATGCTTCACTCCAAATTTCTGGTCCCCAAGTCTCAGCCTGTGCTGGGGGAGAGGAAAACCCTTTCAGCTGAATAGAGTATTAGATAAAGAGAAGAAAGATTAAATCTCCAGTTACTCGAGACTGGTTGAAAAATTAAAAATGACTGAAGAGTCAAGGAATTCAAATGAGAGATCTTAAAAGAACTTCTCTATCATGAGAAAGATGAGATTTGACAAAACACAGTAACAAATAAAGAAAAAAATGAAACTCTTTCATGTTTATAACTCAGGACATTGAGACTGTCTTCAAACTGGCTCCATATAATAACTCACATTGGTATAGTGCCGTCTAGTTTAAAAAATTCTCTCAAATCTTTTTTCCCATTGCTCCTTCCAGCAACACTGAGAAGTAAATAGGATGAGTATTATTCCTGATTTCTTAGATAAGGAAACTAAGGTTTCAAGTGAGGAAGTGACTTGACCAAAGCTACATGGTTGTTAAGTAGCTTACCCATTATTAGTGTCCAGGCTATCTGACTTCCATTCTGTTCTCCTGACTAACATGATGTGTTAAGAAAATGATTTTAGAATTCTGATAAATCACTGATGTAAAATAAAATGGTGCATCCAAAGGAAATGTTGCATATAGATAGAAGATGAAGGAAAAATGAGAATGTTTATCATGGTGAGATCTTTGGTACATAGGTATTTAAGTCTCCTTGGTATGAATTGACTAAAACTTCACATTTTTAGAGTTCACCTTCAGACCTTTTGGATCAGCATTTTGGGGCCTAGGGCCCAACACTCTAGCTTTTTAACAAGCTCTCTCAATGATTCTTACTCATTCCAAGGATTAAGAATCTCTGATGCTAAATCTTTGTGTTCTTCAGCTCTTCTTCTTTAGAGCTTGCTGATAATCAAACACAGTATTTTGATAATACTTTAGGGCATTTATCTCTCTTTTTCCTTAGAAACAACATAGTGAAAATATTTATTATGAAGTAGTTGACTCTGTTTTGTCCTTAATAGTTTATTTTTTAATTTAAATTCAATTAGCCAGCATATAGTATATCATTAGTTTCAGATGTAGAGTTCAGTGATTCACCAGTTGCATATAACACCTAGTGCTCATCACATCACAAGCTTCCTTAGTCACCCAGTTACCCTACCCGCCCCCCACTTCCCGTATAGCAATCCCTAGTTTCTTTCCCATAGTTAAGATCTCTCATGGTTTGTCTCCCTCTCTGATTTCTTTGCACTCACTTTCCCTCCCTTCTCCTATGATCCTCTGTGCTGTTTCTTATATTCCTCATATGAGTGAAACCATATGATAATTGTCTTTCTCTGATTGACTTATTTTGCTCAGCATAATACATTTCAGTTCCATCCATATCACCATAAATGGTAAGATTTCATCCTTTCTGATGGATGAGTAATATTCCATTGTATGCTTATACCACATCTTCTTTATCCATTCATCTGTTGATGGCCATCTCAGCTCTTTCCATTATTTGGCTATTGTGGATATTATGACACTGGAACAAAAACAGACACATATATCAGTGGAACAGAATAGAGAATCCAGAAATGGACTCTCAGCAATATGGTCAATTGATCTCTGACAAAACTGGAAAGAATATCCAATGGAAAAAAGACAGTCTCTTCAACAAATGGTGTTGGGAAAATTGGATAGCCACATGCAGAAGAATGAAACTGGACCATTTCCTTACACCATACACAAAGATAAACTCAAAATGCATGGAAGACCTAAATGTGATATAGGAATCCATCAAATTCCTAGAGGAGAACACAAGCAGCACCCTCTTTGAACTCAGCCACAGCAACTTCTTACTAGACACATCACCACAGGCAAGGGAAACAAAAGCAAAAATGAACTATTGGGACTTCATCAAGATAAAAAGCTTCTTTCTGCACAGCAAACAGTTAACAGAACTAAAAGGCAACCTACAGAATGGGAGAATATATGTACAAATGTCATATCAGATAAAGAGCTAGTACCCAAGATCTATAAAGAACTTATCAAACTCAACACCCCCCAAAAACAAATAATCCAGTCAAGAAATGGGCAGAAGACATGAACAGGTATTTCTCCACAAAGACATACAGTTGGCCAACAGACACATGAAAAAGTGCTCCAAATCATTTGGCATCAGGGAATTACAAATCAAAACCACAATGAGATACCACCTCACACCAGTCAGAATGGCTAAAATTAACAAGTTAGGAATCCACAAGTGTTGGCGATGATGTGGAGAAAGGGGAACCCTCTCATACATTTGGTGAGAATGCAGGCTGGTATAGTGACTCTGGAAAACAGTATGGAGGTTCCTTAAGAAATTAATAATAGAGCTATTCTATGACCCAGCAATTGCACTAATATTTATTTACCCCAAAGATACAAATGTTGACATTTATCTCTTTTAATTTGCACAATTATTCAGCAAGATAGGTGCTATAATCCCCATTCCACAGTTAATAAAACAGAATCACAAACATTTAAGTAACTTGCCCAAAGTCATGCCATTAGTAGGTAGAAGAGCTAGGATTCAAACCCAGGCTCATCCAAACACATGAGCCTGTAAGTTTAACTTTTAGGCCCCACTGCCTCTCAGTTCATGTTCCACTTTCACATTGCACAGATGTTATAAGCCCTTTGATTCTAGCAAAACATGTTGCTCTCTCCTGTCTAAGGGGGGAAAAGAAGTCAAACATATCCAGAGTCAGGCAACTTAACTGAGGTTAGATAAGCTCATTTTTCAGTCCTACAAAAGTCATCAGAAGATTGCTTTTAAGGGATGCTGTTTACACACTGATTTAGCTCTCAATAATTTATTAATCTATTAATATCTCTCCTTTTTTCAATTTTATTCTCAGAGGAAGCAGCCAACTTTTCTCTTAGGGTATGTTTTAGTGTGAGGATGTGTAGTGTAGGATTGTTAATGGGTTTTCCATTATTGCTTGAGATTTTGCACCCTGAGAATATCAAAAGCTGGAGGAGGTTCTGGGGCTGGAAGTGGGAAAAGCACATCCAGGGCTTTTTCTCATCTTTCTTCTGAAGTATCCATTCAGCAAGAGATCCTCTGAAGTTCAGTCTTCCCTTTAGCACAGCCTGACTCAGAATCACATCCCTTTATGCCTATATCAGTGACTTAGTCTCATAACTCTTGATGCCCCCTGGAAGCTCTCATGCATGCTGTGGTCCATGTTCATGGACCATATAGAGAACCCTTGCCAGGTATTCAATAGAAGGGGTTGAATATAAGGACCCAGGGTTAATGAACCCTGATGTGGAAGTCTTTCCCCATCACTACACTGTGCACTTTAAATATATTACATACCATACAGTTAATATATTTACATATATTACAATTTTAATATATGACAATTTCATTTGTTAGTCATATCTCAATATAATTGAAAAAAAAACATATTGGGATCTTGTTGTGAAGGTGTTGAAAGAACTGAGAGTGAACTGGGAAAGGTGGGTCAGCCCAGAATTTAACAATTGCAGGGAGGTGCTGCTGTGGTCAGACTGAGAGAGAGAAGGAGAGGGGATGGTGTGAGAACTCAATAGTCTGTGATTAGGTTTGCCCAGGTGGAGCTGGAAGCTGGAGGAGGAGCTGACCTAGGGGACCACATGACTGGACTGTCAGGTGAAAGGTGGAGTGTGGAGAAGGAGCTACTCACTGTGAGCTGGGGCTAACACAAAGTTTTCCCAAAAGGAGTGAGGGGCACAGAGGGGATGTGTTATCTAGCGGGAATCTGGAACATGCCAGACATACAATCACTGATAAGATGCTGCAGAGAGAAAGGGATAGAAATATCCTGGCTGCCCCCCCTTTCTTCCTGCTCTCCTATCTGTCAACATTGCCTCCCATTGGTTGAACCCAAAACCAGTTAGCAAAGGAGCCTGGGTATTGTAGTTTTCAGTCACCCACTTCCTGTGGTAGAAGCAGAACAGAGAAAGTATAGGAATGGATCTGAGAGCAACCAGGCAAATGATCAGCACAGGCATCAAAGGGAAATGACATCTGAGTGACATCACCAATCTAGCTTGCAAACAGAGGGCCGCAATGTCTGGAAACACAAAGGAATAATTGCAATGCATGGTTTATTCATATTACATTATAATACATGTGTTCAGTGATATTAAACAACATGTTTAATGTTTTGACTCTCAATAGTAGTACATAGTTCAGTGAACTATGGAAATTGCCACAATAATGGTATGTTAATAATGCATTTCTGTCAATTCCTGCACAGGCATCTGAGATCTGTTGCTTCCTATGAATGGTGCCTCTGGTTTCCATTGTGTAAGCCTGCATCATTAGCATATCCCAAAAGAAATGTATTCAGTCTGTTTTTCTTTAATTGTCTATATTTCCATCTGCCTCCTATACATTAACTTGTTTAATTAGCTACCGTTAAACATTAAAGTTCATCTCCAGTTTATTCCAGATAGAAGTATGAGCTAAGCTGCCACAAACTAAACTTTTTCCATTCTCACATGTCCAATTTCCGAACAAGCAACTGAGGCCCTAGTGGTCAGGATGCTCTGAAGAAATAAACCAACAAATACGTGGCTGTGTGCCACAATTCATTTCAAAGTGGTGGATTACAGCATAGAAGTCTAGAAATGCTATCCCCAGCACTTAAGAAATCAAGAAACATGAGAAGCACCCCTAGATGATCACAATTTGAACAGTAAGAAAGGTTTTGAAGCCTATTCCTTACGGGCCTAAAAATGAAAATTCAAGGAGAGAGGAATGTAGTCAGGTTATTAGATCAGAAGTTAATCTTAGAATCTTCAGAGACCATGCATGATGGACAGGCCTATGAACTATTTTCTTTTCCACCTTCCTATCTAAATTATTAGTCTTAACACTCACTTATTTGTCCAAGGTGTAAACCTCAGGTTTCCCCACTCCATACTGCTTCCTACTTTTCTTGGCAACAAGTCTTTTTTTAAAAAAATATTTTATTTATTTAAGAGAGAGAGAGTATGCATGCGCGTGCGTGTGCGTGCGCACAAGCTGGGGAAGAGGTAGGGGAAGAGGGAGAAGCAGACTCCCCACTGAGCAGGACTCTAAGATCATGACCTGAGCTGAAGGCAGACACTTAACCGACTGAGCCACCCAGGTGTCCCAGCAAAAAGTCCTATAAACCCTTCTTATGCCTTTGTTTCAGTCTAGGTGTCTTGCTCATTCACCTGCATGCAACTTTATTTCAGGTCCACATGTACTCCTGACTTGTTCCCTGCAATAGCTTCCTACTGGACCCCTATTTTGACTCATTAATTTATTTAATAAATCTTCCCATTTTTATTTCCATGTGATAGCTAGACTGATATTTCTAAAATCCTGGTTAGGTTAAAACTAACAGTTGTCTCTTTCCTATTAACTAAAATCCATTAAGACTTGCCACTGAACACAGAAAAAAACCCAAAACTATTGACTTTTTAGCATGACGTGCAAGGCCTCTACTGAACTGACTCCTATCTGACTTTAGAGCTCCTCTCTTGCAATTTCTCTATATTCAAGGATATTGTCATTCCAAGAAACAGAAACTTACTGGAAATAGTTCAGGTGTGGATACAACAATTTTCAACATCTGTTTCAGTCTTTAGCGCTGTTTCTCAAATATTTCCAGTCCTCTACCTTTGTGGGTGATATTTCCCCCCGTGTCTGAATGGGTCTGTACAACTAATTCTGGCCAATGTGCTCTGCATGGTTGTGATGTGAGCCACTTCCAGACTGGAATATTTCATCACCTGTGCAAGACTTTATGGAGCTCTTTCTTCGTGCTACAGGGTTTGACAGTGCTCAGCATGGCGACTGCTCTGTCAGCCTCCTTCCCTGAGTAAGGGGGTGTGGAGCGAAGCTACAAGGTGATGGGAAACATGAGGGAAAAATAAACCCTCCTTGTTATAAGCTTCTAAGTTTTGGTGACAGTTATCACCCATAGTGCAGGGTTGACAGACTTTTTCTATAAAAGCTTTGCAGACCACATAAGTAGTTAATTCTCCTCCTTTTCCTTCTTTATGATCCTAAAAATTGTAAAAACAATTCACAGTTCAGGCTATCCAAAAACAGACCCTAGGTGAGATTGTCCCTAGGGCTGTAGTTTGCCATCCCCTTCCATAATGGAACCTGGTGTGTTTTGATGAATAGAAAAGACAGAAAACAAAATACATGTGGTTCTTCCATCACTGCCTTTTTCCATGAGTCTGTTCAGTTCTTGCTTATCTCTGGACCAGCTTCCTCTCCTTTCTTGCTGTGCACATGGCCTCACATAGTCACTACAGATGGCTCAATATGGCTGCCCCTGTCACAACTTTTCAGCGTATCTCTGATCTGTTAGCTGAAGTTCTCTGAAGACTCTGACTGGTTAGCAACCATGTGTTGGGTGAGGCATCCATCTTCGAACCGTCAGCATGAGCTGAGCAAGTTGTAGGCATACAGAACCACCTTTTTCCAGGAGCTAAGGTGGGGACAGGCTCTCTAGAGGAGACCATGAACAGCGATGTTTGTAGATGTTTCTAATCGAGTACTCTAACATTTGTACAGACTCTTTCCTATCCCCCTGTTTGGTATAGGTGGTACAGGTTTCTTTTCCCTGTTCTTCACCTGGCAATCCTCAACCCTTTCTCATGATTCAGCCTAAGTATCACTTCCTCTGTAAGGTCTTTCATTAACATCGTGTCATGTCTGCCATTCAACTCACTAGGCAAAGTGATTTGCTTCTCCTCTGTAATCCCATAGTACTTGTGTAAACATATCAAATCAAGATAATGTAATGACTACATGTATTCATTAAATTAAAAGGGGCTCGATTGGAGCGCCTGAGTGGCTCAGTTGGTTGAGCGTCCTACTCTTGGTTTTGGCTCCGGTCATGATCTCAGGGTCTTGGGATGGAACTCTGAGTCAGGCTGCATGCTCAGCAGGGAGTCGGCTTGAGGATTTCTCTCCCTTTCCCTCTGTCCCTCCCCACTGCTCACACAGGCACTCTCTTTCTTTCTCAAATAAATAAATAAATCTTTTTAGAAAGGGAGGGGCTTGACTTAATGGAAGGAAGCATAGTTTATTCACTACCATGACGGCTTTTATTTTGCTGAGAAGATGCTACCTCCTTAGTCCTTGAGGGACACTGTCCAATCATAATTTCTATCATTCCATATTTAGATTTGTCTTTAGCAACCATATCTGAGGTCCTTGGTAACAATAACTACTACAAAATAGAGAGTCAATGAATTTACACTTTTCCTTAGTAGAAAATAATCTAATGTTTATTAAAAATTCATTTTTAGAAGTGTAGAAATTGTGAAATCTATAGGCAGTGTTGTGTAAAATTTAGCCCCCAAATAAAATTCTAGCCTGAAGTTTAAAGAATTAGCTAACATTGTCTGTAACCTAAATCCACATGATGGTTTTATTTGGTTTAGGTTTTTTGTTTTTGTTTTTGTTTTTGTTTTTGGGGGTTTTTTTTCTTTTTTTCTTTTTCTTTCTTTTTTTTTTTTTGCCTCCAGTGCAGTGCAACATACCAGTCTTTTTAGGGAGTTGGGATATTACTTCCAGTTACCAATCTGCTACCAGCTGGCTTAACATTAATAAAACATCAAGCTGCTAAATATGTCATGCTTTCTGGTTTTAGCAGTTAATATGTATACTGAGTGCTTACTGTGTTTCTGGAATGCAGGCCAAAAGTAAATAGAACAATATGCATGAAATATTTATTCATTTTAAGTTATTATTTGGCAACATATGGATCCCATAATGTCAGCTTTTAAACATTTAGGAACTTAAAAAAAAAAAAACATGTAATGCCATTAAAAGTAAGAGTTGTCTTCTTAAAAAGTAATTGAAAATTTGAAAATGCCAAAGTTTATGACCTGGGGAACCCCTTTCAGGCATTTCAGCCAAAATGGTCAATATCAGTCAGAGGATAATGAATTGTCGGCTGATGGTGAACTAATTCTACTTACAGATTAGCATGTCCTTTTTCTTTGCTCTCAAATAGGCAGTAAAATGGTCTGTTTAAGTAAACCCTGACATTGCTTAGGAAGAAAGAAACTTGTGGGATGGTTAGCAATGGTGGTGTACAGGCTGGAAATCAAGGGGTAACAAAGAAGAAATAATGTGGAGTAGCCAGTAGGTGTTTGGGAGGACAGTAGTACAGAAGTTGCTGAGGGAATAAATAGGGAGAAGAGAAAGGCACAGGAGGGGGACAAAGGTCCCTCGAGAAAGAAAACAGAATGAGAAAAACAGAAATTGACCATCAACCCATATACTGACCCTCAGCTAGTGGCTATTGGACTTTGAGATGGTCCAATGTGCTACATATTGTTCCTACATCCAGGAGCCTAAGAAACATACAAATTCTGCCTTGGGCCAGCCATCCATTTTTCCCATGAGGTCCTCCCAAGAGATAAATGCCTAAGAACATACCAGTGACCAGGTAACTAGGTATTGTTGTATTTGAACCTAATGCCAAGGCAGAGTTTTAGTAATACAGCTTGACCAAATGGAAGTCTCCTTTCCCCAGAGCTGGTTAGGCCCAATCAGCCTCAGATAAAGTGGGTTGTGAGGATGGCTCTGACTCTCTGCACCATATCCCAAAATGCTCGGACAAAGACTCTGGTTCAATCACCATGAGATAAGTGATGTCTGATGACTACCAACAAAGGGAATGTTGCTGGATCAAGCTGGCCTACATTCCCTTCCAAAGCCACCAAACAGGAAGGAAAGAGATCATTTAATGAGGGACTGAGAAATCCCAGGCCCTATAGGGACAGCTCTAGACTTGTACCATCCCTCTGGGGAGCAAGGAAGAAAGAGAAGAGCGGCTGGACCCACATATGACATGACTTCTCTGAAAGTAGGCCAGTTAACATCCTTAAATTTCAGCAACTTTTCCCTTCTTGGGAGACCAAGTGTCTTGCTACTGATCCTAGAAAGGTAGGAATCAGATTAGATAGGGATGAGAAATGAAGCAAACAGTCCACTTTCCCTCTAGAGACCAATCATGCATCACTTTTTTGGTCATACAAACATACTATAGACAGAATAGAATACTGTCTACCAAGTGCAATATTCAAGTCATCCTTGACCTATGTCAATTTCCATTGAACAAAACTTGTCAATTGCTTATAAATCTCTGGGCCTTAGATCCTAAACAGTACCAATATTTCAGACTTTGACCAAATTCCTGGTCCTGATATGACCATTTTTTCCATATATGACCCCCTTTATCTTACTGGTTATCCTCTGCATGCTGCCTGTCTACCTGCCTGACCATTCAGAGATTCCCTAACTCCTGTTTGAGTGACCTTACATCTTCTACTCAAGATTCTGATCCTTGATTTTTAAAAAATTAGGCACATGAGCCAGTCACATTTTCCCATAGGAAAGCTTTTTGTTTCTTTTTAAACAACAGAAAAGCTATTTACAAGGAGCCAATTTAGCAACATTCATTTCCAAAGTCATTTTCATTTTATAGGCTGTAAATAAATTTGCAAAATCATGTAACTTCATGGTAATAACATGACCTGGAAATTACAAGGTAATTAAATTCAAAGCATCTAAGAATAGTATTCTAAGAATAATTTACTGCTCAGTGCAGGGAGTCAAGATTTTTTGCTGCTAAGCACTAATGCAGAATGAATCAGTACTCAAAGTTCCAAGCTGCCACACTCCAGGAATTATGGGGGGCTGCCTCTGTAGTTGCCAGATGTAATTGATGACTGCATGAAGAGGAAGCAGTGGCATCATAAGAATGTTTGGAAATGACTTGTTACAAAGGTTTATTGTGATTTTTAAAGCAAGTTCTGTGTTCCTGGAGAAGATGAATATGGGCATCAGAGTGGCCTTTCTAAAGAACTACTGCCCTCAAAGTCAGCATTCAGTCAAACCCGTAACAAGTTACAAACTTGTAACCGGAGGTGATAGTTTGATGGTATAGTTTGAATTTAGTGATACCACAGGAAAGTCCTGGAAGAGATTTTTCTAGGGTAAAAGTGGAAAGCTTTCTGATCACAGTTTGAATGTCCAATCTCAATGAAAAACTATCCTAAATTTATCCTAATTATCCTAATTTATCCTAATTATCCTATTTTTCCTAAACCCTGAGGCTAACTGCCTGCCCCAAAGGCAGCTGGCCAACAGACATGGTGGCCATCTTGATATAGGCACTGTTCTCTTGGACTGTCCTTATCTGTCTCACCAGAAGGCTGACACTGAAGAGGCCTCATTTTCTACTGAAAACAAAGAGATAAAATACTTGAGGTCACCTCCATATTATCTGTTTGGGCCTCCTAAGAAACGATAAAGAGGCATACTGCCTTCCAGCCTCCTGAGGAGCTAGCATTGTCAATGGTGTGTTATGGCTTAGTTGAAGTGGCTGCAAATGCACTAGGAATAGAATCAATGTTGCTACCTCGTTAGGGCTTTGGGTTGACTATACCCTCAACCTAAGGTCACTTCTCATTTCAAGGTTGCCCTCTCACTGGAATTTTTTCTTCTAAGTTCTGATTACCATTCCTGAATCTTGCCTCTTCATATGTAAGGAAAGTGACCATTTCACTCTTATTAACCCTGGGGTACTGCACTATTGCTTGTGGTTTCTACATCTGTCTACATCTTTCAAATATCCCTTTCATTAAACCCTCCTTGGATTGTCCTAATTTGAGTGAACCATCTCTTTTCTGTTGGAGTGATTACTGAGATTCTTACTAATGCTGGAGGGAGAGGTGTTTTTAATTGTTAAATTAAAATGTTTTAAAATAAAGTGAGATTTTAGTTGTTAACAGTATGTGATCTGTGGAATACAAATTTTAGTTCTTCATGGTTATCTTTATTTTTGTGTAAGTGATTTGTGAGCTAGAATGTGGTTCATTTTTATAAATGATCCATGAATTTTTTTTAAAAGTCATATTCCTTATGTGGAAGACAAGGTTCTACATAGATTCTTTATACTAAACTTTTAAAAATCAGACTCATCAACAGTCTCAAGAGAGAGCTTTACACATGATTTTTTTCCCATGAGATGCAGTAACACGTGATTTAAAAATGTAAGTCAACTCCCCACATCTGTAAAGAGACAGAGATCGATTACAAGCTATCATGAGTAGAAAATGAGGCCAGTGGACAAGTGAGGGCTGGACTGCCTGCTGAGTTAACCTACAAGCTCTGTTTACCTGGGTTAGACCCTCAGAACTTCAGGCTTTAGGAAAATCATACGTAGCTCTATTCCAAAGACTTTGGAGCACTCGTGTAATGAGACCTGCAAGTGCTGAATCCATGAATACCAAGTGACCTGTGTCCAACAAATCCAGTTGCCTGTGTCCTGGCCAAGTCACCCATCAGCTAAGATACAGGCACGGTCTGAGCTACCCAAGGACAGAGAGCCCTGGTATGAATGCACATGTATGGGGCATAGAGATGAAGATACTATCTGGTGTGTGGAGTGCAAGGCACATGTGTGCTATGGCTACATGAAGTCTGTGAGGACAAGACAGATGTGTTAAAAGAAACCACAGAGAAAGCAGAAAGCTGAGCAATGCAGATATTTCTGCATTTTTCTCTTGGTTTTTGCTTTTGAAGCTGTTTCTGTAAGGCTAATTCTAATAAGGGACATCAACAGAGATTAGACTTTTAATTAATGATCATTAACTTTTAATGCTCAATATGTTATATATTTAATGCTTCTTTCTGTATGTTTGATTCACTAATGACTGAAAGAGATGAGATAAAATTTCTCATCATGATTGTGTTTGTCAATTTCTGCCTAGAACCTCTCTTCTTCATCACTATAACTTATCTATCATGATACCATTTCCTGATCTCGGTTGTCCAAGGTGACAGTTACCTTTCAGTTAGTTTACTCTAAATCATTATTGATTGGTAGTAAATTAATATGTTGTTTGAATCCATAGTCTATATCTAGAAAGCCCCTCTACTTACAAATAGGTTCAGTTCTGAAAGATTCTACTCGTAAGTCAAAGAGACCACTAATGCCTTTTGTGGCCATATTTAATGGGCTTTTTGATCTAGTGTGTTTCTTTGCTCATATTTATAGCACCTTGCATCAATGAGAGTCCTAATGTTGAGAGTACATAATTAGGGGTTCTTCTGTATCAACTTAAATCATATATCTGCTCCTCGATGGGGAAGAGATGAAATGCATGTTGGAAGTCACAGCAGACATATGTAAGTCAGATCCCTCTTCAAGAAAGAACTCCTTGCTCAACTGCAAGATGTGTGGTTAGCTGATAGCCTTGACTTTTTTCTCCTTTAGTGAACCCTAGCTTTTGAGCCAAGGTCACCGTATTTCCAGGTAAGCCCCAGCTCATGACTGAGCAGCACAGTGGTGTAGGGATTAACCTTTTCTACCCAATGAAAGTCTCCTCCAAAGGGCAATCTGTGCTCTGTAGAGTCTCGTTGTGTTGCCAGATCTATAGACCCTCCCTGCCTGACTCAGCTTTCTCTCTTTTCCTTTAACAAATACTACTTTTCAATAAATTTCATGCACTCCTAATTCATTCTTAGCATCAACTTCCCAGAGGACCCAACTAGAAAAGTGTATTCCAATCCAGTTCTCTTATTTTTCTCTCCATGCTGCTTTTATAATCCTTCTACAAAGATTATAGATTTTATTTCAATGGTGGAATCAGTTTTTATTTCAACCAGTGAAGTAATGTACACAACAGATCCATCAATAGATTCAGGAAACCATTAGTTCATAGTACTCTTACAACTCTTTCTCGGTCTTAAAGTATTTTGCCTGAACAAACTCAATAACATTGAGGCACAAATGTTGTTTTGTAGATGCCATTGATCCTCTACAAGGTACTGCAAGGAACTGACACATTGATTCCATCTGGTGATGCCAGTCTGCATCCATGTGAGGAGAGACCATGCAGGGAGCTGTGGTGCTTTAGGCAGTTTTAATTCTAAATGGGAAATGTTTGCTTTGAGAGTTTGGTCCTTCATCTATACCTTTCCTGTTCTAAAAAAAAATAAAAATAAAAAATAAAATAAAAATTAAAAAAAAACTTTGATTATGAGAAGGAATTTAGTAAACCATGCTTGGGCAGGGAGGGGGTCAAAGGGTAAAGGGAAATGAACTCCAAGCAAGAGATACATGCATTGCTAAGAAGACTGGAGGAAGAAATGAGGTTAATAACAGTAACCTCTGTCTTTTAATTACTTGAATCATCCAGAGGAGTGGCATCATATGGCCAAAGTTCAGATAAGAATGTTCTCATCATCCATTTCATGCAAACTTCTGACTGAAATTTTAGATTCACCCCAGTAGTAGTGTGCTAACATAGCTGTGCATTTACCATGAATGTACAGTCTAGGACATACAATAGGATGGAGTCGAGTGAGGGTATAGAGCCGAGTGCCAATGGCCTAGAGTGCCACATCTGATGTGGTTTACAAGGCCGCATGGGGTTCTAAAAAGTGAGTCAAATGTTTGTTCATGACAACTGTTTGCTTTGCTTTACAACTCAGTGAGATTGACCAGATCCGTACATCTTTAAGCTCTTTTATTTTAGTCTCTCTGTTAAGCTGGTAACAGCTATACTGTGCTTCCTTCCTCACTGGGGATGGGGGGAAGGGGTGATGATAAGTTGATACTTGTAACAGAAATTGAAGAATTCCATAGGCAAAAATTCATTTACCTCAGGGAAGTGGAGAAGTCTCTAAGAAGGTGATCATACACTTCAAGTGATTTGAAAGCAGTCTCATTCCCATCTCTCTCCATATGTCCTAAAGGTAATTCCAGATGCCCAGGTAGAGAAGTGCCTGGGAGGGGTGAATGGGTCATCTTGCTGTCATTAATCATTTGCAGACTGTTTCCTAGGGCTCCCTGAGCCCTGCCCTGGTGTGATCCACAGTGTCTCCTGGCAACAAGATATGTGAAAGCTCAGGTCCTCCTTCAGCATCTTTCTTCTCTAAATGTCAGCCTCAGAGAATTATCCTGAGGAGGAAAAAAAAAATCTCCTGCAGATCCTTTAAAACAAAAGCATCCTTTACATGTGCATTTTAAAAAGAGGATTGCAATGCTTACTGTGTTTTTTAATTTGGGCAACACACTTATGTATGAGGTAGTATGTAAAAATGGAAATTGTGTATAAGTGAGGTTGATGTATACTTGTCTCCCCTACCTCAGAGGATTGTTTTACAAGCCCTCAAGTAGTATGTCATTGCTACTTATTTATCATACTCAGACGTTAGCATTTGTCAAAATGTGTTTCATGGAACACTGGTCCTTTGAAATGCTCATGAAGAAACAGATTTGGTTTAATTGGTCTTAGTAAGTACTGCCCCCCGTATCTCAATCTCCGAGATTCACCGTGCACAGTAAGGGATATGAGGAGTCATACATTCAAGAAACCCATTCAACTTTTTGTTTAAACTGATATTTCCTTAAGTCTTTTGATGATGGAAACCTTTTTGTATGTGTGTAACGTTTGTTAACATCCCATAGCAATGTGCTGAGGACATACAGTCAAATGATTAAGAGCCTGTGCACTTAATGGTTGGATTTGAATCCCAGCAATGACATTTACTGACTGTGTGACCTTGGACAAGGATATTATGCTCTTTGTACCGCATTTTCCTCATCCAAAAAATGAGAATAGTGATAATACTGCATTAGGTTGCTGTGAGGTTCAAATAAGTTCATGTATTTCAAGTGCTAGCAGAATCCATGACCCATAGTAAGCATTTCATGATGTTTCCTGTTATTATTGTGACTTTTCTTTCTTTATCTTTAGAAAAAAACTTTGATCTAGTGATAACAATAAACATGAAGTGAATATAACCTTATGGTTGACAAACTTTCCCATACATGCATATTTTATCTTCAAATTAATCTTAATAGATTGGCATTATTGTGGTTATATCCATTTTACTGATTAGGAAAGGGAGGCTAAGAAATGTGAGTGTATTTCATGATTGGGCAGTAAAGGGGAGAGCCAGAATCAAATATGGGTCTTGTGACATCAGATCTTATGCCTTTTCCACTTAATATATTTGGTTTTCCTATGGTTCCAATTAAAATATGAAAACTGTCTACTTCTAGTAGCTAAGAAGGTTTGCCTTTCAAAAGACATATAGCTTAAACCCCAAAGATTAAAAATAGAAATTAGAAATTAAAGGCATTACAATAGATGAAATTTAAGCAAAGCAAGCAAGACGGGGCCTTTTGAGTGAAAGTGCCCAGAATAGTATTGTAGAAGAGTAAAGAACATATACATGGGATATAAGTACATTCTCCAGGTTACAAACTAAAAATCAGTACATATAATCTGACCAAGGATCATTCTACGTTTGTTGTTTTTTTATTTTTTTTCGTCACATGCAAGAGGAAATTCTAGATGTTAAAATACTAAATTTCTATGACGCTTTAAGAGGTATGAAAAAAATCAAACTCAGTATTTGAAATCTGGATTTGAGCTGAAGAAAATTGACTGGCCTTATTTTAGAATAATTTATGATATCTTTCAACCATGCATAATCTGAAATTGAGAAAAATCATGCTTCACCACTTAACATTTACTAGAAAATGCAGTTGGTACATTAGCCCTGTGGCTCCTTAGGCCATCATGGTGCTATCATTCTTGACATCTTTGGGTCTCTGACTAATGTTGAAATAATTAGGTGATCTTTGAAGAACTTTTTAGGGGATGGTGTAAAGGCCCTATGACAAACTTATGTTTTCTTTCTTTCTTTTTTTTTTTTTTTTTAAGTTTTACATATTTATTCATTCAGAGAGAGCGAAGAGAGAGGCAGAGACACAGGCAGGGGGAGAAGCAGGCTCCATGCAGGAAGCCCGATGTGGGACTCGATCCTGAGTCTCCAGGATCACACCCCGGGCTGCAGGCGGCGCTAAACCGCTGTGCCACCGGGGCTGCCCAAACTTATGTTTTCTTAAAAAAAAAAAAAAATAGGTGGAAATAACAGAGGGTGGGGATACGACCATAATCCCACTAATTTGCCATTGATCACCTTTATAAACAAAGACGGTCTCATCAGAAGTTCAATTTCTGGTCAGAAGAGTTAACAAAACCAATTAAAATACCTGTGTGGAGGAGTAGATAGGAAGAGGGGAAAACATTTCATTCTGCCCAAATCACAATGGTCCAGTGATATGACCGTATTGATCCAACTTGACAAATGAAAAGTCACATAAACCTTTCCTTTAGATCACTATCACTAGATTTAAGTTCCTCATATTTCCCCCAAAAGTTTATCTTGCCTTATAAACTACTTTTCTCCTTTTAATTAGAAAATGGGATCTATTTCTCATTTTGCTTTGCCTACCAGGGAGCTCAGAGGTAAACTTAGTGCTAAATAGTAGTTCATGATTTCATAAATAGTAGTTCTGAAACTTGATGTATGCAGTCTCATATCCTTTGTAGCCATGATTGCTAATACTAATTTCTTTCTATATGAATTTTGGTATTCATGATATTTACATCCTTTTTTGCATGTCTTTAAAAATAAGAGTGAAATGAAGGGGGGAAAGAAGGAAAACAGTTAAGAGAAAGATTTTCAACAATGAGCTCTGGAAAATTAAAATTTTTTTCTTCATTAGCATTCCATTAACCAGAGTTCCCCCAACCAAGGCATTTTACTTAATGCTGTTAGTGTTATAATTATACTTAAAAATAAGTGCTATAAGAAAACTGAAAAATATGTTCAGATGAGGTACAAAGAGAGTGATAGAAAAGGGAAGGTAGAAAGACTGAACCTAATCAGTGTGCCTGGGTGGTCCAGTCAGATGGGCATCTGACTCTTGGTTTTGGCTCAGGTCGTGATCTCAGGGTCATAGGATCAGGCCCTGATGTCAGGCTCTGCACTCAGTATGAAGTCTGCTTGAGATTCTCTCTCCCTCAGCCTCTGTCCATCCCCCTGCTCTCTCTCTCTCTCTCTCTCTAAAAATAAATAACTCTATTAAAAAAAAAGACTCAATCAATACCTGACTTTTATTAAAGGTTCAAAGGAAATGGTTGTCAATATTAAGATAAAATATTTTGCGGGATCCCTGGGTGGCGCAGCGGTTTGGCGCCTGCCTTTGGCCCAGGGCGCGATCCTGGAGACCCGGGATCGAATCCCACGTCGGGCTCCCGGTGCATGGGGCCTGCTTCTCCCTCTGCCTGTGTCTCTGCCTCTCTGTCTCTCTCTCTCTGTGACTATCATAAATAACTAAAAATTTAAAAAAAAAGATAAAACATTTTGCAAAGTAGAGAAAGCCTCTTAAATTCATCCCATCTGAAAGCAGCCAAAAAGACAAAGAAGTGATTTTGGGGGAACACAGGCTTACGCAAGGGCTACACTCCTAGTTAAAGTTTTTTGACATTTTACCTGATGGTAAGATCTTTGCATTTCCAGGTCCTTTAAAAATGTTTCTATTTTCTCCAGGGCATCAGAAAGGAAATCCCTGGGATAGTTCACAGGAGAAAGAGAATCCATTTCCACCACCATTTGGAATGGAAGCAAGTCTGGCCTCATTCTTTGTCTGGGGACCCTTGAAAACCCACCTGTCCAACAACTCCAAGATTTGGTGGCAAGGAGACTGTTAGCAACAGAAAAAAGGTAAGAAGAGAAAATGAACAGCTTAGAGCTGACAGTCTGTTCCCCAGGAAGGGCTGACACAGTCACTCCCAGTACATCTTCGGGCATCTCCTAATGCCTGTGGTGTCGTGGTACTACTGTTTTGTTGTTTTAGCTCGGATCTCAGTTTGCAGACTTGCATCTTTCTGAAGACCAGTAGCTATTTATTTATAAGCCTCAAAGAGCTATTAAGTGAGTATGTGGAGGCAAGTGGAATTGCTGCTGAATGCATAAGGTAAATTGATTTGTACCTACAATTTACATTTATTCTTGGGGTATATTTGACACTAATGTTGTGACGGAACTGCCATGATGAAGATTAATTACATAAACATTTTTTGCTGACTTTGTGAGCAGCTGAGTTGATTGTTTTACTTGATTTTCTGAGCTTGGTGCCTAATAGCAAGGTGGGAGACATTTCTTGGTTTTGCTGGCACCTTCATAGATTACGTGTCCCAGACCAGTCTTACCGAGTAAGGAACTGGGGAGGGTTTTTGCTAGCTAAAGTGCTCCACCTTCCTTGATTGTGAAAGAAGAAGTACAACAGCGCTCAGCTCTTAGAATTTTTCAAACATCTGGATTTGGGAAGAATTCCCCAGAATAAAATAAGAATTGTGCTTCCAAACTGGGTATAAAAGTGCTACACACACAAGAAAGGGCGATTTGTTAAGTTTTTCTTGCTCAACCAGTATTAGCCTAGACCCCAGGCCCATTGAGCTAGAGAAGGTTATGCCCCCAGAAGCTCTATTTCTCTCCTTTGTACAGTGGGGGTAATCATAGTACCTCCTGGTGCTCATTGGACTACTCGCGTTGGCGTCTGCAGGGTAGATGCTAAAGACTCAGGTTAGAGGCCCAGCTCAGGTCACACAAATTCAGAATCATTGAGGCACTTACTGCCTAAGTATATCCAGTTACGATTTAGAAAGCACATTCTTTGAGATTACAGAGAAATCCTGTGGGGTTTTCAGGGATCCAACAACTAACTAGAAAGGCTTCTAAGTCCGGGCACATCACGATCACTGCTGTAGGGCTCATCGTCCAGGCCCACGTGTGCATTCAAAGAGGGCAAATACTTTTTTGCGACAGGCTCAGTGTGGGAGGGAGCCCTTTGCCAAAGTTGCAAAAATCCACAGCTGTTCCACCAGAAGTCTTGTTTAGGGGAGTAAAGGTGAGCCCCCCTTCTCTCTTGAAACCCCCCATCACTACTGGATGCAGGCCAAGTGGCCTGCACCTCCCTGAGCATCCATGCCCACAGGAAGCCCGCATCTAGGTTGGCCCATAACTGCTGTTTTCACCGCTGACAAGGTGACACAGGCTTCATCAGCTCCTGAAGCAAGAAAGCCCAGATGTGACCAACAAAGCCTTATTTTGACCTTTTGGTACCAGGCCTAGAGAAAAAATACACCTTGTTTGCCCACATCCCATCGTTGAGACAGAAGAAAGCACAATATACTCTTCCGAAATTTTCCTGCCTCACTCAATATTTGAACTCACTTTCCTAATGTGTGGTTGATACATTTGTTGGAGTCCTGAGAAACTGAAGATGAAGATATGCACACAGTGTGGGGGAAATCATGGGAATATTCCAGTACCCCATAGTTCTTATCAGCAGGGGGCAGTTCCATCCATGGGGAGGATCATCGATGGGGAGTTGAAGACAGAGCAGCTGTGTGGAAAGGGGTGCTTACCTCCATTTCATTGCGGAATGCCTTGGAGAGGAGCCAGGGGAAATAAACCCCCTGACCTAGCTGTCCCTCATGCCTCAATGCTCACCCTGAAAACCAGGGGGGGCAGGGGAGCCATCTGACAGGGCCCACGCTGGCCAACTACAGGACAGGGAGCAGAGAAGGATGGAGAAAGCATGAGGGAGCAAATGAAAGATACCCAGCACACCTTCTTTCCATTATGGTCTTTTTTATTATTACCTGACATTCACGGGGTACTAATCATGGACATTAGGTGACACTAGAACTGTTGGAGGCATTTTCTATATATTAGCTGGTTTAATCCTCACAACAGAGCTCTGGGATAAGCACAGTTATTTCAGGGGTGAAAAATCAGAGGCTCAGAGAGGTTTCATAGTCTCTCTTTGGTTTCCAAGCTCACCTCATAATCAGGATTCTAACTTTACCTGTGGAACTGAAAGACCAAACAGCTGTATTTTTACCTGTATCTGCAGAGAGGTGAAGCAGTTGATCCTCTAGGTGTACACTCAAAATTTGTTGAGAAACACTTTTTTTTGGTCACCTGTTACTAGGGAAGATCAAATTGAGCAGGCAGTGATGTTTTGCTTTATCTCTTTAGCTCTTATTTTATTTACATGTTTATTTCTCAGCTTGTGGGCTTTTTTTTTCAGAATATAACATACGGGTGGAAAAGTACTCAAATTTAAGTGCATGGCCCGATAGACTTTCACAAAGTAATTCACTGTGTAACCTGAACCTAGACCAAGAAACAGAACATTCTCCACCCTAAGAGCCCCTGGCCCCCCTTCCAGTACCTAGATCCAGATCCTCACCACCCTGCTTTCAAATCATGATCCATCATTCTTGTCTCTAGGTGACGGGACACAACGAGGACATGAAAATACTTATTTTAGGGGTTCCTGGGTAGTTCAGTGGTTGAGCATCTGCTTTCAGCTCAAGTCATGTTCCTGGGGTCCTGGGATCAAGTCCTGCATCGGGCTCCCTGCAGGGAGCCTGATTCTCCCTCTGCCCGTGTCTCTGCCTCTCTGTGGGTCTCTCATAAATAAATAAATAAATAAATAAATAAATAAATAAATAAATAAATAAAATCTTTTAAAAATACTTATTTTATACATTTGTAGATTTATTAATGATTTATTGCACTACATCAGGTGGCAGCAAATGGCCCATAGACCAAATATAGCCCACCATCTATTTTTGTAAATAAATTTGTATTGGAACATGGCCATGCCCATTTGTTTGCTTATTATCTATGGCCACTTTCCAGCTATAGCCGCAGAGTTGAATAATCACCAAAGAAGCCTTATGGTCCCCCAAACCAAAAATATTTACTAAATGGCCCTTTAAAGAAAAAGTTTCTTGCCCCTGTGCCAGAGTATAGGAACAATACGGTATAAAACAAAAACAAAGAACAAAAAAGACCTGACCTGCTCTGTGTCATGAAAACGCCTACTGACTGGTGGGGGAAACTGACAGTAAACAAGTAGCTGTACATATAAATAATTAATGATACACCACGAAAGGTGTTTAGAAAAAAAGCCCAGAGTGCCACGGAGGGAACAGGGGGCCATCCTTCTGTGCTGTCACATTTTTCAGAAAGTCTCCCTACCCTGGCCTCACACCTGGGTTTTTTGTTGTTTGTTTGGTTTTGGGGTTTTTTTTGGGGGGGTGCGGAGTTGGGGGTTTTTTGTCTTTTTTTTTTTTTGCCTGGACAGGTGCAATATGGATCCTCTGGAACTGTCACTGAGAGTATGGGTGAGCAGCCTGGTGAGGGTCATTCTCCAACACCCGGTGTCCGAGGGGCGAGGAGAGCTCATTGGGAAGGGCCGCTGTGCAGAGCCAGCCCCCGCCCCCAACATTATTGCTTGTGTCCGCTTAATAACAGGTTGTCACCTCGCCTGTTCACCTTTAACCCAGAGGCCCAGACACGCTTCCTCTATTTCATTATCTGGTGACCTCTCCCATCAGCAGCCTGTGGCTGTGAATTCTTTCTGCCTGTGAACCGGGCCGCCGAGTGCGATGCTGCCGACACACCGCAGAACACTGGCTGGGGCAGCAGGTGCACGCTTCCTGGGAGGACCGTAGCTTTACAGTTAATAGCGCTGGGAAAGACTTTATTTCTTTTTTGCCCCGGAGGAGTTTGCAGAGAGTGAACATTAGGATTTGTCTGTGATGGAAGAAACTTTCCACGACTTTCCCACCTTTGCCTGGTCCAGATCTGCGGGAGAACAGACTTGCGGGGCAGGAATCCAGCCTGAGACATCAGTGAGGGCGCGGGCACTGCCACAGAGCTGCTGTGGCCTCTAGACCTGCCAGCGGCTAACTGGGGTCTTGTGGAATGATTTGCGTTTAGAAGGCTCTTATCTTCCTGTCTTTCCTTTTAAATATTTTATTAAAGAGAAACGTATCCTTACCGAGCAGGCATTTCGGTTCCCTGGAGTTGGGTTTGTAGCTCCGAGAGGTTCGTCTTCAGAGCTGGTTACTGGAACAGACCTCTTCACACCCTCCCTGATCACAGGCTGGTAGCCCTTCGAGCCTTGCGTGTTCTCAGCACATCTGCAGCAGCAGAGCATGGCCTGGTTCTTCTGAGCTGCCTCCTGCAAAGAAAAAACTTGGAGATGATGATTTCGTCTCTCCCTGAACGAGGAGTCTCAGGAAAACAGTCTGTACGACAAGAGAGGCAAACCTTTATAGCTGCAGAAATTGAACTTAGGGAAGTTAGGGATTCTTTAAACTAGGATTGCAAAACATCAAAATAAATTTCCGCATGTGTAACACAGGCCCATGTCAACATCAGTAATCAGTCCCTGCATTTCTTTCTGCTGAGCTTGGACAAGGCTTCAGATTCATTCTTTCTTTTTTTTTTTTTAAATTTTTAATTTTTTTTTTTTTTTTATTCATGAGAGACACAGAGAGAGAGAGAGAGAGAGAGGCAGAGACACAGGCAGAGGGAGAAGCAGGCTCCAGGCAGGGAGCCCGCGGGACTCGATCCCAAGATCCCAGGGTCACTCCCTGGGCCGAAGGCAGGCACTAAACCGCTGAGCCACCCAGGGATCCCCAGATTCATTCTTAACGCTGTATTTCTGGCGACCACTATCAGGAAATAAAATACAAGCTTTAACAGATTTAGCATTTCTGATTTAAGTAACTACTTTGGAGTAGACAGCATATTGTGAATAAAATGATAATAAATGAGTATTTATCATGTGCCGGAGATTATTCTAAGTGCTTAACGTGAATTTGCTCCTTTAATAGAAACCATGTGAGTACAGACTTTGGATGAGTGTTGGATCACCAGGTGCCCAAAGCGTGTCTGGTACACAGCAGGTGCTTAGCAAATTGCTGCCATTGAAAAGAATTCTAAAAAGTCCTATTGTTCTTCTCACATGCCAGGTAAGGAAACTGAGGTCCAGACAGCTTCAGTAACGTTCCTAGACTATAAAGGGCTCGAGCCATGATTTAATATTGCTTTAGCATTTTGTTCATACTTTTAACCACGTTACTCTACTACTTCTCATAAATAATGTTTGGTATCTCTGTTCTTATTTATTAATGTCCAATAAGCTGCTCATTTGGTTTCATTGCTTCCTTTATTCTTCTTGCTCCTATCCTTTTTGATATTTTAAGGAACTATTTGTGAAACAAAAAGGGAAAATCAGGAGTCAATATCCAAATGCCTTTGGGGTTTTGACAGAAGCCATAAGTGAGGGAGGCCAGGAGGGGCGGTGGGGAGTACACACCCTCCGGGCAGCTGCTACTCAGCCCTGGCCTTGGCAGCTGGGGGGAATGCAAGCCGGCACTGCCAAATCTTCCCGTTTTTCAATAGAAGCAGGAAATCTGAACCCTGCCTGTGAAAACGCCAAATGAAAATATCAATCTGAAAAATCCCATATGTAAAATGTTGACAAGCAAGGCAATTTGGGGAAAAAAAAAAAAAACACAAACCCACCAGAAACGGAACATTGCAAGTCCAATAAAATTTCTCTCTGGGCTCAATCTATCCATGGATCTGTAGCTCACAACCTGTGGGAGAAGCAAAAGTAGCCACGGCTTTGGGTAACTGATTGGGTTGTTCTGGTCAAAACAAACAGACAAACCATGACAGGACATCACTCTAACTATTTGTTAAGAGTTTTAGAAGAGGTGTCCCTGGGAAATAGAATTGCAAGAATGATAGTATCTCAGTACTTCAGCACGGTGCTTCATATTTTTTAATTCACTTCTATAGATGCATTTGAATCTCCCTGAAAGTCATTCTGGTGGTCCACTTACTTGGTCAGTGTTAGGCAGTAGCATTCAGGATCAGACCCTAGTCTCCAATCTCAAGCTGGTTTTCCTGAAGCAACACAAACCCTGAAAGTGGATAGCTACCGCCCCAACATTCATGATTCATACAGGCCTCTGCTTTCACATCTCATATATAATCAAGAGGTAAAGGGGTGCTTGGGTGGCTCAGTCAGCCAAGCATCTGTCTCTTGCTTTTGGCTCAGGTGGTGATCTCAGGGTTGTGAGATCAAGCCCCAAGTTGGCCCCTGTGTTGCGCAAGAGTCTGCTTGGGATTCCTTCTCCTCATCCCCTACTGCCCCTCCCCAACACCCCCATGGGCAGTCTTACTCTCCCTCTCAAAAGAAAAAGAGGTAAAAAATTTATCCAGAGCTCATGCCTAATTCCTGATGAATGTTTAGAGAGGAAACAAACAGGACAATCATGTGAGGATACTTGAATGATTGCTCGAGCATGCTATTCTTGGCAGACTGAGGTTGTTCATTTCCATGTGGTCCTCCCCAAATCATCTCTAATTACCAAAATACGGGCCGAGCAAAGGCTGGATAAATAATATAATTGTGGCCTAATCATTGTGTACATTCCTAAACACTCAGCTAATGACTGGTAGGTTTGGGGTTTTGATCCTCCAAGTGTAGCTTACTGCCAGCCAGAGCTGAAATGTGGCATGTTTTGCATGCTCCACGGAAACCATTTTAAATTAGGCAGATTTGAAAATCATCGGATGGAAGGAGATTTTTCTGATCTCCAGGTCTGTGTGGGCCTCTTGAATGTCAGCTCTATGCAGGAAGGGCTCTGTGTTTGATGCCTTTCTGCCAGGATGTGTATTTGACAGCTGTTCTGGGGTGTCTTTTTCCCAGCCACTGGCCTGGCTACTGTTATAAAGCCAATTAGAGTCGCAGGCAATTAATGTTATTTTCCTCAAGTGCTCCTGGAAATGCTTATGTCATGTGGCACTTCTGCCTGAAATCTGTGACCTTTGGAAATACAAGCACAAGAAAGCAAATAAGCTTGGCTGTGCATGTACTCTGTTCCATTAAGTTATGAAGAATATGAAAACAGATTGTAGTTGCTGCGTGCAGAGATGTCTGTGGAGCACTTTATGTCTCAGGATTCTTAGAAATGAAGATATGTGCCCACACCAAAACCCAGATAAACCATAAAAGGGTGGTAGGTGCATTGAGCAGCAATGCATTAACATATGTGCAGCAAAGTATTTAAGAAAAATTGTAATGTGTCCATAAACTAGCACTTTACACTAGTTTTGCCACATTTTAAGAAGGATATTAACAAACTGGAAATGAAAGAAACCCTGACATTTTAGGAATGGAGGGTTGGAGAAAATGAACTGTTTGATCTAGAAAGAGAAGCCTTTGGGGTAAGGAGGGGAAGATTATCCTCCAATAGACACACTGAACTCTCCCTGAGAAAGCTTGTCTTAGTCTCTGGATTTTCTTTTCTTTTCTTTCTTTTTTTTCTTTTAATTTTATTTATTTATTTATGAGAGACACAGAGAGAAAGGCAGAGGCACAGGAAAGGGGAGAAGCAGGCTCCCTGCGGGAAGCCCGATACGGGACTTAATCCCAGAACCCCGGGATCACGACCTGAGCCAAAGGCAGATGCTCAACCACTAAGCTACCCAAGTGCCCCAGTCTCTGGGTTTTCTGAAGGGATCCCCTGGTTGAGAAGACCTAAGAACATAGTAGCTACTTAATAAAAAATTTTTGAATGAGTGGAAAAAAATGAATGGGGCCAATGGAACAAAGAATTTATAAAGAGATGAGTACATGAAAGAAGCTATTATGTGTAATGAGTTGCTTTCTGAGCTGTGCTCCCTGTTGCCTGCTGAAGCCAGGGCTATAAACTGGTGGCCCATGAAGTGTCACTTGCATTTGGATGGATATTGATTGCTCACTCGGTGTTTTCTTCAAGTTTAATGTTCAAAAAAAAATTAATTGAAATGATGGCACCCTCTCTCTCTCTCTCTCTCTCTCACACACACACACACACACACACACACACACACAGTACTGTTCAATGAAGCATGTGTTTCTGGTTGATCTCATCCCCCTGTTCTTCTAGACTGAGCTCCATTGCACTCACTGTTCTTAGCTTTCTTGTCCCCGAAGGTAGCTAAGATAACCACCCTTGGCTTAAGCAGAGGCCATACATAACCACCTGTTAGGAGTGTGGTAGAGAATGTTCCTATGCTGGGAAGGAGAATGGGCTGGGCTTGTGGTTCTGAGAGGCCTTGATTCAGTGAGAATAACCATATCTCATTCATCAGAGTAAAAACAGCACTGGGCTGCTTTCAGCCAATTCACAAGCACTGTCTTTGAACCCAACCAATTGTGCCAGGAGCACTACCTCAGCCACAAAATTCCCAGGCCTGTGTGGGTCCAGGCTGCACTAAGTGTCCTCAGACTTCCACCTCATACCTGCTGGAGTGATTACCTAACCTGCATCCTTGTTCTACTTTTGCCCCTCTTCTTTCTTGCTTTCATTGGTTTCCATCCAGCTGAACACACACACACACACACATACACACACACACACATCCCTCCAGGCTCAAATCACAGTTGTAGGGAGTAGGCGTGGAGGAACTCATGACAATGAGTTGTGTCACCCATTAGTGACATCAGTATTACCAAGAGCTGGAATTGAGCAGGTTTACAGGGAGCTGGGAGCAGGGACCTGTCTGAATCTGAAGGTTGCCATGGTTGTACTAAATGCTAATCACTCTTCATCACACTGACTAATGGGTGTGGAATCTTTGGCTCAGGTCCTTTGCAGCTCTTCCAGGCCAGCTCCTGAGAGAGCTGCAAAGTTCTGTGGCCAGCTGTGCCTCTTCCTCTTTGCTCCCTTCAAATACCATGAATTATTCTCAGATGTGGTCCCCTGAAATTTAGACAGTGATTCACAGGAGAGCTGAAGAGGCAGCAAAAGTGAAAAACAAACCACCTGCTTTGGAGCCAAGGTCCAGTTGTTGACGGCACACACCTAATCAGGTCAAATTGGTACTAAAATGCTGTATTTAAGTGCCTTCAATATCTTACAGATGCTGCACAACCATATTGGGAAAGGCCAAGTTGTCCTATTACTCATTGAAAAATGGGACACGGTGCAGTTTTTAAGGTGAATCTAATCTAGGCTCACCTAGCAAGGGCTTAATAAATGCCAGCAGGGCTGGAGAGGCCATTTGCCCGGAGCCATAGTGTTTAGTTCAGCTGGGGTGAGAGCTTTGTGTTTCTGCCATCTCTCAGGTGCCATAAGCCGGTGGCAAGATGGCATCCTTGGGCCACACGTGCTTTGGTCCTAGAGTCAATGTCCAATATGTCAGGCCATCAAGGCAGATGGTGAGCAGGACAATGTTTCTGAACTCTTGGAAAACATACCACTCGAGAGTCCAGCAAGGGAAATGCCTGAAATTGGAAAATAATGTAATAGAATATTTGATTTGCCACCAAAGACCTTAGCTGGGAAAAGTGCCACATTGAAACGAAAGGACAGCTTGGCTGCCTTGGATCTTTCAGCTCTACTTAGTAACTGCCTGTCCATGGGCTGGGCCCTGGACTCCCAGTGGACCCCTAAAGTGCCCGTTTTATGTCTCCCTCCCCAAATGCTACACATCCACAAGCACACACCCCAGAGAAGGTTGGTAGTTGTACCTACAAAGTTGTAACATTAGCCTAAGAACAGAAGTCAGGGACAATGGTCACTGGGTATTTCCTCAGAGGGCCTGTAGGTGGCCATCAGAGGGGATGGCAAGGTAAATGAAATATCATTTCTGTTTAACTCAATTTGCTTTTTCTCCATGCTGCCAGCTACTAACTTGGCCTCTGAGACACAGTTTTGGTTTTGTTATTTTTTTTCCCATGCTTCTCCAAAACCTTTCTGAAACAGAATACCTCAGTCCTTCAAGGTTGGCCTCATTGAGCCACTAACTCAAAAGTTGGATTGTTTCTTGTCTATTCATAATCTAGTTCCCAGGGCAAAATATCTGTCACCTCCCTGCCCCCTGCCAATATTCTCTGAGCTTCTCATGTCCGGTTCCTTGGCATTCACTCTACCTATGGAAAGCTGCTTATTTTAAATACTTGCACATCTCAGTTTTCTTCCTCTCTGGCTAAGGGAACATCCTTGGCAAATCTGAAGCTATGGAGACTTAAGAGTCCCAGAAGTAACCTTCAGCCAGTAACAAATAGGAAGCCAGTGGAAAATACTTCAACCTCTTTGCCCTCAGTTGGCACAATTCATTAGTCTTCCCAGAGTTCCCCACTGGCATCGAGTTCCACTTGTCTACAGTGGTATCTGACATGAAACACATTGCTTTATGTGCTTCTTTCCTTTCTTATCTTACTTATTCCTCCCTTGACGTTTCCTGGTACCTCCAAAATACATAATTTACACTAGAATCCTCCTCTTAGCCTCTGCTTTAGGGGAATCCAAGCTAAGAGAGTGAGTCTCCATGCAGTAAGGAGGGCATGCATGTTAGATTGTGATATTGTGCCTTTGGGAGCTTACATTTGGTGCTGAGTCTTGGTTTACCAGGAAGCATATAAAAAGCAAAGAAAAGCACCTACCCAAAACTAGGTGAATGAACATAGGAAAGAAGGTTAGCCTTTGGTAACATTCAAAGATGGCCAACATCTTTATGCCTGCTTAAGATCTATTCCCACAGTGAAGCATAATACCCAAAGAGGACAAAGGGCCATAATTGTTTTTGTTCTCCAGTGTGTCCCCATAAGGTAGACACATAATAATATTAAGTATAACTCTCATAATAGTAGAATGCTTTCTATGTATTAACTGGCCAATTTGTGTAGAGAAGAGTTTATTTGCTAGATCATGTGGTAACTACGTATAGCTTTTTAAAGAACTATCAAACTTTAGAGAAGGTAAAAATTCTTCTTTACCCTTTTAGGTTCTTAAATTGATATAAGACAGATTAATAGAAGGAAAACTAAATTACATGCATATGGGAGCCCGTAAGAGTATGAGACCCACAGACAGGCAGGCAATTGGAGCTTATATGCATCCTGAGCTATGGAGAAGGTGGTAGGGGTCTGGAATTTCAAAGAGGAGGAAGACTGTTTACAAGAAGATAGGAAGAGCAGATGTTTGATACAAAAATGTGTGTCTAGCCATGCAGAGACAGTGGGACACAGAGAGGAATTTAATCTCCAGGCTCTGCCAAGCTTCCCCTAGTTTACCACACCTGGGTCATACTCTTTGTTGCTATCTCTGGTGATAGTTATTTTGGACCAGACCCTCTGTTGAAATTCTTTTAGACAACGAAGAAGGAAGTAAAATGCTTTTCCTGAGTCTTTTAGGCCTTGATTGATTTCAGCTCTAAGTAATCCACGTGCCAAAGTGCCACACTTTGAGGAACCTCATTCTGAATCCCTTCAAAACTGTTTTCCAGAGTGGACTATTTTACATTCCCACCAGCAACCTATGAAGATTCTGGTCTGTACATACCCACCAGCACTTGTTATTGTGTCTGTGATTATAGCCATTATTGTGGGTGTGAAGTGGTATCACATTGTGGTTTTGATTTGCATTTTCCCAATGCCTAATGATGTTGACTGTCTTTTCAAGCGCTTGTTAGCCATTTATGTATCTTATTTAGTGAAATGTCTATTCTCATGTTTTGCCCATTCTTAATTGTGTTGTTTGTCTTCTTATGGAGTTGTAAAAAGTCTTATATATTCTAGATGTAGGTCTTATATCACATATATACTTTTGGAAATACTTCCAGTCTGTGGCTTGTCTTTTCATTTTTTTAACAATGTCTTTTGAAGTACAAAAACTTTTAATTTTGATGAAGTCCAGTTTGTAATTTTTTTAAATAAATTGTGCTTTTGATGTCATATCTAAAAACTCTTTGCCAAACTCAAGATCACAAAAAAATATTCTTCTAAAAGTTCTGTAGTCCTCTTGCATTTAAGTTTGTGATCCATTTGAGTTAACTTTTGTGTATGGTATGAGGTAAGGGTCTAAATTCATATTTTTTGCCTGTGGATATCAAATTTTCCAGGCAAGATTTGTTGAAAAAATACTCTTTCCCCATTGGCTTATCTTTCTCCCTTTATCTAAAATTAATTAAGCATAAATGTCACAGTTTACTTCTGGACTGTCAAATCTATTCTCTCTTTCTCTCTCTCTCTCTCTCTCTCTCTCTCTCTCTATATATATATATATATATATATACACACACACATATATATATACTTTCCCAAGACCACAACCCCTATATATATATATATACATACATACATATATATGGAGAGATATATATGCTCCATATGAAGATATATGTATATGTATGTATATATACATATATACATATATGTATGTATACATATGTACATATGTATACATATACTGTATATATATATATACACACACACATATATATACATATACTCAGAGTCACATTGTTATACTGTCTTGGGATTTTATTATAATTTGGATTTGAAAAGGTTCCCAGGTGACTCTAATGGGCAGCAAAGTTTAGGAATCACTCTGATAAAGAATAATTTGAGGGATGGGGTAAGGAGGCCACTTTTAATAAGGTGGTCAGGGGAAGGCCTTTTTTTCAAAGATGAGAAGAAAAAAAACTAGCCATAATGAGCCATAATCCAGAAGATGCTTGGCCAGGCCAAGCCAATTATGTTTGCAATCTGCTAAAGTTGGGCAGCCATTTTCACACAGGAGGCCCTAGCTTGTTAAGTCTTGAGTGTCCCATTCTACACAATCGGCCAGCACTTCATTCCTCCATTGATTTTCAGATCGGGGTGTGTGTGACCTCCTTTACTTACTCAAAGGTGTAGCACAGATATGCCATAGGATAAGCCCAAGCATTCATTCACTCACTCATTCATTTCATTCATTCATTCATTTAATAAATATACATGGAGGGTCTTTTATATGCAGAGTACTATACTAAGACCTAGAGATATAATAATGCATGAAAGAAAGTCTTTGCTTCATGGAATTGACAGGGCATCTCCCTAGTGTTTCAGTTACACACACACACACACACACACACACACACACACACACAGAGCTGTAAGATTTAAATGCAGTGGTGCCAGAGGAAGAAGTTAGCACACACCCTCTATATACCTGTTGGGCTCCTATATTACCTTTAAAGAGACTGAACTAGATATTGATGCTCTCAAAAGGATTAAGTAGTTCCATGCTCGGTGGTAGCTGTGCCCTCTTAAGAGGTCAGAACCCTGAGTTGTAGGAAGAGACTTGGGTCCTTTGTTCCTCATGCTCCCTCTTCTTCAGCCTAGAAGGAGGAGCTGTCCTTTCACTGGTGGTTTCTGGTCCCCTTAGAATCTCTTTCATCCTTTATCATAGTCAACCACCTTCTTCTAGTTTATAATTCTTTATGTAAAAATTTCCCTGTTCAATTAGCCAGTGAGGTTTCTGTGTTCCCACTGGTCCCTCAATGAGCTAGCTCAGAGTTATGGAAACAAATCAGTATCATTTGGGCTAAGGCAGCGAGATATATTGGATAGCTTCTTCAAAATGGGGGGGGGGGGAGCCAAGGGGAGTGTGTGTGTGTGTGTGTGTGTGTGTGTGTGTGTGGAGATTGGCTCACTTTCTGAAACCCCAGTCTAACCTCACAGCCTCATGCCATACAGGGAGCCTATGACCGATCAACATTTCCCCAGGCTTTGCACCACTAACACCCAGTGGCAGGAGTGGTTAAAAATTGATGCTCCCATTCCAAAGAGCTGATTTCATTTTTCTTCCAGCTCAGGTTTGCTTCAAGGTTGAGAAAATTGTTAGAATGGATAGGAAGAGATCCAAAGCAGCATCGTAGCCCCTGGGGTGTGTACACAGGAAAGTGTTCATAACAAAGTTAGTAATGCGGTGGTGCTGCTTGCCCAGGGCTGTTCCTCAGAGCTGGTGTGATGTAGAAGGGACAGTTTGCAGGATCCAGCCTTTTAAATGTGAATGTCCTTCCTTCTGGCCTATTTGTGAAAGAACCAATACTCCAGGGTAGTTAAACATGCAGTCATTAGAATCTGGGCCCTCGAGTTAAACCCTGGCTCAGCCACTCTGTGTGATCTTGGCCAAATCACTTAACAAGCCTCAGTTTCCTCATCTGTAAAATGGATACAAAGTAATACCTATATAATTTAAGTTTGTTGTGAGGATTGAATGAGTTAATACATATGAGGTGCGTAAATGAGGACCTGAGCTTTTTAGTTGCCATGACAACAGTGATTATGACGGTGAACGGGCAAGTGCTAGAAGAGGGAAGGGGAATACAACAATGAAAAGATTCTGTGAACACTTACTAGTTTGTTGTGTTCCATGTATTTACACTGCAGAGCTTATTTAATCCTCTAAGATAAGACTCTTCCATTTTATAGATGAGGAAGCTGAGGTTTAGGCAGATAAGTCCCACATCATAGTTAGCCACTGACAAAACCCGGTTTTTTCAACATGTCTACAACTACTAGGTAATTGTGCTTCCACGTCACCAATCTTCTCTTCCCTGCCTATCTTTCCTGCCTTAGGTCACATCAAGCTCTTGCAAGTTCCCTGCACCTGAGCTATAGTGGGCCCCTGTCAGTCCCTCCCTGATCGTGCTGTCCTATCTCAGGATCTTGGTCCTTGCTGATTGCTTTGGGCAGTTCCTTTTCCACCTCTTTACCTAAGTAACTTCTCATCAAATCCTTCCCCAGACAGGCAGTCCATGATGGTGTAGTTAGTTCACAATGCCAGAGGGCCTGCTTTCCAATCCAGGTGCCCTGGTGTGGACTGGTGTGCCTGACAGAAGGCGTGCCTTTTCCTACTTCTTACAAGTTTACTTGTGAAGCTGTGAGTTCATGGGGCTACCACACTGGAGCCAGAGCCTTTAACCCATTCACAAGGTTCCACATGGCCTGGCAGTGATCACACCTCTTTGCATAGGTCCACTCCTTGTTATGAGGTTTTATAACCCCATGAATCTTGCCTTCAGAGTATTTACCACTGTTATAATGTTTCCAACTTTTTATTTTTAAACAATTCAACACATAGAAAAATTGAGAGAATTATACAAGGTACACACTTATATCCTAGATTCAATGACTGTTAACATTTACGATCTGCTTTTACTATTTATATATACCTATTTATCTTTCATTTAAATCTTAACAAAGTCTAACATACAGAAAAATTCATGAATTGTAAGTGTACAGCCTGGTAAAGTTCACAAAGTGGATGCAGCTGATCCTCCTCTGGATGTATCCTCTGCACAAAAAGGGAACCTACAGGGTGAAGGGTTGCACCTATTGAGTGATTGTGTCCCTTCTGAATGGCTGGAATCCCAGGTTTTCAGCCCAAATGGCCGTAAGACCACTGCCTAGCCCCTGCTTGGTGCTCTTCTCCAGGCCTCTTTCCCAAGACCACAACCCCTGAGCCTCACTGATGCTGTAGTGGCTGTTCTTCCCTGAAGAGGAAGGCAGAGCTTGGACATACAGGCAGGGTGTCCAGACACATTTATGCAGGGCAGCCTGAGTGGCTCAGTGGTTTAGGGTGGCTCAGCGGTTTAGAACTGCCTTCAGCCCAGGGCATGATCCTGGAGATCCGGGATCGAGTCCCATGTCGGGCTCCCTGCACGGAGCCTGCTTCTCCCTCTGCCTGTGTCTCCCATGAATAAATAAATAAAAATCTTTAAAAAAAATAAAACTACAAACAGACACATTTATGCAAGATTCCCTTACAGTCTGGGGATGGAGCCATGCTGGGGACTTCATTAGTTCTCCTGTTCCAGGCCTCACTGATGTTACAGGTTAAGTCTGTTGCTTGAATTCTCAACATTTAAGGGACGTTTCTTTATTGTCTTACTCACTCTCTCACCCAGCAAATACTTGTTGAGGCCTAGCTGTGCCAGATACTGGGGCCCAGGTAGGTTACATGGGCGACAACTGTAAGCATTACAGGCAGAGCTGAGATGCGAATCCGGGCAGCCTGACTTCAGACCTGTGTTTGCCCACCATGCTATTATCGTAGAATATTGAACCACAGCCAGGGAGAAATGTGGATAAAAAATAATGCGTTGTTTCTTCTCTTTTATCTTTGTTTATCTCCATCCCTTCCCCAAACTAATTGTGAACCAGTAGAGGAATAGGCATGTACACAGGGAAACCTCCGGTCGGATGCTGACAGGCAGCCACATGAAAACAATCGCCAGAGGCCAGAAGTCGGGATAGGGAGGCCAGAGGATCTAGATGGATGGGGCTTAGGGAGTTTGAAAGGAGGTAATGACATTAGGAGCAGCAGAGAAAAGCAAGGAGACGCTGCTTAGCAGAGAGGGAGCATCAGCACTTCCAAGTAGCCCAGTGCCCGCTGAACGATGCCTATTTTGAATTCTGACCCAAGCTCCGCACAGCAGATAGTAGTCACATCAGCCTCCGCTCCTGTTCTCTGCAGGGCCCTGGGTGCCCTCTTTCTCACCTGCTTGTTTAGCCTCTGTAAGCTCCAAGTAAGGGATTGCTTCCAGTGTTTCCTTAAGGGGCGGGGGGCATAAGGAAAGGAAATTTGCCGTTCCCTGGGCTTTCAACCATTGGCTTCTCCACAGACCTCTTACACCCCCTACGACTCAGCACATATACAAAGCCTATCAGGAGCTACACAGCCTTGTCTGTGGCCCCTTTGAATAAATATGTCACCACTCTGTGAGCAGGTGGTTCTCTGCTGGTCCCCTTTCTTCCAGCTCTGCAACCTGAAAGAGGAGGTGAATACAGGTGCTTTTTGAAAGTTCTCATTCTACCATTTCATTTTACAAAAGACCTACATTAGTATGTGTTTTGGCTAACTGAAAGCCATCCAAAGAGGATTTGGGCTTTTATGAAAAACGGTGAGGAGCAAAAATAGCACTCATCACTGGCTTTGCAGCGAGCCGTAACAGAGCCAGCGCTCACCCCGCACACAGAGAGCGGCCCCACCAAGCCCCTTTCCCCGGAGACCACCCCCAGCACCTCAGCACCGAGCTGCCAAGCTTTGAACTGTGTCTGTGAGCATCTGTGCTCTATCTGCATTTATTTTGTGCATCTGTTAGCAAAATAGGTCTTCAACTACCAGAAAAGCCTAAGAGAGGTTATTGTTTGGGTCTAGGAATGCTCAGAAATGTTTCCATATAAATTAAATGCTAATTGCTTCTTTACTTTACCCCATTTCTGCTTCTGAAAGTTTTCACAGGAAAGCGCTCTACTTCCAGACAGCAGGGGAAACCTGTGCTTAGAATGATTTCCTCCAGTTCTAGTTGTGAGTCAAAAAATATTTTTATCTGGGTCCTTTTAATTGGTCCAGAAGACCCTACAGCTCACATCCCTTGGCCAGTCCCACCTGTTAGTAGAAAAAGGAATCTGAGAACAAAAATTTAGAGAGGAACAAAATGCTGAAAGGTACACTAAATTTTAACCACTTGCTTCCAGTAAACAGAGTAGAACAAACTTCTCATTCAGTATATGCTTTAAAGTCTTTCCTAGCTATTCAGGTTTTCTACATGAGCTGGCAGCAGAGAAGCCATGAGTGTCCCACACATATTCACATGCTTCTAAGACCTCACCACGTACCTCCAGGCCTTCCAACTCCCTGTACCTGCATTGCTTCCCCTGGGGAATTTCTCTGGTCATCAAAGCAGGGTGGCCACTGAACAGCAGGCTGAAGATGCACTGTAACCCTCAGCCAGTTTCTGGTGGGAGTTGGCGATAAATACCCCAGCTCTGCACCCTCACAGAGGATGGCTCCGCAACACATGGTCTAAGCTAACTCCCAGAGTTCCCTCAGAAGAATTAAGCCTCTCTTCCCCATGGCAGTCACAGTGTGATAAATACCCTTCCTTCCCTCCTCCACTACTACTGATTCCTGCAATCACCTCCCAAGTAAATTGCTCCCCCTCAAAGCCTTGTCTCAGGGTCTAGCTCTGGGGATCCCAAACCTGGAACCTTTATTCAACATGTTTTTGCTAAAGAACAAGGCATCGCAATTTCAAGAAGATCCTTTTCAATAGGAAAAAAAAAAAAGGCAATGAAACGGTTCTCCTTTCCAGCAACCATTAGGGAATTCCGCCTGCTTTAATTTAGAATTGCCCATAAGTTTGTTTTTGACAAAAATTGTCACCAAGTCAAGGCCTTTTAAATTTGGAGTATTATAAGCCCACCTAAGCTAGATTAAGTTTTTGAAAGGAGGGGTGAGGGCTTTTATCATGAGGATACTGAAGTGTGTCCCATGGCCAGGAATGCACTTAAGGTAGAGAGAGGAAATGGAACCAAGAGATGGGCAGCTATTTTGCTTTCTTTCTGGAACCCCAAGTTCTCTTCTTTTTACTTCATTTTGTATATCTGCTTCTTCTCTCTGTTGAATGGCTTTTCCCACCACTCTGTATGAATGGATAACATGGTGACATGATAACCTTTGAGCTCTTTCATCATCTGTTCTATACTGTAGAGCCAATTCAGAACTTCAGTGAGAGAGCCCTGATTGGCCCACCTTGTATCAGGTGTCTTTTCTGACCCAATCAGTAGCGGTAAGAAGGCTTGGGGAGGGATCTGGTCAACACCTGCCCACTGGACTACGAGCCTCTGGGGAAGTCAAAAAACAGGGCCGAGGCCCAGAAACACCCCCTAAAGAGCTGGGAGTTACAGAAGTTTGGAAGCAGAGAAAAGTAAGAAGTCTTTCTTTTTTATTAAAAAACCTTAGTTCTCTTTACTGGAGCATGGCCTATTTGGACATTTCATAAATGCTACCTAATTCCAAGAGGGCGAGTTTCTGTGTATACTATGCAGTGCAAAAGTACGCCTATTCATTAATACCAAGCCAATGGTCACTGAGCTACCCAGTGTTCTTTATAACCATTGATCTGGGAAAAAACAAAGATGTTTTCTAAAATGCCTTTATCTGGGAGCAAAAATGTGGAGTTTATCTGTTCCAATGATAACGACCTCCAAACATTCTGTTTCCAAAGTCCAGTGCCTATATAGAGAAGGCAGGAATGCCGCCCCACTTTGGATGACCATGGGAGTTAAATCAACAGTATGTATTATTATTTTTTTACTTGAAGCAGACCCCAGGGTAAGTGCCAGCTCTGCAACGTTCTAGCTACTTACCCTCTGGAAACCAAAGATACATCTGTACATTATAGATGTAAATGGATAAAGTATTAATTGAAAAAGACTTGGCACATTGGGAAGGAGGATATAATATGGGCCCGGTGCATGTTAACTACTGATATTTTTGTTGTTACTAATTCACTATCCATGGGCCATTTCTCATTAAGATATAATCAGTGCAAACACAGAAGGGAGTAAGTGAAATGGTTAAATTCATGAATTCTAGAGTTTCAGCATTTAGATGAGATTCCAGTTCCAATATTTATTGCCTGTGTGTCATCCTCTCTCTGCCTCAGTTTTCTGATCTGTAAAATGGGAATCAATTATCACAGTAACTATCTCTTATAGTCAGGATTAGACAAAAAGAGTTCAAGACAATGTCTGACACAAAGGAAGTAGGACTCAAAACACGAGAGCCAGCATTGATGTTAGTATGATCAATATTCACAGCTGTGGACAGTATGTTGGAAATCTGCTCTCTGGGCTACAGGTGAAATGGAGGTCTTTATAGAAATGCATAGAGTTGCTCTTGATTCACATGTGAAGTGTCACTAGCCCTATCTCTCAGTTGAAAGGATATCCCAATAGAATTAGATAAATATCCCAGTTATTAGTAGTGAAACTTAGTGTCAAAAATCATATTTCCTCCTCAAGGCAAAAATAAGCCTGCTCTGAATATAAGGCCATTGGGCATAGGCCAATTTGCTACTTCAGTATGAAATATTCCAGGTGAACAGATTCATGAATATATATTTCAGCCCAAGTTTACTGGTAAGATATAGTATGAGAAACACTCATTTAGGGACATCTGCTTTCATGCATTAGGCAACACATAACTTTAATTACTAGCCTGCCTGCCTTTCGAATTGAATTCGTGTTTATTCTTGTGATTCTGATAAACTGCTGTCCTTTGTGGTAAACTCTTAACTTCATTGCAGTCATTATACTTGCAGTCCTCACCCTGAGGGCAGAGCCCTGGGTAGGACAACGTACAGTTTCCAAGATATTGGCAGACTCCGTGATTCCGACTCTCACTCAGGTTGGAGAACCCCAGGGATAGTGGATAATGGGATGAACCCTGGAGTCAGTCCATGATGTTTTGAATCCCAACGCTATCATTCCTTAGCTCTGTGAACACCAAGGCTTTGTCCCTTCATTTATGAAACAGAAGCACTAATAGTTCCTCTTCATCAGAATGTTGTGACATTTATTTTATTTTTTTTAAAAAGATTTGTTTATTTGAGAAACAGAGGAAGAGACAGGGAGAGGGAGAGAGAGAGAGAGAGAGAGAGAGAGAGAGAGAGAGAGATCGTGCGCACAAGAGGCAGGAGGGGCAGAGGAGAGAATCTTCAAGCAGACTCCCCACGGAGCACAGAGCCTGATGCAGGGCTCAATCCCAGGACTCATGAGATCATGATCCTCACTTAAACCAATTATCAGACATCCAACCAACCAAGGAACCCAGGCACCCTGATACTGTTGTGGCATTTAAATGAGATAATAAATGTAAAACACTTAGAACAGTATCTGGGACATAATCTGTACTCAGAAGTATCTGTTAGGATGATCGATAATCCCATTCACAAATGAGAAAACAGAAAAAAAAAAAACAAATGAGAAAACAGGATCAGAGAATGAGTGGAGCAAGAAGCTTCTGTTGACTGAAGATGTAAATTAGGATTAGCGATGCCACAGTGTCTACCGTGCTCTGAAAATTGATCAGGCTCTATCAGGAAGGATACAGAGGGGGGGCATAGCCCCAGAAGATTGACTAAATTGAGTTTTCAAATATTTTCTAAGTCATTCAATTCAGTGAAAACAACTGTTGGCTTGGGAACTTGTGGAAAGATGAGTCTGGCTGAAAGTGTTGCTTCTTATGAAATTATTTTCCCCACCAGCCTTGGCTCAGTGAACCCCTGTAGAGAGCCACAGCGCACTGGGAGGCCGAGAGCAATAAAGGGTCCATGTGCTCAGATCACACTGCAATATAATTTTTAAGGTTTCTTCTATACCCTCTGAAAAATCTTAGAAAAAACAAGTGAAGGTCCAGAAAAACAAGCAAACGTGGGCGTTAATAAGGGACTCTTGTCTCCCAGAATAGCCTTGAGGATTAAATGAGATAATGTATCCAGAGTGTTTCTAGGTTCAGTGGCTGGCAATTAGTAAGTAGTCAGTAAGTGGTAGACATGAAGGGAAGCAGTTCAAATCAGCCAGAGAAAAATATCCTTGTCTACTCTTAGAAAAGGATTATTTCATTCTACTTGGGCTGATAAAATTCTTTTCAAGAGGCAAAATCAGCACACATTATATAACACTGCGGCCCATCCCTGGGGCCAGTCCCCACCTTTTGACGAAGGTCAGGCTGCCCTTAACTCAGGTGCCGACCACGGGGGTGTTAGAAGTGCCAGGCACTCAGCTTAATGGTGAGACTCCAGAGATCTTAGTGGATTTATTTATTATTATTTTTTTTAGTGGATTTATTCAAATAAAAGACGTAGCCAAGAGTCTGTAAGCAATTCAGCAGCTTTCCTCTTTTTTAAAGTAACTAAATCCACATGTGATGAAGCATCTCCCTCGGTCGGATTCTGCTGTCTACCTACAGGTTAGGAGTTTCTCTCCAGAGCCTCTGGGCAAGCCAGGGTCGGGTCTTGGGGTGAGAATCTCTCTCACCTGCGTTCAGGTCCTTTCTGCGACTTCCGAGCTGTGCGCCCTGCAACACGACGCTTGACCTCGCCCTCTTAGTTTTCTAGTCGGAAAATTGAAGATCCTGATAAGGATCCCTACTTCAGCGTTGTCAGAAATAATAAAATGAGAAATAAGAGACTTTTTCCAAGTACCTGCCCCCCCTAAACACTTTGTAAAAGGAAACCACTGTTACTGTTTTAATTGGTGCTGCTATTTCTGCTCCTGCTACTGTTAGGATTTAGATTGTTTTTTTGTTTTTTTTGTTTTGTTTTTTGTTTTTGTTTTTGTTTTTACAGATGAGGAAATGGGCAAAATGGGGATAAGAAAATCCACCATTTACCGTTTAGCATAATAGAGACGGGCACTGCATTGAGCACCTTAAATGAACACTGATCGTAAACAATAGCTAATACGACCCTCTCGTTGGTACCCTTCACTTTTTTACACATTTGACCAGCAAACGAGGACAGAGCCTGTGTTTAAGTTGAAATACAAGGATCAGGTGGGAAATGCCCACTGGCAGAGCACAGGAGAGGAGTGATGGCTGTTGGCTGAGCCAGAACATAAAGTTTTTCAGGGCATGAAGTTATCTTTGTCTTCTAGCTTAGTTTGATGGATTGTTTTAAAGGAGCTGGTATTGTCATACCGGGGGAAAAAAAAAAAAGTCATCAAAGTGTGCTAAGAAAAGGCTATTTGGGGCAGGTTCCAGCACAAGGAATGCCTCCCCCAAATAACCCCTATTGTTGCAGCTACTCCTTATCGGTCCTGCCAGGAGCACCATAAATCACCTCTAAATTGACTATTATGTCATTATTGGGCATTGGATGACAAATATTCTGGGCAACCTCATGGATTCCAGGGAGATAGTTTTCTGGCTCGTGTCAACTCAAACAAAAGTACTTAGGAGCAGTGCTGAATTTATGCCACCTTTTGAATCTCCGAATCTCTTCTATCATCTTTTTTTTTTTTTTTTTTTTAATGCAATAAACAGTCAGGAAAAGTTAGTTCCAGCATCCTGGCATAATGGTGGTGAATGAAAATATGCCCGATTCAGAGATGCTGTCATTGTTTTAGACTCTATTTGAAACTGTCTACAAAGAGGTAAGAACTTTACCTGCACAGGAATGCGCACTTTTGCAGGTATCTGGTGGGATCAACCTTACAGAGAATGCAGAGCCGAGCAGCCAGGGGCCCATTGGGGGCCATAGGGTGTGATCATGCCAGATTTCAAGAGTGATCCTCTCGTGAGAGGCAGCCAATCCATCTAATCCTGAGCCAGGGAGGAGTAGTTATTCAGGGGTGGTGCTATGTACCCTTTATGAATTATGCATCTTAAACAAACTTCCATGCACCTGGGCACTCGAGTGGAAGCCTTTTAGCTAGGAGGCCACCAGAGAGCCCCATTATGGATCTCTGCAATGGTTTTTAAATGTTGTATTTCATCACTCACGTCAGGCAGAGTGCTGGCTGTGACTCAGGTCCTGGTTGCGATCCATTCCCGTTTGTACACGGATGGCCATCTTACAGCTTTTTTCATCATGGAGCTTTAAAATACTGCTGCCCTTGAGGTGAAAATTACTAGGATTACCACTTTCTTGTTTTAGGGGCTACAAGGAGGGCTTGGCCATGCCCTATGGGCTCCTGAGTGCCAGTGGTGCCCTGAGACAGATTCCAAACAGGACAGAGAAAGGGTGGGAAGTTCCATATTGTTTGGGAAGAGGACAGTGGGGGAGAGAAGCAACAGGAAGGAAGAAATGTACTTGGAGAGCAGTAAATGCTCCCCCAGAAATACAGAACTTGTTCATGTCCAGAGCTGCTCAGTTCAACACAAGACCAAGGGTTTCATAATAGAGAAACCCGAGCATGATAAGGAACACACAGGACTAGGAATCAAGATATATGGACTTAGAACACTGCTGCCTGCTGGATACCCAATAATCAATAGCTGAAATATATTTGATTGGGTGGTATTGAACTGAAATAATTTGTTTGACTCTACATTGAACTATCTCTAATTGGGGACAATACTACTACTACCTAGAATTTATTGAGTAGTGAGTATATAGCAAGTGTTTTAGGTTTGCACATGCATTGTCACATTTAATCTCAGCCACTCTGTAAGATAAGCACTGCAGTATTTCCATTTTGTAAATAAGGAAAAGGAGGCTTTGAACAGGCTAAGCAGGGGGTGACTGGGTGGCTCAGTCAGCTAAGAGTCCAAATCTTGGTCTTGGCTCAGGTCCTGATGTCAAGGTCATGAGATTGAGCCCCTCGGGGGGCTCCAAGCTCAGATGAGTCTGCTTGAGATTCTCTCCATCCCTCTGCGCCCCTTGCCCTGCTTGCTCACTCTCTCTCAAATAAGTAAATAATATCTTAAAAACAAAACAAAAAAAGAGGCTAAGCAGGTTTTCTTGCAATCATATTGCCCAGAAGTGACACAACTATGATTCAAACCCAAACAACTCTTTTGTTGGCCCTCTTCAAGAGTATGCCATATTGTCTAGCACCAGTCCTTAACTTGTCAAGGGGTGACCATAACCCATGCCTTACCCACCTCATAAGAATTATTTCTGGTTTCAACAGAAGCAGTGAAACTCAAAGCAAGTAATCAAGTGCTGTTAAAGCTAATGGCACCATTAGTATTTCCTAAATCCAGTCTATAATCATGGTTAACAAGGGTAGGCATCTGGGGCAGATATCTGGGCATGGATTCAAGTGTTAAGTCCTGCCACTTCCTAGCTGCATGAATATGGACAAATTATTTAGCTTCCCCCAGCCTCAGGTGCCCCACCTATAAACTGGGGATAATAATGATCCCTACCTCCTAGAGGGTTTTGGGGGGTTTAAATGAGATAATCCCTATAAAGTCATAAGCACAGCACTTTGGAGATTCCCAGCATTTGTGAATGAGTAACTTCTATTAGTGTTAACTTATCATCCCTATAAGCTCATTCTCTCCAAGTACTGGCTAGGCTCTAGTTTGAAAAACCAGGAGCTAGAGCTTCCTGCACTTGTCTCTGAGCACCTGATGAGCCACAGCCCCTCTGATTACACCTCTGGAGCACCAATGGTAGCCAGCCTGGGAACTGGAAATGCATGAGACTCCGTAGACTGTCTTGATGGCCAGAGTGACAGGAACAATGACTGTTCTGCTGTCATCATCATGAAAGAAAAGCCTCCCTTGCACCTGGATGTCCCCACTCCCTGGAGTCACCCAGTTGACCATATTCATCATCTAAGTACCTGTGTAATTTGTAAGACTGTCCTTCCTGTCTGAGTATAACCAGTTAGTTGCCCCTTTCCTCTCTGAAAGAAATTTGTCATCTCCTGTCATGCACCATATTTAAGGGATCGTTGCTAACAGTTATGCTTCTTTAGAAAGATAAATCCAGGGGCACCTGGGTGGCTCAGTCAGTTGAGTGTCTGACTCTTGGTTTCAGCTCAGATTGTGATCTTGGGGTCATAAGATTGAACTCCAGGTTGGGCTCCATACTCAGTGGGGAGTCTGCCTGGGATTCTCTCCCTCCCTCCTTCTACCCCTCCCCCTGCTTATGTAGTCTCTCTCTCAAATAAAAAAATATATCTTTAAAAACAAATCCACTTTTTTTGTTTTCATTTTGGCCCTTGTTTTTTTCTTTTATAATGATTAAAAGTCTAGTTTATAGTTCAAAAGAAAGTTACCAAAATTTTCAGCCTGTGTGACCTAATTAACGAATGTATTCCTTCTAGAGAGCCACTCAAAATATAGTTGTCTGCTCATTCATTTAATAAAATATTTAATGACCACCTATTATATGCCAGATGTTTGGTACATTGAGTATGACATAAGCCTTGGCATCAAGATGCTTCTGATCTTGTTGGAGAAGCATATTTTGGTGAAATATGTGGTCTGATGTTTTTGTCGAGTTGTTCTTGCGCTATCTTAACTTCTAAGCAGTTGCCAGGATGAGGTCTGTAAGACCAGGCTACTACATTCATAGCTTTATGTTGACTATTAAAGGGAAAAAGTCTAATTGCTTGGCTGCTATGTGAGATCCTGCACCCTCTGGGCCCTTCTCCTGTACCATCCCTAATCCCTGGTCCTGTCCTCAATTCTCTTCAAGCCAGTGTGAGCAGGGTGCAGTCCTCTTGCAGAGGATGGGATGTATCTGTTATGTTCCTCTTGTCTACCCAGTGGCGGTGCTCTTAGACTCCATATCCTACATATGCCCAGTCATCCTTATTGTCAGCCATATCTGCTGTCTGATTACCTTCCCAAGAATTATTCATGCTACAATCCTGGCCCTTAGGGACATTACCTCCTGAAACTGTCATTGGTGTGTTAAGTCTTCTCTCACTTAAAAAAAAAAAAAAAAAAAAAAAAAGTCTTCTCTCACTTGATTGTAATTTTTATTATGTATTTGTTTTATATTTGTCTTTCTTACTACATCTAGTTCTAAATATGTAAGAGAGAATGAATAAATGAATGGAATAAAATAAAATACAAAACTCATCATCTAAACCCACAAATTAATACCCCTGGCACTCTGATAGTGACACTAATAAGAATCCCTTTCCATTACTTCGAAAGTGCTGATGAAGTGATTCAGACTAGTTCAAGTATTTATAGTAGCAGAGGATGGACTGACTGGAGACTCAAAAGTCCACGTGTGAAGCTGAAGACTCTTTGGCCTTCACCATCTGACCTTGATTTTGGAGAGATAGGATGCAACATGAAACCAAAATCCACTGACCAGAAGTAAAGGAACTCACTTATTTAAGAATGTGGGCACTTTAGAAGATTTAACATATAGACATTTGGTACAGAAAGCAACGTTTTCGAATCCTTGTCACTGTGACGTAAAGTAGTAAAAAGGCACTAATCTTGGTGGTAGAAAACCTGACCCCAAATTTTCCCATATTTGATATTGCACGAGTTTTTATGAGTGTGCTCTTCAGCTTCTTTGGTCCTCAATTTTGCAAACTGTGGGGAAATAGACCAAATTATTTTTATCTAATGTTGCTTCCAGATTTAAAGCTTATTTATGAATATATTTCACGAATTCATACAGAAATCTATGAATGTATCTATTGAACATGAGGACACAGTCTATACTGAACCCTGTACCAGCTTTTGGGGAGGGCATGACGATGGGGGCAGAGTCATCCATGACACTTCTGTGGAATTTACATTTATTAGTGACATCCTGTTATTTAACACTTCCAGAAAGCTAAATTTTGAAGGTCAAGAGAGGATTATAGTTTCTGTTCAGCTAGGCAAACACACATTTAATTGTTAATATACACTACAACAAAAATGTCTAAATTGGGTGATTTTTTAAAGTACAAAGAAGAAAGGGCTTCAGTTTGACCTTTGGTAACCCCCCTCAATCATTCTTTTGATCAGAATTTTCCCAGAGGGACCCTGTCAACTTCCCAGAATGTCTTCCTTGGCTTGAACCTGCCTCAATAGTGATGAAGCATGGGCTGCCTGTCAGACACTTAGCTTTGGAGAGCATATTTAAATTATTCAATTATTAATTATCGCTATGCCAGCCTGGCCATTCCCAACCACGTTATCCTTTTCAGTGTGTTTGCCATCTTCTACTTTGGTTCTTTGCAGGAAAGGACATTAAGGTGGAGAACTATGTGTCAAAACAGAGCTTGCCCATCAATTTCAAGTTAAACAACATCTAGTTGTTTCTGGCCCACCCTGTACTTCCATTTATCGAAGAAGGCTAAAATTGTTCAGAAACTCTGCCTTTCTCTCTTGATGGAGAACAGCCGTGTATATCTCACCTCAGTCTATGTTCTCTCTGGAGGATTCCAATTTTGATTTTTTTTTTCCCAGAAACAAGGACATATGTCTGGTCTATTCATCAAATAGCCTCTGAATCGCAAAACAGGTGTCTCCAATTTAAAGTGATCTCAACTGGCTTATCTGTGAGATTGCCAACCTTACATTTGTATTCATGCTGTAATTCCTTGCTTTTATTTTTATGTGTGCATTTGTGCAGCACTGGAGAACTCTCTACTAACATAAGTAGTTGAGCAAATGTGGTGGTTTGCAGCCGTACGAAACATCTGAGGCATAAGCCAGGCCATAATGTGATCTTGTAGTTTTTTAAAAGGCTGCAGCGAAAAGCAAAATCCGTGCATGGCAAGTTATTTTGGTGCAGGATAAAACTTATTTCCGATTCTCTAATCCATTTTGATAAGGAACAAAAATGGAAGCATGCTCAAAAACTCTCTGGTCAATTGTAAAATTAAATGAAAATGTAGAGACTGAATTAATTTCTTCTGGTTAAAAATTAAATCCTTTTGGAAAAGGAAAATCCTATACCACAATGTGCTGTTTCTAAGTACAGCTTTTCCTCCACCAAATCCATCCAGATGACAATTTTGGACTATTGATGAGGTGAAAATAAAATAGAAGGCAGTGTGATTCCTGTTGAGGGGGAACAATTGGTCACAGCAGACTTCACCATCCTCGTCCCTGACCTCCTCCCCTCACTACCCACAGTTCCTCCCTGATAGCAGCTTTCCTTACCTAGGCTACATGGACCACTGCTTACCTCCTCCAGTTGATTTTCATTCATAGATTTGAATTTTTTAAAACAAATTTTAATGATTATTCTCACAAAACTTTGTGGAGTATAATTTCATTTAATAATTTTCAATTGGACATGTTCTAATGTTCTATAAAATTAAGGTATTACAAGAATTAGCATTTTTAAAATTCTTGTTCTGTAATATTAGTTTATTTTAGTGCAAATTATCTAAGTGTTGGAATTTTCATTTGGAATTCTCCTTTCATATGTCTTAAATTCCTTTTTAGAATTTAAAGGACATAACATGGCACTATCATTTAATAAACCTAAAACTCAACTTGTAGGGTTCTCCAGAGGATCAAACGAATAGGATATATTTATTACAAAATAAATATTTGTTATATTTACTACGAAGTTATTAATAGGATTTATTTATTTATTTATTACCAAAAAATGGCTCCAAAGGTTATGGAGGCCAAGAAATACTGCAATCTGTCCTCGATAAGCTGGAGAACCAGGAAAGCTGATGGTATAATTCAGTCTGAGTTTACAGACCTGAGAATCAAGGGAGCTGATGGTATAACTCTCAGTATGAGTCTGAAAGCCTGAGAACCAAGGAGCGGCCCATGTAAGTCCCAGACTCTGAAAGCCCAAGAACCAAGAGTTCTGAAGTCTGAGGGCAGGAGAATATGGAGATTCCAAGCTCAAGGAGAGAAGGAATTTGCCATTTTGTTAACTTTCTGTTCCATTCAGGCCCTCAGCAGATTGGATGATGCATGCTTAAATTGGAGAGGGCAGATCTCTTTACTCAGTCTACTGAATTGAATGCTAATAATGTCTTCCAGAAACACTCACAGACACACCCAGAAACAATGTTTTACCAACTTTCTAGGCACCTGTTAGCTCAGTCAAGCTGACACATAAATTTAACCACCACAATCACTATATATTTCCAGTCGTGGCCTTCCCAGTCTCATTGGTTCAGATGGCCCATTTATCCACCCAGATATCTCTCCAAAAAATAATTATTGAGGAAATGACATAAGATAGAGGCAATATGCTAGATGCTAAGAATGCAACTTTAAAAGTGAATGTCACTACCTTCTAAGAGCATTAAGACCATGTTATTAAAAACCATAGGTCACTCCCATGTTCATTGGAGCATTATTCATAATAGACAAAATATGGAAACAACTCAAATATTCATGAACACATAATGGGTGAGGAAAATGTGATGCATTAATCAGCCTTTAAAGAGGAGGAAACTCTACCATTTACAAGAACATGGATGGATCTGGAGGACATTAGGCCAAGTGAAGGAATTTAGTCTCAAAAGCACAAATAACTATATGATTCCATTTGCATGTGGTATCTAAAATAGTCAAATTTACAGGAAAGAATGGAATGGTGGTTGTCAGGGACTGTGAAGAGGGGGAAATGAGGAGTTGTTATTCAAAAGGTATAAAGTTTCAGTTATACACCATGAATAATTGCTAGAGATCTGCTGTTCTACATTGTGCCTATAGCCAACATCATGGTAACTGTGCACCTTAAATTTTGCTAAGTGGGTTAACATGTTAAGTGTTCCTTTTTTTTAAAAAAAAAAAAAAAAGGTCAGTTTATTTATTCATGATAGACAGAGAGAGGAGAGAGAGAGAGAAAGAGAGAGAGGCAGAGACACAGAGAGAAGCAGGCTCCTTGCCGGGAGCCCAACGCAGGACTCGATCCTGGGACTACAGGATCTCGCCCTGGGCCAAAGGCAGGTATTGAACCGCCAAGCCACCCAGGGATCCCCCCATGTTAAGTGTTCCTTACACACATGCATACACACAAAGACACAAGGAAACTTATAGAGGTGATGGATATGGTTATTAACTTAATTGTACTGATAATATTTCCCCAATGATGCTATCATTGCATGGGACCCAAATACTAAGCATATGTCCAGACTCATCAACTGTATGCATTAAAAATGTACAGGTTATTTTTCATTGCAAAAAAAACCCAAACCCCAAAGGCAGTATCTGTTAAGTGACAAATGACCCATGGCAAGTGTACATGCTTCAGGGATTCATAAGAAGAAACCATCACTTTGGATTGAGTCATCCATGAATATTTCTTAGGGGGAGAATCTGAATTGTTCTAAAGGATCCTTAGGGTTGATAAATAAAGGAGAGAAAGAAGGACAAAGAGGTCAGGCAGCATTGTGGGTCTGAATGGAGATGGGCTGTATTACAGAGCTTGCTTTAAGGAGATGGGTTAAAGTGTTGAAAGTGCCTTGCCTAGTTGAAAATCTCTACTGGTTGAACAGTACATTGGGTGGTTAGGCTTCAGACTACAGCCAAATGAATGTTGAGCTCCTTTAAAATTAAATGATAGGAACAATTTTATTCATATTAATGAAACAGAATCAGGGCTACAGCTCAGTTTTTCTGTTACTGTACACGTTGGTGGATGTGAAACGATTATTTCATTTTCTCAACCACTTATATCCACTGGTTTTATCATACAAACATATAAATCAAGTGTGATCTAAGGAACAGCAATGGTAGAGACAGAAGGAATTCCAACTAAAGTTATGTGTTTAAAACTGTGAGTCTGTACTTGAGGGTTTTTCAAGAATTATTTATTTATTTTTTAGAGAGAGGGTAAGAGTGAGCAGGGGGAGAGGGAGAGACTACCTCAGGACCCTGAGATCATGACTTTGGCTGAAATCAAAAGCTGGACGTTTAACCCACTAAGCCAGCCAGGCACCCCTGTACTTGAGGTTTTATAAAACATGTTGAAACTAAGAAAGTAAGGGATTCACCATTTTTTTTACTAATTTGGTTAAATAGCCAATATTCAATTAATTCAGTTTAACACTTAAAATATTGGCACATGTCAACACAGGCTAAGGAGCATCCCCCAAATTCTGTACATTTTTTCCTTTAGGAGCTTCTTTCTTTTAATTAATCAAGACAACAATTTTTATGTATCTTTCCCTTCACAAATGAGAAGTAATGATGTTAAAAAATAACACACTTAGAACTGTCCTCCTCCAAATTACTAGCGTGCATTATCAAATGTTCCTAATTTTAATCAGAAAAGTAACCTTAATTTGGCTTCATTAGGTCTAAATTAGAGCACATGTCCCCTTGTTTCTCATCACCACTTGGAGGCCCCCCCCCCATTTTCTTCTTCTTATGGAGGAGATGGCAAACAGATGCACATTTATTCCCCAGTAAATGAAGTAGACTTGATTAAGGAATCTCTCTATATGGAAACATAAACAGTACACAGATCCTACGAATCTTGTGTCACAAACAAGTTCCTGGCATCTCCCCCAATGGATTGTATGGATTGGCAAACTATAGTCCATGGGCCAAATCCAACCCACTGACTGCTTTTGTAAATAAAGCACAGCCTGTGTAAAACACGGCCACGCAGCCTACTGTGTGTGTTGTCTCTACAAATACTTTCATGTTACCAGGGAAGAGGTAAGTAGTTGAGACTGAGACTGCATGCCCATAAAGCCTAAAATATTAATGATCTGGCTCTTTTCAGGAAAAGAAATGTTCTGACCCCTAGATTAGATGATAATGTATCATTAGTGCTGTCACTGATGTTAAACATTGATCTTACCTCATGTTGTAGGTCTCAGACTTCCAAAGCACTTTTGTTTCTCCAAGCTTTTATTTAAATCCCAGTAAGTTAATGTACAGTGCAGTATTAGTTTCAGGCATAGAATTTAGCAATTCAGCACTTCCATATAATACCCAGTGCTTATCACAACAAGCGCCCTCCTTCATCCCCATCATGTATGTCACCCATCCCCCCCACTGACTTTCCCCTGGAAACCATTGGTACATTTTCTATAGTTAAGAGTCTGTTTCTTGGGATCCCTAGGTGGCGCAGCGGTTTGGCGCCTGCCTTCGGCCTAGGGCGCGATCCTGGAGACCCGGGATCGAATCCCACATCGGGCTCCCAGTGCATGGAGCCTGCTTCTCCCTCTGCCTGTGTCTCTGCCTCTCTCTCTCTCTCTCTCTGTGACTATCATAAATAAAAAAAAAAAAAAATATCAGTGTGGATGATTTATGAAAACATAATTTAAAAAAAAAAAAAAGAGTCTGTTTCTTGATTTGCCTCCCTCTGTCTTCCCCTCTCCATGCTCATTTCCCTTGTTTCCCATATTCCACACATGAGTGAAACCACATGGCAACAGTCCTCCTCTTACCGATCCACCTCACCTAGCACATGAGGTTCCTCAAAAAGTTAAAAATAGAGCCACCTTCAACCCAGCATGTACTCTACTAGGTATTTACCCAAAAGATACAAAAATACTGATTGAAAGGGATACATGCTCCCCAGTGTTCAGAGCAGATTATCAACATTAGCCAAGTTATGAAAAGAGCCCAAGTGTTCCTCCACAGATGAATGGGTAAAGAAGATGTGCTGTATAGATACAATGGAATATTGCTCAGCCATCAAAGGGAGTGAAGTCTTGCCATTTGCTACGGCATGGTTGGAGCTAGAGAGTGTTGTGCCAAAGCACTTTTAAAGGTATTTCACTTGAACTATCTCCTAAGATAACGTAGGCAAAAATCATTTGCTTAAAAAGTTGAAAGACCTCACACAAATGGAAGTTATCTGCTTCCTATTCATACATAAAAAGGCTGGGTTCTAATGCTCTTATTTTACAGACAAGGAAGCTGAAGTTACAGGAAGTTGCTGCTTCACAGGACAAGGTGAGTTCATCTCATAGCCTCTGCCCCCATGTTTCCATTTTTTGGGGGATTTCCAAACTGTGTACCAGTGAGTTATTAATGTATTTGAGAGAGACAAAGCTTCCATGACCAAAAAGTATTTCTTTCTCTTGGATCTGTCTATAAGTATAAACATTAATATATTCAATGTTCTGAAAAATTCTGCAATGAAGAAACCCATTTAAATGTATTCGCCTCAGCTTTTTCTAGTATTATTTTACTACAAACAAACCTTCTTCCTCCCTTAAAAAAAAAATCTTAATACTCATGGAACCAGTTTGGGAAACCTTGCTATATATACTCATTACTTCAAAAAGAAAAAAAAAGTTGGCTTTACCACCCACTTTTTCTTTTCCTTTCCTTTCCAAAGCATGGCTTTTCTGTTGTCCCTCTGATGTACTATTTCTTTTGTAAATGTAGATTTGCCACACATAGGCAATTGTACACTTTTTCTAAAGTAAAAGGAAATAGATTTTAGAAATGTAGAAAATTGAATAAGCAAAGGAGAAGATAGAACACAAGAAACACTATCCCCTGGCAACCTCTACTGCCTTTTAGTATAAATTCTTTCAGAATGTTCCATGTGAAAATTTGGCATTTTATCTAAAAATAGGATTTTAGCATACATACTGCTGGCTAACTTTTTTTTCACTTAAAGTATATAAAGGATATCACTGAAAGTCAGTAAATATAGTTCTCTATCTTCTTTTCTAATGGTTGCCATGTGATCCATTATATGGTTCTAAGGTCGTTTTGAAGTAAATCTCCTGTGATTAGATATTGGGTTGTTTCCACTTTTATTCAGCCAGAATAAATTCCTAAGGGATGGCATTGTTAGGTGGGAGTGTTTGTAGTCAGTGTTATTAAACATAAATGTTAGTCTTTCATCTTCAGAATCTACAAGACTCAGATGACCATTCTGTCCCCCACTTCCTGGGAATGTGCAGTTGCCTCAGGCCAACTTGTCTACCTGCTGCTCTCAAGGCCTCAGGCCTCTTTCTCCTCACAGAGTTTCTGCAACCTGACCTTTGTTCATCTAGGAGTTTTACCTAGTACCTTTCATTTAGCAGTTTTGTCTAAGGATGATTGTTGGTTGAATCACTTCTTTCATTTGGGAATTGAAAAATGGTATTTTCCTAATTCTACCACTTGGTCTTTAATTGGTTTTTAAAAACACAGTGCTATACAAGAGAGAGACCTTTCCCATAATGAACAGTTCAATAAAGTAAAAATATCAAGCCTGACCTCTGAGAGAGTGGCCAAATTTGCTTTCATGAAATGAGTTTGACCCAAGCCAAAATCTCTCTAGAAAAGAGGCAGTGCCTTTCAGTCTGGCTATGGTGCTTAGGCTTACTTCACAATGTGATCACCATTAAACAAGGATATGGCCAAATTAGGTGGAAAGTATTCAGTTGGGGAATTTAACTGAGTGAAGTGGACAAAGGACAAACCCAGAATATTAATATTAATTTAGGTAAAATAACAAAGTCTTAAGAAAATGTTGAAGCTCTTTTTGAATGTAAGAGGCGTAGATCCACATGCATGTCCATACACTGACCCAGTTTTACTCGTGTGTTCCAATGAGAATGCCTTGGAAGGAAAAGCAGAGAAAAATAGAGTCATGAAGTACATGACTGACTTTTCTCACGTCTAATAATTTGAGAAAGCAGTCACTGCAGTTATTACAAACTAAGGACTCTTAGCACCAACTTTAACTGTTGAGTACTCTCTCCTTTTATTTATTTTTCCATGACTTACTGAAGAAGCTAGATCAATTGCCCTGTAGAATATCCTAGAAACAACATGGTTTTCTATATTTGTCTGTTTGCTCTCATATGGTGGTATTTAACTTCTTCCTCTACCTTCTGTAGTCGCTGTCAACTTTAAGTGAACTCTAAAGGTTTAAATAATTTCTAATTCAATATTTTGGCAAAAACACTTCTTTTGTAGTCTCTGTGTACTTCCTACCTCTCAGATCATTGTTGCTAAGATTGATTCATGTTTCAGGAAGTGACTGCCTTATTATCCCTGCCCAGGAAAGGCCCCACACAACCTTTCATTCAGTAGTTTTGTCCTTTGATGATTATGAACTGAATGAGTTATTTCATGCAGGAGTTGTAAAATGGTGCTTTTTATAATTTTCCCACTCATCTTCCTTTTGCAATTGAAATTCTTCTGTAAAAAACTTTTTTTCTCAAAAACTTGGGGTATTTGGTTACTCTGAAATATGATTTGTGCAGGGAAAGCAAGCTAAATGTCTGAATATTTTCCCTTAATTGTTGATTTTCAGAGTCAGGTGTTGGTCAGCCTGATCTTTTTTTAAAAGTTAAAATGGGTCATGACTATCCTATCCTTGCTTAAAACCCTTCAAAGATCTCCATTGTCCTGCAGATCAAGTTCAAGATGAATAGTGTGGCCCATGCCCATCTGTCTTGCCTCATCAGACGCCATTCTGCATAGTAGTCACACTAGATTCCTTTCAGTTCTCCAGATTCCTCAAGCTCTTTCCTTCCCTCTTGTCTGCACATGAACTGTTCCTTCTATGTGGGTGCTTCTTTCTGCCCAAGACACGGTTAGTGCCTTCTCAACTACAGGTCCTAGCTTAAATGACAGCTTCACAGAGAGGTCTTTGCTGATGGTCCAGCTAAAATAGGTCCCCTTCTTCCAATGCTGTCTAATCTAGATACTGATCATTATCACCCTAGCATTTATCAGTTTAAAAAAAATTGGGGGGGTGTTCAACTTTCTATTGTCTGTCTCCCATCTAGGTGGCAGGCTCCATGAGGGTAGGGATCATATTGGTTTTGTTCACAATTCACATTCCAATGACTGGTCAATGACTGGCCATTATTGGCCAGCAGAAGGCTTATGTGGCAAAGTGGTGAAATCAACACAGTTTATATCTTACCCCTGGGCTTTCAGGCTAATGGGGATTCTGACAAGCAGTAACTTTCATACATTGTGATAAGTGCTGTGATGGGGGAGTACAGGGTAATAGATGGGAGCACACTGGATGCATACCTGATGTGGGCTTGGGAGTATCAAAGAAGGCTTCCTGGAGACATTGCAATATAAACCAAGCCCTACAGGGTGAATACGAATTGGCTAGGAAAAGATCCCAAGAAATAGTTAAATTCAAAGATGAATGAGAGAACGGATAGGACTTTGCCTTTCATTATATGTGGGGATCATTCAGAGGAAAAGAAGAAATCCAGCATGGTAGGAGATAGTGCCATTCAACAAAATAAGGATCCTTGGAGGAGAAATGGGGATGAGAGGAGAATATGAAACTCAGTTTGGAACATTACAAATTTGAGGTACCCCTGAGGCATCCAAGTAGAGGCAGTTGAATGTATGCATCTGGGAGAAGCACATGAGCTAAAATTTAGATTAAGGAGACAGAATTACCCACAGATTGTAATAAAAGCAATGGAAGTGGGTGAGGCAGCTCCAAGAGGATTTTAATTTTTTAATTTTTTTAAAGATGTATTTATTTATTTTAGTGGAGGAGGGGGCAGAGAGTGAGGGAGGGAGAGAATCTCAAGCAAACTCCCTGCTAAGCGCAGAGCCCAACTCAGGTCTTAATTTCAAGACCCTGGATCAGGACCTGAGCCTAAATCAAGAGAAGCTGCTCAACTGACTGAGCCATTCAGTCACCCTGGAGAGGATTTTAACGTTTATAGAGCATTTCCAGTTGTTTGGATCTTCATGACAGCTTATGAGGGGGCAAACACAAATATTATTAGCCTCTTTTGAAGATGAGAAAGTTGAACCTCAGTAACATCAAAAGATAATATCACATAAATCGTAGCAAATAAGTGATAGAACTATTACCTTTTGTCTCTTTATTCCTGTATTATATTGCATTACCTTTATTCATGCATTATATTGCCAGAGACCAACAAGAACTATTTTCAGATTTTCTAGCCAGTATTTTTCATTTTTATGCTCCTTACTCTTTTTTTTTTGTGATTTAAAAAAATCACACATGACATGAAATCATCATAAAATGTTATCTTAATCATTTTTAAGTGCACAGCCTCTCTGAGACTATGTATTTGTTTCTTTTGGAGATATACCCAGAAATGAGATTGCTGGATCATATTGTCATTCTCTTTTTAATTTTTTGAAGAATCATCACATTGTCTTCCAGAGTGGCTGCCCCATTTCACATCCTCCCCCAACAGAGCACAAGTGTTCCCTTTGCACCACATCCTTGCCAACACTAATTGTTTTCTGCTCTCTTAACAAGAGCCATCCTAATGGGTATGAGGCAATATCTCATTGGGGTTGCTTCTTACTCTTTTCTGTTACTATAGCAGAAATTGTGGACAAAGTGTTAGATCACTCAGATGGAGAACAATTGACCACAAAATTTCACAAATTTAGCTTACTGGAAATAGGACTGTGTGCTGCATAGGAATATTATCTTGGGGAACAGCCTTATCACTGTGGACTACTTTTCTTCGTATTCCAATTTCAGTAATGATAATTCCTCATACATTTCTAAAAATTAAATAAGATGTATATAAAGTGCTCTCCATTGTTTCCAGCACATAAGAAGTGCTCGATGAAGAATAGTTATCATTATTAGTTGAAATTTATAGCATCTGTGCATTTCCTTTTACCAAACTGGTTACTGTCACAATCAGGAATGTAGCTGATTTGGAATAAGCCCATTCTTGGCGAATCCTTCCTGGTCCCTGTGATCACATCATTTTATCAGACGGCTTATTGAATAATGTATGCAAGGATTTTGTTTTCCCCTTTCCAAAATGAGACATTTGCACATCTCTCATCTTCAGACATATCTTTTCTGGTTGACACAGCCAAGCTACATTAGTTGAATATTTACATTCCTGATGCAATCTTACCAAGGCATCCTCAGAACTTTTGGCTACTTCATACATAGATAAATAAATAATGCTGTTAGGTCACTTTGGTGGTTTTTTTTTGTTTTGTTTTGTTTTTGAAGCCACACTAATCCCTTGTCAGTTGAGATATAACACTGCTGTTTTCAAAATGCTTAAGATCTTAAATTCTAACTGAAGCGAACTCTTTCCTTCATATGCAAACAATACTGAACTTGTTGGTTCAAAAAATATAAAAATCAATGAGAAAGATTTAAGGGAGCAATTAATGAGATAATGTCTAGAATGCAGTTTGAGCCCCTGGGAAGAAATGTTTTTATATCCACAAAGCATTTCTACCATTATGTTTGTTCATGAGCCATAAATACAATTGAATTCTTCTGTAAAACCAGTGCCTGAAGGTAGGGAAAAGGAAGAGTCAATATTTGGTCTGTATGTATCATAGAGATGTTTGTTCATCTATACTTGAATATTTATTTGCAATTACTAATAGAGTACAAAATCTTTTTTTGAAGGCATTTGACTAATCTCAGGTTAAAGTAGAAATGACTTCTGGCAATCACCTTCATTGTTACCCTTGAAACTCAGGACTTTTCTATTGTTTTAAAATTGGACTGTCATATTTAGGTTGGCTTTAAGTCATTTCAGGAAGATTCTGAAGAGGTTTTTATTTCTACCTTCATCTATTTCGTTATTGACTTTGTGATTTATTTAAAGAACACTGGATTTCTTTACACCATCCATCCCCCTATCTAGGACACTGTCTCCAAGTTTTAGTTAAATCCAAAAAAAAAAAAAAAGAAAAGAAAAGAAAAAAGTTTTAGTTAAATCCAGAAAAACTAAACTAGGTGCACTTCCTAAATTCAAAATGACTGTCCCTGGTTGTCCTTACGTTTGCTTAAAAACAAAGCAAAGACCATAACGAATTTTACAATAGCACTGGTTCTAACTATGGAAAATTCTAATACTTTCATCTCTTTAGATGAATAGAAAAGCTGGAAAGGATGAACAAATCATCTAATCTTGAGAGTCCTTATTCTAGAATACTGCTTCTCAAATTTTAATGAGCATAGCAATCACCTAGAGATCTGATAAAGCAATCATGATTCTGTAGGGTCAGGGTAGGGCCTGAAATTCTGCATTTCTCACAAACTCCCAGGTGATGACAAAGCTTTTGATTCATGGACCAAACTTTGAAATGCAAGGATTTAGAATATTTTGAAATACTGATATGAGAGATACCATTGCTGAAACTGAGCTTGGAAAATACGAAGGTGTACATATTAAATGAAGCTTTATGTCAGAAGTTAGAACATATTCAAAAGTGAATTTTCAACGTATGGAAATTAGAGCAGATTATTTGCCAAATTATTCCTTTGAAAGTGCATCTATTAAGTGTTAATATAGACATTTAAAAGAGAATTTGATACTCCTGAAGCTCAATACAAAGATTTTAATGGACCACACAGCTGCCTAGTTTTGGAAGCATCACATATACTTACATGGGAGTCAAAAAAACTAATGATTATGCTAATACTTGATAGAGAATCTCTACCAACTGATTATTTGTGGCTGTTTTGCAACATACCAATTTCCCCTTCAAGCAGAATTTTTTCTCACATAATTAGTTTTCCTGTTTGTTTAAAATTCTTTGCCGCCACCCTCCATTATTGAAGTATAACTGACATCAAGCATCATGTAAGTTTGAGGTACACATGTGTTGATTTGATAGAAATATATTGGAAAATGGCATCATGTCACATAATGACTTTCTTGTGTGTGTGTGTGTGTGTGTGTGTGTGTGTGTGGTGGGAATATTTAAGATCTATTCTCTTGGCAAGCTTATCACCAGTTTACTAAAGGATATGATAAAGGATACAGAGGAGCAGTCAGATAAAGATAGACATAGGGCGAGATCTGGGACCAAATGCAGGAGCTTCTGTCCCCATAGAGTTGGGGTGCATCCCTCTCCTGGTGTGGATATATTTGCCCACCTGGAAGCTCTCTGAACCTGGAAGCTCTCTGAGTTACTGAGATTTTTTTGGAGGCTTCCTCAAATGGGTATGATGGACCTCTGACTCCATTTTCAGCCCTTCTCCCCTCCTTGGAGGATGGGCAGGGGAGAGGCTGTATGTTCCAAGCTTCTGATCATGGCTTGGTCTTTCTGGTGACCAGCCCCTATCCAGGAGCCACCAGGAACCTACCTCGAGTCACCTCAATAGAACAAAACACGATCCTGGTGCTCTAATCAGCAATGTATGAGAGTTTGAGGAGCCCTATGTCAGGAATGCAGTCAAAAACAAATAGTAGAACAAGAGGAGCTCTTAGTGCTCTTATCACTTAGAAAATTATGAGGATTTTAGGAGCTCTGTGCCAGGAACCAGAGCAGAGACCAATATGTATATGTTCTGTTATCTCAGAATAACATATAATTTTTTACACTATGTCTTAAGCATTCTCCATACTTTAGTAGAGATATCAGAATTGATCCAACTATTTCCTTTTGTCGACAATTCAGTAGCTTGTAGTTTTAAAAAATATTGCAGAGTTTTTGCAGTACTGAGATATTTTACAATGTTTGGGAAATTTCCTTGGCATACTATTTCAGTAGTGGCATTGATAGGGCTTATTTTTAGAGATGTCTTATATTTGCTAAATTATTGGCTAAAATGAACACTGTTATCATGCTGACATATATTGACACTTGGTTTCCTAAAAGACTACACCAATTTTCACGTCACCGGCAGAATGAGACAGTACCAGTTTTATGCTCAGATGTCACTTCTACTATGTCCTCTGATGCCCTAAACTAGTCCATGGCCACCCCAGATTCTCCACCCCTCATCACTTCCCTTTCTTTTATGACACTGAAGACTTTCTAAATTTATCTTACTTGCTGTGTAATCTTGAATGTTGTTTGTCTCTACCCTTCAGAGGATAAGCTCCATAATGGAAATCATCTTGTGTGTGTTGCTTCCTGGCTGGCACATTGTAGACACTCACGAGACATTTAATGTGTGAATCCATTCTGCCAAATTGATAGAGAAAAAACAATATTCTTGGCGCTTTAAATTGCTTTTTAAAAAAAACACTAACTTCATTAGTAATTTATTGTTAGTTTTTCAAGTCCCTTTTGTGAACTGCTTCTTTAAGTCAAACCAAATGTAAATCTCACCATGAACACGTAACATAGGATATAAGGTTGCTGGACTGTTAGCTCAAAATGTGACTTGCTATCTTCCTGAAACACATGTGTCTGTGTATATGGAAGATATACATATTAATCATAGTGACCAGGGATTATGAGCCCATGGATAGATGCAATGGACATGAAGAAAAGTTCGCCCATCCAAATGAGCTTGAATACCTGTGATGTTTTCAAATCACTACCACCAGGGAGAGGAGGAGCAGAGGATTTTTGTCTCCCAGAACGCCTTTGGCAACTACTGAAGATGATTTTGTTTGGGCGGGAAAGGTGCTAGGCCATCTATTGAGTAGGGGCCAGGGACTCCTCCCATGCCAACACAGAAACCCTGGTCTTGAATGAGACATAGGCATTATATTATTTAAAATTTTCTCAAATAAGGTAATTTGCAACCATGATTGAAAACCATTGAAATTTTGGAGAATTGGTTCTCAGATATACATTAGTTGAAGGGTCCTATTAAAATCTTTGAGAGCATTTACAAATGTGGATTCTCATTCCCTAATTACCGTGCTCCTTGTCCCTAACCTCTTCACCAGCAGGTCTGCCGCAGGACAAAAGGATCTACAGTTTCAAAAAGCTCTGGAGCTGTGACCCTGGAACTTGTGGAATCACAGGTGGGTGAAGTGATTACTGGCTTGGGTGGGAGGGGTAATCAGCTGCTCCCAGGTGCAAGCTTTTAGGAGCATCCCTACTTGATTCCGCCAGAAGAGTTAAAGACTCAGTGCGTTCTGCTGTAACCATGGAGACACCCCTAGGTGTTTCAAGTTGGAGGAACTGCTCTGGCCTGTGTGTGTTTCCAGGACTGCAAGCTTGCTGGCCTGGGTAGCAGGGGAATCTAGAAACAGGAGGAATTGAGGCTACATTTATGTTGTTCAAATAACGTGTCTGCAAGGCCCAATCAGCTCTGCCACTAAGCAGGGAGCCTCTGGCTCCCTTTCTTTGTCTGCATTGGACACACTGGAACTAGAAGCTTCTGAAAGCAGATGAAAGATAAGACCACCTGGTAAGTGGCTTGTTCCAATTTACCCCCAGCGCTCAAACTAGGATTCCAACAAAGGAGCTAATCCTTTGCATGACCCCTGCCCCTAGCTACCTTTTCCACCTATTTGGTTCCTAGTGTGGATTGTATTGAAAGGTAGCTTTCAAACATGACTTTAGGCTTCCAGACTCCCCACAGAGTTCTCCGTTGCGCTGTATTTGGTATATTATCTGGGTCATCCCAGTGCTTGAGCTCACTTATAATTTATAAGCAGAGGTGCCTTCTTACCACCTTCAAAAGCGCTGGAGCTGGGCAGATTTCAGCAGAGGCTGGCTGCCTGCAGCGCCTCCTTCCCCAGGTTAGAAGTGAAGAAATGGCACTTTGATGCATGCTCATCGTGGTTTATTGATCCTATTAACATTATCTTGGGAAAATCGATGCTTCAGTCTTGCAGGAGACATGTAAATAAAGTGATAAAAAATAAACCAAGGCCAATTGTTTCCTGATGGAAAAATGAGAGGTGAATTAAAACAATTTATGATCAGTAGCAGAGGGATAATTTTGTGCTCACATGGACTTAGAAGGCAAGAGAAGTGGGGCTCCCTTTGGTAACACTGGTGTCAGTTACGCCACCTGGAGGTCATCCTTAGCCCACCTGTGTGGTCTCCTGGTTGTTAGTGGTGTTGCTTGGTCTTTGTGCTTTGATCTGATTGAAACCAACATTCTTTATTCAGTTTTCTGATCAGTTTTATCTTAAAAAACAAAGATTTGTCCCAACTGACTTACCTAACTGATAAAAGGAGGCACGTACAATCTTAATGGGGTTAGTAACAATTGGTTGCTGGGAACCTCCTGCATGTCTATTCAATTATTCCACAATATTCTGTTGAATACTTACTCTGTATCCAGTATCGTTCTAGGATCTTGGGATTCAATGTGCCCAAGATAGACCATTCCATGCCCTCTTAGAATGTAGCAGATAGGTTGGGGGAAAGAAGGTAAACAAGTGCAATATGCTGTCAAATAATGATGAATACCATGAGGAATGAAGCAGAATAAAAGGATAGCAGGTGAAAGGTGTACAGTTTATATGGCGGAGGTCAGGGAAAGTCTCCCTGAGACGGTGTCTAAACAGAGACCTGGATCAAGGCCATTTTCATGGCAAAACATACTATATTCCCAGTAATGATCTCATTTGGGCGGCTACTAAGTATATTAGAAAAAGCCTGATCTTGGAAAGTTCTCCTGGAATTATGATCATGGCTGCACTTCTGATGAACTGTATGATGTTGGAGAGTTAAGTACTCTGTGTAGGTAGAAATGAGAATATTCTGGTGTACCTTATAGGATAGTTTTGAGTCAACATTTGAGACACAGTAAACTAGAGCGTTGGAGGCTCTTGGCAAATGTTAGTTCCATTCTGTAATGCTGGGGATCCTGAATGGTAGATATGCATTCATTCAGTCCGTCATGCATGTGCTTGAGCACCTACTGCATACCTGCAGAGAAGAAGGCAAGCACAGTATCTGATCCTTAGCATGTCTTTAGTAGACTATGTTCTATGATAGCTTAGTGTTTTAGGACTACACATCGTTGAACCAAGCATGTGTGTGCAAATCTCAGATCTTTCCACTTGGTAGCTCCATGAGCTTGGCAAGTAACTTCTCTATGCTTCTGTTTTTCCTCATCTGTAAAATAAGATAATGATGATGATGATGCTGAGCAAGCACACAAGGTGATTAGGATAATAAAACGTGGCTATATGAAAAACATTTAGAATGGAGTCTCACACATAATAAGTACTAGAATAGTGCTTCAAATTAAAAATAAATAAAATTCCATGTAAATGGTGCTGTCCTATGGAGGAGGCATGCTAACCTTCCACCTTGTTCCAGATCCTGTTGGGTGCTCTTCATGTGTCCCCTCACTGAACCTTCTCAGCAGTTTATTTTATAGATGAGGAGAGGGGGACTCAGAAGTAGTTAAAGACTTTGCCCCAAACGATCATGCCTCATAAGTGGGGGGGAAATGAAGGTTTAAACTAAGTTTAACTGTGAAACCTCCTCCTGATTCATATTCTCCCAGGAACTGTCACTCAACACGCGGAGATGAGTACAACTGGATCCTGTCCTGACAGGATATTTAAATGGAGAGGTTGAGATACCAATGGGTTTTAGGATGGGGACAATCTCCCCGCTCACAATGAATCCAAATGCAGGATCCCCAGTGCTGCGTCCAGAATAACTTTGCTTGCTGTTGGTAGAATTTAATGCAGGAAATGGTTATCAAGTGATTCTATATACAAAAAGAGCAAAATAATTTCTAATGTGTTAAAGTGACCAGAAACTGTGGTTCTCTACAAGAAATGCTAAGGACATTCTCTAGGACTGGTAAGCTGGAGAAAGATTTTTTTAAAATAAACTTTTTTGGGAAATAATTTTAGATCTATAGAAAAAGTTGTGAGGAGAGTACAAATGTTCCCACATATCTTTCAGCTTTCCCTAAAACAGTAACATCTTAGACCTAACCAAAGTACATTTGATACAGTACTATTAACTAAAGTGCGGATTCGATTTGGATTTCACTAGATTTTCCAATAATATCCTTTATCTGAGATCCATTTAGGCCATCATATTTTACTTAGAAAATCCCCTTTTCAAATTACAAAATTTTAACTTGTGTCCCCATGTATCACATGCTTACTACAGAGTAAAAAGCTACTGTATCTCATTACTAGTTTCTTTGATCAGTTTGGAAAGGAGGCCTCTGAGCTGTGAATGGCATAGTCCTTATGCAGATTTATTTCCCAGACTGGAAAAAAAAAAGGGAACAATCAACCCTATAGGATAAGCTCTAAATTTCTTCATGACAGCATAAATTTAGTGGGGAAAAAAATCTGCCCACATTTCCTCTTTTTTTTTTTTTAATTTGTTGACCTAGTACCTCAAAGACAAAGAATTTATCTAGTTAGTTGACCCTTCCCAAGATAGGTTTCACTTTTAGTTTTAATGCATACCTCTTGAAATTATCCCATTTTGTCTGTGTGTGTGTGTGTGTCTGTGTGTGTGTGTGTGTGTTTATTTCTCCAAATGGGAGTTATTTTAAGGGAGATTAAATAGTACTAGAGAGATCAAACAAAAGAGGTCTTTATGAGTCTTACTTTTATTCCATAATTTTGTCTGAAATGTTAGTAAAATTACATACATAATGTGATCCTGGTATATTTGCATTCAAGCAATAGTTTTTTGGTTTGTTTTTAATGGAGACATTAGAAAGATGGCTTTCACACGGGTGAATGGTCCGTGGCAGGGTTGGGGGGTGGGGGCATCTCTTCAGTGTATTAGGGCAGGAATGGATTGCTCTCCTCAGCAAGATGGGCCTGTTTCTCTTTAAGCTCTCATGTATTTGTGTCAACAGAATTAATTATGACCATTTTGGGATAAAAGTAAAACACAAAGCAACTTTTATTCATGCCTAAGCTTCTAGGTGTTTTCTTTGCAAGAAGAAGCTTAGGGGACAGGTTACCATTTGAGAATTGCATAATTTCTTCCTAAGTCATTTTTTACTGTACTCTTACCACTTCAAGTACTGCCTGGGTAGGACCCTGTCATTGTTTATGTGGACAAGTAAAGTTATTCTTGTTCAGTTGAACTTGAGTTCTTGTCTGCACCAGATCATTAAGGTAGACTTGCTCTTACTCTAACTTGGAAGCAGTTGTTTTGAAAAGTGAAAAAATAAAGGTGTAGAGACTAGTCAAATTAGAAACAATCATCTAAACTGCCACTCCTTGATGATTTCACTTCCCTTTGTGAGATCCCCCATTTGTTAGAGTTGATAATCTGTCAGCAAGGAGGCCCCGGCTGTGCAATCTGAGAGTTATTACATCTTTGAGGATTGTTTCTCTTTATTGCCCATGTAAACCTGTGACACCAGCTGAGCTGTACATTCTTCATGCCCTGATACATACCTAACAGTCCCCAACCTCTTCAGCTTTATTCCTGCATTCCCACAACACCCAACACTTTTCCTTCTATCTCTGCATGTAGAGTTCTTTTTGACCTCCAGGGGTCAGTTAAGATCCTTTCTTTAACTCCCCCCCCCCATTCAGCCCACTCTAAGAAGTGTGTATGATACAGACATGCATCCTTGGTAGAAGCACTATTATCCTAAGGGAGCAAAAATTGGTTTGTGGTTGGAGGGTTGCACAAAAATCTTACTCTTTTTATGTACAAAATACAGTTATGCACACAGTACACGAACAGAGACTTAGTATATCCACTAAAATTTTATGAGGGAGGCAATTAGGAAAAACATGTGTGAAAAGGTTCTTAGAAGGACAACAATGAAAAACACTTGAGAAACACTGGTAGCGATTACCCTGTGAGTGTTCAAGGTTTCCAGCAGCTAGACTCTTCTCTCTGGCATCCATGCCCTCTTGGTATCCCGAAGGACATAGAACAAAAGCAGCAGATGAGAGGTAATATTGGCTACTCTGATGGAATCGGGCAGTGCCCATCCCAAAATCTTCCCATCACTATGGCAGAAAGAACTGGTTTTGATCTTAAATGGGAGCTTTTTCTTCCCTTTTGTACTTTACAAAACCATTGGCAAATTCATCATTGTATTTGAAGATTCCAAGGCAACAATTTGTTGTTGTTGTTGTTATTTATTTGTTTCTGATTGTGGACCTATCAAACAAAATGGAAAAACAGGAACATTCTATAACAACCATGGGGAGCAGCCAAAGGAGCAATGAGACCTGATAATTGGTCCTGTAAATATGAAACCATAAGGAGGAGTGAGAGAGACACCTTGTTGGGTTATAGTTGCCTCAAAATCTGCTATCCCTGAGCCACCTCCCTGGAGGACTGGGGGATGGGGAATGAAATATTCACTTAGCCATTCTCTCAGCCAGAAGTATTCATGTGACAGATCTAATAGAAAGGTAAAGATGGAAGTTCTGTGAAAGTTTTCACTTTTTTGCTTAACAACAACAACAAAAAATCAAGAGTACTTGTCTCTTTTCCTACTCCCCTGTCTTAGAATGCAAATATACTATTACTGTCATGATTTGGCAGCCACCTTGTAATCATGAGGCAGCAAACCGAAGGGCAAAACCCAGCATGCTGTGGATGACAGAACAGAGAGAAAGGAGACGCTGAGTCTCTGGTGACCTCACTGAATCACTAAACCAGCTTCCCTGTCATTCCATGGAAAAATACATGTCTATACTCCTAAGTCACGCTTGGTTGGATTTATTACTTGGAGCTAAATGCATTCCTAACTGATAGAGGACATAATGTCAGATGATGAAAGAGAGAGACACGAACATTTGCTATCCTGCCCTCTAAATCCAAGTGAATATCAATCCTCCAAGTTATTTCTGTAACATCAACCTCAGCTCATTAATATTCCTTGACAAGGAGCATATCCTTGTTTGTAGTTACTCTGTGTCTTACACTGCAAAGTGGTGATTTGGAAGCTCTGGAAGGTGGAAAGCCAAGCCTTTGCAGTGAAGTTTCTGATCATCTTGCCCACTGGATAGTCCTTTTGTTTGTGTTCTGCACACTTAGCACCTAGGTGTCCTCAAGCCTTTGAGATAACTACCCTACCGCCCCTGGGCCAGTCTGGTAGGAAAGAGAAACTTGTCTCCCTCACTGTCCCCTCTTCCGTGTTCTGTGCTCACTTCTCAATTAAACAAAACCTCACAGGGAAAATTCAACACAGAATAAAGACAAACTTTTGCAGTGTCATACAGAGCAGTTTAATTCTCCTGATCTTAGTTGAACAGGTGGCTACTCCAGTAAGGTTTGGCCTTTGCATAATCCAATGTCCCACTGAAGGGCCAATTTTACTCTATTACAAAAGACATCTATGACCACTAATAGAAAAACTGTTGGTGGTTTGCAAATAGTTTTTGTCCCCACTGCATAAATAAATATTTCAGAACTTTTGAGGTTTAGCCTCTGTTACTATGCTTTAACACTTATTGAAATATATCTTTATTATGAGTATATTTTATTTAATGGGGTCATGGATGAGAAGATTATGAAGAATTTAGGGTCATCTATTTTTGTTGTAAGAAATTTAAAAACTGGGGATCTTTGGGTGGCTCAGCGGTTTAGCGCCTGCCTTCGGCCCAGGGTGTGATCCTGGAGTACCAGGATCGAGTCCCACATCAGGTTCCCTGCATGGAGCCTGCTTCTGCCTCTCTCTCTCTCTCTCTCTCTCTCTCTCTCTCTCCCCCCTCTCTCTGTGTGTCTCTCATGAATAAATAAATAAAATCTTTAAAAAAAGAAATTTATAAACTAAAGAAAACAAAAAGGAAGGAGATAAAAATTAACTATGATACTATTATCTACAGATGATGTTTGGGGACAAAATTTATTTTTATGCATATATTTATATATGAATTTATGTAGATAGTGATGGGAAAATTCTACATATATATGTATAAAGATTTCAATTTGATAGCTGCATTTTTATTTAATGTATACTTACATTTCCCATTTGACTCCATATTCCTTGTCAACACTTTTTGAATGATGGAGTAGGATTTCATTTTATAGAAACGTAATTTATATTTTACAAAGCTCAATTGTTAGGGACGCCTGGATGGGTCAGCGGTTGGGCATCTGCCTTCGGCTCAGGTTGTGATCCCAGAGTCCTGGGATCTAGTCTTACATGGGGCTCCCTGTAGGGAGCCTGCTTCTGCCTCTGCCTGTGTCTCTGCCTCTCTCTCTGTGTCTCTCATAAATAAATAAAATCATTTTTAAAAGCTCAATTGTTAGACATTAAGTTTTCTTCTATATTCATTAATATATTACTATAAGGAATACTTCTGTAGATAAGTCTTTGGGCATGCCTCATGGTCATTTTAAATTTGCTAGGATTTCATAGTAAATTAAAACCTGGAATTAATTGGAATAAAGTATTTTATTCTATATTCAATCATATCAAATAGAATGTTATTCTAAAGTAATGTCACTCTGAGGCAATCAGATACTGAGGCAATCAATCCAATCCAATTTTAGAGTACCAGAATGTCAGTATTTCTGTGGTCTTTAGTTCTAAACTTTCAGACCCCTTTAGATAAAACCAGTCTTTGCTCAATAAGCTTTAATGATCATTTAGTACTTAACCAAGAGAACCCATTGCCAGAAAACAAAGTAACTATGTTTCTGTTGAGAGTCCCTGATTTGGCACATTTAAATGATGGGAGCTTCATTTTCCAGACAGTTTGATCAGCAAGATTGTCAGCGCACGAAGAGATGCATTTCAGCGTTAATGTTATTTTATGTCTATTAGGCAGTAATGAGTTTTTTATAATTGGTTTATAACTCATTTCACATTCATCAAGTTATTAATGAGAGAGAGAATTCTGGATTTGGCAGCAAAACCGTAATAATGTTGCATGTAACAGACCCAGAGAGGGAAAATTTTGGTTAAGTCAATTTTTTGTAAGCAATGCTACTTGTTTTCTTCCAAGTGGGACCCAGAATCAACTTACATTTTTAATCATTCCTTATATTTACAGTAAAAGTCCATGTTCATAGGGCACCTGGGTGGCTCTGTTGGTTAAGTATCTGACTCTTGATTTCGGTTCAGGTCATGATCTCAAGATCATGGGATGGAGCCCCAGGTCCACTCTGTGCTCAGTGGGGAGTCTGCCTGAGATTCTCTCCCCCACTCCCTGCCCCTCCCGCTTCAATCTCTGTCTCTCTTTCTCTCTAAAAATAAAGTCTTTAAAAAAATTGAAAATGCAGAAAAATATAAAACAGAAAATAAAAATTAACCCCAGTCTCAGGAAACTGATTAATATAGTGCATTTCCTTCAAGTCATTTCACTGTGCCTTCTGAAGTTCAAATCATATATGCTATTTTTTATTCATCATTATAATAACCACGGCCCCATATCATTACCATAAAAAAACTCCATTGTAACAGGTCTGTAATATCCCAGTGATAAATGTGCCATTGGTTATTTTTTTTTCTATTGAGAGACATTTAAGACTTTTTTTTTAGACTTTTTAAAATAAAATATTTCATTACCAAGAATAATTATGAGATGAGTATCTTTGATCTAAATTATTTTTTAAGACTTTATTTATTCATGAGAAACAGAGAGAGAGAGAGAGAGAGAGAGGCACAGACACAGGGAGAAACAGGCTCCATGCAGAGCCCAACGTGGGACTTGATCCCAGGTCTCCAGGATCACACCCTAGGCTGAAAGCAGCACTAAACCACTGAGCCACCTGGGCTGCCCCCTTTTCTAAATTATTGAACCTAATTCTCTAGGATAGATTTCCTAAAGTGGAATTACTAGATCAGATAGTATGAACTTTAATAAGCTTCATGTACAACATTGCCAAATTGCTTTCCAGAAGGGAATTCACAGCCCCACCATCAAGATAAGAGAGTACCTGTGTCAACATACCCAAGTCAGCAATGTTTTTTTTTCAATTTTGACTTAATATGCAAAACACTTTTATTAGCGTTGCTAGTAAACATTTCTATAGGTCTATTATTATTTGTGTTTCTTCTATTAAATAGAAATTTATATCCTTCTGAAAACAAAAATTCACTATGGTAGTGAGAAGGAGGTATTGAAAAATGCTTGCTTGAGGATAACTCAAATTAACTTTAGTGTTAATTATATACTCTACTATATGAACAAGTATCACTTATTCTAGATGAATACAAAATTTGAATATTAAAAAAAGAAAACCCAAGGGGTGCCTGGGTGGTCCAGTTGGTTAAGCTTCCAACTCTGGATTTCAGCTCAGGTCATGATCACAGGGTCATGAGATCAAGCCCCATGTTGGGTTCCGCATTCAGCACAGAGTCTGCTTGAGATTCTCACCCTTTCCTTCCCCTTCTGTCCCTCCTCCCATTCATGTGTACCCACCCATGCACACATGCTCTCTCTCTCAAATAAATAAAAATCTTAAAAAAAAAAAAAATACAACCGTTCTGAAGGAAATTAAATTTTTTTTCAGTAAATCTTAAAAAGGAGAATACTTTGGCCATCAAAACTCAAAAGCTATAAAGAAAAAAGTGAGGAAATGCAGCTACAGATTCAAAATTACATCACAAGTGAAAATACATCCCTGATAGTGCAGAGCAGGGTTATCCTTATGATATTTGCAGAATCCAAATGCAAACCCTCTTTTGTCACAATAGACCACACACTTGTTCACTTAGCAACGAGGATATAATCAGCCGTATGGGCCCCCTAGAACCTCCCATTCCTGTTCTGTGAAGTTCTCATAGGCCAGCCTCTTTTGTCCTGATGCTCTGTTTATATGGCTTCCATTTCCAAAGTCAGTGCGTAGTCCAACATGGCTGCTTCAGCTACAGCCATCTCATCTACATTCCAGGAGCAGGAAGCAGGGATGATTAAGAAGATAAAGGCCATGATCAGTTACTTTTTAAGGAAGATGTCTCATGAAGTTTCCCCATGCATATTATTGGATAGAAATTACAAACCAGGCCATGCTCAGTTACGAGTTCATTTAGAATTTGTGGGTCCTCTCACTTGGAAAGAATGAAAGGACAGATATGGGGAAGATAACCAGCAGTCTCCCTAGAATGTAATAGGCAATGTTTTTGTTAGTGTCTGTGCCTTTGTATTTCTTAGTAGGTAGGACTGAGGTATTTCTTCATGATCTTTTAAATACACTAATATTATAGCTAATTCCATCTATGGCAAGCAGAATTATAGAAAATATTCAATATTTTAGGGTTCATAGAGAAACTGAAAATATTGGGTGTTGTAAGTCAAAATTCGCTTCATTACAGTATAATGTGGCATAGCAGCATGTTCTAGAAACACATGCAGAGTTTTCGAGGTACCCTGCAGCAGAGCCATACACTTGCCTCTAGCCAGAGAGGGTTCTTTTTGGCCAAATTGTGAAAATTGAGATAAGTAACTAAGTAAGTAAGATAAGTAACTGCAAACCTACCCCTTGATGATTTATTTTCTTCTTTCTTTCTTTCTTTCTTTCTTTCTTTCTTTCTTTCTTTCTTTCTTTCTTTCTTCCTTCCTTCCTTCCTTCCTTCCTTCCTTCCTTCCTTCCTTCCTTCCTTCCAAGTTTATGAACATCTCACAAATTCTAAGTTCTTAGAAGGCTCCTAGAGCAAATTTCCCCAAGGCCCAAGAAACAGCTCTTGCACAGACTGGTTTGGTTATTTGTTGACTTACCCCATAGTTTCATTACTGACCATTCATCAAAACTGGCCATGCTGAGAGCTTTACCAAGTAACCCAGCAACGACGTATGTTTACATATACTGCCGTCTTTGGTCACCTCAGGATCTAACTTTGCAGCCATTAAAAAGACTCAGAATCACTGTTGCAGTTATCCATTTGATCATTCAATCTCATAGAAAGTTCTTCCCCTGGGGAATTAGACATTCCATGGCCATAGGCCTTCGCTTTCATGTGTAGGGCTACACAGTGGTTTCCACATTATCAATTAGGGACAACATGGCTTAAATTAAAGTTGCCAAACATTTTTTTTCTCCCTCTTAATGTTTTTTTTAAGACATCATAGCCTTTCCTTTTTTACAAAAAAAAAAAAAAATTACCCCGAGTATTTTTGTGGGATTTTTTTTTTTGTCCTTCATAGATTCTCCTGTAATGATAGATGAAATTAAAGAAAATACCAAACTCTGAAAATACTACTTGAGATATCCTCATTATTGATTGCATTTTAAGGTCACTGGTCTTCCTGGCTCCTAGATGTTGTTGTCTGGAAGACAGTCCAAATATGGAGGGCAGAGGTGGGGGAGGAAGAGAGAGAGAGAGAGAGAGAGAGAAGAAAGTGGGAAGGCAGGTATGGAATAGTGGTGGGAGAACCTTTATCACAACTTCATGAAAAGAACTTTTGACTTATTTTTCAAGTAGAGTTGTTAACCATTTGGAACATCATGATGGTGGCTGACTTTCATTATGAAGTTCCTCTTGGGGAATTTATCAATCGCTTTCCACTCACTAACATTTTGACACTGCTTAGTTCTGCATTTAAATGGCGTTGCTCCCAGTACCTAGGTGTGGAGATTTCTCCCTTTTAAGTGAAGTTCCACTAGGTTATAAATAGCTAATGGCTCTCCAAACTCCTCTGGTTTACAGGAGAAATAATTTAATGAAGACTCAGATTACTTTGTGTAGCTTTGTTAATGCAAATGAGTAATGTGTATTGATTTTTCATGGTGTAAAAATCTTTTTATTCATCTTGTGCAAGAGTCTGTTAAAGAATTATTAATGGTGCCTTAATTGCTTTAAGATCTATGCCCTAATTAAAACAGTAAATTCTTTATTACATCTTTATTTTAATTAGATGTACAGAAAGACAATAATTTTTACAAGAAACCCAGTGTAAAATAAAATTACCTCATTTAGAAATGCTTCAAAGAGTCTGTAGTGGGGCTGTACAGAGAGGCCGTTAGAAACTTCCTGAAGTAAAACCATGGTGACTCCACTTCCAGCCAAAATTAAGACGCCATACTGACTGAAATTAATCATCTTCAACGAACTATTTTACACTTTCAGTTGAAGTACCATTCATCTATACAAATAAGTTTCTGCTTCTACTCTTTTATTTAATTTCACTTCTTAAAAGTAAGGATATTTTTTGAAGTTCAGAAAGCTTAGTTCAAGTCAAGAAAGAAAATGAGCTTATTGTCATGGAAATTACCTGCTATCAACTTGAGTCCATTTGTTTCTGCAGTCGGACTTTGTTCTGTTTCTTCAGTTTGTAAGACGGTGCTTTTTAATAATTTGTCCTAAATGCTGTGTATAGAAAAAGCACCAACAACATCAATATCCACCTTCCATTTATCATGTTCTTTTCTACCTGTTTTTCGGTCTTTAATTTGTATATGTAACTGAGGCAATGCTGCTTGTAGATAATGATCACTGACTTGAAGGGTAGAAGGGTAGGGGCTAAGTGAACATTTGGTGTGGATCTCAGACCAGTATTGTGTTGGGATCTCTCATGATCGTGTAAATCTCGTAACAACCAGAACCGGGAAAGTGTGACTTCCGTGTCATAGAGAAAGGAAGTGAAGGTTGACAGCTGCAACCATTTTGTTTGTTTAAAGCAGGGATCAGGGAATCCCTGGGTTGGCTCAATGGTTTAGCGGCTGCCTTCAGCGCAGGGTGTGATCCTGGAGTCCTGGGATCGAGTCCCACATCGGGCTCCCTGCATGGAGCCTGCTTCTCCCTCTGCCTGTGTCTCTGCCTCTTTCTCTCTTTCTGTGTCTTTCATGAATAAATAAGTAAAATCTTAAAAAATAATAATAATAAAGCAGGGATCAGAAAACTGGACTGTGGGTTAAATCCAGGCTGCCACCAGATTTTAGAAATAAATGTTTATTGGTGCACGGACCTACCCATTTGTGTAGGTTTTGTCTGTGACTGCTTTCTAATCAAAATGACAAAGTCAAGGTGTAGTGAGAGAGACTGTCTGACCTACCAATCAATCCTAAAATAGTTACCGGCTAGCTGTTAAAGAGAGTTTGCAGACCCCTGGTCCCAACCATGAAAACCAGAACTGCTCACACACTTGTGCCTCTCCCAGTCATCAAATCCCATTGCATATAACATATTGTTTAAAATCATATACCCCTTTTCTAGCATGTTCTTGGGACTTCTGTTTCTTTTTTCCTTCTTTTATTTGGACACGCAATTCAGGGGCCTTTTTCCTATGAAAGACATCTCATCTCTTTTCTGAGGAGGCTGAAATAACATCCCTCTAACCTATTTCTCTCTTAGCTGTCATTATTTATTTCATTCTAATCATGTTGTTTAACTCAGTCCTACATTTTGGGCCTCAGCTAGTAAAAGGATTATTATAGCGAAGTGTCGCCCCATGTTCCTCTTATAACCTGAATTTCTTCCCATAAATTTTCCCATAAGACAATGGTTATCTGACTGCTTGGGGAAAAGTCACAGCCGTTCACAGTTTAGAAAAACCAGCAAGTATAATGTAATAGAAACGGATTAAAAGGAACCCCAAACCACATCTGAGACTCTGTCCTTTTCTGCATATAGAGAAAAGAGAGAGCAGTGGCATAGGAAGGCTGAGTGCCCTAAGACATGTTGCCCCTGTACCCCACAATGTCCTATAGATCCTGTTTTCTCACAGACATTACTTAGCAGGCTTGAAAGCTGCCTGGCTCTGGATTGACTTTCATCAAGCTCAGTTAGATGGACTAGTTTATCAAGTCTCCAAAAGAGGGGCCCAGCCATCCCTATGTGGGGATTTAACCATGACAAGAGGAAGGCCAAACAAGTTCTAATTAGTCAAAAAATAGTCAAAGGTAGTGAAAATTAGGAACATTCTATGAGGGTCAATAGTAAGTTAAAAATAGGTTATCCATACTATGGGATACTATCCAAAATAAATCATATTGCAGAAAGAAATGCCATGACAAGGAGACATGGAAAATTCTTAAGTGTGTATGTTTGATTTTGTTATTTAAACTTTGTTTAAAATATACATTATATACATACATATATACAAACATATAGTACATATATATTTATATAAAGCACCGTGAGATTAATACCACTATATTAACAGAGTATCTTTGGGTGATGGCATCATGACTGACTCTATTGTTGTCTGTATGCTTTTCTATATTTTCCCAGTAAGTATGTATTACTTGTATGATTAGAAGATGTTTCTTTTTGGGGTGCCTGGGTGGCTCAGTTGGTTAAGCATCTGCCCTCAGCTCACATCACAATCCCAGGGTCCTGAGATCAAGCCCTGTGTAGGAGATTCTGCTTCTCCTTCTCCCTCTGTCCCTCTTCCTCCACTCCCCTGCCACCCTGCTTATGTTATCTCTCTCTCTTTCTCAAATAAAGTCTTTTTAAAAAGTTTTTAAAATTTTAGAAGATGTTTCTTTTTATGAGATAAAAAGGACACAACTAGGAACATTGTCAGTAATCAGAAGAAAAAAACAAATGTTCCTCTCCTAAGTAAACTTAAAGAATTTTGGTAACTATGTGGTGTTTGCACCCTTGGGTTTGGAAAAAATTTTAGAAGCAGATGGCTTTAACTGAGATGTGTGAAGAGAAAACATTATGATCATTTCCTTCGGAGTGTCAAAGAAGCACTAGAATAAACACATACTGTTACTAATCCCCAGATTACTTCCTTTGAAGGTCCTTAGGGTTCCCAAAACTGTCCATGGACTCTGTTCTTTCTTGTTTGCAAGACTTAGCTCAGGCTGTTCCCTCAATTAAGGCAGTCTTCTTGCTCACCCTTGTTGACCTTGGACCAGCTAAAAAGTTGCTTCTAGGGGTGTCTGGGTGGCTCAGCCTGTTAAGCATCTGCCTTTGGCTCAGGTCTTGATCTCAGAGTCCTGGGATTGAGCCCTGAATCTGACTCCCTGCTTAGTGGGAAGCCTGCGTCTCTTTCCCCCTCTGCCTGCCACTTTGCCTGTTTATATGCACTTTCTCTCTCTGGTTCACTCTCTCTGTCCCTCTCTCTCCCTGTCAAAAAAATAATTAAATCTTTTTTTAATAGTTGCCTCTTCCCTGGATTGCCCCCAACGACTTTCCCCATCTCCCATTTTCTGCTAATCCACGTTCCTTTCCTGATTCTGTAACATTTCTATTATCATTTGTGAGTTGGACTGTTTTTATTTTTCTCTCTTTCTTTCTTTTTGCCCTTGCACACACTGAGGGCAAAATCAGATTTAAATCACCACTGTGTTTCCAGTACTTAGAGTAAGTATTTGAATTGCCTGTGACAACCAAATAAATAGCTCTGCTCAGCAAAACTTGATTTCCATTGGCCTTCCATCCCAGTTCTTAAATGCATTCCACCCTCTTCCTCTCTTGTCAAAGCTCTTAGATGTGACTTGGCTGCATGGATGGGAGGGGAAAATGGCCCCAAAGCATCACTAGGGCATATTTCCCAAAAATGTCACATTTTCACATTTTTTAAAAAATTTATTCATGAGAGACAGAGAGAGGCAGAGACACAGGCAGAGGGAGAAGCAGGCTCCATGCAGGGAACCCAACGTGGGACTCGATCTGGGGTCTCCAGGATCACACCCCGGGCTGAAGACAGCTAAACCGCTGGGCCACTGGGGCTGCCCTCACAATCTTTAAAGTAATATCTTGATGTACTGTTAAGAGGAAAATGAAAAGTTGCTAGAGAAGACAACAGGAACCATGCAATTGAAACATTTAGCTTTTGTCCACAGAACTCATGGGGAAGGTAATCCAAAGATGGTGTCATTTTGTAGATATCATTCTCCACAAAATGTACCCCACTGGCCACGTGCCCCACACTCACTCTTATTCCCTAGCTCTGGTTTAAGGGACTTTCTCCCACTCTTACATGGGTGAGCCCTCTCAAAATTTACTCAACCTGTACACTGTTACATATTTTCCTCTCTGCTAGTCCAACAAACCTGTGCAATTTCTAGTTGGAGGATTTTGTTGAGATTACACACACACACACACACACACACACACACACACACATATATATATATATATATATAGAGAGAGAGAGAGAGAGAGAGAGAGAGATGTTCCTTGTGGACTTGAATATATATATATATATTTTTTTTTTCTCCCCAGGGAATAAGTTTTAATGCATAGCTATAAACCAAAATTATCTGATTTATCTCAATTCTTCCAAATCCTTATTTTTTGGTCTACTTGGTCTGCTAAAGATTAAACAATGTGTTAAAGGCTCCACTAAGGAATGTTTGCGGTTAATGAGTATTTAAACAAGACCTGTATTCAAGGAGTTAGGAAAAAGGATGAGCTGGGCCCCTCTGGCCAACTCATTGATCCTATTATACATACCCTCCTCACAGGTGTGGAGAGGTATGGTAAGATGGGGGCTAAGGAGAAAGAAGAGTGGGAGTGGGAGGGAGGTCAGATGAAGAAAAGTCAAGGTTGATTGGTTTGTGGAATACCTACTATTCTTAAGCTTTTCAAAGTAAATTTGGCATCTTATCCCTAATCAGCACTTAAAAGAAAAATAATAATTTATAGACTGCTAGTCAGTCAAGTGGAAGCCTAAGTTGTGATTTTCTGCTATCTGATGGGATAGGGTTATCCACTAGATTTGTTTGCTGTCCTTGACCAGACAGCAATCACAAAACATTCCTGAGTCTTGTATTCCAAATTAAAGTGAAATCGTAAGTAAAGCCCAGCAAAAGCTCAGGCATTTTGAGAGGTAAACCATACTCTACCCTTCCACAAGTTCTGTCTGTTTAATTTGCTATGAGTATTTTGCAATGAGGGATTGGGCAAGGGCCCTTTCTTGATAGAGAATAGGAGATTACATTTCCATAGTGGGTCTCCATATGGAAGACCTCTCTCCTATTCTCCCCTTCTCCTCTTGTGTGGGCACGAAGATAGAAGGTAAAGTTGTGATCACTTGCAAATAATGTTCTTCTTAACTCATGGAAGCTTTATCTCCCCTTCCTTTGGAACCTCAATCCAGTGTAATTTTCCTGGGCAATTAAATTAGGAATGATATCATAGTAATAATAATAATAAAACATCTGTTAAAGTGGTACATGGATGCCAGGCATTGTTTGACATGTTTTACATGTATTAACATATTTGAGACTCACCATCATTAGTATAATTTTACTTGGGAGGAAATTGAGGCATGGAGAGACTTGTTCAAGTGGAAACATCTTATAAGGGTCAGGATCAGGATTGGAACTTGAGTAATGTGTTGTTGACCATTAGACTATACTATTTCTTAAATAACTGTTAAGTGTGTTCACATCTATATGAGCTGTGGGCAAAATTCAATTCGAGAGACAGTTATTGAGTTTCAGTTATGTGTGGGACACTGGGCTAAATGCCATGTCATTCTTTTTTCGTAGGGAGAAATAAAATCCATCCCTCATTTTAAATTGAGTAGAGTTTAGTAGAGGGATTAGACAAACATACCAAGTATAACCTTCAATGCAGAAAGAAATTCATGGTAGAAGAACAAGCAGAGCACAGTGGCAACCCAAAGGCAGAACAGGATGCAATGGTCTCCTAAAATTCAGTGAGTCTGTTCTATCTTTCTTTGTAAGCTAGATCCCATCTATTGTGTTTGCAATGTCCCGTACAAAGATACAAGGACTTTATGGTCAGTCATTGTACCGCACAGCTGGGTTTAGTCATCTGAAGTGTGTAACATTAGTCCCAAGGCTTGTGCTGACTTTAAGATTTGTGAAACAGACTTTGGGACTTGAATGAAGTCACAAAACAAGGCAAATGTGGAAGACAAAGATAGCTCATAAACTAGCACCTTATTTATTTAAGGTAAGTTATTTTTCTAATTGTCTTTCTTACCAGTATTATTTCTCTGTCTCTCTGCCTTGCTTTGAATCTTAGATTTTTCCAGAATAGAAGATGTTGTATACTTTTCAGTGTTTGAGACACAAACTCGATTTGTCTTTGCTCTACAGGCCCTCAAATAATTTTGACCCTAACACAATGCAAAATGTTACAAGTAATACATGTCAAGCACATATCACGATGACTGTCATAGAGGAAGGGCTCAATTATTATTTGCAATTAACACTGCTATTTTGGGAGTCCTCTCTATCAGACTCCAAACCTCAGAAGTCATTGCTACCCCACCCTCCTGAATTAACTCATGTGGCAGGGGCAGAGAAAGTTTATCTGGCAAAGAAAATAGTGCAGCACAAATTTGGGAAACTAGAAGTCAATTGGGGGCAAGTCTAATTTGTTAAGTTTGCTTGAAATATAGAATGAACTGGTGGGCTAATTGTAGCTAGGACTGATAAAATAAAAGCTAGCATTTGGCTGTATTTTGTAATCCTTTAACATCTGAGTTGCTGACATATGAACAAAAGATTTATTCTCTGAGAGCAATGCGAAAAGTGCTTTAATATAATAAGCTTAATATAAGGTCCTTTAATATAATAAGATTGCCTAGAAGTTAAAAAGCAACAGAAAATGGTATTGTATCTGGTATTTGAATCTATGTCACCTCTTGATCTTCTTTCAGACTCATATTTACCCAATAACTTAGTTTGCCCCTCATTAATAACTACTCAAGTTAATTAAATATGAATTTAGGTAAAACATAACTAAATGCATCTGGAGGGAGTTTGATGTCTAACATATTCCACAGTTAAACTTAAGTTATTTTTAGATTCTCTGCTGTTTTGGATCATTTACCCCTCTGCTCTCAGTTAATTAAAAAAAAATCTAGATTTGATACTAAAATTCTGAAGTTGTTCATCCCCCAAAGTATACAAGCAGCATGAATAATTCCAATGCATATGTCAATCTCTATGCAGTATTCTATGATGCAGGCATTCAATATGAACTGGGTTGGGATTCTGTTTTCCCTGGCTCAAGGCAAACATGTTCTTGATAATGTAGATATGTATAGTTAAATATGAGTTGTCAAGTATGTGAATGAAATGTATTTCTCTTTGTAAAACAAGTTGTAAATAGGATTCAAAATCCCTCAAGGTTTTCTTCCAAAGTCCTAGTCTATTTAAAAACAATGGTAATGATAACCTACTTCTAGAGTCAAATACATACTAATGTTTATTTATTTATTTTTATTTTTTAAAAAGAATTTATTTGAGAGGGGGAGAGAGTTAGAGCTCGAGAGAGACATGAGAGCATAAGAGCAGGGAGTGGGGAGAAGCAGGCTCCCCACAGAGCAGGGAGCCCCACATAGGGCTGGATCCCAGGACCCTGAGATCATAACCTGAGCTGAAGGCAGATACCTGACAGACTGAGCCCCCCAGGTACCCCACATTCTAATATTTATTAATAAAATATTAACATATTTAAGTATTTAAACTTTATTAAAATACAGTTAACAGTCTTGTTCCTTTTAAATGTAGCACTTAATGAATCTAAATGATCAAGTTTTTGAAAGAACGACACATGAGTGATTCACAGGTCAAGCCCTCAGAACATAGTCACCCTACTATTAACTGAGTGTCCCTTTTTGCTATGCCATCTGTATTATTTCCCCCTATAGCCAACCTGCTCACTGCCTGGCACTGTCTGAAAGAAAGCAAAGTTGCTTATGTAAGAAAAGAAACTCTGACCAGTTGTGGGTTTGATTTTATTACCCGAAAGCTAAGTGGATTCACATAAATCACAGTGGCTCAGATCTCCAGATAAGAAGAGAGTACACATCACCATATGGAGCCTTGAAAAGCTCTGGATTCTATGTGAAACACATTTTGGTAACATTATAAACAAACCCATGTGGCACTAGGGCAGTGCAAATAACTGCTTAGTCTGCAAAGGCTCGTCCATCTCTTAGGAAAAGAATATGATAGAACAACTGCACAGTGAGTAACAGCAACCTTCTGATAGTCCTAGGAAGCTGCTTAGCCCAGCAGACTCAGCCCCCACAAAGCAGAGAGCTTTATGTTCACATTAGCTGGGGCCTCTGTGGGCGTGTGTCCTTGGCTCAGGGTCAAATGATTGCATAACGCTTCTCATAAGTGAGCCTGCAGAACAAGAAACCAGAAGGGCAAGAATGCTTAAAAGTGCAGCTGGCAAACCCAGGAGACACTCTCCAGAGGTGCCTTGGCCCCTGGGTTTGAGAGCTCCTTTCTGAAGAGAATTCACACATCCCAGCAGATGAGCCAGGGGGGTCCATGGTAGCAGATGCACTTGTGAAGTGAGTTGTGGTTGCCCTGGTTTCCCCATTGTTAGTACATACTGGTTGAAATGATTTGTTGACGGAATAGTGACCAAAACAATTATTTTGTTGTCCTTGTCGTGATGGGCATAAATGGTGTTGACCAGAATTGAGAGATTGTTTGGGTTGTCAAGGCCATTCCTCCTGACCTGAGGTCTTTGTCACACTTCATCTTCTAGAACAAGACAGAATGAAGTTTACAGACACTGTCTTCTGGTCCTCCAAACCCCTGCTTCCTCCACATCATATACACACCAGATTCAGGTAGCCTCTTCCTCACCACCCCTATTAGAATTAAATTCTTTTGAATAGTTCCCCTCATTGCTACAGGATTTAAAAAGCCTTTCGTTCTAACTTATTTTCATTTATTTGTTAATTGATCCCTTCTTTTATTCATCCATTATCTCTTCCTGTGTCCTGTTATGGCCACTGTACCAGATGCTTGAAGAACAGAATACAGTAGTCCCTGCCCTCACAGATGCCCAATCTAGCAGGGGAAAGTGAAAAGTTCAACATTATTACCCATGCTCATATATTAAAACACATTATGTCATTTAATAAGACTATTGAAAAATATTGCAAATTGTAATGAGGAAGCATTAGGGTGAAGAAGTATATCAAGAATCTGGAGAAAGATCTAGACGTGGAAACTTACAGGGAGATTCTAAGAATTGATGGGTTCTCTGGCGAAGAAAAAACTCAAGTAGAAAAGTATGGCTGTGCCTGTGTATTCATCTCATTTCATAAAATAATCTATTCTCTCAAGTGGCACAGAGTACTCATGGTAGTTTCCTCTGAGGAGTATTTATCGATTTCTCCAAGTTGTAAGTGACAGTGGGTAAAACAAGAGAGAGGTTAACATGGTTGGTGGTGAGTCATCTGGGGGTTGCTGCTGTAGGTCCGTGATATCGTCAGGATCCTGGCATATTTTCTTTCTTCTCCCCTTCCATTTTAGGATGTGCATCCATTCTCAAGGAAATGGATATAAAATGATTCCTGGAGATCTAGCCATTACATCTAATTTCCAGTGTAAAATAGGAAGAAATGGGGGAAAAGGCATAATTTTAAAACATGCTTTCTAGAAACCCTACCAATAACTTCTGGTTCTGTCTCTCTGGCCAGAGCTCCAATGTGGCCAGCACTATTTCTGTTTTCCCAATAAAATCTGTTAGAAAAATTTTAATTGAAAAATGGGTACTGGATAAACTAGCAGGCCCCATCACTCCCTAACTGGGACACCCAGAACATGTTGAAACCTCTTAGGTATGGAGAACATGCATGGGAATGGAAGTTGGAAGTTGTCAGCCAAGGAGCCTGAGGACTCTCCCCACAGAGATTCATGTATTCAGCTTTTCTCTGACATACATAGAAAGAAAAGTGTGACTACCTTCCAGAAGTTACTGCTAAGAAGCTTTATTACATTTTTCTCCTCAAATAGTTGGAGCTTCAAAAAACTTGCAGTGCATTTTATGTGCATGTGTATAATGTACATGGATATTTGTATTAACAGATTTCTAATATCTACTTCACCCAAACACTGAAGCCCACATAAACAGCCCATCTAAACTCCTTTCATAGAGATTTATGAATATTTAAAAAATACCTACCCAAGAGCAAATTTATTGATTGAATGGTGATATTTATTTAATATATTTGAGAAATTTAAATTTTTAAAAATGGTTTATTTTTGTAAGAACTTGTTTCAGCTATTAAAGATGGTATCCCACCCACCCTCTGCCAATAAAAAACTCTTGACTTCTTATTAAGACAAATACTGGCAGTGGAGAAAGCTTACATATGAAAATATATAGTTCTTTAAATATAATCCTATCTCATCTCAAAAACAGAACATGGAAGCCTGTTTAAATGATGTAGTTGGGGCACCTGGGTGGCTCAGTGGTTGAGTGTCCACCTTTGGCTCAGGTTGTGATCCCAGAGTCCTGGGATGGAGTCCCACACTGGGTTTCCCATGGGGAGCCTGCTTCTCCCTCTGCCTATGTATCTGCCTCTCTCTATGCCTCTCATGAATGAATAAATACAATCTTAAAAAAAAAGATATAATTGACTTTAATGAAATTTGTACAAAATTAAAATATAACAAAATAAATCAAACATTGGCATTAACAACAGGACATCAGTCAGGATCCCAATAGGAAACAGCATATTCAGAGCAGGCAATTTCAAGGAGAGTTCATGTCCAAAAGAACTATTTACAGAAGCGGGAGTAGGATGCAGGGAGTCATGGAGATAGTGCAAGGATCAGGGCTGAATAATAGAGGGAGAACTAATATCTCTCCTTGGTCTAAAAGGGACAAAGTAGAGCGATATTAGCAGAATCTGGAGACAGAGAGTCATATAGGAAAAGTTGTCTTGAGGAGCAGTGATCTTAGCAGTGATCTTAGGTCAAGGGACACACCTTGCTTTAGACATACATCTAATGATCTCATAGGGAAATCAAAGAATAAATACCCTGATCTCCTGCTGAGGTTTCCATTGGCCAAACCAACCAGCAGACAGAGACCTGTACAAGAAGCCCTCTCTCTATGGTCTATTAAAGAAGGATGAGGAAGTTGAGGCCTGGAGGGGTAAATAGAAGATATCCCACACAACAAGCTAGGGATGTGTCCATCTATAATGTGTGATATTTATTTATTTATTTGTTTGTTTATTTATTTATTTATTTTTACCTTTAGAGATACTAAAAGTTCTTCTTCATGAGAAAATATGTAATGCCAGGCTGTATTTGTCAACTTGCCAGATCTCCTAGTGTCACCAAGGATACTTCAAAGCTACTCTGCTACCTTTCCAGAAACCACCTACAAAAGCTAATTGATAGTGCACCCTTGCTAACACATGGAGATTTGACATTATTAGTCTAATTAAAAGGATTTTAACAGTCTAACCTCCCCCCCTCTGCTGATTCCTACATACTCCAGTCAAAGTAAATTAAACCCATTAATCAAACCAGTAGAAATGATGTAAGGTGCAGGATACAGGCAGAACAGAGAAGAGACTAACAGCCTTCATTATGCTTAATTTTCTTCCTTAGCAAAGGATAATAAATTCAAATTGTAACATCACAATAAAATATTTAATTATTCAAGAGCAGGGCAAGACACATTATAATTAGCTCCCTATTATGTGTCTTCGTTTAGGTGGTAATAGATGCGATTGAGTAGCCCAGTCAATCTTAAGCTAAAGATTTAAAGTAAGATCTCACCTGACTGTCACCTGGGAAGGTATCCCCACTATGAGAAGCTTGCCTCGGGATATGGACAGATGGTGACTTGAGAGTTGGTGTTCATTCATTTATTTTCAATTCAACAGATATCACTTGAGTGCCTGCCATGTATTAGAGCTCTGGGCCTTATGGTTCCAACAGTGAATAAACTAAGGGCCTCATCTCAAAGGACTTGCTTGGGGATTGGAATAAAAACCATGCTCCTTATCTTAGCCTTGAAGAACTCAGACTTCTCAGACTTCATCCCTTGGCATCTTCTTCCTTGTTCACTGTGTTCCTGCCACCAGGGCTTTTGCTCCTTCTCTAAAGTTAGCAACCTAGTTCCTACTTCATGTACTCTTCCACTTGTCTAGAATACTGTCCCTTCAGATCTCCATATGACTGGTACCTTCTCATCCTGTTACTCCACTAGCAGAGCCCTGTCTTGGTCACCTTTACCTAAAGAAGCTCCCTAAAACCCAGTTACGCTACTTTCTAAATTTTCTTCATAATACTTATCATCACCCAAAATTAGCTTTCTTATTTACTATTGTTTACCTCTTCACTTATCCTCAATGCAGTATAAACCTCAGAAAGGACCTTGTCTCTCCTTATCACTGTGTTCCCAAAGTGTATGTAGCCTGGAACATAGTAGATTCTCAATAAATATTTGTGACTAGGGATTATCATCATTTTAAAGATGGTGACAATAGAATTTGCCATCGTATATGTTTTTTAAAATATTTCATTTATTCATGAGAGACACAGAAAGAGAGAGGCAGAGACATAGGGAAAGGGAGGAGAAGCAGGCTCCATGCAAGAAGCCTGATGTGGGACTCTATCCCAGGACCATGGCATCATGCCCTGAGCTGAAAGGGCTCAACCACTTAGCCACCCAGGAGTCCCCCATATGTTTTTTGAAACCTAACTACATCCCTATCAAGAAGTGATAAATAATTCCCCACCCCTTCAGTATAGGTAAGTGGACTTTTATTGGCTTATAACCAATAGGATATGGTGGAATGGTGGAAGTGACACTGTATAACTTCAGAGGCTACATCACAAAATGTGATACATCTTGCCTTTGCAGTCCAAATTAACCCATATGGATAGGCCCAAAACTATCTAGAGAGAGAAAGAGATGCCCATCCATCCCCTGGCTGCTCTATCCCTACACCCTCCCACATCCAGCCCATCTAATTGAAACCACATGAGAGACCCTTGGCCAAAAGCACCTGGGAGAGTCTTTTCAAAATTTCTGACCCATAGAGATTAAAGGAAAGAATAAAATGATTATTGTTTCAAACTACCAAGTTTTGGAATGGTATTATACCAAAGTAGATAATCAGGATAGTGAATGACTGGCTGGATGAATGAATGAATGAATGAACTAACAAGTTATTACTTCCAGTTTGAATCAGAATGGAGAAAAGATGTTATCAGGAGGGAAGAAAGTGTTTCAGAGATCTATGTGTAGAAATAAAATATTTCAGAAGAATTCCAATATCAAGTGTCTCCAATATAATAGATTCAATTATACTGTTGATCAAATAAGGGATCCCTGAGTGGCTCAGCGGTTTAGCGCCTGCCTTTGGCCCAGGGCGCTATCCTGGAGACCCGGGATCGAATCCCACGTGGGGCTCCCGGTGCATGGAGCCTGCTTCTCCCTCTGCCTGTGTCTCTGCCTCTCTCTCTCTCTCTCTCTCTCATGAATAAATAAATAAAATATTTAAAAAAAAAAAGAAAAAGAAAACAAATAATATCCCTTCCAGAGTAGTATAAGACATTTTTTTTACCTTTACATAGAAACTATATGAGACAAACTTTGTTCCCTATCACAAATTAACATTTTTTTCATGAAAGATATTGCTAATTAATTATGGCATTCTTTCTTACTAACTGTGACTTCACAGTCCTTTCCAGACAGCCATTAACAATTGATATGAATTGGCACTCAAAATTTTTGCCATACCAACCTTAAGGAGATGCCAACATCCCAAAGGAGCATTGCAGGTTGTATTTACTCTTTATCTCCTACCACCTCTTTCCTGAGATTTCTTTTCTTTTTTTTTTTTTAATTTTTATTTATTTATGATAGTCACAGAGAGAGAGAGAGAGAGAGGCAGAGACACAGGCAGAGGGAGAAGCAGGCTCCATGCACCGGGAGCCCGACGTGGGATTTGATCCCGGGTCTCCAGGATCGCGCCCTGGGCCAAAGGCAGGCACTAAACCACTGCGCCACCCAGGGATCACTTTCCTGAGATTTCTGTAGTGACACCAGAACAAGGAACAGCATGAGAATTTTGCAAGTTGAAAACATTGGGGCTAGTCTGTCAACACTTCTAAAATTCTATGGGAACATCTGTTTTCATTCCTGATGAGGGAGGCAGCATTTGTTTAAAGGCTGTTAGAACTTCTCACTGGTTGATATGCAGACACAGAGATCTCTGTTGAAAAGAATTTACCCAGAATGGTTAGGATTATTAAGATGGTGCTAGCAAAAAAAAAAAAAAAGATGGTGCTAACATTTGCAAAGCTTTTGTCAGTTTGTTTGTACTGGGAAGCAGTGGGTCATAAGTTCTGCAAGGATTTCTTGCACTCATAATTGCTTCATGTCTTCATATCTCTTTCTCTTTTATCTGCATACATATGTCTATTTTCATCCATAAAAATTGACATAGTGTCATTGTACACGTCAACTTGGATCTTAGGAAATCTAAATTCTTTCAGCCAAAGGCATTTACTTATCTCAAATACTGATTTCATCAAGCAATCCTTCCTAGTTTCTATACAGTTAATGGTCACTCTTTCAGAACTGTAGTATCAGCTGGCATCTCTTAGAGACTTCCACTATTCCATGTAATATAATTATTTTTGCAATTCCTTGCACTCACCCAATTATACTGAAACCCCTTGAAGGCAGAAACCATTTCTGTCTCATCTTTGCATTCCCTGCAGAATCTGGTAAAACAAAACAAAACAAAACAAAAACAAAACAAAAAGGGATCCCTGGGTGGCTCAGTGGTTTGGTGTCTGCCTTTGGCCTGGGGTGTGATCCTGTAGTCCTGGGATCGAGTCCCACATCAGGCTTCCGGTGTGGAGCCTGCTTCTCCCTCTGCCTGTGTCTCTGCCTCTCTCTCTCTCTCTCTCTCTTTCTGTGTGTCTTTCATGAATAAATAAATAAAATCTTAAAAAAACAAAACAAAACACTCTCCTTAAAGGCAATTGAGGGAATCCAAAATATCAGCATTGTTTTGCAACTCAAATTTCTTCCAGTTCACATCCAAATCTCCCTTTGACAGAAGTACATTTGTAATCTTGAACAAGGAAGCATATTAGGGAACCATTCTGATTAATGAACTATTGTTCTTAACTGGAGACATAACTGAGTCTCCCACTCCCCCACAGGTGTTTTTTGGAAATGCAAGGGAGGCGTATTTTGTCAAAAAATTTGAAGATGCAATAATGGATATATAGTATCTAGGCACCAAGGATGTTAAACATACTGCAATGTGAGGAACAGCCTTATGTAACAAGAAATTGTCCTGCTAACATGTCAACAATGTCCCCAGTGAGAACACTACTGGACTATTTACCCAACTGTATTATAATAATCATTGTTATTTTCACTTATTTTGTACTGGACGCTATCTGAAAGGTTTACCTATGTGTTGTGGCTGCTTCCAGTTTAGTGTGCATGAGAATCACCTGGAGGACGGATTACAGCACTAATTGCTGGGCCTCACCCTAGAGTTTCTGATACAGTGGGGCTGAAGTGAGACTGCAAAATTATATTTTTACAACTTCCCAGGTAATACTCATGCTGCTAGTCCAGAAATCACACTTTGAGAATCCCAAATCTACACTGATATAACCTCATAATTTTCCTCTCAGTCACACTATTCTTACATCCTACATTATCCTTATTTTTCAGGTGAGAAAGCCCAAATTTAAGAGGTTCAATCTACCACTTGTCCAGAACTACACAATTATGAGCCAACAAATTCATTTGTTTGGGCAGCATGCAAGGAAATGAAAATGAAGGCTCTGGAGCCAGGCCACTTGGGTTTACTATTTCTTATTTGTATGATCTTGAGAAAATTATTTAAACTCTGAGCTTCAGTGTCCTTGATTTGAAACAGGGGTAATAATGGTTCTTTCAGATGTATCATAAAGATAAAATGAGATAATGAGTGAAAAGCTTAAAATACTCTATTTTGGAAGAATGAACCCTCAAGGAGGTTATATTCCAGTGGAAAAGCCAAATAATAAACTTGTAAAAATACAAATAAGTAATTCTAAACACTAGAAATCCTATAAAGAAATAGAATAAGGAAATGGGTTGGAAGAGTAGAGATGGCGAGGTCTAAAAGGATTCTTTCAAAGGGATGGCATTTGAGCTATGAATGACCAATGGAGCCAGTCACACTGAACTGGAGAATGAGTGCTCCAGGCAGAGGCAAGAGTAGGTGCAAAGGCACAGGGACGAGAATCTGTTTTTCTTATCCTAGAAACTGAAGGAAAGCCAGCAATGGAGTGGAGTGAGGGCAAAGAATTGGAGGTAGGGAATGGAAGCAGGGCAGGTAGTAGAGTGGGAGGGGATGGCATTAGAGAGGTCAGTAGCAGTTGATTACCACCAATCTTGTAAGGTATGATGAGAAGCATACATTTTATTTCAGAGGTAGTGGAAAGCCATTGAAGCATTTCAGGCAGGGGAGTGATTGATTGGATTTATTTTTTAACAGATCAGTCTAGCTGCTATATCCAGAATGGATTGTGGCAAGCAAGAGTGGAAGCATGGAGCCCAGTGATGGAGCCACAGTGTAGATCATGTGGCTTGAACTAGGGAGGTGACCAGAGAGATGAAGAGTAGTGGGTGGGTTCAGAGTATCTGGGGCTTAATGGCAGATAATATATATGGAGGAAAGGGCAGTGTGTTAGCATCAGGGTGGATGGCAGTGCAATCTGCCTCAGTAGAGTAGAAGCATGCTTGGAGTTTTAAAAGTTCTGTTTTTAAAAAACAATTTATTTAAAATAAAAAGTTCTGTTTTGTTATGTAGGATGGGTTACAACAGGCAACAAGGAAACTTTTGGGGATTATGTACAGATTCATTATCTTAATTGTGATATTGGTTTCACATGTGTATACATAGGCTGAAATTCAATACCTTACATGCTTTAAATATGTGCTGAGTCCATTATATGTCAATAAATCTGCATTTTAAAAAGCTGTGAAAGAGAATCATGATATGCCAGCCCAAAATATGCTGCTTTGGCATAAGAATCATTTTATATGGAAGGTATTTGTATTCCTGTTATTTCTTATCTGCCTAAAAGCAGAGCCTCCCAAAAGTACTCTGTTATCATAAATCCCCTCCAGGGAGCTACTCCAATCTTCTCTTCTGGTAGAGTAGTCGGCACCACACCCAGACAGACATCACAGACTTGTCACTATTCTGTCTCCCATCTATTCTCACGAGGGCCATTTATCTTTCCAAAAAAGTCATTTTGTTTCCAAGGGCCCTATCTCCCCTTCCTTCTTAGAAATCATTTGTTCTCCTCCAAGTGTCCCTCTGCTCTTCCCTTTCCCCTATTAAGAGGGTATGTAAGCTCTCAAATCTCACCACTCCTTTGGATAGTCCCTTCTGTGATATCCCTATGAATGTAAAATTAAAATTAATAAATGTGTATGTCTTTTCTCCTGTTCATCTGTTGTTGGTTTAATTCCCAAGTCCCCCAGGGTAAGAGGGTAGAGGACAAATTTTTCCTCCCTTACAGCAATAATGAACAACAATCAAGAAGGCAAGATGATTATTCACCAAGTAGAGGTAGGCTGTTGGACATAGGAGTCTAGAATTTAATGAGACATGTCTCTTGAGATCTTGACAATTCCAAAAACTCAAGGGTGAAATTTGCAACCACTCAGTACCAGGACTGAGCTTTGTTAAAGGAACACAGAATTGGAGGTTGAATTCAGGTTCTGGTTTCTGTCAGGTATGGAATATATAGGGAACCTTCAATATGCTACTTGATTTCCATCTACGTGTGTTTTGCATTGGTAAAATAAAGAACTCACATTTGAGGGTTAGGAGGGTGAGTGCCACAATAGAAGTCTTTGGAGAAATTAAAATTGCTCCACAAATCTCAGTTGCTCTCAATATTACTCAAGAGGATAATGCCTCAAAAACATGATAGTTTGGAGAAAATCCTTGGTCAAACCAAGACTATAAAGAAGAAACACAAGCAAAAACCAACATCTTGGAAAGAACAGAGAACTTTTTAAATTTTATTTATCTGATATACAGAACTTAAGGCTCTTCTCCCTGTTGATTTTGAGGACAATAAAACTTATTTTTTCTTCCTGGACTGAAATATATCCAAAGTCATGGTCTACAAAGTATACATGATCTTGTACCTATTAAGACATCACTAAATAAATATTATGAGAACTTTGAGATAGGAACGGTAATCAGTATTTCAAATGTTCCGTGAGTTTGATTTTTCTCTTTACAAAGCCTCTGCAAGATTTATTGTCTGGTTGAGGTGTGTTTAAAAATAAATAAATAAGATAGTACTGAGCTGGGCAGTTGTTGGAAGCCTCATTAATCACTGTTTTAAATCCCAGGGTCTTCAACCATCCAAATTAATACCTGAAATCTTGACTTGAGTCATGAATAAGCTAACAAATCAGCCACTCCAGACCTTGTGTGACAGAGCCAGTGAGTCCTCAAGTGACATGAATGCTCTTTGATTTCAAACACATACATTTAAGCTACAAACTCTCTAAAATTAATTTATTCCAAACAAGAATTATATAGAGAGAATACAACTTAAAAAGAGAGAAGGGTAGATGTATCACTACATATGAAAAAGTCTTGGATTTTTAAAAAGTGATAGAGGTCACATCATGTTCATCTTTAACTTAGACACATGACTCTCCAAATCATTCTACTACCTCATGTAACCAAAGAGTCATTAGTTCCAATATCTCAGAGAAATGGCTTTGTTGACTTTTTAAGAAATGACTTGCTAGATGAAAATATTGCCTACATTGAATGGGTGATATAGAGAAATTTAAGGGTAATTTTAACTATACATACTTTTTAACTTACATGCAACCCTAACCAACTAACTCTAAGACACGATGCTGCTATTAGTGGCTTATTTATTTGGTTCAAATTTTCACATAAAGAACTTAGAAGATAGTAAGCAGTGAACAAATGAGAGCTGTTTCACTTGTAGTAGCAACCATCATAGTCATGGGATTAGTAGTAGTAATTGTAGTAGTAAATGACACAGCTGAAAAAAAGATCTCTTTGAGCAAATATTAGGGATTCTTGGACACAAAATAGCACTCATTGTTGTGGTGGCTAAAGGTTTCTCGACATTCTCGTTAAGGAACTGTCCTGAATAATTAAGCAGTTTTAGAGTTTGATGTTCATTCCTTTAGGAGATTATTTTTAGGGGAGGTGATAAATGGTCATTTAAAGAGAGACAGTTCTTTGTTCTACCTATAATATCATTACACTGGTACTTTGTGATTTTTTAAAAAAGATTTTATTTATTCATGAGAGACACAGAGAGGGAGAGGCAGAGGGAAAAGCAGGAGCCCAATATAGGACTCGATCCGGGGACTCCAGGATCACACCTAGAACTGAAGGCAGTTGCTCAATCGCTGAGCCAGTCAGGCATCCTTACTTTGTGATTTTTCAAGTGGAACCACTAATTTATCCTACAGATTGTTTAATTATTAGGTTTTCTAGTAATCTAAACTAAAAGAATAGAAATTCTAGATTATAGGAAATGTACAGTTTCTATCAAGTGTTGGGCCAAAACACAAAGTTCTGTTTTGTGTGATTTAATATTAACATCCAGAGCAATTTGTATTAGCTTTCATGTGTTAAAAGATCTCCCTTTATCTTCTATTTAGGTGTATATTTATGATATTTAAAGGTACATGGATTTGTCAGTAATTTCTATGCTTTTTTAAGATCTAAGTTTGCCTGAATTCCACTAGCCAAAAAAAACTTATTTGCATGAAACAACCGAATAGAGGATTGATAAATTTGAACAGGTGAATTCATGGTACCTATGTTGTGCCATTTATATTTACAGGTTACAACATGGATTCACATTTAAGATCTCAGTTTAGTGATATTATAATAAACAGTTTCCAAAATCAATGGGAATTGAAAAGTAGAGAGGTAGGGTGAAAGGGGCATGCAGCATATCATTTATTGACATCAAATAAGTTCATTATCTCAAGCAGTAGATTATGTTCCTAATCTGGGCCCCCCAAAACAAATTAGGGTTTTCTGTTTTCTTTTACTATGCCCCCCAATCTTTTCCTTGATAGAAGGACTTGAAGAGGTGCCTCCATCCTCCTCCAGAATTGGCACAGACCGAAGCTTCTACTTTTCCCTGAGGCTTTCTGTTACTCTGTCCCTCATCCCACACTTCAAAATGAAAGAGAAGGTGGGGATAGTGGTATTTATGAGGCTGTCGGTACTGTAGGCCATTTAGGGCCAGACCTTAGGGTTACGCCCCATGATGTACATTATCACCATGAAGAAATAATTATCGAATGCCCGCTTCAGGATTCAAAGGATGGTCTCTGAGGTCATTTGTTCTCACATGTCAGTTAGCAATTTACTTTTCCAAAGTGTCCCGAATAACAGATTCAGTGACTTACATTTTTTTGGAAAGCATGTCATATATATAGGAAACTATGAAACATGTATGTACATTTTAAATAATAATAAAAGAAACACTTGTGTATCCACCACCTAGCTAATAAAACAGAACATTGCCCACACCACACTTCTGTCATTCCCCCGCCTAGAGGTATCCACTATCCTAACTTTTGTGATACTTACTACCTTTCTTTTATTTATAGTTTTGACACCCAAACATGTATCTGTAAACAGTATATTTTTGCTTTGTCTCTTTTTTGAAGCTTACATAATTGGAATTATAAGTATATATTCTTTTCTGTCTGAATTCTCTCATTATCTGGTTCTCTACTCATCGATTGTGGACATGGTCATACTTAACTCATTTTGATTGTATAGTATTTCATCATATGAATATATCATAATTGATTTTTTAAAGATTTTATTTATTCATGAGAGAGAGAGAGACAGAGACACAGGCAGAGGGAGAAGCAGGCTCCATGCAGGGAGCCCGACGTGGGACCATATCCCGGGAGTCCAGGATCACGCCTTGAGCCGAAGGCAGATGCTCAACCGCTGAGCCACCCAGGCGTCCCCATAATTGATTAATTCATTCTATTGTGAAGAAACATTTGGGTTCTGCCAGTGCGTTTTGGCTTTTACAAATATATATATTTTTTAATATTCTTGTATCTTCTGTGGTGTGTGTGAAAGAGTTTCTCTAGGATATATACAGAGAAGTGGAGTTTCTGGGCTATGCACTTCTTGTTAATATTCAACTATTTTCTAGTTTGTACTGTTAAAGGACTTTTTAAAAATATAAAATCATGACTTTCATACAAATATAGTCAGTACATGTCAAAGTTTTTATTTAACTCATTAATCAATGAAGGAACTTGTTTTACAGCCAGTTCAAAGGAGAATCCAAAGAACAGACAGATATATAAGCATGAAGTCACTGGAGAAAATAATACAGAGGTTCCTCAAAAAGTTAAAAATAGAACTACCTTATGATCCATCGATCAAACTACTGGGTATTTCCCCAAAGAACATAAGAACACTAAATAAGAGGGATACATGAACCCCTATGTTTATAGCGCATTGTTTACAATAGCCAAGATCCAGAAGCAGCCCAAGTGTCCGTTGACTGATGAATACATAAGTGTGTGTGTGTGTGATGGCATATTATGCAACCACAAAAAAGAATGAAACGTTGCCATTCACAATGACATGGATAGAGCAGAAAATATTATGGTAAGTGAAATGAATCAGTCAGAGAAACACAAGTCCCATATGATTTTACTCAATGTGGAATTTAAGAAACAAAAAAAAGAAGAAAAAATAAAAGAGGCAAACCAAGAAACAGACTCTTTTTTTCTTTTTAAGATTCTATTTATTTATTATGAGAGAGAGGCAGAGACACAGGCAGAGGGAGAAGCAGGCTCTATGCAGGGAGCCTGACATGGGACTCGATCCCAAGACTCCAGGATCCCACCCCGGGCTGAAGGCGGCACTAAACCGCTGAGCCACCGGGGCTGCCCAGAAACAGATTCTTAACTATAGAGAACAAACTGATAGTTACCAGAGGGGAGGTGGTGGTGATGGGGAGGGAATTGGTGAAATATGTGATGAGGATAAAGGAGTACACTTGTCGTGATGAGCACTGGGTAGTATATGGAAGTGTAGAATCATTATATTCTACACCTGAAACTAATATCACACTGTATGTTAACTAACTGGAATTATAATAAAAACTTTTTAAAAAAATACTGAATAAAATGCACAGATAGATGCAAAATTACTCAGTATACATTGGGTAATAATCACTGCCTTTCCACTGAACACAATTTACTTTCTATGAGCAAGAATTATTTGTATTGCTATCAGTGTTCTAAAATTTTTGGAGCTGCAACATAGCTGAGAGTGTGAAAGACAGCAGTAGCCTGGAAGGGTATGCTGCACAGGACAGGTAGTAATCTTTTTGTTCCTTAGCAAAGCCTTTTGTAATTTTTTCTGTGGTACCACCTTACAGTCTCTTAGCAGCACGTGTGAGTTCCCATTGCCGTACATTCCTGCCCCATTGAGTAGAGCCATACTTTTTCCTTTTTGTCGGTTTGGTGGGTGTGTATTGGTATCTCATTATGGTTCTAGTTCATCTTTTCTTATGTTCACTAGCCATGTGGCTGGCCCCCTTTTTGAAGTCCTTATTCAAGTTTTGGCTCATTTTCCTATTGGTTAAATTGACTTTTTCAGAATTTGAAGGAATTTAGATGGCCCTCTAGGGCTGAATGTTCCCTTCTTCTGTCATTCTTGTGCCACCTTTACAGGACGAGTCTTACTAGATATCTGCATCATTTACTTATTTTCCTTAAATTGGCTCATTTTATTTTTTACATCCATAGGTTTTTAAATTAAAATTTTGTGAATATCATAAATAGAAAACCAATATCAATTTGCCATAAATGAAAGGTAGCAGTTAAATGAATACAATAAAGCAAAATCACATTGTCAACTTTAACTAGGTAGATTCCCCCCCAACCTCAACTTGGGGCCTGAGCCCGTTTCTCTCTCCTCTCTCTTTCTCTTCTCTACACTCCCCGTTCTAATGAGAAAAGACATAAGCAAGTATCAGCTCAATGTAGAAGAAATACTAGCACCAGACTTTCCCCTGCGTTTTAGGGAGACTTGAAAGAGACTGGCATGGGGATAATAATTTCAGTGTGTGAATCTGTGGAGTTGAAAGTCACATTCAGATCCAGGTCCCACCACTTCTATTGTGGTCTTCCAGAGGAAGTCTCCCACACTTTGAGAAACACTGATTTTATTCAGCCCTCTACTTTTATAGGTGAAGAAGCTGAGGCAGCCAAAAGAAGGGGGATAGGAGAGGCAGAACAATAGTACCCCCCCACCATAGATGGTCCACAGGTTCTAATTTCCAGAACCTGTGAATATATTACCTGAAACACTAAAAGAAACTTTGTAGATGCAATTGAAGTTGGACCTTGAGATGAGATTTATCTTGAATCATCTGTGTGGCCCAATCTACCCACTTGAGCCCTTGAAAGCAGAAAATTTTCTGTCTGGAGTCACAAAGATAGATGCAGGAGTAGAAGAGGCAGGAGACATTCAAAACCTGAGACGGACTCAACCCACTGCTGAGTTCGAAAACAATAGGAATCAATAAAGAAGGTAGGGGGCCTCTAGAAGCTGAGAATAACCCCTGGCTGATAGCCAGCAAGGAAATGGCAGTTCCACAGCTGCATGGATCCAATTCTCAAAATCATCTGCAAAGAATGAATGAGTTTGGAAGTAGATATTTCCCCAGAGACTCCAGATAAGCATCCTCACTGGCCAGCACCTTGATTTGTGCCTTATAGAACCAAGAGCAGAAAAACCAGTCCTGCTTACTGGATTTATGATCCAGAGAACTATGAGATAATAAATTTAGGTTATTGTGAGCAGCTAAGTCTGTAGTAATTCGTTACTGCAGCCATAAAAAACTAATACAGTGAGTTGTTCAAAATCACAGAGCTATTTAGAGTCAGAGCTGAAACTAGAACCCAAGTCTTTTGTCTTCCATTCCAGGGCTCTTTATACTATGTTGCATCATCATACTGATGTAAAATATTATATTGGCATATGATAAAGTATAGAGAGAATACTGTAGTTCTCCTTCAGCTTTTTCAGTCATGTGTGTCCCTGTGCTTATATATTTCAGGGCCACATATTTTCAAAAGAATTAGACGTACTGAAAATTTTTAAATCCTCACAAAGCAATTGACATTTGAATCCTGTTTTTAGTTTAACAGTTTTTACACTGGAATATTTTGTGCAAAGTAGATAATGTCCTGAAAGGTAAAGGGACATGTGAGTCACACTACGGTGGCGATAACTCATTCTGTAGAAGGTTAAAGAAAAAGAAAAAGAAAAACAAACCTAGGACAACAAAGTTCAGTGCTCTGGTTACTCAATGCAATCAATTTACAGTTCCCACCACTTTTCCACATGGTGGATAAAGGATCAGCTGAGCCACCGTCTATTGAGTAAGATGTCCTACTGAGGAGGAAATTAAATGTCTCCTGTCAAACACCTCCTGGGTTGGCTCTGACTTATCTAATAAATACAAAACTTTCTCTCTCTGAATAATAGTTTTGCAGGCTGTAAGCTGTTGGCAAGAAAGATGATTGTAGAGAGTTATTTTTCCCCATGATCTTTTTTCCCCTCATTTTGTGCAAACAACTCCATTAATGTCCAGTGCCATTGCAGTTGAGGTAAAAAGATTTTTGCAGGTGTGGCTCTGCTAATTCTTTGATAAAGATGCACTGGGTTTTGTGACTTTTGACTCTGGCCAAGGCAAGAGAGCAGAAGATGGTGCCATTGGTTGCCATAACTCGTGGTCATTTCTTAGTAAACCACTGAACTAGGTAATTGGGCAAAATGCAAGAGTTCTGCTCCATTTAAGACTGAAAAATTAAACGGTCTTTTGACAATCATGAAGCTCCAACAAGCTTCCCTCCCCTGCCCCGCTGCCTTTTTGGCTATTCAGTCATTAAGAGATCACAAAAGTTGGCTTCCCAAACCCAATGTTGAACATACAGCTGGAATCTGAACTAATGCTGTGAGCATTTTGTCTACTTATAGAAAATAATTTTTCAAATTCCTCATTATCAGCATACTTTCTTTCTGAATAATACCTTTCTTTCTCAGCAGCACACTCCAAACTTGTAGGGAAAAATAACAATTCTGTCTAGAACGTTTTTATTATCAACCTCAGCTCTGATCCCTCTCTCAAGATAAATTTCATATAAGGTCTAAGTAAAATTAGGGCAAATATTTCTCTCAATGAACACTAATAAAACAGCCAATAAGTGTAGGAGCAATTAAATATATTCCCAGTCAGAAGAAACCTACATTAGCTAAGATTTCTATCAACTCCTTTGCTATTGAAAAAGATGTCTCAATCAACATAAATCAGAGGCTTGCATAATCCGTGCAGAGGGAAAAATTGAACCATCTTTGTGCTCACTGTGAGGTTTTCTGCTGCAGCTCAACAGTGGAATGAGATCGCACTCAGGCTCTGCCACAGCAAGATCAACCAGTTACATCAATCACTGAGCACCTGCTGGGTGTTAAAGTGGGAGAATGATGGGAGAGAGTCCTAAATCTGAGCACTGGATAATTCAGTTTCCCTTCTGGGTCTTAGTTTTCTCTTCTGTACGATGGAAGTTTTGTGAACTAGACAACATTTAATGGACTCTCCATTCCCATCAGCAGCAATGATCTGTAATTCTTTATTGTGGACTTTGTTTGCCTTAATCTTTATTTCCTTAATTCCACAAAGTGATGTATGCTTTTTCTCTTAAAATATCTAAAAATTACCAAAAATAGGAAGAAAAGAAATTTAAATGCTCATAGTGTACACAATCAGAAATATATCAACATTCAAAGCAATGTCTTTCCAGACCTTTAATTCTGTGTTTATATGTAAATAATTATGTGTGTGCAAGTAGACACAGAGATGTGCATATATACAAAATGTTAACAACCATCTTTTTTATGTAATCACAAACATTTCTTCAGGTTAAAAAAGGTAGACCTACCTAATCTTATCTACTGGAAAGAATTCCAGTATGTGTACGTGCCAGAATATATTTAGCTAGTTCTCTGTTGATAGACATTAAGGTTGTTTCTAGTTTGTTATTATTGCAAACAGTGCTAAAGTGAACATCATGTAGATACATTTTTACCTACCTAAGGAGATTTCTGTGGAATAGAGACTTGTGAGTAGGATTCATAGATCAGAACATATGCATATATATGTTTAGGCATTACACTGTATTTCTATTGTGTGGGCTGTGGATAAGATGTCAAGGGCATACAAAAGTCCTTTTCTTTCCCCAAGACTTACTGATATGACTTCAGAACTATGAGAAAATAGATTCAAATCGTGTTCATAATGGACATTTTATTTATTTTTTTAAAGATTTATTTATTTATTTATTCAGAGAGAGCGAAAGAGAGGCAGAGACACAGGCAGAGAGAGAAGCAGGCTCCATGCAGGGAGCCCGACGTGGGACTTGATCCCCGGTCTCCAGGATCATACCCCGGGCTGCAGGCAGCGCCAAACCACTGTGCCACCGGGGCTGCCCCATAATGGACATTTTATTTTTTTTATTTTTTATTTTTTTCATAATGGACATTTTAAATAATACTCTACCAGATAAAATATTCAGTTTGGCAATATCTCTATTCTCACCCTTTTTTATGAAGACACGTAGATAGGTACTATCTCCTGAGTCTCCTAAATACTTAATTTTTAATTGGTACAAACATCATTTATTCAAACAATCCATTAAAGATGCACAATTGACTAAATAAGCCAAAACAGGTATGATAAAATTAAGAACACAGTTTAGTTTTCCTTTCATTTTTGTCTCATTTCCTTTTTCTTTTTCCCTAATTTCAATTCTTTCTGCCCTTTCTTTCTAGAAAAGAAATATCAGTTATAAGTACTATGAAGTAAACAGAACAGAGTCAGAGGAGGGGGAGAGTCAAGTAATGGTGGGGGAGAGGGACTTTTATAGTTAGGGTGGTTAGGAGAAGCTTCTTGCAGAAGGTGGTATTGAAGCAGTGTCTGAATGAAGGAGAGAAGCAAGCCGTATCTGAGGGGAGACCACTCCAGGCAGTAAGAACAGCAAATGCAAAAAAACCAGAGTAGAAACATTTCTGGCATTTGATGTGACATCAAGACAACTAGGGTGTCTGATGTCAAGTGAGCAAGGGAAATCGTTGTTGGACGTGAGATGGTAAGTTTACATGTAGCAAGTAAAGATGTCAGTTAAACAACTGGATACAGGCATTTAGATTTCAGAGCAAGTGTGGAACATCATATCTTAAATCTGCAAGTCATACATGTGAAGATGTACCACACCCAAAATTATTGTAGGGCCCAGCTTTGAAAATTGGCCAAACATGCATACATATACATGATTGTGATATATATATATATATATATATATATATATATATATATATATATATATATTTATATTTATATTTATATTTATATTTAAAATGTGAGGAGTTGATGGTAATTTACACTCAGGTCCTCTGAAAGCCACATACCAAGATGGGATTTAAAGATATGAGATATTTACTAGGGGGAAATGCCCATGAAGGATAAAGGAAGATTTGAGCAGGACTAGGTGAAGGGAAGCTTCAAACTGCTCTATGGGTCTGTAAAAGGAGAAAGGGAAAGAAAGGGACCCTGGGTAGGAAGAACCTACAACTGTAGCTCTTGTCCTAGCCGATGGTGGGTCTCCAAGCAAAGGTCATGCATTGAGAGAGTTCCACAGAGACAGAAATAGCCCAGGACAAGAAGCCCTGCCTACTGCGGACACTGTCTGTGAGTAGCTCTGGGAACAGATGACATACACGTGAATGTCATGATAAATCTGAAGGTATATAAAAGAGGCCTTTGGCCAACTCTGCTGTTTTCGGCTCTAATTCAAGAACAAGGATTTCAGAATGGGGCACTCCATAGCCATGACAGTGCTAAATGTGTATTTTGTCACTGTACACATTCTTTTGGCCCTGAAAATCTGACAAGCAGACTGTTCTATTTACTCTCACTTGAGTTAGAAATGAATAAAGCTCTATATATGGTGTGGGGGTTTTCTAATTGAACACTCCATGGTGTAATGAGATTCATATCATTTATATGACCTCACTTAACAGTAGGTAAATGAATGATAGATGAAAGCTGAGGTTTCAGGAAACTTTCTGCTGTCCAGGCAGAAGGTGAAAGTGGTAAGGCCAAATCAGCCTGAATGTAGGCAAAGAAACCATGATTCTAGAGAGAGGATAAGAATTAATAAATTCCAAGGGAGATAGAAGAAAGAGCAGTACACTTCCCCCCTCCCAGCTTTTTATCCTTCTCATTTTTATTTTTGTTCAGGCTTAGCGGTAGTTCCAGTAGCTCTTAAAGTTAATGCTCTGATATTTCTATAACCAAAGTTGGGCCTGAGTGCCTAGCATGGTTGATCGGGAGGTAAGTTATTATTACAAGAAAATGGGGACCAAATTTGCAAGTATCATTAAGCAGAATGATTGGTTTCAACACTTGAATAAGATCAAGTACTTACTACCCATTGCTGGCCAGTTATTTTATGGCCCAATGTTATAGTACCTAGTTATTTCAGGATTTTCCTTATGATTTTTTATTTTTCTTTTCCTCTAGTGATTTCAGTCTTGGTTTATCTCGTACATTTTACCTCTATAGCCTTCTCCAGGACAGAGAAGGAAAGGAGGAAGGATACATAGTAAACATGAGCGTTGTAAGCATCAGACTGGATTTGAATCCTGACTTTAACTTTTACTCTATGACCATAGGCATGACCTTGATTTACCTGTCTGTAAAATAGTTTGTAAAGATAGTTTTCTCCTTGTTGATTGCTGAAAGGATTAAAAGATAATATATTTACATAAAGCATTTTAGCATAGAAACTGACTCCTGGTAATTATGATGTAAAACTTGCCATAAGTATCATACCTTCAGTTGAAAATAAATATCTTACCACCACAATGAGGTCACCTTACCTTTCTCTGATCAGCTTGTCATTTCTCTTTCTTTGAACAGCATAATATAAGTTTTTAATAAGAAAAGAGGAACTTGGGAGAATGACTTTGGTTTTGACACTTTTCCTATCTCCTTAACTGTAGGGAGTAGTCCTGAAAACCCCCACAGTTGCATAGTTAGTGAAGAGGAAATCAGTGATCCCAACATATAGTGATCTTGCCTTCCAGGAGATTTTTTTGGACTACATCGCTTATATCACATACATGTTCCATTCTGGTTCCACTGACCCATGTTGATGAAAGTGTTACTAGGAACAACTCTAACTTGCACCCGAGCTTGAACCATACAATTCCTTCCACTTCTTTGGAAAACAAAATCAAACTTGCATTTCATTTTATCTTTGTGTTAGTGACTCGACTTTAATTACACCCAGCAGGCTCATTAGTATAAGCCAACTTCATTTAGCATAGGATTTGCATTCATTGAAATAAGCAACTAATTAATCATCTGAAATCAGCACACGATTTGGAGTTGATTTGCGGATATTGTCTGCTCTGTTTTTTTTTTTATTGAAGTGTAATTGATATACAATGTTACATTAATTTCAGATATGTAACATTGATGAATCAATGTTAGTCACCATCTTTATCACCCTACAACTTATTGTGATATTATCAGCTATATTCCCTATGCTGTACTTTCCATCTCCATGACTTATTTATGATTGGAAGCTTGTACCTCTTAGTCCCCTTCATCTATTTTGCCCACTCCCCCCCACCCCTGGCAACCATCAGTTTGTTCTCTGTATTTAAGAGTCTGTTTGTCTTTTTTTGTTTGTTCATTTGTTTTGTTATTCAGTTTCCACATAAATTGTACAGTGTTTGTCTTTCTCTTTCTGTCTTATTTCACTTAGCATAATGCCCTCTAGGTCCATTCATATTGTCACAAAGGGCAGGATCTCATTCTTTTTTTATGACTGAGTGATAGTCCATTGTATATCCATTCTTCTTTCAGTGAATACTTGGGTTACTTCCATTTTTGTTTATTGTAAATAATGCTGCAATAAACATAGGGGTACATATATCTTTCAGAATTTCTCCTCCCTGTTCTTAAGATTTCTTGTCTTCATAGCTCTACCCAAGCTCTTCCACCCATTGACCTGACACTGCAATGTATCTTGCATTTTGATGTTTCACTGAGTGTTTTAACCATGGCACACATCCCTTACTTTATTCTCCTTTAAATTACTATCAAACTATTCCTTGTGAATAAAAAGATAAGCAGTGGAAAAGATATTATTGGAAGAGACTCCGCCAGAGGGTAAACAAAGTTCTGACTCCCAGTGGAGGAGAGAGCAGGGTGATACTTCAGTGTTCGTTTGGCAGAGAAATACAAAAGATGATATCCTTGCTGCCAAACTGACCAAGAGTATACTGAATCACTGTTCTGTGGGACACCCTGAACTATGAGTAATTGCAGCCTTTTTAACCTTCTTTCTCACTCTGACTCTATTATTACACACCAAAACTTGTCTGCTTGAACACTATCAGTCCTAGCATTTCTTGTGAGCAGAATATTACTATTTGAAATAATAATTAAGCTAACACCTGTTCTGTAAATTCCCTAGATTTCTATACATCCATTGAAAGAGACATATGTCAACACATAGGAACTCTTTTATAATAGTAAGGAAGTGTGACAAAGGTGGGGTGTCATCCTGATGCGAACAGATGTGCACCTGTTGCTGAACAGTTGCTTAGCCTTGTGAATGCTCTCTGCCCTGGTCACATGTTCATCTTCTCTAAGAGACAGACATCTGATCTCTGGGAAGGGACCATAAATCATTTTCCATGGGTCAGAATTTCTAGCAACACTAAAGGAAACATTTTGATTAATGCCTGCATGGTGACCTGGATGATGCTGAGGGCTGAAAGTTGTAGTGAAAAGGAGGTAAGGAATAATTGTTTTTTTAATAACCTTGGTTAATGTCCTTCTCATGGCTTTCATAATGAATCTTAAATTTTTTTCCACACAATTAGAACTCCTATGTTATTATGAACAAGTTCCTGTATCCTAAAAACTGCAAAGAGAGAATGATGTTTTGAGCCTCTGATGCATGGTATGTTTGTGGTTTATATACTTTTTTTTTTCCTTTTTCCTGAAGACTTAGATAAAACTGATTTTATTTGGCCATAAGAGCCATTAATAGTATAGAAAGTAAGGAAGTTGTTTTTGACAAGATTTCAGCAGGCTTCCTCAAATACTTAAGAAATCCTATCTAAATAGTCTCAGAATCACAGTGGAACACATAAAAAGGTCTGTTCAGAGCTTTGATGAAAATGTTTACCATCCTAGAAGAACTGCAGGAGCTGTTAAATTCTTCTTCGATTGTAATAATTAAAATAATGATTCTCTTAGGTGGTGATCTAAACTCCTTTTATATCTGAATGTATAAATAGCAATGAATCTTCATCTACAAATCCATATGAATCTTCATCTACAAATTCTAATGTGTAAGAATTGTCCATTTTCTTTATTTAAAAAAAAAAAAAAAGAACTTTACACCCCTGATACGATGTGATGAGAAGGGCACTTGCCTTCTGTGGTATTTGTTCCAAAAGCCCATAATCCCAATCTAATCATAAGAAAAACGTTAGAAAAGCCCCACTGGAGGACTTCCTACAAAATACCTGACCAGCACTCCTCAAGACTGTCAAGGTCATGAAAACTGAGAAACTCTCATGGATCAGAGGAGATGGAGAAGACATGAAAACAAATGCAATGCAGTACCTTGGGTTGGGTCCTGGAACAGAAAGAAGATATTAGTGGGACAACTGGTGAAATCTAGATTAAGTTTGGAGTTCAGTAACAGTGGTGTACCAATGTCTATTTCTTAGTTTGGACAAATGTTCCATTGTAATGTAAGATGGCAGCAAAATGGAAACTGGATAGGGTATATATGGGCACTCTCTATATTATCTTTGTAATTTTTCTGTAAATCTAAAGGTATTCCAAAATTAAATTTCTAAAAAAAAAAAAAAACAAAAAAAATTATATTTAACCATAAGCCATCATTCTACTGGAGTGGAATTTCAGTCCTATCTTTATTAGAACTTCTTAGATTCTCAGAGTATTTGTCTATACTCATAAAGTCACTTAAAACCAACAATTATGCTGTCATATTTGGGGGACACAGGCAAGAATGGCAATCCCAAAGTTAGGATTCAGTTCTGTTAAGGGTACCTGATGATAAGTAAACTGAACGTCATGCCTCAAAGGCTCTGGGGCTGTCTGTAAGAAACTGTCATGCGGCAAGGCATGCGGTGCCTTTGCTCATGGGGCCTTCTAGCTTCCATCCCAGTCTAGGGATTGGGAAAAAAACAAAAACAAAAGAAACCAAAACTCTTCTTTTCTTGCTGTCCTCAAAAACTGCTATTTCACCCTCACCCTCCCTAGAAATACCTAACATCTTATTTTCCATGAGCTCAAACTTTCAAAAGAGAAAGGGAAGAGAGTCATCTTTCTGCCATTTCTTATTTGGCCCTGCAAAATTCCTCAGCATAAGAAAAAAAAAAAAAAAAACACTTACTTGCCTGAAATGGATTGAGGAAAAACTACAGCAAAAATAAATGGATAAACATATGGGAAGGGGGGAAAAGGAAATGGGATAGAGGGAAACAAGCCACAAACATGACAGAGAACAACAAACTGAGGGCTGATGGAGGGATGTGGGTGGGGGATGGGTTAGATGGGGGATGGGTACTAAAGAGGACACTTGTTGTGAGGAGCATTGGATATTGTATGTAAGTGATGAATCACTGAATTCTACTCCAGAAACTGATATTGCACTGTATGTTAACTAACAAAATTTAAATTTAAAAAAAAGAGAATAATAAACATCATATATAAATTATCCAGCTTTTACATAATTCCAAACTGTTTTATTATTGTGATCCCAGTAACTTATCCCAAGGAAGTACACATAATTGGGATTCTTCACACCTCTGTCCTCAACAGTCATCTTACAGCAAAAGAAGCTCATATCTGTACAATTCACCTCATGCCTTTGGGCACTTACTTCCTTGAGACTGGAGTTATCAGTGCCTTTCTGTTCCAAGAAAAGGGTCTGTGCTTGCTCCTTCCCATAGCAGGAGACTCAAAGAGATCACTCAGGACACAGGGAAGCCTTCATGCCAGGCTGAGAGCAAACCTGGGAGGAATGGCAGACAGAGCAGGGAAATGTTGATGTTAAAAGGAGGCGAAGAAAGATAAAGGTCCAGAGTGGAAAATGAGGAGAAGGGGATAGAAATCGTGTTTGGTCTGAGGAAGGCAGCAGCCGTATAGATCCTTGAGGCTTTTCAAGGTGTGTGAACTGGATTCTCTAGTGTTAGTTGCAAAAACTAAATTCCTTTGAATTTGTCAAGGTTAAATGATATGTAGATCAAGGTCTACAACTTTTTGACTGTAAAAATGGCACTACTGATATAAAGTTAAAAGCTTTTGCCTAAGGGTGAGTGTAGGGGACAGCACTGCAAATAGTTGTTTCAGAGGGTGATCACGGTCACTTCTCAAGAGACATGTGTCACAAATTGTGAGTTTGGAAGAATTCTTGTTCTCCTCATTTGTGACCCTAATATTTGTGGGGTGTGGGACAAGAGAATAAATGGAAGCCCGCATAGAGTACTTTAAATGTTTAAAAGTTATAAATCAGTCTAACAAACTCTTAAATAAAATGTAATCTATTTTCCTACCTTGGCAAATAAGTCTTCATTATGCAAATTCAAAAATATGTGTATCTTTCATATGACTTATAGTTTAATTAATATTGAGTGCTGTTCTGGGTGGTCTGTTATTAAGATGGTTGATGTTTAAAGGAGTAATAAAATAAGGACAGTTCTTAAATGATCACATATTTATTGCAAGCGTTATTTTTCTGGCCTTCATTTCAGCAGAATTATTAATTATATTTTATAATCATCATTTTCACTTATATTCTGTTGACAGTCATCTAAAGGATCAAAAATGCAATATCATGCAATCTGCTTATATTTTTAATATACTTAATCAGGAATGCAAATTAAATTAAATATTAAAAAATTGGACTAAAAGTAATTTTCAAATGCATGCAAAAAGTTATTTTTCTTAATTATCCAGAAGTATTTGTTAAAATTAGGAGCCAAATATTGATTAAAATGATAAATTGCAACTCAATTATTTTTAAAAACCAAAGTTTTACTGTGTTTTATTTCAATCAAATTATCTAGTCTCTATTTATAAAAATAATACTGTTTGCAATATAGGTTTCAATACCCACCTAGTTGGCAACATAAAGCATCAGTGACACAGTTCATGGGTGATGTATCTGGAGTAGACCAACATACTTAAACATTTAGGAATAGTATAGATAACTTAATATTGTACAATATTCTTCACCTGCCACATGCAATTGCTGTGAATACCATACTAATTTGTGTATATCTCTAAAACTGTAAGTTGGAAAAATCAAGAATATTCAGAAAAATGGACATTCAACCCTAATGGAAAATGGTACTTTTGGGGGGAAGAATCTGTTTATTCTCACCATCTGACAGAAAGATTTCTATGAGTTAAATTGCCTTTTATTTTAATTAAGTTCTACCTCACAAAACCTCTCCACATTCCATAGCTACTACCCACACGTCTTGACAATATTTGGAGGTAACCACTTTTTGTTTTGAGTCCACAGTGAGTGTGAAGAAGCCTTTCCCCAAACCCAACAGGCTGAGCCACAAGAGTAGAGGGTTAAAGTTAATGGACAATGCTGCCTTGTTGCATTAGGCTGGATCCTGAGTGGCAAAAGGCTCATGTGTTCTTTAAAAAATTATTTTTTAGTGTTTTGGTATGCAAGGTCTCTAAAGCAAGCGCCACAGAGCTGGGGCCCTTCTTATCTAAGTCAAGGGGCTCTATTGGTGACTCTTACTGATCTTGGTCACCAATCATGATTATTCAAATCCTACATCATGTATCATTCATTAAAAAAAAAAATTCTCATTATAAGAGGTAAGATTACATCAGAGTAACAGAAACCGAATTTAAAAAAATATAACATAAGAGCATCAGATGGTCTCGTGAGGCTAACAACGACAGAATAAACATTATCCCATTTTTTCTGCCTTCTCCTTTCCCATCGTCTCAGAAAGGTGTATGAATCATAGGTAGTAAGGTGGTTGGTTAATGACAAGTGCTGGCCCTTGTGCCCAAGTTCAGATAGCTGCTTATCTGTAGGTTGTATTTCCTCCCTGTTGGAAAATTTTATAGAATCCTAATTCAGCATATGATGCCTTGGACAGAGATCTTGGAATAAAGATACTGGCTAAGGAGCAGCAGAATTGCCCATATTAACAGTGTGCCAGATGGCACACCTTTTCTCCTTCCCCATGAACTCCTTATGCCATTCCAGTCACCTCAAAGATCACCTTTTCATTTGATATTACAGGCAGAGTGTTGTGGGTGGTGAGATTCTTTCTTTCTTTTTTCTTTCTTTCTTTCTTTCTTTCTTTCTTTCTTTCTTTCTTTCTTTCTTTCTTTCTTTCTTTCTTTCTGATTTTATTTATTTATTCATGAGAAACACAGAGAGAGAGGCAGAGGAAGAAGCAGGCTCCCTGCAGGGAGCCTGATGCAGGACTTGATCCCAAGACCCCAGGATTACAACCTGATCCAAAGGCAGACACTCAACCACTGAGCCACCCAGGTGCCCCTAATTGGGATATCACTGGGTTGAGCTGCAGGCAGTCCCCATGGAGAAAGAAGATGTTTAGCAACCAAAGGAAAGTGGGATCTTAGCATCCCTTTTTTCTTTTCATGTAGGACATTTCATGCCCTCTCTGGAAGCAAGTCTTGGCCCTAGCCTCCACAGTTCAAACCCCAAGACTTCCCCAGGACCGGTTCTAGATAAGTTGCAGCTGTAAGCTTTATATCATCAAGGACTGGGATCTCTGCCCTATTTGTGTAAAGGTACTCCGTCTCTAGACACATTAGCCTCTGCTTCTGCATGTAATGATTCAAGGGTCCTCTAGGACCACTCAGCTACTATCAGGGAAATCTTTTTTAAGGATAATACCCCAGGCCTCTGCTCTACGAATGCTACGTCAATTAAAATTATGGCCTGTTTAATTTAGGTTCCACATCCCTAGGAGCCATGTCTTTTTGTGATTGCTGCTTTCTGCAGAAACTCAATTTCTACAAGTTGTGCCTATTTTGATAAGTCTTAAACTACAAGTATCTCTCATTTTAAGGGCTTAGCTACTGGAGCACTGAAAGCTTAGCTGGACCAGAAGTTTCTACAGCCTGCAGCTTCGTGGCCTGTGTGGTGGGAAAACAAAAGAAACATGAACTTCCATATACATATGTCCTTCCTACACACGCCCATGAAAAGAGATCTCAAAAGTCTTGACCAACATGGAGAACCCAAAACTAAGACCTTGAAGCATTGAGCCTTGGTGGACTTCCTGTCCCTCCAAGTAGATGAGATCTTTTTTTAGACCAAGTGGAACCAAGTGAAACACTACTTCCTGGAAGTCAGTAGGAAGAGAAACTCAAGATGCTGGAGAATATGAAGAAGGAAGCAAAGCAGCTTTGGGCAACCTGGGAAGTTCCATCTTGCTTAGGAATATTCCATAGTAGTGTTTAAAAGTGTGGACTCTAAGACCAAACTTCCATGGTTAAAATCCTACTTCTAACACTTAATAGCTATATGACCATGAACAAGATATTTAAATTCTCTGTGCAGGGAGGTGGGAATAATCACAAATCATAGGAGGTGCTGAGCCCAGTTATCAGTATTAACTGAATCTGCCGGTAAACCTCTTAGATTGTTTCTTGACCTAACTGATCCTCCCTTAGTGTTACTTATCCTTATTATCCATCATAATCATCACTAGCTCTTGGAGCTAGGCCATGGCTCCAGACCCAGTTTCTATGCATTATGATCACCACTGAACAGTGTTCCCAAGGTTGTACTGGTTTTTGGTCCTTAGAGTACTGATCGGTAGTTTCTGTATGGAAGACACATCCCCATTCTTTGGGTCCCTAGCTAATGTAAAGACTCAGCTGGCTGGAAGCATCTTCCACTTTTCAATCAACTGTCTCAAAAAGGCATTAAAATATAGGTTAGGATAGAAAGAGACTCCTAAAATGTTGTTGCAATGTTGAGCTCAATCTCATCTAAAGGACTGTTCACAGGCAAGAAAACTCAAAAGATGCTGAACTGGATTTTCTGATGGACACCTTTTCTCTTTTCCAGGATCCATCCTAGATTTTGGCCAAGGTTTCCAGTTTATGACTGTGCATGCAGCTGTGGCTAAGCTGTCTGCTTCTACCTGGTCCACCTCACCTGCCACTCAGTAACCCCTGGTGGTGACAATGGGACTCGATTGCTTCATAGGAATAGCCACAGGCAGACCATGGAACCCCATGTCTTTTACTATAACCTTAAGTTGTTCTTTCAGGCAAAAAAAAATAATACCAAGTAGGAGTGTGGAACTGAAAAAAGAAAGGAAGAACACAAAAAATGTTAAATATGTGGATAAATATAAAAGTTTTTTCTTATTTTTTAAAGTTTTAAAAGAGTATTTGAATACTTGACACAAATAGAATAACCTGTTATTGGGTTTATAGACTATGTAGAAGTAAAATATATAATAAAAGTATAAAAGACAGGGGCATCTGGGTGGCTCAGTGGCTGAGCGTCTGCCTTTGGCTCAGGTCATGATCCCAGAGACCTGGGATAGAGTCCCGCATCGGGCGCCCCTCAGGGAGCCTGATTCTCCCTCTTCCTGTGTCTCTGCCTCTCTCTGTGTCTCTCATGAATAAGTAAATAAAATCTTTTTTTAAAAAAGTATAAAAGACAGAAAAAATGGATATTTTCTGCTAAAATGTATGAAGCAATATAATATTTTTGAAGGCAGAGTCTGATAAATATATATTGTCAGTTCTAGAGCAACCAATAAAAAGTAAAGAGGAAGAGCTAATAAGCTAATAGTAAGATATAAAATAAACCACAGTCGGGATCCCTGGGTGGCGCAGCGGTTTGGAGCCTGCCTTTGGCCCAGGGCGCGATCCTGGAGACCCGGGATCGAATCCCACGTCGGGCTCCCGGTGCATGGAGCCTGCTTCTCCCTCTGCCTGTGTCTCTGCCTCTCTCTCTCTCTGTATGACTATCATAAATAAATAAAATTTAAAAAAATAAAAATAAATAAAAAAATAAACCACAGTCAATTCAAAAGAAGGCTAGGAAATAGTAAAAATGGAACAAAGAACACATCAGATGAATAGAAAATAAATAATAAAATTTAACATATTGATAATCATATTAAATTTAAGTGGCCTAAACATTCTGATTGAAATTTAGAAATTACTAAATGGGATTAAATTGGAGATTCAGCCACATGCTGCTTACAAGGAAATTATTTCAAATATAAAGACACAGACCAGTTAAAATTAAAAGGATGACAAAAGACATAGTATGCAAACACTAATCCAAAAGTAAGAAAGAGCATGGTCTGAGATTTGGGGTTGAATCTTAGCTCTGCTGCCTACTCAATGGTGAATGTGGACAAGTCACTTCCATGAGCCTCATTTTCTTCCATTTGTTTAAAGTGAAGATAAGATACCTGTCCCATGGAGTTGTAGCATAATTTATTTTATTTTTTTTTAAGATTTATTTATTTATTTATTTATTTATTTATTTATTTATTTATGATAGACACAGAGAGAGAGAGAGAGGCAGAGACACAGGCAGAGGGAGAAGCAGGCTCCATGCTGGGAGCCCGACATGGGACTCGATCCCGGGACTCCAGGATCACGCCCTGGGCCAAAGGCAGGCGTTAAACCGCTGAGTCACCCAGGGATCCCTGTAGCATAATTTAAATGAATTAATCACACTAAGCATGTGACTTAGTTCCTAGCATATATTAACTGCCTAATAAATAATAGTTGTTTAATTGTTACTAGTGTTTTTAGTCTTGTTGTAGAAACCTCTAGATGTGACCCTCTGAACTAGCTTGTCAAATAGTCATGGTCTCCAAAAAGTTTCCTGCTCAGGCTGGGTCATGGGATTCTAGCAAGCATGCAGAAGGAATTTATATTTTAGTGGCTGAAAAACAAAATTCAGTCTGCAGTACAAGCTGGTTAGGCAATCAGAGCCGCTGTGGAGCTCTTGGAAAAGATCGATTGGCCTTATCTTTAGGCAGAGCTGGGACCGTCTGTCATCCCCGAGCTGACTGGAGACTGGCTTCACTCAGCCTCCAAAGAGAAGGGATGTGCCCTGCTTGACAGGGAGATGGCTGGATAAGTGAGTGGATAAAGGAGGGAGAGACACCTGGAAGCTGCGGGATGCACTTGCTGTCAGTGGGTGAACGAGAAGGGAGCATCCGTTCTCCCATTTCTGTTGTGGCGTTACGTAAAGATAATGTAACACAGATGCTCAGGATAAATAATTCAGAGGAAAACAAGAGACATAAAACCCGGGCACCATGAGCAGCAGCCAAGATATCTGCGGAAGCAGCTCCTGTGCGCCCTTGTTCTGACAAAGTCTGCATTTGAACTTTATATCCAGATGTGAATCCTTAATAGGAAAGTGAAAACATAGTAATTCCACTGGGCTGGAAGCTGTGTGATGAGTTCAGCTGAAGCTGCTGGCTCGAGCACCTGTTTTCCAAGAACTTTGCCTTTTTCTGTCCTTGCAAGCAACTGCCCTCTCTCCTCTCCACAGCCTGCGCCCAAACAAAGATATCTCAATGTCTGCTTAAACAATCAAATATTGAATCCTGATTTTATTGAATAATAATACTTGATAATCAGTCTTGTTTATTGAGCATCTGGCACATGGCACTATACTAAGTATGTGCTCTGTTTTATCATGTTTAATCCTCACGAACATCCTTGGAAGAAGCTTCTATCGTTTTTCCATTTTGGAATGGTAGGACACTGAGGTCAGAGAGGTTAAGTACCTTACCCAAAGCCATACGGATAAGAAGTAGTTTAGTAAGAAACAGACACTGAGCACTCTGACTCAAGAAGAGCCTGTTCTCTTAATCACTGTTGTACTACTCCATTAGCCTTGCAATCATTAGGAAAATTCTTCCAATGCAGGATGATCACCCAGTGATTGGTGGCTTATGTAACTGTGTCTTATAAAACTTGCGGAGCGACTAATGGTATGGACCTCACTGGCACAACTTCCTGGTTTCTATCCCCCTTCCTTCAATTCATAGCTAGGCTCCCATGGGCAAGTCTCTTAATCTCTCTGAACCTCATTCCCCAGCAGAATAATGGTGCCCACCTCCTGGATCCCTGAGGGGATTAAATAAAATAATCCGTGCAAAGGGCACAGTTACCAGTACCTGGAACATACTACACACTTGCAAACAGTAATAGTAATTAGTGGACAGCTGACAATTGCTTATGCTTTGGAGTTCAGTTCCTGTCTTTCCTTGTCTTATACATATGGGCGTCAGCCATGTGGTTTTCTTGGACAAGCTAAATGAAAAGAGAAAGTCTGTCCTGAGCAATAGTCTGTAATTGTGACCTTTTCAAGAAAATCATTTCTGGGTTTGGTTTGGTTTTTTGAAGGCAGGGGTGGGAGATAGGTAGAGGTCATCAGTGAGGTAGTTACATCCCCACAGGATGGCAAATGAAATCTCGTGAAAGATGGCATGTGAAGTAAAATGACCATCAGGCTTCTTGGAGAAGTCATGCTTACCAGGGATGAAGGTTCCCCTAGGCAGTGGTTCAGGGCATTATCTACCGGGGCCTTGTGGAAATGTGTTTCAGAATTGGGATGCCCATTAGGCAAGGAGAGGGAAGGCAGTGTACAGGATGGCACTGGCCTTTTCAGAATCCCCTGGCTTGATTGATCAACAGCCCTGTGCTGTGTTTGTCAGTGGTATACATGCAGGAGGAGAAAGGACTCACTGACCATATGTGAGCAAAATATGTATAAACAAAGCTGCAATTTATTGGAAAATCAAATCCATATGCTACCTTTTTATCACTAAAGTTTCAAAGTAGATAGAAAAGGACATGAACCAACCAAATTTCATAACCAAGACCACTGGTTGAGGAAATAATGCCATCTTAATATTTTCAAATAGTAACAAACTTCTCTGCTGCATATAAAGACCGACACACATCTCCAAGACACTTGTTTTTATTTTTCAACTGATGATACCACAAACAGAGCATCCTTATTTGACAAAAGCCCCCATACTATAGATTTCATAAATGGTAACACATAATGTAATTTAAAACAAGTTTTAATATTTCATTTTCCATCTTTCCATGACTCAATATGCTTTCTGAAGAAAGGTTTATACTTTTACACACATTCAGGAGAATGCTTTTAATTATAGATCAGAAGACCTCTCCTACCTCCAGTTATGCTTTAAGCATTGAAAACTATATTGTACTTAAATAAACAAGTGTTTTTGTATACCCATGCATACATTTACACACACACACACACCCCTTATAACTACAAACATAAATAGACTTTTTCAGCATCCTTGTTATAGGTACCTCTTTTATGAAATGTTATATAAATATTGATTTATCTTAAAAAGTATTAATTTACCTTAATTACAAAGCAATTATATGAATTTTCTTAAAAGCTTAATAGTTAACACTTAGCACTTAGCTAGGCACTGTGATAAGCACTTTATTTAATACTCATACCCTGAAAACAGCCCTATGAAGTAGGGATAATCATGTCCATTTTTCAGAAGAGGAAACCAAGATGTTGAGGAACTAAATAACCTCCTAAGTTACTCATCTAGTGAATTGGGAAAGCAGCGATGCAAATCCATATCTGCCTCTCCCCCAAATCCTCTTGTTACTTCATTACCCTGCCTGTCTTAGAGATGATCTAACCAGCTCATTCACTAATGGAGGAGGCCCAGGGAGATATAAAATGGACTGCCCACCATTTCTGAGCAAATTTTTAGTAATGGAGCCAGGGCAAAAAGTTGGGTCTCCTGATTCTCTACCCAGTACTTTTTTCCCCTGGCTCTTCAAAGTTGCTTATTTTTCTCTCCAAGGTTCACAAATCCTCTTGTGGTTGGCAAGGGCTTCAAATATCATTTCCGCTCTTTGCCTTACCAAGAAAATCAGCAGCCGTGCTGTGGTCAGAAGGGCACAGTGCTGGCTTTGGTGAACATCCTGTGTTGATAAAGGCAACAAGAGAAACTTCTGTCTCTGGGAGCACTTTGAAGCCACAGGAAATCCCCAGAGGGCACAGGCTGATGGAGCACCAGTTGCTAGTTTTGTCCTAAAATTCCCCGAAACCCAACAAGGTGTTTCAGAGCAGATTTTAGAGCCCGGGCCCATGCTTGCACGTGCTGTTTCTCCTGCACTAGACCAGATGCCTTTCATTTCAGAGTCGACATCTGGTGTTGTCAGGGTATTTAACAGTTGCTGATTGGTAATGTGAACAGAATATACTGATCGCTTTCCCCCAAGCTCTTTAAAGGAAAAAATGAAGGAGAGGAAAGAGAGAAAACATTTATCTATAATAGTATTTAAATTTGTTTGTTGCTTGTTTTGTCTCTCTCCACTCAATCTATTATGATAGAGCTAAATAGTTTGCATAATTATCTGCCTAACGCCTGTCTCCATCCCCAGGACATGGACTAAATGAGGACAGGGACTGTGTCTGTTTGTTCCCCCACTGCATTCCCAGGACCTGATTTCCAATCAGTCAGGGCAGTAAATAGTTTTACTTAAGAAGACAAGGTCTGAGGGTGACCACAAGAAAAAATGCAAAATCTCAGATAGATGTCCTGAAGCCACAGAACATTGTCCTCCTATAATAAGTCATTGCTCACTTCAGGGACGCTTGTATTTGAACATGTGATGTATACACAGAGAAAAATGGAAACCACTAGTGTGGAATTTAAGAAGTTAATTTTTTCCTCATTAAGAAGGATGAAACAGATGAGTTATAGAGTAGCAGATCGGAGGAAAGCTAATCCAAAAGGTATGTCTTCTACCACAAATTCAGAACAACTGAGTACTTACATATCCCCTGAGCACAGAGCAGCACCCGACAACTCTGGCGTCCTACTTACACCAAAGCCTATGTACTGATATGTGAGACTAGAAGTGTTTTTGGGGTGACCTTGATGACTCATAGCTGCCAAGAAATGGACAGAAGTACATATTAATTCCACCTAGCAGCCTGCAGACAGGAATGCTGATGGTTACAGACAGTCTTTGGCAAGCCATTGGGAAAATCAGTCTTGTTCAAATACGCATATAAACTCTCAGCCACTAAAGTCAATTGAGTTCTATCAATGCAAGAAATAAAGATTCGAGAGTCATGTGCAAGAGAGCTGCAGAGTTAGGTAATGGTGGTCCATTATTGACAGAGTTCTGTTTTGCTGGCAGTAGAAATAACAATCAGTGGTTCACATTCTTTCTCTCTTAGTACCATCATCAAGTGCGTAGTTGGGAGAAAAATAACAGTCCTCTCCTCTGAAAAACAATAGCAATAAAAAAATATTTTAAAGGAACATCCAACAGTGGCTTCTCTCCCTAAAAAGTTTTATGTGTTTCCTTTCCTGGATGAAGCTATAAGTTTTTATTCAGGAATGATAAAAGAGAGTTTGATGCTTTTTCATGACTTCTTTATTCAGGGCACTATCTTCCACTAGAAAATTGAGAAAATGGTGTCTTAAAAGCCTGGGAATTTTTTTTTCCAATTTGTCCTCATTTTGGTAGAAAATTTGAAGGAAAACTAAGAATTATGTTTTTGACCTTTTTTCTTCTGGTTAATGGATTTTTTTTTTAAGCCCAAGTCATGTTGGCAAAGAATTCTACACTCTGATTCTTCAGTGCATAGGCATTAGAGTATGACATGGATGTGACATTTAATGTTTCACGCCTTGCATATTAATAGAGGGGGGAGTAGGAAAGAACTGTCCTGAGGGCAAAGCAAGACTTCTATTTTTCTTCAAATGTTCATCACTTTTCTGCTCTCATCTCAGGAGGGGATTATACTGCCCGAATAGCTGCAGGCAGACATCCCTTGCAACCCAGTCGCAGCTCTGAGAAAGAGTTTAAATAACATTTTCTACAGAATTCTCATACTTAACAGCTAATATTTTGGATTATTTCAAGAAAAATTTAATCGTGAATTTTTTCTACTTTTTTCTTGTATGTTGCCATAACAACTAGAATCAGATTATGTTCATAAGTAACTCAGCAGAATCCCATGAATCGCCCAACCAGTGAGTAAATCACTTATAACCTCATCCTTCCAATAAAAAATATTTTAGCTACTCACTTATTTCCTGTTCCATTCCATCCTTAGCTGAATTTGTTGTTTAACAGTTTTGTTGGGGGTTTTTGGTGGTAATATTTGAATTGATAACTAGACACATAACTGGTTAACTCTTGGGAAGCTTTAGGAAGATGGTCATTAGGGAACTGATAGGAAATGTGATCGGAGATCAGCTGGAAATGAATACATTTGATAGAGATCAAATTTGTGGCTCTGACATTTGCAGTCTGGTCCGGTGAACAGAACTGATTATCTGTGTTCGGGTATATCAGTTTACCCTTTTTCAGATATGTGGCCCTTTGGTTCTGCATTGAAGCTATGTATTACAGAGCATAGAGAAAACAGGTTGACTAACTGAAAATGAAAGATCCTTATTAGACTCTTTTTCCCCCCCTAAGAAGCCTTCTTCTCTTTCATCTGAAAGGAATCTGTATCCAGTGTGTTTATTAAAGTGGCCATATCAGTGACTAGAGTTAATATATGAAGCTTAGTTACACCTACTAAAAATATATGTATATTATTATCAGAAAGTGGCATAGCCATCAAAAGTACCTGGTCCATATTACCTACTGTTCCTGTATCATGGTTCTCTCCCCCAAGATCACCATATAAAGAAATAGATAGCCTACTTACAATTTAAATGTTTAAAGGATTGCTACTCCTTGAAGATTTGAGCTTCTCTCACCAAAAAAAAAAAAAAAAAAGTCACAATTTAGAAAGCTCTTGTCTGTCCTAAGAGGAGATAACCCCCTTTTCTCTGTCTTTTCTCTCTATCCCTGCCAGCTCCATATACATGGAATTCTCTAAACTTTTAGAGGTTAATATGATGAGTTATTTTAACAGCATGAACAGCCAGACAACCTGACACTGATTACTTTCTTTACTTTTGGGGACCTGTAGACTATCAGGAAGGATAGATATTTTCTTTCTTCTCTCTAGGAAAAAGAAAACATTATTGAGTTTTCAGATGAATTAGGTTACCCTCTCCCTGTCTCTGTCTTTCTCGGACACATGCACACACACACATACACAAAACATACTCAATACAAACTCATACATTCAAACTGAAGGACACAGTTTAGACCTTATGGAAGAGTGAGGTGAATCACTTCAAAGTCAGAGGAAATGGATGTAAGCATTGAAAATTGAAGCATGGGGCCAGGTTGAGTCCCCTGAACCAGAACAGGGCTTCCCACAGAAGAAAAAAATAATGGTTTCCAGAGTGACCAAGAAGTGGTATGGCCACCAAGTTCCATGATTTATGAACAACTGCAAAAATTTCCATGCTTCTGTTTGGCATAAAAGGGAGTGGTGGGGATCCCTGGGTGGCTCAGTGGTTTAGCGCCTGCCTTTGGCCCAGGACGCGATCCTGGAGTCCCGGGATCGAGTCCCACGTCGGGCTCCCGGGATGGAGCCTGCTTCTCCCTCCTCCTGTGTCTCTGCCTCTCTCTCTCTCTATGTCTATCATAAATAATAAATAAATATTAAAAAAAAAAGGGAGTGGTGTTACTTACTCATCTTTGAGTCATTCTGAAGGTCATAATGAGCATTTATTTAAGTGACCACCAAGGTGGGTAAAGGCAGGAAGTCTTTCTCCAAGGTTTCGTGTTTGCATCAGTCTACTGAGGTAGTGGAAGCAACAGGGATGTCCAAATAATAATTAGGGTTCAGAGCCTGATTTAATTAACTAAAATGTGTTTATACTTGCACCCAAGACTGGAATGTAAATTTATACCAATTGGAAAAATAATTGATAAAAAAAGAGTGTAGAAGTGCAGGCATGTGTGTGCTAGCATTTTTCTTAGACGTCCTTTGAAGCAGATCCAGAGACAAGGATTCAAGTGCAGGTGGTTTATTTAAGAAGTGAATCAAAGGGCAGCCCCAGTGGCTTAGTGATTTAGTGCCACCTTTAGCCCTGAGTGTGATCCTGGAGACCCAGGATCAAGTCCCACATCAGGCTCCCTGCATGGAGCCCGCTTCTCCCTCTGCCTGTGTCTCTGCCTCTCTCTCTCTCTCATTCTCTGTGTCTCTCATAAATAAATAAATAAATAAATAAATAAATAAATAAATAAATAAATAAATAAAATCTTTTTTTAAAAAGTAATGAATCAAAAAAATCCAAGTAGATGGGTGAAGAGTGATACAGCAAAGGGGAGGCAGCAAATAAAATGTGTGTTACCAGACCAGTTATCATTGTGAGTTACGGGAACTTAATCCAGCTGAGAAACTCTGATAGTCTCCAGCCTCAGATTATTCCACTTGAACAGAAGGGAACTTGGGCTTTTATATACCAAATGACAACACTCCTTTTGATGATTGTTCCCACAGGACATTAATCCCCTGGACTTCCATTCTATCCAGTGAGGTCCTAGTCACCAGAGGAGGCACTCAGGCCATTGTAATTTAAGGGTGAGCTACAATGGTAATGTCCAAGGAGAAATGGCTGGGAGCCCAACAGGGTCTGCCACAGACTGTGATCCAGTCTGTGTTGGTTTTAGTGACAGCAAGCCAATAGCTCTCCATTTATAATCATGCCAATAGCCTTATTTTTTTGAAAATTGGAACCCCTTCAAGAAGTTCAACAATTTCACTTAAGTTTTCAAATGTGCTTTAAAAACATACACTTTTAATGTTGGAAAGGAACAGTAATGATCTATGCCATGCCACTGGCTTTACTAATGAGGTTACTGAAATCTAGAGAAGATAAGGGATGTGTTCAAGTGTCCCCTAGTGAGTAATACAGCCTATATTAGCAGCCAGAGTTTCTGATTTCCAGTCCAACATTGTTTTGACCAAATTACATAATTCATAGTTTTTTATACCTCTTGTCTGTGGCTATTAGTCAAAAGTAGAATTTAAGCAAAATATTATTCAATATGCCATCTGAGTTGGTATCTAGTGTGATATCATCACTGGGTTATTAAAATGTAAATTTACTCTCTGCCCATCCCTTCCCTCTTTCTCAATGTCCCTTGCAGTGTTACAGCACAGATAATTAACATTCCCCTTCCCCCAAAGCCTTGCATTTCCTTGGCTTCACTGTGTCTATTCAAATGGTGTCTCCTCTACTAAGAGTGGAGTTCCACATTGTACCCTCACTGGGTATTTCTCTACAAAAAAGGGTCATACTTACCCTTTCAAGTCTAAGAAAATGTCACTTTCTTTTTAAAAGTCTCCTTGACATCATATCACAAAGTTAGCTTTGGCTTCTGCTCCATAACATTTTGTTCTTATATTAGCATTTACACTATAGCTTAGAGGGTTGCTTACCTGTTTGCTTCCTCCCTTCCTCAGTTGCTTTAAGGCAACAGCTTTGCATCATACAGATAGGTTAGGTTTATGTTGAGGTAGTAAATGACCCTAAATCTAAATGACTTAAAGATCAGTTGACTTTTTTGTGCACATTTTATGTCCATCAAAGGTCAACTAGAGTCTCTCCTCCACATTGTCATCATTCTCTTTCAGAGATCCAGGCTGGCAGAGCAAAAACTATCTAAAGCACTATGCATTGCTTTGGAGGAAATTTTTTTTTTAAGTATGACAAAGCATATACAAGCTTTTGAACCTTCTACATAAATGATGTATGTCATTGTTTTGACTGACATAATCCTTACCACATGCCAGAATATTTGTGATCTCTCTTAATTATAACTTTCATATTCACCTTGCCTGGCACACAGTAGATGCTTAATAAATGCTTAGCAAATAAACGAGTGAGTAAATGAACCAATGAATAGTTATATGCATTTCATTTATTTGAGAAGTATAAACTATTTTAAGTACTGTAAATTAATCAACATTGAGGTTATTATTTCTTTTTCTTCACCAAACAGAATCATCATCATCATCATCATCATCATCATCATCATCATGGTAGTTATTATCTATTCAGTATTGTGTGCTGGGCTCAAGCAGAGGACTTTGGAGACTTATTCAGTCATCATAACAATCCTCTAAAAAGTGCATTATTTTTGTTCCTATTTTATAGTTGAGGAAATTGAGGTAAAGAGAGGTATTCACTTTCCCAAAGTCACAGAGAGAGTAAGTGAAGGAATCAAGTCTACATCCAGATCTGTTGGACTCTGAAGTCCATGTTTTTAATAATTTTTGTTATACTTCTTCCAGAACATCCTCTTCTTGATCTTTGAATAGCCTAGCTAAGGCTACTTCCAAAAATTCCCTAGAAAGGCTATATATTACTGTGAGTCAACGGGTAAATACAAAACCAAACTATATTAGTACAGGGCTGGGAGTAGTTTCAAGCCACAATTGTCTAAAACTGCTCTATTATTTGGTGTTTTGTACTTTTTCTAGCCTTTTGACACTCTGGACACCAACTGCAAAACCTGAGGTGTCCACTGAATGCTTATACAAACACTTAAAGGGGTCCAAAGTTATTATCTAGGGAAAATATGGGCTCTTGGCCCCTGGCTGCTCACCCTGAGACTAAGGAAATTGAACTAGTCTTCTGCCTATTTGGAGACTCAGGTTCAGCTGATAAACATTTCCAATGACCACTCTGCCCCCTCGTGGAAGGGATGTCTGCTGCTGTCCTTGGTTCTGAAATAGCAGTCAGCTGCAAGTCACAGCTGCTTCTCCTTATACTGGGATCTGAGGAGAGATCCTGCTCTGAGCTATAGCAGTGTCCAAAGTTGTTCCTTGTTTCCTTTCTCTATCAATAAGCAGTAGAGCTGATTTCATGGAAGTTTTGTGATTCTGTCACTTTGCTTACACTTGGTATTTTTATTTATAAAATTGGGAACACATAAGCTTTGTTCTGTGCATCCCGATCCTACCGGTGTGGCTATATGTTGTTGCAATTGTCTGAATAAAATGTAGAATGATTATACTAAACGTAGAAAAATGTTGCTAGTCATGAGACTGATTTTGATATAGCACATGCCAAAACTTGGCTTACTGTAATTGATAGTTTGGGGAAGAACCCATGGAAATGTTAACTATCCAATTTGCCATCCTTTACCCCATTATTAAATTAGGTATGCAGCACACAGAATACCTGGATCATATTATCTCAGTTGGTTCCCCCCAGAAATGCCAATTTAATTTATGCTCTCATTTATTATAGAAGCTTGGTAAAAATCTTTCTTGCAGGAGTCTGTGCCTCCTGCAAAGTTGAAGATATTCTTTACTCTTAGCCCATGAACTTTTAAAAGAATTCAGTTGCAAGAAAGAGTTTCTCTCATGGAAACTTTTCTGCCATCTTTTGTCCAAAAAGGGAAAATGAATATTATGTAACCTAGTGTGATTGTCTGTATGAGCTGCAAGAAAATGTATAGCCAAACTCAATTTCTAATAGTAGTAATGAGTTCATTTCAAATGCCCGATATTGCCTGCACCCCTGCCCTTTCAAATGAAACTTATTTGATTTTTATCATTAATTGATTTATTTTTGTTTGTTTTTCTATGCACAGCCCACTAAAAATTCACCTATTTATAATTTATAATTCTTCCAAATAGTCCGTTTTGCACTAAATTTTTTCAGTTGCTATAAATATTTTAATGTAGAGGAGATACATATTCTACACATATAAATAAACCATAATTCCAATTAACTGAATCTATTCCATATAATAAGTATATTTAAAGAGTTACTACTGGAAAATAAACAAGTAATCTTTATATTGCCATGGATGAAATAAACCAGGACTAGAAAATTAGGTTGGCAGGGTCCACTCAGTGTTGTCTCTTATGTAGATATTTATAGAATATAGTAAGGATACCCAAAAAGAAGCATTCTGGTGGGATTAAGAACTTGAACACTGACTCAGAATATCTGCATCTTTTTCTTAATAGCTGTGTGATTTGAACAAGTTGTGTGATTTTTTTTTTTGGTCTTTTTCCTTATCTGTGAGATTTATGATTAAATGCCATATGAATTAAAGGAGCCTGGAACATAGTAAGCACTCAATAAATGTTAGCTACATTAATGCCTATAATAATGAAATGGTAAGAACTACTGTTATTACTATTATAACTACTATTCTTCCTTGACCACACTGTTTAAAATTGTAAGACAAACAAAACAGTGCTCCTTATCTCCCTCCCCAATTTTATTGTTTCTGTGACACTATCACCATCATGTATGTTGTATGTCTGCTCATTTGTTCATTTCTGTCTCCTTGACTAGAATGATTTTTATTTATTGTTTGTTTTGTTTTCTTCCATGCTCTCATACCTAGTGTCTGGCATGTGGTAGGTTCTTAATAAATAGTTGATGAATGAATGAGTACATAGCTCATCCTGAGTAACTACTTGCAATAGTACTCTGTGGAAGGTGTGATTCTTTATCCAGAATCTAAAAATGATAACAAAAATGTTAGATGGCACTGACCAAATCCTACTATGGAATGAGAACGTTGATCATGGAGCCAATCTGAGCCTGATTATTTTTCACAACTACAAATACCATACAGTGAGTTTTGAAGATCAATTTTAAGATACTCCTTTTAAAAAGTGATGAGAGCTTTAACCCGTGTGACTGAGAAAGGTTCTTGCCACATCATCATGCCTTCTCTTATTAGAGATATGGGAGCCTGCATGCTTCAACTATTTGAGTATGATGTCCATGTGGCCACATGCTAGTTGATGATAATGTTCAGTACTAGCAAATTTTGTATTATCACCTAGTTCCTGCTGATCTTTTCTTGCAAGTATTTTGCTTTTCCGCCTGGGAATGGCCACTCTTTATATCAGAATTGTTATTATTCTCCTAATCTGTAACTCCAAAAAGCTCAGACCATGTGAATTTAGAACCTTTATTGACCACGTTGTCCAAGTGGGCACCTGGTTTGACCTCCAGCATCACCATTTACTGGTGAATGGCCCTCATTAAATTATATTTATTAGTCTGTTTATTTGTAAAATGGGACTGAGAAGCAGAGCCTGAATCGTGAGACTGATATGAAGATGATATGAAATAAACCACATAAAATGCCAAGCACACAGTAAATATCACATATTATATGTACCTATTTTGGCACAATATCATTTTAGAGGCTCTAGGATTTTTAACTCTACTCTTAGCATCATTGTGACAAAATTATGTCTTTGCTGCCTCACTTGTCAATGTTCTCTTTCTTTCTCATAGAATTTATTTCCCTACCACTCACCTCTCTTCAAAAAGCAAATAATAGGAAAATATACCTCATACCTATTTGTACCTTAACTTGTAAAATGTGTCTGGATTGTTTATAAAATGAAGTTTCCTTTATGAGATGAGATTTTTTAATTTTTCCTCAGTCTTTTGTCTAAGAATGGATATTATGTAATGCAGTGTGGTTTTCTATGTGTTAATTGGGTCCAATTTCTAGGAAAACATCTATATGCAGCAAAGATGAATGCATTCCAAGGTATCCTTCAAGTGCTATGCGTGATACAAAAGGGTACTTCAAAGAGTAAGGACTTTAGAGGCAGAATGATGATATATACTGGCCTGCATCTCATAAAACTGCACTTTTTAAATTTACTTGATTGAGATGCTGCAGACATATATGATAAGTTTTGGAGTCACTGGTTATAAAAGAAGCAAGGTTTGGGGTTTGTACTCTTATACTTGATATTGGTCTCATCAGAAATATATCTGAAGACAATGGGTAAAAAGGAAGGGAAAGAAGTGGTAGTTTTCGAACTTGGAAACTCTAGGCTTATGGAGAAATCTAAGTTGTCTTTTGAAAACTTCTTTAAAAAATGACTGATCGACTTTGAGATCCAGAGCAGCTGTGTGTTTACTGTAGCTCTCACTGCCCTGCTGTGAACCTCCAAGTACCCCTGACCAGAAAAAAAAGCATCCTCTCCCTTAAATCAGCCAGGTAATTAGAGCTGAAGATTTTACTTAGAAATAAACACACTGACTCTAAAGAGAAATTATTTATCAAGCATTGACAAATTACTTGTAACAAAGCAAAGGCATTCAAGAATTTTATACTTGATGACAATACCAATTGGAAAATAAGTGTGTCAAAAAGAAAAGGCACATTAATAAAGTCAGTTCTTGGTAGCCAAAGGTCAGATTTGAATTGGAGAAAGCACTTTGGGAATTTTCTTTGTGTGTTGTTTTGTTTGGGTGTGTGTGTGGGGGGTACTGTTTTATTTTTCTTCTATGAAATCATATAGATAAGAGAAGATTGAACTCTAGTGGTGAAAAGCCCAAACTACAGGCTATTTAAAAATCCTACATATGAAATAATAGCCCTGGAATGCTGTACCTAAATAAAGAGGTTCAGGACGCTGCAAGCCCAAGCGACAGCAGCAGACTTGATCCTAAAAGAAGAGTCTGTTTGAAAGTACCCAGGTTCCTCCCATATGGTGTGGCTGTTATGGCTACATCAAGGCAGCACGCTGTTCTAGGGCAAATGCCAAGGGACGGTATTTTTAGATTTCTCAAAAGCAACCACTGAATATATATGAATCTACAAGGATAGCATTCATGAAGTAATGTGCTGAAAATAAATTTTATTAAGAATTCCTTAAGTCAACCTTGACTATAACCATGTTAATAAAGAACAGGCCCTGCCTGAGTTTCTTTCAACCCACAAACATGAATTAATAAGCCCCTTCTCTGTTGAGACACTGTTGGAGGACATAAAGACGTATAGGACAAGTGTCTTGCTTTCTTGGTTGCAAGATAATAGAGGCATAGAGGACTCACAAAGCCAGGTTTGCCAGGCTTCCTCCAAAGACTGCTGTGGCACCCATCCCTTGGAATTGTGTGCTACAAAATCTGAACGTGCTCACTCTAGTCCTTACACCACATCACACTGTGTCTGAATACCTTGCTCTGACTTGAAGCTAGATCCTCATAGACTTCATTCAGGAAAACCTAAATATGTTTCTAAAATCTGTATATCATTCAGAGATAAGGGTACCATTTGCTCCTGTTGGTTGGATGGTTATTTTTTGTGCTTTAAAATTTTAGTGGGCTGGTCAACAACTCAGGTTTATTGCTGAGGTTGCGATGGGGCAGGATTTCCCAGAGCATATTTGGCAGAATATGGTATTGGATATGTGTCAGTCTAAAATGGGGAGGTGGGATAGGGAATGTATCTTCTTACATATCTAAATATCAGGTTGGGTCAGATCTGGCGTCAAGCATGACTAGACTTAGACACTTAAATCCCATATTTATCTCTATTATCCTGGGAATCCCTCTTATTCCCAGTTATTCACTTTTCCCTCTTCCTTTTCTCTCCATCTCACAACTAAGTCTCTGCTGAGTGATGGTTTTTCTTCTGCCATAGACAGGCTTTCTCCATGTAGCAAGGAGTGTATAAGAGAACATTTAAAAGTCACAGCCTGAGAGACAAGAGAAGTCTGTTTTCCTGATCCAGCTTTTAATTCTTAGAGATAAGCTCTGACTGGCCTGGCTTGGTTCATGTGCCCACCCTTTAGCCAAAGGCTAAAGGCATATAATTTGCCAAGCATGGGTCATATGTTTGCCTACCCTTGTGTCAGGATGCAAAGTGTTCGTATCAGAAAAAAGTAGGGTAGAATTATTGCATAACAGGGGACCATCCTAGCTTGAGTCTACTCAAGACTCAAGTCCCCTACTAAAGGACTCTTTGGAGAAGGGATTCTGTACTGATATATACTTAAGAAATTTTATTACTTTTTAAAGATTTTATTTATTTATTCATGAGAGACAGAGAGAGGCAGAGACATAAGCAGAGAGAGAAGCAGGCTCCATGTAGGGAGTCCAATGTGGGACTCGATCCTAGACCCTGGAATCAGGCCCTGACTTAAAGGCAGACGCTCAACCACTGAGCCACCCAGGTGTCCCTATTTAAGAAATTTTAAGATAAAATTAATCAAGTTCCTTTATTGCAGGACTGCTCAGAACTTTTAATATGGTTATCATATAGTAAATCTTCATGAACTGGATATGAAAAACAGTATTTATTCATCTTTGTTGTCCCCATGACACATTTTTCACCACTAAGTGTGCAGGTATTTGGAAAATGCAACTCTAGAGAAACAATACTAATAAAACTTAGAGATTGTTTCCACTCATAAATGTTAAATTTTGCCATCCTAGTTTTCTGTCCAATGTAATCAGGTGTGTGGTTGGTTAATAGAGCTACTGTGATTTCTAGTTAACATTTTCTCATTTGTTTAACAAATGTTTATTGAGTGCCTCAGCATGGTTCTAGGTGCTGGGAAAAGCAGTGAATAAAACATAACAAGTGAGCCCTCACAGTATAATATTCTAATATGGAGACTAACAAAAACTACACACACAATGGTAGGTGATAATGAAGGTTCCAAAGAGAACTAAAGCCAAGTACGGGGGAAGAGAATAAAGGAAGAGCTAGAATAGGTGGGCTGGTCATGGGAGGCCTCTCAGATAGGTGACATTTGAACACAGGCTTACCTGCAGTACAGGAGCTGGCCACTCAAACATCTGGAGATGGAGCATCCCAGGAGTATGTGCGCAGGCTCTGGGATGGAAACACACTGGTATACTTGGGATAACACAAGAAGGCCAAGGATCAGGGGAGTCAGGAAACATTTACTATTACTATTACATCTACTATTACTATTACTATTTCCCAGTAGTAGGAAAAGGGTAAAAGATTTGGGCAAACAAGGTGGGAATCTGAGCTGCTAAGCTGTGCTAGGCAAACCAAGCCAGCGTCTGTGGGAAGCATTGTTGGAGATGGATGATAGGGAAGAAGTTAGGAGTCTGTGGTGGTTTAGGTAATGTGGACATAGCCAGGGCAGTGGCAGTGGGAATAGAAAGGAGAAAATCACTCAGCCTAACATTACCGGGTTGGTGTAACTACATACCCTTAGAAGGAGAGGAAGGATTGGGATGGGTGAATAGAGTTAACATCCTACATCCCAGTGGGAAAGATGCTTCAATCACACATTGAGAAAGCAAGAAGACTGGTGCACAAAGAGCTCAGTGATCAATGGGTTACAAAGGACTGAGGTACCCAAGGAGAAGATAAGGTCACAAAGGTTAGTGTGCTTTTGGTGCAGAAACTACGAGGAATCATTGAAGGTTTTTGACCTAGAGAATGACCTGATCAATGCAAATATTTGAGGCATATGGATGTCTGTTGTTTTTCCAGCTCATATTAACCCTTTACTGTTTTATGCCCCAATCCCTGAGGTCCCTGATGTAAGGGGGTAACTGAGGTACTTATTTGAATAAAGGCACTAATCATTAATAATGCCTAAATTCCAGAAGCTCTCAAGCATTGGAAGGAAATTAATGACACTTCAAGTCCTTAGGCTGAACAAAATAGAGCAATACCAGGAGGCACCATGGCAGTGGCTTATAACATGAAGTTGGCCCAGTTTTGGCCTTTCCTAGTTGAATGACTATTGGAAGGCTCTCTGTGCATCAGATGCTGCATTTATAAAATGGAAATAATAGTAGTACTTAGATAAAGTATTTTTATGAAGATTAAATAAAGTAAGCCACACAAAATGTTTAGAGCAGTAACCAAAACTCTAAAAAGAAATTGGGTACTGTCTTTGTTGAGTCAGCTTTTCTACTTACCCTTACTCTCCGTGTCCCAAATCCCCACCTACCACTGTGACAGATCATCAAATAAAAACTAAGAAAGGAAAAGCTAAATTGGTCCTCATAATAATAGAAAGAAAAGGAGAAAGCCACTGGACTTGGGGTTAGAGAAAATTGTAGGGAGGCAGGGAGCAGTGCTTGATGTTTTAGAAAAGCTGGAATGCCTAATGCCACTAGAAACGTGGATATTTATATTTAAATTAATTTGAATAAGATAAAATTTAAAATTCAGTTCCTCAATCATGCTGCTCATGTTTTAGGGTGCAATGACCACCACAGTGGCGAGCGGCTATCATATTGGACAACCCAGTTCTAAAGCATTAGATTCTACACACACCTAATTCTCTCCAGGTCTAAGCCTAGTGGTGTAATAGCTCATTCATTTTTACCAAGTAGTATCCCATTGTATGGATGTATCACAGTTTATCTATTTACCTATTGAGGGACTACTTGGTTGCATTCATTTTGTGCTGATTATAGAGTGGCTATCAACATTCACATGTTGGGTTTTATATGGATATGTATTTTCTTATTAGCTCAATAAATATCTAGAAGCAATATATTGGAACATGTAGTAAGCCTATTTTAGCTTTGTAAGAAACTGCAAAACTCTATCAAAGTGGCTATACCATTTTTACGTTCACCCCAACAGTGAATGAGACTACCTGTTGCTCCACATCCTTTGCTAGCCATGGATATCTTCTTTTTTTTTTTTTTTTTTATTTTAGTCATTCTAAGAGGTATGTAGTAGTAGCTCATTGTTGTTTTATTTTTTTATTTTTATTTTTTTTTTTTAAGATTTGTTTATTTATTCAGAGAGAGAGAGAGAGGCAGAGACACAGGCAAAGGGAGAAGCAGGCTCCATGCAGGGAGCCCGACGCTGTGGGACTTGATTCCCGGTCTCCAGGATCACACCCCAGGCTACAGGCTGCGCTAAACCCCTGCGCCACCAAGGTTGCCCTCATTGTTGTTTTAATTTGCATATCTGTAATGACAATGACATTTACATATTTTTCATATGCTTATTTGTAGAAGATCAGTGGGTAAATGAAATAAGAACAGGGACATGCATAAATGGCAACAGCTTTAGGCATGTGGCAAAAGCCAATTATTCCTGCCATTGGTCCATACTGAAAACAGGATATGGTGAAAACAGCAATGATGGTGGATAAGATAGCCATGCCTGCTGAGGCTGGTTCTCCCAAACCCTTTAGCACCTTGATAATACTCCTCTGAGACCCATGTAGATAGTCACCTACACAGTTCTCTGCTGTCCTCCACATGATTACTTCCTTATTTCCAAATACTTTAAATTCTAAAATAATAAAACCAAGAGCCAACCCAGACTTAGGGCTTCACCTTGGCACCTGCACTTCTTGGCGGTGCCTGATGGTGTAGCCCCATCAGACCTGTCTTGGTTCCAAGATACTGGACTCTTAAGTAATCATTTCATCTCTCATCGGAATGTACAACGTGGCACTTATTTGCCATCCCTATATCCTTTTGGTGAAGCTTAGTTCAAATCTTTGGCTCCTTTTTTCATTGGGTTTCTTCATATTGTTAAGTTTTAACATATGATCGTATTTTGTAGATACAATATTCATATACATTTTGAAAATATCTCCCAAATGTGTTGCTTGTCTTTTCATTCTCTTAACAGTGTCTTTTGCAGAACAGAGGTCTTTTTTTTTAAAGATTTTATTTATTTATTCATGAGAGACAGAGAGAGGCAGAGACAGAGGCAGAGGAAGAAGCAGCTTCCCTGCTTAACCTTTTTTTTTTTTTTTTTAATTTTTATTTATTTATGATAGTCACAGAGAGAGAGAGGCAGAGACATAGGCAGAGAGAGAAGCAGGCTCCATGCACCGGGAGCCCGACGTGGGATTCAATCCCGGGTCTCCAGGATCGCGCCCTGGGCCAAAGGCAGGCACCAAACCGCTGCGCCACCCAGGGATCCCCCTGCTTAACCTTTTATACTATAACTCACTTACTGGTTCCATTAATTTTTTGTTTATTCTCTCAGATTTTCTAACTACATTATCATGCAATACGCAAATAAAGACAACTTTATTTCTTCCTTTCCAATTTGTATACATTTTATTTCTTTTTCTTTTCTTATAGAACTAGCTAGTACTTCCAGTATCATGTTGAATAGGAGCAGTAAAAAACTGTCTTATTCCCTATTTTAGAGGGGAATTATCTAGTCTCTCACCATAAATATGATTGATGTTAGCTGTAGATTTTTGCTAGATGTTCTTGATTAAATTGAGAAAGTTCCTCTCTATTCCTAGTTTACTGAGACTTGATATTCAATTTTATCAAATGCTCTTTCAGCATCAATTGATATGATCATATGGTCTCTTTTTTAGCCTCTTGATGGGGTGGGTTAGATTGATTGACTTTTAAATGTTGAGCTGGACTTGTACATCTAGAATAAATCCAACTTGATCATGATGTATAGTTTTTATACAGATATTTTTGTACATAAGTGTGTATTTATGAATATATTTTTTATTTGCTAATATTTTATCAAGGGTTTTTGCATCTGTTCATGATAGATACTGTCCTATAGTTTTCCTTTCTTGGTTAATGTCTCTATCTAGTCTTGATATAAGGGCAGTGCTAGACTCTGAATATTTCAGAATTTTGAAATATTCCCTCCACTTGTGTTTTCTGGAAAAGATTGTGAATAATTGGTATAATTTCTACCTTAAAGGTTTGCTTGAATTAATTAGTGAACTCATTGGAGGTCTATTTTTCTGATTTTTAGATGGCTGTTAATTATTGATTCAAATTTTTAAATGGATATAGAGCTATTCTGGTTATCTGTTTATCCATGTGCATTTTGGTAATTTGTATCTTTCAAGAAATTGGCCTGTTTTATCTAAGTTAACAAATTTGTGGGCATAGACTTGTTCATAACATTACTTTATTATCTTTTAAATGTCCAAGGAGTCAATAGGGATGAATCTTTTTTCATCTCTGATGTCATAATTTGTGTCTTCTATCCTTTTTTTCTTGGTTAGCCTGGCTAGACATTTATCAATTTTATTGATTTTTTTCAGAGAATTAGCTTTTGATTTCATGGATTTTCTTCATTGTTTTATGTTTCACTCTTATTGGTTTTTGCTCTGATTTTTATTATTTCTTCTCTTAGGCTTGCTTTAGATTTAAACTGCGCTTCTTTGTCTAGTTTTCTATTGCAGAATTTTAGGTTATTGATATTAGAGTCCTCTTCCTTACTACTATGTGCACTTAATGCTATAAATTTCTTTCTAAGAACTATTTTCATTGTATCCCACGTTTTGATAAGTTGTTTTTATTTTCATTTAGTTCAAAGTATTTTTACAAATTTCTCTTGAGAATTCTTTGACGTATAGTTGATTTAAAAGCACATTGTTTAATTTTCAGATATTTGGGGAATTTTTTCAAATTATTGATTTGATTTCTAGTTTAATTCCATTGTTATCTGAGGACATGTTTTATATAAATTTTATTGTTTTAAATTTGTGAAGGTTTGTTTTATGCCCCAGGATGTGGTTTATCTTCATGAATGCTCCATGTAAATGTAAGAAAGACTTACATTCTGCTTGTTGTTGAATGGATTATTCTATAAACATCAATTAGATCAAGGTGATTGAAAGTGCTGTTCAAATAACTACATCCTCATGATTTTCTGCCTGCTTGATCTATCACTTACTGACAGAGGGATGTTGAAGTATCCAACTGCAATAGTGGATTTGTCTGTTTTTCTCAGAGTTCTCTTAGTTTTGCCTCATTTATTTTGTTGCTCTCTTCATAGATGCATATTCATTTCAGATTGCCATGTATTTTTGGAGAATTGTCCCTTTTACAAGTGCGTATAATACCCCTCTTTATCCCTGATAATCTTTCTTGCTTTCAAGTCTGCCTTGTCTGAAATTAACTTAGCCACTCCTGCTTTCTTTTGGTTAATATTAGTTTGGGACATCTTTTGCCATCCCTTTTCTTTTAACTTGAGTCTAAAAAGACTCAAACGATCAAGATTCTAGCCAATTTGGCTTCTAGTGAGGGTTCTCTTTCTGGTTTGCAGATGGCCATCTTCTCTGTACATCCTCACATGGTTTGTTCCTGGTGCATACACATGGAGGTGGTAGGGAAGGATAGAGGGAAGGCATTCTGATGTCTCTTATTATAAGACATTAATCCTATTAGACCAAGAGGCCATGCTTATAACATCATTTAACCAAATAACCATAATTATTTCCTTAAAGGCCCCATCTCCAAATATAGCCATGCTAAGAGTTAAGACTTCAACATATGAATTTTGGGGAAATGCATTCAGTCCATAACAAATGCTTTAAATCTTTCACTTCAGTCAGCTAAAGAGAGCTGAGGGAAATGCTCTTATCACAACTAGGATCCTGAGGTAAGATTCTGGCAAAGTCTTTTCCCCTGGACATCAGATCTTTGTTCTGTGGAAGGCTCCAGACAAACTCCACAATAATTATTCTTCCTCTAACTCCTCCAGAGTCACAAGGATATTTTTCTTAGGTTTTCACAATGAGAATCTGGTAGATTTCTAGATATAGAAGCCACAAAATTGTCTGGGTCTCCCAATACTGTGGTACCCAGGAGTTTCTCACTCTAAACCTACTCCACACTTCAGCCTCCAGAAATCCTTCAAAGGTTTCATTTAAATGTTCTCACCAGTTTATAGCTCCAGCAGCTTCTGCCCCAGATAAGCAGATCATGACTATGTCCCTTCATAGTTGAAGGCTGTCTCTTCATAATAGGGGGTGACCGGTTGCCTTGCAAATTCAATACTCTGATGGGTCCAACAAAAGTCCTTGATTTCCAGTTTGTCCATATTTTTCCCATTGCAATAATGAGAATGTTGACTCCCAAATTCTTTACATATCTAAGCTGAAACCAGAAGGGATGGTATAGATTTAAATGAAATCCCCATACCTACTACAGAGCTGGGATAAGTTTCATAGCATAAAAGAGACACTTCAGATCCCCATCTCTTCTGCACCCTTAATCTATTTTGAAATAAACAACTGGGAGCTAAAAAAGCTGTTTCATCCATCCTTTGGGGCTTCCATTCACAGTCAGCTATTTGGGAAAGGGATCCTATTATCTTTCCTTTGTACTGTGAAGGTTGTAACCCTGAGGTTACACAGGTGGTTGTTTACGTAGGTCCTTAGTAAACAGCTTCTGTGACTCATTTTCTATTCCCTGTACTTCCCCACAGAGAAGATTGAGTGAATTTATGTTTATATGATATTCTGAGACTCGTCTGTTGTTTAACAAGGGAGTTGGCCCCAAGCAGCGCTCTCTTTCCCTCCAAATGGATTCTGGAAAAACCTAGGCCTTGACTCTGACAGTGATAGACACCTAGTTCAAAACTGTTCTGGATTTTTCTTGTGCTTGGTGGCTGTTTTTATGGAGCAGAAATACATTTTGAGGCCTGCCTCTCATTAGCTTGCTCTTCACATATTCAAAAGTTACAAGGTCATTACAACAGAAGGTACAATCACATACAGTCACCTCATCTATAAAATGTCTCCATAGAACACAGTCATGTGGGGCTTGATGTGTGTATTAGCTGAGGAGGGGCATTTGTTACTTGCAAAAAGCCACGGGGATCATATAACAGAGCACAGACATAAAATCCAGGCTCTCTGTGCTCTATATAAAATGGAAAGAAAGGCATGAGAGAAAAATAGGATCCATCACTTATGCTGCACACTAAGTTGTCTGGGTGGTTTATGATCATTAGTTATTCTTAACAGCACACTTAGGAGAAAAAGGATTGGATTCCTCATTCAGAGGAAGGAGTATAAACTTTGAATCAGGCATTGTATGCTATTTTTTCCTTTTCCATCCTACCCTGCAAAATATCCTTAGATGCATAGATAAATATCCCTGCATAGAGATATCCTTAGATGATAGGAGAACTCAGATTGAAAGAAAGGTAGACATTTTCTGCTCACAACTTGCATCTGATAATAGGACTCCTCCTTCAAAGGAGATGAATTCTCCTTCAAAAAGAAAACACATCGGGTAGCCCTGGTGGCTCAACGGTTTAGCGACACCTTTGGCCCAGGGTGTGATCCTGGAGACCCAGGACCGAGTCCCAAGTCAAGCTCCCTGCATGGAGCCTGCTTCTCCCTTTGCCTGTGTCTCTGCCTCTCTCTCTCTCTCTCTCTCTGTCTCTCATGAATAAATAAAATCTTTTAAAAAATAAAAAAAGAAAAAAGAAAATACATCTAATGATAGCCTAGTGGACTTGAGGTTGTCTTTGTTCAGGTCTCAACAGTGATTCTTCTGGATTTGGGCTCTGAAATTTCTTTTCAGAGCCATATTACTCCTGGCTTGTTGATAGTTGTCCCCAGTGGTATAAATTCTCTCTGTGGATTCAGCTGAAAAAAAATCATCAAGGAGTGGAAGAGTCAAGAATTGGACAATTACTTGGTTCATGAGAATGCTATAGGACATCTGGATCGTTCATGTGGAGTTTTTGCCTAAGCTGCTTTAGAAAATTGCTTTGACTCTCTATTTTACTTTTCCTGATAAAATATCATCCTAATACCTGTGAACAAGAGACCTGTGCTATGTATCTGTGAGAGATGCAAAATGTGCTTTGAAGACCAACCTCAGAGGTCACCATTTCAGGGAACTATGCTGCCTATTTCCAAATTAGGTCAGACCTGAAGAACCAGTAAATAACAGCTTCTTGGAAGAGGGCCAGGGGCAGAGCAAACTACAAGCTCTGGATTGAATCAAGGGCTTTATGAGTAGGGTCTGGAATTTTTTTTTTTTTTTTTTTTTTTTTTAGGGTCTGGAATTTTTTTAGGAGAGCAGAGTCCTGCCCATTTGAGGAAACACCCACCCCCTCCTAGTTTGGTGTATGTTCTGACTCAAAAGCAAATTAACTCCTGTTAACTGTGGGCCTTTGAAATTTTCTCTTAACACCTCAGCCAGTCAATTCATGCCCCCTGAGCAGGACACAGCCCTGGGAAGGGAAGGCCTTGGCTTTTGGGTAGAGCAGCGATTCATTCAAAGCACCAAGTCATTTCCTAGTTTTGCCAATTATTTCTTATGTGTTGGAGTTATTTATTGCTTCTAAATCTGTTTCCTGTTTTTTTTCTTTTAAGTTTTAAGTTTTTATTTAAATTCCAGTTGGTTGCTATTCAGTGTAAAATTAGTTTCAGATATGCAATTTAGTGATTCAACACTTACATATACCACCCAGTGCTCATCAGAACAAGTGTACTCCTTAATCCCTATCCCCCATTTCACCCATACCCCATTTCAGTCATCCTACCCATTCACTCCCCTCTGGTAACCATCAGTTTGCTCTCTATCATTAAGTGTCTATTTCTTGGTTTGCCTCTCTCTTTTTTGCCCTGTGATTGTTTGTTTTGTTCCTTAAATACCACATATGGGTGAAATCATACAGCATTTGTCGTTCTCTGACTTACTTTGTTTAGCATAATGAAATGCACTCTAGCTCCATCCACATTGTTGCAAATAGCAAGATTTCATTCTTTTTGATGGTAAATAATATTCCATTGTGTGTGTGTGTGTGTGTGTGTGTGTGTGTGTAGTATCTCTTCCTTATCCATTCATCAGTTGACAGGCATTTGGGCCCTTTCCACAATAAGATTATTGTTAATAATGCTGCTATAAACATCAGGATTGATGTATCCCTTTGAAACTGTATTCTTTGGATAAATACCTGGTAGTAAAATTGCTGGATTATGGGATAGTTCTATTTTCAACTTTTTGAGGAAACTCCATACTGTTTTCCAGAGTGCCTGTATCAATTTGCATTTCTACCAACAGTGTAACAGGGTTCCCCTTTCTCCACATCCTCATCAACACCTGTTGTTCTTGATTTTACTTACTATGACAGATGTGAAGTGATACCTCATTGTAGTTTTGATTTGTATTTACCTGATGATGAGTGATATTGAGCATCTTTTTGTCTTTTGGCCATCTGCAGATCTTCTTTGAAAAAATATCTATTCATGTCTTCTGTCTATTTTTTAATTGGACTGTTTGTTCTGGTGTTGACATTGGCTATAGCAACTTTTTACTAGAAATGTTTCCTGAGGCAAGGGAAACAAAAGCAAAAATAAACTTTTGGACGTCATCAAAATAAAAAGCTTCTGCACAGCAAAGGAAACAATAAAAAAACTAAAAGACAACCTACAGAATGGGAGAAGATATTTAAAAATGACACATCTGATAAGGAGTTAGCATCCAAAATATGTAAAGAGCTTATAAAACTTATATTTTCTTAGTTGAAATAATAATAGTCCAATAATAGTAAGGATATTGTGGAGAGTTGTAAGATTTAAATAGGATGGTAAAGTAGTGTTTTCCCTGGTACATAGTAAGTGCTCAGTAAATATTTAATGCAATCACATTGCATTAAATCAAACAGTCATCATTGTTCTCAGAATTGTAGTTGCCATCTTACTTAGATGAACTGTCTTGTGAAAATATTGGATGCCTTATGCTAGTTTGGGTGTACCTAGCTAGTTCAAATGCAGAGCAAAATTGAGAAGTTGGCATTTTGGTTACTTTTCCTCCCTCTTTTACTGAAGATCTTTCTCTTTTACCCTCTGTCTCTCTCTGAAAGGAGAGCAACCCTGATAAGTTGTCCGTAACTTATTGTAAATTACTTTAAATAAAAATCCTCTTGTACGTATTTGAATTTGGAAAGAAAAGACTGATTGTAGAGAGGCCCTCCCCCAATCTCTCTCTTTTCCTCATACTCTATCCTTCCTTCTCCACAACCCACACTGTCCAGGAGACAGATTTGGTTTTGTTTTTTTTTTTTTCAGGAGACAGATTTGAAGTTAAATTTTTGTTGAAGTCCTATAGGCTTATTAACTTCTAAATAAGTTTAAATAAAACCACATTCCTACCAAAATTATCCTTTATGAACACTAAGCCTATTAAAAAAATGTTGGTTAAACACTATATATTAAACATAAGCATAGCTTTGGAATTCAATATTTTTATGGAAATTAATATATCTTTGTACTTGTATACCTCTTTGACTTTGTCAACCTTGAAAATAGCCAGTTTATGAGCAATATTTGTTTGAGAATAGCAGAGGAACTGCGATTCAGAACATGCAAACTATGGCAAAGCATAGATAGGGAAGAAGAGAGCAGAATATTATTTTATAGAGGAAATAGGGCAATTGGGAGGGACTATGTGAAATAAAAGTCCATCACAAGAGGAGAGCAGGAGTTGACGTTTTTAAAAACTTTTCATTAGCTGAGTTGCAGTGATTCTCAGTGGCTTGGTTTTTGCTGGGCAAGGAGAAAATCTTCCTTCCTCCTGTTAGGTTATGTAAAGTAAGCTTCCATGAGTGGTACATGTGAGAGTGCCCCCTTCAGGATTTCCTGACTCCATTATAAATGACTATTTTCCTTTATTCATTTTTACACCTTTAAAGTTTTAAATGTTAGAGCCACTCAAAGGCAATTACCATGCCAACATTCTCTGAAAAAGCAAAATTTATGGAAGTAAAGTTATCCCACAATTGAATTAACATCAGATGACAAAACAATGAGCATACTAGAAGATGCATGTGCTCTATTGAGACTTTGAAAATACTGTTTTGATGCTCTGAAAAGAAAAGAATGCTTTGGAGTTGTTCCTAATTAGACAGACATTTGTCTAATTTGATTTATAGCTGAAGGATTTTAAATGGTCCTAAAAATTCTTCAAATTGGGGAAAATTTCTGTTTTGTTGCTAACGTGCATACATCTTTACAAAGCCATGTGCTAAATAAACATGGGCCTCTCTGGACAAAGTCAGCAGTGGTTGTTGAAATTTAAAATATATTTCCAGAACTTTTCAATGTGAGTCTATTTAAATTTTTATATTAAGGGTAAGCATTTTCTGACACAATTCCTCCTATAAATATATTGCTTACTATACTGACATCATCCACCCTGAATTACAAATTAGTTCATTCAAGTCATTTATTTCTCCATGAAGCTGAGATACAAGAAATTTATAATTCTATTGAACTGTTGTCCCAATTTACTGCTTTTTGGGGGCACTGAACACTCATTGACAGATTCCTGTCTTGGCTCTTATTGGGATTAAGTTCCAGCTTTGTTCATGAGTAAAATACCCCCTCTCAGACACTTGGGACAAAGTCTCCTTTCAATGCTGAAAAAAATGACAAACCAAATCCTTTTCCCTAAAATATAAGAGAGAGTAGAGTAGATTAAACACAATGCAGTATGGCTCAAAATAAGGACTCACCTGTTCTACTTGTCCATCCTTCACTGTTCCACAGGATGCCCTAGGATTTAGAGCGTCTGGGTATGGAAACATGGTGGAGGCAAAGATCTATTATTTAGGTTACCTTAATTGTTATGACTTGTCTATGCAAAGCAATTTTGAAGTCACTTGTTAGTGGCATCTTGAATAGCATCAGTACCATGGAAGAGTCCATTGTTGGTAACTAACTATTGGCTTATATAACAGGTGGGAAAGAGTGACAAACATGTAGAAAAGGCAAGTGTAGACTTCTACTCCCTTCTCATCTGGTCTGCTGAAAAAATGAACCCTGAATGCATGATTACAGGCATGCTAAGAAAGTGACAATGTTTGCCCCTTCATACAACCTCAAGTGGCCTCATCCATTTGCCCCATGTGCTGTATTTAAAATGATCATTTATGATGTATCCCATGATGTGCAAATGTTAGGGAAGATTGTTCTTGATCAGTGGGTCTCAACATTTAGCATACATCAAAATCACTTGGAGGGCTTAATAAAACAGATTTTTGCTGTTCCCTCAGAGGTTCAGATGCAGTAACTCAGGGGCCTGAGAATTTGTATTTCTAGTTAGTGTCCAAGTAGTGCTGTTGCTGCTGGTCTAGTAATGTGCTTTGAGAACCACTACTCCAGATACTATTCAAAACAAACAAAAAATCCAGTAGAATGAAAGAAACAAGAGTGTCAAGGAATCTCAGTCATGCCTTGCCTTATCTTGGATTGCTAGCTGTATGTGAAATAAGAGGTTGCTCTTAAGTGATTTTTTTTCAAATCTCCAATTCTGTGACTCTTCAGTTTGTGATATCTCTGGTTCCTGTATTTCTCCATCAACTTTTCCTTATCTCATATTGTGGAAAGCTATTTTCCATTCTTAAAGACACAGCTTAGGACTCATTCTGACTCAAGTGCATATTACATCACTCATCATTTTTCAAAATTGAATCAATTTAAACTCAGATCTTCTGCAATCTGACCCATCATCCCAGTTTGCCCGATTATAGGACATAGGACTTTCATTGCTAGTTAGGAAAGTTCTGGGCAAGCTAGGATGAGTTGGCCACCTTACTTAGCAGTCTGGCCAAATCTTGGTCACCTCTAAACATAATGAGAATGTACCTTTGTCATCTAAATCACTTAAGTAATATCTATATCAAGAATGTACCATTTACTCTTTATTCTCTACACACAACTGAATAAATAAATGTAACATCCTTTTTTAACTTATCTTTATACTTTCTTCATGTTTTTTAAAAAAAATTATTATCTATTGCCTTTATTAGATCATTAAAATCATTCAAGAAGGAAAATGGTTTTTATGCTGCAGATCTCCTGTATGGAAGAAGGTCTTTGACTTTATACAATTCTCTAAAAGACACATTTGAAACACTAAATTAACCCTGACCTGTAGCCAAAATTGGCTCTTAAAACTCACATGTTTGGGAGTAAACAAAACCATTTATTTCTGAAGGTTTTCCATCTCATCTCTCTTCTGGGAGATTAATTCCATGAACTTTGCTAAAATAGTATGATTTGCCAGCAGCAGGAAAAGTGTAACAAATTAATTATAGATGTATGTTAAATTACTTTCATTACCATCTCTGGTTTAGGGATAGTCTCACGTGACTGGAATGACTGATCAAAGAGTCATTCGATCCGTTCCCATTGCAAGAGCTACTTTTGTTCTGCTTGTAATGCAGTTCTCAGATAAGGGATAAAGCCAAGCTCTGATTTGAAGAGCTGTTTGCAGATTCCTGAGAAGGAATATGGCTGGTTCAGTGTGAGGTATTCAAGGGTACATGTAGATATAATCTTGATTGTAATGGGTTCCACTAGCCTCGGGTTTTAGAGGTCACAAAAATACCAAGACTTTTGCCAAATTCAACCCCTTAGTTTTCAGCCCTCACTGCTCACTTTGAAGTTTCAGTGAGGCCTTGGGATTTCTCACATTTCTCACAAGCTGCTCCCTAGCTCTACTGCCAAGCCCTCCTGGTTGTTCCTAGTAGCTGGTAGTTGGTCTGGGCCTCAGGGATTTGTGTTACTTCCTAGCCAAAGAAACCTTAGCTCTTTATAGTGAAGTTAAGACTAGAATTCATGGGAGATGCAGAATCTTACCTTAGCCACTGTGTGAGACCTTAAGCAACTTAATATACTTAAACCTCAGTTTTCAGAGGCTGAATAAACAAATGGACAATGGCCAGATCATATCTAAAACTAGAACGCCAATCCGCAATCTGCAGTAACCAGTCCAGGAAGTCAAACCACAATTTCTAAAGGAATCGGTCCAAAACAGTCAGTATTTAATCAATAACTGATCGCTTCAATATTTGTGCTTGCTTCCAACTTAGGATCAGAAAGCGAAAGCCAAATATGCTCCCCTAAATCAATCCCATAGGATGCCCTGCCCTTCTCTAGTTTCCCCATGCCAACAGCCTCCAACCAGTACACACTTGAACCAAGCCTTCTCTTTTTCCACTTCAAAGTTTTCCACTCCTCTGCTGCCTTCCAGTCTCTGCTAAATGCAAGTGATGGTGGCTGACTCCTTTCTACAGCAACTTCTGAATAAATAGTCTTTTCTTTTTCTCACTTGAGAGGGTCTTTGTTTCTAGATTTTTCTTCTATAAAGGAGGAGTTTGGGGGAGGGAGGAAAGAACAAGAAGGAGTCTAGGGATCATTAAAAGAGCACCTGTAACACTCAGAGAGCTAGGCAGGATACTTGGCATCTCTTAAGAAGCTTGGAGGAAGGCACATCTCTGCCCCACTCCCTGCTTACTTAACTGTTTTACAAACAGCCAGTCTTATTTTAGCTTAGACAGGAGAGCTTCAAAGTTAAAGCAAGATTTTAAAACTGAAGACATATTCAACATCAAAAAAAGAAGAAACAACAACAACAACCATATAATCCAATTTAAAAATGGGAACAGGAGTTGCATAAGATTTTTTCCAAGGAAGACATACAGATGACCAACAGATACATGAAGAGATGCTCAACACTACTAATCCTCATGGAAATGCAAATGAAAACCACAGTGAGATATCACCTCATACATGTCAGAATGGCTAAATTACAAGAAACAACAAATATTGGTGAAGATGTGGACAAAAGGAAAACCTCATCCACTGTTGGGAATGTAAATTGGCATAACTACTATGGAAAATAGTATAGAAGTTCCTCAAAAAGTTAAAAATAGAAACACCATATGATCCAGTAATTCTACTATTGGATATTTACCTTAAAAAATTAAAACACTAATTTCAAAAATATATATGTACTTCTATGCTTATTGCAGCATTATTTGCAATAGCAAAGATGCGGAAGGAACAAGAGTGTCCACAGATAGAGGAATGGATAAGGAAGACATGAGATAGATAGATCTGTATCAATCCATCTATATGTAGATGTAGATACAGATATATAATGGAATATTACTTAGCCATAAAAAGAGTATGAGAACTTGCCATTTGCAACAACATGGATAGACCTAAAGGGTATTATGCTAAGTGAAATAAGTAGACTGAGAAAGAAAAATACCATATAATTTCATTCACATGTGCAACCTAAAAAACAAAACAAGTGAACAAACACAGAGCAGAATCAGACCTATAAATGCAAAGAACAAACTGACAGTTGCCAGAGGGGTAGAGTAAGGGATAAGCAAAATGAATGAAAGAAGAGTGGGAGATATAGGCTTTCACTTATGGAGTGAAGAAGTCACAGGAATAAAGGGCACAGCATAGAGAATATAGTCAATGATATTGTAATAGTATGGTATGGTGACAGATGGTAGTGGCTACAGTTATGGTGAGCAGAGCAGAGCATATAGAGAAGTTGAATCACTGTGTTATACACTTGAAACTAATGTAAAATGATGTATCAACTATATTCAAAAAAATAAAGAAAACTGGAAATAAATTATTTTGCATCTCTACAGAACAAAATCTGTAGTAATCTCTGCCCCTCCAGGGTTTAAAAAAATAGCCCACTGAATAGAAAATCAATCCCAACAGGTCACTGAAGGAACATCTAGTCAACCTTTTGCTCATTTCTAAGTTTCAGATATTTTCTGACAAAACCCTAGTCCAGATGAGAAAGCCTAAAGTTTGGAGGGTTCTGTAACTGTCTCAGAGTCACAGGAATCCTGGGTGCTAGGACTCAAGTTAGAACTAGTGACTCTGGGCCTTGAAATCTCTATGAAAGAACAATGACCAGAGTCTTATTTCTTCTGCCTCACCACATCTTATTCCACATAGAGAATATAGTTGGTACCTGTCTCCTGCAGACAACCCACAGAGAGAGGCTGGCTGGAAATACCTGAAAGTTCATGTCCCTGGGATGACCCTCAAGCAATGACAGAGAAGTATTGATGGATAAATAGGATTCATACTGAGTATCCCTGTCCTTAAGTGCGACATTTCTGAGAGACGTTCCACAGTTTCTCAGAGAGTTTCCAGCAAGAATGAGGTCTGGTTGCCCTTAGAAATAGCCTGATCATTAACATCTGTTTCAGTGGCACTCATCCCTTTCCTGTCTTACTCCCAGGCCCTCACCATGTATCCTGGGATCACCTCCCAAATAGGTTACTTGCAGCCAAATCCTTGGCTCAGGGCTTGCTGTAGGAGAAATCTAAACCAAAATAGAGAGAGAGCCTGGTTTTAGAAATAATTCAGCATTGCGGATCTACTCATCAAAACATCCATTGTCTATAATGGTTTGTATGAAATGCAAACATTATAATGAGATAAGAAAATGACAGATGTTGCAGAGAACACAATTTGTCAGGAAAGATTCTTTTTAATAAATCATTTCTCATCAAATTACATAGCTTTCCTTATGAGGGTCTTGGAGCCACAATTACAAGTCTGTGTGTGTGTGTTTAAGTGTGTGTCCTCAAACCCTTTTATCCTGCATAAATATTCAAAATAAATTGGAGAAATTTAACCTTTGATGATTGTACATTTCACTCTCATTTTAAAAGCAAATGCTTTAGAATTTTAAATATGAAATATAGCAAAATCACAATTTCAAAGATGACATAAAATATCTGATGAATACCTTAATATATGAGGCTTCAGAAATAGACATAAATAGCCCTGAGGTCATAAAGAAAGGGAGTAGAAAGTAGAGATGGAAAAGTATTTAATTATTGAAATGAAACAATTATACTGTCAGAAGTCGATCTTCAAACAAAATATTGATAATGGTAAACGATACTGTATTAGTACCAGCTAAGAATCTGGGAGTTCCCCAAATGTCTCATGTGAGAAGTGGTCTGCCCATGTTGGCAAGTTCACTTAACCTCATTCAAGTGTGTCATACACATCTAATATACAGTCCTTCCCCCAAATTCAGTTACTGTCCAATAATCAAATAGTGAAACAAATTAGGAACTATATCTTCATTTGTATAGATGTATATGTATGCAAGTTGTATGTATGTGTATCCTAATTATAAAATATACCCATTTTAGAAAACACATAAACATTTAGAAAAAGACCAGTGACCCCATGAATAACATGAATAGACTCTTTAAAAATCATGGTTGTTAATCTTTCAGCATCTATAACCCATATTTATTATATTCTTAAATAAAGTACATTTATTTATGTAAATGCAACATACAGCACAGAATTTGGCTCAAAACATATTAACTATTTGATATTCCGAGTTCTTCACTTATTATGAGTATTTTTTCATGTCATAAAATATTTCTTGAAAACAGTCTACATTTGACTTCTTACTATCTCACTGTATTTATATCCCATAATTTATTACATTTCTCCTATCATTAGACATTTATGTTGTTTGCAAATGTTTGCCATTATAAATAAGGCTGCAATTAGCATCTTTATTTATTGTCTTTATCTCTTGATTAGTTTCTTGTAATCAATTACTGTAAGTGGAATTTTCTGAGACATGATGATGACACATTACTAAATTGTTCATCTGTATGACTTACATATTCTTGTAAGCAATGTGTAACAGTTATTATTTAACCACATCCTTAACTTTTTATATTAACATTTAAATTTTTTTCACTTTGATACATGAAAAGAACCAATTCTTAAATAGATATATGTGCTTACTGCTGAATATTTATTTATGTCCCTTACCCACTTTTCTTTATAGCTTTAAAGGTTCCATATATTTTCACAGTATTATTCTTGTGTCTTCATTTAACAAGTATTTATTGAGCATTTACTTATACTAATTGTCATGGTAGGCCCAGGAGACAGGATATTGAACAAAATAGTAGTATCTTCTTTTCTCATGAAGCTTACAATCTGTGGGAGGTAGACATTTGAACAGATGGGTTGAGAGGAGGGGTACAAGGTGTTATGGAAACTTAAAGGATAGCACTGTCCAGAAGAGTAAATATAGCAGGTCTGATGCTGGTTATCCTTAAAATTCCTCTTACCAGTTTGGACCAGTTTCATGAGAGTTCCAACCATTCTCTGATAAGGATGGCTTATTCTACCTGAACTACTCGTACACATATTAAGATGTATGCTGGGCAGCCCGGGTGGTTCAGCGGTTTAGCGCCACCTTCAGCCCAGAGCCTGATCCTGGAGATCCAGGATCAAGTCCCATGTCAGGCTCCCTGCATGGAGCCTGCTTCTCCCTCTGCCTGTGTCTCTGCCTCTCTCGGTGTGTGTCTCTCATGAATAAATAGATAAAATCTTAAAAAAAAAATGTATGCTGAATACCTGCTTTCTTCCTGGGAGTCTGAAACCTTGGCACATGCTAGCAGAGGCCGGACACATGAGCAGCCCCCAGGAAAAACCCTGGGTACTTAATATCTGATGAGTTTCCCTGGTAGATTACAGTTCACATGAGTTGTCACAACTTGTTGGTGGGAAAGTTCAGTATGTCTTGTGTGCTACCCTAAGAGAAGAACGTTGGAAGATCCTTGGACCTGGTTTTCTCTAGCCTTCATCCTAGGAACATTTTACCTTGGTTGATTTTGATTTTGATCTTTTTGCTGTAAAAACTCTTAGCTGTAAGTATGACAAATCATAGAACCTTGGAGACCTCTTGGAGACCATGGACACAACTGCCTAAAAAGTAACACTGCTCTACTCCTTCCTCACAAAGCCTAAAACAAGACCTAAAAAGATCACACCATGTCAAGCAACTTAACCATGTCTCAAAACAAAGCTAAGGAATAATTTTATGGGGCAGGGGAGACTCAGCACCCAATGAGCTAAAATTCCCAATGTCTGGTATCAATCAAAATGTACCAACCTTGCAAAAAAAGGAGAATGTAATCCATAATGATGAGAAAAATCATTTAAAATGCATCTAGAAATGACATAAATGATGCACTAATAGACCAGGACATTAGAGCGATTATTTAACCAATCCATATATATAAAAAGGTAGAGGGAAGATTGAATATATTAAATAGAGACATTAAAAAAAAGACCCAAACCAAACTACTAGAGATGAAAACAACAATGTATGAAATGAAAAATACACAAAATAGGAAAATAATTATGATTGGACATTCAGAGAAAAAGATTGATGAACTTAAAGACAGCAATAGAAACCACCCAAAATATATTAGAGAGAAAAACAGCTATGAAAACTGAAAGAGATATCAGTGAACTGTGGGAAACTCCAGGCAACCAAAATATGTGTAAACAGAGTCCCCAAAAGGAGAGGATAGTATGGATAAGACAGAAAAAAAAGGTAATTTTTTAATTGAAGTATAGTTGAAATATATAAGTATTAGGTGTACAACTCAGTGATTCAACAACTATAAAAATCATGAAATGCTCACCACAGTAAGCATAGTTACCATCTATCACCATACAACATTATTATATTATTGACTATACTCCCTATGCTTTACTTTTCATCTCCATGACCTATTCATTTTATAACTGGAATTTTTAAAAATTATTATTTATTTATTCATGAGAGACAGGAGAGAGAGAGGCAGAGACACAGGCAGAGGGAGAAGCAGACTCCATGCAGGGAGCTGGCGTGGGACTTGATCCTGAGTCTCCAGGATCAGGCCCTAGGCTGTAGGCAGCACTAAACTGCCGAGCCACGCAGGCTGCCCCTGTAACTGGAATTTTGTACCTCTTAGTTCTCTTCACATTTCACCCAAACCCTCGGCCACCGTTCTCCCTCCTATTCCACCATGTTTCCACTGCCCATTTGAAAAACTCTGAAAATATGCAAAGTGCCACAAGAGAGAAGTATGGAGGAGACAGGTGCCCATGAGGCAACCTTTGGCCAGTGAAAGACGAGATGAACAGGAACCATTAGTAATTTCCCTCTTAATTCTTCTTTCTATTGGACTATTCTGGAATATCTGTATTCTATATAGCCTTTCAAGAGGTAACCTGCTTGGGCAAGTGACTATGTCTGTTTCCATCATGCTGAGTGATGCACCACCCTGTATGTTCTTTCCATCCTTCCTTGACTTATATTTCTTTTCCCCCACTCCCACTGCCTTGGGATTGCATGTCCCTGTAAAGCATTCACATTTTAATATCATCTCAAGCTTCAGTTTTAAGGGAACCTGAACTACAACAGGGCAATTCAGGAAAGGAAAATATCATATAGGATAAGATGATAATGAGACAGGAAATTGAAGGCCTAAGAATAGTGGAGAATGTTGATGTGCTATGGAAAATGGGCATGGAATAAGAGTATAAATAGGATTGTTGGAGAAAATGCACCAGCTGTCTGGGGTCAGTGACCACAAACCCGTATTGGCCCCAGTCTGCACAGCTCTGTCCATCTAGCACTTCTCAGTAATCTGGATATGTGGGTGGTGCCCTCTGGGACTCATCCAAATGTGGGTGGAGTTTTGGTTTAGTCAGATATAAGGGAAGACCAAGAGGTCAAGGAGGTTGAGGAAATTTGCAAGATAGTGATTGAAGAGAGACACATTCTAAGCTAGACAGTCAATAGTGAAGAAAATTAGGAAGGAGACTGGGAGGGGAGCCAGAAAGAATTGTAGCCTTAGTATGAAATAAAGAACTGAATACTTGGGAAGAACAGGGCAACCTAGAAGATGTTGTGATCTGAACATAGACTGTCTCCATTGGCAGCAGCAGAAGTGGGAGAATGTCACTGACGCATGTAAGAGTGTGGTTTTAAATGGGTAGCTAAAGTGGTGTCAAAACAGTCCTGCCAAAAGTCATCGGAGATGTAAAGCAATACCAGTAAAGCAAAACTAGCAAACTAGAATCAACTCTTAGAACATTTGATTGATCTTGTCATCTCCGTCCATGTTCTTTAACTAGACTGCTAATTTTTTTAACCAATATTGTCCACTTTTCTTCATGAAATTTCCTTCACTATATCATAGATGCTCACCTGAGTCCAGAAGAACAGAAATATGTTTAAGTAAATACAAGGTGAAATGAGTGGAAGGGATAGGACAAAGAACACCCCAGTTGGCAGGGGTGGAAGTGGCAGGAAACTCACTCTCCTTGTCTAGATCTGACTTCCCTCATTTGTAAAGTGAAAACACTACGAATTATCTCATGAAGTTGTTCTGATGATTAAATTAAGCAAATGAAATTAAGTATGTAATGCTTGACATAAGCACTTACATAATTCCCCAAATCAACATGGGTTTATGCCACATTCTTTTAGTATTGTCATATACTAATGCTGTTTTAATGATAGATTCTAAATGCCTATTACTGAGGTACAGAAAGAGTAATTTTTTTTTAAATAACAAAATCACAGTAATTATTTTCTGGGGTACAGTCAAAAAAGATCAGGTGTAGCTGTTAAATATTTCTTAGACTTTTATTTGGAACTTTCTTCACAAGTAACAGCAACCAGTTTGAACTTTATACTTATCAGAGTCTGGTGAGGTAGGTAATTAATTTCTGGAGATTTTCTGCTTGAAAATTCCTGGTTACCTGTTCACAAAAATCAAAATGACAGCAACAAAAACAACAAAACCCACTAAAATGTAAATGATGTTATTATATTAAAAGGTTGTGTGTTAAAGCTTTTGTTTCTAGTGAAGATAGAATAAATGATCTACATACCCAATACTGAGTCCTGCCAAAGAAGAGTAAGCAAGCATGGTGGTAGATGCTGATCAAAGGAGATGACTTATGTTCAACTCTACTTCTGACCTTTATTTCCTCATACTTGGAAGGATTTCTCCACCTCAAAATATAACCTACGTATCGCTACCAACCTCCAAGGTTCTATAGATGCCCGAGTGAAATAACCCATGTACAATTTGAATTTTATAAGTACTCCACAAAAAGGAGATATCATTCATCAGGGGCAACCTGGCCAGCTGGCTTATGTTTTTCAGTTACATTTGGGCTTTCAGCTGTTGCTTGGCAGGAGCCATCTCCCCTACTTTTTTTTTAATCATTCCCTAAAACATTCTAGTTTACCAGATGGTTTTCTTTACAATGTAAAGCCCATTGTTTGCTGCTAACTGGAGTCATTGTTTTTCCCAGAGTAAGGAAAAAATACATATTGAATACAAAATGGGGCTTCTTTCATAAGGTAGAAAGTTTATTTAATATAAAATGAGCATCTAACCTGGCACATTCAGTTGCATACTGAAGACCCAGGGATTTACTTGAAAACGAGCCAAGTGCATTTAAAATTCTTATTACCCAGCAATGGGCAGTTCTGGGTTACATGCATATTAATCAACAGGGACTGCTGGGAACCCAGATGTGCAGGTGTTTTTCCTACATAAATGTGCGTGTAAAAATGATTTGCATATTCAATTTCTCATGGCAACTCATTGGATCAGCCTGTAGTTGGGTGATTTCCTGAAAATCTCAACTGAGAGTCTTCATTTATTTAGGTCCATAGGAAAAAAAAATAGAAACAGGAAAACAGTCTCAAAAATATAAAGAAATACTCGGTTTCTTTGAAAACCCCTGTGGGCCATGTGATTTATACTAAAAAGTCTGTGCCACACAGGATAATAAAAATAATCATGATGATACAAATATAAATAAAAGAAAAACTAAACAGATGAGTAAGTTTTGTAAACTGTGGATAAAATAGGAGCAATAAACTCAAGGTAAAAATGGTGACAAGTGATTTTTGGTCTAAAGTTGTAGAAATTCTCATTGAACGTGGATAGACCAAGAAATTATATACAGGATTCTCACTGAAAACCACTTACCATCAAATGCATTATCACACTCAAAAACTGTAAGATTGAATAAGTAACCTGAAAGATGAGAGCAAATAGATTCTTAATGCACTCTCTGATTGTTACGGGGCTCTGGAAAACGTTCTTCATACTCTGTTTCAGTGGTGTGTGTGTGTGTTTAATGACCAATAAGATCATTGATTTTTCTCAAAAAAATGAAGAAACTTACACTTGTCGTGATGAGCACTGAGCAACGTATAGAATTGTCGAATCACTCTTTTGTACACCTAAAACAAATATAGCACTGTATGTTAACTATACTAGAATTAAAATTTAAAACCTAACTTTAAAAAGTGAAAAAACAACTAAATTGTGGGAAAGAGCCAGACTCTTGTCAATCAAGGCATCTGTCCCACAGTTTGATCTTTCTGAATCCTAGCATTTTGGCTATGAAGGGATACATTCAGGTATTGGAGATATAAATATCCTACTGAGATATGCTCTTGATCATACCACATGAAATCAAAGAAATAAGCCCCACTGCCCTATTCAAATAGTGTTTTATCTCATTCTCCAGCCAAAATCTCACATTTAATTGAGAAGAAGCTGGCCCCCAAGAGCGCATTCTATATGACATTCTGGGAAAAACAAAACTGAAGTCAGAAAAGAGACCAATAGTTATCGGGAACTGGGGATGAAAGGGATATACTGAATACAAAGAAGCAGGGGGAACTTTGGGGAATGGCAGAAATGTTCCACACCATGATTACAGTGACAGTCATATGGTGGTGTGCATGTTATTCCTCAATAAACGTAACCTTAAAAATCACATAAGCACTTTTGCCATGGGTAATCAGAGTGATTTAATGTGGGAAAAAATTCTTGACTTCATTGCCATTTCTTCTCCCATTGAACATGCATTCACTCAGTGACCATAATTTAATCATACCCACAATTGTTATTTTAGTCATCAGTGCTGAATTAAGACCAGGAGACACATTGTTGAATGTCAGTTCCTCTGTGAATGAAGCAGTGTGCTGGTTGGCATCCTTTGCTTCCCTGAGCTCTGCCCTTTGGGGTTCTTACATTGCTCTGTTCCATCCGCACTGATCACAGGGTACCTTTTCCAAGTCTACATCTGGCATGTGAAATGAGCATTGGCTAAATGACAAATCTCTTCTTATACGGCATGGATGGCAGGTGGAAAGCAGAATAAAAAGTTATTGAGCACTCCCTCATCATATATGCACTAGGTATGTGTTCACAGAGGTGATTTCTATTTTGCATTTTAGTGGTTTCATCGAACTTAGTATACATACATGCGTCATTACTTTTCCACATTGTGTATTACTGGGATTGTAACATTATCCAACACTGTCCTAAAGGAATCTGCCAAGAGCTTTTTTTTTCCTCCTTTCTACCCAGATATTATATGTCATTAATGTTGTATTTGCAAGTTTTTTGGACAGAGTATGGCATTTACCCTTTTTGGCAGTGAGGAAAGCAACAAACATGAAGGCGTATTCCCAAATTTTCTTAACAGACAATGTGGTGAAGAGAAAGAGAAAATATTTAGATTATTTTCTTAGTTCATATTCATACTCCCACTGCTTAAGTAAATTCCTTATGCTAAAGATTCATTTGTCCCTGTATAATGAGGTTCAAATCCTATGTTCACCCCAAAGTGCTATTCATTACATCCACAGGGTTGTTTTGAAACAGAATTTATGTAATTGTTGTGTTGGCACTTTCATGCATCGATGAACCACTTATGAGCCATGGAACCATTTTGATAAATTGCAATTCTAGTACAATATAACTGCAACAAAGAAGAATGGGAAATTCACAAATGTAAATGGTAAGATGTAAATGATATGTAAACACATTAGAAAAATTACCTGGATGCTGTTAACCAAGAGTTAACTGGGACAAACTGGTCAACCTTATTCAGTGCAGACCTCATAGCATGTGTGCTGTGATGTTTAGTCACAGTTCCGTAGCATTCATACCTTGCATTTCAAAATCAATTCATGTATTTAAGCAAAATACGTTTTTTCCTTTCCTAAATTGTGTATGCTATTATTTTTTAACTCTGAAATAAGCCAGCTGCCTACCGGGCCCTTGCTAAACCACCTGGACCTCTGCAAACCACACTTTGACAACTCTTACTCCAAAGAACTTATATCCTTTTCTCTTTGCAGCTAAGAAAACTAGATCCAGTCAATTAGTCAAGTTCTTTCCCCAAGGTCACACAGCTAATTAATCACAGCTGGCAAGAAATCCAGCTCCTCATCTCCTGCCTGTTAAGGCGGTGCCCTCCAATTGTACCTCATGCCCACTGCCCCTTGATTGATTACTGGCAGTCTGCCTAGATTGGGATTCACAGACCTCAGTAAGCATTGGTATCACCTAAAAGACTTGTTACAGTACACATTACTAGCCACCCCCCTCCAAGTTTCTGATTCAGTGGTTCTAGGGTAGAGCTAAAGATGTGCATTTCTAACAAGTTCCCTCGTGATGTTGATGGTACTGGTGCAGGCACTACAATTTGAGAGCTACTGATGTCTTGCTTTCCTCTGACAGTCCTCTAAAATAGTGCTTCCCAAATTTTGACTTGCATCCAAATCACTTAGGGATCTTACTACAATAGAGATTGTGCATTTCCAATGAACTCCTAGGGAGTGCCAGTGCTGCTGATCTTTGGACTTTCTGTGCTTCAAGGAAACTCCAAAACATGCTCAGCCACCAAGTGAACACCCTGTGGAAAAACTAGAAACATGCAAGGTGCACCAGGAAAACACAGAATACCTCAAGTATAGTATTGCTTCTGAGAGGATGTTCTTGGATACACACAGGAACAATCCCCACCAGTCTGAGGAGGCAGGGCGTGTCATTCATTTCCAGTTCTACGTCATCATAACTACCATTTCCTAAGGGCCTCTGAGGTTGACTAGTGTGGTCTCTGTCTTACTCTCACCTTTCCTTTAAGCAAGGTAGCGCTTTAACATGTCTCACAAGGGGATGGAACCCATATGCTTGTGTAAAAGGAGAATGTGTAGGGGGTGCAAAGCTACGTGTATTTTGACCTGGTACTAAGTAGCCTGTCTTGCAACCAAGGATTACACCTGCTTTATTATAGTGCCTTTTAAACTCAAGGATCCATTACAAAAAATATCAGACCAGAGCAGTCGTGTGGCGCTTCATACCTCAGGTTCTGACACAGCCTTAGGATCAAAAGTTGTTCGTGTAATAGCATAGCCCCTTTCACCTTCCTCCTCTCTCTTATGCTTTACCAATTGCAATTTTGACATTGGTTTCAAAGCATCTCTAGTTTTCCATCCTAAAACACTGAGACTTCTGCCTTTTGCAGATTAAACTTAAGTGAAAAGCTTATGCCTTGGCATGCTCCTTTTTATTCATTTCTTAACTTTTTCAGCAATATTACATGTCATTCATCCAGCAATGCTTTGTGTCATTTTATCACTAACACTTATAATGTGTCATTCTTAAATATTTCCTGCCCTGTACAAGACATTGGGGATTCACGGGAATATGATCCAGATCATATTCTTGCCTTTGTAGAGATTTACATTAGTCTAGAGGGCATGTGCGAGAGAGAAGGGGCCCAGGCTGGCAAACAGTATCAATCCATTTCCTAATGTGCCATTTTGTGGCAAGTGCAAAGAGAGCCTGGGCTAGGAAAAGCTTTAAGAAGTGACCTCCAAACTACTTTATCCTGAGGGTGACAGGGAGGTAATAAAGGGTTTTTAACCAGTGCAGGTGACCTGATCTGATTTGCATTTTAGAAAGATTACTCTGTCTGCTGTTTGGAAAGACTGGAGAAAGAGGGACAGGGAAATCAGTTAGGAGAAAAGAAATCCAGAAAGGAGAGAATGGTGACATGGACTAGTGGGGGATAGAAAGAAAGAGAAATATTCAAGCCACAGAAGATTGAATCAATGAGACTTGAGGATTAATTGGTTTGGGGTGGTAAGGGACAGAGAACACAAGGATAATTCTCAGGAATAAGAAGAGATTCCATTTGCTGGATGCTGTGCAGCCACGCAGGATAGAGTGGGCCTGTTTTACAAATAAGATTAAAGTTCCAAAAGGTTAACCACATGCCCAAAGCTTAAGAATTAATGAGTGAATTGTAGAACCCAAGTTATCCTGACACTAAAGCCATGATCCTGATCAGTGTGGTTAATTTTGGTTTCAATTAATTAATTGTCAGCTTCCTCAGGCTCTGAAGGCAGACTGCCTGAATGTGAATCCAATTTTCACCACATGCTAGTGGTGTGACCTCAAGCAAGTCATTTAATCCCATTAAACTACATGTTTCTCATGTATAAAATGAAGATAGAAATAGTTGTGACTCCTTGTGTTTGTTTAACACCATGCCTGGCACACATAACACCCTGCAAAGCTGAGCTACTGGCATCATTTTATTACTTAGCAGCTACTCTTCCTGGTATTCCCAGAGTGGGCATATTTATTGCAGGTATGAGGATAGAAGGACCCAGATCCTTCACAGTGCCCAGAGGCACGAGGAATGTGGCAAACACCCTTGGCTCACAATCCGTTTGCCACTTTCTCAGAGGTTCACCTGTCCCTCTTCTTCTCCCGTATCTCTAAAGGAGGAATCCTCCATAACTCAAATGTATCCATTTTCATGACTTTAAACGCCATCTATGTTATGATCATGCTCATATATCTATCTCCAGTCCTCTACCTTATAGCCTTATATATTCAACTGCCTCCTAACATCTCCATACAGTTGTCCAAGAGTCCAAAACTGAGCTCCTGATTTTCTTTCCATAGCCCCCTCCTCCTGTAGCCTACCTCTTTTTAATTAATGGAAATTCCTTTCTTCCATTTGCTTAGGCTAAAAATAGTTGTTATATTTGACTTATTTTTTTTGCACCTCACAGCTAGTTTGTAGCAAATCCTATTGGCTATGGCTTCAGAATATATCCAGTCATGCCACTTGCCACCACCTCTACTACTCCCGTTCTTATCTGAGCCGACTTTGTCACTCCCTCATTCACCTCCCTGCTTCTCTCCTTTCTAGCTATGGAATATGTGCCACAAAGCATCTATGGTGGTCCTTTACAGCATAAATCAGATCATGACTCCTCCAAGGCTGTCCCATGATCCAAACACCCTACATGATCTGCACCCCTGTTATCTTTTTTTTAGCTAATTGCCTACGGTTCTCTCTTTTAGTAACTGCTTCATGAGCATCATTGTTGGTCATGGAACTTATCAGGATGTTGTCATTGCAGGGTCTTTGCACTTGAAGTGCCCTTGGCCAGGAGAGCTCTTCCCCCAGTCACACAGCTACCTGCCTCACTTCTGAGTCCTTATCTTGCTCATCTCCTTGGGGCAGCCTTTTCTGATCACTCTAATAATTTCCTTACTGAATGTAAGTGACATGAGTGAATTTATCATTTTGCTCACTGCTGCACTCTCAATACCTAGAACAGTGCCTTACACAACACAAATATTTGTGGAATGATTACAGCCATTGAAATTTTCTGCTGTTTATGAGTTCAATCCTATTTTACATTAGATATCTGTTTGACTAATTCTGCACCTCAACACATCTCATTTATAGCTTCAGGTAAACAAGAGGTCCCCCAGCAGTAAGTAACTGGCTTACTTTTCTGTCCTGGGCTTACCCTATATGCTGCCCACTTCGTACCAATTCAAGCTGTTGGCCATTTCCCCCCACCCTTTTTCTGCCATTTGTTGCTCCTCTACAGTCCTTCTCAGGCTTCTTTCCAGTCAAAATTAGCTTTGGATACAGGTTCCACCAAGGTATCTCCACCTCTTCCTCATGAAAATTTTATAGAAATTTATATTTTGGGGCAACTGCGTGGCTCAGTTGGTTAAACATCTCCCTTTGGCTCAGATCATGATCCTATAGTCCCAGGATCCATCCCCACATCAGGCTTTCTGCTCAGCCAGGAGTCTGCTTCTCTCTCTCTCTGCCACCTCCCCCTGCTTGTGCTCTCTTTTTCACCCACTCTCTCTCTCTCAAATAAATAAAACCTAAAAAAAAAATAGAAAAAAATTTGTTTTGTACATACAGAAATAATTACTACCTTTACTTACAAATCAAGCTTCTTAAATAATGGCGCTCACTGTTTTTATTCAGATCAGTTACTGTAGATGTTTTAAAACACAGTATTATTATAACACTTCTTAACTCTCTTTGCAATAACAAATGGAAAAACAAAATGCAAAATATCACAAACTTTTTTTAAAAATTGATCATATAAAGTTTGAAAAGCAGTGATGATTACCTTTTATAAGAAATACAATTAACCAGAATCGTTTGTATTTCTAGCCACAAATATGCTTCATATTGAGCTGCCAATCTAAAATTAACAAAACCCTTCGACGTGGATGGACCTGGAGGGTATTATGCTGAGTGAAATAAGTCAATCAGAAAAGGACAAACATTATATGGTCTACATTCATTGGGGGAATATAAAAATTAGTGAAAGGGAATAAAGGGAAAGGAGAGAAAATGAGTGAAAATATCACTGAGGGGCAGCCCCAGTGGCGCAGTGGTTTAGCGCCGCCTTAGGCCCGGGGCGTGATCCTGGAGACCTGGGATCGAGCCCCACGTCCGGCTCCCTGCTTGGAGCCTGTTTCTCCCTCTGCCTGCGTTTCTGCCTCTCTCTGTACCTCTCTCTCTCTCTCTCTCTCTCTCTTAGTGTGTGTCTCTATGAATAAATAAAATATCTTAAAAAAAGAAAAGAAAATATCAATGAGGGTGACAAAACATGAGAGACATCTAACTCTGGGAAACGAACAAGAAGAGGTAGTGGAAGGGGAGGTGGGAGGGGGGGTTGGGGTGATTGGGTGATGGGCACTGAGTGGGGCACTTGGTGGGATGAGCACTAGGTGTTATGTTATATACTGGCAAATTGAACAATAAAAAATTTTTTAAAAATCAAATTAACAAAGCCGTTTCTGAACAGTTTATGTTCAAAAGAACTTTAAATTATTTTTTGGTGGGAAAATTGTGGTCACATTTCATAGAGTAAATCAGATATTTGTGAAACTATGCATAGGTTTTTTTCACATTGTTAATATAGATTAGCCACAAAATAGCGTGTATGATAAGAAAGTGTCCATGTATTTCATATGACAATTATTTCTAAATACTAATCAGGGTATGTATTTTAAAAAGGTACCAAACTACATTATAACTTAGAATGAAAAACAGTGACTACTTAAAATTGTTGACCATATTAAAGGATAGAAAACTTAAAATAGTGTCAAAATTAGCCAAGTTTCAAGGATTTCCTACTAACTCGAAATGGCTAGAATCTAAAATAATTCATAGTGAATGTTTTAGAATGCTGGGTTTAAGGTGTTGGGGTTCTGTCCAGCTGGAATAATATGGCTTCAATTCTGATACATTAGGGCTACCTGTTGGCTCACACACAGATGCAGCTGAATTGTTATTAGCTGCATGTAATTTCAACATTAATCTCAACCCAGGTTTTTGAGAATATTATACCTGTATCATACTTCTCAAATCAACATAGTTCTAGTAACATCATATTTGTCATGTGATACCTAAAAATGGGAAGTTATTTTTTTTTAAGATTTTATTCATTTATTCATGACAGACACAGAGAGATGCAGAGACATGAGTAGAGGAGAAGCAGGCTCCATGCAGGGAGCCCATGTGGGACTCAATCCTGGGACTCAGGGATCACGCCCTGAGCCAAAGGTAGACGCTTAACCTCTGAGCCACCCAGGCATCCCCTAAAAATGGGAGGTTATGAAATTATTGATAAAGTACCAAATCCATGTGATTTCCTTGTATCACTGTATCTCTAATACTTGTAAAATGTCATCATTTTCATGTAAATGTTAATACTTTTCTAAAAATATTAATACTTTAAATGTTAACATTTTTAGAAATCACTGATAATAAAGCCATATTTAACTATGAAATTACTGTGGATTATAAGAAGATGATATTTTAGGGCATTAAAAAGATTTCTCTGTTTCAGAGTATTCAGAAACTAATTTCCATTTTATGTTAACATCATTATATGTTTAAAATGAGGTAATTTAGATATATTTAATTTCCTTTTAGATTATAGCTTGCTTTTATCATCTTTCTCAACTATTCACATTTGTGCTTTTGATTTATGGTTTTTGTCTTCTTGTATTCTTTCATCATTCATTTTTATTTCTCTCTTTTCTCTCCTTTTTAATTATTCTGTTATAGGCCATCATAAAATAGAAGAAAATTCCAGAATATAATTCAGCTACTACATGCTAGATAGAACTCTATATGCTAACCATATTAGGACAAGCACATAGCTGTAGGATGCATAACAATCTGTCATTATGCCTATAAATTAGAAAATAAAATTTAAGTTTAGAAGATAGAAAATGTTATTGCCAGAGAAAACAAGAAATTTCTACATATCTTTTTCTAAAAGACCTCTTTTGGTTCTTCTTCACATATTGTGATTGCGTGTTTTCTCCAGTGGCAGATCGTCAGCATAGCACATGAAAAAGATATGGAAAATTAATGTCTTCCTTTAGTGGGTTATATTTTAACATAGACACTTTGAATTGCAAAATTCATTGATAGAATATACTAGTCTACAAATTAACATTTAACTTTTAAAAGATATGTGAAAGTAACTTTAAAGGATTTCTAAAATATAAAGTTTTGATATATACTGGAAATATGCATCTTATATATTATTATGCAAGAAAATCTTATTCCTCAAATATTCACATATTTCTGAATTGAAACAGCTTTTCAATTAACACTTGAAAAATAGAAATTTCATGAATATGTTTTTTTTTTTTTTTAAATGCTCATGTCAAATAGCATTCCTTCCCTTCCTTAGCAAATTTAGTTAGGCACTGACTTTCAAGCTTATAATTCTGTGGCACCTCCTTTACGAATTGCCCCAGGATATTTCATGAGGTTGGAAGAGAGACTATAGTTTAAGGTTGGATGACTTTAGCAACCATCTTCCTTCTCATAGATTCTGTTTGTGTGCCAGGTAGTCATCTAACATTAACTTGGTTTTCAAAGCAAAGACCTTTTCTTTTTTTTCTTTTTTTCTTTTTTTTCTTTTTTCTTTTTTTTTTTTTTCTTTTTTTTTTCTTTTTTTTTTTTTTTGGCAATGGTGACACATGTTAACTAGACTTAATTGTGGATTATTTTTAATGTCTAAAAATATTAAGTCACTATGATGTACACCTGAAACCAATGATGTACTATGATAAGGATCCACCTAACTGACACAAATCAGCCTTTTATCATATGGACACTGGAGCTTCCCATTCATAAGCTGATGACTGAGTCCTAACTTGGAGTACAGAGAATGACCCTCATGGTAGGCAGAGAGGTACTGTGGACACAGAATGGCTGGGTTTAAGTCCCAAATCCACTTTCTAACAACATAGCCACGGGCAAGTTACTTGAATTCTTCCTCCTGGTTTCTATGTGTTTAAAATGGGGATAGTCATAAAAGTGACGTAGGGTTACAGAGATTGAATAAGTTAATTCAAATAAAGCACTGGAAACAAGAGATACTGAATACTATCTTTGATTTTCAGCTTAAAACTGCCTTGCCTCATTATTAAAATATCCAAGATATTTTAGGCCGTGAGAGTCTGACATGGAAGTCCTGTGAGCTACCACAGATAACACACACATATTTCCACCTACCAAGAGAGAGAATGCAAATGTATCTGCTTCATTGACAGAGATACTTTTGGAAGCAATGTTTTTCTTTTAATAAAAAAAGGGACAAAATCATAACGGTTTTCCATTCTGCCATTTAGCCTCAAATATTCCTGCTTTATTTGGTGAATAAATGTAAGTACTGTGTTCTTGAGGGGAAAACCCTGAACTTCACCCTTACTATGACTTGAGGCCTTGCTTGATCTGGACTCTTTCCCATCTTTATTACATGGCATTTACCTTTTTTACTGACTGTCTCTTACCCCCAATTTCTTACTATGCATCATGACCCTTTTTTCAGGTCATGGAATATTCAAGTTCTCTCCAGTGTCAGGACGTTCATTTATGCTGTCCCCCTACCGAACTGACATGCTTCTCTTCACCCAGTCAGTCTTCTCATTTGTTAGTCTTCTCATTCCACATCAGAGAGGTCTATATCAGCATCTCTGGGTTCTTTTATATCGTTATCTTGAATTGCGTCCACTTGATAGTGGATGCAATTTCCACTTTAGAGAGGATGAGTAGGGAGAAGAGATGGGTCTTCTACGTTCCATGGACCATGTCTGTCTTTTCAGTGTTATGTTGTAATGTTGTGTTATAAATGTCTAGCACATAGTTGAGATTGAATAAATGTTTACTGAATGGATGAATGACCAGATAAATATGTTCATGCAAGTTGCTATTGTGTTTCTAAATAGGGAATCTTTCTGACTTGCTTAACAGATAAATAATAATTTAAACATGTATTTTAATGACTCATATGTTCTTACACTTTATAGTTTATTCCTAAGAATTTTTTTATTCAATTAACTCGCTCTGCAAACATTTTTTAATATAAGGAGGTAAGAGAAGAACTTTGGCTCATATGTGTCAAAATAATGACATTCTAAATTGTGATGATCTGAATTTAATTGTTCTATAAAATTAATTTAGACACTTAATTTTATCACCTTCCTTTGCTCCTAGCTTATAAATAGGAAGTGTCGTATGTAATGATGCCTAATCTAGTATAAAGCATCCACAATCTCCAACTTTATAGCAAGATTGGCTATCATAAATCACAGGAAATACTACAATAATCTTCTTTCCATTAAAACTATTGATAGGGATCCCCGGGTGGCGCAGCGGTTTAGTGCCTGTCTTTGGCCAGGGCGCGATCTTGGAGACCCAGGATCGAATCCCACGTTGGGCTCCCGGTGCATGGAGCCTGCTTCTCCGTCTGCCTATGTCTCTGCCTCTCTCTCTCTCTCTCTGTGTGTGTGACTATCATAAATAAATAAATAAAATAAATAAATAAATAAAAATAAAACTATTGATAAATTGTTATTCCCACATTTAATATAATTCATTCCCTTGTGTCCAGCCTGGTCTTAAAAAACCATATTTGTTTAATCATGTTAATTAAAGTGAACATCAGACTTAAAGTCAAAATCTTACCTTAATGTCTTGCTATTTTAAGAAGAAAATATAGATGACTATTGAATATTTTAAAGATAAGAAAAAGGCAAAAGCAATCACTTTGCCCTCACCATGACTCATGGAGTGTTGCAATGAGTTTCATTTTTAAAAGTAACAGTATTTTCACTTTGAATACTTTATGAAGGAAAACTATATCCACCTGCTAGTGATAACAGTGGAATATTTTCAATTTTTTTTGATCTGATAAGCTAATCAGTTTCATCCTTGGGAGTTTCTGGTTTACTGATTTAGCATAAATTCTTTTATGTCCTGGCAGTACCTCTCTCATTTATTCTTCATTTGTAGCTACATTTAAGAAAAGAGACATGAGGAGAAATCGAACGTCAAGTAGTGATAGCAAAACATTCCCAGCAAGACGATTCCCAGCAGTGCTTGTATATCAGGTAGTTCTCACCATGACTGGAAGAGTTTCAAATGGTAGTGAATCAATCACAACAAAATATATGCTATTAACACAATCTAGGAGAAGCACTTCTATATGTAGGAACCATTGAAAAACCCACTCTTTCATAAAGCCAATGAGAACACAGGTAAAAATCATGAAAATCAACATTGGCAGAACTGTGGATATTAACCAAACCTTATAGCAATCCTTTGGTTATTTATGCACTTATGCAGGAAAAACAGGTGAATCTCAGTTAGAACTGCAAGCTCCATGGTTTTTTCTTCTCCCTATTTCCATCTTCATATCCCCTGCTCTACTATAGCTATAAAAACAACAGCCTTATAACTACAGTAGCTATGAAACCAGCAGCCTAGCAGCCACCGGACAAGACAGAACAGATTTGGAGTCCTCCAAAACGCACCATCCCCAGAGAATTGTTATTAATTTATCTGTTTGAAAACTTCCCAGAAAAGCTCTGCTTTCAGGGCTTGTCTTTATTTGACCTGATTCAGAAGTCACTCTGTGGAAGCTGCCCCTCACTAGGGCATCACTCACCTCCCACTACCATAAATAAATAAATAAATAATCAGTAGCATTTGTTTAACATCACCCTTGCCTGTGGCAGTGATATCAGTTGAGGCAAAAAGAGCCTGACAAAAACACTTAAAGGGAAAAACTGGAAAATTAGATGTCCATGGGGCTTTGAAAATCTCAGATATGCTCCTGGAAAGCTAGAACACAGCATGTGCAAGGTGGTGCACATACTCAAGAGAGACATACAAAGGTCTTTTTTTCTCATCTTTGGCTGACCATGAACATTAAAAGTGTGCCACAGCACAAAGCCCCATGGCAAAGGCAAGAAGACTTACTAGTTCAAGGAAATCTCCATCCAACCATTGCCTAACTACTAAGGTAACCAAGCACAGACTTTAGTGACTTCACATGACAAAGAATAGACTTTACATACTTTGACCAGGAAAGCCACAAAACAAGCAAATGGCAGCAACAATAATGACAACAAAAGAAAATCCTAAAAGTAGAGAAAACATCTGATCTGCAGAGATTTCACATTATATTATTTAGCAAGCCTTTTAAATTGAAGATCAGACATGACATATTAGATAAAGAGAATTGAGGTAAATAAGCATTTAGTATATAATTTTATGTTAACCTGACCATGAATTAGGCGGTTATACTATTTGCTATAGCTGTAGGTTTCAGAGGCTAAAATTTTCTCTGGAGACTTTTTAAAAAATTTTATTTATTTATCCATGAGAGACACACAGAGAGAGACAGGCAGATTCCAGGCAGGGAAACATGATGTGGGACTCGATCCTAGGACTCCAGGATCATGTTCTGGGCTGAAGGCAGACACTTAACCAACAAGCCACCCAGGCATCCCTCTATGGAGGCTTCTAAAAGACAGACTGGTGGATACTGAGAATCACAGCTTACTGGAGCAGAAACCATAAGCAGAAGACTCTGTGAGTGGAAACTTCCAGTGTTGTGATAGGAAAACCTGAGCTGTAATTGAGGAATTGCTGGAGGCTAAATGTGGACAACTCTGAGAGTTAAAAGCTCCAGAGGGATCCAGTCTTGTAAAGGCCCCATTTTTGTGAGTTCTACCTCCAGTTTCTCACAGTGATCTGTAAGATGAAGAAAACGATTTTGAAATATATCACAGCATGTTGTTCTTCCTAACAAGACTTGATCTCCAGCGAAACCATTTGACCATAGCCTAACCTGTTCAGGTTTTATCACAGGCTAACTGCCTGGGGGAAGGGAAATACCCAACTCCATCCCCCTTTAGCTGTCCTGTACCACTTAAGAGGGGGCAAAAAAAATAAGAAGCACTGGTAAACTTCACAGCTGAAAAGCAAAAGCTCACTAAAAGACCAAGACCTGATCATGAGACTAGAGAATACTTTCCCTCCTCAACACGTTACCACCACATTACTAAAGGTCTCTTTACTCAATCCCTTTTACTCAGTTCATCATGCCAGGCTTTCAATAAAAAAAAAAAAAAAAAAAAAAAAAAAAATTACAGAGCATACCAAAGGCTAAAAAACACAATTTGAAGAAAGACCAAGCATCAGAACCAGACTTAGATATGGCAGAGATGTTGCAATTATCATACGTTAATCTAAAACAAGTATGATGAATATGCTAAGGGTTCTAATGGAAAAAGTGGACAACCTGTAAGAACAAATGGGTAGTGTAAGTAGAGGGATGGCAAATCTAAGAAAAAAAATTTTTTTAATGCTAACCTAATGGGTTCATTAGATATGTCAATAAAAACTTCCAGAAATACAAAGCAAAGAGAAAAAAAAAAAAAAAAGACTGAAAAAAATGGAACAAAATATCCAAGAACTGTGGGATAGCTACAAAATATTTAACATGTACAGAAGAAAGAAAGGAACAGAAGGAATATTTGAATGAATAATGACAGAATTTTCCTACCCAACCACATTTTCAGAAGGCTCAGAGAACACCATAATTGCTAAGAGAGAGAGAGAGAGAGAGAGAGAGAAGAGAAAAAAAGCAACACCTAAGTATATCATATTCAAATCACCTAAAATCAAAAATACTGAAAAAAGTCTTGAAAGAAGCCCAAAAAGAAGGAAAGAAGGAAGGAGGGAAGGAAGGAAGGAAGGAAGGAAGGAAGGAAGGAAGGAAGGAAGGAAGGAAAGAAAGAAAGAAGAAAGAAAGAAAGAAAGAAAGAAAGAAAGAAAGAAAGAAAGAAAGAAAAAGAAAGAGAAAACACCTTCCTATAGAGTTGCAAAATAAAGGTTGACTTTTCTTCAGAAACCACACAAGTAAGAAGAGAGTGAAGTGAAATAAAGTGTTGATGGGGGGTGTAAAAATACAAGTTAAGATGGCAGAGGAGTAGGAGTACCCTGAGCTTGTCTCCTCCCTTGAACACAGCTAGATAGTTATCAAATTATTCTGAACACCCAAGAAGTCAATCAGAGGTCTGAGAGAACAAAAAACTGCAAGTCTACAAGTAGAAAAACAAGTACGTGTAAGGTAGGAGGTACAGAAGTTCACTTGAGGGAGACATAGATGAGAATATGGTGGAGGGAGGGAGGCTGCTTAGAAGGCAAAGTATTAGAAGTGAGGGAACACAAAATCTGAACTTGTAAATTCGCTAAGGTTGGGGCCATACCTGGATGAAAGGTGCTCAGGTGGTGAAGAGGGGCAGACTCCCAGGAGTGACGGGGTGGTCTGGGGAGTCCCTGGATCGCAGGAAGAATGGGTGGTGCCATGGTGCTGCGCTGTTCCCAGGCATAGGAGCCAGGAAGTGGGCAGAAAGCCTTGGGTCTTGGTGCCGGCTTTCTACTATAAACTGTGAACTGCCTCACAGTTGTCAGGCCATTTTTCTGGGATAGGCAGGCAAGCCTGGCAGGACCCTCCCCAGAGGACCACTGCTGGTCTGTGCTGTAGGCATCCCTGAAATTTGGAGTTTTGAGCCTCAGGCACGCACCTTAGATGAAAATACTCAGACACAGCAGGGTGAACACAGGGTTCAGATGAAAATCAGGAAACACTAGGGTGATTGACTGCTTTTCTCTGAGGGCTCACTGAAGAGTAGAGGGTGCAACCTGTCAGCTCCAAGGCTAGAGAGCTGGCCGTAACCATTTTCACCCTGCCCATCAGTGCTGAAAGCCTTCAGGGAGCAAAACAGTGCCACCTAGTGGAGGCCAGAGCCAGGTATACCAAGACCCACCCCACTGGGCCCTGGAAAAGCATTTCCACTGAAACAAATCAGCCTGAGGTTGAGCAGAGCAGGGCCCTCACCCAGAAGACCAGCACAAACAGCTAGCTCCACCAGGTTAACTGATCATAGAGTGCTACAAAAGCCTCAGCTCTAGGGGAAATAGGATTGAGTTTCCTTTTACTTTTATTCTTTATTTCTTTTATTTTTATTATTTTTTCATTTATTTTCTTATATTTTCCGATCCTTTTTTGTTTCTTGATTTTTTAAGTTTTATTTATATATAAATATAAATATTTTTCATATATACATATATGTACTTGTCTACTCTCGTTTTATTTTATTTTATTTTGTCATTTAGGATCTAGATTCTTTTAACAGCTGACCAAAACATACCGAGGACTGAGGGTTTTTTCTGGTTTTCTTATTTTGTGTTTTTGTTTTTTCTTGGGGTTTGTTGTTGTTGTTTTCTTTTTCTTTGTTTTTGTTTTATTTTGGTTTGTTTTTATTGTTCTTTTTTCTCTTATTTCTTTTCTTTTCTGGACAAAATGACAGGATGCAGGAATTCACTCCAAAAGAAAGAACTCAAGGTAGAACTCACAGCCAGGAGTTTAATCAATATATATATAAGTAAGATGTCTGAACTAGAATTTAAAACATTATAAGGATGCTAGCTGGGCTTGAGAAAAGCATAGAAGATAAAAAGATAAAAGAATTAAAATCTAGTCAGGCCAAAATTAAAAATGCTATAACTGAGATGCAAACACAAATGGAGGCCATAAATACGAGATGGCAAAGCAGAAGAGCAAATCAGTGATATAGAAAATAAAATCATAGAAAATAATGAAGGCAAAGAGAATGGGGAAAGAAAGGTAATGGACCACGAAGGTAGGCTTAGAGAACTCAGTGACTTAGTAGAATGTACTAACATTCACATTATAGGAGTTCCAGGGGATGAAGAGAGAAATAAAGGGGCAGAAAGTTTTTTCAAACACATCATAACTAAAATCTTCCCTAATCTGGAGGACACAGACATCAAAATACAAGAAGCACAGAGAACTCCCATTAAATTCAACAAAAGCCAGCCATCACCAAAGCATATTATAGTCAAGTTCTCAAAATACACAGACAAGGAAAGAATCCTGAAAGCAGCAAAAGAGAAAAGGTCCTTTACCTACAAGGGAAGACAGATCAGGTTCACAGTGTATCTAGCCACAGTGACTTAGCAGGCCATAAAGGAATGGAAGAAAATATTCAATGTGCTGAGTGGGGAAAATAAACAGCCAAGAATTCTTTATCCAGCAAGGCTATCATTCAGAATAGAAGGAGAAATAAAGAGTTTCTGGACAAAAACTAGAGGGGTTTACGACCACTAAACCAGCCCTGCAAAAAAAATTTTCCCCTCTTTGAGTGGAGAAAAAAAGAGATCACAAGCAACAAAAACTAGAAAGGGCCAAAGAACATCACCAGAAACACCAACTTTATAGGTAACACAGTAGCACTAAATTCCTATCGCTCAATAATCGCTCTGAATGTACATTGATTATATGGTCCAATCAAAAGATATAGAGTATCAGAATGGATTAAGAAACACAATATCCATCTATATACTGCTTATAAGAGACACATTTTAGATCCAAAGACACTTGTAGATTGAAAGTGAGAGGATGGAGAAACATCTATCATGCTAATGGATGTCAAAAGAAAGCCAGAGTAGCCGTACTTATATCAGACAAACTAGATTTTAAAACAATGACTATAACAGGAGATGAAGAAGGGTATTATATCATAATTAAGGGGTCTATCCATCAAGAAGATCTAACAATTGTAAATATTTGTGCCCCCAACTTGTGAGCACCCAACTATATAAATCAATTAATAACAAACATAAAGAAACTCATTTGGTGATAATATGGTAATAGTAGGGGACTTTACCACGCCATTCACAGCAATGGAGAGCTCATCTAAGCAGAAAATTAACAAGGAAACAAGGGCTTTCAGTGACACACTGGACCAGATGGACTTAACAGATATACTCAGAACATTTCATTCTAAAGCAGCAGAATACACATTCTTCTTGAGTACACGATGAACATTCTCCAGAATAAATCACAAACTGGGTCACAAATCAGCCCTCAACAAGGAGAAAAAGATCAAGATCATACTGTGCATATTTTCAGATCACAATGCTATAAAACAGCCAACCACAAGAAAAAAAATGGAAAGACCTCAAATAAATGGAGGTTACAGAACATCCTACTAAAGAATGAATGGGTTAACAAGGAAATTAAAGAAGGATATTAAAAAAATACATGGAAGCAAATGAAAATGAAAGCACCACAGCCCAAAACATTTGTGATATGGCCAAAGCAATCCTAAAAGTACAGGACTACCTCAAGAAAAGAAGTTTCAAATATACAGCCTAACCTTACACCTAAAGAAGCTGGAAAAGGAATAGCAAATAAAGCCTAAAGCCAGCAGAAGCAGGGAAATAATAAAGATTATAAATGATAAAGAACAAAAACACAGTAGAGTGGATTAATGAAACTAAGAGCTAGTTCTTCAAAAGAATTAATAAAATTGGTAAATTTCTAACCAGACTTACCAAAAAGAAAAAAGAAAGGACCCAAATAGATAAAATCACAAATAAAAGAGGAGAGAACACAACCAACACCACAGAAATACAAACAATGATAAGAGAAAAGCAGGAAAAATTATATGCCAACAACTGGGCAACCTGAAAGAAATGGGCAGCTTTCTAGAAACTTACAAACTACCGAAACTGAAACAGGAAGAAATAGAACATTTGAACAGACCCATAACAAGGAATTGAATCAGTCATCAAAAATCTCCCAACAAATAAAAGTACTGGGCAGATGGCTTCCCAGGAGAATTCTACTAGACATTTAAAGAAGAGGTAATACCTATTCTTCTCAAACTTCCATAGAAATGGAAGGAAAACTTACAAACTCATTCTACGAAGCCAGTATTACTTTGATTCGAAAACCAAAGACCGCACTGAAAAAGGAGAATTACAGGCCAATATTCCTGATGAACATGAATGCAAAACTTCTCAATAAAATATTAGCAAATCGGAAGAATTATTCACCATGATCAAGTGGTATTTATTCCTAGGCTGCAAGTGTAGCTCAATATTCCCAAATCAATCAATGTGATACACCATATTAATAAAAGAAAGGATAAGAAACCTATGATTCTGTCAATAGATGCAGAAAAAAACATTTGACAAAATACAGCATCCATCCATGATAAAAACCCTCAACAAAGTAGGAATAGATGGAACATCATCATCAAGTCCACATGCGAAAGATCCACAGCTAATATCATCCTCAGTGGGGAAAAACCAGGAGCCTTTCCCCTACAGTCAGGAACAAGACAAGGATGTCTACTCTCACCATTACTAATTAACATAGTATTAGAACTCTTAGCCTCAGCAATCAGACAACAAAAAGAAATGAAAGGCATCCAAATTGGCAGGGAAAAAAGTCAAACTTCCACTATTTGCAGACGACATGATACTCCGTGTAGAAAACCTGAAAGGCTTTACCAAAAAATTGCTAGAACTGATACATGAGTTCAGCAAAATCACAGAATATTAAATCAATGTGCAGAAATCTATTGCATTTCTATGCACCAATAACAAAACCACAGAAAAAGAAATAAAGAAATCAATCCCAATTGCACCATAAACAATTAGATACTTATGAATAAATCTAACTAAAGTGAAAGATCTATACCCTGAAAACTGTAGAACTCTTATGAAAGAGATTGAAGAGGACACAAAGAAATAGATATTAACTTGGGACTACTCATGAAGTGGTAGAGTGTTATTTGAATGTAGACTTAGATTAGTTGCAAATGTATATTGCAACTCTAGAACACCTACTAAAAAAAGAAGCTAAAAAATGCAAGTAGAATCGATATGCTAAGAAAAGGGAGAAAAACGAACATACAAAATCTCTAATTAAAATTACAAAAGGCAGAAAAAGAAAGGAAGACAAAATTGGAAACAAAGAACAGGGCAGAAAACAGTAACAAATATGGTAGATATTAGACCAGTTATATCAGTAATCATTTTAGTGTCGGTGGTCTAAATATACCAATTGAAAAAGAGATTATCAGAGTGGGTCAAAAAATAAGACAAACTATAATGTATCTTCAAGTTACCTACTTGAAATATAAAGACACATATGGATTAAAAGTAAAAGTATAATCATATGCCATGCTAACTCAGGTCAAAAGAAAGCTGAAGTAGCTCTGTTAATTTCAGACAGAGAAGACTTCAAAGTTAAGAAAGTTATCAGGGATAGAGATGGGCATTGCATAATGATAAAGTGGTCAATTATCCAGGAAGACATTATGATCCTTAATAAGGGGTCACCTGGGTGGCTCAGCAGTTGAGCATCTGCCTTCGGCTCAGGGCATGATCCTGGAGTCCCGGGATCGAGTCCTGCATCAGGCTCCCTGCATGGAGTCTGCTTCTCCCTCTGCCTATGTCTCTGCCTCTCTCTCTCCCTCTCTCTCTCTCTGTGTGTGTGTGTCTCATGAATAAATAAATAAAATATTAAAAAATAATCCTTAATAGGTATATGCCTAAATTCTCAGGTAAAAACTGATACAACTTCAAGAAGAAATCGAGAAATCCACTCGTTACTGGAAGAATTCAGCACCCCTGTATCAGAAATGGACAGATCCAGCAGATAGAAAATCCATAAAGGCATAGTTGACTTCAACAGCACCATCAATCAATTTGCTATAATGGACATCTATAGACAAATTCATCCACTAACAGCAGATTGTACATTTTTCTCAAGCTCACTTTGAAAATTCACTATGATAGATCACATTCTGAGCCATAAAACACACCTTAACAAATTTAAAAGAATGGAAATCATATAGTGCATGCTCTCAAACCCACCACAATGTCTAAAATAAAAAGGATGGGCTATAACAAGTGTTGGCAAGAATGTGGAGGTTTTAGAACCCTTATTCCTTACTGGTGGAAATGTAAAATGCTGTAGTCACTTTGAAAAACAATTTGGCAGTTCCTCAAAATGTAAACATAGTTACCATATGACCTCGTAATTCTACTCTTCAGTTTATGCCCAAGATAACTAAAAACATATGTCCACACAAAAACTTGTTCATGAATATTCACAGCAGCATTATTCATAATAGGCGAAAAGTGAAAACAATACAAATGTCCTCCACCTGGTAAATGAATAAACAAAATATGATACATCCAAACAAAATGTCATATATCCATACAATAGAATATTATTTGGCAACAAAAAGGAATGACATACTGTTACAGGCTACAAAATGCATGAACCTTGAAAACATTATGCTAAGTGAAAGAAAACAGTCACATACGTATTGTATGATTCCATTTCTGTGAAATAGACAACTCTATAAAGACAGAAAAATAGGTTAATAGTTACAAAAGGCTAGAGGAAGAGGAAGAGGGAAGAGATTGCTAACAAACGTGAGGTTTTTTTTTTTTTTTTTTGCAGGGTCAGGGGATGAAAACTTTCTGGAATTAGGTTGCACAGCTTTGTGGATATATTAAAAGTCACTGAATTCTACACTTTAAATGTGAAATTTTTTGGCACATGGATTATATCTCTATAAAGCCATTATAACAAAAACACGATACACTACTGAATGTGTATAGGTTTTAGAAAATTTATACTAATCTACATGATCTTGAGATCTGTATTTTGAAATACAGAATTACCATACTGTTGTCATACAGAATTAAAAGCTGACCAAGAGAATTTTGCCAGTAGTCAAGTCCAAGGAATAGAAACCATATCCATCAAGGTACTAATGCTTGAGAAGTTACTATGAATGGTTCATTGAAATGGCCTAACTGACCTATCAGAAATAGCTTTGAGAGGTGTTATTAGACTGAATTGTGTTGCCCCAAAATTCATATGTTAAAATCCAAACTCCTAATACCTCAGATAATATTTGGAGGCAGGGCCTTTAAAGAGGCAGTTAAATGAAAAGAAGTCATTAAGGTAGGTCCTAATCCAATATGACTAGGGTCCTTAATGATGACAAGATAGGAATAGACACACATGAGGAAATGTCACATGAAGACATGAGGAAAGACCATCTGCCAGGCAAGGAGAGAGGTTCAGAAGAAACTAACCAACCAATATCTTGATCTTGGACTTCTAGCCTCCAGAATTGTGAAAAAAATTAATTTCTGTCCTTTAAGCCACACAGTCTGTGGTATTTATTATGGCATCCCCAGCAAGCTAATTCAGAAGGGAAAGAGTTAGAATGATCTTCACATCGCCCACCAAGAAAATTAGCAGAGTTCCATACTTTAAAATGTAAAGTCTATAAAACTATCAATATTAAAGGAGCCATATGTTTTTCCAGTTGATAAAATTTGGTTTCATCTGTCCCATTGCCCATGGCATTGGCCTTGCTTTCTTTAAGTCTAAAAGGGCCCTTAAAGAATCCTTGTTACGCAACAGTTAAGGAGAATTCTACCTAAGAGGATAAACACCCCCTCCAGCAATAGCTGCAACAGCAATTAGTTAAAGGGAAGCAATAAAGGCCAAGTGTCACTGGACTTTGTCATTGCAATGTCATTAACATATGACCTTCTTCTTTCTGTTTCTTGAAATCATTCTCAGTGCAGGATATCTCTGAGGCCAATTCCTAGAATTGTTCATATTATTTGCCTACAACCATTTCTGTTCTGGGGGAGGAAAGAGTTAGCATGTAGGTGGTCCCCACATGCTCCAGCCATAGAGTGGTGCCATGTCGGAGAGAGTGAGCCATGGGGTTGATGTTGGCAGGGTAGACAAGGGGGTCCAGATTGTGTAATGCTTTCTAGTTCATGTTCGTTTTTGGCCTTAATCTTAAGAATATTTAAGTCAATAGCATAAATTGACAATCACTTACACATTTCTTTAAAATACTTTCCAAATTCCTACATGATTTTACATTCACAGTTATCTTATTAAATGGCTAAAGCAGGCAAGCATCCATTTTATAGTCCTGAGACCCAGAGAAACTGACTTCTACATTATCAGAATTTGAGTTTGAGATAAAGTAAAATTTCATTATTTTAAGCTAGTGCCAGAAAGATATGATTTACAAAAACTACTTTAAAAATAGTCTCTTTGGGGTAGCCCTGGTGGCTCAGCGGTTTAGAGCTGCCTTCAGCCCAGGGCCTGATCCTGGAGACCTGGGATCAAGTCCCACGTCAGGCTCCCTGCATGGAGCCTGCTTCTCCCTCTGCCTGTGTCTGTGCCTCTCTCTCTGTGTCTCATGAATAAATAAATTAAATATTTTTAAAAATTAAACAAATTAAAATTAAAATAGTCTCTTTGATTTTAGTTATTTATAAATAGGTACTGTTTATAAGTTTGGGGTCTCTAGGTGCTAGTAATTAAAACTAATTTGTAATTAATTTGTCATATTCCTTTTAAATGAATGTTTTTTAACTGCCAAGAAATACTTGATTCTTCCAAGAATGTTTAGAGATATCCCTGAAAAATCGATATTTTACATTATAAATTCAGTTATTTAGAACACATTGGCACTTCCATTTAATTGATCTTTTAGTTTAGTGTTGTTTGTAGTTGTCAGTAATATTAGTAAAAAAAAAAAAAATCAAGATACCACATTTACTCACATATTTCTCCTTCTTCAGGTACTTTTGTATTTTTAAGGTAAAAATGCAAAGTCCTTTGTACAGATGCTTATGCTTCCTGCTTTAAAATATAAATGCTATCCGCATGCTTTACTCCATATGTCATTGCCCCCCCACACACACACACAGATAAAAATGAAAGGATTATATTCCTACTTATGTACCACTTGAACAGGAGAGAAGAGAAAAACATTTAGCCTTCTCTTGCACTGCTGGCTTTCACAGCATTTCTTTCCCCTCAATGGCAACTCTTCTGACCCCCCTCTCAGGCAGGGTGGGAGTAAAGTGTTATCACTTCCCTTATGGAACCTCCAACCCATGAGAATATAGTGAGAGTCTAAAAATGAGGCTGGGAACTACTTGCTCCTTACCCAAGCCAGACGTATGTAGGCCTCCAATTGGAACTTGAAATGGAAGAAAATCCTAATGGAAATATCACCTTGCTGTCAGCTGTGAATCCCCTCCCTCTACTTCCTTTTGTCTCTATCACTGCAGCCTTTAAAAAGTCTAGGGCTCCCAGTGGTCCTTTTTAAGCAATGTGTTTATGTATGGAAGGAAGAGAGAGGATTGGAGATTTAGAATCCAATTAACTTTGCACCTGAGGATTGCTGGATAACTCTGAACAAGTCATTCTGCTCTAGTAAACCAAATAAGAATACTTAAGATTATTGAAGACCGTAAAAGGTGATGGTGGACTAGAAGCCAGGTACTATGATAATTTTTCCTTTCCTGTATCCTATTTACAATAGAAAACATTGTGAATGCACCCTACACCATGGAGTTGTGCAGTACACAATCTATACAACCAAACATGACAACTCTGGTTAAAGATATATGGGTTAGGGTATTATATGGGTGAGATTCACATAAAATGCTAGAATACTTAACTTTTTCTGAATCAACTGACTTTGAAAATTCTTAGGACTATCTAGGAAGATATTGGAAGTTGCATTAATTATTAATATCTAAAACCCCTTCAATCCAGAGGTGCCTGAGTGGCTCAGTCGGTTGAGTATCTGCTTTCAGCTCAGGTCATGGTCCCCAGGTCCTGGGACTGAGCCTGGCATCGGGCTCCCTGCTCTGCAGGAGGATCTGCTTCTCCCTCTCCTTCTGCCTCTCCTCCTGCTTGTGCTCTCTCTTTCTCTCTTGCTCACTCTCATATAAATAAAATCTTTTTTAAATTAATTAATTAATTTTAAAAACTCCTTCAATACAAAATACATCTATATCCTATGATTTTGGAGGTAAATTTCAAAATTATAAACCCCAGTGCACTGATGTTCAATAACCAAAATGCCATTAAAAGTAATTTGTGGAGACTTCCACTTCTTAAAGATAGACATAACTGTCTCTGTTTCTCCTGCTAAGCACATCTACAACCCGTGGACATAATATATAAAACAGACAGAAGAAGAGTCTGAAAGGTAGAGAGAAAAAGGCAGACAGGCTAAAGAACTCAAACCTAGGGAATGGCAATATGACTTTAATCAAAAACCACTGGTTATACAAAAGACCAAATCTCAACTTGAATAAAAAAAGACAATCAGCATATGCCAACACCAAGATGACACAGATGTTAGAATTATCGACAAGAATTTTAAAGTGGCCGTCATGAAAACATTTCTAAGTAATTACAAACACACTTGAAACAGATGAAATAATGGAAAGTTTCAGCAAAGAAACAAAGTGTTAGCAAAAGAACTATGATTTAAATCTTACACCTTCTATAAAAAAGTAAGTCAAAACAGATCATGGACTGAAACATAAAATCTAAAACTATAAGAGATTTTTTCATATAAGAGAAAATCTTCATGATCTAGGGGTAGGCAAAGACTTTTTAGACTTGATACCAAGAGCATGATTCCTAAAGAAAAAATAATCGATAAATTGGGCTCCATCAAAGCAATTGTAAATCCTTTGCTCTGTAAAAGACTCTGTTAAGAAGATGAAAAGACAAGGTACAGACTCAAAGATATCTGACAAGGACCATATTCAAATCTGACAAGATCTAAAATATACCAAGTACTCTCGTAACTCAACAGCAAAACAAAACAAAACCCAAACAATCTTTGTAGAAGATGACAAAAGAGAGCCCTAAGGAGGATATATGGGTGGCAAATGAACACATGAGAAGGTGCTCAACATTATGAGCTCTGGTAGACAGAAATGCCCATCATCTTGATGTCCAGAACCGAGGAATATGTTATCTTATATTCAAAAGGAACATTGCAGTTGTGATTAAGTTATCAAAGATCTTGAGATATGGTGGCTCTGCATTATGCAGGTGGGCCTGATGTAATCACAAGGGAAGGAGGAGCCTAGATAAGAGAAGAGAGATGCGGGGATCCCTGGGTGGCTCAGTGGTTTAGTGCCTGCCTTTGGCCCAGGGCGTGATCCTGGAGACCCAGGATCAAGTCCCACATCAGGCTCCCTGCATGGAGCCTGCTTCTCCCTCTGCCTGTGTCTCTGCCTCTCAATCTCTCTCTCTCTCTCTCTCTCTTTCTCTCTCATGAATAAATAAATAAAATCTTAAAAAAAAAAAAAAGGAGAAGAGAGATGCCATAATAAGATTCAAAGACAAGAAAGGACCCAAGACAAGAAATTATAGGCAGTCTCTAGAGGTTGAAAAGAGGAGGGAAACAGATTCTCCTCTAGCACCTCCAGAAGTAACATAGCCCTACAGACCCATTTTAGATTTCTGACCTCCCTCCTGAGTCATAAGATAATGAATTTGTTCTTTTAAGGCACTAAGTTTGTGATTATTTGTTATAGCAGCAATAGGAAAATAGCAAAACAAGCCATTACAGAAATGTAAATTAATACTGCAGTGAGCTCTTACTGTGGACCTATGGGAAAATTTGATAGAATAGTGACAAGACTGGTGAAGACCCATAGAAAATGGATCTCCCATACATTGCTAGTATACATGTAAATGGTACAGCCTCTCTGGAAAATTATTTGGCCATGTCTTAAAAAAAAAATCATATATTTGCCACATTATCCAGCATTATGCTCCTGAGTATTTGTCCCAAGCAAATTAAAACGTACATACACCCAAACACCTATATACGATTGTTCGTAGCAGTTTTATTTGTAAAAGCCAAAAACAAATCTATACCTATAATAAAATGGGAGACCTCTACACATATTGTCTCATTACTGATTCGAAAGTGTACTCTAACTCTAAGCCATAACCATTGAGGAAACACAGGTAAGGATACCTGAACCTTTCTGTGTTATCTTTGCAACTCCCTGTGAATTTATAAATAGTATTTTTTAATTAAAAAAAAAAAAAAACTGTGGCAATGGGGGTCCCTGGGTGGCTCAACCATTTAGCGCCTGCCTTTGGCCTAGGGCGTGATCCTGGAGTCCCAGGATCAATTCCCGCATCAGGCTCCCTGCCTTGAGCCTGCTTCTCCTCCCTCTGCCTTGCCTCTGCCTCTCTCTCTGTCTCTCATGAATGAATAAATGAAATCTTTAAAAAAAAAAAAATAACTGTGGCAAAAGATAGAAAGGGACCAACTGATATCTCTATAAAAGAGATAGGTAAAGGTGTAATTAATTGTGATGCTTTGGTTAGGAAAATTAAGATGCAGATATTATACAGAGAAAGAAGGATGTTCTAATTCTTATTTTTCATACCATTTCTCCATTTCCCCCCCAATTTAAAGTATATCATGCATACAAAAGAATATAGAAAATACATATTTACAGATCACTCAAGATGGTGAACATGCCAATGTCTTAGAAGGCCTCTGTATGTGACTGTTAATACAGACCCAGTCTGCTCCCAGAGATAACCACTCTTCTGGCTTTTGTGATAATCATTCCTCTTCTTTAAAAGTTTCCTTTCTATTTGTGTATCTCTAAACACTATGTTGTTTAGCATTTCTGTTTTGAGCTTTATCTAAATGGAAGGATACTGCTTAGATTCCTCTGGGAGTTACTTTTTTTCCTACCATTATGTCTTTTGAGGTTTATCTTTAATGAATATGGCTGCATTTAGTTCATTTTCAATGCTAAAGAGTATTCTCTGAATGGCATGACCACAGGTGAAAATTCTGGTCTACTGCTGATGGATATGAGACACAACCCCTTTTTCAGTTTTCCTCTCAAGAGCAAGTCTGACTGGAGAGAATGTGCCTTCAGTTGTTTCTAGCCAGGTCCAGGTTGGCTGAGACTAGATCAGTAACTTTAATATTGCCGGTTGCCATGTTAAGAAAGCCAATAGCTGGAGTATTTACCATGCCTTAGGCACCGGGCTGTAGGCTCACCCATTTAATCTTCAAGATCAATTTTAGAATCATTTTGTCAAATGAAAAAACTGAATGTATTAATATTTTAATTCATGAATAAAAATTTCCCTTCCGATATTTATTCCTCCTTTTTAAAAACATGTGATATCTGCTTTTTCTTAGTGTATACAAGTTGATTCTTTTAACCAGTAGGGTATTTTTCCCATACATTTTATTAATATTGCCATTTATCCCAAGGTAGTGTTCTTGTTCTTAATGAGAGAGAGAGATGTGTGTAGATGTGTGTGTGTATAATATTCTTTTTCTTTTTCAATTATATTTTTTGACTGATGTGTTGAAAATATACTAAGATTCATATTATATACATATATACATATGTATAGGTATATAATATATGTAAAAATATACTTTTTGTGTAAATATAACATATACGTATTTTATAGAAAGATTGGATGTATATAATTGGAGATATATGTATCTCCAATTGCTATTATACTGTTATCAACTTTAAGAGACTTTCAATTGATCCTGTTGGGTTATTGTTGTTGTTTTAATAAAAATACATCAACTGCAGGGGCGCCTGGGTGGCTCAGTCAGTTAAGCATCTGCCTTCAGCTCCAGTAATGATCCCAGGGCCCTGGGAACGAGCCCTGCATTGGGCTTCCTGTCCAGTGGGGAGCCTGCTTCTCCCTCTCCCTCTGCTGCTTCCCCTGCTTGTACTCTCTTGCTCTGTTAAATAAATAAATAAATAAATAAATAAATAAATAAATCAATCTTTAAAAAAATAAAAATTAAAAAATACATCACCTGCAAATAATAATTTATTCTATTTTACCCCACATATACAACGTTTTTCTGGATTTTTTTTTCTCTTCTAGAATTTCAAGAACAATGATAAATATAGAATTCTGGTTTCATTTCTAATTTAACACAAATGCCTCTAGCATTTCATCCTTACGTATGACATTAGATACAGATTTGAGATAGAAACTTGTTGATTTACGAAAGATAATTAGTTTGAATATTAGTTTTAAAGAGATATTTAAATAGGTAATGAGCATTAAATTTCATTAAAATGCCCATTTAAACCTAATAGGAGAGTTTCTATAGTATTCTCTGTTCATTTTTAATTCTGTTTTCTCTATGGTTACATCTTTTTTCTTCAAAATTTCACTTACTAGGTTTTATTCTTTTGTTCTTAGATTTTTTTTTTTTAAATGCTCATTTTGGGCAGCCCTAGTGGCTCAGCGGTTTAGCACTGCCTTCAGCCCAGGGTGCGATCCTGAAGACCTGGATCGAGTCCCACATCCGGCTCCCTGCATGGAGCCTGCTTCCCCCTCTGCCTGTGTCTCTGACTCTCTCTCTCTCTCTCTCTCTCTCTCTCTCTCTGTGTGTGTCTAATGCATAAATAAATAAAATCTTTAAACAATTTTTTTCTACAGTCATCTTTATCATTCCCTCCAGCTACTTGCCTCAGGTTTTAAAATAGTTGTTCTGAATTAATTCTTAAGGTAAATGCATCCAATTTTTGCCTAAGGAACATATTGACCACATTCCATAAGTCCTACTATAATATTCCATTTTTATTATTTTAAAAGTCAGTTATTTAATTTTTAAGATATTTTCTTTTATCAATAGTTATTTTGGGAGGTAAGTTTTGAAAGTTGGTGAATTTGTGTCTTTGAACTCATTATTAGTTTATCTTTAAGATGAATAGCTACCATTTTGTCAGTTATGAAGTTACTAAAATATGCCATCTATATAAAATATTTAATATCGTTTATGTACAAATATATACAGATATGGACAGATAAGATACAAACCATCCTCAGGAAAGAGGCTGCCTCTAGAGAGAGAAACACAGAAAGGGCGAGGTCCAGAGGAAGTAAAAAAGGTGTTTCAAACTTGTCTGTAATATTTTATTTCTTTAAAAATAATTGCTAAAGCAGACATAGCAAAAGTTAACATCTATACATTCTGGGTCATAGACACCTGAATATATAGCATATTAATCTGTGTACTTTTCTGCTTATTTTAATAATTTCATTAAATGAGACTTTATTTTCACCCAACATTATGTTTTGATACATATGAGACAAATTCATTCATTTTAGCTGCCATGTAGATTTCTACCACTTATGTGTCCATTCCCCTGGTTGTTCTCATTGCTGTAATGATGGTTTGCATGTGTTCCATATGTTCATGCACAAGGGTTAAGGTAGATACCTGAAAATAGGAATGCTTATCTTCAACTTTAATAATTATTACCAACTTTACTTTTCCAAGTGGTTGTATTAATTTCCACTTCTGCCAAGAGTTCAGGAAAGTTTTCCTCTTTTACCTTATACTGGCTAATATCTGGTATGAATCAACTATTAAATTTTAGAGCATGAAATGTCATTGTAGTTTTTTTTTTTTTAAGATTTTATTTATTTATTCACAATAGACAGAGAGAGAGAGAGAGAGAGGCAGAGACACAGGCAGAGAGAGAAGCAGGCTCCATGCAGGGAGCCCGACGCGGGACGTGATCCTGAGATTTCAGGGTCGCACCCTGGGCCAAAGGCAGGCGCTAAACCACTGAGCCACCCAGGGATCCCCCTATCATTGTAGTTTTAATTTGCATCCTCCAAATTCCTAGTGAAGTTGAGCATCTTTTAACATGTTTATTGGGTTTTTGCATCAGAGATCTATCTATCCATATGTATCTTGCCTCTTTCTATTATGTTGTCTTCTTACTGTTTGGTAGGAATTATGTATAGGTTCTGGATAGTGACACTATTTCTGTTAAAATCTTGCAAATATCTTTCCATGTGTTATTGTCTTTTAACTTAGTTTACGGTTGTTTTTTATTTACAAGTTGTCATTTTCATGTAGTCAAATCTGTCAATCTTTTTGCATAATCTTGTTCCTTATGAATCAACATCAAAAAATATTCTTCTAACTCCTAAAAAAAAAATTTAGAAGTTTTGCTTTTCATACTTAGGTCTTTGATCCACCGGGAAAAAAATTATATGTTATGTGAAGCCAAATGAGGAAGCAAGAATGGATAAAATTATTAGACCCCCATGTTACCTGTGAAAGATGGGATAAATGAGGCACAGCCTAGATACCTTACCTTTGGAGATTATCTGTTGAATCATGCTAAGTTATCCCTTCAAAATGTTTTTGACAGTACCATCTGCTCTACTTATTTAAGAGCTTTCCAATGTATGTGAATAATTCTTTTTTCTGAAAGTTGAAATATATATGGCAGAGTACTTCATTTTCCCTACGTGACCAGGAAGGTGGGGGCTAGTAGATGCAAGGACATAAATCAATTCTTTCAAGGCTGTGACTTTGCTTCAGTCACTGGGATGCTACACTAACACTGGAAGAACTGATCAGCAAAGAAAGAGTGAGAAGCATAAATTTGTTGTCTTTTGAGTCAGATAATCATAGTCGAATTACTATTGAGTTTAGTGTGGTTTTACTATTTTTGTAAAGTAATGGACATTTCTAGAATGAAGGACAAATTCAAATATATATATATGTGTGTGTGTGTGTGTGTGTGTGTGTGTGTGTGTGTAAGTACATTCTAAAAACAAGAATAAATAATTATGCAGCTTTTTCTCATTCGAATTAACAGACCTTCTTCCAGTCCCTCACTAGGTCAGCAGTAAACAAGGATTAGCTTTCTAGCAGAAAGCTCTTTGTTATGCCTTGGTGAAAAATGGAGTTCCTACAGTACTGAGAATCTGCTAACACAACGTTTTCCCATATCTGGGCAGTAGACGGATTTATTTAATAGATACTGTATAAGAATTTTCTGTCCAGCTAAAATACATCTGAGCAAGAAGGCTAAACTTGACTGCTGAATCCGGTTGTCCAGAGAATCCTTTAGTCCTTTAGCTGGATTCAACTCTGTAATATAGTAATATATATTCCCTGCTCCTTACCAGTGAGCCTACCTTCCTGAACTTCTTTTTGTCTTCTTATGGTACTATCCACTATACCCAGTCAGGAACCTTGCATGATGTCATGAGCACTAGGTGTTGTATTAGATGTTATATGCAACTGATAAATTATTCAATACTACATCTGAAACTAATGATGTACTATATGTTGGTTAATTGAATTTAAACTTTAAAAATTGTAATAAATAAATACATAAATGTTAAAAAAAAAAAGGAACCTTGCATGGCTCCTAAAATACAGTGGTATAAAGAATACAACATTGTACCTATACTCAACAATAATGTATTGATCCCTTAAAAATTTGTTAAGGGGTAGATCTCATGCGAGGTGTTCTTACCACAATAGGTTTGTTTTTTTTTTTTTCAAGATTTATTTTCCTTAGTACTTCACGGATCAACGTAAGGACAAGACATGAAGAAGATGGGAAAGTGTACATACAGCTCACACATCTAGTTAGCAGAATGCAAGAGCTATGATACTAGTTTTCACAGATTGCTTGATAAATTATCATAATGAAGAAAATGTGACTAAAAGTCAAGACTGAAAAATGGCTTGATCATCAGTGTGGATGCTTTAGAAGAAAGTGACTGCTTTTGCATTGCTTATGTTTGACTAGGAGATGGGAACCAGAGTTTATCACTTTTCTGAAATAGAACACCAGGAAGGAGAATACACTGAAATATGAAGACAATACATTTTTTTAGTGAGTTCCATTTCATGCTAATTGACATACAAAGTAAAAGTTGTAATAGGGCTGTAACTATGTACTCCAGTATTTTCCTCTTTAAGTCACGTTGGGTATGGGAAGGAGACACATCAGCATTTTCTATGCTTCTGACTGGATTGCCATCCTGCTGAGAAAAGTTAGGGCATTGTATCATCAATAATTATTGCAGTTCATGACATCTTAAGTAAAATACCTTTAATTGATATAGACAAGAGGTAACATTAAAGGCCAAGCCACAAAAACATACTATGAGATAGCTTTATAAAATGTCCTCTATGATTTACTTACAGAAGGCTTAACTTTATATTTTTTGGAAAAGAAATTCAACCATTTTGCGGTAACATTTTGTGATAATGTCATAGCACAACATTCTGAAAAAAATGGATTTAACACAATTATTATATTAGGCAAGCCTGGGATACATATTGATTTATGAGAACTATAAGAAGTCTATCCTCCAAAGAGCTCCAACATGCCCTAATTCAACTCAGAGAATTGCTTTGATAACTCTCTCTTGGGAAAATTAGATGAAAGCTTGCCCTAGGAGTGATTAAGAGATTTATGGGATTTATACACCAACATGAAAGCTCAGGATTTTAGGCTTGTACTAATTGTTTCCAACCCTAGGTCCCAAAACTCTAACTCCACTATTGAGATATCTTAAAAGATATTTCAAAATGTGCTTCCTACGTTGCATACTTGTTGAAGTCAAACCTTACTTCATACATTTTAGATGTTTTTAAACTGTAACAGACCCGCAAACCCACTTGTTCAAAAGTGTCTAATACCATATTTTAACACATTACAGAACAATGTCTGATCTTGTACTCTGATGAAATCATATAGGTAAAAATTTCAAAATAATGTTTACTTTGACAGTTCTTGCATATAGTTGAACTTCTTGTAAATGCAACATTAATCTTAAATTTTTTATGTGGCTTTGTATACATGTCTTTTTTATTAATTATTTGGGGCTGTGCATGTCCATCACATTAGATTATACATTTTGCATCAGTTTTTGTGTCTTGCCAATAATTTTTACAATATGAATACTATTCATTAGGCTATGCAGGTTGCAATAGTAACATCTTTCTAACAGCAGACAATATGAGCACTGAAATCAAATCTTAACACACAAAATGAAATCCATTTTACTATTTTGAAACTTTATTTTTTTAAAGATTTTATTTATTCATTTGAGAGAGGGAGAGCATAAGTGGAGAGGGAGGCAGAGGGAGAGGGGGATGTAGACTCCCTACTGAGCAGGGAACCCTGACAGGGCAGTGGGGGAGGGAAGTTAATTCCCAGGACCCTGGGATCATGACTCAGCCAAGGGCAGACAGCTTAGTGGACTGAGCCACCTGTGCCCCTGATAGAGACAAGCATTATACAAAAGATTTTTTAAGTAAATAAATAAACAAACAAACAAACCAAACATCACATTATAAGTTTTTAAACAATTTGTTCCAAAAAATTATTATTTTTATCAACTTCTCTGAAATTTGAGCATTTAATCTACTTAATCGTGTGAGCAATAGTTAGATAATGTTACTGAGTAAATGCAGGAAAGCATTTGGCATCCTCTGTTGTATTTCAGACTCAATTGCCCACTACGCTGAGAATGCAAAGGGAGTAGTTTAGAAAAGTGTTAATTTCCTTTGCTCTGATTTAGTAAGAGAGGATTTTCCCTCTATCTTGCAAATAAACAAACAAAAAAACAAAAATCCGTAGAGTGTTAAAGATGATAAAAATGGCTCTGTCATAACTACTTGAGATCACAACCCTGGCATTCAAATGATCCTGTTTGTCAAAACAGCCTGGTCATTTTCTCTGGTTTTAGAAGTAAATAAAAAACTGTTAAAAATGGGAACTTATGGGGATCCCTGGATGGCGCAGCGGTTTGGCGCCTGCCTTTGGCCCAGGGCGTGATCCTGGAGACCTGGGATCGAATCCCACGTCGGGCTCCCAGTACATGGAGCCTGTTTCTCCCGCTGCCTATGTCTCTGCCTCTCTCTCTCTCTGACTATCATAAATAAATAAATAAATAAATAAATAAATAAATAAATAAATAAAAACGGGCACTTATGAAATTGGTTAAAACTACTAAAATCCCCATATTTTGTTTGTTTTATGGACCCAGATTCTGTAAAAGGTGACATTTGAAAAATGAATTCCACTGTCATTTCAACCTATTGAAAATTGTGGTGTTAATACAGAGATTAAAATTACTGGCTTTGAAGTTGCACAGTTAAGCATGAAATGTACTTTAATTGTCATTCCTAAGTTTTTTTTGCTGCTTTTCTTATTACTTAGGCTCTAAAGTCCTAAGATCTCATTCTCATTTTGAAAACTGCAACTACTCAAAAACAGTCCATTTCAGCATGATGCTCTAAGACACAGACGCCGCAATAAGGTATTTTTACACTCTCTGGTATTTGCCAAGGTTATTTTGTAGGCTTGCATGTTCACGCTAGCATGTCAGTGGCCTCTAAATGTCTCCTGATCCATGCCCATTGTTTGACTGAAGTGTCATCCTATTCAGAGCGCTGTCTTAGCTTTGAGATCTGAATGGCTAGCTTCCCACAGGCATGAATAAGTCAGTCACCGGATTTTGCTACATTTTCTACTCAGGCTTTGCCTGAAATAGAATTCTCTATTAAACAAGAAAGCAGAAACATGAAGAAATACTCGCTTCAAACAAGATGCACAATTTGGAGAAAAAACGGAAAGACACCAGGTAAGAATGGATATTTTCTAACTCATCTTCAGCAATGTTGCTTTCACTTTATTTAACCTTGAGTTTCCCTTCAGAGCCTGAGTGTGTTCCTTGCAATCTGATTTCTTCATTTTTTTAGGGCTTCTTTAAGGAATTAAAATCTTATCCACCATGGTCAGTTATCAAAACCACCAGAGTCTTTGTTCTTCTCAGACCATTTATACCATAATCCCACCTCAGCTTCAGCCAGCCTCTTTCCACTTAAAATTTATAAAGAAAAAAAAAAATCCACTAGCATTTGCTTTCTCAGATTACTTGCCTTATTTCTCTGCTCCTTCCTAGGCCTTTCAGCCAATAGAATAGGAGAGATTAAAACATCAACAGGCATGACAGTAATTCTAGCTTGCTTGAGGTGCTTCCAAGAATCCCTTTTTAATTGGAATGGAATTTTATTTATTCTAAGCCTGCCCACTTCTCTCCATACGCACACAAATGGTCTTCAGAGTCACACCTTGCCATTATTTGAAAGGATCCAGGCCTCTTTTCCAAGAATTTTACTTTTTAAAGAAAGACACCTAAGCACAATATTAAAATGGTTTTAAATGGAGCTATAAGGCAGTTTCTCCAGCGTATCCCATTAACCAAAAAGTACCATTTATTTACATAACAGGGAAGAATGGCAACTGCCCTCCCCTGACCTCTGGCCCCCACTTAATTTCCTATTTCCCTCCTTTGTACCATGTCAGAATTCCCAGGGCTCTGGAGAAGCAAGAGGTCAAGATAGATTCACTGAGACCAGACAAGGAGAGAAATAAATTCAGAATGCAGAGCCTGGCCAACTTTGAGTAGTATGTAATTTATACTGACCAGCTCTTTATCCTTGTCATGGATTGACTTATGTAATTCCTGGCCCCAGAGCTCACTGCATGGCTCACCAGATCCCTCAAGTTTCATTTTACAGGTGGATTCAGTGGATGGATTCAGTGAGTTTCAAGAGTGTAACCAATTATTCAGAAGTGGTATGACAGCCATTAGAGCCAAAACTCAGAAGGACTTTACCTTTGTCAAACTAAGCATTCCTTTGAAGGAATTCTGTGGTTAGCAATATTCCCTATGATAATTAATAAAATGAATTAGAGTTGCCTGGAAAAAGAGAGATATTATCAGACTTTTTTATTATTTAAAATTTTAAATCAAGAATACAAAATAAAATGGTATTAAAAGGGATTCAAAAGGGGCACCTAGGGACACCTGGATGGCTCAGTGGTTTAGAGCCAGCCTTTGGCCCAGGGCATGATCCTGCGGTCCTGGGATCGAGTCCCGCATCGGGCCCCCTGCATGGAGTCTGCTTCTCCCTCTGCCTGTGTCTCTGCCTCTCTCTCTCTCTCTCTCTGTCTCTCATGAATAAATACATAAAATCTTTTTTAAAAGGGGGGGGCACCTAGGTGGTTGAATGTATGCCTTTGGCTCAGTTCATGATCCTGGGTCCTGGGGTGGAGTCCCACATTGAGTCCTCCACAGGGAACCTGCTTCTCCCTCTGCCTGGGTCTCTGCCTCTCCCTGTGTGTGTCTCTAATGAATAAATAAAATATTAAAAATAATAAAAATTAAAATAAATAAATAAAAGGGATTCAAAAGAAAATACTACCCTCACCTCAATCACCTGTGATTGTCTCCTCTCCATTTCTCAACCTTAAGATCAGCACTATTATTGGTTTCTCATATATACCTCCAAAGTTTCTTCATCGCTATACAAGCAAATAATATATATCTTCAGTCTCCCCCTTTTTATATACAAGATGCATACTAAAACAGTGGTCTATACTTTGCTTTTTTCACTTCATAATACATCTTGGTGTTCTTTTGATATCAATACATAGAGAACACCATTTTTCTTTTTATCTCCCCATAGTATTCCATTATGTGAATCAAACACGATTAACTGGTTCCCACAGAGGAAATTCTTAAATGTTTCTAATACTTTTATTATTTTAAATGTTATTGCAAATATAGTATCAATTAATTCACATGTTTTGGCTTAGCTTATGTTACTTTCATTTCTAAACAAAATTTTGATATAATCACACTTTTTCTTCTATAACTTCTGATCTTCCAAGATCACAAAGGACTTTGTTTACAGATTGCTCTAGTGCTTTTATGATTTCATGGTTTACATTTACACTTTTGATCCATTTGGAATGTACTCTGTAGATCAGCGTGAGGTATAGATAAAAGTTTCTTTCTAGATAGCCATCCAATTGTCACAATACAACTGGATTTTTTGACTAACTTATTGATGAATTTGCATTTTTTCCACTAACCTACATTGATTTCTTTATCATTTAGCATGTATTTGGGTCTATTTCTGCATCTTCATATTACTTAAATTATTGAAACTTAGGGTATGATTTACTATCTGGTATGGTTAGTTTCACCTCAATTTTTCTTTTTTAGAGTTTTTGATTTGGAGATATTCTTGTTTATTTTGCCATGTGAATTTTATATTCAGTTTGTCCAGTTTAAAAAATAATGAAGACTGTCAGTATTTTATTGGTATTATAACATTCAATTTTAAGTTAACATAGGAAGAATTAATATCTTTATGATATTGAGTCTTCTTGATCTAGGACATAATCCATCTTTCCATCAGTTCAAGTCTTTTTTCATATTCTTTGATAGCATTTGAAAGGTTTCTTTATGTAAGTCTTGCATATTTTTTGTTTATCCCCTTTTATCTTTGTTTTTGCTGCTGTAAACAAGATCTTCTATTACATCTTCTGAATATTTTTATCTCTAGGTTTTTTAAATCACAACACATTTGATTATTTTCATGAATAAAAGGGAAAAGAACCTGCAAGTCATTCATATTTGTGGTAAAAGCAGGCACAATGATAATTGAACATGAACATCTGTAAAATCTGAAGCCTTTATTTCACAGAAAATATTAAAACCTTAATGGGAAGTCCTTATTTAGGAGTTGCTAAGAGGTGCTCTTTCTGCATTTGGCTTCCTCAATTGTCAGACTCTTCCCACAACCCAAACCATATCAGTAACATTATGCTTTCTGCAGATAAATTTATCTAATCATTGCAAAATTGACTTTTCTCAGAATTCACTTGCAGCACTTAAGAAATGCGTTTTTTTTAATTTTAGTATTTATTTTTATTTAATATCTTCAAGGTACAGGTTATATTCTTAATAAGAGTAAACCTTTGACCCATAATTTAAGATACTCCACTCCCTGGCTCCAACCTACTTTTTCATCTTTCATGCCCCAAATTTGACTAGCCACTATTTCTTCCAAACTCTCATACTTTCCCATGTTCAGATCTCTATGCTCTCAAGCTTCAGCTCCAGCAGTCAAAATTCTACTCAAAACTTAAGGCCCAGCCGGAAACCCAAGGTCCCACCTCCTTTATATAGTTCTTATATAATGGTTCTTTTTCTAACAGTTTTAGAAAATTTTACCTATTTTTTTTAAGATTTTATTTATTTATTCATGAGAGACAGAGACATTTGCAGAGGGAGGAGAAGCAGGCTGCATGCAGGAGCCCGATGCAGGACTCGATCCCAGAACTCCTGATCATGTCCTGAGCTGAAGGAAGATGCCCAATCACTGAGCCACCCAGGCATCCCTTTATTTATTTATTTTTAATTGACATATTAACACTGTGTAAGTTTAAGGAGGATGACACATTCATCTGATATACTTACATGTTGCAAAATCATCACTCCTCTAGAGTTGACTAACACCACCATCATTTCACATAACTACCATTTCTTTTTTGTGGTGAGAATATTTAAGATCTATTTTCTTAATCCCTTTCAAGTATAAAATACAATATCATCATATATATGATTATATATGATCATGCTGTACATTAGATCCCCAAAATGGATTCATCTTCTAACTGAAAATTTGTACCTTCTGGCCAGTGTCTCTCCATTTCCTCTGCCCTCACCTCATATACTGGTAACCATCATTCTATTGTCTGATCCTATGAGTTCAGCTTTTACAGATTTCACATATAAGTGATATCATACATTATCTGACTTTCTCTGAATTACTTTACTTTACTTAAGGGAACTTAGTGCCCTTAAGGTCCATCCATGTTGTCACAATTGGCAGGATTTCCTTCTTTCTCAGGGCTGAAAAATATTCTACTATATATATTTATCACATCTTCTTTGTTCATTGTTCAGGATTCATTGATGGATCCTTATGTTATTTCCATATCTTGACTCTTGCAAATAATGCTGCACCGAACATGGGAGTGCAGATATCTGTTTGGGATCCTGATTTCATTTCCTTTGGAAATAATATGTACAGAAGTGGGATTGCTGGACCACATGATAGTTCTATTCTTTTTAAGAAAATCCATACATACATGTTTATCATAGTGGCTGCACCAATTTGCATTCTGCCAACAGAGCAGTAGTTCCTTTCTCTTATCATTATTGCCAATACACATTATCTCTTGTCTTTTGATGGCAGCCCTTCAATAGTGTGAAGTGATATCTCTTTGTGGTTTTGATCTTCCATGACAGTTCTAATTAGAACTGATCACCCCACCCTTCCTCTGAATGTCCATGATATATTTTTATCTGTAGGTTTCTGTAGCATCATGCCCCGCCCCCATAGATGTCCAAATCCTAATCCATGGACTCTAAAGTATGTTATATTACATGGCAAAGAGACATTTTAGAAGTAATTAAGGTTAGAAACTTTAAGATAGGGATGCCTAGGTGGCTCAGTGGTTGAGCATCTGCCTTTGGCTCAGATGGTGATCCCAGGGCCCAAGGATTGAGTCCTGTATTGGACTCCCTGCGAGGAGCCTGCTTCTCCCTCTGCCTGTGTCTCTGCCTCTCTCATGAATAAATAAATAAATAAATAAATAAATAAATAAATAAATAAATAAAATCTTTTAAAAAAACGAAACTGTAAGATAGAGAGTACTCTGTGTTACCCAGTCTAATCCCATGAGCCTTTAAAAGTAGAGAACGTTCTTTAGCTAGAGTCAGAGAAATGTGGCAGAAAGAGATGAGAGATGGGAAGTATGAGAAGGATTCTAGCCACCTTTACTAGTTTAAAGATGGAACCAGACATGTGAAAAGCTTGAGAAGGAAATGAATTTTGCAAACAACCAATCAGCTTATAAGAAGACCCTGAGTCCCAGCCGACAGATTGATTCTGACTAGGTATTAAGTTCTTCTGCCTTAGATTCAAAAAGTCCACAAAACCCCAATCTAAAGAGCACCAGCAGACATTCAGATTGTTATAATGGAATTTGGTTTGAGTGAAGAAATTACTGGAAATCCCAGAGAGAACTAGAGATAAACAGATGCTCAGATTCTTTGTAGAAACTAACAAGTGAGACAAATGAAGGGGGTATTGACAAACAAGGAGAAAATACAGTGGGTTATTGGTGATGGTGTCACTAGAGATAGAAACCATTAAATAAGCATGTATTATCTCCTCCAAAGAACTGATGAGATGTGTGTATCCATGTGTGTATGTTTATGATGGTGTGGGTATTTGGGGGGCATTTCTTTCCTGACTAAGGCAATTGGGACATCTGTAGTGCAAGAGAGTAAAGGGAATTGACAGTTCAGTACCTGAATGTAGAAGAGAAAAAAAATAATGAACACAAGCAAGATCAATTCACCCTTTCTTCCCATTTTTAAGACACTGAGACTGTAATCAATCACTATTTTTAGAGAAAGTAATGATTTCATGCACAGGAATCAGCAGAAATCTCATGGTGTACAGAATTGTTCATCACAGAGGTTATTGTAACCAGAGCAACATATTGTCCTCATTATAGATCATAAGAAAAATTGCTTGTTTCCATTGACTTTTTTAGCTGTGATGCAATATTACTTATATTTTGCAAGATGACACAAGTGGCATCTTAGTGAGCTTTTTTGGAAAGAATTCTTCATTGATTAAAAAATGCAAAGCTTTCTCTGGATGATTGTAAATTGTGCTGTATTTCCTTTGGCAAATTTTTGTCTCTATAAATCTAGCCTTTAGATATTTTGGGGAATGTTAGCATCATGTGAGAAATCACTGAATCTCTATAGGGTCCGCGAACCCCTGAAATTAGATGCAATATTTGGGAGGATAAGTGCGTATTTCTAAAAAGAGAGGTTATAATTGTCCAGATGTTCAAAAGGCTCTGGACTAAAAAAAATTTTTTTAATTAAAAAAAAAATAAGCCTGTTCTGAAGCTTTGAATGATTCCTCTTTTCATAGACATATGAGGTTTCTCTTTTTCTCTCTTTTTCTTTTTCCCAGTTGAAACTGCACAATGGTTCATTGTGGTCTTCTATTGATCTCCAACACGGCTTCAGATTTGTGTGAGTGGGTGCTCATGCTTGACTCTGTGGCAGGAGAGACTCCAGTAACATAAATATACACATTTTTAAAGACTATCCTGTGACTGGTAGGGGCCAAAGAATTACGGTATCTTTCCTTCTGGCTTTTAAACTTCTAGCAAACTTTCCACAATGATGCTCTCTCAACTTTTGTATGACTGGTGGAAATTCATAGTAATTCATAATAAGCACTATTTTCCAATCCCATGAGTGAGACTCACTATAAACAAATATCCAATAACAGCCATGATAATAGAGTGGCTCTTGAATGACAAAAAAAAAAAAAAAAAAAAAGTGCTTAAATCCCTCAATGGTGCCCCATGACTCCCAGTATAAATTCCAAACTCCTTCACAATTAATTTTGTGACCTAATCCTAATTTATGTCTACAGGCTTATCTATAACAGCATTGGCCCATGCTCTACTGACACTGGAACAAGAGTATTCTTTGTTGTAGGAGGCTGTCCTGTGCATTAGAGGATAGGTAGTAGCATCCCTGGCCTCTACTCACTAGATCCTGATATGCCTCCATACACGCCGAGTTGCAGCAACCAGAAATATCTCCACACATTGACAAATGTCCCTGGGGCCAAACTCATCCCTGGTTGAGAATCACCACCTTTTAGTCTTTTACACTCTCAAGCTTCTCTCACACCATAAGGAACTTTCCTTTCACTTCTCTCAATTTCAGAAGCACACGGTTTTTCTCCCCCATACTTTTATGTGTTTTATGTCATTTATATGTGCAGTTGTCTTCCCCCACTGTGTGCAGGGCAGACTCCATCTTCTTAGAAGTCTAAGTGAGAGAGGTACACCTTCCACAAGCATTTTCCCTGAAACAAACATTTTCTTCTCTCCCTCACCTATTAAACTGTATTTTGCAAGAGGTTAAGGATCTTTATTGAGTTTATTGAGTGTGTCCCATTACCTAGAGCATATTTGCTATATAATAATTATTGAATAAACTCATATCTGAGCTCAAACAAATAATTAGCCAACACTATTGTAGTGTTACTTTTTTAAAAAAAAAAGTACATTTCCTCATACAGTTATTAAGCCTTAAGATTTCAGAAAATAACCTTGGAGAAAATCTGGTACAATATGTGTCAAACACAAATCACTGTTTCAACTTAATTTTTCCATGCTTTTGACCTTTATAAATCTTCTTAGCTTAATTCATTTTATATTTAAAACCTATATTTTATCACAATTTGGCAGATTTTTGTTTGCTGTCTATTAGCACGGTAAAGGTCACATCATTAGATGAAGCCTGGTGGCAGAAAAAAAACCACGGTAATTTGCCAATGGGAAACACATGAAAAGTGACTTCATTTTTTATGTTGTCCTACAACGTTTTCCTTGGGGTTGATTTGAAATGTTATTATTCAAAATTGAAAACTATGTCTGAAATAAATTCTGGAAAGTACACAAAAAAGAAAAATCACTTAGAAATTCAACCCTAAAACTGTGGTTATTTTGCACAATTAAATAGTAGCAAGGTGCTTAAAACATCTTGGTTGGCAAGGAATTCTAACAGATGCTTAGTAAAAGCTATTTAAGTAGGTACAGATACCCTGAGCTGTGATTTTCACTGTTTGTTATCGATAACGTTTTTTCCTACTGATAAAAGAAAATAAATTCTAACAGTACTATATGGCAGACAGATAATTATTTGACGTGTACCAAATTGGATACAAACAGCAACCCCTTTCTGATAGTGTTCTATGGTACACAGGGCCAGGTTTACAGTAATTATCTAGGACCTGTTTCTCACTTCAAGGACTTCTGTATAACACAAAGCAAGGTAAGCTGTCAAAATGATTTACTGAGGGTCCGCTTTATGCAAGCACTAAAGGAGATAAGATATAACTGAAGCACCACAGTGACTTGAAGGGACTACCAGTCTGGGGAGGGATAAAAGACATGTACACAGAGGATGATAATCTAGGGGGTGGGGAAAGCCCCATGTGTTAAACATAAACAGAATGCCACATGAATTTGAAGACAAGAGAGATAACATCAGTGTGTGTGTATGTGTTTATGTCTGTGTATGTTTGTAATGATGTCTCAGAATATAGGACATTCTAGATAGATTAAATAATATGTTTAAAGCAGCATTTATATAGACAGCAGAAGATCTATTTGGAGGTAGAGATTAGAATATGTGGTGCCTTACATGTCACTGTGAAGAATGTATGCTCACCTTGGTTGACTGTAGCCACATTTCAACAATTTGTCTCTACCCCATGAGCATTGAATAAAATGCTTGTCATTTAGTAATTGGTGGTGTTGATGACAGTGATGGTAGAGTGGGTGTATGGAGGGAAGGAAGAAGGAGGGGAACGAGGGAGATATTCACTAACAGGGAACCAACCACTAAAGATGTTTACCTCAGAATACTATAACTTTAGCCGTATTGAATAAACCATCTGGGCACAAAATAGATTGTGAAGAAAGAGGTATATGAACGGACACCATTGAAACTATCTAGATGAGAGAAAGTGACGTCCTGACTCTGGGTGACCATGGATAAAAAAGAAGAGATTGAGGGGAGAGATTTCATATGGATGATTTCAAGAACTGATAATTTGGCTGAATTCAGTGCAAGCAAGAAACACTCGATACAGCTCTGAGGTTTCGTGACAGGACAACTCAGTAATCAGACATGAAGAAAGAGAAGACGAAGAGGTCAGCGTTTGGAAGATTGAACTGTCATGTGCTTACAGGTGAATCTTGTGGAGATATCTGGCCTTTGAGCTCAGGAGAGGGGCCAGGCTAAGAGTACACCTTTGGGAGCCTCTTGCAGGCAGGAGAAGACAGAGGAGTGGAGTGGACAGGAGGGATTTACTGAGGAGGGAAAAGGAGACACCACTGACACAGGGTATTTGGTTAGACCTATACTTAGCATATCAAAGTGATAAAAAGAAAACCAAGATTGTGCTCTGTGAGAATATTCAAGGCAGGAGATTTAGAAGAGAATATAGGGGAACCATAAATCCTCACTCCTTAAGTATGGGCTGCACATAGTGACTTGCTTCCATAGAGGAGAGTATGAAAGGGGATAAAAGGAGGGACTTTGCAGTGCAGAGACCTGGCAAGCTTGTGATCACCTCAGCCAGGTGATCAGGTTGATTTCAGCAATCATAAATCACCATGATGTGATGAAAACAGCACTTCACCTCTGTGATATTCTTCCCCGAAACTCATAATCCCAGTTTAGTCATGAGGAAAATATCATACAAACTCAAATTGAGGAACATTTTACAAAATATCTGACCAGAACTCCTCAAAACTGAATCATCACAAAAAAACAAAAACAAAAACAAAAAACATAAGAAAAATGTGAGAAACCATCGCAGATAAGAGCAGCCTGAGGAGAAATGACAAGTAAATATTTTTTTTGTGTGTGATATTCTGGATGGGATCCCGGAACAGGAAAAAAAAAATGCTGGGTAAAAACTAAGGAAATCTACATATCATATGGAATTTAGTTAATAATAATACATCAATAATGTTTCAAAAATTGTAACAAATATACCACACGAATGTTTGTTTGTTTGTTTGTTTTACCACACAAATGTTAACAAGAGGGAAAACTTTTTAAGGGTATTTATGGAAACCCACTGTACTATATTCTCAATTTCCTATAATTCTAAAACTTTTCTAAAAATAAAGTCTTTTTTTAAAGATTTTATTTATTTATTCATGAGATACACAGAGAGAGAGGGAGAGGGAGGCAGAGATACAGGCAGAGAGAGAAGCAGGCTCCATGCAGGGAGCCTGATGTGAGACTCGATCCCAGGACTCCAGAATCATGCCCTGGGCTGAAGGCAAGCGCTAAACTGCTGAGCCACCCAGGGATCCCAAGTCTTTTTTTTTTTTTTTTTTTTTAAGGGAGAGCGATTATACATTGAACAATCCATTTTATCAAATACTGCAGAGACACTGAGAAGAAGTCAAAGGATGGGCCTCTGGGATATGCACGTGTAAGTTAAATTCCAAAGAGAGATTTCTGTGTAAATAGGATCAATTCCTTGATTCTGATTCACTATTGGTATTTAGCAATGCAACAGATCTCTGTATGTTGATTTTATATCCTGCGACTTTACTGAATTCTAGTAATTCTTTGGTGGAGTCTTTTGGGTTCTATATAGAGTATCATGTCATCTGCAAATAGCGAAAACTTTGATCCTTCCTTGCTGATTTGGATGCCTTTTATTTCTTTTTGTTGTCTGACTACTGAAGCTAGGATTCCAACATTTGGAAGTGGACATCTCTGTCTTATTTCAGACCATAGAGGAAAAGCTCTCAGTTTTTCTCCATTGAGGATGGTATTAGGTGTATTTGTTTGTTTTTTTCACATATGGACTTTCCTGTATTATATTCGGGTATGTTCCCTCTAATCCTACTTTGTTGAGAGTTTTTGTCATGAAAGGATGCTGTATTTTGTCAGATGCTTTTTCTGAATCTATTGAGAGGATCATATGGTTCTTTTTATTTTAAACGTTTTAATTTTTTTTTAATTTTTATTTTTTTATTTATGATAGTCACAGAGAGAGAGAGAGAGAGAGAGAGGCAGAGGGAGAAGCAGGCTCCATGCACCGGGAGCCCGACGTGGGATTCGATCCCGGGTCTCCAGGATCGCGCCCTGGGCCAAAGGCAGGCGCCAAACCGCTGTGCCACCCAGGGATCCCAGATCATATGGTTCTTATCCTTTCTTTTATTAATGTGGTTTATCACATTGATCAATTTGTAAATATCAAACCATCCTTGAAGCCCAGTAATAAATCCCATTTGCTAGTGGTGAATGATTCTTTTAATGTATTATTGGTTTTGGTTTGCTAGTATTTTAGTGAGAATTTTTACATCCATGTTCATCAGGGATATTGGCCTGTAGTTCTCTTTTTTAGTGGAGTCTTTACCTGGTTTTAGTATCAGGGTAATGCTACTGTCATAAAATGAATTTGGAAGTTTTCCTTCGTTTTCTATTCTTTGAAAGAGTTTGAGGAGAATAGGTACTAGGTGGTCTTTAAATGTTTGGTAAAATTCACCTGTGAAGCCATCTGGCCCTGTACTTTTGTTTGTTGGAAGGTTTTTCATTATTGATTCAATTTCTTTGTTGGTTACCCGTCTATTCAAGTTTTCTATTTCTTCCTGTTTAAATTTTGGTAGTTTTGTTTCTAGGAATTTATCCATTTCTTCCAGGTTATCCAATTTGTTGGCATATAGTTTTTCATAATATTCTCTTATCATTGTTTGTATTTCTGTGGTATCGGTTGTTTGTTCCCCCCCCCCTCCCTCATTTGTGATTTTATTTATTTGGGTCCTTTTTCTTTTCTTTTTGATAAGTCTGGCTAGGGGTTTATCAATTTTATTAATTTTTTCAGAGAATTAGCTCCTGATTTTGTTGATCTGTTCTATTACTTTTTTAGTTTTCATATAATTTATTTTTGCTCTATCATTTCCCTCCTATTGGCTTAGGCTTTTTCATTTTCTAGCTCCTTTAGGGGTAAAATTAGGTTATTTTTTTGAGACTTCTTAAGGTAGATGTGTATGCTATGTATTTCCCTCTTAAGACCACTTTTGCTACACCCCAAAGGTTTGGGACTGTCTTGTTTTCATTTTCATTTGTTTCCATGTACTTTTTTTTTTTTTCCATGTACTTTTTAAAAAGATTTCATTTATTCATTTGAGGGTGGGCAAGCAAGGGAGGAGCAGAGGGAGAGGGACAAGCAGATTCCATACTGAACACTGAGCATGATGTGGGGTTCAGTCCCACAACTCAGAGATAGTGACCTCAGCCGATTGAGCCACCCAAGCACCCCATTTTTTAAATTTCTTCTTGGATTTCCTGGTTGGCCCATTCACTATTTAGTAATATGTTATTTAACTTCCATGTATTTATGGTCTTTCCAAATTTTTTTCTTGTGGTCAATTTCAAGTTTCACAGCATTGTGGTCAGAAAATATGCATAAGAAACTCTTAATCATAGGAAACAAACTGAGGGTCACTGGAAGAGAGGGCGGTGGGGGGGATGGGGTAATTGGGTGACAGGCATTAAGGAGGCCACGTGATGTAATGAGCATTGGGTATTATATAAGACTGATAAATCACTGACCCCTACCTCTGAAACCAATAATATATTGAATGTTAATTAATTGAATTTAAAGAAAATCTATATATATATAAATATAAATAATTGATATAAATATATTAAAATATGCATGGTATGATTTCAGACTATTTATACTTGTTGAGACCTGATTTGTGACCTAGTGTGTGATATATTCTGGAGAATGTCCCATCATATATTTATTAACTCATTAGTCCTCTAATAACTCTGTGAGGTTGGTACTATTATTAAAATGAGGAAACTGAGACTCTGAAAACTTAAGCAATTTACCGAAGATCATGCAAACCAATTACTGGTAGAGCTAAGGCTCCAATTCAGGAAGTTTTAGTGTTAGCTTTGTTTAGTTTGCATAGCAAATAATACATTCTCTTTGCTTAAAGAAAAAAAAAAAGCTTAGAAACAGACAAAAACTATTAAGAAATATATAAAATGAAAAATAGATGCCCTTCTCTTTCTCAGTCTTGGGAAGTAAACCTGTTGAGAATTAAGTATATAGATACACATACAGACTTATACATGCATTTACAGGAGGCCCTCTTACAAAAATGGGATACATATATAGAGTGTATATAGCTTTTCTCTTAATATCTAAAATACATGTTTCTGTGCCTTTACAACATCTATGTACTATTACAAATAATACAGCAATTAATATTCTTATACATATAAATATTTTTACATGTGCTGAATTTTTCTGGAACAAATTTTTAGGAGTAGGACTCCTGGATCCAAGATTCTATGTTTTGAGAAATATTAACAGATAATGATAAATTGTCCTCCAAAAGGGATATTATTTTATTAATTACCACCTTGAATGTTAACATTAAAATTAAATCTTCATTTAAAATCATTATTTTGAAAAAGTCTTATATTTGCATGTTCCAGCATTTTGATTCCTATATTAATAATCTATAATCCCTGCCCCATTCACTGAACCGTATTAATTAGTTCTATTCTTTCCATTCTGATTCTCTTAAATTTCTATGTTGTCAAACCAATCATTCATAGATAAATAATCTTGTCCATGTCTTGCCCATAAAATGTATTGTTGCTCCCTTTTCTAATTTTATACTACCAGAGCAGGGATAAATAATAGCATCTCTTCTTTTGACTTGAGTAGGAATCCCTGTATAGTTACTCCAACACAAATGTTTCACGTGAGTGGAGCACTTTGGGTGGCTCAGTGGTTGAGTGTCTGTCTTTGGCTCAGATCATGATCCTAGGGTCCTGGGATCAAGTCCCACATCAGGCTCCCCACAAGGAGCCTGCTTCTCCCTCTCCCTGTGTCTCACCCCTCTCTCTCTGTGTCTCTCATGAATAAATAAATAAAACCTTTTAAAAGATGTTTTATGTGAATTTCTGCTAAGGTATTCTATACCAACCAAAGCAAATTTATTTCTATTCTTAGCTTATCAAGTGTTTTTATTCACTGTAAGTATTGGATTTTACATATATTAATGTGAGAGTACAGCTTTTCTCTGTGATTTTCAAATCTTTCCCCAGACCCTTGGCAACAGTCTTTTATACTTTGTTTCTTCTGTTCTCTGCAATGATTTGACTAGCTCCCATTTCTTTAGTAAGTTCTCTAGCATATTTTTCTTTTTTATTGCCTCCTTATCACCCCTTTGACCTCTTTCATCTATATAGTGTGTTTTCTTCAACTAATAGTAGAATATAGATTAGTATGTGTCGGGGAGCCCAGGTGGCTCAGTGGTTTAGCGCCGCCTTCAACCCAGGACCTGATCCTGGAGACCTGGGATCGAGTCCCATGTCGGGCTCCCTGCATGGAGCCTGTTTCTCCCTCTGCCTCTGTCTCTGCCTCTCTCTCTCTGTGTCTCTCATGAATAAATAAATCTTTTAAAAAATTAGTATGTGTCTGAAATTTTCTTTTGTTTCCTGGAGTAATTCTTCTGTCATGTTTTCACTATCTTCAAGTTGTTTGTTATGTTTTCTTCTCCTCCTTCTCTTTTTCTTCCCCCTCCTCCTCCCCTTCTTTTTTTGCCCTCCTTCCTCCTCTTCTCTTCCTCCTTCTTCCCCTTCTTCTTCTTCCCTCCCACTCCCTCTCCCTCCTTCTCTCTTTGTAGTAGCAATGCATAGATCCCAAGATTGTTCCTTTCTTCATATTACTCTTCTTTGAATGTGGACAGTTAATCAATGTCCTCTATTAAGAGCAGAGTAAAGATGGTTTGGGGAAGCAGTTGTCTGCCAGTAGCTTTAATTTGAATATCTTGTTTTTAAATACTTTCTCATCAAATCAATTGAGTCTTCTGCCCTAGAGGCAACACCATTCCTCACTTTCTAGCATTCTTCAACTTGGGGTTAACAGAAGTTTAGGGTGGCTTTCTGTATCACACATCCTCCAGTGATTCACTGTTGTTCGTTCTTTCTTTCTTTCTTTCTTTCTTTCTTTCTTTCTTTCTTTCTTCTTTCTTTCTTTCTTTCTTTCTTTCTTTCTTTCTTTCTTTCTTCTTTCTTTCTTCTTTCGGCTGATTTGGTTAGTACATGCAAAGCTGTTTCTCTTCTCTCTCACTTACCTTCTTGTGCTTCTAGGTCATAAGAAAAACATGTAGTTGAGAGTAAGTAGAGATGGCAAGGCCATGGATTTCCTCATCCATCCCTTCCTCCTATTTCTACTCTGCAGTTAGGTACCCATAGCTAGGTTTCTTTCTAATGGCCTACCCATAAGAAAATCACCATGCATTTAGAGGATCTTTCAGACTATTTTCACTTTCTTTAGAAAAAAAATAAAGATTATATCCAGCTAAGATTAGTATGAGGTATTACTTTGATTCCACATTTCCACATTCACCTGGGAACCATTTGAAGCTTGCCCTTTAAATATGAGACAAAAGTTGGGTATTACTGGTATATAGCATCTGTTCAGCCATTCAGCTTCTGAGTGTCCTGGGCTATGCACATCCATAGTCAGCAATTTTGGATACTCTATATTCTCTTTGAATTTGTTGAATCCCTTCCTTTAAGGGTCGGTTCTGCCAAATTGGATACTGTTTATAATCTCTGCCAGGGAACTCCTCAAAGTTGAGGGTCTACAGGCCATTTTGCTAAGAAGCTGGATCAGAATGACAGCTAATAGTTCTTTGTTACATGGATTAACAACTTCATTCTATATATTTTTCTCTGCAGCTGGGTCCTGAAATTAACACACTGACAACCCCCTCTTTGGCCTTACCTTTTCTGGGAAGATGAGACCCAGAAGAACATGTTCCCCCGTGCACGGTGGCAGTACATTTCTCTAGTCCTGACACTACTTCTTTTTTTTTTAATAATAAATTTATTTTTTATTGGTGTTCAATTTGCCAACATACAGAATGACACCCAGTGCTCATCCCAGCAAGTGCCCCCCTCAGTGCCCATCACCCATTCACCCCCACCCCCCACCCTCCTCCCCTTCCACCACCCCTAGTTCGTTTCCCAGAGTTAGGAGTCTTCATGTTCTGTCTCCCTTTCTGATATTTCCCGCACATTTCTTCTCCCTTCCCTTCTATTCCCTTTCACTATTATTTATATTCCCCAGTGAATGAGACCATATAATGTTTGTCCTTCTCCGTTTGACTTATTTCACTCAGCATAATACCCTCCAGTTCCATCCATGTTGAAGCAAATGGTGGGTATTTGTCGTTTCTAATGGCTGAGTAATATTCCACTGTATACATAAACCACATCTTCTTTATCCATTCATCTTTCGATGGACACCGAGGCTCCTTCACAGTTTGGCCATTGTGGACATTGCTGCTAGAAACATTGGAGTGCAGGCTGACACTACTTCTGATTCATGCTGGAGTAATGAGGACCTAGTGTCTTTCCCATAGCCACTGGCCCCGTGGTAACCTTTCCTGATGTTTTAAATTTCCAGAATAAAGTTAAAACCCTACTTGTTTCAGAATGAAGCAAAAAGTGATTATTTACAAATGAATAGGGATTAAACAAGCATCAGGCTTCTCCATGACACTAAATGCTAGAAGATAATGAGAAAACCTATAAAGCTCTAAGAGTAAAGGATTGTGAACTTTCACAATCAGGGGTTGAGGTTAAATAAAAATACAAAACATAAAAACATTTTCTGATACAGATTCTGTATACAGGTTCATACCCATGAACCTTTATGAACATATCACTTAAAGATACTCTGATAAAAATAATATAGGAGAAAAGAAGAGAAAGGTAGCTTTTTCATGAAAATGATATGTAATCCATGTGTACATCTTTCCTCGCCACCCTCAGCCTACACTAAATGATGGTTTAAAAAATTTTATGTATCTGTGCACATACATAATACAGTATCACACACATGCCACAAACACAAAAACAAAGAAGATGGGATAGGGAACATAGGACTTCGAACTTATGACTTACCAATGATAGGACTTAACGCTAGAAAGCAATGGTTTCCATTAGTGGGGGAAATTCTTTCCAATCTAGAATTCTGTACTCAAAATTTATCAATCACATGTCAGGTAAAATGAGGACACCTTACCTCCAAAGTTTCTTTTTTAGAAACTACTACAGGGTGCCTGGGTGGCTCAATCAGTTAAGAGTCTGCCTTCAGCTTAGGGAATCATCCCAGGGTCCTGGGATCCAGCCCCAAACGAGTTAAGCTCCCTGCTCAGAGGGGAGTTTGCCCCTCCCTCTCCTTCTGCCCCTGCCCTGGTTTGTGCTCTCTCTTGCTCGTTCTTCTTTAAATAGATAAATAAATAAATAAATAAATAAATAAATAAATAAATAAATCTTTTTTAAAAAAAAGAAAGAATGAAAGAAAGAACCTATTTAGACAATGGGTTTGTATAAAACTAAGGGGAGGTCAAGAAAGAAGAAAGAAGAAATCCAGCACCATAGAGTAGGAAAAGCATTGTAAAATGACAAGGTGAAATGGGCTCTGGGGGCAGAAGCTTGGTACTGGGTTGAGGGTTCCAGGAAAAGGGGAGAAGGGGGAGTAGTGGGGAGGTGATATGAATGGCATTTAGAAAAAAAAATAAGAATGTGTATATGAAGTGAATTGGGGTAATAGTTTTCCTTCTGTCATTCAAGAGTGTTTTCCTGGCCTGTAAGGGTTAACTATTTCCTACACGTGGTTGGGATTTTTTAGAGAAAGACAGCAGAGACAAAGAATAAAGCAATACTCAGCGTATGGCATGCAAAATAGGATTACGAGGCAAGAAAAGAAGCTTGTAAACCCAGCTTCTCCTTTGAGGCCGAGTTCCCCATTCCTGTACCCGTTTACTCTCACATTACCAAGTGCCAGGCTTCTTCACTGGCATGCAGAGGTTTCTGTAAGACAGGACTCTAGGGGCAGAGAGAAAGCAGGGAGGAGAGCACAGAGGGCCAAGAACAGAGTGGTCAGGATGACTGTATCATCGCTTCCTTCCTACAGAGAAGAAAGGACAAGACAGATGTGGTAGCAACAGCATGGGCAGAGCTCCTGCCTCATCCTACTTTACAACTCCGGTCAAAAGCATCCCTGGGGCTGCCGCCACCCCAACCCAGGACATGACCACACTGATTTGGTAGGACAGCCTGGCCGGGCTGGTATAAAACTGAGTGTGTTGATCTGAGACATTGAGGGTTCCTGTAAAGGGATTATTAAACGTACTGGATCTCACTTAGCTGTAAATGAAAGTGGATGTTTTATTAATTTTCTCCCACTCCCCAGTGAGTGGGGACCCCGAAAGATGGCCTGCTCGGGTATATCCAAAATAATGAAACTATTATTCCCCACGTGCCTGAGTTACAATATTAAAGTTTTGCTATCTGCTTCATGATGCTCACAGATCTTTTAGTTTCCAAGATAGGCTCCTACCTGTGATCAAAACAAACAAACAAAAACAAACAAACAAACAAACAAACAAAAAACCAGTAGTTCCCTTTTCCTTTCCATCTCAGCTAATTTTATATTTTCTTCACCCTCTGTCACAGACAACGTGATACAATAGGTGGAATCAGTGCAATTGCACATAGTTTGAACAGAAAGGAAATCTAAATTCTCCAAAGAGACTTGGTAAGTGTTTGGGAAAAGCCTATGAAAACTCGACACCACTAAATATTCCACACCCAGCTCTCCTTTCAGTCTGGAGGCAGTATTTCCACCCCAGCGCTCCGGCTCCAAAACAAAAGACAATACTCTTCCTAAAATCTGGTAAAACAGAGTTCCAGTGTAGCACAATCAGCAATGATCTCATTCTGCACACTTGCACATGTGTAAGAAAAAGCACCAGACATTTCCATCTGTCCATCTTTATCCGAGAAAATTGATTTCACAACTTTTCCGGACGTTTAAATGCCAAACCCCACATTAAAAAAAAAAAAAAAATGTTTGCCCATCACCCCTAAGCCTGAAAAATGTATCCTTCCAAACCATGGGAGGAAATGTGGAGTCAGGAAGTCGCAGAGAAGAGAAATAAAGCCGTGGTGGGGAGAAGAGGGCCGGTCACCTGGGGTCACCGCATAGGTGAGGGCCTCCAGGCTGCAGCTCCTGGCTCTGTGCTCAGGGCAGGCTGGAGATTAAATGCACATGGTCTGGGCCTCAGGAACCCCGGATCCTGGTGCTCTTCCCTCTCCCGTGCCTCACGTGGGGCCTCCAAGGCCCGGCTTCCCCCCTGCGCCCCTCTCGGTGCAGGCTCGGTGATCAGGGTTTGCACCGCTGCCAAGTCTGCATCTTCACTTGACCTATGGTCTCACCTTGCGTCGGCCTCCCGCCTCCACCCCAGCCTGGCTGCCGCTCTGCGCCCCAATCTGTGCATGCTGCTCCCACGGCCCCCCACACGCCGCTCATCCAAAAGTGAGCTCACCCTTTTCGCATCCCACGCCGGCTTCCCTTCCAGCCGGCTGCAGTCCTAACACCTCCGGCATGCTGGTTTTGAACGTGACCGTGTGGGCCACCTTCCTGGGTCCCCACTCCCTGGGGACTGGGGAGCATGTGATGTGTCCACTTCCCCCGTCGAGCTCCGTGGGATCCCACAGGTTTAACAATTCCCCTTCCGTGTGTTTGTTGCTTCAGTAGTAAAAACAGAGGCAGTGACAGATGGCTGCAGTACCGGGAGTCGGATCCAAAAAGATAACCTATAAAAGCATTTTGAAAAGTAGAAAGTGTTGTGCAAGAATAGGATGTGAGCTGGTGGCTCATAAACATTAAAATATTTTCCACATGGGAGGCTATTGTCACATACAAGTATGATAAATAGGATACGCGGGCTTAAAATATAGAGTTTGTCATGCTGAACGGCAAATCAGACTTGAGACAGCTCAGTGCCCAATAAAATGTGGGTAGTATTTTATTTTGGGAACGGTGAAATGTAGGTTTAAGAGGAAAATCATATCTCTTAGAAACCTTCGAGAAAGACATGCATAGATAGATGTACATATTTTGCTATTTATCACATTTATATATGGCCGTAAAAGTATATATCCATATGCCAAATTGCCTTCCTCTTTTCCTAAACCCCAGCTATCAAGTGGCTTTATAAACTGTGGACTACAGTTGTCCCAGGGCTAAATCCCCAGGCACATGCTGTACAACCTGGGGTTGAGATCCAGAAACCATGAGTGAAATCCATGAATCTGGGCAGGACTAGGGGCCAGGTTTAGGTGATGGGCACCATCCCCCCTAACCCCTCTGGTATGACATTACTACCTGAAAAGACTCAGGTCCTCCCCACCTTCACATGACCCCTGATTAGCTCATCCATTCTGCGTCCGGTGGCTCTTGCCGTCACCACACCCACTGCATACTTTAGAAAACACAGGATCTTTGAGTACGTATCACAAACCAGATGTTTTGGTCAGGAGTGGGAACCAGATCTGGCTCACCATTGCATTTCATCTGACCCGTGGGGCGAAGTAGCAAAAAGTTGCAAAAACTTCCCGTTTCACATTATGCTCCTGCACAAATGTGAGAGGCCACAAAAAGTATGTTGTCTTCTCTTTGTTGTCTTTTGCTCCGCTTCTGTTTCTAGGGATTTGTTTTTTCAGCATTGCAGGCCCTACCTGTGGATTTCTGCATGTCCGTAGCTTATATTACTTTAGGGAAAGTGGAGGTACTGCAGAACTCTCAACTGGACACAGCCTGGAAATGCGACAGGTTATGACTTTTTGCACAGGTATTTCTCATATCCTATTTTTATTGAAGAGGTACTGATTGCTCTGATTTTTTTTTTTTTTTTTTTTTTAACTTGGCGTCTCCAGAGCCTGCCCATCTCCGAATCTCCCTGCCTCCGGGCTTTCTGGGCAGAATGCCGCACCCTTGCCCACTCACACCCACTCACACATTCAACGTGCACCTCAGTGCACAGCAGTGTCCCTAGCACCCTGCTGAATTGGTCTGTCATTTTCAGGCTTTAAAACTGAAAGATCCAGGAGCCCCTTTTCAGCCTGCATTTCCCTTACTCTCTCTGGATCTCATTTTTTATATTCTCTCCTGCAGGACTACTCCTTCAGGGGTCCCCTCTCTTCTGTCCCTCCCACTGAACTTCTCAGATTTTGTTGTTAGCTACTTTTCCTTCTCATTCTTCATTGGCTGCTTTAGCTAATGCAACAATTCACTCAAATTCAACTAAAACCAGCAGTGTAGGTGCCAGAATCCTAATTTTCATTGTCCACTTTGACCTAACTCCTAAGCTTGGACCAACTGTCAGAGAGCATTCGGGGATTTCTCACCATCTCAGACACTTCCTGATGACAAGGAAATCCTGTCCTGTGCTGTACAAGTTACTTCCGGTGTGCGATTTTAAAAACTTCACTTTGGCCATGTGACTTACGGATGGGTATCAAACATCCTAATCTAAGTGTTGGTGTGAGGTGTTCTGACCTTAGATCTCTTTATCCTTAAAGGATCTTTGGAAACACAGGTTTCAAGAACTGAACTGTGACTCAAACTCTATTAGATCCTTATCTCTAAATGACAACAGAGGACAAGATAAACCAGAAGGACAGGTCTTAAAAACAAAAAATAACCCTTATTTTTATTTTGCAGACAGAGGTTACAAGCTTGCCTTAAATATTATTTAAGTTCAATTCTCCAGAAATGCTCAGTGCAGAAAGGAAAGTGAGAACTGTGTGACCAGAAAACTGTGACAATTGCTTTCACATGGGGATTATGGACACAATGTCATTAACAAGATTGCAAATGGCTTCCTTTCTCTTTAGCATATCTGTATTAGCTATTAAGAATATCTTGTTCTACTGAGACTGTTTTGAGTATATCCAAAAGACTATATATAGTTAATAATACTAACAACATTAGTTGAACATTTATAGAGTGTTCATTATGTGCCAAGCACTGTGATAAGTTTGTCATGCTGATTCGATCCTCATGAAAAGTCTAGAAGGTGGATTATATTATTAACCCTATTTTATATACAAGAAAACTGAAACTCCATGAGGTTAAGAAATCTGCTCATATTCACCAAAAAGCACTATAATTCCTGTTCATAAGACCAATAAAATACAGGAAATATATTAACATTTTCTATTTGTTAATACTCATCGTTTTTCCACTAAATCATACAGTTGTGCTATTGGTGGAAAAGGAAAGAAAGGAAGAAAAGGATCTACTAAATCCCATTTATTTCTAACAAACTAATCAATAGAAAATGTTCTGTATATACGTGATAAGGATAATTTAAAATGATTGCATTGTAATGTTCAATGAGCTTTCATAGTAGCATAAAAAATCTCAAAATAGATTGATGATTTTAATTAAATTATATCACAAAATTTTAATTTGGTCCTAGAAAACTGGGTTATTAAGTGCTCAAGAGTCACCACTCACTGAACTATATGCTAAATAATTGCATGACCATGTAAATTACAAAGAAAAGATACCTAAATATGATTACGTGTGTGAACATGTTTTACAAAGTGAGACTTTTTTCACTGACGTTTTATTGTAAAATGTACATGTAAAAGAAGGCATAAAATAAATTCATGCAGGAAGTAAAGAATAACTCATTCAGTAACAAATATATATTAGAAGCTTACTATAGGGACTTACAGATTCAGCACTGGAACGTGTAGAGCTTGGAAGTTGTCACTCACAACCTCACAAGATAAAGCTGTTCAAACTGAGAATCAGTGACTTTTCTTGGACCCACTAGAGAAATTGTTTGCAAGGCAAACAGTCACCCTGAAATCTAGAATACAGCTGAAACCAGACAGTTGCAGTCAACATTTGCTTACCTGGCCCAAAAGTCCCAAGAGCCATAAATTGTTAAGAACACTTAAGTGATAATTCTGATGAATTACTGAAGGCTGAGCATGGACTAGCATGAGTAAAGACGTCCTGGGAATTGTCTCAGAGGAGCCCCTACAGTTTTGTGGGCTTTACCTATAATCACCTCACCAAAGTCTCATGGCAGAGATCTGATAAAGATCAGCTAGTGGCTCCAGCAAGAGGGGAGGGGTAATAATTGTGAAATATACCCAGAGCCTTTTCCATAGCAAAGGCCTCTCCAGGGAAGAAATACTTTGACAGCTTGATAAGAGCTGGAGAAAGAGCACTCCTGTCTCAACTAAGGGAAAAAGGAATATATAGCCAGTAGGGGTTAGGGCATCAAGTTAACAGTTTGGGAATGCTGCAGTCAGGAAGGGTGGATGGTACAGGGGAAAAAAAAAAGCAATACCACTGGAGAAACACCTGTGACGGTCATAGCACTATGACACAAGTGCACTCAAAGACAGATTTAATTGGAAGATTTTATACTGCTCTCTATCTCCCACGCCATACAACCACACCAACAAGCTTCCATATAATAAGAGTGGATTCATTACAGCTGAAAGAGTTGTGAGACACAGACTCCCTCTGAATAGAAGTACTTAGAGAAGACCAAAGGTAAGAAGGGGAGAGAAACAAGGGTACTAGAGCAATTTGATGCCTCTAACACCATAAGCACAGCAATCATTTAACAAAGCCCACCTCCTAGCAATATTAACATAAATACTCACCCTAAGGTTCTATTTATCTTCTTCATACTTGATTCATCTTGTCTGACTTTCAGTGAATAATTATGACATGCTAAAATACAAGAAAAAAAAACATTCTAAAGAGAAAAATGTTTCAGAACAAAACTTAGATATGTCAGAGATTTTGGAATTGTCTGAGTGGGAATATAAAATAACTCTAATAGGTAAGAGCTCTATAGCTATTAAAGTAATTGAATTAATAATTAATAACCTTACAAAAATAAAGTATCAAGTCCAGATGGTTTTACCTGTTAGTTCTACCACACATTTAAGGTAGACATTATACAAAATTTTCATGATCTCTTCCAGAAAATGGAATAAAAGGAAAACTTTTTAATTCTTACTAAGACACCAGCATTACCCTAATCTCAAACCCAGATAAAGACATTACAAAGGGGGAGCCTGGGTGGTTCAGTGGTTGAGCATTGGCCTTTGCCTCAGGTCATGATCCCGGAGTGCTGGGATCGAGTCCCACATCAGGATCCTCGCAGGGAGCCTGCTTCTCTTTCTGCCTATGTCTCTGCCTCTTTCTGTGTGTCTCTCATGAATAAGCAAAAATAATAAATCTTCAAAAATAATTAATTAATTAATTAATTAATTAAAAATGCATAAAACAACCTCACAAAGTAGATGGAAGGAACAGGTGCTGACCTGAATAACTCTGGAAATGAGTGGAGTCACTAACTATAAAGGCAAAGGGATTGTACATAAACTCTGTACTCCATTGATAAAGTGATTTCCTATAGGCATTGGGTTAACAATTCTGAGAGCACTATCAATGTATACTAGAATTGAAATTAAGTAAATGGATGGTGGTGGCCAGATTAAAGTACATGCATCTTTCTCTAGTCAGCTGAGAGGGTCTAGAAACAATGACATCCCAGTAGCAACAAGCACACCTAATGCCCAGATCTCCAATAAAAACAACTAGAGATCCTTGGGGAAATGGCTGATTCTAGCACTGGGGAAGGAAATATACAAGATGAGTCTGGAGCATCTTGTAAGGTCAGAAATGAAAACTGCCTCCCACAAAATTCTTTTAAAAACAAACCAAAACCATTCACGTTGATGGGAGTATGTCAGAGGGGCACAGGCACTGACTGAAGAGCTCTCAATGGCCAAAGCTGTAACAATTTAAGACACAGGGTCACCTGGGTGGCTCAGCGGTTGAGCGTCTGCCTTAGGCTCAGATTCTGACCCTGGAGTCTCCGGATCGAGTCCCACATCGGGCTCCCTGCATGGAGCCTGCTTCTCCCTCTGCCTGTGTCTCTGTCTCTGTGTGTGTCTGTGTGTGTGTGTGTGTGTCTCTCATGAATAAAATAAAATCTTTAAGGAGAAGAAAAAAAACAATTTAAGCCACAAAATATAGTAGTGGATTATAATCCAAAGTATAAAAAATTAATATTCATGAGTCCATATAGATACAAGTGATGGGATAAATAGATAGATTAGGGAGAAGAGGCAAATCTGTGAAGATCCTGAATAATTTATGTAGATACCCCATCTCCAGGTAATGGAGAGTAACTTTGCACTCCTGACGTGTGACTTCCTTCCAAAGGTACAGTGTAGAATAAGGGGTGGGGGACAACTACGCAGTGGAGAAACTTGACTTCCAGCCAGGCAGTCAAGGGTAACATCAACAGTGCTAAGTCATATTGAAAATATGTACCCTTGAGATGTGATAGAATGGTAATCTTCCTCTGTGGAAAATTCCTCCCCAAAATCCATAACTCTAGTCTACTCATGAGAAAAACTTCAGACAAATGCCAGTTGAGGGACATTCTACAAAACATCTGACCAGTAAGCACTCATCAAAACTTTCAAAGTCATCAAAAACAAGGAAGGTCTGAGAAACTGTCACAGCCAAGAGGAGCCTACAGAGGATGAGAACTCAGTGTATCCTGGATGGGATCCTGAAACATAAATAGGACATTATGTAAAAACTAAGGATATCTGAAACTATAGCATTCAGTTAATAATAATGAATCAACATTGTCTCACTAATAGAAGATGTTAATGATAGGGGAAACTGGGTATGAGGAATACCGGAATTCGTACTATCTTTGAAAATTTTTTATAAATTAAAACTATTTTGAAATTAAAAAAAATTTTTTTATCAAAAAAAAATTTATTTTTTTATAAAATCTATTATATGCTAGACACTTTTCCCAGTACTGGGGACACATTGCATAACAAATAGACCTGGTCCCTGTCCTCATGGAACTGTTTAATGAGGACACAGAAACAAAAGTTATGGGAAGGAAACCACTTTGGCTGGTGTAAGCAAGCATGCCCAGCCACTTATTTTAGCTAGGATTATCAGGGAAGATTTCTTTGAGACCTGAAAGATGAGAATGAAATGGTCACGCAAAGAACAGGTGAAGAGAAGAAATTTTCAAGTACAGGAAAGAGCGTAAACGAAGTCCATAGTGTAGGAGGAGCCTCGAAGAATTGAAAAAATGGCCAGTGTCTCAGGTTGGGCTTTTGCAGAAACCAATCCTGAGCAAGGATTTGAGCATTGGTACAAGAATTTGAGTGCCAGTAGTTCATTGAGAGGAAGTAGGATGCCCAAGAGGCATTGGAAGGGGAGTAGGTAAGTGAATCAGGGAACTTGTGGTTATTAAGCAAGTTACTATTATGGGCTATTAGGATTGATTTACACTAGGGAACTCTAAAAGACAGTGTGGAACATGCCTCATTTATCCCGCCTATGGAAAGAAGCTAGGATTTTATCAACTGAGTCCCATCAGGAATTGGCTGAAGTCTAGTCCTCAGGGGTGTTAACTCTCTGGCACTTCCAGCCTGCCTTATGGTGGACCAGTCTGGGTCCAAGAGCCAGTAAAAACTGCAATAGTTGCAACTGGAAGCCAAACAGGTCAATATGCATGGGACTAGTGAGTGCCTAGGGTACATTGAAGGCGCACCCACAAGGTCTGCCACAGCCAGTATATCTACAGAATGGGTAGCAAGTGGGGGAAGTGATACTGGGTAAAGTTGGAGAAGTAAGCAAGGGGCCATTTATGTAGCACCTGATGGAAAGCAATTGCTATGTCTACACTTGGCAGAAATGTAATGCCACTCGTTAAGATCACTCTGGCTCTTATACTGGGGACATATTACTGAGAATGTGGATATACATTGAAGTAGGATCTGCTACGTTTCTGTTGCTATAGTCCTAACAGCGGAAGACTGGCTTCAGTATAGGTAGAAGTAGTGAAAATGGAGAGGAGTGGACAGACAGAAATTGCATTTTGCAGGTAGAGCTTTTAGGACCTGTTTGATGGCCTGAACAGATGCAGGGAATGATGGAAATGGAAAATTCAAAGATGTTAAGTTTGAGATGTCTCTACTAACCCTATCCAGTAGGCAGGTGGATATGAGTCTGAAGCCAAAAATAGAAGTATGGTTTGAAAATACAAATTTGGAAGTCATCAGTATGCAAATGGCATTTAACACCACAGAATTATATGAGATCAGAAGAGAATAGAAAAGATAAGAAAAAGAGAAGAGGACCTAGGGAAAGAAGGAAGCAGTAAATCAGGGTAAGGCCAGTAAAAGGAGAATTTTCAAAACACGGTGTTCCATTCCATATGGCTAACAGACACATGAAAAGATGCTCAAGATCACTCATCAGGGAAATACAAATCAAAACCACAATGAGGTACCACCTCACATCTGTCAGAATGGCTAAAATTAACAACATAAGCAACAACAGAGCAACAGGTGTTGGCAAGGATGTGGAGAAAGGGGAACCCTCTTGCACTGTTGGTGAGAATGCAACTGATGCAACCACTCCAAAGAACAGTTTGGAGTTTCCTCAAAACGTTAAAAATAGAACTACTCTATGACCCAGCAATTACACTGCTAGGTATTTACTCAAAGGATACAAAAATACAGAATCAAAGGGACACATGCACCCCAGTGTTTATAGCAACATTATCAACAATAGCCAAACCATGGAAAGAGCCCAAATGTCCATTGACTAATGAATGAATAAAGAAGAGGTGTGTATATATACATATATATATGTATATATGTATACACACACACACACACACACACAATGGAATATTACTTGGCCATCAAAAAAATGAAATCTGCGATTTGAGAGACATGGATGAAACTAGAGGGTATTATACTAAGTGAAATAAGTCAGTCAGAGAAAGACAAATACCATATGATTTCACTCATGTGGAATTTTGTTTTGTTCTAGTAAAATGAGCCAAGCAAGAGGGAATGATAAAGGAACCAAGGTTTTGAGGGGAGAGTACGTGGGGGCTGGAGCATGAGCAACCCTGGGTAGAAACAGTACCCTTCCTCCTTTGATAAGAGGAAGAGCAGAGAAAATCGGGTAGATGGTGGGGAGATGAGGGAGCACCCATAGGACAGATTTCTGTCTTCTCAACATATCACGAAGTTAAAGAGCTAAGAACCAAGAGGGATAAAAAATGCAACAGTCTGAGAAAAGGCAACAATTGCCACACCATGTTGAAAAACCATGGGAGGTGTATCAATTTACAGTGTATCCACTTGACCATGGGATATCTCTGCTACTCAAGGTCAGCACAGAGAAGGCTCATAGCTGGAATCACTCAGAATTGGTTTTTCTCAGGCAAATATGGCAGTAGGAAAGAGAAGCAGGATAACTGAGGAAAAGTAAAATAACATTATTCTGCATGAATCATGGAATTGACCTTGGCTAAGTTCAGGAAGGGTCCACAGTTGGGGCTGATGAATAGTGGAAAAAGTAGTAGGGACCATGGATTGGCATCTCAATGATTCTGAAAATCTGATAGCAGGGTTCTTAAGCATGAGTTTGAATAATAAAGGTAGGTGGGTAGTGAGAAATTTATTGCATATTTTGTGCCATTTAAATATTTTAAAATATATGACTGTGGGATGCCTGGGTAGCTCGGTTGGTTGAGGGCCCACTCTTGGTTTCAGCTGAGGTCATGATCTCAGGGTCACAGGATTGAGCCCCACATCAGGCTCCACACTGAGCACGGAGTCTGCTTGTTATTCTCCCTCTGCTCCTCCCTGCTCGTCACCAATCTCTCTCTCAAAAGTAAATAAAGTTAAAAAAAAAATACATGATTGAAAAGTAGAAGTAAATATTGTGTCATGGTTACCTAGTCATTCTGGGTTATGCCCCCCTCAGCATTCGTAATACATTTCACACTTTCATGGATTAAAATTCTGCCCTTATGGCATAGCAATGTAAATGTCTAAATGTTTACTTTGTAACTGTACTTTTTCCTTTCTCTGAAATGGCAGCCAGATTGATTCACCTATCCAAATGCGTAGAGTAACTTCCTTATGTATACACACAGTGTCTGGGCTAAAGCCAGTTACCAAAAGAGAAGGGAAAACCAGCAGACCCATGAGCCAGGTACCCAACCTTCTAAGTTCTGACATCTTTCTCCAGAGACATACAGGGAGGGAGTCAAAATGAAGTGTGGAGAACAAGAATTAAGGATTCAGGGGATCCCTGGGTGGCACAGCGGTTTAGCGCCTGCCTTTGGCCCGGGGCGCGATCCTAGAGGCCCGGGATCGAATCCCACGTCAGGCTTCCGGTGCATGGAGCCTGCTTCTCCCTCTGCCTGTGTCTCTGCCTCTCCCTCTCTCTCTCTCTCTCTCTCTCTCTCTCTCTCTCTCTCTCTCTCTGTGACTATCATAAATAAATAAAAATTAAAAAAAAAATAAGGATTCGTCAACCTGATACTTATTAGAACGAGTAATAGTTAATGCCACCCCTTTGTGTTTACTGTTAAAAACCACTTGAACTCTATCTACCAAAGTTCCAAGTCAAGAAGTTTTAGTATTCCTAGAAGCATAAAATGAAGGGAAAATACTTTCCCCTCACTTAAATCCATTATATAAAATGCCAAATTTCACTTCAAAAAGACTAAGCAGATGCTATTTACAACATTGCTATGAAGACTTAAAGATATTAGACCACTTACTTTGAATTTTTGTATTTGCAAATAATTTTTCAATAAAAAACACAGGCATACAACGAAGATTTTAAAATGGCAATTCATTTTAAGAACCAAAATAACAATACTCTAGATCCATATTTCACAAGCCATTTCTTCTTGTTTTTCTTCACCTTATTTGAGGGACAGAACTCCTAACAGCAGTATACTAGCAGAAGGATATAAAAATGAGGCATCCAGGGGATCCCTGGGTGGCGCAGCGGTTTGGCGCCTGCCTTTGGCCCAGGGCGCGATCCCGGATACCCGGGATCGAATCCCATGTCGGGTTCCCAGTGCATGGAGCCTGCTTCTCCCTCTGCCTGTGTCTCTGCCTCCTCTCTCTCTCTCTGTGACTATCATAAATAAATAAAAATTAAAAAAAAAAATGAGGCATCCAGGCGGGATGATCTAGAGAGGGTATTTTCCTACCTCATCTTTTCCCTCATTGAAAAATCAATTGCAGTTAAAAATTACAGTAAATGTTTTAAGTCATGGTGTTAGGGAATAATCATGTTACCTTAAAAAAGCGTCTACCCTTTTCTATCAGTTTTCTTTTTTGGAACTAATGGAGCTTGTAAGAACTAAAGTGAAAGTGGGAATCTTGGGCAGCCCAGGTGGCTCAATCTTGGGCAGCCCAGGTGGCTCAACGGCCTGCAGCCCAGGGCGTGATCCTGGAGTCCCAGGATCGAGTCCCACGTCGGGCTCCCTGCATGGAGCCTGCTTCTCCCTCTGCCTGTGTCTCTGCCTCTTTCTCTCTGTGTCTCTCATGAATGAATAAATAAAATCTTTAAATTTTTTTTTTTTTTAAATTTAAAAAGAAAGTGGGAATCTTTGTTCTAATCCCAGTCATGCCCCTAAGTAGTTAGATGACCTTTAACAACTCACTGGTCTTTATGTGTCCTACCTGATAAAACAAAGATGATTGTATGGGTCCTACCACTTCTCAGGGTTCTGAGATTTAACGGAAAATTCATTTCTTTTTACAAACATTTATTGAGTGCCTAGTATATGCTAGGCTTAGATCTGAGGTGCATAATGAATAAAACAAATCTCTTGCCTTCATGGAGCTTACATTTCAGTAGGGGAAGAAATGTGAAAAAAGCAGCAGGAAAAAACAGGTGGTATGGGTGCAGCTGGGAGGACAGTGTTCTGTTCCTTAGAAGGTGATCAGGGAAGTCCTGTCTGGAATTTTAATAGAGGCTTGAATGGTTAGTGAGCTGTTAGAGTTTTCTTGGCAAAAGATACAGCAAAGACAAAGGCAGTGATGTAGAAGAGCTTGGCATGCTTCAGGAACAGCAGTCCATGCAGCTGGAATAGAGTGGTGGAATGGTGGATGAGGTCCCAGGGGTGGGGTTGTGAGGTATAGATCAAGTGAGGAAGGAGTCTGGCTCTCATAGCGGAGGAGATGGGAAGCCATCTTCTGGAGGGGTTTGGTTTGAGCAGAAGGAGGATGTAATCTGACTTGTGTTTTGACAGGATCGCTCCGGCTACTGTGTGGAGAATAGATTACAACTATTCAAGGGTATAGAAAGGTCTGTCTTCTTCACCACTTCAAAGCGAAAAAGACAGACAAGGTAGGCTAGTTTAGTTTCTGCTGATGGTGGTGCATAGTCTAGGTATATTTTGAAGGAAGAGGCAACAGGATTTTCTGATGGACTGGATGTGAAGTGTGAGAGAGGAGTGGAATGACCAAGTTCAGGCCAAACCAAAGAGAACAAAGAAATTACTGATATAAGCAAGCTTGCTTTTGAATTTAAGGAGCATTATCTAAGGTGATATTAACTGGTTCATCTTGTACCAGAGGCCAAATATTTGATAGATTAAAATCTTATTTCATTCCACTATGACAGAAGGTATTTCATGTTTTTCACCAACTTTTAATTCTGTGGAACTCGCTAGGCAGAGGTCAAGTTACAACAATGGAAGTTTTTAATGAGAAAAGGTTTTATTATAAGAAACAATGCCATCAGTAAAAATGCATAAAATTGTGCAATTATGGCAAAATGTTTAAAAATATCTACACATTTGCCCCCAAAGGACTACAGTACTTACTCCATACCTGAGCACTGAACATTGAATGCCATTTGAAACTGCTTCACATAGGGAATCTGATTCCTTGCAGAGCACACCCACTTCTCCTCATGCACCAGAGAAATCAGCCAGATGCTTAAGCATCAACTTTGTAGGATAACAGAAAACAAAGATGGAAAATAAAGAATACAGTTTCTACTTTCCTATAACATAGTTATACCAAGTCCAGTTTTCAATATGTAAAAAATATATAGGAAAGTGCTACATACATTCTTCAAATGCAAAAACAAAGTTCAAGTGGGACTGGCATATGTTAGCCTATATTTTACTTCTGTAGTCCCCATTGTGCCTTTTACTTATATTCCCATTATACTATGCAAATGTACCTTAAATATCTAAACATATATACCCACACAAATTACTAATCTTAGCTCTCTAGGACCTCTTCTGAAATCATTTTAAAAGTGGCAAAATATCCCAGTTATATAATTTAAACAAATAGTTCTTCATACAAAATTCAATATATATTCTACTCCCATAGCAAATTCTAAACCTTGGCTTTGACACACTATACTTGGATCACACCCCCAGTATAAATAGTTATAGCAAAGGATCAACTGTTGTGCAGATGAACAGAATAAATCTGCAGAATTAACCACAGTATATTGTACTCCTATATATCACACGGCACATGTAAATTGTTAACTCACTGTTCTATGTCATGTTTTCAAGTAACACATTTTTCTAAATAAATACAGAAGATTGTCAAAAAGCGGCAGGAAATCTCAGATATTCAACACAGCTTTCAAAAATAAATTACATGAACATCTCTTGCAAAAGTTAGTTTTGTCTTCTCCTCCCCTCCGCAATGCAACACTGGAAAGATGCTTCAAAACACTCACAGCAAAAGCCCCAAAACAGCATGTAAGTAAAGAAAAACTAGAGAGAAAAAAAAAAAACAGGTGGTTGACAAAGTTTATAAAGAGATTATTGACATACTATCAAGGCCAATAAGAAACCACATATCCAACTTCCCAAGACTAGATTTTAAAATGTTAATTCTATAAATGCTGTCCACTTTAAATTCTGCTTCAGAAAACATTCCTTACTTGTAGAGGTCAAGGACAAGCAGTTTGGAAAGTTTCTGAAAAACGAGGTATGTGATGCAAAGAGGCAATGTTTTAAATTTGTTTCACAGTATCACATTTCAATTTGTGCAAGAGTTTTTAATACAAACCATGCCAGTTTGTTTTCTTTAAGAGAATCAAAATGTTCTACTTGAGGACAGACTGTGGGCTATCCTTATGTCCTTTATCAGTTATTCTAGGCATAGTAAAAAACAAGTTACTGATCCAAATATCTGCCTTAGGTATTACAAGTGAGTTGGTTTGTCCTTTATGTCACTATTACTGACTGTTAGAAATCCATCCGTTAAGTAGGAAAAGCGATTTAGTACCTACAATGCTATGATTATACTCACTCACCCTTTCCTTCTCAATTACTTTCAGCTAGAACAAGGTTTTCAATGTAAAAATATACATTACTAAGTGCAAAAATGAGAAAACAACAACAAAAAAAAGTGAGGTTTTAATGGTCATATGTAACGTAAAAGCCATTAAATTAGATCAACTGAAGGAGTTTTAGGTTTCTGGAAAACAAAATCGTAAAAGCAAGTAGAAAACTTCACATTATGCTCTGTGCAGAAGAGAAATAAGTTACCTTTCACTGTACCGATAATGAAGGGATGGGTGGAGGATGGGAAAGGAGGTTGGGCAACAAAATGGCCCATGTTAGTGCAAACTGAGTGTCATGTTCTCACTATTCTAAAACTGAGTCCAGTTAGAGATCTTGCTATCACTTAAGCAGAGAATCTTGTGAAATCACAAGAGTTCAACAGGTAAAGTACTATGCCACAAAACCAGCATACCAACTTGAAAGGTAAGCACAGGCTCAAACAACTTCAACCCATAGAGCTAGACCCATGAATTCACTTATACTAGCACCAGCCACCTGCGAATTTAAGCCCTTTTCGGGATTTGTAAATAATGAGACAGTGTCAGCACTTGAAAAAGTTATCAACAACAACAACAACAACAATAAAAACAACTGCTACTTTAAAACTTTAGCTTAACTTAAAGTTACATGGGAAATATGAAACAAGCAGAGTAAAAGCTCTTTCTTAGACGGATTTGTTTTCCATCAACCTACTCTAAAAACACACTTAAATCTCAGTACACTTGAAAACAGTACACAAATATATTATAGAATGAGGATCTAAGTTAGTGCTTCTCTGTGTTGGAGAGGTCACAGCTAAAGTCCTAGTGATATTGCCTCAAATTTTTACCCGTATTTAAAATAAAAAGTCACAACAAACTAGTTTGGATGTCTCTAACCATAATACCCTAACTGCTCTTATAAGAGTGCATAGTTGTTGATTCATCTGGTATCTCAGTGATGAATTATCACAAAATTCTAGAATGAAAATGATTACTATATACCAGAAAAAAAATGCTGATAATTGCACTTTGTTACCTTTTGCTTAATGAAATGAAAACATCACAAGGATGAAAAGAAATCCCTCTCTACACTGTAATCTTTAAGAGCACCCATTGCCATGTACAAACTCTCTCAGCTTCTTAAATACTGACAGCACTTCTTGTATCATTGAAAGACTAAGTTCTCCAAGCACAAGATGCCAGTGAGCTCACTAAGGCCTGCTACTCATTAAAGTACTTTCTGAAGACACTGAGGGTAGAGTTTAGCAACAGCACATTCAAAATGCCGGCCAAGGTCCCAGAGGCGATCTGGGGTCTCGTACACTTTCATCCATTGGTCAGTGATGTCATCATATTGGTAAAGGGAATTTTTCCTGCTGGTTCTGAAGACATGTTCTTCAACGGTCACTTGAGTAGCTCGAACAAATAAATGCAGTTTATTCTGGAAAAGTACCAGTTTAAGGTATGGATTGATGGACTCATCACATGGAAAGTCCTTCTTCCGAGTCCATTTATTTAGCTCAATATCATAGGCTTCTACAGTAAACATTCGTTGATGATTTCCACAGGTTCCAGCTATGTAGTAGATAGAGTCCTTGTAGACAGCTGCTAAGCCCTGGATTCTAGGCACAGTCATGGGGGTTAAAAAACCCCAGTAGTCTTTTTGAGGCTCATAGAAGAGGAAAAATTCTCCTAAAAAAAAGAAAAGAAAGAAAGAAAGAAAGAAAGAAAGAAAACCAAGAATATATACATTTACATGTCTCTTTTTGGTTAGATGAACCGAAAGCATAATTTTTGAAAAACATAATTTTCTGAATCTTTCACTTTCTAAAATATTTCTTTTATAATCTCCAGAGATACATTATATAGTATAATATAACTTAAAACTTCTTCATTCCACAGCAGAACATAACCTAATATTATAGTCAACCTGATTTGGGGCTTTGTAGTAGGGAGGTATAAGGAGTTACTTTGGCTTGGAGGCAGAATAATAGTTGAAAGCTTGGCTCCATTTATTCCATTCACTTGTATATTTCAGAAAATTTATTTTAAGCCAGCTCTAAAAGAGCATTATCACTAATGGTTAGTCGGTAAGATCAAAGTATGTATACAGCTTCATCATGAATAAGCCACTACACATTTATATGCTAATTAATTAGAAGATAGCACATGGAATTGTTCAGATTTATGTCTATGGGCCATTAATATGTTTCCTTTAGTGCTGCTATAACACAAATCGTTAAGAGGACAAAACATGGCTTTGATAAGATAGAAAACACACAGTTCATGGAGTTGACTTCAGGTCACTTTCAATTCTATTTTGATGATAAAAGGGTGTGGCTGAGTCAGACTGCCAATATAAAAATGTCTAAAAGAATTAAACTAGTGAAGATTTACAAGAATTTGGCTAGCTATAATATTTGTATAAAATCCTTGATTTAAAAATCTGGATCTTTTATGGACATTAAGTGATATTCCAGTAGCCGCATATAGTGCAGCATAAGCCTCTATTTATATCAACTTTATTTATATAAAGAAGCTTTGTTTAGATTAGAAATACCTACTTCTAAATTGAGCTTCCCCTTCAAAACTGTTTTGAACGAGGTTTACTCTTATCTACAAACGTAACTGCCTACTTAGTAACACTATAATTTCAATTTTTCTTAGAAGAGCTTATTAAACCACCAGCTTTTGGTTGTATATATACCCTACCCTCATTGACTTTTTAAAAAAATATTTTATTTAAATTCAATTTACCAACATTACCCTCACTGAGTTTTAACAGGATTCTTAATAAAGACAATAGAAAACAAAACTTCCTAACATGCACTACCTCTCTACAAATTTCTTATAAAAAGATGACTCACAAGTTAATTTTTAAAATCTGAACTCCTCTTAATAACTTAAACCAGACAGCAATTAAGAAAACTAAATTTTAGAGCCTCAGATTTCTCTTATAGAAGATATAACCTCAGATTAAGCAATGTTCATTCCAGTCCTGAAATTCTATTAATTCATTGTTACTTTTAGTATTTACATTAATATATAACCTTTACCTTCCCACTGGAAGTCTTTTAATTAATTCTATCTAATGGTTAGCCAGCAAGACCAAAGTATATGTAGAGAAAGCTTCATCATACTGGATGATATAACCTGTCCAACCACCCTGGACAGATTATACATCCAGTCTTATCTTCCATATTCAGCAAGACGAGCAAACCTAATCATGCCCGTGCTTCTACTGAACTATAGTAAGGTACTAGATAGTTAATATTCCTTTTGGAGAATTAACTTGATATTGAAGTTTAAACAAGTGGGTTCAGGCATTTCTAGTCAAATAAAAGATGAGAGCGAAGAACATACTCTTAAATGGTGTAAGAGCTAAAAAATCATGTATATTTACACAGAATCGCTTTTTTCCTTGTTTTATAAACGAATAGTGTGAGGAAAACATATAAGCAATTAAGAAACCCAGAAGAGGAATAAGGATGCCAGTATTATCATCATCGCTTTCAACATTCAAGCAACTAAAATGTTTAAGGAGCCAAACACAGAGAAAACATTAGGTATCACAAATTAGAAGACCGGATCAAATATCTTACTTATACTTACTTGGTGCTTCTTTCTACTACTACTCTACACTCACCTTTGCCAGAGTATTAACCTTCAATAGTTTAAACAAAACACTTTTTAAAGCTAAATATATTAGATATAAATAGATGCTTATAATAACAAACATAAAAAGGGGACATCTCAAAGCTTTTCAGTGAAAAAAATTGAAAACATATTATGGAAGATATCATACACTGCAGTGAAATTAAAATCTAAAGACTGTAATTTCAAACTCTTTATAATTAAGTTTCATGACCTTCGCAATCATAAGGCTTATCGCAAAATTCTTTGTTCTTTCTTCTCCTTTAAACTAATCCAGTAAGTTCCATAAAAAGTACCTGCTACGGCACCTCTTGATTATGTATTATTGAAGAGTAAAACAGTCATGTATCAAGCTTTCTCTCCTAGTCTTAAAAATGGCTCTGAAAGTCTTCCCAAAATGTTGAACTGGTATTTCACTAAATTATGTTTTCAAAAGTACTCATTCCACAGGATGTCAAAACACAGTTAAGAACATAAAAAACTTAAAAAAAAAAAAAAAGAACATAAAAAGAACATAAAAAACTTACAAAATCATTTTAGTAACTTAAAGATGCCTGCCTTTTTTGATTCAAAAATTTATTGCCTTTATACATCCTTTAAAGAACAGACTGTTGCAGCAGTTTATGATAAGAAAGCCAGAGGAGTCCTCAATTAACAAGAACAAACATCTGTTTTAGTATAAGTAAGTAAACCACTTTTGACCTGCTACCCTCTCCTGGAGAATAAACCAGTCAGGCACCTACCCTGTAAAACATAGATCTTCTCTTTGTACTCCACAGCGTTATGAAACTCCATTGCAACAGGCATTGCGCAAACGCTGGTCCAGCAATTCTCCCTGCTGTCGTAGCACTCCACGGATTTTAGGGAGTTTCTCCCGTCACCTTCATAAACACGACCTCCAATTGCATACATCTTACCACAGCAATACACCAGTTTGCAGCCTATTCTGGCTCGCAGCAGGGGGGGTTTGGAGAGCCACCTATTGGTGGAATGGTCATACATCCAGAAATCATTTTCTGCCTTATGGTCGATGGAGACCTCACTGCTGCTTGGCCGGTACCCTCCTGCAATATAAATGTCATTATCTGGTGATACAAGAATCCCCACTTCTCTTAGATCATTTGGTGGTTTGCATAGTTTAAACACTCTTCCCGTGACTATATCTAGACAAGGCACTGTTTGCTTCTTTCCTGAGTGTTTGTGGGCAGCATCAAAACATATGATCATTTCAGATGCAGTCATTCCAAGTCTCTGTGTACAGCCATTGGTATTGGATGGGCCCTTTTCTACATAGCTCTTGGCTATAGCCTGTGCAAACTGAGGTGGGATTTTCTCTATAAAGGCATCTTCCATCAGGGGAAAACGTATGCATTTGGCAAAAATTTCTGGAAGGTGCGCTTCTCTTTCATTCTGTTCATGTTCAAACCACCTTACAATACTTTCATAAACATGCTCTTCTCGGTCTACATTTAAATCATCACTGTCTAATATACTAATCAGTTGGTCTTTTGTCAACTGGAGAAACTCTTGTTCTTTGGTGACACACAGAAACTTTTTACGAATGTATTCTTTTGATCGATCTCCAAGTTCCTGATGACCATAATGATCAGCAAAGATGAAGACCCCAATAGAATTCTGTGGGTCTAAATGACTGATCATATACTTAGCACATTGGTCTTGGATGGAAGGAATCTGGAAGATGCTAGCTGCAGTGAACAAGGCTTGAACGTTGGCCTCTGTCAGAACCACTCTGGAGGTGTAGGCATAGTTCAACACTAAATCCATCGATTCAGCTTCAACACCAACTATTCGAACTTCTTTTTGAGTACTTTCTGTAAGGCCGCTAGTGAACATGGATCTAGGAAGGAAAGAATGATTAACAGTATATGTGCACTCCAAAAAAAAATTATTGTGACAAAATTTTTAAAGTATGCAGTTACCACCAAGAAAACCTTGGAGACTGAAAAATACTTCCTATGGATTTCCTGATATTCTGAATGGGGGTAAAAGCTGATCATCTAGTATAAGGATTTAGGCTGGCTAATCTCAAAAATCCTATTCTCAGGGCCAGTCCACTTTATGCCAACTCAGAGAAAAAGAGAGTGTACCTAATCACGGCACCCCACAAGATGGCATGGAATACTCCAGGACGCCTTGTTTTCCTTGGAGCCCCTATCCAGGCTTCTTGGTCAAGTTGCCTTAGGGGACCTGAGATCTTAACTCACCAGACCAATCAGAAAATTTAACAATACCCATAGTATTGATACGTTAGCATTTATAGACTGTCTGATTAAACTTTTCATGTCTCAATGAAAATATACAAGGCAACCTGTCCTTTAAAAATCTTTAAAAATTTCATCTCAGAAAAATAAGATGTTCTTCAGAAGTTCATAATCTCTACCTACTTCCTTTTAAAACTATTATCTTTTGAATGCTTCCTTAATCATTATAAGGAATATAAAGAATATCACTTCACCTTCTCTTGGACATTTTGAAAATCTTTGCTTAAGGAAATATACTCAATGTTCTCAAAGCTACCATATTTTACCTATGTACATCTGAAAATAAATAAAGATTATGTAGGGTTAATAGAATGAACACTTCTAAAGAGAATTTAAGAATAATTAACGCTTTGGAGATAATGATTTTGAAAGTCTCCAGCTTTTGCCTTTGAAAGCAAGTTTTTATTCATTGATTTCTCATTCAAAATATCTGTGCATTTATAGGACTTTCTTGGCCAAAACATTAAGCAGTCAAAGGCCTAGCTCTGTATTTTAGTATTAGTCCCTTATATACATCATTTGCCTTCCCCACTGTCCTGTAGGCTGCTTTTAAAATTAAATACAAAAAATTAAATCAAAGTTATTTAAAAAAAAAAATGTGAAAAAGGTTGTTTGCCCTAGGGTGCTTAGTAGATGTCTGTTGAAGAAGGTGACCTAACACCGGTTGATATAAAGTTGTTTATACAGATCCAGACCCCTCTCATTTTGAAGTGCTAAATTATAAGAAAATACCCTTAAATAGTTAATTTTAAAATACAATGAGCAACACTGGAGATAAGCAGGGTACAAGAATCCAGCTCGCTGCCTGGATTAACCATCTCTTAGTCCTACTTTGACTTCTACAACGTAAATTTTAAGTTTCATATCACAATGGCTTTTTTTCATGATTGAAAACTAGATCTCCCAATGCATGAGCAGGTTTTCCATTTCAGGTGCTGAAAAACTCAGCTATACAGCAACCAATTAAAAAGAAAAATAAAGCCCTTCATTAGGCAAAGATTAACTCCCAAAGGAGAACATTACCACATACTCCTTTATCATGGGAACTCAACTGACTTGAATAGGCTGGTCTCACACACAGGCACAGTGTGACACTTGATGAGTTCTCTTCTGTTCTAACAGGATCTTTCTGTAAATGCTATGTAGAGATGGAGCACCTCCTCGCGCACAATCCCGAGCAGCAGAAAGTTTCCAATAATCATGCAAATTTTAATTTGGACAAGTCACTGGGACCATGAAACAATCATGCCAGATTTCAAGCTATTTTTATTTTTTTCCACCAGTGATGCAAGACTCAGAAACTATTAAGTATGTCTTCCTAGAGGCTCACATAAGGAGCAGCACCAGTGCCAAGAAACTTCTGTACAAAAACCTCTAGCAAGAGATAAGAACCTAATCCCTAAGTTTCCCAGCCAAATACCTTCATCTGAATCCATATATCTTATTGCTTAGAAAGTTTTCCAAGCATTTCCTTAATTTCTTGTAATTAAGAAAATCAACTGTAGCATACTTCTTTTAAAGTGATTTGTCTAAGTCTTCAAACTAACTTTAATTAAGTATGACATTTAAATGATACAAGCCAGAGTATAAAATTTCAGTAAGATACATTTTCCTACTTTCAAGCTTCAATTTTTTAAAAACTGTTCAAATCTAATATACAATAGAAACTTCTCAAAGGCAACTTTAAAGGGCACTCGCTCTTGTTCATTAAAAGTTTTAATAGTGACTATGAAGCCTGACTCTAGAATCAAATCCAGCCTCTGTCACTTTGTCGTTAGATGACTTAGGCAGTCATTTAACTTCCCTGAACCTCAGTTTTTCACAAGTAAAATGGGAATAACTGTGTAAAGACGGGATTGTAAAGATATGTAAAGCAATATATGTAAAGTAAGCTTAGCCCAGAACTTGATCAGTATTAATTAGGACATATATTTAAATGCACAGACGAACTAACCATATCTAACAGATAGTCTGGATAAGTGAATCCCACCAGCAGTCCAAACTTCACCAGGCCAAACTTCATACCTTCTGTGCATGAGATTCTTCTTTTTTCCTTCCAGCTCACTCCCTTGTGATGGTTAATACTTAACAGTCCAATGACCTATCCCTAGGCAAGTCTAAATGGTTACATCATAAGCATCAGACTGAAGTGACTATATTTAACCCAGTATTCTGAGAAAGAGGAACCAGAAACTACTGCCTGGAACAGTATACTGCTATATGCTTATAAAGGCAAGCACCTTCAGAAGAAAAAAAACAACAACAGCAACAAACCACCTTTAGAGTGTAGTTGAGATTATCTAGCTGTCATTCGGGCACCAGTTTTGAACACTGAAGGACTTTAAAAAGTGAGCACTTGAAACAAAAGAAGTTGAACTCAAGACGGGAATTGTCTTTATCAGTGTTCTCCTCTTAAAAGTATAAAATTCTTTGTTAGACCCAAGTTTTGAAATATTGCTGTTCCAACTTTCGGATACACAAAGAGCGTAATGAGAATGAAAACCCGCAAACACTTCTGGAAACCATGGAAATAATCATTAGCCTGGAGCCTTAAGATGCATTCGTTCATTTTTATTTCATTGCTTTTACCCCAATGGCATTAAAACCACCTACTGAATGGTAATTCATTTTCGAAAGAAAGCACTATTTTGCTTTAAATGCTAAGAGTTACAGGCACCAGGGAACTGTGCCTCACGGACAAATTCTTGGAACAAATTCTAGACCAGCACTGTCCACTAAAACTTTCAGTGATGGAAATGCTCTATATCTGGGGCTGTACAATTGGCAGCCACTACCTCCATGCGGCTACTGAGCACTTTAACTGTGGTTAGTTTGCCTGGGGGACTGAATTCTTAATTTTATTCAATTTAAAACAATGACGTTTAAATAACCACATGTGGCTTGTGGCTGCCATGCTGAGAGCAGCACAGGGTCTAGATTTTGCAGTTATTTACCCGAAACAAACAAAGAGAGACTCACTAACGTACAAACCAGCCACCTGGGTTCCAGAAGCATCCGTCAAGTCAAAAACAAGGGGCCCAATCAATAGAGCAGGGCCTGTTATTTACTTGGAGGGGGCAAACTGGTGGGTTTCATTTAATGGTCTCCTCTCCGTTTTTTATCATCAAGCGGGCAATACCGAGCGATGAAGGCAACCTCGGTGAAGATAAGCAAAGCGAAGCTTCTATACCATCATCGTCATACCTGAAGTAAGGGCTGATCGCAGCCAGGACGTTTCTGTGACAGGAGAAGGTTCTCCCGTGATCCACTTCCACTACAATGTCTGTCAACTGTCCTTCATCGTACATTGTTTTGAGTTGCTTGAGAATACTGCACGCATGGAAGGGGTCCATGGCATCGTTGGCTGTGTCCGAAGATGGAATCCCATTCGGCGTTGGGGAGGCCTTATTCAAATCTAGGAGAAAAAAAACAAAAACAAAAACAAAAAAAAACAAAAAAACAAACCGAACGAACACAAGAAGTTCGGAGCCAGTTACGGCGTTCAGGCTCCCCATCCCCCACCCCTCCCCCTCCCCTTCCCCCCCCACCCCCCCCACACATCCTCCCCACCTCCAAAACTACATCTGTGTATACAGACAGCACCCAGTGGGGCCGCAGAGTGGGATCCGGGGGAGACGGCGCGGGGATGCGGGTCCAACACCCTCCGCTCCTGCGGGAGCCCGGCGAGCCCGCTGCCCCGTGCTCGCGGAGGGACCTGCAGGCGGCACCGGCGGCTCGGCCGGGAGCGGCGGAGCAGGAGCCTCACGAGGGAAGCTCGAAGGACGGCGGCCGCCGCTCAACCCCCTCAACCGCCTGCTGCACCGGTCGGAGCGGCGGCGGGTACCCGGCCTCCCCATCTCTGCCCGGCCGGACCGCCCACCGCCCTCCACGCCACCCATCCATCCTCCCTCCCCTCATCCCTCCCCACCTCCCCATCCCCATCCTTCCCTCACGCCTCTTCTGCGCCACCTCCCCAGCTCGCAGCCTGAGCCGGGACCCCGGCGCGCCTCCCCCGCAACACACCTCCCTAGCCACCGCACGACCCACCTGCCGACGCGGCCATTTCTCGACGGGGCCCCGGCTCCAGCTATTTAAAGAGGAAATGTCATTTCGCTTCTCCAGCTCCCGGGTTCCGGCTCTTCTAAGCTTCACCTGGCCAATGGGGTGGCCTATGCATCCGGCTCCGCCCCCAGCCTCCGAGTTCTGCGCTCCGATTGGCCACGACCCGCGCTAGGCGCTTCGGGAAGTGTAGTTTTATTGCCCCCGCTCCCGCGTGGTCCGAGAAGGGCGGAGGCCCACGCCGGTGGTTTCTATTGGCTGCTTGCGGCGGAGGTGGAGAGCTGGGAACCCGCCAGCCTGTGTCTGTGGGGCGCGCGGTGCCTGCCGGGAAACGTAGTCTTCTGGCTGAGTAGAGCTGTCATTCTGAGGGGCTAGGGTAGGGAAAGCTCTTCAAGTGCAAATTTCCCCATTTTAGGCCTCTCTCCAGGCCCCTGGCTCGCCTTTCCTCTTTTTTTTTTTTTCCTTGCACCTTGTTCTTCATTCCCCAAACCTCTCGCCAGCAACTAGCTTCCGGTATGAAAACGGGCTCTGCGTGAGAGCTGTGAAACCAGAAAAATTAGGACCTGGCCAAGAGGGCTGTGGTCCAAAAACGCGGAGGAAATCTGACACTCCACCCTGAAGTAAAATATCAAGAGGCCCCAAAGCAAGCCGTTCTCTGATGAGTCACCTGTGACACCCAATTGAAATAGCATCTAGCATCGCCCCCCCCTCCCCCCACCGGCCGAATGCTCTGGTTTCTGCAGATTCATTTGGTCTGCACGAGGTCTCTAACTCCCACCTGTGCCTTGCTTTCCTCGAGCGCCCGGAGAACACCTGTTCCACTTGCAAGAGCGCGAAAGCAGGCTGCAAGGGGATTCGGGATGCTTTCCTCTCTGCTCCTGGGAAGTGGAGGAGTTAGGATGCTAGAGAGCCTGGGATTTCCTTTGGAGAAATATTGGAGGGTGCCCCGAACCTGAAGACCTGGCTGCTCCCTTACTAAGTAGAGAAGACTTTTTAATTCTTGAGCGCTCAGGGCCTTCACCTGTACCATGCGAATCACCACGAGGATTCCGTCTGCTTCATAGGCTGCAAGCTTTTTGGGAGAAAGATGGGGACCCCTGGGTGGCTCGGCGGTTTAGCGCCGCCTTCGGCCCGGGGGTGTGATGCTAGAGACCCGGGATCGAGTCCCGCGTCGCGCTCCCTGCATGGAGCCTGCTTCTCCCTCTGCCTGCGTCTCTGCCTCTCTCTATGTCTATCATGAATAAATAAATAAATAAAATCTCAAAAAAAAAAAGAATTTGGATTGTAAGTTGTGATGGAGAAAGAGAGAATGATGAAAAACAACCCAGCTCTCCTAGCTCTGCTGAAAACTTGAGAGCTCAAAAAATATATATGCTATAATTCCATTCAAATTAGCAAGAATTGAAGTTTCCTTGGGGCTGGGGTGTATGAACATTGATATACACTGTGTCTACACTCTGAGAGTACCCTGTAAGCCCTGTCTGTACGGCTCTGCATGAATAAGCTTGATGTAACTTTTGTTACTCAGAACTTTAAATTTCCATTTTTTTATGATCTTAATGCTGTTGCTTTCTAAGTTATGAAAATACTAGAGGTTTCTTCGCTTAACCATGTTGAAGATATTAAGACAAAGAGGGCATCAGTCCTTAGGGATTTAGCAAACAAAGATACAGGACATGCAATATTTAGTACATAATTTAAGTGAAATATCTGTCATCTAAAATTCAAATTTAATTGGGTGTTCTATATTTCAAGCCTGTTGAAATATAGATTTTCTTCTTTGTGTTTTGTTTCTGTCCTCATTATATATCTAAGCTTTAAGAAATTTGGCCAGTTTTCTTTTTCATTTCATTCTCACCTAATAGACTTGGCAATATTACTTAATTGATTAAAAGGAAGTTTTCTGAAATGTTTTTAAAGATTTTATTTATTTATTCATGAGAGACACACACAGAGAGAGAGGCAGAGACACAGGCAGAGGGAGAAGCAGGCTCCATGCAGGGAGCCCGACGTGGGACTCTCCCCGGACTCCAGGATCACATCCTGGACCAAAGGCAGGTGCTAAACCGCTGAGCCACCTGGGCTGCCCTGATTTTTTAACTTACAAAAATTTCTGAAAATTTGGAATGGCAAAATATGAAGAACAAGGCTAATCTAAATATAAATGGGGAAAAAAGTGAACATTTATAATTACAAGGATGCCATTTATATGACACTGTAAATAGACTCCATTCTACTGGGCAGATGGCATTACATAGAAAGATTTCATCATCATTAGAAATACATTTAAAAAAAAAAAAGAATAAGGAGGAGAATGTAAAAATTGAGCCAACAGTCCCACACTATTCATTCTCAATGATCCTTAAGAATACAAAGGAGATTTTGTTTCAGGGTTGATACTAAATAGCCAAAGGCTACAGCTTTGTTTTTAAATGACTTTAATTTCTAATTTTATAAGAACTTGCTGTCAATCTAGAAAGGCAGCAGCAGAGGTAAACCAGTTTTCTTAATGCATTAAGAGCTATATTATCCTATGAAGCAAGTTCTCATGTATTTAGAATTTAAAGCAAAATGTAGTAAGAATGAACATTGAAAAAGCAAACCATATATATGAACCTCTATTGGTTCAAATTAGATACTTAAAGCTTTATTATTTTAATATTTATTACCTAAGAACTAAAAAGAAAGAAGTTTGCTATAATCGTGGTTGTTTGACAGTGGAAAAGTCTTTGCATTAAATTCTAGCAAAGATGAAGGATTGTGAAAACAGCAAATTTGGAAAATGAGAAAATCGCACAGTCACCTTGTTTCATTTCAGTTTTTTTTTATGCTTCCACTTTAAGAGAATGACTTTTAGCAATTATCAGCTGTGCCCAGGCTACTGTTGACAATAATACCACACAAGAATGATAGCAACCCTGATGAAGAAGGTATAAATGAAATAGGACACCACTCTGCAAATCGATTCTGCTGTTTTCCAATTTCCCTGTTCAGTACTGGTTGAAGCTGTGAAATTGGCCAGAGCAATGTAAAATGAAAGTAAAGAGAGAATACCTGTGACTGTTACCTTTTAACAAATGACATCCTCCTGTATTTATCCTTTTCAGGCTATAGCTACAGCAAACTGAGATATTTTTCCTTGCTAAAGACTTTTATGTTGGCTGACTTAATGCTTTAAATGAAGCAATAGAAGTTATTATTTGAATATAAATGTAATACATATCACATACTGAAAAAGGGGTTTGTAATGTCTAGAACATTATATACTTCATAGAATTTTGTTTCTTTTAAACACAAAACTCTAAGCAGATAGTAACATCAGGTTTACTGATTGTACATTACTGGCCTCAGTTATATTTTAATTTTTGAAATTTCATTTTTAAATAATTTCTACATCCATTGTGGGGCTCAGAATTATTGCCCTGAGATCAAAGAAGATCAAAAGTCAGATGCTCTTCCACCTGAGCCAGCCAGGTGCCCCTCCCTGTGTGTTAATTTTAATTCCCTTGAGGTTAATTTTAATTCCCTTGAGGCTTCAACAGATTAGTAACTGGAAGACTGCCTTTTGTGAGTCACTGAATTTGATCATACTAAGGGATATTAAAACACATTAACTTGTCTTTTAAGTGTTTGAAATTTAGCACATATATGAAAAACAAGAGACTGTAAAATTAGTGGCAAGGATATTCAATTCCTCAAAAATATTTATTACCATCCCCCAATCTGCATTCTGGGCAGGCACTGTATAAAGTAATGTTCCTGAAATCAAAACAATAATTATCGATTACGTAGAGAGAGACTGAATGTTTGTGTACCTTCAAAATTCAGCGGTTTAGGACTGCCTTCAGCCCAGGGCCTGATCCTGGAGATCCAGGATCGAGTCCCACATCAGGGTCCCTGAATGGAGCCTGCTTCTGCCTCTGCCTGTGACTCTGCCTCTCTCTCTCTCTGTATGTGTCTCTCATGAATAAATAAATAAAATCTTTTAAAGAAAATTCATGTTGAAACCTGATCCCCAGGAGGAGACGCCTGGGTGGCTCAGGGTCCAGCATCTGCCTCTGGATCAGGGCATGATCCCGGGGGTCCTAGGGTGGAGTCCCACATCGGGCTCCCTGCATGGAGCCTGCTTCTCCCTCAGCCTATGTTTCTGCCTCTCTCTCTCTTTGTGTCTCTCATGAATAAATAAATAAAATCTTGAAGAAAAAAAAAAAAAGAAAGAAAAGAAACCTGATCCCCAATGGGATGGTATTTGATGAGCAACCTTTTGGGGATGATTAGGTTATGAAGGTAGAGCCTTCATGAATGGGACTAGTGCCCTTATAATAGAGACCCAGGGAGTTAACACCATGTGAGGACACAGAGAGAGGACAGCTATTCATGAAACAGGATAAGAACCTCACTAGAAACAAAATCTGCCAGAGCCTTGATCTTAGATTTCCCAGATTCCAGAACTGTGAGAAATTTCTATTGCTGATAAACCACCTAATCTATGGTTCTGTTATAGAAGCCTGACTATACTAAAGTGTGTGTATATGTGTGCTATAAGGTATATAGTAATCATATGTGTATAATATCATATAACACACATATGATTCCTAACTTCAAAGACCTTATGATTTATCTGTTGAGATAAAACATGAAAATTCACATTTTCACATGAAAATCAATATTCACAAGAAAAAATCAATTAAACAATGAGGACAGAGGGCAGCCCCTAATTAGAATATAATAACTATTTCACAAAATTAAAATAAAAGATTTCCAAAGAGACATGATATTTTGTCCAGCTGGTGTGGGATTTCAGCTGGACGTCAAAGGAGGCTACACCACAGAAATATTCACAAAAGGAATAGTGTATGTCCTTACCCATTTGCTATATCTTGGCTTGACCTACAAGAAAAAGCATTTATTCATTCATACTTTAACATCAATAGTGGTTAATTCAGGGCTTAAACTAAGAAAGGGAGTCCATGGCTATGTGTTATCTACATTATTTCATTTAATTTCATGTTTTAATTAAATTTTATAAGAATAGTGTTACAAATGAAGAGACTAAATCCTGAAGAATTTAAATAATTTGTACATAGTCATATAAAGATATTTGGCTCCAAAGGCAACTCTCTTTTGACTACAATATATAAAGATCCTGAGGTATAAGACAGAACATTGAGGGACACCTGGGGGGCTTCAGCGGTTAAGCTCTGCTTTCAGCTCAGGGCCTGATCTTGGAGTTCAGGGATCCAGTCCCACATCGGGCTCCCTGAGGGAAGCCTGTTGCTCCCTCTGCCTATGTCTCTGCCTCTCTCTCTCTCTCTGTGTCTCTCATGAATAAATAAATAAAATCTTTAAAAAAAATTGAAAGTAGTGTTGGGGTGCTTGGGTGGCTCAGTGGTTGAGCCTCTGTCTTTGGCTTAGGTAGTGATCCTGGAGACCTGGGAGTAAGTCCCCGCATGGGGCTCCCCACAGGGGGTCTGCTCCTCCCTCTGCCTATGTCTGCCTCTCTCTCTGTCTCTCAAATAAATAAATGAATATAAATACATATTTTAAAAAAAAAGAAAGGTGGTGTAATATTTTTTCCTCCATTACACAGGTCTAGTTCTGTATCAAACCATGGTCAATTACTATCTGCTAGTATTTACCATAAATGGACAGCACTATTGGTATATATTTGAGATACTTTTATGCCCCCCAAGAAATGGGGAGAAAAAATTAAAGTCAGAGGGGAAATAGTCATACTGTTAATTTGATTTTGTCGGACTAAACTGATAGATTTAGAGGTATAGTAATGTAGTATTTTTATCTTTCCACTAAATAATTAAATAAAATGGTTAAATATGTATATTAATGATTAATCATTAATATTTATTAAGTTGACTATGCTTTACTATTCTACTGCAAGACTGAATTATTGTACAAGACTGGAGACTGAATGGAATTACCCTATTGGACCTTTAAGTTATTTGATAATATTTAAGCTTAAAATACTGTTAGAACCAAGGCCACTGTCAAACATGAGACATCAACACCTGTCCCTGTTTGAAGATTATTTTATAATCCAAATGGAATGAATGAAATTAAACAATAATTGTTGATTCTTTCTAACCTCAATCATGAGCTGAATTTTTTTTTTAAGCTCATGAAATCACTAAGAAGCCAAATGGCAAGGGATATCAGGGGGCAGTAGTCTTCAACATGTAGACACAAGAAATGAAATTCTTGTGGAATAGGCATCAGAAATAGGAAAGGAGTACATTAAACACAGCAGAGAAAACACAGAGGATAAGGAGTTAATTGTACTTTAATCCCCCAAATAATCAAATATTTATAAAGCAAATTTGTTGGTGTACCACAGTAATTGCAAGAATATTTAATTTTTATTTCTGGTTGTTGTACCACAGAGTTTCTAAATCTCAGCAGGATTGACATTTGCTGCCAGATTACTCCTTGTCATGGCGGAAGGAGAGGGGGACTGTCCTGTGCATTATCAGGTATTTAGCAGTATCCCTGGTCTCTATCCACTAGTTCCCAGTGGCACCTTCCACAAAGATATGACGACCAAAAATGTCCCCAGAGATTCTCAAATGTCCCTTATGGGAAAAATTGTCCCAAGTTGAGAGCCACTAAATCATTAAATAAAATGGTTAAATATGTACATATATAATTAACAATGGCAGATAATGACTGCAATTAATTCTTTAAAATTTTTCATGGTATAATAACCTATTTGCAGCTTGCTCATACTTAAACCTGAGCGGGCACTTAGGGATGCAGCTATTTTCCTGTGGCATAGGCTCATCATCAGTGATCTCTAGCCTTGCTAAGGATAAGAGAAGAGGAACCAAACAACCCTCATAAGTGTTGTGAATGCAAATGTATGTGGCATGAAAGCCAGCATGTATATGTAAGGATAGACTAAAGTAGGGGATTTAAGTAGCTTACATCACCAAAATTTCATTATTCACTCTTGCTAATGTCCAACACAAACAAGCAGGGATTCTGTTCATTGCAATCTTTCAGAGACCCAGAATGATGGAGTAGCCACCATTACAAATGTTCTTGGTCATTACACCGGAAAGAAAATGTAGGTATCAAGCTCTGCCTGCTCATAATAATGTCCATCATTCATTCTTTATTAAAAGAAATAAAAACCTGGAAGATTCAAGAAAAGCTCTTTACCTCCCACTCAATTGCCTGCTTGTACCAGGAAGAGAACTATTAACAAAAATTCCTCCTTACCTAAGAAATTTAGCTACATAACAGGGAAAACTTTGTTTTCCAAACATCTCTTCTCATCTTCCTGCTAATGGTCTTTGTCTCCTTTGTATTTTCGAACATCTACCCCTTTCTTAGCTCATATAAGCATCCTGTTAACTCACCATCTTTGGAATTTCATATCTGTGTGGATTCTCTATACATATGCTATGAAACTTGATTTTCTCTTGTTTATCTGTTTCACATCAATATGATTCTTAGTCCAGCTAGAAGGACCTTAAAGGGCAGAGGAAATTCTTCCTCCCTAACAAAAGCATGTGGTAAATTGTGTACTGGGTTTTAAAACTTTCATCTGGAGAGACATGCATTACTTGCCTTCCCATTCCATTGGCCAAAATAGTCACGTGGCCACCCTTTACTGCTCGTACAAATAGGCTGGGAAGTCCAATTCTACCATTCTCAGAAGGAGAAAAGGCGGAAAACAGCATCAATGAGAAACATACCATGCAAGGACTAGACACTTTAGTGACACAAGAATAAATAACGCCTAGTACTCTCAGTGACCTAGCAATTAAGAAGGGAATCTGTAGCGTATATACATAGGACTTGAAAACAAACCTGCAGTTGCTAATATTATTTTCCCCCATCATATGGAACCAAAACCATCTATCACAGGGGTTCTTCACCAGGGAATTTGTCCCCCAGTGGACATTTTTGGTTGCCACATTTTCGAGTGTTGCATAGGAGTTAGGAAGATTGCTAAAGATCCTACAATTTACAGCACAATTCCCCACAAAAACTAATTATCTGACCCAAATGTCGATAGCGCTGCAGTTGAAAAAATCTGGGTTATGGTAATTTTCAAACTTTCTCACACCACTCCTAAATCCACTGAAATGAAAATCATGCCTTTCAAATGCTGTAGTTGAGATTATATACAACAGTACCCAGAAGCCCAAGTGTGCCTACCATCATACATTTCATGTTCAAGTATGGTACTTTTATTCAGAAGTGCACATCTGGTGCATCTGTTTTGAGATCCACACGAGAGAGTTGATTATATTTTCAATTCTTTTTTGTAAAAAACTTTGAAATTCAAATTTAAAGCATTGCTTTTCAAAACAGTACCATTAATATATATGCCAACCTAATTAAGCAAGGTTTAGTCCCAATGGAAAAAAAAAAGGCATGATATGATTAAATGGTGACCATGGATAATAAGCTTTATATCAGAACTATGGCAAGACCTTGACAGGGTCACCTTTCTCTAAAACTGGTCCACCATGATAGGAGTAGTCAGGAAATGATGGACGACCAGTGACCAAGGAAAGAGAACGTGTTAAAACTCTGGGGTACTAATTCACTTTGTGAGACAACTTTTTACAGACACAAATGAATGCAGAATCAAGAGAGGCATGTGAAATGAATTCTTTATACTTGAAGATTGAAAGCTATAAGTAAACTACACTGAGGGAATTTTGACCTTCCAACGTCATCTTTGTTTGAATTTGGGTTTAAAGTTAGTTCCCAGGCAGCACGTTTTGTTTCCTGTCTGAGCCTCAAGCCTGAGGCTTGCAGAATGACTGGCTCCAGAGGGATGATGTGATGCCAGGCAAAAGGATATTTGTGGGTTGTTAATCTGTGAATCAAAAGGCAAACCCTGGCCCAGCAGTATGTTAATCCTGATGGCTGAGAGGAAGCCAGTACAATCATTTACAAGAATGCACCCAGTTTGGGGTCTCCAAACTATGTGTGGAATGTACCAAATCAATAAATTGCTAATTTTTCCACCTGTGTTAGCTCACTGGCTCCTCAGGGGGTTGAAGCTTGTAGTGCAAATACAATCCAAACACTTTCTTAATTGCCCAGACTACAATAGGTCAAAGGAGCATGCCTAAACCCAGTTTGGAATTCTTTTATTTATGAGGTTCCTGCAGTCACAAGGGAAATTTAATTGCTATGCAAATTCTTCATTTAAAAAAAATGTCCCCTTTCACACCTGTCCTTGGTAAATACCAACCATTTTTTTTTCTTTTATTCTCTGGGTTCTCTTTATTCAGTAAATGTCTTTGTTCAAAGAGAATATAGGCTCCAGTCTTTAGGAGTGATGGGTCACAATTCCTGCAACTACTTTTCAAGTGGTTTGGCACAAATAATAAGTATAAAAGTATACACAGACGCAGGAATATAAAAGTGGCAAAATGTAATCCTTCAGGTTTAAAATGTCCAAATTAAAAAAGTAAAAATAAATGACCAAAGAACCCAGATTTGTGAGGTAGTAGAAAGAAGGAAGTTCTATTATCTAAGCTTGAAATCTTAAAATGGGACAGTATTAAAAATTGTCTTAGTTTTCTCCTTAGAGAAAATGCTGTAGAAATAAAAGAGTATTTGAATATGATAAAACACGATATTCAAATCTTTGTTAAATGATACTGAATGATTCTTCTCTTCCCAGGGCATGTTTTCAATAGTGATAGTGGATGATTCCAGATTTAGGCACACAACGTCAACTGGTGCCTTTCCTTACCAACAAAAAGGCATACTCAGGAGGATGAAAATAAAGGTATGCTTTTTTGAGGGGATGACTCAGTCTGAGTTGATTTTGATTTATCAGCACTAGATTCTGAGCTTCTTGGCCAACTAGCCACAGATTGTGTTGAGAGAAAAAGTGTTTCATTGGCACTCAGTGCTTTCAAGACTTAACAATATTGCAGTGGTTTGCACCTTAGACACTTCTTTGTTGAATGATGTTCTGGAATGAATCGTGTTCCTCCAAAATGCATATATAATCCCTGTTAAATACCAAAATTCAACTGACTAAATTTTAAATCTAACTGGCTTTAATGAATGATTCATGTATCATGCAACATCCCATCTAGCAGATAGAAAGGAACCCCAAAGAGCTACAGAAAAGAGAAGGTTTTTAAAGGCAGAATGGGTTTAAGACAAGGAATTTATAAACAACAACAAAATGATTATTTCAGGAAAGGTCACCTTTCCTTTGGGGGACCTCACTCATGCTAACCAGGAAATTCCAGACTGACCAGTTAAGATTATACTCCTGGAGAGGTTGAAAGTGCAATTAGGTTAGGTATAGTTTCAATTTGCAGAAACGGACATGGCACAAGTGATTCCAATTTGGTCCTGTCATCTCCCTTTTTTAAAAAAAGTAAACTCCACCCCCAACATGAGGCTAGAACTCCTGATGTGGAGATCTAGTCACATGCTCTACTCACTGAGCCATTTGGGTGCCACCCTATTGTGTCTCTCTCTGTCTCTCTCTGTCTCTCTCTCTCTCAAGATTTAATTAATTTTAGAGAACTAGAGAGAGTGTGAGCATGGAGAAGGGCAGAGGGGGAGGGAGAGGGTCAAGCAGACTCCATGCTGAGTGTGGAGCCTGACACAGGGCTAGATCTCACAACCCTGAGATCATGACCTGAGCCTAAATCAAGAGTCACAGGCTCAACCAATTGAGTCACCTGGTTGCTCCCTATAGTCTCCTTTTTAACACCCCCAACTGTGAAGGTATTTGGAGATAAAGCCTTTGGAAGGTAATTAGTTTTAGACGAGGTCATGAGTGTAGGGGGGCCCCCATGATAGATTGGAGCCCTTTAAGCAGAGACCCAGAAAGTTTGCATGCTCTCTCTCCCTGCCATATAAAGACATAGTGAAAAACCAAATAAATTTTGTTAAAGTATAAGGTATAACATCAAGTTATAATTATTCAAAACATAACATGTTGTCAATGTGAATTAATGTTCTACAGACTTCAATAATACAGTTACGACTAAAACTACCATATTAATTGGAGTGAGGTATTCTATAGAGTATTACACATATACATATATGTTTGTACATTAACTAGTACAGGAAGGTGGAAACAGTTTTGTCTTTTGAATCTTTCACTCTATTACTGAGATGATTGGTGATAATGAAATTACAATATAAACTAACATTAAATCACAGTATATTTTAACATTTTTTCTCTAGAAAAACAACATGGTCTGGTTATGTAGAAAGAATAATATTATATGCCTATCTCATAATCTCAATACCTTCATGTTATTCTAAAAATTACCAAGTTTATGCCTATTTCTAGTTCCAGGGGGAAAAAGTATGAAAGAAATAGCAGTAAATATCTCTCAAAAATAACAGGAAAACATAAATGATTTCTTAAGAAACTATCTTAATTACTAAGATTCTCAATTTATGATTCCAGTGTGTTTCATGATATGTTTTATATCACACTGAACAATGTAATATACTAATACAGCTTTTGTTGGGGAGGAAAAATTTTACTCTTACCCTGTAAGATTCTTCTAGGTGGTATTTGAATCACATTTTTGACATGAGACATTTTTTTAAAAAAGATTTTATTTATTCATGAGAGACACACAGAGAGAGGCAGAGACATAGAGACTACAAAGGGAAGGAATGCAATTCAAAGGAAGATGAAAAAGAGTAAATGTTTGGAAAACAAATGTTTGCTGGGCCATTCAGGAACAGGAGGGCATAGAGAGAACTTTGATAAAAACCCGTTGCTGAGTTTTTCCCTATCATACCTAGTTTATATTATAATGCAGTTATCTATGGAAATGGCTTTCTTCCTGGAGCAGGTCCTCTGTCTAAATTCTTTTCAACAGTTGTTGGTGAGGGAGAGAAGTCAAAGTTTCTGCCTGAGTCTTTTGGGCCTTGATTGTTTTCAGCTTGGCATAATCTGCATGCCAAAGTGGCCCATCTTGGGGCAGCCTGCCCTTTCCCTCGCTACTTCCAACCCAATTTCCACTGTCTTTACATATCTGAAGCTGCCTTTGAGCTTGTCCCTTGCCAAACATAGTGCACAACAGTCTGGAGTGGCTAGGTGGATTAAGGTATGAAATAAAATATAAAACTTCTATTACATTCTTACTTGCCATACAAACTAATCAAACAGATTCAGTAGGTTAAAGCACAGATTAAACCAAGGAGATAAAACACCAAATATCCTCTCCTATTTTGGCATACTTTGTCACCAAATAATCTCTATGTTTTGCCTATAGAAATATATATATTAATAATAACATATTAATTATATATTAATTATATGGATAAATGGCTTATGGGTATATATTATGTATATTAAAACTTGAATAGATTTATAACTTAAATACATTTAAAATAAATTTAAAATAAATTTGATATGTCTTTTGGCCATATTTTGGGGGTACATACTAATAAATAATTATTTTTCTTTCTGGAAAATTCAACCTTTTTCATTACAAAGTTACACTCCTAATTTTAGTAATACCTTTCATCTTAAAGTCTATTTTTTCTGATATGAACATAGCCACAGTCTTTATTTTTATTTATTTATTTTTAAAAGATTTTTTTTATTTATTCATGAGAGACACAGAGAGAGAGGCAGAGACATAGGCAGAGGGAGAAGCAGGCTCCCTGTGGGGAACCTGATATGGGACTCGATCTCAGGACCCCAGGATCATGACCTGAGTCAAAGGCAGATACTCAACCACTGAGCCACCCAGGTGCCCCCACACAGTTTTTTTATTTTTATTTTTTTATTTATTTTTTTAATTTTTATTTATTCATGATAGGCACACAGTGAGAGAGAGAGAGGCAGAAACACAGGCAGAGGGAGAAGCAGGCTCCATGCACCGGGAGCCTGACGTGGGATTCGATCCCGGATCTCCAGGATCGCGCCCTGGGCCAAAGGCAGGCGCCAAACCGCTGCGCCACCCAAGGATCCCCACACAGTTTTTTTAAATTGCTGTTTATGTGTTAACCTCTTTCTTCTTTTGCTTTCAACCTTACTGTATCCTTACATTTAAGTTGGCATGTATTTTTAATATGAATAGCACATATTTTATAATCAATTCAAATTTTGAAATGGAACAGTTAGTTCTAGATTTACTGTAATTACTATGTATTTAATTTAAATATTAACATCACTGTGTGTACATCAGATTTTCCTATCTATTTGTTCTATTCCTTTTTTAATTGATAAAGTATTTTTTTATCATTCCATTTTCTTCCTTTTGTTTAGAACTTATAGGCACTATTCCTTTTCTTTAGTAATAATCTTAGTCACTATAATGCATATAAGATATATTGTTGATTTCTAAAGGCCTACTGTTACTCTTTACTTGTTTCTTTTTTCCAGAAAATGTAAGGTCCTTAAAAATATTTTAATTCCACATACCTCCTTATTGATATAGATGGCAAGATTGCAAAAATTTTATTTTATTTTATTTATTTTTTAAAGAATTTTATTTGGCATAATTTAAACCTCACATTACCATTATCGCTTTATATTTTCAATGTTTACTTACATTTCCACATATTTATCACATTCTTTGATTCTTTTTTCCTTTATACAACTCTGTTTTCCCATTCTGGATAGTTTCCTTATGCCTCAGACAGGAAGAAAGCTCTCACCAAAAACCATCCACACTTTCCCTTTGGTCTTGGACTTATCAGCCTCCAGAACTGAGAGAAAATAAATTCCTGTTGTTCAGGGGACACCCAGTTCATGGCCTCTTACTATGGCAGCCCACGCCGACAATTGCACACATTTTGTTATGAGAGTCTCTAGGAATTTCAGAAAAGAAAGGATGCTGTAAACTATATAGTTAGTACTTTGTAAACACTAAAGGTAGACTGTGTAAAGTTCCCAAATAGTGAATGGTCTATTTTAACTTAAAGTATATTAGAATCATGTGAATGATGACTGGCTTGTTATTTAAATGTTCTTTAGATTATTCTTATTCCTGGCCCATGTCCATTTATATTAAATAAACCATACTAACCGCTCTTTTTGTACACCTTTGTATAGCAAACATTTAGAGATTCTAACATTTCTGCATGTAGAACATTGCCACAATTGTACTATCATAAATTCCTGGGAGAGCTGACATCCAAGCCAAGACCCAGAACAGAGGACTCAGTATTGTGGTACTGTCCTATTTCTTTTAAAGCTTTCCTGTCATCTCCTCTCAGTTGGTTTTCACACAAAAGAAAGTTAAAACAGAAGCCTTCTTACTTGAATAAAAGTCTACTAAAATAGAGAGTCATACAAACATGATACGGAGTTTAAACTTTTAATTTAAATTCAAAGCATATTCTTTTCACCAGTCTTTTATTGTAAAACCAGAGTCTCACCTTCGACTGAGTCTGGCTGTTGGAGTCTACACTATTTTTCTTCCTTAAACAGTATCTGTAATGCGAAGTCAATGGTTTCTATTTTCAGCTTCTTTAAAATAGAATGAGAATTTAAAGAGATTTAAAACAACTACATGCAGAGTCATTCTAGGCTTTTACAGTCCCCTGTAATATTTTACAGTTGTTTTTGCCATACCTAATTTGACAGGATTTTTTTTAAGTGTCTTTATAGAAAGTAGTATTGCACCATTATGTCCTAGGGCAGGGTTTGACAAATTACTGCCCAGAAGTCAAATCCAGCCCATGATTTGTTTTGTATAGTCTACAAGCTAAAAACAGTTTCTACATTTTTAAAGGATTTTTTTTTTAAGAAAAAGAAAGAATATGTAAACATGAAAATGTTTACAATCTAATCTGGCCCTTCACAGAAAAAGTATGCCAGCCTCCACCTTAAGACATCAGAGACCTCTTGGATTCTTTGCCAGTGCAACAAGAGAGAGCAAGGGGAGTTTTAAGTGCCAAAGAAAGAGTGTTCATGGTTTTTGCCCACATTCTACTGACCCAAAGTCAATCATATTGATTCCCCTGACTGCAGGGGAGGCTGGTAATTGTTGGTCAGTTGTATATCCTGGAGAAAAGAGATGTGGTAAAGAAATATCATTTGTTTCTGTCACATGGAGTCTTTTCTAATCAATCGTTCAACTTAGAATAGAAATAAAACTTCTATTTTGCTCTCATATTTCACTGAATGATATGTCATTTATGTGACATACAAATCACAACAGTGCAACTGACATAAACATATTTGAAATATATAACTGATGCTTGGTAAGTCCACAGCTCAACTAATAGGATAAGGAGGATATGGGCATCTTAGAGGGGAACCTTCTAACCTGGAGGGTTCAGCAGGCCCTGATTATCTAGCATTCTGTGTTGCTGATGGTTTAGAGCAGTGCTTCTTGACAAGAGGTGATTTCGCCCTTCAGGGGACATTTGGCAATGTCTGGAAATATGTTTGGCTATCCCAACTAAGGGAGGGATGCTATCATCTAATTGGTGGAGGTCAGGAATGCTGTTCAACATCCTACCATGCTCAGGACAGCCTTTCACAACAAAGAATTATCTGGCTCCAAATGTCAATAGTGCTGAGGTTGAGCAACCATGGATTACAGAGCATTAGTTGATCTGGCAAGCTGCTGAGTGGAGTTTGTTAAGAGAGCCTCTATTATATGTATGTAAGAATTAAGTTAGTCAAAATATACAGGAAGTAAATATTTGGAAATTGTTAAAGTTCCTAAGGAAGCCAATCAACCTTCACCTTTCTCTGGATCCTAAACACACTGAAATTTGGTATCAAAAGCAGATGGGGATCACTGTACTCGCTTTCTATCTGGCCAAGCCTAATTAGAGAACATAACATGGACAAATGGCAAAAAGAGAATTCTGAATGCTTTCCCTCAAACCTGTTTTTTAAAAGGTTTTATTTATTTATTCATGAGAGACACACAGAGAGAGGCAGAGACATAGGCAGAGGGAGAAGCAGGCTCCATGCAGGGAGCCCGATGTGGGACTCAATCCCAGGACTCCAGGATCACACCCTGGGCCAAAGGCAGGTGCTCAACCACTGAGCTAGCCAGGCTTCCTATCCCCTCAAATCCTGAGGAAGAGAGATCTGTGTCTTACTAGCACAGGGAGTACAGGGAGATGGAGAGAGTGAAACCACAGAAACAGAGCAATGTTGAACTCATTAGTGTTTCTTAGCAGAAAAATACAGACCATGGATGGCAGAGTTTTTATCATCTCATTAAATCTTTCTCTGCTCATGAGAAGTGTTGAAAAAGTGATAGTTTCAACCTTTCTAATTAGGAGGAATTTCTATTTTATTGTCTGGAAAGGACTGTAGGAAGAGGAAAAGGTTGGTTCTCCCTCAACTATGGCTCCTTACCTGTAGGGAGCGCACTCTTTCCCTGTTGTCTACCTTGACTGAATATAGGATCTTGAGCAAGTCACAACCTTTCAGACCTCAGTTCCCTCATGTGGGTAATAATCCAGACTTGTTGACAGAATGAGGGCTGGCTCAGATAATCCATAGAGATCTCTTAAAATTGTCAGAACATTCCAAAGGACACATGGATGATTTAAAGACCACACAAAATGTATGCAATTATGAAATCTTGGCTGTGAGATCAAGTGTATAATCTCAGTCTTCTGAATGATTAGAAATTGTGCATGAGGAAAAGCTGTTTGAATGGAAAATGTATAGGTATTTTACACACAACTGTTCTGAGCATGGTGCCTTCTTTGGCTTTAGAGGTAGCTACACCTGTTTTCTCTGTTGACTTGAGCTCTGTGAATGTTCTGACCCAAAGTTTAAATATTTCTTTGCATCTTCCATTAATTGTAATTGTCATGTTCAGAGATTTACTTTGAAATGACTCCAGGATTTTCAAAAGTCACCTAATGTATTTCTGCGATTGGTGCTTTGTGGTGATGGGGGCAATGCACATACAGGATTTAGGCTCAGAGGCAGGAATTTTAGTTATGATCCAGACTCTTACTGGCCTAGTGATTGAAGGAAAATCATTGATGCTTCTGAGCCTTCACTGTTTTATCTGTAAAATGGGGAAAATAAAGGCACTACACGTATCTCAAGGCACTTGTGAACATACCGTGTATGAAAGCACTTGTAAAACTATGAAGCACGCACAAATGCTAGAAGTGTTATTAATTCTTCATCTACTTGTAGTCACTCTCTGAGACTTATAAAGTCTTCTTTGCTTTGAGGAATAAACATGCAGAAAAGAAAGTGCCTATTTACTCAACCATTAGGTGTGTAGTTGAAGAATAGTCAGGGGTCCCTTTCTCCTGATTCAGACATCTAGATGTGTTTGCCTGACTAATAAGATGTGTTTCTAAGGGTACCATTTCAGCATGACCACTTGAGGACAGAGAACAAACCCTCTGTCTCACTGCAATGTGCATTGAGTGATCAACTAGGGCCCCTGAGGACCCTATCTGACTAGGGGCCTCTTCTGACTGTGTGACTGAATGTTCCAGAAATGTTCAGAGCCATAATACTCCATCTTTTTAAATTTCCAGCTGTGGTTAAATGACACAAAAATGTGTTTATCTAAAAAGGCTTCTTTTCCTGTTTGCTTATTAGATGATTGTCATAGATTAAAAACAGGACAAAGAAAAGTCAATATTGCAGTAGAGTTCAGCTAAAATTTCAAATGCAGATTTCTAAGAAATAGCTATCTCACCCAACACAGTTCTGATGAGTCTCCATAGGCTGGGCTGAAAAGATGGACTCTTGCTCAAATCAACCCTCTCTGTTCACACTATTGGACTCAATTGGTTGCCTGGCAACACTGATCACAGGAAACCTCTGATGCTGCCCCCTTTTCTAATTTAATTAAACTCAGAATTCTATCCCTCCACCCAGGAATTGGCAGCATGTGCTTGAAGAACCATAAAAATGTCCATTCTCTTGAACTCAGTAATTCTACTTTGGGAACTTGTCCTAAGGAAACAATCCAACACATGAAAAAGCTGTGTAACCTGACATACTCATCCCTACTTGATTTATAATATCAAATGATTAGAAAAAGTGTTTAGGTCCACTGCTAGGGAAACAGTTAAGTCAGTGATGTAGAGGCCAAGGGAAAGTTGCCCCAAGATGAGCCACTCTGGCATGAAAATTATTTTGAATTCAAAGCAATCAAAACCTAGCAGATTTAGGAAAAGCTCTTTATCTCCCACTCAACTGTCTGCTTGTATGAGGAAGAGAGTTATTACCAGAGATTCCTCTTTGCCTAATAAATGTATCTGTTTAAGAGGCAATCTTTGTTTTCCAAACATCTCCTCTCACCTTCCTGCTAATGGCCTTTCTCTCTTTTGTATCCTCTGACCCATAACCCTCTCTTAGCTCATACAAGTATTATGTTGCTTCAACTGTCTTTGGAATTTCCTTGTCTGTGTGGATTCCCCATACATACACTATTGAATTTGATTTTCTCTATTAATCTTTCTCATGTCAATGTGATTCTAAGTCCAGCTGGAAGGATCTTGAAAGACAGAGGAAATTCTTCTTCCCCAACAATTGTGATATATGCATTCAAGGGAACATTGTACAATCAACGAAAATTATAGTCATGAAGGCTATGGACACACTAACCATATAATGTTGAATGAAAATGTATTGTGCAGATATCAGCATACTCTGAGTATAACTATGGGAAAATATGGCTAAGAAATTCACCAAAATACCATTATCATTGTTATGTGAGGGTAGTGAGATCATGGATGATGATTTTCAAAAAATATTTTTCTCTTTTGATGATGATTGTATAGCTTTTTATAATACATTTGCTAAAGATTTATACTTCAGAAACCTGCTTCCATCCTCATTTCTGTATCTAATGTACAATCTAGACCTACTCTGAACTTGTGGAATTAATTAGATAAGAGGAACCTCGGAATCATGAGATTGATTAAAGAAGACATCTGACACATCCTACAAATAAAAGGGAATTTCACAAAGATATGAAAGAAAAAATGTGTGAAGGTACCTGAGACATGTTAACATTACTTGATGGGCTGTAAATGAGAAAAGCATGCTGTGTTTTATTTCTAGCTTTGGAGAAGCAAATATCTCAAGAAATGAATGCCCTGGATAGGAATGACTGACAAGCAATGATCTGAGTAGATTTACACGAGTCTTTAGAGCACAGAAGGCAGAAGTGAGTCTTTAGAGCACAGAAGGCAGAAGTGCGCTGTGGTGGTAAGAGCCTTGCCTGGGGGTTTCTGAGCCCTAGAGCCTTGCTTTGACTCAGATAGCTCTGCACTCTCCTACATATGCCTCCATTTATCTGAACATTATTGTAAAATAAGGACTATATTATCTCTAATGTTACTTCCAGCTCTGAAATTCATTCAACAATTTTTTTAAACAATTTTTTTAAAGTAGGCTTAACACCCAATGTGGGGCCAGAACTCATGACTTTGAGATCAAGAGTCACATGCTCCACCCACTAAGCCAGACAGGTGCTTCTCATTCAACAAAATTTTATTGAGCACCGACTGTAGATATCTGTGGAGGTAAAGCCAAAACATAAAATGAGACAAAATCAGAATAGGATGTGATTATGATCCCCAAATAAGCATTTGAACCCTCTTTTAGGGACAGGGAAAGGAGCAGATCAGTAGGAAGACTTTGTTTTAAATCTATCTTTACAAATAGGTGCATGAAATATACTTAAAAAAATAACCATTCTTCTTCCTGAGACAGCCAAAGGGAACATTCTCATCTGTCCATTAGTGCTGATACTATGTTCAGTAAGCTAAAAAAGCAATTATAGAAATTTAGTCTCTGCCTGAGAGAACTCATGTTCTAAGGATTCAAGCAAGATTGTAAATATTAAAAAATAGCTTGGTATGACAACCTAGTTGGGAGATACATGCTCAATATCTTGAACTTAGATCCTTTATTATATCTTGGTTCTGTCCCTCTCTTGTCATTGTTTACACGTTCATTTCCCAAATGGAACAGAGTGTAATTCTAACATTCTCAAATTACGTTCTCATGAGAGGGACAGAAGAACATTAAGTCTAGCTGAGACTTCCCAGTAGGTGCCAAAACCCAAGCTTTTATTTAATGTTGACATAAAACTAGACCGAGACACCCACTAGTCAAATACCATAATGTAAACTTTGCCAGTGACAGACTCAGAGCTTTAAGTCAGCCTGTAAGTTTTAGAATTCTGACATAGTTTCCTTTTATTCACTTATTACTGAGTCCTTCTATATTCCTAGACCTTCTCTTAATAAAAACAACTAACACATACCAGACATTTGTCGCATGCCAGGAAGTTTGCAAAGTATCCTACGTACCCTATATGATTTTTAATCTTCACCAAAATGTTATAAGGTCGATACCATCAAGTAGATTAGAAATTAAGAATTAGCTAAAGGTGACAAAATGGCAGTAATAGGGAACATACACAGTGAGGTAACAATGTATGTAATTTTGAAATTGTCACTTAAAAATAAACTTTCACCTACGTACAACACCTGCAATCTTGACAATCACTCATGTAGTGAATGGGGTGCTACACTGCCAAGATCCTCCATATTCGAGAGTTATTCACCCACTTTCTACCAGTGAAATGGGCAGACAGGCCTCAAGTCAGTGCCTCTTGGGAGATTGCCTCATCTAAAGAGAGCTGTCTCCGGTTAAGGTCAAAGGACTTCCCTCCAAGGACCAGTTAAAACAGGAATAGAAAAGCCCTAACATTGGATGTCCTAAAAGAGCATCCTGTGGGGTTGACTGGGTCCTTTGTTAGGACTCCACCCTACCCTTCCCCTGTAGGTATTGATTCCCAATATCATTCCTTAATAAACTTCTCTATTCAGAATCTGCCTCCCAGGAACCCAACCCAACTCAGGAACCCAAAATTTGTCAAGAATCACATAATTTCAAAGATTGGTCTGCAAATAGTTATAAACTGTGTGAATGAATGTATGAATCAATTAATGAATGAACTGAATACAAAGAAGTCCCTGTTTAGCCAGTAAACATACTCCATCCTTTGCCTGGATCAGTCTTCTACTATCTGAGGGCTTCAGGAACATATTCCTTGCATAAAATGTGTTCATTATGCTAAGTGCCTCACATATATTATCTCATTTTATTCTTATAATAACTGTATGTTTTATTCCCATTTTGGCTATAAAGAAACTGAGAACAAGAGTGGTTAATATTTTGTCAGAGTAAGTATGTGAGATGCAAAGCTGAGATTTGAACCCATGTCTTCTGATCCTACCATGCTATGTTTTTTCATTGGCTAATATATCTTGATTTTTTCCAAAGTCACTTATGCATAGAAAATAAATGCCTTTTACTTGATTTGTTGATTTGATAGTACCTAAAACATACCTTTCGATGGGGGTAGTTACGCATTTAAAAATGACCTTGAAAAAAAAAAATAAAATAAAAAAATAAAATAAAAATGACCTTGAGCCAATTTGAACTTTGCATGGAAACTCTACCTGGTGCTCTACCTTCCAGGCAACTGGCCACCAAATAAGGTGAGGGATCTCAAATTTTTTTTTTTTTTACCTGTATCTTGGGTTCTAGAATAGGAACAAACACAGAGCTCTATTAAGCTATACTTGATGGTTGAGGAAATGAATAAGAAAAATGTCTTCAATTTAAAATTTTAATGGATAGGGGGAGAATACTCCCGTACATGTTTCAGAAAAATATTTTGTGTGTATATTTGCCAATCAGTATTTTAATAGATTGACTTTATGTACCCCCTAAAGAATAATCACTAGGTGCACAGAAAACTGATGTTCCATTTGTGAACTGAGACAAACAGTAAATGTCAGTAGATATTGTATTGCAAAGAACCATAGGTTTTAATCAACTTAATTAGATACATATTGAGCTTATATTATGTATAAGATAGCATGAAGAGAAAATAGTAAAGACCCAATCCTGATAGCAAAAAAGTTACATTGTAAGACTATGAGGACAGGCACAAATCTGTAACACAGCTAACATGTGATAAATGCTAGAGGACAGACAAGTAAATGCCTGTGAGAAGAGTAGGAAGGAGCAAACTGATTTGGCAGAAAAGAAAGGTAAAACCTTCCATCTGTAAACTACCTGAAATAGACTATTGATCAGTTAGTCCCTTCCTCAAGAACTTTCGAGAGCTCCCTATTTTCTACAAATATAGCCTAAACCCCTTGACATGGTCAAGATCCTTGTTTGCTGGGCTATAGTCCTTTAAGTGTAGGGTGATAAACTCACCCTGATTTTCCCAGAACTTACCTAGTTTTAGTATTCAAAGTACTGCTTTCCTGGAGAATCCATCAGCCCTGGGCAAACCAGGACAGATGGTTACCCTAAGTACACATTCAGTGCTTAATGAGGCCAAACTGAAGCACTCTCTGGTTCCTCAAAACTTCCCCTTCTCTCTCTTCCGACTTTTTCTTCTTGCCTCCTCACCTGTTCCCCAGCCTTATATTCAAATCCTACTCCTAATTAAAACACCACATTTAGCATCCCCATCAATAAGGCTTGATGATGGTATTACCTATGCTGATACTAGTACTGCTAATACGAACTAACCTTTATTGAAATTTCTGTAGCATTGTAAGTGGATTTCTATGTAGAACTTTCATTTACCTTCGATTATATAGGCTCTGCAACTATCTGTTTTACAGAAGAATAAACTGAAGCTCTGTGACAATATTAAAACATAACCAAAGTTATCTAGCTAACAAATGGCAAAGCTGAGACTGAACCCAGATCACGGTAACACAAAACTCCATGTTTCTAATCATGATGGTGCACATAGTCTCTTTTCCCAGAGTCTTCCTAGGTGAAATTAACACCATCTTTAAAATAAAGGCTTCTTTGACCACTTGACGTTCTTCATTGCACGAAGAACATTATACACCTGACTTATTTTCTCTTCTTTGCTAGAAGATCCTTGATATCAGGAGCCAAGTCTATTCATTACTTAAATCCCCAGAGTATGAAAGAGACACAGAATATATGTTACATGAGAGAATATGTAGAGGAATAGAGGAGATTTAAAAATTGAGCCTTGGGGATACCTGGATGGCTCAGCGGTTTGGTGCCTGCCTTCTGTCCATGGCATGGTCCTGGAGTCCTAGGATCGAGTCCCACATCAGGCTCCCTGCGTGGAGCCTGCTTCTCTCTCTGCCTATGTCTCTGCCTCTCTCTCTCTCTGTGTGTGTGTCTCTCATGAATAAATAAATAAAATCTTTTTAAAAAATTGAGCCTTAAAGAAACTAAGTTTTATATGGGAGACTATGCCAAGCCCAGTGAATAGGAATACTAATACTGCTAAAAGAGCTAACATCTGGTGAATTCTCACTCTGCACCTGACAGCATGGCATCTCATTCTTATTGATAACCTATGGAGGAAAAGTCTGATTACTATCCTTATTTTTCTGGTGGGGAAACTGAGGCTCTGGTAGATGAGATCAGTCGCCCAAAGTTATATGGCTAATTAATGGCAAAGGCAGATTTCAGACTAACCTTTATGTGATTCCAGAGCAAAAGCTGGAAGATCATGCTGTAGGTACTAGAGAGGAGGGAAATTTTGCCGTGCACCTGCAGTAATACCAAATCACCTGGTTTGGATGAAGCATAGAGGGCATAAGGAGAGCCATAACGATGATAGTGATAATGACAGCTGTCCTTGGACTTAAAATCCCTTCCCATTGCCTGTCTTGCTTGATGGTGGTAATATGGATAGGCAACATTTACTGAGGACTTTATTGACGAAGCACCACACAAAGCACTTTTCATTGACCACCTATCTCATTTACTCCTCACCACAACCTCTAAATAGGTACAGTTATTATCTTCCTTTTGAAACAAAGAAAATAAGGCTTAGAAAAGAAAATGATAGTTGGGTAGCTACCAGAGCATAATTCCTAGAAAAACCTCTTCTTCCAGTTTCGTGAACACCATCAAAAGATAAGAGCAATAGCATGCAAACACACTCCTGTTGTGCCTGCCGCCCTCACGTGGACCTTCCAATCAAGCTTTTCAGTTGAAACCAGTTTCAGCCCATAGTGTGCCTGAAGGGAGCTTTCTCCTGAGATTCAAGATTCGGCATCTGAAAATAATTCAGCTTTCTTTTCTTTCTTTCTTTCTTTCTTTCTTTCTTTCTTTCTTTCTTTCTTTCTTCTTTCTTTCTCTCTCTCTTCCTTTTCTTTTTCTTTTCTTTCTTTTTTCTTTTTCTTTTTTCTTTCTTTCTCTTCCTTTTCTTTCTCTTTTTTCTTTTCTTTCTTTCTCTTTCTCTTTTTTCTTTTTCTTTCTTTTTTCTTTCTTTCTCTTTTTTCTTTTTCTTTCTTTTTTCTTTCTTTCTCTTTTTTCTTTTTCTTTCTTTTTTCTTTTTCTTTCTTTTTTCTCTCTTTTCTTTCTCTCTCTCTTTCTCTCTTTCTCTTTTTTTCTTTCTCTCTTTCTCTCTCTCTTTCTTTCGAGAGAGGTCCCCAGCACCTCCCCACCCCGACCCCCCATCGTGTGTCTCTTATTGACCTGGAGCTGCATTGCATGGTGACTCCGGATCTGCTAGACCAGAGAACACGGCTGTTCAGGTAGGTCCCTTTAGTGCGGGCTTCATCCTACCAGTCACATAAGCTGCAATGAACTTTCCAAAGAGTTGTATTTAGCTCACAGCAGTTTTCCTGTAATGCAGAGGCCACTTTTGGAACTTGGGTTGGTCTAAAGGCTTCTCTTTGAAAGCTTGGAGAAGGTGACAGGTGAGAGCAGCTCGAGCCAGAGCTGTCTGGAGAGCCTGCACGCCTGGCTGACTTTCTTCTGCCACCTAGCGTTGGTCGAAATTAAAGGTAAGGTCCCTGACTGTCTTCTCTTCTTTTTTTTTAATAAAAATATTTATTTAGCAAACAGCACTATAAAGACCAAAAAGATACCACAGATATAGAGGAAATGTTTATCATGTGTATACATCAACAACGGACTAGGATCTAGTCCTAATAAATAGTTCTACATAGTTCTATAAATAAGTTAGAATATAACAGATAACTAAATGGAAAAATGAACAAAAATTGAAACAAGCAGTTTCAAAATAAGGAAATAAAAGTACTAATGAGCGGTGCCTGGGTGGCTCACTCAGCTAAGCTTCCTACTCTTTTTTTCTTTTTCTTTTTTAAAATTTAAATTCAATTAGCCAGCATATAGTATATCATTATTTTCAGATGTAGTGTTCAATAATTTATCAGTTGCATTAAGCGCCTAGCGCTCATCACATCACCCAATTACCCGATCCCTCCACCTGCCACCCCTCCAGCAACCCTCAGTTTGTTTCACATAGTTAAGAATCTCTCAGGTTTTTTCTCTCTCTCTGATGACTTCCCATTCAGTTTTCCCTCCCTTCCCCTATGATCTTCTGTGCTGTTTCTTATATTCCACATATGAGTGAAACCGTATGATAATTGTCTTTCCCTAATTGACTTATTCCACTCAGCATAATACCCTCCAGTTCCACTCACCTCAATGTAAGTGGTAAGTATTCATCCTTTCTGATGGCTGAGAAATATAATATTTCAGTGTGTGTGTGTGTGTGCAATATCTTCTTTATCCATTCATCTGTTGATGGTCATCTTGGCTCTTTCCACAGTTTGACTATGTGGACATTGCTGCTATGAACATTGGAATTCAGGTACCCCTTTGGTTCACATGTGTATCTTTGGGGTGAATACCAAGTAGTGCAATTGCTGGGTCATAGTGTAGCTCTATTTTTAACTTCTTGAGAAATCTCTATACTCTTTCCCAGAGTGGCTGTACCAGCTTGCATTCCCACCAATGTGTAAGAGGGTTCCACTTTCTCTGCGTCCTTGCCAACATGTGTTGATTCCTGACTTGCTAATTTTAGCCATTCTGACTGGTGTAAGGCAGTATCTCGTTGTGGTTTTGATTTGTATTTCCCTGATGCCAAGTGATATAGAGGACTTTTTCATGTGTCTGTTGGCCATTTGTATATCTTCTTTGGAGAAATATCTTTTTATGTCTTCTGCCCATTTCTTGACTGGATTATTTGTTTGTGGGGTGTTGAGTTTGAAACATTCTTTTTTTTTTTTTAAAAAGGATTTTATTTCTTTATTTGACAGAGAGAGAAGCACAAGTAGGGGAAATGGGAAAGGGAGAAGCAGGCTCCTGGCTGGGCAGGCTTGATCCCAGACCCCAGGATCGTGACTCAACCTGAAGGCAGACACCTAACCTGCTGAGCCGCCCAGGCACCCGATAAGTTCTTTATAGATCTTGGACACTAGCCCTTTATCTGATATGTCATTTGCAAATATCTTCTCCCATTCTGTAGGTTGCCTTTCAATTTTGTTGACTGCTTCCTTTGCTGTGCAGAAACTTTTTATCTTGATGAAGTCCTAAAAGTTCATTTTTGCTTTCGCTTCCCTTGCCTTTGGAAATGTATCTAGAAAGAATTTGCTGTGTCTGAGGTCGAAGAGGTTGCTGCCTGTGTTCTCCTCTAGGATTTTGATGGATTCCTGTCTCACATTTAGGGCTTTCGTCCATGTTGAGTTTATATTTGTGTATGGTGTAAGAAAACGGTCAATGGCCCAGTTTCATTCTTCTATATGTGGCTGTCTAATTTTCCCAACACCAATTGTTGAAAAGACTGTCCTTTTTCCATTGGATATTCTTTCCTGCTTTGTCAAAGATTAGTTGACCACAGAGTTGAGGGTCCATCTCTGGTTTCTCTATTCTGTTGCATTGATCTGTGTGGATGTTTTTGTGTCGGTACCATACTATCTTGATGATTACAGCTTTGTAATACAGCTTGAAGTCCAGTATTGTGATGCCATCAGCTTTGGTTTTCTTTTTCAACATTCCTCTGGCTAAAGACCTCCTCTTGAGGTCTTTTCTGGTTCCATACAAATTTTAAGATTAATTGTTCCAGCTATGTGAAAAATGCCTATGGTATTTTGATAGAGATTGCGTTGAATGTGTAGATTGTTCTGGGTGGCATAGACATTTTAACAATATTTATTCTTCTAATCCATGAGCATGGCATGTTTTTTCTATTTATTTTTTTAAAAGATTTTATTTATTTATTCATGAAAGACACACACAGAGAGAGAGAGAGGCAGAGACACAGGCAGAGGGAGAAGCAGGCTCCATGTAGGGAGCCAGACATGGGACTCGATCCCTGGACTCCAGGATCATGCCCTGGGCCGAAGGCAGGAGCTAAACTGCTGAGCCACCCAGGGATTCCCCTGTTTTTCTATTTCTTTGTGTCAGTTTCTGAGGAAGCGTTCTGTAGTTTTTAGAATACAGGTCCTTTACCTCTTTGGTTAGGTTTATTCCCAGGTGTCTTATGGTTTTGAGTGCAAATGTAAGTGGGATCAATTCCTTAGTTTCTCATTCTTCTGTCTCATTGTTAGTTTGTGGAAATGCAACTGCTTTCTGTGCATTGATTTTATGTCTTGCCATGTTGCTAAATTCCTGTGTGAGTTCTAGCATTTTGGGGTGGAGTCTTTTGGGTTTTCCACATAAAGTATCATGTCATGTCTCACTGCAAAGAGTGAGAATTTGACTTCTGTTTGGCCAATATAAATGCCTTTTATTTCTTTTTGTTGTCTGATTGCTGAGGCTAGGACTTCTAGTATTATGTTGAACAACAGTGGTGAGAGTGGGCATCCCTGTCATGTTCCTGACCTTAGGGGAAAGCTCTCAGTTTTTCCCCATTGAGAATGATATTTGCTGTGAGCTTTTTGTATATGGCTTTTATCATATCAAGGTATGTTCCCTCTATCCCTACACTGTGGAGAGTTTTAATCAAGAAAGAATGCTGTATTTCGTCAAATGCTTTTTCCTGACAGTGTCTCTTCTGCACAGTAGGAATCTAGTTGTCTTTTTGCAAGGTGTATTCTTTGTGTTAGAGTAAAGGTTCATCAGCTCTAGGTGTTTTTCATGACTTTTGAAATGTGGCCACATCTTGATCATTCAGAAAATGGGTTTTGATACTCCAGTACATCGAGAAATAAAACTAAACCGAGGTGGATTTCAGATATATTTGATGGATATGAGCTTCTTGGAATCCATTTCAGTTTCAGAGTCAGGTGTTTGACAATACAATGCAGGCTCCTTTGATAGAATTTTACCTGTGGTTTTTGTCATCTGGCTTTTCAGAAATCAATCCTTTTATACAGTAAGTATGATGTTGGACAAAAATGAAGTCAGAAAGCTCCAGGACATTTTTTGAACTTTGGCCTTCAGTCTTAGATACCTAGGTTCAGGGAGCATTTTGAGGAAAAAGATGATGTTCTCTACTTCAGTTGTTCCTTGGGAGAAATGACGAGAATATAGCCATTGTTCCTATTTACAGATACAGAAAAGCCCCTAAATTTCCATTTTCCCCTTACTGGAGTCTCTTAGTTTTCTGAGGGTGTGTGTGTGTGTGTGTGTGTGTGTGTGTGTGTGTGTGTGTGAGTGAGAGAAAGAGAGAGAGAGAGTGAAAGGGAAAGAGAGTTAGAGATTAAAGTCTCTGGAGGTTTGTTTCCTTGACCTCTGAGCTTTGCGAAGGAAAGGATGTATGTCTATGAAATCACTGTGATGATTATTATTGTCTATTTATATTTATTTAGGAAGCATGCCTTAAAAACCACAGTATAAATCTTTATCTTTTGAATGTATTTTTTCAATCATTTTGAAGTGGCACAATGAACTTACTGTTATAATTAAGTATTCTAGTCACAAGTTAACATTTATAATAGATTTTTTAAAAAGTAATCTTTGGAACATTCAACTCATTTTCCTATGTTGACTTCATGTAAACTCCTTGAGATATAATAATGCCTTGTAATTACCCCACAGCACAATAGATTTGGCCTAGCTATAACTAGCTGGTTGAAAGAGAAAATTCTAATGGGGTTATGGAGCTTCTAATGTTAACAAATGTCACTTCTTACAAGTGGGAAAAATTTTATTGAACAACTTTATTGAAACATGGTTATCTGTACTTCAGTGGGGGAAGAAAAGCTTCCCAAATTATTAAGATTTGATATTAAAGAAAAATTAAAAATCATGTGTAAATGTCTCCAGAAAAGATCATCTAAAAATGATAGCCTTTAGAGATTCCAATAGGGCCAGCATCAGTTGCAGGTTCAAGAATTCAGCCAGGTGATGCTTATTACTACATAAATGATGACAGCTGAAAAAAGATACTCAGTCTTCTAAGTCAGGGTGGATCTCATCCTGTAATTTTTCTTCCTGTAGATCTATTGTCATTTTATTTTATGGGCATATTGTGTAATTATGACAACAATTTTTCAGTTTTAAGTACATTGAAAGCATTAATTTGTTTTATAAAACCATTTGGTACATTTGTATTAAACAACAAAGAGATATATGAATTTATTTGGGATTTTAATTTAATTTTGTTTTGTTTGTCACATAGAATGAGTTCACCTGTTTGCTGTGTGGGATTGTAGAGCATTGATTCAATGTGGTATGGCTCTAAAGAAGCAGTCTCAAAATAATAATGATGATGATAGTAACAATAAGAAAGGTTTATTGGATGCATGGCACTATTCACAATATCTGTGTGCATTATCTTATTTAACTTGCATTCAATCCCATGAGGTGGGATTGTTCTTCTCTGCTTGACATATGCAGATTGAACTCCCTTTGACTTTAGTTGCAAGTGGTCAAGCAACTCCTAGATGATAAAGATGCATTCAGTCCTGCATGACAGGACCTTCTGGCTCTAGTGCTGTGCTATTCCTCTGCCATTTGACTTGCCTTTTTTGCCTGATGGTTAGTAACGAAGTTAACTAGAGCAGGTGATAATGAAGCCAGTCATTGGTTGGATCCTTAGCTTAATTTTTCTATCTTCTTATTTCGTAAAGATAAGGAGTTCTTTCATTTACCTGAAAGAACCAAGATGCGTCAACATTGGCTGTGTATGTCCTCAGATACCACTCAGCTGCTTGGATTGGATGAGGCTGCACACTCCAGTTCCTCATGGTCTTTACTGCCTGCAGTCCCCCACATTACCTCCTTGGTCCTTGAAGACATTTTCTTTGGGACCCCAGCTTTATTGTAAGGCTTGCAGAAAAGCGAGTTAATTTAGCAGTGACCAGTTACATATTAGAGGTTTCTAATGTGTTAAAATTTGGTACATGACACATTGTTCATGGGATTTGCTCCTTTAATTATTGTTGTAAAATGGTTTTTTTAAAGATTTTATTTATTTATTCATGAAAGACACAGAGAGAGAGAAGCAGAGACACAGGCAGAGGGAGAAGCAGGCTCCATGCAGGGAGCCCAACGTGGGACTCGATTTCAGGTCTCCAGGATCATGCCCTGGGCTGAAGGCAGCGCTAAATTGCTGAGCCACTCAGGCTGCCCTTAAATGGTTTTAAAAAAGAATGACAGAATGTTGGCAGGACATGTATAAACCTAAAACTTGGATTCAAAACTATTTTGAGATCAATAGTGAAATTCTTCCTCTCACCTTTCAATAAAGCAGACATTTTGAACTGCTTAATTTGAACTCAGGATACAGGAGAAATAGGTAAACACAAGGTTGTACACTCACGCCTGTGGACTCTCACACACATACACTCGTCATCCGTGTGTGTGTGCCAGAGACACCCCCACATCTGAACCATAGAGGGGGCTCCAGTCTTGGCTTAGATACTGCTTGAAACAGGACCTTAAACCTCCAAAGTTATCTCAGATGAATATAATAATGTAATTGGTCTAAGTTATTTCTTTAAAATTCCCTTCCTACAACAGGGTGCTACAATTGTGGAGTTATGACATCTGTTTCTTTCATTATATCTCAAGAAGAAAAGGCAGCAGGATTCTTTTCATCAGAATTTTAGATGATAAGCAAAATGTTAAGCCTTCTTCCAAGGAAGGTCATATTAAAATGAAATGTAATGAATTCAGACGCTCAGAGTTTAAGTCTACAGGGTTTAGAAAAGCACCATCAGTACCTGAAGAATGAGTATGGTTATCATTCTTCATAATGGCACATGCAAGATTAAGTCTTCTACTCCATGTCTTAAAAATAGAGTTAAAAGACAACCCTAGAGAAATTTTAATATGTAGGAAAACTTCCAATGAAGATTAATATTTTATTTTACCCACACAAATTTAATTTTATTTTACTGGTAAGCAAAAAGAATTTTGTTATTCTTATAAACTACTGATAATTGCCTTAACTGCATTAGCTATGTTCAAATTTATATTGATCGAATAGACCTAAATAATTTTAATTCCATAAGCTTGGTTTTCTTATACCTAAGAGGAAATAGCGCAGAGTGTGTGTACTTTATTCTTTGCTTTCTGTGAGCTTTGTTGTTTTGAATATAAAATCTCGTTTTCCCTAAGGCAATGAAAATGTTTTTGGGTTTTTTTTTTTTTTTTCTGTATGTGCTTTCATTTTTAAGGAAATTGGATGAGCCATGAAAATAGGCCAGGATCTTGATAACAAACATGAATATATAACTTATTCTCACTATAGATAACTTTTTCATTAACTAGGAAAATTATTTTAGCTTTTGTTTTGAAGTGAATATTTTTATTAAATTCTTAAATTTGGTAGAGGAAGAGTGCTTTTCATTGTCACATTTTTGTTACCAGTATTAAGTGAATGGAAAATTAGGAGGAATGCAAATAAGGGAGGAAAGAGGAATGATTTGAATACCTGTTAACTGTCAGGCTTTTCCCAGACATTATCCCAGTTAGTCTGAGGAAGAATTCTCTATGGTAGATGTCACAATCCTTATTTTGCTAAAAATAAGAAGGCCAATACCAGGTCACAAGCTCCCCACTAGGCAGGATCTGACTTCAAGTGGCCTGGTTCCAAAGCTTGAGAGCTTTCCATTTCACCATCCTGCATGGAAGAAGTACATTTTTGTGTGAATACTATTTCCTATTTGTCTTCCCCATTAGACTGTAAGTTCCATGAGACCAGAGATGGAAATTGCTCTCTTCTATTCTCCAGCCCAGCACACTTCCTAAATCCCAAGGAAGTGCTCAGAAGAACACTGTGAATGCAAGAACACTAAGAGAAATAGAAGTTGAATGAATAAATCAGAGAAACAATGAACTAGAAACATAAATAATCATACAAACTTACTTCACTTCCTATCTTTTGAAATACTAATTTTTAGGCTGCTGCTTTCTCCTTACTAGAGAGAATGGCTGTAGAAGTTTAGGGCTAAGTCCAAGACTAATTTTAGTGAATATATGGAAAGGAATATGCGAGTAGCATTTAGAATAATTATCTTCTTTTTAGATCCTAAGTTTTAACGCCCAAAAAGCTAAGTGTATTACAACATCACTTATTAAAAAGGTTTGGAAATAAGACCTGTTGAACCACACAGTCTGTGCTGATTGAATTTCATCAAGTTAATTTGTAATAAAATAATGTACAACAGAATGTCTTCCCAAAATGGAGCACTACCTATGTGATAATAGCTTTTCGGCATTTCTTCTAAAACCAGGTGTCTTGTGTAGTCTTAGTGAACAAAATTGGTAACTAGAGAAAGGTTACTCAGCATCCTGAATATACTTATTTTATAATCATTGCACATATGCCAATGCCTTGGAGTCAGGAGCTGTGTTCCTAATACACAGGTTCTTGAACTGTCTTTGGATAAAACATTTTCACATCTTTTGTATATTCCAAGCTCGTTCAATTTATGGTAAGTAGCTCAGGGACTTAGTGTCTCAGTAAAAATATGCCTGTTTTGTACTTGGTTACTTTTAAGAAGATTCTTGAAATTAATTGATTAAGTATATGCAGGATTAAAATAATATATACATATACTTCTGGCTTCTCTTACTCTTTAATTCAATGCAATCTAACTTTACAAATTATCACCTTAAATGGACCTCGTGTTGTGGTCAACAGCATTCCCTTTTTCTAACTACTGGGGCCACTGTTCATAAACTTTTAAAATTAGCATTTATGTTTTTTTCCTGAGAATTGTTTCTATTTCATGGTTAATGCAGTCAGTGGAAAGACAGAGTACTGAGTTGTGAATATTATATCCTTGTAATGATTACTATTTTAGCGTTTTGACTTGATGTTAGTTAGCTTCTTAGTTTCGTAATATTTCATACAAATGTATACAGACGAAACTGAAGGAATTTTGTTAAAACCCTGGCTCATGTGTGTTGAGGAGGATAAATTTATTTTACTCCACCCCCCAGAAAGAAATTACCTTATCCCACATCTCTTATTTGAGAATGTACCAATACTATACACTCTGTATTTCTAATACACAGGTGTTTAAATACACATTGCATTTTCCCTTCTAATTCTAGATTAGAACATGGAACATAACAGTTTTAGACCCTAATTATGTTATATTCTGCTAATTGTTATTAATCTGTCACCATAAAGATAATATAGAACCACTATAATCCACTTTTTAAAATTCCTACTTGAACTTTAGAGTCTTAGAGAAGTCACCTTTGATCTTAAGTGGTTAATCTCTTAGCCTTCTGTTTGACAAGTTTGTCTACTTTAATCATTTCCCTTATGTAAAAATAATTTATCTTTACTGCTAAGCCTTCTTACCTTACATCAGAGAATTCTATGTTCTGGGTCAATTTTGGAAAATTGAGTTTATATCTCAGAACCGTTTGGCATGATGTGCTTTTTATTACTGTTTTTAATATTCTTTTCATTAAATGTTCTTTTTCATTGACATTTTAGCACAATGTTTATTCCCTGTATCCCATTACTTGGCATGATTAAAGATTATGGTTAGAAACTTTCTTACTAGGCAAAATATATATTTTTCCATTCCATCTTATACTTATCAGGTCCTGTGTAAGAGCTGAGGATCAAAGATGAATAACATACCAGCAGCCCTGGTGCCTAAATCTCCCTGAAAATAGTAATTACAGACTGAGACAAATGCAGATAGCATGGATGGCATGGGATAAGAACAGTGATAAGGATGTGATGAACATGCTCTATGGTCCAAGGGAGAGAAGGGACCAACTCTGTTTACTGTAGCTATGGAAGAATTCAGAGATGAAAATTGAGGCTTGACCTGAGGGAAGCATAGGGTCTTACTAGGTGGAGGGGGTGAAAAAGAATATTCAAATTGGGAGAGCTTTGCCAGTGGTACCTCTGAACCATGGAGGTCACACCATGTAGAAAGCCTGGAATCCAATGAGCAACCTCTTCAGCACTTAATGGCTCTCAACCCTTGAGTTGAGCACTTAATGTGCTTGAGCCTCAGTCTCCTCCTTGGTTGTGGGATTAAAAGGGATACATACTAAACTGTCATCACAGTGAGTGACACATAATAGATGCTCATTAACTTTATTTTATTCTGTTACCTGGGTGTTCAGAAGTGATCAGTAGCTTCATGAAGTTGGAATATCATCAGATGATTGATGAGGAAGGACAGTGAGTGACCAAAGATAGAATGGAAAAGAGAGACTGGAGGCAGGGTTGCGAAGAGTCTTCTATTTATACTTCTATTTTATCTTAATGTCAATGAAAGTTGATGAAGTATCAGAGGGTGATGTGATCAGATCTATTGTTATAATTGCATTTCTTGGGGTAACTTGGAAGATGGACTAGAGGAAGATAAAGCATATTCTTCCCACCCATCAGGAATCCACTGAGCATCCATTTCGGTTGTCTTGGCTAAAGATGATAAGTGGATTTCAGTTACCAGGAAGGGAAGGAAGGCTGCCAGGTGTACATATGCTGTTGCCTGAGGCATGGTGATTCCCAGGGGGCACAGAGCTAAAGAGGAGCAGCTGTGGGGTAGTCTCTGAGGCCTTGGGATCCTCATCAAAAGTTCCCATTAGCTGAGATAAGACAGGAGAATGCTTACCTCCAAAAAAATTGTATAATGCTCTAGAGAGGGAATACCTGCCTCAGTAATGTCCAGGGACAGAAATTCAGGGTTTATCCCATTATTTTGAACCTTCAAGCCTTTCAAACTAGAGAACTAGTCCTAATCTTGACAAGTAATGCTAGAGCCACATGTCATTGTAGGATTTTTTAAAATATGATTTTATCCCCCCACCCCCTCCCCTCAAGCAATCCTCAATTTGTTTCCTATGGTTGAGTCACTTTTGGTTTGTCTCCCTCTCTGATTTAATGAGCACTGGGTGTTATATACAACTGATGAATCACTGAATTCTGTCTCTGAAACTAATTATATACTATATGTTAATTGAGTGTAAATAAAGTCGAATTTTTAAAAAACCACTATGAGATACCACCTCACACCAGTCAGAATGGCTAAAATTAACAACCCAGGAAACAACAGGTGTTAGCAAGGATATGGAGAAAGGGAACCCTTTGCACTGTTGGTGGGAATGCAGACTGGTGCAGCCACTCAGGAAAACAATATGAAGTTTCCTCAAGAAGTAGAAAATAGTGCTACCCTACGACCCAGCAGTCACACTACTAGGTATTTATCCAAAGGATAGAAAAATGCTGATTCGAAGGGCCACATGCACCCCAAGATTTATAGCAGTACTAGCAACAATAGCCAAGTTATGGAAAGAACCCAAATGTCTGTGGACTACAAATGGAAAAAAAGATGTGGTATATGAGGTTTGCTGGCGGGGACGTATGTGAGGGGATGGGGTAACTGAGTGATGGGCATTAAGGAGGGCACTAGATATAATGAGCATTAGGTGTTATATGCAACTGATCAGACACTAAATTCTACCTCTGAAACTAATAATACACTGTATGTTAACTAAATTGAATTTAAATTAAAAATTGTTTTACTAATTTTATGTTTTTGTACTCTGAGTAACATGATATGATGCACACATGCTCTAACAGATTAAAAGAATGAAGAAATGATGCCACCCTGTTGCATCCAGTACTCCTACCTACCAATGCCTTTCCCTTTACAGCCACCCATCCTGAAAGAACATTCCACATTCACATTCTGTATCAGCAAGGGTTACAAGGAGGAAACAGATGGCACATTGAAATTGGGTCCTTTATCAGTAAAGGAATTATTTTGAATGTGTGGGCAGAAGAGAAAAAGACCACAAAGAATAGTGCCATCTCAAGTTGGTATATTGTGGAGTTGTAAAAAAAAAAAAATTACTTTTTTTCTGTGCATACAGAAAATTGCACAGGTTACTTTTTCTGTGACATAAGAAAGAACTTCAGATATGTATTAAAAGCTTTTAGAATTTTGACAAATCTCCATTTTCATAAGTTGAAAGACCATAGTTATTTAGTTTCATTTGTTAAGTTGTTTTATAGCAATGGGTATTTTTCCTTGTGAGGGTATACTTTGTGTTTTATTCCTGTGTTATTTCTTTCCTCTGTATTTAGTTGAAACAAACATGTGATGAACAAAATAGTTAATAATTAATAGTGCTAATAGTTGCTAGTGTGATTTACAATAATGGGTAATTAATGCAATTCAAATATAACTGCTCAATTTCAGATTTCAGAAGAACTGATGGGAAATAACTTGACACATAAGAAAATATTTAAGGTTGAGGAGCAGAACAAGCCAAAGCTTTTGCTTTTCCCTTTTTCCCTGGTGTTTCCAAGTTTTTCTTATTCTCAATCTTAGCTGAGAAATTTACGTACCTCCATAAGGCTCCAATTTATCTGTTGCATCTTCTGCACCCTTGTGGCCTTTTCTCTCAATTCTTAAAAAGGTAATTTGCCCTTTTGAACTGTTTTTACCTTGTTTTCTTTTGCTTTGTCTTTTTATCCCCTTCCCTGCATGGCTTCATCTTTAAGGTCCTGTTTTCAGTTTTATCTTTATTGATCTTCCTCTTCCTTATTGATCTTGTCTTTCATTACATGTGATGTATTTGGGGATGATAAAGATAATTAAGTGTTGAAAACAAAGTCATTGATTTAATACTGGAAGACAAATAGAACAAGAGCAAAAAGTTTAACTAGATTTCAACTCTAGAGTCCCACTTACGTCCATGAGTAAACTGTACATCTGGGAATTTAAAGCCTCCATGAATGTGAGCAGTGTAATACCAGCTGAACTGCAGGTGACACTAAAAAAGATAGAGTATCATCGCCTATAGTTTGGGATTTTCCCCTCTGGTGTTTACACTTGGGTGGAACCCTGTTTGACTCCTGGGTGCTAGTACTGGTTTTGTCAATAAATTGCTTTGACTTTCCCTATCAAGCTTCCTTCATCTGCTCTAAAGAGAGATTTAGGTAGAATCTAGTGTTTGAATAAAATTGTTTTAACCTCTTTTTTTTTTAACCTTTTAACCTTACATTCAATGGCACAATACTAATTCATAGTTAAGATAGGATATGAGGACCTTCAAACAGTCTGCATTTCACATTCTTGTCTATTCAAACTACTTGATCTTAGGACTAAACTTTTAAAAATTGAAAATGTGGATAGACACATACCCAAAGATATTCCCATGTGGATGTACCTTGTAACATCGTTCACAAGAAGAAAATATCAAACAGCCTAAATTTCCATCAATAAAAGACTGATATCCATTCTTAATTTTTAAAATTCTTTTTTTGCAAGATTTTATTTATTTTAGAGAGTGTGTGCACAAGCAGGGGGAATGGCAGAGGTGGAGGGAGAGGGAGAAGCAGACTTTGTTCTGCCAGATGTGAGGCTCTGGGGCTCATCTCATGACCCATAGATCATGACCTGAGCCAAAATCAAGACTCAGTCACTTAACTGACGGAGTCACCCATGTGTTCCTGACCGGATATCCATTATTAATTCAAACAAAAATATTATGTGAGTATTAAAATAAATGTGTTATGCTGCTATATAAATAGCTCCAAAATATATTCAGTAGGAAAAGAGGAAAGGTATAGCGGTTAATATAGGATAACCTCATTTGTGTGTAAAAAAGAGGCTTGTGCTTGCATGTTTGTACAGACATAAAAGTGAAACCAGTGGGGGGACACTGAGGTCCTCAGAATTGCCCGAATTTTCATTAGTTATGTGTGTTACTGTGTTATTTACAAGTATGTAATGAAGATTGTTTGCTCTTTCCTTGATTATAACTGAAATTTGGATGGAAACATGAAGCTGAAAGACCTGGCACAAGGTATGAAGCCCAAGTGGGGTGAGAAGGGATCCTCTCAAAGAATCAGCCTGGTGTCAGAACAATATAGAAGAGGCAATGGCTCCCAATGGGGATCAAGAGCTTATGTGGAGTGAGGAAGGTATCCACATGTGTGTGGTCTGCCAACGGGGTCTTAGAGCCCAAGCTGAGTGGAAAGGGCTTCCTTGTTAGAGGGTGGTCCAACAAAGAGTCACAGCCTAAGTGGGTTGAGAAGGCAATCAATGGGGTTGGGAAGTGATAGTGATTAAAAATTGGTTACACAGAGGGAGACTGATCAAATGAGTATTATGGGAGTCTGGTTTCTCATTCTCTCACAAGGAAAATACAAATATGGAAAGGGAGAAGACTAGAATGAATCCTGTGATGTTGGAATGAAATTAAATGTATTGGTTGCATTTATAGATTTCAATATATACATAGATATTAAAGTCAACATAGAGAGATACATAGTTCCATTTATATAGATGTAAATATATATCTATATTTAGTAATGGATGGATATATATTATATATATACACATTTATATTAACACATGATTTTGTGTGTATAGGTGTGTGTGTGTGTGCATTTGTGTTCCCTAGCTCTGCCCATTGGGAAATCTGGCAAGCAACAGCACCCCAATAGCAGTGAGCACAGCTGGCCCCCAGATCTTGGCTTCTATTTTTTTTTAAAGATTTTATTTATGAGAGAGAGAGAGGGAGGCAGAGACATAGGCAGGGGGAGAAGCAGGGAGCCTGATGTGGGACTTGATCCTGGGACTCCAGGATCACACCCTGAGCTGAATCAGGCAGACACTTAACCGCTGAGCCACCCAGGCGTCCCAAGATCTTGGCTTCTAAATATCATCTTCCACTAAAAAGAATCAGGGCTTCTTATATACATGGCTGATTCCTGGGCTTGGGCAGGCAAAGTAGAAGAATCTGGGATATCTGGTTGTGCTAGGTAGCAAGAAAGGGCTCAAAGAATGATCAGGGCATGTCAGCTCAAAGGTACTCTTATTGGCCAAATTAGGGACAAGGTGAATGTCAAAAACAGATTATAATCCACTGAGTAAAACAGAAAACCTGACATCATACTGATAAAGGAATGGATAAATTGAAACTATGGTGAAGAGTCATAGATTTGTATGGTTTAAAGTACCTCTGCCAAATACTTATAAATTACTAAGAGAAAAAGAGCAACTTGACTTCAGAGAGATCTGGCAGAGACCACTTACTCAAGTGATCAAAATAAATATCCTTAGTAATGGAGCAAATAGAAATCATGAGACATCTGATTGGATGCAGTGGAAACAACATAACCTCTGTCTTGCCAAAGATGCATCACCTGAGTCTAAACTTGGGGAACATCAGACAAAAACAAACTGAGGGAAGGTCACCAAAAGAACTCCTCCATAATCTTTAAAAATGTCCAAAAAAGACATACAAATGGCCACCAGATACATGAAAAAATGTTCAACATCAATTGACATCAGGGAAGGACAAATCAAAACCACAATGAGATACTACCTCACACCAGTCAGAATGGCTAAAATTAGCAAGTCAAAAAACAACAGATGTTGGTGAGGATGCAGAGGAAGGGGAACCCTCTCACAGTGTTGGTGGGAATGCATGCTGGTACAGCTGCTCTGGAAAACAGTATGGAGGTTCATCAAAAAGTTGAAGATAGAGCTACCAACGACCCAGGAATTGTACTACTAGGTATTCACCCAAAGGATACAAACTTAGTGATTCAAGGGGACACCTGCACCCTAATGTTTATAGCAGCAATGTCCACAATAGCCAAACTATGGAATGAGCTGAGATGCTCATCAACAAATAAATGAATGGATAAAAAACATGTGATACACACATGTATAAGCATCCACACATACAATGGAATATTATGCAGCCATCAAAAGAAATGAAATCTTGCCATTTGCAATGATATGGATAAAACTATAGGGTATTTTGCTAAGCAAAATAAGTAAGTCAGGAAAGACAATTATCATATGATTTCACTCATATTTCCACATTTAAGAACCAAAACTGAGGATCATAGGTGAAGGGAGGGAAAATAAAATAGGATGAAATCAGAAAGGGAGACAAACCAGAAGAGACTCTTGACTATAGGAAACAAACTGAGGAGTGCTGGAGGGGAGGGAAATGAGGAGATGGAGTAACTAGGTGACAGGCAGTAAGGAGGGCACATAATGTAATGAGCACTGGGTGTTATATGCAACTGATCACTAAATTCTACTTCTGAAACTAATAATACACTGTATGTTAATTAAATTTAAAGAAAAAGGGGATCCCTGGGTGGCGCAGCGGTTTAGCGCCTGCCTTTGGCCCAAGGCATGATCCTGGAGACCCGGGATTGAATCCCACGTCGGGCTCCCGGTGCATGGAGCCTGCTTCTCTCTCTGCCTGTGTCTCTGCCTCTCTCTCTCTCTGTGTGACTATAATAAATAAATAAAAATTTAAAAAAAAGTTAAAAAAAAAATAAAGAAAAAAATGGCACAGTCAAGAAAATGTTAAAAAGTGCAGAAGAAATATTCTAGTCTGAAAGAAACCAAAGAAATATTATGACTAGATGCAACATTTCATTATTTCCTGGACCATTTTTACTATGATGGACAACATTTGGATAATTGGAGGAACTAGAATAGAGCTTGAAGATTAGAGGGTAGTAATAAATCAATATGAATTCTCCAATATTGCCTACATATTATTATATAGGAGAATGTCCTTTTTGTGGGAAATACACTCTAGGACCAGGGGTATCAGGCCAGCAATTTATTCTCAAATGGCTCAAGAAAAAGAAAAAAAAAAAAGCTTCTTATACTTAAAACTGTTGTACATTTGAGATAGTTTCCAGATAAAAACTAAAAACAAATGTGATGTATAATATGGATCAAAATGTGTTAGACGAATCCTGTATGGTAACACTGATATGTGAAATCTAAAAAAGCCAAATTCATAGAAACAGAGACTAAAACGGTGATTACCAAGGGTTGGGGGTGGAGAAAAGGAAGGGATGGTCAGACCATGCCAACTTCCATTATAAGACAAGTAAGTTCTGGGGATCTAATATACCATATGGTGATTATTATTAATAATATGTAGAATATGCTTGAAAGTTGCTCAGAGAGTACCTTGCACATGTTCTTATCACAAACAAGAGAATGGTAGTTATGTGACGGGTTAGCTAAGGCTACGTTGGTAATCATTTTGCAATATAGAAGTCTATCAAATCAGGGGCACCTGGTGGCTCCCTCAATTAAGCATCTGACTCTAGGTCATGGTATCAGAGTCATGGGACTGAGCCGTGGGTGGGACTCCATGCTGGATGTGGAGCCTGCCTCAGTTGATCACTCTCCATCTCCTGCTGCCCCTCCCTGCCCCAACTCTCTCAGCTTGTGAGTGCCCCCAAGTGCACATGCTTTTTCTCAATCTCTCTTTCTCTCTCTCTCTCTCCCTCTCTCTCTCAAAAAACGAAAGAAATATATCAAATCAACACATGGTACGCTTTAAACTTACACAGGGCTATATGTCAGCTATATCTCAAAGTTGGAAAGAATGTGTTTTTTATTGTTGTAAGCTCTGCAGTGTTTCATTATATTGGACTTCGTGTAAGTCTTGAGTGAAAACACAGGCAAAACGAAATGCTTCTACTAATGAAGTGTAATTTGTTATTTTAATTACAGTAATGAATGAAATCTGGAAAAATACATGCTAAATTTTGATTAGACATACAAAAATAGCCAAAAACGATTATTCGGTATTGAGACTATAATATAGTCATTTTGGAAAAATGCTCTTGACATATAGTTTACCTTTATGCACAGTATCCCATTCTTTTATAGAGCAAGTTCTTATATAACTAAGCCATCTTGGGCTCAAATACATCTCTAGATATGAGATTTGAATTTTGATAAAGTTTCAAAATAGCTTCTTTCCTGACTGCATCTGCCAACGCTCGTGCTTAGTTTTTCCTCGTTTCTGCCGAATTCTCTCTACCTTGTGCCTCAGTCCCCAGTCAGATTAAGTAGGGTTCAGATGAATGATGACAGAGCTGTTTCTGCCACATGTGAGAACAAGCAGGATATTTTCCTTGTACTGAACATAATTACATTATTGAGTAGTTTGAGAATAAAAATAAACAGGACACGATCTCTGCTTTAAAGTATGATCGGTCTTTGCTAACAATGTCAGCCAGAGGTTTGCCTTGATTAGGGGGTAAATAAAAGTATCTTCCATTACCCAGAGTCAAATGAAGGCCACCCGAAATCCTCAGGTGCTGTACCCTGTATTCAATCGAGGGGTCTTTTTAAATTAACAAGTAATTATCCCAGAGTGGAAACTGAGGTAGGAGAGCAGTGCATTACATTGCAGAATGTTCTTCCTGCCTTGCCTCCAAACAATTTTTAATTCCTACTCACATGTTACTGGGCCTTTTATCACTACAGTTTTTGATGTAACTGAAGGCAGAGTTTGTGGAAACCCTCTGTATAAAATCACCAGCTAATTACTTCCAATTAGCAAAGCATTCCTAGCATTATCATTCCAGCTAGTAAATTTCACAGGCGTCTGAGTGAAATTGAGAGGTTAAGAAGAAAAAAGAAAAATGAATCACTATATTGATCTCACTGAACTTTAAAATCTTATCAGATAAGAGTCTTAAATTTTTGCATCATAGGAATTAGGCCCTCAACACAAAACATTCTCTAGAACAAGAGAGGGCAGTAGAATTGGCTCCACTCCTAAGATGGGCGCAGAGCAGACCTTACCTGGTGTGCTACATCGCAGCTCTTTAACCAAAGGGACTGAACCCCAAGTGGGGAGCAGGGCAGAGAGAGCAGCCTGTGGGACAGCCTTAGCACCAGTTTCAATTGCAGGTCAAGACGGAGCCCAGGTTCACACGGGGCCGTCTGTGCTCATTAAAAATTTTCTGCAGCATCGGTAGGGAGGATGCTTATTTTAAGTACTTGGAAGAATGCAAATCACGCTGAGACTGTGCTCTTTAAATATCTAACTGTACATTTCATACCTTTTGTTTAAATTTAGATGGAAAGCAAAATTGTACTTCAAGCGTGTGCATCTATCTGTGTCTATTTACAAAATACGCACTTAGAGCATGGTCCCATACATACACATCCATCTAAATGATGCACGGGATCTCATCATTACTCTCCATTCTTTTAAATGTTTTTAACAGCTTAACATCTTAAATAGATTTTTAGAACTTGAAATAGTCTTTTTTGATCCTCACTTTAGGCATCACAACATCTATCATCATGCATTTCTACACCTTAATATTTTATTTTTTTAATATGGCAGCTTTATTTTTTTTTTGACCAACTTTATTAATCTTTGCTTCTATTAGGGAGAAGAAATGTGATGACACAGGACTGTCACTTTTTTTGTGTGGCAATCTTTAAAATGATTATTTCCTGTCAGCAGTGGGAATTGGAGATCCTCTCCCGGCAAATACACTTCTGCAGGCTCTCCCTTCAGCAATGTTTATCAGCTGCATGATAATGAGTCAATTTCTATGTAAATATAATCAGTATTTGATGGTGGTGAGGAAACCTTCTAGATTAAATGATTTTTGTGGTTCCTTGATTAACATACTTTATGAAACCATTACCATATACGCTGCCATTGCACATTTGGAAATAGCTTAGCTTCAAGTATGTGGTCTTTCTAAAGATATGTGATCCTCTTTCTAGAGAAAATATGTGTGCTCCTGTGCCAAGAAACTCAAAGACACTGCACTTTGATGCACATGTATTTGTCCATTTAACATTGAATAATTCTTATTATCTACTACATGCCAAGTATTGGTCTAAGCATGGATACACCACCCCAGCATCATCCAGAAAGACAAGGTCCCCTGATCTCATGGAATATCTACCTTAATGGGAGAGAAAGAGAGCCATGAAAACAAATGCTCTTGTTTTCTATAGTAATAGGAGAGGGAAACGTATGGAGTTTCTTTCCCTTGGGTGATCTGGAAGGTTTTTCTGAACTAACTAACATGTGCTGAAACTTGGTTGGTCAGGAGTCAGTGAACATAAGAAGGTAAGCGATACAGGAAGGTCACAGGGCAGGTGCAGAGTCCAGAAGAGGGAATGAGTGCAGATATTCAGGGCATACAAGGAGGAGGAGCAGTGACAACAGAGTAGTAGGAAGGGGCATAACCCTCACCCCCCTGCCCCGGGCCCTTGCTTGGGGCTAATGGGGTGTCAGTTTTAGCAAATAAAAATAGAAGAAACTGTTAAACTTGAATTTCAGATAAATGATGAAAACATTTTTAGTATAAGTATGTCTTGTGCAATATCAGGTATTTTATATTTAATCTGGCAACCTTATCCTTATCCTTACAGTCCAAACTAGAACACTTTTTTTCAGGACGCCTGGGTGGCTCAGTGGTTGAGCATCTGCCTTAAGCTCAGGGTGTGATCCTCAATCCTGGGATTGAGTCCCCCATCAGGCTCCCCGCAGGGAACCTGCTTATCCTCCCTCTGCCTATGTCTCTGCCTCTCTCTGTGTCTCTCATGAATAAATAAAGTCTTAAAAAAATTTAGAGCACTTTTGACTGAAGGGGTTGTTGTTAACAGCTGGTGTGAGACAACAGATTAAAACCCAGTCTGACCCAGGCAAACCAGGGTGTGTGGTCATTGTACTTATAGTTTGGACATTTTTTCTTTTCTTCAAATTTCTGTAGGAAGCCATTGGAGAGTTTTACTTGGTGATATATCTGATTTAATTTGCTGTGGTTATTGTGGGGAGAGTAGATTCCACATGAAATAAACTGTAACCAACACCATTAGGTAAAAGATGGGGTGTGGATGGCAACGGGATGAAGGTAACACAGGACTCTTTCTTTTTTTTTTTTGTCATTGATAAATGATTGGTTTGATTGGTGTATAAATATTATTGACAAAAAAGCCAGTTTTCTTTTAGAGGCCCCTCTCTGCATGGTAGCAAATATATTTCAATGTACACACATCTTTAAATAAATCTATATATAATTAAGAGCTGACTTTCGACTGACTGATAAGCCCAATGTTTTGTTCTTTTTAGACACCTAAGTAATCATTTCTATCTTGCAGTTTGCTCTGTATATTTTTCTAGTCCCTTTCTTCTCAAAGCATTTTTAGAGCACTTTGAAGAATTCGTAGGACCAGCACTTTAGGCCCACATAGCACCTACTGTTAGAGCTGGAACTCCATGGAGGGTGGCCAATTTCTCATCCTGTGCCCTTAATCACTATTTCACTAAAATGTATTTTTGCATTACTGAAGCTTAACAGTGTATGAGAAATATTGCCTTATACTATGCAATCCTTTTCTCTGGGGTCCTCAGAGTGTGGTCCTTGAATTAGCATCACCTGAGTATTTGTTAGAAATGTAAGTTGTCAGCGCTCACCCCAGACCTACTAAATCTAAGACGAGATGAGGCCTAGCAACGTGTGATTCTGATGCATGCTCAAGTATGAGAATCTGCTTCCTATTTGCTTTTTTAATAGCTGTGTAACATCATATCAAGTTAACATACCATGGTTTTCTAAATATATCAATTGTTATTTCAATTTTTACATTATTATATACAATGTTGGCAACAGGCTTATTCATATATACGGCTTTCCTCTATTTTTCAATTTTTCATCAGAATGGAATTATTAGGGCAAAGAGTAGGATCATGTTTATATCACATTTTTTTACCTAATTATTTTCCAAAAACATGTTTATACTGATGCTTCAGAACCCTGAGTGAATAAGTTTTCCTATAACTGAACAAACCTGAAGTGTTTTCCTTTAAAGTAGATCATTTAACTGATAATCTCATAACTTAAAGTGATACCTTATTTCAGTTTGCATATTTATTACTAGTAAAGGAGAATATTCTGTTTGGAATTAATATTTTAATTGTGAATTATATTTTAATGTCTCCTATCCAATTATCAATTACTTTGTAGTTCTTAAAGATTATTTTTTAAAATTCTATTTATTTACTCATGAAAGACACAGAGAGAAAGGCAGAGACATAGGCAGAGGGAGAAGCAGGATCCCTGTGGGGAGCCTGATGCAGAACTCAATCCCAGGACTCTGGGTTCATGATCTGAGCCAAGCCAGATGTTCAACCATCAGGTGCCCTAGTTATTAAAAATTAAATGAGAGTTTTACATATATGTATGTGTGTGTATGTATTTGCACATAGTGCTTCTTGTCTCGCTTTTACTATTTTTTTTAACTTATCTTTGTGTGACTTTGACAAAGTCCACGGGATTTTTAAAAATTATAATATAGTACATTTCATTTAGAAGATGTATTTGTGGTTTTGAAATTAGGGAATAGACTCTATTGTACCTTAAAAAATAGGTCTTATGAATGTGAAATAGTCAGGCTAGGCTTGGGTCAGCTTCAGTAACAAATTTAATCAGAATCTCAGCAATTTTCACACAACAAAGGTTTATTTTGTACTGATGTTACATGTTCAGTATAGCTCAACAAGACAGCTCTGTATTCAGACACCCAGGCTCCTGAGAGTGCTACCATTATGTAGCTGTGCCATCGCATAACAGGGGTGCTCTGTGGAAGGGTAATTGAGTGGGCAGGTAGCTTAAGTGCCTTGGCTCTGAAATAATCCATACTCTGCTTACAGATAAGGCCTCATGGCCAGTATTAGTCACATGGCCTCTACTAACTACAAAGGAAAATGAGAAATATGTGAAAATGCAACTATTTGGCAAATGTTAGTATTTTAATTGTTCTCACAGTGTGATGAACTATCTATAATACATATTATAGGCATTCATTTATTCGTTTACTTGTATCAGGAAGGGTTCAGACAGGGACAGTGGTACTTCCCTCTATTTTAGCTGTGATTAATTTTTTAAAAAGATTTTATTTATTTATTCATGAGAGACACACACAGAGAAAGAGAGGCAGAGACACAGGCAGTGGGAGAAGCAGGCTCCATGCAGGGAGCCTGACATGGGACTTGATCCTGGGTCTCCAGGATCACGCCTTGGGCTGAAGGCAGCGCTAAACCACTGAGCCACCCGGGCTGCCCAGCTGTGATGAATTTAAGATAGGAATTGAGAGCTTATTCAAATATCAGAAGTTCTGGTGAAGTAAAGATTGGGGATGGTCACACAGATTCCAGCTGAGAGTTTTGAAGCAGGTGGTCCCATTGAGCTCCTCGACCCTGTTGGAATCCTCACATCTCTGGGAATTTCCTACGAGCTCCCTCTGTAAGGAATGAGGTATGTTTTTTATGAACTCACCAGGAAGCTGCTGCAACATCTCTGACCACATGTCTGGCTATAGCTGCCTCACAGAATCAAGTATTTTCCTTTTCTTTCATCTTCCAAATCTTATACTTGTGCTTCTGGAGTGTCTACTCTAATCCAGAATGATGTGAGGATGGGGACCCAGGGATGTAACCCCTAACATCTCCTCTACAAAACAGAGGAGATCTTGTAAGGCTAGCAGTGAGGCCAGGTTGGCAGGAGACAGACTGGTGTACTCCTTCATTAGCAGGGGGCAAAAAAAGAAGCTCATAGCACCGAAGGTAATGTGTATGTCTGGGTCTCTGTTGCATCACTTTCTGAGTGAAGTTGACATTTGATATTATTCACTTGAATAATAAAATATCTTCTAGCACTAGTTTGAAATAAGTGGTAGTCTTCTCTCAAGTGGCTTTTCACACATTCTGAAAACCACAAGGTCAGAATGAAGATAGGGATAGTCTAGTCCTTGCCTCAACTGTCAAAGAGCTAAAAACCTTTATATGAGGACAAGACTTAATATAAGCAAAGTGACTAATATTTCACATAAGATTATATATAACTGTATGAAATGTCATGCTTCAAGTCACAGTTGAAGAAATAAACACCTGGATGAAGAGCTATCATACTTAGAGCTCAAAAGACTAGGAAAACACCTGTGTGTTTTTTTTCTTAGAGTGTAAGAGTGAAATGTGGTATGTCTTGTTTGCTTGCAGTTCACACAGGGAAATAGAAATTATTCTTCTCATTTTCAGGTACAAAAAAATTGGAGATAGAAATTAAGGATTAAAATTTGGAAGCCCTGGAGAGTAAAGGTCAAGGATGCCACTGCCAAAAGTCAGGAGAGCCAATACAGAGATCTTGGCCAAAAGCTTCGAAGCAGATAGGAACCTGTTGTTAATGAGGTAAAAAAGCTATTAATCAAATAAACTAGTTGACAATGCAGAAAACTAGCTATTAATGAGATAAAATACTGACACTAAGCTGTCATGAAAAACACACAGAGGCAGGAGCCCAGGCATAATACTAATGCTGAAATAATGGTCTGCCCCCGCCCCATCTACCACCACCACCACCACCACCACCACCACCACTACCGCCATATTTTTAAGATTATTTTATTATTATTATTTTTTAAAGATTTTATTTATTTATTCATGAGATAGAGGCAGAGACATAGGCAGAGGGAGAAGCAGACTCTTTGTAGGGAGCCCGATATGGGACTTGATCCCCGGACCCGGGATCACGCCCTAAGCTGAAGGCAGATGCTCACCACTGAGCTCCTCAGGTGTCCCTCGTTAAGATTATTTTAATGCAGTATTTAACAGGGAATATCTCTAAGGCAGCCTCTTGGATTGGCCTATAACTGACCTTGCATTTGGACATAACTTACCTAAGAGTACAGGGATGGGTATAATTTTCCTCTAGCATGGAGGCTCAGGATCAGCAGTGGCTTCCTGCCAGACTGTGTTGAGAAGGATTCTGAGCTACATCTGAATTCAGCATGAAAGGCTTGGTTTGAGTGCAATGGCTATTGTTGTGTAGAAGGGGCTACTGTGACTGCCTTCCATGTATTTGCCCTCTGTGACTTCTTACTTTAATCTTCCTACCTTCTGAGGAGCAATGATTCTTTTTTGCTAGGCTCCATGTGACCTACTAATTTAATGCCTTTGTTCCCCTGTCTTTGATACACTGTACATTAATATGCCTACTGTGCCTGTAAAACATAGAATATAATATGATTTTCAAGACAAATAATAGATTGCTTTGCTTCTTAGATCTTTGAAATCTTTTCTTCTCTTGCCACACAGCAAATCCTGGAGACACCAACAGGGACCCCAGGGATCTTATCAAGATGGCCGAGCAAAGGTCTTGCCCCCTTTGAGTCTCAGTGTGATGAAAGTGAAGCCAATTCCAAACAAACAATATTATTAAATTCAAGACTCAGATCTCTTACCCTCCCCATACTGACATTTATTATCTGTAGAATCACAGCAAGCTACAATATCCAAGCAGTTGATTGGAGTTACTCAGTAAATAACATCTGATGAAAAGAAAATGAGGTGGTAAAGAGACCCTTGAGAAATTAGAAAATAGCCTTCTAGGCTTTGAACCTATTCATCATTTACGAAGGCGTTGAATAATATAGCAAGCCTAAGAACCAGCAGCAACCTGCTTCCAAGTCCTGAAAATACTAAATCAAATAGTTGAATAGTCCAGCTTGAGGAATTGTTCAAAGTTGAATCGAAATAAGCTTTGATTAAGGACGAAAAAACCAGAAAAGTTAATCTTCAAGTTTAACAGAAAGGCTTAAAAGAGCTGTTACAAACAACATGAATTATTCAGGGTAGGGATATTGTGACTTGCCTTTTATACACATAAGGCTCAAATGTCTGGTCTCAAACCCAGTGCAAATAAATTGATTTGTATCAGTTGAGCAATGTTTGGATGAGAAGAAAAGATGAGCCTATCTTCCTTAGTACTCTAGCTTTGTTTTTTATAACAATAGGTAGTGAACTTTCAGCCCCAGGCATTTTTGTTATTGCATTAGAATAGGAGAGAAAAGCCCTCATGCAACAGACTTCTGTGGGGCAAATGAATTCTTCTGGAAATGTCACCCCTAAATCATTTCTACGTACAACCTTGGATACCCAAAGGAAGCAAAACAGTAAAATCACACCTCTGGGCTCCTTTGAGCACATAGTAGGCTTGGTGATTAGATCTTGATATTAAAATGTTTTTCATGAGAGCAAATAACAGGTAACAGACATCCTGTTGCTATTCTACCCCCATCTTTTCCAAGCAGACTGCTCTAAGTCTCCCCTAGCTGCCCCCACTTCTAAGTTCTTATAACACTTTGGACATCCTTCTACTGGATATTTCTTAGGGGCACTGTGGGGTAAGCAGAGCATGACCTTTGGAATTAACACCAAACCCAACTATGCAAGTTATCTGTCTTCTCTGAATCTTCACTTCTTTGTATAAAAGCTTTATGAGATCATCCTCAGGATGATGACAGTTGCTCACTAAATGGGAGTATTTACTATTAATTAAGAGTCCTTAGGAATAGGGGTTCTGACTTAGTGTACATCCCATATAGGATACCAGCACATAGAAGATATTTTTGGAATAAATGGTCTTTGTGGCTCAGGTGTCATTCCAAGTAACTACTTGTTCTTTGCAGTGTGTTTCCATAATTTGAGGCCTTCTTCTCCTAAAGCCTTCTTTGCAGGGTATTTCAGAGCTGGTGTACATGTCATTCTCATGCCCACAAATGAGTTTGTAAGGTCTTACTCTGTTACATGTGTCATATCTGACACACTACACGGAAACAGGACCAGTTAGCCAAGGGAGAAAAGGGGAGATAGGTAAGAGAGGGCTGGATGATTAGAGGGGAAGCCTAAAAGCTTAAGAAGTTCAAGTGCTAAATGTAACATTTATTTTTGCAGTAGCTTATCTGTAGTCACTGTACCTTCATCCTTGCACTCTTATTTATCCATTTATCAAACATTTACTGAATTCTATTGTTCAGGGTAACATGCTGGGAGATATAGGAAAGCATCAGGGGAAGGGGGCAGGAGGAAGAGAGAGCAAGTAAGCGAACATGTGCCCAAGGATTTAAAGTTTCCCAGGGAAGGTAAAACATAGATTATAATAAAATAGACTCCAAGTTCACATGATGCTATTCCTACTAGAAAATCTTTTCTGGGTTCTCAGGACTTCTCATTTCTTTTAAATTTTATTTATTTATTCGAGAGAGAGAGAGAGAGAGAGTGAGAGAGACACAGACAGAGGGAGAAGCAGGCTCCATGCAGAAGCAGACTCGATCCCAGGACTCCAGGATCAGGCCCTGGGCTGAAAGCAGGCGCTAAACCGCTGAGCCACCCAGGCGTCCCAGGACTTCTCATTTCAATCCAACTTTTTATGTCGTGATTTCTTTCTTAAATTCCACTTCCCCTCTACAATCTGTTCTAGCCAGTTCAACTAACTCTCCTTTGAAACATGGCCTCTTTGCATCTTCCATTCTCTGTCTGAAAACTCCCTTACCCTTCATCTCTGCCTGACTTAATTTTCTCCACATTCTTGAAAGGCCAGCTCAAAAGCCACTTCTTCTGTGGTGTCCTCCCTGAGTGCCTGAAGACCCAATCTTTCTCTCCTTTAGGTGCTTGAAGTACTATATACCTATTGTTCACAATGGAAATGAAAGTTGAGAAGCTATCTAAATTTTACAAACTGAGTGTGGTAGGATGTTTAAGTCACCATGCAAAAACAGAGGTGTGGCGGGAAGGACAGAGTTTAGGGAGATGTGGTTGGACAAGATGCCTGGTGAGGACTGGGGAGTCCAGTCTGCAACTCAAGAAAGGCTATGGCAGTGGTGTGGATTTGGGTCTCATGCACAGAAGTGGAAATGGATGTTTGAAATGAATGGGGCACACAGCAAAGAGAATAAGCAGAAGACTGAGCAGAGAGACTTGAGGAGTGTCTAAGTTTCAAGGCTAAAGAAAAGGAGAGGAACTCGTGAAAGAGATTGAGCAGGTAAAATGAAAAACTACTGCATATAGGGAAACCAAAGGAGAAGTTCAAGCAGAAGTTAGGAAAAACAGGAAGACAGTAAAGAAAAGTAAGATGACTATACCATCTACTTCCTGGACAGTCAATTATCTTATGTCCTTGAGGCTCAAGCGATGTGCGAATTTATATTGCCATATGACCATATAATTGCTCTCAGGTCACTGTTGCAATACAGGTCATAGCAAATGTTGGCTGGAAAGAGCTCCCACAGGCAGATCAGTCCAGAATTATACTGCACAAGTTAACATTTCTTGAAGGAGACATTTTGGAGCTGCTTAGAGGAAAGTCATCAGAGTTAAACGGAAAAAAAAAAAAAAGAAGAGGAGATAAGACTCCTATATTCTTTCCCTATGCTTGGAGTCTAGTGAGCACACATAAACATGCTCCAGGTTTTAGCTAAGAGGACTTTACTAATTAATATGGATAATAGGTACAAGACATATTTAGGGTAAGTCAGTGACTGTAAATAACTAAGATGAGATGTCGCAAGGTCAAAAAGAGAAAAAAATGGAAAGAGGGAAAAGAAAGCCTGTTCTCGGGTTAAACATCTGACTGACAAGTGTTCTGTTGAGATTGTAGAAATGAGTCAGCTGAATGAGTCATCCACTCAGCCTCCAAAAGTCTCACCAATGAACCTCCTAATTTGAACATGTAATTGTTTACTTTTATAACTCTGCTCTGAGATAATTGCCTGTAGACGCATAAAGATTGATGTCACTGAGAGAAGGACAAAAAAAGGACTTTACATCCCAAGTTCCTAGTGTTCTCAAGTGAGAAAGGGTAGGCTCCTTCCTCACTAACTAGCAAACTCTGCTGAATAAAGTCTAAGTCGGACACGAAAGGCACAAGTTGCAAAGAGTAGAGTAGGCAGCAGGTGAGAGAGATTATTTACATGACCCTGGGTAAGCCAAGCATAGTTAAAAACAGTGCTGATACACATGAAAAGATGCCCAACATTACTAATCATTAGGAAAATATTAATCCACATTTACAACGAGATACCAGGATTATATCCGGGAGGATGACTGCTGTCAAAACAAACAAGGAACAAGCTCAGTGTTGGTGAGGGTGAGGAAAATTAGAATCCCTGTATACTGTTGGTAAGAATGTAAAATGATGCAGCCACTGTGGGCAACAATGTGGCTGTCCCACAGAAGATTAAAAATAGAATTGCCATGTGATCCAGGAATTCTACTTCTGTCTGCTAGCAGATAAATTGATTTTTTTTAATGTGGTATATGCATACAGTGGAATAATATTCAGCCTTAAAAAGGAAGGAAATTCTGACACATAGCTGAGCCTTGAGGAAGTTCTGTTAGGTGGAATATGCCAGTTACAAAAAGAAAAATACTACTTTATTCCACTTATAATGAGGTGCCTAGAGTGGTCAAATTTCATAAAGAAAATAGAATGGTTTCCAGGAGCTGAGAAGAGGGGGGAATGGGGTGTTGTGGAGTTGTTGTTTAATGGGGACAGAGTTTTAGTTTTGCAAAATAAAGAGTTCTGGAGATTGGTTGCACAACATTGTGAATGCATTTAATACTACTGAACTGTATATTTAGAAATAATTAAGATGGTAAATTTTATGTTGTCTATTGTACCACAATTTAAAATTTTTTGAAATGATGACAATAGGTATATTCATTCATTTAACAAATATTTGAATGGTCACTATGAGCCAGGCACTCTTCTGCTCTTGGGGAACACAATCAGTAACCCAATATGCAAAAAAATCTTACCCTTATGGAGTTGACGGTATAGAAAGACAAGCAAAATGAATAAAATGTGCTGTATTCAATGGAGAAAAGTGCTCTGGAGAAAAAGCAGAGATTAGGGGGATAGGATGTGTCCGAGTTGCCAAATGTAGGGGTAGGTTGGGAAGACTTGACCACCCAGGTAATGTGTGAACAGAGTCCTAATGGTGAGGGCATACAGCATGGACATAACAGGAGAAGAGGAGTTCCCTTGGAAGGAAGCCACTGCAAAGGTGGGAAGCTGACCTGCTGCATGTAAGGGGCAGCCAGAAGGCCAGTGTGACTGGAACAAAGTGAGGTTGGGGATGAGGGCTAGGGGCCGAGGAGACCAGCAAGAAACTGAGGTGGTAATGCCCAGGAAAGATGTCAGTGGCATGGATCAAGGTAGTAACAATGGACAGAGCAAGAAAAGTTCATTATCCAAGTAAAGCTAGCAGGATTTATTGATGAATTAGGGGGAAGAGTGTAGGGAAAAAGAGAGGAGTCAAGAATGCTCTAACATAGTGGTTCTCAACCAGGGATGATTTTGTCCCCCAGGGAACATGTTTCAATGTCTGGAGAGAGTTTTGGTTGTCACAGTGGGGGGCGTGAGGTACAGTTTGCTACTGGCATCTAGTGGGTAGAGGCTAGGAATATTGCTAAAGATACTATAAGGCACATGATAGCCCACACACAACAAATAATTATCTGGTCCAAAATGTTAGTAGTGCCAAGATTAAGAAATCCCGCTCTCAGGTATTAGGCCTAATAATTAGGATAAATGACAAAGAAGGCCAGAGAAGGTAATTAATTAATTTGAGGTCAGGCTCAAGACTCCCAACCTGGAAAATGAGAGAATAGTCATAATAATAGCTTACTTTTATTAATACACATACTGCCTCAGGGATGATGAGCAACACATTGAATGACCCCTCTAATCCTTACAGCCATGCTAGGAGGGATGTTTTGACATCCCCCAATATATAGATGGGAACACAGATGGTTTAACCATTTGTAGTACACAGAGGACCTTGGATTAAACCAAGATGTGTTGAAATCTAAAGTTTAGGGTCTTAACAGCGTGCCACACAGGCTTCCTGAATTCATCATGTTCCCAAGTAAAGTCATACAATGAAGGCAGTACGAGCAAAAGATATGCATACATATATTTATTTTTATGATAGTTTTCTAAAACATGAATCCAGCAACATGAAAGAACATTTTGTGCTGAATTGCCGCAACCAAGACACTGAATGACACTGTTAGCTGCCTAGAACAATAAGAATGGTGAGAAATTCCTACCATCAAAGACCTGGCACCGTGCATCTGACTCCCACTTGGGGAGCTGGTGGTGGAGAGATCTCCGACCTTCTCACAGTGTCTCTGCTTTCCTGGCCTCCTAGTTAGCTCCTAACTCAGCAAAGCTCAGAGTCACCTGGGTAATTTTTAGGTTTACAAGAGAAATGATGAACAAACTGAAATTTTCCAGAAATTCAGATAGGCAGCTCACGTGTGTGTGTGTGTGTGTGTGTGTGTGTATTATTCTACACTGACTTTGGGGTGATGGCTGGGAATGGGTTGAGACCTCAGCAGGGAACATGGTGAGACTCCTCATGAGATGGACAGCAGGGAGCGGACGACCGTGCCTAATGTGTAGCCAGCCTCCAGGCCGGGCAACAAAGGCGAAGGCACCCGTTCTGCATGCAGAGACAAAGACAGCAGCATTTCTGTCCCTCTGCATTTCCACTCCTTCCCAGAACTTTTGAATCATATTCAGAAAGGAAATGGCAGAGAAGAAAGGGACTTTGTCCACTCTCCTTTTCTGCCGCTACACCATCTGTTTTCAGAATAGAGACTATTGCTTAATTATTTCACCTCGAGTTTTGCATTTCCATACATGTTTTTAATTATAGGAAATACCCAGCAGACTTTTAAACTGAGTTAAAGTCAGTTAAGGATTTGCTTTATGCACAGCCCTCTCCCCAGGACCTGCCCTGTAGGAGATAATGTATAAATAGGCACTAAATTTAATAAGCCAACCTAAACTCTACATGCTTGGAGTGAAAGTCCCCTCCTCCATGGTGCCATTGGAGGACCTCTCTGCTCTGAATCCCATCGGGTTTCTTCCCCTGCATCCCATCATACTCTACTGCCTATGCTGCTCATTCATGAGAAAAAAATTTTATTGAGTACTAAATAGGTGCCTTCTACTGTTCTAGAAACTGAGGATATAGCAGTGACAAAACTTCCTGCCCTCCTAGAGCTGATGGTCCAGTCTCTGAGACTTATTGAATATGCCCCATGTACTGGTTAAATTTTTGTATATATCATTTGTCTCTGCAAGTGGATTGTAAAGGTTTTGAAGTAGATTTATATATGTATAAATATATATACATGTTTGTAGCTTTACAAATATACAAATATATAAACAAATATAGAAATACAAATATGGAAATATATATATATAATTTTTTTGTACCTGTGCTTTCAATACTCTATCTTAAGAGCAGTAGATGCTCACTAAATGTTTGTTTCAGAATTCGGGTACATTAGAATTCTCAAATCCTGCTAGTAGTATACTCATGGGAGATCATTGTCAGTGGTGCCCACCCTGGTTGCGTGATTATTTACACTATAGTTAGCAATGTAAAGTACCTACAAGGGGTGAGTTTGTAAAATAAACATCATCTTCCCAGCTGTATAAAACACTATGTACAGAGGGGAAAAAATATAAAATGAGGCCAGCATCACTACTTAATGGGTGATCTAAGTTCCTGCTTATTTTTCTTGTTTTTCACTTCTAGGAACTTCAATAAGCTGGTTCTACATCTGAAGAGTGGAGATTTACCAGGTCGGCTGTGATGTTACTGAAGCCCCATGAGAAAACATCTGGTGACAGAACAAGGCAAGTGCTCTGATCACCATGGACAGTTATATGTGGCTTTGGACAATATGCAGCCCATGGTGGTTACATGGTGATTTGGGCAGCTCCTTGCATGGAAAGCTCTTGGTCTTAGAGTTGCTCTTCTGGAAGAACAAGGAATTATTTGAAGAGCCCAAATCTCAGTTGGTCTTGATTGGTATTTATCAATGAAATGTCTTTGGGAGAAGGGCTCCAAGAGAGAACTACCTCAAATAAATTTCCCATCTGCTTGCTGATGCTTCAGGCAGGGCATTTTTTACCCTAATTAGACAAAGCTAAAAAATGCAATTATGAAAAGTCATACATTCCCTCCAAGGGAAAAAACAATTGATTAGTAAAATCTTTAAAGTCTTCATTCATACCAAAGACAGGCCATCTTAGATAAATCCATACTTTATAATCTAGTCACTATTTGTATAAAGAAGAAAATATCTTGAACAAATGCCAAATCCATTACTTATATCAGAGTTATTTGATATATATTTTTTATGCCAAAAACACGGTAAATCTGTTTCAAATAATGGAAGTTGTAAGGTCAACTTTTTAGTCCTAAATAGTGTTTTCTAGTGTAGAGTTTTGGCAGATAACCATAGAGGATATATATACAGTTTTCCTTTTTCTTTTCTTTTTTTGTTTTAAAGACTTTATTTATTTATTCATGAAAGACACAGAGAGAAGGCAGAGACATAGGCAGAGGGGGAAGCAGGCTCCCTGTGGGGAGCCCAATGTGGGACTGGATCCCAGAACTCTGGGATCATACCCTGAGCCAAAGGCAGATGCCCAACCACTGAGCCTCTCAGGCATCCCAGTTTTCCTTTTTCTTAGTTCCTCATCCATTTTTCTTCAAATATTACCAATGAGTAACCTCTCTTTTCCTACTTCATCTGCCTTATAACATAGGCAAATTGAATTTAGCTCCAAAATTTTTGTTGACTGCTGGTCCAGTGTTTGGTGCTGTGCAGGAACCCAAAAATAAGTAAAATGAGACCCATGGTTTCTGAGAGAGAGTTCTACTGTAATGTAATAAAACTGGATCCCAAGTGGTCACAAAAACTGAATTATTCAGACTGTCATTACAGGGAAAGTATCGTACTTGAAACTCAGCTGAACTTGCAAAGCAAGTCGCCTAAGTTTGTATGTTGATATGCTGATTTGTTTTCAAATCAAACTGTTTTGAATAGATATGTATGTAAGATTTCTTTTCACAAGTTGTTTCCTCTTTGTACCTGCTCCAGCAGCAGTTTGCCCATACTTTGACTGTTGCACCTGTTTGGTTGTACTATGATTATTTGTTAAATAAATGAGTTAAATTATGTGTTCAGTCGCCTCAACTAGATACTAAACACTGCCAGGCCAAAGATAGTCTTTCTTGTTCATGCTCATTTTTGCATCAACAGTATCTAGTGCCACAGCTGCTAAAAAGGTGGGTTCAGGGACGCCTGGGTGGCTCAGCGGTTGAGCGTCTACCTTAGGCCCAGGGCGTGATCCTGGAGACCGGGGGTCAAGTCCCGCATCAGGCTCCTTGCATGGAGCCTGCTTCTCCCTCTGCCTGTGTCTCTGCCTCTGTCTCTCTCTCTCTCATGAATAAATAAATACATAAAATATTTTTAAAAAAAGGTGGGTTCACTGAATTCTTTATACTTCCAGTGTCCTGAGTTCATATCCAACAATAAGAGTTTTGGTCATAATTCAGTTCTTTCTCACTACAAGGACAGATTCAGAGCGCAGAAATCTTTTCCTTACTTCTTAAACCAGGATTAGGTTTTTGAATAGGAGTCGGTTGGTTTATGTGTGTTGCATAGAATTATTATAAGTAAAAATAGAATTTTCCCCTGACGGTATCTTCTTCTATTTAAAACAGAATGTCTATCCCCCAACTATTTTATGTTTTCCTTGTAGTTTTTTTTCTCATCTCTTTCTCAGTATCTCATATGTATAATAATAGAAATCTTTTCTTATTCTCCTTCATATGGCTGCCTTAAGCTTCACTGTCTTTAAGAGTACATTTATATTCAGAGGCTCCAATGGTAAATAATTTCAACAGGATAAAGCTCTTTAATCCTATTTTATATCTAAAAGGCATGCTCAACACTATCTTCTGGCATCTCCTGAGAATCCAATTTCCTAAGGTTATATCCCTGAGACTGAGTGGAAATTTTCAAAACCCAGAGTTCAAAGTTAAGTATCAAATTCAAACAAAGCCCAAACAATCCACCCTGAGACTGATTTGTGTGGCCATAAACAGCAACAAAATCTTCCAGTGGCTATTGGTATAATAACTGTGATTATAGTTTAGCAAAGGCAAGTCTCTCTCCTCTACCCCTAAGCATCTAGGGGCTGTTTTTCCTAAACAGAATTTTTAGAGAGCATAACATTCGCGAGAAAAGCAACCAGAACATGATAGCAGATATCTGTGTAAGTACTAGGTATCAAAACAGTGAGACACAATTTGAGAATAAATTCAGATATGAATCAAAATTCTGTTACTGAAACACAGCAAACTAGCAAACTGGCATCTAGATGGAATCCTAGTGAGTACAGCTAATCGAGGAAGCTTCTGTCACTAGCTGCTAACTCTCTTGACCTACATGCCAAGGGCAAGTGATCTTTTCTAACTGTTGTATTTTTTGTTGTTTATTTTTTATATTTTTTGTTTTTTGCTTTTTGTTTTTTTTGTTCATGAAATACAGAGATGAAATAATTGTGATTTTTTTTTTGCTAAATGTAACAAAAGTTAAAAAATAAAAATAAATTAAGCAGGCAAACTATAGTTTTCTTTTTTAAGATTTTATTTATCCATTCATGGAAGACACAGAGAGAGGCAGAGCAGAGGGAGAAGCAGGCTCCATGCAGGGAGCCTGATGCAGGACTCCATTCCAGGACCCCAGGATGAAGACCTAGGCTGAAGGCAGGCACTAAACCGCTGAGCCACCCAGGGATCCCAGGCAAACTATACTTAAGCTTCTAATTTACTGGAAGTTTCTAGCTAAGAGTTAATTCTAAAGTCACTAATTGACCAAGACAATTCCTTAGCAATTCCTTACAAGCATCCTTACTACCAATTAGATTTTTAAAAACTCCTTTTGATAAACTGGATCTTGGGACACCTGGGTGGCTCAGTGGTTGAGCATCTGCCTTTGGCTCAGGGTGTGATCCCAGGATCCAGGGATGGAGTCCGCATCAGGCTCCCCGCAGTGAGCCTGCTTCTCCCTCTGCCTGTGTCTCTGCTTCTCTCTGTGTGTCTCTCATGAATAAATAAATAAAATCTTAAAAAAAGAGAGAAATTGGATCTCCTTATGTTCTTAGGAAGCATATCTGTATCACTGACTAGCATAATTGAAAAATTTTGCAAGCGTTTTGCCGGCCTCATTCCTGGGGGTTATTAACCACTTGTGCTATATACTTGTTTTTTTACTGAAAATTCTCAGTGCTCTAATGGTAATGGATTAGTGAAGACACTTCCCTCTGGGTCATGGGGAAAGTTAGAGTTAAGACTCTCTGCAAAGTTATCATTACAGGTAAATATAGAAAGAAGCCCCAAGAAGTCAGCTTTTCATTTTGGAAAGTCCTGGATGAGATGTAGGCCAAATAAGTGTGAATTTACCAATATCCACTTATCCAGTCCTAAAGCCCCTCAACCAACCCTTAAGCTATAATAAGAGTAAAGAAAGAAATAAAAACCTAGATAAAATAAATATTTAATAAAGACGCCAGGAACCATAAAATAAATAACATTACAATCTTTTTTCAGACAAGGTTGCTGTAATACTCTAACTTCCAAATATGCAAATTCCATATCTTCAGAAGCTTGAATCATCTATATAATTAGAGATGGAAGAAAATATGCCATTGCTGTAAGTCCCATCCTAGACATAATAGGACTCATTAGCTATTCTTCTCTGAAAGGGGCTTTACTTTAACTATGCATAGCCCAAAGTCAGTCTTTGCTCAAAATGTTCTGGTGGAAAGGACTCTGCTGCCCTCTACTGTCACCAAAAGCAGAGAAACAACTTGAATATTTCTGAATGGGACCAGATGGGAATTCCCTATCCCTTACTTCATTGCAAGGCCAAACAAGGCCACATCCTTCCCAAGGGAAAAGACCTCATAAGGTTTTTTACACTACTAGCCTGTTTAAGCTTCAACCTAACTGAACTATGTGGTACAAATATGGATGGAACTAAGGTAGGTTTGAAATGTCAAGGCCAAGAGATGAAGTAGTCCACTGAGGTGGGCAAACGTTTTTGTTTTTGTTTTTAAATTGGGCATTATCCAAAACTTGGGTTACGAGAAAATACAAAAACTCATTCTACCCATCCATTCATCTGTCCACTTATTTCTACTATAATATAAGCAGAACAATGACAGAGGATAAAATCCTAGTTTATCTATTGAAATGAAAAATAAAGCAGAGTAAAGGCATATAGAGACAGTGTCTACATAGAAGGGTTAAGGAATGTTCCTCTGAAGAAGTCAAGAATGAAATAGAGAAATAAGCCACGGAGAAAGAACATTCCAGGCCAAAAAAGCAGCAACTACAAAGGCCCTGTGGTAGGAACATGTTGGATGTTTTAAGAAGAACAAGTGTATTGACAGGGAAAGTGAGAATATAAGTCTGGGAAAGAGAATAAATGGGCAGAAGATGGATTATGTAGAATGTCACTGTCCAGTAAACATATAACGTGAGCCACATATGCAATTTTAACTTTTCTAGAAACTACATTTTTTAAGGGAAAATAAATAGAAGAAATTAATTTCAATAATATTTTTTATTTAACCCAATATTTAAAATAGTATTATTTGGGGGTGCCTGGGTGGCTCAGGTGATTCCAGCTCAGGTTATGATCTTAAGAGTTGTGAAATCAAGCCATGCGTCAGGCTCCACACCCAGCTCCTCTCTCCCTCGCCAATCAATCGATTAACAGTTTTATTTGAACATGTATCAATAAAAGAAATACTAATGAGATACTTTACTATTTTTACTGTACTAAATCCTTCAAATTTGATGTGTATCTTACACTAATAGCACACTTCAGTTTGAACTAGCCACATGTCAAGGGCTCAGTAGTCAAACGTAGCTATGACTACCTTAAAAAAAATTTGTTGTTGTTGTTCTAGGTGTATTTGAATGTTTAAAATATTTTTTTTTAAAAAGATTTTATTTATTTATTCACAAGAGGCACAGAGAGGCAGATTGAAAGAGAGGCAGAGACACAGGCAGAAGGAGAACCGGGCTCCATGCAAGGTAGCCCATCGTGGGACTCAATCCCAGGTCTCCAGAATCATGCCCTGGGCCGAAGGCAGGCACTAAACCACTGAGCCATCAGGGCTGCCCCTCAATTCTTTTTTAAGTTAATTTTTTTTACACACACTTTGGAAGGGACTCTTGGTGGTGATGACCAAAGGATTTTAATAGAACTCAGTGAAGATCAAGTGAGCAGGAAAACTTCCAACTCACAGGGACTCAGTTAATCCTGAGTCCGCAAGCTAGGTCTCTTTTGAGCTTTCTTCTACTTTGAGCAACTTTGCGGAATTTAGTCAGCACAATCCTGGAATGTCTAGATAGGAGTAAATTAAACCTAGAGGTGAGGAGAAGTCATGTCTGGACTGTTGACCAGAAAGGGTGAGGGAAATGTGAATGAGTGGGATACCTAACCCTCATGTAGAAATATACTTTCTTACCCCAGCTGCAACCAGCCTGCTTCTATGAGAGGACATGCAGTGCTGTGGTTAGGAGTTGTTTTTTTTTTTTTTTTTAAGATTTTTATTTATTTATTCATGAGAGACACACAGAGAGAGAGGCAGAGACACAGGCAGAGGGAGAAGCAGGCTCCCTGCAGGGAGCCCGACATGGGACTCGATCCCGGGTCTCCAGGATCACACCCTGGGCTGAAGGCAGCACTAAACTCCTGAGCCACCAGGGCTGCCCTGTGGTTAGGAGTTTAATGCTGAGCATTGACCCCTGGTTTTGCTATTTAATAGCTATGTGACCTTGAGTGGGACACTCAGATATGTGCTTTAATTTTCTCATTTGCAATGAGAGGTAGTTGCAAGGATTACAAGCTATATCAAATGCTTCAAATAGTTCCTACTGTATAATAAATGTTCAGTAAAGATAGCTCCCCATGTGGGGCATCTCTTGCCTATTACTATGGTATCCTGTCAGCCTGGACTGTCCACCCCACCACTGCTTGGTGACAGCTCCGTGCAGGTTTTGACAGGCTTTGCCCAGGTACAGTGGCACAGCCCTACACTTGGGCCAGAGCCCTGTACCTTTGCTTTCAGCCCTGAAGCCTCTTGGAAGCCACATTGTGAAGACACCCTTGGGAACCTGCTTGGCATTCACAGTTTCTCAGCCCAGGAAGGCAGAGGAGTTATCCAGTGAACCATCTCTGACCTAGGAGAAAGGGAGATGAGAGATAAACGTTTCCCTTTTTGCCCATAGGTAGGCAGTTCTGAAATGTGTTTTATGAGATTCTCAGAAGGTTTGGTAAAATTGAGCACCATAGAGGAAGGAGGCATTATTGTATAATGGAGGCCAATCCCTTGTATTCCTGTGTTATGTCCATTTCCAGGATGGTCTTGACTGTTTACTTGTCCTAGTGACCTTGACCCTCTTTCTGTGCCATTGCCAGCCTTGCTCCTTTCATCGTTTCCTTCTCAGGGTCTTCTGATTCCTGCAAACCCTCATCACACAGAGAACTCCCCCTGAGGCTGCTGCCCAATTTCTCAATAGACCCGTCTGCTTTTGCAGCCTGCATGCACTCGGCTTTTCTTCTGGCCCCAGCCTGCTGTACTGCAGTATCTGTCTCCACTGCTCTAAAGCCATTCTCACGGGGACCTGTTAAGTGACCACTCCAGTCACTTCAGAAGAAGTAAAGTGGAACCGTTAAGCTGTAGCAGTTGTTACATAAACTGGAATCCATTCTGCAGAAAGCTTTGTGACTAACAAGAATAAATATGATAATATGAATTAACAGGTAATGAGCCCTTGTGCTATTCCAAGAATGCTGGAAGCTCTTGAAGCTAAGTGCTTTCTATGCATTCCCATTTCATATTCAGAATAGACCCATGAAATGAGAGCCATTGTTATTCCCATTTTGTAGTTGAGAAAATCAATTCAGAGAGGTTATCTCATTTGAAGACACACAGCACAAAGACAGGTCTGTCTTCCTTAGAGGCTGAGCTCTTACTCAATTCACTAAGACCGTCTAGCTCTGACCCTAGTCCTAACACCGTCTGGATTCCTCAGCACTGAAATAGAGATTTTCTTTCATTGGTTTAAAAAACAAGGATTCAAAGAATGCCACTATATAGTGACAGAAAGTAGATTAGAGGGTGTTTAGGGCTGGGGACTTAGAGAGTAATGAAGAGTGAATGGGTACAAGATTTCATTTCATTTCAGGTGATGAAAATGTGCTATAATTGATTCTGGTGATTTTTGCACAACTCTGTGAATATTCTAAAAAGAAAAACCAAAAAACAAACCTTTGAATCCTGTACCTTAAATAGATGAATTGAATGATATATGGATTATATTCTCAATAAATCTGTGATGGAAGAAGAAGAACCCCATTAGAGGTATTTCGCTTATTTGTCTGACAACCTAACACACCACAACATGTAGGAAGTGGCAGATAAATGCCATTGCTCTTTATAAAATTCACAGCCACTAATTGTTCATAAAGTGGTGTTTAGTTTCCACTTGCGCGCTGCAGGACTTGGAGTTCCAAGAGGTATTGCCTTTTAGGTTATTGCTGAGCAGGCATAGGGATACCAAGATCCATTAGCTAGGAAGCCTGCAAGCAGCTCTGGGTGCAGCCAGATTCTTCTGTCACTTGTAAAAAAAAAAAAAAAAAAAAAAAAAAAAAAAAAAAAAGTGAGGAAAGATAATCATCTCCCTGAAAGAAAGCAGCATGGTTCATTTGAATGCCTGCCAGTGATAGTAATGGTCTTGATTGGACCACATTCAGATATCTCCAGGCAGTTTCAGTGACCACATTGCCTCCTAGTACACGCTCTTGGTCCTAATTCTCAAAAACAAATGGGAAAAGAAGTGCAGGGTAATTCAGTCCACCACCAGCATGCTGCTCATTGCTTTCCAGTATGTGTTGACCATAGGGAAGCCACATGATAGAGAGGACACCTTTCAACTTTGAAAAATTTGGACTGTATGGGACACATGAGTGGTTCAGCGGTTGAGTTCCTGCCTTCAGCCCAGGGCATGATCCTGGAGTCCCGAGATCAAGTCCTGCATCAGGCTCCCTGCAGGGAGCCTGCTTCTCCCTCTGCCTATGTCTCTGCCTCTCTTTGTGTCTCTCATGAATAAATAAATAAAATCTTTAAAAAAAAAAAAAAGAAAAATCTGGACTCAAAATCTGGACTCAAAATGAGCCTCGGCTCACCCAGGGGAGGGGCAGCAAGCAAAAGAAAGATGACTAGGTTGGCAAGACCATTAAGTATCAGCTTCTCCTGGCCCTATTACTTCAATATCCTGATTAATTTCTCCCTAAACATCTAAGCAGAGGCAAATGCCTGACTTCTCTCCACCTGTGACCTTCCTAAGTCATGACTGCTCCAGGGTGCCTCCCTGTCCTAAACAACCTTTATCCCCAGCAGTTTTCCTTCTTATTCACAGAATTAGATCTGATGCATATAGCAGCACAGAAGGGCTGTATCAATCTTGTGTGAAGGGACTTTTTTCTCAGCCTTCCCCCACACTCCTGGCTCATGAAGAAGAGAATCCCAGAATTATAGGTAGTGTTCTCCCTACTTAACACTCTGTAGAGAGAAAAGATGCCTTGTAAATCTACATAATAAAGGACAGAGAAAGGGCTGAAGGGAATATTGTGGAAAAGAAAAGCAAGATCCTCTAGGTGGCGGGGGGATGAGGGTATATAGGGAACGCCATGGTGGCATGGAGGCATAAGTGAGGCAAGCAGAGAAGGAAGAAAGGGATATTGTGGTGTGCAACAGAAGTCCCTCTATATTCCTGAGCTTTGAAAGACAAAAATAAGGGATTTGAGCTCTTGACAGTTGCTGGGATGTGAGTCCATCAGGTCTCTGCCTGCCACCCTGCCTTGAGACTGACTAGAGTACTTCCTAAGAGTATCCTTTGGATCTGTTTAAAAGCATTTAGGTGGTGTATTTAGGTAGCAAGCAGAGGGTTTTAGAATCCTGGGGACAAAATATAAGGACACTGTCCTTTCCCTAAAGGGAAGTGGTTTCTCTTTGGTGCACTGATTTTCATAATCAGAAAGACTGAACAGGACCAATAACACCTTGCTTCATGAGGTTCCACCTAAATGGATGAAACTTCTAGAATGGATGTTGAATAAGTAAACAAACCATGGTATTTTGTTGGAGAAGGGTTTCTGAGTCCTCATTGCACAGGAATTCTTAAAGTCCTTCTGTGCCAGTTTCTATTAATAGAGGGATTGTTGACTTAGAGACAGAGAAGGTCTGAGCATGAAGGCTTGACCCATGTCCTAGCTCTGGAATGCTGAGCAGGTCAGTTAACCTCTCTCATTTTCCCTTTCTTACATGGATAAAGAAGACAAATCTTTCACCTACCTTTCCCACAACATTATTACCGTATTTGCTTTATACGTACCTACTACATAAAAATATACTTATTATATGTAAAAGAGAAAGGAATAGAATCTACTGAGTTCTCCTACATAAGGAACTTTATCTTCATCCTAAAAATGAGCTGGTTGGCTCACAGAAAACTCATTTATAAATACCTAGGATTTGGCAAAATTGGGGTTCAAACCCATCTGTCTCCTTTCAAAGTGTCTTTTTCCAGGGGTCATTGTCCCTGTAAGCAGTGATGTATCCTACGTGGCACAGTGTCACTTAGTTCACCCAATTTTCACTCAGTGATTTCTTCTTTGTCTGAAGTTTTGTTATAATCAAGAGCTTTTTCTCTTCAGCCATGATTATTACAGTGTTGCTTCTGCAATATAATTTGTCAATAGCTCTGCTTTAACAACTTAAGTCTTCAAGGCTCTACACCACCTACCACTAGCTGAGACAGTTGTGAAAATTCAAGTGGAATTTTGCCCATCGAGCAGGATCACATCGTTAACCTTCCCTTCCATAACTCCCATGCCCTAAATGATTAAACGGCTTCTTTGTAAACTCAACTTGAGCTCAACTTGAGCTTGCAGTGTGAATTGACTGCAGAATAATAGCATATTTATAGAAACTAAGAATTTCCTTATTGTTTTACTTTTTCTTATCTGAAATAAAGACAAAAAGAGTATTTGGAGAGACCAAAGTCCTTGTCTAGCTCCAGGTAACAACTTACCTTCTTTAGGCATATCTAACGACAAGTTTTACCCTGTGTCCTAAGTCAGCTGATAAAAAAGGTTGAGGATTATTCTATCAGCAACTTAACCTCAGTTAACAAGCAAAACTTTGATTCCTTCTGCAGCTAACTTAAGTACCCCATTAAAAAAGTGAAAATATATTCAAATTAAAACACCCATTAAATTTAAAGGAAGAGAATGAGGGGAGGCGGGAAAACTTTGAAGAGGACTGGGAAGAAATGCATCAGTAATTTCTCTGGCAGGTAACACGTTCTTAAACTGGTCCGACAGCCAAAGATGAAATAGAAATTTCTTTATCAAACAGGAATACGAAGGAGGGCTGACCTTTGATCAAATGTCCGTTTGTAGTTTTGACAAGAAAATTTGCATGAAAAAAAAATGTGCTGGACACTTACTACATGAAAAAGTTAAGTTCCAGCAATGTAAAGAAAGCCAGAGGTCAAACTTCTTAAACAGCTTGTCAGATAAAAGCTGGATTTCTTCCGCTGTGTGCGTGAGAAGTTTTCCAAGCTGTAGAGGGTTGTAAGGAGGATAAGTGAATTATTTCTGTTCCTGTTTCACCACAAAGCACTTTCCATCTTTTCAGGCTCGAGTTTGGGCCAAGAGTTTTTCCTCTTACATTTATCAGGAATTGAAATAGAGAAAAACAAAAATGGTCAAAATAAAGGTTGTCAAGTATCCAGTTTGCTTTTAGCTGGTATTCTGCAGGAGAATTGGCTAATGCTATCAGCCTCTTTTTATTTTATTATTATTTTTTTATCAACCTCTTTTTAGTGACTGCCTTTAACATGCTATCAGAAGACCAATAGCGGTCCTTTAAGAGTGAGCCAAAAAAAAAAAAAAAAAAAAAGTGAGCCGAAAACGATTCATGTTTAGGTAACAACCCAAGTGAACATGAGGACATTTATATGTAAAAATCATTATGATACAGAAATGACTATTTTGCTTATCAATATGTTTGTTTGGCAGTTGGTAATAAACCTATCTGCAAAAAGATTTTTTTTTTTTAAGATTTTATTTATTTATTCACGACAGACATAGAGAGAGAGAGGCAGAGACACAGGCAGAGGGAGAAGCAGGCTCCATGCTAGGAGCCTGATGTGGGACTCGATCCCAGGTCTCCAGGATCACGCCCTGGGCCAAAGGCAGGCGCCAAACCGCTGAGCCCAGGGATCCCTGCAAAAAAGATTCTTATCTTGAAGTCCAGCTAAAGTTCTTACTCAAAATAGTTAAAATGATGCAATCCACTTTCTCTTGACTTCTCACCCTATTCAATTTTCCATTCAATTAAAACACAGGTTTGAAGAGTATGTTTCAAGCACACGGTAGGCACATAATACATACTTGTGGAAAGAAAGAATATTGTACACAGTACTCATAGTTACTTGGAAAAGGCAAGCAAATGAAGGATGCTCTGCCTTTGTCCTTTTAATAGTGGTCTTCACTGCATGCTATCCATTTTTATTTGGATGATAGATTGTTTTTAATTTGAGGAGGCAATGTAGGATTATGGTCAAGTGCATGGGCTTTAGAAGCTCATATCCTGGTGCAAATCTCAGAAAAACCTTACTGACTTGGTTACCTTGAGTTAGTTAATAAGTCCCCCTAAACTTCAATTTCTTTCTTTTTAAAAAGGACACAATGGCGTCTACCACGTAAGGTAATATATACATATACCACACTTTATATATGAATATATATATTTATATATGAATATATATATTCCAGGCTTCATTCCTGAGAGTATGTACCCCACCACTAGCCTTAGCTGATACAGATGGTATTCCTGATAGATAATTTTATGTCTTATGAGGCAATTCTGATCCTGGTGCCGGTTGTCCTCAAAAAAGGGGTTTGGGTGGATTATCTCAAAGTCAGTACCATTTTTACTAAAGATCAAGAGCTAAAATAAATAGCTAACTCCTGATTATTGGTTTATTTCCACTATAAATTTTGTATGCAAAACACTTTTCTTTCAATAATTTCTCCAAAAGACATAAGGCACCTTAAAAAGATTTTTCAATATGTGATAACTGGTTTCTTCATATAGCCTTAGGCTTTTTTCCCCCTCATTCTTCTTTTTCACATCTACTTAATCTAAGAAGTCAAAAAGAAAGCAAACAGGGAAATGGAATCTGAAATTAGCATTAGTGTTCGAGGCCTGCAGCTCTTCATGGTGAAATATTTATTTCATTACTTATCCTTGGAAACTTGTTAGCCTAGGGTTTTGAAAGTCAGCAATCCATAATTTAGGAATCCAGATGAGCTGATCTTACGAAGACCAACATCTGGCATAAAAGAATAAAGAAGATGCTTGCATGTGCTTTCTTGATTTTAACCAAGAGGGTGAAAAACCTTGACAGCTGGTCTACTTGTAACAATACTGACCTTCTATTGATAAGGTCATATCATATACCGGACATTTGGCGATCAGAAGACCTCATAATTTTTGTAAAGATCCTTAAAATCATCGTTTCATTGAACATTTACAAAGCCAGAAATGATCACACCTAGTGAATGTTGCTCGTGATGGCCAAACTAAAACATCCTTAGAAACACCCATTTCTTCACTGACCAATTACCCTGAATTCATACACTGAATATTATTTTCAAGAAAACAACTCTTGATAAATGATTCCAAGTAAAGTATAAATACTTGCACATCTCTTACTGTGAAAGAAATAGGGGGAAAGCAAACTAAACTCCCCATGATCAATACATTTAGACTGCTCTATCTGTCACAGGTTTTCTTAAAAACAGCTTTTTTGAGATATATTTCACATGCCAAAAAATTCAAACTTCTAAGGTGTAAAAATCAGTGGTTTTTAAAGTATGTACACAGAGTACAACTATGACCATTAATTTCAGAACATTTCATAACCACAAAATATTGTTGCTTTCAAGATTATTTGGGCTATTCTGTGTCCCTTGCATTTCCATATGAACTTTAGGATCTCCTTGTCCATTTTTGCAGTTGCAACAGTTGCAACAGATGGATTAGATTGAATTTTTAGATCAGTTTGGAAAGTCTTTTTTTTTTTTTTTTTTTTATTGGTGTTCAATTTACTAACATACAGAATAACACCCAGTGCCCGTCACCCATTCACTCCCACCCCCCGCCCTCCTCCCCAGTTTGGAAAGTCTTGACATCTTAGTAGTAAGTCTTGTGATCCATGAACACGGGATGTGTTTCCATTTATTTAAGTCTTCTTGAATTTCTTTGAAAAATATTTTATGGTTTTTTCAGTGCTAAGTTCTACACTTCTTTTATTAAATTTATTCCTAAGTATAAGGGTGCCTGGGTGGCTCAGTCAGTTGAGCAACTAATTTGTTGGGGTCCTGGGATCAAACCCCAAGTCAGGCTCCATGCTCATGGGGAGTATGCTTGAGGATTCTCTCTCTTCCTCTCCCTCTATCCTTCCCCCACTTACTCTCACACTCTCTCTAAAATAAATTAATATTTTAAAGAATGTATTTCTAAGTATTTTATTATTTTTGATGCCAATATAAATATAGTGGTTTATTTTATAATTGTTCATTACTCATGCATATAAACATAATTAATTTTTTAATTGAGCTTGTATTCTGCAGCCTTTATAACTCACTTATTAGATCTAATAAAATTTTAATGAATTCCTTAGAATTTTCTATATATAAGGTCACGTGATCTACAAATGGGGATATTTTTACTTTTTCCTTTTTTAATTTGAATTATCTTGTATTTCTTTTTCTTGCCTAATTGCCCTGACTAAAGCTTCCAGTACAATATTGAGTAAAGGTGTCAAGAATGAACATCCTTGTCTTGTTCCTGATCTTAGGGTAAAAGCATTCTTTAACCATTAGGTATAATGTTAGCTGTTGCTTTTTCATTGATAGTATTTATCATATTGGGGAAATTGCCTCCTGTTTCTTGTTTGTTCAATATTTTATCCTGAAAATGTGTTGAGTTTTGTCAAATATTTGTGTTTCTTGGGATCCCTGGGTGGCGCAGCGGTTTGGCGCCTGCCTTTGGCCCAGGGCGCAATCCCGGAGAACCGGGATCGAATCCCACATCGGGCTCCCGGTGCATGGAGCCTGCTTCTCCCTCTGCCTGTGTCTCTGCCTCTCTCTCTCTCTGTAACTATCATAAATAAATAAAAATTAAAAAAATATATTTGTGTTTCTTGAGATGATCATGTGAGTGTTGTCCTTTATTCTATTAATATAGTGTATTACCCTGATGTTTCACATGTTGAATTATCTTGCATCCCTGGGTGGATAAACTGCACTTTGTTGTGGTGTATAATCCTTGTTTATATCTAGCTGGGTTAGGTTTCCTAGTTTTTTGTTGAGGATTTTTCCATTTTTAAATCTTAAGGGATATTGGTCCATAGTTTTCTTGTCATATCATTATCTGGTTTTGGTATTCGGGTAATGCTGTCCACATAAAATGAGGTGGGATGTGTTCTCTCTTCTTCTATTTTTTGGAACAGTTTGTGAATATCAGTGATAATTCTTCCTTAAACATCTGGTAGATATCACCAGTAACGCTATCTGAGCCTTAGTTTTTCACATTAAATTATTGGGTTATTAATTCTCTCTCTTGTTATGTAACCCTTCAGGTTTTCTATTGCTTCAGTTTGTGTCTACTTCTATTGCAGTAGTTTGTGTCTTCCTAGGAATTATTCTATTTCATCTAAGTTACCTAATTTGTTGGTGTAAAGTTGTTCATAGTATTCCTTTATAATTCCTATTATTTCTCTAAGAGTGGTAATGTTGTCCCTCTTTTATTCCCAATACAATATTTTGAGTCTTTTCTCTCTCTCTCTCTTTTTTTTTTTTTTTTTTTTTTTTTGTCAATCTAGCTAAAGGCTTGTCATTTTTGCTTGTCTTTTTAAAGAGCCAACTTTTGGTTTTGTTGATTTGTTTTTCCATTCTGTTTTTTCATACATCTCCACTTTAATCTTTATTAATTACTTCCCTCTGCTTGTCTTAATGTTTTTTTTTTATTTTTTTTTAAATATACAAGGTTAGATTACTGATTTAAGACTTGCCTTCTCTTTTAATAAGGCGTTTACAGTTATAAATTTCCCGTTAAGTACATTTCATGTATTGTTGGGTTTTCATTTTTGTTCTTCTGAAGGTATTTTCTAGTTTTCCTGTGATTTCCTCTTTGATCCATTGTCTATTTAAGACTGTTGTTTAATGACCACATATTTATTAACTTCTAAAATGTCCTTGGGTTATTGATTCAATTACATTGCACTGTGATTAGAGAACATACTTTTAAACCTTTTTGATTTACTCAGGTTTTTTTATGGCCTAACACACAGTTAATCCTGGAAATGTTTCATGTGCTTTCCAGAAGAATGTATGTTCTCCTGTTCTTGGGTGAAATGTTGCATGGTGTCTGACAGTCCTAGTTTGATATAGTGTTTTTCAAGTCTTCTTTTTCCTTCTCTGTCTTCTTCCTAGTTGTTTTATTCATTGTTGGAAGTGAAGAGCTGAAGTCTGCAATATTATCATGGAATTATTCATTACTCCCATCAGTTCTGCCACTTTTTGTATCATCTATTTCAAGGTTCTTTTGTTAGATGCATATTGTGTTTACAATTGTTATGTATTGCTGATTAATTGATCACTTCATTATTATAAAATGTTCTTGCTCTATAGTAGCTTTTTAGTATATGTGCTGCTGAAGCAAGCACTATAGTTGCTTTTTAAAAAAGATTTTATTTATTTGAAAGAGAGAACGAGCGAGCATGTGTGCAAGAAAGTGTGAGTGGGCAAGGGGTGGGGAGTAGGGCAGAGTGATAGAAAGAAGCAGACTCCCCCCTGAGCAGGGAGCCAGATGTGGGGCTTGATCCCAGGTCCCCAGGATCATGGATCATGACCTGAGCTGAAGGCAGACGCTTAACCAACTGAGCCACCCAGGTGCCCCTATAATAACATTTTTTTGTCATAAAATATGTTTTTATATTAAACACTTTAATACTATAACCCCAATAATGTTTTTTATTACTGTTAGCTTGATATATCCTTTTCTTCCTTCTGCTTTCAACCTATTCATTTTTTGAAAGCCATTCTCCCATAAACAGCATACATATGGATTATAATGTTTTATCCATTCTTCCTGTTCCTGTTTCTGCCTTTTAATAAGAGCATTTAGCCCATTTATATTTAATATCATTATTGATACGATGAGATTTACATCTGCTATTTTGTTATTTACTCTCCATATGTTTTATGTCCTTTTATACTTCACTATTTGTCCATTAATGATTTATTTTGTGTTAAATAGATATTTTCTAGTGTACCATTTTAATTTTTTATTTCTTTCATTATGTGTTTTGCCTAATTTTCTTAGTGATTGCCCTGAATTATAATTAGCATCTTAACATAAAAATCTAGTTTGGAATAATAAAAATTTAATTTCAACATTTAATTTACAACATTTTGTTCCTTTATAGCAGCATTTCCTCCCTGCTCCTCTGTGCTATTATTGTAATAAAAATCACATCTTCATACATGATAAGCCAATCAACACACTTTTATAATTCATTCATGGCTGTCTTCTATATTCATCTATGTAGTTAGGTGCTCTCCATTTCTTCCTGTAGGTTCAACCTGCTGTCTGGTACCCCTTCATTCCAGCCTGAAGTACTGCCTTTAGGATTTTTTGTAGGTCTGTTAGCAAGGAATGCCAACACTTAAAAAGTCTGATGTCTTCGTTTTTTTTTTTTTTTTTTAAAGGATAATTTTGTCAGATATAGAATTCTTGGTTGACAGTCTTTTTCTTGCAGCACTTTGAGTATGAATTCTCACTGCCTTCTGGACTCCATTGCTTTGGATGAAAATCAGCTATTACTAGGAATTGTTTATTTCTGATGAATCACTTCTCGTTACTTTCAAAATTTTTTGTCATTATCTTTTGACAATTTATGTTTTTCACTTTTGTCATTGGCTTTTGATAGACCATGACATACCAAGTATGTATGTCTTTGAGTTTATTTTATTGAGGATTCATTGAGCCTCTAGAGTGTATGAACTAACATGCTTCATCAAACTTGGGAGGTATTCTCTTGGGAATACCTCTTGGGAGGTATTCATTATTTCTTCAGATATTCTTTCTATCCATTTCTTTCCCGTCTCTCCTTAAGGGATTCCCATTATGCATATATTGGTACACATGGCAGTATGCTACTGGTCCCTGTGACTCTTTTTTTTTTTTAAGATTTTATTTATTTATTAATGAGAGACACACAGAGAGAGAGGCAGAGACACAGGCAGAGGAAGAAGCAGGATCCATGCAGGGAGCCTGACGTGGGACTCGATCCTGGGACTCCAGGATCAGGCCCCAGGCCGAAGGCGGCGCTAAACCGCTGAGCCACCCGGGCTGCCCAAATTCTTCTAGTGATTTTTAAAAATTTATTCTTGTGCTTTCCAACTACAAAATTTCTACTTTCTTTTTAAAATGATTTTTCTGTCCTTATTGATAATTTCTGTCTGATAGACACTATCCACATAATTTCTTTTAGTCCTTTAGATACTGTTTTTTACTTATTTGGATTGGCTGAGTTAAACCTTTTGTCTTGCAAGTCCACTATCTTCCTAAAGACTATTTTTAGTGACATTTTCCCCCATGTATAAGCCATACTTTTCTATTACTTTATATGTCGTAAAGTTTTTTGTTGAAAACTGGATGCTTTGAGTAATGTAATGTGGCAACTCTCTCTTTTTGGAGTCTTTGCTTGTTACTATTTGTTGTTCTTTCTGTTGTTGTTTGTTGAGTAATTTTTGGAACTAATGCTACAAAGTTTGTATTCTTTGTTATATGTGGCCACTGAAATCTCTCTCGGGGATCCCTGGGTGGCGCAGCAGTTTAGCGCCTGCCTTTGGCCCAGGGCACGATCCTGGAGACCGGGGATCGAATCCCACGTCGGGCTCCCGGTGCATGTAGCCTGCTTCTCCCTCTGCCTGTGTCTCTGCCTCTCTCTCTCTCTCTCTGTGACTATCATAAATAATAAATAAAAATTTTTAAAAAATCTCTCTCGGTTAACTTAGTAGTCAGTTAATGATTAGATAGAAATTCTCTTAACTTCTTTAAACAAACAAATCTCTCAGCCTTTGCTGAGGGGCTCTGTATGTTTGCTGGGGCATGCCTTCAATGCTCTAGCAAGCAATGAACAACCTTGTTTGAGCCTTCACTTCCTGTTTGTGAAGAGCCTCAAGGTCAACTAGAGATGAGAGAATAGGGTCTTCTGAGGTTTTCTTCTGTGCAGAAGTACAGCCTTAAACATATATGTGGCCTTCTAGATCTCCTAGAATTATATTGGAACCCTTTAAAACCCCCAAGAAACGTCTCATTCTTCTGTTTTTCCTTTTACATTTTTTGGTCATTCTTTTGTTTGCTCCAACTGATGCCTTCACCTCAGAGAGCTGTAATGTTGAACAATTACCACTGATTGTTTCAATAAATGCTTCTGGGCTAAGGCTGTTTGCATTAAGCAAGCTCTGAGTCAGGTCAAATAAATAAGAGTTCTGGAAGTGGGGATTCTCAGGAAGATGCCAGGCAGGTCACATATAGAAAATTCTCTAGGAATGAGGATTTGGGAAGTTCTAAACCCTTTCTATCCCCTCCAGTGACTGCTATGCTACAGATTTTCACAGTTACCTTAGTTGTGAGGCTGTTAATTTTCAAGGCTACTGTTGAACTGGTCCGAGGTGGGGGTTGGATGAAGCAAGATAAAATATTCTTAATTAAGCATCCACCATTCTTCTTGCATAAATGCTCCTTGAATTGTTGCAAGCCTTTGGTTAATTTCCAGAGTTCTGAAAATTTGATTTTGAACACTTTTTGCCAGTGTTCTCATTGGTTTTATAATGAACAGATTTTCAGAGGATTTTACTCTTCATCGTTCTGGAAGTTCTTTATACAGGTTATTTTTAAATGGAGAATTGAAGCAACTACATTTTGTTTTAGCATAATTATGCAGGTGCTCCTATTTTTACAGTCTGAAACCAGTTGGTCTAACAGATGCATTCATAGGCCAAACAAAGGAAGTGATTCATGAGGACCCAGGCCCTTCTCTGACAGAATAAGACCACTTCTTGTTGGATTAAAGAAAAGACTCAGTTGTGAGTAGAAAGCTTAGTGACTTCTAATGATTTTAAAGTAGGGACAAGTTGCTAAACGATCCCTAACGCCTGACTTGCGTGCCCCATGGGCAAAAATGTTCTTTAGAAATCTAGCTCCAGATAGCAAATACTCAACCCTCATGGGCTTGATCATTGGCACACAATTAGCTTCTGTGCCTTATTTTAAAATAAGAAAATCACCAAGATCTGGGGGAAAAAAAAGTATAGATTGTAACTCTTAGGGAATTTAACGTCTTTTAAGGAGAAAGAATATATTTTGTCTTCATTTAAAGTATAATGAAACCAATTCTGAGGATCTATTAATTTGAATTGTTAGAGGGACATTTCTAAGAAAAATAATGTGAGAATATAAGTGCTGAGAATCTTGTTTATGGATTAAGATTTGTCCAGTAATAAACACTTGGAAATTTAGGTTTTCTCTAAATGAAAAATACATTCCATGCATTTATAAGAAACTACAAGTTTCTTGAAGAATAGCCAGCATTTGTGTCCTTTCGGTTTTTTGTTTTTTAATTGGAACAGAAAGTAAATGACTGGAATGACTTTGAAAGGAAAGAGGATATAAGAAACAAGGTGGTAGCATTCACAGTACAAAAAAAAAGTAAAAGAAAAAAAAGTCAGATTTACTGACATGTGTGACAACGACCTGAATAGCCAAAAGGGGTTATAAATCACTGTACACAGATCACTGTCATTGAAGAATTCCATCAGTTGCAAAAATACAAAAATACTGAAATGGAAACCTGAATATGTTTCCAAGTTGGGAGACTTGGTACCAGTTTCTAAAAGAGGAAGCTACTCAAAAATAGAGCACCGTCTATGCCTTGTTTAATTTCCAAAATAGAAAGTAGCAAGGTAGGAATAGAATGGTTTCAGCCAGTGGTATTCAGAACTGAGGTGAACTGGGCCATTAAAAGGGGTGAGGAGACATTCTCAGTCATATGTGATGTCCAAATCATGAGGAACTAAGTGATTGTGACACCTGATTACCCATTTTTGACTTCTGATCCAGGTTCTATTATGACGGTCTAATTATAGAACTCATTGCTAATGGTTGAAAAAATACAGCTGTTTGAGTTATTTGGAGAAGAGCATCAGTATTTAAATATGATGCCATTTACAAAAAAGCACATTGTGTTTCTTAATACCTTCAAACTTAAACATGACTGCTGAGAAAGAGATACATTTTCATAAGCCTAGATGGCTTTTCTCTCCTTCCACCCACTGCTCTCTCCATATTGTTAGGAGTCTACTCTCCTGTCTTTAACTGGGTTATTTTTCTTGTATTCTTGGTGTTTCTTTGTGCATTATGCTTTCCTTTTGATTTTTATTCCTTGTTTTATCCCTGAATTCATTTTCAATATATTTGATTTACTTTATCCTATAGTAGCCTTATCAGAAGTCCCCATGGTTCTAATCCTTCTGTTTCGTTTTTGTGGTGGTTTTTGTTTGTTTGCTGATTCTTGCTCAGGATGGATCATTTTTTCTTATGTTTTGTTAGGTATGGCTATGTATTTGTATTATCTATAGATTGTTTTATGTATGTGTATGTAAATTCCATGTAGTGGTCTGGGTAACCAAAATGTCATTTCAAGGTGGGTGTTATGGTCCCTTCTCAGGCAGACCAGGAGTATCACTTGACCATACAAGTTTCTATTATTTTCTCATTTGGTAGGGTTCCTGTTATATTTGAGTCATATATAGTTTGACTCTAAAGCCACAAGGAGTACAAATTCAGAGTTCTGATTTATCTCAGGAAAATTTAATTTTACTTTTTCCCAGTTAAAGCCAAGGTACAGAAATAAGCTCCCTTGTTACTTCCTTGCGCTGGGGTAGTGATCATCTGTTCTATTTGCATCAGAGTCCTACTGTTGGAAGGCCCAGTTTTATTGAGAGTCTTGCCTCTCTCTTCCTTCCTTATCAAGTCGCAGGTCTCATTTTCTGTTCCTATAGCATAAACAGCCAAATGAGAGCCCCAGTAGCCCAGGAATCTTTCAGGGCTGGTGCAGGGTCATCTCACTTGCCTGACAGTTTGATACTCTGGACTCTGTGTTGTTTATTTTTTCAACTTGGGGATTTGCCTTTCTTTCTTACAATTTCAGCCATACACTAACAATTTGTTAGTACTGGCTGCTATGACAAAATAACATAGACTGGGTAGCTAAACAACATTTTATTTCTCATATTTCTAGAGATTGGGAAGTCCAAATTCAATGTCCAGTGAAGGCCTATTTCCTCATTTGGAGTTGGCCACTTTCTCATTGTATGGCTACAACATTCTCATTCCTCAGATAGCAGAGAAAGAACATGGTCTCTTCTTAATAAAAATATTAAGCCCATCAAGGGGGCTTTAGCCTTATGATTTCATCTAAATCTAATTACCTTCCAAAGGCACCACTTGTAAATACCATCACATTGGGAATTAGGGCTTCAAGATAGATTTTGAGGGGGACACAAACGTTCAATCCATAACACAAGTTATATTATCTTTTTATCCACTATTTCTAGACACACTAGTTGAGTGTACCATCGGGCCACCACAATAAGGTTCCTGGGCTCCCACTTACTTCTCATGCCAGCAGGCAACATACTTGTAGATGATGGTTCCTACAGTACCCACATCCTTTGTGTAAGATTTAAGGGGTCTCAAATCTCCCTTCTTCTTAGATGGTTCATTTTGATTTTAAAATCACATATTAAAGAAGTTCAGTGATGTTATAGAACACAAGAACAAAATACAAAAATTAATTGTATTTCTATCTACTAACAATGGATAATTCAAAAATGAAACTAAGAAAACAGTTTCTTTTATAATAGAATCAAAAAGAATAAAAATGTCCAGGAATATATTTACCAAAAGGAGTAAAAAACTTGTACACTGAAAGCTACAAGAAATCATTCAAAGAAATTCAGAAAAATGAAAAAAATGGAAAAAAAAACCCTCTGGGCTGATGGATCAAAAGACTTAATATTGCTCAGGTAGTAAACTGATTTATAGATTGACTGGAATCCCTATCAAAATTTTAGCTGCCATTTCTGCAGAAATTGCTAAACTTACTCTCAAATTTGCCTAAAATACAAGGACTCAGAATAGCTAAAGCAATCTTTAAAAAGATCAAAGTTAGAGTACTCACATTTCATAAATTCAAAACTTACTATAAAGATACAATGTTTGGGTGCCTGGGTGGCTCAGTCAGTTAAGTGTCCAACTCTTGGTTTCAACTCAGGTCATGATATCAGGATTGTGAGATTGAACCCTGCTTCAGGTTCCATGCTCAGTGTGGAGTCTGCTTAATACTCTCTCTCCTTCTCCCTCTCCCTCGCTTTCTGCCCTCCCCCTGCCATACACGTGCTTTCTTTCCGTCTCTCAAAGAAAAAAAAGCTACAGTGTTCACAACAGTATGTTGTTTCATGAGGATAGACATTACTGATCAGTGAAATACAAATGAAAATTCAGAAATAAACCCTTTAATTTATGGTCAGTTGATATTTGACAAATGTGCCAAGAAAATCTGTTCAACAAACTGTCTGGGACAATTGAATATCCACATATAAAAGAACGAAGTTGGACCCCTTCTTCACATAATACATAAAAATTAAATCAAAATGTATGGCATACCTAAATTTAAGAGCTAAAATTATAAGAACTTTAGGAAAAAAAACATAGGAGTAAATCTTTAAGACCTTGTATCAGGTGATGGTTTCTTAGATATATTATCAAAAACACAAGTAACAAGGGAAAAATAGATAAATAAATCAGAATTAAAAATAGTTGGGCTTCAAAGAACATTATGAAGAAAGTGAAAATATAACCCATGGAGTGGAAAAAATATTTGCAAATCATATATCTGATAAGGGACTTGCATCAAGAATATAAAAAGACCTCTTACAATGCAACAATAAAACTGAATAAATAACCTTTGCCCCAAAATGGGTAAAGAATTTATATAGACATTTCTCCAAAGAAACATACAACTGCACAATAAGCATGTGAAAAAGTGCTCAACGTCATTAAACATTAAGGAAATACATTTCAAAATGACAATGAGATATCCTTTTACATTCAGTAGAATGGCTAAAAGGAAAGACAATAACAAGTGTTGCCAAGGATGTGAAGAAATTGGAACCTTCACATATTGCTGGCAGGGATTGTAAAATGGTGCCACTACTTTAGTAAAGAGTTTGGCAGTTCACCAAAAGTTAACATAGAGTTTCTATATGACCTAGCAGTTCTACCCCTAAATATATACCAATGATAAATAAAACAAAAATAAATAAAAATAATCACCTGAGTTGATTGTTCATAGCAGCATTATTCATTATAGCCAAAAGCAGATACAGCCCAAATATTCATTAACTGAAAAATAAATAAATAAAATGCGTTGTAGCAATATAATGGAATATTATTCAGCCATGAAAGGAATTAAGTATTGTATACGTGATACAAACTTGAACCTTGAAAACGTTATGCTAAGTGAAAGAAGCCAAGCACAAAGGTCTGTATTGTGTGATTTCATTTATACAGCATCTCCAAAATAGGCAAATATATGTAGATCGAAAGGAGATTAGTTGCCATGTGCTAGTGGGAGGGCAAAATGGGGAATGCTTGCAAATGGGTACCAAGTTTCTTTTAGGCCTTATGAAAATGTTCTGGAATTAGAGAGTGGTAGTAGTTGCACAACTCTATGAATGTGCTAAGAACCACTGAATTGTACACTGGAAAAGAATGAATTTTATAGTACATTAATTATATCTTTATAAAATGCTCTTTAAAAAAATCACACAAGACTGTACATTTAGAAAATAAAGATGAAGATTAAAACAGCTAGCAATTCCACAATTTAAAAAGTCTCCTGGGACAATTTAATGTGCCTTCTGCTTGCATTTTATTATAATTATGTGTGTACATTTTATTATTTATAATTTGCATATATATTTAATTTAAGTTTCTATTTAAATTACATTTAAATTTTTATTCCATTTTTCACATTAGTCATGAGTGATTTTTTTTTTTCATTTTGCTTCCTCATCTTGATAACTGCCATTGATGATGGATTTAATTTCCACAAGTGGAGATAGCACATTTTACTTGACAATTCCTCTGTTTCCCATTTGATTTGTTTCTATTTCTTTGCTATTATACAAGAGCAGCAATACCTGTATTTGTGTATATAGTTTTTCTCAGTATATGGATTATTTATTTAGAGTTGTTTTTACAAAAAACTGTTAATGCTGTGTCAAAAGCTATGAACATTTCCTAATGCTTGGTGAATATTGCCAAATTTTCTTTTAAAAAAAAAAGAGGTTCTCTGTCATTCTAGTAAGTATTGTATAGCCAAGTAACTCTCTGTTACCACTAACATTATGCCCAGAGGACTTTGTATAGACCCCACATGTTCAGATTTACCAAAGGCCTTGAAGAACTTGGCCATGTGCCATTAAGAGGGTGAGAACAACCATGAAATTGGTTATGAACAGGTGCATTGCACAATTGATTATCCAAGCTTTAGTCTCTTCCATAATTAATCATGGGCTCTTCACAAGAGTCATGTTGCAGAAGAGCCTACCACTTAACAGAGCCAGGAAAACACATGGTACCAGGAATTAGGAAGCGATGGAGGATAAAGATGAACGGAAGCAGAGAAAACAGTTTGGAATGTTCTTTCAGAGCAAGCAGTTCCCATGGGTCTGGGAACTTCACATTGTGGCAATCCCCCAAACTGCTTCCTTTTGGTAAGCAGAGGTAAACAATGTTTAGCTTATCAGAATACAAGCCTATTCTGTTAAGGGATTCCTTTATTAAGGAGGGAACCAGGTTCTTTTGTGCTAGGTCCTTGTAGATTTTGGAAGTCACCTTTGGAAAACACCTACCCCACTCCTAGCCAAGAGTTTTCTACAGGCTGTTTTCATAAAGGAGAGTTTAGTTATGAACTTAAGTATTTCACCTGGCCATGCATATCATATGGCAGCTCAATGGTTTCTTTGAGGCTAAGAAAGAAGCCATTTCCTTATTTCTTTCAATGCAGAATGGAGTCTAAGGCCCAATTCTAGGTGGTCCACCAAAAACAAATGGTGGTGTCAAATTGAACAACTGGCATCTTTTGCAACATGAGCTCTCAGGGAGAGGAGATTAAGGCAAATCACCAACTGGCAAAGCATTCTAATTTTTGATGTATGTATTAATCACAGTTTTTCATTTCCACATACTCACACCATCACTTCACTCTTGGATACATAATTTATGTGTTTAGTTCATAGTTCACATTGGTGAAGTCTCCAGGGTGGATTCAGATACAGTTTTGATTGACTGATCTCCGAAGTAGTTATATTTTCTGGGTCTCTGACTCAATCCTGGAAAAGTCTACATTTCTACCATAAATGTGAAGATGATTTGCCTGTTTTTGTTTCCTTATCCTTAGAGCATGAAATATCTGTGGCCATATTTTTCTTACCATCACAGCTTTTGGAGAAGCTTCTTATAATTTATCAATTACCTTTGTATATAAGGCATCTTGTCTATCATTCTTCATGTTTTCAGAATTCACATTGAATCTGTATCTTTGAATATAGTCATCTGAGATTTTTTTCCAACAATCTTGTCCATAGCTTTTTCTGTCCTTCATTTCACACCTGTTTATCTCTATCTGCTAAAATAGAATCATTTTTAAACTTTGGTATAATAACAGTAATCACTAGAGTAACTTTATTTTTCAAGACACCTCAACTTATTTTTTATTCATTTATTCAACAATGTTTTTATGGAGTGCCATCCCTGCACTTTTGTGGAGCACTGAGGAGCTAGTGGTAAACACAGAGAAATCATATCCCTACTTTCATGGAACTTATAGTCTAGAAGAGGTGACAGACAGATGAGAAAAAAAAGAACAAGAATTTTTTTAAAAAAGCAAAATTCCAACTGCCATAAATACCCTGAAGGAGATTATGGTACTGAGGGAGTTTGTATAAGAGGAAGATATATTTAAAAAAAAAAAAGAGGAAGATATAAACTGTAAGCCATGGAAGTGACATTTTTTTGAGGAAGTGACATTGAGCTGATATGTAAAGGATAAATAGGGATTACTCATATGAATGGGGGAAGGGAGATAAGAATGTTCCAGGCAGAAGGAACAGTATGAGCAAACTTTATCATGGAAGCAGGAAGTGTCCAAGACTCTGAATCAAGGCCAGTGCTGCTGAAGTGCATGGAGGAGGGGAGGAGTGTGATTGGTGGTAGGAGATGAGGTTGGCAAACAAGGCAGTGGCCATATTAATATTTGTCTTCATCCCAGGAGCAGGTGCATTCATTTCAATTAGAGCAGCAAATGTTGATAATATATAACCATTAGAATTATTATCTCAGCCATTGATTTTGCAATATCCAGCAGCAAGTTTAAATTTAAAAACCCATATTGCCTGGTATTAATCTTGCTGCTTGCATATAATCTTTCTTAAATTTGATATTGAAGATATTTTAAAGTACCCAATAAGGTTTTCTGATTCTGTATTTTTTCTACCTAATCTTCTGTCCTAGTGGTGCCTAGCACAGTGCTTTCTGCTTAGCTGATGGTCAATAAACATTTGCAGATTGACGAGTAAGAATAAGTGTGAGATAGCCAGAGTCGGCTATGTGAAGAAGTCATTTAAGAGAGCCATGTTCTGATAGTCACCCACAAATTTATTTCTGATACAACAAAAGAAAAAGAGGATGGAATTAGGAACGTAGTCTTAAACTGAAATATATTTCCCTCTATACATCATTACTACTTCTTCCATTGACTTTTGCCTTCTAAAACGACTCCCGTCTTTTTACACTCACTGTTGCTGTTATCTGTGTCAGGTTTGACCAATGTAATCAGAATAGACAGTATGCCCATCTGTTTGAAGATTTCTCCTGCCATAGGAATGTGAGAGTACAAAACATCAAACAGCATTGCGATACATCCTTCACTCCTGTGTTGGAGATAATTGTTTCCCCAGAGTGGTGGGAGGCTATAATAACTTAGCTAAAACCCAAGAAGCTACTTAAACTCATTTCAGCTCTGCAAATCTTTACAGAATGGTTTCTGTGTGCAAGACAATATCCTATGTGAGCCGAGAGCTGCAGAGATGAAGGTGCTGCAATGCCAGCCCCTTTGAGGAGCTCACAATCCCATGTACAAATCCACACTAATTCAAAGCAGATGTGATATTTACTGCAGAAACTGGGCACATGGAGAGCTTTGGGAATGCATGGGAATGAACTCTGTAGATAAGGTTAACAGTTGGTGTCTTCGTCCCAAACCATTTATATTTTGAACAAATTTGTTTATTCAACCACATCTGTTGAGTGATAAGTCCTGTGCTAGATGCTAGAAATATGAAGATGGGCATTCCTTACTCTTAAGGAGCTCACAGACTAGCAATGGAGACATAGATTATCATACAATGTGGCAACTATGGCATCAGAGTTATGTATATAATCCTAAACAAGTGCAAAGAGAAGAAACCTAAAGCCCAGGGAGGACTGAGGTTATTTCTCAGTTATTTCTCAGTAATTCACTCATTCCTGAAGGATGAGTGAATAAGGGGCAGGTTGATAAGAACAATTGAGAGCAGTGGGAAGAGATTGTGCAAAGACACGAAGGAGTAAAGTATTTTCTGTTTGAGGAAAGGATAGTCAGCCTAGATTCCAGAAATACTGTGGCATAAGTATATAGCAGGCAGAGATGTTAGACAAATTGCCTGCAGGATTCACAATCTGCATTTACAGTTGAACTAGTGGATTTGGATAATATAGGGCAACTATGAGTTACTGAAAACTTCAACCATTGACATAATCAAATTCACATTTTATTTTTTTAAGATTTTATATATTCATTCATGAGATACACAGAGAGGGAGAGGCATAGGCAGAGGGAGAAGCAGGCTCCATGCAGGGAGCCCAACGTGGGACTCGATCCTGGGACTCCAGAATCACGCCCTAAGCCAAAGTCAGCTGCTTAACCTCTGAGCCACCCAGGCATCCCCAAATTCACAGTTTAGAGGAAACATGGAAGAGAGGGGTCTAAGGCAAGATATAAGATGAGAGATAAAGTCACTGACCAATTAAGAAAAAATGAGAGCAGAGCTAGAGTATCAATATCCATGTGGCTGCAACCCCATCTCCCTGTCCCATGTAGGCAAAAGAGGAAAAGGTTTTTTTGCTGTTTTTCTTTTTCTGAACTGGCTGCCAAAGTACACACAAATAAAATATAGCATGTATTATGTTCCTCGGAGATTTGGCCAGTGTAGTTAAATGAGACTGAGGTAATTTTCTAAGTGAGCCAGGACAAACTCGACTGATCATAGGTATGGATAAGTTTTCAGTTCTCATCTGCAAAATGAATATAATAATAGGACCTTCCAAATAGGGCTAGTCTGATGATTAAATGAGACGATGACTACAAGACATCTGACACTGTGCTGACCCATTGTATACACACAATAAGTGTTAACTTTCATTACTGGTTTAGGGGATAGTTAATAAGCATCTAATCTGAGTTGTTAGACACTAAACCAAAACAGTAGAGATAAAGGAAACAGAAAGGAACAGTGTATCTGATCTCCTTAGTCACATGGTCCTTTGGAAGAAAGTAATACATACAGAATGATTACAAGAATGGGACAAGTGCAGACAAAAGGTATGAGGAAGAGGGCACCTGGGTGCCTTAGTCAGTTAAGTATCTGCCTTCAGCTCAGGGCATGATCTCAGGGTCCTGGGATAGAGCCCTTCATCCTGCACCAGGCTCCTGCTCAGTGAGAAGCCTGCTTCTCCTTCTCCCTCTGTTGTTTCCTGCTCCCACCTCCTGCCCCCCACTCGTGCCCTCTGGCACTCTCTCTCTGTCAAATAAATAACTAAATAAAATCTTAAAAAATAAAAGGTATGAGGAAGGTATTAGAAGTTATAGGAAATCCTATATCCACCTCTGACTAGAGGAACAGAGGACAGGAGTTTGGGAGAAAGGGCCATTTGAACCTAATCACAAAGAGTAAACAGTTGCATAGAGCCTACTTACTCCAAATGTGTTCTTTGCATAAGCAGCATCCGAATCAGCAGCACTGAGGAATGTGTCAAAAATGTAGAATCTCAGAGCTCACAAGAGACCTACAGAATCTGTATATGAGCACAATCCACAAGTGACTTATGTCCATATTAAAACTTGAGAAGCAGTGTAAAGGTATAGTAATGAAAATTAACATGATGAGTACAGAATGTGTTTATTTGCTAAGTCCAAATGACCTGTTTTTAAAAATCGAAACATAGCAGCTGAGAAGTTAGCATTTTTCCCTTCTATAATTAATCTTTTGAACCAAATTACACCTCAAAATGAACCTATATGCCTAATTAACCAATGGATCAAATATGTCACAAGAGAAATTAGAAAATGCTTTGAGATAAATGAAAAGGAACATAACCTACCAAACTAATGGGATGCAGCTAAAGGAGTTTTCAGAAGCATATTTATAGCTGTAAGTATCTATAGTGATAGAGAAGAAAGATCTCAAATCAATAAACTTTCCATATTAAGACACTAGAAACAGGAGAGCCAACTAAACCTACAGCAAGCAAGAAGAAGGAAAAAATAGAGATTAATAAAGAAGTTAATGAAATAAAGACTAGAAAATAATGCCAAAAAATGACTGAGACTAGAAGTTCGTTCTTTGAAAAGATCAGCAAAATGACATTCCTTTAGCTAAGCTAATCAGGAAAAAAGGTAGGGGAGAGAAAAGATAAAAATTATTAAAATTGTCAATGCTCAGTGAAGTACAGGGAATATAATAGAAACACATTAAAAGTATTGAGTAGATAAATAAAGAATAAGTTGAGGTTTCATAAAAAATAATATCATCATAATGAATACCATTATAATGTTAGAGTTTGAAAATGATTCCATGTTAGCAGTAGGATATAAAAAAGTTTGAAGTGAATGAAAAAGGATGTCTGGAGAAGAATTTCAATTGAATATATTTGGGTATATAGAATTCTTGTTCATGGATCAGAAGACAATACAGTTAAGTTGGCAATACTCCCCAAATTAATCTTCAGATTTAATGAAAGTTCTATCAAAGTCCCAGCTGAATTTGTTTTTACAGAAATTGACAGATGCATCCTAAAATCCATAGAGAAATGAAAAAGGTACAGAATAGTCAGAACAATCTAGAAGAAAGAAGAACAAAGCTGTAGAAGTCATACTTTCCAATTTCAAAACTCAGTAAATGCTACAGTAGTTTGGTACCAGCCTAAGATAAATCAGTAGAAAAGAATTGAGAATCCAGAAATAAACCCTTATATTTATGATCAAGTAGTTTTTGACAAGAGGGACACCAGGAAAAATAAAAATAGTCTTCTCAAGAAAGGGTACTGGTACAAATAGATATCCACATCCAAAAAATGAAGTTGGACCCCTTCCTCACACTATACATAAAAATGAACTCAAAATGGATTATAGACTGGAGTAAAAGAGCTAATTCTAGAAAATGGTTAGAAGAAAACATTGGAGTAAATCATCATGACCTTGTATCAGACAACATTTTTTCTTTTTTAAAAAGATTTTATTTATTTATTTATTTAGTTAGTTAGTTAGTTAGTTAGTTATTTGAGAGAGAGAGAGAGAGAGAGAGAGAAACAGGGGTAGCAACAAAGAGCATGAGCAGGGAGGAGAGGGAAAAGCAGGCTAATCGCTGACCAGGAAGCCTGACATGGAGCTCTATCCCAGGCCCCTGGGACCATGACCTGAGCTGAAGGCAGATACTTAAAAAACTAAGCTACCCTGGAGCCCCAATGTTCTTTTCTTTTTGATATGACACCAATTGCAGAAAGAAAGAAAGAAAGAAAGAAAGAAAGAAAGAAAGAAAGAAAGAAAGAAAGAAAGAAAGAAAGAAGAAAGAAAGAAAAGAAAGAAAGAAAGAAAGAAAAAGAAAGAAAGAAAGAAAGAAAGAAAGAAAGAAAGAAAGAAAGAAAGAAAGAAAGAAAGAAAGAGAAAGAAAGAACTGGACTTCATTAAAATTAAAAACTTTTGTACTTCAAAACTTTTGTACTTCAAAAAGTGAAAAGACAATCCAGAGAATGAAAGAATGTATTTACAAATACATTTATATAGTTTTACATATATATATATGTACTTGCCCAGAACATATAAAGAATTCATATAATTCAATAATAAAAGGACAACCCAATCAAAAAAAGGACAAAGGACTTGACTAAATATTTTTCCTAAGAAGATACACGAATGGCCAATAAGCACATGAAAAGATGCTCAGCATCATTTACTATTTAGGACGTACAAACCAAAACTACAATAAGATACTATTTCATCCCCTTTAGGATGCTAAAATAAGCCTTGCTGAGGATGTGGACAAATTGCACCCTTCATACTTTTCTGGTAGGAATATAAAATGGTATAGCTACTTAGAAAAACAGTTTGGCAGTTCCTGAAAATATTATGGATGGAGTTACCATAAAGCTTAGCAATTCCACTTCTCAGTACATACCGAAGAATTAAGATATACATCCATACAAATACTTGTACATGAATAGTTCATGGCATTATCATTCATAATGGCCAAGAAGTGAAAACACCTCAAATGTTGGTCACCTGGTAAATGGATAAACAAAATGTGGTCTATTCATATAATACAATGCTATTCAACAATATAAAGGGATAAAGTACTAATATGTCATGATTAGTATTACTGATACTACATCATGGATAAACCTTAACAGAATTATAAGAACTACTTACAGAATGATCTAAAGAAACCAATAACAGAAGATCACATACTGTATGATTCCATTTATATACAATGTTCAGAATAGGCAAATCTATGGTGAAAAAAATTAATTAATGGTCACCTAGAGCTAGGGGAGATTGGGGAAAATGAAGAATGACTTACGCAAGGCTAGCTAGCTGTCCTATATAGTAGCCACCAGCCACATGTGACTCTTTAAATTAAACTGAGTTAAATTCAAAATGTAATTCAAAACTTTTTGCACCTGCTATATTTCAACTACTTGATAGCCACATGTAGCTAGTGGCTGCCATATTGGATAGTACAGATAGAGAATATTTTTTATCACAAAAAGATCTCTCAGCACAGATCTAGAGCACACATTGTAAAGCTGTCTCTGGATCCGTGGAAACCTGAAAATATGTACAAAACCTTGAACATATTTGCATCTTTTTCTAAGAAGAGGCCATGGCTTTCATAAGATTCTCAAAGAAATCAGGTACCAATGTGAACACAGCATTTCCTAAAACCATTAGACAGAGCTATTAATAAAATATCAAAGTAATGTCCTACTACTCCTATAGGGAACTGTAATTTCATTTTATTTGTGGTTCTGATTTAACCACCTATTGAAGAATCTAGAGGACTGAATTTTGTTAGCTCTGTGCTGCTTTTACCTGAGAAACAAAAGATTCCATAAAAACCACTTTGAATTATTATTTTAATTAAATCAGAACCAACAAATGATTATGAGCCAAAGCAGTAATAATTATGCCATAGCCAGCATTTGTGAGGCTCAGAAGGACATTGACCCACAAAGGAAAGTGAAAGCAAATGTCACATTGAATTTGAATTGACACGAAAGTGGGTGTATTGATGAATGATGATGATGAGAGCAGGCACAATGGCAGAGGGCCTCCACATGGGAAAATGTGAAGGATCTTTGACAGCCTTCAGGAGGTGTAAGTACCTTACTGAAGCCACTCTTTGAAGCTCCCTGCTACAGAATCAAGGTAAATTCCAGAGGGGGTGCCTCTGAGAAAGGTCATCACAAATCATACGTTATTGTGGAGATGCAAAGACTTCACATCTGAAACTCTTTAATTTTATTGGGCATACTATGCTGTCACCAGCTTGACTTCAAAAATTGAAATCTGCCACCACAGCTGTCCTTCCTGCTGTTTGTTTCTAAAATATCAACACCTGGCACCCTACAGTTGCTCTCTGAAAACAAGGAATTACTGCTTTGACTAAAAGGATAAAGCGTGGCAACAGCAAGCACGTGTGACCATGGCTGACAAATGGCTGATGTCAAATTGTGTGGAGATAAATATGTGACCCTTCTTGAGGAGACAGCACAGATGGATCCTCTTATGGATGCAATCTCTTCCCTAGGCAAGGCCAGTGGTGATTGCTATCCAAAAAGATGTTTGCTTAGATCACAACCCTTTTAGATTTTACCTCTCAATGACAAGGAACTAACATTTTTGATAGTGACTTCTCTTCCCCTCTAAACCACACCACCAGGAAGACCCCAGCCTATCAGTTCCAATATAAGATCATGAGGTATGCTGGTGGCTTACAGACAAGACAATCAGGTATCATACGTACATATGCAGTAATTCCTAACAATGCCATTTAAAAGAAGAAAAACATCCCCCCCCCCATTTGGCATAATACTTACTCAACATTTCAAAGTTTTCAAGAAACCACAGTCTACTTTCTTTTTCCTTCAGATTCACCATGAAATTATAAACATGGTAAGGTAGTTAAAAGAATGAACGATAGGAGACTTTGATATGAACCCTAGCTCTGCCATTCCCTGGCTCTTTGTGGGCTTATACTCTTCTCTGAGCCTCCATTTCCTTGTTAGGAAAATGCAGTTATGATAGCATCTATTTTAAGGGACAGTAAGTATCAGATAATGTGATATGAGTATAATTCATAACAGTGCCCAACTCAGTGTCAAACCTCAAGAGCTGACACCTGTACAAAAGTCCCAATGTTGCACTACCTGGCTTTCCATATATTATCTCATTTAACCTTAATCTTGATGCCAACTGATAAAATTTCTTAAAATAGCAATTGAGGAAGGAATGTGTTCTGAAATTATTTTTGTAAGAAAAACTACATTGATATAGCCAATACACATCTTAGTATTTATGTTTTAGAAGTTTGTATGTCTAAGTTTCCATGATACATGGAGGAAGTAAGTTTTTCCCATTAATTATGTATTCTCATTGTGTCTGATGAATTGAACGCTAGAGGGAATTGGTCTGAATCTTTTGATATTTACCCTTTCACCACATGAACTGACCATTGTGCTCAGCTCAAGGCCACTGACCGCAGGGCTGCAAAATGATGTCATTAAATTGCAAAAGAGATGTACTGTAGAAAAAGCAGAAATAGGTCAGGAGTAACTTTAGAAAATTTGTGGTTTGGGTGGCTTTTGGAGGTCAGAGGAATATAAGATGAGGAGCTATGATGAAAAGATAAATACATCTCAGGACTCAGACTATTTTAAATGAGACATCTATTTTTTCTTTGTGCTTCTTCGGTTATACAGATGAACCTAGGAACTAGAAAATTTGAATAGTTGCCAGCAAAAAAAAATCCAATAAAATTTATGATGAATTTTTATTTGACGCAAATTTTCCTTGGCAATCCGAATTAATCTAAAACTCATTTATAATGGCTAACAAATAAATTACATTTGTTGCTGACCTCTTTGGAATTGGTCCATAATTAGATTTCAGTTAAATGACAGGAGAGCTATTTAATAATCCTGACCTTTGGAGCTCTCCTCTTGAATGGTAAGATCATTAGAGGTACAAAAAAGGTGCTGGATCCTCCATCATAACATGCATACCATAAGATGTCTACTTCAAGGAGTCAAGATGGAACTCAATTCCATCTTACCAATCCATTTGAGGGAAATGATTATTTTCAAGAAAAAGAGGTCTTGAGATGCATCTACTCAATTATCAAAGCATCTTTTTCCATTTTTTCCATTTAGAACTCCAACCTATGAGTGGAATACTTGAAGATCCCCCACCTCCTTACTTTTACAGATATGCAATAAGCTCAGAGAAGGAAAGTAATTTGTCCACAAATACATAGCCGTTTTGTAGCAGAACTAGGTCAAGCAGTAAGGACTTCTGATTTTTGATTCAGTGCTTAGTACAGTTAATGAAATGACTGCAAAAAAAGTTTGCAGGATATTTATAATGTGGTATCTGTCTTTCAGAAAATAGGGCCAGAGATCCCTGGGTGGCTCAGCGGTTTAGCACCTGCCTTTGGCCCCGGGCATGATCCTGGAGTTCCAGGATCGAGTCCCATGTCGGGCTCCCTGCATGGAACCTGCTTCTCCCCCTGCCTGTGTCTCTTTCTCTCTGTGTCTCTTGTGAATAAATAAATAAAATATTTTTTTAAAATAGAAAGGAAAAAAAAAGAAAATAGGGCCATACTGACTTACATTAGTCAGTTTATTTAAATCCTACCTAATCGGGATCCCTGGGTGGCGCAGCGGTTTAGCGCCTGCCTTTGGCCCAGGGCGCGATCCTGGAGATCCGGGATCGAATCCCACGTCAGGCTCCCGGTGCATGGAGCCTGCTTCTCCCTCTGCCTGTGTCTCTGCCTCTCTCTCTCTCACTGTGTGCCTATCATAAATAAATAAAAAATTTAAAAAAAAAATCCTACCTAATCACTCACCTATGTGACCTACAGAGTCCTTCTCTAAAGTGACTTAAGATACGCATAGTTTAATATTAACTGGTCTATAGAATAACTGAGTATATAGCCTTGATGTATTAGTTAGGGTTATATAGTTACAAGCAGCAGAAATAGGGCAACTTAGACCCAAATTGAATTTGTAGAGGCATATAGGAGATCACACAGAATCTAAGCAACACGGAAAAACAAGACTCAAAAAGGTATAAACCAGAGTAGCTTTAGGATCTGAAGATTTGGGTAGCAGAATTAAATCAACAGCTTCTCCAAATGAGTATGTACTTTATGTTGATGTTGAGGGGTGTGTGTGTGTGTGTGTGTGTGTGTGTGTGTCCTTGCATTATTCTACTCAAAATTTGAATTCCCAACAGGGTAACTCCAAGTGGCATAACTCAGGCCACTTGCCTGCCCCTTCTTATCAGAACAAGACTATGCATCATAAGGAAACAGTAGATAAGATGCTTCAAAAAAAGTTCAGGGTGCTATTACCAATGGAAGTATGAGAGAATGCTGAGCAGCAAAAATTACCACCACCACCTTTGGCTTCCCTTATGGTGACCATACCATCATCTTGGTGAGGACTCTCAAGGTTTAAGCATCTTTGGTTCAAACATATCTTTTAGAAGATGGGGCATGAAGAGAGGGACCCCATTCTGTGTGTCTTTTATTACTTTCCCATCACCCTCTCTCCTCAATTGTGCAACAAGGACTTACTTGGTACTCATTAGTTGATTGATTACTTACAATGGACTGAACCACTCAATAACCTTTTAAAGCTCATGGTCTCAGGAATACTAGAACCAGACAAGTTTCTTTGTAGATAGTTCAAGTAAATACTCTGGAATCTGCAATGCCATGCAAATGCAGCCTTTAGTGTGCTAGCGTCATCATTATCAATGCTAGGAGGAATTGAAAGCACATGGGCTGCACCCATGTTTGTTGCAGCATTATTCACAATAGCCAAGATATGGAAACAACTTGAGTGTCTGTCAACAAATGAATGGAAAAAGATGTGAGATATATCTATAAATATACAGAAAAAGATATATAAAGTTAATTCAGTATTGGGACTCAAAAAGGAAGCCACCCTAGTGGCCTGGCCCACATCACAAATCTGAATCTAAGTTAGCCTGCACTAAAGAGAAATGTCTCCCTGCCAGGAAACCTAACACATATCAGTCACAACCCTCCAACTCAGCTTTAGCTAGTTTACCCAAGAAAACAGGACCTATTAACCTTATAAAGAAATTTCCAACCCCCTAGTCAAGCCTGCCCCTTTTCCTCCTTGCCTTTTATAATGCTCATAAAATTCAATCTTTCCCAGAATTTCTTAGGAATATGCCACTGTTTGGGAAGCACTGTATTCCCCAATCTGAGCGTTTCCTCTTGAATAAAGGGCATCAAACTCATTACTAAATTTGGTTTTGTCATATGACAATATACAATGTAATATAATTAAGCTGTAGGAAGGAAGTAAATCCTACCATTTATGACAGTGTGAATGGACCTTGAGTGCATTATGCTAAGTGAAATGAGGCAAACAGAAGAGGACAAATACTGTATGATATCCTTTATATGTGGAATCTAAAAAAGCCAGACTCATGGAAACAGAGAATAGAATGGTGGCTAACAGGATTGGGGGGCAGGGAAGTGGGGGATGGCAGGGAAAATGGGAAGATGTTGGTTAAGGAGTATAGGTTTCCAGTTAGAAAATGATGTAGTTCTAGGCATGTAATGCCCAGCATTGTGATTATACATAACAATAACTGTATTATTATTTTTTAAAGATTGTATTCTTTTATTCATGAAAGACACAGAGAGAGAGGCAGAGACATAGGCAGAGGGAGAAGCAGGCTCCTCACAGGGAGCCCGATGTGGGACTCGATCCCCAGACCTCAGGATCACGCCCTGAGTCAAAGACAGACCCTCAACCGCTGAGCCACCCAGGTGTTCCAACAATAACTGTATTATACTCGAAAGTTACTAATAGATCTCAGAAGTTCTCACCACACACACACACACACACACACACACACACACAAATGCTGATAATGTGATGTGATAAAGATTTAGCTGCTACAATGGTAATCATATTGCAATATTTAAGTGTATCAAATCAGCACTGCACCTCAAATGTATATAATGTTACATGCGAACTATATCTCAATAAAACTTGAGGGGGTGGGAAGCACATGGGCTAGAGCCAGATTACCCAAATAAACTAGCTGTGTGACTTTAAGCAAGTATTTTAAGCTCTATACACCTTGTTAAAATGAAGTTAAATAATCATTTATTTTACATTGTTTTGAAGAATAAACAATTGAATATATGAAGAGTGCTTCAAGTACCTAGCTGATGGCAATCTAGCTATCCTCCTCATCATCACCATCATCACACCCTGAGTCAGTGTTGACATTTTGGTAAAGGGGAGTTGTTTCTCCAGCTTTTGTAGCCATTTTTTGGAACAGGTAGATTGAAACAAACAGGACCATGTTTAGGAGGCTAACTGCATTTACAACTTGTGCTGAAAGGTTGCTTTTCCCCACGTGTCTCATAAGGGCTTCCTCAAATTTGCTTTTGCAATTTTTACATTCTTTAAACATACTGAACTTACAAGCAAACTCAGCTGAACTCGAGATGGGTCTGCATTTCTTTCTTTCCAGGGGTTTGAATCTGCGCTTACAATGGCCGTACATTTAATCACTGAATTGTCTTGTGATTATTCACTGCCCATTTATCAGTTTGCCCCCTTAAACGGTGACAAATGGTGGTTCCTTTTAAGTTTCAAAGAGGCCAGTTTAATCTGGGCCCTCTGTTGCTTTGTTAGGGAAATCGAATGCCCAGAATTGTTCTTCAGCTTTCCCTTGTTGCTCAGAGGTCATGGGAAAGTAGATGTGAGAACTCCAGTGTGATTCATCATTGCCTGATGAAATAGTGTGACATCTGGGTACAGCATTCTCACTGATGGCACTCACATTCTGTCTCTCTGCAAAATGATCTGCTTGCAAGTCAATGTAGCAGTGACTCTGAACAGGAAAGGTAATGCGTGATCACACCTGGGGTTATAGCTGTTCCCACCTAGTGTAATAGAAGTGACAAGTTGATGGGGATTTTCAACCACACTTTGTGTCTGCCTTGGTGAAGCACCTTCCCAAGACATTTTGCTTTCTTTCCTGAGTCCTTATTTTCCATGCATTAGTAGTAAAGGCTAAAATAACTAGATAAATTAAACCTTGTAATGCGTGTCAAAGAGCCTACACTAAAATCAGGTATATAAAATGGCCTTATGAATATCTATGTCCTGTAGATTTTTATGCTCTGGGCAGGTTTCACATAGTGAATTTCATTACACAGTAAATGTTCTTATTCTCTCAAAATTGGTGTCTAACTAAAGTAAGTATCTTAATTTGTGGTGAGAATGGTGACTTCTCTTTCATCTCTTTGGCTGGCTCAGGATGGGGATCTTTTCTTAAGCCCAGAGAGGAAGGGAACTTTTATCTTCAAGGCAAAAAGGTAGTTGGAAAATGGGTCCAGTTGTGACAAACTGCGCACTTTCATGCCCCCTGGAGAAAAGCTCCTTTCTTTTCTAGGATGTGTTTCATTCATTCACTTGTAGGAAAGGAAAAGTAGTCTTCCCTTTATCCTTCTAGGTTCTTGGCTGAGAATCCCCTCCTCCATTAATAAAAGAGGAACAGGAGAAAAGCAAACAGAAGTTTAATAGCTTGTGTACCTCCTATATACATGGGAGAGACCTAGGTAAACTAATTCCCAGAAATGACCCACACCACCAGCTTAAATGCCATCTCCAGTTAAAGACAAAAGAAAGATAGGTGGAGTGGCAAGCCGGTTATGAGAAATTACTAGTCAAAGCACAGTAAACAAGGTTATGGTCATTAAACAGATTTAAGCCAATTAGCCTTTGATAAGAGTTGCTAGAAATATAGTCATCCTCTTCCTGCTACAGCATGGAAGACAGCCTTACAAATAGAAAGTTCCCTTATAAATGTAAATGTCTCTTTAAAAAAAAAAGGCAACTTCTGCTTCATTTTCAGAGCCTCTCCTATGTCTGTTTCTTATAATCAGCCTAAAATAATCCTTATGCCAAAAATGCATGTTTTGCAGTGACAAGTTCTCCTCCCTCTCACATTCATTCAACCATTCACTTATTAAGCTTTCACTTTCAACTTCTCTGTGTCCTGTCTGTACTAAACCCCTGGGAAATAGAATCAAATAAGGTCCCTTCTCTGCCTTTAGTTTGCCCAGAAGACAGCTGATGAGACAGGCAAGTAAACTAATAATGACAACATGAAGAGGTTAGAGCCTCACTATTCAAAGTGTGGTCCCTGAGAACTTGTTAGAAACACATAATCTCAGCCCCACCCCCGGGACCTACTGAGTGAGAGTCAACATTTTTACAAGACTGCCAGGTGATTCAAATGCACATAAAATGCTGTTTGAAGCATGTGCAATGTAGTATGTAATGGTAGGGTACAGAAGGGCATAACATGAGGGCACAGGGCAGCAGAGCCTTCTGAGCTCTGGGAGCCCCTTGCCTTGTCTTTCATACTCCCACAGGAACCCTGCTGGCAATTAGCATTGTGTCCCTGGGACACTTAGCTTACAGTGACAGGTGCCAAGAGTTGGGGGGAGGGGCATCGGGTAAGTAGATTTAAGCAGCCGGCTGGCCACAACTCCAGGGAGTGTGACTCTTACCTTCATAGGTTCAATACCGTGGCCCCGAGAAAGAATAAGCATTTTGCTCTCCTGCTCACCTGTAATCTCCAGAGAGGAGAGGAGAACTTAGGTCAATGGTCAAAGGCTTCTGAGAAGCAGGTGAAACAAGGCTGATCTGATTATAGGTATTTTTCTGGTGAGTTTTCTGGTTTTTCCTTTGTACTCTGAACACTTTGAGAATCTGATGAATACTATAAGCCTGTTTCCTAAACACTCAGCTAGAGAAGATTTATGATTTAGAATACTCATAGATCCCTTCAAACCCAGTCTGCAACCCCCTAAGGTTCACATTCCCCAGGTTAAGAACCTCTGACTTGGCAGCGATGCTGGATAAAAATTTAACCACATTTCCTATAACATATTGAAAGACTTTACTCCATGCCAGGAATTATATTGAGTAATTTACATATATTATATTCCTTAATCTTTGCAACCGTATTATCTGGTAGGTTTTTATCACCATTTTACAGATGAGGAAACTGAAGATTGGAGAGGTTATTAAATTGTCCAAGGTCATAATCTAGTAAGAGGCTAAAATGGAAACCAAATGCCAATCTCTCTGATTCCAGAACCCATGCCTTAACCACCATGCATGCTGTCTCCTCAGAATGAAATACTACCTTTTAAAATAAGGCAGTAAATGTATTAAATGACACTAAATTACACGTTTTAAAAATAGTTAAACTGGTAAATTTTATGTTATGGATATTTTACCGCAGTAAAAATAAAACAGGGCAACTGTCATGAATATACACTTTGCGCAGAGTATGAGGTTTGGAAATGTTAAGTGTTTCCCAGTCCTCCAGGCTCTGATTCACCACCCTTTCTTTTAAAAAAGTAATGAAATAACCAAATCAAACCTTAGGCAGTTCTGTCCCTTGTTCACCACAGCTGGAAACCCTAACTACATACTGCTCAAACCACAGACCCATCAAAAGTCACAAAGTACTGTTTTCAAGATAAACTTTCAATCTGTGGTTACCCTACAATATGCCACAGACTTGATATTTATTTATTTATTTATTTATTTATTTATTTATTTATTTATTTATTTATTTATTTTAAGCTGGTATGTCTTTTTTATTGAAGGAGAGTTGGCACACAATGTACATTAGTTTCAGATGTACAAAATGGTGACTCAAGAAGTCTGCGCATTATGCTATGTTCACCACAAGTGTGGCTACCATCTGTCACCATACACTGCTCTTCCAGTATTTTTGACTCTATTCCCTATACTGAGCCTTTTATTCCCATACTTACTCATTCCATTATTTGGAAGCCTGTATCTCCCATCCCCCTTCATCCATTTTGCCCATCTCCCACCTCCCTCCCCTCTAGCAAACATCAGTTTGTTGTCTGTAGTTATGGGTCTGTTTCTGCTTTTTGTTTGCTTATGCACTTTGTTTTTTAGATTCCACATGTAAGTGAAATCATATGCTGTTTGTCTTTCTCTGTCTGACTTACTTCACTTAGCATAATACTCTCTAGATCCATTCATGTTGTTGCAAATGACAAACTCTCATCCTTTTAATGGTTAATATTCATATATATATATTCCACATCTTTTTCTATTCATCTATTTTTTAAAAATATTTTATTTATTTATTCATGAGAGACACAGAGAGAGAGGCAGAGACATAGGCAGAGGGAGAAGCAGGCCCCATGGAAGGAGCTCAATGAGGCACTTGATCCCAGGACTCCAGGATCACGCCCCAAGCCAAAGGCAGACGCTTTAACCGCTGAGCCACCCGGGCATCCCTATCTGTTCATCTATTGATGGACTTGGTTGCTTCCATATTTTGGCTATTTTAAGTAGTGTTGCAATAAACATAGTAGTTCATGTGTCTTTTTAAATTAGGGTTTTTTTCCTTGGGGGAAATACCCAGTAGGGGAATTTTCAGATTATATGGTAGTTCTATTTTTAATTTTTGGAAGACTCTCCATACTGTTATCCACAATGGCTGTACTAACTTACATTCCCACCAGCAGTACATAGATGTTTCTTTTTCTCCACATCCTGCCCAATAGTTGTTATTTCTTCAGATTTGATATATTTTTGCAGGCCTGCAAGGTACAGAACTTCTTAAGAAATATCATTGTTACTTATTCTCTCCTTCAGTATCAATATGAAAAATCCTACCAAGTTCAATCACAATCAAGATAATGACCATATTCATTACCCCTAGAGTTTCCTTGTACCTCTTGACCTTTAAGTATCTTATTCCCATTCCTGAGGGTACCTAGAATAGTGGTTTAAGAGCACAGATTCTGAGCAGTTCAAATCTTACATATACTTCTCACTAGTTCTGTGAGTCAGGTCAAGTTTTAATCGTTATGTAGCTTTGTTTCTCTGTCAGTAAAATGGGGATAATAGTATGATAAACCTAGAGTGCCTATAAGGATTAAATGAGATAATTTAAGTAAACTTGTTTGTAGAGTGACTGTTTTGGGAAGACTAAGCACTTGCTAAATGCTAGTGTTGATGATTAAGGTGGTGGTGATATTTAGATATTACTCAGTCTGAGGATTATTCTGAATCACTTTCGCATGACATTTCATGCCATGCTGCATTTGATAATCCATCCTCATGACCATGAGCTCTATTATTGACAGACTAAGCCCCTTTTCAGTATTTGGAGATGTAGTTGTAATATATCAAGGTGCTCATATTTAAGGTAAATAACTTGGTGAACTTTAATATATGTATATGCCCCTGAAACTATAACGACAATCAAGGTAATGAACATTTTCATTACCCCTAAAGTTTCCTTGTACCTCTTTGTCATCCCTTCCACTCTGCCCCCTCCACTAGTTCTGCCCAGACAACCACTGGCCTGCTTTCCAACAGAATAATCTCTCTCTCTCTCTCTTTTTTAAAGATGTATTTACTTATTTTAGAGAGTGAGAGAGAAACAGAGAGATAGAATATGAGGAGGAGGAGAGGACAAGGGAAAGAAAATCCTCAAGCAGACTCCCCACTGAGCAGAGTATGGTGTAGCGTTCATTCACAGGACCCAGAGATCATGACCTAAGCCGAAATCAAGAGCTTTCTGCTTAACCAACTGAGCCATCCAGTTGCCTCCCAACAAAAATAATTTTGAGTTATACTGAAACATATTGGGGGTTCCTCTGCATCTTTTCAAGTTTTTATCAAAATTCCAGTTAGTTAACATCCAGTGTAATATTAGTTTCTGGTATAGAATTTAGTGATTCATCACTTACATATTCCACCCAGTATTCATCACAACAAGTGCCCTCCTTAATACCCATCACTCACTTAAACCATTCCCCACCCACCTATCCTCCAGCAACCCTCTGTCTGTTCTCTGTAGTCAAAAGCTTGTTTTCTGGTTTGCCCCTCTTCCCCTCCACCCATGTTCATCTGTTTTGTTTCTTAAATTCCAGATATGAGTGAAATCATATGGTATTTGTCTTTCTTTTGGCATATCATTTTACTTTCCCCTGTGTTTAATTATGTATTTAGCTTCCCGTAAAAGTGGGAGGGGTTTTTGATGGATAGGTATTCAGCAAGTGCATAATGGCCTTTCAAGATAAATAATCAAACATGCCAATCTCTCCTCACTTTGAACTCCTACGAGTTCTCCTATCAAATTCAGTAGATTATCCTCCCATTGTCTTGCTTGCTATGTAGATGACAGTTCTTGATTTATTCAATAAAATTTTGTTGAAGTATTACATCACAGTATTATCATTTTAGAAGACATTTTAGGCAACTGTCTAGTGTCCCAGTTCCAGGTAAAATTCAAACGACCCTACCTGAGGTATACCTTCTAGAAATGGATCTGTTCACTTAATATGCAAGGGAATATAACTATGTCACAATTTATTCCTCTTCCTTGAAGCTTTCTTTTTTAATACTTATTGTAAGATATGTCTTAGTTTCTAAAACATTCAGTGGGGGAGGAAAGATTTGCATCTTAGAACCCAAGAAATGTAGTAACCATAAGCTGTCATTTGGCATTGTGATGTATTATATTGTTTAATTTACTATTTAAGAAGAAGGTCTATAAATTACATATCTTTGTATCCCATGCAGGGCCTCACATACTGCTCAAATACATATGGACCCACAGAATTACATGATGCCATAGCAAGAAAGGAAGTCGACCTTAATTTAGACTATTTTTCTCATATTGCTCATGCAGAGAGGCACGCAAAAGAAAAACATCTTGCCCAGATTCATGTAGTCTTTCCAGAATCAGGATTTGATTCCAGGTCCCCTGACTCTGTCTGGTGTTCATTTCACTTGAATGTATCATTGACAGAGTGGAGTCTGGCAATGGATGTTTTTAGATTTCCCCAGGTAATTCTTATATGCACTAGAATTTAACTTGTACACACAATTTTCAGAAGTTACACTCTTTATCTTTCCTTTCAAAAATTCAATTTATGGAAGCAGGCATATAAATATAATTGCTTATAACTTTGCTGAGCTGTTCAGTAGAATTATACTGTATGCCACAAAAGTAGTATTTGTGCATGAGTCAATTACCTAGTGACTAAGGCTCATTGATCACCCTACATCCACCTTTAAATTTTGCTTCCTTGCTTCCTTCCTTCCTTCACTTATTCATTCATTCCTTTGGTCATGCTAAGCTCCTCCTGGTAAAAACCAGGCACTGTTGTAGGATTTAGATGCTGTTAGGAGGATACGGTGCTGAATAAGACTGGCAGGTTTCTGGTGCAAAGGTGACAAAAAATAAAGAAGTAAATGATAATAAGACAAATGGTGCTATAATTGTAAACTTGAATAAAGATTGTGAAGGAAATAATGAGAAGTTATACTTATGCTGAAACCTGAAGGTTGACCAGAAATCTTAGGGAAGGAATAATTCCTATTTAATGATGTGATCTTAATATTTAATGTAGACACAAACCCAATGTAATACCAACATTCAATTTTGACTCATACCCCATGGTTTTGAAAGCTGAAACTCACCTAGTGATTTTAATGCAGATAATACATTCCTGATGTCTAAAAGACTCTGAATATACACCTCACAGATGCCTTGGGGAACAGCAAGTCATCTTTAACAGGGAATTGCTCTTGAACTGAAACCCTGATTGTTTTCTTCTGTATCCCCATCTCTCCCTACTGCTGACCCAGTCGCTCTGACTTCATCAACTCCGCTGTGTCTTAAAGAACTTCTAAAGACTGGTCACCTTGACTGCAGGAAAGGCCATGGTGGCATTATAGAATGGAGGTGTTTGAAAGATTTCAGTCCTTGTCCTTTGGGAAAGTTAAGAGTCTGCTATAATATGCTTATGCCTTTCACAGAGTTTCTTTAAGTTTCTTCCCAAGGAAGCTGTTTTCTTTCATTTCTGCCTCCTTCAAATATTTCACCTTACATTTATCATTCTTTTAACCACTCCTGTTGCAGATTGTGTTAATTTCATTCTCAAGTAAATGTTTGGATAGATGTGTTTAAATTACTTGTTTGATAGAGTATTATTATAATTCAAAATAATACACTTTAGTTTTTACAATTTGAGGGAACACATATTCCCAAATTACCAAAGACATGTGAATATCACGGATAAAATGTTTTTCAGAGTCACATCTAACTGTTAGTTTTGCTTTCACCATAGGGTCTGGAGCCAGCAGTGTGGATTCAAACCCTGGCTCTGCCATTTTACTTGCTGTGGGAACTTGAGCAAGTTACTAAACTTCTCTGTGCCTCACTTTCTACATCTGTAAAATGGATATAATGGCATTAGGGTTGTTGTGAGAATACAGAAAAATGAAATGAGTGCATATAGAATGCTCAGATTAGTACATAAATCAGTTACTGTTATTTTTTTCTGTCCTTTTCACCAGCAGCTGGTACCAGATAAGAAAGAATGAATTCCTCTGAGAAGTGAATCACACTTGTTCATATTGCACTAAGGAAACTTTGCTTTCTTTCTGTATATCAATATCAGCCTTTAATTTTTAGAAACTTGAATTCTTTCTTTGTGAACTCCAATGAAAATAAATAAGTATTTTTTGAAAGATTAGATTTTAGTCATGCCATACAGGCAGTAATTCATTTGCAAATCATTTTAGATCCTTTAGAAATAAATGTTCTTCGAATTGCTGAAAATACACCTGGATTTTGAAGGGGAGGCAGCTCTTCCACATACATGTTATTAGTAAATTAATGACAGCAGCAATAATAAATACTAACTTGTGAGACTTTATTTTGTGTAAATCTTATTTTATTTTTCTCCTTTATCACCTAATAATATATGAAAATTGCCTCTTAAGGATTATACATAGAAATCACGTGCAGTCTTTTCAATGATTATATAATGTTCTGTCATAGAAAAGCCACTCACCTAACTTATATATAGTGAATTACAGTAATTGATTATTTTTTGAGGTTAAACCAGCCTTGCCTTCCTGGAATAAACCCCAATAGACCATAACGTAGTATTCTCTCTACTGGATTCAATTTGCTAATATTACGTTAATGATTTTAAATCTATATTCATGAGATGGATTTCTTTGTAATTTTTTTCTTTGTAATGTCTTTGTCAGGTTTTGATTAACAAGTTTTGCTAGACTTAGGAGTTGAAGAGTATTCTGTTGACTATTTACTAAAATAATTTGTGTATAATTGACACTATTTCTTCCTTAAGTAATTTATAAAAATATCTGGGCTTGAAGTTTTCTGACAACATAATCAATGTCTTCTTTTTTAAAAAATATTTTATTTATTTATTCATGAGAGACACAGAGAGAGGCAGAAACACAGGCAGAGGGAGAAGCAGACTCCCTACAGGGAGCCTGATGTGAGACTCAATCCCAGGACCCCGGGATCATGACCTGAGCCGAAGGCAGACTCTCAACCAATGAGCCATCCAGTTGCCCTTCTTTTGCCTTATTTTGAATTGATTGGATAATATTCTTTTAGAAATCTATCTTAACTTGCCTATTGGCTTGTTAGCTATATCTCTTTACATTTTATAGGGCTGCTTCAGGTACTAAAATACATATCCTTAACTTTTCAGTCTACCTAGTATGATATTTTATCTTTCAATATATAATTAAAAATAAGAATCTTGCAATACTTACCTTGCCATCTTCATCACTTATGCTATAATTGACTTATGTATTATATATGTACACACATTACAACCCTCATGGTATTGTTATACTTTCTTATTTAAACAAAAAAGATGTATTTTTAAAAAAGTATAATGCAAAAATAGTATTTTAAAGGAATTAATAGGGAAAAATAGACTACTTCCAGTGTTCTTCGTTCATTCTTGAAGATCTAATTTACCATCTTAAAATCATTTTTTCAGTGTGATTAATTTATTTTATCGTATCTTATAATATAGGTCTGATGCTATCAAATCTCTTTATTTTATTTATTGAGAATGTCATTATTTTACCATTAGTCTTGAAGAATATCTTGCTGGCTCTAGAGTTCTAGAATTTTTTTTCAAATGTTTTAGCACTTAAAGGTGAAATTCTATGGCTTTCATTTTTTCTGATGAGAAGTCAACAATTGTTCCTCTGTAGCTAACATATTATTGTCAGATTGTTTTTAACATTTTCTCATTCTTTTTGTTTTCAGCAGTTTGACTATGATATGCCTCGTGTGTGTGTGTGTGTGTGTGTGTGTGTGTGTGTGTGTTATACTGCATTTGGTTTGCAGACATTCTTGAATAAGTAGATCCTCATTCACCAAATTTGGGGACATTTCAATAATTATTTTCTTAAAAATCCTTGTCCTTTTGTTTCCTTTCCTTCAGTGACTCAAATTATGTTACTCAAATTATTTTAAATAGTTTTATGTTGTCCCACATATCCCTGAAATTCTGTTCTTTTTATATATTTCCACTTATTTTTTTCTCTGTTCTTTTTTTTTAAAAGTTTTTTTATTTACTTGAGAGAGAGACAGAGAGAACACAAATAGGAAGAGAGAAGGACAGAGGAAAGGGAGAGGGACAAGCAGACTTCCTGCTGAACATGGAACTCAACACAGGGCTTGATCCAAGGTCCCCAAGATCTTGACCTGAGCCAAGGTCATATGCTCAACCCTCTCTGTTCCTTAGCGGGTAATTTCTATTGATAAATTTCAAGACCATTTACTCTTTTTTCTGTCATCTCCAAAATGCTTCTAAGCTCTGACAGTGAATTTTTATTTCAGATAAGACATTTTTCAGTAATAGAATTTATATTTGGTTCATTTCTTCAAACTTTATTGAGGTATAGTTGACAAATAAAATTGTCCAATATATAAGTATACAACATGATTTGATACATGTATACATATAATTTTATTTGATATATGTATGTAAGTATCATGATTTGATACAGAGATACGTTGTGAAAGGAGTCCCCAGTTGAGTCAATTAACACATCCATCATGTCACATATTTGTCCTTTTGTGTGTGTATGCATGTAAGAGAGAACATTTAATTTCTATTCTCTTGGCAAATTTCAGTTATATAACAACAGTATTACCTATAACTATAGTTATCAGGTCATATATTAAATCCTCAGACATTTTTCACTTTATAACTGACTAAACCCTTTTATGAATCTTTCCCTATTTTCCCCAACTCCTAGCCCTCCCTGGTAACCACTTTTCTACTGTCCAACTTTTTTGTTTTACAGATTCAACATATAAGGGATACCATGCAGTACCTGTCTTTCTCTGTTTGTCTTATTTCACTTAGCCCAATGCCCTCCAGGTTCTCTCTGATGATTAGTGATATTGAGTACTCTTTGTGTTCCTGTTGGCCGTTTGTATGTCTTCCTTGGAAAAATGTCAATTCTGGTCCTTTGCTCATTTTAAATTGGATTATTATTATTATTTTTTGCCATTGAGATGTATAAGTTCCCTGTGTATTTTGTATATTAATCCCTTATCAGATTTGTGGTTTGGTAATCTCACATTTCATGGGTTACCTTTTCACTTCGCTGATTTTTTTTTTTTTTTTTTTGAGCAAAGCATTTTAGTTGGATGTAGTCCTACTCATTTTTTTTTGCTTTTGTTGCCTTTGCTTTTGGTGTCAAATCCAAAAATCATTGCCAAGGCCCATGACAAGGAGCTTACCCCTACCTACTTTTTCTTAGAGAAGTTTTATAGTTTCAGATTTTATGTTCAAGTCTTTAAGCCATTTTGAGTTGATTTGTATATGGTGTAAGATGGTGATCAATTTCATTCTTTTGAAATCATTTTTTCCTAACACTCTTTATTGAGGAGATTATCCTTTATCCACCATATATTTTTTGTTTTTTGTCAAAAATTAATTGAACACATATGCATGGGATTATTTCTGGACTCTATTCTGTTCCATTTACGTGTGTGTCTATTTTATACCAATACTATAATGTTTTGATTACTATAGCTTTATAATATAGTTTGAAATCAGGAAATGTGTTGCTTCCAGCTTTGTTCTTCTTTCTCAGGATTCCTTTGGCCAACCAGGGTCTTTTGTGGTTCCATATAAATGTTGGATTGTTTTTTGTATTTCTATAAAATATGCCATAGGGGATTATACTGAGTATGTAGGCTGCTTTGAATAATATGGACATCTTAATTCAATATTAATTCTTCCAATCTGTGAGCATGTAATATCTTTCCATTTATTTGTGTTGTCTTCTTCAAGTTCCTTTATCATTGTCTCAAGTTTTCAATGTATAGTTCTTTCACTTTCTTTTTTTTTTTTAATTTTTATTTATTTATGATAGTCACAGAAAGAGAGAGAGAGAGAGAGGCAGAGACACAGGCAGAGGGAGAAGCAGGCTCCATGCACCGGGAGCCCGACGTGGGATTCAATCCCAGGTCTCCAGGATCGCGCCCTGGGCCAAAGGCAGGCGCCAAACCGCTGCGCCACCCAGGGATCCCTCTTTCACTTTCTTGGTTAAATTATTCCTGAGTATATATTTTTGATGCCATTATAAATAAGTTTGTTTTCTTAATTTTTCTTTCTGATAGATCATTGTTGGTGTATAAAAACACTATTGATTTTTGTTTTTAGATTTTTGTATCCTGAACTCAGTTATTAGTTCTAACAGCTTTTTGATAGGGTCTTTCGGGTTTTCTGTATAACATATCATGTCATTTGCAAATGGTGACAGTTTTATTTCTTCCTTTCTTACTTGGATGCTTTTTATTTCTTTTTAATGCCTAGTATCTCTGGCTAGGAATTCCAGTACTATAATGAATAAAAGCAGCAAGATTGGGCATCCTTGTCTTGTTCCTGATCTTAGGGGAGAAGCTTTCAGCCTTTCACCATTGAGTTTGATGTTAGATATGGGTTTGTCATATATGGCCTTTATTATGTTGAGGTGCATTCCTCCATACCCACTTTATTGAGAGTTTTTGTCATGAAAACATGCTGAATTTTGTCAAATTCTTTTTAAGCATGTATTGAGATGATCATATGGTTCTTATCCTTCATTTTGTTAATGTGGTATATCAATCACATTGTTTGCTTTGACGGTGCTGAACTATACTTGCATCCCAGGGATAAATCCCACTTGATCTTTTTAACATACTCATGGATTCATGTGCTAAAATTTTGAGGATTTTCGCATCTATGTCCATTAGGGAATTAGCCTATAATTTTCTTCTCTTGTAGTGTTCTTGACTACTTGCTTCATTAAATTCCCTCCTCTTACTTTTTGGGAGTTTGAGAAGGATTGGTATTAATTCTTCTTTAAGTGTTTGGTAGAATTCACCAATGAAGCCATCTGGTCCTTGACTTTTTTATTGTTGTTGAGAGATTTTTGATCCCTGAATTGATCTCTATTCCTGCTAATCACATTCATGTTTTCTACTTACTTATAATTCAATCTTGATAGATTGTATGTTTCTAGGAGTTTATCCATTTGCTGGCATACAGTTATTCATAATAGTCTCTTATGATCTTTTATATTTCTGTGGTATTGGTTGTAACATCTCCCCTGTCATTTATAATTTTATTTTTCTGAGTCTTGTCAATTTTTTCTTTGTAAGTCTAGCTAAAGGTTTGTCTGTTTTGTTTAGATTTTCAAAAAAACAGCTCTTTAATTATTTTTTCTATTATCTTTTAAATTTCTATTTCATTTATTTCTGCTTTGATCTTTGTAATTTCCTTTTTTCTATTACCTTTGTAGTTAGTTTGTTCTTTTTTTTCGTAGTTCTTTGAGAGGTAAAGCTAGGTTGTTTATTTGAGATCTTTCTTTTTTCTAAGATATGTGTTTATCACTATAAACTTCCCTCTTAGGACTGCTTTTGCTGCATCTCCCGAGTTTTAGTATGTTGCATTTTCATTTTCATTTGTCTCAAGATATTTTTTATTTCTTTTTAAAAAATTTTTTTGAACCATTGGTTATTCAGAAGCATGTTGTTTAATGTCAAAATATTTGTGAATTTGTCAGTTTTATTTTTTGTAATCAATTTCTAGTTTTATACCATTGTGTTTAGAAAAGTTGCTTGATTTTACTTCAGTCTTTTAAAATGTATTTGGATTTGCTTTTGACCTAACATGTGGCCCATCTTGGAGAATATTCCATGTGTGCTTGAAAAGAATGTGTATCCTGTTGTTCTTGGATGGAATGTTCTGTACCTGTCTGTTTTGTCCATCTCACATCATGTGTAATTTAAGTCCAATGTTGCCTTACTAATTTTGTTTTGGATAATCTATCCATTGTTGAAAGTATATTTTGTTTATTTTTATGGTTTCCTTTTCTTCTGCTAGATTCCTTTTCTTTTATTTATTATATAAATTTTCTTTATTGGGATGCCTGGGTGGCTCAGTGGTTGAGCTTCTGCCTTTGGTTTAGAGCATAATCCCAGGGTTCTGGGATCAAGTCCCACATGGGCTCCCGGCAGGGGACCTGCTTCTCCCTTTGCCTGTATCTCTGCTTCTCTGTGTGTGTGTCTCTCATGAATAAATAAAATATTTAAAAAAAAAGAATTTCCTTTATCACTCTGTTAAACTCAATATTTGAGTCTTTTTGAGGTTGATCTCCATAGATTATTTCTTTTCTCTTGAGTAGATCATGTTTTCTCATGTTTTTATATCTTGGATAATTTTAGATAGTATTATAAGCATTGTAAATTGTATCCAAGAAAGCCCTACATTCTGTTATGTTCCTCTGAAAAGTATTGATTCTTTTTTCCTAAAGCAATGTAACCTGATTGAACTCAATCCGTGAAGTGTTTCCTCTGCAGTGAGTTGAGGCTGAAATCCTAATGAACTATTTTTGTAGATCCACTTAAGCTTTTTGGAATCTGTCCTACAAATGCATAGTCAGGGATAGGTCAGAGATTTGGGCAGAATTTATATATAAAACTTGGTGATCATCCTTCTAAATCTTTCCTTTGGAGATTTCTTTCACCATTTTCCAACACCTAAACTGCTTTCAATTTTGTCCTTCACTTCTTCTTCAAACCTTGAAGACTGCAGGTGTATTCTAACTGAATTTCCACCATCCAGAAAATCATGAACTGGAGCTTGTCAGCAGGCTGAAAGCTATAAAAGATTAAGAAATTCACACTACTGTTCCTTTCTGCCAAGTGGTGATTTTCCTTCAGTATATACCTGCTTTTCATCACTTTCTAGTGCCTCCAGATACTTGTTTTTTATATTTCTACTTAGGCAGGAAGGTTGGTCGGTTAAGAGATAAATGGCCATTACTAGAATCAGAACCCATGTATTTACACTTGACACTTCTTAAAATTTATATTTTCTACATATTCACTTATCACTGTGTTGAGAATCCACATGGTACTCTCACATTTTCTTCTTGTTGTGGCACATCCTTGAATGTCATCTAACCTTTATAACATTGCATGGAATAAATTCCAAATTCCCTACAGCCCAGTGAAATATTGATATTCTTACTAACTGAAACTTAGGAGTGGATATTCAGATGGCTTTTGGTTTAGATAATTTATTGAACATACATGGCCTTGCTCTTTTGACCAGCTGCAGAGTAAAATCACCTCATCTCCTTCTTTTTTTTTTTTTTTTTTGTTTTTTTTTTTTTTTTTTTTTTTAAAGATTTTATTTATTTATTCATGATAGACACAGAGAGAGAGAGGCAGAGACACAGGCAGAGAGAGAAGCAGGCTCCATGCACCGGGAGCCTGACGTGGGATTCGATCCCGGGTCTCCAGGATCGCGCCCTGGGTCAAAGGCAGGCGCTAAACCACTGCGCCACCCAGGGATCCCAACCTCATCTCCTTCTAATAGAAATAAATATCTTTCTCTATCAGGCTGTTTCCCAAAATCAGTGTAAAGAGTAGTGTGAAACATACATGAAGATAAAGTTACTCTTTATTTGAATTCTTTCTCTGCAGATCATAAATTGTGTGACCTTTGGCAAGTGTTCCTGGGTCTCTTGAAAAGGAAGAAAAGGATGTTTTCTCATCTGAAAAAGGAAAAAAAACTTAATGATTTTTAGCACTCAGTTATATACTATTACTAAATGTTTGAATTTATGTAATTTGTTTATACTGATGATTTGGTACAGTGGTCTGGTGGGGACATATGAATTATGTAAAGATCTGAGGTCAGATCTGCCACACACTGGAATCTTGACTGTTGATTCATGGCGAGAGATTTGATATTATATCATGATATGATGCAATATGACCTAATATGATGAAATACTATTCCTAAAAAAGGAAAGTATTTTCCTCTCCTTTGGAAGTGATTTTGCATAATCTGTCATTGAAGACCAAAAGGAAGGGATTTGTAGGCTGTTTGATGTGTCCTCTCTCACTAATGTGGGGCCATGGCAGTGGATGAAAAAGTCCTCTGTGTTTGGTCTGGATTGTGGAGACAAAATTTGTCCTAGGAAGCAAGAGAATACCCTGGCCTTGGAAGGGAACAAAGGAAGACCAAGATCTCTTTGTTCTTCTAACCTAATAATCTTAGGGAAATAAGGCTTATTCTGCCAAAACACTCATAAAAACCTAGCTTGCCTTATAAAATTATTTCTGAGATCGATTTGTGTAATTATAATAGCCTGCTTGCCTATTAAATAATCACTAATGTTACATTACTATTACTACTTGTTATTCTATAAATGGTAATTAATAGTATTTTATACTTTTATTATATTTTTCAAAGTAGCTTCTTAAGTTGGCTCCTTGATACATCCTTGAAAGGAAGATAGGACAGGTATTATTAGGACAGGAAATTCATGCGTAAGAAGACAAAGTTGTTTTTTGTTTTCTCAGTAACTAAGCCAAGTCTAGGACACTGTGTCCTTCAAGTCAGATAGAATCAAACACAGTGCTCTGCTTCCTGAAGAGATTGTTGTCATCTACATTATTTGTCACTTTTTAAAAAATAAATTTGGGGGGATAACATTCACTTTTTCTTATGAGAATGGTAATAAATGCTATGTAAAAAAATATAAAAGAGCAAGAATAAAATAACCTTCCTATAATTTGTTATCCTTCTTGGTTTTTCTTCTGTGCATAAATATTGGGGCATTTTATTTATTGGGAAATGTTATTTTACCAAGATGGAATATTATGTAGTACTACCTTTTTTCCATTTACTGTATTGAGAAAGCTTCTCCAAGTCATTAAAAGTCATTAATATGACTTTTAATAGCTCTTTAATATTCTATCATGTGAATGAGCTAAAGTTAATACATGTAATATCTACTATACTTTTAGTCTCTCTCTACATTTTTTTCAAGTAGGCTCCATACCCAGCATGGAGCCCAACATGGGGATTGAACTCACAACTCTGAGAACAAGACCTGAGCTGAAATCAAGAGTCAGGCACTTAACCAACTGAGCCATCCATGCATCCCAAGTCTCTCTACTTTTGATGTTATTAGTAATGCAATATTAAACATGTTCAATGCACATCTATGATAATTTCCCTAGAATAATTTTATAGAAATAGGAGTACTATATCAAAGAGTGGTCAGTATAATCTTAAATACTATCAGATATAGCTTTATTAATAGATATTTGAAGTGTTCACTAACTATAAGATCCAAGCTTTTTTGAGCTTCTATAAAATCCATTGGCTGGAATGGTATTTTTCTGGTTTTATGAATCACATATCAGACTTAATATTTATGTTATACCCCCAAAGTATTATCTATACATTACAAATGTATATTAAAATAATTAAAGTATACCTAGATGTGTTTTGAAATTTCATAATATCCTTTGAGATAATTGATGAGACATGTATGAAAATCAGGTTTGGGAATTATTGGTCTAGAGCCCAGTAGCACCAGAGGATTTAGGTGTGTGGCTTTCCTAAAAGATTTCTAAAGCCATTTTACTTTATATTGCTAATTTCCAAAAACTCTCACATTCTGGGAAGCTATCTCTCCAACAGAGGTAAGTATCAAACCCTGTGCTCAATTCTATAAATCAGTTCTCATAGCTTAGGCACTTCTGTTATAATTTGGGTAGTTTAACACAGTAAGAGTGCCAAAAAGCTTAATGTGGTTGGGTAATTTCACAGGATAAATGATGACTGTTAAAATATTATGTTGTTTATTTCACTTGAGATAAAAATGAGCAATTAACTGAGGGCTGAGAGAGGGGGATGACATTGAAGCAACCCATTTCTTCCCTAACAACAAGAGCAGGTTCTGTTTTCTGCTTGCTGATAGTGTGTCAGTTGGGTTTTTGGTTGAGCACAGCAGACAGAAATGCACTAGAGATAGTTCAAGCAAAAGCAAAGGATTGTCATAAAGGATAAGGATGCAGCTGGCCTAAAAACAGAGCTAAAATTAAAGTCTTCAGTACCACTAGAAATCCAGAGAGTCTTCTTCATCTCTCATTTCATGTTTTTTTTAAGACTATATTATGGCTTTTGTATTTCTAATACAAAGCAGAAAATGGCTCCCAACATTAGCTAGATTTACATTTCTGCCATTCAAAACACTAGACAAACAGAGCCTGGGATTGCTTAATCCTTATTTAAATTCCCAGGATGTCATTTACAATAGCTTCAAAAAGGAATAAATTAGGAATAAATTTTTCAAAAGATGAAAAAATTTGTCCTCTGAAAATTAGAAAACATTGAAAGTAACTAAAGGAGATCTAAATAAATGGAAAGACATCCCATCTTCCTCCAAGTCTTCATAGATCTGGAGACTTGATATTTGCTAAGTTGGCAATAGTTCCCAAGTGGATCTACAGATTTAACACAAACCCTGTCAAAATCCCAGATGCCATCTTTGCACAAATTGACAAGTTTATTCTAAAATTCATATGGAAATGCAATTGACCCAGTATAGCCCAAACAATCTTGAAATAGGAGAACAAAGTTAGAAGACTACACTTCTTGATTTTAAAATTTACTACAAAACTACAATAATCAAGACAATGTGGTACTGGTATAAGGTAGACATATACTTCAATGGAATAAAATTTAGAATCCAGAGTAAACCTGTACATTAACGGTTAACCCTCTATAAGATGCCAAAATAATTTCACTGTGAAAGAGTAGTCTTTTCAACAAATGGTACTGAGTATATAAGTTAGGCAATAGTTTCTTCATGAAACACAACAAGCTTAAGTGACAACATTTAAAAGTAGATAAATTAGACTAAATCAAAACATAAGCTTCTCTGCTGAAAGAAAGTGAGAAGACAAACTAAAGAATGAAATTGTTTTCAAATTACATATTTGATAAGAGACTTGTATCAAGGATACATAAATAACTCTTTTTTTAATTAACTCATATAACTCAAAAAGGCCCAATCAAAAAACAAGCAAAGAATTAAAATAGACATTTATTTTCAAAGGTAGACAAATGGCCAATAAGCACATGAAAAGATGCACAACCTCATTAGTTATTAAGGAACTACAAAGAAATACTGCAATAGGAACCCACTTCACACCAACTAAAAGGGCTAAAATAAAAAAGGTGGACACTAACAAGTGCCAGTGAGGACATGGAGAAATTAGAACCCTCATTTATTGCTGAAGGAAGCTATACGGAGCAGCCACCTTGGAAAACAGTTTGGCACTTCCTCAAAACATAGAACCCACCAATTCAACATCTTAGATATACACTTAAAACAAATAAAAACATATGTCCACATGAAAACTTATACATGAATATTTATGGCGAGCAGCATTATTTGCAGTAGCCCTGAAGTGGAAACAACCCAATGTCCATCAACTGAGGAATGGGCAAACAAGGTATGATGCATCTGTACAGTGGAATCTTACTCAGCTGCAAAAAGCATGAAATACTATTGTATCCTACATCCTAAATGAACCTCAAAACCATGCTGACTGAAACAAAGCAGTCACAAAAGACCAAGTATTGTATGATGACACCTATATGAAACGTCTAGGATAGGCAAATCTACAGAGACACAATAGCAAATGGGTAGGCCTAGGTGGAAGAGGAAGAAGAGGAGAGTTTCTGATAATGGACATGGGCTGTTTTGGAGGGTGAAAAAAAACGTTTTGAAGTTGATTTTGGTGATGGTTGTATAGGCTATGAATCTACTAAAAAACATTGAATGAGAAAAAAAAACCCTAAGGAAGGATTCTGAATGCTTTAGATGGGCTGTGTTGTTTTTTTTGTTTTTTTGTTTTTTTAAGATTTTATTTATTTATTCATGAGAGACACACAGAGAGAGAGAGGCAGAGACACAGGCAGAGGGAGAAGCAGGCTCCATGCAGGGAGCCCAAAGTGGGACTCGATCCTGGATCTCCAGGATCAGGCCTGGACTGAAGGCGGCACTAAACCGCTGAGCCACCAGGGCTGCCCTGGGCTGTGTTTTGAATATGTCTGCTTCCAAAAGTATTTTGGTGGAAGGATGGGGAAGGGAAGGGAGGGGGCAGTTTTCAGAAAGTTGTTTCCTGGCTGGATGGAGAAAACAACAGATAACTCATAACTAAATATTCCCTCACACAGAGCCCACTAGTAGGTAAATACAATGGATGTGAGTGTCTTTTATTAAACTGTCCTCCCCTTCTTTGATTTGCCATTTGGAAGGAAGCTACAGCTTGCTTTTTAAAAAACATTGAATGTAATAAGTAATACCTTGTCTCAGACAAGTTTGATTCAATATTATTTTTCCTTTCCCCCTGGAGACATTTTAAGCAAAGGCCCTTAGTAAAGAGGCAACTGATGTTTGCTTTATTTGCCTGTCCTCTCAAAACACAAGTACTCCTATGTGAAATGCCACCTGGAAACAGTGGCCATGGCCCATAAATTTAATTACTAACCTTTAATTCATAGCTGGCAAAATCAGTTCTTGAAGCATCTAAGCTAATCAGGCTTCCCTGACAATGCCAATCAATCGTGCAGCAGTCTACCTTTGGCTTAATTACTCCTGCACTCCATTACATTTTCGAAATGTCAAGAATCCTCTTCTGGAAAAAGCAATAAATCATTCCTACATGGTTTAGTAGAGAGCCTGTTGTTCCCTCACACCTGACCTTGGCGGCATGAAGTCGAAATTGATCATTTACTGCAGTGGTACAACATTACAAAAAAGGAGATTCAACAGGAACTAGAGCACACAGAAAAGAGGGAGGCTTTGCAGCACATCGTCTCTTCAGCTGAAATGAACCAGGTGCTGTCAGATGCTGTTGTTAAGGGCTTGCATGTCCACAATAGCATTTTCTGAAGCAGAAGAGCTCCCAGGCTTCTTACGCTTCTGAATTTCTGTGATCTCGAACAGTGTAAAACCACCATCTCATCAGACATCCAGTTACTCTCCTGCTGTAGATTCAGATCCAAAAATGACTGCTTCTCCTCCTGATATTTTTCTCTGGACTAAAAAATACATTCGCAAATACTTCTCAGAAAATTGGAAGAAAAGAGTAAAACAAAAGGAGATTCAATGTTGAGATTAAGTAGCAGATTTAGAGTTGGATCTGGGTTTGAATCCTGCTTGCACCTCTCACTTTCTGCATGCGGCTGGGCAAGTTCACTTAACCTTAGTAAGCCTCATTTGTTCTTTTGGTGCCTTGGGTGTAATTATAGGCTAATGCCTCTAGAGCAGTGGTTCTCACCAGGGGCGATTTTGCCCACCCACTCCTGGGAGCAGGGGTGGAGAGCATTTTGCAATATCTGGACACTTTTTGATTGTCACAATTGGAGGATGGAGTGCATCAAATAGGTAAAGGCCAGGGCTGATGCTAACCATTTTACAATGCACTGGATAGCCCTCTTTATAAGGAATCATCCAGCCCAAAATATTAAAAAATGTAGTAGTTGAAACACCCTGCTCTAGAGCAATTGGCACAGCTCTTGACACATAGGATATATCCAGTGAATCATTACTGTCATTATTTTGGTTTGTTTGGAAAATTTCTTTGTTTTTAAGATTTTATTTATATATTCATGATAGACACAGAGAGAGAGGCAGAAACAGGCAGAGGGAGAAGCAGGCTCCATGAAGGGAGCCTGACGTGGAACTCGATCCCAGGACCCCAGGATCACACCCTGGGCCGAAGGCAGGCACTTAAACCGCTGAGCCACCCAGGCTGCCCTATTTTGGTTTGTTTGAATTAAGTAAAGCTGTTCTCATCACAAATTCAAATTTCCTCTTCTCTCTCCTTAGCCAATTGCTACATAATCATTAAATGCAAGACATATTTTACCTGTAGCTAATATCGGAATTATTTTCTTAATAAATATAACCAGACGTTTTCTTCCTACTAGCATTTAATTTCTTTGAATGATCTCTTCTCAAAATAGTGATTTCTTCTCAGTTGTAAAATGGTTCACCATGAATGAATATGTGAATCAGCTTTTAAAAAATCTCCTTTAGTGTTTGAGGGTAAAATTTTCTTTTTTTTTTCTTTTACTTAAAGATTTTATTTATTCATGAAAGACACAGAGAGAGAGAGACAGAGACATAGGCAGAGGGAGAAGCAGGCTCCATGCTGGAAGCCTGATGTGGGACTTGATCCAGGGACTCCAGGATCACACCCTGAGCCAAAGGCAGACAAACGCTCAACCACTGAGCCACGCAGGCGTGCCTAAATTTTTATTCAATAAAGAATCTCGGAGATACATCACAGGATGATAAAAATCTTAGATGTCATCGAGTCTACTCTGACACAGAGCAGAACCCAGTTGGCTTTAAAATAATTATTATGTCATTAATAGTAGGCCATTAGCTCTATTCATTGACTTCTTAGGCTAGTGGTTCTATACTTAGTTTACAATCTAGAAAGGCCAGAGTTTCCCTGGGTTCCCCTGTTCAGTGTGCCTTACCTTGTCACTGACAGTAACCCTCGCTGGGCTACTGTGCAGGTCCTCATTCGCCAGGCTTCTTTTGCCCTGCCCTGTATTGTAGGAGTCTGCCTCTGCAAATTACATTCCTCAGGCTCCGTTGCCTACTGGCCTCTGGTTCTATGAGCCCATGTCAGGCACTGACAAGAAAGGAAATAGGAGAAAGGCGGATGCCAGGGTGCCTCTTTCTCTCTCTCTGCAGCAGAAATTATCTCCTCCATCATCCCTCCTCTAGCTAGGTTGGTTCCTGCATCCTGGGAACAAGCAGCCCTTTGCCTTGTCCATCATCCTTAGGGTGAGTAGATGCTTCCATTCTTCCTAATCCCTGAGTTGTCTCACTATCCCATTTTCAGATCTTCTTACCTCGTTTTTTTGCCAATATCTTTCTTATAAACTAATTTGTACATGTCAGAGTCCTTCTTTGTGCTCCTATCATTTAAGTGCATTCAGACCTGCTATGAGGAAGAAAGTAAAGAAGCAAGTAAAAAAAGATAGCTGAAATCAAGATTAAAAATGAGTATCATATGATCTGCATCAGATATAGAAAATGTAAGTACAGCCCATGCGTGCTGAACATAGTAGGAAGGGGTGGAAGGACCAAGTAAACATTAAATATCCATGAAGCACCAAATAGTCACTCTCAAGAAACATGAGCCTATGGAAGCTCTCAAATGCCATGATGTCTTTAGTTGGCCAACCATCAGTGACACCAATTTTGGCCCCTCATCTCCTCTATCCAAGAAGCTAAAAAAAGTGTTGGTTAAATTTTGAAAACCCAATCTGTGTGATCCCAAGTCAACATCTTGTTTCAGCTAATTCTAGAACACTCTAAACTAGCTTTTCAAAGCACGGTTTGCAAATGCCTTAAGTGGTTTTCCTGGAGGCAGAGCCTAAGATGGGGTTGTTCAAGGCAGTGCTCTGTGAAGAAAACCTTTAAGGAAGAATAGGAAGCAGGATAGGATAAAGATGTGGTTTTAGGTAAAGTCTAGCTTCAGCCTCATCCCTGAAGCAGAAATGGCAATCCAGGGTCTCTCCCATCTTTTGGCAAGGGGGCTAGGCTTTTGCCTCTCCATCCTGTGAGTCACTGGGTACTAACTTCAGAGAATGGGGATACATAAACAATAGCCAAGGGACAATCTTACAGAGACCTTAACAGTAGAACAGATAACCAGTAGGGAATGGACACACTGAAATTGGTAAAAAGGAATCCCAGGAGATCCCCTGGAGAGATCCATAGCACTGACATCGTCTTTGAGCGTGTTGGAAAGACAGTTGCAGGACCCATCCTAGACTTTCTAGATGAGGATCTGAATTTAACCAAGACCCCCCCCCCAAGTGTTTACATGCTGAGGATTGCAAAGCTACAGTCTAAAGAAGTTTATAGTGTGCGTATATGAAAGTCTTCAATATCACAACCAACTCAATAAACATTTGTATCAGAAAGGTTAGATTCCTGTTATTCTAGTATTTGGTAAACCACAACTACAGTGTTCCCTTCAACAAAATGGGTAAGAAGGGAACAAATGTTGCCCTAAAAACTACAAATAGGAAAACAAGAAGCAAATGACTCGTTGTAACAGCCCATGGCTAATCTCTGCAGTTTTCTAGAGTTAGAAAGTCTCCAGGTGCTCCCTGGACCATATCAGTAGGACCTGCCATGTGCCAGCAAAACACATGCTTTCCAGGGCCTGGCTCTGGCCTGGTTTTGGAGCAGCCATGGATGAGCTTCACAAATATTTGTATCCATTTTATTGGAGGCACTGCTCCCTGTGACATGGGGCCAACTGAAAGCTACCAAATGCCCTGGAAAGAGAGATGCAATTTAGAGTTGTGATCTGTAAAATTTTACAGATAAAGCAGGTGGCCAATATTTTGGATCATAGTGTCTGTGAAGTCTGACTTGGGGATTTAGAATGACTGTACTAAAAGATATGAATTCATAAGTCCTCAGTATTTCTTACCAGGCCTTCATACTTTAGTAAGAGTTTAGCAGAAAGAGTAACTGTATTATTCTTACCTCCTGATCACCCAGAAAATTTTCATACTTCATTTAGTAATATTACTTTATTCTCTGCTTCTTGAAAACGAGGTATGCACATGGGAGAGAGGTTAAAAGTATTCACCTATTTCTCATCTCCTTCCTGGGCACATGGTGGGGAGATTATACTTTCCAAAACCATTTGATTTAGATGGAGCCCTAGAGTTAATTCTAGCCAATGGAATGTGAGTGGAAGTAATATATACAACTTTCAGGTTGAAGCATTTAAGAATTTGTGTGATAATCCACATTCCTTTTTTTCACTAATGTAGTGACCTAAAGCCTCCTGTGATATGGAGGTGGTTCAAGTTGAAGAGACAGTCTGGTCATCTAGTTCCCTGGACAGAGGGAAGCCCCACTTAGCCGCACTTGACTTCACATGAGCTTTGTTTGCTGAACCTCTGAGACTTCAGAGTTGATCTGTTGTATAATCTTGTAGTTACCTAGCCCAATTAATAGACTATAAGCAGTCAGTATCATGTAAGTTTTGGGACTAAAATATTAAGATAGTCTAAGAGCCTTGGATTTGGAGTCAGTAGACCCAGGTTCAAATCTTGGCTTGAACACTTACTAGATGTGTGACATTGGGAAAATAAATAACCACCTCTGGTCTTAAGTAATATTAGACTGAGCTACATTAACTCTAAGATCCCTTTTTCCCGATATCAGCATTCTCTAATTCTTTGAAACCCCCATATCATATTTTCTCCTGTTAAATGCTCCTCTCCTACCCATACCCCACTTCCTTAGGAAATGATAGTCATGTTTATCAAGTAGACATACTATGCAAATCCTACAAAGATAATCTTTATAAAGAGTCATGGAATCAGTTCATACCTATAAAAATACAGTATTTTTTATGAAGAAGGTTCTCTCAGTACATAAGCTCTATATATAAGGCCATTCCTTATATTTGCCTGATTTATTCATCTGTCTGATTCATAACAGTGTCTTTCAAAACGCCATCATTATCACATTTAGGGGCTGCCCCCAAAGAATCAGTCATATGAAACAGAACTGCTTTTGCTACCACAAAATAGATGAGTTTCCATCTGGATTTAACCACAGTCCAGTCTCCAACTGGAATACTGGAGACCAATACAGATTGTAGCTGAGAAATTTATTCTTTCTGGAATTGTAGGAGTCACATTGAGCTCTTTGGGCTGTAGGTTGCCACTTAGTAAATTACTTGCATGTAGATTTATTTGGGGGCTTTCACGCTTCTACAAATCCTTTTGTGTCCAAGGCACAATGCTGTTACTGTGACATCCAGTCCTTCCCTCCATAGGTACATTCATTGCCTTTCCTTTCTTCTCTTGCCTTTGACATGTCAGATTTTATGCTACAGGCTTGGATTGCAGTGGACAGTAGTAGTACTTTCTGCATTAAATAAAAAAGACACAAACTCTTAGTTTGAAGTGGAAAAACCCAGCATATTATAAGCTTTTAAAACACTCAGATCTGAATATTGATCTGAGGGAAAATATTAGGGGACTGCAGTAAGGGGAGGGAGAAAATTAGAGTGTGAAGGGAATTATTGCATAGGAATACATACATTGATTATTTCAGACAGTGCCTCGTTCCGGAAATGAATATATCCTCCCTACTTGGGTCACCTTTTCAGAGCTCTTCTGAATTCAGGATGGATTTTCTATCTCACTGCCTGTCTGCTTATGATTTGTCCTCTCTGGGGCTGTTCCAGTGGCTGCCCCACCCCCGCTGCTCCTAGATGAATTGTGCTGGCCCTACTGTGTGTTAGCCACTTCAGAGGGAAAGTCCTTTTGTCCCAACCTTCTTGGGCTTCACAGCTCTAATGCATATTTAAGAGCACCAGAGAACAAAACACTTCCATCTACAAGAAAATGCAGCAGCAACAGCTCTCTTCCTATAGGGCAGACAGAAAATAGATTTTTTTCCCCTCATTTTTTCACAGTGCGTGAAAGTCTGTGAGGACAGACTTTAAAGTGAGACTGCACAAAATATGGGTCGAGTGTTTGGCGGTGGTGTGTGTTGTGGGGGGCGCGCTTATTTGTTTGCATTTGGTCCTTTCATTTCTGTATTTCAAAATTGGATTGGATTGGAAACCTAGCTGTTTCTATGTTGTTCATCCTCCACTGTAGATACATAATAATTATAACTGCTCTTGTAACATGGAACATTTGTCCTATTCACTCATACTGAAAGGAACATCGCTCAAGTTTAGCTGTATGTTTTGCAGGAATTTATTCTCCCCTATTACAGAATTCCGAATTCGATTGAAATCTTTAGAACCAAAGTTTGACCTTATTTTTGTTCTTTGGCTTCAAGCACACTTGTGCCCTGATCTCTTCTTTTCCCATACTCAGCTGACTTGGAAATTATTTTTCTATCTCTACTGCTTCCTCCCACTGTGTATCCCCTATGATGAGTTAGCTGCTTTACCTCTCTTTCTGCGGAGGACACTCTCAGCTTCTCTTTGAAATAAATGATTTTGTTCTGCCCTCCCTCTTGTGTAAACTTTTTACCAAATTCTTTATTTGTCTTTACCTTTTTCTTCCCAATTTCAATCACAATCCAAATTAATTCTACTTTCTTTCTACCCCACTGGCAGTTGTCAAGAATGACAGTAGAACGTGGAGAAACAAAATATTTGACTTACTTTTTGGCTAAGAAAATAAAATGTATGTTTCCTGGGAAAATGGCATTCTTCCCATGCCTTGGTAGCATCAGGGAAGGTAAATGTCATTCCTGGAAACAGTACTCACCAGGATTTTATTTTTGATAACATTTTGCTGATTTCACTTGATGGAAAACTAAAAATAGGGGCATCCTGGGCGGCTCAGCGGTTTAGCACCACCTTCAGCTCAGGGAGTGATCCTGAAGACCTAGGACCGAGTCCCACGTTGGGCTCCCTGTATGGAGCCTGCTTCTCCCTCTGCCTGTGTCTCTGTCTCTCTCTCTGTTTCTCATGAATAAATAAAATCTTTAAAAAAAAAAAAAGAAAATTAAAGATAGCCAAAAATGTTTGATAATTCTCCAATCTAGAGGGAGATGGGTTGGGCTCTGTGATTCCTCTCCTCTCCCTCGAGCCTGGCTGGGCTCTGTGACTGCTTAGGCCAAGAGAAGTTGGTGAGAGTTTGGCTGTACCTGTTGTCTGAGAGCCCAGTGCTGAAGAGACATGTAGCTCTACCTTTTCTCTTACAACACTCACTCTTGGAGCCTACAGTCACCATGAAATAATCCAACTCACCTTGAGCGTGCTGGAGAAGCCATGTGGAGGAGTTCCTTGCAATGTCCCAGCTAAGTTCAGCCTTCCAGCCAGGGCTCCCGGCACACAGAATAAGGCCATCGTGAACCTCCAGCCCATCTGCCAGCCAGTACCACCACCAAGTGATCTTGGTCAACACCACAGAGAGCAGAAGAACCATCCTGTCAAACCATATCCAAATTCCTGACCCATAGAATTCTGGAATATAATAAAATGGTTGTTGTCTTGAGACACTATGTTTTGGAGTGATTTGTTATATAGCGGTTATTTGTTAATAAATGGAACATTTTTAATGTTGCCAGAATTTACCATGGGCTGGTGGATCTCAAGAGATCCTCAGACAAAACATAGTTCCTCCCTTGGGCCAAGCTGGGGCCAGAGAAGCAGCTGACCATACCTCTTCCTGGTTGCTTGAGCCAAAGGATAACATCCTTCTTAGCCTGAAGCTACTCTACATAATTTGAACTTAACCCATAAATTTAATATGTAAGAAATTTAACTGTCTTTATTTTTCCCAAACAACTTCTGCTTTAAGCTTTTCCTCCATTTACATGTGTCATCAGAGAATCTTTCCCTTTTTCTGGAATCAGCGAACTACAGTCCATGGGCCGCCTGTTGTTGTATTTCCTGCAAGCTTAGGAGGTTTTTAAAAGTATTTTTAAAGAGTTGTTTTAGAAAAGAAACAAGACTTGGCAATGGAGACAAAACATGGCCTACAAAATCTAAACTATTTGGCATCTGACCCTTTACAGAAAAAGATTGCCACTCCTTGGTAAAGACAGGGGTTGGGGTAGTGTATAAACTCCAGGTGTTATGGTTGTAGCCTCTGACATATTTACCTTTCCACTTAGATAACAGACATCAGCTGATGTACAACTTACTCCTTATTGCATTTAGAAGTTTCTTTTGGGTCTTGCAATTCTCCCTGCTATTGCTGCAATCATTTTTGCTACTCCTGCTCCACAATAGGGAAACTCTCTGGGTATCATTCAAAGCTCTCTGTCCCTTCAGTCCTTCTTGGGCTCACAGGTATTTATAGAAACTCCATGCAGCAACATCAAATACTCATAACCTAGACACTGCATTTCTTCTCTACGATATGCTGCTAATACAACGTCCTGGTTGGGAAAGGACATACATTTGCTCACACATCCCCTGATCCTATCTGCCAGTCCTGCTTTCCCTTTTTGGGACTCAACCTGGACAAGAAAGGGAAGAGGTCCAGGATGCATTCATTATTTATTGAGTTTTTACCAAATGGCAGGCACTGTGCTAGGCTATTTAGATACACAGTGAACAAAACAAAAAATCCCTTGTCATTCTGAAAAGACAGGCAGACAATAAATAATAGCAAAAAAAGATAAAGTAAATTATCTATATTCTAAAAATATATAGTAAATTATATACTAAAAGTACAATAGAAAAAGAACAAAATACAGTAAGAGCAATAGATTGGGAATGCAGGGTCTCAAGCAGACCTATTGAGGATGTGATATTTTAATAAGAACCTGAAGGAGGTGAGCCATGTAGTTATCAGGGAGAAGAATATTCCAATGTACCCAAGACAGTAGCATGCCTGACATATTTATGATGCAACAGGAGAAAAGCTGGTGTAAATAGAAAGGACTGTGGTCAGAAGGGGACTAGGATATGTGTGTAGAGTCTTGTAATCCTTGCAAAGGTCTTTTTGGCTTTGACTGAGAGTACCACAGGGAGCCTTTGCAGGGTTGTGCACAGAGGAATTGGCCTGATAGGACATAGGCTACAACAGGAAACACTTTGTTCTACTGAAAGCAGATTGGCCTAGGGCAGATGAGGGGCAAGAGCAGAAGCAGGTGCACCTGTTGGGAAAAGCTATCACAATAATCTAAGCAAGACATCATGATTGCTGACGTAAGGTGAAAACAATGGACATGATAGGATGTGCCAAGACCTGCCATTTCCAAGTTTTCAGCTTTTCCCCTTCAAAGATTTTTTAACTTTAGCACAAAATTATTTTATGAACTGGAGGTTTAAAAATCTTCTCTTCGGGATGCCTGGATGGCTCAGTGGTTGAGTGTCTGCCTTCGGCCCAGGGTGTGATCCTGGAGTCATAGGATTGAGTCCCACATCGGGCTCCCTGCATGGAGACTGCTTCTCTCTCTGCCTATGTCTCTGCCTCTCTCTCTCTCTCTCTCTCTCTCTCTCTCTCTGTATCTCATGAATAAATAAATAAAATCTTAAGAGAAAAAGAAAACCTATTTTAAAAAAAAATAGTCTTCTTTTCAATGATCACGTGGTCTCTCAAATCTGTGGACTGGGCCCTGAATTGTTGACCTCTCCCTAAAGACCCAGGCTTTTAAATGTCAAAACCTGGAAGGAACCACCTTTTTCTCTGCCATCCAGGGAACATGTCCCTTCCCTGCATCAATGAGCCCCAAGTGGCCTCACTTCACCTTGATATATGAAAGAAAGCAAGGACAAAAGCAAAGCAGGAAAGGTGGGGGGGGGAAGTCATCAATTACTCTTTCAGAAATATCATCACTCCACTCTTGTTTTGCTACATCACAAATAGAGATGACTGTTTCAAGTCATAGTTAGTGTGAGAGAACATATGTCATGAAATAATGTCACTTTCATGGAGCTACTGGTCCCTGGCGATCTTTAGTTGACCACGTGGTAACTTGTGACAATTTAGGCAGGAGAGAACCTATCAGAACTGGGTCAATAAATTTATGCTGGTTCAGTCTTTGGATCCAGAGTTAGCAGCAAGTATAGGTTAACCAACCTCTCCATGATTTCTACCTTTTTTTTTTTATCCCAAAGTCCCATTCTCTCTTCCATATCCTTCTAATGGTCATTTTTTTTCAGAATTGAAATATAATTGACATACAGCTTTACAATAGTTTCAGGTGTACAATATAATGATTCAACAATCTGTACATTACTCGGTGCTCATCATGATAAATGTATTCTTTAATCTCCTTCACCTGTTTCACCCATTCCCCCATCTGCCTCCCATCTGGCAACCACAGTTTGTTCTCTTTAAGAGTCTGGGTTTTTTGTTTATTTGTTTGTTTGCTTGCTTGTTTGCTTTGTTTCTTAAATTTCACACTTGGGTGAAATCATGTAGTATTTGCCGTTCTCTCTTTGACTTGTTTCACTCAGCATTATACTCTCTAGTCCAACTATGTTGTTGCAAATGACAAGATTTCATTCCTTTTATGGCTCAATAATATTCCTCTGTGTGTGTGTGTGTGTGTGTGTGTGTGTGTGTGTGTGTGTGTGTTAAATATGTACTCACATCTTTTTTATCCATTCCTCTATGGATAAACACTTGGATTGCTTCCATATGGTGGCTATGGTAAATAATGCCACAGTAAACATTGGGATGCATATATCCTTTTGAATTGTTGTTTTCATTTACTTTGGGTAAATATCCAGTAGTGGAATTACTGGATCATATGGTAATTCTATTTTTCATTTTTGAGGAAACTTAATACTGTTTTCCATAGTGGCTATACCAGTTTGCACTCCTACAAGCAATGCAGTTGATTCTTAACTTCTTAAGTACCCTATGAGCCAAAAATCTGCTCAGTACTTAGAGTCATCTGCCCAAGGTCACATGGACATTAAACAACAGATGCAGGCTTCCAGGCAAGGCTCTCTGACTCAGAGTCTGTACTTTCAGGCACTAGGAATGCTGTTTCCCATTATAACTAGCAGTTTGACTCTGGTGGGCCTAAGTGTGATCGTCTTGTTTTTATGTTCTTTGGAGCTGACTTCATGAGTGCATGTCTTTCACCAAATTTATAAAGTATTGGGCCATTATTTCTTCAGATGTTTTTGTCTGCTTTATTCTCTTACCCCTCTCCTTCAGGGATTCCAATTATAAACATGTGATTTCCTTAGATATTGTATTACAGATCCCTGAGAGTCTGCTCACTTTTTAAAGTTCTTGGATTGGATACTGTCTATCTGTCTTCGCACTGGCTGTTTTGTCATCTTCAATCTGTGTTAAGACCATCCAATGAATATTCTATTTTTTAGATGCCATATTGTTCAGTTCTAGAATTTCTATTTGGTCTTTTTTTATAGTTGTTTTTTTGTTATTTTGCTACTGAGATTTCCTATCTTTTTTTTTATCTTAGCATAACTTTCCTTTGTGTCCTCAAACATAGTTATAAGAGGTGCTTTAAAATATGCTATTTCCAATACCTGTTCATCTCCAGTTTGATCTTGATATTCTTTTTTCTTGAATATAGGTCACATTTTCCTATTTCTTCATATTACAATAAAATCTGATTGTATCCTAGGCACTGGGGTTAATACATTAAAGCATCTCTGGATTCTGTTAGTTTCCTTTGAAAAATATTGATTATTTTTGTAAACAGGAAGTTAATTTGCTGAACTCAAACTGCAGACATTTTCTCCTTTGCCATCAGGAGCAACTGCAATCTTTGCAGTTCTTTTAGCCTTAGCTAGATTGCCTAGAGTCTTCTCTAGTCTTCATGCATATGTGACTTGGAGGTTAGCCACAGATTGGGACAGTTTACACACCAGATTTGGGACCCCCTCTCTGTATCTCTCTCCCTCCTTTATCTTCCTTCCCTTTTCTTCTTTCACTCTCTCTTTCCTTACTTTCCAGCTGCTGTGTATAACCTGAACTCTGACATGTGGTTATTAAGCCAGTACATTGCAGAATTTTCTGAGTTTGAGTCAACCCACATAGCACAGTTGGGATTGCTTTCTGGCTAAAGCCATTAAAAAATGGGAAACTGACCACCTGTCACTCCTTTTTTGTCCTGTCACCTCCCCTACAGTATCTACCTTCCTCTGGTTGTTCTCCTATGTCTTTTTTTTTTTTAATTTACTTTTTATTGGTGTTCAATTTACTAACATACAGAATAACACCCAGTGCCCGTCACCCATTCACTCCCACCCCCCGCCCTCCTCCCCTTCCACCACCCCTAGTTCGTTTCCCAGAGTTAGCAGTCTTTACGTTCTGTCTCCCTTTCTGACACTTCCCACACATCTCCTATGTCTTTTGATGTTAGTTTTTTGTTTTGTGTTGTTTTGCTTTGCTTTGCTTTGTTTTGTTTTTGGTTTGCCCTGAGTTGATAGTCCTCTCCATTAGAAGAACAGAACCTTCCCACTCCTTTTTAAGTCTTAAGTTACCCAACTCTTCCATTTGTTGAAGAGCCTATTGTGGGGCTTTATTTTGTTCATCTCTATTTTGATTCCAAGAGTTTTGCTACTTAGTGTGTGATTCTTAGCAGATTTACTAGCTGGCTTCACCTGGGAACTTATTAGAAATGGAGAATCTCCAAGATCCCCTGAACCAGAATCCGCATGAGAACAATATCCCATGTGATTCATATGCACATTAAAATTGATAAGTACTGCCATAAAGCACACTGAGGGCCACATCATGGGCAAATGGCAAATGCTAATTAAAAGAGCAAATAAATTCTTCAGTCTAACATTTACCACTAAGTGGGGGTATATTTGCAATGAGAAATCATTTTCCTCTCAGTTTTTAATGTTAACATCTGTTTTTTTCTGTATTTCATCCTAAGAAAATGCTACTTAAGCTGGTGGGAGATTTGCTTGGCAAATAAGGTCCTGGATGGAAAAGCAGAGATTTTTAAAACTCTATCCCCAAAAATGGAAAATATCACCAATATCAGTCACTGCATTTGTAGAGGAACCAGCATCATGTTGGTTGTAATTGAAATGGGAAATTTTATGAATCAGATTCTCTGTCTACTTTTTTAAAAAGCTTTTCCCTCAGCCTCTAGGCTATAGATGGAAATCTCCTTCAAAAACGAATTTACCATCCACATCCTATGCATAAATTCATCCAGATGAAAGCATTCTTCTTTATTGGCAAGCAGAGCTGATGATAATTATGTGCTCTGGCAAAGCAAATCTTGTCCTAAAATGTTTCTGATAAATGTTTATAGTTTAGGAAACTACAAAATGATTTCACATATAGAATAAAAATAAAAGGTTGACACCAACCAAATGAATGTATCCCCTCTACATTTAAAAATAATTTTACCTGATTAAAATTTTTTCACTTTTCTTCAGCTAATGGTAACTCTTTTTTTTTTTGTGTATATATATATATATATATATATATATACACATTGGAGTTCAATTTGCCAACATATAACATATCACCCAGTGCCCATCCCGTCAAGTGCCCCCCTCAGTGCCCATCACCCAGTCACCCCAACCCCCGCCCACCTCCCTTTCCACGACCCCTTGTTCATTTCCCAGAGTTAGGAGTCTCTCATGTTCCATCACTCTCTCTGATATTTCCCACTCATTTTCTCTCCTTTCCCCCATAATCCCTTTCACTATTTTTTATATTCCCCAAGTGAATGAGACCATATAATGTTTGTCCTTCTCCGATTGACTTACTTCACTCAGCATAATACCCTCCAGTTCCATCCAGGTCGAAGCAAATGGGGGGTATTTGTCGTTTCTAATGGCTGAGTAATATTCCATTGTATACATAGACCACAGCTTCTTTATCCATTCATCTTTCGATGGACACCGAGGCTCCTTCCACAGTTTGGCTATTGTGGCCATTGCTGCTATAAACATCGGAGTGCAGGTGTCCCTGCGTTTCATTGCATCTGTATCTTTGGGGTAAATCCCCAACAGTGCAATTGCTGGGTCATAGGGCAGGTCTATTTTTAACTCTTTGAGGAACCTCCATACAGTTTTCCAGAGTGGCTGCACCAGTTCACATTCCCACCAATAGTGCAGGAGGGTTCCCCTTTCTCCATATCCTCTCCAACATTTGTGGTTTCCTGTCTTGTTCATTTTCCCCATTCTCACTGGTGTGAGGTGATATCTCATTGTGGTTTGGATTTGTATTTCCCTGATGGCCAGTAATGCAGAGCATTTTCTCATGTGCTTGTTGGTCATGTGGATGTCTTCCTTGGTGACATTTCTGTTCATGTCTTTTGCCCATTTCATGATTGGATTGTTTATTTCTTTGCTGTTGAGTTTAATAAGTTCTTTATAGATCTTGGAAACTAGCCCTTTATCTGATACGTCATTTGCAAATATCTTCTCCCATTCTGGAGGCTGTCTTTTAGTTTTGTTGACTGTTTCTTTTGCTGTGCAGAAGCTTTTTATCTTGATTACGTCCTAATAGTTCTTTTTTGCTTTTGTTTACCTTGCCTTCATAGATGTGTCTTGCAAGAAGGTGCTGTGGCCAAGTTCAAAAAGGGTATTGCCTGTGTTCTCCTCTAGGATTTTGATGGATTCTTGTCTCACATTTAGATCTTTCATCCATTTTGAGTTTATCTTTGTGTATGGTGTAAGAGGATGGTGTAGTTTCATTCTTCTGCAGGTGGCTGTCCAGCTAATGGTAACTCTTGATGTAATTTTACATGTTGCATTCTTTAAAGCGAAATTGTAATTTAGAAGCACGCAAATAGAAAACAATGCCAGTGAAAAAAGAACCATGGGATAGTAAAAAGTTGCAAATAAAGCAGGAAAAAAGAGAATCATCAAAAAGAATTTGTAATGCACAGAAGCAACAAAAACATGTTTGTGCACCTGGAGCATAATTATTTTGCCTAGAGACATGAAAATAAAATAAAAAGTCTTACCCAAAATGAAATTAATTAGTCCAACACCTCCCTCTTTCCAGTGATCAGTGATTTATGATACCATATAATAGACAAAAGCTGAAGTGTTTTTCTTCTTTCCATTCTAGGCATACAATGCTATTATTAAGTGCAGTCTGTGAAAATGACACTTCTAAATAAGAATGGAATGACACACTTAACAATAAACCCCCTTAAAAAGGAAAAAATGTCATTTCACTTGAATGTCAAGATATGTTCTCTTCTTGATGAATACATGTAATAGCTACCTGTATTTAAAATCAGCTTATAATTGGCAGCTATGAATTCTCAGTCAAGGAAAAGAAGTACAATGTAATTGCTACAGAAATGAAAAAAAGTAGGACACCTGGGTGGCTCAGTCAGTTGGGCATCAGACTCTTGATATCAGCTCAAGTCATGATCTCGTGATCCCATGATCTCCTGAACTCAGGTCTGCATGGGTCTCTGCACTCAGCTTGAGATTCTTTCTCTTTCCCTCTTCATCTGGCTCTCCTTGCTTATGTGTTCTCTCTCTCAAAATAAAATAAAATCTTTAGAACCAAAGGCAACTGAAAAAAATAATTGCCCTCTTGAAAAATAGACAATTTCCTGTTTTTCGCTGAAATGGCCATTAGGGCTGGTCAAGAATATGCTATCTAATTTTATTATTTTGGTGCAATCCTCATCCCAGTGGAACCAGGACACCACATCCCTCCTCTCTGGCTTTTCAGTCGGCTCACTGCTAATGGGCTGTGGATTCATTTCTACTTTATTGAATGATCGTGAGGAACATCAGTTCTAAGACCAAACAGACCTTAATTTAAATCCTAGACTACCATATATTAATGATGTGAGCTTCAGCAATTTAATTAACTTTTAAGCCTGCATTTCTTCATCTTTAGAATGAGGAGGAGTTATCTCCCTTATCAAATAGGACTGTTTAAGCAATTAATTTAGCTAATTTGTGGAATGTTCTTATTACAGTGCTCGACAGAGAGTAAGTACTCTACAAACAATTCCTCCTCCTCTTCCTTTTCCTTCTCTCCCTTCTGCTCTTGCTATAATAGGATTTTCAGGGTAAAATCCATTGGGTGGATGGTTAGCGGTGCCAGTCATGACTCTGAAATAGTTCATGTCTATAGCAGTGCTGTAGACTCCACTTGGTGATGGAAATGTTCTGATCTGTGTTGCCCAATATGGCAGCCACTAACATGTGGCTAAGAGGCACTTAAAGTATAGCTACTGCAACCAAGAAGGCAAATTTTAAATATTATTAATGTTAATCAATTTAAACACAAACTTTTAGCCACATGTGGTTAGTGCCTACTGTATTGGCCAGTGTAGATCCAGAGATCACAAGCTTCATGCAGGGAGGAGACAGGTGACATAAAGGAATGAAGTGAGTTGAGTGAATGATCGACCACAGTGGGACTCATAGACTCACGCCTTGTTGAAGAGGCAGCCAGTCAGTGCTGCTGAGCAGGTGTATAGCTAGCTTTTCTAATGTTTGAGGAAAAACCAGAAATACAAGCGTTTATGCAAAGTCTTCCTATTCTTTAAAGTATCAAATTCAAAAATTTGGGAACACTACAGGCCAAATGAAACACATACACAGCCATAGAATATTAGCATAAAACTTCTAGGTTAGAGCCCATTCCTAAAATCATGGAAAAATCTCCAAATTAGACTGTCCCAGTAGGAACAAGGAGCATCACCCTCATTGCACATCAGGTCAGATTCACACACAGTGGGATTTCTGGGAACCCCATTAATGATGGCCTCAGTACGTTGAGAGCAATGCCTTGAGGGCCTTGAGAATCCACCTCAGTTCTGGGTTCTCTATTTTTCATGGCTTATAAGCTGAAATAAATTAATCTTAGAAAGAAGAATCTTGGGGCACGTGGGGCATTCAGTCAGTTAAGCATCCCACTCTTGATTTAGTCTCAGCTCATGATCTCGAGGTTGTGAGATCAAGCCTCGTGTCGGGCTCTGCACTCAAGGAGGAGTCTGCCTGAGATTCTCTCTCCCTCTCCCTGTGCCCTTCCCTCCACTGGCACAATAAATAAATAAACAAATAAAATCTTAAAAAACAAAAAGAATCTTGCAATGACATTAGTGTTTCATGGTGCAGCTCATCTACCAACACTTGATGTCCATTGATGTAAGCATCTCCCCCAAAAGGAGAATGACAGGACAGGAACCAGATCAGTCTTCTGTGTTCTAAAGTCTTAAAACTCTGGCAAGCCCCAGTTGATAAAAAAAAAAATCCAAAAAATTTTGCCCTGTTTGAACACTAAGCTCTCTGGATTCTGATAACTCTATGAAGACATGAGTTTTCACTCAATGTAGTCATTCATTCACTCAGTGTTTCAGTAAATATATTTTAGGCAGCTCATCTCTGAATCACCAATGCCACCCCCTTGCCCATGACATTGGTGAGCACCATTATAGACTCAGCTTTCAGATTTGTCCTCATGGAGTAAAGGCAACAGAGTACCTGGGTCGAGAGCACTATCTTTGACCTCAGAGAGGTGTGGGATTCAGATTGTCAGCTTACTGTCTTAGTACCTCATCTGCAAAAAGGCTAAAGTAAGGATCTTCTTTACAAGTTGGTGAGACGATTAAATGAGAAAAGCATGCAAAGGGCTCAACATAACCATAGCAAGCTCTCAACAACAACAACAAAAAGACATTTACAGATAATAGGTTACATTTTGCTCCATACAGGGACATACCCAGGAGTGGGAGGTGCAGTGGGGGTTATCTGCCCCAGCCAGGAGGAGCATTTTATCTATGACTTCATTTAGAATTGCTGGTGCAGCCTGATAATTAAAAGCAGGCTGACTTCTAGCCAGTTTTACCATTGCTGTAAAATTTCTCTACAGACAGTGCACTCCATTATCATCTGTTTTTGGAGGAGCTCCTCCTACAGCCTCCGCCCCTGCTATACCACTGGCTTCATATGTATCCCTTCTGGGGTCTTGCCTCTTCTTCTAATATGCACTATAATATCCTTCATACTGATTTTAATCCCTCTTAGAATCATGTGTATATACTGGTGAGTGAAACAAGAGACTCCACGCAAATAAATATGGAGCACTTATGACAGAGGTTGACCAACTTGTCCCAGTTTACCCAAGATTTTCCCAGTTTGAACACTGCAAATGCCATGCCCCCTCAGTCTATGCAATAGAGACAGCTGGTCACCCCAAACTTGCCAGGCATTAAATAAAAATGATAACAAAAGGTAATAAGCCAGGGTCTCATTACACAGGGTTTGAATACCATTTGGTCTAACATCAGCGTAGAAAGAACGACTCACAAAATATATGCACACGCACACAAGGCGCACACACATTTCAGAGCTTGGATAACACAGGTCTTGCCCAGTCCCTGTCTTTAGCATTACACAAACATCTGCCTCTACCCACTGATCACCTCCATATGCCCAGACTCATTTAACCGAAACTGGAAGTAGAGTTAGCAACCATCTCTTCATGCCCTTTCTTGTTTCACGTGTTTTGATGTGCCTGCTAAGGGAATGTTCAACATGCTCTAAAGGAGGCCACACAGACATGCAGTCTGAGCCAAACTGATCATTGCATAATTGATAATAGGCCTTTTGTATTCACATTCTATTTAGATTATTGTATGAAGCAGGTGACAGGTGTTCAGAGAACATTACCCAAGCTGCCTGTTGCCCAGAACATCCTGAGACCAGCTGGGGCAAGGAGCCCAGAGGAAATCCCCATAGTAATTTAATAGTTCACAGGGCTTTGGGTTTGTGAGGATTACAATGAAGAATTAAAGTGATATTGACCACCCACTTAAAAAGAGCCTTTGTGCTTTTCCCTTGATATTTTTGCACTTACTTTGTTCCCAAGAATATTGCTGTAGGGTGACCAAGATGAAAACCTTTTTTTTTTCTCAAAAGGGTATATGTTGCCATTTAACATGAGAAACAATTAAACAGAATACATCTAGTAAGAGAGAAACCTACTTTGAAACACCCGATTTCAGGTATGCCAATTTTGGGGGAGATGGGGGTTACTAACTTCTCTTTTCAAAAGATTTGCACCAGAACCAGAGGTTGGAGAAAAAACTTAGCATGCAACTTTCAGGATGACAAGTGGGTGCTGAAACAGAACTGGGGAGAACATTCTATTTGATTTCTAGAACTCCTACTCCATGCTCACAGCTACATTTTTCAAAGTTAATAGAACTACTGCCTTGTTCTTCGTTATAAAATTTACTTCCAATTGCCCTAACTTTTTGAGTATTTCTCCCCTGTTTAGTCAGGCAGTTTGGTTATTCAGAACAAATTTGGGTCAGAATTCATTTAGTGGCTCATTTATTAAGTGTGCCTCCTGTCTACAACACACCATGTAGGACATGATTCATTCATTATTTGTCCCATGGATACTTTGAGAGTATCTACTAGGGGACAAGCTCTAAGCAACGCAATGGAAACACATTCTGCATGTGGAGCCCATGTCCCTCCTGATGGGGCAGACAGACCCATTTGGTGATACTTGCTTTGGAGAAAAAGAGAGTACGGTATGGGTAGGGTAAGAAGTACTGGAACAAGGAAGTGAAAGATAACATTTGAGCAAGAACTTGAGAACAGTGAGTGAATTAGGGAGACATTTGGGGAAAGAATGTTCCTGACAGAGGAAACAGGCTGTGCAAAGGCCCTGAGGCAGAGGATGCCTAGACTGCTTGAGGCCCTTGTAAAGACTTGAGCTTCACTCTGAGTGAAATGGCAAGTCTTCATGGTGTTTAGAATAAAGGAGTTATGTGACCCAAGTCAGGTTTTAACAGGATCATTCTGACTGCTACCTAAGAAATAGTAAAGGTAAAGGTCAAGAACAGACTCAGGGAGTCTTCTTAAGAAGACTGTTGGAATGAGCCAAGGAGGAAAAAGCAATACACAGAGAGGAAGATATAATTCAAGCTCTCACCAAATATACAGCTAAATGTTTTCTTGGGAAAACAGATCTTTGCAGCATTCTATTTAAAACAAAGCAGAATGAAACAATAGAAAGCAAGCTGTGACAAGGGCAGTTAATTCCAACCATTACGGAAGGCTTCTTGGAGGACGTCGCTGCACAAATAACATTTTTGGTTCATTCTTAGGCACTCCCCCCTTCATTCTTTCTTTTTTCTTTTCCTTCTCCCTTCCTTCATCTTGCTGTGTGCTTCTCTCTATTTCTGTCTTTCTTTTGATGACATTTTTTTTTGCCTGAGTAATAAATAGTTAATCATTACCTAAAGGCTAACTTGCATATCACCTTTATAGCACCCTACTTTTACTGCCTTCAAATCTGCTGTAACTTCATTTTTCTTCCCTCAGGCAAATAGAGGTCAGAATATCAGAGAGTGTTTTGCAAGAGGTTTTTAAGCACTGAAAAAATGGATTTTGATGTTCAAAATATGGCAGTTAGTTAAACTGATTAAAATATCACTTGAGGTAAAAGGATTTGGAGTGGAAGGGGGAAAGTGCAGTTGAAATTTGATTGGTAGGATATCCACAATGACTGAGCTGGTCAGTGGGTACAGAGGGCGGCAGTGGGAGGGGGTTGGGGTGCCATGCTCCTCCTGTGAATGTTTGCGATTTTCTCCAAAGTTTGAAAAATATCATTAGATCATCCTCATGAAAAACTCCCATCTACTATCCTAAATGTTTGGTATCTTTTAGAATATATTTTTGAAACTCTTTTTGGTTGGGAACTCATCTCTGAACAGAGTGGCTTGCAAGAATAAACATTTAACTATTGTTACTCTCTCTCCCGTCTGATAATGTATCTCTATTAGAGGTTATTTGAAATAACTGGCACTGTTTGAAGTATTTCTGGAATAAGACAGATCTTCTTCATCAGGGATCAGCACATGGTAGGTGTATGACAGATATTTGTGGAATTCACCTCTGAAGCAGCTTGTATATAAATATAAGTCTCTACTTGGGGCCAGCTATTGTTCACAAACGAGCTTAATCTAGTAATTTTTAAAAGATAGAACACTAGAGGGCAGTCTTCACATTGAGAAAGAATGGGGAGAACTAGCAAGTCTGGAAGACAGACTGACACCTCTTCTAAATAGCCTTTCACATAGTGAGGAAATTATATTAGAACAACCTGAACATGCTTTGTATTCTTTCTATTATTAATGAAGCTCATAAGTATTAAAATCATCCAGATATGCAGGATATAAGTGTGTATGTGCTTACATTTCCATAGAGTGGATGGTAAGGATGATATAACAAATTTGATTTTTTTTCTAGCCATTAATCTAATAAGATATCCTTTAGCAATCTTGAACCTAAATTAAGAGACAAGAAATTAAAATTAAAATTCGAATAGGTTAACCAAACTCTCTACAAGTCTCCGTCCCCAAATCCAGAGCAATTTCAATGCTTTAGCAGGGACTAGCTGCTTTTCCTGCTTTGTTAGAATCGGTTTTCCTTCCCAAGTAATGGCTGTGATGACTCTGAGGCCTTGGATTGCTTAGCTTCTAGATAACTAGCCCTTTCTCAGTTTTTTGCTCACTACCAGATTTTTTTTCTCTCTCCAAGCCGCCCCCCACCCCATTTGAACTTGTGTTGTTCCTGTGATACAGATCTTTCTCCTTATACAGTATCTCCAGCATCCCAAAGTCTGGGACACGAGCATGTTTTCCTCTGCTGAAATTATTTCCATTTTGTTTCTTTGTAGTAGAAGAACATTCCTTATTGGCTCTGCTAAAGCATATTAAATTCACTGAAAATGATGTCTCATTATGTTCCAATATTATTTCTCTAATAACAGCCATTGAAGAAGAAAAAAGTTCTTTCTGTTCTATTGTTACAGATCAGAAAGACAAGCAGAGAGCCCCTTAAACAACAATAAATGTTAATTAACACAAGAAAAAGGTAGCTATCATAGTTATTTTAATTCCCCAGAAAGACACTTTTAAAATATGAGGCAAAAAATAATAATAATAATAATATATATATATATATATATATATATATATATATATATATGAGGCAAACCTTCAAAATATAAAGTAAAGCCCAGAGAAGGCAGGTAAAAAAAGACAAGGTACAGACTGGGATACATCTAACAAAGAACAGACATCTAGAATGCAAGAAGATCTCTCAAAATTCAACAGTAAAACAAATTAAGAAGCCAACTAGAAAAAGGTTGAAAACATTAAGAGCCATTTCACTGAAGAGGATCTACAGGTAGAACACAAAAATATGTTCAATATCATCGACCATTAGAGACGTCCAAATTATAATCCCATTGAGATGCAACTACAACTACACACCTGTTGGCTAAAACGGTGCAGCTGAAAGTAATATAACACCGTATGTTAACTAACCAGACTCAAACTAAACACCTGAAAAGGACAGGATGGTATTAGTGAAAGAATAGATATACAGGTCTGTATGACAGAAGAGATTGCCCCAAAACAGGCCATACAAATATGGCCAACTGATGTTTGATGAAGAGCAAATACAGCTTAATAGAGAATGGATAATCATGTTGACAAACAATGCTGTAGTATTGGAGATAGATGTATACATGAAATCCAGCTAGACGTAAATGTTACGCTTTAGACAGAAACTTTAAATGGACCATAAACTTAAATATAAAATATGAAACTCTAAAACTTCTTGATACAACATAGTAGAAAGTCGTCATAAACTTGTATGCTGATGACTTCAAAAATACAATAGTAATAACAAAAGCATTGTAAAGCACAGATATTTGAAAGAAAAAATTGCTAAATTGGTCTTTGTTCAAATTAAAAATTTTTCATCTATGAAAGACAAGACGCACTGGGAGAAAATATTTGCAAAACACATATCTGAGAAAGGACTTATATCCAAAATATGCAAACAACTCTTAAAACTCAGCAATAAGAAAACAAACAAGCTGGTTAAGAAATGGGCAAAACATCTGAATGGAAACCTCACAAAGGAAAGTATACACATGGCAAATAAGTGTACAAAAAGATGTTCGACATCATTTGTCATCAGGAAATTGCAAGTTTAAACAGTGAAATACTACTGCACCCCTATCAGTATAGCTACAACCGAAAACTGGCGATAACTGCCATCAAGAATGTGAAGCAGAAAGAGCTCTTACCCATTGTTGGAGAAAATGGAAAATGGAATGGCCATTGTGGAAGACATTTTGGTAGTTTGTTTACAAAACTAAATACTGTCTCACGATACAATCAACCAATCATGTTCCTAGTTATACATCCCACTGATTTGGGAACTTGGCCCGCATAAAAACCTGTACATGAATGTTTATCAGCTTTATTTATAATTCCCAAAAGTTGGTGGCAACCAACATGTCTTTCAATAGGTAAATGAATAAACATTTTGTACCACATCCATAGAATGGAATATTATTCAGCAGCAATAAGAAATGAGCTACCAAGCCAAAAGAAGATGTGGATGAATCTGGTGTGCCTGAGTGGCTCAGGGTCCCGGGATTGAGCCCCGCATTGGGCTCCTGCCTGTTTCTCCCTCTTCCCCGCCTTCCCCCTGCCTCTCCCCCAACTCATGCTTGCTCTCTCTCAAATATTTTTTTTTAAAGATATGAATGAATCTTAAAAGCATATTGTTAAATGAAAGAAGTCAATTGGAAAAGCTATGTGCTGTATAATTTCAATTACATGAAATTCTGGAAAAGACAAAACTACAGAGACAGTGAACAGATCAGTGATTTTTCAGGGGAAAAAGAGGGGAACCCATGGAAAGTATATTTAGGATAGTGAAGCTTCTGTTGTTGTTGTTTTTAACTTAAAGGAAAAAAAAAAAGAATGGCTGATATAAAAAAAATTGCAACACCACCAAATTTCGAGGTGCATGAGGAGAAGCTTGTTCACTCACACATTGCTAGTGGAAATACACTACTCACTCTGATAAACAATTTGGCAGCTCCCTATATAACTAAACATGCAATTACCACGTGGCCCAGAAATTGAACTGTTAGGCATTAATCCCAGAGATATGATAATTTACTCTTGTGGACTGAATGTGTACCCCCAAAAGTCCCATGTTGAAACCCTACTCCCTAATGTGAATGTATTAAGAGGCAGGGTCTTTGGGAAGTAATTAGGATTAGAGTCCTCCAGGGAATGGGATTAGCATTTGCCCCTCCTTGCTTTCCACGGTGTAAGGACACAGAGAGAAGATGGCATTCTGCAACCCTGGAGAGAGCCCTTAATACAACCTGACTCCCTGACACCCCACTGACACCCTGAACTCCAACTTCCAGCCTCCAAAACTGTGAGATAGGTTTCTCTTGTTTACAAACCAGTCAGCATATGGTACTTTGTAATAGCAGCCCAAACAGACCAGACACTTATCTTCACTCAAAAACAAAAACAAAAACAAAACAAAAACAAAAAAACCTGTACATGAAAGTTCATGCCAGCCTTCTTCATGATAGTCCCAATTTGGAAACAACCCAGTGTCCTTCAGCAGATAGATGGGGAAAAACCTGTAGTCCATCCATACTAGGGAATACTACTCAGCAATAAAAAGGAACCAGCTGTTGATATAGCAACAGCTTGGATGAATCTCTAGGGAGTTATGCTAAGTGCGGGGGTAGGGGGGATCCCCAAAGATTACACACTGATGCTTCCATTTATGTAAAATTGCTGAAGTGGCAAAACTAAAAACTAAGAATGGGGACACCTGGGTGGCTCAGCGGTTGAGCATCTGCCTTTGGCTCAGGAGGTGATCCCAAGGTTCCAGGATCAAGTCCCACATTGGGCTCCCTGCATGGAGCCTGCTTCTCCCTCTGCCCATGTCTCTCTCTCTCTGTGTCTCTCATAAATAAATAAATAAATAAAACCTCAAAAAAAAAAAAAAGAACTGAGAATGTATTAGTGGTGACCGGGGAGTAGGGGGAGGATTATAACCATGGGAGGGAGGCGAGTGTAGTTGCAAAAGAGCAACTTGATGGGTCCTGGTGGTGCTGGCCTTGTTTACTATCTTGATTGTGATGGAGACATGAACCCACACAGGTGACAAAAGTGTATAGAACTAAACACATATGCAGAGACACAATGAAGCCAGGTGAAACCAAGAAATCTGAACATGGTGGATTCTATCTATGTCAGTGTCCTGGTTGTCGTGTATTACACTAGATTCTTGTAACATTGGAGGAATGTAGACAAAGTGTACACAGAATTGGTATTATTGTATTTCTTACAACCAAATGTGACTCTTCAATTATTTCACAATAGTTTCAATTAAAAGGATATATAAACAGTGGCTAAAGAATTCAAACAATGTAGCTAGTCAGTGCATGGAAATTTAAATATGTCTTCAGACCCTTAGCCATATTTTCCTTCTTGTTCAGACTTAAATTTCTAGCATAGTATCTGCCAAGTGGTTGTTTCCATGTCTTGAGACTATGGCTGGTGGAAGAGTTGATCAAAATCATCTGAGATAACAGTTCCCTAAGGCAAATGGGGGGAAAAATGTAATTTCCAAAGTAGATGGGTTTTTTGAGCTATTGCCACAAAAATCACAGTATTGGAAAATAAAAATGGTAATGCCGGGAAATCACAAATCTTCTCTTCGTTATCATGCTTTCAAAATATTTTGCCAGGCTGTGCGGATGACACATGAAACGAAGTCCCTGATCAGCATGCGCAGGCACTCATGTGGGGAGCACAACATTAAAGTCCTTTTTTCCCACCTTCTATACGTTAAACTCTTCTCTGCTCCTGCTGCCACCTTTCTTCTCACATTATTATCAGATGGAAAGAAAAGCAAAGATGTATAACTGGGGAGTAGGAAGCTGCTTTTATAAGCTTTTTCAAAATTGAGGGCACCTACGATTCACTCTGGAGGGTGCACGACCTTGAGTTCTCACAAGTATCTCCTTTTTTGGTTGATGGCTGTAGGATGCCTTCATACAAGGCAGCAGCGACCATTCTTCTAGGAGAAAAGGGATTGCTCCTTCCTCGTCCTTGCGCAGAAGAGTAACTGCTGTTGATAGCTGGTAATGCGCCAGCGACTTGTTAACCTTCTCATGGCTGCTGGCAGAGCCAGGCCTAATCCCAGAAACTTTTATTAGGATGATATTTTAAAAACTGCGTCCCTTGTGCTCTTTGCTGCATTTCATCAAAGGCTAACATGAAAACCTGCCTAATCTGTCTGAAGGGCCAATCTAATATGCCCTAATAACTGTGTTTACGGAGGAAAATGCTTTGTAATATTGTATATCATAAAACTCAACACATGAAGCAGATGCAAAATGTTCCAGAAACTGCAAATATTGACCAATGTCTTTTGCTCCCAAGCAGATAAACTGGGGACACAAGAAACATATCCTGTGTCACCAAAGGAAGAATAACAGAGAAACACATGGTCAGACTATTTCTCCCACCGTATCTGCTTATTCTGTAACACCCATCAGAATACCCAAGCTCCCTAGAAATATTTTATAATGAAGTATATTTTTAGAATATTTTTTTCAATGGAGCTTCTGGATGGTTCAATCAGTTAAGAGTCTGCCTTCAGCTCAGGTCATGATCTTGGGGTCCTGGGATCGGCCCATGTCAGGCTCCCTGCTCAGCAGGGAGTCTGCTTCTACCTCTCCCTCTGCACCTCCCCCCCAGCTCATGCTCTATCTCTCTCTCTCTCAAATAAATAAAATCTTTAAAAATAAAGAGAAAATAAATTAAAAAAATATATTGGCTACTTTAAATTTGCATGTGGTCAAGTTCATTATATCTAAAGGATCAGTAACCCATATTGTTTCTTACCCTCCAACCTATTTCTCTCCTGGTAATGCCCATGCATCTGAACTATCCGGGGGCATGGAGGTTTATTAAAGCTGTAGGTTCCCAGGCCTCCCTTAGACCCACTGAATCAGATCTCTGGGACTGAGGCCCAGGAAATGATACCTTTAACCAGCCACCCAGATGGTTTTAAAATTGATCTAGTCTTACCAAATCATTAATAATACATTAATAATTATGGCTTGAATATCATAAAACCATCTTTATATTTTAAATAGACTGATTTGTCTGTATGTTTCTTCCTTTTTAAAATGTCTTTTGGTTTTTTTTTTAAACTAAGTTTACTTTATGGACTATATAACATGATTGATAAACACATAGAGGAATGCATAGTTATAAATATAGATGGACATAGAGATCTTTGAATCGAGCTAATTTAAAAAATTCCCCACAATATTTCAAAAAAAAAAATTCCCCACAATAAAAATGTCAAATATTTTTTGAAAGGTAATTAAAAAAACAAAGTTAAGGTTTTACATAACCCCTGTTAAGCCTAATAGGAACATGGATTTTTGAAATACGAGGGACTGAGGGGAAGGTGGTGATTGTTTTGGGTTTGCTTTTTTTTTTTTCATTTTTGTTGTGCTTTACTTAAAAGCATTTCCCTATTGGGTAGCGTGGCAGTTTGAAAAATATTAAGTGCTAAAGAAAATAAGTTTCTTCAAAAGAAAATGCAAGTCTCAGTGAATGGAGAAAAAGGCAAAGATCACCCTTAATTTTGCTCTAAATGATAGCTCAGGCCTGATGACAGCATAGTCCTCAGCCAGTGTTTTCCAAAGCATTTTCCAAGAACACTGGCCCCATGTGATGCGCCTCTAGGGAAGGGTTCCATTTTTCCAAATATGTTTGCAAATTGCTCCAGGCTCTGTGTCCTGTCCTCCACCCCACTGCTTCAAAAAGTGCATGTTCCCATTAAAGACGCTGAGGAGTCCTGTGGGAAAGAAACTCGGTTGACTTTGATCAGCAAAGCATTTTTCAAGTGTACATGTCCCCAAGGCCTCCGCCTCCCCTCACTTTCAATCATTTATATCACTTCTTGAGCAGTTCTTATGAGTAGGCACGCTTTGAGTTTGCAGCAAGCAATCCTGAAGGTATCTATGGAGTCAGTGCTATGGGGTTAAATCTATTCTCTGTACCTATTGGTTGGATAAATCCACCCTTCACCTTCATTTTGAAAGCTCGGCTATTGGTCATCAGTGGCAGGAAACTTAAGGACACCCCATTTGCACTGCCAGAAACAAGTGCAGAGCCCTTACCCTGCTTTTCGGCAGCACAGCCTGGCGTAAGCAGAAAAACGTGCCAGAACAATGATCCCAGCCTGATGCTACTCCTTAAGGATCCTCAATGAAGGTGATTTCCCAGGCTCCTTCCCTAAAAAGATGATATCTCATCCGTCTCCTACATCAGAGATTTCTGTCTGATGTGCTTCCTGTTAGATGTGGTCGCCTCAGGCAATAGTTTCCAAGGCCCCATATTCACAGTTCTGGAATGACTCTCTTGTAAAATACTGCACGTTGGTAATCTTTCTACATTTACACTGACATAACTGAACTTCTCTGAAGTCCAACAGCAAGATCTTCCTCCACCTACAGACCTCCTTGGATTTCCAGTTTTTGTTAGCACATCTTATTTTCCACCTAGAACAATAATGCAGTCCATGATGGCACAGAGTGGGCACTTGACAGATACTCGTTGGATGAGTGAATCAAGTACTGATCATTACAATCAGTAATGATCACATGTAAAGACTCTTTAGAGCAGGGCATTTCTGTGGCTGACACATCAAAGTCATATCCATTCCCTTCCTTATGCTCCCCTTCTAGGACTGGCTAGTCTCCTAAAGTGTGGGGCCATATTCTAAGCACTCACTCCTATTGCTCTAGGACAGGACCAGTGGCAAGATCTTCTCCAAAGGTCCATGGAATACCTTACGTGGGCACCCACCTGAGGCCTGTGGCCAAACGAATAAAATGAGTCCTTGGTCTATCAGTCACTGAAGGAAAATTACTGTGCAGAATGGGGGATTTATCAGAAGAGCAGGATAAAGAAATACAGATCTAGAGTGGACATGATTATGAATCTGTGAGAAGTTCCAAAATCTTGATGCCACCAGGCTCTGCCTTGAGTGTTAATCATACTCGTGTCCACTCTTGGAATCCAAATACAGTGGGGCCTGTCTGTCAAACTCATTTTGTACATTTTCTTTTGAATGGACTTTTTAGCTTCCTCTGAGAGGACTCATCTCAATATAAAAAGAAAAGTAGCATAACAAAGGAATTAACCCAGTCATCAGAGAGTCAGAAAGGTTCTGGGTCAATGATGTTGACCATTCTTCCAGTGACATCTCTGGAGGAGCCCTCTGACTGCACAGCCAAGTGTTAGAGGGAGGGGCTGTGAGTAGATGCTGAAAATGCTACTTCTCTAAATTTGGGGGTCAAATCAGTAGTTGAGACTCCCTCCTTGGGGCCTCCCTTAGATTAACAGAGCATCACAAATGAGAATATGCTGTTCTTCTCTTCTGACCCCAGGGTGTTACACAACTTTGTTGCATGGAGGGCTCAGTGCAACTCTTACAGGGAATCCTGTGGCAACGGCACCTGGGTGGCTCAGTTGGTTAAACATCTGCCTTTGGCTCAGGTTATGATCTCAGGGTCCTAGGATCGAGCCTCTCATTGGGCTCCCTGCTCAGAGCGGAGAGCCTGTTTCTCCCTCTCTTGCTCCACTTGCTTCTACTCTCTCTCTCTCTCTTCCCTCTCTTGCTCTTTCTCTATGTCAAATAAACTCTTTTAAAAATTTCTAGGGTGAGAACTTGGATCCCTGAGGAGCAGGTCAGACTTCACAGGGCCTGGAGGGAGGAGAAGAGCTTCCCACTCAGCAGAGCCAAGACAAGTGCTTAGAGCCACTCAGATACCATGGACGTGAAAGTCTTCCCTTACATACTGTGGGGAAAGCTTTGGGGAGAAGCTGGAGGTGCTGTGTGCACAAGTGAGGGCCAGACGCTGAGTCATTCGTATAATACAACAGGAAGTTGACTCTGAAACGACAAGACCCTTAGAGCTGTTCAGTTTGAGCTTTCAGGACTCTCTCTCTCTCCTCTGGCACATCTTGGGCATGTCCACACAGGTTGGGAAACTAGCATTTTAGAGACAATATTCTGAGAGAGGAACCAGCAACTCTGATTATAAAAATCTAAGAATTTTAGGAGATGGATTTTAAAGGTAGTTTCACTCAATTATGTCCCTTTACAAATGAGAAAACTGATGCCCTAAGTAATATGTGGGAAATCACTTGGGGAGGAAGGATTGTGTTTTTCTCTAAAACACTAGTACGAAGTAATGGTCCTATTTCAGTGGCTCCTCTTACAGGCCTGGCTTTTCGAGCACTCTGGGCTTCGAGAGGCGATCGTGAAGTATGGATGAGCCACTGCTAAAAAGTCTACCACAGGGACAAGAGCTTTATTCCTCTGGAGACATCAAGAAAAAAGCTCAGACTCCTTGATCTCTAGAGCAAGATACCTGCTCTAGAAACAGCAAAAAACACCCATTCTCCAACCTCAAAGCCAGAATTCTTCCAGAAAAGGTACGTAAGATGATCCTGCTGGCCAGCTGGCCCCAAGAGGCACCCTGAAAGTCCAGGCTTCTGCTAAGGACTAAGCTGCCCATCCTAGGAACCCCATGGGCACCTGGGTTATGTTAGCATCAGAATATATTTTTCTTTCATTTCCTGTGTGAGCTCCACCATGGTAGTGAGTTGGAACAAGAACCCACCATCCATAGGGATTTTTTAAAAAGTAGGCACCAACCAGCATACCTGCAGTAAAAGCCCCCCCTCCACTTCCACCTGAACCCAGAGGAGCCTCTGAGAATGCCCTAACTGAGTCTCTCCTTGGAGAAGTTCTCTGACAGACCCAGAGAGAACTGGGTGGTATGTGGGGTCCTATTATGCTGTTCTTCTCTTTCTCTTCTTCTTTTCCTTCCTAAATTCTTCAAGGCTCTGTGGCAAGCCTCTCCAAATCCCTAGAATTTGAGGAGCAGACATGCTAAGATTCAAGGAGTAGTCCCAGAGAAAGGCTTAGCTGGGTTCTGGACTTCACAGAACCATTTCCTTTTCTATCAGTTCTCCACCTGTTGAAACTGGATCCCCATCTATCACTAGTTTTTTTCCTTCTGCCCTTGCTTTGTTAAGAGAGAACACCTGCTCCTTGGTTCATTTATCCATTCACAATACAGTTCGGGAGTCCCAGGCCTTGTGCTGCTCAACATCAGAAAATGCAGCCTGGCATGATGTAGGTCTCTGTCCTCACTGAGCCTGCTGCTCCTAAGTGATTCCTCTGTAGGGTGAGAAATGGTGGAATTGGCTTCGGTACAGGATGGTAGGAGAAAACCCAGGAAGGGCACCTAACTCAGTCTCAGAGGATCAGAAAGGGCATCCTAGAGGAGGTGGTGTTTTAACTAAGATTTTAAGAATAAATCAGTTGCTTGTCCAAGGTAGAAAAGGGAGAAGGTGGAATTGCAGATAGAACAGCTTGTCTGCAAGAACTCAGAGGATGGAGATGACATAGTTCATGCAGAAATCTGAGAGATTAAGAGGACTTAGATCAAGGGAAGGATAGGATAAAAATGGGAGGCTGGGGGTGTGCCTGGGTGACTCAGTCAGTTAAACATCTGCCTTCAGCTCAGGTCATGATTCCACAGTCCTGGGATCGAGCCTCAAGTCGGGTTCCCTACCCAAAGGGGTGTCTGCTTCTCTGCCCCTCTGCTCCTCTCCCCTCTCCCTCTGCCCCTCTGTTTGCTCATGATCTCTCTCTCTCTCAAATAGATGGAAAAAGAGAAAGAAAGAAAGAAAGAAAGAAAGAAAGAAAGAAAGAAAGAAAGAAAGAAAGAAAGAAAGAAAAAGAAAAGAAAGAAAGAAAGAAAGAAAGAAAGAAAGAAAGAAAGAAAGAAAGAAAGAAAAAGAAAGAAGCAGTAGGCCCGGTGGTACTGGGACTCTGCTGGTGGCACAGAGCTATATTAGCAGTGTAAACTTGCACAAGGCACTGCTTTCTGGTCCTCAATTTCCCTAGCTGTAATAGAAATGGATTGGGCTAGAGGGCAATGGAGCTTTAAGATAATGGGTGGTCATAAAGCTCCTGTCCCTACAACGCTGGCACAGGGCCGTCCAAGGACTCCTGCTGGAAGGACAAAGACAGTCACCTTGGTCTTACTCAATGGATCTCCTCCAAGTTCCTGCTGTCGGGGAGGGCACTGGGGAGGCAGTGGAAACTTTCCCAGGACTTGGAGCCACTCAAGTCGCCACTAAGTCCTGATATCAGAGGGAGACATTTGTATAGTCCTCAGTGTTTGATAGTCTGTGTCTGAAACATTTTGTAAAACCTAGAGAAGGGCAAATATTAAGGTGTGATTGCATGGCATGCTGAAAGAACTTTCGGTGTTTAATGAATGGAAAACAAATACTGATTGGCACTTGCTAAAACTGTGCTGTGTACAATAAGAAGCAATGTTTACCAAGGTTCTTCGATTTCTCCTCCACAGAGTAGATGCTTAGAAATGATTTTGGCTTAATTGAAATGAATATATATATATATATATTCTAGTATATATATATATACTAGCCCTGATGTTACATGTTTGTGACATGGGACTTGTTACTATGTGATTTCACACACACACACACACACACACACACACACAAACCCAAAACCCAAAACCAAAAAACACCTAGTTGTAGTGTGGTTTCTTTCCAAAGTGTTGACTCAAACTCATGAGATGTTTCCCGCCCCCCCCCCCCATGTAAATGATTTTCTTGTGATTTGAAACAGCATCTGTGGCAGTGGTCAAACAAATGTCAGTCAAGGTAAATCAATATCTCACATCAAAGCATGTCATAATCAAGGTCATAGACCAAACATATGCTTTATCTCTCATCTAGTACAGTCTCGGTGCTGCTTAGAACAACTGTTATGAATATTGGCAGGCACGGCGTAAGGTCAAACAGAATGAGGACTTGGAGGAACTGATCCATAGGTGGTATACTTGATCACTGATTCCACTTTCAAAGGAAGCTGCTTCTGTGATTAAATAAACATGAGATAAGTGCCCTCTGCATAGGTATAGCCCACAGCCTTAAACTATGCACCAGAACCATTTAAAACATATTGGGAAGTAAGATTGCATTACAAGAAACAAAGAAGTTAAGTTTGGGGACGTTATAGTTTGTTTTCATGAAAACCCATGTCCAGCTGTTCAGCTGGCAAGACACCTGGTGAAACCTCAGACCCTCATCAGGCAGGCGGGCCATCACTTCATCTCCACTCACCCCAAATTAGAGATGGAACCAGTAAAAGGTATTTGTGAGGTGGAGAGAATTCAGGTAAGAATTTCAAAGCATGAGAATTTTAAAACAGCCGGTGTGACAGTTGTCTCAAAAGCCTCAAAGGAAAAACAAACAAACAAACAACAACAAAAAAAAACCTCAAAGGACAGGGCATCTGGGTGGCTCAGTGGTTGAGTGTCTGCCTTTGGCTCAGGTCGTGACCTGGGATCCTGGGATCAAGTCCCACATCAGGCTCCCCGCAGGGAGTCTGCTTCTCCCCCTGCCTATGTCTCTGCCTCTCTGTATGTGTCTTAATGAGTAAATAAATTTAAAAAAAGACAAAACCTCAAAGTTAAAGGAGTAGGCCATATGTACTATTTGGAATAAACATGTAACTGGAATGTCACCACCTCCTTCGGGTTTGGGGGGGCCCAATATTCGTCTGCAGATGGTGTATGTTGGAGACCCCTCACTCCCACTCCCCACCTCCTGTCTGAGCGCACACACCACAAACCACCACAAGAGGGAGCATTGACCTGTGAGTCAAGCCCCCATAGGCCGTATCAGGGGACCCTAGCTAGTCTGGATATTAAAGGGACGTCATCAAGCTGACCATTTACAGCAAAACTTCCACCATTCACACACTCAGCCATTACCCAACCTGGAAGCTAGTCCTCCAACACTGAGTACAAACATCTATCACCTTTTAGAAACCCCAAAAACCTCTCTGCCCACAAGTCAGTTCTAGGATCCTGAGAACTTCTCAAACAAAATGTTTTCTTATGCCCCCTTTGTGAACACTGGTGAACCTATTAGGAAAAACCTATCAAAACCTCATTAGGAAGACCGCCTTAAATGCCTGCAAACCGTCTTAGAAAGGGGAGCATCCAGGGATGCCTGCATGGCTCAGTGGTTGAACGTCTTGCCTTTGGCTCAGGTCATGATCCCGGGGTCCTGGGATGGAATCCTGCATCCGGCTCCCTGTGGAGAACCTGATTCCCCCTCTGCCTATGTCTCTGTGTCTCTGTCTCTCTGTGTGTGTCACTCATGAATAAATAAATAAAATCTTTTTTAAAGAGTGGTGGGTGGCAGGGGTGGGGGGGACCTGCTTTTCACCTTAGAGGCAACTTCCCTTCTGAATGCTGAGCAAGGTGACTCCCCAGGATCATTTCCACTAGAGCCAGGACATTGAACAATTATTCAGACTTATCCCAGGCATCTTTCATAATTCATTCTAGAAATCCTAAATAGAAAACTTTCTACTTTCCCATTTATGGTCCACGGGGAGGGTAGTGCATTTCTACCAGAAATAAAGTTAGGGTCTGGTGTGGTATTTCCACTCGATTCTTGAAGATGCCTGGCCAAAGAAAGAGAGAAGAGAAAACAATTCCTGAAGAACTTCTAAATAACTAAGGGCTAGCACCATTTTGGTGTCAGTTCTTCCACTTGGTGTCGGTTCCTTTCCCCTTACGAAGCTCTGCGAATGTAGATTCACACAACATACGTGGAACATGCTTCCAAATTTAATGCACCATTTGTTTTGCTTGCTGTATAACTGGCCATAGATATTCCGGCATCAAAAGAGAAAACTGCAGCTTTTAAATGTCAATAGCATTTTTCTTCCAGCTTTAGAAATTTAATTGTGCAACTGAGTTGTGAGGTCCTTGGTGCTAAGGCCGATGCAGTTCATTTGCATGCAGAAAGTCACGCTTGATCTTGACAACTTTGCTTTTTCAAAGTTGGCCCAACGGGAGGAAAAATAGAGAGGAAATCCGCGTGTGTTGTACTAGTTTTGGAGAATGAGGGTAACTCAAGGGTCTGTTTGGAGATAAGGGTCCCCTCTCCCACCCAAAGATTCACTGAATTCATTCGAGAAATTTATTCTATTATTGCCATCAACTTCAGGACAAGGAATTTCACCCAATAACCCAGAAGCTGAATAGATTCAACAGTCCTAGAAGGGGACTCATCAGAGGAAAAAGGCCCTGGCTTACCTGTTGAAACCCTCCTCCTCCAAATCATCTTCCAAGGGACAGAATTGTCCCTATAGGAGTATTAGGTGATAATGATGATCTCCGTTTCTAAAACCCTTCATAATAAACTAATTTTGCATAGACCACTGCCTTTGTTTATCACAGCAGCCCTGAGAAGAGACTCGGGGACAGATACCATTTCTTAGAGGTGAGGAGAACTTAGCTGTTACGCTTAAGGTCACCCACACTGACAGAATCAGTCTTCAAATCCAGACCTTTCCATCTGGGAATTCAGGGCACCCCTTCCTTAGCCCCCTCCCCCGTCGCAACTTTCTAAGTAGCAGAAAATGAGCTCATTAAATTGTTAGGACTTGCAAGAATAACCACACTTGCAGGCAAATAGCATCTTCAAAATAAGGCCGCCTACTTGATTGCAAGAGAGTTTATAAAACGGGCTTTTTCTACTCACTTTTACTGTCATCTGTGAGACATAAAACTTGAAAATGCCTTAAAGGAGTAAGTTCAAATTCTGCTGCTGTGAGCCTTTTAAATACCCCATTGTCTCTGAGGAGAAGGACAATCCGGGCTTTGTACTGGCAGGACATTTTTCATCAAGCCCTGCTCCCTGGAAGGCCTCCAGTCCTCAGAAGGGCTGTTGTCTTTTTCCTGCCACAACATCAGTGTGACACATCTCACACTTAAGACGGCAGCCTCCTCGGACCCCATTCACGGATTCCTGGGGAAATTGATGTCCGCTCACCACCACCCCCTCAGAAAAACAAAACAAAAAAATCTCTGGCTTTGTCAAAAGAGTTATTGGAAATGGAATTTGTGAAAAACCCTTACTATGCAATGTGAACCCAGACAATACTGTTTTGTAACAGTTCTGTTTGATGTGTACTGACAGGAATTAATCATTTTAGTTAACAGAATTGCTCTTTGTTATGTAAACTTTGTAAAGTCCGCCTCATATGACCTCTTGCATTGGGGAATCCTGTATTCAAAACTCTCATCTTTCCGTGGGCAGCTGTAGTCTTATGGCTACTTCTGGAACCGATTACCACTTGACCTTAACGTTCGTACCGCCACCGGCTTGGATGCCAAGCCAAGCCAAGACGAAAATACTGTAAAATATGTACACACACAGGTCCCATTCCCCAAGAATTGATTAAGTGGAATGAGTATTTGTTTTCCCATTTCTCCTTTTTATTTGCTGGCTTGTTAGATAGCCAGCCTCTATCAAAAATGACCACAACCTTAAAAACACACCATTTTCAGATTAATACACTTCTGTTCACCTTAGATATCCAGCTCTGGTATATGTACCATTTAATCCCAGGGAGGAGATAGTTGGGCCTGGAGTGTGTGCTTTTAGATTGGAGATTTAGGAAACAAATAAAACAGACTCCCACCACCAGCACCACCTCGCCGACAGCCTGAAAAATGGAATTCCCTCACTAGATGGTTTCCCGAACACTTCTGACATGGCTTGAGCCAGCTCTTCCAATCTTAGCCAATAGGTCTGTGTTCTATAAAATCACCCCACTACCATCACCCCACCACCATCATCACCCACTACCATCACTACCATCATTGACCAGTAGAGTCAATTTTGTAAGAACTTCTTCTTCTCTTTCTGCCCATGAGCATCTAAAATGGCAAAACCACACAAAACCCCACCAGGGTTCCTTGAACTAGTTAAAAGATTTGGGCTCAAAAACTGTCACCCTCTGACAGGCACCGAGGGGGGTACCTGATGGGATGAGCACTGGGTGTTATACTATATGTTGGCAAATCGAACTCCAATTAAAAAAGTATACTAAAAAAATAAATAAATAAAATAAACTGTCACCCTCCTAGAGTTGGTTATGAAGAAGCCAGTTCCTATGTTTCCCACACATGTGTACCTAATAAGCCAACAGTTAGCCAAAGACTGTTTGGCTACAAATATTCCAAGTGACAAGGGCAATGACAATATATCAGTATAACCGATGAAGAAAGCAAGCAGGTACTCAGAGTAAAAAAAAAAAAAAAAATCTAAGGTCAAATCCCACCTCTGCCTCTTTCATGCCACCTGTGTGATGCATGTGGGCAGGTTATTACCGAATGTCTTGGGACTTATTTCCTCTCTTGCATGGTAAGAATAATGTATAGTGGAAATTAAATGCTCCAACATGGGGCCTCTGACTCTTGATTTCGGCTCAGGTCATGATGTCAGGATGGTGAGATGGAGCCCCCATTATGTTCCGGGCTGGGCATGGAGCCTGCTTAAGATTCTCTCTCTCCCTCTCCTTCTGCCCTTCACCCCTAGGGTGCACACTTTATCTCTCTCTCTCTTTAATTTTAAAAAGAATTAAAAATAAACAAATAAAAATAAATGCTCTAACACATACTACAATAGAACATCAGCACATGGCACATGGTAGGTGGCTAACAAATGCTCCTAAAATGACCACTGCTCTAGTTAGTACTGCTTCTAATCCTTACTGTTATTGAAATAAAGTCCATCTTCCACACTGTTTTTAAATGAAAATTAGGAAACCACGCCAGGAAATAGATCATTATTATTACTATTATTATTAAGATTTTATTTATTTATTCATGAGAGACACAGAGAGAGAGACAGACAGACAGACAGACAGACAGAGGCAGAGACACAGGCAGAGGGAGAAGCAGGCTCCATGCAGGGAGCCGGATGTGGGACTCGATCCCGGGACTCCAGGATCATGATGTGGGCCGAAGGCAGGCACTAAACCGCTGACCCACCCAGGGATCCCTCATTATTATTTTTTTAATTCTAGATTTTTTTTCCTAATCTGCCAGATTTTAAGATAAGTAAAATCTATACATCCACTTTGGAATGCCTATTGCCAGCAACAGGAGCATGTTAAAATTTAATCAGTTGGTTTTTAGAAGAAAACAGCAGTGGAAATTTCCAAAAGCAAAGTGGCATAATAGAAAAAGCCCTTAGTGGTTTCACACCAACTTTACCTGCCACCTGAGTGGAACCAGATGAAAGTTCTGACCTGTACATTCAGCACAATTCATAATACTATGAATGCAGAAAAAAAATACTATGGGCACTCCCATTGAAAGTGCCCATGAGACAACTGGCAGAAAAGCACATTCTTGGACTATTCATAATACTATGCAGAAAAAAAGAAAAAAAGTGGGAGATTGACACTGTGACGTTTATCAAGTACACGGTTCGCCCGTAACCCTACCTGGGTCTTCAGCGCTCCTCACCCTTATCAGAAGCTGATAGGAAACGCGCCGCACGTGTTGGCCAGCTGCAGCGGTGTACTGTGGCTCTTCCAAATAAAGGGCATGGCAGGCATAATCATTCGAAAACTTATCTGCCAGGATATCTGCAAGCCCATCAAATGTTCACTGGTAAACAGGTAATCTGAACCTGGGTTCCTGCAGACAGGGAGCAATCGCTCTCTTGCCAGGGAGGGAGAGGGAGTTTGTCTGATTTGAAGTGTGGCTACCAGGCCTGCTGGGCCCGGAACAGGCTTCCATCGATGAACGCAGAAGTCTTTACGTTGGTTCTTGAAAGCCTGGGCATGTGGGCAGGGAGCCCGCCGTGTGTCTTCCTGCCAGGACTTCTAAGACCACACTCCACTAGCAAGGGGCTCTCTCCCAGACTTTCCCAGGAGAGCTCCTACTTGGGAGAAGCAAAGTGTCAGCAGGGATGGTATTGAGTTTTTCCTAACACTGCTAACCTCAACAATGTGTGGACAGATGTATTTGAAACATATATTTGGGAAAAAATATCAATATTGAGTCTATTTTCACTGACTTTTATAACATTCATTAGTTAACCTTAATACAGGGAAATAGAAAGAAACAAATGGTCTAAAATCTTACTACCTAACAATTCCTCCTGGCATCATTTTTGAAACTTTTATTCCAGCTGAGCACACATGCAGGAAAGTGCATAAATGAGAAATATACAGCTTGATGGGTTTTCACAGCTGAACACACCTTTGTTACAGATGCCAGCTCTCAGATCTAGAGAAACATCAGCAACCTCCCAGAAGTCCCCTTGGCCACTTCTAGGCACTACCCTTTTCCAAGAGCGAGCTTGATCTGGACTTTTCCCAGCATAGATGAGCTTTGTCTCAGCATTCCTTTCCTTTAATTAACAAAAATGATTAGGTATATAGCCAGAAAAATTTGAAAGCACAGAAGCATGAACTGGGGCAGCCCGGGTGGCTTGGCGGTTTAGCGCCGCCTTCAGCCCAGGGCCTGATCCTGGAGACCCAGGATCGAGTCCCATGTCAGGCTCCTTGCGTGGAGCCTGCTTATCCCTTGGCCTGTGTCTCTGCCTCTCTGTTTCTCTGTTTCTCATGAGCAAATAAATAAAATCTTTAAAAAAAAAAAAAAGCAGCATGAACTGGAATGCAAAAATCCTCCTTCCCAACCCCCTTTACCCTAAGTGTAACTTCAATGCATAGATTTTCATGTTGATCATTTCATTTTTTATTTCTTTCAGGAAACTGCTTATGCCATTTGCCAGAATTATTTCTTCATTTCTTCTCCTTCTTCTCCTCCCTTTGCTCCTCCCAATCTTCTTCCTCTTCATCTTCCTCCACCTCTTTTGCTTCAAATATTTTTTAAAGATTTATTTTAGAGAGAGAGACAGAGAGCGAGAGCATGGGGGTGGGAAGAGCAGGCTGAGAAGATAGAGAGGATCTCGAGTGGACTCTCCCACTGAGCTCAGAGCCCCACGCAGGTCTCGATCTCAAGACCCTAAGATCATGACCTGAGTCAAAACCAAGAGTTGGATGCTCCATCAACTGAGCCGCCCAGGTGCCCTTTCTTCTTCAAATTGACACACAACAGGTCATACATAAATCTGTCCTATTTGTTGCTTATCTTCATTGTTCCATTTTTGCCCTGCAGGATGTTTGTACAGATTCCATACTACTGTGTTAAAAGTACTTTGGTGGTATTGGTGGTACAGGGCAGTAGGGAGAAGGGCAAAAGGGAACATTTTATAATTTGTGATCAGATAAATGGTGCTCTTGATTAGTAGAAGGGAGGAAAGGGAAAAGAGTGCTTCTTCTTTTCTGTAAGAAGTTAGATATGATCATTCTGCCTCTTCTCCAGATATCTGGGTCCTTCAATAACAGCTCAAAAAAGAAAGCCCCAGGGGAGCCTGGGTGGCTCAGTGGTTGAGCATCTGCCTTTGGCTCAGGGCATGATCTCGGGGTCCTGGGATGGAATCTTGCACCAGGTTCCCCACAGGAAGCCTGCTTCTCCCTCTGCCTATGTCTCTGCCTCTCTCGGTGTGTCTCATGAATAAATAAATAAATAAATCTTTAAAAAAATAAAGAGAGAGAAAAAGAAAGAAAGCCCCTTTAGCCCAGGGGAAGGGCCATCTGTGCTTAGAACCCAGAGAGCCCAGTCAGCTCCCATTGAGAGTGCCCATGAGACAACCAGCAGAAAAACACATTCTTGGACTATGGTATTTGTTGGCTTTCTATTTCATTATTATTTAATATTTTCTTTGCTATCAGGGTGAAAAATGAAAGCCTTTTCCCCCCCAAAAAAACAAAATACCTAGAGCTCACGTAAGTTTCCTTCAGCGAGTTGGCTTAACTCTGTTTTCCTTTGACGGGAAATTGCCATCCAGGGAGACATTTTTCCAATATTGCAGACTTCAAGCCTGCAACTTATTTTTATTAAAATATGTTTTTCCAATAGGTGGCACCAGTGTGTTTAGCTAGGGTTAATACAACTCCAACAGGCGGACTTTGTATGGGTGAGAATAATCTGTACTTAACCACTTATCAACAAGTTTCTCTTACACTCTTGGAGGTTGTCCTGACGTCTCAGCACCTCAAACACGGTTGCAAGATACCCTAACGAGCCTCTCAGAAACTGGCCCTAGCCTCTTGATAAGGAGAAAAAGACTATAGAAAGAAAGTGAATAGATCTCCAATAAAGAGTATTCCTTTTGTCCTTTAGTTCACTTAAGGTAATGTTAATATCTGAAATTTTAAATTCAGGGTTGAAATTTTCCCTTTATATACAACTGAACACCAGTTAGGCTTTTGGCTAACTGGCCTCTAAGTCACCTACTAGAAATGCCATCTTGGCATCCAGAGAAAGCCATGTGCTTTGCTTCTGTTTTTCTTTTGCATTCACGAGTTAGAAGTAACAGTGGCTTCCTTCCAGAGAATCACTGTATGTGATGCTATCTTAAGAGAAGAGGCTGTTTTCCATTCAAGGTCAATTTATAGAATGCCCTCAGGAGGACTTGAATTTTCACCACTTTTTGGCAATATCGTAACTGGAAATTAGAGCTACTCTTTGTGTAATGCAGAGTCTGGGAGAGTACAAGATGGTACAGCCTATGGGTGCTGCAATTGGGTTGAACATGGCCGGAGTTCCTTCCTTTTCCAACTCTATCCCCATGAAGAGTCCTCTACACTCTCTTGGCTTATTAATCCATCTGTAAAATGGAATTGAATATAATTTCTGCTCCTTTATTATATAAGGATAAACCCAAAACTAGACATTTTAAAAACACCAGGCTTGGTTTTAATAAATTTTATTTTCACTCTTTTTTTAGGTTTGAAATATTTCATAATTAAACATTATATAATGTTTTAATAAAACATCACTGTCTCTGGAAGGAAAAACAATATGTAAATTCAAAATGACTTCGTAGAACTTTTATTCTTCATAAGAGTAACACGTGGTCATTATAGAAAAATTGGAAAATCATGAAAAGTGGAAGATGGAGGGAGAAAAATCACTGGCTGTAGGGGAGATGCCCATAGTTGCATAAGACTGAACACATTTGGGGGTTTTGATTAGCATTTTTCACAAAGATTCCTATAAGGAGTTCACCAGATAAATAAAATGGGGCTGCTTTAGATCACTGAAGCCAAGGGATAAGTCAAGTACCTTATAAATCCCCTGAAATTATTGAGAATGTTGCTTTGAACAGAAGATTCAATTAATTAAATTTCTGAGGTCTTTTCCAAACCTAAGATTCTGTACTGTCATTCAGCAAGTACTTATAGAATACCTGCTACTTGGAGGACACTTGTGCTGGGTACTAAGATATACATGGGTGAACAAAAGCAACAGGAAGACAGGCATTGAACAGTGAATTGAGTAATTCATTACTTGATTATAAATGTAGTAAGGACTCTAAGGGTGGTGTGAGAGATCAGTTTAGAGAGCCAGGAAACTGAACTCTGAAGACAAAAAGAACTTTGAACTAGACAAATGGAGGAAAGGGGAATGGAGAGGAGAAGACTGTGCAAAGGCCCTGTGGCAAGAAAGTGTCATCTCATCTGGGAAGAGACCAAAGTGAATGGCATGGAAAGGGTACAGGGATGTCACAAATGAGATGAAAGAGTTTTCAAGGGCCTCTGGATTATGAGTGGACTCTTTAGACTAACAACTTAGCTTTTATTCAAAATAAAGTGGTATTCCATTGAGGTTTTTTAAAGATTTTATTTATTTATTCATGAGAGACAGAGAGAGAGAGACAGAGAGAGAATGGCAGAGACAGAGGCTGAGGGAAAAGCAGGCTCCATGCAAGGAGCCCGACATGGGACTCGATCCTGGGACTCCAGGATCACGCCCTGGGTCAAAGCAGGCGCTAAACCACTGAGCCACCCAGGGATCCCCCTCCATTGAGTTTTAAGCAAAGTGTATCTGCTCTTAGATTGGGCTTCCATGTTGAGGCTGAATTAGATGGCAACAGGAGTGGATATGTGTGGACACTAAGCATTTGCTAGAATCATTCAGATGAAAAATGATAGCAGTAACCATGGATATGGAGAAAGGTATTTAAAAATCATCCATGGGACTTGATGCAATTGAGTATGGCCAGAGGAGAAGGCAATAGAAAGGCTGCCTCTCAGAGCAAATGCATTGCATTAGGTTGTGAATGGATATGTTACGTTTCAGGGAACATGACTTTCTTCAATCAGCAAACATTCCCAAATCACCTATGACACCATATTATGAAAAACTTTAGACCAGGTGTCAGTGAACTATAGCCATGACCCAATCCAGGCTGCTTCCTGGTTTTATGAATAAAGTTTTATTGACACATAGCCACAACCATCTGTTGGGATTGTCTGTGGCTGCTTTCACCCAGCAAAGGCAGAGTTAAGTAGTTGCAACAGAAACAGAATGACCCACAAAGCTGAAAGTTTTTGTTATCCAAGTGCTTGACAGGAAGTTTGCCAGCCCTTAACCTAGACGATTTCTACGTTGATCTTACCTTTGTGATTTTCTCCGTTACCTCGAAGAAACTAATTAAACCTCTCTCCGTGTTCCCAGATGCAGAGCAGCTACGCTACCCATGTGGACAAGTGGAGAAAAAAAAGCATTGAGCACTTTGGATTATATGGAGAACCGGCCTGATACAAGGTTTCAAAATATATCATGAAAGCATGCTATTTTGATTTTAATCTCCCTTTGCCTGGTCCTCAATCTCCTATTCCAATGTGATCTCACTCCAAATGCTAGAACCATTTCCTGCATCAGCCAAACTGAAAGCTTTCTCAAGTCCATGCCTTCATCTATACTGCTCCCTTTTTAAAAAACCCTCTTTGTTTACTGAAATCCTGCCTCTTCACAGTCTTTTAAAATGAGATCTTCTTTATGAAATTATTCCAAATTGGCTCAATCAGGTGCCTCTCCTTTGTTTGAATACACTTCATGCTGGGTTGTCCCTCTCTTTATGGCTTACCCCCCACCCCCACCCCAGTCTGTCCTAGTGTTCGATTTAGGATTCTGGAATAGGAGAGAAGATGAGCATGTAACCTGCTCGTGTCCACAGTCCTATAGTGCTCAGCCCAATGCCTTGAGCAGAAACTCAATAACTAACCATTGGCTTTAGTATGGTAATATCTATTTAGTATAGTAATTTAGTATAGTAATGTTTAGTATAGTAATTTAGAAATATCCACATAATTATGACAGCAATTTTTATATTATAGTCTCAACACTAGTTTCTCCAAAGGAAGGAGGTAGATGTAGAGGGTGAAAGTTCCCAGCAATCTAATGCAACAACGGATTTCTGCATTCTTTCTGTGAATGCAGAAATCACACCTGGTGACACAGAGCTTGATTCCAGCCTGTAGACCTGTTCTGTTTGGCTTGAACTATGTGGACGCATGCAAGATTATAATTACTTTAATTGAGTTGCCAACATCTTAACATAGGAGAACATCACCCAGAAAAATCTAGATTCCTGGTTTCTTTTAGAGAAGCCTGAATTCCCACATGGCAACAATCTACAACACTTAATAGAAAGTGTTCTCTTTAGATGAAGCATATTGTCTCAAATTTGTCACAGTCCCTACCACTCCCTGTTGTATGACTGATCTTGTGGTTCCAACACATTGGCCTCTTTTCATTTTATTTACTCCACTCACATTTCTTTGCTGTCAAGAATAGAGTTGAGAAGAACACGAAATACTACCTTTATCCATGTTTTTAATAAAAAGTATAGAACCAAAAATAGCCTGAGAAGTAGAGTAGCATGTGGTGAAGCTCGTGGACTTAGAGTCAGACTGCTGGGTTCAAATTCTGATAGGCCCTCCTTACTTAGGGTTGCCAGATTGAAAAAATAGGAAAGCCAATTACAACTGTATTCCAGATAAACATTGAATCGTTTTTGTTTTTTTGTTTTTTTGTTTTTTTTGGTGTAAGTATGTCCCAAGTATTTTTATTTGCTAAATCTACCAACTCTACTTCTACTTGGTGTGTGACCTTAGGCAAGTTGCCTAGCTTCACTGTGTCTCAGTTTTCTCCTCTGTAAACTAGAGATGATAAAGGGACATTGTGATGACAAAACAAATATTAGCCAACTTCATTATTATTTTTTTTAACTTTTGCAATTAGATGTAGTTTACATGTAAAGTTTGTAAGTTGAAGGTTCCAGGTGTGCTGATTGGATATATTTATATATTGCAGTATAATTACCACCATAGCATTAGGTAACACTTCTATTGTGTCACATAATTATCATTTCTTTTTTTGTGATTACAATAATTAAGATCTAGTCTCTTAGCCAATTTGAGGTTTATAATATAATATTGTTTATAATACAATATTGTCAACTGCAATCACTAGGCTGTGCATTAGAGCCCTAGGACTCACTTATCTACTGGTAGCAAGTATGTAACCTTAACATCTCCCAAGCCCCTGGTAGCTGCCATTCTACTCTCTGTTTTTGGGAATTGGGCTGTTCTAGATCCCACATATAAATGATAGCATATAGAGTTTCTCTCTCTCTCTGCCTGACTAATCTCACTCAGCATAATGACCTCAAGGTTTGTCCATGTTGCAGCAAACAGCAGGATTTACTTTTCTTGAGACTGAATAATATTTCATCTTATATATATTTTTTACATAGATATTCCTTTTATATATTTATATATATTCTTTTTCCATTCATCAGTTGACAGACACTTAGATTGTTTTCATATCTTAGCTATTGTGAATAATGCTATTACAAAAATGAGAGTACAGTTATCACTTCAATATCCTGTTTTCTTTTTCTGTGGGAATATATGCCCAGAAGTGGAATGCTAGATCATGTGGTAGTTCTATTTTTAATTTTTTGAGGAACCGCCATACTGTTTTCCATACTGGCTGCACCAATTTACATTGCTATCAGCAGTGCACAAGGGTTCCCTTTTCTCCAACCTGACCAACAGTTGTTATCTCTGTCTTCCTAATGATAGACATTCTAACAAGTGTGAGGTGCTACCACATTGTGGTTTTAATTTGCATTTCCCTGATGACAAGTGATGTTGAACATCTTTTCATGTACCTATTGCCATCTGGATGTCTCCTTTGGAACAATGTCTATTTAGTCCCTCTGTCCATTTTTTAATAGAATCTGTTGTTGTTATTGAGTTATATAAGTTCTTTTTCTTAAAAAAAGATTGTATTTATTTATTTTAGAGAGAGATAGAGCATGAGTGGGGAGAGGCAGAGGGAGACAGAGAATCTTAAGCAGGCTCCATGCACAGCATGAGGCCCAACTGAGGACTCAATCTCACAACTCTGAGATCACGACCTGAGATGGAATCAGGAATTGGATGCTTAACCGACTGAACCACCCACATGTCCCAAGTTATAGGAGTTCTTTATGTATTTTGGATATGGACACCATATATAATGTATGGTTTACAAATATTAGATTTTTTTAAAGAAAAGTAAGAGCCAGAATATTTCATTGGGACAGTGAGGAACATGTCTAAATGTTCGATAAACAAAGCATATCTGTATTCAAACATACAATTTAAGATGTCACATTTGGGTAATTAGCATTAGTGCTATTCTGGACCAAACTTGAAAAATCTCAGTGGCTTAACAATAAAGATTTCTTTCTACCTTGCATAATATCGAATGTAGATCAGAGACTATCTCCCTTTTACATGGAAGATTTGAAATCCAAAGTCACAAGAGCAAAGAAGAGAGAAATAGAGTTGGCACACAGCTGTTAACAGCCCTGACCTAGAAGTGATACAATTGCTTCCATGTACAATCCATTGGTCAGAAATAGTCACATGGCCCTGACCTAACCCCAAGGGAGCACACAGAATATCTGATGAGCAGTAACTATCTTGGCCACAGGTGCCATTATTAGACAAATATGATCTGCTTCACTTTTTATATTACCCATCTGGCTGCTGTGGATAATTAAATTTGCAAGTCCAGTGTATTTAATGGATTCCAAGTCAGAATACTGTGTCCCAGTTATGCTCTTTCTCAAGTCAGGGAAGCATAGACAGATGATTTTTTCTTTCCTTGGGAGATTCATCTCCTCTTACCACAGGAGAAGCAAAGAGCCTTTTTTCTTCCTATCAGGAGCAGGATGTTGTTCTAAGTTGAGTATACTTCTGACTGGGAAACTTTGAGAGAGAGAGTATAAAGTCATCAAGCAAAAGAAAAAGGAAGGGAGGAAAGTCTTATTATTCTGATTAGGGCCCCACAGGTATGAGGGATAGGAGGCCTTTTCAATTTGCAGCACATAAACCAGATCTCATTTTTCATTTTGGATTTGGAGATATGTAAACCTTGATGTCTTCCAGCATTTGAAGAATAATTCTCAGATGATAGACAAATGTCTGCACAGGTCCAATCAGTGGCATGAATCCAGGTGTTTGCCTGGAATGGAATTTTACCAAAAGCAGTTCAAGCTGCAGCTCTGGGTTGGGAAGAACATCATGTCGATCAATATAGCCAGGCATTGGAGCTTATTGGCTGGCCTCAGAACCAAAGGCCAGTGCTGATTGCCCAGCTGCCAAGGTTAATGAGACTATGTTGTAATCTCATCTTAAATGGATTTTCTGAGCCATGCACAGAGATAGATGGAGAGAGAAGCGAGCTGGAGACAAACAATCTGTGATGAGTGACGAGGCTTTGTCAGTTACACCCAACTTGTACAGTTCATAAATCAGAGAATATTTCCTGATCTGAAAATCTGGATTTGCAGCTTTGGTGATTATTTTTAGATAGGTTTTTGAGAGGTTACAAGTGGAGACTTGAAAACACAATTAAAACCCCAGAGGGGGGAAAAAAACAGAGAAGCCATCTGTGTGTGCTCAAGGAAAGAGAAGTGAATTTAATCTTTATACTCTTCAAAAAAGGAAGAAGGTGCTGTTGGCAGGTCCATAAAATATGTATGATGGCCAGGGTGGCAGAGACTCAAAGTCAAGGAGAGAATCATTTACCTGATGTCATCATTCTGCCTGAGTCGTCTGCTAAAGTTTCCTGAGCATCAATCATCCTGGTGCCATAATAATCTCTGAAAAGAAACAAAATTCTTACCTCAAAAAGATCACAGATTTGGCCTGTGACTTACCATTATAAATACTGGGAGACATTTTTTAGATGTTTACTAAAGTCAGGGAGACTTATTTAGATACTAATATTCTTTGGGGGGCTATGATGGTAGCTTTCCTGTATGCTTTGCTTTACTTCCTCCCCAAATACAGAAAACTCTGACAGTTTCATGATACTAATAAGACATCCAAAATATAACCTCTTGGGATCCCTGGGTGGCACAGCGGTTTGGCGCCTGCCTTTGGCCCAGGGAGCGATCCTGGAGACCCGGGATCAAATCCCACATCGGGCTCCCGGTGCATGGAGCCTGCTTCTCCCTCTGCTTATGTCTCTGCCTCTCTCTCTCTCTCTCTCTGTGTGTGTGTGTGTGACTATCATAAATTATATATATATATATATATATATATATATATATATATATATCCTCTTAAAACACCCTTGTGTGAAAATCAACCAGACCTTTACAACTCCTTTTTATTCTCCATTATACAAACAAGTGAAAAAACTTGAAAACCATCCTCAGTGAGGTTAACACTAGATACTGTATGTTTAACAAACCAAGAAAGACTAATCCTTACATTTTCAATTTTTTTCTTCTTTCAGTATTAAGCATAGTTATATCCGGTTGAAGGAAGATCACTGATGAACATCTTGCTTTCAGATGGTCTCATTTAGTCTCTAATACTGGTCATCAGTCTGTCTAGTGACTCTGTGATGTTATCAACATCCCTACAGTAATTTCCTTTACTGCGTAAATCAGGTGATCAGTTTCTGTTGCTTGCTACCCGAATTTTGGCTTGGTACATTATCTATTTTGTCTGGTGTTGGTGTTGCTTATGTCTGTGTGTAACTCACCAATGAGATGTAGCATCTTTCAGAATAGGTTAGCTTAATGTCTGCATCATATGTGCATCAAAACGCTCAAGGTAGAACCTCACATCCAAACAGTTAAAAGCATGGGTTCTGGAGTCACATCACACTGATTAAAGTCTCAGCTTCCTCCTTTACGAAGTGCATGACCTTGAGCAAGTTAGCAACCTTTCTAAGTCTTGGCTTTCTTGTGTAGACTTAAGAGTATCTCCCTGTTTTAATGCTTAAGGGTCCAGAGCATAAGAAGCATTTCCTAATTATTAGGTATTATCAGAAAAATAAATAAGTATTAGGTATTATTAGTATAACAAAACTAAATTATATTATTTTTTATTATTTTATATCATATTATATATCATGTATAATTATATCATATATGTTATATAAATTATGTGTTTATATGTATCACGTTACAGTTATTATTATAAGTATTCAATAAATGTACAATTAAATTAAGTTGTTTCTCAAAATGTAAGCTCAGTTCTAACTGACACTCTGAGGTGGTTTGATCGTTTTTAAGAAAAGTTTTCTAATTCTTGGTTTTTAAAAAATCTACATTAAAAGATTTCCCTTTGAAGGAAGTAATCATTTTTAATATGGAGGTTATTAAAATGTCAGCAGGGAGTTTTTCCATAATATGCTAGATTTTTCAACCTCTACCCAAGTAGTATTCAGCTAGTTGAACGTTGCTGTTGCTGAATCTTTTTTTTTCTTTTAAGATTTTATTTATTTATTCATGAGAGACAGACAGAGAGAGAGAGAGAGAGAGGCAGAGAGACACAGGCAGAGGGAGAAGCAGGCTCCATGCAGGAAGCCTGATATGGGACTGGACCCCGGGACTCCAGGATCACGCCCTGGGCCAGGGGCAGGCGCTAAACGGCTGAGCCACCCAGGGATCCCCTGAATCTTTTTCTTAATATATTGATGTTTTTCAAGAAAAGTCTGTGCATTTTGTCTGCCTGCATAGAGTGCTTCTCTGACCAGTTGCATTTTCCACAGAGTTGTAAGGGCTGTAAAGTCATCTTTTTCAGCCAGACGTCTCTCACTTGATCTTAGTATGGCACCTGACTCTAAAATGCTTCTATTATTCTTGCATCTTTGAAGGACTCTATCTGCTATCAGACCCACTGGTCAGTTTCATTCTTCAATCTGACCTCTCTAACAAATGGCATATATTTCTTCCTCCTTGGCATTGCAAAGGATCCTTCTGAGTTTCACTCGTCTTTTTTTTAGTGCTGATATCAGAAATTTTCTTTTGTTTTGCTGAGAAGTTTGCATCCCTAGATTAAAGTGATAATGCCTCAAGCATCCATCATGTCATCACAATGGTGAACAGGGACTGGTTTTGCTTTTATTTATATTTTTTTGGAAACCCCTAGTCCCCAGAAGAGTCTCATCATGGAACTGCTGCAGTTAAAGGAGAATTGATTTATCTGTTCCACCATTATTAATTGGGGATTTACAATGCGTAGGATTTGCTCAGAATGTTGGCCGATTCAAAGATGAATGTGACACATCCACTCATGTTGTAGAAGCAAAGAGTCTCAGAGGATGAAATTCTCTTCCGAAGATCAATGTTCATCTTTATTTCAAACTTACTGCACTGGTCCTTATTTGGAATATAAATACAATAAACTCCCCATAGACCTCCAAGAACTGAAGAATGCCAGAGAAAGATAGAGGAAGGGAGAAGAAGGTCATGAGGGGAAAAGGTTGTTCAGCATTATCTGCCTCCTCAGTATGTGAGAACTCTTCTCATCCAGTTTCACAAATAAGCAGCCAAGAGCCCCGAGAGGTCTAGAACCACTTCTGTGGTGACACAGCTGGAATGTGGCAGGGCCATGTAGAGGCCTGTGAGACCTGTCCTCTTCCCTCCTCATCTTGACACTGCCCCAGAGATGGGGTATAGAGGGGAATGGGTAGCAAAACAGGGCAACACACTGGACTAGCTGAAAGGCCCCAAATTGCTCTTGTCCCAAAATCTGAGAAGATGAGTAAAGTCAAAGAAAGAGCACCTGAATGACTTTGACTTCTATTAACGGTTACTACCTAATTAGAAGGAATTCGGTGTAGTCTGCTAAATTTCTAAATGTGTATTCATCTGCCAGTGTACATCTGGATGTCTCTCTTAGAGAAATACTTTCACACTGGTGGAAAAAATCATGTACATTAGTTGTAGAATTTTATATAGTGTGCAGAAATGGAAACAACACAAATATCCATTGATATTGGAATAATTAAATATATTCTAATAAGCCTATACCATTAAATGCTATACTGATAAGGTAAATCTATATGTGTAGAACTAAAAAGATCTTCAAAACACATTAAGTGAGAGAGATACAGCTTCCAGTTATGAAATGAATGAGTTATGGAGATAAAAGGTACAGCATAGAGAATATAGTCAATACCATTATAATAGCATTGTATGGTGACAGATGGTAGCTGTATTTGTGGTAAGCAGAGCATAATATATAGACTTGTCAAATCACTGTGCTGTACACCTGAAACCATTGAAACATTGTATGTTGACTTAATTTTAAAAACACACATTAAATGAAAAGAATCACATAGCAAAAAAAATGTATGTAGAACGATCATATGTATGTAAAATTAATTTAAAATTCGGTATTTCAGAAAAGGGAATGTTGAGTTAAGAAGAGGAAAATAATACTTCCAAATTTGGGAGAGAGAGACAGAGAGCAAGAGCATTGACTGCTTCATGTAGAAAGTGGTATTTGAATGAGAATTTGGAGTGTAGTGGAATATAAAGATAGAAAAATTTATCCAGAGCCACCTAGCTAATAGGGAGCTGAGCCAAGGTAGGTATCCAGTTCCATCTGAATCCAGAGTTGGGGGCTTTTAGATAACTTTCCTCTGACAGTACAAATTCTAAATCGCAAATATAAGCTGTAGACATCATCCTACCTCTTCTGCCTAAGGTAGAGGTACAAGATATATACTTAATATTATTAAGTATTTACCTATGTTAGGTGCTCTACTCGAGGCAGTGTGGAATATCCAGATGAATTAGAGTTGTTCCTGGCCTTGATAGCTTGAGGTCTGGTAGGGGAAAAAAAGAAGATGCATTTATAAATATTTTTCATGTATAAAAATTAAACAGACTCTAGGACAAAATTATAGGGAAATTCAAAAGAAGGATTCATGAGCCAAAAGGAAAGATGCTTCCAGCTAGGGGATTAGAAGATATACCAGGTAAAATGTGTTAAAACACAAGAAACAGAAAACTAACAGCGACTGAAACCATAATTTTTAATTTCTTAGCAAGAAGTCTGAAGCTGGCTATTCCTAAGTGGATTCAGCATCTCAACAATGTCATTAAGGACATAGGTTTTTCCTGTCCTCCTCAGTAACCCTTCATCGTTGGGCTTGTCGCACATTGTCCAGATGGCAGTCACAGCTCCAAGCATGTCAACCACATTGGATAGCAGGAAGCAGGAGGTAGCCAGGCAGCAAAGAGAATAGGGGGTGGGCTTTTAATGAGAGACAGTCTCTTGGCATCTCTCTGGACAAACTTTTCCCCAGACGCCTCCTTCAGTCATTTCTTCTTACAGTTCTTTGGCCAGAATGGATCATAAGCTCCTCCACCCTGAGGAGTGTGGTGAGAGTTCGACCCTGACTTTTCCACCCTATCATGGAATCCTGGGTAGGGAAAAGGAGCTCTGTGGCACTGGGGAGCCCCTGAGGGTATCTGCCACAGGTTCTGTGGAGGAAGCAGTACGGGTTGGATCTGAAACAATGGTGAAAAGAATATTTGTTGGATCATTGATCCAACATCACTTTTCTAAGAATTGACCCTGCCCAGCTCCAAGAGGTAGTTGCCAAGATCATACAACATGTTCCTGCCTTCTGGGAATCATTATGATAGAGTTATATAGATACTGCCAAATTGGTCTTCGTTTTGTCTGTTCCTCTCCAGGGGCATTTCTAACTTTCTTTTATTGAAGCTAGTTGTGTAAGCGTTGTACTCCTGCTTGGCCGTCAGGCAATACGATTGTTAATCCTCTGCGCTCAGTTTCTGGCATCAGTCAAGATCTCAAACGTTTTATCAGAAAGAATTTAACAGAAAGGACCATTAACCATGCATAAGGAAACCAAAAAGGCACAAAAGGGACACTAAGGTATCACAGAGGTACCAAGCGTAGAAAGCTTGCTGCCATCCCAGGTGTTAGGGGAATGAAAAGGTTGGGTTATTACCTCTTAATAGAAACCCTTAGGAGAAAGGAGAGTGGGAAGAAGGGAAGGAATGGGAAGGAGGGAAAGTAAGAGTCTTGGCAGAGGAGCCCTTCCCCACCCCACCCCAACCCCGCCCCCCACCCCCCCACCCTCGCCCTCACTGGAGCTAAGTCCTTAGAGGCTTTGGTGCTTGCTGGTAGTAGAATCTCTAAAGAGTTTGATGCGTCTGGTTCTGGGAATGGAAAGACCTGAAACTGGAACCAATGGATGCTGCCAAGTTTAAAACCCAATGCTGGAGAGGTGCTGACAGCAACAACACACAAAACCAGCAGGAGCAGGTCTCTTCTCTCTCCTCCTTGCATCCTTTCTCTAGCCTGCCCCATGGGCGAACCTAATGGGAAGCTGCTGGCAAAACAGAAGTGGAGCTTGTAGGGTATGGCCCCAGAGTCACTAGCAGAGTATAGATTTGGAGCTAAAATAGCTTAATAACCAGCCCAGCCTTTGTTATTATTGTTAGCACATCCTTATTAAGTGGATGTAACAATAGAACCCCCCTTACAGCATTATTTTGAGGTTTCACTGAGGTAAATCATGGAAAGTCATTAGCAGAATGCTGAGAACCTCACAAGCACTAAGAGAGTATTGGTGGGTGTTATTACTCTTTACTCAACAAGTATTTGTTGGGTACCTATTATGTGCCAGGCACAGATCTAAGTCCTGAAAAAAACAGTGGTGACCCAGAAATACAAGGTCCCTGTCCCTGTGGCACGTGAATTCTCGTGAGAGGAAATCCATAATAAACAAGTGTTTCAGAAGATGATATGTGGTGTGTACATAACAAAACAATTTTGCCATCAAGAGTAACATGGAAGAGGTTACCTAGGATTTGGTGGCTAGCAGCTTGGAAGATAAAAACACAGGCTATGGACAGGGACAATATTTGAGACATACTTACACTGAAAAAACTATTATTTTCCTGAAATTCACATTTAAATGTTTTTGTCTGGAAACTCTTCACCCAGAGTAAGAAGTTTGCTTTTTTTTCTTTTTTTTTTTTCTGTCTGCAGCGAGAAGCCAATGGTAGGGTTTTCAGAGGCACAGTGGGATGATTTGTGTTTTACTAAGATCATTCTGATTATTTTGGAGAATAGATGATAAAGAGGTAAGAGCATGGCCATTGCAGTGGTCCAGGACGGAGAGCAAAGTGACATAGACTCGGTAGCAGAGGAGGCTGAGAAAAGTAGTTTGGGGAGATACATTTTGGAGATAAAGATCCAAGGACTTGTTTATGAAATATTTTCCGAAGGGAGAGGTATAGACGAGAAAAAGAGGAAAATGAAGGATGTTCCTAGGATTTTGGTCTCAGCAACTGGGTAAATTTTCTTATGATAAGAAAGACTCAAATAGTGTTTACAGTGGGCCATGTTCACTTCTAAGCACTTCACATATATGAACTCATTTGGTATTAACTCATTTAATCCTCCCTATGAATTAGGGACTATAAGAGTTATAGGGAGACTTATCCCCATTTTACAGATGAGAAAAATAAGGCAACAAAAGGGGAAGTAATGTGCCCAAGGCCATGCAGATGATATGTTGCAGAGTCAGGTTTCTAACCCAGGCAGCCTGGGTCAAGTCTGCACTCTTGATTGCCACGCTCTGCTGTCTCTTGCGGTATTGGGCACATGATGGGCACTCTGTAAAGAGTTGTTGAATCACTAAACGGTTGAGCGAGCGGGAGGATAGTTCTATAAATGGGGTCCCCACACTGGTCTAATGTTTATTTTTATACAGGGTGGCCACTATGTCCTTATGCATGCCAGGTAAATGTTATCAGTGTGCTTTTCTCCATTCTCCACACGAATTTTAGTTTTCCCTCCATCCTTCTGGACATCGTCTCAGATGTCAATGTTGGAAGTCATTAAAAGAATACCTACGAGGTGTTTTTAAGGTGCAAACTGTTATTAAGTGGAGTTGAGAAACACTCTTTTGTGATGCCCCCAAGTGTAATGGCACATGTAGTTAAGTCTGAACTCCAAGGAGTTTGGTATCAAATTCACATTGCATCTAATTCACATTGACTCTATCAACAACTAAATTTGTCAACCTGGAGGCCTCCCATAATACTTCTAGCGGGAGGTAATCTAGTGTGGTGGTGAAGGCTGCCATTGCCTGGGTAGGTACAGAGTCTCAGGTTGAATAATGGCTCTGCTCTGGCCTAAAGCAAGTAACAACTTCTTTGTGCTTAGCTTCCTTGTTTATAAATTAGAAATAGTAACAGTGCCAAACATTGGATGATTGTTAGGGCTGAAAAGATCATGCTTTTAACTAGTATCTGACTGAATAAAGTGCAGAATAAAAGTTGGCGTCTATTATTTTTATATCTAATTCTGACCTAGGAGAAAGCTAGTCATATCAGGTCCACTAGAAGTATCCATAGCTATCTAGTAAGTTCTTGCCTGGAATGTGCCCTGGTTCTCACAACCTAGCTGGCTGCTTGAGGAAAAAGCATGATTTTGTTCTCACTACCATCTCTTACCACACTCTCTCTTCCCTTGGCTTTGGGAGCTCTATCCTGGAATCCCTCCCACCTCTCAAGACAAAGGGACAAGTGTCCTTTTGGAGGTATTAATGATATGGCCCGGATCTTCCAGGCCTATTGTGGCTCCCACCTTGGATTCCATCTTAGCTTCAGAGGAAGTGCACACCCAGGAACTTGGAAGCAAACTACTACATCCACGTTTTCCATTCAGATCACCAAATTGGTAAGTGAGTTGAAGTGACTAATGGATATTAAATATCAAATGCCCATCTAGGACAAGGAGTGGAGTTTATAGGGTTTCTCATATTATTACTGAGAGATGCTGGCATCTGAGTAGTGAAAGCACCAAAGAAAACAACTCTGCAAGGAGACACATCTCAATATCTGTTTGCACCATTAACAGAACATTAATTCATCTTTATGGCAACATCACTGAGGAAAATAATCTCAAAGATCATGTTACATCAGAGATCCTGGGCAGCTCAGTCAGTAGAGCATGTGACTCTTGATTTCGACTCAGGTCATGATCTCAGGGTTGTGGGAGCCCTTTCCGTGCTCAGTAGAGAGTCTGCTTGAGGATTCTCTCCCTCCCCTTCTGCCCCTCCCTCTGCTCAAGTGCACACTCTCTCTATAAATAAAATAAATATTTTTAAAAAGCAAAAAAAAAAAAAAAAATTAAAGAGCACGCTACATCCAATAAAACTAATTCTTTAGGAAACAGGTGAACCTACTCTAAGAAAACCTTCTATGCCTAAATATAAGCACATAAAATAGGTAGAAATTGGGGATGTTCCTTCACTTAACAAAAGGAAGTGAATTATTTTATTTTTAGCTTCAAAGCAAAATTTTTCCTGGAATTTGTTGAAGCATGAGCTATGAAACACATTTAAAATGTGATCTGATTCACATGAAATTTCCCTCTTTTATATCCCGCCTTTTACACTGATCAGTTCAATCACTTTGTCTCTCTAAACATCATGTCCTGGTTTGTAAAATAAGGGGCATAGGATGAATAATTTCAAAGTCCTATCTAGGAGCAAAATCCTGTTTGTGGGACTGGAGAGTAGTTTAACATATGAATTCATTTTTTTCTATGTACAGTTTTCTTTTACTCTTTTCCCTCATTTAAGCAGATAGCAGATTCTGGGCTTCGGAGCCCCCAATACAATTTTGTGGCAAGGCAGAAAGCAGAGAGAACTTACCTTCTTGAGAGCAGAGGCAAAGAGGGTAGTGTTGAGAGTGAGCTTGGAGAAACCTGAAGGCAAAAGTGCCATGGGGCCAGAATCCCAGGGTTCAGAATCCCAGAGAAAATTGGCTCAGAGGAGCATCGAGGCATCAGTGGAGATGAGCCCTGTGTCCCAAGCTTCCTGCTGAAGCAGTCACAAGTTTCAGAACCAGCCACTGGGGGTATAGTGGGTGATAGTGGTATGCCCAAGACCATCTCTGTGGTCTGACAGCCAGAAGGCACCCCCACCACACCACCCCTAGGCTCAGAGGTAGGCCCTGGGAATGGAAGAGTCAGGAATCCCAAAAATGACTGAGATGAAAATTCCCACCAGTATGGCAGGATAGGGCCTCAATATGACAATTGAATTGGCCCAGTTATATGAACAGATGTGATGTGATGTTCCAGGAATGTTAAATATAAGGAGGGACTGCATCCATACTCAACTGTAGGTCTAGATCGCAGTATTTGTGGTCCTTCATTCTTTCCAAATTTTCTGTTACATCCTCTCTCTCCCCATTTGTATCCAATCCTTTTATTTCTCCTCTTTTCAAAACCGTACAACTCTCATGAACCAATGTTGAAATGATTCCTTTCGGAGCCTTTTTTTTTCTTTCTTCTTCCTTGGAGAACTCAAGGGTTTACAGAAACTGTTGGGGACTCTAGGGATGCTGCTCTCTGGGAGGCACTTGACAAGCACTCCCCTTGGTTGGATTCAAGCCGGGCACTGCAAAAGCTGTGAGGACTCCATGCACCATGAAAAGTTTGGGCGGTGTGATGTTGGATGGAAGTCCATTTATATCTCTGGGTTTCCATTTTTAGAATTAAGTGCAGAGCTGGGTCCCTGAGAGCCACAGCCTGAGCGCCCATGAATGGCTGAGCAGACTGTGCCTTCCTCAAGGATGCCCTGGCCATTTGGGGGTTGGGGCTGTGCCAGGGATGGGCAGGGCCAGGGCAAAAGGGCTGCAGCCCCCCATGCACTCAGCGGTCCTGCACCCCGGGGGACATGCTTGCACTAGCATTTTCCTCCCCCCCACGGAGAAGCAGCAAGACTACCCCAGCCCCTATTATAGCCACAGAGTCCAGCTCAGATACTCTGTGATGCCAATTTGCTAAGCTTTTCCCTCTAAATGACTTTGCTTCTAGCAGTTTCCGGGGGTGGGGATGGGGGAGCTTTCCTAAATATATTCCTTGTTTCTCTTTGAAGCACTTTTAAGTGTGTGTGTGTGTGTGTGTGTGCATACAATTGCAAGAAAGTCCATGAGAAGAAAGCATTGTAAGAACCTTGCCACCATGGCACGCACCACCTGCAAGCTCCTTAAAGACAGCTGCAAAATCAGGTTGTTCCTTGAAGTCCGCCCAACAGGTATGAAAACTAAGCCCGGCTCAGGCCTCAGATCAGCAGCGGGGTGCGGTGGGGGGATGGCAGGGGCGTTCGCGGTCCCGCCACCCCTCGGCCCGGAGCGCGTGCCCGGGGCTGTGCTTCTGGAAACTGCAGCGTGGCGGGGCCCCAGGGCCAGCGGGGAGGAGATGCTTGCAGGGGACCTCGGCCCCGGCGGTGGGCGACCGTCCTGAAGTCGCGGCCACCGGCCCAGCTGGCGTTTCTCAGAAGTCCCGCGGTCACCCGTGACCGAATCGGGGCGAGCTCCGGGTGGGGGAGCGATGGCCTCCCGGGGAGACCGTCCTCCCATCCGAGCTCGGCCCGCGGAAGGCGGAGGCCTGGCTTCAATGAGGCCTTTGTTGTCGGATCCCCGGGGCGGGGGGCGAAGCGGGGGGGGGGGGGGGGGGGCTGCTATTTGAATGCAAATGAGACACCTGCGCGCATCGGCCCCCCTCCCCGCGCGCCCCCTCCCCGCCTCCCCGGGGGCCAGCGGAGCGCAGCCGGCCCCCCACCCCCTGAGCTGCAGCGAGCAGCTGAGGGAGGGCGCCCCGGGATTGCAAGGGGACCCCCGAGCCCCCCACCCCACCACCACCACCACCACCACCACCACCACCCCCGCAGGTGGCCGTGGGGAGCCCCCCAGCCCCCGCGCCTCGCCGCCTCCTCCGGCTCCCCGGCTGGGAGCGCACCGCTGGGTGCTTTCTCCTGGTGTCTGGTTGCAGCGACGCGAGGCAGTTGAAGGGGAGTCCTGCTTGTAATTAAATTTCTCCAAACTCAGAGCTGTTTTCCCTCCGAATTGTCTAAGAGGCCGGGAAACATTGCAAAGAGCTGGAGAAAGCGAGCCAAATTCAGAAAGGTTGGAGAAGGAGAGGAGTCCCGGGGTGAATGCTACTACTAATAGAAGGTTTCTTAAGAGTGATGCCAAGCACCGTATGGTGTATTATAGTCCTTCATAGAGCCTGAAATACGTGAATATGAACATATATAGCAATCGTCTTACAGATGTAGTATAGATAACTATGACAATGTGTTATAGATGTTATGAGACACAATATTCGTAGTTTTCAAAAAGAATGTTAATAGTGTTTCAAAAATTGGAGGACCACTCCGAAATCATAAAGTTTTAAGAGGAAGAGGAGACAAAGGGAAAATTATAATTATTTTATAATTATTCTAATGCAATTTATATTTAACATGTGGTTACATGGGATGCCCGGATAGCTCAGTGGTTGAGCACCTTGCCTTCTGCCCAGGGCGTGATCCTGGAGTCTCAGGATCGAGTTTCACATCGGGCTCCCTGCATGGAGCCTGCTTCTCCCTCTGCCTATGTCTCTGCCTCTCTCTCTGTATCTCTCATGAATAAATAAATAAAATCTTAAAAAATAATAATAATGTGTAGTTGCATATAATATTGTGTATCATAATTATTGCTTATGTGATACGATAATATAGGATGTAAGTGTAACTATATGTTAGTTATTATTATTATTGAAGATAGCATTTACTGATGGCTTTACCAGGCACTGTGCTAAACATTTTACAGGCATTGTATTACCTAATGTGAACAATAATCCTATGATGTAGGATTCCGTGGGGGTTTTCCTCCTTTTTTAAAATTACTGTTTCATTGAGAGATGATTTCCATACCATACAATTTACCCATCTAAAGTATTTAACTGGGTGGTTTTTAGTACATTCAGAGTTTGCAACCGTAACCACAGTCAACATTAGAAAATTTCATCACCCCAAAAAGAGACTCCGTACCCACTCTTCATTCTCCTCTCCCACCAGCCCTAAGTAACCACTAACTACTTTCTATCTCTTATGGATTTGCCTATTCTAAACATTTCATATAAATGAAATCGTAGCACATGTAGTCTTTTGTAGCTGGCTTCTTACATTGAGCATCATGTGTTCAAGGCTAATCCATGTTGGAGCATGCACCAATGCTTCATTCCTTTCTCTGACAGTGTAATACTCCATTTGCTTATCCATAATAGGCATTTGGGTTGTTTCCACGCTGGGATTTTTATCAATGTCACTCTGGGTATCAATGTGCAAGATTTTGTATGGTTGTATGCTTCCATTTCTCTTGACAGTACTGAGTTTTTACCCTCCTTCTATAGAAGAAACTGAGGTACAGAAATGTTAGGTAACTTGCCCAAAGGTCACACAGCTCATTAATGCTCTGAGACTCAAACCCATGTTCTGGCTCAGGCTCCGAGCTACTCCCTCTGTGGCCCCCAAGTTTATCAAAGGTTAATATGTGGAGGGCGGGGACTCCTGTCCCTCAGGGGATCTGGAAAGACTCTGAGAAGAAACGTAGCAGGAAGAGTTTCTCTGGAAGCTAGGATGAACTCTCTCCCATTAAGGCTGGTTAGTTAAGCCTGGGAGTGATTGCCAAGGGAGGAGTGAATTCCCCTCTCGAGATGAAGAAGCCTCTCTGGGGATCTTTAAGACATAGCGGGATGGATCCCTCACTCCTGGGAATGGTGTTTGGCTCAAGGCTGTCCAAATGGCAGCCCTCATTCTGCATCTGGTGTCCAAATGGTGTTAACAGGGGCCAGGCCATTATTTGGGCCTCTCTCAACCCTGCTCAGCCCTGACCGCACCCCCAGCCAGCCCAGCCTGCTTCCAAACCTCCGCCCTACAGAGCAGGACCTCCCAGACCTCCTTGTTCATCCCAGTCCATGACCTACCCCTCCCTCTGGCTCCCACTTGGGTGTCTGCAGAGGGAGCTAGGCAAGGTCTGCTGAATCAGGGCCTTCACTGGGTGGAGAGAAAGGTGATGAGGTTTGGGGAGGGTAGGAGCAGGGAGGGCCAGGGGAGCCATTTCAGAATATTCAGGGCAGGGCAAGGCAGGGTGGAAGAGGAGAGGATCCACAAAGCTTCCCTAGGGGAGGTGATACTAGAACGTGAGACCCCTGCCCCTGTGTCGCTTTTAGAACCAGTGTCATTGATATACTTTTAGGGGATATGAGTTTTCTTCTTAAACAGTTCAACTAAAGAACCAATCCTGAATCCTGAATTTGTTACTGTGCCAGCTGTAGAGAAAACAAAATCCTCAAGCTTTTTCAGAAATGCAGTAGAAACAGTTTCAGCTTTAAAGTCTGACCCAGAGCCTGTCGCTCACTAGCAATATGACCCTGAACAATTTTCTTAGCCTTGCACGGATTCCATTGCTTTCATGTATAAAATGAGAGTAATAGTAGCAAGACTGCCCAGCTCAGCTATGGCCCAGTGTATGTTCTTAGCAACTACACCTCTGCAGCTTGTTGTAATGTGGGAACAAGGAGGGTCCACAGGCTGATGATTTGGGGGAACAGTGGTTTAAAAAAAGCTAAACAGGTTTCATTCTTATACTATTTCTGAGGATATTTAATATACCAGCCTGCATTAAGAACATCTAAGAAGGACCCCATCCTGTTGCATTTGGCAAGTTTACTTAACCGTGGAAATTTGGGGGGTATAGCATTCAAGGTAGAGGTTGCAAACTGGAAGGTTCAAGGGCCAAATCTGGCCAACAGATGTAGAGTTCTCTGACGAGCACAGGGCTGCTTAATGTCTCCAATATTTCAGTCTCGTGAGATTTCACACATACATCATGATTTTTTACATAAAAATGAGCTTTTCAGCTACTTTTGAAAAAAATCTAAAGATAGGGTCAAGCTGAGTACTTGTTTCCACATGGTGACAGTGGGCCAGAAAATGGGTGACTGGAGCAGCAGCTGCTCTGTCTAGAAGGAGCACACGCTCTGCACTTAAGCACTGGCCCCTGGGACATTCCAGTTTTTGACCCTCTGAGAGTCTAGTGCTAATCAAATGCTCAGATAAGGAATGCAAAATGGTGAATTTTGTCCACACACCCTTTCATTAGAGAACTGTTGAGCACGTGCTCATTCATCATCTTTTCATGCGTTGCTGAATGACATAAGATGTACATTATAAAGCCTATACCAAGAATAATGTAATAGGATGAGATTTAAAAAGAGATATAAGTTCAGGGATCCCTGGGTGGCACAGCGGTTTGGCGCCTGCCTTTGGCCTAGGGCGCGATCCTGGAGACCCGGGATCGAATCCCACATCGGGCTCCCGGTGCATGGAGCCTGCTTCTCCCTCTGCCTGTGTCTCTGCCTCTCTCTCTCTCTCTCTGTGACTATCATAAATAAATAAAAATTTTAAAAAAGAGATATTAATTCAAAGTTTCCCTCTTGATCCTACACTTTTTGGAGGCCAGGGTACAGCTCCTCATCCAGAGCTGGCACCAAGTCAGGGCTGACTCATGGTCATTTTCACGAGTAATGGTTGGTTGATGGGATACAAAGATATCCAACGCGCTTATTAGAGTAAAGCTGAGCGTGGAACCACCTTTCCCGTAGCTTACACTGGGCTCAATGTCTTGTGTACCTGAGCTCCTCTAACCTTACACGGAGATTATGAATTAGATGCTATTTTGCTTTGACTTTGTCCTTGGGGATTGTTTCTTCTTCCTTTTAACTATGTCCAGTAGCATAAACAACAGTTTTGGGAACCCAGGCTGTGCCTAAAATACCAATATAGGTCAAGGCCACTCTAAACAAAGAGAGAAATTGGTGCACAATATTTCCCCCCCAGATGTTGGTGAAGTGCTTGTGTTAGCCAAAAAAAACCGGGAAAAATATTACACAACTTAAAGGAACTCTTCAAGTCTTGAAGTAGCCACAATCCATTATGGTCCCCGAGGGAGTCATAGAAGAGAGTAAATAGTAACTACTCCTGAAGTCGTCTGAGATTTTAGATGAAAGGCTCACACAGAAGCCTTTCTTAAAAGTGTTCCTTATTATGTCAATTTGGACTTAAATTTTCAATGTTTCAACCTCATCCCCCAACAAATTTTCAAAATAGCAAATAGCCATGCAACCGATAATGTTTGGTTCCTTCTTAAAATCTGGTAAATGAGGCAGAGGGAAGCAATTTCAACTGGGCAAGGGAGTCATCTCCACCCGACCTTCAACCAGAACATTTTGAGTACAGCCTCAGAAGTCCATGAAAGCCTTAAGGAATCCACATTTCCTGTAATTCTGCTACCCCTACCACCCAGTGCTAAGACTTAGCACACCGTTCATCTGGGCAGTGGAGGAAGCAGCCATTTCCATACTCTCTTGGGACATGAAGCCATTCCACAGAGTGGCCTCATGGTCAAGACTCTGGGCTCTGGAATCCTCCCTAGGTTCCAATTCCCACCCTACCACTTATTAATTGGATGGCCAGGGCAAGTGATGTAATATTTTTAGACCTCAGTTTTCTCCACTATAAAATGAGAATAATAAGAGCACCTGCCTTGTAAAAAAGAGAGAATATATGTAAAGTGATTGGTGCAGTGGTTGGGCAGACGGCAAGTGTCCAGTATGTGTTGTTTACTGTATTGCAAACAACGAGCTACTTCACTTGCTTTTATGCTCTCAAGATGAGAAATTTAGCTGTCCTCATTTAACTCTTGGAATCTCCTCTTTTTCAGCTGCTCTGATCCGTGACTCCATGATTTAAGCCAGACATTAGAAACCAGATAGAAAATATATTTGCCTTTGCAGGCCATAAACTCTCTGTCACAACGACTCAGCTCTACCTTAGCAGCTCAAGAGTAGCCATAGACCGTATGTAAGTCAATGGGCATGGCTGTGCTCCAATAAAACTTTGCTTACAAAAATAGACAACAGGATTTGGTCCACAGGTCACAGCTTGCTGCCCCCTGATTTAGGCTCTGTTTCTCCCCAAAATGTGCAAAAAGCAGGCAAGAGGCCACTTGGGATAGCCAGGTGTTCAGCACATGTTCTTTAGATGGAACAAGGAAAAGAAGCTTGGCTTATGTGGGTAGAAGGGAAATGAGAGAAATTGAGTCCTCTCTTCCCCTCAGAAGTCACCTAGAGTCTTTGCATAACAGAACAGTCTCAAAGTGGAAGGGAAAAGTGCTGGTGCGTAGGGAGAGGGAAGTAGAAGCAGTGTTTGGTGCAGCCAGTGAGAGTGTTGTACTCCCAGTGCTCCAGGCTCCTGCTATATGTTGCTATGTTTCTCAGTGCTCAAAATCCCTGGCACTTGGAGGAGAAGCCTGCAAATGTGCATGCCAAGGAGAGCTCTGAAATGTTTCCATAACCATCCCTTCAAAGTACTCTTGGTTGTGCCATATGGAGAAGACACCAAACATTCCCAGAAGCTTGCTGAAATCTTAAAGAAAGGGGCATTTGAGAAAGATACTTTCTAGCATTTTTGTGTGTTCCTCAGCACCAAGGAGGATATTGGATTTCCCCTACCTCTCCCACCTAACAAAAATATCTTTTCGAATCATCAGTTCCTCCTGATGGAGATTGTTACTGACATTTCTCTTTGTCTCTACCTTTTCTTTGGGAGGACAAAATCTCTTCTTCATCCCCCATCAAGCTCTTGAGTAGAGAAAAAAATACTTTCACAGAACAAGCCAGGCAGCTCCTCTGTAGGGATCGCACCACCTTCAATGCTCCTCTTTTCTGTTCCATCCGCCCTGCCTCAGAGACCAGGAAAGCATCAGCAAGCCCTGAGTACTGGTATGTCAGAGTCCCTGGGTTGGGCTCTTTGTGTCTAGGACAGGGTGACCAAAATGAAATAAGGCTTCTTATGGTAAGGTCTGACTCCCTCTACCCTTGGCCCTCTTTACTTTCCTGCAAGCAACACTCAGCATCTAGCATATCTCAGGCTTGGGGCATCTCCTAATACTCCAAAATATATCTGTGATAAAATGCTGGACACAGACTTTTGGTGACTTGCATACCTATGTATGAGGGTTTTTTTTTTCACCCCTTGACTCTTCTAAGCATCCCAGCAGTGCCAAGCTGATGGTGAAATTGGGTTTCCACCTTGAGTGGAGATGTTTATTTTCCAACCATCATAATTGGGGTAGATACTTGAGGAAAAGATTATGGGATACCATTGGAGCATGGATTCTGGTTATTTGATGTTGGCTCAAGTAGTAATCAAGCTGAAAAATTTCTAGAAAGTTATCTTTCCATCCTCTGTCCCAACAACAGCTCTGGTTCTCCAAGTAAGAATGATAATAATAGATGCAATTTCCCTTAATCAAAAGGTTCTCAGAATTGAGTGTGTATTAGAATCATCCAGTATGCATTAAAAAGGAGGAGAAGGAGGTGAAGGAGGAGGAGGGAGAAAAAAACAGGTCACTTGGGGCTACTTCTGATTCACTAGGACAGGGCAGGGTCTCAAAAGCTCTGTCTTTAAAAGGTAAACTGCCTACCCTCTCCCCAGCCTAGGCCATTCTAATAGATGTGTTAGGGACCATAGCTAGAGACACACTTGCTTAACCTGAGGATAACGAATATAATGTACTAACTCTATACATGATGCCTCAGTCCTCAGGTGTATATTAATGACACGTGTTGTAAAGATCATTCTCCCCCAACCAACCTCTAAAAAATTCTTGAGGGTAGCCCCGGTGGCTCAGCGGTTTAGCGCTGCCTTCAGCCCAGGGCATGGTCCTAGAGACCCAGGATGGAGTCCCATGTCAGGCTCCCTGCATGGAGCTTGCTTCTCCCTCTGCCTGTGTCTCTGCCTCTCTCTCTGTCTCTCTGTCTCTCTCTCTCTCTCTCTGTCTCATGAATAAATAAATAAAATCTTTAAAAAAAAATTCTTGAAGGAAGCCAACATAGAAGAAATACAAAGACTCAGGAAAACTTGAACCTGATGGGATTTTTTGGGGGGGCAGGGGTTGTCTTTCTCCATCTTTCACATGCATCAAATCCCACAGTTTATGAAGCATTTTCACATACATTATCTCATTTATTTGTATTAGAATTTCTTGACATGATGTCCATGTCCCCTCAAGAAAACATGAACAGATTTCAGAGCACTATGAACTTGAAGGGGAAAACATTTTTTCATTAAATTCTCACTAGAGGGGCACCTGGGTGGTCAGCGGTTGAGCGTCTGCCTTTGGCTCAGAACATGATCTGGGGTATGAGATCGAGTCCCACATCAGGCTCCCTGTGCCTATGTCTCTGCCTCTCTCTCTCTCTCTCTCTCTGTCTCTCATGAATAAATAAATAAAATATTTTTAAAAATTTCTAATTAGAATTTAGCATTTCCATCAATTATGAATACAAGCAACAAACCACAGTCCAAAAGGTACCTGTGACTTTATCATGAAATGAAGTCACAGATATTTTCATATCACATCACTGCTGTTATAGATATCTGAACACATCATTTAGCTTCCATACTAGTTAGAAATCATACAGTCCTCAGACTAACTGCTAAATCTTGTTATTTAAGGTATTGCTAGAGACATTTATTTTTATATCAATTGATTTTAATAATCCAGTCATTGTATTTCAATATGCTTGGTTGTCTTTTGCAATCCTAAGTATGCTATGCATTAAAAACACAATTCTAAAAAAGGATCTGTGGCTTCCCAGACTGCCAAAAAGATCTTTGGCAAAAAAAAATGAGGAAGAGTTAAGAATCACCCCTGATCAGATTATCACAATGATTCCTTGAAGATGGCAAGGTTGCTACTTATTAGTTACTATTATCTTCTTTCCAGGGTTGAGGAAGGATAGGGGATAGGGAAGTGACAAGTCCAAGGTGGTAAAGCTAGTAGGTAACACAGCCTGAACTCAAACTGGATGCTCAGGGTTCCTTACTGACCCCAGATGGTAAAATAAGAGGAGGCCATGGCCACTCTCTGTGCAGTAGCCAGCACATGAGTTGGAGAGGTGGGGAAGAAAAAACATTGAGAAATTTTTGCATCTGGGGAAGGCTTTGGAGTAATTACCAGAACAGCCAGAGGATGAGCAGCAGCAGAGAGCTGAGCCTGTCAGGCTGAGGTCCAGTGATTAATTGGTGCGGGGAACACAGCCAAAAGCAGAGAAGCCACACCAGGCCTCCATCCATTTGTCCATGCCCTGGGGTCAGAGATGGAGCAAATGGAATCTTTTATAAAAGAGGAAAGGGTGGAATGTAGCCATCGGGGGAGTTCTGCAAGGAATTCACAGGTGTTTTCTTATTGTACTCACCCCTCCCTAAGGACCTCTGGGTGTGCTGTTAGCTGTAGAGGGGAGGGGTGGGGTGCAGCTTGGCTGCGTTCTGCGATCTTTCATATGACCCACTCCCACCCCTGTATTTTTTATGGGCTACGGTGGTTTCTATTGAAATCATGTTCAAGGCACAGGGAGCTGGGTCACTGGAAAATTCATTGTGTTCTGCAGCAAATGTCAACAGGAAAAACTGGAGGGGCTTTGGGGGGCACTAAGGTCACTCCACTCTGGCCATGAAAGTGATGTCTTTTCCATTCTGTAAATCACTGCATCTTGGTGATTCTGCAGAATTAGGTTCAGAAGAAACTTGTCAAATTCTTCTCTCTCTTAAGAAAAGGAAGCTGCAGAGGATGATTTGGCCCATTTCTTTCCATTGAAATGCTGGTGTCAGTGTGTTGGTAACTGATACTAAGAGGCATTAGTGATGTGCAAGCACAGCTGCTGTGTATCAGGAGGACATTTTCCCCCTAGTATTTATTTGAATTATGAAATAGTAGAAGATTTGGAAAAGATTTTTTAAAAATAAAACAAGAATCACTTTTAATGCACCAGTGTTAATATTTTGGTGACTTTTCCTGTGAATAGAGAGGTAGAGCAGCAACTTCCCTATGTCCATGATGTCTAGAAAGCATGCAAGTACAACCTTTGTGTCCATAAAAACCCATTCTCATTAGTAGGGCATTATGAACACATTATGTTACCTTTGGAGACATATAAAATTAGGTTCCGAAATGGGAGAATTCTTCCTTTTTTTCTTTTTTTCCTCCTTTCATCTATCTTCCCACTCAAGGGGTCTCAGTTGCTTCTTCTATCCTGCAAGCTTCTACCATCAGACACTTAGTAACTGGCAGAGCATGGCCATCTAACTTGGGAGCCGTTATCTGTAGCAGATCGTATTTTTCCTGCAGTGAGCAGTTTCCTGTAGGTCTCCAAGGACCAGGCTAAGGGTTTCAGATTCTTTAAGGAAAGAAAATGTAGCAGGCTAACAACTCCCACCTCTCTGTGCCACTATGAGCCATCTCTCATGGTGTAATTTAACTTGTTTTGTGCTAAAAGACACTCCCTTTCACCTAGAGAATAGGAAGATGGAAATAAATGGCAAGGACAGAGCACCCTTCCTGTTACATTATATGGTAAGACCTAACATTTTTTAGGACTAAATATGTGCCAAGTACTATCCTCATTGCTTATCATATAACTCACTGAATCTTCACACCAACCCTATGAGGGAAGTACAGTACAGAGAAGTCAAGTGACTTACAAGCCCTGGGTCATATGGTTAGGAAGTAGCACAGTATGAGTTCTGACCGAGGCCATCTCACCTGACAGCCCCCATCTTGGCAGATTGTATTTTCCAAAGATGGCAGCACCAATTATATCTCATCCCACCTGGCATCTTACATGGTAGTACTCCTCCATCAAACAGTGGGGATCTGTGTTGCTCTCTTTGAACCTAATTGAACCCTTGTAACTGTCTTGACCAGTACAGTGTGCTGGAAGTAGCACTGAGTGATTTTCAAAGCCAGATTAAAAAAGTCAATACAACTTTTGCATAGCTCCTTCTCTCATGGAACATTTCCCCTTAGAATCCGGCCACCATATTTTAAGGAAGCCCATGCCACATAGAGAGGCCTATGTGATGCTCTGCCTGGCAATCCCAATGAGGGCCCAGTCCAAGAGCCAGCATCACCCACTGAACATGTGAGTGAATGGGCCATTAGAAGATCCCAGCCTCAGGCTTCCAGTCATCCTGTTGGGGTTCGAAGAACTTATGGAGCAGAGCCAAGCTGTGCCTCGTCTGAATTCCTGACCTACAAAAATTGCAAGAGATAAAACATGATTTCCATTGTTTGAAACCACTAACTTTAGAGGTAATTTGTTATATAGGCGGTGTCATTGGAACATTGCTCTTAACTTGTAGCACAGCAAAGATAAGCTCTCAGCAACTCGCCATCCCTCCTTTGTTCTGGCCCGCTCTGGTACATCACCAGCTTGAGTTTGCCATGAAGGAAATCTTGCCTGGATTTTTCTTGGTCCAACTCCACTGGGACAATTATTTCCATTAGGCTTTCTATTATTGTTTACGTTTTTGTATTTTTCTCAGGTTTCGTGGGCCTTTCATAGGGGAATAAGAAGCTATCTCAGAGCCCGAAAGCCAAATGCCATTTTAAGCCAAATGCAGAATTGGCCTCTTTTAGGAAAGATATAGCCAGTCCTTCAACAATTGTTGACTAAGGAGTTACTCAGACCACTATTGGGCTTTGTCCAAGTAAGCCCATTCAGTCAAGAAATAATGTACAATAATTTCCAAAGAAAAAAGAAAAGAAAAGAAAAAATGCACCATGTGTTTGAAATCTTGACTATTTGATCCTCTGTTTAATTCTCTTCTCTGGAAAAAGTCAAAGACAGTAGAGAAGAAGATCGGCAAACCAAGAGAGAAATACAATGGCCTAAGAACCAAGTGAGAAAATGTACTAATGTTAAGTTCAATTGTAAGAGTTAGGATGTTTAGGGTTTATGAAGCTCTGGCCTCCCAAGTCCCTACCTCAGAGCTTTTATACATGTTTTTAGAGCTTTTTTCCTCAGATGTAAGCGTGGCTCACTTCTTTTAGCCCTCTATTCAATGTCCTCATAAAATGTCCGTAAGTGGCAATATAGTTTAAAAGGTTTAGTTGGTGGGAATGAGGAATAGAGGTGGTAGGACATAAGAGGTCACCACTACCCTCTCCCCATTAACATAGGAAAAATAAATGTGCCAATTTCACATGGATTTTGATGCCCAGACACCTATAAGTGGATATGTATTTGCTTATATTACATCCAAGTTTGAAGAGTTGTACTCTTCAATAAACTGCCTCTTCAAATTCTGAGCATGTCTGACATATTCCTCTACTCCCATTGTTTTAGGGTTAGGAGGAAACAAAAGAAGAAATGACAAAAAGAGAGGAGAGAGGTAAGTCAAAATTAAATACATAAGAGCCCTAGTTTTAATTTTTAAAGCTTAAGAATTGCTATATCATCCCAGGGTCCCAAAAAGAACAGATGGCACATGCAAAATAAAGATTATTTGGGAAGGGTTTATTTGCAAAGGATCTACTTACAGTGGTGTGGGTATGGAGAACCAAAGAGAAGAGTGCATAAATGGAGGACTAGCAGGAGTGAAGTCCACCACGTTAGCCTGCAGGGGAGAGAGAGATAGAAGTGACCAGGACTAAAAAAAGAGTCTCATAGAACAGCTCCTTTGAGAGAAGCTGTGACCTTATATTAAGATACAATTAAGGAGCTGTCAAAATGGACTACAAGAATTAATATCCTGACCTCACTTCCCTTCCTCCCTTTCTCCTGCTAGAACTTTTCATTGGCTATACCTACCTTGAAGTCAGAGGTCCAAGAGACATTGAGGTCAGCTCTTGAAGCAGACAACACAATAGAAATGGTAATGGATCTAGAGGACAAAGAAGAGATATCCGGCATACTTGTCACCCCATACCTAAAAAAGTTTCAAAATTAGAAAACACTTGGTTTTAGAGAGTGCTAAATTTTATTAGTGATGCCTAAAAGGTACAAATTCAACTTTAAACCAAATACAGATTTTAGAAAGACATTAACAAGAGTCTAAGATTTATAACTTACCTTCTTGGCTTAAATATAATTGAGTTCTCTGGGTGTGTAGCAATAAACTTCATTCCTATTTATCTCTATATGGCTCATCTTCACAGTGATAACAAATATAATACAAACTCATGAGCATCGTATCTCAATAAGTGATCCTTTTAAAGCCTAAGGCCAATAATGTCTCCCTTCTGTTAATTCACACCTTTCTCATGGCTTGGAGTAAAAGCTAGAATCTTTCCAATGGCCTACAAGACCCTAAATAATAAGCCCCTGGTTATTTCTCTGAACTTAACACTTTTTTTTTTCTCATCTGTTCTCAGCCAAACTGATTCAAATACATCAATCATAACCTGCGTCAGGGTCTTTGCACTTGTTTCCACTGCTCTTTCCCAAGCATAAACATGACTGCCTCATTTTCATGGATATGTGTTCAAATGTCACCTTGAGAGAAGCCTGCCTAACAACTCTATATAAAATAGTAACTAAAGTAAAATGTGTTTTCCATAAAAAGGGCACACCAGGATTCCCCATATGATCTTCCAGAAATTTGCAACTGTTCATCAACAGGGAGAATCTGTTTTTTTCTGCTTTTGATGGGACTTGTGACTGCCTCAGCCACAGGAGAAATAATTCTGGGGATTTCCAAAACTCAATTTTAAAAGGTCATACAGCTTTCTTCTGATGCTCTCCTTTTCTTGGGATATTTGCCCTTGGAACTCACCTCCCATTTTATAAAGAAGCAAAGGCCACGCAAACAGACTATAAATATATATATATATTTTTTTTTATATATATTTTTTATATAAATATATAAAGTATTGTATACATTGTGGAATGTATTTCATTCCACAGTCAAACTGAGGTCTCAGCCAATAGCCAACATCCGTCACCAGATATGGGAGTGAATCAGCCATCAGGTGGTTCCAGCCACAGCCTTCAAGCTGCCCCAGCTGATGTCAAGTGGAATAAACAAGAACTATTCCTGCCAAAACCAACCCACGTCACAGATTCATGAGCAAAATAATTGGCTAATTATGCCACTATTTTTTGGAGTAATTTGTTATATAGCTTAACATGAGAGTATATTTTTGGTGCCAAAAGTGAGATGCAGTGGCAACAAAAAATCTAAAATATGTGGAAATGACTTTGGAACAAGGTAGAGGGCAGAAATTGTAAAAACCTTCAGGAGAGTGTTAGTGAAAGCCTAAAGGATCTTGAAGAGACCACTAAAGAATGCCTGATAACCCTATGAAGCTATCTGTGAAGGTTTAAAGGAAGGTGAGAAAAATATTTTCAGAAACTGAAAGAAGTCCTTGTTATGTCATGAGACAAAGTTTAGGAATCCCGTTCCTGAAGCAATGTGGAAAGCTGATGACGTACCAACTAATTGGACGATCTAGTTAAGGAGATTTCAGGCAGCATCTTGAAAGTGTCTTCTGGCTTCTTCCTATCATCTGTGATAAAATGAGAAAGCAAAAAGATGACCTTGAAGAAAAAAGGAATTATTCACATTTCAAGTAACATTGAGAAGAAATATAAAGGAGCCAGGACTTGATGTGTTCAAGAATAAAATGATTTCTAATTCCCAGCCTTCTCAGTAGTTTCAAATTTTGAAATAGCCTCGGAGCAAATATTAAAACCAGGACTGGATAGTTAGACCCTTTGTTAGAACCTCAGAAAGACCCAAGGCAGTGCCTCAAGAACTGCTTTGCTCACCCAAAAGACCCTCTGGCGATCTTTCAGGAATGCTCCCCAGATCCTCTGTAAACCAATAGAACAAACAACCTGAAGAGTGCTCATTAGAAATTTTACAGCAAGCTCAAGGTAGAAAAGGGCTTATTTGACAAGACTGGTGGGTGTAGCTTTTGTCTAATGGAATGTATTCATAATGCACAGATTCATAAGAAACTCACAAGGTTTTTAAAATAATTATATCAGCTTGGCTGGAAAGGGAAGTTTAGTTAACATTTTACATGCAGAAAGTAGACTGAGAAAACTGTTCAGCTGTCACATGGGCCATTATTAATAGAAAAGGAAAGAAGACTTGGAGAGTACAAGCAAGAGCCACGGTGCACAATTGTCAGACTAAGTACTGCACTTAGTCAAGTACATGGCAACACGTACCCTACTGGATTTCAAAATTAGCATGGATTCCTGTGTGCTTCTCATTTCCCCCCTTTTGAAAGAGAAGGATCTATAGCAGTTACTGTATACCTGTCCCATCAGTATATGTTCCATATATATGTTGTAGCCCAATTGTTTCTCAAGTTCACAAGACTCAAGATCAATAGCAACTGTCCCTAGAAGCCCTACTTGAGGAACCAAACCCAAAAAGCCTCAGCTGCATATAAGTGTGATTTAGAGGGCAAAGTCTTAAACTGTGAGCCTGAAATTGAAGCCATAATGGAAGTAGAATTCGTAGTTCTTGAGGAGGGAGTAAACTGCTTTGAATATGAGAGGGATATAAATTACAGTAGCCAGAGGGCAGATTGTGGCAAAGTGTATTTTCCAAAATGGCCACAGCATGTTTCTGGTCTCATATACTCTTCTATAACCTTGATACTTCCTATCAAGATGTGGAATCTATTTAGCCTTCCTTTGGGAGGAACCTGAAAAATGTAACATCTACATAAAAGCAATTATAAAATGTTATTGGGGCACCTGGGTGGCTCACTGATTGAGCATCTGTCTTTGACTCAGATCATGATCCTGGGGTCCTGGGATGGAGTCCCACATCAGGATCCCCACAGGAAGCCTGCTTCTTTCTCTGCCTGTGTCTTTGCCTCTCTCTGTGTCTCTCATGAATAAATAAATAAAATCTTTTAAAAAATAAAATGTTGTTGAAATGCCTTTAAAAAATAAAATAAATAGAGATATGGATAGAAAACTTGATGTCATAAAAGTATTAATTATTCCTAAATTAATCCATAAATTCAAAAAACATAATTACCATTTTAACAGGCCGGACTGTTCATGGAACTACCCAAGCTGGTCCTCAGATTCATGTAGAAGAGGAAACAGCTATAAAAAGCCAAAGCAATCATGATTAAGAGTAAAGCAGAATGCAGAGGAAAATATTTGCCCTGGTGTATGTCAACATTATAAATCTATAGCAATGAAAATGTTGTGGAAGTAGTACACAGATGGGTAGACCAACAAAATGGACTAGAGAACAAGAACTATCTTCATGTACTTCTGAATACTTGGTTTATGATAATAGTGGTTTTGCAGAGCAGCAGGAAAATAATTGTCTTCTCAATAACTAATGCTGGGACATTTGAGTACCTGTAATGAAAAATATTAAATCAGAGCTCTTCTCTATGCTAATTCCAAGTGGATTCTAGACTTAATTGTGTAGGTAAAAATATAAAATGTTTAGAATTAATGTAGGAGGATGTCTGAATGACCTTAGTGAAAGGATTTCTTAGATGGTACATAAAAAGCACCAAGTGTAAAGAAAAAGACTGATAAAATTGACTACATTAAAATCCAGACCTTCCATTCAAAAGTAAGGTGCAAAGAAATTCACTCACTTGGGAGAAAGTATATGTGATGCATATAAACCACAAAAGATTGGTATCTAAGAGGTATAAATAACCCCTTCCCATCACTAGTAATTTGGAAGATGCAAACTAAAACCAGAATGAAATACTTTTCACAGACCTCAGGTTGGCAAAAAATTTTAGTCTGTCAATATTAAATGTGGGTTGAGAGTGTGGGGGAAAGAAATTTTGCACATGCTGATGGTAATCCTTACAGAGCAATTTGGCAGTCTTTAATAAAGTTGAAGCAACACGTCATATATAACCCAGCATTTCCACTCCTGGGCATATATCTTACAAGAGACTTCTGCCCATATGCACAAAGAACCAAGTCCAGGAATATTTGTAAAGCCATTATGTGTTATAGAAAAACATTGGAAATAACCTAAATGTTTATCAGCTGGGAAGTGGAAAAACAAATTGTGGCTTATTTGTACAGTGGAATGTTTTAAAGCAGTTAAAAAGAGTGAGCTAAATTACATATATAAACATAGATAAATCCCTAAAACATGATAATGGATATAAAAAAGTCAAGTTGTAAAATGATGCAAACAGAATGATCCACTTACAGAAAGTTTAAGAATATGTAAAACAATATTATATAGTTCATGATACTGCACGTGTAGTAAAAATAGTAAGACATCCTTGGGGATGATAACAAAATCCAAGATAAAAACAAAATCTATCTGTGTGTTGGAATTGGAATAAAGAGATGTAGTAGAGAGTTGCGGACACATTTGTGTTGTTTTATTTCTTTGAAAGGAGAAGGAAGCTGTGGCATTGTTAAGATAAATTTATACTGTAAGTGGCATTCAATATATCGTTCTCTATCCTTTCTTATTGACACTTTTTTTTAAAGCTCTATGGGAATCAGAAACCTTGGTGAGAGGGCAGCCCGGTGGCTCAGCAGTTGAGCGCTGCCTTTAGCCCAGGGCCTGATCCTGGAGACCTAGGATCGTCAGGCATCCCTGCATGGAGCCTGCTTGTGTCTCTGCCTCTGTGTGTGTGTGTGTGTGTGTGTGTGTGTGTGTGTGTGTGTGTATGTGTGTCTCTCATTAATGAATAGATGAAATCTTTAAAAAAAAAAAAAGAAAAGAAAAGAAACCTAGGTGACTTCATATGGTTTGTTGCTTTATTTGTGGATCTAGAAAGACATTGTACATAACTTCTGCAGAGAACGTTCTGACACCATGAAGGAAATTCTGTTTACATTGTGCTCTGAAGTCAACTCTACACATCCTCAGCAAACCCCTTTGGTTTTAGGTAAAATGATCAATCAGATTATTCTGTCTTTCCTGGCAAAAGGGTTTCTTTTATATTTATCATCAGAAAATCTACTTCCAGCCAGTCTAGTCAATATGAGGAAGTTAAGGTGTAATCAAATTATCTCCCAAATTGTCCTAAGACCAGAAAGAAAAGATAACTTCAGCACACCCACTATGGTTTCTAAGGCCATGCTAAACATAACATTTCAATTTCTCAGAGCAAGAAGGGAGATTGAGTCACCAAAGAAGGTGATCAAGACTTGAGTTCAAGACTTTTGGTTACTGAAGTTTCAATCTCCATGCCTATTTCTACATCTGCATTTGACATCATTGCTCTAAGAAAAAGTAATGTAGGATTTGGGTTGATTATCCAGAAATGAGAGCAAGTAGATAGCTTTGTTTTGTGTCATTTCTTTATTCATTTTTTAGATGGCAAACCATATATATGCTTTTTGGTTGCATTCTCCAAAAGCAGACCCTAAGAAAATGATTTACGTGAAAGTAGTTAATTTGGGGCAGAAATCCCAGGCAGCACAGTGAGGACATAGAGGAATGAAACAGAGAGGAGAGGAATGGTAATCATGGCATGTGAATGAGCAGGTTTGCTGCTCTGGGTACTGGGGTTCAGTTTTGCAGGAGGCTCTTTAAGGGACTGTGTAGAATTGCCTTGAAATTGGCCCTACAAGTCATAAAAGAGCAGGAATATCCACCACCTCCACATTCCTAGGGATATGAACTTGCACTCAGGCCCATACCTCCTCCTGCAAGCCAGTCAAGCAGGCTCCTGTGGGCCATTAAAGCCCTCAACCTAAGTTCAGAAGCCAGCTGTGTGCAAGGAAACTCTACAAAAACGTCAGGTGTCATCCAGCATGGGCCAGGGGGATCTGCCCACAGCATCTGACAAAGATATCTGCAATAGAGTACAGCGTATAATGTTTTCCATGCGTGGGCAAGAACCTCCAGTGGTTCAGGAGACGATTTTAGATGATTCTGGGTCATGATAATAAATAACATTGAATCACATAATGAGAAAGTTCTTTTCACTGTTGTTTCAACCCGTGCAATCCAAGAAAAAGGTCTCATTTTGGTCCTAATTGCTCTGTGCTGAATAGTGTCTCTCCAAAATTCATAATTCAAACTCCTACCCCCACCAGTACCTCAGAATGTGACTGAATTTGGAAATAGGGTCTTCAAAGAGGTAATTAAGTTAAAAAAGTCATTAGAGTGGGCCCTAATCTAGTATGACTGGTGTCCTTGTCAAAGACAAGGTTTGGATACACACATTACAGAGGGAAGATCTGTAAGAATACAGGGAGAAGATGGCCATCAACAAGCCACCATAGGCCTCAGAAGCAAACATCCCCACCAACACCCTGGTCTTGGACTTCTTGCTTCCAGAATTGTGAGAAATTAAATTTCTGTTATTTAAGCCATCTAGGCTTTGATACTGTGTATAGCAGCCTTAGCAAACTAATACATTAATTATGGCTTATTATGCCTTATCTCCAGGACTTGTTAGCTCTCTGATTAGCAGGGTCAACTTCAGGCTCGGAACTTTTTAGTGAAAACTTGGTGTCTGGCTGGTTCCGTTGAAGGAGCATGCAACTCTCTATCTCTGTGTTGTGAGTTTGAGCCCCAAATAGGGTGTAGAGATTACTTAAATAAAAACTTTTTTAAAAATTAAAACTTAAAAAAAACAAAGGAACTTCTACTGACAACCAGCATTGGCTAAAATGTGCTAATCCTATCCTGTTTCCATTGCATTTACTTTAACAGTTACCCTCAACCTATCACAAGTGGTACAGTTACCCTCAATCTATCACAACCTATCACAAGTTAATACCAGCAACAATGCAAAATTTCCCATTTAAATACATGTATATAATCTTTTAAGCCACCCTAAATAAATAATAGAATCATGAAGACTGTATGAAATAGGAAGTCTGGGAAATTCTGTGAGCTCTAGAGGAGCACATTATGATGGAAAGAGTGTGACCTTGTTGACACCTAACTCTCCTAGGCTTCAGTACCACTAATATTGACCGCTTAGGATAGGTGGGGAAATTCAAACAGGTTATTTATATAGCAACAAACACACTGTCTAGGAGTAATTTAAAAATTAGTAAATGTTAGTTCTCTCTTCTCAAAATATTTATAAGAAAATATAGATCGTTTAATATACCTTAGCTTTCCTACGATCCTCAGGTATGAGAGTACTACTAATCAGATATTAATCAGATTTAATGTAATTCTCTTAGAAGAGTCCCTTTCTCATCATTTTGTTCCATCATAGGAAACTGGGGTTCTGCAACTGGGTTCTTTTCCAATTTAATGTATCCTTTCTTATTATAGACAGACATAGGAAAGCATTAATTTCCATTCTCTTTGTCTACACAAAATCAACAAAGAAATAAAGTTTAGTTTTACTTTTTAAAAATTTTTAAAATTTTTTTAAAGATTTTATTTATTTATTCATGAGAGACATAGAGAGAGAGAGAGAGAGGCAGAGACACAGGCAGAGGGAGAAGCAGGCTCCATGCAGGGAACCCGACGTGGGACTCATCCCAGGTCTCCAGGATCACACCCTGGGCTGAAGGCAGCACTAAACCACTGAGGCACTGGGGCTGCTCTAGTTTTACTTTTAAAAGTAATTATTACTTTTACTTAAAAGTAACATTTTTTAAATTTTTTAATTAAAAGAAACTTTTTGGTACTTTATAATTTTTATTTTAATTCTAGTTAACATACAGTGTTATATTAGTTTCAGGTGTACAATTGAGTGATTCAACACTTCCATAGATCACCCCATTTTCATCATGATACTCTTAAACCTTTCACCTATTTCACCCATTCCCCTACTCAGCTCCCCTTTGGCCACCACCAGTTTGTTCTCTCATATTTAACAATCTGTTTTGTCATTTGTCTCTTTTTCTCTTCATTTGTTTTATTTCTTAAGTTCCACATCTGAGTGAAAACATATAATATTTGTCTTTCTCTGAATGACTTATTTCACTTAGCATTATACCCTCTAGAACCTTCCATGTTATTGCAAATGGCAAGATTTCATTCTTTTATCACTGAGTAATATTCCATAGCATATGTATATAGGCCATATCTTCTTTATCCATTCATCTATTGTTGGATACTTGGGCTGCTTCCATAGTTTGGCTATTATAAATAATGCTGTGATAAACATAAGACTATATATATCTTTTTGAATTATTTTTTCGTGTGTGTGTTCTTTGGGTAAATATCCAGTAGTGCAGTTACTGGATTATATAGTAGTTCCATTTTTTATTTTTTGAGGAACCTCCACACTGTTTCTACAGTGGCCACACCAGTTTGCATTCTCACCAATAGTGTACAAGGTTTCCTTCTTTTCTCCATATCCTCACCAACACTTGATGTTTCTTGTGTTTTTTATTTTAGCCATTTTGACAGGTGTGAGGTATTTCTTTATGGTTTTGATTTGCCTCTCACTGATGATGAGTAATGCTGAGCATCTCTTCTATTGGCCATCTGCATGTCTTTGGAGAAATATCTGTCATATCTTTTGCCCATTTTTAATTGGATTGTTTGCTTTTATGGTGCTGAGTGGTGTAAGTTCCTTATATATTTTGGATATTAACCTTTATCAGATACATCATTTGCAAATGTCTTTTCCCATTCAATATGTTATCTTTTAGTTTTGCTGGTGGTTTCCTTTGCTGTGAAGAAGCTTTTTCTTCTGATGTATTCCCAATAGTTTATTTTTGCTTGTTTCCCTTGCCTCAGGAGACATATCTAGAAAAATGGTGCTATGGCTGATATCAGAGAAACTACAACCTATGCTCTTTTCTAGGATTTTTAGGGTTTCAGGTCTCTTATTTAGTTCCTTAATCCATTTTGAGTTTATTCTTATGTATTCTTATGTATATATTCTTACACTTATGTTAGAAAGTGGTTCCATAACTAGGTTCTTCTAATCTGTTTGGAACTGCTCAGTCCATGTCTTTTTGGATGTTGGGAAGTCAAATGAGGAAGCAGGTTTGGAAGTACCTTAGAAAGTTTGCATACAGAGGGAGTAGTGATGGGATTACTACTTAGGCCATGTTGTAGCTGTGCTATCTGACTAGTGTGTCTTGGTTGCATTCATTAAAATGAACCACAGTGCTAAAAACTGCAGTTTTTTTCCCAGGGCTTCTTCTCTTAATGTGAGAAGTGTTCAAGAGTTTCTTATCCAAATAGTAGAGCATTATGGGCCCTGAGAGCTTTCTTCTGGTTCCAGGGGTCTTCAGCAGAGAAAAATTTGTCATCTCGGAATTTTTGAGATCTATATTACAGAAGGTAGTTTGAGTCAATGTTCTTAAAACAGTGAAAATGCCAATTTAGAATACAATGTTATGCTTCTTTCATGGGAGGAAAAAAAGCAAAATGGAAATCCCCAAAATACAAGTTATTATTGGGTTTCTTTCTTGTTGTAGAGTATTTTGTTATAGTTTTTTTTGTTGTTTGTTTTTTTTGTTTTTTAATAGGGCTGTCTTGAAGGTCTAGCATTGTGTCCTGAAAAGACCTTACCTGTTGGCAGGATCTTCAGCAATGTTGTTTCCAGTGACTAGCAAAGGATGCAATTTCTTTGGTGAATATGCCACCAATAGTGAATAAAGGGAAGGGCTGCCCTCAGGAAAAGCAAAGGGATATATATCAAGGTGTGGAGAGGATATTAATAACAGAGTTCTATCTGGCCTTAGGTTACTCTTGAAATTAATCAAGTATCACCAAGTGGTAGATTTCTGAGCAAAAAAAAAAAAAAAAAAAAAGAACAATTGCAATGAACAAAAGAGAAAAAGTCTATACTGTCTTGGAGTTCACATTCTAGTGTAGGATTTTAACCTCTTCTCGTGCCAGAGATCGCACAGACTTGGTAAGGACTGTGGATGCCCTCTCAAAATAGTATTTTCAAATGTATTAAATAAAATACATAGAATTCAAAGAAAAACAATTGTATTGAAATTCAGTAACTTGCAACACTGCTTGACCTCACATTACTGCATGGTCTATCTGCAATAAATTAAGTAACACAATTCAATAATTATCTCAGCCATCCACTGTGTGTAAACTTACCTGGTCTTTATTCCCAGACTTCATGCCTAGTCTTGTTAAAAAGACCATGCAGCCTTATAAAGAATTAAGAATTTTCATTTGAGGGCAGCCCGGGTGGCTCACCGGTTTAGCGCCGCCTTCAGCCCAGAGGGTGATCCTGGAGACCCAGGCTCCCTGCATGGAGCCTGTTTCTCCCTCTGCCTGTGTCTCTGACTCTCTCTCTCTCTCTCTGTGTGTCTCTCATGAATAAATAAATAAAATCTTAAAAAAAAAAAGAATTTTCATTTGAATGGCTAAAAAACAAAATTCAACTAAGTAAAGTTTAAAGATCTTATTGGTTTTATTCAATGATTCATGAAGAAAGCAGTATCTCATCTAGCAGATAGAAAGGAGCTCCAAGGAGCTGTACAAAATGAAAGACTTTTATAGGCAGAAGGGAGCAGGAACAAGGAAGTTATACTAGGCAAAAAAAAAAAAAAAAAATTAAAAAAATCAAGTTGATTATTGCAAGGTCACTTCCTTTAGGAGATGGCAGGGGTCTATTAGGCAGATCACCTATGCTGATCAGGTGTTTCCTGATGGACTGGTTCAAGATTCCATTTTTGAGAGAGCTGAAACTGTAATTAAGTTAACCTTTAGGTTGGTGGCATTAGGCTTAGCATAAGTGACTCCATTTGGGACCTATTATTTTCTTTTTAATAGGACTGTCCAGTCTTATAAAATTTTAACAAACAAGAGAAACAACTCCTTCTATGTATTGATTAACACTGTAAGTATGAAATACTAGAAAGCAATGAGATGGCTGGGTTACCAATATAAGAAGCCATGATTTCACTATTTGGTGGCTGATTGCCAACCAGGCACAGAGCTTCTCTATAATTGGCCAGCTATGTCTTGTGAGCATCTCTGGACAGGAAAGCTTCACTCACATGTAATCTTACTGCAAGCCTAATGACTACCACAATTTCAAAGTGATGAGCATAAATAATATTTCAGATATTGTTGACAACTATAATGTGGTAAAACACATTCATGACTTTTTGTTGATAACAAGTCAAGCGCTGCTAAACCATGGGATTTACTGTCTGTAAATTCAACTGTATAGTTGAAGGAAATGCTAAATTTCAGTTAGAGGGTAATGAAACTAGAAATATGAGTATTTACATATCCAAGGACCTCCTAAATGCCTAGGTTGACTCTAGGTATCCATTGCTTGTAGGAAGGCATGTAGCAAATAACCTGCAAAGTGATAAAAGGTATTACCAAGGGTAACAGAGATAGAGCCATGCAGAGAGTGGAGGAAGAGTTCTTATTTTATATCAGGAATGCCATTCCAGGCTCATATTTGAACAGTAGTCTAAAGGAAGTAAGGAAATGAGCCCTATGACTATCTGCAGAAACATTTTAAGCAGAGGAAGCACCAAGGGTGGTCCTACCTCTTTGGGATTTAGATTCAGCCAGGGAGGCAAAACCACTATGAGGATTTTTGGAGCAGGGCTTTTTATGGGAATTAGACTTTATACATTGTGGGAGGGGCTGGGGAAGTAACAGCCTTAAAGAGGTTGTTGGATATCAGAGAAGAGTCACTGACTAGACCTGGTAAAGGTGGATAAGACAGAGCTTGCAAGGGGGATCTAGGAGGAGCCAGGCACATCCAGCTGTTGGGATGGGACTATGAAGAGCTGACAGAGGAGTCTACAGAAAGCTGTAGACTGTGCATAGCCACCATCTCTGTGTGTCCATAGATAAGCATCTGAAGATGGTCTTCAGACAGTTGTTGATGAGGAGCTAGGATAGAGCAGAAGACAGTAAAAAAAAAAAAAAAAACACCTAGAACACATCTATGTTTGTCATTTACCATATTTGACTGCAAAGACCTTCCAAGAGTAATGACACTTACACACTTGCCTTCCAAATCTCAAACAAATTCCTCTTAGGCCAATCTGACCCAGAACCATTTAGGAAAGAAGATCCTGGGGAAAGTAGTTCCAGCCTAACCAAACTGATAAGTGCAAATTATGACATATATCAGGATAAGAGCTTGGACTTAATGGTGAGATAACAAAACCACTAGATGGTTTTGAACAGAGGAATATATTATCTGAGTTATAAGAATCTCTCTAGCTCCACTATTTGGCCCAGTGCAAAGAACCATATTTACTCTGTGATTTTGCAAGTGGTCACTATTCTCTTGACAAATACAAAAGATTTCTTTTTCTTTTTTCTTTCTTTCTTTCTTTCTTTCTTTCTTTCTTTCTTTCTTTCTTTCTTTCTTCCTTCCTTCCTTCCTTCCTTCCTTCCTTCCTTTCTTTTCTTTCTGTCTTCCATCTGTCCTTTCTTTCTTCTCTCCCTTCCTCCCTCCCTCTATCCCTTCCTCTCTCCTTTCTTTCTTTCTAACCAGGACAGTCCCAAATTGAACCAATTAACTGTCCACACAAAATCTCTATAGAGTTCTGAATTTTCCTATCACTGGAGGATCAGAGAGGTTGGTTTCAGGTAAAAGATCTACTGCTCGAAAAAAAAAATAGAATCTAAATAAATAAATAAATAGCTGGTGAGTAATTCTGGAGTTCCTCAAAAAAATTGAAAATAGAACTACTATACGAATCAGCCATTTTGCATGTGGGTATATATACAAAGGAAATAAAATCACTATGTTGAAGAGATACTTGCACACCCATGTTGATTGTAGTATTATTTACAATAGTCAAAACATGGAACAACCTAAGTATCCATTAATGAATAAATGAATAAAGAAAACGTAGGATGTATGGTTGTGTGTATGTATATATGGGTGTATGTATGGGTGTATATCCATACATACACCCATATATACAAACAATGGAATACTATTCAGCTATAAGAAAGGAAATTCTGCCTTTCTGACAATATGGATGGATCTTGAGGGCATTTATGCTAAGTGAAATAAGTCAGAAAGAGAAATACAAGTACCATAGATCTCACTTATATGTAGAATCTTTTAAAGAAACAAGTTAAAAATTTAATTAATTAATTAATTAATTTATTTATTTATTTATTTATCACCTTCTATGTACTAGTACCAGGGCACTATTCTAGGCAAGTGGTATTTATTTTGAAAAAGAAGACAAAAATTGCTACCTTTGTGGATCTTACATTCCAGTGGGGGATATAACGTAATAATTAGGTTACATAGTATTTTTAAATGCTTTGGGAAAAGTAACAGGGCAATCAGGAATCCCAAAGAAGATTAGGGAGACCTTTGCAGGATTAAATAGGGCAGTCAGGGAGGGCCTCCTTGAGAAAGTGAAATCCTAGCAGACCCTCGGAGAAGATAAGGAGTGAATCATGTGGATGGATATCTGGGGATAGAAGGAGCATCTAAAACATAGGCTCTATAGCAAGCATATGCCTGCATGCTTGGGAAACAGAAAGGAGTTAGCAGGAAGCCCAGTCATATGAGATGAGGCCAGAAGGCACAATGGGGCCAGAAGCTTTGAACCTTGAAGCCCCTGTAAGAGCTGTGCTTTTACCCTGAGTGAAATAAGGAACCATTACAGAATTTAGAGCAGAAAAGTAACAGTGCATAAAATTGCTGACATGTTTTGGGAATTTTTATCCTGTGAATTCACTTTCACATATTGCATTTTGGAATTAAAATGCAGAGGTCACCTGGTCTCATCACTGTTTCCAAAACCAGATAAGAAGACTTAAGTCTCTCCTAAAAGAATAATAAGAAAAGAAAAGAAAAAAAAAGAAAAGAAAAGAAAAGAAAGTTGGGACTGTGAGCCATGTCTACACAATCAATCCTAACGACCACAGATGCTCCAGAAATGGAGACTGGACTCATCTGAGAGCTTTCTTTGTGTTCCCAGAAAGGATTTCAGATGGCCGAGCAGCCTTGCTGCAAGATCCCTTGGGGTTTGAAATTAGCCCAGACTTAGTTTCACTGGGCCCAGAAATACTAATTGGGACTTCCCAACATTTGATGTTGATTAATGATGAAAAGACCTCTCTGTTCTGTTCCTTTGAGTAATAGGAAAACTGCCATCTCTAGGTGCTCTGATCTACAGTTAGAACTGTCCTTAATCACACTAGAAAAGCTTGAGTGGAAAAAGAGACCAGCTCTTGTGAATACCTGAGTTAGATGGGTATGATCCAAGAGCCATCCTGGGATACTCACTCTACCAAATCTGTAATAAGTCTAGTCATTAAATTACAGTGGATCCTTCTCCAACTAGACACAACTCCAGATTCTAAATGATGGAACCAAACCAAAGGAGGTCCTGAAGAAAGAAAGAAGCCTCCCCAGAAAGTCACTTTCCAGCCCTCAAACTACATCATCCTCAATCTAGAGCTTTAAAAAAAAAAAAAAAAAATCCAACATCAGCTTCTTTGATATGCAAGTGAGGCAAAACCTGCCATTGAAAGCAGGTAAAAAAAAAAAATGGCATGGAAGTACCATTTGGAAGGAGGCTGAAGAGAGATTGCCCAATACTTGGAATATACTTTGAGACTGAGTCCTATCATATATACAGAAAATTGTATGCAGTCCATTTCCTGAGGCACAGTGATGAAATCCCCTGTGGAGTAAACAGAAAAGAGAATAAGCATCAAGACCCAACAGGACTGACTCTACCGGAATCAGAAGAGGATGGGCAAGCTCACAGCAAAATCATAATACTGGTCACAAAATCCTCCCTAAGGCTGCCAGTTTCCAAAAGTGTAGCCAGAGAAAATCAGCATGTTGAAAGACAACTATGAGAGACTCAAACAATAAGACATTTTTTTTTAAGGCATGGCACATTGTACAGCTCACCTACAGAGGTGCCGCAGATGGTGAGAAAAAAGAATGTCTTCCATGGGGAGAGCAGGAAATCACAAAGGTTGCAAACCCCAGGGTAATTTGAAGTAACATTCATTATCTTTCCAATTTTTAAAAGGAGCATTGCATTAGGCCCCTATTAGCTAAAGATTTACAAACCCAGGCCAAATTCCAATAGTATCAACTCCTTCCAGCCAGCTCCAGGAAGCTGCTGTACAGATTTTTGGGAAAGGAGCCTAAAGAGCTGGAACCACCTGGTTTCAGGGTTACTTGGGGGCATAGAGTTTGCTTGACCTGGTTCTTTGAGGGCCATAAAATAAGAACTGGAATTTACTAACCTGGGGCTTATTGCTGGGTGATAAATTGCCTATTTTGTTCCTGCCCTGGGTAAGGGAAGGTCTGTTTTCCTTGTGAATTCCTGCAATGAGAATTGACTCCTTCGTGATTTAGTCTAGAGACTGCTAGAAGCACTATCTAGACAGACAATATGCTTTGTTCTGCTGTCAGGACTTTTTTAGGGAACTCCCCAGACCAGAGTGTGGATGTGAGGGCTCTGAAAATCAGCTAATATGCCCTGAATATCCAGCATCTCCTACAGGTTACCTCCTTCACTAAAGTTGGTGGGAGACTGTCAGGGCCAAGGGAAGTCAGTCCTGACAAAAACATTGCTCAATGCCAAAGAAGAGCCCTGCAGTCATCTTCAGCAGAGAAATAGTGATGGTACCACTCTTCTTGGATTTGGTGTCATTTTTTGGAATCTCTTGATCACTTGAGTTGAGTTGGAGAACTGAATATTTTCAGAAAAACCATGCAGATTGAAAAAGTCTATGAACGGAAGTTGCTGGTTTTGATTTGAGGCTTATGCCCAGCACACACACCCTCACAAACCAATGGGATCAACCCAGCCAAAAGTGCACAATACAAACACCCAACTGAAAATAAAGACTCTAGATAGAACCTGAGTGTACCTCCATACTTAACTACAACTCTACCCCTGTTAGGAAGAAGAAGGTTCCACTTAGAGGGGCTTCAGATGACTTTCCAGTTATAATAAGGGGGTTGCATGGCACTCTTAATGCAATTTTAAAAGTTCTCATTTAGAGCAAACTTGACCATGAGCAGAGCAAATAAGGTAGGAGTATGACCTCTGGCCTTGTATTAACTCTCAGCTTTTGTCTTGACATATTTTTATTGGTTTGAAATTTAGTACTTGACCTAAAGTTAAGAGCTCATGTAGCCTAGTGTCAGTCTGCTTTTTACAGAGACAAGTAACATCCTGTTCATTTTATTAAACACTTTGTCTTTAAAACTAAGCAGAAGAGACAGAGAAAGAGCAAGAGAATGAAGAGAAGGGATCATCCTGAACACCTCTTACTCACAATAAGCATAATTTATTCTGTCAATATGTGAGTCATAGGATTTCATAAATCATCTAATCCATCCTTCTTATTTTACATACAAGGAGATTAAAGATCAAAGAGAGAAAATAGCTTGTCCAAGGTCATATATGTTTATGAATGTAAGCATAATGTTAATGTCTATTCCCAGCTACTGATTCGCTTAATGTTACTTAACTTCCTGCTCATTCCTTCTATAGGAGCTATTAGCATCCCAAAACTTGTGTTTAAGAAAAAGCTGGACATGTTACAGTCAAAAAGAGGGCAAAGGTAGTTGAACCATCCGTGTATCTGTCCTGGCCTGAGAAAATTATTGCACTAAGCCTTCGCAATCTATGCCACCCTTGTGTAACTAGATAGCTTGGGGTGGTGGGGTGACGGTTGCAAGGCTCAGGACAGTAACTTCATTTCCACCTTTCTCTCTTCCCTAGGAAGAGAAAACTGTGGACTCAGCCATCCCACCATCTTACTAAGACATCATTTTTATCTACAATGATTCCTTGCTTCTGTAGAAATTAGACTTTTAAATTAAATAGTTCACAGACTATGAGATGGCAGTGTTCCAATTTCATGGCAAGAGTGGACCGTTAGTTATTTGAATGTGTGGTTCTCATTTTCCTTGTGATTGGATTATTGGGAAATTCAGAGGTGCACATGTAGCATGTCGCTATTAGCAACACAATATTGTGTGTACCTGAATGAGTCCTCCCTCACTTTTACTGAATTCATATTTTTGATATTTATCTTTTGGAAAAATCCCTTCATGTTCCTGCTCCAATTCACCAAAAAAGTTTCTGCATGATAGGACCTCCATCATGAGTATCTGGGGCTCCTTATTTAAGATAAATTTTAAATTCTATTCTTTATATCTATATTGAAGAAAATAGTTGATCCAAGCCAAGGTTTCTCAATACTAGCACTATTGACATTTGGGATTGGTAATTCTTTGTTGACAGGGCTGTCCAGTGGATTGTAGGAGATTTAGCAACATCCCTCCCTGGCTTCTACCTACTGGATGACAGTAGCATTTCCCCTTTTTGGTTAGGACAATAAAAGTATCTCCACACATTCCAAATATCCTCTGAGGGGCCACAATTAACCCTGGTTGGGAACCACTTATACAACTTGCTTCAGAAAGATAACCCCAGGCAGTGCCTGGGTCAGTTAAGCATCTGCCTTCAGCTCTGGTTGTGATCCCAGGGTCCTAGGGGGTCCCTATTCAGTGAGGAGTTTGCTTCTTCCTCTGGCTCTCCCCTACCTGCTTGTGCTCTCTGTCTCTCAAATAAATAAAATCTTTAATTAAAAAAAAGAGGACACCTGATTGGCTCACTGGATTCTGCATCTGCCTTCGGCTCAGGGTGCTGGGATGGAGTTGCACAGCGGCTCCCTGCAGGGAGTCTGCTTCTCCCTCTACCCCTCCCTTCTGCTTGTGCGTCCCTCTCTCATGCTTTCTCTTCAAATAAACAATTACAATCCTTAAAAGAAAGAAAGATACCACAGTAGAATATAAGCTCTATAAGAGCAGGAACTGTGTGTGGTTTTTTCATTACTGTGTTATGCACATAAAAGGTGTTCTATAAAAAAAATGTGCTTGATTAGATGAAAGACATGATTGGTACTAAAGGGAAAGCCTTGGATATAGAATATCCAACATCAATCTGCCACTCTCTAGCTATGCCATTTACCTAGATCACTCTATCTCTTTCAATCTTATAGGCATAATATGTATTGCAGGAAATAGTCTTTACCTTGACTCCACTATCTTCTGAATTTCAAATAGAGTCATTGTGCAATGATGTTTGCAACCTGTGAAATGACCTTTAGATCTGAAAGATAAAGGAGGACAAATGTCTTAAAGTAGATGCGAACTCAAGTAAAACCCATATCAATCTAAAATAATGGTCTTTCCTTATCCGATCACCAAAAGCCTTAACCCAGGCTCTGTTTGGCCTTGAAGTGAGGGGTAAGGACAGAGGAAGGAAACAGAACTGGATTGAATGTTCCAGAAAACCAGAGGCATGTGTCAGGCTGAGGAATAGGATAGTGCCTACTTATGATTTCTTTGCACAACATAAATTGTTCTACACCAACCCAAATACCAAAGGAGAACAGTACGTTCCTAAGACAAAAGGTTCAGTAGCAGTTAGAAATAGAAGCCTTTACACTGAAAGACTATGATTTCCCCATTACCCCTATTATGCAAGCAAATCAATTGAAAATTATATATGTATGTGTGTGTGTGTGTACATGTATAAAACACAACATTTGTCTGTGTTCTCATTCTTTCTCTTAAGCTGTCAGCTTTTCTAGAGGTCTTAGAGCATAACCAGTTAGCAGCATGTTGGAGAGTTCAGTATAATGTGTAGATATTGTGTGAAGAACCACCAGGAGTCAGGTTCTATGCAAGAGAAGAGATGGGGGTGGGGGTGGCATGGCACACTTGTATATCCGAGGTAAAAAGACCTCAGTAGCTTGCGCAGGAGTCTTCTATGTCAAGTCCATTTCATAATACATCCAGTGATCCCAGAGATATCTGCAGTTAGATATTAACGAGCAAAAGGGTGAGGTGCCTGTGATGCTATGTTACAAGCTCTGCAGGAACAAGAAATGGTGGCAGGAGGATACTTGCCCCACTGCATTATGAATAACCTCTTTGTCAGGGGAGGGGGCAGTTAGCTTTTGTATGTCTCAGCTTCCTCACTCAGGAAAAAGAATATTGCTTATCCTGCATAACTTGGAGTCTTGTTGTGGGGGCAAATGCAGTAAGGAATTTAGCATTTGTTTGTTTGTTTTTTACATATATTAATTGTTGTGTTAGTCACGGTTCTATGGAGAAATGGAAGCTATAAGATGTGTGTGTGTATATATATATTTATACACATACTCTAATTTTTCTTTATTATTCAACTTAAAAAATTTTTTGTTTAGACATGTAATACATGTTATTGTAAAAATGCAAACATTAAGAATTGAAAGTCTCACTAATTCCTACCCATAAGAGTCACTCTTGTGAATCTGCATATATGTGCAGATTTATTTCTATGCTTGTGTTACTGTAAATGCAAAGAGCATGAATCACCATCCAATTGCAGGTTAGCAATTGTAGTATCCAGGGTAAGATTGCCCAAGAGTGGTGGCAAAAGCCAGGTTTCGCAGTGGTGTCTACAAACCAGACCTAGTCAGAAGCATTGGCCATGCCCACATGTCTAGAGCCTGCTAGTTGACTTCTGGCTCAGTGCTTTTCCATGTTTTCCCCTACTACCCTTGTAGCCAAAACCTGTCACGTTAATTATTGTTCAGGCTTTCCAAATGAAACATAATACTCCTATCTAAATACATCACTTCCCAACTTCAAATATTCCACACTCTGTCTCCCCCCACCCCCCCACCCCCACCCCTTTGTCCTTGTATGCTACTTCTCCCTCTGGAATTTGTCTTGAGTCAAATTCAATAGTGTCAGTATTGCTGCCCATGATGAGTAATGATTCATATACCAAGAGTAGTCCCCTTGTGAGATATGCCAGCCCCAGGAGTGAATAACCAGGTCAAAAAGAAAGAATGAGAAAGATGACTGTTACAATGGCATTTTTCTTTCTTTGTGTTGTTGGATATTCCCCAAGCTTGAATTATTGATCCACCACCTTCACTATATTGTAGCCTTGTTTCCATACTAATGGTACTATTACTTACTCCATGGGTTTTTTTTTTAATTAATTAACTTTTTTAAACTTAAAGTTGTCTTAACACTTCTATCATTGGCATATGGAAGGCAACATCACTTGCTATAAGTGGAAGGTAACCATAAAATAATTACATAACTCTTAGTTGTTTAACTATATTCATAAAACATCTTTTCCTTAGTTTGGGAAATATTGCTTTAACTGTCCAGCTAGAGAATCCACTGTATTAGATTATTAATGCAATCTAGGGATTCTGGAGAGATCTATAAGAAAAGCCTTAAAGAAAACTTGTCAAAAATACAGGCTTTGCAAGGCTTCTTGAACATTTGGAATCCCAGAGTTTGTGAACTGGGAGCAGAGCTTCATCCACTCTCACCCATGAAACCCAAGGGCCTGGAGAAACCGCTGTTTAGTTCCCCTGACCTCTATCCTCTAGCCTTCCTATAAACTACCTGGGGTTGCAGGTCAGCAAACCTAGTGTTTTACTTATCCATTGTTGTATAACCAACAACCCCAGAACTTAGTGGCTTAAAACAGCAACCAATTTATTTCCTCGCAATTTTGTGTGTGAGGAATGTGAGCAGTGCTTGGCAGGATGAAGCTAAAGGATGAAGCTATTGCCCTGCATGGCATCAGGTGAGGTCATTCATTGAGCTCTAAACTGCATCAGGCTGGAAGGTCTGAGAAGGCTTCATTCACATTTCTGGTACCTTCTGCTTCTCCTCATGGTTAGCTTTCTCTCCACATCAGTTAACTTGGGCTTCTTCAGAGTAAGGAAGCCTTAGGATAATCAAACCACTTACATGGCATCTTGCTGCATAAGTGTAAGGGAATAGTCCAAGAGAAAGAAAAGTGGAGACCACAGATCTCTTAAGAACTGCCTCACTCCCAATAAAAAATAAATAAAAAAAAAAAAAGAAAGATGAAGTAAATTGAACACCAATAAAAAATAAATTAAAAAAAAAAAAAAGAACTGCCTCATTCTAGTACCATGCTGAGTGAAATAAGTCAATCAGAGAAAGACAATTATCATATGGTTTCGCTCATATGTGGAATATAAGAAATGGTGAAAGGTACCAAAAAAAAAAAAAAAAGAAAGAAAGAAATGGTGAAAGGTACTATAAGGGAAAGGAGGGAAACTGAGGGGGGGGGGATTAGAGAAAGGAACAAATCATGAGAGACTCCTAACTCTGGGAAACAAACAAAGGGTTGCAGAAGGGGAGGTGGGTGGGGGGATGGGGTAACTGGGTGACAGGCACAGAGGAGGGCACTTGATGGGATGAGCACTGAGTGTTATACTATATGTTGGCAAATTGAATTTAAATAAAATATATTTTAAAAAAAAGAACTGCTTCTTTCTTGTTGATCAAAACCAGTCACAGAGCCAGCCAAGGTTCAAGGTCAGAGGAAATGAACTGAGGAGCAGTGTGACAAAGAATCTGCAGCTTTCTCGAATCCATCACCTTTGGGTTCAAACCCCAGCTCGACCACAAGTCAGCTATTTTGCCTTAAACAAATTGTTTGACCTCAATTCCCTCATTAGGAATAATGTGCATCATAATATTTACCCCTAAGATTGCTATGAGGATTCAAGAAAAAAGTGTATAGGATGATTAGCACAGTGTCAGGAAGAGAGTAAGTGTTGAACGAATTTTAGCTCTTTCCTTCCCTATCTACCAAAGGCTGATTTTCCTCCAATGTTAGGATGTTCAGGAACCTCAGTGTTGAAAACCATGATCCTGGGATGGAACATTGAAGCAGAATAGAAACACTGTCTACCAAAAAGTTAAGCAAAAGGAAATGTCCTCAGATCTCAGCGTCGCAGACATCCCAGACTAAACCTAGGTCCAAGCCAAAACAGAGGCTATGAACTGAAAGGTTTATCTTCCAAAGCTGACCTTTAAACATTCCAAAGCTCTACGTAGGAAAACAGAACCGTGGAAGCGGGCCATAGCTGTTTTGAGTCTGATCTCCAAATGATCATTTCATTGGTTGCTATGTTTATTACAGTTCCTAGATCTGCTTTCTTAAACAAAATGAATATCCAAGATAACCCCTCTGCCTGCATTCAAATCTCAATAATTTTATTAAGCTGGGCTGTTTAATAATAAAGCACTGGAAATTTTTGCTTGGTAAAGAAATGCATCTTGTACATTAGGACAGTAGTTCTCACCTGGGGATGATTTTGCCCCACCCATCCGGGGGACATGAGGCAATGTGTGGAGACAATTATGGTTGCCACCAATGGAGAGCAAGGGTGGTATTTTTGACATCTAGAGAGTAGAGGTCAGGGATGTTGCAAAACATCCAACAGTGCATATAACAGTACCCCACAACAGAGGATTTAATGGCCCAAAATGTCAATAATACTGAGATTGAAAAACCCTGGTCTAGGACATCACTGCATTGCAACTTGCTTTAGGAACTGGTATAAAATTTCCATGGAAATAGGTTAACTTGGAATCCTCTCTAGCTTTTAGTGACTGAGGTCCCAAATGAATGTATTACCTTGCCAATTAGGTAACATCCATTGTAGGAACTCTGAAGTAGATGGCAGTGGGTAGAAGATAAATTGTTGGAAGCAGTTGCTTCCCCCTAAGCACATATTCCCAAAGTGCTGGCTTTTCAGGAGTTTTCAGGTTGTTTGTAAGATCATGATGAAAAGATGTTGGAGGAAGCAGTATAAAAGTATAAAAGCAAACCCAGACAATAAGTGAGAAGGTAAAATGGTGGCATCCTTTTTGCATATTTACTGTACCCAACCCAGTCTCACTCCCAAGTGTGACATCACTTTCACCCCCGACCCTAACAGTTGAGTGTGCTTTTGTTGGTACCCAAGAAAAGTGCCAGAAAGTAAGTTCCTTATTTATCTCTACATCCTCCAGCACCTGCAAGAGCTTGGCAGGAAATGGCTACTTATTGGTTACCGAATGAACGAAGAGGCAAAAGAACAAACAAACCAGATATGCGTCCAAACACACAAGTGAGTAATATAGTAATTTTTGTCACAATAAACCAGCAATGCAATTTTTAAGGTGTCTAAAGCACAAGTCATAGAATCAAGATTTGAAATTTTGAAAAAGACCTGTATATTTTGAAAAACATCTTCGAGTTAAAATCTGAAAAGAGAAGAAAAACTTTCTAAAAATCAAGTAAAGGAATGCTCGCAGCAGTGAGAATGAGTACAGTTTCCATACATGAAACAATGGGGATGAACTTCACAGAAATCACAATGCATGAGAGAAGCCAGACCCAAAGGAAAACATCCTGACTGGTGCTCTTTGTGAAGGAGGCTTTCTCAGCCTTGGCATTAGTGAGATTTGGGACCACTTAACCCTCTGTGATCAGGGGCTGTGCGTTGTCTGGTGTTTAGCAGCATCCGTGGGCTCCCTAGATGCCAGCGGTACCGACTCCCCTTCTGTGACAGCCAGCAATGTCTCCAGGCATTGGCAAATGCCCTGGCAGACAAGGATCACCCTCAACTGAGCCTCTGCTACAAAGCAATCTCTGCTTAGAAGACTGGTTGGTACAGGTGTGTGTGTGTGTGTGGGGGGGGGGTGTCCAATAGGTGTTTTCAAGGATGCTAGTAATATTTTTTTTATCTTGATCCTGGCTAATTTTGTGTTCAGCTTTATTAAAAATTCATCTAGCCGAACTCTTAGGCTTTGTGCACTTCCATTCATATAAACTCTGCTTGGAAAAACATGAACAAGGCTGGAAGAAAAGAAAAATTTTCAACAGCTGATAAGGCAAAGGGCTTGTGGGAGAATCTGAACAAATTTCAACATTTTCCAACAATACAGGTTGATTTCTCAACATTTGTTACTATTGCTGAAGATTAAGTAAGGTTTTCAAAATGTAATTTGGAAAGAAAGCAATTTCCCAGCTCATCTTTAGAGGCAGAAAGCTGGTGGGAAAGAAAAAAAAAAGTGTATGACCTCCAGATATTCTGAGGCCAGCACGTCCTCTGGGCAGCCCCTACACTTGGCCCACAGCCTCTGAGGTGGAGTTGCACACACATTGGCAGATTACATTGTTGAGATTATCAAGAAAGGGTTCCGTTTGTCAAATGTCCCTTCCTTGCTCTGATAACTGTCAGGTTCTTGGGCTGCTATTGTCCTTGTTCTCACAGTGAGTCATTGCTGTAACTAAAATAAAATCCTTCTTTGAAATGTCTCTGTTGATACGCTGGGAACCTTTACACTTGCCAGGGCCCAGAAATCCTATTGAAATGACCTCCAAGGGCCTTGTCAGATCCTTTTCTTGTGCAGGAATTTTGCTTTATCTATTACTGTTTTAAATCAATAGACCATTGGCTAGAGCTTGGAAATATTCTTACCCTTTAGGGATTTTCTTTGCAACATGGTGATTTTAATGTAACCTATCTGACATCCAAGTCATTCTATTTCAACCTTGGCGCTAAGGGAAAAGTAAAGACTGGGGAGTTGGTGCCTGGATGGCTTGGAATATGCTCAGGACCCTATTTTTCTGGAACTCTCTAAGGGGAAATTGTCTCAACTTTCTCACTCTTTATTTTATCCTTTGGCAAAGTAGGTTCTGTAACTCGGTGCCTGACCCACAATTTCACAGAGCTCAAGGACATACACAAGGACAGAAGTACAAAACAAGTGTTCTTTGAAGGTTAGGATTTCTAAGGGAGATCATGAAAAGCTATAGTATGAGCTATTCTTGTAAGGATGGAAATTAGATCATACAACTTCTGGGAAAATTATATATAATTTCTGTCAAGTTCTTAGCTGTGTTTCTGGAAAAAGACCATCCATGTGCTCACAGTATCTTTACTTTGAGCCTCCAAAAAGATGGCACCAAAAATCTATCGATCTCTTATTCTCTTGTGGCACAAAGCTACCTCCCTTCTTTAAAAATATACAAGATCCAAATTAATGTAACGAGTGAGAAGTTGGGAAAAAGAATCATGCCCCAAATCATGCCCCAAATCATGCCCCAATCATCTCAAACACAAAACATGAAGTTTCCTGACTTACCACATAACTATGGCCTATCAACCTTGGGAAAATGATGAAATGGGTCCCAGGACACATTTCTTCTTCTCTTTTTTTTTTTTTTTTAAGATTTTATTTATTTATTCATGAGAGACACAGAGAGAGAGGCAGAGACACAGGCAGAGGGAGAAGCAGGCTCCTCACCAGGAGCCCGATGTGGGACTTGATCTCAGGACCCAGGATCACGCCCTGAGCCAAAGGCAGATGCTCAACCACTGAGCCATGAAGGTGCCCCACATTTCTGATTTGAATCAAAGATATATTGAGGGGCACCTGGGTGGCCCAGTCGGTTAAGCATCCAACTCTTTTTTTTTTTTAAGATTTTTAAAAATTTTATTTATCCATGAGAGACACAGAGAGAGAGAGAGAGAGAGGCAGAGACACAGGCAGAGGGAGAAGCAGGCTCCATGCAGGGAGCCGGATGTGGGACTCGATCCTGGGACTCCAGGATCACACCCTGGGCTGAAGGCGGCACTAAACCGCTGCGCCCCCTGGGCTGCCCAGCGTCCAACTCTTGATTTCAGCTCAGGTCATGAGCTCCAAGTCTGGAGGAGTCACTTGAGATGACTATCCCTCTCCCTCTGCCCGTCCCCCAACTTGTGTACTCTTTCCAGTCTCTCTCTTTCTCTAAAATAAGTAAATAAAATCTTCAAAAGATGTATTGAAAGCAGTTATTACTATTGGAGGCCCAAATCCGACCATACTCATTCATTTATGCATCATTTGTGGCTGCTTTTGAGATGTGACCTCAGAGTTGAGTAGCCGTGACAGAGACCACAGGACCACCAAGCCATGAATATTTGCTACCTACCCTTTACAGAAGAAATTTGCCACTCTGCTATGAATAGAAAGTCTCGTTTTATCTATGAATTGCAGTAATTTTTAATTGTCAGAATAATTATTGTTTTCATTTTTATTTTTTATTTTTTAAAAGATTTTATTTATTCATGAGAGACACACAGAGAGAGGCAGAGACACAGGCAGAGGGAGAAGCAGGCTCCCTGTGGGGAGACCGATGTGGGACTTGATCCCGGGACTCCGGGATCACAACCTGAGCCGAAGGCAGATGCTCAACTGCTGAGCCACCCTGTCTTCATTTTTAGTTTTATTCTTAAAGAGTAACAGCCTCCTCTCCCCTCCCCACCCTGCCCCAAAGTCTATCTACCTAGAAGTTTCCCCTGGAATACATTTGTGGCAATTTTGGATTGTTTCTCCTTTCTCACCACTTCCAATCTCATCCTCACCCATTCACCTGCTCTTATTTCCTCTGCCTCTCTCCTCGTCTTGCCTTTCTTTTTCTTTCCAGCTGTCCCACTTTCTCCTACCCACCTATCTATGGCCCTGGTAAGGAGACAGAATTTTTGGTAAGATGGAGAAACAAAACAAAGACATGGGACCCTCATAATATATCGATATATTTCTGTAAGAGATGATCCTTATTGCTCATCGATAGAGTTGTCCTGAAAGATGCTTCAGTGTAAAGACTCTGAAGGACACAAATCAGAACCTCTTGGGGCCCACATGAATCTACAATCTTACAAACTTGGAGACCACTCCAGAGGTTAGACAAGGCTCCTGAACTCTTCTGCCTATGGATCATTTTCTATCCTCCTTTCTATCCTCTCCCCTTGTGAGTTCATGTTTGGAGGTTAAGACAATACATTCTTCCTCTCAACTGTCTTGAGTTTCCTCTGCCCTGACCACCAGCTCCTTAATGAATATAGATCCTTTACAGAGCCTGGAGCACCTTCAAGGGGTTGGAACAAATAAACGGCTATCCAGAATGTGTGGAAATGGAATGCCGAGCTTAAATGTACTTTCTGCTGAACTACACAAGGAATAGGAACTTCAGGCACATGGTTATCATACAGAAAGAAATTTCTGGATTGGAACCATGTGTGCAAAAGCCTAATACCTGGAATAAATTAAGACTATGGTAGTGCTAGACAAATGCCATTAAAATCCTACAAACCACCCACCCAGTTTCATGAGGAAAAGTTCAATGCAAACAAGCTACTTCCCTAAGACCTATCGTGTAATTGATCGCTGTTTAAACAGTTTATAGCACAATGGCCTCTACTCTTACATCCGATTCCTCTTCTAGAATCCATACTTGGTACGAACCTCCACCAGTGCCCCCCAGGAAACCAAAGATTCTCATCTTACCAATCCACCGAGGGAGTTTAATAGAATTACTCTTCTTGTGTCACTGTTGATAATTATTTGAACATATTTTTCTGTGGAGACTTCTATTAAATGGTGTTCTAACCACATGTTTACAATCCTTGTCACCAACAAGATTGGGAGTTCCTTCAAGACAACTGCTTCTTCAACTTTGTGTATCACTTCACCTCGCACCATTCTGGTTCACAGCCCAGTTGATGTTGAATGGATGCGACACTCAGTTCATTAACCAGAGGAGAAAAGCTAGACTTTGTTTCGTGGACTGGGGATAGGGCTTATGATGATGTGGTTAAGAAGAGCCAGCTAACTTGGCGAATTCTCCTGTAGTCAGGCAGTAGAGATGAAGGCCAATCTCTCAGCCTAGGGGGCATTGGAGGTGGGGGGGCACTCACACACAGCTGCTCAGAATTTTGCTTGTGTGGCATTGGTTCAGGGCCAAACTATTGCACTTTTTTTGCAGACTCAGCCCCATAAATGGACATTTTCTGGACCAAAGCTCTCTGCTCGGATCCTTCCCGCCACTCTGACTACGTTTGTCCAAATCATGTCACTCTGTGGGCTGAAGAAATGCAAGGCCTTGGGGAAGATGAAAGGACATCTTTAGGCAAGATGGCTCACATGTCAGCCTCACAACTGCCATGAGGGGCATGTAAGATCGTTTTCAGTGCTTTTTAGACTCTTTCTTGCCTGCTTGAAGCACCAAAACTCACATCAAGTTATGTTGGTACGGTGGCGGTGATCTTGAAAGAAAATTTTATTTTCAAACGAACACGTGGGAGAGAACATTCTTTTCCTTTTGAGCCTGGCCCTTTTTTCCCCAATCCAGTGGCAGCGTGACTGAGCCACACTCATTCCCATCTGTTTTGCAGCTGCTCAAAGACGGAGATTGGGATACTCTCTAGCACTGGGGCTGCACCAGGCCTGAGCTGCTTATACGTTGCTTTTGGCACTCATTTCTCTAAGCATTCAGCCTGTTTTCAAATAAGCCCCTGAGATTCCCTTTTTTCAAAGAAAAACATTCTTCACATTCCCATCTTCATTTGGGCACAAAGATGGGAGCATTCCCTTTGTCTCTAGCCTAGTGGTTTTGTTCAATTTAACAGAAGTCTCTAGAGCAACTTACACATGGCCAGACTCTACCCTGTGCTGTAGGAAGTCCGATGCTGAATACAGCAGAATCCTTGCTTCCAGGATCTCAGGACCTATCAGAGTGGACACCAGTGAAGAGCTCATTATAATACAATATAATAAGTGCTTATATAAGTACCCATGTGCTGTAGAAGATAGAATAATTAGTTTGCTTCAGTGGCTGAGTTGGTTAAGCATCTGACTCTTTTTTACGGTTCAGGTCATGATCTCAGGGTCGTGAGATAGAGCCCCTCAAGAGAGGATTCTCTCCCCTTCTTCCTCTGCCTCTCACCACCTGCACCCCTGCTCTTCTGTGCTCTCTTTCTTTCTCTAAGAAAGAAGAAGAAGAAGAAGAAGAAGAAGAAGAAGAAGAAGAAGAAGAAGAAAGAATAATTAGTTCTGTTTGAGGGTGATACAGAAGGCTAAACTCAAGCTGGGGTTTTAGAGGTCAAACAGAAGTTTGAGAAGCAAAGACAATAATATAATAAAAGTAAATTTATATCTTTTATTATGTGATTTATAAGAATGTATATCTCCAGCCTATACCATTTATTGAGCACATATTATGTGGCAGCCATTCTGCTGAAGGATTTATATGCATTATCTCACTTATTCCTCACAGTAATTGTTATAATAATGGCAAACATATTTCTAATACTTGCTGTGACAGGCACTTTATATAGAGACATAAAAGAAATGCAATGAAATCTTTGGACTTCGTTCACAATTCTGTGGATTACTACTCTGAGAATCATCAAGGGGAAAATATTAAACATTTTTTCAGTGCTTCTAAACTTTTACTATGTCAAAACCATGCTTAATCTATAAAAGAGGAAAAAGAAAAGAAGCATGGGAGGGAAGGAGTAAAGAAGAAAAAGAGACAAATAACAGGATGTCCTCTTCCCTATCCTTGGTAAAGATCTATAATGAACTTTCTCATGTTCTTTGTCCAAATTATATGGAATCCTGCTGGCAAGAGTCTGCTAACATCATGCCATATCAGTGCTTGGCTAAAGCCAACCCTCTTTGGTTCCCATCTGGAATGGAGCTTTGGAACCAGCGTTGTCCTACAACTGATCTCCAAGATAGTCTGTATCTTGGCTTTGGACTTAGTTGTCATTGGTATATTGGTAACTCTCATTATTAATTCTAAAAGTCTGTGTTTGTGTTTGTATTTGTATTGACACAAATTGGGAGGATTTGTTGGAATGATGAAGCCATAAGGAATATCTATCACATGGTGACAGTTACTTATTTTCCATACAAAAATTACCCTTCTCCATAAGACTGTCTTCATGCCACAAAAACAGGACAATTTCATGGGAGACAACAGGCATTCAACTGACAGTTTGATGTCATGTCTGTCACTTGATTTGTCACTTGATTTTTAACCATCAGGTTAAAATATCCCCACATCCAAAGACCAACCCAAGAACAAGTCCTGCCAACAGGTCACCCTTCAGAGAAGCCCTTCATGGCACCTTCAGAAAAGACCCTCAAAATTCAGTAACTCCTCTGACCACATATGGCTCACTGGACAAACTCCTCTTCCAACCAAAGATGTTTTGGTTCTAGAGCTTGCCACCCAGTCTCTTCAGAAAAGCTGCATGTAGTATGGAAAGCTCCTGACTCATTTTCTAAAACATGCACATTGAAGTCAGAAATTTCCATAGTGTCAATAACCATAAAAATAGGCTTGGCACAGAGAGTCTTGGGTCCAGATAACCTTACCCAGAGATCAAGTCAGTTGCAGAAGTAAATCAAAATATTTAGCTGAATTGGTTATGAAATATCAATACACAAATAGGCCCCTCTTCTCTTCTTCAAAGAATCTTCCCATATTTCTACATGAGGAGGTGGCAAGGAGGTCAGATTTTTTCAAAAGGCAAAGTAAATATTATTTTTAAAACTTGTTTTGTTTGCTTTTAGTTATCTTCTATGCAATAACACTGTTTCTTGGCTTGGGTTTCTCTTCATTTTGGTTTTCAATATTGTCCTTGTTTGTTACCATTTCCTCCCTATTTTATGGGATTATTATGTATATCATTTAAAATCTCAGCTTAATTTAGCAATCTCAAGAATTTTGAGGATGCCTGAGTGCCCACAAAGCACAACTTTGGTGAATCTGTGGCCTCACCATGATACAAACAGTCCTGTGATTCCCCAGGAAGTGAAGTGCATCTTTGAGAGAGAAGGGAGGTAGCTTTGGAAGCTAATCTAAGTATTCATTGAGGTTCTTAAATGTGAGCTCTCATTGCAGGCTCCAGATCCCCCCTAGAATGAAATTACATTGAACATTAAACATTTTTCAGAGTTCACCTTCCACTTTAAAGAAGAGGAAGAAAATTGTTTTGGCAATGCAGATGTCTATTAGTATACACATCAAGAATAATAGAAGCACGTCTTAAAAAGAGAGAGAGTGCTTTTTAAAAATGTATGTAGAAAACAGCTCCCAGAGAAGCAATTTTTCAATTTCCTTGATTTGTTTAGTGGGAAATTGCTCTCCAATTTATTATAATTTGAAAAGACAATGAATTCTTCATTTGGAATTAATATAAAAATGACTGAAAGGCATCTTGCTTGTCTCACAATTTACAACCTGTTTGGATAAAGCATTTTGAGTCATGGATCACTGTTAAAACCCGAGACTTAGTGAAGGCTGGTAATGCTTTCCATATGGTTTTCCCTAAATGATAATTATAGCTCATTCCGAACTACAAATTATATACACTAAAAATGTTAATTTAATTTAGGGTTACTGACTAGATTTTTTTTTTTTCTAAAAGCAGGTGTAATAGGAATTACATTGTCTGAATATGGTCAGTAATGCTAGACATGATGAATTGGTATAACCAGATTATTCCTGAATTTGACTTGATTTTGCAGAATCTGCTTGCAAATGTCCAGCCTGGTGTGCGTTCTCCGTGATTTATCCTGAATGGATAAAACATTAATGAAGAAAATCAAAACAAATGCATCTCCCAGACTCTCCAGCAAGGCTGTTTTACACAGTCTATCTGAGAAAGAAAACGAGAGGATGGAGAGGAAAAGCCGTCTCCATGTGACTCCTTGGCATTTCATCATCAATCAGCATGAAGTCAGAAACATCACTAAGTATTGAAGTTGAAATTAACTGCAACCTCTGACGGAAAAGTACTTATTTAGAATCTTTCAGTTAGTTTCTGTAATGAAATATGGCAATGAATTAGCCACACGATGGTCTGGAGAAAGGTGCTTAATAAGAAAAACTGCTCATGTTGGGAAGCCAAGTTCTTCTCATGTTTATTTTAGTGACCTCTCCTCTTCCTTTCTCCCTTCTCCCCACCCCCCCACCAAAGCTGTCCTTTCGTGAAGCCATCATGGCTGACAACAGAGGCAAATTGTTCTGAAGAACTTTAATTAGACTTAAAATTTGCAAGGTGTCAGGAGCCCTTGTAATTGTTAAAAGTCCAGAGGCTCTCAAAGATCAGTATTCAAAAGAGAGGCAGAGTGTACAAGGGTTAGAGGTTGGGGTTCTGCAGCCACACTACTTGGATTGGAAACTGGTCCCCCAACATTTACTCTGAGACCTTGAGGAAGTCACTTGATGTGAGCCTCAGTTTCTTCATCTGTAAAATGGGTACAATAAAAACAAAACTCATGTCATGGGTAGGTATTATGATATCAAAAAAAGCTAGAATAGAATAGAATCTGATACCTGGAAATAATCTTTAAATGGTTACTGCTTTTGTGTAGGAAAAATTTAGGATGTGTTTTTAAAATGTAGATCTCTGGATTCCCACTTTGAGAGATACCAACTTATTAAATGTGAATCAGAGCCCAGATATCTGCATTTTGATCAACATCCCAGGTACTCCTGAACCACACTTCAAGTGGCACAGATTTGACCAAACCCCTTGTTTGGAAAATAAGAAAAATGAGTTCTAGAAGGCAAAATGCCAGTGTCAAGGTCATAGAGCTAAACAGTGATCCACCTGATATCTCAAGCCCCTCATCTTCCATTCTAACTAATGTGGTCTCCATCATAGCCACCTCCATTTATTGAGCCTTTAGTATGAGGTTCTTAACCAGAAGGGCACATCAGAAACACCTAAAGAGCCTTTCCAAATACTCAAGGTCATTGTCCAGCCCAGATCTGTGGAATTTCATGACAAGTGGCAGATCTCATACCTGAACCCAATGGTCCCTGATTGTTTCATGGTACCAGCTGGTAACTTTTCATTAGCTTCTCATGCTCATCTTAGGCTAGAGCTGAGGGCATATACTTTAACTCATATTTGAGTCATTTTTCTTTCCTAACCATACTGCTGGATTATGGTACTATAACAGATATAAATTATTAACTAATAAATATATTTTCAGTTTATTTCTCTTTCCTTCACACTATGGAAAACTGGCATTGGCCACTGCCCAGGTAAAGCATTTATCTCTCCTCCTCAGTCTCCTAGGGCCTTTAATAGACAGATTGAGATAATCCAGTGGTTCTCAGCTGGGATTGGTTTGGCCACCCAGGGAACATTTGGCAATGTCCTAAGACATTTTTGGTTGTCACACCTGGGGGGAAATGTTACTGGCATCTAGTAGATGGAGACCAAGAATGCTGCTAAATGTCCTGTAATACACAGGACATCTCCTACAACAACAACAAAAATTTATGGACCCAAATGTCATTGGTTACATTAGCTAATCAGAGGGATGAAGGACTCAGAAAAAGAATTTATTTCAGAAAGCCTTAAGAGCCACTTCTAGAGTTCTAGAGGGGGAAAAACTCATGTGGCAAAGGAAAGAGCAAGAAGAGAAGAGTGGGGCCTACCATTTGGGAACATCGAAGAGAGTCTGAAGAGAATATGGAGCAGCAGGGAAAGAATGTGGGCAACTTCAAGGTATGAGAGAGTTAGCAACTGAGAGGACATGGTACTTTGGCTTAGGAATCGAATCTTTTCCAATGTCCCTCAAGAGATGCAAGTTCAGATTAGAATGCCTTACACATTAAATTTGATGCTACTCCAAGCCTGGGCCCATGGATCACTGCCTTATATTATGATGATAGAACATCTTTAGAATTAGAACCTCTTCCTAAAGGTGGTAAAGCCAATATTAAAGTGTCAAAATAATTTGCTTTTTCCTAATTGAAAAATAGGATGTATTTGGATGACGTTAGGTCAACATCCTACACATATACCATATACAGCCCAAATGCTTTTCAGGAGGCGAAAGAGTGGGAAGGTGACAGAAGTCAATCCAAAGACCGTGAAAACTCTAGTACAAAATTTATGCTTTGGCTTTGCCCCTTGTTTGGTCATTAACTAACCACATTGACTAAAGGCCATTAAATATCCTGTTGATTCCAAAAAGCCAAATACGGTAAAACCCTTAGGCTGATGGGGACAGAACTTTCTGGAAATAGGGCCTGTGTGAAGGAATACCCCCTGTCATAGATTGATACAATAATGGCCCCTATGCATGCATCTCTGCAATAGGATATTGCATTCCTTCCTACCACCCCACAATCTGTGCTAGTCTGGTGACGTCTTTTGACCAATCAAAAGTGGTGGAAGTGATGTATGAGCTCTGAGCCCTGGCCATAGGAGACCGTGGCTTCAGTTCCCACTGTCTTAGAATCCTGAGACCTCCATGCTGTGGAGAAGCCCCATCTAGCCTGTTGGAGCATGGGCTGGCGGGTGGTGCATGTAATGGAGAGCTGAGACACGCTGCCCATTAACAGCTGGCACCAACCGCCCACCATTTAAATGAAGTTCTCTGGAACTTTCAGCCCCAATCTGTCACATAACTGCAGCTACATGAGCAACCTCAGGCAAGACCAGCAAAAGAACCACATTGGCTGCCACCCCCCCACACACACATTGGGAGAAATAAATCATTGCTGTTTGAGGATGACTTGTTTCTCAGAAATAAGTACCTGAAAAATTTCCCCAAAGGCCCCAGGATCAAAATGTTTTCGGCAAGGATGGTTTGCACCAGAAACTATGGTAGCTGTATCCACCACTTACCCCCCATGTGTTTCTGCTTCTCCCAGGCCCACAACAGCTCAATGTGGATCCCAGGTTCACCCTAAGCAGAATGATGAAGTCAATAAAGTGTTTGTGGACTTTCTTGTTATGTATTCTTTCCTCTTGTAGGAGCTTCTGTCCTCCCACAGACACCTCTAGGATGCCAGGGCCCCCAACAGGGGCAACTTATCACCACCAGCCTTCTACCAGGTGGGGCTCCTCCTTTATCTTGCCCACGAAAACTTTTCTTCCCTCAATACCCTGCTCCCACCTTCCTGTCACAGGGAAAATGGTCGAGCTCTATCAAGTTACTAAGGTGTAAATGACCGATGGAATGTTCTCACAATCTTTATCAATAATATTAGAATGCTATATACCTCAGACGTATATGCGACCTCTAACTTCACACTGACCAGATAAGAGGGATGCATGAAGAAAAAGAAGGACTCTTCCAAGGTTGTGGAGCTAATAAAGACAGAGCTTAACCTTTCAGATTCTAAAGAAGGCACTTTCTAGTATTTAACATTGCTGGATGTATAGCTGTGACCTTGGATACTTAATTTCAGAAACTCCATCTGGTAAGGGGGCGGAGGGGATAGTTTGGAAAATGCTGAGCCATTCACTAGGTGTCCCATGGAGGCTCATTGCCCCTAAAGCACCGTCCAAGCCATTGTGAGAGCTACATATAAGAACCACCGAAGATTTATGAGCAAGGGGGTGCACGATACTTGTTTCTCCCTGAAAGGTCGCTTTCCCAGTAGCCTTGGAGAATAAATTAGGAAATAGAGTGAGCAGCTAGGAGCCTACTTCAGTGCACCAGGTAAGAATGGGCAGACCTGAACTAAGGCAGATTAGAAAGTCTAGAAGTTGCATGGAGGTAAAATTCACAGAATTGTCGTGACATTTTGAGGCCTGGGTTTTAAAATCTCCTCTGTCTGGTGACATATAATAATAAGTCTCTGCTAAGGATTAGGAAAGTGGGGCCAGGCTCTGGAATCAGATACAAGTGGATTTGGATCCTAAGCCTATCCTTTTCAATAGCTGGATACCTTTGGGCAGAAGAGTTGACCTTCTAAATCAGTTTCCTCATATGCAAAATGGAGATGTTGGGATCCCTGGGTGGCGCAGCGGTTTAGCGCCTGCCTTTGGCCCAGGGCGCGATCCTGGAGACCCAGGATCGAATCCCACGTCGGGCTCCCGGTGCATGGAGCCTGCTCCTCCCTCTGCCTGTGTCTCTGCCTCTCTCTCTCTCTCTCTCTCTGTGTGACTATCATAAATAAATAAAAATTAAAAAAAAATAAAAAAAAAACAAAAAAAACAAAATGGAGATGTGATGACATTACCAGCTTCAGAGGTTGTTGTGAGTATTAAATATGACCACAAAGGCAGAGCACTAAACATTGTGCTTTGAGTCTCATAAACACTCAGTAAGTGGTAGTTATTTCATTATTGTTTTTCTGCTTGTATTTGAATATTTGAATGTTTTCTCCACGTGCAAGCCTTTTTTTTTTTTTTTTTTTTTTAAAGTAAACTCTACCCTCCAATGTGGGGCTTGAATTCACAACCCCGAGAATTACAGCAGTTGGTTAAGCATTCCACTCTTGATTTTGGCTCAGGTCATGAGATTGAACCTGAATTGGGCTCCGAGCTGATTGTAGAGTCTGCTTGGGGTTCTCTCTCTCCCTCTGTCCCTTCCTCTGCTCATGCTCAATCTCTCTCTCTGTCTCTAAAAAAAAAAAAAAAAAAAAAAAACACTAAAAAAAACCCTCACGCTTTACTGATTGGGCCTGCCAAGCCCCCCTCACTTGCAAGTATTTGCTATGTGTCTATGGTCCTCTTTGCTTTGCCTCCATCTGTGTGGTGACATTGGGGCATGTTTAAATGATTGGTCAAGCATTGTGGGGTCTTTTGAAAGCTGTATAAATATCACCATGTGTGTTCCCAACTTGTACCCAGTTTGTATATTCTTTTGACTATTTTAAGATGTCTCATGGAGTATCCAGCAGTACCCTAGGGTCTGTACCACACATATTGTGATTTAAGGAACTCAATTATCTGAGAAACTTGGAACATCTCAGTTCCGGATTTCATTCCGGATATTTGCCTCAAGGAATTAGCCCGTTTAATGGGGAAGGTAGCAAGCATATTCCCTCCAGCAGCAAACTTCTCTGAAATATCAAAGTTTTGCCTAATGTTTGAATTGAGTCATATGTCAAGAAAAACACATTGCATTCCTTTGCCATAAGACAAACGCCATATGTTAAGTTTATTTTTAAGTGGTGGATAAGAACAGGGAGACCATGTTCCAGTCTGAGAAAATATTGATGCCGTGGTGTCAGCAAGGCAGGTTATGGTTTAATTCATACCTGCAGATTACCCAATGAAAAATGAACCCACATCCACAGCCTGACATCTGTGTAAATGGTGCATAGGGACGGAGGGCTGTCTACCTTCCTTAATGTTCTTGGGATAAAGTAAATACTGAAGGGCTTGACGTCTTTCCTAAGCCTAACAAAGCTGGCACAGCTGGTGCCCAGATGCACTGCTGAGAGGGTGGAGGGTCTTATGGGCTGAGGAAGGCAAAGCAGAAGCAGGAAGATGCCTTAGAGTTTAGGGGACTTGGAAGAAATAGTGGGAAACTTCTGCCTTTACCCAGGATTGTTCTTATACACAGTTGAAAAATGGATGAAGGGACTTCTGGGTGGCTCAACGGTTGGGCATCCACCTTTGGCTCAGGGCGTGATCCCGGAGTCCTGAGATCGAGTCCTACATCAGGCTCCTCACAGGAAGCCTGTTTCTCCCTCTGCCTGTGTCTCTGCCTCTCTCTCTGTGTCTCTCATTAATAAATAAATAAATAATCCTTAAAAAATGAACGAAATTAGAGTTTGGGGTGTCCCTTTACTGTCCCTTTTCCGGCCACCTTGCCAGCCTCTCCCTACTTCATAGCACATCCTCTCCCTTCTTAGTGTTCACAGTTTCACTTGATAAGATCATCAAAGGCAGTTTGGCAGTATCTCTTAAACCTAAAAATGCACATATGTCACCCTCAGCAATTTCCTTTCATGCCCATGCCTACACTCATCCTCATACCATTCTCATAGCAACACCTGGACAAGGAGGTTTGGTAGCATGTTTGTCATGGAAGCAGCTGGAAACACCTTCCGTGGCCAGCAGGAGATGAAATAAAGCGTGGTGTTTTTATATTGGTTCTGAGATTTCTCCTTTGTTAAATGGGAACAGTTACGTCATGGAGTTCCACAAGGATTCAGAAAGAACACTTCTTGGCAAATAATCTACAGACCATAAATTGTGGCTGTGATTATGATTCCTACATGGAATACTAGCAAGCTGTTAAAAAGAGTGACCTATGTTCTGTAACAACTGGTAGTAAGGGGAGGGAAAAGCAAGTGCAAAATGACAAGCCCTGTATATACCATTTATATTTTTGTTTTTACATCGATAACACCATCAATGGCCTACCACCAACACACTTGTGCAACTTTCAGCTCTTATTTGGATGAGCCCCCTCAGCCAGTCAGTAGGACTGGAAAATAAAAATGTACAGAAACTGCATGTATATATTTTTGAAAACCTCACAAAACAATATGACACAGTTTCTTCAGATACACATATGGGTAGAAAGACAGAAAATGGGAGTGCCTCAGTGGCTCAGTCGGTTGAGCATCTCACTCTTAGTTTCAGGTCGTGATCTCACAGGTCACAGGATTAAACCCCATGTCAGGATCCACGCTCGGTGGGGAATCATTTTGAAGATGAAAATTTTCTTCTTCTGCTCCTCCCCCCACTCACATTCTCTCTCCCGCTCTCTAAAATAAATAAATAAATCTTTAAAAAAAATAGAAACAGAAAACTGCCGGGAAAAGCACAGGTCATACTCCTAAAGAAGTAAAGTAGATAAAGTTTGGAGGGTTTTGTGTTTCTTTGATCTTGAAAACAAGAAGGCGGTATGGGTTGGGCTGGGTAGAAGGAACAATCTGAGTCTTATCTACAGTGCTTTCACTTTGCGTAGGAATAAATACTCATGTGTTATCTGTGCCATTAAAAATACTTCAAAGTAGAAAGGGTAACGATGCCCAGGTGCTCAATTTTAACCAAGTTACATGTATTTTTCTTGAGCAGGTGTGACCTGAATCTTGTAACTGCAGAATAAGAGCACACTCAGAGACCTTCTAGAACATGCCTTGTCTCCAGCTAAGGGAACCAAGGGCTTGGGATGAGGGTGACTAGCTCAGGGTCACATAGCAGAGGAAGATGGGAGAAAGGAAGAGACAAGTGGCTAGTAGTGGGATGGGGGTCAGTAGTTGGGAAGAAACTGGCAAAGTTGCAGATCGGGTAAGAGTAAGGGGGCATGGACGTCTGAAGAGGGAGGGATGAGTCAGAAAGGTGTTAGAGGTTTTGTATCAGAAATAAAAAAAACAAAAAACAAAAAAACAACTCAGGATGCAAGTCACTCATTTTTTTGCCTTCCCACTGCTTCCCATGGAGCTTCCCAAGGTGCCTGCTCTACCCTCCAGGCCTTCGGTTGTGTTAGTGCTGGTAATAGCAAAGGAGAATTGAAAAACGGTGTGGAAAATGGAGAAATCTTTATATAAGAGGGAGTTTGGAAAGGGTAGGGGGCTGTGGGGAAGTATAGCAAGAGGTGGTTGCCTTCCAGAGACAAGGGACAAAGAGGGGGAAAGAGGATTCTACAAAGTTACGAAGGCTGGACTGGGAATATAATCCCCTTTGCACGTTATTTCAAGAGACTTCAGTAAAAATTTAAATTGCTCTTAGCATTTTCTTGATGTCAGACGTGATGCACTGAATGGACAGTAGGCCATAGTCCCAGATCCTAAAGTTTGCACCCAAAAAATCACCATCGCTGTTGAGGATGGAAGGAAAAACAATGAAATGTTAAGTCAAAATTAGGAGTGGGACCCAGAGCCCTCAGCCACCGTTAGTCTTTGCTCTCATCCCTTTCTTTCTCTGGCAAAGGTGAAAAGGAAGTGGTGGTCATACCGAACCCACCATTGTAACCGCTTTCTTTCCCAGCGTAACAAAAAAGGGATTTCAGAATAGTACCAATTGCCGGCTGAGAACACACTTGCCCGGCTTTCAATATTCATCCATCTCAATGAGCTTCTAAGACTTTCAGCAGAATTAAAAATAAAAATGTACAGTAATAGCATATATGTCATATCATCATGTCCTGAAAACTAAAATGCATGCACATGTGCACACATACTCACACACACACACACACACACACACACAAGAGGGGGAGAAGACACATGTCCTTGGTCTGTGCTGGCAGAGTACCAGATGGGGAGTTTAGGGACTTAGTACATTTGGTGCCCTGTTAAAAGTAAGTTGCAGGTTTCTCTGTTTTGTTATAAGCATCTGCCGTAGGATCTTGGTCCATCTGCCCTTGGCTACCTCAGCCCCGATACATGGGTTTTATATGCTGCATTTTCCAGACTGATGAGAAAATGCATTGACGTTCATTTGTCAGAGATTACCTGGGTGGCACCTTCTTAGAAGAATGAAAATGACTTCCCTGAATCCCGCACACGTCGAATGAAGAATAAACAACCTTGTTGAAATTGTCTACAAGACCTGGAATGCTAAAAGCCTTTGGTTTGCTTGCTGTAGCACAAAAATATGAGAAATATTTAATCTTTAAAAATACACAATGGTATCATAATTTTGCTGCAGGTTCAAAGAAAGCACAGTATAACTCAGTGTATTTAAAATGTAATGTCATTGTATATTTTCAAAATGCAAACAGCAGAGAGTTTGATGAATAGCTAAAGAGCACTAGACCATATCTTATCCTTATAAAAGTGTCTCCCGTGAATGTTAACTGTATCTCTTAGAACATTCTTAATATGCTCCATAGCTGAATGTGTAGACAACAACTCTATAGAAATGTGTATGCCTACCTGGTGTGTGGTCTACGTCAATTCAAAGTGGAGGTTATATAAACTCTGGGTGCCCAGGCTTTTGCTTTTGAACAAGGAGACAAATCTAAAGGTTTATAATTTTCCAGATCTCTTATATACCATAGGCTTTTTAAAATCTGTTCTTGACGCAATATTCCTCTATTATTTTATTACCAGGTTACATATAGTACATCTTTATCTATTTTAATCCATATTTGATATTCAATCATGTATTCAAAACTGTATTAGTTTAATAAGATATAATTGTTATGTGTATTCGTAAAAAGAATTTGTATAATGTGTGTTTAACTCAGCTACTAGTAACAAAGACATAAATATATGGGGATTTAGTCTCTCTTGTAGTCTAGAAGCAAGCAGTAGAGCAGCACTAGAGACCTTTCTGTGATAATGGGAATGTTCTGGGATCTGTGTTGTCCGATTCAGTAGCCACTGGCCACTGCATAGCTATTGAACACTTGAGATGTAGCTAGTGGGGCTGAGGAACCGAAATTTTTATTTTATGTGACTTTAATTAATTTAAATTAAAATATCCACATGTGGCTTATGACTCCCAAAGTAGACAGCAGAGCAGTAGTAGATTGGTATGGGGAAGACCTAACGCTCTTCCTCCTGTATTCTCCTGTTTGTGGCTCCCTCCCTCAAGACAGACTCTTGGTCCCCACATGGCTGCTGGAGCCACACCATCAATCCACATTCCAGGCAGCAGAAAGGAATATGGGCAATAGGGCTAGTCCCCTCCCTTTTTAGGGGCCCTGCTACCTGTCCTCTACAATACTTTTAACTTCCTGCTTGCCCAGAACTTAGTCACGCGGCTACACTGAGCCGCAGGGAGTCTAGAAAATGTTCTCCCTTGTTTTTTAACTGAAGAAGGGATTTGAGGGAGGACAGTTGTCAATCCCTGCCACAAAAATGCACGAAGTCCATTATTCTCATCCATTCCTCCATCTCTAACCCAACCCATTCCTAGTCCTTGAAGATAACTGCCATTAATAACATTGTGTACAACAATCAGGCAAATTTATCTATCTGTAGAGACTTTTTTCCTGAACATTTTTCTCTTTTTTATTTATTCCTCTGAGAATTACATTTTGCATTGTTACAACATAACTTGGATGACTTTCTTTGATAGAATATATAGATCTACATTGTTCCACTTCATCTAATACATAGTAAATTCTATGAAGACAGGAATTAAGCCTATTGGTATAGTAGACATTGAAGAAAATTCAGCAGCATAGTGTCTCATTTTAAGAATATACCATATTATATTTAACCCATTCTTTCCTCCTACCCACCAGAATAATAAACCCTACCTCCCAAGAAAAAACAACTTTGCTTTGTTTCCTGAGAAATTTAGATAGCTAACTAAAGCAGCTACAGCCCTGCCGATCCAATTTCTTGGATTGGATTGATTGCCTCCACTCTTGTGATTTCAGTCAGTTGTTGTAACAACTCAGAAATATGTCTCCATGTGCCTTTTCTTCCAGCCATGAAGATATGTAGGGACTCAGACCACCAGCTAAGGGAAAAGTCAAACCAGTTAAAAACTCTCTTAGGAACAGAATTGTGTTAGTATAGATACACTCTACAGCTGGAGAAAAGTGGTTATGGATGCTGCTTAGAATAGAAGTGCAGGGAATGGATGTTATGGAAGGTTCTAACTATCCCCAGCTGTGCCCATCCCCGGGGGATTTGGGGCAGAAAGTGTAGCTGAGGAAACAGAGACAAACAAGAAGGAAGCAAGAACTTTGGAATCAGAGAAACCAAGGTCAGCCCCTTTTTAACTGTGACTCCAAGTAAGTTGTGAAATGTCTCCAAGGCTCAGTTTCCTTGTCATTAAAAGGGAGATAGTGTTGCCCCCTAGCATTGTTGTATGAATTAAATAAATATCACCCATTGCCTGGCACTTAGCAGCACTTGCACAATCAGAGCTGTACATATGGAAAATACTTATGTGTCGCCCGAATACTGGCGCCACTGGGTCAATGGAAGGAGGGAGACTTCTACAACAGTGGAGCTGCCTATCAGTAGAGTAACTCAGACTGTTAGGGCCTAAAATTGACCACATATTCATCTCTCTATAAAGAGAACAATAGTCCTTCCTGAAACATAGTCCAAACATACTCGAGCAGCTCCCTCACTGACAGATTTGGTCACTTTTGGTGTCTGGACAACATAGAGCCCAGTATAATAAGCAGAACAATAGCAGCCCCCTTGACCAGAAGCTCAAAATCCCAGGCTCCAGTTTAGAAATATTTCTAAACAAGATTTTTACATTGACTATACGCACCCGAAATACTTAGGGCTACTAGTTAAAAATGCTAATTCCTGTGGAACCTAGCTGGCTCTGTAGGTGGAATGTTCCACTCTTGATCTCAGGATTATAGGTCTGAGCTCCATGTTGGGTGCAGAGATTACTTAAGAATAAAATCAAATAAATAAATAAATAAATAACATTTTTTAAATGCAAATTCCTGAGACCCAACTAAATATGCAGAATCAGAATCTATGGGTGCGGGGTCCACAGCTCCAGTTTAACAAGCTTATCAGGTGACTTTTGGGCACAGGAAAATTTAAAAGCTACTGTCCAAGAGAGACTTAATTTGAATAACAATTAACTAAATTAAATAATTGAATACTTTTTGGAACCTATCATGTTGAAGGGACATAGTTGACTGATGCTAGAATACAAAGATACCCCCTTCTCAAGGACAGGTAAACAAGCACAGTGTGATGAGCACAGGATAGAGATAAGTAGGAGGTCCTGTCAGAGGAAGACAAATACCATATGATTTCACTCATATGTGGAATTTAAGAAACAAAACAAACGATCGAAGAGGGAAAAAAAGAGAGAGGAAGACCAAGAAACAGACTCTTCACTATAGAGAATGAGCTGATGGCTACCAGAGGGGATGTAAGTAGGGGGATGGTAAAGGGAATGATGGGGACGAAGGAGTGCACTTGTTGTGATGAGCACCAGGTGATGTATGGAAGTGTTGAATCACTATATTGTACCCTTGAAAGTAATATAACACTGTGTGTTAATTATACTGGAATTAAAAAGAAAGATATCTGACCTGGGCTTTGAAGAATGAATAGGAGTTCACCAAGTTGCCAAGATGGCATAATATAAATTCTAAAGCAGTACCTCTCGGGCTTTGTTGTGTATAGGAATCACTTGAGGATCCTGTTAAAATGCAAGCTCTGTTTCAGTGAGTCTAGGGTGATGCTCAGGTGATGCTGATGACTCATGGATCATGCTTTGTGTACTCCTCAGGTCTCTCCTTTATGACATACCTTAATGAAACTGCCAGAGATTGACTTCTGTCTCTTGCTATCTCCTAAGAAATGTCTCTCTTTAGTTGTAAACTTAACTTCTCCTTTGGAATCTGGACTATTCTCCCAATTGGAAGCAGAGTGCCGAACAGTGGTTATGAGCCCAAACTTTGGAGGTGGACAATCCTAGATTAAAATTTTGGCTCTGGCACTAACTGTGGCACCTTATGCAAATGAGTTAACCTCTTTGAGCCTCACTATCTTCACATGTCAAATGCAGATAACGAGTGCCCGTTTCATGGTATTTCTGAAAGGCTTAATAAGCAATCTGAACTTAAAGAACCTAGCACCTGGTTCATGACACTTATTCCCTCCAAAAAGTAGCTACGAAATCATCATACTCACCCACCCTACAAAAAAAAAAAACTCCCCCCTCTTCCATTTCAGTTTCAATCCCTGTATTAATCCAGATGCCCAGCTCACATGCCTGAGCACCCTGCACCCACCCACCCACCCACCTTCACCATTGCTTCACCCTGTTTTTTGCCTGAAGCCAATTCCTGCTTGTGTATTTCTTCTAAAGGATTCAATCTTGTTTGTACAGAAAAACAAATACACCCACACAAACCACATGTTTGCTATCTCACCATGTTTCATTATAAGCCTTGAGGACAATCACAGCAGGCAAGAGGAAAGGCAGCCTAGGGAGAAAATGTACTTGGACACACTTGCCAAGGGAAGGTGTGGCCATGACAACCCAGGTATACACAGGGTATAATTGAGATTTTTCTGTTTGGGGTTTGGCTTTCTTAACTACTGATCATATCTAATCTGCCTCCTGTGTTTGAAGTAATAACTACTGTTCTCTGTCCTGCAGTGCAGTGGTAAAATTGTGTGATCCACTGTAACCGCAGCCATTCCAACCTCTGAAAGCTTGCCACTTATTTCGAGATAAACTGAGGATGCTTGAGTTGTGTCTTGAAACACTGAAGTAATTAACCAACTTATTCCAAAATCAGTGAATCTTTCACCACAGACCTTTGCAAGTGTCCTGATGCATCATATCACATCAGAAGACTCAACATAGCACACATATTAGAAGTCAGGGTTGCATATTCATTCTGTCTAATTGTCCTTTGTCCCGGAATAGACTAGCAGGGTAGGTAGTAGATGATGAGGAGAGGAGAGAAGATTGACGTCAACTACTTTTCTTGCTCAGATTGATCTACGCGAGATGAACTTTATTCCCTAGGCTGCTGCTTTTTCAAACTTTCAAAGATTTATTGATTCATTCATTCAAAAAAAAATATTTCCTGAGTACCTCCTATTAATGTGAATAGGATCCACTAGGGATCAGCTGATCCCAGGGCAGCTCCCAAATTTCTCTGTGGCGAAGGTCCAGGGGCAGCATCTGGCTGAAAAGGAAAGGGATGCAGCGCTTTCCATGAAGCCGCACGTGCACAGCAAGAGTGTTGTTTCCTTTTTAGTTACTAATTTATTTGAGGTGGGTTGGGGTGAAGATCCTACTTTGAAGGACCTGAGGAGGGGTTGAAGCCACCCTTTCACTCTGCCACTGAATGCTAAACAAAACGAACGTGAGGCCTCCCTGCAAGAGAATTACAATGTAGGGGTGGGAGAGACAGATACTAAATGAGGAAGCAAACAGAATATTTGACAAAGGTGATGGCAAGAAGTACTATGAAGGAAATGAGTAAAATAGTGTGATGGAGAATAATGAGGAAGACCAGGGAAGGTGACATATAAGCAGATACTTGAAAACGAGGAATCAGACATAGAACAAGGAAACAAGTACATCAGCAGGTATGTGGTACGTCACACAGGCCTAGAAGTAGGAGCCGAAGGGCAGTGGGAGGATAGTGTTCTCACCACAGGTGAGAAGCATGAGATGAAGTCAGGAAGGAGACAGGGCCAGGTCCCACAGACTCCATGCTAAGGGATTGTATTCTATATCAAATGCAATGGAAAGCCACCGAAGGGTTTAAAATGCCTGAACTGGTCCCCCCACACCTTTACTGATTGGCTGATTGATTGGTTGCAATCTTTTTTTTTTTTTTTTTAAACTGAATGTAGCCAATCCTTTCTTTTTTTTAATTTTTATTTATTTATGATAGTCACACAGAGAGAGAGAGGCAGAGACACAGGCAGAGGGAGAAGCAGGCTCCATGCACCGGGAGCCCAACGTGGGATTCGATCCTGGGTCTCCAGGATCGCGCCCTGGGCCAAAGGCAGGCGCCATACCACTGCGCCACCCAGGGATCCCGATTGGTTGCAATCTTATTTGGAAGACCAATATTTTAAATGGTTAAAGTGGATCTTCTTTGACTGAAGTGAGAATGGCAACCCAGAGCCTTCCTGAGAAGACTTCTTGAGCTACTCTTGAAGCATATCCCACTCCTCTCCCCGAAACCTTAGTTCTGCAGGACACAGTTAACTCACCATTCTAGAACAAGGGGAACCATTGCCCATTGATATTGAAGGCTAGGAATGATTTCAACGAGGAGTGAGTGAAAAGACTGGTGTCAGAGCCTGGAGCCTAACTGCTCTGTAGAAAATGGATTTGTAATGATGCCAGTCAGGACTGTTATGTGGTTTCTGTGAGCATTATTCCATATCGTAGGCCAGGATTCAAGAGAATGGGCAATCAGAGTTAGGCAAGGTGAGTGTGATCAAAGTGCTAAGGTATTGACTATGGGTCCAGGGTGGTTAAGAAGGCAGAAAATAACTCAGGAGAGGATTGGAGGTCAAAGAAATTGAGCTCACCAGAAGGTCAAAGTACAGATAAGCAAGAACGTGGAAGAAATAGAAGAAGAGAGTCAGGGGGATGTTAGGTAGACATGTTCTGGGTGACACAATCCAAAATGCAACCTGTTGAGTTCCTTGGGCAAGTGATGTTCAAGATTGCTGGAGCATAGAAGGACTCGGACCTGCGGGGTCATTGACTGAGCAACAGGGTTGCTGAAATTATGCAGGCGATGATAGGAAACACGGAGAGGAAAACTATAGGCTGGATATGGTGAGAGTTCATCAAAGATGGGATGAGAATCTGCTCTGAGTCACACAGTCTTGAAAAGTTCTTTTGTCTTAATATTATATAATCAATATTCAGACTCCAACACAATATAAAGAAAATATAATAAATACCTTTGTATCTATCACTCAGCTTAAGAAATAAAGCTCTGCACTAACATTATTGCAACCTCTTCCGTAAATCCTCATAGATTTGTCCTCCTTCCTATTCCACCAAAATAACGACTGTCCTAAATGTGATGTTTATCATCACCAAGCATTGCTTTATGTTTTTACTACATATACGTATATCCTTAAACAAAGCTTTGTTTTCAATGTTTTTAAATTTTGCATAAATGGTATGCTTTATATTCTTCTACCATTAATGAATTGAACATTACAAGGTGAAATGGATCCAAGTTGAGATATATAAATATAAATATATAAACATACACATATACCTACTTCAGTTTCATCCACATACAATTGCTGTGTAGTTTTTTACTGGATAAACACACAGTGTATCCTTCTTCCTGGTGAGCATGAAGTTGTTTACAACTCTTGTCATCTCAGATATTGCTCCAGTGAACATTTCATACATAGTTCTTGTGCATCTGGCTAACAGTTGCTCTGGACTCACCCAGCAATGACACGGTTGGGTCACAGAGTAAGGGCTCTTCAGCTTAACTAGATACACCAATTGCTCTCTAATGCTGTCATCAACATTGATACCCCATCCAGGAGCCTAAGTTTCCAATACTCAGTATCATCATCCTACTTGATGTTGTCCAGCTTCTTAATTGGGTGCGAAATGGTATTTACTAAGGCTTTAGCATATGTGTCCCTAATTAGTAGCATAGTTCAGCATCTTTTCATTTTCATGTGTGATACTCATGCTTCCTGATCTGAGGACTGCTTCAAATGTTTTTCCCATCTCCTTTAAATTGGGTTTTGTTGTATTCATATTTAGGATTTCGCTACACATTCTGGATACAATTCTGAATTGTGTGTGCATTTAAAAACTCTGTTCTTTCCTTTTGCTCTTGCTGCATTTGTTCTTAATTTTACCTATGTTCTTCATTTTAATACACATAAGTTTATCGAGCTTTTCTCTGCTGTATTTTAAAAATCCTCAAAGAAATAGTTCTAGAGGGGATCCCTGGGTGGCTCAGCGGTTAAGCACCTGCCTTCAGCCTGGGGTGTGATCCTGGAGCCCGGGATCGAGTCCCACGTCGGGCTCCCTGCATGGAGCCTGCTTCTCCCTCTGCCTGTGGCTCTGCCTCTCTCTCTCTCTCTCTGTCTCATAAGTAAATAAAAAAAAAAATTTAGAAATAGTTCTAGAATGAATGTGATCTTGGAAGCAACCAAAAAGAAGTAAGGGGAAATCTGACTCTTGTTTTTTGTCTTGTGTTATACGAAATAAGGAAGAGTGAGTGACCTCTACTTGAAAAAGGGAATTCTATAAATACATTAAAGGTTTCTAGAAAACAGACCAGAATATACAACAATATTTCATGTCAAACAAATAGGATTTTAAGGACTTAAGTAGAAGGGGGTTAGTGGTGGGTAGACAGGACAAGGAAACTGAAAGAGGAGGGAAGGGATGAGCCTAGTGGTAGTGGAGAAGAAAAATAAATGGTTGGAAAAACCTTACCTACTTAGCCATGAACAAGGGAGGCAAAGTTAAAGAGTAACTTTTGTGGCTCTCTCCAACCTCCAAGGCTTTTCTCAAACTTTATTGTTCACATGAATCACCTGAGGATCTTGTTCAAAGTGAAGTTGATGTTGCTGGTACATGGAAGAGCAAGATAGCACAGTATCCTTTGGAGTTAAAACCTTAACAGCATTTCTCAAGATAAACTAAATGGTCTCAAAAGGTATGTTCACAAACTGACAGATATACAGAAATTTTGTTTGATCCGGAACATTTCTATTGTTCCTTCTAGAGATTGATCCTTATCCATCACCAGTTTCCCAGATCATGAGACTCAATCGTTTGAATAACACGGTAAGAGCCCAGGGTTCTGATGTTAAAGATCTGGGTTGACATCTCAGCTCAGTGCCTGGGCCAGGAAATGAGAAGTGGGCTGATTTGTCCAGGGCCTTGGTAACTAAGGAAGCTGAGCCACTTCAGGAGGATGGTTCACAGTCTCTCAAAAGGAAATGTGCAAAAAAATGCCAAATAAATAAATAAATAAATAAATAAATAAATAAATAAATAAAAACTAGGCTCTACCAGGGAGGCTGGAGGAGCTAAATTGACTTGCTAAGGAAGGTGGGAAAATCACAAAGCTCATTCTATGGGGAGTTGTCCTAGAACAGACAGACAAATATGATGTCAATTCCAGGTATCAGACTGAATTGTGATTCAGGTAGTTCAAGCACTTGAATTAGTATTAGATGCTGTCATAAATGGCACCAAAGGGGGGAAAAAACATGAGAAGTAATCTTTCACAGTTGATTTTCCCCAAAAATATAATTATTATGATCCGCTAGCTTATTTTTAAACAATCACACATTATAAAACAGGTTGTATCTATAGGATACAATAATGTATGAATTTAGATTTAGAAATCAGCAGTGACTTTTAAGGACGAGGCTTTAAAGAAATGAAGGAGAGGCACTTGGGTTTCTCAGTCAATTAAACATCTGCCTTTGGCTCAGGTCATGGTCCCAGGATCCTGGGATTGAGCACTGTCAGGCTCCCTGCTCAGTGGGGGGAGTCTACTTCTCCCTCTCCCTATGCCCCTCCCCCTGCTTGTGCTCTCTCTCTCTCTCTCTCTCTAAAAGAAAGAAAGAAAGAAAGAAAGAAAGAAAGAAAGAAAGAAAGAGAGGGAGAAAGAAGAAAGAAAGAAAGAAAGAAAGAAAGAAAGAAAGAAAGAAAGAAAGAAAGAAAGAAAGAAAGAGGGAGAAAGGGAAGGAGGGAGGGAAGGAGGAAATTCAAGTCTTCATTGACAGTTGGTCCTTTACCACTTCTGTAGCTGGGGGCAAAGCCACTTCCCTTCTCTGGATCGCAATTTCTTCATCTGTAAAATGAAGGAAATGATGATCATACTGTCGAAAGATACAGTTCATGACTTTCCTTTCATTTGGCTATTTTTAGCTCATTTTGATGGAAATTTCTGTTAAGGAATTAAGAGTCTGAGCTTCCATGTGCACAGCAAATGCTTAGGCCCTTTAGTCTGACAATCTGGGAAACCAGAGAAAAAAGGAACCATCTCTGGAACGAGCAGTGGAAATATTCTGGCTTCAACTAGCCCGTTGTGGATCTGTTGGTTTGGGGACATTCTGCCCAATGCCATTTTAGTTTGTCCTGAGGAATGCTGTAACTAACCCAGGGACTCCTTAGAACCCTGTGAGACCTCAAATGTTATAGTTTTAAGATGATTTTGTTCTCCTCCATGAAATTTATTCATTCGTACTCTGAATGGACTCAATCAACTGAATTATTTTCTTGCTACCCTGAAGAGACACTTTTCCATTCGTAGGATGTTTATTGGCCAGTAAGCATAGCCCCTCTCTCTTGCTGTCAACAAGGTTCCAAAATTTGACCTTGCCCAGGGCAGTGGAGGGGGTGGGGGTAGGGGGTGGTTTCCCTCAACAATGACCACCGATGGCAAGAAGCTAAACTGCCATTACAGCTCAAGAAGGTGTCCAGCTGGAAATATTTGAAAGGATTTTGATACTCCGTGGAGAACTCCGAAGGGGTCCCAGGGTTAGGGGTCATGTGAGTAGCCTCGAAGGCTACATGTGACAGAGTTGTTTTTCTATCAGCACTTGACAGGTGAGCAGTGGACATCACATCTGACTCCTCAGGGGAGCTGACAAAATGTCAGGGCTCTATGGCCAGCTTAGTTCAGCTGTCAGTCACTTTAGGGCCTTGTACAAACAGTTACGAGTCTCCAGGCCCTTCCTTCCCATTCAGCCTTTTTAAAAGTTAAACAAAGTCACTGACCATCACAAAGAAAATATTCCAAGCATTGTATGGAAAGAAAAGATGGGTGCAAAATGGGACTGTTTACTCGGCTGTGTTTAGATTATAAACAAATATTCACACCTGTGCTGGGCCTCCGGCTGATGAACAACCCAGCCAACTATTTGAAACAACACATTTTTTCATACTTTTCATAATTCCAAGTCTTTTAGTGCATATTGCCTAGATGGAAAATTAAAGCACGAGGAAGAAGAAAAAGTAATTTCTTCTTAACCCAGTATTCTGTGGGCGATTAACTGACGGGGGCAAGTTGCTAAATTGGTGAACCCTCACAACCAATCTGTGGAGTATCTCATTTCTGTATTCAATCTTGCTGGAATTGGAATATCTCCAAAGTAGCATTTAAAGAGCTGATGGCACTGAGAGATTGTTCTAACACGTAAAGCAAAAGAGTAGTGAATGCATTTCACCACAGTATTTGTGCCAAGTGTAAAAATGGGAGCAAAAATCAAAGTTGGGAAAACTAACATGACCAATTTAGTAAAAAATGTGGTCAGGTCAGCCTCACTAAGGGCAGTTTCTTGCTTTTGACTATGGTCAGCCCAGTAGCATAGTAACTCCATAGTACTCAAATATTGATTGGGTTTCCAACACTCCAGAGTCTCCTGATGACATAGAGACAACTCCTATCAACAAACAAATGAGTCCTTTGCTGCTGTACTCTGTGCCATTAAGTGCATCTTCTTAAAGTTCTTCAAAGGTAATTACCTGCTATTTTTAGAGGCAGTGAGAGCACTGTTTCTTGCTTAATTCCCTCACAGATCTGTGTAGAACTATTTGTTGAATTTTTATTTCCTGGAATTTGGGATTGGCTTAGGGACTAAGTGAGTTTGCTCAAAGGTGCCAACTGGTAGCCAGTTTCTACAGCAGACCCAGCCAGTGAGGTTCCTTCAGGGAATGATGGAGCTCCTTGGGTGGTCCATGGCTGGCTCACCCACAGATACCCCAGGCTGATTCAGAAGTAACTGTAATATTTGGTGAATGTTGAAAAAAAAAAAAAAAAAAGGAGCACCTGGGTGGCTTGGTTGGTTAAGCATCTGCCCTCGGATCAGGTCATGATCCCAGCGTCCTGAGACTGGGGCCTGCATTGGGCCCTCTGTTCTATGGGGAACCTGCTTCTCTCTCTCCCTCTACTTCTCCCTCTGCTTGTGATCTCTCTGTCAATAAATAAATAAATAAGTAAAATCTTAAAAATATATATATTTTATATATATATCACACACAGAGAAAAAATATGTATATATTTTATATATATATGGAGAGAGAGAGACATTTTCCCAGATGAAGCTTGGAGGATTTCTAGCAAACTTCTAGACTAAAATATTAGGCCCCTGGGTTTTCCTTCTCCCTTGTAGACACTAGTTATGGTTTACCAGTCACAAAGCCATTTTGTTGTCAGTCCCAAAGACTATTTCAAAATGAATTTTGTTTGAAATGGATAAACATTCATGGTGCTAGGACTACATGCTGGAGGGAGACTCAAAAATGAATGGAGCAAGGATCTTGGCCTAAAATAAGGTTCCTGCTATCAGGGAGATGAAACATACACATGAAGATGATTGTTAATTTGGAAAAAGCTATGGAAGCTCTAAAGAGGGTGATGTCTTTCCTGTGAGGCCAGCAGAGAAGGAATTTGATTTGGATGAGATGTGAATGTAAGACAGGGTTTCTCAGCCTCAGCACTCTGGACATTTTGAACCAGATAATTCTTTGTTGGAGGTTCTGCCCTCTGCTTTGTAAGATGCTAAGCAGCCCCCATGGCCTCTACTCACTAGATCCCTATAGCGCACAGACACACACACTCACGCACACCGGTTGTTATGATCAAAAATGTCTGCAAACACTTGCAGACAAATGTGCCCTAAAAGTGAAACACAAAATATTGCTAGTTGAAAAGTTCTAGTCTAAAGTGTTATTTCCCAAAGGTGGATCAAGGGCAAATTACATCAGAATCACCTAAGTACATATTAAAAAGACAGTTTCCCAGGCCTCTCCTTGACCCTGCTGAATCAATGACTACCTAAGTAGGGCCCTGGAGTCTACCTTTTAGCAAGTTACCCAAAAAATCTGTAAAGATAATTGCAGGCATACATTCTCTTTGTTTGGTAAAATTTCCTTTCTGATCAAAGGACCAAATATGACTAATGGTTAAGGATGGCTCTTAAAAACTTGAAAATTATGTATTTCTGTAGATGAAATCCAGAGCTAACTTCCCTATTTTGAATTTTGCCCAATGACCAATTATGCCATAGAAAGGCTCCAGACCAGTGCAATTCCATCTTGACTGCATATCAGAGTCGCACAAGGAGCTTTAAAAACTACAGGTGTGTGGGATCCCTGGGTGGCTCAGCGGTTTAGCGCCTGCCTTTGGCCCCAGGCGTGATCCTAGAGTCTTGGGATCGAGTCCCCACATCGGGCTCCCTGCAAGGAGCCTATGTCTCTGTCTCTCTCTCTCTCTCTCCCTCTTTCTCTCCCTCTCTGTCTCTAATGAATAAATAAATAAAATCTTTAAAAAAAATTACAGGTGTGTGAGTTTCACTACCAGAGAATCTAATTTGATGGGACTGGGATATAACCAGTGAACAAGATTTTTTTGAATCTCAGTGAGTGACTGACTCTAATATGTTTCCAAAGTTGAGAACCACTGTCCTAAACCAGAGATTCTTAAACTTGAGTATGTTTATACAAACATATGGATGATACAGAAACTAATAAAACAGGTCCCTGCTCTAAGGAGTTGTCTAAGTTTATCATAAATCCCTGATCACAGGTTTGCAGAAAGCAAAAAGATGCTTCCCTCAAAAGATAGAGATCGCCAAAATGTGTGAGATTTTGAGCCTGATGAGATTTTTTTTCTTTCATATTTTCCTCTTTGGGACAGTAAGCTAATGAGCCAAAGAAAACAGGTCATGAAACTCTCAAAAGACAGAATCTCCTTAGAGATCATTCCTCTTAAATAAATATTAAATGTGAAGCTCAGTAGTCCAAAGTAGTTACCTCCAGCGATGCAAATGGAAGGTGCCAGACCACAGAGCACTATAATCAAACACTGGCCATTTGGGTGAGGCTTGGCCCCGTGTGCACTCCAGCCATCCCCTGTTCTCCAACTGGACAAGCCCTTTGGACACTCACCAGAAAGTCAGCTCACTTTCTTTTTGCAAATGTATTTCCCTCAGGCTGGTTATACCTGCAGTAGTAAACTCTGAGATTCCATGTCCCAAATCACCTGCCTTCTCTAGTTCCTTCCCACAGTGTGGCAGGTACACACTTGAAGATCTCTTGTCTCTTGTCTTGAGAGACATTTGTGAACAGACTGCCATCATCATTCCCAAGATGGTGGGACTTACTGGATGCGCAAACAGTATTTGAATCCCATCCCTACTTGTGGAGAAGTTACCTAGCCTCCCTGAGCTTCATTTTCCTCCTCTTTGAAACTGAGTTGACCAGGTTATCCCAAGGATTAAATTCTCACCCTCAATGAGATGGATTTTCCTTTCATTAAAGTCTCACATTCAATATAACCCCTCCTGAGGGGCTTTGCTTGATAACTCAGTCACTCACTCTCTATTACCATATTTTAATTCTCTGCATGGCATTGACTGTTTATGAACATGTTGGTGGTCTCCTTTTACGGTAATGGAAGTTTTAAGCAGGGACTTCAGATATCTTGCTTACTGCCATATCTTCAGCAATTAGAGTAATGCCTCCATTAAAAGCATGGAGTGAGCTTTTAATAAAGATTGATTGATTCCTGTGTACCCAGGACCTAGTTCAGTTCCAGGTGCTCCATAGGTGTTCAATAAATAGTAGTCATAACTATTATTTCTAATTAAATTTGTTTGAGATAAAACAATATTTTGATTCAGAAAGTATCACTCTGTTCATGATGGAGATGATAGAGACTTCATGTGGGAGAAGCCATGACTGGTGAGACAAGTTACTGAGTAGGGGTCGGGAGGCAGCCGGGCAAAACTTTGTTTCTGTTATTTCTAATCCTAGTATCAAATCTAATGCTATCCACTCTGTTTTCTCTAGTGCTAATAAAACACGATGACTTGTGATGTTTAAACGAATACCATCCCAGACACAAGGAGAGTCACAATGGCAGACACAAAGGCGTTCTCCATTTCTCTGTCTTCATCTAACTTTTTTGTCCTGCTCTACTGATCTTAGGTCACTGAACATTGGCACATGTTACTTGCTTTTCACAGCCCCAAACTAATCTCATTGCTTCCATCTCATTTCGGGACTCAGAACAGAGCCATAAATCGGAGCCTGGACCAATAGCAAGAATTTTTTTTTTCTTTCCTGAAGTCAATGTTCAAAATCACAGCATAAACAGGAGCCTCACATGATCTTACAAAATGTATGGCAGATTCAGGCAGAGGCAGCTAGGTGTTAAAGGTCTTGTTTTAGGGTTTGTTTTTGTTGGTTGTTTCTTTGGGGTTTTGTTTTGTTTTGTGTTTTTTACGACTGTGTTACAACTGAAGAAGATAAAGCAGACAGTACCAGAGGCTTTTGTTAAGGACTAATCTGGTACTGACCTTCAGCCCTAAGACAGAGTCATAGGCTGACAGGGAGTAATATTTATGGAAGCCCAACAAACAAGAAAATCTGTCTGACCATTATTTTGGTGGCCACTGGCTATGTGGTCTACATGATGCTGTTTTATAGTCCTTTCACCATGTCTCTAAAGAGGATGGTTGAGTGAATTGCATTCTAGAGCTGACCCTTTGCTTCTAAAACTATTTACAGCCAGAGCCAGACACTTTTAAAGAATAGAAATGTGATTCTCTTTGCATCTTCTGTGGTTCAGACCATCCTGTGCCACATACTCAGATCTTTCTTAGCAAAGGGACATGGACCAAAACAAAAGAAACAACAAAGATCCTATTAGCAGCTATTATTTACCAGAGCCTAAGTGTCTGAGCTATTGGCATTATGTGTGTGATCTCACAGTCATACCTGCTCCCCTATTTCTCTAATAGAAATGTTAGGTCTAGAATTATTCAAGGTTCCCTGCCTAGAAGTACACATGGTATATATGAATTCACACAGGTCATATTAAGCCTAACTCATAATCTCCCCCAAGATGTGGTATGGACTGGAAAGATACACAGATTCAAAGAATACTGTAAGAGGCCTTATTTATATGAGAAAAAATAAATCCTAGGGGCATCTAGGTGGCTCAGTCAGTTAAGCATCTGCTTTCAGCTCAGGTCATGATCCTGGGGTCCTGGGATAGAGCCCTGCATGGGGCTCCCTGCTCTACAGGGAGTCTGCTCTTCCCTCACCCTTTGCCTGTCCCCCTGCTCTTGCACATGCATATGCTTTCTCTCTCAAATAAATAAATAAAATATTTTAAAAAAAAAGAAAAAATCCTAAGTGATTCTCAAATAAGAGACCCCCTAGATAAATTATGACATATTCATATCCCCAATACCATGCAGCCATTAAAAATTACGCACATGAATATTAACATGAAAATGCATAGAATCAAACATGAGTATACATATACACACACACACACATACACATCCAACCTTATTTCCTATGGAAATTTGTAAACATATAGATATGGTCTGAGAGATGCACTGAAGGATGGTCACCAAATCGATCCTACTCATCTCACATTGAAGACAGAGGGATGGTGGGTGATTTTTAGCTGCTTTCTATGCTTTTCTAGGGTTTTGACAAGTTTTCCCAATAAGCCTATGAATGTGCATGATTTTTTAAATGAACTTTATTTTTTAGAGCAGTTTGAAGTTCAAAACAAATTGAGCTAAGTGTTCCTAGATACCACCTACTCCCCTACACACACACACACACACACACACGTGTGCACATGTTTAATTTCCCCCACTAGGAACATCCTGCTCCAGAGTTAATACATTTGTTATAATTGATGAACCTACACTGACACATGATTATCACCCAAGATCCACAGCTTACATTGAATCCACTCTTGATGTTGTACTTTCTATAGACATGTAATTCTTTAAAGCAATGAAAGTATTCTAAAGGTTTTTTTAAAAATGGATCAATGAAGTATTCCAAGTTATTCATGGGAACTAGGATGTTTATGATATCTTCTCCTCTCCATTTACCCAATCTTTTTTGGGATCTTGAAATGAGAATGAATCGTAGAAAGGAGAATGTGGATTTAACTCAGTATAGCAATATTATATTTGTATATCTTCTCCCTGCCTTTGGGTTGCTTGGGAAGCTGATATAAACCAGCTATTCCCTGTATCTCCCTTAGCCTACACCCTCAGGGATCAAAAGAAAGTCAGTTTGGAATTGTGGTTCTAGGGACTGGGAAGACAAGAGAGCAGTGAGAAGGCACAGAGAGGTCTGTGTAGGCAATTCCTAGGATAAGACTTCACGCTGTAAAGGCAAATTTCTTGATGTACACCATAATGTTTTTGGACCCTCGAAATACATTGGGTTGTATTTCAGTACTATCCCCCTAATTCTGCATCCACAACAGTGGGAAAATGGGGAGAATGGTTTCAACATCAAAGCCCTAAACTTCAGACTCTAGAGAGCAAGATTTATGTCAGATTGTCCTTATATCTCCAAGATTTCACTGAAAGCCTGGTTTTTTGATCAGCACTCAACAAATTTGTGAATGAATGAGAGAAGAAAGCAAGAAAAGGAAGAGGGAAAGATAAGGGGCCAATGGACAGAAGAGAGTTGATATTCATAGAGCAATTATCACTGACTTTTTAGTGAGATCCATTGCGCTTTACCAAACTCTCTCTAACTTAAAGAATATTTGTGTTCTTAAAGCTAACTTTGACCCATCATCCAGATTTGGCTTCTTCCTTTACAGTAAGTCTCCAATGAAAATCAAATTTAATTTATTCCACCACCATCTTCCAAATACCATTTCCACTTTCATTGAAATGACAACAAAAGTAATCATTCATTGCACACTTGTTAAAATTATATAAACCAACTTCCATTTCTAGTAGGATTCTCTAAACCTCTGACTACAGGATATTAACTCTCTCTAGATATTGATCACAGACAACTCTGTAGTCTTCATTCTCACACTTTTGTTGAGAGGAAGAACAACAGAGTGGAAAAATCTTGGGTTTGATTCTTGCCTTTGCATCTCAAAAGCTGTGCCCCTTTGGGTAAATTACTGGAACTGAATGTCAGTTCCCTCATTTGCAGAAGAATGAAGAGAACTCTGCTGGATTGTGAGGCTCATATTAAATGTGTATCTGGAAACATCTGTTTAAATAATTATCTTTCTAACAAGGCTTTATCACCAAAACAGTGAAGGGGGGATCTCATTTTTCAGTTTCTGCAATGTGGTAAAAGAAGGGAGAATAGCCAAAAAGCTTCAGCCCTTCTTTGGAAATATTTATTTTCAATTCTTAAAGATTGGGGCTGGGTTATAAGAAAGGCCTAGGAGGTCTGGACGCAGGGGTCTGATGAACTCAGTGAGACACCTGGCTCCAAATTTTTTACGCAGGGAGGTAACTTTGAAAACAAAGAGGCATACCACCTGCTGATTACTTTATTGAGAAACCAAGAATTACATAACTCAAAATCATAAACAATCCACATGCAAAATGAGAAGGCATAGAAGGGACAAGTTTAATCAAGTTTATGGGCATTTTGAGACCAGTAACCACAAAACAAGCACAGGTGAAGAAATCGTCAGTTATAAGGCTGCTGTATGCCAAGTCAAGCCTCAAGATAAACATGAGGTGATATGAGTGTTTTATCCAGCTCTGGCATGAGTGAGCAAAAGGGCAGCGCAATAGGAAACCTAGAGTGAAAATACTTTGATCGTTCAACAATTTAGTTTGCGGGAAATTATCTCAGATCATTAATTTAGTGGCCATATTGCAGAAAGCGTTACAGGGAACAATAACATATTGGGGGCTGATGATGTAATGATATGAACAGTTGGCTGCCTTTCACTGATAGGGAAAGCAGGTGTATAAACATAAATGTACCAAACTGAATGTGAGGAGTGTTTTCTTTTCTAAAGGATCTCATTTGGCATCAGAACATCTTTCCTTTAGACCAGAGGTCAGCAAACTTTCTCTATAAGGCCAGATAATAGGTGTTTTTGGCTTTGCAGGCCATATGGTCTCTGTCACAACTACTCAACTCTGCTGCTGCAGTATGAAGACAACCAGAAGTGATTCATGAAACAATGAAACTTATCACTGCCTACTAATGAAACTTATTTATATAAAAACAGATAGTAAGCCACACTTGGTCTGTGGCCCATAATTTGTTAACCCCTGCTTTAGACCAATCTACTCTATGTTGGCTACCCTAGACCCCAAAAGGCTTGTATTATTACCTGCTGACATCAGATCTTCATGTTCAAAAAGAATTTAGTTTGGCTTTTCAATAGAATGGATTTGTGTTGTGTATTCTGAACCTGTGACTTAGTCCAGGAAATATTCTTACCATAAAAATATCACAGTAAGATTATATCTTCCCTTCTTACATTTTTTTCCCTTGGGTGATTTTCAGGACATTGCTATAAACTGCCTTGTTCAACTTGTATCTCTAGTTTCAATCCCATCTTTCAACAAATTCTTCAAGCACCAATAAACTTCCATCCTTCACACAGTATAGAGGCCCCTGTTTCTTTCAAACACACTGGATGAGCAAAGACAAATGTCTTTAAGATTGTGTCTCATCCATGTACACTTCAGAGTGCCTTGTTACTCGTGTGCCCAGTGACTATTAGATGAAAGAAAAAGTAAGCAGGTGAAGGAATGACAGAAGGGAGGAGGGAGAGGAGGAGGACAGGGCAAAGAAAAGAAAGGAAAGGAGAGAAGGAGAGGGATAGTAAGAAGGAAGGGAGTTGCTGAGCATCATTGAATCAATGAATTAATGTGTTTCCTACATCAATATTTCTGATTCTTCTGGAGGCAGATTTGTAGTCAAGGGCCTTCAGGATACATGCTTTGTGTACAATATTCAATAATTAGGAAAGAATCCTTCATTCCTTTACTCAACACATATTTGTCATGGAGTGTCAGTGTGCCATGATCTGAGGATACATTAAGGAACATACTAGACAAAATCCCTGCCCCTGTGGTGCTTACATTCTGTTGGCAGGGGCAGATGATAAAGAACCAAGTCAATAAATAAGATCCACAGGATTGGCTTTCAGGCTCTCTCTTCACCCATCAGCACTTACCAGTGCCTGGCCCTCAACAACTGTTTGCTAAAAAAAGTATTCAAGGTCTGTGAGCCAGTCCATCTCTTCCTCAGCTTACCTCCTGCAGGATAGATCTGCAAAATGGCCACAGGGCCAAGTTGGGACCATAGAGCAAAGAGGGCTGGGATGTATTCCCAGGCTCTCTGAATAGTTCACTTGCTCCAGCTTCTTTCCACTGATTTGAACTTTCCCAGGCCAGTGGCTGGCAGGAGGAAGCTGTAAAATGCTGGTGGCAGCTTCAGTAACGAGAGCCAGTGGGCTGTCTCTGACAACTGGAAGCTCGTGCCATCTTGGGGCCATATCCATAACACCACAAATATGGCTGGTGCCTTGGCAATGACATCTGGGGAACGTCTGCTTTTTCTCTCTCAAAGCCCCATGGTACACACCTACAGCCTTGGCTCCTGAGGGGATAAACAGAAAAGGGGATTAGCAGCCAGCATGAGAGAAACAATCGAGGATGTTTGCTGCTGTGGCAGCCAGACCAGCCTCAGCTTGTCCAGACAAAACCCATCTCCACTGCAAAGTCTCCAAGGAGAAGTAACCAGTGTCAGGAGGCAGGCAAGAGGAGACCTAAGGAGCAGATCTCAGTACAACCCCACGACAGGAAAGGAACAGTGTGCTGCTCACCCCAGAGAAGCCAGACTTGTTCCATGAGCTGAGAAATGTTTCAGGGATGCGTCTGAAGCACCAGATTTTTGTAAGCTCTTTAATACATGATCGCAAAAGAGAGCTGTCAAAGAGAAAGAGGCTAACATGGCCACATCCTCTCCAGAGAAGGCATAGCTCAGTGGAGTGATCATGGGCCACATCACTACCTCCTAATAATCCTATCTATGCTTTTCAGAACACTCTCAATTTATAAAAAACGTTATCATTTGTTGAGGGCTTACTATGTGCCAAGTGGCATGCTAAACAGTTTGTATTCTGTTGTCTTATTTAATCCAACTGACTCCTCTGTGAGAGAGAGTTATTGTGAAACCCATTTTTCAGATGAAGAGACTGAGGCTCAGGGAGGCTAAGTAAACACACTACACAGGTCACAGAGATAACAGGGGATGGAGCTGGTATTTACACCAAGCCATCTGATTTTATATCATGATGCTGCCTTTTATTTCTAGCACTTCATTTATTCCTCACCATAACTCTCTAAGATAAATAGGTTGCAGCCAAGAAATGTGCTAATACCTTGCCACCAGCCATATGTGGCTATTTAAATTTAAATTAATTTGAATTAAATAAAACTTAAAAATCAGTTCCTTAGATACACAAACCAGCTTTGAAGTGCTCAAGAACCACCTGTGACGGCATAAATAAGGAACATTTCATCTCTGCAGAATGTTCTAATGAACAGCACATGCCCAGAACTCTGAGGTTCAGTTCAAATTCCTGAGCTCTCTGCCAGCCACTGAGCTAGAAAGTATAGTGATGAAAAAGGCACCATTAGAAAGGTTACAAATTGGAGGCTGTACTGGATTTAACAACTTGGTGCTGGTACAGATGGGGGCCAGAACGTTGCTCACCTCTATCCCCTCCACCACATCGACATTCTGGCCTCTCAACAGAAAGGAAAACAGAATGACTTCAAGTATCCTAACATTGGGTATTTCTAGATGCGTTTGCACTAGGCTGACGATCAACCAGGGTGCTCTTTGAGAAAGGGTGTATGAGAGGCAGAAGTAAAAAGGAGTAGATTGTTAGTGTTGGGAAAAACACACCAGGTTGGACATGTGGAAATGGCGTGCCACACCTGTCGGGAAGAGTGCTCTTGCATTCCCAGTAAGCACAAAATGATATAAACCCACCTCTTCTTGCATGGGTAGTTGTCTTTGTTCGAGGCAAATGCTCTTAAAAAATAAATCACAAGCACCCACCCCTCCCCAAGGAAACATGTACAAAACTAAGGCCACCCTACAGCAATGGTAGTATGGAAGGAGCATTTAATGGTAGTATAGATTCTAGTTCAAGTTCCAACTACTCCTCTGCTACTGCTGCAACGTTAGGCAAGAAACTCAACTTGTTTACACTGTAAGTTCTCAATTCCTAAAACGGAAATTGATGATAGTTCCAGGATCTTAGATTTCTTGTGAGAATTAAAGATAGCATTTATGAGAGTTGTACAGCCAGGAACATGGGAAGTGGTCTGCAAATGGCAGATTTGGGTTGCTAAAAACTTTTTATCCATGTGTATCAACAAATTTGATTTTTCCAGACCACTAAGTATTAAATTGGTTTTTATTTTTCTTTCTATTTGACATAGATCACAGTGACACCGACTTTGATACAAATACAGTAGATTATATTCATTTGCTTATTTTATTCATGTAGTTTATTTATGTAGCTGGATGATAAAATTTTGACCAAAGAGATTAAGAAAGAGCATAGCAAATCATGGGAAGCTGACCAGTTTAGGGAGGCTTAGCCAAGAAAGCAAATTCATTTGCTCATCAAACATTTATTGGGCACTCTTCCATGTGCCAGGCAAAGATGAGTAAGACATAGCCCCAACCAAGAAAAGTTCAAGGTCCAGTAAGAGAAAAGGCAAGAACACTCATACGCAAGTAATCCAAGTGCCACCAAAAAGATATAAATGTCCTGTGAGGACCTCAAAGGAAAGCCAAGTCATATTTAGTTACTTAGATACAAAAAGTTTTCAGGAAAGAAGTAAGTGTCAAAACAGGCTATGGACAGAGAGCCGAAAGCCTGACCAAAAGTAGAAAGCTGGGAGAAGAAATGTGTGGGAAATATCAGAAAGGGAGACAGAACATAAAGACTCCTAACTCTGGGAAACGAACTAGGGGTGGTAGAAGGGGAGGAGGGCGGGGGGTGGGAGTGAATGGGTGACGGGCACTGGGGGTTATTCTGTATGTTAGTAAATTGAACATCAATAAAAAATAAATTAAAAAATAAATAAATAAATAAATAAATAAATAAAACAATAAATAAAAAATAAAAAATAAATAAATAAAATCTTTAAAAAAAAAAAAAGTAGAAAGCTTTGCAGGAGGCAGAAACAGTAGGAGCAAAGGTTTGGCCAGTCGTAGCAGGAGGGATGAGATGCAGGGTAAAGGCTGGGGATGTGAGGGGAAGGAGGTGAGCCGATGAATCGGGGAAAGAATGGGGAGATTTGAACACAAGCTTCAGGAGCTTAGACTTCATTTGAAAAAGACAGTGGCAACTTGATGGGATGAGCACTTGATGTTATTCTATATGTTGGCAAATTGAACACCAATAAAAAATAAATTTATTTAAAAAATTAAGAATAAATAAATAAATAAATAAATAAATAAATAAGACAGTGGCAGATGGTACTTTATGAAGATCAACTTCAATCAGTGTAAAGCTACGAGTTCAGATTGGCCCTGGGCCTGGTTCAGTTGCTGACACTCCTGTCCACTCAGCCACCCGAACCTGGACATCATCACAGACCTCTGCCATTTCCTGCCATTCCTTGAGTTACTGAACTTGCTGTTGCATCACGAATTACACTCAAATTTAGGCAGCATGAGAAAACAGCTATTTATTATCGCATGCAATTCCTGAGGGTCAGGCATGAGGCCGGGACTTACTAGAGAAAGTCTGTCGGGGGCAGCCGTCAAACTGCCAGCTGGAGGTGCAGGCACCTCAAGGCTCAGCTGGATCTGGAGGGAGGAGCTGCTTCCCAGCTCACTCCTGTTGTTGGCAGACCACAGGTGCTCTCCAGCTGTTGGCTGGAGGCCTCAGTCCCCTGCCATGCGGGCCTCTCCAACAGCGAGTGATCCGAGAGAAAGAGCTCGAATGCAAGGCATACTCTTTTGTAACCTAATTGCAAGAGTGACCTAGCACCATTTCTACCATACGCCATTGGTCACAATGGGCCCCTCTGGTACAGGGCAAGAGGAAGCTACACAAGAGCATGAATGTCAGGGCAGGCCTCGCCAGAGGCCACCTCCAGGCCCAGCCAGTCAGCCTCTGTGTTTCTCAAAGCTTATCACTGCTCTCCAGTGGTGTTAGCTCCTGTTTATCTGTAGTCCAACAGCTCATGCTACTTTCAGCTGCTCTGCCCGCAGCCTCATCCTGTTGCCACTCAAGAGTGGCAAGAGTGATGTCTCAAAACGAGTTCTATTTGTTCCCCTGACACACACCACCTGCACCCTCTGCTTGAAACCCATTGCTCAGGGATGCCTGGGTGGTTCAGTGGTTGAGCATCTGCCTTTGGCTCAGGGGTCCTGGGATCGAATCCTACATCGGGCTCCCTGCATGGAGCCTGCTCCTCCCTCTGCCGGTGTCTCTGCCTCTCTCTCTCTCTCTCTCTCTCTCTCTCTCTGCGCCTCTCATGAATAAGTAAATAAAATCAAAAAAAAAAGAAAGAAAGAAAGAAAGAAAGAAAGAAAGAAAGAAAGAAAGAAAGAAAGAAAGAAAGAAAGAAACTTATTGCTCGGATGATGCAAATCAAGCTCCTTAGAATGGCTATGGGTCTTTCTGTGTCCCAGGCTCTGCTGATGCTCCAGCCTCATCTCCTGACACCCTCTGCCTTGGACCTTACATACACTCTAGTAAGTCAGGACTTTTGGTGTCTCCTTCATTATCTGTACCATTTCACCTATCCATACCTTTGCAACACTCTTCCCTCTTCCTGCACACCCTTTGTCATCTCTCCCACCTTCACAGGATAGCACTGTGATTCAGAGCACAGACACAAGACTGTCACCATGTAGTTCAAACTGCAGCTTCCACTCAGTGTACAACTCGGCTCATATAAATTCTATATGTTGGGCATTGCATTGGTCAAATTAATTATGTGCGTATGTTAACTTTCCTATTCCCACATTGACCTAAAGGTAGATGATTATTACTATAACCATTGCACAAATGAGGAAACTAAGGCTCATAGAGCTCAATTGCACTCAAAGTATGTGCAATTCAGGACTAAGTTTAGACACTGTCTCCTCCACTTTTTCTCCTTCCAAAAGCAGGTTCCCTCTTCCACGCTTCCCATGGCACCCTGGGGATAATTCTGACTTGGTAGCTACCCTATTGTTTTGAAATGACATATTTTGAGTCTCTCTTTTATTTATTTTTTCTTCTTTTTAAAGATTTTATTTATTTATTTATGAGAGACACAGAGAGAGAGGCAGAGACACAGGCAGAGGGAGAAGCAGGCTCCCCGTAGGGAGCCCGATGTGGGACTCGATCCCAGGACCCCAGGATCATGACCTAAGCCAAAGGCAGACGTTCAACCTCTGAGCCACCCAGGCACCCTGAGTCTGCCCTTTTAAAACTCCGCTCTTTGAGGTCAGGGACCGTGTTTCTGCCAGTTTACCACCCAACAGATTCTTCATCAATATGTGCCAGGAGAGCTTACCTAAGTTAGCAGTGCCTGCTGAATATCCAGGTGATGCTATAGGCAGTTCCCTGATAAAGGAGGAGATAGAAGCTGCATATAGGACCTCAAAATACTAAGAGAAAGAAGAGGTAATGAAAATAACTGCTTTATTTTTAGAACATTTAACATTTTCCTTAATAAAACTAAAACAATGACTCTAAACCACTAATCTGAAAAACTTACCTGAAATAGCTATGCATCATCCCATCTAGTAGATGGAATCAAATGGAGAAGCAGCCATAGTGTGAGGTCTCCTGTGCTCTGGTCTCCGGGGACGACTGATGGTCTCCTCCACAGGTTCAGACAGTGACCAGAGCAATCACGCCTACCGTGCTCGTTCCCTGAACTCTCCTATTTCCATCTTCTCAGGAGCTACAAGTCTGTCTCATGGTCGCACGCAGCCAGGCTGGTCTGTGGAACCAGGAAAATCGTCACATTTAATCACAAAATAAGCAAACGGAAAAAGACTTTAATTAAAAAAAATTTTAATAAGCTAATGAAGGAATTTTATGAAAGTAATAAGATTTTATTGCAATATTTTTGAAGGGTTGCCTTTCTGAGAAAAAGTATCAAAACAGCCTTCAGAGATGCTGTGAACTTTACGAAATTTTCTTTGGGTTCTTTGCAAATGGTGGCTTGTGACCCAAAGTCCTATTCAAACCGTAATCAGAAATAATAGGGGAATTACGGTAATTTATCTTATGTGATCTAATCTCTGACCAGGCTTGCATCTCAGACACACCTTGTAGTTTGTTGTGTGTTGAATCCGCATGAAAAAAGAAATTAATCCCCCAAATTAGTCCTGCCAGGTGTTTAAAAAAAAAATAGTTTCCATATGACAGCAGCTCTTGTCAATATCCTGCTATCAAATGAGACTAATTTTTTTTTAAGTTTATACAGTCCTGACTTTGTCTAGGGACTCCTTTAGTTCTCCTGTCTCTAGCAATATCATTTTAAACATTTACTTTCTCCAAATGGCTTATGCGTTCTGTAGAACTCTGCTTGTGATGCATCTTGGCGTGTTACTATGGAAATATTAAATCATTCCACATGTGCATGTGTTTGCCTCACCAGGTAGATTTTAGAATTTACTTGAGAACTGATTGTAGCTCCTTGTCCTCCTCCACCTCCTCCTTCTCTCTTCCTCACCTTCTCTTTCCTGGGAGCACCTGGGTAGTGTTCACTAGGCAAGTGCTCCAACACCCTAGTTGATTAACTCAGGAAAAAATAGAAGCTATTATTTATTGATCAATCTGTGCCCCACATGAATGAAGTTCATGTGTTCTTTCTTTAGTCCTTACAAACAGTCCTGTGAGTATTATTATCCCAACTTTCCAGCTCTGGAAACTGAGGCGTAGGAAGAGAAGGCAACTTGCCCGAAGTCACAGCTGGTGAGTGAGTGGCAGAGCTGGGAGTCAGACCTCAGTTGTCTGATTCTAGAGCTCATGACTTCCTGTAATCCCACTCATTTTCCATCCTCTTAACTAGCAACTTCTCAGAGTCATTGCTTTGCAGATTTTAAGAGGAAAGTGTGTACTTTGGGCTAACAAATCTCACATCTCTGATAAGACACAGTGGATAGGATGCTTGTCGTAAGGTCTTCATTTCTAGAAGGCTATGCCTATGCCCTTTAGAATAACGCATATGCTTCTGGTGGCACTCAGGCTGGTTGGTCCACTGTCTTCTACCTACTTGCTCCTGAAAGTGTGCTTCTTGAACCAGAAGAATCGGCATGACCTGGGATGTTAGAAATGCAGACTTGCAGGTTGCCTCAACTTACTGAGTCAGAATCTACATTTGAACAATATCCCTAGGTCATTTGTGAGCACATTACAGTTTGAGAAGAACTACCCTACTTAATGGTTGTCACATGAAATGGGACTTTTCTCTCCTGTGACTATTGGTAAAGAAGTCAAGATAGGTCAGCAAACTGATTCAAGTGAGTCAGGACAACACCATCACATCAACCCAGGAGGTATTATTGATTTTCTCACGTGTTCACATAATCATTGGCCCCAGCTATTCCAGTCTCCTAGTTACATACCAGTATTTCAATCAAGTTAGTTGAAAATTCTCTGGATATAGAGTCATGTGTTAGGATTAAGATATAAAACCTTAGGATAGTTTGAAAACTCACTGTGCTTCCTAGAATATGTCCTAATGCCCATCTTTAGGATATCCAAAGTTCAGCTGCTAAACTCACGTGACATTTTAATCTAGCCCAAAGTCGAAACACGGTAACTTTGTCAAACAGGAGGAGAGTTTAGGACTATAGCCCCTTTATAAGATCTGCCTTAAGAAATGTTTATGCCACCCATCTCCAGCATGTGTCAAATTGTGTGCTGTTGCTGTAGGCATAGAACAGCCTCCTTATTTTTCTCTCTAACCTGCTCAGAGCTATACCGCCTAAGTAAGCATCTTCCTTGCCCTGGGTTGAAAGCAGCATTATTTTTAACATAGGACTGGTGATTATTCTGCAAGGACTTCCCTGTTTTGCTTCACCATTTAGACCCTCCTTCCTTCTCTTTTTTTTTTTTTTCCCTCCTTCCTTCTCAAAGAATACATTTACATTCATTCTATTTCCCCACCCTCATCTTCAAGTATTTATCAAGTGATGTGGCCAGTACAAAGTAAGACATGAATAACTGCCCCCGAGGAGAGTATATTCTGGGGTAATGGGAACCCCATGGCTGTTGCAGGCAAGAGGGGCAGGCAGAGTGAAGACGTCGCAGGGAGCTTGGGGGACAGAGGCCATTCCATGCGGGGGACCAATGGTACAGAAGGGGAAGTGTGTGGGACCCACAGGTTTGAGGAATGGGTCTTGCAGATCACATGATACATCTCCGGTGCCCAGTGGTGAGGGCTGTTCAAGGAGCATGTGCCCTTCCCCCACTGGGCCTGCAGATGACATGGGCTCACAGCTTCCCCTCTCTGGGTTTGTTTGGATCACTTCATCTACTGGAACATCGAGTTCAAAAAAGTTAATCCCTTCTTTCAACAGACTGAGGTCTATGTGGCAGTGTGGTAGATGTTGGCGTCTCAGCAGAGATGAAGACAGTCTCTTCCCCAGACAGTTCCTTTTAGTGGATAAGCCAATAAATGAGCACATAAATTAAATAAGATAAAAATCCTAACAGGAGAGTACATTTTGGAGAAGTTTATATGCAAGAAAAAATATAGAAAAGTATAAACTAATTTGCATAATGAATCTAAAAGGTAGTGTGGCCATGGTCTGGGAAGGTCTTAGAGCAGAGGAAAGACCTGAAGCCTGGATAGGCAAAGAGTGAAGAGACTACTCCAGAAGGAAAATAATCTGAGCAAAGTTCCCCTTTCCCAGGACTAATGAGCATGGAAACTTGTTTACTGAATTTTTGCCTGAAGCTGACATATATTGACTAACACTGCCAGGGCCCCTGCTAAAACACCAGATTAAAATATGCATTTAGTTAATAGATTCTCTAGAGCTTAAGTAATAATCTATAACTACATAATTACATATAACTGTATAACATATATCATATATAATTATATAATTGATATGTTAATATTATAGTTCATAATTAATGGTTATATTACATAATTAATTAGTAATTATATAGTAATATAAGTAATAATGTTAAAGTATTGATTAATATTAATACGTAATTATATGATATTATCTCTAAATATGATTATGATTATAGTTTTATATATAATAATTTATAATTATTGTTTTCAGACCTCCTCATATGCAAGGCTAAGTACCTTACACTGAATACTCAAAGCAACCTTATGGGGGTGTTTTGATTTCCATTTTATTAATAAGGAAACAGTTTAGGAACTTGAGCAAAGCCACATAGTAGACGCTAATGTTGTACATGGACACAAAGTTGGAGAGCAAAACCCACATTCTTAACACTATGTCAAACTATCCAGATGCTCTATATACTGTAGAACTTTGAATATTGTATACTCAGGTACGATACAACATTAGGATATTAGAACAGCAAAACATAATCCCTTTAAACAATTTCCCTTCAGATGGGAAGAGAAAGTATGATGTATAGAGCTGAAACTATTGAAGCAAGATCATGTGTGGCAATCATCTCTTTCTCAAGTCCTAAAAGTACATAAAAAGGCATGAGGGTGTGGTTATTTGGATAAGTCTTCTTAAAATTGGTAATTTTGTGGGACCTACTATGCAAGGCCAAAGTAATGTGCCAATTGGATCATTTATAGGGCATTGTGGCTGTATAGTATCCAAACATCCCTTCCCAAGGTGGCTAAAAATGCCAAGTCCCCAAATGAGAAAGACTTGCGTCATTTGGGAAATTATACCCATTGAGTTTTTTACAGGATTTCTAGAGTGTGTGTTCGAATGCCGTTTGCTCATTCTTTTTCCAGTTCATGGGAAGCAGATTATCAAAAATGATTAACAGAATTGATATAGCCACACTCGCAAACCTGGGTTTGAGAACTGACCCTGCCACAGTGATCAGGCGTCTAGGTTGTTCACTTAAATGCCCAGCCATTGTACTTACCATGTGGCCAGGACCAGCAGAGTCAGCACCACCAGGACCTCGGTAGAAACACAGACTCTCAGGCCTCACCCTGGCCTGGCTGAACGGAAAGCTCTAGGGCCGGGACCAGGCATCTGTGTTTTAACAAGCCTTCCAGGTTTGGAAAGCCCTGTGCTGGACCTTAGCATCCTCATTGATAAAAAGGAGATAATATAGTAATAATATCCTCTTCTACGTATCATTGTGAAATCAACTGAGATAGTATACATAAAGTGCCTCACATGATGTCTAAAGTAAGAGTAATAATTATCATCTTTAATAATTTTATTTTACCTTTTCTTATTTTTGGTTTAGAAAGGTAAGAAACCAGAACCCCAAACAGATAACTCTGTCTGCCTTGGGTCTCACGAGAAATCCATTCTTACAGTTAGTGGTGAAGACTTGTCTGACGTCTGCCTTATGTTACTAAGAAAATCTGAATCGTATAAACAGGTTTCTCTTGTGGTCTTTCTTCGGCTCCTGTTTGAAAACGAAGGAGGTCTGCGGCTGAGTGTTTTACGGCCAGTCCAGGGGCTCCGTGGAACAACTCTGATGGATGTGTGTGTCAGATTGCAAAACACTCCCGACTGGAGCAGTTAAACTGGACAGTTTAGAAAACCACCTCCAGGTTTCACATTTGGGAACACAAACACTTCTGGAGTGAAGTGCTTCTTCCCAGGGAGACATGCCACCGCTTCAGCTCCCTGTGAAGTGCCCATATATATCAGGGCTGAATAAAGTCCCAGTAAGGACTGGTTTGACCCACTGTGGCCTGTTCCAAACCATCTGAATCCATTCTAATTTCTTTGCAACTTTTATTTAGTATTTATTTATATGAGCTTGGGCATCTGTCTTGCTTATGGCTTCCTTGCTTCTCATTTGTTCTTCCCCTCTCAGACGAAGCTCAGTAAACTTTTCTGTAAAGGGACAGAAAGTAAATATTTCAAGCTTTGTGGGCCATAGGGTCTCTGTGGCAACTACTCAAGTCTGCCATGGTTACTCAAAAGCAGCTGCAGACAAGGCGCAACCAATTGAATGTGGCTGTATCCCAATAAAACTTTATTTACAAAAACAGGTGGCAGGCCAGATTTGGCCGACCAACTCTGGTCTGCCGACTTCTGACTCAGAACCTCAAAACAACCCATAGAAAGGACCCAGATGACCAGACAGAAGAATAATTCAGTGTCTACAGGAAAAATTCTGGCTTAGAAGGAGTTCCTAGCTTCCATTAATCGTCCCTTCAGACCAGTTGAACCAAAACCCACTCTGAAACTGTTTTGCTCTGACCTGGCGGGCAAACACCTCCTCTTGGTTTAACAACTTTTAAAGAAGGTGTTGCCTCACAGGTTGGGACCAATCAAAACACGTTCCACATCTGGAACGAGGAAGTCTTTCTGTAAGGGATGAGATCGAAATGTTCAGACACCAATTAAGTAGGAGGCAAGGAAAAAAAAAAAAGTAGGAGGCGAGGGCCCAGCCAGACTTAAACCATAGGAGTACAGAGTGAATGCCAGCATCTTACTTTTCTAGGATAGTTCAGGGTTTATGACTCTTGGTGTTTAGAGATAACTAAACTGGCCCCTCTGCAAGAAGTAACACAGAAGGTATGAATGTAAGAAATTACTCTTTATTCTTGCTAAAGTACTGATATGAATCTCTGTATCTCTGTACAGTGGAAGAAACCAGTTGACAAACATCGTGACCTAGGCTGTTCTTTCATTTGAAGAGGTTTCTTTTTGCAGTGCCAGGTGTGGTTTGAGACTTGGCTTTGTATGACTTACTCATTCCAAAGTTGGAATTTCCTTGGGTCCAAGGGAGCCATTTATAACAAATGTCATTGGTTGCTTGTCTAACAGCCATTCCAACTCCTGCTTTCTTTTTCCTTGAAGAAGAGCCACTAATTTTGTTGGAGTTCTCCATGTAGCAAAGATAAATCTTACTTGGTTTAATTCAGTGATGATCATCCCATTCATTGTTGCAGTGAGTTTATGGATGAGCATGTAACCCAGGGCCGCCTCATGAAAAATAAAGAAAAATCTGTGGGGAAGCTTCAGGAAAAGATACCCTCTCCCTTAAAAAGAGGCAAACGGGAAAATGTGTCCTTGTGTGGGTCTTGTGGGTATACAGCTTGGAACTGTGGTATCCATCTTGAACCCTGGGGGATGCTAAACTACGGATAACAAAGCATAATAAAACCTGCAGCTGCCTTGCCAGGAGACTTTCTGTTATTGAGAAAGTAAGTGTTCTTTATTATGTAAACTAACTTGAATTTTCTGTTTCCCGGGGCCAAAAGAATCCCAAATGATACCCATTCCTATTTGGTTTCCTCCAGGCCAGCTCTGGTCTCTCTGCCTATGAGCTCTCAAACTCTATGCTTCACTATCCCTGCCTCATCTTACCACCCATTTGAGATTTGGGAATTGTTCTTTGTTTTGTTTTGTCTTAATAGACCTTGAAGTTGAGATCTTACCTATTAGGATTTCACCAAGAGCCACCAGTCATTAAAGAGTTATAAACACAGCTACTCACAGACTGAAGTCATTTCAATTTGTGGTTTTGTTATTGGAAGTGTTGGTAGTAATAATGTTTGTTTACTTTCCACTTATTCAGTGCAATTGTCCTTCCCTAACAAAGATTGTAGGCAAGTGGATGTGATCAAGTAAGCAATTACATACCATGTAATGAGAGACCTGAGAGAGGACTGGGGGCTGTGGAAGTCTAGAGGGAGGATCTGTCATTGGCTTACTCAACAGTCAAGACCTTCACATTTCTTCCATGCTTGCAGAGGGTCCCAGCCTAGAAATGCCAGACGCTCACTCTCCAGCCTCCACTGCAGCTAGGGCTTGTACATATGAGCTCCTTCTGGCCGGTGAGACATGAGGGAAAGCCTTCAAAGGTCTTCTAAAACAGGATTTTCCTTGAAGATTAAGATCATCACAGAGAAGTGTTTTCTTCCCTTTCTGCTCGTTTCTTTCCTGGGAAGGCATGATTCAGGGCTACAATAGCCATCTTGTGACCATGAAGTAAAAGCCAAGAGCATTGTAGAACATGAATCTAAGTGTTGATATTATTATTTCATAGAACCAATCCTATATCTGTATATCTCCAGATTTCTTGTTAGGTGATGATACCACTGTATTTTCGTATCTGTTACATATAGGCAGTAGCATGCTAAATGGCACAAAGGGTATCTAATGTGGACTGGGAATCTAAGAAGGCTTCCTGGAGGAAGTGACTCACAAGCTAAAACAGGAATGATATGTACACATTATGTAATAGGAGGAGAGGTGATAAAGGAGGGTGAGAGACTTGGAGGGGAGATTATGGCAATTTAAAAATTCAAAATTGGTGGCTATGGCTGAAGTATAAAATTTTTTTTATGGATTGGCAAGAGATAAGGTCAAATAGGTAAAAGGGGGGAGGACAAATCATATATAACTTTGTAATCACATATAACTTTGTTCATGAATTTCGCTTTTTTTTCCCTAAGAACATTACAAACACTATAGAAATTTTTCTCGTTCTCGAGGTCAGAGTTAATCACTTCTTTTATATACCCTGATCACACTACTGATAGTTCACTATCATTTGGTCCTGTCAGGGGTATAATTTGTTATTCAAGTATTTGTTTCCTCCAGTTTAATTCAATAATGCTTATCCCCTTATCCATTGATTGGTTCATAGATGAGCATGTAACCCAGTTCTGCCTAATGGAAAACAAAGAAATATCTGCTGGGAACCATCTGGAAAAGTTATCTTCTCCCCTAAAAAGAAGCATGGGGAGAATGTGTCTCCCAGAGAGCAGACTATGTCTTATCTCTTTTTTTTTTTTTTAAGATTTTATTTATTTATTCATGAGAGACACAGAGAGAGAGAGAGGCAGAGACACAGGCAGAGGGAGAAGCAGGCTCCATGCAGGGAGCCCGACATGGGACCTGATCCCAGGTCTCCAGGATCACACCCCCGTCCAAAGGCGGCGCCAAACCGCTGAGCCACCCGGGCTGCCCTGTCTTATCTCATTTATCTCAACTCCCTCCATCAAATTTTCAACAAGGTCTGTTGAATCAAATTGCTTATCTCATTAGTATTTACAGAACCTGGATCTATTTTAAGTAGTTTGTCTTTCTTGGTCCTTTCAATACCCTCATGAAGCCTAGAGAGAGGTCCAGGCTTCTCACAGCTGGTTAGGGCAGAACCGTAAGGGCTGGAACCAGGTTGATCTCTTTTCATCCAGAAATGCTATTCACTGTGTCATACAGTTTTCTCCCATAGCAAGTGTTTCCATCACTAAGAGTTTGTACATCTATTCATTTGCAGTGAGGTCGCAGTTTGATGAAACTTAAAAACATTTTTTTTCCAAATAGTCATTGCCAGAAGCTTTGTAGTGATGGAAACATCCAGTCACACTTTCTTTTCTTGGGGAGAACTCAGAGTGGTCCTTTGGTGTCAGCAGACATAGGGCAATAAAGCCTCTTTGTTGTGGTTTGAGAAAGGCTAGCATTTCCCCATGTCTCCTGGCCTATAAAGTTCACAGAATGCTTCAGGCTGATGGACACATTTGTGTAGGAACTCTCTTAGTTAGCATAACTAACTACCTACCGTAACATGAACCTGAACATCTTAGTGGTTCAATGCAATCTTTTATTTCTCTCTCACATAGAAATTCATTTTTAGGGGGACCACATTAGAGACCCAGGCTCTTTCTCTCTTTTAGAGACAACTTCTGAATCTAGTAGACAGACAGAGGAAGAGAGAGAGGAGCTTTCTATGGACCTCACTTCTGTCCACATTACATTGGGCAGGATTCAGTCATGTGGCTACACTTACCTGCATGTAAGAATGGGAAACATAGTCCACCTCTAGGCCCAGAAAAATAACCAAATGATTTTGAAAGACAAGTGGTCATCTCTGACTTAGGAACCAAAGGGAATCTTGAGAAGAAAGTGGTGATAACCCTCCACTTTCTGAGGCTCAATCTTATGGTATTTCTTTCTTAAAGAGTGCATGAGTGGAGGTTGGATGGTGGGAAGGGGAGAGGCAGAGAAAGAGGGAGAGAGAACCTTAAGCAGGCTCCACGCCCAATGTAGGGCTCAACCTCATGACCCTGACTTCATGACCTGAGCCAAAATCAAGAGCCAGATGCATAACCAACTGAGCCACCAGGGACCCCAACCTTATAGTATTTCTGATGAACTAGGGTAGAGCAGAAAAGGCTGGGCTATGTAGAAGGGAATTCATCATAAGGGATAAGATAGACTTTCCTGTTGGTTCACCTCAAAGCCAAGATCATGTTTTTCATGAGGGAAGATTAGTTCCAAACATGATATATGGATGAAATTAGAAATTAGAAATCTCCATTAGAAACAGAAAAATTAGAAATCCCTCCTTATCTGAATGGATGAATGTTTATATATCAAAAGAGCTGTGTACTGAAGAATTGCATATATTTGGAGGAGCTCATATCCCAATAGAATACCATTTAATACTGTAAAATCACTCATTCATTCATTTATTCAACAAAGCTTATTACATACCTAATATGTGCTTAGCACATTCTACGTGGTGGGATACTCTTGTCCCTGCCCTTGTGCCCTCAATAATAAATAAATATGATTTCAGGTAGCCACAAGCACAATGAAGAAAACAGTTTAGTTGCAAGGTTAAGGGATTGAAAGTAACTAGGAGAGAAGAGTCTGGCACTCCTCTAGATTGGATAGAACAGGACATGGTAAATGTTACCAGAGGAGAGAAAGTCTTCATTTCCCCCATTTCTAAGACCCAGTGAGACTGCTGCTGTGCCAAAAAATATTGACAACCAAACAATTTTCTGTGTTGGTCTAAGATGATTCCACGTTTCTAGACCTCCTGCTTTCAAGAGCCGCACTATGCAACCGTGGTGACAAAAATAGGAGCATAATATGAGCTTCATGTGTAGACTCACATCTTCTAGGGTTTTCTCTGCAGAGGACAGTAATTAAGAATGACCCCTTATGCCAGTAAACACCCCTGGGATTCTCAGACTTACCCCAGGAGGTACAACTCCTTAGAAAAACACCGATGAGAGATCAGACATCAGGATTATGCAGTTGGAGCAGGAAGAGGAATGTGGCCTCACAGGTGAGGAAGGCATATCAATTCCACTCTCATTCAACAATTATTTGTTAAACACTTTCTATGTGTCAGATATTGTGTTGAGGCCTGGAGATAAAGGGAACAAATGTGGCACAACCCTGACTTGATCAGTGTTAACCTAAAGGGAAACAGAGAGCTTGACAGAAAAACCAAAGTATCCACATACAAGTGTTTATGCTCCCACTCTATGCAAAGCCCTTTGCCCAGTTCCATAAACCATGGTGTGTAGCCTCTTGGGCTTCTTCACGTGCCCCTTCATGAATACGTGAGCACATTTTTCCTCCCCGAGGCGCTCCTCCCTGAAAGGGCACTGGTTTCCTGATCTTATTAATGATTCTGCAGGTGCTTCCCTCATGAGGGAATTCAGCCTCGTTCCGCTTCATGACCAGGCAGCTGTAGGGGTCCCCCAGGGCAGTATTCTTACCTTATCCTGGGATCCAGCCCCAACATGTGTGTTCTCATTCTGACCCTCCCAGGTCACTCCGTGGCTGCCAGAAACCACCGGTCCCCATTGTGCACAAGTCCTCCAAAGTCAACCTTGTCATTACGCAGATGCTGTCAGAGGCCGTGTCTGAACACCATGCCAAAACAACCAGTCCAGAAGGAACATTCGGTCAATCTGTCTTGTCAGAAAGCCAAAAAAGAAGACATTTGTTCGATTGAATTCATGTAAGAGTTGGTTTGTTTTATTTTTAGCTGAATTTAGTCTTGTTGGCTGACGTATCTAGGCAGGGTTCTCGTCTCCTAGGGTTACAAGAGCTCACGTAGTCAACAGCCACCACAACAAAAATGTGTCCATTCCCCCCCTCCCAAGATCTTCGTCTTATCTCCATAACCACTGTGGAAAGCAGTTGAGGGCAAGAACTGTGTCATCTTCTTCATCACACTGGGTAGGTCTGTATTAATATTTGTGTCAGTTGGGGCCCTGCCAGGAAAGAGATGGTCTACCCAGTTGGAATCACTTGAGGCAAGTGTAGCAGAAGGACGGTTTGCAAGGGTGCAGGCAGATGTAGAGAAATGCTGGGTAATGACTCAGGGTAAGAACAGAACTCGACTAGGCCTGACAGGACATGAGGAGGAAATAGAACGGAAAGACAGACAACCATCTTTGTCCAAGGAGCGCATCCATTCTGTGTCTCATCCATAGCAGGAGAGTCAAGGGAATATAACCCTAGCCTCACTTCTCTCCCTCCCTTAGATCACCCTTCTGGGGTCCCATGTGGCCAGATTCACCTGGAAGCCTGGGGACCCAGAGCCTGTGGATGTAATGCATTTCTGTCAGCCTCCCAGAACACAGAAGACTCTAGAAGAGTGGAAAGTAGAGCCAGAGGAACAGACAGAAGGTATCTAGCCCAGTACTGTGTCATCTAATTTCCAGGAGAGTTTGATTCCACACCTTCCCTGGGTCAGCATCTGACTTTTCAAGTCAAGCAGCCATGTGGATTCACGGACTCTTGAGCTTAGGGGAACTTTGAAAGCACCAGCTCCTCTGGGATGCAGCAAAATTTCTCCCAAGTCCATCCTCCTCTTGAATGCCTCTGTTGATAGGAAGATCACAATATGTCAAGGCATTTGAGGGCACACCTAATGAGAACCCTCTGCAACCCAGCTCCCATTTTCCTTGTTTCTAGTGTTCTAGGTCTAAATCCTCAGCTCTCTTTCACAAGGAAGGATGCCAGGGTCTTAAAACTCCTCATCTGGGCATGGGGTGAGGAGAAGAAGCTGTAAAGCTTGGGCTGATCTACCGGGCAATGGCAGAAAGGAACTCATGTCGTGGAGAGGGTGGGGAAACCACTTCTCTCCTTGCATCCCCACCACAAAGGCCTCTAAAATTCAGAGCATCCTAAAAATGAAGACGTGACTATGAAATCCCTGAGAACCAGAGCTGGGACCCTTCAGGCAGACTTAATTCTATTTCAAAGCCACACACTCCCCTCAGCAAGACAGAGGAATCCACCAGCAATGGCCAACGGCAGCCAGTGCCATTAATGAAACCCTAGCAGCTAAAAATACCCTCGGCCAGTTCCAAGGACCACACTGCTGCCAGTCTGTTATATTTCATCTTTTCAAAAATCCCAGCCTGTGGAAAACACTCCACGTGGGAAGGCCTGGGTTGTTTGCAGGAATCAGTGTAAGACGTAGACAGTAGTTTATTTGTTAGGCTGGTAACACATGAGAAATGGAGGAGAGATTTGTTTTCTGTAGCAGGAGGCAGATCAAGCCAGCTGGCAGCGTGCCTGAAACAAATAACCAAGAAACAACTAGATCTGTGTGAAACTTGGTGAGAAAGTTTAGAGTTGGTGGGGCAGGGAAGGGGCCACCGGTGGAAGATAAAATGGGCAAGTGGAGAGGGCAAAGAAGACTGTCAAGTTTTCTTACTGGTAAACTCACTGCCCTGTTTCTTTGTCAGCAGTTTGAAGAGTTGAAATTAAATTTGGTTGGTTCTATTTCTTGTCTTTCTCTCCAGCAGCTATAAGCTTCGAAAGAGCAAGTTAGGATGAAAAATGAATAGTTTCACTCGTCACCCTACTATTTACTGTGTAAACTCAGATGCCACAACAACCCTGAGAGACACATTTTATTAGCCCATTTTTAACTGCCTAAATGTCTTAAAATTTACATTCTGTAAAATTCACTTATTTTTCGCCCATACAGTTAGTTCTAAGAGTTTTCATAAATGCATCTAGTTGTATGATCTCCACAGTGAAGATACAAAGCAGTTCTTTCACCTCAAACCTTCCCCTTGTGCTAAACTTTTCTCATCACAACCTCCCCCAACCCAGCACTAATCCCTGGAACTAAGAATCCTCTGTCCTTATAGTTCTGTCTTTTCTAAAATGTCATATAAATGAAATCATATAGCCTTTTGAGTCTGTACTAGCCACATTTTGCAAATAGGTCAAAGGACGCTTAGAGAAGTTCAGTAACTTGCCCAGGGTCACACAGCTAGAAAAGCAGAGATTTAAGTGCAAGCACTGATTCCAAATCTTCTCCTTTCTCTGCAGCGCTGAGCTGGAGCTGTGTTTCTTCATCTCCAAGAAGAGGCGGGGGTGAGGTGGGGGTAGAGGGTGGTACAGTGAAATCATGGATGCAGAAGGACTTTGGAAAATGTCAAGCCTTTGTGTAAGGCAGCATTGCTTATTGTTTCTAACAGTCTTTGTCCCATGCCAAGCATTTCAGGAGGGCGCTGAGCTCTCCAAATCACCCTCCTGAACTCCGTGGCATACCTTTGAACCAAGCCTTATCAGTCTGTTTAAAGAAATGCTCTCGCTCTCACTCTCTCTTTCTCTCTCCTGCTAATGTAAGAAGCACCTCAGGAGGTTAAAGACCTGTCTTGACCGGAAGAAAGGTCTTTTAAAACAGAATCACTGTTTTCCACAGACACAGATTTATTTAATGGGATTTGGGTTGTGCAGGGGTGTTTTGGTCATCTGAAGGGATTTTTCTATTCTCAGGACATGAAAGTAACTGCTATGAAATAAAATTTGACTTGACTATTACGTCACAAGAAGTAAACATCATCTGTTGGCCTGATGGCTTGGATGCCTCTCTCTAAACTGCTTCTGCCAAAGGCTTTGAAATGTTTGCTTTTGGGCTGGATTCAACCATCAGAATATTTAGAGAAGCACATGCTGAAGCCCCACAAAGCAGATCCCTCTCTTGGTGAAGATAAACCTGCAAAGCTGTGGTTTTCTCGAAGCCGCAGAAACATGTCTCGTTCCTTCTTCCACCGCTGCTCCCTCTAAATGTTATCAAAAGCAAAGGTCTTTCTTTGTTATTGCTGCAGATGTACAGTTTTAGCAGTAGACCCAACCGAGGCTAATGAGATAGCTGGAGGGTCACTCAGCTCCAACACTGCCCAGTGGAGAGATCTTGCAAGCCAAATGTGCAATTTCAAATTCTGTAGTAGACATGACTTCAAAAGCAAAAAAAAAAAAAATCATTGTAATTCATTTTAATAAGATATACCTAAACCGGGATCCCTGGGTGGCGCAGCGGTTTGGCGCCTGCCTTTGGCCCAGGACGCAATCCTGGAGACCCGGGATCGAATCCCACATCAGGCTCCCGGTGCATGGAGCCTGCTTCTCCCTCTGCCTGTGTCTCTGCCTCTCTCTCTCTCTCTCTCTGTGACTATCATAAATAAATAAAAATTTAAAAAAAAGATATATCTAAACCAGCATGTCCAAAATACATAACCAACATACAATTATTAATGAGGTTGGTTTTCTCATCCAAGAAAATGACAGTGATGTCTACTCACAGAGGAGGATTAAAGAACATAATCCAACTAAAGTGCCTGACATGTGGTAAGTGGTGGATAGATGTGAGTTGTTATTAGAGGCATCAGTATTACTGTTTTTACTGGTATTATGACTCTTACCATTGCTATTCAGAAGCCAAACCTCAGGGGTGCCTGGGTGGCTCAGTCATTTAAGCATCTGTCTTTGCCTCAGGTCATGATCCTGCGGTCCCGGGATCAAGCCCCACATCGGGGTCCCTGCTCACTGGGGAATCTGCTTCTCCCTCTCCCTCTGCCACTCTCCCTGCTCAGGCTCTCTCTCTCACACATATGCTTTCTCTTTCTCTCAATAAATAAAATCTTTTTTTAAAAGCTATACTTCTTTAGATGAGAAAAATCACTGAGGGTTGGGGTGAGCACTGGGATCATGCCTTTTATGCATGTTGATTGACTTCAATGTGCCCATCTGGCTTCACATGCTTTTTTTCTGCTGTAAAGCATTCCTCATCCCACAAGATCTCGTGAAGAAGCCTCATCTTGAAGCCATCATTGCCATCCGGCTAGCAGACACTGCTTAGCTCTTCAGTAAAGGCATAAAGGGGAAAAAAAATTACCCCACATCAAGAGAAGTGTGGCTTGGAGTCTTAGCAGGACATGCATGGCTGCCTCCCATGGGACAGTCATGAAGTATTGAATAAAAGTAAATCATTGTTTATAAAAGTGTGAGTAAGGTTAAGGGAAACCAGCAACGGGTGGTATAGAGCCTCGTGCTTAACTACAGAGGGGCTGTGTCAGCCCATGCTTGAAGGGGCAAGGAGACAAAACTTCACCAAAAGTCCAACGGAGCTTGAGGGCTACCTTACAGCAAGCATGACCTTCGGTAGGAATACATGGCCAAACTGTAGATGAAGGAAGAATGGAGGAACAAGGTAGAAAGGAAATAAGCCTGACGACCTCACTCTCAGATCTTGTGCCAATGGTCCCAATTGACTTCATTCAATAGAAACTCAGAGGGAAGGTTGAGTCCATTGATGAAGGCCATGAAAATCAGCCTCCCAGAGCACAGAGCTTGGTAAAGAAGAGCGTGGAACTGGAGGGAGGGGAAATATCCAGCACAAAATTATCATTTGGTTTGGATCTTGGAACTTTCCTAAGCGAGTAATTCTCCAGCCCCTGAATTTGGGAGGTGTTTTGGAAAAGAGCATGACCAACCTGTTACTTTTCAAGTTCTGCCCTCATACACGTTAACATGCTCATTGACTTATGAAGTCCTCTTCCCTCTTCCTTTTCAAATACCTTTCTTTCTGAATGGCATTTTTCCAACTTGCACATTATAACAGCTCTATGAAAGTGTGTTAACTGTGGGACTTAAGAAACCAGTGCAAGAGAACCAGGATTGCCGAGACCCTATAATAAACCAGGCACTGTGCTAGGTAGTAAGCAAAGGTTAACCTTCAGTCTGTGTCCTCATGGTTTCTATTATCTAATAGAAAAGGGGGGAAATATGCTTGAAGTTCACCACTCTAAATGTAACTATAAATGTTATAGAGATACATTATAATGGAAAACTGGGTTGGGCTTTGCAATACATTGGCTCATCAGAGAGAAGTGATTTACACCAAGAAAAATGATTAGATACGATGGAAGTCTGATGGAGGTGGGCATGGTATTTTATGGTAAGCAAGAGGAGAGACTGTATTTCACACAAACCGAAGTGTTAGCCAAAATGTCTTAGTCTCTGAGCCTGATTTCATGAAGGTCTGTGTGGTAAGGAAGAGGTTAAATCAAAATAAAGAAGCCAGTCCCACAGAAACAGTCCTAAAGACCTCTATAGCTGCCTCCCTACCTATACAGATTATGAGACTAAACCCAAAATAGCCCGTACATTCAGTGGTTGCAATGGGCTAGGGCAGAGAAGGAACAGGAAAAGAGAGAGAGTTGGCCATTTGTCATCTTATTGCCCCAACAAAGGTAGGTATATTTTTTTCACTTTCTGACTGACTCTGGAATAAACAGAACACATTTGGCTGCAATGACAAGGAAGATAGTGTAGTAAAAGTCGAGGTTTGGGATACTTTCAAGTTTTAAAACGGGAAATCTCTTGTCTTCATAAGCATCCATCAACTGATTTACTTACTAATTTTTGTAAATTATGTTATTGACTGTACATCTTATAGCCATGTAGGAAACTTGAAATAACACACACAAAGAATAAATAATGAGTCATGTTTTATCTCACCTTACAAAGATTTCTGTTGATAACTTCTCAGTAAATCTCTGTGTATATTTGGGTTTGGAGTCTATTTTCTTTTTCCTTTGACACATTTGAGATTATATTGTAATTATTATTTCTTCTCAAGGCCCTAATTTAAAGACTAACTATAATCTTGGGGTGCCTGGGTGCCTCAGTCAGTTAAGTGTCCAACTCTTGATTTCAGCCCAGGTCATGATCTCAGGGTCATGAGATTGAGCCTTATGTCAGGCCCTGTGCTCAGTGCAGTCAGCTTGAAATTCTCTCTCCTTCTGCCCTGCTGCACGGCTTGGCTCTCCAAATAAATAAACAAATAGATAAATAATAAATAAAAACAAATAAATACATACATACATACATACTACCTATAATCTAAAAGAATGGTTCTAAAAAAATAAATAAATAAAATAAAAGAATGGTTCTTTCTCAGAGACATGCACTAAAATCAATTATAGATTTAATTCTTAAAATAATTTTTGAATAAAATAAAAACAAGTTTTCCCTGGAAATTAGGATTTGATATATATGAGATACATGGACCTTGGGCATCTTTAGATTATTGTTTTATTATTTCTAATTCATATCACCAGCTGTGAATTAGTACACAGTGTAGGGGCAGATTCCCTATAATACAAATAAAAACATCCTCATTTTTAAAAATTTTTATTTGCGTTTATTCTATGCAGAATTTACTCCCGGGCCGTAAGTTTTTGTTTCTTCGGTTTCTTCTGGAATCTTTTTCTTCTGGTGCAACCTCCTCTTCTGGTTTAGGAACAATCTGCTCTTTTTCAGTAAGAATCATCTCAATGTGGCAGGGAGAGCTCATGTATGGATTAATCCGGCCATGAGCCCTGTAGGTTCTACGTCGCATTTTGGGGGCTTTATTCACCTGGATGTGCTCAATGACCAGAGAATCTACATCTAAACCCTTAAGTTCAGCATTACTCTCCGCATTTTTAAGCATGTGCAGTAAAAATTCAGCACTCTTCTTGGGCCACCAACCCTTGTCCAGCCCCACTGTTTGGCCTGCGCACACCTACCAACTCCACCATTGCAGCGACAGAATGGCACACACTGCTTCTGCAAAGTGACATCTTTCAGATACTTGGTGGCTTTTCGAGTATGCATACCCTTGATGGCCTGGGCAGTTTCACGTGTGTTCTTAAAGTGAACATGAAGATTTGAACCTCTCGACTTGCATGATTTTGTAGGGTTTTCTGGGTTCAGCGAGTAGTGAACCATCTCTGGAGGTCACCTCAGGCCGCTCGGGGGAAGAGCCTCATTTTTAACATAGCATCATTTCTTGTTGTATTTTCTTACATCACAAAATATTTCTTTTTTTTATTGTGGTGAAATTCATATAATGTAAAATTAACATTTTAACCATTTTTAAGTGTAAAGTTTAGTGGCGTTAAGTATATTCACATTGTTGTCTAATCATCACTATCTCTTTCCAATCATGCCATTTGGATACTCAATACCCATTCCTTCCATACCCACAGTCCCTGGAGAAAAATAATATTTTCTGAACATCATTTCATATTGATGGAATGAAATATTTTGTAGTCAATATGAAATGACTACAAAATATTTCTTATATGGATATGCTCTTGGTTACCAAACCATTATCATAACGCTGGACAGTTCTGTTGTTTCCAGATGTTTTTATCTAAGGCAGCAGCAAATGCCTGTGTGTGTGTGTGTGTGTGTGTGTGTGTGTTTCTATTCGGTTCTTCTTTGTATCTTTTGTTTTTCTGCTGCAATATTCTATCTTTCATTTGTGTCAAGTGTGTTTGCAATTGCTCACTGGAGCACATAGTTTTATATATATACTCACATATATAATTCATGTACAGAATATGTGGTTATATAATATATAATTCATATTCATATTATTCTTTTAAAGATTTATTTATTTATTTGAGAGAGCCTGAGATCCAGAGAGATCACAGAAGGAGAGGCAGAGGCAGAAGCAGACTTGCTGCTGAGCAGAAAGCCCAATGTGGGGCTCGATCCCAGGACCCTGAGATTATGACCTGAGTGAAAGGCAGATGTTTAACTGACTGAGACACCCATAGACCCCTATATTCATATTATTGTATCCTTGAAATAAACTCCTGGAAGTGAATTTACTGAACCAAATGTGCAGTATTTTAAAAATTTAAAGTTAAAAATTTAAAAGATCCTTGGGTGGCGCAGCGGTTTGGCGCCTGCCTTTGGCCCAGGGCGCGATCCTGGAGACCCTGGATCGAATCCCACGTCGGGCTCCCGGTGCATGGAGCCGCTTCTCCCTCTGCCTGTGTCTCTGCCTCTTTCTCTCCCTCTCTCTCTCTCTCTCTGTGACTATCATAAATAAATAAAAATTAAAAAAATTAAAAATAAAAAAAGAAAATTTAAAGTTCTTGTAGATAAATAACAGTAATAGTTTTGATTTCTCTTAAATAGCTTATTGATGAAGGATGTATTTGTTTTACATATTTATTAGCTATTTCTTATTTCGTAGATTATCAAGATATTTGACTGTTTATTTGCTTGAGTTTTACTATTTATTTATCCAGTTTAGCAATGCTAGAGAATACTTGCCTTTTGCCAGTGATATTTGTGACAAATATTATTGCCAGTTTGTTACTGGATTATTATTGATGGTTTTTATAGCAAAATGCAAAGTGTGAGATGTTTATGTAATACAATCTTTAACCTTTCAGATTATTTTCTTCTGTTTTCAACTTTGAAAGTTCTTCCTCAAATGAAGTCAGTAATCACTTATTTTTTACATATTTATGGTTTAATTTTCCCCCTAACTCTTACATATGCCTAAAATTAATTTGGTAGTTATGTAAAGTAAAAAGTCAAGCTTTTGTTTTTTTTTTCACAAATAGCTAACCCACTGCCATCAGATTATGTATTTGTTAAAAAAGTTCCCCACTGATTTATGATTGCATCTTCAACATAAATGTCAGAATCCAGTGTGTTGAGTCTGTTTCAGGCTACCTATTCTATATCAGTGATCATCTTTTTATTCCTATAGCAGTGCCACACTATTACAATCATTTCATTTTTTTTAACTTTTTACTAAGTAGAATTTCAGGAATATACAAAATAGATACAATTAAATTATGAAATCCTATGTACTTATCACCCAGGTTCAACACTGTATTTTTTCTAAAGAGCACAAGAGCAAAGAAAAGGGAAAGAGGAAATTAATAACCTTCCCATTGCATCTTATCCAGTTATGACTTAGTCTCTACCAATAATATATGTACAAAATAGTGAAATGATAGGGGAGAAACAGTTGTTCCAAGAAACCTAGCTAAGGAGAGTCAGTGTAGTTGAACAAAGAATATGGGAAGTTCTGATAATCCTAAAAGGCAGGACAAAGAGAAAACTTGAGTCATATAAGAAGTATGTGAGTTCATAAGAAGTGATGAACCTTTTCTTTACATGAAATTCAAAGAGGAATGTTTTATTTAAACATTGTTGAACAAAATGGACAATGTCTTCCAAAGTAGAATTGCAAAGGATAACAAAGCAAAATTTAGATTACTTTTTCTTTTCTCAACTTTGGATAAAAACCAAAGTCTGTTTTTAATCACTGTCTTGAGCACATTTCCACCAAGAGCTAAAGTCATAGCATCCAGGTATATAGTTTTTCAAAGATGCTTAGAGAAGCTAAGACCTTAAGTTGCATGTTTTTAACTAATGGGACCTGTGTCATGATGAAAAGACTGATAAATATACATTTGTTCTTTCCTTAGGAAAAAAAAAAAAGGAGATTGAACCACCTTGCTTTTGACTGGTGATTGTCAAAGTATGGCAGAAGGCATTTTATGACAGGGGTTGATGAATTTTAAAAATGTATATATTATAAGGTTCTCCTTCCAGGTAAGATGGAATAAGCATACTGTACACTGTATCTCTTATTGAATGTAATTACATAATTTTGACAGAATGCATAGGGCAGTTATTTGAGGACTCTCAAATGTAATTGATAGCAGTGAATTGGGGGAGATTAGAATGTGAAGTTGCATTCTGGTTGTGAAGTTACAAAGTGGTTGTGAACTTACCATTTTTTCTCTTCTAGCATGCTCTGGCCTGAACACTGTGCAGCCCAAAACCCCAAAGAGAGCGCTGGTGCACGAATGCTCCAGGAGAAACCTTCAGGTCCTCTTTAGAGAAGAGGGGACAGGAAATTTCTAACACTCAGAGACAGTGCAGGAATCCTCCATTTTGCCGCCTTTTTTTTTTTTTTTTTTTTTTTCCTTCTCTTGGTTCTCTCCCACCTTGTCCCTTAGGCAATCCCATAGGGGCAGTGACAGAGGCTGCCAATGGAGCTGGCAGGAGCCAGAACTCTGAAAGAAGGGAATCTTCCTCTAGTATAGATGGAGATGTGATCCCACGAGAGTGGAACAACTCCTCCATTGCATTTGATTCCTTCTCTATCCTCTTGCCACTTGAGCCCAGACATGGGTAAAGTCACAAACATGCGTGACAGATAACTAAAGCCCTAGTTTCAAGCCACAGGACCAAAAAGAGGAACCCAAGGGAAGTGAAAAGTATCAAGGACATGGAAGAAGAGGAACTTGAGAAAGCAACTCTTATAGTTACTTATGAACACATGGTCTTACCCTAAACTGTGTATGCAAGAGTCTGATCCTAATCTGCTAACCAGAGACTGTGAGAATTGAAATAACAGATAGATCATAGCCAGGGTCCCAAACTAACCACTGAGAGACACACAAGTGGGACAGATCTTAAGTGCACCGTGAAGATTTGAAAATTGAAATGACGTTGGAAACAATGCTCATAGGTTGGAATTTGTGGTCTTAACCTCACTATTTTGATTGCCTGCTAAAATAAAAATATCAACAATTTTCATCAGATTTAAACAAGACACATACTTTTATAATATAATATTCAAAATGTTCAGAATGCAATCCAAATTACTGAGTATACAAAGAATGAGAAAAACCTCGAACTGCATGGAAAAGGCAATCAGCAGACATCAACACGACAATGACATAGATAGGGGAATTATCTTACAAAGACTTAACAGCAGCTATTATATAAATGTTCCAACAAGTAATCACAAGCACACTTGAAATAAATGAAAAACAGAATGTCTCAGCAAAGAAATAAAAAAAAATATTAAGATGAACCAAACAAATTTTAGAACAAAAAAAATCAGTAACCAAATTTTAAAACTGCTTGTATGGGAGCACATTGGAGATAATGGGCAAAGAGTCCATGTACTTGAAGCTAGATCAATAGAAATTGTCTAATTTGAACAATAGAGAGAAAAATATCATTTAGCAGTTAACAAAGGCTCAAGGACATGTGAACCACTAACTAAAAGTCTAACATTCATGACATTAGAGTCCAAGAAGAAGAAAAGGAGAAGGAATAAAATGCTGAAAAAGTACTTGAAGAATCAATGGTTGAAAACTTCCCAAATTTGGCAAAAGACATTTACCTACAGATTCAAGAATTATGGCTAGCCACGAACTGGATAAGTCCAAAGAAATTCAAGACCAAACATAACCAAAGTACTGCATTCAAGAGAATGTATTTTCCCTTTTTTAAAACGATTTTATTTATTTATTTATTTATTTATTTATTTATTTGCAAGAGACACAGATAGAGAGTCAGACATAGGCAGAAGGAGAAGCAGGCTCCCGTGGGGAGCCTGATGCAGGACTCAATCTCAGGACCCCAGGATCACGACCTGAGCCAAAGGCAGACACTCAACTCAACCACTGAGCCACCCAGGAGTCCCAAGAGAAGGAATTTTCAAACAAATTTCCTGGAAAGCAGCCAGAGGAAAATAATACATTACCTAAAGGGAAACAATGAGTCAAGTGACTGCACATTTCTCCTCCAAAACCCAAGGATGCCTGAAGAAAGTGACACAACATTTTTGATGCACTGAAAATAAAGAACTGCTAACCCAGAATTCTACATCCGGTAGAAAAAGTCCTTTAGTGATGAGGATAAAATAAAGATATTCTCAGGGAAGAACAACTAAAAGAATCCATTGTCAGCAGAGCTGCTCTAAAAAAAATTGCCAAAGGAAATACTTCAACAGAATGGAGATGACACCAGAAGGAAAAATTGGAACATCAGAAATGGAGGGAAAGCAACAAAAATGGTAAATATCTCAGTAAATAGGGCAGCCTGGATGGCTCAGCGGTTTGGCGCCGCCTTCAGCCCAAGGCCTGATCCCGGATCCAGACCCATGTCCGGATCCCTGCATGGAGCCTGCTTCTCCCTCTGCCTGTGTCTCTGCCTCTTTCTCTCTCTCTGTGTCTGTCATGAATAAATACATAAAATCTTTAAAAAAAAATCTCAGTCAATATAAAGAACTCTCACTTGAACTCTTTAAAATATTTGATGACTGAAAGCTAAAATTTTAATATTGTATAGAAAGTTTTTCATGTATACAGATATGATATATAACAACTATAACACAAAGAGAGGAATATAATGAGACCTACCCGGTAATGAGTTTTCTACATTGTATCTGAAGTGGTAAAATACCACTTCCAAATAAATTATGTGACATTAAATACGTATATTCTTTAATCATTAGGCCAATCACCTAACATTTATGTAAAGAGATATAGTCTAAGTCACAATATATAAACTAAGTGATATTTACCCTAGTGCAGGGGTCAGCAAATTATGGGCCCAGTCCAGCCTCCAACCTGTTTTGTTTTGCTTGCAAAGTAAATTTTAACACATTTTTTAAAAAAATGAATATGAAACAGCAAAGTAAATTTTAACACATTTTTTTTAAAAATTAATATGAAACAGAGGGAGAAAAAAAACACCTTATTAAATAGAACCCACAAAGCCTAAAGTATCTATTCTCAGGCCTTTATAGGCAATGTTTGCTAATTCCTACCCAAGAAAAATGAAAATATATTCACACAAATATCTGAATATGAATATTTATAGCTGTTCTATTTATAATCTACAGAACCTTAAAGCAAGCTTGGTGTCCTTCAAAAATGAATAGATAAACTGTGGCATATACATATGATGGAATATTATTCCATAATTAAAAAAAAAAATGAACTCTTATTACATACAATAACATGGATGAATCTTAAAGGCTTTGTGTCAGAGGAAAGTGCTGTAGTGTCAGCAGAGTCAGCTAAAACAGAAAGTCCAAATAAATTCCAGAGTCTCCTAACACCCAGTTTTCCAGCTTTAGTCATAAACCATTCATCATATCAAGAACCAGAAAAATTTCAAACAATTTATAAAGGCAATCAATATGTCTGAAAATCAAGATGAGAGGAAGGTTAAAATTACCTGATACGAACTTAAAGCAAACAAATAATCCAATTAAAAAATGGGCAGACAATATGAACAGACATTTCTCTAAAAAAAAGTACAGGTGGTCAACAGACACATGAAAAGGTGCTCAGCATCACTCATCATCAGGAAAATGCAAATCAAAACTACAGTGAGATACCGCCTCACACCAGTCAGAATGGCTAAAACCCAAAAATCAAGAAACAAGTGTTAGCAAGGATGTAGAGAAAAAAGAACCTTTGCTGGAAATGCAAACTGGTGCAGCCACTATGGAAAACAGTATGAATTTCCCTCAAAAAGTTAAAAATAGGACTACCCTACAATTCAGCAATTGCACCACTGGGTATTTACCAAAAAAAATATAAAACCACTAATTCAAAAGAATAGGTGCCTTGTTTATTGTAACACTATTTACAATAGCTAAATTATGAAAATAGCCTAAGTGTTCATCAGTAAATGAATGGATGAAGAAGATCTAGTGTATGTGTGTGTGTGTGTGTATGATTTCACACATAAAAAGAATAAAATCTTGCCATTTGCAAGATGAAGCTAGAAAGTATAATGCTAAGTGAAATAAGTCAGAGAAAGAAAAATACCATATGATTTCACACATATGTGGAATTTAAGAAAAAAACAAACAAGCGAAGAAGGAAAAAGAGAGAGAGAGAGAGAGAGACAAACCAAATAACAGACTCTAACTATAGAGAACAAACTGATAGTTACCAGAGGGGAGGTGGGGGAGGATGGTGAAATAGGTGAAGAATATTAAAGAGTATACTTAACATGATGGACATTGAGTAATGTACAGAATTGTTGAATCACTATATTGTATGCTTTAAACTATTAGAATACTGTATGTTAACTATACTGGAATTAAAATTAAAAATTTCACGGAAAAAAATTTAAAGCAGCCATGATAAAACTGCTTCAGTGAGCATTCATGAGCAGAATCAAAACAAATTAAAAATAGAACATCTCAGCAAATAAGTAAAAGATACAGTGAAGAACCAAATGAAAATTTTATGACTGAAAAATACAATAATCGAAATTTTAAAACTCAGTGAATGAGTTTAAACGCAGAAGAGAGTGGACAGAAGAAAGAATAATTGAACTGACTGACAGAAAATTAGTAATTACCCAATCTAAGCAACAAAGGAAAAAAATGGACTGAAAAAAAAAAAAAAACATGAACAGAACCTCAGGAACCCGTGTTACTATAAAATTTGTGCCCTCAAAATCCTAGAAGGGAGAAAAAGAAAAAACTACAAAGTACTTGAAGAATTAATGGTTGGAAAGTTCCCATATTGGCAAATAAAGCTGCAAGAACCTAAGCAAACTCCAAACAAAATAAATCCAAAATCAACAAGACACATCATGGTCAAACTTCTGAAAACTAAACATAAAGAAATAGTCATGGTACTAGCAAGACAGAAATGACATTTCTGGGGGCAAACCCATTTGAATGACAGTGTATTTCTCATCAGGAACCATGGAGGCAAGAAGAAAGTGGTCTTTTTCTTTTTTCTTTCCTTTTTTTTTTTTTTTTTTTTTTTGAACATTTTTCAAGTACCGAAAGATAAACAATTGTAAACCCAGATTTTTTTTTTTTTTTAACACACACGACTGGGGTGGGGGGAACAGAGGAAGACTGGAGTGATTGAATCTTAAGTGGGCTCCATGCTCAGAGCAGAGCCTGACACCAGACTCAATCTCATGACCCTGAAATCATGACCTGAGCCAAAATCAAGAGTTGGACATTTAACTGACTGAGCCACCCAGGTGCCCCCACCCACCTCCCCTCTGGTAACTATCAGTTTGTTCTCTATAGTTAGAGTCTGTTACTTGTTTTGTCTCTCTCTCTCTCTCTCTTTTATTCAGTCATAAAAGGGACATTAAGACAATTTTCTTAGGAAAACAAGAATTTTTCACTAAAAGAATGGCTGAAGAAAGTTCTCCAGAGAAAGAAAATTATAAATTTTTTAAAAAACTCAAGAGTATTAGGAAAGAAGAAAAAAGACTATAGACAAAAATATGGGTAAATACAACAGATTGCCCTTCTATTGAGTTTCCTGTTATGTTTGATGGAAGCAAAAAATTATAATACTGCATATTGTAGTTCTAGGTATAGAAAGAGGAACTCTTTTAAGTTGATTATATTATAAACAGGAAAGGCTAATAGACATAAAGGGAGATAAAGTTACTACACTTTACTTAAATGGATATAATGATGGCACCGGGATCCCTGGGTGGCGCAGTGGTTTGGCGCCTGCCTTTGGCCCAGGGCGCGATCCTGGAGACCCGGGATCGAATCCCACGTCGGGCTGCCGGTGCATGGAGCCTGTTTCTCCCTCTGCCTATGTCTCTGCCTCTCTCTCTCTCTCTCTCTGTGACTATCATAAATAAATAAAAATTAAAAAAAAAAAAATGATGGCACCAGTAGACCAACGAGTTATGTGTGTATATAATGTAATACCTAAAGCCACAATTAAAATAGCTATTAAAATACAAATGAAATTCTAAAAAAAAAAAAAAAAGGTAGACTATAAAAGCCAAGAAATAGAAAATGGAATAGAGAAAAAAAAGAAAGCAAAAATTTAAATGGCAGACTTAAGCCCTAATATATAATTAATTATGTTAAATACAAATTATATATATACCAATTAGAGAAATTATTAGATATAGTATATTGTATGCAACTACATTTTTAAAATACACACACACACATTAAAAGGCTGAGATTGGTAGAAACAAACAAAAACATGAATAATGTAGACTTTAAAGCAAAGAAAATCACCAGATGAAGAACTTTACATGATGATAGTCAAACCACCGTGAAGACAGACTAACATTAGGTTTGTATGCACCAAACCTAGTGTTTGCAAACCTAGAGCTGCAAAATATGGAAAGCAGAAACTGATAGAACTAAAGGAGAAATAGACAAAGAAAATATTATATTTCAAGATTTCAACTGTCCTCTCTCAACAATTAATTGGACAAATGGACAGAAAATCACTAAGCATGTGGAAGAACTCAATAGTGCCAGCAACCAGCAGCAGCAAATCAACATTTATAGAAGACTCTACCCAATAACAGCAGAATACACATTCTTTTCAAATGCCTACAGAACATATAAAAAGAAGTGGTACATCTTGGACCATAAAAGGAACACTAAGAAATTTAAAAGAATTGAAATAAAAAAACTGACCACAGTGAAATCAAACTAGAAATCAATAAAGTTAACTGGAAAATCACCAAAATTTGGAAACTAAAGAACATACTTTTAAATAATCAATAGGTCAAAGGGGAAGTTTATAGAGAAATTAGGGAATCCAAAGGACTAAATGAAAATGAAAACACAGCATATCACAATTTGTTAGACACAGCTAAAGTATTGCTGAGCAGTAAATTTATAGTGCTAAATGTATGTAAAGATGAAAAATCTCGTATAAAGAATCCAAATTCCCACCTCAAGATCCTAGAAAAAAAAAACAAAAACAAAAACAAAATAAACCTAAAGCAAAAAAGAAGGAAAGAAATAACAACAGGAGCAGGAACCAATGAAACTGAAAACAGAAGAACAATTCTTGGAGAAAGGTCTATGAAAAAAAGAGCTGTATATTTGAAAGGATCAATGAAATTGACAAATCTTAGGCAATAGTAATAAATTAAAATTTAAAATAAATAGTAATAAATAAAATTTTTTTCTCAATAAAAAAGAGAGAAGACATGGATTATCAATATCTGGAATGAAATGAGGTTATCACTACAGACTCTGCAGACCTCAAAAAATAACAAGTAAATAATATAAATAACTCTACACACACAAATATGCAACTTAGATGAAATGGACCAGTTCTTCAAGAGACACAGACTACAGCTCACTCAGTATAAAAAAAAAAATCATTTGAGTCGCCATTAAAAAAATTTTTGTTAGTAAGATTTGTTGTGTAAAAACTTCCAAAAACATGACCAAGTGGGATTTATTTTCAGGATGCAAGGTTGGTTCAGTTTTCAAAAATCACTCATTGTGATCCAAACTCTTAGAGAAATAGAAATAGAGAGAACTTCTTTAACTCAGTTCCTAGCATCTACAAAAAGCCTACATCCGGAATTATACTTACTAGTGAAAGTCTGAATACTTTCTCCCTAAGATCCAGAACAAGGGAGGTTGTCTGGGTGGCTCAGTGGTTGAGCATCTGCCTTGGACTCAGGCATGATCCCAGGGTCCTGGGATGGAGTCCCACATCGGGCTCCTCACAGGGAATTTGGCTACGTCTCTGTCTCTCTGTGTCTCTCATGAATAAATAAATAAAATCTTTTTTTAAAGATTAAGAAAAGAAAGATAAGGAGTAATGCTGGGGAGGAGACCTCTCTGTGTCTCTCATAAACAAATAAATAAATAAAATCTTTAAAAAAAAGAAAAAGAAAAGAAAGATAAGGAGTAATGCTAGGGAGGAGACCTCTCTGTGTCTCTCATGAACAAATAAATAAATAAAATCTTTTTTTTAAAAAAAGGCTCAGGAACAAGAGGAGGATGCTCATTCTTACCACCTTCATTTAACAATTTGCGTAAGTGCCAGCCAATGCAATAATGAAGGTAAAGGAATACAGATGAGAAAGGAGGAAATAAAAAAAAAAAAAAAAGAAAAGAAAAAAGAAAGGAGGAAATACAACTGCCTTTACAGATGACATGACTATCTCCTAGAAAATCTCAAGGAATCAACCAAAAAACTTCTAGAACTAATAAATGAGTTCAACGAGGTCACAAAATAAACATATGGAAGTTAATTTTATTTCTATGTAGCAATAATGAACACATGGATGCTGAGTTTTAAAATATAATGCCATTTAAAATCCTTCAAAAACAAAAATATTGTATAAAATACTTACAGAACTTCTATGCTTATAATAAGCACAAAATACTTCTGAAAGAAATCAAAGAAGATCTAAATAAATGGAAGGACTTAGTGTGCTCATGGATTGGAAGACTCAAAATAGTCCAGTTGTCATTTCTTCCCCCAATTTTATACAGGTTTCATTTGACTTCTGTAAAAAAAATCTCAGAATATTGTTTGTAGATGTAGACAAGATTATTCTAAAATTTATATGGAAAGGTAAAGGAACTAAAATGATCAAAATAATTTTGAAAAAGAATAGATGAGAGAGATCAGTCTACACATTTTCAAAATGTGTTATGTATCAATAGTAGTCAAGACTGTGGTATTGGCAGAAGGATAGACACATAGATCAATGGAACTAAATACAGAACTCAGAAATAGATTCATCCAAATATGCCCACTGATTTTGACCAAGGTGTAAAAATAATTCAATGGAGAAAAGAGGGTTTTTTCAATAAATGGTGCTGAAGGAAGTGGACATCCATAGCCGGAAAAAAACTGAACTTCAATATAAACCTCATGCCTTATGCAAAAACAAATAAAAAATGGACTAGAGAACTAATGTAAAATGTAAAACTATAAAACAATTTCAAAAATAGCAGAAAATCTTTGATATCTAGGAGTAGACAAAGAGTCCTTAGACTTAACATCAAAAGTAAGATCCATAAAAGAGGGAAAATGGTAAGTTGGACTTCATCCAAATCAAAAACTTGTGCTCAGCAAAATATCCTGCAAGGGGATGAAAACACAAGCAATATATTGAGAAAAAATATTTGTAAAACACATATCCAACAAAGGACCAGTATCTAGACTACAAAAGAATTCTCAAGCTCACCAGGAAAAAAAAAATAAGCTGACTAGAAAATGGGCAAAAGACATAAAAAGACATTTCCCTAAAGAGGATATACTGATGGCAAGTAAACACATAACATGTTCAACGTCATTGGCCATTAGGGAAACACAAATTGAAACCTCCTAAGATATCACTACACACCTATCAGAATGGCTGATGTAAAAAAAGTAGAGACCACACCAAATGCTGGAGATGATGTGAAGAAACTAGATCACCCATGCATTTCTGGTGAGAAAATAAAATGTTATAGTCATTCTGGAAAGCAATTTGGCAGTTCTCCAAAAGGTTACATACTGAATCATTCCATTGATATAACGTTCTTGAAATAAGAAAATTATAGAAATGGTTACCAGATTACAGTTGCCTGGGGTGAAGAGGAGGGTGACGGTGGGAGATAAGTGGATATAGCTATCAAAAGACAACATGGGAGACCCTTGTGTTGATGGAAATATTCTGTATCTTGATTGTGTCCGTGTCAATGTGGTTGTGATATTGTACTGTAGTTTATAAGATATTGCACATAAAACTACAATTATCTCAAAAAGTCAACTTTTTTTTAAATGTATGTATTTTCTTTTGGGGTTTCTGGGTGAATGATTTGTAATTCCATGGACTTTTACTTTAATGCATGATTAAGGGCTACTTCCTAGTAATCTAATAAGTGAATTACTCGGAGTTTTTTAAACCTGGTATTCATTCATTAGAACCAGAAGATTACTCTGGCTTTTAATTCTGCCTTCTGCTGAGAAAACTATCTGTCTGTCATGGTTTCAGAGAACTATATCGCTCTTACTATGTATGTAGCCATCAGCTAACTGATCATTGGAATCCCTGAGCCCTGGGGGTAGAATATGTTGGAGCGTTTTATCTTACTTGACTGTCATTTTCAATTTCTCTTCAAGGTGTTTTGGGTTTTTTTTTTTTTTAATTTTAAATTATTCTTGGTTTAGCCTCCCAGTTGATTGAGTTTGTGAACTTGTTTGCTTAACTCAACAATGTGTAAAAATTCCTATTTGTATGAGCAATATGTCTAGCATATAACTTTCCATTAACTCAACTTGCACATATCTTTTGTGTTGTGGTTAAGAATGAATCATCCTCCCCTGTATTGCTAAAGCCAATATACACAAACATAATTTGCTTAGACACTGACCCTTCTTATTATCACTGAATTGTCTTTCCACTAGAAAGTGAGAGAGCTTGGTTGGGGGTGACCGGGAAGACTTTTGTTCCACTAACTGCCCATGGCCAGAGAAGTGTGAAGGCTCTGATCATAGACTCTCTGGTTAATGACTCATTCTCCTAACTGAGTTGAATAGCAAAAAAAAAAAAAAAAAAAGTCCCGATTGGGGTTGCCAGCAAATGCAGATATCATGGTGCTTGAATGAAACAAGACAGAGATACGTTGACCACCACATGCATAAAAGGCAATGATAGCTATTGTTATGAACGGTAACGATTCTGACTTACATTAACGTCCAGGTGGAGGCTCTTCCTCTCTCAGGCCAAGGATGCACTGTTAAAAATACATTTTTATTTCCTACGGAACAAAGTGGGCTTTGTACATTTGTTGGTGCCATTTGTGGTGGAGAAGGACTTTCTCGGATTGCTTTGGAATGATGAAGAGTGCGTCTCTCATCCAAGAACTGAAATGATACGTTCAGGTGAGTCTGGAGTCCAAATCCTCAAAGGAGGGATTTAGGAGGGATTTAGCATTTGGGAGGATCAGGTTTAAACCAAACAATCCTTTAAGAAGAAATTCCATTCAAGTTCTTTCTTTAAAACAGGAAATTAAACAGAGTCATTATAAGGCAAACTCCGGAGAGTGGTAGCACAGTTTCTCCCTACTGTTAGTGGCATGAATTTCATTTGGGGGTCATCTGTGAATTGAAAACTCTATTTAAATTTGATCCTGGTGACCACAGCTCCTTTAAAGTGCAATGATCACAATTCTGGGCAAAATGTGTCATTTTAGAAACATATACCTGAAGTACAACTCCTTGCATAATTATCAAGATTTAAATCCTCCTAGAGTATTATTTTAAGTATTTCATTAAATTCACGGGCCTATTTCCAAAAATCTTGTAGCAGGGGAGAGGGCCAGATTATAGAACATGAATTCCTTCAAGACCCTGGTAGAGTTAACATACTTTATTAAAATTACTTGAGGCAAGCCAGAGAACTAAACTGGTGAAGCAGGCATCAGTTGGCACATTTTCCAGATGTTTTTATTTTTTAAGTTTCATTAAGTGAATATCGGCAGAATAGCCAATGCTGTGTAAACGCAGCAAGATCGAACCCAACCCAGTAAATAACTCTTTCAATTGCTTTCAACAAAGCCTTCTCTCCAAAACTGAATTGCACATTGTTCTTTATGAACACAAGAAAGACTTCCTACACATCCTCTTAAATTCTTAGCAGGGCAGAACGTTGGTGCAAACTCCTCTTGAAACATTTAATAGTGAATACTTAAAATTAATCTGACTTTACTGGCATATTTTTTTCTTTGAGCAAAAATGAGGGCTTTGGGGAAAACTATTAGATTCAGTCAAGGTCTTCGCTTGTCTTATTCAGTGAGATGTTCTCCAAGAGATCCACTGTCTTATTCAGTGAGATGTTCTCCAAGAGAGTTAATGAGGGCCTGGGAGTGGGAGCATGCTTGCCCTATTTAAGGAAGAGCAAGAGAGGCTGTGAGGAGGAGCAGAGAGAGAATGGGGAGAGCTGTAGGAGATTGGGGTACCAGCACCACTCTCTATAGAGCCTTGCAGCCCAGTGGAAACACTTTGGCTTTTTACTCTGAATAAGAAAGGAGGCCATCAGAGACTTTCCAACAGAGCAGTGACCAGATATGGAGCTGGGCGTGGAGTCAACATCCTTGGGACCCCAGGTCCCCAGATGGAAATCAGGGGCTGTTGGGAAGAGCAGAGGGGAGCAGATGCTGGGGAGAGAGCCAACAATGTGTACTGCACACTGGGTTTTCCCACAGTGAATGATAGAAAGAAAATAAAAAGAAGTATGCTTTTGAAACCAGAGATATTCACACATGTGTAACACACACACACACACACACATAGTCAGAGAGAGGGAGAAAGAGAACTTTACATCCCACAGACCTTTGTAGCCATGAAAAAGTGAACAACGTATATAGAAACAAAAGTCTTGAGTGCTTTGATCAAAACTAATTTTTTTTTTAATTAGGGTCACTTTGAGGAGTTCAGACTCCTCAGGAGTATATGTTCTGGTTCCATCTGTCCAATGTTGCAGGAAACAGTCTGTTTTGGCAGTTGACTGTGTCTACAATTCTTACATAAAATATGTTAAACATCTGTCCCTGATCAACTTAAATATCACTGCCTTTATTGTGTCTAATGCTGGCCCATCAAAATATAACTTCAAGAGAGGACTTTTTTTTAATTCCCAGCCCATCTTAAGAAGAAGCATAATCATATTCTCAGGACTAAACGGGAACCTTACAATATAACAATTTCAGTATAAGTTTCTTTGTAGACAAGTATCTTTAATTTGGAGACCACGTGGGATGAATTTGACCCAAACCCAATTTAAATATATGTCCATCCTTGTTTGTAGCTTGTAGCTTAGAGGTATCTCTTTTTTGTTAGCCAGAGCAACACCAAACCCAACATCCATGAACGAATGAACTTTCATCTGTGCTAACATGCGAGCCAGTGTGGAATTTCTACACAGCCATGACTCTTATACTCCCAAGGCAGTCCTTTAGGAAAGGTTCTCTCTACACATAACACCATGAATACTCTTTCCTGTTGACAGTCTACTGTGTGCCAGGTACTGAGTGACATTCTTCACATACAATAGTCCAGCTTCATCCCTATTTTATAGCTGTGTGACCTTGAATCATGAACTTACTAGCTATGAGCTTTAGTTTCCTCATCTGTAAAATGGAGAGAACTTTATAAGGTTGTTGTAAGGATTAAGTGAATTAATATACATAAATTGCTTAAAATAATACCTGGCACATCATAAGCACTAAATGTATAGCCTATTAATAATCATATTTAATAATCCTCACAGCAGAGTTATAAAATAATACCATTATGTTTCCCACCTTCTTGGTGGGAAAGAGAAGATAAATGACAATAGCGGTGATCATGATATACTACTAATAGCTGGGCTAAGCAAATCTATTATCACTAATGTTTCCCACACCTTTATTCCCACTGGGAAGCCAAGAAGTTAAGGTCACATGGTTGGATTGATGGAACCAGGATTCAAATCAAGTCTTCCAATAGAAATATCTGTGCTCTCTCTGCTGTACCAGACTACCTCTATCCTTGAGGAGTTTGGTCTGCATGGTAGAAATCAATTCTAAATAGAGTCTTCATAAATTGGCCAGTGAGTTTTGAATCTCTTTTTTTCTTCCCCTGACCAAATGAGTAAGTTTGGCATCTTAAGACCATTATTTTTTTTTTTAAGTTTTCAAACTGTATCCTTTTTTTCTCCAATGTTACGCTTTTGTCTATTTCTCCCTTTGGTTAAAAAGTGAAAGTAATTGTTAAAATGGATTTTAAAAGGGCTTCTTGATATTAAAGCCTATCTCAGGAAATGAGTTGGCCATGGGAGGATGGGTGGTGCATTAATACAGATTGAACACAGGCAGTCCCTGCTTGTCAGAACCAATACTTTCTTATGTAAGCAACAAGTTTCAAAGCAACAGAATATTAATATGACCATGGGTTAGAATCGTTTTCACACTGTGCGGTTGAGGGATGATCCTGCGTGGAATCATCTGGATTGCTGCTTAGTAAAGGGCAGAATGCTGGGCTGAACTAGCTGAGTCCAAAGATTGAGGGTAAGAGTCAACCATCTGTATTTTCACAAGTTCCCTATGTGATCCATATGCACAGTACAGGTTGGACTGTTGCTTCATATATCTGACTTCCCATTATCCTCATCATCTTTAGCACAGACACCCAGATTCGGAATGGAGACCTTTACACACAGTCAGATATCAGGAAAGCACTTTTCAGGGGCACCTGGGTGGCTCAGTCGGTTGAGCATCTGCCTTTGGCTCAGGTCATAATCTCAGGGTCCTGGGATCAAATCCTACATTGAGCTCCCCACGTCCCTCCCCCTCTACACACACTTGTATTCTCTCTGTCTCTAAAATAAATAAATAATGAAAAAAAGAAGGAAAGATCTTATCAGCAGTCAATAAGAGGTAGAGAGCAGAACAGGTGGGAAATTACACTAAGGAGAGATCGTGTCATGCTATATAATCCCTTGAAGCTTCTCTTCAGTGTGAAGTCTAAGCCCATGAATTCAAGGGTTCAGGGAACCCAGGATGTAGGGTGTCTCCTCCCCATTCCACATTGCCTGATCAGCCGCAAGATGGACAGGCTACAGCAGAGGACAAAGGCTGGGCCTCCTTTCAGCCTGCCTGATGCTACTAACACATTCACAGCTCTATTAATTAAACATAAGGTTTGGATATTCCGTTCCTGATTTGAGCCAAGCTCCAAAATGAGATGATGAAGAGGGCAGGGGAGGTAGAAATAATAGCAGTGGCCCAATACTTGAGGACTTACGATGGACTCTCTCTGGCCTCTGGCTAAGCACTTTGTGTGCAATATCTCATTTTATCTTCACAACCCAAGAGGTAGGTCCTCTTCTACCTTCCTTTTGTTGATGAGTAAACGGAGGCACAGAGGAGCTGAGTAATTTGCCTCAGACCTTTCAGATAGGGGGACAGAAGCATAATACTACTGCTAAATTCTCTGCTCAGCTTCAGACGTCTGGCCTCAGTTAGAAACAAGATCCCATATACTGCTTGCCTACTGATTATTCACTTAGATACATATATGTAGAAAACAATAAAACAAGGAGTATGTTTTTACTCACATGCCTTTGGTGTTTGAACATGGTATAATTGGGTCTAAGTTGAAATTGACCAGCAGCAAGTGTCTGAAGACCAAATAGATCAGTGTCTGGTGAACACTGACCACATTTCAGTTTATAGGGATTTACCAAGATTGGGACAAACTCCGCAAAACCACAGCCAGCTCTAGGCCTGTGTCGTTAAAGGTAGATGATGCTTTTTGGGCAATCACTGTGCCAAGTACTGGGTGGGAACCTCTCATATATTTTTTTCATTTAACCATCAAAACAATCCCAGTATAGTAGTGACTACTGCAACCCCATTCTCTTGAGGTACAGAGTGAATCCTTCAGAGTGTGGTCTTCAGAGTGTGGTCTATGGTCCCGGAGCTGAGCTATCCTGCTGTACTGGTCAGGGTTCTCCAGCAGAACCAATAAGATTATATAGATGTGCATAAAGAGATTTATTACAGGGACTAAGTCATACAATTATGGGAACTGAAAAGTCCCACAATCTGCCATTTATAGGCTGGCGACCCAGGAAAGCCAGTGAAATATTTCAGTCTGAATTCAAAGGTCTGCGAACCAGAGAAGCCAATGAGGTTCCTGTCTGAGTCTCAGAGTCCAAGAACTAGGAGCATCCAAGTCCAAGGACAGCAGATGGATGTCCCAGCTCAAGTAAAAAGAGAGCAAATTTGCCTTTCCTCTGCTTTTTTGTTCTATTCAGGCACTCAACAGGTTTGATAGTTCTCACACACATTGGTGAGGGCAATCTTCTTTACTCCATCTACAGATTTAAATGCTGAACTCTGGGGCCCCTGGGTGGCTCAGTCGGTTAAGCATCTGCCTTAGCCTCAGGTCATGATCCGGGGATCCTGGGATGGAGTCCCACACTGGGCTCCCTGCTGAGCTGCAAGCCAGCTTCTCCCTCTCCCTCTACTTGCCACTACTCCCCCTGCTTGTATCCTCTCTCTCTGTCAAATAAATAAAATCTTTTTAAAAATTAAAAAATTAAAAAATAAATTAGTAAATAAATACTGATCTCTTTCTGAGATGCCAACACAGACACAACCAGAAATGATGTTTGACCAGCTATTTGGGCACCCCTTAGCCCACTCAAGTTGACACATAAAAATAACCATCACACCTACCTTTCCAGTAAGGACTATATTGGGGTAGAGGTCAGTAGGAAGAAGCAGGAGATTGGAATTCTAGTTCTAACTTTGTCATTTCCACACCTGGCAATGCTGTGACAGTCCCACATCCCCTACGGACTTCAGTGTCTCCTATTCATAAAATACAGATATTGCCCTAATTAAACCACCAATCACTCTTTCAAAACCCTGGAACTTACCATGGTAGACGCCAAAAGTCTACTTTTTTCTCTTTTTCCTGAGAAACACAATTTTGTAGTCACTCTGTCTTCACAGTGGCCACATATAAAGAGTTTTGAGAAACAAAATTGTAGTAATTTTAAGGAAATGCATTAGATGGTGACATTCAGTTTTGTCTTGTAACTGGAATAAAATTCCCACATCCCATCAAGAAATCTTCTCCCCACTCCTGGGGTGAAAACTGTTCACCTAAATAATATTTATAATTTCATTCCTTCTGATGCTAAAATTTGACCAGCCTATGACCATGTTTCACTGTGAAGGAGCAAAGGGAGGGCATAGATCCTATAATTTGCTTGTCATGTTCCATTTACCCGTTGCTTCCTAATACAAGCAAAATCTTGGCTGGTAAGGATGCCCAAAAGATAGAGAAAGCATTGTAAGATGTCTAAAATATGCTGCGAAACAAGTGCCCTGGCGATACTTAATAACATATCATCAAATAAAACAGGTAATTAGCCATGATGATGGAAATATAAACATGACCTAATTAGCAGAACTTTTCATTACTATCTCTTAGTGTGGACAGTAAACATTTGGTATATTGTTATCACACCCATGTGCATAATTTCTTAGTTGATTTTGGAGCCACTGACCGGGCAGTAGTCAAGATGTCCAAAACAGTGGAGCGAGGTCACAATGCTGAAGCTTTTGTTTTCATACATTACCAGTGCATCAAAGGTAACATACGTAGGCACTGAAAGTGTTCCATGTGATCACATCAAGGGTCTTATAAGAATTACTTTCATTTGATGTCTGTGTTCCAGAACTTTCTGCAATCCCACAGAAACAGCACTTCACCCCATACCTTCCATGACTCTAGGATGAAAGAGAGGCTTAGTTCCTCAGCTGCAATCTGCCTTCCACATCCATCAGTCTACCAGACCCACTCAGGATAGAGTTCCCAATGGCCACCATATCACCAAGACCAACAGATTACATTCTCCCCCCATCCTTCCTGATCTCTTTAGTACTTCTGACTCTGTTTACCACTATCTCTTTTAAAACACACTCTGTTCTGTGATGCCTGTCTCTTTGGTCTTCCTCCTTCCTTGGTGGTCATAGCTTCTCCAGTTACTTGGCTGGCTCTCACTCTTCTGCCCACACTAAGTGGGACTTTACTGGTAATATTCCACCCTTTTCCCTCCATGAATAATCACTATGAAATCTCATGCCCACAGCATTTAGAACTAAAGGATTGTTTCCTTTACTTCTTACTGGCAGTTCCTTACCTCCATCTCTTGTTACTTGTCTCCTGGATTATCTCAATGCCCTCCCAATTTTTCTCCTTGCTCCCAATTTGACATCCCTGGCCCTTCAATCCACCCTGTACCAATATTTCCAAATTGGATGTTTGAGCCCATTGTTCCATGTTCTCTGTCCTCTGGGCTTCTTTTCACAAAGTCATCTTGAGTACAAGGCAATTAGGATGGTTTGTAACTTCCTGGTGACTCCAGGGGCTGAGACGACAGAATTGATGGCTCCTGTCACCAACAGGTTTTCCTGAGGGACAGCTGTATAAAGACCAGACTGAGGAGACAGTGACTTTCCCAGGATCTTCCAGGAGCAGGAGTTTTGTCACCTGAAAATGATCACTCAGAATGGATTCTGATCATAAATAAGCTGTTGTCTTGTCAAGTGTCCTTCTGGCATAAGGACAGTAGGTGGACAAACATTGCGGATAGGGAGAATCAGTAACCACCTGACTCAAAAATACTAGGAAGTCACTGAAAATCTTTTCATTTCCCTGCCAGCCTGTCATAGTGCCCATTTCATTAAAATTAAATTAAATTGTTATAAAACCCAAGGAGGGGATCCTTGGGTAGCTCAGTGGTTCGGTGCCTGCCTTTGGCCCAGGGCATGATCCTGGAGTCCCGGGATCGAGTCCTGCATCAGGTTCCCTGCATGGAGCCTGCTTCTCCCTCTGCCTGTGTCTCTGCCTCTCTCTCTCTCTCTCTCTCTCTCTCTCTGTGTGTGTGTGTGTGTGTCTCATGAATAAGTAAATAAAATCTTAAAAAAAAAAAACCAAGGAAATAGAAACTTAGACTGAAGTTTAATGCTCTCTTACATAAGCAAAGTCCAAAGGTAAACTGCCCAGGTGTGCTATGGTGCTCCCTGATCATAAGACACAGGCTTTTTCCAGCTTCCTTCTCCATTATCATCAACACACTACTTTAACCTCATGATCCAACCTGACTGCTTAAGCCCCAGCCTTCAGGTCTGTGTTCCAGCCAATAGGAGGAATCGGCATAAAAGATCAGACTACCTTCCATTAAGGGCGCTCCCTGAAAGATACACAGACCACTCTCTTTGCATACCGTTGGCCAAAACTCAATGACCTGGTCACCTCAGCCGCAAGGGAGGCTGGGAAATGTAATCTTTCTTTTGAGTGGTCATAGTCTCAGCTAAGGAATGGGCATTCCACTATGAAGGAGGAAGGGGCAGGTTCACCTATGGGAAAACTATCAATCCTTGCTGCAGCACCTGTAAATCCTTTGTTGGAGATGCAGACCTTTCGTCTGAAAGATTTTTAGTGACACGCAACTCTCTTTCTTGGGTCCCTTTGTGATTCCTCAACAGGCACTGACTCATCAGTTCCCTTCCAGTGTGACACCAAGATGCAGGCAATGTCAGGACAGGAGGGGAAGGTTACCACCAGGAGACAGAGGGGTTCGAAAACCAAAAGGAATGAAATGTCAAATACACATAATCCACTTGGTGATTTCAGCGAGGAGAACAATAAAATAGAGAAGTTAGAACCAATCCTGGTCTGCTGTGTGAATTTAGAGTCAATCTTCCTCCTATAAAATGGGGATAACTGGGTTATTGTGATGATGAAAGAATGAAAGAATTTGTGCTTTAAAGCACAAATACCCTGTCCTGTTGGGTCACAGACATTAATCAATGCTGCTGGGGCTAACTGCAAGTATTAGGTTGAACAAAAGCTACCAGAAAGAAACTAGATTCGAAATGTAGGTGTGATGTTATCTATCATCCCAGCTGATAGCAATTTGCTTGTTGTTCGCTTCATGAAGGCAGGAGCAGGACTTGTCTTGTCCCCCGTCCGACTGTGCAGAAAATAAGGATGTTATAGTAGAGACGACTGCAAACGAGTTCCAAATCAAATGAAGGGGAAACTAGTGTAGTGAACAGAAGAGTTTTTGAAGGTGGCTGGAAGACAAGCAAGAATTGACTATAGCACATTTGATGCTGGCAGATGTTTGGCAGAACGGTGATTTCCTTTTTCCACAACATTGGGAGTTTGACCATTTTTTTGGTTTCTGAATTTGGGGATTTTTTGTTTTTGTTTTTGTTTTTTAAGATTTTATTTATTTATTCATGAGAGACACACAGAGAGAGGCAGAGACATAGGCAGAGGGAGAAGCAGGCTCCATGCAGGGAGCCTAATATGGGAATCGATCCCAGGACCCCGGATCATGACCTGAGCCGAAGGCAAATGGTCAACTACTGAGCCACCCCAGGGATCCCAAATTTGGAGTTTTTAAGTTCTTATTTGGTACTCTAAAAATTTGGATGGGAGAAAAATGTAAACTGGAGTAGATTGAATTAATCAGGCAAACAAATACAAGCTGAGAAACTCGTTACATTAAATGACAGTCATGAAGAAGTAAAAGCCCTGTGAGCTATTGGCAACTTCCTCTGGTCCAGATTGTTTTTCCCTTGAATTAAACAAATCTAAACGTTTGTAAAATTCTTGAGAAAATATGGTGACCACATGAATAAAGTCAGTAAGCACTTTCTTTTTGTAGATTGTGAGGCTCTGTTAACGAGATATTTATGGTGTCAGTACGATCATTTCAGGTTCGTCACAGGGCATTTAATATCCACCTGGACCTTGTATCACATAACCACTGGAATGTGTAAATATTTCTCACCAGCATTGCTAATAGCTCACACTGGACTAATACCATAGAACTCTCTTTTTGTCTTTATAAGAAAGTCATCTCTATTTGTCACCAGATGTACTCCTTCTGTCACATACACCTTGTCCCACCTTGCTATTAGCTTGCTGTGCCTTAGTAATCTCATAACAAAGAGTGAATCTCGCTTCATGATTCAAGTATGCAAGGAATAGAATTTTATTTTTCTCCACTTTGCCTTAATTGCTATTTGTGTTCCTTTTCAACAAAGATGGGAGAAACTTAACCCCCACTGATTCAGGATCTTTACTCTTTCCACAAGGTTGCTGCTAAGTTTTAGGGATAAGACTCATCCTCTGCCAAGGCAATGAAAGGACGTCCACCTGCTCCCCTGTTGATGCCTCTCTGTGTAGCAGATGCTGTGGGTGTCCCCGCCATAGCAGTCCAGGCACCTCTGGGAGGGGTGGGTCCAGTCAGTGAAGGTTAGTCCCCTTTAGAAAGGTGAAGGTATGAGGTGTCAGCAATAAACATCCTCAGCAGCCAGGAGACCAGAGCATCAGCCAGGTAAAAGGATCCATGCTAAGCACATACAAGCCCAGCAGGCTAAGCATTTGTCCAGCTTCTTGCTACCTCAGCCCCATTCCTACCATGAAACCTCTTCAGATTCAGCAGTTGCTCTACCATGCCTGTGGACACACTCTGGGATGCATGGGAATTCTTATCTTGGGGTGGGGTACACCTAATGAGGTCTCTAAGACCCTATTGGCTGAGACAACATATGGTCATCTCTTTTCTAGAATCCTGCTGCCGCAGAAGAACTCTGCCTGGCAAAGTTTGGAACCCTGGCTGCTTGATCCCAGCACCCTATCTGCAGACAGTGCCATCCCCCATCCAGGTCTTGGGCTAGAGAGTTACCGGTCAGGCAGCACAAAGGAATGAACCTGCATCTTAGCTCTCGTGGCAAGCCTTTGACTTCCTCACCCAGGCCAGAGATCCTTTTCTAACTTCAGGGGCAAAAAAAAACAAACAAAAACAAAAAACTTTGCTCTGAGTGAATATTTTCTCCCAAATCTGTTGACTACACCATGAGTCTTTTCTATTCCCCCATTGTCTTGGTCAGTGCTACTTAATAGAAATAGAATGTGAGCCACAATGGTGAGCCATATACATCACTTTCCATTCATTTTTTAAGAAACAAGTGAAATTAATTTTAACCATATGTTTTACTTAACCCAATAAAATACTATCGTTTCAACACATAATCGATTTTTAAAAGTAATAATGAAGCATTTTACATTCTTTTTTTGTACTTAGTCTTTGAAATCCAGTTTGTATTGTATACTTACAGCACCAGAGCAACCACATTTCAGGCAGTCAGTAGCCACACGTGGCTAGTGGCTACCATATTGGTCAGCACAACCGTATGCCCTGAGTCTTCCTTTCTATTCCTTCATTGTCTAATTTTTAAAAATGCAAAATTCAGAAGAGTCTCCTTTTTATCTGCTTTTCTGCTGCTCTATTTCCTGAGGCAGTGAACTCAGAATGGACAACTTCCTGAATGAGGAACACGGTTATGAGATAAAAACGAATTCTAGAAGATGGACAGGGAAACAAAGGTTAGTAATTCACAGATGTTATCCCACCACCGTTTATTAATAAATGATTTATGGCTTTTTATAAATTTATTTTATTTTACTATAGTACATTGTATTACATTAAAATAAAATGTTATATATTAGTAAATGCTATCCTACTAGAATTTATTAAGTGCCTACTATGTGCACATTATAAAACTTATTTCTAAAACTTACAACAGGGCAGCCCCAGTGGCTCAGCAGTTTAGTGCTGCCTTCAGCCAACGGCCTGATGCTAGGGACCCGGGATTGAGTCCCATGTCAGGCTCCCTACATGGAGCCTGCTTCTCCCTTTACCTGTGTCTCTGCCTCTCTCTCTCTCTCTGTGTCTCTCATGAATAAATAACTAAAATCTTTTTAAAAAAATAAAATAAAATAAAATAAAACTTACAACAATCCAACATAGAAGTTATATGCAAATTTATCAACTAAAGCACAATCTCATAGAGGTTAAGTAACTTGCTCATGGTCAGAGATGACAGAACCATGATTCCAACCCAAATCTTTCTAGTGGCCCCCAAATCCTTTGCTATACCAATTTCTTTCTCTTCTTGCTTGACCTACTTTTGTTTGTTTTCCCTTCACATAGTGGCTTTAGCAGAGCATATAGAAAAGGCTACCTCTGCCCCTGTGTGACCTTGGGTGAATTAGCTCTCAGAGTCAACCAGCAGGAAACCCAGCATGGCTGTAGAGCAGCTGTTGGGATGGCTGGTTCAACCAGAGATTGCCCTGGCCTTTGCTGCCATTCAGAGTGGGGCCATCACTGCTGCCCGTGTCAGGAGAATCTTCGTTTTTGATAAATGATGGCAGCTAGGATTGGAAAAGTCATGGCCAGCCTTGGGCAGCAAGCTATGTGCTTGTTCCCTCAAACTGACTGCCCACACATTCACAGGCACAATTGGATTTGAGTACTGGGTTCTCAGCCATCATCTGGGATGCAATAGAGATGTGACTTGGGGTTTTAATCCTAGCTTAATCTTTTCTATAATAATTTTCATTCTTTATCTGAAGACAGCTATTTCTTTCTATTCTGCTCTGTGCCACACAGATCTAATTTTCTTTTTCCTTTTTGAGAGAGGGCAGTCCACAGAGTTCAAAGGGCTGTTGGAATTACCTGCTTCAGTTCTGCTTAACTCTTATGTTGGTCTTGAGCATTCGGATTTGATTATCTCCTTCTTATTAACAATCCTAGGTTAGACCACATTTCATTTACCTACTACTCTATAAATACTTATTTAGGCATCTGTCCTACTCATTTTTAGCAACTTGAGGGAAGAGATCTTGTCTCATCAACTTTGTTTTCCCCTTGCTCAATGCAGCCATTCAGCATATATTTATCAAGTACCTAGAAGTATCCCAAGAACAGACCCGCCGAAAAAGATACAAAGAAGGACACAATTTGGTCCTTACCCCCAAGGAGTGTAGAGCAGTGTTTTTTACAGTGGGATGTGTGTCAATTTTATAGAAGAGATTCCTTGGAAAATGCCATGTTATATTAACTTCATCTTTGCCCATTGATGCTGAAAGACTTCTCAGAGCCTTTAATATGCTGATGTGCACTATAAATCTCCAAAATGAAAAATAAGATATATAGTGTTTCCTGAAATGTTTTGACCATAGAACTGTTTCACGTCATACAATCTATTGGGACAAGTGTTTCATGGAACGCTTTAGGGAATGGTAGGGAATGTAGAATTGTAGGGAATGGTGGAATGTTTTAGGGAATGGTAGATTTGAGGCTGGTAGAGGATAGAGAAATGGAGAAATAATGACAATAATGCTAGCTAACAATTATGGAGTTCTTATTCCATCCCACGCTTGTGGAGATGTTGAGAAAGGAAAGTCTCCTGAGGCCAGTAGAGAAGACATCATCAAGGAAGGGACTCTTAAGTTGGCAATTGAAAGATTGGACAAAGACTTACATATAGATCTTGAAGAACATTTGTTGACAAAATGAGTAAAAAAGATATATCTGCCCTCACCCTTGTATGTACTACCATTATAAATTTTAATAGTTTTGTTTTTCTTGTATGTTAAGGATCCAACTTGTAAATAACTCAAAATTGGAATTATGGTAGGCTAACTAATGGTTCCCAAGATGTCCTTGTCCTAATTCCCAGAACCTGCAAATAAGTTATGTTAGATGGCAAAAGGGACTTTGCAGGTGTGATTAAGTTAAGGAGATAGTCATGGGTTATTCGGGTCAACGAAGTATCACCACCATCATTATAATAGGGAAACAGGAGATCAGAGAGACAACAGACAACGTGACTACAAAAGCAGGGGAAAATTTGAAGAGATTTTGCTGCTTACTTTGAAGACGAAGGAAGGAAGCCAAAAACCAAGGGATGTAGATAGTCTCAGGTGCTAGAAAGGACAAGGAAGAAATTCCCCACTGGAGCCTCCAGAAGGAACATAGTCCTAGGGATCTCTTTGAGACTTCTGACCTCCAGCACATTCAGATAATAAATCTGTGTTGTTTTTAAGCCACTAAGTTTGTGGTATTTTGTTACAGCAATTATGCAGCAGTGGGAAACTAATGCAGAATATATTTTTTCTTTATTTGTAAAACCACACCTTTGAAAATTATTGACAATTCCAAATAGCTTTTTTTTTATATGAATTAGAGCTACTGCCATTTGCCATATTAGAAATACAAACTAGGGCAGCCCCGGTGGCTCAGCAGTTTAGCACCACCTTCAGCCCTGGGTGTGATCCTGGGGTCCCCGGATCGAGTCCCACATCAGGCTCTCTTCATGGAGCCTGCTTCTCCCTCTGCCTGTCTCTTTCTCTCTCTCTCTCTCTCTCTCTCTCTCTCTCTGTGTGTCTCATGAATAAACAAAATCTTTTTTAAAAAAAAGAAATTCAAACTAAGTATATGTTAAATAATTGATGTATTTAAAATAGCAATAATAACTTTACTACATGTTGATGAAAATGCATCTTTTTAAGAAAAATAACTACATTTTCTAAAACAAAAAAGACAAGAGTAGCATTATTCCATATTTTTGTTCATTTTTTAATGGTTAACTTAATAGAGGGTGGCTGGATTCTAATAACTGGAAAACCCCAATGAGTAAAAGGGCAAATCATATCTTAGTTTTAGCATGAACACCATTTTGACCTCACAGACAGACCTCCTGACAGATTCCCCAGAGTCTCCAGACCACAACATGAGGGTCCCTAACACTTAGAACTGACTGTGTCCATGGCACCCTTTGCCAAATAGGCAGTCTGAGTTAATCCTCACAACAGGCTGATGTGGTAGGCACTAATATTAACCCATCGCAGAGATGAGGATGTCGAGATTTGGACTCAGTAAAAAACTGGTCTCAGGCAACATACTGGTAGAGCCAAAATTCAAGCCCAAAAAGACTGACTCCACACCCCATGATGTTCCTCCCACCACTCCACTGTCCTGTTATCCTGATAGATTGTTGGTGGACATCATTAACGCATGTGTGTAGGACTTTCTCTTTTCTGACTTTTTTCCTTCTGGATCAAAACACCTGCCAAGCACTTCAGCCCACCAATTACATTTTGTCTAGATAATCTGCTTCTCAACTTTTTTTTTCTTCTCAACTTTTAATGAGTTATAGAATCACAAAGCTGTAAGATAGTTCAAAATCCTTTCTCCCTTCATTGGACCTTTGGAGAAACTAAGGCCTGAGGAGGAAAGTCCTTAGCACATGACAACCCAGCTAGTTATTAGCAGAACCAGAAAAAGAATTCAACTCTCCTGGCCACTCAATTGTGATTCCTCCAGATACCATGTTACGTTAGATCCCATAATTCAAACTAAGATTTTTAAATATAACAGAAAAATAGCAACCATCCTTACAAAGCATTTCTACTTTAACAGCTACACATCATTTCTGTTCTCCAGTAGGAGTAGGAATAGTTGAAATTTTCTAGGTTTTTGTGTCAGCTAATGAAGGAGCTATCTTTGCTTGATCTCTTACAGGTATCATATCCAACTGCATGGCAACAGTAATCTCGGTCCCCAATGCCAAGCAGGTACTTAATAAATATTGATGGGATTAGAGGGGCACATGGGTAGCTCAGTTAGTTAAGTGTCTGACTCATGATTTGGGTTCAGGTCATAATCTCACCAGTCATGAAATCAACCCCACGTTGGGCTATGTGCTCTGTCTGTTCCAAATTCTCTCTCCCTCTCCCTCTGCCCCTCGCCTCACTCTCCTTCTCTCTCCAAAATAAATCAGTAAATTTTTAAAAATAAAAATTAATAACAAAATAAATAGATAGTGATGGGATGTATAAGTAAATGAATCACTCCACCCCTTCATTCCACCTCTGTATTTTCTTAAAGCCTTATTTGCAGGAATGTGGTTGATTTTGCACCTCCACCTATGGAAGTGAGTGAGGTTTCTCCCAAGCAAAAAGAACCATTGAAATTCCAGACAGTAGAGCAGCTTCATGTTTTGCCATTTGTTTCCCTTTCAAATTCCTGCTCTTGATCGAGGCCTCCACCCTCCCTGCCAGAAAAGAGGGAGGAAATTTTTAAAAAAAAGAAGAAGAAGAGAAAGTAAAAGAAAAAGAAGATAAAGTGCCTTTGTAACAGCTCAAACTTATCTACGGCTTCCTCTTGAAGCTACCCAGCCCTTCCCTTTAGATTGTAATAACTGGATCTTTTATTTATTTATTTTTTTTTTTCGTTTTTCTTATCAAGGGGAAAATAAGAAAAAAGTGCCTTTCCACAGGCTCTCAGAAGTCATCAGATTGCATCTCTGGAAGGGGTGAAATGTTCAGACATTCAGGGAATCAGGCCCAAGAAGGGCCTCCTCCCAGTTAAGGCACACCTGTTTCCCAAGAAGGTTCTGGCTCCTGTGTCTGGGGACAGAGGGGTTTACCGAGCCCAGGGGTGCAGCTGTTTGCTTTAGGAAAATAGCTTACGCTGTAAATACTCCAAGGTATTGTGCCTGGTGTACAAAAATCTTGGTTCCAGAGCAAATACATAAATCTGAGGCTGACGGGGGAGCTTAGTGGGCCACATGTTCGGAAACATTCGGAGTTTTCTTTAATGAAAGCAGATTGCCTTGCCCTGTGGACTTAGCGGATCCTATTTTCTTTTTTCATTTCAAATCCACAGGCTCTCAGAAGAATTGAAAGCAACTAGGTTATACCAGGTGCTTTGAGGACAATGAAAAACTGCCGCTGGACCTAAAAGCATTAGTCATTTGGGGAATTTCTCTTTTTCAAACAAGACCTGGTGGAATTAGATGCTCAGAGCAGTTATTACAATTTAGCTCGGCCAGGTGGTTTCTCGGGCAATGTCTGCAATGGACCAAGTTCAGTCGGTGTTGTCAAAAATCTGGTCTGTTTCATGAAAAAGGATATAGCCAAGCAGATACCAGAGTTCTCCCCTAAAAAAAAAGCAAAACAAAACAAAACAAAAATTAAATCAGTTAAGTTGTTGAATTATAGTAAAACCTGTCTTACAAGCTTTGCCACACTTGTGCTCAAAATCTTCACTGGATGAAACTAAGGATGATTTGTCCCAAGAAACACTCCAAACCAAAAATTAGTGCTAAAATCAGTCAAGCCTAAGCCAGGGACCCAACAAATTATTCAACATTGGCTATTTTGACAGTTCTGTTCTTTACAGTCACCTCCCTTTGTTACTTTAATTTCTTCCCCTCAGAAAAGAATGGTTAAAATTTATGGTTGGGAGAAATAACTGATTACTGCTGGCAAGTTAAGTGAAGGGGCCAATTGTTCCATACGGCAAGAATCAGAAGGCTAGGAAGCCATTCACCAGGGAAGACTGATGTGCGAAAGGGCACAGCAATGTTCCCTCCATTGTGTGATAAAGAGTTTCATGTTTGGTTCCAAATTCCTAAGGGCAGCCTGGTGTGCAACCGACCAAGCCATAGGGAGAGCATGCGAAAGTTGAAAGTATATGCTTCACACACAAGATGGGGTCAACTTCCAGTAGACAAAGGTTTCCTGTTCACTTTTGTTAGAGTGGTCCAGACATCCTGCGTGTTTGTCAAGACAAGAGAAGCAAAATGGTCATTTTGCTAGTTCACATGGAAGCTGAATGGCCCCAGGCCTCATCAGCCCCCTAGGAATGACGTCATAGAGACTCCCCTGGGACACACACACACACCACACGCCCTCCATGCACACAGCAGAGTGTTTCTAGAGACTCCAGGGGAAACTCACATGTGCCTAAGCCAACCTTAACTGACTGGTGGGGCTCCAGGAGACTGCCACACATTGCCAAAACTTCTCCGCCATCTCCCACCAGGCAATAGAATTGCAGCCACCAATCTCAGCCACCCCTGTCCCACTATTCCAAGGGACACCATCGTCAATGCATAAGGACTCCCATGAGCCAAGACAGAGCTGAGTTCCATCCAGAAATGGGAGAATGCTCTGCCCCGCGTAGAATCCTAAGCAACGCTGTTTGCACCCACATTTCCAGAACTACCCCCACTCCCCACCCCTCCAGAAACAACTGCAGCTTTTCCATGGAACTCCCCTGAAGGGTTAGGATGCATCTGTGGGATTGGGAACAGCCCCTGCGTTAGACTGGGCATTCTCATCCCACCTCCAGGTGCCTGCTCACAAAACATCCTTCTCAGGAAACCATTTTTTCGTCAGAGTTTATCAGTTCATACAAATAACACACCAAATAGACCCTGACCGCCGTAAGTCAATGAAAGCCAACTAGACCCTAAACCCCAGCGAAGATCATGTTCCACACAGTAGGTCCATGTGAAACCTCATCTAAAAAGGGTCCAATTTGTGTGGGTGGCTCTCTCTGTCTGACACACTTCCTTATTACTTCACCAGTCATTTGACGTGTTTATTGTACGTGTTGCTAAGAATGAGAAAGTCATAGAATAAGAAAATGTAACAAGTAAGAGGGAGCTACAAGATGATCTGGTCCAGCCAACTGCAGGAAGGAGAAACCTCAAACCTTATGTCCTCTGCGTGGTCGTAATAACCACAATAGCAACCATAATGACTAACAGACACCGATTGCTTCAGAATTTATGAAGCATTTTACATACATTATTTCATTTAAATAATGAACTGAACCCACCCGTTTGGACCCCTACTTGTTAAATAGCAATGAAATGGAACTTTCTGTTTCTAAGTAGGGAAGCTTAAAAAAAAATCTTATTAAAAATAGCTCCAAAGGCAATTTGAACATCAAAGAGTTTTTTATGAAACAGCATTTTGATGAGTTAAGTGTAAATGAATCAGAAACATATGGATTAAATTTTATTTAAAATAAACAAGGGTTTAAAAATTAAGAGGCAAAGTAGTTCGAAAACACATCTGACCTAATCCAAAGTGTCTGAGCACAAAAAGGGCTGAGGGCTTTACAAAGCTGTAAACTAGGGAGGTGAAAAAATGACAATCTTGTTACCTGGAGTTCTTGTCCTGGGTTCTACACCGAATAAAACTCTACACACCTTAACTCCTACACAAGAGGAGACCTAAAAGTTATTTTGAAATTCCCCTTTAAGTTATGAAACTATTGTATTAATACCAGATGACTGAAATCATGAATTAAGCCAGCCACAGATTGATAATGTCATTGAGCTTCTGTTTTTTCTAACATTTTAAGTCTTCGGTACAAATGCTCAGTTTTCAAAGATGTTTTTGAGATTTCTATCTCTTCCTCTCTGTTTCTTTTTTTAACATCCAAACATTTATTTTGAGCTATCTCTGTTATTTTTTTCTTTCCAACATGTAATAGGCAACCCACAGACTATGACATTTTTATTTCCATTTTATTCATCAGAATTGTTCATTGTTCACTGAGCCAGCTATTTTACGATTTGCGACTTTAAAAATCCACCTGCTTTGGGGAACTGTACTTGTGTTCCAGTTGCAATAAGAACCTTTGGTTCTAGCCAGTCACCAAAACTGGTACAGTTTGGGTTTGCATAAGTGGATTTCCTCTTGTCATGAGAAACGTTTACCTTACTGACAGTCCTTTATTTGTCTTTAGTGAACATTACAGCTTGGCAGATTTTGCACACATACCTTCTGTAAAGAAATCAGTTTTCCTACTCCATTGCAAACCTTAGTTTTTACATGAGAAGATTCTTTCCTCCTGCCTTGGTGATGAAATCCCCAAAGATATTGCCACTCTAGCCCAGCCTCAGTAGCTTCTAAATAAGTACCACTCCTTAGAGTCATGATGCTTAATAGATTCCTAAGAAATCTTTTAAGCAGTGACTGGATGTCTGCAGTAAAATTGGATTGAGACAGAGATTCGTAGTACCAATTATCCTCTGCCCATCCATGTCATCCCATCCTTAACTGGGTTCCAGAAACCAGAATGGCCCGGAGCAAATTGTCAAATTGTCAAAATTTGTCCTCGGCAGTCTTCCAGCTTCTCATATTAATCCCACACACAGACGTGGTGCTCTCACTGTGATAGAATGGAAGACGTTGTACTGAAAGTCACTCAGACCCAAGTTCGAGACCCACACTTGCCACTTGGTGGTAGACTCAGTAAGAATTTGCCCCCACACAGCATGGCATTGCTTTATTTTCCAAGTCCCTTCCTTTCTATTTTGTGTTTGAGTGTCCTGGGCTTCAAGCAAGATGTGTTGTCCAAGTAGCTCCCTTTGATGTTGTCTATTTGGGGGGCTGTAGCTTTGAATGTGACATTTGTTCCATTCAGAAGATGCCATATTCTTGTCTCACAACCTGACCTCCACCTCAGTACTGATGCACTGAGTTCTCCTTACCTTAGTCTTTGCCTACATGCTTCCTCTGCCTGGAATTTGCTCCCCTTTGCTGGCCGCCATTCTTGCTGTCAAGAACCTGTCCATCCTATAGGCTCTCCTTTCCTGAGTCTCTTCCATGATGGGCCTAGTCAGAAGTGATACCTTTGTTCCCTCAATTCCTGTGCCCCAACTGTGCACCCGCACACATACTGTATCAATATTTGGTCTATGACAATCAACTTTCCTTTTCTAAACCTGCTCTATCCGATAGGGTAGCTACTCACCATGTGTAGAATCTTAATTTTAAGTAATTAAAATTAAATAAAATTTAAAATTCAGTACCCTGATTGTAGTAGGGCCTTTCAAATGCTTACTAGCCACATGTGACTAGTAACTGTCATATCAGACAGCATAGACACGGCACATTTCCACCATTGTGGCAAGTCTTGTTGGACAACACAGTTCTAGAAGTTATGGGATTTAGAACCTTGTCTCTATGTTCTTTATCTTCTGCAAACTCTCCCTACCATTTACTACACATACAATAGTGCCTGGCACCTGAGGTTCTATCTGCTTCCGTCCACTTCCTATCTTTCATGGGGCCAACTCAGGACCTTTCACAGAGTGATGATGGCAAATTTTACTGTTTTAAGTGCCTTATACCATACTACGTACTTTAAGTGGTAGGTATTAATAGCTTCTTTTTACAAATGAAATAATTAAGTGATCTAACTAGGTGACACAGGCATTAAGTGAAGAAGTCAGAATTCGAACCCTGGCATTTCTGACTCTGGCACTATGTAACTACTCACCTTGTTCTGGAGCAGGATTCCTCAACCTCCATTCTAGTGATACTCCTGACTATTTGAGGCCAGATAATTCCTTGTTATGGGGGCTGCCCTGTGCATGGTGAAATGTTTAACAACATTGCTGGCCTCTGCCTGCTAGATGCCAGTAGTGTTACTGGCCCACTCTCCAACCCCAGTCCCCAACAAACAGAACTGTCTTCAGATATTGCCAAGTATCTCCTGGGGGAGCAACCTCATCCCTGGTTGAGACTTACTGCTCTAGATGTTCAGTTAAGGTTGGTCATACGGATGAAGAAATGCTTCTCAAAATTCTGGCCCCTAGCTTTGAGCAAGTGAGAAGCAAGTTTACACCTCCTCTTTCAGGAGGGCAACCAAAAAAGAATCCTCTTAATCTGCAGTGTAATCCACCCAGCCAACTCCCCATCTGGGAAATGTTCCGCGGCTGCTTCCTTTCATGTGCAGCAGAGATAGGGCCTCGGGTTGCTGACAGCCCAGATGTTCTGCAGCCCCACATGACTCACGTTAACACCCACATGCCCTGTTCCATGGGACCAGCCGGCTTTTCCTTGAGACCACCTGGTCTGGACAAACAATCTCAGCAAACAGCACCTCGGTGGAAGGGGGGCTGAGTGGGGCTGAAGACATGTGGCAAAGAAGAAAGAGCTAATATCTGGCCTCAGTACAGCCATCCAGGCAGACCTCAGAAGAGGAAGAGCTGTTCTGAGCTGTTTGAGAGGACCCAGGGCCTAGCAAATGAACCCAAAACCCACATAAGCCGCCTGGGAATCACGTTTCAGTGTTTGTAATAATCACAAGATGAATATGAAAAATAAGGTGGTCTTTGAAAAAGCCATGGGATCTTTCTGAGGCAGCTCTGTCTCCCCCAGAGATTCAGCGGTCATAACCCCCACCCCACATCCTCCACTTTGCCTTTGTTTGTCTTTTAAGTGTGGTTAACTGCAGACACCTCCTAAGAAAAACATTTCTTTTTTTTTTAAGAGTTTATTTATTTATTCACGAGAGACACACAGAGAGAGGCAGAGACACAGGCAGAGGGAGAAGCAGGTTCCTTGCAAGGAGGCCGATGCAGGACTCGATCCCAGGACCCAGGGGATCACGACCTGAGCCAATGGTGGACACTCAACCACTGAGCCACCCAGGAGTCCCAACATTTCTTTTTTAGCGTGTGTCCCTAAGGCAGCATTTCCCCCCACTAGCCCTATGAGGAGTGCTACAGAGAAAAAGTGGGTTGCACAAGCTAGAGAAATGCTGACGGTTCTTTCCCCTTCCTGGGGCCCCCAGTATACACTCAAATGTAGAAACTCCAAGAAGCCTCGCAGCAAAGAAATGTAGATGGTGAGCAAAATTCCCCTTTGCCAGCTAACTCAAGCAAAAGATGCCTACACCTGCCCAAAAGCCCTCTAGGAAGAAGCAAGGCAACAAGATAGCAGGTTTGAAAATATTCGTAAACATTGAGAATATAAATGCAAACATCTAGTAGAACCCAGGAAGGCTGCTTTTTGTAAGGAAGCAGGAAAACTCAGAATTATGGGACCACTGGGTTCAAAACAAACTTCACGCTCAAAACCAAAAAAGAAAAAAAACAGAGAGAGAGAGAGATTTTTTTCCCCCAGTGAGCATATAAAGCTTTATTCTTACAAAAATAATCTGTTTGAAGAGTTTTATTTTAGGTTCAGAATTTCAGATGTTCTCCATGTCTCTTTTTAGGGCGTCCAACTCCTGATTTTAATTAAGAATGTTACACTCTGCTCTTAACGAGCAATAAAACCCAGAGAATGAGCAGTTGTAGTTTATGAATAATGACTGTCGTTAGGCTGAAGCCCTAACCCTAACCCGCAGAACCTGTCCTGAAGCTGTTTCCTCCTCTGCCTCCCTTCCCTCCCGTAGCCCTCCCGTCAAGGTTTCCAGGAGAGGCACCATGGCATTTCGGGGCCCAGGGAGGCCCAGGTCACAGGGCTAGCCTGTGGCAGAACTACCTCCCCGGGTATCATAGAAAATCTTCACTATTACCCAGGCCACCTCTCAAAATAACGGCAGTGACCACAATAACTAAAGTCGCTGCGTGCCAGGTGTCAGTGGAAGTGCTTTCTCAAGAACAGTGGCGCTAGAGACCAAATGTGTGGGTCACCTCTGGAATTCATGAGTTGAAACCTAACCCCCAGTGTGATAGGTTAGGAGGTGAAGCCTTTAGGAGAGGATGAGGTCATGAGGATGGAGCCTTCATGAATGGGATTAGTGTCCTTATAAAAGAGACCCCAGGGGGCTCCTACACCCCATCTTCCATGTGGGGATGTTGAGAAGACAGCCCTCTGTGATCCAGGAACCAGGTCCTCACCAGACGCCGAATCTGCTGACGCCCTTAAGCTTGAACTTCCCAGTCTCCAGAACTGCAAGAAATAAACTGCTATTCAGAAGCCAACTAGTCCATAGTATTCTGTGGTAGCAGCCTCAACAGACTAACACAAGATCCACAGATGTCCAAAGGCTTAGTGGTTAGAAGTTTCTTTCTTTCTACTTGGATTAATTGTATTTAATTCTTACGATATCTGCCTAAATATTTTGATAACAATATTTGGGTATATTTGGTTTCCTTTGGAATCTTATGTATTTTATTTTATGCTTAAAAAAACTTTTTTTTTCTGAGAAGGGATCCACAGACTATACCGGACCACAAAGGGGTTAAAAGGATGGAAAAGATTAAGAAGACCTAGGGGTGTCTGGGTGGCTCTGTTAGTGGAGCCTGTGACTCTTGATCTCAGGGTTATGGATTCAAGCCCTACATTGGGTGTAGATATCTCTAGGAGAACAAGAAGAAGAAGAAGAAGAAGAAGAAGAAGAAGAAGAAGAAGAAGAAGAAGGAGGAGGAGGAGGAGGAGGAGGAGGAGGAGGAGGAGGAGGAGGAGGAAGAGGAAAAGCAGGAGAAAAAAGGAGAAAGAAGAAGATAGAAGAAGAAGACCTTCCCAGACTGGGAGACTGAGGCACAGAAAACCTAAGTAATTTACCCAAGGTCAAAGGGCATATGAGGAGCAGAGTGAGCATAGAAACCCAGGTAATCTGGCTCCAGAGTATATGCCCTTAACCAAAACCCCACAGCTGCCTCTCTGAGGCTCTACGTCAGACCCTCTATGAGATTCTGGAGACCCCATGTTCTCCCCACAAGTAAGGTAGATTCTCAACCACGCTTCATGTAGCAGCCAGGTGTGTTCAGTGAAACCTTAGCTGGCTTCCCCTCGTATGGTCCCACTAGCTCTGGCCTTCCCCTACTTCCACTTCCCTTCTGTCCTCTGCTTTCCAGCCCCATGGGGCTCCGTCCTCCACTTCCCAGCCTTTGAACTTAGCCTCTCCTCTCCTGGAATGCTCCTCCTCCCTTAATTCCTTCTCATCCTGTGACCTCTGCTTTCATGCTACCACCTCGCAGAAGGCTTCCGTGATTAATGTATCAAAATGAGTCCTCTGGGTTTTCTTCGTATATTTTACATATTAATTCTTTCTCTGTTCTGGGTATGGCAAATATCTTCCCTGGGTTTGGAGTTTATCTTTTCACCTTCTTTAGAGAATCATTTAGTGAGCAAAATGATTAGTTTAAATGAGCCCAATTGATGTACTCCCTGACAGTCTGTGCTTTTTGTTTCTTGTTTAATAAATCATTCTTTACGTCCAAGGGCATGAAGATAAACTCTTGTGTCTCTTCCTAAAAGCTTTGCGTCTTACATTTAAGCCCTCGATGCATCTGGAATTGACTTGGAAAGCTGTGAAAAGGGATTCAATTTTTTTTTCCCTGTATGGATAATGAGGTGTTCTAACATTAATTATCAAGCTATCCGGTTTTCTCCCACTGATCCCATGTGGACCTTTTGTCTCTGCGGTCTATTAGCCAATCCCTGTGCCAGCTACTCTGCTTTATTTTGTATAGTTTTAACATGTGTTATGGCAAGTTGCCTTTCTTAACATTTTTCTTCAGGAATGTCTTGCCAATTTTTGCTTTTCTATGTAAATTTTTTAAACAGCGTGTCCAGTTCAACTTTAAAAACAAACAAATAAAAAGCCTGTTTTGAGATTTTCATTGGAATTACTTTATATCTACAACATTATTTGAGAAGAATTGACATTTTTTTAACTTCTGAGTCTTTCTGTCCACAAATGGGAATTAACTCTACATTGATGTAAATCATTCGAAGCTTTTATTTGGGTTTTCAATGAAATGCTTGGGATTTCTAATTATCTCTGTCAGATCTTATACATATTTCATTACATTTCTTTCTAAGCCAGATAATTTTGCTGTTATAAGTAGAATCTTAGTCATATTTCCTGTTTTTTTGCTAGTGCAGAGAAATATCATTAATTACATATAGTTGTATTCCACAAACTTACTAAGTCAAATTACTTATGGATTATTTTGTGTCTTCTTTCTATATAGACATATGTATCATCAGCAGATGGTGAGAGTTTGGTTTTTCCTTTTAATATTCATGCATTTATTTACTTTTCTTATTTTGTTGCATAAGCTAGAATCTCCAAAACACTGTTGATTAAAGTTCCTTTTCTTTCCTTGATTTTGGCTTTAAAGGGTATGTTTTTAACATTCCAACAATGAGTCTGATGTTCAGTTAAGGGTTGATGTAGGTTCTGTGGGGTTTAGGTGGGGGTTTTTTAAAATATATGTTATTTAAGTAATCTCTACCCCAATGTGGGGCTCAAACTCACAGCCCTGAGATCAACAGTCTCCTGCTTCTCCAACTGAGCCATCCAGGCACCCCATGTGTGCTTTATTTTATTAATAAAGTTGCCTTCTTGTCTTAAAATTTACCATATGTTTGCTGAGTTTTATTTAATGCTTTTACCTCATTTAACAGAGTTGATTTATTTCCTATGTTTTGTTGATGTAGTGATTCAGTACACTTTCCAACGTTGAACCAACCTTGCTCTCCTTCCTGGTTATGATGCATTATCTTTTTCTATTCATTGATGGATTTTGTTTCCTTAGATTTTGCTTGGAATTGTGTGTTTATGATCCTCAGTGCATTTGAGCTATTACTTTTCCTCTCTCACACTGTTTTTGTCTAATTTTGGTGTCTGGGTTTTATAAGCCTTGTAAAAATGCATTGTGGTGTGATCTCTCTTTTCCTATTTTTGAAGAGACCCTGTATGATTAGATTTGTCTGTTCCTTGAATGTTTGGTAGAACTTGCCAGTAAAAGCATCTGGGTCTAGTACTTTCTTTGGGAAAAGATTTTTTAACAGAATCAACATCTTTGGTGTTAGGATATGATACATTACAAAAACGGCCACAATTCTTCGCTCTTCTGTATATCTATGGCCCTTCACCAAAGAGGGATCTACCTCATCACCTTTGGAACCTAGGCTAGCCTTTGTGAATTTCTTAGCCATACTTCCCCTGTATTGTTTTCAACAATAGGTCTTTAAAGGCTTTTTACACTTCTGCTCACTCTCTCAGAACCCTACCCTACCACATGAGCAGGCTCAGGCTAACCTGTCAGAGGATGAGGTACCATGTGGAGGTCAGTTCAGGTGTCTCAACTGAGGCCACACCATACCATCCTCCAGGCAGCTGCCCTTAAAATGTGTGTGATAGAGAGTTTAACTGCAATTAGTAGAGATACTTACCCAACCTGCAGCTGGCCAAAGATGTATGAGTAAGCTTAGCCAAGACCACAGGAACCATCCCAGTGACCCATGGATAAGTACTTATAATAAGTACTTATTTAAGTCATAGAGTGGTAGTAGAGTGGTTTGTAGATAACTAATGCATGGCACCATTCTTGTTTTCTTTTTGTTTCTTGAATCCATTTGGATATTTTTAAGATTTTATTTATTTATCAGACAGAGTATGAGAGAGCACAATAGTGGAGAGGGAGAAACAGACTCCCCACTGAACAGGAAGCCCAATGCAGGGCTTAATCCCAGGACTCCAGGATCATGACCTAAACTGAAGGCAGCCACATAACTGACTGAGCTACCAAATGTCCCCCAATTAGATAATTTATACTTTTCTAAAACATATCCATTTCACTTGAATTTTTAAAATTTATTGATGTGGAATTATTCATACAAAGCTCACATTTTCATTTTTTCTTTTTCTGTCATTTTCCCCTTATAATTTTTTTATTTGGGTTTTTTTTTAATTTGATCAATCTTCTAAGTTGTCAGTTACATTGCTTTAATAAATCAACCAATATATGCACAAGGAGATCATTTCTATTTTTATATTTGTGTTACCATTCATTAGTGTCTATCTTTTTGTGATTATGACCCCCACTCAACTTTATCTGGCTTTTTCTAGTTTTTGTTTGCATTGTTTTGTTTAAGATGTATATTAGCTCATTTATTTTCCACCTTTCCTATTTTTAAATATAATCATCGAAGGCTACAAAGACATCATATGAAGCTGTAAGGAACAAGCTGGCTGCATCCCACAAGGTTCACAAATAGTATTTTCCTTATCCCTCAGTTTGAATGCACATTGTAACTTCTTCGACATATTCACCACGGAGAAGAGTGTGTTTAGTGTCTAAATGAAGGAGGAGTTACACTTTTGTTATTAATAGCTAACTTTACCTTTTATAGACAGTGCTATAGCCAACTTATACAAACTCAAAAGATGTGATTATTGGAGATTCGGGAATTTTGCAAACCTATTGTTAATAAATCAATAGCCCAAAATCAGCTATGGTGGGACTATTTACAGCATAGAAATCTGGAAACATTACAAAGCGGAACTTTTTTTTTTTCCCCTCAACAGAGGTAGTTTACCAGCATTTGTCCGTATAATATCAACAGCTTAGAATGAGTTGATACTTGCTTTATGCCCCAATACATGGCCATATGTCATGTATGTTGCATGTATACACGCAAAGAAAGGTTTATTACAGTTGTTAGGAATAATACTCTACATGTGTTCACTAGATCTGTCTTACTAATCATGTTAAGTCTTCTATATACTTTTTAAATTTCCTTTTTCTATTTTTTATTTCCTTTATCAATTATTTTTTTAAGATCTTATTTGTTTATTTAGAGAGAGAGAAAGCATGAGCAGTGGGAGGGGAGAGAGAAAGGGAGAGAGAAAATCCCAAGCAGACTCCGCACTGAGCACAGAGCCTGACATGGGGCTCCATCTCACAAGCCCAAGATCACGACCTGAGCCAAAATCAAGAGTTGAATACTTAACCATTGAGCCATCCAGACACCCCTATTAATTTTTGATTAAAAAGTTTTAACTCATGATAGTAGAGGACTTGTTCATTTTTCTTTGTGTTTTGAAGCTCTTGCTTTAGATATTTTGAAGTCATATTACTGGAAACATAAGATTATAATTATTCTATCTTTCTCATGAATTAAAACTCTTGTCAAGGGCAGCCTGGGTGGCTCAGTGGTTTAGCGCCTGCCTTTGGCCCAGGGCATCATCCTGGAGACCCGGAATTGAGTCCCATGTCGGGCTCCCTGCATGGAGCCTGCTTCTCCCTCTGCCTGTGTCTCTGCCTCACTCTCTCATGTGTCTCTCATGAATAAATAAATAAAATCTTTAAAAAAAAATCTTGTCAAAATAGAATGACCCTTTTATCCCTAGAAACATTGTTTCCACAAATAGTTGTACATATTTCCTTAGGTTAATAAATACCTGCTGTATTACATCCGACCTTTCATTTTCCATCTTTCTGTATTGCTGAACTTTTTTATGTCACTTAATAATCTCTGATTTCTTACAGAAATGTTTAGGTTATTTCATATATTTGATAGTAACTACTGATGTATTTGGATTTATTTCTACAATCTTATTTTCAGCTGTTGACTAACCTTCCACTTCAGAGTGGGGGACACTTTCCTAATTCAATTCCATTTTGTCCTCTCCACCAACATGGGAATTTATATTGTTTCTCCTCATGTTCATGCTAACCTTGTTTCCTAATGTTTGCAGTGGTTTTGACTGTGAATGTTATTTCTAGATATTTTCTTTTTTTTAATGAGTTTCTTTTTTTTTTAAGATTATTATTTATTTATTTATTTATTCATGAAGGACACAGAGAGAGAGAGGCAGAGACACAGGCAGAGGGAGAAGCAGGCTCCATGCAGGGAGCCTGATGTGGGACTTGATCCTGGGACTCCAGGATCACGCCATGGGCCAAAGGCAGGTGCTAAACCACTGAGCCACCCAGGGATTCCCTATTCCTAGATATTTTCTGAGACTTGGGTTAAAACCCGATTGTTTTCTGCACAGAGGATTTGAGATTTTCTTTCTACCAGCCACCTTACCACCACCTATAGTTATATCTTTGGTACAAGGTCCTTTGTTTGTTGATAGCATAGATCTAACCCCAAACCTGCAGTTGCCTTTATCATGAGTTTATAATAAGGAATTCTAAAGGAATTCTGTTATCTTTTTTCTTCACCCAAATGTTGGAGCAGAAACTATGCCCCCAGTGTCCCCTCATTAGGTTTTTGTGGGATTTTTTTTAAGTTCACTCACTTGAACTGTTGTCTCCTGGATTTATGTAGAGGTTCATGAATCCAATCTTACAGCCTGCTTCTTGTCTCTAACACATGACTGATTAAAACTCAGGATTTGGGGGCGCCTGGGTGGCTCAGTCAGTTAAGCGTCTGCCTTCAGCTCAGGTCATGATCTCAGGGTCCTGGGATCCAGCCCACATTGGGCTCCTTGCTCAGGGGGAGACTGCTTTTCCCTCTCCCATTAACCCTCCCCCTGTCTGTGCTCTCTCTTCCTCTCTTTCAAATAAGTAAATAAGATCTTTAAAAAATAAAAATTAAATTAAATTTAAAAACCCAGGATTTAGGCTGCCAGAGACAAGACTTACCCCAGGGCAAATGCCAACTCTAGAGATACCTCTCCCCTGATAATTCTTGTTTTGTGATCATTTCAGGTCTCCACAGAATTCCTGTCTTCTCCTTCCCAGGCAGCCATGTTTCTTTTGTTTGTTGTTCGTTTTTTTAATGTCTTACTATTTTAAAAAATTTTAAGATTTTATTTGTTTATTTGAGAGAAAGAGCGCAGAAGCAGGGGGAGGGGCAAAGGGAGAGGGAGAACCAGGCTCCCCGCTGAGCAGGGAGCCCATGCAGAGCTCCACACAGGACTTGATCCCAGGACTGGAATCATGACCTGAGCTGAAAGCAGAACCTTAATTGACTGAACCCCCCTGGGGCCCAATGTCTTACTATTCTTTTAGCCAAAACCAGAAATCCCTCCCTGCTCTTCTCTTTCTAATCCCTTATTTACTTCCTTTATAACACACAAAGTATTGTAATTTTTTTAATTTTCTTTCTCACCAGAGTATACCATCTATGAGGGTGGCAACCCTGTTCTCTTCTTTACCATTCTGACTTTGCACCTAGCTAGCATGACTAGGCTCTCGGTACATTTTTGTTAAATTTATATGTGAATGAATGAATGAATGAATGAATGAATGAATGAATGAAAACTCAGCACCCTGAAGGACTAGCCTGTAGAGATAGAGGGAAGGCAGGTCCTCAGAGGAGGTACTTACTCCACACCTATGTTTAGGGGAAGGAGAAGGCAACTGTACACCGCAGGTGTACCCGGGAGATGTCACACAGGAAACCGCGTTCAGACAGTCCATGCAGCTGCCAAACAGAAGAAACCTGTGGTCCTGCTCTCAGGGCATCAGGCACCTCAGGTCTCATAGTGCAAAAAAAGAGTTTTACAGGCTGACGTCATCTAAAAATATTCACTGTCTTTATGCAATCTACATATTACAAGTTTGATGACCATGTTGCAAAGTGTTTTCAGCTCCTTTTGTCTAAATATACATTTTCTTAAAGACTTTATGTATCTGAGGGAAAGAAAGAGAGCAGAAGCAGGAGCAGGGGAATGGGGGTGGGTGGAGAGAGGGAGAAGCAGACTCCCCACTGAGTGCAGAGCCGGATGTGGGGCTTGATCCCAGGGCCCCGGGAACATGACCTGAGCCAAATACTGATGCTTAACTGACTGAGCCACCCAGGTGGCTTAATATACATTATTTTTAAAGACTCGGTGTACCAATTTAGGTTAGTGAAGGACGAGATGCCCCAAGGTCATTATGTGCACTATGAGAACAAAGTACTAGCAGTACCGCTTACCCTTTGACCACCGTATCCCCAGTTTCTGCTCCAACAGGTTTTATTTATCTTGAGATTAAAGCAAATCACCAGTGGACCTACAGTCATTGCTTTATGGTGAAGTACAGACACATAAGCCAGAGGCATCTGTGGATTCTGTAACCTTTGAAAAATGATTTATTTTTTATGGGCTTTGTTTTTCACTCATGGGTAACCTGATAACATTTCAGAGCCTGAAATCCTTCTCTAAGCTAAAATAACCTGTTGAAAGTTAAGTGTAAACCAAGTCTAGGCTGGAAGAGCAGAGATTTTTTGCTTTTTTTTTTTTTTTTTCCTGAAAGTTCCTTGAATCTGGAAACATGTCTGGTCATACTATTGCAATGTGGAAAATAAATCATAATTGGATTTTATTGAGTCACAAACGACCCTGAAATTGTCTAACTGTATTATATTAGAGAAGTCTAAGTCTCATAAATAAATACACTGATTAATAATCTACTCTAGACTCTGTGCCATCCTTTGTCAATTATGGTGCTCCTCCGCTGGGCCTCAGAATCCTTCTTAACACAGAACAATAGAAGAAGCCAAAATGTCACTTCTGGTTCTCGCAAAATTAAAGCATCATCAGCGTTTGCCTTTTGTCAGCTAAGCAAATGCTAAATTCATCTCTTTAGTGTAAGGTGTGGATTTTTATGCTGGTTAACTTCATGCTTGGCAGTTCAAGGGTTGATCTCAGAAGTTTGGTGATTCTTGCTTTCTAGGTTTCTTTCCCACAGAAATAATCTATTTTTCATTGATTCTGCCTCTGTCCTACCATAATTTATTTTCTTCTCTCTCTTTATAGTAGTTCAAAACAAAAATAATATTATTTACAGGTTAAGGAAATTCCTAAACAGCTGAGACATGTGCAATCAGTTAAATGAAACTGTCTTATTTTCCATAAAATGAACTTAGTGGCTCTGGTCCCTCCTGAGCATGCTGGAAGCAGATAAGCTCTATACAGCAGCAGTGAAAATTGTAATAACAATCAGCAAGTGATTTTTTCCACAGTGAAGAGATTTTTCCATTAGATTTCATTTGACCTTGAACACTGTGTTAGCAATGAATAATTAATGGTACTTATTACAGTAATGCCCCCACTTAACTGACATTATCAGGGAATTAGATGCCCTAAATGAGTGAATTGGCCAGATAGGAAGATTTGTCCCCTTTTTGCAGATTGCACACATACACACACGTACAAAAATCTTTATTGGAACCATTTCTAGTGCTTTCGTTTTTTAAATGTGTGGCAAAATTTTGTGACTTATTGACATTCTTTGAAACATAAACATTTATCCATTCAATAAATAGATCCTAGTGAAGCCTAATATGTGCCAGGCACTATGCCAGGTGTGGGCAACAGAACAGTGAATGAAAGAGACAGAGTCTCTGTCCTTAGGAAACCTATGTTCCAGTGGAGAAGAGAGATAAGTAAGGATCATGCAGAGTGCTAGGACCAGGGCAGGAAGAACTCATGAACTACACTGGACTGAGTGGCAAAGTAGTTGAACTGGAACTTGGCTAAGTTCTCTAGGACTGTTTGCCACTAAATGGCATCTGATTGCTGTGTCTTAAGATCTTGTGGTTAATCCTGGTAATTTATCTTCTTTAAACTCAGCTATCATTTCTTGCTGTTTGCTAAGTGTTTGGTGCTGCTCCTATTATTTTTTGGTACCAAAATAATGTGCACAAAGTGGTTAAACAAAGGATGACAAATACATGGTATGTTAGTTATCCATTGTTGCATAACGAATTACTCTAAAACCTACCAGTTGAAAAGAACACCCAGTTCTTATATTATCCTACAGTTTGTATAGGTCAGCAATCCAGCATGCTTAGCCGGATCCTCTACTTCAGGATGTGTAGACATGGCTACATATCCTCAAGGTGTCAGCCAGGCCGGAGTCTCATTTGAAGGTGGGACTCCATTCCTCAAGGAATGTTGGACTGAGAGCATCAGTTTTTTGCCAGCTATAGTCTGGAGGCCACTCTTAGTTCCTTGTTACATAACCCTCTCAAAAAGGCAGCTTGCTTCATGAAAGCCATCGAGATAGAGAGAAAGAGAATATGCTAGCAAAATGGAAGTCACAATCTTTTGAAATGTAATCACAAAAGCAAAATTCTTTCACTTTTACTCTATTCTCTTGATTCCAAGCAAATCACTAGGTCCTACCTACACTCAAGGGAAAGAATACCATGGTAGGAATTACTAGAGGCCACCATAGAGGCTGCTTTCCCCATATACCCAGGGTATTATCATCATTCTTCCCAGGGCCGTAGCAAATCTCACTAATCAATCATGGCAGTCTCAACCACTGAGCCCCAAAATGGCTTCAAAATCATACTTAATGGAGAATTCCAAGAGGCCCATTATCACTCAGTTGATGAGATAAGGCAAATTTTCCTCTCTTACTTAAACAATAACCATTCCAAGTGATTGTTGTGGGGAAAACATTTAGGCCAAGAATCAGGACAGAGATAGGGGTGCTAGTTAGAAGCAGATCTACCACATGACACAACAATAGCCATCATTTGCTAAGTCAATGGGAAAGAAGCAAAGCCTGTAGCAGAAATCGATTGATAGAGACTTGAAGACAGATATTTCACAGTAAGGACCTTGAATTGAGAAATACGTATCACAGCATACAAAAGCCCAAATAAGATCAGATCGTATTATGGTTGAACACACACAAGAGAAATCCAGTCCTGACCAGGACAGAGGTTATCCTCTTGGCTACACTGAGCAAGAGTCATCATCATTAAAAAATAATAATAATAAAAAATAAAAAATAAAAAAAAAAGAGTCATCATCATTTTTCTCAATGAAAAATACCAAGGGTGCAAAGCAGACCATGGCCATGCCATGGCCTAGCCTTATGTCTCTTTCTTAGACCTATCTCAGATTTTGGAGTGTCCCACTCTATCTATGATAGTGTTACTCAACCTTCCTTCATGCACCCTCCCTTTGCATAAACCTAAAAATCTCATTATCCACCTGCAAAGGAATGTCTCTGCTCCCTTCTCTGACAATCACTCACATCTCACTCCATGTTTTATTCCCATTACAAAGCAAGGACCTCCTCATTCTTCAAGAATCTGTTTGTCCACACCAGCTCCGACTCCTTAAGCTTCCCCTTTGTCTACAGGGTTTCTAAAAAAATCAGTGATTTTCAAACAAGGGGAATCACAGTCCCCAGGAGAATAAAATTTTTTAATGTTTTATTTTTTAAACTTTCAAACATTCAGAAAAACTTCAGTAAGTGTATAATGATTTTCTGAATACTCTTCACTTAGATTACATATTTTCCTTATTACCCTCTTAATATATAGTTATTTTCCTGAGTCATTTGAAAGTAACTTGCAGGGGCAGCCCGGGTGACTCAGTGGTTTAGCGTCGCCTTCCACCCAAGCTGTGGTCCTGAAGATCCAGGATCGAGTCCCATGTCGGGCTTCCTACATGGAGCCTGCTTCTCCCTCTGCCTATGTCTCTGCCTTTCTCTCTGTCTCTCATGAATGAACAAATGAATAAATAAATAAATAAATAAATAAATAAATAAATAAATAAAAGTAACTTGCAGAGGGGTGCTTGCGTGACTTAGTCAGTTAAGCATCTGACTCTTGATTTCCGCTCAGGTCATGATCTCAGTGTGGTTAGATCGAGCCCCACAATGGGGTCAGTGCTCAGCAGAGTCTACTTGAGATTTCCTCCCTCCCTCTACCCCTCCCCTAGTTTGTACTCTCTCTGTCTCTCTCAAATAAGTAAATAAAATATTTTTTTTAAATAAAAGTAAATTGCAGAGATAATACCCCATTACCCCTTAATATTCTAATGTATGTTTCCTAAAAGCAAGGATCCTTACCTACATAGCCATAGTACAGCCATGAGACAATAATAGCCTCTAATCTGCACATTTCCCTAGCATTTCACTTATGATCTCAATAAGGTACTTTATAGGTCAGATCCAACCCCAGTCACGTGTGGCATTTAGCTATCAAGTCTCTTCAGATCCCTTTCTTTGTAGAACATCCCTCGATTTGGCTTTATCTAAATGTTTCCCCAAGATTAAATTCAGGTTTTTCTTTTGAGGCAGAGCCATCAGAGAAATGATGGTATGTTTTCCGCAGTGCATTGTCTCAGTAGGTACCCATACACAGTGTCTGTCCATACATAGTATCTGCCAGCTTCTCCACTGTAAAGTTAATTATAAGTATTTTGTACTTAGGAGTTAATGAGTAATTCATTCATGCTTTGCGGGGAAACATCTTGAGACACTGCAACTGCCCTGTTCTTCATCAGACTTTCCCCCACCACTCCCTGCCTCCATTGGTGATTCTTGTCTGAATCTATTATTACTCTGATAGTTTTGCCAGAAAATATTTTAAGGGTGACTTTGGCATGAATGATTTTAAAGGACTAATTTTCAGATTGTGAGCTCCTCTCTAGATGAACACACCTGTGGCATGCCTGGTTCTCCTTCCAGGGCCTCTGACTGCCTAGCTTCGGGCCACACTTCCTGCAGGATGCCACAGACACAAAGGGAAGGATGCCTCTGGGGTACTGCCTTAGGCCCCAGCTGGTTGCCCCTCTGACTTCCCTTTCAGAGCTGTCTCCTCCCCCTTTTATAGCAGAAAGGCCCACCTCTCACCCATCCAAAGCTTACTGTGGTGCACTCCTCCAGGCTAAAAACAATCCAGGACTCCAAACAAAGGAGTGATTCAGAATCTAGCTGTTAGTGTTGAGAAAGTGAATGATTCTAATGATTGGGTTACAAATCCTTTTCAACTCTTTGCTTTCAACAAAATTGAAGAAGGATCTGATGGAGTTGTCAGTTAGTAGATCATTAAAAATAATTTTTGATGATAGATCACCATACAATTTGGCAAATACCCCAGAAGAGTTTGAAGAATTGAGTGATGTTGCTATAAGGAAACTCTTTTTTTTTCCCCCACTACTTATGTGAGCAAAGTTTTTCAGTACTTACAAGTACAATTAAAAGTAGGAGGGATCCCTGGGTGGCGCAGCGGTTTGGCGCCTGCCTTTGGCCCAGGGCGCGATCCTGGAGACCCGGGATCGAATCCCACGTCGGGCTCCCGGTGCATGGAGCCTGCTTCTCCCTCTGCCTGTGTCTCTGCCTCTCTCTCTCTCTCTGTGACTATCATGAATAAATAAATAAAATCTTTAAAAAAAACAATTAAAAGTAGGAAAAAAAGGGTGGGGGATAAAACTAATACTGAACCCTGTCTCATTTGGACAGTAAGAAATATCCAAGAGTTATTAGGAGGGGAAAATCCGATTCATCTCATTTAAGGTACATACTTCCATAAAATTTTTCTTCCCATGTTGCATAATTATTTATCAAAACTTTTATAATGTACTTGTTGTTTTGAGCAATTGAGTATGAATACAAATAATTTAATAACAACTCAATGCACAAGAAATTGTTTAACAGAGTGTTAAATTCCCAGAAAAGATTAAAGATTTCAAAGTTTAACTTTGTACAGAAAATTGATCCAGAAAATTGTGACAGAGTGATCAATAAAAGGCCTTTCAAGCGTTAAAATACATTACATTGTAGTAAATTCTGTGCAGGAACTGAAATGGAAACAGAAAAAGGAGCAAAGTGTCAAATCTCAGTATTATTAACCTTCTCCTGTATGAATTCAAGAATGAATAAAACAAATTTTGTTTTATAGCATCAACGTTAAAGTGTACTAAAATTGCACAACTATATAACCTTATGATGAAATATTGTAGCCCACCATTTTAAGATGTAAGGAATAAATGATTTTTCAAACATTCTGGGAGCCACATGATCAACAGCATTAGAAGAACACTGCTAAGGAAGACCCTTTGCCTCTGCATGTATTACCTTCAGTAGTGCTCTGAGGCTTTGCCTCCTGTTTTCTATGACAAACCTTCTGCTTCCTATCCAGGGTCGGTCTCCATCTTGCTCTCGGAGTCCCACTCACCCATCATACTCACCCAACCCCCACCCCATGGTTGCCTCACCCCCAAATGAAAGACCAGCTCGCCCTTTGGTGGGAAAGGCTCCAGATCATGTCCATTGCTTCTCAAATTAAAAATGGTTCTCTGAGTAGTGCATTTGTTATACCTAGATCACTAGAACACCTAGCCCCACCTGAGTGTAGTCAAAATCTCATAGCCAAAGAGGAAAAACTTGCCCTTGTGGCAGGTGCCCACTGGTCATGATTCTGTTTGAAGGAGGGCCATCTCACTGGGGGCATGTGCACCCTATCAGGCCAGTTGTATGGTGGTAAAGCACAATCAGAGTCCTCGAAAGAAGGAAGTCAGTAGGAATTCCTATGTTGCAGGATATCCCTGGTAACATCCAAATTCTGGGCCTCGCCAAGGAATGTGGAAGAAGGCCCAACACACCAAGTATAGGCCCCACCAGGTGACTTTATTGAGCATCACTGCCTCTGAGTGGTATCTTTCATACTGGTTTAAGCTCTTCAAATCCATTCTTTTGTTTCCATTTCTCAAAATGGTACTCAAAATTCCAAAGGGTTCAAATGGAATTGTAAATTAGCTGAAATGAAGGTAAGTGAGCTGCCAAAGTATGACATCTTTATTTTTGTAGTTTATTACAGCCTGATGATTTCCATCAAAGGATTTTACATATCACAATATTACTTTTTTTTAAAATGTTACTTTTAATTGGAAGTCTAATCAAGCACAAAGACAAAATTAATAGTTATGTAAGTTTAATTGAATTTTTAAATATTTAAGCTCCAGAAGAGATACAAGAATGGGGAAAATAAATTTATGGAAGAAGAGATATAAAGGATAAACATATTTTAATTTAATCTTTCTAATTAAACATAAAAGCATTACAAAATAACAAAGTAAAAATATTGGTGAAAATCTATGGCGAGGGTGTAGTTAAAAAAAAAACTGTTAATGAAATAAGGGTCACAATTAATTTGACTGTACCTATAAACATTATTTTCAAATTCTGTACTCTTTTAGCCAATAATTGCCACTTCTATAAATCTAGTTAAAGGAAACACAAAGTTAAAGTCAAATTTATTTACTGTCAAATTGTATATTAGTTAACTGTAGAATGATAGTAGCAATAAGGGGATCCCTGGATGGCTCAGTGGTTTAGCACCTGCCTTTGGCTCAGGGCATGATCCTGGGGATCCAGGATCGAGTACCACATCGGGCTCCCTGCATGAAGCCTGCTTCCCCTCTGCCTGTGTCTCTGCCTCTCTCTCTCTCCCTCTGTGTCTCTCATGAATGAATAAATAAAATCTTTTTTTTAAAAAAAGAGATAGTAGCAATAAAAAGAAAACAACTGATATAAGGGATTGGGGTAAATTCACTGGAATAATATACAGTTCTTCCAAATGTTATTGTCAAAACACATTTAATGCTGGCAGATAATATTCAGGACAGAATATAAAGGGATCAAAATGTGTTAAGGAGAAGGAAGAGTGGAGGGAGAAAGGAAGCAGGGGAGGGAGAGAATGTATCTAAAACACATATAAGAAAAAATAGGCCACCATGATGGTGAGATTAGGGTACCTTTTATTTTCTTATTTACATTTTCTTTAGCTTTGAAATTCTTTGCAATGCATGCATCAGTTTTATAATCCAAAACAGTGTTGCTTTAAAGACCATATATGCAATTTTAATTTTAACTGCTGGTTTTGAGGAAAAACAGATTTCATGGTCCACTTGGCAGCATGTTTGTACAGAGTGCCATAGAACTAGTCCATTCCCCTGCCCCCCCCCCCCCCCCCGTCTATGGACAGCAGCTTCACCTAGAGTTAGACCTAAGCTGATGTATCTTCCCCCCTCCTCACATACATACACACACACACACACACACACACACACGCGTACACAATCGGACAAGGATATTCTAGCCTGTCCCTTGAGAGCCTGCTTCCTTTCCTTTATTCTGAATAATTTAAATGGAGCTGAAGGAAGCTATTCTTTTCCATGAGCTGATATTAAAAGATTGAGAGAACCATGTAATGAGTTCCTTTCATTTATCAGTATTATCGTGATTAAATGTCCTCTCTTACATTATTCATTTATTCAACAAATAGTTTTGAGAGCCTATTAGACATTCAGATAGTCACTCTGATGGAGACAAAGTGGTATTCTTTCATTGGTCTCTTTACTCAGTCAGTAAATCATATTTCCTATAGTATTTACCCAGTGTGTGACAGACATTGCTCAAGACATTGCAAAAACAAAAAAAAAAACAAAACAAAACAAAAAAAAGACATTGCAAAAACAGTAGAAAACTAGGTAGCCATAGTCCCTGCCTTCAAGGAGCTCACAGTTCAGGAGGAGACAGACAAGCCAACACATAAAAGTCACAATAAGGGCACCTGGCTGGTGCAGTTGGTTAAGTGTCCGACTCTTGGTTTCAGCTCAGGTCATGATCTCAGGATCCTGGGATCAAGTCCTGCAACTGCCTCCACACTCATTGTGGAGTCTGCTTGAAACTCTCCCTCTCCCTCTCCCCCTCCCTCTCATTCTGTCTCTCTTTCTCTCTAGAATAAATAAAATGACATGACATGACATGTCATGACAGTATGTGCCATGCAAGAATGCATGGTGTTGCAATAGAGACCAGCAGGTGTGCCTAACCAGATTAGGTGGTCAGGAAACGCCTGTCTAAGTAGGGACCTAGAGAATGAGTCAGAGAGCAAGTCTGGCTGAAGAGTGCTGAGGAACTGTAGCTTTTTATTCCTCAGATATTTTGAGGGGTGAATAGGGGTGATCCCAGATCTCTACAACCTCATACACTACAGGGGTTGACATATATAAAAGTCATCACACAATCTCCTCAGCATGTAAGAGTCAGAAAAGGCTTCCCAGCAAAGGTGAGTCCAAAAATTAACTTTTGTTCCTTGACTGTAATTGTTTTATTTAGTGTTTGAATAGGTCTATATAGTCATATGTCAAAAAATACAAAAGTAAAAAAGGGTTTACAGTGAAAATTCTCTCTCCCAACCTCTGCCCCTCATGCCCACCCAATCCCGCTCCCCAGAGACCATCAGTGTCACCGGTTTCTTCTGAATCCTTCCAGAGATGGTCTATATTGATCTAAACACATGACTGTGTTTTGAGTTCTTTATTTCTCCTTTTCATTATGTGAGGATCTGAGCTGAATCTTCAAGTATGAATTTTCCAGAGAAAGGGATTTGGACAATGTAAGAAAGAATATGGCAGTGGAGGACAAGAGAAAGCCTGTGTCTCAAAGACACAGATGAGGTGCATAGGACAAGCTCTTCTGTGTTGTGGAAATATTAAGTGTGAGGCAGGAGGGCAGGGGAGCCAGATCATGGCAAGATCTGAGTACCATGCTGCGGGGCACAAATTTAATCTGGTTGGTAGCCAGACTCCAATAAAAGACTTAAGTACAAGAGTAACATGTACTAATTGGTGTTTTAGGAAGATCGTTCTAGCAGCTGGTGGACAATAAATGTCCAAGTGAGCCTTGCTCACCAAATGGAAAAGCTGAGCTTCTTTCCTTGAGGCAATGTGAGCCAGGAAAGGTTTTTAAATATGTGTCTTGCAGTATCAGAGGTTGTGTTAGGCCGACTGATCTATCAGCAGTGTGCTGTCCTGCGATATAGCACAACATTAGAATAATAACTGAGAGAAAATCAAGTCAGTGAGAATCTAATTGAACACCAACCCTCAGCAGGAATGTGGGCCATTCCTCTACTTTTTAACACTAAGGAAGAAATCTGTATTAGTTACATATTGCTGCATAACAAATTACCCTAACATGTGGTGGCTTAAAACAACCCACATTTATTATCTCACAGTTTGCACAGGTCAGGAATCTCAGTCGGGTTCTCTGCTTCAGGGTCACTCACCAGCTAGAATCAAGATGAAAATCATGAAAAAAAAAAAAAAAAAAAAAAAAGATGATAGTCATGACTAAAGGTTCATCTGAAATCTTGACTGGGGAAGAATCTATTTCCATGGTTGTTGGCAGATTTACTGAGGATCGTTGGGTTTTAGTCCCTTGGCATCTGGGTCTCTCTCAACGCAGGCAGCTTGTTTCATGAAAAAAGAACAAATTGGAATAGCAATAAGAGAATCTGCTAGTAAGGTAGAAGTTAGAATTATTTGTAACTTAATCTCAGAAGTAACATTCCATCAGATAGCAGAGAGTCACTAGGTCCAGTCCATACTTGGTGGAGGGCAGGGGATTATAGGTGGCATGAATCCAAAGAGGCAGGATCATTGGGGCTAATTTAGAAGCTGCGTATCAGAGAAGCTTAATGAGAACTGTTCCTGTGAGTGTTAGGAGCTGGGACCTGGTCTGGGGGGCTAAAGCCAATATTGTTCCTCCCCCATGATCTAGTCAGGAAATCAGCTGCTCTCCCCTGGCCGGCTGATTACCACCCTCTTTACAATCACCACCATGCTACTATCATGTTCATGTTTATCCACTGTCCCTGATGACAACACACCACCCCTCTGGAAGTCAGAGCATCTGGGAACATTTATATGTGCACTGGGTTGGACTGCATCTCCTTGCTGGTATTGGACACTATGAAACTTTCCTCACTGCTGCTATGTGTCACATACTTGTGACATCAACCCACGAAAAGAAACACCTTTGGGATCCCTGGGTGGCGCAGCAGTTTGGCGCCTACCTTTGGCCCAGGGCGCCATCCTGGAGACCCGGGATCGAATCCCATGTCGGGCTCCAGGTGCATGGAGCCTGCTTCTCCCTCTGCCTGTGTCTCTGCCTCTCTCTCTCTCTCTCTCTGTGTGACTATCATAAATAAATAAAAAATTTTTCAAAAATTAAAAAAAAAAAAAGAAACACATTTAACAATGAAGATCAGTTCTTAACACATCCCTGACATTTTAAACAGAGCAGCCTGGTTAGTTTGGTAAAGTAAGACTTTATTAACCATAGTGGTAGACAAGGGCCTTAGAGTGAGCAACTCAGGAAATGCCCAGGGGAACGTAGGGCCCTGAATGCAGGTGGTGTAAGCCACCACTCCAAACCAAGCAGACATCAGGAAAACAGAAATTACAACCGCCAACACTGAGTGTGTATACTGTGCATCAGCAACTAGGATAACCTGACCTTCGTTATCTTGTCTTAGTTCACTAACTGGGCAAGGTCAATACTGTCATCCCCATTTGACAGAGGAGGAACCTGAGGCCCAAAGAGGTTAACTAGTTTGCCTGCACTCACAGCTAAGAAGTAGCAATACCAGGATTCAAATAGTTAGTCTCGTTCCCTGCATTCTTAAATTGAGAACCAGCAATAATTCATCATTATGAACAGTCATGTTTAGTCTTGAATTACAGGGAGGACTCATCACCTAAAGATAATTTGGGGAGGGTGAGAAGGACAGACATCATCTAGAATAAATCAACTTTAAATGAAAATCAAAATACAAGTGTAAATAATGGAGGATAAAACTTTTATTTAAACTAGAGCTTTTAGGGGCGCCTATGCGGCGCAGATAGTTAAGTATCCAACTCTTGGTTTCAGCTCAGGTCATGGTCTCGGGGTCATGAGATGGAGCCCCGCATCAGGCTCCTTGCTCAGCACAGAGATCACTTGAGACTCCCTGTCCCTTTGTTTCTGCCCCTCCCTCTCTCTCTCTCAAATAAATAAATCATCTTAAAAAAAGAAAAAAGAGCTAGATCTTCAAAAAACATTTTTAATAAAGAAGAAAAGTTTATTTTTTTAAAGTTAGGTCAGGAGTCAACAAACTTTTCTGCAAAGGGCCAGATAGTAAATATTTCTGGCTTTGTGGTCAATAAAATCTCTGCTGTAACTACGGAAGTCTCCAAGTGTGGTATAGAAGTGGCATGGACAGGAAGTAAATGAAGGAGCATAGCTGGTTCCAATAGAGATTTATTTACAAAATCTGGTGGCTGGCTAGATTTGGCCATTGAGCTGTAGTTGGTCACCCTTAATGGGGTCATAATTGTAAGGGATACTAATTCTTAGAAAAAGTAAGACTTGTGCAGATTTTTAGCACAATATTTCTGACAAACTATGTGCTATCCCAATACAATATCATCCCTCCCTATTTGGTTTCAGTAGTTTTATCAGAAAGAGTCAACTGTGCAAAACCAGGCTTCATCACTTTTCTCAGGGTTCCCACTATCCTTTCGTAGACAAATGACTTTCTTTTGAAACTGTTATAACCTCATCCTTCTGGATTTTCTCTTCTTCAGGTGTAAATTTATCTGACTCTGCTATATCCCTGTTTCCATGTCACTGCAATAGTTCTTCAATGTCATTTCATCAACTATGTGAAATCTTGTGCCGTCGTAAGATTTCCTGTTTACTTTCAAGTTGGTTTTTATGGGGATTGTTTGTTGGCTGGGTGTGCATCCAATGGACAGCAAGACTGGGGAACCAACTAAGACTGTGACCTGCTGAGCAAACCAGATGCTAAACAAGGAAGGGTTTTGGTAAAACTTTGAAATAGTCATGTCATTGGTGAATATTTTCCACATTACCATGATCCCAGCTTCCCTTCACAACTGCTACCTACAGGTTCTCAAATAATGAATACACAGGTAATGAAGATCATCCCCGTAGGATTTATCCACCATTCTTATGCTCACATGGTTTTCTTACATTCTGTTTTTCTATTATACCATCATTTATCGAGCGCCTACTTTGTAACAAGTCACTTTACTTGTACAATATCCCTCTCTATTCATTTTTTCCCTCTCTATTCAAACTCTTACTAGCTAAGCTCAGTAACACTGACACAAATGTTTCAAAAAACATGACACAAAAGTCTTTGTTACCTAAAATTCAGGTGCTGAATAGTTTCAGAAAACACTATTTCCTTACTATAGAAATTCACTTCTTTCATCTCATAAACCAATTCATCTTTGACCAGGAAGAGATACTTTTAATTTTTTACTGTTTCCGCTAGCAACTGTGAAAAGTATTTTACTGTTCCCATCTAACAGATTCTGAGAACCTAAGACAGCAAATAACTTGCCCCAGTTCTCCTTGCCAGTCAGTAGTGAAATGAAATCCAGAGTCAAGTGTCACTGGCTCCAGAGCCCATGATCTTTCTTTCACATACCTTTCAAATATGGAATTCATGTTGTTGAAAAGCCCATCTATTTTTCTCCCACAAAATCAAAGCTAGAGATTCCTAAGTTCCTTAAATCACACTATAATTAATAATGCTGATTTTACAACATGAGCAGTAACACTGTCATTTTTTTTAAATCCCCCCATAGGAGCACCTGGGTGGCTCAGTCGGTTGGGCATCAGGCTCTTGATTTCAGCTCAGGTTATGATCTCTGGGTGGTAAAATGGACCTCTGCATCTGATTCTGCCCTCAGCGGGGAGTCTGCTCTCCTTCTCCCTCTTCCTCTGTCCTTCCTCCCTGATCTCTCTCTCTCTCTCTCTCTCTCTCTCTGTGTCTCTCTCAAATAAATAAATCTTTAAATCTCCCCATAAATCTGAATGTTAAAATAAATGCACTTATAATGCAATCCCTCTACTTATTAGCACACTGGTTCTTAAACTGGGGTCACAGCACAGCAATATCAGCATCCCCTGGAAATGGGGTAGGAATGTTGATCTCAAGCCCTACCTTGGATAAACTGAATCAGACACTGTGGATATAGGGCCCATCAACCTGTATTTTAACAAATCCTCTGGGTAATTCTAATGCACACACAAAGTTGAGAGCCACTGAATTGTAGGATTAATGACAAGGTCTCTGGTGATTGTTGCAATAAGAACCAGAGCATACACGGATGCCAAAAGTCCAGATGACTTTGTGGCTGTCATAAAATTCTGGTTAATGCTCTTGCTTCCCTTCTCATTCATTCATCTAACAAATAAGTACCAAGCCCCTATTCTGGGTCATCGGATACCAAGCCAGATGCTGGGACAAGGTAGGGGAGAAAACAAATAAGGCAGTAGCCCCCTCAGACTTACAGTCCGATGTGTGTAACAGACCAGAAAACAGTCAATTCCAGTAGAGTATAGTCAGGGCCATGAGTGGTCAACTCAGGATGCTGGGGGCAAGGAGTTCACCTAACCGAGTCCTGCAAGTCAGTGAAGATTTCCAGAATAAATGGCTAACAAGGTCGGAGTCCTGAACTTTCTGTGAAGGTCCAGTGCCATGGGAGCTAGTTTTGTATCTCCCTCAGGTCCACAGCCTGCCTGAAGCAGCTTCAGATGAAATAAGGGAGGAAAAACACTCAACCTGTTGCTTCTAGCTTGTTGGAACACTTATCTCTGACGTGCATTAAAACCATATGGAAGGTCACAGCTCCATGTGTTCACGTGGTAGGGGAACAGAAATTGGGAAACAAGTAAGCGTACCTCCAAATCCCAACTATTGGATGCCAACTGCCAATTTACGTAATTTCCTGTGCTTATTTCAAAATAGTCAGGAGGGCAGGAGACATTGTGAGCACCATAACCAGGCCATTTAGACTAGCAGCTGCTGACACATTCGCTTCTTTTGTGATTTAAAAAAAAAAAAAAAAAAATCTAGCAGAACTTGAGAGGAAAACATCTTTGGGGAATGGAATGAATAGTTTCTTAAGAGAAATCAGGTTAGATTTAACAAGCTACCCACAAACCAGATTCCTACCTACTCATTCAGCAAACGTGCTATGCGTGCCTGCTGTGAGCTGACTCAAAGCTAGGTGCTGGTCTTACGACAATTACAAGAAGGCATCTGACTTCCAGGAGATGAGAAGGCAGACATTGAACAGGACATTGAAAGGGTGATATTTAATAAGGAAATACCAGTACAAATAAAGATTGTTGAAATGCTGAAATACTTCTGGACTGGTTAGTGAGTGGTGTAAGTTTTTTATGTCCCCCAGAAATGCGCAGCCCCTAAAAAGGAGGGTATGAGGGGTGGGGCAGCTCCCACGTGCTCCCAAGTGGCCTGTGCCTCTGAGGCTGGGATGCAGATAGCAAGACAAGGAGCTTCAGAGAGGTCACTGTTGTCAGTGCCTGAGGCAGGGCTTCTCGAACCACATGGGAAGCTCTGGCACCCTCACACACGCTAAATGGGCAGATAGCACCCAGGCCGAAACAAAGCCCAACAAACAAGTCCCTTAGGACTACCGATGTAATGGGGAAGTTGTTGGAAGAACATCAATCCAGTTTCCTTTGTCAGGTCATGACCCAGAAGGGACACACGTAGCTAGTAGCAGTCACATCAGAGAAAACACCACATGAACTATTTTTAAAATTCAGGCTACATACTGTGTGGGTTTTTTTTTTAATTTTTTTATTGGAGTTCAATTTGCCAGCATATAGCATAACACCCAGTGTTCATCCCGTCAAGTGCCCCCAACCATGTGGTTTTAAACACACATTACATACTGTATGGTTCCATGGATACTACTTGCTAGAAATGACAAAATTACAGAGATGGAAAACAAATTCTTACTCTCAAGGGTTTGGGACAAGGTAGTGGCCATGAGATGGATTAAGTCTTACTCTAAAAAGCACAAGAGGTCTTTGTGGTGCCTTGATTGTGGTAGGAGTTATATAAATCTGCACATGTGAAATAATTGCATAGAGCTACACACATGCACACACACACACACACACACACATCCCACAAATGTAAAGTGTATATAAAACTGGTGAAATCTGAATAAGTTCTATGGATCATACCAATAACAATGTCTTGGTTTTGATGCCGTACTACGGTTATATAAATGTTACCATATAGTGAAGGGCCTCTCTATATTATTTTTGCAACTTCTTCAGAATCTATAAATATTTCAAAATAAATAGCTTTTAAAAAGCTATGGGCTGAATTGTGTCCCCCCCCAAACTCACATGTTGAAGCCTAACCCCCCTTGTAAGATATTTGGAGATGGGGCCTCTGAGAGGGAATTAGGTTTAGGTGAAGTCATGAAGACAACCCCAATGATGGGATTCATGCCCTTATAAGAAGACACTAGAGAGCTTGCTCCCCCTTTCTTTGTCACGTAGGGATGCAGTGAGAAGGCAGCCATCCATAAGCCAGAAAGAAAGCTCTCACCTGAACCCATTCTGGCACCCTGACCTCTGGGACTTCCAGCCTCCAGAACTGTGAGAAAATCCATTTCTATTGCTTAAGCCCATCTGGTATGCTATTTTGTTATGGCAGCCTTAGCTAAGACAAAGGGGGATTATTGTTAATTCATCCATCCATCCATTTGTCGGTGCCACCCATTCATGGTACCCAGCCATGATTACCTATTTTGGCTGTCACCGATGGTTTCTGGGGATGTGGGAGTGGGCCTCAGTATGGTCGTGACAGTCACGGAGAGCCTCCTTGGGCAGAGAAGGACTCAGGGAAAGATCAACAGACACCATCCAGAGAGATGGACACAAAAGGGTGTTCCAGGCAGGAGGTAGCAAGGTCCTGGAGTGAGACAGGGCCATGGGACACCAAAGAATCCTGCACAACGTAGCAGAGAGTAGAGGGGGAGGGAGAAGACCGAGGAGGGAGGTGTGGGCAAGGATGGTGATGGCAATGGCCATGGCAACAGTGCATGAGTTATTGAGTCGGTGACAGCATGTCTTTCTGCACCTGGGACAGCCTCTGCACCTAGCCTTGGCCCTGGTATTTTCAAGGCACTCACCTCCACATTCAGAAATGTCCTTGTTTGGAGGATAATTTAAACAGCCCCGCTACATTTGAGCCACGGTGAGGATTGTACCTCACCCTGGGGACAATGGCTGATCTATGAAGGATTTCTAGCTAGACTCTTAGCATCTCATTTTTATTCTAGAAAGACCTAGCTAGCTCCGGGGATTAGTGCTCTTGCTGAAAAGGGAAAATAAGCTGACCTGAAGGTATTTGCCTCTGCTCCACAAAGGAAGGGGAAAAAAATTGGGAGTGGAGAAAAGGCTGCCAAGGGCTTCAAAACTTTACAGAATCTTTGTGGTCAACTCCAAGCCATCACCCTCCGCTGCAGTTAGGATGGCCGCACCCAGCCACAGAGGTCAGTTCGCTGTTGACTTCACACACACACACACACACACACACACACACACACACACATCTTCTGATCCCCAGTCCTCCGTACCCTGCCCTCCTGCCTCCCAGACCCACCTCACAGAAAAATCTAGCTAACAAAGGAAACAGTGGAAGGGGGCAGGCAGCAAACAGGGTTGGCAGGGGAGGGCCAGGTCCCTGCTCAGGGCTCAGGCTTGGAACTAATGAGCTGCAATGTTGAGTGCAGACACCCTTATGCAAAGCCCAGACAGTCCTGCCCCAGCCCTGTGCCTGAATTTTCCCCTGCGTGACCTCAAGAACCCAGTGTTACCTTTGGGATAATTGCACCAGTGCTTAATGATCATATTGAGCAGAGATTTCCTACAGGATTAAAAAAAAAATCAAATTTCCTCCCAATTTCTCTTGTGCATTCTATAGGAAGTTAGGTTAGTATAATTCCTCTAAGAGGTTCCTCTCTTTCTCCTTTATCCTCTAAGCTCCATCCTCACTCCCCTGATCTTTTTACTTACCAACCATGAAAGCTGTTACCTATTGGTGATTTGTTCCCCCTGTCTTCTCCTGGTGATCCTTTAACTTCCCTGCAAATTCCTCCCTCTGACCATAGGCCACAAACCCTGTTCTTAAGAATTTGCTGGGGTGTTGTACTCATGGTCACAACAAACACCATGAAGAAGGAAACATGACTAAATGTTCCATCTTTAATTCCATTTTAAAATTGACCTTTTTTTTCTGGGATTTTTTTTTTCTTTTAGTGTAAAACTAAAGTGGTCCTCTATCCCTTTAAATCAAATATCCCAAATGCGGATGGGAGTTTGTATTGGCATGATCTTGAAAAGAGAATTATTTCCTGACCTTGCTGGGGAAAGAAAACTTTCTGGCTATTCGTTAGTGCAGGCAATTTTGATGTAAACTGACATTTCTCGGATGCCCTTCTTGGGAATATTCAATGTGAAACCCAAAATCTCTGGCAGCTGAAACCCCAGCCCAACTGCCAGGCCCTGGGCAGAGATAAAAGAATGTCGATGAGCAGCAGGCAGATGGGATTACAACAAGAAGCCTTTTCTCTGAGCCCAATGAGATGAGCTGGGGAGGGGTCAAGGAGGAAGGGGGAGCCGTGCTTCCCAGAGAGGGGATCAACAAAAAAGGCGCTTTTTTCGGCTTTTTATGGAGAGGGTTTCCCCTGTTGTCCAGCCATTCCCCTGTTTTGAGCACCATTCACTGAGAGGCGCCTTTCTTCTCAAGTCTTTTATCCCAGGATGCTGAAAGCATTCCCGTGTCCTTCTTCCAGAAAGCACTCTCCCACACTCTGGAGGCCTCCAGCGGGTCGCCCCAGCAGTTCTCTGCTGGCTGCTGGGCTGGTGCTACCTATTCAGCTTTGAAAGCGGCTTTATATTGTTTTGCCTCTTCCTCCTCCTCCTCTTCCTCCTCCTCCTCCTTCTTTCCCAAGACCAGGAATTTAAAAGTTTGAAAAGATAATTCCCCAAAGTCCAGATTGCTCTTTGGGAGAGGACAATGGTTAGAGTTGAGAGAGGGAAACCCTGCTTCATATTTTTTTTTAAGTAGGCTCCATGCTGAGCGTGGAGCCCAATGCAGAGCTCGCACTCACAGCCATGAGATCAAGACCTGAATGAGGTCCAGAGTGGGACACTCTACTGACAGAGCTACCCAAGCGCCCCAGGGAAAACCCACTCTTAATTCACTCTTGATTTGTTTGCTCTTCTTTCATCTTCCAAATAATCTGAGAACTGTACTTATTTTTTTTTTTTGATAGTTAAAATCAAAACGAAAACCATCAAACGCTTTCCTTTGCCACCAGGCTTTCAAAATTCCAGGTACCTGAGATAGGGATTTGTTTAAATTTGGGCTTGAGAGACAAGCCCTGAGTGAGTAATGGCAACAATGGAATAAGTAGTGCTCGGTCTCCTTCCCTGCAGCCAGCTGTCTAGATCCACATCTCAATTCCACTGCCTCAGAACTGTGTGACCCGGAGCAAGTCACTTCAGCTCCCTGTACATTACCTTTCTGTATGAATAAAATTGGGAGAAGAATAGCCCACTGTTAGGACAATAGAACACTAACAATAGAACTCTTAGGACGATTCATTAGAGCATGGCCTATAGATGCTCAAGAAATATTGACTTCGGTGTTTACTATCTAACTGCACATTTATTCCATATTAACTTAGATATTTTATTTTGGGTCATTGTTCTACAACAGAAAGCTATGTACCCTTGCATTTAAGGCCAGTTCACCTCCTGGTTTTCATATTTGCTCCCACCTGAAGCCTTAGGGCAGGAATAGGCCCCGGACAGTGTGGCTCACAGAACAGAATTCTAGGGCTTTGGGAATTTGTCACCGAAACAAATATGAGTCTCTGGATTATTTTTATTTTTTTCTTTCAAAGAAATTTCCAGAGTAAAAAACAGGACATGTTGGCTAGAAGGAAAGTCCCAAAGCCCCTGTGCATACTTTTGTCATTGCACTGAAGAAAGGCTGGGTGGGACCTCCCAGCTGTATTGCCCCAGGAGCCCTACACCCTTCCTTCAGGACCTCAAAGTCATTCAGGGTCGGGTGGGTCCCTAAGAAGCTCATGGTCCTCTGCACCCAAATCCAAACACTTGTCCTGAGGGAGAATGGATTTTCCAAAGCCCTGCCCATGGGTTTTCCAATGTCCCAATTTTATGCTTGTTGTTATGACTTACAAAAGCTTGCTGGGTTTGTTTTGAAGACAAGGGAAAAAATAACATTACGCTATTTTAAACGCCTGCAAATATTTCAAATATGACCCAAGGCAGTAAAAATGCCGTATTTCCCAAACCACAAACCCCACTCCTTGTTAAAATCCAATTGCCATCTGAGTGTGGGATGAAGAGTCAGGATGCCAAGTCCTGAGCATCACACATTCTATCTTTCTTTGGGTGACTGTGAAATACTCTCTCCTCCATCACTTTTATGCCTATTTTTCACAAGATTGACTTCATAAAGCCATTGAAAAACCGCACCCCACATGGACACTTTGGGACCCTTTGCAGCTGGATGTCAGGGAACAGAGCTGGGCAGAGAATGTAAAAGGAAAGCAAATCGCTTCTGGTATCTCTTTCTCGAGATGTTAGAGATGGAAAAATGCACGTCCATATAAAAACCATTCTTGCTCCTCCTGCTTCCCTATGGCGCTCAGAGCACAAGAACTGTTTCTGGTTCATTCTGGGTTATGTTGTGCCAAGCGCGGTGTCTGACACTGAGCACGCAGTGGATGGTTGTTGAATGAATGATCTATTTAAAGAATGAGGCCTAAACGGAAAGCAAAATTGGCATAACTAAGCTTTATTTTTACTGTATTTAAGTAAGTGGACTGTTTTATGTTAACTGTATAGTTTAAAATTTAAACACAATATTTGTGCCTACATAAATAGTTGGAAAAGGTAAAATGTCATAACACGGGGTGTTTGTTATTAAAGTTGGAGCTTGCCTTTGGATTATGACAACTTGATTTAAAACAAGGAATGGATTGTTCCTTGCTCCACTCACTGTAAGTTGCAGTGCTTTGCAACATCAGATCTTTCTTGGGGATATAAACAGATGATGACAAAGGATAGGCGCCTTGTGGAGTCATTGCATCTGAATACTGGCATTGCTGGGTGGTTGGAGGCAAGGCAGAGCCAGGATAGAGCAACTTTGAGGCCAAACCCATCCTACCTGCAGGGGCCAGAGAAAACCAGCCACTTCTCCCAAAGTCCCAGCACTGGAAGACTAGAACTTGACTAGGTAGTTAAAGGGGACAGAGAGGGGGCTATTTTTTCCCCTTGACTTTTGTTTTTCATGAGGGTATAATTGACATACCACATTATATTAGTTCTAGGTATACAGCATAGTGATTCAATGTTTGTGTGTCCATTGCAAAATGATCACCACGGTAAGTCCAGTTGGCAGCTGCCATTCTACATAGTTAGCAGAATTTTTTTTCTTGAGATGAAAACTTTGAAGATCTACTCTCTCAGCAACTTCCAAAAATGCCCTACAGTATTATTAACTATAGTCACCAGGCTATACATTACATCTCTGTGATTTATTAATTTTATATCTGGATGTTTATCAAGGATATGGGGGCGCCTGGGTGGGTTCAGTCAGTTAAGCATCCAACTCTTGATCTTGGCTTGGGTCTTGATCTCAGGGTGGTGAGTTCAGGCTCTGCACTGGGCTCCATGACCAGCATGGAGCTGGTGAGGTTACCACCTCACCCTCAAACTCCAACATGACCTATGCCTTAGTGCTGTTTTTGTTGTCTGCTTTGATGTAAAAGCAAGAGTATTTGGAGCAAGAGCTGCAGTACTCCAAATACACAATAGGCCTTTTCTTTATCATTCATACAACATTTCTGGTTTAGGTATGTGTAGATGGGCCATGTTGTTTGTCCACAGGAAGAGTGTGAAGGTATAAGAATAATTTTTTTAGTCCTAAATGATGTTTTGTTTACTTTCTGTCAAGATATTTACCAGTGTCAAATTCAAACTATAGTACTGTGTAATTATGTATAAATTTTTTTTATTTATTTGAAATTAGACTAGATATACATTTTTAAATTTAACATCTGGCAGGACAGTGTTCTATTAACTCATTGAATGTGTTTCCTTTGTCTTGTGTTAAGAAATATTGATGCTTGATTGTAAATAAATAAATAAATAAATACACACACACATAAATAAGAATAAATTTTTTAAAAGCTAAAATCAAGGATATGTATGCAGAAGTTGTATGACCTCTATCTCAGCACAAGAGGATAGCTTTCTCTCCGAGCCTCTGCACCTCCATCAACGGTGCACGTACATGCACACACACACACACACACACACACACACAAGACCTGCTTTCAGCTACTGTGATAATCACGGACCAATTAAGCTTAGGTGTGATACCAATTGTCCTTCACTCCAGGGGGCTTGGAGTTCCAAAAATGTCCCCAGTGTGTCTGTGTGGCCACATTCTACCTTATTGTTGGCCTCTCAAGCTGCTTCTGTGCTCACTGCCTATCAACTGATGTGTCCGAGGTGTGCTACAGCCTTAAAATTAAGGAAGTCCCATCGATTCAAAACAAAAAACAAGTAACCCAGAAGTTCAAAGGGAAGAGCCTCTCAGAAGAGTCAATCGAAGTTCAGATCCCAGCCTACCACTCCCTGCCTATGTGGATTTAGGCAAGTTATCTGCTCCGCTGAGCCTCCCGCGATTGCCTCATACATAAAAATAGAAATAATAAGAGCACCTTCCCCATGGAGTTGTTATGAGACCTGAATGAGATAATGCATGTAAAGCGCTTAGCAAATTGCACGGCACACAGGAAGTGCTCAATGGAGATTTAAAGCAAATAAATAAATGAGTCATATTAAGTGAAAAAAAAAAAACTTCGGGGTCTCCCCCAGGACCACAGCAGTGGAATTTTCTGCAAAAGAAGCATTTCAAAGGGAACCACTCAACCTGTTTCCACCGGGGAGGGGTTGGTGATGTTCTGTCAACAACCAAACCACAGGAAAAAACACCCCCATGCAACCTGTCTGGGCTTCCTTTTCCAGCTCCTTATTAGGCTGCACACCTGGGGTGTGATTTTATCCTCTGCCAGCCAGTCTTTTAACCCTATCCTGGACTTCTCTATGAGGTGGGCAGAGCTGAGTCAGGCTTTCCTCATTGGAGGGGTGAGACTAAGGAAAGGGCTAGATTCATGAACACTCCATGCAGAGCTCTTTACCTTCTCTTTGACATGGACCTTTGACAATCCGGTGAAGCCCAAAGACCCCTTCTCAGAAGAAGTTTTTAAAATGCAGAAAACAAAATACATTGGATTAAATACATTGGAGAAAAAACTATGTTAAGACAGAGTGTTTAAATTTAAAAAATTTAAAAAGCAGTGTTACAATAATACGTGAGCTTCTTTACTAATGCATTAAATAACATGATCTAGCAGCCAGGCTCATAACCACCACGATTTTGAAGAAGCGATGAGGGAATATGTTATTTCACTGCTCCCACCGCAACTGGAATATGATCTGAAAATCCCTGTGATTTCTTCTGGTGGCAGAGAAGCAGGTACTACCATGTGGGTATGGTTTGTTGCCTACATCATAACAAAAGGAAATGTTAAATTTCAGTTAGAGGTGGTTGAAAATGAACGTGCAATTTCTTCCCAGCCAGGCTTATCTAAGTTGGGAAACCCTGACCAAGATGCATCCAAACCTTCCTCATTCCCCATCCTCTCAGCCTCTAGAACCAGGGCTGACTTGCTCACTAGGCACAGTAGACACAAAACCTAGGGCCCACAAGACTTTTAAGGGTTGATTTTTTTTTTAAGTTTTCATTTTAATTTCTTTTGAAGTCAATAGAAAATAGAGAAGGTAATAATAATAAAAGGTGTAGAATAGTGAATCCAAACCAGATTTATATGTATCTTTATATAAATACAGTCTTAAATATAATTTTTAATACTTTTTTTCAGAAGGAATGGACCCACAAAGGCAAAAATGCACACGACCCATGGAAGTCATGATGCAGCCCTGCCTGGCACTGGTGGTGTTTCCTCAGGACGCTGTCTTTGAACCTCTAAGTCTAAAACAAGTAATGCCAAGGACATAAGTCGTATCCTCAGTTTGGCCATCCCTACTTCCACCTGAACAGTGGCCTGCTGTGAAGCTGCTCTCTCCCTGCTGGAGCTGTGTGCATCAAAGTCTCCTAAGAACGCTCATCTTTTTCCCTTTTCCAAGTAGAATCATCAGTGTCCTGATTTGCTGGGACTTCCCCAGTTAGCATGAAAATTCCGTGTCTCAAGAAACCCCTCAGTCCTGTGCCAACTAGAATAACTTGTCACCCCACTTCCAAAGTCCGCTAGCTCAAGCACCTACTGTGGTATCACTGGGATTGTCTGCCTGGGTTCCTCTTTAAGGCCCGTCTTGAGAGATAGAAAAATGTAAACCCACACAGTGATCGGGATCACTGAGCTTTACCCACAGTTGCCCTCAAAATACAAAGGGACCTCTCTCCATCTTAAAATAATTTGACTGCTTTAGTACAGAAAATACAACAGTTAAAAAAAAATACAACAGTTAAAAGGATCATAATCCTAATGACAGGTAAACCCCACAGATATGTTTTTTCTCACCTGAAAGCCATGCATGTATCAATAAATTTTTTTCATATGTTACAGAAAAACATAAATACAGAAAAAGGAAAAAACATCTCCTCTACCCCGATGTTCTTTGCAAAAGTAGCCAACTTTAACACTTTCTTATAGGTTCCTTCCCCAAAAAGATTCTGAATTAGTCTCACATTCACTGTGCCTAATCCCAGAGTCTTCGTTTCTTACCACTTAGCTCCATAGTCTGCTGGCTAGGTGACAGTGAGTACCACAGTTTCTGTGTCTGTAAGACAGAGGCAGTGAGTAGACCTATCCAATGAGATATGGTCCATGCGAGATGCCTTGGAAGGTACTCAGCTCGCACCAAGTGCTCATAAGTATTGTTCACTATCATCGCAGTAATAGGAAATCAGAAGTCTGCATTGTTGGTATGGCTTCTTCCTTTCTCTTCCTTCACACTAGGTTCCTTGTGGTCCAGCAATGTGGGCCACAGTCTGGCACAGGACCACGTTTCTCCTGTCTGGCAGGAGGATCTGAGTGGGGAGTTATAGCACTTACGGCTTTCCTTCCCTATCGAGAGCAGTGAGCCCATCATCTCTCACTATGTTCTTAGAGAGCCTGAGGATCCAGAGACATGTGGTTTCTTCCAGACCCACACTCTCTAATATAGCAAGCACTAGCCACATGTGGCTCCTTAAATCTACATTAGATTTAATTTGAATTGCAGTTCCCCAGTCACGCTAGCCATAATTCAAGTGCTGTATGGCTATACGTGGCTGGTGGTTACCATATTGGACAGCACAGATACAAAATACCTCCATGGTTGCAGAAAGTTCAACTATGCAGTGCTGTTCACTGCTCTCCTTCATCCTCCAACTTAGACGTAGACCATGATCTGAGCGGCCAGTAGAAGCCTCACCCCCTGATGCTAGAGTGTTTCAACCCTCTACATAAGAGGTCTACCCCAAGTCCATGAATGGACTTCACAAGTCTTGTGAATGGAAGAGTAAATAACATAGGGTTAGCCATACTTCAGCCCCTTTTGAAGCACGAGCAGACAACATGCATTCCTGTTTTGCTTCTTCCAGCCTGCAGCAATCACTTCTACTTATCACAGAGCCACCTAGAGCCTCCAACCCCAAGGAGTTTCAATCAAGTCCCCATGCATCTGTGTCCCCACTTCAGTTTTACATTTAGATCCCTGTATACATATCCCAGTGTTTTGTGTGGACTCTCCCATCTGCCCCCTCTTCCACAGGAGAGTCTGCTCTGAGATGGAGCTCCAGCCCCAGGCTCTAGTGCACAGGGCAGCTATGTGGGGAAGGTTCTTGATTCTGCTCTTCTGTCTTTACACTGGATGTTCCATTGCTAGACTTCTTCTCCTTTCCTCCCTCTCTCCCTTCCTTCCTTTCTTTTTCAAACTTGATTATGCACCTATGCCAGACATCAAGAATTTAAAAACAAAAAGGCTTGATCTCTGCCCCTCAAAAAGTTTGAAGTCTAGGAGGTTAAGGCAAAAAAAAAAAAAAAAAAAGAAAGAAAGAAAAAAAAGAAAAAGAAAAAGAAAAAGAAAAGAAAGAAAAAGTGATGATTTGGCAATAACAGCTTGCATTTATTGAGAGATTTATGTGCCAGTCTATCCTAAACACTCTATAAATACTTAAATATATTTATTCATATATTCACTAACTTATCTTTTTTTTTAAGATTTTATTTATTTATTCATAAGAGACACACAGAGAGAAAGAGAGTGAGAGAGAGAGAGGCAGAGACATAGGCAGAGGAAGAGCAGGCTCCATGTAGGGAACCCGATGCGGGACTCGATCCCGGGATCCCAGGATCACTCCCTGGGCTGAAGGCAGGTGCTAAACCGCTGAGCCACCCAGGGATCCCTCGCTAACTTACTTATCTTCACAATAACCCTATCAAGTAGGTGCTGTCATTATTCCCCATTATATAGAAGAGGAAACTGAGGCATGGAGAGATTAAATAATGTGCAAGTCATGCAGGTAATAAATGGTAGATCCAGAATTTGGACCAAGACATCCTGGCTGGAAATCTATGCTTTAGCAATTGTATTCTCCTGCACTTACTTTTCCCTCACTTGAACCATGCATGTACCAGTAAAATTTCCAGTAGTTTCTATCTACTTCCAGTAGTCAGCCAATGACTAATTTTGCCCCTGATGGAACATTTGGCAACGTCTGGAAATATCTGTAGTTCTCACAATTTGGGAAAATAAAAGTGCTCCTGGCATCTCACGAGTGGAGACCAAGGATGCTAGTAAACATCCTGCAGTGCACAGGACAGAACCCCCAGCAGGGATTACCCAGCCCTGACTGCCAATAGTCTGAGGTTGAGAGACTGAGACATAGGTTAGTCGTCGAATGTAAAGGATTTGCTAAAAGGCTCTTGTGTTATATGTATACATCCTCATGTTTATGTTATAATCCTTCAACAAAGAATTCAGAAATTAATATTGTTATTGTTACTATTTTCATTGGTTTCATTTGTATTAAACAAGAGAATGATAACATTTTCAGATTTTTCTCTGAGATAAATGTAACCCAATCCACCCAAATCTAAGAACCCAAATGTTGTTACTCGAGCACAAGCCTTTGGGGGGTGAAGGAACATGGATGAGCTGTTGACCACCCTCTCCACTCCCACCAACCAGCCCCAACTGGGAAGCCACACACATCCTCCTGACCCTGCAATCTCTGGGTCTCCTGAGTGCCCTTCTGGGCACCACCATAGGAAATAATTATCCCCTCTGGACTCCTGCCAATTAAATTCTCCCATGGCTTCTTGTTAGCAGAAAAGTGTGGGGAGGCGGGCTTGTTGGCATCCATTTCCTGTTCATCTCATCTGCCTCCTGCTTCATCAGCAAGTGAAGCTTTTTCTCAGGATGCCCACAGCTGCATTCCCAGCCCAGTCAGCCAAACATTCCTGGCCCCACCCGCAGACTGACTATCCCATTTATAAGGAAAAAGGGGAAAGAGGCAGTTTCTGGAGAGGCTTGTCTGAAGGTTCTGCTTCCTAGCATTAAGAGAACTCTCTCATCCAGGGAGTTCTATTTGGCTGTTGGCCCAGTGCCTGGGAATGGCAGCTGAGGCCACTAGATCTACCCACGAACTTGACAAATACTATTGAGGAAGAGGATCCTGGAGATTATACAGTCCAGCATTACTCAAAGCATGATCCATGGAACACTTATTCTGCAGAACCTTAAAAGATCTTAAGGGTAAAACGTTCTGTGAGCACTGAATTTGGGGGACCTTGAATTAAAGAGTGCCTGATAGGTCTGTTTGCAGCAGGACTTGTCAGAGCTTTGAATATGTTAATGGGCATTTTAAGTGTCTGAGTAAGGAGCATAGCATGCAGTGTTTTCTCAAACCATTTGACCACATGTCTTAGTTTGAATTCTCCCAAAAGCAGAGATAAAGACATGGGTTCAAGTACAGCTTAGTTAGGAGTTTATTCCAGTGATCAAAAATAACAAAGTGAGCCAAAATAAGACAGAGAAAGAACCAAAGGCAATAAAGACGTGTTAATGAGCTGATTAGAAACATGAGCAATTGGAACTCAATACTGCTGGAGGCTGTCTGAGGAACCATAAAAAATATGCCAAAAAATTAGCCCACTAAAGGTCGAAGCTCCTCAGGCTCCATGCTCTGTTGATTGGAGGCTACAGTTGGGGGCATTTGATGCCCTGCCCTTCCCAGGTTGCACCTGCAGGCTGGCAGCGCAGCCCTCCCCAGCTCTCAGGAAAGTTCTGAGGCAGCAGAGCAAAGAGACACTGAGGGAAACACTTGACATGAAACTTGGCAACGTGCGTAGAAGTTTCCACACAGCTACACTGAAATAAGGTGGGCCAAAGGGATGTGGTATGGCACACAAGTCTGCTTACCACAAAAGACTTTCTTTTTTCTGCTAGAACATGTGATTTATAGCTCTTCTTGGAAGGCCTAGGAAAGTTTGTTCTCAACTGAGTGCCTTAAATTACAAGTGAGGGACAGAGATCCAGAGGAAAAGTGACTTGCTCGAGGCATGTCACAGCATTCCAAAAGAGGCTCACGGTGTTTCTCATTCTTTTTATCTGTATGGGGCTTATTATAGCACCTCCTTCCACAGTGAATTCAGATATGACATGCTTACAACAGTGCCTGGCACATAGTAAGGTCTCAATAAAATTATTAATATAACATATAAAATTGTTATATATATAATATAATATAATATAATATAATATAATATAATATAATATAATATAAAATTGTTATTATTTGCTCCAAAATGAGAGTGGTTGCACACTCAGAAACTGCTACTGCAGTGTTGCTCACACCATACTTGCAGAAAGATGAAGTCCTTCTGTTCGAGAAGTTTACATACTTAAAATGAGCAAGGTCATGATTCATTCCCTCAACAGATTTGGTGGCTGGTATAGGTATAATAGTGAAGAAAGTAGAAGGAGCCTCTTCCTTCATGGAGCTTACAGCCTAGTAGAGGAGAGATAAATTAAATAGACAATTCAGTAACTAATTAATTACTTCAAATGTGATGATTGTTTTGAAAGAAAACTATCTATGCTGCAAGTCTACCTTCTGAACTTCTGGCTGCAAAACTCTCTTTCCTCCACCTACACACATAAATATCAACCCCCCACAGGGGCTGCTAGCATGGCACATGCAGAGCTAACAAATAAAAAAAGCTAACAACACACACCATGTCTCTGTAACACCCACAATCCCAAGTCAGTTTGGTAAGAAAAGAAAAAAATTAAGCTTGTTATGTGTCTTTATTGCCAACCCTCCTCCCCAATCATATACCCAAACGGGACTCATTTGTGCTTTTCCAGGTTTTTGAAAACCATCTGCAGGAAAAATAACAGAAGACCCTGAGGGAGGAAAAAATGTTGACTCTGGCATAAAAATATTAACACTATCATTGTAATAGTTACCATTTGTTAAACATCAATTCAAGTGGTACTTCATATGGTACTTTGTATGTTATTTGATTTCAATAAATATTTACTAAGTACCTACTGTCTGCCAGGCTCTGTATTAGACATAGGACATGCTCTACCCACCCCACTCCAAAAAAACAGATAAAAATTTATACTCTCTTGGGACTCACAGCCTAGTTGGAGGAGAGGGATAGTACACATAGCAATTAAGTAAATTTTGTCAATGTATCAGGTAGTTTTTGCTGCATAACAAATTGCTCCAAATCTCAGCGACTTCAAACTATAGCCATATCCTTAGCTCCTGATTCTGTAGATCAGCTATGTAGGCTGATCTCATCTCAGCTGGGGTCACTCACAAGTCTGGCAGGCAGCTGGCTGGCTTGCAGCTGAGTGCTTGGTCATCCAAGGTCAGCTGGATCAAACCAGGCCATCCTGGCTCACGTGTCTTTCACATTCTTCCAACAGGCTGGCCTGGCATCTTCTCATGGCAAAACAGACATGCAAAGGTGAACAGCCCAGTCCTGCAAGAGAAAAAAAAAAATGGCCATGTACATATACTTTTCAAGTCTCTGCTTGCATCATAGTTATTAATATCCCATTGATTAGAGAAAGGCATATGACAGAACGTAGACTCAGAGTGGTAGGGTATTACAAAATTGTAGAAAAAAGATGCAGATACAAGGAGGCCATTAGTTGGGACAGTTACACAAATCACTTTGCCATGGATAGAAATAAGCACTACAGAAATGAGGCAGGTCTAGTGAGATGGGGCATGCAGAGGCCTTGGAATTTCTAGTAGGAGGATTGGGTAGTCTTCCCAGGGAGGGTGGCATTTAAAAAAGACTTGTCTCTGTGTATTACTATCTACTAATATTATTTCTAATTCTCACAGCAAATAGCACATTAGAAATTGTTATTCCCATTTTACAGATGGAGTAATTGAAGCTCAGAGTGGTAAGTAACCCCAGGATCTCACAACAAGCAAATGGTTATAATACTAAACAGGGCTTTTGCTATTGCAAGCCTTAGGAAACCCAACCCAAACTTGCACATGCCAAGAAAAGGTAGGAGAAGGAGACCGGGTGGCTTACAAAATTGAAAAGACCATCAGCAGACACATCAGTAGAAAGACACGTTAATAGTGTGGCTTTCAGATACACTTGGAGCCAGGCCTTAGACTCTGTCACTAGGCTCTCATTTCTCTCTTCCTGTGGGAGCTTCCTCTGTATTGGTCCCATTCTTGGACAGTCTTCCTTGGGGTGGCAGGATGGCCACCAGCAACTGCTTCCAATGTCAAGTCCAAGAGGAAACACTGAACCTCTTTTCTGGCAGTTCCCACCAAAGTTTAGAGATTCAGTCCAACTGGACCAGTTTTGATCATTAGCATTCCCTGCCCATTCACAATGGCTAGCAGAATGTGATGTGAAACCTGCCTTACGCCCCACTCAGGAGGCAATGTAGTAAGCACTTGATGAGTTAAAATAAATGAATGAACAAATAGACCTCAATATGGCTTAGTAACTCGATGTGCATGAGTAGTATCATCTATACCATCTTCTTCTCAAATAATGTCTAAAACCCCTTGCTTCTTTATAATAAATGATAATAACTTTTTTTAAAATTTATTTATGATAGTCACAGAGAGAGAAAGAGAGAGAGAGGCAGAGACACAGGCAGAGGGAGAAGCAGGCTCCATGCACTGGGAGCCCGATGTGGGATTCGATCCCGGGTCTCCAGGATCGCGCCCTGGGCCAAAGGCAGGCGCCAAACCGCTGCGCCACCCAGGGATCCCGATAATAACTTTTATAGTGCTTTTCCTCACCCCCAACACACACCTACCACCTTTATGGATATCAACCAGCTTTGCAAGATTTGTGGATTTCACTCTGCATTGCACAAAGGTAGCTGATGGAGCACCTATGACACAGACAAGGAAATCGCTTTATCTGGAGTCACACAGCAAGCTAGTCCTGAAGTCAAAAAACAGAAAAAAATTCTGATTTCCAAAGGCAACCAACCCATCGCAAAAACTCAATCTGTTCTTCTATGGAGGAAAATAGAAGTGTTCCATTGAAGAGCTCTTTCAGAAGAATCAAAGATGAAATTCTCCAAAAGAAGGGCTGGTATGAAAAATCGTGATCATTGTAATGAGGAGGCCTCCTATTAGGGTAATATATATCCTCAACTGCTTTTCTGAATCTCATCGTTGGTAGTTTTGCAGAGCAGTCCTTTGAGAAATATCCTGGCATTGCATCTCAATATATGCAATTAAATTTGAGATCACAAGAGATATGTTATTCACGTTAATTCAGTTCAACAAACATGCGCTGAACTATATGATGCCTGGAGCTGTGCTATTCCATGATAAGGCAGAGATAGCTAAAGCTCAGGTGATTTCACAGAGTCAGAAATGAGCAGCATCTTCACAGCTGACACTTCTCGAACTCTGCGCTGGGCACTATTCAAGCTTTTGACACCTATTATCTCATGCAATCCCCCAAACGATCCTACAGGTGGGTATTATTATTTCAAATTAGGAAACTGATACAGAGAGGTTGAGCTACTTGTCCAGGATCACTCAGCTAGGAGGGGACAGAGCAGTGAATCAAACCCAAATCACATCCTCCCCTCCCACCTGCATAGCCCTGCTTCCTTCTGATTCATGCCAGCTCTGAAGATGGTATGAGAATCACATTATCCTAGTGCTCTCAGACTCATGTTGCAACTGCCATTTCTTGAGGACCTCCTCTGGGCCAAACACCTGCATGCAGGGATAGTTACAGACATTAGCTCACTTAGGCTACAGAGCACCTCTATGAAGTTAGTGTTATTATCTCCCATTTTTCAGTTAAAGAAACTGAGGTTCAAACCAGTTCAATAATGATTGAATGACTACAAATTGGTGAGGTGATCAGAGGAAGGGAAATAGGAGCAGGACCTCCCCCACACACACCCCTAGAGATTAGAGCTACCATTTATTGTGCATTTACTTGCCAGCCCTTGGGCTAAATACTTCATATAAATTATCTCCAGTACTCTTCCTAAGGACAATGAGTCCTAGTATTTCATTAATTTGCTCAAAGTTCACACCGCTAGGAAGTATCAGGCCTAGAATTCAACCCATTGTCCTGCTGCCCCAAAGCCCTATGAGAGCCACTATGAGAGCATGCAAGACTTTCCCAGGTAAGAAGTGGTGAGGGCACTGGTCCTCCAGTGGGGAATGGTTGACAAACTGTGGTACACCCATATAATGAAACCCTACTCAGCAATTGAAAGGAATAAATTAACAATACAACAGGATGAATCTCAAACGCATTGTCCTAAGTGAAAGAAGCCAGATTCAAGGGCTCACTACCCCAGGGAGAGAAACCAGATCAATGGTTGCCAGAAACAGGGTGACAGGGAGGGGTTAACTAAGTAGTGTAGGAAATTTGGGGGGTGATGGAACAATTCCATATCTTGATTATGGTGGTTCCATGACTGTCGGCATTTGTCAAAACTTGGACAAGTGTACCCTAAGATGGATTTTACTGTTTCTAATTGATACCTCTATTTCCTAAAAAGGGGAAAAAAAGAAAGAAGAGGAAAGGGTGGAAGACCACTTGAAGGAGCTCAGCTAGCATAGAGTCTTCAGAGAGGCCTGAATTCTTCCTAGAAAGTGTATCAGATGGAAACATTTGTCAATCTGGTCAGCAAAGGTTTGGTGAGCAGCTACTACGTGCCAAACACTACAGGCATACCCTGCAGATATTGCAAAGTTTGGGGCCAGACCACCATGATAAAGCAAATAGTATAATTAAGCGACTATTACAATGAAGTGAATATTGCAGCAAGATGAGCCAAATGAATTTTTTTATTTCCCAGTGCATATAAGAGTTACATTTACACTATACCATAGTCTACTAAGTATGCAATAGCATTATGTCTAAAAAAGCCATGTAAATGCTTTATTGCTAAAAAATACCTTATTGCTAAAAATGCTAACCATTCATCTGCGCCTTCAGGAAGTAGAAATCACTGATCATAGATCATCATAACAAATACAATAATAATGAAAATGCGTGAAACCCTGTGAGAGTTAACAAAATGTGACACAGAGGGACAGATGCCTGGGTGGCTCAGTGGTTGAGCATCTGCCTTTGGCTCAGGTTGTGATCCCAGGGTCCCGGGATAGAGTCCCATATCAGGCTCCCCACAGGGAGCCTGCTTCTCCCTCTGCCTAGTCTTTGCCTCTCTCTCTCTCTGGGTCACTCATGAATGAATGAATGAATAAATAAATAAATCAATAAATAAATAAATAAATAAATAAATCTTTAAAAAAAAAGTGACACAGAGACAAGAAGTGAGCAAACACTGTTGGAAAAAATGGTGCTGATAGACTTGCTCAACGCAGGGTTGCCACACACCTCCAATTGGTTAAAAAAAATACAGTACCTGAAGAGTGCAATAAAGCAAAACACCTAATATACAGGCATAGAGAATACTATGAGTGAACAGAACAGAGGAGCTCCTGAACCTTACGGCTTATGTACTGGTTTACATTTTTTTTAATTGTTTTTAACGAAATAATATAATTTCAGCTAATAGTAATAAAATAAGCAAATAAAACCAGGTAACAAGGGACAGTGAATATATTCTAGGTTAGAGAATGCAACCCTCTGTGTTTAGCAGAGTGCAGGGCATGGAGTAACCACACCAAAAGTTATGGACGGACAGTAGTGGATTCAAGGTTTATTTGGTTTTTAACTCAGAAAAATCCCAGACGATAGGACTTACAGTCAGCGCTCACTGAGGCCTAAGTTCTCCACAGGAATATTTTGACCTCGGGGAGGGTTTCTACATGCTGCCCAACACGTAGGCCACCTTTCTCCAGGCGACCCAGGGAATGCTCATTCATTTTAATGGAAAATTGCAGGAAACATACTGAGAAAGAAATATGCTGGGGCAAGACATCACATTATTCCTTCCCAGGACTTGAAGCAATGTTTTTTGGATTATTCATATGCTGCTCTTGTTGATTCTTTTTCTTCTTTTTTAAGGATTTATTTACTTATTTGAGAGAGAGTGTGTGTATGTGTGCAAGTGGGAGGAGGGGCAGAGAGAGAGAGAGAGAGAGAGAGAGGACCAGACTCCCCGCTGAGCATGGACCCCCGCAAAGTGGGGCTTCATCTCACAACACTGAGATCACAAACTGAACTGAAACCAAGAGTCGGGAGCCCAACCGACTGAGCCACCCAGGCGCCCCATTCCTGTCAATTCTAAATGGATTTATCATCTATTCTTTTGCATAATACAAAAAAGTTACAATTCCTTTCCAACCTGCTCTGTTTGCTTAGCTTTATATTTTATGAACAAAACATTCTTCCCTTCCTCTGGACTCTTTCCTATGCTTTATGCCAGGAAAACCACATGACTTTAAATGCTTTGGGGTTGGGTGGCTTCTTCCCCTTATATCCTGAGAACCTGATGCCAGAAGTCACCGCCCACATTTACAATGCATGTTCCTCATTTGACCAGAACACATCCTTCCTCCCTTGGCCTTTGTCCCGTGCTCACCTGGAGAATGCTTCAAGTTCAAAACATCCCCGTAGAGTCCAGCTATTGTCAGAGTTGAGAGTAGAAATGACTTTGGTATCTTCACAAATATATCCTGTTGTCTCCAACATCTTCATTCCAACTCTGTTTCTCTCCTTACCCATCCCCCAAATCTACCCTGGTGTGGGCTGATTCCATGGCATTTTGGGGATCCAGTAAACCTGGTCATTGGTTCTGAAACCATTCCAGGAGTAAGATTATTATGCGATGATACCTGAACTCCTATGAAGTTTGCAAAATCTGCCACAAGCTGTTCCTGACTTTCCACTGCTCAGAAAAGAAAACACCTTGTCTTTTGTCTCTGGAAGCTGTTTACTTAGGGCTTTGACTAGGCTCCCCACCTTTCAAACACAGAAAAGATGACTTCCAGCCAGTTGGCATTAGCTGTTTTAATTTGTCCATGAGCACGTCTTTTTCTTCTTTAACTCTCTCAGAATGTCAAGAAGCTTCACTGGAAACTCCAAAAGAAGTTGAGAATTTTTGGAAGTCTCTGGCAGAAGAGATTATAAAGTTACTCCCTGCCAAAGGCTGGCCTGCCCCAGCAGGTTTAGACAATGTGAAAACCATGTCTCTAGTGAGAATTGGCTGTGCTGCTTTGCTTCTCTTACAACCTTGGCTCTCCTGTCAGTGCTATTAGGAGAGAGCAAACACTTGCATTTTTCGCTTGAAATGTTTGTGGGTTTGCTGTTGGCTATGTGATCTCAGTTAAATTCAGTGACACAAAGTGATTTCCAAAGCAGTTAGGACCAAACTGATTTTGAAGAAGTCACCAGGAATGTGTGTCAAGGGTAAGCCACAAAGATGTTCATGATGATGGTATCTATGATAGGAAAGGAAGGAAGGAAGGAAGGAAAGAAGGAAGGGAGGGAGGGAGGGAGGGAGAGTGGGAGGGAGAGAGGGAGGGAAGAAGGAAAGAAGGAAGGGAGGAAAGGAGGAAGGAGGGGAGGAAGGAAGGGGCAAAGAAAAGAAAGGAAAAAAGGTGATAAGGAGCAATCTAAATGTCCGACAATAGAGTATTGTTTGAATAAATTTTGGTACAGCCATTTGATGTTAATGGCATGCAGTCGTGAAAAAAATGCCACTGTAGAAAGTTACATGATGGCATGAAATTATTCTTTCTCTCTTGTAAGCACCAACACACTAGAAGGTAACTAGTAATATTAAAGTACTAAAATTATTTCTTAACCTGCAAACGCAAGTGATAAAAAGTATATGTATGATGCGATCTCATTTTTATTTAAAAAATGTAAGTAGGTACAGAACAATGTTTCTCAACCTTGGTATAATAGACAATTGGGGCTATCCTGTGCATTGTAGGGTGTTTAGCAGCACCCCTGATGGATTCATGTTCCAATTGTGACAACCACAAATGTCTCCAGACATAGACATATGTTCCCTGGGAGACAAAAATTGCCCTCAGATGAGAACCACTGGTCTAGTACATATTGGCAGGATGTGAGAACCATTACAAAGGAGAGGGATTTTGTGAGAGTCTGTTTAGTACATCTGGTCCAGTCTGCGGGGCCAGGGAAGACCTTCTTGCAGAAATGCTATTGCAGCTGAGGTCTGGAGGGTAACCGAAAGGTACATAAACAAGAGGGACCTCCAAGGAGAGCATCTGTGGATCAGAGACCAATGGCTGGAGCGCTGGGGATCATTTTGGCTCCATTTTGAGAACACTGGCAGGTCAAAATCTCAACGTGTCACCTCGGCTCTCTTCCAAAGAAGAATCTGAAGAGTTCTGACTTCTTTACCATGAAGAGAGCTTAACAGATCGAGAAGTCTAACCGGTGGGATTCAGGGTCAAAGAGCTCTACAACGTATCCTGCCTCCTCCACTTACCAGCCACATATGCTTAGGGAAGTTATTTCAGTTCCCGTCAGTTCCCCCATCTGTAAAATGGGTGAAATAATCCCATCCTCACAGGGTTTCTGTGAAGATTAATTCCATAAAGCCGCTTGCTTGTACAGTGCTGAACATGGGCACAAATCGTGGCTGCCGTTGATGACTCTCACTCTCTGACCCCTCATTAGGTGCCCTGCATCATATTTAGAACTTGATACACATTTTTTCACTTATTCTTCATAACATTCTTGTTTTAATATTTTCATCTTGTTTTACACACGTGGAAACCGAGACTTCTAGAGATTAGGTAATCGGTTCAAAATCACACAGCCAGGAAGTGGTGGAGCTAGGATTGTATCGGAGAAGTTCAAAGAAAAAGCCTATTCTCTTGATCAGCGTTTTATACTGCCTCTGGCAACGGATCTGTCATTTTCTGCACTACTGTTCTCTTATCGAGTAACAAATTGCCACAGGTTTAGCAGCTTCAAATCACACCAGTTTCTTATCTCATGGTTGCTGTAGGCCAGCTGTCTGGGCACAGTGTGGCTGGATTGTCTGCTCAGGGCCTCATTGGGTTGAAATTAAGATGGCAGCCGGGACTGCAGTTCACACGTGGGACCATGGCTCCTCTTCCAAGTAGACTGGTTGTTGGCAGAATTCATTTCCTTAGAGTTGTAGGACTGACGTGCCTATTTCTCTGCTAGCTGTCAGCCAGGGACCACTCAGCTCCCATATATGGGTCCTGGCCACATGGTTCCATAGACATCACACAGACACACATGTTTGCTTTCTTCCGGGTCAGCAGAAACACAGCTCTCTGACCCCTTTCCACCTCTTCCATCTCTATTCTTTTTTTTTTCTCTATTCTTTTTTTCTTTTTTTAAGATTTTATCCATTTATTCATGAGAGACAGAGAGAGAGGGGGGCGAGCAGAGACACAGGCAGAGGGAGAAGCAGGCTCCATGCAGGGAGCCCAATGTGGGACTCCATCCTGAGACTCTAGGATCACACCCTGGGCCGAAGGTGGGCACTAAACCGCTGAGCCACCCAGGGATCCCCATTTTCGTCTCTGTTCTTAAAGGACTCCTGGGATCCATCTGAATCGACATCCTATCTTAAGATCAACTGATTTGAGAACTTCATTACATCTGCGAGATGCTTTCAGAGCAGTGCGTAGAACAGTGATGGATTGAATAACTGCAGAAAGTACACAAACACCGTCTCAGCCTTCTGCCTACCACCTCCTATTCCTGTTTCGTTTTGTTTTTTAAGGCTTTACTTATTTATGCATGAGAGACACAGAGAGGCAGAGATATAGGCAGAGGGAGAAGCAGGCTTCCCCATGGGGAGCCTGATGCGGGACTCAATCCCAAGACCCCAGGTTCACAACCTGAGCCCAAGGCAGATGCTCAACCCTGAGCCATCCGGGTGCCCCTCCTATTCCTGTTTTTAAACAATGGTTGCTGAGACTGTCAAAGAGCATTGCCTGCCCTTATTGTGTGTCCAGGTCTAAACTCAGCTCTTTGCTGACATCTCCCTGGACAGGGGTCCTGTCCCGCCGCCCCCCAGCTCCATGCCCCAGGCAGGCATACAAGAGTTCACCTCACATTTCCTGGTGCAGATGCTTTATGCCATGTGTCCATCAGCTCTGTGAATTCCCATTTGTTCCTTTCTTAATCTGTTCTCTATTTGGAGAGGCAGGTAATTCCCACTGTGAAGAGGGGAAGTCTGCACTTTTGGAGAAGGGAGTGGGGTACCATCGCCAAGTGTGACCAGGACCGATTCCAATTCAGCTGGCCAGTGCCATTTTGTGGAATCCAAAACTTTTCTCTGACTTCTCAGGCATGGTTTGCACTCCCCCACCTTTCCTCCTCCCTTCTATGTTCTCTGGTTTCCCCTGCAAATTCCTGTGTTCTTACAAGCATGCCAAGAAAATTGCACTCAAACCATCTGGACAAGTAATCCCAGCGTGAAAATTATCTGGGTATTTGGACTTCCCAAACTAAAAAGGTTTTGGTTTGAGTCATTCATAGAGGCCCACCCTAAAACAGCCTCATACTTCTGAAGGAAGGGAAGTGGCACTTAATAGAAGGGAGCATCCGGACCAGAAAATTTCACCTTGCCATTGATTTCTTCACATTATCTCTGCAAGAAATTCCACTAATTAAAAAAAAAAAAGAAAGAAACAAAGAAACAAAAAGCAGGTGAAGAATGTGAAAGACAGGATGTAGAGAATTAGCTGTACCAAATATGCATATTAATAGAGGTTTAAAGGTAAAAGCCCTGGGGCACCGCCAGGTGGCTCAAAGGTTGAGCATCTGCCTTTTGGCTCAGGTTGTGATCCCAGAGTCCGGGCATCAAGTCCCACATTGGGCTCCCTGACCCTGCTTCTCCCTCTGCCTATGTCTCTGCCTCTCTCTCTGTGTCTCATGAATAAATAATTAAAATCTTTTTTAAAAAATAAAAAATAAATAAGGAAATAGTCAAATAAAGTAATGTCTTTGTTCCTCCAACCAGACCACTTGGCATCTGTTTATTTGGTTCTTGATCATTTCAAGAATATTGGTGGGATGCCTGGGTGGCTCAGCGGTTGAGCGTCTGCCTTCAGCTCAGGGCGTGATCGCCGGACCCGAGATCGAGTCTCATATTGGGCTCCTTGTAGGAAGCCTGCTTCTCCCTCTGCCTATGTCTCTGCCTCTCTCTCTCTCTGTCTCTCTGTCTCTCATGACTAAATAAATAAAAATGCTTAAATTTCAAGAATATTGAAAGAAAAAAAGGAGAATATTGGTATATTGTTCATTTAGGAGAACCATGGAAAAGTATAAAGCAACTCTATGTCAGAAGTATGAGTCAGTCAGACATTCTTCATAGAAAACGGAAGCCAGCACAATTTTTAAATTCATGCATCTTCTGAGATGAGATTTAGTGAAGATAATGATCAAAGAAATGTTAGTTATGTTCTTGAGAAGAAACTATGACAAGAAATAAATACGTGGTTCTCTGATGACACCTGGGCTTGGAGGTCAAAACACCTGGGATCTTAAGCAAGTCTTTTTTCTGCAACTGATATCATCAAAGCCAACTCTCTCCACAGTTCCCACTGAGGAAGCAGGGAGAGGCCTGTGAAAGCCAGTTATGGAGAAGTTGGAACAGGAATACACCAACGCAGGATCCCTGGATGGCTCAGCGGTTCAGCACCTGCCTGTGGCTCAGGGCCGGATCCTGTAGTCCTGGGATCAAGTCCCACATCGGGCTCCCTGCATGGAGCCTGCTTCTCCCTCTGCCTGTGTCTCTGCCTCTCTATGTCTTTCATGAATGAAAAAATAAGTAAAATCTTAAAAAAAAAAAAAAAAAAAAAGGAATACACTAACGCTGGTCAGTCATTGGCTGCGGGCTGCTCTCCAAGGGCTTTAACCCCCCAGGAGACCCACCTGCCAGCAGAGATGTTTCATTCCTCCAGGGAAGAGCTGTAACAAGTTGTGCTCTGACGTCCTCTTAGAACTTTTTTTTTTTAATATACAAAAACAGACAGAAATAGATTTCAAGAGAGTAAGTTAGAAAAAAAAAAGGATAAAAATCAATATCCTGTATGTTGGGTCCCCAGCCGTATCCCGTGGTCTTCAACCTCAGCCCTCTGTGTCCTCTGTGATCTGGCCTTCTTTCAGGGACTTGAGCCCCTGTGCTCCTCCAACAGTAGAACCTCCATAATCCTTTCCACCCCAGACTAGCTTGGACCACCACAGGACACTAATCTAGCCCTTAATTAGGTCTATCAGTCAGTAAACTCCACGAAAGCAAGGACTACTCTGGCTTTTGTTTTTTACCCTATCTTCCCAGAGTCTGGCACACAGAGATTAGTGAATATTGCATGAATGAACGGATATTAAAAAAATAAATTCCAAGCATCAGCCATGCAAAGGGACTCAGTTGCAGATATTTGCAATGGCTCAGACATATATCCTTGTTTTTGTTTTATTTCTCTGAATAGGTTAATCTAGTCACAGACAGAAACTAAAGGTGTAAAACTATTTACCTTATGGTTTAAAATATGCCCTCTCATCCCCACCTCCCCAGCTCTGATGTAACTTCTCTCCAGCAATCTATTTCGAGGGCCTTCCTATATATGCACATAGTAAGAAATACTCACATGCATTCATTCTTCTTTTTTTCTACAACTGGTAGGAAACCGTAAATACTATTTATTACTTTTTTACCTAATGATAAAGTCCCCTTATGGGGACTTAAAAAGCTTCCTCATTCTTTTCCCTCACACTTTATGAACATTTCAAAATAAAGCAAAGAGTGGGTAGTTTGGCTGTCAATACCTATAATGCTCGCCAGCTAGGTTTTACCATTCAGTAGCTTCCTGGGCTTGCCTCATCAAATACCCACCCACTCTGTCATCCTTCTGTCCTTCCATCAAACCTTATCATTCCTTGATTCACTTCGAAGTGAATCACAGATTTCCATACACAGTCACACAAATGCTTTAGCCAGTGGATCATTAGCTAGAGTTTACCATGCACTTCATTTTTTTTCTTTTTCTGCAAAATACACTATAGTAAACTGTGCAAATCTTAAGTGAATATTCTGAGTTTTGACAAATGCACAACACTGACTTTTGACAAATGAATACATTTGTGTACCCAAGCTCCTATCGAGATACGGAATGTGAACATCACCCCCAGAAATGTCCCTCATGTTCTGCATCAGATAATTCCCACTGTTTTGTCCTCAGATACAACCATTGTTCTTTTCCTACCATCAAATAGCTTTGCCTGTCTAGAATTTCCTATAAATGGAATCATACAGTACGGACTATTTTGTTTTTTGAGCTTCATGCATGTCATTGCAGGAGTCAGTAATTTGCTCCTTTTTTTTTTTTAATTGCTGAGTATTCTCACAGTGGGGAATATATGCCACAGCATTCCCACAGTGCATTTACCCTCCTCATTCTTCCTATTAAGTGCATGGAACACCATTACTGAGGAACATTTCGGCTGTTTCTACCTTCTGCTCTCACAGAGATTACCCTCTCTTTCTAGCCTGTCACATGGCTTGCAAATACATAAGCTGAATTCCAAGAATTGAAAACACCCAGTCATCGTTCCTGCTTGTTGACTCTCAAACCGGAGAGGAAAAGTTGGTGTGTCACAAATTCGGGACTGAGACACCCATCAGCTGCGTTTCAATGGCAGGTGATTTGCAAGGCATTTTAAGAGAATGAGAACTGTGAATTAGCACATCAGCCATCCCCACCCCCGGCCCTCCCCGGGGTGGGCGAGGAAGAGCAGTCAGGCCAAATGCAGGCTTCCAGCTAGCCAAGCCCTGCTGCATCACAGAGCACAAAGCCGAGAGACTGGTCAAAGAGAACATCAGGTTTCTGCACATATTGTGAGGTTTGAGCTCCTCTGGAGTGGGTGTCATTCTGTACGCATTCTTCTAGTTCCCGCACTAAACCTTTGGTTTCCGTCGGGCCGGATCCCTGAGACTTTGATTGCAGACTGGCTGCTGGTCTTGCTCTCAGCTACAGCCCTTTGTTGGAGAACTCACACCCCGGCCAGGCTCTGGGTTTCATTAGATAAGCTTACCCTCCACCCCTTTTTCACACCCATCATCCCCGGCCCCTGAACGTGGCAATGGGTTTTTCCTTACCTCCCTCCCCCTTTCTCTTTTATTTCTCACTGATAAATGGCAAAAGCAGCTGCCGGGTTTGCTTTGAAGATGCTGATGGACGAGCATGATGAATCGGGACGGATTAGAGCAGATGAATCACATAACAACGGAGAGGGGACCGGGGAGCTAGCGCGAAGCCGGCTTCCAGCTTTACGTTTTTCAAACTCGCCTTAAAAGCCTGCGTTGCTTTAATCTGGTTCCAGTTTCTGCGATGACTCTGCATATGTTTAAAAGAAGGAGAGCGAGAGAAGCCTTGTGGATATAAACAGGGAATTCCATTCTTCGGTGGGACTCTAAGAGCGCATTGTCATTCAGGGGGAGTCGAAATAGCTAGGAAACCACTTCAAGGCTCCCCCGAAACAACCGGGCAGCTCCAGGAAGAGGAACAGTTGGCAAACCAAGTGACAGAATTTAAAACTGTAAATCTTTAACATGAGGATTGACTAGCACAATACAGCTGTTGCTGTTGGTTAGCCAGCTAGCCCTGTTTGGACGGAAAGTGTATTGTTGAGCTGATTGTCATAAACTGCTTGCTTCCTGCGAAATGGTTAGCATTAGCAGGTTGGACCCGGGTCTCGTGTTGAACCCAGGAAAAATAAGAACAGTTATTTCACGGCCCCGTCGTGTTTTCTGGCCTTAAAGGGACAAAGGAAATAAAGCTGCAGTTCCAGGGCTGCACTCGGGGGTTTGAGACCCAGAGATTCCAAGTCCTCCTTTGAAATTCAAGAGACACTTAACAGAGAAGAAAGGGCTTGGTGAATGGATGGTTCCTTTGTATTTGAACAAGAGGGGCCCTCTTCCTCCCTGGATGGAAAGCCATTCAGAGGAAATCATTAAAGGACGTCCCTTTTTGCACAGCTGAGACTCTGGGGATACGGGCGAAACGAAGTGTCGAATTGATGTCGTTAAGTTCCCCAAACAACAAGGGCCTGGATAGAAAAGGGGGGAAATCGTGGCTTAGCCGTTTGGCTAATTGCTAGGATCCTGCGATTCCCCGACTCACCGCAACTCCCTTGCAAGTTGTCATCACGAAATAGTTACTTAGCACTTTCCCATTTCATATTTTAAGTAGAGGAAATATTAAATGGTACAAAGGACTGTTGAGTGGTGGGGAGGGGAGTCTCGATTTGATGTATCAAAAACCTTTTGACCACAAGCGTTTTAAGATCTTCAGTACAGGTTCCAAGAGCAAAGATTTGAAAGGGGCTCTCCCAGCGCTGCTGAATACTAATAATCCTCACCGACAGTGTGATTGAACGCTTGCAATGCGGCCACCACTTTGCTAAATCCTTTCCGTGGATTATCTGATTTAATCTTTACCTCATCCCTACAGAGATCGTGGCATTTCTTTCTCTTGGAGAGCTTTAAGAATAAAGTGGGTCATTTTTTAAAAAACAGTTCTGGCTGCCCTTCTCCAGGTGGATCTAAAAACATTAAGCAGAGGTTCGGAAAGGCCTTTATTCCCCACCCCCCAACCCCCCACCTCTTTCCTTACTAGGCTTCTTGCATCTTCTTGCATCGGATTGCCTGAGAATGTGGGTCTAAGGGGGGCTCCGAAGGGGCCCATGTCAATTGTTGCTTATGCCCTCGGTTCATTTCTACACCTCCTGTTGCCAAGTACTGGACTGATCTTGGTCATGATGAGTAGAAGGATAATAAAAGCAGAAAAGAGGGGAAATGATGGAAAGGCTTTGTGTGCATTTTGACTGTACACATTTTATAAATCTGTTTACAAGGCGAGCGTAGCTCCCCATCTGTTTGGGGAATCCCATATAAATGACAGTTAACTGATTAGTCAGATTTTCCCCCAATTGTCGTGATTTGTAAATTTAACTAGGTATCTGGACATTAATAAAACTAACCCAGAGTCTGATAAAATGCATGTGGTTTGTTTATAAGTCATCCCCACCTACATCTTCCTTCTGACCACAAAGAGCATGTTAAGACTAAGTGTTTCTCATGCAACACATACTTATTGAAACACTGCTAGGTGCCAGGTTATCTACTTGCTAGATTCTGAAAATTTGTGAATAAATAAGATACACATTGCCTCCTTCACTCTGATAATGCAGTGGGTGGCTGACAAAGTATATAACTATATAAACAGATAAAAATATAGTTACCAACTGTAGCGAGTGCTAGGAAAGGGATCCGGGAGAAAAAGAAAGAACATACTAAGGATCTAAATTTTGATGGGGTGCCCCAGGAAGGCCTCTCTGGGAAAGTGACATACCGGTAGGGGTGTAAAATAAGACGTAGCCAATTCAAAACTAATGGCAAGGGTATTCCAGGCAGAAGGGACTTGCATTGGCAAAAGCTCTGAGGCTGGGAATTGTTAAGTGAGCTTAGACAACAGAAAGAAGGCTGGTATGACTATTGCTGGTTGGATGGGAGTGGGGGTGGCAGAGAGCTGCAGGGCCAAGGGTGAGACCAGGCACCAGGCACCAAATGCCAGGGAGGGACTAAATCCAGCAGATCTAGTAAATATTTAAAACCTTAGAGGAACACTGAATGGGATGCTCTTGATGGTTTTAAGCAGGGAGTGAAGTGATGAGCTTGCTCAGATGAGGGCCTGGAGACAGATTGAGGGGAGCAAGTGTGGTCTCAGGGAGACCAGCTAGGAGGCAAGTGCAGTTGTCCTGGGAGAGTTGAGTGTGGCTTGGATGAGAGTGGTGGTGAGAAAAATAGGACTTGTTTTAGACAGTTGAGGAAAGAATATGATTCCACATTCCCTGCATCCTGAACACAGAGCCCATAGGCACAATCACCAAGCAGAAGTAAGCAACAGATTTTGGGTTGTCCACTTGGTTGACCAAATAAACTAATTTACATCTATATAGGGTTTTGGTTTGTTTTTTATTTTTTGTTTTTTTTTTAGGGGGAAGAGTTTCCTAAATAATTCTGATTAGCTGTTCTCATCACGCTGTTAATTGGCAGGTACTTGTTGCCTAGATGTTGACACTAATATCAAGAAGCCGTAAACTGACTCAGTGATGAGCACAGCGCTCCTTCAACTGAATTGTTGAAAAGACTCTACAAGTACCCCGTATAAGAGGATAGAGACACTGTGTGTTTATTTATCTACCATGTTGTAGAAAGCACTGACTAGAATTCACTGTCAGCTTTAGGATCCCTCCTAGTAGTCCTACCAGCATGCAATTTTGATCTTTCTCAAATGCGATCACTCCCTTATCAACCAGAGGCCACTCCTTCATTCCTGAATCATGAAGTCTGTCTTCTGAACACCCTGGCTTATGATGAATTATGTCTCCGTGCACAGTAACGCACTGTTGCCTGGTCTGTATTAATTCTTTGGTGTCCATATCTGGTTACACATGTTGAGCTGAGCTCTTGTGAACTTTACTCATCCTCAGCAGAGTTGAACAACAGACTCTGCTTTATAGGATGTTTGTCTTTGCTCAACCACAGCCCTTAGCTGGATACAATCTACGAGTTGCTCTTTCAGTTGAGTTGGCAAGGGCTCATCATTTTGGAGGTGAAGGTTGCATATTCTGTTTCCAATAACACGTCTGTGATGAGCCAATAACTGGGACGCCTGTCTTTGCAACTGGGTCATTACAACACCCACCAAAGTCACAGCAGCAGTGCGGCCAATCCCCCATACAAGAATCAGAGGGACTTTCTTTGTTTTAATCTGTCATATTGCTGAGGACTTGTTTGAAGTTAATGTTTCAATATAGTTTTAATGTTTTTTTAACATTAATAACACTTTTATTCTATATGGGTAGGTAAACTTTTGATGAATTTCAATGCTGTCTCTCTAAAGTTATCCCAGCTGTGTCTACGCACACATTGAAATGGATAACAATGAGGACAATTTTCTGGATGATATGCCAAGAGCTGAGATAAGACTCTGAATCAAATCCAAAGTCCCTTTGCCTCACTGCATCTTTTCACTTGGCTGGTGGTCTCCTTTTTCCATTTCTTTTTTTTTTTTTTTTTATTGTGGTAAAATATACATAACATAAGGTTTACCATTTTAACCATTTTTGAATATACAGTTCACTGTCATCAAGTATATTCACAGTGTATGCAACCATCATCAGTGTCTGTATTTCCAGAACTTTCCCATTACCCTACACAGAAGCTCTGTGCTCCATTTCCTCCTCCCCTAAGCTCCCAGTAACCCCTGTTCCACTTCCTGTCTCTATGAATCTGCCTATTCCAGGTACCTCATACAGGCACATCTTGCTCTGTTATGTGCCATTTTATTGTGCTTTGCTTAACTGTACTTCACAAGATATTGTGTTTTTTACACACTGAAGATTTATGGCAACCTGTGGTCAAGCAAGTCTATCAGTGCCATTTTCTTTTCTTTTGTTCTTTTAAGATTTGATTTTTAAGTAATCTCTATACCCAATGTGGGGCTTGAACTTACAACCTTGAGATCAAGAGTTGTACATTCTCCCAACTGGGCCAGCCAGGCACCCCAATTAGTGCCATTTCCCCACAGCATTTGCTCACTTTGTGTCTCTGTGTTAGATTTGGATAATTCTCATAATATTTCTAACTTTTTTATTATCACAATACTTGTTATGGTGATCGGCGATCAGTGATCTTTGGTGTTACTGTTATAATTGGGGAGGGGAGCACCACAAACAGTGTTCATGTAAGAGAGTGAACTTAATCAATAAAGTTGTGTGTGTTCTGACTGCTTCACTGACCAGCTCTTCCCTAACCAACGCCCCCCACCCCCCGCCCCCGCCCTTTCTATTCCCTGAGACACAACAGTATTGAAATTAGGCCAGTCAAGAACTCTGCAATGGCCTCTAAATGTTCAAGTGAAAGGAAGAATTACACGTTTCTCACTTTATGTCAAAAGCTAGCAATGATTAAGCTTAGTGAGGAAGGCACGTCTAAAGCCGAATTGAACTGAAAGCAAGGCCTCTTAGGCCTAACAGTTAAGTCAAGATGTGAATGTACAGGAAAAGTTCTTGAAGGAAATTAAAAGTGCTACTCCAGTGAACATGTGAGTGATAAGAATGTGACACAGCCTTAATGCTGATCTGGAGAAAGTTTCAGTGGTCTGGATGGAAGATCAAACCAGCCCCAACATTCCCTTAAGCCAAAACCTAATCCAGAGCAAGATCTTAACTCTTCAATTCTATGAAGGCTGAGGGAGGTGAGGAAGCTGCAGAAGAAAGGTTTGAAGCTCGCAGAGGTTGGTTCATGAGGTTTAAGGAAAGACTCCAAATCTGTAAACATAAAGTGCAAGATGAAGCGGCAAGTGCTGATATAGAAGCTGCGGCAAATTATCTAGGAAACCTAACTAGGATAATTACTGAAGGTGGCTACACGAAACAATAGATTTTCAATGTAGATGAAACAGCCTTCTATTGGAAGGAAATGCCATTTAGGACTTTCATAGCCAGAGAGGAGAAGTCAATGCCTAGCTTCCAAGCTTTAAAGGACAGCCTGACTCTCTCATGAGAGGCTAATGCAGCTGCTGACTATAAGTTGAAGTCCGTGATCACTGACCATTCAGAAAATCCTAGGGCCCTAAAGAATTATGCTAAATCAACTTTGCCTGTGCTGTGCCAATGATGCAACAAAGCCTGGATGACCACACATCTGTTTATAAATGGCTTACTGAGTATTTTAAGCCCACTGTTGAGACCTGCTGTTCAGAGAAAAAAAAAGATTCCCTTCAAAATATTACTGCTCATGGACAATGCACCTGTCATCCAAGAGTTCTGATGGAGATGGACAATGAGATTAACTCTGCATTCTTTCTGCATTCCTGGACCAAGTTGTAATTTTGAGTTTCCAATATTACTAAGAAATACATTCCATAAGGCTACTGTTCCCATACATAGTGATTCCTCTGTTGGTTCTAGACAAAATATATTGAAAACCTGGAAAAGATTCACCATTCTAACAGCCATTAAGAACAATTGTGATTCATGGGAGGAGGTCAACATATCCACATTAATGGGGATGTGGAAGAAGTAGATTGCAACCCTCATGGATGACTTTGAGAGTCCAAGACTTCCATGGCGTAAGTGCTGGAGATGTGGAAGAAATAACAAGAGAACTAGCATTAGAAGTGGAATCTGAGGATGAGACTGAATTGCTACAAGCTTATGAGAACATTTGAGTGGATAAGGAGTGGATGCCTCTCATGGATGAGCAAAGAAAAGTGGTTTCTTGAGATGGAATCTACTCTTGGTGAAGATGCTGTGAAAATTGTTGACATGACAACAAAGGATTGAGGATATTGCATCAACCTAGTTGTTAAAGCAATGGCAGTGTTTGAGAGGACTGACTCCAATTTTGAAAGAAATTCTAGTGTGGGCAATCTGCTATCAAACAATATTTGCTTGGTACACAGAGAAATTGCTCATGAAAGGAAGAGAAAATGGATGTAGCCAACTTCACTGTTGTCTTATTTTAAGATATTATCATAGCTGCCCTAACCTTCAGCAACCGTCACCCTGATGAGTCAGCACCATCAACATCTAGGCAAGACCCTCCCTCTGCAGAAAGATTATGAGTCCCTGAAAATTCAGTTGATGGTTAGCATTTTTAGCAATAAAGTATTTTTTTATCAAAGAACAGTTGACATACAGCAACAAAATTTTTAATTAAGGTATGTACATTGTTTTTTAGACATAATGCTATTGCACACTTAACAGACCACAGCACCATGTAAACATAACTTTTACATGTAATGGAAAACCAAACAGTTCTTTTGACTCACTTTATTGCAATATTTACTTTATTGTGGTGATCTAGAGCCAAACCTACAATGTCTCCAAGGTGTGCCTAGACTAGTGGAATCATACAACATTTGCCCTCCTGTGTCTGGTTTATGTTTTCAAGGTTCATCCAAATTGTGGCATGTGTCCAAATTTCCTTTCCCTTTTTGTGGGTGAACAATATTCCATTGCATGGATGTACCACATTTAGTTTATCTGTTCATCCATTGGTAGTTACTTGAATTTTTCCCATTAGCTATTGTAAGTGATGCTGCTGTGAATATATAAGAATCTGCTTGAGTCCCTGCTTTCAATTATTTTGGACATATACCTAGGAGTGGAATTGCTGGATCATATAGCAATTTTATTTTTAACTTTTTGAGGACCTGACAAACAATATTGCACAGTCACTGAACCATTTCACATTCCCACCAGCAGTGCACCAGAGTTCTAGTCTCTCCACATCCTCGCCAACAGTTACTATTAACCATCCTAATGGCTATGTCCATTTCTTTTGAAGTGGTCCTGTGTCTGTCTATATGCCTCATCGTCTTGATAGAATCAAGAGACCACTCTATTCTGAATGACTTACGCAGATAGATGCAAATTTTCATTCAGGCAAAAAGGGAAGAAGAATCTATCATCCAGATTCAAAGTTAAGGAAGTAATGATGAACCATGAGAAGCAGTGTAACAAAGTGGCTAAAAGCTTAGACCATGACAGTCTGGCTACAACCCCAGCTCTGCTCTAGCTAGCCGTGAATGTGGGTGAACTGCATGATTCCTTTGCATCAGTTTCTTCCTCTATGAAATATGATTAATAAAGACACCCATTTCCTAGGGGTGTTGTGAAAATTAACTAAGTGGATACATGCAAAGCTCTTAGAACAGTACTCTGCAAATATAAGTTTAAACAACTCTAATTCACCAAATTTCTAGTTCAAATATGCATGAAGACTTTTGGACTGCATCTCAGGCAATTAAGTCAGAATCTCGGTGAGGGGTGGCATCTACATTTTCACTGAGCACCCAGCACCTCAATGATCCCTACACACTATCATATTTGACAACCCCTGCTCTAACTCATAGCCAGCTGGTGCCACTTTCGGGTTTCATCTGACTTTCAAGCAAGCCAAGTCCCAAGATGTGACCCCATGTATGTCTAACATTGCAAAACTCAACTGGAATTTTATATTATTGAAACTAATAGCCTATAAATATTATGAGACTATTCCATGAAGGAAATTTGTTTTAAAATGTTGTACTCTGTTAATTCAGATGTTGCATTCTCTTCTTTTCAGAGCAAAAAGAGGGATTTTTTTTTTTTTAAGAGAGAGAGAAATAGAGCATGGGGTGTGAGGGAGGAAGGAGAGAGAATCTTTAGCAGGCTCCCCACCTAGCCTGATGCAGAACTGGATGTGGGGCTCCATCTCACGACCCTAACTGAGATCATGACCTGAGGTGAAATAAAGAGTTGGAGGCTTAACCAACTGAGCCATCCAGATGCCCCAAGGCTTTTACATTTTTGTAACCATTTCTGGCACAGCCATTTAAAAATCTGAAAAGTTGCTCATTATTTTTATAAAACAGTGATTCTGACAGTCCAGAAAATGCCAGGGCACTCATGTGGAAAGTCACCTGGCCCTTCTCAGTGTCCAGATGTATGGCATTAGGCAAAACATTGAAACTGAAGACTTAACTTCTATCTGGCCTAAAAGGGCCACAGAAATGTTCCATTTCTCAAAGCATTTTAAACAATCCAGGAATAGGAGCTCTTGTGAAATGCTTTGCACGGTTTCCCATTTCAGAAGTTGTTTCAGCAACCTGAACTTTTCAGAAAACTGAAGAGTTTAAGAATACAGAGGCTTCACCCATGCAGGCCACACTTTTACAACCAGGCCAGTCTCATCAAATTCCCACTGGGGAAGCCATCAGAATTTCCACTTCATGGCAAAAGGAAATACTGGGTGTTTCAGGTGAAGATTTCCTTCAAGAAAAGCAAGGGTCATTAAACAGCAAGTAGGGGAAAAGAAATAAGGACCATTCGTGTAGAGAGCTCCAGAATCACTTTGAAAAGAAGCATCTCTCAAAAGAACTGAAAATAGTGGAAATATTTTACACTAAACACAGTAACTAGATACATCCTATTATCAGCTCACCAAGACTTCTCAAAGGCTCTGTCATTTTTAGGGGCAGCTGTCTGGAGACAAAGAGGCTGATGGAGAAATTGGAGTGTCACCTGCCAGAGCTCTGAAAGGACCCTAAGTTTCATAAACAGACTCTCAGCCCCTACACCTATTGGAGGGCTTACCAACAACCATACACTCAGCAACCCTGCCCATAGGTTACCTTTGTGAATCCTCATGACTATAAAGTAGACCATTTTACAAATCAGAAAACAAGAGGCTCATGTATTTGTTCACCCCATAAATATTCACTGGGTACTTCCTACCTCAGGGACACTGGAAAACAGGAGATGGAAAATGAGGCAGGGAAAGAATTGCTAAGTGAAAGAAGCCAATCTGAAAAGGTTACATATTGTCTGACTCCAACTATATGACATTTTGCAAAAGGCAAACAAACCTATGGAGACAGTAAAAAGATCAATGGTTGCCAGGTGTTGAAGGGAGGGAGGGATGAAGCATAGGGGATTTTTAAGGCTGTGAAACTGTTCTGTGTGATCTTAAAATGATGGATACATGGTATTAAACATTTGACAAAACCCACAGAATATACAACACCAAGGGTGAACCCTAATGTAAGCTACAAACTTTCATTAATAATGTATCAACATCAAGTGGTTCACCAATTGCAATAAATGTGCCACCCTCATGAAAGATGTTAATACCAGGAGAATTTAGGGAGGTGGGAGCACAGTGGGGTATGGAGGAAGCTTTCTATACTTTCCACTTAATTTTTCTGCAAACCCAAAACTGCTCAAAAAAAAAAAAAAAAAAAAAAGTACCATCTTGAGTGGTTGTTTTTTTGTGTTTTTTTGTTTTGTTTTGTTTTGTTTTGTTTTAACAGGGAAGGAAGACCACAGCCCCTGCCCTTATGAAGACTTAAAGAGGATGAGACCAACACAAAGCAAGGAAACAAAGACTTGGAAGAACTGGTGCCCCATGCACTGAAGGAGGGAAACAAACAAAGCAAATGGCTGGACCCGTGCTGATGGGTTGGTCACGGAAGGCCTCTCTGAGGAGGTGACATTGAAGCAGAGACCTGAAGGGACCACCATGCAAAAACAGGGGGAGAGTGTTGCACATAGAGGGAACAGCATGTGCTAAGACCCTGAGAAAGAAGGGAAATCTAGGAACACGAAGATCACCCAGCTGACAGACAGCACAGTCAGGATTTGATTCTCTTCTGACCCCAGCGCCTCATAGGTCATGAAACAGCCACCGTCTTGAATATGGAGCCTTACTCTTTCTCAAATTCTCCCTGTACTCCTTTCCCTATGGTGTGGCTGGACAGTGTAAACATTACTTAAAATGGGAATAAATTCTTCCATCGCTGATGGCAAAGTGTCCCGCCCCGTTCTTCAATCAGTAGAGAAGATCCCAGGGCTTTGCTTTCCCGACTATCTTTAAAATTCAAGAGGTTTGAGGGAGGAGCACTTTGTCATTTGGAGAAAAGGTCATCTATTCATCATTTTCCAAAAAAATCCAACACATACTGCTTAACTCTTATGGAGCACTTCTCTTTGCATTATGAGAGAGGTTCCTATGGTCTTTATAAATATTTATGATACCCGACTGGCCATGTTACATATACTGTGCTTTGCTAATATGAGTCATGGCTTAAAGTCTTCCTGCGCACAGAGCACGGGGATTGTGGATGTGTGGAATGATATCCTGGCCGGGGAGCAAAGACGCTCACTACGATTGTTCTGTGGGTCTGCTTAAAGAATTTGCGCATAACCGTGTCAAAATACAGGTACTTCTTTTCTTGAAGAAGAAGAAAAAAGCAATCTGTTTCGATCCATATGAAAAAAGCATTTCAAAACTGAAAACACGGCATGTAAAGAAGAAAGAGGTAAGTGTGTTATTGTAAATGGGAAAAACAGCTGCTTGGGGCAGATAGAAACCAGATGGGAGAGAAAGAATCAGAAGAGTAAAGCTGAAATGCATTCAGGAAGAAGACATCAGAGGTGAAATGTGCTCACAAGTCAGAGGAGCGGTAACTCCCAGACTTTTCTTCCTGTGGTGCTAGACCATATGGCTCACAGGAACACTCCTTTCTCCAGGAACACGGAAGAAAAACCGAGGTGGATGCACCAACTTATCCAAGGAACTGATCCAAAAGTACAACCCCGGCACACCCCAGATGGCTGGGTGTCTTCACTGGGGAGGTGCAGAACTTGGCATGTTCTCTGAGGGAATGGCTAGAAGCCTCAGAAGAAGGATGTGTCTGTCCTCATCCAGCCCCAGTGCTGGGGGAAACAAACCAGACAGGGACAACCAGGCCTTGTAAGCTTGCGTTTATAGGAGCTCTCCTTTGTCACAATCCACCTGTCTTTTTACGTGATTCTCCAGGGAATGTTGGGAAACTCAGAGGCATTGCTCAGATCCCAACCTTGGCCATCTTGTCCAGCAGACGTGAGGTAGAAAGTTCTGGTGAACTGTTTCCTCCATGCTGTGTTGTGGCTTTCTCGCACTGGGGAAGTGTATTATTTGAGTTGCCACATGCTGACCACAGGCTTCCGGCTGCACCACATGCTGGCCTCAAAGGGGAATGGCTCATGGTTGTGATTCCCACTAAGGCTTGCTGTGGTGCAAGGGGAGGAGGCTGTGGCCTCGGCGGCTGGCACGTCCACCCACACAAAGCTGCAGACAAGCCCGCCGATGACTGTTGAGGTACCATGCCCAGATTCATGTGGCCAGTGTAGTTATCTTATCTAGTTAGCATTATCTGAGCAGCTAATGATGCGTGAACAAGCCAGGTTGGGAAGAACAGTCAGCAGAAAAGACAGCTCGTTCCTCAACATGCCACAGAAGGACAAAGCTGGTATCCAGGCTTCTCAACCTAAATTCTTGAACAACAAGGGCTTAGCAGATAAAAAGAAAGGATCTAATAAAGAGTAATACAGGCGGCTTTCATAAAGCCCTGTAACCTCAGGCCAATGACTTAATGTCCCTGAGCTTCAATTGACACATTTATAAAATGGTGATCCTACAAATATCTAGCTCATAGGGTAGTTGAGAAAATCAAGTGGGATCATTTATATAAAGAAGCTTATATTATAAACAGGATCTTTATAGTTAAACAGGAGAACTTAAACTGGTTTAAACAGAAAAAAATAAAACGTACTTACTGGCTCCCATAAACTGTAAAGTTCTGGAGCACATCTGGCTTCAGGCGTGGCTGGATCCAGTTACTGAGATTATTTCTTCCAGATGCTTGCTTGCTCTTGTATTTTCTGTCTCAATCTCGTAATCTCTCTCTCAATCTGTTTGTCTCTCCTCCTCTCTTCCTCCCCCCACCTTCCTCTCATTCTTGCTCATTATCTCTTGTTTGGGGCTTTGTTTTCTTCAATGTAGGCTTCATCCTCAAGCAGTATCTTTCTTTCAAATGCCATGAGAAAGGTGGCCCCTTTTAGTTCCAGGCCAAATAGTCTGTACAGAGGAAGTGAGACTTCCATACATCCCACTTCATGGAGGTACTCTGGTTGGATCTGGAGGTTGCCCTTGCTTGTATCCATATCTACAAAACAGGCACAAAGAGCTCTGGTTGATCAGATTGAGGCATGTGCCCTCTCCCATATGGAGGGTTGGGGAAGGGGCAACTTTAGGGTCTTTTGCAGGTGGACCCACCAGAATCATATAGCATGGACAAAGAACGATTCTCTACAGACACAACAGATGTTGACAAAAATGGTTCAGAACTCCATAGACAGGTCCTATGCATCTCTCGTATCTCTTGGTATCAAAACCTGCTCATCCTAGACCTTTTTCCCTTTTATTTGGCTGTTATTTGAGAAAAGAATTGGTTGTAGACTGGCTTCTAATCATGTGTCATGGAAAGAGCTTCTGCTAGAAGCCAGAGATCTGTGTTCTAATCCAGCTTTTACCACTAAGTAAGTGGCTTAGTGACTTTGGTCTGGTTAGTTTCACCAGCTCTGTGTAACCACCAACCCTGTCGTTATTTTTTGCCAGCTCTCACAGACACAAGAGCTGCTGCCAGTTATCTTCCAGAGCCCCTCCAACTCAAAGGCCAGTTTCTATGATTTCATCCTTGTTGCATGACACCACATAGGCGTATTCTCATTTTAACCGAGACTTACTGAAAAGGCAATGATTTGATACATTGGATGAGATGTGATCAGGATAGTTGGGCAAGAGAAAGCAGGAACCTCTTTCCAAATCTTCTAAGCATCATTTTCCATGGGCAGGTACCTAATCATGGTACAGGAGCCTCCATTATTTGCAGTTTTGCTTTCCACGGTTTCAGTTACCCCTGGTCAGCCTCAGTCTGGAAGCTGATGATCCTCCTTCTGACAAATCCTAAGAAGGTCAGTAGCAGCCTAACACTACATCACAATGCCCCTGTCATTTCCCTCACTTCATCTCATCACATAGACGTTTTATCATCTCACTTCATCACAAGAAGGGTGAGTACAGTACAATAATGTATTTTGAGAGAGAAAGATCACATCCACCTAAGTTTTATTTCAGTGTATTGTTTTAATTTTTCTATTTCATTATTGGTTTTTATTGTTAATTTCTTACTATGCCTAATTCATATATTAAACTTTATCACAGGCATATATGTATAGGAAAAAACTTAGTATATATAGGGTGCGGGTCTATCCATGGTTTCAAGCATCCACTGGGGGACTTGGAACGTACCTCCTACAGATAAGAGGTATGTATTTTGAATTTGCTGTTCAAGGTAATGGAAAGTGTGGCTAGGTTGGCTTGTGTCCACACAATGGTGGAAAGCGAGGTTGAATGAACAAGGCATACTCTAGCCCACCTTTCTCTGATCAGATTGATGGCCTTCCACTTCTGCCAATGACTCCTGTCTTCTTATGGGACAGTCCTTCCAGGGCCTCCCACTGAGGTTTGTCCTGGGGCTATCCACAAAGCTCCAGCCTCCAAAGTGTCCCTACTCTTCAAATCTCCACCAAGACCTCCCCGCCTTAGTCCCCTTCCCTTTCAAGTCCTACACCCTGCTAAGTGGTAGATACTACATTCAATACACTAGCCACTTCTGTCTTTTAATGAGTACAGAAAAGTTACCCTCCAAAGCAATATATGCTTGTCAAGGATCTTGTGAAGATAATGTTCTAATACAAAAGAGTGAGTCCAATGGGGGAGCCCAGCACCCACAAAAGTCAGAAGGGAGTTAGCAGAGGAGCTAGACCTGGTGACCTCACTCTCAGGCAGTTCATATTTATTATTTTATACCCCACTTCTTCCAAACAATATTGGAGGCCACTTATGACTATAAAGAAGACATGTATAAAATGATATAAATTAAAGAAGAGAAAGCATATAGGTCAAGCCCCTAGATTGACATGTTTATTTGATATATACAAATTCACCCTGTAGGGTGCCTGGGTGGCTCAGTTGGTTAAGTGTCTGCCTTCCCCTCAGGTCATAATCCCAGGACCTGCATCAGGCTGGAACCTGCTCCTCCCTCTCCTGACTGCTGCTCCCCCTGCTTGTGCTCTCTCTCTCTCTAATAAATAAATAAAATCTTTAACAACAACAACAAAAAAATTCACCCTGTTGAAAGCCAAGACAAAAGTAAAACATGGTGGACCAAATGACTTTCAACCACTAGTTAGAAGGAAAATCTTTAGGTCCTAGTTATAAATTAGCAGAGGGAGAGGTTCCTGGGTAGCTCTGCTGGTTAAGCATCTGACTCTTGATTTTGGCTCAGGTCATGATTTCAAGGTTATGAGATGGAGCCCCATGTCGGCTGGACTCAGTGCGGGGTGTGGATACTCTCTCTCCCTCTACCATCCCCCCCACCCCCTGAGCTCACTCTCATGCTCTCTCTCTTACTCTAAAAAAATTAATAATAACAAATAAATAAATAAGCAGAGAGACCCAGATGAAGAACTTTAAAAATAGTATGAAGAACAATGGTGGAGCAGCCCAGGTGGCTCAGCAGTTTAGCACCGCCTTCAGCCCAGGGCCTGATCCTAGAGTCCCAGGATCGAGTACCGCCATCGGGCTCCCTGCACAGAGTCTGCTTCTCCCTCTGCCTGTGTCTCTGCCTCTCTCTCTCTCTCTCTCTCTCTTTCTGTCTCTCATCAATCAATAAATAAAATCTTCAAAAATAAAAAAATTTAAAAAAAAGAACAAAGACTGGTGGCAAAGACTGCTGGTTATGTGATGTAGATACGTTCTTCATATCAACTTTGTGTGGGTCTTTGAAAAAAGACAACTTCAAAGGGCAAAGGAATCCCAGTTTTCTCCTGTAACCCTGTGTGTACAGCACACGTGAAGTGGAGAATTATCAGTTATTGCCGACAACCAAAGTTAATTTAAGTCTCCTGCCTGATTCGAAGCATGGCGATTTGAATTATCACCAAATCCTGTAATTTCTATATCTTTAATGCTCTCAAACCAGTACACTACTTTTTTTCACCATTGGCCCTGGCCTCATGACAGACCGCCATCAGCTCTCCCTGGAACCAATTTGTCTCCAACCCTCCCAACCATTCTGTGCACAAAGCAGTTAGACACAACTTTTCCCAGCTGTGAATTTGTTCTCCTTCAGGGCCTCCACATTGCTGCCAGAACATGAAGGTCCTAGCCTGGCCTTCCAGACCTTTTAAGATAGGGCCTCCTGTCTATGCTGCCAGGTTCACCTCCCTTCCTTTACTGTACCACTCTTCCACCTCTCTCTCTTCTGGAATATGTTTATCTGTTCCAGATGCCCCACAATCTCTGCCTGGCTATTCTTTCTCACCCTTCAGATCTCAGCCTAGACATCCTGTCTTGCACAAATCCTTCCTCACCCTCTCTCTGTGTCCGCTATCTTATCGCTTCTCAAACCAACTTGGAATCACCCATTTACCCACCTGCTGGCTCTACTAGACTCTCAATCTCATTGCTCATGAGCACAGCCCCCAGAGCCACCCCCACTTCTCTGCTTTCCAGTGTCCTGAACAATTCGTTTCATTCCTCTGTGCCTCAGTTCCCTTGTCTCTAAAATAGGACTTATGACAGCACCTGCTTCAAAAAATATATTACAAGGACTAAATGAGAAATTTCATTGAAAACACTTATACTTAACACATAGTAAGTATGAACAATTGCTATTATCATGAGTGGTGGTATTGTATTAGGATAGAGATTTTATCTGGCTTATTCACTGTTTTATCCCCACACCCAGCCCAATGTCTGGCACAGAAGAGGCAGTCAATAAACATTTGTCAGATGAAAGAATGAATGAGTGGGCATTGAATTATCTGGTTCTATCACATACATAGTTTTGTCTGCACTTTATTTGGGTCTGTGTAGACCAAGGAAACCAACTGTGCTAGCACCTCCCCCAGTTTGTTTGCTCTGGTGTTTTTTCCATTTACTCTGTTAAGAGAAGGATTCCATTTTACAAAGAAGGGAGGGAGGGGGAGCCTGGTTCCAAAGGCCTGTTTGTTCTCATTATTAATTTTCCTCTCCTCTTCCAAGCAGAGTTTGAATGATTTTGAATGTGCACTCATCTGGAACGGCACCCTCCTTCTCTTGTTTCATGCCTGGCTGCAATTAAAGTCAAAAGCAAAATTTGAAAATACAACTTTATTATAGAATGAAAGAATTGTTGATTCAGGGACTGGCCTGTAATCTCACAACATTTCAAAAAAAAAAAAAGAAGAAGAAGAAAGAAAAAAGGAAGGAAGGAAGGAAGGAAGGAGAGGAGAGGAGAGGAGAGGAGAGGAGAGGAGAGGAGAGGAGAGGAGAGGAGAGGGAAGAATATCAAGCTGCCAGCTAGTGGGTTCAGTCTCACCAGCAGAGACTCGAAACTCCAGAATCAATAACTCAGTTAACTTTGCCAGTTTCTAACACAATTATAAGAATTGGAAAATTGCCCAAATGCTCAAAAAGGAATTAAGGTCTTATGAGAACATCCCCACCCCCTTTTCTAAGGAAGTACACGAGCGATAAAAGCAAAATAACTGAATGGGGTGGGGCTCAGCCGTTTCCAGTGTCAGATCAGAGAGTTGTGGAATTTCAGAGCTGGAAGAAGGCTCAGAGGTCATCTGGAGGCCATTTCACAGATGAGATAACTGAGACCCAGGGAGGAAGGAATTGACCCAAGTTCACAGAGTGCACATGAATCTTGAAGCATCTCTATCATGATTCCTTCCTCTGTGTGAGAAATAACTACTAAGAGTCTCTTTGGGGCCAGACATTGTGGTAAGAGTGGGGGCAGTTCATGGACAAGCCAAGCTGACATTTTCTCTGCCCTTACAGAACTTACCTTCTACTGCAAAGTCAGTCAACAGATCAACCAACAAATAAGGATGGAATAAATGGCCAGATCTAAACAGAGTGTAGTGGCGGAGAGCTAGCGATTCAGGGTAGTCAGGCAAGGCGATTGGGAAAGGAGAGCTAGTTCAAAGACTCCAAGACCAGGGCAAGCTTGGCAAATTCAAGAAAACGGAAGGGAGCAGAGTGTGGCTGGGGCACCGTGAGTGATACAACGTCCATATCCTGAAAATAGAACAGAACAGCTCTTGCACTCAAGCTCCTCACACCTGAGAGGCTGCTGGCCTTTGGTAGAATAACGAGGAGCTGGAACCCAACCTCTAACCCACTTTTCCTGAGCCCTGGGACATCTGGATCCACCAGCACACTCACACCTGTTCACATCACTTATGAAAATAGTTTCCATTCACCAAGGAGAAAAGGCATTGGACCGGACTTAATACCAGATTTCGTAGTCAGCCACCAAATCAGGAGAAAACCACGTTGAGGGGAACATGGCTGTGGTGAGAAAGGTCTGGAGGGGTAATTGCAGCATTAGGGAAGTGGTACAGAGCACAGTCTCTCATCAGAACCCCCTTGCAAAAAGACAAGCCTACCCATTATGGAGCCGGGCAAGTTGCCTGATTTCTTTGAACTGCAATTTTCTCCACTGTAAAATGGATACCTCACTGTGAAGTTGGAAGGAAAAGATGAGATCCTGCTCATAAAGAGCTCAGCACCCATCAAACCTTCACCCTGAGCCCCTTTCTAGCATCAGCTTTCTTGAGTGTGCACATCAACAGGCATTCTTGCTCCACGACCCGGCTAGGGCCCTGAATCCACAGCGTCACTCATTATCCTTCCATTTGGTAGTGGCCACCAGAGACCCACCGAATGAGAAGCTAATACTCTGGGGCCCAAGGACCGTTTGGCACAAGGCCCCATAGGCTGCCTGCCTCCCACCCACTACCCTGTGAACCCAACAGCAGATGACCTCAGCAGAATTAATAAAATGAATAGTACTGTTTTCGTTTAAACACCAATGAGGTGATGTCTGGTTTTTATTAAATATCGTAAGTAAATAATAAATTCATACCAGAAACAAAAGTATAAACATGGCTGTATTATAAACATTGATACTCACACAGTCTGTGCATCACAACAAGGGCCTCTGTTGGCTACACTCGAGGACCATGGGCTTAACTGACTGGAAGCCTTAGCTGCCATGAAACCCCAGCAAGCAAAAGAAAAGAAGAAAGAAAGAGAGAGAGAAAGAAAGAAAGAAAGAAAGAAAGAAGGAAGGAAGGAAGGAAGGAAGGAAGGAAGGAAGGAAGGAAGGAAGGAAGGAAGGAAGGAAGAAGAAAGAAAGAAAGAAAAGAAACCCCAGCAAGCAAGAGTCCTGGAAGGTAGGAAAATAGGATGCTCCACTGCTCTACTCTACACACAACCATCCTCCCCTGCAAAGAAGTCTTTGATCCTATTACTCAATCCTGAATAGCAATGATGACAACTATATCAATAATAATATTTCTGAAGCACCACTTACGTGCTAGGTCCACACTGTCCACTAGGGAAGCCATTAGCCACATGGCTAATCAAAACTGAGACGTGCTACAAGCATAAATATTATACACCAGGGACGCCTGAGTGGCTCAGTCAAGCATCTGCCTTTGGCTCAGGTTATGATACCCAGGTACTGGGATCGAGCCCCACATCGGGCTCTCTGCTCAGCGGGAAGTCTGATTCTCCCTCTTGCTCTGCCCTTCCTCTCAACTCCCACTCGTGCTCTCTCTCTCCCAAATAAATAAATAAAATCTTTTAAAAATATACACCATATTTCAAAGATTTAGTGTGAAAAAAAGTAAAATATGCCATTAATAATTTTTTATGGATTGCATATTGAAACAATATTATTTTATATATATATTGAGTTGAAGAAAATATCTTATTAAAATTAATTTCACCTGTTTTTACTTTTTTAAATGTGGCTACTAGAAAAGTTTAATTAGCTATATGGTTCTCATTTTCTCTCTAATGAAGAAGCAACCAAGTGCAAAAAGCATGAAACATGCATTATCTTCTAGCTCCAGAGCAACCTGTTCAGGTTAGGACAGTTATTACCCCCATTTTCCAAATGATAATTCTGCAACTGAGTAGTGCTGACCTTAATCCCTCGTGGCCTAGAAGCTATTAGAGTATTTTGTAGATATGTCCTTCCCTGATTTTTTTCACTAAATTCTACTTATTCTCAAGGCTTATAACTATGTTTTCCTCCTCCTTGGAAGTCGTCAAGGATGACTGGACTTCTAGCAGTTGTCTCCTTTCTCTCTCCTCTTTCTCCCTCTCTCTTCCTGACCATAACTCTCCTTGCCTGTTCCCCACAGTTAGGTGCTTAAATTCCATCTGCCGTGTCCTATACACTTACTATTTCACATCAGTTGCCATTTTCTTTGCAAAATACTATGTTCTCACACACTGTTTTTCAGATTGTGGGCTGTAACCCAATCATTGTTGGGATGTGAAATCAATTTAGTGAGCCATAACTAAAAACCTTCAAGGAATGAAATAGAAGAGCATAGAAGAAAATAGAACAGGGGGGAAAAAAATCAATGTACATGACACAATGAAATATTGTTTCCTAGTATGTGTGTCCTGGATCACGATGTAATTCATATTTCTGACTCTGCAGCTCAGTCCAGACAAGTTTGAGAAACACTGTGCTCATAATTAAGAGTATGGGTTCCAGAGCTGGGCTGCCCGAGTTTTAGTTCAGTTCTATCACTAGACATGCATATCAGAGTAGGTTCCTGACTTGATTCATTTGGCATTATAAGAAGCAAGCTGGTGCTAAGTATTTTTAAATGGCTATGTAAACAAAGGTGAACTCTAAATCTTCATTCAGGAATGTGTGTGAGGATTACAGAGTGGATGTAAGATTATTGGTAGGGGGAGAAAGTGGGTATGACTAAATGGATCTTTCATGGTCCCGTGATCTATCCTCTTTTTGAAATTTTTTGAAGAAAAAAATGGGAAGACCATTTTGTTGCATTCCTCCATTCTTGTTTTTAAGAGAGCAAGCCCCAAGCTCTCTACAAATGGCTTGTACTTAAATTTCATATTTGAATTAAGGTCATTAAACATGATGGGGGTAAGGGGAGTGAGGATTGTACTCATCCTTGTGGGGCCCTTGGAAGGATGAAATGAGAGATGCATGGAAGAGTGTATGTAGCACAGGGATTGACACACAAAGCTACCAAATTGCCTCTCCCCACAAAAAATAATAATATTAATAATCATAATATGTGGTTAGGATTCCCTTGCTCAGAACCTCCCATGCCTCCTTATTGTCTAGGAGATAAAGTATTAGCATCTAATCCTGGAATTCAGGCCTACCTCAGTCTGACCCTAAACTACCTCTGCAGCTTTGCTGCCCACATACCAGGAAAGGCTCACCTTTCCCTAAAGCCCCCCACAGGCTGTCTGCCTGACCTGTACCAAGCCTGGTCCATATCTTTTCCCACCCCTCACCCCCACCCCCAACACCACTCCTCTCCTCCACCTAAATTCTCTTGCTTGTGCTCTACCTGGTCAAAATCTAGCAGCTTTCAACACCAAACTCAGCCCCCACTCTTCCGCAGAGTCTTCATTGATCTTTAACTCACTGGTCTCAACTAATGTGTTAAGCTCCAGAGCCAGCCAAGTTCACAGGGTCAAGTGGTTAAAGAGATAGGCAGAGAAGGGGAAGAACCAATGAGCAGTAGCTGTCACTGGATCCTCAGAATCTCCAGGAGGGCTTGTGCAACCCTGGATTGCCAGGCCCCGCCCTCAGAGTGTTTGATACAATAGGTGTGGAGAGAAGGAGGGGTAAACATTTGCATTTATAACAGGGTCCAGGGTGATGCTGATGCTTCTGGTCGGAGAACCACACCTGGAGAACCCCTGGTGAAGTATTTGAAAATATAGGCCCCTTTAGATGGGCCTAGACTTAACATAGTGATGCACATCGTGCCAAATGCTCTACAAACTCAGGATTCAAATCTAGTCCCTTCCTACCCCCTCCCCCCATTTAATCTCTGTTTTAATAGCAGGATGTTCTATATCATTCTTTTAAGACATCTCCCCACATATACTAAGAACTCCAGAATTTGCTGAGTAGAGAAGTAATTCCTCTTCCACAGGCTACAGCAACTCTATGGGAATGGGTTTACCACTGCCATTGCTTCTCATGAACACACGGGGGCGTTGTTGAAGACTGGTCCACACCACCGTTGGTGGGGTTGGTGGTTAATAACTGGGCTGTCCTGACTGGTCCATGGGCCTACTGAGGTGCACTGAACCTTTGTTTTGGACTTTAATGTTACAGCTTTTTTTCGTTAATAGGCTCACAATCAGCCATTTTTCACCAAAGCATGACCACTGTGCTAACATGGCAGGGTCCAAGGGAGTTCAGATCATCAACCCTGACCACTATGCCCAAACCAGTTCACCTCTCTGACTTTTCAATCCTTTGAGCTGAACTTAATCATTAGTATGATTCTCCTCAAGGTAATTATTTTAGGGGTTCTGTTGTCCTGTCCCACCATTGGTAGGGCCATCCTGAACAGCCTGGATCTCCTTAAAAGAGATTGAAAGCCATTCACACAAAACCGGCCAATTCTCTGCAGGCCCAGCTTTACATAACAAAAGAGTGAAGCAGCTTTTGGTAAACCACTCAAAAAAACAAAAAGGTGTTCTTTATGCTCTTTTCCAAGACAATGGAAGTCTATTTAGGCTTTTCATTTGCACATTAAGAGGGGCTTTTCAAGGGCCTTTATCCTGACCTGGTTGACCTGCTCCAGAGACTCTGAGCCAGAGCCACTAACTCCTTTCATTTTTGCTTTGTCAACCACGAAACCCACCTTCAGTTTGCACCTCTAACGTCAATCTGCACAGCAGTCCCCGAGTGGGTCATAACAACAATTTGGTGGATTCCAACTCTACTCTTTTTTTTTCCAAATGAAAGTGGAAATTAAAGGAGTATTTTGCACGTATTAAAGAAAGAATTGATACACGGAACTTTTGTTTCCCGTGTATACAAAGTCATCAAAATCTTAAGTGAATTTAAGTGGGGGAACTAAGTCAAAAGACTTGCAGAAGATCAAATTGTTATGCAAACATTTCCCCCTCTTTTGGTGCCCTCTTCCTTCTTTCACCTAAAGAATTGGAAGCCTATTATGGGCCCCTCTTCCTCCTTCAGAGATTGGCCCTCAAGCTCCCGCAGTGTTGTTTTGCAGTTATCTAAGTACTCCAAGACCCCTCCTCCTACACCCCGCTGTAGACCTTGAGCTCCCTGAGGGCAAAGATGGGGTCTTACTCTCTGCTGTACCCCCAGCATTCCCACACAGTGTTGGCACAGTAAGTATTTGCTGAATGTCCCAATCTGCCCTCATGAGTTACCTTTGGCATCTTTCAGATACGTTATGTCATAGTTGGTAGAAACTCTTCCCCAACCTCGAGTTTGGGAACTTTGATACTTTTTTGATACATTTCTCTCAGTAGAATGTAGACCCCTTGAGGTCTACATATCTTAATTCTATGGATCCTGAGTCCTCAAAGAAAACTGAATGTAAAGGCACATGCACTGTAAATCCTAATTGATGAATGGAAGGTTCTGTTGAGCAGAGAAAAGGAGATTAGGCGTGTCTGACTTTCTCCTCCCTAATTATATCTCAGCTTTTCCAGATAGAAAGGGTGTTCAACAGGATATATTAAATTAAACAAGATAACATAAATTAGAAGCCATGAGAATTTCTGGGAATTTTAACTGAAAGATCAGTATATATGCATAAAGATTCAGCTCTACAAGTGTTTACTAACACTTTTTTTTATAAAAAGAGAAAAAAAATTTTTTAGAAACAGGGCAAAATTCAACAATCCTACATTGCTTGAATAAAATATGGGACATTTACAAGACCAAAGATGTACATAAGATACTGTAGGAAGTGGTTTGCATAGGACTATTCTAAAATACCATATATGGTACTGATTTCATTTTGTAAAATACATGTGTATACCAATGGGGGCAGGCAGAAGGAAGAAAATACTCCAGAACATGAGTGTGCTTCTCTCCAGGTGTGACTGAGTGATTTATACCAATTTTGTGTTTGTCTCCTGCGTTTTCTCCATTTTCTGAAAAGGAATTTATATTACTTTTCTAAAAGTAGGGTAGGAAATTCTGTTCCTTTGTTTTGTATTTAAGTAGGTAGACCAAGAGAAAGGAAAATATGAGCAGGCTGCTAAGAAGGAAGCTTATTCCAAAAATGAATCCCTAAAAAGCTCAAACAGGCAAGTCACACACTTGGCTCTGAGTTTTCTAGCAACTCACACAAAAGGGGAAGTGGGATCAGCTGCAGAACTCTCATTGTCCAGGGAAAAACTGTACTCTTCTTGATTACGTAGGTATCTGTCAGTGTCTCCTTTGAAGCCCTCTGAGGATGTTGTGCAATGTAATTAATAACATCCTCTACAGATCCTATCCAGAGTTTCCTGGAGTTGGCCTCCAATAGAGCAGTCTCTAAATTAGACTAACGCGGTCCCTGCCCTTACTCCAAGAGTGGCCTCGGGGCAAGGTATTTAATTCCTCACTGAGTACCTCTACTTACTAGTGGTGATTAATTACTTCATATCTAAATAACTGGCAGTTATTAATAGCCACAGTGAGCAAAAATAGTGATTAATCCATCCTCGCCTCTGGCTGGCTTCTCTGAATGGATTCCCTCTCTCCAATTGCCAGGAGCACCTTTCCAGGGAAGTGGTCTGCCCAGGTTTACACTGTAGCAGAGCCATCAGGTGACTCAGTGACTCACCTGGTCTCCCACCTTGACCTCATCCCGGGGTACAGAGGCAAGAAGCCAGAAAGACTTGTTAAGTATCTTCTATCTAAAGCTCAACGTACACAATAAGACCAAACTGGTAGCCTTTTTCTACACAGCCAGAGCTCTTGGGATAGACGTGTGGGGAAAAGGAGAGAAAGGCTGCAGAAGGGGATGTAGACTCCAAGGAAGTTCCCCAGACTGAGATCCCAAGGCCTGCTCCATGGGAGGCATCTGAGCTCAGTCTGATTTTTTACAACACCTGCCTATAAAGGTGCTGAGGTCCACAGGTGAATGTGGGCAGGTGAGAGGGCTTCTGAATTAGGGAGCAGATCACTTCAGTAGCATAGGTTTGAGAGGGCACAAGCAACCAGGGGATGTAAAGCGATCCTTATCCCATCCCCTGAGCATCAGAGAAGGCCTCCTGGCAGAGGTGATACCTGAACTGGGACTTGAAGCATCAGTGTGGCTTTGCAGAACTGAGGAAATGGTCAAGGGCATTCCAAGGAAGCAAAGGTACACTGTCTTCTGGGAAGCTCTCATCATCTTCTATCACCAAGGCATAAAATTCAGAAGGGGCTGGAGACAAGGCTGGAGAAGCCAGGTCATGGAAGGCTAGCAATGTAGCACCAAAGAAAACAGGCCTGGGTTTGTGTACACGAATGCCAAGACCAGGCAAGTGATATGAATCAGTGCATTGGCCTGAGGACAAGAGAGAATGGTGGATAGTGTAGCAAAGAGGAGTGCTCCTGAGTCACCTAAAGAGGCCAGTCAGTACTTCAGCCAGTTGTTACTGTGGAAAAATACAAGACTAGCATTGCTAGATGTCCCCACTGATTAAGAAGACAAATCCAGAGCCCTATGTACTCGTCTCCTCATTTGTAAGTGTTGGTGACTAATTCAAAGTTAAAACACAATGAAAAAACAAGAAGGGGGAGGGCCCCAATATTGTACCAATGACCATTGTCCTGTAAACCTACCATGTTGCCACTTTGGTCTTACAGTAGGAGCCATTAATAGCTCTAAGGTGGGGGGCAAAAGGTAGACATGTACGTTTCCAACCCCACGTGTAGTTATACGAACTGTTGGTTAGAAAGGGCAAGAGAGGAAGCCTGAAACATGTTTAAGTATGTAATTCTAAGAATGGGCTACCATGAAATGCCCAAGAGGCAATTCTTATCACCCCACTGGTTTTCACTATTAATATGCAGTATCAGACCCAGTGTTGTGAGGGCAGAGTCAAGAATGGTGAAGTGGGGGCACCTGGGTGGCTCAGTGGTTGAGCATCTGCCTTCACCTCGGGTTATGATCCTGGGGTCCTTGGATCGAGTCTCACATCACGCTCCCCTTAGGGAGCCTGCTTCGCCCTTGCCTATGTCTCTTCCTCTCTCTCTCTCTCTCATGAATAAATAAATAAATTATCTTAAAAAAAAAAAGAATGGGTAGTGAAAGGACATAGGATTCTGCTTGTCGGTGACCTCCTACTGTGCACTTAATTATGTGAACGGCTGGGCTTAGGGCTATGAGGATAAGAGCTGTCTCACTCTTAAAACCTCAGCCTTCACCTACAACAGAATCATATGGAATTAGTGAGAATTTTAATGAATTGACTAATTTACTAATGATGTGGTGGCCAGAGATGAGCTTCAAGTTCTGCTTGGCCACCTGTTACCCAGACAACTCCGGTTAAGACATTTGGTGTCGGCAGCCCCGGTGGCTCAGCGGTTTAGCACCGCCTTCAGCCCAGGGTGTGATCCTGGAGACCAGGGATCCAGTCCAACGTCGTGCTCCCTGCATGGAGCCTGCTTCTCCCTCTGCCTGTGTCTCTGCCTCTCTCTGAGTGTGTGTGTGTGTGTCTCTCTAGTGAATAAATAAATAAAATCTTAAATAAAAAAAAAAAGACACTTGGTGTTTCAGATCCTTAGCTCTTCACTCTGTAAATCAGGGATGCTAACACCTACTGTATCTACCTTGCAGGCTCAAAATCAAAATGCAGAAATGTCTGCAGGGAAGAACTTTACAACCTTGCAAGTGCTCTGTAAGGTAAACTGGAATGATTACTATTACTTTGCCAAACCTGGCTTTCTTTAAAAAAAAAAAAAAAAGAAGAGATTGTATTTATTCATTTGAGAGAGAGAGAGAGAGAGAGTGAGAAAGAATGAGCAGGGTAAGGGGAAGCGGGAGAGGAAGAAGGAGACTCCTCACTGAGAGGGAAGCCAGATGCAGGAATCGATCTCAGAAACCTGAGATCATGACCTGAGCTGAAGGCAAACACTTAACCAACTGACCCACCCAGCCGCCCCTAAACCTGGCTTTCTTTAAGAACAATACATTTAGGTACGTGGGGAAAAAACAGAGAAAAAAATGTACAGCATCTGATACCTTTGATGTAGGCCTTCCAAATCTTGACAGGTTTCCACCTTTTTACAAGAGTTGTGAAGCGGAGTCTCAAAGTTTCAACCCTGTGCCGACAAGCATCTGTAAGGCAAAGCACCCTCCCCTACAAACCACTCCATCAGCTATTGCTCTCAACCTGTGTGCTGTGAACTGTCCATTCTGGTCACACAGAACCACTTTGAGCCAGACCTGGACATGCACAACCTGCACATGTTTTTGCACATGCTGTTCCCTCCGCCTGCAACACTCTTGCTTTCTTAGCTTTTATGCCTACAAGAATGTCAGCTGTTAAGCATTATTATGAGCGGTTTTGAACTTACACATCACTTCAAAGATCTCAGGGACCCCAGAGGTTTCAGACCACTGCTGACTGAGCTGTTCTTTAGCAACTATTGTTTACTTATGCATCTCTCTTTCTGTCTCTCTCTCTCTCTCTGTGTCTCTCTTTCTTTCTCCCTTTCTCCCTCAAACATAAATGTCCTCTCAAAATGATAACAACCACATAGAATAACTGAGCTGAACTTTCTTCTTGGATCCAAAAGCACCTAAGGGGAGCCTGGGTAGCTCAGTCAGTTAAGTATCTGCCTTCAGCTCAGGTCATGATCCCAGGGTCCTAGGACTGAGCCCAATATCGGGCTCCCTACTCAGTGGAGAGTCTGCTTCTCTCTCTCCCTCTTCACCCGGCTCGCGTTCTCTCTCTCAAATAAATAAATAAAATTTTAAAAAACAAAAATATAAAACAAAACAAAAGCACTTAGGATGTCAATCACTCTGAAAAAATTTACTACTAATTTTTAGTCAAACAATTAATTTAACAGCAGTTCTCCCCAGTCCCTTTCTTTTTCCTTTTTCATTTTCTTTCCAAAATATTTTATTTTATTTTATTTTATTTTATTTTATTTTATTTTATTTTATTTTCCAAAATATTTTAAAGCAAATCTCTGACAACATGGCATGCACTCTTTAACACTTTTGTATGAATCTCTAAAAGGAACATTTTCCTACAAAATGCAATACAGTTATCACACTTAATAAATTAATGATAATTACTTAATACCATGTACTAGCCAGTTGGCATTCAGATGTCCCCTGTAGTCTCAAAAGTGTCTTTTTACAATCGGTTTATCCAATTATTGCATGAGATTGTTATGTCCCTTCCATCTCATAGTCTGGAACAGATTCCCTATTGCTTTTTTTTCACGCTCTTGACTTATTGCAATGATAAAACCAAACAATAATAAAACAAAGTCAGCAGTCTTACCCTTCCAGGATTCACTGATTGCCTTCAAATCTTAGAATAGTTGAACTTGTGCCTCTCTCCCCCTTGGTTGGCTCTGAGACAGTTGATTAGCCTTTTTTGCCAATAATATGTAATTCCTGGGTTGTGTATCTCACACACTGCACCTGCTCAGGAGTTACTGCACATCTGGTTGTCCCAAGAAAGATGGTCCTTTTTTTTTTTTTTTAAGATTTTATTTACTTATTTAGAGAAAAAGAGTGTGAGCTGAGGGAGGGGCTGAGAGGGAGGCAGAGAGAGACTCCCAAGCAGGCTCTAAGCACAGAGTCGACATGGGGCTCAACCTTAGGACCCCAAGATCATGACCCTAATGAAAATCAAGAGTCCTACACTCAACCGACTGTGCTATCAGGCACCCCAAGATTGGTACTTTTTAATCATTACATGAATATCTTATTTGCTCTTCACAGCAACTCAGAGAGGTATGTTCCATAATTAGTCCCATTTACAGTTGAGAAAAAAAAAAAAACGGAGGCACCAAGCAGTTCCAGGCTTTGCCCAAGTATACACATGTCTGACCTGGAAGCCGTAGATTGGCCTTAAAAATAGCCAAGTCAGTATTTTGTGTCTGCCACTCTCTAAGGACTCCATGTCGTAGGTGGGAGATCCACCCTGCCCTCTCTTCCTTCTTTATCTTGTGCAGCCTTTGTGGGCAACTCTTCCCAAGCTCAAGAGTCTTCTTCCTCCTGACTCAAGGGTTTTATATGAAGGCCTGGTGGAGAGAATGCCTCTCTTCATTTAGCTGTAGTAAACAGAGAACAGATATTTTGCTTCATCAAATAAGATATACAGGTATGTATGTATCCATCTAAATATAAACATGTATATATATACAGTCAATCCTCATTATTCTTGAGTTCTGTATTTGTCATTTCACCTGCTTGCTAAAATTTATTTGTAATCACAAATTCAATACCTTTGTAGCACTTTTGACATCATTCACAAACACACATACAGCAGCGAAAAATTTGAGTCACCGTAGTCTACTTTCCCAGCTGAGGTCGAGGCAAGTGACACTCTCCCTTCCTGTCTCAGCTCTCATACTCTAAATAGATGTCCTTTCCACAGCCTATTTAGCACACATTTTTCATATTTCTGTGCTTTTCAATGGTGATTTTGCTGTTTGCAATGGCCCCCAAGCACAGCCCTGAAGTCCCGTCTGATATTCCTAAGCATACCACCGTGATGTGCCTTAGAGAGTGAGTGTGTGTGTTAGATAGGCTTCCCTCTGGGGCACCTGGGTGGCTTGGTCCATTGAGCCTCTGACTCTTGATTTCAGCTCAGGTCATGATGTCAGGGTTGTGGGATGGGGCCTGGTATTGGGATCTGTGCTCCGAGGGGAGTCTACTTGAGATTCTCTCTCTTCCTCTGCCTCTCCCACTGCTGGCACTCTCTCTCTCTCTCTCTCTTTTTTAAATAAATAAATAAATAAATAAATAAATAAATAAATAAATAATTTTAAAGGCTTTGTTTAAAAAAGATAAGCTTCATTCAGACATGAGTCAGAGTGTTGTTGGCCTCGAGTTTAATTTAATGAATCCACAATACATGATAAATAAGAGATCTTTAAACAGAAATACACATAAAACAAAATTATGTGTTGATGTTTAACAGAATGTTAGGGCCAAGGCTCACAGGAACATAACCCCGTATTTCCCTTAGGGGCGATGATTCGCTATTCAGTAATTCAGTCTTTGCTGTGGCTTTAGAGAACACAACTTACCCCAAATAGGGCGAACTGGCTCTTTACACATATGCACTCACCTTAAGGTCGTTCTTTTTTTTTTTTTTTTTTTTTTTTTTTTTTAGTTTTACCAAATCTGATTAACTGTGTTTTCCAATTAAATATTTTGAAAAGGTTTTTTTTTTTTTTAATTGCAGAGAGTGGGGGATGCATAGAGCACATGATGAGGAGTAGGAGTTTAAAAATATATGTATCATATTTTGTTTTCTCTGCTCCAATCAATTCCGGATAAACTTTACCACTGAAGCGTATCTTGATATTGCTGACTCTTCCGAGGCAAGCTGGCCATGGGGAATAGGTTCAAATCTGCTACCAATTTAATGTTACTCAGTGCTGAAGTATTTATAACTTTGTTTTGCTGAATCATTATAAAGTATCTGAGTAAAATAAAATTAATCAATTCCTGAAGTTTTTATGCCTCCAGGGTTTGGGGAGGATTCAATGAACACAACTTTCTTTCATTGTAATTAGTTTTCAACCTTCATCAATGTCTGTAGCCCTTAATGTAAGTAATTTCATATTGATCCTGGAAAGTTCGGTTCCATTTGCAAATTTTCATTATTCTTTCATTCTTATTGCTGAAGGCTAGTGAAAAAGATGAAATGAGAGGAGATAAAATTAAATTTTAAAAAATCTATTTTATGATTCCACACACACAAACACCCCAAACTTTTCAGTTTGTTTGAAAACCACTGGTAAATTCTGTCAAATTGGCTGTCCAAGGTCATTTCAACTTCACACTATTTTTAAACTTTTGGTTGTATGTGGAAGGTGAGATTCAGAACTTGCAGCTAGAAAGCAGTGCTTGGGCTTAAAGGGGTTGCAAGCATGGCTTCTCTGGGTTTTAAAGAACTGTTCTTCAGATCATGGTTTTCATCAAAGTCATTCTCTACGTTTTTGTAAACACGTTTAATAAGAAAAAAGTTTAAATAGCAAAAACAATATGAAAGGTTGCTCTAAATATGGAAACGTTGGGATGAATGTTATGTTTTAAAGGCTCTCACTTATGAAAACACTAATTAAAAAGTCCACACCGTGTATCTTAGGGAAAGGAGACACTTCTTTTTTCTTTTTTCTTTCTTTTTTTTTTTAAGGGAGATACTTCTTTAACTGCTTTCTAAAAAAATTTTTTTTCACTGTCCTTCAGCATTAAGAATGAAAGAAGATAGTTTTTCTTTTACTCTTGCACTGGCTTGCTACAACCATACTCTTCATTTTTTAAAGTAATTTGAAAACAAGAAAGGGGAATGGGTCTAGCTCTCTGGATCCAGAGCTTATGTAACCCCTTCTCTTTCTGGCTGTGTAATTTGGGCATGTCACTGGGCTTCTGTGGCTCTTCTTCTGTGACATGGAGCCCTGACACCGACCACACACCATCATCCACATCCAGCCTCACACCTACCCGCACAGCTCTGACCGGAGCACCCAGTACATAACAAGTGCTCAGTACAAGGTAGCTGTTGTCCTTCAAACTTGCACCCTCCAATAATCACATTTATAATGAGGTAGCTTTCCTCACATTAGTACAAAATGTGAGAGTCTACAATGAGTATAAAATGGCCAATTATACTTTAACCGGCGTGTATTTTTTTATAAATTTATTTTTTATTGGTGTTCAATTTGCCAACATATAGAATAACACCCAGTGCTCATCCCATCAAGTGCCCATCTCAGTGCCTGTCACCCAGTCACCCCCACCTCCCACCCACCACCCCTAGTTCATTTCCCAGAGTTAGGAGTCTTTCATATTCTGTCACGCTCTCTGATATTTCCCACTCATTTTCTCTCCTTTCCCCTTTATTTTTAAATATCCAAAACATGTTACTGAGAAACAAATACAAGAATTTTCCACCTGAACTCCTTGTTTACCAAATATCTGTGGGCAGATATTTGACTTTTTTTTAAAGGGAGGTAGGGCAAGAAGATTTGACTTTTTTTTAAAGGGAGGTAGGGCAAGAAGAAAAGAGAAGAATGCCTCCATAAAAAGGCTGTTCAGGGATCCCTGGGTGGCGCAGCGGTTTGGCGCCTGCCTTTGGCCCAGGGCGTGATCCTGGAGACCTGGGATTGAATCCCATGTCGGGCTCCCGGTGCATGGAGCCTGCTTCTCCCTCTGCCTGTGTCTCTGCCTCTCTCTCTCTCTCTGTGTGACTATCATAAATAAATAAAAAAAATTAAAAAAAAAAAAGGGCTGTTCAGTGTAGATTTTCTGAGTAAAAAGAAGACTGACTGCCCTGACTCCTGATTGTTTTTCCTGTGGCCACCAAAGCTACACATCATATACCACTGAAACTCCCATTTCTATGACCTGATTCTTCCCAATATGCCCCATGAATGTTTTCTTGGATGCAAGAAGAGAGAAAAATCTCCTCCTCAATTCTCCCCTTGGACTTCCAGTAAGAGTGTTTTTTTAAAACAACAAAAAAGCAGCATGGGGAATGATTGCCAAGCACACAGCCACTTCTTCCCTGAAGTAGAAATGATTTTCAGGCAGGGGTGTGCACAGCTTTGGGGGATGATCTATGATTGGTCTAAGCCAGCCATGACTAGCCCATTTCTCCTTGCCTGTTGTTTGTCAAGGGCAACGATTCTCAACTCAGTTAATTTTACCTACATGCATATATACACCCATAGGACATTGGCAGTTTCTGTAAACATTTTCATGTTGTTATACATGGAACTACGTTATTGGCATTTAGTGGGTAAAGGTCAGGGATGCTGATTAGCATCCTTCAATGTCCAGGATAAACCCTCACAAAAAAAGAATGATCAGGCCCAAAATGTTGGTAAGGCTGAGCTTCAGAAACACTGGTCTAGGAATTGATACATGACACAGTTCTGACAAAGAACTATGAAAGGAAGGAAGTGAAGGAACTTCTAATAAATAATTTCCGGCATAAAAGGAGGAATTTTTTTTTTTTTGCCCCCATCTCCTTTTCTTTTTGGAATGCTGGAGTGTGAAGATATGATGCTTGGAACTGCTGCAACTATCTTGGGACCATGAGGGGAGATATCACCAACATGCTGAGGATCTTTGAACCATGGTCTCCAGACTTCTTGTTGTATGAGAAAATTAATTACCTTTACTTTTAATACTGTTAGTATTTTGGGGGCTCCTGGGTGTCTCAGTCAATTAAGTGTCTGTCTTTGGCTCAGGTCATGATCCCAGAGTCCTGGGATTGGGCCTGAGAAGGGCTCCAAATATATATATATATATATATTTTATGATAGTCACACAGAGAGAGAGAGAGAGGCAGAGACACAGGCAGAAGGAGAAGCAGGCTCCATGCACCGGGAGCCCGACGTGGGATTCGATCCCGGGTCTCCAGGATCGCGTCCTGGGCCAAAAGCAGGCGCTAAACCGCTGCGCCACCCAGGGATCCCAAATAAAAATATTTTTAAAAAAACTATTAGTATTTTTGTTTCTTATAATCAAAAGCATCGTAGTTATTATATCTATGATGGCATATGACTTATCCCTAAAAGGTCCACATTAAGTAAGTAGAAAACAGCAAAACTTTTCTAAGATTCAGATATTGCTCAGAGAGTTGGGCTCAGCCTAGCTAAGTGTTTTGCTTCTTGCACGAATCCCCTCATAGCAACTGAATTTCATTGCATGCCTCTGACAGATGACATCTGACTTTATACTGAGTGACCCATGGGCATGGAAAATTGTGAAGCCATTCTGTTGTATTTCAAATCCAAGCTTTGCCACCTAGCAGTTGAGTGATCCTGAGTGAGTTTACTTTTCTGCTTCTTTGTCTGTAAAATGGGGATAATAGTCCTCAGAGGTTAAACGAGTTATCACATGAAAAAATTGCTCAGGATAGTGTCTGGCACATATTAAGTACTATGTTCATATCATTGTTATTATTAATTGAGTCCACTAAACCTTTTTCACAAATGTATCTTACCTGATCATGTGACCATTCTTTAAAGCTGAAATTGACAACCAATAGGGCCTTTTGTGTGGACTACTACTGATAAGGAAATGGATTAGCAATACTCTGTTCAGTCTTATCAAATGCCCCCAACGGGTAAGGGCACAGCCAGGTGGCCTGTGCAAACTCTTCCCAGGATAACTGTACCACGATGTTAGCAGACCCATTACAGGTATGTCACTTGCTGGCAAAAGAGCTAATTCCAGAAAACATGTCTCCTTGTCTTCCAGGATTAATGATTCCATCACTCTTTTAGGTGTAGACCCAGATAGCTGGTCTAGCATTATACACAATTCCCAATTCAGTTAAACCAATACCAGGACAGATGCCATTAAATTCTGCACACACTCCTGGAAAGAGTAGCCTTCCTCAGAGCCTTGCTGCCTTCTTCTCTGTCTTTAAAACCCTACTTGTTGTCTGAACATCTGCATAATGGGACTTTGGCATGAGGCATGCTGTAATTTGAATTGAGCTCTGCAGCTAAGTTGCCATGTGACCTCAGACAAGTTACTTTACCTCACTGTATTTCATCGTCCTTAAAATGGGTCTAATGAGACCCCCTTTTAGAGAGTTGCTGTGCATAAGCTAACAGTAAAATTCTCTAGCATGGCTTCTAGGGTAAGCTAGGTGTTTGATAAATGCTTGCAACTGGTGTAATTCTGTTTGGTTCTCTCTAACCCCTCTTCAATTATTTAATAGCAAAATCGGTATCATAGCATGGCTGAGGGCTGGTGCAAGTTGATTGCACTGAACTATGCTGGACCCCAGCCACACTTGATGCTCCTTTTTCATAAATACTTGAGTAATACTTTAACCCAAGAAGGCAAGGAAAAAGCAGTAGGGCCCGGGAGGAGTCCGCCAAGAATCCACATGAATTGTGTATTCGAAGTGGCTCTCCTACAGTCCTAGAGAATAAATCTTCAACACTGCAGGTCTGTTCTTTTTTGTAGACTCCAAGCACTACAGCTTGACAACCACTTTAATTGGTTGCCAGGTCTCCCTAGGCAAAAGTAGTCCTGTGCATGATGAGGTTTCCTGTCTTGTGTAAATGTTGCAGAGCTTGGCACCAATGTATCTATTTTCAGCCTTCCTGGAAAGAAACAGACACTTTCTTCATCTGCCCCCTCTGTGTCCTAGGCCACAAGTTCCATACTTGCCCCAACCCTGAGACAAAAGCATCAGCAAGGAACGTGATCCTAAAAGTATTCCTTTATATCCTGGTGTCCTCCTTCCAGTGATTCTCTGAGTAAGTTGTCCTCGTAGCACCGGGGAACCCACAGGATGACATTGGATGGTACATAGATAATCTTTTTGCACAGGGGCCATACTAATCTTCTCTGAATCATTCCAATTTTAGTATATGTACTGTGGGAGCAACCACAATAATCTTTCTGATATGAAGTTTCTTTTAAATTCAATTTCAATTGTTAAAAGTGAAAAAATACTCAAAGTAATGCAAGTGAATTTTTTTTATGGTGAGTTAATTTTAAGGACAATGTAATTTTGAGAACCTTGCTTTGTAACTAACAACGATGGAGTGTTCAGCACATACCTGCCCTGGTAGAGCTTGCAGAGCTTTGCAGGCATCGTGCCCACCATTTCCGGTAGTAGACACTGTTTTCACTCTACACATGAGAAAAATGAGGCTCAGAGAAGTTCTATAATTTACTCAGTTATTGCACTGGAGCTGCCTTAACCTCCATTGCTAGGTTCACTTTAAGTTGTTAGCCGTTGAAATGAGGCTTCAAAGCAACAGAATTAGGGGCTCAGTAGTTGTGGCATTGGCCCAGGAGCCTGTGTATTTACCTGTGTATTACCCCAGGAGCAGATGCCGATTCAGCTTTTGCCAATGCAAAGACCACTTTGTAGATCTTCAAAGTTGAACGATGTCTAAAATGCCTTCTAACTGGAAAATGTACCGACAAATGTCACGTTCACTGAGCAAAACACGTGCTGGACACTACCTAGGCATGTCCACTGGTAATTTTATCTTCTCTCCCAATAGTGTTATTTTCTCCATTGCAGAGATGAGGAAACCAAAGCTGACTCTTGCACAAAGTCCTGGCTCTTATGCAGCTGCCTCAGGATTCAAATCCACATCTGTTTACCTCCAGAGCCTGTGCTATTAATTTCTATAATGTAATCCTTTGAAAATATGACTAATAATTCCTGTTCTTCTTATCTCTTCAGGTCATTATGAAGATCAAGTATAATAATGTATGTTAAAGTGGTGTATAGTGTGTACAGTGCTGTATTTAATCATTCAATCACGTAATTCCTCTACCTACAACCTTCCAGTGGCTTTTGTCTCACTCAGAGTTAAAGTCAAAGTTCTCGCAGTGAATGACCCAGTAACCCCATCACCTGTTAGATCTCACTTTTTACTACCCTCCTCTCACTCACCCTTTACAACCACTCCAGACTCCTTGGCATCCTCAAACACACAAGGCATACTCCTGCCTCAGGGCCTTTGCACTTGCTGTTCCCTCTGCCCAGAAGGCTTTTCCCTCATATATCCACACAGCCTACTGTCTCATCATCTTTGGGTCTTTGCTCATAATTTCAGTAAGGCCTTCCTCTATCTCCCCAGATAAAACTGCAACATTACTCAACTCTCCAACCCTCTATTCTTTTTCTCTGATTTATTTTTTCCTAAAGAACTTACTGCTATGGAACATACTATACACCTGATGAATTGGCTGATCTCTCTCCATTTAGACTATCAACTCCTTGCGGTAAAGGTCTTCTATTTGTCTCAACTACTTGAGAATGGTACCAAACCTAAAGTGAATACTCAATAAATAGATGTTGAATGAAAGAATGAATGAATGAAGTTAGTGAGTATTCTTATGTGCCAGGCATATCTTTTATCAAAGACAAAGTTCATGTATGCAGTTATGACCTTCCTGTAGCTTATTGAAAGATTCATTTTTGGTTCCCCTTTGACATTCAATATATTTCTAGATTCTTTTTTTTTTTTTTAATTTTTTTTAATTTTTATTTATTTATGATAGTCACAGAGAGAGAGAGAAAGAGAGGCAGAGACATAGGCAGAGGGAGAAGCAGGCTCCATGCACCAGGAGCCTGATGTGGGATTCGATCCCGGGTCTCCAGGATCGCGCCCTGGGCCAAAGGCAGGCGCCAAACCGCTGCGCCACCCAGGGATCCCTATTTCTAGATTCTTAATGCAAGAGCACAAATGATAAATAAATGTGACCTGAATAAATCTCTCAGCTTTAGGTTTCCCACACTGACAAAAACAAAGCTTGAGAGTGCAGCTCCCAAAACATCTACAATGCTGGTCCTTCCCTGTCCCTACCCCAGTCATAGAACCTCCCCTTTTTCCTTCCAGGAAAAGCCCTAGAGCCCTTGGCATCCACCCAGATCTCCTTCCCCAGGGAAGCTAGCATTCAGCTGGATTTCAGCAGCGGTGAACACTTGACTTATTCCCTGGGGATATGGCGTCTTAGTCACCCTATAAACTGTTAATTTTATTTAGCTATATTTTATAAGCTGGCACTTTATCAGAGCTGTCTCTCTCTCTATGCCCTCAAGTGCCTTTGAATGTACCCATAATGCCTGTTAATTTTATGTCACTCTTTGCATCTTGTAAAATGTGGAAATACACAACAAGAGAAACTAGGAAAGACAGATGCTGGATGGGTCAGCCAAGAGTGCCTGTAGAAGTCCTCTGGAGGAATAAATACGTGCTCTTTCAAGTGCAATGTCTTTCTGGAAGGGGAAATCATGTAATGACCTGGACTGGGAGTGCCTGGGGACTCCCAGTCCACCCCCGTGCAAGACAGTGATTCTGTTAGTCTGTAGTGGAGCCTTGGAATTAGCATGTTAGCTTTTCATTGAGATGGTAAAGCACAGAAAAGTAGAAATGATGTCCAGCTCAGTGAATTCTCATATGTTCATGCAACCAAGAATATTGCCAGCACTTCAGAGGCCGGGATCCCCTTTTTGTCATTGCTTCTCTCCATCAGTTATCCTGTTATTATCCTGACTTATAGCCCACAGATTAGGTTCTGCCAATTTCTGTATTTATATAAACAGACACATACTACATATTCCTAGGTGTCCGGCTTCCTTTGCTCAACATTATATTTGTGAGATTGATCCATATTTTTGCATGTGGATGCAGCTTATTCATTTTCATTGCTGTGCAGATTTTTCTTGTGAATGCATATTTCTTATTTGTTCTGATACTGAGGACAGACAACTGGATAGACTTCTGTATGCAGCTGTTATGAATCAAGCTGCTATGAATAGTCTAGTACGTGTCTTTTATTTTTTTTTTAAGATTTATTTATTTATTTATGAAAGAGAGAGAGAGAGAGGCAGAGACACAGGAGGAGGGAGAAGTAGGCTCCATGTCGGGAGCCCAATGTGGGACTCGATCCCGGAACTCCAGGATCCTGCCCTGGGCCAAAGGCAGGCGCCAAACCGCTGAGCCACCCAGGGATCCCCTAGTACATGATGGATGGATGTACTTTTGATGGATACATGTATATATTAATGCTGGGTATGTATCTTGGAGAGAATTGATGAGGTAAATCAGCACTTTTAACAAGCAGCTCAGACAATGTTGACTCATGCTGAAATTTAAGAGCCATATGAACAGACTAACAAGCAAATATCACTTACCAAGGAAATTAATCCACTTTGGATTATACTTCAGTACAGAATATGTGAACTTCCCACAAGAATATTACAGTCACATTATGGAGGGAGGAAAAAAAAAAGAAAACAGACCATAGACCCAGAAAGCGCATAGTGAAGAAAACACTAAAGAAAAAATAACTCAGGGATCCAATCCACATGTCTGTTCTAGTCTAAAACAATATACACATATAGAGCAGAGTTGCAAAATGGCTTTCTATAAGAAAGATTCTAGCCTGGGGAACCTGGGTGGCTCAGTGGTTGAGCATCTGCCTTTGGCTCAGGTCATGGTCTGGGGGGTCCTGAGATCGAGTCCTGCATCAGGCTCCCCACAGGGAGCCTGCTTCTCCCTCTTCTCCCTATGCCTCTGCCTCTTTCTGTGTGTCTCTCATGAATAAATAAATAAAATCTTTTTTTAAAAAAAGACTCTGGGTTGTATTTGGCATAGTCAGTGTTTCAAAAATCAAGAAATGTCACAAAAAGTCTTTATTTTGGATTTCTTTTTGAAAATTAAACTCTAGCAGCACTAGGTCCTCCTTCTTACATAGCTGCAATTGGCTGAAGCTGAGCACCAACTGTCCCTTCAGATGGGACTCGTAGTCCCCAAGGGCCAGTAGTCTCTGCCAACCCCCATTACCTCACTCTGGCCTCCCCTCATTCACATTAGCTGCCTGACTCCTGTAGGCATTCAGCTTCCTAATAACTGATATGGAAAATGACAATAAACATTTTCCTGTGCAATATCTGCCTTCATCCACACAGGAACCCTACAAGCCATCAAGGGCTTGGTAAGATAAGTGCCCATATTGGCAGTGGGAGCCAAGCAACTTGAGGTTGCAAGAGTGATTTAACAAAATTGCACAACTAGCAAGGGGTAGCCTTCTATCTCCTAACCTAGAGGAGCTGTTTTGAGTAGTATTTAAAAATTACATGTTTGCTTTTTTTATGTTAAGTGGTAACGAGTACATCAAGATATGTATAGTAAGATGCTTATAATAAAGTTTAGAGCAGTTTTTTTTAAAGGCATCAGCAAAGGGAAAGCATTGCATGGAATGAAGTGGTCACAGACATGTTTCCCCCAAGGATGTGGGATCTCCTCTGAGCCTTGATTGATGATTGAGTAAAGGGGGACTGATGGCATTCTGAGCCAGGGCTCAGCTGGAGTCAAGCCAAGGAGTCAGGAACATGCAGACGGAGATGGATAAGAGAGAGGCCCAGATGTGTAATGAGAAATGCACCTCCTTACACTGCTAGCCATGGCTTGGACAGAGATCTCCACCTCTCTGAGTCTCTGGTCCCATTAAAGTTCTCTAGCTCACCCATTCAAGAAGACTAAAGGAAATTCTGCACGCTGTTAGTCGAGCTTTATTCATCCTCGTTAGGATGAATAGCACCGTGCTGACACTGGCAACCACAAGAAAGCATAGTGGTATTGATGGTTAGGGTGCTGGAGCAGAGAACGGAGGGACTCCCCAGGGCATCTGAGGTAGCAGCGAGCAAGATCTCCATCCTCACGTCATGCCCGCCTCAGCCTAACCCCATCACACCTCCCTGCTCCACCACCGGAGGGGAGTTCTTTCTATTTGAACTATCATCTTCAACTTTCCGTTTTACTTTGTTCTTCTTTTTTTTTTTTTTTAAGATTTTATTTATTTATTCATGAGAAACACAGAGACACAGGCAGAGGGAGAAGCAGGCTTCATGCAGGGAGCCCGATGTGGGACTCCATCCCAGGACCCCGGGATCACGACCTGAGCCGAAGGCAGACGTTTAACCTCTGAGCCACACAGGTGTCCCACTTTTTACTTTGTTCTTAAAGTCGCTGCCAGGAAGCATCATCCATTTGGCAAAAAATATTAAGACACGGTCTTCCCTTAGATGCACCCAACTTTAAACTGACCTTGTAATCCATGTAGCACAGACACTTAGGAAGGAAGGCAGTGCAGTGTGGTAAAATAGTGTGAACTCCAGTAGCTGACTTGGATTTGATTCTTTGAACATCTCACTGTGTGGCCTCGGGCAAGGCAGCCAGCCTCTCCAGGTTCCAATTCTCATTATCTGTAAAATGGGAAAAATAGTACCAGTCACTTGGGGGTGATTATGAAGGTTCAGGAGAAATACATAAAGTGACTGGCACACAGCGGGTGCACTGCTCATTGCCATTACTGTTAGTCCAGTGCAAGATCATTATCAGAAGAGCCTATGACAGATGCCTGGGTGGCTCAGTGGTTGAGCGTTTGCCTTTGGCTCAGGCTGTGATCCCAGGGTCCTGGAATTGAGTCCCACATCTGGCTCCCCAAAGGGAGCCTGCTTCTCCTCTGCCTATGTCTCTGCCTCTCTCTCTGTGTCTCTCATGAATAAATAAAATAAAGTAAATAAAATAGAATAAAATAAAATAAAATAAGAAGAGACTGAATTAACTTGCCTTAATGTTGGGGTCAGACACAGAGCACAACATTGTGACTACGTTAGGAGTCAATCATATCCATTGACTCTCTAGTCTCTTTCTGATGGTGACAGACATCATCTCTAAACACGGAGCTGAGCATGTGATTCTTATGTCACCTGCCTGAATCATGACTGGCCCATGAAGTGGGAGTGTCACTCAATTAGGCCAATCAGAGTTCTTCCCAGGATTCATATAACAAACACAAAAAGGGAGAGAGAGCCAGAGAGATACTGTTGGCTCATTAAGCTAACATTTTATAAAACCTCCAAGACTCAGCAGGCACTGAGGATGTAGGTACCTTTTCCATCTTATCTCTACCAACCTCTTTGTATTAATGATTCAAAGCCACTGCAGTTGCCATCATCACCTCTTCCCCTGAGAATGTCCAGGGATCTGAAGGAAGGGTAGTGAGTGTTTCCTCCTGGAATATTTTATCAGGAATAAAAGTCATCTTTTCCTCAGTTTTCTCTTTTTTAAAATCATATTTATTTAGATATAATTAACATACCACATTATATTAGTTCCAGGTGTATGAGATAGGATTCAGTGTTTGCATATATTGCAAAATGATCACCACAGTAAGTCTAGTTAACATTCTCCATCATACACAATAACAGAATTTTTTTCTTGTGATGGGAACTCATAAGATACACTCTCTTGGCAACTTTCAAATGCAATATAGTATTATAAACTATCATCACCATGCTGTACATTACAGCTCCATACTCTTTTTTCTCATAACTGAAAGTTTGTGTCTTTTGACTCCTTTCACCCATTTCGCTCTCACTCCCCACCAACTGCTTCTGGCAACCACCAATCTGTTCTCTGTATCTATGAGCTTGGATGGTTTTGTTTTTGTTTTTGTTTTAGATTCCACATATAAGTGAGATCATTGGATTTGTCTTTCTCCATCCAGTTTTTTCACTTAGCTTAATGCCCTCATGGTCCATCCATGTTGTCATGAATTGCAAGAATGCATTTTTTTTAAGGATTTTATTTATTTATTTGACACAGAGAAAGAGAGCATAAGCAGGGGGAGCAGCAGGCAGAGAGAGAGGGGGAAGTAGGCTCCCCACTAAGCAGGAAGCCTGATGTGGAGCTCTATCCCAGGACCCTGGAATCATGACCTGAGCTGAAGGCAGACACTTAACCGACTGAGCCACCCAGGTGCCCCTCATTCATTTTTTTATGCCTGAATAATATCCTATTCTACTTATGGCTGAATAATACTCCAGTATCCTATAATATATATTCTAACATTGTAAACACACTGTTATATATCACATTTTCTTTATCCATTCATTCATTAATGGACAGTGAGGCTCTTTCCATGTCTTGACTATTGTAAATAATGCTGCAGGGAACATGGGCATGCAGATAGCTCTTTGAGTTAGTGTTTTCATTTTCTTCAATAAATACCCAGAAGTGGAATTACTGGATCACCAAGCTTCCTCTAAAGCTCACTAGCCACAGTTTTATCACCTCGCAAAGGAAATGAAATTACTATGATTCATTTAGACCAAGATTTCTCCACTGTGGCACTATTGGCATTTTGGAGAAGATATTTCTGTGTCGGGAAGGCTGTCTTACAAAGTGTACAAAGTTTAGACACATCTCTGGCCCCTACCCACTAGATGCCAGTGGCAGCCCCCTTGTCATGATAACAACGTCTTTGGACATTGCCACGGAACCCTAACAGGACAAATGCCTCCAGGTTAAAAAAAAAAAAAAAACCAACACACACATACACAATGATTTGTACTAATCAGCACTCAATCCTCCCTGGAGATGGGAAAGATCATATTCCCCAAGTCAGTATCTGACATCACCAGAGTTCTGTCAGCCAGGAATGAAGCAGAGGGCTTAAGAGGGACAGAGAACATGGCCCTTGGGTCTGACATAGGCAGGAAATTGGTAGAAGAGCTAACGGTACTCTCTGGAAGTAAGAAGGCCTCCGAAGAGAGACTGGGAGCTGTCCCAGCATTGGTAACATCGGCCTGTAGACAGGAAGGGGATAGAATCAGCTTTACAGAGGACCTCCGGTTGCCAGTCCTTTGGGAGCCTCTATAAGGACTTTGATTTTAATCCTTAAAAGGCTGTAGTGAAGACACTAAAAATGGGCCATTTAACCCCAAGAGGGTTACAACAGGATCCATGATATAGACCTTGCAGGAGACAAGACACTTTTTCTTGTTCCATGGATCCTTTTGGCAGTCTGGGGAAGATTAATGGGTCCCTTCTCAGGATAATGTTTTGAACTGCATAAAATAGAATATCAATATTTGTAGTTGTTTTGGGACAGTGCAAGGATGCCAATGAGTTCCTTCTGTCTGAGGACTTAGATGGGAGAAGTGGTTAAAGGGATCCTGGGGGGATTTTCTGCTCCATATAAATTTGGGCTTTCAAAGGCTCCTCAAACTGATTGATTTTTAATTCTTATTTTTCTCATTAAAAATTGAATGTATACTGATGGGGGAAAATTGAGAGAATATAGAAAAGTATAAAGAAAAAATATTGTTCATATTCCAATCACTCGGAAATAATCACCAACATTTTTATTGGTCCTTCAGACTTGTGCATTTATATACATATACACATACATACAAAGACATACATAGAGGTACAATTTTTTTTCACCAGAATAAGACAGTGCATAATTATTTATCAAATAAAAATTATTTTTTTCATTTAGTAGTTAAGGAACATCTTTCTGCGTTAGAAAATAGTAATCTAGGGTCACCTGGGTGGCTCAGTCAGTTAAATGTCTGAATTCAGCTGAATTCAGTTCTGGGGTGGAGCTCCAGCTCGGGGGTCCCTGTTCCGTGGGGAGCCTCCTTCTCCCTCTCTGCTGTTCTTCACCCCACCCCCCACTTGTACTCTCTTCTCTCAGTCTTGTGTTCTCTCATGCTCTCTCTCTCTGTCTCAAATAAATTAATAAAATCTTTTTTCGAAAAAGAAAATAGTAACCTAGATTGGGGACAGCAAACTGTGTTTCACAAGACAAATCAGGCCCTCTGCCTATTGAGTAAAGTTTTATTGAAACACAACCATGCCTATTTGTTTACATATTGCTTTCTCATTACAATGGCAAAATTGAGTACTGTTAACCCTTGAACAACATGAGTTTGAACTGTGCTGTTCACTTACATGTGGATTTTTAAAAATAAATATAGTATAAGACTGTTCATGTATTTCTCTTCCTTATGATTTTTTTAATAACATTTTCAATAGTAGTCTATTAGTAGCTAAGTTTTGGGTGAGTCAAAAGTTATATGCAAGGGGCACCTGGCTGCCTGAGTATTTAGAACATGTAACTCTTGATCTCAAGGTTGTGAGTTCAAGTTCCACATTGGGTGTAGAGGTTACTTAAAACTAAATTTTTTTTAAAAAAGTTATATGCAGATTTTTACCTCAGAGGGGTTCAGCACCCTTATTCCGTACATTGTTCAAGGGTCAACTATAGTTGTGACCCAGAATGTATGGCCCATGAACCTATCATATTTATTATCTGAAACTTTATAGAAAAGATTTGGGGACCGTGAGCTAGATCATGGATTTTAAAACCTGAGGGTTTATGAATTTGGGGGAAGAAAAAGATGATATATTTATTTTCACTGACTCTAACTGACATTTAACATCTCTTCCAGTTGTTGATATAGACGACAAATCACAGTCATGTTAGCAGTACCTGTGAATTTGTTTCGAGCCTGTCATGCATATCTTGATGTGTTTATGTTTACCAGTACTTTAAAATTATAATTATTAGACCTATTAGATCTTATTTTGTGCCTATAACAAGAATGACATTTATTAGTATATTACAACTTTTTAAATGTCTGATAGTTTTATTTCCACATACTGTTTTCTTTGCAATCCTGTGTATTCTGTTTTATACAGTTAAAAACATTATTGTGAGAAAGGATCCATTAGGTTTCTCCAAACTGCCAAAGGGATCCATAGAATAAGAAAAGTTTAAGAATTCCTGATGTAGGTAAATCTTTTTTTTTTTTTTTTTTAAAGTAGGATCCATGCCCAACATGGGGCTTGAATTCACAATCCCAGGACTGAAAGTTGCATGCTCTACCATCTGAGCCAGCCAGGTACTCCTGGCTAATTCTTAATGTAATTAATTAATGTAAGAATTACTTAATGTAATTCTTTTTTTTTTTTTAAAGATTTTATTTACTCATTCATTCAAGACACAGAGAGAGAGCGAGAGATAGAGATAGAGACACAGGCAGAGGGAGAAGCAGGCCCCACGCAGGAAGCCCGACATGGGACTCGATCCCAGGTCTCCAGGATCATGACCTGGACCGAAGGCAGTGCTAAACCCCTGAGCCACCCGGGCTGCCCACTTAATGTAATTCTTAATGAAGCTACATAGTATTCCATTGCTATTTAACCAATATGCAATCTATTTCAAAATTTTCATTCCTTTTCTTAAAAAATATTTTTAATCTCATGTTGTACACAAATCTTTATGTACTTGTCCAATTGTTTACTTAGAATGCATCTCTTAAAATGAATTGTTGGATCAATTGTGATACACTTTTTTCTCAAGTCCCCTGATGCTGTTGCCAAATATTTAATAATAACAAGAATGATGGTGGTGGTAATATGAACCTAGTGCTTATTTAGTGCCACACACTATACTAAGCATTTTTTACATAATAGCTAATTTAATCCTCTGAGGACACCGTTATCGTCCCCTTGTACAGAAGAACAAACTGAAACAGAGAAGGAAATTCTCCCAAAGTCACACAGCTGCCAGGAAGCAGAGCTTGGATTTAAACTCAGGCAGAGAGGGGATCCCTGGGTGGCTCAGCGGTTTAGTGCCTGCCTTGGGCCCGGGGCGTGATCCTAGAGTCCTGGGATTGAGTCCCATGTCGGGCTCCCTGCATGGAGCCTGCTTCTCCCTCTGCCTGTGTCTTTGCCTCTCTCTCTCTCTCATGAATAAATAAATAAAATCTAAAAATAAAATAAAATAAACTCAGGCAGGATGGCTTCACAGTTCTCAGTTTCCAGAAGACACTCAGAAAGCCCACTGCAAAGAAGCTGAGATACGATGACAACTCCTTGTCAGCCCAGACAAGACCAGGCAGGGTGAGTATCACAGGACAAAGGAGGAAGGGAACAAGTAGGAGGGATAGTGGAAGGATAATGTGGCACCAGAACAGAGTGGTCAGAGGGAAGGAAAAAGCCCAGATATATGGACATAGATATAGATACAGATACAGATATATATAGATTACAGATTTTCCAATTACTCTGTGTGTGTGTGTGTGTACACATGTGTAAATCTGTAAAGACTTCAAATACATTAGGGAATGCCTGGAGCTGGCTGACTGGGGAATCGAGGTGTGCCACTTAAAAGGAATCTCTTTTCAAGGTGAAAGATGTTCTAAAATTGATTGTGGTGATGGTTGCACAGTTCTGTGGATATATTGAATTGTATACTAACAATTATTGAATTGTATACTTTAAATGGATGAATTATGTGGTTTGTGAATTATATCTCAATGATGCTCTTCTCTCAAAAGGGATGTCTTGGGCAGCCCCGGTGGCTCAGCGGTCTAGCGCTGCCTTCGGCCCAGGGTGGGATCCTGGAGACCTGGGATCGAGTCCCACGTCAGGCTCCCTGCATGGAGCCTGCTTCTCCCTCTGCCTGTGTCTCTGCCTCTCTCTCTCTCTCTATGTCTCTCATGCATAAATAAATAAAATCTTTTTTAAAAAAAAAGGGGGATGTCTTAGATGTTGTATCTAATCATCTAAGACAAGAAGGTGAATCATGAAGACTGTCATATGATGACCGAAAGAGTATCCAGGGCAGGGAGTCAGAACCCCTCACCTACGCCCATGTGAACATCTGATCCCGCATCCATTAACAGCACCTACACTCCCTACTTAGCCCAAAGTTTAGTTGAGATGGTAACATGACCACCTACTCTTTCATGTCACAATTTAGTGATTGTCTACTATGCACCAGGTATTGTTCCAGGTGCTGGGATATAAGAGTGCAAAAACAGGTGCAGTCTGCTCTCAGGAAGCCTTTTGTAGCAGAAGAGACAGGCAGTAACTAATTAAACAAATAAATATAGTGGATAATGTTAAGTGTTAAGAAGAAAAACAAAGCCAGGTCATGCATTAGAGAGCAATGGCTCTTACACATACCCAGTAGCACATGATACATGGAAGTACTATTCAGAAAAGGCTGAAATGATGAAGTGGCATTGGAATGATCTGAGAAATAAGATAAATGAGCAACTGTTATGAACTGCAGAGTATTAAAGAACACTTATTACTACTGATGACATAACTACATATATGTACCCTGTATGACATAACTATAAATTTCAGATTTCTCTTTTTATCAATAATTATATCCGTGATGGACTGAATTGTGCCTCCCCAAAATTCATATGCTGAGGCTCTAACCACCAGTGTGACTGTATTTGGAAACTGGGCCTTTAGAGAGGTGATTAAGCCGGGAGCCTGCTTCTCCTTCTCCCTCTGCCACTCCCCCCACCTCTCTCTCTCAAGTAAGTTAAAAAATTAAAAAGATACTTTGTGCATTTTCATCTGGGGAAGTTATTTTCTCAATGTGCTAACACAGGGTCAACTTTTATAAACATTAATGGACACCCAAGAGGAGAAAATAGTTTCAATATACAAAATACATATTAAATCTTATTAAGTTTATTTTTCAAATTCTCTCATCTATTTATATTTTCTAAATAGTAGATTTGTGAACGTATATGAAGAATGTTTTTACACCTCCCACAACAGCTGCCTCCTATCTATTTCTCCTTCTTTCTGGATCTGTGATAAGTACGTTTAGGTTGTTGACTATTCTCTTTGCTATGGATTCTAACTGTCATCAGTATAAAATTATCTCTTTTGTCCCATTAATGCTCTCTGCCTCAGGTTTTATATTGTCAGAAAATAATTTTGCCATCTCTATGCCTTTTCATTTGCAGTTACCAGAAAAACTTTACTCATCCTTTAATTTCTAAACTTTTCTAATTCCTTATAGGTGTGTATTTTCTTTTGGCACTTTTAACCTCTGTCAATTCATTTTGTTTTTTTTTGTTTTTTTTGTTTTTTTTTTTTTGTCAATTCATTTTGAAGAGCGTTTTCTTTTTTCCCTTTTTTGGGGGAAGCAGGCAGCACTATTTCATAACTGTGAGTTGTTTTCCTAATCCTGCATCATTTGATTTACAGTTGGTGAAAATCCCTCTGATACTTTGCACCTCATCATCTATCAGAACCGGTTTCTATCTTTTTCATAGTTTTTCTAAGTGTTTAAGGGGAAGTTGACAGATTCTGTGTTAGGGCCTGCAGGCAGATGCCATTTTAAATTAGAGTCTGTATAGCCAAATGTTCATTCCTCATCACAACTTCATAACTGAACCTTGTAACTTAACACAAAAATCACGTCACTGCTGGAGAGTGAACTCCAATCATATATTCACTCAAGATTCAAATCACCTTCAAGTAAGCCTGATAGAAAACTATTACTAATTCAGGGCAGCTTAACAAGTTGTCACTGGCCTGCCACACACCAGGCTAGTTTTCACTTATGTATTCACTTAACAAAAGGGTATTGGGGGGCACCTGGGTGGCTCAGCGGTTGAGCGTCTGCCTTTGGCTCAGGGTATGATCCTGGGGTCCTGAGATCAAGTCCAGCATCGGGCTCCCCGCGGGCAGCCTGCTTCTCCCTCTGCCTACGTCTCTGCCTCTCTCTCTGAGTCTCTCATGAATAAATAAATTTTAAAAAATCTTTTTAAAAAAAGGGGTATCGGACACTCACTTTGTACTGGATACTATTATGGACTCTGGAGATAAAGTGGAGAACAAGACAAAAAGTTTGTGTCCTCATGGAGAATACATTTTAGTAGGAAAAAAAATTAAACAATAAAGAATTTAAAAATAAAGATATAATCCTAGGTAGTGATGGTCACATATAGAAAAATTGACTTAGAGAAAGTAGATGAGGTAGTTATTTGAGGGGAGGTGGTCAGGGAAGTAACATTTGAGCAGAGCCCTGACTGAAGGAAGAGCTAGGGAAGGGTTAGGAACAGAATGATCCAGGCAGAGGGAGCTGCATTAGCACCACAGCCCTAAGACATGAACAGACTATCTTGAATGAACATTAAGATTCCTCTTGGGACGCTCAATCACGATTCAAAGCCCAGTGGCTGCTCTGGGCTCACATGCTCTCCTTCTGGCATCCAGAGAGAGGAAAGCAGGACAATGTGTCATCTCTCTCCGACTTCTACTGTAGGAGGTAGAGCTCATGCCATTGGCGATTCTCCAAATTAGAAAGGGGAGAGCCGCTGAACAAGTGTCTACTACAGTTCCCTCCTTTCACTGTCCAACATGCCTTTTCATACTTATATTTTTAAAAAATATTTCCAACTAATATTATGCAGCCAGATTCCAGACAGCCGCAAGCATCTTTACCCACTTACCAGAGGAAGGCAGCAGAAAGTCTCTTCATTTCCTACATCCTCATCTCAAAGTCCAGGGTTTGTGCATGAAGGCTATTCTTTTGGATCTCATTATGCAATGTCTGCGCTCCATTGCAAAGTCAACCAATAAGACACATCCTGTATAACAGTGGAACAGGAAGAAAGAAGACAGACAAGAGAAATTAATAAACATGAGCATATATAAATATGCACACATTTTATTACAAAAGGATACCAAAGTAAATACAAGATATTGGAATATTTACAAATGGTTTTTAGTCTAAAATGTTTTTTTAAAAAAAATAAAAATTAAATTAAAAAAATAAAATGTTTTTAAAAATCTGTTACATTTAGGAGACAAAGTACACATTTCAATTAAGGTTGCCAAAATTTTAGATCAAATTTATTTTAATAAAGCTGACTTAGAAAATTAACTACTCACTACTCCTAGTTTAGGGGTATGAACTGATTGATGTCTGATAAGATTAACAGAAGTTGCAACAACAACAAAATATAAGTTCAGTTTTTTCACCTTTTGAAGGATTTAATTTGTTTTAAATTTTAATTCCAATAGTTAACTTAATGTTATATTAGTTTCAGGTGTACAATATGGTGGTTTAACAATTCTATACACTACTCAGTACCCATCATGATGAGTATATTTTTAATCCCCATCACCTATTTCACCCATCCTCCTACCCACCTCCTCTCTGCTAACCATCAGCTTGTTCTCTACAGTTAAGAGTCTATTTGTTGGTTTTCCTCTCTCTCTTTTTTCCCCCTTTGTTGATTTGTTTTGTTGTTTTAAATTCCATATATGAGCAAAATCATATGGTATTTGTCTTTCTCTGACTGACTTATTTCATTTTGCATTATACTCTCTAGATCCATCCATGCCATTGCAAGTGGCAAGATTTCATTCTTTTTTATGGCTGAGTGATAGTCCCATTGTATATACATACTGCATTTTCTTTATCCATTCATCTATTGGCAGACACTTGGGCTGCTTCCATAATTTGGCTAGCATCAATGAAAGGATTTTAAGTATTTTTGATCAAAAGTTCATTGTACATCAAAAGAAACAGCATGTTGGGGTGCCTGGGTGGCTCAGTCAGTTGAGTGTCCAACTCTTGGTTTCAGCTCAGGTCATGATCCTAGGCTCCGTGCTGGGTGTGGTACCTGCTTGGGATTCTCTCTCTCCCTCTCCCTCTGCCCCTCCCCCTTAAAAAAAATAAAAGAAGAAGAAAAAGAAAGACACAGCATGTAAAATTTACCACCAAAATGGTATTTCAATAAATAAGGAAATTGCAACAAGAAACAGAATCCTTTGCAGGACAGAAACTGTTCTCCAAAGTAATTGAACCGTTTTACATTCATACCAGCAATGTGTCAGTTTCTCCATGCTCTTGTCAATACTTATCATTGTCCGTATTTTTTTTTTTATTACAGCTATTTTACTGAGTGTGAATTAGCCTCCCATTGTGGTTTTGATTTGCATTTCCCTAATGCCTAATGGTATTAACACCTTTCGTGTATTATTTTTTTTAAAGATTTTATTTATGTATTCATGAGAATACACAGAGAGGAGAGAGAGAGAGGCAGAGACACAGGCAGACGGAGAAGCAGGCTCCATGCAGGGAGCCTGACGTGGGACTCAATCTGGGGTCTCCAGGATCACACCCTGGGCTGAGGCAGTGCTAAGCCGCTGAGCCACCTGGGCTGCCCCCTTTCGTGTATTACTGATCATCAGTATATTTACTTCAGTGAAATATCTTCTCAGATCTTTCAGTCATTACTTAATTGGGTTATTACTGACTTGTAAAGATACAAGTCCTTTACAAGATAGAGATTTACAAACATTTTCTTTCAGTATGTGGCTCATCTGTTTCACTTCTTAACAGTGCCATTTAAAATGTAAAATTTTTTTTAAAAAATTTTTTAAATAAATAAAAAAATTTTAAAAAATGAAATGTAAAAATTTTTAATTTTTATGAAGTTCAGCTTATCATTTTTCTTTCCTTTATCAACTGTCCCTTTGAGTGTCCCATTCAAGCATTTTGATTTTTGTTCAAGGAAGACAACACAATTTTGACTAAAAAATACATAATAGATACATTTTTCTTCCCTTCTCACCAATTTTGAAAAAAACCTCATATTATGGTGGCAACACTCTCCTAATGTAGCATCTGCTTTGCAAGGTAAAAAATAGTCACTGGGGAAAACATTTTGTTATCAGGGCACATCAAGCCTGCAGGTCATTATCAGGGTAGTTTTTGCCTATGTATCAATTCATCACCTACCTGTACCTTCCATCGGATTTCTTGGAGAGCTTTGCACCATTGGCTTAGTTCTATAGCACCTGGGGAAATGCTCCTTTTGAAAGCAAAGGTCAAACTTTGCATGCTCAGCCCCACTGAAGCTACAATGAGACATCAGAAAATGAGAGACAGTTCTATTTAAGAGCCCATCTGTAGAGCCACACAGGGCTTGAGTCACTGCTGTGAAACTTCTGAGCAACAAGAACTGGAGCAAGTTCTTTAGTGTCTCTGAACCACAGATGGTCCTTTAATGAGATGGTAACAGTTACAGTTAGGCTAGGTTTGACCGTACCTACTAGGCCCTCCAGAAATGTTGGCCATCGTTGTTTTCGTAATTATTATTGCTACCATCAATACTTAACTAGGACCAGCAAGAAAGAACCCCAGCATGTCAGCTCTCAGAAACTCCCTTGGAATCTAGGTTTTAACAATGCTTAGGAAATCAGAGCTATTCCTTGTTACTCGATGTGGCACCTGGACCAGCCGCAGCAACATCACCCAGCAGCTTGTTAGAAATGCCAAATTTCAGGACGCCTGGGTAGCTCAGTGGGTGAACATCTGCCTTTGGTTGAGGGGATGATCCTGGATCCAGGGATTGAGTCCTGCATCGGGCTCCCTGCAGGGAGCCTGCTTCTCCCTCTGCCTGTGTCTCTGCCTCTCTCTCTCCTAAATAAATAAATAAAATATTAGAAAAAAGATATGCAGAATCTCAGACTCTACCTAGATCTGCTGAACCAGAGTCTGGGTGATTTGTGTGCCATTTGTAGTTCAGGAGATGCTAGAATCTTCCTAGCTTGGGGGGAAGAGTGAACACTCTGTGGGGCTCCTCCTCCTTGGACTCTATGCACTGCTTGGCTGCTAAACAATTCTCCCTTCATTTAACTGGTGCTCCTCAAGGAGATCATGGTTTGGCTGAGTTTTTTTTTTTTTTTAAATCTCCGTAAAGGGGGTTAGAGAGTCCTGTCTTATCTTAGGGGCACCATTACAGTTAATCAGAATTTCTGCCAAGAGGGGGTTTGCTGTGCCCTTTCAAAGAAAAAGATAATAGACAATTAGCATAGACAAGATATGGGCAGATAAGTAGAAGAAGTACATTGGTTTTCCTCTCCTCAGGAATGAATTAACAGGCTGATGAAACCAGCTATCAAAACCCTCAGTTAATCTTTTAAAGAAAGAGTCATCACCTGCTTAAAGAGTTTAAATGTGAAGTATGGCCTTTCAGACGGATATTTGTGGATTGGGGCTCTTTCCAAAATCACAGGCCCTTCTCAAAAAGAAGTCATCTTTTCCAGTATAAATTAATAAAAAAGATAAGACTTGGACTTCACTTAAATGCTAGACTCATCTGTCCCCAAATCCTTAAAAAGCAGTGCCTCCAACAGGAAAACAGAGTCCCTTCTCGTGTTTTTTTGATTTAGAAGCCCCAGAGAAAAGTGTGGGAAAAATCACACTTGAAAATCACACACTCGGGATTGCGTTTTGCTGAAACCAAAACTGGGATTTGCCCAGAAATTTCTCAGATCAAGGGTAGGGAGGAAGAGAACGGGAGGGAGAGAGTTAAATGGTGAATTCCACAAGCAAGGTTTCCCAACTTTTTTTTTTTTTTCCCTTAACCCTCTCCCCTATATAAACCAGCAATTAAAACACAGCTGGATAAGCTATAGTAACTGAAGGCAAGGCATATGAAGGCTTTGGGGGCAACTCCTCATCTATGCTGAATCTTGCAGGACAAATAGGAGTTTGGTAGAAGAAGAGGAAATGTGGCCAAGAGGACAATTTTTAAAAATTGAGCTGTAATTAAACAAACTGAAACAAAGCAAAACATCAAGCTCTTAATGCAGAGAACAAACCGGTGGCTGCCAGAGGGGCAGGAGTGGGGGTGGGGAATGGGCAAAAGAGATAAAGGGATTAAGAGGTACCAACTGCCAGTTATAAAACAGGTAAGTCATGGAGATGAAAAGTACAGCCTACGGAACATAGTCGATAACATGGTATGGTGACAGATGGTGACTACACTTGTCGTGGTGAGCACTGAGTAATGTAGAGAATTGTCGAGTCAGTGTGTTCTACACCTGAAACCAATATAATATTGTGTGTTAATTATATTTCGATTTTAAAAAATGAAGTAAAGCTTAAAAAATTGAGCTGTAATTCACACACCACAAAAAAATTGAGCTGTAATTCACATACCACAATCTTTAAAGATACACAGTTTTTTAGTATATTTACAAAGTGGGGCAACCATTACTACCGTCTCATTCCACGATATTCTTCACTCCAAAAAGAATCCCAGATGTCCAGGTGGCTCAGCCGGTTAAATGTCTGCATTTGGCTCAGATCATGATCCTGGGACCCTTGGGACCTAGGCAGGCATCATGCTCCCTGCTCAGTGGGGACCCTGCTTCTCCTTCTTCCTCTACCACTAGTCCCTGCTTGTGTTTTCTCTCTCTTTGTTTGTCAAATAAATAAAATCTTAAAAAAAAAAAAAAAAAAAACTAATAAAAGTAGACCAAAGGAATCCTTTCACCACGTTGTAGAATGTGCTGGGATTTTGTTTTATTCCAGTATGCTGAGGCCAACAGATCAGGAGACAATTGTCACTGAAAAGATTGTTGCTCACAGTTCCCTGGGGGAGGGGGCATGCCACACCATGCCAGGCTGTATGGGCAAGTACTAGGGTGGGCAGGAGGCAGAGAATGAGGGAAAAGCCTGGGCCAGAGCCTTTACTGTAGTTTTCTTGGCACAGAATGGGCAAGTCAGGGAGGCTGATCAGGTTTAGGATTGGATAGTTTGAGTAATTACGGTGGGTTCTGGGCTCTAAGGTGGTCCCTAGTTCTCTGGTATATGGCCCAGGGTGATTTAGGGCTGGGGAATAATGTCTGGGACTGCAGGAGACTGATATAAGGAGGTGAATGGGGGTTTTGGACTCAGGATGAATTGGTTTGCATATCAAAGGTGTGCACTCAGGCAAGGTGTTTGCTATCCCCAGGAATTAGCTAACCTGGGGTGGGGGTGGGGTGGGGCAGTCTCCCTGGTTCCCTGAGGCCCCAGAATGTCAAAGCATCATCACAAAATGTGGAAAATAACATGATTGATACACTTCAGTCAAGCTCATCAGCTGGGATACACATCTTAGAAAATCAGACCAGTGTCTGAAATAAAATACATTTTTGCTTCTTTCTAGACATATATATTTTTAGCCTTGTTTTAAGCAATCACATCCGTGAAATGGTGGGTCTAATAGGCTCAGTATCTTTTCCAAGCAAATATTAAAGTACATATATAACAAGACTACCTAAACCAGGTCATAGACCACCAGGATTTTTTGCGTGCTACAGTGGGAAGCACTGACCTAGCTCATCTTCTTCATTTTACAGAGGAGAAATGTGAAGGCCAGGAAGGGCAAATGACTCACCCAAGATCATTTAATTATTTGTGGCAAAAGAAGAGTTCGAACTCAACCCAATGCATTTCCTCTTCTGCATGGTGGTGCTCACAGAAACTACTTTGAGTCACTTGACCAGTGACCCCTTGTGTTTTTCTGATGGTTTACTGGTCCAATTATCTCTTTAGAACTATGAATATTATGAGCCTGAAAATAAAAGCACTTCCCCTGGTGTATATCTTCAATGAATTCTTCATTGTCTACCTTAGGTCACTATGGAATGGGGGGGAGGTCTTCCTCAGATCTTGTTCCAGAGAGCAAACAACTTGCCTAAGGAAGTTGGAACCTCAGATTTCCAATGACTAGCACATCCCTTGCTTGGAAAACTGAGCCAGGAGTGCTTAGTATAATCCTGTCCTCAGAAAGTCTGATTCAATTAAAAAAATCCAAAGATCAGAATTTAAAGAAGTGATTAGTATTGTGGCACTAATAGTAATGACTCACCACTGATATTTGTAACACGTGATGTATTTCTCATCGTGCTTTGTAATAAAAAAATTTCTGTGCCTCCTTTATAAAATTGGAACAAAAATACATAAATTTTCAAGCCCTGCATCTAAACCCAACAAATTGGAATTGACACAGAAAGTTAGCCCTGTCAAAACATCACTTATATTCTGAGATGACTTCTGGATGAGGAGAGGAAAGAATGCTATCACTGGAACAGTGGTATTTCCCCAAACCCAGTTTAGACACATAGGAGAATTCTCCATCCAGTGTGTCATGGTAAAAATTGCAATGTCTGGAGCCACCATTTGCATGCAATCCCCTCATTTAACAGATGAGGAAACTAAAGCTCAAGAGGTTAAGTAAGTTGATCAAGGTCCCCCCCGGTTGAGAGAGACCATTCTGAGACCGTGGTTTTCCTGTAGCAGGAAAATAGAACCACAGCCTAATGGAGACAAAGCTCATGAGAATCCTGTCAACTCCTAATTTTCAACACACTGGGCAGTGGTGCTCCAAAAATATCATTCACTAATTGAGATCTGTACTCGTTTCCTATCATTGCTGTAATAAATTATCATAAAGCTAGCAGCTTCAACAGCACAAGTTCATTATCTTACAGTTCTGGAGGTCAGAAGTCTGACACAGGTCTCACCAGGCTAGACTTGAGGTGTCAGCGGGGCTATGCTCCTTTCTGGAGGTTTTTACAGGAGGATCCATTTGCTTGCTTTTCTGGGTTGTTGGCAAAATTGAGTTATTTGCAAGTGTAGGACCAACGTTCCAGATTTTTGGCTGACTGTAGAATTTGAGGTTGGCTGCATTCCTTGGCTCCTAGACCCTTCCTCTAATTTCAAAGCGATGGCAGCTCTAGACCTGATCACGTCCATCTCTGAATCTTCTTCCGTGTTCACCTCTCTCTCTGACCACACCTGGGAAATGATCTCCATGTAAAGGATGCACGTGATGAAAGAGTGCCCATCTGGAAAATGCAGAATGATCTTTCCATCTCAGAGTCTTTACCATTAATCACATCTGCAGAGTCCCCTTTGCCACAGAAGCTAGCATATTCACACATCCCAGGGACTAGGACCTGGATATTTCTGGGGGTCATTCTTCTGCCAGCCGAGCCAGTTCCTCCTGTATCCACTCCTACCAGGGAAGAAGTCAGAATGAATCTCTAGCTCTCCAACTTCATAACTGGCTCATTCCTTATCCATTAACTCCATTTTCAATCCCACTGGTTTAATTTCTTCCAAGGCACTGGAGGAACATCCCTTCCCTGTTCAAAAAAGTGGATGGCTCCTCCTTGTCCAGTTAAATGAATCTAACTCCTCACCCCAGTGAGGAGTATCAAGGCCTTCAGTGATACATTATTTCATTTCAACTTCTCTTTTGTTCATATCACCATACATCTCTCCTGCAACCCATTTTCTTTGTTAAAATGGACTCCTCCATCTTCCCCACAGCTATCAGACACTCTCTTACCTCTGTGCCTTTACCTGCATTATTTTCTCTGCTTTATTCCCTCATCTTTGAGTTTCCTAATCCTAAAGTGTTCCAAACTCACCTCAAATGTGACCACTTCCTGGAAACCTTCCCTGTTTCTTACCACCATCATTCAGGCTGGAAACAAAGTTTTCTTCTGATTTCTTTTTTTTTTTTTTTTTTTTCTGATTTCTTATGGCTCTCATGTACCCCTTTTTATTAAAACTAAGCAGGTTCTAATTATCTGTTGCTACACGACAAACTACACCAAAATGTAGTGGCTTAAATCTACCATCTATTATTACTGTATTTCATGATTCTCTGGGTCAAAAGTCTGGTCAGGCACAGTGGGGATGACATATCTTCATTCCTTGATTTCTGGCACCTGGCTGAGTTGACTTGGGTGTTTCTCTTGCTCACCCTCTCCCCAGAGTATTTCCACATGCTTAGCTCGGGCTTCCTCACAGCATGGTGGCCTTGGGATAGTGGGAATGTTTACAAGGCAGCTCAGGACTCCGGTAGACCAAAATGGAAGCTGTGAGTCCATGCAGAGGCAGGCCTGGACCTGGCATAGCATCACTCAGTCTTACTTCATCACCCAAACTATCACACACCAGATTCAAGGGAAGGAGAAGTGGATCCCCACTATCCTATGGGAAGAATATCAAAGAATTTTACAACATCTTTTAAATAACATAAATCATTTTCTAGGTACTTTGATACATGCCTGATCTTTTCTCTAAGACTATGAGTTCCGAGTGTAATCCATTGAGTAGCTGTCAAAGCACAGTGATTTGCCCATAATAGGAACTCAGTAAATTTTTTTGTGTTAATGAATAAATATGTTTAGCAGGTTCTTGCTAAAGGTAACTACAATTAATTTTACATCCTCTAGAGTGAAAATAGATGGGGCGGGGGGGCGGGGGCTACAATTCTTTTTTTAAAGGCTACTTCAAAGATTTTGAAAATGTGCATACATAAAATAGATGACCATGTTCTTTAGAGGGCAGACAGTGACTGTATAATATTTGTGATGTGAATCATGGGTAATCAATTCGGGGTTGTATGAACCGATCTTTCTAATTGAATTCCAATGAAGCACCTGCTTTATGTCAAACTCCAGCTCATGAGTGATCAAGTCATACAGAAACCCGTTTCACATCGATTTTCAATGCTGCTTAATAGTTTGTTTTGCTGATTCAATCAACATTTAAATCTATAATAACCATAGTTGAAGTGCTTGCCATAAAACTGTTTTTATCCTCTCTCTGCTCCAAGACTACATGGTATCAGCTTTTAGAAAGTAAAAGCCTTTGTCTAAATATATAATTTTGGGGGTGCCTGGCTAGCTCAGTGAGTAGGGCATGCAACTCTTGATCTTGGGGTCATAAGTTCAAGCCCTATGTCTGGTACAAAGATTACTTAAAAAATTTAAAAAAACACTTAAATATACAATTTTCCCCCCAAAATGCATTTGGCAGCATCCCTTCCAATTTTAATTACCATTGTATCACAAAAAACTACTACCCTCCTTTTTCTTTAAGAGCATTGAGAAGGTTTTCTAGAAAATGTTATAAAAATTTAATAATAGTAATAAGATAATAATCATAATAACAAGGCAATCAGTTTTATAAAGAGAAAATTGTTAGAAGGCACTGTGAAGTCTACATCTGAAACTAATGATGTACTATAGGCTGGCTAAATGGATTTAAATTAAAAAAAGAAAAATAAATTTTAAAAATAGGAAAAAAGGGAAAAAAACGAAGTCAATGTAATGAATAAGAAAGCATAGGCTTCAGAAAAAGCACTCCAATTGCCTGTTGCTCAGAGCTTTTTTCTTCTCATCCACAAACCAGAACTAATAATCTCCAACTCCTGAGATAGTTGAAAGGACTTGGTGGACAATGTACATTTCTGATACCTCCTGGACCATCCTTTCTATGCCTCCTCTTTTCAGTATGACACTGGGCAGTTCATAAAGGTTAAAGGCACAAAGTGTTATTCCTCTGAGAGGGCATTTGTAATTTATCAAGAGATCTAGATTTCCCCACAAAGGAATGAATCTCCTATGGTAAAATCGCAACTCACAGAAGTAAGACTGCAGAATGGAGTTAGGGAAGAAGATACTTCAGGAAGGGTCCCTTTTTTTTTTTTTAAGATTTTATTTATTTATTCATGAGAGACACAGAGAGAGGGAGAGAGAGAGGCAGAGACACAGGCAGAGGGAGAAGCAGGTTCCTTGCAGGGAGCCCAAAGCGGGACTCAGTCCCGGGACTGGGAGATCACGCCCTGAGCTAAAGGCAGATGCTCAACTGTTGAGCCACCCAGATGTCCCAGGGAGGGTCCTTCTAATTACAGTGAGTAAAGACCTTCGACCTTACCTAAGGGTTAGGCCAACCCAGGAAGGCACTATCAGAAGAGGCCTAGTGGTCAGATATTTGGACTTCGGACAAATCCCCACTTGATCCCCACCTTAGCCATTTCCCAGCTGTGTGAACTAGCATGTTTCCTTTAACATCTCTGATCCTTTGTTGCCTCATGTCTAAAATGGGGCAAAAAGAGAACCTACTTCACTGGTTGCCTATGAGAATCAAAGGAGGTGAGATGAGTAATAGCATCTGATAGCCAGTAGGAGTAGCTTAGTTGATTTTTTGTTTCCAGTGATGATGAAACTTAAGTTTTTAAATCCCCAATTCTAAATATCAAAATATGTGAATACGTTGTCAATCCATGGAGGGAACTCCAACCTGGCAACACCCGCTGTATTCACCTTTGTATTCTAGTCCCATACCCTCCCCTTGTCCACCAGCCTATTGCCTTGTATAGAGCATGTGCTTAGTAGGAGCTCAATTAAAGCTCCAGGCCCTGAGGAACAAGAAAGCGATCCTTGAATCATTGTAATGACTTAAAATTAATGTGACGAGCGAAACATATTTAATGCTTTGAGAAGAGCAGGGCTCGCTGTCAGAGAGGCAGCAGCAGATCTTAGCTGTGGAATCTGGCATTTAGACATTGCTGCCTTTGCCATAACGCCCACAAGGATCCCTTGGGACTTTGTTGTCTGAGATAGATTTGCAGAGGACACAGCATCTATCACTCTGGCTCCGGCTTCAGGCCTCAAAGATAGAACTGTGGTGGTCATTTTTTCCTTACAAAACTCACTTTAGCCTGGGAAATCAGTGTGGGGACTAGAATCACCTGGACTTGGAGCTCGTTCAGGGAATCTGTCATGCGCTTAGTGTTGGCAGGGCTGCACGCCCTGAAATGCTGAAATCTGCTCTCACCGAAACTTCAGTCTGCAAGTAGGAGTACAAAAGCCCCTCCTGTGGGTGCAGGTCCTCAGTAGGAATGGAAGACTACTGCTTTTCTTTGGGGCTTCCATCAGGTAGATGAGCATTAGTGTTTGTCTCATCCACACTGCTTGGCTGACCCTGAGGGCCCGGGGAGAAACTTCTCCCGTGACCATGGGGCCGGGGGCCACTGCTCACAAAAGTTTTCACAGCCCATGCCTGTTCTCTCATGTATATTCTAGTGCCAGTCTGTGAGGAGTCCGCTTTCTTCACACCCCTGACGAGGCGCATCATTTAAGACGTGCTTCGATGTCTGATTTATTTATATGGGAGAAAAAATAATGAGCCCTCGTTGCTTAAGCTTTTCATAAGAAAGTGTAGAAACCCTTCGTTTAGTGCAAGATGAAATGTTTGCTCTTGGGATGATAAATACACTTAACTCCAGGAATGATGTGCATTATTCCCTCATAGCCACCCTACCTCCAATCCCATCCAAGCCCTTGGTATTTCAGGAAACTCTGCTCGACTCTAGATGAGAGAAATTAGGTTTTTGTTGGCTTGGGTTTTTTCTATGACTTGAAATTCCTAGGGGCTGCAGCTGGGTAATATTTTATCTGTGCAGCTCCTGAGCCATATAACAAGAAGTATGCAAGACAGTAATCTAAGGAAACATGAGGTGTACTGCTGGAAACTTTTGTCTAGTCATTTATTCAAGTGTTTATGCCATGATGTGCCAGTTACTGTTTGTTTGTTTTTTTAAGATTTTTAAAATTTATTCATAAGAGACAGAGAGAGAGAGAGAGAGAGAGGCAGAGACACAGGCAGAGGGAGAAGCAGGCTCCATGTAGGGAGCCCGATGCGGGACTCGATCCCGGCACCCCGGGATCACAACCTGAGTTGAAGACAGATGCTCAACCACTGAGTCACCCAGGTGCCCTCGGTTACTGGTTAGACATTGAAGACACAGCAAAGATCTCAGACAAGCTCCTTGCTCTCGTGGAACTTGTAACTTCAGTACAGGAAGACCCACAATGGAAGCATAAACTAACATATGAATAAGAAAAATCTTTAAATAATAATAAGTATGGCTGTGTAATTTTATAAGATGTTGGGAGAGAAATGAACAGGAGGAAGGAAGCAATGTTTAGCTACAGGCATTAGGAAAAGCCTCTCTGAAAAGCCAAGAGCTAAGAGGGCCTTGGAGCATAAGAAAGCACTCCCCATTAGAAGACTGAAGGCAAAGGGTGGCCAACAGTGGCCCATCCCCAAAAGCCAGCCGACACCAGTTTTTGGTGTGGCCTGAAAGCTGAGATGGGGTTTTACACTTTTATTTGTTTATTAATTTTTAAAGATTTATTTATTTATTTTAAAGAGAGAAAGAGCACGAGTGGGAAGGGCAGAGGGAAAGGAAGAGAGAGAGAAGCTCTCCACTGAGTGTGGAGCCCAAAGTGAGGCTCGATCTCACAACTATGATACCATGACCTGAGCTGAAACCAAGAATCAGATGCTTAACTGACTGTGGCATGCTGGGTTTTATGTTTTTAAATGGCTGAAAACAAATAGAAGATAGCAAATAATTTGTGACACATAAAAATGATATAAAATTCAGGGGTGCCTGAGTGGCTCAGTCGGTTAAGCATCTTGATCTCAGCTCAGGGCTTGATCTCTGGGTCATGAGTTTAGGCCCCACATTAGGCTCCATGCTGGGTACAGAGTCTACTTTAAAAAAATGATAGAAAATTCAAATTTGGGGGGCACCTGGGTGGCTCAGTCAGTTCAGCATCTGCCTTCAGCTCAGGTCATGATCCCGGGGTCCTGGGATTGAGTCTTGTGTCGGGCTTCCTGCTCAGGGGGAGTCTGCTTCTCTCTTTCCCATTCCCCCTGCTTCTGTGTTCTCTCTCTCTCTCTCTCTATATATATATATATATATATATTCCTCTGTCAAGTAAGTAAATAGAATCCTTAAGAAAAAGAACATTCAAATTTCAGGCCCATCAAAGTTTATTGGAACAAAGCATGGCTCGTTGGCTTATCTGCTGTCTCTGGCTGCGTTGGTAGTACAGTGACAGAGCTGAGTAATTGTAACAGAGACCTCATGGCCCCCAAAGCCTAAAATGTTTACTGTGTAGACTTTTCAGGAGAAAGTGTGCTGACCCCTAACCTCGGAGAGGAAGCACACATGCTTAGTCCCAGCACAAAGACACGGAGGACAGCAGGGAGGTTGGAGTAAGGGGTGGAGATGATGCCTGATAGACACACAGAGATCTGGTCCGAGGGACAAGGGGTATCAGTATCATCTAATCATATGCAACCTCTGTGATAAGCAATATGCTTTTGTCTAGCCTCTACCCCCAAACAGTCTCAACTTACTGAAAACAAAGCCAAAGTTTTACGATTATAATGGACAAAATTCCACCCCATCCTCCTGGACCTGGGAACTCATAAACCTTCCACCTGCCTCCCTTTGGCTCAGAGCAGTGGTTTACCAACTACAACAGATGATCAGAATCCCAGCTCTGCTATGTACTGGCTGCGTGACCTTGAACAAGTTACTCGACTCGTCTGGGCTGCAGGTTCCACTTTTGCAAAGTGAGGCTTCGACTACCTAACTTAAGGACTTCTGTGAAGTTTAAATGAGATGAAACAACGCGCATAGCAAGGGCTGTGAATAGCTGCCATTATTATTATTATTATTATTATTATTATTATTATTATGGAGCAAAAATGTCACTTGGCAACTGCGGCTCCATGGCCCCAACCTCAGAGATCCAGATTCAGTTAGTCTAGGGCGGGGCACGGGAATCTGCCACAAGGAGTGTGAACTGCGCCGTTGAGAAATACTGCCCCGGGAAGACAGGTGCGCGGCCATCTGGCCTGGCAACGTGACCTGGCCTAAGGCATTGATAAACAGTAACTATGTATCATTGAACAGGTAGAGTTTGGGGGTGGGATTTTTTTCTTCTTCTTTTCCCTGTGCAAGCCCAAGCCTGAGTTTGGACAAAGAAGTGGAGGTGGAGGTAACCATGGAAATGGGGTGAACCTCACATCAACCCCTGTGTAAATCATATTAAGTGCGCTCCCATTGCAGGCAGGGGCCTGTGCCGGTTAAGTTGTGTATAGAAGAAGAGTTCCCTGTCATACTCTGTGAATCCAGGAATCTTCATGTGTTTATTTCCATTTTTACCCTGTGGATGACAGAGTCCTTTTTTGCACTTCCTAGGGGAGACATTACAGAGGGAGACAGGCTTCCTCTTTTTCCCCTTCCCTGTCAGTCAGGGTGGATGGAGCGGGGGTGGTCCAGGAAGGTAAGTAAATAAGGGAGGCGGAACTGGTGTGAGGCAATAGAGAGTGGTGGGGACTGTGGTCAACCAGAGAGCTCATGCTGCACCTAAGGGGCTAGCTGCTCCTTCTCCTCCAGCCAATTGTGGTCATGCAGGAATGCAGACTGAGGATGGCCAGAAATTCCTTATTTTCTAAAAGAAGCCAACTATCTAGATTTTTATGCAATATATTCCCATTAATAAACATTGGCAAGTAATTCAAAAAAAAAATGTTTTAAACCCCATATGGGCCAAACCAAACAAATCCTCTGGCTGGATCCAGACTGTGGGTGGGCCTCCAATTTGCAAACTCTGGTCTAGACTGACTAATGCAAACTCTGGGACCTGCACCCCCATTTCCACCCCATCCTGTAGCCTGGTATAGGGACAGGATCTGTCTGTCCTAGGGCCCTGGTTCTCAACCTTAGCTACATACTAAAATCACCTGGGGGTGGGGGAGGAAAATGCTATATTGATGCTCATGTTCCGTATCCCAAGAGTCTGATTTCGTTGGTCTGGGGTGTGGGTGTGGGGAGGAGGTCCCCAGGGAATAGGTGGTCAGAGTTGAGCTCTGTGGTCCAAGGCAGAACCAAAGGGACTTGTTTGGAGAAGGAAGTCCTGGGAACAGGGTGCCCAGGAGTCTGATAAACAAGGCCAGGCTAGAAACCCCTGTCAAGGTGTGAACTTTCTGTGCTCCCTTCCTCCCCACCCCCTTGGTCTATGGGCAACAGTCATGTAGACAGTTGTGAAAAGTTTGACATTATTATTTTTTAAATTATTTTTTAATTTATTTGACAGAGAGAGAGAAAGCACAAACAGGGGGAGCAGGAGGCAGAGGGAAAGGGAGAAGCAAGCTCCCCGCTGAGCAGGGAGCCTGATGGGGGCTCGATCCCTGGACCCTGAGATCATGGCCTGAGCCAAAGGCAGATGCTCAACAGACTGAGCCACTGAGGTACCCCATGAGTATGACATTATTAAATTGTTTGTCTTGCAGTTTGCATCAGACAGCAGCAGGTATTCACAAAATTCTCATAGCCTCGTGCAGCCCTATGAGGTAGTGGTGACAGTTACAGGTTTGGTCCCGGAAAGAAGGGACGAGGTAAAGGTATGCTGCTCCTCCGGCTCCCAGCTACAAATGCCCACGTACAGAAGCAGCTGAAGCCTGGGAGCTCCAGGTGACAGCAGCCCAGAGGGAAGATTCTTCAGCACAGAGGAGCTGTCAGCCTGCCTCTTTCAGCCGTACCACCTCTTTCCCAATCATTCCAGAGGAAGGTCACCCTTAAAGTTGGGGTGGAAGTTGGTGCTTGAGTGAAGAATTCTTTTGAAATGTTTGATCTCTAGCCCCCAGTTTGGCCCAAGGTAGGTCATAAATGTGCGTTGAAGGCATGGAAAGAGAGAATGAAGGAGTCAGTGGCTGCCTTTACTGCCTTTTTGCCTTTTGAGGCAATTCTTACTCCTTCCCTATGAGCAAATGAGGGAGGAGGGGTCTGTATGGGAATTGGGTCCACTAAATTTTGTTTTCCATTAGCTGCTGGGCTTTCCAGCAAGTTCGCGAGTTGCCAGGGTGGTTTCATACAAAGGCTTCACTCACGTACATTAATTGGCCCTTAACACACAGGAAGACACCAGTGAGTTTTTATAGTGTGTGCAAGGTTTTTGAACCGAGGAACCAGATTCCTAGTTTTCCCTGCACCCACTATTTTCCCTTTGAAGTCCACAGGAGCCTTGCTCAGGGTGTCTAGAGAGAAACGAGGATCTGGTCTAAGTGAATTGTTAGGAAAATGTATTAAAGTGCTAAAGTGAGATTAAGTTACCCAGAGAAAATACACTTTGGCCAGAAGAAACTGCAATCAGAACCATCTGAAGGGGGTCCTATGGTCAGAGAAAAGAAGAAAATGTATTTTAAAAATTCAATTAATGGGCTCGGTTGCCTCAGAGGAAATAAAGACTCATTGTCTTTTACATGTTTAAAATATGAATTGCCAATTAATGATGCGATTGGCAAATTGCTCTACAATTAAAAACAGAAATGTTGTTTGAGGCAATTAGAATAATTGTCATATGTTAATTATGGGTTGATGGATTTTGCATGCTGCCAGCAATTACCTTTTGAGTCTGAGCTTTTCTGAACGGACTCCAAATCCATAAAGACATTGATAAAATAAGAACTGTCTTCCCTGTTGGCATGCCCGCCATATTTTTAGTGTCTTTTAAGGTATGTAATTATTTTTAATTAGGTCTCCAGAAGAAATTTTCTTAATACATGTTTTACTAGGTCATCATTAAAGAACCTTGTAACCAATAAGAAAGGAGAGGGGGATAGAAAGAATATAGTCTTGAAAGTCAGGCAAACCTTGGTTTAGGGATTTACTAGCTGGGTATTTTTGGGCAAATTGCTTAGCCTTTCTGAACCTTAAAGTAAGATGGGGAAAATATATATCATCACTGGGAGGTTTACATGAGGTAATACTTCTATATCCCCAAGTATTATGAGTGATGCATTGCAAATGCTCTATAAAAGTAATTATTGCTTTTCTAGAAAGAGCAGGATATTTCAAGCTGGGCCCCTCAACTATTTCAATATAGGTAAGTCCTTGCAGTTACTATTCTTACAACTAGGACTGTCATATGTAGCCATCCAGATTATGGTCTGCACCACCTCTAGGAAGAGTCACTGATATCGAAGTCTATGTGAATATTGTGCCCCTTGAGGTTGTGCAGTGTACAACATTCACAACTATACATGGCTGCTCTGCTTATGACCAATATCTAAACTTAATTCTTTTAAAATTTTGGTCCTCAGATAAACACATCTTATTTTTGTTCATTAGACATTCTCCTATTTAGGCGTTTTTCAGCAGCATTTATCAGAAGTTAGCAGAGTTTTACCCGGAGACCTAATATGGCCTACAGCCTGTTTTGCAAATAAATTTATTTTGGAATGCAGTTACACCTGTTCATTTACATGTTATCTTCAGCTACTTACTTTTGAGCTACAGAGTAGAGTAGCTGCAACAATGACTCTGTGGGCCACAAAACCGAAAATATTTGCTATCTGGCTCTTTATTGGGAAAATTTGTTGACCCGTGGTGTTAATGACCATCCAGCCAAATATCTGTTTATATTAATTGCAAGGAAAGTTAATGGCTGGTGGCTGTGGTTGTTGTTTCTCTTCTCTCACACCTCTTACATTACTGAGCCAGGTTTTTCCTAATTCCTCATTGCCACTTCTAGACTCTTCTTTCTCCTTCCCCAAACTACTACAACTCTGAAATGCATGCTTTTAGGTTTTCCCATCCACCACCCTGTCCTTGTGGCCATCATCTACTCACCCCTGAAATTTTAGCTCCTGGCTCACTGCCACCCTCTCAATAATCTTCCCATCATAATTCTTGGTACTTCTCATAAGCATTTGCATAAATGATCTTTCCATTACACTGGCCTCTCAGGTCTTGAATCAGATTATCTCCAGTGATTTCACTTTCATCCAACAGTCGATGACTATTTATTAAGTGCCAGACCTCGCTCTCACACACTCAGCTACTTACTCCCATGGTCAACCCCAACCTATCTTTGCCAACTAGAGTGACCCCTGCCCATCGAGCCTCCCAGCTCACTTCCTGTAGCAATCTGACTACAATCACTTCCAACTCCCCTGGCACCTATTCCGCTGATCCCACTACATTTTCATAGTCCCTTGCCATTTTCCTGCTCCATGGCCTCGTGTTGTAATTACTCCCTAGCCTATAACTTCAAGCCCCCTTGCTCCTTCACCGCTTCATCATGCTCCCCTGGCAAAAATTTAGTCCTGGTTACATCCAGTACCAGACCATACCTGCACTGGAGCACAAGCACTTGAATTTAGAGAAACACACAACCCAGCTGATCGGTTTCACTTTAATTCACGCCCTCTCACCTCCAGTGGATATTTATGCTACCTGGTAATCTTTAATGGCTCATTAAACTGCCAACACCTTCACGCTTATTCTCTCTCTCAATGATCTTGCCTCCTTTGTCAATCAGGAAAAGAAGCAATTTGGAGAGAACATCCAAAAGCCCACACCGCCATAGCCACCTGCTTCTTTGCCATATATTCTGCATCAGCTTTCAGGTTCTTCTACCTAGGACCAACCTCTCCACCTGTCCACTAGGATCCATCCCCTCTTGCGCATTCAAGAATATTGCTTCCACACTTCTCCCCTTCCTTTTGTGCATTACTGGTTCTTCCATTTTATATAAGAATATTTCCATCATTACGAATATCATATTCTTTCTCCCATCTCAAAACAAACAAAATGAAACAAATTTTGACTCCATTTTTGTCTCCAGCTACCAAGGCATTTCACTGTTCCCCTATAGAGTACAGCTCCTCAGAAGTATGATCTGTCCCTTTCGTGCCCAATATTTATCTTTAGTTCTCTCTTTCACACTCAAATCATGCTTTTGTGATCTGTGTTCCACAAAAAGTACTCTTGTCGAGGTCAACAATGAAATCTTTTTTGTGAGATCCATTAGTCAGTTTTCAGTTCTCACTTTATCCTTCCAAAATTATTTGATATAGTTGACTTTTCCTCCTACTTAGCTTCCAGAACATGATGTTCTCCTCAAAGACAGGGAGTCATGGGAAAGAACCATCTAGAAGACCCCTGGGATTCACTTGGATTGATTATCTTGAGAGTAGGAGACCTTTTGTGGAAGCCTCACCCTTGTAAAGTGGACCCTTTATCTAACACAAGATGGCTCTCTTGTTCTCATGATTCCTGGAGAAATCTAGTGGCTAAGGGAGTGGTGTGGTGGAGGGATGGAGGTAGGGAAGAGTTAGCCTGACTTGAATCCTGTTCTCCCACTTATGAGCTTATGAGCGTGGCTAGGTTACCCAGACCCTCCAAGACTCAGATTTTTCCATCTATGAAGAGTAGTTGGGAATGCCTCCTGCATAGGTTTGTTGTAAAGAATAAATGAATTAGTGTTAGGGAAAGCCTAGGATCATAGTCGAAAGCTCAGATGCCTTCCAGGGTAAGCAGGCAGAAACTATAAGCACATGCTTACTTTCTAAAGATAGGTCAACTTCAGATGTTGAAAATTAATACACTGGGCCAAATACATCCCACTGAAAGCCAAGTTTCGCCCACTTTTCACTTGGATGGTGGCCAAAACATGGCAGATATTTGGTTAATATTGGATCCCCTTTCTTTTGAAAACCCACCTCAATCAGCCATTCGGTCAACTTGCTACTGATTCCCGCAACATTCAATTGACACATCCATCTCTGTGGATGGGCGTTGTGCAAGTCAGGGTGGCAGGCAGTCCCTTCCATATGGTTCCATTTATTGCTAGAGAGAGTGGGATACCAAACAGGCTGACAGGTAGTGGAAACAACTGCTCCTAAAAGTGTCACCAAAAAAGATAGAAAAGGAGCTGGGAATCCACTATATTAAATAGAAAGTGTTTAAGAATGATGGTTAAGAGCTCAGGTTCTGGAGTATAATTTCATGGCTCAGTGACCTTAGGCACATTACAGTGGTCTCCCATTACCCACATTTTTGGGTTTTGTTTTGCACAGTTTTTGCACAGTTTTGGGTTTTGTTTTGCACAGAGTACCACTCCCCTGCCCTGCATCTGCCCTGCCTCCAGTCTACTGTGGTCTGGAAACGGATGATCCTCCTTCTGATGTATCATCAGAAGGCTTATAGTAGCCTAGCGCTACATCACAACACCTACACCATTCCCCTCACTGCATCTCCTGACATAGGTGTTTTATCATCTCACATCATCACACAAAGAAGGGTGAGACAGCACAATAAAGTGTTTTGAGAGAGAGGGAGAGAGACCACATTCATATAGCTTGTTATATTGTTATAATTTTTCTTAGTTGTTGTTAATGTCTTACTCTGCCTATTTTATAAATTAAACCTTATCATAGGTGTGTATATGCAGGAAAAAAACATATAGAGGGTTCGGTACTCTGTAGTTTCTGGCATCTACTGCGGGTCTTGGAAGGAATTTCCCATGGATAAGGTGGACTACCGTACTTATCCTTTCTCTGTCTTAATGTTCTGTTTTTAAAAATAAAGATAATAATAGTCCCTGCCTCAAAGAATTGTTGAGAGGATTAAGTGAGTGAAGACATTGAAATCACCCAAATCTTTCCCGGGCACATAGTTACTTCTTACGTAGGTTAGCTGTATGGCAGGCAAAGGGTTCTAGATGTGAATTTGGAAACTAAGGTTCTAATTAAGGTGGCCAACTTGTCCTTATTTGCCTAGAACTTACTCTGGATTAGCACTGGAAGTCATGTAACCTGGGAATCCTTCAATTCATGGTTGGTCAGGCCGGTTCAACTTCCAGCTACTAACTAGCTGCATTGCTTTGAGGCCATCTTATCCTTCCTCTGGATCTGTAAAACGAGGAGTTTAGACTAGGTGAGCAGTTCTCAAACTTCATTGTGCATGAAAATCTCCTGTTGAAAAACATGGACTGCTGGACCCCACCCTAGAGTTTCTGATCCAGCAGGTCTGGGGTGGTCCTGACCCACTGTTCTAGATGATCCCGAAGGTCACTTTGTCTTCTACTCATCTTTGATTCTATGACTGCTTTCCTGTGACTCGCTTATAGTCTTTGTGGGAAAATGAGGTTCATGTACAGAAAAGCATTCATTCATTCCATCATTTATTCTTTCAACAGTATTTATTGGTCAGACACTGTTGGTTAGGCACGGTTGTAGATGCTGGAGATCTAGCAGTCAACAGAATCATAAGTTTGTAAACCCCTTGATGGCAGAGGCTCAGCTAACTTACTTTATGCCTCCCCATGCCATGCACAGTGAAGGCTCTTGACAAATGAGAGCTGGAGAATATATAATATATAGGGAAGAGCAAGATAATACACAGGGAAGTGGTAAGCTATGCCTTGCGGACGTTAAAGATAAGCTGTTGGGTAGGCAAGCTAGTCTGTGTCCAAGAGCTACAACTCTTACCTCCCTGACCCCCTACCAATCATGCCTACCCCACAAAATCCATATGTCAATGTCTGTCTTAGGGCTGGGATTCCATTTTTTGAGACTTATCCCCAAGTCTCTTATGAAAGAGAAGGACTTTTGGACTTACCTGATATTTTTAGGAAGAGTATAATAGGGCTTCAATGATTTCATCCATCCAATTAGTTATTTTACCTTGCTGTTAGCTATGAATGGGAGAACCTACCTTTTTTAAATAAGGCAATATGGTGTGTTTCTCTCATACCTATTTCCAGGAGAGGAAAAAGGGAGCTCATTTTGTGGCCTGCTAAAGAACCAGAATATTTATCATCCACGAAGCTTTGTTCAACTGCATCAGCTGGTTGGCATGCTGCATTCAATCAAGGATCCTGACAAACGTGTCAGCAAGGTCAACTAATAACACTAATTTTTGTGACACTCCCAATGACAGGTTTATTTGATTAGATTTTATTTCCCCTAAAAGAAATCCACTCATGTTTTATTGCATGTCCACTTAGTCACACCTGTTGCCTCGGGTCTCTGTGGCCACATAACAAATCACCCCAAAATTTAGCGGCTTAAACCAAGGTCCATTTTTATTGGTCTCCATTTTGTGGGTCTGGAATTTGGGCGAGGCTTAGGGAGGATGAATTGTCTCTGTCCTTGTGGTGCCAGCTAGGTTCATCCTTGTAGTTGCTTTGAGCTGAAGGCTGCCCTGGGCTGACAGATCCGAAATGGCTTCACTCCGGTGTCTGGGGTTATGGTACTGGTTGTTGGCTGAGCTGGTTTTGTTTTCTCCCTCACAGGCTCTCTCTCCTCCTGGTCTCTTATCCTCCAGGGCCTTTGTGATTCAGTAGGACAGTCTAGGCCTCTTTACATGGCAGCTCAGGGTAGGAAGAACACAGGAGTGGAAGATGGTAGGTTCAGAACCGGCAGCGTAACTTCCTCCACATTGTGTTGGTCAAAACAAGTCACAAGCCCTCCCGGAGTCCAGGAGAGAGGGGAGAAATTAATGGCCATCTCTGGAGGTGATTCATCAACCTGCTTGCCTTCTCTGCATCTTAGTGCACTTCCAAGTAAGAAAGAATAGTGGGTTTTAGGTGGGAGTGGTGAGGGAAGGGGTGACTAGTGACAAGACGAAGACATTTCTTTGACTTATAGCATCTAAATCCAAGAAGGGTGTCAGAACCCCCTCCGGGAAATAAGAATACTCAAATGATTATGTAAACAATGTGGCAGAAGGATAAAAATGACAGTGAAAGGCACATAATGTGTGTCAGTCTATATGTTTATGATACATTTGAAATGTGTCAAAAACCCAACTGCCCTTTTGGAAACAAATATAACAGCCCATAAAATTCTCAAATGCTTCTCATTAGTCTGAATGCATCTCAAAGAACAAGAGAGTTGAACAGCACGAGAGGACTTTACCAAAGTCTCAAGGGCAGCAGATGTATCGAATGCTCTCAGTGAAGGGGCAGTAATGCCAACCACATGCTTGCCTATATTTTTGAAATTATTTTATTAAGGGCTTGTGAAAATGTGGAAAACATAAACATGCACGCATGCTCATAAAAACACACAAAGTGCAAAGAGCTTATCTTTGTGGCAGTATTGGGGGAGATGGCCACAGGGGGAGGGGTGTGTGGGGTACCTATGGTGACTGATGATTCTTAATTTTAAGTGTCCAAAGGAATCACCCAGGAGCCCTGCTCAAAGGCAGATCCTGATCCCATGGGTCTAGGACGGGGGCTGAGATTTCTGATGAGCTCCCAGGGATGTTGCTGCTGCTGGTGCATGCATTTGAAGAGCAAGCTTGTTGAATAAATGGAACGGGGTGCTTGGCAAGTGTCCTTTCCTTCAGAGCTTGCAGGGCTCGGGCAGCAAATGCTACCTCTGTGCAACCACGAGCCTGATACTGTGCTAGACAACAGGATACCAAGACAGGGCAGAGATGCAGACTCTGAACTTCATGAGCTGCGGGTCCAGAAGAAGAAATAAGCACAAAACATAATTCAAATAGAGAGTGTTAAGGATGCGGCTGGATGACTGCTAGACACAGGCTTTGTGGTCCGGCTTCAATCCCTAACTTCGGCATGACTTGGGTAATCGGATTGACCAGAGTCTCAGTAGCTCCAATGTGAATTGACCTTCAGGGTGCCTACCTCATAAAACCCTCATGCGACTTTACTGGAATTAAACCATCATGTGAAATGTGAAATAATGTCTAATGCATAGTAAGTGCTCTGTAAATACTAACCATTATAGCTATACAGGTTTTGCTGTGTATGGTGGGGGCAGAGGCCAATATATTTACCATAAAATGTTAGCTTATTAATCATAGAAGAAATTCTGGAAAGCTATTAGCAAGTATGGAAAAGGAAAGAAATTATGTCCGTTTTCACAAAGTCCTTGAGAAACAAGCATTATGATGCACCTCTAAAGATGTGTATTGGGTATAAAGCATGTGTGGTGATGGGTGAGAAGGAACTTTGATTTAAGAAGGTTCTGTTTAGAGGCACCTGGGTGGCTCAGTTGGTTAAGTGTCTGACTCTTGGTTTCAGCTCCAAGAGTCAGGCTCCATGCTTAGCACAGAGTCTGTTTTTTCCCCTCCCTCTGCTCCTCCCCACTCCCTGAAGTGCTCTGTCTCTCTCTCTCTCTTTGCAATAACTGAATAAATACCTTTTTTTTTTTTTAGATTTTATTTATTTATTCGTGAGAGACACAGAGAAAGAGAGAGAGGCAGAGACTCAGGCAGAGGGAGAAGCAGGCTCCATGCAGGGAGCCCGACGTGGGACTCGATCCCGGGTCTCCAGGATCACACCCTGGGCTGAAGGCAGCACAAAACTGCTGAGCCACCCGGGTTGCCCAGTAAGTAAATAAATTATTTAAAAAAAAGAAGGTTCTATTTATTCTTGATCCTATGTGACCTTGACACAATCATTTAACCTCAGCTTTTTCATCTATAGGGTGGGAACTATAACAACCACCATATTCAAAATATATGAGGCTCAAATGTCATAATGGATCTTTGGTGTCCACAGAGCTGGCTTGGAACCTTGGCCTTATCACTTATTAGCTTGTGTAGCCTGGAGCATTTTTCTCAACATCAACCTCAATGAAAAAAGTATATAAAACACTCAGCTAAGTGACAGACACATAATAAGTCCTCAGTAAATGGTTGCTGTTGTTGTGATGTGAGTGCTTTGAAAAATATAAGGTGTATGACTTCACGAAGATTATTATTGTAAGTTATGATAAATGTGCTGTCTTTTATATGCATTGAAGTGTTGCTGCTCAGTTGCTGGCAGTAAGGTATAAACTATGATTTTCCATCCCTCCTCCCCTTTCAGGTGCTGCTCCAAGTGACAACTGGAAAGGTAGCCGAGGGAGGGTGAGAGGTCTAGTCCCTGTGGATGATGTAATTAGTGCATCTCTTCATCACTGAAGCTAAGAGGCTGCTTCTCATACTGACTTTCATTCCAGACTCTCAAAATTTTGAAATGCTGACAGCTTTCATAAAATTGTTCTCTATCCTTTCAGCGAACCAGTTACAATCACAAATTCGCGAGGCAAGGACAGGCGTGCAGGTTCGTCTGTGGTAGAAGGTAGAAACCACTGGTTTGGGGCCCAGTTGATGCTGCTCTGTAGAAGGGGGCAGGGACATGTGCAGGGTCGCAGGTGAGCAGTCTATCTATGGAAATGAAGCAACTGCTGCTTGGCACTGTTTGGGCATTAACCAATATTCCACCAGCCAGAGATTGCTCAACAAAGCACACCTCTTCCTGCCTCCACCCAGGGAAAATGTTGGAATGGGGGACAGAAATCTCCAAATGGATCATCTTAGAGTCAGTCTAACCCTGGACTCATTGGCTTCCTCTCTAGCCTTCTCCACCAATCCATCTCCTTGACAAGATTATTGCAAGGAAGGAGTTAATGAGTACACAGCTTTATTTTCCTTGGAAGAGAGATACAAAACAGGCTCAGAGCAGGGCTGTCATCACCCTGCAAGTCTTCAGGGGTTTTATAGGTAATTATTAACCCTTTGTGGCATCCCTGAGAAAAAAAAAACCTTTATGCTGAAAGCACCTACTAAAATTTTCCATGTGTCGTATGTATATGGACTCTCAATTTTTTCCAGTGTTATGATTCAAAAACACCTTACAAATCAGCCTTAAGTGTATGTAGCCCTAAACAGTTGAACTGCCCCTCGTGTTCTATATCAAAATGGATCCTTCCTTAACTGTCTTTGCACTCAGGTCAGAAGTACCATTATCTTTGTTTTCCATTTGACAAAACTGAGGCTGAAGGCAAGGTTTCATGGGTAATGAGGCCTGGCTAGAATCCAGGTCTTCTGACTGCTGCCCTGGTGCTCTTCTAATGTACTGAACATGATATAAAGCCTCTTCTAACAATGAGAAAGCACTTCTGAATCTCAGTGTTCTATAAAACCACCAATTATCACCACCCAGAACTGTAACAAACTGCCATAATTCGGTCCTCTGGAATTTGTGTTTAAAAAAAAAAAAAGTAATTCCCATGATCAACCTGCTTTCTTGTTATTTTATCATTTGCTCCTCCCCCCGCCCCCCCCCCTTAGTGATTTCAGGCTATTTAAATTGGGGTTTCTCTTTTTCAATGGGTTTAAGAGGTTTAATGGCTAAGAGAGACATGTAGCAATTCTCACTGGGGATTTGATTCCATGCAGACCCCCGGAGATTGGTCTCTGGTAGGTTAAAATGAACCAGAAAACCTAAAATCCCTGCACGACCCCTTCAAGGAATAAATAACTACTTAAAATCGTGAAGATGGCAGTCAAGGAAAATGGGGACCCAGAGTCACCAAATCCACTCTTGCTCTGTGCTAAGTGTGCCAAGACTTGCACTTTGATAAGCAGGGACGCGGACTCCCTTAGAAATGTGTCATTGTTGTTGTTGTTCAGGTCTCCTTGATCTCAGGTTGTGGCCACAGATGATGAATTCTCTCCTGAGCCCAACATCACTGCTCTCCAAGCTCACACTCTCAATCACAAGCAGGTTGCTAGTATGTGGGCAAACTTCCATACATGGTATGGGGAGCAGACATGACTTCATGCTCTGCTGTAGACAAGAGGAACTGCCAAGGCTCAGGCGCCCAGTCCCCCCAAGTGTTCCTTGGTTTTGGAATGCTTCTCTCTGGCTGCGTGGTAACTAGACCACAGGGGATGCTTTACATTTGTAGGCACACCCTTACCTTGCAGAGTCTCAAACCCAACTTCCAGAACCTCAGTGTCCCAAAAGAGCATCGTACGGGCACGCTCACAAGCATTTGGAAAACATCTGACAATAAATATCCATTTTATAATACTTCTATGGAAGAGACCTGCAAGATAATTTTAGGTCAGCCGCTCAAGAGGTTCAATGAGTTCAACATCTTTTTGCCACATATGTTGTTTCATTTGGGGGTAGGGGTGAGGCTGGAGGACCTGACAGTTTTGTTTAAGGAAATGTTCATGGGTATTCTACATAAATTACTGTTTTGTGTTCCTTGGTCTCGAAAAGTTTAAGAAACATTGACATAAAGGACCTCATAAAATTGGGGACCCTTCAAATTCCATTCTTAGGTTTATTATTATTTTGCCGAAAGGCATTACAACACAGAGATCCATTTCTTCTTCTTGTCCAGATGGAAGGTGTATGTTTATGTGGATTACAAATGAAACATAAAAACTGATTAAAGCCCTGGGTAGATGGGTCCGGTGTAACATTTTTCTGATAGTGTTTCTTGGGAATCATATTTGGATTGATTTACACACATATTTGAGCATTGCTTTGGGCATCACTGCTGAGATCATGCATAAAAAGACAGAGAGAGAGAGAAGCGAGGCACCATTATATCTGATAGCGTACTTAATCAGAGGAGGTAGGTGGAGAAATAGAAGAGGAGGAGGGAAATAAGGAGAAAGGAAACCAGTAACCACCAGACATGCTCCTCTGGTTGAGGCAAAGTTTAACATCTCAATTAAGATAAGCCCTCTTAGAATACATCAAATGGGTAACAAAACCCTTTAAACACGTTTCGCTTTTTTTTTTCTTTTTCTTTCTGAGCAGCAGCTCTTCTCCTCCGTTTCCATAAAACACAAAGTCAGCTTTCATTTGCTGGAGCAAGTGTTTTTGGAAAGACTTGACTTGCTGCATTTGTGCAGTTATGTTAGAAACTTGCATACACTTGGAAAGGGACGGGAGACACCAGCAAAAACCAAAACGCCCAGAGGGGCAGCTATATATTAGGGTGCTAACCTTTCCCCTTTCTCACTGCACGCTTGCATGTGTGTGTGTGCGTGTGTGTGTGTGTGTACACGCGCGCTCGACCTCACGGTGGTTTGGACACACATGGCTACTATGTTCGGACTTGTAAGGGCTAAACTTAGAAGATCTGCCACAATTACTATTTTTCCCTTCTACTCTGTCTCCTGAAAACCGGCTTAAAAACACTCAGATTTAAACAAACGAGCAAACAAAGCAACTCTCCATCTGAAGCCTGGAGCATTTTCAGAGGTACCCTTTAAGCGAGGGTTAGGGGCGGGCGTGCGTGTGTGTGCACCTTTGAGACCTGGTTTCTGCAGCCCACGCTCCCTTTGGTAACTGAGGACGCACTGCTGGATTTGAGAGGTCAAGAACGAGTCAGGAGCAGGACGGAGCTCCAAGTTGCGCGAAGAGGAAGGCGGCCAGCCCTCTTGAAGTGACTGGTAGGAAATCTGCGGAGTTTGAAATCTGTGCCTTGGGTCTCGCAGGGCGCCTGGCGAGTGGGCACAGACTTTGCTCCCCATCCCCGGCCCTATTTACAGCCAGGGGAGAAGGGAAGGAAGCGGGTGGCCAGGACAACTGCAAAAGCGGAGGCGTTACCCTCTTAATCAACTTTCTCTCCTCCCCTAGACCCCGAGGGCACGTCTCGCCTCTACTCCCCAGCCCGCAGCCGGCTTCTCCGCCGCCAGACGGCACGTCCCCTTTAAGGGTCGGAGGCCGCCTCTCCCTTTCGCCTCCTCCGGGTCCCCCGCCCTTCACACCTTGGGTGGGAAAAGGGAGCGGGGCGGGGCCTCCCGAGGGGCGGGGCCTCCCGAGGGGCGGGGCCTCCCGAGGGGCGGGGGGCGGGACCGCGGCGAGCGCGCCAATGGCTGCGCGGCCTGGTCGCCCTGGTCTCCGGCAGCCAATGAGCAGCGGGCCGGGGGGCGTGGCGGGCGCCGCCGCGAAGTGTCCAACGTGGGCCGGCGGGAGGCGGCGGGCGCGGAGCCCAGGGGGTGTGTGAGGGCGAGCGGCGGGGGCGGGGCGTCGGGGCCCGCCGGGAGGCCCGCGGCGAGCGGCTGATTGTTCGGCCGCGAGGTCGGCGGGGCTCTCGCGGCGCGGAGGAGCCGAGCGCGGCCCGGAACTGCGCGCGCGCGCTCAGCCTGCGGCGCCGGGACAGCGGGGGCGCTCGGGCCCGGGGGTGACCGCGCCGTCCAGCTGCGGGGCGCTGCGGGGCGCTGCGGGCCGCGACGAGGATGCGTTCGGGCGCGCGGCTCGGGCTGCGGGACTGAGCGCCTTCCGTGCAGGCGAGGAGCGCCGGCCGAGCCGCTGCCCTGCTGCCGGGAGCCCGGGGCTTGCAGGAGCGCCGCCGGGGCGGCCCGGATGGGCGCGGGGCTCGCGGCCCCCGCCGGCGGCTGCGGAGCGGCCCGGGCAGCGCGGGCGGACTAGCGCGGCCGGCCATGCCCCGGCGCGGAGCCTAGCGCGCCGCGGAGCCCCCCGCCCGCCCGCCCCCCGGGAGCCTCGCAGCCTCCGCGCCCGGACCTCGCCGCGCGCTGCAGACAAGATGGCGCGGCCGGTCCGGGGAGCGCTCGGGGCCCCGCGCCGCTCGCCGCGTCCGGTCCTGCCGCCGCCGCCGCCGCTGCTGCTGCTGCTGCTGCTGCTCCGGCCGGGGTCGGCGGGGGCCGAGCCGCGAGCGCCCTGCGCGGCCGCCTGCACTTGCGCGGGGGACTCGCTGGACTGCGGCGGGCGCGGCTTCGCGGCGCTGCCCGGGGACCTGCCCGCCTGGACGCGGAGCCTGTGAGTGCCGGCCCACTCCCCGAGCCCCGGGCGCTGCCCTCGGAGTCGCGGCGGCGGGGGTGCCTGTCCCCCCGGGTTGCACGGGCGGCTGGCGGGGAGGCTGGGCGCCGAGGAGCGGGCGTGGGCGCGGGGCGGTGGGCTCCGGGAGGTACCCGCGGGGTCTGCAGGTGAGCGACTGCCGGGGAGCCGGAGCGCGCGTGTGCGTGTGTGTGCGCGTGTGTGTGCGCGCGTGTGTGCGCTGCAGAGCGGGAAACATCTGGAAGCGAGGGTGTCAGGAAGCCCGTCTGGGGTCTGCGGGTCTCTACTTCTTTTTTTTTTTTCCTTCCCCCTCTCCTGTAACCTGTAACCCAACTCTTGGGTGTGTGAGCTCCTCCGCCTTCCAGTGCGCAACGAAGGAAGGTGACTCTTGGCTCCAGTCTTCCATTTACATTATTTATTAGTGAGAGTGCGTGTGCGTAGCTGCCTCCGAGTCCCACAGGACCGTGGTGGCCTGACTTGGCTCTGGCAGGGGTACGAGCCTGCCTACACCCACGTTTGGGGGCTTGCAAAGTTCCTGGATATGTGACTGCTGTGTGTGTGTGTGTGTGTGTGTGAGTGAGAGTGAGTGGGGTGTCTTGATCCCTTTCCACCTGATGGGCATTAGGGAACTGTGTTCCAGACCCTTCCTGTCTATTCCTTAGGGGCCCTGTAGGGCTTCCTGATGCAGTGGGGTGGAGCCCCACACTTCATTTCTCCCCCGTAAATGGTGCAAATTAGGAGTAGTGCTACTTCAGGAGAAGGTGCCAGGGTCCTGGTTGCTTTAAGCTGTCTGTTTCACCTGAAAGAGGCTCTTTTCTGGGCTGTCAGGATCTCGGCCTGTGACGACTTTAGTGGGACCCTACTTACAGGAGATTTGGCAGGAAGAAACCGCTTTAGACGTCTGTAAACATAGTAGAATAGAATAGGCGCTTTTCTATTCTAAGAAATCTGGTTCGAGAGTCAAAAAAATCCTATCCAGTTATGGGTAATTAAGCATCTCTGCAGAACTAGCAGTACCTTCTAGAAAAGGCCTCGCTTGAATCGTCTCCTTTTCAGTTGCATAATTGGACACCTTTCCTAGAACATATAGGGGCACGGGAGGAACCTCAGGCATGACATTCACCAGTTTAAAGAAGAGAAAACTGGTGACACAAGTTTTAAACGACACCTGTGGCTTGGTCTAAGAAAATGTGGTCTGGGTATCTGGAACCGGGCACGTGGATCTGTAACTTACCACGCAGCCTGATGATCAAGTACTGTGGAGTTTTGAAACTGGATTTTTGTTGGGGTTAGGTTTTTCTCTGCAATTTTCTGCTGCTTCTGTGGAATTCACTGACTTCGTGAAAATCAGTGGTCTTGGGGGGGGGGAGGGCTAGGGGGGTTAATACAGGAGGTGGCTGTTAAGTAGTGGGAGACAGAGCCCAGCATTGCCAGATAGAATCCTGTTTACTTGGGGCAGTCTGGGGTATGGTGGTTTTCCCTTTACATATTACTAAGATAGTTTTTAAAATAAAATCATGTGGGCAGAATCAGAATAACTTCTGAAGTGTTCACCTGTTGGAAGAATGACTACCAGTGCCATGTGTCAGTGGCATTGTGGGGAAGGCACTTAGTACAGAAGTGGTGACTGCGCAGAGAGGACAGGGTGTCCTCTTATTTGCACTTCCCGGTGGTCACAAGATCCACTTTGCCTTGTCCTTTAATTTTTGGAGCAAAACTAGCCACTTTCGGGGCTTCCTGTTGCTTAGGAGTGACATTTCACATGACATAAGTACCTTTTAAATTGCAGTCTTTTCTCTTTTACTCACACATTTGATGACCAATAAATTCCAAACTGCCTGCTTTGAGCCTCACTAGATTTGATCATGCTGATTATGGTGTTAACCGATTAGATTTTGAGATATGAATGGTGATTTCTGATTAGTATGTGGCAATACCATGTTACAAAATGGGTATCTTTTGAAAAATATGTGTGAAGTCATTTTTTTCTGATTAAAGAAAAATGAAGTGTGTGTGTGTGTGTTTTCTAGACCAGATTTCTTCATTTAAGTCATTAGTCTTATTCTGAGTTTTCCATCGGGATATTTATATGGTTTAAATTCCTGGCTATGATTCAGCAAGACTTTAGGGGAGAAAGTCTCTGTATATAATAAAATAAAATATCTTGTAGTTTCACCAAGTTTATACCCTCCCAGTCCATTGTGTCTAGAAAATGCTTTGAGCTCATTTATAACCCCATGAACTAGATTTACTGCAGCTAGTTCAAACAATTTCAGGCTATGGGTTGGAGATAGAAGGGGACCTGTGGCTTTATGGAACTTTTTTTTTTAACTTTTGTAAACAGAGCATCTAATTTTGGAGTTGCTCCTAGGCCTAGTGTACAGAAAGTAAGACTTTTTAATAGTAAATGTAAATGCAGTTTGAATAGGAAAAAAATGGAATGGCAGTGGTAGAAGGGAAAATGCGTTCATTCCTGGAGCCTGAGGATAACGTCTTCACAATAACTTATGGTTGTAGTAGTTGAGCCATAACTGAGTCTGCCATCCCATTACGTAGGTGAGATTGGCATAGTCCAACCAGCACATTCATAAATAGCACCAAGCATTGCCAAGCCTTATTCCAACTTCCCAGAACCTTAGAAGAAGTTGAACTTCTTAGAACTTAGATGTTTGCTTTCTTTGAAATTATTTTTGAGAGCAGGGCTTCAGAAGCTGTTTGAGCAGTATTAAATACAATTTACCTTAGACTCTTCCCTGTGGCATAAAGTTGAGCACAGTATGTGGCTAGTGTAACTGTTCTGGGACTGAATGGTGGCTTATGGGATTGTGATTGGAAAGAGGGCAGGCCCCGGAGGAGCAAGTCCAGATTCTCAGTCGTTCTTACTGGGGAGGGAAGGTGACACAGCATTTGAAAGCCAGGATTTTGACTCAAGGACTCCTCGTGCAGTTATCCGGAGCCACATTCAGATGAGTGTATTGATTTGGGTCTCTTTGTATTATGTCTCCTTAGGTATTTGCGGTATCAAACCTGGGGGCTTAAGTCTAACCTTGTCAGTTCTGGCACAAAAAGTGGTGCTAAAGATTGCATTAGAAAATAAACACCAGCCAGAGGTTGCCATTGTAGTTGTGTAGCAAAGAGGGCCTTTGTCTTTCAAATTTTACAGCTGTGCTAGAAGGGCCAGGTGTGCAGGGTGTTGTGAATTAAGGATTTGGAACGTACTTCCCATCCTGTTTATGCAAATTAGACTTAAATTTGACTTAAATCATTGATGATGACCAGATTGTTCCAGAACCTCAGGTGAGATATGTGTGTGTGTGTGTGTGTGTGTGTGTATAAGAAGTTGATGATTGTAAGGATTGTCCTCAGGTCTTCCCTTCGGCCCATTTTTCTCTTTGTGTCCCTATATAACTTACAAAGAACTCATCAGACATCATCCAATTTCTGAGGATGGACAAAGGGTTGTTGGGAATATGGGTTAATGGCCAAAAATCTGAAAGGTACAAGTGCTTTCAGAGTTTTGGGGACATTTAGCTTGGGCTCAGAGTCCTTTCCTTTGCAACAAGTGTCAGAAGCCTGGTCTCCCTTCCCCTCCAAGATGCAGTGTTTGTCTATTACTAGTTCTCTGACACCTGTTTTGAGTAAGGGAAGTCTGGCAAATAAAATTAGTTGCCTTGAGAGAAAGGCACACTATTTCAGTCCCTCTGATATGAAATGATAGCCATCAAAATCCAAATTTGTGAATACTGTGAAATTAGGAAGCGTATGGAGACTCCCGGGTTCCCAAATAAGTGAACTGTGTTGGCACACAGTGCCCCTCTTGCCTTCAGGATGTCAGAACTGTTCATGCCCCCTTTCCCAGGGACCGTTTTCAAAAGAAAATATCTCTTTCAGTAATTACATTTGGTCACTAGATTTCACAAACTTTGGACTCTGGAATGTATTGTCAGGAATAATTCATCATCTCCAAAAAACTGAAGATGTTTCAATGTAATAAGAGCTCTTTCCTACTAGATGTCCCGATGTCCCGGCAATCTAGCTCTGCTCCTTTGGCTAGAGATTTCTCTCCCTGCAGAGCTCATTTCTTTGCCTGTGTTCCCCACGCAGCCTGCCCTGAGCGCGTTGGGATGGCCTCTGGCTGACCTTTCTCTCCCTCAGAGACCATGCTCACAATGAAAGGGCCTCTCCCCCATTCTGCAGAAGTGTCTCCTTGGTGCAAAGGCTGTTCAGCATCCTCCCTTTCAGGGTGGACAGGAATGCAAGAGAGCCACTAGGGTTTTGTGTCACTTAACAATGCACCTGGCCCAGTTCTGTGCACCTGCTGAAGCCCTGAAGGCCTGTTAGTCAGGGAAGGGGAGGTTATTTAACATAGCCTGTGGTTATTTTAAAAGTGACAACCACAGGAGAGACAAGTCTGGAAAAGGGATTCATTGAATTTAAAGTCTCTATAAGTAAATAATGGATGTTGGTTGTACCACCGTCTTTTCTTCTTTTTCCCCATTTGTTTAAAACTCCAAGGGATTCTTCTGACTTACTCCATAGGTTGAAGGACTTCAGGTTTTCCTAAGCAAGCCTAATTTTCAACTCCTTTTGAAAGAGCTTGGGGACATTTACTCGTTGGGGACCTTCCCCCTCCTCAGAAACTGCAATTTGAAACCCTGGGGGTCTTTTAAAAGCCAACAGGACTCTGGGCTGTGTTAATATTCAGAGCTGTTTACAATGGATGCAGTTTCAAAGGCTGAAGGCATTGTCTTGAGACAAGAGGGAGGAGGGGTAGAAGCAAAATTCCCAGGCAGAGGAGGGAAAATATCTAAAAATCCCCAATGTTCCTTGGCCTGTGGGAAATTCAGGGACTGTTAGTGGTGTTTTTCTATGACTTATGCATGACCTTGGGCCTATGCGGTCCCTTCCATCTGCCTCATGGATTCAGTTCATGTTGTGTGTCAGTAATGTGATTGTCCTCTGCTTATGTGTCCAGTTCAAGTTTGAGAATCAGTTAAGAAGCTCAGATCTGTTCGTGTCTTCCCACGCAAAGAAGTAGGACTTTAAAGACCAAAGGTTAAAATTTTCACAGTAGTTTACCCACTTGAAACCTTCACTTATTTTTTTATATAACTAATAGACTAATAACTAATAATTAGGCTAATAACTAATATAACTAATAGTAGAGTTTAATAATACAGACTCACCAGTTAATTGGCCAATTCCATGATTGTGGCTAAGAAAGTTTTGACTGAAAATCTTTTTTTTTATTTTTATTTTTAAAAGATTTTATTCATTTCTTCATGATAGACAGGCGGAGGCCGGGGGTAGACAGAGGGAGAAGCAGGGTCCATGCAGGGAGCCCGATGTGGGACTCGATCCTGGGACCGCGGGGTCATGTCCTGAGCGGAAGGCAGATAGATGCTCAACCTCTGAGCCACCCAGGGATCCCAAGAAGTTGCCAGTTTTTATGCTGGTTTTTGTTTCTCGTTTTTTTAATTTTTTAATTTTTTTTATTTTTTGGAGGGAGTATGCTTCTGGATTTTTCTTATCCAAGGACTTTTTTGCTTTATATGTTCCTATATTATTACTTTTTTTTTTTAATAATCTAATACTTTCTATGTGGTTTTTATCCAAGTATGTTCTGCATACTCTTCTGAAACACAAGCTGTAAGCCCAGCTGCTTACAGAAGTCACTTGGTTTCTTAAAAAACTGTTCCTTCATTTCACTGGGTTTCAAGCGTTTTTGTGTTTTGCCTTCAGTTGTCTTTGTCCTCAAAATGAGCATTCCCTGTGTTGGGTATTGGGTTGGGTTGTTGGTGGGGAGGAGACTGGGTGAGGGTGAAGCTTTCTTCACTTCCACTCTGTTTCATATGTGGATACCCTCATCCCTGGTGATCACACCCGGCACACACCCTTCACTAGGGAACTGTGATGAAGAGATTTGCAAATTACTTCGAGAAGCCATCCCTGGCCCCACCACCCCACAGCTCCTGTGTGATTTGGGGCAAACGTCCTTCCTTTATCTCTAATAAAGGGGATTGTATTAGTCCAAGTGGCAGCTGCGGTGAAGACAGATACACATGTGTTTAGTCCACTTCCTCAATATAAGTCTGTCAGTTCACTGCTGATTCTGGAGCCCAGTTGCGAGTTGAAAGCCTCAGTAACTCAAGGTTTACATCTTCTCACGGCCAGTCCTTCCACGTCAGATTTCTTGGTGACAGATGCTTCCTAGGAAAAGCTGACTTGTCCGAAATGAGGACCTGTTTTGGAGTTGGCAGGTGGCAGGGCTCACATCCCATGCAGCCTTCTCTCATGAAGTTTTTGGTGATATGTATAAAGTGAAACAAGTAAAATTTCATATGCCCTTGGGAATCTTAGGCCAACCTGGAGGGCTGGCGGGAAGCTGTGAACAGTTGCAGCAAATTATACAAATTATACAATTAGCAAAAATTATTGAGGTGGTTTATAAATGTATTCCAGTTGTGCAAATACTTCTGTTCCTTTAGCATTATCCTTTGGGAGGTGGCTATGGGAAGGAGGCAGAGAAGTGAGAGGCCCTTAAACTAATAGTTTTATCCTATTATTTCCCTGGTTTCACTGAAACTGAACCCTACTGAGACGCAGGTCGTGCCTCTAGGTCGATAGCTTGGAAGCCTGCAGGTGCGCCCTTCCAGGCAGGGGTTAGGTTTCAGACTCTGGGGCCAGCTGAATGCTGCGCTGTACCCATTTCTCTTTGGAAATATTTGAGAGTGGAGGAGGGGTGAGGGGTGTTGATTGTTGGGTTGTACACAGAGAGCTGAAGAGCTCTGACATTTTTCATTTGTTTTGGTTTGTTTGCAGCTATATTGTATGGGACACGGGTGGTGAGCACAGGGTCATGTCTGGAATCTGGCAAGGATGCCACCTGAAAAGCCATTTGCTGTTACTCCTTCTGCACCTGTACCTGTGTCCTTTCCCCAGTGAATGGCCGTGATTCACAGCCTTGCCCACATGAACGGCTACGATTGTTGGCGTCTTTATTACTATTTAATCTGGCATAACCGGTAAAGCCCATTGTGTGAACAACCAATCCGTTCATCTCTGCAAGTCCTAATACATCTTGGTTTCCTTATGAACCAGGATGCAGGTTCCAATCACTGCTTGTTCAGTTTGTTTTGGCAAAAGGTGGCATTCAGGGAGTTTAAAGAAAGCATGGTCTGTCTCTCTTTAAGCACTTCGCATTGATTATTCTTTAAACTTCTGTGGTGGACAGGTCTCTAATCTTCTAAGATCTGCAGGGTTTTGTTTTGTTTTGTATTTTCCTCAAGGTCTCATTATTAGGAATTTAGTGAATGAAATGAATGAGGGTCTGTCCAGCAAGCAGAATTACCTAGTTGTTAAGAAACAAGGTGAAAATGAGGATTTTTTTAAGCTGATAAAAAAAATCCACAGCATCATCATCTTCTGAGGCTCCTTTATGCAGCATTTAGCAAGTGACCCCCCACCCCCACTTCCTATCCTTTGTTCCTTCCACCAATTTATAATCTGTCATTCAAATAATTTGTCACTTAAAGCATACATTACGCTGATAAATCCTCTCTCTTGGTGCATTCTTGATGATAGCCTGTTAGAGACTCTGAGAAGTATCTAACTTTTGAACTGGAGGACAGATAATCCTGCTTTCTGCCAAACCTTAATAGTTGCAGAGCTCTTTGCTTTCTTGAAAGCATTTGTGTATCAGACATTAGCGCTTTGGGCTGGTTGGAGAGAACTTGACCAGGCAACGTCTGCTGGTCTTGAGTATCTTTTCTTACCTTTTTTATTAAGGAGCTACCAGACATCTCTGGAAGTGGATAGGGAGAGGTAGTGAACTCTCTGTACCATCCACCAGCTTCAACAATGATCACCCCATGGCTCCTCCCGTTTGATCTGTGCCCCAACACACTTTTCACCTTTCATGTTTTTTGGAAGCAAATCCAAACATACCATTTCATGTGTAAATGTATCAGATATTATTATTATGAACAGCTTTATCAAGATATAATTCACATACCATACAGTTCACTATAGGGTGATTTTAAGAAATGTAAATTTGAACAACTTTTGGGGAAAAAAAAAACCCCACATCATTTAAGTGTGTTTTTCCAAAAGGAATTTTGGTTAAGCTGTCTTTACAGAATGTTTATTGAGCATGTACTGTGTGCACTCTGACTTTGTGTGTTCTAAGAATAGGATTCCCCCCCCCCTCCTTCTTCTGGGAGGTGCTTAGAAAGTTCTTTGGTCCTATAGGCCTTTGCCAGGAGTATGCAATTTTGAACTGTCCTCTCTCCCCACATAGCTCTTCATTGAGATGTTTCTACAATGCTATTAATTGCTGATTAGAAGCCACTTGTGAACAAACATAACTTCGAATGGGTCATTTAAAAAGTGATATTTCAGATCTTGTTGGTTAATAGAGGGGTAATTAGCCGTTGGGTGTAGTTAGGTCTCCAGTCTGAACCAAGTTAACTGTTGTTTACTTTGCAAGGCCTGACCCTCCAGCTGTGGCTACTTGAAGCTGCTTTAAATAGAGTGAGAGGCACCCTGGAAGAAAATCCTCCAAAAGCAAAGAACTAGGTTCCTGGAACCCTCTGTGCTTGATTTAAACTTCACAGTCTTGAAAATGCTTTTCTTCAAGTAGCTGCAGAATGGTTTTGTTTTGTTTTGTTTTCTTTTGTAGAAGTTTAGTTTCTCCACAGCCTGCACTGCTGTTGTTATTTAGGAGAGACCCTTTGAGAGTTTATGCTGACTGCTGCTTCGTTAGGAATCTGAATGGGAGTTCCTTGTCTCCAAGTTCCGTTTGTGATTGTGCGCTCATCCTGGTTTATTGAATGATTTCCATATCCTATTTGTGAAAATTGAATTCCATATTGATTATGGGGCGTTCAGGGGTTTTAAAAGCTGTGCAGTGTGGTCATGTCAAACTCAGAGACAAAGTAAGCTTAATTAAACTTCTGTGATATTTGTTTAGATACCACCTTACAGTGAATTCTACATTTGAAAAAGTGGAAGTACATGCCAGAGGCCTTATAAAAATTTTTTTGGGGGGAGGGTTTAAAATTAAGAAATTTTGACTGTGAATTTAATATCTGTTTTGCAATCTGGGAGAACTACATTCCTTCATCTGATTTCAGCGGTGTGATACGGTGGTCTATCACCATGCAACTTGCCTACGTTGTAGTTTGTGTTTTACCTTTAATTATTTTTTGTTGTTGTTAGTGATTTCCTCTCTCCACCTGGGCTGGTGTGAGTTTCTGGCATACAGGCTCACAGTGCTTGCAAAACTTATAAACAGCCAGAAGAGCTCATTGCTTCCAGGAAGTTGGTTGTTGATGCAGTGAAGTGATGGATGCATGCAGAAGCTGCAGTCTGGAGGGGCTGGGGTTTCCTTCTGTCTTTGGAGGAGAGGAGATCCAGAAAGCAAACTGAAATGTTGTGTAGCTGTTAAAGCCTGCCTCGTCCCAAATTCCTCTGAATGTTTGCTCAGATTTGGTGTCTGTGTAGGACTCTTGGCCACGGGTGATTTGACCTCATCAAGGGCCGTGCTTTGCCCAAGTGAAAAATCAAGAACTCTTCTAATGGAGATTTTTGGGTTCTTTCACAAGTTCATTTGAAACAGTACTTAGAAATGATTAAATTATATTGAATTCCAGATGCTCCTAAAATAAAGACTGGCTGACCTCAAATATTATTTGTTGTGGGGGGAGGTCTAGGGAAATTTATTATATCTGAAATCTTGGAATTCAGTACATCTTTCTGGGCAGAAAGGCGACATTTTCATGAAGCTTCATAAAGGGGTTCGTGACCAAAGAGGGATTAAAAACTATTGAACTAAAAGGAAAAATTAATTTTCTTAAGGCTATGAAGGCAGAAATGTGGTAGGATGAAAAAATAGCCTGTAGCTGGGTATCAGGAGACCTTGGGGTTTTGTCCCAGCTCAGCTCCTGATCGGTAGTGTAACCTTGGGCTAATGAATTAATTTCCTTTCTGGAAAGGGATGTATGACTTCTAAGACTCCTTATTTTCAGGTTTATGATTCTCTCCTAATTGAAGCAAAGAGGAAATAAGCTTACTACTCATTGGACGGTACAAATTAGAAAATTGAACTGTGTGTCTAGCATACTTCCTTAAAAGTGATCTTTGTATGTCTGGCAGTTCTGAGCAGAATCCTCAAATGGGTACCTGGGCAGCAAAGGAAAATGAGGTGTGCGTGAGGACTTCTGAATGAATAGCCCTTTGGGTGTTATTGAAGCAGAGCAAATATTCCATGGTATTTCTTTGGCCATTGCCTCTTTCTTTCCCTTTGGAAAACTCAAAACTTTGGAAGCTAATGAAGACCTACTTTGGACTTTTGATTTAGCTTTTTAAGATTTAGGTTAAAAAAAAAAAAGGCAAATAAATTAGTGGCATGTTTTCCAAAGTTGCTTATCTCTGCTTACCTTGGGGCAGCATCTCTCTCAAGCAAGCCTTCAGTGCATACTTGGGATAAAGGAAGTTAGTTGTAAGCGATGCTGATAAACTGCCCTGAATTTCTAGATGGGCCATCTTGGATGGATTTCCATAGTCCTCTCCAGAGGAAGGGCAGTTACACACCACCTGGCCTGTCCTTTCTGAGCTGGTTCTCCATGGTATGAACATAGTGGATATCAGAGTAGCTTTTAACCGTTTTACCAGGAGATGTCTTGTGTGTATCTTTTAAGGCAGAAGCTCAACAGCCTAATATATGTAGTCCAGTGGTGTGGTTTCTCCAATTTTCAAAGTCTGTCGCTCACTCTTTTTGGGCAGGTTAATTCCAGAGCTACCCATCTGCCTGTGTTTTCATTGGTTTGCTCTTTGTTAGGCGCTGTTCTTGAAAATTGGGATCCTATCATCACCTGACTCCTTAAAAGACTTTTTTTATCATACAGAATCTAGATGTTTTTATTTTGTGATATGAATACCTCCTTCACTGTCACCTGGAGTCCGTTAGTGATGTCAGTGACAATTCTTGGGTTTTTCTCTTTTTTTCTTTAGAACAAATTCTTGGAATTTGGAAGCTTGTTTGGGGATACAGCTAAAATGCAGTAAAGTTGGAGGTACAATTAGTGGTTTGGCACTTGTTGACAGGAAGTTTAACAGGAATTAGGGGCTACTTTCAGGCTAAAGGAAATAATCCAAAGAACTAGAATTTTTTTTTTTTTTAAGCAGTCCCCTTTTAAGACCTGAAGATGGCCTTTTTTCATGGGCTTTCTGATCAAAATAGACCGAATAATCTTCCCATGTTTATGTGAGTCCTTTTGTCAGTGTCAGACATAATCTCTGTTTTTCACTTGACCTTGTTCACTCATTATTTATATCTAGTCATCTCTCAGTGGCTTCTCCATCTCTCCAGTTAGGTAAGTTTTCACACATCTCTGTCTTCCTCCACTTTGATTTTTAAGTAGGAGGGATTGTTCAGGTTCACTTACCTAAGAATCCCCTGGCAATTATTTGTTTATTGCCCTATGCCTTTCCTTCTTGGGGCTAGGTGCATCTTTTCTGGGCAGAAGGGAGCTCATGTTTCCATTATTTTTCAAAGGGCATCTGAGGTTTAGCCCCAAAGTGTGATTACTCTTGATTAACCTGTGTGGAGGACCTAACAGAGGTGCTTTTGGAACTTAGATGTAAGGAGTTAGAGGACCTGTTTCTTTGTGCTGAGGACCTGTTTTTCCATCCAGTGTTAGCTGATGAGTAAAGGGATAGATTCAGAGGTGAGTCTGAATGGACTTGTATGGACCTTCAGTGAGAAGTCATAACTTGTGGTTTGTTTGATTTTATATGTCAGGGCGAACTTTTGAGAGAATATCTGACCTAAAACAAAAATTATGGATGGTCCTCCCTTCCTTTCTCCTTATTTTCTCCTTTCTGCTTGAGAACCACTTCAAAGAATCAGATGTGTTGGTGCCAGACGCCATGCAGTTATTGTTAAAAGAATTTGGAAATATAATTGAAAACAAACTTTGTTGAGCAGAGCAGATCCAGGCGAGTTCTTATTTTGAGGGAGAAGGGAATTCCAAGTTTTTCCTCTATTTGGAGCTGATGTCTCCGAACACTTGTTCTGTGAGATGAATCATCTGTGAATTCTACATCTGGGAGTTATATATTGGGAAATGGCATTCTTTTTAAATGCAGAAGAAACACAAAAGCTTAAAGTTACAGTGTAGTTGGAAAATTCTAGTCAGAGTTTCAAAAAAAAATGAGCATTGAGGTGAAATTGGCAGAATCATTGGACATGAGATTGTGATACCTAAAATAGACATGCCCTTATATGGAAAGCAGCATGCCAGCCACACTTATTTATGGGGACCCCTCCCCTTTGTTTAGAGACACATGACCTTTTAAAAAATTTTGTAAACATCAACGAATTAGAATCATTAGTTGAGGCGAATGTGACTTGGGTCTGAACTGACTTAAGCATTTGTCTTAAACACTTCAAATAAATCCAAGCCATGGTCACCAATGAAAAACCCAGAGCAGTGCAGCGTTTCAAGGTCTCCTGGGGGAAGATAATGCTATGTCCTCATTCACCGTGTCCTCAAGCCCCCTTCATTCCACATGTGTGGTTGTGAGGAGCGGTGGTAATGGCGATAAAGCAGCCATGTTGTGGTCACAATGTGGTCACACAATGGTCAGAGTGGTGGCTCTGGGGTCCAGGCTGCCTGGTGATCTTAGGCAACTGACTCAGGTTCCTCTTGCATTACCTGAGGATAATTATAATGCCCATCTCATTGAACTTGTTATGAGGACAAAACTGAAATAATTTGTAATTTTTAGAGGAGGGCCTAACACATAGCAGAAGCTTGGGTAAGGTTAGCTACTATTGTTATAATTCTAGCAGTAATAGCAGTTTACAGTTTTGCAGCTGGAATCCTGTCCTTTAATGTAATTATCATCTTAACTCTATGAAATGTAATACCTCTGCATCATACACGAGGCCGGGAATGGTTGGCTGATTTGCTCAGGGTCTAGCCGTTGCCAAAGTCAGAACTCAAACCTGACACTCCATGCTGGTACTTAGAATGACTATGGTAGAAACTAGTACTGTTTGTTTTCTTGTGTTTGTCTTGCTTCCCTTTCAAGTCTGCGTGCTCCTGGAGTCCAGGGATCGGTCCTTCAACTCCTTGGGACCTGAAGCACCTAGCACAGTTGTAGCCGAGCAGCCTGTGCTCCATAAATGGTGTCTTGAATGGGATCTTGAAGAGCATGCTTCTCCATTGGTAGACTCATGTGTCAGAATCCATTTTTGGTGTGCCCCTTTGGTGAAGGGGGTGGTAGCAGGCGCATATGTCTCACCATCTGTTGTTTATTGTTTCTCTTAGGTTGTGGTTTGTGTTCCTGTTCCATGTTTCTTTGGTTTCTGGAGCAACTGCGAATATTATATGCTCAGGGATCAAAAAAGTAAACTATTTATAAACAGTAAAGTATCCTTGGGTTTGGAAAGTGTTTTTCTCAAATGCGTGTATATTTGGTGGCTTTATTATAATCTCACTGATGTATCATTAGACAATTTGTAGACTGAGGCACATTTAAAAGATGGGCGAGTTGTAGGCTGGCCTTGTGTAACCAGCTTACAAACGGCCTTGGTGATAAGGCCCTGGTGTTAACGCTGACCTGAGTGGTGTATTTTTAACTCAAGAACATATAAACAGTTTAGCCTGCTGATGGAGTTTATACTCCGCCTGAAATCCTTGGCATGCCTTGAATCCTGCAGCCTTGGGAGATATATGTGGTCCTGGGAGACCGTGGTGGCCACCAGTGACCCTCTGGGCCCTACTCTTCACCTTAAAAAAAAAAAAAAAGACCCCAGCAAAGATGATGAAAGGAAGAAAGGGAGAATTCCTCAGTAGTTTTGTAGGATACATTTTATATCCAGCTTTTCTCCTATACTATTTCATTGTGGTATGCGGATTTTTGGGGGCATGGGGAGAATTTTCTTCCGTTTCGCTTCCCCTGCCAGCCACGGGGTCTCCGCAGAGTCACAGATTGCAACACGTGACTCCCATTGCCTAAAGCTCTGGCTGTCCACCCACCTCTCCAGTGTTCATTGTTTATTCCTCTGTGGCTCCCTGGGTCCCGGCCGCCACGTGGGACTTTTTCCATGCCCTTATAATACCGCCTGTGTCGTGTCTCTCACATCCTCTTCCCTCTGCCTGGAGAAATGTTCTTCCCTCTTTGCGTTGCAAACTCCTCTTTGTCCCCCCTTAGCTGTCCCTTAGAAACTCTTCCTGACCTTCCTACTGAATTCTGCCTTGAGAACTGTGTAGTGGCTTTATACAGAATTGATGAGTTGACCGACAACTCTCCAACTCTCCAACTCCCCCCCACCCAATCCATCTTCTATAATCTTACCTGAAAGCAGGGACTGGTTTTGTGTCTGACCTACCATTGTATTTCTAGAAACTGGCCCACATTATATTTTGCGTACAGATATTGATGGAGATAGAGCCATTGGTCTTCATTCTATGTGGTCCTATAAACCCTATAGAGATACATCTCCCAAACACTTAGGATAATATAGACCTCCCAGAGGCTCATTTGTCTATACATTTTCTAAATATACCTTGTCTGCTTGATAGTATCCTCTATTCCCCACGAAATATTAATGTTGAGAGACTTAGAACAATGAAAAGGAAGAAGAAACAAAGAGTTGGAGTTAAAAGATAGGCAATTTCCGAGCCACATTAAGAGTTGATTGTTTTTCATTCCTCTGTTGTGAGAAGGTGGCTGGCTTTTAAATCCCCTATCCAGGGGTTGTTATTGAAACTCCTGTTCGGTTTGAACACTGCAAGTGACCTGTCTCCCACACGGGGTCCCCAGGCATTATTTCCCTTCTGGATCTCCGGTGGCTGTCGTTGGCAGGTGGGCTGGACCCGGCTGCTCTGCTCCATGTTGTGTTTGGCGAGGGAGCCCACAGTGCATTTCCCAACTGTCGACATGGCCTCTCATCTGCTCTTTTGCTAGAGCTGATGTTTGGAGTCTGTTTTTTGAGGATTGACACTGCAGGGGAGGGTTGTTTCTTACCTAGACTGAGGCTGTCTAGACACCCTTCCCCTTGTGGTTATTCTGCTCAGTTTATGCTGAGCCCTGGCCAGGGCAGCTGGTCTGGGTTGCTTGGCTCTTCTTTACTTTCCAAAGACCTCTACTTTGACAAAAAGGATGGTCAGGCCAAGGTCGTTTTTCTCGCTCTTTGCTGGCAGAGGAAAAGGCTGCTCTCCTTGACCGGAGTGAGTTGTGAGAACACTGAGGGCAGGTTACCGTGCCCTCCTTGGTTCAATCCAAACTAGCAACTTAGGTTTATAGAAGCTTCCGTGGCCAGAGACTTCTGAGCAGATAGATTTCTAAATCTGGCCCCTTTCCGCATGGACCTCAGGTGTGGGCAGTCTCCTGGAGATGCTAACAAGTAGTGGGGAAAACTGTGTTCAGCTCAGTGAGCTCTGCCTCAAATGTTTATTTTAATGGTATCAAGATCTTCTTGTAGGAGGGTCCTTTAATACCCAGTAAGTTATGATAGTCAAGGAACATGATTTCATGTAAATGGGATTTTATACTATTGACCTATAGTCTAGTTACCATGCCTTTATTTTAGTTACTTTTGATATTCTGGTGACACATGGTAGACATGTCTGTTGAATAAAGAGGAAACTACAAACGAAAAAAAAATGATCTCATTATCCAGTGACCAACCAAATCACTCTGGAGTATGAATATGTCTGCGGTTGAGTTATATTTTTTAATACAAAATTAAGGTTGCTATATACTTGTAATTCTATTTTTTAAAAAAGACTCAATATCATAAATATTTTCTGTAATATTAAACATTTTTAAAAATACCATTTAATGCATAATTCAACTTTCCCTGATATTAGGCATCTAAGTTTTTTCCTAAACTAGGGTAAACATCCTTATACATATATGTTTATACGTTTCATATTTCCATAGGCTGAGTTACTAAATTCAGATTGCCCTGGATATACAACTTCTTAAGATTTTTGGCACTGGTGCTCCTACGAGGCCACCAATTTACATATGAAATTGTACCCATTTCCCCCACACCGTCATGAACATTTAGATGCTGCTTTATATTTTCGGTAACCGTACACCAGTTTAATACCTGAAAATTGCACTGGATTATTTTAATGTGCGTTTCTTTGGATGATGAGGCTGAAGATCTTTGCATATGTTACTCACAGACATTTCCTTTTTAAATTTCCTTCTTTTTCTGACACAGAGTTAGCTGAATAAATGAACTTCATTCATGGCCTCATCTGTGAACTCTGGGCTTGAACCACAGATCTATCCCTAATTCGAGAGACGATGTGTTTCTTAGAGTCTGAAAAGCCTCTTTCCCCCAGGTGTCACTGCCGAGAACACCGTGCTCTGTGTGGGCTCGTCACAGATTCACAGATTCTGAATCTGACCTAGGAAATGTTTTTGTGTTCTTCTTAAACTGAAGTTGATTATGTGTTCTGGAGGGGAATGTTGCGGTGGCTTTGCAGATACCCAGAAGTAGCCCCAGCCCGCTTGAGCCCTGCAGAGCCAGCCTGCCTGTGCCCAAGCCGCCCTGCCTGGGGCTGGCGTGCCTGGTACCTACAGCTGGTAGGAATCAGAGCAGATTAGCGTGGCGGAGAACCCTTCAGGAACAGCTTCCAGCAAATGGAAATTATTTTAAAACAAATTGATGTGGTTTTTCTGTCAAACCTACTTGGAGCATAAACAAGGTTGGACTGTACGCTGCTTCCCTTCTACAGACTAGGCCGTGTTTAGAATGTGGCTTTGAGCAAAGTAAACATGGTCTTGAAAGTGAGTTGTCATTGTGTGTGTCTGACTTGAAAAGTAAAAGTAGCGCACTAAACCCGCATCCTCAATGACTGTCTGGTGGCACGGAAGACTTCCCTTCTCTTTGGTTTGTCTCCTGGCCGCAGCTGTCACTGCTTCCTGGAAGGGTTTTAAAGGTAAGAAGTAATTTGCTGTTGAAAGGATTAAAAGGAAAGAAGTACCAGGTCAGTTTCTGCGGTGAGATAAGCATTTTAATCTTACCCCTTTGCCGTGGAGGAATATCAAAAACATCTTGTGAAATACTTAACTGTGTGTGTTTTTGAGCGGACATGCGGGCCCGTATCCCGTATCCCCCCCGCCCCCCCGCCCTGTTTGTGCATCTGAATTCTCTGCTAGTTGCAAGGTGGTTCCTCCACACTAGGACAGTGTCAGCTTTATTAAATTGGCCACAGGCTCCCTAGAAGGTGAAACAATGCTCTTAATGTTCTGATTATATATTAATGAACAACCAGGCCAAGGGGCACTTGCCAAAAAAGCTACAAAGTGAGAAAGCCACCAATATCAGAGTGAACTTTGCACTCTGAAAGTGTGAATGATGTTGGGTGAAAGAAGTTTATTGCACAAGGGGAACAACTGGAATCTCTTTGATGTCGGTTAGAATCCAGGCCCCATTAGACTTTCGGACTTCCCAGTTAACTACATCTTTGCTGGTCTAGGGGACATGCTATGGTCCAGGCATGACCAGCATACTGGTAGCGGGGCAAAGGAGGAGGTGGGGGGCGCATTGGGCATTTATATCTGCTCTCAGTGATCTTCAACTAATTTTAATCTAAAATTGAAACGTATAGTCTCCAACCTTTCCACTGGAAAGACTTTTTCCAGAAATAGCATGCTGTGATTCTAAAAGCAGCCTGGGGTTAGATCTTAATCAATTAGATCTTCATCTTAATCTAACTAATTTATTTCTCCCCATTGTGGTGACATTTTGTCCTGCCTTCTGGCTTATTCTTAATTTTTGAATGGCTGGCAGTGGGGAACCCTGCTTTCCACGGCCTTATTAAATAATTACGCAAAAGAAGAAGAAGAAGAAGAAAAAAAAACCCTGCTCTTTCCAAATCCTGAGAATTTGTTTTCTGCAGGAGGCTAATACTCCAGGTGAGGTTTTCCACCTGTGATGGCTCCCTGAGCAGAGCTCTGGTAGTGAGTCATAGTCGTTTAGGAAGCAGCAAGGATTGACTGGGTGGGAGGGAATTTTGAAGGTGGTATCATGGCTTTACCATTCAAAATGTGGGTATTTTGTCTGCTGTCCACTTCATTTATCTACTAGCACTTGGAAAATTATTTTTGCATTCTTGTGGTACAGAAGTAGCTAGTTGGCATTTTCCTTAGAATTTTGAGAGTCTGATAAGGCAGGCAGGTTTTTTTCTTTTTAAAAAATAGCTTTATTGAAATACAATTCAAATTCCATGAAAATCATCCTTTTAAATGATTTGATACAGGGTGTTTTAAGTAGGCTCCACACCTGGCACAACAGTTTGAACTCCTGATCCTGAGATCAAGTCATGAGCTGAGCTATGATCCAGGGTTTTTAACATATTCACAGTTATACAACCATCACTACTAATTCCAGAGCATTTTCATCACCCCAAAATAAAACCTTGTATCCACTAGCTGTCCCTCCCTATTCTTTCTTCCTCCCGCTGGCAATATCTACTTTTTATCTCTATGAATTTGCCTATTCTGGACATTTCATATTGATGGAATCATACAATACTAGCCTTTTGGGTCTGGTTTCTTTCCCTTAGCATGATATTATCAGAGTTCTTTCATGTTAGAGCACGTATCAGCTATTTCTCCTTTTTATGGCTGCATGATATTCCATGGTGTGGATACACCACATTTTGTTTATTCACCAGTTAATGGGCTCTAGGTTGTTTCCACTTTTTGGCTCTTTTGCAAAATGCTGCTGTGGGCAAGTGTTTGTGTGAATGTGTATTTTCACTTGCCTTGGGGTATGTGTATCCCTAAGGTGGAATTGCTGGGTCATAGGGTAAATGTGTTCAACTTTTTGAGGAACTGCTAGGCTTTTCCAGAGGCAGTATGCACTTACCAATAGTGTATAAAGTTTCCTCTTTGCTCTCAGTCTCACCAGTAGTAGTTGTCTGTGTTTTTCATGATAGCCATTCTAGTGGGTGTGAAGTGCTATCTCCTGTGGTTTTGATTTGCATTTCCCTCATGACTAGTGATGCAGAGCATCCTTCCATGGGCTTATTGGCCATTTGTGTATCTTTTTTGGAGGACTGTCCAGATTCTTTGCCTACTTTTTAATGGGGTCATTTTAAAAAGAGATTGTACGATTTTGAATGGCTTGGGGTTTTCCCCAGGTAGACATGCTTTTCTGTCTTACTTTCCTTAGGAGAGAGAAAGTGCATTTTTAAGATTTTTTTTCAAAGACTTAAGGTCTTCAGGTAGAAATAAAATGGACAGTACTTACTGGTTTATCTGGTTTACTGCCCCCACCCCACCCCACCCCACCCCACCTCACCCCACCTCACCCCGCTGCCCAGTCTGGAATCCCAGGCAGGGGAGGAAATGCAAGAGAACAGAATGGTGGTTATTCTTGAAGTGAATCTAGGTTTGGGGGTCTTTGCGGGAGCTCATCACACACACAGGGTTCTCCACCAGGAGAATGGGAGGATTTGTCCACCTGTAACCTAAGGAAACTTGCTGTGCATGTACATTTATAGCCAAGTCTATTTTTTGTGCATTTCCTCTGCTCCAGGGCAAGCCTGCCTTTGCCGACAGAGCTTTGCAGCTATAAATTAGACAGAAATGCAGTATTGAGGCTGTCCAAAGGCAGTCAGGGTAATTGCTCTGGACGGGTTTACAATAGGGAGGTGTGAAGTGCTTGGTGGCAACCGGAAGCTGGGGGAGGGAAGACAAATTGAACTTGGCCGGCTTCGGTGTGGTGGGCTGACACAGCTAATTGAAAACGCTGGCCCTGGTGGCTTTTCATGGGAAAGGAAGCTGAGGCCTTATAAGCGTTTCCTTTACAACAAGAAACCAGAGGGAGAGGGGCTCATTGAGTTATGCAGGGTTTAGAACTGAATCTCTGTAAGCATTTAGAGCCTTTGGCTTGGATGTAGAAGATCAGATTTTCTGTGTGTTTTTTGTTTTTAATTTCCTACTCTTTAGCCCCATTCTAGATGAGCCAAGTGGATAGAGGTGGGGATTCCAGGTGGTGGGAGAGACCTTAAAAGAAGGTCTATAGGTCCACCTTGGAAAAACATTGACAGCACTACCTTTGGCGATCCACTGACTTAGGTAGACTGGCCAGTGAGCCATCTCTAGACAAGTGAAATAGGGGTTACTTGGTGGCTCCCTGTTAGTCTTCTGGGTAGCCGGTAGGTGTTCTCTAACTTCTCCATTGACCTTGGAGTCTGAATTTGTGGCGCAAGACCTGGAAGTCTGCATTTTAAAGCTGAGGGTGGTGGTAGTGGAGGGGGAGGGGCTTGGCCTTGAAGTCTTAAACGTGAGAGCTGCCACTCTGGATAGTGGGCTTCTGTAGGCTCACTTACAGGTCCCTATGACTCCACGTCTCCCCCCTACCCCCCTGTGGTTGCTTGGTATCGGGGGTTTTCTGGAGCTTGGGCCCAGGCAGGACTGAGTGGTTCCTTGCCCAGCCAAGCCTTTTCCTCCCTTGAAGCCTTTGCCTGTGGTCTCGTCCTCCGTGACTCATCTTTATCTTCCTGTCTGAGGTTAAACATTTCCTCAGAGGGCTTTCCTAGAATGTCCAGGCAATGGTGGCTGCTATCTTATTCCAGGATAGCCTTCAGAGCACATCTCTGGTTACCTCCTCAGGGTCTGTCTTCTCCTCCTGATTGTAAACGCTCGGTGGGTAGAGGCCAGCTTATACCGCACGGTCCTAGAACCCAGCGCCAGTCCTGGCACAGAGCAGGTGCTGAATGAGCATTTGTGTGTTTGTTAATTTCCAAACCAAATGTGAGTGACCACTGGCTTTTCTGCTGTGTGAATTATCCCAGGCACTGTTTCCCTATGTCCTTGAAGCATCCACCTACACACACTTGTAGAAATAACCCCAGGTTGGCTCTTCTGCACACATTTTCAGTGTGGTGTTATTGTTTCCCTCCCAGAGGTTCCCTTGATGCCTTTGAAGGATCAGCTGCACCTGCTAAAAGTAGCCATTTCCTAAAAACTAGAAAATGGACCCATCTCACATTTACTTTAAACTCCGTGGTAGCAATTTCCAGAAAGCCCTTTCAAAGGCGGGATGTATAAGGTGTGGAGATGGTGGAGGTGATAGGATCTTCCTTGAGATGTGTGGTGGTTAATGTATAACCTCTTTAACAAGGCTTCTGGATATGCATGTGGCCTTGTGGCTATCATGGATTCATAAACCGTGCTGTGGTTCACATGCTTGTAGTAGGTCCATGGCTGTACACAGAACTCACACTTCCAAGCTTCAATTTCCTGTGTTTGAAAAACCACCACAACCAACAACTGGGAAGGCTTGGGTCTTGCAACAGGGTGGAGATACTCAAGAAGTGGTTGGCAAAGGCTTCCTTAGATTCCTTCTTCCTTCCCCTATTCTCAACATACATTTGCATGATTTTAGAGAAGGTGAAGCTAAGGGAAATCAAGAAAGAGAGGTGGATTGTGTCTCAACTCTACTGAAAAAAAAGATCTCAGTATCCTATGGAAAAAAAATCAATAGTATTAAATATCCTGTTATAGTATGTTTATATTATAATGTAACACTAATAGTATATTATTAATGTGTTAGTGTTACTGGAGTTTTCATAATTTATAAACAAAAGGCACCATTGTTTCCCATTTAAAAATTTATTACAGACTATAAGACTATTTCATTATTCCTGAATAAGTAAAATGTATTATTTTATGACTTCTCAAACTGTTAAATTATGTTTAAAACTGTATTTTCTAAAATCAGGAAAACTTGTGCCCAAATTTAAGTAAGTTTATTTGTAATACAAATTTCAGTTGGTACTTTCCATGCCTGTAAGAATAACCTGATAATTTCACACACAAAAGAGAAAAAAGAGGTGGGGAGCTAAGGTCTGAGGGCAGAGTGAATCAGGCCTTCCTTTTTGGGGAGGTGTATCTTCCTCATGTAGAGAAGACATTCTGGTCTAAGATCCAGGCACTGGTCCCCAGGACGAGTGCTATTCCAACTGTACCTACTGCTCCTTCAGTACATTAGTGTCTTTGAGGGTTGTTCATTAGGAGGGGCCAGATTAGAAATGAGAGAGCATGAATACAAGAAAGTAGCAAACTAGGATAATTTTGTCCCATATTTTTGCCTCATGAGCATTGTCTAACTGTTCCATCTGAGGGGAAAATAAATACTGGAGTTTGAATACTGTGAAACTCAGAAGCTAAGCTACCCGGGTAGCTTAACAAATAACATTTTGAAGTACTACCTGCCCTTAATGGCAACACAAGCCATCAGTTAAATAAACCAGCTGTTAAGTAAGAGCAAGAACACAAGTGTTTGCACTAACCACCTTTACATTTTCTGATCCTTGAATGTCAGTTGGTTTGTGAATTATTAACTTCAATGTGCATGAGGAAATACTGGCTGCTTAAGTGTCATGTATATTTTTATGTAAGAAAAAAAAGAATTGACCACACCCTCAGCTGCTACCATTTTCGGCTCAGTGCTTCCCTGCTTTCACTCAACAGGCGTATTTAAAGCAGAGGTAGGAATGTTGGCCTCTCACAGACCATACGTGCACCATATATCATAGCTCATCACTTGCCATCATAATTTTGCTTAGGAAGGAGCTGAAGTGATTTACAACCTGTTGGCAGATAGCAGCCTGATGATCTTTATCAGGCTACGTGGCATGTCTAGAATCCTAGTGAAGGGCTTGGTAGGGATAGCTGTCTTGTTAGGAAGAATTGTGTGTATTGGGTCAGAAAAGAAGATTTAGTAAATCAGGTAGCTGGCTTCAGACGTCTGTCACTTCCCAGCAACTTTGCAAGAGGGCTTTGAGGCAAGCTCTACAATTTGTCCCTGGAGAGAGAACCATCTTTGTCTAGTGCCTCAGCTTCCTTGGTATGAAAACCCCAAGTTGGCCTCCTCCACAAGAGCTCAGCAGTGGGTCTCCTTGGAAGAACCTAGCACAGCCCATGGAGGGAGTTGCAGTTAGCATCTGTTGCTAACTGATTTGAGGACTTTGATGGGGAAAGATTGGAGGATTCCATCTGTGAGCCTGGTTTCTACAATGCACAGCTATTTGTGGAGGTCTAAAGGTGATATGAATAGACTAGTTACCCCCTCTGCCTTTTACCTAGGAAGGGGAATTGTGTATAAGCCTTTATTTGGAGGTGAAGGGAGGAAGACTTTGTAAAGGGTGAGGAGAAGGGGGCCCACCAGACAGGGCTATTGAATAAATAGCAGATGTCTTCCTTTGAGCATTGCATACCTTTGGGTATTGGTTGCTGGATTAATCCTGCAGTGTGAGTAAGTCACACTTAGAAATGCCTGGGCGTGGTTCTAGGGGTTCAGTTACTTTACTGCAGGGTCTAGGCTTTGCTCATTTGCAGTGCTAAAAACATGCGTGCCATGGGAAGGGAGAGAGCTGGTGCTTTGTTTCCCTTTTCCCTCTCTTTATTGTCCTCAGGTGCAATGACATTTGATATTGGAATACATTGAGCACCTTATTCTCAAACTGCCGGAATTGTTGCTGACATAGACCGCAGGCCCCACAGCCAGCCTCCCATATAGAAATGGAAGAAAAGAAATTCAAGCTGTAAATGCATCTCTGTTTGGGGGCTTTGTAGTGGTAAATTACATGAATGAGTAAGTTGAAAAAGTGCCTGGTTTATACCATCATGAATACCTAGGTCTTAGATAAATATTGACACCAGAAGTGTGGCAGGCCTACCATTGGTCTCACGGCCCTAAGGAATAAAAGATCTTTTCTGAGGTGCTTGTGACCTTATAAACCACCCTGACAGGTTTGTGCAGGTGCTTTCTGCAGTAGCTCTCTGGGTTTGAGAGTGGGTGGTTTTCTCTTTGTGCTTATGCAAGCTTAAACCTAACCAAAGCCAACCCCCCTCTGGTTTATCGATCACCACTGAGTGTGGGGCAGGTAAAGGAAGTTGTTGGCGCTTTTTTGCAGAGTCATGCTTGTGTGGCCATGCAAACTGGACCTGGGACCCGAGGGTCTTTTATTTGCTTTGATAGTATTTGAGAACTGAGTGTTGGAGAGTGAGAAGAGAAAGCCAGCCTGGAGAGGCTTAGCTGGAGGACAGGTTGGGTGTCATAGCTGAATGCCTTACAGAGCCAGCTGTGCCACACCCCAAACCATCCTTTGTTTGATCTCCTGTATCTTGTGGCACAGAACCAAATTGCCCTCTAACTACAGAGGGCTTGGCAATGCCAGTTTCGTTAGTGTCAAGTATGCAAGAGCATCAGCCCCCCTCCCCCCCCCCCAAAAAAAAAAAGAGGTAGTGAGATTATTAGAAGGAAGCCATGATAGGAGTTACCTGGCTAGGGAGCTCAACAGAGATTTTAACTCAAGTTAAGTTTTATTACGTCATCTTTAAAAAGGAGTGATGGTGGAAACTGGGGGGTTTGTGTGTTCATCACATCACATGTATTACGCAAAGATGTCCTACCTGTTCCTAGGGCAGCTGCCTTGATGTAGCTGATGTCTGGGTTTGGTGTGACACATCTGCCTTGGTTTCCTACTGAGGTGGGAATTGAATGGCTCTTACCTCTCGCTAGCATGCAGAGAGGATATGGAGTATCTCAAGGGACATGCGGTCTTCCTGAGGTTTCCCCAACCTGTCACTGGGACTCTGAAGGGAGTCCCTTATGATCAGTTATTGGTAGGGCTTTCATCACTGTTAGTGGTGATTTACTTTAAAAACAGACTCACATCCCACAGGTGCCAGTATTTGTTATTTGATCGAAGTAGAGTTTAGCAAGTGGAATTTAGCACGAGGACCTACCCTTTAAGACACACCTTTGGGAGTCAGTGACCTGGAACTGCAGACAGTGGAGGGGCAGGAAGAGATGGGGAAGGGCACAGATATGAGGGCTTCTCTGTGTTACAACACATGGGGCCCTGCTGGATGTAGACGGACCACGTGGAAGAGGTGAGGCATCTTTTTAGAGGCCTTGGTAAATGATTTTAAAAAAAGAAAAAACAGAAATGGAAGTATATGATGGTGCTGTCATTTTCACAGCCAGCTTCCTTTTTGACACAGTAAAATTTTAATATGTTCAAGGATGGCAGTCACACACCTCATCTGATTCTTTGTGCTTGTAATTGTAGTGAAAAGGAAGTACTATGTTTTAATAGCAGAAAGCAGTGTACGATAGGGCATGCTGCAGTACTGTGTGGTTGGCACACCTTGACCTCACGTCTTCTCCATGGTTTGGCAACCAGGACCAAAGAAGTTGTACGGCCCCAGGAATACCATGTAGATGGGCTTTTTATGTGGTTGGCATTTCATGACATCCTAGAATCGTAGAAAGAAAAACTTTGCCTTTTGGCTTCAGCCAGGCACTTCATACCACACATAAACTTTAAAAAGCCCAACGGAAAAATTGACAGAACAAAATCCCAAGTTGATAAGCTAGCTAATAAAGTCAGTGACTTAACTGTTAGCCAGGAGGCTGACCTTTTAAAACTGCATTTTCTTCAAAATACTTAGCTAGAGATACTCTCGTGCCTCCATGTAATACAACAGGATGTATTCTTGAAAAGTTGTGGGTAAATTCAATTTTTGACTTTGGCTGACTTAATACCGGGGATCTGTTCCCTGTATCTGAGGGATCTTCATTTGTAAGTTTGACATAGCTGGGAAAGAAAGGAAGGATAAACCTAGAAGATATTATTTGAATATTTAAAATCTGGAAGACGATGTTGAAAACTAAGAAGAGAATATTATATTGATAATCTTTGAAGGAACCTTGCACTTAGTCTGTTTATAATGTCGAGTATCATGGTAAGTGCAAGTACACCTGGATTTTTTTATTTGCGTTACTGATTTTGGATGCTTGGGTTTCACACAGGCACAAAGAGATATCAGAGACGTTAGTGAGTAGTGGGTGTGATTTCCGTTGGAAAAATGAAAGATCCACATATGTTACAGTGAAAACTGATCAAGGACTCCAGCATTTACCCTTGGGAACTTCTGGTTTCCCAGAAGGATTTTTCCTTATGGGCAGCTCTAGCCTGGGAAGGTAGTTACACCCACTTATGTCATTTGTCCCTTAAATTGTGTCAGTGTGTGTGTACGTTTGTGTGTGGGCTGGGGAGGAAAGAGATGCTGATAACACTAAGGTAAGCTGCTGTTTGTACAGATGTATTTGCTTTAAAAAGAAAGCTTTCATTTCCTTCCTCCCTTTTAAGGGAGACAGTTAGGCAACTTACTATATATTGCTGTTTTGTAACCCAAAAGTATATTTGCCTAAAATCACCCTTCTAAATACAGTTGACCCTTGAACAGTGGGGGTGGTAGTTAAGGGTGCTGACCCCCTGCATAGTCGAAAATCTGTGTATAGTTTTCGACTTCCCCAAAACTTAACTACTAATAGCCTACTCTTGACCAGAACTGTTACTGATGACATAAACACATATGTGTCGGTTAACACATATTTTGTGTGTTATGTGTATTATATACTGAATTCTTATAATAAAAGTAAGCCAAAGGAAAGAAAATCCTAAGGAAGGAAGCTGCATTGACACTACTGTAATGTAAAGTGTAAGTGGACCCACATAGTTCAAATCCATGTTGTTCAAGGGTCAACTGTACTTTATTTAACAACAACAAACCTCGATCGTTAGGTGTCCAGAGGTGTTACTGCCAAGTTGTTTTGTTTTGTTTTTTTAATCTTTTGGCATATGTTTCTTTAACCAGAGGTTTGTGTACTCTCATTCTCATTGACTGGCTTCGTGTTCGAGGGGAGGGTGCATTGTCAGAAATGGGAGTTCGGAAAACCACCAAATGCCTTGACCCTTTCCTGCTTTGGGGAAACTCCTGGATGAGAGGGTTGAGGAGGGTATGTAATGACTCAGATGGAGGGAAAGAGTTTTTTTGTTTGTTTGTTTGTTTTGAATATTTTAACGTGTCTGTCGTGCTCGGGAAGTAATATATTATTGGAGTATTGAAAGTTTCATTTCTGAAGAATCCAGAGTCACTGGTGTAGAATTTCCTTATCCCTTTATCCCAGCGAAATCCTCGGCTGTACCTTCTGCCAGAAAGACAGGCTTGGAATTTGACCACCCTGTTCTTGTGACCAGGAGTACTTTTTATGGGGCTGTGTTAAAAGTTATTTTCCGATCTGAGAGGCCTTTGGTGAGGGCATGAAGTGTGTGAAATCACTCAGTGATTAAGTGGAGAATCATTTCAGTGTCTTGGGAAAGGAAATTGATCCTAGTATCACTTAGAATTGGTGGTTGTGCCAACGTTTACACAATTTTGTTGTGGGACACATTCAAAACGCTTATAGGATATTGCTAGTTTGCATCTTTCATATGTGAAACCAAATTTAATGAATTTTAAAGCTGCATCACGCTTTTAATAAACACCCTAAATTTTACAGTGGTGGTTCTATAAGATGCTCATCTTCCTGCAGATATTTCATGGGCCGAGGGGTTCAGGTGGAGGTGTAAGTATCTTAACAGTATTCTGTGACCAGAAGGCACTGGTGGACTTCGCAGAGCACTTGGTGAAGCAGATTCCAAATTTATCCACCAGATTAATGTGTCCCTCACTTCCTGTCCCTTTTGACCGACTTTTAACTACTACAGAAGCAAAAGTCTGTTTCCTGCCTTAGTAGAGCATAGTTTTCATTTAGGAGAATCTCCCTCCATCCTTTCTCTGAAGGAACTCCATCCAGACCTTAAGTGTGATGCCAGAGGTGAGCACGCCTTCTTGCCGCGTTTCTGTCTTCTCTAGATCATGATTGATGAACCTATTGCTCACACTGGAGTGCCTGGTACCTCAGGACATGAGGGCATCATTGGACAAGAGATTGATGAGGCAGGGAGTGCCTGGCTCTGAGGCCCTAGGCTCCCTCTGTTCCACAGAATGGCTGGGTGTTCAAGAGCTAAAGATTAAACTGTTGTGCTGGATGGATGGTGCCCGGCAAGGGGGAACCAGTCCTATTACGGGCGTGATGAGTTTGGAAAGTCCTATAGAGCTCAAGCACTCCATGAAAGGGTGAATTTGTGATCCCTTTTCGGAAATGATAAAGTAGAGAGTAGGTGACCAGACTCCTGACCCCTCTTCTTCCCTCCCCATTTCCAAGTCTTTGCACAGCCACTTCTGTAACAGCAAAACCAAATGGTGGCTGTAGACACCTCTCCCCTCCTGGGGTGGTCATGGGTGGTGTTCCTGTGTGACAGGTTTGTGGGAGGGTCAGCTTGTGGCCAGCAGCTATTTCCTGCTCAGATTCCCTTTGTGAAATACCCACTAACTGCAGAGCTGGTGAGGCCAGAGTGCCTCTTAATTAAATTAATTAATCTTTAGAGGTTAATGATGCATGTACCATATTTACTCAGAGACTGTTATGGGATATTTATGGGCTTCCCTCTGGGACCACCCCTGCAGCCTGGCATGAGACACAACACACCCAATTACTTTGTCTCTTCAGCCAAACTAAGATTTGGGTAGGAAAGACAGATTTAAAACCTCTTGCTTTAAGGGATGTAATAGAAAGAAAGCAAATGCTGATTATGGTTCATGGAGCTGGGGCTCTTGACTCTTTTGGTCAAAACTTCAAGTAGATAAACAAGGAGCTGTTTTCTTCCTCTGGAAATCTTCCTTCCTTCCTTCCTTCCTTCCTTCCTTCCTTCCTTCCTTCCTTCCTTCCGTCCTTCCATTTTATTTATTTATTTTACTTTACCTTTGTGGCCTTACTTCCTGGCCTTCTTCCTTAAAAACCATGCTCCTTTTCTATTCTTCTAGAATTCACTAAGGTCTTTCATTTTCTGGTTAACCTTTCTCATCATAATTGATCTTCCTGCTCTGAATGCCATCTGGACACAGTGGTACCCATACCAAGGATGCCAAATACTTACAAGGGCCAGGAAGATAGTGCAAATGAGTAAGAAGGGCCTAGGAGAGAGAATAGGAGTAGCGAGGTCCATGTTCAACTGCAGTACTTGCTAAAAAAATGTTGCTGGTGGCTACTATTAGGGATGCTTTCCCAGTGATTATTTTCAAGAGAAACTGAAACTTTAATTTTTTTGGTGAAGACTTTTTCTCCAAACACTCTTTACTCACAAACAAACATAATTTCCCTGCAGTTCAGCCTTGGCCCAAGAGCCACCAATTTACAACTCCTGGTCTATCATTCAGAAGATGCTTGCCATATCAGAGCCTTTGGCTGCAATTATTTACAGAGTCTGTAATATATTCAGAGTCTTTCTGACCAGTACGTTACAAACTCCGTTAAGATCACAGGCTAGATCTTACCCTAACTTGTATCAGAATTTATCAGAGCACAGTACACATTGTAGACACATAGTCACTGAATATTTGTTGAACTTGATTGGTACTAAAGGACAAAGACTTAGACTTGTATTCAGATTATCCATGGGCCGGGGTAAGATGTGTGAACCATTAAGATAGAGAAGCACATATAAGATCTATGGGATTATGGAAGCAGGCCTGGGTGGCTTCTGTCAGCTAATATCTTAAGCATTGGAATTCAGAGGCCCACACCGATTTCTATAGCTGATTTTAAGGAGTAAAATGAGGACTTCACTCATTGTGAAGTCCTCATATGGCTAGAGCATATTATCTCTTCTTTTGAGTTGCTTGCGGGCCTCATGTGCATAGAGATTTATCAATGTAACCCTTTCAGAAATTGAAATAACTGTGATTCATTCCTGACTTTCTTAAATAGAACTGACCAAAAGTTTACAAGATGAGCTGTATGTAGTGAGTTGCTATCTGAGTGATTTTGCATTTGTTTGCAGATTGCGTTTCTTTTTGCAAGCCTCAGTTTAGGGAATATGGGGCTACTTAGCTTACTGACGAAAATGGCAGCAAGTACAGAACCTTCTCCTGAGTGGGAATTCTTGCCAGAAGAATAATTCCAATTTAAGGTGCAATTTTATTATTATTCTCAATATAAACCTTTAATGCATATTATCAGCTTGTTTAGTTGTGGCTTTTGGTCAATGAGGGGAAAACATCACAACAGAAAACAAGATGAGAGCATTCAATATTGTAGGTATAAAAAGAAATCCCTTATTCTCATAAAACCTATAATGTAGATCTAGGGAGTGTAATGTAGTGATTTCATTGGAACTCGACGTGTACCACACATAATTTCTCAGAAGGTAAGAATGCAGCAGAAATGGCTTTAAAAGCTTAAGGGATTAAGTAACTTTAACAAGTTGTATTTTCTTCTTCACTCACACTCCCTGAAATTTGAAAACCAATCACTTTTTTCCCCGGAGTCCTAAGCAGGTGACTCCTTTTCTAATGGGTGGCACGCAGTACAGCTTTTGAGGTAAGAAGAGATAGACGACTGGGGCCCAGGTTTTCTAAGAAATAAGGGGTTTCCAGGTCAGTCTTGGGTGCCCCAGGAGGGCTCCCCAGATGGGTCTTTGGATTGCTTCACACTTCTCTTTCTGGCTATATTATTCAGTTTAGCAAACACCTGAAGGCTTAACCTATGCAAAGTACTATGGGGTTCAGGGGTTCAGTTGAGTAATGGGAAATGGGCTGGCCTGGAAACCAAACTGAACACGAAAACCTCACTCCCCAGGGAATGCTTGTCATAGAGTTAGGACCTGCTTCCACTTTGAATTCTGATTCCAGTTAATGTTAAAGAACACGGCCATGTGTTGAGCAGGAGGTTTTGTCTGGATAAGTCAGTGGCCTGTGAGCAATGCCTGTATTTGAGGATGAAGTGCTAATTATGTTGGTGTAACGATGTTGGGGTTACTTCCTCACCACAGCTTACTCAATAGCAAACAACTTTTTATCCTTCGACTCCAAGGAGTCAATGAATTATTGTTTGCCAGCTTTGAATAGTGTTTGCCAAGTTTGTAATATGTGGTTCTGGTTGTAATCCAGGGAGGTGCTGGTCAGATTATATAAATACTGATTTAAGCCTATAGAATTACACTCAGAGGGCATTTTTTATTCAGTGTCTTCTTAGTGAATTGAATTTTCAAATGTCTTCTCTGTTGGGATGGTTAAGAACCTCGTGCGCCTAAAGGATATGTATGAGCTAATATTGTCGGTATCCATCTCCCACCACATTTTTAAGAAAGCTCTTGAATTATTGGGAAGTTCAAACTTATGTTTGAAATCCAATTTTCTTCTTTAAGTGCCAGTTCACTTTAGATATGTATTAATTCCTGCATGATTTCAATATGGTACAGTTTTATTGTTTAAAGACTTTATTTATTCACGAGACACACAGAGAGAGGCAGAGACATAGGCAGAGGGAGAAGCAGGCTCCCTGCGGGGAGCCCTATACAGGACTGGATCCCAGGACTCCAGGATCACAACCTGAGTCAAAGGCAGATGTTCAACCATTGAGCCACCCAGGTGTCCCCAATATAGTGCAGTTTAATAGAAATTTCAGCTATGGTGGAAATCTCCTCTGTCTGCATTGTGCCTCACCGTAGTGGGGAGCGTCACGTGGTGGTTGCACACTTGGAATTTAGCTAGCATGACCAAGGAACTGAATTCTTAGTTTGGTGTAATCTTGATTACTTTCCGTGTGAATGGGAGTAGCCGCCTGGCCAGTGACTACCGAATTGGACAGCACAGGTTTCCATAATGGTGAGGATTGCTCAGCTATTCAAAGACTTAGCTCTTCTCATTCAGTGGGGTCAGGGTCGGGGGTCTTTGTCAGGAAAAACGCTCAGCAAGCAGATTGTTGTCTCGCACTGTTAAACAGTTTGCTTCTCAGACACAGATAAAACCGGGATAAAACTTGAGCCATTCTCCGCAGAGGTACCTCTTGTGTGTTCTCCAAATGGTGGGCCGGACGGTCATCTTTCAGCGGATTAGCTGAAAGAATATCTATGGCTGGGCCCAATTGTTCCAAGCTCTGCGCACCCTTTGTACGAGAACAGGGAAAATTTGTGTTATGACAATGGCTGACAAAATGTTTAGTGAAAGCTGCAATTGGCAGTAACTGAATTCCCGGAGGTTTCTTTCCAGCCCTCTCTGCTACTGAAAGGTGCAGAAATGCTTTTGACAGCATCTGTCCTGCTGACAGATGAATTGTTTTGACAGGAGAATCTGAAACCTTCAACTGAAGACACATTCAGATGTTGGGCCTGGTAAGGGGCAATCATGTTTGGAGAAATAAGTGAGATGCTTTAGATTTGTGTGCGTGTCAGCTGCCACCTGAAAGAAAGACCTCATGAAAGTTTTTTTTTTCCCCTTTTTATAATTAACCCTTTGATTGTTCTTCTGACCCAAGATGAGAATTCACACCCCTCTCTGCACAATCCTTGGGGTGAATAAACATATTTCTTTAATTGTTGAGAAATGAGTGATATCAAGAAGCATAACAGTGAAAGGGTCAAAAAAAACTTTATTTAAGAATTGCACTGAGGTATCAAATCATTATGTGGTGTACCCAAAACTAGTATAATGGTACATGTCACTTATATCTTAATAAAAAATTATGCTGGGAGAAAAAAAAAAAAAACCGTGCTCATGACAGCATTCTTGATAATAGCAGAAAGGTGGAAAGAACTCAGTTGTCCATTAGCTGTTGAATGGATAAACAACATGTGGGATATATGTATACACACACACACAAAATGGAACTTTTATTCAGCCCTAAAAAGGAAGGAAATTGTGACACAGGCTACAACATGGGGGGACCTTGAGGATATTGTGCTAAGTGAAATATGCCAAACAAATACTTAGATGTCTTTTTTTTTTCTTTAAAGATTTTATTTATTCACGAGAGAGAGAGAGAGAGACACACACACACACACAGGCAGAGGGAGAAGCAGGCTCCATGCAGGGAGCCTGACGTGGGACTCGATCCTGGGTCCCCAGGATCACACCCTGGACTGAAGGCGGCACTAGACTGCCGAGCCACCTGGGCTGCCCTACTTAGATGTCTTATACAGAGTAGTCCAATCCACAGAGACAGAAAGTAGAGTGGAGGGGGCCAGGGGGCGGGGAGGATGGGGAGTCCGTGTTTACGGGGTGCGAAGTTTCAGTTGGAGAAGAAAAAGTTGTGGAGCTGGATGGTAGTGACGGTTGCACAACAGTGTGACTGTACTTAATACCATGGAGCTGCACACTTAAAAAGCAGTTAAGTCGGTAACTTTTTATGTTTTGTATATTTTACCACAATAGAGAGCCATGCCGAGAGTTTGTCTCAGTGAGATGAGCAAACAAGAAAATGTCTCTGAGGATTTTGTTTCAGATTATATTTGTCAAGGAGACTGCGGTAAATATTTTCCCCATTTCCTGATCACAGCAGTTGGAGATCAGCAGCTTGTCCCAGGTTTTAGGACTGGTCACTTCTCAGACTTCAGAGCTGGACGGCTCTGCGGTGGCAGAAAGTTGAAGCTGTTGCAGGGGATCCGAGCTTCAGCCTCTGTCTTCTCTGTCTGATTGCTAATCGGCACTCTTGAGAGGAGAATGACCCTTTAGACCAGTCTGCTGACCCTCATTTGTTGATAACCTGGCTTTTCTAGTTCATTCAGAGGGAAAAAGTGGCCTCATTCAGGCTGACCCGGGGAGAGCTTAAATTTCCACTTACAGGTGTCTTCATCTTCTTTGCTGTTTACTGGAATCTCAGCGTGAGGCCCTCATACTGTTCAGCTTCTTCGTAAGATTACCTTGCAGAAGACCCTTTTCCAAGGAGCCTTAATCCGAAGAGCAGGATTCATATAACGTTTTGGAAATTTAAGTAAATTTTGTCTGTTCTTTAAGAGAATGACAGACCAAAGGGGTGTCATGATTTAAAAATGGTTTTATTCTAATACCATTCCTGGGGTGGGGAGTAAGGGAAGTAATTGCATTCCAGATAGTTTACCAGTTAATTGCCTGAGACTGGTTCCACCCCTGGCCACATCTATAAGCCAGAGACAAGACATGCATTTTGAACCTAATAGCCTGAAGAGTCAGTTGTCCAGAATTCAAGGTTAAAAGCTGGTGGTCCTCACTCCAGATGTGGCCTGCAGGCCTGCAGGAACGTTATGTTTGGCCCATGAAGAATTGTTTTGTTTTGTTTTTAAGAATTGAAAGGATTTCACCTAAGAATTCAGAGTTTGAACTTCTCTTGAAAATGAAGACTGGTCTGCATTGCCCTTGTTTTTGGACAAGAGCAAATGCCCCTTTTGATGGGCAAGCAGGTACTGCTGTGTCGGCCTCTTTGCACGCCTGGCAGGGTGACCATCCACATTACTTGCTTGCCCTCCAGGCTTCTTGCCTTTGTGACTTCTGAGTCTTCTCCTGATGTCTCCTCCATCTCCGTAACTCTCATTACTGATGATGATGCAGATGTCGTAGATATTGTAAACTCACGTTATCTCTGGACTCAGCAACAGTATTTCCCTCCCTCTTGTTTATGCTCATGTGCTCAAAATAGAAGAAAGTTTTCACTCTGTCCAGTCCTTTTTCTGATGTGGGAGTGTTTTCTCCATGTGTGGATTTTCTTTTTCAAGTCTAACCTGTTGATTTCTGTGTACCCGATCATAAATACCGCCAAGCACAGACAAGCTCATGCTTGACTTCAATATGTGGTTTAAAAAATTACCACCTTCAATTTTTATAGTAACATAATCTCTGGACAAATTGCTTTTAATTCAGGCTGTGCCCTGAACACAGATGTACCATTAATTTCAAATGCAGTCTGACTTTTATTTAGATGAATGTCTTGAGCCGACAATGAAATGGCTATCAGCTGTAGGTTAGTATTGATTGGAATGTCTCTGGAGTAAGTTTAAAAGCTAGTTGCCACTTACGTGCTGCCTAAATGATAGACTTGAAACTCATGATTTGCAGTACTGTTAATTGGCATTAATGCCTATGGAATTAATAGCTGAGATCAATACTGTTGACCTCTTTGGCATATGTGGGACTGGGTGTGTTTTGGTGGCAGGGAGCAAGGCACAGTATACACCAAGGTCCCCTCTGGACCATGTCTCTGGATTTCTGTTCCTGAAAGATCAAGCTGGTCTAGGCTGAGGGCTGATCCAAGAAGCTCGGCTGACTGAACACAGATCAGTTTGCTCCTTGTGTGCCTCTAAGGGTATAGCTGGGGGATGAAAGGAGAGAAGTAATTCTGAATGATCTTGGCAGGTGCTATCTTCTTGAGGAGGCTGCTTGCATGTATGTGAGCCTTTGGTTAAAACCAGCCACAGATTTCCCATAACCATAGCTCCTCTCTCCTGTGTGACTGTCTCTCCCAGTATTTATTCATTGATGGTGGGCATGTTGTGTTCATGGAAAGCCTTATGATTAGAGTCTCCTGAGGTCTCCCCTTTCTAAGCAGTTCCTTCAACTTTGAGTGAGCATCTTAGCGATTTTTAGTCCATAAGATCTTGCTTAGACTAGGATTTCTCAACCCCTGATTATTAGCATTGACACTTAGGGCTGGAGATTTGTTGTTAAGGGCTCTCCTGTGCTTTTTGTGGGATGCTTAGCAGCATCCTTGGCTTCCGTGTGCTAGATGTGTGTAGCCGACCCTGCCCCCGCCTTTTCCCTGCAGTTGTAACAACTAAAAATGTCTCCAGATAATTGCCAAATGTCTTCCCTGGTTGAGAACCACTGATTTGTAGACAGTAAAGGGTCAGTGCCTGACTATTCTTTTTCTTTACTACTGTGTGATACTTGATGCTTTAGTAAAATATTTTTTAAATGCCATTTGGAATAGCCTTGGACCCGATTTGGTGCAAAACATTTGGGTCACCACACTCTCATGTAGGTAGAGGACTGACTTACCTTAGAATTTCTTTGAAGTTGCTAAGTGGTGCAGTTATATTGATTGAAATCCATATGGGGTTAGCCAATTTCGGTGATTTGAGATTTTCACGGTGACTTATTCGTGGATGCAAGTGGGGAGGAGCTATATCTGTAAATCTCAGAATGAATAAGGTTACTTAAAATAATGTATGGGATAGGGGCAATTATGAAGGAGAGGGCCTGGTTTGGGGGGCAGAGTAGAAGATTCCTGAATTTGGGGTTTAATGTTGTATGTTGATTTAATTATTATTATTTTTTTGCTCTTCCTTTGCCAGAAACCTGAGTTACAACAAACTGTCTGAGATTGACCCTGCTGGTTTTGAGGACTTGCCGAATCTACAGGAAGTGTGAGTGCTTTCTCCTAAAACTCTGGTTGGAGGTGGGAAACCGTTTCTCTCACTCCCCTGGATCAGGAGTCTAAACTGGCTGCCTATGACAGATTGTACTGCTTTCTGATCTCCTTCACTGCCGCCCTCCTCGTAGGCAGTCAGTGATGGGTGTGCTGTCATCCAGGAGAAGTCATGGGTTTGCAGTGGGCATATGGGAGGATCCCCTCATTTGTGCAAACCTTCTGGACCCACTGTGTTGGCACACCTGACAGGTGCTTCCCCCCACTTACTGGGCTGAGGTAGAGCAACCTGCTCAGCAGAGGCACATGTGCTAGCCCACTCCTTCTGCTTCCCAGGAAACAAAGGTATAGAAGAATGGACAATAGAGGCTTACTTTTCCCCTCTCTTCTCCAAACAGAGCCAGGCATTATTACTGCCTTTGGAACTCTCAGCCAGCCCCCCTGCCTTGTGCAATGTCCTGTAAATCAGGCATCCCCCTTTCCTTCTTGACTGTAAAGAATTTTGCTTTTAACATAGATGTCAGGGTTATCAGGAATGTTAGCTCCACAGGGACTTTAGAAAAACTTCTATATAAGCCCTGCCTAACCACTGCAGAAAACTTAGAAAGTCTAGAACTATGTAAAGACTAAAATCACCAGACATAATCATTATGAACACTTAGTGAAAAATACATACCTCTACAGGCAGAATTTTGGGATCAAACTGGTCTGGCTTCTTTCCCTTCTTATAGTTTTGTATCTTTTTCATACTTAACCCTTACATTTTTGAATACATTAGTATGTAAATTAAACTTTAAATGTCCTACTTTAATTTTTATGTAAAATGACCACACGTGGATATTCCATAAATTATTCACCCCATGCTTCTACTGTCAGATATTTTTATTAGATATTATTAGGTAAGTGCTTTACATGTTTTGGTCATTGTAACTGATAGAAGCCCTTGTTTATTATTATTTTTTTATTTCATTGTTGGATGATTTATCTAAAGGAAACTTAATTTCATCACTTGGTACAATTGGCAAAATACTTGCACCCCCTAGCCCCATCTTCAGATTCTCCAAATTGTGTTTATAGTTTCTATGCGTCTTTTAAAAAGGTTTAAATTTCCAAAGTTAAAAGAACTTCATAGTTGGAAGGAGCCCTTGGAAATACTCTGGCCAGAACCCTAGTTTTGGCATAAGGTCAGCAGCCAGTGAGGGGAGCAAGGAAGTGTGAGGTGGGTCACTGTGCTAATTTGACGTAATAAAATACCCCCTTCTCCCTCTGCCTTGACTTTTCTCCCTCCTCAGAAGAACTCCTGTTGCATTTCTGAGTAGGATGAGGCTCTTGACAGCATCCTGGGCTCTTAATTATGTGTGTGACTGTTCGTCCTGTTGATGCACTCATGAGGATTGACTTTAGCTAGCTATTGTCCTAAGCACTGCTGTTTTCACTGCCACCTTCTCCAGACATTAGAAGGAACCAAGGCATGAGGACTTGGCTGAAATTATTTAGCACCTCGGTGTTTCTTTTCCCTTTTGGCAACATGGATGTATGAACACATTACCAATGGTACCATAGTTATTCACTGGAGATGATGTCTAGAGCTTGGCACACGAGGAGGCTACTGAGTGTTGTTATTTCCTTATGCTACATTTGGAACCACATAGCACCCCAAGCTGGGCACATTATTAAGAAACAAATCCTTGAGAGCCAGTTGATTGGGCCTTTTACCACCATGACCACCTGCAGTCACACTGGGATGAACAAGATGAATTCCCTAGAGCCCAGAGCAGTGGAACTTCTCACTAATGAAGGGCCTTTCCTGAAGGTCATTTTAACCCGTGGTAGACGCAGATGGGAAAGAGGCTGTCAGGAGTAAGGGGTGGGGAAAGGATATTGAAGAAAAGAAAAAAAATCATAGTTGACACACAATTGCTTCTAAATTAACTGGGTTCAAGGCTTTCCCAGGAACTGTCAGCTCTCCTAAACCCTGCACAGCCCTCCCTCCAATTCTGGAAACCTTAACAAGAGGAGAACCACAGGCTGGCAAAGCAGCAGGCGGTGGTTTAGCAGTGGTTTTATTTTGGAGGCCCGGAACCGCAGTCCATCGTGGGCCGGGTGGAGAGAGAAAGCAAGCCGGTTGGAGGTCCCTGGAGGCCATGAGGACACTTGAGCAGCTGCTGCCAAGCCACACGGTCTTCGCTGCCCACAAGCTCTGTGGAAAGCCCACCAGGGAGGGCTTCCAGCCAGGGGTCCTGGGCGGCCAGGCTCCTCTGTTAATAAGAAGGGCTATTTATACCGTCCTCTTTAGAGTTGCATGCAGGTCCCGTGCTTGCTGCCTGGCCAGAGAATGCTTACTGTGGTGCTGCTGTGTGCTTTCCAGGGCCATTGACCTAAAATGTTCCTCCAGGCAGCCGGGAAGCCTGCGTGTGCCCTGCCTTTGGGTATTTATGGCTCACCCTCTGGGGTCTCTAGATCATTCTCCCGTGTGTGTGTGTGTGTGTGTGTGTGTGTGTGTGTCTCTGTTGGGTGTTTAAGGGAGGGGTGGAAGAACCAGAGGGTATCTTTTTGAGGCACTGCTCTTTGGCTGCCAATTACCACCACCTGTTAGGCATTTGCTCTATTTCTGGCTCCATCCTAAGCCGCTAGGTTTAAGAATTTCAGCTGGGTCCTGCCACAACCCTCTGAAGTTGATACTGGTGTTGTTTACATTTTTTCCAAAGGGAAACTGAGGCACAGTAAGGTTAAGTGATGTGCTGAAGGCTCTTCAGTTGCTAAAGGGTAGGATTGGGATTGATTGAACCCAGAGCTACCTGATTTGAAAACCTGAACTGTAAAAAAATTCCCCTTAATAATCCCTGCTCGGCTGCTCTGTCACGGTGCCTCAGTTTCTTCTTTTAAGGTGGAGTGCTAATTTAGCACCCTCCTCAAAGGGTTGACGTGTCATTGAGTGAGATAGTGGGTGTAAAGCATTCAGCGGAGATCACCAAGTTCACCCATAACGGTCATTGTTTATAATGGTTAAATCTCCTCTATCCCCATACTAAAATAGGTACATCTGGCCATCTGGTGTAGAAGCAATGTATCATCAAGTCTTGCCGGAGTAATTATTTAGTATGCCTTATTCTCTAGTAGCTAAAAGCTCTAATAATAGTTATTGATTAAGTGGCTCTGACTCCAAAACCTGCTCTCCTCCCGGCTATTGATGATCTTGTCCCTTCTGAGATGCAGAGCTAACTGAAGTTTCAACCTCGTGCCCAACTTTGTTATGATGTGCAGCTCTCCTTGTGTTTGGGAACAACCAAAATGTCTCCCCAGTAGTGGATTGGCTAAATAAATGATAGTTCATTCTTGCCAGCTGAGGAGTACTCTGCAGCTGGTCAAAAGAACTGGGGAGATCTACCTGATATATTACTAAGGGGAAAACTGCACTGTAGAAAAGTCTGTGTAATTCACAAGCATCTGTGTAAGAGAAAAACATGTGCACATTTCTCGTAGCTGGCAGCAGGCACTTCCTCTTGGAAGCGGACCAGGGAGCTGAAGTGCGAGGAAGCCTCATTTTTCACTGTGTATTCCTGGTTATTCTCTTTTGAAACGGTTTAAAAATTTTACTATGTGCTTCTATCAGCTATTGAATAAATAATACGGCCATTAAAAAACCAAAACGGCCCCAAAGCCCCATAACCCAAAATCACTCCTTCGGTTTGTTTTTCATTGTTTGTCAAAGCCTCCATTGATTGAGATAATAATTACTCTGAAATCCTCCCCCCCCCCTTTTTTTTTAAACATTTGACTCTTACAAAATAAAAGAACTTCCTTTCAGCAAGCTGAGTAACTGGACACTTTTAGAGAGAATCCAGAAGGCCCATGATGACATTAGGATGGGTGAGCAGGAAAAGGCTCACCTCTAGATTCTCCCCTGGGGTCAGGAAGTCCATGTGGCCCTGTTTACCGTATGTACACCTCTTCTTCCAGCTCCAGAGTCAGGCCACAATTCGTGGTCTGATGCACCTGAGTGAGGCACTTCTTGCATCACCAGGAAAAGTGAGTTCAAGAAGCAAGACATTTTAGAAGGATTTTTAGGGCCTTGGATGGGAGCCAGTGTGGGGCGTGTGTGACACATAGAAAACTGCACAACCCCAGATACTCTGAAGATTTCATCAAAGACTGTCCTAAATTCCTACTTTCCTTATTCGTGGAGACTGTGCTAAACTTTCCCTCCGAACTCTGGCTGTGCTATTTTTGACTGGTCTCTATTTCAGTCTGGCAAGTTGGTTATGTCTCAGAGTGAGTGCAGTCTCCACTGCCTTCTGAGGATACTGTTCTCATGTCTACAGGGGACAGCGCCCAAAGAGAAAGCCAGTAATGGTGACGCCAACTGACTTACATTTTAGCTAGCGGTTCTTTTTATGTAGGAATGATCAAGAGTTACGCGGGCCATGCAGTTCTTCTCCTTTGGACTCCCAACTGTCCTCTGCATAAATCCAGCAGCCCTGTTGAGATCAGAGCCTGTGATCTCTGCCTAAATCTGTTTACTTGGGGCTGCCACTAGATCTAAAATGCCTCGTTTATCTTTAGCACTGGTCTGCTGCACCTGTATGCCCCACTTCCAGTAGTTTTTGTCAGGATTTGAACTATTATTATGATGCCCCTTTTCCTTGTTCATTTATTTCTGTGAAATTGGGTGGAGTACTTTGTCACATGTGCAGTCAGGCTGGCCCGAGACTAAAGTCGTTCAGCAAAAGTTCCCCTGCAGAGAAGTCCATGCTGTTTATTTCAAGGTTTAGCATCAAGTCAGATCCTAAACAGGCTGAAGCACAACCACCATGAGGTTTAGGAGCCTTCTGGCTTGCTGGCCTTTCCACTCACTTGCAGCCGTTCTTGGGTTCAGCTCTTGCCCCTGTGACTGTCTGGTTGTGCGGCCTTAGCCTCGTGATTGCAACTGAAACTTGACTTAGAACACTTAGATATAGGGTAGGGACCAGCACTAGTACCTGGTACCTAACTCAGAGTTGTAATGATGAAGTTGCATCAGGCATGTGGAGTTGCTGCTGTAATTCTAAAGAAATCCAGGGTAGTGAATGGTTAAGAAGCTAGACTTGGGGGCTACCCCCCCCACCGGGCCACTGCCACTTACTGTAGGTGACTATCTCGTTGGTCAACGTCTCCATAGTTTCCACTTCCTCCTTGGTACAATGGAAATGTCCATGGGATGTACCTCCCTAGCAGTCTAAAGATGAGTTAATACACTGAAAAAGCTCTTAGAGCCATGCCTGGCATGTAGTAGCCCCTCCGTAGGTTAGCTGCTGCTGACATTATTATTAGCACCATGTTCTAGAACAGATCTCTAGCACTGAAGATGTTTTACGCAAGCTACCTTATTGGCAGGCAGCCCTGACCTTAGTTTTCCTTGCTCTACAAAGATCTGAGGGTCTCCTCAGGTAATGAGTACATTGATGGTACCGTGAAAATGTATTAGGAGAGATTAAAACCGCTGGAGAGTTTTCATCATCCCTGCATCAAGATAGGAAATGGATCACTGCGGGGTTGGAGGAGCACAGAGGTGAAGCAGAAACAATCTGATTCCGGGGGCAGTCAGATAAGAGACTGTGAAAGTAATTAATTGTGTACTTCAACACGCAGACAAGGGCCCTTTAAGTGAAGAAGGGATTTGCCACATGATACGGATCTGTTTTCTCTCTGCCAGATGCTTCAGTCATGAAGCTATTGAAACAGACATTCTGTGTCCCACGGCCCAGTAATTGCCAAGCCTCATCTCTAACTGGCTCTGGCGCTGCAGAAAGCAAATGGGATAATTCAAGGCCTTTTCCTTTTTTTTTTTTTCCTCCTGTTCACATCTATAGAAGATGGCAGACAACCAGATTATTCTATTCAAGCAAATACTAGCTGTATATTTGTATGAATGCAGCTGTTATTTCAGTGGCCTTGTCTTCAGAGAGTAACAAGATGGTCCGTGTAAGAGACACACTCTTAAGAAAAAAAAAAAAAAAAAAGATAACCTAGCGTTATCCCTTTGATTCCGCATCTAGATACCGTTTCTTTCCAGCCTGTTACCCAGCAGAAAGCTGGATCACTATGCTCTGGCTTTCTTAAGGATTTTTGGGCTCACTTTGCTAGTCTGATTTTGGAGTCTCTTCCCAGATTTGGAAATACATGTCCATGTAAGGAGGCTGGGTTGGAAAGCCTCTGGGGGCAGACTCGCGAGCTGTGTTTTGGTTTGTGGGCTTTCCCTTTCATTAAGAGATAAGAACTCTGAAAATACAGATTTAGGCTGCTGGAGCAGGAAAGGGTCTTAGAGAGCACATCTGGGCTGTGGTGGATTTTCAAAATGTCTTTGCACAAAAGTGTGTGTATGTACACATTCCTGGAAAACATGCCTGGAGGCTTCACCCAAGTTCAGGAAAGCTGGAATCACAAATAGATGAGACACTACAAGCCCAGCTCCCTTGTTATTTGTTGCACAGCTGAGGCACCAGAATAACTGGCCCACATATCCCAGGCTCCTGGAGATGAGCCTGGGTGAGGCTCTGGCCCTGGGTATGAGGGCATCACCCTTGGGTGACGGCAGAGCTGTGATTCGCAGAACCCCATGTCACAGAATATAAAAGCTTCCAGGAAAGGATGGTTTTTCTCCCCAAATCCTTTTCTGACTCTCAGCCCACAAAGAGCATCCCCATCAATGACCTCAGAGAGCTTTTGTTCTACACCCCGTATCTTGTGTCGTCGCTGTGCCCTGTTTGTCAGTGTTGCATTTTGAGCTAGATGAGACTCTGGAAGACAGGTAGCACTCTGAGAGTGTTTGTTTCTAAACCATGTGTGTGATAAATGGTTTGTTTTTGTGAGCTCATGGGACTTGTCTACCTTTAAAAATTCTCTTTTAAAACTATCATCTGGGGCACCTGGGTGGCTCAGCTGGTTAAGTGTCTGCCTTCAGCTCAGGTCATGATCTCAGGATCCTGGGATCGCGTCCCACATTGGGCTTCCTGCTCAGCAGGGAGTCTGCTTCTCACTCTCCCTCTGCCTTTCCCCTTGTTGTTTCTCTCTCTGTCTCTGTCTCTCTCTCTCTCAAATAATTAAAATCTTTAAAAAAAAAATAAAACTCTCTGTCTTTTATTGAACATTTCAGTATCGTCTTACCATGGCCAACTCAGCACTGCTTTTTGATTTACTTTGTTTGATTTCAAATTGCTAACTTAAATGACAAACTTCTTGTTGTTACAGGTACCTCAATAACAATGAACTGACAGCCGTGCCGTCCCTGGGTGCTGCTTCATCTCACATCATCTCTCTCTTTCTGTAAGTGGTGCCACGTGGGGAACCCTGGGCTGGGTCATGAGGCCGGGACATTATCTTGCTGACATTTGGTGCCAGGAAAACTTGTGTCCCCGTGCTCGCTGGTAAAGAACGGCCTTTCTCCACATGGCCATAATGCCCATGGCAAATGTCTTGCTGTTTGTAGAATTAAAACCTGGAAGACTTGCCTCACCCTAATTTGGGGGGAAATTAGTCTTCTCCCTGCCCAGAGGTACATAGAATTAATAAATTTCTTGGTCCTGGTGGTTAAATTGCAACTTGGAGTGAATGGAGTTAGAGGAAGCCTTGTGAATTACAAGACAGCAAGCTCGTGTTTGTGGCAGTGAATCTGGTAACGTGACCCAGTTCACTTTTACAGCTTTAAAAAAGAAAATACCCCCAGGCCTCTGAAGTCAAGCTAAAAGTAAGGAATTAGTTGATGTGATCAAGTGTTCAACAATGCTCTGGAAATGAAAAAGGCTATAAAGGAACTTAAAGAAGGAAGGAAGGATGCGAGGGGGGTGAGTTCTCTTTGGAGCTGCTAAGAGCCCTTGCTCATGATTTATGCCCACTTCAGCTCTCAGCTGGAGGTGCTTGCTTGTTTGAAACTTGCCCAGAGGTCTTTCCATATGAACCCATTGTGAGTCCAACAGTTTTCTCAACCAGATTCCATGGGCAGCCTCCTCCAGCAGAGCATCTCTCTTTTCACACTAAATTTCCCTTTTCCATGCCAGCCCTGCCTATTTTTATTTGATTTTGATTCTGCTGGTGTTAGAGCTCGTTTGCTCACCTGCATGTATCTTTTCTCCACACCGAGGCTTGGCAGGCAGAGCAGAGGGACTTGGTGGGAAGACGTCATCCCACGATGGCTGTGTAGCTTGCAGGTGTCAGGTTTTTACTGGCAGTAGGCCCTGTGTTCAGGAGGTGCTCTGTCCTTATAAGATGCAGTGCTGAGCTTAACCCTTTTCAAGGCATGGCAGGATTGAAATTGCAAGGGGTTAGAATTGTGGCCACAGCTCCATGTCCTGGACAAACAGCTTTCTATCTCTCCAAACCTCATTTTCCTCATAGAGAGTTCCCTTAATCCATTTTGCACATGGGGACGGTGAGCCAGAGGTTTAAGAGAAGTTCATTATAGTATATGAAACACCAGGCATCATGCACAACACCCAGGAAGTGTTTGACAGTTGGTGGCTGCTGCTTCTGGCTTGTGGCCTTGTCACCTGGCCCCTTGGGCCTTGGCATGATCTTACCTGTAGGACCATAGGATGTATGAGTCAGTCCTTGTTTCTGTGACATGCTGGAATGAAGGTTTTGGCCTTTTGTCCCAAGATGGACAGGCCAGGGTCTGACTGTGTCTTTGTACCATCTGCCTTTATGTCTAGCATCTGGAACATGTTGAACGACTATCTAAATTAAATGAGTTACCCATACCTGAGGCTAATTAAGGATGTGATGTTCTGTTGTATATTCGGAAAGCAAAGCACTAGAAGATGCTTTTGACTTCTTGCCACTTAATGTATGGTTTCTGGGCCAGCAAAGTTCTACCCGCACTGAACTCATTGGAAATGCAGAATCTCAGGCTTCAGCTCAGCCGCACTGGATCAGAAGCTGCTTTAATGAGGCCTCTTGGCCCTGTACCCACTCATTCAAGTGTGAGAAGCACTGCCTTCACTCCCCTTGCTCTTCCCTTGGGGAGGAAACCAGGGACACAGAGAACATCTTTGTGTCACCTACAGGAAACCAAGGATCCCTGAGTTCCTGTAAGTTGCCAAGTCGAGAGCTGGAACTGAGATTGGATGTGAACGCCCAGGCATGCTCTTTTCCTTTATCTGCCCCAATGTACCAGGTGCGGGAGTGTGGCAGGTGACTCTGAACTACCCGGTGCCAGAGATAGGCAGGGCCCCTAGCGTGCTCTGCGGGCCTGTATCCCTTTGAATCACGCCTTGCTCTGCTGACTAAAATTACATTTCTGTTCCTTGGCCCAAGTGTCTGGAGCCGTGGGGCTGGTTGGCCTTGTTCCTGCTATTCCAATTAGACAGCGTTAAACTATGTAAAGCAGGGAGAAGACATAAAGACTCCCTCCTGGTTTTGATTGAGTTTGGAAAATGCAGATTAACATTGGCAGCCACCTCTTTGGCCTAACGCTGGTCTCCATCTGACTTGGTCAGTGATTTCTCTGAAACCATGGAAGCTGAAGGGTGTTGATCTTCCTTTTCTCTGAGAGGCCTGTGCTCCCCTGGGTTTAGTGCCTGCAAAGTTAGGTTAGTGGTGTGACATCGGGGTAGCAGGGTTATGGATGGTTGTGCTACCACCATCCTTCATGCCTTTCTGTATTTCCCACAAGGGCTGTGCAAAGGACTGGGAAGAAAGTAACACTGGGCAGCGGATGAGTGTGTCTTTCCAACCTGGTCCATAAAGCGCTCAGCACCTCTGTCCTCAGGATAATTTCAATCCGTCAGGCTTAGAAGAGCTTGTTTTGCTGGTGTCTGTGGCTCTTCAGAACCAGTGAATTAAAAGGTGTCATATATTCAACAAACATGTAATAGGTCTCTTCTGTTGGGGGCCAGAGGCCATCCGAGAGTGTCCTCACCAGGGTTCAGTGCTGTCACATCTGGGAAGCTCCTAACATAGTGTGTGAAAACATGGTAGATCAATACATTTCTCATTTCATGTCCTAATCCCCAGATTCTCATTTCCATCTCACCTTCCCGTTGTGGGCAGGCAGAGGATCCAAAAAATCAGCAAAATGTGCAAAGAGACTAGCTGGCTAAGGCCAGCTGAGGTAGAGAAGATGGCACAAGTTTCTGGGGAGGTGTTTGTAGGTGGGTCCATCAGGGAGAGGGTGGATCAGGCATATGTCCTGGGACAGGTTGCTTTTGTTTCATCTGTTGAATGAGACAGATGGTAAAAGTCCACTTGCAGCTTTCATATTCCTCTGTGACCTGGAACCTGAGAGCAGAGGCAGTGAGGTCAAAAAAGAGATGACCGAGCCCGCTGTCCTGTAAGTATTCTGGCTGCAGCAGAAGTAGTGGGTTTGTGGTCTGCAGCTCCGACCCCTGTAATTACTCATGTTTGCCTGTGGAAATCAGATCATCATCTCATCGTCTCCATGCTTGGTTCCTAGTGTCCTGAGTCCATGCCTGTAACCTGGCTCCTGGACGGTGTTCCAGACACCAGGGCCCTTGTTCACAGGGGTCACAGTTTGGAGGACCCTGGGGGTGGGGCGAGGAGGGGGAAGATTTGTTGTGCATCCGGCTTTACTCTCAGGGCCTCAAAACAGACTTTTGCCGAGTTTTGGTAACTGAAGTCATTCAGTAAAATTTCAATTGGGTAATACTTTCTGATTAAAGGAACCTAATTCAATTAAAGTATTTGTCAGAGAGTAGATTTATTTGTATCGTGTTCTGAAGATAATGCCAAAGCCATTTGTCCTTAATAACAAGCATGAAACTCAAGGAAAGCTATTAATAGGATTGGGTTGGGGAGTGAGGGAGCTAATTTGATAAAAACAGTTCTTAGGAAAAGAAACAAAAGTTTTGTTAAATGGGAGCAAAATCTGCCGGTAGGTTTTTACATTTCCGTTTTCTGTGGGTTTGTGTGTGTGTGTGTGTGTGTGTGTGTGTTTAATTTGAAGTCCAGGAAACTCATGTTACGATTCCCACGGCAACAGTAATTTTGTCTGATGCATAAGTGACATTTCTGGTGAAGAAAAATTTCCGCTTTTCCTGTGGTGTTATTGCACTTGTATCATTGAGAAGATCGGTTACAGTGGAAATGGTTGGATTTTTTTCAGTCCTAGGAGTAAAAAGCTTGCTGTGAAATCGACATTCCCTTTAAAGCAGGGCAGCTTTTTGTCTCGTGCGTGTCAGCTGTAACATGCTTCCCATCTGGCCCTGGGCTTGGTCCAGGTAACTTCTTTTCCAGTTCAGGGGGTAGTGGGTTGGTGGGTGTACTTTTTTTTTTTTTTTTTTTAAGTAACCCCTATCCTCAACCTGGGGCCGTAACTCACCACCCTGAGCTGGCTTAGCCAGGGGCCCCACATTGGTGTATATTTTAAACCTTGTCCCTTCACTATGCCTGCTCCGTTCACTTCTAGTCATGAGAAAAAAACATTTTTTTTGAAAATTATTATTTTTCCTAGATTTTAAGTAAGCTCTACTCTCAACGTGGGGCTTGAACTCAGACCCTGAGATCAAGAGTCACATGCTCCACCGACTGAGCCAGCCAGGTGCCCCTTGAAAACTGTTTTTTTGGGGAACACCTAGGTGGCTCAGTGGTTGAGCATCTGCCTTTGGGTCAGGTTATTATCCCCAGGTCCTGGGGTCCTGGGATCGAGTCCCACATCAGGCTCCCCACGGAGAGCCTGCTTCTCCCTCTGCCTATATCTCTGCCTCTCTGTGTCTCTCGTGAATAAAACAAAATCTTAAAAAAAAAAACCCATCTTTTTTATTAAAATCTTTTTTTTTTAAGATATTTATTTATTCATAGAGACACACACACAGAGAAAAGCAGAGACACAGGCAGAGGGAGAAGCAGGCTCCATGCAGGGAGCCCGACGTGGGACTCGATCCTGTGTCTCCAGGATCACACCCCAGGCTGCAGGCGGCGCTAAACTGCTGCGCCACAGGGGCTGCCTCCTATCTTTTTTATTGAGCTAAAATTTACAATAAGCATTTTAGAGTATACAGTTTAGCGGCTTTTAGTTTATTCTCCATGCTGGGCAGCAATCATTAGTTTCTAATTCCAGAACATTATCATTACCACAAAAACAAACTCCATACCCCATTCCCTTCCCCTCAGACTCCTGGCAACCACTCATCTGAAAATTAATTCTTTTTTTTTTTTTTTTGGAGAAAAGTATTTTTCTCTCATGTTAGCAAATGTATTTGGAAGATTTAGAATCTTCCAGGAAAAAGATCAGAGGCGGATGTCAGTCTCCACAGTTACCTATTTTGCTGTGACCTCTCGCCTAAAGAAAAATGGATTAAGTGAAAGGGATGGTATATTTAACATCTCTTTATTGGAACTTCCGGAGAATAAACCCTGAAGGGAATGAAACCTGGTGTCCTGTCTGTGACCCCACTCAGAGCCAGCCCTGGCTGGGGAAGGAGCCCTGGGTGGAGTTGAGGGAGCCGGAGCCCGTGAGGGATGGAGCGTTCTCCTTGGCTGTATCTTCTGGGGAAGTAGAATCAATAGGAGTACTTCACTTTCCATGAGCCTGCCTGGTAAACCCTCTAGAAAAAAGAGGGGCCAAATCAATCTTCTTTACAGGCTCATTCAAGCGGAGATCGATGCACGTTAAAGTGTAATTAAAGAGCAGGCCTTGGAGGGGGGAGTCCGTGATGAATCGGTCGTGGCCTGTCAGGGCTGAGAAGAGTCAGTCTCTACATGGGCCTGGAAGCCATGGAGAAGGGGACCCAGAGCTCAGCTGGCTCGTCTTGGAGACCGGAGCTAGGCTGTTCGTGATGAGGCATACGGCACAGGGGAAATCACACTGAGTAGTAAACAGCTGGCTGTGATTCCTAAAAACGTGTGTGTGTGTGGTGTTCTCCCCCTAGTGAGTTGAGATGAGGCCTCTTGCCTTTCTCTTCACTTAGCTGCCTTTAAAACTTTCTCCATATTGCCTCACCTGGAGGAAGGTCATCATCTGCAGAAGGGGTGTTAAAAGCCGTTGTTGTTTTACACCCCATGTTTATCTGCAGTAGTATGAGATCATAGTTTATCTGGCAACTTAGAGTAGTAATCTTGGATGATGAAGCTCCTTGTGTATGAATACGGGGGGGGGGCTCATAGGTGTGTGCACGAGAGGTGAGGTGGGTGTAGCAATCCTCCCAACGGTAAAGGATCATCTGCCCTTCCTTCAGAGGAATTTGCTGGACCATCCACGAATCACGAGGCTAAGAGTGGACTTAGTCCAGTTTCTTAGGAAATGTGGAATTGGGTAGCCCTTGCCCCATTCTGCTTCAGAGACGCGTCCTCCAGCTGAGAGCCCCGCGTCGCCGTGCTGGTGAGGGAAGGCCAGTCTGCTTCAGTGTTGGTGTGCAAGGATACCCTGTTTGGGCCACTGGCGGCTCTTAGTGCCTGCTCCTGAGGAGTGTGGAATCCATAGTGACTGAGACACTTTAGGCAGGAACTGAACAAAGTTGCATTTAGAAAGTCCCGAGTCAAATTTAAGTGAATGTCCCTGTTCCTTGAGCGGCATGTGGCCTGTTCTTTTCCTACATGCAAAAGGCAAGCTATGGTCCTCGTCAGCAAATAGCATGTTATGTGGAAAAACCGGGCCGGGGTTCCTCTCCTGTGTCTTGAGGGGCGTGCTCACTTTCTGCCCCGTTTGCCCAGAGTTTCATTGGTGGGAACTGAAATCTTTGCTTTAGGTGAAACAGCACACCCGTTCCCTCGGGAGATCCTGGCTTTTCCCCCCAATCTCCTGTGTGATTCTCAAACTGAGCCACCTGTCAGCATCACCTGGAAGGCTTGCTGAGCTGCAGATGGCCAGGCTTCAAACCATGTCTGGAGTGCTACTAAAGAATTTGCCTTGCTCACTCACAAGTTTCCAGGTGTTGCTGCTGGTCTGGGAACCTGCCTTTGAGAACCACTGCCCGGGCTTACATAGGGATTGTGGGGGTGGTGCAGGGCACCCCAAGACTCAGGTGTGGAATCCTTACAAAGCTGCTTAGCTAGTGGAGGGCAGTAAATTACTTAGACAAATTCTTGAAGCCGCAATAGTCATTTGTTTGGGACAGCAGGGCTCAAAAGCCTGGTGAGGTATTTGCTTCTGAGGAAGGCGCTAGGGACGATGGACCATGAGGGAGCAGGGGCGGGACAGATCTGGCTGTGGCTGTGGGTTTGAGGCTCATGGCTGTTATAAATTTGTCTCTGCTGAATTTGCTGTTCATTGGTGATCACGCCGATCACCCCAGCAGACCTCCACCAGTAACTACGGAGGCAGGGAGCACTCAGCCAACAGCCGAGCCTGGCAGGAGACCAGTTACTGCCTAGGTGTGCAGGTATGAAAGACTCCGCATGCTGCCCCACCTCCCTGGGCCGGAAGAGCCAGCGCAGGGAGGTGCTTTTAGCACCACTTACCTTCCTGCTGGTTATCAGTCAGTACTATCAGATAAATCTTTGCCCTCGTCTAAGACATGAATGGTACTGCTTTGTTCCAGGTGGAAGTTAAAGGGAGCATCTGAAAGGTGCACAGTCGTCCCCTGCCCTGATGGAATCGAAACTCGGCCCACACCTGCCTGCCCACCTGCCCCCTCACTCACCCACCTCCTGGTGTCCCCGCCTTCTGCCACTGGGAGGCCATCATTCTGGTCATCAGTGAGCACATGAATGGGGAGGCTGAGATGGGTTCAGGAGGGAGACCAGGGACTCCCAGGTGGGGCTGCTGAGGCTGGCGTGAGGTGAAGCCCCCTGTGAACAAACATGCCTTACAGGCTGGAGTTTCTGCCCTCCAGGAACTCACAGGCTAGCTGCAGAGAAAGATGGGTATGTAGACGGTCGTAAGGCAGGCGAGGGCTGCTGTCACTGGTAGGGTGGAAGAGGGGGATGTTTCCCAGATGGAGTGACATTTTAGCTGAGGCTCTCCCTGCCTGGATCTCCTTTCTTTACCCGCCTCCCAGCCCCGGTGAGTGTAAGATACAGGCGTCACATGGAGCCTCCGGCTTGCTTGACCATCGACCACCACATGGGGTACGTGGAGGAGTACTCCTGGGACATGGCTAGTTCCATTTTAAGGCCCGCTTGCCCATCCCCGTGTTTTTGCTTTGTCAGCAGGCAGGCTGCTACAAAGAGCCAGCAAGCTTCTGTTGGAAGGCAGAGCAGGACCCCTGGTTCTGAGAACTGCAGCCTCGTCAGCTGCTGGATACCACCGATGAGCCTCAAAATAGAAAATTAAACACCCAGTTGACAAGGAAAGCATTCTCCGTCCCGGAAGCTTCCCAGGGGTTCTGTCCTGCAGACTGCCTCTTGCCCTGAGTCTAAGGGAGCCTTTTGCTGGGAAAGGAGCTACAGTGGCCCTCACGGCGAGCCTGCCAAATCACACACAGTCATGACTTGTCATTTTCCTTCTGTGTTTCCTTTTTTTATTTTTTCCCCCTTTGTGAGTTGGGGGGTGGTGAGGCAGCCAGATGAGCGGTACATCTGCAAGTCATTTGCTGAGAAAGTGAAGCGAACGCCAGCTGTGGGTCTGGGGAGCCGATGAAGGGGAGGCCAGGGAAATAGCATGCTCATGGAGGTCACTGTCTTTTTTGGGAACTCAGTAGCTTAAGTTCTGTGGTTCAGAGTTGGCTTTTGTTGTGGGTGTGGCTCCCCCCTTACATGGTGACCATGTAAGCTTTAAATACAATCCAAGATCCACTGAGCACAGGGATGCTGATGGAATGTGGATGGTCTTGGAGGGAAGTGCCTCTCCTTGCAGCCGTGGGTGCCGAAAGCCCTCTGGGGCTCGTGAGCCCAGCCTGGAGGTGGAGCACCTCCTGGGTTGCTCAGTCTCCCGTGTGAAAGGAGCTGGCCCCTGCCCATATCAACAGTCTCCTTCCAAGCAGGACCATTTCCTCCTCCTCCTCCTCCCCCTCGCCCACTTCCTGCAGGTGGCTTCTGTAATCCACTTACCACTAGGGAAGCCCCAGGAGCGTGTGCACCTAATCCGAAAATGGCTGGCTTGACTTTGACCCGCGTGGTGACCTTGTAAAGAAGGCAGGGCCTATTGTGTCTGCGCACACCTGGGAGCCATTTCCAGCTTTTATAGCCCAAGTGGAAGAAATGTGTTTGCATTTATGCTGGGCCTTCCTTTCATAAGGTCTGTCATTGTTGGCTGTTAGGCAGGGAATATGAGATTCACCCTGCTTACTCAAAGGCAGGGGTTCTTCAAGATAGAAGAATTTACTCTTTGTATCGACTCGCATAGAATTGCCATTTCTCTGTAGTTCCAAAGCCGTTTCTCTGTAGTTCCAAAGTGATCAAAACATCAGCCATCTCAGGGTGCCTGAGTGGCTCATCGGTTGATTGTCCAACTCTTGGTTTAAGCTTAAGTCGTGATCTCAGGGTCCTGGGGTTGGGCTCTGCATCAAGCTCTGCACTCAGCAGGGAACCTGCTTGAGCTTCTCTCTCCCTCTCTCCCTCTCTCCCTCTCCCCATGCTCACATGAGCGTGTTCTCTCTTTCTCTCTCTCTGGAATAAATAAATCTCTACAGAAAAAGCATGAGCTGCCTCTTAGGGTTCCACCTTCCAAGATGAGACATGGCAGTGGTCAGTACATGGGTTTCCTGATGTCAGGAGGCGTTGCTCTGTGTGCCTTCACAGGCCCCATTTCATTGGAGTGCCTCTGCAATGGCATAGGGTCTGTTTTAAGCACCTTTTACAGATGAGGCACAGAGAGGGCCAGAAACCTGCCTGAGATCACACAGTAAGTGGGAAACATAGATCTTGATTTCTTTTCTGTCTACCTTTGGGGTTTGTACTCATTGAATAGAAGAAAGTATATGACCCTGGAGACCCTCAAGTGCTGACCTACCAAATTGTGTTAGGAGGATGAAGCCTAGAGTCAGGTAGCCAACAGGCTCTGATGGACCTCCAGAGCGCAGATGTGCGGTTGCTCCCACGGCAGAGGCATCTCTCAAAGCCAAGTGCATGCATGCTTCTGCCTCTGCAACGTTGCCCCCAGGTGAACCTACTTTGGGCAGCCCTGGGGTGATTTTCATTAGCTGATGCAGCATAACTGGAAGTCCTCCCCTTGCCCCCTGATCACACCCACAAGTTAGTTATTCTGAGCTGATTACGGTGCTTTTAAGAGTGCTGTGGGGGGAAACTCAGTTTGTTGTCAGGTTCCTGCAGAGGCCAACACGTGGTACAGTTGTGCCAGCAGCTTCTCGGAGAGTGGCAACCTGCCCTCGAAGACATAATTTCAAGGCAAATTCCTGCGACATTTCCTCACTTCCTGGATGCCTTTCAAACCCAAACAGCTGAGATAAAGGTGCCAATTTATGGTCCCATCTCTCCAACTCCTTTGACTAGGTTAGAAAAGTGTGTGAAGGCTGGCAGCAGGCAGCCGTGTGGCACCCATGGGGTGGCTGCACATGAGGCCGCTAGTCTTTGCTCAGCCGTGTGGATGAAGAGTGTCTTTAGGGACTAAGAAGCATTTTATTGTTGGGAGGGATAGGAGAGGGCTGCCGGGAGATGAGATCCTAGAGACCCAGGCAACTGTAGGAAAGGATAGCTGCAAATGGGTCTTTCCAGCTTACATCAATGCCTGCATCACAGAGCTTTTATGGGGAGGAGCAGCTCTGCATAGTGCTTAAGAGAAGGCTCTGGATCAGCAGGACTCTTGGTTTAAACCTGCCCTTGCTGTGCTCTTGGCCTCAGTTTGCTTACTCCTACAAAGGTATTTGCTGATAGAGCAGGTTGTGCGGATTTGCTGAATACCACGTGCGCTCAACACAGTGTAAAGCGGATAGTGAACCTGCGCCTGGTGGGAGACACTGCTTTAGACCGACCCCTCTCCACAGAGCGCCCTCCATTGTGGGCAGAGCAGGGCCTGATTTTGCTGCTGTGTTCCAAGGGGCTTTCGTGTTAGACCGAGGCATAGGCTATATGCATCCTCTAAGAACAGACCTCACTTGCAGAGACCCATTATGGGTCACTCGCTGGTGACCTAGTTGAAGTTTATAGATCATTTCCATATTTGTGTGTGCATAGGTCCTTAACGTCCTCATAGGTGAATTCCTGTTAAGGGAACTCTGAGTGTAGCAGCATCATTGATTTCCTCTCCTCTCACTGCCCCTTTTTTTACCTGGGGTGGGTGCAGCAAGTCCCCGAAACACTCAGCAAATACCTAAAAGGGTCTCATTCTTGGCTGCACAGTAGAATGACCTGGGAACTAAAAAAAAAAAAACAAAAAAAAACAAACCCCAAACCTAGATTTCTAGGTCCCATCCCAGAGCAAGTAATATCAAAATGTTGGGCTGGGTTGGGGGCACTGGACACAGGAGGCACTGGTGCTTTTTTTAAATCTCCCCTGGTCATTTTGATGTGTAGCCAAAGTTTTCTAATGAGCCCAAGGTGGGTAACTGCAAGTGAAAGGTATTGTCTTCCCTTTGACTCCTTCCTTCTCAAACCTGTCACTGAAAGTGCCCAGGTTCCCCTACCTTCCTGGCCTGTGCTTTTTTTTTTTCTTTTTTTGGTACAGGTGGAGGGGAAGTAAATGCTAAAGCTGACCCCAGGATTCTGGGGCCTCTGGCAGAGGTTTCCACTCCTGATTTAATTGGAAGACACTGTCAAGTTAACCACTTAATGACTGAGAAACTGTGTTGCCTATGGGGTGCATGGGGGTGGGCTTCGGGTCTGCTTGGACATGCCCCCCTTTGGTGATTCACGGAGCTTGATTCTGGCTTTGCCCCCTAATCTGGGTCATTTGTTTGCCCTGAAAGCTGGCGTTCTGGACCATCTCTCACCTGCATTCCACCTGTAAGTCAGAGAAGTCCCCTTCTGATGGGGCGGGGGGGGGGGGACCATCTTCCTGGTAAAATGATAGGCAAAACTTATTTCCATCTTTTCAGAAAACTTGTTCTTCATAATTCCAGAAGTAAGACTTTTTGCCCTTCTTTTTAAAAAGGAAAATCTGTAAACATGAGCTGTAGAAAGGGAAGGTCCCCTCAGATCCCACCCAAAAGCTGTACTGGGAGACAGCAGGATTCTAGTGCTAATGTTGAGTTTCAATGATCATGTGATGTATGCGATGGAGTTTTGTGAGGGTTGTGCTTGGAATTGGCCCTTCTGTAAGTCAGAAAGGTAGAATTTTGGAAATGAGGGGGAAAGATTTCCTGAGACTTTGCAGAATGTGGTGTTTGTTCCAAATCGAGTGTGTTCTTTTTTATAAGGAGAAAAAGCAGTGGCTCTCAGCACACATAGTGGTTTTTCTGCCTTGTAATTTCCTGGGAGTCCAAGTGAGGACCGGCCATCCCAGCAATCCCGGCACCCCCCTCCCTGCACCCCACCCCCAGCCGCTCCCCAGCCTCACCAGCAGTAGTCCTCCACCCTTTCACCACCAAGGGCTCCTTCCAGTTGGGGACTGGCCCTGTTCCTCTTCTTCATTCTCCTGTGTGTGCTAATAGGAATTCTCCAGCAATTCTGTGGTTCCACCTAAGAGTACTGGACAGACTCACTAAATTATCTAGGGAGATGGATTCAAAAAGCAAAGTATTGTACATCGTGGAAATAATCAGATTAGCTTCCTGTATGAGGCCAAGGTTCGTCTTGTCCCTGCCTCGGTGGCCTCATGGGTCATCTCTGGGAAGAGAAGGCAGGTTGTTGAGGATCCCACCTGTTTCTCCTTTGGCCTCCTTCTTGTGCATTTTAACAGAACCTTGGCCCGCTCTTTGCCCACCTCCAGCTGGATGTTGTGACTTAGGGTGACTTATCGGCTGGCAGGCGAAGGCCCTTCACTTTCCTCTCGTCAGGACATCACCCAACAAAGCACATCCTACCTCTTGACCCCAGGATGCATGCCATATATAGTGTGATGGGTGCTGGCACCCAGGGTTGAGGGATGGGGAGGAAGCATCCTTTCTTTGGGTGCACATAGCCTCCCCATCATTCAGTACCATTCAGAGAGGAACCAGTGTCCTGCCACTTGGCTTCCAGCCCTGACCCTGCCAGAGACCCTACTTCAGGGTTTTCCACATGTCCCCTCTCCTCTTCTGGGCTGCTGTTCCCTTATAGGCTGGTTCTATAACCAGAAGGGGCTGGTTCTACATCAGCCATGTTGAACCAGTGTCAAGAGGGCACAGGACCGCTTCCTCTCCTGTCAGCCTGTGAGACCTGGCTGTGGGGCCCTGGGTTCTGGGCAGAGGCCCAGATGGCTGAGTTCTGCCCAGTGGGCCTGCTGAGCACCATGTTGAAGAGTCTGCTTGAATGATGTGGGAGGTTAGCACCCTGGCCCACTGCTGCTGTTCACCCCAAACCTGGCACCTGTAGCCTGTCTCTCCAGGGGACTCCTTATGGTCTGTCTCCAAAGGTGCCCAGACTCCGCCCTTCCCTTCCTTCTCTGTTCCCCTCCCCACGGGGCCTGCAGGGAGCTCCACACCTACCATCCAGGGAACCGTCTGCCTTATGGTTGCCCCGCAGTCTGGGTTTGGTGAGGAAATGAGGGAAGAATCCCTTTGTGGCTTCCCCGTCACCTTTGAGATAAAGTCTTGGTTCTTGCAGGTTTGTCCTAGATTCCCTTTCTTCCTTGCCACTTACTGCCTTGACCTGTGTGTGAAACTGCACGGGGGGAAGCCCCCACAGACTGTATCTCTGGATTCTGGCCTCATTCATGTTGTCACTGTGGTCTGAAATGGCTGTTCCTGGCCTAGCCTCCTCCCCCACACCATTGTGTCCCCATCTGTCAGTGCACCCATCACATCTGTGTTTTTCCTCCTTGACTCCAGTGTGTGTTTTTTGGACACAAGGGTTGAGGAAAGTGGGATGATGCTGCTGCAGTCAAATATTTTATATATTTTATGTATATACATATAAGCTACACATAATAGGCGTCCTGTAGACGTTTGAGTGAATGAAAAACTGAAGGACTAAAGCGGTCAGTCCAAGAATAAGCGATTGTGGGGCATGGGACACATATTGGGTAGTTCTAGACATTTATCATCAAGATGAAGAGAATAAGTTGGAACAAGTGATAACAGAAGTAGTCTGTTGGGGGCTCTTGGGGAGGGAGAGCATGGCACTTTCCAGCCAAGAGATAGGACTTGCTTTTCCTACGAACTAGGGGTGGTGGAAGGGGAGGAGGGCAGGGGGTGGGGGTGACTGGGTGACGGGCACTGAGGGGGGCACTTGACAGGATGAGCACTGGGTGTTATTCTGTATGTTGGCAAATTGAACACCAATAAAAAATAAATATTATTAAAAAAAAAGGACTTGCTTTTCCTGATTTGTTGACAAGCTGGACAGAGTACTACAGGAGAGAAAATGGAGTGGAAACTCCTGCATGGTGGGCAGTGTGCCTTAGAGGAAGGAGGGTGGCCCTTGTCTGGTGAATCCTTATCTTGCTGCTTTCTAGATATGAAATTGCCTCACCCCGGTGCTCACCTGTGAGGGGCTAGCAAGTGGTTTGGGGAAAGGCTTTCTCCAGAGTGAAGCTGGAGAATCACGGCAGGTCCCTCCATGCATCCAGCCCATCCTGACTACTTGTCTGAGTCAGAAAGTTCAGAAACTCTAGCGTTAGAGATCTGCGGCTTTCTTTGCTACAGGACATGTTAAAGCCTTTATTAATGAGGGAGTAGGGCACGGTACAGTGAGCCACCTGCCGCATGTGCTGTGTGAGATGAGTTGCATCATGTAAATTTGCCAAATGCAGAATCGAGCAGAATGAAAGGTAGTTTTATGGGAGCCCTGTCTATACCTTTCCTTTGCTGTGGCCTGCTTCAGGAGCCTGCAAGGGCCCACAGGGGAGGGTGTGTGCAGGTATTCCGGAACTGTTTCATGGAAGTCCTCCAAAGCTAGTGCTCCAGGGATGATGCCTGGGGACTCTCTCGCATGGCAGTGTAAGTCTGACCTGTGTCCAGATGTGGACACCTGCTGAGCCCCGCTGCATAGCCAGGCGGTGCTGGGGCTCGGCCAGGAGAGGGCATGGGACCGCGTGGTCACTCCTGATGCTCCAGGTTGGGGCCACACTGGTCTTCTCACAGGCTTTATCAACATCATCCCCTTTTGCACTAGGAGTCCGCACCCCCTTGTCCTTTCCTCAACAGTGGAAAATAATGAAGTTCATACTTATCCCTAGATTTCAGAAATCCTAGAGTGCCCAGCAGTGTTTGGTGCTTGGCTTTCAGAATGGAGTCCTACTAGGTCAGTTTCTGCTGGTTTGGAGGAACAGCTGGAAACCAAAGAGGTAGCATGATTCTACCATGAAATCTGTCAGGGCCTCTATCTGATTCCACAAGGAATGTCATGACATGTTTTTTGGTGTTTTAGACTTTTGATTTTTGAGATAATTGTAGATTTGCATGCTATTGTAAATAATGATAATGTAGAAAGATTCTTCTATACCCTAATCCAGTTCCCCCCAGTAGTAGCATCTTATAAAACTTTTGTAACCAGGATATTGACATTGATACAGTCAAGTTATAGAACATCTCCATCCCCAGAGAGATCCCTCATTTCGCTTTTCAAAGCCTCCCCATTTCCCTTCTGCCCTGACACCCTGGGCAATGTCGGATTTGCTTTCCCTATATATAACTTCCATTTATATATTTCTTCCAAAGAATGTGATATAAGTGGATTCACATATCATGTAGCTTTTTGGGACTGGCTTCCTTTCAGGCAGCATAATTCGCTGGAGAGCCATCTACTATCAGTAGTTGGCTTCTGTTTATCGCAGAATAGTACTCCATGATACGGATATAGCACACCTTGTTGAACCATTCACCTGTCGAGAGACCTCTGGGGTGTTTCCACATTGGGCTATTAAGAATAAAGCTGGTATGAGCATTCATGTGCAGGGTTTGGAGTGAATGTCAATTTTCACTTCTCTGGGATGCATGCTGTAGAGTTGCTGCATTGTATGGTAATGGTGTGATTAGTATTTTAAGAAACTGCCGTACTTTTCCAGTGTGGCTGTACCATCTTGCATTGGCACCAGTGGCGTATGAATGATTGGGTCCTCCCCATCACGGCCATTGTTTGACGATGTTGTGCCTCTTGCCCATTTCCTAATTGGATTCTTTGCTTTTTACTGTTGAGTTTTCAGAATTTTTTTTCCTATATGTATTCTAGATACTGGTTCTTTGTTGGACCTGTGGTTTGAAAGTATTTTGTACTGGTCTGTAGCTTATCTTTTCATCATAACAGGACCTTTCTCGAAGCAAGTGTTTCTTATTTTGATGAAGTCCAGTGTATTAATTTTTCCTTTTTTGGTTTGTGCTTTTAGTGGCAAGTAGAACTCTGCCCAGCTTTAGAGTCCAAAGGTTTTCTGCTGGGTTTTCTCTAGAAGTTTGTGGTATATGTCTTACATTTGGATCTATGATGGTAGGGTTGTTTTTTTGTTTTGTTTTGTTTTTTGTTTTGTTTTGTTTTTTAAACCTGAAACAAAGAAGAAAATTGAAGCCTATGGTTTCAAGAAAGAAAGAGAGCAAGTGTTGGCTCCTGCAGGAAGCTACAACGGGCAAGGCAAAGGAGTGGTTTGGTTGTAGGTGCAGAGCCAAGGGTACTGGAGGCAGTGCCACTTTGATGTTCTAGCAGAGCTTATCGTCTTCAGGGTAGATAAGAAAGACTGCATTAAAAGGCCAGCTCCTTAATCCTACTGTACACATCCTTAACCCTCCCCAGTGCAGTCAGATCCTACATTGAAGGCGTAGGAAATTGTGTGCTAAGAGATATCCTAAACCGTATGACTGGGGAATTAGAAGTCTTCTAGATGAAGCAGGAAGCAGGCCCGGCTTTATTTTTAAAGGCACACCAGTGGTGTCACTCCCAGAGGGGAGAGAGGGTCTTATCTCGGAAACTGCAGCCAAGGGCTAAAGTAACCTTTTCCTCTGCTGGAACCGCAGAGCTGCTGGGAAGCTGGCATGGGAAGCACAGGGAATGTTTCTATTGCCAGCAGAGGGCAAGTTCCATCTGTGGCCCTCGAAGGGATTTCAGGGGCACCCTGGCACCCACAGACCCATCTCTCTGTCCTCTTAACCACAGGCTGTCTGATAAAGCTGCTTTGGCCTCTTCCCTCCAGAGAGCAGCATGGCCTGGGGCCAGTGGGAAGAAGGGCTTGCATATGGGCTGAGTGGATGACCCCAGACCAGGACCTTACCCCTCGGAATCTGGCTTACCAGGGGCCTTCTCTGGTGTGGTAGGGCACAGTGCTACCTGTCCCTGCTCCCTGGAGAAGGCCCAGTTTTGTCTCGTCAAACTTAACGGCCTAAGGAACTGAGAGCTACTCTCACCTGTTTAGTGACCACTCCAGTAGAAACAGGAGGGGGCTGGCCAGGCCCTGCAGCAGCTGTGTGTGGACGCTGCAGGTCCAGGAGGCCCCTGTGCACCTGTGGAGGGGTGGGGGCGTGCTCTGTGGCCCACTGCAGGATTTGCGCCACCCCCGCCCCGAGTGTGCAGAGTTGGGTCCACCTCCAGTGGAGTCACAGATGTGGGGTGTAGCCTGGTGCATGCCAAGAGGAGGTGGGTGGCACAGGGTACTGTCCAGAGAAGCCCTGTTCCCCAGGAATCCTTCTACCCACTTACGTTCTTGTGCAGGTGCCACATACCGAGGAGGGCAGCAGGATAAGGACTCCTTCCTGCACTCTAATCCTAGCTGCCCTGCTTCCTGTTGTATTAACCTTCTGACGTATCTATAAAATAGGGGCAGCACCCATCTCTTGGGTAGTCATGGGGATTCAACGAGCTAGCCAAAGCTTGACTTCTGGTAAGCACTCACAAAATGTGAACATTGAGACCACTCTTGCTGCTACTCTAGCTCTTGCTATTCCTGCTCCATTTTTACTGAGAAAGAAGGGTGGTGTGCCTCCTTGGCGGGTAGCAGCAAGGGGAGGTTCCACTATGCAGCCCAGTCCAGTACTGGGAGTGTTGGAACCATTTCCAGGAGACTGCAGAGGCCCCAGGGCACCAGTCCAGGCTCTGACTACAAAGGCCCTTTGAAGTTTTTACCACCTGGAGGCTGCTGTGTGCCCTGAGACTGTTAGGATTCAAGGGGTCCGCGAGGAGACTCTGGAACCTTGTGCTAGCCCTGCCTGGAGATGAATGGGTACCTGGTGCATGAGTGGAGTAGCCCCTGCTGGCACCCCCTGAAGAAAGGCCACTGCTGCTTAGGCTGCCCCTGGGCAGTGTTCGCCCCAGAAGGCCCTCCACCTTGGGACTATTAGGCAGGCCAGGCGTTTCTGCACTTAAGGATCAAGTCCCAGAGTTCAGTGTCTAAGGTTGCACTAACAGCTTTGTAAAATAACAATTTATTTACATAATAAGCACATTAAAATAGTATGCAAAAGAGAGAAGAGGAAAAATTCTGTCGTCGCCCTACTATATCCAAGAGAAACGTATTATAGAATTTCCTACCTTTTTCCTGCCGGCCTCGTTGGGAGAGTAGCAGTCATGGGTATCCGTCAGCAGAGCACCTTGCTTTCTGCTCTGGATCGTGGTGTGGATGGCATCCTGAGTGCAAGAGCACTGCTGGCTGCAGAGGCCAAGATGGGGGCACAGCCACCAGAATGTTATGTTTTGTTCGGAAATTTTGAGTAAGGCTCCCTGGGTTAGAGGTTTCCCCGGCTATCTGAAAGAAGAGTGTTCCTCTGAAACCTTTTGTCAGCCAAAGTGTTGTAAATCAAAGAAGCAATTACCGTTTTGTCTAAGCAAAACTCATCTTTGGGTTTCTGGAGCTTAGCAAAAACAGGTCCTAACGTATGGAGGTCTTTCCTAAAAAACCAAGTGGTGGAACCCAGACGTGGGGATCCTCAAGTCCTGACTGGTGAGGTCTCCCAGGGGCACAAACTACTGTGGCAAGCAAAAGAGCCTGTTGGTCTTAGGTTCTCAGGCTGCCCCTTGTGCCCACACCCCTCCCCCCGCTGCTGCCCAGCGTTTCCAGTGGAGAGGAGAGGGGTGCTCACTCTGTGCAGTGCAGCAGTTGCATCACAGCACACGGCAGGAAGAGAGGGGACACTTGCAACCTACCCTCCCAGTCTTGAGATGTCAACCATTGCAGCGGCTTCACACCCTCTAAGATGAGCTGAGTGGACACCCCTTGTTGAAAGTTTCTGGGATTGGAGCCTGACTCTGAAGGTTCTCTTACCCGCCTCCTTCCTTACCACCACCATCTCTCCACCATGCCCACCTTTCTTTGCCAGCCCCTTGACTCTGGGAGGATCTGTGCCACAAGCTCACCATGAGGCACACTGGTTTTCCTCCCTGCTTCCTTTGAGGGACGCAGACACAGGGACCTTGAAAATGGTGATGAGAAGAAGTTAAGTGAGCCCAGTGCATTCCTGCAGCACCCGTGGGCTCCCCGCTGGCATCGGGGATTGTGGTTCTGCAGGACGCAGCCCCACAGCCTGGTGCTCTGTGCACTTCCAGGCAGGGCCCCTCATCTGTGAGGACTCCAGTGTGCTGGAGAGGAACACCAGCTGTGTGCTGGGTGGCAGCTTGCCAGGGCAGGGGAGAAAAGGAGAAGAAAAAACAAGGATGCATTGACTGACTTAGGGAAAGATAAAGCCAAGGGAGAGAACTGAGCAGCCATGTTGGCCTTGACCAGAAAAGAAACACTTGGCTTTCCTGACCCAAGGGTGGCCCTGTGTAGATGGGAATTTTGGGTGGAAGGGGCTCATTGTTCTTGGCTTTCCATGCCCTGGCTCAGCTTGGTGCCGCTCTGCCCTGCTCAGATGCCAGGGCAGGTAACCTCTGCATGGTCGTGGAACTGATTCTGCAAGCATTGGCCAACCCCTAGAGTCCCCGCTAGTGTTAACATGGGACAGCCCTTCTCCCTGGGGACTGCAGCCCAGGTGTGGTAGCTAGGTGTTCCAGAGCTCACTGGTGTCTGCTAGGAGCTCCCCTAGTTGAATTCCTCATCACCCTTCCCCCTGTGGCCAAGGCATGATGGGGAACTGGGACAGGGCTGCTCCTCACTGCTGCCAGGTACGGGATGGGCGGACCGTTAGCCACTGCACGAGAAGCAGACCTGGCTCACCTTTGCCAATCCTGGCTAATCTGTGAATGTCTGTTTGGGGTTAAACCGGGGAAAATGCACAATTAACCTTAAAGTCCATTTTATTAGGCATTTTCTTTTAAACATGATAGGTTTTCTACCTAATAAATTCTAGGTAGACTTTAACCTTTAATTTCTTAAAAAAAATTCTAATTGGATGGTCGCCTCAGTATTTTTTTCTGAATAACATTCCTTTGTTCAGGTTTGTGGTGGAGAATATAGGAGACCGAACTAAGATGGCAACTCATTTGTTTATTCAACAAATATTTATTGAGCACCATTATGTTCCAAGGATGGTTCTAGGTGCGAAGGATATAGCAGTAAAGAAGACTGCTCAAAATTCTAATTACATTCTAATGATGTAATGACCTCGGGACTTCTTAATACCTTAGGAGGATTTGTTTTCATCTGTTTGTAATTAATAGACTTTTAGAGCACTTTTAAGTTTATAGAAAAATTGAGCCGAGAGTACAGACGCTTCCCGTATACCTCGTCCTCTGGTTTTCACTATTAACATTTTGCACATTAGTGTGGTAAATTTGTTAGAATGGATGGGCCAATATTGATACATTATTAACCAAACCTATAGTTTACATTAGGGTTCACTGTTGTACATTCCTTGGGCTTCTGCAAATGTTCAAGGACTTGTATCCACCATGACAGTGTCCTGCAGAATAGTTTCACTGCCCTAAAAATCCCTAAGCTCCACCTAGTCATCCCTCCCTCCCCGTAACCCCTGGCAGCTACTGATCTTTTGCCTTTTCCAGAATATCCTATATTGGAATCACAGAGTAGACAGCCTTTTCTGATTAGCTTCTTTCACTTAGCCATGTAGGTTTCCTTTGGAGGTTCTCTTGTCTTTTTGTTTGTTAGCACACCATGGAATGGAATGCAGAACCCTGGTAGTTTGGATGAGGATTCTGTTGATTTATGGTCACTTGTGGTCTTTGTCCCTGTAGACTTCACAGAACCACGGTGGCTGACTCGACCATTCCTGATCTTCGGCTTCCAGCTCGATGTGTGTAAGGGTGGGGGAAACCAAGTGGGCTCTGCTGCACTGAGCTGCCTGGGGCCAGCCACTCCCATGGGGATGGGACATCACGTCTCCCTTGCAAGGAGTTAATCAAAACAGTTCGTTGAAGACCCCAAGGGGAGAGTGACCCTAGAGGAAGTGAAGGGGTCAGGAGGTTGGTTGACACAGCTCAGTCCTGCCTTCGGAGGGGTTGACCCCGCCTGGTGGAGGCTGTTTATCCCGCCACTGGGCTGCTCTTGTTTTTTATCCGATCTCCACCTGAATAAACAGATCCGGAACGTCATCTGCAGCCAGGCTGAGAATCTGCCAAAATTCCCCAGGGAACGGATGATTCACCAGCAGCAGAGGGGAGGGGTGGGCAGTGAGAAGGAGAGAGAGAAAGAAACCTGCTTATTCTGATCCTCATTTCCTGTCCAGCAAACAACCTAAGCTGGGCCGTTTCTGAGGCGTCACTGGTTTCTTAGAGCAGATGATCAGTGTATGCAGTAGAACAGATGGTTTTGGTTTTTGTGCTTAAGAAGGTGAATGTCAAGCAGTCTAGTTGAGGGGATATTGCTTTGGACTGTCATTCTGGGCAGTGAAATGTTTCTTCACATTTGCCTAGGAAAGCTCTTCTGGACTTCTTCTTATAGCCTCCTTCTCTCCCTATTTCAAGTTGCTTGTGGTGTTGGTCCTGGTACTTTGGGCACATTAACTTCTTGCCAATTTGGGGCTTAGAATAATTGTTTTCTATCCTCTTTCTTTCTTTCTTTTTTTGGTGCTCACTAGGCCCCCACTTAAAAGAATTCTGCTGGACACCTGAATGAGATTAGATTGAGCTAGCCATGCTCTGCGGCCCCAGGCTGTATTCCTGATGCTTTTTGTGGGGGACAGGTGCAGGCAGAGGGATGTGGGAGGGTGGCAGCATCTGACATTGTGGTTGAGTGAAGCGGCGGGAAGCATCAGACTTGGATCAAATGGCTTTTCAGACACATTTCAACTCTGGGGAATTTGGTTTAAGAGAAAACTAACAATGTTGGCTAAGGCCGAACCAATGCATGCCCTGAGATTGTGCATAGGTGCCACTCCTGGATGTAGATACTTGTCGCAGGTGAGTGCAAGTACGCACCCAAAGGTACATGCACGAAGTGTGTTCATGGCTGTGGTTTCTGCAGTAACCCAAACTGGAAATAACTCCATGCCCATCAACAGTAGGAAAAGTAAATTGCTGTATGCTCTGTAGAGATATGGTGATGAAAAAGAATGGCAGCTCATACAACAGCGTGGATGGATCCCATGAGCAGAACGTTGAGTGGAAGTAGTTGGAAACTGAAGAGCCTATCGGGAGCGATTCCATGTGTATAAAGCACCAAAGTAGGCAAGATTAGTCATTGGTGGTAGAACAGAGCTGTTCCCTTTGGGAAGAAGAACTGCCAGGAGAGGGACAGGAAGGAGGCTGAATACGTTCTGAATCTGGATCTGAGCAGTTGGTACATGGCTGAACACGTGGAAAAAGGCATTGAGCTCTGCACTTAGGATGTATGCACTTCTCAGTATTCCTGTAATATTGCCATGAAAACATTTGCAAACAAATAGAACAGCTGCCACCACTGGGCCACATGGCCTGTTTGGCAGTGCTGTACTTTTCAACAAAGGAGAAATTATTATCTTCATCGGTGTTCTTGAAATGATTAGCATCTTTTGGCGCTTGCGATAATACAGCTACCCCCCTCAGGTAGGCATCGGAGCCTCCCTGACTGAGTTTTACAACGAAATCAATAATAACAAGGTCACAAATTGTCTAGTCTTCTATGGGTTCCAGGTATGGGCTACAGAATTACAGCATAGCCCCAGGCAGCACTGAAGGGTGTGTGAACGCCCTCATCCATTCTGGTCAGACCTTGGAGTGCCTGCTCTGGGGGTAATAAGTGCTGTGGTGCAGAACCATAGAACCAATTCTGGGACAGTACGGGATAGGCCAGGTACAAGATGCTTCTGGTCCTCCAAGCCTGCAGGGTGTGGATCGTAAGGATGCTCACCAGGATCACTGTGCTGAGTGCAGGGTGGGGTGGTGGTGGCAGGTGTATGACCCCCCCCCCCAATGCCCACCCCATTTCAGGGCTAGATTGTGCGAAACTATGTCTTAGCCAAAGGTTTAAATAAAGCAAGGCCTGGAATCAATTTTGCTGATTTTGTTAAGGAAGACCTTTAAAAGTTTGATATTGAGATAACATGGAAGACATGCTGTTACTAGTGAGAATCAACACTCTGGGAGCTGACAGTGTCTGGGTGTCACCATAATTCTCTGGAAGAGCCGCAGGGTGTGCCTGCTTTAGATGTTAAGGACAGTGGGTTGGCCGGCTTTAGTGTGTTTGCCTAATTGGAAGAATTAAAAGGAGTAAGGATAAAGAGTGAGGATCTCCATTCTCTTAAGATCACCGTGTTTGCCTACCTGTCTCCACTGGCTCTCCCTGGTCAGGATCCTGGGTTGTCTTTTGAGGGACATAATGAAGATGAAGACTTAGGTCCCAGTTTACTTCCTGAAGAGGTAGAAAAGACATCAGTGGGAAAGATTCCAATCAGTGCCATCTGACATGGGCCCTAGAGGAACAATGGAAGGGTTCTCTGCTGTAGAGAGTCATTGAGTACCATTTTGCGGGTAGGTAGGCCGGGCGCAGAAAGTAATTTACCGACAGTTCTAAGGCTGCATCAGAGCTAGAGTTAGAATCTGGGTGACTCCCCCACCAACCCAAACTGGTTGCTATAGTGTAGACCAGGGGTCAGTAAACTGTAGGCAGCAGGCTAAATGTGGCCCACAGCTTATTTCTGTAAATAAAGTTTTACGGGAGCAGTCACACTCATTCATTTACATATTGTCCTGTTTCACTCCAGTGTCAGAGTTGAGTACTCATGACAGAAAATGCATGAGGCACAACGCCTAAAATACTCACTATTAAGCCTATTTTAGAAGACGTTTGCTGAGTCCTGGTGTAGACAATAGGAGCATAATTTCAGGAACCAGCTGTAATCCACTTGACCCCCGTGACCCTGCTTCTTTTGATCTGCTTTCCCTTTCTTCCTGGCTGTTGTCGGTGACATGAGATCTTTTCCACCACCAACGGGAGGACCTTGTAAACGAACCTTTCACAGACCCATAGTGGAACAATCACTTATGATGAAAAGTTTTAAATGTTGGTTTCAAATGCCCCTGGCTGTTTTACCGTCCAATTCAACATCGACTCTGAAAATGTAGCCAAGTGGAGAGAGCTTATCTTGCCTGCCCTCTGCCTTTGAAGACCGATTTTATTTTTGAAGCCTTTAACAGGTGTTGGTTTAATAGACTTGTGCTGTATTAAGTTCTCCTTGCCCCTGAGGGCTGCCTAGGGGGTAAACCGACACGGGGTGGAGGTGGGCACCGGGGATCAGCACCGCACCTTCCCTGGCCCCACAGCCGCAGAGCCCTTCTCACTTGGTTTCAGTGGTGGAGAGAGCCTGGGTGTCCCTCTGCAGCTCTCCGTTCCCCAAGAATCAAGGCGGCCAATCCTCCCTCAGTTAGACATCCTTAAAGACATGATCTCAGAGGAACTATTCTTTCCACCCAGAATATCCATGAGTAAGGACTTGAGCTTCCCTGCCTCGTTTGCTGAGAGTCCAGAGTCACAAAGCCCTCTGGAGAGTTGCTCGCACAGGCCTCCAGGAAGCTGATACAAAAGCTAGGCCGAGCTGAGGCCGGTCATGCAGATGGGTCTGAGGAGACCAGGAAATAGCCAGCTAGCATTCAGACCCAGCCAAGCTTTGCCGAGGGCTTATGGATTGAATCCAGGACTGTGTCCTTAAAATTCTGCTGGGAGAGCCTCTGAGATGGCACGCCTGATAGTCCTGCCCTTCTGAATTTGCATTTGAGTTCCTCTTGCTTCGCAGCTGTGTGACCTCAGGAGATCTTCAAGCCTCAGTTTCTTTAACTATGAAGTACAGAGATTAATAGTACTTGCCCCTTTAGGTTGCTCTGTGATTTCCCTGTGACTTCACCCAGGACCTGCTGTGTACAGGTGTTGAGTTATTGGTCAGCTGTTGCTAAAGAGAACTTGAGCAAAGATCTAGAAGTTACTAAGCTAAGTGTGGGCCTTCTTGGGAACTGGACAGTCAGTTACATTAAAGGAGACATGATGACCACCTCCGTGTTGCACGTGGCATTCAAAACATGGACAGTTTCTTGAAAGTGGACCACCTGATGGAATCAGGGCAGCAAAAACATTTTCACAGCTGTGTACTCTCAAGGGGGTAGGAGGGCTTCCCCTGAATACTGCCACCACGTTGGGTCTGGCATTTTATGGGTGGGTGTCTGGAGGGGACATCTTGGGTAAGCCGACTTCCCGGGATCGGGTAGGATAGGGTTTGGTGGGCTGTGGTCAGGGCGTGCACATAAGCCACATTTACTGCGGGAGTGAGGAGGGGAATGTAACGCATCTGGTTGGGGATCCGTCAGTTCTCTGGCCGTGGAGTCCTGCAGAAGCTTTCGTCTGGGATTTGCTTTGAAGCACAGCTACCCAAGATGATACTCTCCAGCTGGAACACACTTATTTCATGCACGGAGCTGAGACTGAGGGCCCTGAGTCAACGATTTGTTCCTGAGAGAGGACTCAGGCCTGCCTGCTTTGCATTGAAATATGGCAGAGAAGTAGACAGGAACCAGTCATTTATTATATTTATTCATTCTTTTGCCAGAGCAGCTCCTGCAAACTAGATCCTGAGCCTGGCTCTGAGGATACAAATATGACTAATAAAAACAAGAACTGGTTTTATTGAGCAACTGTTTTGTGTCAGGTCACATCACCCGGGGGGTATAGGAACTTCACACCTTGCTTTATAGAGGAGGCTCCTCTCAAGGTTCACACCTAAAAGCTGTGTAACTGGGATTTGAACTCAGGCAGGGCAGTGCTCATGGCAGGTTCTTCAGTGCTATGCCAAATGCCAGTGATGAGCTCTTGGCCTTGGGTGGGGTTGTCACGGTCCACAGAGATCTCTAACACAGTGTGATTTTTTTTTTTTTTTTTTTTGCCATGTTGGGGGGTGGGTGGGTAGAGTCTACAGGAGCACAGAACTGTGTGGCCAGTTTTCCAGAGTGCAGGAGTTCAGGAAGAATTTGATCAGGGCTTTGAGCTAGAGTAGAGAGATCAGTCCGGGGGCGGGGGGGGAAGGGGGGGTGGAGACGGCAGTGCATCCTCAGCAGCTGGGACCAGCAGTGTTGAAGCCCTGAGGACCCGTGAAGGACTAAGTGTGTTGTGTTGTCTGGGCAGGACTACCACTGGGCCACTGACATGGTTTCTTTCCTTCACGTTCCCTGACTGAACTCATCTGCTTAATGATTTTCTTCTGCCTCAATGCTGACAAGTCCCAAATCTCTGAGATTCAGAAATTCAACTTGTATTCATTTTTTATGAATCATTCAACACGTATTTATTGAACACCTGTTATGTGCTTCACACTGTTCCGGTGGTTGGAGACACATTAGTGGACAGATCAGACAGGTATCTCCACCTTCCTTGAGCCATATCCTGGTCGGAGAGAAGGTGTTAAACTTAGAAATAAGCATATTACTGAATATATTAGGTGATAGTTAGAGCTTTTGAGAAAAATAAAGCAGGCAAGGGAGTGGAAAGTGTGTGTTTTTTTTTGTTTTTGTTTTTGTTTTTGTTTTTTTTTTGAAAGTGTGTGTTAGAGAGAGATGGGCAGGAGGAATCTGTGGGTTTAGAGAACCTGGCCAGGGAAGCCTCATTGCAAAGGCGATGTGTGAATAAAGATGGGAAGGATGTAAGGGGGCATCCTTCTGTGCATCTGAGGGGGCAGAGCATTCCAAGCAGAAAGGCAAGTGCAAGGGTTCTAAGACGTGTGTGTGCCTGCTTATCTGAGGGCCGTGTGGGGTGGTGTGTACAGTGGAATGAGGCAGCAGGGCGGGTGTGTGGCAGTCACTTGGGCTTCGGAGACCACTGTGAGGACTTAGTCCTCCATGAGATGCAAGAGTCATCGTTTTGAGTGGTAGGCAGTGGATTCTTGTGAACTGACTTGGGTTTTTTGTTTTATTTTTAAATTGTGGTAAAATACACATAGCACAAAATTTAATCAGTTTTCAAGTGTATAGTTCAGTAGTGTTAAATACGCTCGTGTTGTACAGCTGATCTCCAGAGCTATTTCCATCCTGCAAAACTAAAACTGTCTACCCATTCAGCAGTTCCCCATTCCTACCTTCTCCAGCCCTTGGAAAGAACTACTTTACTTTGTTTCGGTGACTTTGACTACTCCAGATTACCTCCTAGAAGTGAAATCATACAGCATTTGTCTTTTTGTGACTGGCTTATTTCACTTAGCATAAAGTCCTCAGGATTCATGCTCATTGTATAACACGTGGGTCAGAATTTCCTTTTTAAGGCTGAACTTAGTGCATTGTACGTGTAGAGTGTGCTGTGTTTATTCATCCTTCGATGCACATTTGGGTTGCTTCACCTTTTGGCTATTGTGAATAATGCTGCTATGAACATGGGTGTGCTTATATCTCTTTGAGATCTGCTTTCAGTTTTTTTTGATATATAGCCAGAAGTGGTACTGCTGGGTTGTGTGATATTTAATGTTTTGAGGAACCACTATACCATTTTCTTCAACATGGCACCAGGGTTCCCATTTCTCCACATTCTTGTCCACATTCTTGTTTTTTTGTTTTGTTTTGTTTTTAATAGTACCAATTGTATGAGTGTGAGGTTATTGATGTTGAGTTTTCATGTCCCGCTGGCCATTTGCATGTCTTCTTTGGAGATACATCTGTTCAAGTCCTTTGCCCATTTTTTAATTGGGTTGTTTGGGGGTTTTTTGTTGTTGAGCTTTAGGAGTTCTTTATGTATTCTGGATATTAATCCCTTATCAGATACATGATTTACAAATGTTTTTCCCCCATTCCTTGGGATGGCTTAACAGGTTCTCTCAGGTTACTGAGTTGGGAGTAGTCCACGCACACATAGGGATGGCAGGCACACCCACTAGCCTGCTAACCAGGTTATCTTCAGATCTGCAGACTAGAATATTTAGCATCAGTGTTTGATGCAGCCCCCAGCTCTCCTTTCCAGGTCCTCGGGGGCCTCTTACTCTTGTCTTCTGTCTGTGTTGCTGCCCCCTCTCTTGGACTGTGGTGACATGGAGTCCCTATTCCCCAGGTTGGCCTGGGAGGCCTCGCCTGCTGTGCTCTGCCTGCCTCCCAGCTCCTGGCCTGGGTCTTCCCAGTGTCCGCCTCCAGCCCCTGGAGTTGGCCCCCACACCCTGCTCGGGGCAGAACTCAGCACTGCCCCTGGCACTTTGTGTCCCCGGTGCCTGTCACCTTCACTCTCACGCCCGGTTGTGTCTCATCCCTGGGGCTGCCTCTTGGGCCAACTGGGGATGTCTACGGCATGTGAAAGAGTCGCCTCCTCATCACCAAGTCCTTCCTCCACAGTGGGCCTGGTACACCTAGGGGCCCACAACCTGTTTGAATCCATGAACAAACAGACTGGCAAGAAAGACCAAAAAAGGTATAGGATGAAGGGCAGAGACAGAGGAGAGAGACGAGGCACAATGGGAGAAGCGTCAGGGGGGCTCCCAGCTGTCCCATGGCCCCTTCCTCTGTGTACAGTCCCTTTTTGCATGACTTCGGGCCACGGGTGCTCCTTGCCGGCTTTCTTCACATCCTCTATTCCTGGCTCCCTGGTCCTGCATTCACAGTTCCTTGGATGAGGCTCAGCTCTGTTGCCTTTCTTGTTCTTCTTTTCCCATACTTAACATAATAAAGGTTTTCTTTTCTTTTTCCCTTTTTCTTTTGGAGGCAGAAAACTGAAGAGACCATCTTTATTAAGAACATAATAAAGAACTCAAAGGACAGAGCTTTGGCAGGGAGAGGACGCGGAGGGAAAAATGGCCTTTCATTCTGGGGAGACTTCCCCGTGTGGGGAGTTGTGCTCTTGTAAATGGATTTTTGGGTTCAGGGCCTGGGAGAGTTGCAGAAAAAAACAAAGGAGTGGACAAGCAGCCCCAGAGCTTCTGGGAAAGAGAGCCTTGTTTATGCCTGTTGGAACCGATTTGGTCAAGTGTTTGTTTAAAAGAGATGCCACTTGGTAAGCGACGCCTGGCTTCCTTGTGTTGTGTTCAAGAATGCTTTGATTGGCCAGGGACCCTGACACTGTTGACTCAGAAACTGGCCTGAGTGAGTGCCTGGAACTGGAGGCCCAACAGTACCACCCAACAGATTCTGAAGTATCTGAATATTGGGATTTAAGGCTGCTGTGGTTTGAATCTGCCTGGCACAGCCAAACCCACAATTGGGGGCCGGGGTCCCCGTAGCCTCCAGCCTTGGCCAGCATTTGTTATCTTTTTCCTGATTGATAAATTTTGGTTAGTTCGTTAAGTTCAGGGGTTTCCAGAAAGAGGACTATAGGTGCAAATAAGTCATGGTGGTAAAATGCCTTTTTTGGGTGGGGGTTAAGCACTCTGAACACTTAGGTTAACATCTGCTTTCGTGTGGTTTCAGCTGGGTGATCCATGTCTCTAAAAGAAGAGGTCACGGCCCCATCTTCCATACGAGGAAACCGAGGAACAAAGCTATCAAGAGGGTAGAGTCAGTAGGGTCAGATTCACTCCAGATTCTACCTGGATCTAATTCCAGGTAGACTGAGCATCAATCCTGTTCTCCTTAGGTTGTCAGAATCGTGCCATTAAAAAAATAATAATAATAAAAAAAAATCCCTTGTGCCTATCCTCACATGTGGCAAAACATGAGGTGTGTCATGAGCATTAAGTTGGATTAGACCTGAACTCTAGGCTATGGTGCCTGCAGTCCATAAGTGATGGGCTTGGGCTACATTCTGAAGATTCTAGATGAGAACCCCACCAGGAGCTGGTTGGTTTCACCAGGAACATTCTTTATGGGAATGCACACTTGTGAGTTCTGAGTTCTGGCTCAGTGTTCTCTGCATGGTGTACATAACCCCTGCATTCTTGTCCTTGGGGAGAGCAGCCTAGGCTTTGAACTTGGGCAGACAAACATGTCACTGCCAGGAAATTCGATCTTCTGTCTAGCACCCAGCCAGCAGGTGATAACTTTGCAGAAAGAAGGAGACCTCATTTGAAGAGCAGCACCACTTTGAGAATTATCTGAATCAGGGAAGAAGGTGTCTGAAAGAAACAGTGGGGAAAATGTTGTTTCTCTGCAAACAGACTCCAGTCCCCTCCCTCTGTGTGTTTCAGGCAGCACAATAAGATCCGCGGTGTGGAGGGGAGTCAGCTGAAGGCTTACCTTTCCCTGGAGGTGCTGGACCTGAGCTCGAACAACATCACGGAGATCCGGAACACCTGCTTTCCCCACGGGCTGCGCATAAAGGAGCTGTAAGTGCCCCTGCTCTGCCGTCTGCACCCAGGGTGGGTGCAGAGCATGGGTTTCCCTCTCCCCTGTGCCCAGGCTGAGCCTGGGGTGGGGGGCTGGGCATGCACCTTTGGCTTTCCTCAGCAGGGCAGAGGGCGGGGGACCCCGGTCCACTGTCTTCTGTGTGCGTATTTGTAGAGCATCTCCTGCTTAAACAGCATTCTTCTTCTTTTTTTTTTTTTTTTTAAATTTCAATTAGTTAACATATAGTGTATTATTAGTTTTAGAGGTAGAGGTCAGTGATTCATCAGGTGCATATAACACCCAGTGCTCCTTATATCTCGTGGCCTCCTTAATGCCCATCACCCAGTTCCCCATCCCTCCACCTGCCTCCCCTCCAGTAACCCTCAGTTTGTTTCCTGTGATTAAGAGTCTCTTATGGTTTGTCTCCCTCTCTGATTTTATCTTGTTTTATTTTTTCCTGTCTTCCCCTTTGATCCTCTGTTTTGTTTCTTAAATTCTGCATGTGAGTGAGATCATATGATAATTGTCTTCCTCTGATTGACTGACTTTTCTCAGCTTAATACCCTCTGGTTCCATCTACATCATTACAAATGGCAAGATTTCATTCTTTTTGAAGGCTGAGTAGTATACTCAGAGTGTGTGTGTGTGTACACCACATCTTGATCCATTCATCTGTCGATGGACTTCCAGGCTCTTTCCATAGTCTGACTATTGTGGACATTGCTGAGCAGCGTTATCCTGACTGCATAGATGGAAGCTGAGGCAGGGAGGGGGTGAAGCAGCCTCACAGACCCATCACTTGAGATGGGTGGCTCTCAAGTACAGGTGTAGCTGGAGGACAAGGCCTGTGTTCTCTCTCATTGCCTGGACTGCCTCCCAGGAGAGGTAGGAGGGAAGATTCAGGGGTATGTAGCAAATGCAGGGCGCAGGGAAGCCTCCCTGCCGAGGCTTACGTGGTGGGTGCTGATCTTCGTGGCACCCCACTCCTGAAGCCTGGAGTGAGCGCTCTTCGAGGAGGTGCGTACTCCCACATCTGGGTTCCCAGGACCACCTAGATCTTTTTGTTGGTGTGTGTCCCCTTTGCCTATCCCAACAGCCCTTCTCACACCCAGTGCATGGTGGAAGGGAGGAGGAACCATTCAAACCTGTTGAGCTTACTGTTTATTGGTAGAAAAATATTGCTTTGGGGAAGAAACTAAAAACCCAGGCTCCAGAGATAACTTCAAATGACATGTGAGTTTTCATTCCCCGTGTCATTACTCATCCTGACTCATTTTGGGGATCGTTCATGAGGGTGTTGTAGGAGTTATTTTGACCCCTCTGTTCAGGGAAGCCAAGGTATGGTACCCAGATTTTTCTGAGATCCCAAGGAGGGGATGTGATTTCTTTCTTAGGCTGCATCAGGGCACCAGAATTGGAAATGGGGGGGAGGCCCTGGCCTTTGTAAAGCCAGCGTGACCATGCTGAGCCCCCACTCAGGGCTTTCCAGAGGTGTCCTGTTGCCACCTGGCACTCCCTTGCTTGGGACAAAGAAACCAACAGCCACTGAACTGAATTGCAGTGACCTCTCTCTGTATGAAAGCAGGAGGGACTTTCTATTTTGGCAGCTCCTGGCCCATGTATCTCCATCATACAGACTGTTCCCCTTTAATGTGGGGTGTTAGGAACAAGCAGTCCAGCCCTGCTTGCACAGAATCCTCGTGTGCCCTGTCCTGGGCCACCGCCTGACAGAGGAGTGAAAAACGCCTCATCCCCTTCCCGTCTCTGGTGAAGCAAATTCTCTCTGGTCTTTTTCCTTTATGCTTTAGCTGCAAAAAGCAGCGTTTGTCCACGGAAGGTGGAAGGAATGCGGCGGTAGCGGGAACTTGACAGGAATATCCTATTATTCTTCCCTTTCCTCTCTGTTTTTTCTTCTTTTTATTAGCTGATAGAGTGTACACACAGTGGAGTCACAGGTACAATCTGTATGTCCCGGTGTGTTGTGAGGGGAAGTGCTCTTTACACACATAATCCTATAGGAGGACGTCCCATTGAGGAGTTGCTTGTTGTCCAAAGGGACCCTGGGCAGGTCTGTTTAACTAGTGTCTCTTTGATACATTTAACACGATTAAGATGAGTTGGTTTATACACGTTTATGAGAGTGTAGATACAGATCTAAAGTACAGTGAGACCCGCTTTAGTGGGCAGCCCCGGTGGCTCAGTGGTTTAACGCCGCTTTCAGCCCAGGGTGTGATCCTGGGGATCCAGGATCGGGTCCCACATCGGGCTCCCTGCATGGAGCCTGCTTCTCCCTCTGCCCCCCTCTCTGTCTCTCTCTCTCTCTGTCTCTCATGAATAAATAAATAAAAATCTAAAAAAAAAAAAAAAAATTCAGGCTGGTAGGGTGCCTGAGAGGCTCAGTTGAGCATCCGACTCTTGATTTCAGCTCAGGTCATGATCTCAGGGGTCAGGAAGTCGAGCCCCGAGTTGGGCTCCCCGCTCAGCAGGGTCCCTACTAGAGATTCTCTCCTCTCCCTCTGCCCTCCCACCCGCTCATGTGTGCACACACGCTCTCTCTGAAATAAGTAAATCTTTTTAAGAAGTAAATACAATGTAAGGCTGCCTCTCTAACTTATTAAATCGGTCTGACTGTGCCTGGAAGTGGACTTTCTGATTCCTAGGGCTTTTCCTGCCGACTTCGAACCCTGGGTCTCAGTGGGTGTTGAGGGAATCCCATGGGTGGCTGTGCAGCGGGCCCTCTCACAGCCCTGCTGGACGGTGAGGGTGCTGGGGTCAGTGACATCGACCCTGCCCCCCGGTGGAGGCAGCCCTGGCCGCCAGCCTAGTGTGCACCAGGCTGAAGTGATCATCCCATCAGGGCCCGAAGGGCATGGTCCTGACGCACCAGTTTCCTGCTCCCCTGTCCAGGAGTAAAGACGATGAATGTGCCCTCGGACACCTGTCCCCCCCGGGTGTGTTTAGCTTTTGTCCCCAGCTCAGCCAGGTCTGGTGTCTGTACCAGGCTGAGGAAGGCCCCCTACTGACCATGACATTTTCTGCCCTGTCGCCGTTCCAGCAACCTGGCAAGCAACCGGATTGGCACCCTGGAGTCGGGAGCATTTGATGGTCTGTCACGGTCGCTGGTAATGCTCCGCTTGAGCAAAAACAGGATCACCCAGCTTCCTATGAAAGCATTCAAGTTACCCAGGCTGACACAACTGTGAGTATGGAAACCTGCACTTTAATTAAGGTTAGCCACACTTTATGGAGGCCAGATTTCCCCATGGCCCTCGTTGCACATGCAACCCCTTCCTCACTCCTCCTCGGCCAGGCCCTGTGTAAACTATCATTAATGGCCCTACGGTGACACCTCATAAAAACAAATTAGAAGCTGGGTCTGGTGCCTGTGGGCTGCCTCAGGTTGTGGAGGAATCGAGATCCACTGAGGATATACATGCTTGTCCTCATGGGCACTTTCCAAAATGAGATGAGGAATCCTGCTGCTTAGCTGATCCTGGCTGATGCTTAGGCTGTGTGGATTGGGGTATTTATCTTCGGGGTTTCCGCGTGTGTGTTTTTTCTCTAAAGTTCCGTAAAATCTCTACTGTAGACGCTGTGGTATCCAGCACTTTCTGAGCAGTCTGAGATGAAGTTAGTGTAGCCAGAGGTAGTGAGCAAGAGGCGGGCCATTGTCCTCACTTGCTAAATCTTATAAGGTAGTTATTGTTTTGCTTTTTTGTTTGTTTATTTTTATTTATTATTCATTCATGAGAGACATAGAGAGAGACAGAGGCAGAGGGAGAAGCAGGCTCACTGAGGGGAGCCCAATGTGGGACTCGATCCCAGGACCTCGGGATCATGACCTGAGCCAAAGGCAGATGTTCAACCGCTGAGCCACCCAGGTGCCGCTTCTTAAGAAAGGATTTGTTTAGTTTTTTGATTTCCAAAGCTGAGTGCACTCCTAGGATGGCACAATTTTTTCGTTTTCTTATGTCCTTTTTATATCAGAAGAGTATCTCAGGAAAACAAGCCAGTGTCGGAGATTGGGTCTAAACAGAACAATTGTTCAGAGCCAGGTTCAGCACCAAGACGGGGCGCCCACCCCCAGCACCATCACACCTGTGCTTCACTCGCTCACACACGTGCTGTCACACACAGACACTCATTCACACTCTCTGACACACACACACACACACACTCACACCCATGTGGGAGATCTCTGGTCTCTTCAGCTCTGGAGAAGGTCTCTTGATGCTCAGAAGGTTGTGTGAAGGAGCAGAGTCATGATGAGACACCAAAGAAGTATTTGGGGAAAACCAAGGGCTTTCTGGTTAGCCCTATGTTCCCCCCTCTTCCCCTAGTGTTACTAATGGATCCAGCCCACCCAGCTTCCTGAAATTTTTTGGTGAACTGTGGTTTTGTCATGTGGAGTTGGACGCCAGATGGATGTGCTTCATCCCCTCCTCTCCCACATTCACCAACTCCTCTCCATCTGTAGAGACCCCGGCTCATGCCTCCAGTGGGAAAGTCATTGCCATTTGCTATCCAGTGGTTAGGTTTTTCCCAGGTCGAGTCATCTGGTATGGATTGCTCTTGCTGAGCTAAGAGACACCTCACCTAAGATGTTCCCATCCTGAGTCACACCCACCTCCTCACTGCAGGGTCCTGGATGTCTGGGGAGGAAATGGAGCATTTGGTCATTTGGAGGCCTGGTGGGGCTGGCTTCTGGGGAACGCTGCGCCCTCCTTTGTTCACGAGCCATGGCTTAGCATCACTGCCTGCGTGGCAGGCAAGAGCAGCTTAAGACACATGGGGACCCCCGCGGTCCATTTGGGCTTCGCCAGGACAGCCTCACCCCAATTTTCTTTGCTGGCTCAGAAACCCAGCTGGGCCTGCATGGGAACAGTTGTGGGTGGGGTACATGTAGCGAGGCCTCTGAACCTGCTATCTTCATCCCTTCAGGGACCTGAATAGGAATCGGATTCGGGTCATCGAGGGCCTGACATTCCAGGGACTTGACAGTTTGGAGGTGCTAAAGCTCCAGCGAAACAACATCAGCAAGCTCACGGATGGGGCCTTCTGGGGACTGTCCAGGATACACGTGCTGTAAGTGTGGTGTTGGGTTCCGGGCAGGGCCCCGGGTACAGGCACTGCGGACCTGCGTGTGCTCATTCAGCCTCAGCCCACACTGCCTTGCAGGGATCATTTAGGACTCTAGCCGCACCTGGCCCCCTGCGCTTTGGGTCTCAGGAGGCTGGGCACAGCTTAGTAGCTTTGGTGACTTTGCCCAATCTAAGGGTATTTTCCTCAGAGGTTAGGAAAATCTCGGGGCGGCGGGGGGAGAGTTTTGGTGGGTTTGGTCAGGGAAGCAGGTTGGTAAAGGTAGAAGGAGCCATTGTGCTTGGGCTTCTGTCCCCTTGCCAAGTCCTCAGCGAGCAGTGGGGTGCAGAGTGGGCCTCCTCCTGCACCCTCCCCTCTCCCACGTGCTACAGGAAGTTCCCTGTCTCCCTGTTTTGGATATGACCGTCTAGATGTGCAGGTGGGCCCCAAAACATCTAGTTCACCCTGGAGATTTACTTATGTTTAGTGAGCTAATCAAGCCACTCGATGCAGGTGTTCCACTGTTATCAAGGGAGCACTTTTTCCAGCCAGATGTGTACGGCCGCAGAGCTTGCTTGCCTGCAAGTCACGTAAAACAGAGAGGGGCAGAAAAGGCAGTTACTGATCTTCCATTTTTAAACATTTAAATTAGTTTCTTTTCAATGGGCAGTAACATGTACCCTCATAACTGAGTAAAATCAGAGGGTACAGAAAAGTGCCTGTGGCCCCTTGCTCCCTATTCTTTCTTTCCCCTGGTTCTCGTGAAGGGCAGTCTCTTGTAGCCCTTTCCTGGTTGGTTTTTCTTTTTTTCTTTTTTGAGATTTTATTTTTAAGTAATCTTTACACTGGGGCAAATGGTTGGCTCAGTGGTTGAGCGTCTGCCTTTGGCTCAGGTCGTGATCCTGGGGTCCTGGGATCAAGTCCCACATCAGGCTCCCCCACAATAAGCCTGCTTCTCTCTCTGCCTGTGTCTCTGCCTCTCATGAACAAATAAATAAATTTTTTATATTTTATTTATTCATGAGAGAGAGAGAGGCAGAGGCACAAGCAGAGGGAGAAGCAGGCTCCATGCTGGGAGCCAGAAGGGGGACTCGATCCCGGGTCTCCAGAATCAGGCCCTGGGCTGAAGGCGGAGCTAAACTGCTGAGCCACCCAGGCTGCCCAAATAAATAAAATCTTGAGAAAAAAATAATCTCTGCACCCAATGTGGGTCTCAAAGTCATGACCCCAAGATCAAGAGTCACAGGCTTCACTGACTGAGCCCACCAGGGACCCTGCCTTGTTGGTTTACTTCCCCCGTCTTGTTGATCAACTGGAGATGTGTTATGGTTAATGATGTAACTTGCTCAGGAACCTGCCATGCACACGCATGCACATGCACACATGCACACATGCGTGCATACACACACCCTCCCTTCCAGACTGCAAGTTACGTTCATGTCTTTTGTTATCTTTGCAACGGAGACAGAAAACAAAAACTCTACATCCCGTTTCATCAGCTCTGCGCTGTGCTCATTATCAAAAGTGTCTCTGATGACCCCCTATTCCTACCCACCCCCACACCCACCCACACTCTGCGAGGTGAGGGCATCAGCATTAGCACTGCGGTCTTGCTTCTCCCTTTCTTCCTGGTCCTTGGCTTGGCCACTCGTCTGTTTCTATCTATTCAAAAGCACTTTTTCGTGACCTCCTAAAAACTTGTTCTAAACTTTGAAATCCAGGAGGTGGTGTGCTGAGATTTAAAGAGAGTTCTGAGAAGAAAATGGAGTCCGCACATGGCATTTGGTTTTTAGGTTGAGCAAATACATACATGTCGAGGGTGAGGAGGTGCCCGCGAGGTTATTTATAAACGGAGTGCTCACCTTTTGAGCAGCGGCAAAAAGTGAGACAGATAAAAAGAAATCCTGGTTGCCCGAAAGCCTTATAATACTGAACGTGGGGCAACATATGAATTAGTAACTTTTATTCAAGAAGCTAGTGCAGTGGGGTCATCCTGGGCTGGGCTGTGCAGGGTCGAGAAGCAGGGTAAGGTGTCCTCACCGGAGCCTCTTGGTGGGAGTGAAGTCCTCAGCGCCGTGCAGAAATTCTAGCATGGCATCGTCCTGTTTGCTTCTCCTAACAGCCTTGCAAAGTTGCTACCCTGGGGTCACTCCATCTTACAGATGTTTCAACCCTGTTCGGCCAGTAAAGTAGCAGAACTGGGATTTAAATCCAAGTAGTCCGACCCCAGAGCTAAGGCGTGTCTCTAGATGCCAGGGTCCAGAGCCTACATGTGGTTAGCCAGGCCTGGGTTTGAAATCTGGCCCCTCACAGCTTGCAGAGCTAGGGAATGAATCTTACGCAAGTTACCTACCTTCTCCCAGCCCCAGTTTTCTGATCTCTAAGGGGGGGAGATAAAAAGTACCCCCGTTCTCTCTCCTTTCTCTTCCTTTCATGGGCTCGGCCATCTGCTGTGCCCTGTGCTTGGAACCCCTCTGCCCATTTGTGTGCCTGGTTCACTTGTACTCGGCTAAGAAAGGTCACCTCAAGGAAGTGTCCCCTCGCCCTCCGAACTCCCGAGTCAGCCTGGGCGCTCACTGCCATCTGTTGGGTTTGCCTGTCTTCCCCAATGTCTGACCCACACACACACACATAGATGCCCCCCTGCACCCCCCCAGACCCCACGATCCTCGTCTGCGCTGTTGTCAGATCCTCAGTGCCCACTAGTGTGTGACCCGAGGACGTGATGGGTGTGCACATGAGAGCAGACCACCGGCGGGCCCGCCCTCACCCTGTGCGCTGTCGTTGCAGGCACCTGGAGTACAACAGCCTGGTGGAGGTGAACAGGGGTTGGCTCTACGGCCTCTCGGCCCTGCACCAGCTCCACCTCAGCAGCAACTCCATCGCTCGCATTAACCGTGAAGGCTGGAGCTTCTGCCCGAAGCTGCATGAGCTGTAAGTGTCCCGCCTTTGCTGTGTGTGGAGACACTCGGGGACTCTGCTCGTGGGTGACCCTGCTGGGGTGGGAAAGCTCTAAGTCCGGTGGGTCCACAGCGGCTTGGGAAGCTCAGGCACTCAGGGGCGGGCAGGCCTATGGCCTGTGTCGGGTTGGGACGGGGGACACAGCTCCGCCAGCCGAGCCCTGAGTGGGACCTCAGTGCTTTGAGCTGGACTCCCTCCTGATGGCCTCTCCACACCCCTGCATTCAGATTAGCTGGAGCTCCAGGGTTGGCCTTGGAGAGTTTCTGAGGTAGAGTGCTCTGTTCTAGAAGGGAAGCCTCTTGTACATTAGTGGGCACGCCCAGTGACATGTGCTCCTCTAGTGACAGGGCTTATTGGGCCCTGGCCCTGAGAGATGGTGACACCCTGATAGTGGGAGAATTGCATGTCATCCTCAGAGCGTCCACCCTCCTTCCATTAGACAAGTCGTCCGGGCCCTTGGCTCCTTCTCTGTCCCTGCTCTGCAGCCCTGTGGCTGGGTGGCAGGGGCCCGTGCCGAGGCGCATGTGCACATACTCCTCCCTGGACGGCGTGTGGCCCATCCTTCCTTCCAGACACCTCCAGACCAGGCTGTGGGCAGGGACTGGGAATCCTGAGCCATGGACATCCCCGAGACCACCAGTGACGTCCCAGCTCCTGGCAGGAGGGCCTGGGCCTTCCGCTGTGCCAGTGGGTCCCTGACGATGGAAGTGGCACTGCAGGTGCCCGGTGGTCATGCCTGTGTCTGACCCCTGTGCGGGAGTTGGGTGGTGCTTTTGGAGGAAGCAAGCAGATCCTTGCTTCTGACCAGCTCTCGGTTCAGGCTGTGGCCCCAACAGGGAGGCCCCAGGACTCCTGGTTGGTTGTTGTCCAGGCCTGAGAGCCGTGAGGAGGCGAGAGGAGCCTCCTGAGTCCACCGTGCCTGGGCCAGGCCAGTTGCTGAGTGAGGAGCCGAGCTCTGACTGGCTGAAGGCTGTGCGTGGCCCTGGTTTGGAGGCAGCAGTGAAGGTGTGTCCCCTGTGCCCCTCTGGCAGGTAGAGCAACATGAGCTGTCCTCCATCCCCATGACAAGGGGCAGAGAAGGTCACAGAAATGCCTCAACCGCCTATCAGTTTGCCAGACATCCAGTAGCCTCAGAGCCAGATTTAGGATTGCTTTCCAGCATTTCCGGCCCCTCCTATAAACTTAATTCTGTCGTGGCAGGTGAGGAGGTATTTTTAATCACTTGCCAGGTCTTCCCGACAGACAGACACCATGACTTATTTCTCCAGGAGGGAAATAATGTTACTCTCTGCAGCCTTTAAAAACTCCTTGATCTTCTCCAAATTTATTTTGCTTCCCCCTGGCCCAGCCCAGATTTTCCATTTTTCAAAGATGAAGGATAGGCCAAGTAACCAACCCAGGGCCGTGTGCAGGAGGCATGCCGGGAGGAAGGTTTGATTCGGATGCTCAGGGAAGATGTGTGGGGCATCGTGGGAGGAGGTCCCAGGAGGCCCGCTGGGGTGCGGGCAGGAGAGGGGACCCTGGCCCCCCCCCCCCCCCCCCCCCCCCCCCCGCCCCCAGGCAGGAGTTTCTGGGAGGAAGGCTGGTTCCATGCAGTGGCTAGTGGTGCCCTCTGCTGGCCGGTGTCGGGAGTCTGAGAGGGCTTCCTTGCTCCCTGTCTGAGCCCGCTGGGTCCGGGCCAGGGTCTCAGGCCCCTTCGTGAGAGGTCCCTGATAGCCTGAGTCAGGACCCCCCACGGACCCGGCGTGAGGGATTGATTGGAGCTTGACGGTTCCTGTGTTGTATGACCTTGTGTCATCTTCGCAGCTCAACACACCTTCCGGTCTCCGTGATCTACACAAATATTCCAGGAGCCAAACTCTGCGGGTGTGGGGCCCTGGTGGGTTTCCAGCTGCACAGGCCCTCTGGGGGGGATCCCCGCGAGCCTGCCAGCATCCTGTTGTCCCACCGAGACCCTGCTGAACGTGGCTCGGTGTTCAGGAGACGGCAGGGCGCGTCCGTGTTACGTGACAGTGACGTTTGCTTCTCTTCCCCAGGGTCTTGTCCTTCAATAATCTCACCCGGCTGGACGAGGAGAGCCTGGCCGACCTGAGTAGCTTGAGCATCCTGCGCCTCAGCCACAACTCCATCAGCCACATCGCAGAAGGCGCCTTCAAGGGACTCAAAAACCTGCGTGTCCTGTACGTCCTTCACGGCGGGGTGGACAGAATGCAGGGGTCCCTGGCTCAGAAGGCCGAACAGAGTCAGCCAGCTGCCGCCCTGAATTCCCTCCTCATTGCTTTCGTGTCAGAATCCGATCCAGAGCTGACCTATGTGTGCAGAGCATCACACTTTTTTCAGAGCTTCAACTGAAAAAAGAACCAGTTGAGCAGAAAAATGCCTCTCAGTCCCCATGGGTGGTGCCCAGAGGGTGACAGTGGCTCTGAAACCTGCCATTCGCAGAGCAGTAATTCCTGCCGTGCCCTTGGCGGGATGCTAGGGTCCCACGGTTGGGAGCATCCCCCCGGAACCACAGCCAGCACTCAGGCTGTCTCATCTTGAATCTTCCCCCTGCACCTTCGGCACGCTCTGTGTCCAGGAGGCCCCATTTCAAGGGATGTAATGGGAAATCCTATTTCTGTCCTTGAGCTTCAGTAGGGTTATTTAACAAAAGAGAGGCCATAACGTCCTTTTCTTTTCAGTTCCTTATGACGTGGGGTTGCCAGAAGTTGCTTCAGGATGCTTTTCTGGGAGCTACAATTTTTCTTTTTTTGGCTCCAGAGAACTTCCAGGCAGCCATGGGCATGAAGCCCCCAGAGAAGGGTGGGTGATTTCCACCAGACAGAGTGGGATACGAAGCCTCCTGCCCGACATGCCCCGCTGCACAGAGGGCCTGCTCCAGTGTGACAGGAAGGCTGTGCACTTGCACCTGGCACAGAGGCCAGAGCAGGCTTCAGTGCTGGGCCATTGTCAGGAGTGTGAAAGAGCCCGGATGCCAGGCTATTAAAGCCGAGGTCAGCCAGCCTTTGAGCGTTTGCGAGGCCCGAATAACAAGGCCAGCAACATTCAGATTGAGCCAGAAAGAAGAGAAAAGCTCTGGCAGCCAGAGCGAGGAGCAGGGAGACAGGCCCACAGAGCGGCAGCCGTGGGTCCCAGGCTTTCATTTTGAAGATAATAGGGAGAAACCCGTTGAAAGGAGGGATCCCTTCCAGCAGCAGAATCTCGGCGCTTCGAGCTTTCTGCTCTAAGATAAAGGTCAGAGCGAGCACTGCACTTCTCCAGTGGAGCTCCCCTCCCTCCTGGCAGTGCTGATTGCTCTGGAAGGCCTCTTGGGGGCCCGGAGCAGCATCCCTTTTTGTTCCTTGCCTGTGTCGTGGGCAAGAGTGCAGGAGAGGAAGGCGTAGGCACCAGAGAACCGTGGGGGACATTGAGGCAGCCTCTGGTGGGGCAGGGTGGGGGCCTGGTCACCAGGTGGGGGCCTCGCCTGCCGCTGTGATCTGCCCCGCGAGCTGGGGGAGGAAGCTGAGTCATCCGCCTTGTGATCTGCATTGTTGGAGGAGACTGGGCCGAGAAGTCCGCCAGCCCTGGCAAGTGGGTCACAAGTCTGACTCAGCGCCCAGATGTCGTCCCTGGCTCCGAGTCAGCGGCTGTGCAGGCCCCGCGAGGGGGGCGACTCTGGCCTCCAAACCCACTTGCCAGCACCGAGTGGCCCCGGGGAGGACCCTGTGCCGGGGCCTCTGTCTCCGCCATCTCCTTCCTCCGTGTGCCTTCGGTGGCCTCTTAGTCAAGTCTGGGAGAGGGACTCTGGTTGGTGTGAGGGCAGACAGGAACCTTAAAGAGCCTTTCTGGCTCAGTCTCAGTGCCCGTGGGCAGATGCCTGCTGTGGGGCGGGCGGAGGGGCGGAGGTGGTTTCCCCATGTGCTGTCTGCACCCTTTTCCCGCCCCGGGGCCTGACCCTCCGCACGTGGGGAGCAGCCACAGAGCTGGGGAGCTGCGTGCTTGAGGCACATGGCAGCTTTGTGGGAAGGCTGAGGCGGCCAGCCTCTCGACGGGGTGTGTGGAACAGGCTTCTCGAAGCTCAGCGCTTGCTCTTGGGTTGACCGTACGTTACAGCTGGGCATCTAGAATACACACCGGTTTGGGGCTTCCAGGACGCACACTGGGCGTCCGTCTGTTTTCCCACTTGATGTTAAAGAGAGTGGAGAACTCGGGCTGGATGGTGAGCCGCCTTTCTGTCTCCTCCCCAGGGATCTGGACCATAACGAGATTTCGGGCACAATAGAGGACACCAGCGGCGCTTTTACGGGGCTCGACAGTCTGAGCAAGCTGTGAGTATCTCGGCACCGCCGTGGCTTCTGCGGAGCTGGTGCACCACGGTTCTGAGGCTCTCCCTGCCTCCTGTGTCCTGGGCCCAGCTGGAGCAGGGCCGCTCGCACTGATCTTTTGTCTGGGAAGAAAAGTCTGAACAAGAGCACCGAGGCGTCCCGGCCTCTCCCTGGCCCGCCGTCTCCCACTGCCCCGGGCGCTGGTTTCCCTGCGGCTGAGACCTGGTGTTGGGAGGCCTGTTGGGTTTCCTCTCTTGCTGAACTTGTGACTGACGTGAAAACAACTAAATATTTTTTGTCTTGCTTTGCACGAGGAAATCTTGCCCTCTTCCAACTGCTAGAAAGTGTGTGAAATTCTAAAGCCAGGTACCGTTAGTGGTTTGGAACGTCTGGTCCATACTTTTGTTGTCAGTCGTAACGTTAAAGAGGAACAGCCGTTACCATGGGCTAATATGACAGCACCACAGTTTAGTCAAGGTTTCTGTATTTAAGCCCCTAGAATTTGTTACTCATTCCGCAGGGCGTGTGTGTACGTGTGTCGTATCTGACAACCTCACGAGCGCGCTCTATCGTGCGCCCACGTCGTGGCCGAGGAAAGGCAGGTGAAAGGATGTTGCCGCAGACCGCACGGCGGGGAGGGTCGGCGCCGGCCGGTCCAGCTCCAGAGCTCGCGCTGCTCTCCCTCGTCCCGCCTGCTTTCCCTCCGTGCGTCACCAGCCCCCAAGGAGCCTCCAGGAGTGGGAACAGGAGTGGCTGTGACCACTGACTACCAAGTCGGAGGGAGGGTCCGGGCAGATGGCAGAGGCAGTCCCCACTGCATCACCCCCAGCCTGCTCGGGGACAGTGAGCCTAGCAGAGTGTGAGCGTCTGACAGAGTGACCAAAGGTCTGCCTTCCTTTTCCTTCCCCTAAAAAAGTGCCCCCTCCTCCCCGGCTCCTGGCCCCTTGACCTAGCAAGCCTGGGAAGAGCCAGGACGGCACAGAGGTGGTGCCACGAGAGCCGAGGACACGGGCCTCACTGCCCTGGGCCTGCCTGGCTGGGCCCTCAGTGACAGGTGTGGGAGAGGGCATGGGGGGGGTAGCGCCACTGGGACCTCTGTGGGGTCTGTCCCCCCAGTGGGACCTGCAGCAGGGCTTCCCAGAGGCTCTTGCACGTGAGGGCAGGTGGCCCCAGGGATGCTGGGGCTTCTGGTTCTGTGGAGTGCAGCCTGCGCCTGGAGCCTGGTGTTGCCTCTCCCCGTCACTGCTATGTGTTCCCATGTTTTGTCATTCTTCACCCGCTGGACCAGGTTCAGCAGTTCTACCTCAAGTCCTAGCCCGTGTGCCTCACTTGCCTTGTGCTGTTTGACACGGGCTCCCTGAGGGCAGCGCCTTCCACGCTGACCTGGTCCCGAGAGCCCGGGGACCTTGGTGAAACATGCCATCTCCAGCCTCCTCCCACCCAGCCCCACTCATCAGAGTCTTGGGGCCGGAGGTTCTGTTCATGTTTCAGAATAAAGGCAGGAAGCACACAGTTGGGGGACATGGGGACAGGAATTGCTTAATATGATTAAATATATGCACTTATTGAGATGGGATGGTCTCGTGGTTATGTTGCAAAAGAAAAAAAAAATCCTCCTCCTCTTGGATGGAAAAACAAAATGGCATGATGCCTGTGACCTGGATTCCTGTTCCGCCAGCCGGGCTGGGCGGGGGGACGCTCCAGAGGTGAGAGAAGACTGGCACCACTGGGCGATGGGTGCAGCTGTGTAACGGGCACAGGTGGCGTTTGTGACGCTCCAACTGCCTGTGGCGGTGTGTGGAATCTTCTCCGTTAAAGGGGGAAAGAAGGAAAGCATACGCTTTCCCTTGCTCCTGGGGCCCAGCTCTGGTTAAAAGCCACTCCCTGGGGTGTGAGAAGGTGCCGAGGAAACCCTTAATGGACGAGGGAAGGAAGGGGCCAGTGCTGGACTCTCCTCCCTTTGGTCCCCTCCAAGCACCGCCTGGAAGCTCCCAGCCGTGACCCCGCGCTGCGCCGTGTGAGCGGCCTGGTGGTGGGGCGTTGGGGTCGGGAGTGTGAGCAGAGAAGGGCTGCCTCTCTAGGGCCGTCACGCCACAGATTCCCTCATCCTGTGGGGCTGCGGTCGGCGCTGGGTCCCTCCGACCGGGTGCGGGCTTGCCCTTGAAGCACGTGCAGGAAGGTGTTTGGGGATTGAGGATGGGACCGGAGATGTTCCTGCCTTCACTCAGTTATTCAAGGACCTGGGGTCCTTCCTGCCGTGCAGGTCAGACCGAAATTAAAGTCCTTTCCAAGGAAGGAACAAGGGAGCAGCAGGGCCATAAAAGGCTTCCCTCTGTGCAGATGTGCTGGCCGCAGCCCTGCCCTTCATGTTTCCACTTGCGGAATACAGCTGGACTGGATAGTTCTTCGGTCTGAGCTTCCTGGCAGGGCGAGAAGGTTACCCGCTCTGGCGAGCTTGCCCAGTTGACCTGTGATGATTTCGCTCACCTGTCACCTCACCGCATGGCCCCACTCATAATGTTGGTGGAACACTTCCTGGGGGTCTGCACAGGGTCATGGTACGGGAGGCGGGAAGGAGGCTTTCTGGAGCACAAGTAGGAGCAGAGGGGAGTGGTTAGTCACTTGTGTATGGGAGGGTCAGGCGAGTGGCTGCCCCATGGTTCCAGCTCTCTCCATGGCACTCCCTGGGGTGGGGCAGGGAGTGTGCAAAGGGGAGTGATGGGAGAAACGAAGAATTGGATCTTGCCACGAGGCCTCCTGATGCCAGTGAGGCGGCGCGGGCCTGGTAGGTGCTGTCCTCATGTCTTCACGGAGGATGGCAGGGCCTGCAGGGGGCTATTCACTGTCACAGGCAGAGGAGGGGTAGGGGAGTGGGGTCAACAGGGCACGGCTCCTCGGGTCAGTACAAGCACCACCTTAGCACCCGCCTGGCATCCGTAGGGCTGTTAGCAAGACCTGAAAGGCCTTTGGGAGCAGTCAGAGATGCAGAAGACGGTGGATGGCTGACTTGTGGGGCCTCTCTCTGGGAGCCCCAGATCAGGTGCAGGCGAGGTTCAGCCGCCCACAGTCGTGAGGACAGAACGAGCCTCCCCCAGCCCATGGACCGGGCCTTCCTTTCTCCCCGCAGCCCCACTCTTGGCTGGAGCCGACCCAGCCTGCCTGCTTGAGCCGCGACCCCAGATGTCCGCCTGGAGAACGGAAGGGGGTATTTTAATCCACCAGCAGGATGATTAACCCCCACATAATTGAGAATTTGTTTTATTGCTATTGTTACCATTAGAAATAACAGTCTGCCCTCACTGTAAAAGAGGTCAGCGTGACTAATACGTTACGGAGGAAATAAAGCACAGCTTTTTTCCTGGATCTAGTTTACAGGAGATTTCCCTAAACAGTTAATAGGTTTTACTAGGACCTGGAGCACAGTGACCCGGCCCGGGGGATCCGAGGAAGGGGGAAGTCGGCAGGCTCTCGCAGATGCTCGGGTTTGGTCCCGGGCTAGCTTTGTGGTTAGGGAACGTCCGTCAGTGTGGCCACCGGATTTCTGCGCGCTCGGGTTATTTGTTTTAGAATAAAAGCGTCAGCTGGAGAGAACGCGTGGAAACTCTTAGGAGGAGGTCGTTTTCACGTTCACACAGGCCGCGTCCGAGAACAAGAGAAGTCAGAGGGGTCCCCGGCCTTCAGGCCCCGCCGGCCTCCCAGAGGCGGAGGCGCAAGGCTGAGCTCAGAGCCGCTGGTTGGCTGCTCCCGGGGAGGCCCTGAGGGGAGGAGCCTGCTCTAGTGAATGGGGGGACCCGGCTGCCCCCCTGCAAGTGCCCCCGAGCGCAGGGCGGGGGACGCGCCTCCTGTGGCTTGTGGTGCCGGCCGGGCCTGTCCGCGGGCAGCCCCGTCGTCCCAGGGTCCCCCTGCGCTTGCCCGGGGGACCCCAGGAGCCCCGAGCCGTCGGCCGCAGCTCAGGGCCCGTGTGGCAGCTCCCGCCCGGCCGCCCTGGAAGGTGGCCCTGGGCTCGGCGGAGATCTCTGGTGGTCGGTGGGCTCCCAGACGGCACCGGGGCTCCTCGAGGGCCGCCTGCCTCCCCTCCCGGAGCTGGGCCTCGGGCTCCGCAGCGGCCCCCGTTCCTAGGAGCCCTTTAGATGATGGCACTGGGCGTCAGGGTGCAGAGCCCGCGAATCTGTCGGCGTGGCGTTGGGGTGCGCCTGCAGGAGGTGGAGGGAATGCCCGCTGGGCTATCCCCAGAGTGTCTGCCGGTGAGGAGGGTGCCCCTCACCCCCCCAAACAGGCTTTCCTTCGGACCACGTAGCCCAGCAGCAGAACCAGCATTCCTTTGCTCCGTGTGTGTTGCAAGGGGCCAGGTTTTGGGTCCTGGGAAAACTCTGGGTAGTTTCCTGTGGAGCTTGTGGTTGGAATTGCCTGGAAGTAGGGGCCCCTTCTCATGGGTGGGCAGTCCGGGGGTACAGGTATCTGATAACCTTGGAGGTTGACCTTTGACGACCTGTCTGGGATTTAATGAACCTCGGGCATCATTTAAAATCTGCGCTCAACAGCAGCAGCAACGCATCTGGGCATCTGGGCTCTTGCTACCGAAAGGCTCTTGCAGGCCCGCCCTGCACCCCCTAGGGGCCTTCCCACAGGCAGAGGCGCAGCTCACTGTGGCCACATCCTGGCTACCAGGGTGCGTCTCGGATGCAAAGAGCATTTTCCTGCCCTCTTTTTGCCTCCTTTGGGAACCTTTAATCCCCAGTTTTCAGCATGGGTGGTAGGTCACCCTGCCTTTGCATTCCGTTCCACGACTCCGCTGCTGTTCCCTGGAACGGCGATCAGTCCCCTCTTTCCCATGAAGCCCCATGGGTGGTCCACAGAGACAGCCCGGGCTGGTTGAGGGGGTTTCCACTGAACACCGCAAGGAGCCTTTTCAGGTGAGATGGTGTGTGCAATTGCAACCTGTCATCGCTGTTAAATTCGAATAAAGATAAAAGTATTTTATTTCAGAAAGGGGGAAGGCCTGCACACTTCAGACCCGTAATCTGAGTGCAGGTCAGATTTCTACCTGCCCCTCACAGGACAGTCTTATCAGATGGCAGTGCCCTAATTGTGTGTTCTCTTTCTCCCATTCCTCCCTTGTCTCTCCCCCTCCATTTTTGTTTTTTTTGGGTTTTCCCTGTCTCTGGATGTTTGGAAATGGCAGCACTCTGTTTGGAAACAAGATCAAGTCCGTGGCTAAGAGAGCCTTCTCGGGGCTGGAAGGCTTGGAGCACCTGTGAGTATCTCGCCAGACCTTCCCTGACCCACAGGCCTGCCAAATGCGGCTGCCGGGGAAGTCTGCTAGCAATTTAATCACATCTTTGTAAACTGAGAAACAGCCTATTTGGAAACGCCAGCTGCTTCCTTCTCATTATAAGTCAGCTTCAACTTTGGCCTTTATGTTGCCCATGCCAGGAACAGTTACAGAACATATGGCCAGTTGGTGAGCTCCTAATTAATGTGGCTGCTGTTTGGATAAATACCTCCTCCTCCCCGCTCCTGCCCTGCCTCACCATGGCCCTGGCTCCTCCACAGACCCCAGGCTCCTCACCTCGGTGCAGGCGATCTGGCCCGGCCCAGGCTGACTGCCCTGCTGCAGCAGCTTCACCGGGCCGAGCACATGGGGGGCTTGGCCAGGAGGGTTTCTCCTGCTGTGGCCGCCTCCGGGCGCCCGGGAGGAAGAGGATGGAGCCAGCTCGCAGAGTGGCAGATATTGTCACCATCGAGGGCAGATGCCCCTAGTACCTGATTCTTCATCTGTTTTGTTTGGGAGTCCAGTTCAACCTGAATTCTGTTCGGAAAGGTTTTGCCTGCTGACTTGCTGAGCGGGTCTCAAGCCAGCTTTGATGCTGCCCCAGGCTGGCGTGCCTCCGAGGTTGTCCTACGTGCTTGTCCCAGCCACGTAGAGTGGACTTGGGACGCGGGGTCTGGCTCGTATCTCTGGCACACAGGTGAAACCGGGACTACCCTGAAAGTTCCTGAGCCTCTCAGCTCCACACATGGCTGACTTGAAGGGGGCCCAGGGTTTGTCTGCATAAGTAAAGACTGTTCTTTTGCAGGAACCTTGGAGAGAATGCGATCAGATCTGTCCAGTCTGATGCCTTTGTGAAGATGAAGAATCTCAAGGAGCTGTAAGTACCTGGGACTCCATGGCCCTGGCTAACCTGAGCGGAGAATTCAGAGCTAGAATTGCCTTTATTCCGTGATGCCTCAGTTCATATGCCCGATGGGGCCGTTTGTATTTGTGGGTAGGTTGTCCTTAAAAAAAGTGCCCCATGGAGGCTTATTCTGGGTTAGGGTCAGCACACCTTTTCCTAAAGGGTCACATAGTATTTTCAGCTTTGTGGGCCACAGGGCTCCTGTCACGGCAACTGCACTGTTGTCACAGAGAGCCGCCATAAATAATACACAAATGGATGGACGTGGCTGTGTGCCAGTAAATTCTTATTCACGAAAACCGGGCCTGCAGGCCATAGTTTACTAACCATGGCTCTAAGTGACATGGAATGAATTCTCTTCTAGAAAATGTATAATCATTCCTTTAACGATGTCGAGGGCAAATTTTCCTCATTTAGATTTGCGTAAAATGGAGCAGCTGTATTGAGAAGGGCTTCTAGAATGAGTGTGCTGGCCGATGAGCGAGGCAGAGAGGATGTGTGGGACGGTTACAGGTAGCCGCCGTAGGTGGTGGTGCTGCCGCCATAGACGTTCACCACGGGCCCTTGGGTAACAAGGGTTGGAAGAGCTTGCCTGTGCCCTGGGCTCTGGCCAAGGAGCTCGTCTGGGTATTTAGGTGGCAACACCCGTGCTTCCTTTCTTCTTCCTATACGTTAATCTGATTCTGCAACCAAAAAAGTCTAGCTGTGGTATTAGTTTCCGAAATATTGGGCTTTTGGCTCTTAGAAGAGTTGACAGAAGGGTGGATGCCAGAGGATGGCTGTCTTTGTGTCCTGACCTCATCCTCATTCTCGAGCCACTCCTGGTGGGCCCCAGGGAGAAATGGGGAAGCAGGAAGGCGGAGTTCCCATACTTTAAGATGAAAGCAGGCCCTGGGTGACATTCCTCCAGATAAGTGAGGGGACGGGACGCCTTTTGGCACCTGCTTTATGGCATTTATGTAGCTGTTGAGTAGCTGCTCTTTCTTAGAAGGGTCAGGATCTTAGATGGTGAGTGTTCACGTGTACTTCTTTCAACTTTTCTTTGCAATTTTTCAAATATAACATTGGAAGTAATCTGATTAAATGGGAAGAGGGTATTCTGAGAGAAAAAGGGAAGGACATGGAGATTTTCCTTCTGGCCTCCCTGAAAATTGAGGTTTCCTGAGATGCTTTCCTAGTTGGGAAGAACTGGCCCCTTCCAGGTGCTTAGGACTACCCCACACCCCCCCCCGCCAAAATATGCTCCAGTGTGGTTCTGGAGGCTCAGCCTCAGCCCCTGCCTGGGTTTCCCACTGCTCGCTGCATGTGCCCTGCTGTGGCTGGCCCTGGGCCCAGTCCTCTGATGGGAGAAATGGTTAATTCCACTTGGTCATTTTCTTCCGCCATCTGATCAAGGCAGGTTGTACTGTGCACTTAGTCATGCTCTGGGTAAATTTCCACAAGCGATGATTAGAAACACACTTTGAGCTGGAATCATGAAAATGCACCGTAAGCCAGCACAGTGATGGGACGGCTGGAGGCGGGAGTTGAGGAAAGCTGTGCCTGTTGGCAGCAGACAAGAAGGAAGAGTAGTGGAAATCTGCAAAGCCTTGGGGTTGCGGGCAGTTCCCAGTCCCGTCTTCCAACCTCACCTTTGTCTTTAAAGCAGTGTGTGGGGGATCCCTGGGTGGCTCAGCGGTTTAGCGCCTGCCTTCGGCCCAGGGTGTGATTCTGGAGACCTGGGATCGAGTCCCATGTCAGGCTCCCTGCATGGAGCCTGCTCCTCCCTCTCCCTGTGTCTCTGCCTCTCTCTGAGTGTGTGTGTGTGTGTGTGTGTGTAGGGGAGGTCTGGGGGTCCTTACTGTGTGGCTGGACTTGTTCTTCATCTATCTTGTTAGTCCTTTGTCTTTTTTCAAGAGAGAGAACCAGCACGCATGCTTATGAGAGCTGGGGGGAAGGGCAGAGGAAAGAGAGAGAATCTCAAGCAGGTTCCACACTCAGCACAGAGCCCGACACCAGGCTCTGTCTCGTGACCCTGAGATCATGACTGAGCTGAAGTCAAAAGTCAGACACCTGAATTAACAACTGAGCCACCCAGAAGGCCCCGTTTGTGGGTCCTGCCTTGCTCTTTAGGAAAGTTTTCTCTCCGCCCCGACTACCCACTCTCTTCCGAGGCCTCGTCTCCTCTGTGTGGGGCGGGCTTCCCCGTGGAGAAGGTAGGAAACCTGAAGCAAGCCAGGCCGGCACGACGTGGTGTGGGCTGTAACTCTTCCCACACGCGCTTCTGATCAGTGATAGATGCCAGACTTGCTTTCCTTGCTATGTTCCTGGGGCTCAAATGAAATAGGTCCCTGTCCCCCACATAAGTGCCTCAGCTCTCACAGCCACAGCCCAGTGGCTTCCTCGAGACTGACTCAGGCCTTCCTGCTGGTGACACAGAAGGGGGCAGTCGTGCCCCGTGCCTGTGTGATGGGGAGCCTGTGACGGCGCTGCTGACAGCGGGAGAGCCCTTCTCCGGGCGGCGTGGACGTGGGGTCTCCCCGCCAGCCCCCCTGTGGCAGGCGCCCGTTTGGGGAGCCGGGCCTGCAGCTACCCCAGGGCTGGCTGTGGGAGCCCTCCCGGCCCCGCACCACTCCACGGTGGAACAGCCCTCGGGCGACACCTCGGAGCGCAGGGCTCCCTGCCCAGCAAGGACAAATGTAGAACTCGTTAAAAAGAAAAAGCTGATGCTGATGTAAAGGTCAGATGTGGCCAAACATCCCAGTTAGAGTGGCTCTGAGATCAATTATTTCAGTCTTTGAGAAAGCACCTTCCAAAAGTATTTTAGTATCAGATGGCTCACCTGGGAGCCGGGAGGAAGGGGCCGGAAGAGGAGGTGTCCCTGACTTGAGCTTGCAGCGGTTCCAGGCTTGCACTGCACTCCCCCTTGTCGCTTACTAACTTGACAGTTCTCTGCTCGGATAGAGGAAGACAGAAAGCCGGCCTGTTTGGTGGCCTGTTGACACGTGAGGACCGTGGGGTGGGGCGGAGGGAGGAGAGGAGGTTCACGTGATGCTGTGGACCTGCTCGGGACAGGCGTGCGCCCCCTCTGTGGCCGTGCAGGCGGCTGCTCCTTACAGGGGCGCCGGGCTTCCTCCGCTCCAGCTCCAGCTCCGGCTCCGGCCTCGAGTCTTCCAGGAACAGGCAGCTAGACTCTCCGGTTGACTTGTCTTCTTGTGACTCCTCGGGAAGGAATGTCCGCTGAGATGGCGATTCCGATTTCTGTTTAAAAAGCTTATCCTCAGTTGCTGAGAAATGAAAAAGAAAATATTCTCTGTTTTGGTTGGAGCCTCACAAAACCAGAGTTGTGCACTCTCATGCTCCCTGGGCAGCGGTAATCAGCCAGCAAGCACTGTTCAGGGGGCGGCCCGACTTCTGCTGCCTCCTGAATCGCCCTGGCGTAGACGTAAACACGCAGGCAGGCAACCGCCGGCGAGGCTTACGTTTTGGAAGTAAGGAAACCTTCACCTTTGCCAAATAAAAACCCGACAGCAATATAGAAAAAGAGCCCTCCTCGGAACTTGTTTCAGAATTTAGATCACAGTTTCAGATGGGGTTTAGAAGCCCCAATAGCTGGTCAGGAGTGGGGGGGCGGGGAGTAGAGAGGGGACTGCTCCTCACCCCGTCAGATGGGCAGCGGCTGCACGAGGTGAGCTGGTGCCCCCCCCCCCCCCCGGGCAGATTAGAGCAGGGAGTGCCTGGCATTGAACACGTGTGAACTCCGGGGGTGGGGTACGCCATGGGGCATTAAGGCCGTGGTGTCCGTGTCACCTGGGAGCTTGGTAGAAAGGCCAGGTCTTGGGTTCCCCCTCTAACGTCCGAGCCAGAGATGCACATCATGAAAATCTCCAAGTAGATGGTATGTCCTGCCCTAGGTCACTGGAGAGGAACTTGGGAGAAAAATCTCCCTTTCTGGATTGCTGGTGTTAACAACAGACGGTCATCAGAGGGGACTGAGGGAATATCCCTTTCCTGAGGTCCCACCTCAGATGTCCCTTTTGTTTTGCTTTCAGCCGTATTAGCAGTGACAGCTTCCTGTGTGACTGCCAGCTGAAGTGGCTGCCGCCGTGGTTACTGAGCAGGACGCTGCAGGCCTTCGTGACGGCCACCTGCGCGCACCCAGAGTCGCTGAAGGGCCAGAGCATCTTCTCCGTGTCGCCGGAGAGTTTCGTGTGTGGTAAGATTGTCTTCGTGATTTTTTTTTTTTTTTTCATGAAGGGCAGTGAGGCCAGGAAGAACCTCTCATTATGGGAGTGACTGCTGTGATCAGAGTAAACCCCAATTCCTGGTTACCAATCAGCTCCTGGATGCGATTTATTTCCCACTGAAACCACACATAGTATTTACTGTAGAGACGCCTCATTATGTGGTTCTTGGAGTATGTGCATTTAATCAGAAGGGAGCCTGTGTTGGTTCAGTTACAAATCAGAATAATCAGTTACTGGAAGAAAGTTGTGTTGTCTCAAGACGGCTCTAGAGCCCAGGTTGAGCTGTGAATTTACTCAGTGTATGAGGCTGGGGTTTTAATGTGTGTTTCTTTCCAGCCCCAAGAATGAAAGGTTAAACACAGGAAGAACAAGTCTCAGGAGAACAGTTACTGTAGTAAAAATAATTCCTTGTTGTTGACTTGCACTCTTGCTGTTCCTCCAAACCACTGAAATCTGCACTCGTAGCTTTACGCTCTTTCTCCCTTCTGACCGTTGGAGCATGGGTCTTGCCATCTTTGTGACCAGGGGTGATCAGAATCCCAGGTTTGGTTGCAAAGAGCACAGAAGATGCCGACCGGCTGGAGACTGTGCACGCGCACACACACCACACTCCAGCCGAAAGGCACTGCCTCTTGATCGATGAGACGTGGTCAGAGAAGGAGATGAATTCTGAGCGGTTCCTGGTTTCTAAGCAGGAGTGAGGGTGAGATCAGAAGGTGATCCCCACTAAGCAGGTGGGATCAGAACTCCTGTGCAGGCGTGAGTCCACCTGACTTTTGTCCCCCGCCCAGTCTGTATGGGGTGTGCCTTGGGTGTGATGATCCTCACCAGGAGCTCCCCCAGCAGGGTGGGGACCCCTGCAGTCCACTTCTCCATCCTGCTTCTGGGGCAGAGCGTTAGTTGATGCGCCTGCTGAAGTCTGAGTACAGCTGCCCCCTCTTTACACCTCCGTCCACCACCATTTCTATACATAGGCTTGCCCTCCTGTGCTAATCCAGTCCAGCAAGAAGCCTTAAGAACACCCAGTGAGGTACAGCCCTCCAAAATGAACTTCTGTACTGATCAGTCTGTTGGGACCTCTGTGCAGAATGTAAAATTGCATCTAGCTCCCGTTCCCTAGGACAAAATGATTGTGCAATCCACTGTTCACCAGGGAGCTGGGCCTTGTCCATCAAACTGTTAACCAACCTTCCTGCAATGGAGCTTTCTGTGCCTTCCTCCCTTTTCCTGTCACAGGGCATCATCTGCCCCTTTGGATAAGCCAGGGTGGGACTTGGCCCTGCCTTGCCCTGCCTCTGGCCTGTGGCCCTGGCATGTTCCGGGATCCAGCAGCCCTCTGCTCCCTAGCCCCGCCTCCACATCGTAGCTCAGGCTCACCACCAAAACAGTCACCGGCTCTAAATGGGAATCGTGAAAAACACCTGGCAGGAGATCAGAGTTTTAAGCTGTGTGGGAGTCTTCCCCCTCCTTTTTTATAAAATGGAAAAATTACCACTTCACACTCATGTGCACTGCTAGCATCAAAAAGTCAGATAACAAGTATTGGTGAGGATGGTGGGAAATTGAACCCTCCTCCACTGCGGGTGGGAATGCAGAATGGTGCAGCCCCCTTGGAACACAACTTGGAAGTTTCTCAATTAAACATAGTTGGGATAACCTGCTCCTAGCTGTGTACCCAGGAGAAACAAAAATATGTCTGCATAAAACTTGGACACAAATGCTCGTGGCAGCATTGTTCAGAATAGCCGAAGAGTGGAAATAATCCAAATGCTCATCACTTGATGAGTAAATAAAATACGGTATAGCCACGTCCTGGAGTATTATTAGGCCATAAAAAGGAATCGTTCATACATAGATGAACCTTGAAATATGTAAAGTGAAAGAAGCCACCACAAAAGACCATACCCTCTATGATTCCTTCCATATGGCAAGTCCAGAAGGAGTGAATGCAGTGTCTAGAATAGGTCCCCATTTAGGGACTGCTGCAGGGGTGGGTGGTAGGTAGGTTGGTGATTACTGGTGGTTTAGGGTGGAGGGAGAAGGGATGGTAGTTAAAAGGTAGGGAGTCTCTTTTTGGAGGGCATGAAAATGTTTGGATATTTACTGTGATGATGTACCATGAACATACATAACAATCACCTGTGTTAAATGTGCTGATTAATAGTCTTCAGAATTTTGAAAAGCTGTATAATCCTCACTACTAATTTTAGAACATTTCCATCACCAGTAAAAGAAACTCCAGGTTCACAGCCGTCACACCCTACTCTCCCATGTCTAGGCCCTGGCAGCCACTACTCTACATTGTATCTCTAGGATTTCTCTGTTCTGGATGTTTCATATAAATGGAATCCTACAATATATGGTCTTTTATGATGAGCTTTTTAAATTTAGCATAACTTTTTAGTATGTATTAGTTCTTTTTATTTTGGGGGGAGAGAGAGAGTGTGAGTAAGCCATGAGTTGGTGTGGGGAGGGGCAGAGGGAGAGGGAGAGAGGATCTTAAGCAGGCACCACACCCAGCACAGAGCCTGACTCAGGGCTTGATCTCATGACCCTCAGATCATGGCGTGAGCAGAAATCATCGGATGCTTGACCAGGGAGCCACCCAGGCGCCCCCTTACTTCATTTTTCTTCATTATTTTTTTTTTAATGGCTGAATATTACATTGTATAGATAAACATTTATTTAGCCATTCATCAGATGATGGACATTTAGGTTGTTTCTAATTCTTGGTTATTATAAATAATTTTGTGAACATTCACATGTAAATTTTTACGTGAATTCTCTTGAGTGCACACCTGGGAACAGAATTGTGGGTCATAGAACTCTGTTAACTTCTTGAGCAGCACCATTTCATATTCCCACTAACAAGGAGTGAATGGTATCCTGCAACTGTGTGGAAATCATTTCTTAATTTTGATAGGTTTTTACTGAATTGCTGAAGATTCTCTTTGTATTTTATTGTTATGTCCTTTGCAAAAGACAGTTTTACTTCTTCCCTTCCAATCTCGATAGCTTTTTTCTGGCGTGGTTGCGCTGGGTAGAGCGCCTCGGGTGCAGTGCTGAGTGGAGGTGGTGAGGGCAGACATTCTCGTCTCTTCTGATTGAGGGGGAAGCATATACAGACTTTGACCATTAGATAGGATGGTGTGCACTTTTCTTAGATGACCTTTATCTGGTTAAGGAATGCCCTTCTATTTTTAATTTGTTGAGTATTTTCATCATGAAAGGGTGTTAACTTTGTCAAATGTTTTTTGCTGCATCTGTTAAGTGATCACGTGGGATTTTTTTTTCCCTTTTCCATAAAGGTCCCTAATTTTGTTTTCATCTAATTTTGTTATCTGAGAATACTTGGCTTATACAGTAGAGTCAGGGACTGTTCACTCCTCACCTATCTTTTTGGAAGAATATGTGAAAGATTAGTGGTAATTATTCTTTAATTTTGGGTAAAATTTATCAGTATAGTCATTTGGATCTGGCCTCTTATGTGAAGTTTTAAAATTTGTTTCTCTATTTGGATTTTTTCTTGAGTCAGTTGATAGTTTGTCTTTTTTAGAAGTTGTGCATATATGAGGTTATCTCGTTTGTTAGCATACAGATGGTTCATAGTGTTCTCATTCATTGCTGTAAGGCTCGTGGTCATGTACCCTCTTTATTTTCCTAATTTTAGTGTTTGAAATTTTCTTCCCGTCTCCCCAAACTCTGCGAGTCTACAGTCTTCAATTTTGTATTTTCAAAGAAGTAACACGTGTTTTCATTGATTTTTTTTTTTTCCTCCATCTTTGTCGTTTATTTCTGCTCTAATTATTATTTCCTTTTGCTTGGTTTGGATATAGCTTGTTTTTCTGAGTTCTTAAAGAGGAAGATGAGGTCATTAATTTGAGAACTTTCTTAATGTAGACATCTACAGCTCTAAATCTCTCTAGAAGCATGGTTTTAGGCTTGAGCTTTTAAGTTTTGGTACTTGTGTTTTCATTTTCATTCATCTCAAAATATTTTCTAATTTGTCTTATGATTTCTTCTTCAACTTAAAAAAGTGGAGTGTCGTTTCCACAAATTAGACTCCCAGTATTCCTTCTGATACTGATTCCTGACCTCATTTCACTGTCATTAAAGACACTTTGTAGCATTTCTGTCTTTTTAAAAATTTATCGAGATTGGTTTTTTTAGCATAACATATGGTCTGTTGGAGAATGTTCCACGTGCACTTGAAAATGTTTATTCTACTGCGGTAGGGTGGAATGTTCTGTAGATATCTGATAGGTCTATTTGGCTAATGGTGTCATTTAAGTTTTCTGTTGCCTTGTTGATCCGCCTAATGGTTCTATCCCTCATTGAACATGGAGTATTGAATTGTACAAATTGTTGTTGCATTTTCTGTTTCTTCAGTTTTCTCTGTTTCTGCTTCTTGTTTTGTGGAGCTCTGTTAGACGCACATGTTTGATGTTTAGTCTTTGAGATGATCGTTTTACATTATAAGAAGTTACTCTTTCTCCTTAGTTAACCCTTTCTGTCCTAAAGTCTATATTATCTGATATTAGCATAGATACCATAGCTCTCTTTTGGCAGCTGTTCCTATTTGTGACTTTGAATATAAAGTGTATCTCTTAAAACAAAAAAAAACATGTAGCTGGGTCATGGGTTTTTATCCCATTTTGGTAATCTTGCATTTTGACCAGAAGGTTTAATTGATTTGTTTAATGTAATTACTGATAGGATAGAATTTACTGCTTGCTGTTTGTTTCCTGTGTATTTTAGGTTTTTAGTTCCTATGTGTCTTCATTACTGACTGGTTTCGTATTAGGTATCTTTTGATGTACCATTTTCATTCCTTCTTGTTTATTTTACTATTTTTTTAGTTACTTTCTTAATGATCGCTGTGGGGATTATAATTAACATCTTAAAACAATCTAGTTCAGATTAAAATGAAATTAATCTCAGTGATTACAAAATTTTGCTCCTACTAAGCTCCATTTGTGGAGCTGCTCCTTTGTGGTACTGGTGTCCTGTAAATTACATCTTTATTTATCACAAGCCTATCAACACAGTTTTGTGGTTGTTACTCTATGTAGTTGCCTTTTAAATCAGATAGAAGAGTGTTACAAAAATATTCTGTACTTGCATACTTACATATGTAGTTATTTTAATGGTGCTTTTTATTTCTTTGTGTGAATTTGAGTTACTACTGTGTCCTTTCATTTCAGCCTGAAGGATTCTCTTTAATATTTCTTGTAGGGCAGGTGTGGTAGCAGTGCATGTCAGGTTTTTTGCTTTTAAATCTGAGAGTGATTTAATTTCTCCTTGACTTTTGAAGGACAGTTTTGCTAGATATAGAATTCGTAGCTGACAGTCTCTTTCAGTACTTTGACCATGTTTTCCTACTCACCTCCATGGTTTCTGATGAGAAATCAGCTGCTAATGTCACGGAGGATCCCTTGTATGTGATGGTCGCAGCTCTCCTGTTGCTTGCAAGATTCTTTGTCTTTGACTTCTGACAGTTTGACTATTAAGTTTCTGGGTGGAGACCTTTGAGTTTTACTTTTTGGGTTCATTTAGCTGCTTGGATGGTTGTAAATGCCTATTTTTCATCAAATTTGAGAGGTTTGGGGCTATTATTTCTACAAATATTCTGTTTCTTTTATTCTCCTTCTTGGACTCCCATTATTTGTATGTTTTGTGCTATCCCACAGGTCTTTCTGACTATTCCTTATCCTTCATTGCTTTTTGTTTCTTAGATTGGATAGTCTCAACTTCACTAACTCTCTACCTGCTCAGTTGGGCTTTTGAGCCCCTCTAGTGGATTTTTCATTTCAGTTATTATACTTTTAAACTCCCAAATTTATATTTGGTTTACTTCTACAATTTCTAGTTCTTTTATTTTTAAAAATTTTATTTATTTATTCATGACAGACACAGAGAGAAGGCAGAGACACAGGCAGAGGGAGAAGCAGGCTCCTCACAGAGAGCCCAATGGTGGGACTCGATCCCAGAATTCCAGGATCATGCAGAGCCAAAGGCAGACTCTCAACAGCTGAGCTACCCAGGCGCCCTAATTTCTAGTTCTTGATTGGTGTTTGGTGCGAAAGTATTCAGATACTTCTACTTTTAATTTTCTTAGGCATGATTTCCTTTAGTTCTTTGAACATACTTATAAAGCCAATTTAAATTTTTTATTAAGTTCACGATCTGGGCTTCCCCAAGAACAATTTTCATTGACTGCTTTTTCTTCCTGTTTCTTTGCATGTTTTGCAATTTTTTTGTTGGAAACTGAGCCTTTAAAATAATATGGCAACTCCAGAGATCAGATTCTCCTCTGTTTTCCCTCTGGTTTGCTGTTATTCTGTTTATCATTACAACTCGTTTAGTGACTTTTTTAGACAAATATTGTAGTCTGTTCTGTGCAGCCACTACAGTCCGTCCCTGGTTAGCTAATGACTGGACAGAAAATCCTTAAATCACTTCGGAAAGCCACTCATCCTTTGCCCAGCATCTCTGTTGTATGTTGACGGTATGTCACTACTTCCTGTTTAGTACCAAACCATACTCACAGATAAGAAATGAGGATCCTCTCAGGTCTGTCTTGGGCATGCAAATCGCCCTGCATGTGCACGTGGCCTTCTAGAGCCTTAAGAACATGTTGGACCTTTTCAGTGCCCATGGTCTGCATTTCATTCACTGTTTTTTCTAGTTTTTTGGCCAGTGTCTTTTTGGCCTCAGCTGATATGGCCTCACCATGGGCTGCTGCTTGTTTCCATCAGATGTCCAATGGGGAGGGCTTCCTTGCTGAGCCAACTGCCTCAGGTCACATAATGCCAGAGGATGGGGCTTTTGTTGGGGCTCCAAACCCATTCTGCCCCTCTCGGTGGTTGTTAAGCTGTTGGGTTTTAAGGATACTACAAAGCTAGGGAGAGAGGGATGGAACGTAAGCTAAGCTAAATTAGAATGCCACAAAGCTCATTTTCCTTCCTGAAATTCAGGCATTTTCTCGAGTCAACCCTCCCGTTGTTACGGCCTTTTGGTTGTTAGAGCCTTCTGGAATTCTTAAAAAGTTAATCATAACCATTTTTGCTAGTGTTGTTGTGGCTTTCATGGAGGTGCAGATTTTTGGAAGAGTTTGTCTTGCATTCTGGAAGTGCTTCCTACTCCACTCCTTTTGCAGTGAAGTTTGTGGGTAAGGTCTATGCAGTCATGACTGATGAGAATCACTTCCTGACTCTGTTAGTGTGTTCTGTGTTAAGGTAGTAAGCAAGTGAGGCGAACCGTGGCATTCTCATGGAAATTCTTGAAATAAATGCTTTGGTACACGCATGTCAGTGGATGGGTTTGTAATCAAGGAGTTTGGTCCTAGAGGTGATACTGCCCAGAGGTTTATAATTGGATAAGGCCAGATATCCGTGGTATGAGTCGCTTATGGTGTTTGGTGGAGCTGAGGGCAAGCAGAGACCCTGAAAGATGTGGTCCCTCTGTGTCCTGAGAACCTGGGTGGGAGACTCTTAAATTCGGCTCTCCTCTCCCCAGATGACTTACCAAAGCCACAGATTATCACCCAGCCAGAGCCCACTATGGCTGTCGTGGGCAAGGACATCCGGTTCACGTGCTCAGCAGCCAGCAGCAGCAGCTCCCCGATGACATTTGCCTGGAAGAAGGACAACGAGGTTCTGGCCAACGCCGACATGGAGAACTTTGCCCACGTCCGCGCACAGGATGGGAAGGTGATGGAGTACACCACCATCCTGCACCTGCGCCACGTCACCTTCGGACATGAGGGCCGCTACCAGTGTGTCATCACCAACCACTTCGGTTCTACCTACTCCCACAAGGCCAGGCTCATTGTGAATGGTAAGGAAGTGCTGTTTACTCCGGTGTAGGAGTCCCCTAGAGCCACCCGTGCTTCTCTGTGATCCGGGTGGGAAGGATACAGAGAGGAGACACGCAGCTTCATTAGCACATTACTGTATCACTAGCACCCGGCTGGCCCCCGAGCAAGTTTTGTAGATTTCATGAAGGCTTTTTCTCAGTGATTTACCTGTTTTTGAGGACTTATTTTCTTATCCAGCTGTTATGTTAAATGAAATCATGGGGCCAAGCCTCGTATTTTTATCCATTTATTATTCTTCGCAAACTTTGACGTCTGATATCCAGATCCCAAGCAAACCCTGACTATAGTGAAGCACCTGCCCTTCGAGCTTTAGAGCCTATCAAGGTGGCTTTTCTCAGGGCTGCTATTTGTTAGTGAGTTTAGGGTAGAAGAAGACAAGTCAGTAAGTAGCTAGAGTAGGTAAGCCCCCACCACAGTAACCTGGTTATTAAACCTCCCGTTAAAAAGTGCTGGAACCACCGTGTCTTGAAGCCCTTAAAGATCACAGGAAAACACAGTCTTTACCCCACTTTGGCCTACTGTCTTGGCTTATCCTGAAGGAGTCCTCTTTGTTATCAAAAGCTCCGTGAGCAGTTAGACTTCCCACTGAAATGACCTTGATGGGAACTGCAGTGATGCCCCGGTCTGTGCTGGATGCTCACCGCTGGGTCAGGGAGTATGTGGCAGAAATAAGCTAACCAACTGCCTACAGCTCGTGAGCATCCGGTGACGTGGCCCCAACACCCCTCCCCTCCATGGGTTTCTTCAAGAGGGAAGGGCCATCCTGTTGCTCTGCCCAGGGTGAGGGCTGGTCTTCCTTCCTGCTCTCATTACATCCTGTTGGAGCAGATACCTTTGTTTCCCGGGCTCTGTTCCGGTGGCTACTTAAGGCAGGCAAGTGTCAGACCCCAGCATTTATGGGGTATCTCCATATGGAAAGATTGCCTCATAAGGGATCAAAGGGGAATGGCTTCATAGAAAGTTTCCATCTGAGGGGGTGAGAGCAGTCCTGGAAGGAAGAGGCTGGGCAGTTTTGGGAAGCCTACTGCTCTCTCAAAGGCGGTGGGCACTCTCACCGTCTGTTCTAGCCCAATGTTAGCACAAAGGGTGGGGAGGGGACACCCCCATATAGAGCGGGAGGTCTCTTTCCCAGAGGATTGTCCGGCCTTTGCATCCTGCTTTTCCGTAATGCGAGCCTGACGGTATGTATTTTGCAGTGTTGCCGTCATTTACCAAAATCCCCCACGACCTCGCCATCCGCACCGGCACCACGGCCCGTCTTGAATGTGCGGCCACCGGCCACCCTAACCCCCAGATCGCTTGGCAGAAGGATGGAGGCACGGATTTCCCTGCTGCTCGTGAACGACGCATGCACGTCATGCCCGATGATGATGTATTTTTCATCACAAATGTGAAGATAGAGGACATGGGGCTTTACAGCTGTACCGCCCAGAACTCAGCCGGCACCGTTTCCGCGAACGCCACCCTGACAGTCTTTGGTTCGACCACTCATCCCCTAAGTATATGAGTACACGTGTGCGGATGTGGGAGAGGGCCCTCGAATAGCACAGATACCTAGTGGCGAGGTTCTCAAACGTTCTGTGGAACCTACAGTGGCTGAATGTGGTGTCCTGGTTCTAGTTGTTTAAAATGTTGAGATGTTGAGCTGCTAACGTTTTCTTGAACAAGTGTTTTTTTTTTTTTTTTTTTAAGATAGCCACTGAATTAAGGGAATATTTCTTATAGAGCTTTGATATGGAACATTCTAGACCTGGCCTGCTGAAGAATAGAGGCCTGGCCCAGGAGAGGTGGGGGAGGAGGGGTTTCTGTGTGGCTCGGGGTTAGTTCCCCCTCCTTGTTGAAGCCACCCCCCCCCAGGATGGTAATGATTTAGTCATTGTGTTCGGTCTTCTAAAAAGCTCGCCACTCTGATAAAAGATCTCACGTGGCACTTCACTGAGGTGTTGGACTGTGCTTTGTCCAGAAGACAGGGCAGGCCCACAGAATAACCATATGGTCTCCTCTGACTTCTTGCAGAAACCCCGTCCTTGGTGGTACCTCTGGAAGACCGTGTGGTGTCCATGGGAGAGACGGTGGCTCTCCAGTGCAAAGCGACCGGGAACCCCACCCCCCGCATCACCTGGTTAAAGGGGGGCCGCCCCCTGAGCCTCACTGAGCGACACCACTTCACCCCCGGCAACCAGCTGCTTATCGTTCAGAACGTGGTAGTGGAGGACGCGGGCCAGTACACGTGCGAGATCTCCAACACCCTGGGCACGGAGCGGGCGCACAGCCAGCTGAGCATCCTGCCCGCCCCTGGCTGCAGGAAGGATGGCACCACTGTGGGCATCTTCACCATCGCAGTGGTGTGCAGCATCGTCCTGACGTCCTTGGTCTGGGTGTGCATCATCTACCAGACCAGGAAGAAGAGTGAGGAGTACAGCGTCACCAACACAGGTTAGCCGCTGCTGGCTGAGCTCGCCGAGGGGAGAAGAGCGGTGCTGTCCGTAGAGGAGGCAGGTCCACAGGGGCACCCTTGGCCCGTGCTTGGTGGCCGCCGTGTGCTGGCTTGTTGCCGCAGTGACCTCACGGTACTGTGCTTCTGCTAGTCCTGGCTCCACTGCCATCACTGCGCTCTCTTTTGCGGGCTCAGACCTCCGACTGCTCCATTTTTGCACCCAGGTGGGGAGCGAGGCTAAGCTGGGCCCTCCAGACAAGCTCTCTACACAGCCTGGGTGGCTGCTGTTGACAGATTCTGCTGTCTGGGCCTGACGGTTAACAAGTGTTTTCATTTCTTATCACCACAAAAGATCAGGGTACCTGGTATTTGACTGTCCTGTCTCCTTGCAGATGAAACCATTGTGCCGCCGGATGTTCCAAGCTACCTCTCTTCTCAGGGGACTCTTTCTGACCGACAGGAAACTGTGATCAGGACTGAGGGTGGCCATCAGGCCAATGGGCACATCGAGAGCAACGGTAAGGCCTCAGAGCCTGACGTGGCCATGTCCTCAGGAGCCTCCTGCCCCTTCCCAGGGCAGGTGCATGGCTGTACGTTGAGCACATCTGACCCAGAAAGCTGGGCGACTCAAGCCTTCTGTCGGGTTCTCTTAGCCCTGCCCTGTGCATGGTCTGCAAGGTTTTAAAAATCCAACCCCCAGGAAGTTACTACATGGGGCTTACATCTCCTAGTCAGGATGAGGTAGGATTGAAATAAGAAGCCACAAAGGGCATTACAGGTCCTGAAAGCAACCCATTCGTTGAGTAGGGGATAGGCCCAGGCCTGTTCTGTGGCCCCATGTCTGCTACTAGAACATTCTCCTAGGGTGAGCTACCTCTAGAGGGGAGACTGCATGCTTGCAGGGGCAGGTCTGTCCTTCTAAGAACTGCTCACCAGCACGGCTCTGAACACCAAAAGGCCTGCCTGCGGGGAAGCCTGTTACAAATGCTCCTTGCTGGTCAGCCCAGGCACCTACCACCGTAAAGAACATTGTAAAAAGGACCATTTTAGTAGCCTTCCAACTTGTTCTCATCAGGCTGACTCTGAGGAGTGAGCCCCTCATTTCTAACTGTGGGAATCTACTGCAGGTGTTTGTCCAAGAGACGCAAGCCTCTTTGCAGAGGTGGACGCTCATGGCGTTACGTGCAGGCAGCCCCAGCTCTGCACCGGATGTAACAAGGAGCCGTGGGACGGGATGGAGAAAGCCCAGCGGAGACCTGGTCCGCAGAAGATGGGTAAGAGATGCTCTCATCAGGCAGCCTTCAGTTCTTGAAATTAAAATTCAAGTAGACCTGTTCATTCAGTGAGAGAGATGCATTACCGGTCTAAGTCTAGCTCAGAGTTTGGTATTCAGTGCATAAACAGGAAGCTGTGGCCTGGCTCTTGTAATCTGAAGTAGCATGTCTCCTAAATAAATCTGTGCTGTGGTGAGCCTGGGCTTGAACTCTCCAGATTTATAGGCAAATTAAATAAGGGGCAAGGCCCAAATCAAAGTATCTTTTCACCAGGGCTGTTTCTGAGACTATTTGTCTAATTATTCCAAAGACTCCTGACACCACAGGGATGTCATGCAGTGGGATTTTTTTTTTCCCCCTCTGTGATCAGAGCAGTAGGACCACTTTCTCTCATGAAGCAATTAATCTGAAATGCTGAAACATGGAGGGCCCCTTCTTCACTAATGGCTCAGTATCAGCCCAGTCCTTTCTCTGGGCTGATGCAACACTTGGGGGAAGAGGAGAGTTTTCATAGAGTTGGTCTGTGCAGGCCCCTGGAGCTCCCTGTTCCGGGTGGGGATGCAGACCTCGGTGGCCATGGCTCTAATCTGTCTCCGTCCCCGCAGAGCACAGTGGCCCGGCTGCGTGCGGTGACTGTAACACTGACTCGGACGGTTACTCCAAGGAACAAGCTTTCTATCCTCAGCCTGTGACCAGAGATGGCGCACAGCCCGGTACACTAAGCAGCCAGGAGCCCAGTCAGACGGACCGAGAACATTCTCTGCATCATATGACCAGTGGGACTGCTGACAGGTCCCGTGCCGACTGCAAGGGGTCCCTCTATCCCAGTAACCACGACAGAATGCTGACACCCTTGAAGAAAAAGCCAATGGCACCTCCAGATGGGAAAGGTAGATGTTCATGGTCTTCCAAGGAGGCACCTGCAGGTGGGGGCGGGGAGGGGGTCGGTAAGCAGCCGGACGGGAGGCTCTGACATGCCCTCTCCTTTCTCACAGGGGCCTCCTCTTGGACTTTAGCGAGGCTGTGTGAGCCAGACTCCATAGACCTCCAGCCTTCCTCGACATTAACTCCAGGCAGTCCTGAGCTCCCAGAAGCCTCCTCAGGCTTTCCTGACGTCCCCAGTGAAGGCCAGCACTTGCTTCTTTCCAACGGACACCTCCCCCAAGCGTGTGACTCCAGTCCCGAGTCCCTACCGCTGACAGGACAGCTCCCCGGGCAACGGGGCGTACCCCTGCTCTTTGCACCGAAAAGCTAGGCTTTGTCTACCTCAGCTCTTGTGTCCGTCTCTACAGGAAAGAGGTAGGAGAGGCTGTAAGGAAGCTTGAGTTCAAGCGTCACTGATGTGTACAGAGTTTTTAAACTTCCATGTGGAGTGTCCGTGGTCTAAAGGACTTGCAGCTGAAGCACAGAACCGCCAGAGGCTATTGTGTACAAAAGCAGAAAAGTATTTGATACCATTGTACATAAGAGTTTTCAGAGATTTCCTATATATTATATATCTTTTGCAGAGGCTATTTTAATCTTTAGTGCATGGTTAACAGAAAAAAAGTACAATTTTGACAATATTATTTTTCATATCAGGTTGCTGTTTAATTTTGGAAGGGGGGCAGGGAATAATAGTTCTGGTGCCTTAATGCATGGATGGAAGTTGTAGAAGCTAAAAACCACATTTGCTCCTAGGAGTATCTGGCGGGTGGGGAGGGGAAGTCCTTGGGTTTGTATTGCACTTCATAGGCCAGCCCCGTGGGAGGCTGTACGGCCCGAGCCTTCGTGTGCGTTGGAACTCACTTCCTGTCAGTATTGCTCACGTGTGGCTGCTCTCGCAGCTCCCCTCCCTGCAGAGTCCAGAGATGCCCATGTCGCCCTGTACCTCTGCCATACGTGACTTTCTTGAAAGTTTAAGTTCTTGCCAAGCAGGACGGGGGTGGTTAATCCGCCACGAGGCATTTGTTCCAAGCAATTAAGCACTGCCTGCCTTTCTTCTATGAGAAAAGCAAATGTGGTTGTCATCCGTATCATTCGATTGTCATTCGAGGCTTTTTATTAAGGTAGAGGCTGCTGGTGTTGGTACCTGTGGATTTTTCAATAGTGATGTTTTAGTTCTGCCAATATAATTAATATGACATTGATCATGGGGGAGAAAAAGGATCGAGTCCTTACTTTTCAGGGCTAGCTTATCTCTACTGAGGATCCGGAGCCTGTCTCTCCACGTCCTTCCCTCCCACCGACAGACCCGGGCTGGGACTGTACAAGCTTAAGAAGCCCTTGACCGGGGCCTATTTGCACTTTGGAGACCTGTAGCTAACCATCTTGTGAGTGCCAATGTGTATTTCAGGAAAAACTGCATTGAAACAAGGTCCTTAAAATCTCAGAAAGCAAGTTCCTTTAGCCAAAAAGCTGAAGGTACAGACTGACAAAATGGTTGTTAAATTTTACTGTCCGGTGTCATCACTGTTCTAAAAGGTAAGCACATTCAGACTTGTGTTCTCAACAGTCAACTGATTAATGTTACTTCCACAAAATATGTGAATTTGCTGCTTCTGAGAGGCAATGTGAAAGAGGAAGTATTACTTTTATGTACAAAGTTATTTATTTATAGAAATTTTGGTACAGTGTACATTGAAAAACATGTAAAATATTGAAGTGTCTAACAAACGGCGTTGAAGTGTCTTTAATAAAGGTTCATTTATAAATGCTGATTGTGTGGCTGGGGCATTCTTCGACCTACGCTGTAAGCGGCACTGTTTCACCCCATTCTGTTCCAAAAACTCCCTTACATTCTGCCTTTAATTATCTGTTTTCCCAAAAAGGGGAAAATTTCTTCTCGGCAAGCAAAATCATATACTTGTTTGCTCCGGGGAAGATACACCACCCCTGGATTCCTGAGATTTCTAACAAACACCTGGAGCTTATTAGTCAAGCTCTGAAATGGTGACCTCCCCCATTTCGTCCCTTCTAATTTCCAGTACTGCGCAACAGACCTGACCAGGCGTGGAGAAATGGTGCTGTCTCCCCGCTGGCCCAGGCCCCTCCTCTGGGGCTCCCGGGGAGAAGCGGGGAGGGGGACTCAGGTCCTCAGTGGGCCCACCACGCCCTCCCAGGCCCTGGGCTGCAACTGCTGGCTCTGTCTCACACCACGTGGGCTGCTGGACACTTCTCTGTAAAATAATACAGTCGTGTTCTTTAGGGGACATCTGAGGGTAATTAGGAACAGCAGCCTGGCTGCCAGAAGAATGCCTGCTTGCACCTGCAGTTCATTGTTTTTAAACGGAGCCCGAAGCTTCACCACAGGGAGACACCCAGTGGCGGGCACCACTTTCCTGCTCCCTGTCGAGCTCCCCCCCCTCCCCCCCGCCCACCACGACCCAGTGAGAAGCGTCTCTGCCTCCCTCGGTGTCCGCTAGCACGGGGCAGGAGAGGCAGGACAGCTACAGATCCAATGAAGGCTCTGGGCAGCATCACCACATGGATTTATTACGGGGGTCTGAGAGGAGGGCTGAGGGCACCACCAGGGCCAGGGCTCCAGTCCTCGCACACCCGAGCCTGGCGACTGCAGCTGCTCGCACGACGTCCCCTTTCCTGAGAGCAGAGCATGGGGCACCGTCCGGAGTCAGGGGCTCGCTCTGCCAAGTTCCAACAGCAAGCTGCGGGTTTGCTCATAAGCACCAAGAAAGATGAAACCTCCCAGACTGATGGCTGCCGTTCGAGGGAAGACACCTGCAAATAATCTAGGGGAGGAAAAAAGCAGAAGGAAAAGATTTTTTTTAAATTGGTGTGTGTAAAAAAGGTTAAATTCCAACACCCACAGCTTGCACAGCTCAGCACACCATGCCCATTAAACCCGACCCAGCACTTAGAGCGTGTGCTTTTGCTCTCAGAATGGCACTGAATTACATTCCCAAGCAGACTCGTTGAAGTTGGGTCCCAGCTGCTTGTTAGCCAACGTGGCTAAATACCAAACCACTTACTCGTGAGCCTCACAATTAAGTCTAATAATTAGTTAAGAAAAACTCTGTCTCCACAACAGTCCCGTTGAAAACCTGCACACCGGCTGTGTCCCTGGGAGATGAGGAACCGGACCCTGGGAGTGGAGTCACAGGCCTAAACCGTGGGGTGGGCCTCGGCCCACTCTGGGGATGAAGGTAGGCTCTGCGTGTTGGAGATTTTCCCACAAATCCGCCGCTCCTCCCAGTGACTCAGTTGCATTTTGTCCTGACCCGAGAGGCCCCCGGATGTGATGCTAGACCAGGGAAGTGAGTCTCCATGCATTCCCTAGTTGTCTTCTCCTCTGGGGAAGGACCAGAAAGGCCAACGACCCAGGCAGAGCCTCTCGAAGGTTCAGTCCCCACACACCACATGAGGCCGGTCAGAGGTGCGAATAATCAAAGGCAGAGTAAAAGAACAATATTACTGGGCATGCAAATTGGAGGTTCCCTCTTGAAAAACCACCCTGTGGCTGTGCACAGGCATTTGTCCGAAGGGGTTCGTCACAGCCCTGCCGCTAACCAGAGAGACTGCAGAGGCCCCGCCTGAGGCGGCCCACAGGAACCGACGCAAACTCCCACAGCAGGCTCTGACAAAAGTGCAGTCCCCAAGCTGTGCACGTGATCACGGCAAGGATGGGTCCTCAACTTTCTCCGGGGGGCCAGGATGACAGGAAACATTCCCTGTCTTTCTAGAATAACTGAGCCTTTTTACCAAGAGTGTGACTTCTGTAAGCAGAAAAAATCAGAACTAAAGGGCTTTGTAGTGAGGACGCTCTGGATGAGGTCTAGGGAAGGAAAGTGTAAGTGGTCAGGTTTCCTGAAAAGGACATAACCCCTAAGAGGAGGAACATCCACAATAAGCTAAGTAGGGACTGGCCAAGAACGTGGATGGAGAGGGACCCGCGCCCCGGTTTCGGCCCCCCTGCTGGGACAGGTCAGCGGCCTCCTGAGCGTTGCGCGCGGCACTTCTGAGGAAAACGGACTTCGTGTTGGGGGGGGCCCCTACTTTGGTTGGCAAAGTAGGGATTTAAGTCATTAAGTGAAGGACTACAGACGAGAATCTCTTGTTCTTGTCTAGAAGTAACCATGGAAGCGATACAAGGAGAAAAGCCGGCTCAGCGTCAGGCACGGTTTCTGGGCTCGGTGCTCGGTGAGGACAGAAACTGCTCAGTTACGGCTTCGAGGCCCCTGGGACCCTCCTGCCCGACCTACAGAGAAGGGGGCCAGGAGGGAGGCCTGCAGGGGCCGGCACGGGGGGGGGGGGGGGGGGGCGCCTCTGCCACCAAAGCCTCCCTCCCTCCCTCCCTCCCGAGCGGCCTGTCTGGGTTCAGCCCTTGCTGCTACTGAACTCGGCTGCTCCTGGCTGCTCCTGGCACGAGGCAGATGGAAGCACTTCATGGTTTCACTAGATGACAATTGACTCTATGAACATAATTATAGCCTTAGAGCAGAGTCATTTGTAGAGCAAGCGCCCCAACCCACGAGGGGGCCGACACTTGAGCGGAGGGGGGCTGGGGCTGTGCGCACGGGCGGCCGCGGGCGTTACACGAAGGGCGCGGCCCAGAAACGGGGCAAGGCAAGGGGCAAGGAGCGATGCGGGCCCAACGGGCTTCGCCATCCGCTTTCCGGCTGGTGGACTGGGGAGCGAGTGGGGTTTTCATCCGGGAGAAGCCTGTCCGCCACAGAGCGGAGAGCCAAGTAGGCGCCAGCACGTGGTCGTCCCTGTGAACCAGCATGGCACCACCGAAGCGTCCCCACTGCCCCGGGAGGCCAGCACGGGTGCTCCCGCGGGGCAGGTGTGCTCAGGCTGGAGGAGGGGCGGCAGGGGCCGCGTGGGAAGCAGACAGGTTGGGTCGGGGCCCTGGATGCCCAGGGCTGGGGGGTGGAGCGGGGGCCCAAGCTGGCAGGGATCTTTTTGTTTTGCTTGCTTTTAGTTACAATTCTTTTGTCAAGTTAGTTGGTGCCTTTGATCCTCTCAGTAGGAAGCTGGTGGAAAGGAGCATCTCTTGAAGGACAAGTGCGGCTGCTTGGAACACTCTAAGGACAGCACCGTGCACTACTGAGAGCCCCAGCTTGAGAAGCAGATTTCCACATCACCTTCGCAGGGCTGACACTGGGGCCTCTGCCTCTCATTCTGGCGCGGCCTATTTACTTAACACCGAGCACGCAGCCCAGCTAGGACAGGGAGGGCTCCGTTGCCATCAGCTCCCCGAGGGAAGGCCTCGGCAACCCTGCCCACCCTGCCGTACCCGCCTCTGGCCGCGGTCTCAAGAAAGGCAGATGCACTGCAGCTCCATACCAAGTCCACAGAGCTGAGTCAAGAGCAGAGGTCTGACCCGTAGTTGCCATAAAATCAAACATGAGCAACAGTGAAACAGATCGGGCAGCGAAATTCAGCATACGGACTTTATGGTCTAAAAGAGCCACTGCAGGCAACACGTCTGTGACCCCAAACCTGCTGGAAACACTGAGAATCTTTCACCTGCTACTGAAGAGTGGCCTTCGAGCTCTCTCTTCTCTCACACCATTTCACTGTTCAGTGGGAGATCTGCGTCAAAATCCGTGTGTCTGAGCTACGAGCCACCAGCTTGCGCCAAGTTAGCTGTAAGTGGCTGACTTGCGGCGCACGTGCTCCCACTCCGCCGTTCCCTTGCGCATGCTCAAATACTCCTTCCCATTAAACCCACTTCTTGTTTCAAAATCCTTAAGTCCATCATCAACCAGCAGCAGTCCTTCACAGGTGGCCCATCCAACAAAACCACCTGACACGACCTACTTTTCAAACTACCAGTTAGAAATTTTGAATAGAAAATGGGGCCATTCCCCTGCAAAAACCTTACCCGGGTCCTGATCAATATGCCTCATGTTCCCCAACTATCAGCCAGCTGGATGAAAAACCTGGCAAGTGCACACAACACTATAATCAAATCACCAACATGGCACCTGGACAAGGAGGTGGCACTGCCTCAGATTTACTCTCCCCACCAGTCAAATCCTGCCACAACGCTCACTCCTGGCCCTCCAGGAGGAGGCTGAGGCTTTGCTCTCTCAGGAAAGTCACTCGTAGGCCAATCCAAAGAGAACGCTGTAATTTCGCACACCTGTAGACCCGACACTTGGATCTCTTTTATAGATTGTAAAAGCAACGTGAAAAGCACGTTTTGAAAAGCAGGCGTTTGAAGACACGATGCTAGAAGTCTGCGGTGCTGAGGAAAGCACAGAGCGGGTTCTAAGCAAGACCACGCGCTCGGTGGTACAGGGAAAATAGCTGTTACTGATAACAGTCCTAAGTCTCCCCAACCACAAGCGCTTTCCTTTAAATGTTACCCTGGCTCCCTTGCATTCCTAAATTACGTAACTGGAAGCCTGTTTGCTCAGAGCTGCAGCCCAGAACCTGTGGGGCGGGGGGGTGCACGTGGATGTCCTCCAACACTGAGATGGCCAAGTCTGGCAATCACGTGGCTAGACATTGCGTCAACCTGACTGTGCACTAGCATCTCACATAGGCGACATCGAGTATGTTTTATGTGGTGTAAACAGAGACCCAACCAGGCCGACCAGAAGGAAGGAAAGGGGTTCATCCCGCTCGGGCTAAGGGAGGAAGAGCCGGGGGAGGGGCGGAAAGGCAGTTTCACCTTCCTTCTTGTCCTTACCCTGACAGCCCCTGCGTCCGCCAGACCCCGTGCAGCGCAGAGAGTACATTGCCGCTAGCGGTGCTGGAACCAGCCTGCGTAACAGGACAACAGACAGAGCCATTATCTTATGAAATTCCCCAACTGATCGTCAGATGCACAGCTCCCACCACCACCCTCTAGGACAGTCTGAAACAGTGGGGAGCTTCTCGGGAGTCAGGGCCCCCGGACCGCACTAGACCAGAAGCCCTTCCACTCAAGCCCACAGGTAAGCCTCCCAGGAAGCTCCTTTCCTAGGCTCTCGCAGTACTGAGCTGGATGCAGAGCTCACTGGATAATCCACCGACAGCTGTTGGACCGGAAGAAGACTGAGAACAACAGTAACTGCTCTGAGAAGAATGGGCCATAATCATAGAGCCGGTCCAGCTGTGAACTCACCCAAGTAGCTAATAAACACATTCAGTAAAGAGAACTGTGTTCAGTTTAAAACAGGACCGACCGATACTCTCAGGTTTGGCCTTGTCAACCTACATATTAGAATCTTGCATTCATCTTTCCACTTTTCCGTAAGGGTAGGACTTTCTTTTTTTCTATTGTTGTGCCCCAGATATGTTATGCACATCGCATTCCATGAGATCTTGGTCTAGCTTTTTCTGTATCATCTTTTCAACAAAAAAAAATTTTTAAAGATTTTATTTATTTATTCATGGCGGGGGGGGGGGTGGGCAGAGACACAGGCAGAGGGGGAAGCCGGCTCCCTGCGGGGAGCACAATGTGGGACTCGATCCTGGAACTTCCAAGATCACGCCCTGGGCCGAAGGCAGGCGTCAAACCACCGAGCCACCCAGGGATCCCCTGAAAAAAATTTTCCATTCTGACAACTGTCCTGATTCATCTGGCCTGAGTTCAGAGCCTCTAGCTTACCTGCTGCATAGCATGAAGCAAGTCAACTCTCTGGGCCTCAGGTCTGTCACCCGTAAAAACAGCCCCACTTGCTTACAGAATGTCTGAGGAGAATTTCATAAAGGTTAAAATGCTATACAGACACTGTATGACTACAGACAGTCTTATCAATGTGTCCATTTCACGAGTGGTCCAGGAGGCAGCATAAGGCTGCTATTACAGGGAAGTGTTACACTGCTTTTATTCACTTTATATACATAGGAGCCCTAGTGCTACCACGTACCAGCATCTGTTGTATCTACATTACGTTATTTTACACTTACCTTTGCCAACATGATTCTTGTTTTTGCCACATCCAGAGGTGTGGTGACTGCAGCTGCAAATCCACCTGTGCATATAAAAATACCCAACACATAAAGGAGGTATTGTTGTTTACTGTGTTACACGGTGTGGTCTTTTATTTTACAATTCCTCGCAACTCTGCCAAAATCCCTCCCTAATCATTACCCCCACTGGACAGATTTAAGAAGAGGATGCACACATGCAAAATCCACCTGCTGCATTGCTTTTGTAGTGATGGTAAACCACACATAAAAGAGATGACAGGATGATGCTTTATACACTCAGGTGAGGAAAAAAAAAGGGGGGGCCCATAATTTATCTTGCTCTTTTGTGGAGCAACAAACCTGTGTGTATACATGGTTGTGTGTCTATGTTTAGACACCCACTGTCAGTATGAGAAGCTCATTGCTCCCAGTGAGTCCTAGAGGCCCATGCCTTCTATGGACCACTGTTCTTTATCCCGACTCCAAAATACCTTTGTCTTTTCTGGGCTAAGACAAAGTGGGCAAACAGAAATATGCATACTGCTATAAGGACTTTTGGTATTAATGACTAAATTCTCTGAGTTAAAAGAGTAAAAGCTTTCTGTATATGCAGGCTTCAGATAACAGGCCAGGCCAGAGAGTGACATTTCTAGGCCCCACTCTGCACCCTCTTCCAGTTAGTCTTGATTCAACAGGCAAAATTCCTACAGCTTCCTCCCACCTTCTCTTCCATGGAATACCATGACTGTCAAACTGGTATTTTAAAAATCCACACATTTTAATACCCATATCTATGGACAGAGGAATTGGAGAACATTTTTTTTTAACAGAAATCACAGTATATGGTGTCTTTATTTGGTGTGATGCAAAGATGTATTTTAATCCCCAAGAGGCCTTAAGGAGATAGAAAGAATAAACCCAAAAGGGCTTTCTAAAGATTCAGCTTCCATGAGCTAGGCTGCACAGTTTTAAAGGGGCAAATGATGCTTCAGAAATAACATCTCTGTCTCTGATTTTTGTGGCATGTGAAGGTCACTTGATCTCCACCAAATATCTTTCTACTAACATGTTGTAGAAATAAGATCCTCACACTGAACTCTGGTAACATGTATTATGACACTGACTTTTTGAAAGATGTACCCATTCATGTTTTTATATTCCATTTTTTGATTACTCACAAAGGACACATACCGGGAGGCTAATGATGATCAGTTACATGAGTACTAGAGTCCCCTTTTGTTTTAGCTACTTTTGTGCTAAGAACATCTGAAACATTTTCCTTGGGATTCAAAAGCTGCCTGAAATTCAGGTACTTATTCAACTTCAGGCAGCGAACCATATTATCCAAAACGCCCCACCCTAAATCTGATAGTATCCAACTCTGTTTCCCTCACTGGCTGCCAGGGTTTGCAGGCCCCATCCCGGAAGAACTCTTTCAGAGTCAGGGAGGTCAAGCCTGAAACCCCTACTCTACTCATTGCCTGGCCTTAGATACAATACTTACTTTGGAGGTAAAGCACCACAGGAGTCAGGTACTTCTGTAACTGCTACCCCATGCTACAGGTAGGGAAACTGAGGATCACTGAGGAAGGATACAGAACTCACAGAAAGAAGGTTTTACTTAGTGCAGAGCTGAGACTTGAACATTACTGACTCCAGAACATGAGCTCATGGTCACTGAGTGTGCTACGGGCCTCAGTTTTTTCACCTGTAAAAAGCAGTTAACAGTATGACACAGGGACTAAATGAGTCTGTGCCAAATGTCTAGGACACTGCCTCTTTTCTGCAACAGCAGAGAGAATGTGTGATTTTCCTTCATGGCTCTAGCCCAGCACACACAGCAGGCATTCAAAAATGCTTGCCAGGTGCCCTGGATAAGCATCTGTAGTTGTTACAAACCCGAAGTTTCAACTCGTCCTCTCAGAGAGAGGAGGAAGGGGAAGCTCAGAGCTAATACTTTGGGCCTCCTTTGTACCTGGCACGCTGGGACTGTACCAGGTGCTGTCAGTAATTACTGTATCTTGTTTGCACGGGGATTACTATTCTACTTTATAGACAACTTGCTCAGGGCCACACAGTATAGAGCTGGGACTCAAAACCACATGCATCTTAGCTCCAAAAGTAGTGCTCACTTATTACATGATGACTCTGATACATGATAAGACATTAAAATGTGTCTGATTGTTAAAACTCAGAAGTGCATACACCATTATCCTATTTGAAAATGCTCGCAAACTAACCTAGACCAACTCTGAAGCCTTAAAAGTTGGCGATGACATTACCTGTCCCCTGTCTGACCACTCGAGCTTTCCTAACTTACCTTCACTGCCTAGTGTTTGTCTTCTCATAAATGTGGGCACCAAGCATCAAACTTGTCTTGGCCATTAGCAAAAGTGCACCTTTCCCTTACTGTGGCTGCCTGCCAATATGCTCTTAGACACTGCTGTGTCCTACCAGGAATAGGAAGAAAAGGCAAAGGAAAAAACAAATATGCTTAAATAGGTCCTAATTTTACTATGATGGTAGCTGTATTTTATGAGTTATTAATAAATCAATTCTAATGTCTTCAAATATCAAGGACTGCTTTAATATACAGCCTTCACAATGTTTTTTATGAGGTTGCAAAGAAAGGCCTGTGAGGATCACGTAATAAAATAATGGGTTACAGTGCGGAGGGGGTTGGGGACCTGTGCTTTTAAAAGTTAAAATGCAGTGATTTTCTACATCTCACTTAAGGGAACTGTAAACTGCTAGTAATAAATACAAGGAACATGCTACTCTATTAGACAGGAAATAATTATTTGGTGCAGCCAACTGTAGGCTGCCTGTGTGCTCACATCACACATGAAATAACTTTCTAGGGGCTCCACAAGAGTTAGGTGTTTACAGAATGTTAGGCCAACTGCTTTCAAAGACCAAGTTCAGGAGAAAATGGATGTTTACAATGAAATGACATCTCATGCATCCTTAGGGAACAAATGTAGGTTCTTCACCACTCCAAACAAAGGGCCACCTCCCTACAACAAGTCTGGAGCTGTCACCTCCCAGAAGCAGCTGTGAAAGTGGTGGGGATAGCAGTGGGCAGTGCTGACATGCAAGAACCTCCCTGGCCTCCCCTCTCCTGATGAGCCTCAGCAAGAATAGCATCTCCATGCACCTCCTATGCACAGTCTCCACACAAGTATACAGACACAGAGTGCTTCAACAACAACGAAAGTGTTTTTGTTTGTGATTCAAAGTTGTGTTAGGCCTTCTCATTTGTTACCCAGATAAATCCTTTACTCTGTTCTGGAATTTCTTTCTTGTTTTAAAGATTGATTGAGGACAGGATACACCTGCGCACGAGTGGAGGGGCAGAGGGAGAAAATATTTAAGCAGACTCCCCACTGAGTGCGGAGCCCAATGAGGGACTCAGTGCAGGGCTCCATCTCATGACTCATGAGATCATGACGTGAGCAGAAACTGAGAGCCAGACACTTAACCAACTGAGCCACCCAGGCGCCCCATATTCTAGAATTTCAAACCATGGGAATATCTCTCCCTCTCTGTCCCTCCGACCCTCTGTCTTTGGGTCCTGCTCCTTCTCTCTCAGAAAACGTAAGTAGATGTTAATTATGAGAAACTGACCAAAGAACCCTAGAATAGTACATATCACTATAGTAGCAAATGTCATAATTACTTAAGCTGAATTATGGCTTTATGTTTAAAAATTAACTTGAAGTGAGGAAGTTGGCAAAATCTTTTTTTTCCCCCTAGTTTAACCCCTGACCAGAAGCCAAGGGAATTTCTGAGCATGACAAGCCATCAACACCTCCAATCTCAGGGGACATTTTTGGATATTTGTGCCAAGTAGTTTATAAAACAAGCATGGGCACAGAAGAGTGCCAGAGATAGCACAGAGCGTGGTTCATCCAGGATCATTTAACCAATTTAAAACTGGAAAAGTGCACAAGAATGAATAACCTGATTTCTGATAGAAGGCCAGTCTTATCACAGCCTTGGTGGCCAAGTGAGGCTGCAGGGTCTGAGCGTGTGGTGGGGAGGGACGTCAGCCCTGCGAAGAGTGGTCTGAGACAGCACGTCATTAGTCCTCTCTAGTGTGGTGGGCATACTGGCACCACAGACTCCCACAGTGCATCACTTTTTCACAAGCTGGAATATTTTTAAATGTTTATCTTTCACAAAGGTTTTTAAATAGTAACTGTATCCCTCAGGATCAACATACCAACTGAAATTTTAAAACAAGAGGGATATAAACAAAAATATACTTGTTTTGTCTTTTGCTATATATATGGGGATCTACCTTTAATGGATTTGTGCAGACGTAGACAAACTCCTTCACTTACCAGAACCTCAGTTGAACTGAATTGGAGGAGTTTTTCAGTCTGCATGATTATACGGAGTAACTCTATCAATATGTTATTTTCTCAATGCAACTGTCAATATGAATGTGAGACAGCTTTTCATGTTCTGGGTGTTGGCTGTTGCTATGGCAGTAGAAACATACCCCCATCGATCAGTTCCATTTCAGAGCTTACAAGGGCCAATACACACATTATCCCCACCTATCCTTGCAGTGATCCCCGCTAAGGCAGCGGGGGCGCATCTGTGTTACAGGTAAGGAAGAAGGCCCCAAAGTCTCCTTCCTTAGTTGGGGGCAGAGCTGAGACCTGACAACTCTTTGAGTCCAGCAAGCGGGCCCACACCAGGTACGTGGCTCTGGGCCAGCCCATTGCCTCCTCCACGATGCAGCTTCCATCAGCCACTGGGGCAGAGCGCTACCCAGCTGCACTTCTCAGATGAGCCTCCACTCTGAAAGGGCCTGGCCCCCCAGACCTACCGCCCAATGGATGGCTGATAAAGTTTCTCTTCCTGTTCTTCTAATCTAAGCGCTTAGTGCTTATCACAAAGCATTATTTGGAAAAAGACTGTAGTGAATGCACATTTCCTTCATAGAAACAATGCTTGTAAGCAAAGCTTTGAATTAGCTACTTCAGGAACGGGACCAGAGAATATATACTTCTTGCTTCAACACATGGAAGTTTTATGGTATTGCTACATTTAAGATGTGCCCTTCCTTACCCAGGATGACTAAACTTCCATAATGCTCACTTTGTCTCTTGGAAGGACTCAAAAAAAAAAAAAAAAAAAAAAAATCACACATTTCTCTTAAGGACTGGGGAGCAAAGACTCTTGACCTCTGGAAAGTGAATCAAGACCACCTACTCATTTAACATAGCTAATGACTATGTGTCATGTGGAAACAATTACCTGTCATAATCAATCTGAGTGGGCTTTGTGTCTAGAGGCAAGATTCTTATTTTTGATTATCAATTCTGCAAGTCAAATGGGTCCAATTATTAATAAAGAATCCTATAAAATACATGTTTTTTGTTTTCCTAATCACTACAACAAAAAACCCAATCCAACAACCATTAAACAAATTGGAAAAAAACCAACCTTATTATTTTCTAATAAAGTGCACATCCTAAAACTACATATCTATTTACTGGCTACACATCTAAACTAGCAGTCTACAATTTCTGGCAAATCTCCACTTCGTTTTATTTCAACCATAATTCTAAATTACCTTTATTTGTAATGCAAAATGTACCTCTCTCTTAGGCCATTAAAACTACCACTTATTTAATTTTTTAAAGCACCTGAGTTCTTATTACAACCTCAATGGAAAATGCACACGATTTAGCAATGGATAACACAGTATTGCATATTGTCGCTTTGCTCTTGGTTTAATGTCTAGAAAATGCCCAGATGTTTAGATCTCCATATTTTCTCCACAGACCCGTTTAGCCTTTGGTAAGTTTGCTGAGCAGCGTCGGCTCTCCTGACACTAGTTAATCTGTGGGGCTGTCAAACATGTCACACGAACCGTGAATCATTGCCTTCTGCAGAAATCACTGAAACCCCCAAAGCACTGCTCAAGGCAGACAGCTGCACAGTTAGCCCTGCACCCACAGCAAGTCTCTTCCCAGAGAGGACTTTATAAATCATCTTTAAGATAATCCAAGGGCCTGAGTGAAGGCTTTAATAAAGATAAGAAGAAAAAAGAAAAATTTGTCAAAAACAAATTGGTTGTCTTTCAAGCAGACACCTTTTTAGCAGTTTTTTTTCCCCTAAGACACTCTTTTCTCAAACAACTAATGGAACTCTCTTCATCTAAACAATCTGGAATTTCTAAAGAATGTTGTTTTTGCATAGTTAATATTTTCACATTTTTCTCCCCCCTTTGGTCTTTCCCAGTATAATATAATCCTTTGCACCTGCAAAAGCTCCACAGACTGCTGACTGCCAACAATCCACCACATGATCCTGCCTCCAGGACCAGAGGGCCTGTGTTAAAGGAGAAAGAAAAATATAAGTTATTAAATATTTGAATTTATCGGAACCTCCTGTGGGTTAGCTCTGGGGATGGGAACTTAAGTGAGAAGCTATTTTGGTGACATTCCTCACTGATGACATAAGTGATTTTCCCAAGGACTTAACTGCATTCTAAAATAAGTCAAAGAAACAAGAGTGACAGCCACATTCAAGTGCTCAAAGGAAACAATTTTCAGGAAATATGTATGATATACACACACTGGTGTGTATGTGTACAAATAAAAATAAAGATACATCTCTAAGACAATGTAACATTTCAAGTATTTCCCATTTAATTCTAAACATACAATAATTTGCAAATTAGTCCAGAGCAGGGTCTGCCACAGTCCTTAGTTCTTTTTTCAATCTTTATTCATACTGCACATGTCTGGAAGATGCTAATTCTGTTAGTTAAGTATGGGTTTAAAATCTGTCAAAACATTTTTTGCATTGGTCAATGACAGAGGTTGAGGATTATACCAATAAATACCCATCAAGTTTCACACTAGACAAGAAGGTGGCAGAGACATGGTACTTTGCTCTCAAAGAGCTGGTGACCCAGTAGAAGACAAGACGCAGGACTCGTCTCTGAGTCAGACCCTGGTCTAGTCTCTGAACACATGTTAACACCAAGTCCTCACAAAACCCTAAGAGTTGGGCCCTGTTATTATCCATCTTTTATCCAGGCTTTCTAACAGCAGAGCTTGCACTGTGTTTTTTGTTTTGTTTTAGGTTTATTGAGGTATAAGAATGTGTCCAACTGTATCCAATAAACTACACATATTTAAAGTTTGCAACTTGTTAAGTTTTGACACACGCACAAAAAATCATTGCCATCGTTAATATAGTGAACAAATCCATCAACCCAAAAAGGCTTCTCTCTGTCCTTCCTCCTCTTCCTGCCCCTTCCTTGCCACCCCCTAACTAATCTGATCTGTCACTCTAGATTAGTTTGCTTTTTCCAGAATTTTATGTAAAAGTAATTAGACATTCATTTTTTTGTCATTCATTTTTTTTAACCTGGGTTCTTTCCTTCAGAATTTTTGTAAGATTCATCCATGTTGCTGTATCAACACTTCATACCTGTTTAATTGTTAAGCAATATTCCATTGTGTAGATATATCATTATTTGTTTAGGTTTCTGCCTACTGAAGCATATTTGGGATTTTTCCAGTTGTTAGCTGTTACCAACAAACCTGTTATAAACATACATACACACACACACACATACACACACATATATATTTTTATATATTTTATATGGACACATGCCTTCACTTCTCTTGGGGAAATATTTAGGAGATCTCATGGTAAGAATATGTTTAACTTGTTATAAGAAACTACAAAATCATTTTCCAAATTGGTTGTACCACTTTACATCCTGACCAGTTCGTTTCTCCACATCCTTTCAACAATCCCAGTATTATTGGGATTTTTAAATTTTAACCATTCATAAAAAGTGTGCAGTAGTATGCCACTGTGGTTTTAATTCATATTTTCCTAATGACTGATGTTGAGTTTCTTTTCACATACGTTTATATGCCATCCCTATATCATCATCTTTTTTTTTTTTTTTAAGTAGGCTCCACACCCACACCCAGCATGGAGCCTCAGTGTAGGGTTTGAACTCACAACCTTGAGGATCAAGACCTGAGCCAAGATCAAGAGTTAGATGCCTAACCAACTAAGCTACCCAGGTGCCCCTCCCTATATCTTCTTTAGTGAAGTGTCTGTTCAAATGTTTTGCACATTTCTATTGAATTGGTTTTTTAGTTACTGAGTTTTGAGAGTTCTTTATATATTCTAGATACAAGTCATTAGCAAATATTTTCTCCTAGACCATAATTTGTCTTCTCATTCTCTTAATGGTATCTATCAAAGGACAGAAATATTTTATTTTGATGAAGTTCAAATTATCCTTTTATGGATCTCACTCTGGTGGCACATAGAAGAAATCCCTAACTCAGACCTTAATTCACCTGTGTTTTCTTCTAGAAATGCTTTTTAGGTTTTATATTTAGATTTACCATTTATTTTGAGTTTGTTTTTATGTATGCTGCAAAGTACGGATTGAGGTTCTTTGTTCTGTTTTTACATATGAAAAGTTCATTGTTCCAGCAAATGGAAAAGACTATCCTTTCTCCAATGAACTGATTTCTCACTTTTGTCAAAAATCAGTTGTCCATATATGTATTGATCTGTTTCTAGACTCTATTCTGCTCCAATCTATAGATCTATCTTGACACCAATTGGAGACTACCTACCACAGCTGTACAGTAAATCCCTGAAATCATGAAACATTCTCCAACTTTGTTCTTTTTCAAAATTTTTCTTATTATTCTAGGTTCTTTGCATTTCCACAGAATTTGAGAATCAGTTTATCTATTTCTACAAAATAGAATGATAGATCATTCTGGAGAATGGAAGTACTGGCAATACTGAGTTTTCCAACCAATAAATACAGTATATCTCTCCATTTGCTGAAGCCTCCATTATTTTCTCTCAAAATTATTTTGTAGCTTTCAGTATATAGGTCTTACACTTGAATTTTCAGATTTGTCCCTCAGTATTTCCTATTTTGATGTTATTGTGAATGGCACTGCCTTAACTTCAAATTCTGATTGGTTGTTGCTAATATGTAGAAACAGAATTGACTTTTATATACTGATTTTGTATATTGCAAACTTACTAAATTTATCAGCTCTAGTAGCTTCTCTGTATTTTCTATATCACATTGGTAAATAAACATAAGTTCATTTCTTCCTTTCTAATATGGATTACTGCCTTTTGTTCTTCTTGCCTTACTGCACTGGTAGGACCTTTAACATAATGGTATGCACGGCAAAGCTGATGACAAATATTATAAAAAAGACTTCTTGAATATATTTATTAAAATTGTTAGGATAATATAATTACCAACTCATGGTGGCATGACATTTTTAGAGACGATCAAACATAGCACAACTGAAAGAAGAACAGCAAACTTAGTACTAATTTCCTATTCTCAATACTTCCCCACTGCAGTTATATCTGGAAGACTGAGGTTGCTAGAGAAATGAGAATGGTGCCATATAAATACATATATGGCCCTATTTTGTCAACTTCAATAACTTTTGTGTGTGATTTACTGCCTTTTTTCTTTTTACCTCTTGATCTCTTTCATCCATTACTCCTCTACCCCTACTTCCTGGCAACTACCTAAGTGTTCTCTGTACCTATGAACAGTTTTTTTTTTTTTTTTTTTTAGACTTCACATAAAAGAGAGACCATACAGTATTTGTCTTTCTCAGATTTATTTCACTTAGCGTAATGCCCTTGAGGTCCATCCATGTTGTCATGAATGGCAAAATTTCAGATTTTATGGCTGAATACTATTCCAGTGTGTGTGTGTGTGTGTGCGCGCGCACACACGTGTATACACACAATTTCCTTATCCATTCATCCATCGATGCACAGTTGTTTCCATGTCTTTACTATTGTTAAATAACACTGCAATGAACATAGGGATACAGGTATCTTTTCAAGTTAGTATTTTTACTTCCTTCAGATAAGTACCCAGAAGTGGGACGGCCAGATGATATGATAGTTCTATTTTCAATTTTTTGAGAAATCTCCACACAATTTTCGATAGTGGACACACCAATTTACATTCTCACCAACTTCCTTTTCTCCAAATCCCCATCAATAATACTTGTTATTTCTTGTCTTTTTGAGAACAGCCATTATGACAGGTAGAAGGTGATATCTCATTGTGGTTCTGAATTGCATTTCCCTGATGATCAGTGATGTTGAATATCTTTTCATGTACCTGTTGGTCTTCTGTATGTCTTCTTTGGAAAAATGTCTATTCAGATCTTTTGCCCATTTTTAAATCAGATTGTTTGCTGTTCTGTATGAATTCTTTGTTATTTTGGATATTAGGCCCTTATCTGATATATGATATGCAATTATCTTCTCCCATTCTGTAGGTGGCCTTTTCATTTTGTTGATGATTTCCTTTGCTGTGCAGAAGCTTTGTAGTTTGATGTAGTCCCATTTGTTTATGTCTGATTTTATTGCTTTTGCTTCTGGTGCCAGATTTTTAAAAATATTCTTATGTTTTCTTCTAGGAGTCTTATGGTTTCAGGTCTTGTGTTTAAGTCGTTAATCCATTTTGAGTTGGTTTTTGTGTATGATGTAAGATATTGGTCCAGTTTCATTCTTTTGCATGTGGCTGTCCAGTTTTCTCAGCACCATTTACTGAAGAGACTGTCCTTTCCCCCACTGAATATTCTCGGCTCCTTTGTCATCAATTAATTAACTGTATATGTGTGGATTTATTTCTAAACTCTTTTCTGTTCCACTGTCTATATATCTGTTTTTATGCCAATACTCTATTGTTCTAATTATGATAGCTTTGCAATTTAGTCTGAAATCAGCAAACAGCTTTAAGTCAGACACCTAACCAAGCAAATTAGATATATAACAATATGTGTTATCTGAGGGCTCCCAACATTCCCTTCCACCTAAATGATAAGCATGATTACTTAAAAAGTGCATTTATTAAATTCACTAGACTAAGAGTGCAGCTGCCAAACAGATTTTTGTAAACATCATATGAAAGGAGAGAAGCTAAAAAAAGATTTACTACACACAGCTTTCTGAAGATAGTCTTGCCATTGAGTGTAGTACTTTGTATCTTTTCAGTGAACTTAGTATTTGCAAATATCTCTGTGCTTTTGCAGAAAGCATGATCTTCTCCAGAGCTCATACCAGCACTGGCAACAGCTTAAGAAACCAAACAGGAGAACATCTTTTTTTACTTTTGAGGTGGAAAAATGTGTATTTTATCAGGCTAAGGCCAATTCTAATACCATTACTTACTTTGCTGAATTTTTAGAAAAGGAATATGAAACCTGAACTGGACTTTAGTGCAAAGTCCTTCACTGAAGTCCATCTTCCATTAATCTACAGATACTTTCGAGTGCTCCACAGAGCAGAAATTTACTCAAAGCAGACTTACAAAACTAATGATAATGCTGTTTATAAGCAATAATAAAGAATAACAAGATGTAAAAAAAAAAAAAAAAAGAATAACAAGATGTGAATTACACGTCATACAGGAGGGGGAAAAATCAAAGACATTATGTAATTCATCAATTCAGTATTTACTGAGTACTGTACTGGATATCAGGCACTTTTTTTCAAAGGGAAAAAGAAGAGCAGCCATTCCTTGGTCTAATATTTGGCAGGAGTACAGTATGGGTAGAGAAGGTTTATAACATAGAGAAGAGAGGTGATAAAGGTTTCACAGAAGTGCCTGCTCTAATCTAGGAAGTAAAAAAACTGGTTTGGGGGATACCTAATCAAAACAGACTCAAATGGCTGAAGACAGTTTAAAAATAAAATCTCCATAGATTAGTATAACTTTCCACTATTACCTGGCCTGAATAGTTTAGTCTAAGAACATTTAAAGAAATCATTTTGTATTTGAAAAGAAATCTCCAGAACCAAAAGGTTTAGAATCAAGTGAGAAACATCAGTAGCAAACACACAGTATGATAGAACTAACATAACGGCAACCACAATAAACAATTCTGTAGAATTTACTTGGATTTCAGGTACTAAACACTTCACATACATTCATTCATATCATCCTACCTACAATCTTCTGAGGTATGTATCATTTTATCTTCATTTTATAGGCAGGGAAGTTGAGGCTCAGAGAAGTTAAGCAACTTGCCCAGTTTAAATGGGTAGTTAGCAGAACTGGAAAGTGTATGAGACAATCTGGTACAAAGTATTAAAACATGTAGACTTGGATCTACAGGTTATAGCTGTCTGGACAGCAAAGACAATGATATTTGTAAGACATTTTACTTACACATATAGCCTGTAATTTCCTCTGGAATGATATTAAGATATCCAAGTGAATGAATAAACTACGTCACTGCCTCAAACAACTTATTTTAAGTGATATGACTGTAATGGTTTTTTCAAACGAGGAATTGTCTAAATAAAAAATTTTGGAAATATAAAGAGACCAAGCTAAAAAGATAAATGTTATTTGCAAATATTTCGCTTGGGAGCTACTTTAAAATTCATTAAACACCACTACCAATAACAAGAACGTGATTGGTAAAAAAGTACTGTATGTGAATTATGAAAGTATTGTGAAATGACAGATTTGCTCATGTATGTACAGGGACCAGAGGACTGAGATCAGAAAAAAAGAAAAAAAAAAAATACTGGCCAGGAAGACAGGAAAGGTTACTCACTAGAAGTGTAAATATATTGTTTATGACTTTTCTGTAATTTAAGAGTAGACTGCAAAATGAAAAAACAAACAAACAAACAAACAAACAAAAAAAAACAATGCAGGCCACAGTATGAATGATTACTACTGACTAGTAATTACCACTTGCTGAGTACCTAGCATGTTCCAGGTAGTATGCTAAAGATTTTACATTTCCCATTTAATTTTGGAAAATATGTATTATCAGCAAACACAGGTGTGGAGGCAGTGTTTAACAATGTTAAGTAAATTGCTTAAAGCCAGAGATAGTAAGTGGGGTAACTAAAGTGGTTGGTGGCTCCCCCGCAAAGCCACAGGTCTTGTAGACAGGATAATATATATGTAACGCTGTAAGATTTCTCACTACTATACATAGCTCAACTTCTAGTAAAGCTACATTATAATATATAAATGATTAGAGAAAATATTTTGACATCTATGAAAGTTGTTTAAAATCATGTGGGTTTATAATGAAGATTTTTTTTAAGGATCAAAACATTTTCAATTGCCATAATTTCTCAATCTAAATGAGTATTTCCACTCCCATGGAGGTCTAATGGTTTCTTTGCAGCCAGATAAATGACTAGGGAGTGTGGGGATGAGGGACAGAAAGTAAGTCCAAATATGAAGAACCAGAGTCTTGGAAGCCTTAACTCTTACAATGGAGATTGTGTACCAAAATAAATAAGAATAAAAAAGCAGATCTCTATACTTTACGTAGTATTGATTTATTTATCCCAATTTAGTGTGCTGTTTCCTTTCTTCCCTCAAATAAAAAATGAAATTTTCAGATGAATCCAAAAACAACTGCTAATATCTCAGGTCAAGGAGAAATTTCAAGTGGAAGTAATTAGGCAGATATGCTCTTAATTCTGCTTCTGCAGTTTTTTGTTTTTTGATTAGGAATGTCAGTGAGTGACAAGAGGCAGGCATTTCCCTGTAGTGCTGCAAGATTCTAGATGAGAACGAGAGCAAATAATCTACTATGCTCTCACCATCTTATTCTCACAGCTGCCTGGGGGCTGGTTCATGGCTTAGTTTTTATAATGTTAAGTTTCTATACTGCAGCTTGATAGAAAATATTTCTAAGAGCTTAGAGATTTAACTTTGAAATAACTTTAGCCTCACAGAAAAGTTGCAAAAATAACAGAGTTCCCATATACCCTTTACCCAGCTTCCCCTAATGTTGACATCTTATATGACCAGAGTACAGTGATCAATACAGCAGACTAGAAACTACTAAAATACAGAGTTTGAATGTTATCATTCATATTGTTTAAAGGTATGCAAGTTTTAGCATCAGCTTTTTAAAAAATTAACATGATTTTTATCATCTATTAGGATATTATAAGGAATCCAGATATACCTAAAGGTAGCACTACAAAATAATCAGGTTATCTTAATTTTCCAAGTCAGTCCTCACTCATTGCTCAAAGCCTATTAGAGGAAGAAGGGCATGAGGTAATTTGGCCTCCCCTGCCATCTCCACCCCTACTTAACCCCCAAGATAATAGCTACTAGCCTGAGTATTCATTCAAAGGATAGAAAGCTAACACCAGGCCCAATACTATGAAATGGCTAGAAGTCCAAGTCTGGGTCAGGTGTTTTCTATTAAAGTAGAGCATGAAGAGAAGGCTTTGTTTTTCACTTTAAAAGACCCACCCAAATGTACACTATTGTCCTATGAATGAATAACAAATTGAAAATAAGTGTTTTGGCTTTCACATAGGAAAACTCAGTTTGGGACTTGAGCTGTTAAATTCAAAAGTAGTTATGTAGCTTCCAATTTTGCAAGATTATGAAATTTTACCAAATGCTTTTTGTGGTACAAGGATAGGAATGTGAACAGAATCATCTACTCAGTTCCAAATTAATACCATGAGATGATAATTTAAGACAACAGAAAAGATAATCCTCTGTGCGGGCCTTAGTATTGTCAGCCTACCACCAGAACTTTCTAACATATCAGAGACATTCAAATGCTCTCCAGGCAGTAGCTGATGGAGCTGTTGTGTAGCTTTTGCACATACACTTTAAAAAACAAAGCAACGATTGCTTAACATGTTATTTTTCAATTAAATGAATCATCTCTCTGTGCAGTATTCATATACTAACATGTCTTTATTATTATTATTAGTTTCATAGGTAGAGTTCAGTGATTCATCAGTCTTATATAACACCCAGTGCTCCTAACATCACATGCCCTCCTTAATGCCCATCACCCAGTTACCCCATCACACTACCTACCTCCCCCTCCAGTGACCCTCAGTTTGTTTCCTAAGATTAAGAGTCTCTTATGGTTTATCTCCCTCTCTGATTTCAGCTTGTTTTGTTTTTCCCTCCCTTCCCCTATGCTCCTCTGTTTTGTTTCTTAAATTCTACATGAGTGAAATCATTTAATTTTCTTTCTCTGTTTGACTTATGTTGCTTAGCATAATACCCTCTAGTTATATCCACATCATTGCAAATATAAGATTTCATTTTTTGATGGCTGAGTAATATTCCATTGTGTGTGTATGTGTAAAATACCACATCTTCTTTATCCATTCAACTGTTGATAGGCATCTGGGCTCTTTCCATAGCGTTACTACTGTGGACACTGCTGCTATAAACACTGGGGTGCAGGTGCCCCTTCAGATCACTGCATCTGTATCTTTGGAGTAAAGACCCAGTAGTGCAATTGCTGGGTCACAGGGTAGTTCTATTTTCAAACTTTTCAAGAACCTCCCTACTGTTTCCCAGAGCACAACACCAGCTTGCATTCCACCAACAGTGCAAGAGGGTTCCCCTCTCTCCGCATCCTCGCCGACTTCTTTCATTTCCTGTCTTGTTAACTTTAGCCACTCTGACGGGTGCGAGGTGGTGCCTCATTATGGTTTTGAACTAGCATGTCTTAAATGGAGAGTTTCAAAGCAAAGTTTTAAACCAAGAAAATGATTAGCCATAATTGAGACCACAATTAAGCTTTCGTTTCTGTGATACCATGGCTCTAGCAATAAAATCAAGTAGCTAAAACCCTAAAATGGGTTTCTCCTACAGAACTAGCTTTCATAACTGAAGACAGATTTACCAACGGACAACTAGGTATCATTCATAACACACAAGCTGATTACAGTTACAATGGCAGGTTGATTTGAAAGCATTCGGAGATGTGTCAATAGCACCAACCCTGTGTGGGTTGATATGTACCTTGTTTGTGCTTAAACTATATTTGGTTGGTTGAGACATTAAGACACTTGCTTTCTAGACAAGTAAGGTGGTGAAGATATTAAGAATTTGTAAGAAAGGGGCACCTGGATGGCTCAGTCAGCAAGTGTCCGCCTGTGGCTCAGGTCATGATCCCGGGGTCCTGGGATCGAACCCTACATCAGGCTCCCTGCTCAGGGGGGAGTCTGCTTCTTCCTCTTCCCCTGCCCCTCCCCCAGCTTGTACACACACTCTCTCTCCCCCTCTCAAATAAATAAAATCTTTAACAAAAAAGAATTTGTACGAAAGCCTTTAATGAAAGATTATGCTGGTAATTAAAGGGAAAGAAATTTCACTTATTATTTTTTAGAGATCTATGAGAGAGAGCATGGAAGCATAAGAGCATGGGGAAGAAGGGGAAAGGAAGATAGAGAATCTCAAGCAGACTCCATGCTGAGTGTGGAGCCTGATGTGGGTCTCAAGATCCTGAGATCACCACCAACACGAAACTAAGAGTAGGATGCTCAACTGACTGTACCACCCAGGCACCCTTCATTTATGATTCTTGAGCAAAAGCAAGATGGGCCCAAATGCTGAGTTGTTTAGTAATATTTAGGATTTATAGTTTAAAAATATTATTTGGGGGTAATGTGGCTACATTTTACTAGAGGGGTATTTATTCTGAATGGGCATTTTCTGAGTTTTCTGGATCTGTGATTAGATGGCTTTTGTTAGTTTTGGGTAGGGAAAAAGGTCTCTTTTTATTAACAATATCTAAATGTATCAGAATAAAAATTAAAACAAATTACTGTAACTGATGTTCATGATGTTGACTGGGAGTCAACAAGAAAAGGTAGGATTATTTTTAATAATTCTGCCTGCAAAGGCATACCTGGAAGGCTATATTTAAGTACAGAACAATTGTTATAAAAGATCTTTAAGGTTAAAATGAAAGAACTGAGGTACTGCACTAAGGACTCCCATTTATCTGGAACAAATATACTGGGAAGCCTCTATCCTTAACAGTACCAGAAAAATATAAATAATAATGAGTCACGACTTTCATTAACCTTCAAAAGCTATCTCATCTCACCCCTAATTCTCTAGGACAGGGAGCTCACTACCTTCAACTCTGGAATCCCAGAGGCCCTGCACAGTTCCTTATACAAAGAAGGTTGGCAAATACCTGGTACTGGATGAGTGCCTACAACGTAAGCAGTGTTTGATGACTTTACTCTTGTGTAAAGAACAGGGGAAGACAAGAACTGGCCAAACATAATCTCAAATGTTCATTCTTGGCTCAGTAGAGAACACTATAAACCAGGAATGGCAAGTAGGTTCCACCTCCATCACTTTGAGTTGTGGAGCTTTTCGAGGAGCTGTGCTAAGTGGTTCCAAGGTTCTGTTTAGGTTCAGTGGGATAGAGGGCTCTGATCCACCAAGATAGAGAGGCTGAAGCAGTAGCAACGCCATCCCAGTGAACAGTCAAGCCAAACAGACTAAACAAGCCCCAAAAATGCTCACAAATAACCAGAAAGCAAGTCTAAAAAACAAAAACAAAAAGCGAACTCCTTTTTTCCCATTTTTCAAAGGAGGTTACATGTGAATCTAGAGCTGCATCCTTTGAAGTCAAATACTGGCAAAGTTTTCTATCTCTAAAGGAACTGGAATCATTATAGGCATTTTTTAAAGTGCTGTTTAATATATATCTATGTTTGATAATCTGATTAAGCTAAAGTATGGTAAACTCCCCTCTTTTCTCACACTGTCGCAGCCAAAAAAGTCCATGTGACTCATCATAGTAATCTTCTATCTGACTGATCCTATTTATCATTTTAGTCACAAACTTGCCTAAGTAGGAGACAAATGTATAAAAGAAAGAAGACAGGGGCGCCGGGGTGGCTCAGATGGTTAAGCGTCTGCCTTTGGCTCAGCTCACGATCTCAGGGTCCTGGGATCGAGCCCCACATCAGGCTCCCTGCTCAGCAGGGAGTCTGCTTCTCCCTCTCCCCCCCCCCGCCCCCCACCCTCTGCTTGTGCTCTCTCCCTCAAATGAATAAGTTAAAAATCTTAAAAAAGCAAGAAAGCAAGAAACAAAAAAGGACTCCTGGCGTGCTTTTTATTGTTTTGACAGAGGACCCTGACTCCCTATCCTCTAAACTGTGGCACTGGTGAAGCAGGGTTAAAACTGACCTTCAGTAATGGAGCCTGCATGGAATGTGCTGGGCCTTGTCATTACTGCGACTTCTCAACTGCAGCTACTGTGGATGCCAGGCACCTGAGTGCACAGGTTAAACAAGGGTTGGGAGAGGAGCCCAGAGATCCAGAAGCCACACCCTTTCCTGCCACCTCTCAAGGCCGTTACAATAGAGGACATGCCTTGACCTTTCACTATCTGCCTTGGACAAACTACACAAAACAAGAATTTTCAAACCTTTTGCTTACAGATTGAATCCCACCTAAAAGTAGGAGGAATTTTTTATTTTCCCAACTCCCGTATTATGGGATCCCTCTGCTTCTCCCTCAGTAGTCCTAGAAACAAGAAAATGTCACCCACTACTTTTATCAATCAAATAAAAGGACACTACGACATTCTGATTTCTCTTTTTACACAAAGTGTCCCATATCTTCCAGGATGAAAATTAAGAACTCAAATGTTCTTATAGTTTTGAATTGTTCAAGATCCCTGCTTCATTCTGTGATTTTGATAAAATCCTTACTAGCACTTTAGGCTCTAACTCGACTGGTGGTCTGGACAGAAAATTACTTTGCTCTCAATTTCAGGTGTTTTCTTCCCTGATGACATGTTATAGTTAATTTAGGGTACAAACTTAGTGTGGCAAAAATCACATACATACATACACACTTTTACTCCGTTATCATTCCCTTCTCCGTCTTTAGTATGCCTTTATTGGAAATCTAAGTTCTGACCAAACATGTCCGTACAGACACCAGAAATGAAAAAGTGTACGTGGAGACAATGAGCGCTGAGCATCTTCTATACTATTATACAGACTGCTAAAGAGTATGGGAGAATTTTGTTGTCAGTTGGGATAGTGATAGACATTTTAACTATTATCAAATTAAGAATTAAGAATAAATAAGTTATTAACTCTTCCACTTGAATACAAAGTTTTTTTTATAAAGTACTGACAATACAAAGTATATATGAAAAACCTAAATCAGTACTTTATACATTGTATTATAATTAAAAGAATAATCCATTGGCCTCTGATTTCTATTACAAAGTTATGACTTCATCTTAAAAAATCATCAGCACGGTGTTATCCTCTTATGTAACCAAGATGATTTTATTTTATTTTCATTATGCTTCAACAATTGCATCTGTACTTAAAGATTGTATTTCTTCTAGTTACTGCTTTGCAACTTTGTAACATCCTGTAGCCAGAAGCCTATTTAGACCTGACTCCATTCTTAATAATCCTCTAAAACTGCACTGCACACTTCTGTTAAATATTCAGATAATACAAAAAAAGTAACATTCTTACATGGAATTTTATCATAACCTTCCAAAATATGCTTATTGTTTACCTAAAGCTCAGTAAGAGCTTTGTTATAGCTATGAACATACTTCTAAAAGAAACTAATTATAAATGAAACAGCATTAAAGGAGAGCACTTGATGTGATGAGCACTGGGTTTTGTAGACAACTGATGAATTACTGAACTCTACATCTGAAACTAAGTACACAGTGTGGCTGGAATATGTTGGGGTGGGTGGTAGGGGATAAGATGGTGGGGGGGGCTGGGCAGAGGACATAGAACTGTATCAAAGAGATGTCACTGAAGGGTTTTAGTGGACAGTGGTATGATCTATTTCCTTAGAAGATCACTCTGGCTGCTATGGAGAGAGGATATTTTTGGGAAGCAAGAATGGAATCAGGGAGATTTTCTGAGCAGCGAATGTATACCAACTGAAACAACAGGTGTGTCAGAGGTCTCAACACCAACAGTGGACTTGCTGATGGGCTGGGTCATGAGGAGGGGGAAGGAGAACTGTGGCGTAATTCGTTGCCTCCTACTTCAGCAAGCAGTAGATATTCATGTTCTTTACTGAGACAGGGACAACAGGGAAGGAAGAGGCTGGGGAGAAGGAGAACAAAACCCAAGAGTTCGGTCCTGCTCCTGCACTGGGTGGCCTGAGACATCTTGAGTGAACGTGTCAATTAGGAAGCTGGTCACATAAAGCTGTATCTCAGAGGAGGCAGTCCATGACAGAATTATACATCCACAAGTCATCTATATAAAGACCATATCTAAGGCCAAGGGGGCAAAATAAAATAATAAGCGATGGGTCTTTATCAGGTAATAATAACCATGGAATCTATCATGTTTCTCTTCTGGTTGGGCTGCCAAAAAGTTCCAAACACAACATGAATCTTAAAGGACAATTATCTTCTTGGGGATTCTGAGTATAATAATCTACCCTCTTTTATTTTTCTTCTTTTCTACGGTGTCTAGCCTTCTTTCATGCAAACTCTTACAGTCTATGTACTATGAGAAAAAAGGGACAGAAAAAAATGAGGTAGTGTAATGACGCAATTAGGGAGTCAGGAGGACTGGCTCCTACATCTGAAAAGTCTCCAATTACAGACACATTACCTTAACCTTATCTGGTGGTTTGTGCCTCTCTCATTGACTCCAAGCTCCTCAAAGGCAAGAACCCTCTTATTCACCTTTGCATTGTTGTGAAAGGGGCCAATGTCCAGCTCAAGAGTACGCGGGCAATGCTTAAATACTCCCAGTACCTGTCATATATCCATAAATGCAAGGGACTGAGGCCTTGCTCCAGTCCTCTAAAGCTTAGTTCTAAATTGTTTTAAACATTGCACACTGTGTGATTAAATACCAACAAGCAATGCACACAGATGTTAGGTAAGTTAGGGTAAATCTTCAGGGCCTAGATTGGAAGATTTCAAGGAGGGGGAAAAAAAACACCCCAAACTGAACTGGCTTTGGAAGATGCACAGTGTTTGAAGATGTGGAAGCATATTTCAGAAAGCAGCTAAAAAAAACAGAGGCAGTGAGGAGCCTGTTAGGGCTGGAGAGAAAGAATTTTGAAAAAGTATAGGGGGGAGGGAGCCAGAAAAAACAGTGTGGATATCTACTTCATGTTTCAGAGTGTCAGGAAGTTACAAATTTCTGAGAACTTCCAAGAGATGTTCAAGGAATATCACACAAATTTACTGTGTAGAATGGAGAAACTGTCAGGGCCTAGTCTAGGCATAAGTTAGTAAGAATCTGACAAAAAGGAGGCCACAGGTTCCAAAAAGTCAGAGTCCACCAAAACTTGGTGAGTGATGTGAAATGGACAGAGAGGAAGAGATGGTGAGATTATAATCCAGGGCCTGGACCCCACAGGTCAGATTAGTAGTATGATTAACAGAAATGGAGATAGGGGACACCTGGGTGGCTCAGTGGTTGAGCGTCTGCATTTGGTTCAGGGCATGGTCCTGGGTCCTGGGGTCAAGTCCCCAATGAGGCTCTTCGCCGAGAGTCTGCTTTCTCCCTCTCCCTATGTCTCTGCGCACTCTCTGTGTCTTTCATGAGTAAATAAATAAAATCTTAAAAAAAAAAAAAAAAAAAAAAGACAGAGGTAGCAGGAGGAAGTGATTTTAGAAAAAGATAATACGCTTAATTGTAGGCAGAGTAAGTTTCAGAAAACAGTGGCCACTCCCTGTCTCCAGGCACTCTGCCCCTCACAGCACAATGTGTATGCAACCTGCTCGAGTCCTGGTAGAGAAAAATCTTCCTAAGAAGTATTCTCACAGAAATATAATAGAGAAATTCTTCCATATATTACAATCACTCCATGGCTGCAAAAGCAAACTTGATGGATAAAATCATAAACACAAAAATAAAAGAGGTGCCCAAAATTGTCTACTTCTATAAAGCACTGTGAGTTCACATTTAGATGTTTAAACAAAATATTATGTGAAAAGATGCTCAACATTGTTTAGCCATGAGAGAACTGCAAATTAAAACCACAATGACGTACCAGTACACAACTATTAGAATGGCTAAAAAGATTTTTTTAATCTTCTGATATAACAAGTGATGACAGGGCAGCAGAGCAACTAGAACTCTCATACATTGTTGCAAAATGGGACAACTGCTTTAAGAAACAGTTTGACAGTTAAACTTATTAATTAAACTTATACTTTCCCTATGACCTTATTCCTAAGTACCTACCCAAGAGAAACAAAAACATATGTTCGCTTACAAATATCTGTATGCAAATTTATAGCAGCTTTATTCATAACCATCAAAAACTGGAAACTCAAATGCATTTCAACTAGTCAATGGATAAGCAAACTGTACTTCCGTACACAATGTGATACTACTCGGTGACAAAAAGATTCAAACTACTTACAGGCAAAAATATGAATGAATCTCAAAAGCAAATTAAGTGAAATAAGCCAGGCACAAAATGCCATATATAGTGTATGATTCTTCTTATGTGATATTCTGGAAAAAGGAAAACTGGAAATATTTTGTATTCTGGTAATTGTGGTAGTCATAAACATTTGTTGAAACTCATAAAAACGTACATTAGCAAAGGGTGGATGTTCCTGTATCAAAATTACTCAATAAATGTGACTTAAAAAAAAGTAGCACTTTAACATTTGCTCAAAGACAACTGTTAAAAGTGTAACATTATGATCTATGATTACTCTGAAAAATTCTAGACATTTCTTAACTAGTTAGAATACTATAAATGTCCTTAATACTGAAAAGAAATAAACCCCATGCTTTTTCCCTTTTAGGCCTCAAAACATTCCTATGCAAAGATAGGGTGTAAGGATGTTAGCGAGTGTGCAGAAGCTGCGTGAATGCTGGTTATTGAGACACTAATAAAGTAAGTCTTGTTTGCTGGACAGCTGTTGGCTCCATTGTTCTTTGGTCACACACAGAAAAGGAGAGCTGTTATGCTCATGGAATGTGACCTTCTCATTGGATAGCTGTTACATCATGCCCAGAAACACTGCCGAAGAAATCCATTCTCACCATGCACCACAAAGAAAATGGTCAAAACAAAAACAATGAAAGACCCAAGAAACTATATGTAAAGTATATCTATAAAATAAGCTGTGCTACTTAAAATCAGATCACTTGTAAGAATAGTTTGTTGATATGTAATATTCCATAGTTTCTTTTGTATGAGAAATGTTTTGTCTCATCTTACTATCCTTAGCGTATAACCTCCGAGTACAATTTTTTTTTGACTTTTCAAAAGATAGGCTTTGATTACTAATTCCATGTAACTATGAGACTAATTACTTTACTTTTTGTATTATCAAATGCCTACCTAGGTACTTTGCCATTTTACAGTTTGGTCATTTACAAACCATTTTCACTTGGACAAGGATTTTCAAAATCTTTTAATCATCATGCAAATGTACTAGACACATTTTACATCGCAACCCAGTACAGAGACGTGTCCAGGAGCAACCCACACTAAGATTTTACAAAATAAGACTTATCCTTACCATATAAGATGTTCTCTACTATTTCCTTTTCTATTAGTCTTTACAATGCTGTCAAATATCTACACAATCCATATCATGACCTACAATTTTCAAAACCATTGCCCTAGAAGATTAAAGAAAAACATTTCATGTTTTAAACACAGGCTTTTAAAAATCCATTTTATTATTTGTAATGAAACATATGAGTGACCTTCCCTGAGGCTGACTCACAACTCCTAACACTCTGTTCCCCCTAGGGAGTCCCATGCCTGGCTGGGGTGAGCAGCAGACATGGAAGGGACAGTCAGGGCCCATGGCCTCACTGCTCCCTCAGTTGCCAAACACTACATGTGAGTGGGGGAGGCCTCAGCCAGTGGAGGCCTACAGACACTGGAGGCCTACTCTCCACTCAGCCAGTGGAGGCCTACAGACACACTTGCTTTCTTTCCATTTACAAACACTGTTATTCCTTAACTTCTATACACATGCACACATGCACAGATGAAATAAAATTCAGCCAAGGAGAGAGTTGTTGCAAGAAGAAAGAAAGTAAAGCAAATTTTTTCCTTAACATCCGTGGGTTTCAGTTATGCCTGCTATACTCAGCTTCCACTACCACAGATATCAGAAAAAGATTAGAAGACTGAATTGGCATGTAAATCACATGCAGAAAGTATTTTCAATTACCAACAATTTTGAGTTTTTATTTTTTTTATTTTTTTTATTTATTTATTTATTTATTTATTTTTTTTTTTTAATTTTGAGTTTTTAAACTGCTAGTCAATATCATATTCTGCTACTCCATACTGAAAATGGTGGGTATTTACGATAGAGAGAAATTTTATATGAAAACTGGAAAACTTACTTTTAAGGACTCCCACATGGGAAACTGGACCAATGAGAAAGGAATCTGAAGAGGAAATAAAAAAATAAAAAAAATTAGGAAAGATCAGAGTTTGCCTAGCATTACTACATGAATCTATAACTATTATTTAGAAACCTTAGTTCATTTTTATTTTATTTATAAAATAAAGCTAGGGATCCCTGGGTGGCGCAGCGGTTTGGCGCCTGCCTTTGGCCCAGGGCGGGATCCTGGAGATCCGGGATCGAATCCCACGTCGGGCTCCCGGTGCATGGAGCCTGCTTCTCCCTCTGCCTGTGTCTCTGCCTCTCTCTCTCTCACTGTGTGCCTATCATGAATAAATAAAAATTAAAAAAAAAATAAAATAAAGCTAAATTTATTAAAATTTAAAATTAAATTTATAGATATGGTAGACACATAGTTTTCAGAGAGTTAAGCTGTAACTGCCTTTAGAGCTCTGCTAACTTTCTGAGCCCAAGGGACAAAAAAATGATGATATAAAACCCTTTTGAAACAGAAAGAGAAGCACAATACAGAGATCTGGCTACCGAAATGACAAAATAAATATTTCCTAACACAAGCAATAAAGACTTTAAAGACTTGACATTTTTCTGCTGAAGAGTTAGAGCTGTCTACTCCTTAGCAGGCCAAGTGTTTGAGCTTGAAACAGAAACAGGGAAGGGGAGGAGGGCGGGGGGTGGGGGTGAATGGGTGACAGGCACTGAGGCGGGGCACTTGACGGGATGAGCACTGGGTGTTATTCTGTATGTTGGTAAATTGAACACCAATAAAAAATAAATTTATTTAAAAAAAGAAACAGAAACAGGGAGAGGGAGGAAAATGCAGAGGGAGGGGGAAAGAGAACAAGTGGGGGGGCAAAGGAGGGCGGGGAGCGGGGGAGGAGGTGGCAGTGAGGGGAGCAGGAAGACAGAGAAAAGGAGGGAAAGGGAAGGAGAGAAGAGGAGTGAAAAGGAAGAAAAGGAGGGGCAGGGAGGGAGGGAAGGACGGAGAGAGGGAGAGTAAGAAAGGGATGTCCAGGGGAGGCACAAGAATGAACAGAGCAGGTAGGAAAGAGAGGAGAGGAGACACATAGAGCCACTTACAAGAGGAAGCTGAGAAATAGGGACAGAGGAACAGAACAGCCAGTCTGACAGTGGGAAGGGTCAGCTTGTCAATGGTGCAGGAGTACAGGAGCACAAGTGGGCCTGATGACTGGCTAGTCCCCAGAGTAGGCAGGGAGAGGAGTCATCTGCAGTAGCCCAATGTGATGCTGAGGACAACAGCACACTGATGGCAAGTGTCTGCAGTCAGGTGGTTAACACTAAGAACTAGAATTACCAAGCGCTTCTCATGTATCAGGTACTGTGCTAATAAGCACTTCCTGAGCTTTATTTCACTCCTCTCAACAACCCTGTATGGCAGTTAAGTATTATTACTACCTCCATGTTACAGATGAAGAGGAGGTTCAGGGAATCTGTGTAACTTGACTAAAGACACCCTACGAAGCCCAGACAATCTGACTCCAGAGCCCTCTGCTACTCTACCTAGAAGACATCTAAGTGCATTGATCTGCACATAAATTCACCCCCAGTAGAATCTGCTTTCAATGACATCTCCTAAAATTTGAAAACAGAACCACACCACCCTATTTCCTAAGACAAAAACACCTGAACTCCACTCAACACCACCCACTAGCCTCTGTGACACCCAGTCACTGCCCAAAAGGGCTGTGCTGGGATGATGCTGCTCTGAGCAGGCCATGGCCCCAGCATTGTTTTCTGTATTCAGCTCAGCTGTAAGTTAAGAGTAAAATATGGACTTTGAACATTATCAATATGCATATGGGTATGTGAGTGCTTGAAGTGTGTGTGTGCTAGAGACCACTACTTTGAAGGCATTAATGGATATTTACCTTCAAATGAATCAACGGCATTCAATTACTCTGAAGTATCTACACTTAATCACAAATTAAAAGTCTAACATCTTCTGTCTTACTCTGCTGGAGCAAATAATGGTCCCAGGTTTGAGAGTGGACATGGAGAAAAAAATCTGTCTTCCTGTCAGGCAGGAAGTGGTAATAAGAAAAAAAAAATCAATGACAACAATCCAGTTTAGGCTGACAAAAAGAATCTCAGAGAAGTTTGCTGTCTTCATAATAGGCAGCATCCTACCCTGGATGTCAAAATTGCTCAACAGGAGTGAAACGGAGTTTAGTTTTTTTGTCACCAAAACATGAAAGCAGTGACGAAAAATCTATTCTGAAACTAAAGTTCAATTATATTAGCTATTTAAACCCCCCAAACTGACTGTATAATAGTTTTCTTTTTTGAGGGAGGGAATGGTTTAAGATTTTATTTATTTATTTGACAGAGAGAGTGCACGCACACAAGCCAAAGGCAGAGGGAGAGGGGAAAAGCAGGCTCCCCTCTGAGCAAGGAGCCTTATGTGGGGCTCAATCCCAGGACTCCAAGGTCAGGACCTGAGCCTAAGGCAGATGCTTACCTGACTGAGCCACCCATGCACCCCTGTATAATAGTTTTCTAAAAGTTTTTCTAAATTTCAAACAAATGCATAGCATGTAATAGAATATCCAAGAAGACTAAGAGGTACTAGGATTATAGATGATTTTCATTTTCTTCTTTGTACTCACCCCTCCCAGATATAAGTTTATCACATTTTAACAAGAATGTAAATATTTCATATTTATAAAATTTAAAAAAGGCCTTATAACTTATTTTAATGGTCCACAGAGGCATTTTTTACTTTTTGATTAAAATAACCTGGGGTGCCCAGGTGGCGCGGTTGGTTAAGCATCCGACTCCTGGTTTCAGATCAGGTCATGATCTCACAGTCCTGGGATCCAGCCCCACAGCAGAGTCTAGGGTCTATGCTCAGCAGGGAGTCTGCTGGAGATTCTGGCTCTCACTCTCCCTCTACCCTACACTCCCCTGTCCCTGCTGGTAGGAGCTCAGGTCTTCTTTCTCAAACAAATAAGTACATCTTTAAAAATAAATAAGTAAAAATAAAAATAACCTGTAAAACTTCATTGTAGGATATCTACGCTTTTGGGATACTTAATGTATTAGAGTTTGAACCCTACAGATGAGCATTTTGCCCATTTTCCTTTACTAAAAGCTACTCATTAAATTGTTCCTTCAAGTTTAAAGAAGTAATTTAAAAATCACACAGTTGAAATGGCCAAACTATTCTATAGGGTATCTATCTTAAAAAAGTGAGCCAACAGTAAACCCCAGCTTTACTCTCTAAAACGAGATTAACTGACAGTCTAAGGTAATTAAATGCACTGTAAATGCTTAAATAATTAAATTTATTTCTGGTTTCTGGTAGTGAAATATCCCTCTTAAGATAAACTCCTGATGTGTAAAAAATTTTTCAAATATTCTTCAAGTCAAAATTCTATTGAATGCTTTTTGTCATTTACAAGATGAAGAAACAATAATGAAAATGTGTTCCACACATGTGAAAGGAGTACTGCCAGCGAATACAGCTCCCGGGCTAAAACAAACCCTTTTCCCAACCTCTACAGAACATGGGTCTGACAAAGAGCTAGCTCCCTCCCCATGTCTGGTTTGGAGTTACAGAACAGTGATGTTTCTTCAAAATGTGGAATTTTAAACCCCAAACAGATGTAAGCTGTTATTCTAAAATGTTTTATAGATGAAGAAAATGAATAGCTGCACTCAGAGGTCTTATATTCCAAAACACAACATACTCATTTTATTACACCAAAAGTTACAAAATGGCTCACTGTTGTGACCTTTTTAATGCCTCCATTTAAGATGTTGTGTTTGAATAAGGTTGTTACGACCCAGGGCACTAATAAGTTAGCAGCAGTAAACCCAGCTACCATCAAAGAGGCAGATGCAGAGGGGAAAAAAACCTGCTAAAATTCAACATGGATTCCACTTAGTAGTAATAAACACAGCAATAATGCTGTACAAGAGTACATGTGAGGATTTCATGTGAAGTAGATAAATTAAATATAGGCGTGGTGAGCAGGGGAAGGAAGTGTTGGGCATTACTAATGAAATAAAGAATTTACAAAATTACATTATGAACATGCTTTACCTCTCATTAACTACTGGACCAGAATCATCACTGAAGCCAATCAATGCTTTTTTTAACCCTGAGATCTTAAAACAAGTGTCTGTGACCTTATGGTCCTTAAAAAATAATGAAGTGATTTATAACAAACCCAGGGAATATAAAGATATGATTTCTAAGGTTTTATTTATCTCTAAAATTCTATTTTTCAAAAAAAAAAATCTATTTTTCAGTGGAAAAAAATCACATTAGAATATCACCACTGTTTTAAAAAATACTTGATGGTTAGCTGCAATGAACATAATACTACTATGAATGCTCTAGGAAGCATAAGTTAAAAGCTATGAAAGCTATTGTACGTTGGCAGAAATAACCTAAAACTCTCTAGCAATAAGACAAAAAAAAAAAAAAAACGGAAACTTTTTGCTATGACTTCAAATTAATAGGGGTTTGAAGTACAGCATGGAATTGGCAGGCCTGCCATGGATACCACACTGGGTCCGAGAACTGACTCATTCCAATTTTCAAGGGATCCTACAAGTGACCCACAGAGATGTCTCCTTTTTGTTGCCTGACAGTGTCCAAATTTCTATGACTGATTTAGCGTTTTCCACTTTAATGTTGCAGCGGTAACAAAGCGATTCTCCTCTTAAATATGCTGTGCCTTTTTCCCATTCAATCCCAAAGGTAACAAAGGACAAAGCAAGTTGAAGACCTAAAAACCTTTGCTTCTAAGTGACTATTGTTCCAAAATTTAAAATTAAACAAAAAAAGGTGAGAAACATTCAAAGCTGGTCTGCTAGCATTTGACAGGACAGAAAAGAATTCTAACAGTCAATACACACTGATTTTTCAATTTAACAACCAGAATCCACTTACTCTCCATACATAGAGAACAGAACACCTACCTAATAAAGGAAATTAACCTAAAAGTAGGAAAAATCTAAAGTGAATTATTCCTTAGGCTTTTAAGAGATGTTAAAAGTCGTTCCAAAATATCTTTCCAAAAAAAGCACAAAGTGGACAAAAGAGTATCAAAATCTAACACGAAAAAGGAGAAGTGTGTAAGTGGTTTGACTCTTAAGTAAATCTTTTAAGAACTCATCCAGGAGCTCTGAGAATATTACCAATCACTAACTCCTGTGTGCTGGGCACAGCAAGTCCTTGACAAATGTTAGCACTGAAGGTCCTGATCAGATTTTCTTTCTCTGCATTCTACAGAATTATCACAGTAATTGTGTCTGGGTGGAAGGTGCTCCTAGTATATCAACGTATGTGTGAGTGCGCCAGGCACAGAGCACCATTATGTAGACAAGATAACAACAATGTCAAATTAGTCCGTGGTCCACTATACTTCTGAAGTCCTAAAAACAAGTTTCACTGTTTTTACAAGTAAAAAGTGGTTTTGGCTCAGATCACGATCTCTCAGGTAGTGGGATCGGTCCTACATGAGGCTCCACACTCTGTTCAAAGGTTCTCTCCCTCTGCCCCTTCCTCTGCATGCCAATCTGTTCCCTAGCTCTCTTTCTCAAAAATAAATAAATAGATCTTTAAAAATAAAAAAAATCTAAAAAAATCTAAATGATACTGTGGCAGAAATAAAAAATGTTTTTACCTAAAATTCATATGGATTCTCAAGAGACTCCAAATAGCCAGAAATTATTTTCTTTAAAAAGAAGAACAAAGTTAAGGTCTCATATTTCATGACTTCAAAACTTACTACAAAACCATAGTAAGCAAAATGATGTGGCAGTGGCATCAAGACATACACATCGATGCAACAGAGAGCCCAGAAATAAACCCTTGCATATATACAAATGGTCTTTAACAAACCATTCCAGGATTGTACATGGGGGAAAGGCAATCTCTTCAACAAATAATGCTAGAAAACCTGAATATTCACAAGCAAACAAATAAAGGTGGAGTCTTACACCATATATAAAAATTAACTCAAAATGGATCAAACATCTAAATGTAGGACCTACAACTATGAAACTCTAAAGAAGAAAACATAGGGCAAAGTGTTCATGACAGTGCCAATGCTTTCTTGGATACAACACTAAAAGCACAGGCAACAACAGCAAAACAAGACAAATGGGACTACATTAGTATTTAAAACTTTTGTACACCAAAGTACATAATCACTAGATTGAAAAGACACACTATGGAATGGGAGAAAAGGTCTGCAAATCATGTATCTGACAAAAGGTTAAGATTCAGACTATATTAGGGGTCCCTGGGTGGCTCAGTGGGTTAAGCATCCAACTTTTGATTTCAGCTCAGGTCATGATCTCAGGGTTGTGAGATCAAGTCCTGCATTAGGCTCCGTGCTCAGTGGGAGTCTGCTTGAGATTTTCTCTCTCTCTCTCTCTCTCTCTGTCCCTTCCCCTGCTCAAGCCCTCTCTCTAAATAAAGAATATATTTTTAAAAACTTCTATAGCTCAACAGCAACAAAAACCTACCTTTTCAAATGGGCAAAGGATTTGGACAGACATTTCTCGTGAAAAGATATCCAAAAGGCCACAACCATATGAAAAGATGTTCAATATTATTCAACAAAATACTGTGTGTGTGTGTGTGTACACACACATACATAAATATGAGCCTTAAAAACAAGGAAATTCTGATAAATGCTACAGAAGGAATGAATCCTGGGGACATTATACTAATTGAAATAAGGCAATCACAAAAAGACAAATACTGTATGATTCCACTTATGTGAGGAATCTAGAGTAGTGAAATTCATAGACACAGAAAGTAGGACGGTGGTTGCCAAGAGACAGAAGAGGGAGAAGGAGAGTTCTTATTCAATGGGTACATAGTTTTAGTTCTGCAAGATGAAAGGAGTTTTGGAGACCAGTTGCACAACAATGTGAAAATTGTAAATTTTTTTAAAAGTTTAATTTGTTAAATTTGTTACAAAGCATTTATCATCTTAAACATTTTTTACAGTTCAGTTGTATGAAAGTTACTACTAATAAAAAGGCAAGCCACAGACTGAAAGAAAATATTCACAAAATAACCTGAAAAGGACTTCTTTTTAGAATATATAAAGACCTTTCAAACCTCATTAACTAAAAATAAAAGTGGGGGGGATAATCCAATTTTTACATTACACACAAGACTTGCACACGCACTTCACAAAGAAATACATATACAAATTGCTAACATAAGCACAGGAAAAGATATTCAACATCATTAGTCATCAGGGAAATGTTAATTAAAACACACTGAAAGAAAAGGCCACTGGTTCCCCAAAAGCTAAACACAGAATTACCGTATGACGCAGCATTCTGCTCCTAGGTATACAGCCAAAATAACTGAACACAGGGCCTCAAACAGATACTTGTACATCAATCTTCACTGAAGCATCATTCACAATAAATCAAACAATCCAAGTGTCCACCAACAAATAAACTAAAAATTAAAATGGGTGCCACCCATACAATGGAGTATTATTGTGCCATAAAAAGGAATGAAGTTCTAACACCTGCTACAGCACGGAAGAACCATGAAAAACATACTAGGTGAAATAAGCCAGACACAAATGGGCAAATAATGTATTGTTCCACTTACATGAAATATCTAAAATAGGCAAATTCATAGAGACAGAAACCAGATTAGGGGTTACCAGGGGCTGGGGGGAGAGGGCAGTGGGGAGTTCTTCCTCTAGGAGTACAGAGTTTCTGTCTGGGGGCGGGGGGGATGACAACATCTTGGGACCAGGCATTGGTGACCGTTCACTAGATCGAGAATGACACTAATGTGTACATTTAATGGTTAAAGTGACAAGTGTTAGGTTTTACCTATTTCACAGCACGATTTAAAAACTGTTTTTCAAAAAGCACACATTGACAAGGCACTGTACAACCACTAACAGGCTGACATCAGAAAGACTGAAAAAATCAAATAAGAGTAAGGATGGATAGCAATCACAACTCTATTTTGCTTGTAGGAACTTAAAACAGGACAATTGCGTCCAAAGGATCACTGTTTGATCCAGAAATTCCACACCTAGGTATTTAGTCAAGAGCAATAACAAAATATGTCAACGATTAAATTTGTCATGAATGTCATAGCAGCTTTAATCACAACAGTTACGGCCCATCAACAAAAGTAATGCTATATGTAGTGTGGTATAGTCCTACTGTAGAATAATGGCAATAAAGTGGAAAGAACTATTGATATTTGCTATCACATATAATGTCCCTCACACACGTTATGCTCAGCAAAAGAAGTCAGACATAAAGAGAGTTCATACTGTATGGTTGTTTTTACATCAATTTCTAAGAAAAGGCAACACTATCCCAGGTGGGCAGACTGCCTGGGATGGATTACTACAGAATGCTCTAGGTTATGGAAATACTCAATATCATAATAGTGATGTGGATTATAGAAGTGTATCCATCCTTCAAAAGTATACATCTATCCTTTGTGCATTTCAATGGATACAAATTTAATCTTCAAATGTACTATAAAACATACAACAGTAATCAAAGTCAAGAGTAGGAGGTGATACAGATGAGTAAAAATGGCCGAATATTGACACCAGCTGAAGCCTGGAGAAGAGCACTTAGGCTTCATTATACTATTCCATTTACCTTGTGTGTGTTTTAATTTTCCCATAGCAAAAAAATGTGTATAGGTAAAGCAGAATTACATTCTCATCTAAAAATTCATACACAGAAGCCTAAAATGAAAAGGTCAAAGTGAGCTCCCTACCTCCATTTAACCAATTAACTGACATTTGAGCCCAGGACACTTAGTTTTGGTTTGGGTTTTCTCATTAAACGTCAGTATAGGAGTCCTAAAACTGGATTTTTCTCCTAACAATATCATAGAGATATTACCATATTCATTAATTATAAATCTGTCATTTCTGATCAATGCATAGTATTTCACAGTATTTATCCTCGATAAATTATTTCTATTTTTCTCATAAAATGCTCTTTTTAATATTTCTAATATATAGCAGATCCTAGACATATCGCACAGATTATAAATATACTATTTCTGAACAAACTTATGACAAGGCTTAGAAGAGGAAGGCCCAACATTAACCCTTCATTAACACAATCATCCTTAAAAATGCCCAAGGTTAATATTCAAGTCTCTCAGAACACAAAGAAATTGTCTTTTAGGTATCAAGTTTAATTTACCAAATCAATCAAAATGAAAAAAAAATAATAAAACCACACTGGCTTTTACACTGCAAGTGATTCTAACACACCATTCCACACTGACTCCTAGCAAATGTTCAACACTTGCATTAACACTTAATCCTGCAACCAGAGGTCTTTAAACATAACTTACATGGTAGGATTATGGTATCAAAAATTATACCAACATAGGTATGACTGAGCAGAATGTAACTATGGGGTCACAAGTAGATATAACCTGTGGTCTTCCTAAAAAGATGAACTATTTTTATCAGTTGGGGTTCTTAGGAAATAAAGTTAAAAATACTTTTAACAGTTTTCCATTTAGGGCAAGAAAAAATTTTTAAAATCTATCTTTAGGGGCAGCCCGGGTGGCTCAGCGGTTTAGTGCCGCCTTCAGCCCAGGGTGTGATCGTGGAGACCTGGGATCAAGTCCCATGTCAGGCTCCTCGCATGAAGCCTGCTTTTCCCACTGCCTGTGTCTCTGCCCCTCTCTCTCTCTGTCTCTTATGAATAAATAAAATCTTTTTTAAAAATCTATATTTATATAAATATATACACATATGCCAATGCCTTCATTGATACATTTATTCTCACTGATTTCTTTAATGAACTGTGGATCACTCAATTTCTACAATGATCACTCAGCAATTAGTGTGATTCTTGCTAATGAAACCTGAACTTATCTTCTGGTGTATAAGAAGCAAATGGAGAAATTCATTTTCAGTTCTTAAGAGTCATTTCCAAAATGTTAAGCCATGTTGACTTAAGCCTTCTAAGAAAACAGCCAGAGAGTAGTTGAGGGAGGTGCTTGAGACAGAAATTTCACAACAAGAATTCCTGTCAAGATGTTAGAACTCTGGCACAGGGTCAGGAAAACAGATGCTTTCAGTTGGAATTTGCATGCAACTTTAATCCTTCACAAAACATAATCAGGTTGTTCTTCATATTTTTTTCTGCAGCTGGGAAAGGCATTCGCATGTATAGTCACTTGGCTTTCCCACTTACAACTCCATGCCTCCCTTTCAGCCAGCACGGCTTAGCTCCTTACTCAGAAAACAAAAAGAGGGGTGAGGAAAAAGTTGTAACTGACCCCTCAAGAAGTCCTACAAGAGAAAGGAAATTATTTTGCTTATTATTCTACCAACTATCCTTGTTAACTGAGGCACATGCTTATTTATCCAGGTCTTCCCCATATCTGAATCAATCTATTTTTTGGTAATAAAGACGTTCTAACTGATGGTTTCCCAAATTCTAAAAAATACAAATAAAATAAATAAATAAAATTTAAAAGAACAGCCAAGAGCAATAAACTTCTCATCTAATATTTGAATCATCTGTATACCTGCAACCTTTGGGCATTTATGCAGAATTACAACTTGAAAAGAATCATAAAAAAATAAAAAGATTTGCATAGTGGTTAGGCCATGTGAGTGGCTCACTTGCTCCCTCACTGCCTCCCCCACTTAGCTATCTTCCTCTCAGGACAGTCCCCAACTCTAGCCTCCCCTAGAATAATGTAGTAGTAAAGGCATATTTGAAAGCAGTTCCGTGAACATAAAATGACAACAAGGAGGCTGAGCAGTAGTGTGGCAATGACCAGTTTACAAAATGGTCAGAAGAAAGGAGGGGCTGCAGAGCAGAAGAGAAGAGAAGGACAGTAGCTTGTTAAGGGCTATAAGGGAGAAATGTCTGCCTTACTCCTCACTGCATCCCAGGGCTTGGCAGAACAGAGTGCTCAGGAGCACCTGGATGGCTCAGTCGGTTAGTATCTGCCTTTGGCTCAGGTCATGATACCAGGGTCCTGGGATCAAGCCCCACATCAGGCTCCTCACTCAGAGGGAAATCAGCTTCTCCCTCTGCCTCTCCCCCTGCTCATTCTCTCTCAAATAAATGAAATCTTAAAAAAAAAAAAGAAAAAGAAAAAGAACAGAGTGCTCAGTAACTATCACATAAGTGAAAGGAGGAAAAGCAAAGGAATGGAAGAAGAGAAGGTAGGCAATAAGGCCGGTGCAAAATTAGAGTAGAATCCAGCATCCAGTTCTTTTGGCTCATAGTTCAATGAATATTCTTTCCATTTATCAACTATTGATCTACAAATATTTGTTAGAACAATGTGCCAAGAGCTGATCAATAAGGGGAAAAAAGTATCAATCAAGATGCAAAATGATAAAATATAAAAATAGATCCCATTCATTCCATCTGTTGATTAAGTCAAAAGTCAGATACATATGCATATATACACATCCCAGGAAATAAAAGCTTTGCATAGCCACTCCATAAATGTAACCCCAATGAACTCTTATTTACTTCTCATAGAACACAGCATTCAAGCACTGGTAGTAAGAACTACAAATAATCTTTTTTGTACCATTAAAGAGAAGCCACACTTCCAAAAGGGTAACTTTGGGTGGAGTTTAGGGCATTAGATAAATGAGTGTAATAAACTGCCACAAGGCACTGCCCTCAGTTTTCTGATTTCTTTATCCTCAGTTTTGCTACATGGGCTGAGTCCTATTATATAATTATATATTATATATATATTTTATATATATAATTGTAAACACTCCTCACAGGTAGTGTTTGACTATAACCATAATACTACTTTATGCATGTCAGCCAATTATGAGAATATTTAGGAGACAGAAAATAAACTGTAGGGTTTGATACAGATTTTTTTTAAATGATAGATAAAAATAAATGTTACCCAATTAAATGAGAAAGAAGAAATTATCAGTTAGCCATCAGCCAGATTTTATCAGTTAGCTGTGATGCATTACCAAAATGACCCTCAAATCCCAGTGGCATACATCAAACTCATTTTTCCCATTCACATTACATATGTCACCTGTAAGTTGGCTATGGCTGCCTTGAGGCTGTAGCTTTTGCTCCATGTGTCTTATGATTCTAAGACCCAATTAGAGGGAACAAACCATATCTGAGACATGCCATTCTCAAGGCAAAAGGTAGAAACTGAGAGGAGGTTGTCATATCTCTGTTCAGAACTAGAATACATCGCTTCCACATATGTTCCATTTATTAAAACAAGTCACAATGACAAGCCTGACTATGGGAGAGGGAGACACTGAAAATCACTTGACAACAGGAAGGGAAGTATAATTGATCCTTTTACATTGAAAGAAGTGGAGTGGAGAACTATAATATAATTTATCCCACAGACCTTCCAATTTCCCATCTAATGCTTTTATCCTTACTGTTGGTAAACCTAGGCCAAAGCATACATCTATAATCATTAAGAGAATGATAAAATGAAAATCTAGGGCCAAAAAAAGATTCCAGGAAGATGATGATGTGAAGTTAATACACCCCCACTTTCTGTGTTGTGACTCCCACTACAGTTTCAATCCCTGTGCTGCAAAAGGTATAGGCCTGATGCCTGTAGGTTACTAAATGGAATTGAAGGCTTAAGCTCTTTGGAGTATAGAGAAAGAGACTGGAATATGTGTCTCTAATTTTTCTAGGAGCTGGGCAAGTACCTGGAGTCTAGCCTTTCGGAACTTTGGAACAACTACTCTAAACTACTGGCTCTAGAAAAAGCCTGGTTTGAGGAGAGCTGATGACCCTTGGGTAGGGGGCAAGGTCTCCCTGAATCATTTGTGACCAAGACCAGAACTGGGCCCTTATGAGCTGACAGGGAAAATATGACAACACATAACATTGAGCATCTGAAAAGACAGTTACCAGTCATGACAAAGGGAGCAACCCCACAACTGAAAAGAGCTGTGTGAAGAGTAAGAGGCCAATAACGGTCAGAAAAATAATAAGCTAACTAAGGGAGATTTAATTACAGCAGACAGAAGTCTTCCTGCATCTAAAAGCACTAATTTTCCAAATAAACCATACAAATGATTAAAAGAAAGAAAGAGGGGATCCCTGGGTGGCTCAGTGGTTTAGCGCCTGCCTTCAGCCCAGGGTGTGATCCTGGGGTCCCGGGATCAAGTCCTGCATCAGGCTCCCTGCACGGAGCCTGCTTCTCCCTCTGCCTGTGTCTCTGCCTCTCTCTCTTTCTGTGTCTCTCATGAATAAATAAGTAAAATCTTTAAAAAAAAAAGAAAGAAAGAAAGAAAGAATGGATCATGGCAAAAGTCCAAATTTGTGGTATGAAAGATCAAATGGAAAAAAGAGCTCAAAGCAACAAAAGAGAAATCATGATAGAAGAGATAAGAGAATTGGAGGACAGAACTAATGAGATGAACAGCAGTTCCAGCAAAAGAAAGATGAACAGATAGTAGTAAGGCAATAATAAAACACATACCAGAAGAGAATTTCCTTGGCCCAAAGACTTCAATCTGCAGATTAAAAGAGCTCACTTTATTCTATTCTAGACATAGACCTAGGCATAACTTAGTAAGTGCCTAAACTCTGAGAGAAAAAAATTTACAAGCCTGCAGGTGGAAAGAACATATTCCTTACAGAGGGGAAAGCTTAGAGAGCTACCAGACTTTCCCACCTGCAACATCAGAAGCTAGAGCAGTGGTCCTAACAAGTATTGAGAGAAAAATGGATACCAAACCCTACACCTGGCACCTGGAAGGAAACAGTATGGAAACTCAAAAATGTGCAGGGAAAAGGGGAAATATTTTTTTTAAAGATTTTATTTATTCATGAGAGACACAGAGAGAGAGAGAGAGAGAGGCAGAGACACAGGCAGAGAGAGAAGCAGGCTCCATGCAGGGAGCCTGATGCAGGACTCGATCCTGGGACTCCAGGACCATGCCCTGGGCTGAAGGTAGGCACTAAACTGCTGAGCCACACAGGGATCCTCGAAAAGGGGAAATAAAAGGTAATCATTAATGGAATGGAAATGTATAGTAGAAATTCCAAAGTAACAAAAATTAAAAATCCAAAATAACTTAAACCAGCAAAAATAAGAGCTAAGAAACCACAAGTTAAAACATATAACAAATAAAGCAAGTTAAAAGAACAACTATTTTTATAATAGGTGAAGAAAGTAAATTACGCCACTAGAAGAAGGACCAAGTCATATTCTGATTAAAAAAAATACTCTGTTTAAAATAAAACAAAATGGTAAAGAAATGGTTAAAATGACAAGCTTGGCATAAAAATTAGGTTTAAGGATTAAAATGAATAAATGGGATTTTTTTTTAAAGAACAATAAGTAAGGGGTACCTGGTGGCTTAGTGGGTTGATGGAGGCCAACATGGAGCTCCAGGCTCAGCAGGAAGTCTGCTTGAGATTCTCGCTCTCCCTCTCCTTTTGCCCCTCCCCCTGATCTCTCTCTCTCTTTCTCAAATGAATAAATCTTAAAAAAAAGAGAGAGAAAAAAAATGCCCGGAAATAAAGTCAACAAGAGGGGCATGTGACCTATATCAACAAATCTATAAAATTCCATCTAACAAGATCTGAAAAAATGTAGAAACTATACTGTATTCTTGTCAGTTTTCCCAAGCTTAATATATATACCTTAATTCTTTCAGTTATAATTTTTAAGAACTGTATATTGATCTTAACAATTACAGAAGAATAAATGCCCATGTATAGCCAAGAATTTTCTTTTTGCCAAGAATATTTTTTTAAAAGGTATCATTTATTTATTCATGAGAGACACACATACACAGAGAGAGAGAGAGGCAGAGGGAGAAACAGGCTCCATACAGGGAGCCCGATGTGGGACTCGATCCTGGGACTCCAGGATCACGCTTTGAGCCAAAGGCAGATAGATGCTCAACTGCTGAGTCACCCAGGCATCCTGCCAAGAATATTTTTAGAAACAAGAGCAATAACTTTCAACATGTATGAGAATTTAACTTATGAAAAGATGGGGAAAGGTGCTGGCAATAATACACTACAGGCAACTATAAGCAAAGAGAATCCCATCTTACTCCAAGCACAAAAAGTAAATACTACACAGATTAAATGTTAAATAATTCCTTTTGTTAATAATCTTCCAGGGGAGATGAGTAGAGGTACGGAGTAACTGGTGATGGGCATTAAGGAGGGCATTTGATGTAATGAGCACTGGGTGTTTTATGCAAATGATGAATCACTAAATTCTACCCCTGAAGCTAATAATATACTATATGTTAACTAAATTGAATTTAAATTAAAAAATAATCTGCCAAAAAATCTAAGAAAACATATGTACTTCATATAAAGGGGACCTTTTTTTTTTAATTTTTATTTATGATAGTCACACAGAGAGAGAGAGAGAGAGAGAGGCAGAGACATAGGCAGAGGGAGAAGCAGGCTCCATGCAGGGAGCCCGATGTGGGATTCGATCCCGGGTCTCCAGGATCACGCCCTGGGCCAAAGGCAAGCGCCAAACCGCTGCGCCACCCAGAGATCCCTATAAAGGGGATCTTAAGCCTAGAAGCTATAAATGAGCAGACAGACATATTTCCTAATGAAAAAAATAAAAATTTCTTTTTTTTTAAGATTTTATTTATTTATTCATGAAAGGGAGAGAGAGGCAGAGACACAGGCAGAAGGAGAAGCAGGCTCTATGCAGGGAGCCCGATGTGGAACTTGATCCCAGGACTCCTGGATCACGTGCCCTGGGCTGAAGGCAGATGCTCAACCACTAAACCACCCAGGCATCCCCCAAAATGAAAATTTCTATAGCAAATAATGGAAAAAACAAAAGAATAATAAGATTTGGAGAAAATATGTCCAATTACAGAAGACAGAGGTCTAATATTTACAAATACAAAGACCTCTTATAAACTGACGAGTACCCAAGGGGGAAAAGGCAAAGGACAGAAGCCGGCAAATTTACAAAAGCAATTCCCACTCTGTGGCCACTGTTGCCAACAAACAACACCCAAACTAGGTCAATTCAAAGTGAACTACAAAGGAGGTACTAGTTAACATCAATTAGAATAGTAAAACTGATATGACCTGTTCTACTTATTGTAGACAGAAATGCAAGGAAAAAGGTTCTCTCAGGCACTGCTAGTAGATGTGTGAGTTGTTGGTTTTTAAAGAATGTTATAATCTAGAAACATCTATTTTTTCTAATAATTTTTCTTTTCTTTTTTTTTTTTAAAGATTTTATTTATTTATTCATGATAGTCACACAGAGAGAGACAGAGAGGCAGAGACACGGGCAGAGGGAGAAGCAGGCTCCATGCTGGGAGCCCGACGTGGGACTCAATCCCGGGTCTCCAGGATTGCGCCCTGGGCCAAAGGCAGGCGCCAAACCGCTGCGCCACCCAGGGATCCCTAGAAACATCTATTTTAAAAACATATCTTTAGGTACAGCAAACCCACTCTAAGAAATTTATCCCCCTGAGATAAAGCATTTCCATATAGGAATGTTTACTACAACAGTTTGTAGTGGCTGACACCTAGAAGCAAAGTATATGAACATCATTAATTGGAAAATAGTTTGGTATCTTAAAACAATCTTCTACCACAGAACAGTAAAACAGTCATTTAAAAGAATGAATCAGAACTGTAGCAGCTGACATGAAGAGACTTCTACAGGTATTGCTAAGACAGAAAAAGATAAATATGTAAAAATATGTATCACGTAAGCCACTTTTTACAAATAACAAAACAAAAACTGTATTTGGATATGATTATGATAGTGTGGAAGCAAAAAGATACACACAAATACATACCCATTAAGTTATTAATATGAGTTATGGAGGGTGAGAAGAGGTAGGGGAAGTTGAGTAAAGAGGTGGTAAAAACAAAAAAAATTTAAAAAAGCAGAGGATGGAAGGAGAACTATACTTCTTGAAGAAAGAGCTGATTCTAGAAACAGAGCAAGCAATTATAAGATGAGCCTAGAGCCTCTTGTATGGCCAAAAATTAAGGAAATACTCAAAATCAAACAAGTAACAACAAAACCAACACTCACACTGATGAGGGTACATCAAAGGGACACAAGAACCAACTGAAAGACACCCAATGGCCCAAACTGCAACAATCAAGCACTATAGGATTATAACCCAAACTATAAAATAATTATCCGTGAATCATGCTAATATAATGATTGAATAAATGATGAGAGAAATGACAAAGCTCTACAGAAGAATTCCAAGTAATTCATGTAGATAAAGTAAAGCATAACTGCTGAACCCTTAAATGTGGGCTGCACACAATGACTTCTTCTAAAGGAGAGTGTAGAAAGGGGGAAAGAGTAACTTTCTAATGGAAACACCTGGCAAGTGATCAAGGCCAACATTAACAGTGATAAGTCATATTGGTGTATGTACCTTAACATCAGTCTATTTACGAGAAAGATATTATTAGACAAATCCCAATAGGCATTTACAACCAGAGGAGGTAACCAGAACTCTCAAAACTGTCCAGGTCATCAAAATCAAAGTCTGAGAAACTGTCAACCTAGAAGAGCCTACAGACACATGATAACTAAATGTAATGTATTATCCTGGATGGGATCCTGAAAGAGAAAAAAAAAGACATCAAGTAAAAACTAAGGAAAGCTGAATAAACTATAGATTTTAGTTCATTACAATGTATCAATATTGATTCCTTAATTGTAACAAATGTATCATATAAGTAAGATATTAAGAACAGGGGGAGTAGGACACAGAGAATACGGTAACTCTGTATTAACTTGTATTACAATTCTGTAAATCCAAAATTGTTCTAAAAAATAAAATTAAGGGGTGCCTGGATAACTTAGTCAGTAAGCATCCAATTCTTGATCTTGGCTCAGATCATGACCCCAGAGTGTGAGATCTAGTCCCACATCATGCTCTGCAATCAGCAAGGAGTCAGCTTTCCTCTCTCTCCTCGCTTTCTGTCCCTCCTGCTCATGCTCTCACACTTTAAGACTGGCTCACTCTTTAAAAAACAAAATCTTTAAATAAATAACATTTATTAAAAAACAAATAAGTACTCAACAAGTTTTTTTTAATAAACAAATTAGGGACACCTGGGTGGCTCAGTTGGTTAAGAGTTTGCCTTCGACTCAGGTCATGATTCCAGGGTCCTGGGACCGAGCCCCACATCAGGCTTCCAACTAGCAGGAGCCTGCTTCTCCCTCTCCCTGTTACTCCCTTCTCCTGTGCACTATCAAATAAATAAAATCTTTTTTTAAAAAATTATCCCTAGAGAGTGCCATAAATGGACATAATTTGGGGGTGGTAAGAGTTAGACTGTGTTGCAAATTATAACTCTGTAATTACACTAAAAACCACTGCTTTGTACACTTAAAAGGAGGAATTATAATGGTATATAAATTATACCTTGAAAAAGCTAATAAAAAATGCCCCTGCGGTGCCTGGGTGGCTCAGTCAGTTAAGCCCCTGCCTGTCCTGGGATCAAGCCTCACATTGGGCTTCCTGCTCAGTAGTGAGTCTCCTTCTCCCTCTCTCTCTGCCTCTGTGATCTCTCAAATAAATAAATAAAATCTTTTTAAAGGGGATCCCTGGGTGGCTCAGCGGTTTAGCGCTTAGCTTTGGCCCAGGGCGTGATCCTGGAGTCCCGGGATCGGGTCCCGCGTCGGGCTCCCGGCATGGAGCCAGCTTCTCCCTCTCCCTCTGCCTGTGTCTCTGCCTCTCTCTCTCTATCATAAATAAATAAAATCTTTAAAAAAAAAGTAATAAAATATCCTTTTAAAAAAAAAAGTCCTTGCATAAAAGAAGAAAAGTTGAAGATTATGAAGATATAAAGGCTGTTAAAACTGTATGTGCATTTTGGAGCACAATCATAATCAGAGAGAAAAAAATCTAGTTTTCTCTTCTCAAAAATAAAGATAAGCTTCTCAAACACATGTTAAAGTCCATAAGCCTGGAATCATCATTTTATTGCCCCACTGGCAAACATCCTTAAATGAGAAAGTATTTTATTTGATAATTCTATTTCATATTTTAATTATAACATTTTTTAAAAGATTTACTTATTTGAGAGAGAGTGAGTGATCAGGAGGAAAGGCAGATGGAAAAGAAGAGAGAATCTCAAGCAGACTCCTCTCTGAGTATAGAGCCCAATGTGGGGTTCGATCTCATGACTCTGAGATCATGAGTGAGCCACCCAGGTGCCCCTATGACAACATTTTAATTAAGTGGTTTCCTATATAAAATCTGGGACATGTGCTAAAACTACATAAGCTACAAAATGAGTGAATAAAGTGACTAATAGTAAACATTTAAAAGCTCTAATAGTACTCAAAATTAAAACCTTCATGATACTAAAGCTACAGAATAAAATGCCACTGAATTATCTATAATTACAAAAACTGAAACAGTAACAAACACTTTATTTTGTAAGATTTATTTATTTTAGTAAGCCCCAGCCTTCTCCATGGTGGTGAAGACCCCAGTGGACTCCACGACACACTCAGTACCAGTATCACCCCATTTGATGTTGGCAGGATCTCACTCCTGGAAGATGGAGATGGACTTCCCACTGATGACAAGTTTCCCATTCTCAGCCTTGACCGTACCATGGAATTTGCCATGGGTGGAATCATACTGGAGCATGTACACCATGTAGTTGAGGTCAATGAAGGGGTCACTGATGGCAACAATATCGACAACTTCAGCATCATGGAGGGCCTCATGACCATCCACATCCATGCCATCAATGCCACCCAGAAGACTGTGGAAGGCCCCTCTGGGAAGCTGTGGCATGACAGCCGAGAGGCTGCCCAGAACATCATCCCTGCTTCCACTGGCACTGCCAAGGCTGTGGGCAAGGTCATCCCTGAACTAAACAGGAAATTCACTGGCATGGCCTTCCGTGTCCCCACCCTAATGTTCAGTTGTGGATCTAACCTGCTTCCTGGAGAAAGCTGCTGACTATAATATCAAGAAGGTGGTGAAGCAGGTATCAGAGGGCCCCCTCAAGGGCATCCTGGGCTATACTGAGGACCAGGTTGTCTCCCATGACTTCAACAGTGACACCCACTCTTCCAAATTCAATGCCGGGGCTGATATTCCCTTTGTCAAGCTCATTTCCTGGTATGACAATGAATTCAGCTACAGCAATCAGGTGGTGGACCTCATGGTCCATATGGCCTCCAATGAGTAAGAGCCCCCGGACCACCAGCCCCAGTGAGAGCAAGAGGAAGAGAGAGGCCCTCAGCTGCTGGGGAGTCCCTGCCTCCACTTAATCCCCCAACACACTAAGAATCTCCTGGCCTCCAGTTTCATTCCAGACCCCCTGAGGAAGGGGAGGGGCTTGGGGAGCTCTACCTTGTCATGTACCATCAATAAAGTATAGTGTACCCAGCCAAAAAAGAAAAAAAAAAAAAGATTTATTTATTTTAGAGAGGGGGAGGGCAGAGAAAAGGGAGAGAGAGAATCTCAAGCAGATTCCTTGCTAAGTGCAGAGCCTGACATGGGGCTCAACCCCAGGACCCTGAGTTCATGACCTGAGCCGAAACTGAGTCTGCCACTTAACCAACAGAGCCACCCATGTACCCCAGTAATAAGCATTTTAACAGAGACTTTTCCCTTAAAATGTTCCATATATTGAAATGATAAATTATAATAAACTTAAACTTTTAAAAAATTGACTAAGATACAAACATTCTCGCAAACTCTCACAAAATTTAACGGCTCTTCTTCTTTGACAAACCACATCCTGTCTTTCAGCCAACTCACCAGAAATTCCTGAAATCAGCAGTCCATGGGAAGACTGGGAGCTGGGTAGGCTGGGGTGGGGTAAAGTATCTTAATGAATCAAAGCTCCTAGAACATTTGGCATATAATGGGTTCTCAACAAATATTTCTTAAATAAATGAACAGATCTCAGAAAAAAAAATAGTAAAACAGAAGAATAAAATGCTTTATTCTAGAAACTATTAATTTCTAGAAGCTGTCTTATCTCCATCTCAATCAATATTAAAATAAAGTGGAGAAAAATAAAGACGAACACTCTGCCACAAAATATTAAGACAGACTGTCTTCTAGTGGTTTTCTTCTTTCATTTTACTTACATTTCAAAATGCAATAAGTATCCAATTCCCTTATAATGAAAAATTCCTTCAAAAGCCTAAATGGAAACTCATTACAATTTTGTCTAACATTTATATTCATTCTTGGGAGAGTGGGGGAAATGGAAGAGAGGGGAGGGATTTTTTAAGCAAATTTACTGCAAAGTTTGTCATTATTAGAATGGCATACAACACAGCTTGTTCCCAGGGAAAACAATACTTTGCTTTCAAATTTAGTACTGCTTAGATGAATTTAATTTGAGTGCTCTCTAAATTGTTTGGTTAACAGAAGTATGTAGAATTTTAAGAAAATAAAGAGGTTCTTAAGCATGATACATTATTTTTAAAAACTACAGGAAAATCCCAAAAGGAGGAAATGTGTAATAACAAATTATGATATATATGCAAAGTAAATATATAGACATCTTTGATAGAGAACTTCGGTGAACTATAATTTTATCATAATGAATACTGACAGCATGGAATTTCAACGAAAAAATCAAAAAAGGCACTTCATTTCCATTTTCCTGTCTTTAAAATCAAGATAAGAATAATAACGGCAAATTCTTAGTGCTATGTGCTAGGCATTGTTTGAAGCACTTTATATAATTTATAAATAGGTTACAATATGTAACTAATTCTAATGCAACTCAACAATAACCAGTATGCATTTTGGATTTCAACAGAGGTTAGCCAAGAGAAAATAATATTGTAAATCACCTGCTCACAGGGTAATTTTTCTTTATAGATAGTCTTTTTTCATAATCCAATAAGGAAATGTTAATGTTTTCTTAAAACATTTTAAATGGTGCCATTTAGACAACAAATGGAAAATTAAGGATACAAATGTAAATGCAAACTATTATTTTTAAAAATTCCTTGTAAGGAGAAACACAAAACACAACTGAGTATACTGACACACAATTTTTATGGATTAAAGAATGTATAATACTCCTAATATAATACACCTAAGCTATTTCTTGCAGACTGGGCTTTCTTTAAGGTAAAACTTATAGTAGATGACTTTCAGAGCTCTAGATGAACGGATGGACTGTTAAACAGGAAATAGAAGTGGAAATTTTTGAGAATCTTATTGTTAAAGAAAACAGGATAACAACAAACCATTTGTAAAGATGTGAGTTGTTCAGAAATATACCTAAACTACAGTTGATCTCCTACTTCTAAGGTGATGCCTTAGACCGCATGCACTGAGTTTAAGATCATGAAGACCTGGGATCCCTGGGTGGCGCAGCGGTTTAGAGTCTGCCTTTGGCCCAGGGCGCGATCCTGGAGACCCGGGATCAAATCCCACGTTGGGCTCCCGGTGCATGGAGCCTGCTTCTCCCTCTGCCTATGTCTCTGCCCCCACCTCCCTCTGTGACTATCATAAATAAATAAAAATTTTAAAAAATATATTAAAAAAAAGGATCATGAAGACCTAACACTGATTTATATCAGGAGTGTTTCACAGAGTGGTTTTTCACATCAAATAAAATTTCAAAGGAAAAAGGGGTGAAGTCCAACTAAAAAGAAATACTCATTTTAATGAAGTAATCCATTCTTTGAATTTGCATCTTAGTAGGACTTTTCATTCTATTGTATTAATAATGGTGTAAAAAGAATGCAAAATCACAATACTAAGAAATGTCAACATAATTAAAAGAATCTGTGAATTGAGAGGTCTTAGTTTAATTCAATCTCCATTAACACCATCACCATTTACTGAAGGCCCGTAAGTATCCACTGCTAAGACAGACCCTCGGAATACGAGGATGAATAATAAAAGGTCTTTGGCCTCAAGGAGCAATCTAACATTCTTTTTTTTTTTTTTTTTTAATTTTTATTTATTTGTGATAGTCACAGAGAGAGAGAGAGAATGAGGCAGAGACACAGGCAGAGGGAGAAGCAGGCTCCATGCACCGGGAGCCCGACGTGGGATTCGATCCCCGGTCTCCAGGATCGCGCCCTGGCCAAAGGCAGGCGCCAAACCGCTGTGCCACCCAGGGATCCCCAATCTAACATTCTTAACAGTGTTTTAAGAACTAACGCTAACGGATGTTCCGATGTTCCTCTACTGAGGAAGAGTAACTGGTTCCAGACCCTCTGATTATCATAGGGATCATAGGGCCTAATTGTTAAAGCAGTTGAACTGAATTGGAGCACAGCCAGAAGTGGCACCAAAAGCACAAGAGCATATAGGTGGGGGCTGGCTGCCTTTCCTTCTTTTCTTTATCCTCAAATACATATATATATATACACACACACATACACATATTTATGAGAGAGAGAGAGAGAGAGAGAGAATGCACACAAGCAAGGAGGAATGGGCAGGAGAGGGAGGAGACTGAGCAGGGAGCCCAATGCAGGGACTGGATCCCAGGAGCCCCAGACCATGACCAGAGCCTAAGGCAGACACTCAACCACTGAGCCACCCAGCCACCCCTGCCTCTCCTTAAGGTTGGTCCTTCTCAAATTCTAAGGCTGAGAAACAGTGAAGTTCTGTGGATATCCCACTCTCCTCCCTGCACTACACAGCTGCAGAAGCAATTCCTTATTTCAAGAAGGTTCTTCTCTGAGCACCAGTTCTGTGGTGCCCCTTGATAAGAAGAGTCAGATTCTGGATCATAGGAAGGATGACCCGCCTATTTTAGCTACTAGTTTAATAATGGAGAACTGGTTTTGCCTGCATGTTTGCAATTGTTACTTTTGTATGAGGTAAAAAGAAAAAGAAAAAGAAAAAAAGAAAAAGAAAAAGAAAGAAACTGGGCCACTAGCACTGTGGGGTTGTCTAGTAACTCCATTTCAACTCTGATCCAAAAAATAAGAAAAAATTCACAAACAAGTAACATTACAAAAGAATTTTATAGAAACAGAGAAAGGGGACAGGTGGGGACAGGAAATACATATATTAGTTGATGTGTGTATATCTACTTGTATATATACACATATTCAAGCTTATATGCCAAAGGCATAACTATGTAAGAACAACCATGTCAACCACCAAAAATTCAAAACCCTTTAAGACATATATTGCTGTGATGGGAGACAGGATGAAACATCCATTTTCTACTTGTATAAGCTACAAAGCTGGGCTGAATACACAGAACTAACCAAGAATTTGTTTTATTTTCTTAATAAACGAAAATGTTCAGTGGAACCCTTTCACAATTGATCTTTTCAGTGTAAATATTTTTTAATCACTGCTAGTTTAAGTAACACAGAGCTATAACCTGTCAATCAATCCAAAAATTCATTCTCAAGTAAAAGGGAGATAAACCCAAAGAGAGAGACATAGGTACAGTTGGGGTTAAGACGAAGACCAGGTAGGAGGTTCCTGTGATAGGGGGAAGTGAACAGGCATGCAGAAGAGCAAATGATGAAGTTTTGGTAATTAAATGTGAGCACTGACAGAGAAGTCAAAGAGAACGGTAGTATATGCTGGTGAAGCAGGGACCAGAGTGTAAGGCTTGCATCGCAGTCTGCTTTTCCTATGAACAGGACCTGTGACCTTGAGGTCTTTGTTTCCTTATCAATAAAGCAAGGCTATTAGACACCAAGATCTCTCAAGTCCCTTTCCACATTACAGTTTTAGCATCCTAAGTTTCTAAGACAAAAGTCTGGTCAGCTGAGAGAGCCCTGGTATAAGAGACAGACAAGGAAGTCAAGAGGGTGCTACAGAAATAGAAGGCATGCCATTTATCTTTGGGACCACAGATGCTTCAAAAAATGAATTTATATTGCCTGAATAATCCAGGATACCTAGTTTTCTATAACAAACCTTAAAGGCAGGGTAGCCCCGGTGGCTCAGCGGTTTAGCGCTGCCTTCAGCCCAGGGCCTGATCCTGGACACTGGGGATCGAGTCCCATGTCAGGCTCCCTGCATGGAGCCTGCTTCTCCCTCTTTCTGTGCCTCTCTCTCTCTCTCTCTCTCTGTCTCTCATGAATAAATAAACAAAATCTAAAAAAAAAAAAAACCTTAAAGGGTAACCTATGCATATCAACATTTAAGAATCACTGAGCTAAAATAAAGCATAGAAAAGTGAACATCTTTAAATATGGTCTTTAATATTTTGAATATTTAAGCATTTCCGCTATCAATTCCTAGGTGACAGGTAAATGGAACAGTACTCTAAAGCAGCCTTCTTTGCCTGTGGGATTTATCTCATTTTGTTTCATTATTAAGCCTCTTCAACCTTAATATATGCTCATAGATATATGCTGGCTTTAATTCAACAAGTTTCTAAATGTGAAATGTACCAATATAGGGCCCAGTGCATAGTAGATGCTGGATTTATTTTTTTTTTAAGATTTTATTTATTTATTCATAGACACAGAGAGAGAAAGAGAGAGAGACAGGGAGAGGGAGAAGCAGGCTCCATGCAGGGAGCCCGATGTGGGACTCGATCCCGGGACTCCAGGATCACACCCCAGGCTGCAGGCGGCGCCAAACCGCTGCGCCACCGGGGCTGCCCTAGATGCTGGATTTAAATCCTTGGTTTGCTACATCAAAACCACACACAAGCTCTTCTCTAGAAAGCTGCAGGAAACATCACAATCAACTGCTGCCTCTTTTCTGGTTGGCATTTCTTGATGCAGTCAGTCCCCTAAAAAGCCACGATTCTCATGCCTTTGGAACCTTCCCAGTGAAGTTTAATTTTACATGGGGTTAGGTTCTACAGGTCTGTGGGTAAGTTAAAAACCACATGATGTTACTCTAGGCTCTACTCGAATCTAGTAGGACTTCTTGCCAGAAACCAAGGCAACTTAAAACAAGAGAGCAGGCAAAGATTGGATTCTTGGTTAGGAACCAAGGGCAAGTATAGCATGTGTGTTAAGGGCCAGATGGGATGTGTGGGCACTGTGAAGCAGTAACAGTTTGCTCCTTCCAGCTATTCTTGCCATCGCACTTGAAAAGGAGGCAGTACCAGCATGTCCAAGAGCAAGAAAGGGGAACATGAGAAAGTCCCACATAGAATGTTTTTATGAATACAGGGGCAAAAACACAGAAACCACTGAGCAAAACAGGGGTGTTGGGGATGGAGACTCCTGGTGGTGCTAACCTATTCACAGAGTCTGAGCCAGTGTGAAAACAATCGCATGATAGTAAGTACTAAAGACAGTGATCCCATCTTCAGAGAATCCTAGGCTCCTTGTAATATTAGAAGATGTTCTAAGCACTTCAACCATTCTGTAAGTGGTAACAGCCAGACCCCTTTCCCTGTGGCATGGATTTTCTTAACAGTCCTCTATAATCATACCATTTCACTTATCGAGCCAAGTATACATGATGTGAACACAAGAATAGCTTTCTTTCTACAGGGGGTCAGAAGATTCGAACAGCCTTGAGGGTCCCAAATACATTAAGAATGAGATTTCCAGATTTCCACATTAAGAGAGGAATTTAGAGACAACACCCCTAAAGCAAAAGTAAATCATTTTGGGGAGTTTTTCATTTAAATATAATCAATTAAATCACATACACAAAAAAGTCTCCTCTGTGCCAGGACACTTGAATAAAATCACAACAAAATTTTACCAGACAACACCCTCTTATCCAACCTAAAGAATTTACACGAGCTAAACAAAGTTGTTAAAGGAATGTACTGACTTTGAAATAGAATAACGGCATTTCCTAAACACCAGTATTTTAAGAATACTTAGATACACTAGGGGTACTAGGCCTCACCTACTGTCATGTTCCACAGAGCTGGTTTTTGTTACTTAATTATACAAAACAGTATTTCTCACAGTGAAGGCTACAGTTGGAAGATGAACTTACACCAGAATTTTTGCTAGAAATATGTAAAACAAAAACAATCCAACAAGAGAAGAATAATGACTTTTTGGGGGAGTTGTGAATTGGTTGAACCACTATTTTGGCAATATCTATTAAGTTAAATATACATCATACCCTGTGATACAGCCATTCTACCCCTATGTGCATATCCAAGAGAAATGAGTACTTGAACTCACAAAAAAAAAATCACATACTAGAGTGTTCATAGCTTTATTCATAATACCAAAAACTGTCCAACAACCCAAATATCCATCAACAGAGTGATACACAAATTGTAGAATATTGATATAAAGAGATACTGTAAAACAAAGTAAAAAAAGAATTATTACACATAAAATATGGCTGAATCTCAGTGAAGACAGGCTGATACAAAAGAACACACACAGTATGTGATTATATTCACATGAAGGCCAGGAACAGATAAAACATCTATGACGAGGAAAGTCACAACAGTGGTTAGTCAACTCTAGGGGAGAAAGGATGCAAACATGAAACAGGAAGAGCCTGGGAGCTTCTGGGTGATGAAAAAGTTTTTTTACCATCAACTGGGTGGTGGTTAAAGGGATATATACATACATGCAACACAGCGAGCTGTACACTGAACACCTGTGCACTTGAGAATATGTAAATTACGCCTTGAAAAAATAAATCAACATAGGCCTTTCCATAAAAGCAAAGGAAGAAGTAATGATGGAGGGGGAAATGATATATTCATCTACATAAAAATATAAAACCTCCATATGGAACATGAAGGTCTTGGAGAAAAGTAAAAGGCAACTGACAGAACTATGCATATATTTACAACATGCATGACAAAAGACTGATATCCCAAATATGTACCTCCCAATTTAAGTACATCCACATACACAGAAGAATAAGTATCTCAAACATAAAATTAATAAAGGGTGTCAACCAGAAATTCTCAAAAGAAACTATAACACTCCAACATGAATCCCGAGCAGTAATCCCAAGCTAAACTGGGGCATCAGGTATATATGTCCTGCAGAAAGGCTCCAAATCAGTCAGCCAGGAGGCTGACAGCTACTCTACATGGAGTCAGTCACTTCCTAGTCACAAGCCACAGAAATAAAAGACTTCACTTTTATTTTTCCAGCACTCCCTTCATGGCAGATGGCATTTTCCAAGTATAATTACAAAACTGAGGAAAGATTTCTATTCTTCCTTCACTAGCAGCAGCCAACCTTGCCCTGGGATATGGGTAAGTTTGGGGCCTGTTCTCCTGATTACCACCTTATACTCATGGAGGGTCCAGAGCACAGATGGGCCTTTCTGTGTACTCCTGCTCCACTCTCAAATTCTGTGCCACAAGGAGGCTCTCTCAGGTGTTCTCCCCTGTCCCCAAACCCTTCTTTTAAGTAGCTGGTAGAGTAACAAGAAATAAGCTGAATGGGTGCAGATCCCCCTGGCACTTGAGGCTTCACGGAATTCTAAGCTCTCGCAATAGACTGCACTGAGCCTTCCAAAATATGCTAAGATTTCAGGTATTTCCTTGTGACTCATTTTTGGCTACCACCTCTTCCTATCTACCAAAGGTGAAAACAGTCCCTATGTCCTGTCCCTTCCTAGAGGGGCTTGTGATCCTCTGTTATTCAGTTTCCTTGGTTGCCTTGCAATCTCAGCTCTATGATGGGCTCAAAAAAAAGTATTGTTATTTTATGTATTATCTGGCTCTTTTCTCCTTGTGGCACTATACATCCTAAGGGAAAATACCATCATTTCTATTCAGAAAATACTGTGAAATAAACAACAGAGACTGAAAAAAACAGAACTGGTGATTGCCAGAGGGGAGAGATGGTACAGAAATAGGTGAGAGGGATTAAGAGGTACAAATTTCCAGTAAGTCACAGAGTGTACAGCATAGAGAATATGGTCAACAATATTGTAATAACACTGTATGAGGTGTGGTGATGGTAACTATAACAGTGAGCACAGCATAACGTATAGAATTGCTGAGTCATGTTGTATGTTGTATACCTGAAGTTAATGTAACATTGAATGTCATCAACTATACTTCAATTAAAAAAATATCTATCATGCAATGAATGAAAGTGAAAACACATCATTACACAGTTTGGGAGATATACCTAATCTGGTGCTTAGAGGAAAATTTATAAACTTAAATGCTTACATGAGGAAAAAAAAGGAAGATTTACAAATCAATGACCTAAGCTTCCAACTTCTAAAGCTGGAAGGAGAAGAGAAAAATAAACCAAAGTAATAGGAAAAAGGAAATAATAAAGATAAAAGCAGAAAGCAATGAAATAGAAAAAATAAAAGTAGATAAAATCAATTTTTAAAAACTGGTTCTTTGAATAGATCAATAAATTCACAAATCTCCAGCTATACTGACCAAGAAACAAAAAGACAAGATACAAGTAACCAATATAGGGAATGAAAGAGGTGACATCACATTAAAAGGATAAGACAGGAAAAAAAAAAAAAAAAAAAGGATAAGACAGGGCAGCCCTGGTGGCCTAGTGGTTTAGCGCCACCTTCAGCCCAGGGTGTGATCCTGGAGACCCGGGATCGAGTCCCACAACACACTCTCCGCATGGAGCCTGCTTCTTCCTCTGCCTGTGTCTCTGCCTCTCTCCCTCTGTGTGTTTCTCATGAATAAATAAATAAAACCTTAAAAAAAAAAAAAGGATAAGACCAACAACTTAGATGAAATGGACAAATTTTTTGAAAAACTGGCACAAAATAGAATACCTCAGCAGTCCTATCAATCTCACATGAACTCTTTTAGAAAATAAGAGATTTCCTAACACATTTCATGAGGCCTGAATTACCCTGATATCAAAACCAAAGATATTCCAAGAAAAATCTACAGATCAATATTCTTCATGAAGACAGAAGTAAAAATCCTTAACAAAATATTTAGTGATTCCAGAAATACATAAAAATGATAATCATACATCATGAGCAAGTGATCTCTATTCCAGGAATACAAGGTTGTTTCATCATTCTAAAATCAATGTAATTTGCCACATTAACAGAATAAAGAAGAACAGTCATGATCAAAAGGCTTTTGAAAAAATTAAACACCCATTATAATAATTAAAAAAAAAAAAAAAAGCCAGCAGTAGTTGGGAACTTTCCCAACCTACGGAAGAACACCTCTAAACAGGCAGCTGACACCATACTTAATGGCAAAAGACTTTACCCTTTTCCCCTGCCTGAGACTGGAGAAACAACAAGGAGGCCCTTGTTGTTGCCACTTCTATTTAATATTTTACTGCAGGGTCTAACCAATAAGGTAAGGCAGGAAAGAAAAAGAATGCATACTGGAACAGATAAGTAAAAAAGTAAGAAGACTGACAGTACCAAGTGTTGGCAAGAATATGGAGCAACTATAACTCTCAATCATAGCCGGAAGGAATATAATATAGTACAGTAACTGGGCAGCCCCGTTGGCGCAGTGGTTTAGCGCCGCCTGCAGCCCGGGGTGTGATCCTGAACACCTGGGATTGAGTCCCACATCGGGCTTCCTGCATGGGGCCTGCTTCTCCCTCTGCCTGTGTCTCTGCCTCTCTCTTCACTCTCTCTCTGAATGAATGAATAAATAAATCTTTAAAATATATATATAGTACAATAACTTTGGAGAACGGTTCGGTAGTTCCTTAAAAAGTTACATACCATATGGCCCATCTTCTCCACTTCCAGGTATCTGCCCAAAACAAGTTATAACAAATACCCACATAAAGACATGCTTAAGAGGGACGCCTGGGTGGCTCAGCAGTTTGAGCATGCGCTTTGGGCTCAGGGTATGATCCTGGAGTTCCAGGATCGAGTCCTGTATTGGGCTCCCTGCATGAAGCCTGCTTCTTCCTCTGCCTGTGTCTCTCCCTCTCTCTCTGTGTCTCTCATGAATGAATGAATGAATGAATGAATGAATAAATAAATAAATAAAATCTTAAAAAAAAAAGACATGCTTAAGAATGCTCATAGTTGCTAATTTAATAGCCAAAAATTGACAATCCACATGTCTATCTACAGAATAAGCAACTGTGATATATTTATATTTACACAATTATACCACTCAACAACAAAAAAGAATGAACTCTGATACAGCAATAACATGGATGAACTTAAAAATAATGCTAAACAAAAGGAGCCAGATGCCACAGAGTATACACTGCATGATTTCATTTATTTTAAGTTCTTTAAAACAGACACAGGATTGGAATGCCTGGGTGGCACAGTGAGTTCAGCATCTGATTCTTGGTTGTCACCTCAAGTCATGATCTCAGGGTCATGGGATCAAGCCCTGTGTCCAGCTCCATGTACAGTGCAATCTGCTTGAGATTTTCTCCCTTTCCCTCTGCCCCTCCTGCTTGTGCTGTCTCTCAAATAAATAAAAAATCTTTTAAAAATACACACACACACACACACACACACACACACACACAGGCTCTAAAGTGCTAGGTAGCTGATTAGTAGTTGCATAGGGCTGAATACAGATATCTGACTATAAAGGACACAAAGGAACTTTTTCTGGGGGTGATGAAAATGCTGTGTATCAGGGACTGGCTAACGATGGTATGCAGGCTGGCTGCCTGTCTTTGGTAAATCAAGTTTTACTGGAATACAGCCATGCCTATTAATTATATGCTGTCTACAACTGCTTTTACACTACAAGGGCAGAGTAGGGTACTTACAACACAGATTTTATGGCCAACGAAGTCTAAAATATTTATCATCTGACCCTACCCTTTACACAAAAAGTTTGCTGACACCTATTCTTTATCTCTATCTCACTTGGGATGATAGGTTATATAGTTGTATGAATAGGGCGCCTAGGTGGCTCAGCGGTTGAGCATCTGCCTTCAGCTCAGGGCATGATCCCCAAGTCCCAGGATTGAGTCCCACACTGGGCTCCCTGCATGGAGCCTGCTTCTCCCTCTGCCTGTGTCTCTGTCTCTCTCTCTCATGAATAAATAAGTTTTAAAAATAAAACAAGGTTTATGAATATGTCAAAAAATACTGAACTATTTGCTTAAAACAGGCATAGGTAAATGATAGCTCTATAAAGCTGATCTAAAAGTAATAAGTACTTTGAAGAGACTAAATTATAATGTAAAAACAAAATGTTAGTCCCAGAATTTAGAAAAAAAAAAAAAAAGACACAAAATATAAAGCAAAAGAAACAAAACTGAGCTATAAACAAACCGTAACAACTGAAAATATCTATTTATTTTTTAAAAGATTTTATTTATTTGAGAGAGAGTGTGAAAGAAAAAGACAGCATAAGCAGGGGGGAAGGGTAGAGGCTAGAAGCAGACTTCTTGCAGAGCAGGGAGCCCAATAGGGGACTCAATCACACGATTCTGGGATCATGACCTAAACCAAAGGCAGACACTTAACCAACGGAGCTACTCATGAACCCTGAAAATGCCTTCTTAAATATAATACATTATTTCTTTATTCTTAGACCGGAATATCATTTTCATTAGGGTAAAGCTGATTGGAAAATATGGTTGCAGATCAGCAAAAACTTGTTAAAGGCAAGATACTCAATTCCATATGTCTTCAATTAATTCTCTTTGTTTCATCACTCCTTCTATCCTCCCTAACCCCCAGCTCATGGCCCACCTGAGGAAATAGACAAATGTACACAGACTCCATCTCATGTTATTCCACCAGAGAGAGGGGAAAAAGAAGCAATGTCCACTTACACCTAATCCTGATACTTAAAGCAGCTAATGGAGTACATGCCTATTTGGATAGCCTCATGTTCAACAGGAACTTTTGTAAAGAAGTGAGTTTTATAATATGAAAGGGTCATTTTTATGCAATATAAACCATGATAATTAAAAAACAAGAAGGTAAAAAAGAGGTCAGAAAGAAATTTGTTCCCATCCCACTTAACCATAAAACTTCATTAGAAAGATACTATGAGAGGCGCCTGGGTGGCTCAGTGGTTGAGCATCTGCCTTTGGCTCAGGTTGCGATCCTCGGGTCCTGGGATCAAGTTCCACATCAGGCTCCCTGAAGGGAACTGCTTCTCCTTCTGCCCATGTCTCTGCCTCTCTGTCTTTCATGATAAATAAATATCTTTTTTTAAAAAATAAGAAATATACTATGAAAAACTTGCAGAAAATTGCTTACAAAAAAAATGTATAATTTTCTTTTTTTTTTTTTAAAGATTTATTTATTTATTCATGATAGACATAGAGAGAGAGGCAGAGACACAGGCAGAGGGAGAAGCAGGCTCCATGCCGGGAGCCTGACACAGGACTCGATCCCGGGACTCCAGGATCACGCCCTGGGCCAAAGGCAGGTGCTAAACCGCTGAGCCACCCAGGGATCACCAAAAAATGTGTAATTTTCAATCATCATACTCCAAATAACTGGTGCATGGAATGAAAAATTTCAAATAGTGACTGATAAATTATTTCACACTAACAAAGCTATGAACTGACTTAGAAGTTAAAGTCATGGTATATGTATAAAACTTCCAATTCCAATGCAACATTCATTTGCCCATGCTTATTTGTTATTGAAACCACATGTTGGCACTGAACCATTTTATGGTTCATTTGGGACAAACATGCAGAAAATTGTGGGAAACAAACAGAGCCCTAGGAGTCTGTTAACGGCAAGACACTCAACTCCAACACAACTTCAGTTTGGAGGCTTTATAAAACCTAAGCTAAAAAGCCAATCTGTGAGTGAAAAGAGATCTGTCTTACCAAGAAATGTCTATTGCAGCTGTAAGGTACAGAAGCTGCAACCACTGACCGTGTTTTCATTTTTAACCCAGAAATTGCAAAATACAGATTCCATTATTTAATGAGAGAATGCATGCCAAAACTAAATGATATCTTCACCTAGTCATGTATTTAAATATCGCAGGGTAAAAATATCCTTTAAAAAAAAAATCTAAAGTATGTTATCAAACTAGTAAAATAATACTGATACAAAGAACTTCCTTGAAAGACACGTTGCTATACACTAAAGATGAAAACAAAATCATCTCAGGATCTGCCTCCCATTTTCAAAATTCATTCCAGACAGCCATGTGTATTTTAAAACAAGTTCCTCCTGATAATTCTGAGTTCTCAACAGCCTACTACTGTCACAATAAGGCAAAATGCAATGAGGCAGAAAGGAATCTAAGCAATAAGAAAGCCTAACCCCACAAGGAAAAATTCTTAACAACTTAAATTCACGTTTTGCCATGATTCCCACTACCCCATAAGTCAAATAAATGGTTTCCCTTCTCCTTCCCTGTAATTACTCTATATATCTGTCCTTAACCCATAGGGAACACTATTCAAATGAAGAAACCTTTAAAGAAACTCTACAGTTTGCTAAGCATTATGACAAATAAACAATTCAAAGAGAAGTGAATCCCTACAGTGAAGGACATCTCAAACTGGAAGGGATACCCAATAAACTATCAGCATTCTACACAGCAGAGACTCTGGGAGCCCAGAGCCAGAGGTGGCTAAATTAAGAAGGAAAGCCCTCCTAGAAGGTGCACAGACTCTCTCCATGCTCTCAAGAACAAGAAAAGCACTCAAACAGGACAGAACAGATTAAATTTAGCATGCATCATAATCCTATGGAGGGCTTATTAAAACACATCCTCAGGTTTCTGTTTTAGGCAGGGCCTGAAAATCTGCATTTATAACAAGTTCCCAAGTGATGTTGATCAATGGACCACACTCTGAGAACCACTGGCATAAGCAGATGTGCATGGCCTGTTTGCAGATTTCCGACTAGTTTCTTGTGGCTGAAATACAGTTAGCATTCATTTGTAATAAATTCCTTTTTCTTCACAAAGAATGTGTCCCACTTCATTACTTTCCTTTTTTTCTTTTTTTTTTAAAGGGAGGCTATGAACACTTTAAAGATCATGACAACTGAGATAAAAATGATTCACATTAACATATAAAAGAATTAGAGGGTCTAACAAATTTTTTATTATGTAAAATATTTTAAAATACAATTTTTTAAAAATGATTAAATTCAGGGTATTTTTATACAAGGTTTAAAGTTCTCATAAACAAATTTTCTTCAATTTACCTTCTAAACAACCAAATGGCTTAAATTACTTCACACCTACCAGGATGGCTATAATCAAAATAGAAAAATTATACGTATTGCAGAGAAACAAGCTCTCATACACCGTTTGTGGGAATTTTAACATGTTGCAGCCATTGTGGAAAATGGGCAGCTGCTCAAAAACCTAAACACAGAATTACTATATGACCCAGTAATTTCGGTCCTAGGTATATACCCAAATAACAAAAAGCAGGGACTCAGAAACTTGTGTATCAATGTTCACTGCATGCTACAGTCTGAGTGTTTCTGTCCCTCAAAACTCATCTAGTGGAATCCTAATGCCTAACATGATGGTTTTAGGTGGGGCCTTTGGAAAGTGATGAGGTTATGAGAGCAGGACCCTCATGAATGGGATTAGCACTCTTATAAAAGAGAGTCAGAAAAAAAATAATAAATGAATAAATGAATGAATGAGAGTCAGTCCATAGTACTCCCTACCGCTTCTTCCAGGTGCAGAAGAAAGCTCTCACCAGACCAGGCTGGTACTCTGATCTTGGATTTCCAGCCTCTGGACGTGTGAGCAATACATTTCTGCTGTTTACGAGCCCCCAGTTCGTGAGATTTTGTTATGGTGGCCCTAATGGACTAAGACACTGCAGTATTACTCACAATAGCCAAAAGATGGAAGCAACGGGGAAATGGATAAACAAAATATGCTATTTGGATAAAAAGGAATATTACTCAGCCTTTAAAAGCAATGAAGTTTTGACATATAAACCACATCATGGATAAAGCTTGAAAACATTGTGTTAAGTGAAATAAGCCAGACACAGATAACAAATATTTTATAATGCACTTACATACAACATCTAAAATAGGCAAATTCGTAGACACAGAAAGAAGCCTGGAGCTCACTAAGAATTGGGAGAGGGAGGGGGGAATGAAGAATTATTGCTTAATGGTTATAGAGTTCATGTTTGGGGTGATGACAAAGTTTTGGAAATAGAGGAGTGATGGTTGCGCAACACTATGAAAGTAATTTATGCTACTGAATTGTACACTCAAAAATGGTTACAATGGCAAAGTTTGTTAAATGTATTTCACCATCAAAATAAAAAAGCTTCAAATGGTACAATCTCAAGTATTTGTCCTAAAAGTCCACTGAAGATTAAATTGCTGGTATTAATATTTGATGTCAGTTTAGCTGAGCACATAAGTTACAAAGACATGTCATTTGTAGTTTCATTTTGTCTACAGGACTTCTATGCTAAGAAAACCTGCTCATGGGAAGCTATAGACAGCAGTTTTAATAAAATTTAGTCAAATGAGCTGTGAAAGACAGCAAGAGTTAATAAGAACTACCTTACTAATCGGATGCCAGGAAGGTACAAAATGTTGGTGAGTCTTTGTTTCACATAAAAATTATCTAAGTTGACTGTCCCAAAATTATATGAAAAATGAACTGCCTAATGAGAGCATATAAAGAGTTTTGATAAACACACCAACTGGATGCATTATATATCAGAATGATATCTTTGGCCATAACTTTTACTTGCTCCGCCATAATATGAATTTCCAGTTGCATATGGTCTCACTTGCTTCTGGCATCCCTCACTTGCTTTCAGTATTTTCAGTACTTAAAAAAATAGAGAGAGAAAAAGAAACAATTTCATTAGATACAAATGATGTAATGTGGTTTCTGCTATACAGGAAATCTGTGATAAGCTGTGGACCTAATACATGCTTCTACCTCACTAACTTTGATTCTACAACTTCTAATCTGTTTTAAATGATGCTGACTCTTGATTTCCTACCTCAAAACTATGAGCTCCTTAAGGATAGCTGTGACTCTGCTTCTTCTTATATTCACAGACTCTGGCATATAGATAATATATCAGTATTATGTGAATGTTTATAAATACAGTGTAAGTCATTGTGGGGAGGGGGTAAGGATCATTCAAAATTATGAATCTAAAATCCTTCTAAGCTTAATATCTAAACTTGGTGTCTGTCCGCAACATCTTAGAATCCTAACCAGGAGTCCCAGTTTTTATACCACTGGCTAAATTACTCAATTACATTACTCTCAGAGAAACCATCTTAGAAGAAAAATATGCAGATCCACGTAAGTAAAAAGATGTTCTCAGGCACCTGGGCGGTTCAGGCAATTGAGCGTCCATCCAACAATTGATTGCAGCTCAGGTCATGATCTCAAAGTCCTGGGATCGAGCTCCTGCTCAGGGGAGAGTCTACTTGTCTCCCTCTCCCTCTGCCCCTCCCCTGGCTTGTGTACTCTCTAAAATAAGTAAATAAATCTTTAAAAAAAAAAAAAAAGATATGTTCTCATCTGTCCATAAATCATAGCAATATACTTAGTAATGGAAAAGTACTCCATCCTTATGTCTGGACACTGCTTCTCTAAACTTCTCACATCCATGAGAACCCAAGAACATTAACAAGCTTGTGAATTATTATTCTGGGGAAGGGGGATGAAGATCGTTTGGAAATAACTTTGGCTTTTGACAGCTGCAAGTGTAAAATTTAGCTCCTAGAAAATTGTTAGTTGCTTAATAAAAATCCTAGGACTCTAACAACTGATACCACTGTTACAAAAACAAGATGTACTTTTTAGTGACAAAACCTCTCAAGTTTCTTAATGTTACAGAGTAAAATGTTGGTGAGTCTATGAGGTCTTAACTCTAAAAAATCATAATACATGTCATGATCATTTTCCTGATCCTAATTCATCAAAACAGGCACAAGGAAAGAAACGTGCTCATGGCCATATAAGCTTGAGGGAGCACCCCACAGCTTCAGATGAGATCACAGCGCTGGCTGACACCTTGACTACTGCCTTGTGAGATCCTAAGCAGAGAATCCAGCCACATCGCCCAGACTGGTCTAAGGAACTGTGAGATAGTAAGTGTTGTTTTAAGCCACTAAGTTTGTGCTAATTCATTATACCTATAGAAAAATCAACACAGTCATCTAAAGCACTTCCAATGCTCTCCTGAGTGATTCTGATGTTACCATGACCCTTTATTGAAGCCCCTCATTTTAACAAGGTGAAAACTATGGCATATTCTTCTGGTTCAATGATCTTGACTATTAATGTTTGACTTCAGATGAGGGAATAGCCAAAATTGTGTGTGTGTGTGTGTGTGTGTGTGTGTGTACATACACACACAGTAAAGGTGTCAGAAATCTTACAATACTTTCCATCTTGCATCCTACATTTTATCTAGAAGGCATCTTGATCATTATCTGATACAATCACCTCATTTATACACCAGCTGCAGAGAGAACATGGACTGCCCCAAGCTCAGAGAGTTCCTGAGCAGTGGAGAAGAACAAGAGTCAAGATCCTCAGCATGTGGAGGATTCCCTTAGAAGTCTGTCAGGTGGCCTCCTGTTAAAGTTATTAGTTGGGCTTGACTGTAAAGGGGAGGGGGAGGAGGGAGAGAGGGAGCGAGGGGGGGGGGGGGGCTATCTCCTCTCTGCTCTGCATTAAAATGCCTACAAAATAAACACTGCATGTTTTTAGGAAAGTAGATTCTAGAAGATTCAAAGAATAAAAGCCGCATCAAAGAGGTCAATGGAAACTAGAGCAGAGTAACTACTGTATTATAATATAAAGCCTTCTGTATCTTTAAAACAGTGATTCTCAACCACGAACAAGTCTGCCCTCCAGGGGACATTTGGTTGTCACTACTGGGGGATGAGCTAAGGTGCTTCTGGCATCTAGTAGGTGGAGGGCAGGGATGCTGCTAAACCTCCTATATGCACACAGCAGCCCCCACATTCAGTAATTTATTAGGCCCAAAATGTCAACTGTGCACAGGCTGACACGGCCTGCCTTAAGGCATCACAGTTGTCACTCTTTACTCCTGCTGACAACCCCTTTGCACTGTAACTTACTTCAACTGTGCTCCCTTACATATTCAAGGCAAAATTCTTTCACATCCCAATTTTCTGTGGCTTGGGCTTCAATCACTTTTGCTTTGGCTTGAGTTTAAACATAGGCTGTACTTCTCACCTCTCATATATTTTTTTTAAGATTTATTTATTTATTCCTGAGAGACACAGACTGAGAGAGAGAGAGAGGCAGAGACACAGGCAGAGGGAGAAGCAGACTCCCCATGGGGAACCCTACGCAGGACTCAATCCCAGATCCCGGGATCACGACCTGAGTCAAAGGCAGGCACTCAACCGCTGAGCCACCCAGGCAGCCCTCTCATCTCTTATTTTCAGAAAGTTGTACCCTGTTTTTTTGTTTTTTTTTTTTTTTTTTAGTTGTACCCTGTTCTAATAGCACAGGGCCCACCTGCACAGCACAATGTTCTAATAGGCAAAATCAAAACACTATTATGTATACTTGATTTCAACAAATTCATGTTTCATACAGTGATCAAAATTTAGCAGCCTACCAGTGAAGGGGCAGTAGAATGTGAGTATGCATTATCATTGCTTAGTCTAAACTGCTGGCAACAAATAGTATTATGTGGCCCAAACTATGGTATAAATGGCTGAAGTGAGGAAGGTGTCAGAGACAACAGGGACTGGTAGAGATTCTGGTGATCTGCAGGGCACAGCCTCTGTCTAAGAAAGCAGCTGCTACTCAGCTCAAGTCAACTGCTGCCATGCAGGAATGCAGACTAGATAATGCCAGATATTCTGATTTTTTTCAAGAAAAGCTGGGTATCCTAGAATTGTGTTGAAAACTGCGAAATTTTAAGATGTTAGCTTACAGTTTTTTTTTCTTTTTAAATTTTTTATTTATTTATTTATTCATGAGAGGCAGAGACACAGGCAGAGGGAGAAGCAGGCTCTCTGCAGGAGCCAGATGTGGGACTCGATCCCAGACCCCAGGATCACACCCTGAGTCAAAGGCAGATGCTCAACCACCGTGCCACCCAGGTAGGTGTCCCTAGCTTATAGTTTTAAAAAAGAACTTTATGACTCCAATATTTTGGTCACCTCTTTGAAACTTATGGTCTGAAAATTATAATGAGGGCAAGTAAGAGACTCCAAAAAGATCAAATTCAGGGTATACTCAGTATATTAGAGGGTACTGGAGGCACTCAGTTTGAAACTAAATGATAATGCCCTTGGAAGAAGCTAGTAAGTTTCAGGATGTCCCTGATAATGATGACATCATGAGGACAGCAGGAACAAAAAATCGTTAACAATTCTATCAGGCTATATTTCTGACACTCTCCTAGGCACTTTATATGTACAAACATGTCATCTTAACAATCTTATAAGTAGGCATTATTACCCTCACCTCACAGATGAAGAAAATGAGACCAGTGAGATTAAATAATTTGCCTAAGGACACAGGACTAGTAAGTACTGGAGCTGAGATCTGAGATCTGAACTCAGACAGGCTACCTCCAGAGGCCATGCTCTCACCCATTCCTGTATCACAATTCCCATGTTTATGTCTGTAGGCATTAAACACTGTATCTCTCACCATCTGTACCTGTAGATAAAATGTTTCATCAATCTAAGTTCTTAATGGCAACACTTAGATAAGAGTTAAAACAATACTCAGTATACTCTGCCTAGACATGTGTAGATAGAAGTAGAAGCATTTTTTTTCAAAATGAAAATGTTAACCCCTGCTCTCAAGAAATTATGTAGGTCTAGCAAGATTCAGTCCTTGATAGTTGGAAGTTTTACTTTCCTAATGATAGTTTGGGCTTCTGTTTACTTAAGAATACCAACAACGAGATGTAGCTGTCACACTCTCTGGCATTAAAGTCAAAAGGTATACAAAATCTGGCCATGTCCTCTGACCAGAGAGGGAACTATGACAAACAATTCTAAAACCCACCAAAGATTTATGGAGTAAACTTGTCTTACACATGGCAATTGCACAGATGCTACGCATGGAACCATCACTACTAAAATTCCTTTAAACGTAAGTATTAGAAATCCCTAACAACTTAGCAAGCAAAATTATACTTCAAAGCAGCTAGGATATAAATTAACTTCACATTTCATTTCACTACAACAAAACAAGAATACTTGCTGTAACAAATTTTGGGAAACTAGCAATTCTGAGATGAATTTTAAAAAGAAAACTCAATGTTCATCATTAATACGAGGAGCTCTGCATTTGCTCTTCTTGAAGAACGCTATTTCCCATTTCAAAATCAAGAGCTCTGAAGAATGAGTTCTGTCATTTTATTCTTACAGATCAAAAATTGGTCTGGTATTATAAAACTTCATAGACTTTATTTGGAGATGAAAAGGAACTTAAAGTATTTTCAATGTCATTACCTCCAAATCTGCTCAGAAATCCAAACAAAATCTAACTTAAAAATAGAAATTTAAACTGTAGGGGGAAAGAGCTCTGCACATTCAAATAGTGTAAATACAGAGTAAAAAGTGAATTTAACAAGATGCTGAAATACAATAGGCACATGCTAGCAATCATTTTGAAGAATATGCTAAAAAAAAAATCAGTCCACCACACTTGAATATATGCTGCAGTCTAAAACACTCATATTTCCTACTTTCTTTCTAGTCAATAATATTGTTCCAACTTTTTTAGTGAAGCAAAAAGAAAAAATCTCTCAGAACACCTGGCAAATACGCATAAATCATGGTGTGTTCCCAGGAGGATGTCTGAAACAAACAAAAAAATAAGCATCAGCAACAATAAAACAGAAGGACTCTTTAAGAAAGTAGTTTTTAGATTTTAACTGTTTGAACTGTTAAAGATGAAGGGGAAAGGCTACGTGCAAAGCAAGAGAAATTTTACTTGACACTAATTCAGTATTTCCTTTAGAAAAGAATAAAAGTTCAAATCACATCACCAATATTAACAGAACAAAATTCTGAGCCTTACAAAAGGTCCCCCAAACTACAATCAACAGCCCGGCCCACTCCAAGTGCTATTGGTAATAGAGAACTACAGTGTAACAAACAAACAAAAAATTCAACCTAAGCTAGAAGCCTACTGGAGTTCACTGTAACAGGATTTGAGCTATAATTAAATTTGATTAGTTTGGTTCAAACCTCAAGTTCAAAAGAATTATCAGCATGAATGGATGAAAAGCCCTTTTACACGGGCATTTTGAAAATATGAAAAGGGCTGACACAGCAAGCATCAAAGACTTTAAAAGCAATTGACCCTTCCCAGAGCAAAGGAGAAATGCTAACAGCTGAAACTCAGATGCTGCGTGCAAAGAAAATAAAGTTCCAGATGGTTCAAAAAGCCTGGTATTTTATTAAATATTAAATGCTATTATTTTTAACTGGATTTTGCCCAGGAATAGCCAAATGTGTCATCCATAAAATGTGAAAAAGAAGTCTGATTCCACCTCCTTGAAAAACTAGAATAAATATTCCCCTTATCAAAAACTGCTAGCCTCTTAGAGGAAGGTGCTCAAGGAGTTACAAGACATTCAAACAATCATGATGTTTAGTAAGAGAGCAAAAACAAAAACCACCCACAACCTAAAAATCCAAACTTGTTTATATAAAGAAAAAAAAAGACTTCACAAGATTTATCATGTTACTATTTGAAGACATTTAACTCTTACTCTATAATAAACAATGGTCAAATACATATATATACACACACACACTTTTCCGACTTACTTTATATTTTTGGTGCATTTAAAAAGGAAAGTAAAAGCAACCAGCATAGTAAATTCACCCTATAGAAGTGTGTCAGTGTCCAAGGGTTAATAGATCTTAGAAGAACTAAAAAAACAGTATTAGGTGATTAAATAAGTAAAATTTGTAATATGCATTGTTTAAAATATATATACATAATGAAAATGTGTTTATACATATTCACACACGCCAATGTATATAAATGTATATATAGTGTCCATGTACACATGTTGTACATCAAACCATGGGTTTCTTTTCAACAAAATGAAGGTGGTTTATAGGAAGTTCAGGTTATACATACCCTGAATTTTTAGATTGCACTTAAGTAAGTTTTTATGTTAAAAGTTTTCCCTTTTACTGTGCTTTATCTATGTACTTCTGGATTCGGCGGGTGGCCGGGGGGGGGGGGGGGGGGTTCATGAGATGAAACATTCTTTGCCAAATGAAGCAGGTGTGAGATATCTCAAAGATGAAAGCAATTCTCCAAATAACAGCGTCATCCTGTAATGCTTTCTTGACATGTGCAATTTTGCTACTCCTCTCTTTGAGATTTAATACAAAGCACTATGTTTGTGATCTTTCCTAATGTAGATGAGTTGTCGGAATGGTGCTCATTTCTAGTGGTTGTTCACAATGAAAAAAAAGTCAATTCAACACTGATCTCACTTAAAATTGCAAAGAAAGGCAGCCATAGCAGACAGGCTACTGTATTCCCTAAATGCCCTTTTCTTAACCCATTTACTTTACAAGCAAAACAACTGTTGATAGATTTCTTTTACTCCGAAAACTATTTCAAATCATTAGTTTTAAAATACCACAATCCCCCACCTAAAAAAGAAAATCCCATGAAGAAATCAATCATATTGCTTACTTTTTTTAATCTGTTAAAAAAAAAATCATGCTGAAGGTGACACTGACCTATCTTTAATATATCTGTCATTATATTAAAAATTTATACATGGGATGCCTGGGTGGCTCAAGTGGCTAAGCATCTGACTCTTGGTTTTAGCTCAGGTCATGGTCTCAGGTTGTAGAGTCAAGCCCGAAGGCAGGCTCCATGCTCAATGGGGAGTCTGCTTGAGATTCTCTCTCTCCCTCTACCTTTCCTCCTGCTCATATATGTGCATGCAACTCTCTCTAAACTAAATAAAATCTTTTTAAAAATTTATACACAATTTTTGACAAAAGGTTTTACTGAAGAAAAAAAAAGATAAAATATTAGCCACTGTTTTCTGTAGTAATATCCAACATTTTATTTTTCTCCTGATTAAACAGTTGTAGAATTTAAGTTTTTCTTTACTTCAAAACAGAACAAGAAAAACTTTTAAGTGAACTTACTTAGTATCAGCCAGTCCAATAGTTCTCACACTTTAGTGACCATCAAAATCACCTGGAGACCTTATAAAACACAGTTCTGTGCCCTATCCCTCCAGTTTCAATTCTTAGAATTTGTATTTCTAAATATCTCCCAGGTATCGCTGCTGCTACGGAAATGGAGACCATATGATCCAACCAGTATTTTCTTTCTCTTGATAATTAGCTAAGCAAGTAAAGGGGAAAATGAACATTGAAACATGGTATATGATATATCTTTTAGTCTTAGAATTTAAAAGGAGTTGGCATAGAGAAAATTTAAGCCAGGCAGATTACACATGATCTAGTTAAAGATTCTTTCAAGAGTCAGGTAATTAATATTTTAACCTTTGAGAGCCATACAATGTCTGTCACAACTACTCACCCCTGCCACTGTAGTGTGAAAGCAGCACAGATGAGACATACACGAATGAGAATGGCTATGTGCCAATAAAACTATTACAAAAACAGGCTGTGGTCCAGATGTGGCCTACAACATTGCCAACCATTTTAAAAATGAAAAAACAAAAAAACAAAACAAAACAAACAAAAACAACAACAACAAAAAAACGCCCTAGGAGGTTAAACAACCTCAAAAGGCACAAGATGATAAGAGGCATAATTACAACTAGAACTCGGGTATCCTAATGCATGATACAGTAAAGAAGCTACTGTTATGGTACTATTTTGATAAAAGTCACAAATGAAATGTCTTGTAAAACTTCATGTTAATAACCAAAAGGAAAAAAAATCACTTTACTAAAGAAAATATGCAATACTGTCTAATTATTATTCAGAATTTCTATTATTTCTAGACAAGCAGCTTTATGAAGTGGAGGACATTTCCTGGACTTTATCACATCCTTTTATGTTAGACTGTGCTGGAACAAGGCCTGCGAGCCAGCCTTCTGATCCAGGGACCGTGGAAAATGGGGACTCCAAGGGCTTCTCAAGTCTTACCATCTTAGTCCTTCATATTTCTCATCCTGTCCTCCACTCACTGAATGCCATTCCTTACAAAATTTATTCCCAATGATATTAAATTGTCACATAAAAGCCAAAAGAGGTAGTAAATTATGAAACCTAAGTTAAAAACAATGTTTTATGCAGACTAGTAGGCTTGCTCTCAATTCCAGTTATTAGTTACTAAAGTTAAACAGAATATTTAGCTAATAAAAATAAAGATTTATCTTTATCACAGACAGCTAAACATATATAATTACATGTATATACTACATACACATATAAGCAATATATGTTGTGCACGTATGCATAGTCACACACTCATACTCTTTACGCTTTCATAACTGCCAAGGCTTTTGCTCTTAAATCTGACATGTGAATAAGTGAAACTATTTTAGCAATAAAGTAAATTTTATGCATTTGCTTATTACTATTTATGTCAGTTTGTAAAAAATAATAAAGCCTGTGCATACATTATATGACAAATAAAATATTCGAGCGTTAACTATCAAACACAAACCCAAAAAAAGCTTTTCTAAAGTTGCTATACACTTACAAGTGTATATACCCAATTCAGAATAAGAATGATGAGTCTTAAATCTGAGACAAAGTTTCAGACATGTTTGATGTATCCTGAACCATGCGTGAAAAAGCATCTGTTATTTACAGATCAAAGCAACCCTGAGTATCCTAAAACAACTAGAGTGAAAAATGTCCAAATCTAATTTCATCCTTGTCCACATGCTTCTTTGAACTAATAATTCAGAGAATTGGTCAGTATGTTGAACTAATTAGCATGCTTAACGCTTGCCAAATTTGATGGCTCCAATTCTTTATTTTAAGAACTAGAATATTAAAACTAGTTTTAAAAACGCATACACAAGCAAATTTGGAAAAATGCAAAGGCTAGCCCAAGCTAACAAAGTCACATAGGTTGAATAATAATTCCTCAAAAAGTTCCAAAAATGAGTGGCACCTACTAAATACTCTTTAAGCTATGAAATGAGTTGTAAATGGTTTTTGGTTTTTCATTTGCATGAAATGAATTCCACAACATTTTTTTTTCTGTATCCATTTTTTTTAAACAAGTTCAACATATATCTAACTTTATTTCAACACAAAGAACTGAAGTGTTCCTGATAAGAGATTAGCTTTTTTTTAACTGCAACAAGAGTTAAGTTCATTCAAGATTTTTCAAGTGAAATCCCACACATTCAGAGCCAAGAGCAAAGCGTATGCCTGTACTATTCACATATTTGAGCCTCATGGACACATTTGCTACCCAGATTTTCCTAACATTTACTTCAGGTAATCAATGAAATGTTCACAGTAAATAGGTTACTGTCTATTAAATGGAGAGTGTTAATGAGCTAATACCTCCATGCTTTCTTTTTGGCTTACTGCCAGATTGATTTTTTTTTTTAATTCTTCTATTTAATAGTGTTGATGCTTTAAGAAGACTCATTCCTTTCATTTATATGAGAACATTACACAGAGCCTTCCAAGCAAATTCCACCTTGTCTTGCAATTCTATTTTCCCCCCTCTAACTTGAGGCAAGGGTTAGTTGTTAAGGAAAAAAAAAAAAAGGAATGAACAAAGATCCCAACCCCAAAGGGGGCTTGCCACATGTGATTACAAGTCCAAACTCAGTGTTTCAGTTCCACTTGAAGTAAAAGGTAAAAAATAATCTTTACAAGGCAGTCAGCACACTTTTTATTAAATGCTTCCCAATATCGACACATCAACTCCATTATACTCCTCTTCCTTTTTCTAAGTTTTATAAAAGGATTACTGGAAATGAACTCATTCAGAGACAGTGATTCACTCCCTGATTATCAATTATTTCTACATTTGCAAGTACTTTAGCAATATCACAGGTATTTTCAACTATCCATGAGCTGCTTCACAAATGCATAAAGTCCTTCTACACACAAGTAAACAAAAGCCCTCAAAAGGTAGAATCTTTGATCTCTTCCGTCTTACCCAAACACTCTAATTCCACATCTCTGTACCCTACATGCACTCTGTACATGTTTTCAGGTAAGCTAAAAACCACTGAGTAACTATTTTTCTCACAGCCACAATGAACTTCTTTTGAACCTCAGAGTACAAAGAAAATTTCCGGGATGTCTTTCACATTAAAATTTTCATGTTAACTCTGAGGTTTGCAGACTGGCCATTCTAGGACAGCAATGCTAGACCAAGAGTCACATAGCCAGGTTCTAGGTTTATCTTCACCAAAAATCACCAAGTTATCTTAGTCATGTGAGGTCTTGTATTTTGCAGGACATTGTAAAGAGGACAACTCTCAAAGAAAGATGCTTCATGCTTGGACAAAATAAAATACACAGCACCTTTGCCTTCTTCCCGTAATAAATGTCAAGATTATTTATACTGTGTGGCAATGTAACAGCAATAAAAAAAAAAAAAAAAAACAGTGGTCCAATCTATGTAAGGAAGGGAAACTATCTGCTAAATCAGAGTTGAAAGAGAAGTGAGCTTCTATTCCACTGATGCATACATATTAAAGGTAGATTAATTTAAGAGAAAGTAGTTCGTTCTTAGAAAAATGGAAGAAAAAGGGGGAAAAAAAAACTTAAGTTTTGGAAAGTTCTTAGTCATTCCTAACAGTTTATTTGGGTTTTCTTTTAGACAATGTTTTAGGGAAAAAAAAAAAAAAAACAAATGATGGAAGACATGTAGGTTTCGGGGGTTTTCTAAAACAGCTCTTCCTCTCTGTTAAAGAAAGAAACAAAGGGAAATGTCTTCAAAAATCAAAACATCATCTTTCAAGACTGGGATGGTCAAAAAATACAAATACCTGAGTGGGAAAAGAAAAACAAAGACTTTCCTGACACATAGGAAGGAACCAATACAAATTTGTTCCAGATACAGATCCACACAAATACGGCCAACCAATTTTTCACACAGGTGCAAAAGCATTCCAATGGAGAATAGACAGTGTTCCACAAATGCTGCTGGAATAGGACATCCATATGCAAAATAACAAACATTGACATGAACCTCATCCCTTAAATAAAAATCAACTCAAAATAGATCATAGATGTCAATGTCAAATATAAAACTATAAAACTTGTAAAATAAAACACAGGAGAAAACCTTCATGACCTGGAGTTGGGGAGAGTTCTAAGTCCTGACACCCAAAGCACAATTTATAAAAGAAAAAATTGATAAACTGGACTTTGTCGAAATTTAAAAGCTTTTATTTTATGAAGAATATGGTTCGGGGAATGAAAACACAAGCTACAGATTATCAGAAAATATCTGCAAATAATAAGTGATAAAGTACAAGCATCCTGAATATAAAGTACTTTTCAAAGCATTACAGTAAGAAATAATTCAACTAAAAAATGGACGAAAAACCTTGAAAAGATACTTCAACAAAGAATATCTAAGGACAGAAAATATGCACATGAAAAGATGTTAAATATCATTAAATGAAAATTAAAACCATTATGAGATATTATGCACCTATAAGAATGGGCAAAATCCTGTCCAAAACAAGTGCTGATGACTTATAGCATGTATTACTAGTAGGAATGCAAAGCTGTACAGTCACTACATAAACTTCTTATAAAGTTACCAAAAACTTACTATGGATCCTATTTCTGATTTACCAGCAATCCCATTCATGATTATCTACCCTAGAGAAATGAAACTAATGTTCAAACAAAAACCTATACAAAAATATTTATAGCTATTCTTTTCATAACAGCCCCAAACTGGAAAGAATTCAAGTGTCAATAGATAAACTGTGGAGTATCCAAACAAGAGAATAATTAAAAAGGAACAAACTATAGATACATGCAATGATGGGCCTGAATCTCAAAGGCATAGAGCATGCTGTATACTGTATGATTTCATTCAAATACCATTCTCACCAAGAAAAAACTACAGTGATGGAAAACATATCAGGCACTGCCAGGGGTTACAAGTAAGGACACGGAAAGGACTACAAAAAAGGGATAGGACAAGAGAGTTTAGGGGATGATGGAAATGTTTTGCATTCTGATTGTGCTGGTTGGTTATATGAATGGACACATGTATTCAAATTTATACCTCCAAAAATAGTCAATTTTATACCAAAATAGTCAAATTTAACAATATGGTAACTTAAAAAGTAAACTATTTGTTGTTCTTGTCTGAAATAAATATAGGGAAGCGGGAAGGGGATATAAAAACAATGTATTTCATTAAAAAAAAAAACTTTTTGTCCAATAAAGAAGCCTAGATGCAATAATACACCTAAAGCCAACATCTTGGTTTCTAAATATCTCTCCCTACTAAAAGCAATCAAGGGGTCCTTAGAGAGGGGGCCCGTAACAGGATCAGGACACCCTGTTACAACAACGAGGAAGTTCTTCAAGATTAACAGGAGGACGCCTGGGTGGCTCAGTGGCTGAGCATTTGCTTTTGGCTCAGGGTGTGATCCTGGGTTCCAGGATCAAGTCCCACATTGGGCTCCCTGTGGAGAGCCTGCTTCTCCCTCTGCCTATGTCTGTGTCTCTCATAAATAATAAATAAAAATCTTCTTTTTTAATTAAAAAAAAAAAAAGATAATCAGGGAAATGTCCTGAGAGAACAGAGCAGTGAGCTTGAAGAGGCTCCCACTGGCCAAATTTGGGACAGTTTGAGCATAGAAAAGAATAATGCTAGTGGCTTATAGTTATTGAATAAAAAAGAATCCATGACTGTGTGATCTATGAATATAATAGAATCCAATTAATTCTCACTTTACATGAGTGACTTGTATGTTACATGCTATACCTCGATGGAGCAGTTTTTAAAAAAAATCCATGAGTCCATATGACTATTTTTTTTTTAATTTTTATTTACTTATGATAGTCACAGAGAGAGAGAGAGAGAGAGAGAGAGAGGCAGAGACACAGGCAGAGGGAGAAGCAGGCTCCATGCACCGGGAGCCCGATGTGGGATTCGATCCCGGGTCTCCAGGATCGCGCCCTGGGCCAAAGGCAGGCGCCAAACCGCTGCGCCACCCAGGGATCCCCATATGACTATTTTTAAAAAGAGCTGGAGCTGGAGTGAGGAGCAAAAGAGGAGTAGCAGAGAAAAGCTTCATTACCGAAGACTGCCAGCTAACAAATTCAGAGAAAAATGACAGTATTAGGAAAATCATAATTTTGCAATCACCAATGTAATAAATGCTTCAGGCAGAAGTATCCAAAGACATTATAACTATTGGGTGAAAGATTATTGGGGAACAGGATAATCACATAGTCTCAAAATATCACCCCATAGATTACTTCTTAGTAACAAAAAAGAACTGAACCTTTAGAGTACAGAAAACTAGAAAACACCAACTTAATCTAATGACTAAACTTAGCTTCACCAACTCTTAGCTTCATAAACTCCTGATTTCAGCCCAGGTCACGATCCCAGGGTCGTGATGTCGATCCCAACATTGGATTCCATGCTCAGTGCAGAATCAGCTTGAGATTCCCTCTCTTCCTCTATCCCTTTGTCCCCTCAAATAAACAAAATTTTAAAAAGAGAGAACCATAACTCCATTCTTTTTTTTCTTACAGGAGGGGGAAGGACAGAGGAAAAGGGAGAGAGACTCTTAAGCAAGCTCCACGTCCAGTATGGAGCCCAACATGGAGTTTGAGCTCACAACCTGAGGTCACGCACGACTCCATTCATAGAAGACATATAATATTTAATGATGAAGTATCAGGTATCTGCTACCTTCTTAAAATGTTTCAGGAAAAAATAGAAAAAGAGGATAAAGCAGATAAGGCAAAATGTTCATCACTGAATTCTGGGAAAAGAATATATACTTTAAAACCTATTCATTCATACTTCCAACAAAGAAAAGGAAATATATACATCATTATGAAAAGAGCGTAAGTAAGTGCTCAAAGAATTCAGAGCCCAACTGTACCCTCTGTGAACAGTTATTTTATATAGATCAAGTTACTTACACCACCAAGTACCTGTTTTCTCAGTGGTATTAAATAGGCAAATATCTGTTAGTTCATAAAATGGCTTACAAGACAGTAAGAAGTCACTACTTACCAAGAAGTTACTATATTTGTTCCAGGCCCTTTGTTTCATGTGTTCACTTGATAAAAAGTTAACGGTTGAGATGTGTTATCTAAACAACATGCACTTTTTTCAAATTCACATTCAACGTCCGTAAGGATGAAGAAAAGAACCTCTGTAAACAACTGTGTGAACCAACAGATAATTGGCAAAGAGTGTAACTTTCATAAGATCTTGGTTGCTCAAGAGAACACATATCACAGCCTCCTCTACACAGACATTACTGATATCTCCTACCAGGCCAAAGACATACTTAATTTGCCCCATAAAGAACAATAAACTTCATTCCAAAGTGATTTTTTAAAAAGATTTATTTAGAGAGAGAGAGCAAATGAGTGTGACACCATGTGTGTACATAAGTGGGGGGAGGAGCAAAGAAAGAAAATCTTCAAGCAGACTCCCCACTGAGCACAGAGCCCCCACACAGCACTCAATCCCACGACCCATGAGATCATGACCTGAGCCAAAACCAAGACTCGAACAATTAAACAACTGAGCGACCCAGGAGCCCCTCCAAAGTGATTCTTAACTTGGTTAGTATTCCATTCTTCCAAACAGAAGTATGGAATAATTCACAGACAACAGGGAAGATTCACAGCATGTGGATCTAGCTATAAGGGAGTTTTACTAGAATACTTGGTATCAGTTTAAAAGACATACAAACATAACCACTTATTTCCCAAATATAATTAGGATGCACCCTAAACCAGTAAGATCAAAATACTTCTCTAAGAATCCTAATTCAATGATATAATTCCCTCCTACTGAAAAAAAGAATTGAGGAAACACACTTAGGGCCAAAGAATCCTTATGAATGATTATCACCAAATGCTGTTAGGCAGTAGCTTTGTAAATTTTATTAGGTACTAAAGAAAGTTACATGGCAAAAAAAAAAAAAAAAATCAGGATAAAATAAAGGCCTTAAACAAATAAACCAAATCCTTAATTCATTATGCCTTTAAGTAGATGAGGATAGTAAGGGACCAGAGACGTAAGCTTGTCAGAGGCAGAGCTATGGTAGAACCCAAGCAGTCTAGCTCCAAATCCCACACCCGGACTATACTCTAAGACCTCCAGGAAGTATCAAACCCACCCCAGGAAGGCAGTGCAAAGTCCAGACATAGTGACTGACCATACCAGATGAGAACACAATGATGGAAGAGTCCAAGATACCCAAGAGAAAAAGAAAGTCAGTACAAAAAATAAAAAGGGTTTTGAGGTTGTCCCACTTGAACACATGAAAAAGGTAAATAATGCATCCCCCCAAAAACAATTAGAAACTTCAAGGAGAAAAATAGAAAGTTCATGCCCCAAATGTTCAACAAATTAAAATATGAAATAAACTTTAGCGACTGATGGGAGTGCAGAAAGACAGTCTACTTGAAATCCGTCTTTCAGTGTGACACAAGACCAACACAAAAGGAAATGCAATTGACCCTTGAACAACACAGGTTTGAACTGCATTGGTCCCACTTAATGCAGATTTTTTAATATATATAAATACAGTACAGTACTTTAAATGTATTTTCTCACCCTTCCGATTTTCTTAATAACATTTTCTTTTTTCTAGTTTACTTTCTCGTAAAAATGCAGCATATAAAACACATAACACATAAGATATGTGTTAACTATGTTATCAGTAAGGCTCCTGGTCAACAGCCGGCTGTCAGTAGTTGAGTTTCACACCAGAGTTACCTGAAGGTCAACTATACAACCCCACCTCACTACTTGGCCAGGTGACTGGTCATGAGATCTCAATACCAACACTAGCTCACCGTGTTCAACTCTGAAAATCAATCCAGAAAAAATCATGGAAGAAGTGACTGTAGATTAAGGACAGGGTAAACCTGACAGGCAACCTAACAAAATTAAGTGTAGTGGGAGAAGCATTCCAGAAAGTGGGATTAATCTAAAATCAAAGAGGGTTAGGCAGCAAAAAGAAGTGAACAGCCTCAATTCGTAAACAGAAAGTTACAAGATGATGAAAGTCTGTAGGATAAAAAATGCAGACACAACACATGACTTAAAATTTCTAAAATGACCAAAGTTATGAAATTTATGTAACCAGAATGCTAGAACGAGCACGTCTGGGGAGGAGCATAAAGTGACCAAAACCACATATTTCATTCCAAAGATTCAATAGATTTCATCTAAGGCTAACAAATTAAGAAACATGTTTAAATATATTGTCCAGAAATATGGATGTAATAAGATGAACTAAACACAGAAACTGTTAAAAGAGGTTAGCTCTAGAGAGTGAGATGGGAATGGAGAAGGAAGACAGGAGACCGTTGCTTCTCAGCCTATGTTCCACACTGTTGGACTTGTTACTAATTTCACTAACATTACTTGGATAAAAATTAAAAACTGAAAACATAAGTTTTAAGTTTCATTTGTCCTTATTTTAGAAGATCATTTAAAAAATAAAGTATTTCATATAATGTCTTCTGGCATTGTTTTTCAGCTATTTTTTTTCCAAATAATCTCCAGACTTTAATACAAGTCACTAACATAGCACAGGGAGTTCACGTATACCCCACAGCCAGCTTCCCCTGTTAATAACTTAAATAACCAGAGTATGATATCAAAACCAGCTACCAGTACTGCAGCGACACTAGTAGCTAAGTGCCACACCTTACTTGAATTTTATGTTTTCCTAATATCCTTCCTGTTCAGAATCAAGACAGTATCCCACACTGCATCCATGTGTCTCCTGCTACATGTGACATCTTTATTATTCATCTTTATTTTTCATGACGTTCACAATTTTGTACAAAGTCTCTCAGTTTCAGTTTGTCTGATGTTTTCTTATGATCAGGTTCAGATTATGCATTTTTGGGCAAGAAGATCAAAGCAGTGATATTGTGTCCTTCCTGGTACCTCATGTTGAGGATGTAGGGTGTCAATACATCTTATTAGTGATGATGTTAACCTTGATCACTTGAAGGTAGCATCAGTCAGTCTTTCCACCTGTAAAGTTACTATTTTCCCCTTTGCAGTTGATAAATATCTTGGAGGAAACACTTTGTGACTGGCTTTCATTTCTGGTTAAATATATACCAACATCCATATTTCTGGACAATATACTTAAGCATGTTTCTTAATTTGTTAGCCTTAGATGAAATCTATTGAATCTTTGGAATGAAATATGTGGTTTTGCTCACTTTATACTCCTCCCCAGACATAGTTCGTTCTAGCATTCTGGTTACATTTAACAATATAGCCACCTGTTGTTACTTTTTAGAGATGCACCCAGGGAAGGATTTTTGGATAAAATAAGGTAATATGTAATATTTGCATCAAAATAAGGTAAGTGGGGGAGGGGTGTGGGTCTGAGTAGAGATGAAACAATATTGGCCAAGAGTTGATACTTGTTGCAACTGAGTGACAGGCCCAGAGAGATTCATTTTACTGATCTATTTTTGTGTACCTTGACATTTTTCCATGACAAAAATTTTTAAAATTCGAACCCAAATAAAAATTTGTGCATACATTTACCAAAAGATAAATTTATTTATTTAGGAACCTTGGATTGGAAAACACTAATTATATTGGCGTTTCACTTCTTAACTCGAACCATTTTTAAAGGTACCAAGGCAATCACTTCAAGAGTTTTCCAAGATCATAAATGGAAGTTTCTGCCACTAACATGTAAAACACAGGCATCGTGCACCCTCTAGTGTATTATTTTAGTTCAACATCTGTATCAGCAAATTCAATTTAAAAAGCCAAGTATTTTCTCAAAGGAAAAGAAGTCTTCTCTCTCACCACTTTCCCCTTCTCCATTAGTCAATAAATTATCTATTAATTACTTAGCCTAATACCAAAACCATTTCAATGCCAAAGATGATCAGCTTTTTCCCACTGATCCCACTTTTTCCCATGTTTTCTCAGAACACATGTTGAGGCCCACGGAGAAGAGGACAGAGTCTAAAAGCAGCCAAAGCATTTTTAAGCCATCTTCACAAAGCCTGGAGGAAGGATGCTGAAATCATATTAATTCTAGTTTAGAAACATCTGGTTGTGTTCTACTTGAATATATGGCTCCATTTCTACATTTCAGAATCCTACCCCTCAGAAATAGTGCTCCATTTCAAGTCAACAGATTTGGTTCAAATCACTTTATTTTTCTGATCTACTGAAAAATTCCAAGAGGAAAGAACAGTGGATTTATCTGCAAAACATGAGCAAGAGGCAGGGTGTAACAAACGCAGACTTTGGATCACAAAGGCATGGCTTCTGCTTCCAGTCCTGCCACATACTACCTGCACTGCTTATCTTCCCAAGCCTCAGATTACTGATCTATAAAACAGGGCAAACATCCTAGAGTTTTAGCTAAGGCTTAGAAAAATATATGTGAAGTAAATGATCAGAATTCAAATTGTGACTATTAACATTATATAATCCTAAGGTAATATGAAACCAAGTAGTCAAACACACAATCATTTTCAAAAGGTCCTTTAAATGATTCCCTTCAAACACAATACTTGAATTACACACAAAAAATTCTAAATTTTTCCTTCAAACTTGGTTTTCTTTTGTTTCTTAATTCTCCTTATAAAATAATGTTTGTTCACACAGTAAGATATTATACACTACTCAGAATCTCAAGAATAATTTCTGACCCACAGTGTTCAGTGTATGTAACGTGCCTATATCTGGTGAAAGATTTTCTTCATGAATAAGTTGTTTGCTATTTTCTTACATCATTTGAAAAAAATGTTTTAAATATATGAAACATTCATAGGAACAACCCTTAACTAGAAATGACAAAATCATAACAGACTATTTGTGGAAGGCACCATATACCAGGAAATATGGTAAAAGGCAAGGAGAAAATTAACTTCATTTGAAGTGCAGCAAGTTTACATGACAGAAAAACACTACCTTGCTTGGGAATTAAGTGATGATTCCATAATTCTTGCCAAATCCAACTTAGCCTAAGCATCTGCTAGAGATTTTCAATATCTAAGTACTTTAAAACTAGTCTACTTCTAAGAAGCAAATATGATTAAGTCATTGATTTGTCCATTAAATATTTTCTGAGTGTGCTACATGTCAAGCATTCCTGTAGGTGTTGAGCTAACAGAAAGAAGTTAATATATGCTCACAGTGCATATATTTTTATTTGGGGAGGGAAGCAGGTAATAAGTATATAAACAAGAAAAGATTATTTCAGATAAGAGTGCAAATCTAGGGTACCAAATGAGTGCTTGGGGCCGGGGCAAGAGTTTTAGCTAAAGAGGTCACAGTAGACCCCGTCAGAGAAGCAACATGTGAAGTACCGCCTATCGGATAAGAGCTAATCACACAAACATATGGGATAATATGCACTTGTGAGCCACTGTCCTTCATGAGCATCTCTATTGAAGCAGATTCTCTAGGTTTATATACTCTAACTTTTCTTTTAAAGTCATGTAGACTCCTCGTTGCTAAGAACATATTTTTCCCCAAACTCCTAGCACTAATGCCTACTTAAAGGTATAAGAATTGAAGAAAGATACCACTAATTTGAAATATGTTCCTCCCTAGAAAAATTTATTTGCATATAAATGCAAAATGTACAGGTGACCACAGGGATTCAGATCATGGGCTCAGGAGTCTTCAGTTCCCTCCCTTACTGGATCCAAGACTTTGAGTGAACCACAACCTTACCAAACCTCAGTTTCTATAAAGTAGGGATATTTCAGGTTATTGAGAGGATTCTATGAGTACTATACGTGAAGAACTTAGTACCTTAAGTGGAACAGGGTAAGTACTTAGCAAGCACTAGCCATTATTTCAATTGTGATTTATGTATATTTTTAAGAAAAATGTCTACATATATTAACAGAGGTATTCTGAGATCTTAACTTTAAAATTAGGGGTGCCTAGGTGGCTCAGTTGTTTAAGTGTCTGCCTTCGGCTCAGGTCATGATCCTGGGATCCCCTGAGCACAAGATCAAGCCCTGCATCAGGCTCCCTGCTCAGTGGCAAGTCTGTTTCTCCCTCTGCCCCTCAGTCCACTTGTGCTCGCTCTCTCTCTCAAATAAATAAATCTTAAAAAAAAAAAAGGTATTCTGTGATCTTAACTTTAAAATCAAAACTGTGTAAAAAATTAGTAAGTTTGAAGTAAACCTCCACTTTCAGAATAATTACAAATCAGAATTACAAAGGAACCACCAAGTGATTTTTAAAGAAAAGTTTCCACGCTGGTGTCCAAAAATACAAAGGCAACAAAAAGAACAGATATTACGGTTTAAAGAACAGACAAGTGCTCTGGATATCCTCAAGAGGGTACCAGAGAATGGGATGAAGTGAGGTATATAATATGGTTTCCTTTCTGAAGAAATGGACCTTGAGCTAGAAAAGCATGGGTAGCCAGAATATGGCAGACACTACAGGGCGACTCAGGAACAGCAGTCCCAACCCCATTTGCCAGGCTTCACTGCCTATACTGAAAAGCTCCATATATACTTAACTTCCTACTCCCCATTCAACTCAGGAAGGCACTAAGACACCTGGTACAAGAAAGCTTTTGTTTCCCAAGTACACAGAGTGACAAGCTAGTACTATCTCCAGCCCTTCCCCATTCTTCAGGCTTGGAAGAGGACCATGATGCCTAAAATGGAGCAGCCATTTTGTGACCATGAGTAAAGCAGCCAGAATATTAAAGTTAACCAAGTAGAATGAAAGAGCCTGTTTCCTGTATATGCTCTCATTTAATCAGCATCAGCCTCAGACTCAAATGACTACATCTTTCTTGTTACACAGGGAGGGGAAAAACCCTTGCCTGCTACAGCCAATGGCATCAGATTTTCTCTTGTTTGCAGCTTAAATGCAATCTACACTGATTACAGAGATGAAGAGGATATTTCATATAGGATGAAAAATACAAACAACAGAGAGAGAGAGGTACTTCAACATAATGGTTTATGATGCTAACATTTAAAATGAAGAAGAGTTATGAGATCATTTCTACCTTTAACCAGTAGCTTTCTTATGTGTGTACATAGAAGAGTGGGTAAAACCTATCCACAGGAACTGGTGTCCCTTCAAGACAGCATCGCCATCTTGCAACAATGGAAATAGGCAGCATTTTCAAAACTGCACAGAGCAAAGGAAATGTGTCCAAAGAATGAGAAAAGTAAATAGCAGCTGGTTTCTTGTAAACAAAACATGAGAAAATATGCACTGAAGGGCTAGAGTAATTTTTCTATATTAAGATAATTTTACTAAATGGTTCTTTCTAAAAATGTTTGTTTATTTAAGAGATGATGAAAAATTGCAGGCTAAAATTCATATCTGAGGAGTAACAACTTTAGGTTCTCAAAGAATGAACCATCACTCCTTCTCCATAGAACATCTCTACAGTATAAAGTTATGATACTGTAAATGCAATTAAGTGACTCATTTTATAAACCTCTGTGATTAAAGGGGGTATCTCATTTTCATTTGTTTAATATTCCCATTAATAAGAACATCCCGTTACACATTTACTGAGAGCCTGGACAATAAAACAATGGAAAAATTCCAAAAGCAAACAGATTTTTTTTTCTTTTCCCATGAAGCTAACATTATGGAATTTTAACAGATGTTCTGTTTGGTCATAGTTAATAAAATGAATTATGTAGGATTAAAACAGGGTTCAATATGTTTGCATTGGATTTTAAGCGAAAAACAATTTCACATTCAAAGTTTGAAAAGATTTATAATCACCTTTTTCCTTTTTGGTGGAATTACTAGGATATAGAAAATAAGTAAATTATTACAGCAATTCCTACTTTTGTGATAAAACCAGGCTTATAAAAATGATTCTTTAAGGTTTAAGAAGAATGAAATCTTAGAAATCTATGTATGTACTTCGTCAGTTATCTAAAGCAAAGGTCTTATAATGGAGTGTATCAAAAGGCTGAGCCACCACCCTGCCTAATTCCCAGTCCCCCTAGAGCTGCCTCAGCATTCTAAAGTGGTCAATCATGGCTAGCAGCATCTGAATAAAAATTAATCAGACTTAAAGGAATGAAACATCAACAAATATTTACTGAGTGCTAATTCTGTGGAAGGCATTATGTTATGCTACAAGCCTGTGCATGCTACAGAGAGGCAAAAATCCAATAGCTCTTTTCAAGGCAAATTTATATGGTATCTAACTACACAAGGCATAATTGTACGAAGCCAAACAGAAAAAAAAGGTTAACGACAAACCACAAGAGAAAGAAGGAAATGAAAGAAAACAATTTAATATAAACATATGCAGAGAGATGGATACACGCAGTGACACCAGGAGAAAAAATTCTTTCTTATCAGATAGTGCTGGGTTTGGTTTTGTTTTTTTTTTTCTTTTTACTATAATGAAAGCAGGAAATAGTACACAGGCTGAAGGATGGTAAATAAGTAACAGAAGTTCTAGCTACAGATGCTTCAAAACATCTTTCAATGGAAAACATTCAAGTGTTGCAATCTCAGTAAGAAAGCCTTTCTCTAAATGTATAATCTTACTTGGGAAATAAATTCCAGCAAATTATCAATGTGACCCAAAAGAGAACAATCAAAAAAGAAGTTCCCAACATATTTACATTACTAATTTTGACCAACTAAAACACCAGTAAGGGCAACTCTACATTATTATAACCAATATGTTGTTTTTCCTACAGAAGTAGTCAGTGAATATAAAATCAGTTGCAGGTTGCATTTTGTTAACTGAATAGAAAATTCCTCTCTAAAAGACATTCTCCAATTGTGGCTGAGAAGCTTTAAAAGTAATACCAACAGCTGGCCTCTAATTCAAACACAATCATTACTAATCATCATTAAATGGCATTCGGATGTTTAAACACAGACAGATCAAGGTTGTATGGCTGTTCAAGGACCTCACAACCTAGAGTCAGGTTTCTTCATCTGAGTCCCCTAGCAGACCATATTGCTGCAATACTTCTTTCGTAAGACTGCTGAGAGTTCAATGAGAATAGTCTATGCAAAGTTCTTAGAGCATATGGGCAAACTTGGGCTCAGAGAGGTTAAGTAACTTGCCAAGAGCAGGCAGCTGGTTCCGGGCAGAGGTGCCTTTCACACTTAGGTGTTATTTCCTGTCAAAAGCCCTCCCAGTTGCTAAGCATACTAAACACATCCCACATGACAGGCTCTCTAGAAAGCACATGGATGGATCTTTCCATCTCATTCTCACCAGGACTTTAATTCAAACAACCAGTTCACAGTAAAGGAAATAAAATAGTTCTTGGATATATGTTCACATGCCCAGTCTCAGATTTAAAACTATACTGAAACTAGCTTTCACCTCTCAGACTGCTAGCACTGTTGGTAAGGCACAGGAAAAGAGTTCCTAAATTGCTGACAGAAGTGTCAACTGGGGGGTGCCTGAGTGGCTCAGTCGGTTAAGTGTCTGCCTCAACAGACAGAGTCCTGGAATCAAGCCCTGCCCTGGGTTCCCTGATCAGTAGGGAGGCCTGTTTTTCCTTCTCCCCTCTGCTTGTACTAATAAATAAATAAAGTCTTTTAAAAAAAAAAAAAAAAAAAACAGTGTCGACTGGTATTTCCACGAAGGGCAAACTGGCCATATGTATCAAAATTACCAATGTAATACACCTTTAGCCAAGCAATCTCACTTTGGGTATTTAATCTACAAACATCCTCAACCAAATACAAAATGACATAAGAACAAGAACATTCACTGCAACATGTTTGTCACGTCCACCAACAAGAAACCAATGGCTCATGTATACACTGGAATACTATGCAAGCATAAAATTGAGATGGTCATCTTTACAAAGTGATTAAAAAAAAGTCACCCTGAAAATATTTTGCTAAAGAAACAAATGAACACCTATGACATAAACACCTATGTCTCTGATAAAACATACAGATTTATATAACATCAAGAGTTTGAGGGGCAGGGCAGCTCGACTGGCTCAGCAGTTTAGCACCGCCTTTGGCCCGGGGCGTGATCCTGGAGTTCCAGGATCAAGTCGCACGTCGGGCTCCCTGCATGGAGACTGCTTCTCCCTCTGCCTGTGTCTCTGCCCCTCTATGTGTCTCTCATGAATAAATACATAAAATCGAAAGAAAAGAAAAGAAAAGAAAAGAAAAGAAAAGAAAAGAAAAGAAAAGAAAAGAAAAGAAAAGAAAAGAGAAAAGAAAAGAAAAGAAAAGAAAAGAAAAGAAAAGAAAAGAAAAGAAAAGAAAAGAAAAGAAAAGAAAAGAAAAGAAAAGAAAAGAAAAGAAAAGAAAAGAAAGAAAGAAAGAAAGAGTTTGAGGGGGAGAGAAACTGAGGAAGCAGACAACAGAGCTGGGGTAGACACTGAAGAATAATCCTGAGGCTTGATTCCTAAAGGTACCCATTTCCAGCCACTGCATGAGGGGAATTCTACTGTCTAAAATAGACAAGAAGGGTAACTACAATGGAAAAGCTACCTAGAAGTGAGCTTTTCAATCCGTGGTAATTTGGAGGCCCTAAAGGGACAGATCCAAGGCTTCAATGAACTTATAGAACAGGTTGAGTGATCTGTTTGGTCTGCTTGATTTTGACTGCATGTGTAACAGAGTTTGGTGGGAGAGCTGCTTTCATTGAAGCCTGGCAGCAAAGCTGTGGGGAGAGAAAGGAGATAATCCTTATCCATCTTACTTCTCCATAGCAGCTACTCTTATCTACCAAAAAGAAGTCTGGAGTCATTCATGATCACAATGGCAACATCTTCCCTGCCACTGAGGCAGCTCCAACCGCCATCTTACCATCAGACTTATGCAGACAAGAGTCAAACACCAGTAACTTAGCCTCCAAATTCTGGGGGACACATGCTAGGCTCTTCCAAGGCTTACTCGCATGTGCTGTACTACAGTCCCTTGGCAGGGATCCAGCTACAGGGAGGCTCAACCTCTTCTTGCAAATACCCTACCTGGTTGAGTGCCTCCTTGCAGCATCCTCACTTGAACTGAGGTAGAGGGAAATCACTCTTGCCTCTTCTGTAGGCATGAAAACCTCAATGCTGCTGAGCTAAGCAAGGTATACAGGTGCTTTTACACCCTTGTGCCTTTGCTCATAATGTTACATCTGCCACTGCCTGTCTCCTTGACTATTTCTAATTGCCACCCCTTTGAGAATTAAGTCAACATTTCATTTATATCAATGCAACAAATACTAAGTACCATTCAAGCACTGCTTCCTCTATACCCCAGCCACATTTTGTACCTATGTATCACCAGAGCACTATAAAGTTATCTATTCCTAGTCATTTTCCCACAAGAACATAAATCCTTGAGGACAAAAATGTTCTGCATGGTGTCCAACACAGAGTAAGGACTTTTAAAATGATGCTAAGGAGAATCTATGGATAAAATGCATTTGCAGAGCTTAACTCATTCTTACTTCTTTTGAAACAACTTGCCTTTCTCAGCTTTCTTCCTCTTTAGAAGTCCTTTTAATTCACAAAGAAGATCATGAGGCTGCTCTCCATAGAACTTTCAGGACAATGGACATTCTGAAATTAGTCTGACTAGGAAAGCAGCTGTGGTTTTGCTCCCCATTTCCATCTTATTACAATGACACTACTCCAGCACAGTCCTTGGCCGCATCTAATTTGTCCAAGATCATGAGACAAACGAATACTGAAGGGATGAGGTATAATCTGTTGACCTTGCTTAGACTCCATCTAAAATTCACAGTAACTAAAATAATTTAAGAGAACATAAGGGATAAACACTCGATCTCCAAAAACATCAAACACAGAAAAAAAGAAAAAAAAGGACGGCATTCACAAAATCTAAAGAACAGACATAATCTATCTTATAATGCATGGATTCAAACTTCAATCTCATTCTAATAGGCTACCACTAGGGAGATAAAACATGTTTTAAAGGAAAAATTGTACACAGAATAACCATATGAGTTTCCTGGTGATTCTCACTAAGGCTTCAATGTATTTTCTTATTGAAACAATCAGACAAGCTCTTGGCAAAAAGATTTGATATTGGTGTCAGAATAATGTAGGAATTGAAACTATTTGTAATGTAAAAATTTTGTTTAAAGTAGATATATCACTTCTTATATTTCTCATTCTGAAAAGAAGCTATGTTTCATTCAGTGATAATTCTTCTCTCGTTCTATCAGAAAATCTGTACAAAAGCAATATTTCACCTAAAATCAGTTCTGAAGGATCTTTTATGAATACGCATAATGCAGAAGACCCCAATTAAATTTCCAACAAAGCACTGCCATTTTCAGTAAACAAAGTCATCTTGGTAGGGTCATACTATTTGCAAAATCTGAAGCCTAGAAATTAATTATTAGTGTGACATATGTCAAAACAAATTTTTAAAAGAATAGAATGCAGTTGTAACCATGTGTTTTATCTGTTTGTATGCAAAACCAGTATTGCCTGGCACATAAATATATTCATTTATTCAGCATCTCTCAGAAAAATAAAAAAAGGTTCAGTGTCCCCCCACCCCTGGTTTGCTGCACTCTAGTGAAATCTGAGTAAATCACACATGTTTAGTGAGTTAGAAAATAAGTACAGAATGAAGATATAGTATGGGTGATAGTTTTGAAAAACAGAAGCTCACCATCACACAAATAAACTAATTTTGAAACATTCAGTTTTCCTTCAAAATAAGTTTTTCAAATATCTACATTAACCACACCACACTACCCTAAAGGCTGTTACATTGCAGAAATCAAAGCTTCAAATAACATGTACCAGTGTTGGTGTTTCATAAAAGAGACTGTAGTCTATAGTAAAAAAACAAAACAAAAACAACCTGGGAATAAAATTAGGGACTTCAAATAATTTCAATGTTCTACTAATTATAGCAATGTTTATTTACATTAAAAACATTTTTATAAATGCAAACATTTTAGCACCTAGGGGATTCCAAATAGAAAAAAAAGAATACAGAGCATAGGTATGCAGATTCCTCTTTGTATTTTATTTAATAGAAAATCTGTCCCAATCCTTTTCACAATATATATATGTATACATCAAATCATCACACTGTACACTTTGAATATCTTACTACTTTAGTTGTCAATTACACCTCAATAAAGCAAGAAAGAAAGGAAGAAAGAAAATTATATCCCAAACCAAAGACTTGTCATAAATCTTGTATAAATCAACTTTTGAACTTCAAAATATCGTTCTCTACGTGAGGTAAAAATTAAAACATACTTCCCATAAGAATATACTAAAATCATTTTGCTTTTTCAACTAAAAGAAGAAGAAATGTAATGGATCCCAGAATTTCAGTGTTAGAAGTCGCAAAAGGTTAAGTGGTTGCTGGGGGCACACTGCGTGGCAAGCCACCCACATGGCCAGCACTCCAGTCCAGATGGAATTTCCCAGCTCATATCTTGTTATGAGGAAGGCAAGAGTTGACTGCATGATACAGACTTCTGAGACACTTGTCTCTTCAAGTGCTTCTTTCATTACCAATTTTTCATTAATTCTGTGTATTCTGATAATTATTAACTTGGTACGTTACCCTTAGTAGTTGTTTCTTAGTAGTTGTTTCGGCTATTTCAGCCGAAAACATCTGGCCACTCTAGCAACAATGAAGCGCAGGATGAGTGCCATTTTCATCTGGAGGACAATTCTTCCAGCAAACCCATTCTGCCCATTCATCAGGGCTAAGAACCGGGATAAGACTAAACAGTGTTTCAAAAAGTGATCATAATTCCCCTTTTTTATTTTTTAAATAAAAATTTCTCTGAATAAATTTACTCAAAAAGGCATAGCATTCTTTCATACTTCAATACTGGAAATTAAGTGAGTTACCTCTCTTAAAACTGTGCTTTTATAGCCTCGATACAATCCTTGGATGCCCTGAAACAAACAAAAGACCAAGAGCTCAGAAAGTCAGAATAGCATAAAGTTTGGAATGACATTCTGAGAAAGGCAAATTTACCTTTTCTGAAGTCAGAGTTTTAAAACATTCACAATGAGCACAGTTCCATAAGACGTTAAAGGTTACAAACCGACCTAAAGTATATAAGGCTCAGGTCAGTTCCCCTTAAATAGGAACATCTCTAAAATAATCAAACTGACCACTTCAATTGTTTTCAAATTTCTGCTCCTGAAAATTATACTTGAGATGTTTTATATAAAAATATTCCAAAAAAAAAATTCCGAAAAGCAAATGCACCAAATGCCAATCGTCCTTTCATATAAAAATAGAATTATATTTCATAGTTTCAATCAGAAGACATCAGAAATTCATTAATAATCTCTCCATGGTAATAAATATCTCTGGACAAGCCCTGATTTATTTAACTGTCCACCTGACTAACAACAAGGTCCCTTTACTGAGTTGCTCTCATGGTCCTATGATTAAATACTCAGTATCTCCTCACCTAAGTGACAAAGGGACCATTAAGAAAAATGTTTTCTAAAACCTAGACACATTGAAAATTTCCACATGACTAATTACTATTAAAAAAAAAAAAAAAAAAGAAAGGCTTCTGTAAAGAATACAAAGAAGAGCAGTTCGATGGTCCCTAGTGACATGGACAGCAAGATTAACTTCTGACCCATAACATTAACAAGTAAAAAAGGAATTAATTTTAATATAAACGTTATAATGCTAGTCTCTATATCCATTTTTTTAAGATTTTATTTATTTATTCATGAGCGACACAGAGAGAAGGCAGAGACACAGGCAGAGGGAAAAGTAGGCTCCATGCAGGGAGCCCGATGTGGGACTCGATCCCAGAACTCCAGGATCACGCCCTGAGCCAAAGGCAGACACTCAACCACTGAGCCACCCAGGCGTCCCTCTATGTCCATTCTTATACTTCTCTTCCTCAGGTCCTCAAATTTGTAGTAACATTTTAATATGACAGCTTTATTTACTCCACATTTTCACAATTTATTCCATGTCTGATTCTGAAACTAGTAAAGGACAATTACAATGTAGAACATATACGCAACTCAATATGTGTTGTTTAGAAATTTGGGGAAAAAAATTAAAATTAAATTTGAAAACGGAAAGGCAGAGATATCGTTAGTATAAAAAGCTGCTGTGATTGGGCATTAAATTGAGCTTTATGGTCTCTTCTAAGACTTCTGATCTGAAAAATCACAGTATTCATATTAATTACTATAAAACCTTTCTCAATAAAGAAAAATAGTTTAAAAATACATCTCACCTCTGTATATAAGATGTTAGAGAAAATCTGAAATGTTCTTGAAGAAGCAGATACCTGTGCCCTCTGCTTAACCACTTCTGAAGGAACTCGAATCAGGCAGGCAACCTAAAATATATAATTTAATTACATCCTAAAAAAGAAGTAACTGCTGTGAAAATTGAAATTTTCTTCATAAGCAAAAAATTATAGTTAAAAAGGGATAATGTACATGCTCAGTGCAAGACATCAAAAGGTATTTTTTCAACCTAAAAAACTTGGACTCTTAATGGACATGCATTATTTTGTCAGCCCAGAACCTCTCCTCCCTTGTCTTGCCTGTATCAATCCTCATACTTTGTTCTAAGTCCATCTCTCCTCTCTATGAGGGCCTCAATGGCAAGAAACACTTTGCTTATTTACTTACTTATTCTGAATCCCCAACAGCTAGAACAGCATCATCTAGTGTTCACATGACAGCCATTTCAAATAGGTTGAAAGAAGGAATCAAAAGGGCTTTTCCTTTACTGTCAATAATGCACACAGCAATAGATCCAAGACTGCTCGTCAGCTGATTACACCTCATCTTCTATCCTACTAACCACCCCAGCTTCAACTAGTTCCCAACCCCAGCACCCTAGACAGCCCCCTGCCCACATACACACACAAAGTGGGATTACAGGTAATTTTGCTACTTCTTTTCTGCCTACCAGCATTTCTAAATTCTCTAAACCCAACAGGTGTTACTACTTGATTACTTTCTTTAACATAATATCAAAGAGGGATCCCTGGGTGGCGCAGCGGTTTGGCGCCTGCCTTTGGCCCAGGGCGTGATCCTGGAGACCCGGGATCGAATCCCACATCGGGCTCCCGGTGCATGGAGCCTGCTTCTCCCTCTGCCTGTGTCTCTGCCTCTCTCTCTCTCTCTGTGACTATCATAAATAAATAAAAATTTAAAAAAAAAAAACATAATATCAAAGAGTAAATATATCTGCTATGGACCAAAGATTTTAAATGAGGGAGAAAATAAAATGAAAGGGCTAATTTGAAAAAACGCTTTTTAGAGTCCAGGTAGCTCAAGCAGTTGAGCATCTGATTTTGGCTCAGGTTATGATCTCAGGGTCCAGAGATTGAGCCTCGCATTGGGCTCCCCACTCTGCGGTGAGTCTGTTTCTCCCTCTCCCTGTGACCCTCCCCCAAATCATGTTCTCCCTCTCTCACTCTAATAAAAAAATAAAATCTTTAAAAATAATTTTAAAATATGCTTTTCAATGCAATCCTACTTATTAGCCTTGACAAATACTTATTTTTAATTTAGAGATAATCACACATGCAAAAAACAAATTAAACACCTTACCACTAAGGCCTAAAACTGGGCATAAATCATGTTATTCTTTATAAGTGTGTAAACTTTTAAAGTCATACTTATAAACAAGGACAGAAAATAAAGATCATTGAAACTTACATGAACCTAAAAGGATAGCTCCTACCATCTAAAACTCATTAAAGAAATGAAAATAAATAAAAAAGAAAAGAGAAAAGAAGGAAAAAGGCTCACTAACTCCTTGTATTTTTCAATTCAAGAGGTCAAGAGTGAAGTACAACCCCAATATGTCAAGAAAATAGGAATTGTCTCCTTGTGTGGCTTGGTATAAATATTTATGGAACTTCATGCTTCATAACCCTTCATGTTCTTACATTATATTTTTATTTCTCAAAAATACAGAAGCAAAACAAAAACTTTGAAAAGGTTCTCAGATGAAAAACAATCTCGCTAACTGAAGAGGTACAAAGCACCCCAGCACGGCTTCCTGACTTGCACGGCATGGCAATTTTGGCATAAGAGAGAGGCCACTGTCTATTTCTTCCAGTGACTCCACTGCCTTCAATTTGGTTTTCTATTAACTCTGATCTTTCTTGGATTTGAATCTGAGCCACAACAGGGTATTTCACTGCACAAGAACAAAAACATGTTACAGGATTGTGATTCCATGAAAGGAAATAATGTTATCTGTGGGTCTCTTGGTAAATCCATTCTTTAGAGCATTCTTTCCTCACAAATCTAGGGTTCAGTATGATTCCATGACACAGGAATGGTGGCATTTTCATTAAACCCAAGAGTGTTTTATATGTCAGAGGTCTATCAGAAGACAAAATGACTAAGATTTTACATAAAGAAAATATATGTTCCCATCTTTTGTCAGCATTAAAATGTAATACTGGCTTCATTAGAATTAAACATACCAAAAAGCATGACAAACTTCAGATTAAAAATTGATAATGAAGCTGTCAAGGTTTTTCTTTCTTTGACGTAAATAAAAACTTACTTGACGTGTTTAACTTGAATTGTTTTTTTGCAATGGAGACCTGAATGTCTCCATCTAGCATTTACTAACCACCAAGATATAAAACTATGGTGCTAAGACTAAATGTGTAAAAAGGGGAAAAATTACAGTGAACTTCACCCTCCCGTTTGATAAAAGGTATGAGGGCAGAGGAGGAAGAAGAAGGGAGAGAGATGCTGCTAAATCTGGTTCTTTCTGGTTCTTTCATTGCCACAGCCACCTACCTTCTACACAGCCAACCTGTCACTGTCTCACTTATCTTTTTTTTTTTTTTTAAGATGTATCCATTTGAGAGAGGGTGTGTGCAGGCACAGGAGTCAGGGGAGAGGCAGAGGGAGAGGGAAAAATGGGCTCCCCACTGAGCAGGCCCAATTCAGGGCTCAATCCCAGGACCTTGAGCCAAAGGCAGATGTTTAACAGACTCAGCCACTCAGGCACCCCTGTCCTCTCACTCTTGAAATGCTCTTCAAGGTCACTGGGCATCACCAATAGTGTCTTCCATTAACATCCTTTCCCCAACCAGGCCAACGCAGCTCACAGTAACTTGTCTGATTTTTATTTTTCTTGGTGAAACCTAATCAACAGCCTGTTAATAGGCCTCCGATACTAGAAGCCAATTGTCAGCATGATTAAATACATATCAATCTGAGACAAAGGTTAGGGAGGGTCAGAGCACTACTTGGGTTAGGAAGTAAGGGTGAAACCCATATCTTTTGGTTATCATCTCGAGAATTATTTCTCACCAAAGATCTATCATATATATGTACACCCAATGAAATTAAAGTTTCAAAGTTCAGTATGAGTTAATTCTTCATGTTTAGACAGGCAAACCTACAGTAAGCTCAACAGAGAAACCTAAATAAGGGGAATACAGCCAAAATTTAATCACATTCAAAGCAAAGGCTGCTTTGGGCTTTGCAGAGTAAACTCCAATGTGATAAATGAGTAAGAGGGAGAGGAACCTCAACACCCTGAAAATTTCTGAAATGCACAACTTACTTAGTTGTATTTTATTTCACCTTCTTTGTACAATTCTCAAAATTCTGGGAAGCAGGTTTCCAAATTAAGAATACCTAACGTACCTTTCTAGACCACCATTTAAAATCAAAACCTCTAGGATGGAACAGCTCATCTGTGTGTCAACTCTGCCATCTCCTGGTTACTAATGGAATCACAGCTGCCAATAAAATAATCCTAACAGCAATTTTCTAACTCCTGATTTACCATCCTTAGAGTTTAAATTTTATCCACTGATGGGGCCCCTAAATTCATAATACATTTCTTTTTTTTAAGATTTTATTTATTCATGAGAGACACAGAGATAGGGGCAGAGACACAGGCAGAGGGAGGCAGGGAGCCCAACATGGGACTTGATCCCAGGGACCCCAGGATCACACCCTGGGCTGAAGGCAGGCACTCAACCACTGAGCCACCCAGGCGTCCCCCCATAATACATTCTTTACATCTAGACTCTTTCCACTCATATAAACAGCCAATAGACACTAGAATAAAAATTTTTCATTTTTGTTAGTCTTGTCTCTGACAAAACTACTATCCTTGATAATCCAGACTCTAGGCAGAAGTCTGGATTATCAGGTTAATAATCTTTTCAACAAAAATAATTACATCATCTTTTAGGCTTTGTCTGTGAAGGCTGTTCACACAATTCTACAGAAAACTTTAGCCTTAAATGGCTTTTTCACTTTTGTTCCTTTCTGTAACAGAAATGAGCTGTGGTTTCACAGGAGGTGACAAAAACCCCATGGACAGAGGTGTAGACTTCAACACACATAAAATCTGATAGTGGAGGAGACTGACATCTAATGCTAACTATATTAGTTGCCTATTGCTGCTCTAACAAATTACCACACAGTAAGAGGCTTAAAATAACACAAATTTACTCGTAAAATTCTGGAGGTCTTACTGAGCTGAAACCAAATTGTCAGCCAGGTGGTATTCCTTCTGGAGGCTCTAAGGGAGCATCTATTCCCTCATTTTTAGAGGCTACCCGCATTCTGTGGTTTGTGGTCCCTCTCTAAGACAGAGCACAGCATCTTAAAGCCTCTCTCCTCAGCTTCCCTGTATTCCTCTTGTAAGGATGTTTATAATTACACTGGGCTCACCTAGATAATCCAGGAAAATCTTCCCATCTCAAGATCCTTAACTTGATCTTGTCTGCTAAGTCCTTTTTGCCATGCTAGATAACATATTCACAGATTTTAGGGTCTAGGATATCTTTAGGAGACCATTTCTTTGTCCACCATAGTAACCAACAGCACATTTTAGAACTCTAACCTTTTCTTATTTTAAGAAACCCACAACGGGGCATATGACCAGCTGAGTCAGTGGACCATGCAACTCTTGATCTTGGGTTGTCAGTTCGAGCCCCACTGGGTATAGAGATCACTTAATAAAATCTTTAAAAAACAAAACAAAGTGTTCAGAATTCACAATATTACCAGAGTAATACATATCTCGTTGCCAATTCTGCATCACTTTTGCCATTTTTAAAATATTATGAAAAGTAAAAGACGAAAGTGCTCCTGGAAGTATGCAGAGAAGTGTCTGTCTAACCATTCATTCTACAATAGTGTTTTACAGTCCACAGCAGCTGGGAAACCTTGAACGAGTCACTGAAATTCTCTGAATTTTCATCATCTTCTGAAGTGATTCCTTCCCCAAACTCTAAAACTCTAAAATTGTGCTACATCCTGCACTTCGTGTGACATGGACTGGAACCAATATTTACTGGACTAGATGCTAGGCTGAGCACTTAAGTGATGTATCACTTAATCCTTAGAAGAACTGTAAGTGAGGCACATTAATCCTGTTTTTTTAGATAAGGAAAATGGCAACACAGTGAGGTTAAGTAAATAGTCAATGGACACACAGCAAATAAGCTATGTGACAAGTCAGAGTTCCAACTCTGATCTGTGTTACTTGCCATCTATGATCCATATGCTACCTCGTTACAGAAATCCTCATGTATTCTCTAGTTCTATAATAAATATATCCAATTTATTTATACGTTCCCCAAGGACAGGAATCAAAATTTCTTATTCTGTGTTTTTAAGCACCCATCACAGTGTCCGACAGAGAATAGGCACTCAAATATTGAAAAGTATACAATTACAAATCAAAGCAATTTTGTAATAGTGGCATTTAATTCATTATGCCACCAAGAACCCTAATTTTAACAAAATAACATCTGAAAATGTAAAGGTTTGTCAAATGCAGACTTGCTCAGAAGTAACTAATCCTATCATCACTAGTTTGGTCCTTGGAGAGAAGTATTTGGTTTTCCTCCTTACACTGTAATGGCAATAACTGACCAAGTAACACTCTTGTGGCTTGAAACTATTTCAACTTCATCATCTTACATGAAAATCTTGTTCACTATTTCTATAAAACTGAACTTAATTTGTGTTCCAAAAACTGATGCTGCTCTTAAATAAAAAGCCAACAGAGCTTCCCTTCCCTCTTGACCACTAATTAAACAAGATAGTCAATGAAATACACTCTCCTAGATGATGAATCAATATCATCTGAACTAATGCTGCATACTATAACAGGGAAAGAAAAGAAAATCTATAAAACAGAAAACAAACTGAAATGTGTTAAAGAAGGAAGTCATTAAGAAACTAGTGGGATGGGGGAGCCTGGGTGGCTCAGTTGGTTGGGCAGCCAACTCTTAATTTCAGCTCAGGGCATGATCTTGGGGTCTTGGGATCAAGCCTCACATCAAGCCCCACACTCTGCTTAAGATTCTCACCCTCTCTCTTTATCCCTCTCCCTGCTCAGTCTCTCACTCCTCTCTTGCTCTAAAATAAATAAAATCTTAAAAAAAGAAAAACTGGAGGGATGGTAGGGAAAACTGTTCTTTATAAAGCTTCCCTGAAAATTTTCTTTGTACATTCATGCTTATACTTTAAGCAGGATCATCACCAGACATGGGCCATGCCATGCCCAGACAGACTCTCAGGTCCTGTCCCCCTCTTCTCCCTGCTCTGCACATTCACTTTCACTCAGGCTCATATGGCGGAGACAGCTGAAAAGTAGGGTGTGCTTAGCTGACTGAACTGAGAAGACTGTCAGAGAGTTTAAATATGTGCACAACGGGACGCCTGGGTGGCTCAGCAATTGAGCATCTGCCTTCAGCTCAGGTTGTGTTCCCAGGTCCTGGGATTGAGTCCCACATCAGGCTCCCAGCAGGGAGCCTGCTTCTCCCTCTGCCTATGTCTCTGCCTCTCTCTGTGTGTCTCTCATGAATAAATAAAATCTTAAAAAAAAAACCACTATAAATACATATAAAAAAATTTTTTAAGGAATTCAGGGTCTTTTTATAAAGATTTATTTGAGAGAGAGTGTATGAGTGGGGAGTGGAGGGGGAAGAGGAGGGGAAGAGGGAGAGAATCTCAAGCAGACTCCCTGCTGAGTGAGGAGTGCGACATGGGACTTGATTTCACAACTCTGAGACCATGACCTGAGCCAAAACCAAGAGCTGGATGCTTACAGATGACCCACTCAGGAGATCCTTAATTTTTTTTAAAGAAATCTCTATATCCTTTGTGGGCTCGAACTGACCAACCTGAAATCAAGAGTTGCATGCTCGGGATCCCTGGGTGGCGCAGCGGGTTAGCGCCTGCCTTTGGCCCAGGGTGCGATCCTGGAGACCCGGGATCGAATCCCACATCGGGCTCTTGGTGCATGGAGCCTGCTTCTCCCTCTGCCTGTGTCTCTGCCTCTCTCTCTCTCTCTCTCTCTCTATCATAAATAAATAAAAAATTTAAAAATATGTTTAAAAAAAAAAAAGAGTTGCATGCTCCCCTGACATAGCCAGACAGGTGCCCCTATAAATGTATTTTAAAACATATTAACAACATAATCAAAAATGGCCTAAGTCCCACTTGGGAAAACACAATGGTAACTAACATGTGTTTTGTTGCTGACAAACACTCCTCACTGAATCAAGGCATGAACTTCCAAATAGCCAATTCAGTGGGAAAGCTGGAAAAAAAAATGAGGTGCTAATGATGTACTTAATCCATATGCTTATAACCAATGAGCCCTGTATGGACTACAGCACATAGAAGGTCCAAGGACCTTGTCAGTTGGTAGATAAGCTAAACAACATAAATTGCCTTTGTTTTCAAGGCATCTTAGATGGCATGGGCCTTGAAGGAAATGTCAGGTCTTGGTGCCACCCTCACTTTATTTCCAAAATCCAAATCGACATGTCTGAGTGCACTGCCACCCTCAGAACTAGCCAGTCTTTATTAAACTAGGCCTTTTAGTAGGTCTAAAAGTTTATAATTCTGAGGAAGACAAAAGGAATTGCACTTCTGATCAGTATATGGCACTCCTTGAGCCACTAGCTAACATATTCCTCAGTGTGGGACTGCTGAACCAATTCAGTAAAAACATTTAGTAGTGGAATATACATTTAAATTTTTGATGACTCTAAATCAGTGGTGCTTAAATATCACTGAGTACCAGAATACCTAGGAATTTTGTTTAAAATGCAGGGTTCCAGAGCTCCTGGGTGGCTCAGTCAATCCAGCATCTGCCTTCAGCTCAGGTCATGATCTCAGGGTCCTAGATCAAGTCCCACATTGGGCTCTCTGCTCAGCAGGGAGTCTGCATCTGTCTCTCCCTCTCTCTACCCCCCACCCCTCCCCACCGCTTATTCTCTCTCTCCCACTCTCAAATAAAAATCTTTTTAAAAAATAAAATAAAATGCAGGATTCCGGGTGCCATCTCCAAAAATCATCATTTGTAACCTGCCCAGGCAACTGAATCTAAAGTAGGTGCTCTCTGGGCTGCACTTGGAGAACTACTATTAGAAGCTGTCAGAAAAGTATCTACAAAACATGATATATTTCCTAGCTTTCTCAATCCCAAATTAGAATGTGGCCAAAAAGGATAATCAACCTGCATCTATGTATATAGGGACATCCACACATCTGTCACCCATGTACACATTAAATTCAGAGTGGCTACATTAGGCTGCAAAGAAATGTCAATGTTCTTTTATTTCTGCAAACAATATGAACTTAAGCCAAAAGTAGGATAAGACCTGGGAAAAGTAAAATCTTAAAGACTTAAAATATCACTATAGCTGTAATGTTACAGCATCTGCTGTATTAGAGTAAACCTGCCCCCAACCCTTCTGATCTAATTACAGATTCTACTTCTCACAGGGCTTCTTCTGTGTCTGATGAAAGCTGAGCTGCAAAATAATTGAGGCAGGGATTTAGAGATTTGGTGCAGCAAACTTCCTAATAAAAATGGCACAAAAGACTATCTCACTGTTGTTACATATTAAATCTTATTTGATTGATTTTACTGTATTCCAAATTACAAACATAAGGTAGAAGGTTGTAATTATAGTTTTATTGATTCATCATTAAGTTTTAATCAAGGTGCTGCTACAGGGGATGGTTATTAGGGCACTGTGCTTTTCTTTCTTTCATATACTTAGAAGTGCTACAACAAAGCAATTGTGGACACAAAGGATACCAACAATAACAATAGGTTATTGTTTCTAAGAATCTATTTGCAAATTAACAATCTTCTATCAAAGTATGTGTTACAGAACAATGAGGGAACGAAACTATTTATTTTCTCTAGGTCTCTAAACCTTTCTGACCACTGACAGCTTTAAATGTTTCCCATTGCTCTTTATTTTACCAATGAAAATTGCTTCTCCTAAATTCTATTTCTTTCTCTTATTTCTAGCAACCACACCTGTATGAATCTGAAACCAAAGATCTTCGATCCATGAATCTGAAACAAGGTACTAAAATAGGAAGGCAGTATATACATTTCCCAAGCATTTATTGAGAAAATAGATACTGAATGGCTTTGGTAAGTATTTTTAAGAAAGTATAAAGACAGAACCCAGGTGGTTCAGTCCAAGCATCTGCCTTTGGCTCAGGTCATGATCCCATGATCCCATGATCCTGCAATCAAACCCCCTGAAGGGAACTTCTGAACAGGGAACCTCTGCCCCTCCCTCCACTCATGCATGTGCTCTCTTGCCCACGTGCTCGCTCTCTCTCTCTCTCTCTCAAATAAATAAATGAAATCTTTAAAAAAAAAAAAAAAAAAGGGACGCTTGGGTGGCTCAGGAATTGGGCATCTGCCTTTGGCTCAGGGCCTGATCCCAGAATCCAGGATGGAGTCCCACATCAGGCTCCCTGTAGGGAGCTTGCTTCCCCCTCTGCCTGTGTCTCTCATGAATAAATAAATAAAATCTTTTTTTTTTTTTTTTTAAGTTGGTTAAGCATCTGACTTTGGTTCAGGTCGTGATCTCAGGGTTCTGGGATCGTGCCCCATATCAGGCTCCCCGCTAAGTGAGGAGCCTGCTTCTCCCTCTCTCTCTGCCCCCATTTGCGCTATCTCAAATGAATAATTAAAATCTTAAAAAAAAAAAAAGTACAAAGATAACTGGAGCATCATAATCAACATTTCCACACACTCTAAAAATCTTTTCAACATAGGACACTGTAACTAAATTTAAAATCAATCAAATACCATCAAGATAAGTCTCACCTGTGAAGTCAATCTACATACCCGCTACTGATTGCTTCTCTTTTTAAAGTTCTCCAGGCACCACAGAAACTATAAAAAGGTATCTGACATTAGGCCTTACCATCTAAGGGACCACAGAAATCCTGAGAGACGTAATAAAAATATGACTGTCCCAGAACTGTTTATCTCTAGGGTATAAACACTTGTTTCCTAGCTCACATCTACCTACCCCAGCTCCTACACCCTAGAGTTCACACAAAGAACACAATGACAAAGGCTTCAGTATTCAAATTGAAGAAAACCAGAGCACCTGGGGGTGGTTCAGTGATTCAGTGTCTTCCTTTGGCTCAGGTCACAATCCTGGGATTGAGGCTCCCATTGGGCTTCCCGAGGGGAGCCTGCTTCTCCCTCTGCCCATGTCTCTGCCTCTCTCTGTGTCTCTCATGAATAAATAAATAAAATCTTTAAAAAAAAAATTTAAGAAAGCCTATCCTTTGACATGGCAAATTAGCTTTCAGGCAAGATGGCCCCATGTGAGATGAAGTAAGAGGCCAAGTTCTTTTTGCTGCCTGTTTTCGGCAAAATGCTATAAAATATAAACTAAATACTGAATTTATGAGAATATTTCAGCTTAACCAACATGCAATTCTAAAATAATGAGGCAAGAGCTGTCACAAGGACAGTTTCACATTCTGAGAGACACTGAAACTCTCATAACTTGTTATTCTTTTATATACTCAAAAAATACAGCATATAATGAGGTTCTAAAATCAGAACATAATCACAGAAAAAAATCTAAACCTGGGATAATAGGTTAAAGGATTGTTTTTAAATTAAGTATACATTGCTTTTAAATTGCAGTTTAAGCTAATTTTCCAGTACACTTCAAGCACAGGAGTTCCTACTTCAAGTAAGAGTAGAGGGAATGAAAATGTCCAGAAATTCTATGCAAAATGTTCATGCATTCAATTTCCTGGAGAGACAGCCAATCATTAGATTCCTAAATGGGTCCATGGCTCATGAAAGAATTACCACTTGTGTTCCCTGCCACTCAGAAATCAATACACTCACTGCTGGTCCCATCATTTTTGTAACTTCAATAAATCATGAAAGCATTTTTTTTAAAAATCCAGACTTAATTTGGGTTCTGAAAAATCATTTTTTTAAAGATTTTATTTATTTATTCATGAGAGAATAAATGGCAGAGGGAGAAGCAGGCTCCCCTCGGGAAGCCCAAGTATTATACATTTGAAACTAATATGACACTGTATGTTAACTATACTAGAATTAAAATTCTTAAAAAAAGAAACTCATTTTACAGTAATGAAAAAGTATGAGGTTTTATATATCCTAGATACAAGAAAATAATTTTTTAAGACACAAAAATAACAAAGGAGAGCAGAGATCATCTTTTGTCTTTATCAAACATCATAACCTCAACAATTCATATTATCACACAGAGGGATACTGCTTTTCTGTATAACAGACTTTTGCCCATAATTCCTTTTCTACTGGATTTCCCAGATATAATCTGATATGTTTTCATCAACTAAAATGATATAATTAACTTGACTATATATCTTTAAAATAACTTTCTTTTAAATTATCTTAACATTTCCCAATTCCTGCTATGAGGCCAGTTCTACCTTGATACCAAAACTAGCAAGACACAATAAAAGGTATAGACTTTTATCTCTTATGAATAAAGAAACAGAAGTCCTCAGTAAATAAAACCTAGCCCTAAGTAAAAAGTATTATATACAACGATCAAGTGAGATTTATTCCAATAATGCAAGAGTGGTTTAATGTTTGAAAACCAATTAATGTAATACACCATATCAGCAAAGTAAAAAACAAAAGTCTCATGATTACCTCAATAGATGAACAGAAACATGGACAAAATGCAACCTTCACAATGTAAAAAAAAAAAAAAAAAAAATTCATCCAACAAACTAGGAACAGAAGGCAACTTCCTCAACTTGATAAAGAACATCTATGAAAACCTCACAGCTAACATCATACTTAATAGTGGAACACTAAGACCTCCTTCCTGAGATCAGAAAAAAACGTAAGGACTCACACTCCCGCCACTCCTATTCTACACTGTACTAGAGCTTCTAGTCAGGTCAATTAGGCAAAAAATAATAATAAAATAGAAGGCATAGAGACTGAAAAGAAAGAAGTATAACTACCTCTATTTGCAGAGAATATGACCTCATGCATAGAAAATTCTAAGGAATCCACTAAACAGCTTCAGAACTGATTAATGAGTTCCCCAGAGTTACAAGATACAAGATCAATATATGAAAACAAAATCATTTCTACATGTAGCAATGAACTAATGGAAAATGAAATTTTATTTTTAAAAGATTTTATTTATTTATTTGAGAGAATGAGCAAGCAAGAGAGAGAACACAAGCAGGGGATGTGAGGTACAGAGAGGCAAAGGGAGAAGCAGACCCTCCACTGTGCAGGCAGCCCAATATGGGGCTCCATTAAAGGACTCCAGGATCATGAAGGCAGACACTCAAGGCAGATACTCAACCAAGTCACCCAGGTGCCCCAAAAATGAAATTTTTTAAAAATTTCCATTTAGAATAGCACCAAAAGGAATAAATGGAATAAATTATCAAGAGGAGTATAAAACTTATACTCTGAAACTACAAAACACTGTTTAAAAAAAATCAGTACCTAAATAAGTAGAAAAACACCATATATTTATACATCAGAAAATTCAGTATTTCTAATATAGCAACTGTCTCCAAAATTGATTTGCAGATTTGATGTGATCCCTATCACAATCTAAGTTGCCTTTTTTACTGACATTGATAAGCTGATTCTAAAATTCACATGAAAATGCAAGAGACCAGAATAGGCAAAACAATCTTGATAGAAAAGAACAAAGGTGGAAGACTCATACTTACTGATTTCCAAACTTAGCACAAAACTGCAGTAATCAAGACTATGTGGTACCGACATAAGGACAGACACAGATATCAACACAATAGTATTGAGAGAGGGACTGCCTATCTTGTCATTGCTTTCCAAGTTTATTCTACTATGTCATTGCTTTCCAAGTTTATTCTACTATGATCAAATGATCTGTACAACCTTGTCTTTACACTACTTGTTGAAATTCACTTTGTTGTACTACTGGTTCATACATTTTTATTCATGTTCCAAGTATGCTAGAAAAAAGTAAATAATCTTCAACTCTTAGGTGCAGAGCTCTACACATATCCATTAGCCCCATCTTGTCATTCTCTTGTTCAAATCTTCTATGGTCTCAATAAATGTTTCTGCCTGTCTGGTCTTAAGATTTTTACAGATAGAAGTTAACATCTCCAACAAAAATTATAGTTTTGGTGGGTGGGAGGATGGGTGAAATAGGGGATGGGATTAAAGAGTACAATTATCATGATGGGAAAAAATTAAATTTTAAAAAATTACATTTCTAGTATTTCTCCTTGTTCTTCTGGCAATCTCTCCTTTATATTTTGAGATTATATCAAGTTTATTGCATCTCCCAAGAGAATTATTCCTTATATCACTATATGATAGTCTCTTTGGTTTTTGGCTTTCAGTGATTTTTTTGCCTGACACTAACATAACTCTATCAGCTCTTCTTCAGTGATAAGAATAAAGGATTATTATAGGTGTAAACTGTAATTGTGGGAGCTGATTAAGCAGGTTATGTAGAATAGTCATTCTACATCTAGCGTTAGGACAGAAATCAGAGGGCAGGCAGGGGGAAGGATGAAATGATGTGAAATGGGGAAGGACAAAGGATAAACTGACCCATCTGTTTCTCACCAACCTTACTGATGTGGGTGACTTGTAGTATAAACTAGCATTCTTCACTGCAGAGCCCACACATCTGTCTCAGAATTTAGAGAAGCTGAAGGAGATGATCCAGTAGGAACTGGAGAGGCTGTAGACCAGATTCTAACACCAACCTTGTAAGCATCAACACAACTATTGCTTCACTTCCACCTTTCAAATCTTGTGCTAGTTTATCTTATAGCCAGCATAACCTGGAATGATCCTGGAAAGGGAGTTCTAGGAAATAGAGTTCCAGCTCAGTTATGTTGACACAACACAAAGCCATCACAATATGCATGGATATCTACTTCCATCTTTTTAATTTCATTCTTTCTGTATAAATATGTTTTAGGCTGTCTCTTGAAAATAGCATATTGCTGGATTTTTCTTTCATTCTATCTAGACTCTATCTTTTAACTATCGTATTTAATCCATTTACATTTATTGGTGTTTTAGACTTTCATAACTTATAAGAATTGTCTTTTAAAAATCAAAGTATTATCTGCACCAAAGATATATGCATGGTTTCTGTAAGTATTTTACACACATAACTTGTTACTTACCACTTCTCCAGCAGAGGCAGCCAACATATGCTTCACAGGCATTAAATATGAAGATGAATCAGTATGCAAAAACCATTTCACATATTCATAGGTGATAAAAAAAGCAGCAGCTGAAATTTAAAACAAGCCAGTCTTTCAAAAAGTTTAAATATATATTCAAACTGTTAAGAAATAGGTGTCTCAAAAAAATTTACAACAATAATTATTAAATTGTAAGATATAACGATAATAGGTGAACACATACTCTTCCTCCCTGCCCCACTCTTGCAGAATTTACTTAGCCCATATTATATGCCCAATCCTGGATTTATAAAAATGCAGAAGACACGATCCTAGTTCTGAGGAAGCCTAACAGCAAACCTGGCATTCATCATTTTGTAGTAATAAGTCACTTGATATTTTTTTAGTAACCATTCTAGAATAAGATACAAATTTCTGTAATCCTAATTACCGTTACATAAAATAGAACAATCAGCTATGCTGATTTATAAAGAGGTTAAGACTGAAAATATATACTTTAAATAAAATATCTATTTGATAATGTTTTATTGCTGTTCACTCAAAATAACTATGGCTACTTTTTGCTATATCATCTCACCTTTACATCAAGGAAATAATCAACTATTTAATTACAACTGGAAATCAAATCTCAAAAAAGCTCTCACTGTCACCACAAACTTATCTTAGGCACAAGACAGCTTTAAAACCTGCCATGTACTGTTAATCAAAAGATGTTTATCACTTTCTTAAAAGATAAGGCATGAAAGATAAATGAAAGACAAATTCATCTTTTGAAGGACGTTTGAACAAAATCATAGTAAAGTCTAAAACACTTAGAAAAAGAGCTTCATACTGAAAAATCAGTTCTACATTGTTAAAGTCAACAAGCTTTTAAACTCTCCTCAGGCTGCTAACAAATAGAAACACTGGGCCAAATGAGGACTCCTGTCCCTGAAGGAGTAATGACCAATGCAAACAGTTTTACATAATTAACATAGGTCCTTAATCCCACAGTGGTTCTCAAGAAGTCTTTCTTTACTTCAGCACACTCACTAAATGCAGCTAGAATTTCCTTAACTGCAATCAGCAGTAAGTTCCACCTGCTACACATTTCATCCTCCCACCCAAACCACAGGGAAGGAAGAAAGTGCTACAAGTTCCTAGGTTTTCCTGGTTAACCATTTCAACCTGCTCAGATTATATTGCCACTTTTGTGATACACAAAATCTTCTAGAAATGTAAATCCTGGGATGCCGGGGTGACTCAGCAGTTCAGCATCTATCTGCCTTCAGCTTGGGGCATGATCTTGGAGTCCCAGGATCTAGTCCCACATCAAGCTCCCTGCCAGGAGCCTGCTTCTCCCTCTTCCTATGTCTCTGCCTCTCTCTGTGTGTCTCTCATGAATAAATAGATAAAATCTTAAAAAAAAAAAAAAAAAAAAGAACTATAAATCCTACAGGCACCAACTCTTGATCTCAGGTCTTGATCTAAAGTCAAGAGTTCAAGCCCCACTTTGGGCTCCACGCTGGGTGTAGAGCCTACTTAAAAAACAAAAAACAAAACAAAATGAAATGTAAATCCCAAAATTCTCCAGACGACACCCAAGAAAACCCAACTAATTAGAAATGATGTCACAAGGTTCCAAGTGAGACTCTGGACAAGTTACAACAAAGAACAGAAATTGGGCTGATACCTAGGTCTCTTCTAGCTTTTTAAAAACAAAAACCTATGGTTTTTCTACATTCCCTTCTAAATCGAAGTAAAGAACCTGAATAGGGGTCTTCTGTCTCCTCCTTTTTCAACCCTTAGTCCTCTTCTTCCCCAAGTCTTCACCACTGCAGAATACTGCAGTCTCCCCTTATCCACAGGGGAGAGCCCCAGCACGAGACTGACATGATGGATAGTACACCCTATACATACTACATTTTTTCCTGGACATACACATCTATGCCAAAGTTTAATTTATCATTTAGGCAAAGTAAGAGATGAACAACAATAATAATAAAATAGAACTATAACAATACACTGTAATAAAAGTTATGTGAATGTGGTCTCTCAAAAGTATCGATACTGTATTCACCCTTTTTCTTGTGATGATGGGAGATGATAAAAGGCCTATGTGATGAGATGAAGTAAGATGAATGATGTAGGTATGTGACATAGTATTAGGCTACTACTGACTTCTGATGATGCATCAGAAGGAGGATCAGCTGCTTCTGGGCCACAGTTCATCACAGGTAAGTGAACCACTGAAAGCAAAACCACGGATAAGGGGGGACCACTATATGTTCTCAGAAAAGTCTACAGCCATGGAATGTTACATTGGTTTATTGCACCCGGACTAGAACCTTAACAAAGAGTTAAAGAAGAAGAAAAAAAAAAAAAAAAAAAGGTGTCATGTAGGAAACTTCTATTCAACCAAAATTTACAGAAAATAACAAAAAGGCCATTTCTGAAACACAGGGACTTTGACTATCTACCCCGCATCATATATCTGCTGATGTTCTGTGGATGGGGAAAAAAAAAAAAGAAGTAGAGCAAGAAAAGCATTTTCTCACAAATGCAAAAGTTCAAAACCACATGTACATTATTAAATCCTGCTGGCAAGAATCTAAAATAGTCCTGTGAGCCCAGAAGCACCATGTACTCCATGGACTATTGCTAATACTACCATCTACCAACACTAATTCCTCTGTGAAATTTGTAAGAGAAAAAGAACTTTTAGAATGATCAAGGAAATACCATAAAAAGTTTTTGTTTTTGTTTTTTTAATTCCAATGCCCAGGCCACACTTGAGATCAGTGAAATCACATCTTTGAAAGTGCAACACAGGCATCGGGACTTTTTTTTTTAAAAAAAGGTTTATTTATTTACTTATTCATGATAGAGAGAGAGAGAGAGAGAGAGAGAGAGAGATTGGCAGAGACACAGGAAGAGAGAGAAGCAGGCTCCATGCCAGGAGCCCGACTTGGGACTCCATCCCAGGACTCCAGGATCGCGACCTGGGCCGAAGGTAGGCGCCAAACCACTGAGCCACCCAGGGATCCCCATCGGGACTTTTTTAACCTCTTCAGGTGACCACACTATGATCAAATCTAGGATCACTGGGGATCCCTGGGTGGCTCAGCAGTTTAGTGCCTGTCTTTGGCCCAGGGCATGGTCCTGAAGTCCCGGGATTGAGTCCCACATCAGGCTCCCTGCATGGAGCCTGCTTCTCCCTCTGCCTGTGTCTCTGCCTCTCTCTCTCTCTCTCTCTCTGTGACTATCATAAATAATAAATTAAAAAAAAAAAAAAAAAGAAAAGAATCTCCTAGAGGGCAGCCCTAATGGTCCAGCAGTTTGGCTCCGCCTTCAGCCTGGGGTATGATCCTGGAGACCCAGGATAGAATCCCAGGTCAGGCTCCCTGAGTGGAGCCTGCTTCTCCCTCTGCCTGTGTCTCTGCCTCTCTCTCTCCCTCTGTCTGTCATGAATAAATAAAATAAAATCTTTAAAAAAAAAAAAAAAAAAAAGAATCTCCTAGAACAGAGGTTCTATAATTGTGTGTGTGTGTGTGGTGGTTGTTTGTTTGGTTTGCTTCAGAGTGCCACTGAAAGCGTCAGTAAGCAAAATGAGATAAGTATCTGAAAAAAGTACATCAACAAATGGATTAAATAAAACAGATTATATGGATTACAAAATAAGAGCGCCATAAATCATATAATGTGACTCCAAACTACAACAAAAGCAAGACACCTAAAGGAGATATCCAAGAGGAGGTTAGTGGAGTTGGCTGCATCATCTAAGAGCAATTTAGATAAGACAGAATTTAAGGCCTCTTAGGTTCATGTGCTCCAAAAGAATCTCCAAGGCAGTAGTTATTAAACTCAGCCTCATACTGCAATCACCTAGGAAGTGACTAAACCCCCTGATACCCAGGCAAAGCCCAGACCAATTAAACTTAGGGAGCTGATACAGGCATCAGTATTTTTTTAAAGCTTCCCAAGAGATTCCATTGTGTGGACAAGGGTGAGAACCACTGTTCTGAGGTATGGCAACCAATATTAGAACAACATTTTCAAGATTCTAACTGCGAATTTTAACAAGAAAAACCATTTTAGAAAGACTGCTCCTATTGTTGACAAATACAGTGGAATGGGATCTCTAGCACTAGCTGATACAAAAGCAATGGGTTAATGAATAGAAAATAAATTCAAGAGATAAGCTACAACACATGAGCAATTCTATGTGGGGTAACATCATATACCATCCTGGAGATAAATCTCATTATCTTGGCTTTCTGGCAATGAGAATATCAATATAATTTTTTTTACCATTAGGAAAGGATCCAATAGCAGCAGAAGGAACACCAGCATATATTCCACGAAAACCACCAGCCTTATTAAATCCTTGTGGACTCTGCAGCCTGGTTTTAATGGTATCCAGAGGAAATAATATCAAGTCAACAGCAACACCTGCTACCCCACCAGCCTTTAAAAAAAAGAAAAAGAAAAGAAAAGAAAGGAAGAAGGTTACAATTGAATAAGCTCTCTGCCATTTGGGGGTGAGGATAAGAAAAAAGTAATTTTTAAAGCCTGTTTCTCATACTGATCAGTCCACAGCTTATTTGGCAAAGTCAAAGGAACTTCTATCTAATTTTATAGATTTTCCTGGGGAAATAACCATTGTTGTGCTATATTCTTAAATTGTAATTTAAGTACATTTTTATTTTTAAAATGAATCAAATTAAATTTTTAATACTTCCAAATGGTTCAAAAATAAGCAAGCAATCTCAGGTTAAGAGTTCAAAGTCTCTTTCCCTAGTATAATAACTCAGGTAACCACTTCGGCCGGTTGCTTACTGTATCCTTCTGAAGTTACTCTAGGTATATATAAACAAATGTAAATACATATATTTTTTAAAAGATATATACAATATGTACTGTACTGCACATCACTTTTATTACTTAATTTATCTTGCTGATCTTTCCATATCAACCAAATTGTTGTATTTTTGTCTTTTTAACAAATGCATAGTAAAACTGAAGACTTTTTTGGGGAGAGACTTCCACCCTGAGATAGGTAATGGTCCTTGGGAATCTAGATCTGTATTTTAAGATCCATACATCTAAGGACTGACTCCTGTGGTATTCACTCTCTTTTATGTATATTTAAAAATTCCTTGATAATTTTTAAATTAAGTAAAAAAAAATTGGGAAAAAAGAAGAATTACAAAGAGAAAAAGACTCTCAATATGGTTGCTATATAATAATTTTAGTGAATCACTAACTTTTCTCATCTTTTGGATTTTGAACATGAAGGTATTATCTATTCAAAAGGTAAAATATATATATATATGTTAAAACTACATATTAAAAACTAAGATACAGAAAAAGAAAATCAATATTATTCAAACATACAGGGAAAGTTCAAAATGATGTACTGTTTCCATCCTTTGGGTACACAAAATGCTCTGGCAGTACAAAGCTTAGTACATAGCAAACACTCTGCTCTACTTACCACTCACCAAAAAACCAGTGCAAGAGTTCACCGCAACAATGAAATTACTCTGATGAGAAATCCAGTAATGAGCTAGGACAGGTACATAATTAAAAACTATTTTAATAGAAGCAGGAAAGTACATAGCCATAAATATTAATACTGTACTATGTGATCGGCCTGAGAGACATGAAACCTTTGGAACCTCAAAGACCACAAAGGTCTACTCTGTGAATGACCTAAAAAGATGTCACCAAAACAACACAGAGATATGCCAGAAGAAAACCACAAAGAATGACAACTGGGATTTCTTTCTGGAAATAAAGACAGCCTTTTCTAAGTCATTGGAATATGTTTGTAAGTAAAGTAGGAAAGTTTAAAAAAAAAAAAAAAAGTCAATCTTTTTCAATATTCTTCTCAATTATTTTTAAAGGATTTTGTAAAATTCAGTACATAAAATATTGCTCATGCCTCTTCATTTTTTCAAAACACAAGGAAAAGAAAAATCCCACTGGAGAAATCTGATAGGACTAGATTCTTTATAAACATGCTGCATTTCATTCTAATTTTCTCTTTAATCTTAAGAGAGGGTTCAGAGAGATGCTATCTACTGCTAAATTTTAATCAATAAGTTAATTAGTCTTTTAATCTATTTGGCTACTTTGCATGCATTGATTCTCTAACCCTTCTTTCATCAAAATTCTTACCTTCAGAGAATAAAATAACCAGATTCAATCTGTTTATCTAGTAAAACACGAATCAGAAGTTACTAATTGCTTTTGCAGATTTCAAACTTCTGTAACTCAAATGTCATTTAAATTCATGAGACTGAAAAAAATTGAAAACAAAACAAAAAGCTAATAAAAAATAGGAAAAAGAAAAAAAATACTGATATATTTTAGCCACACAGCAACATATTTAAGATTTAAACAAAAACTTTTGGGACTGCTAATTTTACATGTAATACTGTTATGCACATAATTATATTCAAAATGCATAAGCCAACAGCAGTTGAATATAAGGAACTCCGTCAAATTCTTTTATTCTTTGGTCTGAGAAACTTGTTTTATTTATGATCATTTATCAAAAAGGTAGGGGTGCCTGAGTGGCTCAGTTAAGCCTCTGGCTCTTGGTTCCAGCTCAGATCATGATCTCAGGGGTCCTGGGATCAAGCCCTGAGTTAGGCTTTGGGCTGAACTCCTAGTCAGCTTCAGATTCTTTCTCCCTCTCCTTCCCCGTGTTCCTCCCTGCTCGCATGCACTTGCTCTGGCTTGCTCTCTCTCACTCTCACTCTGTCATCAGGCAAATAATTAGTTTCAAGATTTGTGGTAGCTTACACTGAAAACTGTAAGTAAAGAACTAGACAAAAGCCAAATATACAGAACATATCTCAGATAACCAGCAAGCCTTACTATAACATAACAATTTATTGAAACTTTGATATAAAATATGCCTCTAACTTAATAAATGTAAAGTGCTACAGGATGTAGAGAGGAAGTAACTAATGAGTGCTTCGAAACTACTCTGGGGGGATCCCTGGGTGGTGCAGCGGTTTGGCGTCTGCCTTTGGCCCAGGGTGCGATCCTGGAGACCCGGGATCGAATCCCACATCGGGCTCCCGGTGCATGGAGCCTGCTTCTCCCTCTGCCTGTGTCTCTGCCTCTCTCTCTCTCTCTCTCTCTCTGTGACTATCATAAATAAATTTTTTTTAAAAATAAAAAAAAAAAAAAAGAAACTACTCTGGGAGTTGAAAAAATTCAAGACTTCATACTATTGAACCTTTCTTTTTCAAAAAGAGGCTGGCAAAATAACGGAAAAAAACACTGCTGCTCAGCTACAGGATAAAACCAAACTACCTGTCTAATTTAGCTAAACAAAATCATCACAGGCCACTGGCTTAAACAACGCTAAGGCTTCCCTGAGGAACATCCCTCCTTGGTCTTCTCTACAACAAAGCAGTCACTAGTGACTCTGCCTCTGACAAGTGCTGCCTGTTTCCTGGCATCCTTGTCTTCTTCCCCACCTTGATTCACTCTCCTGCCAGTGCTCCTGGCCCCTACACACTAATGGCAGCATCATTTTCATGAAATGCAAATTTCAATTTCATCTAGCCACTCTCCAGCCTATAAGTCTCCCAAATCTTCCAAGAGCCCTAAGAATAAAGGACAAAATCATAGGACAGCCTACAAGGTTCTGAAAGTTCAGGACCCCATCTACCGCTCAACTCCACTGCCATTGCCCTCTGCTTGGCACCTCCTTGCCACCTCATTGCTCTCTTTTCCTCCAAATCATCTGATCTTACTCATTTCTAGGACTGTACAGATGCTCCCAAATCTGCCAGTCTAGGCTTAGACCCTCTTGTTTGCGCATGCTAATCACAATTTTTTAATTCTACAGTCCCATCAGACTCTAAGATCCATATCTATTTTGCTAACCAGTATGTTCCCAGCACCAGTACACAGTAGGCGTGCAATAACTATTTTTTTAAAAGCTGTTATTTATTTATTCAGGAGAGACACAGAGAGAAAGGCAGAGACAGGCAGAGGGAGAGGCAGGCTCCATGCAGGGAGCCCGATGTGGGACTCGATCCCCGAACTGGGATCACGCCTGAGCCAAAGGCAGACGCTCAACTGCTGAGCCACTCATGCATCCCACGCAATAACCCTCTTGCACTGTTGGTGGGAATGTGAAATGGTGCAGCCACTCTGGAAAACTGTGTGGAGGTTCCTCAAAGAGTTAAAAATAGACCTGCCCTACGACCCAGCAATTGCACTGTTGGGGATTACCCCAAAGATACAGATGCAGTGAAACGCCGGGACACCTGCACCCCGATGTTTCTAGCAGCAATGTCCACAATAGCCAAACTGTGGAAGGAGCCTCGGTGTCCATCGAAAGATGAATGGATAAAGAAGATGTGATTTATGTATACAATGGAATATTATTCAGCCATTAGAAATGACAAATACCCACCATTTGCTTCAACGTGGATGGAACTGGAGGGTATTATGCTGAGTGAAATGAGTCAATTGGAGAAGAACAAACATTATATGGTCTCATTCACTGGGGAATATAAATAATAGTGAAAGGGAATAGAAGGGAAGGGAGAAGAAATGGGTAGGAAATATCAGAAAGGGAGACAGAACATAAAGACTGCTAACTCTGGGAAACGAACTAGGGGTGGTGGAAGGGGAGGAGGGCAGGGGATGGGGGTGAATGGGGGACGGGCACTGAGGGGCGCACTTGACGGGATGAGCACTGGGTGTTATTCTGTATGTTGGCAAATTGAACACCAATAAAAAATAAATTTATTATTTAAAAAAAGCTAGCAACTATAACAATTTTTTAAATATTGAAGTTAAAAAAAAAATGACTGAGAGGCACCTGGTGGCTTGGTCTGTTAAACGTCTGCCTTTGGCTCAAGTCATGATCCTAGGGTCCTGGGATCCAGCCCCACATCTGACTCGCTGATCAGAGGGGAGCTTGCTTCTCCTTTTCCCTGCCCCAGCTCGCACTCTCCCTCGCTCGCTCTCAAATAAATAAAATCTTTAAAAAAATCAATGACTGAATCAATGACCCTAATAAGTTATCTATCACCCATGTTAGAAGATACTATAAATCAACCTTCAAAAGGTATATCAAATTAAAAACAAATTGCATAATACAGGACCACACTATTCCCAAAAGAAAAATATAAACAGCCAACAAAATTATAAATATGTTTCCCCATCATTAATGATCAAATAAAAACAAATTAAAACTTTTCCCCATAAATCAGAAAAGGCTAAAAATATGAAGAATAGGTATGGGCACTATTAAGAGAAACAAATTATTATAGTTTTCTGAAGGACAATTTGGCAAAACGAAAATTTTAAATTATAAAGCCCCTGATCCCATGATTTTATTTCTAAATATTTCTTCCACAGAATTAAGTGCATAAATATACAAGATGGTTTACTACAGCATTATTTGTAACAGTAAAAAACTGGAAATAATCTAATGGTCCATCCTTGGGGACTTGTTAGATAAATTATGTTATCTCTGAGTAATGGATTGCTACACAACCTTTATGTATTTTTTTTTCTACACAACCTTTAAAAGAATGAGGTCAATCTGAACGCACTGGCACAGAAACATAGGTTATATTTTTAAATTAATCAAATAAGCTATCAAACAATATATCCCATATGATCTCACCTTTCAAAGAAATGTGTATTGATTTGTATATATATGCATAACTAGAAGTCTAGAACCATACACACTGAAGTGCTACAAGTTACTTCCTCTATGGAAATAAATTTGGGATGAGTAGTATCTTGCTAATTTTTGTACTGTTCCGGTCTTGTAATGAGTATTATAAACATATAAAAGTGAAGCTTGTCAAAATGAATACTGCTCCACAAAAAAAAAAAAAAAAAAAAAAAACATAATTCCCTGGTTGCATGTGGTATATAGGCAGCACCTACAGGGTAACAAGAGCCTTGACCCAAGAGCCCTACACTACGATGTATCTGGCTTCATTTTTCATATTCTTGTGGACTGTGAGCCCCATCCAATCTGTTTCCTGAACCTGTCCTTATACTTCTCACTTCTGCCCTCCTGCTTGAGTTTTTCTTTCAATGTGGGATGTCCCTCCTATCCCCATTGTCTCCTGTCTACAGCAGACCACCTACTCCCCCACCACTGTACGTACATACATACACACCTGCCAAAGTCCTGTCCACTATGAAGGCTGTGACCAAATGCCGCATCCCTCCTAAAGTCCTTCACAAGCTCCCAGTCAGAATTAAGTGCTACTTCCTTGACTACTTGCCCATCTAACTCCGTCTATATTCACTTTCAGTACTAGCTAACCATTATGTCTGACCTGACATTAAGATTCTTTAGACCAGAAGCGGGGTCAGTCACCTTTGCCCTCCTAAATATCTAACCCAGAACCTCCTAAGCTGCAGGGCTTCTGCACCTGTTTGCTGGTTTGAACCAAAAGGAAACGCGAGATGATGAGAACTTTATCAAAAGATCGCATCTTCCAAAGAAAAAGAGTAAATCACTCACTGATTGTTCCTGTCGTGGTTTGCCGGAGCACTTGTGACAACAGAAAGCCAGCGCTATCTATCTACTACTATACTTGCAGGCATTCCACACTGACACTGACAGCTCTGTGGTCTACTTAGGGTGACTTCTCCAGAAATCCTGTTTATCATCACCTCCTAATGGAAAAGGCTGTGTCACTTCATTTTTGTTTAGTGAGGCTATTCTCAAGAACACAGTAATGGTTCTAAAATTTGACTTGAGTATCCTTCCATTTCTTCAGAAATTCGTACAGATTAAATATTGCCTGAAAACATAGTTCTGACATCAGACAGACCTAGCTTCAATCTCAACTGCATCTCCTTAGCAGAGCTATTTCACCCTAAGTCTATAGTTCTTCATACATGAAATGGGGAAAATAGTACCTGTACTTCAGAGTTTTTCACAACTGAGATTAAATGAGAATTAAATATAATTAATAACCCTGTTATATGCTTGTTTGTAATAAAAAACTGGAAATACCAGTAAAAACAGCAAAACACCAGCCTCAATCACTTATCATTAAGCATGAATTATTATTTTTAGTGTTACTATAAATATACTACAAAGTTTCCTGATGCAGTATTTCTGACGTGACAATATTAGAAGCCATAAAAAAAGACTTAACAAAGATGGAAGAATATGTTCATGTATTAAATTTCATAAATTTATAGAGAGAATACATAAATTCAAGTCTTTCATTAGTAATTATGATTTAAATGTCTCCTCCAACTCAGCTCTCTGGACAAGAATTGCCTGTGGACACATTCTACACAAAGCCAAATCATGTAATGCATGGCAGGAACAAGTCAGCACCAACTTAGAAAACTTAAGGAATATTTTTTTTAAAGATTTTATTTATTAAAAAAAAAGATTTTATTTATTTATGCATGAGAGACATAGAAAGAGAGGCAGAGACACAGGCAGAGGGAGAAGCAGGCTCCACTCCATGCAGGGAGCCTGACATGGGACTCAGTCCCGGGTCTCCAGGATCCCGCCCTGGGCTGAAGGTGGCACTAAACCGCTGAGCCACCAGTGCTGCCCTTGAGAAATATTTATATTCAAATTTCTTTATGACCATTAGATTTGAATTTATGGGTGAATTTTTTTTTTAGATGTTATTTATTCATGAGACAGAGAGAGAGAGGCAGAGACACAGGCAGAGGGAGAAGCAGGCTCCATGCAGGGAGCCCGACATGGGACTCGATCCCAGGTCTCCAGGATCACACCCTGAGCCGAAGACCATGCTAAACCACTGAGCCATGCGGGCTGCCCTGGGTGAATTTTTTAGAAGCAAAATACAAAACTGTAACTATAGGACTTGGGCTATCAAAAAATTGCATAAGCACATGTTAAAATGCTCAGTAAATGGTTACTTTTTAATCACTCCTTGCCACTACACAGCTAATTTTTATCTTCCTTTTAAGGTCTGCCTCCTACTTGACTGCAAACTCAGGAGGGCTTCAAAGCAATCTTTCCAAGTCCCAAAGGCTAACAAGTATGTCTTGTTGAACGGGTAAAAGATACCTAATTTATGGAGGTGGAAAAGCTATGGGTGCAATTTTTATCTTTTCTGTATTTGACATTTCACTAATACTACTCAAAATCTTTATAAATTTTCAGTATTAAATTTTTATTTCTACATGTAGCATTTATTTGGGAAGTGGTAACAAAAGCACATTAACAAGTCTTTTACAATTACCAAATACTAAAACTCTCCCAGCAACCCCACTTATACCGAAAGAAAAATGAGAAAAGAAAAGTGGTCCCATCTTTTAGTACTCGAGACAAGAAAAAAGGCCTCCATCGCAGCAGCGGTTCTCAACTGTGGTCCTAGATAACTGGTGATCTCCAAGGGTGCCTTGCATGCTCCACTAACTGATCAAAATTCAGAATATACTTGTGTCTAAGTGACTGCTCAACACAAAAAGAAGCAAAAAATACCTGCTTGCTCTGACTTAAATGCCGAAAAGAAAAAAGTCACAAAAGCAACCTAGAGAATGTGGAAGCATAATTCCCAATTCCTCACAGATCTGGAGATAATACTTCATCACTGGATAGTAACCTCCCTTTACACCAAATTTAAAAGTAGGAGGCAATTTCCAGAAAGGAAAAATATGTGGCAAAGAACATCAAAAACTTCCTTTGAAGTATGTCCAATACTTCATTCTTTTCTTCTGTTTTCTCACCCCACCTAACAAGCCCTAGCAACTATAACCCCCGCCATTCCCCTCAAGTCATACTCTGCCAGGGGTTCTCAGCAGGAGGTCGGGCCCAGTGAGAAGATACTACTACATGAAGATTATGAAAAAGCTTTTTCAGAACCACCTCACTAAACCACAATTTAAAAAGAAAAGAGTCAAGCAAACAGTCCTTGCGCTACACCGTAACAACATGCATGAATTTCAATTCCCACAAGTAACACAAGTTACCAACACCATAGATGAAATTACAGTAAACACAGAGATGTTTTCCAAAAATAGATAATCAAAAGAGTGAACTGGCCAACAAAGATGAAAGTGCAGCAAATAAATGAAAAGTGGTAACACTGAAAGTGAAAATCAAATATAAATTTACAAGATATAGCCAGCCATGGGAATAGGGACACTGGTGTCCGAGATACTCTAGAGGATGAAGATGTCCCAGAGGAAGGGATGCCAGCAAAAGTCTTCCCACTAAATGAACTCTCAGAGGTATTTCCTAACGTTGAAAGCACACAGGATGGGACGCCAGGGTGGCTCAGGGGTTGAGTACCTGCCTTTGGCCCAGGGCGTGATCCTGGACTCCCAGGATTGAGTCCCATGTCAGGCTCCCTGCATGGAGCCTGCTTCTCTCTCTGCCTGTGTCTCTGCATCTCTCATGAATAAATAAATAAAATCTTAAAATCTTAAAAAAAAAAAAAAAGAAAGAAAGAAGAAAGAAAGAAAGCACACAGGATAAAATGTTGGAAGTTGATCCAAACTTGGTAAACATTATGACACTTTGCTAAGGCATAAAAGATGCTTGTTCTGTACTGTAAATTATCTGACTAGAAGACCAGCACTGGTCAAATTACTTTTAACACATTCTTCACAAAGAAATAAATCCTTGGTTTCTAATGCTTTAAATTACAATGCTCTCAATATTAGCTTTACTATTTTTTTCACTTTTCTATACATTTCTAATGAACAGTAAGAGTCTGTCATTTAACACTGACAAGAATTTTTAGAGGTCATTAAAGGATCATACACTTTCTCATCAGTTATAAAGACCACTCTGCAAGGTTTCCACTTGCACATTTTGACAACCCAGGCTACCACGCAAAGGACTGCCCATACTCTACACTGCGTAAAGTCCACACTTGCCAAGGTTCTTTTTCTTGTAAACAAGGACTGGTTAAAAGTAACTAGAGTAGGATATTTTTGGTTTCATCCAAGTAACAAGCCAGATGAATTCATGAACTACAAGGGCAATGAAATAGTTAAGTATTGAAGGGGAGAGAAGAGTCAGGCAAGAAGGAAAAGAGATGTAGTACAGGATGTGATGTTTTTAAAAATATAAAGTAGATTTTTATATTTTAAAAAAACTGGAAGAGAAAAAGTAATGCTACTTCAAAACTATTTTGTATTAGAAATTTCAACAGTCCCTTCAATAGTCCCTTTTTAATGAGAACAGTGAATGTTTTAATTAAGCATGAGCAGATGTACCTAGTGTTAGTAGTAGTGTAGTGTTGTATTAAGTATTTTCCATGTTATAGCACTGTTGTTAATGGCCCCTGAATAGTTGATGAAATGCGTCTATTACAGTTTACCTAATCATTCCTGTGTTTCACTTTTAAGTGGCTTTATATTATCTTCACTGAGTTAAGTGTTATGAACATCTTTAGGTTACTAACACTTAGTTCCACACTGCTTTCCTGAAAGTATGTACCAGTCACTGTACTCTGAGGTTTTTCTCTTCTGAAAAGCCTACTCTGCTCCAAATGAACACTAATATCCCAGTGACTCTTCCCTTACTCTACTCTACAACCCTCAATCCTCCTCATGAAGCTTTAGGAAGGGAGTATTAAAATATCTGCTAAATGCTAGGTTCTGTATTGCATATCTGACAGTCTCGTTTAATACTCAGAATCTGAATTTCAAGACCAGCAATCATTTAGACTTTCATTTCATTCATTCAAAACATAAGGCTGAGTACCTATATAATGCCAGGCACTGGTAAAACAGTGTTAAGCAAAACAACACTCCCCAAGGAGCGTTCAGCCTGCCTCAAAGACACTTCCAAACCCCCCCCCCCAAAAAAAAGGCCCACTCTACTGCTGAACTACTTTGTAATAATGGCTTCCATTATGCTTCACATAAAATTCAAAATCCTTTCCATGGCCCACAAAGATTCACCTCAGCTGACTTTCTCTACCTCTCCGATATAACCCCCTACCACTACCCTTTCCCACTAGGCCTCAGCCACCACTTTAACACCCTCAGTTCTTTCCATCTGAGGGTTTTCCTTCATGCTGCTCCCTCTGAAGTTTCTTCTCTTCTCAGCAAAATGTCTTGTGCTTTCTTGTATTTTATGTCTTAGTTTGATGTCACCTCCTTGGGGGCTTTCTTGATCACTCCATCTAGCATAGGTTCTCCAATATTACCCCACTGCAGTTCATTTCTACTTTTTTTATAACTTTTTAAAATATTTTATTTATTTAAGAAAGAGAGAACATGGGGGGGGGGGGAGCGTCAAGGAGGGACAAGCAGACCCACACTGAGTGGGAAGCCGGATGCAGGGCCACATCCCAGGACCCCGAGATCATGACCTGAGCTGAAGTCAGACACAACCAAACAGGTGCCCCTAGTTCATTTCTTAAATAGCACTTTTCAGTTTGGTTTGTTTACCACCATAAGTCCAAGGACTATCAGAGTGCCTGGTGGACAGAATACATGGCAGATAAACTATGTGCTTAATGAATAAAATCCTTCTTCTTTAGCTAGAAAGAAATCTATCTTCCTCAAAACTTCTACATACTGATCCTAACTTTATCTTGTGTAACTACAATGAAAAAAAATATTTTTAGGCATTTGAATCATACTTTAATAAATTTTTTTAAGATTTTAGTTGGGATCCCTGGGTGGAGCAGCGGTTTGGCGCCTGCCTGTGGCCCAGGGCACGATCCTGGAGACCCGGGATCGAGTCCCACGTCGGGCTCCCGGTGCATGGAGCCTGCTTCTCCCTCTGCCTGTGTCTCTGCCTCTCTCTCTTTCTCTCTCTCTCTGTGTGACTATCATAAATAAATAAATAAATAATAAAATAAAAAAAATAAAAATAAAAAAAGATTTTAGTTGATGGGAAGAGAGGACAGGCAGGGGGAGAGAGAGAAGCAGGCTCCCTGCTTGATCATGACCTGAGCCAAAGGCAGGTGCCCAACTGACTGGGCCACCCAGGCACTCATACGTTAAAAAATTATTTATTTTTTTAAAAGATTTTATGTATTTATTCATGAGAGAGACAGACGTGGGACTCCATCCCGGGACTCCAGGACCACGCCCTGGGCCAAAGGCAGGCACTAAACCGCTGAGCCATTCGGGGATCCCTGTTAAAAAATTTTTAAACTACTGCTCATTAACTCTGGCACTGGCCTGTTTTTAGCAACAGCTACTGCTGCTGACTTCAGAGACAGTATCAAGGAGTATTTATGGGCATGGAATCCCACCTTACGCCACCTGGATTGGAATCTGAGCTCCAACACTTGCACACATGAAATAGATCTCACTTTGGAGAAATTCCCTAACCTCTCTATACCTCAGTTCCTCATCTGGAAAACTAGGATATGACTTAACTGTCAGAATTGACAATTAACCCCAGTTAACCCCAGTTAACAACAACCCCAGTTCCTGACAGAGTAATGTTAACGGTCAAAACTACCACTGCTGTCTCACTGTCTAGAGAGGAAAACGCATCTCTTTGTATCCTTAAAACCTACCTTACACAAGTCTCGACAAACCTACATTTAAAACCGTCACCCCACAAGTGTGGCTAAGACACTCCCTTTGCATATATTTCCATAATACCCTGAAACTAGCCCTCACATCAGGTATCCTAACAGTTAACTTTGCTATTCTCCCTCCACCACCTGACTCGTGTAAGCCGGTCTGTCTTGTTCACCATAGTATCTCCAACACCTGCAACAACAAACGTTTGATAATTAAATGAAATTCCACTGAGCTTCCATTCCTCCCAGTGGGAGCCTTTTTTTTAAAAAAAAAAAAAAAAAAGCATTTGTGGGGCACCTGGGTGGCTCAGTCCATTAATCATCTGTCTTCGCTCAGGTCATGATCCCCAGTCGGGGATCCTACCCCGCGACCAATATGCCTACTGCACCTGCTCTAACAGAGGCTTATTTTTGCAAAATATCACACAAATTTTTATTCTTGGGGTTGTTTTTTTTTGGGGGGGGGGATGTGAAAACATATTGATTCTTCGTCGTTTCCTAAGGAATTAAACGCTACCATCTTACTGGCTCCGTAACTATCTGTGCTTATCACACTATACCTACAACCTACAAGAATGCTTGAAACACTAAAAAAAAATAAATTAATAATAATAATAATAATAATAATAATAATAAGCAGACTAATTATATATTGCATGAACAGATATGTCATTTTCCGAGAGTGAAAACAGATAAGGCTAAATGGAACCCACAGTCCTGGACAGGGAGGAGTCTGAGCGTTTTGGGTTTTGTTCTATGTATTTAATTCCCAAGTTCTCCATGGTATGGAGAACAGTTATAACTGAAGCTTTTATTTTTTATTTATTTATTTTTTAGGTAAACCGTCTTGCGGAAGGCTGTCAAGCACCCCGCCTCCCCCCTCCCCATCTCCTCCTGTTCTCCAGGTAGGAAGAACGCAACCTTGACACCACGCCTGCCTGGCGGGGGCCCAGGAACCGCACGCTCCCTCCCACACCTGCCCGGCGACCAGCGACCCAGGGCAGTTCAACGCGCAAAACCGGAAGAGAGCGCTCGGGCACGGAAGCCGCTGCGGGCTGCAGGCACCCCGAGCGCCCCACCGCACCACCCAGCACTCACCACCAGCGAAGCCGTGAATCCAGGCCTCTCCATGGTCCCGCAGACCCTCCACGGTTATAAATCGAGGCTGAGCAGAAGCAGGTCGCAACCCCATTCACTGGGCGCCGCCATCTTGGAGGCGGGCCCGTAGCTGCGGCGCTTCCGCGGTCACGTGAGACGGAACCACAACAACTGCACGTGCGACCCGAGGAGGGGGAGGGGGGCCCAAAGGAACGCTGGGAAGGAGGGGAGGAGTCGGAGGCGGGATGCGGTCGAGCCAAGTCTCGCGACTCTTCTCTGCCTCCCATTCCTGCAGCACCCTAGACGGATGAACTCTCGCGAGCAAATGAGCCTCGGTGGTGAAGGCGGGCGGAAGCCAAAGTGTAAACCTCCAAGGGGGCGTGGCTTAGTGGAGGGCGGGGCCTTCGAGCTGCAGGACTAATTCGGGGGACTTAGGCTGGTGGTTTCCAGTTACTTCTTTTTTTTTTTTTTTTTTTTTTTTCTCCCCTCTTGGTTTTGGGTGTACAAATTTTGTCCAGATCTATATAAAACAGACTCAACATCAGAAGATTGTTAAATAAAAATGTAGGAAAAGACTTTAAAAGTTTCTTTACTCCAGCTAAATTAGCATCCTCCACTTTTTTTTTTTTTTAAGATTTTATTTATTTATTCATGAGAGACACAGACACAGGCAGAGGGAGAAGCAGGCTCCATGCAGGGAGCCCGATGTGGGACTTGATCCTGGGTCTCCAGGATCACACCCTGGGCTGAAGGCAGCACTAACCTGGGCTGCCTGCATCCTCCACTTCTTACTGGCAGTTCCTGCACTTAATAGTATTTGCTTTTTAAATTATTTATTTGCTCATCTTGTTCGCTGTAGTACCAGTGTGCACACCTACCTAGAAGACCACTTTACTAAGTACTTAGGAACAGTTTCTTGGAGTGGACCTGCCTTTATATTTACTAAATCACCTTCTGTATTTCTTTATGTTAGGGGCCAACTGCATCTCCGCATGGTGCTAAACGATTGATAATTTTCACATTTAATACTCACAACCACCTTTAAGGGAAGCACCATTACCATTCTCACTTTACAGAGGATCCCGATGCTTCCAAGGGATTCATTAGCAAACCCAAAGCTACAGAGAACATAGCAGAGCAAGACTTGTAATTTTTCTTAGGGTCTTCATCGTCTTTCTTTCTTTCTTTCTTTTTCTTCTTCGTTGTCTTTCCTCAAAATCTTTGCAACAGCCTTAGCAGGCTTTTTGTCTGCCTTTCTTCAATTGATTTTTCATGCCATCGCTAAAATCTTTATTCTCATCTAGATGTGTGATCTAAAAATGATTAGCCTGCATACGTTTAAGAGTTTCAAATTCTGCACTTCACCTATTAGGTTTGGGAATGACTTCTCCAAGACTGAGTTTCCTCCATTGTGAAGTGGGAATAATAGTAACTGCTTCATTAGGTACTATTACAGATTCAGTGAGATGATGCAAACTCGTTCTCAACTTAGGTCCTGGTTCTTAGGAAGTGCTCTCTAAAGATGATGGTAATATCCCTTCCCTGCTTTAAATTCCTCCCTTTTGCTGCACGTGTGACAGATAGTCCAGGTCCTTAGCATGGGACTGACTCCCCCGATAGTGTCTTCTGTCACTCATTCTACTGGCTACGCTATGCACAGACAGACCATACACCTTCAGGCCTCCATATTTTACGTATGTTATTCCCTTTACCAACAACACCTTTCCCTCTGCCACCTGCAGAACATTGGTCCTCTCCTGTTTACCACATCACAATCCATAGGCCATCTCAAAACATGTTGCTTCACGCCCCCCAAACCAGCAGAAGAACCACTAACATGTCATTTGCTCTTTTAAGAGCTTATATGACTGAGTCAGGTCCCCAGGATAATTTCTCTTTTGATTAATTCAATGATTAGGGACCTTAACTATGTCTGTAAAACTTTTTTTAAAAAAAAAAAAAACTTTTTTTTTTTTGCCATATAATGCAATATAATCATGGAAGCTATATTTCATCATGCTAACACTCACTCAAGAGAAGTAATTGTGCAAAACACATGAATTACAGGGCAGGAATTTAAGAGCCATCTTAGAATTATGCCAACCCTATTAACCCACAACTCCTTGCCGGAAGGCTCCTCAAAGACCATCAAGTTTCTATCAGTAGGCTTGCACTAATGCTTTCATCAAAGTCCTTCCATTTTTTTATCTACTGCCTGGTGACAAAACCACTCCTTTGGTTTAAATGTTTGTTACAGCAGCACCTCATTTTCAAGTACGGGTTCAAGAAATCTGGTACGGGTTACCTATTGCTGGGTAACGAACTACCCCAAAACTTAGAACAACAATAAACTTTTATTACCTCACACAGTTTCTGTAGGACAGGAATCCAAGAATGGCTTAGCTGAGTGGTTCAGTCCCAGAGTGTCCCTCATGAGTGTGCCATCAAATTATCTTCTAGGGCTATACCTAAAGACTTGACTGGCTTTAGAGGATCCACTTACAAAATGGCTCACTCCATTACTGGCAAATTAATGCTAGCTATTGGCATGTGGCCTCAGTTCCTTGCAACACACACCTCTCCATAGGGTTGCTTGATTGTCCTCATAATATGGCAGCTAATTTTTTCCAGAGTGAGTGGTCTAAGAGAGAATAACACAGAAACTATAATGTTTTCTATGACCTAGCCTCAGAAGCCATTCAGTTGTCGTTCCTGCAACAGCCATTTGTTACACAGGTTATCCCTACTTTTTATGGGATTGGACGAAACAAAGGCATGACCACCAGGAGGTGAGAATCACTGGGTGTCACCATGGAAACTGGACACCACATCAGAGATATGCAAGTGAAAACTGTGATGAGATATGACACGTTCCTTAGAGCCACTACCATAAAAAAGGCCCAAGAGGCCAAGTGTTGTTGGCAGGGATGAAGAGCATCTAGAACTAGTATGACCACTACAGAAACCAGTGCCTCTCTTATTTTTATGTATATATATTTTATTGTTTTTTTTAATCTGGCTTTAATTTACTTTATTTTTCTTGTATGAAACTATGTGATAGCCACAGCTGGAGCCTAGGTCCTCTGCATCGAGACCGATGTGGGTATTTATAAGAGCATCAGTGAATTCCTGATAGGGAGACTTGGTAAACACCGTCTCTCTCCAGAGGTCAGGGATGAGACAGCAGTAGGTCTTGGAAGTGGCATGAAAAGTAGCCTTGGCAAAATTGCCCAGAGTGGCAGTGCAGCCTCTGGCTGAGTTATAGCAGTTACCAATGCTGGCCATCATTGGTAGCTTCTTGGGCACAGGGGCTGAGACCATGCCAGTACCTCTGGAGGCAAGGGTGAAATGCACCAGCACAGAGCCACAGCAGCTGGTCACTTTGCTTAAGACAGTGTGGTGCTTGCTGCTCTTGTTCCCGCAGTAGCCTCTCCACATGAGAACAATGTGTCGTTCACATTGTGAACAATGTGTTGTTCAGCTCATTCTAGGTTGGCCAGGATGGTGGCCTCACAGATGGCAGTAGCTACCTCCTCTGAGCACTGAACACTGACACCAATATCTCCACTGTAATCTCCAATGACAACAAATGCCTGTAAAGAGCCTGAGATGGTTGGTGGTCCACTGACTTACACAGCATCCGTAATCACCACCCAGGACCTAGTGCACTCCTCAAGGAAAGAGTGGCCACCGTGAGACCAATCTGAAATCCTGAGGAGCATTTTTCTCTCTCCCCATTTGTTTTTATTGTTTTCTTACAATTTCTTGGCCTATAATTAAATCCTCCCCAAATGCTTTCTGTCCCCCATTCCCAAGCTTTCCTATGCCTCTCTTAGGTATTTACTCAAGAAAACTGAAAACATGTGTCCATTATTGTTCACAGCAGCTTTATCCATAATAGCAGAAACTGGAAACAACCCAAATATCTATCAGCTAGTGAATGGATAAACATCATATGTTACATCCAGACAATGGAATATTACTCATCAATAAAAAGAAATGAATTACTGACACATGCAAAAATATAGATTAATCTCAAAGCATTATGCTAAGTGAAAAAAGTCAAATTTTAAAAAGTACATACTTTGTAATTCCACTTATATGAAAATCCAGAAAAGGCAAAATTATAGTGACAAAACAGACTGGTGGTTTCCAGGCACTGGGGTGAAGGCAAGGGATTGATTATATATTTATATAATATATATGGTATATATTTATAAAAAGGGGCACAAAAGAACACTTTGCAGTGATAGAGATGTTCTATATAATTATTGTGATGGCCACTGCTTGGGTGTATACATTTACAAAAATGCCTTGAATTGCACAATTTAAATGGATGCATTTTACTGTAAGTTATACCTCAATAACTGATTAAAATATCATATTTGTCTCACAGTATGGTGATGATTGAATAATATATTCATGAAAAGTACACAGTCCAGTGCCTGGCATGTAGAAACTATTAAATTTATTCAGTATTTTCCTATTAATATTATAGATTCTGAATGCCATTGAGACTGATAAATTATTGAGATGCACAAGCACTTGGTGATAGATAACGTATAACTAACTCCCTCAGAGAAAAGAGATGTTATCCAGTTACTAATGATCTTGGAAGTTTCAGGTAAAACTCTTCTCCAAGAGAGAATTTAACCCAGACTATGGATTTTGATTTTGAGATAATATTTTGTTGGTTCTAAAATTAAGGGGAAACTCTTCCTTTTCAAAGTAATGACTGTCTTTAACTATGTAAAAAGAAATTATGTTGATACCATTTTCTGTTAACTTGGAAGGTAATACAATTCATTGGATGCCTTCCAGAATCAAAAAATATATACTATATTATATTATCTCCTTTTTACAAAGGTAAAAGCTTCATCAAATATTTCCACTAGATGCCCTTTAGGGAATACAGATCCTACAACATGACCTGGGACCTCCTTTTCAAGAAATGCTAGTACAGGGGCACCTAGGTGGCTCAGTCGTTTAAGCATCCAATTCTTAGTTTCGGCTCAGGGCATGATCTCCAAGACATGAGATCCAGCCCCGGGTCAGGCCCTGCGTTGAGCCCCACTATGGGCTCCATGCTGAGTATAGAACCTGCTTCCAATTCTCTCTCTCTCTTTTCTCAGCCCTCCCCCACTCATGCTCTCTATCAAAAAACAAAGAAAAAAATGCTAGCAGAAAAATCTTTCACCACTTGTGCATGCCTTTTAAATGGAGTATTTCAATGCATCAATATTTTTACCACATTGCAGGCACAGAATGTCCTCAAATCTTCAATTTTAAAAGATGCAGGAGGGGCGCCTAGGTGGCTCAGTCGGTTAGGCATCTGACTCCATCTCAGCTCAGGTCTTGATCTCAGGATATGAATTCAAGTGCTGCATTGGATTCTACTGTAGATAGTACTAAATAAATAAATATGTAAATAAATAAATCAGGAAATGAAGCGGGCACTGACTTGCATTAAATATTAGAAATTATAACACTGTCTTCTTCAATTAAATCTACCACTGGAAACCAAGTTCACTTGTAAACAAGTTCTGAAATCTCAATAGTATTTATAAAAATTCCCAGTAAGTCAAAAAACGTACATCAACAAATAGATTAGGGCAGCCTGTGTAGCTCAGCAGTTTGGTGGCACCTTCAGCCCAGGGCGTGATCCTGGAGACCATCGAGTCCCACATCAGACTCCCTGCAGGGAGCCTGCTTCTCCCTCTGCCTGTGTCTTTGCCTCTCTCTCTCTCTCTCTCTCTCTCTCTTTCTCTCTCTCTCTGTCTCTCATTAATAAATAAATAAAATTTTAAAAAAATTATTTTAAAAAATGGATAAGGTGTAGCTTAGAGGAAGTAAAGGATGTTATCTTCAGTCAGGACAAGGCCCAAGTTCCAGGCTCCTGTTACTAATCTTCATGGAAAAGTAAAGTAACGAAATCATGTTCAGTAAAAAATATTTACGGAGGTATTTAACCCGTCTGCAAAGGATAGCAAATACATATAATGGAAAGGAAGTCCAACAAAAAATATAAAAGGCCTGTTTTAAAGGCCCATTTTCCTGTAAGTTATAGAATCAAGGGTATACTTGTCAGGTGGCTTCTGTCTTTCTATTTTAAATCAGTGAGAAGAAAACAAGATGGTCCTTTCAATAAAATGGTTTGAGACAATCTGGTAGTCATTTAGAAGAAAATAATGTTTTAGAATCCTGTGTGTCATACTTTACATCCAAATACTGTTCCAAATGGATTAAAACTTTTACTTGATGTAATTAAACTATTAAAACACTAAAATAAAAAGGTCAACATTTTAATATTTTTCAGATAAGGAAACAAGTTCTATGTATGACTTTTTTTTTAAAGATTTCATTTATTTATTCATGAGAGACACAGAGAGAGACAGAGGCAGAGACAGAGGCAGAGGGAGAAGCAGGCTCCATGCAGGAAGCCTGATGGGGGACTCAATCCCAGAACTCCAGGATCATGCCCTGAGCCAAAGGCAGACGCTCAACTGCTGAGCCATCCAGGAGTCCCTATGCATGACTTTTTTAAACTAAGAAAAATATCCATAGTATATATGACAACAATGAATTGTTAACATTAAATACATCCTATAAATCAATAAGAAAGACTGATACCAATAGGGAAAAAAATGGGCAAAAGTCACAAAGAAATATAAGCAGCTAATTAACATGTTAAAAAAGTATTTTAAATTCTTTAGTAACAACAAAATAAAAAAAATAAGGCATATTTTTGTAAAGATTTTTTTAAGTAATCTTTTGACTCAATTTTTTTAAAAGATTTTATTTATTTATTTATTCATGAGAGAAACAGAGAGAAAGGCAGAGACACAGGCAGAGGGAGAAGCAGGCTCCCTCCGGGGAGCCTGATGCAGGACTCAATCCCAGGACCCCAAGATCATGACCTGAGCCAAAGGTAGATGCTCAACTGCTGAGCCACTCAGATGCCCCTTTACACTCAATATTGAGCTCAAACTTCTAACCCCAAGGTTAGGAGTCACATGCTCTACTGAGCCAGCCAGGCACCCCATTAAAGCATATGTTTTTTATTTTTTTTTTTTTTTTAAAGAGAGAGAGCGTGAGTGGTGGGGGGCAGGCAGAGGGTGATAGAGAATCTTAAACAGACTCCACACTGACCACAGAGCTTGCCATGGAGCTTGATCTCCAGACCCTGAGATCATGACCCAGGCCAAAACTAAGAGTCAGATGCTCAATTGACTGAGCTACCCAGGTACATCATAAAGCATATTTTTTAATCTTATCAAATAGGCAAAGATATTTTTTTCTAGAAGGAGGGTAGAGCAATATTTCTGGTGAGCAATATGGCAAGTTATATCAAAAGCCTACAAAAAATGTTCTTTGTCCTTAATTATCTCTACTTCTTGCATTATGCTCTAAGAAACCATTTTCTTAAATCCATAGAAGTAGGACTATAAGGATATTCATCTCTGCTTATCATAGCAAAAGGAAAATTTTTTGTACATCCAAAAATGTTCATCAATATGTGACTGAGACAATTTGTAATAGTGCCCATATGTAGCTATTTAAAACCATGATGTAGAAGAATCTTAATGATACAGAAAGATGATAAACATAAAAATAATTGCACAAGAACATAGGCATATGCTGGTTTTTCTCTTTATGCCTCAGCAGATCTATTCTCTGCTTTCTCTGCCTTGTTCTCTGTCCTAGGGAGCTGACCCCTAGGAACTGCCTTCTGGCTTCCAACTGTGCTTGGCCAATGACAATCATGGGCAAATCTGAGGATGGCAAAAAAAAAAAAAAAAAAAAAAGAGGCCAGAGTATTTCTTCCTTGCTCCCTACTGGCCTTGACCCAATTTTGTCAGGTGGTGTGTCCCTTGACAAATCTGCTCCCATAAGAGCTTCCCCTCTGTGGCTCCCCTCTTTTTGACCTCTTGTAACACATTTTCCTTTCCTTCCTTCCTCAGGGCTAAGGATGATAATGGCTTTTCACTGTTGTAAGCCCCAGCCTCCTCTTTCATAGGTAATTGATTTTCTTAACACTGCCCACAGCTCTCCTCAAAAATCCCAACTGAGGGGCACCTGGATGACTCAGTCAGTTAAGTGTCTGCCTTTGGCTCAGGTCATGATCCCAGGTCCTGGGATGGAGCCCCTCATCAGGCTCCCTGCTCAGTGGAGAGCCTGCTTCTCCCTCTCCTCCCCACTTGTGCTATCTTGGTTGCTATCTCTGTATCTTTATCTCAAATAAATAAATAAAATCTTTTTAAAAATCCCAATTGAGTGCCTTCTTTTGCTGATAAAACTCTGACTGACAAAAGACAACATAATCCAATTTTTATAAACATATACATATTAGTTATCTATTATTCCATAACAAAAAACCCCAACACTTGGCAGCTTAAAACAACAAACACTTACTATCTTAGAGTTTCTTTGGGTCCAATATCTGGATATTGTCTACCTATGCACAGGCTAGCTTGAAGTCTCTAGGATACTATAGTCATGCTGCCAGCCAGGGCTGCAATCTCATCTGATGGCTCAAGTGGGAGAGGATCCACTTCCAAGCTCACTCACATGGGTGTTGGCAAGATTCAGTTCCTTGCAAGATGTTGGACCAAAGGCTTCACTGTCTATCTTCACTGTCTTCACTGTCTATCTATTGCCTGGAGGCCTTCCTCAGTTCCTTGCCACACTGTGCTTTCCATATGGGAGCTTGCAACATGGCCCCTGGCTTTTATCAGAGGGAGCAAGCAAGAAACAGTGAAGCAGAACACCCAGGATGGAAGCCACAAATTTGGTAATCTAATTTTTGTGGTGACATCCCATCAACTTTGCCAGCCTGTGCTCAGGAAGAGGGGATTACACAGGAAATGTATATATGCAGTAGGAATCACTGGGGGCAATCTTAGAGGCAAAATATAATTTGCAAATGCACACCAAAAATGTCTGTAGGATGACTGGTTATTGTTGGGTACATTAGTAATGATCTGTTTTCTCTTTGCATTATTGGCAATTTCTAATGAATAATTAGTATTGCTAAGACCTATATCCAGCTGACAGCCACTCACATGACATTGCTTAATTTTTTACATTTTTCCTTGATATAAACCTGAGTAGACTTTACAAAAAATGAATCAATTATCTGCCATAATTGGATTTTGTTCAATATCTGACCCAATATGAAGCTCTGGCTAGGATTCCAAGACATGTATAAAAATAATCAGGATGAAATTTGTTCAGCTAATTTCTGCATTCTCTGACAAAGATCTCCAATCTATTGGACATGGAAATTATCTTAAAACCTTTTGCCTTGTGCATTTACTGCTCATCAGTTTGGCAAGCCTGTCACACTGAAATAGGACCCAGAAGTGCCCTGGCTGTAATTGTTCCTCTCTGCTGAAGAGGCAACAAAGAATTACAGGTCACCCCTGTGACACAGATGAGGACAGCAAATGATTTTTCTCAGCCATTCACAATTGTTATATTCAAGGGCAAATTGAGCTACTTTTTTTTCTTTGTAGTATAGGAAATAATGGAAAAACATAAATGGGGTTCACGATCTCCCCATTAGACGAAAATTAAAGAAAAATGTTCACCATTAAACCATAGTTTCAACTAAGCACAACAACTTTCATTATTCCTCCAATTAATTCCATCAGGCAAGTAATATATAAGCACCTACTGTGTGTGCATAATGTCCTTTTTTTCCCTATAAATATCTCACCCAACCAACTTCATTTTTTGTCATGGTTCCGTGATTCTTACAATCTGCTAGTTTAGCTAGTTTAAGAAGGCTGCCTCTTACTCAATTTCTCATTTCTTTGATGCAAACCATTACCTAATTCTTCAGAGACACCCCATCTCTCCTCTCCCTTCTCTCTGCAAATCACCTCCAAAAATTATTTCTTGGGGATTGCCTGGGTGGCTCAGTGGTTGAGCATCTGCCTTTGGCTCAGGTCATCACCCCAGTGTCCTGAGATCGTGTCCACATAGGGCTCCCCGCAGGAAGCCTGCTTCTCCCTCTGCCTATGTCTCTGCCTCTCTCTGTGTATCTCTAATGAATGAATAAATAAATAATTTTTAAAATTGTATCTTGGCTCATTAATGGCTGAACCAGTTATAAAAACCTTCTCCTGACTCCACATGCCCCTGTCCAGTTCCCCTGGACAGCTCCACATGAGTAAAAGAAATTGCAGTCACTTTGTATCAGGCCCTATGAGATGACTAACTATTCCCCACTTACTTTCCCACTTAATCCAAACTGTCACCTGTAACTTTAGGTATGGGAATTGAGCCTGGACTCCTGGTTTCTTAAAGGAAAACAGCAAACCCAAAGGAATTCATTGCCACGTGGGAAAACAGTTTGGCAGCTTCTTACAAAGCTAAACACAGGGATCCCTGGGTGGCGCAGCGGTTTGGCGCCTGCCTTTGGCCCAGGGCACGATCCTGGAGACTCGGGATCAAATCCCACGTCGGGCTCCCGGTGCATGGAGCCTGCTTCTCCCTCTGCCTGTGTCTCTGCCTCTCTCTCTCTCTCTCTTTCTCTCTGTGTGATGACTATCATAAATAAAAAAAAAAAAAAAAAAAAAGCTAAACACAGTCTTAACACATGATCTGCTAGTTGCACTCCTTGGTATTTACTGAAATTAGTTGAAAACATATGTCCACACAAAAACCTGCACGTGAGTGTTTATAGCAGTTTTATGCACAAGTGCCAAAACTTAGAAGCAACCAAGATGTCCTTCAGTAGGTGAGTGGATAAGGAAACTGGTCCATCCAGACAATGGAATATCATTCAGCAATAAAAAGAAATGAGCTATCAAGCCATGAAAAGCCATGGAGGAAGCTTGAATGCCTATTACTAAGTGAATGAAGCCAATCTGAAAAGGCTACATGCCATATGATTCCAACTACATGACATTGTGCAAAAGGGAAAACTATGAAGACAAAAGAAAAAGATCAGTCGTTGTCAGAGCTTGGTGGGAGAGAGGAATGAATAGAGCACAGGGGATTTTTAAGGCAGTGAAATAAATTAGTATGATAATGACGGATACATGTCATAATACATTTGTTCAAACCCCTGGAATGTACAATGCCAAGAGGGATGTAGCCAATGTAAACCATGGATTTGGGAAGATCATGATGTTTCACTGAAGGTTTATCAATTTTAACAATGACATCACTCTGGTGGGGACACCGATAGGCTGGGGAGGGGTGCAGAGAGTCTATGGGAACTCTGTGCTTTTTTTTTTTTTTTTTTTGGTTAATTTTGCTGTATAAAATTGCTCTTTAAAAAACTCTACTGGGGTGTCTGCCTTCAGCTCAGGGACTCTGGGACCTATCCTTACATCCCCCACTCAGTGAGGAGTCTGCTTCTCCTTCTGCCCCTCACCCCACTAGTGCTCTGTCTCCTTGCTCTCTCTCAAATGAATAAATAAAATCTTTTTTTAAAAAGTCTACTATTGGGCAGCCTGGGTGGCTCAGTGGTTTAGTGCCACCTTCAGCCCAGGGTGTGATCCTGGAGACCCGGGATCGAGTCCCACGTCAGGCTACCTGCATGGAGCCTGCCTCTCCCTCTGCCTGTGTCTCTGCCTCTGTGTGTATGTGTGTGTGTCTCTCATGAATAAATAAATAAAATCTTTTTTTTTAAGAAAAGTCTACTATAATAAAAAAGGAAGTCACTGCACTATTCCTCAAGATTCCCAATGATAATAATATTTAGTCAAATTCTATCTTCTTTATGGCCAGAGAGAGAGATAGGGAGGGAAGACAAGGAGAGGGAAGGGATGGGGCAAAGAAAGGAGAAGAGGAAAAGGGAGATTAAAGAAAAAAGTGAGATAAGAAAACAAAGATCATGTTGATATTAAGACACTTTTTCCCCAACCCAAATGTCTGTTGGCAGATGAAAAGATAACCAAATTGTGGTATAAATGTACAAGAGGATATTATTCAGCCTTAAAAAAGAAGTAAATTCTGACACATGGTACAGCACCGACGAACCTCGCAGACATTATGTTAAGTGAAATAAGCCAGTCAGAAAAGGACAAATGCTATATCCTTTTGCTTCTAAGAAGTGCCTAGAGCAGTCAAATTGATAAGGAAAGGAGAATGGTGGTTGGAGCTAGAAGGGGCCGAGGGAGATGGGTAGTTAGTGTTGAATGGGCACATCATTTCAGTAGGGGAAGATGAAAAAGTCCTAGAGATGGATGGTGGTGATGGTTGCACAACAGTGTGAATGTACTTAATGCCACTGATCTACATGCTTAAAATGGTTAAAAGGGTCATTTTCATGTTATGTATATTTTACTACCATAAGCAAGACACTTCTTCATAGGAGGTAGAACACATTTAATATATTCCATTTCAAAGATGAAATGCAACTCAGTCTCATAAAAAAAATGCTGATGCAAAACGGTTTTTAATCAACCAATAATCAAAGTGCTCCCTACCCCTCAATGCCATTTTTGCCTCAGGGGTCGGAGTCGCTGGAGTTCCAGAGGAGAAGGGGACACGGCAATGAGGGGAGCACTGTATCACACAACACAGAGCCCCTGATTGTGGAAATTCTTTTAAAGAATGATATTTATTATTTCAAATTTCCATTCACCAACTCCGTCATCAGGTGCCTCTCCTGACTCAATCTGCCATTTTATACCTTCTACCTTCCTTATTGCAAGCCTTCCAAAGAGCTCCAAGGCGCCATGGTCTTTTTATTTATTACCTTCTGCCAAACAAACAGCAGCCGTGAATTCAAAAGGGCACAACCTTTTATTGTTTTGAGCTAGCAGCAGGCATCCTAAATGAACGCTTTGGGCTTAATGCTACAGGCCAAGCATTAATCTTTTTGATCTTCCCTAGCTGAACCTGTTTAGAGTTCAAAGACTCATGAAAAAGTGAGTTCATACCTTTGTCATTTCTCAGATGCAATGCTGCTAACACTGCAAAATGGCCACAGTTCCCCCAAATAATTTATGAGAGAACACAATACCACCTGCAGAGCAATGTGTCAGTCAGGCACAATCCTACATCCTCTATTAATTCTTACTTTTGTTCCTCTTGCAAGTTTTATTTCTCAACAGACATTTTATATTTTTCCCTTTAGCCTGAATGATCTGTCCCCTAACTAGTGCTTCAACTTCATGGCCTGCCAGCCACCTTTCTCTGCTGGTGAAGCTTTAGCAACACTGGGGGCTTTTGGTGCCTCAGATGAGTTGATCTTAGCCATACCTTCAGTCTCAGGGCCTTTGCACACGCTTAACCCCCACACCTACATTTCTCCTTCTTACATGGCTTTCTCTGGGGACTCAGTTAATGTGGTTTCCTTAGAGATTGCCTTCTCCCTCTCATCACCCAACTCCCAGCAGTTTTCTCCCATACCATCATACTTTTTCCTCAGCACCCATTACGACTTGTAATTATGTATGTGTATACTCATTTAACATCTTTCTCCCACACTAGATTATAAGATCCATTAACACAGGGACAATGTCTATCAAGTTCCCAACTGTGTACTCAGTGCCAGACACATAGTTGAGCTCAAATGTTGGAATGAAGGGAAGATAGGAGAGAGGAATGGAGGAAGAGAATGAAGGAAACTGACACAAGGGCATCTTCAGTTCTGTAATGAAGCTTATGTGCATTAAGGAGGGGCAGAGGACATCTGACATTCCTGGAGACCAATACTAGAGGATTAGTAACACTATTGAAATCTTCGGGCTGCCCTTCCTCCAGAGAACTATTCCTCCTGTATTTCAGACAGCTGGCAGACAAAGGATGTCAATTTGGAGTATGTGTTCCTGGCAAGAGAACATATGGACCCCATGGAGTGATCTTCATCCTGATTTCCGTGATCCCCATCTCTCCCAGAGTTCACTGCCATTGCCCTGCCATGATTTCCTTTCAAGAAATGAGCTCGCTCAGAAACACAGTTGAATCCAACCAGGGCGATGGGCAATCAGTTTGGCTGTGACCTTATGGACAATAGATTGACTAGTTTGCAACAGCTGGTAACACTGTATGTTGCTTGCAGAAATGAGAAGCTCAAAGAAGAAACTACATTTTTGTTTTAGTAAATATGGGGAAAGAATGATTTAAAATAACTCTCAAAAATAAAAGAATGCCATTAACTAATCCCTCAGAAGTAAATTTTCCAGAGTGTTTCAATTATAGTCTTTTCCCTTACAATATCTAAGTTACCCTCATTAAATACTCAGAGAACTCTGTGCTTACACGAATACCCATGGTGTACCTACTTCACACTTACATAGAATGAATTTCTGGTTCATGAACACCAGGCAGAACTATTTCTCTCTTGTTAACAGGCTGTTTTAACAATGGATCAAGAGCAATACTAGATGATCAACTGTGCTGTCCTTTTCTGCCTGTTTCTCCTCATCTTCGAGGGGCACCTGGGTGGCTTAGTCAGTTAGAAATTCAACTCTTGGTTTTGGCTCCAGTCATGATCTCAGGATCATGAGATTGAGTCCTGTGTCTAGTTCTGTCCTCAATGCAGAGCCTGCTTGTCCCTCTCCTCCCTTCCCCCTCTGCTCTTCTCGCCCCCTTGATCTCTCCCTCCCTCAAATAAATAAATAGATTAATTAATTAACTAGTTAATTAATTAAATAGTTTTCTAAAAGACTGCTGAAACAGACAAGAAAATTGGGACAGGACTTACAATCAAGATGTAAAATTAAGTTGAGAAATGTATTTCTAAAATCTATATCGTGTGTCTATCTTCTTTCCCAAATATTTGGCAATAAGCAGTGAGATTCATTTGCAATTTGAAAAAAAAAAAGCAACTTGGTTTTAACTCTGCGTTTGTTTACATGAAAGTTCACAGCATATGTCAATTGCTTTGGGTGGGAATTTGGAGATGAGGGCAATTGTTTTATATGCACAGTGTTCTTATTCATCAAAGAACCATGTAGAGTATTTCAAGTAAAATGTTAACATCAGGCCCAAGGCTGAACCCAGATGTGCCTTTAAAATGAATTCAGAGTCTGTCTTCTCCGAGTACTGTCTCATTACAAATGACAAATTAAGATACATGGGGAAGGTTGTACCTGCTTCGTGTGCAGTAAAACCTCGAACTGTTGGGACCACGCTGAGAATGAAAGAGCCTCGAACTAGACTAGGATGGTCTCGAGGATTGGTGGGAAACTGAGGCTGTAGCCCCTCTGTGCTAACGTGACACAGCCCCTCTGTTCTAATACCTCAAACTCCATGTGTGACAAGGTGACAGAAAACTTGATTGTCCCTCACAAACTCATCAAAGCACACTCCGTTCCAGATGCAAATGAATGTAGCTTTATACAGCAGTGACACCATTCACATTGTAATTTCAAGCAGGGAGAAGTAGAAGAACCTTTGTGTTTGTGCAATAAAATGCCTCCTTCATCCCTCAAATTCTCTTCAAGCTCTTAATAAAAAACCTGCAAATACCTCCAGTCTGATTTTGGACATAAAGCCTTGAGATAATCTAGCTTTAGAAAAATTATGAGTACATCTGCTTCCTAACCAGAGAAAGATATGAGACTCTGGGGACAGGGAATTATAAATCCATTTCTTTGTTCTTTAAAATTATTCCTTTATCTCTGAATTTCAACAATGCACTCTCTCTCGCTCTCTCTCTCTTTCTCTTTCTCTCTCCCTCTCTCTAATTCAGGAAAAATACATGTGCAAAGAGTGTGAAATTAACACAGTGCATGCACAATCTCAGTAAATAAACATGAAAATCTTTTTGTTGCACATCACTAGCTTCATTCAATTAGCAAAATGTTAAAATACTGTTGCACTGCACAACCTAACCTTTTAATTTGTGGGAAAACTAAAACAAACAAACAAAAACTAGCAAATAAGAGAAGCTTGAAATTATTCCTTTTCCACCAAGGTACCTAGCCAGATATAGAAGCTGCAGAATCTGTTTTCTAGAATTCTCATTTCCATCTCAAACCCTTTTAGTCTTTCCTGGTCAATACTCTTTCCTACCTTCTAGTACCATAGTCTTCCTCTTCGCAGTCAACTGTCTAAGATGTTAGATGGAAAATAAAGTGTTAGCTGACAGCTACGAGTGGCTTAATACATTCATGGTAAACATATTACAAAAACCCTTACTTTGCATTACTGTGCACACAGGAGACATCACTAATCTTTTGCTGAAAGACTACCACACTCCTTAACTCCTTAACTGCTGCCAGCAGCCAACAAGAGCCAGAGTTGGTAAAAGAAAGTCATTTCTTCAAGTAATCTCTACTGAACTCCTATGGTGTTCCAGTCATTAGTTTGATGTGGAATATTGTGATTAAAAACAATGTCCTTGGGCAGCCCGGGTGGCTCAGCGGTTGAGCGGCTTTCTCTGGCTCAGGGCCTGATCCCGGGTTCCCCACATCGGGCTCCCTGCATGGGGCCTGCTTCTCCCTCTGCCTGTGTCTCTGCCCCTCTCTCTCTCTCTCTCTCTGTCTCTCATGAATAAATAAATAGATAATTTTTTAAATAAATAAATAAAAATAAAAACAATGTCCTTGATGGCATGATAGACTGGTGAATGAGACAGACAAAATCCTGTCATGACCTATCGACATTTTAATAGGTGCTTTTAAAAACAGAAAACTCTAAAAATCCAAAAGGATGAACCTCCAGGTGTAAACAGTATGGGTATTTTTGGCCACAAACTCCATCCAATAACTCTTCTTGATGTTTTCTTTCTTTCTTTCTTTCTTTCTTTCTTTCTTTCTTTCTTTCTTTCTTTCTTTCTTTCTTTTTTAAGATTTGTTTATTTATTTATTTATGATAGACACACACACACAGAGAGAGAGAGAGAGGCAGAGACACAGGAGGAGGAAGAAGCAGGCTCCATGCAGGGAGCCCTACACGGGACCCGATCCCCGGGACTCCAGGATCGCACCCTGGGCCAAAGGCAGGCACCAAACCGTTAAGCCACCCAGGGATCCCTCTTCTTGATATTTTCATGTAATCTTCATGCTGTAAGGCCAGGAATTCTAGCACCACATCATTAGGTGAATTGTCTCATTTTTTATACAAATTCAGATAAACGGGAACAAAAGAAATAAACTAGGTACAGTATTCATTTCCCTCTTCTTTCCAACATGCTGCATGACTGCTATGTGCCAGGTTCTAAATTAGATATGGGATACACACATGATTGGGTTTCATTCCCTGCCACCATAATGCTCCAGTATAATGAGGGATATAGAATCATAAACAGGTGAACTCAGAGTAATATTATGGACTACCAGAGCCTGAGCTCACTATGGCAGGTGACCAAGACAACCTTCGAGTGTAATTGATCCACTGCGGCACTGCTGTGCCAAATGCTCTCAAAGTAGTGAACTGTATGTATGAATGTTACAAGTAACTGCCATCTTTAAAGTAATCAACTTTTTCTTTCTTTTCTTTAGACACAAGAGACACCCAGAAGATAGAAAGTAAAAACCTGTCCTGGTCCCTGAGTTCAAACTAAATTACAAAGCTATAGTAATAAAAAACAGTGGGAGACTGTCGCAAAAACCATCACGTAGATCAATGGAACAAAATAGAAAGCCCAGAAATAAACCTATGCTTACATGGTCAATGAACTTACAGCAAAGGAGGTAACAATAAACAGTGAGGAAAGAAAGACAATCTCTTCAACAAATGGTGTTGGGGAAACTGGACAGCCAAATGCAAAAGAATGAATCTAGACTCCTACCTTACACAATACCCAAACATTAACTCAAAATGGATTAAAGATTTAGACGTAAGATCTGAAACCATGAAAAGCCTAGAATTAAAAATGGACAATAAGCTATTTGACATAGGTCTTGGCAATGATTTTTTTAAATCTGACACCAAAAACAAAAATGAATAAGTAGAACTACCTCAAACTAAAAGTCTTCACAGCAAAGAAAACCATCAACAAAATGGAAAGGTAACCTACTGAATGGGAGAAGATATTTTCAAATCAAATACTGGATAAGGGACCCTCTTACACTGTCAGTGGGAAAGCAGATTGGTGCAGCCACTCTGAAAAACAGTGTGAAAGTTGCTCAAAAAGTTAAAAGTAGAACTACCCCACGACCCAGCAATTGCACTACTAGGTATTTATCTCGACAACACTTATTTTTAGTCTTTTTGATACCAGCCATTCTGACAGCTGGAGGATGACACCTCACTGTGGGTTTTTGTTTTTAAAGATTTTATTTATTTATTTGAGAGAGAAATAGGCAAAGGGAGAGGGAAAAAGAGTCTTAAGCAGACTCTGTGCTAAGCACAGAGCCTGAGGCAGGGTTCTGAGGACACTGAGATTGGGACCTGAGTGGAAACCAGAGTCAGATGCTTAACCAGATGCACCCCCAGGTGCTCCGCCTCCTTGTGGTTTTGGTATCCATTTCCCTGGAGATTAGTGATATATAGCCAAGATCTTGAAACAACATAAATATCCATTGATGAATGAATGGATAAAGAAATTGTGGTGTGATATATTCTATGGAATGTTATTCAGCCATAAAAAAAAATAAAAAAAGAAATCTTGCCTTTTGTGACAACAAGGATGGGCCTTGAGAGCATTATGCTAAGTGAATTGAGTCAAAGGTAAATACCACATGATCTTTCTTATACATGGAATCTTAATATAAATAAGTAAACATTGGGGCACCTGGGTGGCTCAGTTTGCTAAGCGTCTGCCTTCAGTTCAGGTCATGATCCTAGCTAGGGTCCTGGGATTGAGTCCTGCTCAGTGGGGAGCCTGCTTCTCCCTCTGCTTCTGCCCCTCACCCAGCTTGTGCTCTCTCTCTCTCTCTCTCTCTCTTACTCTTGCTCACTCTCTTTCTCTCAAATAATAAATAAATAAAATCTTCCAAAAATTATATATATTTATATGCAAACTCATAGATGCAGAGAATATGTCAGTCATTGCCAGAGGTAGGGGTTGGGGAGATGAGAGAAATAGATGGATTGTGTTTGGATTTTTTAATTTAAATATATCAAATTTTAAAAATAAATAAATAAATAAATAAATAAATAAATAAATAAATAAATAAATTTTTAAAACTATCCTGGGAACATTTTATGAGCACTTATCTCCTACTACTTTACAATTTGAAAAAAAAAGCAAAACCAATTATATGTATTAGAATTCAAAGCCATTTTCATATTTTATTAATCTACTGACATTTTAAGAAATAAAGGGAAATTAAGATTCTATTTAGACAGCAGTCTTTGCATTTTTTCTTTTAGAAAGATTCATACATTTAAAGGTTATTAATTAAACATTAAATATGATTAAATTAATTATTTATTAATTAAGCTTTTTTAAAAAAGATTTTATTTATTCATGAGAGACACAGAGAGAGAGAGAGAGGCAGAGGGAGAAGCAGGTTCCATGCAGGGAGCCCAACGTGGCACTTGATCCTGGGTCTCCAGGATCACACCCTGGACTGAAGGGGGCGCTAAACTGCTGAGCCACCCGGGCTGCCCTATTAATTAAGCTTTTAAAGTTAGTTAAGAATCCAGAAATCACAATTTAATTAACATCAAATTTTTATGAATTGTATTGTAAAACTTTTATAGAATTAAGCCATTTAAGGAGACATCTACTATTATGTTACTAGTTAAATACAGTTTAATATATACACTCTTTAACTGTAAATTTAACTTTGGTCTTGAACAAAGACCAAACTTTTGCTTGAACAAGCAAAATATTGTGCTTTCTTTAATGGTAAACTGTTAGAAACTGAATGATGTAGAAGTGTCGGGATTACCACTCAAATACTCAACACTAAAATTACTTAAATGAAAAAGCCAGCTGGGGTGCCTGTGTAGCTCAGTCAGTTAAGTGACTGACTTGATTTTGGCTCAGGTCAGGATCTCAGGGTTCTGAAGTGAGCCCCAGGTGGGCTTCTGCACTTGGCCTGGAGTCTGCTTGGGGTTTTTTCTCGCCCTCTCTTTCTCTGGCCCTCCCCACTCTCTTTCTCAAGAAATAAATAAATAAATAAGCCAGCTAATTTAGCAAAATTCTGTCCTCTATATCTTTTCTCTTCTCAAAATAAGATAACTTAATGGTTTTTCTGAAGCCTGATGATATAAACGATTACATGAGGTGAAATTAGAACTTTGGGAGGAAGGGCTGTGGAAATCCTAACTGGTGAAGACTGAGGTGATTCTCAGGGTGTAGCAAGCTTGGGACACTCAAATACCTTTTATTGAAGTCAACTTGGCCAATACTTTTTTTCTTCCTTTCTTTTTAAAGATTTTATTTTTGGGATCCCTGGGTGGTGCAGCGGTTTAGCGTCTGCCTTTGGCCCAGGGCGCGATCCTGGAGACCTGGGATCAAATCCCAGGTCGGGCTCCCGGTGCATGGAGCCTGCTTCTCCCTCTGCCTGTGTCTCTGCCTCTGTGTGTGTGTGTGTGTGTGTGACTATCATAAATATATTTTTAAAAATTAAAAAAAAATAAAGATTTTATTTTTAAGTAATTTTACACACAACGGATGACTTGAACTTACAGCCCTGAGGTCAAGAGTCACCTGCTCTTCTGACTGAGCCAGTCAGGTGTCCCTTTTTCTTTCTTAAACAAGCTTTTATAGGAAGCTCATAGCTTTACAGCAGCTGCTGTTTGCTTCTGCTTTTACTCTCCTGGATAGTTAAGGTGTAGATGATGTTCAAGGTCAATTTCAGCATCCGGATAAGGGTCAGGATTAGAATCAAAGTGAGAGTGAGGATCAGGGTGAGAATAAGAGTTCAGGGCAGGTAGCAGTGAGAGTTAGAGTCAGGTGAAAGTCATGGTCACATTCAGAGCCCCTGTGAAAAGTTCATGTGAGATTTAGTTCATGGTCGGTAATGTGTGATTTAGTTCAAGGCAAAAGTATGATGAGAGCCAGGTTCAGGATGAGAACAGGCTCAAAGCCAGAGTGAGCATCATGGTTAAAGTTAGGGTATTGGCCAGGTTCAGGGTGACGGTCGGGGGTAAAATCAAGTTCATTGTCAAGTATAGGGTATGGTAGGAGAGGTAGGGGATTCAGAGGCAGTGTCAGGGTTACAAATGGGCCACACTCAAATCTGAAGGTAAGGGTCATATGAAGAATAAGGATGAATATAAAGATCAGGATTGGGGCGGGGGGGGTCACCTGGGTGGCTCATTCAGTTGAGCATCTGACCCTTGATTTCGCTCAGGTCATGATCTCAGGGTCGTGAGATGGAGCCCTTTGTCTAGCTCTGCACTCGGCATGGAGTCTGCTTGTCCCTTTCCCTCTATTTCTCCCCTCAGCTCTTGTTCTCTCTCTCTTTCTCTCTCTCTCAAATAGAGAAATAAAAATCTTAAAAAAAAAAAAAGATCAGAGTAAGGTCAGGTGCAGGGTCTAATTTAGGGCCACAGTCAAGGTGAAGGTCAGAGTCATGGGGATCACTTTGACAATCAGCTCCAGGGTCAGGGTCAAGATTAGAATAATGATCACGTTCAGGTAGGGGAAAGGTTATGCCACAGTCAGGGAGAGGGTCAGGATCCAAATGAGTGTAAGGGTCAGAGTGAGGGAAGAATCAAGGTAAGGACCACTGTGAAAGTAAATGTTAAGTATTAATGTCAGATTCAGGATCAAAGTCAGGTTCATAGTAAAGATGAGGGTTAGGACAGATTAAAGATCAGGGTGAACATCAGAGTCAGAATCAGAATACAGGTCAGGGTCAAGTGAAATATCAGGGACACTTAGAAGGTGAGGGTCTGGTCAGAATAAAGTTGAGCAAGGCTTCTGGGTGGCAACAGTCAGTAAAGCATCCGACTCTTGGTTTCAGCTTGGGCTGTGATCTCACGGTCATAAGATCAAACCCCATGTCCAGGGAGGCTGTTTCTGATTCTCTCTCCCTCCCCTGCTCCTCTCATCTCCCTCTCAAATAAATAAATAAATAAATAAATAAATAAATAAATAAATATTTTTTAAAAAGATATTAAGGGATGCCTGGGTGGCTCAGCAGTTGAGCTTCTTCTGCCTTTGGCCCAGGGTTTGATCCTGGAGACTCGGGATCAGCCCAAGCTGCATGGAGCCTGCTTCTCCCTCTGCCTGTGTCTCTGCCTCTCTCTCTCTCTCTCTGTGTCTCTCATGAATGAATAATTTTTTTTTTAAAGCTGCAGCCTGAAGGCCAGGCTTCTTTTTTTTTTTTTTAAAGATTTTATTTATTTATTCATAGAGACAGAGAGAGAGAGAGAGGCAGAGACACAGGCAGAGGGAAAAGCAGGCATCATACAGAGAGCCTGATGTGGGACTCAATCCAGGGTCTCCAGGATCAAGCCCTGGGCTGCAGGCGGTGCTAAACCGCTGCACCACCAGGGCTGCCCGAATGAATAAATTTTAAAAAAAGATATTAAGAATGAGGGTCAGTATCAGGATCATAGTAAGGAATAGGGTCAGGTAAGAGCATTAGTGTCTGGTGAGTTTTGGGGCCAAGGGCAGGGTCAGGATGAGAATGAGGGTAAAGTTCTAGGTCAGGGTCAAGGTCATAGTAATAATGAGGGTCAGTGAAAGTCAGGTACACATCAGAGTCAGATTCAAGGTGAAGCTCAGTGTCAAGGTGAATGTGAAGGCAGATGTCAGGGATATAGTGAGGAATAGGTTAGAGTCTACATGAGCATGAGGGTGAGTGTCAGGGTTTAGCCATGGTGAAGTTTAAATTTAGGTTCAGATTCAGAGTCAGGCTCAGCTTCAGTATGAGGGCAAAAATCTAGCTGAGGATCAAAGGAAAAGTCAGGGTCTATGTGAGTATCAGTAGCAGGCTCACATCAAGGTTAGGATCAGGGCAAACTTCAATGTCAGAATCAGGAAGGATCTTGGTTAGGGTCAGAATGAGCCTCTGTGACCAACAATGTCAGGTAAGCCTTAGAGTCAAAGTCCACTTAAGAATAAGGGTAAAGGTTAGAATCAATATTGAGACGAACACCAGAGTCAGAGTCAGGCCCACATGACAATGAGATTCAGACCACAGTGAAGGTCAGAGTCAAGAGCAGGGTAAAGACAACGGTCTGGATGACGGTAAGGATGAGAGTCATGGTGAGTGTAAGGGCCAATATCAGGTTCATGGTGACAGATAAGGGAGGTATAGATAGAGTTGAATCTCAAGGTCAAGTGTCCCGTGCATATTTTGAGGTGGAGGGTGGTTCTAGGTCAGTGTGGGTAAAAATCAAGGTTGTAAAAAAAAAAAATCAACGTTATAAACATGGTGAGGGTAAAGATGGGGGTGAAGTTCAGGAGAAGGTTAAGGTCAGATTCAGCTTGTGTGTCACAGTAAGTGTGACGGACCATTTGAATAGGAGAGAAATGATGGTCAGTACCAGAGTAAGAATGAGTGTACATTTTAGGGAAAGGGTCTGGTTGATGGTCAGGTTGCATAACAAAGAAAGAGTATGGTCATGCTGAAGGTAAGGGGGATGGTTGGAGTCAGGTAATTTTCAGGGTCAAGTTCAGGATTAGGATCAATATAAGGGTAGTATACACGGTAAAACACATTCAGAGCAGAGTGGCTTTTGGGCACAGCCAGGTTCAGGGTAAGGATAAAAATCAGGGTTAGTGTAAAGGTCTGGTTCAAGGTGAAAGTCAGGGTGATTATAAGGTTTGAAAAGAAGATCAGGGTCACATTCAAATGAGGGTCAGTGTGAAAGTCAGATCAGGTTAAGGGAAAGGGCAAGGATCCTGGTGTGGGTCAGCATTCTTTGAGGGTAAAGATTAGGTGAAAGCTCAGATGAAGCTCTGTGCAGGGTAGGTTTCAGGACAGGGCCAAAGGGAAAGAAGTGTAAAGGTTAAGAACACCTCAAAGCCAAATTTAGGATTGTCAACCAGGGATTAAATCTGGTTGAAGGTCAATTTCAGGGTAACTTCTCATGGGTGAGAAGGTCAGAGAGTGTTAGGGTGACAGAATCAGTTTGAAGAGTGGGGCCTTTTAAAGGGTGACTAGGTCAGGGACAAGGTAGAGTCAATTCTGGCTGTATCAATTCTGATGCAGGCTCAGGATCAGAATGATAGTTGGCGTCACAGTCAATTTGAGAGTAGGGTCAGGTTCAGCATCAGGTTCAAGATCAGAGTCTGCACAAGAGTCTACATGAATGCCAGGGTCAGGATAAAGGTCATAGTTAAGAACACTATGAGGGTCAGGTTTAGGACCTAGTGAGATTCAGGGTCTATATCATAGCTAGGGTGAAGGTCAGAGTGAGGACAGGTTCAGCGTAAGGATAAGTTGAATATCAAGGTCAGTGTCAAGGTAAAAGTTAGGTCAGGTGAAGTTCTAGGTCAATTTCATGAACAAGGTCAGTGTAAGAATCACAGTGAAGATAAGTGTGAGCATTAGGGACAGAGTGTCAGGATCAGAGTCAGGGTCAAGGTAGAGGTAGGGTAACATTCAGATTTGGTACAGTGACTGTGAAGATCAGGGTCTAACTCGGGCTTAGTGTCAGGGTCAGTTGAATGTTGGAGTCAGGTTTATAGTTAATGTGAATGCATATGTCAGTTTGGGATCAGGGAAAGGGGCAAGGTCATAGTAAGAGTCAACGTAATGGTCACCACAGAATGAAGGTGAAGATTAGTGAGAGGATGACATATAGTAGTAAGTCAGAAAAAGTATGAGAATGAGGGTCAGATTCAACGTCAGGGTCAGCATAAATGTCAGAGTGTTGGTGAGGGTAAGAGAGTCTAGTGAAGGTCAGAGTCAGGTTAAGGGTCACGTTGAGATTAAATATTAGAAGTGGGGTAAGGATCAAGCTCCATGCGCAGTGAAGAGTCTGCTTCTCCTTCTCTCTCTCCTCCCCTTTCTCTTGTTTGTTTTCTCTCTGTCTCAAATAAATAAAATATTTAAAAGAAAAAAAGATAAGTCTAGGGACACCTTGGTGGCTCAGTTGGTTAAGTGTCTACCTTTGGGGTCCTGAGCCCCACATCAGGCTCCCTGCTCAGCAGGAGTCTGCCTCTCCCTCTCTCTCTGCTCCTCCCCCAACTTGTACACTCTTTCTCTCTCTCAAATAAATAAATAAAATATATTGTTTTTAAAAAGGTGAGTCTAAAATTCATGGTCAAGATCATGGTGAAGGGAGGGATCCCTGGGTGGCTCAGTGGTTAAGCGTCTGCCTTTGGCCCACGGTGTGATCCTGGAGTCTCAGGATCAAGTTCCACATCAAGCTCCCTGCCTGGAGCCTGCTTCTCTCTCTGCCTGTGTCTCTGCCATTCTCTCTCTCTCTCTCTCTCTCTCTCTCTCTCTCTGTGTCTCTCATGGGTAAATAAAATCTTTAAAAAAAAAAAAAAAGATCATGGTGAGGGGCCATGTGAATCTGCAGTGCCCCAATAAGGATGAGAATCACAATTAGATAAGAGTCATATTCATAGACATGGTAAGATTCAAACTCGAAGTTGGCATACAGAGTATCAGGTTGAGTTTAAGGATCAACTTGAACCCTGACCATGCCCAGAACCTGACTTTGGTTAGCACCCTATCTTGAAAATATCCTGCTGTTGACCCTGATCCTAAACTAAACTCTGAACCTTACTCAACCCTAACCTTCATGTTGACTTTCACCATGACACTGGCCCTGATCTTGACCTTCAACTAGATACTGACTCTGACTATCAAGCTAACACCGTCCCTGAAATATATACACTCACCCCTATCTTGACACTGACAATCACCTTTTACCCTACCCCTATCTGTGTCCATTTCCAGACCTTGACCCTTATTCTGAACTTCAGCATCAGTCTAACTCTGATCTCCCTGAATTTCTTTTCTTTTCTTTTTTTTTTTATTTATGATAGTCACACAGAGAGAGAGAGAGAGGCAGAGGGAGAAGCAGGCTCCATGCACCGGGAGCCCGACATGGGATTCGATCCCGGGTCTCCAGGATCGCGCCCTAGGCCAAAGGGCAGGCGCTAAACCGCTGTGCCACCCAGGGATCCCTGATCTCCCTGAATTTCACTCTCAAACTTACCATTCCTATAAGCTTAACTCTTACTCTCACACAAACACTAATGTAGAACCTCCCCCTCATCCTGTACTTGACCCTGATCTTAATCTTCAACCTCACACTGACCTTATCTCTGACCATGAAACTGACACTGACACTCACCCTGACTCTGGCCTATACTTTCCCTAACTCAGAGTCTTACCTTCACCCTACATCTGACTTTGACTCTCACCAAAGTCTGAAACCTACTCTCACATTGACCTTGACTCTGTTGCTCATTCTGATGATGACACCAACCCACTCTTATCCTTAACCTGAAGCTAACCCTAACTCTGATCCTCCGATACAGCAGCTGACCCTCCACCTGATATTGATCTGACCTTGAAGCTAACCCTGAGACGTATCCTAACCCTGACCCTTTATAATGACCCTTACACTCATAACCCTGACTCTTATTATAACATTCAATTTGATGACGACCATTATACTAAGCCTGAGCCTGAACTTCACCATGGTCTAACCCTAACATCCTTACCTTCATCCTGACCTTATCCTTACTGTGTATGTGATGCCTACCCTTACACTGATCTTTACTCTGAATCTGACTCTGATCCTCACTGTGTACCTGACCTTCCCAGTGATCCTCACAATTCCCCCAATTACCTCACATGACCTTGACCCTAACCTAGAGCTTTACTGTCATTCATCCTGACGTTGTACTTGGCCTTAAAACTCATCTGACCCTCACGCTCACCCTGATCCTATTCCTTACCATTTTCCTGACACCGACCACCACATGCACCCTCAACTTCAGTCTTACCCTTCATATGTCCCTGACTCTGCATTTGATCCTGACCTTCAATTGCAGCTTAATCTTTTGTTTATCCTACTTCTTTCTCTTGACCCTCACTTTTTGTCCAGTTGCTAATCCTGAAGCTGAAACTGGTCCTTATCCTTATCCTGACACTGACACTCTTGCTTTTACAATGGCACATTGTGACACTGACTCTTACCTTGGCTCCGCCTTCACTCTGACCCTCACACTCATGTTGACTCTAAGCTTCTCCCTGACTATGATTCTTACTTTAACTATCATCTGAACTTAATCATCACCCTCACCCTGAGCTGACTTGACACTGACTCTCAACATGACCCTTATCATGATCTGACCTTCACCCTAACCTTGATGCTGCATCACACTCTCACCCTGACCATCACTTTTACCTTCTCCAGGACCCTCATGCTTAATCTGACTCTGACCGTGACATTGCCCTGACACTGTCTCTGACCTCTTGACACTTTGTACCTTACTTGACTGACACTCAACCTGACCCTGACCCTTACCAATACCCAAATCTTGACGACAATGCCGACCCTCACCCTGAACCTGACCTTAACCAAACGTTGACTCTGATCATGACTCTCTGCCCCTGACTCTGATTATACCTTGACTCTTATCTCACACTCATATTGAATGACCTTGACCCTCACCTTGACTCTCTCCCAAACATTGACTCCACATTTCACCTTGTCCTTGATCTTAAAGAACCTTGTTCCTAAAAACTGACACTAATCCTCACCCATAATTTGATCCTTATTTGGTCCTCACTCGGACCCTGACTCTTAACAGTGACACTAAAAGTAACCTTGATTCTTCCGGTGCCTGGGTGGCTCAGTCATTTAAGCATCCAACTCTCGGTTTTGGCTCAGGTCATGATCTGAGGGTCGTGAGATCAAGCCCCATGTCAGCCTCTACACTGGGTGTGGAGCCTGCTTATGATTCTCTCTCTCTCTAATAAATAAATAAGAGTAATCTTGATTCTTAACCTGACCTTGGGTATCACCTGGCTACCCATAATAAGTAGTCTACTCACCCTTATCCTGACTCTGACTTTACCTTCACTCTGACACTAACCCTGACACTGTACCTGACTCTCCCTTGATCTCACTCTGACAATAAACCCTTCACTGACTTTGATCCTCATTTTGACCCTGACATACACTTTGACCTTGATCCTGACACTGATCCTGACCCTTACTGTGACCATGATGCTCACATTGAGCATGACACTTATCCTTAATGATCATCCTCCCCTCGTCCATTACCTTCTCTCTGACATAAAACTTGGCCATTACCCTCATTGATATTCTGACCCTGACCTGAATCCTACTTTCATCCTGAACTTAACATTTCCTATTGTCATGAAATACTGGATCAATACCCTAATCCTGACCAGATTACCTGGTCACTGGTAATCCTGATTTCTGTTATGGTCACCCTGGCACTGACCCTGATTTCTGTTATGACCTCTGGCTCTGATGTGAACCTCATCATCATCATCATGAGTCTGAATATGAAATCTCATACACTTACATTCTAGTTTCTAGAATGTATTTTTGAAAACTGTGTATACTTCTGAACTTACACTTGAACCGCATGTTTTCAAATATATTGCTTTGATTTGTGTTAATATGATCCACCTCAAAATGAGAAAGAACGGTTGAGATGAATATGTGGTTCTCATTGATTTACCTCAGGTGGTGCATGGGTTCAACATTAACTGTTAATTGTAACCATCATTAAAAATTCTCTTTATAGGGGTGCCTGGGTGGCTCAGTCAGTTGAGTGTCCAACTCTTTACTTCAGCTCAGGTTGTGGTCTTGGGGTCATCATCTCGGGGTCATCATCTCGAGGTCAGGGGATGGAGTCCTGAGTCCATCAGTCAGGCTCCATGCTCAGCAGGGAGTCTACTTGAGATTCTTTCTCTCCCTCTGTCCCTTTCCCCTGCTTACTCTCTTTCTCTCTCTCTCTCAAATAAGTAAATCTAACAAAAAATTCTCTTTAGAGGCAGATGTTTGGTTTTGAGCTTGGTTTCTTCTTCACTGCTTGTCTGGTACACAAACATACAACTTTCAACTGTATTGGCTTAATTTGCAGTGAGAGCTTAGTGTGAGAACAATGTGTATGTATGTTCTCATTTTCACATATACAGTGTAAATTCCTCTTATCTTGTTGTAACTCATAGGAAGACAGAGAACTTGGGGTAAAGAATGTTTCTGAGCTTTTGGGGGGTTTTTTCTTCACAGAAATCTTACATAGGTCTCAGTTTAGGCAAACAAGAAATAGTATTGCAAACAATTCATATTCGTGCAAACTGGCTCAGTCTCTGATATTTCTTTCATAAGAAAGTTCTCATTGCTCCCTAAACTGAAATAAACATCAGGAAAGCAAAACACACTCATTTTAAAGGCACATTCTTACGTGCAGAAAAAAAGAGGACTATTGGGTCAGCCTGGGTGGCTCAGCGGTTTAGCCCCGCCTTCAGCCCAGGGTGTGATCTTGGAGACTTGGGATCAAGTCTTACATTGGGCTCCCTGCATGGAGCCTGCTCCTCCCTCTGCCTGTGTCTCTCTCTCTCCCTCTCTCTCTCTCTCATGAATAAATAAATAAAATCTTTAAAAAAAAGAGGACTATCTACATATTTTAATTGACCCCTTATGTCTTATATGCAAATGCCTCTGGATGATAATACATATATGTTCGTACTTACCTCCTCAAAAATTTTAATTAATATGAGCTAGTGCTCAAAATATTACCTGGATGGTCTTTAACTTTCTGGCCTCTAGGTGTCACTTATGTCTATAGAAAAAAGAAAGAAAAGAATGATTTCTTCAATTAAAGATAATATAGATAGTTGATTATAGTGGGTACAAAAATTACAGAGAGCTTCTACTTGATTTTTTACTTCTTAATTTTAGAAAGTTGTTGCAGTGAGTTCACATAGTAATTTAAAATGATATATATTGCTTTATTTAATATACTGATAAACTATCTTTTAAGCTTTATAGTTAAAAACTTTAAATTACCTAAGTATGTGTTTGTGTATCCACAAAGTACCCAATCACTGAATTGGCCCCGCTTTCTAATAACACTCAATCTAGAGCAAACCCTCACTTCCTTAGGCCCTCCTAAAATCACCTGATTAAAGCCCAAATTCTATAATGGGTACTTTCTAATGCCATCTAACTGAGACATCCTATGGTTCCCAGTTGGTGTATTCTCTCCCAGTGCAACCAGTAACAAGCCCAATTTATTCAATCACAAGTATGTTCCCAGTTGGGCTCAAAAGCAGTGACAAGTCAAATGCACACATGGACACAGACTGTGGTCAGTTTGGCCAGGGTTAGAATATCTTGGTTTTTCTGTTTGTTGGTTTTTTAAAGTCTATTTTTAAAATTTTTTAAAGATTATTTTTAAAAGATTTTATTTGCATGAGAGATAGAACAAGTGGTGGGGAGGGGCAGAGGGAAACAGAGCTGACTCCCTGCTGAGCAGGAAGCCTAATGCCAAGGCCAGGGCTGGATCTGAGGACCCTGGGGTCATGACCTGAGCTGAAGGCAAATGCTTATTTGACTGAGCCACCCAGGTGCCCCTAAAGATTTTATTTTTTTATTTGAGAGAAAGAGTGAGAAAGAGAGCACCAGCATGGGCAGGGGGAGCAGCAAAGCAAGAGGAAAAAGCAGGCTCCCTGAGAGAGCCCAACATGGAGCTCCATTCCAAGACCTGGGGATCACAGACGTGAGCCAAAGGCAGATGCCCAACCAACTGAGCTACCCAGATGTCCCTAGAATACCTTAATTTGCATTTTCAAAACTTTAAAATAATAGGAGATAAGTGCTTATTTTTAAGAAAGCTCAATGGTGTTAAAACTTTTGTTCTCTGGGTGATTTTTTATGACTATAGAAAAAGGTGGGTGATTAATTAAAAATACTAATTAATACTAGCTATGAGGCTGGCAGAGATAGAAAGGTCTATGTATAGGATAGTGTGCTTTAAAGCCACAGTCAGGGGCAGCCTGGGTGGCTCAGCGGTTTAGTGCTGCCTTTAGCCCGTGGCCTGGTCCAGGAGACCCAGGATCAAGTCCCACATCGGGCTCCCTGTATGGAGCCTGCTTCTCTCTCTGCCTCTCTCTCTCTGTCTCTCTCTCTCTCTGTCTCTCTCTTTCTGTGTCTCTCATGAATAAATAAATAAAATCTTTAAAAAAATAAATAAATAAAATAAAGCCACAGTCAGAAACTAAATTATCACCTATTTAGGAATATATATGAACGAATGAATTCCCAAATTCATAAAAATAATGCATAACAATATATCATTCCCTAAAATTTGTTATATCAATAATGTGCCAAAGGAATAAATTAGGATTTTTTTTAAAAGATTTTATTTATTTATTCATGAGAGACACAGAGAGAGAGAGAGAGAGAGAGAGAGAGGCAGAGGGAGAAGCAGGCTCCATGCAGGAGCCGGATGCGGAACTCGATCTGGGGTCTCCAGGGGTCATGCCCTGGGCCAAAGGCAGATGCTCAACCACTGAGCCACCCAGACGTCCCTGACTTCGGTTTTTCTTCTTCTAATGTTTTTGGAGGTTTTTTTTTTTTTTTCGGTTTTTCAAAGAAAAGTCCCTGAGTTATTTTACGGCCAGATCCACAGCAGTTCCTTTTGTCACCAAATCATCGGTCATTCTCAATGCTTTTTTGCACAGCCCTCAACAATTTGCGAGGCCTGACCTACTCGTGCTTGTTCTGGTCTAACACGGCCGCCGCGACGTCAGGTCTCCCTGGAAGCAGGGAGGTCAGGTCTCCCCAGCAGGTGGAGACGCCGAGCCGCTGCAGCGGTTGCAGCGCGCGCCCTCGGGCCTGCCCAGCGCAAGCGCGCGCTTTTTTTTTTTCTTTTTTTTTTTAAGATTTTATTTATTTATTCATAGAGACACACAGAGAGAGAAAGAGGCAGAGACACAGGCAGAGGGAGAAGCAGGCTCCATGCAGGAGCCCGACACGGGACTCGATTCCGGGTCTCCAGGATCACGCCCTGGGCTGAAGGCGGCGCTAAACCGCTGAGCCACCGGAGCTGCCCAAGCGCGCGCTCTTGAAAGAGCAAGTCCGGGAGCCCCGCCACTGCCCTCTGTGTCCTTCCTCCTTTGGAGGAAAGAGGAGGATGCCCCCCATCTCCCCGCTAGCCCTGGCATTCGCTGGCAGGTCGGTAACGGGCAGCGGGGGGATTGCTGGGGGGCCCTGTCCGCCCCCGGCCCACAGGAGTGGGGCTCCCCGCTGCACACTTTGCCAACCGCCTGCCAGCGAGCATGCCTTGAGGAGCAGGGGGAGGGTGACTTGGGCCAAAACAATTAAATTGCAAAAGGAGGGATCCCTGGGTGGCTTAGCGGTTTAGCGCCTGCCTCCGGCCCAGGGCCTGATCCAGGAGACCCGGGATTGATCCCACATCGGGCTCCCTGCATGGAGCCTGCTTCTCCCTCTGCCTGTGTCTCTGCCTCTCTCTCTCTCTCTGTGTGTCTCATGAATAAATAAATAAAATCTTAAAAAAAAAAAAATTGCAAAAGGATGCTGGGTGGTGGAAAACTTGCAACCCATCCCTGGGTCACGCTCTCTCTCTCTCTTCCTCCAAGGGAGGCAGGGCTGGGCCACAGGTAGGCCACCAGGTACAACCGCCTGGCCCTTGGAGGAAGTTTCGCCCCTGCACAGGAAGGCGAAAACCAGTGAGCCCCAGAAAGGGTTGATCTTACAAATTGCCAAGCTGATGGGAGTTCAAGGATCTTTGAGAGCCTTGTTAATTTTACTTTAAAATCATGTTCTCGGGACACTTGCGTGGCTCAGTGCTTGAGCATCTGCCTTCAGCGCTGGGTGTGATCCTGGAGACGAGGGATCAAGTCCCACTTCCAGCTCTTTGCATGGAGCCTGCTTCTCCCTCTGCCTATGTCTCTGCCTTTCTCTGTGGGTCTCTCGTGAATAAATAAATAAAATATTTTAAATAAATAAATAAATAAATAAATACATACATACATACTCTGTTCTCTTTATATTTCTTGAGGACTTGGATATGCAAGGACAGTGAAGTTTCCACGTAAAAGTACTTAACCCAAGTACTAGTAAAATGAATGTCTCTGTCATTAGAGAGGTAAATGAAAATTTACCAGGTGGGAAAGCAAAACTAAGCCATTACCTCCTCCCCAAGTATGGGAATAGCTTTACAACAGGGTAAAATTTCACTGCACCCTGGAAGTAAACACCAATGAACAAAACATATTTCTAAATCACCATAGAAAGTGTTAGTATGAAGTCCATTTGGAGGTGTCCACAGGGCACCTGTCTGTGACCCACCCTGTCCATTTTATCAGGATTGTGTGGTTGCCATGTAAGACTTGCTTTGAAAACATCTGTGGCATCTACACCTAAAACGAGGCCACCAGTGTTAATTGAATATTATTTCTGATTTATCTTTGTTTTATGGGTAATATCATGAAGAATTTTTGCTAAACTCCATTTTTCAAATGTTTTGGTATAATCAGCCATCCTGAGGTGCAGGGAGCAACTGAAACTGAATTAGAGACTTCTTTCAGACAGTTGGTAACAGCGTCTTTGAATTTCTCCAAGAGTGTTCTTGTCTGTGTGATTATAAGTTATTTATCTAGGTTAACCTTGTTTAACATAATGGTCAGCCCAAGCATTACTGTCAAATTATAGGTCTTTGCCTTTGACCTTTTATTTTTATTATAGCTATTTTCTTAGATAATAGCAAAGCATCTAAAAGTTCTTTAATGTCCAATTTATATAGGTTTTTCAAGGTTAGAAACACCTTTGTTTCTGAATGATTCTGAATTTGTGGACTACCTCAAAAGCACATTTACTATCAGTATAAATATTTGCACTTTTATTTTTTTGTGAGCTGGCAATGGCATATGAAGTAATTTAATTTCTGGAAATTGTCTGTGTCTAAAGGGTTAATTTAACTCTGTGATAGCATTTTTAACTTTAAATAAATACAACTAGGGGCACTTTGGTGGCTCAGTCGGTTAAGCGTCTGCCTTCAGCTCAGGTCATGATCTGGAGTCCCAGGATCAAGTCCCACGTCTGGCTCCCTGCTTGGCAGGGAGCTGCTTCTCCCACTGCCCATTCCACAGTGTGCATTCTCCCTCTCTCAAATAAATAAATAAATAAAACCTAAACTAACAAACAAACAAATAAATAAAAGTAGATCAAGGGTGACCTAGAAAATTACTAAGAAAATGGTTGAAGGGTATGCAAAAAGCATGGCATTAATATTAAAAGAACAGTTAATAGCTGGTGACAAAAAAGAACTTCTGATCTAGGCATAAAATAAGTCATTTTACACAAAAGGCCCAAATTATCATTTTATTTTTTTGGCACATTACTTATGTAACAAATTGTCTGCATCAAGACCTACATAGTCGGTAGAGCATGCAACTCTTTCTTTTTTTTTTTAAGATTTTATTTATTTATTCATGAGAGACACACAAAGAGAGAGAGAGAGGAACAGACACAGGCAGAGGGAGAAGCAGGCTCCATGCAGGGAGCCCGACGTGGGACTCAATCCCGGGTCTCCAGGATCACACCCTGGGCTGAAGGCAGCACTAAACTGCTGAGCCACCTGGGCTGCCCAGAGCATTGCAACTCTTGATCTTGAAGTTGTGAGTTCAAGCCCCACACTGAGCATAGAGTTTACTTTTTTAAAAAGATATATAGAGATATAAAACATATAGATAATTTAAATGATAGCTTTAAAATATGATTGACAATATAATAAATAAAACAATATGTAATCTTAAATTTATTATGTGAATGAACTGCATAACTGTTAAAAGTAAACAGAAAGTCATATCCTGTACACACACATCTGTATCTCTCTGCAGTGCTTGTACCCAGTATAATCAACTACCTATACCAAATACCTTTTTTATTATTCCTTTCTTTTTTTCCTCTAGATGTAAGAGATACCTAGAGGGCAGAAAGTTGAAAACCACCAGGTAATTTTTTTTTCTGAGCATTTACTTCACATTGATCAAAAGCTTTGAAAAAAAAAAAAAGAAACAAAAGCTTTGAGGACGCAAATACAAATTTATATGTATTGCTATCCAAAATTATTTGCATATTTTGCTAATCCACTGACATTTAAAAAACAAAGAGTCAATTAAAACTACATTTAGTAAACAGTATATTTTTATCTTCTTTTCTCTTTGTTATAACAATGTGTTTTTAAATGTTTTCTACCCTTGTGTTTATCTTGCTTTACTTGCAGAAACAATAAGGGGTTATTTTTGCAAGAATGTCTGAGACTGAGCTTGTTTATATTAGTACAGATTCTTTTCATCACTGCTCTTAGATTCTTCCTCATTTACCATACCCCATGGTAAGTATGTGCCTTGGAGATGAATGGCACACATTCATCCACGCTTGTGTTCATCTTTATTTACTCTATGAAGCACTAAGGAGTTTCTTTTAAGAGAAATGTCTGAGACTGAGCTTCTTTGCACTAGTACAGATTTTTTTCAATTCTACTTCTGTTTGCCTACATAGAGATGTATGTAAGGTATGACCAAGAAAACCTCAGATACGTTTATCTGCGTTCATCTGTGCATTCACTGCATTTTCTTCCTGTGAGTTAGAACAAGAGGAATCCAAGCTATATATGTGAAAATGAATTCAAATTTACACATTGTTCTGTATACAGTAACTTCTTATTGTGAGTTAAAGCAAATATCCTTGAAAATCATATTTGCTTGAACAGACTAGCAGTAAAGGAGAAATCAGACATTAGTTTCTACAGAATTTTTTTACTGACTGCTAGAATTAACCCATGCTTTATCTGAGGCAAATCAATGAGAACCACATGTTCTCCTCAACTGCACTTTCTTACTTTGAAGTAGACTATATTAATACCAGTCAAAGCAGCATGCTTAAAAACATGCATACAAATGTAAGCAAGTTCAGAATTATACATAGATTTTTAAACTATGTTCTTATTGCTAGTTATAAGAAATCTAGTTGAAACTAGCTTGTAAATGTACAAGATTTCATGTTCAAACTCAATGTGGTAATACTTAGGTCATTTTAAGGGTCAGAACCATTATGAGAATAAGAATCACATTGAGGGTTGGAGAGGGTCATTGGGTAAGATTGAGGGTCAGGGTCATGTGAGCTTTAGGATCATAGTAAGGATCCAGATCAGTGTTAGGATCAAGATCTGGGTCAGAGTGAAGGGTGCTTGGCTGGCTTAGTTAGTGGAGTGTATAACTCTTCATCTCAGGGTTGTGGGTTTGAGCCCCACGTTGGATGTAGAGATTACTTACAACTAAAATCTTTAAAAAAAAAAAAAAAAGATCTGGGTCAGAGTATATGTTAGGATCAAGTAAAGGGTCAGGGTCCGTGAGGCGGTTAGTGTCCAGATGAAGGAGAAGAGAAGGTCTGGTGCAGAATCAAGTGAGGGTAGCTGTAGATTTAAGGATCAGTGTCAAGGTGATGGTCACAGTGAGGGTCAGGTTGAGGATCAAAGTCATTGTCAGAGTCAGGATGAGGCTCCATGTGAGGTCAGGCTAAGAGCGAGGGTAAACATATGAATGAAGCTCAGGGTCAGGGTCAAAGCTAGGATTAGGGTTAAGGTGAAAATAAAGATGAGGCTGGGTAATAGTCATTATTCATAGGAAGGAACAGCATGAGGACCTGGGTCGGGATGAGAATTCTAATCCGATTAAGTGTCAGCGTGAGGTAAGAATCAAGGTATGTTCAGGATTAGGGTCATGTTGAGTTTCAGGGTCACACAGGATGAAGGTCAGGTTCAGGGTGAGAGTAGTGTAAAGGTTGAAGTCAGGGTATTGGTCAGTGTCAGAATAACGAATAGGGTCATGGTCAGGTTGATCATCAAGAACAGAGTGATGTTTGAGGAGTGAGGAAGTCAGATACAGTGTCAGGGTGACATCACAGTCAATATCGCATTGAAGATAAGGGTCATGAAAAGGTAAATATGAGTATTAGGATCAGAGTGAGAATCAGATTCAAAGTCTGATTCAGGGAAATAGTCACAGTTAAGGACAGCCATGGTGAGAGTCAGCATCGTATCAGCTTCAAAGTCAGGGTCAAGATCAGGATAATAATGTGGGTCAATGTAAGGATCAAAGTAGGAGTCAAAGTCAGAGGGTATCATAGTATTAAGGGTCAAGGTCAGCCTCAGAGATAGGGAAGAAGTGAAAGTCACTATCTGGGTGAGTGTCAAGGTAGGAATGAGAGTCAGAGTTGGCATCAGGGTCAGAATCAGGATGATGGTCATGTTGAGGTTGAGGTTCAAGTTCCTAGTGAAAGTTAAGGTCTAGTGCAAGCCCAGGGACACAGTGAGGGTGAGGATCTAAGTCTGAATAAGGTTGAAGTTTCAGGTAAGGGTCAGCATCAGGATCGTGGTGAGGGGTAGAGTCAGAAAAAGGTTTAGGGTCAAGTGAAGAGTCATGGACATGGTGAGGGTCAGAATAAGATTAAGGATGCAGGTTAGAGTCAGCAATAAGGTGATGGTGAGGGATAGGATCAGGCTAATGGTAAAATTTGAGGTCAGTTGAGTTTTAGGCTCAAATTTAGTCATGAAAGTAGGTTTTGGGCAAAGATGAAAGTCATGATAATAGTGAAGGTCAGAGACAGCATAAGGGTCTGGGCATTTTGAGGGCCAGCATCAGGCATATGGTGAGGGATAAGTTCAGGGTGGAGGTGAAAGTTGGATCATTGTGGTGTTCAGGATCAGGTTCAGCTAGAATCCAGTCAGTCTCAAGATGAGGGTGAGGGTCTCAAGATTTGGGGTGAGGGTCAAAGTAAACATCATGGTCAGGATAAGTCTCAGGGAAGATTAACATGCAGTTCATAATCAAGGTGATGGCCAAGGTAAAGGTCACTGGAGGCCAGAGTTGGCATCATGTGAGGATCAGGATAATGGTGAGTGTCAGGGTGAAAACATGGTCAAGTTAATCTTCAGAGTTAGAAGTGAGGCTTAAGTTAAGGATAAAAGGGAGCTTGGAATCAATTTCAGGCCAGGCATCAGGGTCAGAGTCAGATGAATATAAGGATGAGATTCAGACTAAAGTGAGGGTGAAAATCAAGTGCATAGTCAGAGTGAGGGTCTGGATCAGGGTAAATGTCAATGTTAGGGTCAGAGTCAGGGTAAGATCAGAATGAGGCTGTAGGTCAGGGTTAAGATTTAATAAATGTTTAATGAAAGGATGTTTCAATGTACATGTGTGGGTCAGGGTCAAGGTTATAGACACGGTGAGAATAAAAATTCAAGGAGAGGGTCAGGGTTAAGGACAAGTCAAAGAGAGAAGAAACTAGTCAGAGTAAGGGCACTGTCAGCTTGAGAACATGATGAAAATCAGAGTAACAGGATTAGGAAGGTTTAGGGCCAAGTTCAGGATCTGAGTCAGTTTAAGAGAAGTGTATGGTCAGGGTCTGCTTCAGGATGATTGGTTCAGGGTTTTCAAGATAAGGTGATAATTAGGGTCAGGTTAGGGCAGCCCAGGTGGCTCAGCGGTTTAGCACTGCCTTCAGCCCAGGGCATGATCCCGGGATTGGGTCCAACATCAGGCTCCCTGCGTGGAGCCTGCTTCTCCCTCTGCCTGTATCTCTGCCTCTGTGTGTGTGTGTGTGTGTGTGTGTGTGTGTCTGTCTGTCTGTCATGAATAAATAAATAAAATCTTTAAAAATAATAATGATAATTAGGGTCAGGTTAAAGCTGGGGGCAAGTTGAGAATCAAGTTCTGGTAAGGCTCAGGTGTGGGAAAGTCAGAGCCAGTGTTAGGGTGACGTCAAAGTCAGTTTGAGGAGATGATCATGGAGAATGTGAAGATAAGGCTGATAGTAGAGGTCAGATTGAAAATCAGCACCAGGGCAGCCCTGGTGGCGCAGCAGTTTAGTGCCACCTGCAGCCCAGGTCGTGATCCTGGAGACCCTGGATTGAGTCCCACGTCGGGCTCTCTGCATGGAGCCTGCTTCTCCCTCTGCCTGTGTCTCTGCCTCTCTCTCTCTCTGCATCTCTATGAATAAATAAATTAAAAATCTTTAAAAAAAAATCAGCACCAGGTCAACTTTTGGGACAAAGTCAGCCTGAGACTTAGGATTAGGATCGAGGTAAGGATAAGGTTAGTGCAAGTTCCAAAAAGGATAAAAGTGAGGGGTCAGGGTACCAGGAATAAGAGATAAGGAACAGGGTAAGGTCAGGTTCAGAATGTGTGTGAGTGTGAGGGTTATGATCAGAGTCAAATTATATGAAAGGATGAAGGTCAGTGACAATGTCATTTTATAATTAGGGTAAAGATTAGGGAGAGATTCAGGGTGAGGTTTTCAGAGTAAAAATTAGGTTGACAGAGTCAGTATTACTATTAGGGTCAAAGTGAGGGTAAGATTCAAGGTCAGGTTCAAGATCACTGTGAAAGGTAGAGTAAAGGTCTAATAAGGGTATCGGTCAAATTAGGGTCAAAGTGAGAATAAAGGTCAGTGTCAGAATTAGGGTGAGTATAAGGATTTGTCAGTATGAGTCTTGGTAGGATGAAGGAAAGAGCCAGGGTCAAAATGAAGGTCAGGGAGAAGGTTAGATCCGTGTCATGTTCAAAGTAAGGTTCAAAGACAGAGTGAGGGTAAAATTCAGGATGAAGGTAAGGTCAGAGTGAGAGCCAAGTTCAAGATCAGAAGCTTATTCAGCATCAAATTTATGGTTGGACTCAGGATTATGGTGAGAGTCAGTGTGACATTCAAGATAAGGGTCAGAGGTCAGGGAGGAAGAGAATTTTGAGTATCTAAGTCAAGGTCAGGGTTAAGATCTTGGTGAGGCTCGAGTTCAGGATCTGAGTTTTTGTATCAGGGTGAGGATTAGGATCAGGTTCGGAGGAAGTGTGAGGATAAGATTTAGAACCATCATCAGGATAAGGGTCAGTGTCAGTGTGAGGGCCATAGTCAAGTACAGGGATATGGTGAGGACCAGGGTGAAAGTTGGGATAAGGTAAGTTTCCGGGGTCAAGATTAGGATCAGCATCTGGGTCAGAGTCCATATAGAGGACAAACTCAACATGAGGGTAAAGGTGAGTCAGTCCATGTCAATGTCAGAGTCAGGGCCAAAATCTGGGCAAGCAACAGGCTGAGTTAAGGTAATAGTAGGACAGGGTGAAGGATTAGTTCATGTTCTATCAGAATGAAAACCAGAGTCAAAGTCAAGTTGAGAGTGGTTCGATGTGAGGCTCAAAATCAGGGTCAAGGTCTTGATGAGGGTCACCATATCAGGCTCATAAATGGTGAAGATCAGAGACAGGCTTTACGTAAGGGTCAAAGAAAGAATTAGGCTCAGCATCAGGCTAACAGTCAGAGTGTGGGCCACAGTCAAGGTGAGTGTGAGGATGAAGGTCCCATCGCTTTTGGGGTGGTTCGTTGTGCAGGACAGATAAAAACTATTCTCTGGGCACCATTGAGCATCCAGCTTTTGGTTATGGCTCAGGTCATGATCTCCTGGTCTGGAGATGGAGCCCCATGTCAGGCTCCCTGCTCAGCAGGGAATCTACTTCCTCTCTTCCTCTCTCCCTGCCCCTCCCCCTGCTTATGCACACACTCTCTCTCTAATAAATGAACAAATCATTAAAAAACAAACAAACCTCTATTCCCTAAAGAGGCATTTTTTACTTGCACAGAAGCCAACAGCAGCTTCAGAATCGTCCACCTCCCTTCCTGTCCAACCCACTACTTCAGGTCTTTGGAAGGACCTACCTGAAGACTCATAGAAGTCACTTAGAACAGCAGGAGGAGTCTGCTTTTATGTCCCTACAGCCCTTTTAGCCTCATCTTTCAGGATCATTGAGCCAGCAACCTGGGATCAGTCCCAGCTTCCTAAAGACACATTTTAATTCTCTATTAGACTTAGAAGATTATTTCTTTAGCGAGTCTCTGGTCTTTCACTATATCCCTCCTACCCTGTCCCCCCTTTTAGGTCAAAGCAAGTGCTGGGTGAGGACGACTATTAGCCCTCATGCCAGTGACTTCTCTCAACACCTCAGCCACCTCCTCTGTAAAACAAAGGAGTTAGATTTGATGGTCTTTTTTAAACTCTATGGGAACCTTTCCGGCACTGACTCCTTCCAACTGCCCGGCCCTGCTTCCCTTCTGAAGACTCCGCATTAAAGCATTTCTCCACTTTTAGAATTCATGTCCCAAATGGCCAAAACTGCAGAGTAATGATCTCACCTCACAATTCAGAGCCCACCTCCTGTCCCGTTGGGACCTGCTGCAACTCCTACATAGCTTCAGGGGTCAAGATTCTACAGTTTTAATTTTAGTCATTTGTACTGTGAGAATAAGGGATTTTTTTTTGTTTTTTTGTTTTTTTTCCAAATATAAAAATTATAATATGGGGAGCACCTGTCTACTTGTGAGATGGGATGCCACCCCATTCGTGGATCACTGAATAAAACCAATTAGATTTTATAATTAAAACAGCAACAACAACAAATGTAATATGGAACCTGCTATTTGAAACAATGCCCCATCCCTCCCTCCCTGGAAGAGCTCAGCGGGCTTTCTCAGGCTGTCATTTTCAGGTCTCCTCCCACCGTCCCTTTGGGATTCTCTGCTCTCATATCACTTAAAGATATTGATTATCTGCTCCACCACTGACCCTGTTCTGTTTCTTTTTTGTCCCGGTTGCCTGTGCTTGGTGTCAGTTTTCAGATAAGGAAAGAGAGTTGGCTGTTAAGGCTCTATTTATAATATGCCCTTGAAAGCTGAGTGCTGACTTCTATGAGCTAAAAAAACTGGCAGGTAAGGAGAAGAGACACATGGCAGAGGGTCATCCCCAGTGAGAAGGACAGCCCAGGATGGCAGAGCGTGGACACACATGCACACTCCCAGGCAGGTGCACACGTATGCGTACACATACACACACACAGCATCCAGGTCGCAGTGAATGAAGAGAAAAGAAACACAGGAGTCCAAGGGAAGAAAGGGAAATGCCTGGAACATGATAGAAACTTGGTGTATATTTGTTGAGGAGAAAAAAAAGACAAGAAGAAAGGGGAAGGGGGTGGTGCAGAGAGGAATTCAGACAACAAATTTAGTGAGGAGAGCACTGAGCTGGGAGTCAGGGGACCTTCAATGGAAGCCTAGGCCTCCTTGATTTATTAGATTTATTAGAAATTTGAGCTTGAGCAGGTTTCTTGGCCTCTCTGAATTTGGGTTTCCTCTTTCCTCAAGTGGGTGTAATATTTCCTTCCCAACGAATCTCATAAGATTGCTATAAAAATCAAATGTAATGATGGTTATGCAAGTACTTGGGAAGCGGAACCGACTCCACACAAATGAGGCCCTCCGCCTCGGTGTGAGAGCTAGCATTTTGCAGAGTACCATTTGCCAGCTACTGCAGCAAGCCCCACACGCATCAGTGCAGTATAAACAATTCACAACAATCTTGCAGTATAAACTATTCTTATTCCTCTTCTACACGTGAAGAAACCTACTGAGGGACAGTTGTTTGCCAGAGATCACACACCTAGTAAGTGGTCAACTGGGATTTGAACAAGGTCTGTCCAGTCCCACAGCCAATTCCCTTAACCACTCTGCTACCACTCACACCTTGATATATATCTGGTGCCTTTCATAGACCCAAATGAAATGAAATCTGCCTCCTGGCGCACCCAGGTGGCTCAGTGATTGAGTGGCTGCCTTTGGCTCAGGGCATGATCCTGGGGTCCTGGGATTGAGTCCCACATCGGGCTCCCCACAGGGAACCTGCTTCTTCCTCTGCCTATGTCTCTGTCTCTCTGTGTCTCGAAAGAAAGAAGAAGAAAAGAAAGAAAAGAAAAGAAAAAAAGAAAAGAAAGAAGGAAGGAAGGAAGGAAGGAAGGAAGGAAGGAAGGAAGGAAGGAAGGAAGGAAGGAAGGAAGGAAGGAGAAATCTGCCTCCCAGCATTAAGCAACATTGACTATGTCCCCTCAGACAGCCCCTAATTGAAAACCACAGGCTGGGTGGCTTATGTAGCAGAAATGTCTTTTCTCGCAGTTCTGGAGGCCAGAAGTCTGAGATCAAGGCAGGGACAAGGATGGGTCCTGGCATGGCCTCACTTCCCAGCTTGCAGAACTTCGCCCTCTTGCTGTGTCTTCACGTAGCCTTTTCCCTGTGCTCCAGGTAAGAGAGTGGGATCTCTGGTGTCTCTTCCTCTTCTTATGAGGGCCTCACCCTTAGGAGCCCATCAAACACTCATTACCTCCTGAAAGGCCGTATCTGACATTGGGGTTTGGAGTATCAATATATGGATTGGTGGTGGGGCATCATTCAGTCCCTAAGAGACATGTAATAGACAAATATTCCTCCAGATAAAAAGGTTGTCCACTTTTCCGCCCCCTGCAAAGAGGGATTTTTAAGAATCCCATCAGATCAACAGCAGCCACTGCAGCAAAATTTCTCAGCTCTGAATCCTGCTCAGATAAATGCTCTCCCATAAGGCCAAGCAGCTCTGCTGTAAAGGAATGAAGTGGCTTTTGTACCAAATATTTAAGATATCCCTGCTCTCTCCCTCTTGCTCGAGAGCATTCAAAGGTCTGTCCCTTCTGCCCTTCTTGCCAAGCGTTCCTATTTATAGTTTCTGGTGCTGGCGGGTCTGAAGGAGTCAAGAGTTTTCAAATCACTCCCATAGCTTTGCCGCCTACTCCCCACCATCTCCCCTCAGCCCTCAGAAGCTATTATTCCTGGTTCCCCGGGTCTGGGTTTGGGGAGAAGAGAAACAAAGAGAACAATTTGCAGGATGCAAAGCAGTAGGTCCCTTAAAAAAAAAAAAAAAAAAACTCAGAGGAAAATGAATCGGGGTGTTTATCTCTGTAGTGTTTTGTGTTTAGATCTGCTTATAACCAAGCCCTTGGTCTGTTCCTGAAAACTTAGAGAAGTTCCATATTGACTTCATCCTTGAATCTTACTTCACAGAGATGCTGATGAGTCTGTGGGCAAAGAGAGAAAGGCCAGAAAGGTTTGTTGCCTAGATGCCAGAAGCCATTAAAGGGTTTTACAATCCATCTCTCTTGCTTCTAGAGGCACATGATAAATTACCAGCATCAATCTATCTAACAGTATCAGGCTTCAGAACTTGTGAGCCATATGTTCACGTTATTGCTTTGTGCAAATAGATACTTTAAATATGCATCGATCTGGCACATTTCATGAGTATTTATCAAAATGTTCTCTTGTCTCCCAACACATGTATTAATAAAAATAATATTAAATAATACCAAGTTGCAGCCATGCACGAGATTCCAAACTGTAGGTTGTTTGCAGATTTAGTGAAGGCTATTTGTAATCATAAAGAGAAAAAAAATAGCCCAGTAACCGAAAGTTCTTATGGCAGATAGAGAAAACCTTGTATGTTATAGTTTTTATAGATGGGTGGCAGAGAAAGATAGAACTATGGTTGAACTTGATTTAATCCTGATAAAAATTCTGGATTGGGTGTTCAGACATCTGGGGCAAGAACAAACATTCTTTACATTGGGAGCCCTGTCTGTGTGACCATGAAATGTCACACCCCATATTTCATCTCCTAGTGTTAATCTCACACTTTATGGGGAAAAAATTAATATATTTTTTTTTATTTTTTTTTATTTATTTATGATAGTCACACAGGGAGAGAGAGAGAGAGGCAGAGACATAGGCAGAGGGAGAAGCAGGCTCCATGCACCGGGAGCCTGACGTGGGATTCGATCCCGGGTCTCCAGGATCACACCCTGGGCCAAAGGCAGGCGCCAAACCGCTGCGCCACCCAGGGATCCCTAATATATTTTTAAATTTTTTCTCTTATCAATACTTTCTCCCTAGTTACCCTAGTCAACAAGAGAAGTTCTAAGCTCTGAGGAGACAGCGAGACTAAAAGTTACGTTTCAAGTCAATGATATTCAGTTAGAAAAAAACATCTGGAAGAACATATTTCAAATTGGCAATACCTATTATGGTTTGGGACTGAGTTTGTATAGGTCATCTGTTATTTTTCAAGGCTTTGAATTCATTGAGTTTTATTAAAACATTTAAAATTGCTTTTTTTGAATTTGGGAAACCTTTTAAATGTGTGACAGCGAATAATATAACAAATGCCTTCATACTTTCCAACCCAAATGAACAAGTTAACATTTTGTAAAATTTTCTTCAAATATTTTCTTTAAAATATATGACAGGGGCTCCTGGCCGGCTCAGTTGGTAGTGTGTGCAACTCTTGATCAGGGTTATGAATCTGAGCCCCACGTTGGGTATGGATGTTACTTGACAATAAAAAAATTTTTTTTAATTTTTATTTATTTATTTATGATAGTCACACACAGAGAGAGAGAGAGGCAGAGACACAGGCAGAGGGAGAAGCAGGCTCCATGCACCAGGAGCCCGATGTGGGATTCGATCCCGGGTCTCCAGGATCGCGCCCTGGGCCAAAGGCAGGCACCAAATCGCTGCGCCACCCAGGGATCCCAAAATATTTTTTAATTAAATAAAAATTCAAGAATAAAATATACGACAAAAGTTACAGATAGTGGCAGCCTGGGTGGTTCAGCAGTGTAGCGCTGCCTTTGGCCCAGGGTGTGATCCTGGAGACCGGGATCAAGTCCCGCTTCGAGCTCCCTGCATGGGGCCTGCTTCTCCTTCTGCCTGTGTCTCTGTCTCTCTCTGTGTCTCTCATGAATAAATAAATAAAATCTTAAAAAAAAAAGTTACAGATAGAATTGAAATCCTCTGTAAACCACTTAGAAGCCCCATTTTCTGGTTTACCTCCTCGGGGTCTATCACCACAAATCCAGAATGTGTCCTTCAGCCACAAATATATGTAGCCATCAATGACATGAGATGTCACTTTGTATGACTTTACGCAATTATATAAGCATCTTAATGAATCATTCTTCAACTTATTTTTCATTCTCATTATGCTTTCTTGAAGGCTTTTCTCCTATGTTACTTGCTGGCATTTTAAACATATATATTACTCATTTAAAAATTTACATTTCTTACTTTAATTAGGATAAGACATATCATAACTTTAATGAGTCAAAGTAATTGAGGGACACTTATAGTCCAAACACAGGACAGAATATTATCAGAAAATGCCACTCCCTTGATTTATTTCTTTGGGAACCCCTAAGACAAGGTCTTGAGTATAAGCAATCTATTGGGAGAATCCCAGGAAACAAAAGAGTAAGGAAGTAGGGGTGGAACTGAAACTGGCATTGGCAGGGCTAGTCATCAGGGGCTCCATTCCACTAGGCCGTCTTGAAAAGCCCATGAGGGGTACCTGGGTGGCTCAATCAGTTGAGCATCTATCTGCCTTTGGCTCAGGTCATGATCCTAGAATCCTGGGATGGAGCAGCAGCTTGGGCTCCCTGCTCAGCAGAGAGTCTGCTTCTCCCTCTGCCCCTCACCCTGCTTATGCTCTCTCTCTCTTTCTGTCTGTTTCTCTCTGAAAGAAAGAAAGAAAGAAAGAAAGAAAGAAAGAAAGAAAGAAAGAAAGAAAAAAGCACATGAAATGCTGCCCAGAATTTTCTGTCTAAAGGAAGGCAGGCTAGAGGATTCATCCGCAAGCCCACAAGCTCCACTGCCCCATTGATTGAAGATGGCCCATGCTTTTGAGCTACACCTTCCGTGCGCCAGGGGGGCATCAGAAGAGACTCTGATGCAGAACAAGAAGGTTACGCAGTGCACACATCAGTGGGATGTGGCCAGCCAGGATGGGTCAGAGCATGCCCGGAACTGTTGGCCTTTAGCTTGGGCCAACTATCTGCTACACAACAGTTACTGGCAGGCCTTTCTTCCTTATAAATGAATCCAATTTGACCGCACGGAACGGGATTAGTATCCTTCCTCAAATTCAACAAATGACAAGAAAATTTCCTGTTCTCAAGAGTTGCCTCAGAAAATTCAGGCACAAGGTGGGGTCCATGGTTCTGAGTACATTTGCTGAGCTACTGCTATGTACTAAAGTTTTAGAAATAGCTGTGGGTCCTTCCCTTTAACTGTAATCAGTACAGGCAGCAAGGAAAATATTGTTGACTTCCTCACACTATGGGACAGCTGCTTTTTCATTCCAAGCATGGGGAAGAAAGTGGTAAAGATGGGTATTTCGGATGCCTCGGTGGCTCAGTGGTTGAGCATCTGCTTTTGGCTCAGGTCATGATCTCCATGTCCTGGGATTGAGTCCGACATCGGGCTCCCCAGCCCCCTGCAGTAAGCCTGCTTCTCCCTCTACCTGTGTCTCTGCCTCTTTCTATGTCTCTCATGAATAAATAAAATCTTTATATATATAAAAGACAAGTATTGCTTTTTGGGCTATAGGTGGTAAGTGACTTCAAAGATGGTGACTCCTTGTTTGAAATGAATCCGAATCATCCTACTCATTCCTATCCCCTGAGCAATCATAAGACAGGGGAGAGCACATCTAAGAAAGAAGGTTCCATAGCATAAGTAGGACCAAAAGGCAAGAGCGGGTATTCAAGGTGAGTTGGAGGGGAGAAGAGATGCTTACAAGGAAGGGGAATAGCCTCAAAAGGAGAGAGGGTAGAACTAAAGTGTTGCAAATTGTTGCTAAACAAAAGTTTCTCTATCTCAACAATTTTGCTAGGCGCCTCCTGTGTTTCTTATGTGCAAAGGTGGTTTTTGGAATAACTTCTTTGTTCAGAGCCTTCTTGTTACTTGTCATTATCGCTAAGATTACCCAAACCTATAAGGCTCTCTACTGTGTTCACTCCAGCTATGTGAGCACTTTCCAAATTCTGCAAGGCAGACACCCCATCAGCTGTGGTACCCAGCGTGTCTGTGGTTCTCAGTGAATCTGATGAACCATCCATTCGCTCACTCAAAAGGGTCTTTCTTTTGATTAAACATTCCAGGCTTCCAATGCCAAAGGGAAGCAGAGGATTATAGTAATTATCTGGATGACTCTGGCCATAATCTCACTTTTACCTGAGTGTGATCCTTACCTTAATTGCCTTGATAGCTAGAGAGAGACTTTATTCTTGGAATTACAAAGTTATAGGGCTAGAAGGAGATCTCAGGTCATTAATCATCAGAATAATAGGGTCAACTATCTGGCACATAAAGAGACTAGACACCTCTTCCCTTGCATGTTTTTTGGGTAAGGGGGGCTGGATTTCTTAGCATCTTCCCCTTTACCCCATCTTAACACCTCTTACTCCTTCTGCACACAATTAAGGTGACCAAAATTGAAATCCTCATTAGGTCCTACAAAATTATGAGGGACCTTTAAGAAAAAAGACAATATAAGGCATCCTTTGATTCCTGTCCACAGTAATACCGCTTACTTTACTAGCTAAGTGTAATGTGACATTAGACTTTGAAAAGGTGAATCAAGTAAACTAAACTCTAGCACCTTGTTTTTAGTTGGCATTTTTTTTCCCTCAGTGGTGTCAAAATTCAGGTAATATCCTGTAACTGCAAATAGGTTTCAGGAGAAGACTGATTTGATATTTTTATTTAATCAATAAGGTTCAAATGTAATTTTGATTTACTGGGCTCCAAGATGTCCTCTGAATTTATATTATAGCAGCGTATTATAGGAAACCAGAACTGTCACTCCAAAAGGATGCCACCATCTACAAACTCCCTCTCTGTTTCCCCCCTTCTGGCTGTAACAGTGTCCATCATCCCTAGTCCTTTACGCTTATATAACATCTCAACACTTTTCTCGGTTTTGATGGAAGATGCCAGAATATTTGCTCCAGTTTTTTTCTTAAAGAACTCTGCACTGGAAAAAAAAAAAAAAAAGAAAAGAAAGAAAGAAAGAACTCTGCACTGTATGTATGCATGGATGGCTTTTCAAAAACAGTTAGAGATATAACTTAGTCATCTACTGCAGACTACATACACAATAAAACACTCCTTTTGCAATGTGATAGGGTACCTCTTTTGAGATTTAAAAAAAAAAAACTCTCCAGGTGTGGTTTTTCAGAGATTCCATTTACGTCAAGATCATATTCAAGCCAAAGGATCCAGGACACTTATGGCTTTCTAATTATTAAAGGAAAAAGTTGTTTGTTTAACTTCACAGTGATTGCCATTTTGCTGTGTGTATTCTATAGACAGGTGCTCTGCAATATGATTTCATAGGTTAACTATTTGATCCTCAAAACCACCTTATGAGTGAGGCATATTATTTCCATATTGCAGATGAGGAAGCTGATGCTTCCAGGAGTTCAGTTACTTACCCAGAGAGCCCAAGGGCTGGAGCTGGGGTTAGAACCAGGTCTATTATCAAAAGCCAGATTTGCCAATAATCTTAATGCTCAGTGTATCCATTGTGCTTTATTTACCATATATACTCACCTGCAGCTCTACTCGCCCTCTGGATTAATGAAAGTGTGATTCTAAGTAGGACCAGAATGTACTGAGTGTACTTTAAGGCTTTAGGCGCATCCTCTGCATAGCAATATTTGGTGACTTTTCATAATGCATTTTTATAAGCCTGACAACATCATCTCATTTTGGTCTTCATTTAGAAATAATGATGAATATTAATAAGTGCTCAAGGCACAGTGTCTTTTCTCGTGAGAACCTTGTCACATGAGTGAGTGAGCTTCCAGGAAGTTTGGTTCAAAATGGAAATGTGGATATAAATGCGTAAATGGGGAGATGTGAGTGCTCTGGGCTCCGTAACTTAGATGCAACTTTGGAAGTACTGCTTCTTTCTGCCGAGGAGTTTGGGAAGACCCCAGGTTTTTTGAGGATAGCTGTTCCTCAGCCAGGAACCTTCTATCATGGAAGAATTAAATCAGTCTCATTTTGTGGAATGCTGGATGGAGGCATTCTATTTTCTGCTACTTAATATTTTAAGCAGGCTCATTTCAAGGAATACCAAGGATTGTGAGCAAACCACTAGAAGCTAGAAGAGAGGCATGGAACAGATTTTCCCTCACAGCCCCAGAGGGAACCAGCCCTGCCCACACCTTCATCTGGAACTTCTAGCCTTCAAAACAGAGGCAGTAAATATCTGTGTGAGACCCTAGTATGTACTATTTGTTATGGCAATCTGAGCACACTAAGTGCAGAGCCACTGGCCAGCCTGATGGTGACAGGCCCTAAAATGTTCAGTTTCCTGAACCAATACACATATGTGTATATATATACATATGTGTATATGTGTGTATATATATATGTATGTATATGGACTTAATCCAATTTGATTGAGTCTCTGGTACTCTCTATGTAAGATTCCCCACAAATATTCTGTGTCAAGCATCAGGGGCAGGGACCAGGATGGTATCAGAACTAAAACTTATCACTTAGGAAAGGTTGAAGGAGCTGGAGCTAGTTTACCAGCAGAATGACCCCTGGCAGGAAAGAAGGAAAGGAAGAGTAAGGCTGGTTTTCAGATAAGCTCCTTGAGATCAGGAAAGTTTCTCTGTGGCTCTTGCTGTACCCAGATCCTGTCAGAGAGTAGCTACTCTAGAAATGTTTGACGAATTTTCAAATGCAGTGAAAATCTCAGGAGTCCTTAGTTGCAAGCAATAGAATACAGTGAACAAAAATAAGGTGGGGGAATGTTTAATAAAAGAATATTGAATAGGGGCACCTGGGTGCCTCAGTGGTTGAGCATATGCCTTCGTCTCAGGGCATGATCCCAGGGTACTGCGATCGAGTCCCGCATCAGGCTCCCCATGGGGAGTCTGCTTCTCCCTCTGCCTATGTCTCTGCCTCTCTCTCTCTCTGTGTCTCTCATGAATAAATAAATAAAATCTTTTTAAAAAGAATATTGAATAATTGCAGGGATGACTAGAGAACCTGACCAGAACAAGTAGTCAGACCATATTCAAAGTCATGCCACACAGCCAGATGTGAGGACCGACCCCACAACTGCTGCCCTGAAGACTACACATCACACTTTGGGCTGCACTTGTCACTGTCACCTAGGACAGAGACATGTTTCACAAACATCTTGCAGTCTAGGTTGGGTTTACCCGTATTGCATTTCTGTCCACAAAAATAGAATATTCATAATGTCCTTTGGGACTGGGCTATATGTAGGGTAGCTCTGATGCCAACTATTTCAACAAGGAGAACTGCTCTCAAGGAAACAGTCACCTCTATTCAATGCTTGCTCTGTGCTGGGCTTCAGATACCACATTCATCTTTTCATATAGTCATTTCAGCAACTCCAGAGACCATATGACATGCCCACTATCTGTCAGGCCGTGTGGAATTGTATATGTATGAGACATTTAATAATTGTGTGTCATTGTCCTCTGTGTCTCAGTCTTCCACTCTATAAAATGGCAATGATTTTTAAATGACCTACCTTACAGATTCGTATGAAGATTACACATTATGTTATGTTATGTTGTGCTATGTTACTGAGCAAATATATATGAAGTAGCAAGAACAGTGCTTGGCATATAATACCCCAGTTCCAACCCTCCAAGGCTAGCGTACCATTTTGTTTTGTTTTGTTTTAAAGGTCTTTATTTATTTTCTTTTTAAGATTTTATTTATTTATTTATTTCTGAGAATACACAGAGAGGAGAGAGAGAAGCAGAGACACAGGCAGAGGAAGAAGCAGGCACCATGCAAGGAGCCTGACGTGGGACTCGATCCTGGATCTCCAGGATCAGGCCCTGGGCCAAAGGCAGTGCTAAACTGCTTGAGCCACCTGGGCTGCCCTAGTGTACCATTTTGTGATGCTGTAACTGAAGAGTAGCCTGTGCGGGATCACACAGAGTAGTTGCGCCTGGATTTGAACAGAAGTCCACCTGACTCCAGAGCTGAAATCTTAGGCATCCATAATATTGACAGTAGAAGTGAACTACATTGAAGTGCTTCAACATATCTATAGTACAAACCCATAGAGTTTGGGGCAACAAAGAAGTTATCAGAGTTTTCAAAACATGTTTTCTGCTTTATTTTTGCACTTCTGTCCACAAAATTCTTTGGAACTTCTGTAGTTTTAAGTATTTCTTTCCTATACAATCAGTTTTGAAAAGCCCATAGAGGCAAGTAAGAGTACTCAATTTGCAACTTGCTTGGAGTGTAAATGTAGAATGCCTGAGCTGGAAAGGCAAAAATGCTGCCTGCCCAGGTGTGTGCTTTGGTGTGGTGAACTGGGTTGGACTCAGTCTAAATTAGTGGCAAGTCAGCTTTAGACAGTGCTTCCCATCCCACTAGGAACAAGAACATTATTTCATTTCTTTGCAGGAAAATATGTATAAAATTTCAGAAGATTCACAGGCTTCTAGAACCCATCTATGAATTCCAGTGAAGAGCCCTCTTTATTAAGTTCTATTTTCATATAAGTAATCTCTTCACCCAACATGGGACTTGAACCCACAACCCCAGGATCAAGAATCACATGTTCTCCCAACTGAGCCAGCCAGGCACCCCTCTAGTAAAGAACCCTTCTTGATTAGTGACTCTAAGCCTTTTAGAAAGCCTACAATCAGGGTGCCTGGCTGGCTTGGTTGGCGAAGTGTGCAACTCTTGATCTCAGGATTGTAAGTTTGACCCCCACATTAGGTATAGAGATTACTTAAAAACAAAATCTTAAAAAGAAATAAAAAGCCTGCAAACATTCTTTTAGTGCAGCAAAAAACACCATAATCTACCCACACTGCTTCCTCACAATGTCCAGGAGGAATCTAATATCTGTAGGCAATTATGTAAAGTTGCATGGAAGCCAGATTTTTTCATCTAGCAAATACTTACTGAGTGTCCACCTTGCATTTGGTATAGTTTCTAGAAGCTGGTGATATAGATATGAAAGAGATGAACAAGGCCCTTTTTCTTAGAGAAATTCCAGGGATGAGACTGGCAATAAACATAAAAAGCAATGTAGAAACAAAGTAGGATAAGGTGACCGAGAGTGACTGGTAGGTGGCTACTTTAATGAGATGAGCAGGGAAGGCATCCCTGAGGAGTCATTTGGGCTGATACCTGAGTGGCAATATGGAAACAAATGTGTGAAAAATTAAGAAGTTGCATTCCAAGGCAGAGGAAATAGCAAATCCAAAGGCCCAAATTAGGTCATGAGCTTGATCTTCCTGGAATAAGGAGGAATAGAGACAGGATGGGTACAGCTGGCACATGGTCAACTAACACTGAATCTGAGGCCTCAGTAACTGTGATAGCACACTAAATTCAGTTTCTAGATGTCAAATTTGTTTTTTTTTTAAGATTTTATTTATTTATTCATGAGAGACACAGAGAAGGAGTGAGGCAGAGACATAGACAGAGGAAGAAGGAGGCTCCATGCAGGGAGCCCGATGTGGGACTCAATCCCGGGACTCCAGGATCAAGCCCCAAGCTGAAGGCAGACGCTTAACCGCTGAGCCACCCAGGCGTCCCTGGATGTCAAATTTGAATAAGCATCAGTAATCTCTTAGTAATTAATAGGTTTTTTTTAGGAAAAGACTCCATGTGTAATAATAATGAAAACTAGGAAACCAGCATTTTTTTCAGTTATTAAATTCCTTATCAGAAAAACCTACAAGCTATTGATCAATTTTTTTAAGTACTGTTCTTTTTTTTTAATTTTTTTAAATTTTTATTTATTTATGATAGTCACACAGAGAGAGAGAGAGAGAGGCAGAGACACAGGCAGAGGGAGAAGCAGGCTCCATGCACCGGGAGTCCGACGTGGGATTCGATCCTGGGTCTCCAGGATTGTGCCCTGGGCCAAAGGCAGGCACTAAACCACTGCGCCACCCAGGTATCCCTATAGATCAATTTTTTAAAAGATTTTGTTTGTTTATTTAAAGACCACATGAATGGGGGGAGGAGCAGAGGCAGAGGGAGAGAGAATCTCAAGCAGACTCCATGCTGAATGTGGAGCCCCACACAGGGCTCAGTCTCATGACCCATAACATCATGACCTAAGCTGAAATCAAGAGTCATTTGCTTAACCAAATGAGCCACCCAAGCACCCCTAGATTAGTTTTTAGGAATTCCTGAGCTCAATGGCTTCTGGATGGCTCAAAACCACCTGTATCAGCTAGAAGCTCAAATCCACCAAATTTTGAGACCCCACTTCAGCCCTCACTTCAACCTTCACACCTTCAACATGTCTAAATCATGTTCCAAATATGTACGTACTTTTGGAGAAAAGGCCAAGTTCCATGTTTCCAGCAGAGATATTTTAAGTTTGGAGGCAAAAATAAAACTAATTACAATTCTGACTATAAGTCAAGACTCAATGGACTTCCTAAAAACGCATTGGAACAGTTAAGTTTTTTCTAAATTGCCTCTGCCTCCCACAGGAGAGAGAGGGAGAGAGAGAGAGAGAGAGAGAGAGAGAAGGTCGGGAGAGAGAAATTAATTGGAGAAAACACCTGCCAAAGTTTTTGCCCTGCCTCAGAATTTCAGGAATGCCACTGTGATGGATTCATCTTAGCGCAGATGCAATCAAGGGCAGTGGATGGTGGAGGATTCTATCCCTCAGAGCAGCAGCCATTCAACAGCAATTTAAGCAAAACATCAAGGGGACAATGATTCCCTTAAGGTTCTTATTACCAAGTAATGCCAAAAGCTGGTTGCACTTAACTTTGAGCAGCTCTGCATTTTTAACCCATATTGAAAGAACATGGAGATCTTTTCAGGTTATTTATTTAGTTCACGGAGAAATTTAATAAATAAAACACACTAGCTTAATGTCAAAAGAAGGAAAATTGAAGATTTGCCCCATTATCAGATCATCAGGCTGCAGGACACAATTGAATGCAGTAGAATCTATTTATGCACTTGGAAATGTATGGCGAGAGTAAAGGGGTTAATTCAGAGACCGTTACCTCAGTTTTTATACTTTTTCTTTTTTTCTTCCTTTTTTTTTTTTTTTTAAGAGAGCAGGGGGCGAGGGAGGGAGCAGAGAGAGGAGAGAGAATCTTAAGCAGGCTCCACACCCACTACAGAAGCTGACATGGGGCTTCATCTCACAACCCTGAGATCATGACCAGAGCCAATATCAGGAGTCTGATGCTTAACTGACTTTGCCACCCAGGCACCCTGCAGTTTTTATATTTTGTGTTTGATGAAGGGCTTTCAAATATTTTACTTGGTCCTCATAATAACTCTTATAATTAGCATGTAAGGATTCTTTTAGGCTATAAATGAAATAAACTATCTTAAACGTGCTTAAGCATAAAAGAGAATATATCAGCTTATATAAAATGTGCTATGTTCAGGCCTGGCTAGATCCAGAAGCCAAACTACTCTACCTCTCTCATTATTCTCTCTCATTTTCTCTTGCTCCTTCCCTCTCTGTATCTTAGCTTCATTTTTTTCAACATTTTAGCACCATCTTCTCCTTTTGTAGATGTCTTCCTACAAGCAGCTAAAGCTTACATCATCCTTGTAGACTGTAATTCCAGATAAGGCAGTAATCATATCATGTGTAGAGATTTTAAGTGATCCTGCTTTGGCCTTGTACCCACCCCTCGAACCAATCTCTATGAATGGTGGAGCTATGGCTACTCCAGTGGCCAGGAAGTAGATTTGATTGACAGTCCAATCATAGCCACATGGAATCACAGGGTTACCGTCTCAGCCCTGGAATGAGGAGTGCCAAGCTGGCAAAAGCTACAAATAGGCAATGTTGGGGAATATGGGTGGCTTAGTTGGTTAAACTTCCCGACTCTTGATTTCAGCTCAGGTCATGATCTCAGGGTCGTGAGATTGAGCCCTCCCACAGGTGCTGTTCTGGGCACGGAGCCTGCTTAAAATTCTCTCTCCCTCTCCCTCTGCCCCTCCCACCCCACTTGAGTGCTGCTCACTCTTTCTCTCTCTCTCTCTCTCTCTCTCTCTCTCCCTCTCTCCAACAAACCAAACAAAACAAAAACAAATAGGCAGTGTCGATATTGTTAGCCTCATTTTGCAGATGAAGAAATTTTAACAGTGGACTTGACCAAACTAAAAGATGTCTGGTGATGATGGGTTTAAATTTCTTTAACAAAAAAAAATAATAATAAATAAATAAAATAAATTTCTTTAACAGATGATTAAATCTCCCATTCCATAAGATAGATGAGGTTTAAAGTGCACAGTAACACAGTGAGTTAAACCCACACCAAAGTAAAAATGTCTGTTATAAGATCATTCTCTGAGAGTCAGTCTTATTTAAGGAGATGAGTACAGTGCATATATAAAGGAGGAAGGAGAAATGCAGAAAGAAGAGTTATTTGAGTCCTTGTCATTTCCCCTCTAGACTGCAGACTTTTTGTAGAAAGAATCTGTGACTTCCCTCCTTTATCCCCTGCAGGGCTTGGCAAATGATAGCAAACAGCAGTAAATGTGAGCTGAATAAAAAGAAATAAATTAGCACCCTTTGCTTGTCCTCGTTTCCTCAGTAAATTGATGTGAGTTCAATATATCACCTTTAATGCTATGTCCATCTAAGAGACAGAACTGACCTTCTGCATTGGCAGAAACTGAACAGGGGATTTGACAGGGATTTGAGAGCTGTGCACATAACCTGGAATCATGAATTTACAGATCAGAGCTGAGTTTTAAATAGCATATGATTCAACTCTTCTAATTTTATATATCAAAGAATGGATGCCATAAAATGCATATCAAGCCCCAAGTGTTCTGTGGGGGGAAGTGGTAGAGGTATGTAGGCTACTGTCCTTGGTTCTGAACCAACTACTCCCTGCATAGTCTCTTTTCCTGACGTCGGACACTTATAATCTGCCCGCCCTCACCTGCTGCCATGGGTTTTTCTGCATTTTTGTTTTCAAGGTGGATAGGAAAGAAAGATACATTATTTACTACCACAGAGAAAATAGAACTGAGGCTTGCATCACAATATATAGGTTATTTCACAAACTTTTGATAGTTCTCTCATTTTTCTTCCCCAGGATTTGCTTATGCTGTCCAAAGAAGTGAGTCAGTGTGCCCCAAGTTCACAAATGAACTGGAGGTTCCAGGTTTCCTAAATCGAATTCTGTTGCATCCCCCCTCCGCCGCACCTTACTGTCTAAACTAATATTTGAAAACTCCATACTAAGAGTCTTAACAACAAGACGTTGCCATCCCTCCTCCTAGATGCCTGTGTATTTGTTGTCTGTGGCTGCATAATAAATCTGCCCCAAACTAAGGAACCTGAAACAAATAGGGATTATTTTGCAGGATTTCAGAAGCAGCTGAGCTGAGAAGTTCTGGCTCAGCCTCCCTCATGAGGTTGCAGTCAAGGTACCAGCCCAAGCTTCAGTCAACTGTAGACTTGTCTGGAGCTGGAGGAGCTGCTTGCAAGGTGGTTCATTCACATGGCAGGCAAGCTGGTGCTGGTTGTGGGTGGAAAGTCTCAGTTCCTCACTATGTGGGCCTCTCAGCAGTTGAGTATCTTAAAATATAGCAGCTGGCTTCCCCCAGCATGGGCACTCCAAGAGAGTGAAGTAGAGGTTGCAATGTGTTTTATGACCTGGACTCTAAAGTCATATACTGTCTCTTCCATTAGCCCAACAAACCAACCTGATACAAGAGTATGAAGACTAGGAGCCATAGACCATGGAGGATTATCTCTGAGGCTGGCTACCACAGCTTCTTGCATGAATTCTTATAGCACTTGTACCACTGTATTACAATTACGTCGTACTTGCACCTTTCCATGGCAGACACAGTTATCTGCCTACCAACAGCCATTATCCCCATCCTCCTTGCTAATTGAATCCTGATTTTGTACAGGTATTGGAAAGCACTTTTTCCAGGGATCAGCAAACTGTGGTCCATGGCCTGTTTTTCTACAATCCATGAGCTAAGAATAGTTTTAACATTTTTAAAGGTTATAAAAATTAAAAGTAGAAGAATGTGAACCACAGATCATATATTACACACAAAGTCTAAAATATGTGCTACATAGCACTTTACCAAAAAAAGTGTGCTAAGTCCTGGTCTAAGCCACTCATACCAATCCCATTCCCAACTTTCTCTGCAGGGTTTAAAGACAGGCAGGTATCCCAATTTTGGCATGAAGCATATGAGGGTCTTGGGGAGCTTCTGGAAATAATTTTTCTCCCTCATAAGAATGGATTCATGAGGGGAGATCCTTATGCCTCTCATCTGTCCTGCCTTGAGGGTTGTCTGGTGAGAATGGCAGGGTGACAGCCATTTTGCAACCCTGAGGGGAAAACCAGAAAGATTGTGGAGAAGCTGACCCAGCCAGACATCTGAAATTGTTGAATCGTTCAGTTAACCAATCCCCAAACAATCTACTTCCAGATTTTTTTACATGGGAAACTTACAACTATCTTTAAGCCCTTCTTTGGGCATTTTGTTACTTGTAACTGAAAACATTCTAAGTTATATATAATGCCTCTAGACTGAGGGGCAACAATATGTTTCTCACAGAATCCCTCATTTCCACCATAGGGTTTGGCATAGAATAAAGTCTTAGGTATTAGTGGTTGTCTAGATCATAGTTTCCTAACTTCAGCACCACTGACATGTGGGGCCAGAGAGTTTTCTGATTGGGGGCAGGGGTGCTGTCCTGAGAATTGTAAGGTGTTTAGCAACATCCCTGGCCTCTGCCCACTAGATGTTACTGACACCCTTCCCTCACCTTGTGATAATCAAAAATGTTCCCAAACATTTTCAAATGTTCCTGAGGGACAAAAATCCCTCCTGGGTTGAGACACACTAGTATAAATGATGCTTAGGATATTAATTTCTAGTGTGGATTACTTATTAGGCTAAACTTCAGGTCAAATAATAGGGTTTAGTCAGACTCCTGTCAAGGCCAAGTGGCCTTGGAGATAGTGGGGCCTTGAGAAGGCTAGATGGGACCCAAAGGACAAAGGAAGGGGAGAGAGGTAGGCACTGTAGAAATCTCAGCTGGGTCACAAGCCGGCAGTACTCAAAGATCATCACCACCACCAGCCACCTCTTCTGGTTCTTTTTGGCATGGAGAAGTTAGTGGAGCATAATGAGAAGAGTTTCTTAGTCTAGGTTTTGGACAAAACAGTCCTGGGGACCACAGAGGGCCAGATGACAAAGATGAAAAGAAAAGAAGTGTGATTTTGCTAATGGTACCCAGAAAGCTCAGGGAGGCTGCAGCCCTTTGGGGCATAGATTTTGATAAAGGACAGGGTGGGGGGCAGGGGGAGATGAGAAGATAGCACATAAAAGTGGCTGAAAAAACACAACCCAGTAATGAGCAAACTCTATCAATGTATCAGTGTGATTCCCTGTAACATGCCTGTCTCTTTTGAAAATACAACAGAAAACTTTCCATCAAACTGTTTTCTGTCAAATGCTGGCCCCTGACAGATTGTGGCATATGGTGGTTTGTCTTTTAAGTCACTGGGGTTTTCTCACTCAACTTCGCCAAATGGTGGCTGTAATTATGGCAGTAAATGCCTCTCAAATGACAGCTTTTTTTCCTCCTTGAAAGAGTGAACATTTTAACAAGGATGTCGAGTAGACCACAAAGAACTATGTGCTGCAGGGCTTCTTGGAAGAGAGGCTAGAGAATGCTGTTCATCACTCAGAAAGGAGGCTGATTTCCTCAAAAGGGCTGGAGCAAAGAGGTTGAAAGCCTAGAGCTCCAGTCCAGGCTCGCCGCATGCTAGCTTCGTGACCTTCCTCCAGCAACTCCCTGGACCTCTCTGAGCCCTGGTGTCCCCAGCATGGAGTTGGCAGGATCCAAAAAGATCACCTACAGGAAAAAGCTTCCTTAACTGCACCCAGGTATGCAAGGAGGATGGTCATCCTCGGCCCCTCGGTCTCTCTGTGACAGGGGAACAGCCTACTGACAGCTTATGGAGGGCTCCTGCTATGTGTTCAGGCACCCATCAGCGGCCTTGAGGTGTTAGATGAATGCAAATCCGATCCTCAGTCCCTTGCCTAAAATTCTTCCAAGTGCCCCCTTGTCCCAACCATAACTTGGGTGGCAAGAACCACCACAATCCAGCCCTCCTTATGCTCAGCCTCAGATTTTGACCCATCTAGACTCTAGCCATCCCAGAGAGCTTGCTGTGTGCCACACATGCCACTTTCTCTTGTCTCCAGGCTTTGATGTGTGGGTTACCCTTGACACAGAATGTTCTCCCTCTTCCGTGGTGCCTGACTTGAGTAAATTCTACTTTTACTTCAAGTCCTGCTTTGAAGGTCACTTTCCATGTGTTACGAACTAAATTGTGTCCCCTTTAAATCCATATGTTGGACCCCTAACCCCTAGTACCTCAGAATGTATTTGGAGATAAGACCTTTAAGGTGGTAATTTAGGGGACTTGAGATCATAATCCAATGTGACTGGTGGCCTTCTAAGAAGAGATTAGGATCTAATATGCGGAGGGAGGACCGTGTGAAGACAGCTGTCTGCAAGCCAAAAAGAAAGGCCTTAGGAGAATTCAATTTGCCCGCACCTTGATCTTAGATTTTGAGACTCCAGAACTGTGAGAAAGTAAATATCTGTTGTTTAATCACCCCTGCCCCCACCCTGTCTTTGGGGTGTCTTGTCATAGTGTTATGGCAGCACGAGCAAACTAATACACTCTAAGAAGACTGACATGAACTCCCAGAGACCACCCATCACCTTCTCACACCATCCTTTATTTCTCTTTTCAAAATACTTATTGTATGGTATTGCCTCCTTTTGACATTTTCTAACTTTTTCTTTTTTCTTTTTTTTTTTTTTTTTGGTGAGGGGGGAGAAATGAAAATATTACTTTAATACCAACAATGATGCAATATAACAACACAGAGAAGAGGTAGTGAAGATAAGACTCAGGCTTCCTGTTCCCTAACCAGCCTTGACTGTAATGGCAAAGCCAAGCAACTTGGAAGCTCCTACCTCACCTAGCCTCCCAGTGGAGTGGGATGGGGTAGGGAATTGGAAATCCAGGGCTCAAAACTTAGAGAAGGGCTGATGGCAAGTGTGGGGAGACGCTGCATGGCTATGGGGAGGGCCCATGAACATGTCCCCGGCCCTGCACAGGATGGAGTCCTTGGCAGCATCATAGGGATGCTCCCGGGATAGGATCTCCAGAACAGCATCAATGGAGCACTGGTGGGTATCAGTCACATGTCACACCATCTCTGCAATGTATTGGTTGGTGAGCATGATGTCACTGTCATCCCAGTTTAGAAACTTCGATCTCATTGATGGTGTATCCTTCTCCACCACCAGGAAATGGCAGGGTGGTTGTTCTTGTTAAGCTCCCCTATGCTACCCAGCAGGAGACCACTCACCATGTCCTTGGAACCAACCACTGCAATTAGCTTCCCCCTGTCATTCTTGCCAACAGGCAGAGCTCAGCTGCTATGGCCTCTACACTTTGCCTCCTTTTTAATATGTGGGTTTGTGTTGGTTGATGAGATGTCTTGAGGAGTAGGTGACTGAAGGTCTTGAGGTCAGGGATTGTGTGTCCCTGCATGATCAAGACTGACCTGATTCCCTACAGGCTTATAGATGATATGGAGTATGTTTTCTATAGGTGGATAGATATGAATGAAAAAATATTATGTCAGTTATCCAGATAATTTAGGCCAACAAAAATTCTCATTGAAGAATAGGCCTGGATTTGGAGCTGCATCTTTCTAGGCAGTTTACCTAAATTCCCTGAACTCTAATAAAAGCATCTATCCTTCACTAGACCTACGAAGTCACAGATTTCAGATGTCTCCCAAATTTGGCTCTGGAAACATTAGCAGTGAAAGTAAATTTTCTGGTGGGTTTTCCATTATATATCTTGGTTCTGTGTCTTGCCATTTCTACAACACATTCCCCACAAGAGTAAGGAAGGGGAAGATAGAAGAGAAAAGAAAGATTCTTCCAGTAATTAGGAATCCGCAATCAAGAAATTGTCAAATAAAAAAAAAAAAGAAATTGTCAAATATCTAAACTTGGTACATCCTGCTACATCCCAAATCCATTTATACTGATTTCATAGGAAAGCAACTGGTCACCATTTTCCATGTAACCATCAATCATAGTGCTCATTGACAGAGTTTAGAGGATAAATCCAAGCTTAGTGAAGTTCTTTTAAAGAAAGGGAATGCCAGGATGCCTGGGTGGCTCAGTGGTTGAGCATCTGCCTTTGGCTAAGGTTGTGATCCCGGGGTCCTGGGATTGAGTCCTGCATCAGGCTCTCTGCAGGGAGCCTGCTTCTCCCTCTGCCTCTCTCTGTGTGTCTCTCATGAATAAATAAATAAAATCCTAAAAAAAAAAAAAAAAAAAAAAAAGAAAGAAAGGGAATACCAATTCCTGCTTTTAGTAATTGAAATTATCCAGGAATACCCACACTAGTTCAGTTTTTTGATATTTGGATAGCAAACAATTAAAAGCTGTGACAGCCAGAGGTAACAATTAAGGGGGAAAAGAAAATGAAGAGTTCACAAATACATTCAGTTTTATCAACTTTGTCAGCTAAGTGTTCCCTTTAATTACTATTGATTTTCATAATAGTTTATTAACCCAATATGCCAATTCAAGTTTGTCACAGACTATTGTGCATGTAGGAGAATTGATTTTATGGTTTTGGAGGGGAGGAGAGGCCAAGTGTTTGGGGAAAAAAATGCATCCCCTTGCTCATTTGTATCTGATTTTTAAAATTGTTTTGCTTGGGCAGAACTTTATTTTATTTTAACTGAATAGATCAGTCATCCTGACAGTGTTTTAGCTCTAAGCACTGGCTTCTGAAGTAGTATATTTACCCACTGGCTTTGTGGGGCGGAGGAGAGATGGAGGACAGAACTAATTTGATAAATCAAGTCAATAAAACCACCTTATAAATTTCATTATGAAGATTTTATAAATGCAGCACAGGACTTGTGTAGAGTTGAGAGAATCAGGACAAGATTCACGTTTTGCCACTTGCGACTGCTCCTGAGCCTTTACGTGTCCTTATGAGTTAAAATGGGGCTTTGTGATATCTCCGTTACTCTGACTTTCAGAGTAGGCATGGGGCCCAAGTGAGATCATAGAAGGGCTTCTTAAAGTTTAAAGTACATAGCAAGTTAATGCATCATAGGCTTCCTTGTGTACAGAGAAGTATCAATAAACGACATAGGAGCCTCTTTAGAGTAAATGCCCAAAACCAGAATCTCCCAAGATTTACCAATCCTGGTTAATAAAATAAAAATTAAACACCAATTACCATGGGAGGGAAAGCAGATTAATGTGGTGGCGCTTTACCTGAATATTAATTATGAGTTGGGAGATTCCATTACAAGGCTCAGGCAGGTCATGCTTTATTGGTTCATCAATAAGGAGCTCATGCTAATGGACTGGCATAAAATATCCTCTGAGGAACAACCCTGGCTTTCTAGCCAGAGACCATAAACTCAAAATAATTTACATGGCACAAAATCCATTTCCTTCCAGTCTGTAAAACAGTAATGAGAAACACCAGGCTGGGTAGAAAAATGAGCATTTAAAAGGTCACGGATGTTTCTACCCTCCCTTTCTTCACTAGGGTCAAAGCTATAGATACCTCTCAGGCCTAGAATTCCCTAGAACGCAAAAAGTAAAAATATGTGGGTTTACACAGGGCCTTTGAGGCAGGGCCATGTGTAAATGGCACTCATGTTTGCCCACCTGTGGGTCAGTTTCACTCCCAGGTCATGTTGACTCTGACCTCCTAAGGCAGGACTTGAGCCTCGCCCTGTCACAGTAGATTCTTGTACCCTGGCCCCCTTGTGGAAGTCACTGCCACTAGCTATTTGAGGACAGCTTCCAGACTCTGCTTCCTCCCAAGTGCCCTCGATTAACATTGTCAATATACCACCACCAGGTTGGTATCTCTCAGCCCCTCTCCCTGCTGTCCAACATCCCAGCATCAATTAGTGGGGAGACATCCTCACACGTGATGAACCTGGTCCCTGGGCCCCAAGGTATCCTGATAGGGCACAGTCTTATAAGCTCTTTCAGGAATTTCTTGGGTTCTGAGCCATCTCCTCTCTTCCCTGAGTCTCAAGATAAATTCATTAGACAATGTTGGGTGACAAAACTCTCTATTGTCCTCTTCTCTCCTTTCTCCCTGCCTCTCCACATACAAATACATAAATAAATCCTCACTTTCCTTCAGCCAATAAAACCAAAGCCACCTAATAGAACCATTTGCAAACCAAATATCTATAAGAATCTCCAGCCTATAACCAGAAAGAAGGATGACAGCAAGCATTGGTGAGGTTGTGGGTAAACCAGAACTCTCACACTCTACTGTATACATAAATGATGCACCACTTTGGGAAAGAGTTTGGCAGCTCCTCGAGATATTAAACATGGAGTTACCATATGACCTCATAATTCCACTCTAGGTGTGTACTTGAGAGAATTAAAAATAATTAAATTAAAATAATAACAAAAATAATTAAAAATCCACATAAAACTAGTACATACGTGTTGATAGCAGTATTTGTCCTGATAGTCAAGCAATGAAAGCCACCCAAATGCCCATCAAATGATGGATGGATACATAAAACAGGGTCTATCTATACAACAGAATTTTATTAATCTATAAAAAGGAATGAAGCCCATACAGAAACATGCTGCAACATGGATAAAATTTAAATATACTGTGCTTAGTGGAAGAAGCCAAACACAAAGGCACATATGGCCTGATTCTATTCATATGAAATGTCAAGAATGGGTAAATTCAGAAACAAAGTAGACCAGTAGTTGCCAGGGATTAAGGAAAAGGGAAACTGGAACTGATTGCTAATAGATATGGGCATCCTTTTGAAGTGAAGAGGATGTTCTAGAATTAGATCATGGTTTTGGGGATCCCTGGGTGGCGCAGTGGTTTAGTGCCTGCCTTTGGCCCAGGGCGCGATCCTGGAGACCCGGGATCGAATCCCACGTCAGGCTCCCGGTGCATGGAGCCTGCTTCTCCCTCTGCCTGTGTCTCTGCCTCTCTCTCTCTCTCTCTGTGACTATCATAAATAAATAAAAATTAAAAAAAAAAATTTAGATCATGGTTTTGGTTGTACAACAGTGAATATACTAGACTTTGAAAGGTTAATTTTGTAGTATATGAATTACATCTCAATTTAATTTTTTTTAAAAGATTGTATTTATTTATTCATGAGAGAGAGGCAGAGACACAGGCAGAGGGAGAAGCAGGCTCCATGCAAGGAGCCTGACGTGGGACTCGATCCCGGGTCTCCAGGATCAAGCCCTGGGCTGAAGGCAGGCGCTAAACCGCTGAGCCACCCAGGGATCCTCAATTTAATTTTTTTTTAAGCTGAGAAATAGGAAAAAGAAAATCATGAGCTCTCCTATTTCTTCTAGTAAATCAGACGTGGGTTCAACTGATACATTGAACTACACTTACTGAGGATTGTAGTTAGAAGCTTCTAAAAGCTGCCCTGCCCCGTCTACTGCCCCACCTGCTTACTGATGCCTGAAACTCTTCTGTGGAGCTTCTCTTTGTCTTAGTATCTTAATACTTTCCCAGTCTCTACTTTCGTAAGGCAAATCTCTGGAACCAATCAATCTGTGTTTCAATGAAGACAAGTGTCAAACAATACTTCCTCCCCTCACTGGGTATCAGACTATAATGGTTTGATGGAAGAGTTGCCAAAAAAAAAAAAAAAATCAAACCAAACTCACACAAACACGAATCGTTCTATGTTGGACCTAAAATTCAAGATTTTTCACTCTCTGTTTCTGTATTTGAATAGGAGCTTTGAAAGATATTGGATATGCATATGGCACTTATTTAGTAGAAAATTCAATGAAGATAGTAAGCATGATGTAGTCATTTAGTTGATTTAATACTTACTTTGAGAGAAGCCAGAGACAGTCTGAATCAGCTAGAACTGGGCATTATTCATTAAAGAAAAAATAAAAAACAAAACAAAACATGGTTTTTTGAAGCCAAAACACCAAGATTTGAAGTCTAGTTCAATCATATGACTTCAAGCAAGCTTTATAAACTTTTTGGCCTTGACCTCCTCACCTGTATTATGGGGATACTAGTAGTACCTACCTCGTAGTAGAATTACAGAAATGAATTAAGTTACTACACGTAGAGCTTTAGAACCCTGCCTAACATATACTAAGCACTCAGTAAAACTTAGCTTGTTGCTATTTCTGAAAATGGCTGGAGAACAGCCCTGCCCTTTGCAGCAGGCTTTCTATAGAAGATTAGTGGGGAAAGTCTGAGAGGACTGACACTGAGGTAATTAGGTGAGTCTGCTCGCCTGCCACATCCCCTCTATTTCCCCTGAAGCCTGTTTTTTTTTTTTTTTTAAGATTTTATTTATTTATTCATGTGAGATACACAGAGAGAGAGAGAGAGACAGAGATATAGGCAGAGGGAGAAGCAGGCTCCTTGCAGGGAACCCCATGCAATACACAATCCCTGAACCCGGGACCATGCCCTGAGCCAAAGGCCGCTCAACCGCTGAGCCACCCAGGCGTCCCCCCCTGAAGACTGTTTTAGGAAGGCCCCCAAATCAAGCAGAGGCAAGTGGCTCTTGGAATGTGGCATGTCCTGAGCCACTCAGGACTGCATTAATAAATTCCAAAAGAGGGTTAGAAATGGTGACTCCAGGGCCTGACTGTCCCTAATCCAGCCTAAGCTAGATGCTTTGTCCCCCCACATGACAAGCAGACGGAGAACTGCAAAGAACATTCTGAACTCTATTTCACTTCCTCCTTTATAAACAGAACAACCAGATCTGAGCACTATTTTTAGTATTTTTAGCCAGTTGACAGAACAGGACACTCTAAATGGCAATTTGAAAATAACTTTCCCATCTCTCGACCCATCACCTTATATCAAATTGCCAATTTCTCCATGTACTTACCACTATTTGCAGTTATCTTGCTCATGTTCTTATTTGCTATAACGTAGAATTGTTTGTAGTATGGAATGAGGCTTCCAGGAGGGCATGGTTCTTATCTGTCTTTCTTGCCTCTGCTGTATCCTCAGCATCTGGAACAGCGCCTGGCACAAAGTAGGCATTGAATGAATAGTTCTGGAATAAATGAGTGGTGCTCACCCCGGGACTCAGCATAGTGCGTCTGTTCTAGACAAGCCTCTACCCGTGATGACCTCTCAGCCTCCACTCTCACTTCCTGGGGAAACCTGTCCATGCCCTTCCTGTCAGCACCTACTTCCTGGGTCTCCTACACAATGGGGGCAGGCTGGAGGGCCTCTCAGTCTGACATCACCTCATGATATCATCGCTGATTGGACCTGAGGTGGACTCCTTCTCTAACTAAGACATTCATCATTTCTTTCTTGGAAATTTGGGTTTGGCCCTCAGAGTCTCTTGCTAATAAGAGAGGCTGGAGTGTTCTGGTCTCAAGTATGATCAAAGCAGAAGGAGCCAGTATGCAGTAAAGAGCATAAAACTACCTGCAGAGAGGAAGTGAGGAGATGAGAGAGGATGGCAGTAGAGAGAGAAAGAGATGGAGTCCAGGCAGGTGGACTGGCCGATCCAAGTGTGCTGATTTTTCAGCACTCACCAAGTCCTTGAAGACCTGGCCATACTTCCTTGATGAGAACCTTGGTTATAGGGCAGCCCAGGTGGCTCAGAGGTTTAGCGCCGCCTTCAGCCCAGGGTGTGATCCTGGAGACCTGGGATCAAGTCCCATGTCAGGCTCCCTGCATGGGGCCTGCTTCTCCCTCTGCCTGTGTCTCTGCCTCTCTCTCTCTCTCTCTCTCTCTCTCTCTATCTGTGTGTGTCTTTCATGAATAAATGAATAAAATCTTTAAAAATTAAAAACAAAGAACCTTGGTGATAGGGTACCTGAGGTGGCTGTTGGTTGAGCATCTGCCTTCAGCTCACATGGTCCTGCTGTGGATCCTGTGGTGGACCCTCTGCTCAGTGGGGAGCCTGCTTCTTCCTTTCCCTCTCCACCCTGCTCATGCTCTCTTTCATATAAATAAATAAATTTTTTTTTTTTTTTAAAGAACATTGGTTATATCTTTGGCTGGGTTTCTTTTCTTTTTTTTTTTTTAAGATATTTATTTATTTATTTATTTATTTATTTATTTATTTATTTATTTATGCGAGACACAGAGAGAGAGGCAGACACATAGGCAGAGGGAGAAGCAGGCTCCATGCAGGGAGCCAGATGTGGAACTCGATCCCGGGACTCCAGGATCACGCCCTGGGCTGACGGCAGGCGCTAAACCTCTGAGTCACCCAGGCGTCCCCTGGGTTTATATTTCTTGCATACAAATAATTCCTGACTACAAAGCCCTGGCATATAGCAGGCATCCTCAAAACCTCTGTTGACTTGAATTCATTTTTCATTTATTCCTTTACTCACTCAACAAATATTTATTGGGCCAGGTACTGGACTAGACGCCAGAGGCAAAGAGGTGTGCAAAAAAGTGGGCACTGTCCCTGCCCTTGAGGAATTCTAGCAGGAGATAGAGATGAATTGAATTAAGACAGGAAGAGAGGGGCACCTGGGTGGCTCAGTGGTTGAGCATCTGCCTTCGGCTCAGGTCCTGATCCCGGGGTTCTGGGATCGAGTCCCACATCAGGCTCCCCACAGGGAACCTGCTTCTCCTTCTGCCAATGTCTCTGCCTCTCTCTGTGTGTCTCTCATGAATATTTTTTTTTTTTAAAGACAAGAATAGAAACAATGGGGATGCCTGGGTGGCTCAGTGGTTGGGCAACTGCCTTTGGCCCAGGGCATGATCCTGGAGTCCCACGATCGAGTCCCACATCAGGCTCCCTGAGTGGAGCCTGCTTCTCCCTCTGCCTGTGTCTCTGCCTCTCTCTCTCTCTCTCTCTCTCTCTCTGTGACTATCATAAATAAATAAAAATTTTTTTTTAAAGTTTTGAAAAATAAAAAAAGAATAGAAACAATGAGTTCAACTTTGCATCAGACACTGCCTGGTATGTATCAGGAATGTCTTGGGGTGCACAGATACTGAACTCATCATTGATACTAAGGGGACCACAGTGCTCAGAATGAGGAACTCTCATACTGTCCTTCAGCAAATAGCTGATACATATTCTATCTGATTTGCCCTCAGGCTGATTCCATGGGCCTGGTCTGAGAAGATGCCTGTTTCTTGGGCGAGTCTGTAAAACTGAGCCCCAAAAGGGTTAAGTGACTTATCCAGAGGCAGGGAGGCTGGTCGGGGCAGAGCCAGGACTCCGCTGCTGCCTCTAGTCTCCAGAACCCCGTTTTCCCTTCTCCTCCTATGAAATGTTGTCTCTTCGGTGAGATGGTGAGTGTGCAAGAACCTAACAAACACACTGTACAACCCTGCAGAAGCTCAAGGCAGTAGGCCCCCAGGCGGGGCTCAGTGGGGCTATTTTTAGGATAAACTCTGCCAAAACAATGCAAGCAGCAAAGAGAAGAGGCAAAGAGAGAAGTCAGCTCTAGGCTGAAGCTGCTAGAGTGCGGTTCTCAGTGGGTTTATTTGCAGTGCAGGACCCGATGGAAGCCTGGAGGGCCCCCCAAGGCTGAAGTTTGTGAAGCAGTCCCTTCACCAAACCTCCCAGGGTCTGAGATCCCCACTGCATATTTAGGTGCCACAGAGAGATCATGCCCATTGAAGCTGGGACAAGGCTCCTGACAATTACATTCAAGGCCTCAACTAAACTGTACACCCCCCAGGGTGGGTGGCGGTGGGGGGTGGGCTCATTTTCCTCCCTGTTTACCTCACATCACTCACAGATTGCAGATGTCACCTCTCTTGAGGCTATTTCTGTGCTCAGGCTGGGCTCCTACCTGAGAGCACAACACTGGGGATTCTCTATGTGCATTTCTCAAAGCACAGTCTGTGGAACACCTGCACTCTAATCAACTTTATCAAAATGAATGTTAAGATGACTAGGCCCCACTCCAAACTGGATGAATCAGGACTACAGGGTATGAACTACTGGGTATTTACCCAAAGAATACAAAAACACAAATTTGAGTGCACCCCTATGTATATTGCAGCATTATTTATAATAGCCAAGAAATGGAAACAGCCCCAGTGTCCACTGAATGATGAATGGATAAAGATGCCCCCCACACACAGAGAGAGGAATATTATTCAGTCATTAAAAAGAACGAAATCTGGCCATTTGCAGTGATGTAGATGGAGCTACAGTATACTATGCTAAGTGAGCAAGTCAGAAAAAGATAAATACCATATAATCTCACTCATGTGTGGAATTTAAGAAACAAAATGAATGAGCAAAGGAAAAAAAAATACAGAGACAATTCAAGAAACAGACTCTTAACTACAGAGAACAAATTCATGGTTACCAGAGAGGAGGAGATGGGGAAGAGGGTCAAATAGGTGATGGGGGAGAAAAAGAACAGTTTTTGTGACCAAAAAAAAAAGACGTTTCAGGGCATGAAACCCTGAATTTTTCTTTTCTTTTTTTTTTTTAAAGATTTTATTTATTTACTTTGAAAGAGAGAGTGCAACAGGGAGTGGAGCAGAGGCAGAGGAAGAGAGAATTCCAAGCCGACTCCGTGTCGAGTGCAGAGCCTGACAGAGGGGTTAATCTCACAACCCTGAGATCATGATCTGAGCCAAAATCAAGAGTTGGACACTCAACTGACTGAGCCACCCAGGTGTCCCCCAGAACTTTCATTTTAAACATGCCTTCTTGTTATTTCTTGAAAATTCCTTATTTTTTTTAAGATTTTATTTATTTATTCATGAGAATACACAGAGAGGAGAGAGAGGCAGAGACACAAGCAGAGGAAGAAGCCGGCTCCATGCAGGGAGCCTGACGTGAGACTCGATCCAGGGTCTCCAGGATCAGGTTTAGCTGCAGGTGGCACTAAACCACTGAGCCACCGGGGCTGCTGAAAATTGCTTATTTTATACTATATGTTTCCCTACCAGTATGTCAGAATATGCTGCTAATAAATCATCCACTCTAACATCTTGCTCCTCTAGGTCAATAGCTCTCCATGTTAATACTATTAACAGTTGGGCCAGGTGATTTTATGGACATATGTTGGGGCGGGGCTTTATTTTGTGCATTATAAGATGTTCAGCACCATTCCATTAGATACCAGAAGTCTAACTACTCTCCAGCCATTGGTTCTTAGCATTGACAAGTGTCCCCTGGGGGCAAACTCCTCCTCCTTACCCCCACTGAGAAGCACTGCTCTAGGTAAGTGGTTTCCAACCTGCTTCACATTAGAATCCATCAAGGATCTTTGTAAAAATGTATTTATTGGACCTTACCTCCAAAAAATTCTTATGTGTTTAATCTAGGGTGGAACCTAGGCAACTATAATTTTTAAGTTTCCCGAGTAATTCTAATGTACCACAGATGAGAACACTGCTCTAGGTAGACACTTGGAGGCAATGATCCAGTATATGTTTGTGACTTCATAGAAAGTACAAAACTCAAGCCACATGGATGGAATAGTTTGAGAACCTATGTACCATCAGGACCAGGCACCCAAATAGGACAACACTAGTCACCTCTTCGGAAGCTAACAAATGGACAACTTCAACCAAATGCATTATAAATTCTTCCCACCCTACTCCACATATAACCTAAGTTGATCCAACTAGAATTAAGAACAGAACTTGGGATCCCTGGGTGGCGCAGCGGTTTGGCGCCTGCCTTTGGCCCAGGGCATGATCCTGGAGACCCGGGATCAAATCCCACATCGGGCTCCCAGTGCATGGGGCCTGCTTCTCCCTCTGCCTATGTCTCTGCCTCTCTCTCTCTCTGTGACTATCATAAATTAAAAAAAAAAAAAAAAAAAAAAAAAAAGAACAGAACTTATAGGACAACTGTGTGGCTCAGTGGTTGAGCGTCTGCCTTTGACCCAGGGCATGATCTCAGGGTCCAGGATCGAGTCCCACATCAGACACCCTGTGAGGAGCCTGCTTCTCCCTCTGCCTATGTCTCTGCCTCTCTCTGTGTATCTCTCATAAATAAATAAATAAATAAATAAATAAATAAATAAATAAATAAATAAAATCTTTTTTTGAAAAAAGAGAACAGAATTTATAAGGATGGCTGGGGAGACAGATAACCTCTTTTCTACTGGATGGTCCAATATAGAGATATGAGAGCTGAAAAAGCTGCAGTCATTTTGCTTCCATTGAGGAAGTCAATCAAAGGATGGAAAGACAGAAAAGAAGGCAGCACCAAGAAAAATCAGAGAAACTGGAGCCTTGATCAAATTGCACCTGAGCTCTATCCTTCCATAGTCCTCTTCAGTTATATGATAATACAACATCTTTATTTTTTAATTAGGCCAGTTTGAGCTGGGTTTTCTGTTATAACCCAAAGCACCTTGGGGTGCCTGGGTGGCTCATTTGGTTCAGTGTCCAACTCTTGATTTAGGCTCAGGTCATGATCTCAGGGTCGTGAGCTAAAGCCCCATTTTAAGCTCTGTGCTCAATCAGAGTCTGCTTGTTCCTCTCCATCTGCTCTTCCCCCTGCTTGCATGTGCTCTCTCTCTTATAAATAAACAAAATCTTTAAAAAGAAGAAGAGAAGAAGAAGAAGAAGAAGAAGAAGAAGAAGAAGAAGAAGGAGGAGGAGGAGGAGGAGGAGGAGGAGGAGGAGGAAGAGGAGGAGGAGGAGGAAGAGGAGGAGGAGGAGGAGAAGAAGAAGAAGAAGCAGCAGCAATTGCACTATAAGAAGACCCTAAGTGACTCGAATGAATAAAGGTTTTAGAAGCACTGGCTTAGATAAGTGGTCTCTCAAGCACTGGGCTAGGTGATAGACAATGATATGCAAAAAAAACTAAGCACAGTTACTTGACTTCTCCAACTAGGTTAGATGCTCTGCCTTTAGGAGCCAATACCTCAACTTCATCGATTCATTCGTCCTTTCATTCAATCAACAAATACTTATTTAGTACTATGTTTACAAATTTAGCAAAAATATTAAAAAGTGAGCAAAGAAGAGAGAGGAGGCAGTCTCTGACCTTAAGCAGCTCACTGTCTATTTGAGAACACAGATACTAACTAATCTTAGAGAAGAATGAGAAGGTATCAGTTATATAAGTGCTACCCTGGAGAGGTACATGGGGAAGATGTGATCTGATCAGGGTGGTAAGGCAAGGCTGGCCAAGGAGATCTGAAGGGTGAGTTGAGAAGGGGAGACAGGTAACGTGAATACCCAGAGCAGGAGGAAAGGACACTGCATAAGCCCGTCCATGTGAGAAAAAGCAGGGTGAACTCAATGAGCTGCCAGAGGATAGAAAGCCCAGCATGCAGAGCTGCTGGAAATAGGAAGTTATGCGATGAGCTTGGAGAAGTAGCCAATGGCCAGATAGTACAACAATTTAAAACCCATGCTGGGGAGTTATACCCCTTAATCCTCAAACTAATACAAAGCCACTGATGCATTTTATTTTATCTTAATTTTTATTTTATTTTGGTGGCTAAATTCTTTAGCATATATTTTCATTGACCATATGTTGACAATATTGTACGGCAGAGCTCTAGAGCATATTCATCTTCATCACCTGAAACTTTATGCCCGTTGATTTTTACTTCCCCATTTCCCTCTCCCTCTAGCTCCTGGCAACCACTATCCCACTGTGATTCTATGACTCAGACTATTTTAGGTACCTGAAATAAGCAGAATCATGTAGTATTTGTCTTTCTGTGACTGGCTTAGTTCACCTATGATAATGTCCTCAAGGTTCATCCATGTGGTTACGTGTTGCAGGATTTCATTCTTTTTAGGTACACACCACATTTTCTTTACCCATTCATCTGTCAGTGGACTTTTAGCTCATTTCCACAACTTGGCTATTGTGAATAGTGCTGCAGTGAACGTGGGAATGCTAATATCTCTTCCAGATCCTGACTGCAATTCTTTTGGATAAATACCCAGAGATGGGGTTGCTGGAACATAAGGTAGTTCTATTTTTAATATTTTTGAGGAACTGTCATACTGTTTTCCACAGTGGTTGCACCATTTTGCATTTCTATTAACAGCATGCAAGGGTTCCAATTTCTCCACCTCTTCACTACCACTTGTCTATTTTGATGATAGCCATCCTGACAAATATGAGGTGCTATCTCCTTCTGGTTTTGATTAACACTTCCCTAATATTTAGTAATGTTGAGCATTTTTCATATCTGCGTTGGCCCTTTGTATGTCTTCTTTGGAGAAATGTCTTTTTAAGATCTTAGCCCCTTTAATCAGGTTATTATTTTTTTGCTATCGAGTTGTAGGAGCTCCTTATATATTTTAGAGATGAATCTCTCATTGGATATATGGTTTGCAATCCTTTGTCCCATTCCATAGGATTCCTTTTCAATCTGTTGGTGGTTTCCAAGCTCTGTAGATAGTCACTGATGCATTTTAAATATAGTGCTTTCCAGCATGGCACAGCTTATTGATTGAGAATGATGTACAATCTTCTCCCAACACTTTTCGCTTGTCTTTTTCCTCTTGCCTCATAACCCAGCAGAGTAGACCAGTGTAGTTTAGCACGTTCACACATGCTTATTATTTGGGGCTGACAGGCAGAATGGAGCAGTTGGTCTGGCTGACTTGCATTAATTCAGTTTCTATACCTTCTTTGCTTTGAGTGCCACAATGACAGTGACCACAGTGTCATCATGACTCCACTTTCAGCACTCTACCAGATACTCTGGCCCAAAGAAGGAAGTAATAAAGACCCATCGGATGAATGGTCCAGCTTAGTTAAAAGAAGATAATAATACCAGCTTCCTAGGGGTGTGTGAGAGAGGTGACCCTGTAAGTACACAGCACAGTGCAAGGCATGTGCCATGTTTCCTCCACCCCGTCCACACACACACATGTGCGTGTGCAAACACACAAACATACACACACCCAGAGAGAAGGCGGTGTGAGCCACTGGTTCCCACCACGAGCTACTGCAATCTAAAACAAAGGATCTATTAAATATTAAATAACTACCAGACAATCCAGAGGGTTTTGTGAGTGGATGGAGCAAAGGAGAAGTCCTCATTTACTACTATCTCAAAGTTTCCAAGACAGTCTCAAATTCACCCTATTAACTGCATCTCTTCCAGATGTCATATGCTTTTTAAGGTTCATATTTTTGTTATTCAAGCTACTCAATAAATACCTTTTAACCAATTCAACTTTGTACATCAAGTTCCTCTGCTTTAAAGACTTGGAGGCAGGCCTTTGTCAAAGGCTGCACTTTGCTCTCCTGTGCCTTAGTATTGATCTGTGAACGAGGAGGCTATGGGGCCTTGAAAAGCCTCACAGTTGGGTCACAGACTAGACACAGCTGTGGCTGATTGTCACCTTCCCTAATCCTTTTCCTCCCCAGCCACGGAGCTGTAATGTGGGCTAGCATGTGACCTTGGATAAATTACTTAGCCTGGCTACATCTCAGTTTCCTCAGCAGTAAACCAAGGGGGGCAGAATGGAGAAGTAGATGGCCCAGCTTGCCTGAGACAGCCCTGGTCTAGGTTAATCAGTCCAGTGTCATTATAAAAGTGCTCTAGCCCAGCTGATCGATTACACCGCTGCTTTACTAAGAACATGGGTTCTGTGGGTGTGCCTGGTTGGCTCAGTAGCTTAAATGTCTACATTTGGCTTAGGTCATGATCCCAAGGTCCTGGGATCAAGCCTGGCATCGGGCTCCCTGCTTAACCAGGAGTCTGCTTCTCTCCCTCCCTCTGCCTCTCCACCCTGCTCATGCTCTCTCTCACTCTCTCTCTAATAAATAAATAAAATATTTTTTAAAAAAAAAAGAAAGAAAGGAAAGAACAGGGGTTCTGCAGGATGCCTGGCTAGCTCAGATAGCAGAGTATACAACTCTTTTCTTTTAAAGATTTATTTATTTATTTATTTATTTATTTATTTATTTATTTGAGAGGGAGAGAAAGAGTGTGTGCGTGTGTGTGCACAAGAGTGAGAGGAGGAACAGAGGGAGAGGGACAAGGAGACTCAGTGCTGAGGGTATGCAGGGCTTGATCCCAGGGCTCTGAGATTACGACCTGAGCCGAAATCAAGAGTTGAACACCAAAGTAACTGAGCCACCCAGGTACCCCTAGAGCATACAACTCTTGATCTCAGGTTTGTGAGTCTGAGCCCTACCTTAGGTGTAGAGAGCATTTAAGAGAAAAACTAAAATCTGGGGCACTGTGTGGTTAGTCAGTTAAGTGTCTGACTCTTGATACTCTTGATCTAAATCCAGGTCTTAATCTCAGGGTTGTGAATTCAAGCCCCATGTTAGACTCCATGTCAACCAGGGAGCCTACTTAAAAAATAAAATAAAAATCTTTTTTTAATAAAATAAAATCTGGGCAGCCCAGGTGGCTCAGCAGTTTAGTGTGGCCTTTGGCCTGCGGGTGTGATCCTGGAGACCTGGGATCAAGTCCCACGTCGGGCTCCCTGCATGGAGCCTGCTTCTCCCTCTGCCTGTTCTCTGCCTTTCTCTCTCTGTGTGTCACTCATGAATAAATAAATAAAATCCTTTAAGAAATAAAATAAAATAAAATCTTAAACAAACATGGGTTTTGCATTTGAGTCAACAAGCATTTGACTGACCATTTAGTCCCTTACTGACATTAGCAAATTACTTAACTTCTCGGCACCTCAGTTTGTTTCCCTGGGAAATGGCAATAATAATATTTTCCTCAAAGGATTATTAAAGGAATAAGTGAAAACATAGGTAAGAACACAATGAACAGTAGCTGTTATCACCCTCATCTTCCTTATTGGAGATTCCATTTCTCAGGACTCTTCCGCATTCAAGTGTGAGAAATATACCTCAGTGTAACGTAAGCAGAAAAGAACAGTTAAACATAAAATGGAGATGTCCCAGGGTTTGCTGGCTGCAGGTGGTACTGGGCTCAGGACCTAAAGGACGCCTTCGGGGATTTGTGTTCTTCTTCCACCTCTTTGTTCTCTCCTTCCCTGTTGGCAGCATCCACCAAAGGCTCTCTAGATGGTGGAAAAGGTAGCCACAGAGAGCTCCAGATTTTGTCTTTAGAGTTCTTGATTTGAGAAGGAGAAAGCTCCTCTATCGCCCAGTGTTCACACTGGTCTTTGGAGAAGGACCGTGAGCGGCCCCAACAGCAGGTCCCCTCATCCCCATGTCCAGGGACAGGACGCACCCTAACGGCCTGCTCTGGGCCACATGCCCACCACACGGCAAGGGAAACAGGTACCCTTGATTAAAGGCTCCATCATGGTTTCTGACACAGACACACGAAATTTATTTCAATTCCATGAAGAGCCAAGAAGAAGAAAATTATGGATAAAAAAGCAAAATAACTTTTTTTCCAAAATGGTGGAAACAAACAAAGCGATAGCCTACAGCAGATGGCGTATCTTTAGAGCAGGGTTGCCTGCATGCCTGCTTCTCCATTTGCTCCAGCACATTCACTCTCCTCTGCTCTCTGCCCTGCTCTGTGTCTTGAGACCCATCTCTTAGGAGTACCTAACCTGGGCTGCAAGGGGCTCAGATGGGGGAAGAAAGGAGGCTAGGTAACTGTCTCCCCCCACTCCATCTCTGCCTTGAGGTCCTTTCTGAGGTCCTATCAGTCTCAAGCTCTCCGCAGGCATTAGAGTCAGGTTGCCATCCCTTCAGCCTTTTGTAAGGCTGGCAACGGCTTCCTGCTGTGCTAGTCCTTGGGTGCTTCACATGGCCTGTTGGTTCCTTCACCCTGCCCACTTCTCTCCACAGAGTGCTTAAACTCCATTGGGGTCCTGAGCATACCATCTGTGTAGAGCCAAGACTCTGACCCATAGTCTGCCTACATTTGTTTTCTTTCCCCTCCCATATTATTAAACAAATATATATCATTGTAGAATATGAAAATACAAAAAAGAAAAATTATACCTAATCTTACCCCTCGATGTGATGATTATTCACATTTGGGGATATACCCCTTCATGTTATTCTTTGGATGTAAATATATATACGGATTTTTTTTAACAGAAGTTAAACATTCTTAGATGTTTAAACATCTAACATTCTTAGATGCTTAAATGAAAAATTCTCAAAAGCAAAAAAAAAAGTATAAAATAGTTTACCTTTCCTGTTAAGACAGGTAATTAGGAAGGTAATGTTTTCTCATTCAGCTTTAATCAAATAAAAATTAACTTTATGGTAGTAGAATATTATTATGATGATTACTATAACTTCCCCTTTTCTGAAACAATTACAAAATGATTATTTTCAGAGTTCACTCTCATAAAAAGTGACTGAACTTTCAGATTCTACTCAGGTCAGGAAAAATCAATGGGGGAAATATTTTTTGATTTGACTGGTTTCCTGTGAATTTCTTATGGTATCACAGTAGAGAAAAAAAGAATTGAAATGAGATGGAACATTTTCTAATTTCTATTTCCATCTGGAGGTGTTATATTTAGCTCTAAACGAGAATATAACATTTTCCCTAGGTACTTCACTTAGAAAGAATTAAAAAAAATTGCCCAGTGATAATGAGTATTTTTTAAAAACACAAAACTTACATATTGTACAATCTAAATACAATGGTGATTCAGCAATACCTGTTAAACAGGAAGGATTTGGGACTCTGTATTCTGCCCAAAATTGTCTTAGAGCTGGACCCCAGGCATGGCTGACACCACTCACAAATGTTCTCACTGATGGGTAGTGCCACGAATGCAATGAACATGAAGGCCATGCCGAACCTGACTATGGTCTGAAACATCATGAATGTCTGTGACCCCCAAAATTCATATGTTGAAATCCTAACCTTCAACATGTTGGTATTAGGTGAGGGGCTTTGAGAGGTAATTAGTTCATGATGGCGGAGCCCTGGAGAAGGGGGTCCATGCCCTTACAAAAGGGACCCCAAAGATCTCTCTCATTGTCTTTTTGCCATGTGAGGGTACAATGAGAAGCTGACAGTCTGCAGCCTTGTGGAGGGTGTTCACCAGAACCCAACCACACTGGCACCCCGATCTCATTCTTGAGCCTGCAGAACTGTGAGAAATGTTTTCCACTTAAGCCACCCCGTCTATGGTGGTTTGTCACAGCAGCCCCAACTAAGACAATGTCGTTTAAACAGACTATGACCATATTTGTGAGAAATGTTTACTCACATAAACCTTATGGAGCGTTCAAACCTGCTCAACCACTTCCATGATCTGGTATCTTTACCTTCTCCTTAAAATGAAATTTATTGCCCTTCTCTCACAGTTTCTAATACCGCTTAGGGAAGACATGGCAAATATAGATTTTTTTCCCCCCTTGCTAAGAGACAGTCTCCAGCCTCATTAATTCAGTTTTCTAAATCATTGATTTTACAGTGATTCCTAAGGGAATCCTCCTGGACTGCATCATCTCTGTGACTCACCTCACGGCTCCAGACAAGTGTTGGCGTGTTGTAAGCCCAATTTCTTGGGGTTGGCCTTCCCCAGTTGCAAAGAAAACTACTAGGTTAACAAGATGGCTGATTCTTGAACCTCTACAGTCTTTGCAAACTGACTGGAGAAGTGTCCGACACATTTTTTCCAGTTCCCAGAACTTGAGGAAGATTAGAGCTTTTGAAGGCATGCTTAAAGGGAGGAGAAGATGGTGAAACAGTCAGCAGTGAAGGGAACATGGTGTTGACTCCAGTTGAACACTGGTGGCGTCTACGAGAATGTGCTCAAAAAATCCTTCTATTTTCCTGGCCTCATGTCAGCCTCCTTCACTTTCAGGACTTTGCTCTCAGAAACCCACATTCTCTGTAGATCCCAGAAGACAGCCTGGGGCACTGTGTTGACATGATGGCATGCTTCTTATCATTTATTAGCATCATATTGTCATCCACACACTCTGCATCCAGCCATCCTTCAGCTCAGCATTCCTACCATACTACTCCTGCAAATATGTTCTCAGTTGAAGCAGAATAAATTGTACACATCAGGCAAAATCTGGGACTCACCGGGTAAGTACCTGGGGAACCTCAGTGTGCCATGTCCTGCTCATTGAGAGCCTGGGTCCAGGCTTGAAGTTATGAAGACAGTTTCACTAGCTTCATTCCAAAGAACACCCTCAAATTCATGTTGATTAGAAATGTAAAGAGTTGGATGCCTTCTTCAAGAAATGTAATATTAGAAAGCACACTTAGAGGCTAAGGATAACCAGGCTCCAGCCACACTGGCCTTGTTTTGTCGTTTTGGTTTCTCAACCACGCCAAGTGCATTCACATCTCCGGGGCTTTGCTCAAACTGTCCACTCTGCTTGGATATTCTGCCCATAGACCTTGATACAGCTGGTTTTTTTGTATCATCCAGGTCTGAGTTTGAAAATGACCCTCCCAACCACCTATCCAAATTACCTCATGCATTTCCAGTTGATCTCTGGCATGTTACCCTGTTATGTGTATTTGCGGGGGGTTGGCAAATCACCTATTCTATTCTTACCATCAGCATTGGTTTCAGGGTGAGTGACATGTAGTCTCTTAGAGCTCCACACTTTGAAGCACCCTACTTGGGGTTTAATGTTCTCCTGTTGCCATCATGAAACTTTTTTTTAATTTAAAATTTTTTAGAGATTTTAAATTTTTATTTGACAGAGAGAGAGAAAGAGAGAGCACAAACAGAGGGGAGCAGCAGAGGGAGAGGGAGAAGCAGACTCCCTACTGAGCAGGGAGCCTGATGTGGGGCTTGATCCCAGGATGCTAAGCTGAAGGCAAACATCCAACCAAATGATCTACCCAGTCTCCTGCCATCATGAAATTTTTAATAGTTGTTGGCTTTTTTTTTTGTTGTTGTTTTTTGTTTTTACCAAGAAGACCTGTATTTTCACTTTTCAACTTAGGTTATTTTTTACTGTCTCTTTGCTATTAGAGTATAAGCCCTAGGAGAACAAGGATCTTCTCTCTATATTGTGTTACCAGCACTACAGGGAATATTTATATTATATTATATTATATTATATTATATTATATTATATTATATTATCCCAATAAATATGTGTTAAAGTTAACTATAGGATTATTGTATGAGGGCAGCCCTGGTGGTGCAGCGGTTTGGTGCCGCCTGCAGCCCGGGGTGTGATCCTGGAGACTCGGGATCGAATCCCACATTGGGCTCCCTGCATGGAGCCTGCTTCTCCCTCTGTCTGTGTCTCTGCCTCTCTCTCTCTCTCTCTCTCTCTCTGTCTATGAATAAATAAATAAAATCTTTTTTAAAAAGGATTATTGTATGATATTTTATTTTATATTTTATTCCCAGGTATATAATGAAAAGGATTAAACAAATATTTGTATATAAGTGTTAGAGCAACACTACTTATAATAGCCAAAAGGTGGAAAGAACCTGAATGCCCATGAACTGATGAATGGACAAAAGAAAGGTGCTATATCTATACAATGGAATATTATTCAGCCGTGAAAAGGAATGGAGTACTGATATGTCCTACAACATAGATGAACATTTTCCTTAGCAAAATATTAAGTTAAACAAGCCAGATGAAAAAGATCACATGTTATATAAAGCCATTTATATGAAATATCCAGAAAAGGCAAAATTCCTAAAGATAGGAAGCAAATTAGTAGCTGCCAGAGGCCAGAAGCATCAAGGGAGGAAGAAGAGGCTGTATAATGTGTATAGGATTGTACTTGGGGGTGATACACTACAGTTTGGACTGGATAGAGATAGTGGTTGCACAACATGAGGAATGTACTAAATGCTGCTGAATTGTTCACTCTAAAATGGTTAATTATGAGGGCACCTGGGTGGATTAGTTGGTTGAGCATCTTCCTTTGGCTAGATCATGATCTGAGGGTCCTGGACCAAGCCCCACATCAGACTCCCAACTCAGTCGGGAACTGTGTCTCCCTCTCCTTCTGCTTGCCACTACACCCCCTGCTTGTATCCTCTCTGTCCAATAAATAAATAAAATATTTTTTAAATGTTTTAAAAAAATATCAAAATGGTTAATTATGGGGCATCTAAAAGGCTCAGTTGATGGAGCATGCCACTCTTGATGTTGGGGTTGAGAGTTTAAGCCCCACATTGGATGTGGAGATTACTTCAAAATAAAATCTTTAGGGGCACCTTCCTGGTTCAGCCAGGGGAACACTTAACTATTAATCTCCAGGTCATGAGTTCAAGCCCCATGTTGAGTAGAGATTACTTAAACAAAAATTTTTTAAAAATTAAATGGTTGGGATCCCTGGGTGGCGCAGCGGTTTAGTGCCTGCCTTTGGCCCAGGGCGCGATCCTGGAGACCCAGGATCGAATCCCACATCGGGCTCCCGGTGCATGGAGCCTGCTTCTCCCTCTGCCTATGTCTCTGCCTCTCTCTCTCTCTCTCTCTCTCTGTGACTATCATAAATAAATAAAAATTAAAAAAAAATTAAATGGTTAATTATAAATTTTAAAATGATTAATTTCATGTTATATGAATTTTACCTCAACTTAAACAAAGAAAACTGAAAAACTAAATACTTGTGGAATGAATACATACTTACAAAACTTGTTTCAAAAAAAAAAAAAAATTAAAAAAAAAAAAAAAAAGAACTTGTTTCAGAACTCTTTCCACAATTGAGTCTTAACCTAGTCTAGGGCTTCAACAATTTCAGTCCAAAGCTTTTGAGTCTGTATGAAGGTAAGAATGTGTTTACAACATTATTTAGAAAAGCATTTCAAATACTTGCTTCCAACAAAAGGGAAGCAAGTATTTGAAGGGAAGTGTCCTACATAGGACACTATTATCATCATAGTGCTAACCCTATTACTACTTTTTTGGGTATTGTTTTTGTGTTGTTGGGCTTATGCTATGTTTTTAAAGATTTATGTATTTGTGAGAGAGAGCTCAAAAGCGCATGTGGGCACAGAGGAGGGGAGTTCACTGAGCTCGGAGCCTGATGCGGGGCTCAATCTCAAGACCCTGAGATCATGACCTGAGCCGAAATCAAAAAGTGGACACTTAATCGACTGCACCACCCAGGTGCCCTGGTCTTATGCTTTTTATAAAAAAATATATTTTTTTTGAGATAGTGGTAGGTTCATGTGCAATTGTAAAATATTATAGAGAGATCCCCTATTCCTTTTACCCAGTGTCCCTCCCCCATCATGCTAACTTCTTGAAAAACTATAGGATAATATCACAACCAGGAAATTGATGTTGATAATAGTCCTTCTGGCTCATTCAGATTTCAGTGGGTTTATATGTCCTCTTGTGTGTGTGTGTGTGTGTGTGTGCGTTTGTCCTATTTTCATACTGAAGTAAAACAATAGTTCCTTTTAGGATTGTAGTCTGTTATCTAGTAAGAAATTCCAGAGAGATTGTGGCACCACCAGAATAACCACAGTAAATGGTTCCAAGTACAAGTTAAAAGAAAGCAACGTTTCTAAAGTGGTGGCAGGGGCTTAGCAGTCTGGAATCTGTTAGTTCAGCCATGCCTTTTACACGCACTTGACCCTTTCAGCACCATGATTCTTAGAAGGGCCGCCATACGTTTTGTTCCATTCCACAATTTGAGGGATGTGATACAGTAAGACTTTCTTCTGCCATTTGAGGAAAAAAGGGAAACGTAAAAGTTGGCAAGCATCGACTGGTAGCATGAAAAAGGTGCCAATAAGATTGTTCTAACTTACGAAGAACATTTGTCAGTTCAGCCCCCTAATACATAATGGGAACTGGAACTTCGGGGGAATTAATAGATGTTAAAGACATTTTCAGGGTTTACTGTAGGATCTATTGTATGTGTTAATTGAGTTCATTTGAAGATTCTAGTTCATTCTAGATTCTAGTGAATGCTCTTTTTCTAAATGGTGTGGTTGAAGGATTAGACATCTCATTTTTGCCTACTTAGCATCCATTCCACCATCTTCTATTATTGGCATGTAGATTTTCCTTTGGGGGGCTGCTCATCTCCCCTCCTGGAGAGTTGTTTTGGTGGTGCTATCCACAAGCCCACCACCTCCCCCCAACCCCTACACACACTCATGGCTCACAGGATGAGCCCATGACTTAATCCGCATCCCTATGGACACAATGATCAGTTCAGAAAATGCACATACTCAAAACTGGCCAAAGAGATGTAATCCCTGATCTTTTGCCAGAACAATTAGGACAGAGTATTTTTCCATTGGAATTGAAGGGATTATTATGCACACAGAGAGAATCAGTGAACACCAGCAGTGCCAGCATGCTGCAAATGAAGCCAACATGAAAGAGAGAAGACCTGACATTCCTACCCGAGCATCTTGAACCAGCTATACTAGAAGCTCTGAACTTCTCAATGACATGAAGCGGTAAGATAACAAATTACATTTTGTGTGTGCCTAAAGGAATCTGAGGGTTTTTGGTTTCCTTTTTTGTTTGTTTATTGTTTGTTTTTGTTACTTGGACCTCAGTGGGAAGGATTAGTGGCAAGTAACATATATTAGATTACACTTGGGGCCATAAATCCTTAAACGAATTTATTATTTGTCCTCTCATCATTCAACAATTTTCTTATCTTCTCATTGTCTGCATTACTGCTTGCAGTAATTTGCTTGACGCATGGCTTTGGCACTTGGTGTAAAAGAAGTAACTCAAGTAGAGTAAATGAATGGCTGTGAGTACATGAATGCCTCTGACCCTATAATGTGCTCTTTTTTTTTTTTTTTTTTTTTTTTAAATTTTTTTTAACTTTTATTTATTTATGATAGTCACAGAGAGAGAGAGAGGCAGAGACACAGGCAGAGGGAGAAGCAGGCTCCATGCACTGGGAGCCCGACGTGGGATTCGATCCCGGGTCTCCAGGATCGTGCCCCGGGCCAAAGGCAGGCGCCAAACCGCTGCGCCACCCAGGGATCCCTATAATGTGCTCTTTTAAATAGGTTATGCGTGTGCAACACAGCACTGACCATCTGTACTGCTTATTTAAGTTCTGTGATAAAATAGCAGAGGCCTTCATTGTTTATTTATGTGATGCAAGCAGCTTCTTCTCTAAATTCTAATTCAATCTTCAGTCACTGTTTTGTAGGCTAGGAGCGCTAATGACTGCACAAGAAATGTTTGCTGCTTCAGATGGTGCTATTAAAAGAAAACTGTTCCCAAAGAAATTCTTATCTCTTGGGGGGGAGGGGGAGAAGCTAAATGACTATAAATTATGGAAGAGGAAATTGCCAATGTGTCTTGCTTTCTCTTTATTGGAGGCATTGTTTTATCACAACTGTCAAGTAGAGCACACACCTATTTTGAAAAGCTTTTTACAGCTGTGAATTAAGCACAAATGGAGAAATAAGAGGCTGCATAATCAGAGGAGCTAACAGAGCACTGCTTTGCAAGGTAAAGGCAGGGTTTTACCATTAGTGTTTCATTCATAAATGACAACAGCCAGGAAGCAGGGAGTGGCAGAGACTGAAAAAGGAGAGAAAGCCACAGCAAAATACAGTTAAGAGAAACAACCAAAGAGATCACCAGAGCCCTGTCAGGAGACTAAGAAGAATCTTGAATAGAAAAGCTGAGGGGAAAAAAAGAAAAAAAGGAAAGCTGAGGGGCACCTGGGTGGCTCAGTGGTTGAGCATCTGCCTTCGGCTCAGGTGGTCATCCCCAGGTCCTGAGATCGAGTTCCACATCAGGCTCCCCGGAGGGAGCCTGCTTCTCCCTCTGCCTATGTCTCTGCCACTTTCTGTGTGTTTCTCGTGAATAAATAAATAAATAAAATTTTTAAAAAGAAAAGAAAAGCTGAGACCCTTAGAATCTCAGTCTCCTGGGGCAGAGAAAAAGAATGGGACCGGGGAAGGGAAGGCAGGCCTTGGATTCTACATTGTTTCAGAAGCACAACCATCAACGTTGATCTAAACTCTGATCATACAAAAATTGTCTAAAGGATGCTGTTTCTCTTATCTGTCCATCACGGATGATTTTCACAACGCCTCAGCTCCTGTGTCGCCACTGCTCTCATTAATGACACTGTGGATGTGTTCTGAGAAACCAGCAGAGGGAGTGCAAGATTAATGGGTGGGTTCCAGGTTCTGCCAAAGGGAACCACCTCCCTATTCAAGACTTCCCTATGCAGTTTGTGAAGGTGACTGTCTCCAGTGCTTCTTTCCCTACTCACCTCCCTTCTTCACCTGCTTCTTTTTTCCTATCTGCTCTCCAACAGCATGCTCCCTCTACCCAAATTGCCTAATTATTGGGGAACATTTTACCAAAGAGTTTACAGGGTGATGTTCTTGTTGGCAGATTCCACAACAGATGAGAAAGGAAGGAAGGCCCCAAATGAGGGTCAAACATAAAACATCATGCCAAATGAAAGAGTTTTGAATGCTAAGGAGAAAGGTTTATGATCTACTGGTAATCGAAAATAATAGGTTAGAAAATTGCATATACAGTAGTATCTCGAGTATATAAAGCTTTTGTTTCCAGGCTTTTTTTTTAAGTAAGCTCTACCCGCAACGTGGAGCTCCAATGTATGACCCAGAGATCAAGAGTCACAGGCACTACTGATGGAGCCAGCCAGGCACTCCTGCTTCACACTTTATCATATATTTCTATGTTTTGAATGCGTGTGCTGTATGCAATGTATATACCTAATGTATATGGCTTTGATAATCACAGGAGAAATTTAAAGGTTGTAAATGCTTATACATACTTTGCGTATTTACATATAATATCCTCTGCTTTATAATACCATAGGAAGAGTTCATGTGGCCACACTAAGTAGCACTACAGGAAGTGAGCTGTTATGAATCCCATGTGCTAAGGACCATCTGAGAAACTAAGGATAAAACGATAAGCTACATATACTCCATGACCTCAGGAAGCTTAGAGTCACCTATATCACCTTATTTCCTTATTGTCCGTCCAGTGACTTGTATTGTTGGATGACTCTGAGATACATAGTATTATCTTCAGTTTGACCATTAAGTTCCTATCGGTAAGTGCCCCAGAGCCACGTAACTATTACATGGCTGACTGGAATAGCTCTGGATTTTCACTTCCAAAGATTCCCCTCCTTCCCAAATTTGAGTCATCCTAAGAGTCATAATTTTTGCCATCTGCTAGCTCATAACTATTATCTGAGATATTTAATCAATCTTTTCTTTAGGCCCACCTATTTTTAACTGAAATTTATCTTTTTTTAAAGTTTATTTACTTACTTTTTTAGTAATCTCTACACCCAACATGGGGCTCAAACTCATGACCCCGAGGTCAAAAATTGCATGCTCTCCCAAATGAGCCAGCCAGGAAACCCAACTGAAATTTATCTTAAAAGCAGCTTTATACTACTAATGTAAATGCAAAACAAAATTATTTTGCATAAATAAAAGATAAGCATTGAATTAGCACGGCAAAAACAAAAATATACATATATTCTGACTTTGCTGGGAAGGCTCTGAAGCTCTTTGTTATAAAAAGCAGAGAAAAAAAAAAAAAAAGCAGAGTAGATGGCTGGATGAGCACTGGGTATTATGCTATATGTTGGCAAATTGAATTCCAAAAAAAAAAAAAAAAAGCAGAGTAGCAGGGTGCCTGGGTGGCTCAGTCAGTTAAGCATTTGACATTGGCTCAGGTCATGATCTTGGGATCCTGGGATCAAGCCTAGCATTGGGCTCTGTGCTCAGCAGGAAGTCTGCTTGTCCCTCTGCCCTACCCCCACTTGTGCTCACTCACTCATGCTATCTCTCTCAAATAAATACATTTTAAAAATCAAAAAAAAAAAAAAAGCAGAGTAGCAAGTATAAGAAAGATGTTAAAGACAAACTATCACCTCACTGAGGTCTTCTTCACATAATCAGAAGGTCTGAAGGGGGACTCAAAGGAGGGATGAAATTTGTGTGCAATTTAGTGAATATCTCAAATAATACCAATCAAGGCTTTGAGAAATATGATTATTTGATGCAAAACCAAGAAAAATACTCCAGCTGAAGCAGAACAGGGGAACCTAGCAGTTAGAAGGACAAGGCTGAGGTCAAAGACAATATAAATCTAATTTTGCAACCATGAATCTCAAAATCATGGGAGGATGCTAGTTTGTTTTGTTTTGTTTTGTTTTTGATAACAAGTAATTACTTTGAAATATCAGCATCAACTGAAACATGAAAAACAAATTTTAAAAAAATGTAGGGGCACCTGGATGGCTCAGTGGGTTGAGTGTCCAACTCTTGATTGTTGGCTTAGGTCATGATCTCAGGGTCATGGGATTAAACCCTGTGTCCAGCTCCATGTTCAGTGGGGAGTCTGCTTGAGAGTCTCTCCCTCTCCTGCTCTCTCTCTTCCTCTCAAATACATAAATCTTTAAAAAAAAAAAGAATAAAAATATTTTTCTCAATGAGGAGACAATGTAAGGAGTTTGTTTCCCTTAATCATCAGTTTAGGAACCAAATGGACATGAATTCAAATCCAGCTCAGCAGTTTATTACATAATATACCCTGAGTTTTTCTGAGCTTCAATGCCTTCATCTATAAGCCTAGGGAGAGGGATGAGTGGTTTTCCAGTATGCAATAGTCATTTGCATAATACCTTAGGTTATGGGGATCCCTGGGTGGCTCAGCAGTTTAGTCCTGCCTTTGGCCCAGGGTGTGATCCTGGAGACCTGGGATCGAGTCCCATGTCAGGCTCCCTACATGGAGCCTGCTTCTCCCTCTGCCTGTGTCTCTGCCTCTCTCTCTCTCTCTCTCTCTCTCTCTCATGAATAAATAAATAAAATCGTTAAAAGAATCTTTAAAAATCTTAAAAAAAAAAAAACAACCTTAGGTTAAAGGATAATTTCTCCCAAAAGGTAAAATCATGACTCATATAAATATAAAATGAATACCTGGTGAATATTTCATGTAACTCATTACCAGGGAGAATCAGTGAAATGTCACAGTTCTTTCAAAGGAAAACTCAGAGCATCTGGCTGGGTCAGTCAGTAGAACATGTGACTCTTGAATTCAGGGTTGTAAGTTCAAGCCCCATGTGGGGTGTAGAGATTACATAAAAATAAAATGTTACTTAAAAAGGAGAAGTCAGGGATCCCTGGGTGGTGCAGGGGTTTGGCGCCTGCCTTTGGCCCAGGGCGCGATCCTGGAGACCCGGGATCGAATCCCACGTCGGGCTCCCAGTGCATGGAGCCTGCTTCTCCCTCTGCCTATGTCTCTGCCTCTCTCTCTGTCTCTCTCTCTCTCTGTGACTATCATAAATAAATAAAAATTAAAAAAATAATAAATAAATAAATAAATAAATAAATAAATAAATAAAAATAAAAAAAGGAGAAGTCAAAGAACAGAGAGACACATAGATGGGAATGCCAAAGTAAATTTACAAACAGAAGAGGAAAATCAACTGGCGATCCACAGGACAAAATTTCTTTGCATGTCTATGGACAAGAATTATTTGCATTATTACAGCTTTCTCATCAACTTCTGAATTATTCTGGTTAATGCAGAAATTTATCCCAAAAGAGTTTTCAAGTTAACTTTTATCTCAACAGACTTATATATAGTCAAAGACAAAGATGTGTATTCCTGTAAGATTACATGATATCCAGTAACTTCAGTATTCCACTGAAAGAATATCCATTCATCCCTTTGTTTATTTCAAAGTCTTAAATTTTTCCTTACACTAGGTCAAGACCTGATTTGCAGAAGTGAACACCATTGTTTAAAATAGCATATTTAAAAAAAATTAAAAATAAATAAATAAAATAAAAATAAAATAGCATATTTATGATACAAAATAAACCAAGTAGAAAAAAAATGTTTTCATTTAAAATATCACTAGTGTTGGGCATCTGGGTGACTCAGTCAGTTAAGCATCCAACTCTTGATTTCAGCTTAGGTCATGACCTCAGGGTTGTGAGATTGATCCCGAGTCAGGATCTGCGCTCAGCATGGAGTCTGCTTGGGATTTGCCCTCTTCCTCTGTCCCTCTCCTTGTTGGTGTGTGTGCTCAATCTCAGTATCTCGGGATCCCTGGGTGGCGCAGCGGTTTAGCGCCTGCCTTTGGCCCAGGGCGCGATCCTGGAGACCCGGGATCGAATCCCACGTCGGGCTCCTGGTGCATGGAGCCTGCTTCTCCCTCTGCCTGTGTCTCTGCCTCTCTCTCTCTCTGTGACTATCATAAATAAATAAAAATAAAAAAAAAAAAAAAAAAATCTCAGTATCTCTCTCTCTCTGTCTCTCTCTCTCTCTCTCTCTCTCTATCTCTGTCTCTCTCTCTCTCCTAAATAATCTTTAAAATAAGATAAAATAGGGCAGCCCAGGTGGCTCAGCAGTTTAGCGCCGCCTTCAGTCCAGGGCCTGATCCTGGAGACCTGGGATCGAGTCCCATGTCGGGCTCCCTGAATGGAGACTGCTTCTCCCTCTGCCTGTGTCTCTGCCTCTCTCTCTCTTTCTCTGTGTGTGTCTCTCATGAATAAATAAATAAAATCTTCAAAAAATAAAATATAATAAAATAAAAATAAAATAATAAAATAAGATAAAATATCCCCAGTGTTAATCATCTCATTCATGACAAAGATGGAACAGAGAAGGCTCCTTCCAATTCTAAAATTTTAGTATTCTATTATCTAGCAGATTACAATGTTTATTCATATTTTACTAAAGCCAAGTTTCAAAAAGATTAGGAAGAAATTGGAAATCAACCTGAAATAAAAATAATTTCTGAAATGAAAATGTAAGTTAAGAAAAAAAAAAGAGTTAATAATAGAAAAAATTAAAACAAATTTCAGTAAAATTTGGATTATATAATCACAGGCTTTTTCCCTATTTAAGAAAGTAACAGAGAAGGACACTGACAAACATGAAAGACAACAAATTTCTAACTCAATGTCCTGATCAATACAGAAATTTGTGATAAAATAATTCCTAAGATTTTCTTGAAAGAGACCTACATGATTTTTAACTTGTTTCTTCGCAAGTTCTGAAACACCAGTTCAGTAACAGAGAGTGTCATTTTAGACAATAAAAAAGGAAATTCAAGGTGTATTTTCCAAACAAATAAAGTAGTTTGTGAGTATTTAGAAGCTGATTTCTTAATCACATTCAATTTTTTAAAGCCATTGTGAACTCAGATTTCCAATGAAGCTCTGAAAGTCTTTTGACACTTCCCCACTGCCCCCAAGTTAGTTGGTTCTTATTGTCAGAATAGGGGCAGTTCTCAGTGACAGACCAACAACTGAAAGCTTGTCTCTTAGCTATTTAAACCACCCAAGCCCTCAAATAAATTTAGTGAACAAAGCAAAGGAATCCAAATGACATTTCCTTCTATTCACAAAAACTTCAACTTTTATGTTCAGTAATTAATGGCACCGTTTAACCAGAATGACATTACAAAATGGGGCAGTTGTTATTTACCATAGCCATGTAATAAAGTGTCAAAGGCTATCACAACAGGATATCTGTGTTTAAATGGAAAGAGATAAAGAGACAAAGTCAAGCCAGTTATCCCTGTTTTGTTTTCCAACTGGAGGGAAGTCTGCTGAACTAGACTTCTAAATACCAAGCTGTAATCTGGGCACAGACAGTAAATGTAACATTCTGGTGCTTCTTTCCTTCTAATTCTGAGTGACAGAGGCCAATGTGAGAGTGTAACTATTCCATTTGAGTGCCTACAAAGTGTTAATATTTTACTGGCATCCTCTCTTGATCTGTACATAGTAGGCATTTTCATTCCTGACTTATCAAAGGAGGGTACCAAGGTTCTAAGGGCTGTTGAAAACAGGGCTGGCTAGCCTGTGTTCATGGCGTTTAGGAAATATGGACGTCAGGAAGGCTTCACTTTCACCATCTTCTCTGTGCCTCTCATCTCTTGATGTGCTTTCTCATAGATGCCCTCAACACCTCTCATCATGATTCTAACAACCGCCATTTTTTTCTTTAAAAAAAAAAAAAGATTTTGTTTTTAAGTAATCTCTACACCCAATGTGGGGCTCGAACTTACAACCCCCGGGATCAAAGTCACATGCTCTACTGACCAATCCAGCCAGGCACCCCTAACAACCATCATTTCAACCCTTCATCTTTATTTGGAAAGTGGCATGGCTTTGGAGAACCATTTATCCCTCTCTTCATCTTTCACTTAGAAAAGAAAGACACTCAAGCTTAGGTGTAGGTTGTGAATGTAATAAATGGTCAGTTGGATTAGTACCCACATCTATTCAGCTCCTAAGCTGATGTCCCTCATGCATTGCCTCCTAACTGAAAAATAATTTTGTATTGCTTTTAAGGTTGATTTTACAGGTTTGTTGTAAAAATAATTCAAGCTGTACAAAAAAAAATGCAAAATAAGAATGTAAAAACTACTCAATTTCCTATCACATAGTGAGTAATCCTTAGATACGTCATTTTCTAGGTTTGTTTGTTTTTAAGATTTTATTTATTTATCTGAGAGGGAAAGGGAGAGCAAAACAGAGTAGGGAGGTACAGAGGGCAAGGGAGAAGGAGAACCAGAGTCCACACTGAGAAGGGAGTTAGACCCAGGGCTTGATCCTACGATCCTGAGATCATGACCTGAGCCAAAATCAACAGCCAGATGCCTAGCTGACTGAGCCAACCAGGCACTTCTGTTTTCCAGTTTTTTAATGCAATTTAACAAAATTGGAATCATCCAGGAATTACATTATTCTATATTCTTATTTTTATTCATGATGGTAATGAATAATGATATTAACATCATTTCTTATAACTATTTTAAGAACATGCCTGCTGATCATTGCAAATGATTCCCTTATATTGACATACTGTTTATTTAAACCATTCAAATGACTTTTTTTTTTTTAAGATTTATGGGGGGGGGGGGGTTGCAAAAGGAGAGGAAGAGAAAGTCTTCAGCGGGCTCCATGCTCATGATGCAGGGCTCAATCTCATGACCCTGAGATTACAACCTGAGCCGAAACCAAGAGTCGGACATTTAATTGACTAGGACACCCAGGCGACCCTCAAGTAACATTTTAAAACAATTTTGGTTATCAGAATCTTTCATACTACATGTTTATTCCATATGTGGAATTCTTACATGAACAAGCTGTAAAATTCAGAAGTAAAGAACATAGGATTTTATTACCAACAGTTGCAAGGGCAACAGTGTAAGCAACAGGGACATCCCATAAAGGGATGTTCATCACCAAAAAAATGTATGTAATAAGTATGTTCACGGGGCACCTGTGTGGCTCAATGGTTGAGTGTCTGCCTTTGGCTCAGGTCATGATCCCAGGGTCCTGGGATCGAGTCCCGCATCAGGCTCCCTGCATGGAGCCTGCTTCTCCCTCTGCCTGTGTCTCTACCTTTCTTTGTGTGTCTCTCATGAATAAATAAATAAAATCTTTAAAAAAAAAAAAAGATGTTCATGTTTAATCTATTATAATACAGATTTCTTACAATTACAAGGAAAGGGTTTTCCATTTAGGCAGCATTTACTTAGTACTGAAGTATCCATACAAAGAATGAAATATCACCTGGATGTGACAGTATTGTGGAAGTGCTGAATCGTTGGTGTGGTCTTGGTAATATCTGGGGTGAAAGAGAACTTTATCTTCAAAGTAAAAGAGGAAAAACAAAACACCACAGCCTAAAAATGACGTGTGATGGAAGATGTTTTAACCATTTCTACATTGAGCATGAAAGGTTATTCATAAATGTAGTGTAAGATAGTACGTTATATCCACTTTGTATCCACAATGTTCACTGACATTTTCCTAACCTCCTCCCTATTGATTCTCTTGAAAGTGGGCTTGTATTCACCTGCTGACTTGGGGCTAGCCAGATTTTTGGGAGCCATAGTTGTCAGCTTGCACAAAGGTCTTTCTGTCTGTAGCACATATTAGATAAAGGATAGCTAATTAAAGCTAAAGGTACTGGGGGGGAAAGAATTCAGCAAGAGACCATACATCAGCAGAGTCGCAAGAAAAAATAAATCCGGTAACATCTGAATCCCTCCTTGTGACCAGGAAACCTTCTAGATGTAGAAATCACATTCGTATGTAACAACTGATTCATAACATATGAGCACAAGGGAGATCTTCTAAGGCCATGTGTGAATTAGAATGTAGCTGCACAGAGTTTTGCCCATCACCACAGATAGCTTCTGGAAGTCAAAATATGGAGCTCTCAAAATGCATCTTCTTTAATAACACCTATGGTTATTAAAGATTGGCTTATGGGTTGAAGGTAATTTCTCTAGAATTATCCTCCCTTTTATAAATTGCCCACATCTGGCTTATTTTGCTGATTATTTTATTTTATTATTTTATTTTATTTTATTTATTTATTTTATTGCCATTAGGCTTTGGCAGTCTTTAAAAAAATCCAAACACTCTCACCCATGTCTGCCTCCCGTGATCACTTACCCTTATAACCAAGGAACAATGTCAACTTTTGCCATGTGTGAGGGAGAGGAGAGGCCAGAAGATAAAAAAACAGAAGCACAGAGGGAGAAAAGACCTCCATCACAACTTTGAGAGAACATTTAGGAAGAATAAGATTTATCCCACATCTTGAAAACTGGATTTTTTTTTTTTTTTTGAAAACTGGATTTTATAGAACTGGGCAGACATGATTACATTTCTTTCTTGTCCCAGATTAAATTATAACTGACAAAGAATCAGTAAAATTGCAATTGATCTTGGCAAGATGGCCTCTGTTTGGTCATACAGAGTTCAGCTGCAATGCTACCTCTCTGGGAGAGCTGCTTCCCGGACTTCTTGGTATAATGTAGAATCCGAGTCACTAACTCTTCCCCTTATTTTACTACTTTTCACAGCTCTCTCGGCTTTTTGTCATTTTTTCCAAGTGGGGATGTATGTAGAGCAGGTGCATGTTTGCACCCTGGTGTTCTGTTTGCATGCACTACAATGACACCCCAAGAGCATGGTCCTTTTTGGTCTCGTGGCAGCAGGTATTGCTAGTCGCTGACTCAAGGATGCATTTAATTTTGCCCTTCTTCCTGATTTTGTTTTCCAGAAGCAAGTGGCACACCAAAGAAAACAAAGCAAACAAACAAAAAATGTTACATTTCTTAGCTCCCTTGCTGCTAGACAGCCAAGATGTGGGTAGGGAGATAGAAACAGGAATTGCTGAGTGGAGCTTTTTGGCAAAGTATGATCATCAGGTGAGGAGTCCTCGGGAACACACATTTTCCCCTCTGTCATTCCCTGCTCCCTGCCTGGAATGCAGACACTGCTAAAATGGGAGCAGCAAGCTTGGGACCATAAGAAGGTGGAAGCAGACAGGGTCCCCGATGGCCTCTTGGAGCCACTGTAGGAACGAGCACTACACTGCCTATGTCTAGACTTCTAATTATGTGGGAAAAATAAAACCCTTACTTGGTATAAGCCATTGCTTTTGATGTTTCAGTCACTTCCTGCCAAAAGTCATTCCTAGCGATATATAGCAGTGCTCTCAGTGCTTTGAACGGTGCCTGGCAAATGGTAGATGTTGGACATTTATGAAAGAGAGAAGGCAGGTCATTTAAAGCCATTCGTAACAGGTCCTAATAGGTGTATGTTGGCCTTTGGAGATGCCAATTAATCATAGTTCTCAACCCTGGGGATTGTAAGTCAATTGACAAACAAACACAGGAGACAAATAGAGATTTTTTTGGAAGATTTACTTATTTATTTTGAGAAGGAGAGAGAGGGTGAATAAGAGCAGGGGGAGGGTCAGAGGGAGAGAGAGAGTTTTGAGCAGACTCCCTGCTGAGCAGAGTACTGCATGGGGATCTAACTTTCAGCCCTGGGATCATGATCTGAGCTGAAGCCAAGAGTCAGATGCTCAATTGACTGAGCAACCCAGGCATCCAGAGATTTTTTTTTAAATGACCCTTCATTCATCCACTTAATATTTCTTAAACTCCTACCATGTACCAGACACCACGCTGGGTGTCGGGGATAAATCAGCAGGCATAATAGACCCAAATCCCTGCCCTCCTGATGCCTTTATATGGTGAGGGAAAAGAAAAACAAATGCATATTACAAGTTGGGGGAACAAAAAAAAAAGAAGTAGTTGGGGGAACAATTCAAAGAAGGCGATGGGGGCACCCAGGTGGTTCAGTTGATTGTCTGCCTTTGGCTCAGGTCATGATCCCAGAGCCCTGGGATCGAGCCCCATGTCAGGAGACTGTCCCTCTCCCTCTGCCCCTCCCCTTGTTTGTTTTCTCTCTCCCTCTTTCTCTCTCTCTCTCTCTCATTGCTCACTCTCTCCCAAATAAATAAATAAAATCTTAAAAACAAAAGAAGGTGATCTGAAAAGGCCTCCCTGCGGGATTATCTGAGCGTAGACCTGAAAGAGTCACCTGCGAGTATCAGAGGGACTAAATGGCCCAGACAGTGGAATCAGCAAATGCATGGGCCTGTAGTGGACACTACATGTGTCTTAGGCTTTACCATCTCAGTGCCAACCCGATGTCAAGTGTCAAATTACCAGCATCCGCATCTTTTTTGCCTGTGGGCTTTCTCTGGGCTGCTGAAGCCTGCTCTGCTCACACAGGCAGCTGGCTGGTAGTGGTGAGGTTAAGGAGGACTGGGGGCAGGAGAGAGCTGCTGGATGAACACCCCAGGCCCGAGCCTATCTGGAGGGCCAACGCTGAGGTGCCTATTCTACACTGGCTCCCAGATTTTGCCAGTGAAATTGGTATCTGGCTCAGAGTGGTAGCTGGCTTAGTAGCACACTTTTATTAGGAGCCTCCCTAGGTCACTCAGTCCATTAAACGTGTGCCTTCAGCTAGGGCGGTGATCGTAGTGTCCTGGGAGAGGCCCTGGGTGCGAGTACCTGCTAGCTGGGCACCTGCTTCTCCGCATCCCTCTGCACCACCCCCCTGCTCGTGCACACCCTCTCTCTCTCTCAAATAAATAAAATATTTTTCTTTTAAAGATTTTATTTATTTATTCACGAGAGACACACAGAGAAGCAGAGACACAGGCAGAGGGAGAAGCAGGCTCCATGCAGGGAGTCTGATGCAGGACTGGATCCAGGGACTCCAGGATCACACCCTGGGCTGAAGACAGATGCTCAACAGCTGAGTCACCTAGGTGCCCCTAAAAAAAATTAAAAAGAAGAAAAGAACCCCTCTTTTCTTCCTGTGTTCCCTCCTCAATGAACTAGGGGTATTTCCTTCACATTCCAGATAAATGATTGACACACAGATCTTCAACCCCAAGTCTACTCCTGGGGGGACGGGAGCTGAGAAAGGAGAGTCAGGAGTCCAACCCCGCTGGAGCTGAGGTGGGAGAAGCGGTCAGGGATGGAGTCAGATGGTGACAGGTCCCTCAGCCCCAAGCCTGGGGGGATGCCGGCGATTTCATCTCTTACCCCAGGTGAGGGTTTGCGGTGGAGGAGTGACATGTTCTTTTTTTTTTTTCTTTTAAGATTTTATGTATTCATTCATGAAAGACACACAGAGAGAGACAGAGAGGTAGGCAGAGGGAGAAGCAGGCTCCCTATTGGGAACCTGATGTGGGACTCGATCCCAGGACTCTGGGATCACAACCTGAGCCAAAGGCAGGTGCTCAACCCCTGAGCCACCCAGGCGCCCCATGACACGTTCGGACTTAGGTTTTCAGTGCTCGCTCCAGCGGCTGCATGGAGAACAGATTGCAGCGGGGATAACGTTGAAGCGGGAAGACGCAGCAATGCTTCCAGGGGACGCAGGTAATAGATGACCCGGAGCGCTTGCATCCCAGCCGCAGCTGTGGTTAAAGCCGGAGCAGAGCCTAGACGCGGTGCCAAAATGCGCTTCCTGCCCCTCTTCACCTCGGATGAATCTATCCTCCAAGGAGAGAGCTGGAAAACCTCCTCCTCCCCAGCCCTGGGCACACTCAGCACTCCGCGTTTGCACACCTGGGGCTGGGCCCCGGCCCACGGCTTCCTGCTAAAGGGGCCTAATTTCTCCAGGGCTAAAAATATGATCTACTGAGTAGGGCTGCTGCGAAGACCAAATTAAATGAGAGCATGTTAGTGCATTGCTGAGTGCAAGGCTTGGGCCGATAAATTACAGCTTTAATATTAGCATTCCAATTACCGTATTTCATCAAATAGAAGACACTACTGTTTGTAATGCATTGTTACTTCTCTACCTCCAAGGAAAAAAAATTTTAATGCTGCCAATTACACTATGACACCAGGCCTTAAGGACAGTCCTGCATGACACGTGAAAAAGACATATCAGGGGGATCCCTGGGTGGCTCAGCGGTTTAGCACCTGCCTTTGGCCCAGGGCGTGATCCTGGAGACCCGGGATCAAGTCCCATGTTGGGCTCCCTGCATGGAGCCTGCTTCTCCCTCTGCCTGTGTCTCTGCCTCTCTCTCTGTGTGTCTCTCATGAATAAATAAATAAAATCTTAAAAAGAAAAAGACATATCAGCTTCTCACGCTCTGAAATTTCTTTCATCTGTTTCAAGGAATTTGGCGGTTTCTCCCACCTTCAGCTGCGTGGCTTGGTGTTGTGATAGGAAATGCTCTTGCGCGGGTCTGAAAAAGAACACGAAGTCAAGAATAATTGGCAGCTTCATCTCCTTGAGAGTGTCTGTCTTCTTAGGTTCCTTCCACAAACATTTAGGAGAATTGATGTATCCCTCCCTAGATGAATATCTGTTTCAATAAAACCATTTGTACCCTGCTACTCTGTTTCTGTATCCCCAAGAACTTGTGGATATAATGACTTTTCATTTTAATGCTGAATCATTGTATACTCTTTTAGAAAGTGTATCGAGTATCAGTGAAATCCAACATGTGGGGGCACCTGGGTGGCTCAGCCGGTTAAGTGTCTGCCTTCAACTCAGGTCATGATCCCAGGGATCCTGGGATCCAGTCCCAAGTTAGAGTCCTTCCTCGGTGGGAAATCTACCCCCCCCCCCCCCGTGCTCTCTCTCTCTCTCTCAAGTAAATAAAGAAAATTAAATAAAATAAAAAGAAAACCAACATGTGTGACTCCCAACAATGTGCAAAATGCTTTTGCAACATCAATTTTGAACAAATATGACCAAGTCCACAGATTCACAAACAAGAACCACATCATGACCCAACAGGAATACATATACATGTGTGCCAAAACTCATGCTAGAATGTTCATAGTAATGCTGTTCCTAAGAGCCTCAAACTGGAAACTTCCCAAATATCCATCAATAGCGAAATGGATAAATTGTAGCATGAACGTAGTATGGAATACACCCCAATGAGGATGAATAGCCAACACAAGCAACAACGAACACTAATCTCACTGACATATTATGGAAAAAAAGAAACGAGAATCAAAATGTAATTCCATTTGCAGGGAAGTTCAAGAACAATCAAAACCCATCCATGCTGCTAGAAGTCGGGAGAGTTACTACTTGGGGAAGAGGTGGATAATAACTGGATTTGGGCAAGAGAGGAATATCCAGGTGCCAATGATGTTCTGTTTGCAGAGGTAGGTGCCGACCACTGGATATGAACAATTTATGAAAATGAAGATTCATTGAACAGCACACATATGAGTTGTACACTTTCCTGTAAGGATATAATGGATCATAAAAATTTTAAATACGGAACCTTCAGAACATTATACACACACACATGCACACAACAGGTGTGTATATATAAATGAAAACCAGATCTTTCTTTTCTTAGGTCAGAAGAGTGATTGATGCCTGACTAAAAGATGACTTCTCGTGCTGTTTATCATAAAGTTTTACTTATGAAGCTTTCAACACTTGATTCCTTCTGTGCCTCTTGAGTATAGTTGCAATGGCAACATTCTATTAAGAAAGGATTTCTTTTCCCACTTTTTAAATGTTTTCACTTTCTTCCAAGGTCATTTCTTGTGAAGCCTGTCCTCGCCCAGAGCACATATCCACATTATGCACTCAAGTTGCTCCTTGTCTGCGGTCTTTATCTCTGTGCAAGTTTTCCTTGTACCTCCTGTGGGTACACAACATGGCAGGGACACAGCAGACGAAAGAAGCACTTGTGCCTGTGAAAGTCTGGAAAACATTCCCAGAGAAGCGTGTAGAACAGCAGCTTCCAGCACGAGGATCCGTAGCTCAGGAGGTCAAGGCTCAAGTTTTAGATGAAATGAGAGCCATGAGGGAGAGGAAAGCCCACACTCCTATGGGATTCTGTTTCCTCTGTACACTAGTAACATTGTCTCTTCTTATTTATGCTGCAATTTACCAAACTTCTGGCCATTTCCCTCCAACTTCTGCAACAGCCTGGGGGAGCCGAGAAGGCTGAAGGCTGCTCTCCAGGAATACCCAACCCTCTCTTCCTGAACAACACAGCGTAACTTCTTCCATCTGCTCTAAACGCTTGGCTGCAAGATTCAGTTCACATCCCTCCTCACTAAATACACAGCTGACCCTCAAACGACACGGGTTGGAATGGCTCGGGTCCACTTACGCATGGGTTATTTTCAATAAATACACTGCAGTAATATAAATGTATTTTCCTTATGGTTTCCCGTAACATATTCTTTTCTCTACTTTATTGTAAGAATACAGTGTATAACATGTGTAACAAACAAAATTTGTGCTAATCGGGTTTTTTTTGTCATCAGTAAAGATTCCGGTCAATAGTAGGCCATTAGTAGTTAAGTTTTAGAGGAGTCGAAATTCATACATGGATTTTCGACTAATCCCTCACCCCCCATGTAGTTCAAGGGGCAACTGTATTAGTTTATCCAGCAGCTCTATACCACCGATAGACCTCCAGCTACTCCGAAAGCCTTGGAAGAATCACACAGCCCAGCCCATACTCTGTACCCACAAATCATGAACTATAATAAGATGGTGTTTTATGGCTCTGTGTTTCAGTGAAGTTTGTTATGCAGCATAGACGATTAGAACCGTAACGATTTGATTCGAATGATGAATAATTAATTAATGATGAATAATTACATTGAATTTGTAGATTTGGGAAAGACTAAGAAACTTAGCAGCCCCATGAAGATCACAGAATTAGCCAATGCAGATGAGCCACTGGGACCAGGTCACCTCCGTGGCTCAGTTGGTTAAGCATCCCACTCTTGGTTTCAGCTGAGGTCATGATTTCAGTGTCCTGAGATCGAGTCCTGGGTTGGCTCACTGCTCAGCAGGGTGTCTGCTTGAGATTCTCTCTCACCCTCTGCTCTCTCTCCCCACTAGCTCTTTCTCTCAAATATATATATTTATATATATATTTAAATATATATATTTACATATATATTTATTCTCAAATATATATTTACATATATTTATTCTCAAATATATATATTTAAATATATATCTATATGTATGTATGTATTTAAACACACCCACACACAACAACATTGACACCAATTTTTTACTTTCAAGTTTGAGGGTCCCAGGGCTCAGATTTTGATTCTCTGCTCTTTCCTGCTCACTGCCCTGGTAAATTTTTTTTTTTTTTTAAGTAATCTCTGCAACCAACATGGGGCTTGAATTCATGACTCTGAGATCAAGAGTTACCTGCTCTGCTGACTGAGCCAGCCAGGCACCCCCATGGTAATTTCTTTCAGTCCTATGGATTTATACATCTCTCTACAGTAATAATTCCCAAATCCTGTCTCTAGCCCAGACTTCTCCTGAACTCCAGACCTACTCATTCAACCACCTATTCCATGTCTCCTCTTGGATGTCTAGGGGAAATGTTACATTAACATGGCTAAACCTCAGGGGCGCCTGGGTGGCTCAGTTGGTTAAGCATTCAACTCTTGGTTTTGGCTCAGATCATGATCTCAGGGTCATGAGATTGAGTCCTGTGTGGGGCTCTGCCCTTGGCACAGTCTGTTTAAGACTCTCTCCCTCTCCCTCTGCCCCTATCCCTTGCACACTCTCTCTCTCTCTAAAAATAAATAAATAAAATATATTTTTTTAAATGACTCATGTTCCTCCATGCCACAGTGGCTTGTTCTACATGCACTCTCCTGTATCTCAGCAAGTTTCAACTTCTTCTGTCCAGTTGCTCTGGCCAAAAACCTTGCCCCCTCTCTTTGTGTCAATTTTCATACCCTATCCACCAGGAAATCTTGTTGGCTGTACCATCAGAATGTACCCATGATCTGTGTTCTTTTATGTGATGGGGGGTCAGGAGTGGCCGCAAGAAGAGGCACAGGAAACCCTCAGAAAAACAAGGTTTGATATACTCACAGATCCTAGAAGCAGGATGCATGACAGGCTACACAGGGCCATGTGAGGAGCACCAGGCTTTGGTCAGGGGAAGGAGACGGGAAGAAGGAAAAAATCTAGGTCAGAGGTTTTACAAGCAGTTTCTGCAGGGACAGCAGGGCAGGGCAGGGCAAATAGTTTAGGATTGCCAAGTTTGAATAATTTCTTGGAGTTTGAGCTATAAGGGTGGTCGCTAGTTGTATATTTGTGTGTGTTTTAAATTATATTTATGTATTTGTTTGAAGTAAGCTCTACACCCAATGTAGGGCTTGAACTCACGACCCCGAGATGAAGAGTTGCATGTTCTACGGACTGAACCAGCCAGGCGCAACCCCTTCCCGCCCAGTTGTATATTTGTAGATGTGGGTGTATGTGTAACATTTTCCTGTTTTTCTTCCTTTTCTGTCTACTTCAGAATGTTGAAGGGACTCAGGGTGGGGGTGGATCCTGGCCTAGACCACCACCTTTTCTTTTTTCATCTACCTCCTTCTCCAGCTGATCTCATCCTGTCCTGTGGTCGTTTTTGTTTTTAAGATCTTATTTATTTATTTGAGAGAGCATGCGCACAGGTGGGAGAACACGTGGGGGGAGGGGCAGAGGAAGAGGGAGAATCGGATTCCCCACTGAGTGCAGAGTCCAACACAGGGCTTGATCCCAGAACTTAGAGATCATGACCTGAGCCAATGTCAGATGCTCAACTGACTGAGCTACTCAGGCGCCCCATTGTCCATGGTTTTAAGACCTACCTATTTGTGGACAGCTCTTGGCAAAAGCAAAAGGAAAAATAGCAGGGGAATTGCTTAGTACTGTGTACTGGCAGTGGAGGAGGATACAAGTTCAGATTTCTCCTGGGGGTATAATCTTTAAAATACTCCTTGGTGAATTTATAGCTAAAATTAAAAAGCCTTTATCCAAAGTAAAGTCTCTACATAGAACAAGTGACCCAAAGTGTGAAATTGATTATGCTATTTTTTTCTATTACATAGAGACATTTCCCACTGGAAAATTTTAAGAATATAAATATGCTCCATTGGCCCACATGTAAGATCAGGGTCTCCAGCCCAGCTGGATTTCTGTGAAGTAACAGAACCTTTAAATAAGGTTAGGGCCATAGTTGTTGTCAACTATGGCTCTTTTATCTCCAGGGGTAAATTTGGAGATAAATTTGGCAATGTCTGCACACATTTTTGATTGTCACAACCTGGGAGGGGTGCTACTAGTGTCTGGTAGGTAGAGGCCAGCAATTCTGCTAAACACCCTACAATGCACAGGACAGCACCCCCACAACAAAGAATTATCTGGCCCCCAATGACAAGGATGCTAAGAGTAAAAAATTCTAGGCTAGCGCTAAATACTTTCTCTCCCCATCCTCCCCTGGCCCCATCCTATGTGGGTGTCTCATCCCTTCAATGATCTTCTAAATTAAATAGTTATGGCTCTAGCAGCTTAGACAACCAGCTTTCACAGTGTGGGTCTCAGTTTCTGTAGTAGCTAATCTGCAAAGATTGTCCCCAATAAAACACGCCTCCGGGTATTCACACCCTCATGTAGTCCTCCACTCTTGAATCTAAATAGCCCCATGACTCACTTGAACCAGTGGAATGCACAAATGTGACATTGTGCCTTAGGAGAGCCTGGTGGCTTCTGCTTATGTACTTTGGGCAGCTCTGAGATGCCATGTAAGAAATGAAGTCAGCTATCTGGCTAAGGAACCCAAATTGACAGGCTACATGGAAAGGACGTATGGACAATTTCAGATGCTCTGAAATTAAAGAGAGACAGACAGACAGAAAGGCCAAGTGCCTCAGCTGAGCCCAGCCTTCCAGCTATTCCTGTGAGGCATTAGGCAAGTGAGCCTATTGAACTCCCAGATAACTCTAGCACCAGGGGATATCACAAGCCACAGAAGAACTGCCCAGCTAAGCTGAGGCCACTCACAGAACTGGGAAGAAATAACAAAAGGCCTATAGTTTTAAGCCATTACTTTTTTTTTTTTTAAGATTTATTTATTTAAGAGGGAGAATGAGAGAGAGCACAAGGTGTGGGGAGAGGCAGAGGCAGAGGCAAAGGCAAAATCAGATTTCTCACTAAGCACAGAGCCCAACATGGGGCTTGATCCCGGGACCCCAAGATCATGACCTGAGCCAAAGGCAGATGCCCAACAGACTGAGCCACCCCAGTGCCCCAAACCACTGTTCTTTTTTTTTTTTTTTTAAAGATTTTATTTATTTATGATAGTCACAGAGAGAGAGAGAGAGGCAGAGACACAGGCAGAGGGAGAAGCAGGCTCCATGCACCGGGAGCCTGACATGGGATTCGATCCCGGGTCTCCAGGATCGTGCCCTGGGCCAAAGGCAGGTGCCAAACCGCTGCGCCACCCAGGGATCCCAAAACCACTGTTCTGAGGTAATTATTTATACCCAATTAAAACTGTTACTATTTTCTTGAAAACTAGATGATGGAACAAGATCATTCACAAATTATTTTTAGCCTCAAAATCCTTGATCTAAACAAAATATTATCTAGAAGCAAAAAATGTATATATCTGCTAACAATGCTTTTTTGGGGGGATGCAAGTGACAAAAGCCCAATTGAAGTAGCTTAGGCAATAGTGGGTTCCTTTCTTCATGTGGCAAGAATTCTGGAGCTAGATGGTTGCTGGAATTGGTTCAGTGGCTCACTGAAGTCAGGTTCAATGTTTCCGTAATTTCAGGCATTCCTATCATACTCATGCTCACAGGCTTCTGATGTAATGGTAGACATGACATTGGCATTGAAAGGAGGAAGAAGGAAGAAGGGAAGGTCAGTACCAGCCATGTAGGTCCATTTTTAATAAGGAGGTCAAAGTTTCCCAAAACTTTGAGCATCAGGGACTTCTCATGTGTCATGGGCCAACACTGGGTCCTATGCCAAGCCACAGCTGCCAACAAGACTGAGGAATTGAGGGACAGGATTATTGTGAATAACTTTCATCATACTCCACAGCTTGGAGTCAGGCCCATTGCCACTGCACACAAAATCAGGGGGTAGGAAGGGAGAAGTGGATATGAATATTGAGCAATAGGTAACTTGGTTCTGAAACTATAGAAAGCACAAGATGGAGCTGATCTGACTGAATTAGAGGAGGAAGTTCCCAATTCCTGTCTTTTCAGCCTCCTTTTCCTCACTATTGTCCTCTACTGCCGTGAGACTCCAAGGGGGCCTCCAAGAAAATCCCAGGACTCCAGAAAGCCTGGTCCAAAAAAAATAAATCACTTGACTATGTCTGACATTTCTTCCTATTCTGACACTCAGAATCATGGAAGAACTTGCATATTTGAGGAATCATAAGGAGATCAGAGTGCGTGGACTGGAGGGAGGGGGAGGAACTGAGCCTGGAGGAGTGATCAGAGTTAAGTAGAAGCTTGTTCATTTGTCCACAGCGGTCTCCATCTCAAACCTCATCTTCCCCAGGATCCTTTCCCCATGACTCACTCTGGTTTCATTTTTGTCTTCTTTGAGGGTCAAGAACTAGAAAGGTCAGATCCAAAGCTTGTTGGAGAGGGGTGCCCTGCAGGGAACCTGCTTCTCCCTCTGCCTATGTCTCTGCCTCGTTCCGTGTGTCTCTTGTGAATAAATAAGTGAAATCATTAAAAAAACTAACAAACAAAAAAAAAACCCAAAGCTTGTTGGAGAGTTAATATGAGAGAGTCTATGATGGATGAATCTTCCTAATTCTCTTTCTTTTCTTCCTTCTCATTTGGAGGCTGGCGTTGACCAGATAAATTATTGTCTTTGCAGCTAAGAATTGCTGAGTCAAGAAAATATGACACTTTGGGACGCCTGGGTGGCTCAGCATGGTCCCGGGGTCTGGGGATTGAGTCCCACATCGGGCTCCCTGTAGGGAACCTGCTTCTCCCTCTCCTTGTGTCTCTGCCTCTCTCTCTCTCTCTCTCTCTCTCTCTCTCTGCTGTGTCTCTCATAAATAAATAAATTTTTTTTAATTTCTTTCTTTTAAAATTTTTATTTATTTATGATAGTCACACAGAGAGAGAGAGAGGCAGAGACATAGGCAGAGGGAGAAGCAGGCTCCATGCACCGGGAGCCCGACGTGGGATTCGATCCCGGGTCTCCAGGATCGCACCCTGGGCCAAAGGTAGGCGCCAAACTGCTGCGCCACCCAGGGATCCCAAATCTTTTATTTTTTTTAAAGAAAATCTGACACTTTATGGGACATACATTCCATCAATAATACATCTATCTTGAGGTGGAGGGCGTATGGAGCCCCCACGCTGATACATGCTCCAAAATATGAAGAGGGAGCCCTAATGTTCTTAGTTACACAGCTGCTGAATTTTTGGGATAAGCCCTTGGTTTCTGTGAGAAACCAATGAATAGATTTTATAAGTGCCAAATCATAGTAAGCCAAGTGTAAACAAATTGATTAATGACGCCTGCTAGCAATTAGCAAGTCCACAGGATTATTCCCCTAACAAACTCTGTTAACGTGAGGTACGAGGCTTTTTTATTTGTTTTGTTTTTTAAGTTAGATAAAGAGTAGAATTTGAAAGTTACATATGATCCTTTAGAACCAGAGCATCAGAAAGCTTCCAAGGACAAGGAAAATCTTTCCATGGGCAGGTGAGATGGGGAATTGCCACAAGATTTTCAACAATCCTAAGCACTATTTATAAGACTTCACACCAAAACAATGGGAGATAGGGGATCCCTGGGTGGCTCAGCGGTTTAGCGCCTGCCTTTGGCCCAGGACGTGATTCTGGCGACCCGGGATCAGGTCCCGCATCGGGCTCCCTGCATGGAGCCTGCTTCTCCCTCTGCCCATGTCTCTGCCTCTCCCTCTCTCTGTGTCTCTCATGAATAAATAAAATCTTAAAAAAAAAAAAATAATGGGAGATAAATTTGAGCTTTAATGTAAGAGTTAAAATATCTTTAAAGGGAAGTTTAACATGATGGCTGTACAATCTGCCACAAACCAACAATTAAAGGATTGACACTGAGGCACCACCCTTGCATGACTCGATGCCTTACGACAACTGCCATTATCCCTTTACTGAGGTAAAGGATCACTAAAACCCCTCAAATGTTAAAAGAAGACAGAACAATTTGTCAGCAGATGGAGCAATAGTGACCCACAAAATAAAATGGTGATGATGATGACTGTGATAGCTTCTGCCATTTATTGAGAGCGCATTATGGGCCAGGAGCTTGGCATGTCTTGTCTCATTTAGCTCTCATGATAGCCCTGTAAGGTGGATAGTAGTGTAGTAACAGATGTTGTTAGAATACTAGATGCTGTTATAATTCCCCCATGTACAGAAAATAAAACTAAGAGTCTAAGTATTCTAAGTATGTCCAAGATAGGGGCACCTGGGGGGCTCAGTTGGTTTGGTGTCCGACTCTTAATTTTGGCTCAGATCACAATTTCACAGTCATGAGATCAAGCCCTACATCAGGCTCTGCACCCAGTGAGGAGGCTGCATCTCTCTCTCTCTCTGCCTGCTGCTCCCCCTGCTTGTGCGCTCACTCTCTCTCTCTCTCTCTCTCTCTCAAATAAATAAATAAATAAATAATGAAAAGAGACTACCTTCTCCCTACCAGCCTCTGACCAATAAGTTCATCGTATAAGGCACTGACCAACAGGCTCAGAACTTCAATGGACTTCAGTTAGAAAAGTTTTCAACAAAGTCCCCTTTACTTTCTACTCCAAATGACCATAAGTAATATGCTAGAACACAGATCTTATACATACTGTCAGATTCTCCTAACTGACTTTTTCCCTATCTGGGCAGTGCCTCATTCACATGGGATCAACCTTCTACTTCTGGGGCAAGGAATCTGCTTCCCAAGCAGTTGCCAAGCGGTTGGATTGTACAACAGAAAGAGAAGAGAATTAGTTCCCCAGAAGGGTAAGCCTTGACCAATAGGAAATGGAAGTTGGGAGGGAGAGGGAAAGATAAATTCCCCTTCCTTTCTCTCTTCCATGGGCTACTTCCAGGTGTACTTCCTCCTTGAAATCCTAGCAGAAGAGTACTGTGAGCAAAGCAATTGAGCCTGATGCATAGTCCACGTGTCTCCTTATGACTGGCTCATAAGATATAGCATCACAGGGTTCCACATCTTTCTTTGTGGGGCTTCATTTTTTCCTCACCCTTCCTTCCCTAGGTTTGAACCTCCCAAATCAGTTTCAGTGCCTTTCCCATGGCTACACAGCTGGAGACCAAACCTTCGCAGCTGGGTGCCAGCTAACTCCTTGCCAATGGGATGTGAGCTGAAGTGGTTTATGCAAACTTCAAGTCTTGCCCTTAAAACAACTGAATACACACTTCCTTTCCTCCCACCTTTCTCTCTGTCTCCATCATCCTTCCCTCTACCACCCTGGAAGCAGCAATAACTAGAGCAGTCTTGGAGGCTACAAATCAATGATTGCTTGAGCTACGATGCCAGTATAGAACCATCTTACACTGAGGGTTTTTTTTTTTAAGATTTTATCTATTTGGGGCACCTGGGTGGCTCAGTGGTTGAGCATCTGCCTTTGGCTCAGGTGATGATCCCGGAGCCCTGGGATCGAGTCCCACATCGGGCTTTCTGGAGGGAGCCTGCTTTTCCCTCTGCTATGTCTCTGTCTCTCTCTCTCTTTTATGAATAAATAAAATCTTTTTAAAAAAAGATTTTATCTATGTATTTGAGAGACAGAAAGCACAAATGGGGAGGGGCAGAGGAAGAGGGAGAAGCAGACTCCCCACTGAGCAGGGACCCGAGCAGGGCAGGATCCCAGGACACTAAGATGACAGACAACCTGAGCCAAAGTAAGATGCTCAACCAACCAAGCCATCCAGGCATCCCCAACACTGAGTTTTTAAGTGAGAAAGAAATAAACTCCTATACTTAAAATGAAAATATGTTGCATGCTTCAATCTTTGCTTTAGGCTCTACTTTCTAAAGAACTTAAGCCGAGACCAGTACTAATCAGGTATTATCTGCATTTTGTTTGCCAGCTACCTCTGGTGAGCCCTCTTCCCTTGAATTATACTACACAACCTGGATGAACTATAAAGGTGCTACTCTGATTTAGGAAGGCGTTTACATCTGAAAATACATGCTTCGGGATCCCTGGGTGGCTCAGCAGTTTGGCGCCTGCCTTCAGCCCAGGGCATGATCCTGAAGTCCTGGGATCGAGTCCTACATTGGGCTCCCTGCATGGAGCCTGCTTCTCTCTCTGCCTCTCTCTCTTTCTCTCTCTCTCTGTGTCTCTCATGAATAAATAAATAATATATTTTAAAAAAATAAAAATACATGCTTCCATGGCCAGGCATCAGAGCCAAAACCTGGGCCCAGGTTTTCCCCTCTTAGGGTGACCTTTTTTTTTTTTTTTATGTCTAAGAAGATTGACAGATGACATTCAAATACAAGCATCGATCTGTGGAGCATTGAGCGGTGAAAAGATAAAAAGCATGATATATAGAAAGACAGACTTAAGAAGCTCTCAGGCTTCCATTTACTTCTCCTAGTAAAAATTAGCAAATTAACCCCTAGGAATATAATAGCTTGTGTCTGGCAGTACCATGGCCTTTTCTGTTCAACACCTTTAACATAAAAGAAAGACCACTGGAAGGCCAATGGCTAAGGTCTCAGCCTGCTGAGGCAGGATCAACCAAAAGTCCTCCAGCAAAATTCCTAAACCTAAGGACAATGTGTCTGGAAGAAGAGATTACAAGGATTGTGAACATATTCTGAGAAGGAAAAAAAGTCAGACATCTCCCTTTGTTCAGCAATATTACTTCTAGGAATTTACCTTAAGGACATTACTAAATGGTTAGTCAGGATTACTATAAAGTGATGTTTATGGCAGGATTGTTTGTGTTAACATGATATCATAAAACCCCCAAATAACAGATGATTAGTAACGTGGTTTTACAAATCCTGGTATATCCACACAATATAATACTAGGTAGTCACTCAAAGTGATGAAAAAAGATTTGTATTCCTTATCATGAAAAAGAAGTCCATGAAAGATGTGAGTTTTTTAAAAGCATGTCTCTAAATACATGAAGATGGTATCTATATTCTAGAACAGTGGTTCTCAAAGTGTGGGCCCTGGACCAGCTGTATCAGCATCATTTGGGAAAATGCAAATTCCTAACCTTACCCCAGACCTACTGAATCAGAAACTTTTATAGTGGATCCCAGTAGCCCATTTTATTTTTTATTTTTTGAAAGATTTTACTTATTTATTTTTGAGAGACACAGAGAGTGAGGCAAAGACATAGGCAGAGGGAGAAGCAGGCTCCCTGCAGGGAGCCCGATGCGGGACCCAATCCTAGACCCCGGGATCAGGCCCTGAGCCAAAGGCAGATAGATGCTCAACCGCTGAGCCACCCAGGCGTCCCCTAGTAGCCCATTTTAATAAGCCTGCCAGGTGAGCCTAATGTACTCTAAAGATTGAGCAAAGAGGAGGTTTATATTTACAAGGGATGAGTAAGAGCTCAATTTCCCCCTTTGTTATTTGAACACAGTCCAGCATCAGAGTTTTTGGTGACAGTGGCCAGTACCAGAAAAAACCAGCCAAAACGATCTTAAACAATAAATGTGTTTATTACTATACATAAACTTAGAGCAATTTCCAGAACATAGGCTCCACCTCCATTTCCTGTAATTCTTTCATGTGTATGCTTCATCGTTATCCTGGCAGTCAGGTGGTTGTTGCAGTTCCATATCCATCCAGATATACCACATGCAGAAGGACAATTTCTTTTGAAATCTCTTTCTTAATAGTAAGAAACCTTTCCTAGGAGCTATCCTTTTGCCCCACATATCTTTCCCCATTTCTCATTGGCCAGACCAGTGTCACATCCTCATTCTTCAGCTAATTACTCAAGACAGGAAGAAGAAAAACTTTGATTAGCTTAGACTGATCAATCAGGATTCCCTCTTGAGCTGGAGATAGGTTTGCCTTCCTGAAGGATGGGTGCTGAGCACAATTGAAGCACTGTGAGTGTGGAGGAAGAGAAGACTTGGCTTTTGAGTAGGCAACAAATTGTCAGCTACGCTGAATCTAGACCAGTAGTTGTTTCTTATACTTTTCTATTGAACTGAATTATTCACCACTGCCATGAATAACTTGTTAGGTGTGTTGGAAATGTGACTTTTCTTCTTTTCTTTTCTTTCTTTCTTTCTTTCTTTCTTTCTTTCTTTCTTTCTTTCATCTTTCTTTCTTTCTTTTTCTCTTTCTTCCTTTCTTTCTTTCTTCTAGGGTATTCCACACTTCAGAAATTTCTCCTGAGGCTCAAGAAGAATTTATGTCATGCAAGTTTTTCTTTTTTCTTTCTTTACTTTTAAGGAAACTTAAAAAGCTGACAGTATCAAGCGCTATAAGGCTGTGGAGCAACTGGAAATTCACACATTACTGGTAGGTAGGAGTATAAATTGGTACAAACACTTGAGATACTGTTTGACAGTATCTTCTAAAACAAAACTTATCCTATGGCCTTTTGCAATTTCACTCCTAGGAATTCCAAGAGAGAGATGTGCATGGACATGTAGGAGAAGGACCATAGCAGCTTTCTTCACAACCAGCCCAAACTGGAAAACCAGGTAGAAACTGGCAAAGCCAACATTTCAAAGCCACATGTCTTTGCTTCTAAGTCCTGGACTGCCTCAAACAGAACAATTTGGACTTACATCTTTGAAAAATGAATTCCATCTCATTCTATAGGTATAGTTGTTGAAGCCTATAGGTAATCATGATTTTTAGCTGCACACACATACACACACACACACACACACACACAAAGCCCAATTAAAGAAAAGTTGGGCCACTTAGCCCTTTATGAAGAAATGTGACTTCAAAGGTTTGGAAGAAGTCCTTCAAAGTCCTGAGCTTTTCATCAGCTTGATGCATTTTTCTCCTTTTGATAACTTTTGGACTTCATTAACTTTCTCTTGAATTTAAATTTATTGCTGTTCACTAATCATAATAAAATAATAAAGCAAGTTCAGACAGGCTCACTGTCAAGTCAATGGACAATGACTAAGTAATTCCTTCATGAAGTGCTTTCTTTGTATCTCTTTGCTGTACTTATTAGAGATGGGTCTATGGCACCTCAAAGATCTCTTATTCCAATTAATCCAGGAATCCAAAAGTCATCTCAATCTATCCTCGTAGATTAGCTCTCTCTTCTGGGGCCAATGTGATCTGGTGCTTAAGTCTACAGATGGTCAAATCCCATTACACCAGGGTCAACTCCTGGCTTTATTGTTGTCAGTGGCATGACCTTGAACAAGTTACTTAACTTCCATGAAATCTCATTTCCTTATCATTAAAATGAGACCACCACCACCACCCATTACCCTTGGGTTTAGAAGAGGTAGTAAATGAGGTGAAGCATGTAAAACGCTTTGCATATTTTTCAGTATGTAATCATAGTTAACTATTATTATCTGGCATTAATCCAAGCTGACTGATACTCTGTTTATTGTTCAGGTGTTCACTCCAGGTATTTGTATGGAGGACCTGTTATGCATAAAGCACTCTGAGGCATACAAAGATTAATCCTTTCAGCATGTCAAAATGAAATAATTTTATTCTGGAATTCATCCTAAAAATATTTAATGTGCATCTACAAATGCCAGCCATTGTATCAGGTATGGGGGAAGCACAGGCAAATAAAACAAAGTCCTCAAACTCCTGAAGCTTATATTCTATTAGGACAAACAGACAATAAACAATGAAGACACAAAGACATTAGATGTTTAGAGTTAGTGGAGAAAGTAAAGCAGGTGTATGTGATGCAGAGTATCTGAGGAACCCGGGATGGGTTTTGCAAAGCCTCCCACTCCTTGCCCTTTTTGCCCTGACCTTTCTGACTGATGAACTGCCAACCAAGCCAGAGCTGCCACGTTGGATAATAGCAAACATGTGGGGTGAGCAAGCGAGAAGGGGCCTGGATCCTAGTGTCATGCTGCACCAGCTGGTCTTGCGTAGCCACTGGTATTTTGAGTTTTTGTGACACTGACATCCAAGCTTAATAGTAACCAACACACTTACTCTCTTCTGAGGACATCTCTGCTTTCAATCTTATCATATACACAAGTCTGGAAGAAATTCAGGACTTAATTCATATAAGAGAGAATGAATAGAGACTACAAGGAAAATGGCAGAGACTATGAACTCGTAAAAATTTAGACTTCCTTTATATATTTATTTTAAAAGCACTCTTCAAGGATTAATTTGTGAAGCTTCATTCATACTCATTTATGAACATCACAGTAGCTTTATGGATTATCTATCTGAAGTCTCATTCAAAAGACAAACAAGCAAACCCAGTAGTCAAGCACCTTCCAAAAAACACGACAGCCAAGATTTAAACCCAGGCATGAGCCAGCCTGAGCCCAAACTCCCAACCCCTCCCTCAAACTTTCTCCAGGGTCAGGGGGAAGTAGATAAACAGGAAAGACAGAGGCACATATGACAGGAAGCTCTGATAAATAAGTGATTCATACATAAAGGGGTACAAGAACAAGAAGAATGATGAAAATAAAGAATTGGTGGATGATCCACCTCCATGGTTTTCTTAGTAGTGTCTAGTTCTAATTTGTGGCTAGAGGCAATCATATTTGTAAATTCTTATAACTTGAAAGCACTCCCCTATGTAGGATTCCTAATTAGGGAAGAAAGTGCTCTTATGCTTAGCTCTATGCAAGCTTAAGTATGGTTTTATTTTATTTGATTTTTTAAGATTTTACTTATTTATTTATTTATTTATTTATTCATTCATTCATTCATTCATTCATTCATGAGAGACATAGAGAGAGAGAGAGAGGCAGAGACACAGGCAGAGGGAGAAGCAGGCTCCATGCAAGGAGCCTGACGTGGGACTTGATTCCAGGTCTCCAGAATCACGCCCTGGGCTGAAGGTGGCGCTAAACCGCTGAGCCACCAGGGCTGCCCTTAAGTATGGTTTTAAAGCCAAGTTCTGCCCACTGTCTGCTTTTTTTAAAAAATAAAGTTTTATTAGCACAAAGCCACTCCATTCATTTCTGTGTTAGTTATGGCTGCTTCTGCATTTCAATGGCAAAGGTGAGTAGTTGTGACAGAGACATTAAAACCCTGGAATATTTACTATCTGGCCCTTTGCAGAAAAGTTTGCTAAACTCCGCTCTATGGCATGGCTACCATTCAGATATCTTCTTTGTTAAACGACACCAGCTCTCCTACGACATCAAAGGTGAAACATCAGGAAGGAACACAAAAAAATCCATTTCCAGGATTTTTTCTACTTCTGAACATACACATTCAGTGGAAATGCTGGACTTCTGTATCCTTTTTTTAATATATATTTTATTTATTTATCTGAGAGAGAGCATGCACTTGCACGAAGGTGTGGGGGGCATGGGGAAGGCAGAGGGAGAGAGAAGCAGACTCCCCACTGAGCAGGGAGCCCACCATGGGGACTCCATCCCAGGATCCTGGGATCATGACTGAGCCACCCAGGCACCCCAGCACCTCTGTATAGCAATAAAAACTTGAATTAAATGCTCAGCAAAACCAAAGATGTATAAACTTGTTGAATCACTATGTTGTAGACCAGAAACTAATGCAACATTGCATGGCAACTATACTCAAATTTTAAAAAGAAGAAAAACAAGGCTCAGGCACATCCAAACCGGTTTGCACTCCTCTCCTGTGTGTGAGTGATCAGTCTGTGTTCCAGGAGGCATCTCCTGAACCTTGTTAGTGCACGCCTTCATGCATGCCTGCTGCTTTGCTGAAAAACAGGACCGTAGCTTTAATTAAGTTTAAATCCAGCGGATTCAAGTTTTATCAAGTCACAATAAACTAAAGTGAATGAAAATGGGGAAACTTGCCATGAAGAGGATGGCTTTTAGAATGCAATTGGTAAATAGAGTGAAAAAGAGCATCTTGGCTATATTCTTGAACTGGCAGGCAAATACGGTGATTACATTATTCAACGAGTAAATGTAATGTCCTCACACATGTATTCTCAGGGGGCAGAACCCAGGATTTTAATCATTTGGTAATGCGCTTTCAGTGAATCTTGCAGATTTGTCAAATGTCAAAGGTGAACCGCAGTTCTATCTCTGATTATCTTTTGGGGCCAGCTCTAGTGTTCATCCACGGCACCAGCAACTTTCAATAGAAAAGGACAGGTCCTTCCAGAGAAGTCCAGGACTCCAGGTGCTGGCCCAGGTATTTTAGAAAGAACTAGGTGAGGGGCTCCAGACAGCCTGTAACCCAAGGTTCCCTGAAGCCACCTCTTGAACAGCAGAGGCAGAAGAAGCTATGATACTTCACATTTTCTAGGTTCCTAATAGGAAGCCTTTCTTCATTAAGTATGTTTCTGAGGCACCTGGGTGGCTCAGTTGGTTAGATGTCTACTCTTGGTGCAGGTCCGTATCTCAGGGTCTCTGGGGTCGGGCAATGGGGAATCTGCTTCTCCCTCTCCCTGCCCTTTCCCCCTGCTTGTTCTCTCTCTCTCTCTCTCTCTCTCTCTCTCTCTTTCAAATGGATAAATAAAATCCTTAAAAATTTTTTTTTTTTAATTTAACCAAAGTTTTTTAAAAGTGTGATTTCTGTGCTTAGGTCACAGTGGCCACACATAATCTTTGATGCCTGACTTGATGTGATCCTTTTCCTGGGTAATTTCAGCCACTTGTCATTTCTGGTTCCTCTTGGCTTCAGAGGCATCACAACAAGGCTTTGTGGGAAGGCAGGGAAGGTGGTGTACAATCAATCTCTCTATGGATTATTCACTGGGTGGACAACGCAGGGCATGTCTATAATCCCAGCTGGGCTATGACATGCCACTCCGCACGATCTCAGCCAAACCCTACTCTGTCGTCTTGTGTGCTTGGGAAAAGAAAGTCAGTTTGCATTAGATAACTGTGGTCTCTGCCTGAGGAAAATAGTAACACTGGGTGATGAAGAGGAAAGGGTTTCAGAGTAAGAGGAACTCAGATCTGAACATGAATTTTGCCTCTTACTGGTGGTTCCAAAGCCCAGTTTCCTTATTCTGAAGATGGGATGGTAATACCAGACTCCCAGGCTTGCTATAAAGATTAAATGAGTATACTTATAAAGAGGAGTTAGCTCAGATCCTTAGGATAGTTATTTGTGAATAAGAATAAAGTTTCCAATTAGAAATTGTGGAAGAAAAACATCAACAGGGCAAGAGAAATAGGAGCAAGAAACATCCACAAAGAGGTCACAGAAAAATAAATACAAATGGCTCTTTCCCATATGAGAAGATGTTTGACCTCACTTGTAATAAGAAAAATGCAAGTCAAAACTGTACAAGGATATCATTTTTCACCTATCGAGTTGGCAAAGATCCAATTCAAAAATTTTACAACACGTTCTGTAATAAATAGTGGAATTAGGCACTCTCCTACAACGCTGGCAAGAACGCAACATGGTACAACCCTTGGGGGAGCTCATTGGCAATCTCTATCAAAATTATAAATGCATTTACTTTCTTACTCGGCAATTTCACTCCTGAGAATTAGCTTTACTGCTACACTTAAGCCAGCATGAAGTAAAGTGACAGACTAACCCCATTATTGATTGCGGAGCTGTGTGCATGCATGAGCAAGAGGCTGCAAATACCCAAGTGTGCGTCTTGAGAGGAGCGGGTAAATCAACCACGGCACTTCGAGACACAATATTACACAGCTGTGAAAAAGAGAATGCAACTCTCCGGCCCAGCCTCAGGGAAACTGCTCAGTGAAAAAGGCAGAATGCAAAATAATCCACATGGTCAGTATCCTAATTTCATTGTAAAAAGGAGAGAAATAAGATGATAATTTATAGTTGTTTATATTTGCCCGAAAATGAACACCAACAGGTTCAATAAGAAACTAGTCAAAGTGGTTACACATAGAAGGGTAGAGGATGGAACGCCTGGGTGGCTCAGAGGTTGAGTGTCTGCCTTTGGCTCAGGACGTGATCCTGGAGTTCTGGGATCGAGTCCCGCATCAGGATCTTGCATGGAGCCTGCTTCTCCTCCCTCTGCCTGTGTCTCTCATGAATAAATAAATAATTTTTTTTTTTTTTTAATAGAAGGGTGAAGGTGGGGAAGTGGGTGGGTGGGGTTGGGAGTTAGAACAAGACTTCTTTTGATTTCAGTTTTATTTTGAGCCATGTGTAGCTAGGACCAACTCAAAGAATATAATCAAAATAAAGAAAATGGGGGCTCCTGGGTGGCTCAGTTGGTTGGGTTCTCAACATGCCTTTGGCTCGGGTCATGATCCTGGGGTCCTGAGCCCTATGTTGGGATCCCTGCTCAGTGGGGAGTCCGCATCTCCCTCTCCCATCCCCACCACCCCCCTCTCTCCCTCAAATAAATAAGTAAAATATTTAAAAAATAATAAAATAAAGGGGCACCTGGGTGGCTCAATGGTTGAGCATCTGCCTTCAGACCCAGGATTGAGTCCCAAATCAGATTCCTCGTGGGGAGCCTGCTTCTCCCTCTTCCTGTGTCTCTGCTTCTCTCTCTGTCTCTCATGAATAAATAAATAAAATCTGAAAGAAAGAAAGAAGAAAGAAAGAAAGAAAGAAAGAAAGAAAGAAAGAAAAGAAAGAAAATCCTTAACATCTTCTAAAATGAATAAGCAATTCCAAAATCAGTGAGAGAACCCATATCTGAATTCTCTGTCATCTTAAATGTATTTATGGCCCCATGCTGGATTGTGACCTTGAGGATAGGCCAGGTCTTCGGCAACACTGTCACTAGGTGGCCAGGTGTCAGACCCTCAGACAGGGAGTTAAATGCCTAGTTTTTACTGAACCCATTAATAAATGGATGAGCTTGCTGCTTTCAAGTATGGAAAGAATGATCACTAACTGACTCTATCTAAAACTATCAAAGGAACAAGGGTGACAGGAAAATAATGAAATTTTCATTGTAAAAATGGGAAGTAGAAAGTAGACCACTGAAGGAAGAGCTCAGTGACCTAAGAGGGGGGAAGGGGGAAAGGACTATATATGTATTCCTTCTCTGAACTTGATGGCATACTTTGATCCAGGTTCCTTGGGAGGATTTACATTTGCAACTAAAAGCCAAATAAAACAGCAAAGTTCTCTCTGCAGGCTGGGAAGGAGGCGCTTAGCTACCCCATTGTGTCAAACCTGTTAGGGCAAAGAACACGTTTCTCCCCAGAACTTTCAACTCTTTCTTCACCACCAACCCCCTGGAAGAATGGGGTGGGGGGGAATCACCCCAGTCAGATGACTGATAAAATTACTTCTAGGCCAAGAAACCAATAAAAATTTGTTCATTCACACTTATACTTCCCAGATCCACAATAATTTATACAAAAATGCCATCTCCCTACTCCAGGGTGCCTGATTTATAGATTGGGCATCTGTTTCATATAAAGGACCCTGAATGGAACAACAATCCATGTTCTAACAAAACAGAAGGCTGTTGCATAAATCATTTTCAACCTATCAGATATCTCACACCGAATTTCTTTCAAATCCAGGCCCATTTTTCTTTTCCTCAGAGCTTGTCCTCCACATTGCTATCAGAAGCAGAAGAACACACATACACTCCAGGCTTTTAAAAGAGTCCAAAATAGGGGCACCTGGGTGGCTTGGTGGTTGGGCATCTGTCTTCAGGTCTTGGTCCTGCGGTCCAGGGTTCGAGTCCTGCATCAGGCTCCCTACTGAGAGTCTGCTTCTCCTTCTGCCCTTGTCTCTGCCTCTCTCTGTGTCTCTCATAAATAAATAAAATATTTAAAGAAACAAACAAAAAGATTCCAAAATAGCCATAGCAAACCTAGTCAGTCTATTTCTCTTTTGTTTTATCCTGTAATAAGACCCTTTTATAAATGTTTCCAGGAGGAAATAGTTAAAGCTGTCAGTATTCCTCCAAGAGCCACTAGCCAAGGAATTTGCAAACAAACAGAACTATGTCCCTTCCCGTTGCCTTGCCCAGAGCAGACATTACTAATTGCCCAACTCTTACCCTGTGTGGTTGCCTGAGGTTTTGCTGTACTTCTCAGCTGAAAGTTCCAGGTGACTCTGTTAAAGAGGAGCAATGAGAGGCAGCTGGGTGGCTCAGTGGTTGAGCGTCTGCCTTCGGCTCTGATCCTGGGGTCCTGGGATCGAGTCCCGCATCGGGCTCCCCATATGGAGCCTGCTTCTCCCTCTGCCTGTCTCTGCCTCTCTCTGTGTCTCTCATGAATAAATAAATAAAATCTTTAGGGAAAAAAAAAAAGGAGCAGCAACGGGCAGAATGGAATAGTCCAATCCGATCACATTTCAGATAACAGGACTGAACCACAGAAGGGGAGGGAGATTACCACAGTCTCGCAGTGAATGGATGGTGGACCTCAACCACATTCCTAAGTCCTGAACCCTGGTATTGTCCTTCATCTACACCAACATGACTTGCACTCAGAAGGTCAAGTACGAGCTTGTTTTGTGTGTGTGCGTGTGCAAGCATGGTTTTTTCAACAGAACTATTCTTCAAAAGAAACCCTTCCATACCAAAATGATCCTCGTTAGCTCTGTTTTTCAAATAAAGAATTTACTAATCACTCCAATACAAATGATTCAGAAGCTCCTGGCAGCCTGCCACTCTAAATATCATTTTGTTTTAGCAATAATCTTCTTTTCCCATCAAATATGCTTCCTCCTCAGTGAAGAAGGGATAATTGTTATTAAACAGGAAATTACTTCTCATGTGGGCTAGCACAAAGGACTTTGTGATGAGCTCAGATGTGTGGACAATACACTCCATCACTGTTACACACCGACATGGTAAAGCCTCAGTGGCTCTTTCATCAATTTATTACAATGTTTATTAAATTTCAACTGGGTTTTATTTTTTCTTTGGCTTCAACTGAAATCTCTTAGAATTACAGAATGTCAGAGCCAGATGGGACCTTACAGTATGTCTGATCAAACAACTATGAGAAAGCAGGAAAGTCCTAGAAAAGATTTGCCCAGGGTAACAGAGCCAGGGCCAGCTCTCCTAATTCTAAGCTCCTTCTAACTCGTTATCCCACAACCCTGAGATCAAAATAAGCAATTCCCTGTCTAGTACATAATCCAAAACATACTGAGTTTGCTAATCAATGCTTCTCAAACTATAATGTGCATATGAATCACCTGGGGATCTTATTAAAAGACAGGTTCATGTTATGTAGGTCTGAGAGGGAGCCTCCGATTCTGCGTTTCTAACAGCTCCCAGGTGACACTGGTGCTGCTGACCCGTGGATCAGTCCTCGGTTTAGTCAAAAGACAACCATCTGGTTCTAGTGGAGAATCTTCACCGGAGCCCCAACTAACAAGTCACATATGACCATTGTGTCAATCAATCAGGTTATCTCTGGTTGTTAGAAACTGAGATACAGCTTACACAAGCATGAAGATTTAGGGTGAAAACCGACTAAGTCAATGAATTGGATTTGGTAAGATAAAGACGGAAGCAAATTCGTTTTGCTATCTTCCCATCTTCTCTACATTTTTTTTTCCTCCCCTACCTCAGGTCATTATCTAGGGCAGATTCTATGGCTTGTTTAGGAACATCCAAGCATGAAAAAAAAATCTTATTTTGGGTTTTAAGATGTCTAATATAGTTTTAATATCAAAACTTCAGTTTCTCATACAATTCAAACTTTTCTCCCCAAGAGGCTCAGCCCTAACCCCAGATGGGGAAATCAGAATGATTTATTGTTTCTCTCTGTGCTGCCTCCAATTGTCACCACTCTCGGATACTTCTGAACTCTACAGAGCTGGGACCAGGACAGAGAGAAGAGTTTATGGAAGGGAACAATATGCCCTTACGGAACTGGTGACATAAAATCCCAAACACCAGCTCCTTCCCTTATGGGGCTGTTTTAAGGTCTTTAAAAGCTCACTTCCACCCTCCCCACCCCAAAACTAGGGACTGATGATAGTGTCCTATTTACTGAGTCACTCACAGCTTATGTGTCCCTGCCTGGCGTGTTCTGGTGGCACAGCCCATCATGTCACTTCAGCCACTCTCTTCTTCAGGGTGGGATTCTTTAAGGAGATTCAAATAAGTTTACTTGGGGCATCCACACTCTTGGCTCATCTATGCTTCCCCAGAAAAGATGGTCTCTTAGCCTCTCACCTTTACTGTAGGCTTTCCATGTAAGTCAGGTTCTAGGCTCCCCAAACTCCGGGAGAAACTGGAAGTCAAGCCCTTCTAAGAACATTTTCACTGTGCTCCAGTAGGTAACACTTTGCCCTTTTTTCTTTTTAATTTTTATTTATTTATGATAGTCACACACGAGAGAGAGAGAGAGAGAGAGGCAGAGACACAGGCAGAGGGAGAAGCAGGCTCCATGTGGGGAGCCCGATGTGGGATTCGATCCCGGGTCTCCAGGATCGCGCCCTGGGCCAAAGGCAGGCGCCAAACCGCTGTGCCACCCAGGGATCCCCTTTTTTTCAAACCTCATAAAGAAGTGTATACTATAGAATGTTAATTTATGTGTCTTAAGTCCCTAGAAGTATATATTTATATATCAAAGCATGATTCCTGAATACAGAATGGCTTTATATTTCTAATAAAACCATGCTAATCCTACTAGTATAAAGTTATGTAGATGGCACTGAATGTTTCTTCCAATCCAGTTAATAACAGCAGCCGAACACCAACTAATTTCCAGGCTCTCATTAAAGAGTTAACATCCAGGGGTGCCTGGGTGGCTCAGTCAGTTGGGCACCTGCCTTCAGGTCGGGATCCTGGAGTCTCAGGATCAAGCTCTGTGTCAGGCTCCCTGCTCAGCAGGGAATCTGCTTCCCCCCTCCCTTTGCCTCTCCCCTTACTCATGCTCTCTCTTTCTCTCTCTCTCTCAAATAAATAAATAAAATCTTTTTTAAAAAAGAGTTTACATCCTAAAATTGCTATGAATTAATGATAAAAGTAGTATTAGAATTCTAGTAGATAAAAAAAAGAATTCTAGTAGATGATAGTGTAATTTTTTCCTCATAAAAAAAAAAATGTATCATAGGGGTGCCTGAGTGCCTCAGTCACTTAAGCATCTGTCTTCAGCTCAGGTCACGATCTCAGGGTCCTGGAATCAAGTTCTGCATTGGGCTCCCTGCTCAGTGGGGAGCCTGCTTCTCCCTCTCCCTCTGCCTGCCGCTTTGCCTACTTGCATGATCTCTCTCTCTGTCAGATAAATAAATAAAAAATTTAAATATATTAAATATATATGTATATATCATATCGAACATTAATTTTTCATATAATGAAATATCTACCTGTATATTATAATAGAAAGAAATCAATGATAGATTTAGTGAAAAAATGTTTATAAAACAGACTACAGTTTGTATGTGTATAGTAGTTCATAATTTTTTTTAAGATTTTATTTATTTATTCATGAGACACACACACACACACACACACACACACACACACAGAGGCAGAGACACAGGCAGAGGGAGAAGCAAGCTCCATGCAGGGAGCCCAAAGTGGGACTCAATCCTGGGTCCCCAGGATCACCCTGGGCTGAAGGTGGTGCTAAACCACCCAGGCTGCCCAATAGTTCATAATATTAACAAAAATGATGATTCAGATTATGAGAGAGCTTTTGCTTTCTAATTCATTCTTGTCTGTATTTCTGACTTTTTAAAAAACTATATTATGCTGTCTTTATAATCAGAAAAAAAGATTATTGAGAAATGAATAGGGGTTCCTGGCTGGAAAAGCATGCAACTCTTGATCTCTGGGTCATAAATTTGGGTTGGGTGAAGAGATTACTTCAAATTAAATAAACTTAATTTTTTTAAAAGATTTTTATTTATTTATTCATGAGAGACACACAGAGAGAGGCAGAGACAGAGGCAGAGGGAGAAGCAGGCTCCCCGCGGGGGTTCTCTTTTGTGGGAACCTACAATATGCTAGATTAGCCTATCCAATGGAAATAGAATACAAGCCACAGATAAAATTTTATTTTAGTATTCAATTATATTCAAACAAAAAAAAAGGAAAAAAATTCTAGAAATGATGTATTTTCCTTAACCAAATATATACAAAAGATTATAATTTTAACATATAATAAATATAATACCACTAAGATATTTATAATCTTTTTTTCCCCTAAGTCTTTGAAATCCTCCATATATTTTCCATAGCACATCTCAGTATGGCTTGTGACTAAATATACTGGACATTGTGGTGTTAGATATCCATGTGCCATCTTTCTGCATAATAATAGGAAAGTCAGTTCTGTTTTGGGATAACTTTCCACTTGCTTTTTCAGTTCAGACAGATCCTTAAATCATGAAACAACAACAGCAACAACAACAAAAACCCAAACAAAGGAAAGACATGCCCAAAAGTTAACAATGGTTATTCTGGGGAAGACAGTCTTTAATTCATGGGTTTTTAATTTTTAAAGTTGTTTGATTCTGTAACAATGATTGTGTGTTGTATCAGTAAACTTTAAAAGGCTATTGTTGTGGGGTTTGGTTTGTTTCAAGAAATCCCTGCTTTAAGAGATACCTTTTTGGGGCACCTGGCTAGCTCAGTTGTTAGAGCATACAACTCCTAATCTCAGAGTCTTGAGTTCAAGCCCCATATTGGGCATGAAGCCTACTTTAAAAATAAAATAATAAAATAAAATAAAATACTATAAAAAATGGGTGTCTTTTCCTGAACAAGCACACCATGAGTGAACTCTCACCTCTCATCCTTATCTTTCATTCTCCACTGTTGACAGGAGGGGTCAAAAGTCAGAATCTCCAGTAGCTACAATTTTGCTTGTCCCTGGAAAAAGGAGCAGCAGTGAGCTGGCAATAAAAGCCCACACTTATCAGAAATGTATGACTGGAATTACTAGCAAGCTTCTCTGAATAATAAAATGACATATCTCAAAGGCGTGACAAATTCTGAAGAGTTATTGCTCCTCTCCCCACCCCCGGCCCCATTTTATTTGTTTGTTTTTTTTTGTTTTTTTTTAATTTTTATTCATGATAGGCACACAGTGAGAGAGAGAGAGGCAGAGACACAGGCAGAGGGAGAAGCAGGCTCCATGCACCGGGAGCCCGATGTGGGATTCGATCCCGGATCTCCAGGATCGCGCCCTGGGCCAAAGGCAGGCGCCAAACCGCTGCGCCACCCAGGGATCCCCCCGGCCCCATTTTAAAAAAAATTATTTATTTGAAAGAGAGAGAGTCGGTGGGGGAGGGGCAAAGGGAGAGGAGCACTGACTCTCAAGCAGAGTCCCCACTGAGCATGGAGCCTGATCATGACCTGAGCCAAAATCACGAGTCCAATCCTTAACCAGCTGAGCCACCCAGGTGCCCCCCAACCCCATTTTTGCAGCAGCACCACCAAGGGGATATTTGTATTGCCTACCCATCAACAAGAAGGACAGGCTACAGTATGGACATCATAGCACAAAGTAATCAGGTACGCTTAGGTATGTGTGTGTCTCTGGGCTTCCATTTCCTCACCTGTAAAATAGAAATCAGGGCAGCCTGGGGGCTCAGCAGTTTAGCACCGCCTTCAGCCCAGGGCCTGACCCTGGAGACCCAAGATCGAGTCCCACGTCAGGTTACCTGCATGGAGCCTGCTTCTCCCTCTGCCTGTGTCTCTGCCTCTCTCTCTCTCTCTCTCTCTCTCTCTCTCTGTCTGTCTTTCATGAATAAATAAATAAAATACTTTTTAAAAAAAGAAATCATAATATGCAACTTACTTTAGGGCTCACCTGGGTGGCTTAGTCGATTGAGCCTCCAACTCTTGATCTCAGCTCAGTTCTTGATCTCAATGTCATGAGTTTTGGCCCCGTGTTGGGCTCCACGCTGGGCATGGAGCCCACTTTAAAAAATATATAGGGGCACCTGAATGGCTCAGTCAATTAAGCATCTGACTCTTGATTTCCACTCAGGTCATGATCTCAGGGCCCTGGGATCAAGTCCTGTGTCTGGCTCCATGCAGACAGGAGCTCTCTGCCTAAATAAATAAATCTTTACTTCACAAGATTGTATCATTTTATGAATACCCCATGATATTGTATTGATATTTTGTATCAAGCATCCTAAACATAGAGAAAAATCATACATATCCTAAGTGTAAAGGACAATGAATCTTCACAAATTAGAAATATGGCATCACCTAGATCAGGAAACAGAGCCCCTCAGTGCCTCAGTAGTTGCCTTCCACTCCCTACATTCTGTCTGTATTAGTTCTCTATTGCTATGTCACAAACAGATTTAGTGGATTAAAACAACATGGATTCATTGTCTCAGTGTCCAGAAGTCGTGGGTCTGAGCATGGCTTAGCTAGATCCTCTGCTCAGATCTCACAAAGTGGTCATCAAGGTGTCAGCCAGGACTTGTGTCTCATCTGAGGCTTGAGCTCATTCAGGATGTTGGCAGGATCAGTTCCCCACGACTGTACAACTGAGGTCGCCACTTTTGGTTACTTGTTGGCCAGATAACAGTCTCCGTTTCTCCTGCCTCCGTGGCAGTTCAGACTGTTGCTTCCTTCCAGGCCGGCCATAGCATGGCTCTCTGACTTCTGTCTCGGACCTCTAAATGCCCTTTTAAGAGCCTATCTGATTAGGTCAGGCCCATCCAGGACAATCTAAGTGATTAGAGATCTGAATTACAGCCGGGCTACTCTATCAAATCACAGGTTCCACTTGTATTCAGGGGCCAGGGATTATACAAGGGAGGAACACCCACTGGCAGAGATAATGTGGCTACCTTAGGATTCTGTCCACCACACCTTTGTTGCAGGGTTGCAGGGTTCTTGTCCTGTGGAGTCGAAGAAGGAATCTCATGGACACAAAAGGATAGAGTGATAGTTTATTAAGTCAAGGTGAAAACGGAAAGAAAGCTCTCTAAGAGTGAAAGGGGTCCCTCTGTCGTTGCCAAATGAAGGACTTTTGGAATGTTGGTGAGGTCTGGAGCCCACGGCCAGGAAAGAATTCTTGAGACATCTTTGGAACAAAAAGGTGATTTTTTAAAAAGATTTTATTTATTTATTTATTTATTTATTTATTTATTTATTTATTTATTTATGAGAGACACAGAGACAGAGGCAGAGACACAGGCAGAGGGAGAAGCAGGCTCCCCCCAGGGAGCCTGATGCGGAGTCAATCCCAGGACTCTGGGATCACTTACTGAGCCAGAAGCAGATGCTCAACCACTGAGCCACCCAGATGCCTCACAAAAAGGTGGTTTTATTAAGGCATGGGGACAGGACTTGTGGGCAGAAAAAGCTGCCCTGAGGTCATGGGGAGTGGCCCATTATATATTTTCAAGTTGGGAGGGGATTAGGGAGTGCATAGTCTCTAAGGAATTCTGGAAGCAAGGTTTCCAGGACATAGAGGGGGCTACTAGCTATTGTTAGGAAAGGTTATTTATAACTGTCTAATAAAGCCTTAGTCATGAGACCCTTCAGATGTGTGTTAATGGATCATATGCTTAGGGGATGACTGCTAACATTTATCTTGGAGGGGGGGAGCCATAGAGATAAAGGAAGTCTCCAAAGGAATTTTTGTTTGTTAAAGTACACGTACAGGATTCTGGGGGTTGGGCTAAGATTGCCTTTTGCCCTTAGCAAAGTGGTCAACATCCAGGCAGTTGAGTCCCTAGAGCAATGTCACTCTGCCTTGTCAAAGGCTGTAGGTAGTAAGGAAATTCAATAATTTTTCTTCTCCCTTTGTTTCCCATATCACCATCCCCTATAGGTAACCACTAACTGCTGTCTAACGGAGGAGTTTTACCTATTTTTGAACTCCATAAAAATAGAATCATACGGTATGCCTCTTGTGTCTGGCTGCTTCTGCTCAACATTATGTTTCTGAAATACACTCCTGTATGTGGTTGCAGATGTCCATTTGCACAGCTGCAAGTGTGAATATGCCACAATTAATTTACCCATCAAGAAGCTGATGGGCCTTTGGGTAGTTCCTTCCTTGGAACTGTCATTAACCATGCTACCGTGAGCATTCTAGACATGTCTTTTGGTAAGCACCTGGACACATCTCCATTGGGTACTTACTGAGGAGTACAATTGCTGGGTCGCAGGGCTTGCACGTATTCACCTTGGGAGAGCACTAGTTTTCTAAAGGGGCTTACCAAGCAGTATACCCCACTGGCGGTGTTAGAATAGTCCTTAAGACTGCTTTGAGGGTTATAAAATACGATCATGATAAAGAACATAGGACAGGACCTGGGATATAGTAATGACAAAAGTCAGTGTTCTCAATAGAAATTAATGTTGAGTGTTATTTTTCTGTTACTCTGGCAAAGTCTTTAAGGTACGTGTGTCCAGCTTACTGATACACCTCTAGTGCCTGGCCAAATGGTATTAAATAGCCCAGGTCACACATCAATGTTGAATGGTTTTCTGATAAAGAACCACTTCTTCAGACTTGCCGTTACTTTTCTTTCCCCTGGCTCTTGCACCAAGGCACAGAATGAGAAGCTACTAAGGGGTCTCCACATTGCTCAGAACTGAAATTAGCCTATATAGGCCTCACTGAGAAGGTAGTTTCTTTGAGCTGTAAGCAAGGTAGCAAGACTAAAACAAAGCATGGTGCTCTTGCATGCTGCAGTTATTCTTAGAACAAGGATCACTCAGGTTGTGTTTTCCCAAGGCAAGATTTATAGAAAGGTAGATCAGTTGGGGGGATCATCAAACCACAAGAAATCCTTTGCTTTAAAACTGTCTTGAGGGACGCCTGGGTGGCTCAGCAGTTGTGCACCTCCCTTCGGCCCAGGTCATGATCCTGGAGTCCTGGGATAGAGTCCCACATTGGGCTCCCTGCATGGAGCCTGCTTCTCCCTTTGCCTGTGTCTCTGCCTCTCTTTCTCTCTCTCTCTCTGTGTGTCTCTCAAGAATGAATGAATGAATGAATGAATAAATAAATAAGTAAATCTTAAAAAAAAAAAAAAACTGTCTTGGGAGGCAGCCTGGGTGGCTCAGCAGTTTAGTGCTGCCTTTGGCCCAGGGTGTGATCCTGGAGACCCAGGATCAAGTCCTACATCAGGCTCCCTCCGTGGAGCCTGCTTCTCCCTCTGCCTGTGTCTCTGCCTCTCTGTCTCTCATGAATAAATGTTTTTAAATGTTAAAAATAAATAAATAAAACTGTCTTGGGACAGATTTGGTCTCCTTTTGCAAGGGATTAGGAGAGGGGAAACTCAGACCACTTACCAGAAAGGAAATGCTCATCGTCTGTACTTGCTTTTTTTTTTTTTTTAATCCAAGGGCTCAGGCACTATCATCAATACTTCCTAATTGTTTGTTTGTTATTACTGCTAATAGGGGTGATGAGTCATCAGGTTTGCCTGCTTATGGCAAGGCCTTAGAAGGCCAAAAGAAATTGAATAGTAATGCAGCACTTTGCAAAACTATCCTTTCCATAAATCCAAGTTCTTGCCTAGACCAAACGCTCTTCCCAAGTTAGCCTGACGTTAATAGATGGTCATTTAGCCTCTTTAAACTTCCAGTTCCTGGGGCACCTGGGTGACTCAGTGGTTGGGCATCCACCTTTGGCTCAGGTCATGATCCTTGGGTCCTGGGAACAAGTGCCACATTGGGATCCCCACAGGGAAACTGCTTCTGCCTCTGCCTGTGTCTCTGCCTCTCTCTGTCTCTCAGGAATAAATAAAATCTTTAATAAATAAATAAATAAATAACATAACATAAAAAGTAAACTTCCAGCTCCTCATTTCTAAAATAGGGCAAATAAAGGCATCTTTTTTTTATAGGGTGCCAATCATTTATTGATTCAACAGACATCTATTTTCATTATATGTCAGGCAATGAATAAGTATTTATTAAAAGTCAATCATGTATCAGCTAGGATTTTGATCCACACTTAATTATTTGCATACCAACTATCCACCTCCTGGGAATATGTTGAAAACTCTGGAGTTGTAGTCTGGCTTATACTCCTCTTTCAAGCCTACACCCGCCCACATGCACAATCATAAGCCTGCTGCCTACCACTCATGTGAATCCGACTCTTCAAGCCTGTATCCTCAATTATTGTGGTTGGAGAATGCAAACTAATTTCATTATCAGCCTAAGTGCTTCATAATTAAAAAGGCAATATGCCACATTTCAAAGTCATCAGGAAAGTTTTAGGGAATAGCTGTCATTTTGATTATCTGTCCCACATTTTCTTCCATTAGCTAAGAACATCAGGGGGCAGATCACTAGATATGTCTGAAAGTGGACAGATTCTCATTCCCTCCTATTCTCCTACACCACACCCCCTTCTGTCTCTGTCACCCTCACCCTCCAGGCCCCCACGACTCCTAGGACTCTAGTAGAAACTACCAGGGAAATAACGTTTCTAGAATGCTGTTTTTTCTTTGATAGAGAAGTCTTCAAGTTAGCTTTCAGCCTTATTCATATGGTTAAGGAGAAAAAAATTAACCCTGGCAGAGGAACAACAGAGAGTCATAGAAGCAGGAGATTGGCACTGAATAGAATATTCATCTCTGGAGCCAGAATACTTGGGTTCAAATCCTGACTGCTCCATTTTAGGGTAGCCTGATAAAATATAGGACACCTGGCTAAATTTAAATTTCAGATGCACAACAAATATATTTTTTTTTGCAAAAATATGTTCCAAATCTGCATATCAGATGTATTTATACTACAAATTATGTGTGTGTCTGAAATTCAAATGTGACTGAGCATCCTGTGGTTTTCTCTGCTAACCCTGGTAACCCTTGGGGATCCCTGGGTGGCTCAGCGGTTTAGCGCCGCCTTCAGCACAGGGTGTGATCCTGGAGACCTGGGATGGAGTCCCACATTGGGCTCCCCGCATGGAGCCTGCTTCTGCCTCTGCCTGTGTCTCTGCCTCTCTCTCTCTCTGTGTCTCTAATGAATAAATAAATAAAATCTTAAAAAAACAAAAACAAAAACCTGGTAACCCTACTCCATTTACTAGTTTTGTGACTTAGGACAAGTTTTGGAAACTCTCTGTGTTTCAGTTTTCTCATCCATAAAAAAGGAATTGTAAAAGTACATTCTTCAGAGAATAGTTGCAACAGTCATTTAAAAAAAAAAAATCTACGTATTTATTTACTTTTTAAGCAAGCTCTATGCCCAACATGGGGCTTGAACTCACATATCAGAGATCATGAGTCACATGCTCTATAGACTGAGCCAGCCAGGAACCCCACAATGGTCATTTTTATTTTTCAATAAATAATTCTGCTTCCCTTTCTTCCAGAAACATGACGGGATAGCACTTCCTTGTCCTTCTCAAGTTAAGTGAGGCCTCCCACTTGGTTTAGTCAATGAAAATGTGAGCAGAAGAAATGTACCATTTCCAGGTAGAATCCTTTAAGAACTGGTGCACTGGGATCCCTGGGTGGCTCAGTGTTTGAGCGTCTGCCTTTGGCCTGGGGCATGATCCTGGAGTTCCAGGACCGAGTCCCACATCAGGCTCCTGGTGGGGAGCCTGCTTCTCCCTCTGCCTGGTTCTCTGCCTCTCTCTCTCTCTGTGTCTCTCATGAATAAATAAATAAAATCTTAAAAGAACAAAAAAGAAACTGGTAAAGAACTGATGCATTATTTATAATCAAGTGGAGACAATTGGGGAAATTTTAAAAATTTAAAAAAAACAACAAAAAAAAACAGGAACAAAACAAACAACTCCTGCCTGCCTTGTTTCCCTGCCACAGTGGCCTGCGATTCGCCAGGTGCAGTCAGGGCACCTGAGAGGACAACATGGAGCAGAGAACCTCCAGCTATACACGCACCAACCCCAGGGAGACCTGAGTGAAAGGAAGAAATAAACACCTGTAGTTGTAAATGCTGAGATCTGAGAGCTGTTTATTACTGCAGCACAACTTTGCTCACCCTGACAAACAGTTATTACAAAGTTTGCATGAGCTAATAATCGTTAAGCACTGGGGACATGCCTGGCATATAGTAGGCACGACATCAGTATTTATTAGGTTGAGAAAATGTGTGCCACACTCATCTAGTATTAAAAAGGGATCAAGATAGGCCTTGCTTGCTGGCCAAGTTTGGGTAATAAACATTTATTGTCCAGTTTTCTTTCTCGAAGACTAAGAAATCAAATCTACCCCTTCACCACAGTCTTTGGTAATAAACTCCGTAAAGTCAGCAGCATTCGGCTCAGGGAGTTTCTTTAATCATTAGACAGAATTTTTATGTCTAGAAGACTCCTGATATGGGCCCGCTCAAATTGCAGCGTGGGTTACAACAGAGCAGCGGACTCGATTGCAGATGACCGGGGCTGAGCAATCTGCGGAAGCCAGCCATGTGCGCAGTAATTCAGAGAGGGCAGAGAAGCCAGATCCAGGGGGGAAATCACGGGCAGTTAATGAGAATCAGATGCAGTGTAATTCAGACCGCAGTGCTTGTCCTGATCTCCGGGCACAGGGAATTACATCCATAAACAGACCAGGCTTGATTTTATGCAGCACTTTCATCCCCCAAAGAATTCCAAAGCGTTCCAAAAGAATGCTCTTGTTACTGGTAGCTCAGTGATGTGGAAGACAAACAGGGAAAATGTGCTTGTAACTCAGCCTCAGAACCTTCGTTAGAATCTATGCCATCCAGAAGGGGCTGGCTAGCTTGAGTGGGATGCCTGGTGACACTTTCCTGTTATAAAAAAAAACACTTTCCTTCCTACTTTCACATGTGAACGTGCTCAAAAGAAATCTAAGCATGCAGTAAAGAGGCTTTCAAACTCTGACCAAGAACCACACTGACAGTACATAGTTCATGTCAGACTCATCATATTGATTTTATATATATGGATATATATTTATTTTTATATACAACTGAAGTAAGACTTTACGAAATATAACTTGCTCTTCATATACATGATATATTCTGAAGTTATTTACTCTATTTCACTTATTCTAAAAAGCTGATCTCTAAGGACACCTGGGTGGCTCGGTGGTTGAGCGTCTGCCTTCAGCTCAGGTCATGGTCCTGGGGTCCTGGGATCAAATTCTGCATCGGGCTCCCTGCAGGGAGTCTGCTTCTCCCTCTGCCTGTGTCTCTGCCTCTCTCTTTCTGTGTCTCTCATGAAGAAATAAATAAAATCTTAAAAAAAAAAAAAAGCTGACCTCTACCCAGTAAGTTGATATTACAATCTACTTACGTGTAGGATCTTAAATTTTTAAATTCATTTCACTAAAAGATAATGAAAAAGAGTAGAAGGCTCTGACACCACGGCACTTCAATTGTACCACAACATATGGTCCTGGGATGGTCACTTCACCTTTTTAGGTCACAAACATTTCAAGTTTCTTCCAATTTTAATTTGCTGAGATTTCCATGTATGGCACCCTTGTACAGATAAAGCAATTATGCTAAAACCATCTTCACATGCTGAGACTATTTTCAAATTCCCATGTTGATTCTGAGTCGTGTTAAAGGGAGAAAAAAAACTCTTTTCTTCCAGTACTAAACACAGCTTTGGATGACCCCTAAATCAGTCAAAAAATTTGTTTTGATTACATGAAGCAAAACCCTCCTTCCATCTGAAGACACACAAAAGAACATAATGGTTCATACAGTGGACTAGTTGGGGGTCTGTATAGGCTTCAGCATAGCGAGCTCTGGGTGCTGGGATGATGCCATGGTAACTTGTCTTCCTCCATTTCTGGGTTCTACTTTCTTCTCTACTGACTACATTGTCTGTTATTATAGATAGGAGCCCTCCTTGCAGCCAGAGAAGAGATTCAGCAACAGCTCTAGACTCAAATTCTCCCAGCCTAACAACCCAGATGAAAGAGGGCACATCTTTCCTGACTGTCTCAGCAAAAACTCCAGGCTTCTCATTATCCCCAGCTGGGTCACAGGCCCATTCCTGAACCAATCACTGATCAGGGATGTGCACTGCTCCCTTGGCCACGTCTGGATCATGTGCCTATCCCTGGGAAAGAGAAATGGTGTCAGATCGACCAAAGTACATGAACCTAAGAATGGCATTGTTTCACAAAAGAAAATCAAGGTGTCATTTGCAAAAGTTATGAGCAAGAATGTTAGGTAGATGATGGGAAAAAGGGTCACTAATGACCTCTGTCCAGGTAGACTACCAATCCCTACCTCCTCCTCAATCCTAAAGGACAGAGAAAAGCTGGTGTTCTATCACTACACTTGGAGAATACTTTTCACCCAGAGAAATCCTGACATTTTCTCTCTCCAATGTCTTTTAGAAATTAGAAGTTGTGGCAAGGGATTCTCTTTGCTTTCAAATGGAAAACTTAATGTGCCATGAACTTCTGGTCATAAGCCTAAGAAGTAAAAACCCTCTTTGGGCCTTTTAGAAATCATCTCTCCAACTTTATGTCTATGGTTTGTAATGTCGTAATTGCCTCCATGGTCGTGCTGCAGCTGCCTTTGCAAACAAAGTTGAAACCAGCAGGTCACCTTGGATTAACCGATGTATCTATCGTGTGTTCTTCTGATTGGCTGAACTGGAGTCATGAATACTTGCTGTGTCTTGCACTGAAAAACACACAGACAGGGAAAACACACACTCACTCAAAACAACTTTGACTAAATCTGACAAAAAGGAGAAAAGCATATTGGAGAAATATGGCTCGAGTATGATTATTTTCCTGCATTTTGCTGAACACCATTTGTCTTCTGGGAAGCAGTGCAAACAGAGCTGTGACTTTCAGACTCTGCAAATATTATTGCTGTGCCTGGGAAGAGATTAACTTGCTGAAACATAGAAAAAGACAGAATATAAGGAATGGCATAGATACTTTCTGCTGGCCGATGCCCTTCTCATACCAGGTTATCAGAGCCAGAGTTTGGCTTTTTGTTTCTTTGGTTGGTTTGTTTTTAGTTATGGTGTTTTCCTTGTTTGTTTGTGTGTGTGTGTGTGTGTGTGTGTGTGTGTGTGTGTGATTTCTTAAGAATAGTTCAATTCAAACTGAGGGGTGCCTGGCTGGCTCGGTAGGTAGAGCATGCATTTCTTGATCTTGGGGTCATGTGTTCAAGCCTCATGTTGGAGGTAGATTGTAATTAAAATAAAATGTCTTTTTTAAAAAACTGAGGATCCCTGGGTGGCTCAGCGGTTTAGTGCCTGCCTTTGGCCCAGGGCGTGATCCTGGAGACCTGGGATTAAGTCCCATGTTGGGCTCCCTGCATGTAACCTGCTTCTCCCTCTGCCTGTGTCTGTGCCTCTTTCTCTCTGTGTGTCTCTCATGAATAAATAAATAAAATCTTAAAAAAAAAAAAAAACTGAGATGGGCAGCCTGGGTGGCTCAGCGGTTTAGCGCCGCCTTCAGCCCAGAGCATTATCCTGGGGTCCCGGGTTCAAGTCCTTCATCAGGCTCCCTGCATGGAGCCTGCTTCTCCCTCTGCCAGTGTCTCTGCCTCTCTCTCTCTCTGTCTCTCTCTGTCTCTCATGAATAAATAAATAAATAATGTTTTAAAAAATAAAAAAAAACTGAGAAGCAGCAACTTTGCTATGATGTAGGCACATTTATCACCTTTGAGAAACTGACAGTTTCCCTTTGATAACACTATTTAGCCTTGGGTTTAAGATACAAAATACAATAATTGTTACTTTATAGGTGCCACATATGGAACAAAGAAACCAGTGCTTTCCCCATGGCTTAGAACACTGTCCCTTCCCTCTCCTTAGGTTCTTTCTTTTCCAAGCTGTCTGATCTTGGCTTAAACATCAGGCCATAGTTTCTTAAAAATTAAACATAAGCAAAATTAAATAAAGTTACCTAATACAATGGAGCAATTACATTTCTAGGCATGTGCCCAAGAGAAGTGAAAACATATGTCCACACAAAACCTTGTACATGAATGTTCATAGCAACATTATTCATAAGAGCAAAAAGCTGGAAAATATCCAAAGATTTATCAACTATTAGCTCACAAATGGGTTCTTGTGAAAGTTAAATGAGATGATACACATATGTGCTGATATATATACAGGGCCTGGCCCATAGTAAGTGCCATGTAGATGGTAGCTATTATCCCTTCTATCCAGACAGATACAAATAACATACTCTGCTGGCCTTTTCACTTCCCAGAAGTGCTTGTGTGCACTCTAAACATACACCAACAACCAGCACTGGTAGTGCTCTTCAAGAGCAAGTGATGCTCACCTTGACTTCTGAACAACCTGGTTCTTTGTACTCCTTGTTTAATCCCTCGCTTCAGTTTCTCATGGAAGTAGGTTATCTGGTAGTCATGACTCATCAAACTCTTGTTTTCTTTCTTTTTCTTTTTTAGAGAGGGAGTACATGTGCATGGGCGTGAACAGAGTCAGGGAGTAGGGACAGGGGCAGAGGGAGAGAGAATCCTAAGCAGAATCCCTGCCCAGCATGGAGCCAGATATGGTACTTGATCTCATAACCCTGAGATTATGACCTGAGCCAAAATCAAGAGCCACCCAGGGGCTCCTCAACAAACTCTTTTGTACTAGCATTTATTCCATTATTCATTCACTGAATCATTTATTTAGTATACGTGAATTGCATGCAACTCTGTGCCAGTGTCCCAGGAGATGGGGATTAAATACAGAACAAGATAGTCCTTGCTTTTATGAAGTTTATGGTCAGAATCAGAGGTTCCTAAACTCACTGGGCATCAGAATGACCTGGAAACTATAGGGTGATAAGGTAAGGCATAAACAAGAAAGATTTCAGCATTACTCCCCTATGCTATAACCTCCATCATAAAGCCTCTCACAAAGGCACTTCTAATGTAAAAACGATTTTTAAAAAAAGAGTTTTAAAAAATCCAATGTAATAGCTGCATAAAAAACATCTTTAGAAATTCTGCTATTTTCATTGATCTGTAACATGCAATCAATTCAAAAGCATCACATTTGCTGTGCAAACACATGCTCAGGGAAATCTCCCGGGGGGTCACTCCCACAAACCAACTCCTGAGTTTTCCCAATTTAGAAATTTTAGAGCTGTCATCAAAATAGGAGTCTTTGTTCATCTACTTATTTAAATCAGTATGGTGGTGCATTTATAAAATATAGATCCTTGTTCTGATTCAGAATCTCCAGAGGTAATGCTCAGGCATCTGTATTTTTTTTTAAAGATTTATTTATTTATTTATTTATTTATTTATTTATTTGAGAGAGAGAGAATGAGAGCACGGATAGAAATGGGGAGAAAAGATCTCAAGCAGTCTGCTGAGAGTGGAGCCCAACAAAGGGCTCGATCCCACCAACCAAGATCATGACCTCAGCTAAATAAAGAGCCAGACACCTAATCCATTGAGCCACCCAGGCACTTCAGGCATCTGTATTTTTTTTTTTTTTTTATGATAGTCACAGCGAGAGAGAGAGAGAGAGAGAGAGAGAGAGAGAGAGAGAGAGAGAGGCAGAGACACAGGCAGAGGGAGAAGTCAGGGTCCATGCACCGGGAACCCGACGTTGGATTCGATCCCGGGTCTCCAGGATCACACCCTGGGCCAAAGGCAGGCGCCAAACCGCTGCACCACCCAGGGATCCCCAGGCATCTGTATTTTTAACAGCTTTCCTGAGGTTCAATTTACCTGCTTTGGGAACCAGTGCTTTAAGTCATGGATGGCAGGGAAGAAGAATGGAATATACTAAAGGTGGAGAGATCGGTTGGATGAGAGATGAGGCCGAGGGAGCCAGCCTAGGAGGTGAGGTGAACTGAAAGCCTCCTAAGATTTCCACATCCTAATTCCTTGAACCTGTGAGTGTTACCTGACATGGTGGAAAGGACTCTGCCGGTGTGATTACAGATCTTGGGCAGCCCGGGTGGCTCAGCAGTTTAGCGCCGCCTTCAGTCCAGGGTGTGATCCTGGAGACCCAGGATGGAGTCCCACATCGGGCTCCCTGCAGGGAGCCTGCTTCTCCCTCTGCCTGTGTCTCTGCCTCTAACTGCAGAAGAGAAAGAAGACCACCTATGATGCAGGGAGGGAAAAGATGATATGTTTGGAGAAATCAGCCATAAACCAAGTAATGCTGCTGTCTTCCTGAAACTGGAAAAGACAGGGAAATGATTTCTGTCCTAGGGCTTCCAGAAGCAACCAGCCCTACTGGCACCTTGATTTAAAAAAAAAAAAAAAAACCAAAAAAAATTAAGGATTTTATTTGTAAGTAATCTCTACACCCAACATGGGACTCGAACTTACAACCCTGAAATCAAGGTACGTGCTCCACAGACTGAGCCAGCCAGGCACCCCTGGCACCTTGATTTTAGATCTAGAAGACTCATTTCAGATTTCTGGTCTCCAAAATTGTAAGAGAATACATTTGTGTGGTTTTAAGCCACTACTTTTTTTGTGTGTGTATGATCTGCTACAGCAGCCATAAGAAACTAATATAGAGGATTAAAAAAAATGAATACAGATGCACCTGGCTGGTTCAGTTGGTAGAGCATGGGACTCTTGATGTCAGGGTTGTAAGTTTGAGCCCCACGTGGGGTGTAGGGATTACTTAAAAATTTTTAAAAATTGTATAAAAAATGAATACAGAAATATGTAGAAGTGAAACCATTACGCTGTGGCAAGTAACAGAATGTACAAAGTAAAATAAAAAAAGAGAGGGGGGAAGAAGGTATCAGAATGAGCTTAGATTTCTAATCATAGATGGATGCCATTGATGTCAATTAAAAGGATGAGGTTGGGCAGCCCTGGTGGCTCAGCGGTTTAGCGCTACCTTCAGCCCAGGGCGTGATCCTGGAGACCCGGGATTGAGTCCCACGTCGGGCTCCCTGCGTGGAGCCTGCTCCTCCCTCTGCCTGTGTCTCTACCTCTCTCTCTCTCTCTCTCTCTCTGCGTCTCTCATGAATAGATAAATAAAATCTTTAAAAAAAATAAATAAATAAAAGGAAGAGGTCAAGAACATAATATTTGGCTGGTTGCTTGAGGGATATCTGGAGAAAGATGGTCAGCAGACTATTAGATGTAAAGTTTTGGTTCTCTCACTTGCAAAATGGACAGAATAAAATATTCCATGTCCGGTAGTTGTGAGGACTAAAGAAGATAGTGTATGCAGAAATCTGGCATGTGCAGGTGTTCAACAGAGATGAGAGAAAACAGTTCCACCACTACCTAGTCCCATGATCTGGTGCTTGGTTCGCAGGCAAGGCAGGCTATGAGACTCTGCGTCCTACCCCCACCCCACACTGACCAGTCTATTCCACAAAATGCAAAATACTCCCTGGAACAGTCGTTAAAATAATCACTGATAGCAACCAGATAGCTTTGAGCGCTTGGTGTAAAGTGCCTCTATTGATCATGGAGGAAGACGAAGGCTAATGCAGCAGGTCAATATTTACTCAAAATTGTGTAAAGCATCATTAATTGGGACAAAGGCTCAATGGAAGTTTATGTTTTCCTCTTTTTAAAGAGAAAGAGTTTGGAAAGCAAATGAAGAGTTTAACAAGATTTCCAGAGGGAATATTTAAACTGCTTAGAAAAACAAACTGGGGATCCCTGGGTGGCGCAGCGGTTTGGCGCCTGCCTTTGGCCCAGGGTGCGATCCTGGAGACCCGGGATCGAATCCCACATCAGGCTCCCGGTGCATGGAGCCTGCTTCTCCCTCTGCCTATGTCTCTGCCTCTCTCTCTCTCTCTCTGTGTGACTATCATAAATAAATAAAAATTTAAAAAAAAACTGCCTTTAATCACCTTCAAACACTTGAGAAGCACCACTTGCAGTCCAGCCAGTTTGTGAATTACAAACTATTTCTAATTCTTTTTTTAAAAGATTTTATTTATTTATTTATTAAGGAGAAACATACACACACAGAGAGAGGCAGAAACACAGAGGCAGAGACACAGGCAGAGGGAGAAGCAGGCTCCCTGCGGGAAGCCAGGCGCCAGACTCGATCTCAGGATCCTGGGATCACGCCGAGCCGAAGGCAGATGCTCAACCGCTGAGCCACCCAGGTGTCCTTACTTCTAATTTATTAAACAAGTGCCTGGTGCAGACAAGGGGAAAATTCTATAGCCTGGTTCCTCTTCCTCAAAATGACGAAATTGTTTCCTTTAAAATATTTCATCATTCTGACCTTCTGCTAATTCTGACCGGCTTTCCTCCGACAAGGAATCAGATGACTAGGGTTTGACAGATCTTTTCCTTCAGAGCTCCTCCACTACCATCTACTCTTGCCATGTGTTTTTGGGTTCCTGGACTCAATTCCAATGTATGAGTGTGTATGTAGAGGGGAGGGTCCACCCACATTACTAAGCAATTCTTGGACATTAACTGGGTGCCTTAAAATTCAACTCAATTCAACTCAAATCTCAAATTCAACACTCTCTACCAGGAGACAGCATCATATTCCACAAGTTAAGGATTCATTCCCACAAGACCGCGAACCTCTCTTCCACTTCCTATGCCAGCCACAAACCTGTGCTTCTGACTGACCAGTTACACAGTGTAGGTTCTAATGTCACCCTCCAACTCAAGATGCCAATCAAAGTCCAGGTTGTCCCCAACTGGCTACAAACCAGAGGTTCCTGTGATCTCCTTCTTGGGTTAGATTGATTTGTTAGAGATGTCCACAGAAGTCAGAGAAACATTTTACTTACTAGGCTGCAGGCTTATTATAAAAGGATGTAACTCAGGAACAGCCAGATGGAAGAGATGCATAGGGCAAGGCTTGGAGAAAGGATGGGGAGCTTTCAGGCCCGTTCCAGGTCAGTCAGTCTCTCAGCACCTCCATGTGTTCCTTAACCCAGAAGCTCTCTGAACCCCATCCTTCTGGGGTTTCATGGTGGTTCTACTACATAGGCATACGATTCAACCTCTTCCCTCCCCAGAGGTCAGGGGATGGGACTGAAAGTTTCAACCCTCTAATCACGTGGTCGCCTCCCCGGACAACCAGCCCTCATCCTTAGGTGGATCCAAAAATCATCACTTCAATATAATAAAAGACATCTTTGTTTGCTCTCATCACTTTGGAAATTCCAAAGGTTTTAGCAGAAACAGGGACAAAGACCAAATTATATTGTGCCAGAAACAGGGACAAAGACCAAATTATATTTCATACCATGCCAGGGAAAAATTCAGGGTTTATCCTCATTACTACCCTCTCCCACATGTACCTATCAAATCCATCATTAAGACCTGAGCATCAAAAAAAAAAAAAAAAAAAAAGACCTGAGCATCTGGGCAGCCCCGGTGGCTCAGCGGTTTAGCGCCGCCTTCAGCCCAGGGCCTGATCCTGGAGACCCGGGATTGAGTCCCACGTCAGGCTTCCTGCATGGAGCCTGCTTCTCCCTCTGCCTGTGTCTCTGCCGCTCTCTCTCGCTCTCTCTCTCTCTCTCTGTATCTCTCATTAATAAATAAATAAAATCTTAAAAAAAAAAAAAGACCTGAGCATCTCCATCCACTCACCCTCAAAATTCTAGTCCATAACATCCATTTGTGTAAAAATTTTCACAAAGTGCATATGGAAGGGAACATACTTTAACATAATAAAGGCCGTATATGACAAGCCCACAGCTAACATCATACTCAATGGTGAAAAGCTAAAAGCTTTTCCTCTAAGATCAGGAACAAGACAATGGTGCCTACTCTCATCACTTTTATTCAACAGGATGTTGGGAATCCTAACCAGAGCAATTAGGCAAGAAAAAGAAATAAAAAGCATCTGAACTGAAAAGAAAGAAGTAAAACTGACTATTTGCAGATGACGTGACATTATGTATAGAAAACTCTAAAGACCCCATCAAAAAACCCCTAGAACTAATAAATGAATTCAGTGAAGTTGCAGGATACAACACCAATACACAAAATCAGTTGCATTTCTCTGCTCTAATAATGAATCACCAGAAAGAGAAATTAAAACAATCTCCTTTAAAATTGCATCAAAAATAGGAATAGGAATAAATTTAACCAAAGAAGTGAAAGATTTATGCATTAAAAAGCTTAAGATATTCATGAAAGAAATTGAAGACACAAATTAATGGAAATATATTCTGTACTCATGAATTGAAGGAATATTGTTAAAATCTTCATACTACCCAAAGCAATCTATAGATTCAATGCAATCCCTAACCAAATTCCAGTGGGGGCAGCCCGGGTGGCTCAGCAGTTTAGCACCGCCTTCAGCCCAGGGCCTGATCCTGGAGTCCCGGGATTGAGTCCCACATCGGGCTCCCTGCATGGAGCCTGCTTCTCCCTCTGCCTGTGTCTCTGCCTCTCTCTCTCTCTCTCTCTCTCTCTCTCTCTTTCTGTGTGTGTCTCATGAATAAGTAAATAAATTTTTTTAATTCCAATGGTATTTGTCAAGAAAATAGAATAAATAATCTTAAAATTTCTATGGAACCACTAAAGACCCCAAATAGCCAAAGGAATCTTGAGAAAGAAGAACAAAATGGAGACATTGTTCTTCCTGATTTCAAACTATATTATAAAGCCCACAGTAATTTTGAAAAAGTATTTTATTGGCATAAAAACAGAAATGTAGATCACTGGATCAAAATAGAGAAATAAACCCATGTGTATATGATCAATTAATTTACAATGGATCCAAGACTATACAAAGAGGAAAGGACAGTCTCTTCAATGAATAGTGCTGGGAAAACTGGAATCCATTTGCAAAAGAATAAAACTGGGCCCCTATCTTACACCATACACAAAAATTATCTCAAAATGGATTATAGACTTGAATGTAAGACCTGAAACCATAAAACTCCTGAAAGAAAACATAGGCAGTAAACTCCTTGACATAGGTCTCAGCAATGATTTTTTCAATCTGACACTAAAAGCAAAAGCAACAAAAAACAACAAAAAGAGCAACAACAACAAAGTAAAAGCAAAAGCAACAAAAGCAAAAATGAATAAATGTACTACATCATACAGAAAAATTTCTGCTCAACAAAGGAGGCCAGGGCAGCCCGGGTGGCTCAGCAGTTTAGCAGCACCTATGATCCTGGAGACCTGGAATGGAGTCCCACGTGAGGCTCCCTGCATGGAGCCTGCTTCTCCCTCTGCCTGTGTCTCTGCCTCTCTCTCTCTCTCTCTCTTTCTCTCTCTCTCTCTCTCTCTCTCTCTGTCTCTCATAAATAAATAAAATCTTAAAAAAAAAAAAACACTAAGCTGAGGTTTTTATTTATTTATTTATTTTATTTATTTATTTTAAGCTGAGGTTTTTAAAAACAACAACAACAACAAAGGAGACCAATAAAATAAAAAGGCAACCTACTGAATGGGAGAAAATAAAAAAATAAAATAAAAAAATGAATGGGAGAAAATATTTGCAAATCAGATATCTGTTAAGGGTTTAATATCCAAAATATATAAAGAACTCACAAATATCAATAGCAAAAAAACAAATTATCTGATTGACAAATGAGTAGATGATCTGAATAGACATTTTTCTAAAAAAGACTTACAGGTGGCCAATAGGTACATGAAAAAGTACTCAACATCACTAATCATCAGGAAAATACAAATCACAACCACAATGAGATATCACCTCACATCTCTTGAGAATAGCTAGTAACAGAAAGGCGAGAAATAACAAGTGTTGGTGAGGATGTGGAGAAAAGGGGATCTTTGTGCAGTATTGGTGGGAATGTAAATCAGTGTATCCACTCTGGAAAATACTATAGAAGTTTCTCAAAAAATTAAAAGTATAACTACCATATGATCCAGCACTTTCATTTATTTATCCAAAGAAATATTTATCCAAAGAAATAAAACACACCAAAGAAATATTTATCCAAAGAAATAAAACACACCACCAAAAAAATTTTTGCACCCCCATGTTCATTGCAGTTATTTATGATACCCAGACATAGAAACAACCTACGTGACCATGACAGGATGAATGGATAAAGAAGACAGGATATGTTTATACAATGGAATATTATTCATCCATAAAGAAGAATGAAATCGTGACCTTTGCAAGAATGTGGATGGACCTCAAGGATATCATGGCAAGTGAAATAAGTCAGGCAGAGAAAGACAAATACTATATGATATCTTTTATATATGGAGTCTAAGACACACACCCCACACACAAACACCATGCTCATAAATACGGAGAAGAGAATAGTGGTTGCCAGTGGTAGGGGGTGGAGGGTGGGAGAATGGATTTAAAAAAAAAGGAATTAAAAAATTCCAGTTCCCGTTGTCATTACCTCTTACCCGGACTACTGCAATAGGTCCTTCCCTAGTTTGCAGAACCATTCAATCCCCTTCCAATTCACCCTCCTGATGACTGCCAGTGAGATCTGTGCAGCCTCTAGAGACACAGTAAAGGGAAACATTTGCTGTGGAGCTTTCACTTTCTCAGCCTTTCTGAGCCTCACTGTCTTCATCTGTAAAACTGATTATAACAGGGGCGTTGGTTGGCTCAGTCCATACAGCATGCAACTCTTGATCTCAGGGCTGGAAGTTTAAGCCCGACATAGGGCAAAGAGCTTTCTTAAAGAAATAAATAGATACATGTTTTTACAAAATTGATCGTAACAATCACTGCCTCTGAGGTTTTAGGTGAGGATTAAATGAAAGTGAATTGCTTCCCTCTATGCCTGCAAATAGCAACTGCTCAGTAGTTACTAGGGGCACTTACCACCACCACCTGGCCTGTCCACCAGCCGCTCAGGACAGCATCATGCCAGTTATTGTAAACATGCACATGTTTATTATACCACACTCATTCATCTGTTTATATAGATAAAGTGCAAAAGGAGGTTTATGTCTTCTTTTCGTTCCCATAATTTTTGAGGCCAGGACAATTAGGAGAGAATTCATATAACTTAAATAAAATCAATCATACTTATGGATACTTAAATCACACATATAGAGACGTCTGGGTGGCTCAGCGGTTGAGCGTCTGCCTCTGGCTCAGGGCCTGATCCTAGATTCCCGGGATCGAATCCCACATCGGGCTTGCTGCATGGAGCCTGCCTCTCCCTCTGCCTGTGTCTCTGCCTCTCTTTCTGTGTCTCTCATGAATAAATAAATACAATCTTCATAAAAAAATAAAAAATAAAAAAGGAGTGTTTAAAGTATGAGTCGCTGGACTATTTCATGATCCTTCCTTAAGACAATATAATTCCTTTCATACTCTTAACAGACTCTCCCCAAAATGTATCCCTCTATGGACCTCAGTAAAAAACAAACCAACAAATACTTAAAGAAATAAAAATCAACTATAAGTAGAGTGGGCTATTAAGTGTCCAGATGGGCACTTTATCTGAATATGAAGAAAGAATTTAATCCTTAGCTGACCAAAGAAAAACAATGACAAATCAGAAAGGGAGGCTATCCTGCAAACTCCACTGTAACTTTCTCTTAACAGAAACGTATATTTTTCTATCAGGCAATTCTCTTTATCTCTGGAGCTGTTCTAATTGTTCCATAAGTGCTCTGAGTCAGGGAATTCTAAAGCAAAGTCTCTCACGACTGTATTTTGCAGGAAAAATTCATTAACTCAGTGTGGGGGAAGCTTTCTGTAAAATAATAAAAAGAATATTTTTAAGTAAAATGATGTTTTATTACTTTTAAAGGACCCAAACCTGGATTTAGAACTTTACGAGGCTCTGAGCATTGGAAAGATTATGATGATTACTTCCCACACCCCACCTACTACTTTCAAAATAAAAAACCACCTTAAGACAAGTGAAAAGAAGACCAAAATTCTACTTTTCCCACAATACTTCATTGTTGATCTCCTTAAAATAGCAGTTTTTAATTCATAAACAATCTTTTTTTAGTGAGGTCACTTTGCTTGTGTGTGAGCACATATAATTTGCCTACTGGAAATCCAGCACTGTTAGGACGCACGCCATGCAAACCAATCTGGCACACAGTAGGCCTAGCAGGGTGGGATTTAGAGACGTATTCAAACCCCTGCTAGGCTGCTTACTAGCTGTGTGACTTGTAGGCTAATTCCTTCTCTATGAGCATCAATCATCTTGTCTCCAGTTGAAACATGGCTGTGTGTACAAGAAAACAGAAACACAGTCCCCCCCACCCCCCATTTGATCCCTACATTTGGTAACTACGTAATACTACGTATATTGCTATTTGCAATGAACTCCTCCCTTGTTTGTAAACAGTACCTAAGCAGGGCACTATTGATTTCCTTAAGTAAGCTAAATGGCCATCCTTACAACCCTTCAGCTTTTAAGAATTGCTTAGCAAGTTCAGCTGACAGAGAACATTTCAAAAACTTCACAAATTTCAACTTAGCAGAATGTAAGTTAATGAGTTTTGAGCATCCTAAATTTAGTGTAAAGAGAAGGAGTGAACAAAGATGACAGTAACAAGAACCACAGAAACTACATTTCTCAAAAATTTGTTTCTTTGTAATCTATTTAAAAATGGACTTGTGTTCTTCAAAAATGTCAATGTTGGGCAGCCCAGGTGGCTCAGCGGTTTAGCGCCACCTTCGGCCCAGGGCGTGATCCTAGAGACCCTGGATGGAGTCCCGCGTCAGGATCCCTGCATGGAGCCTGCTTCTCCCTCTGCCTACATCTCTGCCTCTCTCTCTCTCTCTCTCTTTCTCATGAGTAAATAAAATCTTAAAAAAAAAAAAAAAAATGTCATTGTCATGAAAGTTAAGAAAGGCTGAAGAACTGATCGAAATTAAAGGAGACAGTAACAAAATGTCATATGCAATTTTGGTCTGAATGCTGTACCGGAGAAAAATGCAATAAAGGTCCTTAAAATGGACGGGTCAACAAAATTGGAATATGAACAGTGGATTAAATAAAAATGTTGATCAATGTTTAATTACCTGAAGGTGGGAACTCTAGTGTGGTTATGTAAGAGAATGCCCTAGTTCCTAGGAAATACACATTGAGGAATTTAAGGATAAGGCAACATGATGAATGCAACTTAGCTACAGATGGCTAGGGAGAAAATTTTACATATGAGAATGACAAGTAAATGGGCAAAACATTAACAATTGGTGAATCTAGGTAAGGGATATATGCAGTATTTTGTACATCCTATGACTTCTTCTTGTTACCTGTAACTCTTTGCGAATAAAGTTTAAAATTTTGTACGTCTAAATGTAAGATCTGTCACAGCACAAAGGTAAGGATGAAAATTCCAAGCACATACTCTCTGCAGCTGGGTATCATTAAGAATGATGTCCTGTTGTGACCAGATATTAAAAGTTTGATCCGCCATGGTGAATTTCTATGGATTTGGGCAATAAAATGGAACATTCTCCCAGTCTAGGATTTTATTATCATTCCTTTGAGAATGTATACTTGGTCAGATATTCTTTATTTTGGCTCCAGGTCACCTACATTTTCAGAATGTGTTCTGAAGTCAATTCATCTCTTAGGCCATTCAAATATTGAAAATGTCATTAAAATATGAAGTAGAACTGAGACGATTTTTGTCTTGAAAATCTGCCAGTCAGTTCCCATTTCCGCTCATCACTGGGGAATTTCTACTTGAAATCTAAAATCTCTAATGAGCTTAGTCTCCTGATAGCTCAAACATTAACTCTGCCCTGATGTAAAGTTTTCTTTAACAACGTGATGTATGTGCTAACTTACACGCATCTCAGGAGGTGAGGGATTCAAAGAGCCGTCATGACTTGGGACTCTGGGAGAAATAATTTTATGTAGGCTCAGTTATAAATGGGGAAAATAATTCTTACCTCAGAGGGGATGATGTAAGAGATAATTATCATTTGCAAAATGCCTCAAGGTCTTGAGATGAAAGGAGCCATTTTGGTGTATCAGACTGTCGTTTTTATTATGGGTTCTCTTATATTTCTTTTACAGTATGTAGAACACAATCATTTTAAATGGATTGTTTCCTCAGAAGTCTGTGAAGGTGGTTGCCTCACTTCACCGATGAAACAGACTAAATGACTTGCCCTTGGCCACAGGTAGTATTCCTATCAGTAGAATGAATAAAGAAATTCCTAGCCATGTTGCTTCTCCCTTTGCACTGGATTACGAAATGAGCTTTTGTATTTTCAATATATTATTTTACTTTATGTCCATGTTTTTAGTTTAGTTTTGTTATATAAACTACTCTTGACTTAGTACATTTTAATAATGGATATATGGCCTGATGAATTCAATTCCAGCCTTGGTCTTGCTTGGGCTACTGAACCAAAGTACCATAAATTGGGTGGCTTATAAATAACAGAAATTTATTTCTCACAGTCGTGGAAGCTGGGTGTTCAAGACCAGGGTGCCAGCAATGGTCGGGTTCTGATGAGCGCCCCCTTCTGGGCCATAAACTGCCCTCTTCCCATTGTATCCTCACATGGCGGTAAGTGGGCAAGGGAGCAATCAAGCCTCTTCTTATCAGGATGCCAATTACATTCATGGGGGCTCTACCCCATGACCTAATTAGCTCCCAAAGTCTCCACCTCTGAATTCCATCACGTTGGGGACAGGATTTTGAGGGAATACAAACATCAAGTCCAAAACATCCACCAATATTTACTGCACACCTGTTATGTCTTTTAGGCATTGAGGAAAAATTGATGGGCAAATGGATCGGCTTGCCGATCTCATGAAGTTCAGAGTCTAGTAATCATAAAATAAATATTTCCTTTTAAAGTTTGACAAAAGACATAAATAGAAAGTAAAGAATGAGACCGGAGATTATAAGGATAAGGCCTTATATACACTAACTTCTAACAGGTCTTCCTACTTCCATTTGTAATAAATGTGATCTCAGATTTCCTCATAGGTAAGACATTTTAATAACATACTAATTGGTCAGAAACAGTATATCTAGGTCACAGGAAGAATTCAGTCTGATTTTGTGAGCAATGCTCCTTATTTTCTCTGAGTTTTAGTATGTTTGAGGATATGATGGAATGGAACATTGCACCTGTAGAGAAAATTGCAAATGCTGAGACAAAATTGCTTCTTATATACTTGATGGTAAGAATCAAGAGGAAATTAAACATTTTTTAAAGAAAAATACAAAATAATATTGCAATAACAAATTTAGAGATAGAATATTTATAAGATTCATTGCGATTCCTGAGAGAACATCTAGTTATCATTTATTGAATGATTTCTATCTGTACAGAATAAGGGCTCAATATAAGATAGCTGTGACTGTATTCTAGTTGTTAGGCTCATATTGTGGTAAGGATTCATTCGTATTAGCTCAAATTATGTGGAGATGTTATAAGGCAATCAGGAATACCAGCTTTGTGGTACAATGGTATCACAGGGATTCAGAAAATGGAACACTCCAGCCTAACAGTAAGAACAGGACCCTTAAAAAAAAAAAAAAAAAAAAAAAAAAGAACAGGTCCCTTATGCTTCACAGAGACTTGAATGGGTAGAAGATTTCTCTAGAGTAGTGGTTCTCAAATTGTGGTCCTTGGAATCCCACCATCAGCACCAACTAGCAATTTGTTGGAAATGTAAATTCTTGGCACCAACCCCTAGATCCACTGAATGAGAGATTCTGGTGGTGGAACAATCTTCTGTGTTTTCACAGGCCCTCCAGGTGAGGACAGAAAACTATTTATGAATTTCCATGGACCCTACCATGTAGGATGATTATGTGTTAACCAATAACAGAAGTTTCAATGTAAACAATAAACAGGACATATGGCCTTACTTAATGAAATAGTCCAGAGGCAAGGATTGCCTGCTCAAGTTTGAGAACGGTTGCCCTAAAATTAAGGTAAATACTTGACTTGGTTAGCTCTGGGTAACCACAGGCTTTGAAACCATAGGGTTTGAAAACATTGACTACAAGACCCCAACAGTTACATGACTCAGCCACTACTCTCTTTTGGGTTGTGCTTCCTTAGCTAAACATTTATTCTGTTTTCTCTGCAGCTCAACTCAAAGAGAGAATCTGATTGGTGCAATGTTGTTACCATCATTCCTTTTGGGCAAAGCTCTAGAGCCAGGCCAGCTCATAGGCCACCAGTCAACTTATAAAGTGGCTGCCTTTAAGTCCATGTCTTCCCCTGATCCAATCAGGCTTGGTGGGGAAAGCAAGAGCCAACAAATGGCCTGGAGCCGTTTCTTGAAGTAAAGGATCTTGTGAAAGGTTCTCTTTAGAAGGCACTATTGGTTCCTTGCTTTTCTCACTTAGAAATTATCCAGCACTGGGACGCCTGAATGGCTCAGTGGTTGAGCATCTGCCTTCGGCTCAGTGTGTGATCCTGAGTCTGGGGATCGAGTCCCGCGTCAGACTCCCTGTGAGGAGCCTACTTCTCCCTCTGTGTCTCGAATGAATGAATGAATGAATGAATGAATGAATAAATAAAATCTTTAAAAAATTATCTAGCACAGAAATGACCCCTTCAGGTCCAAGACTGAGTTACTTTGTTTTATTTTGTTTTTATTTTTTTATTTATTTTTTTTTTTAAATTTTTATTTATTTATGATAGTCACATACAGAGAGAGAGAGAGAGAGAGAGAGAGAGGCAGAGACACAGGCAGAGGGAGAAGCAGGCTCCATGCACCGGGAGCCCGACGTGGGATTCGATCCCGCATCTCCAGGATCGCGCCCTGGGCCAAAGGCAGGCGCCAAACCGCTGCGCCACCCAGGGATCCCCTATTTTGTTTTTAATGTTCTATTTATTTGAGACAGAGAGTGAGAGAGCACGAGCAAGGTGAGGGGCAGAGAGAGAGAGGCAGACTCCCCACTGACCAGGTAGCCCAATGCCAGCCTCTGTCTGGGGACTCTGGCATCATGACCTGAGCCAAAGGCAGATGCTTAACCGACTGAGCCACCCAGATGCCCCCAAGACTGAGTTGGTTTGTACTGAAGTTAAGTGTGAAGCTGTTAAAACCAAAATCCCTTAGATATTAGAATATCTAAATGACCACAGAGGACTGTATATTCATTGGACTTTCCTCCCTTCTTCTCAAATGAACATATGTTAGTTGTTCAGCCTTTGAGGTAAGAACCCAAAATATTCCCTGGCAAGGAGTGAGTACTTAATAAATATTTGTTGAATAAGTGAATGAATGAGAAAAAGCAGTCCATCTATTTGTAGGGGGGGAGGGTTAAATGCCAAAAAAAAAAAAAAAAAAGCCCAACAAAACCAGATTTTGAATTCTTTTGTTCAGGGTCTTAAGTTTAAAACTTTTGGTTCAGGGATCCCTGGGTGGCGCAGCGGTTTGGCGCCTGCCTTTGGCCCAGGGCGCGATCCTGGAGACCCCGGATCGAATCCCACATCGGGCTCCCGGTGCATAGAGCCTGCTCCTCCCTCTGCCTGTGTCTCTGCCTCTCTCTCTCTCTCTCTCTCTCTGTGTGACTATCATAAATAAATACAAAAATAAAAGTAAAAAAAAAAAAGTTAAAAAAAAAAAACTTTTGGTTCAACAGTGTCTATTTATACAGACTGTTGTTTAGGACATTTTATGCAGTTTTCCAACAAAGGAGCATACATAACATTTGTTGACAGCTAAAGGTTACAACCTAAATGACTCTCTATAGGAGATTGGTTTAATAAGTTACAAAACCGAAACATGGGATAGTTTGGCGCTGTTTAATAATTTTAAATGGATTTCCTCAGAAGCCTGTGAAGGTGTTTGCTATTATTGCTTCACTATGCTGATTAAACAAGCTTAAGTACTCCCTGTTTGCAGGTGACAATGAAATGAACCAAAAATTCTTTGCCATGTTGCCTTATATAAGAAGCAGCTGAAATATTTTCTGATAGGGAACAAACTCTGAGATATGTTTCTAAGCCAAAGGCTGACAGCACAAAACACCATTTTGTAAACAAAAAGGGAGCTCTATGTACAGAATCTCTTAGGAAGTATACACAGTAAGTTAAAAAGTGTAGTTAAAATGTTTCCTTTGGGGAGGGGAGCTGAGATGGGAGGATGGAGACTCTCCTTTCACTGTATACCTTTCATACTGTTGGCATTTTCTTAAAAGATTTTGTCTATTTGAGAGAGAGAGAGAGAGAAGGAGAGCATGAGTGGGGTGGGGGTGTGGCGGGAAGGGCAGAGGGAGAGGGAGAAGCAGAATCCCCGCTGAGCAATCCCAGGACCCCGAGATCATGACCTGAGTGAAAGCAGATGCTTAACCGACTGAGCCACCCAGGTGCCCTACTACTGGCATTTTAAAAGAAAATACATGCATTTTTACTTATTCAAAATTTCATAAACATATTTAAGGCATTAACTCTTGGAAGATCTCACCAAAAAAAATTAAGAGATGGATTTGCAGAAGTTCTACCATATTCTGATTTCTTCCAGGCAGCCATATTTTTAGAGGGCAGAAAATTGTTTCTGGATTTTCATCACCTTTATCATCTACAATGAGCCACCGATTACAGAAGTCTCAGTTTATTTTTTTTATTTTTTAAAGATTTTATTTATTTATGAGACAGAGAGAGAGGCAGAGACACAGGCAGAGGGAGAAGCAGGCTCCATGCAGGGAGCCTGATATGGGACTCGATCCTGGGTCTCCAAGACCAGGCCCTGGGCTGAAGGCGGCGCTAAACCGCTGAGCCACCAGGGCTGCCCGAAGTCTCAGTTTAAACAGTAAACAGAATGTATGGATTTACCTAATGGAAGAGTCCAAAAACAGGACAGAATTCAGATGTGATTTGATTGCAAGGTCCACAGTGTTTTGGGGCTGCACTGCTCTTTCCTTTCAACGTGTCACCTCTGGCCTCCTCTGAATGAGTGCGGGCCCCAGAGGGGCACAGCAGGTTGGTGCAAAAACGTGCACTGCTGTTCCAGGCCTGGTATCTGCAACGCCACCACACAGCTCAGACGGAAGGGAACGTCTGTCCCCACGTTGCATATGCAAGGCCTGGGGGCCCGTGTGAAGCCCTGTACCAGCAACCGTAGCCGGGTGAGCCAAGTGGACCTATAGGCTGTACCTGGGTTACCTGCGCCTGCCCTAGGGAGGATGGCATTCACTCCCTCAGAACCACAGCTCTGCTGAAATGGAAGTTGAGGGCTTCTGGGAAGGAGGTGAGGGAGAAATGGAGGCTGAAGAGACAGGTATGAGGAATGGTCCTCAAAAGGTTAATCTTCAGGCTTACACAATGAGGGCTTGGCTAAATCTCTGCACCTTGTCCCACAGAGTTGTTACACTTTTTATTCCCTCGCAGTGAAGATGTCTTGGCAATCAGTCTACCGGGTGGGTTTCAGGTAGCTTAAGTAATACCACACATGATCCCGAAATAAAAGAACAGTATTGTTTTCATATCCGACACTTGTACTCTTTAACACTGTGCAAATGAGCATCCATCCGAGAAGAGGATGATGGCCAAGTCGAGATGAAATCTCTGCCCCACCTCAGTATGGCTAAGGTAGAAAAGTGCCATTTAGGGGCACCTGGGTGGCTCAGTTGGTTAAGCATCTGCCCTCAGCTCAGGTCATGATCCCAGGGTCCTTGGATTGAGCCCCATGTCGGGGTCTCTGCTCAGTGAGGAGTCTGCTTCTCCTTCTCCCTCTGCCCCTCCCCCTCCTCGTGCTTGCTCTCTCTCTCTCACTCTCAAATGAATAAATAAAATCCTTCTTTCTTTTTTTTTTTTTTTTTAAAGTGCCACATTTGGATTTTCCTTCTCAGTGGGAGGAGTTGTCCAATGTCATGGTCAGTTTCTATCTATGATTTTGAAACAGAAATCACAGCTCTGAATACTGCCGAGTTGGCTTGGCCTTTTCTAAACCCTGAATCTGGCAGAGCCAGCTGTGCACAAAATGTAGGCTGCAGTTTCACTCTTGAGGCTGGTTTGTTGTTAGATGGCTGGAGATGTCAGCAAGCAGGCCAGCCAGTCAGCAAATACAAACCCGTGCTGTGGGCCACATCCTGGGCCTGAGCTGGGGACCCAGTAGTGAACAAGACAGGGTCCCAGCCCTCTGGAACTTGCTCCAGCAGGGAAGGCAGACAGTAAGCATAGTTCCTTCAACGACTAAGTAATTACAAACTGTAGAGAACCTGGCTGATTTGTCCCCCACTCACATCTTCCAGCTTATCAAGGATGCGTTCCTCTTCATTCTCTGCAAGGCAGACCCCTGGATATTTTATTTCTTTGAACTAGCCCTGTTCCCTTCCACCCCTTTGAATACTCACTGCTCCCTGTACGGGAAATACCCTCCCTAACACCCCAGAGTCTTAGTCCTCTTCATTAAGTTAACGTCTCCTTCTTTGCATTTCAGTTTAAACCACATTGTTGGGGACACCTGGGTGGCTCAGCAGTTAAGTGTCTGCCTTCGGCTCAGGTCATGATCCTGTGGTCCCGGAATCGAGTCCTAGACGCTGATGGCCTGCTTCTCCCCCTGCCTGTGTCTCTGCCTCTCTCTCTGTGTCTCTCATCAATCAATAAATAAATAAATAAAATCTTAAAAACAAACAAAAAAAGAAACTATATTCCCTAAAGCAATCCTTCCCTCAACTTTGATCAGGTGTCTTTGTAGGATCTTCCAGCCCCATCTGTGTATTCTTCTTGGCACATAGGTCCCCTCGGATTTAGACAAAGGAATATTTGATTCCTATGCCCTACATTCCATGAAGGTAAAAGCATGGTCTATTGTATTTCCCTGCCACACCAAGCACCCTCCCAACTCGGGGCTCTGCCCCTGCTGTTCCCTCTGTCTGGAACACTGTCTCCAGGCCATCCTCTTGGTCCTGTGTCTCATTCTGTCAGGATTCTGCTCAAATATAAATTTAGCCAGGAGGCCTCCCGGACTCCCTTATACATAAGAGCAATCCCCGACCGGGGCCTCACGGTCGCCTCTTCCCACATTGCATAGCACCTATGCTACTCACAGACTATATTCTCATTTTTATATCACTCCACTAAAATGTAAGCTCCATGAGGATGGAGCCTCTGTCCATTTACTTGCTCACTTCTTCCCTCGTAGGTCAAATGCCTGATGTGTGTTAGGCGCACAATCAATATTTCTTGAATAAAAGCTGAATCAGTACCCAGCACTTAGCAAATTGTCGGTCCATAGTAGGCACTCAGGAAATATTTTGGAAGGAACAAATGCCTGAAAAAAGTATAGGTGCCACTAAAATGAACACAGGACATTCCACCTTGTTGGAGGAGTCAGATAAAGAATACAGAATAAGAAAGAGGGGTTCAGCTATTTTGATGGTTTTAATCAGGTAGGGCAGTCAAACTTCATTACCGTTGTTAGGAAGACCAGGATGTGTGAGCAGGGATGGGAACTCTGCTCAATCCTTCCCTCGTCAGATATCCATCTGACTCCCCCACCTCCCACCCCTCCTCCAGACCTTGGATGAATATTCACTCAGCTGGCAGCTCTTGTCTTGCTGCAGCTCAACGCCAAGAACGGAGATTGAAAATGTCCCATAGAGAAATCAGCATCGAGGTTGACCAACTGAGAGCCAAACCCTGCAGCTCTTTCCAGCATTCCTCAACTCCCTGGAGAGCCAGAGAGGAAAAGGAGCAGAGGCTAGAGGGCAGGGTTCTAGAAGTGTCATTGTCTTCCTTACAAGGCTGAGTTGTGTGGGTGGAAGAATTATGTATGGTGGAGGGCAGAGAGTCTTGTGTTTGAACCTTTTGGGAGATGAATTCCCTCTGCCTCTTTAAATGTTTTGGCCTTTCTGTTACTGGTGACACTTAAGGAGCTATAGGCTTTCTGCAGGAGCTGTGTCAAGATTTGCTCCATAAATTACCTGGGAGGATGCCATATGCAAATAGAAGAAGAAATAGCAGTCTTGATATTCACAGTGACAGCTTAGTTATCCTCAAGGGGAAGGGAAGGAAAAGTAGATATCTTTTTTCTTCATAGAGTCTTTTCCATCAATTCCTAGATAACATGATAATTCTTACTTAATAATAGGTTGGGACCACTCTAGAAATTTTAGTAATAGCAATATTTAGCCTAAATTTCAACATAGCCCCAAATAATAGTTATAGTGGTTTGCTATTCTTCTTTGGAAACTACTTTATAAAGACCTGTTCACAGGATACTTATCCTAGGATGTAGAAAGCCACATGTAGATATAAAAATGTGATTGTTATCTCCCCCAAACCAGATCATTTTGCTTTTAATGTAATGATCACCAGGTAGGTTAGCAACACTCAGAACAGATACAAATGAAAAAGAGGAAGTATGCATTCAACCTCCTCATCATTATCACTTTTATGCTAAGTGACAACTAATAGAAAAAGCATTTCACCATGCCAACGGCACTAATACACAGTTTATGAATGAGGACAGTGAGTCTCAGGCAGGGTATAAAACTTACCCTAAGGATATGTAACCGTGGGGATCCCTGGGTGGCACAGCGGTTTGGCGCCTGCCTTTGGCCCAGGGTGCGGTCCTGGAGTCCCAGGATGGAGTCCTGAGTCGGGCTCCCGGCGTGGGGCCTCTCTCTCTCTCTCTCTCTCTCTCTCTCTCTCTCTGTCTATCATGAATAAATAAATAAAATCTTAAAAAAAAAAAAGGATATGTAACCGTGATGTGACACGCAAACGCAAGGCTTTAGTTCTAGAGCTGCCAATTATGAAAGTCCATGCTCTGCAGCAAGGGACTGTACCGAGCACTGGTTTTCATGGAATAGTTAATTCTTTTGCTTTCTACATTATGTTGTCTACTCCAGCACATTCTATATAATTATAGTATAATCACAGTTTTTAATGCTGTCAGAGTATTTTTTTTTAATTTAGGTAAAATTTAGACAACATAAAATTCACCATTTTAATCATTTTAATGTATATAATTCAGTGACATTTAGTAAATTCCGTTGTGCAACCAACACGACTATTTAGGTCTAGAACATTTTCCTCCCCACAAAAGGAAATCCCATAACCATTCATGGCACTTCTCCTGCTCCCCTCAACTCCTTGCCTTCTAAGAACCACTAATTCATTTCCTCTCTCTATGGATTTGCCTATTCTGGGCATTTCATATAGATGGAAACATAGAATATGTGGTCTTTTCTATTCAGCTTCTCTCACTTGACATCATGTTTTCTTTTTTGTTGTTTTAAAGATTTTATTTATTTATTCATGAGACACACACAGAGAAAGGCAGAGACATAGACAGTGGGAGAAGTAGGCTCCCTGCCTGATGCAGGACTCGGTCCTAGAACCCTGGGATCACGACCTGAGCTGAGGGCAAGTGCTCAACCATTGAGCCACCCAGCCATCCCTTGACATCAAGTTTTCAAGGTTCTTCCATGTTATAGCATGTATCAGTATTTTGTTTCTCTTTATAGCTGCATAGTATTATATTGTATGGATGACCACATTATGTTTATCCATTCATCTGTCGACAGACATTTGGGTGGTTTCCACCTTTGGCTATTGTGAATGCTGCTATGAACATTCATGTACAAGTTTTTGTTTGTACATTTATTTTCAATTCTTTTGGGTCATATATACCTATGAGTGGAATTGTTGAGTCATATGGTAACTCTGTTTAACTTACTGAGGGAACCATTAAACCGTTTTTGCACAGTGTCTACATCATTGAGAGTCCCACCAGCAACGTATAAGTGTTCGGATTTCCACACATCTTCATTTGTTATTTTCAATTAAAAAAAAGAACCAAAAAAAAACAAAAAAACACAACTATACCCATCCTGGTGGGTGTATGATAGTATCTGTCTCACTGTGGGTTTGTTTTGTTTTGTTTTGTTTTTTTAAGATTTTTATTTATTCATGACAGACCCAGAGAGAGGCAGAGATACGCAGAGGGAGAAGCAGGCTCCTCACAGGGAGCCCGATGTGGGACTCGATCCCGGCACTCAGGATCACACCCTGGGCCGAAGGTGGCACTAAACCTCTGAGCCACCCAGGTGTCCCTCATTGTGGTTTTGGTTTGCATTTTCCCAATGATGAATTAAACATTTTTCATGTGCCTCAGTGGTTTTTTAAAAATAAACTGTTAATTTTATTTTTTTGTAAAAGGTTTGTTTATTTATTTGAGAGAAAGCGAGAGAAAAAGAAAGAGAGAGAATGAGCTGGGGTAGAGGCAGAGGGACAAACAGACTCCTTGCTGAATGGGAACCTGAGGTGGAGCTCACTCCCAGGACCCTGAGACCATGACCTGAGCCTAAGTCAGATGCTTAACCTACTTACTGAGCTACCCAGGCACCTCAAACCTGTTAATTTAATTTAAATTTTTTCTAACTGTTAATTTTAGAATCATTTTAGATATATAGAAAATTTGCAAAGATTATGCAACATTTTAATAACACAATCTTTATATCAAATGTACTAAAAGACATCTCTATACTTCCTCTGCTTCTTCCACTTTGGGTTTTGAATTTTTTGATAGAGAAATATGTGATTATAAAACATTACAGTTATTAATGAAGCCTGTGATGCATTGTTTATTGTGCCTGAAAAACCATGGGGTATGACAGTGGCGTTAAAAATTAATAAATGGGGGATCCCTGGGTGGCGCAGCGGTTTGGCGCCTGCCTTTGGCCCAGGGCGCGATCCTGGAGACCCGGGATCGAATCCCACATCGGGCTCCCGGTGCATGGAGCCTGCTTCTCCCTCTGCCTGTGTCTCTGTGCCCCCCCCCTCTCTCTCTGTGACTATCATAAATAAATAAAAATTTAAAAAAAATTAATAAATGGGGGCAACCCCGGTGGCACAGTGGTTTAGTGCCGCCTGCAGCCCAGGGCGTGATCCTGGAGGCCCTGGATCGAGTCCCACGTCAGGCTCTCTGTATGATGCCTGCTTCTCCTCCCTCTGCCTGTGTCTCTGCCTCTCTCTCTCTCTGTGTCTCTATGAATAAATAAGATCTTTAAAAAAATAATAATAAATGGGAGTGCCTAGCTGGCTGTGTTGGAATTCAAGCCCCATGTTGGCTGTAGAGATTACTTAAACAAATACACTTTAAAAAAAAACAAGAAATTAATAAATAGAGGCACATGGCATTGTGATAAAAAATATGATGTTTGTCACATCAGGTCTGAATACTGGTGCTTTATTTTATTTTATTATTTTTTTTTAAATATTTCTTTTCAATTTTTATTTATTTATGATAGTCACAGAGAGAGAGAGAGAGGCAGAGACACAGGCAGAGGGAGAAGCAGGCTCCATGCACCGGGAGCCCGATGTGGGATTCGATCCCAGGTCTCCAGGATCGCGCCCTGGGCCAAAGGCAGGCGCCAAACCGCTGCGCCACCCAGGGATCCCGTGGTGCTTTATTTTAAAGGTTTCATTTATTTATTCATGAAAGACACTGACACAGGCAGAGGGGGAGAAGCAGGCTCTATCCAGGAAGCCAGATGTGGGACTTGATTCCAGGACCCCAGGATCACGCCCTGAGCCAAAGGCAGACCCTCAACCGCTGAGCCACACAGGCGTCCCGTGAATACTGGCTGTTTTATCTTAGCAAGGTACTTAACCTCTCCAAACCTCAGTCTCTTCTGCAAAATAGGGATAGCACCTGCTTCCTAGTGTCATTATGAGGGTCAAATGAGAAAGGGTATTGAAAGCACTTACATGCACTTTTTGGCACTCAGTAAATGAGACATTTACTTTGCTTGTTTATTTATTTTATTTTTAGAGAGGGAGTGTGTGTGTGTGTGTGTGTGCATGCGTGCGCGTGTGCGTGCAAGCAGGGGGAAGGGCAGAGGAAGAGAGAGAGAGAGAGAGAGAGAGAGAGACAGAGAGAGTGGAGCCTGACTAAGGGCTTGATCTTAGGACCCTGAGATCATGACTTGAGTGGAAGTCAGATGCTTAACCAACTAAGCCTCCCAGGTGCCCTGTTTGCTTGCTTTTTAAAGCACAGAGGAGGGGATCCCTGGGTGGCGCAGCGGTTTGGCGCCTGCCTTTGGCCCAGGGCGCGATCCTGGAGACCCGGGATCGAATCCCACATCGGGCTCCCTGCATGGAGCCTGCTTCTCCCTCTGCCTATGTCTCTGCCTCTCTCTCTCTCTGTGTGACTATCATGAATAAATAAATAAAATCTTTAAAAAAAATAAAATAAAGCACAGAGGAATCACTTAATTTATCTGTGTCCCCATAGTTGGTTAGAATCATAAGAAATCATCATTCTATCCCTGTATCCTTCATCCATTCATGTGTGTATTCATTCATTCTTCAAATATGTGTTGGGCCCATCCTATGTGTCAAGCTGTGGTTAAGAAGCTGCAAACACCAAGAGCAGTAAAAACCACAGATCTGGAAGCAGAGAAGCCTAAGATCAAATCCTAACTGACACCTCCTAGTTGTGTGAACCTGTGCAAGTTACCTAGCCTGGTTAAGCCTCGGTTTCTTCATCTGTAGAATGGGAATACTAATGCTCCCTGCCTCATAGAGTAGAGAAGATTAAATAAATGCATCATCTAAAGCATTTACCAGGGCACCTGGGTGGCTCAGTCGGTTAAGTGTCTGCGTTTGGCTCAGGTCATGATCCTGAGGTCCTGGAATCAAGCCCTGCATTGGGCTCACTGCTCAGAGGAGGGCCTGCTTCTCTCTCTCTCTCCCTCTTCCTGCCATTCTGCCATTCTGCTCTCTCTCTCTCTGTCAAATAACTAAAATCTTTTAAAAAATAAATAAAAATAGATTTACCAAAATGCCCAGCACACTCAAAACTCAAAAACTGTTAACTAATTTCTATTATGTTAACCATTTCTATTATGGTCATGATTTTGATTAGCACAAAGACAAATTAGTATAAAGATGTAATGAGATAATAAATGCAAAGATTAAGGGTTCATGACATTCTGTAAATATGCCTCAATATAGATGTTATTCTTTTCATTTGTTTTTCAGTCATTTATACATGTAAGACCGTCTTTAGCTCATTGGTGATGCAGGGAAAGGTTAAAGGGTAGATCTGGCTGTGGGCCATATTCCCCTTACATAGGGCATCCTATACAGTAGGGAGAAATACAGTTTTGTGAAACTTTTGTTTCAATCATATGTATACATGTGTATGTGTGCTAGATAGAGAAACAAAATGCATTTCTTATTTGAACAACATTTAAAAAAGTTCGAAAACCCTAGCCTAGAGAAGCATCAGGAAATGCCAGCTTGCCTTAGCAAGTGGATCGTATAGCTTTAATAGTTTTGGGCTTTAGTGATGTCAATTAAAAAAGTAAAGTCAGCTTGAGGTGATAGGTTAACATAAAATTAATAACTGAAGGGGAAATTGGGTCTACTGTGAAATGGGGTAACACAGGATTTAAGTGGGGAAAAAAAAAGAAAACAAAAAATGATTTGCTGTCTAGTTTCTGCTCCCATCACTCAGCTCTGTGAATGTTCCCAGAACTCTCAGGATTCTAAAGGAAAGGTCACAAGATCAAGGTCAAATATCTGAAAAATGCAGATGCTGTGAGTTTGGAAGGGGAAACATTCCCAAGCATATGCCAGCTTGTGCATTCGCTAAAGCAGAGGGCTAACTTAATAATTAAAACTCCAGTGTCTTCCAACACTTAGCTTAATTCAGCAGTTCACTGCTGCATGTAAAATCCTTGGGGTACCCAAACTCAGGCATGCTGAATTTCTCAGCCAGTTAATGCTAGAAATGTTCTGGATGCAAAGACTCCAAATTTGGGCACTGACTCCCTGGGGAGGGGGGTGTTGCTCATAACCACTCTGGATTTGGCTAAGGCTCCCCTTACCTGGGCAACAGTCCATAAAAATGAGTTTAAAATTCTAGGAACGTGCTAAATTTGGAACGGGAATAATAACATTTTTTGGGTCTTCATTCATCTGGCTACAAGATTTCCTGGGGAACAATTTTCCAAAGATGGCACAGTTCAAGGAGCAAGGTTGCTCAGATGCCAGATTGCTTCATTATCCTGAGTCATCTTCTGAAACCCCACCTAGTGTTTGCTGGATCAGCTTTGTGGCAAGACAGAGTTGTGCTTTATAGAACTATATATTCGCATTGTGGGCGACTGTAGCTATCTGAGAACTCTATGAATGGCTCCATAAAATACACCTTCACATACCATAATGTGATCATAAAACTGGACTTTGTCTTTCAGTTCTTAAAATACCATTAAAATAAATTAGAGGGGGAGGAGGCAAGTTCTCCTAACAATGGCACCTTTAATTTCCAAAGCCATATTTACAAATCACAATCCTCCCTTTTAAAATCTCCTTCAGGGGGCGCCTGGGTTGCTCAGTTGGTTAAATCTCCAAATCTTGGTTTCTGCTCAGGTCGTGATCTCAGAGTTGTAGGATCAAGTAATGCACTAGGCTCCAGCCTGTGCTGCGTGTGGAGCCTGCTTAGGATTCTCTCTCTCTCTCTCTCTCTCTCTCTCCCTCTCTCTCCTTCATTCCCTCCCACTGCCCCCTCACTTAAAAAAAGAAAAAAAAAATGTCCTTCAGGATCACCCTGAGCTCCCTGTAACTAAACTTACCAAACACTATTGAACTGGTTTGTTTCTTTTCTTTTCTCTTTTTTCTTTGCTCTTCTCTTTTAATTTTCTTTTCAAAGTAAATTCTATACCAGTATGGGGCTTGAATTCACAGCCCCTAAGATCGAGAGATGTAGGCTCTACCTACTGAGTCAGCCAGGTGCCCCTTGTCTGTTTTCTTGTTCTAGTATCCAGTTAGGAGGCAAGCTTCCTCTAAGGGGAAAAAAAAAAAAAAAAAAGTGTATCATTTAGTTTTGTATCATTAGTGCCTAGAAGGGTTGACAAAATAAGTATTTAATCAATCAACATTTGTTGAATGAATGAATGAATGAATGAATGAATGAACCGTCATGGCCATCTTGGAATATATAATTCTTTTTTTAGTTTTGCCCCAGAAAAACTCATTTCAGAGCATTTGAAACTGATGTTCGGTAGTTTAACAATTCATCTATATTAAACAAGTCTTACATCCGACAGGCTTCCTTTGCAAAGGGTTCCATCCTGCACTGTTGCCAGCTTCAGGACCAACCACTGCAGTTGGGTTGGAATAAAATTCCTACGACTATTCGAATTCTTGGATGTCTGAGGTCACTAGAAAAGGGGATCATGATAGCAGTCCACAGAGGAACCCAACTTGATGGGATTTCTTTAGTCCCAAGGTCTAAACACAGACCCTGGCCAGGCTTGACAGGCAGCTAATGATGTTTGTGATGGACTTGTGTTTATTGCCAAAGCCACTGCAAGGGAGGTAGACTTTACCTGTACTTTGAACAATTGAAACTGAAAGCTTTAATACAAACTGAAATTTCCCTGATTGCTTTTTCCATCTGTTACTGAAAATCTCCTTTCTTCTGGGATTGCTAAGTTTGCATAGTGAAAGCTGTTTCCTGGCTGTCTGGAGAAGGCCAATCTGGATGTGGTTGGAGAGGCTGAAGGCAATGGAGGAAAGCAGAGCCAAGAGACCGAGGGAGAGAATGCCAAGAGCATGGCTTCCAGTCTCTTCAGCTGGCTGTGCTGAAAACTAGTTTCACCTCTGGTCTTGCAAGTTACATGGGCTAATTCACTTACAGTTTTTGCTTGAGCTAGTTCAACTGGGTTTCTGCCACTGGCAACCGAGACATTCTAATACAAATGATGACTTTAGCCCCACTCAGAATCTTAAAGGATCAGTAACAGGGCATTGGTTAAATACCTTTTGGAACACTGAACGTATAAAATATTGAAAAATAAATAAATATTGTTGAGCTACTAAAGTGGTAACTATGGGTTTATGTTTACAAATAGGAAATTGACAGCATATTGCTGAGTGAAAAGGCATAAAAAGGATTACTTTATTCCATAAAATAATTATAAATTCTGAGTGGAAAGAGAGAGAACCTAAGAGGGTAGACTCTGGGGCACCTGGGTGGGTCAGTGTTGAACGTCTGCCTTCGGCTCAAGGTGTGATCCTGGAATCCCAGGATCAACTCCCATATCAGGCTTCCTGCGTGGAGCCTGCTTCTCCCTCTTCCTCTGTCTCTGCCTCTCTCTCTCTCTCTCAGTCTCTCATGAATGAATAAATAAAATCTTTAAGAAAAAGAGACTTATTTATTATTTTTAAAGAGTGTTTATTTGAGAGAGAAAGCATGGGGGGAGGTGGAGAAAGGCAGAGGGAGAGGGAGAATCAGACTCCCCCTGAACAGGAAACCTGAGGTGGGGCTCAATCTCAGGACCCTGGGATCATGACCTGAGCAGAAGGTAAATGCTCAACCAACTGAACCACCCAGGTGCCCCTATTTATTTATTTATTTATTTATTTATTTATTTATTTATTTATTTATTTAGAGCATATGTGTGAGTGCATAAGCATGAGGGGGAGAGAGGGGCAGAGGGAGAGAATCTTTTTTTTTTTTTCTAAGATTTTATTTATTTATTCATGAGAGTCACACACAGAGAGAGAGGCAGAGACATAGGCAGAGGGAGAAGCAGGCTCCATGTAGGCAGCTGACGTGGGACTCGATTCCAGGTCTCCAGGATCATGCCCTGGGCTGAAGGCAGTGCTAAACCTCTGAGTCACCTGGGCTGCCCAGAGGGAGAGAATCTAAGCTGACTCTGCAGTAAGCATATAGCCCAACACAAGGCTTGATCTCATGACCTGAACTGAAACCAAGAGTGGGATGCTCAACTGACTAAGCCACCCAGGTGCCCACCCCATGGGATGCCCATGTTTTTTAAAAATACTCCAGTAATATTTGTTTTTGCAGAACAATTTTAAAAATATTAAAAAGGCAGAATTAAATTAAGTCATTTGAAATCGTGTTCCCAAGAGTTAATATTTTATATTTATTTATTTATTTATTTATTTATTTATTTATGATAGTCACACAGAGAGAGAGAGAGAGAGGCAGAGACACAGGCAGAGGGAGAAGCAGGCTCCATGCACCAGGAGCCCAACGTGGGATTCAATCCCGGGTCTCCAGGATCAACTGCTGAGCCACCCAGGCGTCCCAAAAATAATAAATAAGTCTTAAAAACAAAGTGATGTCAAAAGACAGAAACATTAGTTTACAAAAAAATATGGGCATCCTACCCTAGGTTTCAAAGTATGTTTTCCTCTTCTCTCAGTTCTGTTTTAGCACAGTAAATTGTTAAAGATCTAAAACAAGAAATATAGAGCGCAAACAACTTCAATAACAAAATCCTGTATTATTTAAGCATCTACCATATTCAAATGACTATATTTTCAGAGTCGGTGGGAAATAGAAAGGAGATAAAACGTCTCTTATCAAAGAATGCAAATATCCTGTTCCCAAGAAAATTAACAATACCATCAGGTGTGTTGTCAGGGGAATTAGGTAGGATGATACTTTGTGTTTTATATAGTGGAACCATTTGTGAAATTTCAGGAGAGAGTCTCATGACACATTTTTGGGTTTCTCTGGGTTTCTCAAACCCAACATCATATTTCAAATTTTGTAGTTATCAGTTATTTTTCACATGGAAACAAACTGCAACAGTAGCCAAGATTAGACCTTCTTCCAGGATTTCTTTTGGGGTATTAAAAGAATAGTTCAGGGATCCCTGGGTGGCGCAGCGGTTTGGCGCCTGCCTTTGGCCCAGGGCGCGATCCTGGAGACTCGGGATCGAATCCCACGTCAGGCTCCCGGTGCCTGGAGCCTGCTTCTCCCTCTGCCTATGTCTCTCTCTCTCTCTCTCTCTCTCTGTGTGTGTGTGTGACTATCATAAATAAATAAATAGTTAAAAAAAAAAAAGAACAGTTCATGTGTGATATTTTGAAAGGGTCTAAGAATTAATTTTATTTACTCTTGCCCATCTGGAAGTACTGAAGGAAAGAATACTAGGATCAGAGAAGACCACCCATCTGCCTCCCCATGAGGAAAAGAACAAGTTATCAAGTATATCATAAAAGTGCCTCCCACAGATGACTAAGAAAATGGCTCTCATTGCCATTTCCCTTCTTTCTCAACTAATGGCTTCAACCTCCTCTGCTGATCCTCTGCTCTAAATCACCCGTGTGGAGTCAGTTACCTTATTGAATACAGAGTATTTATCTTGATATCTCTAATTTATGCCTCTTGATGGCATTCTTCAGAAATTAAAAGATAACTGATTTATATGTCCTCCTTTGCCCCAGAGCTTGACCAACTCATTTTCCATCCTCACATTATCAGAAAAATGAAGTAAAATGCCACTTTAGACTGCTATGATAAATTTCTTTGGGAAGAAACGTATTTGGGAGAGAGAAAAGAGATGCACATATTATCTTTGTGGGGTTTTTTTCTTCTTTCCCTTTAGTGGAATCAGTTATATGAAAATAAGATCTTAATTTGCATAGAGTTTATCGTGTTACAGTTTACTTCCCATCTGAATATATTGTGTTTATTAAGATTTCATTGTTAAAATGCTTGTGCAATAGCAGTAAAAGGATGTTTGGCACGTCACCTGTACCACAGCCCACAGATCTCCAAACAATTTAGAAATGTTTGCAAATTAATCCTCTTTACATCCCAGTGTATTATTCAGTTTGAGTCCATGGATGGGGAACCGGGGGTTGGATTCCAGAGTGGAACACCATATTCCATCAGATTACAGGGAAAAGATAGGAGGGTGACTTAATTAGGGTGCACACACTATGTGGCAAATTCAGGAGCCAAAAAAAATGCTATTACTTAAATATGCTAAATGGCAGATGGCCACATCCTACACTCTCACAGTGTGGTGGTTCTGTGTATGGACTTTGGGTTATGCCCCTGGACTCATATCCTAGCTTTGTCACTTCCATGCTTGGGAGCAGGTTTCTTTAGTTGTTTTGTTCCCCAATTGTAAAGTCAAGGTCATTCATGTAAAATCCAAGTCATATCTCCCTCACACAGTTGTGATGATTAAAAAAAAAAAAAAAACAAAAAAAAAAAACAAAAAAAAAAAAACAGAAAGATCCTGGCACATATGGTAAGTCTCAAAGTTTAGATATTTTATGATATTATTTTCTCCATTGGAATATATTGCCAAAGTCATAGCATAAGTGAAAGAAGCCAAGAAAGAATAGAGGTTTCTTGAACCTCTATTCAAGAAAAATCTACTTCAAGATAACTATAAGCTTTTTCAAGAAAGCAATCTATAAATAACTTAATTCTAGCTACCAAAACTAAATGGGTTTTGTGTCAAAGGTCACACACATACTATAGTTTAATGTCACACTTTTTTTTTTTTAAGCAATCTCTACACCCATTGTGGAGCTCCAACCCACACCCTAAGATCAAGAGTCATATGCTCTACTGACTGAGCCAGCCAGGTACCCCAGGTTAATGTCATACTTTATCCATGCATTCGTGTACTCATTCAGCAAGTGTGTATGGGGTACACTCCAAGTAAGGCATGGGTTTACATGCTGAGGACTCAAAGTTTGGATAGGATAGATCTGATTTCTGCCCTGCTTCCAGACTGGGACATTGGAACTGGACCAGATGTAACGGCAGAGATATAAAAGGTCATATGAGGAGCAGAAAGTTTGGGAACATCATAAACTTAGTACCTGGAAATTGGTGGTTTTAGTACCTGGAAATTGGTGGTTTTAGTACCTGGAAATTGGTGGTTTTAGCTGCTTTGGAGGTTCAAGTTACTTATGTTCCTGGATTTATAATGTGTCTTTCTTTTTTTTTTATATTTTATTTATTTATTCATGAGAGACACACAGAGAGAGAGAGAGAGAGAGGCAGAGACACAAAGCAGAGAGAGAAGCAGGCTCCATGCAGGGAGCCCGACGCGCTACTCGATCCCAGGTCTCCAGGATCACGCCCTGGGCCGAAGGCGGCGCTAAACCACTGAACCACCAGGGCTGCCCTATAATGTGTCTTTCTATACCTCTCTCCATTCTGCCCTCTGTACTATCAGGTATCTCTTCTTTTCTGGGGTTTATTCCACATCTGAAATCTGAGGGATGCTAAATTCCTGGTCCTTTCCCCTCTTGGCGGCAGAGATACCTGGAATCCTAGAGAGGGAAGATGATATTGTTGCACTGGGAGGACCTGCAGACCACTTGGTCTCAGCCTTCCTTTAGAAGGCTCCAGGTGGGAGTGAGAGTTGAATGGGGAGGTAGGAGTCATTGATTCCAGGCAGGTGGGGCATTCTTGGCAAGAGATCAGACTACTAAAATATGGAGTAGGGAGGAGGGGGAAACACAAGGTCAAGCTTACCAGTGATTTGTAGGGGCATCTGTGACTCCACTTTAAGGTGGTATGCAAAAACGTGCATTTTTGTGGGGAGATTCATTCAAGGAATCCTTTGAGAATTAACTAGGTACAATACATGCTGGGAACTGGGGACATGTTAGCAAACCAAACTGCCAAAGTTCCAGGCCCTCCTGGAGGTTACACTCTAGAGGATGGTGTGGACCCTAGTATTTTTTATCCAAAAGGTTGTGTTTTAAAAATGCTCAGGAACCAAGATGCTAGACTTGTAGTCCTCAGTGTTGTGTACCAGCACCACTTGGGGGGCGGGGGCAGTCTTTTTTAAAAGTCTAGAGGCAAGAGCCCATTCCTAAGATTCTGATTAGGTGGATCTGTGTCTGGGTTTGGGAATAAAGTTTTGAAGCTCCCACTCATTCTGATCCAGTTAAGTTTGAGACAAACTGCTTCTTTGTAAAGAGAGTGGAGATGAAGTTTCCCTCATTAAGAAGAGCCAGGAAAAATTGGCCACTTGCTTCTTCCACAAATACTGGACACTGGGATTTTCAGTTCTGATACTCAGGAGAGAAGCATCAACATTCTTCCCTTATTTTTAATAGCTTAGAAGAGTGACCTACAAAGAGTGTTTCCAAAACATTTAAGTGTGTGCCTATATATTTTTAAGCTATAGAAAGAAGAGGAGGAATCATCATCCTCATCTTACTTGAGACCCCCCAAATGATTTCCTAATTGTTTTCCCCAATACTACTACTACTAATACAAGTTTTTATTACATGCGACTTTACAAGTATTCGCTTTACAAGCTGGGCACTTTACAAGTGTTCTCCCATGTAATAATACTCCCAAGAACCTTGCAAGGTATTGTTAGACTTAACAGGGGAGAGAGGAAGGCTCTGAGGGGTCTTGGGGCTTGCTCAAGGTCACGGAGAGACTGGACCCGTGGGAACCTAAACACCAGAGCCTGGCTTTCAACCTCGACTTCTGCAGCATCCCATCTTTTCTGCGTCCCCCTCCCTTGCTTTGCCCTTGGAATCTCTTCTGTGACCCAAGATGAACATATATGTTATAAATCACTGAGAAAAAGAGATGGCTTAGGAGACTCTCGATTTGGGTGTTATTTGGGTAGGACAGCCTTCCCCGTGCAGGGTATTCTTTCTGTTGGAGGCCCCTGAGAGCTCACTCCCAAACCTAGCGGGGACAGGCCCTCGCTCGGCCCGCACCCCAGGGCGGCCCTGATCCCGGGGGCGTGAATTCCGGGACGTGGCTGCTTAGCCCCCGCCCCCGCCCCCACCCCGCGGGCGCCTGGGCGCGCGTGCAGATCCAAGACCGGTGGGTGATCCTCATCTCCTGGCCCCAGGGCGGGTCGGAAGGAAGGATTCTGGGCTCAGCCAGGAACTTGAGCCTGGGGCAGATGACTGGCTCCAGGAGGAGTCTTTGCTGTTAAAAGGCAGTGAAAAAGCTAGGTCCCTTTTAGGTTGAAGACCTGAGCCCCCCTCCAGCCATTTGGCTTCTTTCCTGTGCCTATAGTTTTCCCTCGTGTCTTGAAAAGTTGGCTCCAAAGTTTAAGGGGATCTCAAAGTTCCCAGGGATCCCAGGTTGGGGGGGGGGTGTACCAGGGGACCCAGGGTCTGCAGAGATGCTGGCAGTCCCGGATCCGGGACCCACACCGGTGCGCGCAGGCTGGCGAGGGGCAGGCGCGCGCCTCCGGGTCGGGGCGGGTCGGGTCGAGCTCCGGGTGCTGCAGGGAAGTGCGGCGGGGGCTGGGGGCGGGGTGACCGACAGCGTGGCCAGCCACTGGCCGAGGGCGGTGAGAGGCCGAGGCCGGCGTGAGCGCGTGCGTGTGTGCGTGACTGCGAGCGCGAGGGTGAGGGTGTGAGTGTGAGCTCCCCAACCCCCACCTGTTGGAAAGGGTTTTACAACGCCAAAGCCGGGGTCGCCCCTATTTCAAAAGTTGCAAAGAGTGGGAGGAAAAAAAAAAAAAAAAAGCACGTACGCATCCCCGCATCCCCAAGGGATACGCTGGCTCTAGGGCCAGGAAAGAAAAGGAGGAGTAAGACGGGTGCGTGGAAGGGGGCGGGGGGCGAAGTCGCCTTCGGGCGGGTCGGCTTTAGGACCCAGCGGGAAGCACACTGGAATCTCTCCCTCCGGGAGGGGGAGGCGGGGCCGGGCCGGCCGGCAGGAGGCCGCGGGGCGCATGCGCGCGCGTCTCCTCTCGCCGGCCGCTGCGCTCGGCGGCGCGGAATAGAATGAACTGTAACAAAACAAGCCGAGCCTTTGTATCTGCTTAAAGGGGCCGCAGGCGCTTCCCTCCTGGGCCCCCCCACCCCAGCTCTGCAACCGCGTCTCCAGGGCTCCCAGCAACTGGCTGCAAGGGCTGCCCTCACCCTCAGGAACAGCCCGCCAGCGAGGACAGGCGAGCCAGGCGGGAGGCGGAGAGGAGACACCGCATTTCCAAGAGGCAAGAAAGGAAGGAAGGGAGGAGGAAAGAAAAAAAAAAAAAAAAAAAGGAAAAAAGAAAAAAAAAAAAAAACAACACCCAAGCGGCGCAGAGTGGACTCTGGTCCCGGGGAGAACGTTCGGGCGCCGGAGCGTGGACCGAGGAGCCCCGGAATGCAAACAAAGCTCGCGGGCGCCTGTGCAGGGCTCGCGGGGGAGCCCAGAAAGTTTGTTTTATGATGGCTTGAGTGCGCGAGTGTGTGCAGGGGAGCGAGGCTGCCAAGTTTCTCTCTCCCGTGGCGTTATTTTGGGGGAGATGTCTCTCCCATGAACCAGCGGGGGCCTGGGGGCTTGTGCGGTGGGGGGCACCTGTCTCTCATTGCATTATTATTATTTGTGTGTGTGTGTTGGGGGGTGGTGGTGGTGGTAAGGAGAGGTGTAACCCATCATGTCGAGGGTGATCCAGAAGAAGAACCACTGGACTAGCAAGATTCACGAATGCACCGTGAGGCGGGGACCCCAGGGTGAGCTGGGGGTGACGGTGCTGGGGGGCGCGGAGAATGGGGAGTTTCCGTACGTCGGAGCGGTGGCCGAAGCTCCGAAGGGGCTTCCCGGCGGCGGCGAGGGCCCTCGGCTGGGCGAGGGGGAGCTGCTCCTGGAGGTGCAGGGGATCCGGGTGTCCGGCTTGCCCCGCTACGACGTGCTGGGAGTCATCGACAGCTGCAAGGAGGCCGTCACCTTCAAAGCCGTCAGACAAGGTAAGACGGGACGCGCCTCCGGGAGGTGCCTGCAAACCCGGGAGCGGCCTGCGGGGTCCCCCCCCCCCGCCCCAGCCCCAGCCGCCGCATCTCGATTTCCCGCGTTCCTCCTGCGAGCGCAGCTGGGAGGGGAAGTTGGGGCCGTGCGCCCTGCGGTGGTGAAATAAGCAAAGTTGTTGAGAGATTGTGGGTCGTGTGCCCACCTGCGTTGGAAAGACGTGGTGGTGGTGTTGGGGGGGGGTTGGGTTTGCGCCCGCAAGCGGGGAGACTTTCCCCAGGCCTGGCTTGCTTGCCAACCTGTTATCCCAGCCACCAAGTGAGGCGCAGCTTCGCCTGCGGGAGTTGGGAAACTGAGGCAGGGGTGAAAGTGGACGGGCTCCGGGGCTCCCCTGGGGAGCGATGCAGCCGATGCAGCCGGCGCAGCCGCTGCGTTCTTGGGCCACTTCTCCGTTTCCAGACCCCGAGAATGGGTATGAACGAGGGGTCTGTGGTTACGGACGAGGAATCAGCTTCACCCGGCATCCCTCCAGGTGGGTTGGGGCATGACCGCCCTGCGGTTCCTGTGCACGCCCCGCCGCCTGAAGATCCTGCATTCACCCCAGAGCTGGATGACGCATGTGTCTCGGTCGTGTGGCCCAGCCCCAGGCGTGGGGGGAGGGAAAGAAGGAGTATTTTCGGTCAGCGCGAATCAAGCCCAAGTTCACGCTGCCTCCAGCACCACTATCATCCTTATCGTTGATAATGACAGTGGTAGCTACTCTTCACTGTTGGCTCACCGCGTGCCGGGCTCTGTGTGGCAGGCTTTCCTTGGCTGTTTTGTTCTGATTGACAGTTCTGAGAGCGAGGTGAATTTGTAAAACCCCGGGTTACAGGTGAGGAAACTGGGACTGACATTGGATAAGTTACTTGCCCAAGATCACACAGATATCCAAAAGCGAGGGTTTGAGTCCTTAATGCAAGCCCGGTGGGAAGAGGTGAGTGTGTGTGTGGGGGGGTGGAGGTGGGTGGGATGACCCTCCTGAACTGGAGGGCTTGATTTCTGGGAAGGAATGAAGGCAGATTCCTCTCTTAGAAGCCTGTAGAGGAGTGCCCACCGCTCTGATGACTGCTGGTGTGGTGGGGAGTCCCTCCAGTCTCGGTTTGGTGCAGGCAAGGGGCTGTCCCCAGATCAGTCCAACAGAGGACTTGATTCCAGTAAAGGATCACTTGTACCACCAAGTGCCACGACACTGGTTCTCCCCCATGAAAGCACCAAGGGGGGTCGCAGAGTTGAGCGTGGTGAAAAGTTCCCATATGTGCCTGAGGGCCTAGAAGGGCTAGCAGCAGCTGGAGGAATGTGTTAAAGGAAAGGAGGGCTGGGCTGGGCTGAGCAGGTCCTTGGAAACAGGCCTGTTCCAGATGAAACTGGAGGGGGCAGAAGGAGCGGTCAGGCCTTCTGGCAGTTTGGGGAGCAATGGACCGACAGTTATGAAAAGCTCCCACTATTTATGTCATCTTCCAGTTGGACACCTCTTCCAGGAAGCCCTCCAACATCCCACCACGCTGAACAAACCTTTCTTCTTTTGGGCTCCCCTCAGTGTGTGTACTTTGTAGTTTTTTTTTTTAACTTATTCTGAGCTATGAGTTATGTCCCTCCTCTCATTTCCATACAAGGTGGTAAGCTTATTGAAGAGAGACTGTGCCTTATTCATTGTTTATCTCCTCAGGCTTTGCTTGAGGTCTAACACCTTCACCTGAGAGTGTGTCCTCATCTGTAACCTGGCTTTCATTTGGGTATTACATAAGCTAGTAACTGGAAAGTGTGCAGAACAGGGCCTGCCATATAGTAAATGCCCAATAAAGATGAGCTGTTATTATGGTTAATTGAATTTGGTGATTTATTTCTAAGCCTAGATTTTAGTGTTTAGGAACCTGGATTATGAATTCAATGCCAGTACCTGGATTGTTAGGACTTGATAGAACTGTAGAGGAAACACTCTGTCAAGGCATTTGATGGGAGCACCCACAGGTTTCAGCGCAGGGGCGTTTTGGAGAAAGGGTTTGCGGAGGGACAGGCAGGGGTACCTATCCATCTATTATCTGCTTAGTGGGTCCTGTATAGTCCTGTTCTTAATGTGTGATATACTGTCTGTTGCTGAAACTCTTCTATCCACCAATAAGCGAAGGTCCAAGAGGCATTGTGCCAGGGCTGCCTCATCATGGAACCGAGGAAGGGTGGGTCAGATAATCAAGTGTGTTTGGAATCAGACACTCCTGGATGGAAAGGAAACTGTAGTGTCTCCAAAGTGTTATTTCCCTTTATCCAGAACCATTCTGTGTACTGCACAGGATTGTTCCCAGCAGGTGCATTTGTGTATGTGTGTGTGTGTGTGTGTGTGTGTGTAAATCTACTTGATCTACTCAGAATAGCATAAAGATGTGGATGGAATCCACCGCAGTGTGAAAGCTACTATTTTATGTAATAATTACATGGGCACAGTTCTTCCAACATCTTCATTTTAGAAACATGGCACTAGAAAGCATTTCACTAGTCTTCTCTTCATAGCAAGAATATGATTTAAATTATATGACAATTGCTGTTACTATGTCTTCATTACTGTGTTTGAATCATATTAGATAGGCTCATCCTTGGTACGTGGTAAAGGAAAATGTTATGTTTGTGTTATCTGCACCCTGAGCTGGCCACTCCCAGGGACACAGGGCACTTTGGGTGCCGTCTGTATGGAAATGTCACGGTCTTCTTGTGGGAGAAGATTCTGCTGTTTCTATTTCATGGCAGCTCCCTGGGAAGATGCACAGACTAAAATAGTCTGTAGCAAATGGTATTATATGAAGCAGGACTAGATTGTGAAGGAACCAAGCTAAATGGATCTATCAGATCAGACTTGGTTCATTTTAGATGGAGAAGACAGTCTTTTGTCACAAAGTGCCTAAAAAAAACTACAGATACATATGTATGTTACATAAAATGTTATTTTGCATATATAACATAACATACTTTATACTTTGTAAGTATATATTTACTTGTAGTAAAAGCTCGGATCTTCACTATATAGTTTGATAAGTTTTGACAAATGTATATGTTCATTTTATCTTCACTCCAATCAAGATATAGAATGTTTCCATTACTTTAGAAATTTCCCTCCTGTCCCTTTCCAGTCAGTTCCCCACCCATCCTGCAGAGGCAAAGGCTGTCTGATTTCTTTCACCGAGGATTAATTTTGTCTATTACTGAAGTTTGTATAATTGAAATAATGCCGTATGTACTCATTTGTGTCTGGCTTTTTTCACTCAACAAAATATTTTGGAATTTCATATTGTGTCACTGTTCTTTTTTAGTTTATATATATATATATATATATATATATATATATATATATATATATATATATTTTAAAATTATTTATTTATTTATGATAGAGAGAGAGAGAGGCAGAGACACAAGCAGAGGGAGAAGCAGGCTCCATGCACTGGGAGCCCGAAGTGGGATTTGATCCCAGGTCTCCAGGATCACGCCCTGGGCCAAAGGCAGGCGCCAAACCGCTGCGCCACCCAGGGATCCCCTATATATTTTATTTTTAAGTCATCTCTCTACCCGTTGTGGGGCTCCAGCTTATAGAGTCACATACTCTACCGACTGAGCCAGCTGGGCACTCCTCATTGTTCTTTTTTATTTTATTTTAGGTTTTTAAAGATCTTATTTGGGATCCCTGGGTGGCGCAGCCATTTGGCGCCTGCCTTTGGCCCAGGGCGCGATCCTGGAGACCCGGGATCGAATCCCACGTCGGGCTTCCCGTGCATGGAGCCTGCTTCTCCCTCTGCCTGTGTCTCTGCGCCTCTCTCTCTCTGTGACTATCATAAATAAAAAAATAAAAAAAAAAAGATCTTATTTATTTATTCATGAGAGACACAGAGACAGGCAGAGAGAGGAGCAGGCTCCATGCGGGGAGCCTGACGTGGGACTCGATCCCGGGACCCCAAGATCACACCCTGGACAGAAGGCAGGCGCTAAACCGCTGAGCCACCCAGGCGTCCCTCATTGTTCTTTTTTAGTGTTGAGTAATATTCCATTGTAGGTATACATATCAGTTTTTACTTTTTTATTTTTATATTTTTAAAATATTTTATTTATTTATTCATGAGAACACACACAGAGAGAAAGAGAGAGAGACAGAGACACAGGCAGAGGGAGAAGCAGGCTCCATGCAGGGAGCCTGATGTGGGATTCGATCCCGGGTCTCCAGGATCACGCCCTGGGCTGAAGGCAGTACTAAACCACTGAGCCACCCGGGCTGCCCCCTACATATCAGTTTTTAAATATTTTTGCTCGTCAGTGGATATTTGGACTATTTACTGTTTTTCGCTACTATGAATATAGGTGCCAAAAATATTCCACTTGCTCCACATTTTTGCCAGTCTTTCATCTTTTCTGCTGTTTGGATGGTAGCCATCTTAGTATATGTGGAAAAAGAAAAAAGTAATTAAGGAAACTTTGCTATAGGATATAAGCTAAGCGCTTGCTTCAGAATGTGCCAGGCCCTTGGCGAAGCTAGTACTTTATGGACATTTTGTTTTTTATTTCTCGCAGCTGGATGCAGATGTCAGAAACTGAGGTCCTCAGAGTTTGAGTACTCTTTCCAAGAGTCATGCAAGTGGTGGAAGTCTAGCTGGAAGTCAGTGGTGTTGCATTCCAAAAGCCCCTGCTCCTGTTTCCTGGGTCAGCGTGTCTCAGAGTAGGACCCAAAGACCCGTGGCCATAGTCACCTGGGAACTGGTTAGACATGTACATTCCTCGACCTCACCCAGCCCTCCTGATTCCAAAACTCTGAAACTTTAGAGGTGAAGCCTGTGGAGCATTTTTAAACAAGCCCTCAGGTGATTCTAAGGCCTGTGCTCGGTCTTGAGAATCACTGCCCTAAGGTATAGACACATTGAGAATATGACCCATGACACAGGCCACATGGGTTTCTAGAGCAAGCTTTGTCGGCTAGTGCTGTTCTCCCTGGCAAGTCACCCTCTTTGGGCCAATGTCTCTCCATTTGTTCATGCCAGAAATAAAATGGGTGTGCCCTTTCGGTCCTTTGCACTCATAAAATGCTGCAATTCCATGAGTAACCCCGACTCCAAAAGTTGAAAATGGTGTGACTGTAGTTTCCCAGAGTGGTAATATTGTAGGTCATGCTTACAGATTTTTGTAGGTGAAGTCTGTGGATTTGCAAATTACCTGGAAGCCGAAACTGTCCCCGTTTGACAGAACCGGGGAAATAAATAAGACACAACTTAGAAATCACACCACCACCACCAGACCCTTTCCCTCACCGTAATGAGGGAATTATGACCATATACAATGGAATATAGTTCTTTGTGCTTTTTTGTGTTTTGTTGTGATGTTGGGGGTTTATTTTGACCAATTGAAATATACTATGACAGCTCTGTAACAAAGCAGTTCTCACTTTAAAACACAGGGCCTTGGGAACAGGTGAGTGAATTCCAGGAATGGTAGATAAGGCAGTCTTAGCAAATACTGTACATTGACCATCTTTCTATTGGTAGGAAAGAGAAAGAAAGGAAGGAAGGAAAGAGAAGGAAGGAAAGGAGGGAGGGAGGGACGGAGGAGGAAGGAAGGGACCCCTGGGTGGCTCAGCAGTTGAGCGTCTGCCTTCCTCTCAGAGTGTGATCCCTGCATCCTGGGATCGAGTCCCACATCGGTCTCCCTGCAGGGAGTCTGCTTCTCCCTCTGCGTATGTCTCTGCCTTCTGTGTCTCCCATGAATAAATAAAATCTTAAAAAAAACAAACAAACAAAAAAAACAGGGCCTTGTCTTTCTTGGCATCCCTTGAATTCTGCTTCAGGGCCTCTGGGTTTGCTTATTCTTCTCCCCAGATGGCCACAAGATTGATTCTTTTCTCTAGTGTCCCTTCAGAGAGAAGGTCATCAGGTAGTGTACTGCTAAATGGTTAACAACTGGCTCTGGTGGAGGCCCCCTGTGGATCTGTAGTGTATCTGGAGTGGGGAAGAGCCAGTGTGAGCTAGTCCCTGCACGCCACTGACCCCCTGTAAGACAACTCCTGAGTCGTATGCTGTCCCTTCATCCTGCTTTGTGACTTCATGGTCTTGTCACCATTTCTTCTTCTTCTTCTTTTTTTTTTTTTTTTTTAAAGATTTTATTTATTCATGAGAGACACAGAGAGAGAGAGGGAGAAGAGAGAGAGAGAGAGAGGCAGAGACACAGGCAGAGGGAGAAGCAGGCCCCATGCAGGGAGCCTGACTTGGGACTCCATTCCGGGTCTCCAGGATCATGCCCTGAGCTGAAGGCGGCGCTAAACCGCTTGGGCACCCGGGCTGCCCCATTTCTTCTTTTTTTAATTAATTTTATTTTTAAAGACTTTATTACTTATGAGAAACACAGAGAGGCAGAGGCATAGGCAGAGGGAGAAGCAGGCTCCCTGTGGGCAGCCCAATGTGGGACTCGATCCCAGGACCCTGGGATCACACCCTGAGAGGACTGCAGACGCTCAACCACTGAGCCACCCAGGTGCCTCAAGTTAATTTATCTTTTTGAAGTCATCTCTACACCCAGCATGAGATTCAAACTCCTGACACCTTGGGATCAAGAGGCGCATATTGTACCCACTGAGCCAGCCCGGGGCCCCTTGTTTCTTCTTTTTTGTCTGTCTCTCCTCCCCTGAAAATAAAAGGTCTGTGAAAACAAGAAGCTTTTCTCACTTGTTCACATTTCCTCTGGCCTAAAATAGTACCAGCAGGGCGCCTGCCTGGCTCAGTCTGCTAAGTTTTTGCCTTCGGTTCAGGTCACGGTTCAAGTCCCAATCCCAGGGTCCCTGGATCAAGTACCGCATTGGGCTCCCTGCTCAGCGGGGAGCCTGCTTCTCCCTCTCCCTTTACCCCTCCCCCTTGCTTGTGTGTACTCGCTCTTTCTCTCGCGTGCTCTGTTCTCTCTCAAATAGATAAATAAAATATTCAAAAAAATAAAATAAAACAGTACCTGGCAAAACCTTGGTACTCATTATTTGCCAGACAGATGAATGAATTTTACTTTGTTGCTTCTCATTCCTAAGATAAGTGCAGACCAGGCCAACTACATCCTTCCCCCTTTCCTCCCTATTCGTCTTTTATTTCTCCTGATATAGGATCCTCATATGTTCATTTTCCCTTCGCCAGATCTTCCAATCAGCTGATTCCTCGTGTCTAATAATTTATACTGATCTATAAATAAATAAATGACCGACAAGGCTTAATGAATTATATTGAAATATTTCTGCCTGTTGACTCTTACTGGAGTTGAAGAAGGGAAATTTCAGATGCTGAGCAGGCGGGATGGTGGGGGGTGCTTTTCTGTTTTCTGTTGATGTGCGATCTGTTCTATGTCAGCATCCGTAAGAATGACGCCTTACCTCTGTTTTCTTGTAGCACTGTCCCTCTGTATGGTTTTTTCAGCCAGCAGCAAATCAGGTCTTTGTTTCAGAAAACAGTCTGATTTTTGTCCTCTCTTGCTCTTAAATTGTGCTTTGTGTTTATTTGTCTTTTTTTCTTTGACTTAAACTTTCAAAATCAATCTTTTTATTCTTCATGCTAAGAGACCACTTTCCGAAGGATATTTTTAGGTTACACTGTGGAACATTCCACAGCTTTTAGAAAAAAATAATGCAAGGACAGGCAACCCAACTTGTCCATTGTTTCCAGTGGCCACCCTTCGCCAATGGCTGTGTTATTTAAAAACAGATTAACTTGACCTTATGATGCAATGGCATACTGTTGGCTTACTACATTTGTTGGCATTCATTACCCAGCTAGTTTAGGATAGCAGAATTGATGATATCCACCAAGGGGAATTAAGTGGTTTATAAGAGAAAACATTCTGACATCTCCTTACCACAAGGGTTTACATGAAGGATGTTGCTTTATAAACGATGGTTATTTAATGCAAAACACCGGTCTCTGATGTTAGTGGTCTCTTCCTTGAGTTTGTATATATGTGTAACAGGATATACTGATTTTGTATACACTGAGAATAAGGGCTGTCAAATTCGTTAAGGGCTGACATTCACATCCTAAAAAAGTAGGTTACTGCATTCTTGCCTGTCTTTATGCAGCTTCTATGTGAGATCTATAACCTTGAAAAATCCCTCGTAAACACTAGAGCTTTGCTGTACTGCACCCCTATGGATGTCTGCATCAATATAGTATTTCTTGTGAATTTGTTTTGGTGTTTCCACAGCTGAACTCCCACAATCTCAAGGCCATGCCTATCATATTGATGGCTGCTTGACTATAGTAAAGTGTCCTAGGGAGTGTCCAGTGTATTCTGGATGCTAACCTTTCTTGAAGGCTCGTCGCAAAATTAGAAGAGGGAATTTGAACAGTGTTTTTTACGATTAAATAATTCTCTTCTCTTTTTTATGGCTAAGTAATTAAAGAATGATGTAATCCATTACTTATAATCATTTCTTTGGTCCTTATCTCACAGTGAAAAACTGACATCCTCATAGTAACTCACAAGCCCGCCCCCCCCCATCCCATCTGGCCCATTGAAGTTCTTTACTTTCCCCATCCATGGCCTGCCACTCCCCACCTCGACAGCTAGAAGGCCTGCTCCCTCATGAACTTCAAGTCTTTCCCAAATGTCACCTTCTCAGTGACACCTTCTTTGACTTCATTATTGAAAGCTGTAACTCCACTGTCATTTGTCATCCCCTGTAACCTTTCTCTGCTTTATTTCCACTCCATTTCAGATAGATCATTTCAAAATAAGTAAAATCTTTATTTTGTCTCTCCTAGAATAGAAGCTCCGAGAGGGCAGGGATGTTGTTGATCTGTTTGCTGCTGCATCTCCAAGTACTGAGAGTAGTGCCTGGTACATAGTCGTTGCTCAAGTATTTGTTGAACGTCTGCTGTCAAATTGAGAATGAGAAATCTCTCCTGAGCTCATTTGCCTCTGAAAATTCCCATATTTGAAAGTCTCTGAAACTGTGGGTAATTCATGATGGATCACATTAACCTTGATGAGGGTTTGTCATTTTGCAGTCTGCGAGTGTGGCTGAGTAGAGCTTAGCTGATTGATGGAGGAATATTCCTGAAGGCAGCATCGGCAGCCAGTTTCATGTGACGGGGTTTCGGGCAGCACCTGAGAATGTCAGGGAACTTTGCAAACTCTTCTCACCCCCAAATGGACTGTGAGAAGTTCTTCTGGGCACTGCCCTCTGTGTGAATAGACTTTTTCTGTTACCACCTCCAGTGTCATGAGAAAGAATTACAGAAGAGAATTACATTCTCACGGCTCAAGTGTCAACCCCACCATTATTGCCATCGGAGGCATTTGTGTGCACCTTTAATGGGACACAGTTATGTTTTTCGTAATAAGGCTAATCTTTGAGCTTGTCATGAGACAAGACTCTAAGCTCTCTTTATGGACAGTGGCATGATGGGGCAATTAAAAGGCGATTATGCCCTGGTTATAAGCCATATTTCAGAATTATTGCTATATACAGTGTTAACAGGATGATAGTGGTGCTTGTAAGAGAACCTGAAGATATCAATTTATTGATGTATAATAGATGTATAGGTTTTGGATTTAAGCCGGCCTGGATTTAGAAGCCAGATTTTTAAAGTTACTAGCCAGGTGACTCAGGGCAAGGCACTTCACCTCTTTGTGTCAGGGCTTCCCCATCTGAAAATGGGGATAATAATGATACCTCCTTTCTAGAGTTGATGGCAGAACAAAATGAGGAGGTTTTAGGAAACCACATGGCATAGGGCCTGGCACATAGTGAGTGCTCAATATATGTTGGCTTCTGTTATTTTTTTAATGTTCCTCATTTGAAAGCAGTCCAGAGAGAAGAAAGAATCTCTTGAGAGATAAAAATTGTGGGATAGTTTCCTGGAGAGCTTTTTAAAGTCTAGAAAAAGGCCTCATTTTTCTGCATGTTTCAGATGCCACTTTTTTGAAAAGGCTGTGGTTGGATTAGTTCTGACAAGTGAGAAGGAAACTCTGGACGTCACCGTCTGTTGGTAGAACTTCTCTCACCTTGTCACACTGGTGGTGACATATTGATTCTAATTATTGTCATTAGGTCCCATGTTGCATGAAGGTATAGAGGAAGGGGAAGTCATCTCTCTATTTCCTGGAGGTCCCAGGCAGAAAGAATGATCCTTGAGAACTTGACCCTGAGGTCCTCTGATCTTCCTAGCACTGTATCTGGATTCTCCAATCACGAATGGCAAGGGAAGCAGTGGGATTTGGAATTATAAGGGTTTGGAGTCAGGCTGATTGGGTTCAAATCCAGGCACTGCCGCTTCATTTTTCCCAGTTGGAAATGAGAATAATACCTACCACATTGGCTGGTTGTGAGGATTAAATGGGAAAATGTACCCAGAACACAATCCTCTGCTTGGTCCCATAGGCAGGGCTTACCAAATACCTACATAATAGCAGCTGTGTGATGATTTTCAGTTGCAAAATGGACACCTGTTGGTGAGTTCCTCTATAGAGGTGATTTAAAACTGAGGGTGGTTTTGCCCCCTTGGGGGACATTTGGCAGTGCCTGGGAACATATTTGGTTGTTACGACTCAGGATGGAGGAGTGCTACTGGCCCTTAGGGAGTAGAGGTCAGAGAGGCTGCTGAACATCCTACAGTGTACATTACAGTACCCCCCACCCCCCAATCAAGAGAGAATTATCCAGCCCCAAATGGCCATAGGGCTGAGGTTGAGAAACTCTGCTCTAATGTATAACTTCAGGGTAGAGACTGGGCATCTGAATTAGGAGGAATAAACTAATCATAACTGTTACTTATTGATCTTCTGATAGGTAGCTGAGACCCAGGTTAGGGTTTTGCCTGGGTAGATGATGTCATTCTCATTTTCGCCATGAGAAAATTAGCTGGAGAGGTCAAGTAATTTACCGTCACCCCCAGGCACCTGATGCAGGTGAGATTCAAGGTCAGGTCTGCGTGCTTCCAAAATTCTTATCCTAGGTTTAACACACTAGAAATGTGTTGACTTTGTAGCCAGGAGCCCCTTTGCCCTTTCACTGGGGGAGGGGGGAGCACTGTGGATGCACCTCTTTTAGGCTGTACCATTGCTGCCTGAGAGTGTACAGTATGCTTAGTGACCCTGCTGGCAATTGGCCTAGGAATAGAAATGGATTCCCAAAGTGTGAATGGGCCAGAACAGAACCTACCGCTCCATATTGTTAAGCTCTTCTCATTCGCCTTCCTCTGTTTGCCCTGTTCTCCCTCCCCCAACACCGTTGATTCAATCCTTCCTCCTCCGTGCCCTCTTTTTTTCCCCTACATACATCATAATTTCAAGACAATAGTGTCTTGTAATTGTAGATTTGCCTGTCTGTCTCTCATACTGGATTGCATGTGTCTTGAATTCTTGAAGGCAGCGTCCCTATTTTCTCTCTGTTTGTAATCTCTGCCCTCTGTAGGTGCTCAAGAAATATCTGTTCAATTGAAATCTTTTGAGGGTAACGAGTAAGCATAACTTTTAAATAAATAAAGAAAAGTCTTGCCTAAGATCTTGTTGGCTAGAAAATCCGTGGCTTATTTTTAAGGCATATTAAATATACTTAGCCATATGTCTGATTTTTCCGTGATGATTTAAGATGGTTCTCTGCCAGTTGTTGTAGCATTTTGAACTGTAGAGAAAATATTGAATTAATTGTGTTGAAGGTCTTAGAGGGCCTGTATTCTGACCAGATGTGTGCAGTGATTGTGCCTGTTGCTTATGTAATGTGGCCACGGAAGGCATCACTTTGGCTTGATTTAAATAGAGTCAGTATTTTACCACCTGGACTCTTGGCCAAACGTTAGAATTTACATCTGATAGGGAGAGAGCATGCTCATTTCCTCCTCCAACTATCAGCCTGTTTAAGTCTGTGTGACTTGGTTAAGAATTCAAAACTCCAGATCAAGTTGTTAAAAAAGAACTTTCCTTGGTGTTCGAGCATGTGGGGTTTTTTTTTTTAAACCAAGCATTGGCATCTAGATCTTGGTTTCTAATCTTTTAAAAACTCAAATATTATTGTAACCTTGTAGAACTGTCAATCACTATTTATAGTTAGTGTGTGCTTCCACAGCTTATGGTTTTTTCCCCTGTGAAATTTATTTTTTCCTCATTTAAACAATGTGTACAATTCAGAAAGATGTGAATATGAAAGGAAAATGTATCTACATGGTCTGTAATCCCACTCAGAAATACACATGTTCATACTCTTATTTTTTAAAAAATATTTTATTTATTCATGAGAGACACACACAGAGAGAAGCAGAGACACAGGCAGAGGGAGAAGCAGGCTCCATGCAGGGAGCCCGATGCAGGATTCGAAACCGGGTCTCCAGGATCATGCCCTGGGCAGAAGGCAGGCGCTACACTGCTGAGCCACCCAGGGATCTGTGTTCATACTCTATTTTTATCCAAACACACACACACACACACACACACACACACACACGCACACACACACACACAGTTTTTTGGTAGGTTTTTTAGGAGGGTCTTTTTTTTTTTTTTAAGATTTTATTTATTTATTCATGAGAGACAGAGAGAGAGAGAGAGAGAGAGGCAGAGTCTCAGGCAGAGGGAGAAGCAGGCAACACACAGGGAGCCTGATGTAGGACTCGATCCTGGGTCCCCGGGATCATGCCCTGGACTGAAGGTGGCACTAAACCTCTGAGCCACCTGGGCTGCCCAGGAGGGTCTTTTTCTTATAAAAATTGGCTAATACAGCATATGCTGTTTGTGGATTTTTGTGTGTGTGTGCGCCTAACAGTATATCATAGATGTTTTTTCTGTACTACAAATATATCTGTTTTGTCATTTCAGTGGCTGTAGAATAATTTCAGGTTGTGCTATATTAAACCATGCTCTGAGGATAAACATTGAACATTTAGGTTGCTTTCCCTTCCTGTTTTACACAACACATTGATGAATATCCTTATACTTAACATTTCGGTGAACTACTTCGGATCTTTTCCTTGCATAGATGCCTAGAACTCTTGGCTCACATGAATTTTATCCTCTTATTTATTTATTAAAAATATTAATAATATTAAAAATATTAAATAATATTAAAAATATTAAAATAAAATAAAAATATTAAAAATATTTATTTGAGAGAGAGAGCGAGCAGGAGGAGGGGCAGAGGGAGAGGGAGAGAGAATCTCAAGCAGACTCTGCACTGAGTGTGGAGCTTGACTTGGGGCTCAATCTTAGGACTTCAAGATCATGATCTAAGCTGAAACAAGAGTTGGACGCCTAACTGACTAAGCCACCTAGGCACCCTTGAATTTTATCTTCTTAAGACTCAGAGAGCATATCGACTTGTTGTATCCCTGGTGCCAGTATGTGGGAGTCCTGTATTTCTTCACTTACCTCAGTTATAACACATACTACCTAGCACTGGAACTCTTATTATTTTTGAATAATAGTACTCACAAATGCAAATGCTGAGTGGGTATTTCAGAGGGCATTAGGGACGGCTGAGGACTGGGGTAAACTAGAAGGGCACAATTTGTTCAGAGGGAGCGGTTGTGACTTAGCTTCAGCCTATTGCTGACATGTTGGGAGCATTGGCTAGTGATGCCAGATTTTTCAAATTTTCAAGAGACTCCAGAAGCTTGAATTGTTAAAAAATGCACTTCAACAGTCTAAAACTGTTGGTTCAGAGCTCTTCCAAAAGCATGGATGAACCAAACAAAACACATCTGGGAGCCATATTTGGTAGGGGCATTGAGGTTGCAGCCCCATGTTTATGTGTTTGTTTCTCTCACTTGATGTCTTTCACACTTTATTTGTTTAAGAGCCATACTCTCATTTCTTACTCCTGTCTGTATTTTCGGGGCCCAGGATAGTGACCAATTCACAGTAAGGGTCAATAAGTATGTGTTGAAGTGAATAATAAGTTCCAGAAGTGGTCCAGTTTGTCACTGTGGTCTGCTTGTGTTTGTTGGAGGCTCAGCTGGTGACAGCTCCCCCCCTTCCAGTTGTGAGGAGCTGGGGAGAGGGTATATTTTGACAGCTGATCATAATTTTTGGAGTATTTTGTCTCAGGGTCCTGGTTTGCTGAGTCTTTGAACTGGGTGCAAAATGGCCTCTTGACGATGACATTTAAAAAAACATTATTTATTCATGAGAGACATAGAGAGAGGGAGGCAGACATAGAGGCAGAGGGAGAAGTAGGCTCCATGCGGGGAGCCCAATGCAGGACTGATCCCAGGACCCCGGGATCTTGTCCTGAGCCAAAGGCAGATGCTCCAACCACTGAGCCACCCAGGTGCCCCTTGACGATGACATTTATATGAGTATGTACTGGGAATGGTATATGTGCTCTACTCTGAAATGACCTTACTGTGAAATGTGTGGCCTTACAAATAAAAAAACGAATGAATCATGTATTCCTCTAGGTTTTAAATATAGCAGGAAAGTCCTCAATACCACAACTTTCTGGGACATTCTACAGATAAATTAGGACCTTGCCCTTTATTCCAAGAGTAGATGCTTTTAGAATACGATTAACCTCTAAGACCAGTGGGTATCCGTTCTTCAGGGCCAGGGTTATATGGTAGAATTTTGTTTTTTGAAAACAAAGGCAGCCCTTCTTGCTTTTCTGCCTGCATAATGGATTGTTCTGCATTGCATAATTCATGTCAGGCACCAGGTTTGCTGTGCAAGGATGGGGAAGGGGTAATTAGTTAGGTAATTCAGGTTACAACTTCGGTCAATGCAGTTTTTCTGTCAAAGAGCAAAGCAAGGGAAGACCTCTATAAAACGAAAACTATAATGTTGGCAGCAAAAGCCCAAGATGGAGTTCAGATTTTGCTAGGTTTGGATTTGGACTGTGTTTTTTCTCTCCTTCCCTTGTCCCCTTCCTTCTCTCCATAACTGATTCAGAATAAGAACATTCTAATAGCTTGCCTAGGATTCAAATCTTATGTTATTCTCTATGTCATCCAGGACTTAGGATGGGAGAGAGAATTAAGGAGAGTTTTCATCTTGAGACTACTATAAGCACTGATCCACTTCCTGCGTTATGGTACTTTTGGGGGCATCCAGAATTCTCCCAAATTGGCATGAAATTTGGGTTCCTTTATACTCTATTTATTTTTAAAGATTTTATTTATTAATATGAGATATATGTATACATATACATATATATATATACATATATATATATATATAGAGAGAGAGAGAGAGAAGGAGCATAAGCATAAGGGAAGCAGCAGAGGGAGAGGGAGAAGCAGACTCCTTGCTGAGCAAGGAGCCCAATTAGGGGCTCCATCCCAGACTTATGACCTTAGCCAAAGGCAGATGCTTAAATGACTGAGCCACCCAGGTTCCCCTGAGCCACCGAGCTGCCTCTCCTTTCTACTTTAAAATGTTCAACGTTAAGATGTGGCTGGAAAAGCTTATATTCCATGATGTTTTAGGCTGGGTAATCCTTGACAAGATTCCCGAGTCTTTGGTAAAGTGAAGGAGAGTCTCTAGCCATATTGGATGATACCATAGTGCACAGTCTTAGTTGGGTACCTCCATAGTGTAGATTGAAAGTACAGTGTTATCTCAATATTGATATATTACCTGTGTTATGGCATTATTTATAAGAAAAGTCAGAGAGACAGGATGCCCAGCAAAGGAAAAATTCACATAGCCATTGTCTATTTCTAAGTCTGTGGGAAATACTACCATAAGGAAGAAAGGCCCTGGCTTTCATAAGCAATGTGAGTCAGTTTCTGATACTTTTTACCTAAAAATATAAGCTCAGTGGACTAAGGCTGCAAAATATAAGCTCAGTGGACTAAGGCTGGCTTAGTCAGTAGAGCATGTGAACCTCGGTCCCTGGGTCATGAGTTTGAGCTCCATGTTGGGGGTAGAGGTTACTTAAAAGAAAAAAAAAAAAGTAAGCTTAAGCTCTTCCATGTGAAATAATTATCTCTAAGGAAGACCTTTGTGGGAAGAGGGCATTAATGGTAATGATAAGTTGTTTTTTTACTCTTGGAGTCTTTTTTTGGTAGAGGGAGCCTATTCCAGGGATTTAATAAAACCTGGTGAGTCCCCCTATTGCCTGAATTCCTGAGGGAAAAGAGACATCAAGAAAAAGTCTGTGGGGGGCCGGGGGTGCAGAAGTGTAATTTACAGCCCTTTGCACCTGTTACCAGGCACTTCTATTCACCTGATGGCTGCTAACAGATTGCAGGCAGAGCTGCTTGGGGAAAATGATCAGCTTTGGCAACAGTGGCCCATAAATTGGGTTTGGGTGAATGGAAAATGCATCAGAATTACCTGGGAGAGTTTCAAGCTTTGGACATCTGGGGTTGACTTCATTAGTGATTCTGAGTCATGTCTTCCTGCCCAGTGGAGTCTGGATGCCCCAACTGTGAAGAACGGTCCACAGGACTGCCACTGATTAAGAAACATCCAGGTGTTTATTTAATGTGGGGATTACCTCTGCATTCAGAATCCTGGGGGGTGGGCCCTGTGAATCCACAGCATTTATACAAATTCTGGCTGGTTTTGGGAAGTCCAAAGTTGGAGGCTCGTGGCTCTAAAACACTGACCTTTTCAATTCCAGTTGCCTAATACATGTTGGTAACAGACCCGATTCTACTCTCGAATGAACGTTGACTAGGGAAGGGAATCAAGAATAGAAAGACTAATTGAGTTATTTGAACTGAAAGTTCTTCTAAGGTGGCAACCACTGGCTGTGTGTATATGTGTTTGTGGAAAGTCATTTTCCTGCTTTAGGATTCCAGCATCAGTCAGATAATTGAGAGAGACCTCTTCCCCAACACTGCAGTTACCATGTTAAAATAGAAAGGCAGCTCTGGAGGAAAGATGGCACTCTCCAGCAGAAATGTGTGCAGTGACAAAAATGTTGTTTATCCACGATACCCAGTGTAGTATCCACCTGCCACTGGTGGAGACTGTATGCTTGTAATGCGGTGAGTGTGGCTCCCTGTCACTAGCCATATGGTGAAAATGAAAACTTAGATTTAAATTAATTACAATTAAATAAAATGCAACTCTAAGTGGTCACATGTGGCTAGTATCTACCAGATTGAACAGCGCAGGGGACGATACCCTTACAAATGGTGACGATAGTCATGGTGCTTTGGTGTCACATCGACTTGCTCCAAGAGGAAGAGGCCAGAGTGACACTTTGGCTTGATGCTTGTTAAATGTGGAAACTTGGGATAAGTAGTTTTGAAGTGTACTTTGATGATTTGGGTCACTGTGTTTACCAATGAGATTTTTTAAGAAAAAGATTTTATTTATTTATTCATGAGAGACAGAGAGACAGAGGGAGAAGCAGGCTCCTCGCAGGAAGCCTGATGTGGGACTTAATCCCTGGACTTGGATCACACCCTGAGCCAAAGGCAGAGGCTTAACTGCTGAGTCACCCGGGGATCCCTGATGACATTTTAAAAAAAGATTTTATTTATTTATTTGAGAGAGTGAATGAGAGAGAAGGAGCATGAGTGGGGTGAGGGGGAGAGGGAGAAGTAGATTTACTTCTGAGCAGAGAGCCCAACGTGGGGCTTGATCCTGGGACTTGGGGATCATGACCTGAGCCAAAGGCAGATGCTTAACCGACTGAGCCACCAAGGTGCCCTGATGACATTTTTTTTTTTGTAAAGAGCCTCAGTTTATGGCAATGTGCTAATTCTCTTAAAGTACTTTATATGGAACAGATTATATTCTTTGAGGCTGGGGATGATGTTTTTTCTGTGGGCTGCTCTGTCTCCAGTACTTTCTATATTGGGATGGTTGAACAAATCATTTCAATTTGAGTATTTTATCCAGAGAGGGAGACTCTGAGTTACCCTGGGATGGCAGAAACCATTTTATCACCTTGATGCTTTTGGTTATAAGTAATAAAAAACAACTCAGATGGCTTAAGCAATAAAGGGGATTAGCTGATGCATATAATTTAAGAATTTCAGATGAAGGTAGGAGCTTCAGGTATGGTTTGATCAGGGCATGGGTCCTGTTTCCCTCATTTGCTTCAGAGCTGCCACTAGCCCATATTGTGACTTTGTTCAAACTAGAAAATAATCTCTTTTGGGCAGACACCATTCCAGAATGGCCTGGAGAGGTGAGTGTGGGTTATATGAAGACAGGACCTAGATATTGTAAGGCACAGACTTGATCTCTTCAGGGCTGCTCTCCTAATTGTGCAGGCTTTGGCCTTACAATGGACTCTGCTGATGGGTGACTGGCAAAAGGGGGTCACATTCCTGCTTACTTACAGCCAAATAGAGAGAGACCTAGAGGAATGCCACATGCTGTATGCTGAGTCACAGTCCCTAAACTGATTGATCCCTGTGGCTTGAGCCCTCACCTCCCCACTTGTCATATGCTCTGCCTGTTGGGCTCCAAGGATGGAAGTGAAAACCAGGGAAAGAAGACTAAAACCCATGATGCCAACAATAGCAGATGAGTGCTTGTCAGGTCATGCTATGCTCTAAAGGCCACATGTGCATGGTCTTTAATCCTTGGGGCGAGCTGTGAAGTGGTGTTCCAGCCTCCCATTTTACAGGTGAGGGCACTGAAGCTTTAGAAGTTGTTGCTAGTGCCAGGTTACTGAGCGGATGAAGTGACAGTGAGGAGCTTCCTCATGCTTGGCAATGCTCCAGGCTCTCCCTAGGATGCTGCATTAGCGCCTTTGTAGCTTGTGATGGGAGTCCCTTTAGACTCTACTGCTCCGTTGTGTGAATTTGGAGCATGGAACTTGCTGGAGCGTGGTCTGAGGAAAGCTGGAAGCTGGGGCCTCATCCTGGCACCTGGGCAGGCTGCAGTCTCTATGCCCTGAGGGCAGGGGGCTTGCAGCAAGGCTGGCCCGTTGCAGCCGTGAGCTTCTTTCTCTTTTTTTCTTTTTTAAAGATTTTATTTATTTATTCATGAGAGAGAGAGAGAGAGAGGCAGAGACCTAGGCAGAGGGAGGAGAAGCAGGTTCCCCACGGGGAGCCTGATGCGGGACTCAATCCCAGGACCCTGGGTTCACAACCAGAGCCAAAGGCACACGTTCAACCTCTGAGCCACCCAGGTGCCCCCAGCTGCGAGCTTCTCCGTTTGTCTGTCTGTGGATGCACCGTGTGCAGGTCCAGACTTAAGTGCCTGTACCTTCCGGCACCGATCAACACAACTTTCTCCTCCGACACAGCCCCTAAGTTCTGGGCGTGCTTACAGACCTAGCACAGTTGTATTCAACCTAGCAAAGATTGTGGTAACATAGACGTCACATACGATTTGCCATCTTAGCCAGTTTTTAAACGTCTGGCTCAGTGGCATTACACACATTTACCCTGTTGTGCAACCGGCATCCATCTCTAGAACTTTTTCTTCTTCTGTTGAAACCTTGTTCCCACTGAGCAGTGATTGGCCCTTCCCCTTTCCCCCAGCCCCTGGCAACCACCATTCGACTTTCATCCTGATAAATCCGACCACTCTAGGTGCCTCATGTAAGTGGAACCATATGGTATTTGTCCTTTTGTGATGAGCCTGTTTCACACAACGTGGTGCCCTCAGGGTTTGTTCATGTTCTAGCACATGTCAGAACCTCCTTCCTCCTACAGGCTGAGTAATATTCCATCATGTGGACAGACCCCGTTTTGTTTTATCCTTTCATCCATCAGCGAACGCTTGGGGGTTGTTTCCACCTGACCGTCTTCCTACTGCCTTCAGAAGCAAGTGCAGTTAGGACTTCTTGAGGCCTTTGGCTTCCTCCCTTCTGCGTTCATCCCCTGCCACAGCCTGGCCTGACCCTTCCCGGGGCTGTCAGGAGTACCACTGGCCAGTCTTCTCCAGCTCTGAGGATGGGAACTATGTTGCCTTGATGGAGTTTTGCCAGAATGTGTCCTCGTCATCTCTGTGGCACATAGAGCATTCTGCGAAGGGTATGCGTGCTGGTCGTCCAGCCTTAGGGGCGTCAGTCCCACCAGCAGACCTGCTCTGGCCAGCTTCCCACCTTTCTGGGTTGGAGGCCTTATGCTCCAGGCTCACAGGCTTTGCATTTCAAATGGGCCGGTTCAAATCCAGTTTGTCTGCTTACTTGCTCCATGGCCTTGGGTACATGATTTTACACCTTGTCTGGTTGTTGCAAGGATGACGGGCAATGTGGCAGCGAAGCTCTCAGCATGAAACATAGAGCAAAGGCAACGCTGGATAAACGGTAGTTATTATTACATTAAGTTTGTCAGTTTTCCTCTTTTGAATCTGATAACTTTTGATTTTAGGTTTGCGGAGGCGCCGAATTGACTGCGTAATTGACTCAAAACACTTCTGTTTAACACTCTGGGTTTTAATCTTCTTTCTTGGCACTACCACCTCCTCTTAGATTTTATGGAGCTGAATTTGTTGGACCAAATTATATGGAGCAGCTTTGATGGAAACACATTCTATACTCTTTATGTCTTCATGTTATTTCCCTTAGATTTCTTGCTTAAAGTAGGATTTAGTCACCACTCTGTAGGAAGCTACAAATTATTATAGAGCAATTACATGATTCCTGGATCTTTAGAATTCTAGAATGATTGGTATAACAGTAGAAGGATAGCAAATGCATACAGGCACTTTCCAGTAAACTTTATACCAGGGCAATTGCCTGGTTTGTTCAGTTTTCCTATCTGTTGATTATTCCAGGTGTGAATTCTATCAAAGGGGAGGCACTAGACATTTTTGCTTATAGAAATTTTTGTATAATTTTATCTCCTTTAGTCCTTAAAAGCCCTTATTGTGTGCTATGCGTTGCTGTAAGGGCTGTCTATTAACTCATTTACTCCTCAAAGGACTCCATGAAGTGTAGGTGCTGTACTCATTCCCATTTTACAGAAGAAGACATTGATGTGCAGAGAAGTCGAGATGTTCTCTGGCGCTGCTGTTAAAGGCAGAGCTAGGATATAGACCAGGTTCTCGGGTCAGGAATGATGGATGCTCTTACTGCACTGGGAGGTGGTTGCTTGCAGGGCCTAAGGTCTGAGCCGTTTATATCTAGGTCTTTTATGCTACATTCTGAACTGATTTTTTTTCTTTAAGATTCTTATTTATTTTTTTGATAGAGACAGGGAGAGAGCAAGCAAGCACAAGCAGGGGGAGTAGCAAAGGGAGAGGGAAAAGCAGATTCCCCACTGAGCAGGGAGCCCCACGTGGGGCTCCATCCTAGGACCCTGGGATAGTGACCTGAACTTAGGGCACAAGCCCCTCCTGAGCTGATTTTGATTGACCACAGCTATCTGAGCTGATTTTGATTGACCACAGCTACCTCCATTTGTCAGTTAGTACACGTATATGATGTCTTTTCTTTCACATTTTTCCCTATCAAGAAAGACCATGGACATATGACAGGGGCAGTTAGGGGAAGCCCGGCAAATGGTGCCACAAATTGGTGTGGCTTTGTCAGGAAAACATTGTACTTCCTGGCTGTCTCACTTTATTTCTTCTTTCTTTTTTTAAAAGATTTTATTTATTTATTCATGAGAGAGAGAGAGAGAGAGAGACAGAGACAGAGACACAGGCAGAGGGAGAAGCAGGCTCCATGCAGGGAGCCCAATGTGGGACTCGATCCCCTGTCTCCAGGATCAGGCCCTGGGCTGAAGGCGGCGCTAAACCGCTGAGCCACCTGGGCTGCCCTATTTCTTCTTTCTAATCATTCAGGACTCTTGCTTTATAATGCTTATGCCTCAGTTTCTTCACCTGTAGAAAGAGCGGAGTGCTGTATTTACACATGTGAAGGCCAACCCCTAGAATTCGGTGAACATTTATTTTTTTAATTTTTATTTAATTTTTATTTTTTTTATTTTTTTTATTTTATTTTTTTTTTAATTTTTATTTTTTAAAGATTTAAAAAAATATTTATTTAAGTAATCTCTGCACCCAAGAGGGGGCTCAAACTCATGACTCTAAACTTGAGATTTGGATGCTCTTCTGACTGAGCCATCTGGGCACCACTCAGTGAACATTTATGAATTGCGTGTCTACCAAGCGCAAGCGGGCTGTCATGAGGACATGGTCTCTCTGCTCCTTCAGTGCCAATAATAGTGGCCCTGTGGGCTGAGAATATGCAGTAATCCACTGTGGGGCATGAAGTTTCTGACCTGGTGCTTGTGTGCAAGGCTCACTTTTGAATTGTCCCAACTGCCGCAGTGCCTAGTCATGTTTCCTGTTCAGAGCAGCACTTTGCAGTAGGACACTTTGCTTGGATCTGAAGGCTTCCATGTGGGTCAGGTCCAGGATGCAGGATCCAGAAGAAGCCTTCACTGGGCCTTGCCTTAGAGACCTGGCATTCTTCCTCTGTTAGATTGTTTTATCTGTCTCTGCCCTCTGTGCTCATTTTATTTTTAAAGTAAAGATTTGGAAGAGAGATATAGTAGAGGGCTGGATGAATAAGGGTAGTAATTGCACTAAGCAGCAGGGTTTAACCCCCTTTGAAAATCCAGGCCCATGCCTATATATATATATATATATTTTTTAAAGATTTTATTCATTTATTCATGAGAGACACAGAGAGAGAAAGAGACAGGGACACAGGCAGAGGGACTCCACCCCGGGACTCCAGGATCACGCCCTAGAGCAAAGGCAGGCACCAAACCACTGAACCACCCAGGGATCCCCCCAGGCCCACGCCTATAAAAGGTATTTATATTCTACGAAAGATTTTGTTTGTGAAAAAGAGTGGGAGTTTTTAGAACTCTGTTACTACTTCTCTCATGATGCTTGATCAGCATGGGGTACAGCTTAGGGGCACAGATTCCAGAATGTGTTAAGGGTAGGACTCTGGAGTGAGGGAGCTGTGGGTCTGAACCTCCTGTCCCCTCTGGCCTTGGGTAAGATTTGTAACCTCTTCACACCTCAGTTTTCTTATTTAGTTTCTACCTCCTAGAATTATTTGTGAGGCTCAAAGGAGATTATGCATGAGACATTATTCTAAAGAATACTTAGTATATAGTAAACACTTAATACATAGTAACTTCCATTATTATTATGATTTGATCCAGTGAGCAGCTGTGATTAAACACTGCATTCAACAAACACATGTATTCTGTGATTTCTTTGTACAAATTAATGTGCTGGATTTGCCTGAATGAAATATGCCCTCAAAGGATCAGTCCTATGAACACAGTAATACACTGTTAGCATTCCCTTATCGTCTCCTCTATGTTAATGGCTTTCTATACATTTTCTCACATAATTTTCAACATCATATAACAATATAAGTTATATATTTGGGGTAGGTTCTATTTTAAAATCCCCGTTTTACAGATAAGGAAATTAAGGCCTGGAAATTGGGTCAGGCTATGTCTGTGTGATTTTGTGCCTGCGCATGCCTATAACCACTTGTGTCTAAGTCCCCACGATGTGTCCCCATGATTTAGGAGTGACTGTGGACTTGATTCAGATTATGGGGTGGGGTGCAGCGGGGGGAATAAACAGTGTTATATGGGCATCCCCAGGAGGAAGGGATGATGTGGAGACAGTCTGTAGTCCGGCTTGGGACAGGCCTGAGGAGGAGGTTGTATTTGTCATGCGTAGGATATTTATAGCGATGGTGTGGAATGTTATTGTAAGTGGAGGGAACAGCAGGAGCAAAGGCCTAGAGCAGGAAATTTCCAAGTACGCCCACGGCCCAGACTGTCTGGAGTTAAGAGAACATGCAAGGCAAGAATGGAATGAGCTAGCATGCTCCCTTTATCAAGCCTGGCAGAAATTCAAAAGTGTTCATTAACTGTTGGTCTTGATACGACTTGATAAAGACTTTGTGGAGAGTGTTGGGGAAGAGCCCATCATAAGGGGCAACATTTGGACCTAGCTTCCTCACCGCATGAAGCCCATTCTCTGGGAATACTCAAACTCATAGAAGTTCTATTCTCTAGCCCTCTGCACATAATGACAAAAATCTGAGGTTGACCTCTAGGTGTTGTGGGTGATTGAAAAATTATGGCACCACCTCCAAGTGGCATATTCTGTATGTAGTCAGTTGAAAAAACGGAAGTGGCTCTCTGTGCTCTGACATGTAAACACACCAGAATCCGTTAAATAAAAAATGCAAGAGATACAACAGTATGTATAGGATCACCCCGTTTGTATGACTTGTTTATAGCTGACCTGAGTGGGTGTGTTTGTGCGTTAAAAGTAAGAATGTCTGGAACCACATAGAACCTAAGGCTACCAGAGTGGTGGTCGTATGTCCCAGGGTGCTTGAGAAATACCTGGTCTGTACCTGTTGTCCTGGTGTAATTATTAATAGTACCCTCTTTCAGTCTTCAGTGTCCTGGCTTGGACAATGAATTGTAAGTTACCCTAACCTTCCTCTGAGGATTGGAAGTGGGGTAAGAGCAACAAGAAGCTACCTCTTACGTAAGTGACTTGGCATTGCTTACAGCAGGCAGGTATTGTTTTCATAAGGTAAATTGAGGATTACCGCCTTCATACATTAGGTAGTGGTTTACAGCTGAGCCACCAAGCAGGGTCATTACCAAGGAAGACATTATCTTTTTTTCATTTCATCAGATCTGAGCATTTACTTGGTTTTACTTATATAGGTCTCCAGATAACTCCGTGAAAGTATTCATGGCCTGAGGAAAGTGTGCATTAATTAACATATGCCACTAACAAGCTTTTCCGAGACCTACTGGGGATTTTTGCATTTCCTTCTTTGATTTGGCTCCTAGGCTATTGAATTGAAATCCTCCTTTGGAAAAACAACACACCTTTTAAAAAAATGTAAAAGTTGCAGGCTTCCCCACCCCCAGGTTCCTCAAACATAAATTTAGACACAATAGAAGTCAAAATTATTAAAGGAGCTCCATGTAAACTATTGACCTAGAGTGGGCTTTAGAGTTGGCTGGGCTCCTCTTTTCTTTGCTTCCCCATAAGATCCTAGAGGAAATGGGGATGGGTGGGAAATCGCTAGAGTTGAAACAGAGCAGTGATTCACATTTACCAGACGTCACAGGCACCTTTGATGTGCCAAGCACTGTGCTAGGTCATTCCTCATCTGTTCTCTCATTTATTTTTCACCCAAACTCTTCCAGAGTATTATCAGCCCATTTAATACACATGGAAATTGAGGCTGAGAAGGGCTAGTAAGTACCTGACCAAGGTACATGGGACTCAAACTGGGGCTTTGACCTTTGGTTTGCGGTATCAGTGTGCCGTCCAGTCCCCTGGAGTTTCTTAACCTTGGTGCTGTTGACATTTTGTGCTGGTTAGCTCTTTGCTGTTCAAGGCTCTGGTGGGTGTTTTAAGATGTTTATGTAACATTCTTGGCCTCTCTACTCATTAGGTGATTATGAGCCCCTCACCCCCTGTTGTAATTACCAAAGAATATCCTTTAGATATTGCTAAAAGTTCCTTGGAGGGCAGAATAGATCCAGGTTGAGAATGAGTATACACCAAAATCGAAGAACATCATAGAATTCAGACAACTCAAAAGTTAAGAAGTGGCGCAAGCCAAGGTAGAGGCTCTCCTACTTGACAGGTGACATTTTCTTCACATGCTATTATTGTTTATAACCTGGGGAATCAGGAACAAGTAGTTGAGAATCATACTGGTTAATGATGCCTCTAGTGGAAATGCTGAAAATATTGAACTAGCATAACATTTCTTAGTTTATCAATCTCACTCATCCTCTGTTTCTTTTTGCCTGCTCGATCAGGGATGTGCTCTGACCATGAAGGCTCATATTAATGAATTCTGCGTGACTCCATTCACAGTAAGAGGTTTTTAAAAAAATGCTACTTAGAGCATGCTGTGAAATTATTCCAGTGATATTTGGCTTTTATGCCACGCATTTTTTTTTTCCTTTTGGCGGTGGTGGGGGGTGTGGGGGTACAGAGGTAGAAGGAAGGGGGAATCCTAAGCGGGTCAGATATCCTGGATGGAGCCTGACACAAAGCTCGATCTCATGACTCTGAGATCATGACCTGAGCTGAAATCAGAGTCGGATGCTTAACTGACTGCACCACCCAGGCCCCTTCGTGCCATGCGTTTCTTCTTAAAGACTGTACAGGCTGTTGCTCAGCCAGTTAATGGCTCATTTTTGGGAAATCCTCTTAAAGTGAGTTAACAAGGTCTTGCCATCTAGTCTTCTCTCTCATCCATTTCCACTTCTGCTCTTTGTAATTACCTGTTTTTTACTGAACCTCAGTGTCTTTGTGTTTCCAGGCAAGGCTGGTGAGAGGCAACTTTTAATACTATCTCTTCTCATATTCATAAGAAAAACTTGGAACGAATGTTTAATAGTATAAATTATATTTTATCTAGCAAACTGTTATGGATCGCAGTGTAATTTCTTCTATCTTACCCTCTGTTAAAAAAAATATTTCTAAGCTATTAATGGATTACTTATCCATGAGAAATTTTGTCTAAGTTTTGACAGATTAAAGCTGGTCTACATTTTAGAGTTCACTGTTTCAGGTTAGCTGACTATAGATTGTGTCAGTCCCTGTCATTCTTTTTTGATTGAAAGGATATAACTGGAACACCTGGGTGGCTCAGCGGTTGAGCGTCTGCCTCTGGCTCAGGTCATGATCCCGGGGTTCTGGTATTGAGTCCGATGTCAGGCTCCCCGCAGGGAGCCTGCTTCTCCCTCTGCCAATGTCTCTGCCTCTGTGTCTCTCATGAAAAAATAGTCTTTTTTTTTTTTTTAAAGATATAACTTTCAAATTTCCACTTTGCTCTTTATCTTAATTAAAACGACAAAAGCAAATCTGATGTGGACCAGTTTGTGTGATGTAGGGGGAGTCAGGACTAAGGCAAAAGGGAATGTTGAGTGTCTGTTTAGTATCATATTAGCCTTTTAGAAAAGTTAGCTTTAGAAAGGGTGGTTTTTTTTTTTCATATTTGCATTTTACTTAACTTTGTAAAAATGACAAACCAAATAGTATAGTACTGTGAACTGGTCATAGTTCACGGTCTGTTCTCCTAGTTGGACAGAAATTACCACCCAGGACTCATGTTAGGAAATACTCTAGGGGTCCACTCCCCCCCCCTCCTTTTTAAAAAGATTTTATTTATTTATTTGACAGAGAGCAAGCACATGCAGGGGGAGTAGGACAGGGAGAGGGAAAAGCAGACTTCCTGCTGAGCCTCCATCCGGGACCCTGGGATCATGACCCGAGACAAAGGCAGGTGCCCAATTGACTGAGCCACCCAGGCGCCGCTCTAGGGGTCTATTCCTATGGTGGGATGGCTGAAGGCAAAGTTAGGTTGTGAGTCATTAATGCTTAGTGAACACCCCAGCTGGCCCACAGGAAGCTCCAAAGTTGAGATGGTTTTGCAGCATTGTCTTGAGTTAGAAGACAGAGTTGTTCCCCCCAGTCAACATCCCCATGTCCAGTGGCCATTGGAAGCGGCTCTTCTGGAAAGGGGATGTGACTTTGGGGAAGGTGGTTCTCTGTAGTCAAGACAAGCACTGCAGAGGGATTCTGGAGGGAGGTCTAGCACAGTGTGCACTGTATATGAGCATGGAGTGCAGGTGAGTGTGTGTGTACTAATTTAATAAGTGCCACTTTTTCAGTATCTTGACCAACAACACACATCTGGGAAGTGGATGCGTTTGGATTTGAAATCACGTGTGACTAGTTCCCAAACCCACAGTTTTGCTGCTCTATGACTGTTACAATGTTAGTTGCCATAGAAAAGAATACCTTTGGCAGTCCCTTTCGTTTTCCATGTGGCTTTACGTCTGCTGCAGTGTGGGGACACCCTTGAAGTCTGCTGAATTGGCTTTCTCCAACATACCTTTTGTCACAGGGGGTTGAAAGGAAAGGTAAAATCATTTGTCCTAAATGAATCATCAGCCAGAACAGAAGCCTGAACTCTAGCCCTCTATTATGTTCCCAGCCAGGGGTGAATTTGAGCAAATTGGTGTCTCTCCAAGTCCCCGGGGAAGCATTTGACTCAACAGGCCCCTTACCATTTAAATACCACGTGTAACACTTGGCTTCCGCCGAGAGAGCTTTTAGGCCCTGGACCTTTGCTTACAGCTGGCTGGCATTCTGCACACCCCCTACAGCACTAGAATAGAATAGGACCAGCCATAAAATATTTCCTCTGTGCTTTTATCACTGTTTGGAAATCCGGAGGGCAAAGGTGCTTTGTAAATACCAAGCTGGTAGTGAGTGTGGTGTGCAAAAATTTTGGAAAATAAAGCAGTTCAGTTCATGGTTGAAATAAAGCAGGGATTATGCAATTCCTCCAAATCCCCCAAATAGGAAATTTAGAACCAGGAGTTACGTTTTATATCAAAACTGAGTCTTTAGGGATTTTCAGGTAGGTAGGTGTACTAAGGGCACTGGAATCCAGCCAAGCCCAAGGAAGCCTCTCATATACTGCTGTTGTTCTACCCTTATGTGCAGATCAACTCTTGATTTATTATGTCTTAATATGAGACAATCAGTGTATATGAATGGAGGGCAGGAAAGCAAAGGGAGATTAGAAGGTAGCAACTAGGGGCACCTGGGTGGCTCAGTCATTGAGCATCTGCCTTCAGCTCAGGGCATGATCCCAGGGTCCTGGGATGGAGTCCTCTCTTCACTAGAAAGACTTTAACTCCTGGGAAGTACACCTGTTTTAGCCTTTCTTACCATTCACTTGATTTTGAGGGCCAGATTCTTTAAGCGGACAGTTTCCTTCATTCAAGCTTTTACTTGGGGGCCTGAATTTGAGTGCAGTAGGCCTTGCTGAGGATCAGTGAATACCGTGCCAAGAGTCCCAGGCTTCAGAGGAGCTTCCCGGTGAGTGAGGGAGCCCTTTGTGAATTGCCAACTTATTGCTTACAAGGTTAATTCCCATTTGGGAGCCCTGAGGGGTCATGGAAGCCTGCTTAGAACCTGGGCTCACACTTCGTGCCCGAAAAGCCTTGCATCCTCTCTGCAGCTCACTGTAAAATGGGGTTGATAGTGGTAACCACTCCATAGAATTATTGTGATGACCTTAAGAAATAATAAAGGTGAGGTGAGGGCTTAGCACTGTATCTTAAGCATTTGCTACATGCCAGTTTTTAAAAAAGGTTTTTTAAAATTTATTATGAGAGCCTAACTCTTGAGGCTAAACCAAATGGTTTCTTTGTTTAAAAATGGCATGTAGATGGGGAAGCCTGGGTGGCTCAGCGGTTAAGCATCTGCCTTAGGCTCAGGGCATGATCCTGGAGTCCCGGATCGAGTCCCACGTCGGGCTCCCTGCATGGAGCCTGCTTCTCCCTCTGCCTGTGTCTCTGACTCTCTCTCTCTGTGTCTCTCATAATATTAAGACAAGGGGACAGGGTGGATGATTTAGGAATGGGGTTAGCACCTAATGGGCAATGCCAAAGCTTCTCTTAGTGGGTGAGGAGAGGCAGAGAGGCTCTGAATAATGATTACCGAACAACCGAGGTGGGACTGTTACTGGTAAAATACCTGATAGTGATGGTGGTCCTGGTTAATGATGGAATGAAAAACCTAGGAGGTGGGCCTATTACATCCTTAAAACAGAAGAAGAGGCTGGAGTCTGGTTTTTAGATTTAAGAAGGGGAAGTACAAGATACTGAAAATCGAGCTATATAATATTCATGGTCAATCATCTCTGCCTACCCTCCCCTGCCGTCCCAGAGAACAGGACTGCTACGAGATGCTGCATTATTGAAGGCTGAGGTCTCCCTTGCAACATGTCCAAAGATCCATAGGTCACATCAGCTCCAAATTAAACCCAACCCACGGCTTTACGTATGTGGCTGCTTTAGAAACAGCGGCTGTCTGTATTCCATTAAAAATAAAAAACCTATTTAACATGGCGAATTCGTAGTTTCATAGATTTCATCTCAATGTCATCTGAACTTTGGAATTGTAATTCAGCAGATGTTTTAATACTTTTGAACATTTAAATCAAATGTCAACGGGATATAAAACAGCAAAGGTGTACAGTATGTCTTGAAGACCCTTCTAATTGTTACCGGGATTAGTGTTTGTAGTCAATGGCTTTACAGGGAGCTTGGGGGGCTTCTGTGGCTAAAATCCCATTCCTCTAGCTCTTGGCTATGATCTTTTGCCTATCAAAGTGTTTGCTTTAAAACTCCAATGGTCAAAGATGCCCAAGACCCAGATTTTTTATTTTCTGTTCGTGGGATTTTTTTTTTTTTTTCAGTGTAGCAGATTGCACTGTCCACAGATGGCTGCAAAACTATTTCCCATCCCACATGCTCATCTTAGAAGACCTTGACTTTGCCACAGAGTATGGAGGGGGCATCCATATCTTCTCCTCTTGAACCTGGCCAGACCTTTGTGACCATCTCCACCAACAGAGCACAATGGAAGTCACACTCCTGTGATTTTTGAGGCAAGACTAAAAATGCTGTGTGATCTTGCCTCCCACTCTTGGGGTGCTTGCTCTTGGGATGCAGCCACCATGCTGTGAGGAAACCCGAACTAGCCTCTGTAGGGAGACTACAGGAGGGGCCTTGTGTAGGAGTTCCCAGCTGACAGCCGATGTCCGCCTCCAGACACGTGAGCGAAGATGGCTCCAGACATCCTAGACCCCAGCTGTCAGGTCACCTCCCGCTGAGGCCCCAGGAATTGTGGTATCCTACCAGTTCCATGGTGCCCCCACCTGAATGCCTGACCCCCAGAATCTGTGGGCATAATAAAATGATTGTTTGGGGGTGGTTTGTTCTGAAGGAGCATTAGTAACTAGGGAGAGGAGATTGGAAAAAGGCATTCCCTTCAAACGATATGTGAATAGGATTCCCCCCCCCACACACACACACATTTCTTTTTTGGGAGCATAAAGCATCACCTTATAAATTGTTTTAGGTTGCCTCCCACCCCCCAAGTATAAAGCATGGTCACATTTAAAAGAAGGTGGAGGTAGATTACTGGGATGTACTCACCTTCTCTTGATACTGTTCTTTTTTAGAAACAAACAAAAAGTGAGCATCTGCTCCAGGAAGTTACCAGGTTAGTCTTCAGAACAGGTGAGGCTTCTCCCTAGCTTGGGCCTTGAAAGCATTTGGTTTACTGACATCCCAGAGGACCGGTTGTGTTCCTGGTTTCAAGTTACTATCTTCCTATGAAGATAATTGTTCTAAACAAGATTTGACAAATATTTGGTAGTAGAACATTTTCTGGTCAAGAGTCTTGGGACTACGAGGGACCTTCGTACTTACCTCATCTGTTAATTTTCTGTGACAGAAAGGTACCGATGCATCGAGAGAAGTGACTTAGCTGATGTCATGTAGCTGGGATGTGGGAGAGCAGAGACTGGCCTTCCGGTCTCAGGGCTCTCAGTCCAGTGCTCTTTCTGGAACACCACGTTCTCCTTCAAGTGGAAGTGGCCTGAAGCTGGATGTTGTGTCCATGAAGGATCTTTGCATTCATAGGAGATGTATGGGGATGAATGTGTTCCTTTCTTTCCTAGTACAGGAATGAATGAACAGGTTTAGAAAATTGTATCTGTCAGAGCTTCTCAGTTGATTAAGTGTCTGACTCTTGGTTTCCGCTCAGGTCATGATCTCAGGGTCATAGATTGAGCCTGCATCCAGGTTCTGGGCTCAGTGTGGAGTCTGCTTGAGATTCTCTCTCTCTCCCACTCCTCCCTCCATCCCTCTCCCTGCTCATGCTCTCTTTCTTTCTCCTTTTTGTTATTTTTTACAAAGATTTTATTTATTCATAAGACAGAGAGAGAGAGAGAGAGAGAGAGAGAGGCAGAGGGAGAAGCAGGCTTCATGCAGGGAGCCCAACCTGGGACTTGATCCCAGGTCTTTAGGATATGCCCCAGGCCGAAGGCAGGTGCCAAACTGCTGAGCCACCCAGGGATCCCCCATCTTTCTCCTTTTGGAATAAATAAAATCTTAAAAGAAAAAACAAAAAAGAAAATTGTATTTTCTTAAAAGAAAAAAAAAAAGAAAATTGTATTTGTCTATAAACGATGGTAACAAATGATATGACGGTCGATTTCCCCTTTTCTCCAATATAGGAATTGTGTTCTTTTGTGTCTGCCCCCTTTGAGCCTTAGGAATTGACAGGCAGGGGATCCCTGGGTGGCGCAGCGGTTTAGCGCCTGCCTTTGGCCCAGGGCGTGATCCTGGAGACCCGGGATCGAATCCCACGTCGGGCTCCCGGTGCATGGAGCCTGCTTCTCCCTCTGCCTGTGTCTCTGCCTCTCTCTCTCTCTCTGTGTGACTATCATAAATAAATTTAAAAAAAAAAAAAAAAAAAAGGAATTGACAGGCATATCAACACTTGCCCTGTGGCTGGACCACCACTGCCGCAGTCTGTCCTGGTCTTCGCACACAGTGGGAATGGCTGGCGAGGAAAGAGACAAAGGCGGAAAAAAGGAGAGTTTGGATTAGACTTTATGGCCCTCTGTGATGTTGCCGTTCGAGGGGGAGAGGGCCTTACAGTTTGCCACCGACCGTCCTGTTGGTCTTTACAGTTTTGCAGACATCATCAGAGTTACCATTTCTCCTTCCATATGTTCGCGGCAGACAGGTCAAAGGAGCTCGAGGGACATTTTGCCTAATCTATGAATCCTGATCCAATATCTTCTCTGTGTGTGTATGTGTGTGTTTCCATTTGTTTGTTTGTTTGTTTATTTATTTAAAGATTTTATTTATTTATTCGTGAGAGACAGAGAGAGAAAGAGAGAGAGAGAGAGAGGCAGAGACACAGGCAGAGGGAGAAGCAGGCTCCCTGCAGGGAGCCCGACGTGGGACTTGATCTGGGGTCTCCAGGATCACACCCCGGGCCGAAGGCGGCGCTAAACTGCTGAGCCACAGCAGTTTCCTGTCAATTGCAGCCCTGTACCAAGTCTCCTGGTAGTGTCTGCCATTAGATGTCATTTACCTACCGGGGCAAGTGAGCCTTCCCATGTCTCCTGTACCTGAAAACAGGGGAGGCTAACTTTGAAGTGCAGAGCATGAGCAACAGTGCTTTTGAAAAACAGTCCCCATGGGACAGGTGAGTCTTGGGAGAAGACACACATCTTCTTCCTCTCTCCACAGTGTCTTTAACCTGGGCTGTTATTCTAGCCTTGAACTTGCATCCTTTACCAAAACAAAACAAAACAAAACAAAAAAACAACAACAAAAAAAAACATTGGAGCTATAGTGTTGTCTCCCGTCTGCTCATGTGAAGAGGAAACAAAATGTCAAGTGATGAAAATTGGTAGCTTAGGGAATTCTTTATTGTAGAGATGTCTAATGTAGTCAGTTCTTACTTCCCCAGCCAGACATATTTTCTCTCTTCTGCAGATTTGCCCTTTGTTTCCAAAAATGCCAATTAAAAATGCTTTCTTTCTAAGCTACTTATTGAAGTTAATGTTTTGTCTGAGGAGAACGGAGAGGTCCCTTTACTGGCAAGAGCTTTCTGGGCTGGCCATTGGTTTTTGTTTACGAGCCTCACTCTGTGAAGGGGACGCAGCAATCCATGTGAAATGGCCTCAGAGGCTCTGACACACAGGGACCTGTGAGATATGGGGTGGGAAGTGGTTTCTCAAACCTCAGCTTTCTTTTGGGAACAAGTACCTAGGCCAGGGGGAAGATTTGGACCTTGACAGTCATTGTACTGGGAGCTTTTTGTTCTGTATACATGAAAGCTTTCAATGTCCAGCTTTTTCTAACGGCTTTCACAGCTTGGCCTATGGGCAAGCAATTATTTCATTAAAATTGGCACAGATGGCCAAAATTTTCCATTTGTCTTCAGACTGCTTGTTTTTGATTTGGCAGGCGCATTTTTAGGAACTGGACAGGAGGCAAAACCTGAAGGGCAGATAGGAGCAATCTTTAAGGGCCTGACGATGGAAGTTTCTGCAATCTATAAAAATGAAGTCTAATCACTTACTTGCCATGTTATTTAAGCTTTCTGAGCCTCCATTTTCCCTTCTATAAAGTAGGAATAATGAGAGAATCTACCTCCTTCAATTATGAGGGTTCAGAGAGACCCTGCCCGTCAGGCATTTATGACAATGCCTGGCACATAATCACGATGGTCTTGAGCTGTTCTATATGTTCCTTGAATATTCAAAGTTGATTTCAAAATCTTTGTTGAAAGCCCCATGGAGATGATTTCTTTCTTCCTGGAAGGTCTTCATCCCTCCTTGTCTCTGCTACCCCCGTCCCATCCCAATCAAACCAACCCTTATTTGTTCTTCAAGACTGAGCTCAAATACCCAGGGCTTGGGAACCTCTACCCCCAGTACCAGCCTAGGGACCTCCTCTAGACACCCTTCACTTGATTCTCAGTTCTTAACTACTTTCATTTATTGCCTGAAAACCTTTTTGGGACCTCTGTATGATAGCAGGACCCTTGAAGGAAATAATCCTATTTTTTTTCACTTTATCATCCCCGGTGTCAGGACAAGGTATCTTCATTACTGTCTTACCACATGCTGACTGCAACTCTTGGACCTTTAATTTCTTTCTTGCTCACTGGATCCTTGGGATGATCAAATGAAATAATGGGGTATGAAGCACTTTAGATAGGACTTAGCCTGCAGTGGATACTCCTTCACATGGGTGTACTGGGTGAATAAATAATTGCTGTCTTTTTATAAAAGCCTGCTATAAAAGATTTAGCCTATGATACAGGGAATTGCTATCTTGCTGACAGGGAGTAAACCTTCATTAAGGACCTAGTTTGGGTTTAGCCCCTTGTGCAAAGTCCTTCCTCTCCAGAGGATGCATGAGGGTTAAAACGTGTTCTCAGCCCGCCTGCATCATTATTCAGATACTCTGATTTGGAACACCTTTCATCTTGTCTGGTGCTTTTTATTTTTGAAATATTTTATTTATTTATTCATGAGAGACACACACACAGAGAGAGAGAGAGAGAGAGGCAGAGACACAGGCAGAGGGAGAAGCAGGCTCCATGCAGGGAGCCCAACGTGGGACTCCATCCCAGGTCTCCAGGATCATGCCCTGCACTGAAGGCGGTGCTAAACTGCTGAACCACCTGGGCTGCCCTTGTCTGGTGCTTTTAGATGGCTTTAGGTTTCATTCCCCACAAGGCCCATCATGTGCATTATTGACAGTTGGTAAATAACTAGGCTAGAAGCATCACAGTGAGTGTACTGGGAGTATTTTTGTCTCAGTCTTATTGTTTTTTAAACCTACTTTTATTTCAGTAAGGAAATGTAATTGGGATGGAAAAAAGAGAAAGGGGAAATCAGGATTAAAACTCGACACTGGATCCCAACCCAGTTTCTTAAGTCTCTTTTAAAGTCCTTAAAAGGTCTTTGAGGAGGGAATCTCAAGTGCTTTTCAGTATTAAAAGAGAATAAAACCTACTGGACAAGAAGAGTACGTTTTTTTAAAGATATGGTTACAGGAGTTAACTAAAATGTCAAGTTTTGTTGCTTTTTGATGGAACTGGCTCAACTCTGTTGGTTACACTGGCTATCCTGAGGGCAGATAAGTTACTCATTATTAGTTCATATGTGCAGTGGGGGAGCACAGACTTCTCATGATTGGGCTGTATTTGTGAAACATGATGCACATAGATCTCGACAGCAAAAGGATTGTGGACCACTAGTCTATCCTATCAGTGCTTAAAAAGGAAATTAGAAACTTGTTAAAAAGAAAGGAGTGAATCAGCATTACTGCCATGTATCAAAAAGTGATTTGAGCTTTCTGACATAGAAGGTGGACTTCCCAAAGGGGCCTGGAATGCATTTTGGATTTATCAGAATTTTAGGTCATTAAAATACATGTTAAAAATAGACTTTTTTTTTTCCACTGAATATTTCACCATATATTCACCATAAGGCCTGGATACTCTGTTAGGTGCTTCTCCCATATTTTTTCACACTTGGAGGGGGTGGGGGAAGGCATTGATAGATTATAACCATCTGCACATATGAAATTTTGTCATTTCATATGCTTGGCACATTCAAATTAAGCATATCAATACCATAGATGGGGAACATATTGGTTTCATATTTTATTGGTCCTGTCTCCTGTCTGTTCTCCACCCTCTCTTGAAATTGTAATTTCATTAAAAAGAGATTTCTTTTATAGCCATTGGCTTGAGTGATAAAGGGTCAGAATGAAAAAGTACTTATGTGACATGGTTTCACCCCCATTTAGATGTGATTCTTTTCTCTGTTAAGAAAGGAAGTAATTGTAAATACAATATTTAAGTGAATTGTAAAACTACTTACATTAAATGTTTAAAGTAATGGAAATACATCAATAGTAACCCTATGAAGCTATATGCCTTAAAAGTTTACAGCCTCAATTTTATGAGCTTCAAGGCTTTTTGCACTAGATGAAAGGAATACTACCCTATAAAAATTGGTGTCTTGTGAGCTTGAAGCTTTCACCACGGTATCAGGACAGGAGAGGGTAAAAAAATCCCATCAGTGGTTTCAGAGTACAATCTACAAATGGAAGAAGTGTTCATTATCTTTTGGCTCTGGTTAAATAAGGAGGGCCTAAAACATTAGTCTTGGTCTCCTAAGTCCCAATATCTGAATATATATTCCTTATTACACAAAGGAGTACATTTCAAAGCAAAAATCAGGCTTAAAACTTGAGGTCTTGCAGAATTGTCACAATTAATGAATCTTTGAAAGTAATAAGTATAGTGAAAGTTTTTCATTTAATAATTTAATATATATTGATAGCCTTGCTATATCAGTCATCTGTTGGCACAAGAATGCTGTGTAACAAGTCACCCAAAAGTCCGTGTCTTTTGACATATTTATTTTCATACTCTCAGGTCTGCAAGTTGTTTGGGGAGTTCTGTTCTAGATGTCTCATTCTGGGGCCCAAGCTGGAGGGGGCAGTGGTTATCTGGGGGTGGGATTCATTCATTCATTCATTCATTCATTCATAGAAAGGGAGAGCACCAGCAGAGCAGAGCAGAGAGAGGGGCAGAGTAGAGGGAGAGTGAGAATCTCCAGCAGACTCTGTGCTGAGTGCAGAGCCTGATGTAGAGCTTGATCTCATGACCCTGAAATCATGATGGGAGTTGAAATCAAGAGTTAGATATTAACTGACTGAGTCATCCAGGCACCCCTGGGGGCAGGTTCTTTTTATGGCAAAAATCAAAGTTCCTAGAGGGGCAAGCAGGAACAAGCAGAGACGAGCCTGGTTTTTGAACTGACATGACCCTGTCATTGCAGCACATACCCAATGCACATTAATGGTGTAAATTACTCCCATGTAGGTTGGAGGAGGAGGAGGAGGGAGAGAATATTTGCCAAAAAACAATGAAATCCACCACAGTTACCAATTGCTCTGCCTTGTGCGACTAGAGTTACTCTGGTGAACAAGACTGATGAAGGCCTAGCTCCCATGGGTCTTACATTCTTGTTCTGGGGGTGGAGGTGGATGGAAAAGATCATAAACACAAAGAGTTAAAATAATTTCAGATAGTGGGTAGGGTAATGTAGAATGACTGCTTGAAATGTAGCATCTATATTTTGTCTTTTTTTTTTTTTTAAGATTTTATTTATTTATTTATTTATTCGAGAGAGAGAGAGAGAGAGAGAGAGAGAGAGAGGCACAGACACAGGCAGAGCGAGAAGCAGGCTCCCTGCAGGGAGCCCCATGTGGGACTGGATCCCAGGACTCCAGGATCATGTCCTGGGCCGAAGGCAGACACTCAACCACTGAGCCACCCAGGCGTCCCTATATTTTGTCATTTTTATTGGGTTCTCTCGGGCTGATACTCTAAGTATGACATTGCTATAGTTTTATAAATCTTGGCACATCTGAACTTTGGTCTGTGGATAAGTTGGTAGAGGTTTTAGTGGTTTGGATCTTGTATGAAGTTTCACGTATGCTGGCAAGTGTAAGTGAGGAAGTGTGCTGGCAGACCGTGTCCTTCAAACCAGAGGTGCGTACAAATACACATTTGTAAGTACTCCTTAGAGCCCAAACTATTCTAGGAAATGTAAAGTGCTGGTGGCAGTGTAACCTGAAGAAAATCTAAAAAACTATATATCCCAATTAAATTTCCAGTTCCACCTAAGCAAATTGAGTCAGCAGGGGAGTTCCCTTTCAGGTGTGAGAAATTGGGAGCAGGACACCCAACAAGGTGTGTTTTGGAGATGATGTCATTTGATACCGTGTATAGCAGGTGCTTAAGATGCAGGCTTGTGAATCGTTGGGTGGTTGAGCCTTTTACCCGTGCTAGCTGGGGTCCCCTCACAGTTCTGGGCACCAATGTCATTGGGAGAAAGGAGAAGGAATGGCATCAAGCTTCCTGAGTTCCTAATTCCTTGTCCCAGCTGTCCAGCAGGAGCCTGAGTGTCTCTCGCTTTACCTGGCAGAACATTCCCTGTTCAGCGCAGGAAATGTGGGACTTCACCCGGCCCTGGCAGGCGGGAGTGGAAAGGAGCAAGGCTACAGGAAGCTAGCGGAACTTCATTTTTGGTTTTCAGACTGTCAGACTGGGAGGGTGACGTTAAGTTGGGATTTTTTTTTTCTTAGTTTTTCATTTATAGTTATCACTAAATATATTCCAATGATGGAAAATTACGGCTTTTTACTTGCCATTTGGCAGCTGCGTCTGTATCTCTTTTTTAGTTTTTGGTGTATATTTTAAATTCAGTTAGACTTGAATGGGGTGGAATTATGAGACTTAAAAAAAATGAAGTGTCTGTTAATTTAGGGTTAGGTGCGGTATAAAAAGACAAGCTATAATAGTAGCTATCAATTATTGAAAGCTTAGGGGGTCCCATGTCCTGGGCAAAGTGCTTGACTGACATGATACATTTTTATGTTTTTCTTTTTTCTTTTTTTTTTTTTTTTAATTCTCAACATCCTATGAGATGGGTGTTATTATGATTTCCATATTACAGGTGAGGAAACAGAGGCTCAGAGAAGTTCAGTAGTGGCCCAGTGAGTGGTAGGTGCTAGATTCCATTCCACACTTGTATGGTCTGGGTCCCAAATTCTTAGAACTGGTTTATTTATTTATTTATTTAGAAAGCAGAAAAAGAGCCTTTTGAATCATTGCACAAGCCTGTGTCGGTATCTATTCCCAGGATTCCCAGAGTGTGGATTTAGATAGATGTTGAGTACTATGGAAACGCATGCACCTAAGTACTTACTAATGGGAATAAAGGGTCAGCAGAGCCGTGCACTCTCAGCTGGAAGAGATTATGGCAGGTTGTTAAATTGGCCAGTTTAGGAATGTGCTTGCTGGCTCCTTCATTTCCTCTCCTTCCCTGACTATAGCTGGAGTAGGATTTGAATTCATTGTTTGGAGCCTGTGACTCACTTTAGATCTGACCCCTATCTAGGATAAACCTTTTTTTTTTTTTTTTTTTTAAGATTTTATTTGAGAGCGAGAGAGAAAGAGTGGGGGGAGAGGCACAGGGAAAGGGAGAAGCAGACTCCCCACTGAGTAGGGAGCCTGATATGGGGCTCAATCCAAAGACTCCAGGACCATGACCTGAGCTGAAGGCAGGTGTTTAACCAACTAAGCCTCCCAGGACCCCTGAAATAAACCTTTAAGGGAGTTGTGAATCTCTGCAGGGAAAATGGGCGCAAAGCGTGTGTCCCTTGTTTCTTTCAGCTGTAGTGTTTAAAAAATATTTTCAATTTCTAATAAACTTGAGCTTGCAGTGGAACCAAGTCTGTCTTAATATTATTTCTCGGCTCCCTGTGTTGGGACTCAAGCCACATACCTACTAATGACTTAACTGTAATTATTGACTATGGCCAAACCCCTCTGGACTGGCACCTTCTGTCCAGTAGCACATCCATCCTGAGACAGTATTGCATTTGTTTTTTACATTGCTGCTTATCTCAGCACCTTTATGGAAATGTCTTTCTACTGCCTGCACCAGAGAGATGTTGAAGCTAAGGGACTCGTTAGAGGGTCACAGTTCCTTAACGTGTTTGGGGATTGTAGTGCATGAGCATTGGGGGTTAGTGGGGAGCAAGACCGTCTTCTTGCTCCCTAAAACTTATACATTGGTGAAGGAGCTTCTTGTCTGAGGACTCTTTGGCCCTTACATTTAGCACCTGACTACCCCTTTCTAAGCCTGTCTATCAGACTCAGCTGCCTCAGCCATTCTAGCTGGGACCCCAGACTGGTGAGTGTGGAAGGTGTCTTGGGTGCTCTAGCCTCAGCAGATACCACAGAAAGCCAAGATCCTGCTGTTTGCTGTTCAGATTCTGAATTCACAGAATGGTGAGAAATAATGAAATGGTTGTTTCTTCTAAGCCACTAAGCTCTGGGTAGTTTGGTATAAAATGGGTAATTGAAACAAATGCATTCAGGAGATATGTAACATCAACCGTGAATCCATCACTGGGATAGTCTATCTCAAGGAGCTTAGTATATGGGTTGGAAGAAAGATATATATATATATTTTTAAAGATTTATTTTAGAGAGCAAGAGAAGGGGCAGAGTGAGAGGGACAGAATCCTTGAGTAGACTCTCCACTGAGCACGGAGCCTGACATGAGCTCCATTCCAGGACCCCAAGACCATGACCTGAGCCGAAACCAAGAGTCGGCTGGCCACTTAATTGAGCCACCCACATGCTTTGGGAAAAAAGATACTTAAGAAATGTTTCCAAGTTAAAAATATTTGGGAAGGACAGTTGGCTTCCTACTGGGTGCTGAGTTCTAGAGCATTTTGTGTTGCGAGCGTTCACTTAGGCTTACCATTGGTCCTTTTATGTTTGTTTAACTGCCTCCCAGCTGTGGGTTGTTCTCTGTTTTTTATGAGATGATAAACTTGAGGGCAGGTAGGGAATTGCTTTTCTCCTATGAGGAGGGAACACAGGCTGTAGATTAAGAGCATGGATCTTGCAGTCAGGTGGGATTTTGTTACATTTCCAAGGTGTTGGCGATTACTAGCTGTGTTACTTGGGAGTTTACTTAAGTACAGCCGGAGAGCGTGTGTGTATGTGTATATGATCTCTTAACTATGGATGTTTACCTTGGAGTCTGAAAATTAAGATGATGAATGATGTAGCACAGGGTCTGGTGCGATATTATTTCAAGTGCCTAACTCACCGGCCTGTTGTGATCAAATTTCATTCAATTCAATGAAAAAAAAAATGAAGTGTGTCAAAAGTGAAAAGGCTATCGTGGTGAACAAGTTTTTAAGTTCAGTCCATGGAACCTAGAACAGTGCTTGGCCCACAGTTCTTGCACTCTAGTGCCTTGCAAGCATTTGCTGCGTGAGTAAGCGTGAAATCTAATAGGATGGGAGTTCCTCTTGATCATTAGGTGTTCAGTAAGGGCTCCCTGGTTCTCCTAACTGCCTGTGGATTCCTATGGCCACTCACCAGTCTCTAGCTCCATGGTTTCTTGTTCTTCTGCTGACGTAGGGCCACACTATGCAGGGTAATGGCAGACCTGTCAGTTTAAAGCGTCAGTGGGGAAAGCATCAGATGGGTTGCTGGTAAAATCATGAGAAGTAAGCAAATTAGTAACGTGTCATGATAACCAACTTCATGAGGCCTGTCACAGTGGTTCTCCCTTAAATGGGATGTTGGGATGTTCTGTTAGACATTTCGTTCCCTGCCTGGAACATCTGGAAATAAAGCTGGAATGTTGGCCAGACTCTTGGAAAGAGGAGGGAATCTGCGAAGTCCTCCTAATGTCTATGCCCTTCCTTCCTTTGTTCTCCTTGCTGGATCTGGAAGGTGTTGGTGTCTTTTAGGGTTTTGCCACTTAAAATGCTTTCCGTGGACCAAACAGCAGCTTCAGCGTCTCCTGAGAGCTTATTAAGTACGGAATCTCAGTTTTCTTCCCACACCTATTGGATGAGAATCTGCATTTTAACAAGATCCCCAGGTGGTGCCTTGGCACGTTAAACCCGTGCTTGGGAGGGTCCCTGGAAAGTTTGATTTAGATGGTGCTGGTGTTGAAGGGAAGGCAAAGCTGGGGGCTGAAAGAGAAGGGACCACTTTTGGACGGACAAGACACAATTACTACTGCTGTAAAGTGAACCTGATCGCAAAGCTGTTCTCCGTTTTTGCTCAGTTTTCTTCAGGACAAACTGCACTCAATCCCTGTTATTTCATTATAGAGAATGAAGGACCTGGGGAAGGAGAGTAAATACTTGTCCTAAATTATTAACGGAGTGAGTGTCTTTGTCGGTATATTGGTGAGGTGCTATTTCCTTAACTGCATAACTCCCTCAAGAGAGGGAATGAGAGTGGACATTATGAAGTGTCTATTTTATGTCAGTGCGAGGTGTCTTCTGTGCATTATTTCATTTACTCCTCTTAGAACTTAGAACTTACTAAAGGTTTGATGAGGTTAATTAACTTGCCCACGATCAAACTTCACATTGCTCTGGCATCTAAATCCTTCTGTGCCAAACACCCTGCCATGGCATTGGGCTATGTTTTTTTTTTAAAGTTTTATTTATTTATTTTTATTTATTTTTTATGATAGTCACAGAGAGAGAGAGAGAGACACAGGCAGAGACACAGGCAGAGGGAGAAGCAGGCTCCATGCACCGGGAGCCCGACGTGGGATTCGATCCCGGGTCTCCAGGATCGCGCCCTGGGCCAAAGGCAGGTGCTAAACCACTGCGCCACCCAGGGATCCTGGGCTATGTTTTTTTAAACTGATGTCAACATACCACTTAAGGAAGAATTGAAGCAATAAACAGTCTACACCAGGACTTCTATTTGGTCACTCAGAGCAAAGTCTTAAGTGCAGGTATGGTTGGTAAATATTTGAATTTCATTGCACCAGAAGCAGGCTAGGAGACATTCTGCTAGGATTAGCTCATCCAAGTTATTTCTGCAGTTTCCTGGGAATGAGAAAAAGTAATGTCTAGTTCTGCATTTCCAACACCTACATTTTGCAAATACACTGAAGCAGTAGAGAAACACTTTTAGAATGCTATTGAAGAAGATGACTAAAACATGGGATCTGGGGGGCACCTGGGTGGCTCAGTCAGTTAAGCGTCTGCTTTCGGCTCAGGTCACCGTTTCGGGCTTCCTGCTTCGTGGGAAATCTGCTTCTCTCTCTGTCTGCCGCTGTCTACCTGTGCGTGTGCTTTCTCTCCGTCAAATAAATAAAATCTTTAAAGAAAAAACAAACACGGGATCTGAAGCAGTAGTCCTCAAAGGTGGCAAAATCATGCTTTTTGCCATATTCACATATTATTACTGGACCATTGGCCTTTCCTCCAATAGCTATTTCACTTTTAAAAAGTTGTATTTTTAGAGCAAATTTTATATCACAAAAAGTGGAAATAGTGCTCTATTCATAAATACAAGCTTATGAACCCGAGTCCTGTTGTCCTTTCATTAAGAGTGCAATTAACTACTGTTAGGTGGAAAAACCTCCAGTAGTTCCAAACTGTGACCTTCTGAGATCCAAAATCTGAAGGGTAGAAAGAATAAGAAAGGAAATAAGTCTCTCAAAATGTGATTCATTATTATTTCTTTTCCTGTATACCATCTATATTCTTCTTCTGCACTTTGGCAAATATGAGTGAAGATAAATAAGTATAGTTGGGAGTTCTGTTTTGAGAATACATGGTCCAGTTTACCACACGTGGGCTTCAGAAACATGTTGTATTGAGTTCATAGTAATCAGTTAGGAGGGAAACTGGCTCAAAGAACATAGGGCCATAGCAGGAACTGAATTTAAAGAATGAAACTTGAAGCGTGTGCTGGAGAATGGCCTGGCAGCTATGCTCATGTGGTTTTAGAAGTTGGTGAAGGGCACCTGGGTGGCTCAGTGGCTTAAGCTTCTGCCTTTGGCTCAGGTCATGATCCTGGAGTCCCAGGATTGAGCCCTGCGTGAGGCTCTCTGCTTCACAGAGAGCCTGCCTCTCCCTCTCCTTCTGCTCTTCCCAACCTCCCCTTCTCTCCGTCTGTCTCTCAAATAGATAAATAAAATCTTAAAATTTTTAAAAAGAAGCATTGGCTAGGGAGAGTCTCCTTTACCATGGGGCCAGTGTTCGGCAGGTAGCCGTGTTAGGCAGTATCATCCTCTAGGAACTTGTAGATCTTTTTTTTTTTTGGTCGATCTGTCTAAGGGAAGAAGCTGGAGCTCTTGATTTAAAGGTTGGTGTTTCATTAGTAACCTCCTTAATCTTGACCTTTTCCATTTCTGCCCATGGTGGAATGTTTACTGAACACCTATGAGGTATGTATAGTACTTGGAGCAAGATAGAGAACTTGACTTCATTATTTTGCACTTAGTCATGGTTGACTTTTGTTAACTCTTCCTCTTCCCACCTCAGCTCACTCCACAGATCCTGGCAGTTCCTTCTCCTATGCCTTCCTCTTCCTCCTCACCCCCTCCCAAGATCTTCCTCAGCTTTTATCATCAGATATCTAGACTTTGGTCATTCTGGAACTACTTTTGTAATTTATTCCTGTGTACCACCTGTATCTTTACTTATATTTTTCTTTCAATCACAAGCTTTTAATTTTAATTTTTAAAGAGTTTATTTATTCGTTCATGAGAGAGAGAGAGAGAGAGAGACAGGCAGAGGGAGAAGCAGGCTCTATGCAGGGAGCCTGATGTGGGACTCGATCCCGGATCCTGGGATCATGCCCTGAGCCGAAGGCAGACACTCAACTGCTAAACCACCCAGGCGTCCCTCAGTCACAAGCTTTTTAAACTTTAGTGTAAAAATAGGTAAAATCATCAGGTTTATATGACAGCTAACCTTTTCTAAATACTTATTAAAATGAACATACAACGGTTAACATTTTTAAAAAAATTGTATATGGGGCATCTGGGTGGCTTGGTTTTTAAGCGTCTGCCTTCAGCTTGGGATGTATTCCTAGAGTCCTGGTATTGAGCCCCGCTTTGGGCTCCCTGCTCAGCAGGAAGGCTACTTCTCCTTCTGCCCCTTCCCCTGCTTCTGCATTCTCTCTCTCAACTGAATGAATAAAATCTTAAAAATTTTTTTTTGTGGGGCATCTAGGTGGTTTGGTGTTCAAATGTCTGCCTTTGGCTCAGGTTGTGATCCCAGGGTCCTGAGATCCCAGGGTCCCCTATAGGGAGCCTGCTTCTTCCTCTGCCTATGTCTTTTTTTCTCTCTCATGAAGAAATTAAAAAAAAATTGTGCATGGTATGACAATATCATTTCACTTAGCATTCCTTGCCCATATGTTATTGGTACCTTTGACCTACAGCGGTGGTTCTTAGCTAAAGCATTACATTAGATTCATGGGGGAAGGTGTTTTCAAAAAGCAATGTTACAAGATTCACCAATTAAGCCAAAATTTTGGGGGAATATAAGTATAGAGAGTTTTTTTTTGAAGAGTTTCTCAGATGTGTCTAATGTATAGCTGAAACTGAAAAACACTGAGCCTAGAATATGGTAAAATACAAATGTATATATATTTTCCTGCCTTTGTCTTTTTTTTTTTTTTTTTTTTACTTTTTAAGTTCATTTATTTGACATACAGCACAAGCAGGGGGAACTGCAGAGCCAGAGGGAGAAGCAGGCTTCCCCCACTGATTACTGAGCCCCACACAGGACTCAATTCCAGGATCCTGGGATCACGACCTGAGCTGACGGCAGATGCTTATTAGCCCACTGAGCGACCCAGGTGCCCCTATTGGTGGTGATTTAAAAAAACAACTTCTTGGTAATTATAATTATAGAATCTACCCCATATTTTCTTCACTCTTGGACTGCTCATAATTCTCAGAATGGGACAGCTGGGCTTGTCTTAATGCTTGAACTGAACAGTGACTGCTAATTACAACTAAAACAAAAAACACAAGCTGGTCTGATTATGGTGCCTAGAGGTTAGACTCCCTTTCACTGTATCTCATTGTATTTGTTTTGTTTTTGCCACAGTGAGTTTGCTCTGGATTTGCCCTTACTTATGGGTAGTGTCCTTGGAACTTGAATATTTCCACATTATTGGTAGAGATCTTGCTTTACAGCAGATGCTGACAGTTCAGATGGAGTTACATGGGTGAAGAGAGACATCCACCCTCTCCATCTCCCACTGAATTTAGGGGTGTGGTCTGGATTTCTCCTTTATGGCAGTTAGTTGCTGACATTGTCAAGAACACAATTATGCCTGATTTAGCCTTCATCTCGAAAATAGCTGGCCACTCTGGCTTCTGGGAATTCTAGGCTGAAAAAAACAAAAAAGGAATCTCATAGACCTAAATGATTACCTTGAATTTCAGGACGAGTGTAGATTTGAGTGATTTGGAGAGTTTCCTGAATATTTCTCTTACTTACTGATTTAGGTTTCTTACTTGATTGGAATGTTCTAAGTCCCCACTAATCTGAAAAGTTGAGAAGTTTTTGGTTTTGTTTTTCAAACTTCAAACAGTATGTAGATAATAACTTACACCTGTCTTATATCTTCAGTACATTTTCAGTTCCATGATCTCATTTTACCTTTATAACACTATGAGGTAATTGGGAAAGGAATTTTCTTTATTGGACATGAGTAAATGGTGCTGGCAGGTGAAGGGCCAGCTGTAGGATGGGTGTCAGAAGGCAAGTGTCTTGAATCCTGGCTCCGGCCGTTTATTAGCTGTGTCCCAAGGGCAAATTGCTTAGCCTCTCTGTGCCACATTTTCATGGATTCTAATAATATAGGGTATATGAAGACGAATAGGGTAACATGTGGAAATTGTTATGAATTAGCACAGAGTTGCTAATTAGTAGTTGAGGTTCAGGCTGGTTAAATGATGAGTGTGGGTCAGAGAACTAGTTGGTACACAGGACTCCTGATGTTTGATAATGTGGAAAGAGCTCTGGCCTGAGTGCCACTCAGTGCTCAGTTACCAGTGCCAGCCCTCTATGGATCATGGTCTCTAGAGCTTACCCTGCCTTATGTTTATGCTATTTAAATGTAGATAATTACAAGCAAATGAATTACAGTAAAATAAAAATACAAATTTACTTCCATAGTCACATTAGCCACATTTTAAGAGCTCGGTAGCTACCCATGGCAGGTGTCTGCCATATTGGATAGCATCGCTATGGAACATTTCAGTCATCCCTGAAAGTGCTATTGGACAATGTCGCTCTAGCAGGTGGGTGAACCTGACAGCGCGTAGTTTGCCTTTGGGGGAGGGGTTGGTAAAACAGGGCCTTTAAGAGGATGATCTGAGAATAATGCTGACTTCCTGTTATCATCTTGGCTAATCCGACGGACCTTTGACAAACTGCTTAGCCTCTTCGAGCTTCAGTTTGATCATCCATAAGATTGGGATCATGAAAGCCCCCTACATATTTGTAAATATTACATGAGATATGGTGTGTACTAAGTTACTCTGGAGATGGTATACATGTGTTTTATGAATAACTTAGCGCTTGGCCCTGGTTTCATAAGTGGGGGCCTCTGGCTGCCTTCAGAGCCTGCCCGCTGTTCAAGCACCCCTACAGTGCAGTCCTGTTCTGTACTTGCTGGAGTGGAGACCTTAATTATGTAATTTAAAATAAGCAAACAGGGGCACCTGGGTGCCTCAGTGGTTGAACTACCTTTGGCTCAGGTCCTGATCCCAGGGGTCCTGGGATGGAGTCCTGCATCAGGCTCCCCAGGGGAGCCTGCTTCTCCCTCTGCCTATGTCTCTGCCTCTCTCTGTGTCTCTCATGGATAAATAAATAAAATATTAAAAAAAGCAAACAAAGGGATATTTTTCCTGCAGTACTGTTTTGGCTGGAGGTAGATTTAATCTGAAGACAAGTGCCTACATCTCTTGGCCCAGTCTCCTGGGCATCTTGCCCTTTCCCTAAAGGCTTTGGGAGGAGATCTTGACTTAGGGAGAAGGTTTCCATGATCACTTCAGCATCAGACTGGCCTGGAATTTAACTTTGACCCTCTGCTTTCATCTAGGGCTAAATTTGGGTGAGCCGCATGCTCCTTGTCTTGTGCTAGATCTTCATATGCAAGGTGCATCTTAAAAAAAAACAACATATCCCTTGGTGACCTTTCTCCTCCCTGCCAATGAGATGCCTCATACTTTGTCATGTGCAGAAGTTGAGAGACACTGGGGCAACGTCCATGGTCCATTCACAATAAGAAGAAATGCCAAAACGTGGTTATAAAAATTGTTATATTTTAAATATTTATGCCTAATCAATTCGTGTTTTTTTTCCCCAAGATTTTATTTATTTATCCATGAGAGACACAGAGGGAAGCAGAGACATAGGCAGAGGAAGAAGCAAGCTCCTCAAAAGGAGCAAAGGAGCTCGATGTGGGACTCGTTGTGGGACTCGATCCTGGGGACTCCGGGATCACAACCTGAGCCCAAGGCAGATGCTCAACCGCTGAGCCACGCAGGCGTTCCTCATTTAGTGCTTTTAATGTATATATACTATGCCGTGTGGAGTGAACACCATCATTACATAATTATGGGTGTGTAAAAAATACTGTCCATGTCTTGGAGGATGTGTGGTCTGGTAATGGGGCTTATGTGTAAAGTTGTAATGACTGCAGAGTAATTTCAATCCAATCCATAGAGCATAGTCCCCGTGTGTCTAAGCTCAGCATGAGACAGTGCCAGGAACCTGAAGCTTTCTGTGACTCACATGCCCCGGGGCTGAAAGCTCTCAGAAGCCCTCTTGATAGGCCCTGAGAGTTCAATTTTTGTCTCATAAAAACTTAAAAAAAGAAAGTTTTAGTAGCAAAGAACATAGATATTCTCATGCATGGAGTTTCTTAGAAAAGAGGAAGAATCCGGGATATATCATAAAGAAAAACTTGTTTGCTCTCTGGCATAAACATTTGCTTCGCTTTTCTTTATTATGTGGACTTACTACTTAGTTCCCTTGTCTCGTTTTCTGCTTCAGTAGTTATGATCTGTGAACCGTGTTTACTTGTGCTCCCCTTTGAAGTTGTGAAAATTAAAGTCCGTGTCTCCAAATAATGTTGAGTGCCGTGCGCTTCTCTGAGGTCTCTGCAAAATGCCTTTAAAACTACTGGTGAGCATTGCACTTCAGCCATTTTTCATCTCTTAAAATTTGCTCACATCATCTGGGTTAAAAGAATCTGAACAGAAAACACGGTTAGACGGTGTGATTCCAAATTTGGAGGCTTTTCTGTAAATACCTTTTTTTTTTTTTTAGATGAATATTATGTCTGTTAAATCACATGGAAGGGTTTGGTGGCCATTTCTTGGTCCCCCCTCTTACCCAACCATCCTCTTCTTCTTTCATGCCTCACCCAGCACTCTGAGAATGGATAGAGTGTTAGTTAGGTGCATTTCCTATGTAGCTTAACTTTGCCAGATCATATAACCTCTCTCTTAGTTCTTGGGATTGGTAAAAGGGGAGTAGTGATGGCGCTAGCCCCAGAAGGTAAGTACCCTAGGTATAGTTTATAGGTTGGTGAGAAGGTTGAAAAGTTAATGCATAAAAGTACTTTGAGAAGTACCTGGCAGGCAGGGTGTCGTCTGTACGTTGTCATTATTACTTCTTTGTTATTAATTTTATCATCCTTTCATTCACTTGCTCCCTGACTCATCAAATATCGAATGCCTTCTTCAAAAGGAGTGTGCCAGCTACTGAGGACCTAGTGGTTAACACAAATATGTGGTTTTGTGTTCATGGACCTTTAAACTTAGCATTTACTTTCTTTTTTTGTTGTTGTTGAAGTTTACTTATCTTTTTTTTGTTGTTGTTTCGTTTTAGTAATCTCTACACCCAACATGGGGCTCGAACTCATGACCCCTAGATCGAGAGTCACATGTTCTCCTGACTGAGCCAGCCAGGCACCCCTAGTATTTACATATTGTTAAAAACCTCTTTCCTACGGGGAGGAGGTAGAGGGTGCTTAATGAAACTGATGGCCAGTTTGCTTGTTTATACCCGTCTTTTCCTTAAAAAATATTTTAGAATAGTTTTGTGTTCAAAATATAATTCTTTTTCTCAGATTAATGTGGTATCCTAGAGTAGAGGAGAGGCCTTACCTTCGTTTGCAGATAGAGCAACCTGAGGACAGAGTTTAAATTCTTGCTCATGGTTTCCAGTGAAGTTGAGACCCCAGGCATTTTAACTGCGAGTCCTATTCTCTGCAGTAGCCCTTTTAACCCCACTTTTAGTGGTGATGGCCATCCCATCATGTCCTCATTTGTTGAGCATGTGTGACTTTCAAAAGGCTCTGCTAGCCTGTCGAGTTCCATGATGAATTAGATAGCCATGCTCTCATCCTGCGCATGTAACTAGAAGCATGCTGCCTATTGGATGGAGTTTAGAGTGTTTCAGGAACATATGTTGGGTTGTTCTTTATATCATTTGATAAGGAGGTGGCAGGTCAAGGAGGGTTTCCTGTAGGAGATAGCATTTAAGTTGAGATCTTGTTCATGAATGGCCAAAATGACCACAGTGGCCAATTTGGTAGCCTATTTTGGTCATATGCAGGTATAGTCTCAATAGCTGGTTGGAGCTAAGTGATGTGTATATAGGCACCTTTTTGTTAGAAATGTATGTAATAAGCAATCAGGAAAAGGTGGAAGTGTGTGTCTGTCCCACGCCTCCCTAAAAATTTCTATAGTTATCACATTACAGAGGATTCGATGGAGGGACACCTGAGTGGCTCAGCAGTGAGCATCTGCCTTTGGCTTAGGCATGATCCCGGGATCCTGGGTTGAGTCCCACATCGGTCTTCCTGTGAGGAGCTTGCTTCTCCCTCTGCCTATGTCTCTGCCTCTCTCTCTCTGTGTCTCATGAATAAATAAATCTTAAAACAAAAACAAAAACAAAGGATTCAATGGAATCAAAAGTTTTTGGACTATAAGACTAATAAACTATCTCAGGAATCCCTTGCTTTTTTACCCCTTGTACTTTGGGAGGCTAAAATAAACTTCATTTCCAGTATTTGATTGTTTGTTTACTACCTATTTGAAGGAAATATCATTTTGTCCCAGAACAATGGGGTCTGTGGTCACAAGAGGGTGGGGAGTTACGCCAGTGAGTTAGGATCCACCCACTTTGGCTCAAAGTTTTTGCATCTCTGAATGCAGGTGAAAAGGAAAGCTGCATTGCAGAAGATTTAGGAGAACTGGAAATGGAAAATTGAAACAATAAAAGTAAAAATTAAAATAGAGCCCATTTTGGACATGCTCCATGACTTAGTCTAGAGCTGTTAGTCAAGAATGTATTAAATGCAAAGATGTCTACCCTAGTTCATAGATTCTTATCCTCCATTGACTTTTAATTTCTGTGTGTGTGTGTGTGTGTGCGTGTGTGTGTGTTTAAGATTTACTCACTTATTTTAGAGAGAAAGCAGGGGAAGGGCAAAGGGAGGGGGAGGAGGAGAGAAGCCGACTCTGTTGAGTGGAGAACCTGATGCAGGGCTCCATCCCACGACTCTTAGATCATTGCCTGAGCCAAAATTAAGAGTTGAGGCTCAACTGACTGAGCCACCGAGGTGCCCCTCTTGGCTTTTAGATAATCAATTCAAGGACAAGCATTTAGGATATGTGGAGCAAGTTTGATAGCTATCATTGGTCATTGCCTCCCCATGCCCACAGCGGTTAGAGCTAAGCAATCACGGCACATTTTCCCACCAAAGATATTGGTTTGCAAAATTATTGTTTTTAAAAATATTTTATTTGTTTATAGACACACAGAGAGAGGCAGAGACATAGGCAGAGGGAGAAGCAGGCTCCCTGCGAGGAGTCTGATGTGGGACTCGATCCCAGGACCTGGGGATCATGACCTAAGCCAAAGACAAATGCCCAACCACCCAGCTGTCCCTGCAAAATTGTTCGTAATGTATTGGAATTGGCACATGAAATGAAACCTGTTTACTATTCATCATATAGGACATTGTTTTTTCTATTGATGTGGTCCAGATCTTACCTGTATTCAGTTAACTTAAAAACAAATGATTGCCTTATCTTTAAAAGAGTTAATATTTGCAGAGATCCTTAGGTGCAGCTGAAGAAATAGATTCTATAAATACATTTACAACCTATACTAATTTTATCCATAGATGAGGTGGGGGTGTGCACCTGAATTTGTCTCTCGGCTCTGAATCAGGGCCAATCTCTAAGTTCTGTTAGCAGAAGTATGTAATTAAGGTAAAGGGATTCGAACCGGCCAGCCAGTCCTAAAATTAGCTCTTGCTTTAATGTTCCCCAGGTGCAAGTGCACCCATCCCTGGTCCTTTCACCTTTAATGCACTTGATTTCTTTTTTCGTCTGTGTGTGCCTACCTTACCAGAATTGCAGCAAGTTTGGTTCTGGCTCAGGTGGGAAACTGAGATTGTTTTCTCCTGTGGTTCATTAATCACATTTCAAACATCATTTGGAACCTTAGAAGCTTGTTTGAATATTCTTCTAAGGATAAGCGTCACATTTCTTACGTTTAGCAAGAATTGTCCAACAAGCTATTTCTTTTTTCAAGCTGTTTTGGGGCTGATACTTTGAGGATTATGTTGTATTCATCAGCTGCCTTTGCTTTTAAGTGAAGGGGTTTAATCAAGGAGGGGGTTTTAAGTTTACCTGTCCTGGAATACCAAGTGTGGCTACATATTCCACTGCGGCTGCTTTGGGAACCGTGTCCTTGGACTCTGCTATTACTGGTGTGCACCTTGGGCCAGTTTTGCAAGCTGTCTTGTGCATTAGAACCCTGAGTAAGATGGAGACAATAGCAGTGCCTCTCTTATAAAGTTTATGAGGATTAAATCAAATGACACAGCAGAGATGAGTAAATCAATTGGCACACGAAGCTTAAGATGTAAGCAGTGACTCCATAGAGGCGGGATGTCAGGGCAGAGACAAGGGAGAGGCAGGTGAGGCACTTGCCTTGAGCACAAAATTTAAGGGCAGTAACAGCCTCAGTAATCAAGGTAAAAAACAGTTTAACGCAATATTTTAGGAAGTGAAAATTCGTGAAAAGAATTCATGATGGAGAATATCAACCTTATTCTTTAAATTTTTATTTTTTAAAAGATTTCACTTATTTGAGACCTAGAGAGAAGGGGAGAGAGAGAGAGAGAGAGAAGTGTGAGTACACAAGCACAGGGGAGGGGCAGAGGGAGAGGGAGGAGCAGACTCCCCGCTGAGTAGGGGGCCCAGTGTGGGGCTCGATCCCAGGACCCCAAGACCATGACCTGAGCTGAAAGCAGATGGTTAACTGACTGAGCCACCCAGACACCCCTCAACTTTATTTAATTTTGTTTTTCAAAATATCAACTCTTTAACCCAGGAGCCAACTCTGCACCTCACTGCTCACTGCTCACTGCAGTGAGCCCCACCTCACTGCTCTTGCTCTAATCCCAGTCCTGGTAGCTAGTCACTCAGGTCACCAGGGCCATGGGCTTGGCAGCTTTTTTAGGAATGGCCATCAGTTTGTGCTGACCAGTTCCTCTTCAGTCACCAGCGCATACTTTCAGGATGACTCTCTGGGGCCAGGGGTGCAGCTGGATCCTGGGATATTGCTGAGCTCACCGTTTGTAAAGAGGCTAATTGTATATCCTTGGTCTCATGGCCTGGTGCTTGAACTGTCTGAGCTATGCAGTGCCAGACATTGGAGTCATTGGCATGTCTTCATAACATATAAGCTGTTGACTTACGAAGAACTCCTTTGGGCCCTGTATCAAATTTATCAGTTGAGCTCTTTAGGCAGGTGAGGTATAGTTCCCAGTTCCTAATGCTGACTTGTACTCTGAAAACAAAATGAGGAATGGGGAAGAGAAAGAATATTACAGAAGAGACATCCGTTTTTGGCCTGATTTCTCTGGGTATGTGAAGGCTGTAGTCAAAGAGAGGTGCAGAGAGCCAGGAGTTGTACAAGCACATCCCCACAGAAGTTAGTCAAGTTTCCTTTGGGTTGCTGGGCTACCTTGCTTTGAGGAAAAAGAGTTGAAACCACGTGTCCCAGTGAGCTCTCAGCCAACTGCTCCTGAAGGAAACTAAACCTAACCGCTAGGAAGGTTTTTGTTGGATAGTGTTTTGATGAAGCAACAGGCTACTTCCCAGATCTAGGAATGTGATGTCTTAAAGATAGAAATACTATGGCCCTAATAGAAGCTGGGGGTAGCCACAAAGGCTTGTAGGCTGAGGTTTGCCTTGTTTAATAAATTGTTGTGAAAAAAATAAATTGGGTTTAATGTTCAATTCTTATTTATTGTCACAGAGATCTCGAGATCTCTGTGGCATAAAATTGGCTGTTCTAACTTGACTCCTTTTTCTGGAATTTAAAAAAAAGAATTGAGTGAGTCAAATGGATATTTGGGCTCTGAATGAAGAAAGCTGTTTCCTGGATTCTTTTTTTTTTTTTTTTTTTAAGATTTTATTTATTCATGAGAGAGAGAGAGAGAGAGAGGGGCAGAGATACAGGCAGAGGGAGAAGCAGGCTCCATGCAGGGAGCCCAACGGGGGACTCGATTCTGGGACCCCAGGATCAGGCCCTGGGCTGAAGGCGGTGCTAAACCACTGAGCCATCAGGGCTGACCTGTTTTCCTGGATTCTTAAAATCATTGCCTTGTGAATGAAGAAGTGTACAGCAGAGCCGCTCGTGTTGTATGTTTTCACATCACACTTGGAGTGAAGAAACTGAGTACATTGGTGGGGTGGAGGATAGGATCCCTGACTTAGAAGGATTTGGAGGTGATAGGAGAAAAGGCAGATGATCTGGAGTAGGCAGTGAGTTAGCTCTCCTCTTCTAGCTCTCTCTCTAAGATTCATTCATTCATTCATTCATTTCAGAGAGAGAGAGAGTGTGCACATGACTATGAGCATGGGGAGGGACAGAGAGAAGCAGACTCTCCGCTGAGCAGGGAGCCTGATGCTGGGCTCAATCTTAGGATCCTAGGATCATGATTTGAGCAGAAGGCAGATACCTAAGGGAGCCACCCAGGAGCCCCTCTCTAGCTCTCTTTGTTAAGCATTCCAGGCTCTGGGAGATTCAGCACTCAGTAGAGCAGAGAGGGTCCCTCTTCTGACGGGAAGGCAGCAGGGTGTGATGATTAAGAGCATGGATTCTAGAGCCACACACTTCTGAATTTGAATCCTGGCTTTACCACTGAGTAGCTGCGTGTCTTGGGTGAATTATTTAACCTTTCTGTGCTTTAGTGTTCACATTTATAAGATGAGGATAATACTGTACCTGTGAGAACAAAGGTACTTAGAAATATGCCTGGCCTTAATAAGTTTAATACACATTATAAGCCCTAATTTTTATGAACTACTATTACTATGGACCTTATATTCTTATGTGCACCCATATGTCAGGTGATAGACATGTTAATGAATGCAGACAAAAATAACTGGAAGAGCAACATTGGATTATGGGATGCAACATTAGATAGGCTGGTCAAGAAGGCCTCCTGTAGAACTTGATCTTTGAGATGGGGTCTGGATCCCGAGGAGTCTGCTTCAAGATGATTTGGGGGCAGAGGGAGCCAGTGAAGCCCCTGGGGTGGAGAAGACCTTTAGTGAGTTTGAGGAGAGCTGGCTCCAGTGGCACACTGATGGATGGTGGCTTGAAGACCAGCCAGAGGCCAGATAATGTAGAGTTTTGTAGACCTTACAGGTGAACTTGGATTTTATTGTAAAGGTAGTGAGTCTTCAACTGAACAGTGATACAGTGTGGTTTTAAAAAGCCACTCTAGGGGATCCCTGGGTGGCTCAGCGGTTTGGTGCCTGCCTTTAGCGCAGGGCGTGATCCTGGAGTCCCTGGATGGAATCCCACATCGGGCTCCCTGCATGGAGCCTGCTTCTCCCTCTGCCTGTGTCCCTGCCTCTCTCTCTCTCTCTCTCTCTCTCTCTCTCTCTCTCTCCCTCCCTCTCTCCTCTGTGTATCTCATGAATAAATGAATAAAATCTTTAAAAAAAAATAAAAAGCCACTCTAGGGCAGCCTGGGTGGCTCAGAGGTTTAGCGCCGCCTTCAGCCCAGAGTGTGATCCTGGAGACCCAGGATCGAGTCCCACGTCGGGCTCCCTGCATGGAGCCTGCTTCTCCCTCTGCCTGTCTCTCTGCCTCTCTTTCTCTCCTCTCTGTGTATACTCATGAATAAATAAAAATAAAATCTTTTTTAAAAAAATAAAAAGCCATTCTGGATCCTCTCTACCTGTGTGTGCTCTCAGGATTATGTCAAGTGGAATGCCTGCATGTTGAGGGTGACGATGTCCCTGGAAGTAATGTTGATAGCCGTCCGAGTATGCCATTTGTGGGGGCGAGTTTTGGGGGGCCAAGGGTCAGACTCTATGAAGAACCTCTGATCTCCTTTCCCATGCTGAGATGCACAAATTAAATGAAAGGAAGCCCTATAATGCCACCATCACTGCCAAACAGGTATTGAGCATCACTATGAGGCCCAAGGTTAAGCACTTTAATTGACATTTTGGTTTCCTGGAATTAGAACTTGAAAGATTGCTTCCTGGAGTGGTTTCCATTTCTTGTTAACTTGAAATAGTCAAACGGATTTCTGCTTCAAAATACCTGTGAGGGATACCACTGAGAAAGAAGGTGGTGTTTGAGGAAGCCTCCCCGCCCTTGTTTCTTTCAAACAAAGCAAGTGTAAAAATGTGTAATTTGAATTAGGGCAGGGAATAAAGCTTCTACTAAGTGAGGATCTCGCTGCATAGCTTGTAATGCATCATCAGTGGTTTACCCGTCCTCCGAGCTACGTAAGTTTTGATTGATTTTTGTATGTAATTGAGTTTAGTTCAATAGAATAGCAAAGTCAAATGCAAGAGTAATTAACTCTAGAACATGGTCAAAATTTTTTTACCAGCGATAAATCCCTGACGAGAAAGGTCTTTTACATAAATATTGCATGACACCCCCCGCCCCCCCCCCCACTGTTTAAAAAGTAGTCACACACAATAAATTCTATCGTTGATGGTGTTGATGATGATTTACTTTCGTTGCGAGTATCTTGTGACTCAGCAGCTCTCACAGTATCATCTAGTGTCACATATGGGCTGACTCGGAGGAGCAGCCTGGAGTGACAACCCATACAGAGACACTACTGAGTTTACCAAATGTTCTTGGCTTCATAGCACTTGGAGTGGAAGCCTTTGCAAAGGGTAATTGTGAACACACCGGGATAGGAAGCAGCCATAAATAAAGACTGCTCTTGGGGATAGAGATCCTCTCCATCATTCAGCAGTTCCTGAGTTCAGCCTGGCACTTGTTTCTCCTTCATTCCAGCCTAAAAACATAATTGGAAGTTCTTTATATTAATACATGCTGGCCGCTGCCACCATCCTCTGGAAACATTTAAAACGAGGAAGAATGTGCCAAATATGGATATCCAAGGACTTGATTCAGTCACGGAAGAGCTCAGACTCAGGAGAGTCAACATCTGTCAGTTATGACTTAATTAAAGTCCAAGTTTGAGTGACATTTGATAACAGATGCAGAAACAGAAATCAACACAAAGCTTTTGGTGATGTAAAAATCAGCCTTCCAAATCAGACTTGGATAATAAGGCATTCTAGAGAAGTGTTTGATTCTATTTGATGCTGTATGAAAAATGCAACGTGTTTGTGTGAGGGCTGGAGATGAGAGACCATTTTGTGGTCTGAACTTCTTTTTCATTTAGAACCAGCATGTGCTCCAGAAAGGGAGAGATGGGATTTTGGAAATCTGCCTTCTGGGCACTGATGTGTTTGCTGAGTCAAGTCCTGAATTTTTAGAATGAAAATCACGATAGCTATGAGTTGAAAGTTAGGCAGCAAGAGTATTTCAATCATTTTTGGATCAAGAAGAAAATCAGCATTGATATTTCTCATAGTTAGTTACCTTTTCTTATTTATAGATACATCCCTTTTTACCCTAGCAACACAACCTGAATGATTTGTATATTTTTACAAATGTGCAAAAATACCTGCCTATGTTGCTGTGTTAATTTGTCACTGTCTGAGCTTGGCTGCAGGATTTACAAAATTTGATGATTTCAGAGTTTACCATCTCCATGATGTAATGATTCCCGGTATCTACACTCTTACCCCGTTTTCTTCTGCACTGTCAGGGTTGGTCTGTGATGGTCTATCACTTCCAAGATTAGATTATAAAAGTTTACCTTCCATCCTGGCGTTCTTTCTCTTTCCCTCTCTGTTGGATTCCTCATTCTGGGGAAATCCACTGTAAGCAGACCTACAGAGAGACCCATGCGGTAAGGAACTGAGCCCCTTGCCATAGCCATGTGAGTGAACTTGGAAGAGTATCCTTCAGACATTGTCATGCTGCAGATGACTGCAGTTATCTAACCCACTAACTGTGAGATAATAAATGTATGTTGTTTGAAGTCAGTAAGTTTGGGGCATTTGTTACATAGCAGTAGGTAACTAATACAAACTGATAACGTTAAATTGGCTAACGAATGCACCCATTCATCTACCCGTCCATCCACCTACCCACCCTTTCACCTGCCTAGTTATGCACCTATCCACCCACTTTATCCATCCATCCCACTCTTTATGCTTTCAACAGATGTTTGAGCCCTGTTCTGTCCTAGGCACTGTGCTGGTGATGAGGATGCTAAGATGAATGCCACAATTCATGTTTTCAAGGAACAGAATACTTTGTTTTCTCTAGCAAAACTATAGTTGAATGCTACCTTGCCACTTCCTTAGGATTAAATTTGAGTGAGTTTGTTTATTTATTTCTTTATTAATTAAAGATTTTATTTATTTATTCATGAGAGACAGAGAGAGAGAGAGAGAGAGAGAGGCAGAGACACAGGCAGAGGGAGAAGCAGGCTCCATGCAGGGAGCCCGACCTGGGACTCAGTCCTGGGTCCCCAGGATCATGCCCTGGGCTGAAGGCGGTGCTAAACCGCTGAGCCACCCGGCCTGCCCTATTTTATTTAGTATGTATGTATGTATGTATGTATGTATTTATTTATTTATTTTTACTTATGATAGTCACACACAGAGAGAGAGGCAGAGACACAGGCAGAGGGAGAAGCAGGCTCCATGCACCGGGAGCCCGACGTGGGATTCGATTCCGGGTCTCCAGGATCACGCCCTGGACCAAAGGCAGGCGCTAAACCACTGCGCCACCCAGGGATCCCTATTTAGTTTTTAAATGTGAGTTTTAAAAGTAAACATTTAAAGAAACTTATTATTTTTCTGTATCTCTTTTTTAGTGTTCTTTATGCTAATTCAGAACAGGGAACAATAAGCATCAATTTAAATCACATTTGGTTTACACTATAAAAATGGATTTTAGATGAAATTAATGCAAAATGCGTTTTATGGCATCAGTATTTATAAGTTGTATAATGCTTTGCATGGATTCCTCACATTCATTGTATATATTTTTTCCCTCATTATGTGAATTGTTCCATAAATAAAAAAAGTTCTAAGCAATTCAAGAAAGAAAATCTGATTTGAGCCAAATCAATACATAATAGCAAATACTAATATTGATAGAATGCCTTCTCTGTGCAGCTTCTGTGGTAAGCAATTTATGTACATTTCTTCTATTACTCACATAGAATTATTACTATTATCCTTTTTTTAGGGGTAATGAAACTAAGGTTTAGAACAGTTAATTAGTACAAAAATCCAAAAGTCCATAAAGGTTGAAGGTGAGTTTCAAACCCAGATCTTAAGATCTTATTGTGCCATACTTAAATGTACATATGCTTGTGTATTGATAGACAGTACCATGCTGCATGTTTCAGGAGTTTATAGTTTTTCCAGGATACACTCAGTTATAATGTTTGCGATGTATCTATCAACAGAGACATTTAAAGCAAGGTTTGGGGCAGCCCTGGTGGCTCAGTGGTTTAGCACCGCCTTCAGCCCAGGGTCTGATCCTGGAGACTCGGGATCGAATCCCATGTCGGGCTCCCTGCATGGAGCGTGCTTCTCCCTCTGCCTGTGTCTCTGCCTCTCTCTCTCTCTCTCTCTCTCTCTGTGTCTCTCATGAATAAATAAATAAAATCTGAAAAAAAAAATCAAGGTTTGGCCAAATTTGTATTAAAATATCATGGGGACTGCAACAGTCAGAACTATTTGTCTGTCTGTCTACCTACCTACCTACCTACCTACTTACTTACAGTCAGAACTTTAGATGGGGTATCTTATCAATTCCTGTGCAACCCAAAAGAACTTTCTGGTTCTTCCTTCATAAAGGTGCTAAATTTGGGGGTGGCATGGGGAAAGAGAGAATCTACTAGATTAGAGGTCTCCTGAAGATTTACTTCCTCTCATTATATTTCTATCACTGCTAGGATAAAGAGCAGAGATGAGTGGACTAATATCTCCTGGGGAGAGGACAAGTCTCTTACATTTTTTTTTTTTTTTCTTCAGAAAACTGTATTCACATACTTAATAAATGTTGACTGTTGGGTCGCTTTTCTTGATTTTTTTTTTTCCCTTTCCTCTTCATCACTGCCATCATCATTGGGAGCCTTTGTCATCCACTCTGAACCTTTCAGAGGTTTCATAATTATTTTAGCAAGAAAACATGAGATTTCAGGCTGACCAGAAACTTTAAATAAAGATTAGGGAACAGAAATGATTCTAGCCAAGTGAAGGTCAAGTGGTGTTGACAGCCTGGGAAGTTACATAATAGAAACTGAGTGAAAAGGAATACCTACTTAATTAACTCTTTATAAGGAGTTAACTAAAAGGAGCAACAAATGTACATCAAATGCATACGACACACACATAGGGTAATGGAATGTTACTGCAGCAGAACATGTTTAAAATTGCCAGCAAAATTTCATCGGTTGGTGAATTTCTTTCTCAAGTATTTATATTCCCTGTGGTTTTGGCATTTGTTAATACTTTGAATTTAAAACAATGGCGTATGTCATAAATCTTTCTTTTAACGATCTTTTCTCTTATACTTCTTTGCTGCGGGTCTGTGTGCTCATCCTAATCTGCTGCCTTATGCCCTTGTCACTTTTTCAGATGAGCAATGGGAACTGCTTTGGTGTGTGATATGCAGAATTAGGGATTGGTTAGGCAACACAGATAGAGCACTTGAGCCTCAGAAAGCCTCAAATAACTTCCCTCTCTTCCCCTAAAATCAGTCTTTTCCTGGCTCCTATCCCTCTCATCCCCTGGATAGAGTCTTTTCCCATTTGCCCTTGGATTCCTTCTCATTCCTGCTGGATGTGGCATCACGATTGAATGTGCCCAGAGGAAACTACATTGAGCTTGGGACATAACAGAGTAAGACGTTTGCTCTGGAGGAAAAAGAACTCCAAACCACTCCCCATCTTTGGTCATTTGATGTAGGGGTGAAGGGATGCCAGAGAAGGGCATGCAGCCTGTTAAAGCCCAAGGAAACACATCAGGCAAGAAGCTGGGATGGCTTCCTTTCAGCAGGGTGCAGGAAGGCATCCATGTCTTTCAGAAGAGATGGTGTGCCTGAGTCTTCTTCATGAATCTTTGTCAATGATGACAGGGCTTCTGTGAGTTGTCTGATTGTTCATAGTTTAGTTCCTTTGAATTGCATAAAAACATGTGCTTGACTTGGATGCAAATTTTATTTCCTCCCTGGGTGAAGGGTCTCAGATAGTAGAGTATATTGGCCGCTCTCTCAAAATGACTGCCAGGGACTGCGGAAAGTAGAAATTTTAGAAGGAGAAGGCCGAGTGAGGCCTGAAGTGCTTCAGGGAGCGTTTCAAGTTGGATCCTTTTGAAATGAGATGGTCTTCTGGGATGATGATGAGTTATGAGAGGTGCCAAGATTTGTTTTCCTCAGATTCTACACCATTTAAAACCATAAGCCACAGGCCTTTAAGGAATGTAGCAGAATTCCACATTAGACTCACCTTCTTCCAGGTTCTGATGCCTAGTGGGCCTTTTAAATAATGATTCCTAACAGTTCATAGTTAGGGCATTATATTTAACAGAACTGATGTATCTATAATTCTAGAAGGCAGCTGATCCTGGAGCACTTTTTTGGCTTCCACTACAATATTCATTATGCTTTGATGATTCTCGTGGTGGAAAAAGCCATGACCATTGAAACTCATTGTGTCAGGTACCTCTTGCTATTAATGTGCTGTGTGACAAACTGCCCCCAAAACTTGCAGCCTCCAACAAGGTTGCCCTTCTCTCAATCACAGGTTTATACAGTGGCTTTATGTCAGGCTGTGGGGTGGTTGGTCTTGTCTCTGGAGAATGGGGTTGAGGTTGGGTTTATTTATTTCCTCTTTCTTTTCTGACTAGCAGCTACTCTGACATATTCTTACAATGGCGAATCACCAGAGTTTAAGAGGCCAAGACACACTGCAAAAGCATAGTTGAAGCCTCTGCTTGTATCATATTACACCTGGCCAAAGCAGATTGTATGGCCAAACTTTACATTAATGGTGCAGGCAAGTATGCTCTATCCATATTGGAAGAAACTGCAAAGTTACATGGCAAAGAGCATGGACATATAATTTTAATACAGAGACAAGATGCGTCATGAGCAATGATTCAGTCTACCATACTGTATTAAGCTTTCCTGGTTCTTCCCTCTCTCCCTCCATGTTTCCCTTGCTTCCTCTCTCTCCTTTCCTTCTCTGCTCTGCTCTCTTTCATAATAAAATATATATAATGTAAAAATTGCCATTTCTACCATTTCTTTCTGTGCCATTAATTACATGCACATTGTGATCCAGCTATCCCCATTATCCACCCCTGGAATTTTTTCAGCTTTCTAAACTGAAACTCTGTACTCAGTAAACACTTACTCCCTCTTCCCCCTCCCCTGGACTGCCTTTCTACTCTGTGTGTCTATGAATTTGACTACCTTAGGTATCTCTTTAAGTAGAACTGTGCAATAGTTATCCTCTTGTAACTGGCTAATTTGACTTAGCATAATGTCTTCAAGATTGATCCCTGTTGGAGCATGTGTCAAAATTTCTTACCTTTTTAGGGTTGAATAATATATTCCATTTTATACACACACACATACACCCCCTCCCCATTTCATTTATCTATTCATCCATTAATGGATACTTGGGTTATTTCTACTTCCCTGATTCTTTATTGCTGTGTTTTTCATTTTTCATATGGCTGGAGCAATCTGACTTTGTCTAATAATCTTTTTCACATCAGATCCTGGGGCCAACCTTGTCCATTCATTTATTCATTAATTCAATAAATACTTGTTAAGCACCTACTATGTGCCAGGGGCTGTTGTAAAGGAACCTGAAATCTCTCAATACTTAGAATTATGCTGCCCTGTTTGGTAGCCAATAGTTACACGTGGCTGTTTAAATAGAACTTAAAGTGAAATAAAAATGAAAACTGCAGTTCTTCAGTTGCAGTAGCTGCATTTCAGGTCACCACCTGTGGCTGTTGACTATTGTATCAGACGGCACTGACTTAGAGAGTATAGGTGGTGTAGTACAGAGAGTATAGTAGCAGTGATTGTGATTGACAACTTTCTCTTTCTGGAAACCTCTCTTAAACCGCAAGACTAGGAAGGGGTCACCTTGTGAGTGCAAGTTTGCCATAGTCTATTTGTCCATGTTTGCGCAACAAGCCAGCTAATCAGTGCTGTTTCTCAACACTTAGGGAGGGTAAGTTGAACAATTGATTGAGTTTTTCTAGGTCAGTGGCACTTTTACCTCTAGGAGGCATTTGACAATGTCTGGAGGTATTTTGATTGTCACAGCTTGGGAGAGAGGGAGGTGTTACTGGCATCTCATCTAGTGGGTCAAGGCTGGGGATGCTACTAAATATTCTGCAATGCACAGGGCCGTGCAAACAAAGAACTATATGGTCTCAAACACTAATGATTGGAAATCTGAGATGTGTTCCTGCTCCTGGTAAATTGGTTACAGATAAGTGCTGGGGACTGAGAGCTTTCACCTCCAGCATTCAGAAGAAGCTGGTGTGCAATGAGGGAAAATGTACAGAGAGGGAGAGATTCTGATGTGGGTCCAGTCTCCTGTTCCTGTGTGCCTGAGACCAGCCTTTTCCCTTTGCTTGCCTTTTGAGAAAGGACCTCAGTATTATAAAACTTTACTCTTTCACTTGAATTATTTTGAGATGTTCATAATACAGCGAGTTATTCAGCAATTTCTTCTTTTAGTTCTTTTTCTTATATCCTGTGTAAACTGGGTATTATGTTCAAAGCAGTCCGATGAAATGTCCATCACATACTCAGAATGTCATGTCCTGCCAGCAAGCAGAGGTATGGGGATTCAACTTCAAATAAACTGTACATTTCCTGTGAAATCAAATATTTCAAACAAGCAGTGGAGCCTCATCATATTTTACTGGTGGTCTTGTGACTGGTGATAGTCCTGTATGTTGTTGGTGGATACCAAAGGGCTTCAGTAAAAAAGGCTTCAGTAAAATGCCTCTCCAAAATCTTTTTTTTTTTTAAAGATTTTATTTATTTATTTGAGAAAGAGAGAGCACGTGCTTGTGCCCTGGGCTGGTGGGGGAGCAGAGGGAGAAAAGTCTTATGGGAGACTCTGTCCTGATTGTGGAGCCTGGCGGGGGCCTCAGTCTCAGGTCCTGGAGATCATGACTTGAGCCTAAACCAAGCATGGGCCACTCAACCGACTGCATCACCCAGGCGCACTGGCCTTTTCAAAATCTTATCTCAGCATGCAGAGGCAGCATCTGAGGGTTTTCTGCACTGCATCACCTGTAGGGACTGAAAGCCCTCCATGTATCCTCAGAGGGCCTGTGATTTTAAAGGAGAGTAACTTTTAATCACTTGCAAACTGTATGAATTGCATGATTTCTAAAAATCAAGATAGCTCAAGTCTTTGATTTTATCACTCAAGAAATCGTTGAAGAATGTCAATGGGAGTGATACCTCCTTGTCTTGGAGATTTTAATCATGAAGAATTAATGCATACCAATAAGAACTTTAAAATCCGACATAAATTTATGTAAAGCATTTTAGGATAGACTACTAATTATCATGTCCCCTAGGAAATAATTCAGTACGAATTTACAAACAACACAATAAATGTACTGTGAAATCATTAAAAAAAAATGTCATTTTGGTGGTCTGGTTTAGAATATCCATGGTTGGGATACCTGGGTGGCTCAGCGGTTGAGCGTCTGCCTTTGGCTCAGGGCGTGATCCTGGTCCCGGGATCAAGTCCCACACTGGGCTCCCTGTGAGGAGCCTGCTTCTCCCTCTGCTTGTGTCTATTCCTCTCTCTGTGTGTCTCTCATGAATAAATAAATAAAATTAAAATAAAAAAAAAAAGAATATCCATGGTGGCTATGAAACCAATATGTTTAAAGAAATAAAATAATAAAATGTTTCCTTAAAAAATTCATATTTATTTCCTTTCATTTAGAGTGGAAAAAGAATAGAGATGAATAAAAAATTCAAACAGTAGAAAGGGTAGAGAGTGAAAAGTCTCTGATCTCCTGACTCCTCCATTTCTCCCAGAGCGAGTTGGGGAGGGATGGAAGGGAAAGGAGAGAATCTCAGGCTGACTCCATGCTGTGTCAGAGCCTAAATGAGGGCTTGATCTCAAGACCCCGAGATCGTGATCCCAGTGGAAATCAAGAGTTGGATGCTCAACCAACTGAGCCACCCGGGTTCCCCAATGGTATCTTGTTCTAGAAATTGTTTATACTATATAAGCATATTCCTTTTCCTCTTCCATTGCCCTCCTTCCTTTTGAAAAAGATATGTGCAAGAAAATATATATAGAAAAGAGTGTGTGCATGTGTGTATATATATATAATGTATTTATAATATATGGTGTCTTTGTGTACATATACACATGTACACACTGATGTATTTTTTGGTGATTTGTACATACCAGCTTCTGTTCCTTGTTACTTACAACTAATATTTGCACCTCTCTTTTGGAGTTCTTTTTATATTAGTGCTGAAATTGGTTTCATGCTTTTCAGCGACTTGGAGTTTGCCTTCTTGTCAGTGTTCCATACATAATTTATTTAACTGGTCCCCTGCTGATGAACATTAAGGTTCTTTCCAGCCTTTTGTTTTTACAAATCATGCTGCAGTGAGTAAGATATCCTTCCTTGTACCTTGATCTTTATGTACATATAATTGTATTTGTAAAATAAAATCCCAATAGTTTTCTGGTTCAAAAGGTAGACGCATTTTATGTTTTGTTATATATTGCCAAATTGCCCTTCCAAAAAGATGCACCATTTTCTATTTTTCCCAGCTGCATATGGACATGCCTAAAATTCCATCCCCTTCTTCCCTCACCATCCTTTCCTTTTCATTTCTCTCTCCAACTTCCCTTCCTACCCCCAGACCCAGTCTAGCAGTTGGGACGCCTTCAGTGGAAGGGCTCACATCCAAGTATGTAGAACACAAATTGCAGGAGCATTCTTGAAAGATATAAACCTGCCCTCTTTGTGAGCACTGAGAATTTCCTCCCTGGTGGGGGTTTGCAGTGCTGGATACCAGTTCCCCCTTCCCCCACCCCTTAGGTGATGGCTCAGCCTCGTCCTGGGGAGTTCCCCTTTCTCGTCCTTTCCATCCTTCATTCCCTGGGAGGCTTTTAAGAGCTGGTCCTCATCTGTAGCGCCTGAGAAGTCGGTATCTGTTCACTTGTCTTGGGTGCTTGCCAGTACTTAAAGATAGGCATGGCTGGACCCTTGCATTCTTGCCATTTCAGAAGATGTGGTATCTGTTTGCATGTACAGTGTCAAGCAACGGTTTCCAGATGACTGCTTTAGTCTGGCATTTCCATTAACGCTTTCAACCGGGAGATGGTTTCTCTAGCTACTCTGGCAGGGGACCCAGGTTTTCATCCCACTTGCTCCTGTATCTTTCCCAGCCTTTGACCCCAGTTGGGGTCACCTGTAACTTGATTCTCTGTTCTGTGGAGTTTAACTGGGACACTTAAAAAAAAAAAAAATCCTTTCACCGTGGCATTGTTGGCAAATCCTCTCTAGTGCTCTTCTATTTTTGAGCAGGAAATGACATTCTGGGCTCTTCCTTGCTCTCCTCCCAACATTTTATTATAAAAATTTTAAACACACAGCACAACTGAAAGAATTTTATCACGAACACCTGTATGCCCACTAATTGATTCTGCCATAAACATTTTACTGTATTTGATTTATTGCATAGCTGTCCCTGTATTCATAATTTGGGGCTTGTTTCATGATCCCTCTCTGGCACTTCAGAGGCAGCACGGCTTGTTAGGAGTGTGATCTGTGGAGCCAGACTGCCTGGACTGCAAGCCTGGCACTGCTGTTGACTAACCCTGTGACCTTGGGCAAGCTACTAAGCCTCTCTTTGCCTCAGTGAACTCATCTATAAGATGGAAATAATAGTAGTGGTGCCTTCATGAGCTTTTGTGGGATTAAATGAATCGGTACATCTACAGCATTTACACCAGTATGGCTACAAGATATTAAGCATTTGGTACATAAATCCTTTTCAATTTCATGGATTTTTAAAAATATTTTTATCTTTAAAAGTAATAGATTTCATGAAGTTTAGGGAGGAGCAACTGTGTCTGGTATGTGCCAGGCAGTTTATGTATATTGCCTCATTTGATTCTCAGAACAACCTAAGGAGATTATTCCCATTTGCAGATGAGTAAACTGAGGCTTTGTATGTGGCAGCAATGGAATTTAATCACAAATCTATTGTACTTCAGTGGTCATAACCTTCTGGCTTTGCTCTCTCTCTCTCCCTCTCTCTCTTTTAAAGATTTATTTATTTATTTTAGAGTATATGAGGGGAAGGGGCAGATGGGGAGGGAGAGAGAATTCTCAAGCTGAGCAAGTAGCCCGATTCTGGGCTTGATTCCAAGACCCTGAGATCATATCGTTTGTCGGCCTTTTGGCTAAGATCAAGTGAAGACCCTGAGATCATGACCTAAGCTGAAATTAAGAGTCTGATACTCACTTGACTGAGCCCCCCAGGTGCCCCTGCCCTTTTTCTTTTAATCACAAGATGAATTCCAGGATTGTAGAAGTTGGCAGAAATTTCCATGGTCAGGAAAAAATACCATCATCTCAACTTAGAAAACAGGTACCAGTACCTAAGCTTTTATCATTTATCACTTTGGTATGACCTTGAGCTGTCAAAGGTCAGTCATGCAGAAGAAAGAATACCCTGCTATTTTTTGTATCTTGTTGAAATACTTTCCTTGCCATTAGCATTTCCAATTCTGGGTCCTCTTGCTATCTGGAGTTCTGGGTGACCTTGCTTGTGTAGGAATTACCTTGGGGTTTTCTGCCCTTGTCGTCATTTATCAACTCTTAAACATCTCAGACGCTAGAAGTTTCTTTCCCCTGGTCTGCTATTCAAAATGGTTTGTGAAAAGAAGGGCAGAAAGTGGAAATCAGTATGACTCCCGACTCTCCCGTGGAGCTGGGTGTTTGGAGAGGAAGCCTTTCCTCAGTTGGTCATGTGACGTTGAAAGTTGTCACCCTGATAGCATCTGTACCTGAGAAACAGTCTTTAGGAAGCTGTCTACTGTGTGGACCTCAGGCAGCAAAAAAGAGGTGGAAATAAATCCCTCAGCTTTTCTCACTGGAGCTCCTGCCTCAATTCTGATTCAGTCCTTTCCCCCTTTCTATGAAAGCACAATCCGCCCTGCATATTCGCTAACCTTCCTTTCTGATTGAGAGGCCATAGTTTTTAATGTCATCATTTTGCTTTCATTGTATTTGCTTTTGGAGTTATCTGATTCTTCTGGCAGCTGATTCTATATGTCTACTTACGGGAGTGATAGAAAGTTTCCATTTAAAATACATTTAATTATATGCAGAAGAACTGCTTTAAAAAAAAAGCTAAAATGGAATTGTACAGTGGATGGTTCTCAGATGTTGTAGAAGTCATAATGATGGGATGGAAATGATAGAGACTTTTTGTCTCTAAAAAGATGTATCTATTAGAGAGTGTGCATGGAGAGTAGGGGGAAGAGCAGAGGCAGAGGAAGAAAGCGAATCCTCCCTGCCTGCTGAGCCTGATGTGAGACTCCACCCCGGAGACCATGACCTGAGCCCAAATCAAGAGCTGGATGCTCAACTGACCGACCCACCCAGGCGCTCCTCAATAGAGCCTTTTTAAAACACCAAATGATTCTCAGGGCTGTCCGTCTAGCCCCCACCAACAGTGGATGCTCTGGGCAGAGGGAACAGGTATCGGGTAGTTGTATCTGTGTTGAAGATGCTTGGAAAATCATGTACACCCTGCATCTGTTTCTTGGCTAAGAAAAATAGATTCTGTAGGTCCTGGCTTCCTTGGAAGGGTTTAGAGCAAGACTAATTATGCCTTGGGGCTTTGGCCAAACTTGTTTGTTTTCGTGCAACCATCCTTGGTATCATCAGCACCCAGAATAGGTGAGTTGAATGCAGACTATTTCCAACCTCTCATTGAAATGCTGTTTTTTTTTTTTTTTATTTTTAATTGTGGTCAGATATCCAAGAAATGGGTACCATATATCTTTTAGACTTAGAGTGGCTTCAGAAGTCAGGAACATCACAAAGGGGCATCCTTAGGGAGTGCCTAAAAGTGAATTCAGGGTAAGCCTGAAGATCTGCATGATCCTAAGGGATTCTGTTTAAGGAGATATAGGTGTGCATCTGCTCAAAAGATCTCTCTGAGCTGAGTTAGCGCTAAATAACCTTAAGTTTGGAAAGGAGGAAAGGTAAGGACAAGATCCTTACCTTGGAAAGAGAACCAGGTAGGTCCTCAGGTAGAGCTCGTTGGTGATTCATGGAGCCCTGAGAATAGGAGCAAATGATTGAGTGTGTTTGGGAGCTGGGGGAAACTGGGAGATGTGTAGGAGTCTAAAGGATAACTCCTTTCTTCATATCTCTTGGTAAGAGAGGAGCCAGTGATTCAAGCTCCTGCTTTATGAAGAGTTCCCTTTGATTCACTCCCTGACACAGGGATATTAGGCCCTGTTGGAATATCAAGATGAGCCTATCTTCCCTTTTTCATCCCGTTGTTTCTGCTGCTAGTGTCTGATTTTGATAAAAGAATGGAAATAACTTCCTCTAGCAGTTAGGGGCTGAGGTATCAGCCAGCAAGGGTTGGCTTCTTTCAAGTTCTGATGGTTTTTAGACCATTTCCCCATTTAGATCCATTTCCCCTTGGATCTGTGACCCTAAGGTAATGCCTGGGGGCAGAGGGACACTGGGAAAGAGACAGAGAAAGGATAGGGAAAGACATGGGCAGGGACAGTACTGGGTTAATGTGTGAAAATTGTATCTGTTTCTCAATCTGCAAGATGGGATCTCGTGGCTGCCTTGTAGGGATGTGATGTGCTAAGGATTAATGTTAACCCCCTTAGAAGGACTGGACTCACAGAGTGGTTACATGTCAGGTTTTGGAAATCCCACAGCCCTTCAGTGGAACTGTGGCTTATTCACTTACCAACCTGTGGTCTGGGACAAGTTGCTTGAGTTTTATGAGCTACATTTGTCTAGCACATGAAAAAATGTTAACCTTCCATCAAGAGATTTTCTTTTCTTTTTTTTTTTTTTTTTTCCATCAAGAGATTCTCTTAAATACTTACTGTATGCCTGGTGCTGTGCTCTATCTTGAGATAAACAGATGAAAAAAACAAGCTAAGCTCTCTGCCCTTAGGGAATTATCTCCCCTTCCCCCATTTTAGGATTGTGAGATTTAAATAAAATAGTCTATGAAAGAAAGCTTGGCATAGACTCTTCTTAAAATTATAAGATAATTATTATGGAAAAGTTATGAAATGCCTTTTCATTGGACATACATTGGGTTGTCATTATTTAACTCTGGGAACAAACTACTTCATTATTTTATACACAGTATATTTTTAAAAAAACCATGATATTCTTTGAGTGTTCTTTTTTTAGCTCACTCATGAGATGAAATTTAATTTCTCTGCCCATTATGTCATGACATTTTAAAAAAAGAGTTAAAATTTTTTTTATTTGAAAGAGAGAAAGAGTGTGCACAGCAGTGGAGGGGGTCAGAGGGAGAGGGAGAAGCAGACTCCTCCCCTCTGAGCAGGACTTGATCCCTGGACCCCGAGACCATGACCTGAGCTGAAGGCAGATGCTTAATCCACTGAGCCACCCAGGCGCCCTGATTATATAGTGACTTTTTAATCAATGTTTTGATGTAATAAAGCTCTCTTCTTCAACAACTGAGTTGGAAAGTACATTGTGTGTGTGTGTATGTGTGTGTGTAAAACCCCTGGGAAAACTTGAATACACTTGACTGATGCAGTTCAATGTCCATGAGAACAAACATGCTTTAAATATGCTTACTTCTTATCCTGAAACTACTGATATGAGAGAATTAGTAAAAGAAAAACAACCTCTTGATGAGTATTATGCCAATTCAAATCATGGAAACTGTCCCACTTGGAGAAATAATCTTTTCCAAATAATTTAGCTGATTGCTCAGGTGGTTCCCAAGCGTTCAGCTCCAACCAGGCAATTTGATGTAAGCTTCTTTCTTCTTAGTACAATAGAACATTCATGATGTTTATCAGGCAGAAACTTTATTAAGGGAAGCCTGACAGGAAGATTGGGGGCAAGAGGAATGGAGGCTGTCTTTGTAGGAAAGCTTGTTTTTTGAAACACGTAGAGTGACATGAACAGATACAGTTCTGTACTCTCAGTTTGGCTTCTGACTGTGTTGGTAATGAGGATACCTGTTCTCTGTAGAGTGCCTTTGGAGGCACTGTCTATGCACCAGACCTCCCTTATCTCGTTGGTGTTTACAAAAGGGTTCCATCTTAATACTATTTCCCGAGATAGCGAGGGTCGCTTGTATCCAAAGGTATTTCTGCCGTGTTAGCCAGCCATGTAGAATGCACAAAATATTCAAAGGATTTTTTTGGTTTTATTATTTATTAATTTTTTTGTTAATTTACGTAAGGAATCTTCAAGATTCATGACACTTATTCTGTCCTGACAGTGCATAGTTCACTTACGCACGTGTGTTGCTTAGAGAACTTGAGTTAAAGATAACCATAGAAACTATTAGGAAGGAATGGGTTGAATCCCTGAAGGAATTCAAAGAGGAAAGGGTAAGTGCACGCTGGGTAAGTAGTACCAAGGTCAAGGTGACTTGGATTTCTGTAGATTTGTGTTGAATATTTTTTTTTTTTGACTGTACAGAGACCAGTTCATTTCCTGTTTGTTTGTCCTGCTTCTGACTGATCTCAGCCAGTGGAAATAGGCTGATGTAGGGATATATCAGAGGGAAACAAAAATATCCCTGCCTCTCCTCGTCTGGAAGCATAGTGTCTTGGAATCTCAAAAGGTTATTCTGGGATTTCATGTTATTGCAAAGTATAAGAGGAACCTGATTCACTTATTCACCCATTTGGTCTCCCATTATTTGTACGTGTGCCATGTTGGGCTGGCCTATGCTCTGTGCTACCTATAGCATGGAAAAGATGAGTTCCAGGACACCTGGGTGGCTCAGCGGTTGAGCATCTGCCTTTGGCTCAGGTTGTGATCCCGGGTTCCGGGATCGAGTCTCTCATTGGGCTCCCTGTGGGGAGCCTGCTTCTCCCTCTGCCTGTGTCTCTGCTTCCTCCTCTGTGTCTCTCATGAATAAATAAATAAAATCTTTAAAAAAGAAAAGAAGAGTCCCTGTCTGCTAAGAGCTTATAGCTTAGAGACAAGGTAGGGAAAGTCAGTAAGAGTGGTGGGTTATTAATAGACAAGGAAGGAGTGCATGTAACTGGCAGATTTAAACTTCTTTCTCAGAATATTTCCCCTTGCAGCCACATAGGAGGAAGGATGGAAAATTAAATGGAAACCAAGATGGGGGAAGTTATATTGAGAAGTGGGAGAATTGAAATGGGTGAAGGCTACCCAGACACCATCTCTACATAGTTCTTCTCAAGGGCAACCTTGTATGTATTTGTGTGGACAATGAGACCTGTAATTCCAGCTTCAAACCTGGGTGATTTTCTCCTCTGTGATTCCAGGGTAAAATATTGTAATTAAATCACGATTAGGTACTTTTTCACTTCTTTGGAGTCATTCCATAGGACAGACCTCCTTTTTGTTTGGTGACCACAGGGACCAGTGACATCCTAGTCTTCTTAGAATTGTTTGTACTTATCGGTTTGTTAGAAACCACTCTAAAGACAGATGTCTGCCCACCCTTCCCCCAGCTCTCCTCTCCAAAGATGTCAGAACCCTCATGAGGAATCTGTGAAATGTGAACTATGACTTGGTTATATGAAGTTCAGTGAAATAGCTGGAGGTTTTCCCAGCAGAAGGCTGAAGCAGAATTGTGTAGACATCACTTTCTCTGTATCTAGGCAAGCCTTTCTGGGAGCTTTTCCACATGGGGAATCCAGGCTCAAAGAAAAACCAGCTTGACTGTCTAAAAGCCCATCTGGGGTGAATTTAGATCACTCCTGAAACGCACCAGGCTGGCGTTGCTGGTTTGAGAACACAAACATATTTGCTTATGTTGTTATTGTTGGTATTGAGAAAGAATTTATACGTTTGTGTGTTAAGATGTTATTAAGTACCTGCTATCTGCAGATGTCTTGGTTAGCCCTGGGGAATTGCAGATGGGCAGAAAAGTGATGTTCTTTGTGGTAAATGAAATAATTGTGCAGATAAGATAAGTTTGTTTTTGTTTTTTTTAAATCTTTTTTTTTTTTAAATTTTTATTTATTTATGATAGTCACAGAGAGAGAGAGAGAGAGAGAGGCAGAGACACAGGCAGAGGGAGAAGCAGGCTCCATGCACCGGGAGCCCGACGTGGGATTCGATCCCGGGTCTCCAGGATCGCGCCCTGGGCCAAAGGCAGGCGCCAAACCGCTGCGCCACCCAGGGATCCCGATAAGATAAGTTTGAATAAGAAATAGCATTCTAAGGGAGAAAATGAAGGGACTCAACTCAACTCCAACACAGTGGAGGTCAGGAGAAGCTTAGAAGCCATGTGCTTGAAGTGAGTCTAGAATATTTTTAAAAAAGATTTTATTTATTTATTAGAGAGAGAGAGAGAGATGAGGGGGGAGGGAGAGGAAAAGAATCTCAAGCAGACTCTTTGCCAAGTGTGGAGCTCAACACGGGGCTCAATCCCACGACCCCAAGATCACAACCTGAGCTGAAACCAAGCCTCGGATACTTAACCTACTGAGCCACCCAGGCACCCCACGTCTGGAATATTTTTAGGAGGTATCCAAAAGAAGGGACTGGAGAGTCCCAGGTTGTATGTCTTTGGAGCTACTGTGCCTTCCCTCAGAGGCATCTGGAGAGTTTGAAACTTTATTTGTGCTTTGGCAGATGTGAGAGGCACTAGAATTCTTTGCACGCTGGCCAAGGGACAGAATGTGTATTTTTGTTCCCTAGGACCATGGGTGTTGGCTTTTTACCTCACATATCTCAGTCATATTATGTAGAGTCCTGTTGTCTTCTGTAGGACTGTTGGACGTCCATTTATCCCCATGGAGGAGGACATTTAAGGACAAGCTAGCCCCTGTTTCCCTAAGTAACCACTGCAGAGGATGTTCAGTTTTTACCCTACCTCAGAGTATTTTATGCCAAAAGAGTAAATGACTTTATCATTGCAACAAGAGAGTTCTACTTTCAAATGCTAGGCATTGTATGTCTATGCCTCTTTTTTTTTCTTCTGTTTTTAATTTTTTTTGAAGAGTTTATTTATTTATTCATGAGAGACACAGAGAGAGGCAGAGACACAGGCAGAGGGAGAAGCAGACTCCATGGAGGGAGCCTGATGCGGGACTCGATCCTGGGACTCCAGGATCACACCCTGGGCCAAAGGCAGATGCTCAACCATAGAGCCACCTTCTATGTCTCTTTTTGAGATGGGTTGTACATGTGTCTCTTTGATGCCACAATGAGCAGGTCTTTATTGAATATAAATAGTTTAAAATACTGCTGAGGTGATTTTCCCATGGTGTTGCTCCTAAATGTTAATATTGAGTTAGGTTTAGAATGTCTTCTGTTGTACCTGTTTTTTCCTGTGCATGTCTTAAAAGCCTGGTTTAGATTTCAGGGTTTTACGGACTTTTTTTTGTGTTTTGGAAAGGAGGGAGAAGGAGGAAATCTAAAAATTTCATAAATCCTAAGTATATAATAGATGAGATATTAAAAACTCAACACACCCAAGTAATCCAGCCCAGTCCGGATCTAGAAGACTTTGGCAACCAAGAAGCCACCTTTTGGGTTCACTGTCTCCTCCCCAAAGGGAACCTCACTGTCCTGACCTGTGTCCCACTGATGAGTCTTACTGTTTTGGGGACGTTGTGGGTTCGTTCAGCATTTTTAGTCTTTGTACCTGGCCTCATCTCTTCTTCCATGCTATGCTTCGGCTTTGTCCATGTTGCATATATCAGTAGTTCATTCATTTGCATTTTTGTATAGCATTATATGTAGCTTGAAGATACCAACATGTATTCCACTTCCATTTTTTTTTAAGATTTTTATTTATTTATTCATGAGAGACACAGAGAGAGGCAGAGATACAGGCAGAGGAAGAAGCAGGCTCCAGGCGAGCAGCCCAGTGAGGGACTCAATCCCAGATCCCGGGATCACACCCTGAGCCGAAGGCAGTCGCTCAACCTCTGAGCCACTCAGGCATCCCATGTATTCCACTTTTTATGACATTTGTGTTGCTTATAATTTGGGATTATTATGAATAATGTTACTGTCATTATGGCCATTCATGTCTTTTGGTATACATGGAATGTACTTGCATTTCTCTGGGGGGTAGCTGGAGTGGAAATGCAGGATTGAGGCATAGACTATGCATTTATCTTGTTCCACTAGATGGTTCCAGGTAGCACTGCAAGGTGCTTGCTCCAGTTTACATTTTGAACAGCAGTATATGAATTTCCTTTGCTTAACACTCTCAGCAGCTCTTGGTATTAGCAGTCTTTTAATTTCAGACATTTAGAATATGCCTGCTTTAAATGTTTTAAGTTGATCATTATGGCATCTGGGTGTTTTGTTGAAAAGCTTCAACAGCATTTAGCTTCAATCCTGAGTGAAGGGCTACAGGGTGACCTCTTGAAGCCTTAACTGAATGTGGGGCCGGCGTCTTGGACCTGACTTAGTCTCCAGAACCTGACAACCAGGGTCTCAGAGCCAGTGGCTCACCTCTGTGAGTCTCAGTCTTTTCATCTGCAAAATGGGAGTAATTTTAAATTCCTCCCAGAGCTGCTCTCAAGAATGTATGAATCAATCCACCAAAAAGCACATGGTTCCCGGCCCATAGTTGACATAACAAAAGAAGTTATGAGGTTGCTGTGAGTCATAGGAAGAAGTGGCTGGCTGCATTGCTTTGGAACACTCCTATATTTATTTTTGTTTATCTTCTTTTAGGGGAAACAAAGTTATTTCACTCGGAGCGTTCGACGTCAAAACCTAATACATCCCTTCTGGAACCACCTGGTTGGTTTCATGTGCGGGTGGCTCCGTGTGTTGTTTTGAAGGATGGCATGTTTACTGCTCAGCAGGGCCATAAACACTCCTCCAGCCTAGGGCTGCTCTGGATTTGTGAGCAGTTGACACGAGGGTAGCCGGAGAAGGAAATCATCCTCAGCTTGGGTTTTGACACAGAGGAGTTTTGTTTTTCCTTTGTCAACCCTCTGCATCCTCCACCAAAAACAAACAAAACACTCCAGCAATGGTAAATATTGTGATGGCAGCCAGCCAGCCAGTGATGTTTCCTTTTCCGCCACGCAGGGTGACCGAGGGTGGCATTTTAAAAGACCAGTGGCCGTCATTCTGATATGTGAAAGAGCGCCGGCGCAGTCCCAGAAATGAAAAAGCAATGTGCAGAAAGTGACGAACCACAAAATCAGTGTTTCTTTTAAGGGAAGTTTTGAGCATTTCAAGAAGGAAGAAATGGAGGGGAATGATGGCTGTTTGCACCCCCCCCATCCCCAAGGGCACCCAGATTTCTCATGCCACCCCTCCTGGGCCTCACGAGACACCACTAAGGCCTGAGGAGCTTCCTCCCTGGTGGATTTGTTGGTGGCTTTGCTGTGAGCATGGCTTCAATCTGTGTCATGTGCCCTGCTCGGCCAGACTCTTCTCCAGCCTAATGGAGAATGAGGAGAATGAGCCAGGCCAGGAGGGTAGGGGCTGGGGAGCCCCTTAGCACACAGCTTCCCGGAGTTTGACTTGAATTTTGTCATTGAAGTCACTTCCATTTGTTAAATGAAGTATATACATAATTTCTTGACTTTTCCTACCCCCCTTTTTTTTGAAGGAGAAAGTAAGCAAAGAAGAGCCAGACAAGAGAGGGAGATTAACACGGCGGGGCTCTTGTGTTCACAGAAAGGTGTGCATCCTTGTACGTAGTTTCTTTTTAGTTATATATTTTTAAGTACTTTTAAAAACCTTTTTAAACTAATTCTCTATGCCCAGTGTGAGGCTGGAGCTCATGACCCTGAGACCCAGAGTTGTAGGCCCTCCTGACCGAGCCACCCAGACACCCCTATAGTTTCTTTTTAGTTGTCCAATTTGGAGCAAGTTCCTTCAATTCTTCAAGACTCACTTCTTTCCTCTCTCCACGGAGGCAGCAGTCCTAGCATTCATTACGAGGGTTATATTAAAAATGACAAGTGTTGTGAAATAAAACGTGAAGATTGCGCCCAAGTGCCTGGCCTACGTCCATTCGTTAGTCCTTACAGCAGCCTCTGGGGTGTGTGCTCCCATGTACAGATGAAGACACTGAGGCAGAGAGTGTTTAAGTGATGCGACTGTTGTAGATTACTCAGGTAATTAGTGGCAGGGTTGGGGTTTGGACAGGAGGCAGTGTAGTTCCAGGTTCTGTGTCCTTAATCCCTGGATGGCCATTTTCCCACTGTTCCTCCAAACCACGCACCCCACCCCTCATTTTTCTCTCTATAGATAACTGGTTTTTGCAGTTTGGCATAACTCTTCATATGTAATTTGAAGCGAGAGGACTGGGATCCTGCAATCCACTCTCTCTGTGTGTCTTGCCTGTGGCACAATATGCTGTGTTATAAGTGTTTTCCATGTCCATACCTATGGCTCTACCTAGGTCAAAAATTAACCACCTTGGTGAGAGCTGGCCATTTAGCCCAGCCTCAGCGGGGGCTGGCTTTCTTTCAGAGCAACCCGGTTTGAGCTGGCTTGCTGCCTAGGAACTGGCTTTCTTTCCCACAAAGTAGCTTCTGAGAAAAACTGTGGGAAACAAATGACTTCAGAAGTTTTTAGAAACAAAAGTGCAAACTCTAACAAATTTCATCTGGTCCAAAAATGTTATTACCCCAAATCTTGAAAATATTTTCTTATAGGATTATTCCCCCAAGGTTGTTAATCTGAGAACGATCCAGGCCTATTAGGTCTGACTTTTTGCCCCTTGATATTAGAGTCCTGTGTATTTGAGTGCCAGAGTGTGGGGGTTGAGGTAAAAATATTTCTCTGGAGGAAATGAGGTCATTTTATTTAATATTATAGCGACCACTGGGACTCTTATCATTTCAGAAAGGGGATGGCAGTTCACACAGCCGAGATGAGGCTTTTAAATTGGTCCAGGAGACCTTTTAAAAGGTAGCATACTTTTTTTTTTTTTAATAAAATAATTTTTCATTGGTGTTCAATTTACCAACATACAGAATAACACCCAGTGCTCATCCCGTCAAGTGTCCCCCTCAGTGCCCGTCACCCACTCACCTAGCATACGGTTTTGTAGCCATAAATGTTTACTGATTGTATCTACCCTAAAGATTCTTGCTGTAGGGAAGCTTTACCAAATGAGCATTGTTTTTCTAAATAAATGTTTCTGTAACATTACTTTCCTCTTTCTTTTCCTGGTAGGCATTCAGAGCCCTTTTACCTTAGCTGTTACAGAGTGGCAGCCAGCTGACATGTTTCTGTATTGAGATTATTGTGTGAGGGAGGCTTATCTGGCCCTGTTGAGCCCAGCACAGCGTGGAGACAATCCTTCATTTGTTCACAGAAGGCAAGAATGTGGCTCTGTAAACCTGCCTCCCTGGATACACCTGTAGGGCTGGTTTCACCGCTGAGCTCTTGAGTTTACCTTGCTCTGGCAACGGAGTGTCAACAGTGACTGGACCCCGAGGTCCCTAGGTTTCTGTGTCCTTCTCTTGCTGGTGAAGACTCGAGTGTGTGTGTAATCGCTGTGAAGCTGATGTGGTGAAGTCGAAACTTGGCTTATCGCTAGGCCTAGATTCTCCTGGAACATAGTTTAGATAAGAGTGGAAAAAATGCCAGGCCTAGTAGCATTCATTGCCCTAAGATACTGAGGAGCTTTGTTTTCCCTCACAAAGAAAGCCATTTGTTTTAATTTTGAAAACTGCTTGTGAGTAGGCCGGAAGATATATAGTGGTCTTCCTTACCTCATCTAGCTTTGATTTTTCAGTGAGTGATTTGGAAGCCGGGAATGAAGGTGGTAAGGTGATGACCTTTGTTCACTTGCAGTGACTAGAGTCTTGGGGTTCCGTTACCTTGTCATAGACATCATAGACAGTTGGTCTCTGTCAGAAGCCCAGCTGTGTGACCTTGGGCAAGTTACTTAACCTCCAAGGCTCAGTTTTCTCATATGTAAAAAGAGTATAATACTAATGGCACTCAACTCATAGGATTGTATTAAGGATTAAGGAGTTAATATCTGTAGTCCTTTGAACAGTACATAGGACACAGTAAGTGTTGTAAATAAAAACAGACTGGGAGATATGGAGTACATTTATATGAAGTGTCGCTGAAATTTATGTGATCTTTCTGGTTGCTGAATATTCTGACACACAGAAATGAATCATTAACTTAAAAGAATTGGGGTTTTTTTGGTACATAGTTAAGATCCCTCCCCCCCCCTTTTAAGTATATATTCCTTTTCTGCTTTTCCTGTTCCCTTTGGAGAGCAAAAGTATCGGAAAAAAACAAGTGCAAGCGCTTCCTTATAATATTGGTTTGGTCGTAGTCAAAACAGGAATTGTGAGTCATGAACTCCAAATTAACAGGAATGAGCCAAGGTGAAATGACATCCTAGAATGGGATCGTCTTTGGCAAACAGACTCAGGAATTCATCAGGTATTAAAACAGCGTTCTTAACCTGGAATCTCTGGATAGAAGTCAGGGACCGGTACACCTTTGGTAGACTAAAGATCACATCTACATTTTCCCTCCTTACCACTAACTGAATGTAAAGCATTTCCTCCGGTTACCCTGTGGGCAATGACACACAGCAGCAGAATGGTACCCATGGCTTTGTCATCAGTAGAAATCTCAGATATTTTGATATGGCATTCTGGTTTCATTTATGTGTATCATTATGGAGAAATTACAGTAGTTATTGGACTCACCACTATTTATTTCCTATTCAGTGCCTTCATTAAGAAAAAAAACCTAAATGTATTTTTACAGTATTCTGTTAGTATGTTTCAGCATAATTGATTTCCTGCGTCCTCTTGCACATTTTATTTTACTCATTTATAAACATCATTCCATCATTCTCAGAAGGGCCTGTAGACTTCATCTGACTGCCAGAGGAGGCCAGGCACGAAAAAAGATGAAGAGGGAGTTTAAAGCTGAACATACAAACTGATTTGAAACTCCAGAGCTATCCAGTCTAAATATAATGTGAACCGCATGTGATTTAAATTTTTCTAGTAGCTACTAAAAAAGGAATAAAATGGAACAAGCTTAGTGTGTATTAATAGTATAATCTTATTTTATTTATTATTTGTTAAAAAGGAAATACTTTTTTATTTAAATTGTTAGCCAACATATAGAACAATGTAATCTTATTGTAATAAATAAAAATTCAATTGTAATTAATCAAATTAATTGTGATCTATTTAATGAACTCTGTTCAAAATACTATCATTTCAACAGGTAGGTAGTCAATATCAAGTTACTAATGAGATATTTTACATTTTTTTCTTCATCCCATCTTTGAAATTAGGTGTATATTTTGCTCTTAGATCACTTTGGATACTGCGATTTCATTGGAAATACTTGATCTCTGTATACGTTTAACAGGATTTTGTTGGAAAAGTAGACTCAGGTCGGAATACAATGAAAATGTTTCCATTAACGACATTGTCATTTTAGTTGCAGTCAATGAAGGAGAAACTCCGTCACACTGCCACCACTGTGCCAGGCAGCCCAGCTCCAATCTGGCTGGACACAGAACCTTGAGAGGGAGAAACATGAATAGGGCACTAGGGAAGATTTCATTAGGATAGCATTTGCTCTTCTATTACTTTGTTTAGTGACTCAAATCCTGGTTTGAGACCCTCTTTCCTTGAGGTTCTCCTCATCCCTCCACCTGTCCTTAGTGACAACACTGAACGCAGAGCTCTGGCTGGGGCTTTGTGTGATTTACAAGAGGCATTTCCATTTCAGTGGTGACTTTTGTAGATCCCCTGGGGGTGGAATTTTGTAATTTCCATTCCAGCCTGTTAAAGGGGGATTTACAAATTCTGGGAGAGAAAAAGAGTCTAATTTTTTTCCCCTTGAGCAATTCTTTGGCCTAACAATGGGATTTAATTTACATTTGGATTTTTAGTAGCTGTTTGTATTTTTCCCCCTCCTGTGGTGTCTTGCCAGAATCAATTTAATCTTTTATCTTAGCCCCTGCTTCCTGGATTCACAGTTTACCTTCTCAGGCTGTTATTCCCTTGCTAGGACAGGCGCAACTCTGGTGGTTTTTAGTTTTCTGGATCCTTGAGAGAAGGTGCAGATCCATGTGGAGTACCTTTACCGCAGAGTTGAGCCGGGCTACATGGTTCCCACTGCTGGCTACTGTTGTTAGATCTTTTCCCTTCCAGGAGTGGATGTCTGCAGTTAAGCTAGGTAGTTGCAGCCAACTCTAAGCTATGTACTTGGGCGGTCTTGCTGTACTTTCATATCCTCACGTGCATGTCTCATTTTTGATACCGGATGTGGCTTTTTCGTTTCATTTGCTGGAAATTGTTAAGTTCTGGAAAAAAAAATTATGAACCAACATAGTGACCAGGCCTGATCTAATTTACTGTTTCCGAGAGAGAAGTTGAATTATTTGGGGGTTTGGTAGATACGAAAGGGCCATCAGCTACTGTCATCAGTAAGTGAATTCTGCAAATGAGTGACTTCCTGATGCGTTTGGCACTTTGGATAGAATGTTGAACTGTTTGGGATCTTAGAAACTTGGAAGCCTGTCTGTCTCATACCTCAGCTGAACCCTGGGCCTGAATGTTCAATATTATACTGCGCTCATCCTTCTGAAGGAGCATACAAGGTGCATTTCCTGCTCTTGAAAAGTTGTAGATTGGTCAAATGAAGCCATAAGCTTGGACATGTCTAATGGTTGATTGAGATGGGGAAGGTACATTTGTCAGTGGATTCTGTTTTGGTTTTAAAAATTCTATACCAAACAGAAACGTAGTCATTTCCTGCCAAGTAGTAGTGATAACAACAGAAATAGCAGTTGGCATTTATTGATTCATTCAGCCAAGGTTTAGTGGGTGCTTACTATGTGTCAAGCGCTATCCTAGAATAGAGCAGCCAACACAACGGGCCCAGAGTGTGCTTGGGTTTATTATGCAGGTGTTGGGAATGTGTCTGATGTGACACATGCACACTTGCATTTTAATGAGTTGAGTGAATAAAAATTTATAGCTGAATGTCATCACGGCTGCAATGGAAGTATGCGCAGGAAGTGATAAATGCTTTGAAGAATACCAAATGATAGGTCTGCTGAGGACAAACTTGAAGGAGTGACAGTTGCTTTCTTTACATATGGTTCTCTCTGGGCTTCATTCAGTCAGCTCTAGTCATCTTCTCAGATCATGAGTGGGCAGTTGGAGGAGTGTGAATGATTCAGTGCGGTCATTTTGCTTTTGAGCTGCATGAACATGGGCAGTGTATCTGTACCATCATCCTCATACTGAGTAGGCTTTGTTTTCTCGATGACTGCTAAGAGAGAGTGAGGCTGACCAAATCATTTTAGTCTCAAAGTTACTGATGTAGGAGAGATGTGGGGGTCCATAGCCAATGGCCAAGAAAGAATTCTTGAGACATCTTTGGTGGTTTTTATTAAAGCATGGGGACAGGACCCATGACAGAAAGAGCTGCAATAGGGTTGTGAGGGGTGGTGATTATATATTTTCAAGTTAGGAGGGTGTTAGGGGTAGCATAAATCTTTAAGGAATTTTGTAAACAAGGTTTCCAGGACCTTGAGAGGGCTAGTTATTGTTGGGGAAAGGGTCATTTATTGCTGTCTAATGAAACCTTGTCATGAGACCCTTTGGATATATGTCAATGGATCATACGCTTAAGGGATGGTTGCGAACATGTATCTTGCGGGGGTGGGGTGGGATTTTAGTGATAAAGAAAATTTCCAAAATAATTTTTATATGTTGGAATAGACTTACTGGATCCTGGGGGGTCGGGCTATGATTGGCTTTTGCCCTTAGCAAAGTATTAACATCAAGGCAGCTGAGTTCCTAGAGGAAATGTCACTCTGCCTGTCTCGAGGACTTGTTTATGGAGTGTAAATAGTAAGGAAATTTAATTTTTTTCCTTTGCTTTTGTTTCCCATGTCAGTTACCATGAACCCCACTTGGGCAAGTTGGACTCTATTATAATGAAAGAGCCAATGTACCTGGCATTTTATTCAGACTGTTGCAATAGAGAGAACTTGCATTAGTGAGGAAAGTCTCAAAGTAGAGAGAGAAAACTTAGGGTTTTATAAAACAAGGGAATCATTAAAGAAAATGGGAGGTGGGTCTCATCCCAGCATATTCCAGGACACAGTGGTCCTTTGCATGGAGTCTTTGCTCTGAACACAGAAGGGTCACAAAAGGGGGGTAGTGTGCCGTGAACGGGGCTCTTTCCCTTGAGCATGGGGCTCAGATAAAGTTCAACATTGTCAGAATACGCATTGGAAGTATTTTTAAAAGGCTATTGCTGATTAAAGCTTTCACTTAAAAGCTTCAACAGTTAATCAGAAATGTGCAATTTATAATTAGTGTAATTTGAGCATAATGATTTCATGGTAACTATCTCAATGTAGTCATTTGATGATTTTAAGATATAAACATGGGGCTTTTAACCCTCACAAGTTATTTGATGCCAGAACTAAGAGAATTGCTGTTGTTTATTCTACCCAACCCCCCATCTTAGGTCAATCATATGATTTTTCCGTGTCCTTAATTGTATTTAGGAGATATTTATGCCATTGCATGTTCTGTTTACAAGTTTGAATCCCAAAGTTCGTATAAATAAAACAAGAAATATAAAAGGACACAGGCCTGTTATCTTACCAATTTTTTAGTCTGCTTTCAGGAACTGTTTGCTAGGGTTTACAGATCTAATTCCCTTGCAACACCAGGATTGGAGTTTTCTTTAGGGAATGTAGGAAGCATAAACTGGGGAATTATTTTACATAACAATCGGGATAAAGTGTTATTTATTTATAAGTTACTTGGGGCCTAAAGGCCTTAGGGCACCAAACATAACACAATATAGAAAACAAACCAATTTTCCTTGACATTTAGCTGTAAATTAAAATTAATTCATATAAAATACCTGAGATGAAACACTTTCGCAGTGGAATTTGGGGTAGTGCTTAGCTTTCATGGTTTTGTCGTTTTAACTTCAAAACTGTGTTGTAGGGGGATCCCTGGGTGGCGCAACGGTTTGGCGCCTGCCTTTGGCCCAGGACGCGGTCCTGGAGACCCGGGATCTAGTCCCACGTCAGGCTCCCGGTGCATGGAGCCTGCTTCTCCCTCTGCCTGTGTCTCTGCCTCTCTCTCTCTCTCTCTCTCTCTCTGTGTGTGTGTGACTATCATTAAAAAAACAAAACAAAACAAAACAAAACAAAAAAAACTGTGTCGTATAACCTCTTTTGCTAGATAAAATTTTCCGGCTATCCACTTTTTATTCTACTTTCACACTCTGTAGGTGAACAAATATTTTAGTATTTAAAATTCTTACATGTTTTTTTCTTTTTCCACATGGATTGTATCTTTTCTGTTTTTCATTCCTTTGTACATGGTCCTACTTATTCTGGAGCCAAAGCTGGCTAGGGGTGCAGTGTGCTGCTGTATATGTCTCTGTGTGTGTCTGTGTCCGTGTCCTTGTGTTTATGTGTGGTCAGGATACCATTTTTGGGAAATGGATGACTGCAAAACAGCGAGGCCTGCCCACTTGTGGGCAAATGACATAACCGACAGCTTACTGAATGCCTTGCCAAGACAAATAGGATTGACTTGTCCCCATTGGTGGCTGCCCCCACCCATGCTAAATTTCATTCCACCCTTGGCTCTGCCTTCCTGTAACCTGGAGAAACTTGCTGAAATTTGTACCCAAAGGCGAGGGGCGGAGGGGGGGTGGGGGAGACCAAAACAGGATGTAGTGAAGTTTAAATACGCCAGATGAGGAAATCAATGATAAAATGCAGAGAAGGCAGGGAGCACATTCTACCTGACACAGAGTTCAGAGGTCAGCATCAAAATCTTGAAGGAGGCAGAGAAGAATTGGAATTTCTAAAAGTTCCTTAATTTGTGTTTCTTAAGAAATGAGGTAACACATTCTTTTTTTTTTTTTTTTTTTCCTCTGCCACCACCATTTCTGGTTTCCAGCAATCTCCCTTCATTCTCTGGGAAGGGCGTACAGGAATGGCAGGAAATGCTAAGGGCCTCATTTGTGGAGCCCCTCTCCAGGTGGTGGCTAGCCCTGTGTGGCCAGCTAATACCACTCCCTTCCAGTGTCCATGCCAGAGGCTGACCTGAAGGTCAGAGCTGTCTCATATGTTTTTCCTCTTATGTAAAAAATAAATTAGGCGGGGAAATTTTGGCAGTTGAATTATTTTTTCAAATTCTTTTGAGAAATGTCATTTTAAATGTAAAGAATTAAAAAAAAATTACTACTATCCAAATGGCTGTTCCTCAAGTGTGGTTTTATTTACTGCTCGGGTTTAGCACCTAGAGCAGGATTTGGCATATAGGTAGCCAGTAAATTTTCATTGAATGCAGGTACATATGGTCCATAGACCACAGGCTTTGGAAGCTCTTGGGTGGTCATTACAAATGCAAGCTCTCAGGCACTCTTTGGGCCTTCAGAATCAGAATGTCTAGGAGAGAGGCAGGAGAACCTGCATTTTATTTTATTTTTTAAAAATATTTTATTTATTATTCATGATAGAGAGAGAGAGAGAGAGGCAGAGACACAGGCAGAGGGAGAAGCAGGCTCCATACAGGCAGCCCGACGCGGAACTCGATTCCGGGACTCCAGGATTGCACCCTGGGCCAAAGACAGGCGCTAAACCGCTGAGCCACCCAGGGATCCCCAGAATCTGCATTTTAAAACAGGCTTCTCCAGCAGATTTCTGTGTGCCCTAAAATTTGATAACTGCTGTGCTAACACACTAAGGATTTCCACTTTCCTTGTTGCTTTTCATATACATTGTACAGGAAAATTTTAGGTTCAGTTCTCCTAGCCTAGCCATCTATACTCCTCACCTCACCATAGCAGTATTACATAACATATATTTGCCCAGTTTTACATTAATTTTTTTTCTTAATTCACTGCTTCTTCTTTCTTCTTCTTCTTCTTCTTCTTCTTCTTCTTCTTCTTCTTCTTCTTCTTCTTCTTCTCCTCCTCCTCCTCCTCCTCCTCCTCCTCCTCCTCCTCCTCCTCCTCCTCCTTCTTTCCTTTCCTTTTTCCTTTTCCCTTTCCCTTTCCCTTTCCCCTTCCCTTTCCCCTTCCCTTTCCCTTTCCCCTTCCCCATCCCCTTCCCTTCCCTTTTTCCTTTCCTTTCCTTTTTCCTTTTTCCTTTTTCCAGTAGGCTCCACACCCAATGTGGGGCTTGAACTCACAACCCCGGTGTCAAGTGTGGCAAGGTTTACTGACTGAGCTAGCCAGGCACCCCCATCCAGTTATACAATACACTTTAATGTTATCTGACAAAATTGAAATGCACCGTATACCTAACTATTTCCCTCTTGTTGGAGTCCTCCTCCCCCACCTCATTATTCTTTAATGCTGCAGTGAGACATTTAGTCATGTATAGCTATTCTTTCTGTGAGTTGGGGTTTCTTTCTAGAAGTTTCTAGCAGAGAGGAGATAACAAGATCTAAAGGGTTCCCTTCATGGCTTTAAAATTGCTATTTATTTATAAGGCTTTATTTATTTTTAAAAAGGTTTTACTTATTTATTTGAGAGACAACGTATGTGCAGGCTGAGAGTAGGGAAGAGGAAGAAGCAGACTCCACACTGAGCAGATAGCTCAATGTGGGGCTCAATCCCAGGACCCTGAGATCTGAGCCAAAATCAAGGTCCACCCCCTAACCAACTAAGCTGCCCAGCCACCCCAACTTTATTTATTAAAAAATTTGTGAACTATGTATGGTGATGGTGTATTGTGATTATGTATTGTGGTGATCGTTTTGCCATATGTACATATAATCATTATGTTGTACATCTTAAATGAATTCAATCTTACGTGTCAGTGATGCTTCAGTAAAACAGGGGAAAATACCCCCCCCCCCCGCCCCGGAATATTTCTGGCACCTTAGTACAGTGTCTGGTGTGGAGTAGATGGTCAATAAATATTTAATAGATGACTGGATAAATGGGTGAATGAGACAAAAAATAAAAAGAGTTTTGGAAGCTATTAGCATTTATATAGCACTTTCAATCTCTGCTGTCTTACTTGCTTACCTAGTAAATTCCTTTTTAAGGAAAAACCATTCCAGGTCACATTTCATTAAATATTACTAAAGAAATTGCAAAACTACTTACTGGGGATGACCAAGGATTCCTAATTACTTCCTTTGAGTTAGGCTGGAGAGCTAGGTAAGAAGGCAAGAAGAATGTTTCTCCCTAGGAAGTTTTTTTCCCCTTTCATTTGAGAAATAAAAAAAAAAATTTTAAAAAAGATTTTATTTATATATTCGTGAGAGACACACACAGAGAGAGAGGCAGAGACACAGGCAGAGGGAGAAGCAGGCTCCATGCAGGGAGCCCGTTGTGGGACTTGGTCCCAGATCTCGAGGATCATGCCCTGGGCTGAAGGCAGCCCTAAACCGCTGAGCTACCCGGGCTGCCCTTGAGAAATACAAAAATTAGCTATGATTCCTCACACTACGTGACACTCATCTTTTACAACAGAAGTAAGGAAGATCCCAGTTCCCATGTAAGTTTGGGGCCTTTTGAGTTCTACATAATTAATACATTTCTTAAGCCTTGTTATTTGAATATACAAAATAAACTGTTTCCCCAATTAATTTTAACTCAGAATCCTTTCCTTAATATCTCTTGAAATTTTTCTCCAGAACAGTCTCTGAGGAATACTCGCCTAAAGTAGTGTTTTTCAAACCAATAGTACAAAATTCATGGTTTGGGTCATGGAATTAGTGTATGACCAGAATTTACATATATTACATATACATAAAAACACGATTTGTGTTTCCTGTAAAACTTGTTTTTAAAGTGTGTGTGTGTTCTGAGATCCCAGAGACAGATGGCTACACTTCGTTTCTTTTTTTATGATTTATTTATTTATTTCAGAGCATGAGAGAGTGTGTGTGGGGAGGGGCGGGTGTGGAGTGTAGGAGAGTGGGGCCAGGAGCAAAGGGAGAATCTCAAGCAGATTCCCTGCTGTGCAGGGATCCCAACTCTGGGTACTATCCCAAGACACCAAGACCATGACCCGAGTTGAAATCAAGAGTTGGACACTCAAGCCACCAAGCCACCTAGATACCCAGAAGGGTACATTTCACAAGATTCTTTGTGTGTCTCCTCCCACTAAAAGAAAACCAAAATGGCACAAAAGCACAGTCAATTTAATATGAAGAATGAAAACATTAACATTATTTCTTGTTCAAATAACAGAGCAATATTAATTTTATGTAACAAGAACATATTAGTACTTAATATGTGCCAACACTATTGTGATCGTTTTACAAATATGAACCTCATAACAACCCTGCAGGTATATGTGCTCTGATTATCCCCATTTTATGGATGGGAAAGTAAAGTACTTGCTAGCATTCTTTATAGTAAGTTAACTGTAAAATCAGAAAGTGACAGTAATAATTTCATATGCATAACTTTGACCTCACATTTAATAATGGTAATTAAAGACCAAAAGGGGAAGAGAAGCCAACCATATTATATTAGAGTTAGGATCATGCCAAATGTTCTTTCTGGCCCCATGGCAATGGCGCTTGGGGACAAATCAAATTATGTTCAGATCCTAGAAGGATCATCTGTCTGTTTGAGGGCTTTTAAAAAATAACAGTTCTCTGGAACATGGATAAAATGTCTTCAGATATTATTTGCTCATTTATGGCATCTGGCCACTGCGTGTAATGGCAAATCATCCACTAAAAGGAATATTTTTGTTTTATAAGTGGGCATTTCTCTAGTGTCAGGATTACTCCTTTTGCTGGTTTTCTTTTATCTTTCCTACAGATGGTATAAACCGTTTGTAAAAGTAACACTTGTCACAGACTGTACTGTGTATCTAGCAACATGCTGAGTGGTGAGGCTCCCAACCACAGGTGTGGAAGGTGATGGGTTGGTTTCAAGACCCACTTCCCCAAAATATGACACCTTGGCATAGTGCATATTTTAAGTTTAAGGAGTTTGAGAAATGGCAAGTGCAGGAGGGATGCTGTGACTTTGCCCTGATACAGTTGATATGACATTCATATGACAGATGCCCTTCTTATACCTAGAAGAAAGGATCACCCTTATTTCCTAAGACATAAGAGAAATTCAAATTAACAGGCCTTCCTAAGTTTCCGCCAGTTTACCACACTTAGCTCATATCCTGTCATGTTTGCCTATAACTTTCCACTCTTCATCAAGGCCAGTGTAAGAAATACTCAGGTTTAACCACTTCTTGGGTCTTATTTCCTTATGAAGACTATGGGTGGTCATGCAAAAGTTATATTAAATAAGTCTGAATGTGTTTCTGTTGTTTATGTTTTGTTACAGAGCACCAGCCAAGAACCATGAAGGGTAGAAGGAAAGGTTTTTCTCTCCCCTATAAAGTGGTATTTTCTAAGAAAGTTAATCATCTTCCTTTAATTCCCCCAGAGCCACTGGGAAACCATTTTTATTTCTGAAGAGGTTATTTTATTCACTTATGAGAGCAGCCACACCCAAGGGCTTCAGACTTCAAAGCTGTGGTTCTCATTTCAGTGGTTTTAGTGTAGTGTGGTTCTCAGTAGGGTTAGCATCATCCCTTGGGGACATCTGGCAATGTCTGGATGCATTTTTGGTTGTCACAACTGGGAGGGCGCTATTGACATGTAGAGTGGAGAGGTGAGGGATACTGCTTAAACGTCCTATAACATACAGCACAGTTGCCCCCACAAAAAAATTACCCACAAATGTGAACCCTGCCAAGGTTGAGCAAGCCTGCTTTGGAGCCATTTGGTACAACTGTCCGTCCCTCAGCCATCTTGGTTTAAACTAAGGGCAGTAGATTTTGAGTTCTTTGTGACTTGATTCCATTAACATTATTTCTCTCAGATCTCTTCTCATGACCACATTTCTCATGAAAACATTACAGATGTTTTATGGGGAAGCTGGAGTAGAGACAAGAGGCAAAAGATGGTGTCTGTTACCAGAAGAACTGTGGTACTTAGATTTTCCTGAACTGTTGAATTTTGGAGTAAGAGGGGGCTTTGGAGTTTGCGAGGTGTCAGAAGCTCTTCCAGAGAAACATGCTGTGAACAAACTAAATCATGGTTAGTATGTCTCAGGTTGTCTCTGGGTTGGGCAGTGTAACCAACAAATGGTTCACATGTATTGTTTTGCTTATTCATAATATACAGTAAAATAAAAATGTCACCTTTTTAAAGATGGGGAAAGGATCTCAGTATAGTAACTTCTCTAATTTCTTGTTGAAGCATGGCTTAAATAATACATTGTTTGGCCATTCCTAAGTTACTTTCTTTGTGAGCTCTGCTTTGCTTGTGATAAAGAGAAGTGAGGTTTGGGGAACTTTCTGAATGTATTCTGGTGCTTTCAGACCTTCCCTCCCTGCTGTTTGCCTAACCTAAGTCCTCCCATCTGGTTGCCAGTGATTTGGAAGGTCTCTTACTTAGGGACAGAGATGTAGAATAGACAACATTTAGATAACTTGCAGCCTCTACCACCTGGATACTTCAAGATTCTCCCCTGATCTTTTCATTTTTGTCTCTTAAGATTCTTCTTTCTCATTTTATCCTTCCTTTATCCCCAGAGACTATAAAATGATCCAGAAACTTAGTAATATCATGAATGACCATTTATCAAGTGGCCATGATCTGCTTACTTAGGTGAAAAGAATATAAGGAATGTCAGTTTTGTTTCCAAATCCTCATTATCTCCAAACTACTTGATCCCGTGCTTGCTTGTCTTTCACTCCCCAAATCAATCACCCTTTTATTTCTCATAGGGTCTTAGGTGCAGAGGACACAGTCTAGGGAAGATAAGACATGGTCTGAGTGATGGGGATGTAGGAGATGGTATTTCATGTAGTCTGTGTCACTCCTACTGACATAATTCAGGTGGGCTCATAATTCAACATTCATCATTGAAATATTTTCTCTGAAGTTAGAAAATGAACCATCTTCACGACCACTTGACAGTTGTTTCTTTGGGATACTTTTTTGTTATCAAGTCTGTCTGTGAGTAATTCAATATCATTTGTAGCTGTCTACATTTAACTTTTTAGAATTTGTCCAGAATTAGCATTGGTGATCTGTTTGGTTGTTGATATCCTCCCCCTCAACCCCCCAGTGTGAACATGAAAGAGTATGAAATAATGAGCTTGGTGGTAAAACATAATTTGTATGTTTTTAAATAATAAAGATTATACAATTTGCTATGAGATTGGTTTTCCTGCCCATAATAATAGACATGTGGAAATCTGCAGGACTTGGAAAAGGCAATTAAAAAAAAGGGAAATAAATAAAAAGACTCTTCATGTCCAGCTGTGAGGCCGCAAGTTCAAAAGAGTGTATTTCATTGATGATCTGAGTACACCACTGGATGTGTGATCTGTGTTAGTTTAACATATTAGCAGACTGGTTTGCATTTTTCTTTCTAGCTACATAGCCATAATGAAATGATTTGAGGGGCGGTCACAAAAAAATTACTAATGCTAGTGTTTACTCTAGTGACTTAGGGTCTCTTAAATTAATGAGTTAAACAGGACAGGATATAACATCAGAAGAGGGTTTTTGCTGTTTACCTACATGATTGCATCCTCAGTAAAAAAACATGCCCAGCCCTCTGCTACAAAGACAGTAGGCAGAACTTTGTTCCTGCCTTTGAGGACTGGTTTCCCCCACCCCCTGCTCTCCCTGCCTCCCACGGTAAAATGATTTCAGTGACATGGTCTCATTTCAGGAAATGTTTCATGAGTCTTTGGAAAACTATAAATAAATCTTATGTCACTGTGACATCAAGGAACAAGTACATCTCCAGGCCCTAGATAATTAGGATGTCCACCTATATTCATTAGAAGTCATCTGCATTCACGGGATGCATACTTGTGACTTTTGATTTCTGTCTTTCTGGGCTTCAAATTGTCCTGTCTAAATGCAGAAAAGGGAAAGGTGTCAGTGAATGTGAATAGTGGGGAGGTTGTCAGGTGAACGATGTCATCAAAAGACTGAAAGGGACATCCAGAGGCTGGTCATCTTGTCCACTCCCAGCCTCTGTGTAGTTAGTACCTGAATCAGTTGAGAACAGAGCCTTTGTTAAAGAAGCATGCTTCAGAATTTCCCCTCTGAGTCAGACGTAAGTGAACTAAGCTAAATTGAAAGGAATAGTTCATTTTTTCTCATGGCAACTCTATTTTTATTTGTAACTTGGATAGTTGAAAAAAATCCTCAGTGGCCAGAAGTTTGTTTTCCTTGTACGTATTTGAACTTGAGAGGAAGGATGATGATACTGACATTTAATATGGAATATACTTCTTTTTTTAAACAAAATATGGAATATACTTCTTGAGGTCAGGGTATGTGGTTAAATATTTCGTCCTTGGAAGAATATTACTGTGTCTGTATTCTTTTGCTTCTGACAGCTGCTCTTTTTGTAAAAAATAAAACAAAATGGAAAAACCAAAATGCTGAATACATTAAATAAAGTAAAACAAAGAAGAATTGCTATTTTTTTGTGTTTCCTTGAATTGATTGATAGCCTGACTGAGCCTATTTATAACTCTTTGGGCTAAAGTAATCAGAAGAGTGTCCTTTAGGTAAAAATCTTATTTAATTTTGAGGTAGTTTAATTATTTTCTCCCTTTAAGTCTCTTCTCCTTTCTTAGAATAAAACATCACCTTTTGCAGTAGCTCTCCCATTTGTCAGAAGTTTAGAAGTAAATAATAAAATAAAACAAAAGGTGTGGCCTAAAAAATTCTGCTTGCAGGTGAGGGATAGTGAGCTGTGGTTTATGCTTGTCCAAAGCAAGCCACATAGCAAGCACACAGTGTACTCAGGTGCCCATGCTACAAAGACTGCCTGTGGCCATGTGGTCAGACCACATGAATTGTCCTTGAATTGGCTAGCCAGGGGAGTGCTCCCAGCTGCAGAGACATCCTCCCTCTCTCCCTGTGGGCAGTTGGCTACCTCCAGGAAAAAGCTGACTTCCAAACAATTTCCTGGTGAGCCAGCTGGGGAAGGAGGGGATTTCCTTAGTTGGACACTGTGCCCTGCCATTCAAAACAGACAAAGCCAGCAAGTCTTAGTAATTTGAGGGAAAAGGGCAAGGGAGATGTGACAAGGAGGGGCAGGCTGGGGTCTCCAGATTGGTTGAAAACATTTTCAAGGCGTTTGTCTGGCTTGCCATTCTCTTGACAGCTCTTGGAAATCTCAAACAGTAGTAAAACTGGTTATTAGAATTTATTTATTTATTTAAGTTTTGAAGATTTTGTTTATTCATTTGAGAGAGAAACAGAGCACAAGCAGGGGAGAGGCAGAGGGAGAGGGAGAAGCAGGCTCCCCCCTGAGCAGAGCCTGATAATTCTGGGCTCTATCTCTGGACCCCAGGAACTTGACCTAAATTGAAGGCAGACGCTTAACCATCTGAGCCACCCAGGTGCCCCTGGCTATTATAATTTAGATTTCAGAATATAAATCTTCCTCTTTTTGCCAGTTGACTTTCCTAATGAGATTTTCTCGCTGCTATAGCCACACTGGTATAGGGTTTGATTTTGGGGAAGCTGTGTAAACTTGCCCATCATCAGGATGAAAGATATTGTCTAGAGAAAATTAGATAGAGACTTTTTTTTTTTTGAGACTTTTTAAAAAAGTAGTTACACTGAAATTTTGCTGAATTTTCTTTATTATATTTTTGGCTTACAAGGCAAATATACTTTCTTCTTTGCTGTACCGATAGATCAACCTACTGCTGCAGTCTTTTTGTCTGTTTCTTGCTACTCACTTCTGAGCTTTTTTTTTTTTTTTTTTTAAGATTTTATTTACTTATTTATGAGAGACACACAGAGCAGAGAGAGAGGCAGAGACACAATCAGAAGCAGGCTCCATACTGGGAGCCCGACGTGGGACTCGATCCCAGGTCTCCAGGATCACGCCTTGGGCTGAAGGCAGCCCTAAACTGCTGAGCCATCCAGGCGTCCCTGAGCTCTTCTGTTTCCATCTTTGCCTTTTAAAGATAGGGAGAGTCCCCTCTCCATGGCTAATCAAACAAATAAAAATGTCTGATTTTTAATTCAAACACTTGAATTCAATATTTCCAGATGAAAAAGAATATATGTTACTACACAGGAATTGGTTTGCAGTTGACTTGCTATGGATTGCAGTCATCTAGTAAAACATGAGTGCATTCTGATTCAGTCATTTTTGTTTTGTGTTTCTTAAACCATCCCCTTCCAGCCACCTTGTTTATGAGATTTTTTTAGGCTTTTGGAGAGCTTTTTGGCCTAGGTACTGTGTCTGTGGTACTAATGGATTAGGCTTATGTTATTCCATTCATAAAACCCTTCTGTGGCTCTGCATTGATCTCAGGATAAAGAGCAGTGTCCTTAACCTGAAGCCATATGACCTGGCCTGTTTCTATTTTGCTGCCTGACAAAACTGCCACAGTTTAGTGGCTTCAAAAAAAAAAAAAAAAAAAACCACACACACACAAAACCCACAACTCCAATAATCTGTTATTTCTCATGATGTTTTGGGTTAGCTAGATAATTCTTGGGCTGCTTTCACATGGGCTCACTCATGTCTTGTGTCCAACTGGAAGGGAGAGTGGGTTTGAAGGGCCAAGGTGGTCTCCCTTATGTGTTTGGACAGTGGGGGCGTATTGGTTCTCTTCCACATGGGCTCCTGTCCTCCATCAGGCTAGACTGGCTTCTGTACCTGGTGGTTTTAGGAATGGCATTTCAATAGAGGGAAGGTGGGCAGGCAAGGTCTCTTGATGCTCAAGCTGTAGAGGTCACACAGTGCCACTGTCAGCACATTTAATTGGTCAAAGCAAGTTGCCAGGCCAGCTAGCATTCAAAGGCAAGAAGACAGACTCCACTTCTTTCTGGGATTTGTTGCAGAATTCAATCAGCCAAAAATATTCCTCTCTCCTATTTCCACTTACCCCCATTCACTGTATATTCTAGTCACTAAACTTCTTTCAATTCCTTAAATTCATCTTGTTCTCTAGTTTTTGGCCTGAAAACATGTATTTATCTCTACCTAGAATATTCCTTCTTGCCTATATCATCCCCCCGCCCCAACTCCTACACAGACTTCAGATTTTAGCTTCATTGTCATTTAATCAGATTGTCCTTCTTTGCCCATATCCTAGATTTAGGGAAATATCATTTCTCCTCTGTGATCTAATTGTTCCCTTTGTTTTCCTTGTCATAGTAGCACTCATCATTCCTTTATGAGAATTAAAAAAAAATTCTTTTTTTTGGGGGGGGGGCCTTGCCTAATAGAAACTGAAAAACTGTAGGTGGCAGGACTGGTAGCTGTCTTATTCTCACTGTGTGTCTAGTACCCAGTACAGTGAGTGGCTTATAATAGCTGGTGTTACATAAACACTTGTAGAACGAAGATCAAATTGGTGCAGATTCCTTATTGGAGTTTGCTCACAAGATAATTTTGATGTTCCCCTTTGGAATACCCCTTGTCTTCCTTTTTGTGAAAAATCTTTTCTGTGGGATGCCTGGGTGGCTCAGCAGTTAAGCGTGTCTGCCTTTGCCCAGGGCGTGACCCTGGGGTCCCAGGATCGAGTCCCACATCGGGCTCCCTGCATGGAGCCTGCTTCTCCTTCTGCCTGTGTCTCTGCCTCTCTCTCTCTCTCTCTCTGAGTCTATCATGAATAAATAAATAAAATCTTTGGAAAAAAAAATCTTTGGAAAAAAAAAAAGTCTTTTCTGTCAGCCCAGCAATCTAGCATCAAGAAAGTAGCCCAAAGGGCGCCTGACTGGCTCCGTTGGTTAAGTGTCTGCCTTCGGCTCAGGTTATGATCTTGGGGTCTGGGATTGCCCCGCTGTAGGGCTCCCTGCTCAGCAGGAAGTCTGCTTCTCCCTCTGCCCATCACCCTTGCCCACTCTCTCAAATAAATTAATAAAATCTTTAAAATAAAAAGCTCAAAAGAAGAGGGACTTGGTTATAATTAGGTTGCAAGCCTTTTTTTTTTTTTTTAAATATTTCATTTATTTGAGAGAGAAGAGCTCTAGTGCACAGGAGCAGATGAGGAGCAAAGGAAGGGGGATAGGCCAACTCTGCTGAGTGCAGAGCAGGGGTGGGGGCTCAATCCCTTGACACTGAGATCACGACCTGAGTGGCAATCAAGTCAGAAGCTCAACTCTGAAAAAGGTTGCCAGCCTTTTTCTTAGACTAACTGATCCATTAGACCTGGTAAATCACTTGCTTAAATTAACATCAAGCAAACATTTGAAAGAATTTCTACCTGTATTATATAAAGTAGGTGGCTAACGTGTTAACTTAAGGGTGCCTGGGAGGCTCAGGTGGTTAAGCACAGACTCTTGATTTTGTCTCAGTTTGTGACCTCAAGGTCCAGGGATTGAGCCCCCTTTGGACTCCATGCTGGTTGTAAAGCCTGTTAAGATATTCTCTCTCCCTCTGCTTCCCCCGGCCCCTTGTTTGCATGCACATGCGTGCTATCTTTTTTTTTTTTTAAAAAGAAAGATACTAACTGAAGCTAAGCCTTTGTAAAGCATGGACAAAGACCTTCCCTTATTCATCCACCCTATAATTCCTTATTTTTCTGAACCTGTACTGCATTCAGAATCAGATTGTCAACCTAGTTGCTTTCTAATTAATTATTCCACATGTAGGTCTCAGTTTCTTGCCTAGACTCAACTCTTGGAAGGAGTAGGAGCATGTTTTATACCCAATTGATTTTCTTCACTATCATAAATAACCAATAAACATTGGCTTATCCAAGATGTCTTCCTCCCCTTTTTTTTTTTTTTTTCTTCTAAGCACTATATTTGGTGTTTAGAGTTTCAAAGGGGAATATATTCTGCTATAGCCTGTTATGGTAGCTCTACTCCAAGATGCCCTCCCTACCTCCACAATTCTCACCTCCTTTTATTCATGCCCTTATAATAGTGCCCTCTCACACTAAGTAGGACTGATATTTGGGCCAATATGATTTCATAGAAGTGACAAGGTGTCACTCCCAAAGGTAGGTCTTAAAAGACATAGGGGCTTCTGTTTCTGCTTTGCCTTTTTTGGGGGTGGAGTGGGGCTTGAACTCACCACCCTGGAATCAAGACCTGAGCTGAAATCAGTTTGGGTTGGATGGTTAACTGAGTGAGCCACCCAGATGCCCTCACTTTGCCTTTTTTGATTACTTGCTCTGGGATAATCCAGCTGCCCTGTTAGGATATGCAAGCAGCCTTCTGGAATGGGCCACATGGTGGGGAACCTAGATCTCCTGCCAACAGCCATAGCAGATCCTCTAGACTTGATCAAGCTTGTAGCCCTGGCCAACATCCTGAGTGCAAGAACCACCTTGCTAAACTGCTTCCAAATTCCTGACCTGCAGAAACTGTGTAAGATAATAAATTCTTACTGTTTGAAGCTCTTACACATGGGAGTTATTTGTTACACAGAAATAGAGAACTTCCATATTAACCATTTTACATTTTCTTGGGACTCCCAAGAAATGAACATGGAGTTTTTAAGTGCACTGACTGAGTTTACCCCTGATGGACACCCTTCCAGTCATACATATTTACACAGTGTAACTTGTACTGAGAGATGTGTAAATATAGCCTTTGCTGGCTGTCTAGTTTTCAGTGGAATTTTTGGTTAGGTGCTACTCAGAGGCAGATGTGATTGTATCGTTTTCGTATCATCCATACCTCATAAGATCAAAATTTTGAAAAGATAGAAAAGTTAACTAAGTGATGCCTGATATAGAATAATATGGCCCAGTGCTTTGCCTATACTTAATTTTGGATCCGGTTACTTGGTTGCAAGTAACAGGTAGCATAGCAGGAAGGAGAATTTATTCTATTGGAAAAAGGAATGTCTCCTGAAATCCCAGGGTAAGATGGGAATGGGGCCTCAGGAAATGTCTGGAGCTGGAATAGATACTTGCAAGGACTTCATCTCTTCTTTGGTCTGAATGTCTTTCTTTCCAGATAATCTTTTTCTGATTTTCCACCGACAAGGTGGTATTTGGGAGCCCTATAGCCCCCTAATTTATCAGCATGCAATTTGAGTCACACAGAGGTTCTTTGTTGCAGTTCCCTCCAAAGAGAGAATTCAATTGGTAGAGCCTCACTCCGCCACCCATTCCTGGGCAAATCAGCTATCGCCAGTTGGGAGGGACTCCAGGGTTGCCAGGAGCACAGTCCTCTTGGTGGTCTATGTTTGCAGAGGGGAATATCCTGAAGGGGAAGATCAGGTTCAAAAGGAGGAACCCACGGAACAGATACTTTAAGGGCGTGTGCTACCAAAGAGAGAACCAGTTTTAGAGAACATAACGTATTATCTTAGCTTTATGAGGCAGCAAATTCTGAACCCGTTGTTCCACAAAGCAGCAATTGATGATAAAACTATGAATGTGATTTTTCCTCTTCTCTGTTATTCCCCACTTAGATCCTGACTTACAAATTTTACTATCAAGAGCTTTAGTGTTTTTGGGTAACGTAGTGCCTTAGTATACATCCTAAAAGGCAAATTCAGACACTATCTTGGTAATGTACTGTCAGCAAGAATATCCTATGCCTCGAGGTTCTACTAGCTGGACTGAGAATCGAATTGACATGAGACAGATTAACAGGAGAAAATAAAATTTAATAGTGTGTGTACGTATGGAGAATCCACACCGATGTGGAAACCCCAAAGACAGGCATAATGCGGTATAAATGTCATTCTGACCTAAGAAGAAGGGGCTAGGGGTCTGGAACTTCAAAGGGAAGGAATGCAATTCACAGGAAGATGGAAAAGAGTAAATGTTTGGTAAGCAGATGTTTGTTGGGCCACTCAGAAACAATGGGACTTAGAGGACTTTGATCAAACAGGCCTTGCGTGCTTCCTCCCTGTCTACCATACCTAGTTCATAGTAAGGTGCTGAGAGCTCTCTTCCTAGAGCAGATTATTTAAATTCTTTTTTAGGCAGTGGAGAGGGGAGGTAAAGAGCTTTTCCTGAATCTGCTGGGTTCGATTGTTTCTTTTAACTCAGTCTTCATGCCATGCTGACCCATCTTGAGGCAGCTTGTTCTTGGCCTCTATAGTATTTGTATGACATCTATAAAGAAAGTCATTGTTTATGTCTATTCCAAATCATCACCTGTACATATGCATTTGAAAAACTACAGGGAGTCAGAGCAAATGTCCATCTTCTGGTCAGTGTAAACTCAAGCATTGTCTTTGAATTTGGGCTGAATACAAGTGGCAATTCTGATGTCTTTATTTACCACATACAACTTTTAGGGTCAGGATGTCTGAAATACTTCCTCCTTGAACAGTATAATGAAGTAATTGGAAAGAGTGTAATCCACAGGTGTCCAACAAGGGTTTTTAGTTGTTTTAAGAAAAAAGGAAGAGAAAATGAGAACACACAAACAAAAATGAGGTACCAATCAGATTAAAAGTTGGAGGCATCCTTAGCTGAAAAAAAAGTTAGTGGGATTATTTTAACCTGTTTATAACAGTTTGTGCCCACAAAAAAGATAATTTAATGAGGTTTCTTTCTATTCCAAAATGCTTGACTTCTCAATCTCTTGATTTCTCTTGTTTATTTTCTAGAATATTTGGATACTTCAAGTTTTAATGAAATATTCTTATATGTGGTGGTATTCCAATGAGAATGTCTTTTAAAATACAATTTAATTACTGTCAAAGTTTTTTTTTTTTTTTAAGACTTATCTATTTATTCATGAGAGAGAGAGAGAGAGAGAGACACACGGAGACATAGGCAGAGGGAGAAGCAGGCTTCATGCAGGAAGCCTGATGTGGGACTCCATCCCAGAGTCCTGGGATTATGCCCTGAGCCAAAGACAGACCCTGAGCCACCCAAGCGTCCTATGTCAAAAGTTTTTTATGAGAGTATGTACTTAACTCTAGTTATAGTGCAATGAAATATCAATTGTAAGAAAGCTTAAGTGGGGGATTTTCACTGTATCCAATGCAGAATTGGGTTCAAATCTACATGTAATGGCAGATTTTTATATGTCCTGGGTAAAAATGCATAACCCGTTTTTTACACTTTAATATAACTTGAAAAGAAGTCAAAGAGCATAAAAATGCAAGCAGTCTTTTTGATAAATACTCTGAGTCTGTGTGGCTCAGAGAAGCTAATAGTGAAGACCAAAATGCAGTTGGAAAAAAACTGATGACTATGTTAGATACCAGTACCATATACTTTTTTGTTATTCAGAGTTTGTTTTTAAAGAACTTACGTTGTCATATTTTAAGTGATTTGCTCTTCTAGGGTAGGTGTAAGGTACACAAGGAAAGTATTTTCCTCTTCTGTTGATTGAAGGAAACCACCGCTTGCCTAATTGCTTGGCCAAAGTCAATAGCTATTCATTAGTACCTCAAAGAATGGACTAGAATGTGGGATTTCTGACCAAACTCTCTTCCTATTCTACAACCTTTTGGTGCGTCCAGCTTCTCCCCCTGAATTATTACTCTGAGATGGTTTGCTCTGAGGCTTCCTGGTTTGTGGTATATTGTGTGTGGGGATTTGTTTTAATTTTTCACCTTTATATTTGTAACATAGAAAGCCGTCAGTTACTTGAGGTAGAATTATCCAGTATCCTATATGGATTACATTGAATTCTTGATATAAATATTTTTATTTCATCTATGTTCCCTGTGTGGTGGCTGGGTTTTTGTCAGTTGGGGAGTGGATTCTGTATGAAATGAATTGTTGGTTACATTGAGGAGAAAGGTGAACGGAGTATGGATAGGTTGAAGGACAATGCTCCACAAACAGATTGACTGTCAGGCTTTTTTTTTCATTGAATACATTGAAAGGCATCAATGATAACTCATGTCCCATCCACTCATTATCTTGGTATCTCTGGAAACTCATGCTAATGACATCATTAATTAAAGCTGTTTCAGTCATTTTCAGGATCCTTTTGAAGAACAAAATGATTTCATTGTTTTGCTTGGAGGCTGGAATGATAAGAACACACTCTAAAGTGTGGTTGTCTTTATGTGATAGCTCCCATTGTTGCATTTTTATTTGAAAGGTAGATTTTAGAAGGAGTAGCTACACCTTTCATACTTAAGAGAAGGCATTGACCCATTTTCTCTAGTAATCAGAACCATGGAAATTAGGCCTCGTGTAGTATAACATGTGTTATAGAGTTTAAGAGTCATGAGGGTAGAAGGGAATAATAGAATCCAGCCACTGTATGCATCATGCTTGCTACAGCAGCAGTTTGGGAAAGGGGAGTTGTAGGAATTCAGGTTTCCTGTCCTTAGAGTCCAGTGGGAAAAAAAGGGCATTAATTACATGTCATGGACTCCTGACGGGTGATGTCCAGTTTCTGTTTAAACATGCTTATGGTTCCAATGTGAAGAACTCTCTCACCTGTAGGTTTGTCCTTACATTGCTGTTGCTCTTAACTCTTTTCTCAAGTGTAATCAGTGTTGTGCTGGTTAATGGTTAACTTGCTCTGGGGAGGGAACATTAATTTGTAGTTTGCCAATTTCCCTTTTGTAAATATTCCCACCAAGGCCAATAATAAGTGACTAATGTCAAGGCACTGAACACAAACTTGGGAGGGATTCCACACAGCTGGCTTTTTGGTGTGCATACCAGTAGCTCCTGCCATCATGGAGCTCCATACGCAGTGAGGTGTCATGACTACTAATAAAAACCATAAGGGATCCCTGGGTGGCTCAGCGGTTTGGTGCCTGCCTTTGGCCCAGGGCGTGATCCTGGAGTCCTGGGATCAAGTCCCACGTCGGGCTCCCGGCATGGAGCCTGCTTCTCCCTCTGCCTGTGTCTCTGCCTCTCTCTCTCTCTCTCTCTGTGTGTGTCTCTTATGAATAAATAAATAAAATCTTAAAAAAAAAACATAAATGAGGATAGATAATGGTTCATTGAGATCTGGAGTTTTAAACGCTCTTTTATACACATTATCTTGCTTCACTACTCCAGTAATCTTGGGAAATAAATGCTGTTACCCTCCCATTTGAATATAATCTCTATTCTCAAGTGTCTGGGTTCTCAATCTCTTTAGGTATCTCTGAAAATTGAGGTCATCCCCATACTCAGAGTGTATTGCTTATATGCAGCAGGTCTGAGATTCAAACCTGTGTCATTCTTTCCAGGGTCTGCATTTTTAATTACTGTGAGATCTAAATAATTATTGAAATGTTTAAAAACTGCATTGCGTTTCATCCAAGCTTTCTCCTTTCTGGTTGTAAGCATCCACAATTCTTATGAAATAATTGAGTAATTCATTCAGGTTACTGAGCATCTGTTATGCGTCGGGCAATGGCCTAGGCAGTAAGCGTCAAAACAGTCAAATATCTTCATTCTCATGTAGAGAGATAGACAATAAATTCATATAAAAGCAATGATCGTTGTATGTTAGGAGGTAAAAATGCTATGAAAAAGTAAAACAGAGTAGGGGGTGTTATGTATACTGGAAGGAACTTTGTTACAGTTTTAAATAGGTTGGTAAGATTCCTCAAATGACTTCATTTTCAGACCTTTTACCACTACTGACTGCCTGTTGTGGAAAGGACCTGCTGTGTTCAGTCGCATTTCCTGTGGCCTGGTGTGGCTCACAGCACAGACTTGGCTTCCTTTCTTCCCTTGATTTGGTCTCTAACAAGTTAGAATCGCAGCCTGAAGCCCTTCCCTCTACTTGGACCCATGTCACATTCCTGGCTGGGGTTGCTCTTGTGGTCATGTCTAAACCACAAGTCCCTTTCTGCAGGAACACCTGTCAGCCGAGCCAGGTTTCCCTCAGCATATCATTTTACCACTGATGGATTGAATCTAGAAGCAGTACTTTACATTTATCTCTGTGGTTTCTCATTATGTAGAAAACTCATAGGGGCAACTTGATTTATTGTCAAATAAATCTGTATTTGTGACATCTCTAGTTCTTAATGCTCTTTGAAGCAGTTTTTTTTTTCAGAATTTGGGACCACCCTTGATCCATGAGAGGATTAGCCATGAATATTAAGGTAAGATGGTCACTCCCCCTCAGTGGATCTGACTGTCTTGAGAGGCGGTCTCATTTTGTTGCCCTTGAGTCTTTGCTATCTTTTAGCAGTTGCTGATCTACCTTTTCAGAAAAGAGAAAGAGAAAGAACTTAAGTCTTGAACCCTCTGTACAGGGATCCCTGGGTGGCGCAGCGGTTTGGCGCCTGCCTTTGGCCCAGGGCGCGATCTTGGAGATCCGGGATCAAATCCCACGTCGGGCTCCCGGTGCATGGAGCCTGTTTCTCCCTCTGCCTGTGTCTCTGCCTCTCTCTCTCTCTCTCTCTGTGACTATCATAAACAAATAAAAATTAAAAAAAAAAAATCTTGAACCCTCTGTACATGACATTTTTAAGCTAGAAATTAATAACATTCTTTTACTGATATATATCTCTTTAGGGCTCCCTTTTGCTTGGAGTAGATGATACTTGTTTTCCTCTTATAATAATGAAATAAAATTTCCTTTCACTTGTCATCTAGGGATGTTAAAAATGTGTTTATTTAATAAAGACATATAAAATAAATAACAGGTGTTTTTCAAGTGTGACACATTATGAAGGTGGCTCTTCAATGTCTGAGTTTGTTTAATATTTATCTAAATAAATTCGCAGGGTCAGAAGTAGCTGTAAATCCTTTTAACAGCCCAGGTCATAAAATAAGCAACAGATTTTTAAAACTTAAAAAAAAAATACCTCATCAGAGCATGACCTCTGGAACCAGACTCTTGATTTGAATCCCTCTTTTACTAGTTGTGTGGTCTTGGGTAAGATACTTTATGCTTAATGCTTTAATTTGCTCATCTGAAAAAAATGGGTATAAAAGTATTTACCTTGGGGTACCTGGTGGCTTGGTCTATAGAGCATGCAACTCTTGATCTTCGGGTTGTGAATTTGAACCCCATGTTGGGCATAGAGCTTACTTAATAAAAGTATTGAGGTGCCCAACTGGCTCAGTTGGTGGAGTGTGTGACTCTTGATCTCTAGGTTGCGAGTTTGAGCTCCACGTTGGGTGTAGAGATGACTTAAAAATAAAATCTTTTTTTTTTTTTTTAAAGTATTTTACCTCAAAGGGTAATTGTGTTAATACATAAAGGATAGTTCCACCTGTGTAAGTGTGAGCTATTTTTATTTTTTTTAAGACATCAAGGTTCTTCGTCACTATCGGTCTAACAAATGTGTTTCTGGTTGTTAAAGAAGTGTTATTTAACGTTCTAGGTTATGTCCCTAGAAAAAGGGATAAATAAGCCGTGTTGTGGTCATTTTTCTCCCAGCACTACATTGGGGCATCATGTTTTCAATGGCCTGGGTTGTTTATAATTGTCCTTGTGTGGGGTCAAGGTGGACTTTTTTGCACTAAGTCCGGGCAAGGTGCCCTTTATTGTCATTTCACTTGACCTTTCAGCCAATTTCTTATGTATAAATAACACATAAAAACACCACCTGGACTGAGGCCTTTTATTACTTTGTAATTAAATTCCAAAGGAAGTATCAAGGACAATTCACTGATTGAGGGACCAGAAATGCAAAGGTGGCTTCACTATGTGTCTGCCTTTTCTTCTTTTGCCATCTCATGGTTAAATTATAAATAAAGTCTCCTTCAGGATTACTGGATGAGCAATGGAAATAAATAAGGCAGAGACACGTGGCTCAGAGCACCATATCCTGTGATGAGCTATGTAGGGCTTCAGCTCCCCTAGTGATAGAAGAGGTTTTATGGGGAGATAAAAGGATCCAGTGGCCAGATAAGTTTGGGAAAGACAAATCCATAAAGGTGAACAGATTTATCTATCTGCATGTCTTCTCAGTGGGTTTTATGTATGGAAATCTATTATGATGCCCTAAAAATGAAAATAATAGTAGCAGTTCATGTTTATGTGCACTTACTATGTGCCTGATACAGTTCTGAGCACTTTTTCCATGTATTAACTTGTAAATCCTTGGAACGGTCCCCATGTCTATTCATTCTCATTTGATATATGAGGACATTGAAGCTTGAGGTGTAGTTTGTGGGGTTCCATAAACTCATCCAAACAGAGATTGGTTTTGAGATGTGCCTTGCGTGATTGGGCCAGTGGGAACTTGTTCCTACGCTCTGAGCAAACTGACTCATAGGTCAATAATTGCGGAGGTAGGATGGCCTCACTCTGGTTTCTGTTCGGGAAATGATGGCTTCTCTGAGAATCCCCATGTTATATAGATTTGTCTCCCTGTGATAGTCTCGCTTGATGTGATACTAGAAATTCTTGAGATGGAAACTCATCTATCTTGAAGTGGCGGGTTTAATTATCCGACATCACAGTCTCATGGATGGGGAGAACAGATCTCCTTTCTACAGACAGACCCTTTGTCATTTGAGCATTTTACTAGGTTCTCTGGAAGGCAAGAACTTGGTAGGTGGAAAGGCAAGACAGGTTTGAATGGAGCCTGTGATCCCACTTTAGTCGAGTGAAAGAGCATTAATAAACCATTGAAATCTTCCCGAAGTTAAAAGAATGAAAAAAAAAAAAACTTACATTTTTCATCATGGCTTTAAATGCACATCAATTGGTAAAGAGCCAAAGTGGCATTTTTACAGATGGTCTTAGTTTCAATTATTTATATATTTCTTTGAATTATTTCAGTATTACACAAGTGATGAAATCATGTTGGATAAATTACTGCCTCTGCTCCCCTAGACAGCTGATTCTAATATTTTAAAAACTCTACAGTTATTTCCCATTACTTTTAATATAAAATACAAATTCATTAATACTGCCTATGAGATCTGACCCTTGTCCTTTACAGCTTCAGGGCCAATCCTAGTTCAAATGGCTTTTTTGTGCTAATAAGATAATAACACTCTTCTAGTTAGATTGTACATATGGAAAGGAATGTATTTTAGCCCCTGCATGTTCCTTGGCCAGGTGCCCTTGTGCAGTGCACAGCTTGAACAGTTGCACATGCCTGACCCCCCCTAATTTCATATTTCCTATAACATCCTTCATGTCTTCTTGGTGACTCTCCTCCCACTTAAATTCTTTTTTTTTTTTTTTTCTAAATTTTTATTTATTTATGATAGTCACAGAGAGAGAGAGAGAGAGGCAGAGACACAGGCAGAGGGAGAAGCAGGCCCCATGCACCGGGAGCCCGACGTGGGATTCGATCCCGGGTCTCCAGGATCGCGCCCTGGGCCAAAGGCAAGCGCCAAACCGCTGCGCCACCCAGGGATCCCTCCTCCCACTTAAAATGACTTGTTGAATGTCTCCTATTCTCGCTAAAGGATAAAATCCCTAAGGGATGGGCCTGTATTTGTCATATTTACTATAGTATCTCTAAGAATGAGCAAAATGTCAGGTACCTAGTAGGCTCTTTATGATGTTTGTTGTTTATGATGTTCTTTGTTTTTGTTTTTCTTTTTTAGAGGGAGAAGCAGGCTCCATGCAGGGAGCCTGACGTGGGACTCGATCCTGGGTCTCCAGGATCAGGCCCTGGGCCAAAGGCAGTGCTAACCTGCTGAGCCACCCGTGCTGCCCCTTATGATGTTCTTTGAATGCAGGCTTCACAGTTGTCATGCATGGGTGGGTGGATGACTACAAATGGAAGGAAAAAGCAAGCTTAGATCTTACATGGAAGAATCAGAAATATTTTGCTAGGGCACATGAACCTGGGGTCTTAGAATCAAACTTCCAAGTTGATATGGAATAATCAAGTTTTATCTAAGCACTTCTCAGCCTTTAGGGAGGCTATATTTTGCAAATCTCTGTTGTGAGTCTCTTGTGTTTGGATAACCAGATGTTCCTGCTATCAAGAAAAAATGTTATGTTTCCCCATTATGTGCAATGCTATCAGAGCTCATAATAGACATAGCTGCAAGCTGGAGCTTCCAGTGACCATTGGGAGGGGCTAAGAATACACCAGTGGGTATTATTTGATCCTAACCTGGTGATCTTCTGACCTGCTGGTTTCCATTACTGTTTCTCTGTTCACAGATTTTCTTTGGGATGCAACACTGCATTGAATCATTACATTCTCTTCCCAGGTGTATTGGTTTCCAAGGGCTACCATAACAAACTACCATAAAGTGGGAGGCTTATAACAAGAGAAATGCAGTCTCCCATAGTTCTAGAAGCCAGAAGTCTAAGATCTGTCTGCAGAGCTATGCTTCCTTTGAAGGCTGTGGGGAAGAACTCTTTCTTATCTCTTCCTTGGTTGCTGGCATTCCTTGGAATTCCCTGATTCCTAGCCTCCTTCTTCACATGGTTGTCTTTGCTTGTGTATCTGCGTGTCCTCTCTTTTCTTTCAAGGACACTAGTTCTACTGGATATAGGCCAGTATGACCTCATCTTAAATAATAATACCTGCAAAGGTTCAGTCTCTAAATGAGGTCACCTGAGGCTCAGGTGGATGTGAGTTTTGGGGGAATGGGGACACCCTTTAACCCAGTACATGAAGGTTCAACTCATAGGCTACTAGTCTGTGAGTTAGGTCTATGCTCCATTGTTCTTTGTGTGATCTTGTGCATGTCATGTCATCTCTTAGAGTCTCATTTTCTTTAAAAGGGGGCTAGTTACAGTATCTGTGTTTTAGGAGGTTTTCAGGATTAAATGAAACGATGCAGATAAACTGTGTAAAACCTAGCCTGCACATGGTAAAAGTATTTAATGCACTCATTATTATTTCTTTCCTTCATACCTACCATGAACCTAAAAATCTGTCTGAATTCCAAATCGATTCTGATTTTCTTTGGTGCTTTAATTTAATTTAATTTTTTTTTTTTGGGAGGGGGGGTGTGCTTCCTTAATTTTTATTATGTATTTATAGCTAATGATCAGTCATTTTGATTGATTTTTCTTGGACAGAATGATCACTCCTTGAGGAGGACTGGGTTACAAGAGAGATAAAAGCCTTTGTATTAATTGATGATTACTCCAATATATTGGTAAAGTTCTTTTTTTTTTTTTTTTTTTTATTGGTAAAGTTCTTAAGAAACATGTAAGTCAATGCTAAAACAAAGTGCATTAAGAAAATTCTTTTCAGGGGCGCCTGGGTGGCTCAGTGGTTGAGCATCTGCCTTTGTCTCAGGTCATGATCCCGGTATCCTGGGATCTAGTCCTGCATCAGGATCCCTGCAGGGAGCCTGCTTCTCCCTCTGCCTCTGCCTATGTCTCTCTCTGTGTGTCTCTCATGAATAAATAAATAAAATCTTAAAAAAAAACTTATTTTCAAATCAGGTTTTTCTTTCTTTCTTTTTTTTTTTTGATTGCACATTGGCTTGAACAAATATTGTGTGGTAGGGTTCTTCCAACTTGGCAAAACCATGTTAAATAATTTCCGTAGTGAGTTGAAATGGTAATAAAAGTCAAAATCATATGTTTGCATTTTCTATGCAATTATAATTTGAGCTGAACTTATTTGGCAGTGGAGTAGATTATAAGTGTAAAATTGCAACCTAGTTCCATTTTGTACTTAGCAAATGTAAATGTTGTAATATAAATTAAAACCCATGTATAAATAATCATGAGGGATAATTCAATTTAGTTAATTTTCATTTTCTTCTGAGATGTGAAATGGAATAAATGTTGAGAATCTCTCTGAGAAAGGACAAAATGGGCTAAATTTAATTATACTGTAATTGTTTTAAAAAATATTTTTTAAGTCCCAGGAGAGAAAGAAGTTTATAAATATGGAATGCCTTAAGTTGATTGATTCCAAGAGAGGAGAGATTAGGTTTTACCTGACCTTTACCATGTACTGCAGCCTTAAAAAGACATGGTTCAGGATTAGAAATTCATACAGCGTTTGTATGTGACAGAATTTGATTGAAGATCCAATATGTTCTGTTCCACACTGCTTAAAACTAAAAGGAAGGTAATTTTAAAGCCACTTGTTCTTGAATATCATTGTGTCTTTAATGACAATTACAAAGATCTTAGTGAAAATGAGGACACGGTCTGGGGTATTTAGTTGAAATAAATTAAAACAGCAGAATGGATGTGGAGACCATCCCTATAAGTGGATGGAAGGCTAAGTGGAATTGAAGCTCTCTTTGTTTTCTGTGGCCCAAAGAGATGTGAACAGAGCTATGGGAGCAATTGGTGACATGTGAAGCTCCCTAAAATAAGATGTGGCCACCTAGAAAGATGTTCCATTCATTGACATATGTGTTCTCTCCAAGCCTAGGGTTGGTTGTACCAAACAGAAGTTGTGATTTGATTCATGTTGGATGAGAGGTTGGACCTGAGATCTCTTTCATTTCTGAATTTCCAGGAATCCTGAGTTAATAGCCAGTGGGTTATGATTGAAAAATTGAAAGGGACGAGATGATTGAAGGTCTGGGATATTTGGCTAAAAATAGAGTTTGATATACAAAGTACTAGCTGGTTATTAGGGAGAAGCTAAGAGTGTATATGAGGAAAATGAGTAGTACTTAGTGTTCATTGTTAACAAAGCCTCAGATGGAAGAAAATCACCTTTTTCTAATTTGGCATAATGAGAGGGTTGAGGGCATGGAGATCTAAGAGAGATTGAAATGTGGAGAGAGAGAAAGAGTATGAATGAGAATATATCCAAGTTCCATCCTGGACACCTCTTGTGTAAGCAAGGTTAAGGAATGGAAAATCAAGTTGTTCTTACATATATAGTTTCAGAATGAGAAGTCAGCATTTTATCTCCTGGATGGAAAGAAAAATCTCAAATTCAGTGGCATTAATTCACTCTTCTCCAAAGGAAAAGCTGACAAAATTCTGTTGAGCAAGTCATGAAGACAGTCTCTAATCAATGTTTACTATATTGCCTGATTCCATGTGCCATGTGCACCCCAGTAGACACACTATTGTCTGCCAGAATAATAAGGGAGTCAAATCTTATACCTTTGCAGCTAGTTCTCATTTTGCTTTGGTTGTTTTATTTTTTTTTTTTTTGGAAAATGAAGATTATTAGCCTCCTTTAATAAAAAATGGGTGTCTTTGGGGTGCAGTTTAACTCTTTTTTTTTTTTTTTTTGCCTTAAAGATTTATTTATTTTAAAGAGAGAGAGCATGAGTGGGAGAGAGAATATCATGCAGACTCTGCACTCACTGCCCACTGTGGGGCTAGATCTCATGACCCTAAGATCACTACCTGAGCCTAAACCAAGAGTTGGACACCTAGCCGACTGCACCACCCAGGCATCCCTGGGATGCAGTTTAATGCTTAAGCACTTTCTATAATCATTCTCCTTACCTTGCATTTTGTTTATTAGTGTGACAATTTGTTTTTTATTTTTATTTTTTTAAAGATTTATCTATTTATTTTAGAGAGAAAGAAAGAGAGTATGCACATGAGCAAGGGAGGAGCAGAGGGGAGAAAGAGAAAGGGAGAGGGAGGGGGAGAAGCAAACTCAATCCTAGGACCCTGAGACTGCAACTTGAGCCAAAACCAAGAGTTGGATGCTCAACTGACAGAGCCACCCAGGTACCTCATTAGTGGGACATTTGAAAAAGAGAAGAATATTTTAAATATTCTGATTTTAAGGTAAAATTAATTTTAACTTGACATGTTTAGCCACCAAACAATAGGATGAAATAACTCATTTTTTAGTAAGAGAAATCAGTTGAATATTATGGAGCTTGATATTTCCATAGATCCTAAAAAGAGTGCAATGTGCAGGTGAACATTTTCAATTCCAGATTTGTAATCAAGATCAACAAAGATAAAGAGTCCAGAAAGTTAACCAGTTATAATTATTAAAATTCTTTTTGAAATTACAAGTCTCCTTCTGGGCATTTAATAAAAATGCTTAAGGATAGGAATTTATTTGTAATGATTCTGACTCAACCTCAGTATATAACCCCCTCTCTTTGTCATCATAAAAATAATCCAGTCTTATTCTGTGTAGCTTTTTAAAAGTAGATTGTAGTTTTTATAGCAGTTTTAGGTACACAGCAAAATTGTGAGTAAAGTATAGAGGTTTCTGGTAGACCTTGCCCACATGCACGCACAGCCTCCTTAGTTATCAGCATCCCCTACCAGAGTGGTACATTTGTTACAAATGATGACCCTTTATTATTATTATCATATATATCATACATGTGATGACCCTATCACATTATTATCATCAGAGTCCATAGTTTACATGGAGTTCATTCTTGATGTTGGACGTTCTATTGGTTTGTGTTAAATGGATGATATAAAACCATCATTTGAGCATCATACAGAGTATTGTCACTGACTCAGTGATTCTGTGTTCTTCTTATTCATCCCTCCCTCTCCCTAGCCCCTGGCAACCACTGATCTTTTTACTTTCTCCATAATTTTGCCTTTTCTAGAGTGCTGTATAGTTGGAATTACATAGTATATAGCTTTTTCAGATTGACTTCCTGTGCAATTAAGGTTCCTCCATGTTTTTTTCATGGATTGATAGCTCATTCCTTTGTAGTGCTGAATGATAGTCCATGGTCTGGATGGACCACAGTTTATCCATTTATCTACTGAAGAACATCTTGGTTGCTTCTATGTCTCTGGAATTGTGAATAAACTGTGTGTGGGTTTTTGTGTGGATTTATACTAGGGAGTGTGTTTGTATGGTAAGACTATGTTTAATTTTGTAAGAAACTGCCAAACTGTCTTCCAAGGAGGTTGTACCATTTTCTTTTCCCAGCAGAATGAGGGAGAGCTCCTGTTCTGCATCCTCACTAGCATCTGGTGCTATCAGTGTTCTGGATTTTGACCATGCTAATGGATATGCAGTGGTGTCTCAATGTTGTTTTTCTTTGAAGTTTTTTATTTTTTCATTTGAAAAGGAATATTATTGCAGAAGTGTAGAGAAAAAAGCAAAACTTCTAGCTCCAGGTAACACATCCTTAGAGTTAATGGTCTGATGTAGATATTTTTCAGTTCATATGCAAAAAAAAAACAAAAAAAAAACAAAAAACAAATCCCAACCAACCCCCCCCCCCAAAACCCCCCAAACATACAAACAAAACAAAGAAAAATCCGTGGTTAAGTGTCCAATTCTTAATTTTGGCTCAGGATATGAGCTCGTGAGATTGAGCCCTGCATTGGGCTCTGCGCTGGGTGTGAAGCCTGTTTAAGATTTTCTCTCTCCCTCTCCCCTTCTTCTGCTCACATGTGTTCACATGCACTCTCTCTCTCAAAATAAAAAAAATACAAACAGATTAAACACTTTTGACATGAGTAATTTGAAATGTAAGAAAACACTTGGCAGTCCAGATAAATTAAAAAACCCAAAGGTACATTTTTAGGGCCATTACTATATTCATTAGGTGCACAGTATTCAAAAGATAAAAAGATTCTATAATGAGTATTTGAGCTGGCTTCCCTTCACCTGCATCATGGACTTTCCTAGAGGCAGTGACAGGGAGTGAGTATGTGAAATACATGGATGCATATATATGATCCAAATGGTACACTGGACACAAGTTTGCATCTAGCTTTTTCTCTACTGACAGTATACTTTGATTCAATATAACTCAAAGCATGATTTACTAAGCTTTGAGCCTCTTGCTTGAAGGTTACTTAATTATTTTTAGAATTAAGGAAATACAAATGGACTGGGATGTCCATGGGGAGGAAAACCAGGAAGCAGAAAATACCATTAGTTACCTGATAGTCATCATTTTACCAAGCTAGGAGAAGGCAGTTTTCAGGAAAGCATATGGAATATGGCTCTTGATGGAGCTACGTGCCACTTGAAGGATACACGTGGATAACCCACAGGGATGATTCACTACCAGTGCAGCTGTAAACTTCTCATTTAATTAGGTAGGAAGCACCTGCGTGTTATTACTTCATCATTTTTCCTCTTCCCCATCCAGTTTCTTCAGGGATTAAAAAAAGAAGAAAAACGACCCAACAAGTTGGAATTTAAATTTTTTGTAGGGGAGAGCGTTCAGTGCTGAAAAAAAGGGCAAGTATGAAGATCATCTGCTTGAAGAGGAGGCAAGAATAGTCACATTAATGGGTGTGAATTGTGGAGGGCAAATGACTATGTACATTGCAAAGTGTTTGGCAGGGAGCTGTGTATCAGCATCTTGTGTGTTTGGATTTGCTCTTTTGAGTGTTTAAAAATATTTAACAGAATTAATGCTAAATGTGTTCAAGCTGTTGTTCAAATTTGAATACCAGTACGTTTGTTGTTGTTGTTGTCTCCTGGGCTCTGAGCATTTCCATGAGATGGCTCCAGGATCTTTATGTGGCTTCTGGAAGGTGGCTGAGATGGGTCACCCAATTGGAGCATTTTCCAAGGCCTGATCAGCATCATTTACATGACAGCTTGCCTATGAAATTCACTCTGTCCTTACATAAATTGTTCTAAACACCACTTAGGATAGTTACCAAAATATACATGGTAATAAAAGTTAACTACCATTTAATCAAGCGCCTGCTATATGCTGAGAGTGTTATAAATGTATTATTCTTGTATAACCTTCATTACCAAAAGGGGCTGGTATTATCATCTTCATTTTATACATGTGAGAGACTGAGGCCCAGAGAGGTGGCATACCTTGCCCAAGGTCACTCAGTGGGTTACTTTACTTGTAAGACATTCAGCTCAGTTGTACAGTATTGAAAGTGTATTACATTTGTACATACACCTGCGAATATTCATCCAGTATAAGCAAATTTATTTGACACATCTGGGTTGATGATATTCTCAAATTGGTGATTTGTAAATTTTAAGTGCTCATCAGGCATTTGTCGAAGTCCAGGTTCAGATCCTCTTAAGGTTGGTGGCTCTCCCAAAGGTCTCAAACTGGCAGCCTGTGAACTGAATTTGGACTGCACCTGTTTTGTTTTGTTGGGTTGAGGGGAGGGAGGGGCGCCAGTGCTGTGTTTTAATTGAACCGAGCACAAATGTCTTGAGTTTGGCTTGTATTCTCAGATTGCCTCTTAGTTCCCTTAACTCCCTAATTTCTTAGGCTCTGCCTGCTTCACTCATTAAAGTTTTCTACATGGCCCATGATGGCATTTGAATTTGTGCTTCCAGAAACCATTAAACCAGGAAGTATCCCAGTGAGGATGTGTTCTTTTGGGGGTGCAGATTAATTAACAACATATCGATTTTTGCCCTGAGGTAAACATTGCTGGTGTTTACACTGCTCAGTATAAAACAGTGGGTTGGCTTTATTACCAATTCACTTTTAACATTTTTCACAGAAGCGCCTTTGTTAGTAGAATTCCCTACCTCATTTGTGTTTGCTGAATGTATGTCTGCTGACTTGTGGATAGAGTCATATGGTTTATCTTCTGAAGACTTATCTTTGGTTGAGGTTAATAGTATCCCGAGGCAATTTTTATCTTATGTGGAAATCTGGGGCGCCTGCCTGAATGAGCCTGTGGAGTATGCAACTCTTGATTTCGGCTCAGGTCATGTTTTCAGAGTCTTGAGATTGAGTCCCACACTTGGTGTAGAGTTAACTTAAGAAGAAAATCTTAGGTGTGCCTGGATGGCTCAGTTTTGGATGAGCGTGCGAATCTTGATTTCAGCTTAGGTCGTGATCTCAGAGGTCATGAAATCAAGCCCCAAATCATTCTCCATGCTCAGTGGGGAGCCTGCTTATCCCTCTCGCTCTACTCCTCCCCCTGCTCTCTCTCAAATAACTAACTTAAAAAAGATAAAACGGTAAAAAAATTACATGAACTCTATTGAAAAAAAAATGAAAGCAAGTTAGTTGTTATTCAACATTAGTATTAAAGGAGACTCCAATGATTCTTCTCTTCCTTCCCTCCCTCATTCCTTCTTTACTAATTGACTCTTCAGCTGTGGACAAATGACCTTCTGGCCCCAGGTGAGTGTCTTCTAGATTATCAGAAATATTCAAAAGATTTAGGACTCCTTGACTAATAACCAGAGAACATAAGGCACTAGATCAGTGGTGGAATTCCTGCACACAACTATTTGTGTACATTGCTTCTCAAAATGCAGTATGCTCTGAAGGAATTCCTATGACATGTATGTCTTTTTTTTTTTTTTTTTTTTTAAGATTTATTTATTTGAGTGAAAGAAAGAGTGGAGGGAGGAGGGCAGAGGGAGAGGATCTCAAACAGACTCCCTGCTGAGTGTGGAGCCCCACACAGGGCTCAATCCCACGACCCTGAGATCATGACCAGGGCTGAAACCAACAGTTGGCACCTTAAACGACTGAGCCATCCAGGTACCCCTGTATTTCTGTCATTAAATGTCTCCTGCCGTGTTTTCAGTGTGTATCCCATGGAACACTTGCCCATAGGATGCTCTGTACAAGTAAGCTTCAGAAATGCTTCATATTCCAACACCTTTGTAGGGATCTGAATTACATAACTTGTTAAAAATTCCAATCAGTACTGAAGGAACATATTTTGTTTTGCCTAACATAGTGTTGCCCAAACTTAGTTGACCACAGAACCCCCTCTAGAACCTGTTTCTGTATATCTTATTTCTATCTTCCAAAACGTTTTAGGTATCTACAGAATATACTTTGAGTTTGCCACTCTGTTGAAATTGTGTAAAAACATGGAACCTTATGTTTTTGACTATTTGTGGGAAGGTGGGGGCGCTTAATCCCAGTTCCACTGAAATGGCTTTATTTTGTGAAGCGCCAGTCAAATATGAAACAACGATTAATGAAGAATTCAATTTCATGGGTTGGTAGTATTTAAAATGATCGAGAATAAATATGAGTTGATGTCATTCTTCATGATGTCTGGTGGGTTGCTTGGGAATACAGGGACCGTGTTTCTTTCTATTTTGGTGACTTGTAGCTGATGCTGCAATTTATAGCTTGTTGGACAAACGTGTCTAACTATAGACTCAGATGCTTGGCCTGCTCTGCCTCCTCTGGGTATATTTGTTAATATCTTGTTACAGTGGTAAATCTTTTCCACAGAAATGATTTCTTTGATTTGCATAATGATCTTGTGAGATAAATACAAAAAAAATGTATTTCCCCATTTTATTAAGGAAACTTTCTAAGAGAGTCAGTCTCTTGTTCAGGGTCTCCTGGTGAGTTAATTTAGTGGATTAGGTTTTCTAGTGGCAGGTCTTCATTCCCAAAACTAACCCCCTTGTGTACTCCTGGTGGACGTCTGAAACTGTGGCTAGTGGCAAACCCTATGTTTTTTGCTATAACTACACACTTAGGATAAAATGTAATTTATAAATTAGGCACAGTAAGAGGTTAACAATAAGAACTAATAATTAAATAGAGCAATTATAACACTACTGTAATAGAAGTTATATGAATATGGTCTCTCTCTCATATCTTACTGTACTGACACTTCTTGTAATGTTGTAAGATGATAAAATGCCTGCATGATGAGGTGAGGTGAGGTTAATGACGTAGGCATTGTGACGTAGTATTAAGCTACTTTTGAATTTGTCATGATTCAGCAGAAGGAGGATCATCTATTCTGGACTTCTGGACCTCTGTTGACCATGAGTAACTGAAACTGGAAAGTGAAACCACAGATGAGGAGGATTGCTGTGATTTGTGGGGATTAAATTCAGTAATGAATGGGAAGTCCCTTAGCACAGTGCCATATACATAGGAAAGCACTTAGTAATAGTAGGTAACGAATTTTGTCACCTTCCAGGTGGTAGATTTGATGCTGGAAAATCACATGTCAATGGCATACAAAATTATGATTTTATATTTGTATTTTTTAAAGATTTATTTATTTATTCATGAGAGACAGAGATAGAGGTAGAGACATAGGGAGAGGGAGAAGCAGGCTCCATGCAGGGAGCCTGATGTGGGACTCGATTCAGGCATTACAGGATCATGCTCTGAGCTGAAGGCAGATGCCCAACCACTGAGCCACCCAGGTGTCCCATGATTTTATATTTTATTTGGAGAAGCATGGCAAGTGAAAAATAAGAGTCTATGATAGGACTTATAAAAGCTTTGAGGAGAGATGGTCATGGTGTTGGAGTGGTGATTTTGAGGGTCTTGAAAATAATCATAGAGTGGATTTGGTACCAAGGTACAGGAATGACCTTGGTAAGCATATGAGTTAGGATACTTGGGTTGCAAGAAGCAGAAAGTCTATCCTGAATCTACCTGAAGTAGAAAGTAAATTCATTAAAAACAAAGAGCAGAGACATGGGGTAGCTTATAGAATCTGAGGGACACCTGAAAAATTGAGTCAGAAGGGTGAATACTCATCAGCTCCAGGACTGTTGGATGGAGGGTACTGATGAACTACCTTTGTTGAGTGCCCCCTGGAGGCTGAATCAACCATTTTCAATCTTTTTCTTTTTAGATTCAAATTCTGTGAACAAATGTCCAGATGGCCCAGTTTGGGGAGCCTGGGTTCAGTCAGTGCAGCGTGCCGCTCTTGATCTCAGAGTTGTGAGTTTGATCCCTATGTTGGGCATAGAGATTACTTAAAACAACAACAATTTCACAAACAAATGCCTCAGTTTGGAGAAATGCCCACACAGAGTACCTTGACTGGTGATACCAATAAATCATAGCCAGTGAAGAAGGAGCTCTTGTCTTCAGCAAAACAGAATTGCTTCTTCTGAGGGCAGGGGAAGTAGATGCAATGACAAAAGTCCACCATGTAGGAGAAACCTGGAGGTAGAAATCCATCCGTACTGTTGGTTGGAAGATAAGCAGAGATTTGACTAGATCAAGGCCTTTGTGCCAGGAGGATGCTGGGAAGTAAAGTTGGGGGAATAGTTTGAGATTGTGTCCAAAGGGTAATGGGAAGCCATTGTAGGATTTTGGTGGAGGTTGAGGGTTACTTCTGTTTTTTTTTTTTACAATGAGATATCCTAAATAAGTAACTCCTTAAAAAGTAGTAGTGACTCTTAGATTAGTTTTTATCATTCTTCCCAGCTATATCACACTCCACGTCCCTGATCATATTAATTTTTAGCATTGGCCTGCCAAGGAACTGCTTTAATATATTAAAAAAGATACAAGTGGTGACATATTTTATTGTTTTTTACTGATTCATTTTGAAGCGTGTTTATTTTTCCTTGGAATATGCGTTTGAGAAATTGTGTGTTTTCAGTATATGGTATTTATTGTCATTTTCCATGTATTTGCTTTGAAATAACTGGTGTATTCTTTTCATGGGGATGAAGGCATCCCCAGATTTGAGTTTTCCAGTTACACCTGTCTCTTAACAAAGCTACTCCATTAAGTCTTTAGTTTAATAGCAAAACTACAAACAATATTGTTTTACATTGAGTTATTCAGTATAACTGGATCCAAACACAGACATATGGTTATGAACCAGCATTGTGTAGATTTAATCTGGGTTTGCTTATCTCACTAGGGATCCCCAAATCCCTGAAATAAAGCTGACAGCAGCTACTTTGAGAAGAAGTGGGTTGTAGGAAATAGTTGTGACACAGGCCCTTTGTTGATGGTGTCAGTGCAGGAAGAGAGATTTTGTATGTGTGAATACAACTTGAAGGGATTCTTGAGAGGGGAGGAACTGTGAGAAGAAAGCATCCCATAATAAGAATTCATATACTCTCCTTGGAAATAGGCACACTTTAACTTGACTCCCATTTGTGCGTGGGGTTGGCATTCTAAAAGGCCTAGAAAATGGACTGTTTTATCACAGCTGGAAGTCATCCTCTATATTTTTAAATCATAAACTTAAAAAAAATAAATAAATCATAAACTTACCACTTTTATTAAAAAAGTGTTTTGCATCAGCATAACATGCTGGGAGTGAACCAGCTTCTGAGTCCCAGCCCTACCGGGTTGCAGAGGGAGATGAGGGACCCATGATGGTTTATGGTTAATGACCAAGAGAATCCTGCCATGATAAGGCCACTGGAACGTGGCCCGGTTGGGTCTGTTGGAAAGACCGATCCAAGCTTTCCGGAGGGGAAGCTGCCTAGGGAGACTTTATATATTTTCTGTTGCACAGCTTAGTTATCACTTTTTCCTTCACTGATTTCTAGAAACTAACTGGTTCCAAGAGGGTGTGGTCCAGGAGATAATTTGTAGCCACAGTTTAAAAAGTTGTTCATTTTAGAAATGTCAAGGATCATTGTGGACAAGGTTGGTGGAGGGAAGAGTGTTGAATAGCAGGAGGAAGAGGTTGGAGTTCTGTTGTTTGGTGAACATTTCCTATGAGTACCACGTTTAAATGTTTCTTACTATGTGCTGTATGTGAGCTAGCAAAATAGTCAATATTTAGTCTCCTTATTTTGAATTTATTTACTAGGAACTTCCCCTCAGGGTGTGTTTGTTTATGATATGTGTGGCATCTGGTTTATTTTTTCTGTGTTAATGTTGATTCTTTTTCTCTTTTTGAGCTGTGCTCATGTGGAGTTTGCGTGTCGAATGAATAAGAATCTCAGCGAAGAGCCCCAGCAAGAGGGTAAAACTGGGGAAGCCCAGAGAGGGAGAGAGGGTGGGTGGGTGGGGGACATGTGATGGGCCTTCTGGAGGTGGTGATGTTTGAATTGAGACACAAAATACAGGGTCAAGCCAGGCATATGGATTTGGGGCAGAGTGTTCCCTGCAGAGGGCATGGCAAGAGTCAAGTCCCAGAAACAGGAACAAGTCTGAAAAAGCCCTGGAGGTTTGAGGAAGGTAATTGGGGTGGAAAGGAATAACTTGAAACCTGCTCCAAGGACGTTGAAGTGAAGTTACCTCGAAGGATTAATGGTGATTCTAAATGAGCATTCAGGGCTGGGCAATGTGAAACACCAGGTCCTCTGATCTCTTCAACCTGAAAAATGTTGAAATTTTTGATTAGTCATTTCCAAAGAGCAGAATATTTCAGATTTAAAAATAATAGCTGCTTCTGCTTTTAATGGGTCCTCTTTTTTCAAATTTACTTACATTGCAATAGCCAGAGCTTGACTGGCTGAGGATCTAGAGAGGAAGCAGGAGTGAAAGCATTTCCCAAGTGGTGACCTTCAAAGGACCTGGCACCAGAGATGTGAGTTTGAACCTTAGTTTTGTCACTGACAACCTGAGGTAATGTCAACTCATTAGGTCTCAGTCTGTAGAAAGATGATACCACCCAACTGTTAGTATTATCTGAGGGATCAATGTGAATGACATAAATAAACTGTTCATTGTTATTAATATTACATATCATGTCATATTTGCAACCAAAAGGACCTACGAAATAATATTCTTGGCCACTTGAAGAATCTAATTGAGGGCTGTCTTTAGTCAGTAGAGCAGAGCTAATTTTATTTTTGTAATGAAGCTATTTCTTTTTAAAAATCCTTAACTTTTATTAAGAGGAGCTTCTGGGTGGGCTTTCTTTCTTTCTTTTTTTTTTTTTTTTTAAGAGGCAAGAGTCTCACTGAATTTGTGCATCAATGCTAGAGGCATTGGAAATCTCATTTTTTCCCCATCATTCTTCAGGTGCAGAAGTACATTATCAAATTCTGTATAAAGACTTATTAGGAAGACCGTGGACTTTGGCTTAGATCATATTAAAGTTTTTCTTTGTCGTTGGTATTTCCCTTGAGAGTTTAATAGAAGCATTGGCTTTGATGGACACTCATGGCAGGAAGGGGGGCACCTGGGTGGCTTAGTCGGTTAAGTGTCTGCTTTAGGCTTAGGGCATGATCTTAGGATCATGGGGTCGAGCCCCACGTGGGGCTTCCTCCTCAGTGGGGGGTCTGCTTCTCCTTTTTTTTTTTTCCTTAAGATTTTATTCACTTATTCATGAGAGACACACAGAGAGAGAGGCAGGCGGAGACACAGGCAGAGGGAGAAGCAAGCTCCATGTAGGGAGCCTGATGTGGGATTCGATCCTGGGAGTCCAGGATCACGCCCTGGGCCAAAGGTAGGCTCTAAACCACCGAGCCACCAAGGGATCCCAGCTTCTCCTCCTTTTCTCTCTATCTCTCAAATAAAAAATAAATCTTAAAAAAGAAAAAAAGGGCAGGAAAGAATGGACCTTGTGCTACAACTGGCCATCTTTGTGCTGCAGTCCCTCTTTCCTCAATCTCTTCATCTAACCCTAACGCCCCTTAAGTCCCACCCCAGTGCTTCCTTCTACCTGAAGTGTTTCATTCACCTGCTCTTCTGACCCACCTGGATCTCTTCTCCCCTTGAATAGCTTATATGCAGTGAGTCGCCCCTTCTTAGTTTAGTCCTACTGCAAGTGATAAATTCTCTTTATTTTTAAATGCTGTCATTTTCAGTGTGTGCCATCATGATAACAGTGTTGTTTTGGGGGAAAGATGACACACCTCAACATTCTTAGGTAATGCAAAACACATGTTCAGATACAGAAATTTTACCCCCCCAACAAAACCCCCAAAACCCCAAGTGAACAAAAGCAGGTTATATTTTTAAGAAAAGGATATTTTAATTGTGCATAAAACATCCCAGAAATTCCATTCTTCCAACATTCTTTAAACTCTGAGAAAATTCTTTCCCTGTGCCCAGAAGCAGCACAAAATCTGTTAGGTGACAAGTCTGTCCCGATCCTTATGGCATGCTCCCTTGTTTGGATATGTAATTGTTTACTGCTGTGTAGTATAATTTGAATGGTGTGCGGTTCCCCAACTAAGTTCTTAGACTGTATTTTGTCCTTTTTCTGCACTCTCTGGGCATTGATATCCTGAATGTCCAATGTAGACCAATGGAGGTGCAAACTGTTTTTGTTACTAGTGCATTATGGGTGTAAATGCAGAAATTGAGGGTAAGCATTTAGAAATCGAATAATTTCACAGAGCAGTTGTACTTCTGTCAAGTTTAATAATAAAACAAAATTTGAGGCTTGTATTATGTGTTTTCCGTTTATTTTTCTAGTAATTTATTTTTACTTGTATTTTTGATACTTTTGGAAATAAGAAACAAATGGTGCTTCCCCACAAATGGTATGAAGAGCAATGCTCTAAAGCGGTGGTTTTTGGGTACCTGTGTGGCTCAGTTAGTTAAGTGTCTGCTTTCAGCTCAGGTCATGATCCCAGGTTCTTGGGATTGAGCCCCACATTGGGCTCTCTGCTCAGTGAGGAGTCTGCTTCTCCCTCTCCCTCTACTCCTCCTCCCTGCTCTCGCTTTCTCTCTCTCTCTCTCAAATAAATGAATAAATAAAATCTTAAAAAAGAAAAAAATAAAGTGGTGCTTTTCAACCCTGACTGCACAAGAGACTGACATGGTGGAGTTTTTAAAGAAATGCCCATGCTCAGGGTCATACTGCATATTAGTGTATTTTTCTCTTTCTAAAGTATTTTTTTTAAAGCCCCTGTGTTTGTAGTAATGGGGAGTTAAGTTTGAGCATTATCTTCCACCCTTTGCGGGTGCCAGGTGCTTTCTATTCATAGATATCAGCACATGGGCCTGTCCTCACTGAGCTTCCAGTTTAGTAGGGTGAGGTCACTGGCTGTAGAACAGGCTGTAGACTGAATGCTTAGGGGACTTGTATTAGGGCAGGTGGTCTAAGAGAATGACAAGGAGCTAGATGTTGGAATAACAGAGAAAGGACATTCTGGGCTTAAGGATGGTGGAAATGAAGTCCTAGAAGTGGGCGGGATTTGGAAAATTGGATGAGGGTGGGCTCAAGGAGAGTGGTGGGAAGTGGACTGGGAGGGGCATCCAGTGCTTCTAAAACCCCTGAAGGCCATGCTAAGAGGTTTGGATTTTATTACAAGGGCAGTGGCCAGCTGTTGTGAGATTCTGTGTTTTTTATTTATTTATTTTTAAGATTTTATTTATTTATTCATGAGAGAGACACACACACACAGAGGCAGAGACACAGGCTGAGGGAGAAGCAGGCTCCATGCAAAGAGCCAGACGTGGGACTTGGTCCCTGGTCTCCAGGATCACACCCTGGGCTGAAGGCAAATGCTAAACCTCTGAGCCACGCAGGCTATCCTGTTTTTTTGTTTTGTTTTAAGATTTTATTTATTCATGAGAGACACAGAGAGGCAGAGACCTAGGCAGAGGGAGGAGCAGGCTCCCTGAGAGGATCCTGATGTGGGACTCGATTCCAGAACCCCGGGATCACCACCTAAGCCAAAAATAGACACTTAACCATTGAGCCACCCAGGTGCCTCCATTCTGGGGTTTTAAACAGGCAGTGGGCTTCCCATCACCACTTTGACATTTCAGAGACTGAGATGTGGTAGGTGGGAAGGGCCTTGAGATTGGGTGGCCACATTTTGCCTTTTACTCCTGAGAATCTGATTTTGGGTGAAGCAGGCGAAACAGAAAATGAGGTAGTTCCAGCCACTCTGGCCCTTGCCAGCTGTCCTTCATGCCAGCTCCATAGTTTATAGCAGTATCTGCCACCAATGTGTGGTGTTGCTGCTCTGTCTGGTGTTAGTTGGAAAGGTATGAGCTGAATCAAAAAGTTGTGCAGTCCAGATGACTTCCCCAAAGATGAAGTTTTCTGTGCTCCTTTCTAACTCCTGAGATTTCCGTGGTTTCAAGGAATTTAAAATGATTTTCTGTGCTCGATTATAGGCAAATTGAAAATTGGGCCATTTATAAGAAATGGCCCACTTAGGAACTTTGATTAAAGCAAACCAACTGACAAGGAATACAAAGGTTACAGCAAAAACCTTTCAGGAAATACCTTCTTTTCTCTCTCTTGAGGAAACTGATCTCTGGGGAAAGGGTGCATATTTGTGTGTGTAAAGTCTCTCAGTTTGTATGACGCTTAATCATGACATTTCATGAGTACTTTCTGTGTGCTAGGAATCCCATGCTCACTCCACCCTATGGGGTGGGAACTACAATTATGCCTGTTTTGTAGATGTGGAAACTGCACCCTAAAGAGGAGAAATGACTTGCCCAAGGTCACACCCAGCTAGGAAATGGCATCATGGGCATGCGAACCCAGTCCCATCCCTTAGCTCTTTCTTACTCATTTGCTCCTCCAACACCTCAAGACTTCAAGCTAAGGATCTCTTGCTAAATGTGGATAAACATCATTGCCTTTTTTTTTTTTTTTTTTAACGCAATTGACCCTGTGGCCTTGTTTCAGCCATTTCCAGATGCCCATGGCCTCCCTTTTGTTCTCTTCGTTTCATCTTTAATTTCTGATTCTCTTAAAGCTCCTTAGGGCAATTTTAATTTTCTCTTCTGTTTCCTGAGGTTAATAGCAATGTTGGAAGGTCAGTGCTGCTGGACTGGTCTTACTCTCTTGTTTGAGCTGAGAGCGTGCGTGCCTGCCCAGTGCTTCTCCCTGGTGGGGAGCATGCGCAGTTTCCTGCACTCAGGTGCAAGCAGAAACTCAGGCAGTCCCGCCCCATTTGCAGAGTTGCTGGGAGAGCCCTGGCTGTGTCTCCCAAATTGGAATAAGGGGGAGGGAGCCGCAGGCTGGTACAGGTAAGAGAACCCAAGCTGTGTTTCTTCACAGCTAAAACTCAGCCCTTCTGCTTGTGACTACAGCAGGGCCATGGGTGCTTCCTGCAGGAGTGAATGTCTCCATGTGGGGGTTGACTTGTGACATCTTCAGGGGGCCAGAGCTGTCCTCTGCTTTCTGAAGTCAGCCTCTGTGGGCTCTCTCTTCTTGTATTGCTTGGAATTTCATTGTAAAGGAGCTATCTTGGCTCTTTTGCTTCTATTCCACTCTTTGAAGCTAGACTTCCATTTAGATGGGTGGCAGTCTGTGGCTTCTGTCCTTGTTGGAGACTCTGGAGGTAGGAGTGGTGTTCCAGAGACCAAGTTCTCTGTGAAGACAAGGCTCAGAGAGATGTAGGAGAGTTCCCTCTCCTTCGACTTTCCTCCTTTGCCTTCCTTCTGTTTGTACGGGACTAACTTATACCATCCTGTAGGACTTTTCAGCAAGCAGAAGTAAATCCAGATCCTTATGCTCTGTATTGCTATATTAAAAGTTATCATTAATTCATATCAGAGGGCTTTCACAAAGAGATTTTATGATTGCATTCTTTAGTGTTTAGTATCATGGGGAAAATTAACAAGTGTGCTGTCCTTTAGGGGAGAAAGTCTTGGTAGTTCTTTTTGTATGGTGAAAATGGTGCTTTTTAAAAATAATGAATTTTGAGCCCTGGTGGGTAGCTTCTGAAGCAGAATGAACACTGGCAAAAGCGATAATTATTGGAACTCGGTGGGATAGCAGGCATTTATGGGAATTTTTAGGCATTCTTGGATACATAAATGCAAAATCGTGGAGGTCGTTTAAGAAATGAGAACAGGAGAATTAGTCTATACAAAATTTGCTGTTTTCCCAGTAATGGGGGATTGGACCGGAGCCCTGGTATAGCTCGAACAGAAGTTATTTGTGTATGTAGATAAACGATTTGCACCATTCTGAAGCTTAACAGAAATATTTTTCAATAGGAAAAAAAAAAAAAGCCTCTTGCCATCGCAGTTCTTTATTTTCCACAGTGGTGGCAAGCAGCGAGTGAGAGAATGTTTTTAATTGAAATCACAGAACTTCATCTCAGCCAACTTTCAATTGCTTCCCCTGTGCAGCATTTTGCCAGAGTTTCAAACAAGCCTGTACAAGAAAGGAAAAGAATGTGGTGTTCACAGATACTAAAACACTGTGAAAACAACGCTGATATCTCTAGCTAATTTAGTCCCTGTGCTTCACTCTCCATTCCACAGAGGCTGAGCAGCACTGAAATCCATGCACTTTCTCCCAGCTCCCCCGTCTCCGAGCTGGCCCTCGAGCTGGCCCTGCACGGTGAGACTCTTCATCTGTGCAAGCGCCACCCTGGCTTACGTGCCCCTCGCTGTCTGTGGCCTTATCTTTTTCTTTCTTGTCTGTTGATTATTTTTGTTACCGAGTCTTTGATGTCGGATACGGAGTTGCAAGTAGTAAGTGCTCGTGAGCAAAAATAATAATAAGAAAAAAAATAAGAAGAAGGAGTATGCTTTAAGGGTATAAGGGACCTGAGAGTACCCAAGTTAAGGGATTTCGTCAAGCCTCAGAAACACCCTGGCATGCAGGACTTTGAACTTCGTCAGGTTTCTCTGTAGATGTCTTTCCTCCCCCCTTACCCCCCCCTTGTGCCATTGATTCATTTTTCTATTCTTCTCTTAAAATAGACTGATCTACCTTCCTGAGCAAGAGACTGTCTACCCACAAGTCTCCACCCACAACTCTCTGCATATATTTCTTCCTCTCCCAGGCTCAGGCAGACCAGGGTTGGAATCTCTTGGTCCTTGTTGTACATTTCAGGGAGAAGGACCATGATTGGTTCATAAGGGTCTGGGTCAATAAACTGGGGCCAATGCAATGGAGTTTCATGCAAATATGGTGGCTGGAAGTGTGTCTGTTTTAACCAATAGATTGGAGTGAGACAATGGCTAGATAAGTGTGTAGGGGGGGCACAGAGTATTTGCCAGGGAACCCAGTTGTGTTCTCCACAGTTGGATATTTTGCTTGTTTGTTGGACCCCTTATTAACTCTCCCCATCTCAACTCCAGCTTCAAGAGAACCTAGTCAAATTGTGATGAGTATTTATATGCATGGTGTTGGACAGCCAGATACAGCAAAGTAATTGTGTCCAGTATACTATTAGTGAGTATTTATTGAGTGCCTACGGTATGCTAAATCCTATTTCTAGTCTAATACTAGACGACTAATACATGCCTCATTTTATTTTTATCTACACCTTCATTTCCTCTTCCCAGTTACAACCTGTTTTCTGTCTACCTCTCACTCATTATGTTCATTGTAGTGAGTGTGAATATTTTGAAGGTTGGTTAGTAAAGAAAAAAAAAAAGAAGGTTGATTAGTAATGTTTGAGTTAAACCTTTTGTGTCCTGTTTGGGGTGATTTAAAATGCTAATGAATTCAATGAAGCCTGACATATGAAAGATTAGAGTAAGAAATGCATGTCTTTTTACAGTAATATCCAAGGTATAATGACTGGGTACATACTGCTCATCCCTTGTCCCAAAGACATGCAGAGCAAAATTTCCCAGTAAGATGGAAAACTCATTATATTGTTGGTCCAGGTGATTATAATCATGGGGCACATGATAATGTGAAAGCTGAGATCTGAAATTCTTTTTTCAACCTTAATTATTCTCTTTGATCTAAGTGTACATGTGATTAACTCCAAGATATGTGATAAACATTCATTTCTGTTTTTCTTTGGGAACAAGATGTGGATTTCCACGGATATGAGGCCATTTTAGCACTCTCATTTTGGACTTGACGAAGACTTCTATGGTATCTGGAAAATTTAATGCATCAGGGAGAGTTTGTTTTAATTTGCATTCCTTAATCCATTTTTAATTTTAATCCCCCTTTGCAAGTCTAATTCAAAATGTAAGCAAGTTAGCCGAAGTGTATTAGAAATTATATTAAAAATCTCTGTGGGGTCTTTCGTGTACGTATGCAGAATTAACACTGATGCCAAGGTCCTTGCTATAAATTAATTTTCTAGCATAAAAAATGAGGGGAGCTTGTAATTGTTCCTTCTGTTTCCAGCCCTCTTCATTTTATTCCTCTACTGTTGTCTATAAGAGGTTTTAATGCAGTCATGTCAAAAGGGATGGTAGTTTTTGGCATGGGTCACAGTTCCACTATCCATCAACACTCCCAAATAGATCTCGTTTTTTCCTGAGGTTGACATTCTTCTGTGTTTCTGTGACCCGTTTTCATGTCATGGTAAGCCTGATTTTCTTCAGATGAATGACCATAAAGGTACGTGTTATCAGAAAGAATTATGGAGAGGAAATGGAACTCCATAATTGTGGATTTCCTACCTCTGATGGCTATTTTCATGGAGCCAGATCCTCTTGCTGTGGATTTCACAGTGTGAATGCATTTTCTGTTTCTGCAAGACGTTCATCTTACCTCAAGCATTTATTCTAAAGTATTCTACAGAGAGTAAGAGCTATTTATGGGTATATCTTGAATTAAATATTTGGATTTAGGCTACAAGTTAATTTAGGGAGCAAATATTTGTCTTTTCTGAAAACAGTATGCCTTTAAAAGTGGCTCGTGGTAGAATGTTGGGGAAGTGCTTAAATGCTATTCATTAATTTTTCTAATGCAAGAGTGATACATGTTTATTACGGAAATATTAGAATGAACAGACCTCCCACAATTGCATATAATCCCACCAGACAAATATAACCAATAGTATCCTTTTAGGATACGTTATTCTAGATATATTGTGCATATGTGGGTAAAGTTAAAATTTATATTGAATTGTAATATACTTTGCTACTTGAATTTTTACTTCCTAATAAGTCATGAATGTATTGTCTTGTCAAAAAAACACAAGCCCACAGTTTTATAGGTTTGCTTAGAGGGATCCCTGGGTGGCTCAGCGGTTTAGTGGCCTGCCTTTGGCCCAGGAGTCCTGGGATCCTGGAGTCCCGGGATCGAGTCCCACATCAGGCTCCCAGCATGAGCCTGCTTCTCCTTCCTCCTGTCTCTCTCTCTCTCTCTCTCTCATTCATAAATAAATAAATAAATAAATAAATAAATAAATCTTAAAAAAAAGGTTTGCTTAGTATTGCATTATATTACATTATTAATGTAACTTTTAACTTATTTCCAGTTATCTTGGTTATTTCCAGTTTTTTGTGCTTTAAACAACTCTGTGATGAACATCCTTGTAGCCAAATCTTTGCCCGCATGATTAATGATTTTCCTGGAAGTGCTTCCCAAATGTGGAATTGCTGAATCCAAGGTTTTTCTAAGGTTTTGTTTTTTGAAATCGCATTTAACCAAAGTGTCCTCTGTTGAGAGCTTCCCATCAGCTCTGGGCATGGTTGTGCTTTTATTGTTGTGACTACTGTTGCTGCTTATTGTTATTATGATTATTAGTTGACATTCTGGTGGTTTTAGTTTTGACGAGGACTCCGTTTTTTTCCTTATCCACGTCTTTTACTTGTGCCTGATTTTGAGATCTGTTGCAACATTGGCCTATGGCCATTGGCCATTGCCTTTAGGGCGAAAAATATCACAGCTGGTACAAATGTGATCTGGCTGGGGCTTCCTCAGCTGGGCTCCTGGGTGTTACTGATCTGATCCTCTTGGATTATCCCTTCTGAGTGTTGCATGCATGCACTAGTAGTGAGTCAGTGTTCCTCTCCACACTGGAGGAGCGCAAAAGTAAGTGCTTCCATTGCAAAGCAACCAGCTTCTGAGGCAGCTAGGTAAATGCTGAATAATTAATTGGTTCTAGGGAGATATTAATTGCTATGGTTGGATATTCTTTTGAGCTTAATGCCAAACATAGTTTGATTATTGAGAAGTTTTTTTAGAGGATAAAGATGTTTAGAAGTGTATCGATGGCATTGATTCGCATTGTTTTTTAATATTAATATGGAGGGTAATTTGGCTTAATTTTGGATGAGGCTTCACCATCTAGATGACTTTGATTTTAGCCATTAACCATGCACTTGGCACTTTAAACTGTAATTAATTTAGCTCAAGTTATCCCTTTAAAAAAAAGAAGCTGCAGGATAAGTGGTCATTAATCATATCAAGATTCTTTGTAGGGGTTTGGAAAGAAAAAATTTGATTACTGTGTGCAGACAAAGGTAGTGGCTGCTGTGCTTTGCCTTCTGGAATGAATGATAGTAATTTTGAGAATTCTGGCCTCTGACTCTGAGGTGGCCGTTTGATTCCGAACCCTCAAGATACCACTTATGCAAACCCAGATCAGCAAATCCTATGCATATATCATGTTGGCTTTTTTTTTTTTTTTTTTTTTTTTAATCTCAGTATCCAATGCAAGCTTGAACTCATGACTCTGAGATCAAGAGTCGGGTGCTGCAGTGACTGAGCCAGCCTGGTGCCCTCACACTTTGTTCTTTAATGTCTGTTAAAACATCCAGCACAGAGAAAAGGGATTGACAAAGAGGTACTGAATTTTTCTATATTTTTATTTCATTTTTTATTTTAAAGATTTAAAAAATGTATTTGTGTATGTGAGAGAGGGATTGTATGCAAGAGCATGTGCACGCAAGAACCAGTGGGAGGGGCAGAGGGAGTGGGAGGGAGAATCCTAAGCAGACTCTTGCTGAGCATTGAACCCGATACTGGGCTTGAGCTCATGACCCTGAGATCACAGCCTCAGCCAACACCAAGAATTGGAGGCTCAACTGACTGTACCAGTCAGGCTGAGTGCAGAGTCCAATGGGGGCTCTATCCCTGACCCAGGAGATCATGACCTGAGCTGAAACCAAGCATCCGATGCTTAACCAACTGAGCTGTCCAGGTGCCCCGAGGTACTGAAGTTTTCAATAAGGCATTCTGCCTATTGTACTAGCTATGAACCCATCTACGGAGTAAGTGCTGCTGGCACTGCCCACTTACAAGACACATCTGTGGAAGAGGTATGGTATCTTTTACACCTGGCATTTTACTCAACCCCATCATGAAATGAAGGACTAATGGATTTATTGTCAAGTTTGACAAGATCATGTACATATTGCTAAGTCTTCCATGATGATACAAATAGCTAAAAATGAGATGTCTTGATTTTTTTTTTCAGTTAATAACATTATTAAGTGTCACCATTTCCAGTCCTTGTTATTGTTCAGTCCTGTTTGGACATGTCACAGTGATGGGTGTGTGTTATTTTGGTCTCATGTGAAGGTTCCATGACAACAGTAAACATTCACATGGCAGGTTTTCATAAGGCAATAAATCTAGATGATGCAAGCAGGCTCAGCCTGCAATAAAGATATGTTGTGAAATTTCTCATGCCAGACAAGACACTCATAGCTGGGATTGGCACTTTCAAGGCCATTGATGATGGTGACAAAACTCTCCTTTTGGACTTGACATCAGATGGAGTTTGTGGCTTGTTGGGTTCTGTGTTGTTTGGCTATGTCTTATTTTGGCTTTATTGGATGGTTTACACCACTGACCTAGGCGGTTCCTCTTCTCAAGGAATCTCTTTGCAGTATATGTTCATTTTTTTTTCTTATACTAATCCTCAACTAAAAAACAAACAAAACAAAATCCCCCCCAAAACAAACCACGGCATTCAACATCATTGCTGAGGCTAAGAATACTTTACAATAGGATTTCCAATCAAGATTGCTCCCTTTCCAAAATCTGAAATTTAATTCGTGTTTGGATACTGTTTTGCCAAAATTTTCATGGGATGATTTCTTTCTTTAAAGCAAGCAAGCAAACAAAGGGGCACCTGGCTAGCTCAGCCTGAAGAGTTTGCAATTCTTGGTCTGACTCTTGATTCTGATCACAAGTTCAAGCCCTCATGTTGGGCGTAGAGATTATTTAAAAAAAAAAAAAAACTTATAAAATATATATGGGTCCCAGCTTTCACCAAAGAACAGCACAGTATTAATGGCATGTTTCACTAGTATGGTATAATGGAAATCACAACTTATGGAAGTCACATAGGCCTGTTTTAACCTCTTTGTACCATTTGGTATTAATTGTATGACTTTGGGCAATTCACATAACCTTTCTAAAACTCTATTTTTTTCACTGTTAGAAATCTTAATATTCATGTGTATTAGGGATTGCGGGAGAAATTGCAGTGTTACCTCCCATATTCTTCTTAGATTGTGACTTGGACCCTTCTTCCTTTGGGAGGTAGGGGGTTTTGTGTCGGCGTACCTTCTCTTTGCATCACTTTGTGCTTAGGGTGGAAGTGGTACTGTGGAAATGCCAAGATGTGGTCATCAAAAATGATAGAGCTTCCATGTGCTTGTCTTGGGATGTGATTTTGGAAACCAGCTGATAGGCTGTGAGAAACTCAGGCAGCTACCATGAACGTCAAGTGTTTGTGGGTGTTGCAGTGGAGAGCCTCAACTGAGGTCCCAGATGATTCTAGCCCCTAACTGTGGTGTTACCTTCATTTACCCAGATGAAGCTCCAGAAGTCAAGAAACAGAGACAAGACATTTCCATTGTGTTCTATATAAAATCTTGACTCACAGAAATTGTGAAAGATAGAATTATTGTTGTCTTTTTTCTTTTCTTTTTTTAAGTGAACTATGCTCAATGTGGGGCTTGAACTCAAAACCTTGAGATTAAGAGTTGCATGCTCTGTGCCTGAGCCAGCCACATTATTGTCTTTTTTCTAGTGACATGTCACTGACATAGAACATTGTTTTAGTTTCAGATGGACAGTGTAATGATTTCCTGTTTGTGTATATTGTGAGACCATTACCACATAAAGTCTAGTTAACATACATCACTATAGATGGTTGAATTTTTTTTTCCTGTTATGAGAACTTTTAAAATCTAGTGTTGTTGTTTATCTTAAGCCATGATATTTTGGGATCATTTGTTATGTAGCAGTAGATAAGCATAACAAGTTTATTATGAGGTTCAAATGAAACAGTAATATCTTTCTAGGCTTGATGGCTATGTGAACTTGGGCAAGATATTTAACTTCTCTGTGTTTTTTTTTTTTTTCACTCTTAACTTTAAATGGGGCCTATAGTACCTCCCTCTTAAACTTATTATTATGAGAAACAGTGATTTAATACTTGTGAGGTACTCTGTAAATGTTAGTTGTCATCATTTTCTTTTAACTTACATTGTTGGAAACTGAGGATGTATGGAGAGACTTATGTTCATTGTATTATGATTTTTAAGTGAATAAATGAAATAAATTTTGTGTAAGTACCTTTCTCTAGGCAAGAAACTGGTGGGGCTTTTGGATGTCAATGTTTGAATGTGATTTTCATGAAATAAATAAAAAAATTAAAAATAAATTTGTTATCTACTATTTGCCAGACATTTATTTTACATAAATACACATATTTTTAAGAAGATTTTATTGACTGATTGATTGATTTATGAGAGAGAGAGAGAGAGAGAGAGCGAGAGAGCAAGAACAGGGAGGAGGGCCAGAGGGAGAGGAAGAAGCAGGCTACCCACTGAGCAAAGAGCCCCAGGTGTGGCTCTACGTGGGCTCATCCCAGGACCCTGATATCAGGACCTGAGCCATATGCTTAATTGACTGAGTCACCCAGGTGCCCCTATTTTATATATTTTACCAAGATTGTATATGTCCAGGAACTTTTGGCTTCCATTGATGGAAGTAGGCATAAATATTCTAATAGAGAACGTCAGTAGAGAAAGGGTATTTGAAGAATGGGAGGTAGGAAGGAAATCTTACTTTATTCATATTGCATACCAGGAGCTGCACTACAGGCTTTTTACCAATGTCTTTGACTTAGATACTCTGAGGCAGATATGAAGGAGCTAATGGTGTGTTACTAAGTCTTTGCTGTCACTGAAGGGGGGTTTGTGTATATCCTTCTCTGTTGCATTACTTGGGGAGAGAGGAAGTTGGCCTTAGGCAGTTTTACTTTGAGGCTATAAGCTAGTGTCTGAGCTCACATTTGTGTTTGTTTCTTGCCTCTCCCTTCCAGTAGCTTGGTGACCTCTATGCCTTTTTTTCTTCTCTTGTCAAATGATTAAATGAAGGTAGTTATCAAATGGGTGGTCTGACTTCCTAGGGTTCTTAGGAGGATTTCATGGAATAACCCACTATTTCCCAAACTTGCCTGATTATAAGAATCCCCCTAAAGCATTTGTTGAAATATTGGGCCCCATCCCAGAGTGACAGAATCTGTATTTCCAGGGTTTCTGTGATTTTTAAGTACCCCAGATATGTCTTATGATTAGACTTCTCTGGGAGACAGTAAGAAGAGGCATGTAAAGCCTATTAGTTAAGACTTAAGAGGCCCCTGGGGTTCTGGGATCGAGCCCCCCATCGGGCTCCCTGCTCACTGGGGAGCCTGCTGCTTCTCCCTCTCCCTCTGTCTACTGCTCCCCCTGCTTATGCTCTGTCAAATAAATAAAAATAAAATCTTCAAAAAAAAAAAAAAAGACTTAAAAAAAGTTAGTATAGTATTTATATTTATTGTAATGTTTAGGTATGCTCTTTTAAGTTATGCTCTGTAAGTTTATTTCTGTAGTTCTCTAACGATTCCTGGAAAAAGAAACCAGGGAGTGTGTATAAATGTTGATAAGCCAGTTAAATAAAATCTGTTTCTCCTTTTATTTTAATCTCATTATTTTTCATTAAGTTATGCTTTTTCCTTTCTTTTTTGGGGCATGGACTGTTGTAAGCAAGTTAATGAGTTTCCTCTCAACTACCCAAGCCTTTTGAGGCTCAGCAGCAACACGGATTGAGATTTTTTTTTTCCTGTAAGCTAATTAAAGAAAAATAGCTTTGTAGTTAGGGTCACTGAATCTGGAGGGAGTTTACCCACTGGCTACCCATCCGGCTGTGACTGGGAGTCTTCATGTTGTATGTTATATGATAATTAGATTGAGAATAACTATGTTAGTGACTCTAATTAAAGACAGTGTGTTTTCTATATAATGAATAACTTATAATGAAGTTTTCTATATAAAGAATCTGTTTACATCACTGTGTGTGTGTGTATCTCATTGTTTGCCATAATCTTGTTATAACTAGTTTTTTGTCACAAATTTCAACTACAACAACATGGGTTTATATTAGTCTTAGAACTTCCCAGGACTTGGGACACCTGGGTAGCTCAGTGGTTGAGTGTCTGCCTTATGCTCAGGTCGTGATCCCCGGGTCCTGGGATGGAGTCCCACATCAGGGTCCCCACAGGGAGCCTGCTTCTCTCTACCTATGTCTCTGCCTTTCTCTCTCTGTGTCTCTCATGAATAAATAATAAATAAATAATCTTAAAAAAAAAAAAAAGCCAACTACCCAGGACTGTGTGTTGCTGAGTACTTTGACTTATGGTTGGGTTTGTCATCATTGGTTACATTGTGCATCACATTGTCTTCTGCTACATAATGAGGAAAAGTAACCCTGATGTTATATATAATATTGTATATATATCATTATATATAATATTGTATATATAATATAAATCATTATATATTTTATATATTATATTGTATATATATGTTATATATAATGTATATATATATATATTGTGTGTGTATATATATATCATTATAAAGCAATGAATACTTCTGTCTCTTAATTTAATATTTTAGTTTACTGGATCTTAATGCTCTAGTGGCCTAGGCTTGTCTTAGGTTTATTTTACTTCATCTTTCTATAGTTTTAAAATTTGAGCTTTTTTTTTTTTTTAAAGATTTTATTTATTTATTCATGAGAGACACAGAGAGAGAAGCAGAGATATAGGCAGAGTGAGAAGTAGACTCCCTGCAGGGAGCCTGACATGGGACTTGATTCTGGGTCGCCAGGATCAGGCCCTGGGTGGAAGGCGGAAGGCAGTGCTAAACCACTAAACCACCAGGGCTGCCCTAAAATTTGAGCTTTAATGGTGCTATTGATTATACTCCCCTATGGCCTAGTTCAATGGTTGGCTAATAGTGGATGCTAGGGCCTGTTATATTGCCAGATTTAGGATACGAGCTCAATAAATTATTTGTCATTATAATTGTCTGCCTTATTGTTTTTAAAGAACAAATCAATGTTTAAAAATTATAAATGTATTATAAGAGATTTTGTTGTTTAAACAGTCGAAGTGATAAATTTCATTCTGTTTTCTTTCTTAGTTTATTTGTAGTGTTTCAACTAATTGTTAACAAATATAGTGGGAGGAAGTCAGTTGGTGTAGCTTGCTGGGGTAGTTCTAAAACTGAGAGTTAGGTTGCAGTTGCAGCCTTATGAATGGCCTTGGGCAAATTCCTCAACTTCAGTGGCCTTCAATGTGAACATTTAGAAGTGGGTGGCCACTGTCTTGTGTTTATTTCAAATTATAGTTCTTGGCTAGGTGATTCTGCTTTACCTCCTGTTTGGGTTGCATATAGTGTTGAAGTTTGAATGTTTGCAAGTCCTTTGGTCTTTTGGGAAGTTGGTTCTCAAATATTGGTCCTTGGATCTCTTTTGGGTCTTGTTCAGATGTAAATTTGGTGAACTTGAGTCACAGGCTGCACTTCTGGCATGATGTTTGTGTGTGAGTGCATATGTGTTTGTGTGTCTGTATGTGTCTGTGTGTCTGTGTGCATCAGAGGGCATACAGTGAGTTTTAAATGTCAGTGAGGGCTGGGACCTGACCTAATGTCGCCAAATTTCATGACTCTTTTTTTCTATGAACAGCGTGAATGGGCATTAGGATTGCAACCTGGTGAAGGCTATAAAGCTGCTTCTACATTTGTCTTTCATAAGGAGCACTGCAGTGAACATTCATATACATGTGTGAACATCCCCATACATATCCCTTGTGGACAGATGCCAGGAAATTCACATTCTGCTCAGGCTTTTGATGTCAGCCTAGCTGGCACCTCCTGTAGGAAGCCTTACCTGACAACTTGTTCCAAATCCTCCTGCATCCCTTTTCCCCCTACGTTTGACGCCCTTTCTGTGCTTCAGTTGTGCACCACACATATCTTTATTAAAGTATATCTCCTTCTCCCACCCCCACTTATTCAAAGACCATGAGTTCTTTGAGAGTAGATGTGTCTTCCTGCATATTTATATCCCCACATGACATATCATAGAGGGATGGATTTAAGGATTGTTAACTAGGAGCTAATCTTCATGTCCGACTTCACCTTCTACTCCTTCTCTTACATATTACAAAATCTATTCAGAATATAGATACTTCATCATGAGGTTGCTGTTTTTCTGATGTTCTTTTCCTCAACTTATGTGAAACTCAGGGAGGCATTTCTCATACTCTTCCACTAAGTTATTAAGAAATATAAATGAGAGGGGCACCTGGGTGGCTGTCAGTTAAGGGCCGGACTTGGGCTCCTGTCATGATCCCAGGGTCCTGGGATCAAGCCATACATCAGCCTCCCTGCTCAGCGAGGAGTCTCCTTCTCTGCCTCCATCTGCACCCCGTCCCCTGTGTATACTCTCTCTCTTTCTGTCTTTCTGAGATAAATAAATAAATCTTAAAAAAAAAAAAGGAAGAAATGTGAGTGAGATAGTTTGAATTATTCAAAACGGTATCATTTTGGGACGCCTGGGTAGCTCAGTGGTTGAGCATCTGCCTTCAGCGTAGGGCATGATCCCGTGGTCCCGGATCGAGTCCCACATTGGGCTCCCCGCAGGGAGCCTGCTTCTCCCTCTGCCTCTGTCTCTGCCTTTCTCTCTCTGTGCCTCTCATTAATAATAAAATCTTAAAAAAAAACCCTATTATTTTATTGACAATGTCTCATTAGGAAAATGGGTAATAAAAGATTCTTTAATTCCAGTGTGAGGTTATTAACTCTTCACACATTTTTGTTCAGTCTTCAAGTAAAGTTTTATTGCCAGTTAGAAATTAACCAGTCTTACAATTCTGTTTTGAGTGATGATTCAGAAGTTTTTGTAGTCATTTAAAAAAAATAATATGCCTTTTTTTCTTATTTCAAATGTGATAGAAGATTGATAAAACTACAATTATCTCGTATTTTATTGCTCAGTGAAGATCACTGTGAACACATTGTTTCAGCGTTTAAGAAAGCATGCCCTTATTGGGCTCCCTGCATGGAGCCTGCTTCTCCCTCTGCCTGTGTCTCTGCCTCTCTTTCTCTCTCTCTGTGTCTCTCATGAATAAATAAATAAAATCTTAAAAAAAAAAAAAAAAGAAAGCATGCCCTTGATTATTATCCTATCAAGATGTTCTTTAGAAGAATTCTGTTGAAAAAAAAAAAAAAGAATTCTGTTGGTGAACAGTTTTCGAAAATGCTGCATATATTCTAGAAAGCCTGAATACACATTAGCTAGCATCCGACCTCCAGGAGACTCCTAGCCCCGTCTCTCTCCCCCATTTTAGCCTTTATTAAAGTGCCAGGGAACTAGTATTCCCTGGAGTTGACTTTGAGAAATGCTGGTATGGCACTACGTTTCTTTTTGGTGTTTTAAAATCTATGTGTAATAAGCACCCATTATAACAGGGTCATTTATTTTTAAACAAAAACAAATTCATTCCTTAGGTACTGTTCCATCTCCCTGTTTTATTTTATGATTCCTGACCATCTTTCCTGTCAATATATGATCTTCTACAACATAGTTTTTGTAGTCATGTGGGACTTTATTCTGTGGCTTACTTCATTCGTTATTCAAACAGTCCTCTATTGTTGAAAATCTAGGTTTTCAAGAATGTCTGTGAACAACTTTGCAGTGCAAATCTTAATTTCTTATTTCTAGTGACTGTAATTACGTGTGTGCTAGCGCTGAAAGCATGTTGCTGTTTCATCACCTTTCTCAGAGAAAATTATCTTTCCTAGCTCATTGATAATTTTTGTTTTTGATATCTGGCTCTCCCACTGGTTAGATTATTCACAACCGTGTTTCATATACTAGCTTAAGCAAGATGAAATTCAGAAAAGTGGTATTCCAATATTTGTTGTGGAGTGACTTTTGAATAATATGCTCTTTCATCATATGGGAAATAGAATGTTGCCTGTTCTGTGAATTCCAGGGCAAACATTAACAAAATGGAGAGTCCATCAGTGGTTTTTCTTGGCTCATTTTCTTACGCCTCTGCATCGCATGTATTTAAAAGTTGTTTGGCATAAGTTTAGAATTTGTTGGAAGTCACTAATAGTATGCAAGAGTGGTCATCACCATGACTCATTGGATAGTTGAAGAGCTGAGAGGACAAAGAATTAACACCCTGGCCTGAAAGTAATGAGTATATTGCAAAGCCCAGAAGAGGAAAGTCTCTCTGTGCTGATTCCAAACTGGCAGCACCAACTGAACCTCTAAAAACAGTAGCAGTAAAAGAGAATTCTTGCGTTTTTAAATTGATCTTTCTCTTCTCCTTTCACACATTTTCCAATACATATTAGATGATTGTGGCCATTGGTAAGTTAATACAGACATCTTACTCTGTCCTAGGGCTAATTTAATCACTGTTTCCATCTCTCAGGCGCTGTATTATCTAGGTCAGCTGAAAGACCACTCAGGATAAGGGTTCCTGCAGAGTCTGTATTTCAAAAAATTTCAGACACTCAGGATTAGTTAATATTACTTGTACTTTCAGGATCTGTTTGTTTTGGAAAACAGCTATGAATCCGGTAATGCCATTTCTATGTTAAGTGTGTGTATATGTATGTCTAATATCTACATTGTAATCACATTATTTTTTTAGTATACAAATAATTCTTGGATGTTCAAATAGAATCCCATATGCCTAGGAATAACTGTTTTCTATCAGATTTTGTGACCGACAGCTTATGGGGAGCATTAGATTGGAATATCTTGAGCATCTTGGGCAGTCTTTATGTTTTCTTGTTTCTTTTAGATGGGGTGATTAAAGGCTTTTAGTTCTTTATAATCAGTATATAATTTTTGAGGTTTTTTTAATCATCAAGAATATTGTTTTAGTGTTTTAAAATTTATTATCTGTGTGTGTGTATGCATTTAAGACTGTTGTGAATTGGTTTTCTGGTTTGTGGTTTCTAAAACTGATTTCACAAGCTTCATTTTCCTATTTACTACTTGAATAATTTTATTTTCTTAATTTCTGCCCATAGTAATTCACAAGATACACTTGGTTTTTCTTTCTTCTCAACTTAGCCTCATAGGAGTTCATTTGGACCTTTTTTATTTTCTTTTAAAGATTTTATTTATTTATTCATGAGAGACACAGAGAGAGGCAGAGGGAGAAGCAGACTCCTTGTGGGGAGACTGATGTGGGACTAGATCCCAGGACCTGAGGATCACACCCTGTGCCAAAGGCAGACGCTCAACCACTGAGCCACCCAGGTGCCCCTCATTTGGACCTCGAGGGTTACATTGGGTCTCGAACAATTTTCTTGCCAGCACTAGACATTTACCTAGTTTCTGCTGTATGCTCAACACTTCCCTTGGTTCTGACTGTGGAGACAAAAGATAAACTTTTTTTCTTTCTCCACCACTGTTCAAACAAGCCTTTGGATTTTTGTAAAGTTGTTGAGATGGCTTCTAGACGCGTAATATAGCTCCTTAGATTATAAGTCCCATAAAGATTAGGAGTACTTTTTTCCTGAGGAAACTTATTGTTGATTGTTTCATACACAGGTGGCTATTCTTTTACCATGAGACTGGGTAGTGAGAATTGTTTTTGCAGTAATGAAAATGTGATTTATCTAATTATCTGGGTACCTTTTATAAAAATTGGGTGTTGCTGATCTAAAGAAGTACTTGTTTGATGGCAGGTTCTCCATAAAATACAAGATGCTGAATTACTTGTGGCCTGAATGATATAGTCAGTTACTGCCACTGTATTATACAGGCTCTAGTATATGCTAACATTCAGTATATGTGACATTACTGTGTGATGGGCATTATCATTCAGTGTAGTGTAGCTGTGCTGTTCTGAGGTAGGAATAAGTACTTTGCAGTGAATGATGTTATCAATGCCCAAGTTGGGTCATGGGCTCCCTACCACGTCCTTGGGAGGTCTTGGTAGCCTTCAGGCATTGACTGAGGCACACAGATGAACTGACTGAACATCCAGTTGGAAAATGTTGTGCCTCAGATGCCAGTGGTGGCCCGTGATTATTAATGTCTTAACCAGACCTAGAATGTTTATTCTTCTGTCTCCTTAATTTTGCATTAATTTTCCTTTTTCTGTTTACTGTTTCTAAGAGAATATTGTGTTATCCTATAAAGGCAAGGAAGGTCAAGAGATAGACTTAAGTTTTGGGGTGTGCTATAGTTTTTTCTATGTAGTAAAAGTTAGTTTTATTAACTTTTATTCAGAAGACTGAGGTTTTATTCATAGATGGCGATTCCAGTGCCTCTCCCTGCCCTTGCCTCCCTGTGTCACAGTGTTCTAATATGTCCTTTATTTTTGTAGTTTTTATTTTATTTCACTTATTTCTTTTTGAGAGAGAGAGAGAGTGTGTATGCGCTTGTGCACACACCTGTACGAACAGGGAGAGGGGACTGAGGTGGGGGGAGAAGCAGACTCCCCATTAAGCATGGAGCCCTTTGGGCTCCATCCCACCACCCTGAGATGATGACCTGAGCTGAAATCAAGAATGGAAAGAAAACTACATTATTTTTGTGATCTGCCTCTGCCCCTAACCCAAATTCCAATCCCTCAGAGGTAGCCAATTTGAGATGTATTTTTTCAAATTTTCCACAATATAAAACATGCATATGATATTTGGATTATTATTATTTTTTATCTAGATGGTGGATATCTAGGCTTATTTTACTTCTGTCTGAAAATCTTGCATTTGAATTAGATTATCCTTTTTTTTTTTTTTTTTTTTTTAAGATTTTATTTAGTTATTCATGAGAGACACAGAGAGAGGCAGAGATATAGGCAGAGGGAGAAGCAGGCCCCATGCAGGGAGCCTGATGTGGGACTCCATCCTGGGACTTGAGGATCAGGCCCTGAGCCAAAGGCAGAGGCTCAATTGCTGGGCCACCCAGGCATCCTTGAATTAGATTATCCTTTGTCAACATTTTATTGTAACTACACCTGGTACTCTGTATATTTACACAGAAGCCCTTGATATTAACTAGGTACTCTGTTTTCTTAAGCGATTAAGGAGTGACAAGTGGCAGAGTCCCATTGTGAAATGGTTTTGGGAGAAGAGGTGTAGAAGATCAGGTTGGAGACTTGAATGGTTCAACTGTATTCATGTTTTCTGTGTATCAGCCAAAGTACCTTAACAGAAGCCACCAGATCACAGTGGCTTCACTATCTATCCTTCGTGTTCATTTCTGTCTTACATGACAGTCCAGCCGTAGAAGAGTCCAGGGCTAATGTGGTTCTGTGGGGATGGGAACTTGTGTTCCATTCTATTTATTGCTCTGCCATTATGCCGTTTTCCTTGGCATTCCTGTCAGTGGGAAAGGGACAAGGGGAGGTCTGTTGTCTTTACAGACAAGTCTTGGAAATTACACACTTCACTTCTGCTCACATCTCATTAGCCAGACCTCATTCATATGGTCATAACCAGATGTAGTGCTGTAATCAGGGCCACCATATGCTCAGCTGAGAATTTGGAGGAAGGGGAAGATGCATTTTAGGAGGCAATTCAGTCTTTAGTGAAGGGTATGACTCTCATTTTGCTTAAAAGGAAGCTTGGGACATAAATGCTTATTTGAGATGAAGTGAGAATCCCATTGATGTACCAAATTCAAGTTAAAAAGAGTAGTTTTCCATTTAAATATTTTCCTTACTTTTATTGATTTATGTAGTTTGACCAAAACTATATCATGATTTTGCTAATAATGGGTCCTTTACATATGAATATTCTGCAGAACAGGTGTGAAGCAAGATTTTATTTGGTAATGGAATTTTGTAAAAATAGATTTAGAATATAATAGTTCATTTCTCAATCTAATGAAAGGTTGACCCATTACAGTTCTAACCTTTTTGTAAGTATAGCACATTATCCTTGTTAAGTTGTTTTTGCTTTAACTTATCTAACTTGTTTGCTATAGTTAGAAAATCTATATAAAGCTATAATACCATACACTTGATTTTTAAAAAAAGATTTTATTTTTTAATTTATTCATGAGGGACACAGAAACAGAGGCAGAGACATAGGCAGAGGGAGAAGCAGCCCCCCCGCTGGGAGCCCTATAGGAGACTCCATCCTGGGACCCTGGAATCATGTCCTGAGCCCAAGGCAGATGTTCAACCACTGAGCTACCCAGGCGTCCCATACACTTGATTTTTAAATAGCATTATATATATATGAATGTATGTATGTATGTGTGTGTGTGTGTGTATGTGTGTATATATATATATATATATATATATATACACACACACACCTACATATGGCACCTACAGTTCATGAGCATTTATCCCATAGATTTTAAGTTATAGCCTGAATTTTTTTCTCACATGATGTAGATTTAATAGGGAATGATGTTTATAATACCTCTGAATACCATTTTGTACCCACTATCCCGATACTCATTTTATAGATGTTTTATAACTGAGTTAATAAGTTCTGTTGTTGAATATTTAGGTTGTGTCTGAACTTCTGCTTTTATAAATAATGCTGTGATGAATATCTTTGTGTATATATAATGTTATCTATTTGAATATTTCCTGAGACAAATATTTTTGCATGCAGAATTGCTTGACGATGGGATTTACACTATTTTAAAGTTTTTTGTTACACATCGTGTTAATACAAATTTCATTATATTCTGCATATCTCGGGAGTTTTATCTTTTACTTAAATATTTGTTAATTGGGTAACAAGATTAGTTGTTTGATCAGTATTTTATCAGTCAGGGAATTGATTCAAGTTGTCTTAAATTTTCTCTCTTTAAATTTTATTCTGGGGCTCCTGGGTGTCATAGTTGGTTGAGTACCCAATTCTTGGTTTTGGCTCAGATTGTGATCTCAAGGTCATGGGATTGAGCCCTGTGTTGGCTCTGCACTCATTGTGGAGTCTGTTGAGTTTCTCTCTCCCTCTCCTTCTCTGCCCCTATCCCTGGACTCTCTTTCTCAACTAACTAACTAAATAAATAAATCTTTAAAAAATTTTGTATTCCAAACTTTGGAGCTATGTCCTTTAATCCTTTGAGGAAAGTACTTTTGTTCATTGTTTATACCTATTTTGTGTGATCCTATGTGGTAGTGTAGACAAGTTCTCTCTTTTTCCACCCCATGTGGTATAACTTATTCATTCATTTAGTAGTAAGTCTGTACTTAGATACCTCATATTCTGTATGTTGGGTCATTAGCTCCCTTTTGTATCTAAGGATAGGCAGCAGATGGCAGGGTGGTGGGGAGAGGAGGATGGTAGACTATGTGGGTGTATTTTTTTCTGTTGCATTGTGAATTCAGAATTGCATTAATTGACCATCACCTTTAGAGCTCTTTAATGTTTGGTTGGTGTCTTTTCTCTGTCCTCTCTTTTTCATCCTCGTTCTTTTCTCTATCTTACTTTTCTCCTAGAATCTCTCTCTTTCTCTCTCTCTCTTTCTATCTCCCTCTTTGCCTATTTAGGGCACAATTCTGAAAGAATTCTTTTCTTTTTTCTTTTTGGTAGACTGAGGAATTAAGACTGAAAAGCTTATTTCTTTCTGATGAACAGGAAATATATTGGCCCCACCAGTTTATTTGGGGGAGTCACAATTTACCAAATGCCCATGGGCAATTCATGTATATACAAAACCCAAAGTAAACCCTTGGTATTGTGGCAGGTGTCCTTTCTTGTTCTGAGAGTGGGAGACAGAGAGGAGGTTAGAGCAGTGGCAGTTCTGGAATGTATCTTGTTGTCTCACCACTGAATATTCTGATGCTAACGTTTAAAGCAACAACTCTCAAAGAATATCTTTTGAAAAGTGTGAATATTGGTTATTCAGTAATTGACACATTCCACGTAAACTGGGTGGTCTTTCAGAAATAGAATCTTAGAGCAAATTGCCAGTTTCGGTGGAATTCCAAAATGAAGTCTTTGTTATAAATGTTGCAAAGAATTATTTGTCTAACAAGGATTAAGTTCTTTGCTATGACCCAACCCACTTGTAAGAGATACTCTCCATTCTTGAGGGCCACACTTCACAATTACTTGATTTTACTTTTTTTAGGCAAAAGGTTTCTAGTGCATCTTTTACATGCATATGTTTTTTGAAACACTGTGACTTGTTTAGGTAACACATAATGCAAGTACCATAAAGATTGTGTAATGAAATACTTGAAATCTTTTCTTTTAAATGGTTTTTGCAGACTTTTCAATTCATTTTTATTTAATACATGTGTTTTAATTGTGCTCTTTTCATGAGGGTTGACTAGCCTGCATGTCAACTTTTTTCTTGGGTTTTCGACCCACTAAGTGATTGGGATGTTAAAGAAATTGGGAAGAGAAACAGTTTTGTAATTTGCTGTTGTAGGCTACTGAATTGCTTGTGAGATGCACCAGTGTATTTTTCAGCACATATTTTCTTTTCTTGTTTTCTTTCTTTCCTTCCCCTCTTTTTCCTTCCAACGCCACCCCCCTCTTACTCTCCCAATTGGGGAAATTATCTGTCTTTTTTTTTTTTTTTAATTGAGGATAATTGTCTTACAATATTCTATTAGTTTCAGGTGTATATCATAGTGATTTAATATTTTTCTACATTACAGAATGATCTCCATAAAAGTCTAGTTACCATCTGTCACCATACAAAGTTATTACAATGTTATTGGCTATATTCCCTATGCTCTACATTATATCCTCATAACTTATTTTATAACTGTGAGTTTGTATCTTTTAGTCTTCTTACCATTTTTTGCCTACCTCATACCCCTCCCCTCTGTTCCGTGTTATTTATGAGTTTTATTTTGTCTGTTCCTTGTTAGATTCCTCATGTAAATGAAATCAGATGTCATTTGTCTTTCTCTGCCTGACTTATTTCACATAGCATGGATCATCCATGTTGTCACAAATGGCAAGATTTCATTCCTTTATATGGTTGAGCAATACTCCATTGTGTGTATATATACACCACATCGTCTTTATCCATTCATTTGTTGTTTCCTTTTTTTTTTTTTAATATTTTATTTATTTATTCATAGGGACACAGCTAGAGAGAGAGGCAGAGACACAGGCAGAGGGAGAAGCAGGCTCCATGCCGGGAGCCCGACGTGGGACTTGATCCCAGGTCTCCAGGATCACACCCTGGGCTGCAGGCGGCGCCAAACCGCTGCGCCACCAGGGCTGCCCCTCATTTGTTGTTTCCTAACATAGATTTTTCCATTCATAGATTGCTTCCAAATCTTGGCTTTTGTAAATAATATTGCACTGAGCTAAACAAATGGGATTACATCAAACTAGAAAAGGTTTTACATGTGAAGGAAACCATCAACAGAACAAAAAGGCAGCCTATTTAGTGGGAGAAGATATTTACAAATCTTACATCCAAAAAGGAGTTAATATCCAAAAAATAAATATTTCAATCTTAATGGGATGGTCAACCAAGGTTCTCTGTCTAGCAATAAGAGAACATGTAATTTAAGCCAATCAATCAGACACACTCTTCCTGAAGTTGAATATGGAACAGAGTGATGTCTGAACTGTTTGCTTAGAGGTAAGAAAAGACTGGTAGCTCCTGGTGCCTTGATCTTTAGAGAGTTACTTTGGTTCTTGTCCTTTCTGAGGCTTCTGTTTTTCCTTTACTTTGTGGCTACATAATACACTTCTTTTTTTTTTTTTTTTTTTTTAAAGATATTATTTATTGGGGATCCCTGGGAGGCTCAGTGGTTTGGTGCCCCTTTCTTTTTTCTTTCAAGTTAGCTTGAGTTGGTTTCTGTTGCTAACAAAAAGCCTATCTGAAATGTATACCTCATATGGTTAAGGGAAACTTGTATAGCAGCCATATGGCTTCCCAAGGGTATTTACCCAAGTGCCAGGATCAAACTCATTAATTCACCTCACAGAGAATGACATGCAAATTAGAATGATCATCTTATGGATTTATTTTTTAAAAAATAAACAAATCTTAACCATTGGAGTAGAATGCTTATTGTAGCATTTTAATGCATTCGTTTTTTCTTCGCAAGCCAATGTAGGAAGTCACAATTTTCTCAAACAGAATGGTTACTTGGTGAATGGGGTAAATTGGTTGTATGACCCATGATTGAAACATGATCTCCTTTTGGCAGTGCCTTGATGGGTACTAACCTCTGGCACTTCCTTTGCTTAATTTCCAGAGGCCCTCATGACTTCTTGACCACTGTCTGCTTAGGTGAGGGAAAGAATTCTGAGCTTCCTCTGTCACCTACCTGACTTATTAGAAAAAGTCCCTAGGTGAATTCAGATGCCAGGAGCTGAGGCCCTCCACCATAAATTTGAGAACACTTCCTGTATACCTAGACTTTCTTAAGGCTAAGTACAATCATTTAATGAACTTTACTGCAAATGTGAGATGAGCTTATTACATGCTGATTCTGTCTTCCTAGGATCACAACCAGACCACCTGGATTAGATTTTGAGTGCTTCTGAATTCTTCAGTACACATTAGAGACAATCTCATGTTCCTACTATTAAATGGCTTTTCACAGCCATTGGCCAAGAAGAACAGTTTTATTCTCTGCCTCCCCCTCCACTTCTTTCAAGTTCTTGGTGGAAGCCTGATAATAACACTCTTGATTACAAGTTGGTCAAAGGACCCAGTTTTCCCAGAAAATAGCTAGACTTGATTTCCCCAGATGTTTTACATTATGTGTTTGGATCTGGTAAGTGTTACGAAAGGTTGGTACTACTCATGCTGTTACTTACCCTTTCTTGTGAATTTCTCTATGGGGTTTACCTGGTTTCTATGATTTTAGTCTCCTTTTAAGGAGTTTTGTTAATAGGATCAAAATAATTTTCCCAAGAAATTACTTTGATTTAGTATTCTCAGGCTCAACAGTATTAGAGGGACTCCTTTTTTTCTATGGAGGGGCCATTGTAGCATAGTGATCAAGACTGTAGGCTCTGGGCTTTTGACTGCCTGGGTTGGCAAGATGTTCCTTCAAGTAAATGACCCTGTCAATAATTTCTTCACTTATAAAATGGGAGACAATAATAGTACTCATATGGATATTGGGAGAATCCAGTGAGTTAATATATGTTGGGGGTTTTGAATATTATTCTTACTTTTGACTCCGTTTCCTGGCCCAGTGAGATCTATGCCTATGATGGGTGCTGAATCAATGGTCATGGGTCCTCAAAGCAGCCTATCTTGTTTTCATTTCTAAGGTTAAGGTGATTACCACTTTTTGAACATCTGGAATGAGCCATATACTATGCTAAGCTTTGTTTATATATCATGGAATTGTCTGCAGTCTTGAGCTCCATTTTCTACATGGTATGTGTTGGAATGGTTAAGGCCCACAGTCATGCTACTTAGCTAGTAAGGTGGTGGACGATAGATCCTAAATGCCACCTTCCATTTTCAAAGCATAGCTCTGTGCAACTCTTGTTACCATTGTACTCTGGAGTTCTAAAGCATGGGGTCATGATCATTGGGCCAGTAGTGCGTTACTTTCAAGTTTTCAGTTGTTGCATGTCTTGAGAATTGGACCATTATTATTTTTCCAATTAAGGTAAATGCTCTAGCAGAGATTTTAAACTACTTAGATTAAAAAAAAGACATGATCTTTTGGAATAAAATTCCTCTACATCAACAAATCAAGCAAATTTTAGGTACTTTAAAACAACTTTTTAAACAGTTTTTATTTGAGAGACGAGAGAGAGAGCATGAGATGTAGGAGAGATAGATGGAGAGGGAGAGACAGACTCCCTGTTCAGCAGGGAGCCTGACGTGGGGCTTAATCCTAGGACCCTGGGATCATGACCTGAGCCAAAGGCAGATGCTTAACTGACTGAGCCACTCAGGTGTCCCTAAACAATTTTTTTAGTTGAGTATATTGCTGAATCACTTTCAAGCAGATTCACTGGTACATCCTTTCAGATCTCATAAAATTCCAGTGTCTTTAAGAAACAGGGTCATTCTGGATAATCATTTTATAGACAGAGAAGTGAAGACATAAGGTCGTTTATCAACTTGTCAAAGGCCACCTGGTAAATTAACAACAAAACTGGCATTAAAACACAAGTTCCCTAAATCCTTCTGTGCAATTTTTACGCTGAGATCATCTTGTCCTTTAAGATAAGAGAGTGATTTTAAATTTATGTGTGTTGCTTCCTGGGAGACTGTTTGGAATGGTATTTGGGAGGAATTGACACATCTGCCAGGCAGGATCAGGCTGCTATATGTGGAGCGTAGTGGTGAAAGAAGAAGGGGTGAAGGAAACTAAAAATTGGTTTCTTTCACAACTATTAGACGCCTACAGTGTGCTCGTTATTCATAATCTTGACTCCAGGTTTGACATAAATCTGCTGTTCCTTACTCCTGAGAGGATCTACATCTTTTCTGGCTCACATCCTCTTCAACCCACCTATCTGAGTCATAGTCATAGTTTAGATCTCAGAGATCTCAGCGTAAAACTCTTCCTTGGGGAACACTTTGCACATTCACTACTCTAATCCTTCCTCATTTGACTTTGGTTGTGTTCTTTAAAAGTCTCCTCCAAAATCTTATTCCAGTTTTCCCTCCTTCTTTTGGTCACTAAAGGTCAAAGCTTGACTTTGAATCATTGCTGTTGACTGTACTTCCCCAAACATACTTTTCTTGTTGGTGGAGTCAACCATTGAACTGGTTGGATTGAATACATTGTACTGCTGATCCAAAACATTTAAAACATTCCCAAATGTGCATGACCATATGGAGAACCTCTTTCAAGGGGCGTTACCCTTCTTGCTTACTGCAAGCATTTCTCCTCACTTAAATACATATTTCACCTTATGATTCCATACCACCCATCAGTATTTGAATAATTCTTTGATGTGACTTTTCCCTTTTAAGAGTGAAGACTGCATTGGTGGAAGTTCATTTTCTGTCTTTGTCATTGTTACATCCTCAGCATGTGAAGTAGGAGCTTGGTAAATATTTGTTGGGTAAATTAACATTTTAATGACTATGTAGAAATGTGCAGGGTGTAGGAGACTGGGGATGAAGGGGAGAGAATGGGAGACTAGAAAGATGAACCCAGCCATCAGGGAGCTTCCAGTCCAGAGAAAGAGAAGGGAGGTGAGTGATAAAATTTATTACAGGATCGAGTGAACCAAAGGTAACCGACAGGTCAAGGAAAGGGCTGAATTGTTGACATAGAATAAGAAGTGATTGATCTCATCTGGGCAGGAGGAAGATAAGGTAGACCCCACAGAGGAGGTTACATTTAATTTGGCCTTGAAAGACAAACTGATTTAGTATGGCAGGGAAGGTGGCAGGCGTGACAAATCATGGCTATGTTTCCGCAGCTCTGGAGCACTCATATAACTATCTCTTCAGTCAGGGTAGTAGAAACATCATAGGATTGGGAACTGGGAGATCTGAATTGGCTCCTGTCTCTGGGATATTGCTCACTGCTCTGGACATGAGTTTATGTGTCACAGAAAAGTGCATATGACTTGAATGACTCTTCCCTAAAAATCTAAAATTCTATGGATGCCACTTTGTTCTTGATCACTCATTCATGTGAAAAATGTAATTTTGTGTTGTTTCCTTTCTTTCTAGGAACCAGGGAAAATGTCACTGAGGAATTAGGGAGATATTATTGTCCTCTCTGTGGCCTGTTGACTGAGAACATGTTTTAGGGTCTATCTGGCTTTAGTTTAATAGATGAGGGAACACCTGGCTGGCTTAGTCACTAGAACACACAATTCTTGATCTCAGGGTCATGAGTTCAAGCCCCACACTGGGCATGGAGCTTACTTAAAAAAATAAAATAGATGAGATATGTGCTTATATCATAGAGCATGTGGTGTAGCCACAAATGCTTGAGCTCTGGTTGGATCACTCCAGGCATAGAAGCCAGGACTTCATCAGATTGGGCTGGACCTACTTGATTTGGGGGAATAGTGATGGCAGGAAACCATGTTTTACCCATTGATCTAGATCTCATGGCTTAGTTCTTTACCACTTCCTCCATGTGGATTTGGGAATCCTGGTTCACTTGTACCTGCTGAAAGACCTTCTTGTACATGAATTCCTATGAGAGATGTCAAGTTACAGGGAAGATAGAATTTAAGGGTATAAAAAAGCAGTAAAGCAAAATTGCACATATATACAGGGTAGTAATGGCTTGTCCAGATCTAAGGTCAGTTTGTGTTAATTATGTTATGTTCTGAGAACAGTGAATATGACAACGTAATTTTGTTTTCTCATGAAATTGCCACACCTCTGCTTTTACTCCATTGCTAAAATGTGACATTGGGACAGTAGATAATCTTTGATATTGTTTAGTTATGAAGTTCTGTCAATTTTTTTTAAAGGTTTTATTTATTTATTCATGAGAGACACACACAGAGAGAGAGGCAGAGACAGCAGCAGAGGAAGAAGCAGGCTCCATGCAGGGAGCCCGACATGGGACTCAATCCCGGGTCTCCAGAATCATGCCCTGGGCTGAAGGCAGGCACTAAACTGCTGAGCCACCCAGGGACCCCCCAGTTCTGTCAATTTTTTAAATGAAGACAGGAGCATGGGTGAAAAAATTGGCAAGGGAGAACCATCTCCTTTTTGTTAAAATTTTATTAGCCATCCTCAAAAGAAGTCTGTAATTAACTCTAAAATCTCATCCTTAGCATTCATCTCTTTTTTTTTTTTTTTTCCCCTGGCCTACTGGAAATAGCAATCTTGGATTTAATCTCTTCTCCAGTTTTTACCCTCAAGGAGTTTGCTTTTTGGGTGGAAAAGAGGAATACCAGTGATGAGCTTCCAGGTTGTAATATTAAAAAAAAAAAAAAAAAAAAAGTCACTGGTTAATTACCTTTTCTATTATGTGGATTCTTTTGTCTTCTCTAGGAAAGAAATGTTCAATATATATACAGAAAATTGCAGAGTTTGTGTTTCTGCCTGTGTATGTATGATTTTAGTTTCATTTAATTCCTCATTTATGACAGTAGGCATCGGGATCCCTGGGTGGTGCAGCGGTTTAGTGCCTGCCTTTGGCCCAGGGCACGATCCTGGAGACCCGGGATCGAATCCCACGTCGGGCTCCGGGTGCATGGAGCCTGCTTCTCCCTCTGCCCCTCTCTCTCTCACTGTGTGCCTATCATAAATAAATAAAAATTAAAAAAAAAAAATACTATGACGGTAGGCATCTGTTTGGGAAATTGTGGCAAATATTTTTTTCTTTGTTTATTCATGAAGTAGTTACTGAGTATGAACTTTGCATTTAAGACTTGCAAATTCTGGGGATCCAAAGAAATAGATTGATCTTTCTGTAGAGAAAAATAGTAGTGATAATCAGGCATCCGTTTATTTACTGAGTCCTTAGTGTTTGCCCGTTAAGAGATTTAGATAAATGATTTATGCATTCAGCAAATATTTATTATCTACCTATTATGTGCCAGGCATTGTTCTACATACTGAGTGTATAGCCGTGAATAAGACTCGATCCTTGCTGTTATGGCGATTAGGGTGCAAAACAAGAGCTAAAATCAGTCCCAAAGTCATTTTATTTGCCATAAAAATGTAAAAGTTGAAAGTGATGTGGCTTTGTTAAAATGTGTCCCTGGCCGAGAGTACTGTCTCAACCCCTCCTTTTTTTTAAATCCAGGAGGTTACAACTCTTTCTTTGAATTTTACCCTCAGTGCAGTGACTTTGCTATGATTTTCTCTAATGGAGAAAAATCAAGGCCATTTCTTCCCTGCCTTTAACGCTCTGGTGTGTTAGCAAGGACCGGCTCTCTGGTCCACGGTTGTCCACTGTTCATCAGCTCCTCAAAAGTGAAGTGTGTGATGCTTATTATATGACACGGCCATTTGATATGCTGGTCCTTCCGCCCTGTTTGTATTAAGGGCCCTTGTTTTGGGACTGTTCAACCTTATTTCTTGTTAACAACTGTCCTGCCAATACATAGCTCTCTTTCTATGCTTCCACTTCGAAATTTCTGATGTTTTTGCTTAATTTTGACATGGGGAGTCTCTCCTAACAGGAAGTGTGAGGTGTTGAATATACACAGCCCACAATGGCACACCATAGGTCACTGACTGCTTACTACTAGGGTGATGCCAACAATAAGAAAAACAACCATTTTGGGTGCCTGGGTGGCTCAGTTGGTTAAGTGTCTGCCTTCACCTCAGGTCATGATCCTGGGGTCCAGGGTTTGAGCCCCATGTTTGGCTCCCTGATCAGCAGGGAGTCTTCTTCTCCCTCTCTGCCCTTCCTCCCATTTATGTGCTCTCTCTCTCTCTCACTTTCTCAAAGTCTTTAAAAAAACAGAAAGTAAAAAGAAAAGCAACTATTTCAAGCAACTATAGCTCAAGGATAGAGCATTTGCAGAAAAACAACCATTTCTTCTATTACTACAATCTCAGTCTTTTATATGTAGTAGGTTTTACCCAGATTATCTCCTTCCAACATTTTAACTCCCCTCTAAGTTGTAGGAATCATGATTATTTCCAAATCACAGATGACTGAGCACAGAGAGGTTAAGAAATTTGCCTGTGGACACATAGTCTGCATGGAGGGGAACTTGGATGGGAACACAGGCAGTCTGGTTGCCTAGGGCTATTAGAACATGTGAAGCTTGGTGCATCATGTCCCTTCGTACATTGTAATATTTATTCAGACTGTAATAACATGATCACAAGCTGGTTTTACTCACAAAGGGGACCTGCTTCTTCCGTAATGCAGGTGGCCATAACTTCTCCCTGCAAAAAGCCTTGACTCCTATCTTGAAATTCTGTGTGCTGCAGCTGGAGGTGGGTTCGCTCTTCCACAGTCCTTCAAAGCAAATGCAGAATGATCACTTTTGGGGAGTTTAGCTGTGGAGCCTGGAACTCTCAGTGAACTTAAATTACTTCTATTCTTCCTGTGGTTCCATCTTAATTTCTGGCTTAACATCAACAAGTTGAGAAATGTTCAGTAAGGTTTCAGCCAAAATCTCCAGTGCATTGATGAGCTGACTCACCCCCAATTAGGCTGTGGGTCTGCCTGGTGGGGATACTCTTGTTTACTGAGGAGCTTTTTTTTTTTTTTAAGGTTGTTTGATGGCATGGAAGCCATGCCAAAGCCAGACCTGCATAGACCTTGATCACTCCAGCATCTAATTGGAAGAGCCCTAGCCACAGTGGCAGGTGAAGACTGCTCAGATAGGGTGAATGATGAAGCTTAGAGGAGGAACCTCTCCTATGGAAAAAACATTCCCACCCCCTGCTCCTCCCTCACCTGCCCACCTGTTACATAGATAAATTGGAGGCAAGTTCTGGTCAGAGCTGGTCATTAAATCAATCCAGGCAGCCTGCCTTGGGGCTGTGATGAGGAGCTGGGCTCTGAGCTATTTGTAAATAAGCTGACAGCCTTAAAGCGAAGTATAATATTTAAACTGTCACAAACGTAATATGCCACGATGGGAGGAAACCTATCCATTTTGTCTCTTTGATTTGTCCTTTAATTTCTTCCTTTTAATTTTGGGGTATAATAAACACTTACTTTAGAACTGGAGAGAATGATGATTTTTCTCTTTATTTTGGACGGCTAAAGAATGGACCTACATTTGTGTATCCAAACTGTTGACATGAAGCCTGAAGTTTCTGTTAGGTTAAAGATTTTGTCAAAAGCCAGAGTGGGGGCGCCTGGGTGGCTCAGTGGTTAAGCGTCTGCCTTCGGCTCAGGGCGTGAGCCTGGAGTCCTCGGATCAAGTCCCGCATCGGGCTCCCTGCATGGAGCCTGCTTCTCCCTCTGCCTGTGTCTCTGCATATCTCTCTCTGTGTGTCTCTCATGACTAAATAAAATCTTAAAAAAAAAAAAAAAAAAGCCAGAGTGGTTTTGTCTGATATACCATGGTCCTGTTTTGTTGTGGGCTGTGCTATTCTTGAAAGTTATCATTGTTTTTGTTTGTTTGTTTATTTTTTTTTTTTCCTGATGACCAGAAAGCATTTAAAGATTGGTTAACTGAAAAATCCAGGTGACTGTGTTGGTGGCTGTTTCAGGTGAAAGTATTTATCCACCTTATTAATTCCATGCCTGAAACCTAAGGCACTTTCTTCAAGGATGAGATGTGCTCTCTGCAGCTAGATACAAGCAGAGGTAGTCTCTGGGGAACCTGTCCCCATGGGTGGAAGGAGAGAAAAACACATTAAAATATCTGCAGGCTTTTGAGAGCTGCTCATACTTGCAGGGACACTGCCAGTGTTTCTGGCTCTGCCTTAATGACTGGTGTTACTCATCCCAGTTAAATGTTGGTAGGAGTTGAGCTGAGGGCTCCATCTCTTTTCTGGAATGAATGAACTTATATTAGTGACTATGTAAAAAATGTCTTAATATATAAAGGTGTTTTCTAAGACCTTGTCAAGAGCATTTTATATAAATTCCATGGGAGCAAAGTCCCATAGGTGAGATCACAGAATATGTTGGTCGTTACTTGGATTTTGGACTTCCACCAACGTTTGAATCCCAGCTCAAACTTGAATAAGATTTTCATTTGGTTTTAATTTTTATTAAAGACTCTAAAGTCATACATTAGATAATTTTAAGACGCTCAAAAAGTACTTTGATTGATAAAAACCATAGGTGTTCCCAGCATCACCCTCCCCACCTTTCGATAGGACCCCGGAGAGGAACCATACTTGACTCTATAAGCTGTTTCTTCTCATACTTCCTTCCAGATTTAGAAATCATGTTTGTGTTCCTACTTCTTGCAGTTTCAAATGTGGGTATTATCTATCATTACCGATCCTTTTCCCTAGTAAGGAAGTTACTTAATTTTCTCACTCCAATTAAAACTTGTTTTCTTTCTTCTGTCTTCTTAATATCTACATATCAGTGTCAGCATATCAGCATTTTTGGATTAACATTCATAGTTGAGCCACATAGTATACTATAATCATATTGCTTTCTATTGAACACTAATGATACCAGACTTTGCTTTTCTGTTGCTTTAAGGTTTTTGTTTTTGTGGCCATCTCCAAAGTGTCCTCAGACTTTCAAGAAGAACTGAAAAATGCTGCCAACATAGCCAGACCACTCAAAGAATCCATCAGTTCCTTTTAAAAAAATAATTATTGAAGTCCTCTACTATTGTTTTCCTGCTCTAAGTCAGACTGGGTCCTGTCTATGTCCTTTCCACAGTTGTCATCCTAGAATTTCCCTTCATAATATCTTTGAAAGGCAAAGTGTCCTATGCCTTCCCCTCTGGACTCTTCTGTGGAATGGGGAGAGTATTATGTATTCCACAAGATTCCTGGGAGAATTGAATGGTGCTCCTTATATAGAAACATATACTAAAATTGGAAGAATTAAATGGGCTAATAATTGTAAGGCAGTATCATGAAGTAAAAGCTTGATCAGTTTTAGTTACTCTTTATCTTTTTCCTCTTCCTTATCATGTTATCTGAGGATCTGTAATGCATTTTTAAGAATCAGGAAAGAATAGAGGTAGAGGAGAAGTGAGACATAACCCTTCATTTCACAAGGAGACCCAGAGGAGATGTGCCTTTCCCAAAGTCACAGGGCTGGTTAGATCAGAGGAGAGTCAGCCCTAGGTCTTTGCACCACTAACTGAAGTCGTAGTCTTCTGCTCATAAAGCTTCAGTGGCCTGTGAGGTTTTTTATTTTGTTTTTTATTATTTAATGTCATAGCCATTTCTTCTCCCTTTTCCTCATTTCTTTCTTTTACAAAATATATAACAGCTCTATGGAGATATAGTTTATATACCATACTATTTACCCACTTAAAGTTTATAGTTCACTAGTTCTAATATAGTCACAGAATTATGTAACCATCAGCCAAATCTTTTTTTTTTTTTTAAGATTTATTCATTTATTCTTAGAGATAGAGAGAGAGAGAGGGAGGCACAGAGAGGCAGAGATACAGGCAGAGGTAGAAGCAGGCTCCATGCAGGGAGCCCAACGTGGGACTCGATCCCTGGTCTCCAGGATCACGCCCTGGGCCTAAGGCGGTGCTAAACCGCTGAGCCACCCGGGCTGCCCCCCATCAGCCAAATCTAATTTAACATTTTCATCATCTCCAGATAAAGCCTGTACCTGTTCATGATGACTCTCCTAAACCTCAGCCCTAGGCAACTACAAATCAACACTGTCTGTATAGATTTGCTTGTTCTGGATATTTCATATAAATGGAACCTACAATATGAGGTCAGGTCCTCTGTGAATGCTTCTTTTACTTAGCATAATGTTTATGCAATTCATCCATGTTGTGGCATTTATCAGCACTCCATTCCTTTTTATGGCTGAACAGTATTTCATAATGTAGATATACATTTTGTTTATCCATTCCACCAGTTGGTGGACATTTTGGTTGTATCTACTTTGGGGCTATTATGAATGCTGTTGCTATGAATATTTATGTATAAAGTTTTGAGTGGACATATGTTTTAATTTTTTTGATGGGGAGGATATACCTGAGAGTGGAATTGCTGGTTCATATGGAAACTCTATGTTTAACTTTTGGAGGAATTGCCAGACTGCTTTCCAGAGCAGCTGCACTATTTTACATTCTCACCAGCAGTGTATGAAGGATCCAATTTTGTCACATCACCGCCAACATGTATTATTACTTCAAGTGTATGAAGTACACTGATCTCAAGTGTATGAAGTGGTATCTCACTGTGGTTTTGGTTTGTATTTCCCTGGTAGTTAATGATCTTGAGCATCTTCCCGGGCTTATTGGCCATTTGTGTATCTTTTTTGGAGAAATATCTAGTCAGATGCTTTCCCTAATTTTAAACTGTGTTATTTCTGTTATTGAGTCGTAACAGTTCTTTTGGTGTTATGGACACAAGTCCCTTATTGGTTTTTAATTTGCAAATATCTTCTCCCATTCTGTGGAGGCATATTTTAATTCTTGAGATGGTCTCATTCATAGTACAAAACTCTCTGTAACTTTTCGTTTGTGTTTGTGCTTTAGGTTCATGTTTAAGAACGCTTTGCCCAACACAACAGCTGTGAAGATTTACTACTCTAAGAATTTTATAGTTTTTAAAAGAGTTTTATTTATTTATTTATTCTTAAAGATTTATTTATTTATTCATGAGAGACATAGGCAGAGGAAGAAGCAGGCTCCTTGCAGGGAGCCGGATGTGGGACTCGATCTTGGATCCTGGGATTACGCCCTGAGCTAAAGGCAGACACTCAAACCCTGAGTTACCCAGGTGTCACAAGTTTTATTTATTTAAGTAATCTCTACCCCTAATATGGGGTATATGAAAACCCTGAGATCAAGAGTCGCATGCTCTTCTGAGTCAGCCAGGTACCCCAAGAGTTTTATGGTTTTAAGTCTTATATTCACATCTGTGATACATTTTGAGCTAACTTTGTGTGTAGTGTCAGGAAAGGTTCCAACTTTGTCCTTTTTGCATGTATATATAAAATTGTCCCAGCACCATTTCTTGAGAAGACTCTTTTTTTTCCCATTTAATTGTCTTGGTACCATTGTCGAAAACCAAATCTAGAAGAATTTTGACATACTGTCATGCTGTCCTTACTTCCTACAAAATGTAGGTGACTGATGGAATACTGTGCCTGATAATAAAATGAATGGTTCCAACAACCCCTTTTGTCTGAAACTTTTGTTGTCCAAGGGAATCAATATCTTGCAAGAATGCATTCCAGGTCAAATAAGGGGGAGATAGAGAACCAGAGTATCATAATATACCAACAAAAATCCATCAAATGTGCCAGGAAATGTGAAATAGGAATTAATTTTGAGGGTTAGCAAAAGAACATGTTGTAGAATAAGCATAAACAAGCCAGCTGTGGATGAGCTGTGTTTCAGTTTTTGCTGCAGATCTCTGCAAGCCTGAGAGCTTGCATCGGGGCCAAGAGATGCAGAGAACAGCAGATGAATTTGGCTGTGACCCCGTTGGATGTGCCCTGATCTACACCATTCTCATTTCCACAAATAAGGTTGTCTCAGGTCTCAGCTAAGAGGCAAGTCAGCACTTCTCTTTGAATAGCACCAAAGCCCACCATGTTGGCTGCTGCCTCAGAACCCTGGAGACTTCGGCCATGAAATGAATTCAGATATTTTTATTACCTTTTGTTCTTTTAAAACTTTTTTATTGAACACTAGAATACACAAGATATAGAAAGTGCAGTAATATTAAATACAGCTCCGTGACCTTTGAACCTGAAGCCCTCCCCCAGATTGAGATCTAGAAGTACCCCCACAGGTTCCTTGGTGCTTCTTTCTACTTGGTGCTCTCTCTAAAGAGGTCACTGCCATGCTGGCTTCTATTACCATACATTTTTTTGCCTGCTCTTGAGTTTCAAATAAGCAAAAACTGTATACTGTATATTCTTTTATGACTGGTTTAACTTGTTTAACAGAATATTTGTGAGATATATCCTTTTTGTTGTATGTCTCATAGTCATTTACTATTGCTTGTGTAATATTCTATTGTATGCAAATACCATAGTAGATTTATTCATTCTTCTATTCAAAGGCATCTGGGTAGTTTGTAGTGTGGGTTTATTTTCAATAAAAATTCTGTATTTATTCTTGTCGGAGTGTTTTAGTAGACACAAATGCTCATTTCTTTTGTGTATTTACATAGGTGTGGAAAAATTGGGTTGGATGGTTGGTAGAAGACACAGCCAAATGGAGTCTGATTTTTGATCTTTTCCTTTTTACATCTCATGTTTGAGCTCTTTGGCTCAGAGTGTGTGTTTGCATCCTTAGATATGTGTAGGCCAGAAAGAGGACAGTAGAAGAGGAATCGATAGAGGAATAAAGGAATAGAGGTATGGGGTAAAATATATTAAAGGAAGATAGTGAAAGAAGTGGGAAGACCTGGAGAGAATATAATTATGAATTGGGAACATGAGTTTTCCATCTGGATTCAAAACTCTGGCTCTGCCATTTATGTCCTAGCTATTTAGCTTTGGGAAATTTACTTCACTCCTGAGACACGTTTTTGTAAAATGGAACTAATAATATAAACACTTGGATCATAGGGTGATTGTGAGCAGTATATGAAGCACTGCCTAAAAGAAACAACTTTTTATCAAGAGCTTCCTATGTACTAATCACTGTGCCAATGGAATTAACTAATTTAATGCTGATAGCAACCCATGAGTTCTGTACTGTCACTTTCCCAGTTTTCCCAGTTAGGAAGCTGGAGGTCTGAAGAGACCAGGTTCCAGGGGCCCCCCAGGTCCCCCAGCTGGTAAGTTAGTGAGTAGACTGAGAACTGTGATTGCAGCGTGTTGATTGCAGAGACTGGGAGGCAGACCTGACATGAAAGAGAATGTTCTTGCTTATAGACATAAACACGTGGGAACTGCAGTGGATATGGCTGGATCACATATGCAAGAGTGATTCATCCAGGATTTTCTGGAATAGTTCAAGAAGGATCACTGATTCACTGGGGTGAAGGAAAAAGGAAGGGTGGCAATCCCTTCCCATATATATAGCTTTGTCTTCAAGGCAAGGCTTTGAGTTTCTTTCCCGGCATTCACTAGAAAATTTCGCATTGAGGTGGTGTTGAGTAGCCCAGATCCACCACTAATGTCTCAAGTCCTTTGTCCTGTCCTGTTCATGAGTCTGGTCCCAGGTGAAAGGGTCTTCCTTATTCCTCTCTGCACCTTACTCCACCTGCCATATTTCTTTCAGGCTGTGCTGGTTTGGCTGGTGGCCACTTGTTCCCCCCCCCCCCCCCCCCCCCCCCCCCGAGATCAAGTACTTGCCTACTGGGAAGTACCAGGACCCCCTAATTATTTTGTCCCCTTTCCCTGCTGCAGTTGCCATGTTCTTTTCTCTCAGTGCTGTGCTCTCAGCGGGATGGATCCTCCTTGTCACACAGTCCCCATAGCAGAGCCAGTCAGGCATGACACAAGTGCTTGAAGAAAAAGTTCTGGCATTCTCTCCCCCTCCAGTCTCAAACCTTGTGAGTCCCACCCCAGGCATCCAGTGTTACCAGGATGATCATCAGTTCACACCTATAAGAAGGTATAAAAGCATAAAGACCACAGACTTTTTATTTCTTTATTTTTTTACTAAAATGGCAGTCTCCCTTATGCACACAATCCTGTTCTTCCCTTCCTTTCCTCCTCCTCCTCCTCCTTCCTGTCACCTTTCCACCCTCTTTCCCACCTGTCCTCCCTAGACATCCTTACTCTCTCCCTTTCTTCCCTCCCCTTCCCCCTGCACCGCCACGTCAGGGCTGCTTCAGTCCAGTCATCTTGCTGGGGCCAGGAGGTATAAAGATGCATTGAGATATTGCCCTTACCCTCTGGAAGATCAGGGTCTTGTGGGAAGATCAGAATGTGAATACAAGCATACGTTTGACACATTGCATGTTCATTAGACATATTGTGTGTTCAGTTCCGGATCACTCCAATAAAGTAAGTATTATAATAGAGCAAGTCGAATGTAAGTTTTTTCTTGGTTTCCCAGTGCATATAAAAGTTAGGTGTATACTATACTGTAATCTACTGAGTGTGCAATAGCATTATGTCTAAAAAAACAATGTAAAGACCTTAATTAAAAAACACTTTATTGCTAAAAAGTGTAACCACCTGAGTTTTCAATGAATCATAATCATTGATCACACGTCACCATAACAAATATAATAATAATGAAGAAGTTTGAAATATGCAAGAAATTACAGAAATATGACACAGGTGACACGAAGGGAGGGAGTGGCTGTTGGAAAAATGTCACCCATAGACTTGCCTCATGCAGCGTTGCTGCAAACCTTCCATTTCTAAAAATGCAGAGCTGCAAAGCCAGTAAAAGGAATATGCTTGCACTTGATTGTTACAGAGTTTTTCTTTATTACTTGGATAGTCCCCCTCATTCACTTGGATTGAAATTGAGGAATCAGTGGAGGCCCAGAGTGTCTACCCCAGTGTTGAATTGACCTTGAGCCCTGGAAATTTATATATATATATAAAATTATATAATTATATAATAATTATAATATTATGTATTATATATATTTATTTATTTCAGGGTTCAGGCAGCCTATTAAACTCCATCCAGTCCCTCCTTTCCATATTTGTTTACCGATCATTACAGACATTTGTCAACATTATAGACTTCTGTCTACAGTACAAAGAAATAAATGCTCAGCATCCTTGATAGAATAAATAGCTCTAAGAGGCATTGTACGTAATGAAGAATGCCTCTCCCAACCTCAGAAATGGCTTGACTCATGGCAAGAATAGCAGTTAGTGGCTCAGTCTATGAAGGCTGGTACAGAATACAGCACAGATTTCATTTTATGGGTTAAAGAATAGGCAAGAGGTACCGAATGCTCACTGTATGCCAGGCCTTATACCAAAGCTCCGCATATGTCTCTCGCCCTTGCTTTCTCATGACAGTGCATGGAGCCGGCAGTACTAGAACTGCTAAATTGAAGAGGAGGAATTTGAGGTATCAAACAGTGAGAACCTTCATTTCGGCTCAGCACGGTTAGAGATATATATTGAATGCTTCTCCATGCCAGGCTCTGTTGCAGCCCTAAGAGTATATTGGTTAAAGAAACAGACAAATAGTCTTGCCTTTGGATACTGTAGTCTAGCAAGGGTAAGCAGGTAGGGTAAGACAGTTGGTAAGCTATCAATTGGTAATTATGAAGTACATTAGAAATTGATAAGGGTTCTGGAAAAAGAGTAGGGTCAAGGCATTGAAAATGCCCGGGGTGTAGTAGATTATAGTATTTAATTTTTATTTTAAAGATTTCATTTATTTGCCAGAGAGAGCAAGTAAGGGGGAGTGGCAGGCAGAGGGAGAGGGAGAAGCAGGCTCTCCACTGAGCAGAGGGCTTGATCTCAGGACCAGATCATGAGAGAGAGAGAGAGGCAGAGACACAGGCAGAGGGAGAAGCAGGCTCCAGGCAGGGAGCCCGACGTGGTACTTGATCCCAGGACTCCAGGATCATGCCTTGGGCTGAAGGCGGTGCTAAACCGTTGAGCCACCCAGGCCTGCCCCCATGAAGGCAGATTCTTCACCAACTTAGCCACCTGGGTGCCCTAGTAGATTATAGTATTAAGTGGGATAGTCAGAGTGGGCTCATGGAGAAGTCAAGAATTCAGTAAAAACATGCAAAAATATTTAAAAGGCCATTCTGTCCTATAATCTAGCTAAAAGGGTTTAAGAACTCAACGAGTCTTTGTCAAGCTGGGTGATGGCAGGATGGTCCATCCTGTCACCCAGGCCCCTTGATGGTTCGTAGTTTTTTTTTTTTTTTGGTTCGTAATTTTTTTTGAGGGAGCTCAGTCCTCAGGAAATGATTAACTGCTCAAGTGAATGGTGTGGACCGATTTCCAGTGGCGTTCGGAGGAGGAAAGACTGGATGTCCCCGAATGCTCTCCAAGTGATAGATGCTAAGTGCACTGTGTGTGGGGGCCCTGTGGCTGATACATGGACAGCCTGACAGGTTTTCCCACAGTACGGAGACTGTCTCTGGGAAGTTAAATGAAGAAGTGATTAAGGGCCTTGTCTTTGGGGTCAAATTCCCTTTGGAATTTGAGTGCTACCATTCGATGTTTGGTGTGTTCCTTCACTTCTTGGAGATGTGCTTTCCTCCTCGGTAAAATGGGAATATTAAGCCGAACGGCTTGTTGTTGGGTTGGTATAAGGATGGTTAACATTGTGGAGTGTGGAGTCTGCCACACGTCCTACCAGTGGTTGCTATTGTATATCCTGGTCTGTGGGATGATTTGAGGTTTGGCCTCAAGGTAGGGCTTATGGGCCTGATGGCTGAGGTAACAATTCTTTGCACAAAGACTCCCAGGCCTGGGCCAGGTGAGATGCCTGTGGTAGGAAGCCACTGGCATTTCCCACTTCTTCTGACACAGGGCCAACTTTCCAGAACAGCATATGGACCAAAAAAACCTATGGTGATTTTTCTCAGCAGGAAGATTCATAAACAAATGACAGGGCAGGGAGGAGTGGCTTCTAGACTCTTGATAGATCAGCAGTTACATGGAGTCACCCCTGGGATAGCCATCTGTTTTCCTCTTGCCCACACTTGCCATATCCCAAGTCTCCAACCAGAACAGAATTCCAAAAGTGCAAGTAAAAGGCAGAGGCTCTGGGGGCCACCTGCAGGGCAGCCTGACCAGGAGCTGCTTCCTGTGGAGCTTATTCATGCCCTTGATGCTGGGTGGGTCTGGGCTGGTGATGCAAACAGGACTTGGTGGATCCTAACTATTTAGGAATTATTCCCTGATTGATTCATGCATTCAGGAAACACTGGTGCCAGCAGTGTGCCTCCTGCTATCCACTGTTATGCCTGTGGCCAGGCAGACAAAGCTAGTGGCGTCATAGGCCCTGTCCTCAGGGAGCTTTGTCACCATCAGGTAGTGGTCGTTCAGGATAGCCGGTGGGGGGGGGGTGTTGATTGGATAAGGATTAACACTCAGGCCTCACCTTGGGCTGGGTAACTTTCATTCTTTGTTTTTTAAAATATTTTATTTATTCATGATAGAGAGAGCCTGATGTGCGACTTGATCCCAGGACCCCGGGATCATGACCTGAGCCAAAAGCAGATGCTCAACCACTGAGCCACCCAGGTGCCTGGGCTGGGGAACTTTCTAAGCACTTTGTACAGATTGCCATTTAACTATCACAACAACCCACAAGTTACCTAAATAACTCACCCAAGGGTGCACCCGTTTAGTAATGGCCACATCAAACATCCCAGAAATCTGAGTTTTCAGTTGTTCCTCGAAAAGATCTGAAGATGGGTAGACACTCCTGGTCTTCGGTCCTGCCTGGTGAGAGCTAGGAGCCCTTGAGTGGCTCGCTGCCCATCCTGTTGGTTGGCCACAATCCCCATCATGGACTGTTCCATAATGTCTTACCCTCTCACCTGTTGTGCTGACTACCTAGCCTCTTCCACAATTGGTAAGCAACCCCAAGTTAGGTCATTTTTCTAGTTTATTTGATGAACATGGTAGCACTCCACCCTTAGAAAACAGCCAACCTTAGGAAAGAAGTAATGTACACACACCTGGAGGGAATGGAGAGGCAGGGAGGGGCACTTGTAGAGGGGAAAGGGTTTTTTTATTGTTGTTTGTTTATTTATTTATTCATGAGAGACACAGAGAGAGGCAGAGACTTAGGCTGAGGGAGAAGCAGGCTCCCCATGGGGATCCTAATGTGAGACTCCTTCCCACGACCCCAGAATCATGATGCTCAACCACTGAGCCACCCAAGGGCCCTGGTCATTTTGCTTTTAATGTAATGATCACCAGGTAGGTCAGCAACACTCAGTACAGATACGAAGGAAAAAGAGGAGGAAGTATGCATTCATCCTCCTCATCATCACTTTTACACTAAGTGACAACTAATAGAAAAAGCATTTCACCATGCCAATGGCAGTAATACGCAGTTTATGAATGAGGACAGTGAGTCTCAGGCAGGGTATAAAACTTACCTAAGGATATGTAACTGTGATGTGACACGCAAGGCTTTGGTTCTAGAGCTGCCAGTTATGAAAGTCGATGCTCTGCAGCAAGGGGCTGTACCGAGCACTGGTTTTCATGGAATAGTTAATTCTTTTGCTTTCTACATTATGTTGTCTACTCCAGCACATTCTATATAATTATAGTATAATCACAGTTTTTTTAATGCTGTCAGAGTATTTTTTTAAATTCAGGTAAAATTTAGACAACATAAAATTCACCATTTTAATCATTTTAATGTATACAATTCAGTGACATTTAGTACTTTCCGTTGTGCAACCAACACAACTCTTTAGGTCTAGAACAATTTCCTCCCCACAAAAGGAAATCCCATAACCATTCATGGCACTTCTCCTGATCCCCTCAACTCCTTGCCTCCTAAGAGGCACTAATTCATTTCCTCTCTCTATGGATTTGCCTATTCTGAGCATTTCATATAGATGGAAACGTAGAATATGTGGTCTTTTCTTTTTAAAAAAATTTTAAAAAAATTATTCATGATAGAGAGAGAGAAAGAGGCAGAGACACAGGCAGAGGGAGAAGCAGGCTCCGTGCCATGAGCCCAACGCGGGACTCGATCCTGGGACCCCAGGACCACGCCCTGGGCCAAAGGCAGGCACCAAACTGCTGAGCCACCCAGGGATCCCTATGTGGTCTTTTCTATTCAGCTTCTCTCACTTGACATCATATTTTTCCTTTCCTTTTTTTTTTTTTTATAAGATTTTATTTATTCATGAGAGATGGACAGGCAGAGACAGAGGCAGAGGGAGAATCAGGCTCCCTGTGGGGAGCCAGATGTGGGACTTGATCCCAGACCCCGGGATCACACCCTGAGCCAAAAGCAGATGCTCAACCACTGAGCTACCCAGGGTCCTATAGCACTTGAATTTCTACACAATGCTATGAAAGGAGGTACTCTGGTAATCTCCACTTTTACCAAGGAAGTGCAAGACACTCAATTGCTGAGCCATCCAGGCGTCCTGAGGGGAAAGGTTTAGAGGGGATGCCCAGGGTGCAAATACTGTCTTGGCTCTGTGAACATGCAAACCATACCCAGTATCTCTTTATGTTCCTTGGGTTCTGAGCCCAAATTACACAGGTTATTCTGATGGGACCTGGTTTCTCAGCTGGCTCTTCTAAATCCCAGCTTAGGGTTCTTACTCCCTTTTCCCTTTATAGTTTCCTTTCTTCCTTACCACCCTTTTTTTTTTTTTTTTTTTTTAAGATTTTATTTCAGGACACCTCAATGGCTCAGTGGTTGAGCATCTGCCTTTGGTTCAGGCCGTGATCCCGGGATCCCGAATTGAGTCCCACATTGGACTCCTTGCAGGAAGCCTGCTTCTCCCTCTGTCTGTGTCTCTGCCTCTTTCTCTGTGTGTCTCATGAATAAATAAATAAAATCTTTAAAACAAATAAAGATTTTATTTCTAAGTAATCTCTATACCAAACGTGGAGCTTGAACCTACTTCCCTGAGATCAAGAATTGCACGCTCTACTGACTGAACCAGCCAGTGCTCTGGTTCCTGCCTTTTTTAAAATTTAAAAGAATTGTTCATTTCCGTGCTCCTGGGTAGCTCAGTCCGTTAAGCGTTTGACTCTTGGTTTCAGCTCAGATTGAGATCTCGTGGTTGTGGGATTGACCCCTGCATTGGGTTCCACACTCAGTGGAGTTTTGGCTTTAGATTCTTTCTCCCTCGCCCTCTGCTCCACCCACATGGGGTGGGTGCTCTCTGTCTACCTCTCACATAAATAAATGAATCTTTATAAAAAATTGTTCATCACATTTTTAAAGAAAAAAATAGAAAATTAAAAAAAGATGGAAGACAGCCACATCAATAATCCCTCCTAACCACAACTTCTTTCCATTTGTATTATACTTTCATTAATGTTATAAAATATATTTTATATAAATAAATATAAAATCTATATTTTAATATATTCACATTACCTTTATATTAAAGTATATGATTGTGTTCTAAAAATTTAATTAAATAATAGTGTTTCAAAACTTGTTTCTCTCTTAATATTGTATCATGAACATCCTTCTACATTCACAGCTGCATTTGTGGTTTTAAAAACTTAGAGTGCTCTGCTTTTTGGTGTACCATTAGTTCCTTAGTCACAGTGTAGGATATTTCCAGATTTTCATATTGGCATATATCCTAAATGATTTATTTGATATATTTTCAAGGAGAAAATGGTTCCATCAAAGGGCAAAGAATATAAGCCTATACTGGCTCAGTTTGTCCTGCTTTTGATTTTTTAATAAACATTACCATACATATCCTTTTCTATATATGTGTATGACAAAATTACAGGTGTACTTATCCAAAGTATTGAAGGGAAGTGCTGCTTATGTCTACCATTATGATAATGGTGAACATTTGTATGTATTCCTTAATCCCTGCCAGCCTTCCAAATAAAAAAAAATCGTTATTTTCCTATTTTTTGCAGCTTTAGTAAAATATCCATATTGAGCCTGTAGTTTGAACAGTGACTGAGTAAGTGGGACTTTCACATTAGTCCAGTATTTCCAGTAAATCACCATGAAAAGCCACCTGGTTCTCCCCCAGACATTCTGCAGGGACATGACAGGGTAAGGACGCAGAGTATTTTTGCCTCCTTCATTCTTCATCTTCTCCTCTCCATGGTGAATCGGCTCAAGCTGGGAAACTAGAATGAAAAGCCCTATTTTTCTCAATTCTGATATGCAGCTCGCTCTGCAGTGCCAGATGTGGCTGGTCTAGCACTCTGCATGTGCCCTGGGCTCTGACATCTCGCTGTGGCTGATGGTGGCTGGAATGGTCCATCTTCACTTTCCTATCACAGCTGTTGCTTTCATAGTTGGTGAACAAGGTAGAGAAGCAGGCTACCTCCTCCTCCTGCTCACGGAAGCTGTCCATTCTGACCATTACTCAGGGGCAAACTACCCTGAACACCAAAGAGAAAGAAGAGCCTAGAGTCTTCAGAATGAAGTCAGCATCACCCCACACAGATCTTTTAACCTTTGCTAGAAAATTCATATTTTGACATCTTGGTGAAGCACCTTCCAGATTCCTGTGTGTGTGTGTGTGTATGTGTGTGTGGACATGTGCAGCTGAGTATAACATTTTTCCTTCATAAAATAGGATTATGCTGAACATGCAATTATGTAATCTTTTTTTAAAATCCACATTCTTTTTTTCTTATTAAAGATTTTATTTGAGAGACAGATAGTGACAGAACACAAGTGGGGTGGACAGGGAGAAGAAGACTCCCTGCTGAGCAGGGAGCCTGGGCTGGAGCCCAGGGCCCCAGGATCATGACCCAAGGTGAAGGCAGATGCCCTACCAACTGAGCCACCTAGGTGCCTGCACATTATTTTTTCATGTCAGTATTTGTTGAAAGTTCATTCATTGATTCATTCATCTTTGGTAACTTGTTTAAAAATTGAAAAAGACATTTTTTCCACTGTCATTCACTTAGTACTTGTGGGAGATACAGACTGTAATAAAAAAATCATACCAGTGAACGTGACAGAACACCAAAGGAAAGTTAATTGAGTACAGCAGAGGGGTCCTGATCCCCAAGAATAGGGTTTACCACTGTGGTATTCTGAGGACTACAATGTAGAGGTTGAATTGCAATGGGAAAAGGGGGTCTGTATCTGTTTTTATAGTTCTAGAATATTCCATTTGTGGATATGTTATACATTATGTAACAAATTATTTGGGGCGCTAATTTTTCCCCCAGTTTTATTGAGGTCAAAGAGAACATTTAGATTATTGCTGAGTTTTCATTCATTTCACTCATTTTGATGGCTGGATTTGAGGATTTGAGCTTCTGGTGTAGCAGTGGAGTGGATTTGCCTGAGTTTACCAGCCTTCTTGTATGGCTCCCTGGTATTCAGTGGTTTTGTTTGTTTGTTTGTTTGTTAAGTTTTTATTTATTTATTTATTTTTTTCGAGAGAGGTGTATTCAGTGTTCTAAATCTGCAAATATTAGGCTGGGCTATATATACACAAAGGTAACTGACCTGCCAAGGAATTACACTACGGAAGTGGCTACCCTTTTGGGATATTGAGACCAAACAGGTGCACTGGGGCATACTACCAACTGATCCATAGAATATGCCATTGTTACTTTTTGCATTTATGAATTTACTCATATGACACTGAGTCCCTACTTATGCCAGCTAGTGTGTTAAGGGTTGAGAATGTGAAGTTGAAGAGCTCTTAGCCTCTATTCTCCAGAAGCACATAGGAGATGTGGACATGCCGAGGTAATTTGCTATATAATAAATAGTATTCCTATACTGAAGGAGTGAACCTAGTCTGTTCTTGTTTTTCTTGGAGCCAGAGTACATGGTGACCAGCTCCACATGGGCTTCTCAAAGGAGGTGGTGGATGAACTCATCCTTGAAAGCTAATCAGAATTTTGTCAAATAAAGAATTTGGGACTGTCTGATAGAAGGAATTCTAAGGGTACAGATGTCAAGGATTGAGGAGGTCTGGTGATGCCTGGTACTTACAGAAAGTAGTGGGCACATTATTGGCTTTTTGTGGGATATGGGCTTGGAGAGTATTTTGGGGTTGGACTGGGGAGACCCTGATCCCATTCTTTAAAGTCAGGTTTCATGTTGTGCATGATGGGGAGAGAGTAGTCACAAATTTTATTATGTCAGGGTAGTGTTAGCTGCTGAACTGATGAACTCCGAAGCCTCTGTATCTTCATGTAACAGAAGCTAATTTCTTCTTCACAAATGTCTAGAAGGATTGTTTCTAACTGACAGGTGACTCTCTTCCAAATAGTGATTCAGGGCCCTAGGTCCGTCTAATTTTTTTCCTCTGCCATTTTCAACATGTGGCTTCCAAGTCACTTTACATATCTGCAATAAGCTGATGGAAGAGGAGAGAACATGGAGTATCATGAAATTTTTTTTTATACGTCAGGCTGAGAAATGGCTTTCTTTCACTCTGCACAAATTTATTAGCTAGAATTCAGTTTACTGGCCCCACCAAGCTGCTCGGGGGCACCTGCAGAATGAAGTCTAGATGTGTTGCCCGTGATAAAGAGAATCCGCATAGCTGACCCTGCTACGTTGCTATTTTAGACAAGTGAGTTGTGGTGGTGATGATATTAAGAATGATCTAGAGGAGGGGGAGCCCAGAGACAGGGAGGGAAAGGGGAGCAGGGTGAAGGCATGAGTAATTCAGGTTAGGCTTTACTGAGTGCTCCCTCTGTGACAGGAGGTGTTAAGTGCTTCAGAAGCATCAGCCCTGGGAGAGAGGTGCAGCTATCTCCTCATTTTCCAGGAGAAAAACCTGAGCTGAGGTGTAACTTGCTGAGGATGGGAAGGTCCAGGATTTAACCACTGTGAGCAGACTCTCGTGAGGCATCCCTTTCTGGAAATGTGGGAGGGAATAAAGGAGCCGTGTCTGAAATGAGGTGGCCAGCACCTCATTAGACTAAGGAAAAGAGAGGAATAAGAGATGAATCATGTGTCAGACTTGGGAGCCTAGTGGTGCCAGTTTCTCTAGACACAGTATCTCATGTGTGACGTTTGGGCCATCTCCCAGTGCCTGGCCCTGATTTAGCATGTGGTTTGCACATTCCTGTTAACATCTTGATAAATGCTTCATAATAGTTTTTATTGGTTGCTCTGTACTGGTTGTTAAAGTAAAGTTAGATACACAGTTTAGGTGGGCACAGTCCCTGTGACTTAGGCCTTGACTCATGTAGGTTTGTCCTTGTGTGAATGTTTTGTCTCCCCTCTACAAGCTCCCACTCACCTTCCAGGCTGAGAGCAGATGGCCCCTCACTTTGAAATTTTCTGTAAATTCTTTGGGCAGAATTCATTTTCCCTCTTTGTTCATGCTGTATGGTTAATGCTATTTATTTATGATGAACTATTCCAGAGTCTGTTTCCCCTATTAAGGTATTATCATCTTGTTTCTGGGGGTTTTATACCAGAGGGGTTAGAATAGAGGTGATATAATTTTTGTGTTGTTTTGTTATTTTTATATTTGAACATACAAAATGGGGGTGGCAAACACAGGGAGGTGATATAAGAGTGACACTGATCTGGCTGAGAGAACTGGTGGGGTGGTGGCTGCACAGAGAGTACATACCTGGTCTATGAAATACTCAGGATAAAAACAAAAAAACTGGGACACTTGGGTGGCATAGTTGGTTGGGCAACTGACTCTTTGTTTTAGCTCAGGTCGTTGATGTGGCAAACAAAGGCAGAAAAGAAATTATTAAGTTTCCTTACTACTTATAGCCCACTGACAAATCCTTGAAGCAGGCAGAGTGACATTCCTTTAGGGACTCAACTTCCTCCATGTTGATACTTTGCTAAGGGCAAAAGCAATCTTGGTCCAACCCCCAGGACCTTGTAAGTCTACTTTAACATATATTCCTTTGAAAACTTCTTTTATTTCTATCCCCCAAGATACATGTTGGCAATCATCCCCCAAGCATATGACCCACTGATAAACATTTGAAGGGTCTCATGACTCAGGTTTTATTAGACAGTAATAAATGATCTTTTCCTAAGAATAGTTAGCCCCCTCAAGGTCCTGGATACTTTGCTTCCAAAATTCGTTAGAGACTTAAACTATCCCTAACCCCTTCCAACTTGAAAGTATATAATGGGACACTCATGACCCCAGTGCAACTCTTTCTGCCCAAGGGTCCTGTCCTTGCACTTTAATAAAATCACCTTTTTGTAACAAAGACGTCTCAAGAATTCTTTCTTGTCCTTTTTAAAAAAAAAAAAAAAAAAAAAATTTTTTTAATTCTTTCTTGTCCTACATCAGTTGTGATCTCAGAGTCTTGAGATTGAGCCATGCATGGGGCTCTGTGCTCAGCATGGAGTCCGCTTGGAGATTCTCTCTCCCTCTCCCCTTCCCCTCTACATTCTCTCTTTCTCTCTCTCTCTCTCTTCCTCCCTCCCTCTCTAAAATAAATAAATAAGGGCACTTGGGTGGCTCAGTGGTTGAGCATCTGCCTTTGGCCCAGGTCATGATCCCGTGGTCCTGGGATTGAGTTCCCCATCGGGCTGCCCGCAGGGAGCCTACTTCTTCCTCTGCCTATGTCTTTGTGTCTCTTTCTTGGTTTCTCTCATGAATAAATAAATAAAGTCTTAAAAACAAACAAATCTTTAAAAAAAAAAGCCCTGAAAAACATGGTATTGGCAGGTAATATATTTACAAGGAGTATGTTCATTCTCCGGGTTTGTCCTATGTGACTTGTGATAAGGAATATAGCTTATTGGAGAAATCTTTGAAAACAAGGAGCAGCATAGAGAGATTGTAGTCAGGTCTTTCTCTGTAGCTGAAAAAACTATAGTAAGGGGAGCTTGCTTCCTGTTGCTTTTAAAATAAAGGTGACACCAGCCCGATGGTCACAGGGCATGCTGTGACCGTGTCACATCCTCAGACATGCCAACCGTCATTAAAAGGACAACGTGTGTCACATTTATTTGAATTCTGTGTTACTTTAGAGGAAATGAGAAATGAAGGGAAAGTAATGATTGTTTGCTACTTTGAAATGGCTCAAAGAGTATATTTGTCATACCAACCTCGAAAGGACAGTTTCATTTCTTAAAGGAGTTGACCAAAAGGGAAGAAGAGGGAACAGTTTTCCCTGTAAGCCTACCATAGTACACATCCTGCTTTTAGCCCAAGAGGACTTCCCTTCAGTGACCCTAGCTGCCCTTAGGGAGGGCAAGCTTGTGACAGGATCCTAGAGGGACCTTCCCTGTGGCACCTGGCTGAAGATGCCATTACCATGGCAAATACTCTTGGCTCCTGTTAAAAGATTAGTACCCAGAGATCCCTGTGGCCTCCCCCGAGGACTTCTCCCTCATTTGAATTAGTGTGGAGGGAGGGAAAGGTGGTTCTGTCAGTATGTGCCTACAATTTCTGGAATAAGAACTAAATAAAGTGCCATATTTAAGCCAGAGAACAAACCACCTGGCACATAGCCAGCATCCAGTATATAGTTGATATCCTCCTGCCTGTGGTAAGAATTTCTTGCTGTGTAAGTCGGAAGACTCCAGCTGTATTCATGGGGGATGCAGAGAAATTTGGTGTTAGCTGATTCACAAGTGAACATGTATTAACTCGGAAATAATAATATAAGTCAATGAGAAAATAGGCTTTGATTTATTGCTATTTTAATTCATATGCAGTTGGAGATGATATATTTGCATAAAATAATTCTTGAAAATTGCACATCGTCTCATGCCATGTTATCACAGATGAGGAGTTTCTTGCAGAAATAAGAAGAGCACGCCCTTAGTGGTTTTAAAAAGCAGAGGTTTAGGGTCACAATGCAGTCCTCCTTCCCCTTTCCTCTTCCCAGAGGACAGAGATAGTTATAGTTATATCCCAGGAAGAGATAAAGAGTACAAAGGAATTCAAGGTAAAGGAATTTTCAGTTCCTGCTGGGAGGAAGCAGTGATTTAGTTTTCTCTTATTAGAACTTTGTAAATCCTGGTTCTCATCTTTTCGAAAATTTTAATAGCATTACCCAGCCAAGCATTCCCACAAATCTATAAGATTAAAAATTAGTTGAATGCAGCAGAGACCCATTGATGTATTATTCTCTCTGTAACAGCTGGCCTGTGTTCTAGATGTGAGTCACAGAACTTTTTCCTAATCACACTGTTGAGCTCTGTAAATTATAACATCGCTTCATATCATGTCAACATGGAGCAGTGAGTTCTTTCTGAAGTCATCTGGAAGCTTCTGTGTCATGAATTTTTGTTCTATAGTAAGGATCATATTTATGCTTAAGCCATTATTGAAACATGGTGTTTGTTATCCCCATTTTAGAATTAGTATTGTTGAAAACAGTAGAGTTTGATGATTTTTTTTTTTCAACACCCAATATGGGACCTGTACTCAGGACCTGGAGATTCAGACTCACGTGCAGTAGGGACTGAGCCAGCCAGCCAGGCACCACACAGGGATCTTTATTAGTCACTGAAATGTTGTCCTGAGGCCAATTCCCTCCTGCCTTTCCTTTCTATCTCCTTTTAAAATGCCTAAGGGTGTTTTCAGGTTTGTGCCCCACCCCCCAAAAAAGAATGGCAAACCGGTGAAGCAGGAACTGTCTCAATCTGTCTCATCTATGTGGGTGGCTGACTATGGCACCACCTAACTAGCTTCCTAGTGCAGAGCAGTAGTCAGGATTTCCTGAAAGGAGTGTCCCCGATTTATACCAGTTTAGGTTTGTGGGGGAGAAAAATAATTTTTCCTCTTCCCTTCTAGGTTCTTGGCTAAAATCTCCTACAATAAAGGACAGATTAACAGGAGAAAAACAAAGAATAGCACGTATGTATTCTGTTTACAAAGAGGAGACCCAGGAAAACGAAATAACTCCCTAAAATGCAAGCCAGCACCTTAAATACCCTCTCCAGCTAAAGACAAAAGAAAGATGTTGGGGGAAGGGGAAGCCAGTTGTGGGAGGTACCCGGAGGAGGAACGCCGTAAACAAGGATAACATTGTTATGCAGATTTAAGTCCGGGGCCTTCTACCTTGATTAGAATTTCTAGAGACTTAGCCATTCCTCGCTTCCTGGTACAGAGAGGAAGACATATCTCTGAATAGAGATTTCCCTTATAAATGTAAATATCCCTTACAAAAGAGTGACTTCCACTTCGTTTTCAGAACTTTTTATCTGCTATTTCTTAAAAATAATCTGCTCAGGATAATCCTTTGCCAGAGGAGTGTTTGGGGGTGTTACAAACTGCTCCCCTGTAGATTCTTTTCTGGAAGAAATACTCAGGAAAAAAGCCAAAAACCACAGTCTTGCTGACCAACTCCCTGCAGTGTGATGAAGCAATTATCCCTCGTGGGAAGTCATAGCTCCTGGGACTTGCCTTGACCCTTGATTCTTGTTTCCTCCCATATGAATTGGGGATGGTGATATCTGCTGTGCTCAGAGCAATGAGAGGATTAACAGGTGTAAATTAGAGATAGCCCAGAAAGGGTACTGATTTGCAAACAACCGTAGGGTGATAATTACACAATTGCATTCATTTTTAAGTTGTTAAAATGTGAAAAATAGGATATATCCAAAATCATAGATTATGTGACATTGTTTTGTGTTTTGTTCATAAAGTCTAACAAAGTTTTATTTTTTTTAAACATTTATTTATTAGAGAGAGAGAGAGAGAGCCCTCTTGTGTGGTGGGAGGGGCAGAGGGAGGAGGAGAAAGAGGGAAAGAATCTCCAGGAGACTCCCCACTGAGCCTGGAGCCCTACCCGGGGCTAGATCCCAGGACCCTAGGACAAAACCAAGAGGTGGATGCTTAATTGACTGATCCACCCAGGTGCGTCAACAGCCTTATTTTTATTTTATTTTTTTAAAAGATTTTATTCATTTGAGACAGAGACAGAGAGATAGCCCGAGCAGGGGGGATAGGCAGAGGCAGAGGGAGCCAGCCAGGAGCCCCAAATCTAAAACAGCCTTAAGCCTTGAGTTTGTAAGTGCTCTTGTGTTACCTCCTTCCAGGAGACCACTTGCCAGTCCTCAGACTAGCTCTTTTGTTTTTCTAAAAGATTGTATTTATTCATTCATAGACACACACACATACACACACAGGCAGAGGGAGAAGCAAGCTCCCCATGGGGAGCCCAACGCGGGACTCAATCCCACGCGGGCCTCGATCCCGGGTCTCCAGGATCACACCCTGGAGTGAAGGCGGCGCCAAACCGCTGGGCCACCGGGGATGCCCGACTAGCTGTTTTCTATTCTGAATGCCGCTGACCATGACTTTATCAACCGACCCTCTGAAGAAAGGCCAACTCCCATTGAGAAACCAGACTTCCTATCTGTCAGGTGTAGTGCGTGTGTGTACAGTGGCCACAAGCCCCGCTAAGCCCCATTACCTCTTTGGGCTGGCTGAATCCTGTCCAGTGAACAGGGCAGTCAGGTTATCCTGGTTTACACGTGATTGCTGAGTTTCTGGTAGCTGGTTGACACCTTCTAATATGTCACTCAGTTGAGAGAAAAAGAAGTGCAGCCCCAGGGGCGATTTGAGTTCCCCTCCATTAGATGTCTTGTAGATTTTGAGGCTGCTCCAAAACTCCCCTGGAAAAAGAAGGTACTTTTCCTTCATGCTGCTGACTGCAGTGAGAGCCAGTCCAGCTTTACAATTGGGAGGGAGATTATCAGCTCCCAGCTTCTGTGGCCCAGGTGTCACGTAATGAGGACATTATGACCTCTCGAAAAAGTGCTGTTGACACAAATGTTTAGCACATGACATCCGTACTCATCTGAGATCTGTTAGAATGGAGACGGGTAAATCCTGGTGTTCTCTTAGATTCCTTGTTTTCTGTGGTACTGCAGCATTTTTTCACCTGATTCAAGGTGACCATGTCATTCTCTGTGCCATCATGCATGGGAAGGAAACAGTACCAGGCAGCATGCAGTCTGGATCGAATTGGCTTGGGTAGCTGAGTTCATTGACTCAGTGCTGTGGCATGACACTTGAATGAGTAGGACCTCCAGTGTTCATAACAATCTGCCATTCATCTTTTTTAAAAAAAATATTTATTTATTCATGAGAGAGAGAGAGAGAGGCAGAGACACATGCAGAGGGAGAAGCAGGCTCCCTGTGGGGTACCTGATGGGGAATTCCATCCCAGGATCTGGAGATCATACCCTGAGCTGAGGGCAGACACTCAACCGCTGAGCCACCCAGGTGTCCCTCTGCCATTCATTTTTAACTTCTGCCACCTGGGAGGGCATGCATGTTACAGGATTGGGGGAGGTAGGAATGGAGAGGCTTGAGACATGAGGTATATTTAATTGGCCCAGAGAGTTATGAGTATATAGGGGAGTATTGAGCTAAGTCTGGCAGTCCATTCCTCCATCGTCTTACATTTTCCTTGCTTGTCCTTGTCTTCTTCCAAACCTGAGGGCTGCATCTCAGACATGCCTAGACCTGCACCATCCAGTGTGGTAACCATTAGCTACGTATGGCTATTTAATGGGACATAAAAGTTAATTAAAATTAACTACAGTAGGGGTGCCTGAGTGGCTCATTTGGTTGAGCGTCAGACTCTTGATTTCAGCTCAGATCATGATCTCAGCGTCATGGGATCGAGCCCCATGTTGTTCAGGCTGGGCGTGGAGTCTGCTTGGAATTCTCTCCCTTTGCCTCTGCCGCTCCTCTGCTCTCTCTCTCTCTCAAAAAAAAAAAAAAAAAAAAAAATCAGTAAGAAAACCCTAATTCTTGTATCACAGTAGCCTTTTCCAGCACATGTACCTGCTCACTATCAAATGTTCAGTGCTGAACGAGGGCTGCTTGCCCCTGAGAAGCTCCCAGTGACTGTCCCTTACATGAACAAAGTGCAAGAATTATTGAGTGCATATACGTGAGTAAATGAGGGAAGGGATGTCACTCCACATGTGCTAGGCTTAACCTGTCCTACATCTCCTGGCCTAAGTTGATGAACCTGCTGGGGGTAATGGCTCTTTAGGCTTGGTTCTTAAAAGTTTACATGTGCCATCTACCCCCTTCTGGCTTCCTGTATTTGATTATGCTTCTCCCAGTTCTTTAGTGCCCTTGGGCTCCTCCTGCCTACAGGTCTCAGAGCAAACGTTTCACAAACCATTTTCCATCTTGTGGACTCATATGGGTTCCTCCTCCTAAGGCCATCTTTTACTGAGCCCGTCCTGTATGCTGGCTAGGGTGCTGAGTGCCTCAGGTAAATAGTTCAATGTAATCCTTGGGTTCCTCTTGGGAGGTGGTTACTACTAGAGCCTCCATGGCACAGCTGAGGCCTGCCAGGTTAAGAAGCTTGCCCCAGGTGGGCCAGCTCCCTAGAACATGGCAGAGCCATTGGTTGGTCATATCTGTACCCAAGATTCCAAAGCCACCAGGCTGGTCTGCCTTTCACTGTGCCTTCATTGCTTTCATTTCTATCAATATTCTGATTGATCTTAGAAGCATATAGGCCAGGATCCCTGGTTGGCTTGGCAGCTAAAGCACCTGCCTGCAGCCCAGGGCGTGATCCTGGAGTCCTGGGATTGAGTCCCACATTGGGATCCCTGCATTGGAGCCTGCTTCTACCTCTGCCTATGTCTCTGCCTCTCTCTCTCTGTGTCTCTCATGAATAAATAAATAAAATCTTAAAAAAAAAAAAAAAAGAAGAAGCATGTAGGCCTATGTATCATTTAGGAATTGCACTGGAATGATAATGCAGAGACCCTAAAATTGTAGCCTAAGCCACATTGATTTTTCTCCCAGGAAATGAAAAGTTTGGGAGAAGATAGTCCAGTGCACCTAAAGCCTATGGCAACATCACAAGTTTTCTCTCTTCTCCATCCTAGATCAGGCTGTTTGTCCTCCCCTCCAGTAGGGCTTTTAGATAGAGTTCCAGGTGGGAAGAAGTGAGAGGGAGAGAAAGGGGATAAGATCAAATGACAGCTGTCTGTCTTCTTTTAAGAAACTGTTTTGGAGGGCAGCCCCGGTGGCCCAGCGGTTTAGCGCCGCCTTCAGCCCAGGGCATGATCCCGGAGACCCAGAATCGAGACCTACGACAGGCTCCCTGCATGGAGCCTGCTTGTCGCTCTGCCTGTCTCTGCTTCTCTCCCTCTCCTCTCTGTGTTTCTCATGAATAAATAAATAAAATCTTTAAAGAAAACAAAAAACTGTTCTGGAAGTTACACGTGCTCTACTGGCACCTGACTGGCTGGACCTCCCTGCAAGGGAGGCTAGGACCTGTGGTTTTTGGGCTGGACACACTGCCCTGCGTTGAAATTGGGCTGCCACCCACCAGCACAAGGAGAAGAGTGAGCACTGGATGGGCACCTGGCAGCCTGGCACCACTGCATATCTATATATCCGTTTTAGAGGTTGTGAACTCATCCCCCATGAATTTGGGCAGGTTTTCTTTTACTGACACAGAGCATAACTACTCATTTTTGTCCTTGAGGTCTGACATACCCTCTCTAGCGACAGTCAGCACTATCCTCTCTTATACAATCCCCGACAGATGTGCTTATTTATGTTACTTCCTGGTCCCTGTAGACGTTTGCGTCTCCAGGCCCTCATCAGAGGAGGATGTTCGCATCTCCAAGGTGCCCTACCTCTCCCTCAGTTGCGGGCTCTTAGGTATTTCCTTTTTCAGTGGTGTGATCATTTGTCATGGCTTGTCACCTGGGAGTTGTGTGGTAACTGTGGGTTACAGTGGGGACCAGATGAGCCTGGAGACGGAGCAGCCCGTGTAGCTGGCAGACGCTAGAGCCAGGGTGTGTCTCCTAAGCATAACCTACATGGCTGAGCTCTGCTAGTGGGACATTTTGTGCACATGCCTCCCAACAAGGCCCTGGAGTGGTATTTGTAAGACGAGCTTTGAGCTTTTTTAATGAATATATTTGCAAGTGACCAATTTTACAGAAAGGATGGTTTTTCTAACTCTGGGCTTTGGAACCACTTTTGTTTATTTGGTGTGCTCTTCATACAAAACGTATAGAGATAGTGATTGTGGAGCTGCTGCTGTAAGGATTCTAAGCTTTCTGAGAGTGGTCATCATTCAGTCATTTACTCAAAGGTCAATTTTTTTTGTATACGCAAAGTACTGCCCAAGTTACCGGCATGGCAAAACACTAAAGTGAAAAAAAGAGAAAGTATGTTGCATTTGCTTATGTTTGTTTCTATCTGCTTAAATAATTATTTTTAAAATTTTTAATAAAGATTTTATTTATTTATTTGAGAGGGAGAGTGAGCAGGGGGATGGACAGAGGGAGAAGCAGACTCCTCGCCGCCGAGCAGGGAGCTGATATGGGGCTCGATCCCAGGACCCAGGGATCATGACCTGAGCCAAAGGCAGTCGCTTAATTGACTGAGCCACCCAGGCACCCGCAAATAATTATTTTTAATAAAATTTTAGAATTTTTACATAACCATTCTGTTTTGTTGTCTATTTCTGAGGGTTCTTGCTCCAGGAGACCATTTTCTCTTGCCACTTTCAGTGTTAGCAACAAAATGCATCAGGCAGAGAGCATTTTAAAATAATTTAATAAAATGTGGTCTTGTGTAGACAGAGACTGCTTTTGATTCCTTGTCATCTGGTTGCCCTCTTTGGAAACATCTTAAGGTTTATTATTGATCTAGAAGTTCACTGTATGTTTCTGTAAGATTATGTTGATGGGGAAACTGTGTGGGTTGAGCAGAGAAATGAGTTAAGGGTTTGATCTATCAGAACTTCCCAGCAGTGGAGAGGGAGTGTGGTGTTTTTGACTTTTGATACCGCAGCATTTGAGGGATGGAACTTGTGTTAAAAATTTTATCAGGGGATCCCTGGGTGGCGCAGCGGTTTGGCGCCTGCCTTTGGCTCAGGGCGCGATCCTGGAGACCCGGGATCGAATCCCACGTCGGGCTCCCGGTGCATGGAGCCTGCTTCTCTCTCTGCCTGTGTCTCTGCCTCTCTCTCTCTCTCTCTCTCTCTCTGTGACTATCGTAAATAAATAAATAAAAATTAAAAAAAAATTTATCAGCACAGGGTAGTACTGAAGAGTGAGGGAAGACTTCACCCTGTGAGGAACTCACTTATCAATACAATAAATATGCACTTATAAAACTATTCATATCACAAAGCAAGGCAGTGTTTACAATTTCCATTGATCTGTTTACTACCTCTGTGTTGAGTTGGGCTATTTAGAGAGTGTCATAAACACCACAAGACTCCCTTTTAAATCTCGAATTATGAATCAATAAAGGATGCTGGTGGTGGTTGTCAGACATGTCTTCTAACATTTTTTTTTTTATAGTAATGGATGTTTGTGTATACATACATGTCTAATTTTTTAAAAACCTATTAGGTAGAGGTTTACATTTTGATCCATCATCCTAAACATGAAGTTGGGCAGTGGTAAAAAGTTCAAAATGTTTGTTCGCTATCCTCTTCCTTTTGTGGGTAGGTGCAAATCTGTTGGTGGCCAGGGGCAGAGAGCTCCTCAGACAGTAGGCTGTTCGAGTTACTAGATGCGATATCACCTTGTGGAAGTCACCAGAATAACCTTGGACAGGATTTCTTCCATAGGATATGCCCGAAAAGATGCAGATATAGGCAGTGTTGTCCCACAGACACTTGGTGTGTAGGCTAGTCCCACCCCCACCAGGTAGAAGAATGCCAGGCTTGCCTTGGGCCCTAGTGCTCTGGAGCCCTCCTCTCCTGGCTCAGTGAATTCTGTTATCCCCACTTAAAGACCTTCCCCATATAGTCTCAAGTCTCACATTTGGCTATCATCCACGTTTCTCTCAAATTCTTGCGCTGTTCCTTTTCTTCTTGGAGATGAGAATTGTAGTCTCTTCCTCCTTATGCTTATGTCTTCAAACTTTTTTGATTAAACTTGGTTTTATTTTATTTTTATTTTTTAATTATTTTTTTTAAAGATTTCATTTATTCATGAGAGACACCAGAGGGAGGCAGAGACATAGGCAGAGGGAAAAGTAGGGTCCCTGCAGGGAGCTTGATGTGAGACTCCATCCCAGGACCCTGACCTGAGCCAAAGGCAGGTACTCAACCCCTGAGCCACGCAAGTGTCCCTAACTTTGGTTTTACCTTAGTGAGTGTAAATATTTGTTTTTTTTTTTTAATTTTTATTTATTTATGATAGTCACAGAGAGAGAGAGAGAGAGAGAGAGAGAGGCAGAGACACAAGCAGAGGGAGAAGCAGGCTCCATGCACCAGGAGCCCGACGTGGGATTCGATCCCGGGTCTCCAGGATCGCGCCCTGGGCCAAAGGCAGGTGCCAAACTGCTGCGCCACTCAGGGATCCCTAGTGTAAATATTTGATTTCTGTCGATATATTTTAGAAAATATTCCCAATTATATGTGGCCATCTATGTGTGTTGTCTACCCATGCACATATACACTGATACATAAAATTTAGCCTAACAGATTTTTCCCCCACTCAAGTTTACAAATATATCACCACTAACCATCAAAATCCAAATAAGGCAACAACATAATATCCATAGCTCACCGAATGGAAGAAAATAAGGTAATAAAGAGCTTTGTAGGGGCGGCTGGCTGGCTCAGTGGAGTGTGCAACTCTTGATCTCAGGATTGTGAGTTTCAGCCCCATGTTGGGTGTAGAGATGACTTAAAAGTAAAATCTTTTTTTTTTTTTTAAGATTTTATTTATTTATTCGTGAGAGACACAGATAGATGAGCAGAGACAGTCAGAGGGAGAAACAGACTCCCTACAGGGAGCCCAATATGGGACTCGATCCCTGGACCCAGGATCACAGCCTGAGCCCAAGGCAGATGCTCAACCACTGAGCCACTCAGGCGTCCCTTAAAAGTAAAATATTAAGGAAAAAAGACAGTGTTAAAAAAAAATTTGCAAGCACTTCCACTTCTGTGATCTGCTAACATGGACATTAGTTTCATGCCTGGCTTAGAGAAAACCCATTTAATAAAACCTATCGTGTGATCTTGTGTGTCAGGTATAGTTCTAGGTACGAGACGCATAGTAGTGAGCAAAGCAAAGTCCCTGCCTTCTAGGGGCAGTGTTTTGAAATAAAGGAAACGTGACTGGGACACAGAAGACTTGCTTGTAGCAAGTAGAGGTAGGGAAATGAACTTTGTCCCCAGGTGTTTTTAGGTCAGTGGCTTTTTCCCTCCATTCTTACTCATCAGTCCATCCTTTCTGTGGTGCCTACAGGGGGTGTCTGCCGATCAGATGGGGTCCCCAGATGTGGGGCATGGATCAGGTGAAAGGATTCCCCTGAGACAGAACAAAGGTGATAGCAGTCTATGGAATGCACCTCCAGGGAGTGGCAGCTGGACAATGGAGGAGAGTCTGTTGGCCAGAGTCAGTGGGTGGGGGCCTTTTTTAAAGTGGGAAGGTGAGGAGGCATGACAATGTATAGACTTCTCCCTTTCTTGGTAATGGTACCTAGTTGTATGTAGTCTCTTGGTCAGTTAGGGCTCTAGATATTTCCGGTGGGTCGCCTGATGGGCCTGTGTGTTTCAGCCAGGTAGGTGGTGTTGTATATCTGCATTCCATCACTCAAGCCTGTTTGAGGATGACTCTTTACATCATGTAAGAGTTTCATATTTAAAAAAAAGTTTGATATTAGATATGATTTCCACCTGTGTACCCCTGTGAAAACAGGACAGAAGGTTCAACATTACCTGGATTGCTCGTATTTTTTTCCTGAAAATTCATCTGCAGTATATGTAGTATTCTATTATATATCTTTGTTTTAATACCAAACTCTTTTAGGTGATGTAAAGTACCCCCTGTATCTTTATACTGCAGGAAGATTTGTCTTGCTTATTTGACACTTCAGGATGTCTCTGTATTAGGGTGACCAGCCATCCTCGTTTGTCCTGGATTGAGAGTACTCCTGGGGATGGGGAATGTTCTTAGAACTAAGACAGTTGTAGACTGTCTAGGTTGGCCTGGGACCGAGTACTTTCCTGGGTTTACAGGAGTTTTGGTGCTAAAATTGGGAAAGTCTTAGGCAAAATGGGACTAGTTGGTCATCTTAGATCATATACTGGAAATGCACTGAAAAGTATAGCATGACACAAGCACACTGGTTGAAATTCTTAGAACATTTCCCACGTGGTTACCTTTAAGTTAGCGTTATTTTTATAAAGAAACAGGGTGTCCAAATGGTTTTGGCTGCTGATATTTTATTTCACTTCTCACATCAGTTATTTAGAAGAAAAATATGATGTGACTGTGAACCACAGTGGTGCATAATTGATAAATTGACTTATATTCATGCTTTGTAGTCTACCATAAAGTAGCTTATATACCTGCATTGCAGAGAAATTTTGTAGTTTGAAGTTGAATCTCAAAGGGAGATCTGGTTTTTTGGAATTAAATTTCTTTAGGTTCCCAAATACCAACATCAGATCTTTAGTGTAACCTTGGAAAAAAGAAAAAGATTTTTTATTGATAGATATTTCAGTTCAGTTAAGTTCCTTATTAGGTGTAAAGAAAAAAATATATCTCCAAAGTACTCCTGGAGTACTGTTTAATCATTTTCTACCTGTCTAGAAGAAATGCTTGTTTCTTACAAAAAAAAAAAAAAATCAATCATTCACTGAATACTTATGGGCATCTTAACAGCATTATTTCATTTACTACTGCTGCCATCCTTCCTCTCTTCACGATAGATTTTCATCTCAATAAATTCTGAGGTCACTTTTTCCCCTTCAATAAAAACTGCACCTAGAAGGAAAACACATACACAGAAAATTGGGTAAGTTGGGTAACTACCAAAAAAAAAAAACAGTTATTTTCTATGTCCACACTTGCCTCAAGTTATTTTCAGTTCATTTTAATTAAGGATTGCCTGTCAGCTGTTTTAAGTGTTGAATTATCGAAAGCTGAGCAATAATGGGTCCATGGGGCTAGGAGTAAATGTATTGCAGTGCTGTTGTGGATTCCCAGTCCATAGGAGGTCAGAGTGAGCATCTTATTAAAATTGTCCAGAACTAACATGGGACATGAAGCATTCCAGGTCATGTGGCTTCTGTTTGCTAACTTTTTTTTTTTTTTAAAGATTTTATTTATTTATTCATGAGAGAGAGAGAGGGGGGCAGAGAGACACAGGCAGAGGGAGAAGCAGGCTCCATGCAGGGAGCCCGATGTGGGACTTGATCCTGGGACTCGATCACGGGACTCCAGGATCACGCCCTGGGTGGAAGGCAGGCACTAACCGCTGAGCCACCCAGGGATTCCCCCCTGTTTGCTCACCTTTTTAACTCTCCCATGTGCTTCCCATTTGGTTTTCTCTACCTGGAATTTCATCCAAGATAACACACAGGTCCCATAGCCATCGTACATACTTCTAGGAGCCTAGAGACACATGGTGGGATAAGTGAATTCCTTCTGACCTGTTTCTTCTCCTTGATGCTGGCTGCAAGTTTGACAAATGCCCATCCTATCCTTTGGGTAATTCTGACCCTCTGGCTGTCTCCTTTGTGCTTCTGTCTGTGAAAGACATTTAATGCTTCAGAGCTACCCAGGGTCAACTGAACTTGAAAACTAATTAGCAAACGTTTGAGCACTTGTTATGTGTTCAGTACAACTGCATCTTGACTTGGTAGGATTTCCAGCAAAGGAAAATTTCAGCATAACTTATATCAGTTTAATGAGGTTTCAAAATGGGGCTTTTCCATTTTCATGTAAATATGTTAGGATTAATCAGCATCATCTAGTCATGGCAAAACAAATGGTGGTACAGTGAGGATTATGAGAACAGATAAAACTGCATTTAGAAATCCCATGTCTGTAATTTCCTAGTTCGGGGACATGTTCCTAATTTAGACTGAGCCTTGGTGTCCTCACGTGTAAAATGGTGAAGAGCCCAGTACCTATTGGAGTTATATCATCAAAAGCACATTTAACTTATACACAATCATCTCTTTATCCTCAGCCTGAGTGAATGAGTGAATGAATGAATGAATGATATGGATTGTTCTCTATGTTGTATAAGGTCAGGCAGGGTTGCTCAAATGGAACTAGGTATGAGTCTTGGGGATTGTGAATTCCTATATTTCCTTATAACTTCTATATTTAAGAGAATACCCTAGAGATGAGAATTTCTCCATATGGAGAAATACTAAATTTGTTCAGCATTTTAGTTGAAATAATACGAATAAGACAGCAAAGTTTGCCTGCTTTCTTACGTGGTTAACTTTGACAACAAGAATATCATCTAGATCTTAGTTTTATGGTTCAAGGGGACTTGAGAGGGAAAAAAGAACCACCAGGTGGTGCCAGCCATTTTCTAATCTAGAGAAGAGAAATACAAACCCAGCTAGGGAATCTCCATCCCATCCGGGATACCCTTAGCAATTGGGATTTCTTAAGCCATTCAGCCATCTGCCTCAGATGTAATGTTATTAAGTACATTGAAATTCTTGAGCTCTAAATCCTCTTGTAGAAGCCTCTGTCTCTGATTTGTGATTTGTCATGCTACACTTTTTTGGCCTATAGGATTTTTGTATTTACAAAGAAAAAAAAATTGCCTGTTGTGAAGAGCTGTTGTTTTTTGCACTGTTATTTCATTATGTGGTAGTGTTTAAATAAGTATTCACCCTCAGGGTAGTAAAAATTTGGGTCAGGAAATAATCGTCTTAAAATCAGTATAAACAAATTAGCTTGGTTTTTAGGAAGACGCTTCTACTCCTGGGATCTGAAGGGAGGACAAATCAGTGTTTTCCCTTTGGTTTGGAAGGGGAGAAAGAAAGTCCCAGAGGGTGAAAATGCAAGATAATTGTATTTGTCAACCCATCCATCCTTTCACAAATATGTATTAAATGCTTCCTCGGGGAGGCAATGTGGTATAATGGCGACGGCCTGAGGCCCTGCAGTCAGACTGCCTGGATTTGAATCCTAGCACCAGCATTTCCTGGCTGTCTTGCTTAGTCTCTCAGCCCTACAGTTATCCCATCTGTCGTGGGGATAATAACAGAACCTACTTTGGGGTTGTTATGAGGCTAGAAACAAAAAACACATATTTTTTACAGACTAAATGCTCAAAACATATTGGTCACCATGAATATCAGTACTTTGAGCCAGTTGGCTACTTAGGATTGATTAAAGGCCTCTCCTGGAGCTGGAGGACCCATCCCAAATTCACTGCCCTACTGTGCCCTTGGTGGCAAAGCATCGTTGACCTCTTAACAGCCTAGAAGATCCAGACCAGGATTCCATTTTGCAAATGAGGAAATGTTGCTTGGGGAGGTTAAATGCCTTGTTAAGGTCACTCAAAGGCCCAGGGGCTTCCAGCGACTTAAACGTTGCTGTAGAGCTGCAGTGTGAGAGTCTGAGGTGACATTTCCCTCTCCAGCTATTATTTCCCTGAGACTACATCACATTAGGTCTTGTATCCCAGAATGACACTAGTTTTCAAGCAGCTTCTAGTCGAAGTTAGAGATTCTAGTGAGCATCTTGAAATTAGCACTTTTGCATAACCGCTGCCTTGTGAGTGTGAGGATGGGGCTGGCGGATGCTGCATTTATAGCTGCCTTATCTCCCCTCCCCTTGCTTGGTGTGCGTGCCCACATGCCAGGTCCATTTCCCTGGGTTCCAAACTGACCATCTCAAGTACTAAATGTGGCAGTGTTCCTACTGGTTTGTAGCTCTGATGCCCAAATTTTATGAAAGGAAGATTTAAGCTTTTTTTTAGCCTGGTCATCTGCCTACTTTTCATCTTTGATGGAAGCAAAACAGCAAAGCTTACCTTTTAGTAGGTGACAGTGCCACTTCTAGAATTGAGGTGGTGGTTGTGACACTGTCTGCAGTTTGGAACCTGAGAAGGTTGTGACAGATGTGGTTGAAGCAGGTGGGGGTGAAGAGCTAAGAATCGTCCCTTGAGAGTGAAGTGAAAACCTCAGATTCTTTATCCTGGCAATGCAAAGGCATAACAAGGACAAGAAATCTGTGCAGTTGTGAATGATGTGGTTGAGATGTGTTGAGATGATGGGAGTCTGTTAGAAACATATATTGGTTATTTTAAGATCTGATGCATTGGATGGTGATCACAGTAGCAGTAGGTGGCATTTATTGGGTGCCTATTCCGTGCCAGAAACTGTGCCAAAACTAAACATAAATTCTCTCCTGTCATCCAACGAGCTAGGTATTTTTATCCCTATTTTACAGATAAAGATAGTGAAGCTCAGCAAGGTTAATTGACATGTGTTGTAAGTAATGGAGCCAGAAATCAAGTTCAGAGTTACTCCAGGACTCATCATCTTAACTACTATGCTGTTTATCCTTCAAAATTCCACTTGGCAGGTAAAAAAAAAAGAATGTGGAGGTCTCCCTAACCTTTAAATCTGAACTGATCGTGATCTCATGTTGCCCTGGCCTGTACTTTGGAGGAAGATTGGTAAATCATAATCAAAATTACTTCATTAGAAATTGGATTTTCATGCTTTTAGAGAAGGATCTGATTTGCATTGGGAAACACACTGTAAAATAAGACTCAAGGCTTGTGTGAATTGGGTTTTCACTTCCATTTCAAGCTGCACTTTGAGAACTGGTGTTCTGGACCCTTGTTCTCCATAGTATGTCATTCAGAATGTTACTTCAGTAGGATCTTTTTTTTTTTTTTTTTAATTTTTATTTATTTATGATAGTCACAGAGAGAGAGGGAGAGAGAGAGAGAGAGGCAGAGACACAGGCAGAGGGAGAAGCAGGCTCCATGCACCGGGAACCCGATGTGGGATTCGATCCCGGGTCTCCAGGATCAGCGCCCTGGGCCAAAGGCAGGCGCCAAACTGCTGCGCCACCCAGGGATCCCTTCAGTAGGATCTTAATAGAAGATTGAATTGAAGCAGAGTTTTGTTGCGGGATTTCTCATAGCTTTTAATAGGCTAAGAAATCTTCAGATTAAAAAAATAAATAAATAAAAATAAAAAGAAATCTTCAGATTTTCCAAGAAGGAGGGTAGAGCTTGCGTTCTTAAACACTTTTTACTCTGAGTATCTCTTTTCTCAGAACTTCTCTGTGGCTAACATTCAAATCTTACCAAAGGGGCACCTGAGTAGCTCAGTTGGTTAAAGACCTGACTTCTCAGATCATGATCTCAGGGTCATGGGATCAAGCCCCTCATTGGGCTCCACACTGAGTGTGGAGACTGCTTGAGGTTCTCTCTCCTTCTCCCTGTGCCCTCCCCCCTCCTTGTGAGCTCTAAGTCAATAGATAAATAAACTCTAAAAAGAGAGAGAGAGAGAGAGAGAAAGAAAAAAGAAAAAAACCACTGACCAAAAATCTCAACCTTACTATCTCTTTCTTTCACTTCAGTTTGATTGCTTCAACATGAAAAACATTCCACACAGTCGAAGTCATGGTGATGACTTATTTCATTCACCTAATGAGGATAACTGGAGCAGGGGATCCTCTGAAATCACATGCTCTTTGTACATGAATGAGCTAAATGACCATTGATTATGTATTTTGTTGGCTGTAGATATGTCCAGCTGAGAAGGTATATTAGGTATCCATGGTAGTGTAACAAGTTACCTCCACTTTTTTCAGCTTACAACAGTAAATATCTGCTTTTCAGTTTCTGTGGGTCAGTAATCTGAGCACAGCTTATCTTGGGAACTTTGGCTCAAGATTTCTGAGGAGGTTGTAGTCATAGTGTCAGGTGGGATTGCTGGCTCATCTGAGGTTTGACTGGGCTGGTGGGGGTGCTCTTCTTCCAAGATCACTTTCATGGTTGGCAAGCCGTGGTCCCTCACCACAGAGACCTCTTCACACAGTGGCTACACAATATGGCACTTGGCCTCTCCCAGAGTAAAGGATCCCAGAGGTAAGAGAGAGAGAGAACTTAAGACACAAGACATAGTCGTTTTAAACCTTACCTTTGAAATGGTATCTCATCACTTCTGCCCATTTCCTTTAGTTAGAAATGAGCCATAATGTCTCACACTCATAGGAAAAGGATTATTTAAGGGCATGAGCACCAGGAGGGTGTGATGATCACTGAGAGCCATTGGAAGGCTACTTAGCCCAGTAATATAAGGGCCTTGGATAGAGTTTTCCTGATAGAGAAGACATCTTTCAATTTTTCAGCTGTGGTAAGGAGACAGAGGACAGTTTCACAAAAAAGCTCCCACCTCCCCCTGTGAACATCATATTTCGTGGTCCAGGAGTAAACAGGGAAAAGTAAGGTGCATAAGGAAGTAAATCAGGAACAGTTGGTCTCCATGATTTTGCCCCTGGGAATCCCTGTAGGCTCTGAACCTCGTTAGAAGGAAGGAAGGAATTACAGAGAGGCATTTTGCTGTAGTCCAAATACTTTTTTTGGCAGGAAACAATATTAGGTTCAAACTACACATTTATAAAATTCTAGAGAGCACCAAAAAGAGAGCGAGAGAAAACAGGTGTGAATTTGTTTACTTGATTAAATAACCTTTTATACCTCCTCCCTTACTGGAGTATAAATTGTGGTGTTGCAAAAAGGTGCTATTGTTTATTTGCTATCTCTTAAGACACCCAGGAGGGAAAATCAGCTGCTTCCTGCTCTAAAGGAAACAGCTCTATAACTCAGGGCTGTGACATCTGTTTTGATGTTAGAGAAATGGCAATAAAAATTTGATTGAAGCAAAACCCTGCTATGGGGAGAGGTCTGGAACAGGAAATGGAAAGGTGGAATGATAAAAATGCTCACACTGATATTTAAATATTTAGCTATCTAAATATTTCATTACTGGGATTGGCTTTTTTGTGTGTCTTTATTCTTAAACTAGATAATGAACCTGTCCCTCAGGCGTTTTGAGTTGACTCATTTCAGGCCAGTAGTAATAGGGGTCATTTGTTCCACAAATGTGAAAACAACCCCTGCCCCCGAGGGAGCATATTTTATCAAGTCTGGAGGAAGTTTTGATGGTCACAATTGGTGGTGGTGGAAGGTGCTACCTTAGAGGCCAGGGATGCCATTAAACATGCACAGCATAGCCCATCACAATAAAGAATTACCCAGCCCCAAATGTCAGTGGCCTGAGTTTGAAAAACCCAAACAAAGTGCGAGATTTGGGGTTATGCCTTTACAGAACCAGACATAATAGGAGGCACAGAAGATCAACATAGAGTAGAATGCTGACAAAAACCATTCCTGGGCAGTCTGGGTGGCTCAGTGCTTTAGCGCCGCCTTCAGCCCAGGATGTGATCCTGGAGACCGGGGATCGAGTCCCACGTCGGGCTCCCTGCATGGAACCTGCTTCTCCCTCTGCCTGTGTCTCTGCCTCTCTCTCTCTCTGTGTCTCTCATGAATAAATAAATAAAATCTTTTTAAAAAATTAAATAAAAGATTTTATTTATTTATTCACGGAAGACACACACAGAGGGGAATGGCAGAGACACAGGCAGAGGGAGAAGCAGGCTCCATGCAGGGATCCCGATGTGGGACTCGATCCCGGATCTCCAGGATTACACCCTGGGCTGCACGCAGCACTAAACCGCTGCACCACCAGGGCTGCCCCATAAATAAAATCTTTAAAAAAAAATTCCTGTGAAGCTAGAAGGGAAAAAAGTATAGCATAAGCACAAGAAAACCAATCAGAGTTGCTTTGTGCTTTATATTCATATGTGGTTTTTTATCATAGGTAAAATGCTCACTGTTACCAAGCAGCAGGAGTTTGGCTGGAGTTTGGGTGAGCAGCTGGTTGCACTGGCTGGATATTTTATATAAGCAAAGGACGAAAGCATATACTAGTTGTGGGATTCCCTTGTGGTGAGCTGGAGGGATAGATAGAATGGGGGTCTGACCCTGCAGGTGCATGGGCATCAGAGAATGTGGCCTCCGGGAGACATCCAGGAGCCCTGTCCTACCTCTGGAAAGCCATTGTACTCCCCTGAACCCCCAGCCCTTCCCATTTCATGGTTGTGCCCTATCTTCTTACCCTTAGCAGGCGTGGAAGCTCCAGCTGGCGCTGACCTGAGGGGCTGTTCAGCCAGCTGCCGCAGAGACTACAGAGGGCTCAGGATGGAGGTGGCAAGGCTAGGGAGGCACACATCTGCTTTGAAACTACCTTTTGCCTGCGATTATTTGTGGCCCCAATTGGCTCTCCTATCCTGCCTGTTCTCTTTGGACCTGAAGTATCTTAGTGCTTCACAAGGAAACCGATGTGATTCAGTCATCATCTTTTTTATTTTATTTTTTTTAAGATTTTGTTTATTTATTCATGAGAGATACGCAGAGAGAGGCAGAGACCTAGGCAGAGGGAGAAGCAGGCTCCCTGTGGGGAGCCTGATGCAGAACTCATCCAGGGCCTTGGAATCATGCCCTGAACTGAAGGCAGATGCTCAACCACTGAGCCACCCAAGTGCCCCCCACCTTTTAAGATTTTATTTATTTATTTGAGAGAGCAAGAGAGCGAGAGCAAGAGAGCACAAGCAGGGGGAGCAGCAGAGGCAGAGGGAGAAGCGGGGAGCCTGACGCAGGGTTCGATCCCAGGACTCTGAGATCATGACCTGAGCTGAAGGCAGACGTTTAACCGTCTGAGCCACTCAGGCACCCCCATCCCCCAGTCTTCATTTTGAACTTCCTTCTCTTTGACCTTTCGTTGCTGTCCCTGTCACTAAGCCAGCGGAGGCAAGGAGATCCTTTGTTGAAGGGATCCTTTAAACTCCAGGGGCATTACCCTATGCCCGCAGAATTAGATGACTTTCTTTGTTACCACTCAGTTTTTCAGTGGATAGAGCTGTTCACTCTCCTGATAGCCATCTTGCATGTATTTGTGGGGAAGTGCTAGTGAAAAGATTGTCTTTCCTCAGCTTCGTTGTGTTATATGCCGTACTTTTTACCTCCTTTTTTTTTTAAATTTTTAAAGATTTTATTTATTTATTCACGAGAGGCACAGAGAGAAGGCAGAGACACCAGGCAGAGGGAGAAGCATGGCAAAAGCCAGCAAATGAGCCTGTCCTGATGCTGGGTCCTAGGATGGAGCAGGCCGCACCCAGATTGTTTGCAGTGATGGGGACTTTAGTTCTACTCTCGTCTACATGAGGCACCAGTCTTATAATTAGAGCAGGAAAACAAGAAGCCTAATGTAATCTGTAAGGGAGAAACAGGGTGGCTGAACAGAAGGGCTGCATTCTGGTTGCAAGCACAGGGCAGAAGAGTCTATATATGGTGCAGTGGGTGCTAAAATTATAAATGTAAGTCATTAAATCTGCCAGATAATGGCTTATAAATACTTAGTGTAAAATAAGAACGTTCTTATTTACATTTAAATAGTTTGGATTTCTCAGATTTCACTATAAAAAATGTAATATTGATGCAAATGTTGTTTGGCAATGAGAGTAAATACACCAGACAGAGTTATTAATTTCTTATACACAGTCATCCATTTTCAAATATTGGCTTACCATGAATGGCCCTTATCATACTTATGAGTTCTGTTTGTTAAAGTGGTAAGAATCAGATACTCAGGAAGTGCAGATTCATGGAAATAGATAATGCATTGGCTTTGGGCTTAAAGGGGATCTTTTCTCCAATTGCTTGATATAATGATAGAAATTACTTGCTGATACATTTGTCATTGCTATTAAGAGTCCCTTCTGACACTGTTTTCTCTTCCTGCCAGATACATCAGAACCAATGAATTTTTAAATATCTTTATGATATAACTGTATTCTCTTATTTCCTTGAAGTGAGTAGTTACATCGTATTTTGCACCTAAGTCCCTGAACAAAAATAAAATAAATATTGTACCAAAGCGATACACCCCAAAACACTATAGACAAATTGAAATGGAATTGTAAAAAGTGTTCAGGGAAACCACATGAAGGCAAGAAAAAGAAAAGGGAGGAAAGAAAATAGGGAACAAAGGGAACACCCAAAAAATAATATGGTATACTTGAGCCATAGCACATCAATGATTTCATTAAATGCTGATGGTCTAAGGTCACCAGTTTGAAGGCTGGCATAGTGGAATGAAAACACAACTCATCTATTCACTGTCTTCAAGAAACTGACTTTAAATAAAATGATGTAGGTTGGTTCAAGGATAAAAGGTAAAAGGATGGATGGAGCAAGGTATATCCTGGAAGATTAACCAAAAGAAAGAAAAAGTGGATATATTAATATCAGAGAAAGTTGACTTCAGAGCAGATAAGTAACTGGGGAGGGGGACACATTTTATAATCATGAAAGGGTCATTTCCACCAAGTTGATGATTCTAAATATCTGTGCACCAAACAGCAGAGCTGTGTACTGTGTGAAAGAAAAACTGGTAGAGAGGAAAGGAGAAAGAGACAAATCCATAGTTCAAATTTAACACCCCTCTCTCAGCAGTTGAGAGAACAACTAGAGAGCAGAACAGCAAAGATATAAAAGAACTCAGCAACACTATCAATCATTATGATCTAATTGACATTTATAGAATACCCTACCCAACAAAAGGAGAATACACCGTTTCTTTTCAAGCACCCATAGATTATATGTCACAGAAGCCCATATCCTGAACCACAAAACCAGCCTCACTAAATCTGAAAGATTTGAAATCATACAGGATATGATCTTCAACGACCCTGGAATCAAAACAGAGATCATGAAGAGAAAGATGGCTCCATACTCCTGGGCTTCCTCTATTGTTCTTGAACATATTAAGCCCATTTAGACTTTGTGTGGTTTCTGTCTAGAATGGTCTTCCATCAGATTTTTTTCCTGGCTATTCCTTCTGAGCTCTGAATTCAACAGCAGCTCAGAAACTTCTGTAATTACCTAACTAAAGTAACCTCCACATGGCTTCTTCTTGTTACCATCTTTCTGTCTTCTCCACTCCTCAAATTTTGTATCACCCTATTATTTTCTTCTGAGTCCTCAATATCTGAAGTTGCTTTTTATTTGTTTGTTTATTCACGAGTCACTGTTACACACAAGAATAATGAGCTCCAGACAGGCAAGAATAACGTGTTTTGAGTTCATCACAGTTTCCCCAGGCCTTAGGACAGATGATGCTGAGTAAGAATTTGTTGAATGGATTGTAGATTTCTATCACCTAGCTAGCCACATGTGCTAGTTATCTAAGGATATTCTCACTACTGCAGAAAGCTACCAGGGAACTTGTGAAAGTTAGTAAGCAAGCTCTTTCCTGCATGCCAATGACAGAAAAAGAACTACCCTTTTTCTGTTTAGCTAACCTTTGGTTTCATATATTTGTTTACCCAAGTATGGGAACTCTTGTGGGATCTTGGATCGAAATAGGTTGAACGTGCTCAAAAGCTTTCAGAAGCCTGCAGGCTTAACTTGTGGAAAAAGCTTGTGAGTTCTCTAAAGCTCATTGTAATGATGAAGTAAAAATCTCACTTCAGTCTGGAATTTAAGAATAAAGATTCTTTATGTCATACAGCATAGCAAAAACTTGCAAATAGGTAAACGGTTACCAGTAGTGGTTGTGCTCATAAGTAGACACCTGAATATATACAGGTGCATTATGTGAAAGGTCATCCTCAACTTTTTTGGTCTTTCTGTTATCAGTTGGAGATGTGCATATGCTGTTGGGTAGCTTGGAGGTTTGTAAAGTAAGAGTTTTAGAAGTTGGGTAGATCTGGGTTCCAGTCCTTGCTCTGACACAGATTTTCTTATTAGGAGACATTGGAAAAATCATTCACCCTCCCAGGCCCTAGTATCTACTCCCTAAGAATGGGAATGAGAACAGCACAGCTGTAGCCTCGTTGGGAGGATTTTAAGGACCACAACAATAATAATAACACACATGTTAGCTGTTCCCTTGACACAGTCATATACTGCGTGAAAGCGGTGAGGAGGGCTCAAGCCTTGCCCACATTGCATAGAAATAACCAGACTTGGGATCCCTGGGTGGTGCAGTGGTTTAGCGCCTGCCTTTGGCCCAGGGCACGATCCTGGAGACCCAGGATCGAATCCCACGTCGGGCTCCTGGTGCATGGAGCCTGCTTCTCCCTCTGCCTATGTCTCTGCCTCTCTCTCTCTCTCTCTCTCTCACTCTCTCTCTGTGTGACTATCATAAATAAATAAAAAAAAATTAAAAAAAAAAAAAAAAGAAATAACCAGACTTACATACCCAGCAGTATCCGTAATGGTGTGCCATTTTCACCAAAGTGGATAGAGACCCTAGTGGCTACATGTAAGGCAGATGACTTGCTTAATAACTTGATGGTCATGGAAGTGAATATTAAGTATCTCTTGTGTGTCTCAGATGGGACTAGGCATGGAAATTGCTGGAACAAAAGCTATGGGCACTTTTGTGGCATGGATAAAGGAGCTGTAGCTTTATCCAAGAGTCTCGAAGGATGAGTGACTCTTCACCTGATAAGGATGGAGGAATCTGGTAGAGGCAACCTACAAGACAGATGAGCATGGAACACCCATTCAGAGAGTTGATAGCATTTGGGTTATAAAGAATTGCCTGTAAGCTTTTTTTTTGGTGTGATTTCCCAATCCATGAGAGTTTTATTTTCAATGTGTTTAGTTTTATTATATGTGCTAAAAGCACAGTGAAAGTCTTTCACTATTGTTTTGAAGAATCTTTCTCAGCTTCTCCCTCGGCATAAGTTTTAAAGGGCTTAACCAACTTATAAGGCACAAGGACAATACAGAACCAGCTGCTTTTGCAGGCACTGAGTTGGAAGATGTCAATTCTGCCAATTAAATGTGGTGGTTAATGGATCTGCCATATGGCGTGTGCCGAAGGCTCTACAATTGTTCTCTTTCTAGCCATGCTTAAACATCCGTCCATGGGCAGACAAGAGAGGTGCTCTTGAGAAGAGGGATGGTTGGGAACATCAGAGACCAAATGGCACTGGGAGTGATGACAACAAAATGGTAAAGACCTCTTGATAAATGACAGAATGGAATCTTGCAAGGGAACATTGGCACGATATTAAAAGTAAGTCCTCCACAATTACGCCTCACAATTCAGTAAGTCTAGGCGTGGATAAAGTATGTTCATTAGAATACTGATGGTATTCTCCTCACTGTAACCTTGTGTCTCACATATGTGGGGGCATGTTTTGGATTTACCTTTTTCGGTTTCATTATCTGCAGTAAAGACTTTGAATACCTGCCACCTTTCCCTTCTTGTTTTTAAGTCAGTGTAGTTCAGTGTGGCATATTATCTGACACATATTCATGTGAGTAGGTTTTCTCCAGTAGGTGCTTTTTAAATTCTTGCTTGCCAAAAATCTTTGTGGAATTTTGTTTTGTTTTGTTTTGGCTTTCCTGCCTGAATCCAAAGACCAGGAGTCATTTAGTTCTTTGCTTCTCTTTTTTTTTTTTTTTTTTTTTGTTCAAAAAACTTGGCATTCTTTATTATGGTTCCATGCCAACTGTCAAGGGTCAGAAGCCATTCTTCAAATCTATTTTATGGATTAAGTGTTCCATTTTGTGTACTTTGGAAGAAGAATGTCAAGTTCAACAGTGTACTTGGTTACAATGAGATGTTTTATCTTTATTCTTTTCCCCTCCACACATCCCCCCCTTCTTAAAAATATAAAGGAAATTGAACTCACTGGCTTTGAGCTTTATTTTATGCTTGTTTTAGTTTTTATAAACAGTAATGCTACTTGGTTATATAGAAATATCTCCCCAAGTGGCTTTGTTTTACCTTACATTTAGAATAGGAAGCGTTTAGCAAAGGAAAAACTGAAGCTTCTTGGGGAACATACTTGCTAGAGGTTGTTAATTAAATCAGGGGCAAGATTAAAGCAGTGTGCTGACTTCTAGCTCGGTGTCAGAAGTAAGGAACTAAAGGTCAAATTTGGGCAATGCTAGTCCACATAGCATTCATGAATTTAGAATGTAAAGTTAAATGCAGACCAGCTCCCTCATTTCACAAATGAGAGGGGAAATCACTTCAGCTCAGAGAGGTCCAATTACTTGCCTAAAGATGCACAGCCGATTATTCATAGAATCTAAATGCTAGTCTAGTGTTTAGCTTTTAAAGATACCACGTAGCTTTCTAAAACCATCAAATGTCACCCCCACTCCCCATTTTACAGGCTTATTTGCTTCAGTTCAATAATAGAAACCTTTTCATTTATCATCATTACTTGTCACATGTAGGATTCATGATAAACAATGGAAGTATTGTCATCTCTGTATTTTAATTACCCCCTAATATTGAACCTTGATAAGCTTTGGGTAAGTGTTCCAATGTTTAGTCATATGGACACTTGATTCTTTTTAAAGGATTGCATAATATAATACTGTTAATTATAAACCATATTGGCAATTGATCAACAATCTAGGACAGCCTTGAATCATTTGGCTGTAGCCCGTAGGAGACTGAATTGATAAAGAGTCTGATACAAAGCCTAGCATGGTAGTCTGGGGGAAGTCATTTCTACCGAGAGAAAATGTGATTGGCAGCATATTCTCCCAAGTACTGTTTTTTTGTGATTTAGTATTTATTTAATTTTTTAATTTATTTTTTTTTTAGTAGGCTCCACACCCAGCATGGAACCCAATGTGGGGCTTAAACTAACAACTCTGAGATCAGGACCTGAGCTGAGACCAAGAGTCAGATGCTCAACCCACTGAGCCACCGAAGTGCCTCTGTGGTTTAATATTTTGAAAAATGATTGAATCCATTTCCCTTTTAAAATTTCTTTTATATTTTCCTTGTAAACTTCCACTGGAGTCATGGTTCAGCGTCATGTGTTGGTGATAATCTGAACCATGGCAACTATAGCTACTACTGTAGGCTTTTGAGGGGGGAAGAAGCTCTTTTTGATAGTCATTCTTTTACAGTATTGTTTTTTAGCAGTGTGTCTTTAGCAATGCATAAGTAGCCTCTGGTGGATTTGTGATTATTAAAAAAATCTTTAAAATTAAAAGGTTTAAAAATCCTTGCAATGTTAAAAATATGTTCATACTCATCCTTAAGATAGAAAGTAGAAAAACTGTGATGTCCCAAGCAAAGGTACAGTGACAGTGTGTGCCAAGATCCTAATGGTTTCCTTAGTATGACACTGGTTTCCATATTATGGGTCTAGGCAGTGCTGGTGGTCAGGGTCCAGAAGGATGTTTGGACCCATATTTGATTGTCTCACGTGTATCTGGAATACAATTTTTCACCTGTATGTAGATATTGAATTCAGAGTAGATTTGGGGATTATGTAGTTTATCATTCCACACTTACTGAAAAAACAACTGTTCATGTAGGAGGTCTGTGCCAATTTTTTTTTTTTTTTTTTTTTTTTGCCATTTTATAAGCTTATACTTGAAAAAAAGCTTGGGATTATTTTCTTAAGCTTGGAATTATTGATCAAAGTTAATTATCTTTGCCTTTTAGAATAGACTGGGATAATTTAATATATTTGGTAAAAAAAAAAAAATATATATATATATATATATATATATATTTGGTAATAATCTCTTGGAGACTTTGCCCAACACCAACAGCTGTCTGTGGGGTTGCAAATGTGATTCTGCAGCAACTCTTCCTAAAGCACATTTGTAAACAGTGAACTCTGTAATTAGTTCCTTTTGGTTTTAAGAATGAGAGCCAGGATGTTCAGAAATGGGGTTTATTTTGCTTGAGCCTATATGTTAATTTTCTATTGCTGCTGTAACAGGTCACCACAAACTTAGTGTCTTAACACAAATTTATTTTGTTTTTGCAGGTCAGAAGTCTGACACAGGTCTTACGGGGCTAGAATCAAGGTATTGGCAGGGCTGCATTCCTTTCTGGAGGCTCTAGGGGAAGATCTGTTTCCTTGTTCATTTGGGTTGTTGGCAAAATTCAGTTTGTTGTGATTATAATAGGGAGATCCCCATTTTCTTACTGAGAGCTGTTCTAGGCTTCTAGAGGCCACTCATATTCCTTAGTTAGTGGCCATCATTTCCATCTTTAAAGCCAGCAGCAGTGGGTTGAGTATTTGCCACTATTAGAATCTCTCCTCCTTCTGTCTCATCTCTCTGAGGAAAGTTCCATTGCTCTGACAGGAAAGTTTCTCAGTTCTTAAGGACTCAAGTGACTAGAATAGGTTTATGCAGTAATTCAGGATAATCTCCACATATCAAGGTCCATATCCTTGGTCATATCTGCAAAGTCCTTTTGTGGGGTATTCACTGGGAGTCAGAATGTGGACATCTTTTGGGGACCATGATTCTGCCTACCACAGACTATCCACTCTGATTTTAAATTCAAAATCATATTAATGGGCTTAGATTCCTGCCCTTGTAGTTTGGAGAGTGCACCATTAATCATTAACTAGGCATCCACATGCATGGTACTTACCCAATTTCTTCTAGTGCCCCATCTTAGTGCTTACTCTTTCAAGAGGTTCTATCTAAAGAGATGTAGTCATAGATTATAGATCATACTACCCCAAAGAACAACAACAACACATAAGCTTGTTTTAGGTCTAGAGAAGTGTTTACATTAAGATTTGATGGTGGGGCACCTGGGTGGCTCATTCCATTGAGTGTCTGACTCTTGGTTTCCTCTCGGGTCATGATCTCAGGGGTGTGAGGTTGAGCCCTGCATTGAGCTCCATGCTCAGCACAGAGTCTGCTTGGCATTTTGCCCCTCCCTCTTCTCTCCCCCTCCTAATGAATGAATGAATAAATACATGTGGGTTTTTTTTAAATTTTATTTATTTATTCATGAGACACACACACACACACACACACACAGGCAGAGACACAGGCAGAGGGAGAAGCAGGCTCCATGCAGGGAGCCCGATGCGAGACTCAATCCTGGGTCTCCAGGATCATGCCCTTGGCCAAAGGCAGTCACTAAACTGCTGAGCCATCCAAGTATCCCCAATAAATACATGTTTTTTAAAAAAAGATTTGATGGTGAAAATTTTGTTGTGGGATTGGCTTCCTCTCTCTTATAAATGTTGAACTCCAGAGTTAGACTGTGATGCTGGGTGCTTGCTGTTCACCCTGTTTGTGATAGAACTTGATGAATAAGCAGTCTTCCTCTGGCCTGCTGAAGAGATCTGTTAGGATGCTTTGAGCTAACAGTAAAAAATAGGGCTAGATAAGAACTTTCCAGATTGATGTGCACATAGAAATATTCCAAGCTCTGGTCTCCCTGAAGCTGACTTGCAATCCATCTCTTCTTTGGTGCCAAGAAAGCAGATGGGCTCTTGTCACTGCAGAATGAAGCTATGTTAATTAATATATTATGAAGCCAACTCTAGTTGAACGTGCACTTTGTATAAGTGAGTGGTTACTGGTTTATCTGGAAGGGAATACTCAGGGAAATTTTTGGATCACCATTGTCATGATAGATGAAAAGATGCTATTTATTTTTATACATGACTCTTTTTTAAAAAATTGTACTGCAGGCAGGCGAAAGTATTTGGTGATAAAATAACTTACATGTTGGCATCAATGTAAGTAGAGTAGAACTGTACTTCTGAGTGCTGAAATGAGACAGGAGAAAGCTTATCCCTTCTCTGAAATAATTATGTCAGTGATCTTATATAACTTTCTCCATGCCAAGAGTGTGTAACTTGGGAGTTAGAAATGTAGCCTGTGGTGGAGGGAGTGCAGATGAGTAGCACTAGAAGTAAAACTGCATCTGACAAGTCTACATGTGACTACCTGGACTCAACCATCCTAGGTCAAAGGCATTTTAAGGTTAAGACCAGGCCTCCTTGGAAGCAGAAAAGTCTAATGCACAAGAGAAAGGGCTTTGGAACAGGGTGATTTTAGTCCATGGCTAACTAACCAGTTGTTTGTGACTTTGGCATTATCTCATTTTGCTGAATAAATTCCATATGATAGATAATATTGTCTCCTGAAGGGAGTTTTGCACTTTGAGAGATACGTAAAAAAGTTAATATTCTTTGTTCTGTGCCTGACATACGGTAAATCAATTGATAAATGGAAGTACTTGTCTTCTTCATGTCTTCCCCACTTGCTGTCTTATTTTCCAACTCAGCATTAACTTTCTAAAGTCTGGTAAGTCTCTTAGGCTCTTGGTCATGAATACTGCTGTTTTGCCTGTATAAGGGAGAAGAAGGGTCAACAAAGAGAGCTACCGAATAGTTAGTGGTAAAGACTGAGGTTTACAATCAGTAGCAGGTTCCTTGGGACTAGAGGAAGGAAATCCTTAATTTTTTAAAAATTGTTTTGTGATTAGTACCCCCTGGCGCTCTATAGTGTGGTGACCCTGGAAATGCAGACATTTGTGTAGCAAATTTTAGAATCCTAGAACTATGAGGCAACCATTGAAGCTGAGAACCTATAAATTTGAGAGAAATGAAATATTTCTAACATAGTTGAACGTGCACTTTGAATGCATGAGAAAATCCTAGATCTCAATTTCTCATATTTCGGTGTAGGCTGAAAATAGAAAAAGCAACAAAATAAAGAATAGTACTGGATTATGGCCCAAAGAAGAAAATGATTAATAATAGTTAAATGACGAAATAGATAGGTAAGTAGGAAGAAGACTCAAATCTTCTTTACTGAATTCCAAGTACTCCTGTACTGATACTTTTACCTCCAGAAGGCGGGGCTTAATTTGCTTCCTCTGAAGTGTGGAGTTGGTTTAGTGACTCCTTTCCAAGGAATGGAGAATGGAAAATAATAACGACTATATAGTGGAGAAGACCTGACAGATACAACCTTAACTAAGTAATTCAGGGTCAACATCATCAGTAATTAGCCATGTTGACATCATGTATGCCTAACATGATGCAACCAGAAGGGCATCTTATCCTTTGGTATTTTTGAGAAAACATCAGACAAACCCAAATTGTGGGTTTTTTTATTTGTGTGGCTTTTTTGTTTCTTTGTTTTATTTTGTTTTTAATAAAATACCTGACTTGTACTCCTCAGAACTCTCAAAGTCATGAAAAACTGGACAAATCTGAAAAACTTGAATAAGAATAAGCAAAACCTAATTTTGAAGCCTTTAGTCAGATGGTTCCCCAGGAATATGGCAAGTGAACCCCAATATGGGAGATGGTGCTAATAGGTAGCTGGGGCCAGGGTCCCCAACAAGAAAATACGGAGTTAGGAGAGCTAAAATAAAGCTGCAGTAACATCTCGTTCTGTAGCTTAGACAGGAACACACGAACATTCTGCTTTGCAACCCTTGCAGAAATGACTCCTGTAAAAGGTCCTAACATAAGACAGTTAATCACAAAGTGTATGTCAATATCATGGGCAAGAAATAGCTAAGACATAAGCCCCCAGATGTCACCAAGAAAAGACCATCAACACAGAGACATTAACCTAATAGGTAGACAGGTGACCAAAGCCCTGATGGGCATGACTCAGCACACCTGGATTGTTTAAGATCCTCCTGCAAAGGAGCTAATAAAAACTCCTAAAGTTATAATCTCCAGGGGTAGCCCTCTCGGGCCCTGTCCGTCTCCCGGACCTTTATGCTCTTGCTCAGTAAACTCTGCTTTGCTGCCCACTACTCTTCGTCTGGTCTACCTTTTCATTCTTCCAAACGGCATGACCAATAACCATGGGCATTAATAGGACACAAATCCTGTAACACTAAGGGCAGGGCTAATAGAATGGATTAATTTCCTCTTACTCCTTTTTAAAGACTTTCTTATTCCTCTCACTAATGTTATCGTTGATAACATGTTTGAAGGGTGCTGGGAAAAACCTCAAAATTTGAAATGGGAAGTTGGTCATGTTTTCCATCTTTAAAACCTACTGCAAAGGAATTCTGGAGGATCTGAGATTATTAGAGCTTCCCAATGGCAAAAGTGTTGACATCTCAAAACAATGCCCGGAGTATAATTAGAGAGATAATTAAAAAAAAAAATTCCTACTGATAGATGTCAGGTTGGTCTGGTCTTTTGGATTGGGCACAAAATGTACCAAGTGTTGAATGACATAGACCAGGGATCCCTGGGTGGCGCAGCGCTTTAGTGCCTGCCTTTGGCCCAGGGCGCGATCCTGGAGACCCGGGATCGAATCCCACATCGGGCTCCCGGTGCATGGAGCCTGCTTCTCCCTCTGCCTGTGTCTCTGCCTCTCTCTCTCTCTCTCTCTCTCTCTCTGTGACTATCATAAAAATAAAATAAAATAAAATGAATGACATAGACCAATGTGTGTAATGATAGGAAGGGTCACTAAGAAAGATAGTCTTCTTAATTATATATTAATTTATTTTTCAAAGTTTCATCAGACTGGGTGGCCATATGTAATTAGCCCACAAGCAGAAGGCTCATTTAGGCAAGAACAACTTTTGAGAATTTACATAGAACTCTGCTAACTAATTCATTTCAGCACATTTTAAAAATAATACTCCCCTCTACATCTTATCCTAAGCATCTTCATCTAGAAGTAGCTCATCATGCTAGCATTGAAATGCATATGCCCATGTTAGTATAATAATTTCTTTTTATTTAGGTTTTGTTGTGATCCCCTTCCCATTATGAAATCATAGCTATTTATTCTAAAAACTTTGGACACTTTAGGAAAGATCAACAAGTTAGAACTTACTCATAATCCTACCATCCATTAATAATGTGTTTCTATCATTTTGATGTGTATGTTTCTAGATTTTTTCCTATACATGTGTACAGGTACATAACTATATTTTATTGAAATGGCATCATACATATAAAATACATGTGTTTGTATATATGTATGTAACTTTTAAATTAAATGTAATTTTTTAAAAAAGATTTTATTTGGGCAGCCCAGGTGGCTCAGAGGTTTAGTGCTGCCTTCAGCCCAGGGCCTGATCCTGGAGACCCGGGATGGAGTCCCACGTCACGCTCCCTGCATGGAGCCTGCTTTTCCCTCTGCCTGTGTCTCTGCCTCTCTGTGTGTGTCTCTCATGAATAAATAACTTAAAATCCTTTTTTTTTTTTTAAAGATTTTTATTTATTCATGAGAGACAGAGAGAGAGAGAGAGAGAGAGAGAGGCAGAGACACAGGCAGAGGGAGAAGCAGGCTCCATGCATGGAGCCCGATGTGGGACTCAATCCCGGGGACTCCAGGATCACGCCCTGGGCCGAAGCCAGGCCCTAAACTGCTGAACCACCCAATTAAATGTAATTTTAACTTAAAAGTGCTGTGGAAATCTTTACTCATTAATAAATATATCGTTCTATACATCCTAGCTTCCAAGGTGTTTTGGAAAGCATTGTACAATTGTGTAGTAATTTATTTAACCCCTCCCTTTTTGAGGGACATTTAACTTCAGTAGTGTGCTAATAAGTATTTAACAGCCGGTTCACTGATTTTTAGCATTTCCTCAGATTTCTACCATGTAAATATACCCACCATGGCTGAACCCAGGCTACCAAAATGAAGTCATTGAACAAGGATTTGGGAAGAGATGTTCTTCTGAGCCAGTACTAGCCAGCCTTGGCACCCCTCTGCTAAGGTGAAAGTTTTAACAATTGACTTTAAAGCTACTTCTTTGTTTAAATGCTACACAGATTCTAAACATGATAAGAGCCCCCCTCAGTTTGGGGGTTAAAAAAAATATGTGCCCTTGGCCAAAATATTAAATTGACCAGCTATAAACTCTTTCCTATTTATCTCTTCTCTCACTTTTTCCAAAACTAACCTCAGGCTTTGATTTTTCAAAGATTATCTTTTAAAGATCTTAAACCTATATTCTCTTTAAAGTGGCTAATGTGCCTTGGTGCTGTTTGAAGATGGTACTGTCTCCTCTTTTTCTTAAGCCATCTGTGTGTGTATGTCTGGTGGTGTGGGCTTAGGGAGTACAGGTCTTGCTCCTGTCTGGAAGCACCTGTAAGTATTTAGTGTCCATTTAATTTTTAAATTTTTAAATATTTCCACAAATTTGTTGGTGTTGAGTAGCAAAAGATATTTGGGTGGAGAAAAACATGCCATTTTGCAGCAAGCAGATATTGCCTGTAACTTACTAGGAGTTTAAATTATTGATAGACAAGAGAAAAACCATGGCTTCTAGTATTACTGCCTTCCTGAATAAAAACCGAAGCCCAAAATGCTACATAAGAGGTGAAAGGTATTTAGGTGGCTACTTTCAGGAGGAAGTGGAAGGTGGTTATGTCCGTTTCTTTGTTCATGAATCCATTAATGGTGGAAAAAGGATCGGTCAGCTGAGAGCAAAGGACTGATTTATTTTTTAAGATAATGGACCTTACGCGAAACCCTTCCAAAAACCCATTTGGCTTTTCTGTGCAGCTTTCTTAAGGTCTCCATCACTGGTCATATGTTTTTTGTTTGTTTGTTTGTTTTTGTTTGTTTGTTTTTTAACACCTTGGAGTTTGGAAACTTACCTAGGGCCTCTAGACCCCACTGGGCCTTTTGCTTTCTTCCATCCCTGCAGTGGGATGTATTCATTTCCCTTGTGCAGCAAGGGCACAGATAAGACCTATTGCTTTGAAACTCCTGAAATGTTCTTGGCCGCCAAGGAGTTGGAAAGGTTTCCAGATGTGATGTGCAAATAAGTGCCACTATTTGTACATCTGCACCTCTGGCAGTGAATTACTTCTCTCCTCCAAGATCCCACAAAGGCTTAGGGAAAAGGCAAGACAGGTATTCCTCAAATCATGTCTGCATCTACTTTTGCAAGGGTAGTAGGGACATATGGTGCCTTGGCCAAACAACTTCTAATCCTCTTTTAATTAAAACAAATTAATTTAAATTTTTTTCCTAAGGAAAAAAATTTGATGCAGCATTCAGTAATTTTAATGAGTGTTCAATACTGGGCATTGTGATAAGCACTTGATTTAGTACCAACAGCAACCCTAAGAAGTAGATTTTTTCTTGTTCTCCAGTTTATCAGTGAGGACACTGAGGTGAAGAGAGTTCAACTAATGCCTGTGATGTCCAGTGTCTGGGAAGTGGTAGTACCAGGATTCATACCTGGTCTTGTAAATTCTAGAGCTCAGTGTACCCTGCTGTCTCTCATGTGGTGAGATGGAGAAGGGTGTGCTAGGCAGGTGTCCACCACTAAAAGTGTGAGTGCAGGAAGCATCCCCAGTACTTAGATCAGTTCTGGCACATAGTGCAGGCCCAGTAAGTATCCACCGTTTTAAAAATAAATAAGCAGGTTGCTTTGGATAGGGTTTATTTTCTCACTTTTATTCCATTCCCATAAAAATGGCAATTATGTGGGTCCTGAGCTGTCAGCACCACAGGAGAAGCCACCTAGAGGTTTAACAGTAGTGACAGAGAGGAGGAGGAGGTGAAGCTCCTGCTGAGCACAGCAGTGTGTGTGATGTTAGCAGAAGCAGCCTGGGGAAGGTTTTATTGAGCCTTAGATGGTACTCTACATTGCTCCTTCTACCTTTAGATTAGTGAAATGAATAATAGGAACTAAATGGACTGGATGTAGTGGGAGTGTCCTCTCCTTCCTTCAACAGATACTTATGGAGCCTTTTTTTTCCCTTCTCAGTTGCACTTCACTGATTGAACCCCTTTTTTTTAAATCAGGAACTGTGCTTGGGCCTGGGAACAGGACCTACAAGATGGTTAAGACCCATGCTTTTGTGAAACCTGTTTTCCCCTCTTGTTTCCAGAGACTAAAATGGAACATAGAAAGAACAGACAAAAATATAAGGAAGCCCAGTATGCCACTATATACTTTCAATCCTTTCCTCTTTCCTGTTTTATTTTGAAGGAATTCATAGATGTTCTATCACTTGGTATATATGTAATCAATATATGCTGGAGAGAGATTTTTTAAAGTAATTAAAAATTTTTAAGTTAAAACAATAGTAATACCGTAGTCATCAAATATCTAGTCAATATTCATATTACTAATGATCAAATGCCACAAAATCTTTTTTCTCTTCGATGGTATAAGAATCTAAATAAGGTCCAGGTGGGGCATGTGGGTGCCTCAGTTGGTTAAGTGTCTGCCTCTTGATTTCAGCTCAGGTCATGATATCAGGGTCATGAGATGGAGCCCCCGCAGAGGGGCTGCGTGCTGAGTGTGGAGCCTGCTTGCGATTCTCTCTCTCCTCCTCCCCCCACTCATGCGTACTCTAAATATAAATTAATTAATCAATTAATCAAAGTCCATGTATTGAGACATTTATTGATGTAATTTGACTGCTTGATTCATCTTTGTTTTTTAAGTAGGCTCCATGTGCAACATGGTTTTATTTATTATTATTTTTTAAAAAATTTTATTTATTCATAGAGACACAGAGAGAGAGAGGGACAGAGACACAGGCAGAGGGAGAAGCAGGGTCCATGCAGGGAGCCCGACGTGGGACTTGATCCAGGGTCCCCAGGATCAAACCCTGGGCTGCAGGTGGCGCTAAACCGCTGCGCCACTGGGGCTGCCCTCCAACATGGTTTTAACTCACAGCCCTGAGATCGAGTTATATGCTCTACTGACTGAGCCAAATAAGCTCCCTATCTTTTGTTTCTTTCTATCTGTTTAGTTTCTTCTCTATTCCCACTGCTCCATCCTGCATCCCCACCCCATTCCTTCCCCCTCTCTCTAATTTATTTTTGAAGAAATTGGATTGTCCTATAGTTTCTCATAGTGTGGATTAGCTGATTCCATTCTTGTGGTGTCTTTTTATGTGTTTACATGTTCCTCTGCTTTCTGTATTTCCTTTAGGTTGGTAGGTGCATATAGAAACTTGATATCTTCTTTCTTTGCGTGAATGAAAAGTAGTGATTTGGTCAGATGGAAATGGTTGCCTTGAAATTCTACAAAAGAAATTCTACAAAAGAATATTTGTCTCAAGGTTTATTAAGTTTATGTAAGCCATTGTTCCCCTGGAACATGCCTTAATAGGAGCTGTTTCCTCATTGTTAAGTATCTTCTAACTTTGCCCTCTGGTGGGTTTTAGGGGCTTGTCCTTAAATTGTGCCAGTCTAAATATGTTAAGTCACAGGGGCACAGAGAAAACCCTTTCCCAAGCAAATAATGACAGATTGTATTGTGATTATGTTGCTTCTTTTTGGTTTGGCATTTGCTGTAGGTTGTGAACGATTTTTATTCATTATTTTGATATCTGTCTGTGCTCCATGTGGGCGAATAAGAATTGGGTCCCTTATTATGTAATATCTTTGCTGAGAAGGTTGGATTGAGAATTTCTTTAGTGGTTCATTGGTAAGAAAGAGCATTTGCAGGTAAAGATCCAAGAAAGTATTTAGTTGTTTTAGTTATGTTGCTATTTATTTAATTTCTCATTCAAGGAACACTTATTAACTTCAGGAAGTGTGCTAGATGTGCAACAGTGGGGAATGGTACCAATGTGGGAGTTGCCTACATGAAGCTTATAGTCTTGGGCAAGATACTAGTCCTATAACTATATACTCTGTGGCTGAAGTACAGGAACCCTCAGTGCCTGAACAGTACAGGGAAATGAACCAGTCCTGGCATGTCTAGAGAAGGACCCCAGGGCTATCCCCAGGAGTCCATGTCCATACTTTGAGAACTACTGTTCTAGTTCACTATGTTTGTTTCCTTGAGTTCTGAGATTCTGTGATTCGCTGATTCTAATGCAAAAGATAAGTCTACTTAAATTCAGGGTGTAGATCAGGAGTTTATAATTAGCACCCACTTCCCTGTCTTCCAGCAAAAGCCTTTTAGATTTTCTTTTAACTACTACCACCACCACCACCACCACCACCACCACCACCACCACCACCACCATTTCCTCTGCCTATTTCTTCTGGGATTGGTGGCATTGTAGCACAAGAGTGAGCAATCAAAAAATCCCATCTTCCTGGCTATGGTGGTTGATTCACAGATGGGCATGTGACCTGATCAGAAATCAGTAGAACTGATACTGTGAGTATTGATGTGGTAGGAAAAAGAGTACCATCGCCTGTCCTTCACACTTGAACTGGTGATGCAGTTGGCCTGTAGCTGCTGGCCACTTATGTCACTGTTACATGGATCCTAAGAACGAAGCCCACAGAGATGAAAGAAACAGTCTTGATGATACAGACTGTACTTTCTGATTCCAGTTTTGCCATGTTATTCAGTAACACCTTAAGCATTATTTCTGCAAGACAATAGATCCTGGAAGGTTGGGTGGCTTGAATTCCTGTGACTTAGATTTCCTGTTTCTTGGAACCCAAAGAATCCTTACTGGTCTAGATGTATTTGGGGGTCTGTGAATGAACTTCACAAGTTACATTCAAGATGTTGTGATTTGAGGGAGTCGTGACCCCAAAGGTTAGGGACCCCTGAAGAATGTGTTTCTGAATTAGAGTGGAAGTTGTATTCCTTAATGGAAGCAGATGAGATCACTCTCCCATCACTTTCCTGCTACACATGGGCCCCTTGACATGGAAGAGGACACCGCAGATGTAACTGGGACGGCAAGTGATCACAGATTGGCTGTAAACAGCAAGAAGATGCTGGAGAAATCTCAAATAATAATGAGGAGGCTTCCTAAACTCTTCTTTGGGGTACCTGGATGGCTCAGTTGTTGAGCATCTGCCTTTGGCTCAGATTGTGGTCCTGCAGTCCTGGGATCGAGTCCCACATGGGGCTCTCTACAGGGAGCCTGCTCCTTCCTCTGCCTATGTCTCTGCCTCTCTCTCTCAGTCTCTTATGAATAAATAAATAAAATCTTTAAAAAAAAAACAAACCTCTTCTTTTGTGACAAAAGCACTAGAGAATCATCTCTGAGAATCTCTCAGGAAAGGGTAATTGTATATAATAGAAGTTGAAAGGCAGAAAAAAAATTGCTATGGTAACACAATCTTCAAGTATGGTGGGTTTTCCCCCCCTTACTTTGAAATACTTGCTTGCACAGCGGTAAAGATTTCTTTCTGTTTAAGGTGTTGATTGTTGGATAGTCTAGTAAGTCTGTTTAAAGGTCAGTCAGGTGATTGATAAACTGCCATACTGATGCCCACTGTTGTCCATTGGGAAGTTTCTTGGGATATGTACCTGTGGAAAGCAGTGTATTTGCTGAATGTGCAGATACGTAATTCTGTCCAACAGTTTCTCAGTGGGTAAGCTGTCTACCCATGCTGTCCTTATTCTTGACCTTTGTTTTTTATTGTATTAATGCTGGGGTGGAGTCTATCACTCCATGTGATGGAATCACATGTTCTAAAAATGAGTTGACTTCAGGGGAAGATCCGTGTATCTCTAACTCTGATCTTCCACTGTGTAGTTGAGTCCATTGATCTTTAGGACGACCAATGTGAGGCTGGTGGAAGGGAGATGGAATGCATACAAATCAGGACAAGCTAATGCAGTAATAAAAGCTCAAATCCCATATTCTTGTGTTGGGGAACATATACATTGTTAGTAAAGAATGATAGAAACATTTTTTTTCTGAGTGAATGGGCAAATGGATATGTTTTCCAGCGTGAATTAAATTGAATCAGCGTTATTGATCTTGCATTGAGGCCTGTTAAACTGCATCCGGGGAGGCCATCTGCTTGGGGAGGCTCCTGCATTCTGCCTTCCTTCAAATTCCAATATCTTCTCTCCAAGGCTCACGATGTTTGTCGAATGAAACTGGGATCAGGCTCCACTTGCTGTCAGGATAAAAGGTGAAACTCCTTAACAAGATGTATAAACCCTTTGGTGGTTACCTCTGGCTCATTTTCTGGCCTCATCTTTTTTTTTTTTTAAAGGTTTATTTATTTATTAGAGAGAGAGAGAGAGCCAGAAAGAGAGGGAGGGGAAGGGGCAGGGGAACAGGGAAAGAGAATCTTTTTTTTTTTTTTTTCAAATATTTATTTATTTATGAGAGAGAGAGAGAGAGAGAGAGAGAGAGAGGCAGAGACACAGGCAGAGGGAGAAGCAGGCTCCATGCCAGGAGCCCGACATGGGACTTGATCCCGGGCCCCCAGGATCATGCCCCTGGCCAAAGGTGGCGCTAAACCGCTGAGCCACCCAGGGATCCCCAGGGAAAGAGAATCTTTTTATTTTTATTTTTTATTTATTTATTTTTATTTAAAAAAAATTTTTTTTTTTTAATTTATTTATGATAGTCACAGAGAGAGAGAGAGAGAGGCAGAGACACAGGCAGAGGGAGAAGCAGGCTCCATGCACCGGGAGCCTGATGTGGGATTCGATCCCGGGTCTCCAGGATCGCGCCCTGGGCCAAAGGCAGGCGCCAAACCGCTACGCCACCCAGGGATCCCCAGGGAAAGAGAATCTTAAGCAGACTTGTGCTAAGCGCAGAGCCCAACCTGGGGCTGGATCCCAGGGCCCTGAGGTCACAACCTGAGATGAAACCAAGAGACGGATGCTCAACCAACTGTACCACTCAGGTACCCGCCCCCCCCTGCCCTGTCTTGAACCCATTCCCCTCCCCCTGAGTTTACTAAACCCTGGCATCTCCTTCATTGCAGTGCTGTGCCTCCCACTCAACTGTTGTTCCTGTTATTTCTTGGGCCAGCCATGCACTGGCCCAACTTTCCCTACCCTCTGCTTCTCTGCTGCTTCTGTTGGCCAGTTTGGACTCATTCTTCAGGTCCTTTCTTCTAGAAAACCTTTTCCCACACCCATGTCTAGGCTGGATACTCCTTCTGCCTGTTGTATTGATAGCTCTGTGTACTGATCAGCACTTATCATCACTTTATTCAGCTGTAAATCTATATATTGTCCCGTTGGACCACTAAACTTAACCATGTTCATTGTCAGATATTCAGCATCTGGTATGGTGCTCAGCAATGGAACCTCAATAAATCCTTGTTGAATGAAATGTGGAGATAGAAGTACAAGTACAAAATCGTACAGTGCATGGTTAGATAGAAAAATGTATAACCCATGGGGGATTAATTAACCAATTATTTTCAAGACCAGGGCAGTGTTTGAGTAGTATAGAATATTGTGTTAAAAAAAAAAAAGAAAAGACTGCAAGTCTTTTAAATTCTATTTGGAAAAGGGAAGAGAGACTCCTAATTTCACTTAGTTATTCTTTGCAGTTAATGTGTTCCATCTTTTGGCTTTCGCCATGTAACTAGAAAGGAACAATTAAGAGATAGCCTGGTCGTTTGCATTGCAAATGGCTATTTTAGGCCATTATCATAGTCCAAATTTCTTTTAAGATTTGTTTTTCTTTTTTATTAGACCGTTGTGTCTTGTCCTATTACATTTGCTGTGTCATTAGCCTGAAAACATGGGCAGACTCCTCCTTTTCATTACTGTCATAAAAATCAAATTTACTAAGGCCAGAACAGTACTTATTACTTAGATAATAGAGAATAGAATAGGAACAATCCGGAAGAATTGTGTCCTCAAAGCACTGAGCACATGTGACGCATTTTCAGTGTCATTGATCACTTGCTTTGTCTCTTTTCACAGAGCTCCTCAGTTGTTAACCTAGCTTCATTTTGGAAAATACAAGTTCAAATATAGACCTGGGTTACTGAGAAGTATATCAATTAGTGTTTTGGTTTCTATCAACAGACAATTTAATTTACCAGACAAAGCTTTATTTTTTCCCCCCAATTGGTACCATGCCCAGGCTTTACCATTATGGTATTAAAAAGGTAAATGTAGAGCCACAGATGATGTTTCCTTTTTGCACGTGCCCTTCAAAACATGATAAATCACTTCAAACTATGGAGGCATTCGCACTTGCAATTAGCTAAGTATAATTTACTGCAAAGCATTTCTAAATTAAATTAAATTCAGATATAAAATATGTTAACATCTGATATGCAAAGCTCAAATAATATGAGGCTTTTAAAAAAGCATATCATTTTATGGCAAAATTTGGGGAGATATATACAAAATGCTAAGCAGGATTGAATTTGAATGCTCTTAGCAGGTGTTCTGTCTTGAGAAATGAGCAGGGCTTGTGGTAGCTCCCTTCTTCAGAGCAATCAACAGGAGGAGGCCAGATCATCTAATTCCAAGACCTGGTGGAGGCCAGATCATCTCATTCCAAGACCACTGTGTGCAGTAGTCTTATGGGAAACTCTGTCTAGTTCCTTGAGTCACTGAGACCACCACAAGTTTCGAAGGGGAGGTTGTGAGCGAGGGGCAGATACCAAGTCTGTGCTAAGCTGTTGGCTCCTGGAACCCTTGAGATAAGGGCAGCAGCTGTCTGAGGACTTAGCAGTATGTCAGTGGATCTGTGGGTTGTTTCCCAAGTGGATGATCTTGCAGTTTTCCCAAATCGAAACTAAATGCAGTTATATTTTATGAACTTCATTCATCCTTTTCCTCTCTGTAGACATTAGTTTTTCTTTCAAAAGGTATGTTTTCTTAAGGCACCTATTAAAATGCCAAAGCTCTTAGCAAGTGGTTATATAAATGAGCCATTTTATGTCTGTATTTTAAAATGATCAAATCAAATCACTACAGAAATGAGACCTGAATTAGCACCATTTCTCAAAGTCATAAAAACACGACAGTCATACTCTTCTCCATAAAAGGTTTCAGTGTTGCTCTGAGTGTTCTTTGAGTAGTACTGTGGTTGTGGGAAACGGGAGTGTCCTGTTGGGGTTGTAATTAGGGTTATGCAATTGCTTAAGAAATGAAGTGCTTACTTCCTTAGCTGCAACCCCCTGCCCCCCAAAACTGTACAGTTTAAAGACTGGAGTCCTTTGTGGAAGCAGTCATCTTTTACCAGCTAAAAGATTTGGTTTTATGGATGCCTTCTAGGAGTTCTGACCTGGTGATGGTTTCGAGTCCTGCATGAATTGGAAGTAGGGCTAAATCCTGGCTCCATGTGAACTTCTAAGCTTTAGGCTGATGTATATCAAAAGAACTTCCATCATGGAATATCTTGTACCAGGCATGGAAGTGAAACACTTTTAAATGCATCTTCTCAATTAAATTTCATCACCATCTTAAGAACGAGATTTTAGGGACGTCTGGGTGGCTAAGTGGTTGAGCATCTGCCTTCGGCTCAGGGTGTGATCCCGGGGTCCCAGGATCAAGTCCCGCATTAGGCTCCCCACAGGGAGCCAGCTTCTCCCTCTGCCTATGTCTCAGCTTCTCTCTCTCTTTCTTTCATGAATAAACAAAATATTTTTAAAAACCTGAGATTTTATCATTACTGCCTCATGCAGATGTAATTAAAAGAAGGTTACACCATTATTAAGAATTTATATGTATGGTGCGTGGCAGGACAGTCTATGCCTCCAAGTAGTAGGTGTTAAAGACTCAACCTTCGCTGGAATGTCCTAGGTACTTGGGACCTAATTACCCTTCTTAGCTTGGATATATTTATATATAACTTGATTTGTAATGGTTGTGTATTAGTCCTTATTGTCCAGCCATTCTTTTTGTTTCTTAAGTGGTAGAACCATTTCATGACACATCATTTTAGGAGGATGTGTACTGTGTGTAATGCAGATTAAATTTGGGATGAACCGGGAAGAAACCCAGCCACTGAAATTCCTAGGAATTTACTAGGTAAATTCTTTATTTAAATTACCTAGGGGGACCTTTAAATATGTGAGCACTCCTGGAGCTTTTCAGAACAAGATTTGAAGAACCCTGGACTTAAATCTATGTTCTTTTTTTTTTTTTTTTTTAAAAGATTTTATTTATTCATTCATGACAGAGAGAGAGCGAGAATGAGACTGAGGCAGAGACACAGGCAGAGGGAGAAGCAGGCTCCATGAAGGGAGCCGGATGTGGGACTCGATCCCAGGACTTCAGGATCACTCCCTGGGTGGAAGGCAGGCACTAAACCGCTAAGCCACCCAGGCATCCCTAAATGTATGTTCTGTCTTCAGACCTCCATTATTATGGAACCTTCAGATTGATGACATTTTTTCTCTAGTAGAAGCTCATTTTTTTCATCTTCTTTGTTCAGAACACCTGTGTACCCTATGCACTCTGCATCTTTCTGATTATTTCTGTGGGATACGTTTCTAACAGTGGGATTACTAGGTCAAAGACCACATGTTTTTGAAAGACATGGGAATTGGCCAACACTCCCTCTGATAGGTTGAAACAAGGTATCTTCCCACCAGTCAAGTCTGGGTTGGCTCTTCTACATCCTCACCATCACTATGTAGTATATATATTTTTCTGAGCAATTGCCAATCCCATAGGTCTCAAAAGAATCTCATTGTTTCAATTTGATTTGTTTAGCTGTTAGTGCAGGGGATCATGAAATCTTATCACTTTCCTTTTTCCCTTTGTTCCCCTCCTTGGCCCTACGTCTGCTTTTGTTTGAGGGTAGTCATGTTTTGCAGTAGGGTTTCATGGAGCAGGTGGATAGTGAACACTCAAAGGACCCTCAGCTGTTACAGGTCTCACTCAGCCCATGCTAGATCCATGAAGGTGCTGGAAGGAATGTGAGTGTGAGACTTGGTGAGATTCAGAGAAGGCAGCTTGAAAAGAGGTCTCAGTGCGTGTGCAAATGCCATCCCGATGTCTTGTTCCTTCTGGATTCTTGCCAAAGAAAGAAGATGCTTTCATTTTCTCAAATGCCAATGTGACTGTATGTTTTTTGTATTGTTTTTAATAGATACACATTTACAAAGTTTTCTTTTAAAAAATGTAAACCAAGGATACCCAGGTTGCTCAGTGGTTAAGCATCTGCTTTTGTCTCAGGTCATGATCTTAGGATTGTGAGATTGAGTCCTACATCAGATTCCCTGCAGGGAGCCTGCTTCTCCCTCTGCCTATGTCTCTGCCTCTCTCTCTCTCTGTGTCTCTCAGGAATAAATAAGTAATATCTTCTTAAAAAATAAATAAAAAATGTAAACCAATACTAGCCAGTCACTTATGTTATTAATTTTTCATCATCTTGAATTCCTTTGGAACATAGAGTGCCACATTTCATTGCTAACTCTTATAGTTATTCTGCAATTTTAATCATTCCTTGCTCAGGGAAGATGTTTTTAGGGTCCCAGCAAATGTGTGGGACCTCCCCTTGCCAGTTCCACTCGGGAACACTGGGTCAGAAGGAAGTAAGTGATAATCATAGCAGCAATAACAGCAATGAACATTTCTGGAACACCCACTTGGTGCCAACTTTTTTCTTTTTTAAAAGATTTTATTTATTTATTTTAGAGAGCAGGGAGAGGGGCAAAGAGAGAAGGAGAGAGAGAATCCCAAGCAGACCCCAGACTGAGCATGGAGCCCCACGCAGGGCTTCATCTCCCAATCCTGAGATTGTGACCTAAGCCGAAATCAAGAATCAGATGCTTAACTGACTTAGCTACCCAGTCACCACTGTGCCAACTTTTTCATTGTACTTAAACTGAGTCAGAGATGTGATAAGAATAGCCAGCTTGGGACACATTATTATTTTTCCCTCTCCACTTAAGTTATCATTTGATTAGGAATATGTTTCCTGAAAGCTCTTTGGATAGCTTGGCTTTGAGTTGTAAGGATACGCAGATCAGTTTCAGGGTGGATTAATTCAGAGATCATGAGATTACCTCTCTTCCCCCAGAGTTTCTGCGGGAGAAATAGTTTGGTGTTTATAGCTGCGTATATGCCTGCTCACACATGGGCATATGCAAATATACAGAAGATTTTCATATTCTCAGTGAATTACAGCATACATATGAGATTACAGTACACGAGGTAACTAGCATCGAAGCTGACTTAAGTAAAAAGAAGAAAAAGGGGGAGTCTTTATGATATAGGGATCTCTTTTTACTTTCAGGGTCAGGAATGAGCTGGTACTTGGGAATGGGCTGGAATCGGGACCTGGAAAGCCATCAGCACTTTATTTTTCCCTTTGTTTCTGCTTTTTTGTTCTTTGCTACATTCTCTCTTTCTTTGCAGAGCAGCTTTCATGTGGAATAAAACATGAATAACCCCTCACTCCTACAGCCACCCACAGAGGCTGGCTAGCTGGCTCTCAGTCACAGTTCCACATTCCCTGGAAAGAGTCTGCTTTGCCAAGCTTGGGTCACATGACTGCCCTTGGCCAATGAGTGGAGCTTGGACTCCTAGCCCAATTGTGGCTGCCTAGGGCCCCCCATGGAGATCTGGCAGGAAGCTTCCCAAGAAGACGGTTGGCTTCTGGGCTTGGCAGACAATCCAAAAGATGTCCAATATAATAAGAAAAAAGCAACCCAGGATTTAGACGTTAATCTCCTAGACTCTAACCGGAAAATGTTAGCAAATGTAGATTTAATCATTTGGTCATGTCTGTGGGGGCTGAATAAGATGAAAAAAGTTCCCATAACAATAAATGCTCAACAAATATTATGAGGTTGTGATTCTTTTGTGAAATACAAGTGATAAATAATGAATGTGTGGCAGTGTTTTGTTTTCCCATATAAATATGTATTTTCTGCAGTTAGTTTCTAGTAGCTTAACATCAGTTATCCGTTGAGAAGAAAAATCTTTCTTTCCTTTGTCCATATGTGTTATGGACTGAATGTTTCTGTCCCTCCAGATTTATGTGTTGAAACCTTAACTCCTAATGTGATGGTTTTTGGAGGAGGAGCCTTTGGGAGGTGATTTGGTTTAGATGAGGTCATGAGCATGGAATCCCCTTAATGGGATTAGTGTCCTCATAAGAAGAGAAAGAGAAACCAGAGCCTTCTCTCTGTCTTCACCATGTAAGGACACTGTGATAAGGCCCCCATCTGAAAGCTAGGAGGACAGCTCTTACCAGGAACTGAGTTAGTTGACACCTTGACCTTGGACTTCTCAGCCTTTGGAACCATGAGAAATTTCTCTTGTTTAAGCCATCCATTCTATGGTATTTTATTATGACAACTACAGCTGTCTAAGACAATAGGTAGCTGCTCATTAAGTTATTTATCAATCCCATGTTTTAAACCAGTAGGTTAATTCCCCAAACAGTTGCTTACTTGTATACTAGGTATTTACAAGGTGATAAGGGTATTGCCTGGTGCCATCCTGAAATACACAGTTTCTTGGAAGAGAAAGGGGAGGGAGACTGAATGCATATGCAAATAGCAAAGCAAACACAATTACCAGGTATGTAGGTGCCACAAAGGCCATAAATGGGTTGTAGTTTACAGTCAGTGGAACTGAGGAGGCAATAGGACTATTTTCCATAGTAGTTTTTCTAGGCCATGAGAAAGACCTCTCTGACAAAATGACACTTGGAACTGAGACTACAAGAATGGAAAGAACTGGACAAAGACCTTTCCAGGTAGAGAGAAAGGCAGTGTTGCATTGCCGGCTTACAATGGGCAAGGCAGATTGTGGTGCAAGTGAGCCGATGTCATGAGGGCCTGGTAAATGGTGAGTTTTAATTTTTTCCCAAATGCATCATAGCCCATTTTGGAATATAAGACAGGTACGGCAATAGACAGGTGTCTCTGGGAATGAGAGGTATAGTGGTCTGTGGGGTCACAGCAGAGGCAGCATCTATATTTCTCTTGAAGGAGGAAGCCACGCAGAGGAAATCTGTGACCATTCCAGTCTACTGAAATGTGTCAATAGAAAGTCTCCATGCCAGAGGTTTGAGTTTCGTCTAAAGCATGTGAAGTGTTTTGTCACCAAATTCAGAGGTGTGGATTGAGAGAATTTTGGGGTGTGGGGGATACCACTGAAACTTGAAGACAGATGTCATGGTTGACCTTAAAAAAATCTGTAAGCTATAAGAAAAGAACTTGAACAAGTATTTCCTAAGAAAGCTGATATGTCCTTCCATGGGTAACAGTATTTGTGAGGTATCCTGCAGTTTGACTCAATGCGTGGTTGTATGTTCTTGAACTTGTGGGTGTATGTGTTTATGTTGTGTAAGTAGCCGAGGAGAAGGATTTGAACTTGTATTTCCTGGAGTTTGTCAAAGTGGAGAGAAATCCGTTCCTTTCCATATGTTGAGATTGGCCTATCCCCCCTTTGGCTGATGGAGGAATGCAAGAACTCCAACAGAGGGCTGCCTTCCTCTTCCCCTGAGACCAACTCTTTAATATCACTGACAGAGAGGGAACCTTCGCTGGATCCTCGGAAATTAGAGAAGGCAAATACCCGACAGTTCATTTGATTCTCTCTGGGGAGCCAAGTTGGAGTTCATTTTCCATTTGTTGTTGTAGTTACTAGTTTCTTGTCTGGAGCAGTTTCTGACTTGTGTTCCTAATCAACACTCTAATGGAATTACTCATGTTTCATTTAACAGTCTGTCTTGAAATAACCTTTTGGAAGTATTACTTTTCCAAGTAGAGGCATCACTGGCACACTAATTGGCCTTTTAGGTGAATGGGGTAAAAATTAGATAAAAGAGAGCCAGTCTCCTGCAGGGTAGATGTCAGAGGCCTTCTCTATCTCTGTGGCATGATTTCAAGGCCATGAGGAAGAAAAGTCCTCTTGGTATCCCCGAAAGTGCCACAGTATCTGCAGTTTTATTGATAGCATCCGTGCCTTCAAGTTGTGATGTTTTTCCCTAACATGGGGTGTCACAGGCAAGGATGATGCTGGTGGCATCTTTTGATGAATGAAATCATGTACTGGCTCGGGTTTCTGCTATAGATGAAATCAGAAGTACTTGGGAAAAGAGGAGATCCTGAAATGATTGCAAATGAGAGAATAGAGAGGAATGTGTGTGGGTGAGGAGGGGAGGGAAACTTCAAGAAATGAGTGCATAGTAGGGCAGGAGAGAAGAAAGGGACCTGGGTAAGCTTTGAAACCTGACTGAACTTTTCTAGAAAGAGGAAGTGGGACATGTTCGTCATTATACATGCACAACAAGACTGACGTGAATGCCCGCACATCTGTTCTTGCCTGCATGGCATCCATTCTCCATTGCTGTGGTCACCAGTTACCACTTTTCCTCCATTTTCCTCCAGGCAAATGCTGGCCTTTTCATTCGTTTCCAGGCTCCAAGGCTAGGTGTGTGAGTAGGTCAGAAAACAAGAGCATCCCGTTTTTAGCTAGAGTTGGGTTTGCCATCATAACTAAAAGGGTTTTTGGATTGTTCACGATTTCTACTGGATGATGGGACTAAGTAGAACAAAGTGAACAGCCCAGTGCAAAGTGTTTCTGAAAGACCTCTGATTTGAATTGTTCTTTAATTTAATGATGTCTCTTTAGTGTCCATTGATGTCTCTCTCTGCCACCTTTATTGCCTCCAGTTGTTTGATTTGCCTGAGCCCTATTATTTCCATATTGCAAGGGAACATAAAATGGATGACATCTGAGAACTGTATTTCTGTGATCCTGGTAAACGTTTGTACAAAATTCTCTCACCTACTTATTTAACCTCCCCTTGGAGATGGTGACAATTGTTCCTGTGTCCTAATGGCCTTACATTTAAATTTATCTTTTCCATGTGAGCTGCTGAAGTGTCCAGAAACAAGCTTAGGGTCCCAGCGTGGTCAATTATCCCAGCTATTAGAGCATATCATCACTGTCTGTGATGGGAGTGCTGTGTGAAACCTCAAATAGTATTTTTACACCGCTCTGGTGTATGCGTGTGTGTATGTAGCATTGTATTTCAATGTAAATGCATTTCTTAATAACAGCCCATAGGTCCTTCTGGACCATAATCATGGTCTCAGTTCTCTTTTGGAATTCCCAGTATCCAAATATTTCTCTCAGATTAAATATCTGTACTTTAGATTATTCCCACTTTGGGTATTGCTCTCATTTTCCCACCATAAATCTCCTTTTGTTTCTTTCCTTTCCCCTTTGGATTATCCATGAGACACATTGTCCAAGCACCTCACATTCCCAGCTGAGCTTCAGCTGTGAATTCAATATTTTTGTGAAGGGAGAATTCACTTACCAAAATAAAAAAAATCTGGATCTACTAAAATAAGATATAAAAAGCCAAGAGCCAAGACCCATATAGGATATAAGTAGATCCAGAGTGATAGGACACAGGAAGAATTTCCAGTTTGCGAAGTGATTGGAGCATGAGGGTAGAGTTCACTTGGTCTTATGAAAGTCTCAACATGCAGTGGGACCCAAGAGCATTTAGCCCGTGTCAGTTACTGCTAATAGTATGTTGGCATGCTGGCTCTTTATTATTGTTGCTCAACCCATAAAATCATTGTGCTCCAAGCAATTGAGGTTCAGCCATGAGACCAATCTTACTTTAAACCATGACTCCATCTGGAAAGCCAACTATTTGACCATGGATCATTTACTCAATCTCTTGGTACTTAGTTTTCTTACCTATAACATGGGAATACTGGTATCTATCTTGAGAGATTGCTCTGAGTATTGAGATCCTATATAAAGCATATGTTACCGAAAGAAGCCGCATGAGATTTTGCTGTCCATTGGCGGCCTGCTTTCTCTGCCACTGGACATGGTCTGTATCCTTTGGCTACCATGTTGTACATTTACTTGTTTGGAATAGCCTGGTACTCTGTTCAAAGAACAGTCTCATAATTCTATGTGGAGATGGCAATATATAGTACCCTGGTTGATATTATAAATTTAAAAGTTAGGCTTAGATGTAAACCTCGGGTCAGCCTCTTATTGTGTGACCTGTAAGAGGACAGTTAACTTTTCTGAACCTCAGTTCTGTTATCTGTAAAATGTAAAAAACTATAGTACTTATCTCAGGGTTGCTGTATAGAATGAAGCATGTATAAAATTCTCAGTGCAACAGCCAATATAGAATGCTGTGAACAGGTAGAGGTTGCTTTATTATTATTATTGCTATCATTTTTACCATCACCACTACCATCACCATCATCATCAGTGTCATCATTATAAATCAGTGGTTCTCAGCCAGAGGTTATTTCACCTCCCAGGGGATGTTGGCAATGTCTGGAGTTTTTTTGTTTTGTGTTTGTTTTTGGTTGTGACTACAAGAGGATATGCTACTGGCATCTACTGGGCAGTGATCAGGGATGCTGCTATATATCCTGCAATGCCCAGAATAGCCCCTCATAAAAGAGAAATAGCTGGTCCCAAGTATTAATGGTGTCAAGGTTGCAAAACCTTGATATAAATAAATTGTCCACACCCGTCAGTGATGTCATCTAGAAATCGTTCCTCTCTTTTAAAGTTCTGGCATTACCGTGTCCCTTTTACTAAGCTATCTGAAAAATTCTGTTTTGCAAAATGATGAATTCTCTGGAACTTTCTGTTTTTCTTATTTGTGTTCTGTGCCAAGCAGAGTCTGTGCCAGGCTGTGTTGAGGAGCTAATGGTGTGATACTTCTCTGGGCTTCTACATTGATAAGACAAGTGTTTGTTTTTCATAGTTCTTGAATGTTATAAATGGGACTTGAATGTTCTTGGAGTTGTCCCAGAGAGAGATGGAGAGTGGATTTTAGAGATGCCCCAAATAGTTTGTGCTAGATTCTTGTTAATTTATCATTATTGCCTTAAAGGTTTAAGAAGTCTCTATGGACCTTGGTGACTTTTTTTTTTTTTTCCTTTGGAAGCTCTCATGTTTCCTGTGTAAGAAAAGGTCTGAGGTATTTTGTCCTTGGCAAAATTTATTTAACAAATTATTTTGCCTTATGACATTCTCAAAAGATGGATGGAACAAGGTTTCAAGAAGGGAACAATTATAAGATGAGAATTTTGAGGGGCACATTGTGTCATATGGTGTCACATCTATTTCTTGGGTGAATCTTTTATTTATAGTCAGTAAACCTGTAAATTAAAATTATTTAAGCATCGAGTATTGAGAATAAAGGTATTTCAGTTAGAAACCTTTAATATATTTTCATATCCTTAATGCACCTTACAATAAATGTCACCAAAATCATTTTAGTTCAGTGTTAAATTTTCATTTTCTTATAGAATACTGCTAGATTTCTCATACTACTTTTTGTCTATATCACTTTATTAGATTAGAGATTTTTGGTTTCTCTAAGTAAAAAAATGAACTTCTTAGCTGTTGTCTTATTCAGAACCTCTTTCACTTTGCAAATAGAAAAATAAAGAAACAAAACAAAAAGTGAGTGAAGTTGTGGTTAAAAGAATGAAAAGAGGTGGTATTGAAGGAGTCTGTTGGGGTACTGGAACCTTTTTTACTTTCATCTGCTTGATGGTTATGTGGGTGTAAACATCAGCAGACAATATCCAGGTGTAGAGTTGAAACCTATGCTTTTCACTATGGGTAAGTTAGATGTCAGTGAAGCACACAACACACACACACACAAGGTGATCCTTTTAGGGGGAGTCTTGGAGAATACACTGGAGTCACCACAGAAGACAAAATGACCAGGCATTATACTTGAGACAGGAGACACCATTTTCTCGGGGCCCCCATTCTCTCAGTCAGCATTTGAATAATTACTCATTTGAGTGTTGGTTGACTGCCGGGTATTTTGTACTTGAGGTTACAGGGATGGACAAGAGAAAGATGGTGCTTGCCTAAGGATTGGCATCATTTTACTAATTCTCATTGTTATGAACAATTGGGTAGAGTCTGTGGTTTCTGATCCCCATGTGCAATGTGGGGTTGTGTAGTATCTAATATTCTTAGGAGGTCTTAAGGTAACTGCAGAGGACTTTTAGATTTTCCTAGACATCTCTTAAACAAATGCTTCACCCACCCTCTTCCTGTTATTTTTAGTTACATGAGTAATTCATGAATGCATTCATAAGGTCAAAAATTAAAACCCCAATGAGAAAGGAAGACTTGCCTCCATCTCCTTATCTTCTCTCCTTCCCTCAACCAAAGAGGATTTAGACTTGCCCTATCAGGAGGAACCATTTTGTTCAGACCTTGTCTGAGAGGGAGTAAAAGAGAAGCAGAAGAGAAAGTTTTCTAGGGCACAATTTGTATCTCCAGTTCTGCAAACACTGCCTAGCACAGAGTAAGACTCAAATAGATTTTAATGAATTGACTATTTTTAAATGAATACAGATGCTTTGGAGGTTAATAGCATAAGTCTTTTAGTGAATTTCTTCTCAATTTTGGTTGATATGTTTCTTCTTCTTCCTCCTCCTCCTCCTACTTTCCTCTTCCTCTTTTTCCTCTTCTTCCTCCTCTTCTTCCTCTTCTTGTAATTACTATCACGTTAGGTTCCAGTATACTTTAAAACCTATTTACGTATTTGGAAAAGTTGGGAGTAATTAGACTGGAGTGTAGGATGAGTGGTAGGTGGGAGTTGTTAGAAAATGAGGTGGGCTGCCGGGGGGACAGACACCAGACATGTACCTTGATAATGTGGAGCTTTCTCCTGCCACGTAGCCTAAGATGCTATGTCTGCTTAGTGATCCAAGTGAAGAGATTTCCTCCCACAAATTTGGTAGTCATCTTGATGGGCACTAAGATCTGGCATTTATCTAGAACCTTATGACTTTGTATCTAATCTCAAGACCTAGCTACTTTTACCAGTTCAAAGCTTTAGATATTTGTTGTTGTTTTTAACTATGAAGGTACATTTGTTAGATCTAGAAATACTCAAGCCATTGGTACTGATTGCATCAGTGTTTTTGTATAACTGAATTCTAAATGCCTGCTGTTTTTGAAATCTCATTTCTCCCCCTGACTTTCTGTGTGTTTTTTTTTCTTGCCATTTCAGAAATGAATATTCCACTGGAAACCTTAGATTCACAGTGTAAGCCTAGGAGAAGTTTACCCAGAGTTGTTCTTTATCTCTCTTTTTCATAAACATCTGAAATAGAAACCAGTGTTATTTGGCAGTGTGCAAAGAAAAGGTGACCAAGAAGAAGAATTAAATAAGAACTTCCAGAGAGATATACCTGGGGTTATATACCCTCTTGCCTCCAAGAAAAGACAAAGAGCTTTGTAACAAATTTGTTTTGAGACAAAGGAAGTAAATACAAGAGTAAAATGCCAATTAGTTCCTGGGAGAATCTAAGAACATCAGAATACTTGGAAACCATAGGAATGGATACGTTTTTATTTTTTATTTTTTTATTTAAGGTTTTTATTAATATTGCTCCTCCCAGAGACAATATGGGATGTATTGCCAAGATGGCAGTTTCTTGTATGACAGTTTTTTCTCCTTAATTAAAAAACATTTCCCATGATGGGAGTACCTATTATAGTGGATGCATTTCAGATCTTTTTGGGCTATTCTGCTTTGCCTCATCGAGCTCCTGTTCACTAGGCTGCAGGCTGGATGATAAGACTGTGATAGTGGTGTTTTGGACTAGTTGACACCCGAGGAATGGTCTCTTGCGAGATTTCCCTCTATCTCCTGGGGATAAGAAGAAATTCAGAATTACCAAAGAATACTCTTCAGTTTTAAGTGACCCTGTGGTAATGAAGCATTGATTGTATTTAACACTCTACCCTCCTGATTTTATGTACTCTGACATTGAACAACTATGGTGCCTTTCATTGTGAAGAGTGAAAATTAATGATGATGATGATGAACACTTATGAAGGGCTTACTGTGTGCTGGGCATTGTTCTCTCTGCTTTCCATGATGTAGTTATCTGTTCTCCCCTAGAACCCTAATTGGGACAGGCATCATTAGTATCTATATTTACAAATAAGGAAACTGAAGCATCGGAAGATCAAGTAACATACCTAAGATCACACAGTTAAGTGGTAGGCCTGGCATTAAGAAGCCTGCATCTTCATTCAGAGTATCAAAAAACTGGGAAAGATGGTTATGCAATTATTTTTGAACAGTGTGTTACTTGTGCATCCAGATAATACAGTTGTTGGTTTTTTTTTTAACTACTAGACCATTTAGATGTAAAGCATTGGGTACTATTAATAATCTAGGGGAAAATATATAATATGCTACAGCATTTCCAAAGACTCTTGAAGCCCTGGCCAAAAGAGTCTACTTTTAAACAACATATAACTATGCGTGTTAATATCCATTTAAAACTATAGTCCACTGACTTGTGAACTGCCCTTTTAATGTAGCCATAGCATTCCTGGAAATTCCTTTAATTAAAGGAGACCTCAGTTCGCAATGAGGGTTGCCTTAGATCTTGGGAATATTTATTTTGACTGCAATCAGCATGAGTCTGTAGAGTTTAAAGAAACCCAAGGCGTTCTTCCAAAGCCAAGATAGAGAGGCAAGAACTGCAGAGCTGTACACCCATCTTAATGTGAGTCCTACTGCTGAAGTCTTTCTTTGGGAGTTCAGAGTGGCATCTTTGATGTGTGTTTCAGAATGATGTCTGCCCCATGGGTTCTCGTGACTTAGGTTTCCTGTGAGGTAGAAGGGCAGGGAAGAGTGGTGAGGTCCTTGTTCAAAGCGTCTGGGGCTCTGTTTATAAGGCGAGGAGTTGAAGATGTGTTCTAGAAATTCAGCTGTGTTCTACCTCTTTCAGCAGCTGTAGCTCAAGAGGTATATATACTGTCCACAAACCATTATAGGTTCTCCCAGTTCAAGGATGCACTTGGCCATGGTGCTGCGCAATTTTCCAACATACTGAATGAACTCCAGTAGACACTTGTTGTTTTACCTGTGTCTCTATTCCGACTAAAATGTGAAACCAGATGTTTCAAAATTGAAAATGTAAAAAAATACCAGTTAAAATATTAATATTTACAGAAACCAGGTTTCTGTTTTGTTTTTATTTTAAATCTGTTTAATCAGAAGCAGCAATTGCCAGGCATTTATCAGAGTAATTAAAAAGCTTTTCTAGAATAATGCTGTTAATCCTAGATTCTCTCAAGGCACCTTGTCCCTATTAAAGCTTTCCTAAGGGATTTTTAATTTTTAAATTTTTTTTAGTGTTGTCTGTGCTACAGTGTTTATCTATCTCCACTCTTTCTTTTGAAAACTTGAGAGACCATTGAAGCTGTGTAATGGCTTGTATTGTCCGTTCTAATTAGGCTTGGTTTGTATCTCTGAGATGGAGGGTTTAAATTTTTTTCCCTGAAGTTCAAAAATCACCAGCAAATAATCACTTCAGCTTCTGTGTATAATGAATAATCAAACTCATGAGGCATAGCCAAGGTTTTCTTTTTGTATCCACTTTATTTTTCTTCCCCTGCAAATGGCTTTCTTTATTATCACATGTACATGGAAAAATGGCCATGGCAGGCTGGCTTTATGGGATGTTTCAGCAACAGGGCCATACCAAATACCTAGAATTTATGTCTCAATTCTGAATAGTGGGGGACAGACTGATGGGCTCCACTTGAGTCAGTCAGCTGTGATGGGTAGATCCCATGTTCCTCACAGAAGGCTGGCTCAGTCTTCAGGGACTTGGTGTGAGAAGTTGACAGTCATGGAGGAACGAATGGCCAACCCAGTGAGGCTGTCTGTTGCAAGAGGATCGCATGTTAGCATGTGGATTCGAACACTGTTTTATGATACTTCTTATCATCATAGAATTGAATGGTTCTTCCGTCTTCCCCCGGGAGGCTGAGATTTTTAGGTTGAAGCATCATGATGGTTTGCGTCCAGGTTACCGTTTCCTACTGTATTAGCTTACGCTTAACAATTTTTATCTTGTAGTCCATTTAACAGGGCAGGTCAGATGTTAATCAGTTGAGATCTAACTTTATGTATTTTGGCAAAAAATAGGGTATGTTTTTGTCTGACTTTCATATCTTCTGCTTAACCCTTAGAATGGCTACCCATTTTGGCTTTTAGTCCAAAGGAGGACCATTATTAGACATCATAGGGTTGGATTAGAAACTTGCTGAGCCGGGCAGCCCCAGTGGCCCAGAGGTTTAGTGCCGCCTTCGGCCTGCGGCTGTGATCCCAGAGAGCTGGGATTGAGTCCCACGTCAGACTCCGGGCATGGAGCCTGCTTCTCCTTCTGCCTGTGTCTCTGCCTGTCTCTCTCTCTCTCTCTCTCTCTCTCTCTCTGTGTCTCATGAATAAATAAATAAAATCTTTAAAAAAAAAAAAAGAAAAGAAACTTGCTGAGCCTGTGTTAATAAAAGACTAATTTAGGCAGAGCTGTGCTGAGGACATATTTTCCAAGGAGGCCCCAATGGGCTTCCTTGTCTTTTTCCTTTATTTGTCCCCAATTATGTGAACTGTTGTAATTAAGAAGGCAGTAAGATCAAAAGGTCAAACAAAACCTGTTTTGTTTTTCTTTTTCCTTATTATGGTGCAGTTGCCTTGTTGTTCTTAATTTTGAATGCTGCATTTTTATTTTTAGTATTTTAAATTAAAAAAATTTTTTAAAGATTTTATTTTTTGTTTTTTATTTATTCATGATAGACACACACACACACAGAGAGGCAGAGACACAGGCAGAGGAAGAAACAGGCTCCATGCCGGGAGCCCGACGTGGACTCGATCCCAGGACTCCAGGATTGCGCCCTGGGCCAAAAGGCAGGCGTTAAACTACTGAGCCACCCAGCAATCCCTAAATTTAAAAATTTTAATTGCAGTATAGCTAACATACAGTGTTGTATTAGTTTAGGTATAGGATATAGTGATTCAGCAATTCTGTACATTACCCAGTGCTCATCATGATAACACATCTTGAATTTTAAATGTTGGGTTTGGTGAAATTGAGGGGAAGCATAAGTTTGTTTTGGCTCTTAGGAACATTAGAACTAGTTTGCTTCCCAGATACTTATTTGCTTTTTAAAAAGAATAATCTTTCTTTTAGTTCATCTTGACCCAGCAAGTTCTGAAATGGAAGGCATGCAACATATTTATTACATTAAGAAGGACTACATATGATTATGCTTCTAATAATAATATTTCTTGTTCAGAGTGTTCTGGAAAGAACATCATCTTGAGGACTTGAAGATTTTCCTTTGTGTGCATGACGCTTCCTTTTTGGGAAAATAGGACAAAGACAGGAAAATTTGATGAAATTATTGAGACTATATATTATTCAAGGACTTTTTTTAACAGTAAACTTTGTGATCCTCTCCATAGTGACCTGAGAGATTGAAGTATGGAAGTACCTTGTATGCAAAATGATAAAAGTGACTGTTAGGACTCAGAGATTTGGGTTTGATTTCTGAATTTTCCTCAGACTGACTAGTTGACTTTAAGTTACCCGACTTCACTGATTTTAATTTGCTTCAGGGGTAAAGTGGGAATGAGTTAATAACACCTCTTAGGTTTGGACGAAGGATTAAATAATACTCAATATTTTGTGGAACCAGGGAGTCTTACAGCTAAGCAAAATATTCTGTGACTTGTGACTATACAGGAAGGTATTTTAGCATCTGTGCCAATCTCTTGGCTGCAGTCTGACTTCAGAGGGCTTTGGTTAGCCTGCGGGAGCTCAAAAATTGAGGATGATGAAGCATCCCCTTCTAGAAGCACCCCTTCTAGAACAGGGGTGAGGGAAGATCGCCACAGGGCCAGTACAGCCTCACTGGTGTCTTTCCTTGCCCACTGACAGGGGGTTTTTAATAATTGTTTTGTTATGGTTGTTTTTTCTTTTCTTTTCTTTTCTTTTCTTTCTTTTCTTTTCTTTTCTTTTCTTTTCTTTTCTTTTCTTTTCTTTTCTTTTTTTTCTTCTTTCCTTCCTTCCTTCCTTCCTTCCTTCCTTCCTTCCTTCCTTCCTTCCTTCTTTCCTTCTTTCCTTCTTTCCTTCTTTCTTAATTTTCAGTTGGTTTGGTGCTTGGGAAATAAAACAACCTTTAAAAATTTTCCTTTTATTCTCACTGAGCAACCCACACACGTCATTGTATAAGACATCTGAGATGAATGCGATTTTCCTTTGGGGTTACCCCATTTCTCTGAATATTGATTTACTTTCTGAGATGCTTCAGTTTAGTGAGAGTAGCGATACAAAGAAAAATGCAAAGTAGAGCTCATTTGTAAAGAATATTTTATTTTCTTTAAAGTAATCTCCAAAACCAGTGTGAGGCTTGAAGCTGCAACCCTGAGATCAAGAGTCATACTCTCCTCTGACTGAGCCAGCCAGGCACCCCAGAACTCATTTAGAGAGAATTCCTGTAGAGTTGATTTTCTTACAACAGAGGGTCTTGAATGCACGCCAACCCTGAAACTCTGTCTTAGTGGTCCGTAGACCATTAACCCCTACACGCAGCTGGTACTAGGGCCTATGAGGAGTGAATCCAGGTACAGCAAACTGAAAAAGCAGCTCTCTAAAATAGCTTGGAATTTTATCACTGGAAATGCTTAGGGAAGAGTGGTCATAACTTATGTACGTGCTAGCAACTTGTTCACAGAGGGAAGCAGCTGTTATAGTAGCAAACAAACAACCAATAAGAGAACCAGGGTTCCTGTCCAAGTCTTGTTGCCGAGTTCATAGTCTTGGCTAGTCCATTCTCGTTTTTGAATCTCAGCCATATTATTTGTAAGTTTAAGATGAGAACACCTACCTCTGAAAACTCTTTGTAAAACTTTAATATGCTTTTAGCCTACACCTGACTTGTGAATCTTGCTCAAATGCACTTTTGGAAAAGTTTTCCCACTTGTTTCCTGTGAACTTGCTTGGGCACAGTTGAGTGACAATGTGGGTTAATCACTTTTTAGCGTTTCTGGTTTGACCTCTAGGAAATTTAAGAGAGACTAGAATGTGTGTGTGTGGAGTGGGAATGCAGCCTCCAGACTTGCAGGCCATTGCAGAGATGGCTCCCTAAGGATCTAGCCTAAATGAGCATCTTTCATGATTGGCCTGCCTTTGCCTCCTTAACCCCTCTTTGTTCCGTACTCTGCTTCTACTGTATTGAACTCTGTCTTGTTTCTTGAATTTCCTAAGCTCTCCTGCTTCCAGACCTTTACACAGGCTTTTCCTTCTATTTGGGGTGCTGCTTTTTTATTTACTTCATTGGCTACCTCCTGCTCATAAGCTTCAGCTGTATTATCACATCCATTTATAGCTATTACTAACCACCCAAATTTAAATTAGGTGTTGAACCCCTGCATTCCCATAACACCATGTGCTTACCCCTGACATTCCACTCTTTTTTGTTAGTGCCATTTGTATCTATCTGTCCATCTGGTCTACCAGGCCCTGATCTCTTAGAGGACAAGGAATGTGCCCTGTTTGCTGTCGTATTTCCAGACACCTCATATAGTCTCTAGTTAGTTACATGGAATAATTTTTAGGTATATAAATGAATGATGTGTGAGAGTTGGTTCCCTTGTCGCTCAAGTACAACGTGTTTTGGTTTTCTATTTAAAGTTTCTGGGCTGCCTAGAACTGGCTAAGCATAACATCTTTGTTTTGACAGTAGACTATGCGCTAAAAAATGGCAGAGGAGGACTTTTCAAGTTGAGTTTATCGTTTGGTGATCCGGTTTCTTGTAGAGTGTGTTGCTATGAAAATGCTCCAGTGCCTGATAAACTCAAGGTGCCTTAAAGATGATTATGGCCTGTGTGTGCAGCAGCACATTCTTCACCCATTTGTTAACCCCAAATGAAAAATCTGTCTAAAAATCATGTATAATTTTTATTGTGACTGAGCTAAGAGTGCTATAGAATTTTTGCAACTGTATATGGCTTCTGGAGAGGATAGATAGCTGGTATTATTACTATTACAGATGCTATTCTGCTGTCAGATCATTTGAAATATGAGATGGATGGAGTAGAATGTGGTTTCTTCTAATGAAATGTTCTGTGCTTGTGGTTTATTAAGAGAGGTGCATTGATTAAAGAACTTTAAATAGGAAGACCAAAAATGATGCATTAGGAGAGCTGTGTCTGTCAATATTAAAGGATCCCTTGGCCAGAGGAATTATCCTTGACACCACAGAACTCGTTTGGGAGATATTTATTCAGTGACATGACTGTGTAATGTTTTATTCATTTGTGTTATGGATCAAGGGAAATATTTTGATCTGGTTTCCAAAGCATAGTAGATAAACATTTTTTTTCCTGAAATTTAAGAAGTGTAGAATGAACTTGTCTATTCATTTATCTGTTTCTTTTAATAAATGTTTATTGAGTAACATTTATATGAGGCTTTGTTCTGGGGCTGGACATGGAGAGCAAAGAACCAGAGACCAAGTATTTATAACACATTTCACGTTGTGTAATGATTTCTCTTATCTGGCTGAATTTTATGCTAAATAAATAACTTTGTATAATCCGTTGTGTGACAAGAAGGGAAAGAAAATGAGTGCAATGCAGTGTCTTCTGTAGTTTCTGTATTATTGAAGTTTAAACATTTACTTTTTATCTGTGTTTGTCATGACTTTCTCAGCCTGTTGTCAATTTTGGTCACACTGTTGGCTTAAATGGATGAGGCGAAACATACTAATTCCCTGCCCCTGCCCCCTGCTGCCTGCCCCAACTAAAAAGAGAGAATAAAATCAAACTGATAAATAGTACTCAGGTAGTCTCCTGGTTCTGTAGCTGTGAGCAGCGCGCCCTCTTGTGGTTGACCATGGTCGGTTTACAATTATTTCTCAAAATACCTGCTTCCTCATATAAAAACTGTAGCAATTCGTGAATGCATGTGAATGTAGAGGTTAAATCACACTGGAAACAGCTTTATTGATATGTAGTTAATATGCCATACAAGTCATTCATATGCCATGTAGAATTCAGTGTTTGTAATAGTTCCCAGAATTGCCACAATATAATTTTAGACATTTTTTGTCCCTTCCAAGACGAATTCTGTACCCAACAGTAGTCACTCCCTGCTCCATCCTTCCCTGTACCTCCAAGTCCTAGGAAATCACTCATCTACTTTCTGTATGTATCAATTTGCCTATTTGGGACATTTCATATGAATGGACTCTGAGAACATGTGGTCTTTTGTGACTGGCTACCAGTCACTTTTCTTGTTTTCAGATTCATCCATGTTTTAAGATTATCCATACTTTATTCCTTTCTATTGCCAAATAATATTTAATTGTATGGATGTACCACTTTTTTTATGCATTCATCTGTTGATGGACACTTGAGTTATTTACACTTTTGAGTCTTAAGAATAAGGCTGCTTTGAACATTTATATACAAGTTTCCCTATGTACCAGTGTTTTCATTTCCCCTGTGTGTATATCAAGGAGTGGAATTGCTGGGTCATATGGTGACTTTACGGTTAACTTTTTGAAGAATTACCAGACTGTTCTTCAAAATGGCTGATCCATGGATGTTCCAATTTCTCCACATCCCCACCCAAACATGTTATTGTGCTATTTTATTTATGCTATCCTAGTGGGTGTGAGGTGGTATCTTATTGTGGTTTTGATTCGTATTTCCCTAATGAGTGATGATGTTGAACATCTTCTCATGTGCTTATTGGCCTCTTGTATATATCTTCTTTAAAAAAATACCTACTAAAATTCTTGATCTGTTTGTAATTGGGCTGTCTTTTTATTGTTGAGTTGTAAGAACTTTAAAAAATATGTATTCTGGATAATAGATGCTTTTCAAACAGTTGCTTTTGCAAATATTTCCCCCATTCTGTAGTCTGTCTTTTCACTTTTTTGATAGTAGCCCTCATAACACAAGTTTTCAATTTTGATGTAGTCCAGTTTATCTGTCATATATCAGTGAAGGTGAACCTCTTTCACCTAACTTGTGATGTTAAAAAAAAAATCCATGTAATTCTTTTTAATCTTCTGGTTTTGAAAAAACTCAGTAGTTACTCCCTGTACTAGTCTTCTTTTTACTGCTATAAAAAATTATCACAAACTATCTTAAAACATACAAATGTATTATTTATTACAGTTCTGCGGGTTAGAAGTCTGATGGATCTCACTGGGCTAAAATCAAATTGTTGACTGTGCTCTGTTCATTCCTGGAGGCTGTGTGGGAAAATTTGCTTCAATGATGTTTCCAACTTCTAGAGGCTCCTTTCTTATATCATTAAAGCCAGAAATGTGGCGTCTTTGTCTGCCTTTCTTCCCTAGCCACATCCCCCTCTGGTTCTTCTTGTTGCTTTGTCTTCCATTTTTAAGGGCCCTTGGGGTGCAGATTTGGTTCACATGGATCACCCAGGATAATCTCACTATTTTAATGTACTTGTAATTAGCATCCTTAATTCTCCATTGCCATGTAGCATATTCATAGGGTTCTGAGGAATAGCATGTAGACATCTTTGTGGAGGGGGAGCAGAATAACAGTATAATTTCTGCCAACTGTGACTATGGAGTATTTCACTTGGATAGCCTTGGATTCTGGATTTGAGACATGTGTTGCACCGATGTGAAACGCATCCCATTCCAACTCCATGAGACAGTGAAATCTACCTGTCTGCCCAGAAAAATGCTCTTTCCCCATGTGTCTGTTTTTACAGAACAGTCTTATATTTGCATTGAAGAGGCTCTTCAGTAGGATGGTTTGCCTCCCACTGGCACTGGGACTCCAGGAAAGCCACCTCAACCATGTTTTTGAAGCCTCAGAAGGAGGGGCAGGGGGATGGAGATGAATCAGAATTGAGCTAGCAGTGTTAGCAAGTCGCTTTCTTGCTCACTGTTGTTATTACAAATATTGCCAAAATCGGCCCCGGAGCAGTTATGATTCTGTAACAGCCTCTCAGTCATGAGATGCAACTGAATTATCTATAATATGAGTTTAATGTCAAGTCAATTTCATTATATCCTTGGTCTTTGAAAAGCTGCAGTTGCTATATAATTTGTATAATAATTCTTTTAATGAACCTATTTCTGTGAAACAAACTATTCAGTTAGGAAAAAAAAAAAAAAAAAACCAACAACCCACATACTAGTCTATTCCCTGATCTGGGAGATAAGGCCATCAGGAAGATGAAACCATCAAATGCCCAGATGATTAAATGAAGTCCTTAGCCTTGGTGGCTGGCACGTAGAAGTGCTTAATGAGTGCTATGAAATATCTTATGGTGTACCAGTATTTGTTTTTGAGGATGCTATTAGCAGGTACTGTTCCGATTTTCTTCTAAACTTAGAAAAACAAAATACGGAAGTACTGAAACATAAAAACTGAAAAAGACTTAAAAAAAAAAAAAAAGTAAAAGTCAGCCATAGTCATACTTCTTAAAAAGTACTAGCAGTGCTAATACCTCCTTGTGCCCCAGGTGGGCTACATTCGTTTTCTCTCTCATCAGCCCCCTTCTGTGAGCCACTTGTAATAAGTTGGTTTCCATCCTTCCTGAATTTTTCTAAATTCTTATAAACAAATCCACACATGCTTTTAAAATATGCACTGGGTTTATTCATCCAAGTGATCCACTTAAAGATTTATTTTAAATGTTAGAATCTTTTTAAAAAGCTAGATTCTTCCCTCAAAGAGGAAACTGTAATTCAGCTTTTAAGTTTCTTACCATGTGTCCTCTTGAGTCTGAGTATTAAAGCTTTCTGCGACTAAAGGCACAGATGAGCCCTCCAAGACTCTTCTTTTCAATAGGTTGAGATCTGGTTGCTTACCCTTTTCAATCTCCTCGGTATTGTGGTTATAGAATGCTTACTTTCAATCTTTGGTTTTGTGAGGCACCTGAGTTGGCTGGGTGGGTTAAGCGTTTGCCTTCTGCTCAGGTCATGATCCTGTGTTCCTGAGATCGAGCCCCACATCGGGCTCCCTGCTTGATGTGTATTCTGCTTCTCTCTCTCTCTTCCTCTGCTCCCCCCCCCCCAACTTGTGCTCTCTCAAATAAAATTAAAAAAATTTTTTTTAAATCTTCACTTTTGCATGTCTTTAAGACAAGTTTGTAATTTTAGAATTAAGTACGGGTTTAAATACATCAGTGTGTTTAGAGGGGAAGTATTATTGCCCTCCCGCCTGTGTATTTGGTGATACCTTTGAGTAAACCGCCTTTCCTTCTTCTGGAATCTTCATGAGACACATTAAGTTGACAGCATGATCTCAAACGGCACCTCCACCTTTTCAGATTAGTCAAATGTGTCACAGTTGTCATTTTCCCCACCCTTAACTGCTTTGTTTGCTTGATAGTTCAACACCCCTTCACAGGTAATCAGTAACAGATCATCTCACAAGTAAGAAAAAGGTAAGAGTTGCTACTGCCTTGGCTTAACAACATACTTGTCATTTCAAAAGATAGATCTTTTTTGGAGATCTTAAGGAATCAAGACCTTTCCCCCTGTGGTGTGAGTAAAGTTCATTAGACTGTGACTTTAAAAAAAAAGGCTTGTGTTCCCACAGGAGAACATTCATCTAAGTAGACCCATAAATTTAAATGGAATATTTTGGGGAAGGGGCAGAGTGTATCAAATTAAGAGATAAAGCTATCAGATGACTATACAGTTTCTGTTCTTAGAAAGGAGATTCAGTTTCACCTTTTCAAAGTTTAATTTTAAATGATTTTCCTGTTCCTTATGTCAGAAAGCACAGGTAAAGGAGAGCTCATTGCGTGGGTTGAAGATGTCTTACATTAGGAAAAATCTCGAGTGTGATGCTTTATGACATCTGTAAGAGCTGCTCTTGACTCTTCTTTCCTTGACTGAGCCCTTCCAGAAGCTAATAGGATCCTTCTGTGTCAACTGGAGACCAGCATTGGTCCTTTTGTTCACTTCTCCATGGAGAAGAGGGCCACCGGCATGAATGTTGACTGAGCCCAGCAGAGGAGTGATGGAGGGATCATGTAGGCAGTGATGTGTGTTGAAGCCTGACCTTCACACAGAAGAAAAAAGTGAGCATGCTCAGTGACTATTCTTGTGGAATTCTAGAATATGACCAAACACAGGACCATGTTTTGGAAACTCAGAAAATTCTCATTTTATTGGTTAATACAGGATTTTTTTTTTTTTTTTTTTAAACCTCACCACTGTTGGGAGTTTTGGACTGGATAATCCATTGTTGTGGAGGGCTGTTCTTTGTTTTGTAGCATATTTAGCTGCATTGCTGGCCTCTACCTTTAGACCCCAGCAGCAGCTCTCTGCTTGTGATGACTATTAATGTCTCTGCACATTGACGGTGTTCCCTTGGGGCATAAATAACACCAATAGAAAAAAAAATACCACCAATAGAGAATGTTTTGAATACACTGGAATCTTGGAGTATTTGTTAATAGCTGCCTGAGAGGAGCTGAGAGTTGTCTTTTTAAAAATTGCTAAAAATGAAGATACATTTTGGCTGGCTTTATTCATTTTTGTCTTTTCTGGTTAAGCAAATTTTAGAGAGATAGGCATAAGGCCAGGTAGATCAGAGTTTGAATTGTGGCTTTGTAACCTGTGTGGTTTTGGTAAGAGTTTAACTGCTGCTTTCCTGACTTGTGCAGGTAATGTGATCATCTTAATTTTCTTGGTATATAGTAATGCGGATGAAATCAGGACGTATATGTACAGGGCTGTCTATGAGACATGAAATATGCTGGATATTCAACAAATGTTACCTTTCTTTTATCCCTCCTACACTTCTCAAGAGCTTTTCTTTTAATTTTTAAGAGAGATTTATTTATTTGAGAGAGAGAGAGAGAGAGAGCGCGAGAGCATGAGTGAGAGGGGTAGATAGAAGAAGGGAGAGAAAATCTCAAACAGATTGAGTGCAGAGCCTGATGCAGGCCTCAGTCCCAGGACCAAGAGATCATAACCTGAGTGGAAACCAAGAGTCTGACACTCGGCTGACTGTGCCCCCCAGGTACCTCCATAGACTGTGTTCTACATGGCTGTTGTGGGGCTTTGCAGAATATGCCATCTAGAATTCCCTAATGTCATATAAGTGCTCAATAAGTATTTTTTCCAATAAGTATTAATACATGAATAAATGATATGCAACATACAAATTATTATACAGTACCTACTTGTTATGATGTTACCAGACCATTAAATTGCTATTTAATATAGCAATGGTAGTGTTAGTTAAAATGTATGTATAATTAACTGTCAGGCATCTTGCTAAGTTCTTTATAGATGTTACCAATCTTTAGAAAAAAATTTATAAGCTGGGAATTATTATCGTCTGCATTTAAATATTGTTTACACAGAGGCCCAGAGATTATACAACACACCAATCAAACAGGCAGGATTTGAAGCCAGGTGTGTACATTTGTTCTTCATCTGTTAGGAGACTGATCATACATTTCTTTTTTTAAAAAAAATATTTTATTTATTTGAGAGAGAGCTTGCATGCACAGAATGTGGTGGGGGAGGGACAAATGGAGAGGGAGAGGGACAAACAGACTCCCTGCTAAGTGTAGAGGGGGCTTGATCCCACAACCCTGAGATCATGACCTGAGTGGAAACCAAGAGTTGGCCTCCCAGCTGACTGTGGCACCATGGCGCCCCAAGATTGAACATGGTTTTCAAATCTACTTGGTATTTATGCTAAGTGTGACCCCTGTGGGGTTTTTTTTGACCCCTGTGTTTTAATAAAATAGTGATAATGCTCATTGGCTCTTTCTTATTCCCTGTCCTTGCCTTGCAGCATTTATTCTGTTTCATTTACTCTGCTAAGTACTTTATAAGCAGTAACAAGTTAGCCCCCATAACACCTTCCTGAGGCAGATATTATAATATAACTCTTGTCTAGTTTACCAATGAGGAAATGAAGTCTAGAGGCTAAGGAATTTCCCTCAGGTCGTACAAGAATGGAGCATATTATCTATTCATGGTTACTTCTAAATGATAGAATATAGAGATCCTCAAAAGCTTGAAAATAGAACTACCATGTGATCTATTAATTCCACTTCTGGGCATATATTTAAAGGAAATGAAAACACTAACTTATAATAATGGAAGCAACTCAAGTGGCAATTGGCAAGTGAATGGAATATTACTCAGCCATAAAAATGCTGAAATTGCCATTTACAACATCATGGATGGACCTAGAATGGATTATGCTAAGTGAAATAAGTTAGACAGAAAAAGAAATACTATATCATCTTACTTACTTTTAAAAATAAAAACAACTTGTAGGTAAAGGGATTAGATATGTGGCTACCAGAGTTGGAGGGTCGGGGAAGGGCAGATTGGATGAAAGGGATCAAAAGGTACAAACTTCCAGTTATAAGATAAATAACTATTAGGGATGGAATGTACAATATGGTAACTATACGTAACACTGCTGTATGATATTTATAAAGGGTAAGAGAGTATATCCCAAGAGTTCTCATCACAAGGAAAATTATTTTTTCCTTTTTATTATATCTATATGAGATGATGGGTGCTCACTAAGTTTATTGCAGTCATAACTTTATAATATGTGTAATGCAGACTGTTACACTAACCAACTTAAACTTATATGCTCTTGTGTGTCAATTATATTTCAATAAAACTGGGAAAAATGGAAGAAAAAAGTAGAATATTTGCTTTAATATATGAAGTAATTTTAGAATCAGAAAAGTCTTCCAATTTTTGATGTTTGCTCTGTTTCTACATTTTTTTTTATCTATTCACACTTAACTCATCATCCACTCTGTCGACCCATAGCTTTTTGTTGAACATCTGCTGTGTCCCAGGCACTGTGCTAGGCTCAGGCATGTCCTTCAGGGACTGTAGGAAAATTAAAAGCCAGGAGAACGTAAAGGTCTTACTGGAACCAGAGGTACAAGTCAGGAGTAAAGTTGGGCACAGATATAACCAGGGTATGAATGAAACAGCAAACGATGGACATAAATGTAGCTGAAATGCAGAAAAGGTCTAATGGAAGAGTTTGAATGATTCTTTGTTCATGAATCACACAAATGTCTTTCAGCTGCTCTAGGCTAGAGGCCTCATGGATTCATGTTTTACATTAAATCCGTGGTTATTTTTTGGGGGGGAGGGGTACCATTTTTTTGTTGCTGTCATGAATTTTTTTTCATTATGATGCCTGAAAGCTGGCATTAATTATTGTAGTGGTGTGTCTGCCCAGAGATTTCCTGCAGCTGCCAAGAAAACCAAATATTCGAAGAGAGTCAAAAATCACCCCAGATGTGTTCTATTATAATTTATAAGTCAGTCTTTACAAAACTGATGTCCAATTTATAATTTAATATGTTTGACAAGGAGATTGTGTGTGTGTGTGTGTGTGTGTGTGTGTGTTTAAATAAGCATAACCATTTAAAAAATTGTGTTTTCTGGGATTCCGGGACCTTGAAAAAATTTTTGGAAATACATCTTACCTTCTTTCGCTTCATTACTTTTGTTGACGTTAATGTTTGTGTGGCTTTTCATAAAAAAAATGTTGAGAGTAGGATTTAATTAATGGAAGGTAAGACATTCAGAAGCCATGAAAAACACAGCTGTCTACTGCCAGTCGTGTGTCATGCTGCATGTAGTAAAGAAAGCTGCATTGATTTCTTTTATTCTTTCTGTACCACCTGTGGGGAAGACAGGCAAATTAGTATTTATATTTCAAGGAACTGGTAAAAATTGAAACTGTAGATAGATGGTAAGGGCGTTCAAATCAAAATGCATTCACATAATGTAGTCCATGAGATTTTGGACATGCTGTAAGTTGGTGGTTCATGTTTTATTTCTTTTATGGGAGCAAAGTTTGTTCAATTTATTTCAGAGTTCATCAAACAACAACTAGTACATGCTGCTAGAAAGATCTGTAGTCAAACCACTCCTTATAACCACAGTGAACACTTTGGTGTAGATTATTACAGAGTATCCATTCACATACAGATATGTTATATCTATTATTATTTTCTAAAAAGTTTTGTTTATTTATTTGAGAGAAAGAGTATAAGAGAGAGAAAAAGAGCACAAGCAGGGAGAAAGGGAGAAGCAGGCTCCCTATCAAACACGGAGCCTGATGGGCTCGATCCTGGGGCTCCAGGATCATGACCTGAGCCGAAGGCAGCACCTAACTGACTGAGCCACCCAGGAACCCTTGTTTCCTCTGTTATAAGATGCTATCTGTTGTAATATTTATCATTGTTCATGAAAGTAAGCATCAGTACTTTTGCAGGTAGTGGGGAAAGGGAATATTTTGTGTTATATCACAAGATCCCAGAAAATGAAAAAAAAAATGCATTTAAGATGAATAGATCTGGGGTGCCTGAGTAGCTCAGTTGGTTAGGCATCTGACTCTTGATATCAGCTCAGGTCATGATCTCAGGGTCGTAAGATCGAGCTCCGTGTTGAACTCTGTGCTCAGCATGGAGTCTGCTTGTTCCTCTCCGTCTGCTCTTCCCTCTGCTCTCTCTCTCAAATAAACAAATAAATAAAACCTTTTAAAAAATAAAATAAATCTGTATGTTACATTAATATGGCTCCTTTGGATAAGAAGAATGATAATGGTAATGAAATTATAGTTACTATTGTTGAGCTCTTACTGTATGCCAGGTACCATGAACTTCATTGTAGAATTGTTTGTTTATATTTTCACTTATGCTGATGCGAATATTATTATCCCAACTTTATAAACCAGGAAACTGAAACTTAGGAAGGCTAAGTAATTGATTCCTATAGTTAATCAGTATGAGAGACAGCGGTGAAACTCTGGCCTATCTGGTTCCAAAGGCTGACTTCTTGGTACTGTCTCCCTGCTTGCCCAAGTTGACTGGAGTCCTGGCACCTTTCTTAGATACAGAATGTATGCTCAACACCAGTTGGCCCTTTGGTTGAATTTCTTCTGTCCCTTACAGAATGTCACTGGTGATCTTTAAATTCCATGTAATTGTTCATTACGGAATGGGGAAAATATATTAAAAGTGCTCTTTCCCTTATAAGCAGGGGCAGATGAATGTCAAGGTCAAGAATAGCTCCACAGACTCTTGAGTTTGTAGGGAATACATGTCAGGGGCATTCTGGGGTACGTATGTGAGTACTGATACTGTATCCTGTTCCATCAAAACCTGGGTGTTCAAAATAAGAAGGAATCCTTCACCCCAAGAAGATTTTAAATGTAGAACAAATTTGGATGTCAGAAACTAATTATCCCAGAAGCATTATGGCCCAAAGATTGTGCACATTTTAGACACATCCTCCGTTAATTCATGGGTGAAAACAGTCAGAGGGAGGTGATAGAAGAAACATTGCTATCGTGATAAATATCTTCTGTGCCTTTGAAAGCCACATCAAAAATGATTACCACCATTTGACCCTGCTTAGAACTCCTGTTTTGTTAAAAAACAGAATTTTGGTTCAGCTGGAATTTTATGTTGTAAATAGAAATTCGTAGCAGTGAAAGTTTCATCCAGTATGAAAAAAATGTTATTATATACTGATTTTTTACTTTTGTTTATTAGCTAGAAAATCTGGGGCTATGGAAACAAATGTCCATGTGCCACTTAATGATTGGGTTGGTTACATTTGCGGATTCTGTAGTGTGTAATTTCTGCAACAGAGCTATTTGTCCTTTGGTATTTTCTCTCTTCCTGTGAACTCTTCCTCTTCTTTGTTCTTTGGAAGAAATTATTCTAATTTGTAACTCGTTCAGCAACCACAAGGAATTCATATTAAAAGGAAAGTACAAAGGGATATAAAAAATTCTAATCTTTGTATCTAATTATAAAAATGTCGTTAAAATTAATGACTTCAGTGTAATTAAGGCATAACCAGCCTAGTCAAGGCAGAGACCCGAGAATGGCAAATTAGGGTATGGTTATATTTCCCCCCCGAATTCTCCGTATTCTCCAGAAGGCAGTCTTGTGAACTTCTAGATCATAGAGCAAATTCAGAGGTGAGCACAACTCAGAATTCCAAGGCTTGTCTACCAGCCTACCAGCATCACTGCTTGTGGAACTTTCCAATAGGGTGGCTGACTTTAAACCATCACAATGACGTTGGTCCATCTGGTGCCAGAATATTTGAAGTTTGTTTGCCGGTGATCCACCCTCCACCCTTTTAGGTGACTCATCTCTTCGAGGGGTTGGCTGTTGTTTTAATATGTTGTTCCGTGGTCCTAGTGATTCAGGGTCGGTGAGAACTTGAGAGTTCATATTTTCTCTTCAACTTTACATTTTATGGGAGTAAAGTAATAACAGCTAACATTTATGGAGAACTACTCTGTGCCAGAAACTTTTCTGAAAACTTCCTACATATGATTTCATTTATTTCTTACACTAGCCCTGCCAGGCAGGTAGACTTTTCCCTTTTAACGCATGAGGAAACTAAGTCTTAAAAGATCCAATAGGGTTTTTTTGTTTGTTTGTTTTTTGAGTGAAGGAGGCAATGGTATGGTATGAGTAAAGGAGACAATGGTTGGTATCCAAACAGTTTGGATCTTAACCAGGTTCTGCATATCTCATGACCTTCCAATTCCTACCATCGCACATTGTTTCCTCTTCCTAAATTCTCACATTGTTTACTGCTTTTTGTTCATCTTTTCGGTCATCCTGCAAGATAAGAAATCCCTACCATCCTGTTCATTAATCAGGAAGTGGGTCATAAAATCAGGTCCCAGAAAACATGTCTTGTCCCATACAGACTGATTTCCAAATACCACCCCTGGTTTCTCTGAGGTTTGCTAGCTTCCTGGTTTGGAAGGTTTTACTCAGGACTCATCAGTAATCTTGTCTCTGTTCCTGTGTACTTTCCCTGTTTGTTTTATTTAATTTTTATTATTATTGTATTATTTATTATTATTTTATTTTTAAAGATTTTATTTATTCATTCATGAGAGACACACAGAGAGAGGCAGAGACATAGGGAGAGGGAGAAGCAGGCTCCCTGCGGGGACCCTGATGTGGAACTTAATCCCAGGAACCTGGGATCAAGCCCTCAACAGAAGGCAGCAGCTCAACCACTGAGCCACCCAGTTGCCCCCTCTCTGTTTGTTTTAATCCCAGGAAAGTGTTCTCCAGGTGACAGCTCCTGGTTTAATTCTCATACCCGAAGATCATGAGGAAGGAGGTACCCCTCCCTACCAGCATCCTTATCATTCTCTGAATAAACCTCAGTTGGCACAGTTGGGTACTCTGCTTATCTCATGGTTGATTAGTGGCAGGAATGGCAGGATTTTGAGATGGACACTTCTGCCAGAGTCTCAGGAAGTCTGGGCGGAAGAGATGAAGAGGGAATAAGCTTCCTCAGTCTGTCAGTAGTAATGGGTAGACCTTTGAGCATAGAATCATAGAGCCTATTTTGATAAGGAAAGAAAAAATTGATCCCTGCAGGGAAGGAGTCAGGCCCAGTGAGTTAGATTTTTTTTTTTTTTTGAGTTAGATTCTTTCTAGATATTCACAACCATAAATTAAGATCTTACATGATAGGGAATCATAAAATGGACTTCAGATGCCATCTGGTTCCTGGTTTTCTCATGGCACATTCCAGCCAGCCTTGGGGATTCATGACTTGGGCTGAACTAGTATAAAACAATGTAAAAAATAATCACATCCATTAAGCTTTCCCTTTTATCAATGTGCCTTAACATTTTGGTGTTTACTCTAGCTTACTTACTTACAGCAGAAAATGAAACATTATGAGCTAATAGTAAATCATTTACCACATTTGAAAAAGTCTGGTCTACCTTTTTTTGGTAGCCGCTATTTTTTCCTAATTGCAGATATGGAATCTGATAGTTCTGATTTTATATTAGTTACCAGATTTTCTTCCTATTTAGGATGTAATGGAATATCTCCATATTTCTCCATGTTCTTTGAATAAAATGCTCATCTCCAGGTGCTCTGCCACCTGAGAAGTTTGAGGACCACCTTTAGTGTTTCTTTTCCCCTATTTATATATCACGAGCTGATATTTGCTGAATAGTATTCCTTCAGTTGACTTTCTTAAAAAGTAAACAGTTTATTAAAAAAAGAAAACAGACCTATATACAAACCACCAGTGTTTTTCCTGATGCTCATTACCTATCAAAAGCATCTCTCTTACCCCTTCCCCTGACCCTCTGTGTGAAGTGTACCCCACTTTGAGAAATAATTGAGGAATCTATGTCTTTTACATAAGAGTAACCTGAGGCATAGGCTGTGACTTGCCCTGTCTGGGGCTACTGGGCAGGATCAGAACAAGGGCTGACCAGCGGGCTTTCTCTCAGTTCTATTTCTTTTTTACACCCGGCAAGATGGATCGGAGATTAAATTCACCAGGTACTGTCCCAGGGTAACGAAAAGGGCAGAGATGAATGCATGTTAGCATTTTACCCACACTAATAGTGCTTGAGCACATTCCTTATAGGGACTGGGAATCCCAATTCTAGTTTTCTCAGAGGCACTCTTCTTGGGAACTGGCAGCAACTATACAATCTCCAGAAAATGGTGATGGCTTCAGAGGTCTTGTCCTGGGGGTTGTATTTCTGCAGGCAGGAGATTAGAACAAGCTTGTGGAAGAGAGAGGGAGCAGTTTGCCCAGTGATGTATTTTCTTCAGCTTCCCTCACCTTCCTTACATTCTCAATAATAGGGTGCATGAAAGCTATAATAGTGTCAAGGGCCCAGGGTGGCAGTCTCCCAAGTGGCACATAAATCTGCAAGTTGAGACTTTGATGGCGAATTTTGGACATGAACATCGTTGCCCAAGGTCCCTGTTGGATACAGTGACTTTCATTAGAGTCTGTGACAGGAAAGGCCATCTCATTGGAGATGTTTGAGGCACTTTATTGGACAAGTAATGCAACATGGCCAAGCTGTTCCCCACCATCCTGCACCGCCCTGAAAGAGGGCTTTTAACCTCACTATGCTTCTGTTTCCTCACAGGTCAAACAGGGGTATGGAATTTATTTATTTTATTTTTTTAGGGGTATGGAATTTATTGCACCAAGATTAAATGAGATGGATAGTAAAATCAAATAATTGCTTACTGTGGTTTGGCACTAGTTTTTTTTTTTTTTTTTTTATTGTGCTTCTCTTTTCACAGCAGTTCAGAGGTAAATAAGACATGTTATTGTCTGTGGATGTGCTCTCAATAAAGCAGAGCACACCGTTTTTTAAGACATTGTTATATAGACACTTTACAAGTTTAAAACAAGGCACCTGCATATTTTTGTTGTTGTCCAGAGATGTGTATTACCCACTCTGGATCTGGACCTTCTGACTGAAGAATAGGGATTGGTGTTTTATTAACCATTTTACCGCCTAGGGCTTCTCTGACTTTCATTTTTTTACAACCCCACACTCCTGCCCCAAATATCCTTAAAATGAAACTTGTTCCTGGGGTGGGGCCTGAGATTGTGTATTTTTAATAAGCTCCATGTGATGCTGATGCACTTTGAGCAGCTAAACCAAGGGCATCTCCAGGGTGAACCCATTTTTGTAAAAAGATCAAAAGGAAACAAAGTCATCTCTATATATACATGTTTAGGATTAGGTACACATAAGTAATTATTTGACCTTTTGTCATCAGAATAAAAGATGGACAACTTTGTTTTTTAAATAATTTATTTCATTTTATCTATTTATGTTGTGTGTGTGTCAACATTTTATTTTTAAGAGAGCTCTCCACTCAACGTGAGGCTTGAACTCACAACACCAAGATCAAGAATGCCATGCTCTACCAGCTAAGCCAGCCAGGCGCCCCCAGATTCACAACTTTTAAAGAGTGTTTTCCTATTTCTTTTCTTCAATGAAAAAAGCAAATATTGAGTTTGCGTTTTGCAAATTTAATTTCAAGGCACTGCTTCTTGTTAAGGAGCCGTTGGCTTTAAAACTGAAATACATCGATTTAAGTCACCAAGAGGTTATGTGCTGGTTTTAAGTTTCAAGGAGTTCTTAGCACTGATTTTGGATAGATCTGCTTTTTCAGGATCCCAGTAGGCTACAGTAAGATGGCACTGGAAAATTCGCCTTGTCCCTGGAGTTGAAAGGGGAAAGTATTATTCTCTGTGTGGCACAGTTTTTATCTTTTTAAAACATGTTTCTCACATTTTCCAAAAGATAATGATTTCTTTTAAGTAATGCCACTGTAGAGTTGTCTAAAGCAGAGATGTTAAAAATTAAACTCTAAGAAGGTTCAAACCCACACTTCTGTGTGCTCTACCTTAACTGGAAAAAAAATGGGCCTCCGTTTTTTTGCTGCATTTCGTCTTTGTCATTTATTTAATAGGTATGAGTAAAGGCATTCTGTCCCACAGCTGGCTTTATTATGTGAACCCTGCAGGAGTGATTAGTTTTTCAGGAAATATTCTAACTTTATGCTGTTTGATTTCAATGGTTTTTTTCCCCCAGTAGCTGTGTGTGTGTGTGTGTGTGTGTGTGTGTGTGTGTGTACATGCTATAGTAAAGCAAAAACAAACAAACAAACAAACCAAAACCAACCCAAAACCAAAAAGATTAAAAAACCTGATTGAGCAAGTGACCTTTGTTTTACCAGTTCTTGGGTTTGATACTGTGAAACCAGCATCCTTAAATACTTTTTTTCTGCAGTTTGTCTAAAGGATTTCCAGTAGGAAGAGGATGCTTGGTGTTCTGTTGTCAGAGCTTCATTCTGGGGGGTACTTTCCTTGGTGGAGGAAGTGGATGGCTTTGTGCTTTCTAATGCTGTAAAAATACTCTCCAATTTAGGATAACAAGGATCTTCAAAATAGTTTGAGGAAAGTATTAAAAAATAACCCAAACTGTGGGTGACTCAGAAAGAGAAAGCATGATTATTTTTGGATCTGGAAGAAATATTCTATGACTTAGGGATCACACATGGGTCAGACAGGAATGCTAAGTTTGTGAATAGGTGATTATTTGGTAAGCTGGAGGTAACAAGCTGTGGGGATCTGGAGTGCATGCTGGCCAAACAGAATATGTGTGCTGGTGATTTTACACACCATCATTCTGCCATTCTGGCTGGATAATCTAGACCAAATACTCATAGAAGTGGAGGATCTGACTTACCCAAGATGGTGGTCTGTTACCAACCAGGTTGGACTAGAGCCCAAGCATCTTTACCCTCAGGCTAGTGTGTTTTGTGTTACTCCACCAGTGTAATGGCCATGATGAAGATTTTTCTTTTCTTTTTTTTAATATCAGCAGGCCATATTCCCCATATTCTCTATTTTACCAAGAGATCTCCAGTTTGTTATTTTCTTCTGTCTCTAAAGCTCTTGCTGGTGATTGGTTGCCAACCATGGTGAAAATGATAGATCATTGATGTTTAGACCCTGTGAAGAAACTTGAGCATCTATTCCCTAAACATACTTATTAGAATGTGAATATCTGTTTAAACTCCAAGAGGGAGGCACCTGGGTGGCTCAGTGGGTTAAGCGTCTACCTTTGGCTCAGGTCATGATCCCAGGGTCCTTGGATCAAGCCCCATGTCAGGCTCCCTCCTCACCGGGGAGTTGGCTTCTCCCTCCCCCACTCATGTGCTCACTGTCAGTCTCTCTCCCTCTCAGATAAATAAATAAGATCTTTAAAAAAAAAAAAAAAACTGTAAGAGGAAGGTAAATGTAACATATCAATTCCAACTATTTGACTATGAGACCCCCTCCCCCCATACCTTTTTCTTTTGGTGTATCCCATTAAACTCCCATCTTGAGCTAATTTAAGGAACACTGTTTGAGTATGTGTATGTGTGTATATGTGTGTGTGTGTGGTGCTTGAAGCAACTGTAGACTTCCTTTTAATCTGGTTTCAAATCTCTGTCATTCGTATCACATTTGGACACAATTCATTTTATGTTCCTCTTAAAATTGGACACCCAAAATGGATTGCAGTAGTTTGAATGTATTCTAACTATTGGCCAGCAGAGCAGGACTCCTACTCCCTTCTTCTAGAGAATATACTACATTAAATGCAACCAAAGGTCATTAAGAGCACAACCTGAGTTGGAGCAGGTATCCCCTAGTACCCAAAGGAAGTGTTCTGAGGATTAATTTGTTAACTTGTGCTATGCCTTGTAGAAAAAGCTGTGCTGAATCTGTGAGTTTAATTAGTACTAAATATGTTAGGAAGGCAAATGCAAATATCCATAGCTGTTAATTAAACAAGCAGGAAAATGTTAGGCATAGTTCAGCCCTGCCTATTCATCTCAATTTAATAAAGTAGCAAGAAGAAAGCCACAGATGGGACTGAGGGTTGAAATGGTCAAATTAAATTATTTAGTTAAGGGGAGCAAATATTTTGGTTATATGATCAGGGTCATGCACATATTAACCATTTAGGCAGGTTTTGCAGAAATGTGATTATTGTACAGGAAGGATCATTGCCCTGCTTAGAAGTGCAGTAGAGCAGGACAGAAAATCTGAATGTCCACCCATGTTGAGGATTGTCCATTGACTTGCATATGGAAAACCTGAATTGATTTCATAGGGAAGGAATCACTGGCATTCCCCAGCCAGTGATTAAATTCTCTACACAATTAATACCAAAAGGCTATGTAGCCTCTAGTTGGATATTTCTAAAGACCATCTCAAAACTTTTCCAGACAACTTTTTGGGGATGGACAAACACAATAGCTTAATGGATTTGGTATTAAGCTGTCTTGGGCTTGAATCCCGACTCTTGCAACTTTCCAGCTGAATGACTTTGGGTAGACACCCTAAATATCTTAAAATTAAGTTTTTCTTTATTATACAAAATAAGAGTTAGTAATATACACTTTCTAAGGTTAAGAGCACTAATGGGCCATAGTTCGAATACAAACTACTGCAATCTATTTTTTGTGCTTAATAAGCACTCAAATATTACTAAGTCTATAGTTTCACCACCACCACCACCACCACCACCACCACCACCACCACCACCACCATCACTACCACCAGTTGTTGAGATAGAGCCATATGTGGCACTATGCTAAATAAAAATCAGGGCCACCTAATTTGCAATCCTGTTATTGGTTGGATAGTCTTTACACTTAGTATTAGTCCATTCTCTAACACCAGAACTATAAATGGGATATAGGCACCCAAAGAGATTCATTTTACAGGAATTGTTCTCATATATTATACTTTTTAAAAGGAACAGGCAAGTCGGTTGTTAGTTGCTTAGTATGTTGGACTAAGGACACCACATTGGGGGCTCTCTGTTGACCTCTACAATAGAATGTGTACATTGTGTACCTTTTATGAAATCCACCTCACTGTTTGGTTGACTTAATTTAGTACCTATAATGCTTTTGAAGAATAAGTGCCCGTTTTTCTGCCATATTCTTGGCTCACTGGTGAAACTCTAAGGAAATAGTACAGAGTCTGTTGCCATGTCACTTTGTGAGGCAAATAAAAAGGACGTGAAAATAGACAAATCAAGAAGTACTGTTTTTAGCTGTCAAGAAGAAATCAGCAGGCCAAGGCATATACAGAAGCTGTGTGTGCACATGTATGCTTACCCCAGAAACAAATTAATTTCTAAATTCCTTTCAAAAGTTATATTCAATGACACTGTTTTTCCTCACTATATCCTAAAGATGATGCTCTTTTTCTTTCTTTTTTCTTTCTTTCTTTCTTTCTTTCTTTCTTTCTTTCTTTCTTTCTTTCTTCTTTCTTTCTTTCTTTCTTTCTTTCTTTCTTTCTTTCTTTCTTTCAGCTGATTATAGTAGATGTCTGCTGTCTGCAAAATGTAGGGCTTTTGATACATTTTTCCTCTAAGCAACTCTATCAAGTTAAGTGATCTTTCTAAAAGGTGTCTGTTGTTAGGCCTTCTTCAAAACTTTAGGGCAAATTGAACTTAGAGTAAAAAGTGAAGAACCAAGTTAAATAAAACTGACATTTCCTCTCTTCTTTTAAAGTGTTCGTTGTTTTGGAAATACAGCAAATTTAGTAAAATAGAACATCGGCAGCCATTGCAAGGTCAAAGCTAGACATTCAGATTTTCCTTTCCTTTTTGATTAGTGAGGGGAGGGAGAAAGGTAGTGGGGAAGAAGCAGAGAGAGAATGAATTACACTAATAAGTAGTATTATACTGGCTTGCATTAAATGTTTACCTGAGACTCTCTTGAAAATTCAGTACCATTTGGACATCTCTGACATTTTTTAGGGGGAGGGAGCTAGAAATTCTGCTAAGCATATATAACTATTTCATGCTCCTTATAAAAAAGAAGAGGAAGATCTTATTAATACCCAATTATAACCATTGTTAATAATCAGGAGATTTTTTTTCTTAAGAAATACCTGTTTTAAAATATAACATGGAGGGACGCCTGGGTGGCTCAGTGGTTGAGTGTCTGCCTTTGGCTCAGGGTGTGATCCGTGATCCCAGGATCGAGTCCCACAAGGGGATCCCTGCACAGAGCCCGCTTTTCCCTCTGCCTCTGTCTTTGCCTCTCTCTCTCTCTCTCTCTCTGTCTCTCCTGAATAAATAAAATCTTAAAATAAAATAAAATATAACATGGAATATGCATACATGCCCAACAAGGAAACTGTGCTGTTTTTTGGTTTGTTTGTTTGTTTGTTTGTTTGTTTTTACCATTACTGTGGAATAATGCTTAGGAGCATAGAGTTGGAAGCCAGGCAGGCCTGGATTGGAACCCCAGCTATTGCACTTCATAACTGTGTGATTGGGCAGGTAACTCTGTTTCTTTGCTCATCAGTTTTCTGGGGTTGTTATGATGCTCAAATGAACTAATACATGACAAGTGACTAATGAGCAGTGAGTACGGTACAAATATTGTCACCATCACCTCGCTTAGCTCTGCATTTTTCTTTGAAAGGACTGCGTATATTCCATTGTATGGCTCTTGCATCATTTATCGAACCACGCCTACTTTGGGGAATAGATGTTGTTTCCATTTTCCCATTCCAAATTGTGCCGCAATGAATCTCTTTGTATGTACATTTATGCCTGCATTTAGACCACATTATGGAGGTGGTAGAGTGATACATACATTAATACCATACAGAGAATGCTGCTCTATCTCTTTTTCTAAATGCAGGAAAGAGGGACTGATAACATTCTTGTTTCCCCAGAGCCCTGTTCCGGATTCTCCAGTGAAGGAATAAATGAGCAATGAGTGGTGCACTCTTTTCTTGGGATTATTATAAAGTAAAATAATGGTGTCCTTCTGAGAGCTGTGCATTTTTGCTTCCTGTGTTATTTCCCCCTCCCTCTCTCTCTACCTTACTTGTCCATCTGCTGTGCCATAATGAGATTGCTCGGAGAGGCCAGTTTTTGGGGAATGAATAGGTGCCCCAGAGTCCACTCCGCCGCATGTGTCCTTTTTCCATCATCAGAGGTCTGCAACCGCTGTCCAGAATTTCTGATTTGGAGAAGAGAGAAGTGGAAGGTCAAGGAGCTGCCAATGGAAACCCCCTCTCAGGACAGGTGTGGCTTTTGTTGCAGAGAGAAAAAGGGGAACCATTTGAGCTGTGATCCTTCCTGAACTGCCTGCCTGAAAGGACCTGGGTATTTGAAGTGGTTTGTACCTTTTGAAATGCAAACGTTCTGGGTATTATAGGAGCACTGGATAAAGGATAGTTTCTGTAAAGGAAAAGGGGACATCCACCCCCCCCCCCCCCCCCCCCCCCCCCCCCCCGCCTCCACCACCACTGTCCTGGTGACCTCCTAAAACCTTCTGGGTTCACCTGCCAGTTTGCTCTATTGAGGTGTGGACCCTGAAGGGTTAAATAGCCTTCCTGTTGTCTGTCTAGGCCCATTTAGAACAAGATGGAAAATGCAGCTCTTTATCATGTCAAGATCATTTTTCATTTCCCGTAGCACTGGTCCCACCCGCCAGCCCCCCTCCCCCCAGGCCCTCCTCCCACCACCACCTGACTTATTTTCACAAACACTTGGAAGACCAGCAACCCTGGAAGGAATGAGTGCAGTTGAGACAGATCACATTCCTACCAAGTGGTACTGAGAGGCAGAAACAATTGGTTTTTACCTGCAGCCATCATGGGCATCTGTTTTCTGTGATTACCACGAAATTGTGCATTCCAGGCTCATTCTCGGCTGGTTAATGAGGAGCAGGCTGGCTGACAGAATAAAGACTTCTTTTGTGGCATTCCGTATTCGCTTTGTGGCTTGTTTGAAACAAAATGGCTCTCTCCTCTTAACCTCTCTGCCTTTGCCACTAGAAAAGAGACAAACATAAAAGCGTTTTGAGTGGTTAGAAATGAAACCTCATGTAATTACTATAGGAAATGGCTTAACGAGGTTGGGACTGGATATTTTACTCTAGTTCTGTAGAGTCCTTAGGACAAGACTACTCCTAGGCCTATTAGAAATATGATTTAGTCTTCATAAAAATGTTGAGCAGTGTTCTTAACTTGACTCCATTTACCTTCTCTAGCTGTATAAGAGTCTCCTGTTATGATTTTTTTAAAAAAGATTTTATTTATTTATTCAGGAGAGACACAGAGAGAGAGGAGGCAGAGGCACCTGCAGAGGGAGAAGCAGGCTCCCCGTGGGAAGCCTGATGCGGGACTCGATTCCTGATCCCGGGTTCATGACCTGAGCCAAAGGCAGATGCTCAACCGCTGAGCCACCCAGGCACCCCTACGATTTTGTATCAAATAATCACGTCTCTGAATTTAGTTTGTGATCAGACAGTGAAGTTGTATGGCTATGGAGTTGCAATACCTGAAAGCTGTTCCCCCTGCCAAAATATACCATCTTTTCCCTTCTACATCTCAGGGACACTCTGGAAATTGGACTTGCCCCATAAGAGTCTGGATGAGTTGAGGGTTTCAAGTCTCCTATGTTATTTTGCTGCATCTATCATGTGGAAACACTCCATCCTTTCATCCTTAAATATCTTTTTCAGTGACTGGGATCCCTGATTTCAAGAAATTTCTCAATCCCACTTTTACTTTTCCAGGGTTAAAAAGCCGTGTTGTATGGTAGCTAAGGATGCAAGCTCTGAGGCTCAATCCTGAGCTCCGATCTCAGCTCTGCTACTTGCTAGCTGTGTGACCTTGGGCAAGTTTCTTAACCTCTCTGGTGTCCAGTTTCTTCCTTCTTTAAAGTAGAGGGCAATAATAGCAACTAGCTGATAGAGCGTTGTCTGGTAGACAGTAAACAATTCTTAAAAGTTTGCAATTGTTAATCAGACATTTATTGTGAACCTTCTGTGAGCAAAGTATAGAGCTGGGCATTACAGATGTTGCTGCTGGTGTTGATAACCGCAACAACAAGAGTCATGATGATGGGCATTAGTCTATGTATTCAGTACATGGGACCCTCTTTTAAGAGTTTGGCATGTATTATATCACTTGAATTTCTTTTTGTTTTTAATATTTTATTTATTTATTCATGAGAGACACACAGAGAGATGCAGAGACATAGACAGAGGGAGAAGCTCCCCAGAGGGAGCCTGACACAGAACCCGATCCCAGGACACCAGGATCACGCCCTGAGCCAAAGGCAGACCCTCAACCACTGAGCCACCCAGGGTCCTATATCACTTGAATTTCTAAACAGTGCTATGAAAGGAGGTACTCTAGTAATATCCATGTTTACCAAAGAAGTGCAAGGTTAGCAGTGTTACGTAATGTTCTACTGGTCAGAGCTAGTAAATGGGTGAGGCAAGATCTGAATCCAGGCTGTCTGTTTCTAGGACCGGAGGTTTTATTTCAGTGCCATGGCACTCACATCAAAATGACCTCCATTTTGAGCCTGTTTCACCTACTTGCTCTTCCTTTAAGTAAGGGGATTTGGACTTAGTTTTTCTGGACTAGAGATCTCCACAAATATGTTAGCCATAACTTTGCCCCATGGCTTTGTGTCTTTAATGGCAGAAAAGGAAATACCAATGAATGCCAAAGACTTCTATTTGACAGTGTACCCATTATCACCTGAGAGCAGCTTTCCTACTCCCTGTGTTCTTCTGCTTGCTTGGATAGTATTTTTTAATAAATACTTCTTATGTTGGGGGTGCCTGGGTGTCTCAGTGGGTTCATCTCCCCACTCTTGATTTTGGCTCAAGTCATGATCTCAGGGTCATGAGATTGAGCCTTGAGTCAGGTTCTGGGCTCAGCAGGGAGTCTGCTTGGGATTCTCTCTCCCACTGTCCCTCCCCTGCTAGTTCTCTCTCCCTCACCTCTCAAATTAATAAACTCTTAAAATTTTTTTCTTGTGTTGGCTGAGCTTTCTCAACATTTTGGTTGCTTGTTCAAATATGATTCTGCTATTATTACACATACTGGCTTGGGGGCTCACAGTAAGAATAACCACAGCAGCTTCTTGTTCTTGAGAGTTCCTCTGGTACTAAGTATGGACCAGAGGAGCCTTATCTCATGTATTCCTCTCAATACATCCCCATTTTTCAGGTAAGGAAACTGAGGCTTGCACAGGCTAAGTAACATCTGTGAATGTTTGACATTGGTGGTTACAGTCTTAACAGCTCAGTTTGGTATTTATAAAACCATCCTGGAAGGGAACATCATTGTAGTAGGAGGAAGGACAGCAAGGTTAGAGAAGAGACTGAGCTCTGTTTTCCTGGGTATGTGCTGGGAGAATCCAGACAAATGGCTTTACTTTCTTCATAGTGGGCATGATGTTCTTTTGGGGGGCTGCAGTAAGGTTTCTGTATATAAGATACAAGGTAACATATAAGAACACTTGCCAATATTAGATAGACTTAAAATGGATTTATGGAGGTGCCTCAGTCGTTAGTCATTTAAGCATCTGCCTTTGGCTCAGATCATGATCCTGGGGTCAAGCCCCCGAGCCCCCGCATTGCATTGGGTTTCTTGCTTAGCAGGCAGTCTGCTTCTCCCTCTGCCTCTCCCTCTGCTTGTTCTCTCTCTCTCTCTCTCTGTCAAATAAATAAAATTCTTAAAAAAACATAAAGTGTGAATTCTTACATTCACATGTGTATCTATTCACTGAGTGTATTATTTTTTAAATGGAGGTATTAAGTAAATATTTGCCTATTTTTCAGACTTCTTGTCAGGGTATGTTGGAGTCATTGAAGAATTTTTTTTAAAAAGATTTAATTTATTTATTCATGAGAGACACACACACACACAGAGGCAGAGACACAGGAAAGTTTACCCTTTTGAGAAACGTTGCTCTCAGTGAGTAATGGCAGCACAAATATGGTCATTGATTTCTCTAGTGTAGTGTTTCTCAACCTGGACCCTGTGGACATAAAGGCCAGGGACTTGTTGTCATGGTGGGTTTGTGCATTGTAGAATGTTTAGCAATATCCTTGACCTCTATCCATTAGATGCCAGCAGCATCCCCCAAGTTGTGACAGCAAAAAATGTCTCCAGACCTTGCCACATGTCCTTTGGGGAGCAATACCACCCTGTTGAGAAGCATTGTTCTGGGATTATATGTTGGTAACTAAATCATTTAAAAAGACATATATCAAGAAAAAAAAATAAAAAATAAATAAATAAAAAGACATATACCACCGACTGGATAAAATGTGATCATGGACCCATGTGGATAGTTTGCAAAATCTGGCTCACTGAAGACAGAGGAGATTGTTTTCTTTTGTCCACCCCCCACCCCCATGCATTTCAAGAGTGCCTTTCTTGGGAATGAGCTTCATGTGATCGGAAGAAAAATGAAGTAAGATAGACTGGCTGTCTCATGTTTGGAAAGTTTGGAATATAAGAAAACCAATAGGAAGAAGCATCTTTGGAAAGGATAAATAACCTTTTCCCCCCATCCCTTTGTTTTATTTATAAGCCTTATTCTGCTCCCTCCCCTCCCCTCCCCCCTCCTCTCTCTCTCTTTCTTTCTTTCTTTCTTTCTTTCTTTCTTTCTTTCTTTCTTTCTTTCTTTCTTTCTTTCTTTCTTTCTTTCTTCTTTCTTTCTTTCGATTTTATTTAAGAGAGAGAAAGAGCACTAATGGGAGGGGCGGAAGCAGAGGGAGAGAGAGAAGACGAATCCCCACTGAGCAGGGAACCTGACTTAGGGTTCTATTCCAGGACCCTGAGATCAGGACCTGAGCCAAAGGCAGATGCTTAACCATCTGAGCCACCCAGGTGCCCCTCTGCAATGTTGTCTTAACATGGAAGGTGATTGGTTCAACAATTCCATTTTACATGGTCCTTATTTGCCTAAGAGAGTCAACTAGGATGGGAAGATTGATCTTCTCGAGAGTCCGTGCACTCTTGAAGTCAGCAAGTGTCCTTTTTTTGGTTAGAACCCACTTATCCAGGCTCTAGGGGTTCAAGTGCCTTCCAGCTCTGCGTGTGCAGGGTGCTGAGACATCACACAACAGGCCTCTCAAGCCAGCTCTTCCCGAGAGAAGTTTCTGGCAAGAGAAGAACTGCTCTGAAGTATCTCCCTGGAACAGAATGCCTATCTCTTTTGTTCAAAGGAAATTAGGTGATTCATTTAGTTAAAAGTCAAGTGTATTTTGCTTTCTGTTTCAGAGATGAAAATCACAGTTTCTAAACTAGAGGGACTAGAAATGAGTCCGTCCCGTCCCCCCCACCCCGCCCTTATAATTTCTGAAATAATTCATTCTGGAGTTCATTATGGATCAGGTGGCAGAGAAACCTAAAACTGAAGTAGTGAGTTGGTCCTGTATAATGAGAAGATGGTTCAGTCACTAGGAGGGTAGAGTTTTATTTATAGAAATATAATTTACACTACATTAAAAAAAATCAACAGGTTTATGTGGATGTAGTGGAGTCTCTTTACTTTTATGTTTCAGAAGGTCTCTTTTCTGTAATCTTTCTCCATCCCCCCAACCCCCAGCTTCAGAGCGGTTATAAATCAGGGCTTGTTGTGAGCTCAAGCTTAGTGGAGATTAAAAGAGACACAATCAAATAGGTTTTTCTCTCCAAGTTACTGCTAAAAAATAGCAAATGGAAAGCTACATAATTGGAGAAGGGGTTTTAAGTGATTTTTTAAAACTTTGCATTCATAAAGGTAACCACCCAAAGCTATGATACATTATGAGATTCTGAAGTGTATCTCTTTAAGCGCCTGAAATAGAATTATTTCATTATTCATTATGGTTTTAGAGGGTTTGTTTGTTTTTTTTTTAAAACTGAAATGCCTTCAAATTTGGCCTTCTGTGTGCAGATTCAGATGTAAGTTCCTTATTATCAAATAAATTCTATTTTCCATCAAGGGTTGATAATAGAGTTCTGTCTCTGATTTGTATGATGATTATGTTTGTGTATATTATTTTTAGTTAAGATTGAAGTGTAGGCACTGTGCATAGCTTTCATTTTACTGCTGTTCTCCGAGTATTCTGTGTTGAAGATAAGAATATCTACCAGTGACCTCAGAATGTGTCATTTGGGAATATGACCATAATTTTTCAGAAATGTAGTTTACAGAGAGAGAGTATGCCACCATAATTTACCTCAGAACATGTAGAGTGGGCAAAGGACATATCTCAGGATGAACATAGATACTTATGAAAGGGTTGACAGCAGGTGCCGGAGGTTGGGACAGACATGTAATATTTATAAGGCCATGCTCTTGCTGTCCAGTCTTTAAGTAGCATTGCATTTAAAGAAGCATGGTCCCAACAAGAATTTTTTTAAGATTTTATTTTTGAGCAATCTCTGCACAAAACGTGAGGCTCAAACCCACACCCCTGAGATGAAGAGCCTCCCGTTCTACCAACTGAACCAACCAGCAGCTCCACGCTCCCACCAAGAATTTTGACCTCTACGTGTATTTTTATGAGATACTGTAGGTGGTCCCAAATCACCACCTCCGTGACTACTCTTACTGAAATCTTCTGGCTTCTATTTACTCCACAACGCTTGACAACCTTGCTGTCATTCATACCATCATGTCCTGCCCTTTCAGTTCCTGAGCTGTGCTGCACAAAAGCCTGCACCATTTCTTCCCCATGGATCACGTTCCCCCAGTGGAATGCAGCCTCCATTCTAACTCCTTCTTTCCCTCCAGTATCCAATGGAGAAAGACTACAGATTGTCATTTTCCTTTTCAGCAGGTGGGGGTAGAGAGGAAACTCAGTTGGAAGGACAGAGGAAGAACTCCACGAGCATCCCCTGTACTGCCCATATTAATGTTTTTTAACCACATGAATATTGCGTAGATGTTCCTAGGTTTAGAATATCTTTGGAGTCTCTCATTGTGAAATCTGAAAGTAGTTTAAACAGTTAAGGGCAGAGCTTAATCACAGGTGGAAAAGTGATAATGGTAACACTATACGAATTTAACATGTAAGACATCAGAAATGACAGATTTTGAATTATCCAGGTTCAGATTATTCATTACTTGTATTATAGCATAATAATGCATGAAGTTGCCTCTGGGGTAATGGTTTTCTCGAATTGGTGCTGTCTGAAATAAGTTGGCAGAGGGTTAATGAGATTTTATTTTAATAATTATGGTAACTTTGCAGAATAGCTGTTGCCTTAATTTTTTTAGACTAACTTGATTGTGGGAAGTTAATTTCATTATTCACATGAGAAAATATTAAAGCATTACATTAACCTTCCCGAAGGCCATAAATATATATAGTTGTATCTTTGGGTCTCATTTACATTTTCTTAGAAGACATTCATTTTATATGCCTGTATGTAAATTTCTGTCACCTCATGCTGGATCCTATCACAGACTATATGGAAGAACAAAATTCTAATACCGCCCACACTCATTTTCTGCCTCCTGCATGACAACACAAAATGGTAGTTTTGAAATTTAGGATAAACACCTGTTTGTGCAAATATGCTAATATCAGAGACCACAGGTATAGGGCAAAGAGTAAGGCTGGACCTGGGCAGAAATGACCATGAACCCAGTCAAATTAACTTTTTTTTTTTTTTTTAATTACTTAACTTTTCAAAGCTCTTTTTCTTTAATTGTCGAAAGGGCATAACTACCTCCTTGGGTGAATTGTTACAACATTAATTGAGTTAATGTGTAAATTGATGAAGCTACTGTGGAAAATACTGTGGAAATCTTCCAAGAAACTAAAAATAGAACTGCTGTATGATCCAGCAGTCTGACTTTTGTGTCTGGGTATTTGTCCAACAAGAATGAAGCTATTGTCTCGAAAAGACTTATTCACTGCCGTGCTCATGCAGCAGCATTTACAATAGCCAAGACATGGAAGCAACCTAAGTGTTCATCATGGATGGATGAAATGATAAAGAAATGTGATACACACACACACACACACACACACACACACACACACCATGGAATACTACTCAGCCATAAACACAAGAAAATCCTGCCATTTTTGACAACATGGGTGGGCTTTGAGGGTGTGATGCCATGTGAAATAGAGAAAGACAAATCCTGTATGATCATGCTTATATGTGAAATTTAAAAACTGTACTCTTAGAAACAGTATATACAATAGGTTGCTAGAAAGAGGAGGGGGAGGGGAGGGGAGGGGAAAATGGGTGAAAAAATTTGAGATAATGTGAATACCCTATGTCTTGGAGGTGTAATAGGTGTTTAAATGGCCCCCCACCACCGCCTTTTAAATGGATAATTATCTTGGAAAATAGTAGTCAACTGATCCGTACTCCAAGTTGAGCTTCCAAATTGGTTGACTGGTAATTTGCCATGTGTTTATCTGTAACTAGGCACATTTGGTTTCAAATAATGGGAATAAAGAATTTACAACCTGATGGAGCTTCTTCAACATTTTGTTTCCTTCCACCTGCCTGGAATTCATACTATCTTTGAGGGGGAACAACCACTTTATACAAAACTGTTTTTCTTAAAGCCCTGCCTTTTATAGTGGTGCTGATAGAATGATAAACTCACCGTTATCAACAAGTACATTGTGAAATACATCTAACAAAATGCTGTTTGGGGAGCTTGTGAAATTACGTTCTTGCTCTTGAAAAATGATGATGAGGGTAAAAATCTGAGAACCAGAACCAGTGAGTGAGCATAAAATGGGGTGAATGTGTTTTCATCTACCCTGAATATTAATAAGTCTTTGAGAGATGTTTTAAATACTTAATTTTTTCATTTTGTCACTAATTAGCTCTTTTTTCCCCCCTCTTGCAACTGTCACTTGAATGGGAATAGGAATGAATTTTTCATGTGCCATTGTTTTTACATTAGATCCTGGCATACTTGCTTGGCTCAGTCTTTGTGGTGATGATCAAGGTTCTGTTTCTTAATGATACATAGGGAATTTGGGTTTTGCTTTTAGGCTTTAAAATAATTAGTAAAAAGTTACTGTATTATAGCAGTAGCTATTTTGTGCTAGATTTCAAGTGAACAGTGAATGGCATTAGGGAGGGGAAGAAGATTCTCTCAGGGAAATATTCAATTCAAAAGAGAATATGAGAAAGATGTGTGGTTGTAAGTAGTGTGAAGGGCAAACTAATACATTCTGTTAGACGTTGTCTATTCAAAGATTGCCCAGGTTCATGGGGGCGGTTCTTATGCCTGTGCTGTTGGGATGGGGGTTCTCTAGTGCTGGGTCCTCCCTGCTTCTCCTAGAATTGCAGATTTCCTTTTCCTCCTTCCTCCTGAATATTGCTCCCAGGAAGTCACCTTTGTGTAGTGGTGGTAAGAATAGGCTTGGGAATCCAACTGCCTGGGTTCCATTCCAGGCTCTGCCATTTTTGAGCTCTGTAACTTGGTATAGATTACTTTTGTGGGCAGCCCGGGTGGCTCAGCAGTTTGGCGCTGCCTTCAGCCCAGGGCCTGATCCTGGAGACCCAGGATCGAGTCCCGCGTCGGGCTCCCTGCATGGAGCCTGCTTCTCCCTCTCCCTCTGCCAGTGTCTCTGCCCCTCTCTCTCTGTGTCTCTCATGAACAAATAAATAAAATCTTTAAAAGAAAAAAAAAAAGATTACTTTTGTAATTGTTAGTTATTTCAGAAATAAAATGGGGTTAATGATCATACTTATGTTAACGGATAAACTGAAGCACATTACAATTTTTTAAGAGTTTATTTGAACAAAAATCGATTTGATTTGGTCATAGCCAATCTGGATGTGCTTATGAACACTCCATTGGGAGCTATAGGAGATGCTTTTCCAAAGAAGGGACAGGAGCAAAACAAGGAAGTTGTTTGATTGGCTGTAACTTAAGCACTTGTCTTGTTGAGGAAAGCCTGGTGGGCTGTGTGTGATTGGTTGTCCCTTGGTTTCAGTTTCTGAACCTTGAGGCATTGCAGACTTAGGTTTTAGGTAGCTTATGGAGCTGAAGGCTTTATGGGCACCTCAGTCTGCTGGCCTCTTTGTTTAACACAACACCAAGTTAGGTTTTCTGGGATGACTCCGATAATTCACGTAAGCATGCTTCCTATTAGTGCTTTCTCTTGTTTTTTTCTCATTGGCAGTGTGTCTGGGCTGCTGCAAATTCCAATGAGCCTGGACAGTTTAGGCCTCTTGACTCCACTGAGAGAGAGAGAGAGAGAGAGAGAGAGAGAGTGAGTGTGTGTGTGTGTATGTGTATGCGTGCATGCGTGTGTGTGTGTGTGTATGTGTGTATGTTTGTTTGTGAGAAAAGCTGCTCCCCTGTAGTTCTCAGGCACTCATTCCCCTTCAGTATATGGTGGCTTTTCCTGATGTTCTTATGTCTGTTTATGCCATCCTTGTCACCGCCCTATGGCATCAGCTCATGCTTTCTCTCCTTATTTCCCTGTGACATATTGTTAAAGAAAAAAAATGATGCTGACACTTGTTAAAAACTTGAAGAAGACTTTGTTCAAGACGATTACAGTATGTGTTTTCAGTAGGGGTGAGAGATTGGGCTCAACTCCAACTACAGGAAGGACAAGTGGGAATTTATATAACCAATGAGCAGAGTAGGGGGAACAGTGGATTGAAAATTCCTAAGAGAGAAAGAACATCAAGAGTAGGGAGATTCTTGCCGAATCAATAGGACTCTGGCTGAAGGCAGGTCAAGGCAATCAAGTATCAAGGGTGGTGAGCGACCTAGGGATTCTTTGCCAGAACGGCACTGGGCAGGCCAAAGATAAGACAGGGACCAAGTTGGAGGTCTAGTCCAAAAGAAGGCTCTGAGGAGCCTAGCAGACATTTAATGAAGGAGAGCACCTTTGTCAACACACAGGGATACATCCAAAAATAGGTGCTTGTTCCCAACCAAAGATGGATGCTTGCAAGATGCATCCCCACAGTAGCATGGTTCTGTGTGCTTAGGAATCCTACGTTTGGGGCTTGTAATTGTAACTTTTTTTAAAAAAGATTTTATTTATTTACTCATGAGAGACACAGAGAAAGGCAGAGACATAGGCAGAGGGAGAAGCAGGCTCCCCATGGGGAGCCTGATGTGGGACTCAATCCCTGATCCCAGGATCAGGGCCTGAGCTGAAGGCAGACGCTCAACTATGAGCCACCCAGGTGTCCCTGGAATTATAACTTTGTAAGATCATTTCTAAAATTTTGTGGAGAGCAACCGTTACTTTGGACTAATTCCATGATTAATTTAGCCTTTAAATTATATTTATGTGATTTGCTGCCATTTGTAAAGCACTTTTCTGTACATAATTCATTTACTCCTCATAAGAAATCTGAGAAGGCATTTCCTATCTTAATAGGAGAAAATTGAATTCAGAGGTTAAGCGACTTGCCTAACACTGTATGAAAGAAAATGGTAAAACTTGGGTTTTGAATCCAGGTCTTAAAGATTACCTTTAAGTATCTTTAACGCTAAATCCTTAAAAAAAGTATCCTTCCATAAAGAATTCTGTATTTGTAAAAGGCTGAACAGAACAAAGAAATATTAAAAACAACTGGTTGGTGATCAAGTCTTTTGACTCTAAATATTATACATCTTCTAAACTATAAAAGGGTTGCATAAACTTAATAGAATTTGTATGTATTTCAATTAGGGAAAAAAGAAGTCTAATATACGCATGCATATACAAACACACACACACATCCTTCCACACATGCTGTCCACATGTGACATTTGGAAACTGCCTTTGTCATCTCTGTCTCTTTCCTACAGCCACTATTCAATGGCATGATCATTGTCTTGTCCTCTTCATAAGAAGGACTACTAGCCTCTAGAAAGTGTTTTTTTCCGAAGGCAGCTTATCAGAGCCGTGTAGAACAGTGCCCTTTTCTCTGGAGGTCAGTGCGACATCATAATCTTAGATTGAAAAGAGACATCAAACTAGACAAACAGAGACACCGTTTGTTCTGTGGAGCTGACCCTGCCACACGATGAACCCACTCTGGCCTGGCTCTGATGCTGCAACTGGCTCCCTTCTCCCTCCCTCTGTGAATCCTTCCTTGGCCAGCAGGGGGCAGGACAGTTTGTTTCTTGAGATGCCAACCAACCGAAGCCTTGCTTTGACTTTGGAGACTGAGCGAGTTTAGGGCAAATTTAAGGGCCAAAGGGTAATCAGTGCTGTTCACCTCTTTTGAATGCAGGACTGTTTATACCATTTTAATCGGATGTTGCAAAAAAAAAAAAAACAGATGTTGTAACCAAATAATTATAGCTTATACTCATCAGGCACTTTCTATGCGCCTGGCACTGTGCCTAGTAAACATGTTAGCAAGGTCAGTCCTCAAAGTAAATGTATGACGTTACTTTTAATCCCAGTTTTAAGGATGTGGAAACTGAGACTCAGAGAGGTTAAATAATATGAGCGTTGCATCTTGTGTAAAGGAAGTTTCAGAGATTTTTATAAGCTTCTTGGAAACTCATTTTAATGTCCAATGATACTTCCTATTGTAAAATTCTTTGGCTTAGTAAAATTCCAAGTAGTCGAGCATTTTATCTCTTGTACTGAGAGCAGTTGAGTACGTAAGAAGAGTCCTTCTTTTAAGATCTCCTTGCTTTCTCCCCTGGTGGTTTTCAAATTGCGTTTTATGTAAAATACTGTGCAGGAGGCTTGTGAAAATTTCCCATACCTATGACCCAAAGATTCTAATGGGAGGGGTCTTAATTTGAGCCTTAAAAAGTGTGTGTTTCTCTCAAATACCTCAAGGGAGAGAGATGGAGGCTGTCCATTGACCCCCACTTGGTGAAATTCTGATCTGCCTAGCAAATTTTGAACTGATTATGCTTCTCAAAGTCACTGACTATGTTGTGTAGATTTCTATGATGTGTATAAACCAGCAGTTGTTAAATAAATCACAGTTTAGGGGACCCATGCTGTCAGGTCTTTTATAAACTTTATGACTCATTCTGTCATTCATCTAGTTTGTTAATTGATTTTTAATACCAGATTTTGTGTTGGAGGGAGCTGCAGCTCTACATGAGAAGGCATAGTAAAGGTCCCTCTCTTACCTCCCTAGTCATAAATCCAGTTCCTCAATCCCTTTTTGAAAAGCCTATTTTTGGGCACCTGGCTGGCACAGTCGGGAGAGCATGTGACTCTTGATCTCATGCTTGTAAATTTGAGCCCTACATTGAGTGTAGAGACTAATTAACAATAAAATCTGAATTCTAGGGCAGCCCGGGTGGCTCAGCAGTTTGGTGCCGCCTTCAGCCCAGGGCCTGATCCTGGACACCCGGGATCGAGTCCCATATCGGGCTCTCTGCGTGGAGCCTGCTTCTCCCTCTGCCTGTATCTCTGCCTCTCTCTCTCTCTCTCTCTCTTATGAGTGAATAAATAAAAACTTAAAAAAAAAATAAAATCTGAATTATAAAATAAAAGGACGAGGCACCAGTGTAGCTCAGTCAGTTAAGCATCTGCCTTTGGCTCAGGTCATGATGTCCTGGGATTGAGTCCTGCCTGGGGCTCCCTGCTCAGCGGGGAGACTCTTTCCCCCTTTCTTCCTGCTTATGCTCTCTCTCACGATCTCTGTTGCTCTCTGTCCCTCTCAAGTAAGCAAATAAATAAATCTTAAGGAAAAAAAGTTTTCCTAGCCTATTTTTAAAAAAAATACTATTTATTTTTGAGAGAGAGAGAGAGAGAAGGAGCAGGGGGGAGGGGTAGATGGAGAGGGAGAAGCAGACTCCTTGCTGAGCAGGGAGCTCTCAGTGGGTGGGGGAGCTGGATTCCAGGACCCTGAGATTATGACCTGAGCCAAAGGCAGACGCCCAGCTGACTGAGCCACCCAGGCACCTGGGTGCAGCCTCTTTGGTACATATGCACCTTGCCTCTGAATGCCCTTCAGGATCTTCAGATTTCTGTCCCTGCCTCCATAAGCACACTTTGCAGTATCACAGGCTGTTGATCTACTATCCCCAATCACCATTTTGCAGATAGCCACTCATCTTGTTTGGTGTTTGTGTGCAGGCTTTAACCTTCTTTTTCTTTTTTTTTTTTTAATATTTTATTTATTTATTCTTGAGAGACACACACAGAGAGACAGAAAGGCAGAGACACAGGCAGAGGGAGAAGCAGGCTCCATGCAGGGAGCCCGGTGTGGAACCCGATCCCGGGTCCCCAGGACCACGCCCTGGGCTGAAGGCAGGCACCAAACCGCCGAGCCACCCAGGGATCCCCTAGCCTTCTGATTGGAATCTGGGGCATGTATCCCACTGTAGTGGCAACCGTTGGACCCCTTCATTTTCTGCCTGCCCTTAACAGAGCCTTGGCCTCGGGAGGCTGGATTTTCCTCATTTGTGGTACAGTCTTCCTCAGCCCGTCTCCACTGCATCACTGTCTGGACTTGAAATGCTCACCCTAAGGTTACGGAGCAGGTGGAAAGAGTGTGCTCTGTTTGTATCACCTGAACTTTGCCTGAGGACATTAAAACAGAACTTGCATTTTGAAATCAGGATTATAGAACGTAAGTGGAGGCCACCATTTGGTTCAGTAATAGCTCTTCCTGGATATAACCTTCACCCCCACTCGCATAATAGAGGATTGGCCAACCGTGCAGTTTTACAGCTGATTTTGGTCACGTTTTACATAGAATAGAATCCAATTCATCTGATTGATTTGGCCTGATGCTCAGTAGTAAGGACAGCTATGATAATAGTGACTAACAACAACTTTTACAAATCGCATTTTTCAGGCACTTAGAGATACTGAGGATTCTTTTATTTAATCGTGGCCACTAGGATTTGCTGGCACCTTCCCCTCTTAGGTGACTGAGTCTTAGAAGCCTGTCAGCTCTTCCACATAGAACATTGGTTGTTCATGCTGTGCTCCTCTCTTTCATCCCATGCATCCAGGTGTCACCAGAGCTCCATCAGCGCAATTTCGAAATACCTGGGAACCTGTCTCCTCTCACCCTGCTGCTGGCCTAGTTAGGGATGCCATCTGGACTGCCATAGTCCATCCTGTCTATTCTCCTGCTTCTAATGTAGTCCCTCTTCCCAGGGATGCTTTGGGATCCTGTGTTGCTTCTGCCCTTGGCCACATGTGGTCCCCTTGATCTCAACAATGTTATGCGTTCTATTCTCTTTTTTTTATTTATTTTATTTTTTATTTTTATTTTTATTTATTTTTATTTTTTTTTTTAGCGTTCTATTCTCCACTCTTCACTTGCCCAAACCATGCTTGTCAATCAGGCCTCAATTTGGATAGCATCCCCATCCTCAGGTCCGTCCTTTGGGCATTTATGGCATTCTTCCTTTCTCTCTCTTGTAACATATATCAAACTCTATAACTGTGGTCTTTTTTGTCTTGGTTCCTGCACCTTGATCACCAGGCCCTTGATACCAGTTTTGGGAGGCAGTAGCCATAATGTCAGTTGTAAGAATGAATGGATAGGGAAACCTGGCAGGTCTTTTACTATGAACCAGTACTTGGCAGTAGCTATAAATATGTATCATCCTGTGTCTGAAATGATACATAATTGCATTTCCCTTATATCCTGCACTGCTCAGTTTTTAAAAACCCTAACCCAGAAGAGAATCAGAAGTTCCAAAGGCTCATACCTTATCTGGGTCTTGCATTAATCATCTGCAGAAGGCTTGAACTTGAGAATGGAATGTCTGCACCCATAGCTTCGGTTCCTTCTCTTTGCCACAGGAGAAGTAACTTTTGTAAACACGCGCTGACTTCGTGCAATTCTGCTCAGTGACTGTTTGAGGACACTTTTTGAGTTACCTGGTATGTGTTAAAATAACAACAGAATCTCAATTTTAATCTTTAAGAGGAAACCTGAAAACTCTTCATGTCTAAATTCTACTAAGATGCATGCAGGTCTTGGTTGCAGCTTGCTTGTCTTTGAGACTTTTATGTTTTCTTGGTTCCTTTTGGCTATCATAATAGGAGAAAGAGTCTTTTTTCGGCAGGCATGCTGTGAGCATTATCTTGGTAACAGTTTTCTTTAGAGCTACACCTTTGTTCTAGTTACCATTACCTCTTACTTTCTCACCTGGTGCTCTGCTCACTGGTTTCTCTCTGCATCTCTCTCATGAGCTTCAGTTTTGCTTTTCTATAGGCCAGTGGTTCTCAAACTTTTTGGCTCTTTTATACTCTCTCTTTTTTAATAGACTTTGGTTTTTAGAACAGTTTATTTGTTTTTAAATTTTAAGTAGACTCCATGCCCAACCTGGGGCTCAAACTTATGTCCCTGAAATTAAGAGTCACATGTTCTATTGGGCGAGCCAGCCAGGTGTCCTAGAGCAATGTTAAGTTTACAGAAAAAAAATGCACAGAAGACACATAGAGTTCCCACATATGTTTTTCTTCACTCATTCTGCAGTGATCTTGTGTTAGTATGTACATTTGTTACAATTGACTAACCACTATCAATGTGTTATTTATCTAAACTTCAGAGGTTATGCCTTTACAATTGTAAATATATTGGAGAACACTAAAGGGCTTTTGTTTCATGTGTATTTATTTTTCTAGAATTTAAAACTGAGAAATTAAAAACTATTAATAGCATTTCTTCACTATTTTGCCAATTTCTTTATGATCTAGTTTAATAGAAGGCAGCTGGATTCTCATAATTGCTTCTGCCTTCAATCTGTTGTGGTGCCACTAGTCACATAGTCTCTGGGAAATACCACTGTATATTCAGAAGAAAATGAAATGAGGGTAAAAAGGCATGTTTGTGCTGGTGTTACATGGAAATCGTTTGAATTTGCGGATCCTCTGGGAGGGAGTCCTCAGGGGTTCCCTGGCCACACTTTGAATACTACTTCTATTTACCAAAGTGATACTTCCTTTAACAACTGCTCATTCTTGAGGTTTTAGTTTAGATGTGTGTCATCAAGAAGACCTTCTTTCACCTCAGACTACATCTCTGTGTTCTACTCTCCAACCGTGCACACTTGTAATGTATTTGCTACTAGACTGGAAGTTCCCTGAGGGCAGGAAGTAGTGCTCTGTTCTCTGTTGCATGGTGTATCCCCAGCACAGATGTTATGGATATACTTATTGAATTAATGACTGAGCAGAAGAAGTAGAAACTGATGTAATTTTTTTCTCAGGAGTTTACTAATAAGGAGAGAAGAAGCTTGGACATAATTTATTTCTGCATTAGACTGGAATCCTGCTTTTTCTATGTGTATCATCAACAGACATAGTTTGTGCTCATTACATGTCGTGCTGAGTGAATGGATGGATATTCAACCAGCAAATAGACGGATGCAGGGGCTGGATAGGATTTCAAGTGGGAGTTGAGAGTCCATTTGATTATGTAATTATTGTGTCCTGAAAATGACTAATTGCACTGTTAATAATTGCTGTCAACTCTAGGTTATGTTTGATACAGTGATTTCATATACTTGCATTAGGAGCATTACCAAACGTACATCTGAGATGGGAGTGTTTACATCAAAACAATCTTGAATTAGTGGGGAAAATGTGCATTGAATTAAGAATTCAATATCCAGTTGCTATTGCCAGCCTGCCATGAGAAGAATGAATAATTGATTAAACATGTGGCTTAAACTACTAAGAAAGATATAAAATTATGCCAATTGAATTTTAATATGTGTTATGTGTTTATGTTTTTCAGGTAAGGAATAACATTTGGTTCTGCCTGGTTTCCTATGGAACTTGACAGATGCTGTCTTCTTGTGTTCGTTTGTAACCTGACAAATCATGCAAAATATGCTTGCCTGCAGTATTAGGGCTTCAATTGTAAGTAATATGCTTTGTGCTTTTGCCGGTGGAGCGGATCTTGTGGTGAGAGCTTTGCAAGATACTTTGGGTTTTATATATATTCTCTGTTAGGCTGATTTCACAGGAGCATTCAGACTTACTGACCACTGATCATTAGCACCGCTGCACACAGCGCTGTGGAGACGCTGTTGTGGAGACGCTGTACCATGTATCATCTGCCCTCTGCACCTTTGCCTGCTCTGTTCTTCCCACTTTGGATGACTTCCTTTTCTCTTCTGTTCACTTTACCTCTCTCGTTACTTAAAACACAAAGCCTAATGATTTCCTATATATAACATTTCCATTATATAAAAAAAGAATCAAATGTACAAAAATATATTTTAAAAATCCTGTAAATGAACCTTGAAAATATTATACTAATTAATTAAGCCAGACATAAAGGGACCAATGTTATAGGATTCCACTTTTTAAAAGATTTTATTTATTTATTTATTCGAGAGAGAGAGAGAGAGAGGCAGAGACACAGGCAGAGGGAGAAGCAGTGGAGGCAGACGTGGGACCCGACCCCGGAACTCCAGGATCACGTCCGGGGCCGAAGGCAGGTGCCAAACCGCTGAGCTACCCAGGCTTCTAGGATTCCACTTACATGAAATCTCTAGAATGTACAAATTCATAGACACAGAAAGTGGACTAGAGGTCACCAGGGTTTGGAAGAGGAACAGAATGTAAAACTGTTGCTTAATAATTATAGAATTTCTGTTTGAGGTGATGGAAATGTTTTTTCCCTCTGGGTTTTATTGAGATACAATTAAAAGAGTTTTGGAAATAGATGGTGGTGCTGGTTATATGACATTGGAAATGCCACCCAATTATATACTTAAAAATGACTAAAATGGTTACTATATATATATAGAACTACAATTTAAAAAAATTTTTAAAAAGAAATCAGCCATAATCCCATTCTTTAGAGATTTCACTCTTAATATGTGGGCACATTTTCCTCACTTTAGTAAAATGTTTTAAAATTTCTTGATGGTCTTTCTCATTAGGAAGTGAAGGAGATAGAGTATAGCAAACTCTGCATCTTAAAGGTTTTTTTTTTTTTTTTTCCATCTTAAAGGTTTTGATCAACCTTCTTCCATGCATACATTTCCCATCCCATTGGTACCGTTCCATCAACACTGTCAGCTGCATAAGATTTCATTCTAATCAGATAACATCCATTAAAGACCGAGAACCATTGTGATCTTTCTCAGCCTGCTCCTGTTTACACTGACATCTCCATTTCCTAATTCTTGAGCACTCACTATGCACCAGTGATGCTTCTGGGCCCTCTGAGGGAGCGGAAGCCAGTCATGGGGCTTGTGGAGTAGAGTCACATCACCTGATCTGTGCAAGCTGGTTCTGGAGGGGTGTATTTTGGGAAACACTGGGCTGCATGATGATCTCTGATTCTAGACCATTCGTTGAGTCCCAGCATTCTCTGATATAGGACATTCAAGCCTGACACCTGAAAGCAATCTGAAGGTAACCTGGCCATCAACAAAATATTGTAAACCTTTTCCAAAGTCAGCTCTTTCATTTCTGTCAGTCAATACTCAAGATGTTTTTTACCTCTCCTAAAAACTGATTTTTAATCCAGTTGACTCTTGAACATTGGGGGTTAGGGGTGCATGACCCTCTTTCTCCTCCAGTCAAAATTGTGAATCTAACCTTTGACTTCCCCAGAACTTAGTAATAGCCTGCTGTTAACCAGAAGCCATACAGGTACCATAAGTGGTTGATTAATACTGTTTTGTATGTTATATGCATTATATACTATATTCTTAATATTAATTTGAGAAAAGAAAATGTTATTAGAAAATCATAAGGAGAACCACATTTCCAGTAATGTACTCTAGAAAAAATGAACAAACCATGTATAAGTGGACCTGCTCAGCTCAAACCTATATTGTTTCTGTAATGAACAATTTGAAAGAGTTGTAAAAAAAAAAAAAAAAAAAAAAAACAACCAACTCAAGTGCATCTCCTTACCAGAATTCTGATAAAGGAGCCTGAAGTCTCATTTTTTAAGAAGTAGAAGGACAAAGCCCAGGTACAATAACGGTGTCTTGGTAAATATGCCTTTTTGATGTGTAAATTAATTCTCCTCAGACTTTCTTTTCTTGTATTAAAATGTATCCTACTCAAGATTTGAGAACAAAACATAAAAAAGTATATACTAAGTATATCCTAGATACAAAAAAGCCCTGATTTTAACAAATGAGACTAGTGGAAATGTGTTTTAGACTTTATAAATACTGTCAGAGACTATGATTGCTTCAGAAACATTTTTCTTGCTTGACTTACAAGGGGGATGATGGAAAATGAAGCCCTGGATGGACAAACTCTAGGAATCTTCCAGACTGTCTCCTTCTTGTATACCAGCTACATAGTAGAATCTTGATTTGCAGATGCATAAATGAGTAGGTTTTGGATATGAATATTTTTACCACAGAAATAAAGACATATTTTTTGTTTTAATACATGATCTGAAGAAAATTGAAGTGTTAATAGGAGGGTGGTGTGAATCATGCCTGTATGCCTGTATGTATGGAGCAGCCAGGAATATGTGGGGATACCTTTGTATATAGAAAGGATATAGGATTGTTTTTTCAATGGTGGGTAAAATAGTGCCTACTTCGCCATACTTCCCATTTTACCCCCTCTCTTTAAAAGCTAATTTTCATATCTGTTTTCAAACTTTTATGTGGGCAGATGTTTCAGAGTTTGTTTGCAAACATCACCCAGACATAGTGTCAAACAGTAGGTTTCTTCAATTAATGGCAGATTCTTCAGTCTGTTTTCTGCATTCTGATTGGAGGGCAAATGCTATAGGATTTTGTAGTTGTGGAGATAGAGAAATTCATCAGCTCATCAGAATCTAAGGGATATCAGGCAACGAATCTTAGGAGAATTTGTGTACAATGGATTCATTAAAAGGGTGAAAACACATGAGGTAGCAAGGTAATCAGCCCTGTTGATTAAAAACCATCCCCAGCAAATCCCAGATAGGTGAGGCTTCTGATGTTTCTGGTAACTTTTCTTTTAGATTTGAAATAGAACCATAGGATGAAAGTCCTCTTGTGGTTAAGACCCATGTAAAACCATAGAAGAGTCAAATGATAGGAACAGAGAATGAGGGGTAGATGACCAACCATTTCCTCTTTGAATTCATGTTAAAAGATGTGATTCCTGAAAATTTGTTATCTGGGCATTTTAATTGATGGTGAGGGCAGCCTGGGTGGCTCAGCGGTTTGGTGCCTGCCTTCGCCCCAGGGCGTGACCCTGGAGACCTGGGATCGAGTCCCAGGTCGGGCTCCCTGCCTGGAGCCTGCCTCTCTGTCTCTCTGTGTCTCATGAATAAATAAAAAAAAGTAAAGAAAAATAATTGATGGAGAATTTTAGGTAAGAATAATGACTTTGGGGGCATGTGGGTGGCTCAGTTAAGCATCTATATTCTGCTCAGGTCATAATCTGGGAGTCCTGGGATTGAGTCTTATATCAGGCTTCCTGCTCAGTGGGGAGTCTGCTTCGCTCTATGCTCCTCACCTATGCTCCTCACCTCGCTTGAGCTCTCTCTCCTGCACTTGCTCTCTATTAAATAAATAAATAATCTTTTTAAAAAAACAAACAAACAAACAAACAAACAAACACAAGGGCAGCCCTGGTGGCGCAGCGGTTTAGTGCCGCCTTCAGCCCAGGGTGTGATCCTGGAGACCCGGGATTGAGTCCCTCATCAGGCTCCCTGCATGGAGCCTGCTTCTCCCTCGGCCTGTATCTCTCCCTCTCTGCCTCTCTCCCTCTCTCACTCATGAATCAATAAATAAAAATATTAAAAAAAAAACACACACACACAATAATGGCTTTGGGGGTAAAGATGTGGGGTTCACTTACAACTTGAGTATTCACTAGTAGTATGACCTTGATTGGGCCACCTTTATGGGCATTATGAAATCTGACTGTGGGTTTAAGAGCAGCAGTCTCACCAAGACATCCTGTGGGCATCATGCCTGTAAAGTGCTGGCACATTCTTAACACTGAATGGATGATGGCAGTTCTCGTTATTAAACTATTTGTATGAAAATGTCTAATTTCTTTTGTTGAAGTGAGGATTAGTAGAGATTTTTTTTAATTGTGGAGCTTCTGTGATCATCATGTGTTGCCTTTTTTTTTTTTTTTTTTAAGTCTTTGGTAGGCTGTTGATAATAATCATCATTGATTTACTGTTCTGGGGATTGGGGGTTGTGTTTTCACTCCAGCTCAGGAAGTTTCCCTGGGTTGGAATGATCCTTAACAAGAGCTGTGGATAACCACATTGTGCTCTGTCTGAGCATCAGCTGAGTCTTCAGATTGCCCTTGACCTTTGGGCAGCATTACCAATGACTATCACTCATAATGTACACACAATATGGCAGTCCATGGAACCCCACTGATCCTATACTTTTTATTGGCCCCTGTGCTACTTCTTACTGTTTTATATAACCTTAGGTACCACTTCAAATATTTATATTTTCTATAGACCTCCTCCCTCCTTAAATGGGTTTTATCTACTTTTAAAATGAGAGACCAAAACAGTACATAAATTCTGCTTCCGTTTGCCTATTATTAGAATGCTTGCAGACAGCAATCGATAGAAAATTTTAAACAAAGCAGTCTGCAGGGCTGTCATTCATTCATTTTCAAGGAAGAAATTAAATGCTAGGAATATAGCGCCATTCCATAGGGATCTGAGGAAATCTTGGGAGGTTAAATGACATCCACGGTCTTTAAATTTAACTTTGTATCTCCTTCAGGAATAATTTATTATTAAATAATCAATAATGATTTGGCCAGGTTTTCAAGTAAATTATATGCGCAGGGACATACATTCTTTAATATATAGAGAAGAACTCTCATGTGAATTGTAGTGATCAGTAGAATAATTTTAGGATTTGTTCTCTCTCACTCTCTTGCTCTTTTAGTCTCTCTCTTTTCCAGAGCTGTAAATCCAGATATAATACTCAGTTTAGCCCCTGGGAATCTCAAATAAATGCCTAAAAATATTCAAAGGGATTGGGTCCTTTTAATTAGATTTTAGGAACTCTGCTCCCTTCAGGAATTTTCAAAGGTCATATACTTGAGTTGGGAAGAGTCACTAAGGAGTTTTTAATGCTGCTGAAATAGAGATTTGACTAATGATAGCAAAGGTTATATAGATAAGACAATGTATTTAACCTGCAAATGAAAATGAGTTGGCATCTTGCCAGCTAATCCTCATTTACTGGATCTGTTCTACGTCCTTTGGTCTGCCAGCTATGGAGAAAATGGATGGGGAGTTTGTTTTTATTTTTGAAAAAGATAAATGGATATAAGGAAGAAGGGCCATGATTCTGATAGAAGAGTGGATTTTAAAGAATTTAAGTTTGACCCAAGATGGGGGAAAGTAACTGTGGGAATTAAGGCTGTAACTTTTCTGTTTAACCAGACTTGTACTGCTCCTTGCTGGGAGAGGATTCCTAACAGCAATAGTGATATGTCTCCTACAAATATGAAGGCTATTCCGTTGTATCTGTTTCTTCCTTGGGACTGTCCATCTGTCTTCTGAGTTTTTGGACTGAGTCATGAGGGGAAAAAATAGCCCAGACTATTGGAATGATGTATTTATACTTTAATATGCCATATAAAGCCATTTTGTTTCCAAATTAAGATGAAACACCCAAGGAAGGGACTGGCTAAAGATTTAAGCAGTCTTCAAATTACCACATCTGCTACATCTGTCCCTATTAACCAGATGGTTTTTTGATAGGATGAATCTCATTGTAGGAGAGATGGATGAATTTTCCTTCTCTCTCTTTTTTTTCTTCTTGTTGGTTTGCAGGTGCCATCAACAGATGATCTCCTAGCAGAGATATCTGCTATGGTGGGCTAACTGCTATCTATTGTCATGATTTCCTTTTCCCAGTAAAGTGTTTTGAAGTAATTGAAATATCTAATATGGAGATTTTTCATAAAACTCTTTTTGGACTTTTCTTTTTTAAAAAAAAATTAGTTGATTTTGCAACCTTGATTCCACATAGTCACCAAGAACTAAGTAAATCTTTACCCCCTTAGCGGATGTGAGATCTCCAGTTTGCTACAGTCTTCACCATTCCCTAATGCATTATACTAACATAGCTTATTTCACTCATTTGGGTTTCTAATCAATAAATTTGAAAATCATCAAGTCATTGTTTTTTAAACTTAGAGACATATCGTCTAACCTTTCAGTTAATGGACATGTAAACTCCAGAAAGTAGACCAGACCTGGGGGCTCTGGGGGATGGATTAGTTATTCTTAGTTGAGATGTATAGTCTGTGGCAAGATTTTGCGTGCTTTTGATGATAGTCGAAATGTAGAAACATAAGTCTCTAAAGAGTTCTGAGTATTATATACAACAATTCCTCATTTTAAATCAATCTTACACCCTTGTTTTCTAAATCATCAGAAATATGTGAAGAAGTGTGTGATGACATGGAAGTTTAGCCACCTGACTTTTTTCTTTTCCTGCTGTAAGACTGAGATCCTCTAGAGGGCAATAGAGAGCAGCTTGATGTTTGAGTCTGAGACAAGGATGCTGGTTTGGAAAAATTTAAAAACCTCTGCTTCTTCCTGATTTCTTTCATGGCAAATCCTGTGATGGATTTAGGGATGGAAGTATTATTCTCTGTTGGACATTGTTTATTAGTCTTCCTTGGAATCCATCAAATAAGAAGTGTGTGAGTAGAAGTATTTGTAGGTTTGGGGGTCTTTTGTAACGAAGTAGCCAAATACGCCTGCACATGTGTTCTGTTTGCCTGCCAAACCCACTGGTCTGTAATCCTAACCTAGAGATACTGAAAGAGAGGCCAGAGCTTTACCTTTCTTGATTCTGTTGTCTCTCTTAGGTTTGTGGCTTCATTTAATTCCTCAGTAGGTTAGCAAGAACTAATTTGTTTAATTGTTTTACATGGTTATTTCCTACCAGGAAGCAATATAATTTAAAAGGGTAGGATTTTTCACGAGACTCATTATAGAATTGGTTAAATTGTGACTTTTTATTTTATTTTTTTAAGATTTTATTTATTTATTCATGAGAGACACACAGAAAGAGAGGCAGAGACAGAGAGAGAGAAGCCAGCTCCCTGTGGGGAACCTGAATGCAGAACCCCATCCTGGGACTGCGGGATCACGCCCTGAGCTAAAGGCAGCCGCTCAATCGCTGAGCCCCTCAGGCATTCCTAATTGTGACTTCAAAAAAAGATTTTATTTATTTATTTATTTATCTGAGAGAGAGAGGCACACAGGAGCCATGGGGTGGAGGAGGAAAAGAGGGAGAGGGACAAGTAGACTCCAAGCTGAGTGAGAAGCCAGAGGCAGGGATCGATCTCATGATCCTGAGATCATGACCTAAGCTAAAACCAAGAGTTGGATGTTTAACCAAGTGAGCCACCCAGGTGCCCCTAATTGTGACATTTAATTATCATCTTAACATTATATTTGAACCCTGAATAATCATTGCCAACAGTATTGCATTTGGCAGTTTCTAAAATTTGGAGACTCCTTTTGCCCTGTGCTTGTAAACTTAGCAAGAATGGAGATTACACCTTATGTAACATTTTTGCCTATTGTCAACATTTAACATTCATCTCCATGTCAGTTCTTAGTTCCTGGGCATAAATATGCACGGTTTGCTTATTGGCTGAGTTTTAAGAAGTGCCATTTACTATTTAAAGCACTAAAAATTGCTAATTTATGCATGATAATGTAAACTTCTTTATATGCTGCTAGAATTCAATTTTAGCCAGACTGCAGGCAAATGTTAAGGTTGGCTGTGCAATGGTGTTTTTAGCTATAACATGGAAATTACTTGTATGTGTGTCTGACTTGGCAAACAAACATCTTGATATTTTCTTTGGAGCAGTCACACTCTGAGGACAAATTTCTTTCATGAGAATATTTTTAAGTTTTACCTTTTCTTTATATACTACCCATTATATCATTGGGGTATGTGTTAAACATTTAAAATGGACATTTAAGGGGATCCCTGGGTGGCTCAGTGGTTTAGCGCCGCCTTCAGCCCAGGGCATGATCCTGGAGTCTCGGGATCAAGTCCCACATAGGGCTCCCTGCATGGAGCCTACTTCTCCCTCTGCCTGTGTTTCCGCCTCTCTCTCTCTCTCTCTCTCTCTCTCTGTCTCTCATGAATAAATAAATAAAATCTTTAAAAAAAAAAAAAAAGAACATTTAAATCACCTTCCAGGGAAACTGGATGAAATACCCGTTACCCTGTGGTTGCTTTTTGAGTTATCCAATCACTGAATTTTGTGGCTGGAAGATATTTCCAGAAGTGACTTGAGTCACCTTGCTTCCTTTTAGTGGATATAGGAAAACTCGGTTTGGAGATGACCACCTTTCATATTAAAAATAAAGACCAAACAATCCAAGGAGTATAGTTACATAATCACTCATTTTATGCTTCAGCTCTGGCAACACTTCAGCTTTCCACAATATTTAGGCTTTGGAGAAAACAATATATGCTATTTATTGCTTTTCTTTTTTAATGGCCATTTGTTTGTTTCTTCATAGATATTTCCATTTTGTGAAACGTGGCCTTTCAGCAGCTGTATCCCCTGTTCTTACTAACAGAACCCTGATTTTTGTGTTTAACCGATACAGTTACTTGACCTTGGGCAAAGCAGGCCTGTCCAGAGTCATGCTTGATGAATTGTGATTGGTATCAGCTGGTCTGGTCAGCCCATTCTGCTTCAGCACTGATTGGTCTGGAGTTGTACATGTGAGCCAATTCTGGCCAATGAGGAATTTTTAGAAGTGGGAGTGATTCCCTTCCTGAATAAAAATGACAAGTCACCCATGAAGATAAATCCTTTTGCCTCTGTCTTGCTCCCTGCTTTGAGTGAGGATATATTGCTTAGAAGTACAGCAGCCATCTTGTAATAATGAGGTGACAGTCTGGAAAACATGCTGAGAGGACGGTGGAATAGAAGGAGAGAACTGTGTCTTGGATAGCATTGTTGAATGGCAGAATGGATCTCTGGGACCACCGCCCTCCATTTCTATGAAAAAAGTAAACCAGTAATTATTTAAGTCACCGTTACTTGGTATTCTCTTATTTGCAGCCAGAAGCATTCCTAACTGATAAACCACCTAAAAGGCAAATTATGTAATGGAGATGTTCATCAATTCAACCAGATGAAAAGGCAGCAGTATATTTTGTCTCAATCTGTTCTTCTGTAAATATTATTTGCTTTTGGCCTAGAATGAAAGACAGATGTTGAGAAATGTAATTAGACTCTTGGTATACGTGGCCAAGTTTTAATTTTTAATTGAACACGAGGCCCCAAAGTGTTTGGTAACAGAAAGAAAATAATGCAGCATTTCTTATTTAATTAAGTCATACTGTACTACTGTATAGCCAAAGAGCAGAGCTGGCAGGATTGCATTACATGGTGATTTTAGTGTTGCTGTCTTTTGTTGCTAACCGTTGTTTTAAAATCTAGTCCAGTCCACTGCTTAGACTGCGGTACTGTATTTACAGTAGACTTCTTTAGAGCTTCTCCCAGGAGACTCTGGTTATGGCTACATTCCCGGAGCAGCTGAAAAGGTCAGGAGGTAGAGTTCACTTTTGTTGGTGATGGGGCCCTGAAAGATGAGTTCCAGGGAGAGCAAATGCAGGTTTGCTCAAGGAATTTGGCCTTGCTGGACAGTTGTTTTGTTTAAATAAAGCAGAATTAGCAATAACTCCTCTCTGAGTTGGATTCAGCGTCATTTCTAAACCCAGATGACTGGAGGTAGATCTACTTTTAAATTCAGATAAAACTAAATCTATAATGACTGGAGAAAAGACGTCCATTTAGTATTATCACTTGTACATAGTGTTATATATCCAGAATGTGAAAGCACTCTGATTTCACGTGAGTCTAGTCCACCTCAAACTTTTATACTAATTTCTATTATAACGTTAGCTGGAATTACTGGAAACTTTGAACTAGGAAGTATTTTTCAACGAATACATTTATTTGTTAAGATATAGGTGCAGTTAACCTCCAAGGAGGCTAAAAATGTAGTGGAGATCTCTAGCTGGCTTGCTATAATGAGTAGATAAGCAATTTGTAATTGGTGTTGTTTTTTTTTTTTTTTTAAAGATTTTATTTATTTATTCATGAGAGACAGAGAGAGAGAGAGAGAGAGAGAGAGAGGCAGAGACACAGGCTGAGGGAGAAGCAGGCTCCATGCAGGGAGCCCGACGTGGGACTCGTTCCTGGGTCTCCAGAATCATGCCCAGGCCGAAGGCGGTGCTAAACCGCTGAGCCACCAGGGCTGCCCCGGTGTTGTGGTTTTGTATAAATATATTTCTATTTTGTTTGTTCCTTTCAGATTGAATACTGCCCGTCCCCCCTGTCTTGTTAATTACTGATTTGTAAAACAGATTTTTTTTTTTTAATGGGGTAAAGCAGGATACAGATTCAGGTTACCCAGGTCCACATTTTCACAAAATATGATTTAATAAGGTCAGAATCAGGTTTTATTGTATGTCATTTCTTTTTCATTTCAAGAGTTTGTAAACATGGTAAGTTATCATTTTGTTTGCAGATGTCATGGGATATTGATTAAGAATCAAGGTAAAGCCTTACCTATTTTTAAAAATAATTGGCTTCAATATACACTTGAGTTCTGCCAGAAGAATATGCGTATGTAGTTAAAAACTTTTATCTTCCAAGTTTTTTTTTCCTTCAAGTTTCAAAGAAGGTCATTAAGAATAATGTTGCCGTAAATGAAATAATGTTGAAGCAAATATGTTTTTTCTTTGCATCATTTCTTTGGAATGACTGTAACTCTTTTAACACTTTCATTTGAAAGGTAAAAGTGTCTCCCTGAGACAGAACATCTGTTTAGTCCTTAGCTTGGTGAACATCAAGTTTGACTCATTCCTTCAGCATTTGGAATGTGGGGCCCTGAGGTTTGAGGAGGTAACTACTGTGTTTTGGTGTGAACTACTCTGCTCCACTTCTTTGGGCTTTTCTTTAGTCTTCAGTGTTTTCCGCAGAGCAGCTCCCCTTTTTAACAACAGAAATCCTATTGTGGCATTTTTCTGCTAAAAGCTACTTCCTTTAGGTGAACATCCACATTCTTTACAATCAATGGGCTCCGTGGTCCATGTGATCTGTTCACTCCTGTGTTTGCAGACTCATTCTTTGCCACCATTTCTCTCAAAAGGCACTCTAGCTGCTATGGTTTGGAGTTGTGTGCCACCACCACCCCACAACAGTTCAGGGCTGTCACAAAGCATTTGTACCTGTCATTTGGCTGGTGATGAAATCTGTTTTCCCAGGTCTTTGCTTGTCTGACTTCTCATAGTCCCAGACTCAGTTCCTTTGTCACCTCCTAAGAGTAGCCACCCCCAGTCTTTGTCACATTACATAGGTTGACATACCACACTTATAAGTATAACATAATTTCACTTCTGAATTTTTTTTAAAGATTTTATTTATTTATTCCTGAGAGACACAGAAAGAGAGAGATGCAGAGACACAGGCAGAGGGAGAAGCAGGCTCCATACAGGGAGCCCAATGTGGGACTCGATCCTAGGACCCCAGGATCACACCCCGAGCTGAAGGCAGACGCTTAACCACTGAGACACCCAGGCGTCCCTGAATTTATTTTTTATATCAATATTGCTTTTAATCTGTCTCTCTTTAAGAAGATGGAAGTTGGATGTTGCCTACCTTGTTCATCTGTCTTGTCTGTCTCTCTAAGGGGAACTGGATTCCTCAGTGCCTAGAGTACATAGTAGTCACTATAAGTTCCTCGAATGAAATGAAATGAAAAGAAATACACAGTGTACAAATACAACTGGAATATTTTAGAAGTCAAATGGCAGAATTTATGTCATCCAAATATATCATTATTCCCTTCTCCTAGATCACGTACAGTCCTTTTTTTCCTGAAGTACCTACCTTATTAGGAACTCCATCTGGAATAATTCCCCCTTTCTTTTTAAGTTATTTTTAAAAAATAATTCAGATGTGGGGAGCCTGGGTGGCTTAGTTGATTAAACATCCGACTCTTGATTTCGTTTCAGGTCATGATCTCAGGGTTGTGAGATAAGGCCCCAAGTCAGGCTCTGCTCTGCATAGAGTCTTTTTGGGATTCTCTCTCTCTTTCTCTCTTCATCCCTGCCCTGCTCACACACACTCTGTCTCTTTAAATAAATAAATAAAATTTAAAAAATAAAAATAATTCAGATGCAACTCAAATGTCTCCTGAAGACCCTTCATCAGGTGACAGAAGTCAAATGCTTAAAGCAGTCATTCCCAAACTGGATTCTACACATTTGTAATCCCCCGAAACTCCGTTAAAATGAGTGTGCTGTCAAATATATTGAAATACAGCAATATCATCTTCCTTTAGCATATTCCATGAATATATTAAATAATTTTTTTTGAGGTGGAGAAACCTCTTATTTGTCTCACTATTACTATACTTTCAGGCCACAGACTCTTCTCCATCCCCATGTGTTTTGCTTTCATCCAAATTCTTCTTAATGTTGTGCAAAACTCTGTCCTCTCCATTTGTCTCCCATCTTTTCCAGTCATGGCTGAAATGGACAATGGTGATATTTGCATGGCCCTTTGGAGGCAATTTAGAGACGTGACAAGATGCATGTAGGATGAGATCATCCTGGGTAACAGTTGCCCATGTCCCCACCCAGGGCCCTGGGGGCCAAGGGCATTAGTCTCTCTAGGAACACTGATTGAGAAGCTGTGCTTCTCATTTCTCATTCATGCCCATTTATGGATGATAGTCTAGAGAATTATGGTTTCCTTTCAGATCAGTGTGTATAGAAGACTGTAATTCTCTCTGGCTCTTTTCGAGATATCATCTGTGAACAGAGAATGGCATTATTCAAAGATATCTGGGCTTTCTGAATATGGCAGAAACTTGGTGCTCTGACAAGAAAACATGGCAGTATATGCCTGCTTTATGGCATGATTATCAAAGCTTGGTAGAGTTTCTAAATCCACTTCCCAACAGTAGGAAAATGTTCATTGCACTAGTTAACCAATGTCAGAGACTCAGCATTTTTTTCCAGATTGAATGGCTAGCATCCCAGACACTGAATATTCTATTATCCTAGACTCCCATTTCAGCATAATTTAGTTCAAAAGTAAGGTTTTTCATTGTGAAATATTAAGCCAGGGTGTTTTATATAAAAAGCATTGAATTATTTTATTCTCCAGGTGGCACAGTTTAAATAAGATGGAAGTGTAAATCTAATCAACTATGAGACTATGTCTATTTTATACTGTGTAGCTTCTTTAAAAAAGACTGATTTATATGCAGCAGTAATTCATTTAATCTCAACAAGTTTTTACATAACTTTATATTCTTCTACTATACTCTTTTTGCCAAGAATATGTTCATATAATCACTTTTCCCCTGCTAAAGTGACTTTGGAAAGTATCTGAAAAGCAACTAGAGTATTAACCCTTTGAATAAGTTTCTTTTTTCCTTTTCTTACCATTATTTTTATTGCTAATTAAATTTCCTGTGTCAAGTTTTCTGAGAGGTTGAGTTTCCACATTTTTTTTTTTTTTTTACAGTGCACAGACTTTTCTAGTATCAGAGCATCCAGCTTGGAGAGTCTCAGACTCCTCACTTCCTGATCTTTTGTCTGTGATCATTGACTTGTACTGCTTCCATTTTTTCTTTTTTCTTTTCTTTTTTTTTTTTTTAAGGATTATTTATTTATTCATGAGAGACAGAGAGAGAGAGAGGCAGAGACACAGGCAGAGGGAGAAGCAGGCTCCATGCAGGGAGACTGACGTGGGTCTTGATCCCAGGTCTCTAGGATCAGGCCCGGGGCTGAAAGCGGTGCTAAACCATTGAGCCACCCTGTCTGCCCTGCTTCCATTTTTTCAGTTGGATGGAATGAAGTGTACTGCCATTCATTCTGGAATCTGGGCAGAACATGAAGGAGAAGATTTGCTAATTCCTGGTTTTCAGCCCCCTTAACTTTGTCTCAGTGACATCCCTTGTATTTCTTCTTTTCTGAGGAAGTTCAGAAAGCTAGCCTGCCTGTTTGCTTTCCAGCCTTAGTTTTTGAATAGCTGATGGAGGTGTAAATCTATTTATTGTGGTGTGATCTGCAAGAATTTGGTAGAGTTTCTAAGCCCACTTCCTAACTGTAGGAAAATGTATACCAGCTTTTGCATAGTTCAGACAGTAGAAGTGTATCTGATGATTGTCATTTTGCCTTCTGTGCAGTCATAAGAACTGGTGGCTATTTGCCCTTTTATCTATAGGGTGCACCCAGTTACAACAGCTAACATTCAAGGTAGGTGCTGTTACTCAACTTTTCAGATGGAGACACAGGACACAGAGATGAAGTGGTCCCCTTAAAGTCATGCCATGATAGAACCAGGATTCAAACCTAGGCTTGTTGTTTTCAGAGTCTACACACTTAACTATTGCACTGTCCTGTCTCAATTGAATGATCTAATGATAACCAGAAGGGAGAAAGAATCAACCCGTGTTGCATAGGAATCTTATTTGGAGTTCTTCAAAGCAGAGAGAAGAGGTAAATTTTTTCTGACCGGTCCTCAGTCTTGTGACCTTAAATAAAGTATGGAGGGGCGCCTGGCTGGCTCAGTGGGTAGAACCTGTGACTCTTGATCTTAGGGTCTTGAGTTCAAGCTCCACATTAGATATAGAGCTAACCTAAACAAAATGAATTAATTAAAATAAAATAAAGTGAATCTTGTAAAAAAATAAAGTATGGAGATTTGAGCTGTTTCATAAGTGCTGTGTGTTTTATAGTGATCATTCATTCGTTTATTTAACAAATATTTATTGAGTGCCTATTATATGCCGGGAATTATCCTAGGCAATGAAGATTCAACAAAGAAGAAGACAGGGGAAAAAACCCTCCTCTCAGATAGCATCCAGTCTAGTGGGCAGTCCTGATTGATCTGAGCCAGAGAAGCAGCAAAATTCATTACCCAAAGACTTGGCAGTTAGGGCTGTACTCAGGTGATTGAGAACAATCGGAGTCCTTTGCCTGAAGGATTTAGTTCTGGATGGCTGATGGATAACTTGAGCAAGTCATTCTGGCAAGAACCTGAGAGATGAGATAGAATCACTCCGACGTCTCCAGTGTGGTGGCGATTTTTGTTGCTATGGTAACCACTTCTCTTAGCATCCCTCTCCACCACTACATCATAATTTTGACAGGACAATGTGAGTGAGTTTATGTACAAACACATGTGCTTTTATAAAGCCTGGTCAGGGTGGAAGAAAGCTCTAAATATGTGTATTGTCTTTTCAAAGATACACAGCGTTCAGGTTAATTAAACCTGTCTGTGCAGGCTTCTAATTGTTGATGCTTCACTTGGAGGATCAAATTGCTGTGTTTGGAATGATGGCATGTCTGCAAAAGATGGGATTTTTATAATAGATACGTTCACAGATACATCTAGCTAATTCTCACTTTTCCTAATCCAAAAACATGCTAATTTTGCACACAAAGTTCGCTGACATTCACAGTGCATCTCGGAAGATGAAATCCTCGAGGTTCTAATGAGGCCCTCCTATGTGATTAAGATTTCGTTGTTCTCACTTTAACCTAAGTTCTTCACCCAAACTGCGATTATGATGTGCATTTCTCATGTCAAAATCACTAGTTTTGTCATCCTTTTGTTGTTGTTGTTGTCAGCTTCCCAACATTAATGAGAAAGCCTTCCTTAAAGAGGAGATATGTGTTGAAGAGCTAGAGATCCCAGTATTTATTACCTATGATGGCTGAAGTTACTGGTATGTTACTACTTGTAAGTATGGCATCTACAGAATCCGGTTCCCTTCATGAGAAACTCTGTGAGCATGGAAAAGGGCTTGGGAGACTAATTTTGAAGAGTGTAAAGGGATCCAGAAACTTTGAGAACATTCAGATGTGCCAAGATAGGACCCCTCCTGTTTCTGCCATCTGGAGATTCTGAGCTTTCCTTTGAAGCCACCTTGGGTTGGAGGAACATTGGATGTTGGATGTTCTGCACGAACCATACAATATTAAAGCTTTTGGTAATGTAGCTTTTTTTTTCCTCGCACATACCCACCCACACTCACACAGTTTCTCTCCTTGTTATATCTGTAGTGCTATAAGGGAGTTCACTACTAAGTAGATTCTGTCCCGAATTGTCCCGCCTCTCAATCCATCTAGGTTTTGCTGAGGACTGGTCACTAGTGTAGACTCGAAGGTAGTTTTAGCCTTGGTGTCCTCCCTGACATCTTCAACTGACCAGTGCCCGCATTCCAGACAACACAATTCCATCAGGGATGTCCTACTGTCATTGTGCCTGTTCAGACATCTCTGAGTTCCAAACTCTCTTTTAAAACCCCTTTTATAACAGTGGATACCTTCTCCCTGCATCTATAAAGTCAAAGATACTATTCAAGTGTCACCCCACCCCCGCCGCCCCAATAGGTATCCAATTCTAGAAACAGAAGAGGCTTGGAAACTTACATGGTGATGGTCCCTGTTCCTTTCCAGAAATGTGACCATCTGGAGGGCTGAATTGTGTTTGTCCATGTGAGACTTCTGCTAGCATTTAGTAAGAATTTCTTGAGGCTTTTCATGTCATGCTAACATTTTGGAATTTAGATAAAATCTAGTCTTCATTATCAGAGAGTTTAGCATCCAGATAGAAGGAAAATGGGTCCAAGGTAGTTTGTTGCATTCATCCAGCCCCACAAATGTTTGCAAGAGTTGTTATATTCAGTATGGCATTTAACCCTTAAAAATAATCAAACAGGCACCTCAGAAAGGACAAGGTAGGGTGGACTCTGATGAGGACACCTAGGTTAGAATGCATGTACCACAGCTTACTAAATTCAGTTTCCTAATTTGCAAAATAAGGCTACTCTATTTCCTTCTCAAGATCATTGTACAAACTGATTGACATAGTTCTCAACTTGTGGAAAGTGCTTTCATTAGGCACTAAGCAGACGAGTCCTATGGAGGGAACACCGACTGTGAGTGGGGAGATCGGGGGAGAGGGCGGAGGGCAGGAACTTTTAGGGCAGAGTGAGATGGTTTCAGTGAGGGCGTTTCAGGAAGCAGACACAGCATGAGCAAAAGCCCAGAGTTGAGAAACACCATGGCTGGTGGGAAATTAACAAGTTGTTTAGTAGGCTTCAGTGTAGGCTTTATTTTACCTCAGGCCTCTTCAGTAATTTTCAAGTCTTTTGTAATCCCACTTCCTTTAAACACGATAACAAAAACCAACAGAACCAAAAAGTAAGAAATTCAACGAGCAAGTGTACATGGATGTTCCTTGCTACATTGTTTAATATACCATAAATAAGAGGGTGAATCATTTTGGGTTCATTAATATGCTTTTCTGTTTTATATTTGTGTGTGTGTGTGTGTGTGTATGTGTATGTGTGTGTCCACCTTCCCTGTCACCCAGAGGCAACTGTTTGCTTCAGGAGATTAGTATTTTTGAAGCAGGAAGGCAGGAAAAATCAGTGTTCAACTTTTTGTCTACCAAATAAGATTTTCTAAATCCCTTAAGCCTCCATTAGCATATCAAGAACTAGGTCCATTGGGTTTGAGTGTCGGGTTTAGTATAACTAGGGTGACCACACTTACTAGCTTGCCTGGGACAGTTCCAGTTCACGTCCATTGTCCTGGCCTAATTATTCACTCTCCGATGCGTTCTGGTTTGGATGATACATTATAGGGAAGGTCAATCCCTGCTACAGAGGAGGTGGACTAAGATGAGCCCAGCCCTTCAAGGCATAGTAGAGTGTGCGAAAGGAGAAGAAGATGGGAGGGGAGGGCAGTCAGCGTATCTATCTGTGTCATCCTTTCTCCAAATCAGAATTCCAATGATGGTGTATTTGGGGTTTTATTGGACATCTTAGCTGACAGCAGCAGGGTTTTTTAGCCTCACAATGCCTAGAACCCTGGGAAGGCTATAATACAGGGTTCACCCATGCAAGACAGGTTGGCAGTATCATAATAAGAAAAGCAATACACTGGGCTCAGGCAGAGAGAGAGAGAGGCTGAGAGATCCTATCAATCCTGAGCTTCTTGACCTCCCACCTCCTGTGAAAGGAAAGTTGTGACACATTCCTCAGAGGGATGGATACATATCTGAGTAGAGAACCAGCCAATTTGCTATGGGGGATGCCTTAGTGAGCCTGAGGTACAGTGGCCTGTACCATCTCGGGGGGAGGGTACAGGCCAGATAGGCCGAGACAGGGATTGGTTGGAGGATAGGACCAAGGCCCAGATGGTTCATCAGAATATGAAGGAGTTCAGGCAGGAAGGCCCTAAGAAAGGAAGATGCGGGCTCAGTCTGAGCTTAGAGAACAGAGAATAGTCACCCAGGGCCAGCCTCAGTGTCCAGTACCCGTGGAACATTGAGTAAGCTGGTAGGTAAGGTGCTTCACAGCATGGGGCAGAGGACTCAGTGGCCAGCACAGGTCCCCACTCCCCAGTGCCATGGGATTGTGTAAGCCTCCTGTATACCTGCCTGTTGGCTTGGAGGTTAGCAGGGATGGGGAGAAAAGGAAGGGTGGAGTAGGCATTCTCATGAGGGAGATGGATCCTTGCATTGAAGATATATTTATTATACGTTCATCATGTCCCAGAACCTGCTCTATATCCTTGTGGATGCAGCAGTAGGTAAAAGTGACCAAAATCTCTGCCTTCGTGGAGTTCACATTCTGATGCCTTTACCCAAGGACTACATTTACACTGGAAAAATTGGAGTACTGTTAACAGTACATTAATACTATTCAGCTACAGGTGAGGAGGAGAATTCGTCAGGTCGGCTAAATAAACTATGGAAAGTTAGGAAGCTGCATTTAGTTTTGTCTGTCTCAATAGTAGCATTTTAAAATTTGATGCTACAGGGACGCCTGGGTAGCTCAGTGGTTGAATGTCTGCCTTCAGCTCAGGGCATGATCCTGGGGTCCTGCATCAGGCACTCTGCATGGAGCCTGCTTCTCCCTCAGCCTGTTTCTCTGCCTCTCTCTGTGTGTCTCTCATGAATAAATAAATAAAATCTTAAAAAAAATTTTTGATGCTAAAATTATAAAATTAGCAAAAACCTAAGTGTATAAGAATAAAGGACTGAATAGGTAAATTATGGTACATCTTTAATAAAATACTAAATATTAACAATGATGTCATAGATGAATATTCATTGGTATAGAACAGTGTTCATGATGTGTAGTGTTAAGTTGTATGGAGCAAGTTACAAAACATAATATTCCACTGATTTTTAAATTTAATACGTACGTACGTAAATTAAATGTAGTATGCTTTCTCTGCTTTACAAAAGTGGAATTAGATATAGTAAGTCCATTTATGTATGTGTATGTACTGATTATATCTTATACACATATATGTGTACATGTATGATATACAGTTAAAACTAACCTATAGCAATATGTTTATACTGGGTATCTTTATGTAAGTAGAGTACTATTTGTGGAATTCTTTGTATTTATCTGTGTCTTCTGTTTTTTCTTTCTTAATATATAATATTTTGTTTTAAAAGTTATTTTTCAAATGATTTTTAGAAAACCATTTTCAGTATCTAGCAATTTAGTGCACTTGCTCTATGACCTTTTCTTTGCAGAGTTGTATGTTACTTGGTGACTATTCTGAAAGCCAGCATGAAGGGTGGAGTGAGGAGCAGAGAAAGGGCAGGGAGAAGGAATTAAAATATTTCTTGGTGGTTTTTGGAAGAAGGAAAGAAGGAGAAGCAAAGAAAGGAAGGAAAAATACCGCGTCCTGGTTTGAAGGAAGAGATGTAAATTTGTAAAGGATGCCTAGTGATATCTGACTTGGGAAACTTGAATACAAACATGACAAATACATTGTTTCTGGGAGATTGATATGAAAAAAAGAGGATTTTATTCATTTTACTTTTTATGTTGTCCTTCTTAGTGTGATATCAATTTCTGTGATCATCTATCATGTTTGTCCGTGAAACCTGCAGGAATTTGACTTCAGTATGTGTTCAGAAACTTACATCATTCTTGATCACAGGTCACTTTGACTATTTATACCACAGTTTTGAAAATGTGAAAAAATTTGAAGGCATGGCACATCACTAGTGCTTAACTAAAGTGACCTGCCTCTGCTTTGCAGAGAACGGGTAATAGGAAAAGTAGATGTAAAAAGATAAAGCAAAGGCTCAACATTCCAGGGCTTGGATTGAGGCATTGAGGTCATTTCTCTTTCTTCTGTCTATTGATATGACTGATCAAAGATCGGTTCTAGAAACATGTACCATGAAGGGAATTGCATCAGCTTCTCACAGTAATCTTTTTTTTCAATCATTTTAGGACGCTTTTTTTTGGATCCAGGTATAATGCTTTTGGCAATTCATTAGAGCTTATTTCTACCATTATAGAAATAAGTGCTTGGTCATAGCATTCTTAGAAACACTTTGTATAGACTGAACTCATGTCATATTAACCTCAGATAGCAGAGTCTATCAGTTGTGTGTCATTGTGATCTCTTGAAAAACACCTTGAATAGTTAGAGTCATAGATTAGTCAATTCAAGAGTCCCAAGAGGAGTGTTGGAGGTACAGAGACCTGTGTATGGAAGATAGTTGTTATTGTAAGTATTCACAAAACCTTCCATAAGAACTCATTGTTCTTTTGGTCAGATGGTCTACTGCAGTAACAGACACTTAAAAAAACCCCAACTCTCTTACATTGTTTCCTTCTGGTAACCACCCTCTGCTTTTGGCTTATGATTTGTGTGGAGCTGAAGCTGATTCAGCCTCTTTGGCCCTCAGGAGAGGGCGTGTGACCAAGCTTAGCCAATCAGGCTAGTATTCCATCCTAAGGATAACTGATTAGTTTAGGAGTCAGGGAGTGATCCTAGCTGAGTCAGTCAGAATTAATCCAAGGACTTTTGCCAGATCTATTAAAGAAGGGATTTCTGAGATTGAAAGTTGTATGCTTGAAGCTGTTTGCAGCCATGTTGTTACCATGTGAGGAGATCTTACCTGAGAATAAAGCCAAGCCAAGCCAAGATATAAAGACAAAAGGTGTTGAAGACCGAGAACTATTGACATTTTGGGATGGATAATTCTTTGTTGTGGGACACTGTCTTGTGTAACGTAAGATATTAAGCAGCCTCTACTTTGTAGATGCCAGTAGCACCATCCTCAACTCCCCAGTTATAATAACCAGACAAATTTCTAGGTATTACCAATGTCCTCTGAGGGACAACCTTGTTTTCAGCTGAGAACTAGTGGTTAAGCAACTAGGTCTCACTGGATTTGAAGTCAACTCTAACTGTTTAATTATTTGTAGTTTATTAGTTTTCTATTGCTGCTGTTTGACCTGCTTCTATTGTTATATCTTTATGAAAGGAAAACTTTTCCTCTTTTAAGGACTCATGTGAGTACCACATTCAAAAATACATTAAAAGGACCATTTCCCATGATCAAGTAGATATATTCCCCAGACATAAGGATGGTTTACTAGTTGTAAATTAATCACCATGATACATCATATCAACAAAACAAAGGAAAAAAACTTATGATCGTCTCAGTAGATGCAGAAAAAGTATTTGACAAAATTCAACATCATTGATGATAAAAACTCTCAATGATGTGGGTTTAGAGGGAACATACCTCAACCTAAGAAGGGCTCTATATGAAAAACTCAAAGCTAACAACATCCTCAGTGATGAAAATGGAGAGCCTTTCCTCTGATATCAGGAGCAAGACAAATAGCCACTTTCACTTTTGTTCAACATAGTGCTGAAATTTCTAGCCAAAGCAATCAGACAAGGAAAAGAAATAAAAGGCATGCATATTGGTAAGGAAGAAATTAAGCTGTCACTATTTGTAGATGACATGATCCTCTATGTAGAAAACCATGAAGACTCCATCAAAAAATTATTAAAAGTAATGAATTCATTGAGGTTGCAGGATACAAAATTAATACCCAGAAATCAATAGCATCTTATACTAATAGTGAAACAAGAGGAAAAATTAAGAAAACAATTTCATTTACAATTGCACCAAAAAAGAATAAAATACCCAGGAATAAATTTAACCAAAGAGGTGAAATACCTATACTCTAAAAACTAGAGTATTTCAATGAAAGAAGTTGAAGATCACTCAAACAAATGGAGCGATACTCCATGATCACAGATTGGAAGAATTAACATTGTTAAAATGTCCATAGTACCCAAAGCAATAGTACAGTACATAGTACAGATTCAATGCAATTTCTATCAGTTTACCAACAGCATTTTTCACAGAAGTAGAGCAAATAGTACTACAATTTGTATAGAACCACAAAAGACCCTAAGTAGCCAAAGCAATCTTGAAACAGAACAAAGCTGCAGGTATCACAATTCCAGATTTCAAGATGTAGTACAGAGCTGTAGTAATCTAAATAGCATGGTACTGGCACAAAAATGGATACATAGATTAAAGCACCTCAGCGGCCTAGTCAGTTAAGTGTCTAATTCTTGATTTTGGCTCAGGTCATGATCTCAGGGTCCTGGGATGGAGCTTTACATGTTGGTCTCCCTGCTCAGTGGGGAGTCTGTTTCCCTCTGTCTCTGATCACTTCCTCCTGCTTGTGCTCTCTCTCTCTCTGTAAAATAAATTAATTTAAAAAATAGACACACAGATCAATGGGACAAAATAGAGAGCCCAGAAATAAACCCATGCTTCTATAGTCAATTAATCTATGACAAAGGAGGCAAGAAATGTAATGGGAGAAAAGACAGTCACTTCAACAAATGGTTTTGGGAAAACTGGAGAACTTCATGCAAAAGATTGAAAGTGGACCACTTTTCAACACCATGCATAAAAATAAACTCAAGATAGATTAGGGACCTAAATATGAGACCTGAAACCATCTAAAAGAGAACATAGGCTATAATTTCTCTTACCTCAGTTGTAGAAACATATTTCTAGTTATGTCTCCTAGCTCAGGGGAAATAAAAGTAAAATTAAACTGTTGGGACTGTTTCAAAATGAAAAGCTTTTGCACAACAAAGGAAACAGTCAACAAAACAAAAAGGCAACCTGCTGAATGGAAGAAGATATTTGCAAATGATACATCCAATAGGGGGCTAATATCCAAAATATATGAAGAAGTTATATAATTCAACACCCCCAAAACTGAACAATTAGATTGAAAAATGAGTAGAGGATCCAATATAGACATTTTCTCAAAGAAGGCATACAAATGACCAAGAGACACATGAAAAAAATGCTCAACCTCACTAGTCATCAGGAAAATACAAATCAAAGCCACAGTGAGTTATTACCTCACACCTATCAGTATGGTTAAAATAAGAAAAGAAGCAACAAGTTTTAGCAAGGATGTGGAGAAAAAGGAACTCTTGTGCACTGTTGATGGAAAAGTAAATTGGTACAGCCATTGTGGAATATATTGTGGAGGTTTCTCAAAAAAATTAAAAATAGTGATGCCACATGATCCAGTGATTCTACTGCAGTGTACTTACTCAAAATGAAAACACTAGTTCCGAAAAATAATATGCACTTCTGTGTTTATCAAATTATTTACAGTGGCCAAAATATGAAAATAACTCGTCTATCAATATATGAATGGATCACGAAGATGTAGTGAATATGTGTGTAATGGAATATTATGCAGCCATAAAAAGATGAGTTCTTGGCATTTGCAATAACCTGGGTAGACCTAGAAGGTATTATGCTAAGTGAAATAAGTCAGACAGAGAAAGAAAATACATATGATTTCACTTATATGTGGAATCTAAAAAATAAAACAAATGAAGAAACAGAAAGAAGAATCAGATCTCTAAATAGAACAAACTGAGGGTTGTCAGAGGGGAGCAGGGGGATTGGCAAAATGGGTAAAGGGGAATGGGAAATACAGACTTCAAATTATGGAATGAAGTCATGGGAATAAAGGGCACAGCATAGGGAATATTGTCAGGGATATTGTAATAGTGTTTATGGTGGCAGATGGTAGCTACACTTGTGAGCATAGCATAGTATATAGAGAAGTTGAGTCGCTATGTAGTACATTGAAACTAATATTGTGTGGTGTTGGAGAATAGATGTATACACAAAAACAAAAAAATCAGGACACCTGGGTGGTTCAGCAGTTGAGTGGCTGCCTTTGGCTCAGGGCGTGGTCCCGGGGTCCTAGGATTGAGTCCCATGTCGGGCTCCCTGCATGGAGCCTGCTTCTCCCTCTGCCTGTGTCTCTGCCTCTCTCTCTGTGTCTCTCAGGAATAAATAAACAAATCTCAAAAAAAAAAAAAAAAAAAGAAATCCATGTGACTAGATTGGCTCCTCAAAATAGTCCAAAGTAACCTCTCCATTTCAAGGGCCTTCACTTAACCACATCTGTAGAATGCCTTTTGCCATGTAAGGTGACATATGAATGAGTTTGGGGATATGACATGGACATCTTTGGGGAGGCCATTTTTCTACCTACCACATTCACTGATCAATTTCTGTTTTGGTCGAACTAACACGACTTGACTTTGAAGTCTTGTTTCAAGTCATTCAACTCTTACAACCAAGAGTTATCCGTAAAGGGTTTGAGACCTAGTATGCAAAACCTCTTCTCAATCATACTATGGTTAATAGAATCCCCCCCCCTTTTTTTTTAATTTAACTCCCCATTCCCTAACACAAGCCTCCACATGGACTCAAGGCATATAGGTTTATCCTTTCCATTTGTCGTGGGTCCCACGAAGAAGAGTTTTTAGAGACTCTACCACATGAATTGTTAAGCAGGACTCTGAGAAAGAGAATGCAGAGAAAAGAAGTAAACATTCCCTGCCAAGAGAAGCAATTAAGTGATTTTAAAGAGCTGGGGATTTTAGAATCAGGTAGCAAGGAAGGAACAGCAGCTCCCCACTGTTCCTACCACTCTGTGAAATAAGATAGTCTGTCTTTGTGTTGGCCTAATTGCTGTGCTCTTTCTTCCCTTTGTTTTTTGGGCGTTGCACATTGAGGTAAGTGACTGATAAATCAATCCTGGGTAGAGAAGAATATATTCTTTTTATTTTCCCTCTCAGCGCAGTTTCTCAAGATACAATATATCATGTTCTTAGCCTTGTGTATTCTGGAGTGTGCAGGTTTTCTAACTGGGAGATTACACAAATCTCTTTGGGATTACAATTCACTGGCCCGTAGCGTATCTGGCAGTCCCTGTGATGCCTTCTGTGTCCTAAGAGACTCTCCCCGATTTGCAGGCTGGTCCTGCATCTGATGCAGTGCATCACTCCTGGGAAGATGGTATCTGACCTGGCAGCCCCAGAGATGAGGACCGGAGGATGCTTTTAATTTAAAACAATGCAAGAAAGCATGAGTGATTTAGTTTAGAAAATGGTCTCATGGAATCCATTTTTTATTTTGCTTTGTTTTCAGAGGCCTTGGAGAAGAGAGAGACCTCAGTCTCCGGTGCCTTTAATTGTAACACAGAACTTTTGAACATTCCAACAAACTGCTTCCAGCACCTCTGGTTGCTCAGAGGACATCTCCATTGATATGGGAATTGTCCTGGCTTTGGTTTACTAAATTTTTAAATCCAGGCCACAATGAATTCTGCAACCTAAACTCTTCCTGCTTTTTTTTTACTTAAGCAGCACAAAATCTTGGTTATAAAACAGAGTGTTTTCTTATAATGAGTATACATAAATATTTCATTGATGCGATTATCCTTGACATGAAATAATTCCACAGCATGGCTAGTGCCTTGGTGAAGTGATAAATCTGCTTCCTTTCCCCCAAGTGATTTCTTATTTTAAACAAACAAGATGTGGGTCTGAAACTGTGGTTTGTATGTGTACGCATGTCTTTGTACCTGCTGTTTCATTCCCTGGAATGTGCATATGACTCCTAGGAGTAAGTGATAATGAGGAAGGAAGGCCATGTTGCTTTTTTTCATTTAATAGGAAATAGACAAATGCTGGTTCAGTCGGAATTTCCAAACTCTCAGCAGTATACTCAATTAAAAATGCATTTCAGATTCTGAGCTTTTGCCATACATAACGAGAGTTAGCAAATTCAACTTACATCTTGGCTTTTAAAATAAATTGGCCTGGAGAGAAGGAAGAAAGTGCTTTAAGGGGACCAAGAAAACCTTTGTGACCCTGCTGAAATGATAACTGCCGCCCGTGCATTTTTTAGTTTTACTTGGGATACGGAAGATTATTACACACCATTTTTATCATCTGCTAAAAGTGGTGTGCCCTTGACAGAATGCCTTTGTGCAAAGCATTGCTGATTAAAGCTTACTTAATATGAGATCATTTTTCTTCCTAGATAGGTCTCCATTTTGAGAGCAAATCTATATACTATATAATATTTGCAAATCGGCCACCTTCTTTGCTTTATGATCTCTTAGCCATCTCTTTTTTTTCTCTTTCTTTTTTTGCATCTTGCATCTTTGTTACCATCCTTTGTCTTGTATGCTGATTTTAAAGGTTCTTTTTGTTGCCCTTCCTCTTTCTGACTTTCTGGGAGAACACATAAGTACCTGTAATAGTTCTCCAGTGATGAAGAACGAAAGAAACTACCAGGCTCAGTGGTAGTGGTTACAGAAATTTGGAATGATTTGGATTGGTGTTGTGTTGTGTGTCTGTCTACATGAGTGTGTTTCATGATGGTACCTAAGAACTGTCATCAAAAGAAACTACCGTGTCAAGGGTGAAGTTACTGAAGACTTGCCTGTTTTAAACAAAGTTAAAGGTCACTGGTGATTCTTAGGGAGACACTGTCAGGGTTTGGGATTTTACCCTTCTTACCAGCTAATACATTTGCCTGTTAATTACCACTTTGTGCATGCTGGCAAAAATCATGTGACTCTTGGGTCTGCGGTGAAGGGCTTCAGCACTCCTGGCACAGCAAACAGCATGAGCATTATGTTTGTGTCAGTATTCTCCAAGCTCCCCAAATCCCAAGGGGTAGATTTCAAGGGAAATCTGGATACTCTGGATCCTGGAATTCCATCGAAGTTGAGGAACCCTGAGTTTGGGGAACCTGCCTACTTTGTGGCAAACCTCTTTGCCCTGTGGGGAGATGTGATTTTATCATCCCCCAAAGATTGCTCAGCGATGGCTGGGGGAAAGAGCAGTCAGGGCTTAGCACGCTTACTAGGGACAAGCGGGCTCAGGACCCATGGTGGGTTGCACTCTCTGGGATCACCCAGTGTGCTTTCATAGATGAAATGACAACACTGGCTGCTGTTTACTGAACATCCCGGCATGGCAAGTGTGATACACATGCTTTGCATGGGGTCATTTGCAACAAACCAGTTCCCTGTTTCCAGACAGGGAACCTAAGATGACTTAAAGAATTTAAACACGATTTCCTGCTCTGACTACTGCCCTTAAAGTAAGATTCTTATTTCTTTCTTGCTTCCTTTTTTTTTTTTTAAGTTTTAATTAATTCCAGTTAACATACAGTATAATATTAGTTTCTCGTGTATGATGTAGTGATTCAACACTTCCATACATCAGCTGGTGCTCATCATAAGCACCCACCTTCATCCCCATCGCTCCTACCCACCTCTCCTCTGGTAACCAGCAGTTCTTTATCATTAAGAGTCAGCTTCTTGGGTTTGCCTCTCTCTCACTCTCTGTCTCTTTTCAAGACTCAATTTTTGGGACACCTGGGTGGCTCACCGGTTAAGCGTCTGCCTTTGGCTCAGGTCATGATCCTGGAGTCCCACATCGGGCTTCTGCATGGAGCCTGCTTCTTCCTCTGACTGTGTCTCTGCCTCTCTCTCTGTGTGTCTCCCATGAATAAATAAATTTACAAAAGACTCAAAATTTTTTTTTTCTGTTTTAGCCTCCCATGTTTCTCTTTCATGGCTCTTATAACAATATGTCAAAAAATTAAAAAAAATTTTTTTTTACTGTGTCTCCCCTGCTAAAATGAAAGCTCTTTATTTTTTTATTTTTTTATTTTTTTTATTTTTTTATTTTTTTTAAAAATGAAAGCTCTTTAAAGCCAAGGAGTTGGGATCCCTGGGTGGCGCAGCGGTTTGGCGCCTGCCTTTGGCCCAGGGCGCGATCCTGGAGACCCGGGATCGAATCCCACGTCAGGCTCCCGGTGCATGGAGCCTGCTTCTCCCTCTGCCTGTGTCTCTGCCTCTCTCTCTCTCTCTGTGTGACTATCATAAATAAATAAAATTAAAAAAAAAAAAAAGCCAAGGAGTTGATTTTGTTCACCTTTGTTTTCCCAGCAGCTAGGTCAATGCCTGATGGTATGTGGTAGGCATGAAGTACATATTCCAGGACCCTGTCTATTTTGCACCTTAAGGTTTTCTCAGTGTTTAGCAAAACATCCATGAGCTAATATTAAGGCACACAAAATACTTTCGTTGAATGAATAGATAAATAAATGAATGGATTTTCTCAGCTGCTGAGTAATGGGATCAGGACTTGAACTGAGGTCTGTCTGAAAGCTTATATTTAATTATATTAATTTATTTTTAACTTATATTAATTTAGCTTATATTAATTGCTATCCTTCACTGGTGGTGGAATCAGCCCAGTGCTCAAAAATCCTTGTGGCTTAGGGTTCTCTATGGCTTGTTTCATAGTCCCCACAAGGTAGGTCCTCAATATTATTTTGGAAGTCAGTTAGAAATGAAAATTTCATTTCATTTCCTTCCTTCCTTCCTTCCTTCCTTCCTTCCTTTCTCTCTCTCTCTCTCTCTCTCTTTCCTTCCTTCCTTCCTTCCTTCCTTCCTTCCTTCCTTCCTTCCTTCCTTCCTAACTTCCTTCCTTCCTTTCTTTCTTTCTTTCTTTCTTTCTTTCTTTCTTTCTTTCTTTCTTTCTTTCTTTCTTTCTTTCTTTCTTTCTTTTCAATCTCTCTTGTATCCTAGTAGGGAGAAAATAATGGAAGAAGGGAATGAGTGTCTCTCAGAATCAGAAAAAACTGTTTTTACTTAAATACAAGCCTCTCCTTCCAGCATTCCCTGTGGCTGACGGCATAGAGGGTTTGACCAAGAATGTTGAGCTTCTTCCCAGGCTCGTTTCCATGGTGATAGTTGCAGCTTTCATAGGGTTGGGGTGACTGGGAGAGGGAGCAGAAGGCAGGGTGATGCTGCATCACAACATTATCAAAATCTTTGTGAACACTGTCTGCAGCCAATGACCGTGGACAGAACCTTACTCAGAAGCCGAAGAAATGGGTCCTGAAATGCTGTTTTTGTCTGTACAACTTCTCTCATTCTTGCATTTTTGAGTGACTTGGCTCTCTTTGGGGTCAAGTGTCAGTAGGGTTATTTGTCTAATTCTGACTTTCACGAACGGACATTTCATTGAAGAGCTTACCATTAGGTGAACAGTGCTCACCTGCTCAGGGTCCCAGAGACATCCCAAAGCACTTACGGACATTTGTAGAAATAGCCCAGAAAGAATTCCATCGAGCACGTATTTAGAGGGTGCTGTTCAGGTGACCCATTGCTGCATAACAAACCATCCCCAAACATAGTGTCTTAAAATGGCAGTTTTATTATTATCTCTCATATTCCAGGGCTGCTGTGGCTAATGGTCTATCATGTGGTCGCAGATCAGGTGGTGGCCGCCCCTGGTTCCATCCCGCAGGATTCCTAACTCGCAGGGCTGGCGTTGGCTGCTGGCGATGAGCTGGGCCCTCGGCTGGGCTTGTCAGCCGGAACGCATGCTCGTGGCCTCTCCACATGGCCTGCTTTTCTCTCCGCATGGTGGCTAGGGTCCAAGAGCGGGTATCCAGGAGACAGGAACTAGAAGTCTCGTAAGCCCTCAGCCTGAAAACCAACACAGCATCGCATCTGCCGTGTCCTGGTTCCTGGTGGTCATGTTGTCCAAAAGCCCGCAGTGAAGGCGAGGGACATAGGCCCTAATAACATGGGAAGGAGGGTGAGTGAATTTTCACGTTGCATTTATAAGTCACTACAGCTGCCAGTTCTACCCTCTTTCTGTCATCATGGAGTGTATAGACTGGGGGATCGAAAATCACACCACTAAAGGTCAATTGCAATATGACAAGGCCACGAAGGGGGTGTGCTCTGAGAGTCTTAAGTACAGGGATGGTATTAGTTTGCTTGGGCTGCCATAACAAAATACCATGGCCTGGGTGGCTTAAATGACACAGATTTGTTTTTTCACAGTTCTAGAGGATAGCAGTTCAAGGTCAAGGTATCAGTAGATTTGGTTTCTTCTGAGACCTCTCCTTGGCTTGCAAGTGACTGCTTTGTCCCTGGGTGTCCTCACATGGTCTGTTCTCTGTGCATGACCTTCTATATCCTAATCTTTTCTTTACATAAGGACACCAGTCATATTGGATTACAAGCCACCCATATGACTTCATTTTACCTTGCCTCCTCCTTACAGGCCCCGTCTCCCAGTCCAGTGGTTTTCTGAGGTACTGGGAGTTAGGACTTCAGCAAAAGAATCTTAGAGCGACACAACCTCATACTAGGGATATGAATATTTAAAGTATTTATTATAGAGCTTTTTTCTGTTGAATTACCTTGCTATGGATATAAACTCAAATTGCCAAGTTTTAGATTGTTTGGGATACTCTTTATTTTTAGGGGCTGCCTTTTAATTCAGTTTTGTTTTACATTTAAATAGATGTTTACATGGTCTCCAAGTAAAACCTCCAATGTAAAGTATATTCAGAGATATCTAGCTTCCAACCTCTTTTCCTCTGGAAGTAATTTTCAAATTTTTATTTATTTTTTTTATTTATTCAGAGGCAGAGAGAGAGAGAGAGAAGCAGGCAGAGAGGCAGAGACACAGGCAGAGGGAGAAGCAGGCTCCATGCAGGGAGCCCGATGTGGGACTTGATCCCGGGACTCCAGGATCACACCCCAGGCTGCAGGCGGCGCTAAACCTCTGCGCCACCGGGGCTGCCCTGGAAGTCATTTTCAGATTGATTCTGGCTATATACTCATAAAGAATCTGTTCGTTCCAAGACCATGACATTATGGAGTTTATAGTAATTGTTTCTCCCCTGTAAGACTGCAGGTTTCATGAGGGCGGGGACTTGTCTTCTCTAATTTCTCTTATCGTTCCCTGAAACCTAATACCGTGATAAGAACAAAGTTGGCATTTGGCGAATATCTGTTGAGTGAATGTGGTGCTGGAAGTTCAGTCACTTGAAAATTATCTACATAGAGGTCATGAAAATGGACATTTATTATAGCAGTTGTCTCATGTAGCTATGGAGGCTGAGAACTTTCTTGATCTGTTGTCTGCAAGTTGGAGAACTAGGAAACAAATGGTGTAATGCAGCCTGAGTCTGAAGATCTAAGAACTAGGGCATCCACTGGGGTAAGTCCTGGAGTCCAAAGGCCCAAGAACCAGGAGTGTGGATGCCCAAGGGCAAGAGCAGATGGACATCCTGGCTCAGGACGAGAGAAAACGAATGTGCCTTTTTTTGTTCTATTCAGACTCTCAACAGATTGGATGATGCCCACCTACATTGGCAAGGACACATCTTTTTTACTCAGTCTACTGAATCAAATACTATTTTTTTTTTTTTTTTTGTGGAAACACCCTTGTTGACACACTCAGAAGTAATGTTTTCCCAGCTCTCTGAGCATCCCTTTGCCCAGTCAAGTTGACACATAAAATTAATCATCACACCATATTTAGGGGATAGAGCTAGGAGAGTGAGCAAGGAAAAAAAGCAACAGTCAGAGAGATGGCAGGGAGGTAGGATTCCAAGAAGGGCTGTGTCTGTGGATGTCCAGAAAGAACATAATCAGGATGGAGCTGTTGGTCAGGAAGCCTGTGGTTGAAAGGAGTGCCTGACTGGAAATTAGAAGACATTGGTTCAAGTTTTGCTGCTACACTTAATTCATTATATGACCTTGGGTAACCTAGTCTCTCTAAAAATCTTAAGTGGAAAAAAAAAAGGATCTTCTAAACCTCCCTGCTTTAAGCCTTCATCTTTTCAGTTACACCTTACAGGTCTTCTTTCTGTAGCATTTTGCTTTTCTAAACCAAGCCTCAGAAAGCTTATGAAATCTTGGGCAGTGAGTTCTTAGCATACTTTCTTTAATGACAAAGTGATTTACAAAAGAGAACTTTCAAAAGGCGAAACTTAGGCTTTTATGTGCCGCAGTTTCCTATTTCCTCATCAAGCAGGCTTTTGGGAGTAGCTTTGATCATAAGGTTACTGGTTTCGGACACAGCTATTCCTCATAGCTTAAAGTACACCAGGTATTCCTAGGTGGGAGTGTATCAAGTATGCTCTGATAATACACCAATTACAATTAGTGTCTCAATTAATATGGAAGCTAATGCCGTAAGTAAATTGGAGCCTTTCATATTCTTCTCATATTGCTTGCCAAAAGCATGTGGTGAATTTTTAACCTGTTACATGCAACACCTGAAATAAGCACCGTTCTGATTTGCTGATCGAAGTGGCAAAATTGGGTATCAGCATGCTCATGTGCGTATCTGATGGATACAATATCCAAAGGAAGATATTACTTGCAGCTGGTCTTGCTAAAAGTACATATTGGCAAGGAAATATGGTAAGAAGACTTGTTTTCACAGAACTCACCTCTGGTGTTCCTAAAAGAGGGTTAAATATTTTGTCCTCCCATCTGTTTGTTTGTTTTTCCAGTAGCTCTTACAGATGGAAAGAGACCTCAGAAGGAGGAAGAGATAGAGGTGGATCAATCATCTCACTTTTAGAGACAGAGACTTGGCAAAAGACACAGCTTCAAGGATGAGTTTTCTTGAAACTTTTGAGAACTCTGTAATCCAGTGCGCTAAGCATTAGACTGGAAACAAAGAGATAGAAGGTTTTCATTTTTGGCATGTCACTAACCGCCTCTGCCTCAGAGATTGGTTTAAGAAATGTGTCAGGCTGCATATTCTTTTTCTCATCCCTTTTCATACTTGGAAAAAAAAAACGGAGAGATAGTGATGTGAATGCAGAGCACATTCTTCTCCCACAAAAAGGACAGAGATCTATTATGTATAATCTCTCTCTCTCTCTCTTTATTTGAAAATGACTGACTAGTTTTAAACTTAATTTCTGTCTTGCAAAAGTTGAGATGTGTTTGTGTGTGTGTTATGTGTGTGTTTTGTGTGTGTGTGTGTTTCATCTTCTGGGGTTTAGTTAAATTAAAACAATTTGTTAATTCTTACGAAACTGCAGATTTTCCTCTGTAAGGCCACAGATTCTGTAGAGCTTTGACAGACAAGGCCAGTGGGTTGGAAATTACTCTCTTTCCTTGTGCTGGATCTCCCCTCCTTCCCCACTGCTCATATTTTTCAGATACCTTGGTGTTTAGTGGGGAAGAAGAGAGTATAAAGGAAGGGCTAATTGACATGAATGGCAAGGTCTCTTTAGAAGCTGCCAGAAGGAATGGAATGCTATTTTCTGGCTGTTTCTCCTCTTTGCTTTCTCTTCTCTTTCTCTCTTTTCTCTTATTTCTTCCCTTCCTTCTTCCCTACTCCCATCCTTCTACTCTTCTCCCCTCCCTTCTTCTCTGGAGTTATCTTCCTTCTACTTTTTTCTCTTCTCTGCACTACAAATAATCCACTTACCAGCCTCACTGTTTACTTAAGCCCTAATTAGAGGAAATAATTGATTGAACACTTTTTCACAAATTTAAGAAGATGAAGCTTTTCTGAATTAATGAGAGACTGGCATCTCTTAGCCAGTCTGCTTTTACTCCACGTATGAGGTGACTCTTTTCCTCCATCAGTGAACACCCATGGCTGCTCCTCTGACCACATTATCTCTCTTCCCATGGGGATAGAGGGGCTCTGCCCAGACTCCTCACATTGACATGCAAGTAGCCAGATGATACTTATTTCAGTAAAAGCTGACCTTCCTCCTCTTCTGACCCCCACTATCTTCACCTACTTTTTTTTTTTCAATTTTCATATTTTAAGTGGGATTTTTAAAATTCTTTTTTATTTTAGAGGGAGGAAAAGCCAGATTGACTCTCATCTGTTAATGGTTGGAGCATTCTTGAACCTCAGGTTGGAGAATATTTAATTCTAAGAGAGCATTGGTTTTGTCAGACTGGTTCTAAAGATTATTTTTCAACTTATAGAAAGTCAGTTACATTTACAGGGTTGATATTTTGATAATTAGACTATATGTAAAATGTGTCCAATTTTGTACTCTTTGATGATGAAATCCTTTTTTATGTGTCCACTGATACTTTGTGAAATGTTGCTTGATTCTTTGTACCTATTGGTTTCTTTATTTTTCACACAATCACAAACAAGCTTCATGTTGGATTTGCATGGCCACAGCTTTGGGTTTTTATAGGCCTTCTAATTGTCAATATTTTATTGGCTTGATTTCCTCTGGTTCAGCTATTGATGGAGTTTTAAAGGCTTTACTGAGAGAGGAACTTGAGAGGGAAATTTGAAATCCATGGCTAGTGAAATATCTTTTATCTTTATGACTTAACAACTCTCTCTTCTCCAGGGATGCCTTTGCCATCTTGAGTGCTTATTTTGGTTATTTACAAAGTGCTTCCATGTGGCACAGCATCAACCCCAAAGCATATGAGTAATGAAATTTTTAATTTGGAAGGTGTGAAATGGAAGGTTCGGTTTGAAAGTTATGCCTTGGGAGCCCTGCCAATCAGCAGTGAAAAAAAGTTTCCTACATCTTAGGTTTGGTCATACTTTTGGGATAGGTCTTCCTATGCCATGTACAGTAACTATGGAAAATATTTCATGTTTGATCAATGAGCTGTCAACTCCTCAAATCCTTTGGCAAGCTTTCAGTTTATCCTGCTGCCATGCTGAGACAGTGGTTCACTTGGAATGATGAATGAAACCCACAGGTGGTTTTGGTAGGGAAGTTTTTTTTGGGGGGGAGAGAGGGCAATCCTTTGGGTATTTTTGTTTACATCTAGTGAAGATGGAATTATAGGACTGGATTTAAAGCAAATTGAACATCCTGAATAAGGGCCTTCAGTGTCTTCATGTTGAAATGAAAATAAAATGCAGAAACTCATTATCATGGTCACTAGGGCCCTGTGGTACTCGGCCCTTTCCTGCTTTTTCATTTCCATCAGATCCTGCTTTTCCAACCCACCCATCCATTCTACTGTAAGCAATAGAAAGGCAGTAGAGCTGTCTGACCTACTTTGTTGTAGGATCTTTGCATTTCCATTTCCTCCATCTAGAATCTCCCCTTTTCCTCTCATTCCTGGATCCTCATCATCTTTCACTTCATGCAAGGCTATACCAGGTTTCTTCCTAATACCTCAAGCTTCTCTTGGCCATGCAAGGCTATACCAGGCTTCTTCCTAATACCCCAAGCTTCTCTGGGCCATGCAAGGCTATACCAGGTTTCTTCCTAATACCCCAAGCTTCTCTTGGCTCTCATCACTTGGCAGATTCTACTGTAATGCTGTCTGTTTCCCAGCTTGTGGAAACAGGGGACCTTGGCTCATATTTGACAGCTTCTCCATTTGTAGCACTATGCTTGGCACCTAAGAGGTGCTCAGTACACAATTTTTTAATCAGCAAATGGAGCTTGGATAATTACATGGAAGACAGAGGCTTTAGTATGGCTCCTTATTCTTTCTGGAACAGTAGCTAAATAGTCCAGTGAGGCTTTAAAAAATGCTGCTTAGATTTTGCTCATTCATGTCAGCAGTTGCCATGGTTTGCTATTTCAGAGCATTAAAAAAAACACACACACACACAACAAACCAACATAAATTTTGGTCTTTTCAGACAGAGCCATCAATTTGATAAATACTATATTGTTTTAAATCCCATCTGCAAAGCAAGGAGGAATGTAAGCTTCCTATGTACCATCTATTAATGGTTTCCTTGACAAAACATAGCAAAAGTGCTAATATTTTCATGACATCCATCAGAAAAACATTTGTTTGAGGAACTCAGTTTGGACCTCTTGAATTGTTAAATAGAAAACGATGAAAGGCATATTGTTACAAACATAGTCGGAGTTTGTATTTTTAGTGAAGAATTTGTTAACTCATGGACTCAGGATAAGGTTTTATGCTAAAACTACAATTCATCCACAGAAATATACTGCAGATACTCTCCACCACAAGAATTTTTCTTTGTTAATCAATAAGAATATCAATGCTAACCCCCTATTAGATCCTGTATTGAGAAGATAGATAGTTCTAAATCTGTATGTTAGCCCTGTCTGAATAAGAAATGTGAAGGTTCATTCTGCATTAGTTAGCTTAAAGTTCAGTAGTCATTTGATTTTGAAATCCTCTTTCCACATACAAATAGTATTTGGGATGAGACAAGATCTAATCATTGAGAGAGTGTGAAGGTGTTTCAGATCTGTTACGATTTAGGTTGGGAGCATGATTCAAAGCTATACATGCAGGTTCTGTGATTGATTGTGATAGTCATAGGCTGATCCACATGTGAATAAAACAGCATCATCATCAGTTTGTTTAGACTTTGTAAGTTGCACATTTGTGATTTTTTAAAAATCGAGCAAAAATTCACATAACATAAAATTATTTAAATCCAATTCAGTGTATACATCTTAAGGGATTAGGTGTCATTAGTATGACTCATCTTCGCAGTTTACCAAGACCCCTTTCCCTTAAGTTAGAATTTTGGTAAATTGGAAAAATACTTCCTAGCTGGCCTTGGTGTGCCACTGAATGCCAATCACTTTGTGACATTTCATGGGGCAGAAAAAAATATTCACTTAACACACTCTAAAAAAATTGAATTACTTAAAATAACACTTTATTATCCAAATGTAAGCTTAGAAATCATCTCTTCACATAGACCTTGATAAGAACGTAGCTTGACTTAATACCATGAGAATGAGAGTTTTTATAAAATCTCCTGAAATTCTCTGCATCAGTGTCCTACCCAGTATTTGTGTGCAAGTAATATGAGATGAGTTGTGGCTGATCCTTAACCTCAGCAGAGGTCTCCGAAAATTCAGCCAGGCAGAGCCATTTTTAATTGATTGGGGATTTGAGAAAGCCACAATGGAGTTTGTGCAGCTTTAAAAAGCCTTGTTTTGAGTCTAAAAGGAAAAGAGGGAGGATTGGAAAAGGCAGGTAAATATGAGAAATAGCCCACAGTACACGTCTGCAGAATGGAATGAGATGGGGTCTCGCGTACAACTCACGTGGAGGAGAAATATTTAGCTCACCATACAGGCACATTTCTACAAAGTGTTAACACTGATGCTCCTTGTACCATTAAAAAATGGATCTCTGCAGAGTAATGCATTGCAATGCACAGGAATTCCCAGGAACAGATGAAGATGACTATAGAAAAAAGAAAACTGACCTAGAATAGCATTCCTAAATTTAAAAACCACATAAACCCCATTGACTCTTTTGTCAAATGTGCAAATTCTTGGTGCCAAGTTAGATAAGGAAAAAAAAAAAAGCCCAATTCAGAATAATCTGCCTGGACAAAGAGAATTAGAACCTGAGAAGATCAAGGGCGGGAGAAACTTGACAAGGGTTAATGTCCGGAACATCCCGAGGAAGTGTGCGGAAATGAGGCATTTTAGGGACAGCCCTTCTGGTTGGAGCCTCCTACTGCTGAGGATGGATGAGTGTCCCTGGGCAAATGGACTGAGTTGATACCTGGGCTGGTGCTTGCTTGTTTGGTGGCAACTGTGTCTAAGAAAATGAGAAAGATTTGAAGCTTGCAAACAAACTGCAAATGAAGTGTGTCTCCTAAGGACAACAGAGTTCTGTTCAGGGATGGGGCTAACAAAACCTATTTGTGTTGGTGAACTAAATGAGATGAGGTAAAACATATAGCCAGCTGGACTTGGACAACGTTGCTTGAGACGTGGTATCTTCCTATGAGGATGAGTAAAAGAAAACAGTGGACTGGCAGCCCCCTTGCTTCTTCTATCCCTCCTCATCCTCTGTGCTGGAAGATCCTTCGTTGACTGAGATTCTTACAAAACAAAGTGAGCATTAAAGAGCTGTGCACATGGTACCAACTTCTCCCCAAACTCACCAAAACGTAGTCAGTTAAATGTCTTGAAATGACTCTAAGCCCATTATTGTCTAGGAAATCCATAGCTAACACTGAAGTTAATGATTCCCAGGTTGATGGGAAGTTGGGTGGCATTTTATTGGCAGTCTTCACCATGTCTGCTCTAGAACTCATTTACCTGAGGTCCATTGACCCAAGCAAATCAGTACAGTCATACCTTCCCTTCCACCTTCCTACAGGTATCCCTGTCAACAAGGGGAAAAGACTATGTGTATTCTTTGGTGTCATAGAAACCTGAAATCAACCTGTCACTTTCTATCAGTACGACCGTAGACAAGTTTTGCATGTTTTGAGTTTGAGAAGCCTGCAAGATATCCAAGTAGCAGTGTCCAGGGGTTGGTTGGCTATATGGTGTGTTTGTAGGTGGGGAAGCTTAGAAGAAAAGTCCAGCCTGGAGGACTCCTCGGCATCAAGATATTAATTGAAGCCCTGGGTTTGGATAGAACTGCCTAAGGACACTGTATCTAATGAAATGAAAAAGGGCACCAAGTGTGTATTTAAATTTTCTTGGACAAGTTTTTATTGGGTCTTTATTCTAATCAGTCAGAAAAGTTGTCCGGGTCAGTCTTGCTAGCCTTTGGATAGATAATTGACTCGCCAGTCATAGGTCCTTACCCACGCCCACTCCTGGGTTCAGCAAAGGCCCTCCTGGTGGAGGGCTCACTTAGCACTGGAGCAGCTGTCAGATTTGCTCATCTTCTGGTTTCCTAGTCATCCAACATGCACCGCAACAAAGACTGAAGGCTAGACCCCCTCTGCCTGCATGGTAGGGGGAAGCACATAATATCTAGAGGCTTGAGACAGATTGGCAAGTGTGCTGTGGAGTTCCTAAATTTGGAGCATGGGCTGCCTCTCTTGCCCCTCGCCCCAGAGTCTCTGCTCCAGATTCTGCTTGGAAGCATTCTAGAAGGTAAGTGCCTTCCATCATTGTTAAGAGTGAGGAAGCCCTGTGGTTTGGGGATCTAAGGAATAAAGTTTTTCCAGTATATGTAGAGCCCAAGCTTTTAGGAATGGACGTACAAAAGGGAAGTGCTTATTTATTCATTTCTTTGGCAAGCATGCAGTTAAAGACCAAGGCTTTGAAGATACCCTCTGTGCCAGGACAAACAAGGTCCCTGCTTTTAAGGAGTTGAGATTCTGGAAGAGATGGATAAGAGAAATAAAATAATTATAGGTGGTTGAAGTATTTTTCTAGCAAATGATGGGGTGGTCTTGATCTAGGGAAGGCTTTTCAGAGTGGGTGACTTAAATTTAAGCTGAATCTTGAAGAATGGAAAGGGGATAAATGTAGGAAAACCAAGAGTGATGAAAGAATAAATGAAAAGGCCAGGCAGGAGAGACCTTGGTAATCCTTGGAAATGAGAGGAGCTTCATGGGTGAAATGTCTCTTGGGATAGCCTGTAGATTGCTCTGTGACAAATTATAGCAGTGGCCCAGAAGGCTATGGTGGCATTGGGCTTTCTTTGGTTTCCATTATATCCTCATTTCAAAGGCACTGAGTTCAATTGTGAAAACCATTTCTATCTAATGAGTGCATCCAAAGAGATGGTTTGGGGAGTGTGTGTGTGTTGATTTTTAAAGAGGCAGGGTGGCAAGAGTCTGCCTCTGACTCTAACTGGACTGAGGGTTTTTAATCTGACACTTAAAAAATATTTGTATACAAATTCTTCTTGATGTTTGGATTTAATGCTGCCTTTGTAAGAGACCAGTGGGCTCGCCTGTGAACATCTGTACCGAATACTGATCAGAAACTTGCCTCGGATTTGTCATCTCCACTACAGTAAATGTTCCATCCAGAGCGCTGAGCCAAGAGGGCTATCAGAGCTCTGTTGTTTCTGCTTGGATTTCCCAAGGGCCACATCCTCGGGAGAGGGGGGAGGAAAACAGACAGGCTGGGGGAATATATGCAGGCATTGTGTGAACTCTGCATATGATTTGCATAGTGCTTGATAAGCCGAAATCTGGTCTTAGAAAATGTTCAAATTAAAATTTTATCATGGCTACCAGTGCAGACATTTCTTAATATTTCCCCCCCTTTTTTGGAATCCTTTTGCTCATATTGACTTTCTGTGATTCACATATCTTTTTGTTAGAAAGTTACAGCTGTGATTCAGAGCATCCATGAAGGAAAAAGGGGAAAATCTGGATCCACCAGAGACCATTTCTTGGTAAATGAAGTTTGTGTTCAAGGCCTTCCTAGGCATATCTTTCTCAGTCTTATAGTAAAAGTGCCTTTATTTGGAGCCTATCTTGGAAGCTCAAGGGAGCCATATGTGTGGTAGGAAAAAAATAAAAAAAGTAAGGCTTGCATTGAAAGCTACTTGGATTCAGTTCAGGCTTTATTCTTATGAATTGTGCAATTTTAGATAAGTTACTTTGTCTTTTGGGACCTCAGTTTCTTATAACTGGGGATAGATCGAAACTTCCTAGGGCTATTGTAAAAATAAAACAATATGTATGTAACAGCACAAACCCAGCAATTAATATTGCTAATTTGTTTATATAAACTGTCCTTGAGCCATATGTGCATAGTTTTCAACTCCAAAATATGGTAATGAGTGCCTGTGAGCATTAAGAAGGGGATGTTGACTTAATGACTTGGGAACCCAGCCCTCCATGTTCTCTAGACTTGGGGAGTGACCGAGTTCTTTGGTGCTCTGAAGAGCTATGATGCATCTTATAAGTACTCACATTTGCATTTAATAGTTAATTAACACATGCATCGACTTCATTAGAAGCAATTAAAGAAACAGCTTCAGGTAAAGGCATTTTGTGAAATTTCTGGATGTAGAGCTGTTACACATTCACATTTTCTATCCTTCGAGGGTTTCTTATAGGGCATTTTCCTGTCATTTTTTTAAATTTGCAGATTCCTGGTGATAATCAGAACTGCTCCCTAAAACAATTACAACATTAGGATGAAATCAGATGTGGTTGTTCAGTTTTATGTATAAGTAGTCCAGGGCAGCCCTGGAATACAAAGCTTGATTTAAAAAATATATTTAGGGGCACCTGGGTGGCTCAGTTGGCTAAGCCTCTGCCTTCAGTTCAGGTCATGATCTCAGGACCTTGGAATTGAGGCCCGCATCAGGCTCCTGCTCTGTGGAGAGTCTGCTTCTCCCTTTTCTGCTCCCTCTGCTTGTGCATGCGTACCCTCTTTCTCTGTGAAATAAATAAAATATTTAAGCACACACACACAGACATTTATTATAAATTTCTAAAATATCATGTCTTTGTTCAGGGCAGTAGTTCTCAAACTGAAATGAGCATCAGTCCTTTGGAAGGCTTGTAAAAACACAGATTTGTGGGTCCTCACCTTCAAAGTGTTTGCTTCAGAGGATCTAGGGTGGCACCCAAGCATTTGCATTTCTAGCAAGAGCTGGTGGCATTCTGGTGCTGAGTTCATGAATCACATTATGAGAACCACTACTTTAGGGAAGATTTGCAAAGGGCCTGCAGGAGAGTTTTCCCCCCCTCTTGTTTCTTTATTACGTGTATTTCATGATGAGATACATTGCTCTTTGCTGAGAATCCAAGTGTGTATTTCTCTTTGGCTTTTCACCACAGTTGTTTCTTTTCTTTTTTTTTTAAATTTTTTATTTATTTATGATAGTCATACAGAGAGAGAGAGAGAGAGGCAGAGACACAGGCAGAGGGAGAAGCAGGCTCCATGCACAGGGAGCCCGACGTGGGATTCGATCCCGGGTCTCCAGGATCGCGTCCTGGGCCAAAGGCAGGCACCAAACCGCTGCGCCACCCAGGGATCCCCCACCACAGTTGTTTCAAATTGGGAAATTGAACTTGAGTGCCCTCCTACCTGGCAGGAGGATAGCAAGATAGGAGGCTCATATGGACATGTTTTATTGCGTAGGTAAGTTGTTCTTTAGATGAAAATAAGCGTTAATCATTTAAATCACCCCTGGAAATTAATTCAGTCATTCATTCAACACATATTTTATGGGGGACTCCTTATGTACCAAGTTTTGTTCTTAGTGGATGCTCCATAAATAAATAGGACAGCTCAGGAAGAGAGCTATCATCATAGATAATGACATTATGATATGGACTAGTTGTGGTATGTCTAGGGGCGAACCTAACAAGGCCTGATTAATTGAAGTCCTTTCTTTGTCCCATTATTTCTGAGTAGCCCACCAAACATTTGTTTAGGAAATATTTACTCTGTTTTCATCTTCCTGTAACTTGCATTCCTTTCCTCTAACGTCCCAGGCCCACCACCCTGTCCTTAGGTCAGAATGACATGTATACCTCATTTTGCCTGTTTTTGGAATTTCCATGTCTGTGTGGATTCCTTGCAGGTATGCTATTAAATATTTTCTCCTGTTCATCTGTTTAATGTCAATTGGAGTCTTAGTCCAGCCAGAAGGACCCTGAGGGGTCAGGATGTTCACCCCTCACCCCAACACACACACACAGGGTTTAGGTAAAGGATGAGACATGGTAATGAGTGGAGGGAGGAAATGGACAATGAATAAGTAAAGTTGGCCCTTGAACAACACAGGCTTGAACTGCACAGGTCCACTGATCCCTGGATTTTTTTTTTCAATAAATATGATATATAGTATTGTAAATGTATTTTCTCTTCCTTATGATTTTCTTAATAATATTTTCTTTTCTCTAGCTTACTTTATTGTAAGAATTTAGTATGTAATGCATATAACATATAAAATACACGTTGTTAATCAACTGTCTATGTTATTGGTAGGACTTCCAGTCGACGGTAGGCAGTAAAGTTTTGGGGGAGTCAAAGTTAATACGTGGACTTTTGTGCATGTTTGGGTCGGTGCTTCTGTCCCCTCTGCTGTTTAAGCAAGCGTTCCTTGTACATGTCATGTTCTTTTTTTTTTTTTAATTTTTATTTATTTATGATAGTCACAGAGAGAGAGAGAGGCAGAGACACAGGCAGAGGGAGAAGCAGGCTCCATGCACCGGGAACCCGATGTGGGATTCGATCCCGGGTCTCCAGGATCGTGCCCTAGGCCAAAGGCAGGCGCCAAACCGCTGCGCCACCTAGGGATCCCTACATGTCATGTTCTAAAGAAGAATAAAGCTGGGTGAAATTATGGAAAGTGATAATGAGGAAGGGCTATTTTACACAGAGTGAGCAAGGGTGGGCACTTGGATAGAGTGAAAATTCAACCCACAGGAAGTAAGAGATCTCTGCTCCGGGGTATTGAGGGAAGAGCGTCTTTCTGATGGAGGAAAAATGCTTTTGTGACAGGGAGGCAGGAGAGTCCTGGTTGCATTGTGAAGAACAGGCAAGGAGGCCAGTTCAGTTGGAACCCATTGGGTAAAAGAGGAGGTGGATGATGAATGGCTGCTTGATTTGATTCCAAGTGAGAAGGAGTGTCATTGTAGGGTTTTAAGAAGTGCAGTCATGGGACTTGCCTTGCTTTCAGAAGGAGGGACATTCTAACTGCTTAAATAGAGTGGAAACCAGGAAAGGGTCCTAGGTCATGTAGGATGAGCCATGCATGGGTGAGTGAAACCTGCACATAAATGTTGCCATACTCGTGGCAGACCTCATAAATCGATTACAGAGCCCCTTCCCACAGGTCTGACTATTGACTGGGATGACCTCCCAACACAGTGTGCAGCCAGAACTGAGCTGTACGACGCTGCATGTGAAATGAGATCCCAGCCTTATCTATCCTTACAAGAGGTCTGGGAATCTGCTCCAGATTCATTCAGTTATCCACAATATATATTGTGTACTGTGAGGCAAACAAAAAGTCTATGAGTAAATGAACTTGATAGTGTCAGATCATAAGGGCTGTGAAGAAAAATGACGTGATTGAGACCTGAAAAATGAGGAGTTGGCCATTTCAGTAATGAGGCAAGGCATTCCAAGCAGAGGGACAGTGGTACAAAGTCCCTGCAGGGAGTGTGTCCAGGGCACATTTCCTGTCTTGTCTTGGTTCACACATCTTTTACAGTCCTTGCGGAGTGTGAGCTCTGCAGTGCTCTCCCTATGACACCATTGGCAAGTCTCCGTGTTGCTTGATGGGAGTGATGCTGGAACTAGTTCTGGGCTCTCTTAACATCCTCCGACCCTAAATACCCCCCTTCTCCTGTACTCATTCCATCTTGTCTTCCTTTCTCTAAGGCAGTTATCTCTTAGCCACCTGTTACCTTTTTAAAGAGGATTATCTAGGGGAATATTTTAGAATGGATTTCATATGGCAATTATGTATCTATTATGTAAGCTTATTAGTTTGGGGACCTTCCCCCTTCCCTCTTTTCTTTCATAATTATTTTTTTTGTAATAAATATCTACCTAATTTGCTGAATTTCTCTTTGAGCACAGGCAACCTTATATATAACAGAAATTTCTCATTTGGAATCCTGATATAGTGGTTTCTAAAATGTACACACAGAAAAAAATCACTCAATAGGAAAAAATAAAACATAAAGGAAACCAATTATTTTATCTCTTCAGAGAATCATCCGGCCATAGTAGTGAGTAGTAATTGCAGTATTTTGTCATGCAAGTCTTTGGTTGTAAATAATAGATTTCTGCTTTTGCCCACACTTGTTTTATTGCCCATTAGAAGGCCTTGCTTTGAGAAGTGCAGCTGAGGGTTAGTCCCAGGAGCTGAGATGGGGCGACGTGATAGGGCAGTTGTATTTGCAGCAGAAGAGTTTCTAGGGTGGGCAAGAGCAGAAGACTCAGCCAGAATCAACTGATGTTGTCAGCATCTGTGTTAATCAAGTGTCTTGACAGTGAGTCCTTTTCGCCCTCCAACTCCTGAGGATAGCTCAGCAAGCTTTGATTTATGTGTCTGTGAAATGATTTGGTTAAACCTACCTTTCACTTTGAGGATGAACCCAGGGTAGTGGTGATGGAACAGTTCATACTTTGAGCACTTACTATATGCCAGGCATTTTCTGGAAGCACTGTTTACATGCCCTTTCATTTAATTCTCACCATAGATGGTGAGATAGACACTTCTGTCCTCTTCTTCCTGTTGAGGAAACCATGACATGGGAAGATGGGCTGCCCAAGAACATGCCACTTAGTGTGCTGCTGGACACACATTAAGTGTTTATATCAGCAGAATAACTGCAGTTGCTACTGTTTAAATAATAAAAAAATAAAGATAGTTTGAATATATTAGAGTATAGGAGATAAGATTCTTAATATCTCTTGTTTTCTGTTTGCTTAGTTATCTGGCTCCATTTCACAACACTAATTTATGTCTTTATGGTTTTCTGATGATGAAAAAGTTCTGTTAAAAACTTTTAACCCATTTTTCCATCCTGTAAATGCTCTGAATATGGACCTCCTGTCAAAGCACAATCAATACCTGTTGGTCTTCTTGGATCAGGTCTTCTTTGGGTCTTCCAGGAAGACTCACCTTGATTCCCCTTTGATGTCAGGGAGTCAACATTTTGAATAATTCAACAAATCTGGGCACCTGGGTGGGGTGGCTCAGTGGTTGTTTGGCCTAGGGTGTGATCCCAGGGCCCTGGGATCGAGTCCTACATCGGGCCCCCTGCATGGAGCCTGCTTCTCCCTTTGCCTGTGTCTCTGCCTCTCTCTCTCTTTCTCTCTGTCTCATGAATAAATAAATAAAATATTTTTAAGAAAATTCTGCAAATCCTCCAGAAATTATGATGATGAGCATTCTCTCACTCTTCTTCTAATTATCCGTGTCTTCAGAATCTTGCTTGGCTTCCTTGAAAGCATGGCCAACCTGTGTGCTTTTTTTCATGTTCCAGGGTCCACATCTTATTTCTGTATTTAAAGATTGCATGATCTTAGGCAAGTCTCAACATTTTTAGATTCTTAACCCCCATATCTCCAAAGTGAGCACAGTGATGATGACGACAACGATGATGATGATACTCATAGGGTTATATGGACTATATAAAATTATGTTGCTGAAGTCAAGACCACTGTAGGCTTTTATTTTTTTCTCAAATAGTATACTTCATTTTCTATGTGTTCTACTTTTCCCTCAATATCTAGTTTTCTCCTCAGTCTCCAACTTGGTCTCCAGCTCTGAGCCTGGGTGGCTCAGTCGGTTGAGCATCTGGCTCTTGATTTCAGCTCAGGTCATGATCCCTTATAGGGCCTCTGAGCTCGGCAGGGAGTCTACTCAGGATTCTCTCTCTCTCCCTCTGCCTCTGCGCCTTCCCAATGCTCTCTTTCTCTCTCTCTCAACTAAATCTTTTTAAAAAAATAAATAATATAAAGATAGGATAAGCAGGATCCCTGGGTGGCTCAGTGGTTTAGTGTGCAATCCTGGGGTCCCGGGATTGAGTCCCGCATTGGGTTCCCAGCATGGAGCCTGCTTCTCCCTCTGCCTGTGTCTCTGCCTCTCTCTCTCTCTGTGTCTATCATGAATAAATAAATAAAATCTTAAAAAAAAAATAGGATAAGCAAATAGTGATGTCCTTTTATGAAAAAAAAAGCAATGAATGTTATGATACACTCAGGAAGCTGGCTTAGAATATTCTGAACATTAGGCTGGGATGCCAAGAAGTAAGATATGCTTGTTATCAGCTACTATGTCATAGCCATATAAATGTTAATCTATATCATGATCATCTCTAAGTACTGTTTTTTTATTTTGTTAATTTTCTGTCTACTCTCCTCAGCTCCCAATATTTTTTGTTTAATGCTATAAGTACAGCTGTGTCCTCACTGTCTAAAACCGTGCCTGGCACACACTGAACACTGAACACATACTTTTGAATAAATGAAGTGAAACTTAACCTGTAGGGAAATTGAGAAATGGATGATCCTACAGTTTGTGAGAACCTGGGGTTAGTTAGTGGTTTTGACAACACAGAATAACAGGAGTACCCTGTAAGAAAATAACCATGACCAGTTTTCAAATTATGGTCTCTGTAGATTTAGGAGTTTCTTATAAGTGTGTCCAAATTGATTGGGAGGAAAGAGAAATGCTGAGCTAATGTGATTCTGGACTCCACACCCAGCTTCAGTAGGAGTGGTTCTGCTTCTATGATTTATGTATCTGCCTTCTACTTAAGATCTGATTTGAAAAATGGTTTCCTCTACTAAAAAGTTTCATATTAGGTTAGGATATTCTTCAAATGTGGCACTGCTCTTGCTATCCTCTATTTTGGTCACCACTCTGACCCCTTTCAAGTATTCTGTGTTAGAGCCAGAATGATCTTCAAAGCGTAAACTTGACCATCATCACTCCCTCAACTTAAAACACCGCAATGCATTTTCATCAATAATAAAACAGTATCTGCTATTTATTAAGCATTCCTAAGTCCGAGCACCATTTAAACATTTTGTATGTATCAACTCATTTGATCCGCTGTACTGGATAGAGAGAATATTATCAATCCCCATTTCACTAATGAGAGAACCAAGGCTTAGAGGTGTTAAAAAACTTACCTAAGTGACACACTAGTAATTCATTTTCGAATAAAAACAAAACAGGAACCTTAAGAGGTCCTAAATTTCTGTGCCTGGACCCTCCTGACAGTCTGGTAAAGCCTATGAGACCTTCTCAGAATACTATTTTTAGCTGCATGAAATAACATAACAAAGGAAACAATTATATTCACATACAGTTAGCCAAATATTTTTAAATAAATATGTGCTACATGGATCATAGGAGTAACATATGAGCTTCTTTAAATGGGTTATGTAACAAAGCATAATAACTTAATAATTTCAAAATAGTAATGAACACAAATACATTTCAAGGTGTCTGCAAAAACCCTAACATGATCTGAAAATACTTCTAATTTCTATTGGTGAAAAAGTTGCAGATATTGCTATAATATTTTCAAAATCTGTTATCAAGATTCATAGTAGATGGAAATGCTGAGTTTTAGTTAACAGTTAGTGAAAATCAGAATGTAGCTTTTTCCATCTAGATTCATAGACCCTTGGAATATGATTGTAATAATAACTCCTTCCTTTTTTAAAAAAATATTTATTTATTCAGGAGAGACAGAGACAGATAGACAGACAGACATAGGCAGAGGGAGAAGCAGGCTCCATGCAGGGAGCCCGATGTGGGACTCAATCCCAGGACTCCAGGACCACATCCTGAGCCAAAGGCAGATTCTCAACTGCTGAGCCATCGAGGCATCCCAGTAACTCCTTCCTTATCTTGAACAATGTGGCTTGGCCTTTTACTATCTGCCAGCAACATATCTCCTATGGCACTTCCTTGCTTTCTGCTCCTTCACCTTTCTGCTTGCCATTGGTCCCACAGATATTCCACAGGGCCTTTGCACATCCTGGTTTTTCTGCCTAGAAGGTATGTCCTGTCCCTTCTCACCTTGTTACCTCCTCTCCTTTCCATCTCAGTTCAGGTATGCTTTCTTGGGGAAGGAAGGCCTTCTTGGTCTTCCCTACTAGGTCATTCTCTTCTCTTACAGCTCCTTTTGTTGGGTCACACTGCACCAAGTCAGAGCTACAGGTCTGGGTTTATTTGTGTGATTACTTGATCCAAGTCTGGCTCTCCAGGGGCAGCCTGGGTGGCCCAGCAGTTTAGTGCCGCCTTCAGCCCAGGGTGTGATCTTGGAGACCCAGGATCGAGTTCCATGTCGGTCTCCCTGCATGGAGCCTGCTTTTCCCCCTGCCTGTGTCTCTCCCTCTTTCTGTGTCTATCATGAATAAATAAACAAAATCTTAAAAAAAAAAAAGTCTGGCTCTTCAGATAGAGTTTAAGCTTTTACTTTTAAATATGTATTTATTTATTTTAGAGAAAGAGTATGTGGGAGCATGGGTAGGGGCAGAAAGAGAAAGAGAGCATCCCAAGCAGATTCCCCTCTGAGTGCAGAGTCCCACTTGGGGCTTGATCTCACAATCCTAAGATCATGACTTGAGCCAAAGCCAAGAGTTGGATGCCCAACCTACTAAGCCACAATTTGAGCCCAGAGTTTTTTTTTTTTTTTTTTTTAAGCCCAGAGTTTAATCTTTATAAATGTATTAATTTATTAGGGCTGTCATGACAAGGTATCACAGATTAAGTGGCTTAACCAACGGAAATTTATTTTCTCACAATTCTGGAGGCTATAACTCCAAGATCAAGGTATCAGCAGGTTGGTTCCTTCTGAGACTCCCTTTCTTGGCTTGTAGATGACTGTTTTCTGAGTCTCCACATGGTCTTGCCTTTGTGAATGTCTATGTTCTAATTTTCTCTTCTTATAAGGAAGGACACCAAGCGTATTGGAGTGAGGCTTACCCTGGTGACCTCATTTTAACTTACTTATTTAAAGACCCTGTCTCCGAATACAGTCACATTCTGAGAAACTGAGGGTTAGGACTTCAACATATGCATTTACAGGGTTGGATGTGGGAGCACAATTCAGCCAGTAACCTGAGAGAAAGAAAAGTCTGATTTTGCTCACCACTCTCTTCCTATCACCTAACATAGCACTCAGCCCAGGATAGGCCATTAGCAATCTATTAAATAAATGAATATGCATACAAGTATGAATGAATGATACCATACTTTGTTGACCATTGAAACATTTAAAACATGCATTTGTATCACATGTTCTAACATTGAGTTTATTCTTTGAGCTCTATTTTTCACTATTTCTGAGTAGGCATATCTGATCCAGGAATACCCAGATTACATTAAAAAATAAATCTTCTCTGCCTAGACTTATCTACTTGCTTCAGCTCAAATAGTGTTAGGGTCATGTGATTAAATCACAAATACAGAATTTTAAATTTCAACTCTGGAGTAATTAGCTATAACCTGAATTTTATTCTGTTCAGAAATGTAACACTTTGACTTTGATTATTAAATCAAGTACAATTTGTCATAGAAAGCAGTCTTAGCTTCTTTGAGAAAGTAATTAAGTTGGGATTGGTTTAAACACTTATTTTCTGGGGTGATTTCAGTTACACATACCTTTCTTTTTGCTTACACACGAGCACAAATAGCCCCAACAGCTCCAAATACAAGATTAATAACTGTAACACAGTGCTGACAGCATAACTTCTGGAAATGTATTATCGTGAGATATGCTGAGAGAGTGAGATTTACATTCTGTTAGGTTTTGAAAATCAAGGTTCTTACATTGTACCCATACAACAGCAACCTGGCAAGAGCAGGAATAGTGACAGTGCTAGTAGATCCTGGAGTGCAGTGACTTCCTAGTGAAATGTTACTGGCTGTTGCTAAAAATAAATAAATAAAAGTTATAATAATAAAAGAAATTAGAAATTTAGGAGGTCAGAGAACACTGGGAAGCAGGTTTCTTAAATACGTAAGTTCCAGTGCCCTTAAAAGGCTAATTAGACACCCTGATTTCTAAGTAGTGAACATAGTAGGCAGGCTAGCACACACATTTGCCCCCAAACTCTTTTTCTTAAGGGACTGGTGTCTTGAGAAACACTCTTTGAGAATGGTCTTTCTGGACAGTCCAAAGTTAGTTCACATGTGTTGCTGTTTTTGTAAAGGGGGGAGGGTATACTTATCAAAATTTCATCTCTTCCATACCCTAGTATTGTATCATGGGATTTCACAGGTGTCCTAACAAGGATCCATTTTTAACATAGGCCCTTATAGTGGTTAAAGTTTTATAGATTTGGTTGGAAGTCTTTTTTTTTTTTTTAACTAAATTTGGCAATTAAAATGAAATAAAACTAAAGAAAAATAAATGAAATGAAATAAAACTTGAAGCATTTGTATTTTTTGTTGCAATTGTCAGAAAGCTAACTCCAGTCACCTTTGGCAAAAAACAGGGCAAAAGTATCTGGAGAAGGATTTACTAAGAATGTGTCAACAGGATTCAGACCTGCTCTGTCAGCTGGATTCCCTTTTCCTCACCAGTCATTTGACTCTCAAGGAAGATCTTTGCCTGAGTGAGCAAATGGACTCCAATAGGTCTACTCACTTAGCATTAGCAGTAGAAATTGGACTTCTTGCCATTCTTCCAACAAAGTTCCAGTTTTAAAACTCAGTGTTTTGATTTGGGTCCTGTGATTCCCTTCTTCCCACCTTCTCTTAGACCTGTGACAGGCAAAGCTAGATGGTGTGCTTTTCTTATGCCAGGGAATAGGGTCAACCCAGTGGAAACCACAGGAACTGAGCCAGAGAAGGGCCATGGGATATGCATTCCTAGAAGAAAATGACAGTGCTGTGACCCAAAGAAGCAGAATGTATGCCTGGCATGTAAAAATAATGGATATGCCATTCGCCTGCCTTTAGCTTATTGGTTTATGGAAACCTCTTTTCCTGTAATTTGGACGAAAAAGATTTCAGTTAATTGAGCTTCTATTTAGTGAAGCTGCAACTGATTACGTTTGTTAGATAATTAGCTGCTGATGGAGTAAAAAAAATGGAAGAGATGCCTGAAAAATAAAATGAACAGGTCCTGACAGTTCAGTCAAGGTGGGAAGCTAGTAAGAGGCAGGATTCAAGGATTGCTTTACACATTGTGGATTTCCTTGTTCATGAGCTTCTCTACCGGGGAGACTATCTGTCTTTTGTCTTGTTGTCACCAGGGCCTGGCACATAGTGAATTCTCAGTGATTTTTTTTCTTTTTTCTTTTTTTAAGATTTTATTTATTTATTTATGAGAGACACAGAGATATAGGCAGAGGGAGAAGCAGGCTCCCTGTAGGGAGCCCAATGTGGGACTCTATCCCTGGACCTTGGGATCACGACTTGAGCCAAAGGCAGATGCTCAACCACTGAGCCACCCAGGTGCGCCCTCAATGATTTCTTTTTCATTATTGTAGAACCAAGAGCTTGGGTCGGTTTACTTTTGGGGGAGGGGGCAGTGTCATTACTGAAGGAACAGAGCAAAAGAAAAAACAGGTTGAGGTGAAGATATTTGAGTATGATTTTGAAAGTCAAATGCTCATTTGAGCTGCTTGTGGGACAATTTGGCAGTTTGGGAACATGGAGCTCAGGTCCCTTTGACAGTATTCTGGGACCATCCAATCTTGTTTTTACTTCAGTTCAAAACAGACATTTCTGTGATAAAAGCATAGAGATATTTCCCTATGAGAGCACTAGGTGTGGACTTATTTATCAAGTAATAAGACTGTTCAGGAGAAGGGTTCAAAGATTGTTTGTTTTTCCCTTAAAGGCATTGATGTCTGGGCCTCAGAGGGAATATATGTTTCCACATGTTTACATTTGTGAATGGCAAATTGCACTTGATGCCACATTTTGATGACATAGCACCACATTGCCTCTATAAGGACAGTTTGGGGCACAAAGATCAGTCCAGGAAAATCATATTTGTTTCCTTTGTAGTCAGCTGCAATTTGACTATTTTTTTTTCTGGAGCTGGAGTTAATGTAGAAAAACCTGACAACAAACAGAACTGGCAGTGTGTAACTTATTTCTTACTTCAGGCTTTTCAACTCAGTGACTCCTTGTTTGATAATAAATATTTTTAGTGTTCTCCTTATTATCCTCAAATGAAGTTGATGGATAATGCATCTTTTAAAAAAAAGATTTTATTTACTTATTCATGAGAGAGACAGAGAGGCAGAGACACAGGCAGAGGGAGAAGCAGGCTCTGTGCAAGGAGCCCGATGTGGGACTCTGTCCCAGGTCTCCAGGATCACGCCCCGGGCCACAGGCTAACCATTCGCCTGCCTTTAGCTTATTGGTTTATGGAAACCGCTAAGCCACCCAGGCTGCCCTAATGCATCCTTTAATATATCCAATTCTCTAAGTCCTGTAGTGACCTAACTAACTACAGAAAATAAAAAAGGAACGAATTTCTAATAAATGATGCTTATTGCCATACGTATAATATACTCTTGGACGTGAGTTCACTAGAGCCTTGCTTCTGTTGGGAGTCTTGTTAAATGCAGATTCCAGTTGACAGCTCTGCTGGGAGACTTGAGATACTGCATTTCTAGCAAACTCCCCATTGAAGTCAGTACTACTGGTCTTAGACCCCACTTTGAATAGCAAGGCTCTAGAGGACACAAGGAACTATCAGGTGCTTGCCCTTCTACGCGGAACCCCTGTGAATGCTTCAGCTATAAAACTCACTGCTACAGACGGATTGAATGGGCTATTGAAAATTAGAAGTAGCATTGCTGCCGGTGATGCAGCTTTCTGAAATGGTTAACAATCCTTAGCAAAGTTCCCAACAAACCAAAGTAGCATTTTCTTCTCATTCTGCAGAATTTTGCGTGCGGCTTATATTAAAAATACATTAAAGAATGCTTTGCATTTATGTGAACCAAAGGAAGGTTCTCGGCTTAGATGCTTGGCATTCCATTTGCTGACCACTGGGGCAGTCCTCAGTTACATATGCCATAACACAAAACTTGGAGACCCCTTGCCCACTGAGTCCCGGTTTTGCCTTTCAATTGCTGTGACAGCTCCCTTTGTCTCTGTATTCAGAAAACACCCCCAGATATATCCTGCCGGGAGGAGGTACCATCTGTTGAGAACTTCTGAACCCAGAGACCAACAAATGGGAAGAGGTCACAGGGGGGTTCATAGGTGTGTTTCGACTCTAAAGTTTCTTTAGGCAAGCTGTCCTACAAACCAGGGCTCAAAGGAAATAGTCACAGTCATTGCACAGCACGTGACAGCAGTGTGGCACATTCTTTTTGGAGGTGTTTTCTCTGCTGTTCACTTTGTTACCCTAGTAATTGGGGAAAAAGTTGCTAGGGCCATATTTGCAGCAGACAGATTTGTTTTGTACTGTGTTGAGAGAGGGTGTTAAATGCAGGCCGGGGAAGAATCTGAAGCAAATGGAGAGAGTTTTGGGGACAAAAAAAAATAAGTGAGTCTAACTTCCTACCGTGAAAAAAAAAAAAAACCCACAGAAATTCCACTGAGTAAATTTAAAGATCAAATTGGCTTTATTCAGTGATTCACGAATCGGGCAGCATCGATAGAAAGGAACTCCCAAGAGCTACAGGAAAGGGAAGGTTTTTAAAGACAGGGAGGAGATGGGAAAAAGAAGCTTATAAGCAGAGAGTGGATTGTTTCTGGCTTAGGTAACCTCTCTGTGCAGGTGGAAGGGTTCCCATCGGGAATGACCTCACCGTGCTGATCAGGTAAGTCCATGTTGACTGGTTAAAGGTGACTAGTTCCTGGGAGAGGTTAAAGTTGCAACTGTGTTAGGGATGAAGTCTTAGTTTGCTGACGTGAGGTTTCACACATGTGACTCCATTGGGTCTCTTGCTCCTTTTTAACACTAGTAACCACAGGCTCAATTGTTTTTCCAGCTGCTTCTACCTTTCCCAGTGGTCCTGTATTTCGAGTGTCAGTCTGGTCAGACTTCTTCTGACACCAGAAAGTAAGAGAGCTGTTTTTCAGGACTGCATAATCCTCTCCCTTGGCATTTTATAGTTCTACTGAAAGCCTCTCTAAGAGAAGATGGGATTGGCTGAGTAAAAATATGAGTATGTAGAAAATATGAATATGTTTCATTAATTATATCACAAGAGGCATTTCTAGTCCAGGGATAATCATTTCTAAATTCAACATTCCCACCTAGAATCGCTTAACTTAAAATATTTTAACCCTCAGAGAAGCTGTGTGCTTTGATACTGTTTGGTAAGAAATATATACGATATGGGTGATTTTTTTTCTCCTTTTGATATCAAGTATTTTTAATACTACTGGAGCATAAAAATGATATGTTTGTTATAGACCACTTGAAAAATAAATTAAAAACTTGAGAAAAAAGTTGAAAACTCCTTACCCTAGTTGAAAAGTAAATAACTATCTGTAAAACCAGCACCTAGAAATGACAAGTATTAGAAGAAAATACAAGTAATTTTTTAAAAAGATTTTATTTATTTATTTGAGGGAGGGAGGTAGAGAGAGAAAGAGAGAGGAAGCAGAAGAAGAACAGAGGCAGAGGGACAAGCACTCCATGCTCAGCACAGAGTCCAACACGGGCCTGAGACCATGACCCGAGCTGAAACCATGAGTTGGCCTCGCAACCCACTGAGCCAGCCAGGCGCCCCTCCAGTCTGTTTTTAAATGTAGAAATACATAAGCACATGCTTACATTTTAACAAAATTAGAATAGTTTCACTAGTTTTGTGTGCTAGTGTTTTTACTTAAAATTAGAAAGTATACCTTGTTATGATGTTTCCTATTTCAACAATATACTAGGTAACTGTATATTCGCATGCAATTTTGCAGCATCAGTGAGATCCCTTGTACCCTTTGCCGGTTTCCTCGCAAGGTAACATTTTACAAAACTATAGTATAATATTGCATCCAGGATATTGAAATTGATATAGTTTGTCTTATTTGGATTTCTCTGATTTTACTTGTACTCATTTGTATGGGTGTATGTGTTTACTTCTGGGCACTGTTATCACCTGCATAAGTTTATCCACCTCCAAGCTCCAGATCCTGAACAGTTTCCACATTACAAAGTGTCACTGTGACTGTCTTTTTACAGTCACACCTACCTCTTTCTTGCCTCCTTGGCAATCTGTTCTGAATTTCTAAAATTTTGTCATTCAAAAGTTTGATGTTAATGGAGTAATAATACCTGTTAACCCTTTGGAATTGGGATTGACTCTGGAGATTTATCCAAGTTGTTGCCAGTATCAATGGTCTGTCCCTTTTTCATTGCTGAGTTGGGTGTGTCATCACACACACACCACACAACTATTCACCTGTTGAATGGTGTCTTGGCTGAATTAGGTTTTTGGCTATTACAAATAAAGCTGCTATGAATATTCGCAAATGGGTTTCTAGTGTTTTTTTTTCCCCTTTCTGAATGAAGATTTTCCCTTTTTTGGGGGGGGATAAATTCACAGGAGTATAATTGCTGGTCAAATGTTTAGTTTTATAAAAAACTGACAAATTGTTTTCCAGAGTGGCTATACCATTTTATATTCTCACCAGCAATATAGAAGCATAATCCAGTTTTTTCATATCCTCACTAGCATATGGTGTTGTCACTATTTTCATTTTCTTCGTTCTGATAGGTGTGAAGTGATCTCACTGTCGTTTAAATTTGCTTTTTCTGAATGCAATAATGTTGATACAAAATAATACATGCATACGTAATAATAATGTTGAGCATTTTTTTGTGTACTTGCCATCTGCACATCCTTTTCAGTCAGATGTCTGTTCAGGTCTTTTGCCCCTCCCCTCCTTTTTTTTTTTTTTTTTTAAGATTTTATTTTTAGGTAATCTCCCTACCCTATGAGGGACTTAAACTCACAACCTCAAGATTGAGAGTTGCACACTCCTCCAACTGAGCCAGCCAGGTGCCCATTTTTTGCCCATATTCTAATTGGATTTTTCAAAATCTTGAGGTTTGAGAGTTTTTTTTATATGTTCTGGATAGTAGTCCTTTGTCACATGTGATTTGCAGATCTCATCTCCCAGGCTGGATGTTGTTTTTCTCATTCTCTCTAGATGGGCTTTCATTGAGCAGAAATTTTTAATTTGACAAGGTTCAAATGATCAAGTTTTCCTTCTGTGTATCATGCCTTTAATGTCAAGCATGATAACTCTGATAACATTAGCCCTCGATCCTACAAAATTTTGTTTTTTTTGAATCCCTTAAAGTTTTATAGTTTTACATTCTCCATTTAAGTTCATGGTATGTTTTTTTTTTTTTTTTTTTTTTAAGATTTTATTTATTTCCTTTTTTTCCCCCCTGAAGAGAGAAGTGGGGAGAGAGAGAGCACATAGGCACAAGCCCAGGGAGGGGCAAGGGAGCAGCAGACTACCCACTGAGCAGGGAGCCCAAAGCAGATCCTGACCTGAGCCAGAAGGCAGACACTTAACCAGCTATGCCACCAAGTGCTCATCATGGTCTGTTTTGAATAAGATTTTTGTAAGAGGTATGACGTTTAGGTCAATATTCATTTTTTTCTTTTGCATATGGATGCCCACTTCTTCCAGCACCATTTGTTGAAAAGCCTGTCCTTCCTCCATTGACTGCTTTTTGCAACTTTGTCAAAAATCAGGCATGTTTGTGAGGTCAATTTCTCTGTTCTGTATTCTGTTCCATTGATTTATGTGTCTATCCCTCTGCCACTACCACACTGTCTTGATTATTGGAGCTGTGTAATAAGCCTTAATACTGGGTAGAGTGATCCCTCACTCTTTATTCTTTGGCAGGATTGTTTTTGTCAGGCTAGGGCCAGACTCCTTGCTGTGGTTGGATCTTCTTTTCTGGTTTTGCATTCATTTTCAATCCTGGACTCATTACCCAAGTATCCCTCCAAGAGAATATTTTGTTTTACTGTTAAAGAACAAAATTCGATTGAGTAAATTTGAAGATCTAATTTTCTTTATTAAAGGATTCATGAATTGGGCAGCATCCCATCTAGCAAGGAGAAGGGAGTGCTGAGGAGTTGTACAAAATGGAAGGTTTTAATAGGAAAGAAGGTGGGGCAAAAAAAGCTTTTAGCAAAAGGAAATGATTGCTCTGGTGGCTTTCCCTTAGGGAAAAGAGCAAGAAGTCTGTCATATAGATTACTTCATCTTATTTTGGGGATGGAGAAAGCCTGTGGGGCAGATTCATTGGATGTGAAGATTCCTGATTGGGCTGTTAAGACCACATTTTGGAGGAGAGGTTGAAACTGCAGTTAGATTAGGCATCAAGCCCGGGTTTTTGGACTCAGCCTAAGGAATGCCATTCTAATGGGGCTCGTGGTTTTCTTTTTAACATTTACTAAGGGAACATTTTCTCTTCCCAGGGGGTTTATCTTTCTTTCTTTCTTTTTTCTCTGAGTTCCCTAAAAATTAAAATTGTAGATGTGTATGATTGTATTTATGTCCACCTAACCCTGCCAAACTCATAATACCTTGCCATGGACTTGTTCTACTTTTACATCATGTACTCACATGGGCATCATCTAATCTTTAAATTCTTTTTGTTTTGTTCAGATTAATCTACATGATTGTGGATGGGGGACAAGGGATGGAAATTACTCACTGGCCATTTACCAGTGTTCTGTTCAAAAGCAGAATGGCTTTGCATTGGAGTCTTAGTGAACTTGAGCATAAATATAAGTGCAGAGGGTCTGCGGTGCTTATTTAAACAGAAAGTTTTTTGGAGTTATCTTCTTCAGAAAATGTTTCCAAACACTGTGACAGCAAAATGATAGTGTAAATTGTAATGTCTGTCCCAGTTGGGTATATAAACATATGAAGAGTCTTTTTCTTAAAAATGTTTGGGTTGTTCATTTACAGTGAAAACTCTCTAACTCACATTCAAAAATATGGGCAGGGTAAAATAATGATTTTATCTTTCAGAGTCGTATAGGTCCTTTGTTACTTTCAAGGAATTCTGTGGGAATGGCTTGTTTGGGATAGATGCTTCTAGATTGTGGGTTATGAGTAAGAACAAAGCCTTTGGAAAAGAGAAGGAATAAATTCAGAGACAGTGATTTAGAATTATTCTTAATGTCATAAATAATGGAGTGGATGTCCTTAAGTGTCTTTAATGGTGTTTTAGCCTATAAGCTAAGGAACACCTAAGTTCTGTTCTCAAAGTTCCTGAGACATGTGTGCAGAATGATGAATCAAAGTATAGATGCTTTGTCCCAGACCTCACCACAGATTTTGATTAAGCACATCTGGACCTATGGACTTATGGAGGACTCCTTTCGTGAGCCCTGTCAATGAACCAAAACTGCTTAAAAACCAATGTAGGCCAAAACCAATCCTTTATCCTTCCCAAAGTTCAAACTTGAATATCTAATCTTTCCAATCTGTTATGAGAAAACTCATACCATAATTTCCTGGTGTGCCTGGGACAATTCTAGTGTATATCCCTCACTATAATTATTAAAATACTCCCTTGGGCCCTCAAGAATTGTCCTGCTTGGATGGTAAATTATTTGGTAACTATAGTCTTAGCACACTCAGAGACAAATCCAAAAGAAGGAATGAGTAACAGCATAAGTTTGCCTAAATGGTTGGTGGAGGGCAGCCCCGGTGGCTTAGCGGTTTAGCGCCGCCTTCAGCCCAGGGCGTGATCTTGGAGACCCGGGATCGAGTCCCACATCAGGCTCCCTGCATGGAGCCTACTTCTCCCTCTGCCTGTGTCTCTGCCTCTCTCTCTCATTCTGTGTCTCTCATGAGTAAATAAATAAAATCTTTTAAAAAAAATGGTTGGTGGAGAGCTACCTTAGGCAACTGTCCACTGGTCTGTCTTGGCCAATGGGAGTTTGAGGTATCCAAGGGAGATACTTCATAGCTTATCCTACCTAATTTCATGAGAGAATAGAAAGCATATAAAGAAAAATGTTGAGGTGTAAGGCCTTTTTCTCTAGGATGCCATTCTACCTTTCTTACCCATATTTAAAGGGGAGAACACTTTGGGATCAGGATGGGAACTAGGCTCTGTCTGCCTTTCATCCCACTTCTCAGGAGAAGAAAGAAGGCCATAATATCCATGTCATCTGGGCCTGCCCTTGTCCTATAACAGCCTTAACTCTGCTATGGCTCAAGAATCTCTTTGAAACTATGGAGATCGGAAAGATTCCACAGCCCCGGACTCAGACAACAGAATGAAACACCACCTGGTCTGGAGACCACTAACATGCTCTTCCTCGTCTCCAACCATTACAGTACTTTTCTTTCTGGTGGGTAGAGGGAAGAGGGAGCAATGAAGGATTTTCTTTAAAGCTACACCTATCTCTTGCTCTTGATCAGTCATCCTGGGGCCTGGTCATTCTTCTGCCTCTAAAGAATGTGTGACATGATGATACCTTTCCATGGCAAAAATTAGAGTAACATCACCATTGTAAGCTCTAAAATTTTTAGCAGTATTTTCTTAAGCATGTAAGTAATGATATCAGCAATTTATGTAAAATTCATTTTAGAAGAAAATTAAATTGAGATCTTAAAAAATTTCATTAGTGTCTGTTTGTTACTGTGGGTTCCAACATAAATAAGGACTCTGTGGAACACTTGACATTTTAGTTATAAATTCACACATTTCTCATTGAACTCAAGAAGACCTATTAGAACGCAGATCTGCATGGACCTTTTTAATAAGAATGCCCCCAATTCATTCTACTTTATAGGAAAAGTAGAAAATAATTTGCAAACCTGAACACTCGGTGATTTAGTTTCCTGTGACATTCCCCCTCCATCCCTTGTGGATAGTCAGTGGGGTTTGAGAACTGCTGGCCAAAAATAGAGATGTTACCTGGTTGTGAGCCTTGTGTCACCTGTACAGGTAGGTAATGTGCAACCATCTGAAGGATGTCTGGGGCTGTGCTTTGGGTTTGTTCTCTTTTCTTTTTCTTTTTATGTATGTATGAATGTATTTATTTGAGACAGACAGAGAGAGGGAGGGAGGGAACAAGAGGGAGAATGTGTGCAAGCCAGGGAAGGGGCAGAAGGCGAAGGAGAAAGATAATCTCAAGCAGACTCTGCACTGAGCCTGATGTGAGGCTTGACCCCACCACCCCAAGATCACGATCTGAGCCAAAATCAAGAGTCGAATACTTAACTGACTGAGCCACCCAGGAACTCTTGTTCTCTTTTCATTTTTATGAGTTTTCTGATTAGTCCAAGGAAGACTTTCGTTAAGCTGTGGGAATGGTCTTAAAGAAATAGTAAGATTTATCAAAGAATCTCCAGGGAAACATGAACTCTACAGCTCTTATCACCTTGGATGCCTGCACAGGGATGGTCCTACGATGAAGTCATCCCTGCAAGTTAGATTTTAAGACCTGGCTCATTCTGTGTAATTTGTGTGTCAAACACAATGCAAGTGCAGAATATTGGAGACAGTTGAGTATACCACGTTCATATCTTTGAGCTAAAGGATGTTGGCAGGGTAAATGGAAAGCCTTCACTGCAGGAATGACATGGTCTAGGGAAAAACTGTTTTGTTTGTCCACAGATATGCTTAGCTAATGAGAAATTAGGCAACGTGATTGCAGAGGAAAACCAGAGCAAGTGAAACTTGGAGATAAAAAAAGAGTCCTGTCACCACTTAGGCCATTATGCACTGTGGAAGATTGGATGGCTCTTAATTATTCATTTGGGTGTCAATGAGGATAGAAAATAGCTATCTTAGAAGTAAAAGGGACAAGTTGAAGAAATTCTCAAAATTCACAGAATAAGTATGTGTGGAATTTTGCAGATTTTCAGAGGCCTGTTGAGTTTCAGGGTAGGAAAGAGATACTACACCACTTGACAGTTTTCTTGTTCACAGTGTTAGCACAAGAGGCTAATGAAAATCTGGAAAACAAAACAGCACTGGGAGCAAAAGAAGGAAAAAAAAAAAAAAAACAAGATGGTCCTGAGCTGCCAACATAGCAAAGCAAGCCGTAGGTCAGTGACAGTGTAACCCAATATGCCTGTGCTTCCCAGAGTCTTTTTAAAGTCCAAGAACATAGAGTGGACACAAGGACATGTGGATTATCCACTCCCTCTACTTAGGACCAGAGGACCTCTGTATGTTTCCCTTAATCCCATTATGTTGTTATTTGAGCTCATGTAACACTTTTATTTTGTTAGCAAGGAAGACTTTGATTTCATTTCTTGGTCCACACAGTGGTTCCTTAAAACACAAAAATACTCTCACTTTGCAGTATGAGTAACTAATGTTTTTAATAGGAGGGGAACACACATAGCCTACCAACAGTTCATAGAATTTTGAGCTTTTGTTCTGACAAGTGACATGTTCTCTGATGTTTTGTTCTGTAGTTCACACCTTTGCAGATTTGGATTAGGCAGAAATGGGTCACTTGGCATTTGAAGGGTTGTACCTTTTGACGTGGGTACAAAGAGTGAGAGATAGGAATGAGTGAGAGAAGTAGAGAAGTCACCCTCCACCCACACTTTGACACTAACTGCAGAAAGCTGTAAGGTGTAGAAAGGGAAGAGTCAACACTCAGTTGTGATTCCCTCTCCCGAGGGATAAATCTGCATCCCATTTGACTTTTTTTTTTTTTTTTTTTTTAACTCAATACTCTGGGCATCTGCACGGCTCAGTGGTTGAGCATCTGCCTTTGGCTCAGGTCATGATCCTGGGGTCCTGGGATTGAGTCCTGCATCAGGCTCCCCACAAGGAGCCTGCTTCTCTCTCTACCTGTGTCTCTGCCTCTCTCTGTGTGTTTCTCATGAATAAATAAATAAATAAAATCTTCCAAAAAAATAAAAAAATAAGCTCAGTACCCAATGTGGGGCTTGAACTCATGACCCTGAGATCAAGTAGCATGCTTTACCAACTGAATGAGCCTGGCTCCCTCCATTTTGAAATTTTTTAAAGATTTATTTATATGAGGGAGAGAGAGAGGGAGTGAGCTAGCAGGGGGAGGAACAGAGGGAGAAGGAGAGAGAGAGAATCTGAAGCAGACTCTTCACTGAGCACAGAGCCTCATGTAGGGCTCAATCCCATGACCCTGAGATCATGACCCGAGCCTAAATCAAGAGTTGGCCACTTCGCCAACTCAACCACCCAGGTACCTGAGACCCATTTTGCATTTTTAAACTGCCTTCCTGTTTGCTCTTATTGACATGGTTTCTTCTCCATTACCTTAAGCAACCTTCTCCAATCTAACATTGTCCTTCTCTGTTTCTGTAATGGACCAAAACATGACCTTTTGTCGTGGAAACCCAAACCTTTTTGGTCTGTCTTCAAACCAGGTCAGATCTTCATTGATACATCTGGGCCACTGCCCCCAGCCCAGCTTTTCTGCAGGGTGCCTCAATGACTGCAGAAATTTCTTAGACTTACTGTTCACCCAAGCCCACTTCCCGGGCTCTTCTTTTCAAAGCTTGCTGGACCTTTGCTGGCAGATGGTAAATATCAAAAGATTTTAAAAAGGGGGGATCCCTGGGTGGTGCAGCGGTTTAGTGCCTGCCTTCAGCCCAGGGCGTGACCCTGGAGACCCGGGATTGAGTCCCATGTCCAGCTCCCTGCGTAGAGCCTCCTTCTCCCTCTGCCTGTATCTCTGCCTCCCTCTCTCTCTGTGTCTCTCATGAATAAACAAATAAAATCTTAAAAAAATAAAGATTTTAAAAAGAAAGGCAAAACAAAACAGTAAATTTTGAAAAAGTCCTGAAAGTTCTCTGCACCCTGTTTATCCAAGGCTCAACTCTAAACATCTTGCTCATACTTTGATAATACTAATAGTAGGGCAGCCCGGGTGGCTCAGCAGTTTAGCACTGCCTTCAGCCCGGGGCGTGATCCTGGAGACACAGGATCCTGTCCCATGTCAAGCTCCCTGCATGGAGCCTGCTTCTCCCTCTGCCTGTGTCTCTCCCTCTGTGTCTCTCATGAATAAATAAATAAAATATTTATTTATTCTCATGAATGAATAAATAAAATATTTATTCTCATGAATAAAGTATTATTTTTAAATAAAATTTTAAAAAAGATAATACTAATAGTAGTACTACTAGTAGTAAAAATGAGTACATTCTCCTAATTATTTTTTTTAAGATTTTATTTATTCATGAGATAGAGAGAGAGCAGAGACACAGGCAGAGGGAGAAGCAGGCTCCATGCAAGGAACCCGACATGGGACTCGATCCTGGGACTCCAGGATCACGCCCTGGGCTGAAGGCAGCGCTAAACCGCTGAGCCACCCACCCAGGCTGCCCCATTCTCCTAATTAATCATAAAGTACTCTGAATTATGTATCCCCTTGTTATCATTTTCTTCCTCCCAACCATGAAATTTTACATTTCTAAAGGACCCTCCACAACTCATAATAAAATACCAAGTGCACGGGAGACACTGAATTAATACTTGTTTTTATTAAATTAAATATATCTGATAGAGCGCCTTTGACTAGCTCATTAGTAATGAAGTCTGGTGAGTTTCCATGTGAAGAGCGAGCTGGGATATGTCACTCTGTATTGTCAAACACAATACTGTCCCTCCGGAAAAATGCTGTTGGTTTTGTGTAATTCATTGATAAATTCAAAGGATGATGTGACCATCTGTTTTCTGTAGCTCCTGAGGAAAGTAGAAAAGGATTGGCCCTGAGCTGAGAATGAGGAGAGGGACGTAGATAAAAGGCCTGTTCACCGATGAGGTTGTTTAGCAATTGACTAGATTATCCAGGAGCTCTGCCGTGTTCCCCAGAGTCTTCAGAAAAAGGAGCGTTGTCTTTGATGGAGGTGATGGCCATAGCCTCCCCTGGATGACCTCTCTGTGCTGGTTCCCATTCTGTGTTTTTAATTCAGATTTTCCCCCCTTTATTCTTCATATATATATATATATATATATATATATATATATATGCGCCCATTCTTTGTAATTATCTGTATAATTACAAAGAAAATATGTTCATTTAAAAAATCTGAGATTTCAGAAATTTGTAGAGTAAAAATGGAATATGGAGGATATATATTATATATATAATTACAAAGAAAATATGTTCATTTAAAAAATCTGAGATTTCAGAAATTTATAGAGTAAAAACTGGAACCTCTGCTCCAGTTTCTTTCCTCAGAGCTAACCACCTGTAATTGGTTGCTGTATGTCTTTCTCCCGTGCTTCTTACTTTAAATATAGACAAATACATACATGTACATGTATACATTTTATAAAAATGTGACGATAGCTTCCATCCTGTCCATTATAATTTTCCTCTCATTATTGTGTGTAGGTCTTGTCATTTCTAACGGTTATGTAGAATTTCTTTGTATAGATGTAGCATCATTTTGTAATTACAGCTGCTGTCACGCAGTTCCCACAATTCACTATTAAATATAATGCTGTAAATGTCGTCATGCTATACTGAAAGTGCAGCAGGAATATGTCTTGTTCAGACCCCAGCAGATCTTTTTACTGTACTTTTCTTCACTTTTGGGATTAAGTAATACTTGGTCCCTGGTGGGTTTGATTTTTGTTTTGTTTCTAATACACTAATGCGTTGCTGTGCTGCAATGCTATATGCGTTCACTTGAGTTCACCTCTGCTTATTTTTTACACATTCCACAACACATAACTTTAAAAAAAATTTGAAGTATAATTGACGCATAATATCCTATGATGAGTTTCAGGTGTACAGTATGTAACTTTCTTATGTGTGCTCTAATGTGTTCTTGCTAAACGTTCATGTATTTTTCTGGCACTTTAGCCCCTGTTTTTTTTTTTTTTTTTTTAAAGATTTTATTTATTTATTCATGAGAGACACAGAGAGAGAGGCAGAGACACAGGCATAGGGAGAAGCAGGCTCCATGCAGGGAGCCCCACGTGGGACTTGATCCCGGGACTCCAGGATCACGCCCTGGGCCAAAGGCAGGCGCCAAACCGCTGCGCCACCCAGGGATCCCCTAGCCCCTGTTTTTAAATCGCCATTTGCACTTTGGCAGAAGTTACTTTGAAACTGATGACGGCAAGTTTTCTGAATTGGTTTATTCTTACCAAGCGTCTTTCCATGATCCTTGAAGTGTGGAGGCCAAGGGGGTTTCATTTTTAAGGCCAGTATGTTGCTGTTTTAAATTATACTGCAAACTCCAAACATATGGGGTTTTTCATCTATCCTTCGATTGCACATGTCCCTGAATATCATAATCGTATTTTTATTTGGCCTCATGAATCTCCCTGCCCACATGATGTGATCGAGACTGATGGTGCGGTTGAAGGTTCATTAGGGGGATCAGAGAGCATCAAGTCAGAATGTTCGCCCCCTCTAATTTCTGATTCTTTCCTCTTCCGCGATACAGCCGAGCCGGCTGCTTTAATACTTGTGTAGTGCAGCCGTAGAATATCAATGGAGCTCTCCCCCTCCTCCTTATTAGGAACCAGGAGCGAGAGCAAATTGGGAATGCACTTTACAGGGTCTGCAGGAAGTTTGAAGTTTATTTATTAACACTAAATGCATCTGTCAGGCTGCAGTGATGAGATTAATCCTCATTTTTAATATTTGATTTGCAACTGATTAATCGCTTGAAGCTTTTGTGGTAGTGCAAATTTAGACTACTGATCTGACTGGGAAGCGTACCAGAGTGTGAATTATACAGCAGGGTGCGCGGGGGGCCGCCTTCTAACTGCAGAACACCTGGAGCAGGGCTGGAGAGGGAATACCGAACAGGTGAAAGGCACACTGGGATTCTGGTTTGTGTTTTCGGGGTTTTCTGGTGGTCACTTGAGGGGAAAGGTGGTGTTGGAGCTTGTCTGGAAATAGCTGCTGTAGAACGAGGGGAGGCTGAATTGTGTCTATGAAAGCGGGACAGAAGGGATTAGGCTGGTGATACACAGTCTCTTCTTACACGTTGCAATTTTTCCTGAAAACAGAGTTGCCATATGTAGAGTTTCATTGGCACCTTGAGGGACTGGGAATGTCTGCGATCAGAGGGGAGAAATACAGTGACTCGTTTTGTTCTTGAAAATACATTTGAGGGACGCCTGGGTAGCTCAACAGTTGAGCGTCAGCTTTCAGCTCAGGGTGTGATCCTGGAGTCCCGGGATCGAGTCCCGCATCGGGCTCCCTGCATGGAGCCTGCTTCTCCCTCTGCCTGTGTCTCTGCCTCTCTCTCTGTGTGTCTCTCATAAATGAATAGATAAAGTCTTTACAAAAAAAAAAAAAAAAGAAAAGAAAAGAAAAAGAAAAAGAGAATACATTTGAAGGCTTGCATTCTTCAGGGTTTGCCAGAATATTAGCGGAAGGCTCATGCTCATCAGGCTTCTCTGTGCCGGCGCATTATCTTGTTGGGCTTGTCAGAGTGTGAAGAATCCACAGGCCACCACGTGGGAAAACCGAAGCTGCTGAACAATCTATCTTGTTTACATACACACCCATTTTGTGAAGAGTTTCTTTTTTTGAACAGTTTTGGGTTCACAGCAAAATTGAGAGGAAGATAGAGAGTTCCTGTATCTTCCCCACCCCCTCATGTAAAAAGGCCTCCGCCACCCTCAGCATCCCCTACCAGGGTGGGACACCTGTTACAGTTGGTGAGCCTGCATGGACATGTCCTTACCACCCAGAGTCCGTAGTGTATGTTGGGGCTCGCTCTTGGTGCTGTACATTCTGTGGGTCAGACAAATGTGTGATGACATGCATGCATCATTGTAGGAGTGTTTAGAGTGTCTTCACTGCCCTAGAAATCCTGTGTGCTCTGCCTGTTTATACTTCCCCTCAACCCCAACCCCTGACAACCACTGATCCTTTGTCTCCCTAGTTTTGTGTTTTCCAGAATGTCTTATAGTTGGAATCATAGAGGATGTAACCTTTCAGATTGATTTCTTTCACGTAGTCCTATGCGTTTAAGGTTCCTCCATATTTTTTCATGGCTCCATAGCTCATTCCTTCTTTTCGGTTAGTTGTTTGATGGCACATTCCTTTTTACACTGAATAATATTCTACTGTCTGGAGGTACCACAGGTTATTTATCCATTTATCTACTGAAGGACATCTTGGTTCCTTCCATGATGTGGTGGCTACAAATAAAGCTGCCATAAACATCTGTGCAGAGTTTTGTGTGGACATAATTTTTCACCTCCTTCGGGTGAATACCAAGGAGTGTGATTGCTGATACTATGGTAACGGTATGTTTAGTTTTGCAAGAAACCTCCAAACTGTCTTCCAAACTGGGTATACTGCTTTTCATTCCTATGAGCAATGAATAAGAGTTCCTGTTGCTGGACGCCTGGGTGGCCCAGTGGTTGAGCATCTGCCTTCAGCTCAGGGCGTGATCCTGGGATTCCAGGATTGAGTCCCATATTGGGCTCCTTGCATCATGGAGCCTTCTGCCTCTGCATCTCTCTCTCTCTCTCTCTCTCTCTCTGCCTTTGTACCTCTCATGAATAAGTAAATAAAATCTTAAAACAAAACAAAACAAAACAAAAACGAATTCCTGCTGTTTCACATCCTTGCCAGCAGTTGAACTTGTCAGTGTTCTAGACTGTGACCATTCTAACAGGTGTCTTCTTGTTTTGATTTGCATTTCCATGACAACACATGATGTGGAGCACCTTTTCATTTGCTTATTTGGCTTCTGATGTGTTTGTTAAGGTGTTTGGTCCATTGTTAATTGGGTTGTTTTCTTATTGAGTTTTTAGAATTCTTTCTTTGAGACCTCTTTTGATGTGATCATTGCTTGAGTCTTCAGCATCAACTTTTGCTCCACTCTTGAGCTCTTAAGTCTATCCTTTAAAAAAAATTTTTTTTTAAGGGGGAATCCCTGGGTGGTGCAGCGGTTTAGCGCCTGCCTTTGGCCCAGGGCGCGATCCTGGAGCCCCGGGATCAAATCCCACGTCGGGCTCCCAGTGCATGGAGCCTGCTTCTCCCTCTGCCTATGTCTCTGCCTCTCTCTCTCTCTCTCTCTCTCTCTCTCTGTGTGACTATCATAAATAAATAAAAATTTAAAAAAAATTAAAAAATAAATAAAAAATTTTGTTTAGGGGATCCCTGGGTGGCTCAGCAGTTTGGTGCCTGCCTTCAGCCCAGGGTGTGATCCTGGAGTCCCAGGATCAAGTCCTGCATCGGGCTCCCTGCGTGGAGCCTGCTTCTCCCTCTGCCTGTGTCTCTACCTTTCTCTCTCTCTCTCTCTGTGTCTCTCATGAATAAAAAAATAAAATCTTTAAAAAAAATAAATTTTTTTAGTAATCTCTGCACAACCCAACATGGGGCTCAAACTCACCACCCTGACCTCAAAAGTTGCACACTCTTCCCAGTGAGCTAGCCAGATGCCCTTCTAAGTCTATCCTTATTGAGTTACAATGTGTGTAGATATGAGGTGACCCCACATGTAAAGCATTTCCCCATTTTGCTAATGAGAAGAATGGGTGGGGGGAGCTTGTATTTTGCCAGCTTGAATAAAAAGCCTTTAGGAATATATACGAGATAGGGAATGCCTATTTACAATGTTTTATTAATTAAATTTTATATTATATAAAATATTAGAATTATTTCATTTTTCTGACCTTGGTCACGGGGTCGTTGGAGTTACCCAGGCTCCGGCACTTAAGATGAACGTAATTCAGATTGTTGGTGACTATTGGGTACATATACTTGTGCCTATGGGGTTTGTCCTTGGATGTTACGTAGACAGAAAGAATGATGAAAAGCTAACTGCCTTCCGGAATAAAAGTTTGTTGTTTAGAAGGGAACTGAGACCCAATGAAGAAGTCACCTGGAAGTAAAGGCCGTGACTAAATTACAGAATGTTCACATTTTAAAAGTTAGGAGAGAAATAAAAGCACATTAAATTTTTTTTTTTAAATCCCATTTTTTTTTTAACAGTGTGCACCTGTCGCTCACTAGCAGGGAGAAGAGTAGAGCTTGCCTTTGCAGGTCTGATGGCCGTTGTTGCAGAGGTGACCAGCGCTGGAAGCACCCCAAGAGTTCCTGTTCAATATCCTTACATTACACATAAGGAAAATGAGGCTCAGTGTAGGCACAGAGCAGACTGTGGCAGAGGCAGACTTGAATTCATGCTTATTTTTCTTTTTTTAAAAGATTTTTTTATTCATTAGACACACACACACACACACACACACACAGAGGCAGAGACACAGACACAGGCAGAGGGAGAAGCAGGCTCCATGCAGGGAGCCCGATGTAGGACTCGATCCCCGGACTCCAGGATCACGCCCTGGGCCCAAGGCAGGCGTTAAGCCGCTGAGCTACCCAGGGATCCCCCATGCTTGTTTTTCTTAAAATGGGGCAAGAATATTTCTGGAGATTGTAAATATCCAGGATAACCTGAAGCCAGTTGCTGGGCTAGCTAACTATGGTGTTCTCAAATGAATCCTCAATTTAGCCTGAATATTTGGTGGTAAAACGTAAGCGGTCAAAGTATACACACTCTTTAAACATTTTTACATAGAACCAGACATGGATTACTCTAGTGTACCATGCAAAGTCATACGAAATTTTAAGATAAAATATGAGGCATCAGGAAATTTGAGGCAATTATTTTAGGTTTTACCTCCAGATCCCTTCAGAGAATTCATTTATTGTCTGGTCATATAAGGGATAAAAACATGAGAAATATTTCAGAATATCTGCAATATACCATTAAGAATGGTCTAAAGATGTTCTTCCATTTGTAAAATCCAATTAAGGAACTTTGGGTTTTTTTTTTTTTAATTTAAATTTTAGTTAACATATAGTGCAATATTGATTTCTGGAGTAGAATTCAGTGACTTACAAACTTACATTCACTTACATACAAGAATTTACTTACATACAACACCCAGTGCTCATCACATCAAGTGCCCTCTTTAGTACCCATCACCCATCTAACTCATCCCCCCCAACCTCCCTCTATCAGCCCTCAGTTTGTTCTCTATCGTTAAGAGCCACTTGTGGCTTCTCTCTCCTTTTTTTTTCTTTTCCCCTTTCCCATATGCTCATCTGTTTTCTTTCTTAAATTCTACATATGGTATTTCTTTCTCTGACAGACTTCTTTCACTTAGCATAATGCCCTCTAGTTCCATCCATGTTGTTGCAAATGGCAGGATTTCATTCTTTTTGATGGCAGAGTAATAGTCGTGTGTGTGTGTGTGTGTGTGTGTGTGGTTAACTACCTAGTAGTGCAATTGCTAGATCATAAAGTAGTATTTTTTTCAACTTTTGAGGAACCTCCAAACTGTTCTTCAGAGTGGCTGTACCAGTTTACATTCCCACCCACAGTGCATAAGGATTCCCCTTTCTCCACATCCTTGCCAACACCTATGGTTTTTTGTGTTGTTAATTTTAAACATTCTGACAGGTGTGAGTTCGTATGTCATCATGGTTTTGATTTGTATTTCCCTGATGGATGAAAGTCCTAAATGTGAGACATGAGACCATCAAAATCCTAGAGGAGAACACAGGCAGAAGCCTCTTTGACCTCAGCCATAGCAACTTCTTACTAGACACATCACCACAAACAAGGGAAGCAAAAGCAAAAATGAACTATTGGGACTTCATCAAGATAAAACGCTTCTGCACAGCAAAGGAAACAACCAAAAAAACTAAAAGGCAGCCTATGGAATGGGAGAAGATATTTGCAAACGATGTATCTGATAAAGGGTTAGTCTCTGTAAAGAACTTATCAAACTCAACACCCATAAAAACAAATAACCCAGTTAAGAAATGGGCAGAAGAAATGAATAGATACTTTTCCAAATAACACATCTACATGACTAACAGACACATGAAAACATAGATACTCAATTAAGGAACTTTGATCCAATGTGAACAAAGAATCCTGCAAGCCTAAGTAAAAGTTCAGTCCTGCCTGCCACCAACAGATGGCGGTAGGAGTCATCTAGGTGATGCCCTATTGGGCTTGGACACAAGTATTCTTTAGCACCAGACTTCTCAGAACCTATCTAACACATCAAATGAGAAGCTGGGATAGAAGAAAACAATTTTTCATTCTTGATCATAGCCTAGTGGTATCTCATTTAAGATCAATAGATTCCCTTCTTCTGTAATTCCATACTCACCCAGAAAGTTGGAATAATTTTGTTAACACTTTAATCTTAAGTAGCCCTGCCCTTCCTAGAGTGTGCTGGTAGTAAATATTTAAAAGGGTGATTTGAAATTACAGCTATAGATCTGTTTACTGCGTGATCAGTTTCTCATAAGTTGATTTAGTGGTTATCAGGTCATCTCTCATTTAATTGATAACATACAATTTCTGGGCGGAAGGCTATATCATGAACTCCTAATCCAGGAAATTTCCCGCTGTCCCCTACGACGCCCTTCTGTTCAACATTCTTGTAAGGAATTTTTTCCCTCTCCTTCTTGAAGAATAGTTATTCTCATTTTTGCTTAAACAACTCCAGACACTTTCCAATGTAACCATTTTCATTTCATTTTTACAAACAGGCATGTAAAGTAGAAGTGACCTGAACTGATGTAACCTGCAGATTATTCACAAATTGGTAAAAGCAAAGGAAAATGTCTTCTTTTAAGCTGTTGGTTTGGGTCATCAGCAATTTTCTCATTTTGGGCTTAACTAGTATATACAGGTATTGCAATGATGGTTTGATTCTCTAAAGTTCTTACTTGTCATGGAATGAATTCTGTCCAGTTGGGAATTGGATGTGGGATTTTCAGATGAAAGCCTGCATATCTAGGGTATAGAAAATTTCCACTTTTTTCTTTTACATTTTATTACATAAATAACACAAATGCAGTTCATGAATCTGAAAGCATGAACACATTTTCTGGTGTCACTTCAAGTCATAGATTTGACTTGTGAATACACATTATGGTGATCCTGGTTTGGGAGTTTTTTTTTTCTCATGGATGCAGCAAACATTTTGCCTAATCCCATTTCTCATTTGGGATTAAGTTTTTAGTCTCTTCAATGTGAAGTGGAAATCAGCCTTTTCCTAGCAGTGATTCTGCACTGGATTGTGTCTACAAGGAATAGATTGTATTTCTGTCAAGGATCTGTCCTTGGCAAGATTGTTGCATAGTCATATAAAGATTGGAGTTGTACATACTTCTTCCTTTGAGGATTTGGGCTGCTGTGTGCAGTGTGGAATGGAAGCCTGTCAAGGAGAAAAGCGATGGGTGTCACGTGATTTCACAAAATGGATTGTTAGCCAGCCGTGGAGAGGTCTTACATATAGTCTAGCCTTGTCCATTCAATTTATAGATAAGGGATTTGAGGCACAGAAAAGGCGAGTAATTTCCCAAGATGACGTGACTAATTGGTGTTCAGCTGTTTCCCCTAATAGTTTTTCCAGGACTATTATCCTGGGCCCCTATAAATTCTGATTTTCTGAATCAGTGGTAGAGCCTGGCATCTGCATTTTTAATCTTATTTTTGAATGTATCCTTTAGGCATTTCTAATATATAGCCAGATTTTGGAATTCCTCTACTCTATTTCTCTTAATTTTTATAGAAGTAATTCTCAACCAGGGATGATTTTTGGTCCAGAGGGGATTTTGGCAAACTCATGTGAATGAGTTTGCTTCTTACTGGAGACACTTAATTGTTACAAATGGGAATTGCTAGGGCGCCTGAGTGGCTCAGTCACTTAGGCATCTGATTCTGGATTTCAGCTCAGGTTGTGACCTTAAGATTCAGGCTCTGTAGGAGCCCTGCATCAGGCTCTGTGCTCAACACAGTGTCTGTTTGACATCCTCTCTTTCTCCCTCTCCCTCTGCCCATTTCTCCCCATGTTCTCTCTTTCTCTCACATAATTAAAGAAATCTTTTTTTTTAAAAATGGGACTTGCTCCTGATACCTACTTGGTAGAGGCCAGAGATATGTTAAACATATGTAACACATAGCATTGCAGAGCAGGGAATTACCTAGCCCCAAATGCCAGTGGTGCAGAGATGGAGAAGCACCTGACTTAGAGTCCCAGAGTTTCTCATACTCCAGATCAAATTTTAGTTCACTCCAGCTCTGTGACCCTAGGCAAGTTGTATAATCTTTTATTTTTTTATTTATTTTATTTTTTTTTTGTATAATCTTTTAAAGCTTAGTCTTCACGTCTGTAAAATGGGAATATTAACAGGATATGTCACAGGGTTATGAGGAGTTAAGTGTAATGGAGTATTGGAAAGTACTTAGAGGAATGTGCATGGCTGATGGTTAATTCTCAATAAACATTAGGTGTTATAATTAACTCTCATTACAGTCTGACTTTCAGTTTTTTCTTAAAGATTTTATTTATTTATTTTGAGAAAGAGAGAGAGAGAGAGTCTGAGCACTAGCAGAGGGGAAGGGCAGAGGAGGGAGGGAGAAACAGACTCCCCACTGAGCAGGAATCCTAACATGGGACTCAATCCCAGGACTCTGAGATCATGACCTGAGCTGAAAGGCAGACTCTTAACTAACTGAGCCACCCAGGAGCCCCTGACTTTTTCAGTTTTGATGTATGATAAGATGTGGCTAAAAACAGTGAATGAATAGCTTCCAAAGGTAGAAAGTTACTAAAAGCACTTTGACACGTTCTAAGGGCTGATACATGTTTGTTGATTTTAATTAATTTGAAAAAATGTAAATGTAGGTGTGGCTTGGGTTTTTTGTGTATGTGTAGTAGGAGAGATGAACAGCAAATACAGCTTCAGGGCAATGGCTGTATTTGTCCACATTAGCTGAGATTTCTGGGCGCAGGGAGTAAGATCAGACAAGCTCTAGTGGCTCCAAGGAAAGCAGTGCCCACTAACTATTTGGTGCCAGATTCCTACTTGTTCTTCCTTTCCTGTGGGAAATGAGTAAGAGGCAATGGTGCAGGTGAAATGGGGTGAGTTTGGGTCTTACTTCAGGTATTATTTTTGCAAAAAATAGCTAGGTTGTATGCTCCTTAGGCGGGCAAGGCCCTTCACCATGTTTTTTCTGTAGCCCCAGTGACAACACCTGTGTCATACTTGTTGCTGGCACCCCATAAGCATTTGCAATTTGGAGCAACCTCAGATTTTTCATGTAATCTATATCAAAGCCAGGAATTCAAGATTCAGTCTCTTTGGGGGCACCGGGCTGGCTCAGTCACTAGAACATGCAACTCTTGATCTAGGGGCCATGAATTTGAGCCCCATGTTGGGTGTAGAGTTTACTTAAAAAAAAAAAAAAGATTCAGTCTCTGGTTGAGTCACACTTAAAAAAATCGTAGTAATGATAATAATGATGGCAAACACATTTGTATATATGCCTGCCCGTATACACATATATATGTACACACTTAAGCACGTGTGTGTGTGTGTGTATGTGTGTGATATGTCATAAATTTTTAACAACTGACTCTCAATGAATGTTTAACAACTGCCTGTGGCTTTGGTGAACAATGGCTGATATCAGTGAAGATGGAATTGGGAAGGATTTGGATCTCATGAGACAGTATGAGCCAGCTCTGGCAACATGACTGCTTAATAGTGCTTGCGTGTGCCAGGTACTGTGCCAAGTGGTAAGTGCTTTAAATGCTCATTTAAATTTCATGTCAACCCTTTGGAGGTAGATGTACTATTAACATCTCCATTTTGCACATGAAAAACCTGCGGCACAGAGAATTTAAGCAAGCAGCCCAGGTCACACTGAGTGAATGGGAGAGTTGGGATGGGGATCCAGGCAACCTGGGATCAGAATTCATATTGTCTTTCAACATTATAGCATTATTACTTTAAAATCTCTGTTACTAATTAAAATTTTCCATGAGTGTCCAACATTACCCCCCCCCCCTTTTTTAAAGATTTTATTTACTTATTTGAGAGAGAGCAGAGCTAGAGAGAGACAGCACAAGCCGGCTGGCAAGGAGGGTAAGGCGGCGGGGTGGAGGACAGAGGCAGAGGGAGAAGCAGACTCCTTGCTGAGCAGGGAGCCCGATGTGGGGTTCCATCCCAGGGCCCCAGGATCATGACCTGAGCTGAAGGCAAATGCCTCACCGACTGAGCCTCCCGGGTGTCCCCCTGAAATTACTTCTGAAAATTCACTCCTTCCTCCTGGCTCTCTCTCTTCTCCCACACTTGCAGTCTTTCCCTCCCCTGCATCACACTCCTCCTGCAAGAATGTCTCCAGTGGCCTCAGAAAGTATAATTAAGTTTTATCTTCTGGCTGCGTTTCTCACAGGAATCGGCCACCGTGGAATTCTGATGAATCAGACTCTTCTCCCTGTTACATTTGTTCATTTTCTTCAAACTACATCGAAGCATGCCCCTCGTGTCAGCCCAGCCAGCACATATACCTGCATACCCTGGTCTCACTTAATCCATTTTTGAATTGATACCTGAAGTCTAGCTCCATGCTCCCTTCTTCCTAGAGGCCCTTCTAATGTCACCAAATAATTGAGATAAAGGACTTTTGAAAATGAAAATGTCACAATTTGAAGACTTTTCTCCTCTCTTCTCCTACTTTTTTCTCCTACTTTTCTTGTAGGGAGAAGGAAGCCATTTTTACTCACTGTGAACAAACAGGACACAGCTATTTTTATTGGATGAGAACATTCTTTTCTCATGCTTGTCCCTTTCTTTTTTTTTTTTTTTTTAACTTTTTTTTTTTATTTATTTATGATAGTCACAGAGAGAGAGAGAGAGGCAGTGACACAGGCAGAGGGAGAAGCAGGCTCCATGCACTGGGAGCCCGACGTGGGATTCGATCCCGGGTCTCCAGGATCGTGCCCCGGGCCAAAGGCAGGCGCCAAACCGCTGCGCCACCCAGGGATCCCTGCTTGTCCCTTTCAATGGGATAATTGTAGGTGATTCTGAAAGGCTTAACTGGGTCCTCTGGTCTAGTTTGGGATGGATATTGTCATGCAGAAGTGTTTCATGAGGCCCAGTGTGCATCTCCTCCTAAAGATGGCTCTTACTTGTGGTCATGCAGCAAATGGTGCAGTTTTTGAATTTCCAGTGGCGGGGGCAAAAGCTGTGTGGTGATTGATCTGGAATGCCCCCTCATACTGAAGAAGCGAGAGTGAGGATCTGTCACTGAAGAAACGTAGTGCTGGATTGTTTTATCTTTCCCTGTGGCCTCGGCCACCAAGATATTCAAACATTTCTCAACATTGTTCCCTGGAATTTATAGGCGTTTAAAAGAAATCCATCGTCAACTCGGTCAGGGAACTGCTCACTGAAACGTATTTTAGACATGTTTCATTCCTCTCTTCCCTTCCGGGTTTCTCAGAGTTTTTATTACAGTAATATGTGATTGAATGTCTACAAAGTTTTATCCAGTCTTTTCCAGACTCACCTGCCATAGAATTCTTTTTTAAAGCATTTTATGTGACCTGTGTTCAGCTGAGTAGCCTCTGGGAATTCTATATTAGAGATACACATTGTTGGACGTTTGGGGATGACCCTAAGATCCCACCTGGAGCCAGTCTTTGTTCTCTTAAGAAATTCTATTTCCAACTCACTATTCATAGTCATGTGAGTGTCTCTGATTATCCTTCTTTTCTTTTTTTTTTTTTTTTAATATTTTATTTATTTATTCATGAGACACACAGTGAGAGAAGCAGGCTTCCTGTGGGAAGTCTGATGCAGGACTTGATCCCAGGACTTTGACCACGACCTGAGCAGGTGCTCAACCACTGAGCCACCCAAGTACCCCTCTGATTATCTTTCATTGCTAAACATTTTTCTAGATACTCAATGCTAAAACATTGCTCTGGTTAGCAATGTGATAGTCTGTGGTAAACATACACACAAATAGAAAGTTTCAAAGACATGGGAAATTAAAATTTAAGAACAGTGATAGAGAGTCAGTGACAAACCCCTTCTGTGTATTGATCAGCACAATTACTGTCACTATAGTTAGTTATAGAAAGGCTTCTGCCTCAGTGGGTAGACTTCTGGCTAGAATATGTGTGAGGTTACTTTTTGAATAACCATATGAAGGGTGATTGGAAATTTTTTTTGTCTAATGGTTTAGGGAAATTGTTGCCTATAAGCAAAAATATAAACCAAATTATTGTACAGCACGAGCCCTGTAGGACTGTGAGCCCCTCTCCATGCCATACAAATCAAATTTGAGGTGATGGATAGTTAAGTTTTGTGAGAGAATATCATGTATCTCAATGATTAATTAAACACAGGTTTATGGATGAAGAGCTTTAAAACATTGTTTTCTACGTTCCACTGCTGAAAAGTTTAATTCAGGAGCTATGAAGTGAAACACAGAAATATGGGATTTCTAAGAGTAATCCAGGTACAATGTCTTTATTCACACTGTAGAGTTGTCATGCATGCTGAATTAGCACATTCTGAGCCATTGTTCCAAGGGGTAATAGGGGCATAACATTTTCATCATTCACTCAGTACATAATCTTGTTTTATTGTGGTTCTATTTCAGATACGTTATTTAATATCTATTTCTTTGCAAATCATATATGTAGTATATCTTTAAAATAAAAGAGTGAATGAGAAAGATTTAACATTTTCCTGACCCGGGTAATGTGACTATAAATGTCTTTGGCTTTTAGTCACAAAAGAACAGGGACCACTGTGATTATATATATATATATATATATATATATATATATATATATATATATATATATATTTGGTTGTCATCTCAAGAATCCACATATTCAGCCACTTTTCTGATTTTTTTCCCCATAGCTTCATCCTTCATCCAATGTGTGATCTTTAGCACTTTATGGATTGGCCACATGTATAGATTGATGAATTTTCTCTTCCTTTTTCTGGGTGTACCATCCTGTTGGTTTATTTACATTGATGTCTTGGCCAACAGCGCTTTAATGTATGCCTGAACAAAGCTTATCTTTTGTGTGTTTTCTATGTAAGGAAAACACAGCCCTCTTGCACATAGGAATACTAGACAGCACTTTTGTGCTTGTTGGTCATCTAAAATAGAGAAATCACCCAAACACAAACATGTGAAAATATGGCAGTAAATAGACCATGAAAAGGGCACTTGTTTATACATCAATAGTGAAAGATGAGGGCAGCACAGTGGCGCAGTGGTTTAGCGCCGCCTGTGGCTATGCATGTCTGCAAATACATGTCTGCAGAAGTGTGGCGAGTGTTAACTTTCAGTTTACAAATACATTGCAGGGGCAGCCCAGGTGGCTCAGTGGTTTAGCACTGCCTTCAGCCTGGGGTATGATCCTGGAGACTAGGGATCAAGTCCCACGTCGGGCTTCCTGTATGGAGTCTGCTTCTCCCTCTGCCTGTGTCTCTGCCTCTCTCTCTCTCTCTCTCTCTCTCTCTCTCTCTCTCTGTGTGTGTGTGTGTGTGTCTCATGAATAAGTAAATAAAATCTTAAAAAAAAAAAAACAAATACATTGCAGAGGAGAAGTAAGTTTGTAAATGCATACTCCATGAATAATGAGGATCGACTGTGTGTCTACGTATGAAGCTTGATTGGGGAGCCACTATAGTGTGGTAAAATTTAAATCCCTCTTTTGCTTAATGGTGCTGTGACCTTGGACATGTTATTTAATATCTCTTAACCTCAGTTTTTTTGTCTGTACAATGTGGCAATATTAGATGTTCCCTAATAGGAGCATAATGAGCATTAAATGTGAAAATGGTCTTAGAATAATAGATTATGTATATATGTACTCAGTAAATGTTACCTTTTGTGTTATTGGTGGTGATAATGATATTATCTTTGTTTTCTCTTCCATGTAGGGCAAAATGCAGTAATTCCTTGGCAGGGCTATTGTGAACCTTCCATGACATACCACAGGTGATGGCATCTAGTCAGTTCTAAAACCCAACACAATTGGGAACTGTGGGAATGTCATGGAGCAGGATAAATGTAGTCCACCGTTTTCCTGACAGTCATTGCTACCACATAGTTGGAATTTTTGTTTTTTCACAGACCCCTTCCTGCACTGTTTGGCATATTATAGTTCTTGTTCACTGTAATTAGTCTTTACTTTGGGCCAGTGGTTCACAGTGGAAGTCATTTTGATGCTCAGGGGGCATCTGGCAATGTCTAGAGGGCTTTTTAGGTTTTCTCAACTGGAGAAGGTGTAACTGGCATGTAGTAGATAGAAGCCAGGAGGCTGCTAAGCATACTACACAGCATAGGACAGGATGGCTGCGTACAGCAAAGAACTGTCCAGCTGAAAATGTCAGCAATGTCAGTGTGAAAAACCCTCAACCAAACTGAAAGCTCCCTGAAGGCAGCAGGCACTGTGACTTATACTCCTGAGCCTTGGCCCAGGAACAGGTACTTACCTGGCCCATAGCAGATACCTCTTGAATGAAAGAAGCTTCACATGCCTCCCCTGTTTGGTTGGCATGTCAGCAGATTGGCTTCATGGCCTCCAAATGTTCAGATTCAGTCTTCAGTTCATCTCTTCCTTCCTGATTTTATTGTTTTAAAATTTTCAGTTGTGCCATATTTCAAAAACAAGGGGGAAGTTACCCCCCCCAGAAAATAGTATCCCCAGGGCTCAAAGTGTGGTCTGAGGACAGGTACCAGTCTGCAAACTGTTATCAGTCCAGAAGGAGGCCCACAGAGAAAATGGGAGTAAGAGTTGAGACACTTTTATAGCAATTGCCCAATGCTGTGGTCTTTGTTTTATATATAAAAGTATCAGGGATCCCTGGGTGGCGCAGTGGTTTAGCGCCTGCCTTTGGCCCAGGGCGCGATCCTGGAGACCCGGGATCGAATCCCACGTCGGGCTCCCGGTGCATGGAGCCTGCTTCTCCCTCTGCCTATGTCTCTGCCTCTCTCCGTCTCTCTCTATCATAAATAAATAAAAATTAAAAAAAATAAAAATAAAAAATAAAAGTATCAGTCTGCAGCGATGTGGAAGTTAAAGGCCCTGGTCCTTTACCTCCAGTACTCTGAGAAGCACAGATAACCAACTCAAGACTGCCACTTCCCAGATTTCACAGATGTTGACATTGCTATCTTAAAGTCATTTGTATTTGCACCTGTTTCAATCTCATTCTGTCACCTTGCCTCTTATTTATTTATTTTTTAGTACAGTGGGAGAGAGAGGGGAGCAGATGGAGAGAGAGAGAAAGAATCTTAAGCAAGCTCCATGCTGGGAGCCCTCCAAGGGCTCCATCTCGGGACTCTGAGATTGTGACCTGAGCTGAAAATGCTTAACCGACTGAGTCATCCAGGTGCCTGGCTCTTTTTAAAAGAAATAAAGCATCTCAGAAATATGTATTGAGCTCCCACTATGTGCTCAGCATAGGTTGGTGCTCTTTGGAACAGGTTCTTCAGAACCCGGCCCTGTACCCTACCCCTCTGCTCTGCTGTTCATTCCCTGCCCTCAGTTGTCAGGGAATTTCAGGAAGTGGACAGAAAACCATCTGCTAGAAAAACAACAAACAAAACCAAACCTATCATTGGGGTGCCTGGCCAGCTCATTTGGTGGAATGATTTCGAGGTGACTCGATCTTGGGGTCGTGAGTTCGAGCCCCATGTTGGGTGTAGAGTTTACAAAAACCTACCATACTGACTTCTCAAACTTCTGTTTAGATCAGGAATGGGTACACTACCTGTTTCAGTGAAGTTTAATTGGAATATATCCATGCTTATTCATCTACTCGTTGTCCGTGGCTGCTTTCACGCTGAACAGCTGATTTGAGAGTTGCTACAGAGTCCGAATGGTCTGCAAAGCCTAAAATAATTACAGTCTGGTCTTTTACAGAAAATGTTTGTTAATCCCTGATTTAGACAAGTACTTTTTCAGGTGAAACCAGTCTGGGCTACCCATTTGCATGTCAGTTATAAACAATTTGGCTTCATGGATTGGTGGAGAGGGAGTGGATCCAGTTTTCTGATTATTTTTATTTTTTTTCTCTTATAATTCACCTTTTGGCTTGTTCTTATTGAGCCTTTATCCTGAATTTGATAGTAGAGTTCTTGGTAATTCCTGCCTTTTTTTTTTTTTTTTTTTTTTTTTTTTTAGAATGTCAGTGGCCTTCTTTCTTGGTAGCAGCACTAAAGATATACACAAAAGATTATTATAAGGATGGTGATAACAGGTAACAACTACTAGTGCCAGGTGCCATACCATGAACTTTATGCGCTTCACATTACATCCATTGTTCCACTGTCCAAGATCTTCCATCTTAAAAGGAGCAGGGTGGGGATTCCAACTCAAATGTCTTGACCTGAGCCCAGTTTTGATACCAGTTTTTTGCAACAGGGCCTACTGGTCATCAATGTGTTACTGTGGTTTGTGTTGCGCTATATATTTTAGAATGTTAATTTCCAAGCTTTTTTTCTTGAAAAACCATGATGTCATTTTAAATGGCTGATTTCCACTGAATTTGTTCTTGTTTAAATATGAAAATGAATTGTGTGTTTAATAAGATGCCACTTCCAAAACAACATACAGCATTCATTTTGTTGACAGGAAATCATTTCTTCTGTAATTTACATATGATAATGGAGGTGTTGTTTGACATTTGCTTTGCTTCTCACTCATTGGAGATTCTAGACGAGGGATGGAAGAAGGCTGGTTTTACCCCCTGGGGGGATATATACTCACAATTAATCTAGTTGCAAACCATCCTGTGAGCAAATGTGCATAAGGGTATGCGTTTGGGCTTTTCAATTTGTTTTTTACTTTCTAGAGCTCTAAAATAATGTCAGGAAAGATGACTCCATGTCCTGAAGGGTGCCTCATTTACTTCAGAAAATGAGTATTCATGCTGGAATCCTGGGGTGTAGTTCAGTGTTCTGTATGAAGTGCCTACGAGGTGCCAGTTTGATGAGTGTATTTTTGTTTGAACTTGATGCTTTTCTCCCTACCAATCTTATTCCCAGAATTAAATTCTAGTAATAATTGGTCCTTTGGCATCATATGGATGATTCCAACGTGTTGTAATAGCTTATTATGGAAGACGAGACATCATGGCCTCCCATCAAGATGATGTTCCCTGTTCATCTTGTTTCATTATAGCCAAATTTGTTTAATCTGAAAGTGGAAAGAATCATTAGAAGACAGATGTCAGGAAACTTTCTGACACTCCAGCTTTCTGTGATTTTAAGCATGGCTTGAAGTAATCATATGATAAGAGTAGAAATCTGGCCCATTTTCCCCTAATGAGATCTGGAAGCTTTTTGCAAAAGACAATAATGTTCTTTGTTCCCAAGGAATGTGTTGATAGCAGAGCTGTCTAGGGATAGTTGCTTTGTGTAGCCAGTCCCTCCCCAAAACATTAATAAATGTGGGTGTTTGAGTATTTATCCTAACCTTGTCTAAGTTTTCTAGGAAGTTATTCCCATGCCCATAGACTAAGCCAAGTCTCTTGGAGCATCTTGTCCATGATCCTTATTGCATTCATCACAGTTGTGAATATTTGTGTAATTGCACATTTAATGTATGTCTCCACTGCTTGACTGTGAAGTCAGAGAGGGTGAAGCCTTGTTCCCCATGTTCCCCTTCACACCCCTAGTACTCTACAGAGTGGGTAACAGGGGGTGGTCACTGAGTGAATATTTGTGGAATAAATGAATAAAATCAATGAAGTCTTGCATCACTGAAATACTGAGTTCCATTGTAGGTTGAAACTACACTGTCTCTTTCTTGTGTTTACCCCACAACACAGCATAGAGGAGTCATTTTATAAGTACCAGTTAAATTGGAGAGCTGAGTGATTTCGGTGTGGCCAACTTATAATTTGTGTCTTTTCAGTATTGTTGTGGGCAGGCTGTAGACTGCAAGCAGGATCTCACATGTGGAGAGACCACAGCAAACCCTGGGCACCTGCTTCCTTCACTGTCTACTCCTGTGTAGATTTGGGGCTGGGATATGTGGGGCCGGAGGCTGGCATCTCTGGCACAGGGAGTAGTTTGGTGCTGTTTTTCTCCATAAGCAGAACTAGAAGTTCTGGAATAATTGTACATCATAGCAGAGTAGTTACAAGCATGGGCTTAGAAGTCAGGCAGAGTCTGTAATTCCTATCTGGGTGATATTAGTCAAGTTACATAATCTGGCTGAGCCTTACTTTGCTTTTCTACAAAATAGGAATAAGAATAGGACCTACCTGGTGATGGTTGGGATCAGGGGAATATAAAGGACTGGCATGAAACACATAAAAATGGAGCAACTATCATTAATCCTTAAAGAAAGGAGATGTGGTTATAAGTGCTGGTTGATTTCTAGTATCATTTTGTCTTCAGCCTGATGGAGTCATATCAAAGCACCCGGCGAGAAAGCCCTTAGATTTAGACCCAGCACATTTTTGTGCTTTGTTAGCATTTTATTTAGTTTTGGCTTTGGACAGAAATTTCCTCTGAGTAGGCAGGTGAAAAGTGGTTTATGAGCTGATTTAAAAAAAAAAAATCAAAGTTGGATTTTTAAAAAAGAGAGAGAGAATGTTGGATAACTTGTGTCTTCTAGCTTTGCTACTCAAAGTGTGGCCCATGGACCAGCAGCACTGGCATCACCTGGGAGCTTGTTAGAAATGCAGATCTTAAAAAAAAAAAAAAAAAAAAAGGAAATGCAGATCTTCAGGGCTTACTTCAGTCTTTGGGAACCAGAATCAGCATTTTCACCCAGGCTCTATAGATGATTGAGAGACACATTAACATTTGAGAAGAGTGTTCCCAAATAATTCATTTGTTTAGTACTTTGATTTGGTGCTAGCAAGCTGGAATCTTGGGGCTTACAGACAGTATTAGAGGAAAGAGAAGGCAAATACATTTTCAAAGTTCAGTTTGAAACCAAACTATCATTAAATATAGAATAATATTTTTAAGCAGTGTTCAATTCCAAATCTTATGCATATCAAATGTTATGAAATAGAAAAGAGGCTTATAGGTTAAGGTCACCACTAAAGGTAAAAGGACACTGGAATCTTCTAGTACAAACTTCTTTATTCCAGGGGAAAAATGAAGAGGGGCTATCTAACAAAAGATGGGGATAAATGAAACAATATCTATTATGTTCTACTGTAAGCACAGGATCTGTCTGGGGATACCAAACAAGAAGCACAGTTACAAATATGATGATAATGAAGCTAAGGATAGTGATATCAATAGCTTGTGTTTTGGAATACATACCCCCTGCTGAGTGGTGTGATAAGAACTTTATAGATCTCCACCTTCAAACCCCACACCATCTCTAGGAGGTAAATACTGTTGTTATCACCAACTTAAAGAGAAGGAAACCCAGCCAGAGGCAGACTAAGTATCTTGCCCAAGGTGTAGTGTGAGTGTGTGGCTGGGATTCAAACTCTAGAGCCTGTGCTACTACTGCCTCCCAGATAGAACAAATAGAAGGTATGCCTTTGGATTAAGAATAGTGAGGGAAAGAGCCTTCTGTCTTGTATATACAGGAGCAAGGAATGTGGAAAGTTGCATGCAACTAGTTTATTTAAAGAGCAAACTGTACTTTTTCCTCAAATAAACACCTCTGTTAAAGGAAACATCTTTGTTAAAGAGGGCTTGCAGTTGGGGAATGGCCTTGACTTGAAACCTACCCTATTTCAACAGCCTGGTTGACCTTTGGTTTCTATGAAAATCTCTACATAGCTGCATGCTTTAAAGATATGTTTTTTTGTATTTAATGATGGTTTGGCATATGGAATTGACTCCCTTTGGATCTGAGATATACTTTGAATATTGACACCAGGATTTTACCTAATTTCCAATATGAAGCCTCCTGGGAAGCCAACTGGAAGACCCAAGCAGAACAGACCCTTGCTGTGTTCAGTGTCACATGTAGGCTTAAAGGACCATAAAATGCATCAAGGCACATGGGCTCTGAGATGGATGCAACATTTTCTAACTTTTGATTAAGAAGAAGGGATTTTGGGGCACTTGGGTGGCTCAGTTGGTCAAGCATCTACCTTCAGCTCAGGTTATAATCCCCGGGTCCTGGGATTGAGATCCACGTTGGATGCCCTGCTCAGTGGGGGGTCTGTCTCTCCCTCTCCCCTTCCCTTTTCCCCCACTCATCTCTTTCTCTCACTCCGTTTCTCTCTCAAGTAAAGAGATAAAATCTTTAAAAAAAAGAAGAAAGAATTTTGTCAATATATGGCGTGAAATTTCCTTGCTGATACTGAGGGATATTTTTTTAAACTAGTCATGAAACTTCATTTCTCTTTCCCTGATGCAGACTTGGTGACATTAGAGGATTGTATTTCTATTACACAACTGAAATCTGGAAAGAAAAGATTATACTTACTGTTGAGCATAACATAACATATAGAACAATATGGAATGGTTCCAGAGGGGACCCACACTGTTATGCCCAGACAGCTCTCAAGTCTTTGACACAGAGCTTTCTGTGTTGAACTCCAGGTAGAACCAAGAGCTTTGAAAAGAGACTCAAAACATAAAACAAAAAACCGAGGAAAATTATTTCTTTGTTCAATAAGAAGACTTTTCTCAGAGAATGCAGCAGCGCCAGACAGTGGAATTCAGCTGCCCACGTTCCAGTCCAATTTCTGCCTCTTACTAAGCTTGTATGAACTTGGACAAATTTCTCAACTTGTCTTGCATCGTTTTCTCGTTTCTAGACCAGAGATAATGATAATTCTCATTATCATTATCATGGTGAGGATTGAACTAAATAATGTGTGCCAGCGCCTAGCACAGTCCCATAATAAATTGTGGTCACCATGTGATGGATGACAAAAAGTCAGAGTTCTCCTCCATGTGTCCGAGTGAGCAAACTGGAAAAACTCTTTGAATTAATAAATCTGTGTGAATTCCTTTGTGCCTTCAGTAGAAGGAGGAACAGAAAAGCTCTGTTTTCTTATCTGTGTTGCTGGTGTTTGAACCGGTTCTGTTTCTGAAGTCACAGTTGGTTGCGTATGGAATAATCTGTACCACGCTTCATGCAGCTGAATATAGATTTTGTTTCCTTTTAACTAGTGCATCACTGTCTGTGTTTTTTAAGCCTTTCTGGATTCTCCGTGAAGTGTCTTCCATTGCTATCTGGAACTGCAGGCAGTGAAATGTTGTCTCCTCTTCTCTCCTCCCTGTGTCTGTGTTCCCAGGCACAGTGCTAGAGTGCCAGGTAATAGAATGAGACCCCCCACATCCCCGCCTCCTGCACCCTCCACTCCCCACCACTGGCCTTCATGCTGGTTAGAAATATATTATGGGTAATAGAGGGCGCTTTTAAAGGCCCCTGTGATGATTGGAACTGGGTTTGCTGTTCCAAGGCAGGAGACAATTTTCATCTCTCGAAATTGATATGAAAGAAATGGGGTGATAGCAAGAGGCATTTTCATGTTTAATTGTAAGTTATTTGACAATTGCAAAATGTATATACTCTGTGAGCAATCTACACTTAAGATTTCACATTTCTAAAATAACTGTCCAATAAAGTCAATGTAGCTTATATTCTTAATATTTGAGATCCAACACTCAAAAATTTAGGAATAGAAATGCAGTGGGCAGGAGACAGAGCAATCCGTGGTCCCTACAGTGATGTTCGTTTCATACCCTAACCAAGACTCATACTGTGGCTTTTGGGTAAATAGAGGTAAGAGTAGATACGATTTAGCAACTTAGTATTTAACTACACCTATGAAAGGTGAAAAAGACCTTCTTTAGTGCATGAAGTAGGCAGTCACTGCTTCTGTTTTACTAGCACAGAGAATGGAATTCAGTAGTATGTGTTGAATGAACCTGTGAATTTGAAACTTTTACTATTCATGGAATGTTTGATTTGAAAGTGGCAGGAAGGGATCCCTGGGTGGCGCAGCGGTTTAGCGCCTGCCTTTGGCCCAGGGCACGATCCTGGAGACCCAGGATCGAATCCCACATCGGGCTCCCGGTGCATGGAGCCTGCTTCTCCCTCTGCCTGTGTCTCTGCCTCTCTCTCTCTCTCTGTGTGTGACTATCGTAAATAAATAAAAATTAAAAAAAAAAAAAAGAAAGTGACAGGAAAACCTTTCCATTGAATATTATATGGTGGCCACACTTCAAAATTATACTTCTCCCTTTGTTTACATTCAGGCTGGGTTAGCATTATACAGAGCTCTCTACGCCTTTAACATATGCTGACTGTCTACTGCAACCAGTTAAGGATTTTTTAAAAAAGGTTTTATTTATTTATTCATGAGAGAGGCAGAGACAGAGGCAGAGGGAGAAGCAGGCTCCCTTAAGAGAGCCCGATGCAGGACTCGATTCCAGTACCCCAGGATCACAACCTGAGCCAAAGGCAGACACTCAACCACTGAGCCACCCAGGCTTCCCCCAGTTAGGGATTTTACTGTACATTTCTGAGGCCTCAGTTTTGTGTATTTTTCTTTGTGTATGTTAAAAACCTTAGAGATGATTGATTTGGGGAGATAATTTGTGAAAGCACCAAATAACAACAATTTCCATTCTGTGCTCACAAAGATCTATAGCCTTAGAAGAAAAGGACAAATGGTAAATCTTTCCATTCCAAAACAATTTGATGCTACCTTTGCCATCTGTTCTATATCTAGGCACGTATATATAATTTTTTAAAGAAGTATCCTTTTAGGGGCATCTGGATGGCTCAGTTGGTTAAATGTCTGCCTTCAGCTCAAGTCCTGGGATCAAGCCCTGTGTCAGGCTCCCTGCTCAGTGGGGAGCCTGCTTCTCCCTCTCACTCTCTATCTCAAATAAATAAATAAAATCTTTTTAAAAAAGAAGTAAACTTTTAGAGTTTTTATTTATTTTTCTTATTGCATTATTGATGGCAGAAACCACATGGAAGTATTAAGAACCCAATTAATCATTTCTAATCTCACTATCCAGAGATATTGCTGTTACCGTATGACTATTTCTTTCTAGTTCATTCGCCTTGTATAACTCTGTGTATAACAGCCCCTCCTTCTCCTGCCACCCCATGGAAATATAATGAGTATGTGTATGTATATTTTGAACACAGTTGGAGCTATGTTTTATATAATGGAGTCACAGTGTAAATAAAGTAACTTCCCAATCTCTACTCCTGCCAGATTTATACTAGCCCTGGCTTAGCTCGCTCTCACTGTTTCAGGGAAAGGAAAGGCACATAGACATTCAGAGAGAAACTAGAAAGGTTGAGGCTTGGCCTTTCAACTTCCAAAAATCCAGACCCTGGCAGTTTAGGAGGAGTTTTATATATAGTTTGGAGTATCAGTGGTCTGGCTTCTTTGACGCTTTTAGTACTAAGCCCGGAATAAGATATGATTTCATTACACATGACATTGTTTTACGTGTCTCTCCCTTCCCCTCATCTAACCTTAAATCATGGCCCAGATAACACTGAGACCTGAAAGCACTTGAATTTCATTTAAGCACATTAGGAAGCCCATGAAGGAATACAAGCCAGAGAAAGGTAATTAGACTTGTGGTTTTGAAAGATTGCTTTAGGGATCCCTGGGTGGCGCAGCGGTTTAGCGCCTGCCTTTGGCCCAGGGCGTGATCCTGGAGTCCCGGGATCGAATCCCACGTCGGCTCCCGGTGCATGGAGCCTGCTTCTCCCTCTGCCTGTGTCTCTGCCTCTCTCTCTCACTGTGTGCCTATCATAAATAAAATAAAATAAAAAAAGAAAGATTGCTTTATGTCCTATGGAAGAGGCCAAAACTGAAAGGTGGGTGGGTGACTGGCTAGAAGGCGTTTGTCTGTCTAGCAAGGAGAGGTGTGGTGGGAAGAAGTGGGCCTGTTCCAGAACCATGAGGCATGGAATTGATTGGTGTGATGTGAGGTAGTAAAGATAGAGGGAGACAAAGATGACTTTGAGGTACAAAAAGGTACTTTGTCTTCCTCCCCAACTTGTGAGTTTCATGCAAATTTCCATTGGGAAGAAAAGAAAAGAGAAGAAAAGAAATAAAAAAACAAAATTAAAAAAAAATATTGATGTCCGGGGTTGTATACCTCTGATATTATTTTGAAAACACTGGTGACCTTTGGATGCTTGTTGGGTGAGTTAACTCACCTGGTGGATTTCTACTCACATTTCCTGTATTCCAGCAATTTAGATTAATGGCGGTTCATATTTTTTATGGTAACATAGGCCAGGACTATAGCCTACTTGCCACATTTGTAGACATAGTGACTTCTTTAGTTACACTTCATAGTAATTCTAGTCATGGGCTTCAGACTTCAGAAGTATATCTTCATTCTCTAGAAAACCAGTGACCAGTTACCACTATTATTTCAGTCCCTCTAAAGCTGGAGCTCTTCATGTATGGCCTTGTATGGATATGCTAAGACTTAGATGATTCCTAAAATGGGGTCAAGAAGCAGAATGGTGGCAATCATTCTGTTGGGTTAGCAAGACACTGAACCCACAGAGGTGAAGAGAGAGTTCAGCTATTCTCAGGATTCAATGAGGCTGCTGAATGCTTACGTTAAAGCAGTGCTTCTCAACTGAGGATACTTTATTTCCCAGGTGACATTTGACAATGTCTGGAAATGTTTTTCTGTTTTCACAGATGGCAAGAAATGAGTATTGGCACCTCGCTTCTAGTTGATAGAGACCAGGGATACTGCTAAACGTCTTACAGTACACAACACAGCCCCCTGCTCCTAACAACAACAAAAAAATCTGGTTCCATACATCAATCGTGATAAGGTTGAGAGCCCTGAATTAAAGTAATATTTTATTTTTTCCAGGTGTTATGATTTTATTTCTCTCCTCTGTTATTCCCTTGAATGACTATGCATCCTACTTTCTTTTTGAAATCTTTAAGTAATGGCAGGTGACTTCATATTTAGAAGTAAAAAAATTTCTTAGAAGATTTTTTTTGTAAATATTTTATTTATTTGACATAGAGAGTGCACAAGCATGGGAAGCAGAGGAGGGAGAAGCAGGCTCCCTGCTGAACTTGATCCCAGGACCCCAGGATCATGACCTGAACCAAAGGCAGATGCTTAACCCACTGAGCCACTCCTCTTAGAAGAGTATAAATATGTATCTACCCTTTGATAATTAGAATTTTTAAGATATTTAAATGATGACTTCACAGCATGAGTTTGACTAGTATAGAAACAATAATAAGACTCATTTAGTTTTAACTTTGGATGGCATGTATATAAATAATTGTTGAAGTTTGGAAGTAGATATTGTTCAGCCAACTTGGCATTCTCTCTTTAATTAAAACGTTTGTTTTCTCTCACCACCACTGTAATAGTTAAAGAAGATAGGTTGTTAGATGTTTACATATAAATATTCCCAGAACACGTTTGAACTGGAGCAGTACATTCTCTAAAGATAGGCTGAAAACTTCATCTAAAATGTCATTTTCAAATGGGGGGGAAAGTTGGCTTTTAGTATAAATCATTTGGAGAATTAACTTTGAGGTTGAGTGAAGCATATTGTTGCTTTCAAATATGTGAAAAAGATTGTCTCGGAGTCATTGAAAATCTGGTTGTGTTTTCTTGGTGCCATTTACAAGGATGGCATGCCTGGGATGTCTGCCTGCAGAGAGAAAAAGGAAGAAGCAAAGAATTTAAGAGTCGACTCACTGATGAGCAAATGATTTCATTGTCTGGTATTGCTTATCCTTTGTGGCCAAAAAAGTGGGCTTAATGTGCAAGTACATAGGCTACAGCGTCCAGGGAACCCGCTAACCACTATCATAAGCAGAGCTCTGAGCATTTCCAGTGGGCACTGGGTCCTAACTGCCAGATCTGTATCCCGGCACAAATGAGGACCCATAGATCAGGATGTGAAAGGAGATTGACTATACTGGCTACTTGACCTTATCTCCACAGTGCAACTGAGCTGCTTTGGTTCCTCTTCAGATGAGAACTTCTGAACTATTATTTTGTCTTGTTTATGAGAGATATTGGTCTTTGTTGGTACGTTGCCTTTGTTTTGTTTTGATATCAGAATAATACTAGCTTCATAAAATAAATTGGGAAATGTTTCTGTCTTTTTAGTTTTCTGGAAGAGACTGTAGAATTGATATTAATTCTTTGAACATTTGGTAGGATTCTCCAGCAAAACAGTGTGGGCTAGGAGATTTCCATCTTGGGTTTTTATTTTTATTTTTAAAGGTTTTATTTATTTATCCATGAGAGTCACAGAGAGAGAGAGGCAGAGACACAGGCAGAGGGAGAAGCAGGCTCCAGGCAGGGAGCCTGACTTGGGACTCGATCCCGGGCCTCCAGGATTATGCCCTGGCCTGAAGGTGGCGTTAAACTGCTGAGCCACCCAGGCTGCCCACCATCTTGGGTTTTTAGTTTGCAAATTCAATTTCTATAATAGTTACAGGGTAATCCAAATTATGTATTTCATATTGGGTGAGTTGTGGTAGTTTCCATTTTTCAAGATATTTGTTCATGTAATCTAAATTGCCATTTATACCTCTATAGAGCTGTTCATAGTATTCTCGTGTCCTCTAGATGTATGAAAGGTCATTAGAGATATCTTCTGTTTATTTCTTGTTATTGACAATTCATGACCCTTTTTTGCGTAGCAGGGGTGAATCTTGTTAGAGATGTGTCAGTTCTTTTCAAAGAAGTAGCTCTTTGTTTCATTGATTTTTCTTTGTTGTTTTTCTGTTTTTAATTCCATTGATTGCTGTTATTTATGTTTTTCCTTCTCTTGGATTTATTTTTGATTTCTTTTTTTAGATGCTTGAGGTAGTAGATTTTTAAAAAATATTTTATTTATTTATTCATGAGAGACATACAGAAAGAGAGAGGCAGAGACACAGGCAGAGGGAGAAGCAGGCTCCACGCAGGGAGCCCAATGTGGGACTCGATCCAGGACTCCAGGATCATGCCCTGAGTTGAAGGCAGACGCTCAACCACTGAGCCACTCAGGCATCCCGTAATAACAGATTTTGATTTGAAACTTTTTTCTAATACAATCCTTTACTGCTGTAAATTTTCATCTCAGCACTACTTTAGCTATGTCCCCAAATTTTGATATATTCTATTTTTATTTATGATCAGTTTAATGTATTTCATTTCCCTTGAGATATTTCTCTTTGACCCATGTTTTTTGTTTTGTTTTGTTTTGTTTTGTTCTTGTTTTTTGAGAAGTGTATTGTTAGGGGCCTGTGGGTAGCTCAGTTGGTTAAGCATGCCACTCTTTAGCTCAGGATCATGGGTTCAGACCCCAGCATGGAACCTACTTAAAAAAAGAAGTGTATTTTTAGTTTTCAATGTTTAGAGCTTTTCCTTGATCTTTCTTTTGTTGATTTCAAATTTGATTCCATTGTGGTTAGAGAATACCCTGTATGATTTCAATTATTTAAAATGTGTTGCGGTTTGTTTTATCATCTACACAATGGCCTGCCATGGTATGTGTTCCATGTATATTTGAAAAGAATGTGCATCCTGCTGTTGTAAGATGTTCTGTAAATGCCAAATGATCCTGTGTTTGAAGGCGAGTTTTTCTTCATTTTGCTGATTTTCTGTCTAATTCTTCTGTTGAGAGAGTAATGTTGAAGTCTCCAACTATAATTGTGCTTTTGTTTCTTTCTCCTCTCAGCCCTATCAATTTTTGCTTTATGTATCCTAAAACTCTTGTTTGGTACATGTACTTTTAGGATTGTCATGGTGGTTTGACCCTTTTGTCATAACATATTTTTCTCTGTGTTAACTTTCTTTGCTCTCAGTTCTACTTTATCTGATATTTATATAACAACTCTACTTTCTTTTGATTAATGTTTGCATGATATATATTTTTTCCATTCTTTTACATCCTTTTTACATACCCATGTTATTGTATTTGAAGCGAGTTTCTTATAGATAGAATATAGGTTATGTTTGTTCATCTAGTCTGCTAATGTCTGTCTTTTAATTGATATAGTTGGACCGTTTACATTTAATGTAATTACTGACATTTTAGAGTTTAAGTATGACTTCTTAAAAATTTTATATTTGGTCTCTCTGTCTGATTTGTTTTCTTATTCCTGCTTTCATGAGGGCTATTTGAACATTTTAAAAGCATTTTGTTTTGATTTATCTCTAATGTTTTTGTTATCTCTTTTTATAGACTTTGGTTGCTGTATATATACATACACATATACATGTAGTTATATATATTTTCATTTATATTATATATTTATTTATTTTTAAAAAGATTTTATTTATTCATTCATGGGACACAGAGAGAGAGGCAGAGACATAGGCAGAAGGAGAAACAGGCTCCCTGCGGGGAGCCCAATACGGGACTCCATCCCAGAACCCCAGGATCACAACCCGAGCTGAAGGCAGATGCTCAGCCACTGAGCCACCCAGGTGCCCCTATATTATATATGTTTAATCACAATCTATTGTTGTCATTTTACCATTCAAGTGAGTGAAATTGTTGCAACTTTGCCTCCGATTACATTCTTTGTAATAATATCATTTGTCTTAAATATTTCCTCCTTGTACACTTAGACCCACATCAAGACAGTTTTATACTTTTTTTAGAAAACTCAAGGGAACTAAAACTATATATTTTATTCATCCATCTTTTTGTTCTTTCCATTGTCTTTTCTTCTTTACTCCTACACTAAAATTTCTCCTTTATGGGCAGCCCCAGTGGCTTAGTGGTTTAACGCCACCTTCGGCCCGGGGTGTGATCCTGGGGACTGGGGATCGAGTCCTGCATCGGGCTCCCTGCATGGAGCCTGCTTCTCCCTCTGCCTGTGTCTCTGCCTCTCTCTCTCTCTCTCTGTCTCTCATGAATAAATAAATAAAATCTTTAAAAAAAATTTCTCCTTTATAACTTTTTTTCTGTATAGAAAACTTGTAGCTATGAACAGTCTCTTTTCCTTTATCTGAGAATGTCTTGATTTGTACTTCATTTGTGAAACATGTTTTACCTGATAAAGAATTTTGAGTTGTTTTTTTTTTTCTCAGCACTTGAAAAATGATCTACCTCTTTCTACTTTCTATAGTTTCTGATGGAAAAATCACATCATTCCAATTATTCTTCTCCTCTACGTAAGGTGTTATTTCATTAACTTATTTTAATATTTTGCTTTTCCTTTAGTATTTAAAAATTTAATTATGAAGTGTTTTGGTGTGTTTGTTTGTTTGTTTCTTTCTTTCTTTCTTTTAAGTTTAAGTTTCAGGGAAGCCCAGGTGGCTCAGCACTTTAGCTGAGCCCCTGGGTGTCCCTGGTGTGGATTTTTCAAACTTTATTCTGTTTTTGGATTTGCTCAGTTTCTTGAGTCTGTACATTTATATGTTTTGCTAAATTGAGGTTTTCAGTCATGATTTCTTTCTTTTCTTTTCTTTTTTTTTTCAGTCATGATTTCTTAAGTAAGTTTTTATTGCTGCCCTTTCTCTTTTCTTTCAGGACTCCAGTATTGCAAACATTAGATTTCTTGTTAGAGTCCTGTAGGTTCCCAAGGTTCTGTTTATGTTTTTCTAGTCATTTTCTCTCTTTTCCAGAATGGATAATTTCTAATGCTTTACCTTCAAGTTGATTAATTATTTCTTCTATCCCTCCTCCATTATGCTGTTGAGTCTATTCACTGATTGTAATTTATACTTCTAAAATTTTTATTTGTTTTACCTTTCTATACTTCACCATTTTGTTGAGATTTTATGGTTTTTCATTTGACTCAGGTGTGTTTGTAATTGGCTTTTGAATTATTTTTATAATGCATGCTTTCAAATTCTTGTCAGAGGATTCTCACATCTCTGTCATTTCAGTGTTGCTGTATTTATTATCTTTTTTATTCTTACTGAGATTTTGTTGGGTGCTTGATATAAGTGATTTTCAATTAAAATCTGGACATTTTGCGGGGATCCCTGGGTAGCTCAGCGGTTTAGTGCCTGCCTTCAGCCCCGGTGTGATCCTGGAGACCTGGGATCAAGTCCCACGTTGGCCTCCCTGCATGGAGGTGCTTCTCCCTCTGCCTGTGTCTCTGCCTCTCTCTCTGTGTGTCTCTAATGAACGAATAAAAAAAAAACTTTTAAAAAAATCTGGACATTTTGGATATTTTGTTATCAGACTCAGAATCTTATTTAAATTTTTTCTTTTACTTAGTTTGGTTTGACACTGCTTTGGCATGGGAATTATGGATGATACCTTGTTGTGGCTGCAGCCAGGTAGACATCAAGGGTCTGTATTCTTCCACTGACACTTGATTTGGGCAGCGGCTTTTTATTACTGCTGTGTGGGACAGGAGTTTTGGTTTATGTGGGGTTTCCACATATGGGGAAGGGACAGAGTAGGGTGGAGAAAGGATTCATTTTAGCCCAGAGGGGTTGAAAATTCTCTCTATCTACTCAGTGTTCTCTGGCATCATCCTGGCATGGGGAGAAAAGATTGGGGTCTACCGTCATAGAGTAGGGAAGGTAGAAGTCTAGGGTTTCAACTTTGGTCATTTCTGGATTGCGTGTTGCTGGGACCCTAGGTTTTTATTTTGTTTGGTTTCCCCTCTGATGTTTGAGCTAGAGCAGTTATTGTCTAACAGTTTTCTGTCTTGCTTGACTACTTCTTTCCCAGTTCTTCAGCTAGAGAGGGTAGGCTTTTGTTGGACTTTTCTTGTTTGTACCTATCATCATTTACTGGTTGTTGGCTTCTTCAGCTCCAATTCTGGGATATATGAGGCATAGGGAAAACTCATGGAACTCATTTCCATGCAAAGGTCTGTCCTAAGGTTCCTGGCTGGTCTGGCCTTCCTCTTCCTTTACATTTCAGAGACTTCTTATTTGTTTTCTAGATGACATCCAAGGTCTGTTGTTGTACTTAGTGGGAGGAATAGGGAAACGTACATCTGCCCCATCTTCCCAGAGTAAGTGTTAACCCCTTTACTTTTTATGTCTCAGCAGGTGAGACATTGACTTGGCTCTATGATCCAGAACATTTAATAATGAGAGCTGTTGAATTGGCATAAGACGTTTGCCATCAGCATGATTTTAAAGGGGGTAATAGTCACTAACAAAACTGATGATACACCTTTATCCAATTCTTCTCTTTTCAGCTCTTCTAAGGGACCCTGAACTGTGAAGTCACTAATGGGCAGGCAAAGAGTGTGAGGAGCTGAGAAATGAATAACCTACCCCACCATCTGGCCTGCTGTAGTTCAGAGAGTCACATGGCACCACCCAGTTAGTTTTTTTCTGTGTTTACTTGAGGTGCCAAACGCTATATTTAAGCCAAGAACTGATTTTGAAAATATTTTTCTACTTCTGTTTTGTCAAACGTATTCCTTGGCATATTCTGTTAAGGCTTGTTCTGCTAAAGCTTAGCAGAGCCTTCTGTTTTTTCAAGCTGATTTGGCTTGCACAATTCAAACATTAGACCCTCATTTTGGAACAGAAGGTCTTCTCTAGAGATAGCACCAAGTGTGTTTTAATTTTCAGGCAGGTAATACCTATCAAGTGAGAGATGGAGCTTTTATTCATTGCTTCTCTTTCCTATATCAGACTTTTAAAGCTACTTTTTGCTCAAACCTGTTTGACTACATTTTCTCTTTCCAGAATCTTTCTAATTATGGGGAGAAAAGCAAATGTTAAGCTAGTCATCTTTTAACAAGAAAAAGGAAGGAAAGTGTTATTGCTTTACTTTTGTAATTTGATTTAGCTTGAACTTTAAAGATAACAGTGTGATTTCAGTATATATAAATAAAGCCTACATATCAAGGTTATAGATAGGGTAGATGTTAAGATAAGCTACTCTAGAAGCACTTTATGGAATATTCTGGTATCTGGATGATCCTGAAGATAGGGTTTTCTGCTGGCCTTTATTATTTTTAGTTTGGTGATGGAACATTTTTGAAGCCTTTTCACTCATTTCCTGGGAGTCTTTTGGAGAGAGGGCATGATCGTAGTAGCTCCTGTATCCTTGACCAGTGGTGGAATAATATCTCATTAAATGAAATCGATTGTTCCCATGAGCAGTAAAGGGCTTGATATGGAAATGAAAGTGACTCAAAGTATCAATTGGTGCTGGAGCTTGAGGAAACCTTTGAAGGGAGGGTGTGGTTCAGTGTTCATGTGAGTGTGGAATCCCATCAACAGAATAATTACCTGGTTCACAGCAGTCACATTTGAGTTGTGTTTAATTTGGGGGAGCCTTCTCTTTGTTCTTTCATCTTCTCTAGATCTTTCTAAGTGTGTTGGTGCTTTATCCCACTTCAGGAGTCCTCCTGTGCCACTTTGAAGACATCAGTGTTTTCATTTCAGTGTGGGAAAGCCCTGCATTTGTGCCATGAGCACGCCCTTTCTCACCTTGCTCTTTGTCATCCATCACAGCTGGGCAGAAACCTTGGTGCCCCTAGCCCCTATCCCACCCTTGCTATTTGATGTATGTTCTTCAAACTAAATATAAGTAACTCATGACTTCTCTCAAGAATAGGTGTGAAAGCGAAAAGTGTACTGAGCTGCAGTGAGAGACATCAAAGTACGGGTCACCCGGAGTCCCCTGATCCTTTGAGATGAATTTTCTACCCAGCTAATTTGAGTTTGCTTCCTCAGTCAGGGCAGGCAGAAATGCAGTTTAAATTCCCAGAGCTGTGACTTTAAGAGGGTGTGAGAGGGTTTTTTTTTTTTTTTTTTTACCTCCCTTTCTCCTTGATGTTCATTCCTCCAGCCCATCCCACCCTGCTACTGGTTCAGAGTCTTACATTTCTACTTTGAAGCTCAAAGTACTTCATCTTAGGAGATCCTAGAGGATGCTCTATAAACAGAAGGTTCTGCATAGATAGTCTCACAATTGGTGAGTCCCCTGAAGATTCAGGATCAGAGAACTGGGTTGGACTTTGAACCCTGGCTACACATTGGGATCCCTGAGACGGGGTGGGGTGAGGGGTGAGGGGGGAGTGAAAAGTGAATAGCAATGCCTAGTCCCTCCCTCTAGACACTTAATTTGTCTGATGTGGAGGCTGAAGCACCAGAATTATTTCAGATGTGTCTGCAAGTGATTCTGACATTCAGCAAGGTTCGGGTCCTTTTGAGAGAATGCTCAGCTATCACTTAAATTCTGAATACTCCTGGCTGGTTGCCTGTTATTGAAGAACATTCGACAACCCAAAGAGAATGTAGCTCTCTGCTTTTGCTGTTAGGGCCTTGTGAGGGAAGGCCAGCAAACTGAATTCCTTTGGGTTCTCACTATAACTCCCAATCAGCATCACCTAATATTCATTCATTCATTCATTCATTCATTCATTCATTCATTCATTTAGATTTTATTTGTTTATTCATGAGAGATACACAGAGAGAGGCAGAGTCATAGGTAGAGGGAGAAGCAGGCTCCCTGTGGGGAGTCCAATGAGGACTCGAGCCCAGGACTGCAGGATCATACCCTGACCCAAAGGCAGATGCTCAATCAATGAACCACCCAGGTGTCTCCATCATTACCTAATTTCAATACAGGCCTACTACCAAGCTAGAATTCTCAGTTGTGATTTGGCATCCCTCTAGGGTATAGGGGAGTTTGAAAAGGCATGGCAATATTTACTTAAAGTCATCTTAATTTCTTTTTTTTTTTAAGACTTTATTTATTTATTCATGAGAGTCAGAGAGAGAGGGGTGGGGGAGAGAGGCAGAGACACAGGCAGAGGGAGAAGCAGACTCCCTGCATGGAAGGAGTCCCGACGTGGGACTCGATCCCAGGACTCCAGGATTATGCCCTGGGCCGAAAGCAGGTGCCAAACTGCTGGGCCACCGGGGATGCCCAAAGTCATCTTAATTTCTAAAGATAAATTTCCCTCTCCTAAGGACAGGACTAAAATCAAGCAATGAAAAGGAAGGTGTCAGAGGTTTCCAAAAGGCTGAGGTGTTGGGATGGTTCAGTTTGTCGGTCTGACACATGTTGGATCCTCTTCAATGTTTTGGTAACTGTGGAGTGTCAGGAGTTTGCTTGCCTGAGAATGGCAGTCAGTAATTGGGTTTATTGGCTCATTTGGCATCTTTGTTGCAGTGTTAAAAATGTTTATCTTAGAAGTGGGGCGAGCATGTCTGTTAGTGATGTGTTTATAGGAGAAACAGAGAATTCCGCAGCTAAAATCCCTATTGTGAGTAAACCCTCAACTTTGAACTGTTTTAACTCTGTTACCGTTGCCTCCACACAGTGAGGCAGACAAGCTGTAACAGGTTTGTGTGTAGCAGGCGCCTGTTAGAATTACTGCTGAGTTGATTAGCCTGGAGGATGTTTGGTCACTGTTTCTGAGAGGCTCAGCCAGATTAATTTTGGAGGAAGACAACCAAGGGAGAAGGTGTTTCTAGATTAGAAAGGTTGGGACTGGGATGCCTGGGTGGCTCAGCGGTTGAGCAGCTGCCTTTGGCTCAGGGAGTGATCCTGAGTCTGGGGTCGAGTCCCTGCATGGAGCCTGCTTCTCCCTCTGCCTATGTCTCTGCCTCTCTCTCTGTGTCTCTCATGAATAAATAAATAAAATCTTACAAAAAAAGAAATGGAGAGATAAAAAACGAACACCAGATTCTCTGATGTCTGGTGCTGAGCTTCAGGGTGGAAGGTAGTTGTTTGGTACTTTGTACTGTTGTCATTCATACCACCCTGGAAATCCTGTCCTTTGCTCACACACCTTCAGCCATACAATGTGCTATGTACAGAAGTAGGAGTGTGCAAGCAATCTGGGGATAACACATAGGTTTTAATTAGTTTGCAGTCTAGCAAGATGGGAAGGCTGGCTTGTTTCACTTGTTTGTTTTATACATTTAGTTGTAATCATGAACCTTAAAAAAAATTGCACTTCTCAAGAACAAACAGAATTCCATGAAAGGTATTTTTGAAATAATGTTTCTTTCAAGCCAGATGATGATGGGAGGGGTAGCTACCGTTTATCGAGCATTACATTGCATGTGCTCATGTGTTCCTCAGGACAATCCTATTTGGATTAGGTGCTCTCATTATCTTTTCTTTCTTTCTTTCTTCTTTCTTTCTTTCTTTCTTTCTTTCTTTCTTTCTTTCTTTCTTTCTTTCTAGAGGAAGACACATCAGAGCTTTCTCTTCCTTTCTTTTTTTAATTTTTAAAAATATTTATTTGATTGGGGGAGAGAGAGCACAAGCTGAGGGGTAGAAGAGGGAGAAGCAGGCTCTCCACTGAGCAGGGAACCTGATGTGGGGCTCAATCCCATGACCCTAGGAGGCAGCCACTCAACCAACTGAGCCATGTAGGCACCCCTATACTCACTTTCTTGATGAGGAAACTGAGATTGAGTTATTTAGGAAATTGCCCAAGAACATAGAGGTAACTAATGTCAAAGTCAAAATGGGAGCATCTGTCTGCTTGGTTCTTTTTAAAATGTTTTTAAAGATTTTGTTTATTCATGAGAGACACACACAGAGATAGAGAGGCAGACACACAGGCAGAGGGAGACGCAGGCTCCCCGTGGGGAACCTGATGCAGGTGACTGTCCCAGGAACCTGAGCCAAAGGCAGATGCTCAACCACTGAGCCACCCAGGTGTCCCTGTCTCCCTGGTTCTGGTTTAGCTACCACTTGTGTAATTTTAACTAGTATTATCCTTCATTTCTTAATTTAATTGAGTTAGTTACTGTGTCTCAAAAGGTTTGCTAAGTCTATGATAGCTCCTCCTCTATGCAGAGATGGGTTCAGCTCTCCTAGAATCTCATGGTGGTGAGGTAACCGTTAATAAAGAAAAAGGAAAATAAATCGTTTCAAAGAATGATATGGCTATGGATGCAATAAGGCAAAGCAATGGGAGACATGCTGACGGAGGGCCTCTGTAGTGATACTTGTCAGAGAGGGAGGGCCTCTGCTGAGTCATGTGAAGATGAGCTCAAACCTCTGATTTTAGTTCTGAGCTCTGCTGCCACTTGGTGAGCAGCCCTACCCTAGAAGACATGTATGCTTATGTACGCATGACCGTATCACACATATAATCTTAGCAGTTTGGAACCATCCCCAACATGGTCCTTTTTGCATTTTTCTTTTCTAATATGCTCTTGGATCTAAATGGAAAAAAAATTCTATAGTTAAACATGAACTGTCTCTGATTGATATTCATTTACTTGTCTCTCTGGGATGGGACTGTCCTGCCTGGGTTGGTATAGTGACTGGGGAAAATTTCAGATTTTATCTGCGAACTGCCAAGAACGGGGATGCTGATGTCCAGAGGGTAAACCCCAGCAACAACAAATTGTCTTGCCCACAGTGCTAGTGGTACTACTGTTCAGAAACATTTGATGAATTCTAAATAGGCTTATGCTTGTGTACTATAGTGAAGTCTCATGAGTTGAGTGGATGAGATTTGGTTGGCTAAGTCTTTTGTTCTTGGATTTCATTAGGTCTTTCCCATTATGTGAAAATGGGCAAGACTTGGACCTGACGGAGTTTACGTTCTATACTCCCCCCCCACCAGCACCACCATTCTCTGGGTACGTGAAATCCCAAGGCAGGAAATGGTTTGTTGAGTTTGTTTTTCTTTCTTTGTATATAAAACTTCAAAAGCTTGAAAACTTTGGCTTGTCAGTCTGTTTTCTAGTCAAGAAAAAGATGGCCATTAAGAGCAATGTTAATGTGCAACTAGAGAGCCTGTCAGAGGCTGGCAGATGTGATGGGCTTGCCTTACATAAATCACCTTCCATTGTTGAGGTGGGCATATGGCCAGTGAGTGTCCTAATTATTGAATGGCTTTTATAGCCCTATTATTTATAATCACTGTTGAATAACAGCCGAAAGACTGCAGTGAGATGGAATGAAAATAGTTGAGTGTGAAAGTGCTCATTGCTTACAGAATTATGGAGATTAAAAATCTCTGGTGACCAGCCCATGAAGTAAGAATGAACGCTTCCAAATATTTTTTTAACCAGGTCTACTACTACTGCATTCTGAAAATGGGAGCTGTGGTCAACCCAGAAAGGGAAATCTCTTAAGAATTCTTACCTGAATAGATTTGCAACATATAAAATAGCCAAGAGCCATGTACACAGTCATATTCCATATAATGGTACGCTGTATATATTTTTTTAGAAATAAACTCCATTTTGGAATATTTGAGATACATAAAATGTTTGCAAAGACAGTACGGAGAGTTCCTGAACCTCGTGAAATTTTCCCTAATGCTAACATCTCATATAACCACGATCCATTTGTTCCATTGGAACATTACCTCCAATCTTAATTCAGATCTCCCCGTTTTTCTTTTTCCCCACTAGCGTCCTTTATGACTCTGAGTCCCATGTAGGATACTATGTTACATTTAGCCTCCATGTCTCAGACTCCTCTAGTCTGTACCAGGTCTTAATTTTCCCTTGTTTTTTCCATGACATTTACAGTTGTGAAGAATATAAGTATACAGACTTTTTTTTTTTTTTTTTTTTAAGATCTTATTGATTGATTTGAGAGAGAGAAAGAGAGAGAGAAAGCATGCAGTGGGAGGCACAGAGGGAGAAGAGCAAGCAGACTCCCTGCTGAGCACAGAGCCAATGCAGGGCTCCATCTCAGGACCCCAAGATCATCACCTGAGCCAAAATCAAGAATCAGAGGCTTAAGTGACGCAGTCACTCAGGTGCTTCTCAGTATACAGTTCTAATAAAACAAAGTTTCACTCTTTGGATGAGTGAATGAGTACCTCATTTGGAGTCACAAAGGTGGAGACAGGAAAGCGTAGAACTTTGGCATTAGAACATCTGGTTCTAGCCGTGCACCAGGAGTCTTTCCCATGTGTTTTAAAGTGGGGATGATGCCACCTCCCCCCCACCTCCACCACCACCCCAGGTTGTATAAGGATTGAGTGAGGTAATGATCAGAAAGATAATTTATGAAAAAGCATGAAATTTACAATAATCAAAAGGAAATCTATGTTTATAATCTATGCATTTTTCCTATTCTGTATTTTTTTAAAGATTTTATTTATTTATTCATGAGAGACACAGAGAGAGAGAGAGGCAGAGACACAGGCAGAGGGAGAAGCAGGCTCCATGCAGGGAGCCTGATGTGGGACTCGATCCCAGGCCTCCAGGATTATGCCCTGGGCTGAAGGCAGGCGCTAAACCACTGAGCCACCCAGGGATCCCCAAGTAACAGATTTTATTCCAGGAGTCATTTGATAACTTTCTCTGAAGGCTAGCCAGGTCTTTAAATATGTGAAATTATTCTACTTTATAGAGGATGTGGGATGGGTAGCTTTCACCTGTTGAGCATTTTTGTGACAGCCCCATCTGCACAGACCCATGGCTTCCCTTCCTACTCCATTTCTGAGGGAACGGTTCACATACCCGGAGTTACCTTGACAGGCACAGGTACATAAATCCACACACCTCTGCCAATCTTAGGAAAGTGTAACATGTTTTATGAGAGAGACATAATCCTCTAGAATAGGGAGTGACAAACTACAGCTTAGGGCCAAATCTAGCCTGCTGCTTGTTTTTGTGATGAAGTTTTATAAGAACACAGCTATGCAGTCATTACTTGGTGTCTTTTCCTGCTAAAAAAAGCAGAGGAATTGGTGCATAGGCCTTACAATCTGCAAAGCCTAAGAAATTTACTGTATGACCTCATGGAAAAGTTTTGCCTACGTATATTCTAGAATCCTACTGATGCCTGGCAGCCTGACATGTTTTCCTTTCCATTCTCACCTGTCTCGGACCATATACTTGTGATTCTCTCTTTTGTCCCTAGCTTTTTTTTTTTTTTTTAAAGATTTATTTATTTATTCATGAGAGACACACACAGGGAGAAGCAGAGACACAGGCAGAGGGAGCAGCAGGCTCCTCACAGGGAGCCCGATGTGGGACTTGATCCCAGAACCCAGGGATCATGCCCCGAGCCAAAGGCAGTTGCTCAACTGCTGAGCCACCCAGGCATTACAAGGAAAACCTGTCTCCAGCTTTGAAAAATATTTAAAGAGGGGTGCTGTGCAAAGAACACTCATAGGGATGCGTGGCTTATGGGAAACGGTCTCACCTTTTTCAGACCCATGAAATGATGGGATGTTGCTGGTGGTCTCTGTCCTCCTGATCCAGCAGAAATTGGAGTGGCATGCTCAGCTGTAACCCTGTTTTGTATGAGATTTCTTAATATAGGTCAGAGCCCCTGGAACTCTGGCCCCAGCCTATTGGTGCGTGAATGATAGCAGACCATATTAGGATATAGTTTGTGACCCAGATTATCCATTCCTGTCTGAGACTAAATTGGGCGAAGGCTCAAAGTCTCACAGGGTAGGGGCAGAGTTATGCTAATTACTATGGATGTTCCAAGCCTTGGGATGCTGAAGGGATCTCAGTTTGCATTTGCATAAAAGCATTTAAAATACCTTACTAATCAACAGTGTCCTAAGAGCCAAGAGGACAGGTTCTAGTTCCTGGAAAGAAACTTTGCTTGGACTCCCTGGCTGAATGTTCTTTGGAAGTCAGTGCTGCTCAGATGTCACTTTCTTGGTTTCTACATAATGTTGAATGTCGAGAGGATGTTGGAACAACTGTGTGATTGTTTAGATGGGAAGTCAGTCTTTGGTATGTATTTACTTATTTAAAGATTTTATTTATTTATTGATGAGAGACACAGAGAGAGGAAGAGACCATAAGCAGAGGGAGGAGCAGGCTCCCCAAGAGGAGCCCAATGCAAGACTCAATCCCAGGACTCTGGGATCATGCCCTGAACCGAAGGTGGATGCTCAACCGCTGAGCCACCCAGGTGCCCCAATCTTGGTTTTTATATTGAGATGCACATAGGGGCAATTTGTGCCCAATTATCTGAGTGGTGGGGCTGTCTGTGAACCTCAGTTTATTCTTCTGTAAAATGGGATTGGAAATAGAACCAACCTCACCGGGTTGGGATGAGGATTGTAAAGTTATGGTTTAGCACTGTATTTGGCCTGTCGAAAGTGCTCACTTAATGTTCACTGGCATCACTTGAGTCCAGCAGGTCACCTGAGCAGATACAGTTAGATCCCAATGAAGTATCTTTTTAAGAATTTAGTGTCTTCTTGGCACACCAGTCCAAAGAGCACGTGTGACTCCTGATCTGGAGTCAGAAGTTCAATCCTCACATTGAGTGTAGAGATTACTTAAAAATAAAGTCTTAAGGGACGTCTGGCTGGGTCAGTGGTTGAGCATCTGCATTTCGCCCAGGTTGTGATCCCGGGGTCCTGGGATTGAGTCCTGCATCAGGCTCCCTGCAAGGAGCCTGCTTCTCCCTCTGCCTGTGTCCCTGCCTCTCTCTCTTTCTCTGTCTCTTATGAATAAATTTTTTAAAATCTTAAAAAAAATAAAGTCTTTAAAAAAAAGAATAAAGTGTCTTCTTGAAGAACGCACAAATGTCTTCAGATTCCACTCAAGGTTCTGAGCGTGGAAACATCTGACTTCAGCCTTGCTGTTGATTAGCTCATGTCAGCTATATTACTTTGCCAACAGAGCAACATTGTCTTTTGCCTTTCCATATGTAAATCTTTTATTTTTTTTTTCTGAACAGATGTTATTCTACTACACCAGTTTAACTGAAATAAATATAAGAAGCACAAAAGGCTGGAAATAATGAAAAAAATAGAGATGATGGAATTTAAACTGTACTTTTCTTTTCATGCTTAATTCAAGCGTTTTCTCACTGTGGGATGAAATTTGTTATAAAAAGATTCACCAGGAGAAAAAGAGAGAATACAGGCAGGAAATAATAATAAAGTGGATGTCCTGAAGTGCCAGCAAAATGTTTTGTGCTCATCCATGTGGGGAGTTAAATGTAAATAGTAGTTTATAGAGCTTTATCCACATTCACAAATCTTTTTTCCTTTCCTTTCCTTTCCTTTCCTTTCCTTTCCTTTCCTTTCCTTTCCTTTCCTTTCCTTTCCTTTCCTTTCCTTTCCTTTCCTTTCCTTTCCTTTCCTTTCCTTTCCTTCTTTCCTTTCGTTTTTATTTTCCTTCCTTTTCCTTCCCTTCCCCTTCCCTTTCTCTTCTCTTTTCTTTCTTCTTCTTTTCCTCCTCCTCCTCCTCCTTCATCATCTTCTTCATCTTCTTCTTCTTAAGTTTTACAGAAACAGGACTGAAATAACAACTGTCTTTGTGCCACTAGGGGAATGGACTCAATCTCTGCACATTTGATGACATCCCACCTTCCTGGAGTCATTTGTGTTGTGCTTGTTATTGTGAAGTGTTATTATTAGCCTGGGAGGACTAACAGCACTTGTGGTTTGCCGAGAGATGGAGACCATTGGTGACAAATAGGGAAATAGGCCCATTTTCAGAGCCTGGTTCCCAACACTTTGTTAGGGGAGCTTTGCTTTGGTTTAGTGACCATTGGTCACAAATTTCAGCACGTCTTAGAATCATCTGGAAGGTTTATTAAAACATGGATTGCTGAACTGGACCCTAAGAATTTCTAATTCAGTAAGTTTTGGGTGGAGCCCAGAAATGCAGGTTTCTGGGTTATCCTGCAACGGCTACCCTTGGAGACAATCAATGCCCTCTACCCTAAGAATTATATAAGAAGAGTAGCTCACCTGGACCAGCATCTAGGTGAGGAGTTAGCAGACTGGTCGAAGGGCCAAATCTGCCAAATCTGCTGCCCTTTTTGGTAAATAAAGTTTTATTGGAAAAAACCTTCTTTACATATAATCTATGGCTGCTTTCATACTATAAAAGCAAACTTTATAGTTGGACAGAGTCCACAGGTGCTTCCAAAGGTGGAAAATACGTGCTTTCTGAGCCTTGCCACTTTATAGAAAAATTTTGCTGATCCTTCATTGTAACCAATGCTTGCATGTCATTTGGAAGAAGCAGGTTTGGAAGTAATTCTGAAAGAACTGGCACACTGAGTGTTCTCAATCTGTGTGTGTGTAGAAGCAAAGGGTTTTGTTTGTTTCTTCATTTTACTTAAATACATATGATAATGGAATTCATCCATTATTTTGCCACAGGCCATTCTCCACATAAATTTTCTCATTGCAACCAGCAGTTTCTCAAAATGAAAAGAAACATATTTTTACCATCCATGTTGCTTGTATAATATGATGTTGGCATGTTTGAATTATTGGTGGAAAATTTTAAAAAATGCATACTTAAGGATGTGTGGCTCGCTCAGTTGCTAGAGCATGTGGCTCTTTCATTCTTTTTTTTTTTTTTTTGGCTTTTTTAATGCTTCTTTTACATTTTTTAAAATTTATTTATATTTATTTTTTTTAAGATTTTATTTATTTATTCATGAGAGATGCAGAGAGAGGCAAAGACATAGGCAGAGGGAGAAGAAACAGCCTTCATGCAGGAGCCTGATGTGGGACTTGATCCCAGGACCCCGGGATCACTTCCTGAGCCGAAGACAGACATTCAACCGCTGAGTCACCCAGGCATCCTACATTTTTAAAAAATTTAAATTCAATTTTCCTACATATAGTATAACACCCAGTGCTCATCCCATCAAGTGCAGCTCTTGATCTCAGGGTTGTAAATTTGAGCCCCATGTAGGGTGTGGAGATTATTTTAAAAACAAAACAAAAATGCATACTTAGAAGGGGAAAAATGATCCTCATTTTGACACTGGAATTGTCAGATTAGTGATATGTTACTTGTTCTAGACTTTAGTAGAAGTTTTTCTGGGAAGCAGTTTGTTAATATGTTACTAAGAATCTATAAAATAATATTCATTCTCATTATTCTAGTAATTCCACTTCCAGTAGATTGCAGCAAACATACATATTCAAGGTTTTTCCATTACAGCATTGTTTAAAATAATTTTTTTAAAGGAAAGACATCAAAATGTCTGATAACATAAAACTGATAATATGATGATGATTCCACATTACTATTTTGGGGCCATTTAAAATCAAACTGGATAAGGGGAAACTGATATAGTATTTTGGGGGAGAATTTGTATCATTTGTATGCTTTTTGTCCTAGTATTTCTCCATTGCAAGGATTGTGAGAAAATAAATACAGATAGATTTATCCAAGGAAGATAATCACAGTAGAAACAATTCATTTGCTTACTAATTGGTAATAGTTAATAGATTGTGATGGAATGAGATGATGAAATACTATGAATTATTAAAACTTTTTTTGAGCACTGCTAGTAGGTTGGAAATGTTTGTGAATTATTTGTTAGAACATTTAGATATAAATCCACATATAGGGCATGATCCTCTGCATCTCATTATTTTTTTTAAAGATTTTATTTATCTTTTTGGGAGAGAGAAAGCACGGCCACAAACAATGGGGAAAGGGAGAAGCAGACCCCCTGCTGAGCAGAGTGCCCGACTTGGGTCTCCATCCCAGGATCCCGGGATTATGACCTGAGCCAAAGGCAGATGCTTAACTGCCTGAGCCACCCAGGTGCCCCCGCATCTATTTAGTAGGTATCTGATGGAACTTTGTATTCTATTCCCACATGGTCATCAACAGTTAAGCTCAGACACTGGAGTCACTTTTGAATCCTCTCTTGCATTTGTTATCTTCCCTCATCACTTGAACAAACCTTCAGTTCCAGCCTGAAATGACATCTCCTCTCTGTGCCCTCCTGCCCTCCGTCTTCTCATCCATTTCCTTTGTCTAGGCCACTTCCAGTCTTGTGTCATCAGCAACATTGGCTGCACCCTGTCACCTCCCTCTCTGCCTGACCTACTACTACCCAGCTGCAAGAGGGATCTCAGAATTCAGACCAGGCCTTCCTTAGCTCCCTGAATGACATCACTTCAGTGCATTCCTACTGAGTTTGGAATAAAATGCAAACTCCTTATCATGGCCTGTGAGGCACGGAATGATCTGCCCCAGCTTCTCTTTTTAACCTCAGTGTGTGCCATCCCTGTCCAAGTTCCATACTCTTTCTCTAACATGCCAGCCTCTTTTCTATTTCTGGACATTTGCACATGCGGTGTCTTCTGCCTAGAGCACTGGTTACCCCACAATTGGCAGAGCTAACTTGCTTCCTATCTTCCTTTTACTTCTCATCTTAACAATGTCCTCTGCCTAGAGGCCACCCTGTGCAGTTTTCCTAAAACACGTGTGTCAGTCCCTTCTCTGTGTTGTCAGGCCCACAGATTTTTCTGGCTGTAGGCACTTACTAAATATTTATTGAATGAGTGAATGAATCTCCTCAAATGTGTGAGTGTATTATAAGTTTATCTGTGTGTATGTTTATGTGTACGTACACAGGGCATTCAGTACTAGCATGAATGGTGATAGAAACGAAGTTCAGTTGATTTTTAACTTTCTTTGTCATACTTTTGTGTATTTTCATAATTAATCTATTTTACCTTTTTATTGTGGTAAAATATATATAACAAAATTTATCATTTTCAGCATGTGAAGTAGGCAGTTCAGTGGCATTAAGTACATTCACACTGTTGTGCAACCCTCACTACCATCCACCTACAGAACTTTTTCATCTTCAGCTGAAACTCTGGACCCATTAAATATTAACTCCCCCGTAATTCATATTTTTTGTACAGTAAGAAAAGTGTTAGGAAAAATGTATTAGAAACGCATAGCAAAATCTTTTTCAGACAAAACTCATTAAGTGTATTTCAGATTGTAAGTTTAAGTGACAATAAAACTAGCTGATATGTATTTCAATTTATAATTTTGGTGTTTTTTTTTTTATAAAAAGCCCTATCCTTTATAAATGTAAAACTGCTAAACTGACACAGATTTTTTTTCCTGTAATAACTCACTGCAATACAAACCATTTGTGTTGCTTTAATAAATACATCTTCCCTACAACTATAATCATTCCTTGAAGAAATTGTGTGCTAACCATTATCACCTGAAAGTGCGATTAATTTAATATCCTTACACAAGTTTTCCTGGGCAATGAAAATTTGAAATGTATTAAAGTCGAAATTCTAGTTGTAATGAAATGCTGTTCTTTGACCTTCTCGAGGTAGATGTTCTGGAGCTTATACGACACAGAGAGAGTTATGTTTTGCCTCCTTGGTTGGATAGAAATGCATGAATCAAGAGAACTCAAAAGTAATAGCTCTGGACACCTAATTTCTTGACTGTGAAGATTATTTCTATTGACTAGTATTTTCCCTTGGGATCTGTACTCTAGGAGATAGAGATGAGACCAAGCAGAGTCCCCTCATAATCCATCACTTTGAAAATGATGCTTCTAGTTGATTTGGCAGAAAGCTATCTAGCATGTGAGTAGAAAGTTTGGAAAAACTACACAGTTATGTTTAAGGGATCACTTGATGTTTAAGCAGTAATAAGCAAAATTTGCAATTTAAGTAACTGATAAAGGAATCATATCCAGAATGTATAACGAACATCTTACCAAAAGTAACAGGATGGCCCATTAGAAAAATGCACAATGAATATATGAATATGAATAGGCAGGTTACAGAAGAAGAAATGTAAAAGAAAAAATATAGTATATGAGACATACATGAAATAAATATATGTGTGTGTGTGTGTGTGTGTGTGTGTGTGTATGATAGAATGCTCAGTTGTCACTAACACTGTTGTCTCCCCTTATCTGTGGGGGATATATTCCAAGACCCCTAGTGATGCCTACAACTGTGAGTAGTATTTTTTTTTTTTTTTTTGTGAGTAGTATTGACCCATGTATATATACTATGTTTTTTCCTGTATATACACACATTTGAAAAGAAAAAAATTACAGTGACATTTATTATAGCATTACTGTATTGACAACAACATTGAAAATAGCCTAATTCCCTACAAGGGATAAATTTTTATTTTAAGATTTTATTTTATTAATTCATGAGAGACACAGAGAGGCAGAGACACAGGCAGAGGGAGAAGCAGGCTCCATGCAGGGAGCCCGACTTGGGACTCGATCCCGGGTCTCCAGGATCACACCCGGGTGAAAGCAACGCTAAACCGCTGAGCCACTGGGGCTGCCCGATAAATTTTTTTTTAAGTGGAATATTATACAACATTTAAAATAATTAGCAAAAATTACATCAGTTGATATGGTTAAGTTTCTATAAACTAATGTGAATGGGAAAAGCAGCAATTATTGTTGTAAATTTAAGAGACAGAATTTCAGATACATTGATATGAAAATAGAAAATAATGGCAAATCCAGGACAGAGAGTAAGCTTCATTACTGTCAATGAAATTATAAAATTGTCCTAAAATAAGCTCTGAATCCTTTCCTTAGAAAAAGTTCCATATATTTGTGACCTATGTTTTCTTTTCCATTTGCAAAAACGAATCTTGTATTTCAAAGAAAGTGAAGATGCTATGACAAACTCTTTCTCTAGCAATTTATTATTTCATTGGCTCACTGCCTTGACAATTAGGAGAAGATTTATAGACATAACCCTGGAATAATTGGCAATTAATTTGAGATTAGATGCCAAAAAGTACAGTATTCTTAATGTAATGGGAAGGTTGAGGCTTTTCGCTTACAAATGTCACAGAACACAGAGTAAATGTTAACCGGCAGCATAGTTAACCCTGCCCTTTTGCACATCTGCAGTAGAGAGGAGTTTCAGTTTGATGATCATAAACTTTAGCTAGCTTAGCTAGTTTTAACGTAAAGCTCAAGTGTAAACCAAGAGTGCCTGTGTCTTGAGAATGCCTTCTAATCTATAAGCTCCTGGTTTATCTTGATAGGTACCTGCTTGTAATCCATAAGAATGTGTAAACCTGTATTCTATATAGGGTAAAGAGATACTGTATCCTGAATCTTCTTTGAGATGTTGCTTTTGACTCAAGCAGTATATTTGGATCCCATAACATCTTTTTACTCATGGCTCAGTGTCTTTCTAATGTATACAACTTGGGCCTCCTAAGGGGAGTATAAACTCTAGGTCCTAAACAAGGAAGATTTTGCTGGTAAACATTGTTATTCTTTTGGTCAAATTCCAGGGTACCTTATACCTAGAGATAGAGGTGATAGGTGTGACTATTAAATATCAATGATTTACCAGTTAGGTTCATTTCAACTCCAGCACAGTGCCAAAAATAAGTATGCACTAAATGCTAACCAATTTACATATGTCTAGACAATTTTAGCAGAAGCAGAGTTTTATTCCCTTCCAGAAACTCTAGAAATATCTTTTAATCCAAATTTCCCTATGCCCGCATTTTGTGTACAGCTTTTTCTAAGTAATAGAATGGATTTTACGCTTATATGCATTTTCAAAAAGAGTAGAGCCCATCTTTGAACTAACTTCAGGTCTATCCCTCCTCACCTCAACAGTTGTCCACTCTACATTGTCATGACAATTTCCATCTTTCATTGAGTGATTGAGTGCTTTTTCTTTGCAGGCACCACTGGAACCTCATTTAATCCTCGTGACAATTTTGTAGCAAAGCTACTGCTTTGGGTAACCCTGGTGGCTCAGTGGTTTAGCACTGCCTTTAGCCCAGGGCATGATCCTGGAGACCCAGGATCCAGTACAGTGGCGGACTCCCTGCGTGGAGCCTGCTTCTCCCTCTGCCTGTCTGTCTGTCTGTCTGTCTCTCTCTCTGTCTCTCATGAATAAATAAATAAAAATCTTAAAAAAAAAAAAAAGCTACTGTTTTATCAGTGCTCTACTTTTGCAGATGAGATTCAGATATGAATCAATGTGCATGGATTCACTAGCTAATAAATAGTGGAGCCAGACTTTAAACCCAAGCTTTAGTCTTAACTGCTACCAAGATTTACTCTATTTTTCTTTTAGTTCATCTCTCCAGTGGGAAATTGATAATTAAGCATTTAAAACAGTGCCTATGGGATGCCTGGGTGGCTCAGTGGTTGAGCCTCTGCCTTTGGCTCAGATCCTGATCCAAGGTCCTGGGATCCTGGAATCGAGTCCCACATCAGGCTCGCCATGGGGAACCTGCTTCTCCCTCTGTCTATGTCTCTTCCTCTCTCTCTGTGTCTCTCCTGAGTAAATAAATAAATAGTCTTTAAAAAAATAATAAAACAATGCCTAAGACATAGTCATTCTGTAATTATGTATTTTTAGACATTTGAAGTCCGTTTTATAATAGTGTCATATACATACTATAAATCACACACACACACACACACACACACACACAGTTCCCTAAGTTTTGATAAATGTATAAACCCATATTATCACTGTCCCAATTCAGATTTTCTGTATTGGCATCTACTTCAGAAACTTCCCTTGTGGGCAGCCCTGGTGGCACAGCGGTTTAGTGCCACCTGCAGCCTGGGGTGTGATCCTGGGGACCCGGGATCAAGTCCCACGTCGGGCTCCCTGAGTGGAGCCTGCTTCTCCCTCTGCCTGTGTCTCTACCTCTTTCTCTCTTGTGTGTCTCTCATGAATAAATAAATAAAATCTTTAAAAAAAGTAACTTCCCTTGTGTTCCATCTTTAAAAAATCTTTTTATCTCTAGGCTCTCAGGAAGGTATAAAAAATAGTATAGAGATCCCCTGTACCCTTCACTCAGTTTCCTCTCATTGATAACCTGTTACATAAGTATAGTGCCGTTGCAAAGGCAGAAAATTGACATTGGTGGATTCCCAAATCTTACTCCCCTGTGTACCTTTGCAGTCTGTCTCTGCCTGCCTTCAGCCTCAGGTAACCACTAACATTTTTGTCACTATAGTTTAGATTGTTCTAAACTTTTTATGTAAATGGAATCATACAGAATGTTGCCTTTTGTGTCTAGCTTCTTTTGCTCAGTATTCTGTGTTTTAGATGCATGAATATTACTGTATGTGTTAGTAATTTGTTTCCATTAATTGTTGTGTAACATCCTATTTGAATATAGTAGTTTGCTTACCTGTTTATCTGTTGATGGACATTTGCATTTTTTCTAAGTTTAGACTATTATATAGTGAAGGAAGTTGCTGTGAAGATTCATCCACAAGCTTTGTGTGTGTGTATGTGTGTGCACTTATTTTAATATTTTTTTTTTTTTTTGCATAAATAAGAGTTGAAATGCTGGGTCATTTTGTTAGTGAAGGTTTAGCATTGTAAGAGTCTGCTAAATTCTTTTCCCAAGAGAATGAACCATTTAAAACATTTTTTAAAAAGATTTTATTTATTTATTTGAGAGGGAGGGAGAGAGAGAGAGAGAGAGAGAGAAAGAACGTGCACGTGCACAAGCAGGGGGAGGGTCAGAGGGAGAAGCAGGCTCCCCACTGAGTAGGGAGCCCAACGTGGGACTCAATCCCAGGACGCTGAAATCATGACCTGAGCCAAAGGCAGACACTTAACTGACTGAGCCACTCAGGCACCCTGAGAATGAACTGTTGTATACACCCACTGACAGTGTGTAAGAATTCCTTTTTTTCTACATCTTGCTAACAGTTGATACTGTCAGTCTTTTTTTTTTTTTTTAATTTTTTATTGGTGTTCAATTTACTAACATACAGAATAACCCCAGTGCCCGTCACTCCCACGATACGGTCAGTCTTTTAAATTTTTGTCATTCTAGTAGTTATATAGTAGGATTGCACTGTGGCTTTTATTTGCCTTTCTCTGATAATTAATGATATTGACTATCTTTTCATGTGGTTAACGGTCACTCAAATATATTATTTTGTAAGTTGTTCAGATCTTGTGCCCATTGGGGGGAAGGGTGGTCAGTGAATAGATGGATGTTTGTCTTTTTTATTCGACAAATATTTGATGAGTAATTGAATATTTATTAAGTGACCTAAAGTTGGCTCAAATATATTTGTTTTCCTTTTGGGTTTTGTTAGTCTCTTCTAAAATGATCATCTGTAATAGGGAATCTTGTTTTGAACATGATATTTAAATAAAGATTGGTAGTTTCCTGCCCTGCATGGGACATATCATCATCTTAACCATCACTGTCATCCTCATGATTGACTCTTTTTGACCATGGGGAAGTTATCATCTGAAGACATGAATTTTTGTGGCTCACATAGATACTGCATTGCTACATTGTTTCTCTAAGGCTAGAAATGCGCTTACCTAATTTTTATCTGGTCTAAAAATGGAAGGACGAGTTTAGCCTGGTTATTTTTAGCTGTCACTGAACCATCTTTCTCCATTAAGAATAAATGTGAGCTAAGTTGATCTACAAGCCTTCTGTTGATCCTGTAGACTATAATTTGTGTTTGTAATTGAAAAAGAACATTTGGTTACCTTCTCCTTTCTGTGACATTATTTCTGTAACAGTAATATTTTTAGCTGTTGTTTTGTTAATGTAGAGAATTACAAAGAAATACACAGACTCACTCAGGTAACTGTTGCTTGTACAACAACAAGGAAAAAGCCTAGTGTTTGGAAACCAACACAGCATAGTAAAATCTCTGTATCTCTGTCTATAGAATGAAGAGGGCCATCTTCACCCTTACTTCCCAAGCTATGTCCTTCTACCCAGAGGAAACTGATGTTAAAACTCTGTGATGATTCCTTACATCAATGCAGTGTCTCTCCTTTTCTTTATTCCTTTTTACACAAAAGGAATCAGACAGTCTGCACTACTCTGCATATTTTCCTTTGACACCAACACATGCAGGTCTAGCTTTCTTGGAGTAGTTACGATATGAATGAACTGTGCTTTACTTAGTTGATCCCTCATGGTTTTTTCCAGGTTTTTTGTTTGTTTATTTGCTGTTATAAAAATGCTGCAATTAGCAATACTGGAGATGTTGCAGATTTTTGCAAGTATATTCATAGGGTACCCTTCTACAATTGGATCCCTGGTCAAAGAACATTGTATACATTGTTTTCTTTAAGATTTCAGCCATTTACTCTCTTTATTTTATTTTTATTTTATTTTATTTATTTTATTTTATTTTATTTTATTTTATTTTATTTTATTTTATTATTTTATTTTATTTTATTTTTTTTTAAAAAAGAGTTTATTTCTTTATACATGAGAGACATAGGCAGAGGGAGAAGCAGGCTCCCTACTGGGAGCCTGGTGTTGGGACCCAATCTCAGGACCCCGGGATCATGACCTGAGTTGAGTCAAAGGAAGACGCTCAACCACTGAAACACCCGAGTGCCCCTACTCTCTCTTTATTAAGTGTTTGCAAGTGTCTGCAGCATGCATTTTAAATGTAATAGCCAAGATTAAATTCTTTGTTATTTGAGCTTTCTAGTGTTCAGGAAAACCTGGAGTTCTCCTATTGACTGAGGTGGACTGGCTAGAATGGCTTCAGGTGGCATTCCTACACACAGCTCTCCAGCTGCTCAGTCTCTCAGAAGCCCAAATGTTGATGTGTTCTTTCTATTTTATATATTGCTTACAGGAGGAAAGCTGAACAAGGATCTGCGACATTTTCTCAATCAGCGATTCCAGAAAGGGTCTCCTGATCATGAGCTCCAGCAGACCATAAGGGATAACCTTTACCGCCATGCTGTGCCTTGTAAGTAGCCAGTTCAGGGCATCTAACTGGTGGGTGGATGTGTGCAAAGTTGGGGGAGCCAGAAGAGCTCACAAGCTGGTTCTGGAACACTGTTCGGCTTGATCACATTAGTGACTCCCTAAGTCCAGGGAATCATAAATGACCATGGGACATATAACATAGCACAAGGTAAATTACTTGACTTTTGGGTTCTGGCTCTGCCACTAGCTTATAATGCCAGGTAAATTAGTTGTCCTTTGTAAGGGCCGGTTTTCACATCAGTGGAAAGGATGTCTGAATGTTACTAATTCAATAGGACTGCTAGGAGGAGCCCATGGGATGAAGCACGTAAGTGCATTTTGCAAAGCATGGGCATGGTGTAAGCCTGCGTAAATGTTAACTATCACTGTTATTAATGGGGTGGACCAGGCCAGAAGCTTTCAGATTGACTTCTGCAGAGATCAGGGAGTTAGTTCTTTGTGGCCTCTCGGCAGAGTGGATGCCTCAGTGGACCCTCTCTTCTTCCCCAACATGACCCAATTCATAGATCTGGATTTCATGCACAATTTCATTTGAGGAAATGGTTTCCACCAATTAAAAAGTCAAATCTCACAAACCCATTAGATCAGACCAAATCTGAGAAAGTGAGACATAGAACAGGGACTGTGAAAGCAAGGTTTTTATATTGAGGGAAGGAAGGATGAAAGGAGGAAGAGAAGGAGGAAGTCAGTCTATGGGGCCGGTAAAATTGCAGGGAAAGATTACCGTGCTTTATCAAGCTACATCCCTACACAGCTAAATATAAGGAAACCTGGGGGTGGGGACTTACAATTATTTCATTTTATTTAAAATTAAGAAGAAAGGATGGTTTTGGTTTTAGTACTTGGCATTTTACTTTTATTACCGCTTCCTTCAAAACTTGAAATTTTATTTTTTTAGCAATAACATCTTTTAACTAGCAAAAATGAGAGGAATCATTTGGAGTTGAAGGTACCCTGCTTATTACTGTGATTTGTTTGCTATAATGGCTTTCTTTTTCTTTTTTTTTTTTTAAGTATTTTTAAAAAATGGTGCTAATGGTGTGCTGGAGTGCTAATATTTCCTGATACTACTGCAGAATGATAAACAGAACTTAACGTAAGGCACCATAGATCTTCAGGGACTTAGGCCAGAAGTCTAGGCTGGGACTTTTAAAGATAAGCTTTTAGAACAGCCCCTTGCTCTTCATTTTACTTATTAATAAAACCAAGGCTCTAGAGGGTAAGGAACTTGGGACGATGCCCCAAGGTTGTCTCTTTCTGCTGAGAGGCAGAGCTACATTTGAACGAGAAAATGTTGTGATAAATGCATTCATGTGAATCTCTGGGCCTCAGTTCTTTTAGTCTTTCAGCATTGGAATCCAACACTGTAGCCTTATATCCTACTAATAATTCTTTACACTTGGATTAATAATAATTCTTCATGTAAATCGCATGGATTGTGAAGGGATTACCATTCTTTTTATGGATCAAGAACCCAAGGCACCAAGGTAAGCCAGTAAAAAGCAAGTCTGAAGGTGACCAGGACTTGTGGTCTCCTGAGTCCACCGTTGTTCTGACTCTGATATACTCTTTGAATAACTCTTTGAGGTTGGGATTTTTCATACCCAATTTACAAATGGGGAAACAAGTCATGGGGACATCAAGTCACTGATAACTCAGATCTGGGTCTTCTGGACTCTCCCCATCCAGGGCTGCTCCTGTAGCTGTATCATAGCTGTTCTGAAGTTCTGGGGTGGCAGTTTGAATGTAGTTGTGCAGAATTTGGTACTTGCAGAATCATGAGTGTTCTCTGTGTAATTTTTCCCCTACTTAGATTCCAATTTAAGAAATGGGGAATGAAGCAAATGAGCACACCATTTCTTGACGCATCTGTGGTGTTACTATGGTTACGTTTTGGCATGCTTTCCCATTTATTTTTTCCACTGATTTATAGGACCTGACTGTGAGCTAAATGGCTTGATTTTAAGCTTACCACTATATAGGAATTGGGGCAAAAATGACCTCAGCCTTTTAAAAACAGTGGAAAATCATGTCTTGTCTTTGCATGTATAAAGCCCTTGGTATTAATGTTTCATTTCTATGAAACCCTAAGTCAGGAATTGAGAAAGTAGAAATGGTCTTTCTCCTGAAAGAGAAAACAAGTAACATTTCATTTTACATTTCCTTCATAAAATGGGAAGGGAATTTCAGAAGAGGTCTGTTTCTGAGTCTGGCGCAGCGTGGGTACCTTTGAACATGAGCAGACCAGGAGTGACTTGGGATTCTGATATAGGCTTGGGACAACTCAAGCTATGCTTGTGTTTATTTTGATTCTTCAGCCCATGTGATTGGTAAAGCAGAACTTTCTCCCGACCTCTTGTGCCAACAGATTAGGAAGCCCTTCATTTGGAAAATACATCCTTCTGATTATGTTGTAACGGTGCCACAGGGAAGCAAGCTCATGTAATCTGTGTTTTCCAGAACTTCCTGCTGCTGGTATTTTAGTGACTTTCAGTATTTTGAGAAGGGATGACCTCATGAACAGGTGTTTGAGAGTTGGGGTAGACGCCTTTTCTTATACATTTTAGGAGGTTCATGTGTCACTGGAAATTAATAAATAAAGCCCCTTTGTTCTCGAGTTCTTTTTTTAAAATTTTATTTCAAGTTCTTTTTTCTGAGATTTTATTTATTTGACAAAGAGAGCAAGCACAAGCACGGGGGAGGGGGAGAGGGAGAGGGTGATGCAGACTCCCTGCTGAGCAGGGAACCTGAGACAGGGCTCAATCCCAGGATCCCGGGATCATGACCTGTGTCCAAAGCAAATGCCTAACAGACTGAGCCACCCACCCAAGCACCCCTCAAGTTATTTTTTCCCCTCCCTTCCCCCCTCAAGTTATTTTTCAGTGTCATCATAGCATCACAATGTATTTTATCATTTAAGATCCCATCTTACGTTAATTCCTTGGCACAGACTGTGCAGGTAATAGTACCTCGATTTTACAGGTAAGGAAATGGAGCAGCAAATGTGACTTCCTCAAAATCCTACCGCTCCTAAATGCCGCATTGCTCACTTCACTTCTCACCCAGTACTATTTTAATTTTTCTTATTTTTAACAGCTTTATTGAGATACAATTCACACACCATGCAATCCACCCATTCAAAGTGTTCATCCAGTGCTATTTTTGCTACAGTTCTTATTATGCTTCACTCCCCTTTTATTTTGTCTTTATTCAAAAACTTTTATTATTTCCACAGTGTGAAAAATGTCATCAGAGTTGAAATTTAATTATATTTACCATTGAAAATCATCACCAAAAAAAAAAAACAAAATTAAAAAACCCAAACCATAATTGTGACAGAAAGAGAACTGGATTGCAGAGTGAGTCAGAAGCCCCGGTGTGAGGTCTGAGGGCTTTTCTCTAGCTGTGTGGTCTGGTGCAAGTCATGTAACCTCTCTGAGTCACGTTTACTCTTTTTTTTTTTTTTTTTTTTTTAAGAAAAAGATTTTATTTATTTATTCAGGAAGAGACATAGGCAGAGGGAGAAGCAGGCTCCCTGAGGGGAACTTGATGTGGAGCTTGGTCCTAGGACTCCAGGATCACACCCCAAGCTGAAGGCAGGTGCTTAACTGGAGCCACCCAGGCATCCCTTGTTTACTCTTTGTTAAAATGGAAATAGAAAGACCTATTTCAAGCTTGTCTCACCAAATGTCAACAGTGTCCCTAAGAGATGGGTCTGTTAGAGGAAACAGGGGCTCAGAGAGGTTAATAGTTTGCTGAGGGTCACACAGGTTAACAGGTAGCATGGTCAGAGTTAAACCAGTTCTGACTCCTGTGCGGGGCATCATTAATAGTGGTGTGATTAGAGCAGTATGACATGGACCATTGAGAGGGAAGGAAGCAAAAAAGGTTTCTCATTGCTGAGTTTTATAGTTGTAGCTATGTAAATCAGGGGGTCTTAATGGCAGCGGGGGCTATGTAATGCACCATACCTTAAAGATAAGTATCTTCTCTCTGATTTTCAAGTAATTCACTGATAGGTGCCATAGAATTTTCATAATTCTTTAATGGTAACTCAGCTTTCAATAAAACATTATAGGATTTTTTGGGATATCTTGGTTTATCTTACTCTTCACTGAATCTCTTCTTAATATACCTGTGGAAAACCAGCTCTAAATAAATGGATTTGAAATCTAGGTACACATCATCTGTGTTGCTCACTTCTCTCATTCCTTAGAACCATCTGCATGATGGTCTTGTCTCCTGCCCCTCAAATTCTTATACATGCCCAGTGCCCTTTGATGCTTCAGTCATGCAAATTTCATCTATTTCCCCAGACATACCTGTTGCCTTCTCCTAAGTGGGTGCATACTGTTCCCTCCTCTCGCCCTACCTTGCTATTTGACCAGCACACAGACTTCTTTTAAACTCTAACCCAGATGCCACCTCCTCCACAGATTGGGCCTTTTGCCCTCTTCACTACTGCCACGGCTACCGGCCGTGACCCGCTTCTAGCACCTGTGCCCGCTTGCAGTGCCTGCCTGTCCTATTAGAATCTGACTGTTGCAAAGTCAGAGACTGTATTTTCCTCAGTGACCAGCCCACACCTAGCTTAGGGCCTGGACCATAGAATAAATGCTTGAATGAATGAACAAATGAAGAAATGGATGAAGTTGCTCTTTATTTTTCTGGTTTTATTTTTTTTCTCACCTACTTAACGTTTAGCAGAAAAAGCAGAGCTGCTTTTGCCATAAAGCTTTCAGAATAAAAGGCTGCTCAGAGACTTGAGCCCCGAGATGGCTGATAAGGACTCCACTGATTACTTGGCTGGTAATCCAGACCCAGAGGAAAGAGTCAAGGCTCCTACGCACTTGGAGCTGGAGTACCCATTCCCAGCTCCTCCTAATTACAGTCTAGATAACAGTGTCCCTCCCGCATTGATAGCCTTCTGCTTTATGACTTCTTGCCCTGGCTGATGTGACAACATCTGAGATTCTTGCTTTGGCATAGCCGCTTTTCCAGTCAAGATAAATGTGTTACCTGACAGGGCTTGTCATTTACTATACTGCTGCTGTCAAAGCGAGATACAACTCATCCAGTAGTACTGGTTCCGTGGAATGCTGAACACTACCCCTCCCATTCTGTCTCCCTTTTCTGGGTTCAATCATAAGGGATTCATCTTTCTTTTCAAGCAAAGGTCATCTGAAAGAGGAATGAAATAGTTTTGTTTTTTTTTTGGGGGGGGAGCTTTTTGAAGATTTTATTTATTTATTCATGAGAGACTCACAGAGAGAGAGGCAGAGACACAGGCAGAGGGAGAAGCAGGCTCCACGCAGGAGCCTGACGTGGGACTCAATCCCAGGACCCCGGGATCGCACCCTGAGCCAAAGGCAGATGCTCAACCACTGAGACACCCAGATGTCCTGAAATAGTTTTGTTCTGTACTTTAACACTTTGTGTATCTTTTAAAGAAAGATTTATTATTTACTTTTGAGAGAGAGAGAGAGAGAAAGAGAGAGAGAGAGAAATCTCTGGGAGGGGCAGAGGGCGAGGGAGACAGAATGTCAAACAGACTCTCTGCTGAGCATGGAGCCTGATCCCAGGACCTTGAGATCATGGCCTGAGCCAAAATCAAGAGTCAGATGCTCAAACTGACTGTGAGCCATCCAGGTGCCCCTGTACCTTAACACTGTTGATCAAGGCTCTCACTGATACCAAAACCATTGTATCTTGTGTAAGAGGCATTGATCAGTGACTTAAAGAAGTTTACAAAGAGATTAAAACTGTTTGATCTATAAGACACTTTAAATTTGATGTGGTAAACATAGATGACCCCGGTCTTTCTTTGTAGAGGTGCCATATTTAAACAGGCACCTTAGCATCTGTTAACAGTTGGCATCGTTGTTATCTCAAATGAGACTGCGACATCATAGATTCTTTGAACCTATGAGTGTCTCTTAAGCACAGCCATCTGCATTACTTCTTGCCCAGAATCAAACCATTCTGCAATTTTTTAAAAAGATTTTATTTATTTATTCATGAGAGACAGAGAGCGAGAGAGAGAGAGAGAGAGAGAGAGAGAGAGGCAGAGACACAGGCAGAGGGAGAAGCAGGCTCCATGCAGGGAGCCCGATGTGGGACTCGATCCCGGGTCTCCAGGATCACGTCCTGGGCCGAAGGCGGTGCTAAACCGCTGACCCCCCGGGCTGCCCCACCATTCTGCAATTTAAGCTGATGATATTAACTAGACCAATTTATCCACAAGAAGCCAGGACAAAGATCTGAGTGTTGAAGAATTCCTTCTCTCCTGGAATGTGCATCTCTGTGTTCAGGTTTTGTTTGACACAAGTGGAATGCTTCAGGTCATAATTCATGAACCAGATAGTTTTGGAAGCATCTCCGGGACTGTTCTGGTAAGAGTCACGGGAAACTTTCTCACCGTGGTTATTGCCCTTGTCCTATAACCAAAGTAAGTGCTGTCTCAAATAAAAAAGGATTGTTTCAGGCTTTACTAAGCCTGATCTCTTGTGGAAATGTGGCTGGTAACTAACACCCATAGCAGCTCCCTTGTTGGTGGACTCCTGCTGTGTGTAAGGTGCTCTGCCGTGGTGCTCGTGTATGTGTTGTCTCTCATGCTGGCCTCATTGAGGACACACAGAATGTAGTCATCTGAACTCAAGCCCATCGGACTGGTAAACCTTGCCTCTTTTCTATTTGTTTGGAAAGGTTTGCTGGCTATATGCAATCAGTATCTGCCCTCATCTCTTCTCCATCACTTATCAAGTCTTTCCCCCTTCCTTACCTTTTACTCATTGGTATTGTATTTTCCCATGTATTCCCAGCTGGTCTGCAGTCTGGGGACCCCTCCCACTCATTGACTATCCCGGTACAGCCTGCACTCGACCTTTCCTTCCACCTCTGTCAAAACTAATTTGTTCCAGGGATACCTAGTTGGCTCAGTCAGTTGAGCCAACCATGACCTTGGTTTCAGCGCAGGTCATGATTTCGGTGGTGTGAGATCAAGCCCTGTGTCAGGCTCTGTGCTCAGCAGAGGGAGTCTGCTGAGATTCTCTCTTCCTTTCCCTCTGCCCCCTGCTCCCATGGTCTCTCTCTCTCTCTCTCTAAAACAGTAAATAAATCTTCTTTTTAAACACCAACTTATTTGTGCCAGGCCGGCTCAGTCAGTGGAATGTAGGACTCTTGATCTCATAAGTTATGAGAATTCATGAGGGGTCGTGAGTTTAAGCTTCCTGTTGGGTATAGAGCTTGCTTGAAAAAAATCAACCACATTTAATAAAACTTAAAGTAAAAAAAAAAACAAAAAAACTTATTTGTTCTACATTGATTAACTATTGGGTTGTCCTCAAAGAAGCCAAGAATAAGAATGAAGAAGTGAATCATTCATATTGTGGCATAGGGTCCTCTATCTTCCATATTATGTATCTTTTAGCAGGTGACTTTAAAATGTAGTGCTGCTAGAAATAGCCTATAAAATGGGAAGTCTGGCAAAGCAGACCAGACAAAGCCGGTTCATGAGTAGGGATGGATTCTTATGCTTTTGATGTGTTTTTGTACTTTTTATAGTGGTTAACACAGTGTTCTATCCACAGAAAACACTTTAAACACAAGATTGTATCAAGGGACCTATCCCCCGTGCTTGCTGCTGTATCACTTGTCATATATAGTTCAATTCTACCAAGTATAAGCTGGGATAGGATTTGTATTTAACAAAGTAATGCTATAGTCTAGGCAAAGAGCGCTATGGCAAATTAAAAAGAGAATGGGACTAGAAAACATACTTTTGTTTAGATGTAATTTGGAGTTAGAATCTAGGTTCAAAAAAAAAAAAAGAATCTAGGTTCAGGTAATTATAAACAAATTTTCATCAACATGAATGTCTGGTGGGGAGTTGAAGGGCTGTGAGGGAAGTGGATATGTTCTTTGTTACTTTGATAACACCTGTCTGATAAAAGCCAGGTGCACACCACAGGTTTGTGACAACCCAAAACAAAACACCACTTCTCATTCCTGGAGTGCCCCTCAAGGAGCATTGAAACCACTAGTGTGGCATCTATTCTGCTTCTCCTTACCACAGGAGAAGAGAGCTGTTCCATCAGCAAATTCATGAGAAGGGCCTGGTCATTCATGAATAGGACAGTTCTCTTCTCCTCGGGGTTAGGACATTCAGGTATGAGGGGGCTTGCTGGAATGGTGGCCTGGAGAGGCTGGCAGGCTCTACAACTTAACACTTTTGTCAACCTGGGCAGGTTACCCAGGCTTTCTGCAGCTCCACTTTCTCGCTACTTTTTTTTTTTTTTTAAGATTTTTATTTATTTATATGACAGAGAAGGAGCACAAGCAGGGGGAATGGCAGAGGGGGAGGGAGAAGAAGCAGCAGGCTCTCTGCTGAGCAGGAAGCCTGATGTGGGGTTCAATCCCAGGACCTTGGGATCATGACCTGAGCTGAAGCAGATACTTTAACCGACTGAGCCACCCAGGCACCCCTCTCACTACCTTTTTTGGTATTTATGAGAAGTACCTGAACACCCAGCAGTGTCTATGACACTTCAGAGGTCCGCCAGAAATCCTCTGTTGGGGACAAGCTTCTTTCTCTCATACCCTTTCTTCTCATTTTTAACATGACTTGTCCAGTCCAGCATTCTCCCTTTTTTCTTTGCATGTTCTTTTTTATTTTAGGATTTTATTTATTTATTCATGAGAGACAGAGAGAGAGAGGCAGAGACACAGGCAGAGGGAGAAGCAGGCTCCATTGCAGGGAGCCCGAGTCCCTGGATCCTGGGACTCCAGGATCACACCCTGGGATGAAAGCGGCGCTAAACCACTGAGCCACCTGAGCTGCCCTCTTTGCAGGTTCTTATTAAGCTTTGGGTCTTGTTTATATGATTATCTTTTTTTTATATGATTATCTTTTTTAAAATTTTTATTTATTTATGATAGTCACAGAGAGAGAGAGAGAGAGGCAGAAACACAGGTAGAGGGAGAAGCAGACTCCATGCACTGGGTGCCCGACGTGGGATTCGATCCCAGGTCTCCAGGATCGCGCCCTGGGCCAAAGGCAGGCGCCAAACCCCTGCGCCACCCAGGGATCCCTATGATTATCTTTTTAAACAATTGTGATAACTTATGGAATTCTTTACTGGAGAACACAAGCTAAGTTTTCAAAAATAAATTTCCAGGGGTGCCTGGCTGGTTCAGTCAGTAAAGCATGTAGCTCTTGATCTTGGGATTGTAAGTTTGAGCTCCACACTGGGCATAAAGAGTACTTAAAACCTTTAAAAAAAAAAAAAAAGAAAGAAAGATTGGGCAGCCCCAGAGGCACAGCGGTTTAGCGCTGCCTGCAGCCTAGAGCGTGATCCTGGAGACCCGGGATAGAGTCCCACGTCGGGCTCCCTGTATGGAGCCTGCTTCTCCCTCTGCCTGTGTCTCTTCCTCTCTCTCTGTGTCTCTCATGAATAAATAAATAAAATATTTAAAAAATTTAAAAAAAAAAGGATTTTCTGACATTGGTTGAGTAACAACCCAACACTGAATGGTAGACGAAAACATACTGAAGATTAATAATTGGATGATTTAGCCAATAATAGGCATGCTTGAAACAGCATTCTCTGCACATTCCCAACATCAGCTAATTCCCCAGTGTTTTCTTTCTCTGTATTTCTTTTTTTTTTAATTTTTTTAAAATTTTTATTTATTTATGATAGTCACAGAGAGAGAAAGAGAGAGAGGCAGAGACATAGGCAGAGGGAGAAGCAGGCTCCATGCACTGGGAGCCCGATGTGGGATTCGATCCCGGGTCTCCAGGATCGTGCCCTGGGCCAAAGGCAGGTGCCAAACCTCTGCTCCACCCAGGGATCCCTCTTTCTCTGTATTTCTTATTATGTGTTGTTAACCCTAATCACCATCATATATTTGCCATGTGGATGGAGTCCTATTGGATGAAAAAAAGGAAAGAGAAACTACAAACTTAAAGGCTCCTCACACTGGACTTGATTTATACGTGTCCATTAATAGCCTCATATAAATATGGCATGACTCATGTTCTTTATTGTAAGGTTCTCAAGCGTGTAGGAAAAAGGAAAACCACAGGAGTTTAGATTTAAGTTTAATTAGAGTTGATATTATTGATAATCTTCTTATGAAAATATGTTAGGCCAGCCTTACTGCTTATTAATAATCTCTATCATTAATCCAGTGTTACTATACGTACCAGTCACTGTGCTCAGTGATTTACAAGTATTGTTTCTTTTAGCCCTCTCCAAACCCTGACAAGTATGATTTTTCATCTTTGTATTGTGAGTGTGGCAGCTGAGGTGTGGAGAGCTTAGGTAAGTGACTCAAGCATTCAAGGATGCAGTTTAATAATGATGGAACCCAGATTCATTCCAGTTCCAACTGCTCCCAAGAGTCCAAGTTCTTGGTTTATTTTCTGGGTGCATCACCTTAAAAACCACATTTTAAATTAACCTATTGGATTTGAAAGAGTCTTCTCTTAATACCATATGGATTAGTCCTTGGCTGGGTGTAGGATACTAATATATCTATTTGGCAGACATGTTAATTTATTTAATTGCTTTATAATTCTGGCTGAGATTTTTCATCAAGATGTGTTGCAATTATAAAGCAATTTCCACAGCAATTTATGTAGGGACATGGAAGTTTTCACATTATTTTTACCATTTATTATTTTAAGAGAAGGTTTTATCAAATTTACGCTTCCCAAGAATTATGGGTCAAGAGAATGAAGTACATATATTTTTAAAGAAACCTCCTTGTATCAGACATGTTAGTAAAAATATGTACAAATAAATATTCCAGCTTCTGTAATGGATTATGTGCATTTACGCCAAGGTCCAAGTGAGGATACTTAACCAGTTATGCCCTGATGGGCTTATCTAAATGACCTACCCAAAATGATGACCTTAAATTTAAACAAGAAAATGTCACTTGTATTATTTCAACCATAATATGAATAAACTAGACTTATTAACTGCTCAGGGATATATTTTCCTCTTGTATTTAAAATTAATAAATTGGGGATCCTTGGATGGCTCAGCGGTTTGGTGCCTGCCTTTGGCCTGGGGCACAATCCTGGAGACCCCGGATCGAGTCCCACGTCCTTGCATGGAGCCTGCTTCTCCTTCTGCCTGTGTCTCTGCCTCTCTCTCTCTCTTCTCTCTATGTCTATTATGAATAAATAAATAAATCTTTTTAAGAAATAAATAAAATTAATAAATTATGTCCCTATTTTTAGGAAGTACAGTCTAACGTATTTAGGGGTAGGGGGCCATAGTGAATGTACCTTAATCTCAAATGGGTACACAACATTTAAAACTATTAAAAATATATTATGCGTTGGGAGAAAGGGAGAAAGAACAGATGACAAGCCAGTAGGTTTAAATATTAATAATAGACTGAGTAAAGGGTATACAGTGTTCTTTGTATTATTCTTATTCTTGTAACTTTCTTTAAATTTGAAATAATTCCCAAATAAAGTATTTTTAAAATAGACCCATGGCCCTCAAGAAGTTAAAAAAGCAACCAATATAGTTGGGAAAAGGGAACTGATTATATATGAATGTTATGTTTTGGGTTGTTTTTTCTCCTTATAAATGTCAGTGTTTTTACCCCAGAATTGAGAATCTGTTAGTACTTTGTTAGACCTTGTGTATTGCAGTATATAGAGACTAACCTGGAAGACATTGTGCACATATGTATTAAGACAAAAATTTAACACTTCTGGAATGCCAAGTATATGCTATGTGCTTTCTTTATAGTTTCTCATTTAATCTTTGTGGAGGTCCTAGGAAGGATGTACTACTATTATTCTCCTTTACAGATTTTTTTTTTTTTTTTTTTTTTTGAGGGAGAGAGAAAGAGATTGTGTATGCATACAGGAGGATGGTGGGGGTGGGTGGGAAAAGCGGCAGAAGGAGAGAGAGAGAATCTTAAGGAGGCTCAATGCCTGACACAGAGCCGTTTGTGAGGCTGGATCCCATGATCCAGAGATCATGACCTGAGTCAAAATCAAGTGTCTGATACTTACCTAACTGAGCCACCCAGGCACCGCAATTTTCTTTACAGATGAGAAAACTGGGGCTTACTAAGATTAAGTGTCTTGCCTTCCATTTGTGAAGAGACTGGAACTCAGGCTGTAAAGATGAATACTCCAAGTCCCACTAGCAATCATCATGTTTTCTTTGCTCAGACTATGTATGTGTACATCTACATGCTTAGATACATATGCACCCACTGAGCATATTTAGAAAATTATTTTAAATGGATTCTAAATACCTGCTAATGAGATTCTGGATCAATACAAAAGTATAATGAAATTATTATTATTATGGACATATATTGAACACTTGCCATGGGTGAGGTGTTATTCTTTCTTCAAAGTGAAATAACTTCTCAAGATGTCACAGCTAATAAGTGGTAAAGCTGTGCTGTGTTTTTCTAGAAGTTTCACTCCTAACCAGTGGCTTATATTGCCTGTTACTTATAGCACTACAGAATGTTTTTAAAAAAATTAGAGGGGGCTCAGCGGTTGAGTGTCTGCCTTTGGCTCAGGGTGTGATCCCAGAGTCTCAGGATTGAGGCCCACATCGGGCTTCCTGCATGGAGCCTGCTTCTCCCTCTGCCTATGTCTCTGCCTCTCTCTCTCTCTCTCTCTCTCTCTCTGAGTGTCTCATAAATAAATAAATAAAATTTAAAAAAAAATAAGAGGAGAGAGAATCAGTAATTAAGCATATTCCTTTTCTTGGTGAGGTGGGATCCCATCAAAGCACCACATTAGGGTGCCTGGGTGGCTCAGTGGTTGAACATCTGCCTTTGGCTCAGGTCGTGATCCTGCGGTCCTGGGATTGAGTCCCACATCAGGCCCCCCGCAGGGAGCCTGCTTCTCCCTCTGCCTATGTCTCTGCCTCTCTCTCTCTGTGTCTCTCATGAATAAATAAAATCTTAAAAAAAAAAAGCAAATAAAAAGCACCCCATTATATTGATTCCAGGGGGCACTATTCAGTTTGCAATCTATGCGAATGGGGCCCTCAGTGGTGGGAAGCATTCTGCCTACGTGCTTTATGCACTGGCTAAGTACCAGTAGTAGATACTCAGGGAGACATAAAGCCTGAAAGATCAAATTGCCATTCATCTGGGAGGTACATGTCCCAACCATGCTTTGCTAATATGGTTACTCCAGTGAGGAAAATATCCACTGGATACTTTAATGCCAGAAACCTAATCCAATCCAGTTACACAGTCTCTTCATTTTTAATTCAGCTGATTGAAGGATGGAGACAGTATTAGAATTGGATCTTATTGGATAGTAGCTATTATTTCTTCAATTTTCCTTTCCATCAATCCAGTGATCCATCTACTCAACCAACCAACTTCCACTTACTCCACTTCTCTGTCCATTCAACAAACATGTATCGAATGCCATCATGAGCAGGTCACATTGTTAGGTGTTCAGCAGTTAGGAGTAAACTGGTTACATTTCCTGTTCTAAGAGAGTTTATAGTATAGTGGGGAAGACAAACAAGAGGCAGCTGTAATAGAATAAGGTAAATCCCTTGGTTTAGTAAGCCTAGGACAATATGACATGGAAGAATGGACACCAGGACACCAATGAGTGGGTGTGATGAGGAACTGAGGTAAATACCAAGGGAGAAGCAGAAGAAAAAGCAGAGCATCCATTTTTCCAGGGAGAATCAGGAAGCATCTACTTGTGTGACTGTGGTCAAGTGACTCTACTTAACATCTCTAAGCTTAATTCCTCATTTTTTAAAGATTTTATTTATTTATTAGAGACTGAGAGAGAGAGATTGAGAGAGAGAGGCAGAGACACAGGCAGAGGGAGAAGCAGGCTCCATGCAGGGAGCCTGACGTGGGACTCGATCCCGGGTCTCCAGGATCACACTCTGGGCTGAAGGCAGGTGCTAAACCTCTGAGCCACTGGGGCTGCTCTAATTCCTCATTTTAAAAGGAATCTGTTTATTAGGAATGAAATAGACAAATTAACCATCCTAATCTCCCAAGCCCAGTCCTAAGGTAATGTGGTCTTTTTTGGACATGCTTGCTCCTTAGAACCTCTTTTTTTTTTTTTTAAGATTCTATTTATTTATTCATGAGAGAGAGAGAGAGAGAGAGAGAGAGGCAGAAGCAGAGGGAGAAGCAGACTCCATGCAGGGAGCCTGTTGTGGGACTCGATCCTGGGAGTCCTGGATCATGCCCTGAACCAAAGGCAGATGCTCAACCACTGAGCCACCCAGGCATCCCTCCTTAGAACCTCTTAAGGATTGAAAGACCATGTATATTTTTGACTTCTAAAATATTTAAAAACAATACCACCACCAACAAAAAACAATACTCCAGCAAAAGTTAGGACATGGTTTTAATGTTTGTACTTAATTAATGCTTTTAACATCCACATAGCAATGTGGTATAATTGTGCTATTCACTAATTGCAAGATGCATAAAATATTAACTCCAGGTACACTAAGGACAGTGTAGTATGGTAATAAACACTATATTTAAATATCTCTCATTCCTTTTTTTTTTTTTTTTAAAGATTTTATTTATTCACGAGAGACACACAGAGAGAGGCAGAGGGAGAAGCAGGCTCCATGCAGGGAGCCCGACATGGGATTCGATCCCGGGTCCCTAGGATCACACCCTGGGCTGAAGGAGGCGCTAAACCGCTGAGCCACCTGGGCTGCCCCTCTCTCATTCCTTTTAGTGTATCTTTACAACTATAGACATAACTTTATTTGAAGAGAACAGAAGTCTAGATTCGAGGTCCCTTATGGAGTCTTAGGGCAAATGATTTAGCTTTTCCATTCCTTGGCAACTTTGATAGGTATGGAAGGCTAAGGGATGATGCCTTTGGATGAAGGCTTGGCTGTTTCAGATACAGCTTCCTATTGTTTGTTAATGGAAAAAGTCTAAGCAGAGTAAGTGACTTCATATAGGGACTATCTAAGCAAACAGGATGGGTCCTACCAGAACCTCAGGTTTATCAGGGTACAGCCTTATCATTGTATTTCTCTTCAGCTTCAATCATTCAGAGGAAAACTCTTTATTCTTTGGACCATTTCTTCTGAGGTTGCCATATCTCTGGTTGGGGCTTCTCTACCCTCATGACCTGCCTACTAGAAGTGAGGCCTTATTATTGTCTTAAGTGTTTTGCATTGAAAAGTGAGACAAAATTTGGTTACACTAGAAGTAAAATCAGTGTAGTTGTTATGCTTAAATGAACTTGACATTTTTCTCATTTCCCATCTCATGAGATGAGATCATTACAAACAGATCTTACAGGATTATTAGGAGCTAGTTTGCACCATTAATTGATTTGAGGGATGCAGGTTTCTTCTTTCCATCTCTAAATGGTTTTGTAGTCTCAATTTCCCTTAACTAGTGATTTTGTTGGGGGAAGGGCCACACCACATCTTTTCAGTGGCATTTTAGAAAAAAATGTTGCCTGAGCTATAGATAAAATACTCTTTAAATGTATAATATAACTCGAAAATGAGACATCATATAAACTACCAAGTGGAGGGAAATTCAGCCTAAGTTATGGCAGTATTGCTTGGAGGGTTATAGCTAATTCCAGGAATCTCACGTGTTTCCTCCTAGTGGATAGAACGGTTTGTAGCCAATAGAGATTTGACTGAGTTTCATGTTTGCTGCCTGGCCTAGTCCCCCCATAGGCCACCTGTGGAAAGGTGGGCCTCAGCCTCCTTCATTGTTCTGGAGTTGGGCATTCCATGCAAACCCATTGTAGTTGGGAGGCCTGTGGAGGGATTTTGTACCTTCTCAGGTCACTGTAGATGTGGATCAGTTAAACATTGAGAAACAAACTATCAGATATAACTAAAAAATATCATATTGCTAATATTGAGTAGTTAAAAAAAACTTGTCGATTTAATACTTGCTGTTTTGTTCTGAATTCCTATTATACGCTGTAGCGGCCTGGCCTGGCATAGCCTATAAACCTTCTCTCTCCCTCCCTCTGTTCTTTGTTTCCTTCCCACCTTCCATGTCCTTTTTTTCCACCACAAACAGATCCATTTCTTCTACTTGTTTAGATCCTGGCATTACGGCATGACAGTTTTGACAGTTATTACAGGCAGCATATTTGGGTTCTATCAGAGACCTTTTTTAAAAAAATATTAAGGGGTGCCTGAGTGGCTCGGTCAGCTAAGGGTCTGACTCTTGGTTTCAGCTCAGGTCACCATCTCGAGGTTGTGAGATTAAGCCCTGTGTCAGGCTCTGTGCTGGTCACGGAGCCTACTTGGGATTCTCACTCTCCCCCCTGCTCCTCCCCCAACTCTAAAAAAATAAAATAAAATAAAATAAAAATACATACAATGTGATATAAACTTTAAGTGTATAGCTTGATGGGGTTTTTTTTTTTTTTTTTGAAGATTTTATTTATTTATTTATTTATTTGACAGAGAGCACAAGAGGGGGAACAGTAGGCAGAGGGAGAGGGAGAAGCACACTGCCCACAGAGCAAAAAGCCTGATGCAGGGCTTAATTCCAGGACCCCGGATCATGACCTGAGCTGAAGGCAAACGCTTAACTAACTAAGCTTGATGATTTTGTGCAGAAACACACACACACACACAGACGTGCGCCCACCTGCACACACACACACACACACACACACACGTATCCATGTAACCATTACCCAAAACAATATATAGAACCTGTTAAGCATTCCACCAGGCTCCCTCCTGGTGCCTCCCATTGAATACTCGTCCTCCCTCCCAAAGGTAACTGTAATTCTGACTTATTACCCCAGATTAATTTTACCTGCTCTTGAACATCATGTAAATGGGATCATACAACATGTATTCTTTTGTTCTTATTCTTTTTGCTAGCATTCCTTCTGTGAGATTCATCCATATTGTCTGCACTTCGATTTTTTTTTTTTATTGCTGTGTAGTCTTGCATTGTGTGAATATACCCTGATCTATTTATCCATTCTTCTGTGAATTTGAATTGTCTCCAGTTTTTAGCTACTGCTGTGGGAACATTCTTACACCAGTGGACATATGTACTCAATTCCCACCTAGGAACGAAATTGCTGGATCAGGATGTAGGCATATGTTGAGCTGCAACAGATATTGCCAAATAGTTTCCAAAGTGTTTGTATCAATTTGCATTCCACATGTGTGAGGGTTCCAATTGCTCCTCATCCTCGCCAACATTTACTATTGTTAGTCTTCTTGATTTTTCCTGGTCCTGGTGGATGTGCATCAGTATGTCATTGTGATTCTAATTTGCATTTTCCTGATGTAGAATAATACTGAGCACCTTTTCAAATGCATGCTGTCTAGTAGGATATCCTTTTTTGTGAAGTTCCTACTCAAGTATTTTACCATTTTTCTTTTTAATTGGGTTGTTTGTCTTTTTCTTGCTGATTCGTAGAAAGAGCTGGGTTTTAAAAATCCAACTCAGCTGCTTATTAGCTGTGCTTGGATAGGTTGCCTGACCTTTCTAAGCTTCCTCTATAGGACGGAGCCAGTAATACCTCTTTATACATTGACAGAAGGAAATGTATGTTAATCACTAAGCATATAGTTCCAAGCACAGAGAGGACATGAGTGACTAGTATCTAAATGGGGTGTGTGTGTGTGGGGTGTCCTGTCAATTCTCATTATCATGACTAGCCCATTAAGATATTCTAATATTTTTTCTTCCTTCACTTTTCCTGTGTCCTCTTCTCTTTTTTATACTTGTAGTACAAAAAGAAAAACGTTGGCCATGTGTGTAATACACAGTAGGCCGAAGTGACTCATCTTTTACAAAGGAAAACTAGAGGTCATATCTGTTCTCCTAAGGATTTTGTCCTTGCATCTAGGAAAAAATGAGAACCAGAAGAGAGTTTCTGAAAAGGTGAGAGTTAAGATAAAATGTAGAGATAGACCCAATGATAGAAATCTATATGCCCTGGGTACTAGTGGGGAGTATATCTTTTATTTCTTCTTCCTCTCTTGTCAGTTAACTTTTCGGAGACTTAGTTTCCCCATTTTGCAGAATAGGTATCTTGAACCTCCTTTATAAAGTTGTTGTGAAGCCTAGCACAGCCTCAGTCTTGTGGAAGCACTTTACATGTGAAGGGTGCTGGAATGGATCATGGTCATAGTGATAGTGCTGGTGGTGATGGTGAGAATCCTGAAAATGCTGAATATGCCACTTCTGTTAACAGATAATATTGCCAGCCCTAGTGAAAAGCTTGCTTCAGGGGGCAGAGGCAATGTCAATGTCAAGGAGTAGTGTGACCTATAGCATGAAAGGGAAATAAGAAAGGTGCAAAGAATGCTCTGCTTTGGGAGAACCAGTGTAGGATGTCCATTTGTACACTGGATTCCTGTATGTTGGGGATGAATTGGATACTGGATTCCTATATGTTGGGGATGAACTGGACAGCCCAAGCCATATTACAATGAGTTTTATTACCATGATTGAATGTATCTCTGAAATACATGGAAATCAGGTGGAAAATAAATCAGAGTGTCACGGGCCATCACTGGAACTTGCCCTAAGCATCCATAATGGCATTGTCCAGAACCTGGGTTTCCAGAGAATTGCCAGAAAGAGGCATCCTCTTTCAGCTCTCAGGGCACTGAAAGACACTGTGTTCTGCTTGCTGTGTAAACACAGGCTTGGGGGTATATAGAGAACTGGGTTTGACTCCTAGCCTCTGTGTTCTGTGGCTTCATGATCTTGGATAAGTTACTTCCCTGCAGTTTCCTGGTTTATAAAATTATTATTTTTTAAAATTTTTTTAAAGATTTTATTTATTTATTCTTGAGAGACAGAGAGAGAGAGAGAAAGAGAGAGAGAGAGAGGCAGAGACACAGGCAGAGGGAGAAACAGGCTCCATGCAGGGAACCTGATGTGGGACTCGATCCCTGGTCTCCAGGATCAGGCCCTGGGCCAAAGGCAGGCTCTAAACCGCTGAGCCACCCAGGGATCCCCCTGGTTTATAAAATTAGAACATGAATATCATCCCCATAGAATTGTGGTAAGAGGTAAGTGACATAATACATAAGTAGCACCAAGGGAGGCCCCACACATAGTAGGTGGTTCAGCTGTGGAAGTATAACCATGTGTCTGATGAGTAGAGATGCACACTCTGTGTCCCTTTCTATGACAACTATATTGAGCAGAGTGGCATGGTACAGAGGAGGAGGAAGGGTTCTCCCTGCCACACAGTAGGACTTGCTAGGCCTCATCACTGTGTTGTGGGTAAAAATGGGTTTTATTGCAATTTGTCTCTAACTCCACCACCAAAATGCTTGATATTTATGAGAGTAATTACAGTTCAGCTATATCTGCTGTATAACTAACCCCCCATCTAGGCTGTGTTGGACAATTATAATTGACCAACATAAGGCACACTGATGGGCACATTCAAATGGTAATAGTGTAGACTTATTTGTTCTTTCCTCTTCATTAACTGTGATCTGCTAAAAGCCCTGCAGCATGCTCTAAAGGTGGGACAGGCACCCTAGAATGGATTTTAGTTGTCCTGCAAGTTTTGCCTTATTGCCACTTTTAGGGCTATCCATCACTGAGTCTTTGTATAGCTGCAGGAAGATGAGCACTCCCTATGGTGGTACATGGCCCCAAGAAGCACCATTACCTTTCACATCACACTCCCTGGCAAGTATCAGATCTGTATTTCATGCCTCCTTTGTTTAATCATTGTGACAGATTTACTCAGCAGCTTATTTGGCTGGTATATGAGTGTAGTGAAAGGTTCTATCATGCACATGGATGAATATACTTGGGAGTCCTCATTTGTGTCCCGCAGCCAGTGAAAGTCAAAGACAAAGGATGATCCCATAGGTTCATTGTAAGCCACAGTTTTCAGGACAGAGAGATGTGGTCTCATAAAACAGATCATTTGAAGAGAGATCAAGTCATACAAATTTAAAGAGCCGATTTTTGACAGCACCTCTTTTGCAATAAGAGTTTGAAGTTCCTGGAACTTCCATCTTTGATGGTACCGTTGCACACCATTTTTTGTCTCATTAGCTCTCTTAAATTGCATGTTTTCATTGCATGAGCCATTTTTAGGCATAACCACTGGAAGCTTGCTTTTTTTCATTTTCTTGGAAAACCTGTAAAAAAGCTCACTTGGGTCTTATCCAAGAAGATGGTCATCTTTCACACCTTGAAGAGAAGTAATGCTAGAAAAGCGACTCTGTAAGAATGTTCCATGTGTGCTGAATTTCCATTTCTTGTTGAAATTTACAGTCAGACGAATTCTATTTATTTACCATTTGCTTTTTGGTTCCCCAGTTGACTAACAAAAGCCAGAGAATTGTCATCGGAGTTGTTTCTTCATAAAGGGGAGATTCCTCACACTGCCATGGCAATTCAAATTAAAATCCAGTGGGCAGCCCGGGTGGCTCAGAGGTTTGGAGCCTGCCTTCAGCCCAGGGCATGATCCTGGAGACCCAGGATCGAGTCTCACATCCAGCTCCAAGTATGGAGCCTGCTTCTCCCTCTGTCTGTGTCTCTGTCTCTCATGAATAAATAAATAAAATCTTTAAAAAAAAAATTAAAATCCAGCTGGAAAACAGCATCTCAAGCTGGTCCGTTTTTTGGTTTGTTTTTGTTTTTTTAATGGTAGAAGTCAAGGGTTATTATAAGGAAAATACCCAAAGAGATTTATTTACCCAAAGAGAAGCAATTTATCATTCATCTCTGATATATGCAAATTGTCATATTTGATAAGCCACAAAGAAATATCACCAGTAGGAACTGCGATATCATTCTTCTGTTACATGTTGATCTTATATTCAGGCCCCTTGATTAATTTCAAAAGCATCAAATATATTGAGGCACTTTTGTTTTCCTTCCTAACACACAGTATTTTCTTTAATAACCAAAAACCTTTTGTTATTTCTTCAATAATCTTTATAAACTAATGTCAGTGTAACCAAACATCATTTCCCGGGCAGAACGTTGCTGCGGAATCTAAACAATGCACCTTAAAATGCATTGAATTTGAAGAGTGTTTTTCATTTTTATCATGGTCTCTTGTGGTCATATAACACCATTATTTCTTGGTTCTTAGATAAGTATACATATCAATCTAAATATGTCTCTGCATTTGGGTATTGTTGAACATAAATGTATATATTTAATATGGTAGTTTTTTTTTCCCCCTGAAGGGCTGTTAATTCAAAGATATACCTTATAATTGATGATAACTTCGAGCTAAGGTTGTTTTGGTATTATAAGAATTATAAGGCTATTTCTATTTGTTACTTGTGTTTTATCTTTATATTTAGGCTTTCGAGTCCATCATTTAGGAGTCTGTAGTTCCAGGGCACCTGGGCGCCTCAGTCAATTAAGAGTTAAGTATCTGACTCTTGATTTCGGCTCAGGTCAGGATCACAGGGTCCTGAGATCAAGCCTGGAGTCTGGCTCTGCATTGAGACAGAGCTTGCTTAAGACTCTCTGTCTCCCTCTACTTATGCCCTTCCCTTCCTCCTCCCTCTTAAGAAAAAAAAAAAGAGAGAGAAAGAGAGAGAGAGAGAGAGAGAGAGAAAGACTACCTTAAGGGTTCAGCCTACAATTAGGATCACTGCTGTTAGGTGATAGTACTGCTTTCCTCTAACCTACCCTCCATGCTTCAGTGAACCAGACAGAAAATTTAATACAAGTCTCTAGTGAATACCTGATTTTTTTCATGCCAAATAATTGTCAAATTAATTTTTCTCTTATGTAAGCAATACATATCAATCATTTGTTAAAAACAAAAGCCTTACAATGAATTCCATTGTCCTCTTTGACCATCCTATGCTCATGCTGTTTTCTTTTGTCTTCCCCAAAGGTATCCGTAAATCATCGCTTAAAAATATTCCTCTGAGATCTTCTTCTAATCATTCATAAATATGTATGAACCCATAGAAAATCAATAGTATGTAGTAGAGAGAGAATATATGTTTAGATTAACATAAAGGGTGCCACATTCTTCTTAAAGACTTGGTAAAATCCATCCATAAAATATCCTGGGCTGAGACTTTTTTTCTTCATAGAAACTAAGAAAAGGAGGAAGGAGGTAATCCTTTATCTTCAATTCATTTTAGTTACAATCATTGCTCTACTCAGGATTCCTACTACTTCTTTAGGTAGTTTCCATAGGCAGTTTCCTTAATTTATTACCCTAGAAAATGATCCATTCTTTCCAGATTTTTAAATTAACTGGTATGAAACTGTACATGGTATTTTCTAATGCATCTCTGATGCATGAAAATAAATCTCTTATATATTTGTAATGCCTCCTTTTTTTATTCTAAAGTTGAGTATCTGTGACTTCTCTGCCACATGTTCATATTTGCCAGAGGCTTTTCATTTTCTTTCTTTCTTTCTTTTTCTTTCTTTCTTTCTTTCTTTCTTTCTTTCTTTCTTTCTTTCTTTCTTTCAGAAAGAGAGAGCATGAGCAGGGGGCAGGAATGCAGAGGGAGAGAGAGAGAGAGAATCATAAGCAGACTTCATGCCCAGTGTGGAGTCAAACTTGGGGCTTGATCTCATAACCCTGAGATCTCAACCTGAGCCCAAACCAAAAGTCGGACATTTAAACAACTGAGCCACCCAGGCACTCCAAGGTTTTTCTATTTTATTAATCCTTTCATTGAAACATCTCTTCTCTTGATTTTCTTTTTTCTTTATTGCCTACAGGTTTCTATCTATATTTTTACTTTAATTTCATTATTTCTTCTTTCTATATTTTTTTCTTTCTACATTTTTAATGCAACTTTATGGTAATATAATTCACATACATTAGCCCATTTTTAACAATTCACTGTTTTTTAGTATATTCACAAGTTTGTACAACTGTCACCACAACCTAATTTTAGACTGTCTTTATCACTCCAGAAGGAATCCTGCACCCTTGAACACTGATGCCTCACTTTGTGTAAACTTCCATAGCCCTAGGTAGCTAGTAATTTACTTTCTATCTATGAATTTGCCTGTATTAGTCACTTCACAACAGTAGAATCATGCAGTGTATAGCACTTTGTGTCTGGCTTCTTTAACTTAGCATAATGCTTTCGAGGTACATTCATGTCCTAATGCTTATCAATACTTCGTTTCTTTTTTATTGCCAAATAGTATTCTGCTATATGAATACAGCACATTTGTTGATTCATTTGTTTGTTGATAGACATTTGGGTTATTTCTAACCTTTTCCTACTATGAATAACACTTTGAGGAACATTCAGGTATAGGGTTTTGTGTAGACGTATCTTTTCAATTCTCCTGGCGATATACCTAGGAGTAGAGTTGCTGCTGGGTCCTCACTAGTCCTTGACTTTATAATGATCGTTGCCCTAGTGAATATTATTTTGGTTTGGATTTGGATTTCACAAATGGGTAGCGATTGTGTACATCTTCTCAAATGCTTATTGTCCATCTGTGTTTGGAGAAATGTCTATTCAAGTCTTTTGCCCATCTTGAATGGGATTATTTGTGCTTTTATTGTGAAGGGGTTCTTTTTATAGTCTAGATACAAGCCTTTTTTTTTTTTTAAGATTTTATTTATTTATTCATGAGAGACACAGATAAAGAGAGGCAGAGACATAGGCAGAGGGAGAAGCAGGATCCATGCAAGGAGTCCAATGTGGCACTTGTTCCCGGCGCTCCAGGATCACGCCCTGAGCTGAAGGTAGACGCTTAACCGCTGAGTCACCCAGGCGTCCAATAGATATAAGCCTTTATCAGTTATGTGATTCACAAATATTCTCTCCCATTTTGTGGATTATCATTTGGTAATATGGTTAGTATTTAGAGTATTTATAACCTTTACTGGTTAGTATTGTTTTTTTTTTTTTTTTTTTTAGTATTGTTTTTATCACAATTTTTTTAAAATTTTGATGCAGTATAACTTATCTATTCTTTTGTTGCTTGTGCTTTCAGTATCATTTCTATGTTTTCTTCTAAGAGTTTCATAGTTTTAGATTTTAAATTTAGGTTTATAATCAATTTGAGTTAATTTTTGTACACGATAGCAAGTAGGTTTCCAACCCAGTTTATTTTTATGTGGATAATTGTCCCAGCACCATTTGTTGAATTTCCTACCTTTCTTTTAGTTTTAGCTTATTTCATTTTTTTTCTATAGCTTCATGAGTAGAAAGCATAATTCACTTATTTTCTGTCTCTTATTCTCTAATAAATGCATTGAAGGCTATAATTTTCTTTTGTGTAGGAATTTGGGCCCTTCCCACAGATTTTATTTTATTATTATTATTGTTGCTAAGTTTTGCCTTCTTTTTTCTATCAATTTCAATTTTTATTGCATTTTACTCAATGAATGTGGCCTGTGTGATGTCAGTTCAATATAATTTTATCCGAAGGGCATTTCTATTAAAAAATAACCATAAAACCTTTTTTTCAACCCTTTAAATGTATTATTATGCCTCTTTATGACATCCAGCAGTGTTCTGTACTTGGTATGTGCTCAGTAGATATTTGTGGGAAGACATAGGCAGAGCAGGCTTTTTAGAGGAAATCCACACCTAAGTTTTAGAAGTGGTTGATGTGGTGGTCACAGCCAAAACTTACTGACCACTTTCCTCTGTGCCTTACCTGGTAAGTACTCACTTAATCTTTCTAACAATCCTAAAAGTCAGGAACTCTCTATTCCCATTTTAGAGTGAGAAAGTAGAGATATTGCAATGTAAAATCTATTACCCAATGATTCACACCAAGGAAAAGCTAGAAGTGGGTTTTGAACCCAGCTAGTCTAGCCCCAGACCCCACTCTCCTTACCGTAACCTTCCATGCCCTCCCACATGGTCACTTTTCCATGGCATTTATTTCTCCCACTCCTAATCATTTCTCTGATTGCTTTGAATATAATCAGTGAAGAAAATTATTGGCTCTCTTCTCAGTTGTTAAAAATTGCAAGTAATGAAGTGTTTGCCCCTCATTGCCATTCTAAACTGTGCCCTTAAGACACTGAATAGCTTGAAGTGAAAGTTTGAAGTCACATGCCCATGAAGGAAGGCTTGCTAGCCAGGACCTGTGGGTTTTAATTTGTTGTGTGTGACAAAAGAGAATTTTTAATTTTTTTATTTTTTTAGATTATTTACTTATTTATTCATGAGAGACAGAGAGGGAGAGGCAGAGACGTAGGCAGTGGGAGAAGCAGGCTCCCTGCGGGGAGCCCAATGCAGGACTCAATCCCAGGATCCCAGGATCATGACCTGAGCCAAAGGCAGATGCTCAAACCAGTGAGCCATCCAGGCATCCCTCAAAAGAAAATTTAGAAGAAATGCAATGAAACATCTTTTCTGGCTTCTGCTGGAGACCACACAAGCTCAGAGGGCTTCATTTTTTTTAGATCAAGTGTGTACTCAGATAAAAACCAAGTGGGTTTTCATGGAATCTTCTCCTTGTGCTTCATCTATATAGAGAGAAACCTGCTCTTTGGAGCTCTGATTGAAAATAATTTGTTATTGTTAAGGGGTATTTCCAAACCAAATGAGGGCTATTTTTCTCCCCCATTGAAGATTGGAAAGCTATATCCTTGAATACTTAGTGAATAAAAGTTCTTTTCTTTCTTTCATAAAGAGAATGCCTTTTGTATTTCTTGTTCCTTCGATGCAGTCTCTGTGCAGTTTCCTTGTGAAAGAGCAGTTTAATTTGTACCGCACAATCATTTTCTTGTGGAAAACTAATAAAATACAAATTCCATTTTTTTTTTCACATGAGGTTGTGGCTAACGGCTTTTGAAAGTTTTATGTAGAATCTGCTTTTCTTTTTTCCCTTTTCTGTTTTTTGATGATGATGAGGAGGGGAAATGATGTAATGTTTCACACATATTATGTACACGGTTGATAAAGAATCTGTTCCCTAAAGTTCATTGTTTCTCTAAAACTGAAAACGTAAGCTAATATTTCACAGTCCCCTCTCAAGGCTTTTTTACGTTCCTAGAAGTAGATGTGAAACAAGAAAGAAGCAAGAGAATCTGTTTTTCTTTCAAGGCATCTCATTCACTTTTTCTTTGTTTTAAAGATTTTATTTACTTATCTGACAGAAAGCACAAGCAGGGCAAATGGCAGGAAGAGGGAGAGGGAGAAGCAGACTCTCTGCAGAGCAGGGTGCCAGAAGTGGGGCTCGATCCCAGGACCCCGGGATCATGACCTGAGCTGAAGGGATGCTCAACTGACTGAGCCACCCAGGCGCCCTCATTCACCTTTTCTGACCTGTCGTGTGATGTCCAGGGGCAGGCACTGCTCTGTGCGTTCTGCTAACTGAAGCCCTGGGAGCCGTTCCAGTTTGCAGGTCCCAGCTGAAGTAGAAGATGGAGGCTTTCATTTTGTGGAGACACTTTACACAGAGATAAAGTCATAATAATAGGGGATCCCTGGGTGGCTCAGTGGTTTAGCGCCTGCCTTCGGCCCAGGGCGTGATCCTGGGGTCCCGGGATCGAGTCCCACATCGGGCTCCCTGAATGGAGCCTTTGCCTTTGTCTCTGCCTCTCTCTCTATCTCTCTCTCTGTCTCTCATGAATAAATAAATAAAATAAATAAAATCTTTGAAAAAAAAAAGTCATCATAATAATAATGGTAGTCAGGATAGGTGACAATTGGTGAGCCCCTTTTACGTATGGTGAACTGGGCCTGGCACCTGGTATATATATTAGCCTCACAACAAGTGGGTAGTTTTTGTCCCATCGTTTTAGATGTGGAGAAACCACACAGCGTTGACAAGTAGCTTACCCAGTCACACAGCAGGGAAGTGGAAAGATAGCGCTAGAACTGAGAGTCTGACTTCCGAGTTGTGTCTTTTGGCCCTTGTGAGTGACCAGAAAGGAGGACAAGGAGCACCTGAAACGCAGTCCTTCCACACCGTGGATTGTGCGGGGAACAGACAGTCAGACATACATGTGCACAACAACCAAACGTTTACTGAGGAGCAAATGTGAAGGAACAGATTTTGTTTTCTCCTCTGCTGTGAAATCCAGCTGAGAATGCTTTGAGGGAAAGATCTATTTTGCGTTGTTATTTGAATGCTTCTGCTGCTTTATCACCTTTTCCTCTCTCTCCTTAAGGCTGCCTTGCCGTAGGGCCGCCTGGGTGGCTCAGGGTGGCTCAGCGGTTGAGCGTCTGCCTTCCGCCCAGGGTGGGATCCTAGAGTCCAGGGATCGAGTCTGGGGCTCGCTCTGGGGAGCCTGCTTCTCCCTCTGCCTGTGTCTCTGCCTCTCTCTCTGTCTCTGTCTCTCATGAATAAATAAATAAACTCATTAAAAAAAAAAAAAAGCTGCCTTGCCACCCCTGGAAGTCTGGTCATCCACCCATTTTTTGGTCTAGGTTCTACATCATCCTTCTCCTCCCCACCTACTCCAGGAAGAGAAATGACCCTTGCTTCCTTCCTCCCACCCCCTTCCCTGTTTTCTCGTCATTCTTCATGTCCGCACATGCTCCAGCCCCGCCATCTCCTGCTGCCCAAATAGCAGTAATGACTCCTTGGAGAAAGGTTGCAGGTGGCTAAGTCACACCTGGGGTGGGGAAAGGCAGGCGGCGGCCTGACTCTCTCCCTGATAGTCTGTGGGCAGAATGCTGTAGGACAGGAGTGGGTTCATCAGTTGCCAAGGACTGAGGGTGCCAGAGAGCTCGCCTCTGCAAAGCCAAGGGTCCCTCCAAAGTTTTCTCACGAAGGAGGGCGGAAGGCGCAGAGGAGGGATGCGTTATCAGAAACAGAGTAGAGAGAATACCACTGGGTTTTAAAGCGTGAGTTTGAATGACACAGAGATAAGCCTTAAGGAAGGCGCTTGATTCCGAACCAGATTCTACCCTTGATTCTTCAAGTGTCTGTTCCTTGAAAGTGGATCCTTCAAATTGATATTCTAAGCCTCTCCCTCCAAGGAAAGCTATTGTATTAAACATGAGAGTTATTGTCTTTGCAGTCCCCTCGCCAGTTGGGGAAGAGGCCCACGGGCAGCCACGGGTCCCCCCGGAAGGTGCTTGGAAGCCTTGTGCCCTTTGCTCTTGGGAAGTCAGGGTTGCATCCCTAGCGGCGGGAGTCCCCCACCTTCCTTCCCCTCACTCACTCACCCATCTACTCAGCCTCCTGCGGTTTGCAAGCGGATCGGCCCCACTTCCCGCCTTTCCGTGGCCCGGGGCTCCCCCCAGGACCAGCAGGCGCGGGCCACGGGGACCTGACCCGCCTGGTGGGAGAGGCAGTGCCCGCCTGGCTGGGCTCCCGCCCGCGCCGCAGGTGCGGCCCTAATCTTCCTGGCCTAGTTATCCGGCAGCCTCTAGGAACCAGGGCTCTGTGATGTAATGCTCTTTTTTCACACTCCCGGCTTAAATACAGATGGAAATTGTTGTCATGTGTTAGAAATGTCGCCAGTAATATAAAAGGCGCAAGCTTGGGCATCTTCTCTCGCTTCTCGCACCATCAGCTGCTGCTCCTGCCGCCAGCGCCTTCTTCCCTCGCAAAATCGCTCTGTGGTCAGGTGGCCGAGGCGCCCCCAGCTCGCCTAGGAAGGGGTTCGGATCCCACCCCCCCCACACACACCCCCGCCTCTCTTTACAGCCGCTGCAGAGCTGAGGACCAGCGTGGTGGGAGGCTCTTTCAGGCTCACAAAGGGAAGGATTAATCTTGACGATTGGGCTGGGGTTTGCAGGCAAGTACAAGTGGCCCCCGATCGCCTCCTCAACGCCCCCAGCCCACCCCTGGATTCGAACGCCCGGCCGCTGGAGGAAGCCTGGGGCCAGGCAGGCGGCGGGAGGCGCCCCGCGCCCCAGGTTTGCGCTTGGGTTGTGGGAACATCCATGGAGGTGAAGATGCCGTGTGTGTGGTGTGTGGACCGGGGAGGAGGGGCGGGGAGAAAGCGGGCCAGCCCGGGAGGGCCAGATGGCTGCGGCGGCGGTTTAATTCACCGGGCAGGCCCGTTTGGCCGGGCAGGGTGGGCGGGGGAGGGGAGAGCAGAAAAATCAGGGGTCAGTGGGTAGGGAGAGGCAGGGCTCCGGAGCAGATGCCTGGCGAACAATGGGGCTTTTGAAGGGGATGCTGGAGGAAGTGTGGCGCGCGCTTTGTATTGCCTCCTCCGCATTGCAGGTTGGAATCGGGCAGCTAAATTTTAATGAAGTGCATTCCAAAGTGTGCTCGTCAGCCTGGGCTTGCAGAGCGAGGGGCTCGGCTGAATGGGGACTGGGGGTGGGAGGGGGAGGGGGCCGGCGAAATGAGTTCCTGATGGATGGTAAAGGAGGAGATGAAAGCCTGCTCAGTGTGCAGGGCAGGGGAAGGGAGGAGGGGGGGAAATCAATACGTCCCCGTGCATATTAATAGGCTCCAGCAGGTGTTGGTAAATGTATGTTGCTGCATTGTTCCGGCGCCCTGGCGGAGGAGGGGGGGGGGGGAGAGAGCGAGCTGCTTCTCCCCCTGCGCGGTGGGCGCATGCCTTTGCACTTTGGAGGGTTTTGCAAGCTCCCGGGAAAATAAAGGAGGAAAAAGCTGTGATTTCCCCCCCCCCAACTCCAGCTCCCCCCACACCCCATTTTTAAAGGAAAGAATGTACCTGCAGAAGGCTTTTTAAGTTTGCTTCCTGGAAATTAACATGTGTGTGTCAGAGCACTGTCTCATCTAGGTAAGATATGCATGTCTGTGGGCATCCAGAAAATAGAAAGCGGAATCTAGAGTCTGGCGTGCTGAGTGCTTGGGAGCAGGGAGGCTGGTCTCACTCTCTGGTTCTTGTCAGTGAATGGGCCAAGCCAGGAAGGCTGAGGGATTTTTAAAGAGGCAGGAAGCCTGTCCCTCCCTCTCTTCCTCTTCCCAAGTCTTGAATCTAACTGAACAGGGTACCTGGATGCAAGGAAGCTGCATGTCTGTGCTGTTGGTACATAGACTTTGTCTCCTGCACAAAGGGAGTGGACCTGTGCCTGAGTCAAATTATTCCAGGGCATCTGTAGCATATTTACGACAATTAGGTATGTAGTGTCCTTTTCTCTTTCCTGGAGTACACTCGGTCCAGGGCTCTGTCTATTGAGAATCAGGCAGGACACTATACTATAACCCTTGCTGGGTTTTGTTGTTGTCCGTTTGCTTGTTTTACTACTTCTCTTGAGGAAGTGTTGAGTGCTTTCAAGAGGTTCGGATGTATTTGTTGGGGTTCAGGTAAAACTGGAAGCTTTTGCATGAGGTCACGATGACTTTTCTGTATGACAGGTATTTAAGTGTGTGTATGTACACAGTGCACCTAAACCGGTGTATATGCACTTGGTAACCCGCAGAATAACATATTGTCTTTCTGGTTCGGGAAAATAAATGCATCTGTTAGTTGAGAAAAGCTTGCCTTTTGTCATCTGTAAGGCTATTTCAGCCTGAAATTGGTGTTTTATGATAACTTTGGAAGCCCTCAAGTATTGATTGGATATGCTCTTAGGTTCTTTTTGTGATTTAACTTGCACTGTATCTCATCAACAAGACGCTGCTCATCACTTGCCAATGAATTTTAGTGCTGTTGAAAGCTTTAGCCGATTAATGGTATCAACAGGGACTTGATTCTTCCATTTCTCAACTGAGCAAACAGAAGCTGCCCGCTCTTGGCTCCGGAAGCCTTTCCCCATCTGGTTTTAGGAGAAGGGGCTGGGCCAAGAAGAAAATTCCCTGCTGAGGACACTCCTCTCTAATCCCTGACACCCACCCTACCCAACCCTGCCTAGTTCAACACTGAAGGCTACTTGTTTATAGTCCTATGTAGTTTCTTTTTAAAGCTGCATATTTCAATGTGTACTTCTGTAGCAGCATTAAAAAAAAATATTTGGATCTTGCTGTTCTTGTAATAAAGAGATGTGGGCTCAATCTGTGGTTCATTTCACTTAATTATGGCTATCAAATGGGTCTGTTATTACATTTAGACTTGAGGCTTACCTGCTGGTCCTTGAGGAGCCAAAGCATGGGCAGTTGTGTTTATTACAGGACCTACCCCAGGGGTGACCAGAGCCTCACTCCCTCTTAAGTTAACTGGCCAGAAGAGGCAAGTATGTAATGCAGTCCATGGTGTGTCTGCTAGTTGTATCAACCCATCGAACCCAGGTTCTTGAAAAACTTGCAGGTAACAGCTTTTCATTAATAGCAAGGACCTGTTTGAGCCACTGTATTTTCTTCTGATACCTGGGACTGTTTTGAGACAAACAACCGTAGGTGTTTGACACTCTCATGATAAGAAGAGAAACTATGCCCATGCACTAAAGGCACCATTGAAGCAATGACTTATACTTGCTATATTATTAAGACACATTTACCGGAGGCTTCTGATGAGACACTCTTCTCCCCCTTGTTTTCCATTTACTCTTGGCATATGGATGTGGGTAGAAGGGAGGAGAAAGAGGAGAGAATGAGATCTGCATACTCACAAAAGAGCTAACCACTGCCATTAACTAACACCGTTACTGAAAACTTATCCTTATTAATTTGTTTGACCCTATGCCCTGCATATAAAGCAGATAGTGTGATACCAACTGAGATTGCTGATTTAATGATCCCAATAAGTATGTAAACCCATGGATTTTGCTAATGTTGACTTACCAGAATTGCTGTAGGACAAAGAATTTGGGATCTGTAGCTAAAGGGGAAAGGATTAATACAGTTAAAGTAGAAACAATAGTACTAGGAAAACTGAAATAAAAAGACCCCCCCCCAAGCAAAATACTCCAAAGATGTTTAAAAATGTCTTTTTTTTTTTTTAAGATTTTATTTATTTATTCATGAGAGACACACAGAGAGAGGCAGAGACATAAGGCAGAGGGAGAAGCAGGCTCCCTGCGGAGAGCCTAATGCAGGACTTGATCCCACACCCAGAGATCATGACCTGAGCCAAAGGAAGACACTCAACCACTGAGCCACCCAGGTGCCCCTGATGTTACTTAAAAATGTTTTTAAATAACCTCTACACCTAACTGGGGCTTGAACTCAGGATCCTGAGATCAAGAGTCACACGCTTTAGGACTAAGCCAGTCAGGCGCCCCTCTCCAAATTATTTTTTTTTCTTTGCCATTGCCGTCTCATGCACAAACCATATAGTTGGGTAAGCGCCATTTTCTCAGCATGTTTGTATTTTTTTTCCTTTTTTCTTTCTTTCTTTCTTTTCTTTTTCTTTTTCTTTTCTTTTTTTTTTAGAAAGTCTTATGTTGATAATCAGACCCCAAATATTTGAATGTAAGCACATCCCTTGCAGTCATACTGACACCCTCTGGCACCAGAAAAACTGTCATAGCAATTTTTGAGAAATCTAGTGGGAAGAAAAGACAGCAATGCCAACCATTAATTCAGTAACTCTGCTGATGGTTGTGTCTGTCAGCAGGCTTGCCCTGGCTGACTTTTAGGCTTTTAAAGTATTACAGACCCCAAGTACAAAGATCTTGCTTGCCTTCCCTTGCTTACCAGGTCTTGACAAGTTTCTGCCATTGTTGGCTTCTGGCACATCTCCGTGATTAATTTAGGATCCTCGTAGCTTGGCAAATTATGTGCCTTCAAATAGGTAAACCTCTCTGACATACAGTTCCATATTGATAACGATAGCACTAAATTGGGGTGCCTGGTGGGCTCAGTTGGTGGAGCCTGGGACTCCTAATCTCTGGGTCCTGAGTGCAAGCCCCACATTGGGTGAAGATCTCACTTAAAAGACAAAAACAACAATAACAACAAAAATAAAGGCATTAAATCCATTCATTCCCCTGTAGTCTAGTGAGTTGATAAATGAATACTATCTAGGTATCTGTTTGTTTTTTTTCCCCCATACAAGCCTTGAACTGTCTTTGCTGATATATTTTTTAAAAGATTTATTTTTTTTGGGGGGGGGCAGAGGGAGAGGGACAAACAGAGGCCCCATGGAGGGGTCTATCCTCAGACCCAGAGATCATGACCTGAGCAGAAGTCAAGAGTCCACTCACTCAACTGACTCTGCCACCCAGGTACCCCTGTCTTTGCTGATTTTTACTCCTTTTTCCAATGAGGTGATGATATCCCTTAAAGTTTCAATTGGATGTCAGATTCAAGTGAAAAAACAGAATTGGGGAATTGGGGAAAATATTACCTAACTTTTACTAAGATGTTAAGAAGATCTTAAGCATTAGAGCAAAGGAGAGGGATTGAGCTTGAAAATGAATCACTAGGCTGAACGTTCTTAAATGAAAAGAATTTTAAAGTTTTAGCATTTGAGGTTATCTGACCTTTTAAAGGGCAGCCAGTGTAATGCATTTACTCTGTGTTTTGCTATTTCTCCTATATCCCAGTTCCAAGTACAGTGCTTGGTAGCACATAATTATGTTGTTCAGTACATACTTGAATGTGTGGATACAACAAAAACTTTGGCCATTACTTTTTGGCCATTAAAAAAATTGAGCTATTTCACTATAGTCAAGTTGCCATTACCAAAATAGAACAAAAAGTACAGCTCCATGAAAAATCATTTTTAAAAAATATTTATATATTGAGAGACAGAGAGAGAGAGAGAGAAAGCGTGGAGGAGGGAAGGCAGAGGGAGAAGGAGAGAAGTAGATTCTCCTCTGAGTGCAGAGCCTGACACTGTGCTGGATCTCAGGATCCTGAGATCATGACCTGAGCCAAAATCAAGAGTTGATGCTTAACTGGGTGAGCCACCCAGGCACTCCTTTGAAAAATCATTTTAAAAGTGAAAAAAGGAAACACATTTTCTTCTTGTATTTAATAACACATATTCTTAAGGATGCCTGGGTGGCTCAGCGGTTGGGCGTCTGCCTTCAGCTCAGAGTGTGATCCCAGGATCAGGGATCCAGTCCCACATCGGGCTCCTTGAGGGGAGCCTGCTTCTCTCTCTGCCTATGTCTCTGCCTCTCTCTCCGTGTCTCTCCTGAATAAATAAATAAAATCTTAAAAAAACAAAACAAAACAAAACCCGGGAATCCCTGGGTGGCTCAGTGGTTTAGCACCTGCCTTTGACTCAGGGCGTGATCCTGAGTCCCGGGATCAAGTCCCACATCAGGCTCCCTGCATGGAGCCTGCTTCTCCCTCTGCCTGTGTCTCTGCCTCTCTCTCATTCTCTCTCTCTGTGTCTCTCATGAATAAATAAATAAAATCTTAAAAAAAAAAACACACACACACATTCTTTTACACAAACCAGATAATGTATCCTGTAGTTCTCATGAACTTAAAAAAGCATCTAGATTTTTATCACAGTGTTTTTTTGTTTTTGTTTGTTTGTTTTAGAGAGGGTGAGGGGGAAAGGGAAGAAGACAAGAGAATTTTAAGCTTAGGCTCTGTGCCCAGTGCAGAGCCCAATTTAGGGCTCCATCTCACAATCCCGAGATCATGGACTGAGCTGAAACCAAAAGTCAGTGCTTAACCAACTGAGCCACCCAGACACCCAGTTTAATTGATCTTAAAAGTTGATGTCATTCTCTTGATTAAGGAATGTCGTTTTTCCACTACCTTTCCCCCTTAGTGGGCTGTGGGTCTGAATTATTGCACTGGGTCTATATATATATATATTTTTTGCTGCAATCAAGATTAGATCAGTGGGAATCTACAAATTTGACAACAGCTATATGAAATAACTTGCCTATAAGATAGTAAGTGCCATAATTTTCTAATTAATTGTGGAGCAGTGCCAAAGACAGTTGTTTTAGAAATACATAATGATTGTAAATAGAGACCAAAAAGGAAAGCAAAAAAAGTCTAAAATGTTGAACTCTTTTTAATGAGGCTTAATACTCCAGTTAATGGAGGCCTTTGCTATTTCTTTTTGTAGCTTTCTGGGCCTTCTGATTGACTACTTACATTCTTACCTGGAGGTGATCTCATATTGGTAGAAGTTACTTTATAAATATCTGAATGCCTGCCGTGTACCGGGCACTTTCTGTGTATCAGGGATAGCTCAGTGAACAGCGTAAACGTACCTTACCCTCCTGGAGCTTGTATTCGAATCCATGTTAATTTAGTCCTAATAAGTTCAGCAATTAGGGAATAAGGTTGAAATAATTAGTTAAAATGAGTCCTTTCATCTGCGAGGAGTTTGTTCCTAAAAATGCCTGTGGTTGGCAAAATTGAAGTTTGCTTGATTGCTTGCATAAAAGTCCAGCCCAGTGGAACAATACGGTAGAGAATTGCACACCAGCCCTCATTCACTCCTCAGTCCCACTTTTCAAAAGTATTATATATAGATTTAATTTGGTTTTCTCCAAACCTCTCTACGTTAATATATATGCACACATCCCAGCTCTCTTCATATAGTAAGTAGACTAGATTCATTCTTATTGGTCTCCCAGTTGGCAGCTTTCCACATCAGTATGTGTATACCCACTTCATTTTTTTTGTAATAAGAACTAGAACCTATTGATTAGGTGGCTATTTGCTAAGGCTTGCTCATTTTGTTCTCACAAAACTCCAAGACCTGTTTATTCACTCAGCAAATATTTATTTAGCAACCTTTATGTGCTAGGGGCTGTTTCAGGTGCTTGGGATATTATTGACCAAAACAGGTAAAGATCCCTCATGGGGTTTATGTTCTAGTCAAGGAGACACTAGATAGTAGATGTACTAAACAAGTATATTATTTTGTGTATTAGAAGATGGTAAGTGATACTGGAGGGGAGCCAAACAAGAAATGTGGTCAGGACTATGGAGTCATGGGGTACATTGCAATTTTAAATAGGGTCATCAGAGAAGATATCACTGGGGAAGTAGTATTTAAGCAGAAACTTGAATGAGTGTGTCACTCAGTCAAGTAGAAGGGCCCTGTGGTTGAATTACAAAGGACCCGTGCAAAGGCCCTGTGGCAAAAGTGGTACCTGCTTTGTCTGAAGAACAGCAAGGAGTTCAGAGTGATTGGAAGGAATCAGGAGTGCAATGGCTAGAACTCTGGAAGGGAGAGGAAGGGAGAGTGTAAGAGTGTCAAGGAACCCAGACAGATCATGCCAAGCATTTTAGACCATTTTAACCCTTTTACTCCTAGTGAAATGGGAGTCATTGCAGCGTCTTGTTTGAGATGATGACACACCTCAGCATTTGAAAAGTCTTTCTTTTTTTTTAAATATTTTATTTATTTATTCATGTGAGACAGAGAGAGAGAGAGAGAGAGAGGCAGAGACACAGGCAGAGGGAGAAGCAGGCCCCATGCAGGGAGCCTGACATGAGACTTGATCCCGGAACTCCAGGATCACACCCTGGGCCAAAGGCAGACGCTAAACCGCTGAGCCACCAGGGATCCCCTGAAAAGTCTTTCTTTAGGTAATGTTTTAAGGGCAAATGGAGGGGTGGAAGCAGAGAGCACAGTTAGGAAGCTGTTACTGGAAATCCTAGTACTAGTTGATGGTGGCCAGACCAGGTGTGGTTGGATATATTCTGGAAGTTTACGCAGAAGAATTGTCTGATGGATTAGATGAGGGATGTGAGAAAGAGAGGAGTTGAGAATGACACCCAAGCTTTTATAAAACCCCAACAGGTGCTGCCCTTTGGTGCATGGAGGAAGCTGGGCCTGTGACCTCTTATGGTTTAAGATTGCTGATTCATTCTTTTTTTTTTTTTAAGATTTTATTTATTTATTCATGAGAAACACACACTCACACACACACACACACACACACAGAGAGAGAGGCAGAGACACAGGCAGAGGGAGAAGCAGGCTCCATGCAGGGATCCCAACGTGGGACTCAATCCCGGGTCTCCAGGATCACACCCTGGGCTAAAGGCAGCGCTAAACCACTGAGCCACCCAGGCTGCCCTGGTGATTCATTCTTGATTAAGTTTGAGTTGTCTCCTAGACATGGAAGCAGGTTGTCAGGAAGGCAGTGGGCATGGCATAGATTGTGGGAGGTCATGGCTGTACCATGAATTTCATCTTTCTTCCTCAGTTTGAGAATGCTAGAGATGATGCCGACAGAAGCATCCTTGCACATATACGTAGGTATCCAATTGTGCATCTTTCCAGGAGTTAAACTCCTAAAGGTGGCCTCACTGAATCATTCATTCATTCATTCATTTATTTATTTTTAAGAGATTTTATTTATTTATTCATGAGAGACACAGAGAGAAGCAGAGACACAGGCAGAGGGAGAAGCAGGCTCCACACAGGGAAACCCAATGTGGGACTCGATCCCAGGACTCCAGGATCACGACCTGAGCCGAAGGCAGACATTTAACCACTGAGCCACCCAGATGACCCGAATTTAAGAATATGTGCATTTTAGCTCAGAAATACTTCCACATTACTCTACCCCCTATCCCACAATGGTATAATTTACATTTCCATCAGCGTATGCAAGAGTATCCGTTTCTCTTCTTCTTTATAAAAACTGAAAATAGTCTTTTTAAGTTTTGCCAGTTTCATTGATGACAGCTTTTCCTTCAAGCTCATATGTCTTCTGGCCTCAGAGTCCATCCAGCTTCTAGAAGACATAAGAGTTTTCTGTTGTTTTGCCCATTGTGGGTACAGTGTGATGCAGGTCATGTTTGGTAAGACAAACTAATTGCTTGAGGACTTAGCTCCCTGCGAGAGGATGTAACATACTCAGCATTGTTCAAGCAGCTAATTAAAGACTAATGGGGAGACAGCTAAGTAGCAGTTTTAAAGTACATCTCCTTTAAAAGGGGAAATTTTGAATTATATCACCCTGAGAAAGAACAATTCCTTCTGACATTTGGACACCTTTTAATAGCACGTGTTGAATTAAGATCATTGGCAGAAGCTAGGTAGTTAGAACATTGAGTGTATTCCAATTTCTTCAAAGTTATACAATGTCAAATGAGCACCAAGTTGGAATTTTTGGTTTGTTTTTTTCTTTTTTACTAAAAATCAAACAAATAGTTGCTGTGACCCAGCTATGTCCTGTATGTTAGGTCCGGAGGATGCAAAGAGTTACAGAACACAGCCTTTACTCTCATAGAGGGTCCATTGGCAATGGTGGGAGACACACAGATGGCCAGGGATAGTCCAGCATCATGTGGATTAAAGAAATATGTAAAGATTGGGGCACAGAGACATAGGCCTGCTTTATCCAGGATTTAGGTCAGGGAAGAGTTGGGAGGGACAGGCAGGGGGAGACACATAGAGGCCCTTGCTTGTCCTGCCATGGAACCTGGAATTTGTCCTGAGGGCGGTGGGAGTAGAAGAGCTTAGGCAGGATCATAACATGGTCTTTTTGTATTTGTCAAAAACCATTCTAGTAACCTTCTAAGGCAGGGGTCGTTAAACTATGGTCCACAGACCACTGCCTGTTTTTATTTAAAAAGTTTTATTGGGACACAGACCTTTGTTTAGGTATTGTTTGTGGCTGCTTTTCTGCTACGACGGCATATTGAATAATTGAGACAGAGGTCCTTTTTATTTTTTTAATATTTTATTTATTTATTCATGAGAGACACAGAGAGAGAGAGAGAGGTAGAGACACAGGCAGAGGGAGAAGCAGGCTCCCTGAGGGGAACCCAATGTAGGACTTGATCCCCAGACTGGGATCATGACCTGAGCTGAAGGCAGACACTCAACGGCTGAGCCAGCCGGATGTCCCGAGACAGAGATTCTGTGGCCTCCAAAGCCTAAACTATTACTCTCTGTCCCTTTGCTGAAAAAGTTTGTCAATCCTTGATTTAGGGGATGAAATTAATGCAGAGGGGCCAAGAGGAAAGCTGTGGTCTAAGGAAAAGTTGAAGTTAAGGGAAAGGAGGAGGGGAGAGACCCAAGGGGTACTCAGGACAGTGATGAGTGATGGATCGGGGGGGGGGGGGGGGGGTGGGGGGGTGGATGAAAGGGAGAGATGGCATCCCAGGTGGTAGGTGGGGTCTTGCAATGAGTGACCAGGGAGACTGGAAGGTCAAAAGGGACATCTAAGTGGAGATGCCCAGGACAATGTGGGATAAATGAGCCAGGGAGTGGCATAGATGTGTGTTCAACCTGGCAAGCTTGTACCAGTTTTCATAGTATTTTGTTAATATGTAAAAGTTGGGAAACCCGTTATCCCTCTGCCCCATCTACTACCCTGTTCTGGAAATGAGTGTCCATCTCTACTGTTTTTAATCTTTCTTGACCAGTCAAGATTTGGCTTCATGTGCCCATACTTCAAGAAGCCTTCCCTAGACTACAAGCTGTGTACTCTGCACCGTTGTATAGCGTCAGTGGAAAGGCTTTATTGCCTCTGTGGTTCTTTTCTCAAGTACACATTTCTTTCCTTCTGTAGAAGGTAAGTTCACAGATAAGTCCAGTCTCTCATACAGTTTTGTGTGCCTACTAGGTCTACCGTGAAATCACAAATGAGGTGTACACAATTTATTTTCTTAATTACAGAACCTGATAGTCAAATGATAGAGCAGAGGAAACTTACCCTGCCTCTAATGTCATTCAGTCATTCAACTAACATTAATTTTTTCTTTTTTCTTTTTTTTTTTAAAGATTTCATTTATTTATTCATGATAGAGAGAGAGAGAGGCAGAGACACAGGCAGAGGGAGAAGCAGGCTCCATGCATGGAGCCTGACATGGGACTCGATCCCGGGTCTCCAGGATCACGCCCCGGGCTGAAGGCAGCACTAAACCGCTTGAGCTACCGGGGCTGCCCTCAACTAACGTTTAATTGAGCACTTTGTATATGCCAGACACTTTTCCAGGGACCAAGGATGCAATGATTGCCCTCATGGAAGTTATATTTTAATAGAGGAAGACAGACAGAACGTTGCCCTAATTTTCTAATTCCTGCAACCCTGGAGCATAATATTGCAAGAGAACTCTGGGATTTTATTCCTGCTCCATTGGCTTATTTTACAGGTATCTAAACTGCATAGAGATAGAACTTGAACTGCCCATCTCACCAGTGGAGAGGGGAGGCTTTCATTTGTGTTGTCCAGGTTGGAACAATGTGATTTGATTCCCATTCAAGAGCATAGTAATTCATTGTTCTAATGCACTTTTAAATGCAGAGAGTTGCTTGCCATCTTTACTTTGGTGAGCATCAATTCTGAAGTTTTTCTTTTTGCTATTAATGTAACCTTACCAGACCTGGCTTTTACTGCAAAAGCTCTGCCTTAATGGGGTCAAATTTAGGGAGGAATGCTTTGCCACTGTCCACGTTCTTTTCTCATAACCGCTATCTGTATTCGTGAAAACTGACAGGGAAAATGAAGGGACACAGAGTCTTTGGCAGCTTTCCGTTTTCAACTTTACAGGAGTTGAAAGCATCAATTTTCATTTCATGCTTTGAATTGCTTGTAATAGGGGTTTTTAGCAAATCTTTGGTAGGCAGATGAGCGAGAGTCTGGGGGCTGTTCACGGAAGGAGTGTCTCAGGCAGGCAAGAGAATGAGCCCCAGGGAGAGGACCAAGTGTGTGCGGGAGAATTAAGATCGAGGAGCATTGCTCCCCCAACATTGCCAAGGTGAGTTTCTCTCTGGCTTGCCAGACACTTTGTAAAATTACTCACTGATTGAGTGCTTCTGTTTGGTTTCTTCGTGTTATAAATGTCACACAAAGAAGCAGAATCGAGGGCACGGTAATATTCCATTGATAGTAAAAAAAAAAAAAAAAAAAAAAAACCCAGCAAGGTAAAGAGGGATTTGGGGCTCCAGGATCTCTTCTTGGGGAATGACAAAGGATGTCAGAGGACATAAGCCATGATTTTGATAGCAGAGCACTTACCCAGCGGTAGATTGGGTGGGTAGATTGGGTGGTCAATTGCTCCCAGGGCAATTGACCACGTTATTCTTATGGTGTGTCTTCCTTAATGGGAAGCCAGCAAGCCTTTGGAAAATCACAGCTTCTGGGCAGTTTCTCCTCTATAAAGACACACATTAGCTACAGCAGATTTTGTGACTTATTGCAGGCTGAGGAGAAACCTGCATCCCCCATCCCAGAAGCTTCCCTGCACCATGTTTGCATTTTCCAGCACGCAGAATGAAGGTGTTGGAGCGAAATGTTCTGCTTGCCAACCAGAGAGAAGGTGTTAAAAAAAAAAGTCTGTTACTTGCCAGTTTGAAAATATGTATGTTCCAACATTTTGTCATTAAGAAAGCTTCTTGTAGATTGAGGTGGCTTTAATCTAGATAAATTTCAAGTATTTTAATGTATGTGTCAGAGGTGTCTAATTTCACATATTTAAATCACAATTTTTTGAAGTGAGTTTTATTCACATTTGACCTTACAATAAAATTCACTCTTTGCTGTACATTTCTCTGAGTTTTAACAAATACGTACAACCATGTGACCCACCAGGCCATTCAAGATACAGAATAGTTTTGTCACCACCCCCTCAAATTCTTTTCTATAGCCATGTTGTTTTCAAGCCCTTTCCCAGCCCTCAGGCAATCACATATATCTTCTGTTCCTGATACTTTTGGTTTTCCGAATGTCATCAAAACGGAATCACGTAGTGAATCTTTTGGATTTAGCTTTTTTTACTTAACTAAATGGATTTCAGATTCATCTAGGTTGTTGCTTGTATCGTTGATTTATTCTTTTGTATTTGCTGCATAGAATTCCATTGTATACATGTACCACACTATATTTATTCCTTCATTAGTCATAGGGCAGTCAGATTATTTCCAGTTTGGGGGGGATTATGAATAAAGTCACTAAAGGAACTTTCCAAGAGGGGAAGACAATAGGCTGAGCATCCCAGAGAATCAGATGTGTAGTGGAGAGGTTTTGAGTAAACATAGATTTCCATTTTGCTTGAGTCATAGCCAAGAGGGAGCTTCTCTGGGTTATGTGAGGAGTATGTTTAACTTTGTAAGAAACTGTCAAACTCCTTCCCAGAAAGCTATACCATTTTGTGTTCTCCCTTGGCAGTGTGTAAGTATTTCAGTTGCTCTGTACCTTCACCAGTATTTGTTATTGTCAAATAAAAAAAAAAAAAAAAAAAAGAATTTTTTAGACTCTAGACTTTCTAATAGTGCGGTGGTATTTCTTTTTCTTTTCTTTATTTTTTAAAAGATTTTATTTATTCATTCATGAAAGACACAGAGAGAGACAGAGGCAGAGACAGAGGCAGAGGGAGAAGCAGGCTCCCATGCAGGGAGCCCGATGTGGGACTCAGGACTCCAGGACCACGCCGCAGGCCGAAGGCAGGTGCCAAACCACTGAGCCATCCAGGGATCCCTGTGGTGGTATTTCATTGTGATTTTAACTTGCATTTTCCGAATGATTAAGAATGTGGAACATGGTTTTTTTTTTTTTTTTTTTGGAACATGTTTTTGTGTGCTTTTTTGACATCCGTGTGTCATCTTTGGTGAACTGTCCTCCATCCGTTTTTGAAATGGGGGATTTTTTTCAGTCATAAATGTTAATGAAACAAACAAAGTATCACGCAGCACTCTTCACTATTGGTTTGCCTGATTTTAAAAAAAATACCAAACGAAAGAAAAAAACCAAGGTGGTGTTTTCGAACGTTATTTGTAAACCTCTTGTTTTAAACATCAAGCTTATGGTAGGAGTCAGACAAATCTGGGACAGCTTGGCTCTTGTCATTGACTGTCTGGGTCATTTTGGCAAGTCATTTGACTTCTGTAAAACTTGGTTACTTCATATATAAAATGGTCTTAATGCCTAACTGTTGATAGTTGTGATTAAATGCGTGCCTTGCATAGAACCTAACACATGGTAGGCATTCACTAAATGATAAATCTTATCACAAATATTGTCAGTATTACTGATTCAGGTAAATTTATGTAGGCAGTTCCTTGTTACATTCATTTACCTTTTTAACCTCAGTGTCTATAGTACCCAGTGCGTGAAAGGCTTGAATGAACTGTTGCATGAATGAATGAATACATGAATGAAGGAAAGCATGCATATAGTATTTATGGTTGACCTGCCAAGAATATTACCAAAAGAGTTTTGTGATCCACTGCCCTGAATCTAGAAGTATTTGTTGAATTGTACCTTAGTTATATTTCCCATTTATTTTAGTACTGTAGTTATTGATAACTTTTTATCTACACACTTCAAATTTATTTTTAGGGAGGCCAGAGGGTGTAAGGATTTGGGATGATGTATATTTTCCTTTTTTTTCTTTCTGCTTTTGTATATTCTTTTTTTAAAGGCCAAAAGGGCTGTGAACCATGACTCATTTTTAGGTTTCTCTTCCACTTGAGTGTGATATCTGTAAGTAATTGCAGAGTAAATCATTGGCGTCTCAGCTCTGCCAAACAAACCCTGTTCGACTGGAGGTTGCTGCCAATTATTTCTTGGCTGGTGTTAGGATTGTGGGTGTATTACAGGCTGGTCTTGCCTTTCTTCAAGAAAGAGGGCCTGTAGATACAGCATCTGGGCTCCTATGACCTGACCCCAATTTGAAGAAATCGCTGACTTTGGCGGGGTGCTCTCAGAACCTCACCAATTCCAGGACTGGTCTCCTGAAAGCACTGTTCCAGCTGGACTCTGCTGAGTCAGCTCTTAGAACTGGGTCAGAACGTCTCTTTCTGTAGGCTGAGCGATACTTGAAACCAACCTTCTCCTGAAAGGGAGAAAGTTAACTTTAAGCCACTTTGCCTTCTTTTGCAAAAGCAGCTTTTTGAGGCCATCAAAATGGAAATAGGAGTTGAGAATGTCAGAGTCTAGGTGCTCTGTGATGTGTTAATTATTTCATGTTCCATCTAGGTAGGAACTTTACACCACTGTCACTGTGGAAAGTTCTCCAAATTGAATTGCCTTTCATATTCTGGTAATCCATTTCACCTTTGAGAGGCTAGTAGAAGCAATAATTTCATCCTCAGGGAGAAAATGACAAAGCTCTTGGTTACGGATTTTCAAAGAAACTCTCTTACCTGGTGAATTACTACCCAACCTGAATGTGTTTTTAGTTCTTCTTCATCGTTCAAAACTCGGTTCGAATATTCCTTTGAGTTCTTACAGAGGCTGGTTCTTCTTAAACCTCATCTTGGTTATACCTATTCGAACACGAAGAGCTGACCTGCAGGGCACACTTCTAATGAGAAGGTAAATGCCCTTGAACTTTCTCCCGCTCCCAGCGTCCTTTCTGTTGCTGTGCAGTTTGTAATTGTTTTGGAAGTTTTTTTTTTTTTTTTTTTTTTTTTTATGATAGTCACAGAGAGAGAGAGAGAGAGAGAGGCAGAGACACAGGCAGAGGGAGAAGCAGGCTCCATGCACTGGGAGCCCGACGTGGGACTCGATCCCGGGTCTCCAGGATCGCGCCCTGGGCCAAAGGCAGGCGCTAAACCGCTGCGCCACCCAGGGATCCCTGTTTTGGAAGTTGTTGTTGGCATAGCTATTTCAAACAGACATTGCAGTCAGGACACACTTGCCCTGTCATAAGAAACACCCCTATAACACACTTAAGAAAGTCCGTGGAATTCAACAAAACAGGCCCTAGTGAGAGGTCAGAGACACACACACCTATTATTTCCGACTAACAGAGGCAGGCCAGCTCTCTCATACTTGGCAGCCCATTCTCACCGTGACATCGCCTCATTGAACTGCCTTGCAAGAATCATGCTTTGGAGCTGAGAATAATGAAAGTGATGTCATGATAGGTTAGAAGACATTTTAACATTGGTTACAAGATCTTTCAGTGGTGTTGGTCTGAGAGCAACAATGGCATCCCGAAGGAGACAGAGCTTAAGATTGAGCCTTCTGCTCTCGGGACGGCGGCCACCAACCACGCGTGCTCCCTAGGGCATCTCTAATGTGGCCAGTCTGGATGGAGACATGCTGCTGAAGTAAAGTCTACACCACATTTTTGAAGGTTTAGTACAAAAAAAAGAAGGTGAGATATCTTAATAACTTTTTATTGATTGCATATTGAAATTATAGTAGTTTGATATGTTTATTTCATATTTCATACCATATGAAATGCATGCTACCATATTTCATAAGGTAGAACAGATATCTTATGAAATTACTTTGTCTTGTTTCTTTCTACTTGCTTCCGTGTCAACATACGTGATTTAAAATTACGTGTGTAGGGGACGCCTGGTGGCTCAGCAGTTGAGCGTCTGCCTTGGGCGCAGCCTGTGATCCTGGAGTCCCAGGATCAAGTCCCACATCGGGCTCCCAGCATGGGGCCTACTTCTCCCTCTGCCTCTGTCTCTGCCTCTCTCTTGGTGTCTCTCATGAATAAATAAATAAAATCTTTAAAAAAAAAAAGATAAATAAAATTCCATGTGTGGTTCACATCATGTCTCTATTAGACAGCGCTCAAAGACTGAGTGTGACAAAGGAACCATGATCCCAAAGATTGTGGAAGCTGAATTCCTGTCTTGTGGTCACTTGCAAAAGAGGTGTATCCATGTTTGGAAAATTCTCGTTTGTACAGCAAAGCCTGGGGGGAGTTAGGGGCAGATCAGAGGGGCTTAGGGTACATGATGGCTGGGGTTTCTTGTCTGGGTAATTGGGCTCATGGTGGCCTTGGTGGGAAGTTCAGGATAGAGAAATGAGGTAACAAGGTCAGAAAGCGAGGGAAAACCCCAGCAGTTTTTCTGGAGAAGCTTGCCTTCTTCAAAAGTTTGATTTGACCTCATTTTCACGCTCAGAATCCTCATGTATGTCAACGTTGGTGAGCCTCTGATGTGATACACTTAATAGGAATTCCAAAAGGCTGCCACCTGAAGTTAAGTGCTTCTGTGACATATTTAAAATCATCCTTTTAGCTAATATTCCCAAGAATTTTGAGGGAGGCTTGTGTGTAATATGGCCAACTATGATTTTTTTTTTTTTTTTTTTAATCTGACTGTGAGAACAGGCTGAAACTCTCATCTGCCTGGTGTTCCTTCTATGTGCTGGGTATAATCAGAAACTCAGAATAAATAAGACCTAGATTTCTTGTCCACAGAGAGCTTGCTCACTCACCAAATAGTGAGTGCTTACTATGTGCCACATACAGTTCTACAGCCAGGGATAGAGCAGCAAGAAAACGGCTTAAAATCCCGGTCTTTAAGGAGTTTACATTCTCTTAGAACCTGTAATATAATTTAAAACACTCATCTGGAATGAATTTGTGAGCCACAGGGAGACCTGAGATTTTGTAGCTCAACCTACTTATTTAACAGAATAACTATCCTATTATGTGTTGAACGTACCATAGGGGCTAGTGCAATGCCTTATATATGGTAGGAATCAATTGTGTATCATTTATTCAACAGATATTTATTAAAGACCTACTGTGTTCCAGGCACTTTTCTAAGTGTTGGGGATATATTAGTATATATTCCCCCACAGAGGGAAGATTGCCATTCTTAAAGAGCTTAGATTCCATCTGGGGGTAAGTAATGCAGAGTCAGACAATGGCCGTGAAATAGAAGTTTGTGATACAGTATATATCTGAAATGGATAAGAACTAAGAAAGGAAAAAGACAAGTAAAGCCAGGTAAGAGGTATTGGAAATATTGCGAGTATCTGTGGTGGGAAGGGGTTGGGGGTGGGGGTGGGAAACATTCCAGGTAAAGGGAACAGCCAGTGCAAAGTCACTAAGTCAGGAGCATGCCTAACTTGCTTAAACAGCAGCAAGGGGATCCAGTGTGGTTGGACCAAAGTGTATAAAGGGGAAGAAAGACTATCAGAAGATTAAGTCAAAGAGGTAATAAGGAATTGGATGTTGTGGGAACATAAACATCATTTTTATTTTATTTTTTCAGATTTATTTTTATTTACTTATTTTTTTAAAGATTTTATTTATTTATTCATGAGAGACACACAGAGAGAGAGAGGCAGAGACACAGGCAGAGGGAGAAGCAGGCTCCCTGTGGGGAGCCCGATGTGGGACTCAATCCCAGGTCTCCAGGATCATGCCCTGGACCGAAGGCAGGCACTAAACAACTGAGCCTCCCAGGGATCCCAGATTTATTTTATTTTGGAGAGCGAGAGAGAAGTAGAGAGAGAGAGAGCGCGTGAAACGAGGGGAGGGGCAGAGGGAGAGGGAAAGAATCCTCAAGCAGGACTCCCTGCTGAGTGTGGAGCCCAATGCAGGACTTGATCCTGGGACTCTGAGATCATGACCTGAGCTGAAATCAAGAGTCAGATGCTTAAGGGACTGAGCCACCAGATGCCCTGTGGGAACTTCATTTTTATAATACAGGGTTTAGAGCAGAGATCTTCTGTGGTCTGACTTATATTTTTCGTTGAACATTTTTTTAAATACACAGTAAAAATCTCCCTGATTGGCGGACAGTTATTTGAGCCTTAACAAAGGCACACAGTCTTGTAACCATCACAGTCAAGATACAGAGTCAGTCATTCCAAAAACCTCCCTCATGCTGCCCCTTTGTTGACTTAACATTTCACAGGACATTTCTAGATGCTCTGTGGGTATTAGACTACAGGGAGGCAGGCTTGGATGCCAGAAGACCAGTTGGCAGGCTCATGCCGCTATCGAGGTGAGCGGTGATGGAAGCTTGCCCGGGATGTGCAGGAAATGGTCGGATTCTGGGTCTATTCTGAAGGCTGAGGTTTGATAGGAGGTGTGAGAGGAAGAGAAGAGAGAAGGATGACATCATGGTTTTTGCCCAGAGCCACAAGGAAAGCTGGAGTCCTCATTTACTGAGATGAGGCAGGTTGCAGGTTTGATGAGGAAGATTGTAATTCAGCTTTGGATATTTTGGGTCTCACTGCCTACTAGCTACCTAAGCAGAGATATCGGTGGGCAAGTCTGCTGAATTGAAATGCACAATGAATGTTTAGAAACCAGTGTGCAGGGATACCTGGGTGGCTCAGTGGTTGAGCGTCTGCCTTTGGCTCAGGGTGTGATCCTGGGGTCCTGGGATCGAGTCCCGTGTCGGGCTCCCTGCATGGAGCTTGCTTCTCCCTCTGCCTGTGTCTCTGCCTCTCTCTATGTTCCTCATGAATAAATAAATAAAATCTTAAAAAAAAAAAAAGAAAGAAATCAATGTGCACATTTTGGAACAGTTGGGAAAAAATCTGTGATTCTTACGGAAACGTCTTGTCAACCTTTAGAATTCAGAGGTGCTTGAGTAATCTGATACTGAAGATTGTTCTCAGCCACATCATTTTTATTGTCATTTAATTCGTTTCCTTATCCGTTCTTTGGTGGAAAGATAAATATCCTTTCTGTGCAGAAAACACACAAAGTTTAATACTACTATAATGATCCTGGTATTTGCTTTATTTATTGATTTAAAACAATGACCTATGTTAAGTGCAAGGATGAACTGGTTCAGAAGGATTCTTTTTATTCCACCAAAATTTTAAACTCCAGGAAGAACTCTTGATGTTTGACTTTGGATCACTGTGTATCGTTTTACTCACTTCTGGTGTCTTTAGCTGCCAGCGCACTTGAGTTGCAGAAGAGAGAACGGAAGGGAAGGCTAAAATTAACAAGATATGATGTTAGTTGGCAAAAAGCTAGGATACAAAATTCTATATATGGTTTAATCTCAAATTAGATTGAAAACTTGTATGTACACGTATGGAATACTTTCTGAACAGAATATCCCAGAACCTAAAAGCCACCATCTCTATGTTATGAAATCATGGGAGAATTTTGCTGTATTTAAAACATTTTACCATGTTTTTGGGATTTATGAACAAATCCATTTTTCTTTTTTTATTTTTTCATTTATCAAAAAATGTTTACTCAGTGTTGGATTTAGACTTGGACGGGGGTAGACTAATGAACACGACAGAAGAGACTTTGCAGCTTTGAGCTAATAGCCTTGTGAGATCGTTATCAAGTTATAATTAGGAAAGACGATAATTTAATTAATGAAGAAAGAATGCAAGTCAACTTGTCCAGCTTCATTGGGTTTTTTTAATGCACTTGTACTAAGTGAGGTTTTTATGAATCCCTCTCCATCCATGTTTCTCCCTAATAGAGGCTCAGAAGAGTGGGCATTTGTGATGATGTGACTCCTTGCTCTATTTCTGTAGCCACTTGGGGAATGTGCTTATAGTATATCCTCACCAGGAGGAGGGACTATATAGGGCCTGAACATGTGCTAACCTTGGGCTTCAACGGTCCTCCCACAGGGCAGCAGAAAACATCATGGTCATCATGGTTCCTTGGCAGAAACTTTGGTGTGGGGCGGGGTGGTGGGGGATCACACCTGCTGTCAGTATTATCTAAGACACGTCACCTGGTTTTGCTAAGTCTCTGTTACCTCATCTGGAAAATACCAGGGCTGAACTGGTGGAGCCTAAAATGCAGTGACTCCAGAATTTACGCAGGCTTTGGTGGTGTTAAACAATGTCTGATTTAAATTTCAGGTATGTTCACCTCGTGAATATTTACATGAATGTAATTATCCAGCCTCCCTTTTGCCATGAGAGTCCTAGTGCCAAGTCCATATTTTGTATCAGTGACCCAAAAAATAGAGCTGATTTCAGAGAGCTTGCAGGAAATGTCTGTTCTTACTGAGAGACTTGGCCCAGGGAGATTTCATTTTCCCTCCATGACTGTTTCTCCATCTAAGCTTAAATATGTTTAATGGAATTGGCATCCAGCTCTCATATTAGTTGGTGACTGGCTAGGTGCCACAAATAGGAATAAAGAATAGAAGAGGCTATTTTGCACCTCAAGATTTGGAACCTTCAAGAGATGTCTTTTTGTATCTTCTCTGTACTGGATCTCATAGCTGGTTGAGTTTTACTTTCCTCTTTTTTTTTCTCCTTTCTTCTTGTGTGAAAATGTTGATATGGTGACTTCCTTCTAATTTTATCAAATACAGTATGTCCAGAAACAAAACAGAACCATGTTTCTGCGTGCGATTCCTGGCAGAAGTTGTGCGATTTCATCTTGGGATAAAACTGTGAATTTGTGGAAAGCAACATGGTATGGGTACTTAGGGAAAGCAAAAGAAATACATAGCCTGGCTGCCAGAGTCGCCTTTGTCTTGGCGGCTGGAGGAAGTCACTAGTGATTTGTGGGAGCTGAGGCTCCTGGGGATAGACAGTTGGTCAACAGGCAGGCGTGCTGGCGAGAGCCATGGGGCAGGCAGTAATGCATTTCCAGAAGAATCTCATTACTTATGCATTCAAATTGCACAAGTCAAATGTGTGTGTAAGAGAGAGAGACAGAGAGACCAAGAGATAGAGAGACAGGGAGAGAGAGAGAGAGACCACAAACAAGAATAAGCATAGACGAAATAGTGCAGTTAGGCCCACCAGCTGTGCCTGGAGTCCTGGTGACATGGGACACATGAACCTGCTGTCCTCTCTTCCTGGGAGAGAACCTCCCACAGCCTCAGCGCCCCCCCTGAACTGAGCGTGAGACTCTGCTTCTTGAAGGCACATATTGTGTATAGCACGGCTCCTATGACTTCTTCATCCAGGGCTCATCTGAAGAAACAGGGAGCTGTTCGAACACTGAAGACAAACGGACTGAGTTGAATTTATTGAGAGGAGAATATTGTTTTATGTGGACAATCCGTGGGATTTTTTTCAAAGGCAATGTTAGCTGTCCTGCAGGGCCGGCGTTAGGTGAAGCAAGTGAGGGACTCTCCTGGGGTACAGAATTTAAGAAGGTGCTAAACAATGTAGTAATCAAGAGAAATAATATTTTAATGTGTATCTTTTAAAAGATTAAAATCATTTTAAATAAAGATAGGATTGGGGGGTGTTGTTGTTGTTGGTGGTGGTGGTGGTGGTGTTTTTTTTTTTTTTTTTTTTTTTGCCTCAAGCTTTAATATGGCTTAGTATGGCACTGGTAATTGAAGTTGTCTTTATTGAAAACTGATGTTTTTGGATGAAGAAGTTGTGAGATACAGACACACACACACACACACACACACTAGAAGATTACTAAGCCATAAAAAAGAATGAAATCCTGCTATTTGCAATAACATAGTTGGAGCTGGAGAGTATTGTGCTAAGTGAAATAAGTCAGAGAAAGGCAAATACCATATGATCTCACTTATATGTGGAATTTAAGAAACAAAACAGATGAACATATGGGAAGGGCGGGAGGGGAAGAGAGGCAAACCAGAAAACAAACTCTTAACTATAGAGAACAAACTGAGGGTTGCTGGAGGGCGGTGAGTGGAGGATGATGGGGATTAAGGAGGACACTTGTGATGTGCACTGGGTGTGTTCCTAAATGATAAATCACTAATTCAACACCTGAAACTAATATTACACTGAATGTTAACTAACTGGAATTTAAATAAAACCTTGACACTACAAAAACAAAACAAAGTGAAACTGATATTTTGTCCATCATGGGGGTTTTTTTGCATTAAATTTGGCTTTTGAAAATATGGTGTGAAAATACTATTTCTCTTGATTACTGAGGCTTTTGTTTGTTTGTTTGTTTTGTTTTTGGCACTTCCTTAGGATTGTACCTCATCTGCTTCATCCATAGTTCAGCTCCAGTTTTGATATTTCCTTTAATTTATAACTTCAGAAACCTTGAATGAAATAGGATTCCAGGAGACAAAAGAGCACTCAGGGGACAGTCTTCCAGAAGCTCAATTCTTATAGAAGAGTAACTGTGTGAACAAATTGAACCCCTTTTTAATGTGCCATGTTATATGAAAGACTTTATATATTTATTAAATAGCTATTTATTGAACACTTAGTATGCACTTGGGAAGATTCTAGGTGCCAGGGTTACAGTGATGTACAAATTAGAGAAAATCCCAGGATTTCCAGAGCTTACTTCCCAGTGGTAACCAGACATCTTCTTTGTCCCCCACAACAACTCTGCAATATAGGTAGCAGTTATACCGTTTTACCAGGGAGCAAAGTGGGGCTCAGAGAATAACCCTAGCAGCAGATGACAAAATGCAACATTGTCTAGCACGGAATCTAATGTTGAAAGGACTCAGAGAAAGTCAAACGTATCATGACATGGGCTTAGTCAATAGGAAGCTTTCTAGAATACATTAGCCTTATATTGTCTTTTTTTTTTTTTAAGATTTTATTTATTTATTTAAGAGAGAGAGCACAAGCTGAGGTGGGGAGAGGGAGAAGCTGAAGTTTCCCTGCTGAGCATGGAGCCTTACTGGGGCTCTATCCCAGGACCCTGAGCTGAAGGCAGATGCTTAACTGACTCAGCCACCCAGGTGCCTCCCCTATATTGGTTCTTAAAGGAGAACATTGTAAACATATTCAAGTGCAAGACTAAGGGTAGACAACAATACAAGACACGTTTTCTGTGATTTGGGCAAAGCAGTAAAATGGCACAGAGAAAGCCAGGCAAAAAGATGAAGATATGAAAATATATCTACTTCAGTCAGCAGCATCCAATAAACTTCCAGAATGGCAAACAGTGTTGACTTTTTAGCCAGGGTACTAGGACTGGAAGCCCTTTATCCCGACTCAGAGAGGAGGAATACTATGATTGATTAGCAATGTCTGTATGGAATTTTCATAGATCATCACTGGTTTCATGCTGGTGTGTTACAGTGATCAGGATAATTGGTGTTGCTATGTTGATTATCCCAGTGCCCTGGAGCTCAATTTCCAGATAACCAGTGTTAGGATGCTTAAAAGGTATCATTTAATGGGTTTAATGATTGTTACATTTTTTTGATGGAAGAGTTTGTTTATTTCTGCAAAACTGTATGGTGGGATTCCAACTGTGATTGCATTGAATATATAGATATAGATTAGTTTGGGAAGGATTGATATTTAAAATGTTTTGATCATATACAGGTATTGACCATGAATCTTTAAAAATTTCTCACAATACACTTATATAGATTTTATAAAGTTCATTCACATCTTCTAGTTAGATGCATCTCTGAGTATTTCTCTTTTTTTTGGTGCTATTAAAAATGGTATTTAGAATTTTTACTTTGGCTATAAATTACAAGTATATCGAAATATAATTCATTTGACCTGTTATTTTTGTATTCAAAGAGGCAACGCCTCTAAACTTGCCTGTTCTCATAGGTTCATTGTAGATTTTATCAGACTTTCTACATAGATCAGGAGTCAGAAGACTTTTTCTTAAGAAGCCAGATAGTATATTTTAGGCTTGTGAGTCGTATGGTTTGGCAGTTTCTCAACTTTTCCCCAATGTAGAGGAAAGCAACCATAGATAGTATATAAGTGAATGAGTGTGGCCGTGTTCCAATAAAACTTAATTTACAAAAAACTGTTGCAGCTTGCCATTCCCCGATTTGACTAATCATGCCGTCTGAGAAAAAATAGTTTTACATTGTCCTTTTCCAATCTGGATGCCTTTTATTTCCTTTCCTTGCTTTATAGTGCTGACTAGCACATTTAGTTAAAATGTTGAATAGAAATGGGTAGAGCATCTCTTCTTATCTTGATGGTTCTTTCACCATTAAGTATGATGTTGTAGATTTCTCACAGATCCCCTTTATTTTTTTTTTGTTTTTTTTTTACAGATCCCCTTTATAAGGTTGAAGAAGTTCCTGCTTATTTATAGTTAGCCAAGGATTTTTATTAGAAATTGATGTTAGAATTTGTCAAATGCTTTCTCTATGTCTATTGAGGTGATCATATAGTTTTTCTTTTTAAATTTAACTATGGCAAATTATTTTGATTTTCTATTAGACCAATCTTGTATTACTAGGATAAGCCCTACTTAGTCATGACATATTATTCTTCTTGTTATTGGATTTGATTTGTTTATATTTTATTTAGAATTTTTATATCAATGTTCATGTGAGATATTCAACAATATATAGTTTGATTCTACTTTGATGAATAGAAATATACCCTTATATATGTGTATACACTTACATTTATATAGTTTTATATGAAAGGAGTAAATATAAAAACTGGGGTATTTACATTGTTATTTTAGACATGGCTTGGGGGGATAGGGAAAGAATAAGTTTGCCTTCATGAATCTGCAACGTTTGCTTTTTTTTTTTTTTTTTTTTTTAACTGTGAAAAAAAATGTATAAGCCTACAGTTAAATTCATGGGTAGGCTATACTTCTGGGAACTGCGTAAGTTGGAGAGAAACAGTCTGTTTTTTTTTTGGCAAGAGTTTGATCCTTCCTAAAACATGTTGAACAGATCAAATGTTCCTATGGTCAGGTTGCTGAAGGTTGGAAAGGAAAGTAGTGTAGTAGGCATAGGTTTTTGTAACTAGACAGATCTGTCTTGGAATCCTGGTCCTGTTACTGTCTTACTATGGGTCTTTAACTTTTCTGTGTTTTAATGGACTGGACAATTTTGTTATAAGGATAAAGGCTAATGTAAGGAAACTAGAATATAGAACATTTTCAGTAAATGGTAATCTCTACTACCACTGCTCCTGCTGGTACTATTTATAGGATCAAAGAAACTTGAGATATCTAGTTTACTTTTACACTCAATGTCTAAGTCCTGTCTTCATCTTTGACAAGTCATTTCTTACTTCTGCTTAGTCACTTTGAAGGACAGGCATTCATGACCTTGTTTAGTCTTCTACTCTTCCCCTGGAGTGGTTAGCAAAAACTCTCCAGCTATTTGTCTAGCGTCCCTTTATTTTGTACCACGTATTACACACTAGCAATGTCGGCTTTCTCTCTGTCCCTCTAGAACATGTTAGCTTATTCTTAGCTTGTTACATTTGTATTACGGGTTCTCTTAGCCCAGTATGCAAATCTCACTCTCATCACTTAAAGTCATGTGACTTGGACCATTCTTTAACTGCTTTGTGTCTTAATTTACTTACCCATAAAAGTAAGATAATGGGGATGCCTGGGTGGCTCAGCAGTTGAGCATCTGCCTTCAGCTCAGGTTGTGATCTGGGATCGAGTCCCACATCGAGAGCCTGCTTCTCTCTCTGCCTGTGTTTCTGCCTTTCTGTGTGTCTTTCATGAATAAATAAATAAAATCTTTAAAAAAGAGAGAGAGAGATAATAATGGTACCCTCCTTATAGACTGACATTGATAAGCTTATTACTTGTAAAGTGTTGAAAATGGTGCCTGGCAAATAATAAGTGTTCAGTACTCTAAACTGGATCTGCCTCACTCTTGTTAATCAAAGCTAAATAAAATTAATTTGTTAACATGTTTTTTATACCACTTATCTGTTAAAGGATAATTCCTCCCTATTGCTTTCTTTTAAATGTTTTTCCCCCACTTGTGCATAGATGCTATATTTTTTCTTTTTACCCACCCAAAAAAATAGGACTTGTATTTTTTCTTTTAATTTTATTTTTTAAAATATTTTATTTATTTATTCATGAGAGACACAAAAATAGGCAGATACACAGGCAGAGGGAGGAGAAGCAGGCTCCATGCAAGGAATCCGATGTGGGACTCTAACCGGGTAATTTGAGATCACGCCCTGAGCCAAAGGCAGAGGCTAAAACGCTGAGCCACCCAGGCATCCCTAGGACTTGTGTTTTTTAATCTTTTCTTGTGAAGTTGGGTATAATTGTCTAAATAGACAAAATTATTTTATTTTATTTTATTTTTATTTTTTTTTTTTTAAACATTTAATTTATTCATGAGAGACACAGGGAGAGAGAGAGAGGCAGAGACACAGGCAGAGGGAGAAGCAGGCTCAATGCAGGGAGCCCGACGTGGGACTTGATCCCAGGACTCCAGGATCACACCCTGGGCCAAAGGCAGGCACTAAACCGCTGAGCCACCCGGGCTGCCCAGCAAAATTATTTTAAATCTTCACTGTATGCATCAAATTACTAGCACTATCTTAGAAGTGTTTTTGATCAGCATGCCATTTGTATTTTCATTGAAGATATGCCAACATCACTAAAGGAGACAGAGTCCAATACAGAGACTGGTGACATTTTTAAAAATTGATACATCAGTCATTATGGTTGTCCAGTCACCCATGGGTCCTCTTTTTTCGAGGATCTTTTCGGGGAAATCCTACCAAATGTATTTTGAAATCCAGATACCTTTTGCTCTATTTTTTGACCTATGATATGTAATGAAGAGTCTCAAGAATAACATTGGTAATGTTTTTTTTTTTTTACATGGAATATCCTAGTAATCATTATGTGCTTTTGAAGGATACATTTAGTATTTGTCAAGTAGAAAGGTCTGCTTTAACAAGGTCTTCTGAAAAATTTTTTTAAGATTTATTTATTTATTTATGACAGGGCAGCCCCGGTGGCGCAGTGGTTTAGCGCCGCCTGCAACCCAGGGCGTGATCCTGGAGACCCTGGATCGAGTCCCACGTCAGGCTCTCTGTATGATGCCTGCTTCTCCCTCTGCCTGTGTCTCTGCCTCTCTCTCTCTCTGTATCTATGAATAAATAAATAAAATCTTTAAAAAAAAAAAAGATATTTATTTATTTATGACAGACACAGACAGAGAGAGAGGCAGAGACACAGAAGGAGGGAGAAGCAGGCACCATGCCCAGAGCCCGATGTGGGACTCAATCCTAGGACTTCAGGATCACACCCTGGGCCAAAGGCAGGCGCCAAACCGCTGAGCCACCCAGGGATTCCCCTGAAATTTTTTTAAGTAATCTCTACACCCCACATAGGGCTTGAACTCACAACCCTGAGATCAAGAGTCACATGGTCAACCAACTGAGGCAACCAGGAGCCCCATTCTTCTGAAGTTTTAGCTATAGATTCAATTGAAGATCATTTGGATGCTTTTATAAATAACACTATGTACTTTTCTTTGAGTGATAGGCCTTCAGTATATGCATTCATGATTTTCAAAACCATTTTAAAAACTCATATTTTCTTCTACCTTTCACTGAATTCAAAGTTTGAGAATAAATTCCTGTTGTATATTTTATATTGCCTTGGTAGAAAATTATTTGAAGTAATTTGCATACACTTGAGTAAAGGGTGGGATGGAATGCTCCTTAGTTTCAACCACGGTGATTTTTAAAATAGAATTTTCCAAGCAATTAATCCCTAATGTGGGCAGGTGCATTTGGGTTTTTCATTTGCAAGAACATATTTCATGTTTAAAATTTTAATGAAAAACAATAAAAAGCAAACTGGTTCATAGGTTTCTGGAAAAAGAGATGACCTTTCTTTGTTCTCTTTGAGGTAACAAATTAGTAAATGCATCTGAGTTTTAAAAACACTGAAATCCACTTTTCTACAGATATCATTGGCAAAATTGAACTTGTTATTCAGTAGTTGACAGCTTGGTTTGCTTGCTTTTTTTAAGTAGTTCTTTGAACCATGGAGTCTAAAAGAAATCCCAAACAACTAGACAGCCAGAAAAAGAGTGGGATAATGGGAAAAATAGTTGTTTAGTCTCTATTCATTCCTTATTGTGTTTTCTGTTTTTATTTTTTCCAAAGGTTTTATTTTTAAGTAATCTCTGCACCCAGTGTGGGGCTTAAACTTACAACCCCTGAGATCAAGAGTAGCATACTTTACCGACAGCACTCCCTTAGGTGCCCCCCACCAACAACTCAGTATTTTGTAAAAAATAGTGTTGAGTCAACATTCGCCAGATAATGTTTTCTTGAACATTTTTCATCGTAAAGGATCTTTAAAAGAAAATATCCTGGGAGGATATAAACCAAAGTAATGAGTGTGGTTATTTCTGTTACAAATGGCTTTATATTTTCTTTTACTTATCTGCCTTAGAATTCTGATTTCCACAATGCACATATTCATTTTTATAAAGAAGAATGTTTCTTTTTTTAACTTTTATTTTGGTAAAATAATATATGTCAAAATTTACCATTTTAACCATTTTTAAATGTACAATTTAGTTGCATGAAGTGCATTCCTGCTGTTGTGCAACCATTGTCTCCAAAATTTTCTCATCTTCTCAAACTGAAACTGTTACATTCATTAAACAATACTTCCCTGTTTCCCTCACCCTCAGACGCAGGTCACCATGTGTCTTCTTTCTGTCTCTGTGACTTTGACTCTGCAAGGTACCTCATTTAAGTGGAATTATCTATTTGTCCTTTGTATTTGGCTTATTTCGCTAAGCAAAACGCCTTCAAGTTTCATTGTTTGTTAACATATATCAGAATTTCCTTGCTTTTAAAGGCTGAATAATGTTCTCATTTTATATAAAATCTGATATTTTAATCCATTCATCCATTGATGGACATTTGGGTAATTTTCATAAGGTTTTTTTAAAAATAACCCTTCAAATGTGTCCTTTCCTTCATAGTTAAAAAATACCTCTTTGATATCCATGTTTTATCTTTGAATCTCCAGAAAACTTTACAAGTGGACAAGAGTCACTGGCCTCACCTTACAGATGTGGAAACTGTGATTCAAAAATGTTACAGGCTTGCAGGTGAATATAAAGTATTCATATTTGCAGCCAGGCCTTGGAACTCCAGCTCTGGTATTGTGACATTGGTGCATGAGTTCTGTATCCTGGGTCACATGCTGAATGGCCTGTAGGTGGCAGGTAGCTAACATACTGCTGTATGTTTTGCTTTGTTAATTTATTTACAAGTGAGAGAGAGAGAACTCATGAATGCATGACTGGGGGTGGGGTTGGAGCAGGGGGCAGAGGGAGAAGCAGATTCCCCACTGAGGAGGGAGCTCAACCCCAGGCTCCATCTCAGGACCCTGAGATCCTGATCTGAGCTGAAGGTAGATGCTTAACCCACTGAACCACCCAGGCGCCCCCCAGTGTTTTTTCTTTAAATTGAGGACTTTATTGACCATCTGAGTGAGATGGTTCCATTGTGAGACATTATCCCAGGTATCAGAGATCCGTTAACATTCCTGCCTTTACACATTACATGGTGGTAGCGCACCCAGTCCTCATTATGTGACAGCCAAAATCATATCCACACATTTTCTCCAAGCTTCCTGGTTGCGGTGAAGGTTGAGCATTACACTTCCGTTAAATCTTAAGTGTCGGGCAGCCCCTGTGGCTCGGCGGTTTAGCGCCACCTTCAGCCCAGGGCCTGATCCTGGAGACCCAAGATCGAGTCCCACGTTGGGCTCCCTGCGATGGAGCCTACTTCTCCCTTTGCCTATGTCTCTGCCTCCCCCTCTCCCCGTGTGTTTCTCATGAATAAGTAAATAAAATCCTTTTTTAAAAAAAATCTTAAGTGTCTAAGACCTACAGAACATTTTATTTTTTTTAAGATTTCATTTATTTATTCATGAGAGACACAGACACACACACACACACACACAGAGGCGCAGAGATACAGGCAGAGGGAGTAGCAAGCTCCATGCAGGGAGCCTGATGTGGGACTCAGTCCCAGGACAACAGGATCACACCCTGGACCAAAGGCAGGCGCTAAACCGCTGAGCCACCCAGGGATCCCTACAGAACATTTTATATTCACTCTCCACGATTAGACATAAAATAAATGGAAACTGCCCAGAAGTAATCTTTTCATATGACTTCTGGTATTACAGAATTATTCAGTATAACAAAAGATGCTACAACATGAAATGAAATGGACATTATCTCTAGGTGTGTGCCTACAGTTCCATTAGTCACCATGGAGGAGAAGGATCTTCGAATTGCTTGTGGCTCCCAGGACCATCTCTGTGAACTGACTCTGAGATGAGGGCTCTGGACAGCATGAGGTCCAGAACCTCTACTCAGAGACTGGCCATTCCAGTGTTGGGAGAGTGGAGGGTTGCATTCACTTCTGCAGTGAGATGGACTGTATTGAGCTGTGCAAGCTGATGGCTTTTCATCACTATTGAGTCTCAGTATATTGGTCTTATTCTAGTTGTGGTACATAGTGCCTCTCTTACTTCCATCCATCTAGTTTTAGGCTTCATGTATTCAGAAATCAGGCATCCCTAATATACTGACCAGGATAGGACGTGGTGTCTTTCTCTTGCCACACGCAGCTCTAATGCCTATTGCTAAGTTGCTATGGCTAGGACTGGGACTATGAGTCATAATTCATACCATGAGCACTCTCCATACCCTTGTTGGGAACTCTGGACAGAAATAAATGAAATGCACTGTGTAGATTGACGACACGGATGGCAGGGACTTGGGAGAACTGGAGCACACAGAGGGAATATCACTGCTCTCTGTTCTAGCCGTCTATGCCAGGCAGTGGGGCAGGCCCTGTGTTATCAGGTCTTCTCCATTTTTTGAGATAAACTGGAAATCTGTATTTGTTTTCTGTGAATTGTCCCCATTTTTACATCATGGTAATTACTTGTTTTCAATTGTGCTCAAACACATAGGACATAAAATTTGCCATCTTAATCCATTTAGTGTACAATCCAGTCACATCATATTTACACTAGATGTACAGTATTGTGAAGTACATTTACATGGTTGTACAATCTCCAGAACTCTTTTCATCTTGCAAAACCCAAACTCTCTACCTATTAAACATTAAACTCTCTCCCTATCTCCCCACCTCTACCCTAACCAAATGACAACCACTATTCTACTTTTTGTCTGTATGAATTTGAGTATTCTGGGTATCTCAGATAAATGGAATCATGTAAAATTCATCTTTTTATAACCAGTTTATTTTACTTAGCAAAATGTCCTCAAGGTTCAAGCATCCTGTAGCATGTGTCAGAATTTCCCTCTTCTTTAAGGCTAAATAATACTCCATTATATGTGTATTCAACATTTTGTTTATCCATTCATCCATGGAAAGATACTTGGGTTGCTTGGCAACCAATTTTTTTAAAAGCACTGAAAGTAGTGTGTGAGCTAGACAAAAAAAATTCCCAGCTGGTTGTTTTAGCACATGGGCTGCCATTTTGTGTCAGTGGCACTATATGGGTAATAAAATTACGCATTGACATTATTATTAACTCATTGCTCTAGGTCATAGAAACCTTGAAGTGCAGAGGATAAAGTAATCCTGGAAATCACCCTAATGGGACAGGCCTCTTTCTACTTAAAGGCTTGGCTAATTCTGTAAGTGAAATTTATGGAGCATTATCAGAGACTTTTCAAGACACCTTGCACTTATATTTCATACTCAGTGTGGTTCAGTTCTTAAAGCAAAGTTGGCAGCAGTCCTCCTCCCTTGGGATCCAATGTATAGCACAGAGCTTTGCTCAAGGAAGGAGCCCAGTAGGTGTAGAATGAATGAATACATTTAAGTCCTGAGTTGGGCATTCCTTTTTATCCAGCACACTGCCGTTGGAATTAAATCTAATGGCAAGCCAGCCTACATGAGTGGAGCCTGGGTGTAATGGAGTCAGAGCCCCCTGCTCCTCTGCAGTGGCTGCCTGACTTGGCGTCTCACAAAGATGACTCCATTCTGTGCCTCAGTTTGATTACAAAAAAGGGTTTACCTGACAAACCATAATAGCGTATCACCCAGATTGTTCAAATGGATATAACAGGGGCTCTCTAAGCTCCTGTGAACAACCAAAAAGAGGGGAAAATGCATGTTTGCCTAGTCAAAGATTATATTGTTTTTATTACCACAAAGCTTGGAATGTGAACTGGGGAAGAGATGGGCTGTAGGTGGGGGAATGATTCCTCTAGAGTACCCTCAACTGTAGTGTCTGCTCTACTCAGATGTGTGAGAATTCCCTTTTTTTTTTTTTTAAGGGATTTTATTTATTTATTCATGAGAGACAGAGAGAGGTAAAGACAAAGGCAGAGGGAGAAGCAGGCTCCATGCAGGGAGCCCAACGTGGGACCCGATCCCGAGTCTCCAGGATCACACCCCGGCTTGCAGGCAGCGCTAAACCTCTGTGCCACCAGGGCTGCCCTGTGTGAGAATTTCTGAAGTTGGTCTCAGTGTGGGTGTTGAGCACTTCCAGTCTTTCATCTTAATTACCCCTCTAGTGTCCCCTTTCCCTGGTAAATAGTTTCCCACAAGACGATACTTTTATTTATTTATTTATTTATTTATTTATTTATTTATTTATTTATTTATTTATTTTAAAGATTTTATTTATTTATTCATGACAGACACACACACACACAGAGAGAAAGAGAGAGAGAGGCAGAGACACAGGCAGAGGGAGAAGCAGGCTCCATGCTGGGAACCCGACGTGGGACTAGATCCCAGGTCTCCAGGATCACACCCTGGGCCAAAGGTGGCGCTAACTCTCTGGGCCACCTGGGCTACCCAGGACATAGCTTTTAAATGTCTCTCTGTTGGTATTGACATGGATGCTGATATCAGGGCTTCTATCCTGGCATCCTTTTGAAGGAAACATTCCATTCCTAAAGAGATTTGCTAGAATCCATGTTCAGTGTAAATTAAATGTTGGGGCACCTAGGTGGCTCAGTCGGTTAGGCATCTGCTTTTGGCTTAGGTCACAGATCTCAGGGTCCTGGGATCAAGCCCCACATCGGGCTCCCTGTTCAGCGGGGAGTTTGCTTCTCCCTCTCCCTTTGCCCCTTCCTCTTCTTGTGCTCTCTCTTTCTCTCTCTCTCTCTCTCAAATAAATAAAGTCTTTAAAAATAATAATAAATAAGTAAAAATTTAATAAAATAAATGTCAATATCACATGGCAGTGGGATATATTTCAGCAGTCTATTGCTTCCCCTCCTTCTCTTCTTCTCTTTAATTAGTCAATTAGATTTGATGAAATGGTAAAGGACACAGTTGCAGGGCTTTCCACCAAATGCTTTTAGGAGTAGAGCATTTCAGAAGTTTTTTAAAAATTGTCTTAAATTTTAGTAGCTGTCCTATAGAGGCACTTTTTATTTGAGAGGGGCAGGGTAACATATTACACATTTCCACAGCATCAGGGTGGTTGTGGAGCAAAAAAATGGCCTCCAATTTAGACCTTTGACTATCTACAAATGAAAGGTGACATAGAGCCATATAGGTATCTTCACAAGATTTTATATAATATATCTAAAGATAAACCACAATTTTTTTTGTAACCACGCCTGGAAATTTTGTACTAGAAGCCTTAAAAATCATCAGCCTCCTGGGCCTCTTTTGACATCTCAGAAACCCTGTCAATTTTGCATGCTCTAGGAGAAGCACTGCTAATTAAGGCTGTTGTATCATACTTGGGCAGCTTTTTGCCAAATGTGTAAATTCTTGGGCACAAGCATACGATCCCCAGACAAACAATACTCAGTAACTGACTTGGGAAAACTGACCTCTGTGTTAACCAGCCAAATTAGCTAAAGCCTCAAGTGACTTTGAAAACAATTTCCCCCAGGTTATTATGAAGTGTGTACTTTCTCCCTTTGCTACCATTTGCAGTTAATGTAACTATCACAGAGATCCATTGTGTTAATGTGGGGGAAAAAATAGAGATATGCAAAATGGGGGTGGGAATCACCTTGAAACCCACTACTTAGTCACTGTTAATGATCTGATGTTAGTATCTTTCCTGTCTTTTTTTTCTTAAAGATTTTATTTATTTATTCATGAGTGACACACACATAGAGAGAGAGAGAGAGAGAGAGAGAGAGGCAGAGACACAGGCAGAGGGAGAAGCAGGCTCCATGCAGGGAGCCTATACAGGCCTTGATCCTGGGACTCTAGGATCACACCCTGGGCTGAAGGTAGATGCTAAACGTCTGAGCCACCCAGGGATCCCCTCCTGTCTTTTTTCTGTGAGCATAGAGATGATGCATGTAGATATGTAACATGTATAGCTACATTAACCAAATTGCTTTTTGTCCTTTTATTCTACTTAAAATGTCATGACATTTTTCTCTCCCAGTACCTGTAATGGCCAAATAATTGCTATGGGCTCCCTCTGAATCTGTTGTGTGATAGGTTTTCACTTAACTTCTGCATGCCCCACTATGGGCATGTAGATTGTTCCATAAATGTTTCTTAATGAGAATAGCATTGTCCAGACTGAACCACATTGTTAAGCCAAACAAAGTGAGGATCCGAGATATTAAGTCAGCCCAAACACGTTGACCTACAGCCATGAACCCAAATGGCCACTACATGGTTTTCTTTTTTAAACTATTCCTACTGCCTTGTGAAATATTGGTTGTCCATGCACATTCCTACATAGTTTCTCATTAATACTGCATGCAAGATTTAGCTACTTAATTATGTGTTAACAGCAAGGAATATGATAGGCTATTGATAAAAATATTTATCTTCTAATAGAGTTTGCCTGCATCTGATATAGGACACAGCATCTGTTAATTAGAAAAAAGGGAAAGGGACACCTGGGTGGCTCAGCGGTTGAGCGCCTGCCTTTGGCCCAGGGTGTGATCCTGGAGTCCCAGGATCGAGTCCCGCGTCAGACACCCTGCATGGAGCCTGCTTCTCCCTCTGCCTGTGTCTCTGCCTCTCTCTGTGTGTCTCTCATAAATAAATAAATGAAATATTTTTAAAAAAAGAAAAAAGGAAAAACTGTCTTAAATCACGCACTTTTTCCTTTCTCATCTGTCACTGGAGATGTGCTTAAGTGTTTAGTGAATTGCTTGTCCTGTAGGTGTGTGTCTGTACATGCATATTTGTACATGTGCATATGGGTTTGTGTTGGTACCTGTTGGTAAGTATCCAGATTTGGGAGGAATGGATAATTTCCACAATATCTTGGCAGTTGAGCTGGCCTTCAATGAAGGTCTGTTGTTCTTATGTTCTCTGGGGAACCAGTACTCTGGATATGTAGCCTACTGGCTCATCTGTCTTTATTAGTCGTTTCACTTGGTCAGGAATCTTTGGAAATGCATGTGCTTCTGCCATTGATGAGGTGGATGGCAGTGAGGGACCGGTAAACTTATTCTCTCATAGGCATTTAATGATGATAAAACATTAGTGATGCACTTTAAGAGCATTTTTGACAAGTAGTCCCTCTGCTAAAGACTGGCTACAGGTTAGAATACTGTTCAATCATCAAAATATTAAACAAATCTTTAAATTATTATTGAACATGAGATTGAGATTGTTCCTGTTTTTGAATTTCCCAGGGGATTCTAGGATAGCCATTACATGGTCCACTCTTTTTTTTTTTTTTTGGAATGGGGGTGGTCTTCATGTTGTTAGTTTTGTAGATAGGATGACAGTTCTTCTCCACGGTTATTTCAAGATTTTTACAGGGAGTTATTTATAAGGAATCTTTTTTTTTTTTTAAATCTCATTCATTCTTATGCCATCTAATTGTCTCTTTGCCTTGGCTAGATCTATTCAGCGAACAAGAAAAATCAGAATTAGATGTGGAAGGCGGCCAGATGCAGGGGCAGACTATGGCAGTGGAAATACAAAATCAGGGCACTTAGGAAGCACATTGTGATTGTAAAAGGAAGGAAAGAGTCTTTAAAATAGATTTGTTCTGCCTTTTTTTTTTTTTTTTTTTGTCCCCTTAAAAGATTTGTTATCTATTTTTGTAGCCTTGCCTAGAGGCGAGGAAGCTGGCCCAGGATTCTTGAGGTCACTTGCCAGCCCTGCATTCCATTTCATTTGATTTTTAATGACCTCAGGAGTCAGGAGAGTGGCTTTGATAAGAGGGAAGGAATGGCAAAGGGTAAAAGCAGGATGTTGGGTGGTCCCTTTGGCTAGTGGGGCCAGGGTCATGTTCCCCAGGAGCTCAGCCTATAGTTGTGGTAGTGCTTGCTTATATGTGCTGTTGCTAGAAGCTGCATTTACTAAGTACTTAAGGACCATGCATCAGTACCTACCTTTGAGAGTAAGAAGATAACTGTGAAGGCTTACAACTATGATAATACGAATATAAAGCTTGGCGTAGTGGTCTGATAGAAGTAAGTATTCAATACCTTTAGTTGGCAATGGTTGTATTGAATTGATAACAACTCCAGATGACAGCTCAGTGAGTTGGCACAATTGTCAACCCCATTTTACTGATGAAATCGTTGAGTCTTAGTGTGGCATACCTCACCAAAGGCCACCCAGCTAGTAAGTAGCAAAGTCTGGGTTCAAACCCAAGTTGGAATGATCGCAAAACTTACACACATAAGCACTGACAGTTTTAGTGATCAGTACCATTTGTGTAATGAGTGCTTTGCTGTTTGCAACTACTTTATAGACCATCTCATTTAATCTTTGTGACAACTGGGTAATGTCATTCTTGTCTGACTTAGCTAGGATCACACAACTTGTAGGAGGTGAGGTTGAGGTTTGAGTTCCTAATACTACCCTCTCTGGTGTCCTAATGATTCCAGTCTTGGAGGGTGAGGGACTGAAGAGTCAATTATCTGTGTTTTTACCAAAATTAGGCTTCTAATTTTGAGCTGGAGTTTAGCTCTGATTTCCCTCTTCCCTTCTCCCTGCAACCTCTCTGGCCTCCTTTCACCTGAAGTTAGCAGACAGTTAGAGGGAATATAACCATCTTAGAGAGTGAGCCACTTGAAATCCCCTGCTCTGACCAGTACCATCAAGAGAGAAAAGATAAAGAGAAATCATCCATGCATCAGCTACCCCTTCTTAGTATATAGTAGAAAAAAAATGGGTGCACCAAAGATAGGCTGGCTATACAATTTTGCTTAAATTCTTAATCTTCATGAGCTGTTTCCTGGTCTGTAAAACTGGTATGATAATATTGCCTTTGTAAGGTAAGAAATTGCTCATTTAGGTAAGAAATACAGTATATTCAGGACGCATGAAAACCATGGCTTCTGTTTTTGTTACTGTCAACCAAATATCTAGCCTTGCCCTTTTATGAATTTTGAGGTCTTAAAAACCTGTTTCACCTAATACATGCTCATAAAATACATTAGCCTACTGTTAAATTTCACAGAATGGATTTATTTAGCTAAGTCTTGGCCATGGGACTTAAATAGAATGTCAGTAGTTTCTGCTAATTTATTTATTTATTTATTTATTTATTTATTTATTTATTTATCTATCTATCTATCTATTTATTTATTTGATTTTAATTTTTTTAAAGATTTATTTATTTATTTATGATAGACATAAAGAGAGAGGCAGAGACACAGGAGGAGGGAGAAACAGGCTCCATGCCGGGAGCCTGACGTGGGACTCGATCCCGGGACTGCAGGATCACGCCCTAGGCCAAAGGCAGGCACTAAACCGCTGAGCCACCCAGGGATCCCTGATTTTTCTTTTTTTTAACATACAAAGATGGACTGGATTGAATATTTTGCAGTGTATGTAGTTTCTGGATCCTTCTTCCCATGTTTCTTCTGCCCCAGTTTTGTTTGGTTCTGAAACAGATTTCATGTGGGCCTCTGAGAACTACCGTTTGGAGCTGACAATTCCAAAGGCTGATCACTCCTTGATGTAGACCATTGATGCGGTAGAAGAAGGTAGGAAAGCAGATGGGACTAAGGTTCTGGGCTGGAATCCACAGCAGGTGTTGAAATGGGATGTCTGGCTGGAGGTCCTGGCTTGTCCTCATGAAGACTGTGTGTACAACGGTGTGTTTGGTCTTACCCTGTCCCTTTTTCTTCTGAACTTCCATTTGTGTATGGAGCTTATTCATCTTTTACCCAACCCTGTTGGGTAAGCACTGATAGTTTGTTGCTGATAGCCCTGTTGCTGGCTGGTGCCATTAACTCACTCTCTTAATTCATTACCCATCTTTGGTTTAGTACCTAATCGGGGAATTAGGAATGGCAACAACCTTACATACAAAGGGATATTTGGTAACCTCCAGTAGTGTAGAAATCCAGATAACTTCTATGAAGGAACCTCCATTTAACCAACTTGTTCATTCTGAAAAAGTAACCTCGGCCTGCTTACTGCCCACATCAGCTTGTAGGCTGCTATATTTGAATATGTGACAAACTATCCCAAATTAATAAGCATGTGTTACCTCATATAGTCTCTGTGTATCAGGAATCTGGAAGTAGCTTAGCTGGGTGGTGATGGGCTGTGGTCCCTCATGAGATTGCAATAGAGACGTCAGCCTAGGTTGCCATTGTCTTCTAAAAGGCTTGCTTGGGGCTGGATGATCCACTTCCCTGGTGTCTCACTCACATGCCTGGTTATTTCATACTTGTTGTTGGCACAAGGGCCATGTGCATTTCTCCATAGGGTTCCTTGAGTGAACTCATGACATGGTAGCCAGCTTCCCATGAATAGGAAACCAAGGAGAGAAAAAGTGGGAAGTTGGAGTATCTTTTACCACCTATCCTTAGAAATCACCCTCCATTACTGCAGTATCCCATCAGCCCTATGCCACGTGGGAGGGAACTACACAGGAGCTTGAATACCTGGAGACCGCATGAGTGGATGCCACCATGGAAGCTGGGGTGTATTTGATACTTCCCTTGCTACGTGTGATGTTCCAGCTGTCTGTTGTTTATTCCTAAACCTGCTTATGCCTGTTCTATGTTGTTACTGTTGATAATAATAATTTAAGTAAATATTACTTAAACCAATGACATATAAATGTGGAAAAAGAGAGTTGCTATTTCCTTGAGAACTTTTGTGAATCCTTTAGAAAGACTCAATAAAGTTTGGTTGCTCAAAAGCTGCTGTTAAATTAGGTGTAGGTAAGGACTATAAAATTTAAAGAGAAGTCATAATAAAAACTAAAGCGTTCAAATTGCTTTGCAAGTATCTTTACATTATCACTCCATTTCAAATGAACCTAAATTGAAAATCATAGATGCTAAATGATAAGTATAGTTTATACCAAGAAAGATCCTATAGGATCCTAGACCAGGAACATAGACTTAAAAAATTTTTTCTCAATCTACTTTAAAAGATAGATGGAAAAATGAACACTGTTGTGTTACAATAAGATACTTTAAGTATGTATGAATAATTTTGCATGGTTTCTTCTTTTGTGCAACTCTTGATTAACTCATCATTTGCCAGTTTCAGACATGTTGGAAAGAGGGCTTTTCATGTAGGAGATGTTCCATGGGCTCTTTCTTACCTGTTAATTATTACAAAAAAAGTTTACTACATTCTGTTCCTTCAAGAGCCATATATATATTTTTAAAATATTTTATTTATTTATTTGAGAGAAAGAAACAGACTCTCCGCTGAGCAGGAAGCCCGTTGTGGGGCTTGATCCCAGGACCCTGGATTTATGACCTCAGCCAGAGTTAGACGCTTAACTGACTGAGCCACCCAGGCACCCTCACGAGGTGTATAAATCAAAGCATTACTTTTTGGCAGTATTGTTTTTCATCAGCTCTAAAGTGCATAGTTTTTCACGTTTTAACATCTCAGAAATTGAAATGCATTCTACCATCAGTAGCATGTTGTGATTTAATTGGCAGTATTTTTTTCTGCCTTATTGCTTTGAAAATTACAATTGGTACCTTAAATTTGATTAAACTTGGTATGTTTTATGATTTTATTTTCTAAGAAGTATGTTAAATGCATGTGATTGCTTGTTAGAACTGAGGTAGGTGTATCTGTTCAGCTATGGTTTGGCCAGTGGAGTCTGTCTAAATATATTAATCAAGTTTTGTAAAGCAGTGGCTTGATTTAAAAAGTGGAAAACTCATCTTAAAGAGTGAAGGTAGTAAACATCCCATCTGTGTGTCTCAGTTTGGGTGTGTGTAAAATGAGCTACTTGACAAAAATTATATCTAAAGGCCCTGTTAGCTTGAACATCCTGATTCTTTGTTTTTTAAGACTATCTATCTATCTATCTATCTATCTATCTATCTATCTATCTATCTATCTATCTAAAGAGAGAGAGAGTGGGAGCTCAAGTCGGGGGTAGTGGGGAGTAGGAGAGGAAGTAATCTCCAGCAGACTCTTCACTGAGCCCAGCACAGGGCTGGATCTCATGACCCTGAGATCATGACCTGAGCTGAAATCAAGAGTTGTTGCTTAACCAACTGAGCCACCCAGGTATCTGGAGCATTCAAGATTCTGAGTCTGTTCTAGAGGAAACCAGAACTTCATTCTTTTTTGTTGGGGGATGTCCCATGTCTTTTATAGTACAATGAAATCTATCATCCTTCTCCAACAAAGAGTGCCCAGGAGGCCATATTCCCATAGTTTGCCTGTGATTTTATGGGGTTAGTGGATCCTCCAGAACCAGTTCCTAAACACTTGACAGTCCTTTGGCCTCAAGCTATGCTAAGCACATCCTTGTATTTTGCTTTTTGAGTTTGGATTTTTCTGTCTGGTGGTTTTTTTTCTTTGTAAAAATATGTATGTAAAGTAGAACTTTTTGAATTTTTCTGAGTTCATAGATTCTTTCTTAAGGCTCAAACCATTACTAGTACCCTCCACCTTGGTCTGGCTGGAGTCTCTGCTTTTCACTTGCCCTAGTCATAGATAATCTAAGTGCCCTGGTACTGAAGATAAGAGATTTGAATACAAATACGGAGGGGGAAAAAGCTCTCAAAATGCTTTAACAAAATGATCTCTTCTGTATAACTCAAAGCTCTGCCAAATAGGGGAGAGTTGTTGATAGGAAAAAAAAAAATCATTGTTATAGTTTCCAAGTTTTCTTAGTAGTGTTTGAAGATTTATAAAAGCTTTTTCTACTTGGAGGTATAAAGTCTTAATAAGACCCTCAGATATAGAGTCCATTAATGAAATAGGGAAAGCACCAGGTCTAACATTGAAGTGTCCTGAATAGCTTGTTTTTACCTTTTCTCTACATATCTGCCATACTTGTGTCAATGAGAATTACTACAGGAAGGATGCACTGGCTAGAATATTTTCACAACGTGGGCTTCATTTGTACCGATGAAAAAATGTAACTCTGTGAGTCACCTACTTTGATGTTCAAATCAGTGACTTCTGTAGTTTCTGTCTGGATTAATCACCCAGCATCCCGGACTTCCTGAGTGCTTGGAGATTTGCTACATATATCTCTGTCTTGAGCGGGTGCCATAGTGGGAAACTGCCCCACATAGGCAAGCCTCATCATTCTGGCTTTGTATGAGATAGGTTTCATTTGGTGGCTTTAATGTTTCCTTTGTGGTACTGTTTCTTGCAGGGACCCATTTTTCTGTGCCTGGTAATGTAGGGGTAGGACAGAGTTCACATTTCCTTTAATCCTATTGAATTAATTGCAGGTGGCTGGCTCCTTTAGCATCCGAAACTATCTTTAGAACTTGGTCTAGCAGTTGTGCCACCTGAATGGCTCAGGTGGTTAAGCCTTGACTCTTGATTTCAGCTCAGGTCCTGATCTCAGTTTTGTGAGCCCTAACGTGGGCTCTGCGTTGGGCATGGAATTTGCTTAAGAGTCTCCGTCTCCCTCTCCCTCTGCCCCACCTCCCAGCCCTCTTCTACTCTCTGGTTCTATGTGAGTGACTATTTTAGATTCCACATGCAGAGGAGATAATATGATATTTGTATTTTGCCGTCTGGGTTATTTCACATAGCATAATGTTCTCCAGGTTCATCCATGTCATCACATACAGAGTACTGAAATATCCTATTATGGAATATTATTCAGTCATAGAAAGAAGGAAATCCTGCTATATAATTGTATACACACATGCCACATTTTCTTTATTGATTCATCCATGGTGGGTACTTAAGTTGTTTCCATATCTTGGCTGTTATGTATAATGCTACGATGAACATGGGTGTGCAGATATCATTTTGAGATACTGATTTCATTTCCTTTGGATATATATACCCAGGAATGAGATTGCTGAAACATTCAGATTTGATTTAAATCTTGCTTCATTGCCCATGAGCCATGTGAACTTGGACAAGTGTTGTATACTCTCTAAGCCTCCATTTTCTGATCTATGAAAATGAAGAAAAAAATCCCTCTTTTGTGGGGTTTTGGGGCAGATTAAAAGAAGCCCTGGATTAAATCACAGCACCAGACATACACTAAGCAAGCACCATAGGAATCTTAGGGATAAAAACAATGCAACAGAAACAAAAGGGAAAAGAAATTGATGTACAAATGAATTTAAGGTTGTATGTAGATAAAGATTTTCATGTAGATCATTTGCATTTTGAAAACTGAAAGTAATGCAAAATCAGCCAATCGCATAGAAGTATCCCTCAAAATTTCAAGTAGGTTTGTATAAAGTAGGCTGGAAGTAGAGGTCAAAAATAGCTTCTTCATCATGAACCCTGATAAGAAACAATGGCAAAGAAACATGTAAAGAATATGCAGTCCTTTACTTTGGAACACTGTATTTTATAATGGTAAGTGACATAGAAAACTTTTCTGGCCATTTCCTCAAATGCTCAATTTCTGGAGGAGATATTTTCGAGGAGATATTAAAGTTGGTTCCTTATTTGTGAGTTCCCTAAAGACAGTGAACCCCAAGGAGAGTATTGTTATTTTTATTGTTACGTGACTTTTTTTTTTTTTAACCTTCATCTATTATGGAAAGGATTTAAGCTATCTAGTGTATTGTATGTGTATAATTTGTTCCTTTTGGATCCTTTTTGTTTTAAAGATTTTATTTATTTATTTACTTATTTATTTTTTATTTTTATTTATTTTTTATTTTTGTTTTTTAAAGATTATTCATGACATGGGATCCCTCGGTGGCGCAGCGGTTTAGCACCTGCCTTTGGCCCAGGGTGCGAATCTGGAGACCCGGGATCGAATCCCACATTGGGCTCCCGGTGCATGGAGCCTGCTTCTCCCTCTGCCTGTGTCTCTGCCTCTCTCTCTGTGACTATCATAAGTAAATAAATAAAAATTAAAAAAAAAAAAAGTGTTTTAAAAAAAAAAAGATTATTCATGACAGAGGGAGACAGAGACATAGGCAAAGGGAGAAACAGGCTCCCCACAGGGAGCCAGATGAGACTCACCCCAGGACCCGGGATCATGCCCTGCGCCCAAGAGAGAGGCTCAACCGCTGAGCCACCCAGGCATCCCAGACCATGGTGTGTGTGTGTGTGTGTGTGTGTAAAGATTTTATTTATTTATTCATGATAGACACAGAGAGAGAGAGAGAGAGAGAGAGGCAGAGACACAGGCAGAAGGAGAAGCAGGCTCCACGCAGGGACCCTGATGTGGGACTCGATCCCAGGTCTCCAGGATCACGCTCTGGGTCAAAGGCAGGCGCTAAGCCTCTGAGCCACCCAGGGATCCCCGAGCATGGTATATTTTAAAACAGTGAATGATGGCCAGCGTGGATAGAGTGGAAGAGCTGGGGATCCTAAGCTAAATGATAATGCTGAAGAAGTTGGCAGGGACCAAACCATACATGTCTTTTTAGGTCAAATTAAAGGATTTGTTCTTCAGAGACATAAGCAGGTGAAAGACATAATCAGATTTCCTTCTCCTCCCCTCCCCTCTTTGAAGATCTCTCTTCCTGCTGTGAGCAGAATGGATTATAGGCAGGGAAGCCAGTTCAGAAGCTATTATAGTTGTCCAGGCTAAAGGTCGTGGTGGATGAGAACATTGGGCAGTAGGGATAATAGTAGATGGACATGAAATGTATTCAGGAAGAAAATTTGTCAGAACTTAGAGATGCAGTAAAGGGGTTATTCGGGATAATTGCTGAGGTTCTAGCCTCTAGAATGGGATGTACGGAGGTGACATTCACTAATAGAGTGATCCCTGGAAGAGGACTAGGTACATGGAATACATGACAAAAATGACCTTAAACTTAGAGATATCATTGCATGCAGTGAGGAAGTATGTCACTGGGAGGTCCTTGCCAAGAAAAAGGTAGTTCCACTCTGATTCCCAAAAGCATTTTTAGGACCATATGACAGGTTTTGTTTTTTGTTTTAATTTAGTGTGAATAGCTACAGTCTAGCAAAGTATGACAGGGAATTCTTGGTGTTTCTCTTTTGATTATCATTCTTGTCTTCTAGAGCAAGTTGTTGAAATCTTTTAAATCCCAGCTTAATTAGTTTTTGAAGTGTGAGGATGTATTGGTTTTGGTCTGTATTCCTCCTTTCCACTACCTCCAAAACTAATTCATTAACAAAGTCTCACGCAATCTTTCTTATGCACACAAACACACATATACCATGTACTTTTATTTGTCGAAGAATTAAGTATGACCTATCAGAAAGTTAAAGCATTTGAGAGTCTAAAGGGACCAAGAGCTGACCACTCTTGTATTGTAGACAATAAATATGTTGATTGAACACCTGCTTTGTTCTAAGCTCTATGTCAGGGCTTCCATATTTTAAAAAATGGCACCTACTCTCACCTGTCAAAGATCTGGGTACCCAGCATGACAGGCATGTTTATGAGCCAGACAACAGACTTAGGAGCTCTCCTCTCCCATCCTCTCCCCTGGGTGAAAGACCTATACCCAGACCATGAACAATTTATACTCCCACCCTGGGGAACATGAATGTGGCATGACAGTAGTAGACAAGATAAGGTCCATAGGTATTCTGAGGAGGAGAGAAATACCTAGAAGATAATGTTATCTATGATGTTAGGGATTTTTGTCTTGTTTGGTTCATTGCTAACATCTAAGCCATTAGAAGGGCCTAGCATGGGGGTTGGCCCTCAGGATACACGTATTACAAAAATGAATGAACAAAACAGTTTTATTTTTTAACTTTTTGTTTTGAAATAATTTAGACTTGGAGAATAGTTGCAAAAAAACAGTATGGGGAGTATTCCCATATATCCTCCATCCAGCTTCCACTAATGTTAACATGTTACATAACCATGGTATAGTGATCAAGGCAAGAAATTAATATTGGGTCAACACTGTTAACTAAACTCAGGACTATTTGGATTTCACTCTTTTTCCCCCTACTAATGTATTTTTCTCTTTCATGATCCAGTCTAGGATCCTACATTGTATTTAGTTGTCATGTATCCCCCAATTTGGGATGGTTCTTCAGTCTCTCCTTGTCCTTTATGAACTTGATACTTTTTTTTTTTAGTTTTTTTTTCTTTTAAAGATTGTATTTAATTATTCATGAGAGACACAGAGAGAGAGAGAGAGAGAGAGAAAGAGAGAGAGGCAGAGACACAGGCAGAGGGAGAAGCAGGCTTCATGCAGGAAGCCTGATGTGGGACTCGATCCTGGGACTCCAGGATCATGCCCTGGGCTGAAGGTGGCACCAAACCACTGAGCCACCCGGGCTGCCCTAAAAGGTTTTATTTATTTATTAGAGAGCGAGTGCTAGAGAGAGAGAGAGAGAGAGAGAGAGAGCACGCGTGAGCAGGGGAGAGGTAGAAGCAAACTCCCCACTGAGCAGGACCCTGGGATCTTGACCTGAGCCAAAGACAGACGCTTAACTAACTGAGCCACCCAGGTGCCCCTGAACTTGACACTTTTGAAGAACTGTGGACAGTTATTTTGTAGACTGTACTTCCGTTTATGTTTGTCTGGTGACTGAGGGCTGCTAAAGACTTCAGGAAGGAAGATCAGCTTTTCGTAGGCTTGGTGGAACAGTGAGACCCAGAGGGACAGAAGAGAAGACTTCTCAGGCAAGGAGACCTGTGTGCAAATATGTCGATCTGGAAGCACTTGGGTGTTGTCTTGGGTCTTCTTTGCTTTTGCAAGTGATGGGTACCCTTAGCTGACTATTAAGAGCTGTCGTCACTCTGTGTCCAGCTGTCTTGCTGCTGGTCTTACCTTTCTCCCAGTAGCAAGCTGGACTTCTTGATGCAGGTCCAACCCCAGCCTCCAGATGCTCAGGCTCTAGCTTCCCAGGTGCCAGAATTGATGTGCCTCATACCATCATTTTACCAGACTTTACATCCTTCTCTAGTTTGGAGATACAGGGTCTTATGTTGATTTTATTTTTCTTACTATGACTTTTCTATTTGCTAATATTTAACAAGAGCTACATGTCAGACTTTAGGCCATGCTTTCCCAATGAGGACCGATACCTCTAAAGGGCAAACACTGGTTCTGGGCAGGGTGTGGATCTTACTCCTTTTAGGTATTGTAGGGCTTATCTGTACTTTATACATAAACAGACATACAGGATATCTGTAGAATTTAAATTTCAAGGGAAGGGTAGTTGATTGGGGGGAGAAAAAAGTCTTAAAAAGGCTCATTGGTGGGAACAATAATGAAAAAAGTTTGAGAAACACTGTTCTAGACCAAATGATTTTCCTATATTATCTCATTTAATTTTATTATTCCTATCTTATTGTCCCCATTAAAAAGTCCAAATGAATTAACCGAGAGTTAGTGGGATTGAGTGACTTGCCCATGGTTACAGTGATGACTGCGGATAACCAACACAGGATGGGTAAACTTCAAAGTCCAAGATCTAAACAGTGAACATCTCTGTCAATGTGTAGCCTTATATTAAAAACCAATTAGAAAGTCAAGAGGAACAAATACATAGCCTATCCTAAAGCCAGGGAAAACTCTTCTGGGTTTATTCATTCATTGGAGTTTCCTGATACAGTATCTCATTATTAGGGTTATTAATTGTGGGTCAGCTCTCAATAGGTTTTCAATACTGAATGTTAGGATTCTAGTCAGGTACAGGTAAAAAACCACATGAAGACAGGGCCTTTTGTCTATTTACTATTGCATTTCCAGTGCCCAGAATAATGAATACAACACCAGGAAGCACTCTAAAAATGTGTGTTGAATGAATAAAAGAGAAAAAGATGTTGTATTTCAAGAAAAAGATTTCAAAGCCAAAATGAATTAATTCTGTTTGTTGTTAGAGCCATGATGTTTGCACTTAAAAAAATAAATACCAACCACACAAAATGTAGGACAAGGCTGATACCTACTACGGAGAAAATGAGTTCTGGGTGGCCAGTTGAGTTTAATGTAGAAACTGCCTCTAGCTACTCAAGCCCTAAATGTATGACTTAATATTGTTAAAGCAGGCATAGCAGGTAGAGAGATTAAATCAGACTCAATTTTGTCATCCATTTTGAGGGGCTCGGAAAAAAAAAAAAAACCCAATACCTAGTATTATTGTTTGAGGTGGAATGGTGATGGTGCAGTTGAGTGAAATATAATGAAAGTATTTCTTTTCTTCCCTTTTCTTTTTTCTTCCAATTGAGTATCAAAAACCGCTTGTTTATGTCTAAGGCAAGGACTAAACTTACCTGAGACGTATTGTTGTACTGAATGGATGAGCAAAACCCCAAATCGTATGAAGATGTAGTTTCCTGTCTCTAAGAAATTTCTCATTTACCATCTGTAAACAAGAATCTTAAATTGGTCAGCATATTACACAAAACTATTAATACACAATCAATTCATAATCCTTACCAAGGCCTGACATGTGCATCTGGTTGAGATTTAAGAGTAGCTACAGAATTGATTTCAATGTGCCATACTACCTCTATAGGCAAATGCAAATTTCAGTTTTCACAGGCCCTTACCAAAGTAAGCAATTCAGAGGATCAGGACTCAAAGGCTAGACTGCCTCTAAAGAAGCCCATTTTCATATATACGAGTGGAGATAGACAAAAGGATGGTGACCTCACCACCATGTCCTCATTTTCTTGTTCCCAGTGGCATTTACCGGCAGCATTGAGAGGGCTTCTAAGAAAATCTACCATGAGTGCAAAGGAAATGAAAAGTTGTGTGGCTCAGAATCTGAGCGTGGTTAGGAATTTTGCTGGCTGCTTCAAAGGATAAGCCATGTCTCCACCCCCATGTTCGAGGCAAACTTCTTTTGGATGTGGGTTCAAATATTTCTTTCTGTAAATCACATTTTTTAGAGTCCTATCAAGTGGCTTTTTTGTTTGTTTGTTTCCTTTTGCTTTTAATTCTTTTTTCCCCCATCTCCTTTGAAGCTCATAAAACTTGGCATAGTTAAATGGTAATGTTGGGAAGTAGGGACATGCAGGCAGTCAGGCATGCTGCTGTGTGCACCTCAGAGCCCTATTACCTGGGCAAGCTGTACTCCAGTCCTCTTCATGGAGAGGTGGGTGCTTCATCGCTTCTAATTACAGGCTTTCTGCCTCCTAACACAGAGCCTTTGAGAACCCTCTCAGCAGGAACACCGTGTACTACAGACACTCCATTCCACACATTGAATGACCTAATATAATTATTCAGAATTGAAAATAACTTTGACTTCAACAGGAGTATATCAACCACCCCCGCCACTCCCACCTTTTCGGAGCTACTAACCTAGACATTTCTTTTCGGCATCTTATCAGAATCAGGCTCATCTAGTTCTCTGATAAGCTCTGCATAAGGAAATTGTACCAGCTTAGCTTTGGGGAACCCCTCATTTTAAATTCCACCCCCCCACCCCTTGGTTGCTTTAAAAAGAAAAAAAAAGACACTAGCAAATGTAACATTACTTGCTCATTTGCCTAATGCATTTCCACACCCTTGAGGTCTGCTTCAGACCTACATTGTGGATTTTATTGTCCTCTGCCTCTATAATTCATATGGAAAAATCACTTTGATATTATGTAAAGTATATCATATAATTGCTTTTTGGCTGCTTCTCTGGGGGATGATTTGCTATCCCAGGCAGTGATGTCAGCACACTGGGGGCCAGTCCCAAGGTAGTTAAATTGATTGTTTTTTATTAATGCCCCATTCACTATTGCATGGTCCGCCTGAAATTAGAACTAAAATTTTAGATGAATCAAAAGGAAGAGGTGGCCTGAGGTGACAGGTTCAAAGGGGGCTCTACAGGATTTTTTTTTTTTTTTTGGCCAAGGGGGGGGGGTGTTCCAATTTTTTTTTTTTTTAATTCTATCCTTGCCAAAGAAGAAATGAAGTATCTTCCAAAATTAAAAAAGCATGCCCTCCTGGCCTTAAAAGGCAATAGCATGAGGAGACCAAGATCTAGGACTTTGCACTTGGATTGGCTTGGCACATCGCCCCAAGCACTTCTTAGCTGAGTGACCTTTGGCAGTGGCTTAACATCTCTGAGCCAGGTCTTTCTCATCTTTCCAAGGGGAGACACATAGTTCCGCCTTTCTAGGGTTGCATGAGGGTGACATGCACCAGCTTTTGGACTGAAGGGTAGGGCCAGGATAGATTTTTTAAGGAACCTTGAATGCTAAGCCAAGGTGGTTAGCGTTTTAGTCTAGGGATTAGCAACTATATAGATTTCCAGGGGCGTGAAGATATGATTGGGTTTGTGTTACCCAAGGTGGGGATGGTAGCAGAGCATAATTTGGCGCCTAATAATCACTTAGTCAAACGGCAGGTGCTATTGAATAATTGTCATTATAAGTAAAATAATAATGATGGTGACGGGAATGATGATGGAAAGTTCATCTCCACTCCTGCTGGGTTTTAAAGTAAATGCGACTCTCCTGTTGGACCTGCATCCGCGCATCCTTTGCCGGGGTGGTTGCAACCCCCAGGGGACCCGGGGTCGGACCACGTGACCCTGCCCCGCTTGGGGGGGGCCCTGCGCGCCGAGTTCAGCCTCCACTCCCCCCCCCCCCCCCCGGGCCCGGTGGACCCGGGCGGGCGGGAGGCCGCGCACTCCGGGAGGGCCCCCGGGAGTGAATAGAGCGCATTGACGCCGGCGGCCGGAGCCAGGGGCCGGGGACGCCGCGCAGCCTCCGCCGCCCGCCCCATAAAAGGAGCAGCTGCCGCGGGGCCGCTCAGACGCGCGGGGATGCGGCGGGCGGCGGCCGAGCGCGCGCTTGGGCGCCGCCAGTGACCGAGGCGGACCTCGGGGCCGCTCGGGGCCGCTCGGGGCCGCCCGGGCCCGCAGGTAACCGCGCGCCGGCAGGACGGCGGGCGGGGTTTGTCCTTGGGCTTGCAAGTGACAGCAGCGGGGATGGGGGGATGGCGGGGGGTCCGGGAGGCTGGAAGGAGGCGGCGCGGCGAGGAGGACGAGGGCAGCGGGGACGCGGGGAAGCGGCGGGAGAGGGCAGGCCCGGGGCGGGCGGCGGCAGCGCGCGGGGGAGCGGCGGGAACGCGCTGCACGTGCCCCGGGCCTGGAGTCCAAGTTCCGCGGCCGCATCCCCCGAGAGGCGCCCGCTGCTGCTCCCGCCGATGCTCCACCCCCGTGCTCCCTCCGGTGCTCCCGCCGATGCACCCGCCGATGCACCCGCCGATGCTCCCGCAGATGCACCCGCAGATGCGCCCACCCCACGCCGTGCTCCCTCCGGTGCACCCGCCCGAGCTCCCGCTGGTGCTCCCTCCCGTGCTCCCTCCCGTGCTCCCGCCGATGCACCCCCTGGTGCTCCCGCCAGCCATGTTTTCCGCGCCCGCATCCCCGCGCGCACAGCTCAGCTGCGAGGCCCGCGCGCGCGGGGGCAGGTGGCCGGAGGCCCGCGGCCCGCTCGCTGGGAGGGCGGGGATGGGGGCAGGGGATGCCGTGGGGCGCTCCCGCCGGCCTCAGGGCGGGGCCCTCCCCCTCCCCCCCTCCCCGCCTGCATTCCCGCCGTCCCCACTAAACTGGCCTGCTGCCACTTAATGAACTGTGCCCCCCCCCCCCAATCCCCCATCCCTCCGGTAGCCTGGATTTCGAGCTTCGTTCCGAGCGGTGTTTGCAGAAAACTGGGCTCAGCTGGAGAACACGGGGAGGGACTGAAGAGGAGGCCCTTTTGTGTAGCGCCCCATCGTGGAGCCGTCTTCCTGCCCCCACCCCTAGCCTGTTGGAGGCCCCCCGCGCAGAAGGAGGGGTAGTAGGGCACCCCAGATCTCCTCGGCCTGCCGTTTGTCAGCTGCCTCCCCCTCCTCTCCCCTGCTGGGATCCCTCATCTGTGAGCAAAAGGTTGCTCGGCAGAGGGGAGGGCTCCATTTCACCTGGGATGCCCCCAGATGCCCCAAGCCTCCAGTTTCCATGGCTTCCCTGCCCGCGCACAGGAAATGCAAGTCTTGGCAATCATGCCTGTCTGCCAGAGCAGTTTCTTACAAGGACCACAGCGGATCTGCATCTGTGGGCTGTAGGGATTGTAGCCTGGGGTGGGGGTGGGGGGTGGGAGGGTTTGTTGGAGACGTTGCTTGAGATGCTCAGGAGTAAGAGTGGGAGTTGCTCATTTATTCCTCTTACTCTTCAGTTGAGTGCTGTCCTTAGTTTTTTCCTAATAATGAAGCTTCGTAGGTGGCCTTTTCTACCCCATGTGGTGTGTTTTGACCTGAGGCTGTGCCCTGAGTTGGGCTTGTGGTTTGTATATAGAATAGAACATGTGAAGATAGCCGCGATAGAATGAGTAATGGGCAGCATGCCTCTAACAGTGAGGTGCAAGGAGTGTCCAAGCACCTGGCCAGATGCCTGTTCTCAGCTGTTTTCGTGTATTGGATTCTTAAGTACATAGAGCCACCAAGAGACCCCATTTAACATAAACAAGCACAGGAAGGTTAATTTGCCCAGTGTCCACAGCAACCACAAGGCGGTGGTGGGATGTGATCTAGGCAATATCCCTCCAGAGCCGTTCATACCTTGCCTTTTGGCAGAAGGTGGGCAGTAAAACTTCTCCATGATATCGTTCCTGGGGCACCAGGAGGTGGATAGAAGAACATTCACTGTGGAGTCAGATAGATTTGGGTTGAATCTTGGAACCGGCATCTACAGAATTTGTGAGTGTATATGTATAAATCCTAAATGGTACGCTACATAGTAATGAATATAAAATGCCTAGCACAGAAAAAAAAATGCCTAGCACATAATTTACAAATAGCTTTTAGTAGATGTATTTTGGAGTTGCAAGAGCATAGTGGCATAACAGAGGCTGTCTGCATTCGTGGTCAACTTTAGCCATTAGGGGCTGAATGAAGTTGACAAAATACCTGGACCTCTATAAGTCTCAGTTTTCACATCTATAATGTGGGTTGTTCTGCAACCAAATGAGAAATGTACTTAAATGTACTTAAAATAGCACATGGGCTGGCACACACAGAGTTCAGGAAATGTTCCTGCTGGGCTTCTTTGTAGATCGATACAGGCTCCTGTATTGGGTTTGTTTTTATTTTGTAGTATCTTGAATTAGTATGGTTCAGCATTCTCCCTTAGGCTGTAGTGCATCATAAATCTTCTGCAAATCTTAGCTTAGAGATTGCACACTTGTATACCCACACTCATGTTCATGAGTGCATGTGCTTACCTACCTGCAACCCAACCCTCCTCCGTCCCCCGCCCCATACATGTAGCTCATCCAATCTACATTTGACATGATAAGAACTTAGTGAATTGTTTGGGAAGAGTCCTGTTTCTCTTGGCAAAGCAGTCACTGACTTTTAAGGGTTAGGGAAACTTCACATTTAATTTTAAAACTGTCTGAAAACCAGCTGGAAGAATTAGCACTACACCTAACAGTTGCAACAGGAATAAAATGGATTGACTGTGACATTTACTTTCTTCATAGGCTTTAAAAAAACTGTAACATATTTTGTTAAACTGTTATGAACAATTGCCTGGAATCTTAATTTAGTTAAACAATTATAAAATGAATATCTTCTCCAGTATGGTTTTATAGAGGTTGGTAAGTGGAAAGAAGTCACTGAATGAAACATTTTCAAAATACAATGTTGACATGGATTAGCGTGTTTTAAACAGCTGTTTAGTTTGGCCAAAATATTTGTTTGTAAATGAAAAGGATGCTGTAAGCCCAGTGTTTATATTAAAAAAAGAATTTGTTAACTGGACACATACCTAAATGCCCATCAATAAAAGAGCAATGAAAGAAATTACTGCAAAAAAGAAAAAGAAAGAAAGAAATTACTGCATTTATTTAGGATAGGATGAATGTATAGTTCCTGAAATAATGAGGTGGTGTTTATATGCTGATATGCATGGAGATATCAACTCCATGAAGGCAAGGACTTCGTCACTTTTCCTCATCTTTCAGAATCTCTTAGAACTGTGCCTGGTACTTTTTTTTTTTTTTTTTAATGATAGTCACAGAGAGAGAGAGAGAGGCGCAGAGACACAGGCAGAGGGAGAAGCAGGCTCCATGCACCAGGAGCCCGATGTGGGACTCGATCCTGGGTCTCCAGGATCGCGCCCTGGGCCAAAGGCAGGCGCCAAACCGCTGAGCCACCCAGGGATCCCTGTGCCTGGTACTTAATAGTTGCTCAATAAATAATTGCATGAATGAATACTGTTTAGTCAGACAAAGGTATTGGACAGAATCTATAGTTCAGTGCTCTGCATGTTTTTAAATGAATGAATATGTGTATGTGCACGTGTATAGAAAGCAATGGCTATCTCTGGGGAGAAATGGGAAGTCTGGGGTTAGGAGGGGGTTTTGGGTGGGTGGGTAGGTTGGTTGGTTGGGTGATTTTGTTGTTGTTGTTCCATACCCCACTATGTGCATGTACTAAATAAGAATAAAAACGTTTAGGGGCCCCTGAGTGGCTCAGGAAGTTAAGCGCCTGCCTTTGTCTCAGGTGATGATCCCAGGGTTTGGGGATCCAGCCCCCTGCTCCTCCCAGTAGGGCTCCTGGCTCAGCAGGGAGTCTGCTCCTCTCTGCCCCTCCTTCCTGCTCATGCATGTTCTCTCTCACAAATAAATACATAAAATCTTTAAAAAATATTAAAAACAAAAAAGCCTAGAGGACCTGATTTACCTGAGTTTGGATTTAAAATTTATTATATGTCACTCAGCCTCCCCCTTAACCCTTTACTACTGGCTGTTGAATTTCTTTGTCTTGTTAAAATACCTGCAACCCTTCGATATGGTGATGAGTATAAATTCATTTTGGAAAGGAGGAGAGTGTCAACTAGATGGAATTTCTGTATAATAAGTGGTGTATCCTCCTGCCTATGACATTGTTCATTAGGAAGACCCTGTTGTCATCCATTGGAGTAGTCTTTATGGACCTCCCATGCCCTGGACAGAGTTCCCTCTCAGGAGCTCCCTAGATATTTTTAAATGCATGGATGGGTACAGTGTGAGTCATCTAAGAATTTATAATTTTGTAGCAATAAGGCCATGTCTCAAAGTAAGCAATTTTTGCTTTGAGGTGGGTACTTCCTAGACTTGGAGAAGCATATTACACACCTTTCCAGAATTCTGACCTCTCGTATAGGTCCATAAGGCAGGTAGTCTCCAAACTGCAAGATGGTTCATGAGAAAGAGGAAGAAGCTACTAGGAATTCTCTGTCGATACATTTTTAAAATGTTATCTTTTTCATATCCTATAGATCCCAGATGTTAATTGTACATGGAATTTGCTTTGTCTTTTGTTGTGTTTTGGCTGAATCACTGAAAGTTAGTTGTTCACTTTATGCCACTTTACCTTTGCCTACTTTTTCCTTGCCTACTTTTCAATGTATAAGTTTTTTTTTAAGTTACTATGTTTTGGGGTAGATGTTACAAGTTTTTAAGTGGATTTTTAAAGAATGACAAAGTTAGAGTTTATAAGAACTCTGTAATTAAAATTTGTGTGTAGAAGTTTTAGTATGTGTCCATTCCTAAGATCTGGGTCTCTTTCTATCATCCTTGACATCTTGGGTAATTAAAACTTAGTGCACTAGTTTCTGTGGCAGGCCTCCAAAAAGATACCAACTCTTTTTTTTTTTTAAGTTTTATTTTTATTTTTTAAGTTTTATTTATTTAAGAAATTTCTATACCCCACATGGAGCTCGAACTCACAATCCTGAGATCAAGAGTCTCATGCACTTCTGATTGAGCCACCCAGGCGCCCCACGATACTAAATCTTATGACCTGGAAGAGACTGATATAGTGGACAGTGGTGGTGAAGACGTTAACCACATATTCACATGCATGGCAGTTTGTAACTTGTACGTCACACTTACATGTGTTACTTATAAAATAACCTCATCAGGTTTGCATTGTGGTTATCATCAGAGATAACACTAATTGTGGGTTTTTTCCTTCGTGTTCCTGACACCATATATATTCCTTGACATTTTGGAGCTGGCCTGCTACTATCAGTTTGGCCTCAGTCAGGGATCAGGACAAGACCACTTGTAATCATATCTTAGCACAGACAAAAACATAAACATTGTCCAGACCACAAAAATGACCCAATTCTTTCCTCTCCTCTTAATACAACTGACTGGTGCTGCGTTATTTCTGCCATTCTAGTATAGTGTTGCTTTGTTCCTCCTGCATTTGAGGTACGATTTATTAGCTCTTGGCAAGGATAGAACTACCACCGCTTCCAAACAGCATCAAGTCCAGAAGGGAGCTCTGCTTTCTTGAGCCTTCCCTCACCTGTAGTCCCCTGATTCATGCCCAATTCCTATTAAAAGTTCCTTGCAATACCCTCATACTGAGCCACTCCCATGTTCCCCATGGTGTACATTCTATCAGTGTAATGATTAACATACCAACTCATTCAATTACAAATTTGTAAGCAACTAAATATAAAATGCTTCATATTATATTTAGTTGCTTACAAATGAGAATTTTCATCAGTCTTTGAGTAATATTTTAAAATAACATACAGTATTTTAGTTTTAAAATAGTGATTATAGACAATCTGGAAAGTATAAAAAGGTATTAAGAATAAAAGGAAAATTGGGCAGCCCGGGTGGCTCAGCGGTTTAGCACTGCCTGCAGCCTGGGGTGTGGTCCTGGAGACCTGGGATCGAGTCCCGCATCGGGCTCCCTGCATGGAGCCTGCTTCTCCCTCTGCCAGTGTCTCTGCCTCTATGTCTCTCATGCATAAATAAATAAAATCTTAAAAAAAAAAAAAGAATAAAAGGAAAATTCTAATTTCATAACCCAGAAATAGTCATTGTAAACATTCTGACATAGTACCTGTATATATCTATTGTTACATCTACTTCTGTTGTCATCTTTCTGTGTGTATATAATACATTTTGTTTTATAGAGAAAACACATACCCTGAAGATCATCGGGATTATCTTATTTTTATTTATTTATTTATTTATTTATTTATTTATTTATTGGAGAGAGAGAGAGCACGAGTGAGTAAGAGGGAGAGAGAGAATCCTAAGGGGACTCCGTGACCACCGCAGAGCCTGACTTGGGCTCAGTCTCACAAACCCCTGATATCATGACCCAAGCCGAAATCAAGAGTCAGACACCAAATTGACTGAGCCATCCAGGCACCCCCAGGATTATCTTGTTTATGTAGTTTTTCTCCTGCTTTTTTTCACTTACCCTGTGATCATAAATAGATCCACATATAAATCTGATTTTCCACGGAACGCCTGGTCGGCTCAGCAGTTGAACGTCTGCCTTCGGCTCAGGGCATGATCCCACGGTCCCGGGATTGGGTGCTGCATCAGGCTCCCTGCATGGAGCCTGCTTCTCCCTCTGCCCGTGTGTCTGCCTCTCTCTGTGCCTCTCAATACATAAACAAAATGTTTTTAAAAATCTGATTTTCCTCAAATACATATTTTTATTATTAAATAATATCTTGTGACACGAGAGTAGAAAGTTGCTCATTAATAATCCTCTGTAAAATGATGAGTTTTTCCTTTTTAAGGAGCTGTGATAAACATCTTCATGTTTTAACACAGGTTCCAATTTCTGTTGTCGTTTTACCCTAGAAAAAAGTATATACTTGCAAAAAGTTCTTTAATATGTTTAGCCTGATTATTTCTCAAAAAATACTGTTGGTATTAATAACCATCCAGACTCAGGGAGCAGTTGGGAACCAGGGCTGGCAGCACTGCAGGGAGCCCTGAAGTCCGCCCAGCCATGCCCCACTCAGCACATCTGTTTTCTTCTTCCCTGTTACATTTTACCGACATGGCTGCGTTGGCTGTCACCAGGTGGAGGAAGGGACAGGAACAGTTTGCAGAGCAGAAATTATTGTGCATGGGTGCACCTCATTCTCCTAAAACCTCTGTATGGGCAGAAGCTTGCCTCCCCCTCAGCACCTCTCAGGCAGCTTCCTTAAATGTGCCATCCGGTGAATGTGCGTTGCCGAGATCCATGATAATCCTGTTTCAGATTTAAAGCAACTTGCAGTTTTAAAAATACAGCTGTCTCCCCCAAACAAATATAAAAATGTAGAACGCTTATTTTTTTTCTGGCTTTTTAAAAAAAATTAAATCTTGTGTTTGTTTTGCTTATTTTCATCCTATCATCCTGCAAATATTTATCCGGGGGCTCTTTTTTGCCAGGCAGTGTTGTTATGGGCACTGGAGGTCTAGCAATGAGCTCAACCAAGCTTACATCATGGCGTGAGGATACGAGGGGAAAAAATGTAAAATGCCAGGGAGTGATGATATATGCTTTGATGGAAAATAATAAAGCAGGGCGAGGAGACGGTGGGGTGGGGGTGGGGTTTGTAGTTACTTTGGATAGAATGGTCCAGGAAGACAAATATAAATTAAGGAGCAGTTTATCTCCTATTTATTGGGTGTGATGGTTGATCCAGAATATTCATCATAGTTTAGATGTTCCTGCACATCTAACTACTGGTTGTCACTGTGTGTGGTTTGTGATGCTCCCTTTGAGCCCATCTCGGTGACAGAGATTTTCCATATGTTATTTTTTTATATGTTTTAATAGATTTTATTTATTTATTCATGAGAAACACAGAGGTAGGCAGAGACACAGGCAGAGGGAGAAGCAGGTTCCATGCAAGGAGCCCAATTTGGGACTCGATCCCGGGAACCTGGGATCATGCCCTGAACCAAAGGCAGACACTTAACTGCTGAGCCACCCAGGTGTCCCTCCATATGTTATTTAATCTAATATTTCCATTGCTCCCATGGGAGAGCTCTTCTGCCTTTGCTGTGGAAGTAAGCATACAGGGGGCGGGAGAGGTTAAGTTACTATACTAAGTTCACACAGCTCCTCAGTAGCAGAGCTGATTCCCACATCCAAACTTTGTGTAAAGCCCCTTGTCAGCCATCAGTGGCCAAGACTAAGAAGTCTAGAGTTGGTCCTTAGGTTGCTGAGGTTAAGAAGGAAAAGGCACTTGTGGTCAAAACTCCTGGTGAAAGGTTAATTAGAAACCATTGGTATGTAAACTCTGTATATTGATGACAGACGGCTTTTGTTTCCAGAAAGTGGGTACAGGCACGGGGCTCTCTTCATATGCTAACTAGTTGTACAAGTCTGCCTAAGTGCAAAGGAAGCCCGCTCCCTTTGTGTCTAGGAATAGCCTGGAAAGACTTGCTCTGCTTTTGATCTGAGTGGTGCTGTAGCGAGTTATTTAACATATGTTTCCTTACACCCCTGTTATTGAGCACATATGCTTTGGCCCGCGATCACAAATGTGGATACAGGTTAAAAGGACACAGGCATCCTTTTTTTTTTTTTTTTAATTGTTTTTCTTGTTCTCTAGAGAGTGGGGATATCCATTTCAGCTGTCCCCTTGGCAATATTGTTGGGAAGAAGGTTTTCTGTTGGACGGTAGTTAGTGCGTGTGTCTTGTTTCATAAAAGAAAAATACTGAGGACCAAATGGAGAGAAAGTGGCCACTATGGGTTGGACTGCTGCCCTTCACACATCCCTCTGGTTCTGATATGAATCTTGCTTTATGAGAGTTAGATGGTAGTCCAGCATCTAGCAGATCTTAGCAGTGGAAGATAATGACATTCAGGCTGTAATTAAATAGCCCTAGTACTTTATTTTCCAGGTATCGAAGAGCTTTCATAATTGCAGTTAAACCCAGTCTAACTTGGTATGACTCTACATGTAGGCGATTTCTAGATATATTTCTTTCAGAAAATATAATACACAAGACAAATATTTTTGGATGAGAGAGAGAGAAAGAAAGATAGTGCTTTATCGCTCCACTGAAAGCGTGGTGTGTACTTTGAGTCTGCCCAAGGAGTTTCCCATTGAGCCTGTCCTAGTTAAAGCCATTTTATTGACTGTATTGAGAATGTGGAGGTCTTGAGGCCATTGCTTTCTTGATTCCCATAATTCTTATTTCTGACTTCATCTTTATGTGCCAACCTGTAGATTAGGGAAAATGGCAAAGGGAGAGAACAGTTGTGATCACATTTGAAAGATCAGCAACTTCATTCTGTCTTTAAATGTTTACCTTTCTTTCAAGGGTTTTAAGGAGAACCTGGAATCCTAATTTGACTGTTTAACAGGGTTTGTTTCTTTGAATTCATTTAATAATGTAGTGATGTTTCAACGTAAGGTAAAAGGTTGAGAGGTTATTTTGGAAATAACTAATTCTAGTTTAAATTCTTGCTTTTATTACAAGATTTAATCATTCAGAAAACACCCCTCTTCTCTGTGTCCCCTTTTGTTCCTTCCTCCTTTCCATAATCGTTTATTGGATGTTAAGCTCTGAGGAGACAAAGACAGAGAAGTTATTGAGTAGGGATGTTCGAGCATGGGGGAAACAAACTAGTAACAGTAATCCAATGTGGCAAATGCCATAAGATGCTATCAATCATGGGAAAAATTCAAGGGGGAACACAGTGAAGGATATGGTTGTTTCTGCTTGTGAGTGTTCGGAATGGCTACCACCAGGGAATGGGTCTTGTAAGTATCAATAGTAGTTTGTCAGGCAGACGAAGGAAGGATCTCCTAGGGAAGGAGTAATAGGAGCAAAGGCTTGTTGGAATAAATGTACATGGTCTATAAATGTGCATGACAGTATTTAGTGGAGTGCCTCTAGAATTTCATGGAATGAATGGGAGATGATGGCAGATGATGGGGAGTTGGGGATATACCCTGAAGGATCAGAATCTGGCAAACCTGTGTTGATCCTCAGTAACACCATACTTCACTTAGAACTCTCTTCATTACAGTAGTCAGAATCTGAATTCAAAACTGCCTCACACGGAAGAAAGAATTTATTGGTTTACATATGAAGAATTCCAAAGAGAGCCTGGCATGAGTGGATCCAGGTATCCAAAGGTTTTTGTGAACCTGTCCCTGTACCTCAGCTCTGCCTTTTGCTTTGTTGGTTTTATTCACAGACTCAGCTCTGGTGGGCATGGGACCATCCCTAGCATCTTTAAACTCCCATCTTTGCAGTTTATAGCAACATCCATGAAAAGTTATCTTTTGGGCAGCCTGGGTGGCTCAGCAGTTTAGCACTGCCTTCGGCCCAGGGCATGATCCTAGAGTCCTGGGATTGAGTCCCACTTTGGGCTCCCTGCATGGAGCCTGCTTCTCGCTCTGCCTGTGTCTGTGTCTCTCATGAATAAATAAATAAAGTCTTTAAAAAGAAAAAAAGGAAAAGTGATCTTCTTTTTTCTTAGCAGCAACAGCCAGCATCCCGAGATTGAGTCCAGTCTGGATGAATCTGGGTCATATGACCATCCCTGATCACTTTGGCTAGAGCATAACCAGACCATGCTGACTCCTGGAGCTGGTAGCTGGTTACCACAAAATGAGGAATGGAGGTGCCTGTGTGCCTCAGTCAGTTAAAACATCTACCTTTAGCTCAGGTCATGATCCGAGGGTCCTGAGATTGAGCCCCGCAGTGGGCTCCCTGCTCCTTGGGAAGCCTGCTTCTCCCTCTGCCACTTCCACTGCTTGTGCTCATTTTCTCTCTCTCTGTGTCAAATAAATAAAACAAATATTTTTTAAAAGTGAGAAATGGAGACCAGATCAACCAAAATAGTACATTTCCAGCATAAATTTCACTCTCTCCTGTTAAAAGGAGTAACTCCTTTGAGAAGATGCTAGATTCCTTTTTGATTCATTTTACCTTCATAAGGGCCAGCCAGGAAGCTCATCATCCTTTTTGTAGATACTCCTAGGAAGGGAAAGTTGTAGCAATATTTTCAGGTTTTTTATATATATTAAAAAAAAAAAAAAACTATTTTACTAGCCTGTCACTTTTTTCCCCACTTACATTCTCCAGTGCAAGGTTCCTGAGAACCTTCTCTGTAGAAAGCACCAGAAGCTAAAAACCTACAGTGTGCCCACGGTTATGATACCAAGATGTATCCTGGCTTCACAAGACTTAGAGCTCAGTGGGGGAGATAAGATGAGAACAAAAATAATGATGTATAGCAAAGAAATGAGTATATATCAAACACAAAGTGAGTAATATTAATATAGGAAAACAACAGATATTTATATATATAGGAAAGCCTATAAATTATGTAGTCCATGCCATTCCTCACAGTGGGAGTGAGATCTGGGTGAGGAGGAGCTGAGGCATGCATTGCCCTTTTTCATTTGTTTCTAGTTTCCATGTGCCCCTCTTGGTGTGAGCAGCTCACCATGTGGGTGTGATTCGAGTGCTTGTTATGTATTTTTTAAAAATTCCACATGGTCCTTGAATCCAAGCCAGCTTCCTCAGCTGCTATTTAACCAGAGAAGCAGCAATCAAGGGTGATTTTGACTACAAGCTGTCAGGAAAAAAATACTGAGGTGTCATAATGAAGATAGAGATTACCTAACTGATCTCTATTTTAAGAAATATTAATTTTCACTTTGCCAAATACAGGCCTCAGCCGTTTTTCTTTGAATCAACCCTTGCAGGCAAGTGTATAAAATAGCTTTCAGCGGAATGAATGATGGTATTTGAACGTCACTGATTATTTTACTCCGTTAAAAGAGAGAGAGTGAACATTTGTGTTACTTTCTGGTTGGAAAGGGTGACCGTGTTCTTTGCTGTCCTGGAAATTAACCCGTGTATAAGAGAAATACAGGTGTTAATACAACCTGATGCTATTTCAGTGCTGCCTGCCTCTTACCTTTGAATGTAAACTTCAGCACAGGTACTGGTAGGATGAGACCATTAGCTTCCTTCCTCATCTCTCTGTTGTTGTTTGCAGCACCCGGACTGCACTCCCAGGCTTGTTTCAGAGCTGCAGGAGACAACGCCTCTCATCTAGTTCACCTGCCTTCTTTTACAGGAGGGGAGAAGGAGGTTGTTAAGCTTCCTCAAAGTGAACCATGATCTTCTCTGGAAGCAGATCTTCCCTTTGAAGAGTTGCTCACGTACCAGGCTCTTAGGAAAGGGGAACATTGTTTTAATGACCTGGCCTTAGAAATACCCACTGTTGTAAGACTTCCTTCTCATCTTTGAAATCCTTTTCAAATTCATGGTAAGGAATGACACCAAGAAGAAACTGACCTGGGCTGACATTTCCTACAAGCCACAGTGGATTTTGCCAGGGTTATTTTTGCCCTTGGCAGTCTTCTTCCTCCCTAATTGCAGGGCCATATGGTGCCTTGTCCCCCACATGGAGAGTTGGCACTTCCTCTCCATTCAGTCTCTGTTCTTTCTGCTGCACAAATTACCTGCCATGGTGATGGGGTTGAACAAACTCACCCCCCAGAGGCTCTGTAGCTTCTATGCCTTAAAAATCAGAGCTGGAGGCTCCTGTAGATGCTCTCAATTGGTGACCAAGAATGAGAAAACTTAACTAGTGAAATGAGATTGAGTTTGGGAGACTGTCAGACCTGGGTTCAAATCCTGGCTCACTCTTGCCATCATTGTCATTGTTCTTGCTGGCATCGTAGTGAGCATTTATGCCAGGCACTGAGATTTCCATTCTGATGCCATTTGTTTGTCACATCAGCTCTCAGGGAACAGGCTTGGGCTGGTTGGTTATTAAGACACCTGCCCAAGTCACGTGCCTTGGGCCAGTCTTCATACCCTGGACTTTCTCTTTCTCAATCCCATGCTCTTAACAATACTGCCTTTGAACTCTAAAATATGATCTGCTTTTAAATTATATTTTATATCATTTAGTGATTCTGCTTTTTATAGAACAGTCCAAGTCTGAACTTCACATGAGGTCTTGGATAGTAGTGGAGAATTTTGGATTGGATGGACATAATTCTTGGGTGGTTTCACAGCACTTTGCATGTTTAATTTCCAAGGCTCCCACCTTAAATAGAATTAGGCTGAGAAACTGTTGTAACCATGTGGGTAAGTCCGTATTCAAGGGCACAGAAAATGTTTTCATGGAGGAGATCTGTTAGAAGTTCCCCCCGCCCCCGTGGGAGTGCTTGGTCTTGCTACAAGGACTTGATAGACTCCTACTTGTTATTGTTCCGGGGGCGAGGGGGTCCTCAAAGTTTCTGAATGCTAGAAAGTGATTTTTGAAGGGAGGATGGTACAATGACAGAATTGTCAATAACTGGGTGTTTAGTGACATTTTGAAGCTCTTTTGGAAAGTGTCCATATTTTGTGATAGCCTAAACACTAAAGTAATGATTGCATTGTGTTTCAAAATTGGCTCCAAAAATGAAAATAATGGGTAAAGTCTCAGCTTCTAAATATATACAAAGCAAAGCTGCCATCAACTTCCTTTTTATTCCTTGAATATCTAATGGTATGTTAAGATATGTGGAATTCATTATTGTCACCCTCTGAAGCCCCTGGGGGCAGTGACACTGCCTCATTTATTTTTGTCTCTCCAGTGTCTACCCCAATGTCTCCATCAAAGTAGGTGCTCGATAAATGTGTAATTGAATTCACTAATTTGAGTTGAGAAAGAAAGTCACAGTATTTGGAAGAAACACAAAACCAAGCCATTCACACATTTGTACGTCAGATATGTATTTCATTCCTTTTGGAGCCAGGAGCCATTCTAAATGCTGGGGAGAGAGGGTAGAGAAGAGCCCCAAAGGATTACCATTGGTGGAAGGAGAGATAGACAATAAGGAAGGAAATAAATCCTTGTGCTGTTGGGTGCTACAAAGAAGAAAGCATAGAGCTGTGCGGCAGGAGACACTGGGAGAGGGAAAGGGTCCTCCTGAACCAGGGTGGTCAAGGAAGGCTTCCTGAGATGGTGCCATTGGAGGGGACACTGGACTGATAAGAAATGACAGCCATGTAGGGATCTGTGGAGAAAATCAGTCTATAAAGAAATGAGGAGAGAACTCATTAAAGTAGCTTAAACAAAGTAGGAGTATATTGTCTGTTTCTCTCTCATGTTAGTAACACAGAGGTTAGTAACCTAGAGCTTGATGATCACCTGGACCCAGATTGCTTCTATATTTTGCTTTGCCCACTACAGCTTTTGGCTCTTTGTGTCTTGTTGCTTTTCCAAACTTGTGCTTCAGAATGACTTTCTAAGCCTCAGCCACCATGTTGGCTGACCAAGGAATTGCTGAAGAGGGATATGCCTTTTCAGGACTTTTCTTGAATTTTGCACATCATATTTTTGCTTTGTTTTTGTTGGTTAAAGATTTTATTTATTTGATAGCACAAGCAGGGGGAACGGCAGGCAGAGGAAAAAGGAGAAGCAGGCTCTCTGCTGAGCAAGAAGTCCAATGTAGGGCTCCATCCTAAGACCCTGGGATCACGACCTGAGCTGAAGGCAGACACTTAACTGACTGAGACATCCAAGTGCCCCGATATTTTTGCTTTGATTTTGTTGGTAAAATGTATTCCCTTAGCTATTCTCGCCACCCCCCCCACCCCCCACCAAGGCAGGCTGGAAATGTCGTCTCTGTATTAGGATATCATGTAGTCATGAGAAATTGGGAGTTCTAACACTAAGGAAGAATGGGAGAATGGATATTGAGGGCCAAGTAGCAATCCCTGCTACAATTAGTAAGTGCAAAAGCTCTGATATATTCAAAGCCACTGTGGCTGGCAGCTAGTAGAAAGAGTACAGGCAGCTGGGTCAGAGAGGAAAGCAGGAGTGGGTTCACATAGGACGTTTTAGGTCATCGTGAGGATTTGGTTTCTTTTAATTTTGCTCTCAATGGGAAGTCATTGCAGCTCTGAATGGAAATCATTGGAGTAGAAGAGAAGGTGATTTGATGTAGGTTTTAGAGAGTTTTACTCTGACTGCTATGGAAAATGAACTGTCGGAGAGCAAGAATGTGAGCAGACAAGTTATAGGGCCATATGCAGATTTATGGGAATTGATGGTGGTGAGTTATGCTAGAGTTGTTGGCAGTGGAGAGAGAGCAAGAGGAGGTCAGGTTTAGTCTACATGTCGAGGGTGGGTGTAAGGCAAAGGGAAAGTAATAACAATAATAGGTAATGACTTACTGGAAACTTGTGCAGCATTTGATGCACTTCAGTGTACTGACTCACTCGTTCGACCTTCATAGTAGCTCCATGTCACGGGTGCTATTTATTCTCACTTTATGGATAAGGAAACTGAAATATGGGAAGGTCAAGTAACTTGCCCAAACTCACTGGGATAGAAATAGGAGAAGCCATGATCTAAAATTGGCACTTTAGCTCCCAGTGCTGCTCTGTACCACAAGAGGGTGATGCCTAAGTGCTTCATCTGAGTGTTGAGTCCACCACAGTCCATTTATGGACATGGTAAGGGAGATTGGGGCTGGAGAGCGAATCTGCAATGGTTGAGTTTGGGCCATGTTAATTTTCACATTATACTAATAACTTTAAATTCTGAACTAGTTTAAGGCTCATATAAAGTTGCATGTATAGTATAGAATGTTCCCATTATATGCCTATCCCAGTAATACCTTAAGCATGCTACATTGGTTCTAAGCTGTCTCTGAGAGATCTAAGTGGAGATTTCACATAGGCAGTTGGATAAAAGGCAAGTCTGTATCTCACACTGCAACTCTAGCTATAAATTTGAGATTCATCTATATGTACGTGTAAAGCCATGGGTCTGGATTGGATCATCTGGAATTGGTTTTCCCAGAAATTTTGGTATGCCCTAAGAGAGTTTAGGGTAAGAAGAGGGATTTAGTTCCTATTTGGAACCTACTTAATTAATGGTAAGAGGTACCCTTCTTTGCACTATCTTAAATTCCAATCCCTTTGAAGTGCCAGACACCTTAAGTATTTTACATGGATTTTGTCATTCAGTTCTCTTGGCAACTTGAAGCCGTAGGGACTTTTCTCCTTGTTTTATTAGAGGGGCAAATAGAAGCTGATGAGAACGGCAAACAGTAACATGGCAAGCGGAGAATCCACTGCTGGTCTGCCTCCAAGCCTATATTTTTAACTACTGTGCTGTACCATTGTAGAGTTTGTGATGAAAAGGTAATTCGACAGTATGAATGACATCGGTAGCAGATATTCACTTTGAATAGATAGCACCCTGAACATTTAAGGTTGCACTCTGAACATGGAGTATGCCCTTCTTTGTTTTAACCTTGGATGTGATTAAGGAGCAGATGTCCCTCAGATGCTCACTGTATGCAAGGTATAGCTTCATATACTCATTTTTTTTCAGCTAACACTTAACACCTAAGTGTTGGCACTCTCATGCATATAGAGATAATACATAAGTGGGTGGGATGTGAAGAGGATGTAAAGTTGTTTAATAGATTTCAAATGTGAAGGTAGGAAGGGTCAAGATCAGCTAACGATGGAGAAAGAAAGACCTCGATCAGAAAGGTATATAACAAAAGCTTATTTGCTGTGTGTCTGTGTGTTTAGTGCAGCCACTTGTTGATTATATCTGTGTTCTATGTATGTACTATACATGTGTATATGTGTGTTTTATGTATCTATAATACATATGTGTGTACATATGTTCAAAATCCTCAAAACCTATTCCACTCTTAGATATAGATACTCAAAATGATTGAAAACAGATGTCCAAAAATTTGTACATGAATGTTTATGGCAGCACACTATTCACAGTAGCCCAGAGGTGGAGACATCCCAGATGTCCATCAACTGATGAAATGGATAAACCAAATGGTATATCCATAAAATTGAAATATTATTTGGTATGAAAAGGAATGAAATATTGATATACTCTACACAAATGAGGCTTGAGAACACTACATTAAGTTAAAGAGGCCAAACACAAAGGGCCCCATATCAAATGGTTCCGTTTATATGAAATACCCAGAAGAGGCAAATCCATCGGTTGCCAGGAGCTGGGACCAGGGGGGAACAGGACGTGCAAGCTTAATGGATACAGAGTTTGTTTGGGGTGATGGAGATGTTTTAGAACTACATGGTGGTGATGATTGTAGCATTGTAATGTAAACACCTCTGAATTGTACGGTTTAAAATGGTTCAGTTGGTCAATTTTATGTATATTTTGCCCGCTATAAAATATATGTGTATGTATGTACACACACACAAACACTTAAAACCTTTTACTTTTAAAATGGGAACAGAAATGCCAGGATTTTTTCCTGGAAAATAATGCATTCTAATTAGACATTAAGTAATGGCAGTTTTTGAATAGCCAAAAGTAACATATTGGCGCAGTGGTTACATTTATACATTGGAAAGTGGGAAAGGAAATGGGAGTTGACATTTGCTGAGCATTTGCCCTCCTCCAGGCCCTGTGTGAAGTGCTTAACTCCTTACCAAATTTAAATAATGGCAACAGCCCTGTGTCATGAGGGGGGTTTTCTCCATGTTGTTGATTCAGAAATTGAGGTGAGATGGTTGTGTAACCTGTCTAGTGCATCACAGAGAGGTGTAGTGTCTCTGAGTGCCCAGCCCCCTTCTTCTTACTCACCTTTGATGACCTCGGGGCCTGGCCCCACCATGATGTCTTACATCTGGTCAACGAGTGGATGAAAAATTCTCGCTATGTAAAGTAGCACTGTGTATAATGGCAATGACACCACTTTGAAGTAATCATTTGTGAAGAAACATGAATTTTGTGCTATTTGGTGAACCTATATCCATTGATATGGAGTAAAAGTAAGGGGAAGTTATGGTATTTATGTTTAAAAGAGAATCTAAGTTTAGATTGTTTAGTTTAAAAGCATCTAAGAAAAAAAAAATAAAACCATCTAAGTTTCCAAAAATTCACATTCTCAAGGTGTTTCAGTTTTTCATTGATGTTAAATGGTAGAAGAGGAGCAAGGAGGAATTAATAAGCAGTTTTGAATTAAGACTTATATGGTCCTCCTATAAAGTCTCTGTATCCTTTTAGCTAACAAAAGAAAGGCAGCCTATAAAAATGATATTTTAAATTTAATAAAAAATCTTTTAAAGATTTTATTTTTTTTAAAGAGAGGGAGAAAGAGTGCACGTGAGCAGGAAGAGGGGCAGAGGGAAAGGAAGAGAAAGAGAATCTCAAGGAGACTTCACGCCAGGCTTGATCTCATGACCTGAGCCAAAATTAAGATTTGGAGGCTTAACCTACTAAACCATCCAGGTCCCCTAAAAATTATTTTATGTGAACATCACTTTTTATAAAATTTCCAGTTGATATTTATAAGCTCTTTGAAATAGAATTAACTATGAAAACAATATTGTAAACATCGACAAGTAAGACACTGTTTGGTGTCTTTATGGTAACAACCCAAGCACAGCAGGCTGTGCAAGTGCCTAGGACCCCTGGCTGGGACTTTGGGTTTCCCTGAAAGGAGCTGCTGGGATGTCCAGGGAGTGGGTACTTTCCCTTTGCAGCTTCAGCTCCAGAGTGGTGATTTAGCATGACTGTTGGTGAAATCTAGAAAATACCAGAGGAAGAAGAGAATATGTGTGAAGATTAGCCTTCCTGAAATATAATGACCATTCTAAGTGGTTTAAAGCTTACAGTCTTGGCTTTATGCATGTGTTTTAGGCCTGGAATTAAGGGCTCAAATTTTTTTTTCTCTTTTCGCACTCCTGCCTGCTGGTAGCCTTTGCAAGTCCCAGGACTTAATGTTAATCATTGATGGCAAAGCGAGGAGCCAAGAGCTGTGGGTTTGATGGCCATTTAATTTTTTAACCTTTAGAGGATTGTGGGAATATTTAATCACCCAATTACCCATGTTGTCAGTTGAGTGAGCACTTCCATCTCTGCACTGCAAGTGTCAGGTCTGTAAAAGGTAGCCCGAAAGTCCCCTCTTGGCTACTCTTGTATTTATTTAAAGCAATGTGGATTGGGTCAGTACAGGGTCCTGGATCAGCTCTCAATTAGGCTCTTTGGTTGGTGAGCGATTTTAGGTATATACAGTGGGTTATTAGAGTGATTGAACCGTGTTTCCATGAAGAGGATAGTGTCATTATCAGATTTTGTTTTAATACTGTCATCATAGCAGCTGTACCGCATATGAACTAATTTGCATGCAGATAAGAAATTCTGGACAGCTTGGTAGCATAATTACTGCATGACGTCTGTTGCTAGTAAGAGCTGGAGCTTTTACTAGAGATATGCTCCAGGGACCCATCTCCCTGGCTTTGTTGAGTTTCAGATGATATAGAAGCAAGAAGTAGCCATTTCGGTGATGCCCCATTTGTTTTACAGGCAATCACTTCCCAAGTTACCTTAATTTGGGCAGCTATCTTGACAAAAGATGGCAATGATGTCAACAACACCTTCACAGTGAACTGAATGAACATCAAGGAGGGCAGGGCAAAAAAAAAAAAAAAAAAGGAATCAAATCTCCCATTCTGTCACTGAAGTGGAAAAGCACAATAGATATTACTAACTTGCAAGTCTAATTAATTAGGATAATATAAATTATGATGAAAATGGAGAATGTAAGAATAATTTGGGGGGAAATTAATTATATGCAACAAAAGAATCTTTGTTGCTTTTGCAAAGATTAGGAAGCCTTTTTTCTGTACATATTTTTTAAAAAACTGTCCTCTCCTCCTGCATCTCCTCCCCCCTCTCACCCCCGCTCCTCACTGTGATTCAGTAAAGTCACTGGGGCCCCCAGGGGAGTGAGCATGTGGAGGACAGGAGACTGTTTGCTTCACTTACACTGAGCATAGTGATTGAACATAGTAGGTGCTCAGTGAATGTTTGTTTAATGTGGAGTTGGATTCACATCATTGAACCTGAGGATGTTAAGAAGTAGGCACATTCTGCTGTTAGTGACAAGATCATTGTTTTGTTCTTTTGCTTTTTCATACATTTTTACACATTAGAGATTCTTTGTATCTGTGATTGGAATATTCCATGATACTAGTCGCAAAAGATAATATAGTGGAACACATAGACTTATTTTAGACAGTAGAGAATGTTGTAAGTTAAGATGTTGTGTTACTTGTCTCTGTACTAGCTACTTTAATGGACTTGAAAACTCAGTATTCTGTACTCAGTATTTCTCTTTATCAGATTACTGTTGATCCTTTAGTAGAAACAGAATCTTTGGGTATCCTGTATTTAGCTTAGTTCTGCAAATTTTAAAAGTATTCCAGGGGTAAGCCCGTTGTCTGTAGATTATCTCACTATAGCAGATACTACCCTTTGTTCTAAAATACTTTAAGAGAAAAGGGAGGGAAATCCTATTGAGAGTTGATGAAGTTTGTGATTGGAGTTGCCAATTTGAGGAAGATACTCTGTTCAGCAACACATGTTGGGATTTTCCCAGGAAGGTGTTCACAAATGAGGCAGCTTTGATGTCAGAGTAAAGAGATGGCCACATCTGGGGAACTTGTTGATTGATAGCTGTAAGTTGGAAAGGGAACCACGGACTCCTTGTAGGGAGAGGAGAATCTTCAAATTTTGGTGGACATGCAGCTCCAAGTAGGTGTTTATAATTACATCTGAGAGAGGTGGGGCTGAGGGAAAGGATAAACATTTCTCATGAGCAGCACAAATGAACCTCTATTTTAAAGTAATTGTTTCTGGAAGACATATGTGAGGCTGTACCTCCCTGACCTGTGGTCCTGAGTGCTTGATATGAAGGGCACAGTTTGCAGATTATTAATGGGCAGGGCTGGGAACACTGCCACTTGTCCTATTACATTTTTCTGGATCACAGCCAAAACCTCATAGCTAAGCTCCGACCTCCAGAGACAGCCCCACGTTACTGAAACAGTTAGAATGAGGGTGACCACAAGGAATTCTGCATGGCCTAACTTTCCAAATATCCACTTGCCATGATCTGTTGTTTGGCTCAACTTTGTTCTACAGTAAGAACTACACATTGACATGATACTAGCCGTGGCTTTCACATCCACACAGCAGACCAGGATGCGTTGACACTGTGGAGCACACGGAATTTGCTCACTTTTTCAGTGACCCTCTTTAACCTGACCCCATTCCATTCTAGCAAGGCCATGGACTGAACCATGCTCTGAAATGCCTCAGCTTTTACTCTGGAAATAGGACAAAATACAGCTGCGTGCCTATCGCTTTTCTGTAAGCAGAAACAAAGTAATAGAACTTTGTGCATAAGGTTCATTAAGTCCTGTGAAGTGCCACGCCCCTTGCACAAAAAATTTGCTATTTGTTATCTCTAAGAATTCTCAGGACAGTTTCATGAGGTGCTGATTAGATAAAGCCCATTTGCCTCATTGTGGCACCTTGTTTTTCTTCTTATGAAATGTGTAAGAGACCCCATTGTCTCCATGTAGAATACATCAGATATTTCCAGTGGGCAATATTATTGGTTTCCTTTGTATTCCGAGCTTTGTGGTTTGAGAGTATGGATTACAATTTTAGTTGCAAAGGTTGTTATAGAATAACAGAACTATCCCAAAGACCAAAGTCAACTTTCCTTTTCTTCTTTTTCTCCCCTTTCTTCATTGTTTCTTTATTTTTTTAATAGTCTTTTTTTTCTAAAGATTATTTATTTATTCATTCAGGAGAGATACACACACAGAGAGAGGCAGAGACATAGGCAGAGGGAGAAGCAGGCTCCCTGCAGGGAGCCAGATTCAGAACTTGATTCTAGGGCCCCAGGATCACTACCTGAGCCAAAGGCATATCCTCAACCACTGAGCCACCCAGGTGCCCCCAAAAGTTCATTTAAATGGAGAAACAATGACACTTTTTAATCTTGCTTCTTTCTGTGTTTTTTTCTTTTCCTTCCTTCACTTTTTTTCACTCATTACATTTACTTCTATTTAATGTGTTTATCATGACTACACTCTTATTCTCTCTTGGATGTCCACAGTGGTCTAACCCAGAGTGTTGTCTCATTAAACACGCCCGGCCTCTTAAGTGATGGGTATGCATTGGTTCATCAACAATTTGGTCATTACCGCTGTGCACTATCATACATTCTGAGTGGCTACATATACTTTATTGATTGATTATGGTCTAAAAAAATTATTTACTAGATATGATATATGTGCGCCCAGACCCTGTCATCAGTCCCCAGGGAATAGATAGGCTGGTTGAGAAAACAAGTAAACAAGTCATTTTAATGGAGAATGGTAAGGCCTGTGTTGTGGGGATGGGGTGGATGCTATGAGAAACCATAGTAATGATACCCAGGCCAGCCTTTGTGTATCAGGCAAGGTTTCCCAGAAGAAGTGATGTCTAAGCTGAGCCTAAAACCAGGAGAACATGAGGGAGTCTAGCAGGAACTGGTGGCATATGTGTTTTCTGATAGAGGAATAACAGGGTGGAGTCAGGTCTCCAAGTGTAGACAGTCATGGTAGGTACCACCTTCAGCTAAATTAGCCGAGAGCTCTCTGCCTTTAGATCATTTCCTTAGGGGGGAGTTGCAGGGAAATGAGAGTACCAAAACCGAGATCCTGAGTGGTGACAGGAATGACCAGAGAGGACAGCAGAAGTAGGTCATGGAAAAACTACCAAGAACTCTTTCAAAAATTGGATTTTTATCTGGTCGCCTGGGTGGCTCAGCGGTTGAGCGTGTGCCTTCAGCTCAGGACGTGATCCCAGAGTTCCGGGATCAAGTCCCACATCGGGCTCCTGCATGGAGCCTGCTTCTTCTCCCTCTGCCTATGTCTCTGCCTCTCTCTGTGTCTCTCATGAATAAATAAATAAAATCTTTTTTTTAAAAAAAAGGATTTTATCTTGTAGACTTTGGAAAGCCATTGCAGTACTTCAAACAGGTGGCTGATATAATTAGATTTCAATTTGCTGCTGTTGTTTCCTGGGTCCAGAAGTTGTGTCTTGTCTCTTAAGTCATTGTGAGATTTCATCTGAAACTTGGCTCTATGTGGAAGAGAAAAACAAACAAACAAAAAAGAACCTGGATCTTTTATTGATAATGAGTAACCATGAGTAAGCTGCCTAGGAGATTAAGAAAATGGTACTCAAATCTCACCAGCCTGTGTAGGTGTTTTTCAAAGTGTGCACCAAGGAGCATGAGTCCTGTGAAATGCCCAATGAAGAAAGAACTGGGTAAACACAGCATAGTTTATCCTTTCTGGAAACTCAACAAAGAGTATGAGCATATTAAAGACTTTAAAGGAGTCTTGCAGAAAGAATTCTTCTCAATTGGTTGAAACCCAGTTGCCTTCCAAATTTATTTGACTTAGATCTCTTCTTTGCTATTTTGTTAACATTTGGAGGCTACCCTGGGGGGAGAAAGCACTGTTCTTGAAGAAGACCATTTGACAGTGAAAAAGGGTCTTTTCTTCCTCTGTCATAGTAGGTCTCCTTATTGCTACCTGTCTATACCCATTGCCGCCTTAAGCTTGTGTCACTGTAAAGAACAGTGGAAATTATTGATAGAGTAACACATCCCAGAGACATTCCATCCTATTGAAAAAAGCAGTTAGATTGAGAGCCATTACCAGTTTTAATTTAAAAAAAAAAAAAAAAAAAAAACCTTTGGTTTATGCTTCTGTAGATAAATGGTGGCTTCTTGGTAAAAATGATGTTTATGACTCTTAGGCAGTAATGACTTTCTAATGCATTTCAACATTTTGCAGTTTGAAATAGAACTTAGCTCTTCATAAAAGCTCTTGTGCTTTAAATTACTCATTAACATATGGTAAGGGGTATAACATTTATCATAATCCAGCAACCACCAAATAGGAAGCTAATCACTCCAGAACTCAGGTATGCATATTTACATTAAAACAGTGAATTCTCATTGTTCATGAATATTCATTGTACTTTGTATTTACTCTGTAAGTAATACAGGCCTCAAGTCAATATTTTCCAAAACCTATATTTCACAAACTAATGGCATGTCGGCATGCACATTTAAATATTTATTAAACCAGTTCTAAACATCTGTTGTACTTTCTCCTGAATTGTGGCATATTGATATTTTTTTAAGCAACATTCCTTTCCAGTGTCCATCCAGGGATGTATCTTGCTGGCTGCTTTTTTAATATAGAGATATATGGCAGTAGGTTTCTCTGTTTTGTTATAGCTGTTAGGTCAGAATTTTATTGTTTCTGGCTCAATGCCATAGAAAGAGTTTTACTCTTAAAATCAGCTCTCTATTCAGTGTAATCTCTGTAATAAAATGGAAATAGAATGTATCTCAAACAGCGATCTGTTATCAAGCCCAAGTTCATAAAGTGGTAAAGTGATTTCTGTGTTTGGAGTCCTTCCACTCTGTGGTAGACCTTACATCTCCCGTCTAGGGTTTTATCATAGAATTTGCACCCATTATCAGCAGCATGATTTTGGATACAATAATAAAATCATCTTTTTTTCATAAATTTACAGGTTCTCATAAATTGATGTTATAATAGTTTGCCATCCACTGAGTTGGCTGAACTCTCTGCCCAAATAGATGTGATGGTCTTAAAATTTGGGAAAGCTCTTATGCTGAGAGTCAGTTCTATTTAGTAGGGTCATTCCATTACTGCCATGCTTTACCGGTCATGAGACTCTCCTGAAAAGCAACCTGGCAGATAATCATATGACGTCTTCATAGACACTGTTCATTCTTACAAGATGGGTAGTCAACTGTGGTTGTTTATTCCCTTGAGACTAATTCCTTTTGCATCTGGGCTTTTAATGTAATGGAAATCAGGGAGTCCTGCCACAGAAGTTTCCATTTCCAGAATGTTCAATGGTACCCTGCCTTTAAAAAAAAAAAAAAAAAAAAAAGTGACAAATCAATCCTTTTGCTAGCTTAGTTTTGTTTAGGAGTACCTTTTTTTTTTTTTTTTTTTTTTTTTTTTTAGGAGTACTTGTTATGTGGCAAGCACTGGCCAAGTATTTTACATGCATTATCTCAGCATAACCTAACAATACGTCAAGGAAGGAGGCCCTGTTATTAATCCCATTTGCAGATGAGAGAACTGAGATTCGGAAAAATCAAGCTCTTTGCCTGCGGTCACCTGTTAAGTGATATAGCTGAGTTCAAATACAAATATTTATGACTCCAAAGCTCAGGTTCTTAACCATATTAATATAATGTCTCGCAAATAAATGCTTAGGAACAGAGCTATTCCCTTATGGCTGGCCCAAGCTGCCATATTCTGAGAAACTAAATCAGAAGCTGCAGGCATAACACAGCATCTCTTCTGTATTCCCCTGGCCCAGCAAGTCACTAAGCAGATTCACATTCAGGGGAGAATTGGATTCCATGTTTGAATGGGAGGGATTAGTGGCTCTTTCACCCAATCACAATCTATTACTTAAGTTACTATAATACCCTCTTATCTATTGTTCCTCTTTATCTTCTAGTCCATCATGGAGTTTGTTCTCAACTCAGTAGGCAGAGTGATCTCTTTAAAAGTGAAGTCTGTGAAGTCTCATGACACTGCTGGTGTAAAACCTCCTATGGCATCCCATTCATTCAGAGTAACAGCCAGAGTCTTTATGGTGACCAGCATCTGCTTGTTGCCAAGTCTTCCTCATATCTCTGATCCAACGTTTCACTGTCTCTGCTCCATACTGTAATATAGAGACCAGGTACATTACTGCCTCAGGTTATTTCCATTTACTGTTAGGAGCTGTGTGCCTGGAACACTCTGGGTTTTCCGTATCACTCCTGCCCTCACTTCCTGTACACCTCTGCACATGAACCTTCTCAGTGAGGCATTCCCAAACCACAGAAAGTTGTAACTCCCTTATACCTCCTCTTATACCACCCAGGATTTCTTACCATTCTTATTCTTTTTCCTCACTTACGCTGAATGAGGTACTTCGTATTTATCAGCTTAATTATCGTGTATCTCTACTCATTAGGGTATAAACTCCATGAGGACAGAGACTGGTTTATTTTTTGCTGTATCCTCATATCTCGAATAATACTTGGCACATAGTAGATGTCTAGTAAGTATTTGTTGAAGACACAGAGGAGTTTGATTTCAACTCATGTTTCAATTTTCATGGTATTGATGTTTATGATGTATTTTAAGTTGTGAATATAACTTAATGCTTCGTAATGCTATGGGATTAAATCTGGTTTAACAAACAGCTGTTTGGGACTCCAAGTCACATTGAAGAGCCCCAGGATACAGGATTTCACTGAGGTCACTAATTCCCATCTCCTTCTACTTTTCCTTTTTCAGAATCATTCAAAGGACTTATCGTGTGATGTTAGTTAAGCCTCAGTGTACCTTTCTTTCAACGAATAACTGCCGCTACTGCATGCCGAGGTGTGCTGAGCACTGAGGATAGGGTGACACAGATGTGACCCTAGTCCTTTAAGTGTTTGATACTGTGGTCAAACAGACAACAAATCCGTGTACAGCTAACATAAGTTGTTACAGATTGTGGAAAGTGCCATGAAGGAAATATGCAGTGGTCTGTGAAGGAGAATGAACGAGAATCTACTTTAGAGCCAGGGAAAGATTAAGTTACAAAGTGGCCTTTAGGCTGAAATCTGGGGCAGGGGGATGTGAGACTCGGGGAAAACTTGAGAAGGGGTGGTGGTGGGAGAGAGAACCTGAGAGAGAAGGAGAACAAGAGTTCTTACAGGTGTCTTGTCCTATTAAGGCAATAATATCACGAGGGCTCGACACTCATGATCCCATCTAAACTTAATTGCTTCCTAGAGTCCCCACCTGCAAATACCATCCCACTGGGGTTTAGGGCTTTACCGTATGAGTTTGAGGGGGATGCAGTTCAGTCCATAGCAGTGACATTTGACCATATGCTTGAAGGAGGTTTGAGGGCAACGATGAGGCTCTCTGGTGAAGGTGGCCGCTGGGACAAAAGTGTGGTAGCGATGGGATGGGAATGAGTTATAATAAGTGCAAAGGCCCTGAGGCAGGATCCTGCCTGGTGTTTTCTAAGAATAAGGAGATACAGAGTATGCCATGAAGCATGTGGTATTAAATTTAAGAGATTAGGCTCCAGATTCAGAAAATCTGGGGTTTTAATCCCTGAATTAAGAGGGCAAAAGCCCCCTCTCTGTGTGATGATCTTAGGCAAGTAAACACACCCTTTCCTGTTTCCGGATTTCAGAGGTGGGGATCTTAATACTCTGCTCATGATTATGTTGAGATTTGAGGGGCAAAGAATGTAAAGTACTTGGGCAGTGCCTGACATATGGTAAGTGCTGAATAAATATTCAGTTGTGGCAGTGATAACAATAGATCTGTTACTTGCTATTACTGTTGCTTCTCCTTCTCTTGCTTTTGATAAATTTTGGAAGTTTTGTAGTTCCAGTCCCTTGACCCCATGTAAAGATTTCTGAATTTTGCATCAATCAGTACTACTTTCTCCAATAAATTTTGTTGTGTCACTCTCGTTTTCAGGATTTGTGTGACCTGCAGCACGTGGGTGGCAGGTATCCAAATATGGTTGTAGAAAGCTACCACTGCGTTCTTGTGCAGTACTAGCCTGTGGTTGTTGAGTGTAGATTGTAGTGACGCCTGCAGTGGTTCAGGACAGAGAATGTCCCTCACTATTCCAGGCCTCCATCCCTGGGACTGCAGTGGTGACTAGGGGCTTGGGGTCCTTCACTACTAATGGTATTCATATCTGGATTATGGGATGCTTGTTTTCTTCTCTGTGCTCCTTTATGGGTTCTAGAATTTTTATAGTAGATACTTTTTATGTCTAAAGAGAGAAATAAGGTATTGACAGTTATTAATTTTAAAGTTAGCCACTTCTACTCAAAATTTGATCAAGACCTATTCTGTGAATCTTCTCTCTTCCATTTCCATTTATTTTGGGTAAATGTCATTAACTGACTTTAGTTGGTATTCACTGAAAGATGTAGAAAATCAGTCTTTTAAGTGCCTCATTTCCTGTTTTACCTGCATAAAACAAAAATCTTCTTGTACAAAATGTTGTAAAAGTCTTTTAAAATGAAGAGCTTTAATCTCTTATTACTCTTTTCAGATATAACATGTATTACAAGTTGAGGGTAGAAGCAGCTTTCTGGATTTCCCAGGTGGCTCAATTAAATACCCTTTAATTTTTTTTTTTTTTTTTTTTTTTTGGTTTGGTTTTGAGAAGCCAGGGCTGTGGAAGGCCATGGCGGTAGCTTCTGGATTTATTAAAGACTTTGACTCTTTGTTCCCTCTGGGCAAAAATGTGGTTTTCCCATAAGATGAGAGTATAACTTCTGGGTAAATAGGTTAAGAGGCAAGTGTGTGGTGAAAACTGCTTGTAAGAGCTCCAGGATCATCTATCACATCACCAGGTCTTCACCTGCTGACAGGAAGCTAATGGCAGTTATACCCTGCTGCCAACTGAAGGAAATAAAGATTGCCTCTACCCTCGCTTTGCCCTTGATCAGCAGGCTCTCTTGACAGGGATGACGAATTAGATGAAACCCAAGGGTGAGGACCAGTAAGCATCGTGTGATACGCCATTTAATTACTATGTGTAAAATAAAACATAAACAAGTAATACAACTCCATTTTTTCTAAGAGATTGTTCATATGTCACAACTAAGATGTCATTAACTTGTCATGAATTGATTTTAAAATTTCTGTCTCTGATAAAAGTCATTGATTTGATCCTTGATTTGATTTGATCTGGACTCACAGTGGGTTCAGTTGAATAGCTGACAAGGGCATAATTTGCATTCTTGGGTTAAGGAGAATCATGTAGGCTTAAAATGATGTAGCCATCTTAGAAGGCAGCCCACTCACACACCTGACATCTCTGAAATAAAGATGTTTGAAAAGAGCCAATTTCTATTAGAAAGCATAGAATATTGTTTTATGTAGTAATTATTCTAAGTAACTTATAATCATGAAGATTTCTACTTGATTTTACTTTTTAAAAATTGGCCATTTTTCTTTTCTTTTTCTTTTTAAGATTGTATTTATTTATTCATGAGAGACACAGAGAAAGAGGCAGAGATATAGGCAGAAGGGAGAAGCAGGCTCCTCGAGGGGAGCCCAGTGTGCGACTGTATCCTGGAACTCTGGGATCACGCCCTGAGCCTAAGGCAGCTGTTCAACCACTGAGGCACTTAGGCATTCCCAAACTGGCCATTTTTCTAAGAATACCTTTGATACCTCACAAAGTAGTATAATGAAATAATTCTTTTTAAAGTAAGTATGGGTGAAGACGGGATTTTTCAATTTAGCCCATCAGCACAGGCATACATTCATTGCTGTCTACATTTTCCAAGCAAATGTTTAGCAGTATTAATACTTGTTTTTAATTTCACCTCTGCAAGGTACCTAATTTGGCTTAAGAGTGAACAATAATTTATATGACTCAACTATCTAGGAAGTGTAGTCTGTAACATAAAATGAAGCAGAGTTGTGGTAAGGAGGCACTACATAATATGAGGATATAATTGCTCATTGAGAAGTGAACTAATCAAAATGAGGGCAATAACAGTTAATCAGCTGGCTCTAGATCATTTTGCAGTTGCTCCAAGTCTATTTTTTTTTTTTTTTTTGGATGGTGACTTATAGTTATGGAGATAATTGGCAAGCATTAGATAAAGTAATGGATAGTCCCAGGCTGGGAAGAAGTCAAAGCAGTAATTCAGTTTTCTGGGAATCTGCTGATGTCATCATTAATGAGGGAGCAGCATAAGTGTCTTATGAACAGTAGCAGCATCCCAAGAGTGAATTCAGCTGCCTGGGAACCCACCCTTGAGTGATGTTCACAAGCTCGTGTTTTTAGTCTTTACTCAAGGCAATCTCTGAGTGTTAGGAGTTTTGGCTGTCAGCAAAGCCCTTACAAGATGAATGCTGGTATTAAAAACAGGCTGGGGGGAGGCATGTGTTAAAAAATAGAAAGAAATCACCAGTTTTTATGTTCTCTGCTCAGTAACCCTTCAATACTGTGCTGAAATATCCTAGAAATTGTACTGTTCCCACTATGATTTCCTTTATACTGTAAAGGCTGTACTCTTGTGCGTTTTGGTAAGGAAAACATAAGTAAATGAGAATATTCTAAAATATTCTAAAATCAGACAGTTACATTGGTTGCAGTTTTAGGAACACAATAAAAATGCTGAATTGTGCACTTTAAAGGGATGAATTTTATGGAAACAGCACTGTGTATCAATAAAGCTGTTAAAATTACCCTACTGAGATACAGAGATACAAAGTGGTCTCTGTCCTCAAGGATATTACAATTTAGTACAGGAGTTGTTATATTTCCATGAACAATATGTGCATTCTGTAACAATTTAACAGCTGCTTCCAGGAGTCCTCCCAAGATATGAACCAAGAGCAAGTATGAGATCAGAAAAAGAGTATCTTTGGTACAGACTTAATATGATAACTAACTCCTGTTTTTTCTTTTAGCATGTCATATCCCACACTACACAATATTCCCTTTGTTTGCTTTGACATAGCAGTTTGTATACTTGATGGGAGCCAAAGTAAAACATACATGGTGAGGACTAGTTGGCTGACAATTTGTAAAGACTTTGAGAACTATCATGCCTATGTCAACTGAGAACCAATGTATTTATTAAGTCAATGCAAACCTCTCTTTTATTATATCCATCTTGAGTTGCTTTTATAATTGCTCTGTTTTGGTACTAAGTATCAATTGATTTCTCTCTTTATATTCAGCCATGTAGTATTTGTTCCATAAGTAAATATTACATCTTTCCAAATAGAAGCAGTTAATCATCTGAGCAATTACATGATAACTTGGAATTAGAGGACTTGAGCTCCTCCAATTCCAACACTGTCTTCCAGTAAATAGGCATTTTCTCACAGGGAGATGCTGGTATTTAGTGATAAATGATTAATGAAATTTATGATATTTACAAAAGTGTTGACTTTGTGATTTCTTTCTCTCTCTTTTTTTTTAAGATTCTATTTATTTGAGAGTGAGAGAGAGGATGAGCTGGGTATGGAGGGCGGGGGGAGAAGCCAATTTTCTGCTGAGCAGGATGCCTGTTGTGGGTTGTATCCCAGGACCCCAGGATCATGACCTTAGTTGAAGGCAGCTGCTTAACCCACTGAGCCACCCGGGCACCTCCACTTTGTGATTTCTTATCAAAAGATATTCCAACAAGTTGCAGTTGGAAATTATGTACATTCATATGAGAGGTTTTAAAAGATGGTGATTAAGGACAGAAAGTTTTGTGAAAGTAGGGGGAAAACGCCTCTCTGGGGGAGAAATGCATCCGACATTATATATAGAAAACCTGAGTTCCATGTTAGCAGTGTAATGAATGATCAAAAGTTCATTTCTTTTCTTTCTTTCACAGCTATTTCCCTTTATAAGCAGAGTGTGTTATGGTGTTGACAGTGATGACGCTTCTCTCGTGATGGCCAGTGTTTGTTGAATTCATATTACAACCAGCTAACCATTTTTTATGTGTTGTCTTCTATAATCCTTACACATCCTTATTAGGCAGGTATTATTATTCCTCCCATTTTAGAGATGAGGACACCAAGGCCAAAAATATTTCACTTGGTTATGGTTGCACAGTTTGTAAATATTAGAGCTGGAATTTGAACTCGACAAGTCTGATTTTAGTTCTTATAAGAGTTTCTTTCTGTTGTTCTGGGTGAACTTTAGATGCCTGCAGTTTTTAGGAAAATGACATAACATGGTCAGAAATTTCTGATCTCATACTTGCTCTTGGTTCATATCTTGGGAGGACTCCTGGAAGCAGCTGTTAAATTGTTACAGAATGCACATATTGTTCATGGAAATATAACAACTCCTGTATTAAATTGTAATGTCCTTGAGGACAGAGACTATTTTGTATCTCTGTAGGGCAATTTTAACAGCTTTATTGATACACAGTGCTGTTTCCATAAAATTGATCCTTTATTTTTTTTAATTCATCCTTTAAAGTACACAATTCAGCATTTTTATTGTGTTCCTAAAATTGTGCAACCAATGTAACTGTCTGATTTTAGAATATTTTAGAATATTCTCATTTACTTCCAAAAAGAAACCACATGCCCATTAGCAGTCACTCTTGATGTTGTTTTAAGCAAAAGAAAGGAAGCTGCCACATATTAGAAACATTCAGCCGTGGACTTACAAAGTCATCTAATTTCTGGAAACTTGATATTCTTAATTAATTAGAGCTTTTCAACAAAATAATAATTTTCTTTCACATTTGCTTTTGAAATTATCTGGTGGAGATTGTTGGAATTCGTTCATTCCGTCTCATACAGACAATTGCTGTCATTAATTCAGAGAAAGTAAAAAGTATTACCTGTCATAACGGAGAAAGTCTGTCTGATGTAATCCCCTTTTATCACAGACAACCTTTAGTACTAAGATATAGCATTACTGATTTGCAGAATTCCTTTCTGAACAAAAATGCCTCGAGATAATCCTCAAAAGTTGATTTTTGATAAGCGTGCATCTAGTATTGGAGATTCTTGTCCTTTATTTCCTGAATGCTGAATGTTTAAAGTGAATCACTGACAGCTTGAGAATTTTCACTTTACTGTTTTTAATGAATGCAGGGTTTCCATGAATTTATAGTTACAGAGTTCCCTCCCCCGCGTAAAAGAGGAAGAATGGTTAATATCTCTTTTCAAGTTATTACCTGATTTCCCTGTTCACTGGATTGTGGCCTAATTTACCTCATTATTCTAGTTAAAAGTAGTAAGACATAGTTTCAGAGAACTCTGGTTTGGGATCAAAGAAGTCATGAGGGAGAAGCACTCTCCCCCCACACTGAACGCCATCAGCCCCGTAGCTTTCTTCGATGAGGACAGGTAATGATTTATTCATCCCCAGGTAGAGAGCTATTAAGAGTCACCTGTCTCCCCCTACCAGTTTGTTTCCTCACCCCAGTATCTTCCTTGCATTTAGGAGCTTCCACTGCTCTGTGGCCATAAGATCATGGGTTCAAACCTTGCCTCTGCCATTTACCAGCTATGTTATTTTTGGCAAGTCACCAAATCTCTCTGTGTAAGTTTTCTTATCTGTGTGGTGGGGATGATAATGGTACTTACTTACCTGCTTTGCAGCCCACTACTTTTCATGTTGTCTCTCTCTTCATTCTTCGAAGTGGCCTGACCAAGAACCACAGGCATTAAGAGGACACAAATCCTGTAACATGTAGTCTGGCAATAGTTATCCTCCTTGTTTTATAGGTAAGGACATTGGCTGCCTTAAAAGGGATTTTTTGAAGGTCAGTTACAAATTTTACTTTAGTGGCAGAGCTGGAACTAGAACCCGATTCTTGTACCAAGTTCCTTCCTTTTGAAAAATTGCTGCCTTTGTTTATTATTGGGAGTCTGTTGCTTGCCAGAAGCTTCCATAGGCAAATCTATATCCTTTTTCTGTATTGTAATGTGATGTACTCAGCAGTCTGCGGGGTCCACATTCATCCTTGATGTTGTGTGGATCTCCTTGAGAGGTGACCTGTTCAGACTTCTGATAACAGAGGACCTGGCCTCTAGGAAGAGGATGCATGGGCAATTTGAGCAGTTGCTGTTAAGCTGTCTTCATCTTGGTGATTCACCTGGATCAGACACTCAAAACCTGTTTCTTTTCATCTAAGTCACAGTTGTAGAGAGTAAAGCTAGAAGTAAGATCACAAAAACCAGATCAGATGCTTCCCATCTCTGGTATCTAGGCCACTTTTTCAAATCATCAGCGGAGTGGAACAAATGCCAAGTCCTTATTTATTCGCAGTGTTTTAGGTGTGATTCTTAAATGAGATTCTTGTGCCCCCATCACATGGTGTTCCTAAATGCAAGATGGAACCTGAAAGGATCTTCTGATACCGAGCCTGTGAGTTGTTCATGGCATGACAATGATTGTCTTTACACACCTACTGTTGTGCAGCTTGGCAGTATTCCATTCAAGACATAATTACTGAGTATTCTTTGTTATGATCAGGATAGAAAGATGAGGGTATTATTTCTGACCTTTGTTATGATGGTTGAAAGATTTAGAGGGAGGGAATGCCCAATTAGTCAAAATGGTGCTTCTCGAAAGGATCAATTTGCATTGACCTGTGTATTAAGGTTCTCCAGAGAACCAGAAGAGGTGGGGATAAGGGAGGAGGAGAGTATGTGGAGAGAGGGAGAATGATCTTTATTATAGGAATTGGCTCAGGCATGCAATTATGGAGGACTAGAAGTCCTTACAGTCTGCCCTTTGTATACTGGAGAATCAGGAAAATTTGTAGTGTGAGTGCTGAGTGCTAAGGTCTGATGAACCAGAGTAGCCAAAGCTGTAAGTCTTGGTCTGACTCAGAAAGCTCAGAAACCAGAACCCTACCCACCCCATAGTCTGAACGCAGGAGAAGATGGATGTCTCAGCTCAAGCAGAGTAAATTTGCCCTTCCTCTGCCTTCTTGTTCTACTTAGAGCCCCAGTAGATTGGATGGTGCCCACCTACACTTGGTGACAGTAGTCTTCTTCATGCTACTCTCTTTAGGAAACACTCTCACAGACACAGCCAGAAATAGTGTTCTGCTAGGTAAGCAGGCATTTTGTAACCCAGTCAGGTTGACACGTAAAAACAGCCATCATACAGTGTGTATGACCTTCTTTCCTCACTAAGGCTTCCTTTGAAGTGAAGGAGTGAGTGGCAACTTGTAGAGCATTAAATAATGCATCAGCAGCTTCAAAATTTTGGTCCCTGTCCTCCTAGGATTATTAGGTTTTTTATTTCTTAATTTATAATATCCTACAGGGATGTTACCAGTCAGGTCCCTTTTAGTTGTTTATAAGGAGGCATCGAGTTGGATTGGACACAGGGCCAATCAGATGCTGGGCTCTTTGAAGCCAACTTTGTTCTGCTGAAGACACAGCACAGCTGCTGTGTGTGTACGTGTGTCTGTGTTGCTCACTGCTACTAGCTGACAGTTTCATTCCTTGACCATTCCATTTCTGAGTGTGCTGAGCTGTCATATCTGAGACCATCAGTATTTTGGGTCTTTATCCTCTCCTTCTACCCCTCCTCCCCGCCTCCCCTCCCTTTCAGGCTCATACACCCAGTAAGAGCCACAGAATACTTGCAGTATTTCCCAAGGCTCTGTGACTACCTCATACAAATGTTCTCCTCCTGTCACATTGTAATTTTTTCCTATCCTTTAACATACTCTTCTGCCTTTCATCTCTGGATGTTCTCATTTTTAGGCCGCTCCCCCCCCTCCCTTTTGGGTAGGTCCCTTTGGTAGAAGGACTCTGAACCACCTTCAGTTTCTCCTTCATATCATTTATTGTTTTTTCCCCCACAAACTTTAAGCTTTCTCAGGATCTTGCTCATTCCTATCACCTGACGGATTATCCAGCGCTTTAAAAATAATTGTTAGGAGAATGAAAGCCTGCAAGCATGCATTAGAAAGCGCTGGCCTGGTACAGTGGTGGGGGAGCAGCTCTAACAAACTTTGCTCTTATCCAAGCATCAGGATACTCTCCTCAGTGAAGCACATACTTAGCAATTCCCTGGCACACAGTAAGTGCTCAATAAATAGCAGCCATTGATATTTGTGTTCTTTATTCCTTAATTAGGAGCTACTTTCAGTGGTCCTAACCTATGACCTAGCTTTAGTATGCTTCCTCAGTCTCTTCCCAAGAAATGTAGATTTGAAAGAACACAAGGATGAAGCCAGGTGGACTCCTTTTAAACGTATGCACATTCTTTCATGAGAAAAGATCAGTTTGACTTCTGTCTCCAGGACTTTTTTGGATACTTCATGTTAACTAGCAGTGTTGGTGATACAAAAGCTTCAGTAAAAGTGAGTGGTTTTTATTGAAAAATCCAGGAAGATAACATGGAGTACGCATTCTAAAGATACATTTGGGTGCCTATTGCCACATTTGAGGCACCATAGAAAAATTACTTGTGTTTGAAGTCTTAAAACATGGAAGGCTGTGGTCTGCATTCATGGATATGTTGTTTCTAAATCCGTTTTGGGCATGAAAAGATTCATACCCTTCTCAAGGGTATATTAGTCTGTCTCCTTTCCATGTTTGTTGGATCATATGGCGAATTTATGTTTAGTTTTGTAACAAAATGCCAAAATTCTTTTCCTGGTGGCTATACCATTTTGCAGCCTTACAACAATGTATGAAAGTTCTAGTTACTTCATACTTTTGCCAGCTTTTGATATTGTAGGATTTTCATAAACTATTCTAGTAATTGTGTAGCAGTTAAGCATTTCTTTGTTACATGAATATAGTTGCATTTTTTTTTAAAGTTTGATTTGAAGGAAAAGGTTGAGTAAATAGTACTGCACGTCCTGAAATATGGCAAAACTTATGTGGGTAGGTGACCAAGAGAATTTGTAGGAACAATACATTCAACTGTGCTCCATCTCCATCAGCTCAGCTGAAAAAATGAACAGCATGAGGCTGTCCTGGATATCTAACAAATTTCAAGCAATGCACATAATTGCTTTATTATATAGAATGATTCTTCCTTAACATTGGAGATAGTTGAAGGGACTATAATTTTTTGAAGTCTCATTATTAGATTTTGATTAGCACGACCCAGATTAATTTAACAGCAGGTGAAACCATCGACTATTAACAATTTAATCTTAGTAGGGTAATGATTCTTCTATTAGCAATCTGGCCTTGATACCTTTTGGACAGGTGCTGAGTGACAGCTTGCCCGAATGCCTGATGGTACTGGGAACACATAGCAGGAAGAACTGGCATATCGTGTTCCATCCCTAAGATTTTGTTTGCTGCCTCAATTGGATATTTCACAAGAGTTTTTCAGATTAAGAAGAGAGAGCTAATGAGCTCTGAATCTACTTCTCTTCCTATAGCCATGGTTTATAGAGCTGAGTTGATAAAGGAAGGTCACTTTCTGATTTCCCTCAGCAAGGGTCAACTCAAGCCAGGTATACTAAAAGTTTATGAACCATAAAATGTGCATAGGAAGCAAGCAGCCACTCAAGCTTTAAAAGGCGAACTTTTGGGGGCATTGCTAATTCATACTGAGACATTCAGTAGGGCGTAGCTCAAATTAATTTGTTAAGTTACGATCTGGTGGTAGAAAGGGTTGATAGTATTGACTATACCTGGTGAAATCTTATAGGCATCTTAACACTTGAAAAGGACTGTTAAAATGATGAACAGATTGAGGGTTTTTTTTTTTTTAAAGATTTTATTTATTCATGAGAGACACAGAGAGAGAGAGAGGCAGAGCCACAGGCAGAGGGAGAAGCAGGCTCCATGCAGGGAGCCCGATGTGGGACTCGATCCTGGGACTCCAGGATCACACCTTCGGCCGAAGGCAGGCTTTCAACCGCTGAGCCACCCAGGCATTCCAGGTGTTTTTTGTTTTGTTTTTAATAAAGATGTATTTATTTATTTATTTGAGAGAGCAAGAAAGAGAGTGCATGAACAGTGGAGGGGCAGAGGGAGAGAGACAGGGAGAGAGAGAATCCTCAAGGAGACACGCTGCTGAACCCAGAGCATGATGCAGGACTCAATCCCAGAACTCTTGAAATGGTGACCTGAGCCTACATCAAGAGTCGGCTGCTTAACCAAGTGAGCCACCCAGGTGCCCCACATTGAGGTTTAAAAAACAAAGTCAGGCAGAAAAATAGTATCACCTTTTCAACTTTATATGTAGTATATTTCTTTTTTTTAAAAAAAAAAGATTATTTTAGAGTGTGTGTGAGCAGGGGGAGGGGCAGAAGACGAGAGAAGAGAGATAGAGAGAGGAGTCCTCAGGTAGACTCCTCGCTCCAACATGGGACTTGATCCCAGGACCCTAAGATCATGACTTGAACTAAAATCAAGAGTTGGATGCTTAGCTGATGGAGGCACCCAGGTGCCCTGATACGTAGTTTATTTCTACTCATTAGCCAAAGGCAAGTGGTGTTGACACTGCTGCTGGATTTCTATGACCTGGGAAACCTTGGAACATATTGTTTGATTCCCTTGGAGTCTATATTCCTTTGCGTGTTTTTGCAAGGACTAAGTTAATACGGAAGATATTTGAATAGGATACCTGAGAATCAAATTGTTCAAGATTCCTGAAATAATCATTTTATTCAATTTATAAAATGCCATAACAGCTACATGCCCATTGGTATGATTCAAAGTCTGAGAGGTGTTTAAAGACTATCATTTTGTCTCTTCCCATTTCTAAACCCACCCTCCGAAGGTTACCACTGCTAAGGATTTAGTATTATTCCAGTCACTGAACGGTTTATTAACTCAAAAAATATGCAGCATCCATAGGGCTTCCTTTACCGTTTTTCAATAAAATGCAGCCATATTTTACATATGATTCTGTAACTTACTTGTTTGTATCCCTCAGCTGAACATCATAGACATTCCTTCTGGTAACTGTGTGTAGATCTCACTGTTTTTAACATAGTGAAAAAATTTTCCTGAGGGTGAATCTACCATATTTCACTCAATCATTCCCATATGTATGGGCAGTCCGTTTTTAATTTTGGAGGACTGCTTTTGTTTTGTTCTTTTTGTTTTGTTTTTGCTAAAAACCCTGCTGCCGCAAATATCTAAAGATATTTTTTTCCTAAGAGACGGAAGCTCTGCCCCGCTTACTTGTTATGTGACCTTGGGTAGTTACTTTTCCTTCTCTGACTCTCAGCTTCCTCCATCAATAAAATAAGTATAATTATAGTCCTTACTTTTACATTTCTTATAACAATTAAATACAGTAGTACTGCTTTAGTGCTTAACACCTTGCCTGGGACATAATTAAGTATCCAGTAGATGGTTGCTGTTACTCCTTTCCTACTGTTTGATCATCTCTCACTCCTGTTTTTTTTGTTTGTGTGTTTGTTTTTTGAAGGCAAGGAGGTGAGCACTGTGCATATTTGCTTAAAGCTAATAACTGGCAGATATTGTTGGCCCGATTTCTGGCTAGGCAAGCAGAAAGGCAGTGTTGTAGGCTGCAGAAAACCCCAGTTTGTCAGCCTGGTGATTATTATTTTTTTTTAATATGCTGTCCCTGAGGAACATGATAGAATTTGTTTTACTTCTCTTCTGCCAGGAAGTAACCCTTCTGGCTTTGTTAGAAGCGTGGTTTGTAATAATTGTACCCACCCCAGATGGCTCCTGAAAACCCTTTGAAATGCCATCTGCCAGGCGTGTGTCCAGCCGGCAGCCTGTCATTCTGCTAGAAGAAAAGAGGAGGCGGGGTCCCCTCCCCTGCCCTTTTCTCCCAGCGTCACTGAATGGAGCCTGGTCATGTTGGCCCAGACCCAGGGCGGGTTGCTTAGAGGGTAACTGGGAGTAAACCTCCTGCCTGCCTGCAGAGTAGGAAGGTTTTGTCTGGGTAATAAACCCTGAAGGTTTTGTGGGTGGAGACTAGCCCGCCCCCCACCTCCTTCCCCTGCAGCTCAAAGGCCACCAAACATATTTATTTACATGGCAAAATCGTATCCACTGGTTCCATCTTTCCTCTAAAATGTAGCATTTTTTTTGGAAGTGCTTCATAATTTTGGATCCTTTCAGGAAATTAAGACTCAGGGGTGACTGTTGCCTTTAGAGTGACTCTGACAGATTGGTTCTCAAAACATGGTTGAAAGACTCAGGGAGGAAGAGGTGGCTCAAGAAGCGGGGGGAAAAAATCCCACCATTGTCTGGTTTCAAGGAAGACTCTGAAAACCCCAACACATTTTGCACTGGTTTTATTTATCCTCATCTTTTTTGAGGGGATGGGGATAGGATATGGGGATAGATGAAGTTAATGGAATTTTGGCGTGGAGGCTAAGAGTTGCCATATAGAATGCATTTAGGACAGATCCCTTTGCAGCAAGTTTCAAAGAGTTTCTATCCTTGCCCCACGCTTAGATTTCGCAATATGCTATAGACTGTGTTTTCCCAGTAGCAGGCTAAATAGTTTTTTTTCACTTGGTTCCAAGACATCATACCCTCTTCCTTTGCTCCTGCCTTGCTGACGGGCTACCTCTTAGTCTCCTTTGAGGATCTGCCTTGTTTTCTCAGTTCTAGAAATTACAGAGTTTTAGTGTTCAACCCAAACCTTTTGGCATCTTATTGTACACTCCCCTCTCCCCCAAGATTATCTCTCTCTTGCCTTCAGATGCCAGTGGTTTATTGATCACTCTCAATTTTATTTCCCAGTCTCCACTGTGTTCTTCAGGCTTACCTGGTGAGTCGTCCAGAGCCCTCCACATCTAGGTGTCTAACAGGCAACTCAAACTTTACACGTCCCAGGATGAACTCTTAATGTTTTTCCCCTGAGAACCACCACCAACCCTCCCCCCACCCCTTCTTGATCTCTGTAAAGGACACAAGGCCATTTGCCCAGGGCAAAGAATGGGCTGTCAATCTTTATCCCTCTGTTTTTCTTACACACTCCATCCACTCCCATCAGCAAGCTCTGTCTTCAAAATATAGACTTCATGTGGCTTGATGAGTTTAATATGTCTGTGCTGTGGACTGTGTCACAGCTATTTGAAATATTCACAACGTATAATAGAAATCTGATTGCTTCTCACTGCCTCCGTCCTACTCTGCTTGTCCATGACCTGATTTTCTCTCACATGGACCCTATAATAAGCACCTCCCTGGTCTCATTGCTTCTGTTCATGCCAGTCTCCCCTTATTACTCTGCCCAAAACCTCTTCTCTGTCAAGCTCCACTATCTTTGTAAAATGAATCCTAGCACCACCCTGCTGAAATCTTAGCAGTAGCTTTCTCTTCTTCCTTAGAATAAAATATAAAGTGTTTGCTGTAGCTTTCCTAACTAACCTCTTCCCTGTTCCCCTGTCACAGTTCTCCGGCCTTTTTGCACTTCTCATATCCCAAGTCTATTCCTGCATCAAAGTTTTTGGCCTTTCCGCCTGCCTGGAATGCTTTCCCATCACTTTGGCAGCCCTCTCCATTTGGGTGGCACCTCCTTAACCAGGCTTTCCCTAATCCCCATCTAAAATAGCTTTCCTCCTCTCAGGGCGTGGTTCCTTCTTCCAAGATACTTTTAAACCCTTTAGCCTACATTTCTCGTAGGCATTTTAATCTATGTTTCCTATGGAAGATTATTTCCACCTGAAATTATATGTTATCTTCACATACACATTTGTTTTCTGTCTTTCATAGTAAAATATACATTTCACTAGGGTAGAGGCTTTGTCTTGTTTGCTAGTTTCTCTGGTGCCTGAACTGGTACCTGGCATGAATTGAGACCTCAATAAATATTTATCAAAAAAAAAAAAAAAAAAGAAACATAGTGATAGATGTAATGAGATCTATAATATATACACACATATAAATATATACATAACATTTGAATTATAGTGTTTTTTTTTAAGATTTATTTATTTATTTATGATAGAGAGAGAGAGAGAGAGAGGCAGAGACAACACAGGAGGAGGGAGAAGCAGGCTCCATGCCGGGAGCCTGATGCGGGACTCGATCCTGGGACTCCAGGATCACACCCTGGGCCAAAGGCAGGCGCCAAACCACTGAGCCACCCAGGAATCCCCGAATTATAGTGTTCTATCAACTCATTTCATTCTACCAATGACATAAACTATAATATGTGATGATGATTATTGAGCTAAGTCTTCTCAATGGTTTATTTCATTCATTCACACACAACAAATCTATAGTGTAGGTAGGTAGGTACCATTATTATCTCTGTTTCACAGATGAGGAAACCAAGTAATAACAGAAGCTAAGGAACATGCCCAAGACCACAATTTGTTGGGAGGCAAGCCTTGAACTGTTTTAGATTGACATTGGAGATCTCAATTTAAAATTGTAAGCTAACCTGAAAGGACTTGTCATCATTTGCCAGGGGAGCCCAAAATGGGAACAGATCAAGAAACAGTACAAGAGTAGACTTGTGGACATAAGCAGGCTGCTTTACTGGAAAGCTCCAGCATGTGGGACCTGATAAGCAAACGTATGCAATACAACCATACTGTATTGCATAAAACCATACAGTTTGCAGCTATTTATGACACTCAGATTTAGGGGCGTCTGGGTGGTTCAGTCGGTTAAGCGTCTGCATTTGGCTCAGGGTCTTGGCACAGGGTCTTGGGATCGAGCCCTACATCCGGTTCTCTGCTCAGTGGGGAGTCTACTTCTCCCTCTCCCTCTGGGTGCCGCTCCCCCTTCTTGTGCTCTCTCTGTCTCTGTCAAATAAATCTTTTTTTTTTTTTTTAAAGTGGTCTGACTCTACAGTCAGGCCTGATATTAAAAAAAAAAAAAAACAACCCACTCAGATTTCAGATATTAGAAAAACCAGGCTCAATTTAAAAAATATATTTTCCTGAAGTAAATATGCAACAAATGTTGAGTTTTTGACTTTAAAGAATTCTGGATGGCCACAGTAGGTGTGTGGACATGACCATTCACGTAGGCAAATGATGAGAGAACATTAGAGCCACAAGGTACATAGAGTTGGTTATTGAATTGCTTTAAAGTTTCTAGGATTAGGGGGGAAATCCTTGCTTATTAAGTTCCTAGGAATATGGAAAAATCCCTGTTTATCATGTAGGAAAACATCGACCTTAAAGCACCACAGGTAATGGCACCTTACAAAATGACTTACGTTGATCGTATCACCTAACTTGAATGTAAGAGCAGAAATCATGTGTTTTGCTCTTTTTTGCTCTTTTATAATATTTAACAGAAGATCTATCTTCTTACACACTATCATAATTGCTTCTTGGTTTGTTTTCTTGGTTTGTGTGTAATTCACGTTCCTTCTACATTGCTTCCACGCTTTTGGTAGAGATTAGGCTAAAATAACTTGTCTACCGCCTAGCCCCTGAGCTGGGTGACTTACATACATACTCCAGAGGCCCTACATTATTCATAAGAAGAATTGTTGTATTTATTAGTCATTAGGAGAATGACCATATTAACTCAAGGGGAGAACTTTCTAGGCAATTCAGTGCTCCTTCTTTCCCATCAGAACTTATGGGTGGCCTCTTTTCATCAAACATATTAATTACACGGGTAGAGCGGCGGCATTTTAATCCCTGGGAGATATCCAACCACCGATCTTGGGCAATTGCATTTCTCTAGTGATGTGTTTATGTAGTGGGTGTCATTTTCTTCAAAGGGCTTATTACATTGGAACTTGCCGGATGTACTTTGGAACACAAGAATTTTTGAGGCCTGTGTTAAAAAATATAAGCCCCTTAGGCTGTGAGCTTAAGGTGGATAACTTTTTAGTATTTACTGGAGTCCTAAAAGCTGCCAGTTGTGAATGTTGTCCATATAAAATCCAGTTTGCCTTTTTCATTCAGTGCACTTTAAGAAATGATAAAAAACTCACCCCAGGCTATCCAGCTGGACTTGGTTTGTGTTCTTTCTCCCATTTGAAGGTTCCCAGCACTAGAGGGTGGAAGTGAGGATGCTGTGCTGTTAGAAACAAGTTGTCTCTGCTGGGTCTCTGTTTGGGCAGATGGGTGGGCAGCTTTAGGTCCTAACTCCAGCCCACAGAACAGGTTATTCTAATTACGACTGAATGGGGAGCATTCTGTTTTCATCGACTGTGCATTTGTCTTGTCGGCTGTAGGCACAACCCGATCTCCCAGAGAAGGAGAAGTACCTGGCGTGGACTATAACTTTCTGACTGTGAAGGAGTTCTTGGACCTCGAGCAGAGCGGGACCCTTCTGGAAGTCGGCACCTATGAAGGTGAGTGTGTCTATGTGACAGAGGTGAGGATGCCTCTCTCCTGGACACTTCAGAGGATCCGGAATGATCGAGGCAAAAGGGTTTTGTGAACTAGAGAAGTCTAATCAATGATAAGAGATTGCAGTTCACCTTAATATGATTGATAAAATATATGGAGTAAGGCTTTGTGGAGCTCTTTTAAAATGTCCTCCCCCCCAAGAGTTTTCTCCTTTATTAATTGAAGAGTGTGTGTGTTTGTGTGTGTGTGTGTGTTTGTATGTGTGTGTGTGTGTGTGTTTTAGTATGGGCTTTCATGGTATTAGAAAAAAGAGGGAAAAGAATCATGGTCAATCACAAAATGTGACCTTATGGTGTTTTTTTAATCTTGAAGCAATGAAGTGTCATTTTTTTTATGATTAATTGATTTTTAATGTATTTTTTTAGTAGATAATACATGTATATGCTTCAGGGAGCAGAATATTTCAAAAGTAGTAAGAAATTTCTTTCGTATACCTATCCTTATCTGCCTAATTTCAAATTCTCCTGTCTCTCAAAATTATATCCAGTGCCATTTACTTTTTCATTTTCCTTCTGCAATTTCTTAATGTAATTACAGGGACACATGTGCATGTGTGTTCTTTGCATATGTTCTTATTTCTTCCCTATTTTTTTTTTTTTTTGAAAAGTAATATACAATACATGCTTTTTGGTACCTTGGTCTTTTATTTAACACTGTCTTACAGTTCTTTGCAATTTCAGTAATAGAAATTACTGTTTTGTCTTTTACAAGGCTGTGTAATCTCTTGGTATCAGTATAGCTGTGATTTAACTAGTTCCCTTTGGATAAATATTTTTAATATTTTAAAACACTACTTCATTGAATAACATGGACATAAATCATTTTGTAGAAGTGAAAATATGTCTATAGGACAAGATTCCACAAATAGGATGTCAAGGTCAAAGACAAAGGTAGGGAAAAAAATTCAGCATACATTTTCTAAAATCAATATTGTAGCTAGATTGCTCTTCTGAGTGTTATTACTTGAGACAGAAGAGCATAATATGATACTATTAACTAGGTCAGATTTGTCCAAATTATTATGTGCATGTCTTTGTGATCTTTTAAAATTTGGATTTAGGGGATCCCTGGGTGGCTCAGTGGTTTAGCACCTGCCTTTTGCCCCGGGACGTGATCCTGGAGTCCTGGGACTGAGTCCCACGTTGGGCTCCCAGCATGGAGCCTGCTTCTACCTCTGCCTGTGTCTCTGCCTGTGTGTGTGTGTGTGTGTGTGTGTGTGTGTGTCTCATGAATGAATAAATGAAATCTTTAAAAATAAATAAATAAAACTTGGATTTATTTGGTGACCACAGGGGCATTTTTCAAGAGTAGACTTAAAAACAAAACGTACACACCAAGAAGACTTTTATTAGGGATATTAAAGCTTTGATATGATAACAGTCCCTGTTACAGGCAGTGGCTAACAGGTAATGGTCATGGATCTTAGGTATATGGATTATGGTTTGATATTCTTTGGTGAGAGAAAAGGAAGAGCATCATCTTTGTGCCTTCTGCTCATTTCCAAATTGGGAATATACCCTGGGCTGTGTTTAGATGTTAATCAAATTTCTGATTGTGAATTCAAGAATATTTCCCTCTAGTATTGCTAATTATCGGTTGTCTCCATTTCTGTGAAGTGTTGCGATACGATTGGTGTTTGGGGAAGTGGGAGGGGATCCAAAGGATTAGTAACTAAGGCCTAGGAGTGAGGTGAGGGAAGGGAGGGGGCTAAGTGGATGTACCAGGAACGTCTTCAAGGTTGTCTTGCAAATGTGAATCTAGCTAAAAATTCAGTTGGCCCAGAAGAGGGCAAATGTGAATCCTCTTTCATTAGCAGAAAGTGGATTGTCCTTATTTGAAATCAGTTATTATGCCCATCTGGGGAGCTTAAATCCCCTAATATAAAAAACAACCATTTGCATTTTTGGAAAGGATGAAGGGGAGAGTAGTTGTGCAATGCCAAAGAGTGTTGGATTGGAAAAGAAAAGCATGTGGTGTAGACAACAACTTGTCTGGGAAACAAGGAAGATAAACTCATTTTCTCCAGTTGTTTATATTACAAATGATTTGTAGATGGAGTTATTTTGTTTCCTTTTTAATTATATTGCATTGACAGAGGTAACTCTTATCACTGAATTTTTAGATGGGTTTGCTGAGACCTAGCATTTAGGAACATTTTCGAGGTTGTATAGCTGGTGCTAAAATGCAGGAGCCTGGAACCAAACCCAGCTCAGTTGGACTTTCAGATCTCACACATTCTTACCTGAAAACCCCAAGAAGAACATCCTGAATGTAACTAAAAAGTCTTAGAAATAACTCGTCCATACGTGAACCTAACTCCATGGTGGGTAGCAACAGGGAAATGTTTTTCAGAGTGTCCAATCGTCTCATGTAAAACTGTCGTTCTGTGACTGTTGCTCTGTTGTTTCGGAGTTGAAATTTTCTTAGGCCCAGCGTTAATACATTCCATTTTTCAGCCGTTTGACTGTTCAGTGTTTGTCAGCCTTTGACCTTTTAGCTGTATAATTTCCCTACCATATGAGACAGCTCATACTTTTTTGGGACTAACTGAAGTGTATTATGTTGACTCTTATAAGCTGGAAGCAAAATGGAATTTTTATTAAATGCCAGATACTGTCACAGGAATAGAGCTGGGTAGATCTTGAGAGAACTTCCTCTGTCCTTGCCTCCCTTGGACTGGCCCCGACGGTGGCTGTCTGTCGGACACTAACGAGCGTGCAGGCTGGGCGTGCAGGCTGGGCGGCTGCCCTGCCTGAGATGGAATCTCAGCCCCTCTGCTGTCGAGCTGTGTGCCCTCCGGCAAGTTGCTTAATGCTCCGTGTCTCCATTTTCCCTTTGGTAAAATGAGGATAATAATAGTGCTTCCTCATAGGTAGGATTAAATGAGACAATAATTGGAAAGGGCTGAGCATAGTGTCTGACACATGTAAGCTCTCAATCAGCATTAGCTCTTATATTTACACACACGACTGGTCCGAAATTGCCACCCTGGTGGATTCCCTCCCCCTTCTGCTAGTCAGTAAACCAGTGTGGTTGCCAGTAAAATGTCTTTATTTACTTGCCAGGTACTCACCATCTTATTTTCTGCTCAGGTTTTTTTTTTTTTTTTTTTTTGCCTGTCCTTGTTCCAGAGAGGAAAAGTCTGGCATAAAAACACTCTTTTTTTTTTTTATTTTTTTTTTATTTTTAAGCTTATTTATTTATTTATCTTTTTTATATTCTCTACACCCAGTGTGGGGCTCAAACTCATGACCTTGAGGTGAAGCGTTGCATGCTCTTCCTACTGAGCCAGGCAAGTGCCCCCACAACACACTCTTTAAGGCAAGCCACTTTGATCATTTTAAGTAAAAGGAATAAATGTACTTGACGAAATACTATAGTGAAGAACATAAACCTATGTAAGTCCATTTTGCTTCTCTTCCTCCCCATAGGGAGCCACCGTTAAAGGATCTAGTGTAGAGATTCAGAAAACTTGCACACAGGGCAAGTTTGGGGACACAGAGGGCATGTACCTACATACTCATGTTTATCTCACCCTATTCTTAGCCTTCCGACTTCACTTATCTTGGAAATTTTTCCGCATTACCCCATACAGTTCTATCTCAGTCTTTGAAAATGCTACGAAGTATCCCAATGTATGCTGACCAGTCCTCTGCAGGTGGACATTCAGGATGTTCCCACCCCTCCCCCATTTTTGGTGTCTTGTAAACATGGCTGCAGTGAGCATCCCTGCACCAATACCTCACTACAGTGCTCTGAATAGGACTATACAGGAAGTTTCCGGCAGTGCAGTATTAGAGCAAGCCCGTTGGGACATACACAGTTCAATTCAGTAAGTATTTATTGACCATTTGCTTTGCATTAGATTTTTCTTTTTTTAAGATTTTATTTATTTGAGAGAGTGAGAGAGAATACAAGAAGGGGGAGTGTCAGAGCGAGAAGGAGAAGCAGGTTCCCCCTGAGCAGGGAACCCAATGCAAGACTTGATCCCAGGACCCGGGGATCATGACCTGAGCCAAAGGCAGACCTTAACTGGCTGAGCCACCTAGGGGCTCCTGCATCAGATGTTATTCTGTGGCAAAGGTGTTATGTAAAGGACGGAAAACCAAGCAGCTCTGCCTTTAAAGATGCTTATGGTTTTCGTTTTTTATTTTTGCCAACACTGTCCAGCATATCCTATGTGCTGGATGTTCTTCAAAGTATGTTGCATGCACCCACTCACTTAATTACTCACCGATCCTATGAGGTAGGTACAGTTGATTCCCCATTTTATGGAAGAAGAGCATGAGGTCCAGAGAGGCCAGTTATTTTTCTAAGTTCACATGGTGAACTGGGAATAGAGCTGGGATCCAAACTCACGCAGCCTGGCTCCAGGGTTTGTACTCTGCAGCCCCTCAATATTATGAGGCAAATTAAACAATTTCAAGAGAAGCCACATGTATTCTGAGAATGGAGACCGGGGTGCTCCAGAAGCATACGACAAGGGTACTGCATCTCATCTCACATTAGAGTAGACCCCCTTGTGGATGTGACAGTTGAACTGAAGCTTGTCAGAGGACCTCAGGGGTTCAAATGAACGACTGAGGAATAGGATTTCAGTTTGGAAGTTAGTACTAGTATTGAGGCCTGATTCCAGGGATAGCAAGTGGGATAAACCAAGAGAAGGTCAGAACATGAGTCCTAGAGAAGGAGGGACAAAGAACTATGCCTTGCTTGAGAACCAGTGAAGGCCAACAAAACTTCCTTTGGTGATGGAACTGTTCAGCATTCTGGGCCGTCCAACATGGCAGCCACTAGCCGCATGTAATTATTGTGACTAAGCAACTGAATTTTACATTTAGTTTAATTGAAACTGATTTTACATTGCATAGTCACAGGTATCTGGTGGCTGCCACATTTGACAGCACAGCTCGAGAATGAAAGCTGCTACAGGGAATGGTGAGCACCTACTCCAGATGGGCCCTCCCCTCTCAGCTGACTGTAGAGAGCTAAGCACATGCTTAAGAGTTAAGCTCCTTTAAAACAGGATAATTTTGAATCCCCTCAAAGAGTGTGTTACTGCAGAGTAGTGAGTGGTGATCTTTTGTGGGCACATCAATGACATGTGAAAAGGTGGACAAGTAGAGTGAAGCAATAAAACCTCAGGTGGGGTAACCATAGGCAAAGTCCTTAAGGGTCAGTATATGTATGGAGTGTAGGGTTGCAGGGTTATGGGATTTTATTTTATTTTATTTTATTTTTTATTTTTTTAAGTTTATTTATGATAGTCACAGAGAGAAAGAGAGAGAGAGGCAGAGACATAGGCAGAGGGAGAAGCAGGCTCCATGCACCGGGAGCCCAATGTGGGATTCGATCCCGGGTCTCCAGGATCGCGCCCTGGGCCAAAGGCAGGCGCTAAACCGCTGCGCCACCCAGGGATCCCGGTTATAGGATTTTAAAGCTGGAAATGCAGTAGAGTCATTTCTTCAGAAGACAGAACTGAGATTCAGGGAGAGACTAGTCTAAGACACTAGAGAGAATTGGGAGAAAGCCTGCACAAAAGCGCATCGCCCAAGCTACGTCACAGGCAGGACTGCAATCCTTATATTTCCCATTCTGCTCCCTGGAAATGGACACCTCCTTTGTAGACTGTATGACTAGTTGGTTTCCTCAGTTGTTTCTTTAAACATAAAATGCTGAGCAAAACCAGATATGGTCAGTGTCCTCCTGGGTCTTACAGTGCACAAGGCACAGTATTCAAATAGTCACAGAAATAAGTGTACAGTTGTGAGTGTGCAAGAGTCTATAGAGGAGACTTTATTTTTTTTTAATTTTTTTTAAAATTTATTTATTTATGATAGTCACAGAGAGAGAGAGAGAGAGAGGCAGAGATACAGGCAGAGGGAGAAGCAGGCTCCAGGCACCGGGAGCCCGACGTGGGATTCGATCCCGGGTCTCCAGGATCACGCCCTGGGCCAAAGGCAGGCACCAAACCACTGCGCCACCCAGGCATCCCTAGAGGAGACTTTAGGTTGAGGAGATTTGATCTCTCTGGAGTTGGGAAAAGCTTTCCTATAGAAGTAATCATTGAAGTGAATCACTCTAGAAGTGAGATTGCTAGATTTAACAAATAAAAATAGAGAACATCTGGTTTTGTGTTTTATCTGGCAACCCTAGATGGAGTCAGCTTTGCACTGTGGTGGTGGTGGCGGTGGTGAGATGACTACATCTTGAGATATTAATGTGAATGTAAAAAGCTGGACTTGGTAAATGTAGCAGTTATAAGAAGGAGGTAGAAGATGCAAGTGATCGTGGTCCTTCTTTATGACTCCTAGTTTCTGTCTTACATAATTAGATGGATGCTGGTACCATTTGCTGAGATAAGGAACTTGGGAAAGGACCAGGTTTGGTGGTGGGGCTAGGGGCTGCATAATGAAACTTCCTGTGCCCCAGCAGCTATAATGCTGAGAGTTGCATTCACTCCACCAGTTAGTGGCTCTACCTGTCTACATTAAGAGCCTAACTATTGTCCCTCACAAAGCATAGAAGCTATTTGTGGAGCTCATCATTGATCTCTGCTTTGCAATTTGAACCAACGCCTCCTCCTGTCATTAGATAGATTTGACATCAAGGCAAAGAAAACAGAAATAAATGTGTCTTTCCTCCTTGGCTCAAATTCCTAATTGTGGCACTGAACAAATTTATTTGATACGGTGCTTAAAATAAATCAGCTGCACCATCTCTCTTTGCCTTGCTTTTCTTTCTTTCTTTCTTTCTTTTTTTTTTTTTTTTTTCCTTGTTGACATTTTCACTCAGTGAGACAGGTTGCTGCCTCAGCCAGCCCTTGGGACTTCTCTAGGAGAGAGTTTACAAGGGATGAACTATTCAGTGGGGGTGGTTCCAAACATGCCTGTTTTACAAATGCCTCTGGGTAGAAGAGGCTGATTATACACTTTGAGCATTGCAAAGGTTTTCCCTCAGCATGGAAGTGCAGTGCCAGTGTGACATTTTAAATTCGAGTTATGGGTTGCATATTTCTGCATGTTAATTAAGGAGAGGGATGTCGGCATTCAATAATGTTATTGTTTTTGCTTCCTAGAAGGTCTACAAAAAAAGCAGCTGCCAAGGGTATACTTTTTGGGGACACAGAGATAAAGCAGGGGTGAAGAGAGTTCTTGTTTGTCATTGAGGAAAACGAGACGGTCTGGAGTCCTGTTCTTTGGCAGGCCCTGGAAGCCGTCTGTTGTGATAAGCTCTGTTGGCAAACTCCACCATGGAATGTTCTCTGTTGATAATGAGAATAACCAAAGGGAATCTGTGCTGCAATAGGCTGTTCCTCTGCATATGAAGATGAAGAGGCTGGTGCCAGGGTAGTTTCGCTTAATTCCCTGCTTAGAGATCCACAGAGATTCCTGGAGTTGACAACATAAGTGTTGGGGACATGTCAACGCTAGTCCCCATTTACACATTGTGTGAATCTCATCGTCATCTGGGAATACTGATGTCTCTTTTTCCATAGGAGTATTAATGAAGATTATAGTAAGTGAATGTATGGGTAGTGACATGAGAGGTACACAATAAAGGTAAATTTTGATTAATATTGTTCTTTAAATATACATTTGATAACAACACCCTCTTCTGTATTTTAGAGCTTTTATTGGTCTACAACAGTAGGTGCCACTTAAGACTGCTAGGGTTCATTACATGCTAACATTGTTCCAAACGCAATGGTGAGTTCTTTGTACACAGTGTCTAATTTCATCTACACAAAAAAACCTGCTAGATGAGTACTTTTCTTATCTTTATACCATGAGAACTGAGGCCACAAAGAGAGAGGTCCCTTACCTTGCTCAGGGTCACAAAGCTATTAAGTTATATTACCCTCTTCTGTTCAAAGCCAAATGGCAGTGGCAAGAACAAACATCTTATTATAGGACAGTGGCTTATTGTCCTTTGCGTGCAAATCATGTTTCTGTAGGGTGGAGCAGGTAAGAAAGGGAAGAGTAAAAAGAAAGCGATGGGTGTTTTAGGACTGATACCATCATGTGCTGAGCAAGCAAGTGGAAAGTGAAATAGTGCAGATCTGAGGTCACTGAGATGTGATTGATGGACTGGGAAGAAACTGCCATGAGTCATGCTATTAAAAAACCAGATCCACAATAGAGGTATGGAGGAGCATCCCTGGCTGGAATTCCTGTGTGCTGTCTCTACTTGTTTATTTCCTCATTCTCAGAGAATTCCTAATTCTATGGGCTGGCACTGCATTAGGCCTGGAGATGCAGTAGTGTACAAAAGCAGAGACTGTCCCTGCTCTCATGGTGCTTGTGGTCTAGAGGTAAAGACCGATACTGGTCAGTTAAACCATATGATGATTACAACAACAGGCATTGGGAAGGAGAGGTACATGGTTCCCTGAGGACATTTAAGGGTAGTTTTGATCTAATTGGGGGTGGGGGTCAGAAATAGTCTCTGAGGACAAGTGGATGATAATGGCATGACTGTGAGGCTAGCAAAAACAGAGATCCTGGATGTCTTTGGCCTTAGATACTATATATATATATATATATCTGTGCTTTACACATAAAAAGAGTAAGACTTTTATACCCTGCCACACCCCAAACCGACTTTTGCCCCCTTGGGGGTCATATTGCCCCATTGAAGACATATACTATAGATTCCCAGCTATTGGTAGTCACTACCATCTTGTTCTTAGTTTCAGAAGCTTGTTCTATAGGAAGTGGACAGACAAGTGTCCCCGGCTCCCACCCACCTCCTGCATAGAATTATAAACTGGAGGACAAAGAGCCTGAGTGCTTATTTAACCTGGACCAGCCAGTGACTCATAAGGCAGGCATTTCTACTGGCCTTGGCCTCTGTGTTCCTCATCTCCTAAAGAGCAATGGTGATCTAGTGCACCATGAGTACTTGTTAGAAATTCAGAATCTTGGGCCCTACCCTGACCCACTCAGTCAGAATCTCCATGCCAACAGAACTTTATTGTTTGCACGACATTTAAGAAAACTGAGGTAAGGGCGCCTGGGTGGCTCAGTGGGTTAAGCGTCTACCTTCAGCTCAGGTTGTGATCCCCGGGGTCCTCGGTATCGAGACCCCAGTCGGGCTCCCTGCTCAGTGAGGAGTCTGCTTCTCTCTCTTCCCCTCTCTCCTGCTCATGTTCTCTCGCTTGCTCTCAAATAAATAAATAAATAAAATCTTTAAAATAAGAAAACTGATGTGTGCCACACAAGAGCATTTATGAAGATCATGTTTTCATCCCCTTTTTTACATTTTATTTCTAGTGTCTGGCATAGTGGCTGGCAGAAATTAAAAAAAAGCTCTATAGTGAGATAAATGAATACTAAACTTGTAGAGTGAAAGGCTGTGTAGATTTGATTCATTCTGGCTTAAAACTCAGGGTTATGGTCCTCCTTAAATATTTTATCAAGCTCTAAAAATTGATTTGCAGTCCCCATTAATTTTTAAGTGCATGTCAGAAAATATTTTCTTTGGCTTGGTCATGGCCAAAGATTGTGCCTGTTAATTAAGGCCAGCAGTGGCTTCCTCTTCTGTCTTCCCTTGCCCTCTCTTCCCTCCCCAGCCACCATCCCTGTTAAGTTTTATTGTAGAGCCAGTTTTGAAAATAGCTGCAGAGACACACACATTCCCACTTGAGAGGGAGCCAGCCACCTCAGGAAGTGTGTGTTAGCTAACGTGGGGAGTGTGGGACAGTTAGACTCAGGTCTCCTAGAAACTGTAAAGGCTGCCAGGTGATAACCCAATTAATTTTTTAATCGCTTCTAATTCTTCATCTGATTTTTATTTAATACCGTCAAGTGATCCATGTATTCCTCACAGGAAGTCTGTTGCGCATACTGTCTGTAAGTTTGCACTCTACCATGGCCAGGCTTGGCCTGATGATGACCAGCGTGGAAGCTTGATAAGACAGAGAGTTTGCTGGCAGAGGCCAGTTGTAAGGGACATGCCCAGGGGCCAGGCAGCTAGATGCGGAAAGTGAAGAGGGCAGGTCGAAACAGTGAACCCATGGTGCCTGGCCCATAGCAAATGCACCACTCATCCTGCCCATCCTTCCTTGGTGAAGACAACATGGGATTTCAGCATAACTCCATCCACCCGGAGTCCAAGGGACCAAAACCACATTTACCCAGAATCAAATCACTAAGACCAGTCTTCGAGTTGTTGAGGCCATTTTTGAAGTTTTAGGTTTTCTTCCCTCCCTTCTGTGTCTAAGCCCCTTTGTATGCCCATGCCTTTGCATTACAGCAGCCTTAGCAAAGCTCTTCTTGACTGGGGCCAAGATATTCATCTAGCAAGGACAGGGACACACCAAAGGTGGGAGAACAAGTTCTCTGCAGAAATCCTTAATGCAGGGGCACCTGGGTGGCTCAACTGGTTAAGCGTCTGCCTTCGGCTCAAGCCATGTTCCCAGAATCCATGTCAGGCTCTATGGTCGGCAAGGAGCCTGCTTCTTCCTATCCCTCTGCTTGTGCTCTCTCTCTTTGTCAAATAAATAAATAAAATCTTTAAAAAAAACAAAACAAAACCCTTAATTCAATGAATGTAGTGTGTTCCAGGTAAATTGGCTGTGGTCACACACATGTCATCAACACTGTCTGGGAGAGACGGAATCTAAGGAACCAGAACTTACAGTTTGTCAAGCAGCACTTCTCAGTATATCCAGATTTTAATCAGAAGCATTCCATTTTTATATGTTAGTGACTAATTCAAGTTATCTTTTTTAAATCGGTGTGTGTGTGGAGGGGGGAGAGGTGGACAATGTCTTTGAAGGCAAGGTGAACCCTCTATAGTTAGAGAACTACTAGAAATAAACTTCTCCTTAAAGTTTGTAGGCAATATGGAAGATAAGAAATGCTGGAGGGATTTGAATAATTACACCATTTCCCATTTATAACTCCTTAGAGTTTACAGGATACCTTCTAGAAAGTTATAATCCTGTGAAGTCAGTCAGGCTGGGGCTGTCATTTCTGTCAGATGGGAGAAGTATTAGACTGAGGGTTAAAAAAAAAAAAAACTTGCCCAAGGTTATTTGGTCATTGGCAAGTTTTGCTGCTTGTTCCCTTACAAGAGTAAAGGAATAATATTCAGTTATCTTGTGGGAGGCACCTCAGACACATTGTCTCATTAATCCTTCCAACATGGTGAAATGAGCTCATTTGAAAGATTAGAAAGAGAAACTATCAACATTAAGTAGCATTTATCAAGGCTCAGTGTAGTGGCCGACTTTAGTGTGGATTAACGGCTTTCAATGGACCATTGCATTTTATCCTCAAAACCGGTGCTCTAGATAGTAACTAGGTATTCATAGAATCCCAGTTTTATAGAAGAGGACAAAGAGGTTTTTTTTTTTTCTTGTTTGTTTGTTTGTTTGTTTGTTGAATGGTTAGATGCCTATGATTACGGAGCCAGTTAGTGGTGAAGCTAGGATTTGAAGCCCAGACTGTCTCTTCACCACCTACATGCCTGTACCTTAGATTAACCTGATGAGATTACTGCTACACAACAGCTTGTCTTCTACAACAGCCATTGCATGTGGTTCAGCCTAATATGTTTTTTTTTTTTTTTTTTTTTTGGTCTCCAGTCAATCTTAAACTAATTTTCAGAAACAGTAAACAACTACGAGTAAGTGGATTGTTTTAGGGAGTTTATAGTTGCATTAAGAAATCTGCTCATCATTTATTAAGAAAGATTCTGAACTTGAAAACTGAGGAAAATCCACACGTAGTTGTCAAATGTATGGAGAACTTTTCTTTTCCCGATATTTATTTTTGTCCTAAACTGAGGGTATCTACATTTTCGTTGATTTTTTTTTAAGTCACAACAATTTCCTGAATGTTGCTTTGGTTTAATGGCCCTGAAAGTGAATGATAATGTTTGTAAAATGATAAAATTATAAATAAAAGGACCCATCCTTTGGTTCCATATTTTTGGTGAAGTCGTCTTATGTAGACATTGGTCTTTGTTTCACTTGCAACTCAAAAATGCACATGATACTTTGGTGTAATAGTGGTCAGAGGGAATTAGAATTAAATTCATTAGAGTTCGTCTCTCTTTTTTTTCCCTGTGAAGATGAATTTTTAAATAGCTGTTTTACTTGCCTAAACTGCATTAACAGTCCTCAGTCCATGAAAAACTCAGCACTATGGCCTGCTTTCAACTTCAACAAAGACGTGGGATGTCCTTAGATGTAAGCTCTATGGAAATGCCTCTAAAAACATATATGGGATGGCTTTCTTCAGGTTGGTTATATCCCATCCCAGACCATTATGTTGGAAACTTGACAAGTTTTTTGAAGAAACTGATACCGTCATCTTCTGTGAAAGAACTATGATGATTGAGTGGAGTACAAACCTCCAAAATGTCTTTCAGGTTTTACTCTGGTGTCCTTCTAACTCAAACATGGTACCCATTAGTCTACTATAGGTTTTAACTTGTGTGGTTAGTTTCCCTGCTGACTTGCACTGTCACACCACTGTCAAAGAAAGTGGTTGTGCATATTTGTAAGTGTGGTTTGACAAATATTTTTTAAAAATGATATTAATAAAAAGATTTTAATTATAAAATAAAGGCTCAATGGAAGCCAGTCCTTGACCACCTGTGTGTCTCATGCACAGCAATATGTTACTGTTTCCTTTTGCTTTTGTACTTGTGTAATAAAATGTCTACTTTATGTAATTATGTACTGAAGTTAGACAGTGGGATGAATCCTGGGGAAGAAACAGTGTGTACGAGATTTGTTATTATGTATAAATTCTGCTTTACTAAGCAAAGAATTACAAACATTGCTTAGGATTTATTGAAGGACTCAGTGTAATTTATCTTCCTGGCCTTCCTTTAGAAGATGTGTGATGGGGATTGGATTAGTGGCATTCTAGTGCTATTTTTTTTATCATGTAGTCACTACATATTATTGAGCTGTATTTTTCAAACTTTGGCTGTTCATGAATCACCTTTATGGTTTTGTCCATATCTGAGCATAATATCTATTATTTACTTGGAATATTCTTTAAAATAACTTATTTTTTTAACTTAAGTTTTCAAAAGGAAACTCTAATCACTGCCATTACTATTATTTATTCAGTTACTTATTTTTTATTATATATAGCTGACTTTTAAAACAAGAAAGTCACTTTTAAAAAGTATTGCTTTTTCACTTAATTTGAAAAGTAAACTTTATATTAAAACCATGACTTCGTAGCTACATTTTTTAATCCACATTAAAAATATACACATTTATTAAAATAATAAAATGTAAAAATCCATCCAGGTACTATTTATTTATTTATTTATTTTTTAAAGATTCTTTTTTTTTTTTAATTTTTATTTATTTATGATAGTCACAGAGAGAGAGAGAGGCAGAGACACAGGCAGAGGGAGAAGCAGGCTCCATGCCCTGGGAGCCTGATGTGGGATTCGATCCCGGGTCTCCAGGATCGCGCCCTGGGCCAAAGGCAGGCGCCAAACCGCTGTGCCACCCAGGGATCCCCCCAGGTACTATTTAGAATCACTTAGTACATTGAGTCAAATGTGGGGAGAAAGTGGCTCAAAGTGAAATGGATATTTCCTAAAAGAGTGACCAGCGTGCCACCATTGACACAGTTTTCTGTTAAAACTTGGCAAGGGTTTGCTCCCACCCCACATGACCCTGAGAGTCAAGCCTGCCATTCAGTTAAAGAGGTGCCACGTGGTATTCACAGGCTTCCTTTTTAAATAGTGCCCTGGTTTCCTCTTAAGGAGTCCCCTTATTAAGGGAAGGTGACCTTGACTTTGTAGGCACGTAAAGGTGCTGGCAGTAATGAATTTTTTATTTTCTGTGAAGCTAACTCTAAATTGGGTTTAGCATTATTCTGGTGCATATATATAAAAAAGTGACCAATTGAATTTCAAATGTAATGAGGAGGAAGTTTTGCTATTCATTACAGCCAGCTTTGTTTTTACTACTAGTAGGTTCTTTGCAACTAAACAATGCAGCTTTCCTCCTGACTTCTGAAATCACCATGTCTAGCTTGGTAGGAACCACATCTCTTCTAACCTATTCCAGAAATGAAATACAGTGTGTTCTGGTTTTCTAGTTAAAAAAAAATTTTTTTTCCCCAATGTGCTGAGAGATTCAGATGTGAAGCCTTGAAAAAAAACACAAAGTATTCTTTCTAAAACATGCAAATGTGTCTCTCCATCACCTAGGAAACTATTATGGGACACCCAAACCTCCTAGCCAGCCAGTCAGTGGGAAAGTGATCACAACGGATGCCTTGCAAAGCCTTCAGTCTGGCTCCAAGCAGTCGACCCCAAAGCGAACCAAATCCTACAATGATATGCAAAATGCTGGCATAGTCCATGCGGAGAATGAGGAGGAGGATGACGTTCCTGAAATGAACAGTAGCTTTACAGGTAAAGACCAGACCACCTTCCCCCTTGATGGACTTGGGATAAGGGGTGGTGAGAGGGTTTTGCAGAGAGTGAAGAAAAGGTATCTCTTCTCAAGAACTGTTCGGAAGGGTTGACAAAATTCAAACTGACCATGCAAAGCTTGAGGAAGGGGTGGTCTTTTCCATGATCTATCTCCATGATTCTTTGCAAGAATATTTTAACTTCTCTCAAATATCTTAAAAATGCTAGAGGGAAATGTCTATAGAAGGGAATCAAGAAGAATCAGCATTGTTTCCTTCACTTCAAAATGGTATGTATTAAGAATATTTGTGTTTTGTTCATTTATTTCTTGGTCTTGACACTGTTCTGTAATTATGCCTCGTGGCTTATAAAGAGAAATATGAGGACTTGCTTCACAGTTTAATATCCTTTGATGCTGTATGGAAGGCTGGTAGCATCCTTTTATCTTCCACCTTTGTAAATAGAGATTACAGTGGAATTGTATAGTGTTCAGTTAACTTGTTCAATTTTTCTATATCCCCTAACTGGAGAAAGATGGAAACATAATGGATACTTGATTATATCTTTTTAAAAAATATTTTATTTATTCATGAAGACACAGAGAGAGGCAGAGACACAGGCAGAGGGAAAGCCAGCTCCATGCAGGGATCCTGATGCAGGACTTGATTCCCCGGACTCTGGAATCACGCCCTGGGCCGAGGGCAGGCACTAAACCACTGAGCCACCCAGGGATCCCTATATTACATAGCATATAATACTCCTTGCATTATGCGTTTAAATATGCATTCAGGGGCATCTATGCCCAAGCTTAGGTATACCATATTTTATGAGGGGATCTTCAAGGACAATGCCTCTGAGTAAGACTATACAGGTTGAGTATTGCACAATTCCTAGGGGTACCATTCATAGAGACTATGGTGTATATTTCTTGGGTTAGTGTAGTGTCCCAGAACTGTTCAAAGATATTTTTCACTATATGAAGGTTTGACCTTATATAGGGACTCACAACTGCGCAAGACAGGAGTCACTCCAGTTTATAGTATTGTGACTTTGAAGAACAGCTTGTTTCTTCTATTTTTCTTCTACTTTAGTAGTTTCCTCAATATTTAGTGTATCACTCTGGGGGAATTATCTATTTGCAGTATATGAGAACTTCCTCTCTCTTAGTGAACTTTCCTGACATCACCATACTTCTGTCATTACTTGATTAGACTAAATTCCAATAAAGGGGGAATTAAGCTTGTATTTTCCTCCTTGCATTAGCAAATCTAATAGAATATTTAGGGAAATACTTGTATTAGTTGAATGCTTCCTAGAACCCATATAAGCCTCTCTGAAGTTTTCTTTCTTTTTTTTAAAAGATTTTATTTATTTATTCATGAAAGACAGAGAAAGAGGCAGAGACACAGGCAGAGGGAGAAACAGGCTTCATGCAGGAAACCTGACATGGGACTCCATCCCAGGTCTCCAGGATCAGGCCCTGGGCTGAAAGTGGCGCTAATTGCTGACCCACCCGGGCTGCCTCCTGAAGTTTTCTAATTCATTAAGCTCAGAAGCCTTAAATTCTTCAAGGTGACAATTAAAATAATTTCTGATGGTTTTATTGCTATAATAGTAACCCAATCTTTCTGCAAGAAGCATTGAGTAAAGGGAGATCTAGTTTGTTATCCTAGCTTCTTGGTTCATGGGTAAGGTTAAATCATATCTAAGTTCTCCCTTTCAGCTCTAGAATCTGATTCCATGAAAATCTCCATTTTCTAGTTAGAATGGTTAGGCCACGGGCTGACCCATAGTCATAATAGCTAGAAGAAATTTCCCATCTTTTACATATGCATTTGTTGAGATCAGCTCATTTCACTTACTTAGAAATACATGATTCATGTATAGTAGTCCTTGCTGATAGAGAAGCAGATTATGAAGAAAAAGAGCTAATACTTCTTTTAAAAAGTAGCTAACATTATAATGTCTTGATCTTCCAATAAGTAAGGATAGCAAATGATAATATAACCCAAAGCATAGTTGTGGGCACAGAAATAAGACCTTCGGAATGATGTGCACTGAAATAGCTCTGCCATGTGGACTGGATGGTCCCCAAGAAATGTGTATCCCTTACTTATCCTCTTTATTAAGTAGATTTCTTGGTATAAAGCAAGAACAAAGTAGGATTTATTGACTCTAGGTTTTACTGCTCTTCCTGTTTCTAGCTACCATAAATCTTGATCTCTAGAAGGCTTGCCTCAGAAACTGACTCCATTAGAAGCTCACTTGAAATTCTGGCATCAGAGAAAAACTTTGGGGCCCAGGTCATCATTGCTAGAATCAGTTTGATCATTTGCTCTCCATACACCCACACAAAAGTCAAGTGGTAGCTGACTATCTTCTTTCGCTTCCTGTCCTTAACACCAAGAAAGCTGATAGGATGCAGAGAGAAATTATCTTCAGATACACATGTGATGGGCATCCTCAGTATGTTGAGTAAATGCCTCCTCACTTACCAAGCTATAACTATGACAGTTGACAACCTGTCATACCCTAACTCATATAAATTCTTTCAAATAATTGACACTACCCGGCCTATGATATGTGTATCAAACTAGCTATGTCAAAGCATTTTGCTCTCTGAACCACTTTAAGTAGCAATCCACCAGCTACTTGGTGCATAGAGTGACAATAACATAATGAGGTCTTGGCTCCTGGTTGGGAGAGTTATGATAAAGGAATGAGTGTTGTATCCACATATAGAAACATGATGAAGCTATTAAAAATATTTACTGAGAGGGACGCCTGGGTGGCTCAGCAGTTGAGCGTCTGCCTTCGGCCCAGGGCGTGATCCTGGAGTCCTGATATTGAGTCCTGCACTGGGCTCCCTGCATGGAGCCTGCTTCTCTCTCTGCCTGTGTCTCTGCCTCTCTCTCTCTCTCTCTCTCTTTTTCTCTCTCTCTCGATGTCTCTCATGAATAAATAAATAAAATCTTAAAAAATTTTTAAAAATAAAAATATTTACTGAGATATTTTAATTAACATGCTGTTGCTACTATCTTAGGTGACTTCTGCTTTAGTCTTTTGAAGGAGGTACAAAGTGTGTGAATAATATTGGGAATGTTTATAGGCAAAAGAGCAAGAGACTGTGGCAAGAAGCATCCAGGGGACAGCCTCAATTCTTTTCTGTCATCAGTGACTGAGGCAAGAGCTGAGCAATGAAGAGTCATCCCAGATACTCCCTGTGGTACTGACTGTTGAGCACAAAGCAATAGGCCAGTCTTTTACAAACTGTGCCCAAATTATTGGCCTAAACGAGCCTTTGAGAATGAACACTCTTCATGCATGCTTCATGACCACTGACCAAAGCATACCACTGACCAAAGCACACAGTTATTTATACCAAATGAAAGCATTGGTATAAGTACCTTGTTTTAGACAGCTTGGAAAATCTGTAACAAACCACCATCCTTTAACTCCCTCTAAGAGACACCAAATGTTATTTAATTGTATTTTGAGGCTTTTCCTTTTTTTCTCTCAGCAGCCTCCCCTATTTTTGAACATGAGATTGCTGATGTTTCTTTTCCATTAGCAGGCAATGATAAAGCATTGCTTTGGAATGTGAAGAGATAATATTACTATAAGAGCTAATGTTTCTCCGGCACTTTGTAAAGCTTTTTACACATATACTAGAGAGCTCTAATAGCTTGCCCAAGATCACAAAGCCAGTGAGTGTCAAACCCCAAAAGCTAAACTTCAGAGCCTGCATGCTTATCCAGTGCTCTTTGTGTTTTAAATACAGAGTTTATTAGCTCTGTATGCAGTCAGAAATGCACCTAAATCTAAAAGTAGATATCCTATAATACAGGCTCTAGAAACGTATTTTTGACATGACCTTATATTCTCAAAGTCCCCTTCGGAAGCCCCCAAGTATGTGTATGTATATGTAAATGCTTGGGAGCTTCTTATTTCCTTTAAGTGAAAAAGTAATTTATGTTCATTTATGGTTTACAAGTCAATTTCACACAGATCCTAGAAACCACCTGGAAATGTTGAGAGCTAAGCAACCTAGGCATTAACTTCTCCATTTTGCTGGTGAGAACACCGAGGAATGGTGTGTACTCCCCTACTAGACAGTGGGAGAACCAGGCTTCCTTGTTCCCTCATCCATTCTGTATTCCAGTAATCATTCTACCTATCCTGTTTGGATCCATTAGCAACCGTTCTAAGAAAGTTATGGCAGTACTCTTAAATGTTTGGTAAATCACATGAAAGATTTTATGAAATCAAATGAAAAATTTTCTGAAATCAGAGTATATGTCAAAGTCAAAGCCATGATTAGGGCTATGAATTTTTAAGTCCGTATTTTGTCCCAGCATCTCATTGTTGGAATTCCTATTTTCTTTGAGAGAAAGATGGTTTAAGGTTCTGTTGAACTGGAAAGAAGACACAGAAAGCCAAACATGTCGAATTGTTTACATTAAATATCTATGGCTTTTTTTGTTTTTGTTTTTGTTTTTGGTTAATCAATTAGATGGGAGGAATCCTTTGACAATGTATATATACCCATATCAAATCATCATCATGATGTATACTTTAAGTATCTTACCATTTTGTCAGTTATACGTCAGTGAAGCTAAAAAAATTCTTTTGATAAAAAATATCTATGGCTTTTAGTATGTCAATCATACCTCAATAAAGCATTTTTTTTAAAGAAGACAAAAAATATAACATACAAAATATTTGGATAATACAAAATAAGATCCAGTTGCTAGAAAGATTTTCATTTGTCTTTAGGAAATTACAGTTACTTAGATATCTTGCCAGTCTGCTAATATTCCCTCCCCATAGTTGAAGCTTTGGAACCCTGGCAGGCCCCCCTTTTTTTTTTTTTTTTTAACTATACATCCTCAGTGTGAAGCCACATCATTTCACATTTATGTCCCACCGATTGCCATGCCTTTTTCCTGTTACACCCAGTTTCTATTAAAATGGGTTAATTAAAATTCTTTAGTAAAATTATTGAATGTCATCCATTGTCCTGGTACTTCTCTAGCTCTTAAATGTCGTGTTAAGAGATGATCACTGGCTCTAGTATATTGGCATTTCCAGTAGTAGGTTCCAGTCCTGAGTAGCCATGACGCCCACACTGAAGGCCAGGCACTTTGGTAAGCATTTTACTTGTCCTTAGTCCTTCAGTTCTCATGGCATGTGCATTGTTCCCACTTTACAGATGAGGAAACAGATGCTTAGAAAGGTTCCAAAGTCACACAGCTAGAAATAGGCAAACCTATGATTGTAGTCTGATATCACATTCATCATTTTTCTGCCAGTTTCCTAAAGGCCAGATGTGACCTGGAGAAAAGGTTACTCATAATAACTTTGATGAAGAAGAAACCGATGATGATGGCAGCTGACAAATGCTGTTAACCATATGCTAGACACTGTCCTGGCTTCTTTACTCATGTAGTCCTCCCCATAATCCTGTGGACTTGATATGATGATCTCCATTTTATAGATGAGGAAACCAAAGCATATAGAAGTTAATTGTGTTGCCCACATTAATAAGGGGTGAGGCCAGGCTTCAAAGTCAAGCAGTCTGGATCCTGAGTCAGTGCTTATAATCAGTAATCTCTCTTTTTTTTTTCTCTCTCTTTTTTTCTTTTTTGGTTGTGCGATATTGCTTTATTATTTTTTTTTTTAAGGAATTGTGATTGAAATATTTGGAGTGTTTACCTAAATACACAGATTCCCACCTTCTCTTAAAAAGCCAGAGATCTAGAGATACTGAGTCCACTTTTCCTCAGGATGCTAATTACCGGGCAGCCCCGGTGGTGCAGCAGTTTAGCGCTGCCTGCAGCCTAGGGCGTGATCCTGGAGACCCTGGATCAAGTCCCACATTGGGCTCCCAGCATGGAGCCTGCTTCTCCCTCTGCCTATGTCTCTGCCTCTCTCTCTGTCTCTCTGTCTCTATGAATAAATAAATAAATAATCTTAAAAAAAAAAAAAAGGATGCTAATTACCTGGCACTGAGTTCCTTGCTCCCTTCAGACAGGCTGCACTCTCTCTCTAGTACCCCTTCTAAATGTATCATTTGTGCCTCTGGCAGACCGAGGAGTTTGTCTCCTACTCTGGCCCCTTGGCAGTAGGACAAAACCCCTCCTAGAAGCTGACAGAGTCACTAGAAAATTCTTTATCTCTTTCCTGAAAATATGATTCTGGTACTTGAATCTTCATCACTAGGTGCTTTAAAAATGCACTTTTTGGAATCTTCTCCCAAATCTTTGTAGTAAGGAGTCAGAATCTGCATTTTAGCAGTCTTTCCAGGTGATTGTTATGTATCCATGTGAGATGTGTACATTCTAAAAATATCAGAAATGATTAAATGTTGGCTCCTAGAGACTAAGGGCGACTCTCTTAAATCTTGCCAAGTTTTGAATTTATTTTTTATTGATAGTAATTTCGAAATATTTCTTCCATGTTGGCCTCATTTCCTTTTTTCTACTTCAAAATCCCAGTTGCTTTTTTTTTTTTTAAGATTTTATTTATTCATGAGAGACAGAGAGAGAGAGAGAGAGAGAGAGAGAGGCAGAGACATAGGCAGAGGAAGAAGCAGGCTCCATGCAGGGATCCCGGTGTGGGACTTGATCCTGGAACTCCAGGATCACGGCCTGAGCCAAAGGTAGAGGCTCAACCACTGAGCCACCCAGGTGTCCCTCCAGTTGCTTTCTTAATCTCCAGTCATGGATACATATTGTAAAACCAACTCAAACTGGCTTAAGCAAGAATTTAGGGGATCAAGCAATTGAAGAGGCTGGGAGCACATAGAATCAATGGCTCAATCAAAGGCATGAGGTGACTTTACCTCTCATTTCTGCTTTCCTCTGTGGAGCCTCAATTCTAAGGCAGGTCTTGCCAAGCTTGTCAAGATGGCCACCAGCACCTGTGGCATGAGAGTCTGTCAGCTTCATAATTTCAGCATCAGGAGGGTAATTGCAGGCAATTTCAATGCCTGGTTTGGTTTGGATTATGTTCCTTATCTGATCACAGACAAAAGTGATAGTGCCACTTAGGCCCACCACATGGGCTAGGAATGGGTTTAAGTGAGCCCCCACCTGGACCACGAGGACTTTGAATGGATGGATTTCTAAAGGGAGGTCTGAGAGGTGATTCTAGGAAAAGATGAGAGAGATGCATGGCAGCCTGCAATGGTGATGGATTTTTGGTGGAGGTGCTTAATAGGCTTAACATGTCCTCCATCCAAACTTTGAATTACCCTCATTCTTATGTGTGTCATTGAGCGCTACTCATTGGAGAAAGATTTGAAAACAGCCTTTTATTATTCCTCAGTCTGCTTTCAGAAATCAGAAATGTCTACAGGAGAATTACTGTGGGAGATAGAAAATAACTACAACCCTTGATTATTATGTTTTAAAGCCCCATGGAGACTGATGTTTAATATTCTTGGCCTCTATAAAAATTCAGCCAGAATATCAACAGTGCCATTTGTGGATACTTTGATGACATCAGCTCTTGATGTTTCTAGTTAATAAGGAGGCAAGGAGATTCATGTACTTAGAGTCTTCTTTTAAGGCCCAAGTCAAGTTAGTCCACCCACATGATCCTGTTCTGGGGGTAACTGTCTTGGTTTTCACAGGAACATTCCCCTCACTTTTCCAAAAGAGGCTCAACTCTGACTCATTGGTATAGCTGTGTCTATATTCTAAAGTTCTGTATACTTTCCAGTTTGATATGCCAGTCTTTGATCTTTGCCATTGTCTACCAAAAATGTTTTAAATAATTGATACAAAAATGGATAATGAGGCCACTATACCTGTGTTTGCAGCATGGACTTTCTTCTTGCTCTCCAGGGACGTCTGAATCATGAAGCCAAATGATACCTAAGAGCAAGAGTATGGCTCATTCTGTGTTTTGATGGCCTTATTAATACAAGAGACTTGAGGTTTTGAGTCATGAATTTGTTCTTTGGCTTTTCCAAGATTTTGAGCAATGCATTATTTGAGCATGTCTATCTCTTCTTTCTTTTTAGGTCTAATAAATGTGGTATGTCATTTTGATGTTTTCTATTGAAAGAATTTCCATCTAAATAAAACAGAATAGAGTTGATGGTGAGCAATTAAGAAAGAGTGAGGGCTTTTAAGAATACAGACACAAACAGTAGTGAACTCCTTGGCTTGGGATATGATTGATGAATTTCTTTTCTCTATCTCCCTGCAATTTAACAGCCGATTCTGGTGACCAAGAAGAACACACTCTCCAAGAAGCAGCACTACCGCCTGTGAATAGTAGCATCGTCGCTGCTCCCATCACGGACGCTTCTCAGAAGTTCCCTCAATACCTACCTCTTTGTGCAGAGGATAATTTAGGTCCTCTACCTGAGAACTGGGAGATGGCCTACACCGAAAATGGAGAAGTCTATTTTATAGAGTAAAGTATACCATTCCTCCTCCCTGAAGTACTTCTTTTCTGTCATCTCCCCTTCCTTCCTGCTCCCTAGTGGCCGCACTGGTAAATTACATCTAAAAGGACCCACCACCTGCTTGATGGTATTCTTTTAGGCAATTTAACCAGCTTTGTCCAAAAAAGCAATTAGCATAGCATCTTAATCATTGGATCTGAGGAGCTTGAAGAAGCATAAGGTTAATAATTCCCCTAAATATCCCATTATCCCTATAATGGCATAGTATATAAAATATATGGAGCCATTAGGAAGAGCTAAATCCTCTGCTTATTCTTTCTTAATTGGATGGCAGGAATTTTTGTTTTTTATTGTTTGGTTGTGTTCTAAGAGTTCTTCTTACATTCTGGATATAATTCCTTTATCCTCTGTGGTTTGTCAACATTCTCCCCAAGCCTGAGTTTTCTTATCATTGTCTTGACTATGTCTTTTGAAAAGCCTGAAGTTCTTAATTCTGAGGAAGTCTGATTTATCAGTGTTTTTCTTTTGGGGGCTGTGCTTTTAGTGTGCTGGCTGAGAAATTTTTGCTTAAATCAAAGTTATAAAGCTGTCATTTTCTGCTATCTTTGTTCTAGAAATTTTATGGTTTACATTTTACATTTAGGTCTCTGATCCATTTTGAGTCTTTTTTCTTTCCCCCCATGGTGCAAGTACATAGATTAAAATTTGAGAATACAGGACCACCCCCCACACCCACCCTTATCTGCAGTCTCACTTTCCATGGTTTTAGTTACTCGTGGTCAGCTGTGTTCTGGAAACAGAGGATCTTCCTGATATATTGTCAAAAGATCAGTACTAGCCTAATGCTGCATTACAATGTTTATATCATTCACCTCACTTCATCTCACCACATAGACATTTTATCATTCACATCATTATAAGAAGAAAGGTGAATAGAGTGCACTAAGGTATTTTGAGAGAGAGAGAAAGCCTACATTCATATAACCTTTTTTATACTATATTATTATAATTGTTTTATTTTACTATTAGTTATTGTTGTTAATCTCTGTGCCTGATTTATAAATTAAATTCATCATAGGTATGCATGTATAGGGGAAGACATAGTATACTTAGGATTCAGTACTGTCTATAGTTTCAGGCATCTACTAGAGGTCTTAGAACTGAGCTCCTGTGGATAAAGGGGGACTACAGTATATAGATATGGAAAGTCTTTCAAAATTAAAAAACCTATATATGTATCTTATTTGTGTGTGTATATTTACATATATAATGCACATTGTTAAAGGTAAACATTTAGTAAATAACCTTTACTAAAAATTGAAAAATACACAGTTGTAACCATTCTAAAAACTCTAAGATAATATAACTTTTTAATGAGTAATAGTCAATTTTTAAAATGCTGCTCTTTGGCTTTATTATCAAAATTCTCTGTTAAGATTTACCATGGTTTTTTTTTATGTACCACTAAAAAAGGAAAACAGAATGGCCAATTAAACTATAAAATAAATTAAAATATACGTAAATCTGTTATACTCAAATAGATTGAAAGTCTGCTGTTCAGTGAACAATAACAAGACAAAACTGACAAAGAAAAAAAAATTAAAAAGACACAAATTACTAGCATTAGGACTTAAACAGGGAATCACTGCAGACCCTGAAGACATTAAAAGGTAATCAGAAAGTGCTGCCAGCAAATCTACACACATAAATTTGACAACTTAGATAAAATGGCCCAATTTCGTGAGAAGCATGAACTACCACAACCCATCCAATATGAAATAGATAATTTAACTAGCTCTATAACTATTAAGGAAAATGAATTTGTCATTTAAAAACTCGTGAAAAAGAAATCTCCAGGCCCAGATGGTTTCACTGGAGAAGGGCTCAAAGAATAAAACTTCTACAGTCTCCTTCTGAAAATAGAAGTGGAGGAAGGAACACTTAGCATATATGTGTATGAAGCTATTGTTACCTTGTTACCAAAAACGAAGATACTCTAAGAAAAAAGGAAACTACAGAGTTGTAGCACAGGGGCGGCTGAGTGGGTGAGCATCTGACTCCATTTCTGCTCAGGTCATGATCTCAGGGTCCTAGGATCAAGCCCTGCATTGGACTCCATGCTCATCTCAGAGTCTGCTTGAAATTCTTTACTTTTGCCTTCTCCCACTGGCATCTTCTCACAATAAATAAATACATACAATTTTAAAAAGAAAAGAAAAGAAAAAGAACTCTACACTATGACCAAGTGGGAATTATCCCGGGGATACAAAATTGGTTCACTATGTGAAACATTCATAAATATAATCTACCGTATTAAGATAGTAAGGAAAAAAATCACATGATCACATTCATCAATGCAGTAAAAGTGCTTGACAAAATTCAGCACTCATTCATGATAAAAATAGCAGAGGGAAATTTTCTTGACTTTATAATATCTACCAAAAATAACATTATACTTAGTGGTAAAATACAAAAAAAAAAAAAAAAAAAAACATTAATGATTATAAAAAAAAAACCTTCCCCTGCAAGATTGGGGACTAGCCAAGGATATTAGCTCTCACCACTCCTTTTTTTTTTTTTTTTAAGGTTTTATTTATTTATTAGAGGTGGGGAGAAGCCAGAGGGAGAGGGACAAGCAGACTCCACACTGAGATTGGAGCCCCACTTAGGACTTGATCTTACAACCCTGAGATCATAACCTGAGCTGAAACCAAGAGTCAGTCGCTTAACCAACTAAGCTACCTGGGCATCCCGCCTCCCACCACTCTTAATCAACATGATCTTGGAAGTTCTAGCCAGGATAATAAATCACGAAAAGGAAATAAAAGACCTACAGATTGAAAAAGAAGGAATAAAACTATCCCTCTATGCAGATTACATGAGTGTACATAAGAAATGTACAAAATCACAAAAAATGTTCAAAAAAGTTTGAGAATAAGTGAGTTCAGCAAGATCACAAGACAAGATAAGCACACATGTATATCTATATGAACATGTGGACAACAAAATTCAAAATAAAATTCACATTTACTTGCAGAAAAACACCATTTATATGTAAATCTAACAAAACATGGACAGGATGTTGTATGCTACAAACTACAAAATATTGGTGAAAGAAATCCAAGAAAATCTAAACAAATTGAAAAGTGTCCCCTATTCATGGATTGAAAGACTCAATTGTATAGTAAAGATGTCACCTCTCCCAAAATGAATATGTAACAGGTTTAATGCAAATCCTGTCAAAATCTCAGTGAGGTTTTTTGTTAACATAGATACGTTTATTTTAAAATTTATGTAGAGGGGCAAAGGAACTAGGATAGCTAGAAAACTTTGTGGTTTGGTTTTGTTTTGTTTTAACCCACAACCCTGAGATGAGAACCTGAGCTGAGATCAAGAGTCAGACAGTTAACCAACTGAGCCACGCAGGTGTTCCTAGAACAGTTTTGAAAGGAAAGAATAAAGTTAGAGTAATCAGTATACTGGATATCAAGACTTCTAGAACCTTAGTAACAAAGGCTGTGTGGTATTGGTGAAGAAATGGGCACGTAGGTCAACAAAACCCAGAAACAGATCTACAAATATATGCAAATGATTTTCAACAAAGATGCCAAAACACTTTAATTCAGGGAAGATAGCCATTTCAAGGAAGTGGTACCAGATTAAGCATTTAGCCAGAAGTAAATAAATTAACCTCAACCTCAACATCACACCTTTATACAAAAAGTTAACTCACAATAGATCATCACAGACTTAAATGTAAAGCATAATGCAGTTATACTTTTTGGAAATAAATGTTTGGGGTGCTTAAGGACTTTTGTTTTTAGACTTGATATCAAAAACACAAACCCTAAAAGTAATCATTGATAAATACGATGTCATCAAAATGAAAAACATTTGCTTCAGGAAAGACCCCAATAAGAGGATGAAATGCAAACTACAGACTGGAAGAAAATATTTGCAAACCCCATATCTGAAAATGGATTGTTATCTAGAGTATATAAAGAGCTCTCAAAACTCAACAGTAATATTAAAAAAATTCAATTAGAAAGTGAACCACAGACATTTCACTGAAGCCGATATACAGATGGCAAATAAGCACATGAAAAAATGTTCACCATCATTAGCCATTAGGGAAATGCAAGTTAAAATTACAAAGATATCATTACATGCCTATTAAGATGGTTAAAATAAAAAAATAGTAATAACAGTAAACGATGGCAAAGATGCAAACTAGATCATTGCTGGCGGGTATGTAAAATTGTATGGCATTCTGGAAAACAGTTGGGGAGTTTCTTATAAAACTAAACATGCAACTACCATATAACCCACCAGTTGCACATTTGGCCAGAGAAGTGAACACTTAACATTCACACAAAAAACTGGACATGAATGTTTATAGTAGATTTATTCCAAATAGCCAAAATCTGGAAACAACCTACATATCCTTCAGTAGATAAACTCTGGTACATTCATGCCATGAAATACTACTTGGAATAAAAAGAACTAATTATCATTATATGCAATAACCTTGATGGGAATTCTGCTGAATGCAAGATAGGAGCAGACCCCAAAGATTATGTATGTTTGATTCCATAGAACATTTTTGCAATGAAAAAACCATAGAAATGGTGAACATCGGTTAGTGATTGCTAGGGATTTAAAAAGGGTTTTGGGGGGCAGGGATTGGAAGAAAACCAGGTGTGGCTATAAAAGGGTAACATGAGGATCTTTATGATGATGAAAATGTTTTGTATCTTGACCATATGCAGATCAGTATCCCAGTTGTGACATTGTACTTTAGTTTTGTAGGATATTACCATTGGGGGAATCTGGGTACAGGGCAGGTGGGATCACTCTTTTCTTGTTGTTGTTGTTGTTTTTCATTTTAAAGATTTTATTTATTCACGAGAGACACAGAGAGAGAGGCACAGACCCAGGCAGAGGGAGAAGCAGGCTCCATGCCGGGAGCCCGACGTGGGACTCGATCCCGGGACTCCAGGATCATGCCCTGAGCCTAAGGCAGATATGCAACCGCTGAGCCACCCAGGAGTCCCTCTTATGTTCTTTTTTACAACTACAATATCTTAAAATACAAAAGTATTTTTTCTAATTCTCTTCTTTTTAAAATATATTTTATTTAGGGGATCCCTGGATGGCTCAGCAGTTTAGCACCTGCCTTCGGCCCAGGGCATGATCCTGAAGTCCCAGGATCGAACCCCACATCCGGCTCCCTGCATGGAGCGTGCTTCTCCCTCTGCCTGTGTCTCTGCGCCTCTCTCTCTCTCTCTCTCATGAATATGTAAATAAAATCTTTAAAAAAAATTGAAAAAATAAAAATAAAATAAAAATAAAAAATATCCTATTTAAATTCAGTTTGCCAACATGTAACACCCAGTGCTCATCTCATCAAAAGTATTTTTTTTTAAATCATAAATAATCTTCTTCCCAGCAATGACTATTTTTACTATCTTGCTGGTTTAGGAATAGTGCAGACCATGGGTTTTGGTGTTGGACTCCTGGGTTTGATTGCCAGTGTTGCTAGGTACCAACTAAGTAGCCTGGTACAAATTTCCTCACCTCTGTCCTCATTTTTCTCATCTTAGAATATATTAATACTTCCCTCATAGGGTTATTGTGATGGCTTGTAAATTGTGACATACGTGTAAAAGAACAGATTCTGCTAGTTGTAAGTGAACAAAGAAATAACATCAGTGATGATAGTTGTTACTGTTTTACCTTTCATTAGTTTTTTTCCCCCTTTTTATACAGTTGAGGTGATTTGTATGTGCATTTGCATATTGTTTTTCACTGAAACCATTAGTGTTTTTGCCAATAAGATTTGAATCTCAAATAATTGTGGCAATGTTTTTCAACGTTTACAACCTAAACTTCAGATGTCCCAAAACAATTAAGGTTACTACCTAAACCTCAAAAAAAAAAATTTTTTTTTTTAATTTCTTATTTTCATTTCTGGTTGTAACTTGAACTACTACTGGCCTTCTTTGAACTTGCACAGAGTGGCCTGGGAGTCATGGAGAACTTTGTCCCAGGGTACTGAGCTTTTTCTGGGCAGTTCCTCCAGATGTTCTCATGATGCTTCTAACATGGTTGCTGGGCAGTAATCTTGGGAATACTGCTGTACAATTTCAGACCGTCAAGGCCTGGCTCAGCATCCGTTGAAACACTTCATCTGGAGTTGGGCTGTGCCCTCCAGAAAGTAGACAGTTCAGCTGCTTCAAGCTTTGTGAGGTTTTTTGGCCCAAGTCCTATTTATGATAGGTAATTTCAAGTTGCCTTCACTCTGTGTGCAACGTAATTCAGTATGCTGTGATTAATGATAGGTATTAGCAGCTGTGAGCCAATTGCATGAATTGAGGTAGTTTCGCAGTGTCAGGGGAAATCTTATGTAATATAATGAGTGAAATAGCAGCCTTCTTTGTGAATTCCAGCATCCAAGGTTTAAGTCAGAGACAAATTTAAAGCAAATTGGAGTTTGCTCTTCTGCAAAGGTGAAGACATAAAATAAGTCTGGACAAGGAGAGACCGTATAGACAAAGAGTATCATTTGAAACTCATTTTTCAGAAATAAAACTGGTGTCACATTTTAAGCTTTCTGTAATGGAATGGTTATACCTTAGATGAGTTAAAAAGTCTACCTAAGGCCCTTCCCGAGCCTTTTCTAACTCTAAACTTGGGCTCTCTTCTGGGTTGGTTTTGCTGTTGGAAAATAGCTTTGCTCTAGTTGAGGGGAAATGTTCAAGAATGTGTAATTCTTTTGCCGTTGAGCTTTTTGCTTTTTTTTTTTTTTTTCCTTTTCAAATGTATTTGTTTTTGTTTCTCGATTTCAGCCATAATACAAAAACAACATCTTGGTTAGACCCTCGGTGCCTGAACAAGCAGCAGAAGCCTCTGGAAGAGTGTGAAGATGATGGTAAGGGGCTAGGAAGAGGTCTTGGTTCAAGTGAGTTGGGGGCTCATTCATAGGTGTAAATTTTAAGGTTTTAGAGCAAGAGCAACCAGGTTTTAACAATTGAGTTTTTAAAAGGTAATCCAATTTCTAGTAAATGAACTGTAGTTTCCAAAAGCAGCAGGGGAATCAGAATTGTTTTTAAAGGAATGATTTGTTTACACATGAATACAGATTCATGCTAGTATCTCCATTAGAAGTCACTTTAAGACAAACTGTTTCGGGGGATCCCTGGGTAGCTCAGCGGTTTGGCGCCTGCCTTTGGCCCAGGGTGCGATCCTGGAGCCCGGGGATCGGGTCCCGCATCAGGCTCCTGGCATGGAGCCTGCTTCTCCCTCCCTCTGCCTCTCTCTCTCTCTATGTCTATCATAAATAAATAAATCTTTTAAAAAAATAATAATAAGACAAACTGTTTCGATGAAGATGTAACCTCTACCTTCAGGACCATGGAAAAAAAACTCTAGAAAAATCTCTGGGAATAGAGAAAAAAAGATGCTCTGGTTACTTACCTATTGGATCCTAATCCTATATTACAAAGTCTCAAAGGAAAAAATCAAGACCTTTTATTGAATTCTACATGTTTCATAACTTGACACAGGGAAAGCAGATTGTGACTTCTTTGGGAATTTCTGTGTAATTTAGAATATATCCTAATTATCTGAAAAGTACATTTTTCTAAGAAAGAGCCTGAGGTGTTACCCTTAGCCCAACTTTCCCTGTTAATCTCAAAAAAGAATCAATTGGCTATAAGAGTTACTATTTTGAAGATTTCATTTCAGGGTTTTAGGATTTCTAATTACTTTTCCAAAATGAAAAAAAAAATTAGAAGAAATATGTTTCTTTTCAGTACACCGAAGTCTATCCCAAGTTCTACCAAAATTACTTTTTTGACATGGACGAATTAAAAGGGAAATGGTTTGTTTTGCTACTCATTATTCATCTCTGGCATTTGAATTAGTGGTATAATTATGGAATATGCATTTTACTGTAAGATAATGAAATTTTATTAATTTGTCCTATGGGACAGAATTGTCGTATATATAAACTTGAGGTTTGTCTGAAAATATCAGTCGGTAAACTGTAATACTGCCAAAACCTTGTCCTCCTATATCCTTCTGCTGTACATGGATTGCAGATACCATGAAATGAGCATAGAATTATGTGTTCGTATTTATCTGACTCCAAATGCAAATATAAATCCTTCTGACTAAGGAGGCATGACTGAAATGCTCATTTTATTTTGGTTGCTTAGTCTCATTCCTGAAGAAGGAATTGAAAATGTGTGGTCAGCTTCATTATTTTGCATGCTTAAGGGATAAGAAACTGTCCTGCTATTCAAATATTATATTTAACATGTAATATAAAAGTGACCAATTTTCAAAGATCAGAACATAAAAACATTCAACCATAAGATTTCAGGGAACAAAATTTAATCTTTATTTGATGCTTGATGATTGTGAAGGCATTTTAGACTTATTACTATAGGATCTTCAGTGTCGGTCTCCATTATAATTACACTGGAACATATGAAAATGCCTATTAATGTATTTTCTAGATGGTAGAAGACTCCCAGTAGCTTTTACCAAGAGAAACTTTATTGAGTAAATGTTGAGTAGAGTTACTGAATGCTTTTGTTACCAAATCTAGTAAAGTTGACCCTTGAACAACAGAGCTTTGAACTGTACTGGTCCACTTTTTTTTTTTTTTTAAAGATTTATTTATTTATTCATTCAGAGAGAGAGAGGCAGAGACACAGGCAGAGGGAGAAGCAGGCTCCATGCAGGAAGCCCGACATGGGACTCAATCCCAGGTCTCCGGGATCACATCCTGGGCTGCAGGTGGTGCTAAACTGCTGTGCCACCGGGGTTGCCCATACTGGTCCACTTTTATGTGGATTTTTTTTCAATAAATATATTAGAAAAATTTTGGGAGGTTTCTGACTATTTGAGAAGCCTGCAAATGAATCTTATATCTTTGTGAAGAGCCAAAAATATTAAGAAAGATTAAGTATTGTTGTAAGAATACAGTATATAGTACTTACAGTGTACAAAATATGTGTTAATCAACTATGCTATTTCTAAGGTCTTCAACAATAGACTATTTGTAGTTAAGTTCTGGGGGCGGGAGGGTGTCCAAAGTTATACACAGATTTTTGACTGCAGAGAATCAGCACCACCTAGCCCTTGTATTGTTTAAGGGTCAACTCTTATTTTTAATTCTTAGAATTCTTGTCATTGGTGTTAATGACAGTATCTCTGGAACAAGTATGTATTCATACCAAATACTGCTGGTTTATTAATTATCCCTTCAGTGTTAGGGTTCACATATCCTTGGGGCACCTGGGTGGCTCAGTCGGTTAAGCATCTGCCTTTGCCTCAGGTCATAATCCCAGAGTCCTGGAATTGAGTCCCACATCAGGCTTCCTGCTTATATGCTCTCTATCTTTATTGCTGTCTCTGTCTTTTTCTCTCAAATAACTAAATAAAATCTTTAAAAAAAAAAAAAAAAGGATTCACATATCCTTTTTTCTAGAAATTATATGCATGTCTGTGTGTCTGTATACACCAACAGTATAAATATATAACCAGATGTTACCACTCTGTCATTTATCAGTCCCCACACCTGCATTTTCTTTTGCCTGTTAACACAAATCTGCCTTGTGTTGTTTACGTCATGATGCGAAGAAGAATAATGTTGTTGGTCACAGTCTTGCTTCTGTCTTTCTGTTTTCTGGAAGTCATAGACACATGGAATGTAACAATATAGCATCATTCTTATTGTAAAAATTCTATATATTCTGTTTCCTAACTCAAAAAAAGTGATGAACTGGGATTTTGATCTTTCACCTTGCCTTTGGGCTCCAGGCCACTATTTTAATCTGCCTCGTTGATAATGCGTTTTGTCTGAAAGAGACTTCAAACTCAGTCCACTTAAAACCCGACTAATGATCTCTTTTCCCACAAAACCTGGTCCTCTGTAGGTGTTCCCTACCTTGTTCCAGGGTAAAATCCATGCATACCTCAGTCCCCCTTGACCTACTACTTACCTAGACATTCATGTCCACCCATCTACCCTCTGAATTTGTTTTGCCTCCCAGATACCTCTGGAATCCATTCAATATCTTCTTCACCACTTGTCACATCATAGTTGAGGTCACACTCATCTCTTACCCATACGCTTTCCCACTCTCTTTACAGTGTACCCAGAGCAATCTTAAAATGTCAGTGTGATTGCGTTATCACTGACCACTCCCTCAAGCCCTATTCACTGGTCATCTGTCTGCACCATTAATACTCAGCCCTCCCCCTAGCTGGTCCCCAAGCCCTAAGTGGTTTGACCCCTGACTTTTCTCACTCTTGTTTCTCTCCACTCTGCCCTTCAGCCCCACTGGTTCTCTCTTAGAATATTCTTACGTTTCACAAACAGTTATTGATTGCCTTCTATATTCAAGTGTGTCCTAAGAACTTCAGATGTATCAATGAACACAGCAGTCAAAAATTCCCTGCTGTCATAAAGCTTAAATTCCAGTTATTTTTCACCTTCAGTCCTTTGTTAAATTGTTCATATCCTTTAGGTTACAGCTCAAGGACTTTTTCCATGACCTTGCCCCCAGATACGATTAGGTCACCCTGTGATATGTGTTACTTTAGAGAAATAATCACAGTTTAAATTATAGTTTTATTTATGGGAGTTTGAGGTTTGTCTCCTCCCCCATAAGGATACTTGGTCTGTCACTTTGCACAGTGACTGGTCCATAGTAGGTCTCTCTCATTAAATACTTTTTGGAGAAACGAATACATGCACCCCCCAACATTATTTGATAATATCTAAATGGGTATTTTCTTGAAAGATTTTATGTAAATAAGATTCCGTTTTTAAGAGAGAATGCCAACACCAAAACTTATTGTTGGCAGTTGAATCGTTTTTAAATCAAGACATGTTGATTGCTAAAGTCAATAATCAAGACATCCATCGATCCATTTAGAAATATTTAGAACTTACCATGTGCCAAAAACTCCTCAGCACTGAGCATTTTACAGTAGTGAAAACAGTTTCATTCTCTGTGTTTGTGGAGCATACAGCAGAGGGAACAGCCACTTGCTCTGTAACTGGAGAGACTTTACACATGCAGTGATTTGTTATGTGTTGTCCCATGTTCTGTTATAATACAATGTTTTACTTACAGCAGGAGGAGGTCAAGAATGGAAAGTATCTTGATTGGTTTTTGCCCTCTGACTTACGAGAGCATTTTCATTCTAATATTTGTGAGCTGTTTGACTTAGAAGTCCTATACAAACTAAACGATGGCTCCCCATACTCATTTCAGGGCAGCCTTCAAGCCTGCTTCCCTAACGTGCTGACATAATTCCTCTCTAACTCCCTCTGTAAGACCCTGGAGTGTAGTACATTTTACAATCTGCATTCTCAGTTTGACCTCACCTTCCATTTTTCAGGCAGCAGTATTACTTATAAGTTAAGTAATGCTTTAATTGTGAGCATAATTTCCTTGCTGACTAGAGGATTATTGCAGGATTAAAAGGTCTCCTATTGAAAGGTGTAACAGCTTTGTTTGCCCGAAATAAGGTCTGTAATAAGTGACTTCCCACTTAAGAACATTGAAACCACAAAGGTATTTGTCATCTTCTACAACCAATCAAACCCTATTCTGATGTGCAAGGAAATGAGCCATATAATTATGTTGCCAATATCAGCTCTTACCGTTTTGTGATTTACACTGAGGTCTCTGGTTTACTAGCCAAGCCAGTGAGACAGGCCACAATGCAGGTAAGGACAAAACAGAGTGATGTGTTTGCTGCTGTTTTTCTGAGGGGAGTTTTCTTTCTTGGTGTTGGTGTCTGAATTTTTCTCTTTCTTTTCTGTCTCATTTGTGCTATTCCTTTGGAGAAGAAGGGGTCCACACCGAGGAGCTGGACAGTGAACTAGGTAAACCCTCCCAGCCTGCTGCCTCTGCATGACTCACCCTGAATGCTTTTGTCTCCATCGAATTGCTTAATCCTTCAATTTCTTTAGTTTGCACTTCTTCAATGATGATTTTCATTTCGGCTTATCCATGAAAGGTCAATCTTATAACCCTTGTGTCTGACTTGCAGCCACCATGCAGAGTTGTACTAAATTGTGTCTATAAAGAAAATGAGTGAATTGAGACTAGAATGAGGGTTAGCAAATTCGTGCTAGGTAGTCTTGTGAATTGAAGATTGAGGAAAAGACTTGAGAGGATAGATGCTTTCTGTGTGCCTTCGTCTCTCGTATAACCTCCACCTCATTTCTTCATTTGGTGCAGGTGGTTATCTATAGGGGTCATACAGAAAAGCAAAGCAAAACAAAAATAAAAACCCTCCAAACTCTTAAGGATCTTTGTAGAAGTAATAGCAATACAGTAATTCTCCTGATCAACTGAATAGTTAGTAAGTCTTAGACTTGTGTTATTAAGTCACCAGCCACATGATGACTTGGTAAATGTAGTGAATGGCTTGAAAACCAGATGTGGAGCTTATATGTAACATTTTCCTTGGCGTGTGTGTATCCATGTAAATCAAGTCTAATTGTTGCAGTTAGAAATAATTTATATTTGCAGATAATGCCAAATGCTTTTATCTTTGCTGTTGGGATATATTGAATTATGTTCTATGCTAAGTTTTACTTTTAGCTTTGAACAATATTAAAATCAGTTTGCATTCCATCTGATGCATTTACTGAAGGATAGATTGGAAAACACAGTTTTTCAAGCTAAATTTCATATAAAAGTCTTGGCTTATTGAACATTGACCATCATTTATTTTTGAGATAGAAGATTGTTTAACATCAATATGAGTAGAACTGTCCTGAGATTATTGAATCAACCTAACTTTTTTGAGATAGCCTTAAAAACTAAAAACATAAATGCTTAATAATAGATTATTGTTTTCATTTGATTTTGTTTTATTTACTAATCTATCATGATTGATTGGAGTCATGATGTAATGGAATTTAGCTCTGTTCTTGCTGTTTGGGATGTATCCTGTTGTAACTGATGGATATGCCAACATTGGTCAATAACTATTAAATGGTGCTTATTTTTTAAAGGTATTTATAAGTTGTCCTTGTCATTGTGGTAAGAAGGACTTGAGATTCATCCTGTGCATAGAATAATTTGAAATTTATTTTATCAAAAAAATTAATTGGTAATACTTGATAAAGTAATTGAAAAAGCCAACTAGGTTTTTGAGACACACAATGAGTGCCTTAATCACTTACTGAACCAATTTATTTTTTTATTTTTATTTTTTTAAAGATTTTATTTATTCATGAGACACACACAAACACACACACACAAACACACACGGAGAGGCAGAGACACAGGCAGAGAGAGAGAAGCAGGCTCCATGCAGGGAGCCCGATGTGGGACTCGATCCCAGGACTCCAGGACCAGTTCCTGGGCTGAAGGCAGGAGCTAAACTGCTAAACCCAGGTATCCCTACTGAACCAATTTAAATCACTCTTGCTAGGTGATTGAAATGTTTGAATGACCACTGCTATCTGTGGATGGCTCTTAGAGATAATATACGTGTACAGGGAACTTCTATGGAAGTTTGAATGTTGACATTTTTAGGAAAAAAGTTTCCATATTTTTCTCCCTATAACTATAATATTGTAGGAACTTTCCTATGCTGTTGAAGATTGGAAAAAAAAAGCATTACTGACTCCTTATATTATTTCTCATGGTCATAGTGGTGATTCTGGGAGATGGTTTGGTGACATGGTAGAACTGTCTCTAGGGTCAGATCAGGCTTCCTGGCTTCTTGTCTGGGCTCTCCCGTTTACTGGCTCTGTGTCTTGGGCAAGACATTCACCTTCTCTTAGCTTCCCTTTCTTTATCAAGAGAGGCTGAAAGAGGAGCTCCCATAGCATTTGTGAGGAAGCTTAATGAAAATGTGTCTTATTATTTGTCCCTGTGATCAGCATATATTGATGTTTCTAGTAGTTTTATTATTTATTAGCTAATTCCATCTTGTTGAACTTTTTAATACTCCTTGTGGTACTTTTTTGCCTTTAATATGGGTCTAGAGAAGAATGTATATGTAGATAGGACTCTCGGTTTTTGTCCACACATACCCACTGTGTAAAGAGTAGTGTATACACACACACACACACACACACACACACACAATTTTCTCTTGCATTCATTCCAGATTCTATTGACAAGCTCACTGCCCATTTTCTTAACAAGAGGGTCCTAATTTCAAACAACAGCAACTGTCAGGTTTTCAGAAAACAATGAAACTCCAGATGTGACAAGGAAACCTTGTCTGTAATCTGCCTCTCTCTCAGAGGTGAGGCAGTTGGCACAGATCATTTGATTATAGAGTTGTCATTTCTGAACTCTGTTTTTTGAGCTGGGTCAGTAGCTGCATTATGCACTTTTGGTTTGCAGAATTTCTCGCATGCTCTGCAGGCATCTTCCCAGCATTGGAAAGTACTCCCTTTTGGAACTGTAGGGTGTTTAGGTTCTCCCACCAGCTTGAAGAGGTAGAGACGAGGAAAATGGGGGTTCCCTCCCCACCAAGGCTAAGTCACAGTTTTGAAATCTATCTGTGATTGTGAACATGTCTCAATCTATGTGCTAACACATCTCTTCTGGAAAGAACTTAGAACATTTGACTACTTCATATTTGCTTCTGTGTTGACAGTAAGTATGAGATTTTTAAAGGCAGAGTTGGCTAGCAAGCAAGCCATATAAATCTTGTTCCTTTTCTGCTTTCTTAGAACATTGCCATTTGTTGAGCCTATATGCCAGGTGCTGTGCAAAATGTTTTATAGGCATCCTCATTTAATCCACAGTTGACCCTTGAAGTAAACCCAGGTGAAGAATGTGGTTGCAAGATACTAAGTAACTAGTCCGACATCAGATCTATGAAGTGGTAGAGTGAAGGTTCAGTTCCCAGTCTGGGCAACCCCAAAAGGGTCTCAGCTATAATAGCTGTGACAGGTAGTATATTCTGGTCTGATGTCCAGCAGTTGTTAGACATAGGAGCTGACCTTTCAGACAACATCAAAGTGTTTAGTGAAAAAAAAAAATTGTAATGCCGTTATTTTCTGGGCTCTGGCATTTTCTGTCATTCTCAGCTTTTTAGAACAAAAAGACAAATTCGAGGATAAACATCTTTTTTTAAATCGATGACCCATTTCTATTTTAAGCATTAAGAGACTAATTCCTATTATTAAGCTAATCACCACATTGGAAGCGGGAAATCTGTCTTTTCAACTGAAAATGACTTTTAGCTTGGAAAATTTCTGGAGTTTGCTAATCTGTCCCAGAAGATATGTTTAAATTTACAAACGTCCAGAAATATCAATTGATCTGCCATATTTTTCAACTCTAGAGTATAAAGTTGTCAACTAGACGACAAGAGTCTAGGTGGCGTCTTTTTCTCTACCCTCTTCGGACCTCTCTCAAAGCACTAACTGTATGGTGTTTGAACTGTCTGCTTAGTTGTGTACTTGTAATTATCTTTGTGTCCCTGATATCTACCACACCCTCAGACAGACAGTAGACACTCTAAATGTTTGACAAATCAATGATTGAATGAGTTAGCATCCAGTGTTCTGTTAGTTTCAAGTGTATAATATAGTGATTCAAAAATGCTGTACATTACTCAGTACTCATCATGATAAGTGTACAGATGAGTTGAATTCTTTATAGTGCCCATTTTATCTAAAGATAGACCAAATATTCAAGGTTGCAAGTTTTGGAAAAGATTTGGTTCAATTAAACAGAGAGTGGTGCCCTTACACATACTTACCCACTCTTCCACCCCATGCCTGAACAAACAGGTGGACCGTGCCCCAATTTGCATTTTTTTAATCTTCGATTTCTCCTTGGAAATATTTTCTTGGTTCATTTTCATTTAAATGGTAATTTCCAGCTTTGTAAGGGGAAACCATTTCCCGGGCATTTGATTTGCATCAGTTCGTAAGACTTGGCGGATAAAAATGCCAAGTTGTATCAACATCTGCAAATTGGACCTGTCTTGCATTTTAGTAGCTTATGTCTCCTGGAATTCAAGACTTCTTTAAAACCTGCTAAGTGTTTAAAAAAAAATAGAAGAAAAATGGGAAAACCTGTCTCTTTGTTTGCAAATAGATAACATGTGGAGCAAAAACCATGAAATTAATGTCTCTTGATATGCAGCCAAATCTGAGCAAAATATAAACTTTGAGTAATTAGCCTGTGTGTGTTTGGGTACACATGCATGAGTCCGTTTCAGTACTGGACTGTTTGTGCCACGTGTAAGCCCTATGCCTTGATGAAAGAATCATTCTTTGACCATGGTGACCCTAGGATTCCTCAAATTAAAAAAAAAAAAAAAGAATCTAGTATTTCAAAATAAGTGATATTTCAAATGTTTGTATTATTCCGTTCATATTGGTCTTAGTAGCTGACTTCTAGGAATAATGATTCACTTTGGAGTATGACATTATTCAAGCTTGCCGAAACCGTGTATGTATCCACATGGCTTTGAAATTAAGCGGAGGAATTGCTGCTCTGCTTGAAAGAATTGTTTAATGACACAAAACACAACCTGGTTTCTGCTTTCACCAAGTCAAATTATCTGGCGCACTGGGCTTTCTCACAGTAGATTCTTGTTGTGGCTGCACTCACTATTAGCTAGTTAATAAAATTCCAGCCTTTGTAGGAAACCTTGCAAAGTGAAGTCCAGTAGAGCGAGGTTAGAATTTCAGAAAGGCACACAAATTCCACAATGCCAGTTTACATCACCACAAAAAAGGAATAAAGTCTTCCCCCTTAACTAGTGAGTTCCCGGATGGCAGGACCTGTGTTTCTGCTTTCACAAGCAAAGTGTTACTGAAGGTGGGCCTGGTTGAATCTTGCCCTTGAGGGATAGGTGCATTCAGTTTGAAAGCCCAACTCCATCTTTTACTTACTCACATTTTAATTAGAAACCAGGAGGAAATAAGATGCAAATTTTGTTTTATTCCAGGGAGAGCAAAACCAGCACTATTGTATTGAAAATGAAAAGAAACATTAATTTTCATCCATTTTTGTGTGTGTGGTAAAGCAGGCAGAAATAAAATGAGAAAACTGTAAATATTTAAGGTATAGACTAGGCATTCAAGGCGAATTTTAACTATATTATTGCCATTAAAATCTAATTTAATAGTTGATTTGGAACAAAGGCATCAGGGACTACATTTTATTAAGTTTTATTAGCTTGTGCAAAATATCTGTAAAGCATTGTTCCTCATGTAGAAAAATACACCAATAAATAAAAGACTGCCTTTTAGTTTGTTGTTTTTAGGATCCATAGTTTTAATTGGATTTAAGGCATTTTTATGAGCCTTTCTCTTTTTGCCTTGGTTGTTGAAAATCCTTAGGTTCTTGAAGAATATGCTTTCCTTGCTCTAAATATTCTTTTATTTTTCAGAACTGCCTGCTGGTTGGGAAAAGATTGAAGACCCTGTCTATGGTATCTACTATGTAGAGTAAGTGGTTATTAATCCATGTTTTAGTTTGTACTTCTCTACCATTATGTACTTTATGGTGAACAGAGTTTGTCATCATTATAAGGTACAAACTTATAATGCTAATAATAGCAACATCATAATTTTATAATGAAAATATATATGCATATTTCAATGAATGAGAAAATATTCAACAATTCTGAAGACCGTAAATTATATTATAAAATTCATGAGGGCAAGATCTAAGTCTTATGTTTACCACTAGCTTACCAGGACCCAACACAGCCCTGGCATATGGCAGCTACTCACTAAGTATTAGTTGAATAAATGAATGAATGAAAAAAGCAAAACAGATGAGTAGGGATTGTCTTCTGAAGAAGAGCCTGTTTGCCTACTTTTTGCCCCAGCCAGGTCTGAACTTTTCAGACTTTCTAAAAGGGCCAGACACATTTTAGTAATGTATGAAATGTCACCAGAATTAAGAAGGTAACTGGGCCAAGCTCAAGACCTCGTATGCTTCTTTGCCTCCCTTGCCTGAGGACCATCCATGTAACTCCTATTTTCCATTTTTAAGACTCTTAAATCATCCTCATGACCTCTGTAGTTATGTACCTTATTCTAGTATGGGGCACTTTATCCATCCATTAGAACCATCTGTTGTTAGGATGATACTGAAAGAAGAGAAACCCAAGATATTGAACATTGAAGCAGATATGCTCTATTCACTTCCTCTGAGAAAGATGATAAATAACTAATAAAAGATTCTTTGAAAAAAACAGGGGTGCCTGGGTGGCTCAGTCAGTTAAGTTTCTGCCTTTGGCTCAGCTCATGATCCCAGGGTCCTGGGATTGAGCCCTGCATGGGCTTCCCTGCTCAGCAGACAGCCTGCTTCTCCCTCTCCTACTCCCCTGGCTCGTGCTCGTGCACTCTCTCTGTGTCAAATAAATAAAATCTTTTTTTTTTTTTTTTAAGAAAAGAAAGAAACAAATGCTATATAAATATTCTATCATCATAATCTTACCTGGTGCAGTGAAGATAACTAGCAAGCTTTCTATCCCTTGCTCTACTAGTAATGAAAAGTATAATGCCTGGCAATCAGAACATATGATGCAAATTGTAAAATGCTCAGCATCTTATTATAAAAAATTATGAGTTCAATATAGCAAGTGTCATTGGCCAGTATTCACATTGCTACCTCTGTACCTAACAAGAAGGATTTGGTGATTTGAGACATTAGAAAAGCAAGCTCCATTGCTTCTCTGACACTCATAAAATAAAATTCCATTGTGTGCCCAGCAGATCATCTTTCCTTCACATGTTTAGTGGGGTTCCTGTCTATTCAGGGTTCATTTTGAGGTCTCCCTCAACTAATTTGTGCGTTGAGAGAAAAGGAAGAAGAGATTGCAGCTTTGTAGGATAAAGAGACCCGTTTTGAGGGGAGAATTTTGTGTTACCTTACTTTTACTATCTGGTCCTCCTCACTGTGTCTTATCAGCTCCACATGCCTGTTATGTTAGACCATTTCTTAGCATGAAATTGCCTAAAAGAATTAACAAATAAGCAACTAGTCATAGGAATTAAAGGAAATTCGTCTATCCACCCTATTTGACAAGCCCACCTTTAAGAAATATTTTGAATTCTGAATACTGTAATCACATAATAGGTATGTTCCTGAACCTCTAATGAAGTATGATTTTGGTGGGGGGAAAAATGTATGTATGTTTGTGTAACATATGTGCATGTACACTAAGGCCATGGCAAAAAGCCATGTATGTACAGGTATTCATATGTGTGCATGTGTATTTTTGATTTGCCATGGGCTTATTAGTTTTGGAGCCTTCTGAAGTATCTAGGTCTTTGTCACTTTGAACCATCACATTTGCTTAGGTTAGCTGCATTTGGAGTTTTTTTGCCTAAGGCTTATGCTTTTAATCCTGACTCCATGTCTGTTGATCAAAATAGTTGACAGATGTTGGTAGAGCCCTTCTTTGAACTTTGGGTGAGTGCTTATGCTTCTGTGAACTGCTGTAGGAAGTCATGCAGCAGTCTGGCATTACCTGTTACACACAACATTGTATCTCCACTTTAATCTCATTTTTAAAGAATTCTGCAGTCTACTTTCTGTGGGATTAAAGTACCTCTCCCCGTAGGGTGCTTTCTTGGACATTTAGAAGAGTCAGTGGTTAAAATCCTGGGATTTGAAAGCAGACAGACCTGAGCTTGCATGCCTCTTTATTATTTACTAGCTATTTTATGTTAAGTGAGTTATTAACTGCTCAGAAATTTATTTCCCTTACACAAAATGTGAATTAAAATGGGACCTACCTCCTGGCCTTTACTGAAGATTTTAAAATAAAATGCATGAAAAACTGGTAGCATCTAAGCAGTCAGTATGTGGAAAGTATTCATTTCTTTTCCCTCGTCCTAACTGCATATGGTGACATGTGATAGTTAGAGTTTTAGACCACCTACCTGGCCAAGGGCCTTGGCCAGACTGGCATTTTGCTTGTGGGATGAAATGTTTCCTAACTGAATACTGTCTGCCTCCTGCTCCAGCCACATCAACCGGAAGACACAATATGAGAACCCAGTTCTAGAAGCCAAACGGAAGAAACAGCTTGAGCAGCAGCAGCAGCCCCAGCAGCAGCAGCAGCAGCAGCAGCAGCAACAGCAGCAGCAGCCACCAGAAGGTTGGCTTTCCCTTGATGTGTGGGCAGAGGAACTTGGGGTGCTGACACCCCCGTGTGGTCAGAACTGGCCTCTGTATTCACATCCTCCTGCCATCCTATAGACCTGATGTCCTGCAGGAGGTGGATGGCAGAGCTTCTGTTGGAGATCCGTGCCCAGAACCTAGACATCAGCTGGGGGGGGGGGGGGGGGCTGGCGTGGAGAGGGGGAGGGAGGGCAATCCCAAGCCCCCCACTCTCCACTGTAATTTAGAAAGAGGCTGTCATCAGACTGGAGGACTTTCTGTTGCCCCAGCATGTTTACATACCAACTGGTGTCTAAATCGAAACGGCTTTGAGCACTTTAAGAGGAGTTCCTGCATAATTCTAACTTTCCCCCACTAGGAGGAAAAATTAGGAGTTCTAATTTTAGGAACATGACATGTAAGAATCAAAAAGAGCTGGTAATTTTGAATGCTTTTTAAAAACTATAAGTTAATTCATGCTCTTTATAAAAATATGAACAGCTCAAGAATAGAGAACATTAAGTTCTCCTCTGCTGGCCCCTGTCCCATTCTCAATGATAAACACTGTGCAGAATCTTTCTAGGATTGTACGTAGATACATATTCTAACAAAAATCAGATCATAACTTTTATGTATGTGTGCATGTGTGTGTGTATATATATTATACACATATATTAGCTTTGTGACTTCATTTTCTCATTTAAGTTTATTTCTTACATATTTCAAAGCTGATTGATATAGATTTACTCAATTATTTTTAAGAAGTGCATAATTTTCCATTTTGTGAATCTCTACTTCATTTAGCCACCTTTTTAATTAATAGATCTGTTTGTTAATAACCATCTCTTTATTAATAGTTTTTCTAGTTTTTCATTGCAGCCTTTTAAAATGATAGGCTTAATACCCCTTCAACATAATATGCAAATAGCAAACATATGAAAATCAAATATAATACTTTCCTTATTGTAATATTGAATATAATAAATATAGACTATTGAGTAGAAGTTGGGAAACCCTTTCTGTAAATGGCCAGTGAGTGGATATTTTAGGTTTTGCTATTCATAAAGTCCCTATTACACCTGTTCATCTCTGCTCTTAACATATTGAAAGGAGATATATATTAATATCTGTTAATAAGATATTAAGTTAAGATATAAAGTTAATAAGTGCAGCTGTGTTCCAATAGAACATTTTTTATGAACACTGAAATTTGAATTTCATGTAATTGTCATGTATTACAAATTATTTCCCATTTTAATTTTTTGTGGTAATTAGAAAATAGAAAAGCCATCCTTGTCTCAAAAGTTGTATAAAGGGATGCCTGGGTGGCTCAGTGGTTAAGCATTTGTCTTTGGCTCAGGGCATGAACCCGGAGTTCCAGGATCAAGTTCTGCATCGGGCTCCCTGCATAGAGCCTATTTCTCCCTCTGCCTATGTCTCTGCCTCTCTCTCTCTCTCTCTCTCTCTCTCTCTGTTTCTCTCATGAATAAATAAATAAAATATTTTTTTAAAAAGCTGTATAAAAATGGACACTAAGGCCAAATTCAGCCTATAAACCAAAGGTAGCCAATCACTGCCATAGATTGTATTTTACTGTTGTGCTTTTTGTTTGGTTTGTTCGTTTGTTTTTTAAGTAAATTCTACACCCAACGTGGGGCTAGAACTCATGATCCTAAGTTCAAAACTTGCAGGCTCTACCAACTAAGCCAGCCAGGCACCCCCTAGACTGTATTTCAGATAGAGTGTGTATGTGTGTATCTGTGTGTGTGTGTGTGTATGTGTGTGCACCTCTGGAAAAATTCTCCTTTCTACCTTCATCTCTTTTCTATTTAAAAAAGATATCTTAAAAAATTTTTGCAAGCTGGTGAAACTATTGTGTTAGAAAGTGCTGTTTGGGGAATGGAGGTGTACAGTTGAATATATTAGCTTAGCTGGAAAGTGACTGTAAATCTCAAGGGCCACTCACAGTGAGTTATTTCTGAGCTTCCAAGTTGAGTATGAGTAGTTAGGACACAGCAGTATTGGTGATAGGTCCCATTCGGGTTTGAGAGATGGTAGGGAATAGCACGTAAGCAAACTGCTGAAATCACCTTTACCACCTCAGACAAGCAGGCTTCAGCAGCTCAGCCTGTGTCTCAACTGCATGAGAGAAGTTTATGCCCTTACTGGGCTGGCATCAATTGATTGTATTACCTTTCCTGATATTTTTTACTTGGTCTCACTTAAGGACTCTCTAGCCAGAGAAAATTGAAGTTTTTATTGTTTATATCACAATATCTCTTTCTTCAAAGGTCTTGGGAGGTAGAGACAGACAGTCAAAGGTCTTAGGAAAGAGACAATCAAAGGCCTTAAGAGAGAGAGAGAGAGACAGATAGACACACAGGGAATCATGATGTCCTTAATAAAGACTGGGATCAGATACCAATTTTTTTTTCGATCTAAGTTCTCTGTGCCTGGTTTTATTGGTTTGGGTCATTGTATAATTAAGAAGGTGGATCCTGAGTGAGCTGACCTGCAGCTTGGAGGGAAAACAGTAAATTGTTTCTTTTTCTTATAGAATGGACAGAAGATCATTCATCGCTTGTGCCTCCTGTTATTCCAAACCACCCTCCAAGCAATCCGGAGCCAGCCAGAGAAGCTCCACTTCAGGGTAAAGTGTTTTTATAATGACCAGGGGTTTAGCTCAAAAATTTAGTTGTTTTTTTTTTTGTTTTGTTTTGTTTTGTTTTGTTTTGTTTTGTTTTAAGGAACTCATAGCTCCCAAGTCATTCCTTTGATAGTGAAAACCATAATGTTAGAACTTTTAAATATATTGTTAATCAAACTTGTCAAGAAAATTGAAAGCTTTTTTTTTGTGTAAATTTCTTCAGCTTATTGTAATGCTCTGAAAATGATAACTAATTGCCATTATGGTTTCTCAGCTTCAGCACAGTTGGCATTTTGGGCTAGATAATTCTCTGTCGTGTGGAACCTGTCCTGTGCAATAGATGTTTAGCAGCATCGTTTACTTCTGTACACTGGGTGCCAGTAGCAGCCTTCCCCTGTTGTGACCACTAAAAATGTGCCAGTCATTGCCCAATGCCCCGGTGGGGGGGGGGGGTACCTCAGAGTTGTAAATCACTGATTTAGACACTACAGATGTTTAGTATTGGGCTCAAATAAGATAATTTGAAAAGGCACCTCGAGATATTTCAAGATCCTTGTCAACATATTTGGTTTTGACTAAGATTTTGTTTAGATACAAAATTATTTGATATTTTTATATTCTAAATACTCATCTCCTCTTCTTGCTGTAGTTTGGCATTTTTGCATGTTTTACAGTGTTTCATAGGGCCTTGCTCATTTACATTCACAAATGGTAGGAGCCCCAAAGAGGTTCACTTTTGAAAATTGGTATCTCCGGAATCTTGCTACTTTCAGGCCTCATTACTCTTAAATGATGGAGAAGATTTGGGAGGGTTTTTTGCTTATTGTTTTCCTTTTAAATAAGAAAAAATAGAACGGGTGTTATATATGATAGAATTGGGGAATGTTTGTGGTACAGACCCATTAAAAAGACTAAAATTTATCTTTGTCCTCTGTACATTTTTAAAGAAGTATTATTGTATTAGATATAAAAAGTAGAAAAACTCTTTCATCTAATTTTCATTCTTACATGACAATTTTCATGAGAAAGAAGTTGTTTCCTCACTGATAATATCATGAGATTGGTGATATGACCAGTTTATATAAAATAATTTCTCCTGGCTTGGGTGCACATTTTTATGGTGCTAATGGTTTTAATAAAGATAAAACATAGCAGATAATAACATTAATAACAATATAATTGTAGCCTCCTCTGTATTTTTTAAGTATAAAATTCCTTCTGCAACCTCATGCTGTCTGGCTTCTCTGCCTGCTGCTGATCCACCATCCTATAGTACTCTCAGGAAGAAGTGGAGTAGCTAAGTTGGTTAGACTGTTTGGTATTAATTTTACTATGTTCAGTGCTCAGTGAAACTTTCCTTTGATCAAGAGTGCACTTCCAATTCCAGCAAATGATAATGTTCAAGAGAGTTGCTCTTAGGAAAACTCTCCAGTTCCACCTGGTGCTTAAGAGATTTCTGTGGCCATCCCTCCACTACCATGACCATCTTCTAAAATAACAACACACATTTATTGGGCTGTTTTTATTTACCAGACACCTGCAAAGCACTTTACCTATATTATCTGCCACGAGTATTCCTTACAACTCTCCTAAATAGTGAGGTTGGTATCATCATTACCTCTATTTACACATGTAACACTCAGGCAGAGAGAGCTTTAGTGACTTGCCCAAGGCCACACAGCCAGTAGGTAGTAGAGTACCCAATCTGAATCCTGATTGTCATTAGGAACAGTTAAGTTTCTGGCTAAAACCCTTTTTGTTCATTTGCTTTTTTGTCTTTCTTTGTGTTGGGGGGAAACACCTCATTGCATAGTGTAAACCTGTGCTGTTCGGTACAGATGCCACTAGCTACATGCTGCCATTTAAATTCATTACAGTTAAAAAATTAAAAATTCAGTTCTTCAGTTCCACTAGCCACATATCAAGGGCTCAGGAGCTACATGTGACTAGTGACTGCCATTTTGGACAGTGCACATATGGAGCACCGTCTTTGTCATAGAACGTGCTACTGGACATCACTGGTCCACGGTATTCAAACACTGGTGCCAAGAACAGTGCCAGCCTGGCAAAGAAGCAAGCCCCTAAGGGTCATTCAAGAGCAGAATTTTAGGTAAGAACCCAAAGGACCCTGAACGAGTCTAGAGTAGCCCTACACATGAGTACCTTTAATAAAAAAGAGCTGATCAGGCGATTCTCCTACATAACAAGATTGTACAACTGGTGACTTGTCCACAGACTAGGATCTCTTAGAAAATAACATGTACCACAGGGCTGCAGCAGAGAGCTCCAAATGCCACTGCTTGAAGGTAGAAAAGCACTTCTTTTCCAAAGCTCCATTAACTGATGACCACTCATACATAAAACATAATAAAACGTGCATGAATGTGAAACCCTGTGATCTTCCCACCCTAGTTAAGCGTTAAAAAAGGAAGTCAGCGGTGTCATTTCAAAGCTCTGCTCGTGTCTCTATTAAGCTGAAAACATTCTAAGTTCACAGTATGCTAATGGCTTTGAAAAAATTCATTCAGTTAAACTGCCAGGCACATTTTCACATTTTCTAACTTTGCCTATAATAAGGGTGAGAAGCTTAAACACCCAACCACCTCTTCCCGCCCTCTCAAAGACACGTTAAATCTCATTTCTTTGAGCTGTTGTTCCTTCGCTCATTTATTCAGCACAAATATTTGGAGCACATCAAGTGAAACAGGTAGAATTCTACACACCAGGTCTACAAGCAGAAATCCTCTGGAGCTTACATCACTGTGCTTGTGCACATGTTCACATGCGGTGCCCCCGTGCACGGGGATGGGCAGGAAGGAGACACATTACTGAAGCAATACATACAACCTATGCTGTGTTGCATGGTGATAAATGCTAGGGACAGAAATAAAGCAGGAAAGGGCGGGGGGTGGGGGGTGATGGAGGAGGTATGGCGAGTTTTAATCAGATGCTCTGAGTAAGCCTCATTGTGAAGATGACGGCTGGTGCTGTCTCTGCAGAACTCAACTGTGTTTCCCCTCACGCTCTCCGAATTTCCTAGCTGCCCCTGCCTTAAGGATGTAGGCTATTCACTCCTGTCCTCAATTTTCCATCTGATAATTGCCGTGGCAGCTGTCTCCCAACAAGCCCTGAGTGCACTTGACACCACCTTACTGATGTCTTGGCGGACAACCTTGCATGGTGAATGCTTCAAAGTCTTGCCTTTCTTTAGCCACAGTGACAGGGCTGTAGTTTGTCAAGCTTCCAACCAGCCCTGGGACTGCCCGGGCAAGAGGGAGGCTCATGAGCAGAACTGAGAGTCTGGGCAATTTAAAAGAGCCTTTTTAAGACCCGGAAACTTTTGAAATATGCAATTAAAAATTGTATGTGTGCCCAGAGACCTTTTTTAAAAAGGCCTTTTAGCTACAGTTAACCAAAAATAACTTTTCTTCCTGGGTGCCAGGCTCTGGTGCAGGGGTACATGGAGACTTTTTCTCCTGGGTGTTTTTATTTTGATTAACACTTTTGATAGAAAAGAAATAGGGAAGGTGGGGAAGCCATGGCAAAAAGAGCAGGAGTTAGGAAGTATAATTAGGAGAGTTTAAAAAGTCTAAACGTGAAATTAGGTCCACTGTTTGGGATAGCCAGAGAAATTCTAGTAAGTCTCAATTATAGAGAAATGCCTAACAAAACCACAAATAAAATGTTTGGTTTGTGCACAAAATGTTATTGTGGATATCATTAAGAAAATTCAGTGAAAATTCAGAGGTAGTATGTTTGGAAATTATTTAGCTCTATAGCTATTAATTTATTTTAAATAAGGCAACTGAATTTGGAGCTATATGGCTTATTAGTAACTTTTCCATTTAGTTTAGATGTATTGGATTTTTTTAAAGATTTTATTTATTTATAAGAGAGGGAATAGGCGGGGGAAGTGGTAGGTAGAGGGACAGGGAGAAGCAAGCTCCTCACTGAGCAGGGAGCTCCATGTGGGGCTTAATTCCAGGACCCCGGGATCATGACCTGAGCCAAAGGCAGACAATTAACTGAGCCACCCGGGTCCCTCGATGTTTTGGATTTAAAATATTCTAAACCACATGTCCTAAACTTTTTTAGACAATAAATTTTAGTAGTGGACATGTCTGGGCTATTTTACAAATAGTTAAAAGATGAAAATTAATAGGAAAAATGACATAAATTTAGAATTCAATTCAAAGTAATGACTTCTAATTTTGAAAGTAGTGATTCTACATTTTTATCAAATTATTCTTTGTGACCATATGTTTCCTAGTATTTTCTATGTATTTTCTTTATTCATGAGAGATACAGAGAGAAGACAGAGACATAGGCAGAGGGAGAAGCAGGCTCCCCACAGAGAGCCTGATGGGGGACTCGATCCTGGACCCCAGGATCATGACCTAAGCCAAAGGCAGACGCTCAACTGCTGAGCATCCAATTGTCCCTCAGTGTATTTTCAGAATATGTTTTCTGTTTGATTAGAAACAAGTTTTTGCTCTGTTGGTTTTGCAAGTGGAAGCCAAGCCCAAGGCAACACATTGGATGTTGTATTGCAAAGTATAAACTATAGCAAAACAGAAGACACAAAGCAAAGACCCACTTCATCTTCTGTGAAGGGTCTCAGGACAGCTCCATTGCTGCCAAACTATGTGATCTGAAACCAAAAGTGTTTCAGATGATGGACAGCAGTTCCATTTTTCTCTTCTACCTTCTCTTGGATCTTCATGCTGAAACACACTAAATAGATACCATCTCCCCCTTCTTAAACAAAGGGATGAACCTTATTAGTGCAACCAAGAGAGGAAATTTCCTAAAAACCTTAAGTACAAGAGCTTGGAGAAGTTATCCATAAATTGTGTCATTTCTTATTTGACTCACCTTCTCACTTTCACAGGGACTCTCCTTATGCTTTTCTTGTTATCGTCCAGGCAAACCCTTTTTTACACGAAATCCTTCTGAGTTGAAAGGCAAGTTCATTCACACAAAGCTGCGGAAGAGCAGTCGTGGCTTTGGCTTCACTGTTGTTGGAGGGGATGAACCGGACGAGTTTCTGCAGATCAAGAGCTTGGTCTTGGATGGTCCTGCCGCACTGGATGGCAAGATGGAGACAGGTAGAGATGATGCTGCCACGTGGTGGCCCCCGCATTTCCTGCCACTCAGCCCCTGGACAAGAGCAGACGGCATCAGGGGTGCATGACTTTCTAAATGGCTTTTAATCTGTGCATTAACCAGATTCCTCCACTCTATCAAGGCATTCCCTGGTAAAAATTTAGAACTTTGGAGCCATTTTACTGTTAGGATGCTATTGAATACCCATAAAGCAGTAATTTACTAAAAACTTAGATCTGTCTGAATAGAAGAATTCTAAACTTGGATTTCTGCAGTGAGAATTTTTTTTTGAAGAAATCTCAATGTTCTTTCAATGATCATTATATTCTCATTAGCAGGGAAGGCAGGGAAGACACTAGACACTAAAGAATGCCTTATTAGCAGTTAAAATAAGTAATAGAAGTAGTCTCTTTGGGCCCTGTGATACTACCCCCAAATCCAGTTTCAGTTCACATCCTGTTGGTAGGATTTTACAGTATCATGTTGTTAGAATTTTTTTTTGGCTACTGTTGGTTTTCCTTTTTAACCCCAAACTCTTATCTTTTGCAGGAGATGTCATTGTCAGCGTGAACGACACCTGTGTTTTGGGACACACGCATGCACAAGTTGTGAAAATCTTTCAGTCCATTCCCATTGGTGCCAGCGTGGACCTTGAACTCTGCCGGGGTTACCCGTTGCCTTTTGACCCAGACGACCCCAATACGAGTTTAGTGACCTCGGTGGCCATTTTGGATAAAGAACCAATTATTGTGAATGGGCAAGAGACCTATGATTCGCCAGCTAGTCACAGCAGTAAAACAGGCAAAGTCAATGGCATGAAGGATGCCAGGCCAAGCAGCCCTGCTGACGTGGCTTCAAACGGTTCCCATGGTTACCCCAATGACACTGTCTCTTTGGCTTCCTCCATAGCCACTCAGCCGGAACTCATAACTGTTCATATAGTCAAAGGGCCAATGGGCTTTGGGTTTACTATTGCAGACAGTCCCGGTGGCGGCGGCCAAAGAGTGAAACAGATTGTGGACAGTCCAAGGTGCCGTGGCCTGAAAGAAGGGGATCTTATAGTGGAAGTTAATAAAAAGAACGTGCAGGCTCTGACCCACAACCAAGTTGTGGATATGCTGATCGAATGTCCAAAGGGAAGTGAGGTGACATTGTTGGTGCAACGAGGAGGTATGTTGTAGCTTTCTTGTGTTCTGTGATTTTTTTTTTTTTTTAACCCAGAATCTGTTGTTTAATTTACCAGACTTCAGGTGGCTTTGGGAGGCTTTTTTTAGTCTACTCTTCAGGATCATTTTTATTTAAATATTTGGAAACTATTCAAAATTCCTTCTATTTTTGCCAAATGGTAGGTTCTGTAGGATAAAGGTTATGTTTATATGTTAGGTTATACACATCCAGCTAGAGTGATACTTTTTTTTTTTTTTTAAGATTTTATTTATTCATGAGAGACACAAAGAGAGGCAGAGACACAGGCAGAGAGAGAAGCAGGCTCCACTCAGGGAGCACAATGTGGGACTCGATCCCGAAACTCCAGGATGACGCCCTGGGCCAAAGGCAGGTGCTCAACCACTGAGCCACCAAGGCATCCCCCCAGAGTGATACTTTTGAATGTAAATCACATTGTGCTTTTAAAAAACCATTAATAAAAAAAAAAAAAAAAAAAAAAAACCATTAATAAGGGCACCTAAGTGGTTCAGTCAGTTAAGCCTCTGCCTTCAGCTTCGGACATGATCCCAAGGTCCTAGGAATGAGCCCTGCATCAGGCTCCCTGCTTAGCTGGAAGCCTGCTTCTTCCTCTCCCTCTGCCTGTAGCTCCCCTGGTTGTGCTCTCTCTCTCTGTCAAATAAATAAATAAAATATTTAAAAAACGTAAAAAACCATTAATATTTTTAAATCTCTGTACTTATTCTCCTGAATCTGCCCTATATAATGTGCATGCAAAATGTGGCTCTGTGCCACTCTTCTAGCTTCATCTCACACCCTTCTCCACTTGTCACTATGCTCCAGCCACCTGATTTCTTTTTGGAAATGCCTTTAGTGCTCCAAGCCCTGGTTGTCTCAGGGCCTTTGCATTTCCTGTTCCCTCTTCTTGGAATGTTCTTTCCCCAGCTGTTCACTTGGCTGGCTCAAATCTCATTCAAGTCTCCTCCTGTGTGATGGTTTGTCTGATTACTTATTTAAAGTAGTTCCCCAGGGTGCCTGGGTGGCTCAGTTGGTTAAGCATCTGACTTCAGCTCAGATCATGGTCTCAGGGTCCTGGGATCAAGCCCCACATCAGGTTTCCTGCTCAAGAGGGAGTCTGCTTGTCTCTTTCTTTCTCTGACCCTCCCCCAGCTTGTGCTCTCTCTGCCTCTTTCTCAAAGAAATTAAAAAAAAAAAATCTTTTAAAAAATAAGTAAAAATAAAGTAGTCCCCTACTTCCTTGTAGTCTTTACTGCAGCACCCCCATTTTTCATTGCCTTTATCACATCATTATTATTATCATTGCAAGTCATTGTTTTGTGTGTTTATTTCTTTGTTGCTCTTTTTTTACTAGATAAAAGATTCATAAAGTAGGCAGGGCCCACGTCTACCTGCTGACATTGGATCCCCGCACTTAACATAATACCTGACTCCTGCTAGGCATTCATGAATGAAAAGATAATGTATGAGTATGCAATTATTTATACTTGGTAGGAGCAACAGCTCTCCACCAATTATATGAGAAACATATGTCAACATACCCACATTTTAATGAAGTGGTGAAGGATCTCAGAGAAGTTAGGGATTCTTAATCTTGAGACGTTAGATTTTCTTCTTTCCGAAGCCTGCACTGCTTACCTCTGCCTCACCAGAACTCCCACTATCTCACACTGAGAAATACTTTCCACACTGTTGAAATGCTTTGCTCCTGGATATGTGTTTGTGACTGGTCTTGATTGATCTTGTTCAGTCAGTTTTTCCCAACACAATTTGTTTCATGCACAACATACTCTGACCATCTGAAAAGAGATCAGAAACTAGACTTTTATTTCCTCATGGTTCCATTGCAACAGAGGAGTTCATGTGTGTTACAGCAACTGTGTTCTCATGCTCTCATGAAGTTGTGTGTTCTGTAGTCAAAATGATTCAGGTCATTGGAAGGAAATCCAAAATTCAGAGCAACTATCTGTGTGAACTGAAATGCTCAGCCAACCCTTCTAAAATAGTTGTAAAAGCCATTGTGCGGATTTAATTTTTTAACCTGTTATCTTCTATGATGTCATTTTGAAAAATCTTCTTGTACCTGGATCACTTGACTGCATAGGTCATTGTTTTTTCAGCAGTGACTGAGATGTAGTAGAAAGTGACTTGAGCTTCAGAATGATGAAGGTGGTGGTGGTGGTGGTAATGATGATGGTAGTGGCTGGTGGTGGTGATGATAGTAGTAGCTGGTGGTGATGATGATGACGACAAGGACAATAAGTGATGCTTATGGATAAGCTGGCAATTTACAAAGCACCTTTCATATTGGCATATGCTCTTATCTCACTTTTACCATGTCCTTGAAAGGTTGGAAGGTGCCAACCCAAAATATGACTGTGAAGTAAAGCTCAAATCTGTTCAGTGCTCTGCCCAACTTCTCAATAACACTAGTTTTTGCATAATCACTGATTTCTATGGCCAGCAACTTGAAAACTTAAATGGTTCTTGGTCCATCAGGGCCCTTTCTGATTTAGCCACTGCTCATTTGATGGCCACAAACCACCCTGCTCTCCTACCTGATTTATTTGCTCCTTCATTTCGTTTGTCATTTCATTCTATTAGGTTCACTTTAAGGAGACCAAAAAATAAAGTCTCATTACAACATACTAACTACCACAGTTACTGGAACCATATTGTAATGAATATGCCCAAACTACCATACATACCCATACATACATGTTTTATAGAAACATACCCCTTGATTTCAAATATGTTTGCATTCTCTCTTCTTAATTTCTAAGACCTTTTTGTTAAGGCCATTACATTTTATAAACTTAAATTAATATGGAAAGACCCAGAATATATTGCCACATTAGTCAACATCTACATAGTTTATTCCAGAACCTGAGTAATTTAAAATCACTCTAACATCAGCAGTCTTTAAAATACACCATATGCCTTGTGTTTGATTTATGTATTGGATAGAAAGTTTGTACATCTGCATTTGGCAGGCTAGCACCAGCTACTATTAATCTTTCTAGAAAGCATATAAATATATTTGTTTCCGCCATATATTAGCTATTGGAACTAGGGCTGACATTTTAATCATCACTCCTGTATGGTGGGGGTGTAAATGAGAAGGTTTAGTGAAGCAACAAAGACAGCATCTAGGTTGAATGAGAAAGTAAATGGCCACTTCTCAGATTCTTTCTAATGAATCTCATTTCTGTCAAAACTCCTGGTAAGCAGATTGATAAACTCATGATTCTTGTGAGTCTTGGGATTCAAATCTCGAGGATGAGGCTTTCTGTACTTTAAAGAACTGGCCTTTTCTACTGTGGGACAGAACCAGCTACAGCGATATTTTGTTTTAATTCTTAATCTTCTCATTTTTGATACCTGTTCTTGTCAAGATCGGGGACATTTTGATTTTTGGTATTTTTTTTCCCAAACTGGAAATCAAGCAGAAGTTAAAATATCATTTGTAAATTTCTGGGATTAGACAGTTTCCTGGATCAGGCATGGAGTTGGTGGGGTTGTCCATCCACATGCCCTGGCAGCTGGGACCATTACTGACTTATTTACAAGTCTCTTCTCTGTAAACACGTCCCTGCCTACTGGTTCGTCAGTCATGTTCTTCATGGGGCACTACCTTCTTCCTAGGGTCAGCTCCCCATCTTCCCGTGGTGCTTCCTTTCCTCCTCCTCCCTCTGCTGTGCAGTCAAAAGAATGCTTTTTATTTATTTTACTTTTACATAGTATTTGCATTCAGATGCCTGTTGCGTGACACTGGGGTGAATCTAGAGGCCTTTTTTGAGGTGTTGGAAAATTATGCTAGAAGGTGATTACTATTTTTTTCAATACTGTTTTTTTTATTGACAAAAGATCGTTTGTCCCATAAAGGTTTTTGTTTGTTTTGTCTTGCTTTTCATAAAAAAAAGGGGGGGGTGGTTATTATATGTAACGGAATTACCTGTGCCTCAGAGTATATTTGGTGTATTTGGCTAATTCACACCACTTGGTAGTTGGGATATCTTTAGGATATAATATTGTATTGAGTCAGGATATTCTGTTTCAAGATTTGGCAAAACTTTAAGGAAGTGGGGAACACATGTTTTGCTTTTGAGAAATAGTGTGTGTTGAAAAGAAAGCTGAACTGGGGTGTCAAGTGGATCCCCGTAGGTCCACCTCCACTCTTAGCTGCTCTGCATGTCTGTCCAGGTTACTGCTCCTGTCCTGAGACTCATTTCTTTATCAACAAAATGGATGTTTTGAACTAGATCATCTTCAGAGTGACCCTTTTTGGCTCTACCTTTATGCACAAAATGATGTCATTAATATGTTGAAAAACAAAATTCAACTGAGTAAATGTTAAAGGCTTTATTGGCTTTCTTCGGTGATTCATGAATCGGGCATCCCACGTAGCAGAAGGAAAGGAACTCTGAGGAGCTGTACAAAATGGAAGGCCTTTTTAATGCAGAAAAGAGTGGGACATGGGAGTTATACTACCAAAAGCAGGTTGGTTATAACTATCTTATTTGTTTATTTATTTTAAGATTTTGTTCATTTCTTTGACAAAGAGCAGAACATAAGCAGGGGGAAGAAGGCAGAGGGAGAAGCAGGTTCCTGACTGAGCAGGGAGCCCGATGTGGAGCCCAATCTTGATCCCAGGATCCTGGGATCATTACCTGAACCCAAGACAGACGCTTAACCACTGAGCGCCCCAAGGTTACCTTTCTTTAAGGGAAAGCAGGCATCTATCAGGCATGTTACCTTATTAGTGCTGAATTACTAGGTAACTCCAGGTGGAGTGATTGAAGATTACATTCCTAGGAGAGGCCAAAACTGTAGCTAAGATTTAAGTCTCAGTTTGGTGATACGGTGCTTAGCATAAATGGCTCCATTTTGGGCCTGGAGTTTCATTTTTAACAATTCCCTCCTTTTAATCAGATTCCCAGCCTAAGAGATGTGACCAAAGTTTAAGGCATTAGCCCTACTCCTAATGACTGTTCTGAAGTTCTCACAGTTTTCGCTAATCTTCTGCGATGGTACACACAGGTCGTGACATCTTTTTGTTAAATCTCTGTGTGGTATTCACAGGTCACAAATTCAGGTTCACGTTTTTTAAGCTGGTCATGCTCTTTGTTGCTTTTCTGATGATCCGGTACTGGAGGATTATTTGCTTGGTGCTTAGCAGTTGCAAACATGCATTTAAAGCTTCTGAGAGAAAAAAAAAAAAGCAAGCTTCTGAGAGACTATAATGCACCAGGGAGACTGTTAGGATTATTATAAATAGGATAATTAGCAATGTCTGGAATGTACTTTGGAATCATGGTCCCTAAGACCCAAACCAGTCAGAATCAAAGAAGTCAAGACCCCAGTGAAGAAGTCATTTTATTAGGGCAACTGGCTTTTTTTGATGATCTTACATAGCTGAATTTCAGCTAATGCAGAAGTGTTAATCCAGGTGCAGCAAGTGATACTGGCCATAGTACAGACACCTCCTTTGTTAGCTAAAAGATAATCAAAAGCTATTCTATTACCAAGAACAACTTTGGCCAGAGAGTCTAGGAATTTTTGTTGGGCAGCTATTGCTTTAGTAGCAGATTCTATAAGATCTTGAAGAGTTAAGGAGAGTCCTAATCATAGCATGAGGGCATTTACTACTAGCCAGGGGATCAGTGGTCTCCCAAAGGAAGCTAATCTTGAATCATGAGTGCCTACGTGGTAATTCCTGTTTTTACCCTTTGAACAAGCTGGTTTAAACAAATATGTAAAGAAAAGGGCATAAGATTCTAGAGCCAGATGATGGAAATTTAAATCACAGCTTCTAGTTTTATTTGCTTTATGACCTTAGGCAAGTCATCTGAAAAAATGGGAATAATAGTACTTAATTTGCATGTGCCTGATGGAGATAAAATCATATAGCATTTGTGCTAATTGCTGGCATAGAAGTAATCACAATAAATCAGTAGTGTTTTACTGCTGTTACCAATATCAGAAGCAATTAGGGCTGGCTTTTTATTTAAGAAAAAAGAGGGTGGTGCCTGGGTGGCCAAGTTGGGTAAATGTCTGACTCTTGATTTCGACTCAGGTCATGATCACAGGGAATCAAGCCCCATGTCAGGCTCAATCCTCAGTGGGAGGAGTCTGGTTCCCTACTCTCCTTCTCCCTCTCCCTCTACCCACCGCTCCAGCTCGCACACACACTCTCTCTCTCTCTCAAAAGATAAAATAAAATCTTAAAAAAAAAAAGCTCTATCCAGATGTACGGTATACTAATCTCAGGGTATGACTGCCAGGCATTCTGTTTTTTTGTAGAAGCTCCATGGGCAAAATTTTTTTTTTAAGATTTTATTTATTTATTCATGAGAGAAACAGAGAAAGAGAGAGAGGCAGAGACATAGGCAGAGGGAGAAGCAGGCTCCCTTCCTGGAGCCTGATATGGGACTGGGTCCCAGGACCTGGGGATCACGACCTGAGTTGAAGGCAGACGCTCAGCGGCTAAGCCACCTGGGTGTCCCTCCACAGGTGATTCTGATGTACAACTAGAGTGGCAACCACTCTGAGGCTCCTACCCTCATGGACCTTATCCATTTAGGTTCTGTGACATCTCACTTGGAAAATTGGGTTATAAAACTAAACAATTGGGATCCCTGGGTGGCGCAGCGGTTTGGCGCCTGCCTTTGGCCCAGGGCGTGATCCTGGAGACCCGGGATCGAATCCCATATCAGGCTCCCGATGCATGGAGCCTGCTTCTCCCTCTGCCTGTGTCTCTGCCTCTCTCTCTCTCTCTCTCTATCATAAGTAAATAAATAAAAATTAAAAAAAAAAAAAACTAAACAATTATTTTCATTTCTGAATAATATTCTCCTTTTCAAGTCGACTGTATAAGAAGCAGGTTGCTCGATCTTCCCTAAGGTCCATCTCATTCGTAGTCAGCTTCGTAGTCATGCCTCATACCTTGACAAGCATGACACAGAGACATTGAAAGCCAAAAATTAGATATGGAAGTGGTGGTGGTGATGGTAATGACCATGTTCCTGCTCTCGTCGATTGAGTGCTCGCATGTGTCAGGCTTGTTACCATGGTACAGGCAATACGTAGACACACACTTAAATAAAACCTCACTGCACCCTGTTGTTGTGACTGCATTGCCCTGCCTTAATTTGCATTGTGATTCTGAGCAGGGTCCTCAGGGAAACGAAGGCAGTGATTGTTAGCCCCTCCACTAGGAAAACAAATGAAGAAATTATTTTTGCTTTCAGTGTTGAAATGCCGCAGCTAAATTTGCTTCATATAAAGTAAAGGGGAGATTTCTGGTTTGGTTGGAAAAATACGTATAAGACTCTTCCTTGTTTAAACCACTTATAGTAAAACAGTGAACACTTCCACCATGTGCCAGGCAAAGTTGGCTCTAAACATTTTATATATCATAATTTAAAAGAGCCCCATGAGGGAAGTAAAATCTTAGCTCCATTTAGGAGCAGAGGATACAAAGCTCTGGAGAGAGGACAGTGATTTCCCAGAATCACACATCTGGTTAGTGGCAAAGCCAGGATGTGAACCCAGAAGTTTAGATTCTAGAGACTGGGCTCTTAACCACTATGCTAAGCAGCATCTTGGCTTATAGATGAGAGACTTCAATACCATAACTATTAAGGAGTATATCTTACATATAAAGTAATGAATAAGGTCTGAAGTCTGTGGGCAAATAGATGCCACTTAATTTTTCATCAAAATTTACTGATGATATTTAGTTCATTAAATCATCATTGATCCATATAGGAAAAGCAATATCTAATCTCATCATCTGAGCACATCATTAGCATTAGATCTTTGTGTGTACTTTTTTTCCTTCTGAAGCGATGCTAAACCATCATAATTAGAACTGCAGTGAGCTGTGTGCCCGAGTTAAACCCAGATGATCAGGTGCCGCTCTTCTCTTTGCCCTCTGGTCTTGGACTGGAGAATGAATGGCAAATTGCACCACTTAAATGTTTGACTGCAAGAATCTTTCAGATTGAGCTGCAGGGCCTCTGAAAAGGGGAATCCAGGTTGGTTGCAGAGTGATATCCTAATAGTGATAGAATTCAGTGTATTCTCATCAGCAAGTTCCGTCACTTCTCCCTCTCAAAAGCCCCAGCTCCGTCGACTTCCCACTTTGTCCCTGGCCTCTGCCATCCATCATATGGTGCCTGGCCTGGCTATGGCCTTGCAGCCCATCTGAGAGCTTCCTAGGGTCCATTCTCCTACTAAAGTGATTGCAAGTCAATTGAATCCCAGCAGTCCTCGTGTCAAAATGACTTCTCGTCATCCCAGGTCGGCTCCAAGGTCCTGTGCCAATGCCCTAGCACTTGCCCTTCCCTCAGTCTGAATGTCTCTTCTTCAAGGGGGCCACAGGGCTCTCTCAAATCCTTCAGGCTTCGGCTCAGAGGTTCTATCCAAGAAGCCTGCTGTCCCCTCCCTGTAGAAAATAACATCAAACCCTAGCATCCCTCTCTGCTCTGTGATTCTCCCTCATGGCACTCACACTTTCTTGTGACCTCCATGAGAGCAGAGACTTGGTCTCACTCACTACCTCATCCATGCCACCTGAGATCATGTCTGGCGCATTGTGTGTGTACAGAAGGTCATATATGTTAAATGAAAAAATATAAATTCATATCTGGCCCTTCAATTTTGTAAATGCTAATCCTCAAGAGAACTCTCTGAGGTGAGCACTGTGTTTTTTAAATTTTATAAGACTTTTTAAGTTTTTATTTTAATTCCAGTTAATGGACAGTGTTATATTAGTTTCAAGTGTACAATATAGTGATTCAACACTTCCTTACATTACCTGGTGCTCATTGCAAGTGTACTCCTTATTCCCCATCACCTGTTTAACCCAACCCCACGCACCTCCCCTTTGTGTAACCATCATTTTGTTCTCTTAGTTAAGAAGCTGTTTCTTAATTTGTCTCTCTTTTTCCCTTTGCTCATCTTAAATTCCACCTATGAGTGAAATCATATTCTATTTGTCTTTCTCTAACTTATTTCACTTAGCATTATTCTTTCTAGCTCCATCTGTATCATTTCAAATGGCAAGCTTTCATTCTTTTTTTTTTTTTTTTAGATTATATTATTTATTCATGAGAGACCCACAGAGATAGAGAGGCAGAGACACAGGTAGAGGGAGAAGCAGGCTCCATGCAGGGAGCCCGATGTGGGACTCGATCCCGGGTCTTCAGGATCACACCTTGGGCTGAAGGCAGTGCAAAACCGCTGAGCCACCCAGGCTGCCCAACTTTCATTTTTTATGGCTGAATAATGCACCACTATATATAGATACCACATCTTTTTTTATCCATTCATCAGATGATGCATGCTCGGGCTGCTTCTATATCTTAACTATTGTAGATAATGTTGCTATAAACATAGGGGTGTATGTATCTCCTTGAATTAGTGTTTTTTGTATTCTTTGGGTAAATACCCAGTAGTGTGATTGTTGGATCATAGGGTAGATCTATTTTTAACTTTTTGAGGAGCCTCCATACTGTTTACCACTGTGCCTGTACCAGTTAGCATTCCCACCAACAGTATAAGAGGGTTCTTTTTCTCCACATCTTCTACAGCACTTGTTTCTTGTGTTTTTTTTTATTTTAGCCATATCTCATTGTAGTTTTGATTTGCATTTCCCTGACAATGAGTGATGTTGAGCATATTTTCATGTGTCTGTTAGCCATCTGTATGTCTTCTTTGGTGAAATGTCTGTTCATGTTTTCTGCCCATTTTTTAATTGGATTATTTGTTTTTTGGGTTTGAGTTTTATAAGTTTATATATTTTGGATACTAGCCCTTTATCACATATGTCATTTGCAAATATCTTCACCCATTCTGTAGGTTTCCTTTTAGTTTTGTTGATTCTTTCCTTCTCTGTGCAGAAGCTTTTTATCTTGATATATAGTCCTAATGTTTATTTTTGCTTTTGTTTCCCTTGCCTCAGGAGACATAACTAGAGAAAACTTGTGACAACTGATGTCAAAGAGGTTACTGCCCATGCTCTCTTCTGGGATTTTTATGGTTCTCACATTTAGGTCTTTCATCCATTTTGAATTTATTTTTGTGTATGTTGTAAGAAAGTGTTCCAGTTTCATTCTTTTGCATATTGCTGTCCAGTATTCCCAACAGCATTTGTTGAAGAAGCTGTATTTTTCCCAGTGGATATTTTTTACTGCTTTGTCGAAGATGAGCTGACCACATAATTGTTAGTCCATTTCCAGGTTTTCTCTTCTGTTCCATTGTGTCTATTTTTGTGTCAATACCATTCTGTCCTGATCACTACAGCTTTGTAATGTAGCTTGAAGTCTGGAATCATGCCGCCAGCTTTGCTTTTCTTTTTCAAGATTGCTTTGGTTATTCAGGGTCTTTTGTGGTTCCATATATGTTTTAGAATTATTTTTCTAGTTCTATGAAAAATGCTTTGATTTTGTGATAGGGACTACAATAAATGTGTAGATTGCTTTGGGTCGTATAGACATTTTTTAATCTTTTTTTTTTTTTTAATTTTTTTTTTATTTATTTATGATAGTCACAGAGAGAGAAAGAGAGAGAGGCAGAGACACAGGCAGAGGGAGAAGCAGGCTCCATGCACCGGAAGCCCGATGTGGGACTCGATCCCGGGTCTCCAGGATCGCGCCCTGGGCCAAAGGCAGGCGCCAAACCGCTGCGCCACCCAGGGATCCCCGTATAGACATTTTAACCTTATTTGTTCTTCTGATCCATGAGTATGGAATGCTTTCCATTTTGTTATGTTATTTTCAGCATCTTTCATCAGTGTTTTATAGTTTTATAGTTTTCAGAATATAGGTCTTTACCTCTTTGGTTAGCTTTATTCCTAGGTAGCTAATTGTTTTTGGTATAATTGTAAATGGGATTGTTTTCTTGATTTCTGTTTCTGTTGCTTCATTATTAGTGTATAGAAATGAAATAGAATTCTGTCAATTGATTTTGTATCTTGCAACTTTACTGAATCACTTTATCAGTTCTAGCTATTTTTTGATGGAGTCTTTCAGATTTTTTTGCATATAGTATGATGTCCTCTGCAAATAGTGAAAGTTTTACTTCTTCTTTACCATTTTGGATGCCTTTTATTTTTTGTTGTTGTTATTGTATTGAGTACTATATTATTACAGTTAAGGAGATAGGCAGTGGGAGTTTCACCACCTCGTAACCACATAGCAAAAAGATGACAGAGCTTGAATCCCAATCCAAGTCTATTTGCCTATAAAAGTCTGTGTCACCGGCTGCTCTAAATGACAAGAAAATGCATTGATTGGCATGTCCATAGCCAAGATCCTAGAACATCATTTCAGTGAGTCATATTGGTCCAGTTAAGCCTATTCTCTAGCATCCAGTTCACTAGTTACTAGCCACATGTGGCTATTTAATTAAAATTAAATACAATGTTAAATTCAGTTCTTCCCCAACTGGCCACATTTCATGAGCTCAGTAGCTACATGCACAGTTATGGAACATTTTTATCCTCACAGAAAGTGCCATTGGTCAGCTCTGCTCTACAAGCTTTATTTTACCCTTAAAAGAGGATGTTCAATATGCTTTATTTTGCCCTTTCTTTTATTGTTATACCTTTAAATGGAAAAAAATATATAGAACTGAAGGCAAGTTCATAGGGAATAGATATCTTTTTTTTTTTTTTTAAGATTTTATTTATTTTAGAGAGAGGAAGAGAGTGTGTGTATGTGAGCAAGGGGAGATGGAGAGAGAAAGAAGTCCCAAGCAGACTCCATGCTGAGCATGGAGCCTGATATGGGGCTTAATCTCACGACCCTGAGATCATGACCTGAGCTGAAACTGAAGAGTTGGATGTTTAACTGACTGAGCCACCCAGGTGCCCCAGGAATGGATATTTTTTATACAGATAATAGTAATAATAGGTACTATTTATTAAATCCTGCTCTGTCCCAGTGAGACAGCCTCATCAAGGCTTAAGAGGAATTACGGGGCCTCCACTTAGCCAAGAAGTGTCTCATCTTTGAATAGTAGACTGACATTGTCTAAGGAACTTATTTTAAATTGTTTCATAATGTAAAGTATCCTTAATCCAAAAAGGGGAAGAAACTTTAAAACATGGGGAAATTCACCTTAAACTCTTATATATATATATATATAAATGTATAATCTGCCACATAGCTATCAGCAACTTCACAGTTTGGCAAAATTGTTTGAAAGGGAAGATATTGATGTCTCCTTGTTTTTGATTCAGTATCTCAAAGTAATTGACCTCCTTGCTTACCATGATGCTTAGTTTCTCCCATAGTTTTGGAAGTCGAGTCCTCTTTTTTTTTTTAAGATTTTATTTATTTATTCATGAAAGACACAGAGAGGGAGGCAAAGACATAGGCAGAGGGAGAAGCAGGCTCCCTGCACCGAGCCCAATGAAGGACTCAATCCCAGGACCCCGGGATCACACCTTGAGCTGAAGGCAGATGCTCAACCACTGAGCCACCTAGGTGCCACAGAAGTTGAGTCTTCTTATCAGATCCAGCACTCTGCCTCATTTCTTCCTAGCTGCTAAAAGTTGTTCATGTTAAAATTAGCAAACTTCCTAGCCCTTCCACAGTACTGAACAGGAGGGCATTCACGTTTGTGATTAAGGAGCCTTCTGGTCTTTATTACTAATGCAGTTTTAAGTTGTTCTTTTGGTTTATTGCTATGGTTTAAAGTTATCAAATATTTTGAGAATTCAGGTCACATTTATATTCCAGATGATGTAGCAAGAGATCAGATAAATATAAAAAAGTGTCTCTGTTTTGGTTTGGTCTTTCATTATACGATGCGTAAAAATTACCTCCCAATTTCAGCATCTTTTTTTTTTTTAAGATTTTATTTATTCATGAACGACAGAGAGAGAGAGAGAGGCAGAGACAAAAGCAGAGGGAGAAGCAGGCTCCATGCAGAGAGCCCAATGTGGGACTTGATCCTGGGTCTCCAGGATCATGCCCTGGGCTGAAGACAGTGCTAAACCACTGAGCCACCTGGGTTGCCCCACTTTCAGCATCTTAAGGAACTGTGTATTTGGACTTAAAAATTTTTAACAGAATTTTGGTCTTATAATTTTTAAGCCTAAACAGTCTTCACTTATTTGCTCTCACATTTATACAGTTTTAGATTTGATTAGATGGTTTCCATTTTATTCCTGTTACACTTATAATGCACAGTGGTAGATACACCTAACCTTTTGCCCTTTTTTTTTTTTTTTTTTTTTTGGTAAAGGAATGTCTCATCCTCCTTGAAGGTAAACTCAATACACTGAGTTATTTGCTTTTGTGCATTATTTATCACAAATGTGTATTTGATTTATAATTCTCATTAAGGAGTCAGGACATCCCCTCTGCTTTCTTGAAGAGTATAGGAAATTCAAGTTAGAATTCTTGGCATAGTTAGCAGACTGTAGAATTATCAGTCTGTACTTCTACTGATGAATCAGGATGAATTTGAATGAGAAACAATTGCTTTGTTTTCTCTTCTGAGGGGGACATTGCTAGGCACTGGGAATAGAGCCCAACAAACAGGCTTCTGATTTCATGAAGCTTTTATTCTAGAGGAAGGAGAGATAGGGCAGAAATAAACAGATGAACAGGAAACTATCAGACAGAGATAATAAAATAAAACCAGGTGTAGTGAGCAGAAGTGGTGGGGTCCAAATGAAAGGGGTCCTTTTGATTAGGTGAGAAAATTTGAGCAACCACAGAAAGAAAATTTGAGGCAAGGAAACCACAGTGCAAAGGGAACAGCCATTCCAGGAAGAGGGGCCAGTTAGTGTAAAGGTCCTAAGGAAGAAATAGAATGGAGGCTAGGGCGGCTGCTGGAAGGTTAACGAGGGGAGTTGAGATGGCCTTGCAGACCGGGACCAGAAGTTCAAATTTTATTTTCAGTGTAAGGGCCAGTGTCAGTGAAGCAGGGAAGGGATACGCTCTCATTGACAGTTTTTTACAGTCCCTCAGCATATATGTATAGAACATATTCTAGAAGAACAGGTGTGGAGGAGGGAGACCTCTCAGGGCCACTGCAGTGGTTTGAGAAGGATGTTGGCAGCTTGGACCAGAGTGACACCAGTGGTGACAGAGGGAGCAGGGGATTTAGGATGGCTTTAGGAGAGTCAACAGAACTTGAGAGGGGGCTGCAGAATAGAGGTCCACAGACTTCTCCTATAAAAAGCCAGATGGTAAATACTGTAGCTTCATGGGCTCTACGCTCTGTCACTGCCACTCTACTCTGTCTCTGTAGCAGATGACACATAAGCAAATGGACCACTTGTGTCCAAGAAAAGTAATGTTTAGTCCACAAGCCAACCTCTCCTGAAGAAGGAAGGGAAAGGGAGCCAAAACGACCCCTGGGTTTTAGCCTGGGCACTTGGATAGATAGATGGGCCATTTGCTAGGATTTGGCTACTGAAGGAAGAGTGGGTAGGCCTTGAACTCAGGAATCCAGGGCTTCTTCTCAGACATGTTAATTGTGGGATACCCATGTGACCTCCAAATGAGCTGAAAAGTAAATAGCATTTAACTATTTAACTTACTATGATTGTGTAATACAGAACAAAATAGTATCTTAGTATCTATTGTGATTCCATTTCTTTGTCTATGTCCAGAGCCATCACCCTAGGGATAGTGCTTCTGGGATCAAGGTAAAATTGATTATTTTTCTTCACGAGCAATTTTCTGGAGTCTGGGGTTCAGTTATTGCGAAGTTAGGGCAGAAAAGCTCCATTTATGAGCCATTTGTCATATCAGTGAGTGTGCTTCAGAGTATGAGCTGTGTGTAGCTGTTTTTCTTCTCTGTTGAATTTCATAGTTCAAATAATACTTGTGACAAGCTGCTTCCCAGCTGATTCATTCCTAGTCTTAATCAGGAATTGAGCACATCCTTTGTGCAAGCTCTAAGATAAGAAGAGAGAAAACAAGGGTACTCGCACTGTAATTAGGGAGACAAGATTAACACATGAATTTTACCAACAGTAGCATGTAGTCTGAATCTGTGGCACAGATGTGGGTAACAGGTGACTTAGGGTGGAGGAGACATGATACGAGGCTAGAGCAGTGTCTCAGCTTCAGCACCATTAAACTTTTGGGCCGGATAATTCTATGTTGTCGGAGTCCATCCTGCCATTGTAAGGATGTGTAACAGCATCTCTTGTGTCTACCTCATAGATGCCAACAGCATACCCTCCAACACCCCACCACTCCCCCAAATTATGACAACAAAAAAATGTTTCTACATATTGACAAATGTCTATGTAGAAGACAAATTTGCCCTGTACAAGAACTACTAGATTAGAGCTCAGAAGTATAATAAGTGTTTGGAGTTGTGAACTAGTAGTCCACAGGCAATCAATACTCAGTCTGACCCACTCATATATTTTTCAGTAGTCTCTTTTAAAATTTTTAAAAATTTGAATGCATTTACTTGGCACCAACAATTCCACCTTGCCACAGTCCTCCCATTTCTTTTTGTCTCCTATCCAGCCTGGCACACTGGCACACTCTCGCACGCGCCTGCACGTTGCCCATGGGCAGCTGAGTTTGAGACCCAAATACAGCGTGCATGAAGGCAGTTATGAAGGTGCACAGGCTTACCATGGACACATTTGTTAGAAATTGCTTTTTACCGTCATCATCTCAAAATTCTAGGAAGTGGCTAGCTTTCCTTTCTTTTTGGTTTAATTAATACTTTTTTTTTTCCAACAAAAGAAATAAGGTATTTTCAGACTGTTTTTTTCTTAACTTTATTTTTTTTTAAAGATTTTATTTATTTATTCATGAGAGACACACAGAGAGAGGCAGAGACACAGGCAAGGGAGAAGCAGGCCCCATGCAGGGAGCCTGACGTAGGACTCGATCCCTGGTCTCCAGGATCACATCACGCCCTGGGCCGAAGGTGGCACCAAACCACTGAGCCACACGGGCTGCCCTTTTCTTAACTTTAGAGTTAATTTTCTTACTATCTTATTTTGGTTGCATGTGAAAATTAATTTATTAGTTACCACCTCCTTGGGATAGTCTCTGCTGTGAGAGATGTTATTATGGTAGCTTCTCTCTTCTCTGATAATAGTTTTGTGACCTCACTGCATCGAGTTTCTCTTTATCGCAAGAGGTATCTTCATAGCCTCTGCACTAAGCATTTTTTAGCTCTGAACATTTCCAAAACTGTGATCTGAGGCAGTGTTTACTCTGTGTAATATTTTTTCCACCTTCCTTCATTTTCCTCAAATTAAATCACACGTTCTTTACCACCATCTGGAGTTAAGTAGTTGACATAGTTTTGATTGAGCCTGTCTTTGCATTGCCACCTGCAGTTTTAAAAATGTTCCCTCATATATCCCTTACCTGGTGTTTCCCCTGCTCAGATATATTAATCACATCCCCTATCTGGGAACATAATCCTATTGGGTTCAGAAATCTTCGTAACATCTTAATGTCTTTGAAAATAGCACTGGGTCTTTAGGAATCTTGTGTTTCTACTGGCAACTTGGAACATGTCTTTTTTTGTGCCAGGTTGTTACTTGGGTTTATTTCATACTCATGTTCTTATGTGTTTCAAATGTTCTCAACGTTTTTTTGTTTCTCACCATATGCAGTAAATGCTGTTCATTCTTCCTTCCATTCAGTGAACTTTAGCACTGTGCTAATCTCTCATTATAGAGAATGACATGCAAGTAAACATTTAAAATACACTGTGGTTAGCCACACCCTCCCCATTTTCTCATGGTTAATTCTTTTTCTAGAAATCTAATTGGATAAATTACCTTTGTCATGTAAAATGCTAATATATCTTTTTTTGTGATTTTAATGTTTGTGACAAAGTTGTTTGCCCTATATCATAGAGTAGCAGCTGTAATAGCAAGGAAACTGCAACATGGACCAGTTAAAAGATTCCATCACGGAGGGAATCCCTGTCTGTCCCTTGTGTTGGCTATCAACTCATCTAATTCAACAACCTCAGTTTGTTTTAAGATAGATTTATTCATTCATTCATTCATTCATTCATTCATTCATTCATTCATGAGAGACACAGAGAGAGAGAGAGAGGCAGAGACACAGGCAGACGGAGAAGGAGGCTCCATGCAGGGAGCCTGATGTGGGACTCGATCCTGGGTCTCCAGGATCACACCCTAGGCTGAAGGCAGCGCTAAACCACTGAGCCACCTGGGCTGCCCAGCATACCTCAGTTTTTATTAAACTTTTATTTTGGCAGTTGATATGTTCAAGGGCTCTGACATGCTGTATTCATCTAAAAAGCCGTGTTTTAAAAAGCTTTTGTATAGTTGCATAAACACTAATCAGTTCTTTAAATCATTTGGAGATAGCTGGAATTAGGTCAGTGCTCCCTTAGATAGATATGTATGTTGGCTCTAATTTTTTAAATGTTCTCTGTGATTACTTTTGCCACAGATACCATGTACCAAAGGGGGAAATGATTGCATTAAAAAAATCACAGAACTGCCCATTGATTAATGGGTTTCTTTGTAGTTTGCCCCCCTGCAGAGCAACTTTCACTTAGATGTGGCTATTGAAAGGAAGAAACTTGTTTTTTTTTTTAAAGATTTATGTATTTATTTTAGAGAGAGAGAGAGAGAGAGAGAGCACATGCAAGCAGGTGGGGAGGAGGAGAGGGTGGGGGAGAGAAAATCTCAAGCAGGCTCCCCACAGAGCCTGACTCAGGGCTCAATCTCACAACCCTGAGATCATGACCTGAGCTGAAACCAAGAGTCGGACACTTAACTGATTGAGCCACCCAAGCTCCCTAGAATTTTTTTTTTTTTAATAAGAGAATTTCTCAAACTTTGTACTATTGAGATCAAGGACTGGATAATTCTTTCCTGTGCATCATAGGGTTCTTGGCAGCATCCCTGGTCTGTACCCACTTGATGCCAGTAGCACCGTCTCCTCCCTCATGGTAATATCCAACAGTGTCTTCAGACTTGGCCAGTGTCCCCTGAAGAGGAACATCGACTTTGTTTGGGAAGCACTTCCTTTCATCCCTTTGGCACCCATCTTGTTTTTGCTATTGGAAATGCTATACGCTTTTTTTTTTTTTTTTTTTTTTTTTTTTTACAGTGCAAATGAAATCAGTTTAGGGTTACTTTTCATTGCACTTGGATGGAAGAAATTTCATATGAGAATTCCCCATTTCTTCTCAGTTATTGCTTCTGCTCAGTAATGGAAGTAGCAGCTTGGCCAGTTGTCAGAATCACACTCCTATCCTCTTCTCTGCCACTAGCTAGCAGTTCATCCTGGGCCAGCCATGGGCACTGTCCTTGGGCCTCTGCATTGCCATTTAATTGTACCTTCCTCAGCACTATTGTGTGAATGGAACAAGAAGAGGGCGTATAGTAACTACAGTGCTGCCCCGTCCTGATGGAGGGTATTCTTGGTCCTTCACATTAGATAGAATTTAAGAGAAAGGAGGTGGAGGAGTTACTCAGATGGTCATGCTTCACAATACTTTTGGCATAATTTTCTGGGATAGAGAAGAGGTAAAAAAAAAAAAAAAAAGGGCAAAAAGGAGGAACCTCAAGGGAAAAAGTAGCTCGGGATATGTTCCTTCTGATTGGTGATGACATGATCGGTAAACAGTGAAATGAGACAGAAACTGTGAAATCAGGACAACGGTACAAGTCACGAAGTTTTTCCAGAGTACAAAGCAGTAGTCTCCCATAGAGATCATGTCCTTACTGGGTGTTTTGTTTTGTTTTGTTTTTTCCTCCTGCTGAAATTTACTTTTACTTAGGAATGGTATTTGATCATTATTTGACCCCCATTTTTAATATTCTTAGTTTGCAAAGTAAGAAATTGGCAAATTGTGGTCATTTGCTCACATCTATTTTACAAAAATTTGGTGGTTCATAAAATCTCAAATCTAGGAATCACTGATGCTGGGAAGGAATCCCTCAGGAGGCTGGGAAGACAGGAGAGAAGGGAGCATGCTCTCAAGTGATGTGTGAGTGCGGGGTCTGGAATCCAAACCAGAGGAGAGGCAGTAGGCACTTTCCCCCTCCTCAGACCATTGCTTACATGGCCTCTTACTTTAGGTGGAAGCTAGCTTTGGGTTCAAGACCAACGATAGATTCACAACTCTACTTGGGCTTGCCTTTACATATTACTGCTTTATCCGTCATGCTCCTCGATGATTATCTTTTGTCCTGAGAATGTTAACCCCAGCAGCAAGAGAAAAATAGGGTGAACCCATGCATATCCCCCCCCCCCCCCGCCAAATATCCATGGCCGATTTCTTGTGGTAAAAAAGCAGTCTCAGAAACTTTATGATAGCTCTAAAAAAAATCTGTTGCTAATGCGTTTGCTTGCATTAAGTTCTCCATGTGAGTTGACACCAAGCCTTATTAGAGCAATAGGAACCAGCCAAAATCAGACAGGAGAGGAAGCAAAGGATGCTGGTATTCAGTCTCCACTGTGAGAAATTTGTTGAATATCTTCCTCCCTGAAAATACTGCCTGAGTGAGGATGTATTTTATCTCCAGTGTGAATTTCTGTTACTTACCCTTCCCTCCCATAAATGTAAAGTACTCCTCCAAGGCAGTGCCCTGTGATACATCTTGTTCCCAGATAGAATATTTCATTAAATAGCCTTGCAATTCTTGAATTTTCCCTGTACTTGACCTATAAAAATTATTTCTAATTGAGATTCATCTTGAGTGGGACAGTATGTGTGTTGAGGTGTGTGTGGGGGTGAAGCAGATTCCCATATTCTGCCTTTAAGCAAATGCAGTTGGCAAAATGAGGACTGACGCACTGAAACCTGAAATCTAAGAGTTGAGCAAAGCCTCAATTTCCACTACTTCCCATAGCTATATGGGGCAGCAATTCATTAGAAATTGACGAAGTCGAGCAAACAGCTTTTTTTCTTTGAAATTCACATAATCACTTAGACCAGTTCAGATATTGTTTCAGTAAGAGGATTTTAAAGACATCTAATATCGCCATGGGAGATGAATGGGGCTGTTCATCACATGTCCTTTGCTCTTTGGAAAAACCTGACCCTTCAGTAAATGGCTCTTTAGGCCTGACTTCCAGACAGTTTGAATAATGCAGTGCTGCAGGACTCCCAAGTTGGATCGCCTTGGCATTGTTAGCCATGACCTGTCTTTTCTAAAGCTAATATGGTTTCCTAAATTTAAAAGATTGAAGTAAAGTTTGATATGGTGCCGGGTGGCTTCAGTCACAATTAAGCAGTCTGGTAATAAAGTTAGTTGAAATGACCAAATTATAGACACCCTCACGGAGCAAATGGGAAAATTTCCCTCCTATTTTGCAAAAGTACACTGTGACCGAAAAGTGATTGTCACACCAATAAGGCTGTTAAAACTGCTCAAGAGATTCATGCATTTAGCTCAAGGAAGAGACCTGGCATGTTCTTTTTCATCCGTGTTTGTTTGTTTGTTGTAGTGAAGGGGGAGGCATTTGGAGCCTTTAAACTCCATGTGGGCATAAAAGTTGCTTTTCTAAGGAAAGACGTGGAGATATCCTTCACTGAAGAATTACTGAGACTCTAGAAGAGTCCCTGAGAACATATCCATTTGCTGCAGCTGAGAGCTGTGGGGTTTGGGGTTTCTTTGTGAGTCTTCAGTGAATTCTGAGACCGGAGCCATCCGTTGTGATGGGAATTTAGAACACAAGGTGGCACAGCGGAACCTTGCTCTCCGCACGGAGGGAGGCAGCCACGAGTTGAGCTGAGCTGGCAGCTCACCAGTAAATCAAGGAGCAGCCCAAGCTTCAGGAGCTGTTAAGTAGTCACAGCAGGGATGATGAGGATCAGAAGGACCAGGCGGCCCCTCTCCTTTGCCTCATCAGCCCTCCCTGCAGCCCTCAAGATACAAATGCATTTCATAAGCTCTGCACATTCACACATTCATTCCCAAGGTATTTGCCGAACTGGGGACCAGATACTGTTTTAGGACTGGCGATGAGCCCTAGAGTCAGTTAGACCAGTTCCCTGAAATGGAGACAATAAGTAAGACAATGATAACAGTTAACAATATACACAATAAACAAGTAAACAGAATAATCTCAGAGAATCACAGGGTCTATGAAAACAAAGAAACTGGGCTTTGTGAATAAAATGTGGTAAGAAGGCTCACTTGGAGGGGCACCTGACTGGCTTAGTTGGTAGAGCATGCGACTCTTGATCTCGGGGTTGCGAGTTCGAGCCCCACGTTGGGTGTAGGGATTGCTTAAAAATAAAATCTTGAAAGAAAAAAGAAGGCTCACTGTGGATCTGCTGATGGCATGGATCCCTGGAGTGCTCCTCAGATGTAGTGACATCTGAAAAGAGCCTTGAGTGATGAGAAGCCACATAGTGTAGGTCTATAGGTCTACAGGCACAGTGTTCCAGGCAGGATGCACAACCAGTGAAAATAGCCAGGGGACTGAAAGGAATTAGTCCAGAAGTGAAGAGTGCTGGTCTGGCTGGAGCATAGACAAGGGGACGAGTAGTAGGAAATGAAATCACAAGGGCAGGCTGGCTCAGATTGAGGAAGGCTTTGTGGGATGCAGGGCAGCTTGTACTTCATTGAAACTGTGTTAGGAAGCCACAGAACATGTATCCTGCAGACCATATAATCTGATTTATGCTGTAGAAAGATGTTTCTGGCCTCTGTGTGGATAATGGATTAAAGGGGATGAAGAATAAAGCAGAGACCAGTTCTTAGGTTCTTACAGTCATCTAGGCAAGAAAAGCTGGTGACAGTGAAGATGGACTAACATGTTTGGGTTCAGGATACATTCTGGAAACCTATGTGGTAGAAAGATAAGCCTTAGAAAGGGCCTTAAATTTCAGGGGTTAGTGTCCTGTAAGGTTAAAACAATTCAGGATACTCTCCTGGATCTTTTTGTTGGTCCTGTGCCTTACTTACATTGCTAAAAATAAAGCAGCTGGGTTAAAAATCATCCTAAAAGTCAGTAAGCCAAAGAAAAGGATCCTGGCATGTATTTTTTTTTTAACCTAGAACTTCTCAACACCAATTACAGTGATAACTTTCCCTTTGGGGCCAGTGGCCTTAAAATAAGGGCCTGCACAGCATTCTGAGTTTCCAGCCCAGAAAAGGAATCCTTATTGGTTTTTCAATGAGCTATTTTAAGCTCTTCTTTCATAATGTGCCCTACACATCCTAAGCAGCTAGAAGTCAAACTTTCAACGTTAGAGGAACTGCCTTAGAGCATCCAAGCAAGCTACAAGTAGTATTTCCTATCCTGGGGAGACCTCAGTGAGCAAGAGAGAGAAAAGCAATGAGTAACAGGCGCAGTCCTTAAATTAAGCATCTACACACAAAGCAATTAAATTTGAAATACAGGTGGTAGGAAAGTTAGGCTCTCAGCCTGGCAGGTAGTCTTCCTCAGAGGTTGGAGCATTTGTAGACTAAGATAAGACCCTATGCCTACACACCCAAATGACAAATATTTCCAACTAACATAGAGTTAGAGAGTTAGAGAGCTTCCCTGGAACCACTTGAGAAACTGGCTTCCTTCCACCTTTAAAAAGTAGATCTGGGTAGGAATATTCTCTGGAGAAGAAAGATTGGCCTCATAGTACATCATGACAAATTAGTGGTCTTTTTCAGTTGACAAGTTCTTTTTCTTTCCCCTTCTGGAAAGAAGACACCATAACTCACTCTACTTCTGACTCATTCCATATTTCTTGCACCCAATTTTTAAAAAAATCGTGTTATTAAGTAGTGTTGGACTACATTTGCAAGGTAGAGAAAGCTCCCCCCACTCTGGAAACTGTACTTCATAGGACTTGGTGGTCAGCCAAACTGTTACTTGTATAGCTCTGAAGACTTGCTTCATTGCCCTCAATTCAGAGACACATTTTGTTATTTTTTTAGTATGCATAGCCCTGAATGGTCAATGACTTAGTACTTAGGGTGACTTAGTGACTTAGGGTAAAATATCAGAGACCATGTTAAGAACCTGATTGGCTATCCCTAGACTCCCATGCTATCTCTAAAAAGAGAACTCTTGTCCTAAACCCACATCACAATTATGGGTTCAAGATAGCATGGACTGTTGGCCTATAGGATGATATTCATGAAGCTGTAGGCAAAATTTTTATGAATGCATTTTTTTTATGTATAAACACCCCTTCATAATGAATGGGCTGTGATCCAACATGGATGAAGCATCTCTGAAGGAGACTGTATAGTTCAATGTTAAAAAGCACAATCTTGGCGTTAGGCCACTGCTCCTCTCCGCTGCTCACCTGTGTGACCATGGCCATGTTACTGAATCATCAGTGTCCCAGTTTTCTCATCTGTAAAATAGGGATGATGCTAGTACTTAACTCAGATAGCAGTTAGGAAGAGTAAGTGTACGTCACCAAAGGCAAGCTCTCAGTTCTTGTTAATTTTACTTTCAGCTCTAGCTTTTAAAGACCCTACCCCTTGTACTATACAAATGAGAAGAGAAGCCAAGTTGTTGACCCTTTATGGTGTATTTCACAAAAGCACTATCTGTGTTGTTTCATTGACAACATTTCTGAAGTGACCATTTATCTCTCACAGCAATTGTACGATGACAGTACTTTTGAGTAGCTCAAAATCTTAATGACTTTGGGTCTCTCCTCACCTGTGCCAGTTCAAGGCTTATGACTTTGAGGTGAAAGGTCCTGTAAACTATTAACAGCCAGCAGATTATAGCTATTTATTTCTCCCTGGGACATATTTATTAGGCTGTATGTCCTGTGTAATTGAAGCTGACTTTTCTGTCGCCATAAAGCTGTATGACTCTGTTCTTCTTACCAAATGCCAACTGACACACACATCGGGAGCTACTCATTCCATAGATTTGAGACCCAATCATCTCTCTAAATTATGATGGCCAATATTTCATAGTGACCATTATTAGGTCCCCCAAAGGAAAGAGTGTCTTCATCTTTTTGGAGACATGAGTCTGATGCTCTTGTTCTTGGCAGTTGGTATCATATTTGCATTGAAATATTATGCCATAGGGCTGAGCATGGTATTTGACCAGAGGAAGAAGAAGAAGAAAAAAAAGCAAACATGTTTAAACGAGGGCCATTTTTAAAAATTTTGTTTTATGGATTCAATTTTGTTATATATAGCATTTGTAAGGTCCCTCAGTGACAATGTATTCTAGTTGAAACTTGGCCTTGAGTTTATGCTGGCACACTGATTTAGCTTTAAAAAAAAAAAAAAAAAACAACTTAAGCTCATCATCAGGCATCAGTCATGCCATATTGCTCCCAACTCCTGACCCTGTGCTTAAATGCCAGCCCTCCTTCAGTATTAAGCTCATCCCTCTCCGCCCTCTTCTTCACATTGGATTAGCTTTCTTTTCTCATGCTCCCAGGAGCCAAAGTGTTTCTTTTTATCATGGTGCTTAGCACTGACCACGCTCAATTATACTATTGCTTTTTTTTAATTTTTTTTTTTTAAGACAGGCTATGAACTCATCCAGGTCAGGGCCATGTCTGATTTACCTTTATCTCTTCAGTAATGGTTCAGCAGGCATATGACAGAGCTCAATAAATCTTATATGGGTGAGTAGTTACATGGATGGTGCCTTCTCATGATTCAGGTCTTAGCTCAGATACTGGCTCTTCAAGAAAGATGTGCTTGACCACCCAGGATAAAGTAGCTGTGCATCCCAGGCACAGCCTGTGCCATTATCCTGCTTCATCTTCTTCACCAAAGCTATCCCTCTGAAATTATTTGCGAAGGTGTATATTCTCTGTTTTCCCACAGAATGTGAGTACTGTGAAAATAGGTCCTTGTAGATCTTATTCATTACTTTAATTCATGCCAGCTCTTGGCACATAGCAGGCCCTTAGCACAGTTTCGTTAAATGAGGCAGTGAAATTTCCCTAATTTCCTTCCTGTCCCCAATGGAAAATGTTAGGGCTAAGTGTACCTACCTTCTTTCGGGTTTCTGGACTGTCCTTAGCATTTTATCAGTTTGTCAAATACAGTTTAAATTTAATCATGATTTATATGTTTTGTATTAAACAAACCAAACAAATAAAAAAACTAATTGGTAGATATGATGCAGGTAGCTTTTTAAAGAAGGGATTCTGGCCATTAATGTTAATTGTTTTAAGTCACTGGTTTGCGTGAAGTAATCATCAATTCTGCGTGGGCTTTCCTGCACCCCTCCACATCTGTACTTCATACATTTCTTGTATTTTGATCCACCCTCATATTGCCCCCCACCAATAAAAGCTTTACCCTACTAGGTACATAATTCTTTCATGCAGCAGCATTTTTGCTTATAGATATCAGTGTTCTGCAAAGTCCTTTTTTTTTTTTTTTTTGCAAAGTTCTTTAATGCAGTTTCCGTCCTCAAAAAATTTTTAGATGTGCCCTTTACATCTTCCCAGGAAAGAAGAAGCAAACAACGAAACTTTTCTCTTTCTGCTTGATCCTTCTCATCATCCTCTCTATTTGCAGATGAAGTATTTTATATGCACTGTCCTTATTACAGGCGCACACTTAGTGGAAGTCAACCTTGCCCTAGGAGTTGCATCTAACACCACAGCCGTGTGTGCTTGGTTGAGATTTAATCTGAGGTTCATAGACCTTAGTAGAATTGGCTTCTCAGAGTTACTGGTCAAGGTTTCAGAGACTGCTTAAAATTATATGTGAAATTGTGTGCTTCTACGCAGCCTTGCTTGAGAGAGGCTCTAACAACATTTTTTTATCCTATTTTCAATCAAGGCCATGGCCTGGTAATTTATAGCACAGACACTCGAGTAGAAATGGTAGTCATTGAGCTAAGAGAGAGCTAGAACAAACTCCAGTTATGTTTTAATCTAGTACTGCACTAAAGCTAATAAATACATATCATTGTCCAAGCACAATGAGTAATGCTTCTCTGTTTATAATCATAGTTGTATGTAAATCACTTATTAATCCTAGCATTTAGAAATAATATTTTAATACATGTTCTTCTAGTCTTTAGGTGTGTGATATATGTGGGTGATACATACATATACCTGTTTTTTTTAACAATGAGCTTATGTTCTATGTACAGGTCTATCCCTCTTTTACACATCTTATATCTATCACTAAATGTTCTTCACTATTTCTATGGATTCATAATTTTTCATCCTGTTGCTATAACAATATGTTTACTCAGCTTTCTGTTCTTAAAAGCTCAGATTGTTTCCAGTTTTTATCTTCTTTAAATAATACTGTGTTGAACATCTTTTTACATAAATCTTTATCAACCTCTCTGATTATTTCCGGAATACAAACTTTTTAAAAAATTCTTTTTTTAAAAAGATTGTATTTACTTATTAGAGGGCGTGGGAGAGAGAGAGTGCACTAGACAGGGGAGGATCAGAGGGAGAAACAGACTCCCCGCTGAGCTGTGAGCCCAAGGGGCAGGGGTGGGGCTTGGTCCTGGGACTCTGAAATCATGACCTGAGCTGAAGGCAGACGCTTACCCGACTGGGCCACCCAGACGCCCCGAATACAAACTCTTAATGATGAGTTTATTGGATTAAAATCAGCTATAATTTTCGAGTCCAGCACTTAGGGTTATGTATTGATGTATTTTAGAATAAGAAAGTTAGTGGGGTCTGAAATGAACATGTGCTCAGGAGTAGTCTTATTCTACTCATAGTTTGGAATCTATCTATGAGTAGCCCCAGACCAAGTTCTCAGTCTTCTTTTTGTGGCTTTCAGTGATGTCCATAAACTATCTACCTGATTGCCTCAATCGATCAGTGGATCCATCAGTCTCTCTATCTCTTTGTCTCTCTCTCTCTCTCTCAATATATGTAACTGTTCTCTGCTCCTTGAACATTGCATTACCAATTTCAACACCAGTGCTGTTTTTAATCAAACATTTTGCAATGCAAAATGCTAAAGAATCCCATGTGTTCCAATGGCATGTGGATTAGTGACATAGCATGTGTTAGAATGCTAAGGAAGAAGCCAAAATGTTTCCATTGAAATGTTCAAGCCTACGGATCAAGTACAAAGCAGAAATGAATATCACATTGAAAAAATGTGAATTGTTGGCATGGTACATTTTTATTATTGTAGATCCACTCTGCTTATGGTAGTAACTTTAGAATTTACCTGTTCAAAGACTTTCGCATGATTTTTCTTCATTCTTCAGTTGAAGTTGAAAATTCCTTTAACCTGCAGGAAGTTAGGTCCAAAGAAGTCTGATCTCTTTTCCACAACTCAGGCTTGTTCATCTCAGTGCTGAAAAGGCAGTGCTCCCCACCCCCTCCCTGTAGCGTAGCTGAGCTATCCATGTCTACCCTATGTCCATTTAGTCAGCAGAATAAACACAAGTCTTAATCTCAACAGGGATACTTAAGTAAATTGTATGTATACATTCTTTTGAGAGAAAAGTTAGCAAATTTGGAGGATGCAGAGGTTACTGATGGCTCTTGAGATTTAAAAGTGCAGTTAAATGTTCTAAAATTTGCTGCATTCATCTTAAGCAAAACTCAGTATAGGCTTTTGTTTTTTTGTGGTATCTATCTGTGTCTATGTGTATGGTCATAAATAAAGCTTTTCTTGTTGTAGAAATTACTACAATAGGTAATAAAACCCATCCATGATGCCATGAGCTAAAGAACAGTGTTTGGTTCCAGACTTTGCTTCCAAATGCATATATATTCCATTATATTTTTACTTTTTCATATAAATTGTTGCATACAACCATTATAAAATTTCAACAAGAATATCATTTGCCATTTAGTTCTATGAGAACATGTTCAGTAGCATAGTTTATGGTCTTGATATTTAAAAGGGAAGAGTTCTCTTCATGTTATTTGGTTAGATTCCAGTCAGTAGCAGAGAATTTGCCATTTGTTTTCTCCAAAAGGATATTTTTTTCATACGGAACTTTGGAAATTCAGGTCCCAACATTTCTGACTTCCATAAATCACGCTTAGATCCACACTTTGTACCTTCCCCTAAAAGTTTTCCGGGAACCCTTTGAAATAGCATTTGCTATTTTCTAGGCTCTAAGAGCAGATGGTACCATCCATAGACTTTTTCTTCTGCCTCTTCTCGGAATTTCCTTTCCTTTCCGTGAAGGGAACAGGTGAGCCCATTAAGACAGGTGTTGTTTCTTCGCATATGCCTAGTATGTAGTATGTGACACAAGGTATGCAACACAAGTTTCCTGCTGCCCCTGCGAACATAAAGTGTGATCTGTCCTGGGAAGACCATTATCATGCTATGAAGTGTGGGATCATGCTGCTTTCTATCACCCATCCAGTGCTAGGTCTTGGAAAAATCTGATAAATGGTGACCTTTTCTGAGTATTTTCCATTAGGTCTCCCAGCTGTTTTCAAACCATCTGAGTAGTTTTGGCTAAAATACATTATAAATTGTAATCAGGAGCTTTGTTCGCGCATTCATATTCATTAGATTTTAAGATTTAATGACTATGTGGACTTAAAGCATATCCTTGATTTCTTTTTTAAAAAGCACTCAAGTAGAGGCTCTCGAGTTTGGACATTTTGAATACTAATTTGTGGCCAGTTTTGGTTCTTGTAGAAGAGGTGGCTTTTTAAAAAGAAGATAGCAAAGAGAAACAAATATCTCTCTAAATTAAATTTCTTTTTTTGTAAAATACTTGTGCTGTCGATTGAGCTGGGATCTTTTGGAATGTTGTATGAACTACCTCCTCAGAAGAAGCAGACTATAACTGTGATCCCAGTATGCTGTCGACTGGCTGGTTTTGTACAATTAGTGGAAGAGTCGTTAATTAATGTTTATTGTTAGATAAATATTTCATTACCTCAGAAAGATATGAATATATGTTCTTGGTAAAGAATTCTAGATTAAGACCATGTCTGCTTAAACTCATCTCTCCAATCCCTGCCCCTCCTTGTCTACCAGAAACAGCCCAGTTATCCATTTGGTGTGGACAGTCATGGAGAGTGGACCCAGTGCGTGTGTTTGTATTTAACACCTGTCTCGTCCTGTCCCTGCTGTTCTGCAACCTGCTGCTTGCATTCACCCTTGTGTTTTGGAGACCATACATGTTACACATAGAGCTCGTTCCTTTTAATCTCTGCAGACTGCCTTATAGGTTGGCTATTCCACAGTTTATTTAGAACCTCTGGTCCTTTCCAGGTCTCCTTTCTACCAACAATACTGCAGTGAGCATCCTTGTACCTGCACCTTTCAATGGGCAAGTGTTTCTCTATGATAGAGAAAGAAAAGTACCCTTTATTTTGTACATGAAATCTTAAGAGGGAATTTAAGATGGTCAAGGTTTTTGAGGTTTTTTTTTAAAGATTTATGTATTCATTTGAGAGAGACAGAGAGAGAGGGAGGTGGGGAGGAGCAGAGGGAGAGGAAGAGAGAATCCCATGTGGACTCCGCGCTGAGCACCGACTCTGATGTGGGGCTTGATCTCACAACCCTGAGATCATGACCTGAGCCAAAATTAAGAGTCGGACAAAAAACCAACTGTGCCATCCAGGTGCCCCTAAGATGCTCAGTTTCAAAAGTGATAAGCAGAATACAGATCAAAGCCATTTTCTTGGACTCTTCCTACCTAATTGGGGATTCTTGACACATTTTTATAGAGGGTCGCTGGGTGAAGTGAGGTCAAGTCTGGTAAAAGGTAACTACAGTGAAACGGTATTTCCTTTAGTTAGTTAAGAAGGTCAGTCTGAATTAGGAAAACCTTTGAATTCAAAGATGTAGTATTAAACAATTTTGAAGTGCATACAGTGACCAAAGCTGATATAACTTAATAAAATTCCCTAAGGGAATCACATTAATGAATACACAAAAGCACCTAATAATTTTTAAAGAATAATGACACAACTAAATTGTTCAACACAGTTATTCTCACCTATAGGTAAAATATGTCCCCTGCAGTGTTTTCTATATGTTACCGTGTTAGGCAAGTGACTTTCCCTAGTTAGAGGAAGGTGACCATAACCACTGCCTTTCTGAATGGTGTAAATTCACAAAGTAAGGTGAAATGACTGACATTTGAGGGGTCCACTCTGTGCTGGGTATGAGGCTTCCAGAATGTGTTGTCTATTTAATTGTCCTAATCCTGTGAAGTAAGTCTGATTATCTCCATTTCATAAACTGAGGCACTGAAGCAACCCACTGAAGGCTACCTGAGTTCATCTGACCTGAAAGAGTCATATTCTTTCTACTGCATCATAGTCTCCTTAAATGTGGTCCTCAGACCTCCTGTGTCAGAATCTCCCAGAAGATTTTATCATACTGCAGATTCCTGGGCCCCTCTCAGGGTCAGGCCTGGGATTCTGGCTTTATAACAGTTCTTCATGTTCTCCGGATGTGCTCAGAAGTCCGAGAGCCACTTGGCCAGACCATGGTGACCCCGTTGTGGTGATGTGATGTGCCTTGCCAGAATGTGTCTCCAGGGTCTTTGGGGACGAGGAATCCATGACAAGTCATGCCTCACTTGCAGTGGGCACACTAGCAGTGCTCCTCTGGTGGCTTCCTCCTACTCATCCACTTCCGTTGCCTCATGTTCACTTGTGCTGAACTTAGCACAGCTCATGGTTTGACAAGTCACTTCCCAAAGCATTGAAATCATCACACTACATAGGGATCGTTTTCTAAAAAAGGTTGAAGTTGCCGGCGCAAAATCATCCGATCCCAAGTATATCTTTTGTACCCAGCGCAGATGGAATCTACATCTTGCATTCTAACCCTTGCTCAAACCAAAAATAAGAAATAAATAAAGAATGAGAGGGCAGCTTGCAGAAATGATTACCTTTGAAACACCATTATGTGCTTTTATTTTCCTTTCTAGCCCTCTTTTGCTGCACTCCCCTGTTGGCAGATTTCCCATACGTCTGCCCCTAATCGCTGCTGACTTTTCGAGAAGTGTGAGGCAATCACCAGCCCCTTCCAGCTTTCACCCTCCCACGAAGGAGAGGGTTCTGGAAGAGCCAGCTAGGATCAGTGAATACCTTTCTCTCCTCTGCCTTTCTCATCTTCACTCAGCTCCATGAAATTTCTCATTCACTCTCCACCAATCTGCTTTCCCCTTAAGGATCTGACCCCAGCTAGCTTCCTTTCCAGCAAGCTAAATAGGAGTGTGCTTGGGTGATTGACATGCACGGAGAGGTGTGCCCATGATCTGGAAGGGGTCCTACACCAAGTTCAATTTGTGTTCCCTGCTGGCAAAAGAGCATCCGTCTTTTTTTTTTTTTTGGTGTTCAGCTCATCCAAATAAAGAAGGCATTTCCTCTCCTGAAAAGCAGAGGGGGGAAAAAAGGGAAAGAAACGACCAAAAAAAAAAAAAAAAGGAAAGAAAAATTTAATTTTAACCATGTACTCCTCTGCAACTAAATATACACCCCTTCCTCTGTCCTGATTGGTCCGCTTCAATTGACAAGTGGATCGTGTGGAAAGGAAATATCCTGGACTTAATTGTAAGTTAAGTCTCTCTTAATCCAGAAGAGCATTTGAGATTCTGTCCAAGTGTTCAATTTCCCAGGCCGCTGAGGTCTGTGAATTTCTTTTCCCAGCCTCCAGGCTGCTGCAGTACAAGCCAGCATAGCTAATGCAGATAGATCTCCTGCCTCTCGCTCTCCTCCTCCCTCTGCTTTGATTCGATATGAACAGCCTGGTAACTCCGATGCTGGGGAGAAATCTGACATAACTCTGCAGATGGCTAGGTTGCCATGAAACACCTGGGGATTGTTCTTTAAGGAAAAAGGTAACATTTATATGCTAATGATTTCTTCCCCTCTTCCCTCCTTGTTGCATTTTTTCCAGGGTTGCCAGTTCCCAAGAAGAGCCCAAAGTCGGTAAGGACTTATCAGTTACTTGGTTCTTGTTTGGGGAGGGGGGGGGCGTCCTGGTGGTAGAAAGAGACGCTGTCTGGCTTGACTTCATGAAATGTGTTTTAGAGTCAGTGGGGGAAACAGTAGCTTGGGCTCATTTTATTAAGTTCTGGGGGTCTGTTTGATAGAGAAGGTATTGGGTTTATCTTTAACTGTCTAGTGATTTGTGGGCAGGCTGCAGGAGCCAGGTTAAAGAATGCATGTTTGGAATCTTCTCTGTATAAATGCATGACAACTCTCATTAAATGGAGGAGTTTCTTAGGTGTTTTAACTTGATACAAATGCTATTGTTTCCTTGGGGTGGGGGGGGGGAAGCTCCACCTGCTTCCTAAGTAGGGTTGCTCTTAACTGGTGTTTCCATCCATTCACTTGGGGAGATTCTTTCCCTGAGCTTTCTTATGCATTGGATGATGAATTATTTACAAAATTAAAAAGCCTGCAGGTTTAAAGAAGAATTGCTTTGCCCTGTATATATATCCATGCTCACATGGAACAATGTTCACTGCCCCAGCACTGAGAATAAGACATTTCCTTGCTGTCGAAATGTCCTTTGTTGTTTTGCTAGCTTTAGCAGCATTATGCTGCAGGTATAGGATTCTTTAAAAAAAAAAAAAAAATCAATGTTTTGCTGTCCTTTGTAATCTGGTTTCCCTGAAGATGCATTACCTAGTTGACATGTTAGCTAATAGCTTAGAGGCTATGGTGTTTTGCTTGGTGGTGTGAGCTTCTGCTCCCAGGGCACTGACAACAAATTAAAATGCTACTTAAAAACTCAAGATCTGGAACTACAATGCCTGTGAAATTGATCCGGGAGAAAGAAGCTTCCCAATTCATTATCATTGGGATAAAGAGGGGTACTTCCACGTGGCTTAGAATATTTGGGGGAGGGAAAAATCTACAGCTTGCCGCCATCCAGGAAAGGAGAACCTTTCAAACTTTGCAGCTCACAGGGGCTGCAGCTGGATTCTTTTCCACCTGTCTCCAAGCCTGGCGGCGAGAGGCAGAAGTTTATTAAGGAGATGAGAGAGGGAGCTGCCTGCATTCTTAAGCGCCACTCCTAAGTTGTCCAAAGAGAAAAACCTGCAATAATTGATGTGATTCCAGTGGCACAGTGCTGTGGCGACTGGAGCATGTGACTTCAGGGCTGCTTCCCTTGTCAGTTTGTGTTCATGTTTAAGCTGAAAAGTGCTGGTAGGTGTCCACATCGGAACCAGAGATGCCATCGTGCGCGAGTGCGTGCGTGTGTGTGTGTGTGTGTGTGTGTGTGCATGCACATACGCACATGGCACATGTGTGTCCTCCTCCCTGGGTCATAGTCAGAAACCTGTTCAGCCTTCAGAAAAATAGAAGCCAATCTGGAAGATGTGTCACATGAGCTTCAGTTAGCCAGCATTTTTTTCTTCTGCACCCTCAAGCATGCTTGCTGTGTGATGCGCGGACTGATTTTACACACCACACAGGAATGGAGTCTTAACAAGGAGCAGACTGGGGGAGATAGAGCGGTTTTTCACAGGGAGCATGACCTCAAGTAGCAAGGTGTTCTTTTTTTTTGTTGTTTTGCATCCCCTTTAAACTTACTTTGCAGAAGGATTTTTGTGGATTTCATTTGGATCTTTTCTTCACCAAAGTGTTTTGGGATTCACTGCTGAGCTCCAAGGATATCAAACAGGTATAGAGCCTGTATTCACCAAGTCAGTTAAGAGAATTCCCTATGACAGTTTATTTTTGTAGAAGCTGTGTCATTAGCAAGCGGCAAGCCAATTACTCCGTCTGCATTCCTAGGAAAAAAGCGTTCTTAACTGCTTTGCCCACAGTCTGCTGGCTCTTAATTACCACAAGCTAAGAGACTGGTCTGTTGCCGGGTTAGAAAAGAACAAGCCCCCAGCCTGGGGCTCATCTCTCCCTGATTTCTGTGCCAGGACAGGGATGATGGGTTTCACAGCATTGCTGGCACACTCTGGCAGCTGCTGTACAAAATTTGGGAACTCTCAGCCAAGGTCTGCTGTTGCCAGTAGAGCATTGCTAACATCTGTGATCCGTGGGAGCTCCGTACAGGTGGGTTGAAAGCTGGTTCCCTTCCCCAGTTTGAATTTTGATGATGTCCTGCCAGAAAGACAGCTGAGGATGGGATTTCTATGGTGGGGCTGGGGTGGGTGGAATCCACGGGGACACTGGATGTCATGGTTCCAGAAAGCCAGTCACATAATGGCAGATAGGGTCCGTTGTGCAGGCTACGTAATGAATGCATGCAGATCGTGCCTGGGTTGTGATATGTTGAGATTGACCATTCGCTCTGTGAATTTGCTGTCTTAACCTGGGACCATGTTTCTTCTCTTCTTTGAGAGGCTCCTGACATTGTTGGCTTGCTCGTGTGACTGACAGCTTTCTTTTGCCCTCATACTTTTTTTTTTTTTTTCTTTTTAGTGTTTTCAATAATTAAGTAGCTGGGTTTTTATTAGAACAAAAGGACTTTTTGATCTCATTTCCCCTCCTGGGCAGCCTCTATAGCTTACTCTTAATAAGCAGTTTCACCTACTAGATTTAGTTTAAATGTTGATTTTATGGGTTCCGTACTCATTGGGAACAATGGCAGTATCTTAATAAAATGCTATTAATTTAATACCTGGACAGCCATAACATTGGGAATTTTTCTGCCAAATAGCAGAGACAAAAATAAGACATATTTGCTGTCAGGTTTTAGACCTCACTTGGAAACGGATTCTGAGGCCCAGTTTAATCATCCTGACGGAAACTTACTTAACTGAGACTCTAGTTCTGAATCACACACGAGAATTTTGTAAATGAGAATTTAAAAACTCTAGGGGCACCTGGAAGGCTCAGTTAGTAGAGAGTGCAACTTCTGATGCTGGGGTTGTGAGTTCAAGCCCCATGTTGGGTGTAGAGATTACTAATAATAATAATAAATTTTAAAAAAGAATTTAAAAATCTAAACATACATCAAACCCCAAATTTTAAGTCTGTATTCACTTTTGTTTTCTCACTAGTTCATTTCCAAACTGTTACCTCCCTTACTCCCTTCCTTCATCTACCCAACCATCCATCCATCCATCCATCCATTTATTTAGCAATTAGTATCAAAAATCTAGTGTCAGGCTTGGTGTGAGGCACTGGAAATACTGTGATAAATAAGTTGGTTGGTGCCTTTCTTCGTGGAGCTTACAAACAAATGATGTTTTGATTGCTTCTGTCAAAACAAGGACTTATCATCTCAAATTGTGAAAAAAATTTGCCCACTTATATCAATGACATGTATTTATTGAGTATCTTTTATATGCCGGATCCAGTGCCAGTATACAGCAGGATAGAAAACAAAACATTCCTGCCTTCATGCAGCTGAAGAGAAAGAAACAATAGCCATATAAACAGGCAGATGTATATGGATCCTCTTTGTGGGGCATAAAGTCTGAAAGCTTCAAAAGTTCAAAAAGCAGAAAGATTGGGGCACTTGGGTGGCTCAGTCAGTTAAGCATCTGACTCTTGATCTCAGGTCAGGTCTTGACCTCAGGGTTGTGAGTTCAAGCCCCACGTTGGGCTGCATGCTGGGCATGGAGCCTACTTAAAAAAATAAAAATAAAAAGCAGAAAGATAATGTAGAACCAAGGACAAACATAATGAAAATCATTCAGCTCTTAATTACAACAACATAAATTATGTAGTCCTACAAAGCCATAGGAAAGACATAAGGTTGCCATGATGGAGCCATGGAATTGTTCCAAGTTCCCCAGCAGCCTGAGCAATGTAGGAAACCATATCTACTTTGCTCTTATTGTTAGATCAAAGAAAGCATACCATATTCATAAAGGAGACAAAATTTTCCCAGTTAACTAAAAAAACTCACACCAAATATTGGAAAAACCAAGGAAGCCTGTTCTCTTTACCAGTGCAGCAAGCTGAAAGGGACAGGTTTCTGTTACATTGTCCTCGGTTCCCTTCCGCTGGGAGGGATCCTAAGGACATTGCTGACAACCAGTTGTTAAAAGAGATGTGTGAGAGAGATCTCTCTGGTAATGTGCCCAGCAAGTGGCCCCAGCCTGAATCACCCAGTTTTATGTATTCTGTTTTCTCAGACTCTTGTGGTTGTCTTAGCACCTCAGAGCCCTTTGTCCACAACCTGGCAATAGTACAATTCATCAGAGCTCCTGCAGGCTCTGAGGAGAAGCAGGGAGTAGTAGAGGGAAGGAGGATTAGAATTGCTTAGGTATATCTTATTGCTCCTCAACTTCTCACAGCGACTCATACCCTCAATCCCTTGGAATCTAGAAAATAGACTTTGCTTTTGTATTAGATTTTTTTAAAACATTCCGTGTGAACCCACATTAATTTTCATATCCAGCCGATGCCTTCCTTTTCTTCTCCATTAAATCCTCTCATCTCTTTTAGAAGAGATTATTTGACCTAACACCTATAAATGATAAAAGAGACAAGGACTGTCCTCTGCTTTGGTTTGGAGTTGAGTCTCTGATTTTTGCACAACCTTTAATGACATTGGCCTAATATCTCATCAGCACTTGGAGTTTTTCCTGTTGTCCATGTAAATCACTGCAGTGGCCTTCAGTCTTGGCAGATAAGTGAACTGTAAATAATTTTGCTTTAAAATGGATCGATTTGTCATTTTTAAGCCACATGAATTCTTTTCATCATTTAAGCTCCTAAGTGCTGTCTGTATTCATTTGCTCTTCCGAGCAAATATTTTCAGCTCACTTTATAAGTACCTTCATTTTGAAATCATTCTGTGAAATACCAATGAGTTGACTTCTTTTCCCCCATTTCCATTTATAAAAACCATTGCATTTTCCCAATTTCCTTGGCCTGTCAATAGTTAAGAAATCTTTCATGCTGGGAAATTAGTGCAGTTTAAATCAAAAGGTCTTATGACATGAGTTTATGGCTACTGTGTGGCCAAGGACTTTAATGAAGTTTTGAAAATTGAGCCCATTTCTTTCTTACTGGTCAACTGATTTGATATTTATCTGTTTATTTTTTAAAGATTTTATTTATTCATGAAAGATACACAGAAGCAGAGACATAGGCAGGGAGAGAAACAGGCTACCTCCCAAAAGCCTAATGCAGGACTCGATCCCAGGACCCCAGAATCACGAGCCAATCATGACACTCAGCCACTGAGCCACCCAGGCACCCCTTGATACATAAAAATAAAAATCTCCCTTCAAAAAGATCAAAATAGTGATAAGAGCTAGCATTGGAAATACCCATCTCAATATGTGGCACATCTTTCCAACTAGTCGCTCGAGCTGGAGAGCTGGGAGGTGGGTATCCATGTTTCCAAGAGGTCCTCCCCCTCCTCCTCCTCTTCCCTGCCCTCCACTCAGTCATTCAGCAATGCCTGTTGAATCTGAACCCAAATGTCTTTGCTTTCACTCGTCCCTTCCCTTCACCACAGCTCTTCCCTAGTGTAAACCACCTCAGGTCCACATAGACTGTGCAGTAGCCTCCTGACTGGCTCTCTGCTTTAACTACTGTCCACACTAATCTCTTCACCTCTCAATAATCAGACCAAACTTTCTGGAAGCCACTTGGCTCCAAGCATATCTCTGCTTTGAATTCATTAGTGAATTTCTTCTCCTCTGAATGAAGAATGAGTCCCAGACTCCTTAAAGTAGCTCATAAAGCCCTTGTAGTATCTGATCTCTGAGCTCATCTCACACCACTCTACTCCCTTGCTGTGTCACACTACCTTCTTTCTCTGTGTTCTTCAGACACTCCAAACTCATTTTTGCTTGAAGACTTAGCACACGCTGCTTCCATTAATGGCCTGTTCTTCTAGAAGCCTCTCCCTACCACCTATCTAAAGGACATTGCAATATGTTGTTATCAAACTGTTATGATTATTTGATTAATATCCATCACCCACACACCCCTAAATACGCAAGTATAAATTCTCTAAGTTTAAGTATCATCTTTCTTTCTTATACATTGTATCCCTGATAATCTGGCTCATAGGAAATGATCAGTATGTATTTATTGGATGAGTGAGTAAATGCAATGTGGGTAGTTGCTTAAGGGAGCCTTGTCTGGATGTTCTATCATTTGTGTGCTATGTGCTTACACACGGTACTGGTATGCATAGAATAACAGACTTGAAAATGTATCTTTAACTACAGATACTTTTCTTTGGGCCAGTTTCTCACCTAGAAAAATGAGGAGAAAGATGCAAATCTGATCCTGTGCTATAACTAGTTGAGAATTGAATTTGTCGTCATGCCCCATGCCCCAGATCTTCCCTGAGAGGTAATCCAGGAAAGGGGACAAATTGACTTTAATTTGAGAGGTACATAAGCATGACTTTTCTCCTGGACAGTTCTGGGCTGTAACATCATAGCTAATTAGTATTCTCACAGAAATTGAAAGGCATTTTGAACTTTTGCACAGACACAGCGCATAGCTTCAAAAAACTTAGAGTACAAGATATTAAAAATAGAATGCATCTTCAAAATGCGTACTTTTCATAATTGAACTTGAGAAGAAACAAAGTGAGGTTAAATCTTATCAGGGGAAAATCCAAATGGCTTCCAGATTATTGTGCATTAGCCCATTAGTGTGGGTTAGAATATGTCATTTAGTGACAGTTTTAGTGGCGGCATCGTTTTTCGAGCATATTCTCAGGATGCTGCTTTACTTTTATTTTCCAAATTTAGGAACAAAGTTTAGATGGCATTTAAATGGGCTGCAGAAATACAGTTTCAGAGACAGTTTTACAGACTCATTCCACATTCTGTCATTTTGTGTTAAATTGGACCAAAGTGATTCATTTATTGGGAGGTGAGAAAGGGTGTTAAAATTTGAAAAGTGGCCCAAGCCATTTCTGGTAGACTTCATTTGCACACCCTGGTAATGGCCACGCCATTCCTTTCCGTTAAACCCAAGATTCCCAGGTCCTCCATGTCAGAGATTTGTTACAGTGGGACAACCATCGAAGAGTCTTGGGAAGCCATGAGGTGACAACAGAATCTGTGCATATGCATTTATGGACTTGTATGTAAAAGCACATGTGCATTCTCTGCAGGAGGAAAGTCTAGCCCGTTATCAGATTCTGTCAGTGGAGCAAGGTTGCCAGAGAGAAGCTATTCTCCAATTCAGGAAGAGGGGGTGAGTGGCACAGGTTATAGCTAGGTTTCCGGGGACGACAGGGTAACCCCGGGAAAGAAGAGTATGACATTACCTGCATAGATAACCCTGCTGTGCAGCACACTCTGGGTCCCAGTGAGGTTTCATGAAGGGTGGTCTCAACACGAAGGAGCCTGAAGCTGCAGAGGTCGATACTAACTGTGCCATGAATATAGTGTCTGTGGACCAATCCCACAATCTGGCATTTGCTACTCATCTTGAAGAACCAATGTGGGTATTCGAATGGAGGGATACAATTCTCTGAGTGAACTCAGAGGTCCTTAATCTGTTGAATTATTTGCTTTCATACTTAAAATACCTTTTTCCTCCTTTCCTGAGAGGAGAACAAAAACAAAACAGGACCAAAATGTGAAAAAGAAGGGCACCTGGCTGGCTCAGCCAGTGGAGCATGCAACTCTTGGTCTCGGGGTTATGAGTTCAAGCCCCACATTGGGTGTAGAGACCACTTAAAAATAAAATCTTTAAAAAAATGTAAAAAATAGAAAGTAAGTCTCCATGAATATTCCTTATTACTAAGGTTTATTTCAAAACAGAGAGGGCTTTAAATTCTGTCTTGATTATAACAAGCATTATCTTTATGTTATAAGAAGTAGGCAATACAGGGAAGTGTAAGGGGGTTAGAAAGGCACCCTGAATCCCATTTTTTTTCTTTCTATGCTAGTGTGTGTGCACACCAAAAATGGGCTGGTGCTGCGCGTGCTTATTTATAATCAAGACCCTTGTAAAGACCACAGTGAAGAGAAACACAAATTTCCACCCACATGCAAAAGAGAGCGGGAAATGTATCTGTCATTAACATTTTTTGACTCGTAAAGTCCTGAGCATGACTCCAGGGGAAGCAAGAAGGCAACTATTGAGCTTCTTGGGGCAGAAGTTGGATAGCTGGCCCCCAGAGCCAAGTTTGCTGTTGGAGAGGACTGTTGAAAGTTGGCAGGACCAGGTTCTATTCCAAGCCTTTGGAATTCTGACCCATCCTGGTCTGAAATGAGCACTTCATCCTGCAAAGGGAACAGTGGTGACATGAGGGATGGTGGTTGTCCCTGCCCAAACCTCAGTGTGTGTTCCTGGCATCAACACCAGAGTATATTGTCCCCTTGCATCTGAGTGAACTAAACCTCTCATAGTTTTACCAAGACCTCTTTGCTAGTTTAGAATATGGGCCTCAAATTTCTCCTGCCATCACACCAAATACAATTTTAAGTGGTCTACTTGCCTTCAGTAAGTACATCCCCGATATTCCTCAACTTTGAAACCTTGCCAAAATCTATATTCAAATCTGTAATAGCAAGCGTAAATGAAGCTTTTGTCCTCCTTGGGCTCTCTTCAGACACTTCTTCAAAGCAAAGATTGGAAGAGGAGGGAGTCAAGGAGCCTGAGATTTAAATGAAAGGGACCTTGAAAATTTCCGTGGAGATGGGGAGTGAAAGATGAAGGATACATACATTCTGGAGAGACAGCAAGGAATGATTCTGATAGGACCGATTATAAGACCAAGGAGAGGGATCCCTGGGTGGCGCAGTGGTTTGGCGCCTGCCTTTGGCCCAGGGCGCGATCCTGGAGACCCGGGATCGAATCCCACGTCGGGCTCCCGGTGCATGGAGCCTGCTTCTCCCTCTGCCTATGTCTCTGCCTCTCTCTCTCTCTCTCTCTCTCTGTATGACTACCATAAATAAAATAAAAAAAAAAAAAAAAAAAAAAAAGACCAAGGAGAGATTTTGATGCTATCCACAACTTTAAGGGACTGAAATGCTGTGGGTCAAAGATCTTATAAACCACTTAAATAGCATTGCATATAGATTCTGTAATAGAGAATGGAGCAATTCTTGTCCCTTTTATGATGCTCTTAAGCAGGTAAGTATAGGGACAGAACATCTATTAAGTAAGAGTCAGGATTCCAGAGGTTTTATTTTGAATGGGGGAAACTAAACATCTGGGCTTACCACCATCTTCTATTCAAGAAAATAAGAACTGAAGTTATTTCATATCCCACCAGGTATTTTCCTCCCGCTAGATTTTGCTTTCCATTCGATCAACATCCAAACAAAGACTGTTTAATAAAATAGGAAGGGTCTTTTGCTGAGCAGATTTTAAGGACAGGAATCTGCTTATTCTATTGAAATTTAATGAAACCCTTTCCCTTTGAATATTGCTTGGACTTTGGACGGGTTGCAAATCTAACAAGGCTGACCTCTTGAGGTCAACCCATATATAAAGTTTGATCTTGGTTTTTAAGCAACAGCAGTGTCGGGAGATCAAGAGGTGAAATTCAATGCCTGTAAAATTGATTAGCCAAGAATTATGGAAGCTCTTCATATGATAATTACTTATATGCTTATAAGTACCAGTGCACATAGAATGCTAGGCATGATTTTTTGAAAGGTCTGATCCGTTTTCTTTATGGTATAGAAGAACTTATGGCAAACCTTTAGGTGAAAGTTGGGCATTTTATTACTGAAAGATAGAAAGTGAGAACTCCCCAGAAATATTTTCAGCCTTGATCATACTTCTTTTGGATGTGATAGCCTTTTACATTTAAATCACCCCTGGTTTTTTGCCTCAACATATTTTGCCCAAAAAATATGAGGATGTTGAAGTGATTGATACATGTTGTATCTCTTTCCTGAACTTCAAACTCAATGTACCCAGTTACTTATTGGACATCTCCAGATGGATGTCTAATAGCTCAAATTTATAAGCCCAGAACTGAACTCTTCCAACTGCAAAGGCCCAAATAATCATCCCCTTTATCTCTGTCGTATCAATAGAAGGTGACTTCAGTCTTCCAGTTGGATCAGCAGCCCCCACTTTGAAGCCATCCTTGATTCCTTTTTCTTACACCTTCCACACAACCTGTTAACGAATCCCTTGGTTAAGGCTCGACCTTCAGGGATATGTCCAGAATCTGACCGCTTGTCTCCATCTCTGCCACATTACCCTGGGCCAAGCCATCATCCTCTCTCACCTAAATAATCACAATAATCTCCTAAGGTCTCCCCACTTTCACCCTTGCTCTAGGACCTTTGAAAACAATATCAGTGACAAAAATAAGGTTGCTAAATTGATACATCTTGTAATACACGCACCCGGTGTCTTAGCTGGGAACCTATGATGAAAATTGGATTTGTTTTCCGCTACAGACCAGAGAGCAATATGGTTTGTGATTATGTCTTTCCATCTGGCCCGCCCCTGTCTCTGTCTGCCAATCACCTGGGGATTTATCTGCATGCAGCATTAGCTGGAGAAAGATGGAAGCCAAAATGTTGTTGATGTATTTATGTATGTGTGCGTAGACATGCTGAACAAAAACAAGCTGATGGAAACACCCACTCAGAGAACCAATAACATTCTTTTCTTCTTGCTTCTCTCACTCGCTTGCTTTCAGCAACCACTGGAAAGAAAAGACAGCCAGAATAGTTCTCAGCACAGCGTTTCCAGCCACCGGAGCCTGCACACGGCCTCCCCAAGCCACAGCACACAGGTGCTCCCCGAGTACCCACCTGCAGAGGCCCCAGCTCCAGATCAAACCGACAGCTCTGGGCAGAAAAAACCAGATCCTTTTAAAATCTGGGCCCAGTCCAGGAGCATGTATGAAAACCGACGTGAGTAGCACCCTGGCTTCTATCTTCCCGAGACCCCTGCCCAAGGCTCCAGCTGTCTTTTGAGGCTTCTTGAAAATAGACTTTCAGTATATGAACGGGGTAGAGGTGAAACACAGTGAGAGGTGAAAGCTTCTCAGAATAGTGATAGAATCTGCTGGATGTTCCTGGAGGATCCATTATGTGTTCAGTATGGGGTGGACTAGATGTGGATGGTGGTCAAATAAAGGGTCTGTATTAAAATGGATTTATTTTCCCTTCAGTTAAAAGAAGTGGCAGATAAGAGCTGCTGTCTCATTAATTCTTCCTCCCCGTGTAGAGATTGTGGCATGTTCTCGTGAAACAGCTCTGATGTACAATAGAACATAAATATGATTGGTTTAGATTGTAGGAGCAATAAGAAGAAATTAAATGCTTTCTCGTTGGTCTCCTAGTTTTTGAGAATACTGGTAATTTTTTTTTTTTTTTACTGTTATCTGTCTTTTTAAACATTCCCCTTAATAAGAAAAAAAAGAAAGAAAGCAGTGAGTGATTTGTGCTTTAATTATTTATGCTGTGGTTAAGTGTGTTCCTTTGGCTTCAATATTTCGATAAATATAAACTAGTGATAGCATACATCCTAATTTTTTGGCCCTTATAAACCTGATATTGCCTTCATGTTTTATTTCTTACCTTTTGTTATGAAATGATTCTAAGGACTGTTCAGGATAAATAATAATCGTTTATCCTATACCATTATCAATGAAAGCTCCCAAGGTGCTTTCATCTTAGGGGATGCAGGCTAACTCCCTTTTTTGGCAGTTGCTATTGCTGACATTTTCTCATGAGTATGATTGGTCAGGATGAAGCCACTTTGGAGGAAGAACATGCACTTCATTTTCTCTTTGGGGCATGGGATTGGAGAGAATGTTTAATGAGGGAGAAGGCCTAGTCTGGTGAAGGGTCTGATGAATATTGGAAGAAAGAAGAGAAACATTCTGCTCATCCTCCTTATGGCAGCCCCAGCCCCAGCACAAGTTTTCTTTATAGCCACAGCTGTGGTTGTTTCTCAGGCAAATCCCCCTTGGCTTCAGCCTCTTGCCCACCCACTCAGCCTTGACTATGAAGCCTTTGCTTTGCTGGCTGGGACAACTGCTCTGTGACCCAAGCAAAACAGGAGAGTGAGGCCAGCATCCCTACCTGAGGAAAACAACTGGTCACATTACTGGGTGAAATTCAGCACTTAAGGGGCACAAGGCAAGTCTGGAGTCATGATGATTATAAAATTTTTGAAGTCACGCAGGAGTCCCTCCATCCTTTTCCTCCTCCAGGGAGAAATATCCTTGCCCCTTACTGTAACAGTGTGGGGAATTAAATAAGCTCTTTTGGCTAAGGGTTGACTATGCTCACAAAAGCCAGATAATTTGAGAAGGAATTTATTTAGTTCCCGGTCTCAGAAGACCCTTAGAGTATGCCTGAGGCCAGGTCAGAGGAGATGAAGTTCCATTTAGAACATCCCTCGTAAGCATTAGTTGCTAAGTATGAACATGGGGTCTGTTCTCACTGTGACTTCTAACTAATTGTAGTGGTTTCATTGAACAAATGCTTTCCACAGAGGTATATTTTCACATTCTTTTCACATTTCTCTCTAACCGTGTGGCTTCTCCAATCAATGGCCCAACTTCAATTGATGCTGAGATATTGCTTTATTGACCAAGCTCCTGCTTTTTTCAATACAGTATACATTTATGACTTTCCCATGTGTGAATCTTTTTGTGATAAAGTAAGTCATGTTCTGAAGTGCTGGTGGGGCATCAGATTGACAGACAATTCTAACACATCCATTTAACAGGAGACTCCAGCTCAAATACCATTTGCGCCTTGATGGAAGCAAAATTCCTTAAGAATTTGGTATTTAATCAAATTTTCCAAAAACTTTTTGCCAGAAAGAAAAGAAGTAAAATGTGTACTCTTACGACACAGCCAGATGCTTATTTAAGCACCTAAATTGTTCAAGTGACTATCAGACTGAAATATGTGGACTGGGGCCAGTTTTGTCTTCACTTTCTATAACATCTAAGGAACAGGATCTAACAATACAAATGAGAATCAATTTCTTTTTGGTGATTGGAGGCTCCATAATTGAGTGATCGTAGCAACCTAATTGATGTTAAGATTCACATGGATTTCTCTCTCATCACTCAATGAGCATAATGATGAGACGTTCCCTCCTCCCTCCAGTGGTAATTATTTGGTCTCTGTCACAGATTTTCTTTTCACAGTACCGCAAACAAACCTACATCAATCTTGTCTTAAGCAGTATTTTGCTTTATCCCAGGTCCGTTTCTCCCATTACCTTAGGTGGTTTTTAATCTCATCTTGCCCTGGGGTGGGGTGGTTGGAGGGTAGAGGGTGAGTGGGTGGGAAATAGAGCATGTAGCCTTGTTAGATGCGATTCCCTGCCCCTCCCCCAAGACATATTAAAAATGAACAAAATACTCCAGGAGAAATAAGGAAGTTGAAGTCAGGAATAATACTTAATTGGACCCATGTTATCCTCTTTTTATTTTGAAAACATATTTTTCTTATATTTCATTTTACTTTAAAGGGCATTGTGAAGATAAACACAATCTCTGATCAGATTCCTTTACATGGTCCAAATGCTGGGCAAAATACCATATTCTTGATAGGGCCATTTGTCAAAACACCAGTATCAAAATGAATCAATCTTAATTGCAGATGTGTTAATAAGTTCCCTTGAAGGGCTTTAATGTATAATTAAAGGCAAGCATGGAAGACCTTTAAAAGCCATGTTGCCTGTGTTGTCTTTTCTCTAGCAACATATCAATTTGCTAACATGTCTTTAAAAATGACCCTGATATGATCTTATTAGTAAATGTTCAGGGAGACCAACTAGTATCCACCACTGTGTACTACAAAAAGTCTAAATAAAGTATGCGGTTGAAACAGTGCCTGTTGACAAAATAGTTTGGAAAGAAAAAAGTCAAAGCTGTTGTACCAACATTGTAAACCTGTCCTATTCAGGAGAAACATGCTCACACATTTGAAATTGTCAATTGGATCCTTTATAATAGTGAGTTTAAGGAGCTTGGTTGCTTCTAGATGTTAAGAGCTGTTATATGACAGTTCTTATTTGTGTTTTGTTCAGATCTTGGCCAGATCTAATGATTTATGTCTCTAAATAAAAGACTACTCCAGAGGTGCTTGGATGGCTCAGTTGGTTAAGCATCTGACTCTTGATTTTGGCCTGGGTCATGAGATCGAGTCCTGCATTAGGATCTGAGCAGAGTGTCTCAGAGCCTGCATGAGATTCTCTCTCTTCCTCTCCCTCTGCCCATCCCCCCACTCTCCCTCTCCCTATCTTTAAAAAAAAGAAAAAAAGGACTGAATTGCCAAGAATTCACCTGAACAGCTCTTAGTACAAGAATGAATTCTATTGGGAATCTGATACATTTTGAAATAAATAGTGTGGCAGTAACAAAAGTATACTTTTTTTTTTTTCAAAAGGAAATCAGAATTTAGACAAACCCAAAGTTCATGACATGATTAAAACAAGGTCATACGAAAATGTGTACTTTAGGGTATAAATATGAAGAATCTAAGATGGTAATGGTAGTTGTATGGAACTCTCAGTGGAACAACTGTAAATACCAGCTTTTTGACAAAAAAAGCACCATGAAAAAAAAAGCTAGAATCAAACTGTAGTCTTTTAAAACCCACAGCAGCCATGACCTTTACTGTGAAAGCTTAACTGCACATTCCTTATCAATCAAAACTAAATTAAAATGAAGTAAGAGAAAGCACATACATTAAGGTTTGCAAAATTGTGAAATTAATATTCCAGCTATGTCACCTTCGCCTGCATCGGGATTGAGCAAGGGAGAGAGAGAAAGAGAGATCAATTCTACGAGTTTTGGAGAATGTCAGAGTAAGGATCCGCTGAAAACTTTTATTCCTCCATTATTATTCATACTGTTTGATGTTGTCATTGGTCCCTGGGGGGGGGGGGGGCTGGGGAGAAAGTCAGAAAAGGGAGGGAAGAAAGAGAACTGCCATGAACAGGAGTGTTATGGCGCTCCTGTTGACCAAGCATAGACCAAAGACAGGATGAAATAAAAAGTGATGGGCACATTTTATCTAAGTCTGGGCATTTGTGTCTGTAGTAATGGAGACACCAGGAGGTTTTTCTGCAAACCTGGTGATTCCATTCTCTGTAATTATCAAAGGAAGTCTTTTGACAGTTTTATTGAATTATCGCTGGCATTACCAAAGGAGGTAACTGCTGACATTGCCCCCATGCAAAGGCTTAAAAAGGAAGGAAACTGGACAAAGTTTTCTTAGTTCATTTTGATTCAGTCTCCAAAAATAAGTGATATTAATATCAGAAAGATAATTCTCCCCTGCTGCCTCCTAAAAAATTCAATTCTTGTAAAATCTGCCTGAAATAAAGAAGAGAATAAACCATTTGGTGGGGGGACTGGTTTAGAAACTTCAGTGGCCCCTGGGAAGAAGTGGCAGCAGAGAACACAAGAGAGAAATTCTATAATTCTGTAACACGGTTCACTATTGACTTATCATCCAAGTTACATTTTTGAGTACATGGAATTTGTTTGGTGGAAAAATAATGGTTAAAATGCCAAAGTCAAAGTGCCAAAAGACTTTCTTTGTAACATGTTTGGGTTGGTGTATCATATTTGTGTCCGTGTTTTCCTAGCTCATCATTGGCATCTTCCACACCCTCAGTGTCCTTGGGCACCTTCCTTTTCAACAGGAAGCTCTTTAAATAAATTTGCCATTTATTTAAAATAAATTTTCCCATTGATTTTCAGAGAGACACAAACGCTTTTTTCCTATGGACTAAACTGTATGATAAGCCTAAGTCTTGGCCACAACCGCCCGTACCATGACAGCTGACACCTAAATGAGCGAACGAAGGCAGAAACTTGCTACATTTGGTGTCACTGTAGAAAGGGCACGTGTTCTTGTGTTAAATGATGCTGAGAAAAATGGGTATAGGCTGGACGTCTCTGCTGAGATCCTTCTCTTGTTTGCAAAGGGCTCAGCAAACTTAAGGCAGACTCTGCCAGGAACCCAGAGCCGGCCGGAAAGCACCCGTGGTCTATTTTGGAAATAATCTTCCTGCTTGAGTGAACTCAAGACAGAGACCCAACTTGATTTAATTTGTTGTTTCAGTGAGGCTATTAGAGCAAATACCCTTTAGCAGCTACTCGAAAAGAAAGAAAATATTGTTACCTTAGCGTGCTCAAGAAAATATCATTCTCAAATTGTGTTTATGGGAGTCCTATGATGTAGCTAACTGCTTGTTCCATGGAGTCTTGCAGCTTAGCCTCCGCAATTATAATAAAAAAGCATTGAGCATAAAGCAGCATTTAAAGCTCGCGGCATTAAGATAGCTCAGGCAAAAATATTGGATTCAAACTTCTCTCACTTGTACTTACCTGTTCATTTAGTTTCTTGTCTCTCGGTATATTATTCATACACTGTACATTTGAAGGTAGTGGGTGAGTCACTCTTGCCAATTTGAAACCTAAACAGCCGCCTTCTTCTTCCCGACCCCACTATACAAAATTGAAGAAGATGTGAATTAAGCTCTCAGGCCTACACACTCCTTCAATCCGGAGCCCAACTAATTAAATAAACTAGAAAGGATGTAGAACAGTATTTGAGAATCTCCTTTAGGATTCACTGCCACTAAAACATTTTTTCCTTTAAATAAAAGATGTGTCATTTTAAAGACCATAAAACACACTTGTATACATTAAAACAAAGAAGAATTAAATAGAAATAAAATTTTTATTAACTAAGTAACAGAGTGGTACCTAGAACAGTTTCAGGTACAGTGAGCACTGTCTTACAGAAATTACTTTTCTTTTAATAAATGAGATTTTTATTTTAAAGCATGGACCATTACTGAGTTTTAAGAGTACAATATTAAGTGATTGGATAATAAGTTAATACTTACAATTTTAAGATATTATAGGCAAATTTTGGAGCAAAGCAGTCATTCCAGGAATAAAATAAGAAAATATGGAAAATTGATGTTGAACATTTTTATAGATCAGATCACCATTCATGTTGAGAATATGGAAGGCTGGCTCCTTTTTGGTAATGCCATTGAGATCACAATAAACTTTGTAAAAGTTTTTAATATTAGGAAATATTGGGATGATCAAGAGTAACTTTTGGCAAAAAATGATCTAACAAAATCAAATTATTAGGTTGCTGATCTTGATTAAGGGAGAACAAAGTGCCGTTTTTTAAAAAACTGAAAACTCTTGTAAGTCAAGCTATTTTCTTTCATACTCTACTTGGTATAACATCAGATGACTGACCAGGGATCAGGGCTTCTAATTTCTCAGAGTGAGCTTCTGTTTCCACGGTCACTGTGACTCAGCATCAGCTCTTTCCTCAGAGGTGGGCACCCACTTTATAGTCTGACACACAATGGTTTTAATTTCCTTAATTTCTCTGGCAACATTACCAAGGACAGTGGTCAACACTGACTTCTGGTTTAGTCCAGGATAATGGCTTGGGCCTGATTAGGAGTTATCAAACAGTGATTAGTTCTTTGAAGAAACCTAGGGCTCAATGACTGGTCCCACTGTTTGTTTCCACCTTGCGTCCTCTGTTTTGTCATCCATCCGGATAATTCTGCTTCTTTCCATGGTGGAAAGCTGTCATCTGCTCAGGCACCATCAGGATTGTTCCTATGTGTTCACCTTAATTCCTTTTCTGAGAGAAATCACCTTACTCTTCCTTCTTTGTTTCTCTGCAGTTCCAGACTGCCAAGAACAGGACATCTTCCTCTGGAGAAAAGAGACCGGATTTGGATTTAGGATTCTGGGTGGAAATGAACCAGGAGAACCTGTGAGTCTCTTGTCTACCTCTTCCCCCAAGGCTGTTTTCTACAATGTCAAAGCAAATTGGCAGCAGTAGCAAATCGCCAAGATTTGAGTCCAGCTAGGTGCAACTCAGACTGTTTCATCTCAAATAGTGTGGGTTATTCATTGAGTTCTGGGGAGCTCTTTTTGTCTTGAAGAAGAAGAGACTAGTGCCTTTCTTTAAAGGTTGTATTCATGTGCATAAAAAGCATCTGGAACTCTCCATCGAAGGAAATGAAAAACAAAAAGCAAAATAATAGGCATCAACTAATAAAATGAGGGCCAGATCCTTCTGGCCAAATTTGTTAAATTGGCCAGCAGGGAGTGGTCTTTGTGAATCAGTAGCTAGTGCATATAGAGCACTTGACAAGACATGAAAGATCAGAAGAGTAGGACCACTGTCTTGACCAAAGTAGAAGAAGAAACCTGAACAATAGTCAGGAGACCTTTAACCTCCCTGGTCCTCAGTTCCCTCATCTTTAGAACAAACTTAGTATAACACTGCAGGAATGTTTTGAAAGGAGAAGAAAGAACTAAAGATAAATACTGTTAATTTCCTCATAATAAAAATAACTGTTATCTATTGAGCACTTCCTAAGTGCCAGACCCGATGCTAGTGGCTTTTAACCTACATTTTCTCACTTCTCCATCAAATCCAGGAATTTATTCCTGTGTTTCAAAAGATCAAATAAAGACTTAGAAGGGTTAATCCACTTGCCCAAGATCATAGCATTCATAAGTGGAAGGACTGGAATGGGTCCGATTTCAGAGTCCACATGCTTAATCACTCCTTTGTCAAAGCTCTTTATAAATTATAAACTACGTAAAGGTAGTTACAGCATTATCATCTAGTGAGAAGGCAAGGAGAGCACAAATATTTTTGCTCAGGTTTAATAAATGGCAAATGTAACAAGACATTACATATAAAGACTGCTCTGCATGCACGTGCTAAAAGTACAGAAATGGAATGTCAAACCAGACTTTACTTGATTCAGTATTTATTTGCATTCCCTAATGCAAGGCAGAATGCTGTACCTTTAAAGAAAAGTAGTATTACTATTATAATTTCCAGAGTTTCCTGAAGGAGGGTTCTGAGGTAAACAGAGAAGGAGAAAAGATTTGCAAACAAAGGAGTAAAGTGATTTATTTCTGCAAAGGAGAAAAAGAGTGAGTCCTCACCAGACTCCAGATGAAGCCGAAGGAACCAAACAAGAGGTGGTTACTTTTGGGACGCCTCACTGGGTCAGTCCAAAGAGCATGCAACTGTTGATCTTGGGGTATTGAGTTAGAGCCCTACATTGGGTGTAAAGATTACTAAAAAAAACAAACTTAAGAAAAAAAAAAGAAATCATTACTTTTCCATCAATTAAGAATTGTAGAACTGTCAAAATGGCCTGGTACATAATGGGTGCTCAATAAATGTTTATGGCATGGATACAGGCATGAATGAATGAATTGAATTGTTCTCAGAAATGTGAAGGCCATCAGTATAATAGTAAACCAAAAGGTCAACGTTTCATCCATCATCCAATTACTCAACAGATTTATATCGGTCACATCGTACCGCTGGGTGCTGCTGATACGGACGGCCGCCTGAGGTCTGGGGATGAATTAATCTGTGTGGATGGGACACCAGTAATTGGAAAATCACACCAGCTGGTGGTCCAGCTTATGCAACAAGCTGCCAAGCAAGGCCACGTCAACCTCACAGTGCGGCGTAAAGTGGTGTTTGCAGGTATGTTTTTCATTTATTCCTTTAGACAGTTCATTGTCACTTTATGTACAGAAAGGGCCCCCTTCCTGTGTCTGCCTCCTCAAGCATCTATTTTAGCAAATCTTTGCAAATGTGATTAAGCTCAGAATTTCCAGATGGTTTGCTTCTCTTAAATCCAGCAAAACTACTGTCATTCAAAAGTACTTTAATGTGCCATTCAGACACGCTCAGCAAAATCTTCTAGAAGAGGACCAGTTGAATATACCCCTACCTCTCCTTCTCTCTCTGCCAACCAGAACTTAGCCACCTTCTTCATCTGATGTTAATTCTCAACAAAAGAGGTCATTATAAAAGACAGGAAAACTGTTGCTTCAAGTTACAACAATCAGTTTTGTGCCACCAAATAAGCTCATAAAAAAGTCAGTGATACCTTATTCTTTTGTTGCCTTTCATATGTAATAAGCCAGAATTTGTTTCCCCTGTAAGAAGGTGGTAGAACTGGCCAGTTCTAGGCCATCCTTGACTCGTTCCTCCTGTCTACAAGCTTTAAAGTACTTGAGTTATCAAAACATACAAACCCTTTCCAGCTCAACTCAAATAAAACCTTCTCCGTGGAACCCTCAGAAATTCCCTCCTTCTTCCAACTGCCTTCCAATTTTGGCATTCCTTCCTTGCCATTTTTGTGAATCATGGTTTACTTTTGTATCAGGATCTGCCATTTTGAGACAGCTCATTGTGTAAGTATCTCCTTCCCATTCACCCACCGTCTTGAAAGCACCCACATTGGTGGTTTACTGTGTGTCTCCAGCCCCCGCCTCGAAATAGTCAAGAAAGAGTGCAGAAAAAGCAGATTGTTGTATCACTTGAATTACTGAAGAAATATGACATGAAATATTATCATTTCTTCAGAACTTTAATGTTAGTAAAACAGATACTTACCAAATAAAATAAACTGGCCCCTTGTTTAAAAAAAAATTGTATAACTCATTTAAGTGGCATATAATTAAGTATAGAATTAAGATATCAGATTCCAATAGGAGAGTCCTACCGTACTGAAACCGTGGAAAACGGTATTAATCAGTCATGGATTATACCCATAGAGCTCACTTATGGCCTCAGAATATTCCACACAGTCTGTAGCAGTCTGTTAGAAGTGGCTTTTGAGATGGGATAAAAAGTTTCGATGTTACTGACACCCCCCCCCCCCCAATAATAGAGCAATGGCATTTTTGTTTCAGATTTATTTTTTAAATATTAAATATTTGGGGTTTTTAGCTTTGGGTCAAAGGCATGTTAAATCTATAAGGAGACATTAGACTAAGTGCGGTAAGCCACTCACAAAAGGACAAAGACTGTATGAATCCGCTTATATAACAGACCGAGAGTAGTCAAATTCATAGAAACAGGAAGCTGAATGGTGGTTGCCAGCGGTTGGGGAGGGCATAATGGTTCATTAGTGTTTAATGGGTACAGAGCTTCAATTTTGGAAGATGAAAAAGTTCTGAAGATGGATGGTGGTGATGGTTGCACAGCACTATCACTGTGCTTAATGCCACTGAGCTATAAACTTAAAAATGGTTAAGATGGTCAATTTTATGTTACATATATTTTACCACAATAAAAAAGTATATGAAGGGAGAAGCTTCAAGAGTAAGTATCTTAACCCAAAACTTGAACACACATTTTGTTTGTAGCATCAAATGTGGGTCACTCCTGCTTATTATTTTGGCTATTTTGGTGTGCTTTATGTCACCTGATGAGGCAGTAAAACTGGCATTCTGAGGAAGGCTAATGTACCCAGGAGTGTGATCAGAGTAGACAACGACATCTGGAAGGTAGGAAGAGAAACTAAGTATACCTCTGCCGGGTGTTGTCAAGAATCCCACAATATGGTGATTTGAACGGTAAAGTCCACATGCACAGCCCTCTCTGCCTGATAGAAAAGCGGAAAGCAAAGCGGTTTGGAGAGCTGAGCAGAAGGGTAACCTGGAGGGTGAGGAGAAGGTGAACCTGCGCCAGAGGCTCCTTAGTGGAGGTGGGGGTCCTCACCGTGCAGCCACACCTGCCCTGCTCCTCGCGGTCCTGTGGGCCATGCCCCGGGATCTAGTTCCGAGTGGGCGCCTCTGGCAGCCACGATGAGCCCGAGAGCCGGTGCTGACAGTCAGGCTGCTGCTGTGCTCTTGAGGGGTTTGCACCCCGGCTCCTGTCCCCAGCTGCTGCCCGGGAGAAGGAGCTGGGGCTCCCTCCTCGTCGCTGTCCCCCGACGCCAGGAGCCTCCCTGCACACTGGGGGGCCTGCGGGCGGAGCAGGGGCTGGCTCAGCCGGGCCTCTCTCTCTCCTCCCTCTCTCCTCCCCTTCCCTGTGTGCCCCCTCCGTCTCCCCCTCTCTGCGCCTCCCTCCCTGTCCTCTACCCCCTGCCCCCTCTCTTCCTCGTCCTCCTCCCTTTCCACCTCCCCTTCTCCCCCTCCCCTCCCTCTTGCTCCCTCCCCTGCCCCTCCTCCCTTTCCCCACCCCCTCCTTCTCTTCCCCTCCCTTTCCTCCCCCCTCCTTCCCCTCCCTCTCCCCTCCTCCCCTCCCCTCCCTCTTACCTCCTCCCTTCCTCTCCCCTCCCCCCCTCTTCCCCTCCCTCCTCTCTTCCCCTCCCCCTCCTTCCCCTTCCCCTCCCTCTTACCTCCTCCCTTCCTCTCCCCTCCCCCCTCTCTTCCCCTCCCCCTTCTCTCCCCCCTCCCCCTTCCCCCTCCTCCCTCTTCCCTCTCCTCCGCCCTTTCCCTCCCTCTTCCCTCTCCTCCCCCTCCCTCTTCTCTCCTCCCCCTTCCCCCTCCTCCCTCTTCCCTCTCCTCTTCCCCCTCCCCCTCTCTCCTCCCCCTCCTCCCTCTTCCCCCTCTCCTCCCCTCCCCTCCCCCCCTCTCCTCCCCTCCCCCGCCCCCTCCCCCTCTCTCCCTTGCGCTCACACGCAGCCCCCAAAGCGGAGAACGAGGTGCCGTCGCCGGCCTCCTCCCATCACAGCAGCAACCAGCCGGCGTCGCTGACGGAGGAGAAGCGCACCCCGCAGGGCAGCCAGAACTCGCTGAACACGGTGAGCTCGGGCAGCGGCAGCACCAGCGGCATCGGCAGCGGCGGCGGCGGCGGCAGCGGCGTGGTGAGCGCGGCCGTGCAGCCCTACGACGTGGAGATCCGGCGCGGCGAGAACGAGGGCTTCGGCTTCGTCATCGTGTCCTCGGTGAGCAGGCCCGAGGCCGGCACGACCTTCGGTGAGTGAGTGTCCCGGCCGCACCCCCTCGCCCCTGCACCCCCGCCCCGCCCCGCCCCGCCCCCAGCGCCCCGGGGTGCAGGGTGCCCGCCAGGGTCGAGGCGCGGTGCGAGCCAAAGATGGCCAAGGTCTCAGGAACAGGAATGCCTTCATGCTTTCCGCTTCAGGTAATCAAAGCCTTAATTGGGGATGGAGAGTGTGTTCGGTAGCTTCTCCCCTCCCGAGGGCTGGAACCTTGCAGCTTCCATGCAGGATGCGTGTTCACAGGCACACAACCTCCGGCGTAACCGAAATTGGCATGACCCGTGAAGAGCAGCCCCTTGGCAGTGCAGGCTGAGTGAGAAATCCCGTGGCGAAGAATGCCGTTGTGAGGTCCCCAGTTAGGAAATCATTAATAGCGGAAGGCTCAGCGGGTCAGAGAGTTTTGGGAATAAGCTTATGGTTGTAAAAATGCCTAGGGAACAACACAGGTGTAAGGAGTAAAGGTAATTACAGGAAGTGCCCGGTGCACCTTATCTGCGTCCTTTCTCTGTCCCCATCTGAAATTTGTAAATGTTCAATAATAACTTTTACCGTTTTCTGCTTAAGAATCTAGTTAAGTCTTTGAGGGGACTCACCTGCAAGTGAAGAGCCGTGTGTCTTCACTGCCCTTGAATTCCAGCAGGGCTGATTTTCCCATCTCATCCGGATGTTGGGGGTTTCAGCAGAGTGTGGAGAAATCCACTTGTCACCCTTTTAGAAGGCTAACTGATGGGGTGTACTAGCAAAGACAGGACCCTCATGATTCTAAGAATGTCATAATCTGTGAATCTATTTCCTGTTAGAATGGATTCTAAAAATGTACTCCAGAAATGATCCATCTTCTTTATTAGATAAAAAAATCATCTGTTAATCCCCCAAGCACATGTGTTCATTAATACGGAATAGGATGGGGAGGCAGGCAGGGCTATGCAGGCTTTGAAACTTACTCAGTTCTATCCCCAAATGACTTGTCCACAAGAGTCTGATGACCAGGGGCCCATGTCACTGCCACCCAAGATCAGGCGAGGTGCTCCATACCTTCAGCTTCCTGATCCAGTAGAACTCCCTTTATCTTCATTTAGTCTCTAGAAGTTGCTTCCTGCTAAAGCCATTTCCCCTGAGGTCTGTTCATTAGGAGACTGAGTCAGTCAGGTCTATGCATGTGTGGCTGCAGTAACAAACACCCATTACTAACCATGCTTTTGTGAGCTACATTAATCAAGTCACAGCATGTCATGAATGGATGACTGGACGTCAAGGCAAGGTTTTTTGGGTTTTGTTTGTAAATTGATTTGGGGGACTTTTCTGCTTAATTTAACAATATAAAGAAAGGCAGAGGGGGGAAAGAAATCCCTTTGCTTTCTTCAGATCTTCAGTTTGATTGTCCCCATGTACCCCCGATAGTCTCAGGATTTCAGAATTCTTGGTTTCATTTTTACAGTGAAATAGATCTGTCAGGTGGGAGGCTATGTGTTATTTAATGAATATTGAATGTATTTTCACAATTTGGTCTTTGATTGTTTTCCTCTGGCACTTACAATAAACAAATTCAGCTTTCCCTAATACCTTGCATGAGACTTCTGTTTCAAACCGTGCAGAGCTTTCCTCATACCTGCTGTTTGATACCTTTCTCATGTGAGTTGTCCATGGAGATAGGCTAAACTTAATCTGGACCTTGAATTTGAGTATGGAGATAGAGTATACCAGACTTGCCTTTTGGATTCCAGAGGGCTGTTTGCTTCCTTACAATTCTGTGGCCTTGACCTCATGTGCAATGATACGCACTTGGGCAAATATGTCAAAATTCAAAGAAATTATAATGCCTTTCCCCTCACATTTTATCCTCAAGGTCCAAATGATAACAGAAGCACTTACTCGGTTAGTTACGGTGACTCCCATGTTCATTTTATCACCATTCCAAAAGGTGACTCACCTGCATAACTGCTTCACAGTCCTCAGAAAGATGAATTCCCACAATAGGTAAATACACACTTCACTGCAGACCCTCTGTCAGGACTCAAAGCCAATTCCCCACCCCTCTTGAGAAGTTAGCAGTGCTCGTGGTTGTGACATGGGGTGCCTCAAAGTGCATTAAAAAACCTCCCTCTTCAAGTGCACTTTTCCTGGCTTTTACATTGTAGATGTGCAATAAGTGATCATGAGAAAGGAAATGATCAAAGGAAAGGGTTGAGGAAGGATTTGAACCTGGCTTTGGATCACTGTCCTTAGCCTGAGCAGATACCAGGTTTTCAGAGTCCTTTAAGGGGATTTTTGGGAGAAAAAGAGTTGGATATCAGATCTAATGAGCCATTTGGGCCCTACCTGGAACAGAGGTCACAGAAGGGAAAATAGGTGTCAGGGTAGGGTGCTTTATTGGCTCATGTCTTGTAATTATGCCTTTTTCCTAAAGCTTTCATCATTCTGGAGGGAAGGCAGGTGTTTGCACCATTAGGTGTTTGCAGAGGGAGTTTTGGTGGTAGCAGACTCTCATGCCTCACCAGACGCCTAGTGATTATTTTTTCTAAATGGAGAAAGAACAAAACATTGGCAGAAGCTGAAACAGCAGCTGGCAAAAATGAAGTGACACGAACACAGAATGTGTAAAAGCATCCATCCCAGCTCTGGGTTTCACATTTGCAGACCCAAAATAAGCCAACAGCGAGTTATTTTGGGGCTCTTGAGAATCTCTGAAGCTGCTAAATATCACAGATTTTGTCATTGATCGAAGAAGGGAAGCTGGGGTTTCCCCCACATTTGGGCTGGGGCAGGGAGCGCAGCTAGGAGCAGTCACCGCACGGTGGCAGCTCCTCCTACACAGGCGCTGAGTATTGCCAATGTTTTGACCATCGGCACAGAGCTCTCCTTTAATAACATTTGCTTAATGCTTTAATTAATTAACACTTAACCTTCTCTTTCCCTTTTCAACCCTTTTTCTCCTCCCTTTGCTATATTCCCACGTAACTTAAAAAAAAAATAAAAACTCAATATCAAAGCAGGCAATGCATGTGTGGCTATGCCTCACAAAATAGGTCGGATTATTGAGGGGAGTCCTGCTGACCGATGTGGCAAGCTGAAAGTGGGAGATCGGATCCTGGCAGTGAATGGATGTTCCATCACCAACAAGTCCCATTCAGACATTGTCAACCTAATCAAGGAAGCGGGAAACACAGTTACCCTCCGCATCATTCCTGGGGATGGTAAAGTATACCTCTTGTGTCTCTCGTTCTCTCTCGAGCTTTCTGTACCTCTCTTTCTCTTCTGTCTGTCTCTCTCATTAGGATCCATGTAATTGAGTAGTGTTGATTTAGAGGCAGCATTACCCGTCCCTAACTGAGCATACCCATCATATAAGTGTAAGCCATCATTAACCTCCCCTCCCCCCTCCCTTTACTTAATCATCTTGCCCTGTGACCCTGTCTTACTGCACATGCAGACATTGCAGAAAATCTTAACTTTCTCCATTTTATTTTGGTTTTGGTCCCCATGTCCTTAAAATGATAGAATAGTTTGAAAACAGGCAGTAAAGATCCTCTGATGTTCTATCTGGAAATGATTAAAGATTTAGAAAAAAGAAAAAACCCCTAAACTTTAACTGTATGAGGGGCACCTGGCTGGCTCAGGCAGTAAAGCATGTGTATCTTGATCTCAGGGTCATGAGTTCAAGCCCCACTTTGGGTGTGGAGCCTACTTAAAATTAAATTTAATTAATTAATTTTTTTTAAAGTAAAATTTAACTGTATGATACAGTGACATCACAAAACCTACATAATGACAATTCAGAGCCAGTACTTTTTTTTTCCAGAATAAGTGAATATATGAAAGGTTTTTGTTGAATGAGAGATTCTCGGGGGTTTGTGCTTAATGGGTTTGTCTCTAATTTTTACACGTGGATGAAGAAAGAATAAAACCTCCCTTTGATACGTTATACTTGCATTAAACTAGGCCTATTCTTGTTTGTTTGCTTGATTCTTTTATTGGTTAAATTCAAATCTTGTTTCTTTTACACCACTGGTATTTCTTTCCCTAGGAGACATTTGGCATTGTCTGGAGTGGTGCTAATGACATTTAGTGGGTAAAGGCCAGGGATGCTTCTAAACATCCTGCAGTATACAGGATAGCCCCCCACAATATAAAATTATACAGCAGAAAATACCAATACACATTATTCATATCTTTTTAAAGATTGATTTATTTATTTTAGAGGGAGAGAGTACAAGAGTCCACCAGTCGGGGGAGGGGAAACGGTGGGCAGAGGGGAGAGGGAGAGAGAATCTCAAGTGAATTGCTCTGAGCACAGAGCTGACACACAGGGTTCAGTCTCAGGATCCTGAGATCATAACCTGAGCCAAAATCAAGAGCTGGTGCTTAACTGACTGAACCACCCAGGCACCCCACTCATTCATATTTAATAAAAATGAAGTTGATGCTCTAATGTCACTAAGTATAGAATCTTTAGAGAATTAAGTCCTGAATACTGACTTCATTCTAAGCAGACTTTGCCTTTGGGTGGAAAGTGATACTTGTCTCAAATGTTTCAGTGTCTTTTTGTTGTTTTTATTACTATACATGTTCTAAAACATATATTCTGAAAGTCAGTATTTTTCAAGAAGAAAATGTGGTTTAAGGAGATAATGTGATTAACAATTCTGTGCCCTTGATCTGTAAGAAAATCAGAGATATATCTGAAAGTAATTGACCAAATGAATATTTTTATAATTGTTAGAAAGTGATCCCTATTAGTTTAAAATTCAAGGGGTTGTAAACGGTGCCTTTCAGAACAAAATAAATTGTAAACCAAACAATAAATATTTGAAAATTGTTGGTTCTAAGAACAGAATTTTCTCGGAGCCAAAAATACCCCATACCAAATGTGGAGGAAAAAATAGCTCCTTGATTGCTGATCTACTTCACCCTGCCTCAGATGCATGGTTAGTAATTTACCATGTGGTCTGGAGTCCGTTCCACCAGTTCACCACTCTGGAAGGCAATTAAAATTTAGGAATGTGATCACAGGATGATAGGACATAGGTTCCTAATGGAAAAGATGAAGGAAGCCAGAAAAATTGAGAAGTGGTTGAGAGAGCCAAATGTAGTATATAAATTTAGGCACATCTATCTGCATGCCCTACAGAGATTTCAAAACACTAATCCAGAAGAACTCAACACAGGCATTGACTTGCTGTGTCTATATTGGTCAGTCTTAATGTGGGAAGGATAATGTCCAAAAAAGGAAGGAAGGAAAGAATGTACTCCTTGAGGGAAGGGCTTAGAAAAAGAGCTTGAAATCAGGAAAGCTATAAATATGCAGAAGCAAAGTATACTACTGTGCACATACTAGGTATTAATGAAGTGCAGTGGAAAAGTTTTGGAACACCAAAAAATACAGGGCAAGGTGAATTATCCAGAAGCAGTTGTCAATAAAGACATTTTTTTAAACTTCAGTACTTAAAAAATATAAAATTCAGGTAGGCACATCACATACTTTCTTGGCTAGAAGAAAGTAAACATTAATGCTGATACAATGTAGTTGAGGACCAATGTGCTGCCCGGGATGTGATTTCATCCCAAGATACTGCAGCAAGTCCTTGCCATGATTTAAAAAAACAAAAACAAAACAAAACAAAAAACTCTTCCATCATTTACTTTGTAAATTTCAGAAGCCAGGGAAAGGAAATCGGGTCTGACAGAGGGTGGATTTGTGATGCTCATCTTTTAATGGAGCCAAAAATGGCCATCTCGGAAATTAAAATTGAGGCAGGGGAGTCCGATTTCTGGAGAGATGCTGGAACAATCCAGGAGAAGTTTGCAAACACCTAGAAGACAGAGCTTCCATTAATGAAGGTCTGATGAAGAGAAACACATGGCAGATCACTTCCTCTTGCTCGGGAGGGTGTGTTAGACGTGGAAGACTGTAGAATAAAAGGGGGAGTGTGTGTCAGGGACCTCTGCTCTCCTTCATACCTTTCGCACTAATGTTTAATTCATCAAGTAGCCCAAAGACAGTTTGTGTTGTGGTCCTTGCGAAGAGACTGAAGTTCTTAGAAACCCACGTTATCCAGAATACTGTTGTCAGACACCCCAGGAGGCACTTTGAGAGCGTGGGAAAGTGTGCTCTCCTTTTGGCGGTGCTTAGAACCCACTCGGGATCCACTTCTTTCCCTAGCTCCTGCTGCCTGATTCTTTCATCGTGTCATTGTTTACCTGGTACTTTCTCCAACTTACTTATGTCTGTCTGTACTTTCTCTCACTTGCTTCTCCCATTTCTCTGGGTCCTCCCTAGCCCCCCACCAGCCCTCTTCAATGATGACTCAGAAACATGACTTTCCTTTATTTGGCTTGTTATCTCCTAGAAGGCCCATCTTCACAGACCATGGACAGGCCTAGATCGGGGGTCCTCCCCATCTCTGCTTTTACTGTCTTTGGGACCAGAGTGGGAGGTGCAAGTAGGGGCAGAACATTTTCTCCTATGAGATGTGGGCCAGGCCTAATAAATATGAAAGGGTAGCACAGAAAGGCCCAGGGAAGAGCTGACCATACTGAATCTGAACTTGAAATTGACAAGTCAAACCACACACGTTTCCTTACCACTTGCCTTCTGTAGAAAACTCTGTGAAATCTGGGTGGGAATGAGACTATAATCAGACAGGGCCGACCCTTGGCTTATTCAGACTGACAGAGAACCATCAGTATGAATTGAGTTCTAGATAATGAAAGTATTTATAAGCTTAAAAATCAGTTACTTATATTAGGTCTTAAATTTGTACTTCAGATCATTCTGATTCCAAGTATTTGTTACAGAGTAGGCAAGGGCATGGCAACCCAGACATTGCTATTTCCTGGGCCAAGGCATAGGATAGTATAAATATCTTAATAGAAGGCTCTATGGATATGATAGCTAGCGAAGGGATAGGGTGAAAGGAACAGGGTTCCAACCATAACACGTTTTTTTGAGTCTCCCAAAACTTCAAATATTTATAGAATTAAAACTTTGAAATACTTCCTTTAGATATTTATTATAAGTGTATTTATGCACTAAAATATTTATGAAAGAAATGATTGTATCCTTTGTTGATTTATTTGGCTTTGTAGTATGGATTCCATAAGGGAGGCTAAAGGTATTAACATGGGGGCTAGGTTGGAATTGTAATCACTTGCCATGGAGATATATTGAAACCCAAGATAGAAGCTCCTGTCAGAAGTTTAGTGCCCTGATTTAGCACAATACCGTGACAGTGCCTTGAGAGCTAAGATATGCTTTGCTTGAGACATGATTTCCACTGGAAAGTGTAGTAATATCCATTTTCATTCCTCTAAAGGGCTAAAGTAGGTGTAAACACTGATTAATAATAGGATACTTACTGGAATTTATCATAATAGCCAAATAGTCCATCTGTCTTTTGAGCTTTAAAAGTCAAATACATTGGCATCCATTCATACACGGTGCTGGAGTAGACTTTTTTTTTTAATCAAGGGCAAGTTTTACTTTGGGATGGAGCTATAGATTTGTGAGAATGGGCTTCATCTCTGTGTTTTAAAAAGCTAGAAAGAATTTCAACACCTAAAGCCTCGGTTTAATTCTAAATGAAGACCTAAAAGTTTAATAAAATAGGTATAACTTTATTGATATTTTAAAAGCATCCTGGAAATCAGGGTATGCTAAAAATTATTTTAAGTACTTGGAAGATGGCTCATGAAATCTAGAATCAAAGCAGGGTATTTTGTTTTTTAATTCTCCTGTGATAGTTGGTGGTATTTATGCAGTACAATAAAGACACACTGGTTATTTGAAAGGAACACACCAATTAGATACGATTTCCTTGATACCAACACAGAATTCCCTTGTAAATGGAAATAAGACGCTGGATGACTTTGGACATGTTACCTACCTTTTCTAAGCCTAAGTGTCTCCATCTGTAAAGTGGGGTAATGATTGCACCAGTTTCATTGAGTTTTAAGAATTAAATGAAATAGTGCATGTGGAAATGCACTTAGCACAAAGCTTGGCACATTGTAAATGATCAAGAAATGGTTGGTTTTTTTAAAAGATTTTATTTATTCATGAGAGACACAGAGAGAGAGGCAGGCTCCCCACAGGGAGCCCTTTGTAGCACTGGATCCCAGGACCCCAGGATCGCTACCTGAGCCAAAGGCAGATTCTCAACTACTGCAACACCCAGGAGTCCCAAGAAATGGTAGTTGTTCATAGATTAAGAAACATAGCAATAGGAGGAAAATTCAGTGAGCTCAAATAATCATTTGCATATAAATGTTAATTTGTTAAATGCTTAAAGTTAATCTTCAATCCAAAACAGATTTGCATATAAATATGCAGAAAATAGAAATGGAGGATAGGTGGAAGATTAATAAAAGAATTCTATTTATATGTGTATTGAGTGATTATCTGTCCTATCAAATCATGAAGGCGCAGAAATAAAGAAACTGTTTCAGAATGGGATCTGATCTGCCTAGAGAAGCCCTGGCTACCAAAAACACACAAGAACTCAAAAGGGGAACTCCTGCACAGTTCAGTAATTATAATCACTTTAATTACAAGGAAACGTTCTTTTTCGTATCCTGATTATGATTTCCCCATGGCCCGAACGATCTTGTGATTTCCCAGAGAGTCTCCATAAAATTAATTATGATAAGCAATGTGAATTTTTTTAAAGGACCAATACATGGGTTGATGAAACTTCTAGTGAATTATATTGATAGGCAGTCCAATCTCTTAGTCCATTGTTCTGACACAGTGGGTATACTTTATGAGAAATCACATAGATTTACCACCTTGGTTGTGCTAGGTAACTGCAATCATAAAAATGTACCAATAATATGGCTTTAATATTGTGATAACAGTAGTAAATACATGCTCCCAATTTAAAAAAATGTGCTAATCATCTTTTGTATGGTTTTTATGTGCCAGGCACTATCCCATACACTGTGCTTTTCAGATAATCTTTACATAAGTTTTCTTAGATATTTGTGTTATCCTATATGTACAAGAGAAAACCGGGGCTTTCAGTTTTAGAAAGTTTAAGTGACTTTCCATAAGTCCCAACCAGTAAATTACAGAGCTAGGGGTACACACAGCCAGACAATCTGAGTCTGGAATCTGACCTTTTAACCATTATGCTAAAGAAACCTGAGAAACACCACCTCCCCAGTTCAGGGTATATTGGCATAGTAAAGGCTCTGAGGATGCTCAGAGGAAAAACAAAATATGCCCTCTGTTTCACCTATTGTTTTTCATCTTCAGTTGGCCACAGGTTCCTTTCCCTCAGAATCTGTAGAAACAGTGGTTAAAACAGACCATGGAAAACTTGTCCTGTAACATGAATTGGATTCACTTTATGGTGTACTTGATCTAGTGTATTTGATTTTCTTATTAAACTTGTGCCTTAGCTATCAGCCTCATGGGCTTTATAGGTGGAATATAAACTGTTAAAATCATAATTCAGCCTTTTCATTTTGCAGAGAGTTTAAGTTCCCATGGAAACATTTTCCCAATTGAAGCTTTCTTACACATTATAGGTGGATATATGTATTCTGTAAGCATTAGGATGCCTACTATGAACCTCAGGGCTCCTAGAAATTTGTAGACTCCATTGCATACTATGAATTAAATTGGCATTCATGGGCTAATCTTAGAACCTAACGACCACATTTAGTACTTATTTGATGAGAAAAATTATGCCAAGTTCCAAGTAGTCAACCTAAAAATAAATATTAAAAATGCACCTTGCACATATATATAGTTGCTTGCTAACTGTCTTGATCTTAATGGAGAAATAATTAGTAAAAGAATATATAGCCATTACTATATAAATGATTAAATTTTAATATATGCATGTTGGTATGCAGTCTATAGGGCATTCTCATGAGCATTTTCAAGTTCTGGATCTCCAAACTTCTAGAGATTAATGAAGTTGCTTATGAATGTGGTTAGTGGAGAAGAAAGTCAATTTACATAAGAATGTAATCATATTCATTACTTAGGGTGGCTTCATGATTTATACAACTTATATTTACAAACTCTGGCTCTAACTAATGCCAAGTTTGGAAATTAATTTTTCATCAGTGATACTAGATGAGATCTGTGAAGAACTCTATATTTTCAGTTGTGCTTCATTAAAAGCAAAGGGGAAGAAGGTAGAGATTGTGTATGTATGTATAGTTAACAAGATGTTAGCATACTTCAGATTTTAATATTCACATGAGGAAACCAAGCAGACTCACTAAATATTGCTGATAAATTGTAGGAAACATTAGTAGAGACATTTACTATCAGCCTGTAAAATTCTGGGGAGAAGCACTATTGGTGTGGTGCAGTGTCTTGATGGGACTGCCATTTTTAAGTATCAGGAAGGCAGGGAAAGACACCTACCTTGGCTACAATTTTAGAGTAGCATTTTCTGGGGCAAACTCTTTATTCATTTGTGGGGATATCAGTTGAGAGGAAGATAATAAGGACATACATGCCTCATATTACAGAAGAGCTTAGAATGATTCTTTAAAGTCCTAATTTTTTAGAAATTCAAGTCAGAACTGCTTCAAACAGTGACAGAGAAACCAGACTTGTCATTCAGATATGGGACTTCTACATCTTGCATGGTTTGATGATCTCTTCTCTGGGGCCCTCATTCTGTTATGCTCTGTCTCTCCCTACAGAGTCTTCAAATGCCACTCTGCTGACCAATGCAGAGAAGATTGCCACCATCACCACCACACACACCCCTTCTCAGCAAGGGACCCAGGAGACCAGGTTAGACATAGCTTTCTTTAGTTGATTTTGTTAGGTTTAAGGGCAAAAAACTAACTCCTGGCCTGATGATTACTTGTCCTTAATTTTTTTTTTCAGTTTCTCCATGGTTTTTTTACATTTATTTCTCTCATTTTGGCAGGAATACCACCAAACCAAAGCCGGAATCTCAGTTTGAGTTCAAAGCACCCCAGGCAGCACAGGTGAGGGGCATTCTTCTTTATTCTCTGTTTGCTTTGCACATTTCCTCCCAATTTTCCAAAGCTATTTTTATGAGATGTCTTTTATAAGATACCCTCAATTAAAATAAATAACCTCTTTGTGAGAGGATATACTAAGTTTGTACTCACATTTAGTTATCTAGGAAATGACATTTTATTTTACTACCTTTGAAAAATATTCCTAGATACCCTTTTCTAGGTGGGAAAAAACAAAAAACCATAATTGTCTCAACAACTGACAATCAGAGAAAGAGCAAAGTCACTAATATCTACTCATGGTATTCATAACTGTGTTTATGCTAAGAAAATGTCTTTTTTTGCTACGGTGACTTGTGAATTTCAGGTGAGACCTGTAGAGCCAGACAGGTGACTGGTCACCTGTCCCACAAGGTTGTAGTAGGGGGATGCACAAACATTCAGGTGAAGCAAATTTGGGAAAGACTGGGGGATGGTTAAACCGGTTCATTTTGACTGGGCCTTCTCAGAGCTCTCAGCAATCCATTCACGCTTCTCTTCAGCCAGGGTGGGAGCCACTCCCCAGGTATGAGGAGGTCGTTGTTGGTGTCCTGGTGATGGACACTGCTGCCATTTTTCAGGCTTGGGGCAGGGAGGCTGAACATCCCGCACTGTGCAGAATGGTATCGTGTAATGACTTCCTGCTATAAATACAATTTGTGGCCTCACTGATTAAATTTTAATATATGCATGTTAGTGTGCAGTCTACAGGCACACTCATGAATGTTTTCAAATTCTGCATCTGCAAACTTCTAAGATGAATGAATATATAAACAATTGAGAATCACCAAGAGAAGGGTAAAGACTATGCCTTTTTGTCAAATCACCATGACAGAATATTTGGGAAGAGGTGGGAAGAAATACGTGTGCGTATATGCTCTCCCTGAATGATAGCATTTTGTTTTTTTAAACAGGAGCAAGATTTTTATACTGTGGAACTGGAAAGAGGAGCCAAGGGATTTGGCTTTAGTCTTCGAGGAGGCCGAGAATATAACATGGACCTCTATGTTCTGCGCTTAGCAGAGGATGGTCCAGCAGAAAGATGTGGAAAGATGAGGGTAAGTAGGAAGAGGAGTCTGGGCAAATAAGTCATCTGCAGTGACTTTTTGACATTATGTGGCTAGAACCTTCTTATTCTCGAGAACTGCATTTTCTCCTGTTTTCAGGACACTCTAAATGCATGATTCCCACCCTAATGTAAATGTCTCCCTCAAGCATGGTTGGTGGTAACTGTTCAAGTTAGGTGAGCTTTTCTAACTCTTCAGTGTTGAATGAAAGATTGAAATTACTTATAAATGTATTGAAGTAAATACTTTCTCAATCTTATTCCCATAGTTCTTTTTTTTTTTTTTCTTTCTTGTTCATGAGAGAGACACAGAGAGAGGCAGAAACATAGGCAGAGGGAGAAGCAGGCTCCCTGTGGGGAGCCTGATGTGAAACTAGATCCTAGGACCCCTGGATCCCGACCTGAGCCAAAGGAAGACAGTCAACCACTGAGCCACCCAGGTGCCCCCCATTCCCATAGTTCTTATACTTAATCTCATAAGGCAGGCATATCACAGGAAATCCTGGGTATACCAGAATGCTTATGGAGTAGGAAAGGCATGTAGTCATGTAGGTTCTGGGTGGTGAGCTCCATTCACTCTCCAGCTGTCACCTAGCCTCAGGAGCAGGTCAACACTGCTTCAGTAAAGGACCAGCATCTCTTTGGCATGGATATTCATGGTTGGTCTATAGGAGTCAAAGCTGCAAATTTCAAATATACAAATGCCAAAACATTGGGCAGTCTGGGTGGCTCAGCAGTTTAGTGCCGCCTTCAGCCCAGGGCATGATCCTGGAGTGCTGGGATTGAGTTCCACATTGGGCTCCCTACATGGAGCCTGCTTCTCCCTCTGCCTGTGTCTCTGCCTCTCTCTCTCTCTCTCTGTTTCTCATAAATAAATAAAATCTTCAAAAAAAAAAAAAAAAAAAAGCAAGTTCCAAAAGATCACTCTGTTCTATATTAGATAGATATCTAATATCTATTACTGTGTATGCATATGTCACTTTCCGGCAGAGGTTAGGTGGTTTAAAAAAAAATCATCTTGTCATTATAGATCAGTCACTTAGACTGAGGTGTATACGTGGGGACCAATTTGCAACAAATGAAAAGAAATCAAGACAGCCAGGTCAAGAAAGGAAAAAAAAAAGTGCATGAATTCAGTCCAGAGCTAAAAGGAAAAAACAGTGACCTAGAGTAGGGGACTTCATATTTGTACTTAAGGCATAATGTTGATTTTTTAAGTTTCTTCAGATTAAATTTTTCAAAAGATTGATTGATTAAGAAAGAACTAGGGAAGGGCAGAGGGAGAGGGAGAGCATCTCAAGCAGACTCCCTGCTGAGCACAGAGCTGGACCCAGAGCTCGATCTCCTAACCCTGGGATCAACTCTGATCTGAGCTGAAATCAAGAGTCAAATGCTTAATCGATTGAGCCACCCAGGCATCCCCAGACTGAATTTTTAATGAGTGTTTTCTTTTTTAATGGAGAAAATAGACCATGAATATGGTTATAAAAAGGTAGTGGAAAGTGGTACATATTAGCATACAGTTTCCAAAATCAAGCTGTATTACCACTTTCTTGAATCTTATGCATTTAAGCACAATTTGTGCACAAAGGAATCGAGACACTGTGTATTCCTTTTGTTTAAATTTCAAACACATGGCGTATGCTTTCCCACGTCTTTGCATACTGAAAAAAGTTTCTGATTGAATGAACTGTCATTAGCATGGTATTTTGTATTATGCTGTATAGTTCACAAGACATATTTACATGTATTATCCAATTTGGTCCTCCTACTTTGGTAGGGATGGGTTGTTAACATTTCCTTCTACAGATGAGAAAGTAAGTTCCGTGAAGTTAAAGGGTTTGAGCAAGTTCAGTTAGCTAATAAGTGATAGGACTCAAATTCAAAACTTTAATCTCCAAAGCCAGTGCTTTTCCTCTTCTGCCTTCTGGAAAATGAGCTCCATTAGAGCAAGGATCTTACCTGTCTTGTTCACTCCTTTATCTCTAGTGCCTAGAATAGTAGCTGACAAAGTAAATGCCACATCAGTGTATCAGCCAGGGTTGTGGTCTCATCAGAAAGCTCACCTGGGGAAGCATTTGCTTCTAAGCTCACTCACAGGGTAGTTGGCAGGATTCAGTGCCTCTTGAGCTGTTGGGCCTAGCTCTCCTTCATTTCCTCATCATGGACTCTGTAGGGCAATTCACTGTGTGCAACAAGTGAGACAACAAAAGAGGGGCACATAGAAGCCAAAATTACTTTGTAACCTTATCTTTGTTTTTTTTGTTTTGTTTTGTTTTTTAAATTTATTTTTTATTGGTGTTCAATTTACTAACATACAGAATAACCCCCAGTGCCCGTCACCCATTCACTCCCACCCCCCGCCCTCCTCCCCTTCTACCACCCCTAGTTCGTTTCCCAGAGTTAGCAGTCTTTACGTTCTGTCTCCCTTTCTGATATTTCCCACACATTTCTTCTCTCTTCCCTTATATTCCCTTTCACTATTATTTATATTCCCCAAATGAATGAGAACATATAATGTTTGTCCTTCTCCGACTGACTTACTTCACTCAGCTGTAACCTTATCTTTGGATTGACATTGCATCACATTTGCCATACTCTGTTTATTAGAAGCAGGTCACTGATTCCAGCGCACACATGAAGGGAAGGAGATTACACAGGATATGAATACAGGAGGAGAAGATGGGGGGTGGGGTGCCATCCTAGAAACTGCCTACCACATCTTCTTTTCCTCAACAATTAATATTACCCTTACTGCTTTATTTTTTTTTTTATCCCTTAGCACATAACACTTTCTAACATACGTGCATTTCTTTAATTTTCTTATTAATTGCCTTCCATTAGAATGTCGTCTCCATGAGGGCAGGGATTTTGTTTCTTTCACTGCTGGATCCTAAGCAACTTATTTTCTGGGAATATACTCAACGAATATTTAGCAAATCAATAAATGAAAGAATTTGAAATCATAAGGCACCTTGGTAGCTGGTCAAACCCTCGGTGATATTCTCACTTTGTCTATCTCTTGCTTTGGCAGATTGGTGATGAAATTTTAGAGATCAATGGTGAGACCACCAAAAACATGAAGCATTCCCGGGCTATAGAACTAATTAAGAATGGTGGCCGCAGGGTGCGTCTGTTTCTGAAGCGGGGAGACGGCTCGGTACCAGAATATGGTGGGTCAAACTATGAAAACATTCCTTCCTTCCCTGGCATGACTCCATGAATTTGTCTCCAGAACTGCAGCAGGAAAGTCTTTTTGTTTTCCCCTATTCACCAGTGTCTTACCAGCCTTTCGCACCATGTGATTATTTGCCTCGCTTGTTCTGAAATCTCTACACATTTCATCCTTTTGCTTGCTTATGTGGACTGGGGCTTGGCCTAAGACAAGATCTTTATAGCCCTCTTTCTGATAATCAGAGAGAACATTTTGTCTAGTCCAACCAAGAGCGAAGGAATGTTTGCTTGAACTGTGCCAAACTGTTTCTCAGATCCAATTGTTAGCACAAAATGACTATACTCCTTTTCAGAAGCAGGAAAGCAGGTTTCCTGAGTGATATGTTGAGGCACAATTCTCCTTTATCTTTTCTTTTTTGATTACTTGATGTTTTTACTTAAGAGGCGTGAAATTTTGGAGATGACTTGGGGGCCTTGCTCACCCCCTATGCTCTGTATATGACACTTCCTCATCCCACTTGTTGGTCCCTACCCCCAGTCAGACCACCTGAGCCCACTACTATAAAACAAACAAAACTGTTGATATATTAGCCATATGTTTTTAGATGAAAAAGGATGAAATACAATTCCCAGTGCTCATCATGAGGGAAACATGTTACTAATACCTTTCCTATGGGGAAAGCCAGGTTATACGTAGAGTTCCTTTGTCATATGTGTAGACATGATTTGAGTAAACAGCAATGATCTTTACATAGCTTAGTGTTCTGATGGCAAAATATTGTATATTATAATGATTATGTCCTATTTATTTGAGAGTCTTGTTTAAAATTAAAAAAAAAAAAAAAAAAAAAAAAAAAAGCTATGCCCTAGATGTAGGGCTTTTCTTCCCAACCAAAGGTCTACAGAAGTTTCTATAGAAACTGTGATTGAATGGTCCCCATATACGTTGGTCCCCTTTATTAGGGATTAATCTGTATCACCCTCCTTTCTGAAAGTCATTCTGCACAATTCCCAGTTGCATTTTGGACTTGATGAGATCTCCTTAATTAAGATGCAGCTCAAAGAGAAGGATAACTCATTTGAAGGACAGCCTTCCCAGGTGTTGGACACACATACAGGTGTAAAACCAAGGGCCCAAGTTGGGGGGATGGGACAAATCAGATGAGGCCCCTTTAGACATGGCCAACCACAGGGGAGGTATTTTGATGTTAGGATGCCACAGCTGTGCACTATACTAAACCTCTGACCGTAGGTGTATCAATGCCACTGAAACTGTGTAACATTGTCTCCCTTTTCTGTCTCCCCTATGCTTCTGTTGGATGTGATATTTCATTTGAGAATCATCGTCAGTAACCTGTGTACCTTCTCAAAACCTATGTCTGTTGCACTGAGGATGAAAATCCAACACTAACAAATGTTCTTTGGGCTAAAAATAAAGATCCTTTAAATACTCATTTTTCCAAGAAGGGTTGAACATGCCAGAGTTGTGCTGCTGTAATGTCTCCATGTGTCATTTGGACTAAATCTCTCTAATTCTATCAATTAGAGTCACAAATGGGTTATAATATGTTAAGTTCCAATATTTTTCTGACTTGATTGGAACCTGCTTCTCTGTGAGGCTATTTTTGTAATGAGTTTTTTGTACTTAATTTAACTGCCGCGGTCTTTGGGTGGGGGAGGGAGGGAACTTTGTTCTTTTGTTGTTTATTGTTAATGCTCTCCTATGCCAGCTTGTCATTGTTCCAGTTGTTTGAAAAAAAAAAAAAAAAAAGAAAAAAGGATGCATCCATTGTCTGGGTTCTTGAGTCACCTTATATGGCTGTCTAAAAAATGTCACTGTTCTGATTGCGGTCTCTGCAGCCTTATTTGAGTGTTGCCTTAGACTGTCTGACTGGACAAATAAACTCTCTTTGCCCTATGTTAACAAATGCAGATTTTTTTTCTTTCTTCTTTGTTATAGGGAATCTAAATGTTCAACTTTTTCTCTTTCTCTCTTTCTCTTTCTCTCTGACTGTTCTTGGTGCTGGGCCCTCCCTTCTACAGCGATGATACCTCCTAATATCGCTGCATGTATGAGAAATGAAAAGCTCGGGGAGGCTTGCTTCTACCTTATGGGCCATAATCAAACTACGGTTTGTAGCTCAATCAATACTAGGTGTTTCTGTGCTGTGGCCTAATTTCCTCATTGCTTCTGCTTAGCTCTATTTTGATATGTTTGGCAATTCATTCTGAGCACCCTGCGTTCTTTGAATTGTAAGTACACCACGGACCCTACTGAAGTCTTACTCTCCCTTATCTTAAAAGTAGGTGTGACAAGCCCCAAGGTTAGATTCATGTGCGTGATCTAAGCACCTATCCTTACCCAAAGCTTAAAATGACTCTGTAGGCCCCTCTTTGTGTTAATTCTAGGCCCCAGCATTCAGAAAGAGCCAAACCTCATATCACAGAGCCCTGCCCTAGGTCGGTAAGGCTTTGTTGGACAGAAAAGTGACATTTCCTGCTCAGCCAGCTATCCCTTGGGAAACTGCAGCCCACAGGCCAAAGCTTGTTGACAAGCTGTTTTTCTAAGTAAAGTTTTATTGGCACATAGCTACGCCCATTTCTTTAATAAATTGTCTAGGGCTGCTTTTACACTATAGTCGCAGTTAAATAGTTATCACAAACTTTGCAGCTGGCAAAGCCAACCAAAAATATTTACTCTCTGAAAATTCACAAATGCTGCTCTAGGCTATATGCCTATTTTTTGTTAAAACCCACCCTAGGTTTTGGGAGATCATTCATGAAACAGATTGTTCAATGTTGACCTTGATGCCTCATGAAAGATCCTTAAAGAGTTCCTGTGATTCCTTCATCTCTGGGACTGTCACCCTCATTTGCCCTCCACTCGGCAGCACATCATTTCAGGTGTCTTGCCAGAAATAGTGTATGACTTCTTGAGTTGGGTTGCAGCAGAGCATCCCTGCTTTCAAAAGAGCTCTCATAATATCGGGATGCTACCTAAAACATTGGCCGTGTCATTTCAAATAGTTTAATAATAAATAGGAGCGCCCATGGGCTTCTCTGCTTTTAAATCTATAGATATCTTAATGTCGTAAGAAGCATCGCAGTGAGTCCTCAGCTCCTGGATGCAGTTAGGGATACCTGGCGTAGCATAAGGAAAACTGCCTCTGAAAGGTTTTCTCTAAACCCCATCTAACGTCAAATGTGCACCTGATAACCTTTCTTCCACTCCCTTTTGTCAGGCAACTCCACATTTTGGGAACAGTTTCTTAAACCTATGCAAACTTAGAGCAAAGTGTTAAAAAAAATTGACAAAGGTAGAGAGGATGTTCAATGGACCCTCACACGCACGTCCCATCTGCCAGTCATCAACATCTGGCCATGTGGCCTCTCTAAACAGCCCTTTGCCCACCACCCTGGAATCTTTTTTATTTTTATTTTTTAAAGAAAAGTGTTTTAAAATAGAAGTATACTTTGCATTAAATGCTTAAAGCCTGAGTGTGCAGCTCAGGCTTTTTTTTTTTTTTTTTTAAATCTCCGTATAAACACCCACTTTAATTACCCAGATCAAAATACAGACTCTATCCATTCCCCCAGAAAGTTCCCTCATCCCCCCCCTCTAGGTCAATAACCTTAATAATTTTTAAGCGAATTAAAATAAGTATTCTTAAAAGAATGTTTTCTTTGGTGGGGGCTGGGCGGGGAAGAAGGGTGGGCAGGGGAGGATGGATGGGGGTGGGTGAGGAGGGAACAGCAAGAGGTAGTTAAGGTGGGGACTTTGTGCTGTTTCTAGATACGCTGTCTGCCTTGTGCGTTTAAAGACTAGAATCGTGGCCCCGGCTGTGGCTCCTCAGTGACCTAGGTCTCGAGGGCAGCCGCGGGCAGCAGCCAGATGCCACCTTTGCTTGGGCCTTCACTAGTCCGAGGCCCAGTGGGCTTGGGTTCCGAGCGCTTTGACGGTTGTTTGTTTGTGAGTCTAATGAGACCCCAGGCGCGGGCGCGGGGACAGCAGCCCGAGGCCCCCGATACCAAACCGTGGCTCTCGTTCCTTTGCCTTGGCAGACCCCAGCAGCGACCGGCACGGCCCCGCCGCCGCCGCCGGGCCCCAAGGTGTTCCGGAAGTGAGGGCCGCGCCCCCGGACCGCCGACCGCATCCGTCATTGGAGTCCAGTTACCCACCCGACCTTCACCAATCATCGCAGCATGGGGAAAAGCGGGCACACGGGAGAGACCCAAAAGGCAGCAGCAGAGAGTCCAGCAGGCAACCCAACGAGCATCACACCTGGAACGGCACTTCTAGGAGACCCGACGGCGGGGCTTGCCGACCCAAGGACCGGGCACCCGAGGGGCGGAGAGAGGCGCCCCCGGAGCGGCTGGTGCCCAACGGCCCCAAGAGGAGGTCCCCGGAGAAGCAGCGCCGGGAAGGCACCCGCAGCGCGGACACCACCCTGGAGCGGAGGGAGAAGCCCGAGCGGAGGCGCGAGCGCTCGCCCGGCCGCAGGAGGGACGGCTCGCCCGGGCCGCGGAGGAGGTCCCTGGAGAGGCTCCTGGAGCAGACGCGCCCCGCCGAGCGCAGGAGGGGGATGGGGAGCTCGCCCGAGCGCAGGGCCAAGTCCACCGAGCGCAGGCGCGCGCGCTCCCCCGAGCGCAGGCGCGAGCGCTCCCTGGAGAAGCGGGACCGGGACCGGGACCGGGACCGGGACCGCGAGGAGCTGCAGCGAGGGGGCGCCCGGGGGCGGGCCGAGCCGGGGCCCAAGCCCGCCCCCGCCGCCGCCCCCGAGCCGAGGAGGCGGCCCTACAAGGAATGCAGCACCGACCTCAGCATCTGAGCCGCCCCGCCAGCCCGGATGGACCGTGTGTGTCCCAGGGAGCGAGGTCGCGAACCTGAGAGCATCCTCGTTTACGCACCTGGGGACGCGGCTCACACCCGACGATCCGACGAATATAGCAACAAACATTTTATGCATTTGAAATCTTATAAGAAGAAGAAAAAAAAAAGTATATATATACATATATATATATATGAAAAGTGTTGTGCCTGATGTATAATATTAAAAGAAAGTATTTTTAAATGCATACTTTTTTTTTTTTTTTTTGGAAATTTATTTGCCAAATGCTGCCCCGGAGGGATACAAGTTTTGTTTCTACGTTAAACTGTAGAGTTGTCCGGAATTGTTTCCCCCCCCCCCTTTTTTTTTGGTGGGGGGAGGGGCAGGGCAATCTTTCTCTCTCCTGGTTTAAATAGGGCTGTCGATCATTTTCTCTAAGGGAAATTCTTGATTCAGTTGATTTGATGTAGATTGTTACGTAGTGATGTAGTGCTGTAGTCAGGAGTCTTTCTTTAAAAAAGGAAAAAAAAAAGAGCAAAAGGCAAAAAGTTATATGTGTAAAAGCTGAGGACTCTTTGGGATGGATTAGGATTGCCCATGATCCTAAGATGAAACTGTATGAAGAGACTACTATTGCAAATGAAGGATATTTATAGCTAAACTACACAGCACAAGGAAATGTGCCCTTCTGGAGTCATAGTTGGTTCAGAAAACAGTTTGGACTCTCCCTGGCTATAGAAAGGCGCGGAGAGGAGAGGTGGGCCGCCGTTTACCCAAACTGTAGCCCAAGCGCAGATGGGTCAGGTTCATTAGCATCGCCACCGTCTAATAAGATCTCATTAAGGCAGCGCCGTCACAGCTTTGCTCAACTACTGGAGGGAACGGACAGCGACCACCTTCTGTGTTGTCTTGTCTGATGTGAGGCTGAATAGTGGACGGAATGGGGAACGATGCGCCCCGTGCAAGAGAGCCAGGAGAATCCCCAGTACAGAAAGTGTGTTCCTCCTTTTGTAGCATAAGCCCAAGGTTGCCCTTCGCTGAACTGGGGACTAGGGAGTGAGCCTTGGTGGAAGTTACCTCTCTGTTGATACTTAAAGAAGTGAGGGTGGGGGGTGCTTATTCCTAGAAGTGCCATTTCCCTTCGAAACCATAATAAAGGTCTCCAGGATGGTTGAAAGGGAAAGTCACAGTCCCAGTGGTTCTAGATCGAGTTGGCAAACCTTTGCCCTCATGACCGTGTCCTTTGAGTCTTTGGACAGCAGAACAAAGCATAACAATTTTTCTTTTTCAAACGACCCATTCTTTTGCAGTCCCTCAGGAGGTGTGTGGTTGGGTCGGCTTGTAGCCCCGGGATGTGGTCGAAATGGATTACTGCCTAGCTGAGCCAAACGTTTGCTTGTACCTGTTGGACCACTACAGCAAACCGCTGCTTACGATGCATTGTGTATTTCTGTAGTACTGTTTTGCATTTTCCATTAACAGACACAAAACTTTGCAAGTCAATCACTGTTATTCTCATGGTACTGTTAAAAAAAAAAAAAAAAAAGGAAAAAGGAAAAAAAATGGAGAAAACCAGCCAATCATTGTCTGTACAGAGTTAAAAATTGTAATTAATAGAGCCTGTTTTAAAAATTAAAAAAAAACAACTGTTGCCTTTTTTCTTGTATAAAAGAGAATTTATGACAAAAAAAATTTAGCTGTGAGGAATGTGATATGTGTTTATATTTCTG